>NC_140507.1:35898654-41303654 GCF_964339955.1 Pipistrellus hanaki | reverse complement strand
TTACGTTTCTAAAAGGAGATGTGAGGAAACAATCAGAATGGGAATTAAAATAACATCAAATGTTTTCAGTTTTAAACACAGCTTTTTTAAACCAAAAATCAATTTATTTTTATGAGTTTTGTTTTTCTTTTGTTGTATTGTGGGGTCCTTCCTTTCTTCCTTCTTTCCCTCCCTCCCCAACCCCTCCCTATCCTTCCCTCTCCTTCCTTCCTTCTCCCTTCCCCTCCTTTCCCCTTCCTTTCTCTCCTTTCCCCTCCCTCCTCTTCCTTTATCCTTCCTCCCTCCCTCCCTCCCTCCCTCCCTCCCTCCCTCCCTCCCTCCCTCCCTCCCTCCCTCCCTCCCTTCTTCCCTTTCTTTCTCCCTCCCTTCCTCTCATCTCTTCCTCCCTCTCCTCCCTTCCTTCCTTTTCCCCAGGAGTTATTTTAGCAACTAAGTCAGTTTAACTGCCTTGTAGTTACCAGTGATCCCTTGGAATGATCTGCTTTTTTGCCATCCACTTCCTCTGCCAGGGGGCCACATAGCCTCTGAAGTTGCACTGGTGCTTTGTAAAGCCTTCCAGTCTAGTTTTTGGGCTCTGCCCGGTACTAGATGGCATAATGGCATGGAGCTGAAGCAGGTGTTTACCTTTCAGAGTGGGACTCTTGTAAATGTTCTTGATTATGGGTGGTTACCTCCACTGGAAAACAAGTTCTTCCCAACTCCTCTCTCAGCATTTCCCACCCCCCTATCCCAAAGTAGTTGTCAAGAAATTTGGTTTGAAGTGCAGTTTGCCAAGTTCCTTGAAAGAGGAGTTTGCATTACATATAAAACAAATAGGTCAATGCCACTTTTTATATATGAAGATCAGTGAGGCTGCTTTGGGATAATAAGCACAAGTTAAACATAAACATTGTGGAGCAAAGACTTAAAAGTAATTGCTCAGAGAATTCTAGAAAACTTCACTAGAATTTCTAAGGGAGAGAGCCCATCTGGAGCCACTGCTACACATAAAGTATGCCTTAGCCTTCCTCTACTTTTGGGTCATGGGTATGAAAGAGATGAAGATGGCAGACAAAGATATAAGCAATGAACGGGAGCATGGATGTTTAAGGTCAATGATATACCCAGCACTTTTGAGGCCCCAAATCGGTCAGAAAGTAGAATATGAATGGAAGTATGCAGGTAAAGAGATGAATGACTGTAAAGTTTATTGGTTTTTGCAACACTTAGGAGTCAAGACTAAGAATTTTCCTTTTCTGTTTGGCTTTGTATTAAGGGGGGTAAACTATATGCAACATAACATTTGTCCTTTTAATTGTTTTAAACTGTATAATCAGTGGTGGTAAGTACATTTGCTGTGTCATAATACAACTATTACCACTATTCATTTCCAGAACTTTCCCTTCCTCCTTTCAGACAGGAGCTCTGTGTCCTTAGACAGTTACTCCCATTCCCCCCCCCCCCCCCCAAAGCCCTTGGCAAGTTCTCTCTTACGTTCTGTCTCTATGGATTCTTTTGGTTTTTAATTGGACCATGGGACTGTATATTTTAGTTGGGGTACTAAAACTTTGATCTTCCTTGACTATTGATGGCTAAGCCCCAAACTTCTTTTTGAGGAACATGACTCAATTTCTAAAGAGAAAAAACATATTTATAAAACATAAACTTAATGAAATGTTAATAGGTCCACGTAATTTACACTTTGACTTTTTTAGGGGGGGTGGGGGTTGAGTTTTTGGTGGGCCTTGTCATGATGAAGATGGAACAGAGAATATTCTATTGATTTCAATTATCTGAGGGATTACTATACAGATTTTCCCTCATAGGGATCTGGGACTGTATTGAGAGGAATATGATTTGTACAAGGAATAATTAGTACAAAGTTTAACTCTTCCTTGTTAACTAAAATCAATGTCATTCTTCTCAGAGTTATTTTGCTAGTATCTTCAAAATTTTAAAGGGACAGACCCATCTGGAGATATTTTCTAATAGCCATATCACTTATAAGACTGGATTTTCTAATGTATATAGTTTGGACTCTTCCTATTTTTATATTAACATCATTCTACTAACATTTTAAAATATGTAAGGCATTGTTAAGTGTTATGAAGAATAATCTCAAAATATGGGGAAATACAGTTATCAATTTTATATCAGGCTTTAATATTCTACTTTAGTTTATTAAAATCTACCTTGTATTAATTCTAAGTTACCTCATATAAGATATTCCATGATACTGAAAAAACATTAGCTGGTACATTACTTCCAGCAAAAAAAAAATGAAGTTTCAGGGATATTATCCAAGCACATTGGTTGACATCAGCAAAAGGAATTGCTGAGGAGGTCTGAAGAGGACTATTGAGGAAGCAGATACTTATGCTTTTATGATTTTGTTTTTCCATATTCAGGAGAAATGGCTCATAAGTGCCTTTATTTTGATTCAAGAAGTATTTTTAAACTTTCCTGAATATTCTGTTTCTAACTGAAATATTTTGATATTTTTTATGTAGCCTGGAGGAATTTCATTGTATAATGTGGCCCCATTCCCTTCTTTAAATATAATCAAAATGTGATAAAACACAGGGTAGCTGATTAGTCATCAACGAATTAGAAATTAGAATAAAATGTGTTTATTAGGATTTTAGTTATATATCCTGAAACACTAATTCAAAAAGACCTTTTTATTTATTAGATACAAATTTAATTTTTAAAGAATCTCAATCAAGGTTAAGTGAAAATTTCAAAAGCACATATTCAAAGATGATAGTGAATACCATGATTAGATTATATCTGCATGCTTTATTCTTGTGTGTAGAATTACTTGGCATAAGATATGAAACATCATAAATTGTAGTATATGATTTATATTTCTAAGTATAATGAATATAGCAGAATTTTCAAATGAGTCAAAATATTTCTTACCTTCAAACAATATGAAACTGATTAGAATTGGGTGATGGTTTTAGAACTTAGCTCTATCCAAATTTATATATATATATATCTATACTAATAAAAGGGTAATATGCTAATTAGACTGGACATCTTCCAGACGACCTTATGGACATCCATGCAAAGCCATGGTGGTGGGCCCGAAGCAGAGGCAGTTAGGGGTGATCAGGCTGGCAGGGGAGAGGAGTTAGGGATCAGACCGGCAGGGGAGAACAGTTAGGAAGATCAGGCTGGCAGGCAGACATTCCCCTAAGGGGCTCTGGATTGGAGAGGGTGCAGGCCAGGCTGAGGGATCCTGCTCCCCTCACCCAAGTGCATGAATTTCGTGCACCAGGACTCTAATATATATGTATGTATGTATGTATGTATGTATGTATGTATGTATATATATATATGTGTATATATATATATATATATATAGAGAGAGAGAGAGAGAGAGAGAGAGAGAGAGAGGGTTGGGGGGTGCTCAGTGCACGAAATTTGTGAATGGGTGGGCTCCCTAGGCCTGGCCAGTGATCAGGGACAATCGGGGTCTTACTGCTGCAGGCCAGGGCTTCTTTTTGGCTGTCAGCTTGGGTCTTTCTTCCTGCCAGTTGCCAGCTGCTGGCCAGGGCCTGCCAGACGTGGGAGGGACCGCGGGAAGGTGGCCAGCTGTGGGGAGAGACCAGGGGAGGTTGGCCAGCTGCTGGAGGTTGGCTGTGGGAGCGCACTGACCACCAGGGGCCAGCTCCTGTGTTAAGTGTCTGCCGTCTTCCCCCTGGTGGTCAGTGCGCATCATAGCGACCAATTGTTCTGGTCATTCTGGCCATTCTGGCCTTCTGGTTGCTTAGGCTTTTATAGATGTAGATATAGATGTAGATGATAGATATAGATATAGATATAGATATAGATATAGATATAGATATAGGTATAGATATATAGATATAGAAATATGCCATGGAATTGAGTATCCTGAGCAATATCTGCTTTATTGGGAAAAAGAAATGTAAATCTTTTTTAAAATCCTTGCTATGTGCTCAGTTTTGTGCAGATCCTTTTCATGTACAATTTACTGAACCCTCACATATTACCATGTGTTATTGCCCCCACTTCAGAGTTTGCTGTTTATGGGAAGGAACTTGATTTGCCTAATGTCAATCACTAGGAAACAAAGGAATTTGAATTCAAATTCATGTGTACTGGTTTAAATATCCATTATTTCCACTGTAATATATTCTTAAGGTTAAAACTACTTGTCATGAAGAAAAATATTTTATGACTATTTAGTATATGTTTGATGACTAAATAATTAGTCCTCCACATCCTTCTATCTTTGGACCAAAGGTGGCTGTCCTATATAGACTACATCCCTATAGACTTTTAAGATTGGCCAATGAGTATTCAGAAGGATATAAGAATTTAAGAAGAGGAGAGCAGTGGGATCAAGTCATATATTTTCTCTATCCCATCAATACCAGGATACTATTGGTTGGCTTTATCCAAGGTTATAGCACCTCTTGAACATCCACTTGCATACAGCCCCCATCTCTGTTTTCCAGTAATGTCTTCCTCATCTTGCTCTTCCATGAGTAGCACTTGTTACAGCTCTCCTCATTCTTCTGGCTAGTGTGATAACACTGTAAAAACATTCTTGGCGATTTTCCTAAGTGCTACCCTGATTTTGTATTTATCACTTTAAGTGCCCTCAATTCGACAGTTCCTTGTTCAGTTATTTTCTTTTGGTACTATTAATACTATAATTAATTTTAGTGTGTTGCACTGTCTTTGATATTTTAATACATTAAGTATATTTATTATCTTTCTGTATATTGTCTTAAGATGTCATATGCATGTGGATAATATCATAGTTCATATTTTATACAGTACATTTTATTTCTTCCCAGGTAAATGACAAGAGGTTTGAACTTTTATATGGCCAAATAAAGTTATAATTGCAATGGCATTTATAACTAATTTTTTCTAGAATTTTGTTTAGATAGAAATATATTATGTATTTGGAATAATTTTACAATAAACATTATTTCTATTTTGTAAGTGAGAAATTTGAACTTGAGAATTTAGGCAATCTTAAGATCACTTGGGTAAAGTGGATGTAAATCTGTATAATCACTCCCTTCTCATTTATGTACTTTCTGCTTGAAGTTTTTTTATAGTCTTTGATATTTTCAGAATCTTTCAAAAATAGTATTTAGTAATCCTCCTAATTTTTCCCCCAAAAGGTTCTTGTAATTTGTTTTCATAATTTCTGGAATCATCCTAGATCTATAATTTGAGTGAGTCCTTACTTTTTCATTGCTGATTTGAAACAGCAGTGAGCTTAATAAAGGACTCCTCCTCAAAGGTGTATTTCAGAATTAATGTGATAAAGTCTGTATGCACAATCCTTCATTGAATTGACACTTCCATTTTCCTCCAAGTTCCTCTTATTCTTTATTAATGTGTTAAAATAATGCTTATCTTTGATTTCAATATTCAATGATCTGATGCCATAAAAATTATGCTGTCACTTGTTACTAAGACATTCCCAATATTGACTTTTAAAAATCTTTTAGTACCAAATCAATCAGCTCAAAAATACTGCCTGAGCTTAGAATTTTTTTAAACATTAGAATGTTAAAGTGTGATTGAAGCAACATAGATTGTAGAAATGTTCACTTACTTTAAATCTTTATATTTAATATATCAGAAATGATAATTGCTCCATATCACATAATTGAGAAATTCACATGTAAATTTTATTTAAAATAAATCCAACATATGAATATCTTATATGAAATTATATATATATATATAAGCATGTTTGCAATAAATATATATATATTTGCAATAAATATAAATATATTCCATTCAAGAGAGAGAGAAAAAGAAATTAATGGATATAATTTTTATTGAAGTTTCTTCTAATGTAATGAATATTTATTTTCAAAAATATTAACACATTATTGCTGATAATACACAAAATTCTAATCTGAAGAATAAAATCACAATAATAACAAAATTGCATTGATTTATTTTAATTTCTAAAAATATTTGCCTTTTGTCTACTGTTTAACACACTAATGGTTAGTTAGTAACATTTTTCTAAGTCAATATATCTGTGTTTGTTATCAAATAAAGTTTTACTGAGGTTTTACTGATGTTCAGTTCTTTTTTCCTTATGGCTAATATATTATTTATATATATATATAAAATTACTATATATATATATATATATATATATATATATATATATAAAATTAACATATATATATATATGGTAATTTAATGCTTTGAACTGATTCAGAATGAATATCATAAGTGAGACTAAGAAAATAAATTTCAGAGATCTTTTGTTTCTACCTTAAACAAAAAAATCATTTTGAGGCAATAATCATCTTATTTTTAATATAAATGATATATTAATTTTGTATGGTTATATTTTAAAATACAATTATCCTATCTAATAAAGAAGGAACATGCTAATTGACCATCATGCTGTCACAAAGATGGTGGCACCCACAGCCAATAAGGAGAGAATATGCTAATTGACTGCCACACCCTCAATGATGGCAGTGCCCACAGCCACAAGAGGAGGCGCCCAATCCCCTCAGGCCCCCAGCAGTCCAGGGCCAGCCCAAGGTGCAGGCAAGCCATGGATGTTGGCTGTCCAGCCACCCAGGGCCAGCCCAAGGGATGACCAAATGACTGAACAAGCAGGCTGTGTGGGGTGACCAGGCTGGCAGAGGGGTTAGTGAGGGATGACCAGGCTGGCAGGGGGGCAGTTGGGAACAATTAGGCTGGCAGGGGGGTAAGTGTGAGGCGACTGTTCTGGCAGGGGGCCAGTTAGGGGTGATCAGGCTTGCATGCAGAGTCAGTGAGGAGTGATCAGGCAGGCAGGCGGGAAGTTAGGGGTGACTAGGCAGGCAGGCAGATGAATGATTAGGAGCCAGTGGTCCAGGGTTAGGAGAGGGATCCCAGACTGGAGAGAGTGCAGGGTGGGCTGAGGGGACTCCCCATGCACAAATTTTGTGCACCGGGCCTCTAGTTGGATTATAATTTTACTTCTATTTCTAATTTTGGAATAAAGTAAAATTAAACATAAAACTGAGAAATAGTTTCTATTTGTGCTATTTTAGTGTTTAAACATATTTAGTAGGGTTTTGACTTCCATTATAAAGTGAGGTTTTTTAATGTTGTGTGTTTAGATGTTCCTACTTTAAAATACTTGTATTAATGTGGGTCAATATGTTGAATAGGTGATGCTACCAGAAGGTACAAATACATTATTTGTGAACTTAAATCAGTGAATAATAAGTCTACACCCCTAAATTCTAATGGTGACATGCTTCGATTAATATATTTATACTTACCAAAAATCTCTATGGTTTCATCTCTCTTTGAACATGTTTATCTGCATTGAAATTCTAACTTTGAAGTTTTAGGAAAACAACATATAGTAAAATATTTCTCATCAGTTTCCACAGGGAAAATGATTCATGTAATTAATGACTGCTTTATTAAGTTTTCTATTATGGGATGAGGTGCAATGGAACTTACATTCTGGACTAAAAATAAAGTACATTAATCAGGATATTATTATGATTCCATTATAATTTCTGTTGTGATTATCATTTCTTTAGGCAAAAAATCTCCATCCACAGAACCCATTTTTCTTCTTACATAAGTGTTGTGTTCTGTTTTGTTTTGGTTTTGAGCATCAATTGTATCTCATATACTTAGCCAGGGAAATCAAGAATAAAGGTACTCCTATTTTCCTGTTGCTTTGGTCTAATATCAGAAAAAGATGTATATAACACCTAATAGAATATTTTGTGACATATTTAATAATAGAGATATGTTTTATAGGTGTAGTATATAAAGCAAATTATTAGTTATGATCAGGGTGATAGGGATTAGGTTGTAGAAATATTGATATTTTGAGAGGTATTGATAGAACTACAGTTTTTTCTTTTTTTTTTTTTCCTTGGTGTGTATTATTTTTTAATGCTAACCAGAGAATATTTTTTTATTGATTTTTAGAGAGAGTGGGAGTGGAAGAGACACACAGAGAGAGAAACATTGATGTGAGAGAGACACATACTCATAGATTGTTTGCCTCCTGAAACCCCCTTGACCAGGGCTGGGGATTGAGCCTGCAACTGTAGTACATGCCCCTAACCAGAATAGAACCTGGAACTCTGGAGGACGAAGCTCTATCCACTGAGCCAAACTGGCTAGGGCAGCACAGTGTTTTCAAAGAGAAACATACAGCTTTTTAAGGAGAGCTCATGGCTGGTGATGAAAAAATTAGAAGATCCTCTTCATGGAAGTTAAAAGAATTCATCATTGTATCATTGTTAGAATGCAAATCTCAATAGGAAATGATGGGAGAAGAGGCAGGAAAAACAGATATAGGACAGAAAAAAACAAAACAAAACAAAACATGGTCTTGCATGCCAAGCTAAGTAGTATGCTCTTCATCCTGCAGTAAAGGCACACTTTGAGGACATTTAACAGAGGCAGCACCATCAGCTTACTGTTTGGGAAAGACTATTCAGATGGCAGCATTAAGAATGCAGTTGGTGGGAAGTCACAGTAGATATAGACATCTTAGTATAATAAACATGGTGATGATGAGTGACAGAGAGATAGACTAGAGAAGAAAACAGACATGAATATTGGCTGGCTGGGGTAAGGTTAAAAAAGTAATTCAACGTGGTGTCCAGATTTTCTTTCTGGGTAACTCGGATGCATGGGGGTGCTATCAAAGAGGAGAATGAGTAAACACAGGGACTTGTCTGGGACCTTGGGAAATGAGTCTAGTTTTGTGTACATTGAAGTACCAGTGGGCAGTTGAATTCCAAGTAAATATGAGCCAGCTTCTCAAGGATAATCTACATTTTTAGTGTAAGGAAAAGGGTTAGACCACAAAAACAAATTTATCATGGCTAACATATGAAGGTGTTCAAATAAGCATTGAAAAATCTGTAAAGCTGTCTTGTATATACCCAGCAATCACATAGGACAATAAAGCTTTGTGAGGGGCAATTCTTCACTTGACTTTAACCTCAACATTGCTGCAAGATAAATTTTTCCAATGCAAGCTCTGTTCATGTTGTACCTTGTCTACAAAACCTCTTTTAATTTTTCTATGCCATATGAAATACAAACTTTTTGACAACCTAGGCTACATCATGGCTTTCAAACCTTATCTCCCTCTAGTTTTTTTCTACATACAATATGCTACAGCACAAATGAAAAACAGGCTGTTCCCTGAATAGCCAGTTAATCTCCTCTGCCTGATCTTCTGCCTTTGACTTGGAATGCTGTCTCTATAAATCAAACGGTAAAAGTCTCCTCCAAGCTGATCTTCTTGCCGATTCCTCATTCCTCCCCCTCCCCCCCAGTTGCACAAGTTTCTTCCATGCTTTAATACCATATACATATTGCTGTTTCTACTTCATCCTATATAATAAAACCCTAAATGCAAATGGACTGAACAGCTGAGTGACTGGTCTGGTCGCTATGATGCACACTGACCGCCAGGGGGAAGACACTCAATGCAGGAGCTGCCCCCTGGTGGTCAGAGCACTCCCACAGGAGGAGCACTGCTCAGCCAGAAGCTGGGCTCATAGCTGGGGAGTGCAGCAGCAGAGGCAGGAGACTTTCCTGCCTCCATAGCAATGCTAAGGACCCCTTGGGGGATGTCCAACTGCTGGCTTAGGGGGAGTGGGCATGAGCCAGCAGCCGGACATCCCCTGAAAGGTCCCAGATTGTGATAGGGTACAGGCCAGGCTGAGGGACCCACTTCCCCCATTGCAGGAATGTCCTGCACCAGGCCTCTAGTTATTTATGATAATATGCATGCTATAGTTATTTTTGTGCATTTTATTTCTTTACTACTGGATTAAAGTTCTTTTAGAGAAAAATACTAATTTTGGCTTTTCCTCCAATGCTTTGTTTATAGTAAATATTTATTCTCAATAAATATTTGAAGTAGTGGATGGAATATAACTCTAGTTCTATTTAATTTAAAACAATTAAGTGGAAAATATGCTTTGATCTAAATATATAATAAATATCATATCATTTAAATAATGTTAGATATTTATCTGGAAATGTTTATTTTATTACTAAAGATGTGAGTACTATTATTTACACAATTACTTTGCCAACTACTATATCATATCTGTTTAAATAAGTGTTGTTGTTTCTAGTTAATGAGTTGTTCATATTTGGAAATTTAGAATGAAGTTGGTTTCATAGTGAGTATGAACAATTAAAATTTTTTATTTTATCATTATAAAATTTAAGTATTAAACAACACACCAGTTTAAAGCTAAGACACATTAAATTATGCTTATACATAGAATGTCTATTTTATGAAGTAGTAAAGTTAAAATAAATGAATCTATTTATTATGGAGAATAAATCATAAAGACTTGATGCAATGTAAAAAGCAACATGATCAAGGAGAATAAAATTAGATTCCCTGAATTAGGAGACTGAGCATAAGTTGTTGTTGTAGTTTTTATTACTTCTTTGAATGTCTCTCCCCTTCCTCCAATTCAGATCTATTTGGAACAGATTTGGGAAAGGCTACTACAGATGTATTCAGCACTTTTAATGAAGAAATTAGCTAAGTCAAAGAAAAAGCATAAAAAAAATCACTGGAAGAAAGCAAACATCTTTCATTGAGGCCCAAGTAAAATCTGGTTTTTGGACAAGAATAAGTTAGTTAATCATCTGCTTTTTAACCAGGTTCATCCCAATTTGATGCTTCTCTCTTTGGTTCTAAAGATTCTGCTCTAGGCGTCTATCAGCTCTTCCTGTATTTTCGCAACTGAATACCAAATCTTTTTCCTTTGACAATAGACTTCCTCATTGATCTGTCTTTGATATTTTGATTATGTTGCTCCTGTACTTTTAATATGTCTAGATAAAGGAAAGTGTTATTTCCTAGTATGCATCCAATTATCATCTTAATCCTCATTCTATAATCAACATTGGCCTTTAATGTTTGGGAAGATTTGTTATGTGAGTTCTATGACATTTCCAAGGGGAAAGAAAATGCACATGGAATGGAGGAGAAAGTTAGAGCTCAATGTAGTGATTTAATTTAATTTATTTATTCATAATCAAGATACTGTGTCTCAGAGAGGATAGATTATTTGCTGGAGGTTATATTATTATTGAGTTGCAGAACAAGGGCTAAAATCAGATCTCTCAAATCAATGGTTAATGCCTTTCTGCTATTCCACGATTGCCTCTGTACTAGTAAGATTTCTTCCAAGGACAGTTGAAAAAATAAAATTGCATTTTCAAAGTCTATTCTCAAAAGGTTACAAAGCCCTGGATTAAAAGACTAGTCATGGAAATATAGATAGTATCTTCTAATAGCATGTTCTCTGAATTTACAAAGTAGAGCAAAGGAAATTTCACATTCTGTACACATTTGTAACATCATGTATGGATTAAGTCATTTTAAACTGAGATATAATTGACATAATATTGTATAAATTTTAGGTATAGAATGTATTGATTTGATACATGTATATGTTTGCAATGATTACCACTGTGGCATTAACTAACACCTTTATCATGTCATATAATTAACATTTCTTTTTTTGTTGAGAACAATTAAGATCTAGTCTCTTAGCAACTTCAAAGTTTATAATACAGTATTATTGACTGTAATTGCTATGATGTGCATTAGGACTCCAGGACTTATCTACTAGTATTAAGTTTATCTCCTTAAACAACACCTCCCTAAATTTTTAATGTAGTATCAGCAAAGGGGATGGGATAAATGGAACCTGCTTATGAGAGTAGAATCATAATACTTCAAGTTGTAAAAAGAAACAATGGTATAAGGAATACCTCTATGACTGTTTATAGAAATATTCAATAAAGGTGATAGGATGGAGTATTCAATTTCATGTTTTAAATATTATATTGTAAATCAATTTAGCTCTTAGAATCAAGAGGTTTGTAAATTGCCTTTGAGCTTTTCTGTCTTTTTATTATCCTATATAATAAAAGCTTACTATACAAATCAACCAAACAGTGGAACGACAGATTGCTATGATGCACACTGATCATGAGGAGGCAGTCGCTCAATGCAGAAACTGCCTCCTGGTGGTTAGTGCACTCACACAGGGAGAGTGCCACTCAGCCAGAGGCTGGGCTCAAGGCTGGCAAATGCAACAGTGGTGGCTGGAGTCTCTCCCGCCTCTGTGGCAGCACTAAGGATCCCTCAGAAGATGTCTGGCTTAGGCTCAGCCCCCAGAAGAAGTGGGTCTAAGCTGGCAGTTGGACATCCCCTAAGGGGTTCCAGACTGCAAGAAGGTGTAGGCTGGGCTGAGGGATCCCCCTTTCCAGTGCATCAATGTCTTGCACCAGACTTCTAGTGAAATACATATAATTTTAAAATATAATAAAAGAAATCTAAGTCATTTTCAATATACTTTGTAGCTCTCTCTACAAGACAAAGAATTATTTATCTCAATTCCATTTTTCAGCCCTTTTGTTATACAAAGGCTATTCACGGGTACTAGGTCTTGAAGTTTTGAACTGGGACACTACTTTGCTTGATATTTTGATCATGCCTAACTACCCAAGGGGCCATAGTCAAGTTAGCCTCATAGTAGCCAGAAGAAATTCATCTAATCCAATTGGTCACAAGGCAGCTATCACCAAAACCAATTTCTTTATAATTTATAATTAAAAGGTGCTCTCAGGCACTATAAAATCTTGGAAGTTGCCATGGATTTTGGGGAAGATGGGAATTATTTTACCATAGCAACCACATTAAAGAAATTTCTGAAACAAACTAATGAACTTTGCTTTTGAATGTACATTAAAGAGCTCACTAGTTGTTACCTGTGAGAAACAACTCACACTTCTAAACGGACTCATGTCCTGTAGAGATTAAGGACAGAGGGTTCTAGAAGATTAGCATGTCACTTGGTCTAAGTGACACACAATCCATTTTATTGACATGGACTCCATCCTGCAAAACAAGCATCTTCTGATGGAAACATAATGAAAGTTTGGTGTGCCTTTGTAGACCAGCATACTATATAGGTTTTTGCACATTAGTGCTACCTAATGTAGGCAGTGTCTGTAAATGAAACCAGCCACCCTCATTATGCATGGTCTGCAGGCACATGCCTCAGAATACCAATTTAGTGGAACATACCCAAGAAACTTTACATTTCTTTTTAATTTTACCCAAGTCCTGCTATGGTCCAAAGTTATTAAACCGTATTCATTGAATTCTGCAGGCTATTACTTTGCATTGTTACTATTCCTGTTGCATCGCAGCATTCAATTGTGAAGCCAAATAGGCTTTGATTTGATTTCTAATTGTTTGTTTTCAGCAGCCTGAACCTGGGTTTGTGGCTGCTGTGTAGAGTACAAAGAACATCAGTAGATAGGTGAAGAGTGCTCTCATTTACTTTTAATGCCATTGTAACACAAAATGTGATATGGATTCCACTTTTGTTAGTATAGAGCTGCATTGCATAACAGAAGTGTGAAACATTACTGCATTTAAACTGTGCAACTACATTGGGAGCTGACATTTTATTACGTTTCTGCCAGGTACCTGCACTCCACTATTATGAGGAAATAAGCCTTAGCTAATGCCTTGGAAAATATTCTGCCATGCTTTCATTTTTGTTTCCGATCTGTACCATAAAAACACTGCATGTCTGAGGTTGAAACAGACCAGAAGGCTGGCCTACGATGGCATTATGGGAAGATTTCATTAGGGAACACATACGCAGTCTGTAAACCATCATTTCCACAAATTATATCAACTATTTTTAAAATTTTGGAAATACTTGTATAGAAACAGAAGGTAAGAAAATAAATAAGTGTACCACACAGTTAATCATTTTAAGTTAAATCACTGTAAGTTAAGATTTTAATTGCAATAATGCATTATTAATACTTAGTCATACATCTGAATTATGTTAGAAAGATTTTGAAGTACCCATTATTTTTATAATTCAAAAACTATTTTCTTTTGTTATTTCCCATAATGGAATATAGATTTTGTTATATGTTCAATTGAAATAAGCCCTTAATTGTTTCTACTACACACCACAGAAAAAAATCTTTCCAGGTGTTTATAGGATTTTGCCAAATAATGAGACACTAAAATGGAGAGCTCAGGGGTGGCGAAATAGTCTGGATGGTGGCAGACTTTTGTTACATCAAATGATGTAGTATTCTGTGCCTGTTAAAAACAGATTACAAATGTTGATAGAAATACAATGTTCCAGGCAAATATTTTAAGAAAACCTTTGCAAAATGATTTTTATATGCACTAAAATTGTATACAACAATCCTAAATAAGAAATTGTTAACATAACTAAACTCTGGATAGAAATAATGTGGTATAGATAAAGAGGCTTAAGAAGAAAGCGTTGAATTTTCACTTTGTGTCCCTATAGATATATATTAGAAGTTTGAGTATCATTTTTATAATTGCTGCCACGTAGAGAAATTTTTACCAAGAAAGATAATTTCTCCTAACCTTTTCTTCATTGGTGAGGGGGTGCAATGGTATGCTCTTAAAGTGATTGGAGGTAGAATGCAAACTTAGCTCAGGTAACTTCTTCTCCACCCAATTAGCGTATGTTGCTATATGCGTCAAGAGGAGCAATTTTGTTCTTCATTCTATCTACAGAGTATAAACTCAAGGAAGAGAAATAGTAGCAGAATCTGTGAAGACCCACTTAGATAGAAAAAGGCTTTGGGAATTTAGAGGAATGTGTAAACCTGACAAATTAGAATAGCCAACAGATATTTGAGAAAAAGAAGTTTGAGTTGCTACAATACAAACCCTTTTCTGTCATCTCTAAAATTTTATTTAAAATTAACTTGCTCAATCTTTCTATGTAGCAGTTCACACCAGTGAAAGGGATGACATTTTTTTTCCTCTAGGATGACTTGACAAAAAATAAAACAGCATATATGATTAAGAGGCGCAAGGGCATAGTGTACCGTGGGAGCATAATTTCATATAAATCCAAAGGAATCTAGGAAATTCAGAGAAACTCTCCAAAAGAGGCAGTTTTAGTCAGATCTTCACGGGATAGGGAGGACAGGTATTATGTTAATCACATTAAAAGCTACTCAAATTTAAGTTTACTTTAAAAAAATAGAAATATTGGATATAATTACCATGAAAATGAAAAACAAATTGAACAATGATAAAATATATAAATCTACTAGAGCTCCTGTGCATGAAATTCATGCACAGGGGTTGGAGGTCCCCTCAGCCAACCCTGGACCTTTTCACAATTCAGGATCTCTGGCTCCTAACTGCTCACCTGCCTGCCTGTCTGATCGCACCTAACTGCCCCCTCCCCCCAACCTGATTTCCTCTGGTAGAACAAATTTCTGTTTTGTTTGAAAGGCAACATTAGTTTTGAAAATGCAGATATGGAGAGGTATGGGCTCTACCTATATAAATTCTAATCTGAAATCATGGAAGAGAAGAAAATAGTACTTTAAGTTTCCTTAAATATGTATTAACTCACAATGTGCTTTCTTCAGGAAAGAAATGAGTGAGCTCATTTAGATATGTAAGGATAATTTTTATATTAAATATATATACTTAACACTTCTTTCAATTCCTAGTTCAAACACAATTGGGATATAGACTAGGGAGTTGAATAATGGAGATAAAAACAAGACCTTTATTGCTAACAGTTAGTTCTTTCAGTCTGGACTCAGCGTCCAATGAGTCATGAGTTTTTATTAAAGTTGTATGACAATTAAAAAAACAGAATAGAAAATTTAAAATGAATAGTTTTTCCTTTTGAAAAAATATATTCCATTCCTATGTTTGATTCTACTTCTTCTATCATTGCTATAATTCTTGAGTAACACTCATTTTTAAATCCACTTAGCTATTATACAATAATATTTATCTAGGATTTAGAATGCTATATGTGATGTCCTAAGTACTGTATTAATATATATTCATTAAATTTATGTAAGAAGGCTATGATTTAGGTGCTACCATTATCTACACTTTATAGAAGAAGAGATAAAGTCACGGGAAGAATATATACCTTGGTCAAGTACATCCAGCTGCTACATGGCAGAGGTGGGATTTTATCAGAGATGTATAGCTCCAGCCTCTGGATATTTAATTATGAAGTTACTAGAGGCCCAGTGCATGGAATTTGTGCAGTGTGTGTGTGGGGGGGTGTCCTTCAGCCCAGCCTGCCTGATCTCACAGTCCAGGAGCCCACGGGGAGCATGCCTGAGATGCAGTCTGGCCTCCCTCTGTAGGAGGCAACTGGGCTGATCAGGGGAAGGTGCAACCCCCCATTACCCCCCAGCTGCTGCCACTGCCGGCTGCCACAGCCACCAAGGTGTTTTCATCAACACAGATTCCAGTCCCTTTGCCATGAAAACAAATGGCAAATTTCTTTAGGCATTTTCAAGATTTCTCTTTCATAGGATATGACCTTTCTTTCTTCCTTTCTTCCTTTCTTTCTTTCTTTCTTTCTTTCTTTCTTTCTTTCTTTCTTTCTTTCTTTCTTTCTTTTTTTCTTTCTTTCTTTTCTTTCTTTTCTTTCTTTTCCTCACATGAGGATATTTCCCCACTGATTTTTAGAGAGCATGGAAAAGAGAGGGAAAGACAGAGAGAAACATCAATGTGAGAGGCACACTTCGATTGATTGCCTCTTGCATGAACCCTGACTTGGTCCCAAGCCAGGGAGGAGCCTGCAACCTAGGTACATGCTCTTGATCAAAACTGAACCCGGCCCCCAGCTGCAGCCCCGTGGCTGCGGCTGGGGGCCAGTCCCCCTGCGTGTTTTCTCTCTGACTCAGGGGCCAGGCATGGGCCTCCCTGTCTGTTGTTCTCTTAGGCTCTGGGCCCATTCCAGGCCCCTCCTCCTGAGCTGGTCATGACTGTTACAGAGTCCTGGCCCAATTTGTATATCACATATCTCTCTCTCTCTCTCTCTCTCCTCTCTCTCTCTCTCTCTCTCTCTCTCTCTCTCTCTCTCTCTCTCTCTCTCTTTCTCTCTCTCTCTCTCTCTCTCTCTCTCTCTCTCTCTCTCTCTCTCTTTCTCTCTCTCCATATAATATATAAATTTCTTTATATAAACCTAGGGTACATTTTATATATATTATAATTGGTGACAACTTCTTTTTTTAAGGATGCTTTTCTACTTGGAAAGAGCTAAATGTAATTTAAAATTACATCTGGTGAAAAACATGGATATTCATGCTTGGCAATAACTTAGCCATTTAAAAACTCAATTTTGAGGACTGAGACAAATTTTTATACAGCCTGTAAATGACTCTTAAAGAATTCTAAAAGAAGCAAACTCCAAAATAGTATTTAAGTATGGCCATTATACAAAAAAAATTATGTTATAGTATTGTATCACAAAGAAACTATTGCTAAAGATAAAACTCTTACATAGATTTGTAGTTGAAGTTCATTCTTTGTATACTTCTAACACAGTGCCTATACCATTTTTAGTTTGAATGCTTAATTGTTTAATAAATTACTTATATGTGTCTTGCTAAGAACATTTCCTTGGCAAATTGTATTGTGAGAAAATATATAACTTGAAAATCTTTACATAATTTCAGCATATGTAAAGTAATGTGAATTAATTTTCCATATTTGAATATTATAGTAATAAAAATGTTTAGATAGCTAACCAAGTTATTCTTTGTAAAAATTACCTTTGAATAAGAATAAGGAATAGTGAAATTATTTCAGTTAAGGTTCTCACCATAATAAAAATATGACACAATCAAATAGAGCAATTTAGGATATTTTAATATCCTAACGAGAAGACCATTTAGCAAGAGATACAACTTTAGTTATGAATACAGACCCTTATAATTTGAGGTCTAGAAGAAGATGTTGACCTGGGGAAATAACTTAATTCCTCTTCCTCCTCTCATCCTTATTTCCTGTTAGTGTTTTCCATTGGCTAAGCTCAATTTCATGAGGTCAGAGAGTAGGGGATATAGCACATAGAATTTTACATACTAGGATACAGACCAAGTTAGAAAAGGGTCAAAAATGGCAAGACAGGTCCCTGTAAATGTAAACTGTTTCTGTGCTATAAATGGGTTGCCTTAGAGTTTCAGTCAATCCATGTTTTATTTTGGGATACTATAAATATAACATCATACTGATTCCTATAAAACAGGATTACTAGTATTTCCATGTTATTTTATAGGAGAATAACTTGGGGGAAAAAACCTCACACACACAGCATTATGTTTTTTTATCTCTGATATAAAGGCAAAGCAGGAAACATTTTATTATTGTTTTTAATCCTCCTCCAAGGGTATTATTTCCCACTGATTTTTAGAGAGAGTGGAAAGGAAGGGGATAGCCAGAGAGGAGAAACTTCAATTGGTTGCCTCCCACACTTGCCTTGACCAGGGCCAGGGACTGAGACTGCAACAGAGGTGCAAGCCCTTGATTGCAATGGAACCCACAACCCTTCAATCTGCAGGCCAATGTTATAACCACTATGCAAAACCTGCCAGGGCAAAACATGAAACATTTTATTGATATAAATAATATCACAGTCTAACTTTTCAATTCTGTACAATTAAATAATTGAGAAAATTGAATAACAATATGTACATAAAAAGGGAGTTTCTGGCTCACACTGGCAGACTTATTACATATAACTACGCCACTCTTAAATGATCACATTGAAGTACTGAAGTCATAGATAATGCATAAAGAAGAAGTAAGTACATAAATTAATACAACTGGGAAGCATAGAAAAATAAGAAAGAAAAAAATTTGGAGAAATTCCCTGAAGAAAGCAGATGGTAGTTGATCCAATTACATTAAGTAGTTTTTATAATGAATAATGTTTAGATAATCATGAAAATGTAAATGCTGTTTATCATAATTTTATTTTTAGAGGTAACATGTAGAAAAATCCTGGGAGCTCCCTATGCTATTCTTTAGGAACATGCTTGCCAGTTCCTACCCTTTTCCAACTGGCTCTGTATCCTGGTATGTGCATCTCTGCGTACTGCATCCCTTAGTCTCTGACTTCATGAAATCGAGTTTAGAAAGTGGGAAACACCACAGGAAACCTAATATCTAGGAAGAAAAATGTAAATGTTGAAACCTAAATTTAAAAGGTAAAGAAACAATAACTGACACATGTAAAGGGAAAGAAAGAATATTAATTATCCAAATGCCCTCCTATTATATATTTGAAGATCAATATACTCTTTAACGTTTATATAAATCAAAACATTGATGCAAAAGTATTTAAACTATTTTTTTTTTAATTAAAAGTAATGAGAATAAAAAAAAAGTGTGCCAAAGCAAAAATGTTAGGAGAAATAATTCTCTGATAAATAAAATAAAAAACTAAGTATTGTAAAAATTTTCATTTAAGTAAGAGGATGCGTGTAACCTAGAACAATTTGTCATTTCTTCTTTGTCTTCTTGACCTTGATGTGTTTGAGAGATACAGCAGATAATTAAGAAAAAGGCCTCTCATTTGGGTTTATTTGATGTATTCACATATTTATATTTAGGTTGCCTCTTTGGCAGGATTTTTGAGAAATGGTATCACTATTATTTCAGCGAGTCCATAAGTCAAATTTGTACACAATTTTATTGCAATATTGGTGATTTTAATTTTAATTATTTAGGATGGTTCATGTCAAGTTTCTCCACTGATAAGTTATTCTTTCCCCCTTATAATTAATTAGTAATTTGTGGGAGACACTTTGAGAATTATGGACTGTAGATTAGATAATAATACTAGAGGCCCGGTGCATGAAATTCATGCCCAGGTAGCATTCCTAGGCCTGGCTGGCAATTAGGACCAAACGGGGCCTTCTGGCTGCTGGCTGGGGTCTTCCTTTGTTCTGTGCCTGCCTGCTGGTGGTTAAAACATGTCATAGCAAACAGTTGAACTCCCAGTAGGTTGAATTCCTGAGGGGACAATTTGCATATTAGCCTTTTATTATATAGGATTATTTCAATGGTAAATTTATGGATATTGATAATTATGTAATATCTATATATGAGAATATGCTTGCTTTTAAGAATTACACATGGAGTAGTGAGGAGTACAATATACACAACTTTATCCCAAATCTTTCAGGAAAAAAAATATTTTTTTTTTTCAAATATATATGCGGAGACAGGAACAAAAGTAATATTGCCCAGCTGAAAACTAGTGAATCTGGGTCAGGGCTATATATCTGGGAGCTCCTTTTGATATCCTTGTATTTTCTTTGAAATAAAACAAGACATTTTCTTTAATAAAAATAAATTGTTTACTTTGACGCTTGGATTACACATTGAGGATGGGAACAATTTGACCTTTTACCTTAATATACTAATATGTGTTAATTCTTTTCATAAGCAAAATCAATTTAACAATAAAAATCAAACATTTAACACAGTACTTGGCACTGTGAAGCCTTGATGAGTAGTCTGAGTAGTGTGGTCATCATTTACAGGCAAACAAGAGGGAACACTTGTTCTCCAGGTTTGCTAATGGAGACTCTAGGTTGGGATTTTTTTGCAGCAATGGTTGGATTGCCCTGGATAGAGCTGTTGCAAACCTTGTAGCTGATATCATGCTGCAGGGTTGCACATCAGACACAGGCTTTATCGTATTATAGTGACTTGTGGAGAAGTTAAAAGAGATGCCCAGAAAGATCCAAATCATTTGATAAATTGATAATATAACATCAACTCCTCTAGGTTTCCTTCAGGTAATGGAAGATGATATGCCAAACGGTTTTTGCACTCATTTATTTGATGTGTGCTTAATGGTTAAAGTTTGGGAAATATTTTATTTTTAAAATATAAATAATGTTTATTTTTCTTATTTCAATTACAGGTTATTGGGAGTTAATATTTAATAAGAGGAAATATATAAAGGGGATTCAATAAAGATGTTTGTAAAATTGCCCAGCCAGTGTGACTCAGTGATTGAGCATGGATCTATGAACCAGGAGTTCATGGTGTGATTCCCGGTTAGGGCACATGTATGGGCTCTGGGCTCTCTCCCCAGTGTGGGAGTGTGCAGGAGGCAGCTGATCAGCGATTCTCTCTCATCACTTATGTTTCTATCTCTCTCACTCTTCCTTCCTCTCTGAACTCAATAAAGATATATATTTGAAATGTTTGTAAAATTATTCAAAGAGCAACATGTAATGATGCTTTTTTAAAAATGTTTATATTTGGAGATTTGTTCAAACATTAATTTTTCAGTGACAGTATTTCATTGACAGTATTATCTAAATATTTTGAAAGAAAGTTGGCTTCAAATAAGGTATTAATCAGTTTAAAGGCTTTAAAATCAGTTACTAAACTTTCCATTGAAGATTGCAAAGACACAATACTTCTGTCATGAAGAAAAAACTCAAATATCAAATTGAGTTGTTAATTTTTTAAGTGATGTTGACAACACATTATACTTTGAACTTCATTTTTTAGTTAACCTTAAAGTTTCATAGCAAACAGGTGGGACTTAACTATGGCACAAAAACAAAACAATGCACAGGCATCCTGTGGTCTATTTTTTTTATTGTAGTTCTACAAAAATTTTGTTAAGCTATGTGATGTAAGCTATAAAAATCTGTGGGTTCAACTTTTTTATTATAATTTGTTTTGTTTTGAGTTAAATAAAAATAATAAGTTGAAGACAATCTCCAAGGCCCCTTCCAGTTTCAGTACTTTGGGTTGACATATGTATCTTGATCATTTTTATTATAATGACAGTACTTTTTTATCTTAATTTGTTCCCAAGAATTAAGAAATGTAAAAAATAAAATTGCATTCTTTTAATACACCCATTCTCAGAATTATATAAATAGGTTTATACCAACTCTCCCATACCTGGTATTATAATACATTGGAGATGTAGATCTGCAGTACACTTTTTTTTTCTTCACTTAAAAGATGCATTTCTCCTTGTCTATTATAATATAAAATACATAACATCATGCATTCAGACATCCTTTAATTTATAGACTAGAGGCCCAGTGCACGAAATTCATGCATGGGTGAGAGTGGAGATCCCTTAGCGAGGCCTACACTCTCTTGCAATCCAGGACCCCTAGGGGGGATGTCCGACTGCCAGTTTAGGCCCAATCTTGAAAGGATCCATGTAGGATCGGGCCTAAACTGGCAGTCGGACATTCCTCTTGCCACTGGCTCCTAACGCCTGGCCTTCCTACCTGCCTGATCAACCCCTAACTATTAACCTGTCTGCCTAATTGCCCCTAACTATTCACGTTCCTGCCTGGTCGCCCCTAACCACTTGCCTGCCTGCCTGCCTGATCTCCACTACCTGCCTCTACCTTGGTCCCTGCTGCTGCAGCTTTGTCTGTAAGGACATCTAGAATGGCATTTGGAAGTCGTTTGGCTATCCAGTCTAATCAGCATATTATGTTTTTACTACTATAGATATCTTAGTTATTTTCAATTGCTTAATATTATAAATTAAGTGGAAATGGACTTTCTTAAAGTTTTTGCTAGATTTTTAAGAAATTATTATTGTAGGAATATAACCCAACCCTTAACAGAACTACTCAGTTGTCATACTTTTACCACTACTGGGCAAGATCAGATTTTTTAAAACTGTGCATATCTTCTGAGGAGAAATAAAGTGTTATTGTGTAGTTATCAATGTATCCGAGGGAGATTTGTTCCAGTATGCCTCATACCAAAATCTGCAGATTTGCAAAAACACTTACATAAAATGGCAGAGCATTTGTATATAGCCTCCTTCACATTTCTGAATACTTTAAATCACCTATTGATTATTATAAGGTAAATGCTATGTAAATATTTGTTATACTGTATTGTTTAAAGACTAATAATTAAAAATGCTTGTACATGTTTAGTATAGACACAGCTATCATGACCTGCTACATAGAACATGTCATCAATGGCATAATATTTTTAAAAATATCTTTGATAGGTAGTTGACTGAATCTGTGAATTTGGAACCCATAGGCATGAAAGGGTCAACTGTAGCTTGATCTCCACTTTTTATTAGGAAATAGTTTAAGCATATATAAAAGTAATTAAATACTACAATGAACATTCATATAACCATCGCCTAAATTTAAGAGTCATTTTGCCTTATTTTTTTCTAACCATTTGAAAACTATTACTAAACATGTAAGTTCATCCACAAATACTTAAATATGTATCTCTTTTAATAAATGGTATTTAATTACCTGATCAATATATTATTATATAATAATATGAATAATAATCCATAACATCATTAATATAAAATCTACAATATATTCAAATTTCTATTGTCTTCAAAATTATGTTTTATAGCTATATAACTCTAATGATCTGATCAAGGTTCACATAATATATTCAGATGTATGTCTCCTTTCTTTTAATGTGGGAAGATTCTATTTCTTCTTTTTTAATGACAATAACTCTTTTAAATCACCAGGCCACCAATTTTCTTATAAAATGCTCCACACATAGGATTTATCTAAGTGTTCTCTTATGGTATCATAAAATGTTCTTCCAAACCTTTATTACTGTAAACTAAAAGTTAAGTCTCAAGGCTTTATTGGATCAGGTTAAACATTTTGTACATGAATATTTCATGGGTGATGATCTCTCTTCATTCTGCAGCACAACCTGAGAAACATAATGTCATCTGTTGTCCCCTATCAGTGCTGTGAGGATTAATCACACTAACCTTCAGAACTCTCCAACATAAAGTGTTTCATTTGGAATTTAGTGAGCCATCGTGAGGTCATACTTTAACACTGAGCACATATTGCTTCCTAACAACTTGACCTAATCATTTTAGCTTTAATTACTAATCTTTCTCTGAATAGGTCGTTTAAAAGCATGTATTTTTCTATATTTAATAACACTCATTTTTCTGTAAAGGAGTTTTCCCTCATCAGTGAAGATAATTTAGTTTCTAAAAGAAAATGTCTTGATACCTTTTCTTTAACTGCCAAACTTAAAAAATAATTATAATTTCTACTTGTTGCAAGTGAATTACATTTGTTTTTCTGATTTGTTTATATTTTGTGGTTTATATTATTTCTCTTAACTTAAGTTATTTCCTGTCCCTGGACAATTATTCTCAGCCTGCAGAACTCATATGGGGTTATATTACTTGCTTTGGTCAATGGAGTATGAGCAAGGTGCCATATTTTCCCTCAGCATAAGTAATTGGCAATTGTCCATGGAGAGCCTACTCTATAAGCTTGGCCTGAGAATAAAGATAATGTGAGCATATTATCTCAATGGATATTTTGGATCATTTCTTACTGCAGAATAATATGGTTTATTCTCAATTATGTCATTGAGTATAAACCATATTTGTTTTACATAGAATTTAGTTTAGTTTCACTTTTATTT
Source organism: Pipistrellus hanaki (assembly GCF_964339955.1). Taxonomy (NCBI): domain Eukaryota; kingdom Metazoa; phylum Chordata; class Mammalia; order Chiroptera; family Vespertilionidae; genus Pipistrellus; species Pipistrellus hanaki. The sequence continues at coordinate 41,279,338 of NC_140507.1, read as the reverse complement.
AATATATATTTATCATTTCATACTAAATAAATAATTGAATATTTTGTGTATGCCAAGCATATTGTATAAGTTAGAAACTGCTGGTAGTAATTCAACTTACTAATTTAAAAAAGTGTGGTTCAGTGATTTGGTTGAGTGTCAGCCTATGAACCAGGAAGTCACAGTTCAATTCCTGGTCAGGTTGGATCCACAGTGTGGGGTGTGCAGAAGACAGCCAATCAATTATTGATTCTCTCTAATCATTGTTGTTCTGTCTCTCTCTTCCTCTGCCTTCCTCTCTGAAATTAATGTGTATTTTAAAGTGAGTCTCAAAGAAGTAAAATGGCCTGCCTCTGGTTACACAGCTACTAAGATGAGTTCCAATCTAAGGTCTTATGGGGCTCTGAGACCCCTGTCTTCTGAAATGAACTACAGAAATGTCATGTGTAGCTTTTCTTATCCTACCAGAAAAATTTACTTATGGTCACAAAAGCATGTTTCAAATAATGAATTGATTTATTTTTCCTTTCTGATAGGAGATGAAAAGTTAAATTATAATAGTTGCCATATGGGAGTCAGCAATTGAAAAAAAAAAAAGGAATTAATCTACCCATTCCTGGTATTGCATGGATATTTTCTGGCCTGTCTTTTCTAACCAACCTTTTATCATTTATGAAGAAAACATTTTAATTAAGTTGTTTGGGAAGTCACAGATTTTAATTGCCACAGTTTCACCATCTCTCAAATAATTTTTAACTTTTTATATTTTAGTCTTTGAGATCTTTTCACTAAATTAATATCAGATGATAAAGAAAAGATCATTTCAGCAGCGTGGGTTGGGAAGGGTACTAGAGAATAATAAATTTCCATAGCAGTAGAAAAAAATGATACTTGGGATTTATTGTGTGTGTTTTTTCTCAGTGAATGTTTAGTTCTGTAAGTCAATAAGCCAAATGCATTTATATATTTTTGCTACAGGTAAGACACCTTCACTTCTTAGTCTATGTAAAACAACTATTCATAATTCCTTTAAACAAATAAAACACTGTGGTTTATGGGACTAATTTAATATTTCAGAGCAAATATTCTTATGTGGGAAATCTAAGTATCATACTTTACAAACCTGTTCTTTCCAATGGATTTGTCGTACATTAACCAATCAAAACTATGTCCTGATTTACTTTGATTGACTGATACTGTTTATGTGCTTTGCTGCATACAGATATTGATTGCATCAGTAAGTTAGGCATTCATTTTTTCAATGATGTTTTTGAGACAATTACTTTACCAAGTTCATTCAATTGAGCACTGGGTGTCATTACAATAGATAAAAACAAGTGGAAGTATCTACTACCATTTAGAAATGGGTAAAAAAAAAATACTACTAATAATAAATATATTAATATTTTACTGTAACTCATTTGTTTTAGATATATAAGAAAACTTTTCTTCTTTCTACTAGCTCTAGGAACCTGTAGGTAAGAACTGTATCTGGCATCACTTTTCCCCCAGCATTTAGTACAATGCTTGGCAAGTACAAAAAATGTTTGTGGAAAGCATGTCTGAGCTGATTAAGACCTCTTTGCATATGTATTATATATCACCTGAAATAGCACATCCTCAAATAAAGGAGGATTTGACATTCAGGTACACTTGTACATTTACTATTTTTACTCTCTTTAGTATAAAACAATACCCAAACATATAACTATTGCAGAACATAAACATCTGTGCTTAAAAATATATGCATATACATTTGTAAATAATTTTACTCTTTTAAACGCTGAGTCTATACTTGAGAGCAGAATTATAGTAATTGTCCTTGCTAAAATCAAGAATATTTACTCAAGTAATCTGAAGCTATTTAAGTGAAGGTTCTGAAAATCATAGATATTGGCATTCCTCCCTCATAAATGTAAAAGTGAAGAAAACAGTGTAAATATAATCTGTTGCCATATTTTAATTTTAATGATAGGCATTAATGTTATTGCTTTTTAATCGGTATTCAAATAAAATATTCCTATAAATATGCATCTATAGTTCATTTTTACAGAAAGAACTAAAAAGATATTATGGAATTAACAACAAACAATATGTACTGATTACCTAACACTGTGAAAAATATAATTCTACTGTAACTGTTCCAAGCACCCACTACAAATAAAACATTTGGTATATACTTTAGTTAAATTTTTATATATTTGGAGCACTAATTAAAATATTTTTATGTCTTGGCTCCATAAAATTATAAAATAAACCACAAATAATAAAGTAAAAATAAATGTCAAAGACCATCTATTCTAGCCTCCATAAAGAAATTCCTCTCATCATATTTCTCCTGTATGTTTCTACAGCTTCTCCTTGAATATTTGTTACCACTAAACCAACCAATTTTTCTTTTTAAATTCCTCTAACTTTTAGTGATTCCTCAAATTATGCTGAGCTTCTCACATGCTTCTCTACCCCTGTCCTTTAAGACAAAGAGATTAAGTTAAAACTTACCCTCACAAAACAGTTATAAGATTCTTAATTTATAAGATAAAATTCCTTGTTCCTCTAAATATGTGTCTTATAAGTTCTGTTTTTAGCTTATTCTAATATAGGTTAATAAATATTTTTAAGCAAAATAAACACAATTTTATCACTATTTAAAGCTAAAGAAAGAGCAAATATCAACTACAATAAGGAGACTGTGATTTTTAAAATGATGCTTTTCTGCAGCACTTGTGAGCTTTATGAATCATGAGTTGTTATTGCAGAAAACCATATTACTTAGATAAGACATAAAATATGCTTCACAGACAAAGGAAGCAAAGGCAATGTTAAGATTATTAGTAAAAGAGATCTATTATGGGAGCCACTGGAGAATTTGTCTTAGGGAGTTAAATTATTGAAAGAAAGTTCCACCTTAACTACAAATAGAATTGCAAAGTACTTAATGAGATAAGTCTATGATCAAGAAATGCATTGTATGTGGTGTATATTTGTGTGTGTGTGTGTGTGTGTGTGTGTGTGAAGTGAATGGAAATTAAACCTTCAAAATGAATACTCTCATGGCCATAAGAGAATTAAATTATCAATAAAACACAAAGTACCAACTAATAATCAATAGAGGAAGAGAAGATAAATTATGGTACACTAAAGAAAAACTAAGAGGTAGAAGTGTTTTAAAAGACAAATTATACTGGTAAAAGAATAGATGGAGGGTTGTTGAGGACTTTTTAAAATGCACATGACATTTTAAAAAATCAATAAAAAACTCCAGTTCAATAAAAGGTTGTCTCAGCTTAAAATGCCTGCCAACAGAAGTTGTGTATCTAAATCTTCTAGCTATCCAGTGACCCTGCACCTTAAAAGGGGCTGAATGTCTTCCACGGCCTAATTTGCATTTTATATATGGGGTTTGGGTGAAGTTTCTGTTGGTAAAATTAAAACTAAGGACTTAGTGATCAAAGTGTATTGGGTTAGAGAGAGTGAAATGGGCTGAGGGTGGAGGGGTAGAAAGCACTTCTGTGCCTTCAGGGCAAGAGGAAGTCTTCAGTGGCTCACCAGTGTTTGGAGAAGACCCAATTCAAGCAATGGAGGCCAGAGGATTAGAAAACCACAGAGAGGTAAACTTAGTGGATGTCCGAGTCAGAGCTTGTACATTAATACTGGTTATCATGTGCAGGAGAGCTGCCAGGGAAAACCAGCAATAGTGAGGACACCATCACCACTACCTTTCCAGAAACAACTTTCAGAATGTGCATCCAGCATTGTTTGAAGTGAATGGTTTACTCCTACAACATTTCTCACCAACGAATAAAGGGTAAAACAGAGTCAGGCTGTCTAGAGTTGCAGCAAGTTATGTAAACGCTTTGTGCCTCACCTCTTCATCTGTAATTTAAATTAAACATTTTATCTACCACACACTGTTTTATACAAATTAAATGAGGTAATCATGTAATGTGCTTTTAATAGAATGGTGGCTCATAGTAAGCAGTCTGCAATTGTTGGCTTTCATTACTATCTATAGATATAAAAGCCCAGTGACTGAATGGCAGAACAACCAGAACAACCAGTGGACCAGTCGCTTTGATGTGCACTGACCATCAGGGGGCAGATGCTCAACACAGGAGCTGCCCCCAGGTGGTCAGTGCTCTCCTGTAGCGGGATCAGCCACTTGGCTGACCGTCATGAGCAGCGCTCCCACAGTGGGCAATCCCCACAGGACACACCTCCTACCAGTGCACCAATCTGTGCACTGGGCCTGTAGTATCAGATAATTTTGTATTCATACATGTGTCACAGTTTCCCCTTCACATTGGAAAAGTTAATACAGAAAATTTTAGAAAGGTGATTCCCCTTACACCACCAGAGAAACAGCCTTTTTCCGCAAGCTGATCTAACATGAGTCCACGTCCATTTGTTATATTTCAGGTATATAGCCTTTTGTTGATTTTGGTTTGTTTGTTTGGTTGGTTGTTTTTTTTTTTGTTTTTTTTTTTGAAAAATCACCCATCCCTCCCATTCTTTTTTCTTGTGGACCATCTCCTCTAGAATTGTCCTGAGTAGAAGCGTTTTTGTGGTTCATCTACAATTGGCCTATATCTTTTCTGGGAACAGAACAGCGGGAGAAGTTTTCAACTGTATCAATGTAAAATTTCCAGAGGGTCAAGGAGGTCCCTGAGGGCTTTAGCTCAAAGTCCCTGTCCATCAAAGTGGCACAAATTCCCAGAATCCCCCATATTGCAATCATGACCTGTTGGTACATTTGTCTCCAATGTCGCCTTGATACACTGTCTATTAGGAATGCACACAAATTTTAAGGGGAAAGATGAATTAGAGAAAAACTAGGAATAAAGACACAGAGAATGAAGATAAGATATTGTAAATGGCTACAGAATTGAATTAACAAGTGGGAATATAAATTTGAGTCATGATTCAAGTCAAAAATTTCTTAAAGCTTTTTATATTAACTATCATGGTCAAAATATCTGCTAGGGTTGATTTTTGTTAAAAAAAAAAATAGAGATGCACAGCATAGAGATTATAGTTAATAATGAGTACTAAATGAAAAACTTCAAAGTTGCTAAGAGACTAGATCTTAATTATTTTAACCACAGAAGAGAAAAATGATAAGCATGTGACTTGATAGAGGTGTTAGCTAACTCTAAAGCAGTAATAATATTACAATATATAAATGTGTAGTATCAATATATTATTTACCTTAAATTTACACAATGTTATGTCAATTATGTCTCAATTTAAAAAATTAGAAACAGTCACTTCACATTTATAGAGACATAAAAATTATATTTAAAGTTAATGCAGTATATTAGTAGAGTACATTAGGAAAATAAATTCAGATTACATACCAGATTGACCTCCTGCATTTATAAAATTTCTAAACTCTTTTAACCCCCAAGGCCACTACTGTAATTTAGATCCTCCTCAAAAATCATCCAATGACTGTTCTGGATCAGCTTCTCTGTTTCATTAGGTTCTTGTTCTTCCCCTCCTCACCTCTGGTTGAGCAGGGCCTTTAAAAATGAAAACACATGTATACATGCATATAAGTACAACCAATGGACACAAAACTCTGGGGAGGGAGGGTATGTTTGGGGGGGGCAATGTTAAAATATGTACACAGATAATAATTTAATAAAAAAAACTGAAAAAAATTTAAGTCCAGCCTTAAAAATAAATAAAAAATAAAAATAAAAATGAAAACACATTAAGTTACTTGAAAAAATATGACATCAAGAAGTAACCAATATCAACATGAAAAAAGTGTTTTGTTTTACACGTGCTCTTCTTGAAAGAATATTAGGATCCAATGTTAATAGGTTTTGCTGGCCTTGACAACAAGAATTGATATAGGATAAATCAAATCCAGAGGCAACAGAGCTACATATGGAATATGAAAACCATATTGTCCTGGTCAGTCTGGCTCAGTTGGTTGGGCATCGTCCTATGCACTGAAAGGTTTCCAATTCAATTCTTGATCAGGGCACATGCCTGTGTTTTTGGGTTGATTGCCGGGAGGGGGCATACAGAAGACAGCTGATCATGTTTCAACTTCACATCAGTTTCTCTTCCTCCCCCTCTCTCACTCTAAAAATCAATTAATTTTTAAAAAATTTTTAAAAATATCAGTGAAATAGGACTTGTGGTTTGTCATTTGAGACTGACCCAGTGTGTTTGAAAGTGATTATGGTTGGCTGTAGACAAAGCTAAGTTCTTCCTGGAGAATGCACTGAGCTTACATACCATTCTAGGCTTTACATAGGACATAATGGCAGGCTTGCATTGGTGGGATCTCGTTCTCTCCATATTGTTGAAATCTGTAACTGATTACCTTGAATCAAATTACTGTTGTTAGAAACCATTAGAAGAGTGGTACATAGGATTAGTTGTAGACAGACTGAGAAGTTATGGTCCTCTTTGGGAAAGAAGAATCCAAAGGAGACACATATCTTATCACTAGACAGCTATAGGAGTCTAGTTTTTAAAAAGAGATTTTCTAACAAGAAAACCAGCCAAGTGTATGCTTTTTTTAAAATATAAGTTGACTGAAATGATTCATACAGAGAATTTTCTGCATGAGAAATTAGGAGGTCCATGGTGAATAATGCTAAGACTCCAGACATTAAAGATAATTGGATGACTCATTTCTGAAGAAAGTATAAGTGCATGTAGGCCATGGTAGAGTCAATTGAAGGATCCTAGTCATTTCTGGAATGTACCCTGCCCACCAAGGGACCATGGGCTTTCAGTCAGAAAGAAAATATTAATAGTACAAGCAACCCAAACTCTCTTCAACATCCTCAGGTTGCAAAAGTCCAGGAGGTTCTTGGCTTCAGAGACTAAAATGAAATATTCTAGAGACTGAAGAACAAGATTATGCAGACTCTAGAAGCTTCCTCACAGTTTGTGGTAGATGGCCTAAAAGTTCTGTAAAGTAAAAGTTTGACGGAATAGAAAATGCCAAAAATGTGCTGTAAACCCAAGTTGTTTTCATTTTTGTTATGAGGCTAACGTTAATTTTTCTAAGAGCATTTGGAACAAATGGGGCTAAGGAAACCCAGTGAAGCTTGCAAAATAATTTACAAAACAAAAAAAGGTCTAACAGCTGCACACTAAGTAACTTCTCATCTTACTGATGGCACTTAAGGCCAATGGAGATGGAGAAGTAATACTGAGTACAGTATGAGTATGCAGAGATATACCAGTAATAGAGACAAAAAATAGAGGGGGGGGGGGATGTCAGTGAGGAAAGAGTGATCTTCTTCCATCTCTGCTCCATCCTGACAGAACTTATCCATACTCATTCATTTTATTATTTTTGTTGTTGTTAATTCTCACCCAAGGATATTTTTCTATTGATTTTTAGTGAGAATGGAAGGGAGAGGGTGAGAGAGAGAAATGTCAATGTGAGAGAGACACATGGATTGGTTAATCCTGCACACACCCCAAACCAGGGTCAGGGATCTAACCTGCAAAGGAGGTGTGCGCCCTTGAACCTGGAACCCTTTAGTTCCAGGGCTGATGCTCTATCCACTGAGCCAAACCAGCTAGACAGTAACTCATTCATTTTCATTTGTTCAATGGCAAGGGCTGTAAAGGCTTTGATATTTTACCCTACTTCGAAGATACCCTAATGCCAAGTTAACATCTCAGTTTCATGGATACTGGCAGAAGACAAAGAACTTTTATCACTCATAAAAATAGCAGCATCCAGAGAATAAATATTTTCATTGACCAACTCCCTAAGCACAAAGCCCAAAAGGGTCATATAAAGGTATCATGTAAGGCCTGCATTTTAAGTAAGTTGAAAATTAGAAGAAAACTTGAGTTTATGGAACGAAGATCCTTTTATATTGGATAATAAGACACTTTTTTTTTTTTTGCTTTGCATAGAGACACTATCACTGTTTTACAAGCTGTTCACTATGTAAACATCCTGGAAAAGAGTCTGGAAAAAAATGGCAGGCCATGTCTCTCCTCACAGTTCCTACAGAGAAACAATCATGGAGAGTTGTTTCCCATCAGTATCCACCTCTTAGTTCTATACCATCTTGTCTTCAGTAAACTTAACCCATGTATTACTTTGTTGGCCGTTGTAACCAACAGAGGCTGGGAACAGATTCACTCAATGTGTGCCATGTTTATTGTTGATGTTAAGGCTACTACCAACAGGCATTCAAATAACAGGTATATTACTCTCAACCACATACATCAGGGTTTTAGGCCCAATCAACTGAACGCCTCCTATGAACCATCTTGTTCTACCTTAGATAGAAAAGGACTTCCTTCTTATTTTTCTTTATTTACCTTCCCACCTGATCTGAGGTAGTTAATCTAGGTATGGTAGGTTATATTTGTGATTGTACAGAAACCGTCCTGGTTTGCAAGAACGAAGTCTGGGTCATTCTATTATCAATAACAAACTTGGACACTGAGTAGGAATTGACCTGAATGTCTTCCAGGACCAAGGTAATGTTACTGATCACGTTAGGTAAAGTCACAAACTAGTTTTGTACCATCTTTTTTAATGGATGATTCACATTATAGGGATGACTGTCCACAGGCTGACCATAAATAACAAGTCAGTTTCCTCTCTCATCCATGAGTTGCCTCATTTTGGAGAAATTTCCACAGTAATTTGACAGCTACATGACTGGTGGTGTTTCTTAAATATTTGAAGTTCTCTTATGGCCATTCCTAAGGTTCAAGTTACCATGATTTTAGGTGCCAGGCAAGTTAATGCTTGGCTTCTAAACAAAAGCACATCCTACACACCCACATAGTACCCCTAGAAAGAAAGTGTAATTATAATTTTTTACCCCATATGGACCCTGCCTTAGTTAGGGCCATAGGCTGGTAGTGCCTTTGATATGTTCTCCTATCTTGTTGGTACATTTTTGTATTTCTGGTTCGCATTCCAGTTCAGTTTAAATAAGATTGTTTTTTGAGGAACAACCTGATAGAGGTCAGTCAAACTTATTTGTTTCATCTGTTCCAACAGCTGGGTGGCATTCATCTACTGCATGGAATGCCTGAATAACAACTACAGGAAAGGGGTTGTGGGGAAAATATCTGAGGTGCTGACAGTTTTCTTGCATGCGAAGTACAGGAGCCAAGACCATCACCTGCTGTTCTCAGTAGACAGTGAGTTTAAAGAAAGTGGTATTTGAATCATGGTCAGAGCCATGTGGTGGAGAATGGAAGACAAAACAGTCAGTTAAATTTAAAATGTTCTCTACAGTTTGGGAGCAGCAGACCAGGGTGTTTTTCTTAATGAGCAAGGCTCTGCAAAAATTCTGAAAAAGATTATCAATGTTCCTTCACCATACCGCCTAGACTCTGAGACATTCGTTAGCTACTAGATTGTTACTAGCACTTTTTGCCACAAAATTGCTGTGTGCCATTTCAGGAGTTATAACTTCACCCTTTTCCTAATTATCTCCCGGTCACACCCAGACCATTCATCCTTAAGTGCCAGGTACATAAAAGACAAGGACATTTTTTATTAAACTTGCAGTATCCTTATTACCCCACTTTAATTGGCATGGACCAAAAGAAAGGAACTTGGCAGGTAGTATACTACTTAAAACTAATAATATTAGTAGTGTATTACTGACAAATGGTCATTTTTCTTATATTCAGGAACATGTTTAGATCATAAAGTTGAATTAGAATAGAGGTTTATAGTCCCTGGATCCCCTTTGGAGGATATATTAACCAGTCTAATATAGTTAGGATGTTGGGGGAAAGAAAAAGCAGCATGATAAAAAATGAACAGGGTAGAATCCTACCTATTCATAGCTCCCTCCCTCGATCATCTTGATCATTATCCAGGAACCGAATAAGATGAGCACTTGCAGGGATAGCCATCTGCAGTGATTAAAATCTCTGACTAGCTGAAACCAGTTTGGCTCAGTGGATAGAGCATTGCCCTGCAGACTGAAAGGTCCCAGGTTCAATTCCGGTCAAGGGCATGTACATTGATTGCAGGTACATTCCCAGTAGGGGGTGTGCAGGAGGCAGCTGGTAGATGTTTCTCTCTCATCAATGTTTCTAGCTCTCTATTCCTCTCCTTTCCTCTCTGTAAAAAAAATAATAAAATGTATATATTTTTTAAATCTCTGACTAAAAGTGTGGACCAGGAGGATCATTTTGAGTTCTGATTCTCTGTTATACCAGATGTCTGTGGATAGCACATAATATGGATAATCCATTGAACACCTTGATTATCAGCCCATTGCTGAGTGACTTGTGATAAATGGTATTGCATTTTCATACTATAAATATTCCTGGCAGAAAAAGTAAAAACTCTAACAGTTTATCTTCAAAGGCTACAGTGGTAGTGACTGAACTTGACAGAACAACCCTGTAACCGGACCATGTGTCAATACGTGGGTAGGCTGGACTCATTGCTCCAAGATGGGTTAACTCCAGCAGAGGTTGCCAGGAATGGGTAGGACTCAATGCAAGATGACCTTGCTCTCCTCAGAAACCTAGTCATGAAATGTAAAGATATGGTGATGGACTTAGGTAGCAGCAGTGGTAGCCTGAGTGTTGAAAGTTCAATCATTAACTTCATTACTGTCAATGGCATGAGTGATTGACTCTGAACAATGGGATTTATATGAGGGACCCAGATGATTTGATAAGGAGCTGCTATTTATGGTCATGGTCGTGTCCCTAAAGAAGGTTCTCTTTAATCTGCCAAATTGTAGGAATGTGCAAGCACTTAACACATAAATTCAGTTGTGAGATCAACAAAAACAGTATATTGAGTTGGCTCAAAGGACCCTCCAACATGGACCGTTTAGCTTTGCTTTCCTACGGTGAACCATGCCCAAACTCCATCAGTTGGATTTGAACACTCCCTCCTTCCAAAGGACAGTAGGATCGTGACTTGGGCATCAATATCCAACAAAGCCATCGAAACGTGATTCTTGCCCTCCCTTAAAATACCCTCACATGCTGGGATGTGTCCATTTGACATCTGATTTCCCTATGGGAACATGGAAGCCTTGGCCTAATCATTAATTTTCTTTCTCATTGAAGTGACTTAAGTGGAAGTAGAGGTGGAAAAAGGATCAGGAGATGCACATAAAGAAAGCTGCTTCTTTCCATAAAATAGGCTTCACATTTATTATCAGGTTCAAGTTTGTGATGATAGCTTGGGACTCAATTGAGTTTTCCAATATTTTCAACCTGCTTAAAGGTCTTTACCAGGTGGTGTGTTCCTAATGACTGACACCATCTCTTTCAGCTTTCAGCTTTGGGGGACACTTATCCAGTGGTCACAGCCAAGGTGCTTGCTAAAATGGCTGCTATGTTCATATGCCTTAGCCAATTAAGCTTTAATCGTAGAGCAGTAACTTTTTTTAAACACAATTCAGTTTAATCCAAGGCACTTGCTGCTCTATTGTCATAATGATATTGCTTAAGTTTTCATCTTACTCTTATAGAGGGGTTTTCGAGGATGGTGGGAATTACAAAAATTTATTTGACTCTGATTTATTCTCCAGTGGCTCACCGTCCTCAAATTTAATCAAGACAGTAAATTGTGAATGTTGGTCAGTTACTCATCTGCAGTTTCCCATGAGAGGTCTTCTGCTTCAGGGAAATCTCGCTAAGTGGGACAGAGTGGCTTTTTAGTAAAAATGAACAAACAAAAAAACTCTGGAGAGCCTTTTCTTGTCTTCAGATGATTCTGAGTTTGGTGTGGCAGACTACAGAGTAGCTGGGTGATGAGCCCAGAGATGTCACAACTGTTGGCCATTCTTCCTTACCAACCCTTGCACACTCTATCCCAGCTTCATCTATCATGAGAACCAGCCAGAGGTCTTTTGATTTGTCTTTTAATGCCTATAGTGGTCATGGATTTCCTTCTTTTCACAATCGGGGTAGGTACCAGGCTCTGTAACTGTTCTCTGAAAGTGTCAGCATAGTCTGCCAACCCCGTTTTAATTTAGTATTAATTGTTTCAGTGGGATGGGCATGAGGCTGACTACTATCTTAGGGAGGAAATTGCCTGCCTCAGAGGACAGATAACAACAGCCAGGGCTCCATTTGGGCAGCTAACCTTGTATCTGTTTCCTCATTCTCAACCTGCAAACATCTCTCCTGTTCCTCCTGATTAATAGGCAATAAACTTGATGAGCCATTTTTGCCCCGTAGATAATATTATTTGTTAAACAGTTTTTGCTACTGAACCCCATAAACGTCTTTCAAATCTCATTAATATGCCTATGAGATCTTTAATGTTCTGTTGCAGAAAGCTTTGTCTGTATCAGGATATCGTTCTCCTCAGCAAAACTCTCAAGGCCCATGAAGACTCTTGCAGTTTATCTAACTTTCAAGCTAAGTTGTTAGCTTGCCACTGTTTTATGGCAAAATAGACATTGCTCCTGGGTTAAAAACAAATACTTAATTTTCACAATATCCAGAATATTAGCACTTTTGTGACAGTTCCCCAAGCCCAAATTACCACAGGGTGATGAATGGATGTTCAGGTAACACCTGCACCCATAGTGGGTTGCATAAGAGGAGAGTAACCCAGCACTTAGAAAACCTGAATGCTCTATAGTGGACAGCCTGCTCTGTGCCCCAAAGAGAGGCAGCATCTCTATCTTGCAAGGCTGTGAGCAAACATGCACTTGGCTTCAGGGAGAAATGTTATTTCCATCTTCCAAATCTGTTTGCTATATAAACACCATTTAAACCAGGGGTGGGGAACTTTTTTTCTGCCAAAGGCCATTTGGAAATTTAGAATTTCCCTTGTGAGCAATACAAAATTTTCAAATTAAAAATTAGCCTCTATATTTCAACAAACATTTAATCAACCCTAATGCTTTTGCAGGGCCAGACCAAATGATTTTGTGAGCTTTATAGAACCCTCAGGCTGGACATTCTGCACCCCTAATTTAAACCATAATTCTGAACAAAGGCACTGAGTGGCTTTATTTATAAGATGTGCAGAAATGGGAGATATCTCTCAATAATTGTCTTCCACACTCTAACATATATTTTTAGAAACTACTGTATGATAATTCTTATTCTAGGCACTGAGAATATGGCTATGACTAAATGAGATACAAATTTTGCCTTAATTGAATTTATTTTAGAGATGGTGATATGGGTGACTGTGTGTGTGTGTGTGTGTGTGTGTGTGTGTGTGTGTGTGTGTGTGTTTTGGAGGAGTGACTGATAAAAATAGTTATATATTGTATATGGTAATGGGATTGTTAGAGAGGCCATCACATAGCAAGTGGCTAAAAGGAAAGATTGTTCCTAAACCTTAATCGACTAGTTGTTCTAGCAGCTTGGCAAAATAGCAAGCATCAGAAAAAGCAATTACACACCAAGGTCAGATCTCAGCAATTGCTACCTGAAGAAAAGATGTTGCTCTGAACACAGAAGCTTGCTAACTGCAGGATAGGGACTTTATATCTAGAAGATCTCTCGGGGTATTTCTTGCAACCAGGAGCAAGAAACAAGCAGAAAAGTTGTTGAATCATAGAACATTTTTACCCAATTATAGAAATGGACCTGATATAGGATAAGGTGGAGGTAATTATCCACTCTATGCTGGTAACAGTTTGATTGCATTAGTTAAGAAGACTCCTCTTCAGAGAGATACATGAAGGTTCAGGAGAATGAGAAGAAGTCATTGTTACCTAAAAGATCAATTCCCAGTAGCCCTCTCAGTCTTGTACTACTTTATCTACTGCACTGACTGCCACATATCTTAATGCAAAGACTTTTGAGGTTATGCCTATGGAACCTGGGATACTGTTTTCTTAGTAAGTATCTGGCTAACTAATGCTAAAGGATGCAGTGTAGACCAATAAATACTAAAATGAAAGATCTCTTTGATCAGTAAGTTGTTGGTGAATCTGAAAATTTGGAACATGTGAATAGAGAGAGCCAACTGTAGTTTGCTCTCCATTTTTATTGGGGGAAATTGAAACATATATAAAAGTAATAAAGCTAGGACCGGTTTGGCTCAGTGGATAGAGCGTCGGCTTGGGGACTGAAGGGCCCCAGGTTCGATTCTGGTCAAGGGCATGTACCTTGGTTGCGGGCATATCCCCAGTAGGGGGTGTGCAAGAGGCAGCTGATCGATGACTCTCTCTCATTGATGTTTCGAACTCTCTATCTCTCTCCCTTCCACTCTGTACAAAAATCAATAAAATATATATTTAAAAATAATAATAATAAAATAAAAAAATAAAAAAGTAATAAAGCTGAAACCGGTTTGGCTCAGTGGATAGAGCGTTGGCCTGCAGACTGAAGGGTCCCAGGTTCGATTCCGGTCAAGGGCATATACCTTGGTTGCGGGCACATCCCCAGTGGGGGACGTGCAGGAGGCAGCTGATCGATGACTCTCATCGATGTTTTTAACTCTCTATCCCTCTCGCTTCCTCTCTGTAAAAATATCAATAAAATATATTAAAAAATAATAAAATAATTCAGTGAACATCTACATATACTCAACACCTAAGTTTAAGGGTCATTTTGCCTTCATTCTTATTTTTAGCCCTTTGAAAAATTTCTGTTTGAAGTAGAAAACATTTCCCCATAGTGGGTGTCAGAAAATCACCCTTGTCTGAATGACTAGTAATGAGATGTGCCTCTCTATGGGAGATGCTAGGTCTTCCTTGGTATGAAAAGTAAGATGTAGTCCTATATTCCTCTCTCCTCAAGTGTAGCATCAAGTTTAGAGCAAATAGGACTCTCTTTTGAATGGCACATCAATAAAGAATGCTCTCCAAGAAAGGGATTCCCTGAGACTTTCACTGATTCTGTTCTTTACTTGTGGTGAGGTGAAGAGATTATGGCACATTAATACAGTGGATTTGTTAGGAGAACTGATCTCACTGGATAGAGAGAGTCTGATTGCTTTGTAGGAACTAACTCTGAAGAATCTGAGAAGACAGGGTGAACAGTTTTTCTGGCTTTGACAATACGGGGCGAACAGTAAGATGAGACCACATTCTGGAGCAAGGACAGAGAAGTGTACAAGCCAGGTAGGGAGGGCAAAGAGATAAAATGAAGTTCTTTGGGCACTCATCTGAGGACAGTCAGATCTCTAAATGTTTCCCACCACCATTTGTGTCTTAGTAACCACAAATTTGGGCTTATTGCCTAGCATGATTTCACAGATAGTTGATTACATCATAGCAATGATTTAAGTATACTTCAGAAACTACTTTGGTCTAATTAGTTCAAAAGATTTCTATTTTCAAAAGCATTTCCATACTCAAAGTAACTATTTACTCAATAAATGTTAAGATAATCAATGACTTTCATTGACAGCAATATGAGTGAATAGAGTTTTCCAGTCCTTTAAGCAAAGCAGCATCTTATTCCCTCTTAAATCTGTGAGCCACCCATGTAAGAAACTTTTAAATTGAAAGGCAATTGAACTAAAAAAATGAGGTGGACAGAATTATAATATTTCAAAGTGAGGCAAAATATTGGCGATTAAATTGAAATATTTTTGAATACTTTAAGAATTAAGAAGACATGCAAGTCAGCAATATACATAGCTACAACAATTTAAGTTAAGGATTATCAAAGCCTTGAACTTACACAAAATTAGCTACCGGCTTCCCTATTGGCAAAAGCCAAAACTGCATAAAGTGAAGAGCAATTACTTCAGAACAGATCTTGCTAGTGAATGATGCACAACATAAATAGAGACAGAGCACAGATGCTCACACACACAGTCCAGAGCTGTGATGCTGAGATGCTGAGTGTAGTTCCTGGGGAAAGAGTGTGGTGCTGCCCTAGTAACATTTCACTGCAAATCAAAGCTAATGGCTATTTCCACTTTTTTTTGCCTTTTATTCCATAAAATCAAATATCCTCTTGGGATTTCTTTGGGCTAATGAAAACGGATATTAATGTAGATCTTTACATTAAGAGCTAAGTGGCATAAAGTGAACTTTTGAAAAGTTAGGGAACACCTGTACATATGAGTATGTTAAATAGTTTCAGAAAAGGAAAAGTTAGTATGTCAGAATTACTGAGAGAGAAAATAAATATTGGAGAAAATGGGGCTGAAGGATGATAGAATTTGATAATCAGGGAAATTATATTTTTAAAAAGAAATAATTGCATGTACACTTAGAACAAATGACAGATTAATTTGACAGAAGATATATGTTGTTAGGATATGATTGATTTTGCAAAAATTGAAAGTCATTTGTTATTTTTAATCAAATACTATGAAAGAAATGTTAGTAAAATTATTCAGGTAGCAAAATGCAAGGGGGTCTGGCATGTAGATAAAGGAGATGAATAAATAAAACTCACGAAGTAATACACAAGGAAATGAGGCCAAGGCAGAAGCATGAGAATGGGGGTAAAGGCGAATGGAAAAGACATCCACGTTAAGAAGTTGCTGAATGAATACAAATGACAAGTAGATGAGATTTGGAGATTTAAAGAGAGGGAAGAATCATGGATGTTTAAAAACACTTACATTGTTAAAGTATAAAAACAAAGACACTATACTGAGTAAAGTGGAACATAGCATGAGTGGTGGTGGTTTAACAAATCCAGGTTTATACTTGCTGCACATAGAGTGATTAGAGACAGAATATAGGACTAAATTCTGAATTTGGAAACTCACTTTTCACAAAATGTTGAGTGAAGATCACACTAAAGTAAAATGAAAAGCCCAAGAGTTCTTTAAATATGTTTGTAACTGACTATGGTTGAAGTATTGTACAGAGAACTACTGTGCTCTTAGGCATTTTTCTTAGAAATCAAGTCGAGGTAAAGTTCCCAGGAAATATACACTTAGGAACTTTATTTTGTTTTTAAATCATAAATAATATTGACTATGGTGATTACTTTTATGTACTTTAAATAACGCCAAATTTTTAAAGTATGTGTTGGAATGTTGCTAATATGCACCATGTCAGTGGTCCTTCTTCCTTTTAAAAATTGTAGCCCAGAAGACATGGTTCAAGAAAAGATTACTCAATTTACTTATTTGAACAAATGATCCTACAAAGCAACAGATATCAGAATAAATTTCACAAACATGAAATAATCATGATTAATTTGGGAAGAATCATAGACCCATTATTCCATTTTAGGTTGAAAGCAGTTTGATTTTATAGTGAAAATAATGCATGCTTAGTGGGGTTTTGTTTGGTATATTACTAAGAATGAATTTTGCTAGAGTATCCTTAGCTTCTCAGAGAGAAATATTTGTTGTTGTTTTTCTAGCCTTACATTAGAAAAGATGCCGCTGTGAGGGGCTCACTCATTTAGCTTTGAGGTCTTGATACTCAGGTTAATTCAGAGAACAAGAGAATTCGTTCTCAGGAGCTTTTTAGAAATGTAGAATCCCCTGCCCTAACGGTTTGGCTCAGTGGATAGAGCATCAGCCTGTGCACTGGGGGGATCCCAGGTTTGATTCCGGTCAAGGGCATGTACCTTGGTTGCAAGCATATCCTCAGTAGGGGATGTGCAAGAGGCAGCTGATGGATGTTTCTCATCAGTGTTTCTAGAACTCTATCCTTTCCCCTTCCTCTCTATAAAAATATCAATATATATATATATATATATATATATATATATATATATATATATATATTTTAAAAAATAGAAATATAGAATTTCCAATATACTGAATCAGAATCTGTTTTCAAACAAGATTCCCAGATAATTCCTATGTTGAATGAAAATTGAAAAGCACTAAATTAGTCTTATATAAAGCAATCCGCCCAATTCAGTTTTGCAGGTAACATTTTTTAAAGATGCATTATCATTAAAAATTTAAGGGCTTTTTTTTTTTTTTTGTGTGTGTGTGTGTGTGTGTGTGTGAATGATGTTAAGGATGTTATTTAATGCTAAAGGAAGTGAAATCAATGTTAATATGTCCCATATACTGTGTTAAACATTTCCAAATCTATTAACTCATTTAACCCCTCTAATACTCTCAGAGATGAGGCACACTATCTCCATGCCTCTGGGCATGAAAACCAGCCTCAGATTAAATTCCTCTTCTATTTCACACAGTCCATTCATTCACTCAATGTTGAGCATCCCGTTGCTGAAAGTCCCTGGTTAGGTCTGGACATAAAATGAGCATGGTCCCTACTGTCACAGAAGGTAAATAGACTAGATTGTAATTAGACAAACGCCAGGGTGGCATATGTTTCTAAGAGGGAAGCCTAAACTTTCAGAAGTTCTTTAGGGAAAATTGATATTTGGAAAAAGGATCCAAATGATTTCAGAGGAACACATTTTTGCTGCGTTGGCTATGGAAAGAAAAAAAAAAAAAGGTGAGTGTGTCATGGATTTCAGTAAGGGGAACCCAGCAGCAGTTGAGGCTGGAACATGACAGCAACCCTGCAGAATTTTGTAGAACAAGGTGCAAATGTAGGAATTTAGCCTGCCAAGGGAGGAAGCCACTGGAGGGTTTTTCAGCTTGCAAGTGGCAGGCCCTGCTCCACGTTTGGAAAAAAAAGCTCTGCAGTCAGACCCTGCGCAGCAGCCAGCCCTGCGGGGGTGGGTGATGAGGGCCCCTCCTCTGGCTGCCTCTCTCCACCCCTGTCGCCGCCTCCTGCTTTCTCAGCCTGTCTGACGGGGGTGGGAAACGAGTGAGAGGGCGGGCAAGAAGAAAAAACATCGCAATATATATATATTTTTTAAACAAAAAAAGAAGAAAACACCCCCTTTGGCAGCGAGTGCGCGGGAAGTTCAGCGCGCGAGTTCCGGGTTTCCCGCCCGCCCCGCCGGCCGCACACGGGTGAGCCCCCCGACCCTGTTCCGCTGCCCGCAGGGCCGCGTCTGTCCCCTGCGTCAGTCGTTCTGTCCGCCTCCCCTCTCCCCATCCGGCCTCGCCGGGGGCGCCGCGCGGGGGCTGCGCATTCCCTGCCGCAGCGGCCGCGGCGCCTGCAGCCCTGGTCCCCCGGCGGCTCGGGCTCCGGCCTGGCCCCGCGCCGCGCGCCCGGACCGCGGCCTCCTAGGCCACTTGTGGAGCTCCTGGCCCCGCGGCGGCTGTAACTCCGAGCCAGCCCGAGCCGAGCGAGGCCTGCTGCTATTGGGAACCCAGCCTCCCTCCGGGGTTGTCCGTGCAGAACGCAGGGACTGCGGGCCCGCCCGCCCGCCCGCCACCTGAAGCTTTTGCGCACCTTGGCCCGGGAAGGAACGGCTCCCCTGCCAGCCTCCTCTGAGCCCTGAGAGTTCTGTCGCAGCTTTCCGCGGAGCGGCCTGGTGGGTTGCCTGGGGGGGTCGGGCCTTTGCATGAGCCTGCTGCTGCCATAGCCCCATCGGGAAAGCTGCCCCTGAGCCCCATCTCTCCAGCTCTGAGTGGCAATCATCCGGAGGCCACCGCGCTGCTGCTGCTGCGTGAGCCCGGCCCAGCTGTAGCCCAGCCACTCTCCCCGCAGGCATCTCTGGGAGAGCTCCTAGGGGCCAGCGCTCCCTCCCCACCAGGGTCCAGCAGCATGGATGTGGACGCCAAGTACCGCCAGGCCTCCCTCTACGTGGGTGACCTCGCCCCAGATGTCACCGAGAACATGCTGTTCATGAAGTTCAGCACCGTGGGCACCGTGCTGTCCATCCGCATCTGCAGGGACCTGGCCACCCGCTGCTCCCTGGGCTATGCCTATGTGAACTTCCTCAATGTGGGTGATGCCCAGAAGGCCCTGGACACCATGAACTTCGACGTGATGCAAGGCAAGCCCATCCGGCTCATGTGGTCCCAGCGTGATGCCTACCTGAGGAAATCCGGAATCGGGAACGTGTTCATCAAGAATCTGGACAAATCCATTGACAACAAAACGCTGTATGAGCATTTCTCAGTGTTTGGGAAGATCCTGTCCTCTAAGGTGATGTATGATGACCAGGGGTCCATGGGCTATGCCTTCGTGCACTATCAGAGCCAGGCTGCGGCAGACAGGGCCATTGACGAGATGAATGGGAAGCTGCTTAAGGACTTTAGGATCTTCGTCGGCCCGTTTAAAAACCGCAGAGATCGGGAAGCTGAGCTCCAAAACAAAGCCAACGAGTTCACCAATATCTACATCAAGAACTTTGGAGATGACGTGGACGATGAGAAACTGAGGGAGTTTTTCAGCCATTATGGCAAAATCGTGAGTGTTAAGGTGATGACAGATTCCAATGGGAAATCCAAAGGCTTTGGCTTTGTGAGCTTCGATACCCATGAGGCTGCCAAAAGGGCCGTTGACATAGTGAACGGGAGGGAGTTATTCGGACAGCCGGTATTTGTAGGCCGGGCACAAAAGAAAGCAGAGCGACAAGCTGAGTTAAAGCAATTGTTTGAGCAGCGGAGACACGAAACAGTTTGGCGGTTCAGGGGGTTGAAGATCTATGTTAAGAACCTCGATGATTCCATCGATGAAGAAAAGCTACGGAGAGCGTTTTCTCCTTTTGGATCAGTTATCAGAGCTAAGATAATGCAGGAGCAAGGTCGAAGCAGAGGGTTTGGCTTGATCTGCTTCTCCTCTCCGGAAGAGGCTGCTAGGGCAATGGCTGAGATGAACGGCCGCATGTTGGGCTCTCAGGTCATTAACATCGCCCTGGCCCAGAGGGCCTAGGCGGGAAGGATTCGTCCCACCTGCCAGTGAATGCAGCAGGTGGGGGAAGGATGATGGTCATCTATGAATTGTCCTCAGTCCAGTTTAATTCCCACGTGATGGCAGCTTAGCTTAGTAAATTATGCGGTGAAAGGTTCTGTCTACAAAGTTTTGTGTTTGTTTTTTTTTGTTGTTGTTGTTTTGTTTTTTTGCAGAAAAATAAATGAATCTTAGAAGGTTGCTTCATTTTACAGAGGCATACCTTTTGATGACATTATTGTATTTTTTTTCCTCTGATTTTGATGTATCCAGAGCAATGGATATAATTAGGTAATTTTTATTTTACATTTTGAACCAACTGAAGTGAGGTAATTGAGTATATTGCATATTTTTTCTTATTTTAATAAAATCATTAGCTTTAATTTATTCTAAGAAATATGCTCAAAATAGCTATTTTACCTAAGGATGGCAAAGTAATTTACAAAGAGAAATTTTCTGATTTCTCATCTGAGGTGTTTGTGGGTTTGTTTGTTTTTGTTTGTTTGTTTTTTTGTTTGATGGTTGTTGTTTTTTGTTTTTGTTTTTTAAACCAAAATTTAAAAAATTACTAGTACAAATTCAATATCTAATTTCATTTTGAATTAATGTTTAAAGTACTAGTAAGAGCTGAACTTCTTTTAAATGTATATCCTGGCATGTCTTCTTTTCTGATGGCTGAAATTAGTGATGGAAGATTTTAGTGTTGCTTACAAAACTATAGTATATATTGCTATTCTTTCCATTGGTTGACTAATTCAGTTGCTTGCTAGCTATCAAAATTGTGACTTGAATAGTAAAACCTTACCTCTAACATTCCTTAATTTATAAAGCTGTATCAATGTAGGTGACAAAAATCTGGCCTAGTCTTAAATCTCTTCATACCTATGTAGCTTAATATTATGCCTTCAGTGATTATCAGATACACTATATTATAAAAGTCATATATATAGAGAGAGAACATATAAATTATGCTTAACTATGCTTTAGTGTCAGTTTTCTATGGTTTCGTGTAGTGACATTGTCTCAGGGTTGAGAAAAGTTAAAGTTGCTTTATTCATATGAACTCTTGTCTCCCTTTATAAGATCATGAGAGCTATGTAACCCATTCAGGTTCACTTTAGCCTTGATTGATCAGAAACTCATTAATTGATTTTCTGATAAATTGAAAGTATATCTCAGCCTATTGTCTAGCATAATTTTTTTTTTTAATTTTAGTTCAATTGCCAGACCTTTCCTTCTCTTCCATCTTTCATCTATATCACTTAGCTCCTTTCAATCCTTTTTAAAGGGCTATTAAAAAAAAATTCCTGGCAATGGCTCAGTTGGTTGGAGCATCATCCCATGTACCAAAAGAAAGGTTGCAGGTTCTGTTCCCATTGAGGCACATACCTCTAGGTTTCTGGTTCAGTCCCCATCTGGGAGAGTAAGGAAGGCAACTGATAGATGTTTCTCTCATATCGATTTCTCTCTCTCTCTCTCAAAATCAATTAAGAAATACATAACCTTGAGTGAGGACTTAAAACAAGGGCTTTAGTCACTTTTTGGCCTTAGGGCTAAGATCAAGTGTAAAAGGGCTTTATTATATTGATTATTACTACTTGTTTGAAATCCATTTTGAAAATAGAGGCAAGAGTTATTTATTTACACATAAATAATTACTTTTAAAATTCTGACTTCTCATACCAAAGGTGTCTAGGAAATAGTTTTATGGTTCTTGCTGCTGTTCTATTTTTTAATCTGCTCAGTTATTTCCTGTAACCATATAGTCTAATCTTCTGTTTCCTATATTAGTATTATAAAATAAATATATAGAGTATCTTATCTACAAACTACAGTAAATCTTTTAAAAATGTCTTGCTTTTCAATATCTACAAATGTGTTTCAGTAAATACTGATCTATTGTAAGAATCTATGTGAAACTCATATGCCAGCTCTCATTCATTGTATCTCTGAATCACTGTGTTGAGAAGTATTTACCTCAAAAACAGAGTTTTTAAGAAAGGGTACCAGGCAACAGAATGGGAAGTGTAGTGGGTGTGTCAAGCCTTGACATCTCTTTCTAGATAGCCCAGTCTATCAAAATGTTCAAATATTTGAACAATATTTCATAAGGCTTGTGTATGGATTACCAAAATAATATCAGGGGACTGTGTTTCTCTCTTATGTGCACAAGGAGTTAACAGGATGTAATATAAGATGTCTAGATGAATTATATCCATAATTTCATGGCACAGTAATTTTCCATGTAGTAGAACTTGCTTATTTTTAATTATATATTTACCATAGGAAATAATTAAGCCAACTTACAAAAAATATGTAATCCTGTGGAATTTCTTGATAGATTTAAATTTTGCTCATTCTAAATTGTGTGTGATAATATCAAGTTATCTTAGTTGATAGTAGAAGTTTATTCTTTCAAGAAAATGTAATCTTGTGTGTGTTAGTGCCTTGATTAAATAAGAAGAGTCTTCACTTTTCTGATAAGCATTCTAGTAAAAGCTAATTTACATAGAGATGCCTTGAGCTACTGCTTCTACTCTTGCCTCCCTTCTGCACACGTTGCCAAATTTGTTGTGTAGATGCCTGTTTGCATGTACAGCCAATTCAATAAATGTGCCTTGTAACATTTTATTTTTCAATGGAAATTTATTGTTGCTAAAAGTAAACTTTATTTAAAGTGGCTTAGAATTGGTATTTTTGTGTTGTTAATATTTTTGTAAGTCCATGTTGAAAAGATCAAATAAAGTCTAATATTTCAGTGGTAAAAACATGTCTGAAAATTATTTCTATTTATTGAATTTTTAAGGTGTATACTTTTTCAAGGACCACTTTTCTTTCTGAAAATAACTTGCATTTCCTTATTATAAAGTCAGTGGTTATTAACATACAGTTCACTTAAAGGAATCTACATAAATGAATCATTTTTAGTCAATGCCTGTTTTTATTTAAATTTATATTGTTTAAAGTGTTACAAATGTCCTCCTCTTCCCCCATTGTCCCCTTCTAGCCCACCCCTACCCTTATAAATAAAGTTACACATATTGCATGTTTTAAAGACCAACTCTCATATGAACTGGCATTTCTTTTCTAAGTTACTCAGAAATATAGAATGATGGTTGAGAAAAATCACTAATATAGATCAAGTTTTCAATTTATATTTTATTTTAAAGACTTCTGAATTGAATTGTTGAAATAAAATTGTTAAGAATTTAGAGTTAGCTTACTTGTGTTATATTTGGAAAATATGATTTCTAATGTAATTTTTTAAAAGTAGATAAAAAACAATAGTTTGAAAAGAGAGTATTTTAAAACTAAATTTTAAAAGGTAGAGCAAATTAAATATATTCAGGATATTTTTGGCTTCAAGCAATGGAAATTTCCAAACTTGCACTAGAAAAGGACACTTTACCTAACAAAATATTCAGACTTTTATCTTAAGGCATTAAATATCAGAACTTCAATGCCATTTCTCTTGGTGTCTCTTGGCTCTTCCCCCTCCATATCTGAGCTTTGTCCTTAGGCAGATGGCAAGATGGTTACAGGAATCCATCCTCATACTGAGACACAACCTCATTCAGGCATAAATTTCCTAGAAACCATTTGAAAACCATCCCCCTCAGTTTTCACTGTTCATTTTTGGTATACAGGTCCAACAAGTTCCGCCACTAAAATTGAGGAAGGAGTCAACTTTCCAATTTCGATGCAGAATGGGCTTCTGATAGAAGAAATGAGTAGAAATGAATGTTAAAATATGCATCTATTAAATTTTGGATTTTTTTTTTCATTTTTTTATTATATAATTATTTTTAGTATTTAATATGTTCAACTTTTACTTACAAATAGATTTTAAAATTATATTTACTCTCTATAAATAATTTTCAACCCCTGAGTCAACCTGTTGATTTGCCTTGATCTCAAGTTGTAGAAATTGAAGGCAATAAATTATGCAATATCTATACTAATAAAGGGTAAAATGCTAATTAGACTGGGACACCTTCTGGGAGACCTTCCAGACATCCTTTCAGACAAAGCCATGGTGGTGGGGCTGAGGCAGAGGCAGTTAGGGGTGATCAGGCCGGGAGGGGAGGGCAGGTGGGGGCGAGCAGGCCTGCAGTGGGGGAGAGGCAGCCTGGCAGGGTGGGTGGTAGGGGGCGAGCAGGACAGCAGTGGGGGGCAATAAGGGGCAAACAGGATGGCAGTGGGGGGCAGTTGGGGGCAAGCAATCTGACCAGGGGGGCAGTTAGGGGCGATAAGGCTGATTAGGAGAAATAGTTGAAAGTGAGCAGGCCATAGGGGGCTAAGTTTGGGCAATTAGGCTGGCAAGGGGGGGGGGGTCTATTGGGGTCAAGAAGGCCAGCAGGCAGAGTGGTTAGGAGAAATCAGGCAGGCAGGCAAGTGAGCAGTTAGGAGCCAGTGGTTCCAGATTTCGATCCTGTCAAATTGGGCCTAAACAAGCAGTCAGACATCCCCCAAGAGGTCCCAGGTTGGAGAGGGTGTAGGCTGGGTTGAGGGACACTACCCCCTTGTGCACGAATTTTGTGCACTGGCCCACTAGTATTTTAAATAAAATTCAATTTCTTCTTGTTTGGTAATGGGACTGAAATTATGAACAGATTACAAATGGTCAAGAAGGTTTCAAATAAATCTACATATAGTAAATGTTAAGTGCTTACAAAATGGCCCCAATATATTAAAAAATAATAACCCATAAAAATAATAATGGGTGTTCATTTTCTTTACAAAAGGATTTGTTATTATATCCTTTAATACATTTAAATTATAAGAATTAACAAAACTGGTTTTACCCAAAACCTTTCAATATGTATTTTCTGTACTATACAAATATATTATAACTTTCACATATTTTAACCAGGTAACATCTATATATTTTTTTTAAATCCAGATACAGGAAACTATGAGTAGAACATGCTAGGATTTGAATTTGTTAAGATCAAATTATTTGCATGTTTGGTGAGAGGAAATATTTATAGTTGTGGGTTGGTTTTGTCTCATGCTCATGGCTTACTTTAGAGTTCACAGAATGCTCAACTGCATTGAAGTTCCTCTGAATGAAACAATTGAATACATCAAGCAAGGGAAGAAAAATGATCCTCTTAGTGGCATTCTTTGCCATAGTAGAGAAAATGCTTAGCTTCTCAGAGATATTGGCAGTCTGTACAATGATATTGCATCAGATTTTGTTAACCATTTATATCTACATCAACTTAAATATTCCATATATACCCAGTTTGAAGTTTTGCCAAATACTGAGCCCATTTGAGTTCATATATATATATATATATACACACACACACACACACACAAATATATATATACAAATATATATATACACACAAATACATACATATATACAAATATATACACACATATACATACATATATATACAAATATATACACATATACAAATATATACACATATATATACATCTATATACAAATATATACACATATATATATATATACACATATATACATGAATATATACAAAAATATATACAGTATTCATATTTATACACACACACACACACACACACACACACACACACACACTCTAGAGGCCTGGTGCACAAAATTTGTACATGGGTAGGGTCCCTTGGCCTGGCTAGTGATCAGGGCCAATCAGGATCGCCACCTCCCCACCACCTCCTTCCCTCACCGCCCACACACTGCCACCTCTTGGTTCCCTGGATCCCGGCCTCCCTGCTTCCTCCTTCCCTGGCTCCTTCAACATCCCACCACCACTGCTGGTTGCCCTCCATCGCCTGTGCCCCCTGGTTGTCAGCACACATCATAGCAAGCAAGGGAACTCCTAGTCTCCTGGTTGAACTCCCAAGGAGACAATTTGAATATGAGTCTTTTATTATATAGGATTAGTGAGCTCAGACAGCCATAACAAAGTATCATAAATTTGTATGGCTTAAACAAAGGAATGTATTTTTCTCACAGTTTTGGAGGCTGGAATTTGGAGTCAGAGTACCAGCATTGCATTGTCCCATACACCATAAAGTGGTGGATTGATTGCCAGTCAGGGCACATGCCCAGATTGCAGATTTAATATCCAGTCCAGTGAATGCTGGAAACAATGGAACAATGTTTCTTTCTCTCTCCCTTCTCTCTGAGATCAATTAAAATGAATGATAAATAAATAGATAAATAAATAAATAAAGTTCTATAAGTATCGTTTTAATAGGAGAGACATCAGTGATCTATGAAGTGAAAAACTCATTATAGAACATATACACAGCATGACCCCATTTAATATATATATATATATATATATATATATATTTTTTTTTTTTTTCCAGAGGAGGGGAGAGGGAGAGATTGAAACATCAGTGATGAAAAAGAATCATTGATTAGCTGCCTCCTGCACCTCCCTACTGAAGATTGAGCCCAAAACCTGACTAGGAATCAAATTGTTTCCTCCTGGTTCATAGATCAATACTCAACCACTGAGCCCCACCAGCCGTGCCCCTCCTTTTATCAACACCAGACACATGGGGTACATTGACATGATCTCACTCTTAGACAAAGTGAGCCTGAAATTTCCCAAACCCCTTTGTACCTAGGTTCCTGGATATGAATTCGTTTCTGCTGATGGGGTGTGCTTGCACAATATTTTGAAGGCAGAAGTGGGGCAGAAGCATCTTCCTACAGTTTGGACTGTTTGCTGCTGGTGGTCATGTTTGCAGAGATGTGGAGGTTTTCTGCAGCAGAATCCAAGCTGTGCACAGGCAGCTGTGGCAGAGACAGTGCCCAGTGACCTGTTTTGTTTGTTTGTTTTTAAATATATTTTATTGATTTTTTACAGAGAGGAAGGGAGAGCTGGAGAGATAGAGAGTTAGAAACATCAATGAGAGAGAAACGTCAACCAGCTGGCTCCTGCACACCCCCCACCGGGGATATGCCTACAACCAAGGTACATGCCCTTGACTGGAATCAAACCTGGGACACTTTAGTCCGCAGGCCGACGCTCTATCCACTGAGCCAAACTGGTTTTGGCCAGTGACCTGTTTTGTGGGAGCTGGAGGGCACTGCAGGGGCAGCAGTTTCCTGATCGCTGGGTCACAGCTGTGCCAGAGTGTCCTAGAATTCAGTCGTGGCTGAGGGGTATAGGTCCTCCCGATAGCCAGGGAGTCTTTCCTGGGGACCCAGCCTAATACCCTCTCCTCCAGCTTTCCGGTGTTTTCCCAAGTACTAATTCCCCGAGCTAAATTATTTCCTGCCTGAAATATCAAAGATCTAAAGACATTTCGGATCCTCTACTTTCCAGGAAAACAATGCTGCACAGAGTCAGGTCTGAGAAGTGGGTGAGGTGTTGCAGAAGGCTCCCTTCTTTGAGTCTGAGCTTCCTCTTCTGTAGAACGGAGACCAAAGATTATTATCTGTTCATAGTTATTGAATATCATGGCAGCTGTGTTTCCCAAAGCTGGCCACAACCATTCCCATCCCTCCTATGGCCTTGCCTCTTTCCGCCACATCCTCTCCCTTAAAGTGGGGCTGACCTCTGATGCACTGGTAGTCAATACACTGGTCACCTTTGGAATTCTAAGGCCAAGGCTGAAAAGGCATGGGTCTGCAGCCCTGCCCACTCCACCAGGGTTTCCAGCCCCTGCCCTGGCACGCCGCACGAGTTCTGGTCTTTATTGGGTAGGTGGGCATGGCCGATGAGGGTGGTGGGCATGGCTGATGAGGGTGCATACATTCTGGTCCCACCCATGCCACTTGGGGCCCCACCTCGCACAGGGCCCTCCCAGTTCGCTTCCCTCCACCAGTCAATTGTGCTACCCCAGCACTTCACCATGCACCATGGCCTACCTGCTAGTGCTACTGGGCTCAGTGAGCAGGGCAAATGCCCAGGTCAGGTCTCCAGCCTCCTGATTCCTGGGTGCCTCTGCCCCTTGCATCCCCCACCCCATTCCTGCCACTGTTCCTACCAGCGCCAGACATCTGGCTGCTATGCATGGCCCACGGGGACTGCGGCAGCCAGGAGGTAAGCCTCCTCACACCGTCCCCGACTCTGGCACCCTGATCCTGGGTCCACTTCTGCCATAGGAGAGCATTGCCTGTGCAGCTGCCTGAGACCAAGCACCTCCAAGGTCCCCTGACCCCAAATTACTGCCCGCCAAGGTGGTTGGTCGGCTGCCCCTACCCACTATCGGGGTGGCGAGTGGGAATTGGGGCCCTGATCAGGCCAGTTGGCTGCTGCAGTGCATGGCATAGCCACCAGTCATTCCCATCGTTCTGGTTTTTCCACTGTTCTGGTTATTGGTGTTTTATATAAACACACACACACACACACACACACACACACACACACACACACACACTAAAGGCCTAGTGCATGGATACATACTGCATCCCTTGGCCTGGCTTGCAGGGATTGGGCTGAAACTGGCTCTCCAACATTCCCTGAGGGGTCCCCCAATGGTGCACAACCAGGGCCCAGGAGGGACCATAGGAGGGCTCCAGGGCATATCTGGCTCTTGTCCAATTGGCCAGACCCCAGCAGTAAGCTAACCTACCGGTTGGAGCGCCTGCACTCTGGTGGTCAGTGCATGTCATAGATACTGGTTGAATAGTCAGTTAGGCTTTTATATAGATATAGATATAGATATAGATATAGATATAGATATAGATATAGATATAGATATAGATATATAGATATATAGATATATAGATATATAGATATATAGATATATAGATATATAGATATATAGATATATAGATATAGATAGATATACTAGAGGCCCAGTGCAAGAAATTCATGCACTCCAGGGGAGGGAGCCGGTCCCTCAGCCCAGCCTGTGCCCTCTCGCAATCCAGGAGCCTTCAGGGGATGTCCGATTGCTGTGGAAGCAGGAGAGGCTCCTGTCACTACCACTGCCACCAATGCTGCATTCACCAGCCATGAGCCTGGCTTGAGGCTGAGCATCACTCACCCTATGAGAGTACACTAACCACCAGGGGTCAGCTCCTGCGTTGAGCATCTGCTCCCTGGTGGTCAGTGCACATCATAGTGACCAGTTGTTCCACTGTTCTGTAGATTTGCATATTAGCCATTTATTATATAGGATTTACATAGAGTGAATATTGGTCATGATTCATTGTATTGTGTTTGTGTGTTTTAAGATTGGTATTTCCAATGAGATTTGCTTATCTCAGGAAACCATATCTGACAGTTTGTAGTGAATTACAATTTTGATTTACATTCCATTTTATCTTTGTAAATATGCCAGTGATATACCAATGCACCATACTTTTGACATATTGCCAATCCTAATTCCTTGAAGTTAAAGTCAGCCTTTATAAAATTAATTCCAGTAAATCTTTGTTAATCAAAAAGTTCCTCATTTTGAATGCAAGCCAGATAATAGAAATGTAATTCATTATTTTACTGAGTTACCAAGGGAAGTGCTAATAATGATAATTTATTAGTATTCACCATTCTATTCACTAATATTTAATAAGTAGTACTTATGCAAGTGATATTTATATTGTATAGATTATAATCGGTAAAAAGTGATTGGTATTGAGGTTATATGGTAATCTTATTTTTTGTTTACCCAAAGTAATTTTGGAAAATGCAAATTTGATTATGTCATTAGTTCAAAAACCTTTCATGGCCTTCCTTTGCTCTTAAAGTCAGGTAGTTAGATGTAAATCTTTACCATGACCTATGGGACTGTGAATTTTTTGGTTTCTCTTTATCTTTTCATTTTTTTCTTATGCTAGTATTTCTCTTGTTCAACATGCTGTAATTAAGCTGTTCTTATTTCAGCTCCTTTTCATCAGATATGCTGTGTGTCACAGAGTAAAAAATATGCCAATTAGTTTATGGAAAAAAAAAGGGGGGGGGGCAGATTTACTACTTGATCAAAGTAAGAGATCTTTTCATAATGGAAGAGTTTTTGTTTGTTTGTTTTGTTGGTTGGTTGGTTTGCTTTTGTTTTCTCCTCACAACTGTCAGAAAGGTTCCCTATAGTATGTTCCTCTACAGAGGCAGCAGTGCTTTTCTTTGTTTTGGTTTTAGCTTTTATGCTTTTTTAAATTATTATTATTATATCACATGGCATAGTGTTGTAAGAATGCAAGTGTTTTGCAAAGGTCAGGGAGGCTCACCTTCAAATATTTAGAATGCAGTTTTAAAATATTTTTTTATTATTATTTTAATTAATGACTCTCTTCTTGCTACTTATGATTTTTCATGTCTTATGATGTAGTATGCACATATTACTTTTGGAGATCTGATCCTAACAGAACATGCTGAACATTGTGCTGCCATTGTAAGAGAAAATGTAAAGCTATTTCTAAGTCATTTCTCTATGGGGTAGAGAAAGAACATTCATAGCAAATAATTGTTACCAAATCTATCATTGGATATCGGGTTGAGAATGCACACATAGTGACAGCATAGATCTAAGAAAGTATGTGCAAAAACTTTAGGGGAAAATCTACATATTGATGAGGGGTATTTATTTGCTTAGTTTTTATTTAAAATTATTAATTAAATATACACAGAAAAACATAAACATACTAAAGCATATAACTTGCAATACAAAAATGAGTATATTTATAAAAACAAAATTGAATACATCTCTCTTGATTAAAGCAAGGCAGATTAAATGAGCAAACAGTTTTATAGACATTGAAGTACTAAAGATTTTTCTTCAATAATTTAGACCTTATATATTAAAATCTTAACCCAGATAAAGATACTACAATTTTTAAGTTAACAGATAATGTTAATGAAAATTGACCATTTTCATGTCACAAAGATAACCTTAATATATTCAAAAAATAAACCTAAAAAAGGGCATCTTATGAACTTTTTTGAATATAACTAGAAATTTATAACAAAATTTAAAAATATAAGAGAAACAAAAAGTTCTACTTAGAAATAAAACACATAGTGCTAATCCTTGGATAAAACTAGAAATATCCATTAAACTGCAAAATATCTCAAAATTTTAACAAGACATACCAGATCTGAGATACAACTAAACTAATTATCAGAGGAAATTTGATTGCATTAAACATAGATCCATATTAATTATAAAAATAATATAAAATAATTAAGTATCAAATTTTTAAAGTTAGTGAAAATCAATAATAAATTAAACTAAGACAGGAAGAATAACTTGAAGGAATTGTCACATCAATTAAAGTGGCACTAAAGATGTTGAACAGAATCCCTACCCTCATGGAGCTTTCTGATGATTTAGATAAACATGATCAATTTAAGGAGGCAAGTTATTCCCACCCCACTTACAAAGCTGCAGCATTAAGGTAACAATTATTAACATAGCTAGAGGCCTGGTGCACAAATTAGTGCACCTGTGGGGTTCCTCAGCCTTGCTTGCAGGATTGGGCTGGAACCAGCTCTCTGACATCCCCCCAAGGGTCCTGGATTGTGAGAGGGTGCAGGGCAAGCCAAAGTATCACACTGGTGTATAACCAGGGCTGGGAAGAGATGTGGGAGGTTGGCCAGCTGGTGGGGTGGGGGGGACCACAGGAGGGCTCCACGGTGTGCTGAGTCCATTTTGCTCAGTCTCAATTGGCCAGACTCCAGCAGCAAGCTAACCTACCAATCAGAGCATCTGCCTCCTGGTGGTCAGTGCACATCATAGCTACTGGTCAACCAGTTGACTGTCTGCCCCCTGGTGATCAGTGCATGTCATATTGAGTGGTTGAGGAGCCTTAGCATAGTATTAGCATATTATGCTTTGATTGGTTGAATGGCCAACCAGATGACTGGACACAGCATATTGGCTTTTATTATATAGGATATGGCCACTACTTGACTATACAAACACAAATATTTTATATTGAAATATTTAAGATTGTCAATGAACATAGTGCTTATGAATAAACACAAAATAAATCAACCATTTTTACATAATTTTTATATTGATAATTTACAGTATATTTACAGGCATACATCAAAGCTTTAGTTCCAGACCACTGCAATAAAATGAGTCATAATCATTTTGCTGGTTTAGTTCTTGCCTCCAATTTGTAAAAAATGCAGTATTTGTGAGGTGCAATAAAGTGAAGTGTAATAAAATGAGGTGTGCCTGTACAGTCTATTTCAGGAGAGTGTTTTTCTTTCCAGAACATATTGAAATATTGTTATTTTCCTGTGCATGCACATTTGTAAGAACATTTTGATGGATATGATGGTTTCTGTTTGATCAATATTAATTTAAAGAGTCTAGATATCCTTGGAGAGCTAATCAAGAAGGTAGAAAATTTTCTACATTAATGTTGTCAAGTGACAGTAGATTTAAGAGGTAATGAACATTATTTACTTAAAAAGAAATTGTTTTCCCTTATGCAATTACTGTTAGAAGAATAATTAGCCACAACAAAAGCTCTATGAGTCACTTAAACATATGTCTCATTCTATAATTTATATTTCTTAACAGTCTGTGATCTCTTGGGTCAAGATTACTTTAGAAATACAAAGAGAACCCTAAAACTAAATAATTTCATTTATAAAATGAACATGTAAATTATCTGCTAAATTACTTCTACTTAATTAGTAATTTTGCATAATGACACACATTCTCTTTGGGTCTCTTCAAGCTCTGACAGATAACACTTTACAAATGTTACTTAAGTTCCAATTACACACAAACCTTGTAGAAACGCGCTATTACTCTAAATATGCAAACATGAGCAATCCTGGTATTCCTTAGGCAAAATTGGAATTCAACATTTCTGTTGAAGTGTTCCTTGTCTCGTTCTAATTGTGGTGTTTCTTACATGAGACACTAAAATGACAATTTTTTGAAGTTTGTAAGTGGATGACACATTGTACAATTACTAGAATCAGTTCACTTCACTTTTAGTTTAGAAATTCAAATTATAAATATATATATATATATATATATCTTTTTTTTTTTTGGTAGTAACATTAAAATAACTGTAAAACTCAACTAGTACTAATCACATAATCACACTAGGGCAGTGTTCCACCTGACTTGTTTTAGTCTTGTCATGGTTACTTTGCTTCTTAAGCTATTCTGGGGACCAGAGTTTGCCACCCCAAAATATGCTCTGGAGATAATAAATTTGAGTTAGTTATTTTTAAGAAACAAAAGACTCAGAAAGAACCTTTGACCCTTTACCTGTCTAAAGGAATTTAGGTACACATTCTACTTTGGAAGGGAAACTTAGTATGTTCACCTTAGCACATTTACCTTTATATACATGAATTAAGTGTGGCAGTCAGGGATGATCAAAATGAGTCTGTTTGTTAGAAGTTCCTGTATACAAATAGATAATAAATTTCACATTCTCCTATTAATCTCCTATTAGTCTACATTAATTTGATTATTAGCCCAGCCAGAAGAAATTGGAATGTAGAAGTAAAACTATTTTTTTACCCAAATATCACTAAAATATATAAAATCAAGGAAACCAAAAGTTGGTTCTTTGAAATTATATATGATTAATACAGCCTTGATAAGACTTATCAAGAAATAAAGCACAGACTAAAAATATTGGGAATAAGAAAAGGGAGCATCACTTAGGTCTTACAGTAAATAATAAGCAAACTATAGATATTAGACCACTTGGCTGATAGTCTGAAGTCATCTTGCCAGTTCTCATGCTAGCAACAAGGTGGCTATGCAGGAGATTGTATTCCTTCCCATTGGTGCAATAAACTTCAGGGAAGCCATGTGCATTGGGAAGGAGATTTCTCGCAATCTGAAAATTGTCATCAAGAAGAAATACATGAAACATGCCACCAATGTGGGAGATGAAGGCAGATTTGCTCCTGGATAATAAGGAAGCCCTGAAGCTGCTAAAAAATGGGAATAGCCAGCTACATGGAAAACATTGCCTCTGCCATGCATGTGGCTGCCTATGACTTCTTCGGTTGGGGAAAGTCTGACGTAAACTTTAAATCACCCAATGACTCCAGCAGATACATCACCTGACAAGCTAGCCAATATTTTCAAGGCCAGGGGAGAGAAATTGTTTAACTGCTTCCCACTCAGTGTGAACCACACTGGCTCCATGACCAAGTCTCTCCAGTTGTATAAGCTGGTCTTGTCCAGTGGGTGGGGCATCATGGTGTCTCATTCATCATTCTGGGGAGACTGGTGCTTTTCCCTGGTCAGATCCACACTGGTGCACTTTGATAATCTGAGCATTGGCCAATGAAACCAGCTCTTCAAAATTGAAAAGGAACTGCACAGAAAGGCTAAGTGTGTTGACAGGTGCTTTAGAAATCCCATAGTCCAGTAAGCTATAGTCAGCTGAGCCCTCAGTCACCTCTGCTTCTGATGTTCACCAGGACAGTTCAAGGTCCAGTTGATATTAGAAGGGACTTCTGGTGGTTAATGCCTCTCACTCATACCTGTGATGTTATCTCACTGCTCTTTTAAAGCTGCCACGGAAGCCAGCTTTGACCATCCAGAGCCCTGTTGGACACTCTAGTTCCATAATCCTTGGATTGACCCAAATCATTTTTTATCTCACTTGGTTTATCACCAAGTGTCTGCAGCTAAATGTATCCACATTGTAACCTCCCAGGTGTCCTCAGGCAATAACCCCAGTGGTTTTCTGTGCAAAATAAAAAGGCCTCAGTAACCAGGACAAAATTTTATTATCAGAAAAAAATATTTAATTAATAGAAATTAATAGCAGAAGACATTTTCTACATTTGTTTATTTTATCCTCATTTTAATGTGTTCTTTTTAGTGAACAACAAAAAAAAAATTTAAGTGAAGCAATTTTTACAAAGTACTGGCCAAAGTCTAAGCATGTTTGGGGGAATAATCATTTCTATACACAACTGTGAGATATTAGATTTTTACTTTTTATTTTTATTGTGAGTCATAATACACACTAAAGGATATAGAACACCACTGTACAGCTTCATGATTTTCACACAAGTACCTTTGTAATCACAAACAGGTCAAGAATAGAACTTTGTCAGCATTTTAGAGTCCCTTGCATGTCCCTTCCAGTCCCAGCCCGCTCTTTCTTTCCCCAAAGTAAACACTATTCTGAATTTCAACATAATACAGTAGTTTCTAGTTACCTAGATGGAATCAAATAGTATGTGTTTATTTGGGTCTGAATTCAGTTACTTAACATGATGTTTGTGTATCCATCCCCATTTTCATGGCTATATAATATCTCATTTATTAATATACTAAAATTTATCACTTCAGCTGCTTATGGGAATTTGGGTTATTTTTGAGTTTAGACTATTATGAAGAATGTCGCAAAACATCAAAAAACATTCTTGAATGTGAATCTTCATTCATGTGCAGATATTGCTGTGGTCCTAGGATTTAATTAATAAAGCCCCACAGGGATCTCTAACATAAATCCCAGGAGTCCACAAATTGCAAAGGTCAGAAGGTTCTGTACACTTGATTGGAACTTGGAAGATCTATGGGCCAGGAATCAAAGTGAACAAAAAAACAAAACAAAAACAAAACAAAACAAAACAAAACAAAACAAAAAACATGACCATCAGTAGGATTGTAGCTAGTCCAATTTTGAAGCATCACCATCCCTGAAATTAGATTAATTATATTAATTGATCAAAATTATCTACCAAATATCAGTACAAGCATAATTGACTACACAACTCAAGCAAAATTAATCCTACGGATAGGCCTGCATAAGTGAACAGTGATATAGTGCATGTTTATTAATTGTAGCATGCTAAAATACTAAATAATAAAATAAAACGGAAAACAGCAATTATATTCTGTCCCTTGCCTCCAGAATGCGTACACTTTTCCAAAGGAAAAGAATAGCCATACTAACAGGCTTGATAATATGCCTGGGTGCAGCAATTTGGACTCCCCCTCACTGAGCCTGTAGTACATATTGCTAATGCTGAATGCTCAACCAAATAAGTAGTAGACACTAAAGTTAAGTTATTGGAATGACTCTATCTTTTGAGGAGTTCAGCTAGGCACCATGTGATAGATGACTCACATTCAGTTCTTTTCACCCTTGAATGATAAATAATTCATCCATAAGGGATTTCTACATTCTGGGTGACTAAGATGACCTTAAAGATCCCCTTAGCTACACTAAACTTTAGACACGTTTCTTCCAGACTGTAGGTCTCTGATCTGCCTTTTCTTATAGCATTTACCTCAGAAAATTTTCAATTGTAAATTCTTTTTCCGTCCCTTTGAACTGTATGTAAATCTTCTCAGAACCTATTGCCAGTTTTATAACTCAGGGAATGTCTTTCTCAAGGACCTGAAAGCCTTCTCTTTGAAATGTAGACATCAAATGAAATAACACCCTCTGAGAAAGGGAGGAAACCTAACTTCAATGGGCAAGAATTAACAAATCACCTAATTACTTAGAAAAAATATTGCAAACTCAGAAATAACTCAGTGTGCTAGACTCATACCAATAACAATAACCAACCTCACTTCTGTAGTCCTCTAATATTTTCCACTAGCTCACTCCCTCCAGTGATTAAAATATCTCCCACCTTTTGTTTAAGTGGGGTAGAATTTTAATTTGCTTTCCTATTGCAATAATCTTAAATAAAGTATTTCTTGCCTTTTAACTTCGGTGCAATTTCTGCTTTGACATGGGTGTGGCTCTGGTTTTCTTTCTCTGTCTGCAGTGTCTGGGCTACCAAGTCCACCCAAGGGCTAAACATTTGGCTGACTTATTATAATGGGATCATGACCAGCGCCTTAGAAAAGTAATCCACAATGTGGGAAAGTTGGTGCAACATTGTTAGGTAGGAAGTTAGACATGAGAGGCTGGGGTGGAGCCTGCCCTGGGCTCCTGAATAGGGGTTGGAGCAACATTGCCTTCAGACCTCCTCTCTGTGGGCAGCCCAGTGGTCAGCAGACTGCCAGAGGCAGTGGGCAGGTTCAGAACCAGCCCATTCTTGGCACAGGCTCAGAAGAAAATGACATGACCTCGATGTGACCTTACTAGGATCCTGGACTAGTTATAATAACATTTGGGTTGCAGTTTTGACCTCTATCCCCCTAGTAGGTTTTTCGGTATGAATTATGGGTATCGGAAAAATATAGTTAAATACCACTTTTCTGTCAGTCATCCCTGAATGCCAATGAAAATCTCCACCCAGAAAATCCTTCATTTAAGCCAGTGGTTCTCAACCATTTAATGCCGTGACCCTTTAATACAGTTCCTCTTGTTGTGGTGACCCCCAACCATAAAATTATTTTTGTTGCTACTTCATAATTGTAATTTTGTGACTGTTATGAATCATAATGTAAATATCTGTGTTTTCCAATGGTCTTAGGCGACCCTGCTAGTGGTTCTCAACCTGTGGATTGTGACCCACAGGTTGAGAACTGCTGCTGTAGAGCATAAGTTGTGACCCACAGTGTGCAACTTCTGGCCTTCTGAACTAGAAGTCCTGGTTCTGAGGGAAGGGACATGTTTACTCAAAACCATATTAAGGAGCCCACTAAATTTAACATTATTGACTCAACTTAGTTATTTTGCGCCCCCACCCACCCCTCATTCCAGTAAAACAACAACAACAACAACAACAATAATAATAATAATAATAAAAAGAGTTACTATACTAGCAAAAATAGATGACCATGATTATCATGAGGAGGTAGGATTACTGTTGTGCACTGGGGGCAGGACAAAGTATGTTTTGGGATGAAGTTAAAAGAAATTTAATTTAACACCTGGTATATTTGGTGATGGACATTGCTTTTACTTTAAATATATACTAGGAATCATTCACAAACAAGAATATTTACTACTTATTTCATATTATTTAAAAAATTAAATTGAAAAAGTATGTTCAAATATTTAGATTGGGTCAGCATGTGATTAAAATATGGAGTTATGTCTTGTTTTCTGTCTGACACAATCTGGGATTTGTAATTGAAATGAATGAAATAAGTAGCATAATTGTTTATGTGAGAAACCCTGATGAGTGGAATAAAACTATTATTTTGTAATGATAATGTTTCTGTTGTGCTCATTATCAAGGTGAAATGAAAGAATAGCATACTTTACTACATTGATTATTAAGTTCCTGAGTTTCACTTATTTTTTATAATACATTTCTTATAGAGAAGAAATATGCTTATTTGTTCTTTTAATTGTATTGCATTTTAATTTAAATTATATATATATATATAATTTTACATGAGTAATGTTATGGTCATTAGACATGAGAATGTCTTAACCTGCATTAAAATGCATTTACCCTGATTATATTATCTATGCAGTTAATCTGCTTTAATGATTCAGTAATCTCAAAAGAATTTATTAGCTCTTTTTTATTTAGTAATTTGTATTTTCTGAATATAACCTTTGGAATATTGTTATCAAATTAAGAAATGATACAAGAAGCCAAGATAAACCCAAAATAAAAACTATCAGAATTTCTATTGACATAACTGAATAAAATGTGTCTATCTCTATGTGTACATTTTACTGTTTGTTATCCATATAAAAAGCATTTCCAAATACAGTATAAATCCATAACTATATTATGTCTTAGAAAGTTTTAGATATTGACTAACCCATGATTGGATATGTAAAAATCCCATAATTACTGCCATATCCAACATATTGTGAAATGGTTGTTATCTTAGAAATACCTTTCTAATAATTTCTTCTCTTGAGTTTAAATTTTCAAACTAAATGTTTGCAAATGTCTAATAACAGGAATATATATACCTGTTTGATATAATGGACATTTGAATACTTACTATAGGACTAAAGAATTATACTGTTTGTGAAATGCTATTCTAAAAAAACATGTTAATCACTGCATAGAAAGAAAATATTTTAAAAAGTACTAACAATCTGTTTTGCTTAATCTATCTTACTAATAAAAACTTAGGTGGTCCTCAAGGCATTGCCATCACAAATTGTGTAGATTCAGAAGTATGTTTTGGGATGAAGTTAAAAAAATGTAATGTAATTTAACACCTGGTATATTTGGTGATGGACATTGCCTTTACTTTAAATATATACTAGGAATCATTCACAAATAAGATTATTTACTACTTATTTCATATTATATCATATCATGCACAGCGGAGGTGGGGCCCGGTGGCTGCTCTGCAAGGCTTATGCTGGGGTTCCTATGGCACCATGCCTGCCATGGAGGCGGGACCCCAGGTCCAGCCTACATCTTTGGGGCAAACCATGGAGGAGCCTGGCATGGGTGGGCAGGCTTACCTCTTTGGGGCAATTGATTGCAGGGCTCCTGCACTGTGAGCAGGCACAGGCCAGGCTTGGGGGGGCCCTCAAGTGCATGAATTTTGTGCAGTGGGCCTCTAGCGTAGCAACCAAATGACCAGTTGGTAGCTTTGACACACACTGACCACCAGGGGGCAGATGCTCAACACAGGAGCTGCCTCCTGGTGGTCAGAGGGAGCTCTGCTCAGCTGACATATGGGCTGGTGGCAGGTGAGTGCAGCTGTGAGGGTGCAAGCCTCTCCCATCAACTCTCCTCCTGTGGGCCCCAGGGACAGCCCTGGCAGGTGCAGTAGGGGCTGGGATAAGCAGGAACAACATGGCGCCGGGCTCCTCTCCAGCAGCCTGCCACTTCTCGCACTACTTTGTGCTGTGTGGGATTGACATGGACAGCAGGCTAGAGCCTGACGAGCTAGAGCTAGTAGGTAAGGCTGGGTTGTGGCAGCATGGAGGTACGCTGACCCCTGCAGACGAGGCCGAGAAACCCCACTGGTGCACTA
This sequence comes from Pipistrellus hanaki, assembly GCF_964339955.1. NCBI lineage: Eukaryota > Metazoa > Chordata > Mammalia > Chiroptera > Vespertilionidae > Pipistrellus > Pipistrellus hanaki. The sequence continues at coordinate 41,239,025 of NC_140507.1, read as the reverse complement.
ATCCGTGCACTAGGTCTCTAGTATTAGTATAATGTCTATCTAGTCTCAGAAATAAAATGGATAATTCTACGTTGAACCTATGTACTTCTTTTCCTCAGGACCTTCAGAGACCTCTTTGTATATTAGCCTAACATTTTTATCATCTCTTAGGTCTCCATTTATGCTTCAACAGACTCAGTTACATTTGGCTTGCTCATTCAGCAATACTGCAGGCAAAAAAGCTATATATGGACAGGAAAATCAAGCAATAGCTCTACATTTACATTTTTTAAATGTCTATTTTCATTTCTATAGACTTCCTTTGGGACTTAGTTATTTTTCTTTTTTCATTGTTTATGTTAGTCTGCATTTCTCCTGTTATTTTTGTTCCTTTTTATTTTTTAAATAGAAATAAGGTCTGCAATTTGTTTTATCCTGGTTCCTTTCTTTTAAAGTCCTTTGTTCCATCTAAACAATACTTATTTATAGATAGCCTGTCTTTGGAATTATTTTGCCAACATTGTAGAATGGCTGTGTGACGGATAGGCTCATCGAGACACCAGAGTATTCTATAACTGAATACTAATTATACTTGGGAAAGATCTATAGTTATACCTGGGTCTGCAAACACTTGAGGATGCCATGGAAAGTTAGAGCACTGGTGTTCAAATCTTTTCAAATAACTTCATAGGGCCTCCTGGCAGTGAGTTTATGTTTTGTCCTTCACAGAAGTTTTAATTAGATGGATTAAAGATGGTTTTCAAATCATAAACAAGAAATAAAATAATACAGCAAAAATATTATAAAAATAAATGCAGAATTATTCAGATAAGAAGGGGAAATAGAAGGAAAAGATGCAGTTTAAATTAAAAATAATTTTAAAGTAATTAAATTTAGATATGCAAATATAATATGAAAACTGTCTGATGAAAGTGCATCAAAAAGCACATCCTGAATCACCGTAGGGTCCCTAGTATAATGGAGCACAGTCAATGAGAAAAATAACTATAACTGTTAATCCACAGTTTACAGTGGGTCTAAGGAACTATTTCATGTAAACAAGGCTAAACTGCTTTTTAAGATGGTGGGCAATGGTTTGAGAAGGCTCTGTAAGCTATTTCTGTTTTTCTGTGTCCCTGCATCAGTTAGATGACAATTTAATCGTTAATATAATGATTTATAAAATCAACAGATAAATATTAAAAGTAATTTTGCATCTTTATAGTGTAGTTTGTATAATCAATTAGATAGATAGTGATAAGTACACAGAAACTATTTAATAGATGTTTCTACCAATGGAAAGTTTAAGTAAGGGCTGCAATTTTATGTGCTAGAAAATAGGGAAGTTGCCGAAACCCGTTTGGCGTAGTGGATAGAGTGTCAGCCTGAGGACTGAAGGGTCCCAGGTTCAATTCTGGTCAAGGGCATGTACATTGATTGTGGGCACATCCCCAGAAGAGGGTGTGCAAGAGGCAGCTGGTTGATGTTTCTCTCTCATTTATGTTTCTAGCTCTCTATCCCTCTCCCTTCCTCTCTGTAAAAAATCAATAAAAATATATATATTTAAAAAAAATAGGGAAGTGTAGGGATAATAATAAGGAAGTTACTATTTTGCCTACTACAATTGTTCAATCTAACTCAATTCTCTTCATTTTTTTTTTTATGAAGTTGTTGCTAACCCACATGAAATGAATTCTGATGATCAAATATAAATAACTTGCAGGGGAATTTCACAATGATTTTGAATACCACAAAAACAATGAAAACATAACATTTTCTGAAAAATGTACTGGATTCCTATACAACATGGAATCCAAATCTTGTATTACTTTGGCCTAATCCACATGTGTCAAACACAAGGCCCGCGGGCCAAATCCAGCCCGCCAGGCCTTGCAATGTGGCCCGCACCGCGCTGTCATCACTGCACTCCGCTGTCAGTTTATGACATTGTCAGTTTATGACTGTTCAGTAAACCATTCGGCCCGCAATTTAGGCTGTATTTTAGATTTTGGCCCCTTCTCTGATTGAGTTCGACACCCCTAGTAATCAATTGAAAATATACATAAAGATTAGGTTGTAGGGATGTCGAACTCAATCAGAGAAGGGGCCAAAATCTAAAATCCAGCCTAAATCGCAGGCCGAATGGTTTACTGAACAGTCATAAACTGACAATGTCATAAACTGACAGCGGAGTGCAGTGATGACAGCGCGGTGCGGGCCACATTGCAAGGCCTGGCGGGCTGGATTTGGCCCGCGGGCCTTGTGTTTGACACATGTGCTTTAGGGATTAAACCATTATATTTTCAAATTAAATCAGTTGCTCTCAGAATACCTATTTTGCATATTTTGTTTTTAATATTTCAGTTGCCATGAGAAAAATAAGCAGGTACAATATAAAAATATTAAAACTGGAGACATTAAGTACCCAGACCTTTATATTTGTATAGGAATAGAAAACATGAATCACTATTGAAAATAAATTTTAGCCATGTTTGTAAAATTGCAGAAAAGCAATGAAAGACACTTTTGAAAAACAAAAGTTTCATATATTTATTATGATCTAATATTAAAAACAACTATAATTCCTTGTATATTTACTTGACTGAACTCTGATTGATTCAAGATTGCCTTGCAGTGCTGGTTTATTTTCTTACAGTTTATTTTATTTGTCTTATTTTGTTTTATCTCACTTGAAATAATAGAGGATAAAGCAACAATGAACATAACTGTAGATGTACATTTTTTAAAACAACATAATCAATACATTCTTCTTTTCATTTTTCAATAGGATGATAAATTTATTGTGAAAATATAGACATAAAAAGGCATCAAGGGCAATATTTTCAAAAGCAGCTTTCCCTAGGATATCTCAGCAAAAATAAAATCTTGCTGTGTGTGCCTCCTGACTTTAATTACCAAGCTCTACTGACAGTACTTTGTATTAGTACATAAATTATGGAATAACTATATTTCATCATTAGAAATGCATTGATATTGAGAAGCCTTAATCAATTGAAAATGAACATAAAATGAAGGGAAAGAAAATTATTCCTTTTACTACAACTACATATTTTCATTTAAAATCAAATTAATGGGACATCTAAGAACCATATCCTAGAGAACATGTCCTCTGACCCATTTCTCCCACTCACTCCAACGAGTGTCAAATTACTTTTATGTACCAGTAGAATAGGACCATTTTAATTATAGTTGTTTTTTTAAGTATGGTTGAAATATTTCAGAACTTTTTTTATTTTTTACCTAAGTTAAATTTAATATAAATTATTTTTCACTGTGGTAGGGAATTGATAATCCATGTTTTAGAGTTGTATGTGTTTTTCAGTAACTCAGTGGTGTATGATTTTATTATACATTTAAATTTTTTCCTTTGAAATTTTAAAGCACCAAGTCAGCCAGAGTTGGATCCCATACATGTGTAAGTAATGTGTTCTGTGACTTTCTGGGTATACCAAGTAAATTTTATTCTTTAAAAGGAATAGCATAACTTCTTGCCCTGGTCGGTGTGATGCAGTGGTTGGAGTGCTGGCCCACACATCTGGCCAAGGACTCCAATCTAGGTTGCACATTCGATGTTTTTCTCTCTTCCCTTCCTTCACTTCCTTCTACTCTCTCTCTAAAAATCAATGGAAAAAAATATGCTCAGGTAGAGCCTGACTTCTTATCTTTTGAAGAGCAATGGTTTTCTTTGAAGGCAGGTAGGTATTATGATAAACTTCTAAATCAACTTTTTTGTCATATAAACTAGCTTTGCTATAGACACTGACTTTTCAGTATCAAATTTCTATCATTAAATGCCAACTGACCATTGTTAGATAACTGTGGAAGGAAAATAAGTTTTAATAAGAAAATAAATTTTACTGAAAAGTCAATGTATGGCAAACAATATGGTAGCCATTTTACATTTGCAATCTCATTTGATCCCCTCCCCTCCCCCCCCAAAAATAAAAACCCCTGTAGTCACATTGTATTCCAACTTCCAACTTCATAGATGTGTCTGCAGAAGCTCGCAGAGCATATTAGAAAGTAATGCAGCTACTACATGGTGGAGCGAGTACCACAGCTGAGCTCTGAAGGGCCCCAAAGTACGTATTATCTCCACGACTCACTCCCACATCCTATGGCATAAACAAGCCTCCACCACCCACTAGGCACTTATCACTCATAGATGTGGAGGAATTTTGCTGCACACTAGAGTTTAGCAGAAGCACACAAGGGAAGTACAAAACACAGAGACAAAAACATCCTTCTTAGAATAAGCTGCATCCATTTTAAAAGGTTTTGCTCTTCCAAATTCAGAGCTTTGAAAGTATGAGTAATTGTTGCTTACATTTACAATAGTGCCAGTCACTTGACCTTGAAGTGATATTTACTGTATCCCAGATATACTGAGTCCCATAATGGGTGGTTCATGATAACAGGATTCCCAAGCAGCTGCTTTATGGTGGGTGGAAGATATCAAATAAATGTATAGTGATTCATGACATGAAGCAATGAAGCATTGCTGTTAAATGCTAGAAATTGACAGCAATCAATCAGTTTGACATGCAGCAATTAAAAACAAGGTAGCTGTAATTGAGCAAATGTGTCAACCAGCTTGTAAGTGAAAGGGCAGACAGAAGCACAAATAGTAACAAGATCTAAAAACCATGGATCTTTCATTCATCAGAGGGCAAACTTCATAACTATACTCAGCGATGAGCTTTCCAGGTAATGTCTTTTTTTATTGTTCAAGTATCATCTAAGCAAAAAAGTATGGGTATAGTAGAGTCATACATAAATAGATAGCAAAAACAATGCTTTATAAGTAACGTTTTGTGGACTTAACCTTTATTATTTTTAATATAATACTAAACACAAGGGTGTTATGGTGTGAAAAGGCCCAACCAATTTTCTGTAGCATTTATGCAGCATAAGAATTGGATCTCTCAAGAAAGCAGGACGCTTCTTATAAGACAAAGTTCATTTTCAGTCAGAGTAATATGACAATTGTGAGCTGTGCATGGTGATGCATTTAAACACAAAGCATATAACTTGTTTTTACACTGTCCATTTTATTCTTTGGTTTATAGGAAAGCCACAAAAGAGGTAAGGGTAATTTTAGCATCACAAGTAATTATAGATTATGTTAGTGCTTTTTATGAATTTTAAATAACTTTTGGAGACTGAAATGCAAGGTGAAATTAAAATATTCACAATAATCGGTTTTTGGTGGTAAAGAGAACTTTAACCATTAGGAAAACAAGATGGCGTGAAGCACACTCTAATGACTTTCAACCTCCCTGGCTGGACTGTTTTTACTACTGTATTGCATAATGATGAGGGGCAGAGTTAATGCTCATCGCTTGGCAATTAGTTGCTTCATAAAAAAGCAGATACATGTAGGAACTTTTAATCAAGTGGAATATTATCAAACCCTGCTCTATGTTGCAGGCATATAATTTAGAGCATAAACACACTAACAATATTTATGTGCTTTCATTTATTTACAAAGATAATTATACACTGGTTCAATATGCAGATGTTTGGAGTAGTTCACTTGTATTGAACACAGTTTTAGACAATAGAATGCACTTGCAAGCTGACTGAATGGTATCAGTTGGTTATCTGTGGCTATCAATCATTAGACATAAATAAGTTTTTAGAAAGAATTAGGTTCAGGTGTGACCCAGATTTTATGAATCTATCTAGAGTTTTCTCTGCTTCATTGTATAATTGTTCCCATCATAGATGTTAAAAGAAAAAATTTTTATGTAGTAAAGCAAATAAGCATAGATTTTAAATTAGGATGTGTGTATTTTATTTTTAAGAAGAGTGTGAGAATGAAGGATTAACGTCATCCTTCATGGAAGCAGGAAATGAGCCAATGGAAAACCACATTCGATCATCGAGGCCAAGTATCCCTTTGAATTACATAATTTTCCTGAAAAAAGGACACAACTGAAACCACTCAAAATATAGATGGTCCAAGACAGGCAGCCTCAAAAGAATAAGCCCTCCTAAATCATGAGCAGATGATACAAACTGTTCCATATGGCTTTTTTTTTGAAGTATGGTGGGTTGAAATAGAGCTGGTAACCCTAGTTATTCCCAGTAATAAAACTACCAAAATTTAAGAGGTTAAACCAAGAGGAAAATTTAAAAATAAGAATAAAAAGCCCTATGCTTCCCCTTCTCCCAAGCATTTATCTTAATGATCAATAATAATTTTCCAGGATGAGAAAATTATTACTTTCTACTTGACACTCCTACCATAAGAGAAAATATTTGAAAAATAATTATTTTAGTAATCAAGTAAAAGACAGTGACATTAAATTTTTATCATATTGTATACAGTCAAAGGCTTAAATAATTGGTAAATTTAGAGCTGCATGATTCAAGCAATTATTGTTAAATTTTTACAAGTTGTCTAATCAATATTTAGACTCCGACTAAAAACATGTAAGCCTTATTGACTAATGCTAATCTTTCTCTTTTCTAAATTCACCGTACAAATGCTTGACTTTCACTTTTGTTTTTCCCATGTTTACATATTTTTATAAATACCAGACCTTAGGGTGATGGAATGGTTGAGAGCCCTCCCTTTAAATCACATAAAGGCAATGTCAAAAGGTCATTATAGATGATAAATACAGGCACATTCTGAAATATTGAACATTGTAGTGCTAAGCTGCTCTGAAAGACACATTAGAAAATATCTCATAAATGCAAATGGAATTCCAGAACAAAAGACTGTCACTTCTTTCTTTGAAATATAGCTGTCTAACTTATCTGTCTCTCCTCACCCTCACAACTGCCTTCATAAAAGGAGAAGATACACACCGTGGATTAAAAGGCACATTTCATAATTCTGCAGAAGAAAAAGTGAATTTATAAAAATGAATATAGTGAGGTAAATGAGTAAAACCATATCCCTATATGCAGCAGGAAACTCTCAGGTATATTAAATGATCTAAATAGTCCAAAGTTTTCCAGTTATTTTTAGTTCTTATCCAATAGCAGAAACAGATAATTTATTTTGAAAACACCACGACTGTTATAAACAAAACACAAAAACTAGATTTACTGATTTTTCAAAAAAATTCTCTTTTGGCTAGTCATAGTCAAAGTATGAGAACAAAGAAGTCATAGCATGAGATAATGAAAGGGGATGAAGCATATATTTTTCCAGAGAAGAGATTATCTATGCATCATAATCCATGTGAACATTGGGGATTATTTTTAAAAATCTCAATTATTTGGCAACATGCTTAATTTTGTGTCAATTTGACTGGGTCAAAGGGTGTCCACATATTTGGTCAAACATTCTGTGGGGGATGGTTAGACAAATGTAAGCTTTGCATAGGTAGGCTAAATGAAGTAGATTGCTCTGCCTAATGTTTGATGGGCATCATCCAATCAGTTAAATAGAACCAATGAATGGCCCTACTGTGAATAATAGGGAACTCCTACTAATTGACTGCCCTGAATAGGAAGATTGTGGGGGTTTTCCTGTCTCAAACTGTAACATCAGCTCTGGGTCTCAAGACAAGCAGCTTTTGGACCTGGTGAGTTTCCAGCTTGCCAACTATTATACTAACCTTGGGCCTTTTCAGCCTTCCTTAATTGTCTGAGCAGATTCCTTATAAGATATACAACCTATCAATTCTGTTTCTTTGGAGAACCCCAAATTGGTAATTGTCAAAACTGGCAAATCCATCTGGTGCCATTAAGATTTCTATATAAGTATGCCCCAAAAATGTAATTTATATAATTGTCTAACCACTACACTGCACATCTGTAACTAACTTAAAATAGATTTAATATCAACTGTAATAGAAAAGGTAGAATGATCTAACTAAACATTTTCGGGTCATCCTATATAATAAAAGCATAATATGCAAATAACTGAATGGCAGAACAACCAGTCAGCAGGGGGTGGGGCTGGTGAGCAGGCAGCACCAGGCCAGCCAAGGTGCATGCCAGCTGGCAGAGGGAGGGATTGGTGATTGGGGGAGGGGCAGTGGTGACCAGCAGTGGCGGATGGGTGATGGGGGTGCAGGGCCAGCTGCTTGCCTCCTGAGAAGGAGGCCAGACTGCAGCTTAGGCCTGCTCTCCACAGGAAGAGGGCTTAAGCTGTCAGTTGGATATCCCCTGAGGGCTCCCAGACTTTGAGACTCCCAGGCTGAGGGACCCCTGAATGCATGAATTTTTGTGCACTGGGCCTCTAGAGTATTATTTGTAAGACAATCTTTGATACACTGTTTAAAGTTAATAATAATAATAATAATAGTATTACATGCTCTCTATTGTCAAGAAATTACAATATAATGGAAGATACAGGAGATGTACACAACTAATCATAATGTATGCCGAGCAATCATAGGTATCATTAAGAAATACATAATCCGCTAGTATTGCTTAGGAAAAGTGATATATTCTCACTAGTATGTATATTCAGACAAATTTCTTACTGCATTAGTAAGAATTCCTTCAGTAGGAAGTTTGATTCAGTTATGAAAAACTTACCAATGAAGAGACAGTAAAATTTTTTAAAATGGCATATTAGCACAAAGCCTTTGCAACAGCTCTTCCCTTAACATAATTATTTGTAGCTGGTTTCAACTTCTCTTATCCCAACACGGTGGAGCCTTGGGTGTGTGGCATTGTCTAGTCTAGGCAAATCCATTTGCAAATCTAAGATACTTTTTATTGGTACAGTTCACTGAGCTCCTTGCATTGAGTAGGAGTCAGGCTAACCATAAAAGACCACAGAACCTTTGGTCCCTCAAAAACTACTTACATAAATGAATGAGATTCATTAAATCTGTTTCCTTCCTAAAGACAGAATATAAAACTTCACAGTTTATATGACAAATTATATTGTACTAAAGCCGTGGTCCGCAAACTGCGGCTCGTAAGCCATATTTGGCTCTTTGAGCCCCTTGAGTGTGGCTCTTCCACAAAATACCACAGCCTGGGCGAGTCTATTTTGAAGAAGTGGCATTAGAAGTTTAAGTTTAAAAAATTAGGCTCTGAAAAGAAATTCCAATCCCTGTACTGTTGATATTTGGCTCTGTTGACTAATGAGTTTGCCGACCACTGTACTAAAAAGCATATATAACCCTCAGAGAAACGAGCAAAGCCCATTTATTCTTAAATAAATAAACTTCAACTTTATCTCCTTAGCTGCTGTTTCCACATCCTCTAACCATCCACACAGGCCATGCTGAGCCCTCAGACTATAGCTCAGAAGGGCAAACAAAATGTCCTCAGATATAGTGGGAAGAATGACAAGAATCCACACACAGTCATCAAAGCAAATTTCAGTGTTGGACAAAATTAGACTGGAATAAGTAAGCGTACATACATAGTAGCAGGTAATGAAGGAAATATATATGCCAATAAATGATAAAAAAAAGTTAAAACAAATAAAATATTAGAAATGTAGTATCCTCAAGTCTAAGAAGTCAGTTTAAAAAAAATTCCCCTCAATTGCTTCTTGCTATATATCAATAGATCAGTATATTCAGAATGTAATTTAGTAAAATAAGAGCTCAAACACTAAATAATTAAACATTAGAATGAGATGAAAAGGGAATTTCAGACTTAAGAATATTCAAAATCAACTCACACCAATTGGACTTTAAGTTAGAAAGAGAAGATATATCACCAATAATCAAATTGCTGTCATAGTGGAAAAGCTTGAAATCCTAATTACTGCAAAAAATTTAAAAACAAAACACTTACACAATGGGATATCATAATGTATTTCTAGAGTGCAGCAAAATAGAATGGAAAACAAAATGCATTTTCTTAAAATGATGAAATAACTTAACAAAAAGGACCTATGTTCTAAAGAATTCAATAAAATGAGACATATAACAATATAGCAATTATATACTAGATGAAAAAGAAAAGAAAAGAAAAGAAAAAGGTAAGCAGGAAAAGCAAATTCTTACATAGGTAAAAATAATCAGACTGGTCCCAGTTCTCTTTACTTTTTTTTAAAGGTAAACAAATGTAGTGAATGTCAAAGGTAATGTAGAAAGGTCTAGTACAAAAAATCTGAGGGTGAAAATGCCTTGAAAATTGTATCACCAGCAGATAGGCCATTCAGGAATAGCAGACAGACTTCTTAAATATTAACCGATTCAATAAATATAGCCAAACTGTTGAGTTCTTCTTGGGGTGAAATAGGAAATTGCCTACTTGACCACTACATTGAATAAATAAAAAATGAATCTAAGTATTGAACTTGGTAAAGGAGTGGCTGTGTCTAAGGACTGGTGGTAAAGTTTGAATCAATAGAAGTTCTCTGCCTTGATATTCACATAATGTTCCTAATCTGAGTCATGTTTAGAAATGGCATAGTATGGATTCAGGCATCACTTCATGCTTTTTTTGATAATGTTTGAAAGTTTTATAATAGTATACCATTTGTACAGAACAAGTGATTTTGCTTAAAAAGAGAAAAAACTAGTAGCAACTATGCCATGGTATTAGTACAGATTGAATCAGATGGCGGGAAAATGGATATTGTTCTTTGATTTCCTATATTTTCATTTTTAAGAACATCTAGAAAGTTTTTTGAAAAATTAGAAAACTTAGTGAAGGATATGTTAAGTTTGAGGTATCTTTAAGATAACTTAGGGGATACACTTATCAGGCATCTTGGAATAAGAACTGAAGGTCAAATTTTTTGAGATACAGTTTTGAGATAAGGATTTGACTGGATTGATAAATGAAACCTACAGAGTGGGTATTGTTTTAGAAAATTGCCAACAGAGGATCTGAGGACAGAGACCTGAGGACATGACTGCATTTAAGAAGAAAAATAGTAGAATAAAATCAGAAAATACCAGAATCCTTGCCCACTTATCCCTTTAAATTGGTGGATAGGCTGAAAATCACTAGAAAAAAAAAGTGATAAACAGTGATAGAGCATTGGTGTGTTTTCTGAACTTGATGTATTTTCCACTTAAAGGAAATGTGGTGTTTTTTTTTAAATTTTACTATTGAAATGTATTTTTACTTAGCTGTGTCTTGCCAGTGCTTAGCTAATCTATTAAGGTCCTACTTGTCTACTTCCATTGCTACAAATTTTATTCAATAACTGTACTAATTTTCTAGATCCCATTTCTTTTGGATGCCATTATTTGCAAAAAAAAAAAAAAAAACCCACTCTTGAGAGTATTAAATTTAAGCCACATCTTTTCTTGCTCCCCCGTCCCCTACCTGGGATTCAAAAATCTGTCTTTGAATTTAATACCACCCTGTCATATTGGGTCCTCGGCAAAGTTATCCAACTGCCAAGGAAGAAACACCTTTTCAATTTGTTTTCCCAAAGAAAATGCAATTGCTATTTTTGTTGACTAAATTATTACATATATATTTAGTCCCCTTTCTACAGAGCATTTAAATTTTAGCCAATATCCTTCTGTTTTACTTATCTACACATTATGACATGCCACCATTTATTTATGGTTTTAAAAAGAAAACTTAGCACCTTTAAATATTATTTTAGTTTATTCGGGTAAAAAATAAGTGCCTTGTTAGATCTAAAATTATATATCATGTATGTTACCCTAGTTTTGAAATAATCTATTTTGTTATTCAAGTTATTAAGTAACAGAAAAATGTTTGTTATTGCCCTCTATGTTAGGATCTATTTGTATTAATATTTTAAAAATCAGACTAACTTATTAAAAATAGTTTTTATAAAAATATAACACCAGGGTAACATGCTTCACCTGTTAAGAATGAGATTTAAATTTATAGTTTTACTTAGGTAGTTAGCATTAAAATCAGATAATTATAAGAAAGAAAAATTAAATATCTCTTATTTTAATATAGGAAAAACTAAATTATAATTAGAGTCCTACATTTAAATTTCCAATAGCATTTATATTGTTAAAATTGTTTATCAATGACATGCATAATGGCTCAAATAGGAAGCACAGTTTTTTTGGGTTTTTTTCTTTCAGTGTAGCATTTACATTAACATTTAAGAATAGCATCTTTTTTTTTTTTATTAAGACCATACTATTTTTTAAATCTATTTGACAGCCTTAATAAAATTATATTTGACAGCTAATAATTACACTGAGAGCTCTGAATTAACAATGGCTTTATTCCAATCAAAAGAAATTCTAATAGTCTTAAGAGAAAAATAATATTACAAATTGGAATTTTCATATGAAACTAAACAGAGGTAGAATTGGTACTGCCTGGAATTCAGTAAAAACATCTGAATGCATCAAGTCACAAAGTATCACTTCACTCCTATTTAATTGGCATTGAAAACAGGAAGAACCTTGAAGAGGACAGCATTTCTTGGTGTTAGGCACAGGTCCTTACTCTGGTAGTAAAGAATCAAGGCATATTTCAAAGGAGTGTGATAGGTGAGAATGGAATGGTCAGGCTAGGCCTGCACCTCATTTCATGGTCTGGTCTTATGTTTCCAAGTTGTTGAGTTAGTGTGACTCAAGTGTAGCTCAGTGTAAGTAGCCCCCCAAGGGGTTGGGGAAGAGACTGCTGAAGTCCCAGGAGCACTGTGCATGGTCTGCCATTGTGGTGGTTCCAGATTTGACAAGCATCTCCTATTGAAAGTCAATGATGTCACTCAATTGTGGAATCTAATAAACAAAGTAGATCCAGACATAGATACATGGACCAGACTGGGTGGGTGGGGAGAGATTGACCAAATAATTTACCAGTATATGCATATATCCATAATCCATGGTGTATGGGGAAGGTCTGGAGAGCGGGGGGGAGGGGGGGAGGGGATACAGGGTGGAGAGGGTAATTAACATTTTAATTAAACAGTTTTTAAAGTATCAAAGGAATGACTTTCAATTTAACTGTTACTTTTAAGCACCTTTCTTTTTGAGAGAGTAATATCCAATACTCATTTATTTTATTAATGTACGTTTTAAAGACACATTTTGGATATGACTAATAGAATTTAGCAATAGTTGTAAATATGTAGTCAATGTGTTAAAATTAAGCATCTAAGTTTTAATTTTAATAGAACAGCTTGGTTGCTGATATATCAAAATAATATTTCTTCATGTAATAATGGCTTTAGAGGTTGCTTAATTTTTAACAACAAACTATAATGTCCATGTGTTGTAACTTATTAAACCAGGATACCAGTTTAGAGCAAAATGCATATCTAAAGATTTTGAATATAAAATTCTACAAAATGTAGAATTCACACTACATATCTAAAAGGATTATATTGTTAATTTTTGAAGGAAAATATATAGTAGCACTAGAGGCAAGCAGCCACACAAAACGAGAGTGAGTATCAGGTTCAAATATAAAACTCTAGGTTTTTCCATCAAAATATATATATATATATATGTATATATAGTATTCTCCATTTGTGCTAGAAATATATGCAAACTGACAATATCTTTGACTATTTTATGATTGTACAATATTTCTTTCAAAACCCCTGTTTCTGTGCTCAGCAATATACTTTAATACCTTGGGCCCAATATACCTTACCCCTAAGGCTTAAGGTTAATACAGGTCATGTTCTTTAATCTTTATACTTCCAACTCAGATATGCACAAAAGACAAATGAATATCAGTACATGGTCAGATGGCATGTGTGACTTTCACTGATTTATTATATTTTAGTAGAGGTGATATAGTATGAGTTATTTGGGATGCTTTTAGTACTTTATACCTCTGAAACCAAAAATTAAAAAAAGCATATTAAGAGTGAGCAAGCATATGGTACTTTCTGAGTATTTAATAATATCTCATATATTGATTTGGGTGAAGCTTACTGGGTGTGTTTGTATGGTAAAAAAAATATTGATCTGTAAATGTAAGAGTTAGTGCACTTTTCTTTATCCTTAGACATATAAAGCAAACATAAAAATAAATTAATGTAATATTTTTAGTAAGTAACTTATCCTATATATTTTAGTTAATTCTTCAATAAAAAGTAAACATTATTCTCTTCCTTCTTATAATCTTCCTCCCCATACTCTAAAGACCATTGTTCTTTTGCTGGTAATGAAATCACCAGAAATAATTATATGAGATCAATGTATAAAATGTGTGCAAGCAACCCTCACTGGTTTGACTCAGTGGATAGAGCATTGACTGAGGACTGAAGGGTTCCAGGTTAGATTTCAGTGCCTGGGTTGCAGACTCAATCTCCAGTAGGGGATGTGCAGGAGGCAGCCTATCAGTTATTCTCTCTCATTGATGTTTCTATCTCTCCCTCTCCTTTGCTCTCTAAAAAAATTTTTAAAAATTGTAATGTGCAAGCAAAAAAGAGAATTTTAATTTCTACTAAAAATCATTTTAAATTATAAATATGGTAAAAAGTATTGCAATAACTATATCTGGTGCCAGATGGGTACCAGAAATATCAGGAGGGGCATTTTGTAAAACACATGAATGTCTAACCATTATTCTATACATCTGAATCTAACACGGAATAACATTTAATGTAAACTGTAATATGAAAAAATAAACTGTAAAAATTATATTACTTTTTATTCAGGTTACTGGTGTTTTAAATATAGTTCTTCCTTTAACTTACTCTATATAATTATGTAGCAACGTTTACAAAACATATGACAAATTTCATAACTAAATATTTGAAAATCCAAGCATATACCTCAAAAAATAGTGTTACCACACCCTATATAATAAAGAGGTAATATGCAAATTAATCCTCACAACATCACAACATGGCTGCACCCACAGTGGAGGTGGGATTCCCATGACTAGTGATCAGCAGGGACCTGAGGCTGCATGGTGCCAAACTGGGGCAGGGGACCTGAGGCTGCATCCCCTGCCCTATGGGGCTTGATGGGGGACCTCAGGCCGCACTCTCCACCCCGGTACCTGGCCAGGAGACCTCAGGCTGTGCTCTTCACCCCAGGCTGGAGGACCTTAGGCCGAACCGCCTGCCAGGCAGGGCTTGACAGGGGACCTCAGACCATGCCCCCCACCCTGATGCCAGGCCAGGAGACCTCAGGCCACGCTCCCCTTCTGCCTTGTAGGGGGACCTCAGGCTGCACCCTCCACCAGGCGGGGCTTTATGGAGGAACTCAGGCCATGACCCTCTTTCCAGCGCCGGGTTCGAGGTACCTCAGGCCGTGTCCCCTGCCCACCTGGTGTGCACTGGGGGACCTGACACTGTACCCTCTGCCCAGCAGGGCATGACAGGGGACCTGAGTCTGCATCCCCTCACCCTGCGGGGCTTGCCGAGGGTGGGGCTTGCCTGGTCTGGATCTTACCCAGTGGGGGTGGGTCAGTGGGGTCTGGGTCTCCCACAATTTTGAGGCATGTGTGGGTAGGTAGGGACTTGACTCTGGGTTCTGCAGTGCCTCAGCCTCTGACAGGAGGAAGGTTTTCATATACATTTTACTGATTTTCTTTTATCTCTGACACTTCTATTATAGAGAAAGGGCAAATAGCAATATTAAAATATTTCCTCTAATTAATTCCCTTTTAATGTGCATGGATTTCATGCACTGGGCCACTAGTGGATCAATAATGTACAAAGTAATATTCATCTTGGGTAACAATGGTTGTGTCTATATCTAGCACCTTAATTGGGAGAAACTTCAGCCATTTTAAGAAAAAAAGATTCTGTGGAACAAGAAACTATCTTCATATTTTTCTTAAGACACAAGTAAGTTACTTGATGTAATTGTCTTTAGCTATATTCCCCGAGTCTCCATTTTGAAGTTGATGATTCATATTGTGACACACAAGCGATCACATTTTTTAAAAGTCTATGGTAATTGGCAGTTAATAATGAGAGCTTTCCAGTCCATTGAGGCAAACTTGGGAATACATTTTTCAAGTAGAAGGTAAAAAAAATCAATGAAATAAAGAAAAAAGAGAAGGCCCTCTGTGAATTCTAACACCAACAGATGAAATCCAGCTGCAGAGAGACCAGCTTTTAGAAATCAACAATAAGGTAAAATTGATTTTTTTAACTGACACTCTTGGTCAAACAACATAAAATCAGATTTTTATCTAGTAATCTAAGTGTTGTCCTAGACTATCAGTGATTCCAATCATGATCTCCCATTATCATTAAAAATGTCATTCTGAAAATTATATTTTAAAGCAGTTAGTTTTAATTCCCCATTAGTCAAGTTGGCAGCCTATGCAACCATGAAAATGGAGTGTGCTGTCCCACCCTAGACCGTACAAGCACTAAAAGTTCAACTGTGATTACTGCTGAACTGTTTCATAATCTACTTCTGAACTAATGAGCCAGACTGTCACTGTCTCTTGGGTGGTGGCAAAAGGCATGACACTGCTGGTTCAGAGACAGAGAAAGCATGACTCTCAGCAGAGTAAGCAGCATGCAAATCATGTTGTCAGTGCCATATGCACAGCCCTGGAAAATGGGTGCCTGGCTTGCTCAGCAAGAATGTTCCAGGTTGCTCCAGGCCCACGGCCTCTCTCTGGGCTTCCCAAGCATCATGTCTTTCACTCTTATTGTTTTATTATTTACACTGTATTGTCATTTTCAATGTATTTAATTTTCTTTCACTAACCTGGGAAACTATGGAGAGAAGAGTTCTCTCATTTTTGTGACCTTAGCAGCTGTAGACACCGACAAAACTTAGTATTTCCTATGCTTCTCTGTTGCTGAGTAATAAATCACCCCCTTTAGTAGCTTAAGAAAACTATGCTTTGTTGTGCTGGGCCCACACTCCACAGGGACAGAAGTCCCTTTGTTTGAGACCTCCCTCTGTGTATCTTTTCATCTGGCTGTTGATTTGTATCCCTCAATGACCTTTGCAGTAAACCAGCAATCTAGTGAGTAAACTGGTTTCCTGAGTCCTGTGAGTTACTCTAGCAAATTAATGGAACCCAAGAGGGAGTGGGGTGTGAACATCTCTGATTTATGGCCAATTGGTTAGAAGCACAGATGATAACCTGGCCTGAAACTGGCATCTGAAGTGGAGGGCAGTCTCATGGGGCTAAGTCCTGAACCTATTGAATCTGATGCTGTCTACGTGTAGGTAGCGTCAGAATTGAGTTGAATTGTAGGATACCCAGCTCATGTTGGAGAATTGCTTGGTGTTATGGAAACTGCCCCCACCACACACATACACTCACACACACACACACATTGGGATAATTAGGTACAGAACCTTCAGAAGAAATGGAAAGAAAAAAGAGAAACGGAAGAAAGGACAATAACAATAGCCTAAAGGTCATAGAAATATAATTATAGCAATAATGCAAAATGTAAAATACAGATATTTATATCTGTACATTTTATCTTATTGTGGATACATAGAGTTAATCATTTTATTCGTATTATAAGAGTATTGTTATCAAATAAGTTCATATCAAATGAAGTCACTAACAAACTAATAAAATATTTAAAAACATGTAAATATGATTGAAATCTGATTGGATGGTTTACATATAAAAATAAGATATGAATCTCCTAAATGTAAGATAAGTTAATACATCTTACCATTATTTTATATTTTTTTCAACCATTGATAGCATAGCATTATTTTGTTCATACCCAACACTGATTTACACCAACTAGTTGTTTGAATAAAACAAAAATAGCTGTTTTATTGTGAGGACAGATATAATAACTGAATGAAAGTTTGGGGGGAAAAATGGATGAATCCACACAATTTTAAATTTCAGTTCACTTACATTAGAATGAGTTTTAGTGATTCTAGTTGCCTTTATTTCTGAACAAAGGGGCAGGTGGATTTTCTAATGCATTTTTTGAGTCCTTAAAAGACATCAAAAAGCTGTAACTTAAAATAGACACTATGTCTTAAAGCATCGTTGGTCAGTGGGCTTTTTATTATTTTCTTTTGACCTTTGCATCATTTCTTGAGACATTTCTTCTGTTGTAGGCTGATAGGCAATTTACTTACCTGCAAGGTGATTCCTCCACTTGCCTCTACAATCCTCAACCTCTTTGAATGCTCCCAGGAGCTTCCGGAGTGGGAGTGAGTGACAGGTCTGCTGATAATGGAGGTCATGTGGAGATGTCTCCTGCCTTGCAGTCCTCCAGGCAGCTTCTGCCTATCAATTGTTTTCTCTGCTGTTATTGCTGAGTGGGGGACCCTCTGTATATGAGGAAATAATACACAATCTTGGAGTGTTTTATGGCATTAAATTATGCTATGATTATATCTATTTTTCAAGTGTGTTTCTTTCCCTATGCAAGCAATTTCAATCCATTTAATCAGTTTTTCAGTTAGCACATTTCCTTTTAAAAATCTAATCAGAGAGTGGTATTCTTTTATAGAAATAATATTTAATTAATTGTATAAAATACCATTTTCTTTTTTCTCTTCAAGTCAGTTTCATATCCCCAATATTCCCAGATGTGATGATAATTAGAAATATTTTGACTCAGGTGTTCCTTTCTCAGATGGAGTTTTGCTTTAAAATGTATTTTGCTGTCACTATGCATTTCTTAAGGTTGTATTCTTCCTTTAGTAACAATACTAATTTTGACATTCTCCACATTTGACATTCATGACTCTCTCAGTATTTTTCTCTCCATTAGCTGTTTTTCATGTAACCGAACTTCTTTATTCCTGTAAAAAAAATTGTGTTATTTTCAGCATCAGGACATTAAAGGAGGTCCTTTTCTTATTCTGGAAAAATTGTTATATCCCAAACCACCCAGTGGCCAGTAGTGCCTAAATAACCCTTCCTCATATGCTAGTTCTCCTAATCATCATTACTGATTTCAGAGAGGAAGAGAGAAGGAGAGAGAGATAGATACATCAATGATGAAAAAGAATCATTGACTGGCTGCTTCCTGAACTCCCCACACTGAGGATCCTAGGCATACGCCCTGACCAGGAATCAAACAATGACTTTCTGATTCATAGGCTGGCACTCAACCACTGGGCAACACCAGTGATGTCCAGGCTCCATGACTTCTTTAATTGCCTATCTTAGGTGGACTGTAAGCTTAGTGTGAGGGCATAGACCAAGTTAGACTCATTACCACAGTGCCTGGCCCATTGTGAATACCAATTAAACAATACATGGTTACATTTGACCTTATCTATTTTAATAAAAGGGTAGTATGCTAATAAAACTGGACATCTTCCAGATGACCTTCTGGATGTCCTTCCAGCCACTGTGGCTGCGAGGCCCTGAGAGAGATGGCCTGGTAGCCTTCATAACTGCAAGACCCAGAGAGGGCCAAGGTGAGCCAGAAGTCCCACCTCTGCATGTGAGCTACACAGGAAATATCTTGCCTGACAACTCATTGACCAAGGTTTTGATATGCCACTCACTTGGGTAATAAGAATCCAAAAAGGTGACGGAGGGTTTTTCCACCTCACTCCTGGAGGAAAAAAATGAAGGTCTGCTGCTGGAGGGGCTAAGAAATGTCATATCCTTCCCTAGCTGGTTTGGCTCAGTGGATAGAGCCTCAGCCTGTGAACCGCAGGATCCCAGTTTGATTCTGGTCATGGGCACATACCTAGGTTGCAGGCTCCTCCATGACCTGGGCCCTGATCAGAGCTCATGCAGGAGGCAACCGATCAATGTGTTCCTCTCACATAGATGTTTCTCTCTGCCTTTCCTTCTCTCTTCCACGCTCTCTAAAAATTAATGGAAAAATATTCTCAGGTGAGGATAATAAAAAAGAAAGCAATGTCATATCATATGAAAAAGACATCTTGAAAATGCTGAAAGAAAACTGTCATTTTTTTTGTGCTGAAGGGACTGGAGTCCATGTTGATGAAATCACCTTGGCCGCTGTGAGGGCTGAGGGGGCAGCCAGCAGTGGCAGCAGCAATGGGTTGATGGGGGCAGTGGCTTCCCCTGATCGTCTGGTTGCCTCCCTCAGAGGGAGGCGACTGCCTCCCATGGGAATCAGGCCTAGGCCATCAGAAAGACATCCTCTGAGGGCTCCCAGACTGTGAGAGGGGGCAGGCTGGGCTTAGAGACCGCCCCCCTCCCCTCCCCCCCCCCCCCCTCCCAGTGCACAAATTTTCTTGTACCTGGCCTCTATTTCTTGTACCTGGCCTCATAATGTCACTTAGGCTTTTATAATAAAAGCCTAAGTGACATTATGGTGGAATGACCAGAATGACCAGTCACTATGATGTGCACTGACCACCAAGAGGCAGACAGAGCAGTAGCCAGAGCCTCTCCGCCTCTCCTGTCTCCACAGCAGGGCTAAGGAGCAGTGAGCCAAGCAGTAAGGAGTAGGGAGCAGGCAGGTCATATGGAGTGAGAGGTCTAGGACGGCAAGAAATGCGTGACTCCCGGCAAGTAAATATCCCCTGAGGGGTCCCAGACTGTGAGAGAGCACAGGCCAGGCTAAGGGACCTCCCCAGGGCATGAATTTCGTGTACCGGGCCTCTATTTAATAATAATCCCTATTCATAGCCTGTATCAACATTTTGAAAAAGGCTCTCTGGGAGAGAAGAGAAAGAGAGTAATTAAGGAAATACAAAGAGAAAATTAAAAAGTAGAAGTAGAGAGTAGTGTAGGAATTAGAAATGATTGGGGAGAGAGTTAAGATAAATAATCAGTGGTCTGTTCTCAATATTAAAAAATGAACTATAACTGGGGTGACTGAAAGGACTGTTCAGTTTCTTACAATAAATCTAAGCTTAATGTGATTATTACCAAAGATAATTATAGCTTTTTAATTCTGCAAGGTGCTTTGACACATCCCACCTAATTTGTCCTCACACATGCAATATGAATGAGTTTTACATTTTTACCTGTGTAATAAGTGCAGAAGGTGTCCCTGAAAGTGTCCCCAACCCATGCGTGTGGAGGGCCACTCCTGCTAATCCCCTCAGTCCATCCTCTGCCTCCTCACAGTGTCTCCCCACTTAGGTCAGCTACTTATCCTATTCTCAGTAAAAGTTTCAAATAGGTTCCACGTATTTCTTCACATGCTTTCTTGGCCACTCCATATCCTCCGAAGTGCTTCCAGAGTGTTCTGAAACTTAAAATTTATCATTTCACCTGGCTTTAAATCTTTCTGTGGCTTCCCGTCACACTCAGGAAAAGGTTGGGTATAATTTGTTGCCTGTCTTATTTATATTCCTTTTTCCATTATGCCTCCCTCTTCTCCCTACACTTTTGATTATTTATCGATGCTTGAAAATGACCTTCTCTCTTACTCCTCTGGGCCTTTATACAGGTTTCCGCTGTCCAGCATGACTTTCTCCCACATTTTCACTTGGTTAAATGCCACTTATGCCCAAACATGCAGTTCCAGTGTCCTCTCAGCTTGGGAGCTTTTTGTAATCCCTTTAACTGGAAGACTTACCTCTCTTCTTTAATTTTCTAATATATGTCCATTATAGTCTGCAATATAATATTATAGTCTTATTATAAAATGCTAGCTTTCTAATACACCCATTTACTGAGGGCACTGACATTTCTCTCTCTCTCTCTCTCTCTCCTCTCTCTCTCTCTCTCTCTCTCTCTCTCTCTATATATATATATATATATATATATATATATATATATATCCTGAGTACTTAAATCCGGAACTGGTTTAGTTTATGTATTACAGACTATGGACTGAATACTATAGTTTTATCCGGGTTTTCTAGGTTGCAAATGATAGAAATCCATTCCAATTTTACTTAAGAAGTAAATTAAAATTTTACAGGTAATCCAAGTATAAGTTGAACAAATGGAACCTGAAATGCTACTCTTGTGTGTGTGTGTGTGTGTGTGTGTGTGTGTGAGAGTGTGTGTGTGTGTGTGTGTGTGTGTGTGTGTGTTTCTTTTTTGTGCCCTTTCCCTCTTTACTGCTGGGTTTTAATCTTCTGGGGCCATATGGCAACTGAAAAGCTTCCAGTTTACACCCCTTCATTGGTATTGAGAGTAACTTATTTGCTTTTCTGAATTATATTTTTAAATTTCTATAGAAATTTTTACTATAAAAATTTCAGAGAGCTTATCCATGTGTGACTTGGCTGGTGTTCACATAAATCCAAGTAGTGATTACTTGGATAAAATTACCTCTATTTGTAAAAAGAGCCCTTCAAAAATAAAAGAATTACTATAAGCTAAGTAGGTAAACTCACATAGGTCACCAGACTTCTCTATATAACCTAATTACAGTAACAACATATGGAGCACAGAAGTGAAAAAGGAGAAAAGTCAAATGATGGGCAAGCCTTGTTACTCTGAGAGAAAAGGTGAAACTATTACAAGATAAGATGCAAACCAGTGTAAACTAGAGGTTTTTTTTAAACTTTAGCACCTATTGTAAAACTATTTCACTTTTTCTTTTAAGTATTGATTTTGCTGTGTCATTATTTTATATAAAGTGGAAATTTTCATTGCTTCCTGGATAGTTTGAATTTAATTTTCTTATTTGTCTTCCTTTTCCCATTATATCCAAGGTATTATGATTTTCTGTTTATATTTTCTAAATTATCTAAAATACTATAGAAATTTAGATAATAAAATCTTTCAATTAAAAAATTTATCAAAAAATTTTTGTGGCCAAAGATCACAAGCTGTTCTCAGTCAAGATCTCACAAGACAATAGGGTGAATTTGACACCTCAAGTTATTTGTTCCGGAAGGGAATTGCTAAGTATATTTCTAGGCATCACTCATGGATTCTGCACTTCTTTCTTATTTTTAAAGTGGTCACATGTGAGCTGTGCTGCAGTCCACTGAGGGTAATAATAAACCTTAGTATTTAGTTTTCTGTTTAGCTTTCATTATTACAGTGTGATTTTTATTAAACCTGACTACAGGCTTTTGACAGTTTCAAATGTAAATAAAAGAAAGAAAATTTTAGGCAATATTAAGAGAAGAACCTGCATTAAAATGATCAGTTCCTTCTTTGCACAAAAATTAATTACTGTGTCTCTTTCCTTTAATTGGCTGAAATAGATAAGATCTTTGAGAAGGGAAGAATAGTATTAGTGCATTTTATTGTAACATGAAAAGAACCTCTGCAGGTCTGTTTTAGCTTCATTTTCAATTGAGCTAGAAAGTCTCCTTGTAAAGTTAATTTTATGAGTGGAAACATACATTTACACTTTGGATTAAAGTCAGTGAAAGGTAATCTATATTATTAGTTACCCACCAGCACTGCTTTAATGTTAACACTACATGCTGATGTCAGATGTTTATAATCCTATGTTCTTATGCAGTGGCTAACATAAAAATACTTTTCTTCATAATTCTAATTTAGCCCAATCATAATTATAAGTATCTTTGGTTGTGAAGATGTGTGTGACTAATAAAGAATGACATTCCTTGGTACAATAGGAGTTAGGTCTGTGGCCCATAGTTAGGAATATTTTTACACATGTGGGTAGTTGAAAATAAAATGAAAAAAAAGAATATTATTCCATGATACATGAAAATTATGTGAAATATGTATTTCAGTGTCCATAAATAAAGATTTGTTGAAACACAGCCACTTTCATTTATGTAGTTTCTTTAATTACTTCCATGGTACAACCAGAGTTGAGTAATTAAGACAAAGAACTTATCTTTTGCAAAGCTACAAATATTTGCTATCTGACCCTTTATAGAAAGTTTGTTGACCCTTGGGATATAAGATATAATAGATAGTTATTAGAACTGGCAATCCTCTATAATAAAAGCCTAATATGCAAATCGACCGAATGGTGGATCCACTGGTCACTGTGAAGCCCACTGACTGCCAGGGGGAAGACACTCAATGCAGGAGCTGCCCCCAGCCCACAGGCCCCAGGCCAGCCAAGGTGGATGCCAGCGGGTGCTGCTGGTCATCCCGCCAGTTACCCCACAGGTAGGCTCTGATCGCCAGCCAGGCCTAGTGACCCTACGCATGCACGAATTTCATGCACTGGGCCTATATATATGTCATAGCTTTTATTTGAACATCTGTTACTAACTATTACCTGTCTTGCAATTCCCTCTTTTTTCAGTATGAATTTTGAAAGGATTAGATTAATGACAAATGATATTTGTAGCAAATATAAGTTATTAAACTGAGAAATAGAATAAGCTGTAAACCATAATTTTATTTTAAACAGTATATGTTAAATTAACTTGCAACCTTTACAGAACCTGAGTATTAATCCTTGAATCAATCCATTTGTTTAAAATGAGACAATATTTATTCAATGCATAGGACACTAGAAGATGCTGTGGAAATCAAAGTATGAGTAAGACACAGTTCAAGCCACTAAGATCTTTGAATTCTAGTAAAAAAAAAAAAAGATTAGATAAGTATGATTAATGACTAATCCAAAATCAAAATAAGAAATATACTTAAAAAATACAAATAAACCTTAGTATTAGTCATATTAATTGAATATTTGGAATTGAGAATCCATAAGAATGTATCAAATTATGAGGTTTTAATGAAGAAATACTTGAATCCAGACTATGCCATTTATAAACTAAATCACCTTGAATAAGTTATTGATTCATTAGAGGTTTGGTTTCCTCATCTATGAAATTAGGTTAAGTGCTACCTACTGAAGATGGCTGTAATAACAAAATAATGTAGAATAATGCTTGGTAAGCAGAAGGTGCTCAATAAAAATTAGTGATTTTATTTTTGTATCCTTTTAAAAATAGTGATAGTGCCCACAACTTAATGTACACTCCTCATCCAATGTTAACCTGGCATTTTGTGGAAATGTTTCCATTATTTCTTTTATTTAAGCCAGCTTGCACTAAGTTGAGACTTAATATTTTATTTTCTATGAGTAAAAATGTTTATTAAACAAATTAATGATGTGACTGTAACATTAGGATGCATTGTGAAGAAGATATTAAAATATTAATCATAGTACCTAACTTTGCATGGGTCCCTAGAGATCATGTCTACCTACTTTATTTTCCAGAGGAATAAATAATGGTGAAATGAATGCTCCAAAATCATTTTGCTAATTCATTTTGTGTTTATGAATTTTGTATTTACTGTAGGCAGATCTTTTTAATTCTGTGAGATAGAAAGAAAACAAAAAGTGGGAAAGAGTAAACTTGGAAGACTGCAATAAAGCTCCAAAAAAGTTACAGCATTTGAAAATGCATTAAAAGCTTTAAGTCACAATAGAAATATGTCACTGTCAGTAAATGACGGATTTTTTTCTATTAGGTAAATTCTCCACTTAGTTTATTAAACCATGCTACTCCTTAGACTTGAAAGAAGCAGCGCTAAATATTTCACACTTCTCTAGATGCCTGTTGTATAAATGGATTAAAGATAGGCCCTGCAGATTGGCTCTGTATTGTTTACTTCTTCAAGGCAAGCTGGGACCCTTAGCTCAAAAGGCCAACCTCAAATTTCTACATGGCCCCTTGTTTTAGATATAGCTGAAAAAGCAGATGTTTAGACCTTTAAAGCATTCCTGCTCTGCATACTCCATAAACTACACCCAACATCTATAAGCCATAAATAAGATAAACCTTGTGACTGTGAAAGACACCTCACCCACACACATACACACTGCTGACCTTCAGACACCCCCAGAGTTTCCTTGCCTTCTTCCCCTTTTAGTTGGTGGCCCAAGCTGATGCCTGTGAAAGGTCACAGGTTGTTGGGAATTGCTCCTCACATACATCTTCTCAAAGTGGCAACAAAGTAAAGCTCATTATGTGCTATTGTCGCATCCCACCTTACCTTTTACTTTGATTAGTCCCTAAATCTCTTCAACTCACTGCAGTCAAAGCTAATAGCACTGGCTTTTTAACTTATTTTGATTAATACAATGTTTAAAAAATTCAAATAATAATTTAATGTATATTTTTATTTTTTTATTTTTTTTAAATATATTTTATTGATTTTGTACAGAGAGGAAGAGAGGGATAGAGAGTTAGAAACATCGATGAGAGAGAGTCATCGATCAGCTGCCTCTTGCACACCCCCTACTGGGGATATGCCCGCAACCAAGGTACATGCCCTTGACCGGAATCGAACCCGGGACCTTTCAGTCCCCAAGCCGATGCTCTATCCATTGAGCCAAACCGGTCTTGGCTTAATGTATATTTTTAATATATGAAACTATTTAAACAAAAACAGTCATAGGTTACCTATTTCCCCATTTCTGGGGATAGATTTATGTTCCAGTGAAAGGAGAAAATCTTTTTTGAAACAACTGGTTTAAGTAATGAATAAAGAAGCAACAACTTCTCATATAAAGAGAATTCTAAAGATGTAGAGTAATATCCCATAACATAATTTGTACAATCATCATCCCTAACCCTGTCTATCACTAACCCATTTGGTGTACTTGAGGACTATGGAATTAACAATCCTCTGCTGAAAGTATAAGAAAAAAAGAGGCAATCTTATCTCTAAACCCCTAAATAAAGGCTGCATTTTTTGAGTATCAGAATCAGACTGGAAAAAGTCCCATAAATCCACCCTCATTGGAAATTTTTATCATACATGCTATCTCCCTCGGAAATCATCCTAGAAGCAGGTTCTCATTACTTAATCTTAATTAAGTTCCTTTTTTATTTTTCCCTATTGATTATAACACATTAAGAATTTTATGATTATCTATTTTCTGGCTTTTCACACTCTCTAATTATTAAATTCAGTAAAATCAATGGTTATGTCTTTTATCTCTTTATTCTTATGATCTTCTACATTTCCTTTAATTGTTTCTGGCATAGCGTACTTTATTTTCCTTTTTTTTTTTTTTTTTTTTTTTTTTTTTTAGTGTATGGGTTAATGAACTGATATTCTTTACCTTTTCCTTTTCACAATTAAGATTAGTTCATTGATTAGAATTATTCTATTAAAATATTCAATTATCAGGCAATTGGGCAAACATGATGTCCATTTTTGCTAGAGTAGATGAGTGGAAATCATATAAGAACATCCTAATTTTTAAAGAGAATTAAACTTAGGTAGAAATTACAAGGCTTGAATAGTCATAGCTCTCAGTAAAATTTGGATGCCAGGTTATGAGTCAATATCAATCATATCACAACAAGGGCATTGAGTTAATTAAGGAATGTACCAAAAAAAGGAACAGGATAGGAATAACATGGTTTTTGAGAAGGCTTGAATCACCATATAGAAAAATTTATGACTAGGGAAATACAAAGATTATCTACTGGATAATTACAACTGTCTCTTGACAAGTCTTTCTGGATCTGAATTATTTAAAAGTCTCTTCATCTTTTCCTCTAAAGTTAACTTTTCAAATCCTAGGTCACATAATTTCCCTTCTCAGTAACCTCATTTGACTTGCCATTGACTACAGAAAACCTCACTGAAAACTTTCCATAGCCCATCTTTTGGATTCTAACTATTATATCTTGTTAGCCAACAGACAAGTCTTCAAATTGTCATTTCTTTATACTTTGTTAGTGATAAAACCTAATCATGTTTTAGATGCAAATAACTCACTTATCCTATTTGGTTTTCATGGTGTGTGTGTGTGTGTGTGTGTGTGTGAAGAACACATATATTTACATCTTTTGAAAATGTAAATTAAAATTTTAATACGAAAACCTTTCCATTGAAAAAAAAAGACAATATTTGAGAAAAAAGGAGGCATCTTTGGAATCTACAGTATTTGTTCAGTTGGCCTGTTACAAATAATCAACTACATATATAGAAAATACTTTATTATAAATGTCCGTATTAGTAAACTTCCTATTTTAAATCTCATTCTGGATATTTTCACTTATTTTTAAGGCATGTTTCAAACAGTTAAAAATTAGTTGTAGGCATTCGAATATCTTAATTTAAAACAACTTTATTTGTCATGGAGATATAATTTTTACATTGAGGTGTGTACATCACTGCAAGTTGTAAATGTCTTTTGTAATCTATAAAGAGAAACATTCTGGAATCTGAGGATGTTTGCATTTACTTTTTTACTAATGTGCTCATTTTTCATTCCTGCAGGTAAAAATATAGATAATTCTGCCAATGTGATTCATTGATAGAGACATACTTTATCACATGGTTGCATTAATAATTTTTGTTACACTTTATACTTTAGTGATTTTAAGATTTTTAAGATTCATCATTTTGTATCTAGTTGAGCAAAAATTCTCTGAGACAAGCAAAAATCGAATTGATTTTTCAACTTTATTGGATAAGCACACTGGTTATGTGCAACTGGTCATGCCTGTCTCCCATTTGTATTTAGCTCTCAGTATTTTTATGCAGTAGGCAAAAAAGAACCCTTCTTTTTGCCATAGGTATTGACAGGTTAGAAATCATCTGTAGGCTATTCTCAGTGGCTAAGGTTTGAAGATATCTGCAGACACTCACATGAGAGAAATGGTTGAAGGAATCAAAGAAGTTTAAACTGAGAAGAGAATAATTAAAGGAGATATAATTTTTTTTTCAAATATTTGGAAATCAGAAATTTAGTACAGGTGTCATATTTTGACTTATGGTTATGGAATATCTGTAGGTACCTATGGGTTAAACAATAGAATTGGAGGAAATGACTCAAGGAGATGCTAAACTACAGAGGAACATAGCTAGCAACTCCCTCCCCCCCAATAAAAAAACAAGGTGAAAGCTTCCAAAACTTAAATGTGCATCTTACTCCCATGCCAGGTTGCGGGCTCAATCCTTGGTAGGTGGTGTGCAGGAGGCAGCCAAACTATGTTTTGCTCTTACATCTATGTTTCTGTCTCCCTGTCCCTTCCTTTATTTCTCTCTCTAAAAAAAAAAAAGGAGGAGATTAGGACACAGATAACACAAAGGCAAAGGCAAAGGGACAACCAATTGAGGACACAGTGGGAAGGTGGTGGTCATCTGTAAGCCAAGGGGGGAGACCACGGAAGAAATCTCATCCAGCCATTTAACTGGTTTTCTAGTTTCCAAAGCTGTGAGAAAATGTTTCTTTTTAAGCTGTGGTATTTATTTTGGCAATCCTAGAAAATTAATACAGTATCTATCATTGGGAAATATTATAAAACTTTCCCATATAATCATAAAAATAAGCAAGGCATAAATGAAGATGTAAACTTTTAATATATTATCAAAGATTATTGTATGAGCCCTATATCTCATTATATATCTAACTATCTATCATATATACAGCATAGAGAAAACAAAGGTTTACTGTTGTTCATATGAAATTTAATACAATAATTAACAAATAATAATACAAGAATAAAGTGTGTATCATGTACTCACTACAATAATCTTACGTTTGCCCATATAATGATATATATATATATATATATATATATATATATATATATATATATATATAATTTCCACCACACACACACACACACACACACACACACACACACACACACACACTAGGGACCTGGTGCACAAAATTCATGCACGGGAGGTGGGAATTCCCTCAGCCCAGCCTGCACCTTTACAATCTGGGACCCTTCAAGGGATGTCCGACTTCCCATTTAGGCCTGATCCTACCTAAACGGGCAGTCAGACATCCCTTTCACAATCCAGGACTGCTGGCTCACAACTGATTACCCCTAACTGCTTCTGCCTGCCAGCCTGATCACCCCCTAACCACTCCCCTGCCAGCTTGATTGATGCCTAACTGCTTCCCCTGCAGACCTGATCACCCCAGCTGCCCTCCCCTGCAGGCCTGGTTCTCCCCAAATGCCCTTCCCTGCTGACCATCTTGTGTGTTAGAGTGATGGTCAATTTGCATATCACTCCTTTATTATATAGAATATATCCTATCTGATAAAGAGGGAATATGCTAATTGACCCTCACACCATCTCAAAGATGGTGGTGTCCATAGCCAATAAGGAGGGAATATGCTAATTGGCTGCCATGCCCTCAAAGATGGTGGTAACGACAGCCACAAGATGACGGTGCCCAGTCCCCTCAGCCCTTTCAGTCACCCAGGGCCAGCCTATGGCACAGGCAAGCCTCAGATGGCAGCTGCCCAGCCGCCCAGGCCTGCCTGAGGCTCAGGTAACCAGGGCCGGCTAAAGCTTGTGCTGCCAGCAGTGGCAGCAGCAGAGGTATGATGGGGCGTCACCTTCCCCCGATTGCCGGGTCACCTCCCATCCTTGAGGGCTCCCAGACTGTGAGAGGGGGCAGGCAGGGCTGAGGGAATATCCTCCAGTGCATCATTCACCAGGCCTCTATATACATTGTATATTCTATGTATATATGATACCATTGTAATAAACCCAGTTCTAAATAAATAGAGGGAGCAAAGGGAGGACCAAATGGTATTAAATAGTTGTGAGACTCTTTTTTAACTGTAAGGTGATTTTATTCAGAGAACAGTTTGAACTGTAACACTGATCTGACATTATAATAAACAGTTTCATATTTGACTTTGATTTGTAGTGATGGTTTGCCATTAATTGGTCAACTAGATTAAATGAGATCCTTTAGCAAAGTGCCTTACACATTTCATTCCAGGGTGAAATTTGATCTCTGTTTGAAGGTGCATTCAGAAATAGCAAAAAAAGAAAATAAAAAACAAACCAAACACAACAAAAAAAAACAGAGTAAGAGTATATATCTATAGGCTGCATTATCATATTCATGCATTCAATACAGACACTGAATTATATTCCTAATATGATACTTTAACTGATGGTTACTAAATGAGTAAAATCAATGTATATTTTTAATATATGGGATGCTAACAAAATACAAAGTTTTTGGTTAATCAAATGTCCAATTTATATAAAGTAAATAAAGTGCTATTCAGTGTCTGGATTTTAGTGTTATGCACTGGACACTCAAGCATAAATATATTTCTAAAAATTTAATTTTCAGAGAATGTGCAGCTTAACTCATTCAGTCAGAATGCATTTATATTTAAAAGGAAGAGAGAGACAATAATTGTAAAGTTGTTTGATGCTCTTAAATCAATTCATGTGCCGATGCTTGGAATTCCAACTGCGTTATCAATATGTAGTGTCTGACTCTCGAATTTTCCAAGGCAATCAGGGAGATCTCTGAAGGACAACAAAGGAATGGAAAAGTCAAGAGTGTGCTGCTGCTGAAATGAATGCAAATGGCATCTTCTTTCATTTCATTCACAGTAATCTGTCACCTTTTAGTTTCTCTCTCCAGATAGAAACAGGATAATACTAGAAATAGTCATGCATAAGTGGACAGGGGCCAACCATTAAAATGTTTACCATTTCCAGAATGATGCCTGCAGATGTTACAAAATTGAAACTGGAAAGGTGTTAGAACTGCTGCCGGTTTCTATTCATTTGAATGGCAGCAGCCCAGAATTCTGGTTTATGGTTTCGTGTGGAGGGGCAATCCATTATCTTCTTTCCCTCCTATATGGGATCAAATAGTATTTCTGTGAGGATTACATCCCTGGGGTAAGCAGCAATGGGACCGATACTATGAGGTTTGAATGTCAAGCTTATTTCCAAATTCAACTCTCTTTACAATTGCAGAGTTGACTCAGAAATTGAAATCCCAGTTATGTAATTGATTTTTTAAAGTTTTGAATAGGAAAGTCTTCCTTCAAAATAAGTATCAAAAAGACTCAGTGGAAATAAAAAGTAGCAGGAGAGAAAAAAAATAACTTTTTATATCATTTAGAATTCTTAAAAGATTGTATGGATGCCAAGTAAGGGATATTTACATACTGGTTTTGTACAAGTAATTTTGTCAGCAGTTTTTCGTAAATGAGGAAACTGAAGCATAGAAAGGTTAAGTATATTTTTTCTGAGATTCACATACTTGGTTAGCCCGAGGTTATAACAGTGTTTCTTCGGAGACAACAATCTACCTTACTTTGAATGTTGCAATTAACATAAAGCCCATAAAATACTCATATTTGTTTTAGAAAGAAAATGTTTTCTCTAAAACAAAATGTAATGAGTTCCATAGTAAAAGAAATGTAGAATATTATTCCTGGGCATATTTTATAATATCTTAGAATATTATGCCCAGGAAACAACTCTTACTGAATCTAACTTGCAGCGAAAATCAGATTGTGTGTAAATGGCTGTACTGTTCCTCCCCAATCCTTGTTTATTACAACATTCTAAGGAGAGTTGTCTAATATGCGCTGGTTTCTATTTTTTTTTTTTTTTTGTCTTTCTTAAGCCCTCTTGAATCAGGCTTGTATTCATAAACATATATATCCCCCTTATCTGCAGGGAATACCGACCCCCAATGGATGTTTGAAGCAGCTAATGGTACCGAACCCTATATATACTATGTTTTTTTCTATACATGTGTACTTATATAAATGTTTAATTTATAAATTAGGTACAGTAAGAGACTAATAATAATAACTAATAATAAAATATAACAATTGAAACAACGTACTGTAATCATAGTTATGTGAATGGCTTTGGG
The DNA here is from genome assembly GCF_964339955.1 of Pipistrellus hanaki. Lineage (NCBI taxonomy): Eukaryota > Metazoa > Chordata > Mammalia > Chiroptera > Vespertilionidae > Pipistrellus > Pipistrellus hanaki. Next base: position 41,206,792 of record NC_140507.1, on the reverse strand, counting down.
CCATTATTAAGTGGAATAAGGTGACTGGAACACAAGCACTGGGATACCGAGACAATTGATCTGATAACTGAGCTGGCTATGTCGTGACTAATGGGCTGGGAGCTTCTAGAGCAGGAAGATTCTGGACAAAGCAATGCTTCACATCCTGGGCGGCACAGTGTGGGACGGGAGATTTTGTCATATTAGAGAGCAGCACAATTTAAAACTGAGGAAATGTTTACATCTGGAATTTTGCATTTAATATTTTTGGACCCCAGGCAATTGAAACCAAGGAAAATAAAACTGACTGTAAGGGGTGACTGCTGTATATTTGGCAGGGTCATCAGATTTCCACATCGCAAGCTCCAAAGATCAGTTCTCAGCTATCTTACTTGACTGAGCAGTATTGGACTCAGTGGGTCACTCTTCCCTTCTTTAAACAGTTCTTCACTTGTCATGTTAGGCCATCACAATCTCCTGGTTCTTTTCTATCACCGAAGGAAATCTTCTTCCTTTCACTCTCCGCGAGCTAATTTCCCTTCGGTTTTCTAGCCTCTAAACAGTTGAATGATCTAACATTCCTATCTATATTCTCTCCTGAATAGTCCTTTTACATAAAAGTGTCACCTATGTATTGCTGAGACCTTACTTTTTATCTAAAACCTGGTTATCTCCCATTACCTCCAAATTTGTATGTAACTACCTGCTTGACAGTTCCACTTGAGGTTCTAAACAGGTATTGTTACAAGTCCAAAGTATGTATGCTCAATGCTTTGAAAGACCAAAAACTCAAAATGTCACAGTATTTGGAGAGGAAAGGTTTACTGATCAGGAAGGCAACAAATGAGAATATAAGGGACCTAATCCTTAAATTCACCTTACCAGAGTGCGAATCTAGGCTTCTTTTATGCCAAGGGAAGGGAAAATGGGGGAGCTGGTTTTGTTAAGTCAAGCTGCAGAGTTCCTCTAATGATTAGCATGTCTATCCGCAAGAACACTGCAGGCTTGAATAGGACAGCGTCAGAGAGGCAGAATATTTTACTTTGTTATAGTATCTCAAATGTAACATGCTTAAAATCCAACCCCAAACTTAATCTCTCCCTCCTCTCCACCAGTCCAGATGCTGTCTCTCCCACACAATTAATGGTGAATTTAACTTTTTTATAAATCCACCCCATCACCTTCCTTCTTTCCTTTATAATCCATATGCAAATATACTAGTTTTATGCCTGCCTGTAAATTTTTATTATAAACAATACATTACTATTATGTGAAGTGGTCCTACTGCTATAAGCCCAAGCATATTGGCTTGACACAAGGGAAATGCAATTCAAGTTAAAGGCAAGACCTCTAGCCTCCCCTTCCAAGAAGACTGCTGTTCTTAAACCTCCTTTGTAAATAGTACAGAGCATGTCAGACTGATCTAAGTGTTAGGGACCTCAGCATTTAATGAACACACACACACACACACACACACACACTAGAGGCCTGGTGCACGAAATTTGTGCAAGGGGTCAGGGGTATCCTTCAGCTCAGCCTGCACCCTCTTCAGTCTGGGACCCCTTGAGGGCTGTCCAACTGATGTTTAGACCCGATCCCTGGCCCAGTGGGATCGGGTCTAAAGGAGCAGTTGAACATCCCTCTCACAATCCAGGACTGCTGGCTCCCAACTGCTAGCCTGCCTGCCTTCCTGATTGCCTTTAACTGCTTCTGCCTGCCAGCCTGATCACCCCCTAACCACTCTCATGCCAGCCTGATTGATGTCTAACTGTTCCCCTGCCAGCCTGTTTGCCTCCAACTTCCCTCCCCTGCCAGCCTGGGCATCCCTAAATGCCCTCCCCTACTGGGTTGATTGCCTCCAGCTGCCCTCCCTTGCAGACCTGGTCCCTCTCAACTGCCTTCCCTTGCAGGCCTGGTGCCTCCCAACTTCTTTCCCCTGTTGGCTAACGTGTGGTGGCCATCTTGTGCCCACATGGGGGCAGGATCTTTGACCACATGGGGGCAGCCATCTTGTGTATTGGAGTTATAGTCAATCTGCATACTTTTTTATTAGATAGGATAGAGGCCTGGCGCATGGGTGGGGGCCAGCTGGTTTTCCCTGAAGGGTGTCCAGGATTAGGGTGGGGGCTACCTTGGGGTGTGGGGAGGCCTGGGCGAGGGGCCTGTGGTCGTTTGCAGGCCGGCCAAGCCCCTCCGGCAACCCGAGCAGAGACCCTGGTATCTGGAATTTATTTACCTTCTACAATTGGAACTTTGTAGCCTGGAGTGGAGCCAAGCCCTCTGCTCACTTCCTGGCTGCCACCATTTCTGTTTGGTTTTATGTGTCTTCGATAATTGAAACTTTGTATCCTTGAGTGAAGGCCTAGGCTGGCCAGGGTGTGTGGAAAGCTTGGCTTCCTCTATTACCTGGGAAACCAAAGCCTCTCAACTGCTTTCTGTGGCTGCAGCCCATCTCAGTTGGGGTTAATTTGTATACTCGCTCTGATTGGCTGGTGGGTGTGGCTGGTGGGCATGGATTGAGCAGAGTGATGATTAATTTGCATATTACTCTTTTATTAGGTAGGACTAGTGGCCCGGTGCATGAAATGAAGGGGGGTTTCCCTCAGCCCAGCCTGTAACCTCTTCAATCAGACAGCCCTCTCACATCTAGGACCACTGTCTCCTAACTGCTCACCTGCCTGCCTGCCTGCCTGATCACCCCTAACTGCTTATGGCTACCTGCCTGATTGCCCCTAACTACCTCTGGCTGCCTGCCTGATCGCCTCTAAGTATCCTCCCCTGCCAGCCTGATCTCACCCCCAACTGCCCTCCCCTGCCTGCCTATTCTCACCCCCCAATTGCTCTCGCCCACTGGACTGATTGGCCCTAACTGCCTCTGCCTGCCTGATCACCCCTAACTGCCCTCCCCTGCTAGCCAATTTGGTTCTGATTGGTCAGTTTCTATGCCAGTCAGTGTCAAAAGCTCTGCCTCCTTGGCAGTCATTGGCTCCTCACAGTTCACCCAGATTTGGTTCTGATTGGTTGGTTTCTATGCCAGTCAGCATCTCCAGGCCTGTCTCTGGGCCTATTTAGAGAGGTGGGGATGATAAACAGCCCCATGGAGGCCCAGAGAGAAGCAAAAGTGTGGTTGCTGGTGAAACCCAGAGAGAAAGATAGAGGCAATGGCTAATCAACAGCTGCCATGAAGGCTGCAGATCAGACCCTGCCTCTCTCTTTGGGTCTCTCTCTGGGCCTGATCTGCAGCCCCCTCGGGCAGTCAGTGCTGGGTTGCCACACCTGCACCTACGGGAATCAGTGCTGGGTCACCACAGCAACCCAGCACTGACTGCAGGACTTACTTCTGGTCAGTCGAGCCTTTGGTCATTTTAGAAGTTACTTGGGTTTTTATATATTAGGGTATATTTCCAGTACTTAGAGAAGAACAAGAAAATGATCAGACCATTTAGATAATTAAGTTGATTTCTCAACATTTTACTATCAGCCAAAACTTAAAAGGGAGGTCTAGCCATTATTTTCCTCAAGATTACTGAAGATATAACAAAGATAATAATTCCAAACTGGTTTCTAGATTAGAAACAATGATATAAAAAGAAACAGAAAGGTCAAATGGAAATAAATCATGAAAGTGGAATAGTTAACAGGAAAAACTAAGATAGGGAACGAGAACCTTTTAGAATGGAATCTTGGTAAGTGTTTTCTGCCATATCTATAAACCTAAGAAGGATGCCAGGCCTTCCTCCGCCCCCACCCCTTCTTTCTCTCCTTTCTTTTGTAATGTATTTGGTGTAAAAATATAGCAACAATAATCCCCATTTGGTGTTGAAGTTATTTCAAAGATATAGCAGCTTGAGAATAAAAATTAATTTTTCTCATTTCTTTCTCAAATCATGTTCATCTGTTTAGTAGATGCAATATGAATTTCTGTTGAGTCTTTGTTCAAGTAATCTTTGAATCTTAAAAAGTATGTCAAGAATCTGGAAGATTCTAATGTTAAACTGTCTTCAAACATCATACACAAACTGAATGTAAGCCTATCTTTTACTAATAACAGCATTTGCCAAGGTGTATTTTTTTTCCTTGATAACTACTTCTATAGGCTTAAGCAGGTAATAAAATTCTGACAAGCATCTTCCTTTCAACCAAAAATAATAAAACAACTACAACACACTTCACTTGCCTCCAGATTGCTCCCATTGAACAGGATGAGGTAATTTTTCCACCATCTGATGTTTTAAGCATCCACGGATAATTGCTCCATAGTCTTATATTTAAATGATCTTTAGAAGATAACACTTTTTAAATCTCCTTCCCAGAATGTTATGCAAGTAGCCTTCTTACATAATATGCATAATAATATAGAGCTTCACTATATGTTGCTAGATACCAAATGTGTTATTTAAAAAAATGTAAGTGTAATTTAAAAAAATTGTATTTCATATATTTCTATTTATTTGGCATTTATTTCATTAGTTTCTAAAAATCTGTGTTCCTTAAGACTAAACGGGGAACTACTTAGAGCCATAGTGAAATATATGAGATGTTTACCAAAAGGTTCCCTAAAGATCTCAGGAAAGCATAACAATCAACTTTATACAGTTGATGGAGATATTACTTTGAAAGACAGTATTTTCTCCTCATTCTCTGACTTAATAAACTACTGGGAACGTAATGCCCAGAATGAAAATGACACGAGGTGAACATGTGTAGAAGATATGTGCAGACTTCCATGCAGTATTTTTGGAAATGAATTGTCCTCCATAGTTTGACCATTGAGTTTGCTATCTTTACTTAAATGGAAATTCCAATTTAAGCTTGTATTGCTCTTAAGTACTAAGTGATTTATTATTATCTATTAAAGAACAAGTTTTACAAAATAAATTTGATAATTTTCATTTCTATACTAAACTTATATTGTCTCCCTACCTAGCATTGTGAGAACCTCTTTCCATATATTCATATATTCAACCTTCAATCCAGTTTAATCTTCTTACTCTGAATATGTCCCACTTTTTTCAAATGATTTTAATGTATTCAATAGAAAGAAGAGCAACACAACAAATTAAAAAATGAATAAAAAATGAATAAATTATCTTATTATTAAAAGATGTGTTAATTGCTTTTAATTTGCAAAGAAAAGCTTTCAGCTCTGGGTCTACAATAAAAAAATGAAACTAATAAAGTGTCTGTCTTCATGAAGCTTACATTCTCATAGGGCTAACTAATAATAAATATAAAAATTTTAGAATAATGTAAATTAATGAGAAATGCATTGAAGAAAAATAAGTAGAGCAAGAGGACAAGGAATGACTAATTAGACAGGATTATTTAGAAGGAGTTTTCTGTGGAGAGGGGTGACATTTAAGCAGAGTCCTGATTGAAGTTTAGGAGATGGCTAAGGCTATATAGCAGGAGAAGAGGGGATTTCGCTTAGAGCAGTGGTCCTCCACCTTTCTAATGCTGCGACCCTTTAACACAGTTCCTCATGTTGTGGTGACCCCCAACCATAAAATTATTTTCATTGCTACTTCATAACTATAGTTTTACGACTGTTATGAATCCTAATGTTAATATCTGTGTTTTCCAATGGTCTTAGGCCACCTTGCTAGTGATTACCAACCTGTGGGTCATAGACCACAGATTGAGAACTGCTGCTAAAGAGCCTAAGATCTGTTATTACAAGCCTAAGATCCTTTTCAATCTGGGATCCTTCTCACAATTCAGGACTGCTGGCTCCCGGCTGGTCGCCTGCCGGCCTTCTTGATTGCACCTAACTGCTTCTGCTTGCCAGCCTGATCACCCCCTAACAATTCCCCTGCCAGCCTGCTTGCCCTTAATTGCCCTAACCCTGTACGCCTATTCACCCCTAACTTTCCTCCCCTGCAGGCCCAGTAGCTCCCAACTTCCCTCTTCTGCTAGCCTGGTCACCCCCAACTGCCCTACCTTGCAAGTCTGGTCCCTCCCAACTGACCTCCACTGCTGGCCTGATCGCCCATAACTGCCCACATTTGCAGACCTGGTCTCTTCCCACTGCTCTCCCCTGCTGGCCATCTTGTGGTAGCCATCTTGTGTCCACATGGGAGCAGCCATCTTGTGTGTTGGAGTGATGGTCAATTTGCATATTACTCTTTTATTATATAGCATAGAGACCTGTTGCATGGGTGGGGGTTGGCTGGTTTGCCCTGAAGGGTGTCCCAGATCAGGGCATTCTCTTGAGGTGTGGGGCAGCCTGGGAGAGGGGCCTGTGGTAGTTTGCAGGGCAGCCACTCCCCCCAGTGACCCAAGCAGAGGCCCTGGTATCTGGAATTTATTTATCTTCTATAATTAAAACTTTGTAGCCTTGAGTGGAGGCCTGAGTCAGCCAGGGTGTGCAGGAAGTTTGGCTTCTTCCATTGCCAGGGAAACCCAAGCCTCCTGCTCACTCTGAGGCAGCAGCCATTTTGGTTGGGTTAATTTGCATACTTGCTCCTGACTATCTGGTGGGCATGGCTTGTGGGTGTAACAAATGTATGGTCAATTTGCATATTACTCATTTATTAGATAGGATAACCCCAGGGAATATTAAATATATTAAAATTTTTGAGCAAAAGTTGATTCTAATTAGCCAACACCAAACCAATATGGTTAGGAACAAGTCCCTCACAGGATCTCAAAGAGACTTTTTTAGAGAAAAGACTGAAGCAGTGTAAGTAAATTATTTATTGACTGTAGTTTATAGCTTAAAGCCTGGTTCTCTATATGTGATTAGTTGTTGTTACGTTTTGATTTCTTGACCTTTTTCCATTCATATGTTTAGGTTTTGCTTTGTTTACTATGTAGGCTACCATGATATCAAAGCCTTCTTATTTAATAATTTGACAAGTTTATCGTCTATTTAATGTTCTGTCTACTACCTGAATATAGTTGCTTGATTTTCATTTTATTTGGTATAAAGAGTTTTATATGATCATAGAAATGAACAGGTATAATTATAAACATGCATTTATTTGTATGCAAATAGCAACTCATTATTATGAATATTTTTTAAATTCTTCCAATATATAGCCATTATATAACACTAGAGTATTTCACTTTATGATTCTGCTCTTGCAGAAGTAACTGAGAAGTGTTAATTCTGTCATATATATATTATAGACCCCTCTTCAAATCTGAAGGTAATTAGGCAAAGAAGTAAAAACATGTTTATTGAAATAAGCTTAAGAAGAATATGGATAAAATTGTAACCATAATCTGTTCTAATGCAAGTGTCACCTTCAAATAAATAACTTTTTTTTAATCCTCTCATGAGCATATTTTTTCATTTATTTTTTTTAAAGAGTGTGGAAGAGAGAGGGGAAGACAGAGAGAGATATCCATGTGAGAGAAACACATCGATTGGTTGCCTCCTGCACATGCCTTGACAGGGTGGGGAGGAGCCTACAATTATGGTACCTACCCTTGACCAGAATTGAACCTGAGAACTTTCAGTCTGCAGGCTGACATTCTATTCACTGAGCCAAACCTGCTAGGACCAAATAAAGACCTTTCAGAGTTTATGAATTTTAATGGTCTATTCTTAAATAATGGGGTTGATAATTTTAATGCAAAGTGCTAACTTATTTTTTTTTTAATATATAATTCCCCCAATTGTTTTACCTCAGAGCTTTATATACAGGTAAGCAATTTTTTTTTTCTGTCCAGGAAAAAAAGAACCTACAGAAGAAATATTACAATTTTCTCTTTTCTTATAAGCAAATTATGTTTCACATTTTCCTAATGACATTAAAAGAATCATTTACCTTCATGGATGTTACTTCAGGGCCTGCCACTTTTAATTAACAGGTAACATTATTTAAAATGAAACATGTGACCTTTAATATCATTTCACTAATACCAATTTGTTAAATGTCTGCTGTGTATTTTTCAGTCATCTAAGCATATTTTTTTTTTTTTAGTAAAGTGGCAAATGGTGGAAAAAGCTGTTATTACAAGCATAAGATAGACATGCATAATCCTTAGGCTAAGAAAACTAAACTGGTATGTTCTATAATTTAATAAAATTTACTCAATTTTTAAAACTAACTTAAAAAAAACATTGCTTCAACTGAACTGCTTTGTACCACAAATTGCTATATTATATTACTTTGCACTTTAAGTGAATTTATTACTCAAGAAAATAATATAGAGTAAATCTTTAAAGCCATAATATTTTTTGGACCAAAGTAAAAAACAAACAAAATACTCAACAAATACAGAATTTGACATTAGAGATTTTATGCTCTAAAGTTTGAATCTATATATTTTAAGTAGCAAATCTTTTACTGCTTGAGGTGGGGCAGGTATAAGTGATGGGCTGAGTCATGGCTTCAGGATGCCTCTTAATAAAAACATGGAAACATATATATGGAAAAAAGGAAATAGATAACATTTTTTCCAAGCTTGATAATACATCAAGGTTTTTAATTTTATAATTTGTGTTTCCCAAACTTTATTACAAGTAAAATCATTGAAATTAAAAATACATGTGTACTAGTGCCTCTACTGAAACAAAAGCTGCTCTTTAGGGGTGTAATTCCAAGAGATAACATGCATGGTGGCAAATGAAAGGTGAAAAAATGTAGTAAGAATCCCTGAGCCAGGCAGCAAGAAATTAAAATATATATATATATATATATATATATATATATATATATATATATAGTAAGTGTATAAGCATATATTATAAAATATAAACATAATCTGAAAATTGCTTTGGAGGCTTTTAAAATATCAGGAATTAAGAAATTGTTTATATGGAAGAACAATAGAAACAAACAAAAAGATTAGACTCCAATGAATAGCTCATATTAAAAATATTGCTATTGGAAAATAAAATAGCAACTCCTTTTGAAGCAAGCCAAACATATTATTATAGGAATCACTCAAAAGTATTTGATGAGCAGAAGCTATTTAAATTTCCTACTGATGATGATCTTATAAATTATTAGAAATGAATGGAGCTAGTGTTTGAGAACCTCAATATGTCATTGGAAGTATTACAAAACATAAATAAACCATGAAAGAATAACAATTGGGAAGAATCAAGTCAAAAGTAAAAATAAGTTCTACTTAAAAATTCTTGAAGGAAAAATAGAGCAAATATCAACATAATGGGAACAATAGCATTTATGAAACTTAAACAGTAAACTGAAGAGCATTTGTAGCTATGCATACTTTTAACATTAAAAATAAAAGAATTAGCCAGGCCAGTGTGGCTCAGCGGTTGAGAGTTGACCTATAACCCAGGAGGTCACATACAAATGCCCAGGTTGCAATCTCGATCCCTAGTTATATATTTTAAAAATATATTTTAAACAAATAAAAGAATTACAAAAAGTGAGTTAGATTCTAGTAATAGATCAACAAAGTAAATTGAAAGTAAGTATAAGCAAGAAAATATTAAAAAGCAGAAAGTTAGAGAATGGATAAAGAAACTTTATTATAAGCTTTTTTTTTTTTTTTTTTTTTTTTTTCAAGCCAAATCACTATTGGATTTATTGAAGAAAAGGGAGACAGACAGAGCCAGAGTAAAGAAATTACAAAAAGAAAAATGGCCATTTATTTATTATTTTTAAATACATTTTGACTAGAGGCCTGGTACATAAAATTCATGCACTGGAGGAGGGGAGGGATTCCTCTCACAATCTGGGAGCCCTTGGGGGATGCCCAAAGGGAGACATCTTTAGCACTACTACTGAAGCAGGAGAGGTTCCCACCACCTCTGCTGCACTCTCCAGCTATGAGCCCAGCTTCTGGCTGAGCAGTGCTCCCCTTGTGGGAGCTCACTGACCACCATGGGCAGTTCCTGCATTGAATACCATAGCAACTGGTAGTTCTACTATTTGGTTGATTTGCATATTAGCCTCTTATTATATAGGATTGGCTTTAAAGAGGGAGAGAGAGAGACAGACAGAAACATCAATGATAAGAGAGAATTCTTGATCAGCTGCCTCCTGCATGCCTCACACTGGGGATCGAGTGCAATCCAGGCTTATGCCTTGACTGGGAATTGGACCATAAACTCCTGGTTCATTGGTTGAGGCTCAACCACTGAACCAAGCTGGCCAGATGAAAATGACCCTTTAAATATATAACTTTCTTTTTTTAAATATATTTTTATTGATTTCAAAGAGCAAGGGAAAGGGGGAGAGAGAGAAACATCAATGATAAGAATCATTGTTTGCTGCCTTCTGCAAGCCCCACACTGGGGATCGAGCCCTCAACCCAGGCATGTGCCCTTGACTGGAATCGAACCTAAGATCCTTAAGTCTGCAGGCCGACGCTCTATCCACTGAGCCACATCGGCTAGGGCTAGAACTTTCTTTTTTTTAATTAAATATATTTTACTGATTTTTTTACAGAGAGGAAGGGAAAGGGATAGAGAGTTAGAAGCATCAAAGAGAGAAACATCAATCAGCTGCCTCCTGCACATCCCCTACTGGAGATGTGTTCAGAACCAAGGTATATGCTCTTGACTGGAATTGAACCTGAGACCCTCCAGTCTGCAGGCTGATGCTCTATCCACTGAGCCAAACAGGTTAGGAAAAAATTTACTTTTTTAATCACAAGAAACTATTTTTCAGGCTTGTCCAAATAGTTTGATAACCTAGATCAGTGGTTGGCAAACTCATTTGTCAACAGAGCCAAATATCAATAGTACAATGTTTGAAATTTCTTTTGAGAGTCAAATTTTTTAAATTTGAATTTATTCTAATGTCACTTCTTCAAAATAGACCCACCCAGGCTGTGGTATTTTGTGGAAGAGCCACACTCAAGCAGCCAAAGAGCCGCATGTGGCTCACAAGCGGCCCTTTGCCAACAAGGAACCTAGATGAAATCAATAATTTCCTATGGAAATAGAGGTTATCAATATTATCCCACCACACACACACACACACACACACACACACACAAAAAAAAAAAAAAAAAATTTATACAGACAAATTTACATTGAAAAAAATAAGGAGAGTGATGAAGAAGCTACCATCAAAAAAAGGACAGAGCCAAGATATTTTTACAGAGGACTAATTTAAAACTTCCAAAGACCTCAGTGTCAGAACCTGTGAAATACCATGTTTTTAAGACAAATTTTTGGATAGACTATTTTACATTTTGAATGTAAATGTTAGTCTAGAATAGTTTTTGTCACATAATGTGTGGGGCTTTTTAAAAACATAACTGACACATAAACAGGAAAAATCCTATTCAATAAAAGAGTAATATGCAAATTGACTGTCACACGAAGACACAAGATGGCTGCCCCCATGTGGACACAAGATGGCCACCACAAGATGGCCAGCAGGGGAGGGCAGTTGGGAGGGACCAGGCCTTCAAGGCAGGGCAGTTTGGGGTGACCAGGCCAGCAGGGAAGGGAAGTTGGAGGGACCAGGCCAGCAGAGGAGGGCAGTTGGGGGGTATAAGATCAGCAAGGAGGACAGCTGGGGAGGACCATCACTGCAGGGGAAGGCAGTTGGGGGGACCAGGCCTGCAAGGGGAGGGGGAGCATTTGTGGGCAATCAGGCCAGCAGGGAGGCAGTTAGGGGTGACCAGGCCAGCAGGGAAGGGCAGTCAGGGCTGATCGGGACAGCAGGGGAGGGAAGTTGGAGGCCACCAGGACTGCAGAGGAGAACTGTTAGTGGTGACCAGACTGGCAGGGAATTGTAGTTAGGGGTTACCAGGCTGGCAGGGTAGGGGAATTAGGGACAATTGGACTGGCTGGGGAGCAGTTAGGCATCAATCAGGCTGGAAGGGGAGTGTTTAGAGGGGGTTATCAGACTGGCAGGCAGAAACAGTTAGGGGCAGTCAGGAAGGCAGGCAGGTGATCAGTTGAAAGCCAGCAGTCCTGGATTGTGAGAGGGATGTCCCAGATTGAAGAGAGTGCAAGCTGGGCTGAGGGACACCCTCACCCTGGGCACAAATTTTGTGCACTGGGCCTTTAGTATAATTTAACTATAAGAAAAAGTCATTACAGAATACGATAGTGGGAAAAGCCTAATACAAACTCAAAGAGGATGGGAATGGACCCCCAGACCCCACCAAGAGTTATTTCTTCATATAAGATAATGAGCAATGCTTATTTAGTTATTAATAGCTCCTATATTTATAACATTGTCTATCATCAACATTTATAAGTATAAATATTAAAAATCTTTAAAATTTTTGCTTCTTAATAGGGACAACTAAAATGTAGTACCTTCCATCTTAGTTATAAGATATTAACACAATTCTTCAACTGTTACAATAGAGAATGCACACATATCCCATTGTAGTAGCAGGCTTTTACTAACCATTTGATTTCTTTAGACCTGTGATTAATGTTCATCCAAATGTCTGAATCCTGTCTCTAGACCCAAGATTCTATGTTAAAAAATGATCTCCTTTTTCTAAAAAGAGAGAGAGAGAGAGAGAGAGAGAGAGAGAGAGAGAGAGAGAGAGAGAGAACCATACTTGTACACACACAGATAAACAAAACTACAAACAAAGCTGGGTTCTAAGATAGATTAGAAAATGACTGAGAATTTAGGACTATCAAACCATGGTTTATAATCACATCCTTAAAATGAAAAATCTATTCAGAAGTTCCTTTTATTCCCTTTAACTTTCTCAGAAAGGCTTTAGCACTAATACCTGTATGCTAAAGAGCAACCTTTTTAGAGTACTTCGTTGTTTTGTTTTGTTTTTTCTTTTAGAAGCCATTTCTCTTTCCTCGGAGCTGACAACATCCATCACACATTCCCTTTCAAGCTGAAAACATACACAGGGAGTTTTGAATTTTGTGAACTCTTCTATTATTAAGTTTCGTCAATTGTCAGCATCCGTATTCCATTCTGATGATGAATAGAGGCATTATATTTCAGCATTAAAATGCAGTTAGGGTTGTAATGAGCATCATTAGGGACTCTAATGGGAATCAGAACTGTATGTCATTTTATTCAGGTTTTTTTTTTAAGTTTATTTGTCTTTTATAAAATATTGTACATGTTTCTACCAAGCAGGTGAGAGAGTAGCATTGTGATGTTAGAAGTACATATATAATTAGCATTTAAACACGTCTACTCATATTTTGTTCCAATCCTACCTATTTTATTGGCTCTTACCTTTAGCAGACTCTGATAAAAGTCCCTCAAAACATACATTTTTTCCTTCCAGATTCTTTCTTATAAATCTAGTGTGAGCCTTTAGTGAATATACATTTTAAAATAATTATTGGGCATATGTTTACTTAAATCTGAATAGATTAAATTATCTATAATAGAAGTGATAAGACTTGCTTTGAACCTTGACTCATAAAATGAGTGGTCCCTTGATCTTGCCTTAGAAATTACCATATATGTCTGTTTGTAGAAGTTATGGAGATTTATGCCTCACACTTCTCAATCTCCTGAGTGATACCTTGTGTTGTGACCACTGATATCTTTATGAAAACTTATTAGGTCTGCTTTAATAATGTATAGTTCTATACAGGTTAAACACAGAATAATATTCATTGTCCCAAGCTTGTTTTCAATGTAATAAATTTTGGTTAATACATTAAGAAAACTTCTTAAAAGAAAAATATAACTTTTCAAAATTTAATCTTTTCATTGTTGTTGTTCATTCTCACCTGATATTTTTTCTATTGATTTTTAGAGAGAGTAGAAGAGAGAGAAGTGGGAGGGGGGGGTAGAGATGGATTGAGAGAGGATGATTGTTTGCCTCCTGCACAGGATCTGAGATCAGACTTGCAACCCAGGTACATGCCCTTGATCAGGAATCGAACCTGAGACCCTTGGTCCTTGGGCTGATGCACTAACCACTGAGAAAACTGGCCAGGACTAGAATTTAATCTTTATTCCTTTCTTCTTTCACTTCCTTCAATTTTTATGTAAATACAGTTTTTGAAGCTTTCTGTGATATATAATGATTACGTTTTTTTAATCAAAAGGATTGGGCAACCTTCTTTCTAGTTCATATGCTAAGTTAATTTTTACAGTACCTTTCACTCCCAAATTAAAGCATTAAAGATCTTAGATTTACTCTGAAGAATTACCTCTAGTCCTCTGAAAAATAGATTTTAACGGCAGTGAAAGAATATAAGAACTCCCAAATGAAATATCAAACACAACTTAGGCATTCCAGGTCTTACTGCCGTATTGGGAACAGAAGTGAAAATCAATGTCTGATAGAGTGCCAAATGCAAATTACCAATGAAAGAGAAACATCGCTCTGGGTTTAATAGCAAACCGTATAAGGTGACATCTGAGAGGTGACAGACTCCTGAAGGACACTTCTTAGACTGTGAAGTACGGCATCCGATAAAACTAGTTAAGGTAGAAGTAAGAGATCAAATCCTGATTTCTAACTCACACTGTGTAATTCAAAATGGAGGCTGATTTAAAGGCAAATAATATTTTCCCAGAGATATATTGAAACAGCATAGTGACCACATGTGTGTGTTTTTTCATAGTTGAATCTATTATTTCCAAAGTAGTATTCACTATAAAATGATATTATGATATTTTAAGCATAACAAGTCTTCAGGTTAAAAACAACTTTTAATGAAAAAAATTGAGAAGATAAAAATAATACTGATACCAGGTTTTATATTTATTTGTTCAAGTGCATCTTTCTGGTCATTTCAATAATTGGTTTTTCTTATATTTTAACTTTAAAAACCAGTCACTGGAAAAGCTATCACAAATATAAATCATTTTATAAAAATTGTCTAATATTAAATTTTAGAATTACTGATTTTTTTCATGGATCTTAGTTGCCATTATATTCAGTAACTCAATGGAATTTTTCATCACATGAACTAATGGAAAAAAGGCCACACTCACTCACACACACACATCCACCCATGAATCATTACTGTCACTTTTAGATGATGCAAAAATTTTAAGTGCTATTAAGTCTATCTCTGTATAGAAAATTCAGCCTGCTAATTTTGAGACCAGAGTGAGTATTTTCCTGTCACCACAGTCTTTGTTTTATCAGAGTTAAACAACTATGAATAATTTTGTTTTCCAGGAGACTGACCAGCCTTAGCCCACTATGCCATCCTTTCTAATATTTTCTTTTAATTTTTTTAAAGCTGAGCAATAGAGAGAGCTAACGTCTTAGAAACACCAGTTTCATTTTCTGTTTAAATAACACTTTCTTTTTAGATCCTTTAAATACACATTCACAGGTGATATTAGCTAGAAAAGAAAGCAGCCCACATCTGTTATTTTTATGCACGTGTTTTTGATGCTCATTATTCCATTCATGGCAAAGGTCAGGGAATATGTTATACCTTAATGAGAAAAATGGGATGCATGAACATGGTTGAATAATTATTGTGCTTGGCATAAGCATACATATATTTATGTAAGTTTTTAACTTAGTGTTACTTATTTTTTAAGTGGAGGGTTATTTTAAATTGGTTATCATCTATCCAAAACTTTCATTTCTAATTTATCTAGTTATTTTAGATAAATAGTTTTATGACCACAGTGTATCTTTTTGGTCCTAAAATTGTGGAACCTCTGTTTTTGTTTGTTTATTTGTGGTTTTTTTTTCTCATGGTCACTTACCTAAACAGTCATGTTCTATATCATTTAGTTAAAGATAAAGGTTGCCAAAGCATGATCAAATTCTACATGTCACGGAGTGACAAACCCGATGAAAAGCAGCTGAAGAATATATAAGAAGAGGCTGATATTTTATATTAAAAGCAGATTGCCATGGGAGTAAACAATAGAAGTATCTCTAAAATATGGGACATTATTTGAATGATTAAGTAGGAGAGTGGCATGCAAGGAGGTAGTATGTAGGCAAAAGCCCCCAAAATAACAGAAAGGACGGAGGACAGCTTTTGTTGTACCTTAGGAAAGACTTTTTAGGCAGGACGTGAAAACATGTGCACATTACTCACAGAGAAATCACTCACAGCCTCTGTTTTATTGCTGATCTATTTGCTCCAAAATATCATATTTATCTAACTTCACCCTATGTTGGTGCCCTATAACCCAAGACAATAATTCTATCTTGGATTCTTTGATTTGCACAATGTGGTTAAATTTTCACTTTCCTCTTTTACAACTCTAAAACAGTGAATGAAAATGATAAGAGTTCTTTTGTTTTTATGGCTGCAAAGTGTTCCATTGTGTAAATGCATCACAACTTTTTAATCCACTCATCTGCTGGTAGGCACTTGGACTGTTTCCAAATCTTAGCTATTGTAAATTGTGCTTCTATGAACATAGGGGTCCATATATCCTTTCTGATTGGTGTTTCTGGTTTTTAGGATATATTGCTGGGAGTGGGATTACTGGGTCAAATGGTAGTTGCATTTTTAATATTTCGAGGAAATTCCTTCCTGTTCTCCATAGAGGCTACACCAGTCTGCATTCCCACCAGCAGTGCACGAGGGTTCCCTTCTCTCCACATCCTCGCCAACACTTGTCATTTGTTGATTTGTTGATGGTAGCCATTCTGACCGGCATGAGATGGTACCTCATTGTCATTTTAATATGCATCTCTCTGATGATTAGTGACTGAACATTTTTCATAAATCTCTTGACCTTTGGTATGTCCATGTTAAAGAAATGTTTATTTAGGTCTTTGGGGCATTTTTAAATGGGATTGTTTGTCCTCTTTTTGTTAAGTTGTATGAGTTCCTCATATATCTTAGAAATTAACCCCTTATCAGATGTATCATTAGCAAATACGGGCTTTCTTGTTGTTTTGTTGATGGTTTCTTTTGCTGTGTAGAAACTTTGTATTTTGTTGTAGTCCCATTTGTTTATTTTCACCTTAGTTTCCTTTGCCCCAGGAAATATATTCGTAAACATATTGCTACAAGAGTTGTCTGAGATTTTGTTGCGTAGGATTTCTTCTAGTATTTTTATAGTTTCACGACCTACATTATCTACTTTGAGTTTATTCTTGTGTGTGGTGTAAGTTGGTGGTCTGGAAAGTATTATGCTAAGCGAAATAAGCTAGTCAGAGAAAGACAAGCATCACATGATCTGACACATAGTGGAGACTAATGAAAAAAATAAGCTGATAAATGAAATAGATCCAGAGACATAGAAGCATGGAACAAACTGACACACTTCAGAGGGAAGGTGTGGGGAGAGGGTAGGTTGGGGATTCAGTAACTGGGGAACTTACATGCATATATGCATAACCCATGAACACAGAAAAATAAAGTAGTGAAGGCCTGGTAGGGACTGGTGTCGGGTAGGAGATCAATGGGAAAACAAACAAACAAGCAAAAAAATAAAAGGGACATGTGTAACACTTGCACCAATAAAGATACATTTTTTTAAAAAATTGAAAGTAACTGGATATTTTTATATTAGCAAAGATGACTTTTTTTTAGGCTTTCACCAAAAATCTTAGTATTGGCAGAAAAAAACAGTTCATGACTGAAAATTTCAGGAAACTTATTTCAATCATGTGTAGTGTAGAAAACACATGCACACACAGTTTAAATAATATAATAGAGAAAAGAAAAGCACATCAAACTTTCTCCAAAGAAGTTTGTTATCATATGAGGTAACAAACATGCATACAATATGTTACACAGGAGGTAACATGCTATTAAAATGTTACAATGGAAAATAGTAGCACCAAGGTGGAAATATTAGATATCATGGGCATGAATGCCGTCTTAATCAGCGGTTGCCAAGCAGTGGTCCGTGAAGTCTGAAATGTTGGCAACCTCTGATCTATATGATGTGCTCACACAGAACATCCAAACACATAACATGCATACAAACACACATACATACTTACATGTATACTCATATATGTGAATATGTATATACAGATAAATAGTGTTTATAGGTACACACATATACATGCACATATCCAGTAACTGCATTTATATTAAAGTATATCCTATATAATCAAAGCCTAATATGCAAATCTATCGAAAGGAGGAACTACCAGCAGAATGACAGGTTTCTATAATGTGCAGTGACCACCAGGGGGCAGATTCTCAATGCAGGAGCTGCCTCCAGCCCACAGTTCCTGACCAGTGCTGGCGGGAGGGCAGGCCTGGCAAGCGAAGAGCTCCAGGCCAGCCAAGACAGAAGCCAGCAGGGGCCCTCCAATCGCCCTGCCGGTTGCCCCACAGATAGACCCTGATCGCTGGCCATGTCTAGGGAACCTACCCGTGAATGAATTTCATGCACTGGGCCATATATATACACATACCTATTTCTATGTCTTTAGATATATCTTTACATATCCATATCCATGTCCAGATACAGTGTTTCCTCTGAGCTTTAAAGGGACATTCCCAATTGCTTACAGGAGATTGCTTAGATAGCTCACAGACATCTCAAATTTAAAAGATCCAAACTGAGCATTTTAGTTATTTTGGCTCCAATGGATTCCCCTCTATCAGTCTTACTTTCTCACTGATCGACACCACTAGATATCCAGCTGCTCAAGTCAGAAACTATATATATTTGATTCTTTCCTTTTCTAACCCCAACATATCAGGCAACAGCAAGCACTATTGACGTGCTCTTCAAAAAACGCGCCCCTTCTCCACACAGTGAAGATGGGCCCTTTTCCCTGTGTGGCTGTTCTTGCCTCTCCTGTGTCTATCCATCCATTCTGCACTCTCCAGGGAGCATAAGAAAAAGAATCAGTCAGATCCTGTAGCTTGTTACATCACCTCATGTACTCCCTATTTCCATTTAATAAAATCAACTGCCCCTTCCTACACTACCCATCCCCTGTGCTCATCTTGTCAGTCTGATCATCAGATTCTTTTTAGGTCCTCTTTTTTCTTCGGGGTTTCTTTGGCATTTCATAACTCTTGATTCCCACTCTTTAAATACCCTTAGCTTCATATTTGAGCCAGTTCACCTCTGTGAGAAGTCTTTCCTAAAATTCTACCAAAATTTGGTCTCTAGATCACTCCTTTCAAATTTGGTGAGTGGGTATAGTGTATATCATGATTCCTTCCTTTCTTTCTTTCTTTCTTTTTTTTTTCTGGCTAGGCCCTATCATAAGAAATGATTGATCTGTTCACCTTTTCTTTTTTCTTTTTCTTTTTTTTTACTTATTTTTTTGGAAATATTTGTATTGTTAACTAACCACCTTTATTGTTGAGCACTTGAATGTCATAGACATTTTATTGCATGCATGCATGCAGGTAGAGGAATGTTCCAGGAATACCAGGAAGGCAAAGATACAGATTGTGCAAAATACATAAAATATTGCCTGGTCCCCTGAGAATGAAGAACAAGTAATGGATGTTTAATGGAGATACAGGAAAAGGAGACTATGATAATAGAAAATTAAATTAGAACTAGATTATGGAGGGCATTTGTTTTATTTTTGAAAGCAGGAAGTCATCTTGTAAGAAAGCACATTGTGAAAATAATTGATGCCAGCTTGGGGAAATGTTGGAAAGAGCTAAAAGTCTGGACGTAGTCCATTTAGGAGGCTATTAGAATCATTCAGATAATTAATTATATTTGTTATTCAATAAGTAAAATGTATATTTATTCAGAAGATATCATCCCAGTTGAAGTTTCAGAATGGCCATGTTATTCATTCATTCATTTATTTACTCAATGAATATATTGGCTTAGATTTTTTTTTTAATCTTAAGAATCACCATAAATCTCAATAGCTTCAAGACCATGGATAGAACTAGAGAGCATTATGCTAAGTGAAATAAGCCAGTCAGAGAAAGATAAATATCACATGATCTCACTCATTTACAGAATATAATGCACAACATAAATTGATGAACAAGAGCAGATCCAGAGACAGAGAGAAGGTAGGGGAAGGTGGGGGTAGTGGGGAGAGATCAACCAAAGGACTTGTATGCATGCATATAGGCCTGACCAATGGACACAGACAACAGGGGGTGAGGGCATGAGTGGGGGGATGGGGAGATAATAGGGGGATAAGAACACATATGCAATAATTTAATCAATAAAGAAATTTTAAAAAGACATGGATGACCCATTTCCATCCTGGCCTTTTGGCTCTTTGACCTCCTTATCATCAAAGACTTTTCCTTATCCAACATCTGCCATCAGCTCCCACATTCACACAGTCTGAGTTGTAATCACTTTGAAGGGCTCCTGCTCTGATAGTAGACACGCTCAGATCCCAATACACTATTTTCTCCAAAAAAATTGTCTGTCTTTAACTTCTTGAGAATATCCAGTTCATTAACCTTCATGTTATTTCCCTGCTTGTTAGACATTTTTTTGTGTGTGTGAAAATCTATTGTAGGGCACTCTTAAATTCTCATATGTGATTTAATATCACTTGACATAAAGATATAATGATTTTTCTCTCATTCAAATGAGGTTAACTGGCTGTGATAATTGTCAGTTGTTTTTAAACAACGTTAACCAAGATACATATTTATTTGCTGAGAAAATTTAGGAGAAACATATAAGTTGAAACTTCAGTGCCCAAAACCTTGTTTTTACAAATTGTACTCTCCCACTTTTCAAGTTGCTATAAAATATAAGAAAAACACACCTTCCTTTTCTAAGGATGTATAAAACATCTGACAGAAGATCACTATGGAGCCACATTGTATGCCCTGGGGTAAAGTGTAAAATGGATGTGAACACTCAGGCTACTCCTGGTCCCATGTCTAACAGCTTAAACAGAACTGGCTTACAGGCTCAGCAAGGGAGATGACATGTGACTACATGGTTAGTAGATTCACACCTGCTCTGGAGATTAGACACATTCAGAAACTACTGTGGCCCTTTGTGTCACAGTGCAATGTATTTGATAGGGGCGTGGAAACCTGAAAACATTTTCATGCTTATTGTGGTCCATTGCCCTTTAATCCCTTACTCATTTCAGGCAAAATAATAAATTAACAAATAAGCAAACAAATAATTAAACATTATTTTATCCAGAGAGAAATTAGACCTATTAAATTATCCTTATATTAAATTGTCCATAGGTTCATTTATTATTTTATCAATGCGATAAATCATTGTATCCATTAATTCATTAATTATTTCTTTACACCTAAATTCTAGATGATTTCCTAGTTCCCCTTAGTTCACACTTGTGTTTGGGCTGCCACGGATTACTAAAGATCATCACTCAACCAGGCAGTATAAAGTTATCCCATTCTGTGTAATAGGACCCATCAAACTGCTCAGAAATTCTGCAAGCATTCTCTAAATCTGTTAACTGGTTAACTCTCTGGTTCTCTGCAATATTTTACAGTATTTATTATTTTGAAATATTTGGCCCAGCTACCTTGTCCTTATTTGCAAATGAATGTGCCTCCCAGTTTACAGAGAAAAGAAAAGGATTCCATTTTAACTACCTCAACTTCCTGCCAAATGTGTGGGTGTATGTATTTAAACTCACTCCCATGGTCTCGGATTTGGATGTTTTAAAAAATCAAAACCCATAGAAAATTATTTGATTATTTCTGGTAAATATCATCTCATAAAGAACACCACCTTTAGCAGATATTTTGTGAAAATTTACCTTAGAAGCTCTTACTTATCCTCTTGAGTTGCTGCAGCCACAGAGATGAGGTGACATTGTGGAATATATGATTCCTATGCTGATTCATGAGGAGATCAGGTACATGAAGTGTGAGGATGGATAAGAAATGTTCAAATGCCACTTTATACAATAGATGTATGATATTGAGAAGTTGACCTACTCTCTGAGTTTCAGGTTTTGTAAATGGAGATTGCAGCCACTACACAGGTCTGCACATGAGAATATTCTTAATTTACTTAAAGTGCCATATACATGAGTAAGAGCTGGTGCTCACTGTATTATAGAAAGTGGCCAAAACCGGTTTTGCTCAGTGGATAGAGCATTGGCCTGCAGACTGGAAGGTCCCAGGTTCAATTCCTGTCAAGGGCATGTACCTCAGTTGCGGGCACATCTCCAGTAGGGGCTGTGCAAGAGGCAGCTGATCGATGATTCTCTCTCATCGATATTTCTGACGCTCTATCCCTCTCTCTTCCTCTCTGTAAAAAATCAATAATATATATATATATATATATATATATATATATATATATATATATATAATAAAGTGTCTATATATATATAATAAAGTGTGTATATATATATATATATATATATATATATATATATATATATATATATAAAGATTCCCTATAGCTCAGTTCAAGGGAAAACAGTCTCTCTAAAAAGGCATGGGTAGTGTGAGAGGCATAAGGAGCAATCATAGGAAGCTAATTAGTAGAGTAATAAGAACAAATGATTTTAATAATATTTGGAATATATGTGGGGAGGGTGGGGGGCAGTGATAAAAATTGGCAAACTTCCCCCGGGCCAATCAGCATAAGTTGCCAAACAAGTATTTCTATGTGATCATGAATAATTTTACTTCCTGGGAGAGAGGTTAGAGAGGTAGGCTTTATCCTTATAAAGAGATCACATATATTTATTATCATTCTTTTTAAATTCTCACATGAGTATATTTTTCCATTTTTTAAAAATGTATTTTATTGGTTTTTTTACAGAGAGGAAGGGAGAGGAGATAGTTAGAAACATTGATGAGAGAGAAACATCGATCAGCTGCTTCCTGCACACCCATTACTGGAGATGTGTCTGCAACCAAGGTAAGTGCCCTTGACAGGAATGGAACCCGGGATGGAATCTGGAATCCTTCAGTCCACAGGCTGACGCGCTATCCACTGAGCCAAACTGGCTAGGGCCCCATTGATTTTTAAAGAGCGTGGAAGAGAGAGGGAAAGACAAAAAGACAGAGAGGAATATTGGTGTGAGAGAAGCACATTGATTGATGGCATCCTACACGTTCTCCAGCCAGGGTCCAGCAGGGGAGCAGCCTGTAATTCTGAGAGTCTTTGTAAACACTAATTTCACATTTGATAAATCCTACTTTTGGAATTTGATTGACCGAATTTCTCCTGGCATTATGCTCATCTGGCTTTCCCTGGGTGTTTAATGGGAAACAAGGCCAATTTCTAATTGGACAAGAAAATGCTCACTGGGTGCAAGTTACTTCCTCCCAGAATTCACATCGCATATTCTACGTACAAGTCTCTAGTTATCACACAAAATAAGTGTTGCTTGCTTATTGTTACTTTTATTCTGTGAGTGGTTTCTCTTAGAATAAGATAAAAAAAGCTAGGGATTGTGCTTCAAATTAGCGATTGCCAAAAAACATAAACTTTCTTTATTAAGGATAAAGATAAATATCCATTCTTTTTTATATTTTGTGTTACAATATTTGTTTACTGAATAGGAGAGGATTTTTTTTTACTTGTTTTATTTCTAAACAATATTACAATTTAATACAAAGTATTTAAAAATTAGCAAAGGATATCCTTTAAAAAAAAAGTGTGAAGTGCATTTTTAAGCATAAGATACTAGCACTAAAACATGTTTTGTTTTGTTTTGTTTTGCTTTGCTTTTCATTTAATTTTTTCTTTATTGATTAAGGTAGTACATATGTGTCCTTATACTCCCATTGCCCCCCTTCCCGCTCATGCCCTCACCCCCCTGTGGAGTGTGTCCATTGATTAGGCTTATATGCATGCATACAAGTCCTTTGGTTGATCTCTCCCCCTTACCTCCACCCTCCCCTTCTTCCCTCTGATGTTTGAGCAGCTGATCAATGCTTCTCTGTTTTTGCTCATCAGTTGATGCTGTTGATTATATTCCACAAATGAGTGAGATAATGTGATATTTATTTTTCTCTGACTGGCTTATTTCACTGTTGCAAATGGTAGGAGTTTCTTCCTTTTTATAGCAGAGTAGTATTCCATTGTGTAGATGTACCACAGGTTTTTTTTTTAATCCACTCATCTGCTGATGGGCACTTAGGTTGTTTCCAAATCTTAGTTATTGTAAATTGTGCTGCTATGAACATAGGGGTGCATATATCCTTTCTGATTGGTCTTTCTGTTTTCTTGGGGTATATTCCTAGGAGTCGGATTACTGGGTCAAATGGGAGTTCCATTTTTAACTTTTTGAGGAAACGTCATACTGTTTTCTATGGTGGATGCACCTAAGCACTTATACATTCTTTAATATAAATATTTGTGGCAATGAACAGAGTATTTTTAAATCGACCGAGGGAGATGGCATATGTCATGGATCTCATGATATTTAGGTCTGTTCCTCCAGTAGATATTTCCAGACACATACTTTTAATCATCTGGTACCCTATATCCATATTTCCACATTAATCTGAATATAGTGTAGCAAAGGATAAAAATGACTATTGCTTCTCCTTTTCCTCCAAGAAACCTTACTTATATTATTTATCTAAAATACTTTACATAAAATGAAAGGAAAAACTAATCCTATTTAATGTGTATCCAATCCTGCAACCTATTTTTACTGGCTCAGGTTATGAACATTATAACATCAGAAGACTTATATGCGCATTAAGCATTTTCCTGGGTTCATTAAAAGTCAACAAATTAGTTTGCACCAGTTAAGAAAATTAAATTATGACTTTGTATTAAAAGGTGATATTTCCTCTGTTCCAGAGAGGCTATAAAATTATATATTATAGTGACAATCCATCTAAACTTCAGACATAGAATTTTGCTGTTTCAGTTCCTTTCAGGCTATGTCATTATTTGAAATAACTCCCCAAGGCTTATTTATACTTTAAAGAGTTTGTTTTTTTTTCAATGCTTAAAAAGAACATTTTCTAATAAAATTCCTCATCCTGAAAGCTAAAGTAATCAGTGCATCTAATTTTGTTTTGACTACATTCATTATTTGCGGCATTATTGCCCAGCATTCATGACTGGCAGTGGGAATTCTCTGCATTGCAAGCTGGCTGTCTTGGATTTGATGCAAACTTACTATGGCATTATTCATATTGTGGTCATAGTGTCAGCAATAGGGTTCTGAAAACTTTTAGCTATAACATTTTGCTAGAGTCTCTTCCTGTATTGTGAACAGAACAATTATAACCTAAGTTTAAATAATCAGGAGTAGTGTTAATATGGGACAAAGCAAACAAACAAACAAAAACCTATCAGGGCTCTACTTATTTTCATTTTTCTAATATGTTCATGTAATGTTTGTTATTTTTTTTTCACCTTGTCACTGACTACTCTTCTACCCATTATAAGAGATAACATGTCTAGAAAGTTAGAGATAGCATTTTCAAATTTGAGTTTTACAACATATTTTATAATTTATTACTTTATGGACTTAATTTTAATTAAGAGTGGGATTTAGCAAAACATGAAAGTTTAGATTTGCTATTGACTTAAATATATTGCATGATATTGAATTGGTTATCTTTAATAATTATGGATTTTATTATATTTTGCTAGAATAGCTAAATGGTTTAAAATATGAAATGGAACATTTATTTCAAATATATCCAAAACACTACTTCTAGCATTGGGTGAGGAGAAGTTATTACTTTCATGTAAACTGTTTTCCAAATATGAGCACATGGAAAACAAATAGACCAATGGAACTGTTGGGAGGTAATTGTCCGGTCATATCTGTGAATTTGACACCCATAGTTGATAATGAAGCAAAACCCTAAGATTTTTTTACTATATAGTATAAAATTGTTTCACCTATATGAGTCCATCCATATCTTCTTCTACTTCATTTGTATGTTGTGCAGCATTCTTGCAATGTTCTAAATATGGTAGGAATTAATTGATGTGTCATATTATTATTTCACTAGAGGCCCAGTGCACAAAATTTGTGAACAGGTGGGGTCCCTAGGCCTGGCAGGTGATCAGAACTGATCATAACCAGCTGCTCAGGGCCAGAAGGCCCCAGCAGGGTTGAGAGAGGAGATGATGGTGGCCAGGCCAGATGCAGAAAGAACAGATGCCAGGAGCCAAAGCTGCCCTTGGCACCCTGCCACCCTGCAGTTCCCCACCTCCCCATCTCTCCTTCCCTCAGCGCCTCACTGCCACCGCCACCAGGAGCCTAGCGGATGGGGGAAGGAAGGGGGAAGGGGCCAGGGAAGGAGGTGGGGAACGTCCATCCAAAAGGCAGCCAATCAATGGTTCTCTATCATCATTGATGTTTTATCTCTATTTTCCTCTCTGAAATCAATCAAATATATATTTTTAAAATTCAAGGTTTTTAGGGGAAGAAAAGTAGGGCAAGGGAGCTATTGACAGGAGGGCATTTGAGATCTTGTTCACGTTTCAGAAAGGATAAACTCAGGTGGTCCTCAGGGGGTGACAGGTGAGGAGCGGCAGTGGGTGGAGCAGGGCACTGCGGGCTGAGGAATGGGCTGTAATGACTGGGAATGTCTGTGACAGTGACACCAAGTGTGTGTTGGGGCCATCGCTGGAATCATTCACCCCCAAGAGGTTCTGATTCCGGATGCGAGGAGAAACACGGAGATCAGCAGGCCTTTCTTAGCCTAGAGGGCTGTCCTACTTTCCTACAAATGTAAACACACAGTGTAACTGCACATGGACCTCCGTCAGAGGCCAAGTCAGTGCTCAGCCACAACTGGTGGCTGTGTCCTGCTACTCTCTGGCCGTGCTGCAGCACTATTGGATGGGGGGAAAGGGGTGGTTGCAAAGACATGCCCCCAAGCACAGGTAGCATGCGAAGGGGCAGGCAGGAATTCAGAAGCTGGAAGCCAGAGCTGAAGGGCCCCGCTATTGGCCAGGGAGGCTGAAGCCACTCCCCTAGCGCAGGTGGTATAGGAAGAGGCTGGCAGGAAGCCAAAAGCTGGGACTCTGAGCTGAGGTGGCGTGGCAGTGTTGCATCTGCCATGGAGCTCGATGGGGAGTAGCTGTTAGTGCGACAGGCTTTAGAGTCAGAGGGGCTGTGCTTCCTGTACATCACTGGTGAGTGCCTGCAAGCCCGCAGCGCACCAGCCCGGCCTGGGAGGCTTTTCCCTCTAGAACTGTTCTTCCCAGGCTGGCAGTGCTGGCCGCTTTTCCCCCTTAATTTACTTATTTTATTGGAAAGCAAGCTCTGGGCTCACTGTTCCTGGGATCCCTGGGCCATAGCATGTGCCTCCAAGCCTCATTACCCCCCCTCCCCCTCCTGCATTGAGCACCTGGCCTCTGGTGGTCATTGCGCATCCTAGTCCCTCCGGTCATTACGCTGTTCTCATCTCTGGGCTTTTATTATATAGGTTGTTATCCATAGGAAGCAATAAGGAATGATTTCAGATAAAGCCTGTGATTGTGTGAAGTTGTGCAATTTTAAATTAAGAAATACCTTTGAGAGTTCCTGAGATCTCTTAATTAAATGAACTTTCAACCTGTTCCTAACTTTTTCTATTTAAAGGCCAAACCTTTGATGTTGAGAAAGGGTTTAAGGCATATTGTTTAATTTCATGCCTTTGTCTTAATTTTCTTCTCTGCTCATTAAATAATTTTAGTTCTGTACTTCCTCTAGTCTTCAGAGTGCACATCACTTAATCACAACATATCAAACTCTTTAATTAAATTTATCTACAAGACATATGAGCCTGATCCCACTGGTGAACAGAGATCAAAATGCTGACATCTTACGACTGCACTAATTTTCAGTATACTTGGGTAACTTCTCTGCAGTTAGGAAATTGGTTTGTTGTGTTTTACCGTTTAAGTGGTCGTAGGTAAGAAACCATGGTGATTTTATAACATTTCGCTTAAATAATTTGCAAATTAGCTTTAAAGTCTTATAAAAAGTGATGTCAGGTATCCTAAAGGGAATACACAATCCTAGAAGCAAACAAGTGGGGCTGCCAGGCATCCAGCTACTGCTAGAAACGGACAGTTTGTCCCTCAGAGTTCATATGTGAAAACCTACCCACAGTATGATGGTGTAAGGGGGCGGGGCCTTTGGGATGTGATTCATTCATGAGTGCGGAACCTTCATGAATGGGATTAGTGCCCTTAGGAAAGAGCCCTCGGAGGTCTCGCCCCTTCTGCCACGTGAGGACCCAGGGAGAAGATGGTTGTCTGCCAATCAGGAAGTGGGCCTCCACCAGATCCCAATCTGCCCTTCTAACCTTGATCTTGGACTACCCCCGACTCCAAATCTTGTTTGAGTTTTTAACATTTCTGCTATGGCAGCTGGAATAGATTGAGACAGGTACATTATAGCTGTTCTCAACAGATACACGTTGAATTGCCTTTTACGGTAGAGTCTGCTCGTTAAGTGTTAATTTTACAAAGGTGTCCATGTAATTGCTGCTGAAATCCTCCTTGCATTAGTATTTTCTGTCATAGTAAGGAGATAATTCAGCACAAGTAATAAAATGAGATATCCAATTGTTATGTTGGTCTGTAGCCAGACTTTTTCTTGATGGCATGTTTTCAAGAAAAGAAGAAAAAATAAATAAAATGTCTGTTTGCTTGCTGGCATGATAATATCTATTTAACTGACCTAAAAAAAAAGTGAAGAAAGGTGCTGTATCTCTGAAACTTGATATTTTGTCATTCACTAAGTAACTGTGATCAATGTGACTTTTTGGATCGTATATAATCTCTCAGAGTCATTACCTCAAAATATTGGCTTTGGTTCAGTAGACATTTGATACTAAATTATTAGTTTTCATTTGAAAGCATTAGCTGTTCAACTCTTAAAGCTTAAATTAGTACCATATCAAAATGGGTAATTGGAAAGCCTGGGACCAGATACTAGTGGCTGCTTAGATTTAATTTCTTCATATAAGACTTGGCTTGTGACTAAAGTAATTTCTATTGCATTTGAAACATTTGATAATGGATCTATGACCCAGAAGCCTGAAATGATGTATGCCTTATCACTTGACATATGATTTGACTATGTTTATATAGTTGCTCACACTCAGGGGAAAAATAGAATCAGAAAAAGCTTTAAAATTTAAGAATTTGAGAAATAGGAAGTATACCCACTTCTGTAAAATTCACTCTTTTGCCCTCATGCAATAGTTAATATTCCTATTCCGGCATTCAGTAACTCAGGTGGAATCTCACGTAATTAAGGAGTTGTGATCATTTTGACATATAGTATCAGTCAGTAGTTACTCTTACTGCAAATGATTCAGTATCAGACAGAAATGAAAATAGTAAAATATGACTTGAACCAAAGACCCAGCAAAACTATTATATCTATATGCCTGAAAGAGAAAGACAAAAGCAGGAACTAAATAGATAAATTAAAGAACCCCATGTATACTAATTGTATTTTTAACAGTGTGGTATAATTGACACACAAAGTAATTAGGTAAATGTGATGTACTGTAATGTTTCTTCACCTGTGAAGAATGATCACAAAGACGCAAGCTCAGTAATTGCTCTAATTACCAGAGATTCTCCTGCTCAGGTACGTTAAAATGAAAAACATTAATTCATCTCTCATGGCAACACAACACACTTAGATACCTTAAAATAATCAATGTATTACTGCATTACATGGTGAAAGAAAAATCTAACTGGATGCAGTGTTAATTGATATGATTCTACTGGGTCTAAGAAATGCAAAATGCTGGGCAATTCTTAAATTGTAACATCAGTTTTAGGTGATGGCAAAGGTCACAATAAACACACACACACACACACACACACACGTATATATATATGTGTGTGTATTTATACATATGTGTATATGATAGAATATTTATGTTTACCTTTCAGTTTACAAAAGTCCTAAGAGCCCAATTGGCATGGATCAGTGGTTGAGCATTGACCTATGAACCAGAAGGTCATGGTTCAATTCCCAATCAGGGCATTAATCCAGATTTCCGACTCAATCCCTAGTGTAGGGTGTGCAGGATGGAACCAATCAATGATTCTCTCTCATCATTGATGTTTCTATCTTTCTCTCCCTCTCCCTTCTTCTCTGAAATCAATAAAAATATATTAAAACATAAAATAGACAGCCTTAAAAATATTATTAAATCATTCTTTTAAAGAGAGAAAGTATCATCAATTTTATCCCTTGCTTTCAGGAAGATCTGTAAATAGAGTTACAGTTCCTAATTTTTATTATTTTTAAAAATATATATTTTTTATTGATTTTTTACAGAGAGGAAGGGAGAGGGATGAGAGCTAGAAACATCGATGAGAGAGAAACATTGACCAGCTGCCTCCTGTACACCCCCTACCAGGGATGTGCCCACAACCAAGGTACATGCCCTTGACCAGAATCGAACCTGGGACCTTTTAATCCACAGACAGACTCTCTATCCACTGAGCCCAACCAGTTTCAGCTAATTCCTAATTTTTAAATAAAATAAAACTTTTTTGGGGAAAAAAAGTATAGTTTACAACATTTCTGAAAGTTTATTTCGATGTTCAGCCATCTATGCTGTTTGAAAATTTCAAAATTAATGCACCACATTTGCAGCATAGTGAAGTCTGCAGATCTCATCTCCTTCCTCACCCCCTGTAAATACAGGAGACATTTCACATGTTATGGCACATGCTAAGCATGTCCTTATCAGGAACTCCAAGTGAAATGAAGGGACACAATCCGAATTGCTTTTGGACTCACGGCAGCGTGCCTGCCTCTGGCAGCCCAACTTTTCGGCCTCAGTCACCACCCTCAGGAGGTCAGCTTCACAGCGGAGCCCTGTGCAGACTTCCCAGCCCTCCCAGCACCCTGTTCAGGATGCAGTCAGTTTCCTAAAGCAAAACAGGCATTTCTTTTCCTTTTATTTGCTGAACACTGAGAGCACTAATTCCTTAATTTAATACACTGTGACAATGCAGTAATGAGAGCCAAACCATTTGTATATTCAAATAGTAATTTCTGGAGATCATTATTTCACCTCAAATTTAGAGAAGTGCCTCTAGCAATGGGAATGTCATCCCAGATGTAAACAGAGCAGGGCCCCATGGTAATGCGCAACTCTCATCTTTGTGTTATTTGTACTCTGTGTTCTTTTCTTTGTTCAGGGCTGGCCATCAGTAAACTTAGGGAGTGTGAAGGGATCCGATATGACCCAGGCACCGACAGCTCTGTTTAGAGTGGGGACTCTGTTTCCATTGAACTGGATGCTCCGGCAACAAC
The DNA here is from genome assembly GCF_964339955.1 of Pipistrellus hanaki. Classification (NCBI taxonomy): domain Eukaryota; kingdom Metazoa; phylum Chordata; class Mammalia; order Chiroptera; family Vespertilionidae; genus Pipistrellus; species Pipistrellus hanaki. The sequence goes on along the minus strand of NC_140507.1, from coordinate 41,175,862 downwards.
CTTGCCCTCTTTCCAGAACCTCCTTTGCCATATGAGATAAACTCAGCTTTAAGACATGGATTAACTTTTCAGTCACCGAACCCTCTGCTTCCCTCGAGGGCCTGCATGACCATGCTTTGAACATACTTTAATTCCAAACAGCAAATGATGATGCGAGGAAAGAAGTCATGTGTGTAGACATAGATTCTGCTTTTATTTCTGTCACAGATTGTCATGTATTTACAAGCTAGCCAATGTTTCTAATTTGTAAGAGCTTAAAATAGCAAAGATTTATGAATTGGTGACAGTGGTTCTAGGGGAATTTGGATGCTCATTAAGGTCGTTGATACACATGGTTTTATAGTGAACAGATTAGAGAACACAGCGTGGAAATATGTGCCAGTGTGATCTTTCAAAAAAGATGAGTAATAATCCACATAAGCCCAAAGCCAACTACCGAGCATGCTTGTGTTGGAGGGGGAAATAGTCAGGTAAGGGTGTGGGGTTATGTTCGAAAGGATAGACCTGGGCAGCAGAGGAGAGAGCACAAGGTCGTGCACCCTGTACTAAAGGTTGTACATAGTTTTTGGAAGGCTGGCAGGAAGCAGTGAGAGTAGGTTCCACATGGCTGGCTAGAAGACAAATCAAACCCATTGAGTCCCTGTCTGTTCTAAAGCTCTGTTCAGCACCCAACCATACACACACACATACCCTGTGATTCAAATACATGTACTACAAAGTATTTAAAAGCTTCCAATTCATATATTTTCCTGCCATGAAGTCTAGCAAAAGATCTAAACATTCCTAAATTACATCATACACACTCCCAAGCCAATCTCTAGGATCAGGAGATACTTCTATACCCATTTTATGGATAAGAACCCTAGAAATGAAAAATTAAAGAAGGGTTTATGCTTTAAACAATCATGAAAGTCATTTTTAATAGGAAGAGAAATCCTTCAGGATTAGTTTTCAGAATATTTTTCTGATAATGTTTAAATATTTCATGTTTATGAAATTTATTAATTTTAGCTTTACTATTTCAGATGATAACTGTATCAGAAGAAATACAACTCTGGCCAGGTGGCTTAGTTGGTTAGAGTGTTGTCTGAATATTCCAAGGTGTGGTTTTTATCCCCAATCAGGGCACATATAAGAATAAACCAATGAATGCTTAAATAAGTGGAACAACAAATCAATCTATGTCTCTCTCTTCCCCTCCCTCCCTCATTCCTATGTCTCTCTCATATCAATAAATAAAAAGCAGTTAAATGCATAATATTAGTGTTAATGTAAGAAACATCCAAACTTGTAGATAGTTTTTAATGAGTCTATTTGAGACAAACTGATGACAATTGCTTGGAAGAAAAATCTTAATTGATTAAGAAAATGCTTAAGAGAGTGGCAGTTTTGCAGCTTATTTTATACACTAGAGTCCCAGTGCACGGATTCCTGCACCGGTGGGATCCCTCAGCCTGGCCTGCACCCTCTAAAGGGATGTAGCAGTACAGGAAGCAGCAGGTGGCTGGGGAGGAGCCCAAGCCAGGGCCTGGCACCACTCCTCCTCATCCAGGCCCCTTTGGGCCTGCTGCTGCCACCACTCTGTAACACTGCCTCTACCACTGAAGTGGAAGAGGCTCACAGCGATGCAGCTGCCATGAGCCCATCTTCTGGTTGAGTGGCACTCCTGCTGTGGGAGCACACTGATCACCAGAGGGCAGCTCCTGCATTGAGTGTATGCCCCTTGGTGGCCAGTGCATATCATAGCAACCAGTTGACTGGCTGTTCAGTCAATTCAGTCACTTAGGTTTATTTATTTATTTATTTATTTTGTATATAGAAGATTAGAATCAAATGAGTAGATGAAAGGAGGGTTACATGAAATCCATTGGTGATAAATTAGGGAGACACAGAAAAACAAAGCAGGGAAGTCTCTGAGATTAGATAAAGAGAAGGGGAGGTAGGTGGGTGGGAAGAGATCAACCAAAGAACTTGCATGCAAATATTCATAACCCATGGACATAGACAATAGGGTGGTGAAGACCTGGGTTGTGGGGGGTGCAGGTGACTACAAGGGGCCAATAGGGATGGGAAAGGGGACATATATGTAGTACTTTCAACGATAAATATATATTTTAAAAGAGTAAATTGAATGGGCACATACTAGATGTACTGGTCAATAATGAGGATATTTTTCAATAGATGGAGTTACACATATGTTGATATATATATATATATATATATTGTATATATATATATATTGTGTATATATATATGCGATTTGATATATATGCTATTTTTTTGTATTGTCAAGCTTCAAACCTTCATATGTCAAATTTGCAGAAGGCATTAACATCATAGATATTTTTACACTTAAAAATATTGAATTTCATGCCCCCCTAAAAAAGAGCATTTTGGGAAGTTGTAATTCATTACTTTATTTTGAAGAAAAGTGCTCAAGAAGCTTATGGTGAACATGCTCCATCTCAAGATACTTGTGAACGCTGGTTTAAACACTTTGAAAGTGATAATTTCTATGTGAAAGACAACGTCCAAGTCAACTGAAAAAGTCTGAAGACCAACAATTTTAAGCATATTGGATGAAGATGCCTGTCAAATTCAAAAACAACTTGCAAAAAGATTAAACATAGCTCAGCAAACAATTTTCAATCATTTACAAGCAGTGGGAAAGATTTTAAAGGAAGGAAAATGGGTGCCACATCAACTAAATGAAAGACAAATGGAAAACCAAAAAGTCATTAGTAAAATGTTACTTCAACAACATGAAACGTCTATTTTGCATCAAATTATGACTGGTGATGAAAAGTGGATTTATTTTGAGAATCCCAAATGCACAAAATCATGGGTTGATCTAGGTCAACCATCAACGTTGACTGCAAGGCCAAATCGCTTCAGAGAGAAGACAATGCTCTGAGTTTGGTGAAATCAGGAAGGTGTGGTGTATTATGAGCTTCTAAAACCAGCTGAAACCATTAATATTGATCTCTACAAACAACAAATAATCAATTTTGCTTTGATCGTGAAACCAGAGTGTTTCAGAAGACATAGCAAAATAATTTTGCTTCATGAAGATGCACTATCATACACTTCAAAACCAGTTAAAGACATGTTAAAAGATCTTGCCTGGTAATTATTAACCCACCTGCTGTATTCACCAGACCTTGCTCCTTCAGATTATTACTTGGTCTGATCAATGGCACACGCACTTTCTTAGCAGCACTTCAAAGGTACAAAGAAGTGGAAAATTGGGTCTCTGAATGGTTTGCCTCAAAACAAGAAAAGTTCTAGTGGGACATTATCCACAAATTACCTGAAAGATGGGGGAAATGTGTAGCTAGTGATGGACGTTACTTTGAATAAAGCACTTTTAATGTTTCTCTTGAAATTATGAATCATTAATGAATCATAGTGTAATATCTGTGTTTTCCCATGGTCTTAGGCAGCCCTGCTAGGCAACTGCTGCTGTAGAGCCTAAGACCATGGGAAAACATAGATATTTACATTACAATTCATTAACAGTAGCAAAATTACAGTTATGAAGTAGCAACGAAAATATTTTTATGGTTGGGGGTCACCACAACATGAGGAACTGTATTAACCTGTTAACCGGGGAGTTCCCTTTTTAATTATGCAACGTACAATGGGCGCATACTCTTTCACTAGGACGTGTCAGCATGTCACGCCCAGTGGACGTAATTTTATATTATTATTATTTTTATTTATACTTAATTAAAATAAATGAAATATATATTTTCATTTATTTATATATAAAGCACAAAGGAAAATACAAAATTACAAACAAATAGAAAAGAATACCAACAAAAAAAATGGAAACATCGAATTAAAACATAAATTTTACAAACAATTATAAAGATTATAAAAAATATATACCATCCCTCTCAGGGCGCAACACATATTTCCAGGACGTATTCATACATCCTAACGGTTCCCGATATTGTTTACGTTTGACATATTTATACGTTCCCCTCAGTTAACAGGTTTAAGGGTCGAGGCACTAGAAAGGTTAAGAACCACTGTTTTAGACCATGCTTTGTGCTTACTTTAGGCCTCTGAGTTTATAAGGCCCAGCTTGAGGCCTCTTCTGAGCTTGTCAGGTTTAGTGTGTAGCCCCATTTTTGTTCATGTTAGAGTATATAGTTCATATGTGCTATGGCTTTATACTCTGTTTTTCTATATTTTTATTCTTGTGATCAAAAAATAAAACTCTCCTTGAGAGAAAGATAAATAAAGTTATAAACACCACCTTTAAGACTAAATATTAGTCATATATTTCATTTGAAGGATACATCGCTTTACTGGTATGGCTTGTGTGAGGAATTATCGCTTTATTTCTCCTGTCAAAACAAAATGAAAAGTGATATGATATTATAGGAGAATTATAATGCTGTACAAATAATATGGTACAGAGAGAAAGTATCAATAGAAGATAATATACAATCAAACATAAATTCTATAATTCTAATGCTGAGGCATAAACCCATGATATCTATGTATGTTGCAAATGTCTGCCAGCATACACAGTTTTTGCATTAATAAGCTTTATTCATCTCCCTTTTCTTTTACCAATGTATCTAACCAATGACATCTATGATTAGGAGAAAGTTATGTAGTGTGCCTAAAATTAGTGATGGCAAAGCATACTTCTCAGAATTCTATATGTACACATATATAATCCTAATAATGCTATTTGTCATTTATGTAAATTCAGATTTGCATTAATTTTCTATCTCAGTCAGAAATCAGAGTCAGATGTATTCTGTTTTTAGATTTTCACAAACAGCAATAGTGCACTTGATTAAAATGGTTTTTAAATTTTTCAATCACAAATGTATCTATTTTATTTCATTTTTTAAAAAGTATATTACAGTCCAATTTTAATGCTCTAAAATGGACTTTCTCCATCACTGGGCTTACTGCACATTGAATAGTTAGGTTATTTTGTCTTCACTGTTGTTCGGTTTTATTGTTTCTGTTTGGTTGGCAGAATGGCTTGTGTGTTGGTTAGAATAAGACAAAACTGATTGGAAATCCCTATTTTCAGCTCTGAAAACCTCTATTTAAAGGGACTACAAGTATAGGTTTTCCTTGACAAGCCTTAATCAAGCCCGTTGTTTCACAAAATTATTACTTTTTTCCCCACTCAAAATTGTACTGACTTAGGCAATACATTTTGTGAAATTTTTTTTTTATTGATTTCTTACAGAGAGGAAGGGAGAGAGATAGAAACATCGACCAGCTGCCTCCTGCACACCCCCTATCAGGGATGTGCCCGCAACCAAGGTATGTGCCCTGGACCAGAATGGAACCTGTGACCTTCCAGTCCACAGGCCAATGCTCTATCCACTGAGTCAAACCAGTTTTGGCTGATGTAGACAATAAATTTGATGTCACTTCAGCTATAGAAGTCTCCATCCTTACTTTGTTAGGGGTTATGGATAGATTATGAATACCTTTTATTTATCTGTGCAGTTGAAAGTGAATTTCTTAAAAGGTAAAGAACAGTGAGTAAGAATTGTAAAATTATGCCCAGTATTAGACTCTTCAAGAATTCAATTCTATAAAGTTAGATGATTTTCTGGATTTTTAAAGTGTATTCTCTATTTGAAAGTACCTTGAAGGCACTTTCATTTTCAACTTATAGCTTGTTGATAATTATCTAAGCACCTGACATAGTCCCTACATATAAAGTGTAGTCAAATAAACATTCTTGTGTGAATAGATAAATTAATAGAGAGGTCTCAAGAAACTTACATCTAACATAAGAGATTATTAGCTTAAGTAAGTAGTATAATACTGTATACTAGCCTGAATACTAAGTTTATAAAAATTAAAAGAAATAATGAGAAAAGACAACAATGTTGCATAGACAAAATGATTTTCTTCATTGTAGACAAAGCCAAAGAACTTACACTCTGAAAAACAAGTAGTGAATGCATCTTGGTCAGTTACTCATAGATATAGTTGTAACTCACAACTATTAAATGGTTTGGAAGTTAGCAACCAAACTTCATATACACAAGCAAGTTGACTGAGTGATTGATTTAATCAAATAAGTTATAAATTATACCACTCCCTATGTTATCAAGGGAATGGTATAATTTAAACAATATCACTTTTAGGAAATGAGCAAAAAACAATTCAACAAACAACTGGGAAATATATTAATGGAGGAAAAATAAAATCAAGCAGATGAACAAAGGTACATTAGGACATGATATGCATTATGTGGAAATCTGATTATTTCAACCAAAGTATAGCAACATAATAATGAACTCAAGTTAGTAACTGAGATTTCATCCCTAAAGTACCATATCCAGAAAGTGATTAAGGATTGATGACTATACCTTAATATATTTATATTTCTTATGACTCTGATAACGACGCTGGGAAATTAGAAACCTTTCTAGTTTATCGAGGCCAATGACTAAGGGTAAATTGGATTAAAAATAAACATTGTACTCTATTCTCCCTCCAATGTCATTTACCATAGATTATCATAGAATTTCAAACGTGAAACACACCTCTTTTACAACATGAATTTAAACCAATGGATGACTTTTTGCAATTGTTATAATTTGAGAGAAATAAATAATTTTAATTTATTTCAGTTAAATAATCACTACAAGATATGCTTTCTAAATGTTGGAAATTGTTTACCTGACCATTGAAAATATAACATATTTAATTATAAATTAATGAAATAGTTATCATTCTAAGGAGTTAGTGTTCACTTACTCATTCAGGCAAATTTCACAGCCAGTATTGGGCAAGGAATAAAATTGTGTGATATAGAATCTTACCTATAATAGAGAAACATGTAAATTGACCATACCACAGCCAATCAGAATGAGTATGCAAATTGACCCAGCAAAGATGGAGGTTAATTTGCATACATACCTGGGTCCCAGGAGCCACCTGGCACCCAGGTCACTTCCAGTTGGCCATTGGAGGGGCCAAGCCTGAGATGGGAAGGCTGTAACCCAAGTTACAGCCTTGGGTTGCCAGGCTGTAACTCACTTTCTGGGTTACTGCCTGGCAACCCAACACTGACTGGTCAGGTGGCTGAAACCCATAAAATGAGTCAGGGTCTGATCTGCAGCCTCAGTGGAAGCTGTTGATCAGTGTACTTACTTCCCTTTTTCTCTCCCTCTTCTTTCTGATCTTCGCCAGCAGCCAGGGTTTTGTTCTTTTTTTCTCTCTTGCCTCTGAGGGGGCTACTGTGAAGCCCTGCCTCTATGATCAGACCCAGAGATAGGCCTGGAAATACTGACTGGCATAGGAACCAACCAATAAGGACCAAAGGTGGGTACTATGGGGAACCTACCTTAGGCTGTCTAGGAGGCGGAGCTTCTGACTCTGACTAGCATAGGAACTGACCAATGAGAACCAAAGGTGGGTGCTGTGGGGAGCCAATGGCTGCCTAGGAAGTAGAGTTTTGATGATGACTGGCATAGGAACCAACCAGTCAGAACCAAATCTGGATGCTGTGGGGGAGCCAATGGTTGCCTAGGAGGCAGAGCTTTTGAGGCTTACTGACATAGGGACAGACCAGTCAGAACAAAATGGCTGCCTAGGAGGTGAAGCTTTTGACCCTGGCATAGGAACCGACCAATCAGAAACAAATTGGCCATCAGAGGAGGGCTGTTGAGGGTGACATCAGTCCTGCAGAAGAGGGCAGTTAGGGGTGATCAGGTTGGCAGGCAGAAGCAGTTAGGGGAAATCAGGCAGGCAGGCAGGTAAGCTAATGGTCCCAGATTGTGAGAGGGATGCCTGACTGCTGGGTTAGGCCTGATCCTGGGATCAGGCCTCAAATGGCAGTCAGACATCCTGCAAGGGGTCCCTAATTAGAGAGGGTGCAGGCTAAGTTGAGGGAATCTCCCCTCTGTGCACAAATTTTGTGCACTGTGCCTCTAGTCTTATAATAAAAATAATATATCCCTCTGACTGGTTTGACTTGTTGGATAGAGCATCGGCCTGTGGTCTGGGGGGAGTCCCAGGTTCGATTGCAGTCAAGCGCATATACTTTGGTTGTGAGCACAGTGAGCAGGAGGCAGCTGATCAATGTTTCTCTCTCATTGATGTTTCTAGCTCTCTATCCCTCTCCCTTCCTCTCTGTAAAAAATCATTAAAATATATTTTACAAAATAATATATCACTTTTTATCTAAATATCAGGACTAGTTACTATTTTCTAGGAAAATTATGGGATTTCTATTCTTGCAACCGGTTTTTCCTTCTCAGATTGGTAGTTCATTCTCTTTGCACATTATGATCTATGTTTATTAAGTACAGTTCACCTTCTATTATGTAACTTATGCATCAAACATTCCAGGTATTGTCTTGTTTGATTAAACATAGTTTGTTTTCTTTTACTTATTTATTACATTTCTCTTTGCTGTAGTGTGTGCATATTTTGAAGCTACCTGTAGTTATTGTAAGACAAGTGTCAATGCAATTTATTACAAATAAATAAATATTGAATATATAATAGTAGAAAACAAGAAAATTGGTAGAATGTGTCTAAATCAGATTCTTCTTCCTGTGTTTCTTTACTTCCTCAGAATCTCAAGAAGTAAAACTTGTTTCTCTCATCACAGTTCACTCCTTACCTCCCATAGCTTGTTCTCACTAGTAGAATTCATAAACCGTGGTTGGCTGGATAAAGGTGGCTAAATAAATGTATCTTATATCTACACTAAGGCTGTTAAATTTTAAGTGCAGCAAACATCATATGGTCAATTCTTTTTAAACTATCAAATACTTATAGTGGTCCATATGAAGGAATTATGCTTTTCCTATAATATCAAGTAAGGGTTACTCTGTGTCAGAGTGTTTTCAACATGACCTTTCCTCCTCACCATCCTTTAATTCTGGATGTTTGATTATGAGGAAGATGTTGCCATCTTATATGTGTCCATACCAACCACAGAGATCAAATTAAGTACATTAAAGTGAAGAAGAATAATTAAAAAAAAACATACCATAATTACAGGGAAGTGGCTTTGTATTTTAAAAGTTTCTTCAATAATGCTTTTATTAATATAAATAAAATGTAGGGTTTCCCCCCCCCCCCCATGTTTGAAATTTGAGTACATTTCTTAGAAACAGGACTTACTCAATAAATATTTATTGAGGATCTGCTCTGTTGTAGCTGAGTGGTGTATGGTTGGGGTAACTACCCTGTTTCCCCAAAAATAAGACACTGTCTTATATTAGTTTTTTTCTCCCAAAGTTGCGCTAGGTCTTATTTTCAGGGGATGTCTTATCTTTCCATGCGCTAGGTCTTATTTTCGGAGGATGTCTTATTTTCGGGGAAACACATCCCTATACTCTATCTCTACTTTTTCTAGCAGAGGCTACCCAACTATATTCTATTGGGTCGGCAGCTAAGTAATTGCGGATTTTTTAAAGAAAATCAAAGACAATTTTTTCATGGAACTAAATAACTTTATTCTGTAATGTATTGCCCATTTTGATCAATGACCTTTTGCCATCTTTCAGGCAGCATCATAATCCCACGTTCAAAAAACTTCTGGTTTTTATTAGCAAAAAACTGAATCAGGTACGATTTGACATCATCATCATTATTGAAATTTTTACCATTCAAGGAGTTTTGTAAAGATCGAAACAAAAAGTAATCAGATGGTGCAAGGTCAGGACTATCTGGTGGATGTGGCAAAACATCCCAACCAAGCTCCATTAATTTTTGCCGAGTGACCAAAGATGTGTGTGGCCTTGCATTGTCATGATGGAATACAACACCTTTTCGATTTGTCAATTCGGGCCGCTTTTCTTCAACTGCATTGTTTAATTTTGTTAGTTGTTCAATGTAGACATCAGAATTGATCGTTCGGTTGGGTGGTAAGAGTTCAAAGTAGACAATTCCTTTGTAATCCCACCAAACTGATAACAAAACCTTCTTTTGATGAATATCAGCTTTTGATGTTGTTTGAGTTGGTTCACCTGGCCTGCTCCACGATCTTTTCCGCTTGATATTGTTGTAAACAACCCATTTTTCATTGCCAGTTATCAGTCGTTTTAAAAATGGATCATTTTCATTACGTTTCTTTAGCAAATCGCAGCTGCTAATGCGTTGCGTTAACTGTGATTCTTTCAGTTCGTGAGGAACCCATGTATCGAGTTTTTGAACATAGCCAAGTTGTTTTAAGTGATTTTCAATGCATGTATGTGATACATGAAGCTTCTCTGCAATCTCACGTGTTGTACTGTGACAGTCCGAATTGATTATTGCTTTGATTAGGGCGTCATCAACTTCAACTGGACGACCAGAGCGTTTTTCATCTTTGAGTGAAAAATCACCAGAACGAAATTTGGCAAACCAATTTTGACACTGCCGTTCTTTTAAGGCTTCGTCACCATAAACAGCACATAAGTTTTTATGAGCTTGCGATGCGTTTTCCCTTTGCGGAAATAAAAAAGCAAAATATGACGAAAATGTTCCTTTTGATTTTCCATTTTTCAACGAACGCCAAACGAAAACTACAAAACAGATCAAAAAACTTTTTTTACTGATTAACAGCTGAATAGCCAACTATCAATAACAAAATGTGTTTTACATTTGTACTACGTCTGCAAACCTAAAAATTCAACTGAAGCCATATATGTGTGGAACCCGCAATTACTTAGCTGCCGACCCAATATATTCCCCAGCCTCTTAAAGAGTTACCTGTGGCTGGGGAACTAACATTTTCATGGCAGGAAATGTATCCAACTTGTCTGAATTCGCCCTACTGGAGTTTGCCTGAGAACACCTGCAGCCTGTTCAAACATGACTACCCTGGAGTTTCTGAGTCAGGCCTGAGAGTTTGTAATTGTAACACATTCCCAGTGATGTCCCTGACTTGAGTCTTGGAAGGACTTTAATTACATAAAATTAACTAAAGGACTCTGGCATCCCATTTACCAATTGCCACATAAACCTCTCAAAAACATAGTGACTTAAAACAATTTATTATGAGATTTCATGGCTCTTGGGGTTGGATGAACTCGGCTGGGTTGGTTCCTTCCGAGGGCTGTGAGGAAGAATGTGTTCTGTGCTTCTGGTAGTTGTTGACAACCTTTAGCACCCATTGGCTTGAAGATCTCTGCTTTCATCTTCACATGTGTGTTTGCACCCACATTTCCCCATTTTAAAAGGACACCTGTCACATCTAATTAGAACCCAGCCGAATGAGCACATTTTATATTAATTATCTCTGTAAAAATCTTATCTCCAAATGATGCATTCAGAGATACTGACTGGGGATTAGGATACCAACTTATGAATTTTAGGGGGATATCATTCAACCCATAGCATACGGCTATTCCTGATTCAAAGGGATGGTTACAAGAGAATGTGAATATTGGTAGGTGTGGTTCATTTATTGGGCCAGTTTTGAGTAAATGAAGGGCATGATATTTTGATATTTTTAAAAAATATATTTTATTGATTTTTTTACAGAGAGGAAGGGAGAGGGATAGAGAGCTAGAAACATTGATGAGAGAGAAACATCAATCAGCTGCCTCCTGCACAACCCCAACCAGGATGTGCCCGCAACCAATGCACATGCCCTTGACCTGAATCAAACCTGGGACCCTTTAGTCTGCAGGCTGACGCTCTATCCACTGAGCTAAACCAGTTTTGGCTCTTTCGATATTTTATAAAGTGTTTTAACTTATAAAACCAAATGTCACTTAAGTGACTTTTCAGTGTTTTTATTTTTCTCTATGGTGCTCTACTATATTTTTGCTAATTCATTTATCCAAATATTTCATTTCAACTTACTTATTTGGTGGAAACCAGTTCACAGCTCTATTCAAACAAGCAGGAACTTATGAAGAGACATTTTTATATTTTTCTATGTCTGAACACAAAATATTTTCTTGAATTCAGCTATTCATTTTATGTACATATTGTGTGTTGTCACTTTACTGATATTATTTTCTGAAACATAAATGCTTTCAATTTATCTTCTGATTATTTACCAACTCAAGTCCAATGAACGCAAATGCCCAGTATTAAAATTATGAGTTGAACTGACAGGTTTCTTCACTCATTTTCATTTATGTGGCAATAATTATCCCCCAAGTCATATTTCTCTAATTATTATTGCAATGTTCTTTCAATGAAAGGATACTTGCATTTAAATCATTTTATGCATACAATTCAAATCGAATCATTTCAACCCAAGTGATTACATTTCTTTTTACCACTAGCAAAAAATCACATTGGGAAGAAAAATGACAAAAACAATGTGTCAAGATAGATTAAAACACTTTATAAAATATTGAAAGAAAGATTATGCCCTTCATTTAATCAAAATTCACCAAAAATTAAAACTAGAGTTACTTTAGCAATAAATTCAGTTATCTGTTTTTTTCCTTAACAGTTTCCAATTTTTTTATTCATATAAATCAATTGGTAAGTAAATATCCTGTGATTTTAATAGGAAAAATTCTGGAAATTGAAAATTATTTCATGTGATCACCAATGAAAAAGTATTTTAAATGAAATTTCAATGACCATGAATTATGTTTTGAATAAATTTGATAGACTAACCAGGCAATAATGAAAAATAAATTCTTCAAAAATGGATAAATGCACAAATATTTAACAAAGTATATACAAACATTTAAGAGACGGGTAATAGTAAAATAATTATAATATTAATTATTGAAAAATAAGTAACACTCTCCTGTATTAATAAACCACCTCCATGCACTCTGATTGTTACATATTAAATAAATATGAAGCTTAGGGGAAAAATATAATATGATTTTTCTCTACAAATAATTTGTTAACTATTTCTGCATTTAGTTTGAAAATTGTTACTATTTACAACCAATAATAATATACCTGAAAAAATTAGCATAGTATAAAAACATCTCACTAGCAAGCTCATTATTTTACTTTCTATGATTTTCAAAATGAAACTTAGAATGCCTTGTTTGCTAATTTCCTGATGGAATTTCCATCAAGAAAAATAACATTATGCCTCTAGAAGGCTGGTGCTACTTATTTTGGCAATCAGTATAAAGGGATTTGGGGAATTTCTAATATGAATAGATGGTGCCTTTTCTATGCATCTCATTAGAGTCATGAAGTAAGTTAAAATTTGAATCAAGGGTAAATAACAAAATATAGAAAGCTCATTAAAATTTAAAGTTTAAGAACTATTCAAAGGAATATGTTATTTTGTATCTTAACAGATAGCTTCCCCACCCAATTTTAAGTGCTAGTAAATAGAAAAATAGAAGTCTAAATTTAATTTTCTTATATAATAAAATACATAAAATTACTCAAACTTGAATCACATGCTGTATATATGCTTTAATTTCTTCTTGTTTACTATTATAGTGCTGCAAAAATATATCTGATACTGTATTTACATCCAATATATGTAAGAACTTATATAATTGAATAGCAAAAATAATCTGATTTAAAAAAATGGACTGAGGAACTGAACAGACATTTTTCAAAGAAGACATACAAATGGCCAACAAGATAGGAAAAGATGCTCAACATCACTAAACATCAGAAAAATGCAAATCAAAATCACAGTAATATAGCGCTTCACATGTGATAGAATGAGTGTCATAAAAAAGACAAGAAATAAGTGTTGGTGATGATGTGAAAAAAAGGGAACCATTATGTACTATTAGTTGGAATTAGTTGGATGTAAATTGGTTCAGTATATGGAAAAGTTTAAATGTTTCTAAAAATTTAAAAATAGAACAACCACGTGAACCAACAGTTCCATTTCTGAGTATATATCCTAAAGGAAATGAATACAGGATATTGAATTAATATCTGTATTGGCATGTTCATGGCAGCATTATTCACAATAGCCCAGATATGGGAACAACCTAAGTGTCAATAGTTGGTTGGGTAAAGATGATCTGGTATATATACACAATGGAATAGCCATGAGAAAGAAGGATACCCTTTCATTTGCAACAACATAATATCTTGAAGGCATTATGCTAAGTGAAGTAAATCAGATGAAGAAAGACAAATACTGTATAATAGCATTTATATATGGTATCTGAAAAAGCCAAATTCATAAAAACAGAGAGTAGAAAGGTGATTATCAAGGGTTGGAAAGTTGGAAGAAAATGGGAGATGTTGATCAAACAGTACAAACTTCTAGTTAAAAGATGAACCAGTTCTAGGAGTCTAATATGCCACATGGTGATCATCCTATATATAAAAGCCTAAAATACAAATCGTCCCCTAGACCAGGCGTTTGACTGCTCACTATGACATGCATTGACCATCAGGGCTGTTAGGGAACCTGGCAGTGTTGGTGATGTGGCACTGGCAGTGGCAGCAGTGGAGGTGCTGCCAGCCCCGATAGGCCCCGATGAGAGTGGGACTGTGGTGGGATGATGGAGCAGGTGAGAAGGTGGCATCAGCCCAAGGCAGGTGCAAGCAGGGCCCAATCACCCCACTGATGGCCCCGTGCATGGCAACCAGGCACTGAGGGAGCCAGGCAGGGGTGCCCAGCCCTGATCAATCATCCCACAGATGGTAACCAGTGGTCAGCAAGCCCTGATCACTCAATCAGGGCCAGGCCCAGGCTGGGAGAGAATTGGAGCTGGTGGCAGCAACCAACCTCCTGCAGTGCCCAGGGGGCGGCTGTGACCTCTCGCTGACTACCTGGGGGCAGGAGTGACAGGGACGGAGGTGTGGTGAGATTGTGGGGTGTCCACCAAGCTCACTATCACTCCCTCTGCTACCCTCTCTCTGGATGCCAGGGCTTGTGCGCTGGGGAAGCCCCCACGCTCAAGTGCCATGTGCTGCTGCTGCTGGGACTGCAGGGGCCAGTCAGGCACCCTGGGTGTTTTTGCAGGAGCCGGTCTGCGAGGCAGCTGGGAGAGAGCCCACTGCCTGCCCAGCTTCCTTGTGACACTGCTGGGTACCCAGAGGCCCAAGCTGCACCCCGGCCCATGGCTTCTGGCCGCGCTCATCACATCTCTGCGTGGGGACTCAGGCACAGTGACTCAGGCAGAGGGAGGCTGGTGGGAGCCCAGGAACCCGGGTGCTTTCCAGGGCCCAGAGGTCAGCTGGGTCCTGCCCTTCCACACCACACACTCACGCTTCAATTGTCAGCCAGGCCTAGGGACTACACCCATGCATGAATTTTGTTCACCGATCCTCTAGTAGTTAATTACATTGTATTATATATCTGAACATTACCAAGAAAGTAGGTCTTACTAGTAAATGTCCTCACCACAAAGAAGAAATTTTAATTACATGAGATCATGTAGGTGTTAGATAACATAACACTATATTAGTATCATTTTGCAATATATAAGTGTATTAAATTAACACATTGTACACCTTAATCTTGCACAATGTAAAGTATATCAATAAAATTAGAAAGAAATCTACATGTAGTGTGAAAATTTAAAATTCTAGCATAAAAAAGGATATAATACTAAAAACGTATATACATGTTTATTATATATGGGTGTAACTGAAATTTTGGGAAGAAACTGATAGGATGTTATTCCTCTACTAAGGGGTTGGGAAATAGCTTCTTATACATGAGAGTTTATGAATTTACATAGTCGGAAAGCTCACTATAGCCCTTCTATCCCCAGAAACCATATGGTATTATATATTCCAAAAATAAATTAAATGACGTCCTTTGATTTCTAAAATATTTTAAAAATTAATATTATGCAGATTATGATAAACAAATATACTTTCAAAAACATTGCCAAGGTTAAAGAGGTTTTATAAAAATATTTGCAAGGTGGAAAGATAAATTGTTTTTCCTTGATATCCAACTCAAAGATTAACTAACATCATTCAACTGAGACATGGTCAACAGCCCGGACTTCATGATTTCCAAATCTGCCATACTTACAATGAAACAAAACCTCTCTATGGCCTGCAACACGCTGAAAATATATTTCCTACTTGACCACTCATCCAGGTTTCCTGCTCTGCTTATCCTTGTGGGCTGTATTTTTGCAACACTCGCCGGCATTCTGCACTTTACCCACATCAAGCTCTTCCTGGTTTGGAGATCCTTGTGCTTGCTCTTCCTTTTGCCTTGTATGATTTTTTTCCTGGTCACATTTCATAGTATGGATTTGTACTCAGGTCTCTGTTGAAAACATTATCTTGAAGATTCCACCATCTTCTAAACCATGCCCCATAGAATCCATAATCTTGACAATATTATCCCAATTATTACCTTCAGAGCACTAATCTAACTGTTGTCATATAATTTTTATTTGTCCAATCTTTGCTTTTCCCCTACAATTGAACTCTAAGCTCTATGAGAGTAAGAGACCTCATTGACCTCTAGCATATAGCTTAGAAATATGTTTGCTTGCCATATTCATAATATTGGTTGGGTAAATAAACTTGAATTCATATTTTCTGGTTCAAGAAAAAGTGAGTAGGCTGCCTAAATAGATATTATAACAAACATAGAGTGATTTCTTACTAATCTGTTTCTTCATCCTGGGCATATGGGAGGCAATACTTACCATAATTATGGTCCTCTGGGGATTTCTTACTTGCTGTGTGAGTTGGCCAGATAACTGTGGATAAAAAGGATTTACCTCATGGACTGGGCCACAGTACATTTTTTGTTTAATATCATACACAGTCACTGCTCATTGGGCTATGAGCCAAACAGAGGGAATGATTGAACCACAAGATGCAGATATCCTGGATTTCTGGATCCTTCTCACAGGAGAGCAGCACTGTAGACAAACTATGATGTGAGCAGGAAGTAGACTTTCATTGTGCTCAACCACGATGATTTTGTGAATATTCTTAGCAGCAGTTAGGAATTGTTATCCTTTTTTAATTAAATATGCAATCATATAGAAAAGTTGCATGATTAAGTATGCTCAAAATAATAGTGACAGGTATTTAAAATACTATCAGGTTTAATCTATTCTATTGTGATTGTTCAACTTATAAGAAAAGTGGTATTAATTTATAGGAGTTTCCTTTCTTAGATTTCAAATGCTGAGGTAGTTCCTAAAAGCATTACAAATATAAAATTTAGAGATTGTAAAAGCAGGTTGACAATTACAGATAGTATAAAATAGAAGTATAAAAAATAACCATTATTCTTTTAGGATTTGTGCTTAAATATCATTACAAACTTGGCATGCTCTAGCCTGTATAAAATGAGGATTAATAAAATGAGGATTAATAACACAGGAATGTGACCATCATTAATGCAATTCAGAAACCCATACAGAGTGATTAAAGCAACCGAAATCGCCCTTGATCATATTTCTGACCACTTATCAAAAGTGTCTTTATACTGTCATTAGCTGAGCTTCTTTCTCCTTTATGATTTTCTATGTCCTTGTTAAGTAATTGCTTCAGAACCAGATCAATGAGAATCTATAAAAAGAATTAAGATCAAACTCGGCTCAAATATCCTTTTCAATGTGGAACTGTCCTCGTTGACATTAGCACTGAACAATGAATGTGCATCTATGTTCACCACTGCCCCCCAGTTTCCTCCTTTGGGCAAAAGAATTGCAAGGATTTAGGGTGTTTTTTTACAGAATTCAACATAACCACCAGCTAAAGAAGGGCAGGGTAGCTATTGTGACATATCAAAACTCTACTAGTTCAAGACATTTTCTCAGATAAATTTTTAAATATTTTATGGTTGATAAGCCTGAAGAAAATATTCTGCATGATGGGGAAGAAGTAATTAAACCCAGTAGCAGTTTCCTTTGCAAGCTGACAAGGTGAAAAATCTAGAACAGTGAATAAGTGCTGATCGAATATCTATTAAAATTTCTTCAGAATTAGTAAACATATTCAATCACAGTTTTCAATACAACACGTATTGGCTGAGAATTTTGTGTGAGCAGGTAAATATTGGAGGTTGCATGGTCACTGTGCTAATCACATTTATAGTCTAATATGTACATTCTTAATATAATGTATAAATGTTATCAAAGGTGTTCAAATGTATATTAGGACAAATTGAAGAATGTCAAAAACTCATGAAAATATTTGTGTATTTAAATCAAGTTCCTTGAATTTCTTAAAGATATATCTTTGCATAGATTAATTACAATAATATTTCATTAGCATGTTCACATTCAGAGTTATTTTATACTTTCTTATAAACTCACTTCTCTGAAACAAATCGTTGTGGTTTTCATAAGCTTGTCAAAACCACAGTCAAATTTTTCTCATTAGACAAAGCTGTGTCTCGACCTCTATCATTTTTCCTCATTGTCTCAGTCAGAACATGGAATGTTTCACAAAGCTATCAATTATAGTGTGCTTTGAAAAGGTCAAATATTTTATTGAAAAACAAATTGTCAAAATTGTTTTAGAAACATGATTTTTATCACTGAATATGTATAGTTTAAAAATGTTAAAAGTTGATCTATAATAAGGATCTTGTTTACTTTTGATTCCTGTCTAGATTGCATGAAAATAGCAAATATTTAACAACTAACTTTTTAAGTGAATGAATGAATTTGCTGAATCCTATCCTCACTACTAGCAACATAGCTAAGTCATCTGTTCACTTGGGCTACTAAAATAACCTTCTAAAATATTTCTTTGTACCTATTTTTTCTTGTACTCGTTCATTTTTCATTTCCACTTCAATATCAAATACAGTCTTATACAATGTAAATAATTATAGTCACATCTCTTCCTTAAAATTCTTTGTTTTCCCTTGTACTTAATATGGATATAACATATATTTCATGTAATTCCACTGTAATTGTATAAAGATACCCATCATGATGATGTAAAACATCTGCCATGATAGTTTTCCAAGTTACATCAGATTTCTCCGTATGTGTTCCCATGTCACAAGGCTAGAGTCACACAACACTTATTTGATCCTTGATCTTATACAACTCATTTCTGCTTCAAGATCTTCATACTCTTTGTTTCCTATGCCTGAACCACAACTTCAATCTTTAACATTAATAATCATTTTAACATAAATCAACCTTGAAGTATCAGCATAAATTTTATTTTCATAATGAGGCTTTGTTAATGAAATAAAATATGTGATAATGTTGCATGAACATTGAGAGCTCACAATATAATACTTGATTTAATATATGTTTCCCACAAACTGTAAGCTCCCTGAAGACAATCCATGGTTCACCACAGACAATATTGTAGAACATGATAGGCATTCAACACATATTCTATATAATAAAAGCCTAATATGCTAAGTGTCCCATCAACCAGTCAGCTGATCAACCAATCAAAGTATAATATGCTAATGATATGCTAAATACACTCAACTGCTTGCTATGGCATGTGCTGACCACTACTGGGCATACTGTCAAAAGCCAGCCAGTCCCTGTGATGTGCACTGACCACCATGGGGCAGACACCCAGACTAGTAGGTTAGGTACTGCTGGGGTCTGGCCAATGGGGACTGAGCAAGACAGTCTGGACACTCCCTGGAGCCCTCCTGCAGTCCCTCCTCAGCCCCAATCAGTCCCTCAGACTGGTCTTTGCCCTCTTGTAATCCAGGACCCCTTGGGGGATGTCAGAGAGCTGGTTTTGGCCAAATCCCGCTGGCCAGGCTGAGGGACCCCACGGGTACACAAATTTGTGCACCAGGCCTATAGTTTTAAATAAATTAATAAATTATTAAACAAAAATAATATCCATGCTATTGTATGGGACTTTTAAAAGCTAATTGAATGATTAAAATATATAAGATATTTAACCATAAAATAATCATTATGAAGTATGATACTAATAAATTAATATTTAGAAATACCTACTATGTGTCAGGTACTGTTCTAGGTACATGGAATGTAACAAAAAACAAAAACAAATGAACAAATGTACTAACCCATGGAGACCTTATATTGAGGTAGGGACAATATACGAGATAAATTATAAGATATACAGTACCTGGTATGTTGTAAGACAAATGTAAAGGAGAAAACAAAAAGTATGGAAAGTGACAGATATTGAGTAGTGTTTTCCATGAGCTGGAAAAGGTAAGGCCATTTTATATAACTGAGGAGATGTTATAAGCATATGCTTTTGTCCTTGAACTAAATGGTTCTTCCTCTTACTCATTGAGGACACTCATTGCTGAGCCTCATTAGAGACTATATGGTGTATTATTTCCAATGTTAATAAGGATTTATATTTTCCTTTTCCTTTAACCTTAAGTCTTACCATGAACAGAGAGACAACCATGAAAGTTGACTTAAACCTTCATGCAATAGATATTTCTAAGGCTGTTGTAATATTTACTTAGTAAAACTTGGCTAAATTTTATAGTAGTTTTTTCTATTTTGGGGGGACACTACATATTTTAAAAAGATGTATAAAAACAATACAATTAACTCATTTTTTACAGGTACTTTGATTCACTAAACTGTACCTAGAAGATACAATGTGTAGAGAAATAGTGAGTTTAAGAGTCAGAGAATCTGTGCTCTCATCTCTCTGCTCAACTTTTTGCTGGTGTGTTTAATTGCACTAACCAGTCCTGCCCGCCCCACACAGCTATTAGTATCCAAAGAGGTATTCTATTTTAAACCCATTAACCAATTATAAAGTACTAAGTAAATGTAAAGTGAATCTTATTGTTATATACCTTTTTTACATAAAAGAGTTATATACCTCT
This sequence comes from Pipistrellus hanaki, assembly GCF_964339955.1. NCBI lineage: Eukaryota > Metazoa > Chordata > Mammalia > Chiroptera > Vespertilionidae > Pipistrellus > Pipistrellus hanaki. The sequence goes on along the minus strand of NC_140507.1, from coordinate 41,155,215 downwards.
TTAAGGGTATATAACTAAGTTATATTTATGGAAAGTAGGTAATAGGGAGTATCTGAGAGTTACTTAAAGCCTAATATGCTTAACCCATGCCTATGCATCTAAATCTCCCCCCACCCCCACCGTGAGATTTTTCTTAGCCTATTTATGGTAAGTTAGGTTTAATCATTTGAATTCTGTGTATATATAACTGTTATCAGAAAATTGGATTTCTTTGATGCTAGTGGGAGTGCGGTTCTTATAACTTGAGAACAAGAATGTGCTAAGACTTATATAGGGATAATGAGTGATCTTTGTTCACATGAAGTTAACATCCCTCAGATTCCAAAGTCCCATTTCTCTTAAATCTGTCCTGGGAAATGTGCAGCTGAGGCTTTCACAGAGCTTAGAAGCAGAGGAAGTGTCCAGAGTTTCTGTTTCATGGTGGAGGTGAGTCCAACAGAACCTCAGACCAGTTGTGGTCCATTAGTCCATTGTGTGGGGTCCACATGGAATTGAACCATATGACAAATGCAGGAGTGTGAGAGCACACCCCCTGCAAGAAGAGTCCCAAGATAGCAAGAGGGCCAAGAGAGAACTTCTTTGTTTAAGGGTTAAGTATCTCAGATTTTGTGCCCATGCAGTTGCCATGCCTATTATGGCCAATGGCTAGCTCCCAGATGTGATTGATAAGCAAGCATTTTCACACATCACCCAGACCTTCCTGAAAATGCCTCTATTGTCCAGTCCCTTCTCCTAGCTGCCTGCGGGGGAACAGACCTAGAGAGTGTTCAACTGCTGCTTTCTGGCAAAGCTGTACAAACAGCATGCCTATATTATCTATCCTTCCCTTTGCTCCTTTCTTGTTAATTAATAACCTGGTTATTATAATGGTATCACAGCCAACCCCTTTAATCTTGTGTTAGCCCTTATTCTACATTGCAAACCTATCAGTTTTGTTAATCTGAGAATCAATTGAGATAAACACAATAAAACAATAACATGTTTTTATTCGTCCTCAAAAATTCTCAAATTAATGTTCTAAAAAAAGGATAGAATGAACAAATGTAAAATTATGCATTAAATTAACTGAATTATAAATACTTGACTTTTCCTCAGGAAATAATGAAAGAATGCATCTGCTTGTCATCTTTGGGGATGTTTTAATATTTACCAGATTTAAGTTATTCCGTGAAGCTTTTCAGTCATTAGGAAGTACATATTTTATTATTTAATACATTATTTCAATTCCTAGAAGCAGCATTTTAGAGAAAGAAGATTATATTTTAAGATTTATTGCAACACCAATATTTTATTATCTTGAATTTTGAAAGTCAGTTTCCATAATATACACATGCTTAATCAATATCTCATTGCCATTGTAGTTTTTAAAAACCTGTAACATTTCATACCTATTCCCTTGGTCCTGAATTCATTAGCTTGACTCTGAAACCATGGAAACTACTGAGTTTCTATAATCCTGCCTTCTTGATCTGTTTTTGTGAAACTGTTAAGCATGAAAGCACATTGTTTATTATCAATGTGGTTTATAATTTTCAGATACCTTACAAACTAATGAGAATTAAGTGACACTATAATAGTCTTAAATGTAATTATTTCATACAAAAATATATCTACATATAATATGTTAATAAAAAATATGCTATTGTTTGCACTTTGTACCTGGGGATTTAATTTCCCTCTGTTAGTAAAAGGTTTACATTGACCATCCTTAACTTACAAGGCTAGTGTTAATTCCAACCCCCACTCATTCTCCCAACTGAAAAAGACCAAGTAAATACTTTTGCAGATGGAGTTATTTCTGTTCATATCGCAAGCACATATCTTTGAAGTGCCACTCAAGGCTGACAATGATAAAAATAACTCTTAAAACAACTGAGGTTGAGAAAAATACAATTGGGCTGACTACAACAGAGTGGTCACATTGGAGGGTATTTAGAAAACAAAATGCCTTGGGATAAATATTCATGGCTGCTAGCCTTGGTCATCAATGTAGACCAGCAGCACCTCTAAGAGATAGACCATTGTCTTTGTGATCTAAAATTCAAATATGCTGCAAATCAGAGCTATTGGATAATGTGTGGGGTCCAGAAGGAAAAGAGTCATATAAGGGGAATCCCATCCTATATAATAAAAACCTGATATGCTAAGTGTATGGCCATTCAACCAGCCGCTATGACACACACTGACCACCAGGTGGCAGACACTCCAAATGATGGGGTCCAGCCTATCTGCCCTGGACGAATCTATGCACTGGGCTGGTTTTGGCCTGATCTCCACAGGCCAGGCTGGGGGCCTCTAGTATTCTAATGATAAACCCTAACCAAATCTCTCACTGAATGCCTCATAGTTACATACTGTGGGGAAGACTCTAAGTAACACAACTAACAAATAATTATACCTAGGGTTGACCCATCACTCAAAATGCAAGCATTATAATTCTAGACAGCCAAGTAAATTGCCTCATAGAACAAAACAAGAATTTAATAAAAACTCAATATTCTTTGGAGAAATGTAACATAATCCACAATGTATATGTATATTAAGTCATCACAATTTGCAACTTAAATATCTTGAAATTTTGTCATTTATACTTCAATAATGCTGAATAATTATGAAACAATATAAAATGAACTGTCCTGAGAATTTTATTATTTGCTGGTTTCCACAGGTTTGTTTTTCTCATTCTCATTAAACATTTATCACGTATAAGGAGAAAAAACAATACTAAAATATAATTTCTGTGTTCTAAAAACCAAAGTAGTTTTCTTCAAAACTTACAATGCTAAGCCATTAATGTATGTTATTTTACTTAATTTATTTATCTTCTGTTTATTCTTTCTCTGTATTTTGCTATGTAAATGACAAAACAGCAGTGTAAAAATTATTCAGTGGATCATTTTGATAGGAAAGGTATAAAATAATGTGGTTCAAGTTTTAAATAGGAAAATTAGATTGTAATAAATAAGCTTTCATTGCTTAGATAAGCACCTTAATACCTACTACCTGAACTAGGAGAAAATTGACATCCAAAGTTTTAATTATTAAAACTTAAGGATATTTATGCTTTGGAAATAGGGGCTTCTTTGCAGCAAAACAATAAATGAGATTTTGAGATGTGCCTAATAAACTTTTAATAATGATTATATTAAACTTTATTTTCCTTTGTGTGTTCTGTGATTTGTACAATATAAAACAGGTGCCAAGATTATTCTACAGATACCATAGTTTAATAATTTTTATGAGCTTGATATTATTCATCTAGAATTAGGCTGCTTGCATTCCTATTGCTTAGGAAAACTTAATTAGGAGTTAGGGAATTTGAAACACAAGTAATGTAATATGGTTCACTCATAATGAGAAATTATTTAGATACATTATATTGAAATATCAGTATTACACATGAAATGTTTTGCAATTTAAAAATTATTTATTAGAACAGAGAGAGGTAAATATAACTAAGAAAAACAAATAAGCTCTAAAAACTTCTGCCTCAAGAAATTTTACTCACTAGACAATTTGATCTCATGTTTCATTTTTAAAAAAAATTATGATAGTAACTATTTGTTACATCAATAAAACTATAAAACCACAAAAACTGGTGTTCTCTTTCTCTCTTTTTTTAATCTCTAACCTTTCTTTCTCTTTACCTTTAACCTTAAGTAAACAGTTCTTTTTTGAAACACAATTTTCTTATGCATACAAGAAATATCTGCATTTTAATCCTTTCTTTTTTTTTTCTAAGCACTGATTCATTTGGAGTTGTAACTAGAGGAAATTCTCATACTGGAATCATGTTTTTCCTGCTTGCAGTACAATCTCCATGTCATCCCCAAACCACATCTCTAGCAAGCAAGCATGCTGATGAAGTTGGAGCGTCTGAATAAAGCCTCCCTTCTCTCACACCTAGTGATTTGGGTTCTCTATGTTTCAGCCCTGATGTTCCCCCAACCCTCTGGACCCGGTGGGTGATCTCTACAAAATATTTTTCTCAACCACTTCCAGGCTTCTCTCAGGTATGTAATAAAGATTTCATCTTCTGGTAAATCATGGTCCACTATGACTCAATTCCATTTATTTCAAGTTTTTTTTGTTGTTGTTGTTGGTTTGTTTTTGTTTTTAAATCGTTAGTTTTATACCAATCAATATTTTCTCTTAGAAAAGTAGTGGTAGATACTTAATGTGTTCTGCTAAAGGTGGCCACTGTTCTATTTTCTTTCCTTAGTCTTTCTTATACTAGTCACCTGAGCATCATATTTTGCCCCATTAAGTTCTTACTAATCTCTTGAAACCATTTGACACCTGGAACTCCATTTTCTTAATGGAACTTAAGTGAGGTAAATATGACTAAGTTCCTCCTTCCTGTATCTCTATTTTTCTGTCCACTTTATAAACTTTTTCATATCCTTGAGAGTATTAAAATATCTGTACTGAAGGTTAAAATTCTTAAGACATACACAGGAATACATGAGCTTATTCTCCTCAGAGAAATGAAAGAAAATCTCTAGTCATGGCTGCTAGGCCCATGTCATTTCAGAAGCTAGCCTGAAAACAATATTTCAATGAATTATGAATATTTTTACTTTCACATAGTCCAGGGAGAATGTAAATATATCTATGCTCTAGTTGCAGCCTATTCTGCCTATATAAAGAATGATATACAATTATATTCAATCATAAACAATGCATAACTATTGATGAGCATTCACTTGTACCTAAAGTAAAAAATGTTTTTTCAGAATTTACATTATTTCTCTAACTCATCACCTCTAATAATATTATACTTCGTGAAGGGTAGTCAATCAAAATTAAGGTTGCATTTAAAAGTTATGCATCTCATCCCAATTCCAATGTTGTCTCTCTTTCATTACTATAAAATATAATGCTTTATCCTCTCTTAAATAATCCACCCCTGAATTTAATATTTTAATTTAACAATTAATTGTGTACTATTTTTAAAGTCAGGATTTTCTCTCATACATTGCTTATAAACACGAATATACCTTGATATATCCAGAGATTACAAGTGTTCGTTGGTATAATAAAAAATATGACATGTTGAGGCATATTTTTAAAGCAGCAAGATGTAAAATCTTTACATAATGTTTCACTTTTAGCAGAACAGTATTTTCAGCATTAAATTGAACATATAATTTACCTATATCAATTTATTTACATTTTTTGTATGTGAAAGAGTATGGAAAATATTTTTATGGATACTATTCATATGATTTTTCAATATTTTTAGGTATTTATTTTTAAAAGCATCATTAAGTCATTTAAACAATTATAAATGTCTTAATTTTTAACAGGATCTTATAAAATGCATCACTATTAATAAAATAAATTGTCAGTATTTCAGGAATTGTACTTTTTAAGGAAGATAGTATTCCAATAAACTTTTAAGACTCAATAGGGCCGGATTGGTTCTGTCTTAAAATGTAGCACAAAATATTCTAAGTTTATATCCACTTAGCAATCTGAAAGAAGGAATGACTTTAAAAAAATCTAGTCCTAATTAATTTCAATAAAGCAAATTCTGTTGAGTATGAATGAGATGTAAGACACTTCACATACTAACTTAAATGTGGATGTTATTACCTTCATGTTAAGTAATTTGCTGAAAAGTTGAATCTCAAAGAGACTAAGTCACTTACTTAAGGTTACTCTACAAAGAAATGTAGTACTGAGCAAACATTCATCCATGCAACTCTAATTACAAATCTTTTTCAATTTATACACAAATTAGATTTTTTTAAAAATTAAGATTAAAACTTGACATGCTAAGAACAAACCTCCTTATTTACTCAAGTAAAACAGGTAATTTGTTTGAGTCGGGAGGGTTTTCTTTGCATTAAAATGTTTAGGCAAATACACTAGCGATCTGATATTGGAGAGCATTTTTGGAATATGTAAAACTTGGGACAAATGGTAAGGTTATTAATTTATGAAGCACCACAAAGAAAACAGAGGTCAGGCTAAGTGGGTTATAGTTTAAAATGCCAATATTCATAATCTAGAAATAGAACTTGGATTAATTTGTAGGAGTATTTTGTATTATAAAAATGAGAATTGGTTGTATATAAACTGTTTGAACAAAGTATAGCATTCCTGGGCACTTCTAAAAGCTAAAAGTTACATCATAAAAATAATTTGTATATGTACTTTGAAATTCATAAGAATTTTACTACATGAATCAACAATGACAAATTACCATTAAACAAAATAGAGATTATTTTTGCTAGCCTGTGAATTAATAATGGAAGAAAAAAGAAGAGAGGATGGGAGCTTATGAGTTATGTTTTGCTTTTCAAAATAGTCATAACCAGCAAAATAAATGTTTTATGTGTTCCCAAAATGCATGTGTTGAAATTCTAACTCCCAGGATTAGGAGGAGGGGCCTGTGGGAATTAGGGCATGAGAGAGAGCTCACTAATGAGATCAGTGTCCCTACAAGAAAAGCTGTAAGAATCTCCTCTCTCTCCCTGACATGAGAATACAATGAGAAGATGGCTGTTTTCAAGCAGGCAAAGAGTCCATAGTAGACATTGATCTTGTACTGCCCAACCTCCAAATAATGTGAGAAATAAATTCTCATTTTTTAAACCACCCAGTCTGTGGTAATTTGTTATGACTGCCCAAACTAAGACAAATACTTTCTCTAAAATGGACACTACATTTATTATTTGGGAGTTTGATTATTATGTATATTCAGCAATTGTAGAACATTTAGTTGCATTGAAAGAAAAGATTGGAGGACAGAGATGACAGATAACTGATTGACTGACTAATTTGTGGAATTTCAGCTGAGAAGTGAGGTAGAATAGGCTTTTATAGCGATAACTAAGATGAAATGGAATTGATGAATTCAATAAATATTTGAGTTATTTAATCTACAGGAAATAGAAATACACAGAATGTGAGCAGTGAGGGAGAGGAGACAGCAGTCGGTGGGTGGTGATGTTACCCACTGGGATGGACTGTGTAAATGCAAGTGTCCATGCTTGATGAAGGAAGAAGGGCAAAATAACCTATTTAAACGAGGGCATGTTTAATTAAGTTGTTTCTGAGACCTCCAAAATAAAGTTTTAGCACAGCTGTTGAAGTAAGATCTGTAACTCAGAAGTAATGCCTCAGCCAGAGAAATAGATTTTTAGCCATTTCTCTATATGTTTCCACATAACCACAGATGAGATTGCTCAGGGAGAAAAGTGGGCCAAGCAGCAAAATTCATGGTTATCTAATATTGAAGAGCTGAAATGAGGAAGATGAACCTGCAAAAAAGCACTGGAAAAAAAACACCCAAAAACACTAGGAGAAATCAAGGAAGTGTGGAATCACTTTGGTTAAGGCCATGGGTGGCAAACTGCAGCTCGTGAGCCACATGCGGCTCTTTGGCCCCTTGAGTGTGGCTCTTCCACAAAATACCACGGCCTGGGCAAGTCTATTTTGAAGAAGTGGCATTAGAAGAAGTGTAAGTTTTTAAAAAATGGTTCTCAGAAGAAATTTCCATCCTTGTACTGTTGATATTTGGCTCTGTTGACTCATGAGTTTGCCGACCACTGGTTAAGGGAACAAACTGCTTTGAGAAAGGAGAGGAGTGGCCTGCGAAGTCAGTTTACCGAAGACAGCAAGCTATTGAATAGATGAAAACTAAGATGTTTATTTGATGTTGCAACATGAAGGCCATGTGTAGCCTTAGGAAGATTTGGTTCAGCCCTAGACGGCTTAGCTCTGCGCGAAAGAAGTAAAAGAAAAAGAAGTTGAGGCAGCAAATTTAGGAGACCCTGTTCAGAAATCTGTATGTGGAAGAAGGGAGAGAAAAAGTGTGTCTGGAGAGCTGGGGAGAGTGGTATTCAGTCCTGACAGGAGTTTCCATTTGCTTAGTGTATGTGTGTGTGCCTGTGTTTGTTATAGAACTATGAACACCTTTAAGACCTAAGGGAAGTGTCATCTTAAGAGGGAATATACATCAAAGAAATGTGTTTTGTGTTTACAAGTGTGTGTGTGTGTGTGTGTGTGTGTGTGTGTGTGTGTGTTCAGGTGATAAACTATATTTGAAAGGCAGGCAACATGCATTGTTTGGGTTTACTCAGGAACCTGTCCTGCCTTTTTATAGTAAAAAATATCTGTCCTTTTGGCAGAATACTCATCCCCCCTTGTCTTGTGTTTTCAAAGATATCTAACTAATGAAAGCATCCCAACTGATGACCATATTGATTCAGGAAATTCAGGTGTTTGGTTTTCCATGCGTTTGTTATCCCAGGGAATTTTCTATTTCTTTGGGTTGTTTGGTGGAATGATGTAAGCCTGGTCTCAGGGACTCCTGCTAACTGCTCAAAAGTGCAAAGAGTTGGTGACTGGGAGATCATATTTAGCCTAAATTTCTCTCACCAAGCCGTGTGCCATGACACAGGGATGCTTCCGCCAGAGGAAGAGGCACCGTTTTCTATGAAGGGTCATGATCCAGCTCTTATGGCTGGGCCTATTTTTAAAAAGTATGTTAAATTTGTTTTCCAACCATTCTGTTAAATTAATGAAAAAAAATCCTGATTTGAAGAGTGATATCCCTTATGATTTTTTTTTTAAATGAGGCCATTTGCTTCAACAGGACTTCAAAGATGAGTGGGCAAAGATGCACATTAATTTAATAGGTAAGCCACAAAACAACTGATTAGGAGCTACTTATTGGCACTTCTTTAGCTGATTACAAGATATATATCCAATAACCTGGAAACATAGCGACCAGGTTTATTTTGCAAGAAACATGAAAAGAGTGTAAATGGTCACATTCATTTAACATAGTCATTTTGAGTCGTGCATTAATAATTAAGACATTGTGTCCTAAAAATGCAGGCATAATACCAGTGCTAAGTCACTGTTATTCAAATATACATCTCAGAAACTGGCAGCAACTTTTTCTTTTCATAAACCATTGCTGGTGTTTTATAAGGTAAAATACATCCTTTTGATATCGGTGCATTTAATTGCCTTTTACAAAAAGCAATTGTTCCTTGTTCTTTTGAATGAAGTTAGGATTTGATTTCATTATTTAAACTTATTAAAAACTATAGATTACATATGTATAAAAATTAGTGTAAGCAAAATGTATTCATTTGTTCAAAGTGTACTTACAATTTATAAAAGAGAGCTCTGTTAATAATTACAATAAACAGTTTAGAGTCTAAGCTATTTAATTTCCAATCCCTACCATCCAAACCAATGAATAACCTAGTTAATACTTGAAAATTTAACGCCAGTGCATTTTTTAATTACTATGAATTATGATGAGCATCATTTTGGTATATTACTTTCCATTAACATGATTCTTTCTATTGGTTATGAGGCAACTTAAAAAAAATAGGTCTTTTCTAAACCAGTTTCTTAAATCTTTTTTTTTTTTTTCAATTTTACCAAAGTATTATTAAACTATTATTTAGTTTTGGGTAATATGTCCTGAGAAGCATGAAAGACATTTATGAGCTTGTAGATTTAATTTTTTTCATGATGTTCCATAAACTTGTTTATCCTTTTCTTCACTGACTTAAGCAATCATTTTTTTTTTTTTGCTTTCATGTTGATATCACTTAATTACATAGTGGCACTAATCTCTTTTATGCTTATTTTTGTAAAGAGAACACAACTTTCCCAGCTTGTGTTGTTTGTTGGACATAAGAATAAAGAATGGGCAAAAAAATTTGAACTTGACACCCTTTTGCCTTATCCTTTATTTTGTCCTCCCCTGTTCAAGTTCTCCATCATTTCTCTCCTCTGGAGAAGCAACATGATTAACCATTTCTGTCACTATGCACTTTTAAATGAATCATTTTTCTTGCTCTTAATTAAATTTTAAAAATCTTAATGAAGTATTCCTGAGTGTACAGAATCCTGATGTCTGACAGCTGTTGAAAACCACCTATCAAGGTGAAGAATATACACAAGCTAAAATAATAATCCCAATTGTACTCTAGTTATCAAAACAAATTTTATACAAACACTGGAGGAGAAGTTCCCAATGTTCACAACTGTTCTCTGAACAATAGTCAATGAATAAAAGTACCTGTGAAATTGCTGAATCTCTAGAGGAACTGAATATAAATCAAAGATATATGTGATTTCCACTGTACTATACAAACACATATCCATGGAATTGTGAACAATTCAAATCTGGGCCGTGCCATGAATATTCAGGGAGAAGGTAAGAAGTCTAACGACTTGTAAATTGATAAAACAATGCCACAACAATAAATAGTTATTGGAAATACGTGAGTGAAATCCATTGGGCATAGTGGTAAAACATTTAGTTCAGTTTTATTTTTGTCATACTCACGAGGAAAGTACTCTTCAGACTAAATTGAGTGCTGTTTTGATAAATTAACTCTTACAAAGTTAGCCAGTGTGTAAAATGTATAAGAAAAATCTAGTCTATTTAGTGGAGAAATTAATTTGGGGATATACAGTACTCTCACAAGCCTCAAACTATAAGAGGAACACAGAATATATATGGACTTATTATCTCTATTGAAGGGAGAGAGTACATGACAAGCTATTTAAAGTCATACACTAAATCAGACATTGAATAATTACCTTCCATAGAAATGCTAGATATGTAATTAGCTTTAAGTCATTTATCTTGATTTTTTAATTCACTCAATCAGTCATTACTTCTACAACTAATTCATGAGTGGTATATTATGCATAGGCATTCTGCTGAAAAATATTTGCAAACATAATAGAGATAGCTTTTATAGTCATAAAATATACAGTATAATATAGAATTCTGACTACAGTTTGGGAGTCATACATCCAGTGGTTGAAGATTCAAGTTTACTATACTATTTCTATCTTATTAGGCACACAAATATAATTTTATGTGATGATAAAATGTTCTAAATATGTCTGTCCACTAATTGAGAGCACTTGAAATGTGATTAGTGAGACTAAAACTTTACTTTTTGCTTAATTTTAACTAGTTTAAATTTAAATAACCACATGGCTAGAGACTACCACATTGGACTGAGCTGTAAAACTGTTGTAAATATCAAACAACCATAAGCAGCTAGTATTTATCTCAGAGTAAGTATTATTATGCAGTAGTTACTGGGATCCTTGTTGATGATGATAGTGTAGATTTCTTGGGAAAGTGACTGAATAGTCTCAAAATGAGAAAAAGTTCCTCCAAAACCATATTGGCAATAAGATTCAGTAAAGGGAACTGATTTCTGAGTAATCATAAAATAAATACGTTGTTCTGGTATTTATAGCCATGGTATTAAAATTTAATATACATAGAGTAAGTATTGAACAAATTCCATATCTAAAACATAATCCTTGAGCAGCCTCAGTTTCTCGGTAAGGTTATGATATTCACAGGTAGGAGTTCTAAAGGTGCTTCCCCCTTTTTAAAGAAAGGATACCCTCAGAGAAAGAGTAACTATATGAAACAACAGAGTTATTCATCTTCTTCAAGTCTCAGCACTACAGAGTAATGACTCAAAATCTTTTCCCACGTTATAAATATGGCCAATAATGACTCAAATGGGTCCCACTGCAGCATGTGTGCTGGTTGTTTACATTTTGGAAATTGCTTTTCTCTTGGTAATGATACTGTTTCTTAGAGTAAAAATACCCCATAGGTAAACATATTCAAAAGAGTATGAAATCTAGACTGGCTCATATTTAACTAGAGATCATTCTTCACAAGAAGATGACAATGTCTTGTATCCATACACATTTCAACTGAAGAAATATATAAAAGAATTTCAGTAGCTCAGTGGCGTATCTTTTGCAGTTCCCTTCACCTTGACTGTCCACCCAACTCCCTGTTATCTATGCTGCAGAAAGCTGTTCTTTTTGGGACTGTCCACCCAACTCCCTACATGATGGCTTATGCTTGGGTTTTGGAAAATAGGAATCAAAAGTCCCAGAAATTGTCACATGCAACTTCCTAACGTCACTCTTCTCCACAGGCCATGGTTTGGATTCACGGAGATGAACAGCAATTGTGTGTGGTACAAGTTAACATAGGGGTCAGATAGTCTTGGAGTTTCTAGTTTTTAATGTATTGCTGGTCAGTGATAGACAGATACATGATTATATTTTATTCTCCAATTCAGCTATGGATCGTAAGTTCATAAACTGCAGGTTTATTTATAATGAACAGTCTTGATAGGAAAGTACACCCGGCCAAAAGAATTATGAAGGAGCATAATAAGTTCAGTTCAAAACTTGGAAGATCTTCCCTCCTATTTCATTCTTAGATTTATAGCCAGCAGAATTCTGTGCCATCTTTTACTGAAAGGTTCAGATACATGTAAAACAGCAATATCCACAATGGTCTGAAACTGACAATAAATCAACTGTCTGCTAATAACTGAATAGATAAGTGAGATTTGGTATGCCTTCTTTTAATAGAAGGCTAATGCAGCATGGAAAATAAACGATAAATAATATATGTCATCAATGGATGAATTTCATACATATAAATAAAAGAATGAAGAGACAAAAAAGTATTCACTGTATATATTTTTTATAAAAAGGTGGAAACCAGAAAAATACAATTCTAATGTACAGAGATGCATATTCAGATAGGTGTGATCATTTTAAGCCTAGATAATATTTTTCTTCAGGGAGAGTAATGGAGTTATGTTTGATGGGTGGAAGTGGGATGCTCTGGAGTTATCAAAGTGCTCTATCTCTCAGATTAGGTGATACTGGGAAGGGAGGGTATTCTTCATTATTAAAACAATTTGTTACACCAGGCTCTTATAGTTTCCACATTTCTCCATGTGGATTTTACTTCTCCGTGAAAGAGCCATAGATAGTAGACTACATTTAGAAAAATGAAGGAAAGGGGACTTTTTTTTTTCCTTCAAAAGACTTGATATATATTATGTAGTCCACTAGATACAATTTTAGTCACATATTTCTGATTGGAGCAGAAGGTGCTTTTTTTGCAATATTGTTTGATTTGATAGGGTAAAGTTATACATCACAGGAAATATGCAGGTCGGATGTCTGCCTCTGTGTGGAGTTTGGTTTTGATGCAGTGGCCATTTATTGATTTTGTAGTTTGACAGTAAGCTACGATAATATACTTAGAGAGATGTTCTCTTCTGATTTTCCACTAGTTAAGACTTTTGAAATGACTTGTCTTTCAATGTAAGGTCTCCCTACCACAGGAAGGTATGCCTCCCCCTTCATAGTTCTGCAGCCTAATGGTAAGAGCGGGTTTAATCCCATCTCCTACAACCAAGAGGGCCAGGATTGGGACTTACTTTTGCAAAGTTGTTGCTTTAAAATCTGACCTTAAATTGTCCTAACTGGAATCAATCAAATAATTGAAAAATGGTTGGGGGAAAAAATGAAGTTTTTCCTTCTGGACAATGTGGGAAAGATTGTGAGACCTTAGGTTATAACATTAATTTTGCTTCTGAAAGACAAGTCATCCTGTGGATGAAGGTGACACCTGGGAGAGAACAGAGATGAGAACCTTTCAGTGATCCTGAGTGGCCACTTGACTAAATTAATGTGGGCTCCTTCGTTCTTTGTGACATAGAAAAGACCACCTCTGTGGACTCTGTTGTTGTTGTGAATGTGAGGCAAGTGCTTAATCTCTTCTGTCATCTGGCTGTGTGAGTTGGATATTCTGATATTTGCCATGGATCACATTTTACCCAATGCAGTGAAAATCTAGACACTGAAAAGAACACTAGACAACCAGTCTTTTTCTATACTTTAAATTTTAGGTTTGTGGATCTTTACATTCTTTGAGAGATAATTAAATTGTCAATAAGCAAACCTTATCTTTTATTTGCATCTGCAGAAAATCACAATGATGTAGGATAAATAATAAGTAAACAAATGCTAATCTAAAAACTGCCTGCTGTAAGAGGAAGTCAATTCTATAACATGAAGATTTTTACTTGCTTTGTTTTTAAGCTATATTGAAATTTTGAAAACAGAAAATGTCTCTGAAAGGTAAATATAAAATCATTGATAATTGCAAATGAATATAAAAGTTTCCTATAAGACAAAATTATTTCCAGCCTGTATTCAATAGTTCATCACAATTTTATAAAATGTTATTTGTATTATGTAAAGCATAAATGCAATTATCTATTCCCTCCAGCCCTGATATCTTAGATACCACTATTTTTAGAACTTAATCGTAATTTTCTACCCTAAGTTCGTTTTCCATATTCCCTCACAGCTCCATCCCCATTCAAACGTCCCAATAGAAGACTATCCTATTGGCGCTCACAATGGTATTTCTACAAATATGTGCTCAAGAAATATTGGAGATTGACTTCAGAGACAATGCTTAACCGGAATGTTCTGAAATTGTACCATTAAAGCCCAGTTCTTTAAAAGTGGTCTTTGATCAACCGAAGGACTTTTATATATGCATATAAGTACAACCAATGGACACAAAACTCTGGGGAGGGAGGGCGGGCAATGGTATATGTACAAAGATAATTAAAAATAAATAAATAAATAAATAAATAAATAAATAAATAAATAAATAAAAGTGGTCTTTGAGAGAAGCCAGAGAATCAGCAACTAAGTAACTGTAGGCATAACCTTGTTCCAAAATCAGGTAAATACTGGAAACTCAACTACTAAAAAATCACTAATATATTTCAGTAGAATATGTGCCTTCATCTGAATTGAAGCATTAATTTTAGGATTTGTTAGATATGTTAATTGGTTCAAATCAAAATTAACATATGAAAAGAAAGGAAGAGACACTGAAAAGAGGCTGTGAATTAAAGCAGCAAAAGTAGTAATAGAAATAAACCTTACATGTGACAGCCTGTCACCTCCATGAATTAGGGTTGTGTAGCAAAAAGGCAGCCTTTGCAAAGCACCATGACACTGATCTTCAAGAGCACATCAATGTTGGCCATAAAGACATTTTCTTTGCAAATATTCATGTCATTAATCTTCTTTCAAAATCATTGAGGTATAAACATAAGGCAGACTTGCATTTATACAGGAAGAATGTACAAAAATGAGTGTGCTGCATTTTCTATTGCTATCTATTTCTGTTCATATATATTATAACTTGGATATGGGATATGAGAGCCCTGATGTTCTGAATGCTTGAATTACCTGCCATATATGTAGAGTCACAGTGTATCTTAAAAATATAGAAACTCATGTTTCTGTATGCATTACATCTTTGCTTTACTAAATCATTCCTAGAATGGGATCTAAATGAAATTTACATTATAGTAATACTGTTTACTTCTATATCATGGTATTATAAATGATACATTACTTTCATAAACACATGCCTACACTTAGATAATAGACAGATGATTAGATAGATAGATAGATAGATAGATAGATAGATAGATAGATAGATAGATAGAAAGATAGATAGATAGATAGATAGATAGATAGATAGATAGATAGATAGATAGATAGATAGACAGGGAGAGATATTTCTTTTATATACAACTTGAAATCATAGCATACAATAAAACACAATACATATAAATTTATGTATACAGTTAGCAAACATACTATATATACTCAAAGCACTATGTGAGGGGCTAAACAAGAAAAACAAATTATTGCAAAGAGACTCATCATTGAGGAGTCCAACAAAAAGGAAAATAGAATCCTGTTGTTTTATGTTTTTTTTGTGTGCTTTTTTTTTTTGGTGGTTTTTTTTTTTGTAGTTTAAGCAAAGCATTATTGAGGTAAAGAGGAGAATATGAATATCTTTCTTAAGAAATGGTAAACTCTGTAGAATTTGCAGGGGAGAAAAGGTAAGTGCAATTAAGGCGAGTAAATAGTATATGAAGTAGATTTATCATATTGCCAGGAATTCATTCTGGCTCAGATATCCTTTGCTTAGGTAAGTAGTTAGGTGATTCTGGACAGGTTTGCTGGAGATGATCATAAGAATTTTTATATCTCTTGGGAAAACTGAAAGATTATAGTAGGTTAAAAGGAGATCAAATTCATTTCCTATAAGGAAAATAAAGCCAGATGTCTCATCACACCATATTTAGATGTACATTCTCTGAGGATTATAGATGTAAACATGAAAGATTAAACTCTAAAATGTGACAAGGCGACTTTCACTCTTCAATCTGCTTCCCCTTTTCATAGTAAACAGCTTAAGGAGAACAACAATAAACAACACAAACAAAAAATATGGCTCAAATATTGGCACTTAAATAAATCTATATACAAAAGTAAGTTGTATTTAGTTTTGAAATTAGAAATTAGGTATGACCATGAAACATTTTTTCATTAAAAAACATTTGATATTCTGTGACTATGTAACTATATTTTCTTCAGTTGAAAGTCAAAAAAAGGTTGTGGCCACAAATTCTGGGAAAATGAATTAAAGAAACCTGTGTACTTGTTTTATATTTCCTTCCATTGTTTGCACAGAGATGGCAGAGAGGCGCAAGGAGGTGATCCCAGAATGAACATCATGGCCAGCAGTAGTGTCGTACAGCCCCTTAACCACCATCTTTCAGATCAGGGAGAAAGTGATCAAAAGTATGACCTTGTTAACTTCCATATAAATGATGGTGTTTGTCTAAGGCTGAATATGAGATAATTAAGACAAATACTCCACATGCAGAGTTTTTATAATAAATAAAAAGATAGCTTGCAATGAGAAAACATGTCAATATAATGTAACAAAGATTTTAAGAAAGCTCTATAATCAGGCAAATGGATACAAAAAATAATCTATATACAAAAATAACACTAATTCATGATATAAAACTATTGTAAACTAGGAAAAGAAGAGCTGCTAATGTAGCATCACAGAGTATAGAGCATACATCAATATTAAAGTAAAACTTTAGAAACACATCAAAGTTAAAAACAAGAAGAAGATGCCTACTCTCACCTTTGTTATTGAGTATATTACTGGTCCTAGATAATATGAGAAAGCAATAAAAAGAAATGAAATATAACAATGGTAAAGTTGTCATTTAAAGATGATACAATTGTGAACATATATAATCTAATGAAATCTGGAAGCAATAAGAATTAATCATAAATTTCACCAGGGTTGCCAGAGATAAGATCAAAACCCAGAAATCAATACCATATCAACAACCAATTTTAAAATGTAATAACAGCAAAAATTGTAAGTTACCTAAGTAACAAATTTGATAAAAGATGTTTAAGATATTATGAAGAAAATTATTAAATGTTATTGTATGATATAAGATCTCAGCACATGAAGAGATCTAATCCCTAGATGAAAATCCATTGTAAATTATAGATGTTATCCTGTAACAGTTGATCTATAAATTCAGATAAACTTCTATTAAAAAATAATTTTTAGTGGAAATTACCAAGGTGATGTAAGAGTAAATGGCTAAGAGTTGTCAAAAATATGAATCATAATAAAGTGTGAGGAAACAAAAGATATAAAGAATAATTACCATGTCAGTAATTTGGCATCGATAGGTATACCAAAGAAGTGTAGCAAGAACCCAGAATATAGTGTGTGTGTATTGACACAGACAGATAAACTTTATCATAATCATGGCTCCTAACTCTCTTTTTAATTTCCTATATTTTTGTGGCATTTCTTTTTTTATTATTTACTAGAAGCTTGGTGCACAAAGTTCATGCACTGGGGGGTTGTTCCTTAGCCTAGCCTGCACCCTCTCCAATATGGGACCTTTCAAGGGATGTCTGACTGCTGGCAGTCAGATATCCCTCTCACAATCCGGGACCTCTGACTACTAACCACTTACCTGCCTGCCTGGCTGATTGCCCCAACCGCTTCTACTTGCCAGCCTGATCTCCCCCAAACTGCTCCCCTACTAATGTGATTGACATCTAACTGCTTCCCTGCTGGACTGATCACCCCCAACTTTCCTCCCCTGCTGGCCCAGTAACCCCCAACTGCCCTCTCCTGCTGGCCTGATCGCCCCCAACTGCCCTCCCCTGCTGGCCCAATAGCCCCCAATTAACTCTCCCCTGCTGGCCCAATGGCTCTCAGCTGGCCTCTCCTGTTGGCCTGATCTTCCCAACTGCTCTCCCCTGCTGGCCCAGTCACCCCCAACTGCACTCCCCTGCTGTCCTAATTTCCCACAACTGCCCTCCCTTGCCGGCCACCTTGTGATGACATGGGAGTGCCCATCTTGTGATGATGTGGGAAGGCCATCTTGTGATGACTTGAGAGTGCAAGGGCATGAGGGCCACCTAGTCTTTTATTAGTATAGATTTTATGAGATCTTAGCTATTCTTTAAAATTTACATTTGATAAAAAATTTTATATTGTATTTTTAAGAATTAGAAAAATATGTTCAAGTTATTATGCTATATTAAAAGAAACAAACAAGTATACAAGATTTGCTCAAGCTCTTGTATGACAGTTTAGCTGATAAGTTAATTCTGAATAGCAACGTGTGTTCCTTAAAATACAGAACAAAATATCCCATTCTGTTCTTTCCTAATTATTAGTGTAAAATTTTTTGCTGTCTTTCTAATCATCATGGTTTTATAGAAAACCCATTGGCTTTTCCTCTGGAAGTGTTTAAGATTTTTTTTGGTTTTTTTTGGGGGTTTTTTTTTGATGTTTTACAGTAGCTAGTTATGAGTTTGTTTTTATTCTTCAGAACTCACAATACACTTGAAACTGAGAATTTATATCTTTAATTCTGAAAACTTTTAGCCATATTGACTTTGTATATTTTGATTCTTGTTTAATCATTGAGTCTGGAATTAGTCTTTTGTTTGACATGAAATATGTTTATTCTTCTTTTCTTCCTCTGAACCATCTGCTTATTCTGAATCAGCTTGGACTTTCTGAGACTCTTACAAAATTAATTATTTTGTTTCACAAAATTATTCATTTTATGCTTTTTAGATTGTCAGTATTTTCTCATTGTTTATCTTTTTATTGCTATTTATTTTAAAAAGAGAAGAAGCTCAATGAATGATTTATCAAATTATTTCAACTGGAAGTCCCCTCATTTGCATATAAAAATCAGTGGAGAAAATTGCATAAATTTCATGTTTCCTGAGTTTGAAATTGGCAAAACAAAAATTATAGCAGATAATACATACATGGATGGTAGAGTTCAAATTTTAAAATTATTTATGGTTCAATTATTGGGCTCAAAAGAAATGTTTAGCAGTAATAGCTGTTGTTTTCATATTGTTAACATAACTAGAAATTTGGCAGCCTGTTCTGCACTTAATAGATAAAACATCTCAGTGTATTAGTTGTTTAACATGTAATGGGGATTAGTTAAATATGATTCCTAAATTCCTATAATTTACCAAAAATAGTATTGGGCTCTGAAAGTATAGCAGTGAATAGAATAGGCTGGCAGAAGAATATTAAATAAATGAAAGATAATATAATTACAAGTTGTGATAAAAAGCTATGGATATAAAGGAAGATTATACTAAAGAGAAGGACTTGATGAAACTAGGAATTGGGGCAATCCTCTCAAGACATATGTCATTTGTACTGGGACTGAACAAAGGCTAAGGTGCTCTCTTGTAACGAATGCTGACATGTGTCTAGGTGAAAACAATTTGTTCAAAAGTACTTAGTTAAAAAAAAAATAACTGTTTTCTAAAAATTAGCTGAAACAGAAATCGATGGGAAAAGAGGCAAGATATGAATTTGAAAGTGGAACAAAGCCCAGGACCCCAAAGGATGTTAGGCCATATTTTGAGTTTGGATCATAATTGAAGTTCAAAAGAAAGCCAAGACACAGATTCAGGCATTCAAGCAAGCACGTTAAATCCTCCTATACACAATACATATCTGCCAATATAATACCTGCTGTCATTGATGGCAAAATAACATTAGCCTGTATAGTAACAACAATAAATATACCTTCTCACCTGTCCCTCTCATTAAATTTGGACTTTGGTGCCATCAGCTGGGTTACTGGGCCTGGAGCTCTTATAGATCTCTTTTTGACCTCTTACTTTAAATTATTTAATGCTGTCAATTATATTTATATATATATATGGACTTTTTAAAAATATATTTTATTGATTTTTCACAGAGAAGAAGAGAGAGGGATAGAGAGTTAGAAACATAGATGAGAGAGGATCATCGATCAGCTGCCTTTTGCACACCCCCCACCGGGGATGTGCCCGCAACCAAGGTACATGCCCTTGACCGGAATCGAACCTGGGACCTTTCAGTCTGCAGGCTGACACTCTATCCACTGAGCCAAAACGGTCCCGGCATATATGGACTTTTCTTAAAGTACATGGTTAATTGTCTAGGACTGAGTGGCCCAGTATTATTGATGATTAATTTTGTGTGTCAACTTTGCTGGGCCATGGTTCCTAGATATGTGGTCAAACATTATTGTGGATGTTTTTGTGAAGGTATTGTTGGATAACGTTAACTTTTAAGTCAGTAGACTTTAAGAAAATTGCTCTTCATAATGTGCTGGGACTTATTTAATCAGTTGAAGGGCATAATTAAGCAAAAGACTGACCTTCTCAGAGCAAGAAGGAATTCTGCCAGTAGACAACTTCCTTCCGACTTGGATTACATTGATCTTTCTAGCCAGCCCACCCTGCAGGTTTTAAACTTGCCAACCTCCATAGCCACCCGAGCCAATTTGATAAAAATAAATCAACACATATACATACATTCTGTTGTATTTGTTTCTCTGGAGAATTCTGACTACCCAGTGTGTTTTTGTATTTGCATATTGATCCTTTCATTGGTGCTACTGTCAACAATACTGTAAGTTTTGGTGTCTATGTTCACAGTTAAGCTTCCCTGTCCTGATTTCCTCTAGGGAGAGAAATAGTGTTATAGAATTTTATAACAATAAAATTATAGAAATATAATTTTGATATATTATAAATATAAAATATGGAATTGTTGTAGAAAAACAATTTTTCATTGTTTTGTGCTTTATTAATTTAAATGTATTTCTTAGAAGGTCAACAAGACCTTATCTTCCTCATGCATTGGGGCCCCTCCATTGGGAGGCCTTCATCATGAAGCTTTCTCACATAACTGCTTGAATGCCTTCTCACGAATTTGTATGTAAGAGTAAGTACTTTATTCATACTGTCAGTATAGAGCCACTTTGGGGTTGGAGCAATTTCTGAAATCCAGTGATAATGTTAAATTTATGGAACTACTGTTGGAACAACTCATGATTATTTTCTTCTATTATTAAATTACTAGAGGGCTGGAACACAAAATTTGTCCACTCAGGGGGGTGGTCCCTCAGCCCATCCTGTGCCCTCTCACAGCCGGGACCCCTCGGGGGATGTCCACCTACCAGCTTAGGCCTTAACCTCCCTAATCCAGCAGTCGGACATTCCTCTTGTAGTCCAGGATCCCTCGCTCCTTACCGCCTGCCTACGGTGGAGGTGGGAGAGGTTCCTGCCACTGCTGCTGTGCTTGCCAGCTGCCAGCCAAGTTTCTGGCTGAGCGGTGCTCCCACTGTGGGAGCACACTGACCACCAGAGGCAGCTCCTGCATTGAGCATCTGCCCCCTGATGATCAGTGTGCATCATAGCTACTGGTCATTCTGCCATTTGGTCGATTTGCATATTAGAGTTTTAGTATATAGGATAATAATATAATATTTAAATTATAGAATGTACCATTACTAGAGGCCCAGTGCATGGATTTGTGCACCAATGGGGTCCCTCAGCTTGGCCTGTGGGGATCCAACTTAAACCAGATCTCTGACATCTCCTGAATCTGTGCACCAGGTCTCTAGTATGCATATAAGATATTTGGTTAATCTTTTCTCCCTCCCCCCTCCCTCCTTTTCCTCTTAGATTCACCAGTATGTTCCATGTTTCCATGCCCGTGGTTTCAGCTACTACATTGAGTGTCTGCCCCCGGTGGTCAGTGTGCATCTTAGCTAATGGTTGAACGGTCAGCCAGTTGGCCGGTCACTTAGGCTTTTAGATATATAGATATCAAAACCCCCAGAAGAAACTTTTACTCAGTATGGTATTACTGATATCATATCAGATATTACTCTAGCAAAATTAGATTTACATAAGGTTATTTATTAAGTTTACTTATGAAACTCATTAACTAGAGATTTATATTTATGAGTATTTAATGTTTCTCCCTAAAAAGTGCCTGAAACTGATGAATTATTTCCATCTCTTTAGTTACATGAGAGGATATGACTCATTGATACAATTATTTTCATATTTAACTCTGAATAATTTAACTATGTCATTTTATGTTTATAAACCCTACTATTGTCATATATGTATTTTTATAAAATATAAGTTCATTTAAAAAACATTATCTGCATTTCATATTTTACATTTTTCCCTGTTTAATTAATGGCTGACACTCTGCCTTCTTCCAAAATGTAGGAAAAACAGCTTGAAAATGTTTGCAATATACCAGTCAAAGCTAAAAGAAAATAAAATTGGTAAAAGGAAAATGAAATGATAAAATAAGATAAAAACAGACCTGAATTTAATAACAGCCTGCAAACTTATTTACATTGCAAAGTTTGGTCACATGTTGTGCCTCAGTTTACTAACAGAGCAAAAACATAAGCAATTTGCATTTCAGAAAAAAATAATTCAGTCATTAAGAAGAAAAAGATGCAATCTCACACACTGAAATTGAGACTTGAGGAAAGATATACGTAGTTATGAATATTGGCTCCTTTTATAATTTAATTTCAGAAATGTGAAATAAAGTTCCAAAAGGCATGTAATGTTATTGATTCTTTATATTAACACCTCTCTCACTTTTTAATATATAGTTTCATAAATTTGTAAGTGCTCCATAAACTTACCCATTGTTTTGGATGCTGCTATTATCATCATCATCAGCAAATCTAAAAATGGTTGTGGTGGTGGTGGTGGTGGTGTGTGTGTGTGTGTGTGTGTGTGTGTCTGTGTGTGTGTTTTGAGTGTGCTTAAGAATTATTCAAATTATTCTCAGATTCATTAGAATTCACAAGCTTATTTCTTACTGTTATTTGACAAAGTTTTTGCAATGTGTTAACTATATTTATGAAAAATCTAATCTCCAGGAATAATAAATAACTTGAGACACAGATATTTTCTAGCAAATAATTGCAAGTATTTGTGTCAAGCAAATATAGAAAGAGGAAGATTTCCTAAGGAGTATGTGTAAGACCACTCAAGAATGCCATTTTTTCTGCAAGGCACATTTATGTAATTAAATGTAATTCTATCAACAAGCACATATTGAGGAACTAGACTGGGAGCTTTTATGGTTCCCATCGGAAGTGCCTGTGCTGACTAGATAATCTGCTCAATGAGTGTTCCTATAGCTTCTCTCTTTTGTCCACTGTTCTATTCTCTCCACTTACAAGAGTGCCTGGCACCGAATAGTGCTTGACAAATATTTACTAATTGAAATATTGAAAGGAATGAATAGGTTCTGAGAATTCAGATGAAAGAGGGTCATTAAAATGTACTCTAAGAATAAAAGATAGTATTTTAGACAATTTAGCACACGTTATACGATACAGAAAGTAATGACATCTGTTAAATTGAAATAGGAATCCTTGAACACCTGTTTTAAAGCCACAAATATGTTAAAAGGGAAAATATTGAAAGATACCAGATGTGTAACTATTTCCTGCAAAGCCTAATATCATGACATAAACTTGTACCTACAAGCATTTATTGGGATCCTGATGTGTAAGAGTGTGTGTGTGTGTGTGTTTTATTATTATTTGTTTGTTTTTATACAGAGAAGGTAGATCATCAGGACCATCAGAGAAAGCCAAGCCCTCTTGGCACTGAAACACACTATGGACGATTTTCTCTTTATTGTTTTGTTTTTAACGAGCCTTCTAAATAACAGTCTGGAGTTAGACATACTATCCACATTGTATACCTTTAGCTAGGGATCTAATTATATCAGTTAACATAGACTTCAGTAGAGGATAGAACGTATCTGTAGTGAGACATATCAACACATATAAAAACTTAAAGTTGTTTTCAATTCTTGAATAAAATTCTTAGTGGATCTACTTATAATAAGATGCTACAACAACACAAACAATAAAATAACACAGGAAAGCAAACTTAACAGCCCACCAACCAACGACTAAGTGTTAAAAACAAGACTCCTGTTGATGGAGACATGAAGCATCAACATCTAAAGATTGAACAAGTCTGGTACAGCATAACCTTACCTTTTAGGTTGAACTATAAGTGTAGGAATCCTGAAGCATTTTGTGTTCTCAGTATGGATTGTGTAACCAGGAAGTGAATGCTGGGCCTGCTTCCCAAAGCTATTCCTTTTCTGGTTAATTTTTTTGGAATTAGGAAATATATGCCTTGCATCACATCTTTGTTTTTGTTTTGTTTTTTTTACTTTGTTTTTATTGTTTACACTATTACAGATGTTTCATTCCCCCTAGCCCTCACCCCCCCTCCCTTTAACCATGACACTGTTGTCCGTATCTATAAGTTATATATGTTCTTTGGCTAATCCTCTCACCTTCTTCATCCAATTCCCCTCACCCACTCCACTCTGATGGCTGTCACTCTGCTCCATCCTTAAATCAATAATTTAGAATGTATTTATTCCCAGCATTAGCTACACCTGAAAACAATAATTTCTTCCATAACCTATTAAAATTGATTAAACCATTGCCTTGTTTGGGAAGACTGTACTAAGAGAATTACTGAACAAAAGACCCAGGTGCTAAGAGCATTAATGAACAAAAACTTTCATCTCCAGAAATGCAGCAGTGCATAGAGCAACATAATTGCCTTCTGCATTTCCAAGGAACTTGAAAATGATTTCCTATCGAATATGCCATTATTGGTTAAAAAAAAACGTGTGTAGTGACAGTCACACAATAGCAGTTGTGATCTGCCATCGACGTTCCAGCAATTTTCATCTACTAATTTGAAGTAAAAGTGTCAATTGCAGTGGTCATTTTTATATAAAAAACATTAGAAGGAGTCCCTGAGATTTCATTCTCAGCTCCCCTTTTTCAAAAAGAATATAAATTATAAAAATAATTTTCAAATATGCATATTTTCAATGTATTTTACTTTATATAAAAATCCAAATACCCCTGGGGAATATTCTTACATTAGTTATTATTGAAAGGTATAATCCTGGGGGTAGTTGTGTGTGTGTGTGTGTGTGTGTGTGTGTGTGTACATGGCATGCAAGCATATTACTTCTCAGTTAAATGTTCAAGTCATATTTTTGTCAGAAAAAAAGTGTTTCCTATTGATTCACAAGAGCTTGATACACCTAGATTTGGTAGCTGAAACACTGTGATCCTTACCTATGTCATGTACATAATTTAAAGAAAGTGTCAGGCCTTAAATAGGGACAGAGCTCCTTTAACTGAAAAGCATAGTCACGCAGGGAAGTTTTATACCAATATAAAATATTAATTCTAATGCTAACATGTTGAGATTTGCAGCCTCATGAGCTGTATTTTAAAATAGATGCTTGTGTATTGTGCTAAATAATAAATTATATCAACATTAATCTGCAATTTTTAATATTTATAAAAATAACTACTCTATTTACAGAAGGGTTGGTCACCAGGCACTGCTTACAACTCAGTCCTTATGATGAGAGTATGAGGAGCTATTTCCCTCCCCATTGTGTAAATGAGGAAACCGTTGCTCCCGGGGGTTGGTTGAACCCATGTTACAGAGAGGGGAAGTAGAGACGCAAAGACACCTTAACATCTGGCTCCAAACTCTGTCTCAGCTACAGTGCTGTTCTGTATGCACCCAACAGCACCATCAACATTCCTCTCATCAGTCACTTTGAAATGTCAATTTTTCAACTAAAATACCATGTCTTAATTGATGAAGCAGCAGTGTTTTGAAGAGCTAAATTTCTAAATTCCAAGGCATTTCAATAGCTGTGCCAGATAGACCAAAGTGCCATAGCCCAGAATTCAAGTCTCCATGCTATGTAACTTGGATCTGCCCCTCATAGCTCTGTAAACTCGGCCACGTTTACTTTTGTGCCTCCATATCTTCTTGTTTAAAATAGCAATTAATAATCACTTAGTGTATACGTTATGGAGATAATTAAATAATTTAACACATATAAGAGTTGACTGTTTTGGTATATGAGAAGTACTCAACACAGGTTTATTATTATTAAAATAATTATTTATTGCCTATATTAAGTTTTTCTATATTTATGGTCTTTTTTGTATAGAGTCACCAAATTATATCCAGTCAACTTGCAATAGAAGTATGTAACATTTATTCTATTCAATACCAGGGATCATAATCTGTTATATAGTTTTTTAACAAAAATATTTGATACTAGTACAATGTTTCTGCTTTTTAATATTAAGCATAATTATTAACAGAGAACATTTTTCAAATTCTGATGCCTTAACTTGCTTTTTAAAAAACATATATTTTATTGATTTTTTACAGAGAGGAAGGGAGAGGGATAGAGAGCTAGAAACATCCATGAGAGAGAAACATCGATTAGCTGCCTCCTGCACACCCCCTACTGGGGATGTGCCCCCAACCAATGTACATGCCCTTGACCAGAATCTAACCTGGGACCTTTGAGTCCGCAGGCCGACGCTCTATCCACTGAGCCAAACCTGTTTCATGATTATTTATAACTTGTTTTTATAAATAATCATGTAATAAGCTTATATTCACAATATCTGTAAACCTAAAGAAAGCTAGGTACGGTAGGTATATATATTTTAGTTATCACAGTGCAGTCCATTTCTTCCACGTTTTATGTCACTCAAAGTAGATGACACTGTGCCAGACACCCTGTTAGGTGATAAATGTATGTTTGTTAGATTATTGTGAGATACTAAAATATATTGTCACTATCTTATCCTACATGGCAATGAATCGTTAACATGTATATTTTAACAAAATGTGCATGCTTCCAGAGAACATTAGCCAGATGCTCTGTGTCCTTGTAACCTACACAGTGAGGATGCATTTGACCCACTCCCCTATCAGAAATCTTTGACAGAATTGGAAATAGAGATAATTGTTATTATTATTATTAACCCATGTACTTGCTAGCAATGGACATCTTCTTGGAAATTTTTTTCTGTATGTCTTTGATTGTGATTGTGCTGAAGGAATGTGATAAATCCAGTACTGAAGTGGCTGGAGCTCCTCAGGTCCTTGTCCTGTTATAGGATTTTCATGATCACAACCCAGAGCTAATGAATAATCTGTTGTTCTGACAATTTCCCCTGGTGCAGTGCCAAAAATTGTGCATCTGGGAAACTAATATAAGCAGAAAAGCCCTGGCTGAACTGAGGATGTCTATTCTTAATTATGTTTTTATATTGGTTATTAATCTCTAATTTTCATGTCTATGATTTCCAAGAAATAGTAGATGTTTTGGTTTCTCTGGGTTTTTTGTGTGTTTTTTTGTTTTTTTAGGGGAGGGATTTTGGATTTTGAATCAAGTGTTTCCACATGGGTATATTCATTGCTTATATAATCAGAAAGTTTTAGTTTCCCCAAGATATTCTTTCAAACAGACAAATAAACAGTTAAACCTTAAACAAATCTGCTTTTCCCTAAATTACAAAAAATCATAAAATATATGCATTGTTAGAATGAAGAATATAGACAACTGATAAACTAAAATTGAAAAACAAAGGGCAATTCAAATAAGGAAAAAAGCTTGTAACTATCACAGTTAAGTCCTAAAATAAAGTTTGTCTTGAAGTATAATTTTAGAAATAGATGATTTTCTTGATAGAAGTGTATTGCTACACTAAAAATACAAGATTTGATAAAAAAATAAATCCTTTTCTAATTTTCCATATAGTTTAACTGTGAACATTTCAACAACAATTTAACAGTGAATTTAAAGCTGTATTCTTTAGTTTTTGAGGCAGTAAATGTTTAATACATAATTAGAATAAATAATTAGTAAAAATATTGGAGGACCTATTAAGCTCAGGCATATATAACAAAAAATAAAATTCCTACTATATATTGTCAACTGTTATAAAAATGCAGAGTTATATTAATTTTAAATACATTATACTACCAGTGTTCGTAGGATTTGATATCCTTACTTAGGAATTCAGAGAACAGTTTGATTAACACATTTTAAAAACGTGTGTGTTTTTTTTATATTTGTTCAGAAATAATCTGTAAAATGCATATATTGTTTTCAATTGCTCTAAAGCAAAGTGCTTATTTCTTCTTTTCCTTTTATTTTTTATTTTTATTTTTATAAATGACTTGGAGAAAGCCTCAGCAAAAAGATACCAAATCTTAAAATTTATTATTGTCAATAGCCTGCCTGACCTTTAACTTCATCTGGGCTGTCAGTAATAATCCAAGGTTGCAGTTGCAGTGATAAAATGAAAGATTTTGCATATTGAATCTCTGGGTCTCCTTGAAAGTGTTCAGATATCACAGTCATTTATTCCCATTGTCAGAGCAAGGTCCATTATGAAGGCCCATTCGTCTTTGCTTGAAGATGAGGAGTGGAGAAATTCCACTTCTGCCTTGAATCAAGTACGAACAACTTCAGGGCCCTCAGATATATCAATATGCTCACTTGCTGTAGGTCTAGGATCTCTCTCTCTCTCTCTCTCTCTCTCTCTCTCTCTCTCTCTCTCTCTCTCTTTTTCTCTCTCTCTCTCTCTCTCTTTCAGCTCTGGGCATTGGTTTCTTAAAAATTCGCTTTACCATTATAATACACAATCTGTGTAACACATAAAATAATGTTTACCACATACCTGAGACTTTCTTTTCAATTGGACTTTTTGTCTGTTTTATTCTTTTTCCAGTTTCAACCAACAAGCTAGATTACTAGTGGAACTTTGGAAAAAGACTTGTTTTACCTATGTGGAATAGTAACACCTACAGGAATCAATATAATACTTTACTATAAATATCCAACTTCAACATTTTATTTTGAAATTGTAACATTTTACTTATTTATGATAAAATATTGTCAAATACTAATTGGTCAGAAGATACAACAATGTCTAAAAGCTGCATTGAACTAGTCATGCCAACTTATAAGATAATGTAGGAAATACACACTGTGCAGAGTAAACATAGTAAATACACATATTATTAGTTGGTGATTTCCCCCCAAACTTCAATTCAGATAAAGATGATGATTAAATAGTCTGACATGGAAAAATACTGTATTCCTGAAGTTGTCATCTCTGAATAACTTTAGAACAAGAACTTTATTATAGGCACTTTATTCCCTAATCCAACAGATAAACTCTGAGTCTCAGGTTTTAGTCTCACACTTATTCACGGCAGGGAAAATAAAGACTGAAAGCATTTCACCTTGTCAACACACCTGGACAGGACCAAGCTGGCCACTCCACACTCAGAATATCGTGAGACATAGAAGGGAGATGTACACATCTTTGAGAGAGGAAACAGCCTGGGGAGGAGGCTGAGTTTCCCAGGGCAGCTGAAGCAAATGCCCAAACTCTTGGTGGCTTAAAATGACAGAAATTACTCTCTTAGAGTTCACAGCCAGGATGTCCGAAGGGCTGTGCTATCCCTGGGGATTCTAAGAGAGAATCCATTCCTTGACTCTTCTAGCTTCTGGTGGTAGCCAGCAACTCTTGGCTGGTGGCCTCATCACTCCCACCTATACCTTTTCTTCCAGCACCTTCTGCTCTCTGTATGTTTAATCCCCCTTGGACTCACTTGTAAAGGCACTATAGTGGCATCTAGGGCCCACTCGGATCAAGAAAGATCTCCTCATCTCTAGCCATTTAACTCAATCCATACCTGAAAAATTTGTCATTTTGACAAATAAGGCCATATTTACAAGTTCCAGAGGTTGTCGATACATAGAAATCTCTTTGGAGTATGGGTGGCAATTTTTAGTAAACCACAGGCTGTTTACCGTTACTGGAATGAAAGCCAAAAGAGAAAGCCAATTCTCAACTATCTTTTTACACAGCTGCAGTTATGATGAAATATATATCCCCAAATAGGAACAATCCTAGGTGGTAAAAAGAAATTTTTAGAAATCACTAACAAAGTAATGTTTTTTATGCTATTAAAATATATTCATATTCAAAGTACCAAATAATTTAGAATGGTATGGAAGTTTTGGGACAACCATCAAAATCCCTTTGGAATATGCTCATTTTTGTTGATTCTGGTTGATGCAAAATAAAAACTGAGAAAATCACTATTTTACTTTATTAATATTTAATGTAAAAAGAAAAAAAGAAAACTGAGATTGGCTCTATTAACATATATTATAATACAATTGATTGACTAGAGTATGTCATTGGCAGGATAAGAAGGAAATTCTTTTGAATGACTTTAATGATGTTTGAATTTATTCCTGACAAAGAAAGCACAGACTTTCATTATTTTAAATATGTAATGATAAAGCCCTTTAAAATGTGAATTAATTTAATTATCTGGCAGTCTTTGGTTGTATGTTACGGGGGGGAGCACTTTCTTTAATGCTTTTGCATTTCTTTAAGGAACTGAACTAACTTCCCTTGATGCAAAAATCAGTATGGAGAATTCATCTGCTAAAATGCAAACTAGGGGTGTTTTTCTATAGCTATTCTTGGGCACACTCAAATCAAGCTTTTTGAGGCTCAAATTGGCTGCCTCGAACACCCCCTTATTTACATAAACTCTGGGGCTTCTGTGGTCATCTCCATTGTGAAGTGGAGTTTTCCTGCATGCATTCTGATGAGACTTGTGCAAAAATGCATAAATTTCTCATCCAATCAAAGGCTGACCTGGGGAAAACTGGCAGGCGGTGGCAGAGTAGAAGATTACTAAATTGGCAATTCTTTTTTAACTTCAATAGTCATTTGGGTGAAATGAACCAGATCTTAAAGAGGGCAGCAGTATTGGTCTAAATAGAAGCAGAATAGAATGCCTTTGACTCATGGAAAGATACAGACACAAGAAACATATAAAGAATGATCAGGAATAGAAGATAGAAGATCAATCTGGGTATTTTTCTAGAATACAAAGCAGGTAAAATATTCTAAAGAATATGTGAATTCTTTATATTCCATGGCAATTTATCTTCTTATAAAGTAACTTACTAAGACAAATAACAGATTCCTTATAATTTATTTACTATTTTAATTTCTGTCAAATGGCATTGGAAAAGGAAAGATGTGACAATGAGGATAAGTATTGTATATTATTTACAACTAGAGGCCTGATATACAAAATTTGTGCATGGGTAGGGTTCGTAGGCCTGGCCAGCAATCAGAGCCAATCTGTCCAGTGACCAGCAGGATGATCAGGGGGCCCATACTGGCACCGGCTTTGGCGGGGCTGGTGCCACCCACTCTGGTGGGGTGATCTGAGGCCAGGGCTAGCCCCCTCGCTGGATGGCCCCAACCTGCTGCTGCTGATGGTCACCTCCCTCTGTGAGGTGACCAGTGGGGTGGCTAGGGGCCTTCTGCTGGCACCCACCTTGGCTGGCCTGGGGCCTATGAGCTGGGGGTAGCTCCTGTGATGAGCGTCTGCCCCCTAGTGGTCAGTACACATCATAGCAATTGGTGGTTCCACCAGTCATTCCTCCGTTCGGTAGATTTGCATATTAGGCTTTTGTTTATAAAGGATTTTAGTTTTCATGCTATTGGTTTAAATAGCACCTGGTAATAATGCCCACTTAGAAGAAACAGAATGTGTCTGCATTGTTTCAAATAAATAATGAATATATTGTAAGACGTTTCAAACTGTGGAATATAAAGAAGAATGATAATATATAAAATGTATTGAGAAGAATAACACTACTATAATTTTAGGACAATTAAGGAAGTTTTCTAAAAACTATTATACACTAATATATATTAGTTTCTTTATTAATTGAAAATACACATCACATTTTAAAACAGCTATTCTTAATACAAGAATAAAATATCCATTAGTGACTATAATTTTATGAACTACTGTATAAGCAATCATAACTTTTATTTTCAAATTTTACCAAAGCTAAAAATATCTGAGGTCAAAATTAATATATAAAATTTTTAATTTAAAAGAGTAGAAGTCATTGCAAATAAAAAGAGCATGGAAAGGGATAAATATTTTTGTAACAAATTTATAATATATCAGAAAGAAAAAATATTGAACACTACAATTATTATTAACTGAAAATTGGAAAATGTCAAATTATACTTAAAAGTATTTTATTGCCCCCCCCCCCCCCCCCCCCCAGTTTGGCTCAGTAGATGGAGTGTAGGCCTGTAGACGCAAGGGTCCCAGGTTCGATTCTGGTTAAGGACATGTACCTTGGTTGCAGGCACAGACCCAATGGGGAGTGTGCAGGAGGCAGCTGATCAATGTTTCTTACTTTATATCTCTTTCCCTTCCTCTCTGTAAAATATTAATAAAATACATATTTAAAAGGTATTTTATTAGTAATACAATAAGCAAATATGAGCATCTGTATAGAATATGAATGAGCCTCACTTTAGATTAGATTAGAAATAGATGTTAAAGAAAACCAGAGCTGTGCAATAAAGAGGTAAAAACAGATTTTACTTAGGATTTATTGTAATAGTGGAAAAGAGACCTTAGTATAGAACTGGGTTCACTTCAAAATATAACAAAGAAACATGGGGATTTATAGTCAAGAATCAGGTTTGTGTGTGTGTGTGGTGGGGGGTCAGGGGTATGGTGGATGCAAAATTTCTAAGAGGAGATGTCAAGAAGTAGGGAATTCTTGTTAGACTGACCAAATAGAATTCTTGGTGAAGGCTGGCCAGGGAGGCAGATATCACCTGGGCAGATGGTGGAAGATGCGGAATTTCATTAGCCCTTAATTATGACCAGATGTCAGTGGTGGGAGATTCTCTCTAAACTGATTTAGCAGGACTCTTGCTAAGACTGGGCTGTCCTAGCCCTGCTTAGCTTGTCAAGAATGAGGCCTAATCGACAAGAGGGTTCAGAGGAGCCTGACTAAAGGTTAGTTAAGGAGGTTTCTGTCAGAGGTCATCTATACTGATGAGTATATAGCCTGTGAATGAGCATGAGGGTAGGGGGTGGGGGGAAGAAGGGGGGGGGGAGAGACAGAGAGAAGGAGAGAGAGAGAGAGAGAGAGAGAGAGAGAGAGAGAGAGAGAGAGAGAGAACTGTTATATACATAAATAAATTAGATTTAAAAGTTCCTTAATTTTCAAGTGAAGTCAATCAAAGCACAAAGCAAGTTTTCTAAATAGGGATCCTACATTAAAATTGGAAACACTGCAGAGGAAACAATGGAACAATAAAACCAGCTTCCCTGAAGGACTAATTGGCCTATTCTATGCTGATACATAGAACCTGGGGCCCTAATTACCTATGCTTTATATAGGAAATTCTGCCTGAGAAGACATCCCTTGCATACCTTATCTAAAGGTGTTATTACAAACTATAAGCCCGATACATGAAAATTCATGCAAGAATAGGCCTTCCTTCCTCTGGCTGTCAGCACCTGGCTTCCTTCCTGAACCTGAGATCCAGGCTTCCCTCCTCCTGCTGCCCCCAGGCAGTCAGGACCTGGGCTCGCTTCCCTTTGCCCCAGGCTTCATCAGAAAGGATGTCCAGAATGACTTCTGGAAGGTGACCAGTCTAATTAGCATATTAGCCTTTTATGAAAAAAGATGCTTGTCTTTTGCAGAACAAATGTAGATAGCAGTGCAGAATACATTATGCTTTCTGTCTGTGCTCCTCTGCTGTGATTTAGTTTGTAAATTTCTTCATTTATTTTCTCTCCTTTTTTTGCATTTTTTTATATTGCTCCCTGTCTTTCTTGCTTCTTCTTCTCTTTTTCTCTTTTGAAATATTTCAAGGTGAGGGGAGAAACACAAAGGGATAACATGACATGAGGTTTACAGTCTTTCATTTTCAAGTGTAAGTGTTCTCTTCCCAACATCTTCTCACCCAAATTCAACCCCTTTCCTTTTATCCTATCACCGCACTAATGTTGCTCTCAAATGAATGTTCTAAGGACTAAGAACACAACAAAATCTCTTTCTATCTACCATTCTTCTCTCCTTTCTCTAACAGTAAAAATAAAAACACATTATCCGTGCTTATTTCAATTCAGCATTTTCCACTACTTCATTTTTTTTTTAGTAATTATCAGCTCTATTCCAAACTCCCACTGAATTAATATTAACTTCAGTGACCGGCTGCAGAGCTAGTCCTCTGCAGTAAGCTTTGAAGTGGTTGCCTAATCTCTCCCCTGAAACTGATTTTTTTTTTTTTTTAATTTTGTGAACATGACTCATTCTCAGTTCTCCTGCCCTGTTCACTGTTTATTCTCATTCCGCTTTATGGGCCACGGAGGCTTTCCTAAATTTGATTATTAAGAATCCTTAATAGTCAGCAATCTTCATTTTTCTTAATTCAGATGTACTTCCTCATTGATCAGAGCTATGGCTGCAGCTTTACACCAGGTGCTGAAGACAAGAGCCCCAAATCTCTATCTGAGGCTCCAGTGTCGCAAGTTGTCCCACCTCATGTGCTCTCCATAGAGCGCATTTTATTTATTATTTTATTTTTCAGCCAACTATCATCTGAAAACACTTTTCGTTAAAGCAGAACACCCTAGATATAGTTTTGGGTGGCCAGGAAGGCCTTTGTTTTTTTTGCAAAGTAGAAAACCTCTCTCTGATGTCAAACTACGACCTCTGATGTAGGTTTATCTAGGTACTGAGATTTGAGTCAATCAGAAATATCAGGGAAATTCAGTAAGATATTGAAAATTGTTGGTGGTGCAAGAGGGACTTCTGTGCCAAGAGGCCTCCAGCAGGCATGACATAGTGGTTTTAATCATTGATTTCTGACAAATCTGTAGCAAGGTGGTGACTGACATACTCACCTGTGTGAGAACCCTCACTACCCGGCTGCCCATGCTTCTGCCAGTTTTTGAAGCTTTTTAGTTCTGTAGACCTCATTGATATTGTAATCTACTTAATACCATTTCAATAATTTATTTTTTCTGTTTAAAAGTATCAGTCTCTAGCATTTGAAAAATGTATCTGATGGCTGGCATTCCCTAACCTCCCTCCCAGGCAAGCCACACCCTACACATTCTATTGCTTCAGTGTCTGTGATAGTAGAGATTTGCACTTTTACCCCTAAGTCACCTACACCTGACATAGGAACATTGCTGCTCTTCTGCCTCTACATTACATTATTTGCTGAGTCCTGTTAATTCCAGACCTTACGTGTGTTTTATGCCCAATGCCTGTCCCTTTCTTACTTAAGGCCCCGTAATATTTCAACTAAAATATTGCAAAGCTTATAACCATTTTATTTGTTTTGCCCATCTAAAACATCTACTGTGTCAATGTTAGGATAATATTAACATGAATGGCAGAGGAATGTTTCTGAAATACACATCTAAGTATGATAGTCTTCACCTTTCTATAGATTTTTTTTTCAATGGTTACTCATTGCTTACTGGATAAATATCAAAAGCATAATAAGAAACAATAATAACTGTAGCAATAGTTTATCTAGCAATACAATAGACAAAACTTTGCTCTCTCAAGAACACAGTGTATATGACATATCCTCATGGGAAGATTTTCTTAAATTTAGGAACCATGTGATCCTTCCAGGAATCCTATATAATAAAAGGCTAACATGCAAATGTCCCCTCGGGAGTTCTATAGACTGGGAGTTCAACCGCTCGCTATGATATACACTGACCACTAGGGGGCAGTGTGGAATGAAGGCAGGCCTTGGTCAGCAGCTGACAGCAGGGGAAAGGAAGGTCCTGATCAGCCCTGATCACCAGCCAGGACTAGGAACCCTACCTGTGCATTAATTTCATGCCCTGGGTTTCTAGTTAAACCCATTATTTTATGTAAACCCATTTAAGTGTTTTTTTTGTACCTTGCAAATTAGTTAGCCATAGAGTAGATGCCATACTAAATCAGTATTTTTCTAAGTTTAAGGCATGTGCTTTACTTCTTTTCCTGACCTTCTCAAGGTATTACAAAATCTGTAACATTTTGCATCTCATTTCTTCTGGGTTTCTGACTATTCAAGGTTGATATTAATATCAACTTTTACTTCAAATAAAACCTACATATTTTATGTGTGTTGTATATGCTACTTAAGTACATTAACTAAATAATGTATTTATGCTGATTACTTTAAATTGAAAGAATATTTTTTCTAATGTTCTCTCAGCATGCAGCTTTAGTTAGAAAGACTTTTCTCAACTTGCTGCTCCCATAATATTTTTTTTTTTGCCTTCTGTCTTGACCCTTTTGAAATAACATAGTCATGTTTGCTGCTTTCAAATCCTCTAGAATCTCTCCCAAGCCTAGTGAACTTTAAAAAATGTCAGTTAAAGGTTCACTGGATTTTGTTCACTTCCTTTAAAATTCATGGATAGCCTCCATCAAGATCGCTGCTCTGTCTACTTGAAGCATAACGCCTTTAGCAGTTTTGCTTCTTATCTCTACCTGTCTAACTTTTTTCCTTACAATCTCATGAAATCTATTCTCGGTTAGAAAATACCATATTTTGCATTTTTTTCTGAGCACAAGTTTAAATATCTTTACTTAATATGACTAAATGATGATATATAATTCTGTTAGGGAAAATAATTTTTAATACATTGAAATTAAAATAAAATTCATATAGTTTAAGAACCCATGGTTATGTATTTTCTGTAATGTGTTTTAAATAATTTATTAAAGATTATGCTTATGTGGAAAGATTCAGGGAAATTACAAACCTCTTTCCTTATTCCCTCTAAATCAGATGCAAATATTACTGCACACCTTATGATAAAGGAATTTAGTGAAGCAGTAGGCAGACATATGTACATATGCACATTCCTCTAAAAATAAGACTATTTAAAAATGAGGTATATATGATCTAAATACTACACATCTAGCCCTGGTAGGTGTGATCCCGTTGGTTGGGCATTGTTCCTTAAACCAGGAAGTTGCCAGTTTCATCCCCAGTCAAAGACACATGCCTGTGTTCTTAGCTCAAACCTTGGTGGGAAACATGCAGGAGGCAGCTTATTGATGTTAACCTCTCACTTCAATGTTTCTCTCTCTCTCTCCCTTTCTCTTTCCCTAAAAACATCAATAAGCTGTTATTTTCAAAAGTAAATAAATACTATACATCTAGTCATATTAGGTATGGCTAACCCAAAATTCTATAAGTATATATAGAGAACCATGTTAAGATGGTATTTTAATAAAGAAAATGTAGGTATCCATATAAATGAAAGAAGAAACAATACAAGCTATCACAAATGTAATTTTATAGTTTTAAAAATAAAATGATTTTATAGCTTAATTTTAGGTATATATTCAGAAGGTTACCATCTAGGTCTTAATAAATTGTTCAGAATTAGGAAAATAAAATATTAGGAAATGAAACAAATACTTTAATTCCATAGATTACTAGAAATATTTTATTTTTAACAATGTTTTATAGAAATATATTCATAAAATAACAAATCAAATTATATCATGACATATCCCAAAACTTAAAATTTTTTTTTTTTTAATGAGACAACATAGACCTCATATTCCAGTACATCTCTGGTGTTCATTTAAATATTTTTTG
Organism: Pipistrellus hanaki; assembly: GCF_964339955.1. NCBI lineage: Eukaryota > Metazoa > Chordata > Mammalia > Chiroptera > Vespertilionidae > Pipistrellus > Pipistrellus hanaki. The sequence continues at coordinate 41,117,707 of NC_140507.1, read as the reverse complement.
TAGTGAATCAAATAAACCTTTGCTCTTCAGTTTTCTATGACAGTTGAGATTAAAACTCCTCTATTCTCTTCTGGAAATTGTTGTACTCTCTCTGTGTTTGTATGTTCTATATAATTATCAAAAAATAGATATAGCTTTCGTATTGTGGACTCATCTGCCTGAAAATAAGTTGTCATCAGAAAATGTCTTTTGGGTCCTGACAGATTAGAACACTATATTCTATAAAAGATAATGTGACTCATGTTGTCAAGAAAATACGTTTTATTCAAATGACATTTGCTTCACAGTGTATGTACTGGAAAAACTAATGTTCATGAAACCATGTTTATATGGCATGATAGAGTTTGGCCATTTTTTAAAATGTGGAATCTCAACTTTTAATGATTTTTTATATTAAAAGAATGACATTCCTTTTTTTTTTTTTACCCACTCGAAAGGTTCCCAAAATTAAAATTGAACTATATCTCCTGTGTATATTGCCATCCTTTCCCATTTCCTCACCCCCAGTAAATATTGTTCTGAATTGCCCTCACCCCCTGTTGTCTGTGTCCATTAGTCAGACTTATATGCCTGCACACAAGTCCTTTGGTTGTATGTCCTTTACCCACCCTTCCCTCCCTTCCCTCTGAGATTTGATGGTCTGATCAATGCTTCTCTGTCTCTGTATCTGTTTTTTGTTTTTTTTTCATCAGTTTATATTGTTCATTATATTCCATAAATGGGTGAGATCATGTGATATTTATCTTTCTCTGACTGTCTTATTTCCCTTAGCATAATGCTCTCCAGTTTCATCCATGATATTGCAAATGGTAAGAATTCCTTCTTTTTTACTGCAGCGTAGTATTCCTTTGTGTAGATGTACCATGGTTTTTTAATGCTTTCATCTGCTGATGGACACTTGAGCTGTTTCCAAATCTCAGCTATGATGAATTGTGCAGCTATAACATAGGGGTTCATATAACTTTTCTGATTGGTGTTTCTAGTTTTTTGGGATATATTCCTAGAAGTGGGATCACTGGCTCAAATGGGAGTTCCATTTTTAGTTTTTTGAGGAAACTCCATGCTGTTCTCCACAGTGGCTGCACCAGTCTGCATTCCCACCAGCAGTGTACCAGGGTTCCTTTTTCTCTGCATCCTCACCAGCTCTAGATCCTATTTCTTATTGATACCTACAAAAAGTATAGGTTTATCAGAGATTATTCTTTGACTTGATATCACTCTTTATGGGAATTCATCATCAGTATCTCCTTGGACATTAGAGTGTCACGAGACCTCTTCCTCATACCCCTGCTTGGGAAAGGATTAACTCTTTGAGTAAAAAAATCAATGAAGTTGTTAAATGTTAAGAGTCATTATACTCAATAAAGAAATACTTAGGAGATACGAACCTTGTTAGTATCTTTCCTGTCACTTTGAGAATATTCCTACCTCTTTAAAACTGCAAAGAGTTTTAAAGTGTGATCATGTATTAATGGCTTGTATTAATAATACATTATTTACTAGTACATTTAAATAGATTTTATCTTATTTATTTCAGTCTAAATATTATTAAACTACAATTTTAATAATTATACTACTAATAATATTGTTATGAGCCACTAAAATATCAGAAATAAAATTTATATAAATATAAATGATGCATTTATTAATGTACTTTCAAATAAATTTTTCTTGCAAAGTATATCTTTGTAGAACTAGATTAAATAGATTCAAATAAAATAACTTATGAGAAGATCTTAGGATCAATCTTTGCCATATATATCAAAATAGGCAAGTATAAATGTGTGTCCAAATACAGGCAATACTGTTTATGATATAGCAACAAAATAAGCAATATTATTTATTATAGGAAACATATGTAGTTCACACTGAATTTATATTTATTTGAAAACTATTACTGAATAGATTGGCTGAAATTTGCTTCCCTTGTCTTCAGAAGCCCTGTGCTATTTAAAGACAACAATTTACAACTACAGTGTAAGAAAATCAGTGGCAGGATATATAAGCACCGACTTTTCAAATGACTTTCAGAGACTGTGCATATACACTAGCCAAATAAAATGTTTAAGATATAGATGAAACTGAGGAAACTGCTTCATTCACTGATTGCATTGCCATAAAGCCATCTGATTCCACTGATTTTTCTATTTTCCTGAGCAGACTACCTGTTGGGATGTCCTATTTATTCTAGGCTAGACCTGATGAGCAGGAACCTTCAGAGAGATTACAGCTGACAGGGCCTTGGAGAGGGCTCTTTGGGGGTCCAGATTGAACTTGTGCCCGGCTTTTATACCTGGCATCACAGCCTGCAGAAGTCTTTTTATGCCACGCAGCAGCAATTGCGGCAACAGCATTAGTGGCATCTCCCCAGTGGGAAGTAGTGCATCAGCCAACCATTAGCAGAGAAACAGGAATGAAGAAGGAGCTTAAGAATGCAAGTGCATTGGGAGTGGTTTTTCATTTGCACTTCAGGGAGCAAAACACTGAAGTCACCCTTTGCTTTAGAACTTCCCATTTTGTCCGTTTCAACTACTTATTCATTGTTGTTATTATCTGGAAATTTATTTCTAAAGTAAATAATAGAAAATACCAAAATGGAGGCTGTCCCTCAAACAAAACAATTTTTGCAAAGAATGTATAAAACAAACAAACAAACAAAACACTAAAAATGTAATAAGTCCTCAAATTATTCAATTAAACACATAAAATATAAAATGGATGCATTTCAGAATCTTACATATTATGTAATATCCCTACTTGAGTGTAGGCATCTCTACTTTACCACTTCTCAATAAAATATTAGAATGTTCATTCCAAGGGGGAATAATGAAGTCTTTAAGTATCCTGTTAGTTTCTATTGACATAGGTTTTACTTGAATTTGCTGCCACATTAGTTAAAAACCTTTAAACATTTTTTTTTCCATTTCAGATTTATAAATTACACTATTATAACTAAATTGGGTTGTATGGGACAGAAATAGTCTCAAAATAACTTAAATAAAAATCAGAATTTACTGTAATAATTACAAATGGATTATGGAAACTAAAGAGCTCACTTCAAAAGCATTAAGAAGAAACTCGTACTTAAGTGTGCTTTGAGTATCTTTATGGTGAAATCCTGAAACAACACGGCCTTGTAATTGTCTTGTAATTAAAAATCCAGGCAGAAAATTCAGATCTGTTAGATGAAAACATACAGCACTCCAAAATGATGTACTGGCCTCTGATAATCCAACAGACCTAAAAATTATCCTCTACTTCTATTTTACTTGCAATTATTATATTTTGGGGGATAAAAGTATATCCATTTCTATAATGAATAATCAAGCATTGTTAATTTCAGAACCAGAATCTGGAATCTGGTGAATGCACTATTGCTCATCTTAAAAATGTATGAGATTTATTTCTCTTCACATTTACAGATTGTATATTATTAACATAAAACCTATTTGGGAGGGGGGAAAGTGTGGTATAAATGAATAAATAACATGTGATATTATCTGCACATTTTCCCTAATGAATAATCTTGAGGGAACTAAATTTAAATTTTTTATGGACTAAAATATATACTAAGTATAAAATACCAAAGGAATAACCACTAGTCTAAGCTACTAGTATAAATAGCAATTAATATAACTTCCTGCTATACTCTAAAGACTGTTCCATCAGATTTGGTGTAATAAATTATTTATAGTTTGAAATATGTATACTCTATGAGTTCAGAATGATGAATGGCAAAATAGGCTTCAGAAAGAAACTTGTTACTTTGTCCATAAGGATATAAAGATAGATATTTTATAATAGAACGAGTCATTTTATCAAGAGATCCATTAAAGGATTCATTCTTAATGAAGACCAGAACTAGCCAGACAGTTTATATTACCTGACATTGATTGGTTTGTTTGTTTTTCCTTTCCTGTATGGCAGTTGTATGATGTTGATGATGATGATGATGATGATTATTATTATTATTATTACTATGCTCAGTGCACGGATTTGTGCACTGATGGGGTCCCTTAGCATGACCTGTGGGGATCCAGCCAAAATTGGCAATCCAATGCCGCCTGCTGCTGCTTCTGCTCATCCTGGCCCTGCTGCACCTGCTGCAGGCTCAAGACTAGTCAGTGCTGATTGGGAGAGGGTTGTGCTGCCACCGTGGTGCCCGTCAGCTATGAGCACTGTGCCTGGTACCCACAGATCAGCTGAGCAGCGGTCCCACTGTGGGAGCACACTGATCATCAGAGGCAGCTCCTGCATTGAGCATCTGTCCCCTGTTGGTCAGTGTGCATCATAGCGACCAATCAACCAGTTGTTCCGTTGCTTAGGCTTTCATATATTACTTTTATTTTGTACACTCCACTGACAAGACATTACATAACTTAACAGGTGATCATCCGATAAATCCTTCACCCATCCAGTAACATTCCTAGTTATTAGAATATTAGTGACTATATTCCCTATACTGTATCTTACATTCCGATGACTATTCTGTTTACGAATTTCATGCACTGGGCCTCTAGTTAAAAAATAATAGTCAACTAGTAACTAATATTCACAGACTACATCCTTACCAAAGTGCAGAACTCAAGAGGACTTCTTTATTTAGTTGGGGGGGAATGGCCAGTATTAAATAAGGGGGTATTTGGCAAATATATTTTTAAACTGTCAATATTATTAGTTAATTACAAAGTACTTTACATAGAAAAATGATTCATGTTAAGTATTAATCTCATGAAATATTTTTTCCACATAAGAAAATGAGTTACATATAGTTACTTGAATCTAAGAAATGGAGGAATCATGATTCAAATGCAAGCTTATTTTGACCTCAAAATCAGAGCTTTATTTATCATTTTACATTATTAATGACTACTCCCTTTTTATATTAACATCAACTTTTGATTGTTTGAAAATAAGCATTTCTATAAAGAAATCTAGATTGTGTCTTTACTTTAGAATTGTAGTCACTCCTGAATTTTTTCTAGTGGTCTCATGTAGGCATTAATATATAAATGTAAATTGTGATATAACATTCTAACAGTGGTTTGATCATGGGATCAGCAGGAAATGAACACAAATATACTGCCACTGACATTCAGATAAAATAGAAGAGAATTTCCAATTCCAGTTTTACTGGTTTCTGTTTCCAAGCTCTTGCCCTATTCTATACTCAACAAATTACATACAATTTATTATTCCCTCCTCTAAATTTACAGCTAGGGTTTGAAGTGCGCTTTAGAATACTAAACAGCTGTCATGTTTTTCCTTACTCAAAACAACCATTTCTAAGTCACTTCTCTGAGGACTTGAAAAAAGTATCCCATTGCACTAAATTTTTCAGTTTAAGAACTATTTCTGCAGAGTCAAGTGGCTATTCACTTAAGTTCAACGATGCGTCATCTCTACTTATGTCGGAGTGTAAACTAGCACATTGTGATGAATATGTTATTGTTTGTCACATTTGTTGCAGGTATCCCTTACACTTATGATGTTGGATCTGTGTTTTAACGATGTCAAGAAGCACAAAACTATCAATCACTTAGTACTCCAATGTGATGCTATTTGTAAATTGAATAATGCACAAATTGACAAAAGAAATCCTCCTGTTATTGTGGAAGTCAACAAGCACTCCCATGGTTAAGGTCTGACAAGTCCATTGTTCTTTAAGGATAGACCTATGCTCTCAATCATTTCAAGTACATCAATGCTGGAGTCTATTGCTGTGGAAATGTGTGTGACTATGAAACTTGATACAAATTCACTTGAGTGAATCCCAGATTCTGTCAAGCCAGCCTCCCCCCCCCACTCCCCGCCCTCTTCTATCAACAATCTGAATGTTCAAATGTCTCTGGTCTGACTCATTTAACTGACTATATTTTATGAATATTCAACAACTCCAAATAATTGATATAACTGAAAAAACATTTAGAGATATGTTTTTGAAGAGTTCTTGCCATTAACTTGTCTGACTCTAAAATGTATCTACTACTAGCTTAGTGAAAATAATGAATGAATGAAAAAATAATCAATAGTTTAATAAATGAATAAAAGATTAAAAGGTACTGGTTTCTAATGAACATTCTTCATTGAAGCTTATTTCTACATAGCTCTCCTTAATGTATTAATCAGGGTTATAGGTTGTGACTTGAAATCTATTTTGCTTAAAAATCATTAAATAACAAATAGTATATTTATATGCAAAAGTAACTACACTGAAGGGATATGATAATTGTCCTAGTCAGGTAATCACAAGTAGTTTCATGGAGCATTTCATAATAGTATATTGCTTTTCTTTTTAAAATCTCTGCTGACATTCAGGTTTTAATGATGAAATGCCTAGATTTGATTTAGTATCAAGTATTTTCAGTACACATGTTGTTAAATTTCTTTTTCTCCAGGAAATATATATTTTTTAAATCATATTTAAGGAATAAATATAAATAAAAGCTATCATCATCTTATTCAAGTAAATTATCAAATTTTAATGATTTCCTTAAAAGAAAACTGTAAAATACTTAAAATTTAATATCAATTTTATATCAGGAAAGTTGATTATTTAAGCAAAAATACTAAAATTTTGGGGATATTTTACTGATAAATGCATATGGATTCTAATAGGGTCACCTCTAGGTGGAAAGAAATGTTCCTCATGAGAGTAAAAATGGAAAACTGTTTATTCTGATTGCATAGACAGAGCCACCACTATTTTTTTTTTTTTTTTACCAGATACATGACCTTAGACAGCTAGCTTTACATTTCTAACCTTCCATTTTTTCTTCATGTCTAATTGGGCATAACGTTCACCTTACAAAATACTGATTCGATTTAATAAACTGGGGAAAGCATAAAGCCTGGGACATTGTAGGCTCTCATTAAGTATTAATAACTATGGAAATAGACTAAATCAGTTTTTTGACTAATTGGTGTCATAGGTCCTTTATCATCAAAAATACATTCAAGCTAATTTTCCACCCTATACCAACAGATTCATGTTGGGCACTATAAATAAAATGTTCACAGGGTGATCTATCTATAAGAGAATCATTAAAACTCTCTTTTTGAAAACCACATTGTTTTGATTTTTGTAGATAAAAGCTATAGATGACTCATGGGATTTATAAAATAAAGGACATAAACAGTTTAATTCAGCCACAAATGCTGAATTAAAATCATCAGTTACCTTTAGTACCATAATGGAATAACCTCCATGATACATTTTGGTACTTTATATGGTATAGTTGCTGGGCTGCTTGGATGGTAGTTTAATGTGCTTTCATACATGGCCTGTCTGGCATAAACGTCTGTGAGTTTTCTTCTAGAGATGGGTATTTCCCAGATGACTGTCAATCACCTAGGAGAGATTTAACCTCAAAGAGAAATTGTATTCCCATATCCATCCCATAAATAGCTAAACAACACATTTAGTATAATTAATTTTAATATATATTTTTATTTATTGCAGAGAGGAATGGAGAGGGAGAAAGAGATAGAAGCATCAATGATGAGAGAGAATCATTGATCGGCTGCCTTCTGCATGCCCTCTACTGGGGATCAAGCCCACAACCTGGACATGTGCCTTTGGCCTGAATAGAACCCAGGACCTTTCAGTCTGCACGCTGATGCTCTATCCACTGAACCAAACCAGCTAGGGCAATATAATTAATTATTTTTTTTTAAGGGGAGAGCGCGAATGCAGTCCCCCACTACCACAAATTATGCAGTCGAGTTTCCCACATTTGGGGAAATTGCGGGGGTCAGCACATCTGGAGTGCAATGGATAAGCCTTGCCCTGGGAAAACTACCTTCGTGATCATAGTGTCTCCCCTGCCAGGTAATTATTAATTAATTCTTAATAGAAACAAAACTTAAAACTACCTAAAATTAATGAGATTTATTTGAAAGATAATTTTAAAATTATATTTCTAAAATGACTATTCAATGCTGCTCATTCTTCTATTCAGTAACTATTTTTAAAAGATAATATGTGGAGTTAAAACTTCCAGTAATTGTGTTTCCTTGAAATAGTGGACCATAAAAAAATACACTATTGTACTAATCTATTTTAGTTTTGCTACTTAATTAGTCAAAGAGAAGTTAAAGTTAGATACAAGGCTTGGGAATACTGAAAATTCAATGGGAAATTTATAAACAGAGCAGGTGGGAGTAAGTTGCAATCATAATAATGTGTATTAATTATCAATTCACATAAATCAGAATTTTAGAACTAAGAAATCATAGATATAATTTAAGCCAACAGTCATATAAAAATCATAATATGACATCTCAAAGGTTAAATAACATGTTCATGGGCCTTCCATTATTAGGTGTAATGCTTTGTTTATTTTTAGTGATTTCTTTTGCAATATTCTTTTCTACACTAGCATGATAACTCAGTCTTTAGTCATCTTCAGTCTTCAGTCTTCAGTCATCCGTCTTCAGTCTTAGCTCAGGCTGGAACCTTTAGTTTTCCCTCCATGCCTGTATATGCAAATTAATCCACATCTTTGTTGGGTTAATTTGCATACCCATTTCTGATTGGCTGGTAGGCATCACGGAGGTAGAGTCAATTTGCCTACTCCTCTTTTATTAGTACATAGAGATTTTGAACATTTTATCATTCTAGAAAATAGCAATAACACATCACTTCATATAATTTTCAGAAAAAATTTTAAATTGTTACTTGTGAAAATTTACAATAGTTGAGTTTTGCTTCATGTTCCACATGTCTTCTTATATATATATGTTTTAATTTATTTAGCCAATATATTACAAGTTTAGAATTTACATTGGATGATTCTACTTAATGCAGAGGAATATATGAAATATCTAAATGCTTGTTTTAAATATTCAAAGTAATTTGATATTTCTTTGTGATTTAAAATATAGATGTATATACATTTTAAATTTTTCTACATTAATAATTTTACTATTGGCATTAGGAATTAGAATTTGAATTTCATGCTTCCAAACATGCATAAAATAAATATTTCCATAATTTTCAAGCCCATTAATTTTTTCATACACTTATATTTTGTGCTTCTAGTAATTATTGAGATTTTGACATTTGACTAAAATATATTTATGTAATATTATTTCTTCAATAAGAAAAAATATATTTAGCATGTCCAAAATATTTTCTCACATATTTAAAGGAGAGTGTTCTTTTTTGTTGTTGTTGTTCTTTTTTAAGTATAATTATAGTGGCAAAAATTGTACACCTAATGTGTTTGATTGAAGTACCATATCAGGTGAATATTTTGTTTTTATTTTGTGTGTGGTTCCACTTGTTATTATTACATATGATACATCAGAGTAATGTTTGAAGAATGATTTATTATAATTTTTTGCAGAATATTCTATACAGTACATTTACAGTGAAAATTCTTATCTAAAATTCAGGACATTATTTTATGAGGAAAGCATATCATTTCTAGAATTTAAGGCCTTTCTTTGTGATGATTTAGTACCTTGGTACTGGAAATACAAGCAATATGTAAAAACTATACTTAAATATGTAAATCACTATTAGGTATACTACAAACTCATATATTAATTATGAAAATGTTTTCTTCTTTGCTTTTTACTAAGACTGACATTTAGTTTCACACTATAGTTATCTCCTCTTTAAAAATTAAGATCTAAACATATCTTTGAAATACTTCAACCATATCTACATATCACATTAAAAAGAAGACAAGAAGACTTCTTGTCTTCTGCTATTTACACTATTTAAGTTCTTTTATTAAACTTGAAAATGGGATCATAAAAGCATGTGTACTGATTTCAAAACAAACACGTTTATCCTTATAAGTATTCTCCTATTGGTTAATAGAATAACAGTTTTTCCATTATTGTTTTAAAGATATTTCCAAAGGAAAAAAAAGGAAAAAAACAAAAACAGATTCCTCAATATGGTGACATCTTTTTAAATTTTATTTGTAAATTACAGTTTATATTCAATATTATTTTGTTATAGTTTCAGGTGTACAGCATAATGATCATATACTTTACATGTGATCCCTCTAATATTTCAAGTACCCATCTGGGACCATACATAGTTATTAGGATGTTATTGACTATATACCCTATGCCATATTTTACAACCCATGACCTTTTTGTGACTATCATTCAGTACTTCCTAATCCCTTCATCTTTTTCGCCAAGCCTCCTAACCCCTCTTTACTCTGGCAACCATCACTTTGTTCTCTGTATCTGAGTCTGTTTCTGTTTTGTCTGTTCATTTATTTTGCTCTTTAGATACCACATATAAGTAAAATAATATGGTATTCATCTTTCTGTCTGACTTATGTTACTTAGCATGGTCCACTCATGCTGTCACAAATGGTAAGATTTTATTTTTTTAAGGTCCAATAATATTCCATTTTACATAAATACCACAGCTTTTCTATCCACTTGTCTAATGAAGGAACTTGGGTTCCTACTTCTTGGCTATTATAAAAAAGACTGCAATGACTTTAGTAGTGCATTAGAGTTGTGGGTTTCTTTGCAAATGCACCCAGGAGTGAAGCATTTGGGTTATAAAGCACTTTCTTTCACTTCTAATATTTTGAGAAACCTCCATACTGCTTTCCACAGTGGTTTCACTAATCTGCATTCCCACCCACAGTGGATGAGGGTTCCCTTTTCTCTACATCCTCACCAATACTTGTTTGTTGTTTGATTGATGATAGACATTCTGACGAGTGTGAAGTGATATCACATTATGGTTTTAATTTGCACTTTTCTGATGATTAGTGATGTTGAGCATCTTTTCATAGGTTTATTGTCCATTTTTTATATCCTTTGAAGAAGTGTCTATTTAGGCCATCAGCTCATCTTTTAGTTAGTTTGCTTGATTTCTTAATGTTGAGTTGTTTGAGTTCTTTACAAATTTTCGATATTAACCCTATTATCAGATGAATCATTGGCAAATATCTTCTCCCATTTAGTAGGTTATCTTTTGTTTTGTTAATGGTTTTCTTTGCTGTGAAAAACCGTTTTAGTTTGATGTACTTTCCTTTGTTTATTTTTTCTTGTCCAAGGAGATATAGCAAAAATAAATATTACTAAGAGAAATGTCAGATATTTTACTGCCTATGTTTTCTACTAGAAGTTTTATGGTTTCAAGTCTTAAATTTAAGTATTTAACCCAATTTTTATATGGTGTGGAAGGTGGTCAAGTTTCTTTCTTCCTCTCTCTCTCTCTCTCTCTCTCTCTCTCTCTCTCTCTCTCCTTTCTTTCTTTCTTTCTTTCTTTCTTTCTTTCTTTCTTTCTTTCTTTCTTTCACATTTATCTGTCCAATTTTTCCAACACCATTTATTGAATAGACTATCTTTACCTCATTGCATGTTCTTTCCTCCTTTGCAGGTACAGGGTGAAGCAAAAGTAGGTTTACTTTTGTTCTTATGAAAATTACTATAATATTTAAAAATAATAATATAGGAATAAGCTCTGTGTTTAAAGTACTCACAACTGTAGACCAACATTTGCCCTACCCTCTATTAATTGACCATATTGTCATGGGTTTATTTCTGAGTGCTCTTTTCTGTCTCATTGATCTATGTATCTGTTTTTATTTTTATTTGTATTGATTTCAGAGAGGAAGGGTGAGGGAGAGAGAAATAGAAACATTAATGATGAGAGAGAATCACCAGGAATTGAACCCACACCCAGGCATCTGACCTGACCGGGAATCCAACTGTAATCTCCTGGTTCATAGGTCAATGCTCAACCACTGAGCAACACTGGCTAAGGCAAACATTTCTTTTCTTTCTTTTTTTTCTTCTTTTTTTTTTTAATGCTCACAGAACATTCACCACTTTAGGGGATCCAGCTTAAAGCAGTGCCAAGTTGGTAATTCTAATCAGCAACAAAAAGAACAAACTATTGATGCATGCAAACATTTGAATAAATCTGAGTAAAATTATGCTGAGCAAATAAAAGTCAACTCCAAATTTTTACTCATTTATAAATTACTTTCAAATGAGAAAATATTAGAAATGAAGCTCAGATTAGCGGCTGGCAGATAAGACAAGAGGTGGAACAAGGAAGGTGGAGGTGGTTATATGAGTAACAAAATTGATTCCTGTGGTATTGGAATGAATTATCCAGGATCTTGGCTGCAGAGATAGAAACAGGAACTACCCAGATTATAATTTTCTTATATCTTTATGTATAAGCACAAATGAATCCAGGTAATAATAGGCAAATATGAACAAGATTGGTGGATTGTACCAATTTCAATATCCTGGTTAGGATATTATATTATAACTAGTGACCCAGTGTATGGATTTGTGCACATTGAAAGGAAATTAATTAGAAGGTGGCCAGTGGGGCGGAGTAGGTGTGAAAGGCTGAAAATGCCCCGGAGCCAACATCCTGGGGCCCCTCCCCAGCGTTTGTGGAGTGAATGGGGTACCTCCAGCAGGTGAGGTCCCTCGGCTTGTCCTGCAGGGATAAATCGGGGCCAAAACTGGCTCTCTGACATCCCCCGAGGGGTCCCAGAGTGTGAGAGGGCACTCTGCAAAGTTGCCGTCATATAGAGTGTGAAACGCAAATGCAATTGTTCAGTAAACCAGATTCCGGGATCCATCCTCCTCTCTGGTTTCTGGGTGTATCACCCCAGAACCTTATCTGCCAAGTCACTGCAGCTTGGCAGCTCCTGCATTGAGTGTCTGTCCCCTGGTGGTCAGTATGCATCATAGTGGCCAGTTGACAATATGAGGGCCACTTAGTGTACATTTTATATAAAAGGCATTAGCCTTTTATATAAAATGTTATCACGTGGGGAAAGAGAGCAAAGTGTACAAGGGAGCTCTCTCTGGGTTATTTTCTACAGCTGCATGTGAATCTATAATTATCACAAAAAAAGGTTATTTCGATATATTGTTCTATCTGGAATTGTAGGGAGGAAAAGGCCCCCTTTTATAACCTCAACTCTCACGTACGATTGCTAAATAGGGAAACATCAGAAAATGTAGAAGTCACATTGTTTCATTCACCATCATTCTTAAGTAAGAAAAGTTAAAATAACAAGAGGTCCAGTTAACCTTTTCCAACAGTAAAAGGCAAGTATGCTTCACTGAAGCCAGACCTTTTTGGGCTATTTTTCAACAAAACTAAAAATGAGCACCTGGCCCAGGGGTTTCTTCCGCGGAGAGGAGGGCTCTCAGCCTTGAGCAGCTCTTGGCTCCTGACTGGGCTGCACAGCCCACCGTGCACTTGAATGGCAGCTCCACTAATGCCGGGCTCCACCTTAGCTTCCTCCACAGCAGCCGCGCAGCCTCAGCTCTAAGGAAACTGCTGTCAGAACTTTTACATTGTTGCCATCACGCCTATTTAATATCTCAGGGGCAGCCTGTAAGCAGGCTGAGCTGACTAAGTGGTCCAAATTATCTCCCCAAAGGACCAATTACCGTTTAACTTCCAGCTTTGGTTCAGGTCTGCGTGTGTTCTGAGTTGTCTTTCCTGCAACTCATTTTTCCGCGAATAGGGTGATCTGAAGTCCGGATCACCCTTGACAGTCCTAGTTGAAGGTTCTTTTTGTTTGTTTCTGGCATAATTATGAATGTCTTCTTTCACTCTCAAAAGTGCCTAGGTATAGTTGCTAAATTGTCTTTTTACCATATCCATAGTCATATATTTTTAGTGAAATTTTATAGAATGTGAAATTTTCAAGAATGCATATATTAAGTTACAGCAGGAAAGCTCAGAACTGTACAAATGAAGTGTACTCAACTGCAAGTATGCATGTAGGATGGTAATTCTCCACCTGAAGAATGAATATTTTATTTATTTATTGTTAGACCGGTCAGTTAGCAATATTGGGTATTAAAAAGGCAAGTAGGAGTCTTCTCATCCTAATACAAAATATTACAGAATGATTAAAGAAGAACCACTTTTATGATTCATTACTCAAGCGCGTTATATAGAAACCATCAAAACACTGATAATACAAACTGAAAAAAATTGACAATTATTTTTACATCTTAGAAATACTTAATAAGCAACACCTTATGTCCAAGGCACACATCCGTCTTGTGATCTCATTTAGGAGATAGCACGTTATGGCCTACCAGCCTGTCCACTGTTTGGTAAATAAATTTTATTGAAACACAGGCATGTCCCTTTATTTAAATGCCATCTTTCTCACAGCAGTGGCAAAGTGGTTGCAACAAAGATGTATGTTGCCTGCAAAGCCTAAAATATGGAGCTGGCCACATACAGAGAAAGATTACCTACTCCTGACCTACGTTAGGCTAAAACTCTACGCAATTCAGAAACAATCAAGATCTATCATTTGGTTTTCCCAAGACTGCAAAGTTGAGTTTTTAGAAGCATGAGATTCTTGACATACACCCCTCAGAAATTGCATGATGGGATCTCCACACACTGTCCGGATGCTTTTGTAGAGGCAGGTCAGGGTTTCAAAAGAACTCCAAACCAGCCTGAGGGGAGACATCTGCTAAAGAACCACCAAACCTCACTATGCAAATCAGGTGGTGCTTTCTATTTTTGGCAAGGAAGTTATTTCACAGCTTTAGAAAAAAATCAGTCTCTTAGTATATTCATATTTGTGATCTTGTCCGTGTACTCTCTGCAAATAGAAATAGACTGAAGTCTGTTTTAAAATTGTATGTTTGAAAATTAATTCTAGCTCTACAACTTAATTTATACTATGTGTGCATATATAATCTGGGTACTACTTCAGGATAACTTTCTGAAAATTTTCACATTTCTTTAATCAGCTTTAATAGATATGATTAAAGAACTGGGAACTCATGGTACTCATGCAAAGTAAAAAGTTTATATTTCCTAACTTGTAGTATATGAATAACATGTCAGTTTTAAAATATTATAAAATAAAAATTAAAGGAAAAAGATAGCATCCCTAATTCCAATTTTTATGCATTTTCAAAGGCTGTGAATTATTTAAGTTAGTGTTTTGCATTCTGAATTTTTTGCACTTCACAACTTAACTAGCAATTTTTAACTTTTAAAATAAACTTTTCATAAAAATATATGTGCAGATAAAGAATATTTAATATGTTTTTCATTATTAGATATTTGGTTATTATCAGCTTTTCATTATCCTTATTAATACTGCTTATTGTGTTCTTGAAGAAGGCATTCAAAAGTTTAAGAACAAATAAATCCTAGTTATAATGGGAGAACATGAACAAATTATTTTTCCTCCACAAATATGTCATTAAAATGACAATATAGGCAAAAACTTTCTTCAAAATCATAATACAATGAACGAAGATTGTCATAGTATAATTTGATAGGTTGTAGAGAAAATTAAAATAAACCTACTAAACACAGTGACATGACTAAAACCTATAGGAGACTATGATTTCATTGACCTTTGCTTTTGAACAAATTAAAACATAAAAAGAGAAGATTTAGTCCATGTTAATTAGTGACTGAAAATACCCATCTAATATAATAATAACAAACACCAGTGACTTGCAGGAGATAGCACTACCCCTCATCCTCATCCCTATATTTATTTAACTCAAATCATAACTTTTGTCCTGCAGAAGACTATTTTCTAACTAATTCTATGAAACCAGCATTACCTAAATAACAAAACCAATGACATTACAAGAACGGAAGATTACAGAACAGTATCATTCATGAACATATTTGCAAAAATCTCCAGTAAATATTATCAAGTCAAAACCAGAATGTCTCAAAAGAATTGTACAATGCAATCAAGTGGGACTTATTCTAGGCATACAATGCTAGTTCAACATTCAAAAACTAATTAATGTAAACATGCAATATAATAAAAATAATATAATCATATCAATTGATGCAGAAAAAGAATTTGAGAAAGCTTAATACCCATTTATAATACAATTTCCTATGCTCAATAAATACAATTTGCAGTTTTCTTCCAATGCTAAATAATTTTGCTTTTATTTACTTAAATATTTGAAAAAAATATCCACACAAAACCCTGCATATCAATGTTTATAACTGCATTTTTTGCCAAACCAGGAAGGAAATAAGTTGTCCTTCAAAGGAAGTGAAAGGATAAACAGTGGTGCGTGCAAACAATGAAATATTCTTCAGTGATAAAAGGATAAGGTAACAAGCCACTGAAAATGTGTTGATGACTCTTATGTGCATATTACTAAGTGAAATAAGCCTGTTTGAAAAGGCCACATATTGTATCATTAGAACTATATATACTAGTGCATAGCTTCTGGAAATGGCAAATCTTTGGAGACTATAAATATCAGTGGTTTCTATGGATTTGGGGCAGATGGAGAGGGTTGAATAAAACACGGGAACAGTATAGGGCAGAGAATCTATTCTGTACAATATTGTATCTGTGGATACATATCAACATGTAATTGTCAAAACCCACTTAACTTTACAGCATAAAAAGTGAACCTTAGTAGGACAGTCATGTGAGGAGAAGCCCATGTAAGGCTCATGTGAAACCAATGAAGGGCAGAGAAGACATGAACAAAGCAACTGAATAATAATATGGTGGTTGACAAGGGGAAGATGGGTGGGGAGGCAGTAAAGGGTAAAGGGGATCAAATATATGGTGACAGAAGGAGATGTGACTTTGGATGGTAAACACACAATGATGTTTATAGCATTGTACATTTGAAACCAACATAATTTAATTAACCAACCTCTCACCAATAAATTTAATTTAAAAAGGATAGAAAAAATCTATATTAATAAAAGTGTAATATACTAATTATTGTAGACCAGGAGAGCTTACAACGTCCTTCTGGACAAAGCCATGGCAGCAGGGCCTAGGCAGAGGTGGTTAAGGGCGATCAGGCAAGCAAGGGAGGGCAATTGGGATCAAGCAGGCTGGTGGGGGGGAGGGGGGGGCAGTTGGGGGCGAGCAGACAGGCAGGGAGAGGCAGTTAGGGGCCAGCAGGCCAGGAAGGGGTAGGGCAGTTATGGGTGAGCAAGCCGGTGTGGGGTGATCAGGCAAGCGGACAGGTTAGTGGTTAGGAGCCAGTGGTCCCAGATTGGAAGAGGGATGTCCAACTACCAGTTTAGGACCAATCCCCTGTGGGATCCAGCCCAAACGGGCAGTCGGACATCTCCTGAGGGGTCCCAGATTGGAGAGGGTGCAATCAGGGCTGAGGGACACCCCTCCATGCATAAATTTTGTGCATCAGGCCAATAATAAATAAGATAAAAAATAATTTCACTTGAATATAGGCATAACCTCTAGACTTACATTATTCTCCCAAGATAATCTCATTACAAAAATATTTTATATTCTACTTTTCTCAACTATTTATTTGGAGATAATTTCACATACATTAATTAAAGTAATTTAGACCACAAACAATTGGGCCTAAGAATTGTTAGGGTCACCATAGGAGTAACAAATGAGGTCAAAAGTGGTAAAGAATTATGAATGTATTAGGTCATCTGGAAAACCAGATGGGCTGAGCCCCAAAATGTTGCCAACACCCAGGGACAGGCAGTCCTAGGTTTTAAAGGACTCTAGGTGGGCTTTTTCTGGGCAGAGAATTCTCTGGGTGGGTCCAGAGGGGAAAGATAATGGTCTTAGCAAGAGGAATCTGGTCTTTGCAAGTGATCTGTGCTCCGAGCAAAAGGGAATGTTGGTTGCTAAGTGGTCTAAAGGTCAGTTTCCAGGAGAGGGGGTGTTGATTCAATTATTTGACCAGACCTGACACTATGTATTTTCTTTTGTTTTTAATTAACTACTTCACTTTAAATATATAAGCTAAAAAATACCTTAATGCCATATTCATCTTAATAGTAACTATAAAAATGGGCTTACCAAAGAATTATTGAGTGGAGTTATATCTATTGTGTATAATTTTTAAAAAGTCAAAACATTTCTTCCAATTAGCTACAAGTAATTTACATTTGTATTTATTTGGTTTTAAGATGGATGGATATGGCATATGGCTGGTTTGTTGAACTGATATTTTTCATCATATAGACATGGTTTACGAAGTTGAAAATGGATTTGAATTTCACCATCTGCACAGATATTTTTTCTTATATATTTAGCATAGTGTGACATCTAATTTGGTTACTATAGTTGCTCTCCATATTTGTAAATTCAAAGAATTATGATTTATTTGAAATATTCTATATTATATAGAGCTATTTACTCTATGTAAAGCAGTCTTTAGTATGAAACATTAAAATTGGTTTTCACTTTACAGTTTTCATAATAATAAGATAAAAGTAAAAAGTATATGCACTAAACAAAAAGTTAATAGCAATTATTTGTCTGTATGTTAAAAATAATAATATTCTATAAAAGGGGACTATCCTTTGCTATACTCTCTCAATGATGTATTCCAAAATATAAATTAAAAGGTTGAATTTAATTTTGAAGTCTAATAAATGATAACTATATATTTGGAGTTTTGCTCTATATACCAAAAGGTTGCTAGTTTGATTCCAGTGGGGGGCACATGGGAGACAACCAATAAATGTTTCTTCTGCACATCGATGACTCCCTCTCTCTCTCTTCCTTTCTCTTTAAAAGCACTAAAAACATATTCTTTATAAAAAAGAAGAAGAAAGGAGGAGCATTTATACTTAGCTATTTTAATTTAAAATAATTTTAATTTATATTTAGAATTCTGAAGGTGATGTTTAATGTTTAAATTGTTTGTATAAAATATACAGTATTTACCAGATCAATATTGACTGACTGACTATATCATGTAACATTTTGTAATCTTACTTCTTAAATGAACAATATGTTTTTTAAAAATATATTTTATTGATTTTTCACAGAGAGGAAGAGACAGGGCTAGAGCAGCGTTTTTCAACCGCTGTTCCGCGGCACACTAGTGTGCCTCGAGATGTTGCCTGGTGTGCCGTAGGTGCAGACAAGACAAGAATTTTATAATTTTTCACTATTATGTTTACTTAATATAGGGTCGGCAACTAAGTAATTGCGGGTTTCACACATATATGGCTTCAGTTGAATTTTTAGGTTTGCAGAGGTAGTACAAATGTAAAACACATTTTGTATTTGAGAGTTGGCTATTCAGCTGTTAATCAGTAAAAAAAGTTTTTTGATCTGTTTTGTAGTTTTTGTTTGGCTTTCGTTGAAAAATGGAAAATCAAAAGGAACATTTTCGTCATATTTTGCTTTTTTATTTCCGCAAAGGGAAAAACGCATCGCAAGCTCATAAAAAGTTATGTGCTGTTTATGGTGACGAAGCCTTAAAAGGACGGCAGTGTCAAAATTGGTTTGCCAAATTTCGTTCTGGTGATTTTTCACTCAAAGATGAAAGACACTCTGGTCGTCCAGTTGAAGTTGATGACGCCCTAATCAAAGCAATAATCAATTTGGACTGTCACAGTACAACACGTGAGATTGCAGAGAAGCTTCATGTATCACATACATGCATTGAAAATCACTTAAAACAACTTGGCTATGTTCAAAAACTCGATACATGGGTTCCTCACGAACTGAAAGAATCACAGTTAACGCAACGCATTAGCAGCTGCGATTTGCTAAAGAAACGTAATGAAAATGATCCATTTTTAAAACGACTGATAACTGGCAATGAAAAATGGGTTGTTTACAACAATATCAAGCGGAAAAGATCGTGGAGCAGGCCAGGTGAACCAACTCAAACAACATCAAAAGCTGATATTCATCAAAAGAAGGTTTTGTTATCAGTTTGGTGGGATTACAAAGGAATTGTCTACTTTGAACTCTTACCACCCAACCGAACGATCAATTCTGATGTCTACATTGAACAACTAACGAAATTAAACAATGCAGTTGAAGAAAAGCGGCCCGAATTGACAAATCGAAAAGGTGTTGTATTCCATCATGACAATGCAAGGCCACACACATCTTTGGTCACTCGGCAAAAATTAATGGAGCTTGGTTGGGATGTTTTGCCACATCCACCATATAGTCCTGACCTTGCACCATCTGATTACTTTTTGTTTCGATCTTTACAAAACTCCTTGAATGGTAAAAATTTCAATAATGATGATGATGTCAAATCGTACCTGATTCAGTTTTTTGCTAATAAAAACCAGAAGTTTTTTGAACGTGGGATTATGATGCTGCCTGAAAGATGGCAAAAGGTCATTGATCAAAATGGGCAATACATTACAGAATAAAGTTATTTAGTTCCATGAAAAAATTGTCTTTGATTTTCTTTTAAAAATCCGCAATTACTTAGCTGCCGACCCAATATTTCATAATAAAGTAATTATAAAATACTTTCTTTGTGTTTATTTGATTCCTATTCAAGAGAATTACTCTATATATAGTCAATATAGGCACAGAGTTAAATTTTTTAACATTTTCTAATGGTGGTGTGCCTCGTGATTTTTTTCATGAAACAAGTGTGCCTTTGCCCAAAAAAGGTTGAAAAACACTGGGATAGAGAGTTAGAAACATCGATGAGAGAGAATCATCGATCAGCTGCCTCCTGCACACCCCCCACTGGGGATGTGCCCACAACCAAGGTACATGCCCTTGACCAGAATCAAACCTGGGACCCTTCAGTCCACAGGCCAACACTCTATCCACTGAGCCAATTCGGTCACGGCTAAATGAACAATATGGATTAAATTTTTTTGTGTACAGATATTTTCTGCTTATTTGTAATGGTAAAAATGTGGAACATATCAGGAATCCACCTGTACTTTCACTCCAGAAAGTAATGACATCATCATTTGTATCACTATTACCAAAATGATGTGAGTAAAATATTTTTAAGTTATGTTTATGTGATTTTCAACTTTGCGGAGAATTATGTTAGCGGAGAAAGAGTTATATTGAGATAAAAGAACCCTCTAGTTAATATTTTTGTTCATTTAGAAATGTATTTACATGATTTAAATTAACATTGGTCTCCCTCTATTTGACTCAGTCTCCATGAAAGATGGAATGATCTTTTTCTTGTTTGTTATAGTTCTCTTTAGTGTTTTAAAATTCTGCCACATCATAGGCATTATTTATAGAAAGACAAAAGAAGGGCACAGACTGAGATAAATGTTTGCATATCAGTCAAATTTTTACCCGATAGTGATTTAATTTTAGACATCTTTTGATTCTGTTAGGCACTAGGCACTCTTTTCTTAGAATGATTAAACAAATATACAGAGTAAACAATATATATTTCTATGAAATTGAAAGAATTTCTGCATTTGAATTTTGATTACATAGGTTATCTATAAAGGGAAGAGGAAAACATACTACTGAGAAGAAACCGAATAAGTCACACCAAAGTAGTTTGATAAAACTCACCATTAGTTTCTAATATTAATATAAGGGTGATTTATTAGTTCTCATCTTACATCTGTATACACATTTAAGAAAACTGTTAATGGTTGATAACATAATTCAACTCATAACTAGGCGATAAGACATGGGTAAATGAAACAAACCTTTAGTTTATTGTTTTCCAATATTTATATTTTTCATTTAAACGGCACGGTGGGAGGGAAGCCTTGCTGCCTCCAACTTGTAGTGATGTATTCATTGGCAAAAGTCCAAACAGCCTGGTATGCATCTCTGAGTATCATTCTCTCCGGCAGCCAAGTTTTTTCCACTTGAGCCTCTTCTCTTTGGATCCTGGCCAGGCTAGGGCAAGATTTCATGAGCATGAGGAAGCAGTATTGATTTTCCTTTTAAACTCATCTTGTGAGAGTCAGCCACGCCTTCCCTCCCTATGAATAGAGCGGCCCTGGAGGCACCCAGCTGCAGCACTTGCGGGTAGAATAGCTTCTTTGGTCTGGACCTGAGCTGAATTCCAAGTACTGAAAATAAAAGGAGAAAATGGCAATGGAGATAGGCCATCCTTTCAAGTCAGATACTCATTCAAGAGTCTCTAAAAGAATGTTCTTGGATAACAGGGAGTTTGCTTGTTAGAGCAAGTGAAGGAGATTCTTATTATAAGACATGTCAGCCAAGAGAATGACTGCTTATACCAGGGCATTCTTGGATAAGCCATGCTGTACAGCAACTTTTTGTGTTAAAATGATACAGTGTATATTATTATATAATGTGCATAACATATACATATAATATACAAATAAACATGCATGCTATATATATATATATATATGCATATATATAAACATTTCCATTTTATAAAATTTAAATTTACCATTATAAAAACATCCTATTTCTTTAATTCAGATAAATTAATGTTATGCCAATAATTTATGCCAATGCTAGCATTTTATGAAAGCACCACCATCTGTTAAGTTAGTATAAGAAATATTATAAAAGTTTGCCATATAAAAAATATATTGAAATTATAAATCTATAATAATCTTATCATTTACTATTCAGGTTTCCTGGCTTTATTAACCTTTAAAAAATGCTAGAAATAAAATTGTCTAGTAAAATGGTCTTACCCCACAGAAAATATCTCTAAGCCTTTCCAAAAACATTCTGAGAAACAAAGATATACAGGAGGCCAAACTTAACTTCATAAGGGCCTAAGTTTGCACCATGAGTAAGGCTTATTATAACTGTAAATTACAATGACTATTTATGGTAAGAGTGTGAATGTGTTTCATGATACTAAGGGGCAGAAAGAACATGTCTAAATGATATCTTTATGACTTCATTCTCAAGGTCTCACAACATAGAGCAAAACAAAATACCATTATATCTTTTAAAGTGCTAGGTGTAACCTTTTACTCCAAATCTTAATTTCTAATTCAAGATCTACTAGTTATCCAAGACAAATTCACTTTGTTCTCATAAATAAATGGTAATTTAAATGTAAACCAAAAGATGAACACGTGATCATAGTAGTTCAAAATCCATGCATCATATGACAATGTTATATTTGAAGTTTACATATTCATTCCTCTTTTAAAATATTTGTACTTATGCATACATTTTTATGTGATTTGATGTTAGTTGTAGCAAATACCTGGTTTAATTTTCAAAGAACATATGTGCAATTGTTGATGTGTGGTGACCTAGGACTGTAGTAAAATACAGTTTAATGGGAAAACGGCGACACAGCATACAAAGCAAAGGGCTCAGGAAATTTAACATAAAAGAGAATAACAACAATAAAAAGCGTTGCTATCCACATGAAGCCAATGGAGATGTTGATTAAATCTATTCTGTGTAAACATATCCCAATAGATGATGATAATGCTTGAGGGCAGTCACAGAAAGAAGAAATCTGGAATGAAGAAGAAACCCAAAGATCTTTTGAAGTCTTTGATTTACAGTAATATCAAATATTATTAAATAAAAATCTAAAAATTCAAAAAGTTCAAAATGAAACCTCAGGTATGTCATAGGAATCATCTTAAATTACAAGGATTTTCATTTTTTAAATGTATATGCATATTTTAAAAATGTATCCACATTTTATACACCAGTCCCAGCTGAGATGTTAGTTTTTAATGGAGTAAAAATATCCTTTTAGAATTTTTGTCATGTGTTCCAGGCTGACAGACACCCTCAGGAAACATGTCTTAGAGAATATCTCTTAGGTTCTTTAGACACATTTTCATTTTAGTCAGTTCTAAAATCAGACATTTCTGGGAAATAGTACTTGAAAAATTAATGAAATCTCTTACAGAAGACAATGGCTTTGAAATAATGCTTCACCTATTTTTTAAAAAACAAGTGATAAAGCACTAAAATATTAAAGGTTCAATATGTTTATTGAACCTTTAATAAACATCGTGGCTCTTATATGTTTCAGCTGTTTTCAAAATCTGTACATTGAAGTGCTTAAGCATGTACTCATGAATAAATACTTGTATGACACATTTAGCTTCTCTACTTGAAATACTTTATTCCTGCCTTCTTTTTCAAATACAAAAAGAAAGGTGAGATCATCTCTTAGAAAATAAAAATGTTCTATTATTTAATATATAGAATATTAAATATTTGACTATGTAAGAACTTACAAAAAGAAAGACCCAAGAAAGTTTGAATTTAATGATCAAAAAACAACATAAAAATTTTAAAAGGCTTTTAGCAATAGTTTTTTAGTTGTATTCTAGGATTTCTGAAACAACAATAGCAGTATGAATGATAGAGTTGGCTGATGTTTTATAAAATACTAGAGGCCTGTTGCACAAATTTCTACACAGGTGGGGTCCCTCAGCCTGGCCAGTGATCAAGGCCTATCAGGTGCCAGCTGGCCGGAGGGAGGGAACCCGGAAGGTTTGCCAGTCAATCCCCCAATAGGGGCCTATTAAGAAATCTAGCTGGCAGGGGGGAGGGACCGTGGGAGATTCGACTGGCTGGGGGGAGGGGCCGTAGGAGGTTGGCCAGCAGGGGGGTGGGGGGGAGAGCTGTGGGAGGTTGGCTGTAGGAGTGCACTGACCGCTGGGAGGCAGCTCCAGCCTTGTCTGCCCCCTTGTGGTCAGTATGCATCATAGCAACTGGTCGACAGGTCATTCCAGTCTTTTGGTTGTAAGGGTTACTTAGGCTTTACCATATATATATATATATATATATATATATATATATATATATATATATATATATATACACATACATACTAGAGGCCTGATGCATGAATTTGTGCCCTAGTGGGGTCTGGCCGGCCTGCCCCAATGGGGACTGTTCAGGGTTGGGCTGGTGGGGGGAGGGGTTGCTGGTGGTTGACCATCCCTGACACCAATCAGGGTGGGGGGCTAACGAGGGCAGGGCTTGCCAGGGAGAGGGTCCAGTTGGGGGGAGGGACCACAGGAAGTTAGGGGGGAGCCAATCGGAGCCCCGATTAGGCTTGTTGGCTGATGCAGTGCACATCATAGCAAATGGTCATTCTGGTTGTTCCAGGCACTCGGCTTATATTGATAGATTGATAGGTAGGTAGATAGATAGATAGATAGATAGATAGATAGATAGATAGATGATAGGCAAAGATCACTCAAAAATAATAACTCAATTATACCTGTTTTTGGTTGAGGTGGAGTGACTAAGGTGCCTGCCATAAGGAAAAGAATTTCCTGAGGCCCCCATTGGAGAGGGGCTTTATTGATGATGTAAAATGAAGGGGGTTTCCCTCCAAGATCTTGTCTCAGTTCTTCTCACCATGTAAGAAGTCCAGTCATATCTTTAGCAGGGCCAGAAATAAGCCTACTACCCGCAATTTCTGTTCCTGTTAAAGCTCAGTCCAGTCCAGCATCTGGCTAGTTTAGCATGTGTTCCCAGCTTCAGTCCATTGTGTGTGGGGTCTGCATAGCTATGGCTGTGAGACTGTGTAAGGTTATAAGGCTATAGAGAGAGAACAGGCAAGCACACAGGCAAGTAGGGATCACAGAACAAGGGTGAGCACAAGAGAGAGAGAACTCTTTGCCTGGGTGTTTTAACCAGAAGCTTCTTCAAAGGAACCAGCCAATCTTCCTAGATTCCACACACCTCTGATGGAGTCTGCCCCTCACCAAGCCATTGCTCCTAATGCTAGACCGATAGGCTAGCACCTTCCTTTGGTTACCCCGACTTCACTGTGCACGTGCCCATCTCCCCCCAGTGATCTGTAGGGAACGGACTGGTGCTTCCCTGGGGAACATAAAGCTGTAGCTTCCTGGCAAAGCTTCCCAGATGACCATGCATATCATGTCTGGCCTCTCCTTTGCTCTTTTCTTATTATTAACATTAATAAACTACTAATTAGGTGTGTAACATAGTTATCATGAATTCAGCTATCACTTTGGTAATCTTATATTTATTATTAAACATAAATATATCCAAATTTTAAAGAAATTTTGATAAGTAGTGAATGGATAAAATAAAACTTTATGTAGCTGAAAAACCTTTGTAAATTTATCATCACAGAAATGAGATAAGACACAATAATACTGTAATTAAAATGGAAAGTTCTTTTTTTTAATCTAAGTGTTTTAAAACATTTGGGGAGGACTTACTCCATTTTATATTAACTTGGAGTTGTCATTGTTTACTATAGCAGTTGACTTCTGACAACTAATTTCTTTTAATGATGTTTTTGTAAATTTATTTTGTCATTTCTATGTTTTATTAGGTTATTAGCTGAAAAGTTAGAAAAGACAATGTCATATGCCCCAGCATTTTAAACTAGAACTCCTATTAAAGAAGGATCTTAGGGGAGAAATAATATTGAATAATGTCTCAATATGATCACTCTGCCATACAACCAAATAAATAATAGATGTTTATAGATTGAGTTAAAAATATAAAACTATTAGAAATGAGGAAAGAGATCTAAAAATAAGGAGAGTCACAACCAAGGAAAGAATATTGATACAACTCACGGTATGTCTCATGATGTAAAAGTAGAAACAACTTTATATAACAAAATAGAAAAAAAATGAAAGGCACTTGGATAAATGTTTACTATAAACATGATTAAATAGTTAATGCTCAATAAATAAATGAGGGAGGAAGAAAACACTTGTAACAAAGTAAAATGACAAAATATTTGAATAGATAATTATTAAGTGTTTGGAAAGACATTTATCAACAAGAGTATCACATGAAATTTAAAACAATATCTCCTTGTAGTTGTTGTTTTCCTCAACACTTGGACTTTCTAGTTTGTTCCTATAACCTGTATGTCTTTCTTCATTTACATGCTACATTGCTTTGACCAATGCAAACTTACCCTGTTTCCCCGAAAATAAGACAGTGTCTTATATTAATTTTTGCTCCCAAAGATGCGCTAGGTCTTATTTTCAGGGGATATCTTATTTTTCCATGAAGAAGAATACGGTACACATTTATTGTTAAATGAAAATAAAGGAAATTTATTACCTGTATACGGTATGGTAAATTAATTTTCATTCTGAGACAGAGCCTGGGGGGTTTTATTTTCGGGGGGATGCCTTATATTTTACTCAGACGGAAACCTGTAAGTAGGTCTTATTTTCGGAGGATGTTTTATTTTCGGGGAAACACGGTATATGAATCTTGAAATCTGATATAAGTCCTCAATTTTTCTTTTATTTTTTTTTCAAGATTTGGGCACATTTTGGGGAGAATTGATTTCTCAACAATATTGGATTTTCCAAACCATGAATATGTAATAGCATTATTTCTTCTGATTTTCTTTAATTTTTCAAATTCATGGTTTGTTGGTGTTCTTCATTATGCATTTTTATTAACCTTGTGCTAAATATTTTATTTATCTTTGTTAACCATTAAGAATGTCAGTGCTGTTGTAAATAGAACGTTTATAATTTTATTTTCTTATTATTTGCTTTTAGTGCTTAAAAATTAAATGAACTTTGTATATTAACCTTGTATTTTGCAAATGTACAAATGCAAATATTATTTCTATTTGTTATTTTAATCAAATTGAGGAATTTCTCCACTATTTGTAATTTACTGAGAGACTTTTTAAAATAGAAATTGATGTTGAAGTTTTTCAAATTTGGTACCTGCATCAATTGAAATGACCTCTTAAAACAATCTTTTATTATTGAGATAACATTTTCCTGGTCATGATGTATTATTCTTTTAATAAGTTGTATTAAGGTATTTTTGCATCTCTATTCATAAGTAATATTAGTCCATAATTTTTGTGTCTTTGTGAGGTTAAGGATTATGGTTTTGCTAGCCCTTATAAAAACAAGTAAGAACGAATTTCTCTTCATTTATTTTCTGGAGGAATTTGTCTAACATTCATATTATTTCTCCTTAAATATTTGACAAAAGTCATTAGTGAAACCATCTGAGTCTGAAATTTTCTTTGTAGCAAAGTTTTTTGTTTTTTTTATGACAAATTGTCCCTTTAATAGTTAAAGACCTATTATAATGGTCTGTTTTGTCACATCTGAGTTTGGCTCAGTTGCATTTTATAAGGAATATGTCCTTTCATCAGTTTTCCAATTTATTGGTATTAAGTTGGACATAATATTTATTATTATCATTTGACTATCTATAGGCTCTATAATGATAACCCCTTTCTCATTCATGATAGTCTAATTTTAGGTGTTCTTTCTTTCTTTTAAATATATTTCTTTATTTTGTAATTAAATTTATTGGTGACATTGGTTAATAAAATTATATAGGTTTCGAGCGTACAATTCTATGATAACATCATCTATATATTGTACTGAGTGCCCACCACCCAAAGTCAAAACTTCTTTCATCACCATATATTTGACCCCTTTACCCTGTATTATCCTCCCATCTCCCCTCTAGCAACTACCATAGTCTTGTCTGTGTCTATGAGTTCTGTTTGTTTGTTTTACTTGACCAGTTTGTTTATAAGCACTGGTGTTTATAAGCATTTTTGCTCTGTTTTTTTGTATTTCATTTTTTAAAATTTGTTCAAATAATTAATCTAAAGCTTTGGACTTTGGTATTTGTGTTCTGTATCTTATGTATATTGTTTGGGTACAATTTACTTTTATTTTTTATATATCTTACGATGAAATTTTGGGTGCTTGATTTTGTATATTTTGTTAGTATTTAATGCTATAAGATTCTCTCTAAGTGCTACTTTCATTGTACTATAAATTTTTATATCATCTTTTTTATTGTTATTAGGTTTTAACTTTTTATATACCTGTTTTTTTCTTATGTGGTCCAGCAATTATTTACATGAGTGATGCTGATTTTCTAAATAACTGATATTTCCTATGTACTCAGTGTGGGCTGAAAAATGCCCTGTATATTTCTGATTCTTCCAATTTTATTAAACATTAAAAAAAGGTAACTATTTTGCCGAGACCGGTTTGGCTCAATGGATGGAGCGTCGGCTTGGGGACTGAAAGGTCCCGGGTTCGATTCCGGTCAAGGGCATGTACGTTGGTTGCGGGCATATCCCCAGTAGGGGGTGTGCAAGAGGCAGCTGGTCGATGACTCGCTCTCTCATCGATGTTTCTAGCTCTCTATCTCTCTCCCTTCCTCTCTGTACAAAATCAATAAAATAAAAGGTAACTATTCTGTATTACATAGTGTAAATATAAATCTGAATCCTTATTACTAAATTATCATATAACTTTAATCTATGGTCTCAATTTATTTAAGAGGTCCTAATTTATGGCAACTGAAAACTAGCAAACTGGACGTCACTACATATTTAAGCAGTTACTATTTAATATGTGGGTACTTTGGCTCAATGGAATTATGGACTCATGGTGACATTTAATTAATACTAAATCTACCCTTTTTTGTAAACTGCTATTTTGATATAACTGCGGAAATGTTTCTTTATATTTTAGGTCTTTAAACATATAATCACCAAGTCTCTTTACATTTATATAAACTAAAAATATTTTCGAACTAAAATGAAAGAAAGGACAAAAAGGAAGAAAAGGATTTGGAGGAGAGAAGGAAAGTCTAAGTACTTTAGTCTAAGTACTATGCTCTAAAGTTAAGATAAGTATTTTAATGAATCAGCAGTTTATATTTTATCTAAAGTCACAGAACACATTTTCATTGCCTAACACAAATCTCCCCCATGAACTGTTTCCCTATAATAGTTTGTAACTGAGAAAAGATGTCTATTTCTATCAATTTAATTCATTTCTGCAGAGAATACTCTACCATATTAATTCACACAAAAAATAAAATCGTACAGACTCTCACCAGTGTTAAAAAAAAAAAGAAAAAGAAAAAAGAAAACAAAAGAGTTCTTTGAATAAACTGAAAGGATTTACTGAATAAGCCATGAGTAGGGAATCCCAGAGGGAAGCATAATTCTCACTCAATCAACAAAAATACATTTGCCTCTGGCAAACCTAAGGGTAGACATATCCCATATAGACTTAAAAGCCCTAAGTACTGTTTAGATGAAAATTTTATTAGATTAAATGTCAGCAGAATAAACAAAAAAAAATTCAATTTCTCATATTTTAGATGATATTCATACTAAGGCAGTGTATCTGCTAAGAACAAGGACAGCTCTAAATTAGTCATAATGATGTAGTAATCATATTCGATTTAATGGCCAATATTTGTGCTCTGAAATATTAATAATTTGAATAAATGTTTGAATTTAATTCTCATATAAAACACGACTTTAAATTACTTGTTTGTTTTTTTTTTTCTTAATATACATAGCAGATTGCTTATTTGGTTATGGTTCACAAAAACCACTGAAGCCCCTGGCTCATTGCTCATGTAGCATGCTGATATTATCTCTTTCTTGCCTTCACTGCCTTTCCTCCAACGTCTTCCTCATCAGTTTATCAACTGCAAGAAAAAAAGTTCTTTCAACAGACAAATGTGATCATGTATCTCTTCCACCCTCCGCTACTGTCCAATATTCTGACTTGCATTTGGCCTTAGACTATTATACATAGAGATACATATTACCTGTTATGCATTAACTAGCTTTTGGTTATCTCTTTGGCTCAAATATTATCACTTCACTATCATCCACCTTCCCATCCTTCATAGTTTTTACTCCAGGTGAATATATTATTTTTCAGTCTGTAATGTCATGATCTTTATTCCTTTTTGGGGGGAAATTATATGTATTGCATCTGGTGCTGGAATAATCTACCTTCTATTCCCTATTCATCTGAAACTTTTTTTACTTGCATTTAATATTTTGTTTTGTACTCTATTTCATCTAATGAGTTTTTTACATTTAAAAATTCCTATTCTTTTGTCATCATAGCATGTGATATACTATATTTCTGTCTAAATTTAGGTATTTTTTGAAGGAACAACTATCCCATTAATAATTATATTCTAGTAATTGGCACAATAACTTGTAAGTAATAAAATGCTTTGATATGTATAAATTAAATTGAGTAGAATTCACAAAGCAATGAAAAATGTAACATTAAATTCTTAAATGTAATTTCTCCAAAGTTGTAATGCATAGTATGGGCACACGCATATAAGCAGTCTTTGCCATTTATTTAACTTATTCTATTTTAACAAAGACATTTTTATCTTAAATGTACATACCACTCATCCTATCTACTAAAAGAGTAATATGCAAATTAATCATACCTCTGCTACACCCACAAGCCACGCCCACCAGACAATCAGGAGCAAGTATGCAAATTAAACCAATCAGGATGGCTGCAGTCTTGGTCCTGTAGCAAGCAGGAGGCTTGGGTTTCCCCAGCAATGGAGGAAGCCAAGCTTCCTTGCCACCCTGGCTAGCCCAGGCCTCCATTCAAGGCTACAAAGTTTCAATTATAGGAGATAAATAAATCCTAACAAAAATGGCGGCAGCAACAGAGCTGGAGAGGCTTGAGTTTCCCCTGGTGATGGAGGAATCCAAGCTATTGCAGCCCTGGCCTGCCTTGGCTTCCATTATTATTTTCAATTATAAAAGATAAATAAATCCCAGCAAAAATGGCTCTGGGCATGAAATGAG
Source organism: Pipistrellus hanaki (assembly GCF_964339955.1). NCBI lineage: Eukaryota > Metazoa > Chordata > Mammalia > Chiroptera > Vespertilionidae > Pipistrellus > Pipistrellus hanaki. Next base: position 41,086,438 of record NC_140507.1, on the reverse strand, counting down.
CAGGAGGCTTAGCTCCACTCAAGGCTACAAAGTTTCAATTATAGAAGATAAATTAATCCCAGATCCCAGGGCCTCCCCTTGGGTCTCCAGGGAGTGTGGTCTGCTTGAAAACTACCACAGGCCCCTCGCCCAGGCTGCCCCATGCCCCAAGGGAAACCCCACCCAAATCTAGGACACCCTTCAGGGCAAACCAGCTGGCCCATATTCATGCCCCAGACCTCTATCCTATCAAATAAAAGAGTAATATGCAAATTGACCATCACTCCAACACACAAGATGGCTGCTCCCATGTGGACAAATTCCTAAAAAGATGACTACCACAAGATGGCCAGCAGGGGAGGGCAGTTGGGTGGGATCAGGCCTGCAAGGGAGGGCAGTTAGCGGTGACCAACTGGAAGAGAAGGGAAGTTAGGAGTGACTGGGCCTGCTGGCAAGCTCAGTTGTGGGAGAACCTGGCCTTCAAGGGAGTGCAGTTAGAGGTGACCAGGCCTGCAGAGGATGGCAGTTAGGGACAATCAGGCTGTCAGGGGAGTGGTTAGGGGGTGGATCAGGCTGGCAGGCAGAAGCAGTTAGGGGCAATCAGGAAGGCAAGCAAGCAAGAAGTTGGGAGCAAGCAGTCCTGGATTGTAAGAGAGATATCAGACAGACCATTTGTTTAATGGGCAGTCAGACATCCCTTGAGGGGTTCCAAATTGGAGAGGGTGCAGGTTGGGCTGAGGGACACACACCCCCGTGCACAAATTTTGTGTACTGGGCCTCTAGTTTAAGATATTTTGTTTCTCATCTGTGTTAATTTTTTCACATTTACTCTCACTTGACCTATGTTCCCCTATAGACATGTCCATCTAGACATGAGAACATGTATGCACACATTTTAAATATATTTTTGAACAAACTTTTTTTTATTATTATTTCATTAATCAACTTACTTTGAATATAATTTGCTTAACTTTAATTTTATTTACATTTATACTGGCCATATGTGCTACCTATAGATCAGAACTGGCTGAGCAGATTACTTTGGTATTAACAAATCATTAGTAGGTTAACACTGTCCTACTCAAGTTGGCCTAACCCCAGCTCACATTATCATTAATGGGTGAAAAATGCAACATTTGATGAAGTCTGCTTCACAATGAAGAGCCAATATTGAAGACTAAAAGCTAGAGTTACCAAGAGTTATTTGGACACTGTATACCAGTTATACTTCTAGTAACTTTTCTGACACCTCTTATCTTAGACTTCAAAGATCAGAAGGATTTTAAGGATCTGCTTTCAGAGTTTGTATCTGTACTGAAGACCAAATCAAGTTTACTTTTGCTCTTCTATTAACAGAAATTGTCTGTCCTTTCTCAAATTACTTTGGTATCTGAATAACCATGAACAGGTGTACCATCCAATCACCTAGGCTGTTGAGCCAACTATAGTGTGGCCATGAATAAATGGGCTTACAGAATTTGTCTTTTTAGGAATTTGACCAAAGAAGTTTCAAAGAATGGAGTCTGTTATTAAGACTGACAAATGGATGAATCTAAGTAGACACTATTTACAAAAAGTCAGAGTGGCCATGACAGACAAACCTATAAGTAAGGAAATGATAGGGTTGGTAATAGAGCAGATGCAGAAAGAGAGATAGAAAAATGGTTCATGTCCATTAAAGTAGAAGAGAAGTCTATGTCTATAGATATATTGTTGACTAAATTTATTATTTTCAAGCTACATAAACCCTGGCCAACAAAAACAGAAAACTAATTTATTGAGGTAGAGCACAGAATTGATAGAAAAACTGAAATATAATTAAAATATAGAAATAAAATTGAATTTTTAAAAAACTTTAACATATAGTCTTAGGGGAAAATATCAAATTGATATATAATAAATTTAATGGAAACAAATATGAGAATAAAATATTTCAAACAAAAATACAATTGGTCATGGGAATTAAAAATTATATATATTTTCACTTTTCTTTCACAATTAGTCCGTGTACTAGATTGGAAAATGTAGTATCGCAGGTTTATTTGGTTCTCAATCAAAATAAATGTTCAGCTGTGGCCAGGAGACTCAGTTGGTACACTAAAAGGGTTTTGTTTTTTATTTCTGATCAGGACACATACCTAGGTTGTAGGTTAGATCCATGGTCACTCACTGTTCCTATGGGAAACAACTGACCATTGTTTCTCTCTCACATCTTTCTTTTTCTCTCTCCCTGTAAATTCTATCTGCTGGTGAGGATTAAATTTACAAAGAAATGTACAGATAAATATTAGAGATAATATGAAGAAATATGCCATCACCTAATTAACACTGGGAATTAATTACTCAGCACACAGGGTACGAGTTGGTGGGGAATTGAGAGATGAACTTCTTAGAAAAATAGAAAATAACTTCCATCTTGCCCAGGACAACAACCGCAGGCCTGGTGGCCAGTCTTTACTGAGTTAGCACTTAGAGAATCCTCAAAAGTCGATTTCTCTGTCCCAGCAGATTTGTGCCAGCTTAAGGTCTGAATTATCAAAACAAATCTATAAAAATAAATGTATAACTAGATTCAATGAAGTGAAACTATTGATTTTTCTTTTTGTCAAAGAGAAAAGCAAATTACCTAAAAAGACATTTTATTTCTCATTAGCAAATACATATGCCAGAAAGCATTTAATCATTTCCAAACTGATTAAAAAAATAATTATCATTTGAGAATTTTACATCTAAATTAGCCATCATTTAAGGATGAACTCAAACATAATGAAATTATTAATACAAAAAAAATTAAAGCTTACCACTTTAGAACATCGGTAAAATAACTACCGTATTTTCCGGTGTATAAAACGACACTGTGTTCTAGTAAAAAGCCTGCTCAGATTGGCCAGAGTCAGAGAGGCGGTCTATTAAAAAAAGAACTGGTGTTGCCTCGGAAGTAGGGGGTAGTCTTATACAGCGAATATAGGCCTAAACCTATGTTTTAACTGTAAAATTAAGGGGTTGTCTTATACGCCAGAAAATACGGTATCGAAGATTACCCTTTACGGGGAAGAAAAATAAACCCAAAGGGAAAAAAACACCATGTTTTCTAGCTAAGTCAGCCAAATTCATCATCACATCTACAAATGAGGAAACAGGAGTGATTTTACTAAAAGAAAGCAAAAGCAAAAAAAGTCCACTTCTTTTAAAGATGGCAGGGATTTGAAAATTTATGGACATCTCCTTTGCCTAAGTACAGCTGACATTTTGTAATAAGCATATTCAAATTCTAAGAGTTTGATAACCTTCCAAAAGAAGAAATATATCCCATCTAATAAAGAGGGAATATGCTAATTGACCCTCATGCCATTGCAAAGATGGCAGTGCCCACAGCCAATAAGGAGGGAATATGCTAATTGACTGCCCTATCCTCAAAGATGGCAGCATCTACAACCAAGAAAGAGGGAATATGCTAATTGACTGTCACTCCCTCAAAGATGGTGGTACCCACAGCCACAAGATGGCAGTGCCCAATCCCCTCAGCTCCGCCAGAGCGGCAGGTTCATGGCCACTCCATGCACCTGCCTCCAGATTCCCCCAGTCCTCTCAGCCCCCCAACTTCCCAGGATTGGCCCAAGGTGCAGGCAAGCCTTGGATTGCAGCTGCCCAAGGCTCAGGTAACCAGGGCCAGCCAAGGCTTGTGCTGCTGGCAGTGGCAACAGCAGAGGTGTGATGGGGCATCGCCTTCCCCTGATCACCGGGTCACCTCCCGCCCCTGAGGGCTCCCAGACTGTGAGAGGGGGCAATCTAGGTTGAGGGACCCCCCCCCCCTCCATTGCATAAGTGGGCCTCTACTGTAATCATAAGAAGATAGAGGAAAGCTAGTCAGGGACTGGAACCATGGGGCTGCTGAGCGGGGAGGGAGGAAATGGAATGGGAAACCCAACTAGGTGAAGCTACTAAGGCACCCCATCTGGGCAGGGAAGGATAAGTACAAGCAGGAGATATGAACTTTAAAATGTACGAATGTTGCTAAGACAGCAGCTTGCAGGTAACCAATTATCAGGTAGTAAGGCATATAAACCAATCCCAAGGATGCTGCTAAGGCAAAATTCTTTGGATGGACCAATCAGGAACTAATATACAGTGGTGCCTCGCATAAAGAACGCCTCGCAGAGCGAACGCTGCACACAACGAACTTCATTTCATGATTCATACAACGAACTTCGTTTCACACAACGAAGTCGCCCGAGCTTCCACGACCGCTTTGCCCGAGCTTCCACGACTGCTTCGCCAGAGCTTCCACGATCGCTGCCGATGTATTGCATCCTTCCGCGCAGGCACTGCAGGCAGTCCTTAAGCACATATCGCGGCAATCATTCTTCATTACGAATTAAATCACGCACGTATCACGGCAGTCGTCCTTTTAAGTTAAACTCAATATTTATCTTTTTTTATGTCATCTTAGGATATTTTATGCTACAGAACGAATTATTTTTTTTAACATGTATTGTTATGGGAAAACGCGTTTCACATAACGAACTTTTCGCATAACAAACTTGCTCCTGGAACGAATTAAGTTCGTTGTGTGAGGCACCACTGTATACCAAAAAAAGTGTATGCTTCCTCTTTTTCTTCCCTGATGGGCTAGATTCTTGGGTTGATGGCAGGAAATGCACTCCCCTGCACCCACAGCCATGCTGGCCTCCACACATGGACTAATAGACTTTAACACCGGACTGTAAGATGGAAAGGAAACTGGCCTGCTCCTAAAACCCCAGCTGCACCTTTTCTAGGACTGGCTTTTCCCAATAAACTTTGATTCCCTTAACTGCTTTTATCCACAACTTCATTCTTTATTTTGCAAGACAATGAACTGAGACTCAAACACCCCACATTTTGGTTTCAATCAAATGCAGAGCAAGGACTGATAATTACAGATCTCAAAGCTTTTTCTTCTACCAGGCTGCTATTTCCTAAGAAAAGATTGTGTTTAAAATTAATATAATTATCTGAAAATATTTAAAATAAGTTTGATTCTGCTGCATTATTTCAAATACGTGTGTGACAACTAAATGGAAGAATTTTGTTAACTAAAAATATGTTTGCCAAGATTTATAGAAATATGTTGTTTTCTCTCAGCAGATAAAATCATAGTTGTTTTACTGATTTCAAGTAGTTATTTTTAAATTAAATCAACTTGGCATTGTTTGCCTCAATGGGAAGAGTCTTCGGAGATGTGATGCATGGGAAAGTAGAGCATGCAATGTAGTAATGCAATGTGATGCATGGAAAAAGTATTTCTTCACTGCCAAAAAAAAACAAAAATTAATTCCAGATCAAAACGGTGTCAGTAAGAAACATATGTTTGTTAACTTTTCTTTCAGTGGAAATTGAAATATATTTGAAAGTGTTCTCTCAATGGGTAGGAGCTGTGGTCTAACTTTTCTTAGCACTTAGCACCAGACTAGAGAAGAATACACTCCTGTGAAGGTCATAATGGGAAACCAGAAGTGACAATACAAACCATTGATTTCACTGTGTTTTATTACTGTGTCTGGCTAAGGTAGACACGTGTGCACTGATGGCTATTTTCACACACACCGCAAAATTTCACTTAGATAAAAATTGAATGTGTTATAAAACTCAATTTTATTTATTACAGCTAATGTCAATTGGATCAATGATATGCTTAAGACAATTTTATCGATCAAAGTGAACAATATAAAATTATGTTTCAAGTGTTTTAAAAGATGAGAGACTATTGCAAATAGAAGTAAGAAAACCTAAGGCATATAGGTAATCATTAAAATATATATTAGATTAGGAGACATAGTCAATATTGTTGAACTAGTACACATATAATCAGAATTAGTAAAATATAATAATTTCAAATCTGTAGTTTAACCACCTCTCAATTTTGTTTGATAAGTCAATATGTTTGATTTTATGACATATTTTAAATGATTGTTTTAATTAAAACATTTGAAAAGGAAGCTTAAAAATGTAGTTTCTTGAAGTGCATAATGATAAATCATGGATTTTGAGACTAGTCAATTTTCACCTTGGAGCATTCATAAAGTTAATTAATTTTTATTTTCTGAAGATTGTTTTGACTTTGGAAAATCTCACTTGTTCGCCTGTTTAAAATGCATTTTATTTAAAGGAAGTGTTTTTCAGATTTCTTCCCCAAACTCCTACTACCACAAACATATTAAAATAACAACAGCAGCAACAAAAAAAACCTATTAGATCATATCCTCAAATCATTTCATTCAAAAGAAAGAAGTTCAGGTGACACTTTTGAGCTCATTGTCATGTAGGAAATCTTGAGCCTCTTTTGGAATACTGGAATATTGCCTGCAGATGTTTCTCCATTCTTGTCACAAGACCCTTTCCCCCCTCCCTTTCACTTATTTATTTTTTTACTCCATTTTCAAAATACTTTTCTGTGAAACTATTTGCTGTCTGTGCAAGTCTATCTGGTGTAACCTATACCACACGGTGCCCTGGGCAAATTTCCTTCCTGAGTCCTTTGAAAAAGCCGCAGACATAATAGCAAGAACTCTATTGTTGATCCTTTCTTTTCTGCTACTTAAGATTTGGAGAAAACATCATGCATAGAACAGTTTGTCTGACCACCCTCACTGTGCCCCGAGGTATATTTTAGGGATTTGTTAGGGCCACCATATGGCCCAAGTTATGCTAGCATACATATAAAGACTTGGAAGGTCTTTGCTACGTGCCCCCAGTCTCCAAAACAAAATTTGTGGATAGCTTTTAAAAGTCAATTTTAAAACTCTAGCCCTTGGTAAAGCTAAATTAAAAACAGCTTGAGAAGAGTTGAACATCACAAAAGAATAGTTCAAGGAGATTTAGAGATACTGTCAGAAGTTATGCTAAAGTTGGAAGAAACAATTTAAAGGTTATTCCAAGGAACTTGCAGTTCTCATTTTAATGCTAATGAAGCAAGAAATATAAGGCTGAGAGAGTTAATCTGTATTCAGAGCATTATAATGAATTAAATAAAAAAGGTGCAGATCTAATGCAACTTGCAAATGCTGGTTTCAATAATTGTCACATCAGCTGAGTATCTAATTAGCGCTAAATTTACCTTCTAACTAATACTGCTTTTCTCTTTTGTCACATCATTTTAGTCAAACTGAGGAGTTCCCCTTAATTACTTAAGAAAGTATAGTCCTTACTCATAGAGGGATTTCTTAAGTGGGAGAACCTACGACAGTGGGGTCATTTAAAAACATATGCTTCTTTTGTCAAGAATCAACTCTTGGAAGTACTTCTGAATGTTAGTCCCTTTATTTACTCTTTGTACTGGAATTTTGTTTTAAATCTGTGTTTGCAGGGTATTTTCAAAACCTTCATTCATCAACAACACCACGAGTGGTGTCTCTAATCAAACTGATTGCTATAGAACCTTCTTTGGTGTGTTTCAGTGGGACCTCCATACTAATTTCCCATGCATCCTCTCCGAAAGATCAGACAGAGGCAGAAAACCAGGACTACAGGCTCTATTAGAAGAGAAGGACCTGCAGGGCTGTCTCCCAAGGGGAGAACAGCAACATGTGCAGAGGGGAACACACCTTTTGAGGAGAGGAATGGGAAGGAATGGGGGCTTGGTGTACTTGGCACACGCTGATTGGTGGCTTAATGTTTGGTCCATATGAGGTACATAGTTAGTCACTCAGGTACTTAGGGACAAGGACTTATGGTATTTGGCAGGTGCTGATTGGTGATTCAATGAACAGTCCATATAAGGTGCCTGGTTAGGTACTCAGGTATGTCAGGGCTGCAGGCTCGGCCTTGTAGGGTGAGAGCATGAGACTGAGATTGGTGACCTTGGTTTGGGACAACTGGGCTTTATGAGGGGATACTTGGTAGCTTGGCCTGGCCCGAGGTAGAATGAGAAAAGAGTGAGTGGGGGAATTTATAAGATGCAGTGTAGAGGTGAGGTGGCTAATGGCTGTGAAACTAATCTGTCAACCCCCATAATACAGACTGAGGAGTGGACAAGCAAATTCGGAGAGGGCAGAATGAGTGGCCCTAGTGTCAAGTAAAACAGAGATCAGATTACCTGCCACCGCAGTCATTACCCGAGGCTCTGTCCTGGTTATGTAAGTCTGTGGGGCCCTGTCAGGGCCTGGGCAGCTTCTTCGGTGGCCAGTCCCAGGAGGTCTGGGAGCTCCAAACCAGATCCAGAGGGTGGCCATGCTGGGCTGAACCAGAAGGGTCAGACTACAGTCTGATTTCCAGTGACCTTGGGCAGGGCCCAGGCAGGGGTCTCGGGTTTGAGCAGGACTTGGCTCAGTGTCCCTCCTTGCTGCATTTGAAACATGGGCCTGGAGGAAGGTTAGCCCCTGACTTACCCACGGTTGGAGGACTGGCACTTCGTTTGGGGTTTGAAAGCGGTGGGTAGGAGCAGGAAGGCTTCCTTCTGGGCCTCAGCCTCGGCCTGATCTCGCTTTTGATTTTGGATTTGGGTCTCCTTGTCTCTATTATTAAAGACCTTTAAAGGTCAGGTTAACGAGGTCTTTTTGAGAGGTTTTTGGACCTGTATCTATTTTCTGAAGTTGTGGCGTACGTCAGGGAAGTAAAGGTTCTCAGATCAGTGGAAAAAGAAACCTGAGATGCCCCTCAGTCTGTGAGGCTGGGCATAGAGACTGGGGCGTGGACTCAGACCATGCCCTCAGTTCCTGCTGCCTCCCTCGGGTAGAAGAGGCTGTTGAGGAAGGCAGTCTTTGGGTGCCCTGAGAATGAGTGTTAGATGGGAAAGGCTGTTCTGGAGCTCACGTTCTCAGGATTTGGGTTCTCAGGGACTGGGGAGAAGGCGGCTGCTGGTTAAGAGGGTCTGAAGAGAAAGAGCGGAGGAGTTTTTCAATTTGAGAAAGGTCAGAAAGTGAGAAGGGAATGGCCAGCCACCTGTGAATTTGGTTGCTGGCGGTCATGGGGGGCAGAGATTCCGCTGAGAGCACAGGGGAATGCAGGCGGTTAGAGTTCTCCAATGTAGAGCATGGGGTGCGGATTGTGGGGCAAGGCTGTAAGAGGGCAGTGGGAGTGGGAGAGGTGGAGAGGAATGATTGGCTGGATTGAAAGAATCAGAAGACAGAGAAAGGGGCTGAGAACCGGTTTGAGAGGGTGAAGAGGACTTTGCGAGGAGGATCTGATGGGTGGAACATGAGGAGCAGAGCAAGGGGTGAGTGTGGCAGGGGGGATGGGCTCAGAAAGCCCATTCATAGGGATTTTGATTGGCGGTTTAATGTATAATCCATATAAGGTGCCTGGTTAGTACTCAGGTATGTCCAGGCCATAAATGCAGGTTATGTCATACCCCGCCCACCAGTTGGGGGAAGGAGGATCTATCGCCCTCTTCCCTTTCTATGCCATCAATCTTTTCCCCTCTTTTACTTAAAGAAATATTACAATATATTCAAAACATGAAAAAAAATCTGGGCACACCTGAGTAAGAATATAAACATTCTTGTGATGTGAAGCCACTGTCCCAGGCCTCTGGTGAGTAAGATCATCGAGCCCCAGAGAAGGACAAAGGAAGCAAAACACGGGCACAAGCAGTCCACTCCTTGCAAATATCTTTTCTGATGTGGCTTAAATTTTAGCATCAATTTATGGTTTCTTAAGCCTCCTCCGCATTCTTTCTTTCATAACAGAAAAAAAAAAAATCAGTTTGTCATTGGTTGATTTGTTGATAACATTCAAAATGATTTTTATAAAAAGAATTAACATTGACCTAGCTGGTTTGGCTCAGTGAATAGAGCATCAGCCTGTGGACTGAAGGGTCCCAGGTTCAATTCTTGTTAAGGGAACATGCCCAAGTAGCAGACCAATCCCTAGTAGGAGGTGTGCAGGAGGCAGCCAGTCAATGATTCTTTCTCATCATTGATGTTTTTAACTCTCTCTCCTTCTCCCTTCCTCTCTAAATTCAGTAAAATATATATATATATATATATATATATATATATATATATATATATATATATATATATATAAACATTTTAAAAGTCTTATATTCTGCCGAAGCCGGTTTGGCTCAGTGGTAGAGCACTGGTCTGCAGACTGAAAGGTCCCAGGTTCCATTCCAGTCAAGGGCATGTACCTTGGTTGCAGGCACATCCCTGGTAGGGGGTGTGCAAGAGGCAGCTGGTCGATGTTTCTCTCTCATCAATGTTTCTAGCTCTCTATCTCTCTCCCTTCCCCTCTGTAAAAAATCAATAAAATATATTAAAAAATAATAATTAAAAAAATAAAAGTCTTATATTCCTCTACATGCAATGTTTCGATTAAACTTTCTTGGAAAAGTTGTTTATGTAAAATAAATTTCAGAAACAATAGTAGGAATAATAAACGTGAAAAATGAAGCCACTGTAGTATTACGGATAAGTGTGAAAGAGGGACAGAGCTTATTAATATTATAGAAAATAATTTTCTATTTGGAAATTAGAATGAGCTCTCATTTTTAAAAATAAAAGTAACATTTTTTTTTTAAATGAAGAGTTGTACCTTCTCCTTTAGCAAGAATGTTGCATTAATAATTGTCAAGCTGCAATTAGTAGAGGAGCAAGCTTTCAATTTTTATGACTTTTCTCTAAAATGTTATAAGAGAAGTACCCTGGACAGATGGGAAATTAGCATGTCATAAAAATCTATAATGGATTGGCTGTTGCCATCAATCTCATGAAAGTAATTACATCACAATTACTTTTTCTGAAAATTACTATGGACTTACAAGGAAAATATTATGCATAAAAGGCAAACAACAGAAATATAATTTTCTTTCAATAAAAATTTCTAATTTGTTTTTAATCATTGGCTAGGATGAATATGTATATTATCTATCTATCTATCTATCCATCTATCTATCATCTATCGAAGTCTAAATGACCATCGCAACTGAATAGACAACTGAACAGACAACTGAACAGGCTGCGTGGGGCGACCAGGTTGGCAGGGTTTAGTGAGGGGAGACAAAACAACTGAGCAGCAGGCTGCATGGGGCAACCAGACTGGCAGGGGGAAGGAGGGGAGGGGCAACCAGGTCAGCAGAGGGGAGTAGTGAGGGGCAACCAGACCAAGAGGGGGGACAGGGGCAACTAGGCCAGTGGGGGGGGGCAATTAGGGCGATCAGTCTGGTGAGGGTCAATTAGGAACAATAAGGCTGGTGTGGGGGGGAGGAGTTGGGGGAAACTAGACCAGCAAGGGGAGGCAGTTAGAGGTGACCAGGCCAGCAGTAGGGGGCAGTTAGGGGTGATCAGACAGGCAGGCAAGTGAACAGTTAGGAGCCAGTGGTCCCAGATTTTGAGAGGGATGTCCGACTGCCAGTTTAGGCCCGGGACTGGATCTAAACAAGCAGTCGGATGTCCTCCGAGGAGTCTGGATTGTAGATGGTGCAGGCTAGGCTGAGGGGACACTGTCCACTCCCCCCCATCCCCAAGAATTTTCCCCATGCATGAATTTCGTGCACTGGGCCTCTAGTTTTTGTATAACAGTATCATGCAAAAAAAAAAACTTCATGTTTGGGGAGGAAAATGTGTATGAGACTGGTTGGAGGGCACTTAACCACTACACCACATGTGTCAAACACAAGGCCCGCGGGCCAAATCCAGCCCGCCAGGCCTTGCAATGTGGCCCGCACTGTGCTGTCATCACTGCACTCCGCTGTCAGTTTATGACATTGTCAGTTTATGACTGTTCAGTAAACCATTCAGCCCGCGATTTAGGCTGGATTTTAGATTTTGGCCCCTTCTCTGATTGAGTTCGACACCCCTACACTACACTGTTCAAGGAACAATCTTCACCTGATGCTATACCTCTTGGGCCACCAAACATCCTTTTCCCTTAAATGTGTCCATTGTCCTGGGCCATTGAAACAAGGGTGGCCTAAAAGAGTTCATTTGATAAGGTAACAAACGGGGGGGAAGAGGGGGAGGGCAGTCGTCAAAGTAGTCATGTGAACACCTTGGATGCTTCCTGATGTAGAAAGAAAAATTCTTATTAATGTGCAAAGACCAGATACCTAATGTATCTGGTTGGCAAGACTGATGTGTAGCACTCATGGGGATGGAGACTCAAGGACTCTGCAAAATGACAGTTTCCACATTAATGAGGTTCTTCTTTCTCCACTTTCTCTAGACCAGTCTTGTCTTAGCACTAGTGACATTTTAGTTGGATAACTGGTTGTGGAAAATGTTGTCCGTTGTAGGATAGAGCAAACCTGGCTTTTTCCACTAGATGCCAATAGCACCCTTCCACCCTCAGTCACAGCAACCGATAATGACTACAGACATTGCTACATGTACCCTGGTAGTAGGATTTCTCCCAGTTGATATTCGCTGATTAGTTCATGGATTTTTTTTTTTCTATCTGCATAAAACGTACTCATAAAAAAATGTATTTCACGTGTATGATAATGCTGTTTCCACAAAGACAACTGTTTTCCCAAGGAAATAACAAACATAGGTTTTCCTGTGTGGAATTAGTTAGAAGATAAAAGCCTTATACAATTAAAATATTCTATTTTATAAAAGACTAATATGCAAATCAATCAAACTGCAGAACAACCAGTCACTGTGATGCATACTGACCACCAGAGGGAAGACACTCAATACAGGATCTGCCCCCTGGTGGTCAGTGCACTCCCAAAGGGGGAGTGCCATTCAGCCAGAAGCCCTGAGCCAGACTCACAGCTGGCGAGCTCAGTAGCGGTGGGCCTAAGCCATCAGTCAGACATCCCCAAGGGCTCCTGGACTGTGAGAGGGCACAGGCTGGGCTGAGGGACACCCCCTAAGTGCATGAATTTTGTGCACCAGGCCTCTAGTAAAATAAGATAATACTTCAAAGGTTTCTTCACCACCTCCCAAACACACTTGCATATGTAAAAGAATATGTTCACTATAGTCTCAAATGAATGAATCTATAGATTTAGCTGCAAAAATAGATTTGCTTCACATAATTTGTTTTGAAATAATCTAGATTTTGATTACTCTGACCTTTTTACTAACTAACACATTTTGTATATTTCAAAGTTAAATGGTAAGAATTACAGATATGTTCAGCCTAGTCAAATACAAACCTCTACCAAATATTTTGAAATGGCAAAAGAATAAAAATATGAATATATAATACATTATACGCACATATGCAAATGCATGCATATGTATGTATGTATATGTTTGTGTATATAATTTTTAAAATCACTAAGATTGGGATATTTTATTGTCTTCTCTGTAGAAACATATCAAATAACCCCTCAAATTATATGTACAGGTCACCTAGAAAAACAGATGAGGCAGTGATGTTATCTGTACATAAGCATCACCTTTTTTTCCAACATTATTACCTTTATATGGCATCTCTCTATATCAATGAGTATTTCCATTCACACAGATATCCTCCATAGATATCCATGTCAAATATATGCTTTCAAGTTTATTGGATGTGCTTAAAATCCTATCCAATTTTTATTAAGAATTAAATATGCAACAGTGCCTAATATGAAAAATGACCCTAGATGCTGTGAACACTGTCAAATTAAATATATATATATATATATATATATATATATATATATATATATATAAAATCAAAGGACTCACATAACAAATTTTCTATAATGAATTTGTGATTTATTACCTGAAATATTTGGGGGGCAAAATTAAATAATATAGATAGTATATACTTATTCTGCAATAATTGATTAAAAGTATATATTCACACTGTATTCATATAAAAATATCCATACTTATATATATGATATGAACATAATGTTCTACTTTAAAAATATATTTCAAACAGCTTATAATATAAAATGTTTTATCTTTAACCCACTTTACCTCCTCAGAACTACAAGAAATGTTATGAAATCATAGTGATCACTGCAAGGAAACTCCCACTTTTTATTTAAGCTGGAGCTCCCCATATGTCCCTTTTACAGCATCTCAGAGAGTGTTGATGGAGTGAGGGACTGTGTTCCTCACTCATTTTCACATTTCACATTTTCATATTTTCCTCCTGCCATTTGAAACACTTTATCTTGGGCTCTCAGGACCTCCTATTCTCTTCATGTTTCCAAAGGCATATTTTAAGGAGTTGTGTTTTTTATTTCTTTTTTTAATACTGAATATATGGAAAGTTTTCAGTTGGTGCATTTTTTTTTCAAATCTCTCAATATTAACTTTTGAAACTTTGGTGTTTTGTTGTTGTTTTTTGTTGTTTTGTCATGAGTAATGCACTTAGCTTATTTGAATTAATAATAAGTTTGTTTTTAAAGTAAAGCTAAGCCATGACAGCAAATGATTATTTTTCAGAAAATATTTTCTATCTAGTGGCATTAGAGAGTCAAAAATTACTTATCTTCTCTTTCTAGCATTTATTCATCTACTCATTCGTTTACTGTAAAATAAATTAGTAAGCATTCACTATGGTTACTGACTCAGTAATTATGCTGGAAACAGGATGGTGAGGCAAGAGATATAGTATCTCTGCTTTAAAAGAGTTTGAAAATAAACAAAAACCATATATGCAAATGTGTATCTATATATATATAACCAGTAATAAATGTTAGACAAAGGAATAACTATCTATAGATATATGTAAGCATCTTTATATTTATTCAATATTTACATATTCCTTTTTCTAATATTCATGGAATGTATGCTATTTGCAAGATACATATTAAGTTTATGAACAAAATCTTCCCTGCAGTTATTTGAAACACATTTTAAAGTCTGCTAATGGGACAGATAGACATTTTTAAATGTTTTACAAATGACCTTGGTACTTTTTTTTTATGGCTTGTGAAAATATGTACTTTAGTTGCATGAAAATAAGCCTGTCACTGGCCATGAGATTGGTTGTTCAACGTGTCATTCCTAAATTCTTGGTACAGAAGGTAGAAAATATTAGGAAGATATTTTTCTAAATAAAATTAGAATGGTCACAATTTACTTCTCTCTGAAGAGAGAGAGAATTAGTGGCCTATTAAACACTAAACCTAAAAATGATATAAGCTTAATTAATTTTATAAATACTACAGGCCCAATGCACAAAATTTGTGCAAGGAGGATGGCCCTTGCAGCCCTGGCTCCCTCGGCCAACCCTTACAGCCTCAGCTTTGTCTGGAAGGTTGTCTGGATGGTCATTGGGCTGTTTGTCTGATAAGCATATTAGCTCTTTATTATATAGGGTTATGCATATGTTTATATATTATGTACATTTATATCTGCACAAGCAGCAGATATTATCTCAGATTAATGCAAGCAAACAGTAAAATTTTATTTTTAGTTCCACTGTTTCATTACTATCTGAATGTTTTTCTATTTGAACCCCATTTTACACATAAGACTCATTTTTATATTCTATTTGATTTCTAGACACTTAAATAATACAATAGATTAAGCTAAGGGCATATTTAAAGTTTTCCTTTGGAGAAAATGGTGTTAAACCATGAGCATATTTAAGTAGTATAGTAAACTAGTGTAAAGGCCTTCACCTAGTAACATTCAACTAATTAAGGCAATTGTGAAGGTCGCCAGCACAGATTTCAAGTTCATATGAAAATACAGATGTTCACAGTTTCTTTAGAAACACAAAAAGCAAATTTATAAAGCCTCCATAGTCAGTGATGGATAACATATACTTTTGAAAAACCAGCTTTCTCAGAAACACTTTCTCATTGTTTCCTTGACTATATAAATCTTGTGATGGTTAATTGTATGTGTTACCTTGACTGGGCAATGGCATGCCCGGATATTTGGATAAAGATTATTTCTGAGTTCTTCTGGAGGGATTAACATTTGAAGTGGTAGGCTAGTAAAGCAGATTGCTTTCTCCAATATGGATGGGCTTCAGTCAATGAGTAAGGGAGAATTATCTCTCTCTGCCTGATTGTCTTTGAGCCAAAATACTAATCTTCTCCTGCTTGAATCTGGGCTTTGGATTGGAATTTACATCATCTAATCTCCTGATTATTAGGCCTTCAGACCGGATCTTAGTTTTCTTAGCTTCCATTATCACATAGCTAAGAGTAAATATATCTCTTTTTCTTTCTTCTTTTAAATATATCCTATCTAATAAAGAGGGAATATGCTAACTGACCATCGCACCCTCACAAATATGGCAGTGTCCACAGTCAATAAGGAGGGAATATGCTAACTGACTGTCTGGACTTCAAAGATGGCAGCACCCAGTCCCTTCATCCCTGCTGGACCTGCAGGTGCATGGCACAGCTGGGCCCACCCCCATGTGGGTCCAGGCATTCCATGCACCTGCCTCCAGAGTCCTCCAGACCTCTGGAGATCGCAATGCCTCTGTTCTTTTTGTTATGTGAAATCAGGCATGTTCATGTATTACCATTCGTTTTAGTATATTTTTATTCTGAAATTTCATTACTTGCAGCTGCAAAAGTACTTTGGAAACAATAGATTATGATATTGTATTATGTCAAGAAGAGTTAATAGGGATCATGTGCCTAGCAAGCTGATTCTTTGTCTGAATGAGTGAAAAAGTAATATCCACATATTTCAGAGCCCATTTCCCGTATTGGAAGCTGTCCAATAACTTTAGACTGGGACAAATGTGCCTTTATCCAAAACGGACAGTCATTCTGAAAAGAATATACATTTCATAGAATTTTGTATCTGGAAGGAAAACTAGAGAACATAAAATATTTCTCCCCTTGCTATGAAAGTAAACGTGTCTTCTTATCATCATTAAAAATAAAATGAGACAAGTTTTTTACTTGATTTAGAAATGCATATTTTTCATGGTAAATTGAAATTGTCATTATATAATGGCCCTAACATGCTAATATTATTTTTGATTTAAAGTCTATTTTAAGACTTTAATACAGTCCCAAAAGGTTTCTATTTTTTTTAATATTTTCTAATTTATCTTTATTCTTGAAGGTATTACAGATGTCCTCTTATATTTCCCATTGACCTCCTCTACCCCACACCCGTAGCCCCCTACCCAAGCCTCCACCACACTATTGTCTGTGTCCCTAGGTGATGCATATCTATCTATCTATATAAAAGCCTAAGTGACTATTCAACCATTTGACCATTAACCTTTTGACCTGTAGCCATGACATGCACTGACCACCTAGGGACAGATGCTCAGTGCACAGGCATGGAAACATGGAACATACTGATGAATCTCAAAGGGAAGTGGGAAGGAGATTGGGCAGAAAGAGATTATCGTAACTGAAGATCTTATATGCACACTAGAGGCCTAGTGCATGGATTCATGCACCAATTTGGTCCCTTTGTCTGGCTTGTGGGGATCTGGCCAAAACTGGCAGTCTGACATCTCAAGGAAGGGTCCCGGATTGTGAGAGGGTGTGGCCAGGTGGTGGGACCCCACTGGTGCATGAATCCAGGCTCCCTACTTTCCTTCTGAGAATCTGCAATCTGTTCCATGCTTCTATGTGTTTAAATCATCTTTTTTTATGTAACTTTTTTTATAGTTCTCACAGATCATAATATCATATTTCAAAACATCAAAGTTAAATTTTGCTGTTAATAGTTTCCACTGTCTTTAGTCATGCCTTGTTATAATGTTTTTCCACATTTTTCTTCTATTTATTTATTGCAAGCTGATATTTAGCTGATCTCAATACTAAAAAAGCATGAGGATTATACCTTGCTAGTGAATTCTTCGAGAAAGGACTTTTATTTACATCTTCCAGGTGCACTTGGGCTACCAGCTTGAGTCCACTTTGTTTCAATCTCTAACCTTTAAGATTCTTGTATCATACATATGTGCATATTTAAACATTAAACTTTTGTGATAGCAAGACAATGAATTCACATGTGGGTGGAAGTTTCTTGGTTTCTCTGTTATTTCTCTCTTTCTTGTATGTTATCCAGCTCAGTAGAGATCAAGATAATTAGTATAATCATTCTGGTCACCCTTATCTCAGTTTTATTTTATTTTTCCTGGCCCATCATTTCACTGAGCAAGATAGATTTTTGAGGATCCTGGCTTTAAATAGTCAGTTCATTTCCTACACTCACATTTGAGTTGAATGCTAGGCCTCATCTTTTTATCCCTGCAAAGTCATTAATGCCAGTGTCCTTAATGCAAATCCCAAGATTATGTTTTGCTTTCTCCTTTGGAAACCTCCGTGCTTCTATATTAATGCTTCTAAAACTTTAATGTCAAGTTTAATTAAATTATTGTCCATCTCAGTTTCCATGTGGTCTCATCACTCAGGTAGCCACAGCGCCGAAGCAGAGCATGGCCTCTTTGGTTGCTCTTTTTATTCTTTCACATTCTGTTTCTTCTGAATCTATTTGCCTTCACCAGTGTTGAAACTTGGGAGGAGGAAATGGAAACAGGATAGAGGTATTTGCTGTACTTCTTTTGAGATCTATGGCAAACATCAACAGATTTATTTTTGTAGTCAAGTGTAAGGATGAAATATTGGAGAAATCTTTTAAGCCAGCCTTAATAAAGTGTATGCTTCCCAGTTATAACCTAAAGTACAGTGCTCAAAGAAAAGATGGTGTGCAATAATACCTTTATAGTATTGTATGTAAAAGTGGCTTCATTGCCTGCAGTAATTTTAAGGGGGGGGAAAACACACACACACTAAAATGAAGATAAACTTGCTTATCTTTGAATGCTCTTAGGAAATTAAAAGCCTGGGTAAGTCATTAAAATTTACTCTTAATTTTCTTTCTTATTGAAAGAAAAATTGTAGATCAGATGATCACTAATTTTGCTGCCATAAATTACCTTTATATTTACAGTGGAAATATTTCCTTCATTTTTATAATAATATGAAAAATAAAAATTGAACCTCTTGAGTAACCAACATAGTTTGAATAGTTAGGAGACATAACCATGTAATAAATATACACTAAATATTGTTTAGATTTTATTTTCTAGTTTAGATAGTTAAAAATACTATGTGCATAAACATCAAGAGAAAAAATGAATGCTATCAATAAATTGGTTCCAGTACCTGTATTCTAAACTTCAATTATAATAAAAAGAATATTTTGGGCTCTCCAAATTGACTTGACACAGAAAATTGCCTCCCTTACAAATAATCTTACTCTTGTTATTCATTTGAAATTAGCAAGATTGATTTTTCTTTTAATATTAAAGTACTCATTAAATACTCCATCAATTTAAGTATCTATTAAAATGAAAAGAAAGAGTGGAGGTAAATTTATGCAGCTAAGAATAATTTCAACTGTTTTAACATCAGAAACCAGGTGAGAGCTCTTGTTAAGTTCAGATGAAACATTTTCATGCTTCTAATATAATTGCCAATTTTAAGGGCACATCAAATTGAATGCCAATGCTCTTGTTCTATCTTTATTTTTTGTTAAAATCCAGAACGCAGAATTAAAAAATGAGTAAAAGCAAATTAAATCCAACTAGGCTTATATTTTTAAAATTATACTTTATTTTCATAAGTTAAATTAGTGATTTACTTAAGAATCTTACAGATATTAATAAAATTCCCCCATACATACTCTCAGGTGAATTTGAGTATAGATTTTGTCTAATATATGTATTTTGTTTTTCAAATGAATTTCTAACTATCTCAAACTCTATGATATTATGAATGAGATTATATACATGTTAAAACTTTGTACTTATTTTATTGAGAACCAAATGAAATAAAAAGAAAGAAACAGTATATTTGGTTACTTGTCTAAAATGGAATTGCAGTAAAATTAATAGGATACAGCCATTTTTACTTTTGTATTGCTTATTTTTGTCAATATTTGACAAAATGAAAGAGAAATATACAAACATAAGAACAAAACATGTAAAGTGAAGACTCTGAGGGTTATTTATAAAATGAGGGTGATAGCAAAGTCAGGCATAAGGTCATGAACTAGACACAGAAATAATTTTGGTGTCCAAATTCATTTCTTCACTACTCCTTCATCATTCTCAGTGGATGGCTTTGCAGGCCTATTGACTTGCTTCTGATTCTGTGCCATCTTTAGGGCAAGATAATCTTTCTGTGAGACTATTTATAACCCCCCCCTTTACTAAACACACCCACATCAGAGCCATTTAATCTGTTTTCTTGCCACTTTTTTTGCCCTTCTCTTGGTATTTATGTTCTATTGCTGCTGTAACAAAGTATATAAACTTAGTGACTTAGAACAACATACATTTACCTTCTTACATCCCTGGAGACCAGAAGTCCCAAACTGATATTTTGGAGTTTAAGTCAAGGAAGCAGCATCAGCAAGGCGCCCTCCTTTCTGGAGAATCTGGGGAAGAGACTGTGTTTGTTCTTTCCAGCTTATAGGGGCTGCCTGCATTCATGGTCTCTCTCCTTCCATCTTTAAATCTGCAGTGGTCCTTGAGTCTTTCTCACATCCCATCCTTCTAAATCATTAGCATCCCTTTATCATTTATAAGAACACTTGTGATTATATGGAGTACATGTAGTTTCTGAGGTATAGGAAGACACCCAGAGGCAGGACATCATTCTGCCTTCCAGACTGCTGCACAGGAAACCACCACTCCTTTGTTGTCTCAACTCTCCCAATTTCAGAAAGGAACACCATTCCCAACCGTAACGACTCTCTCTTTTGAGTCGGTGCATGTTGTATTATCTGCAATTTCTCTTCTTTTTTTCTTTTTCTTTTCTTTTTTTTTTTTTTTTTACTATCTACTTCATCCCTATCAATACTCCTAGAAATGTAGGATTTGGAAGCAAATAGACCTAAGACTATTTGTGATTTTATTCTGCCTCATATCTGTCACTTGAAAATGGGCAAAGAGAGAAAATTTGGAAAATAACAGTCAAGAAAAACGTAAGTTTTTTTGAGATAGCATATGACTCTATGCTATCTCAAAATAGCATAGAGTCATATATGTTAATATTTAGGGAACCTAAAAATGCTTGTCCCAAGATGTGAATGAAGTTCTGTAGCAACAATTCACACAAAAATACTAAAACCTATCAGGAAGATAACTTTACCACCAATTATGTTAAAAAAGATGTTCTCATTAGTTAAAGCAGAGTTGAAAGTAGAGCACTTCACATCATGCAGATAATGAATATGGGCAATCAGGTCCCTTAAATAAATTTACATATTATACAAATTATTCACCTCAATTATCAATTTGGCCTGTTGTCTGTGGATAATCATTCAATTCTCATGTGTGCAATTTACCTCTGTTAAAACCTGTTACAAATACGATAGAGACAAAGTTTTCTAAACGTCAGTGCATTGAAATCTGTGCCACAGTGCCAATTCTTCTTAGGTATATCATGCTTTTTAATACCTTTTTTGAATGATAAATTGTATCCTCTGCCTTCTTCACCACCCTTATTGCAATGGGAACTCATTCCTAGAATCCAGGTCCAGTAACAGCACAAACCAAGTCTTCTCCAAAGTTATTTTTATTGATTAATTTAAAAATCCATTCAAAAATATATGAAGACCCACCAAAAGTCAGAAATGTCTACATAATTATATCAGAATAATAGATTTTTTAAAGAGTCTACAAAATTAACTTAATGCAAATTAATGATATATTTTTATGCAATATGGGGTCACATCACTTCATTAGTGCAATGGGAGTTTTTAAATATTTAAGAATAAAATCTCTTGCTTTGCAGCTAAACTTAGATCTCCTCAAAATTCATCTTTTCCCATCTTTTCCCAGTGCAGATAAGTTGCACAGAGATAGGAGAATGGAAGGCACACAGGAAGCCACCAGTAAATCAGGCCGTCCCTTTGGAGAATACATAATAATTGGAGGATTCTCTATAACTGTGTAATTGGAGCAAGATATGGAAATGTTCCACTTGTTAATAACTGTAGTACATTTTATATGTCCATAGTTAACACTACAGTTAAAAGATAAGTCTTTTAAAAACTCTAAATATCTCTCTATTAAAATTATTCAGTCAAATAAATAGGTTAAAATACATTTTTATGTATAATGGGCAATGAAGAACAATATTAAAAATGTAAACCTTCGCACAATTCATGCTAAAATGGTATCCTGTCATTTGAATTCTATAGTAATTTTTATCCTGGGGCACTCATGAAAGGTATCTGAAACAAAGCTATAGCTATTAAAAGAGTAGCGGAAAGCAAAGACTAACCTAATGAAATGTAGTTTTTTTCTGAGGCCATTTTTCTTTTTGCATAGATCCTTATGTAATAAGGAAAAGTCTATTCTCAATTTAGGCCTCCTGCCCTTTTGTCAAATATACTTGACATTGTTGGTAGAATTAAAATGATTTAGTATACTAATCCCTCTGAAATGAGCTTTAAATGTTAGTTTCACAGAAAAATGATTTTAAAGTATATCATTACAGTTCTGACTGCCATTTAATGTGAAATCTGAAGTAGGAGTAGTTAACATAGCCTTATGTTATCTATTACAACACCTGTGACTGATTAAAAGAAAAAAGAAAAAAGAAAAAACTCAGGCCGTTGTGTGCTGGAGTGGTTGCCTGGAAAGGCAACAGTGCCTCCATCCAACAGTGCCTCCTACTCCCTTTCACGTCAGTGATGGGGGGTGTTTACAGCACATCAGCTTTTGGCAGATGCCACAAATCAGGGGTCCTCCCCTCCCCTCACCAGCCGACTGCTAAGCATTTACCAGCACAGCACTGTGATGCTTACAATAGTGATCTTAATTTGCCTGAGTTATATGTCCCCAGGCAATACAATAAGGTGCAATCTTCAAAATAGAGCTGCCCTTCATGCCCATGGAACTCACAGAGTTTAATTGTGGTGCGCAGTTAACTTCCTTTGTATCTGACAATGCCTGAGCTGAAAGAAAAATGCTGATGTTACACTTTTTATATTCCATTACTGCACTTGACAACTTGATCATATTTTCTTAAAATAGTCTAATAAATGGATGTAAGGGGAGACCCATTACACTTAGATTGCTTTTAAGTACATAGCGAAGGCAATCAGAAAGATCCAAGGTGAAAATGAGGTCAGATGAAGAATTTTGGATTGGGTGTTTATTTAACAAAATTTAATTGAACACAAGTGAGTAAAAATACATGCTATGCTGTCTTTAAAAAAACCAACACATATTGAACATGAATGAAAAAGTGCTATATTTATAAAATCTAAGTATTTTTTTAAAGCCTTTAGTAGAGGCACTAAAAATAATTGCTATAAGCAGGTGTAGGTGAGACAACTGTGAAAGACGAGAAATAAATAAAAACAAAGTTATCTAGGAGATGCTGCATTTTGATATCTTTGCAAGTGTCTCTAAGTTCTCACTTCCCTTAAAATAACTAAAAATGGAAATTGTAGAAGGTATACTGTATGTTTGACAAAATAAAAGAGATAGATACCTATCCACCTAATAGGAATGAGAAAAAATATGAACTTCTTAACAGTAATAAAAATAATTCCTAAGAATATTATGTGAATTTTTGTGTACTTTAAAAATTTTAAACATATATATTATACATATATATATGCTTATTTAAACTCATAAATAATTACATGCATTTTTGAGTTATCTGTTTCAAAATGGATGTCTTCCTTTGAAAATTTGATAAATTTCTAGCCACACACACCTAGATTCAGTACTATTTTATTCCTACTTTCTTTCCTTCATCATGTTCAAAGGCCACATACCCTTCTCAAGATCCATTCATCTCCTCATCAACCTCTTACAGCAATTCTGAAATTTTTATTCCTGCATCTACACATTAGATTAACCTATACTTAGATAAATTTCTTGCATGCTCTGTATTTTCACTACACTTTCATTTTGCCTAGATACTTACTTCAGGCAGGGCTCATATACCTCTCTCTACATAAAAATAGAATGCATTCTTTATTTATAAAAGGAGAATATAGATTTTAAAGGAAGTGAAAAAGGCATATGAAGCAAAAATAAATGTTGAGCTAGAAAATTGTCTTTATCCTGGTAAAAGGTTTATTTCCAAAAATGTGCAAAGCAAACTCTTTGCTTAACACTAGGCCTCAAACAGAATTTTTAGTTACTTATTGCTGCAATAACAAATTACTACAAATTTATCCGTTGGACATAACACTCATTGATTCTCTCACAGTTCTGAAGGTCATGGCCCAGGGCCGCAGGGACAACTGTGTCCTCTGCTTAGAGTTTCAGAAAACTGAAACCAAGGTGTGAGCAATGCCACATTTCTTTCATGAGCTTCTAGCCCCACTTCCAACATCATTCAGGTTGTTGGCTGAGTTCAGCTCCTCATGGCGGTAGGACTGAGGCCTCCATTTCCGTGGCAGCTGTCAGCCAGAGTGCAGTCTTTGCTTGAAGATGCTATCACCCCTTTTCTCATGCTTCCCATGTAGCCTCCAACCAGAAGCAGCAAGTCCAGCCTCTCTCTCCTTCTAAACCCTCCTTCTTTTGTTTCACCTCACACCTCCAACCAAAGGAAGTGCTTTTTTTAAAAAGCTCGTGTGCTTAGAATGGGGTAATCCAAACAATCCAGGATAAGTTCCTTATTTTAAGGTCCATAACCTTAATTATATCGGCAAAACCCCCCATTTAACTTATAATGTAACATTCATATGCTCCAAGGATTAGAAGTGGGATGTTTTGGGGGCAATTATTCAGCCTGCCATATCACCCACCAAGTTCCTGGGGAGTGAGAGGGGAAGACACTAAGAAAACACAATTGATTAATTTTACCTTTCAAATAAAAAAAAAAATCGCTCACACACGTACATACACAAATACAAACACACACGCTTCCTCTCATTATCTGTGCCTGACTCAAGGTGTTACTTCTCATAATGATGGTGAACTCACAGCATTTTTGTTCTGTTTTCCTCTATGTTTGAATACCTTAGGGTTGCAATATGCATGTGTTTATTTGTCTTCAATCACAAAAGAATTTGAAATAGGATAAGCATAACTTAGATATTAAATGACAATAGCTGTTTTTTATTTGCTTTATTTTCCTTAAAAGTTGTCACTTTCGTTCAACATACTTAAGCCAGAGACCACCAGAAACACCTGTAGTTAAAGAAAGTGGATTCGTCACTCTTGCATGAGGAGAGAACATACGCTATAGTGAAACTGGAGGTGCCTCCGTGTGAAGGTGTCGGAAATAACCTATGAATAGATTTTGGGCCAGGTTGGGTAAATTGGGAGAGGGTGTAACAAAACAAGGTGTCCCTCTACATTGGATGCTGTCAGAAATGGGGGTAAATCTGTAATTGTCTATCTCAATAAAACTTATTTCTAGAAAATAGAGACTAGAACAAGGATTAAACTGTAATTATTTAAGAAATATTTATTTTCTCTGAAAGTGAGGGAGGGGTTTTATATTTTGTAGGTTTTATAATAATATTATTTTCATTTGTGCTTAGATAAAATTGTGAAGCTGCCTCTATTTGTTGTTTGCATTTTGTTTGTTTGTTTATTTGTTTTTTAATCCTCCCAAGAATATTTTCCATTGGTTTTTAGGGAGAGTGGAAGAGGGAGGGAAAGACAGAGAGAAACACATTGATTGGTTGCCTCCTGCACACATCCTGACCAGAGCCCGGGCCAGGGAGGATCCTGCAACCAAGGTATGTGCCCTAGACTGGAATTGAACCAGGTACACTTTGGTCTGCAGACCAACACTCTATCCTCTCAGCCAAACAGGATAGGGTTAGAAGGCTAGAATGCATGAGATGATCCCGCCTAATAGAACAACAGAGCATACAAAACACATTTGGGCCGAAACTGGTTTGGCTCAGTGGATAGAGCATCGGCCTGCGGACTGAAGGGTCCCGGGTTCGATTCCAGTCAAGGTACATGCATACCTTGGTTGCGGGCACATCCCCAGTGGGCGGTGTGCAAGAGGCAACTGATTGATGATTCTCTCTCATCGATGTTTCTAACTTTCTATCCCTCTCTCTTCCTTTCTGTAAAAAATCAATAAAATATATTTTTTTAAAAACACACATTTAGTTCCTAATAATGTCTTGAAATTAAAAATCCCTGGACTTACATGGTTTAGGACATTCTCTCAAATGAGCTAATGCAGTTTACTTATTTCTAAACATTTTCAGTAAATTCTTGGTATTTGTAGCTGAAAGTATCCTGATTTATCTGTCCCTCTTTATTATTATTTACTTCTGGCAGATTTTAGAAAATGCTGTCTATCTCTTGTATGTGAGCATTTAGGCCAAAAAAAAAAAAAAAAAAAAAAAAGGAATAAAATAATGAACAGAGAAGAGAAAAAAATAATGGAATTCAAAGTTGTCAGAAAAGTCTTTAGGTAGAATATGAGAGCAAGGATTGTGTTTGATAGATGAGAATGTAGAGAGAAAATGAGAGAATGAGAAAGCTATAAGTCTGACTGAAAAGCCTGTTTTGACAGCCCATCACAGTACATTTTAAAAGTATTGCTTATATGTCAATGTGGCCTATTTTCATGTACTGAAAGAATTATCCACTATCTCCATTACTCTTAGTTGGTATTTCAGAGCTTTTGAAAGCTAAAATCTGTATATTCCATAGTGTGTATACCATTTATCACATTATAGATTTAGTCTAGATTTTCACACTAATATTGATGCTTTATTTGTTACAGACCAACATTTATTATGGAAAAGATATAATGCTAGGTATACTTTGTGAACAAAGATATAACACTCAATTTGTTTCTCATGGGAGAATTTCCAGTAATGAGAAAATTAGAGGAAAAAAAAAAAACAGCAATAGACTTTTGTTTTTATAACCATAAACATTTTTAGTGAGTCTATGAAAAAAATAAAATTTTGGATTATTTTTAATATCTGAGAAAAATAGTAACATATGATTTGAGCTACATTTAAATTTTAATTATCCAAATTTAAAACTTCCTTTTACCAATTATTTGTACACTATATCTCAGTCTATATGCATTAGTACTATTTTTAGCATAGCACTATCTTTAATAAATGCATTAAATTAATGTCATGATCAACACTGTTAAAATTAAGTTGATGTTTGCTTGCATAAGCATTTGCATTTATTTGTATCCTAGAACAGATTCAAATTGAAATAAACTAGATTACATATAAGATAAAAACAATTAGCAATTTTTCTGGTCATTGACAATTAATTTTGTTATTATTGTTTTCTTGAACTTTATCATTGACCATATAACTTCCAAAATTATAGCTATGTTTTATTGATGTCACATAAAATATTAATAAGCCATTGGTTGTTTCATATGAATGTCTGAAATGCTATTAAATCAGATTTTTATTTCTAAGTATTATTCCCTTATTCAAAACTATTTTCTAAAAATATAGACATACACTGAGTGGCCAGATTATTATGATCTCTGAATGCATAATAATCTGGCCACTCTGTGTATATCCTATATAATAAAAGGCTAATATGCAAATTGTCCCCTCAACCAGGAGTTCAATCAGCAGGCAGGCCGGCCAAACACCCATGTCCAGTTCCTCTGGCCAGGCTGGCCGGACCCCACCCATGCACGAATTCATGCACCGGGCCTCTAATACACACACACACACACACACACACTGAGTGGCCAGATTATTATGCGTTTAGAGATCATAATAATCTGGATACTCAGTGTATATATATATATGTGTATGAAAGAGATTATGGCAATATATGTACTTTCATGATACAATAGATTTAAAATAATGTTTAGAGTACTGCATATGAAAAATTATGTGATTATGTAAAAAAATGCAAGTTACTATCTGCTCCGACCTGTTAGAGTATCTGTTACTTGTTCACTTGACTTTTATGTTAACTTTTTTAGTTTTACTTCTGGTATTGTGCTAATAGTCTATAACATTTTTTTTTATTCATATGCTTTGGAAATTTATTTATGCTGATAGTGGTATCTTAGGTCAAACATTTTAATATGATTGATAATTTAAGTACTGAAATAATCTTCTTCAGAAATCACTTAATGAATGCTCTTGGGCAGGTATAATTATTCACTGCATAAAAGTTTCTCAGTGATTTACACCCAAAAGTAGAAATTTTATGGTTTAAGTTATATGTATATTTATAAATATTTAGAGGAAATATAATTTAAATAATATAAATATAAATATAATTTCAATTATAACTAGATGCAAAAAACTGTAGATAATTTTTTTTATAAATTAAATCCTTTTGATTTTTCTATACTTGCTTTTATGTTGAAGTATTGTAAAATTTGGATTAAGGTAAGATTCATGTTTACTTACTTCATAAGATTATAGATGTTAGTCATCTGAATTCTGGTACTCAGTGTTTCTATGGAGAAATATGACTAGTAATTTAGTAGGCGGCTAATAACATTCCTTTGCTATTTATATAAGAAATCTGATTTTTCTGCCTATTTGCTTATTTGATTGAAGTTAAACAATTAATAAATGTATTTTAATATTGTCTTCTCCAAATCAACTTCAGTAGACTATATGTATTCTAATACTCATATTTTCTTTAAGATTTTTTCCTCTGACTCTTTTCATTATTTTCTGTTTTCTTATTCAGGATGATTATTATTATTACTAGAGGCCTGTTGCATGAAGGGATTTGTGCAATAGGCCTTCCTTCCCTTGGCTTCCAGCACCAGTTTTCCTTTGGCACCCGGGACCCGGGCCTTCTCTTCTGCCAGAGTCTGCCTACTTTGTCTTCACTGCTAACTCTGGAGTCTGCAGTCTTGTCTTCGCTGTGGCACTTCACCCCTGTAGATCCCCTTGCCCCCTGCCCTCCCTCTCATAGCAGGCATCCTGCCCCGCCTGGCCACTCTGCACCTGGAGCAGCTGGGCGGGCACTATCTTTGGCCTTCTGATTTGCATACTCATTCTCATTGGCTGTGGGTGTAGTGGAGGTATAGTCAACTTACATGGTTTTATATTATTAGGTAAGATTATTATTATTATTATTAATATTATTATTAATATTATTATTAATATTATTATAACTAGAGACGTGTTGCACAAATTTGTGCACCAGTGGGGCCCCTCAGCCTGGCTGCGGGATCTGGCTGAAACTGGCTCTCCAACATCCCCCAAGGGGTCCTGAATTGTGAGAGGGCACAGGCCAGGTTGAGGGACCCCACCAGTGCACGATCAGGGCCAGGGAGGGATGCAAGAGGTTGGCCAGCCACGCGGGACCACAGGAGGGCTCCAGGGCATGTTAGGCCAGTTGCATTCAGTCCCGATCAGCTGGACCCCAGCAGCAAACTAACCTACTTGTTGGAGTGTCTGCCCCCCCGTTGGTCAGTGCACATTATAGCAACTGGCTAATTGGTCAACTGTCTGCCCCTTGGTGATCAGTGCATGTCATAACAAGCAGTTGAATAGCCTTAGTATATCATTAGCATATTACACTTTGATTGGTTGAAAGGACAACTTCTCAACCAGGCACTTAGCATATTAGGCTTTTATTATATAGGATTATTATCTTTTCTTTTCTTTTTCATTAAATCTATTGGAATGACATTGGTTAATAAAATTATATAGGTTTCAAGTGTACAATTCTATGATGCAGCATTGCATTGTGTGTCCACCATCCAAAGTCAAATAATCTTCTATCACCATATATTTGACCCCCTTTATCCTTTACTGCTCCCTGACACTCTTTCCCTCTGGTAATCACCATTCTGTTGTCTGTGTCTCTGGGTTTTTGTTTGTTTTTCTTGTTTGTCCATTTGTTGCTTTTAGTTTTATATCCTCCATCCTTGGAGTGAAATCCCAAAGCTCTTGACTTTTCTGTCATATTTATTTCATTTAGCATGATACTCTCTCTCTTTTTTTTTTTTTTAACTTTGCTTTTAGTTTCTTTTAAAAAATAAATAAATAAATAAATAAAACACACACAAAAAAACATATTTGCATTGATTTCAGAAAAGAAGGGAGGGTTAGAGAGATATAGAATCATCAATGATGAGAGAGAATCACTGATTGGCTGCCTCCCACAGGCCCCTACTGGGGATAGAGCCTGCAACCCAGGCATGTGCCTCTGACCAGAATCAAGCCAGGGATACTTCCTTCCACAGGCTGGCACTCTGAGCCAAACCAGCTAGGGCTAGCATGGTATTCTTAAGGTCCATCTATGTTAGAGCAAATGGAATTATTTCATCTTTTCTTATCGCTGTGTAGTATTCCATTGTATACAAGTACCACATCTTCGTTAACCAATCATCTGTTGAAGGACAGTTTGATTGTTTCCGTGTCTTGGTCACTGTGAAAAATGCTGCAGTGAACATAAGGGTGCATATATCTTTGTAAATATATGGTTTCAAATTTTTTTCAGGTTGATGCCCAAAAGAGGGTTTGTTGGGTCATATGATCTGTTCTTAACAATGAACTCTTCCATAATGACTGTGACTAGTTTATATTTCCACCAGCAGTGAATGAGGTTTCCTTCTTCTCCACCACTTCTCCATTTGTTATTGCTTGGCCTGTTGATAATAGCCATTCTAGCAAGTGTGAGGTTATTTCTCATTGTAGCTTTGATTTGCATTTTCTCAATAGCTAATGAAGTTGAGCATCATTTCATATATCTGTTAGCCATTTGTATTTCTTTTGGGAAGAAAAGTTCTGTTTAGGCAGGGGCATTATTTTCTGTGCACATTGGAACTTCTTTCTACAATATAATTGGAACTTTGAATTCTGCAGTTAATTTATTTATATTTCTTTCTTTTGGCCTTTTCCTAAATTTTGGCATGGTTTTCAATGGGTATTTCAAATATTCTTAGATTTTTTTATTGTTATATTAATTTCTATATTCTTTTTACTGTTATCTATTATTCCTTCAGTATGTTACTTGTTTTTAATTTTTTTTAGAAAAAAATCTCATCATTGAGCTGTTGCTCTGTTATTTTTTTTTATTTTTGTTTTGCTCAATAATATCATTCTGCCATAATTTTATTGAGTTATTGATTAGAATTATTTGTTTCTTTGAACAATCCTTTTCCGATATGTTCTTCAACTTTCTGATATTATGTACAATTATATTTTGGAGAATATTACTTATGTTCAAATATAGTCGGAAATTTAGTTTCTTGGAGGTAAATAAAGAAGAGAAAAAGAACTGAGAAGAGTCCTTGTCACATTCCTGTTTTTGCTTTAAATACTCTTCCATCAAATGTGTTGTTTTCTTAGCAGTGCATTAGTGCCTTTCAGAGGTTGGTGTTCCCAAGGTTGGTGCTACACAAGTAAAGCCGTTAAAATCACAAGGTCACTTTGTGCTCCCCGCACGTCTCTGCTTGCCTTCCATTTTTTAAAACATTAGACTGGGCTTCTAAGTTGAAAATAGAAATTACATTTAAGTATGGTGTTTACCTTTGTACCATTTTCTCTTCTCTATAGAAAAATGTCTGATTTTCTGATTTCATCAAATCCTGAGGACATTATTTTAATTCATGGCATTTTCGAAGGTCTTTTTTTTTTATTTTTTTTTTTATGAGAAATAATGATTTCTAGAAAATTGTTCATTTTCTTTTAGATTGCATTAGGTATTTTGCTCATTTTTTTTCTACATCTTTTTCTATTTTACTGCAGCTATTACATAATTTGGCAAGAATGCTCTAGAGCTAAGTTCCTTGAGCTGTTTGTTTTATGGGACATTTTCTTTTAGATGTAGAGGGTTTTTTTGTGTCTGTGTTTTTTGGTGGCTTTTTGTGAGTTTCAAGGAAGACAGATGAAGTAAAAATTACTTTAGGCAACTATATTTTACAGAATTTCCAAACACCAACTTTGAAAAAGTTTTTCCCTTTAAACTTCATAGTAGAAAGCAACCTATAATAAATAATTGAAGAAAAACTTTAATTTATTCACACGTGTGCACACGAGAAACCAGGCTATGAGTGATTGCACACAGTGACATTATTACATTGTCTTTCTCAAGATGGAAATTCAAAACAAAATTTAATTCTACTGGATATCTTGTTAACGAAATTATACTCAATTTGTGATGTGTTGGTGCCTAAAAATTGTATCTAAAGTCTTTAAAGGAAGTAAAAATTAAACATAGCAAAACATTAAATGAGGAAAATACTGTATATGCAACTATAAATTCTGAAGCCACATTTTTTAGGTACTGACTTTTTCTTCTCATTATGACAAGCTATGTAAGAGATTTGCTTGTCCCAACTTCTGTCCAACCACAAAGGCAGACTGGTGCTAATTACTATTACTCAAACATAATAGGAAAATGTATCCCAATGCTTCACATTTGGCAGGTGAGTTTTACTAGTACATAACTGAACAGTATGAATGGACATACATGTGCTATAGTATTCTGGATGCAGACTGTTTATATATCTTCATACTATTAAACATAGGAAATAAATTTATCATCTCTGACTACTTGGGCATATCTAGACTCTTGATCCTTCCATTTTACTTTCTAAACCTCTCTGTGCTCTATATGTTTCTATAATCTGTATCTAAGATCATAGGATATCGCTTCAAACATATGATGAACCCAAACACCTTGTCACATTGTTTATACAACATTTTTGTCTAGAAAAATTTCAACCTTGAAAAAAAAACCATTTATGAAAGTCAGGTCTACCTTCGTGGATAACAATTGATTATGCAGATTGATTTCATTTTAAAATCATAATCTTCAAATTCCAGTAGATCCTCAACAATGTTCCAAGTCCATCTTTGCATTTTCTTTCCTTCTTTCCACCCTCTCTTCCTTTTTTGCTTCCTTTCTTCTCTTCTTCTTTTTCTTCTCTCCCTTCTATCCCTCCCTCTTCTCCTTCCTCTTTCCCTCTCCTTCCTCTCTCTTTCTCATCTTTTCTTTCTTCCCTTTCTTTCTCCTTTTACTATGATTATTTAAAAAGATCTGTATGCACCTAAAACTCCACTCTAAGGAAATAATTTCATTTTCTTACCTAAAAGTAAACCCTCTGAACCAAGAAACATGCTTGCACCAGCACAGTCATTCTTTTTCTTTTTTCTTTTTTTTTTTTTTTTAGTACAATATATAATATCACTCTCTTCTCAGGTTGAATCTTTCCACCTAGGTTCTGATTACTGTACTTGCTCTTTCCCTAGAACTTTACTTTGTTAATTGCTTCTTGTTTTCCCTGTATCTTCAACCTCAGGCTCTTTGACTCATAAGCTTTTAAGCATGTTCAAATGTATCATCTAAAACAAAATAATAAAATAAAACCCCTGAGGTAGAGAAATGCTGGCACATATATAAAAATTTTCTGGAGAACTCTCCATTCACGTGTGTCATAGTCAGTTTTAGATCTATGTTTATAAAACAAAAATAGTTGATAATTTTGACATCTATCTCTGTCTGCTTTTCCTCTTGTAGTTTCTCCCTTAGTAAAAGTCACAAACACCTACCAGATAGCTAAGAGATAAAGTGCAATGTGGTAGGGTATGTAATACGTATATATATTATAAAATGATATATTAATACAATGTAATTAATTGTGGAGTAAAAATTGATATTTTAGCTTAAAAAGAAATTCATTATCAAAATAGAAAAAAATTTTTGAACTAAATTACCATGCTATTGATAAAGATATATACTTCCACATGCAAAAGTATTTTATGATTAAACAATTCATAAATGTAAATGCTCAAGTAATTTCTCTGTGTAGAATTATTTGCATATGTAACTTTAAAATATTCTATACTATATTTTATATTGTCATAATATCATATGCTAGTTTCTATATTATCTTAAAAATGAACTTTAATTTGGTTATTATTTATTAATATTATAGTATATAAAATATGCAAGAAAAAGTTAACAAAAAGTAAGTCAGAATGCAAGTTGCAACAAATATA
The DNA here is from genome assembly GCF_964339955.1 of Pipistrellus hanaki. Lineage (NCBI taxonomy): Eukaryota > Metazoa > Chordata > Mammalia > Chiroptera > Vespertilionidae > Pipistrellus > Pipistrellus hanaki. Next base: position 41,052,722 of record NC_140507.1, on the reverse strand, counting down.
AATACATAAATGTATAAAAATTCCAAGTACAAGTAATACCACTTATAAAAGCTTATAAAAAACTAAGCTTTATAAATTTATCTTATAATATGTGAGTCAGAATGTTTGTGTAAATAATATGCTGATTGAGGAGAAGCATAACTTTCCTTTGGAGCTGATTGTTTTTTAAACAATACACTTTAAATGAATTTCTCTTACCATTATTACATTGTTAAGACACTGGTGTAATTACCTATTGAAAATGCGTTAACAAATTGATTGGTGTGCATATTGAAAGGATTTGACAGAGTATGGGGAGCAATGTGCCTGTTTTTTATGCACTAAATAAATTTAATGAATCGACTAAAATTTTAAAACCTGAGGTTAGCTTGCAATTGAGTAAGTGATCAATTAAAAAATCAACTCAAATTGAATATAGTCAATACTGACAGCATCAGCTTCCTACAGCTGTTGAATTGTTGATGAGATAAACAAATTAATATTATTTCCAAATGCAAAGCAATTCATTATTTAAAATAAAAGACCTTGAAATAAATGTTTGCAATTGCATATATTTTTAAAGTAAAGGTAGTAAGAAAGAAACTTACAAATAAAACAGGGCCCAGAAAACTAATCTTGCCTGTAATGTGTACACAATTCAGAGGCCTGTGTTTTTGTTTATTGGCTTGCTTGAATATTTGGGATACAACATAGATTACTGTCAGGCATACAGTTTTCATTTTTAAACAGTTTTCATTGTTAGACTTCTAGAAGAGCAGGCAATAAAATTTTAGTCAGTTTGTAAGTTAGAGTCACTCAAACATTATTGAATATTTTGGTATGCACAGGCATATAAAAAATGAATTGAAAACATTCTTGACTTGCATAATCTAATGAATGCAAACAGATGTTATCTATAATTACTATACAATAATGAGTGAACGTTACAAAGAAATTGGATTGAATGAGGGAAAGTGCTGTCTTTAGGAAGAAAATGAGAAAAATGCATTTCAGGAAAATTCATGCACATGTCCGAAGGCACTTAAGCATGATTGAATATGACATATTTGGAAAGTATTGAGTAGTGAAGTGTGGCCAAGAAGGAGGATGTGGCCATTCTGGTAGGTAAAACAGTAAAATAGTTAGCTGAAACAATTGATGAAGACAGCGGTATAACTTCAGTCTATAGCAAATCACAAGGCAAGGTACATTTAGTAATCAGGAGAGTGAAAACAGGATCCAGGTTTTATTTTAGTTTGTATTTCAGAGAAATAATAATATGAAAAAGATTTGGATGGGAAGACTATATAAGCAAGTAAATAATTATGATAGGGCAAGACAAAAAATCCTGAGGATTTTCATTAAGACCTGAAGTTTGAGATGGATAGAAGAAAGGATTTTTAACAAATATTGAAGTTCTATTTCTCTTGTCTTCAATATTTTTCCTTTGTGTTTTCTGAGTGCTACATTTAACCCATACCAACTGTAGACAGCAATGAATTTGAATGAGGTATATTTTCAAAATTATAAATAATAAAGGCCCTTTCAAATCAAATGCCCTTTTAAGTATGTCAATTATTGAGGCAACTGCATCATTGGCTTAAATGATTTATATATGTTATTTTTATTTTCCCTAGTCCTATGTAAATCTTTTATATGAAAGTAAAAGTTCCGCATACATCAGTGCCTTTCACGGAGTCTGGGCATCAGAAGTGGAAAGGAAACGGTTGCTCTGAATCTCCATCTGTCTGACATGCCGAAAGGAGTCAAACCGAGTAGGCCTTACGGTATTAAGATGTCAACAGAATGCATAGCACATTCCTTCACCCTCACCAAAGCATGAAGATTATCTCCAATTCACTGCCAGACAAGTTCAGCACATTTCTAGGAGACAAATTATTCATGATATACAATTCTTATAATATACATTTCTTCATTACAGCATCACTAGAGCTAAATGAATAGTTTCTATTCTCACCTCTCCATATTTCTCTCCCTTATTTACCCATAGCCAGTTCATGGTATTATTAATTAGCCTCTTTCTCTGCTCTGGGCTGTCACTTCCTGAAGCTTTCTTTTGCTGTTAATAGGAAACACTCATGTTCTGTTTTTGTTCTCATATAAAATGTAGGGATCTAATCTTTATCAAAGATTTGACTTCCTTGTTTTTTGCCCTATGTCTTCTTCTTAGTCAAGAACTACACTCACTTCTTTATCCCCAGAGGCCCTGGACATGGATTCTGGTTACACCCACTGGGGAACTGCTATCTGTTAGGTGCGCTCAGGATCCTGGCTTCTCTGAGACAAGTGAGGACTACCCTTAGTTCATCTTCTGGCTATCAATTGAGTATCAGGTTAAGATGATTTTTCTATTACTTTAATACATGAGATTCATTGAAAATCCCATGAAAGGCTAAAACCAGTATTTTGATCTACCACCCCTCATATGGCTTTGCTGTTTTGGCAGTTAATATACAGTATTTTGGGGGCTCTTTGCATATCCATAGTAAAGAAATACATGCATCTGAAGAACAATGACAAAACAAGTCCAATTAATGATGTAACAGAAATAACAAGAAACCGTATAAGAATAACATAAAATTGAACTGAGGTTTTGCAGGTATTCAGACAAAGGCTTTACATCACTAGGAACAAAGCTAATGATATCTGGAAGTAAGAGGACATTGAAATGCTGTTTGGCTTGCTGTTTGGGGTACATTACTCAAACTGACAGCAATTATGTCTTGGTTTTACTTTCAATGTTTTTCTTCAAGATGTTCAAATATAAAGATATATAATGGCTCATTAGTCACTATATGTTATTTTTTTCAAACTAATTATGTGCATATGTAACTCCATTTGACATTATAAAAAAGAAATCTTTATTTTCCAAATCAATTAACTTTTAAAAATCATCCCTGCATTATGTCAAAAACTTCAGCATATATGTTAAAAATGAAATGTTCCTGGATCTATAATTGAAAATATTACAATGAGTTTTATACTATAAAAATAAAACAAATAAAGATATTCTCACTTAATACTGTTAATATCTCTTTAATATGAAGACTGGTCTAAGCAAATACAAAATACATGTATTTTGATATATTTGATATATTTGATATATATAAAAAATATTTGATATAAAGTGTGAAAAGGCTTTAAATCTTCCAAGATTAAAATTCTGGCCCATGTTAGGCCATATCTCTCAATTACAGTTAATCATACATTAAAATTTCAAGTTACTTAAAAATAAGACTCTAGAGCCTTAAGTATTATGAGTTGGATAACTTTCACTAGTATAACTAAATATTGCAATAATAGTTATACAGATCAGAAGGAAAAACAAACACAGAAAAATATATCTTTATTAACTTACTGATGAAAATATCTACAGTAGCCAATCAACTTGCATCATGTGTAGATGGCATCCCCAAAATATTTGTGGAATATTTTAAAGCCCTTTGTGCATAGATAATGATAGAAGAACTGTTATGTGTGACCAAAAGTCTCATTCTGTCCTTGAAAAGGCAAGCACTATACACATGGTTTGTTTAAATATTATGGGGGTATTACCTAATGTTATGGTTGTCAAATTGCAGATCTAGACTCAACGGATCAAGAATTCAAAATAAAGTAGATTAAAATGGGAGAAAGTAGGAAGAAAGTTGTTTCAAATATTTAGAATAAGTATAGTTCACAGAATTTTAACTTCCATTTTATATGTGCATAAGCTAAGCTAGTAAAAGCCAGCGTGGCCATAATAGCTGTTTATGTTTGGTACACATATGAATTGATCATTCAATTTTGATGCTGGATTCCATGCCAGAGGTGATGGTAAATGTCTTCAATACCAACCTTGAATATGATTTATATCATTTTCACATTTATATGCCAAATAAATTCCTTACTGTTATTCAGAATCAAAATGTTAGAGCAGACCTGTGACTGCAAATACATTTTTTATGATAATGGATGGTGCCAGTAGGATTTCTTAAGTTGAGGCCAACCTCAAAACTTTTAGAGAGTCAAATATTTCCATTTTCTAATAATGTAGGAGGACATAAACTATGTAACTAATGAATAAATAAAAATGAGTGACCAAAAGTATTATTATCTCTACTGTATCTGCATTCAAAGATATTACTAAATAGTTATAATATAATTCAGGTCTTTATACAAAGTATATCCATTGTGGACAAGAATTCGTTATCGCCAACTAGTGCGCGTGTTTGTGGATGGATATGAACAAAACTGAATAATGTTCTTGCCAGAAGGAAAAGCAGCCCAATCTATCTTATTCTTTTCTGCTCAGAATCCTATTTAAATAAAAAAATAATATGCAAATTGACCATACCTCTGCCACACCCATGAGCCCACCCATCAGCCAATCAGGAGAGAGTATGCAAATTAACCCAACCAATATGGCTGTGGCCACAGAGCAAGCAGGAGACTTGGGTTTCCCTGGTAATAGAGGAAGCCAAGTTTTCTCCATACTCTGGCTGGCCTAGGCCTTCACTCAAAGCTACAAAATTTCAATTGTAGAAGATAAATACCAGATATCAGGGCCTCCACTTGGGTCACCAGGGAGCATGGCCAGCTGCAGCAAACCACCCTTGCCCAGGCCACCCCATGCCCCAAAGGAACCCCACCCTGATCCGGGACACCCTTCAGGGCAAACCAACTGGCTCCCACCTGTGCACCAGGCCTCTGTCCTATTTAATAAAAGAGTAATGTGCAAATTGACCATCACTCTAAAACACAAGATGGCTTCCCCCATGTGGTCAAAGATGGCTGCCCCCATGTGGACACAAGATGGCCATCACAAGATAGCCAGCAGGGGAGGGCAGTTGGGAAGGACCAGGTCTGCAAGGGAGTGCAGTTGTGGGCGATCAGGCCAACAGGGATAGACAATTAAGGGTGACCAGGCCATCAGAGGAAGGAAGTTAGGGGTGACTGGGCCTGCAGGGAAGGGCAGTTCAGGGGGGACCAGGCCTGCAGGGAAGGGCAGTTAGGGGCTAACAGGCTGACAGGGGAGCAGTTAGGCATCAAAAGGCTGGCAAGAGAGTGGTTAGGGGGTGATCAAGCTGGCAGGCAGAAGTGGTTAGGGGCAATTAGGAAGGCAGGCGAGCAGTTGGGAGCAATGTCTGACTGTCCAGGCAGTTCGACATCTCTCATGGGGTCCCAGATTGGAGAGGGTGCCGGCTGGGCCGAGGGACACCCCCTCTCCCACGTATGAGTTTCATGCACTGGACCTCTAGTATTTTATAATAATCCTATGCTCTCCCCACACTGAAAGGGAGGGATTCTTGTATATACTCAACATTTATGATACCATTTTCCCTTTTGTAACTCTTAGCCCCAGAATTTTACTGATATCAAAATATTACCTTATGTGTGGAAGGAACATATACATTTTTAAGAGTATTATTGGTAACATTATAAATCTTTATTCCTAATAAAATTAAAATATATTTTAGAAAATGATCCTAATCAATTGTTAAATGAAACAACAATTTTAAATTATAAGTCAACTAGAGGCCTGGTACATGGGTGGGGTCCCTCAGCCTGGCCAGCTATCAGGGCTGGATCAGGGCTGTCTCCCATCCCAATCAGGGCCCAGGGCCAATCAGGGCAGGCAGGCCCTGGAGAGAGGCTGCAGGAGGTTGGCTGTGGGAGAGCACTGACCACAAGGGGGCAGCTCCTGCATTGAGCATCTGCTCCCTAGTGGTTACTATATGTATAGAGTCTGTTCAACCAGTCATTCAGCAGGTCATTTGTTTGCTTAGACATATATATATATATATATATATATATATATATATATATATATATATATATATAGTTTCCTTATTTATTGCAATGGCATCCCCAAAATATCTGGGAACCCTTTGGAAATGAAGAAGACTTCTCCTATACTATTTATCTCTTACACTATTATGAAGCCAAGTAGGCCCTTGCAGACTAGACAGTCTCCAAAGATATATTACTCATTATGTATTTACAGTTATTGGATTAAAACTTTGTAGTGTGCTATGTTCAATTAATAATAATACAGAGCAGGTTGAGCTATGAAATACATTGTGCTTTTTAAAAAGCTCTAATATGGGAAAAGACAAGCAGTTTGTCCTAATGAATGCATCTAATTGGTGCACTTTATTATAAAACACTGGAGCAGCATTTTTCAAGAAGCAGTTCTATTTGCAACTGGCTGTCTTCAGCATGTCAGGGTGTAATAAATGTGCTGCAGACTAGAACTGCTGATTAGCATTTCTGGAATCACAGGAAGTTAGGAAAAGCTGTTGGCCATTAAAGAAAGACCTCTTTTAGCAGCCTTCCAAAAGAGAGTGCTGCAGTCCAATGACCTATGGTTTTTTATTCAAAGTAAGTAACTTCAGGGAGATTTTCTATAACACATTTGGTCATATATGTGATGAAAAAGAAAGAAAAATGTGAATGAGAAAATTATGGAGTACTGTTGTAGTGCAATAATATTTTAGTGTTTCTCACATGGGTATGTTTGAAATGTCTAGAAGAAGGGAAATTTCTTCTGTAATTATTTGAAACTAAACTTTGCACATTTTTTAATTTATATTTCTCGGCAACTCAGAGTCAATAATGAATGTGAATCAGCACTCGTGAAAGAAAGTGCATTAGATAAGATTTTAGAAGCATTGTTAGTGATGATAAGGCCAAACCAAAAGTCACTTATGAAATAGAGTAGCACACTAAAAGAAAAAAGGTCTTCATTTTTTCCTAATACACAATATAATAAAATGAAACCTTAACACAAGATTTTTGAGATGAAATTTTTGAGACACTAGGTAGTTATGATATTTAATATTTAGAATATTAAAATCATTAATAATAATTTTTAATATATAAACTGTCAGCCAAGACACAAATATTACATTGTTACATATTAACTTCTACTGTTTCTGGCCTATTAGTATATTCTGCTTAGAAATCTCTTCTATCAACTATTTCTAAAAGTAGAGTCTCATAATTTCTCTATTTCTATTCTTAATTGAAATAAAAAATCTTCACACAATTGCCATGGCCAGTTTGGCTCAGTGGATAGAGTGTCAGCCTACACGCTGAAGTGCTGAGGATTCAATTCTGGTCAAGGACACTTTCCTTGGTTGCAGGCAGGGATATCTTCCCCTCCCTTCCACTCTCTCTAAAACTCCATTAAAAAATAATCTGCAGTGAGGATTAACAAACTGACAAAAAATTCACACAATGTATTTAAAGGTGGAATTACTTGAATTTTTAAGACTAAAGCAAGTGTGTAAATATTTGTATGTTAAGAAAGGAAATTAGTTTTATTGCAGTCTTCTGAATTAACAACTATGGTAACTTAAAATGCAGTGTATCCGGTATATTGAAAGAAAAAAATAACTGAATTATAGATGAATATTGTCCTATAAAGAGTACAAAAATAATCTTAAATAGTTAAAAACAAAAACAAGAAAAAAGAGAGGGGAAAAACACTGAAGCATTTTTGAGGTAATTCAAAGGGACAGCACCTGATTTGTTTGTATTTCTTGTATTAAACAGTCAAGATCAATCTCATATACAGTGGATTTAGAAAGTCTTTGCAAACATGGTTCAGAGAAATACTGAGAAGACTTCACCGTGAAAAATAAATTGGTAACCAGTGTCTCAACAGAAACTTTGAAAGCAAGAAGACATGTTCATATTTCATAGGAGTGTTATTCACAATAACCAAAAGTTATAAACAACTCATGTACATCAACACATAAATGGGTAAACAAAATGTGGTACAAATTTAGAATAGAACTAGTGGACTGGTGCATGAAATTCGGACACGGAGGGGGCAGTTTCCTCAGCCCAGCATGCACCCTCTTCAATCAGGAACCCCATGGAGGATGTCCAACTAACGGTTCAGGCCCACTCAGATCTGGCCTAAACTGGCAGTAGGACATCCCCCTTGCAATCCGGGACCGCTGGCTCCTAACCAGTCACCTGCCTGCCTGCCTGGTTGCCCCAAACTGCCTCTACCTGCCTGCCTGATTGCCCTTAACTGACCTCCCCTGTCAGCCTGCTTACCCCTAACTGTCCTCCCTTACCAGCCTAGTTGCCCCCCACGGCCCTCCCCTGCTAGTCTGATCTTGCCCCCAACTGCCCTTGTCTGCTGACCGGATTGCCCCTAACTGCCTCCGCCTGCCTCATCACCCCTAACTGCCCTCTCCTGATAATGGCCTGATCTTACTCCCAACTTCCCTCCCCTGCAGGCCTGATCTTGCCCCCAACTGCCTTTATGCTTGCCAATTTGGTTCTGATTGGTCAGTTTCTCTGCCAGTCAGCATTAAAAGCTCCGCCTTCTAGGCAACCATTGGTTCCTCACAGTTTACTCAGATTTGGTTCTGATTGGCCAGTTTCTATTCTAGTCAGTGTCTCTGGGCCTATCAACGGGGGCATGATAAGAAAGGTGGGGCTGATCAGTTGCTTAGGTGGAGGCCTGCAGAGAAATGGATGCCAGGCTTCTGGCAAGGCTTGGAGAGAAAGAAAGAGGCAAGTGCTGGTCAAAAGCTCCCTCTAATGTTACAGATCAGCCCCTGCTTCTCTCTTCAGGTCTCTTTCTGGGCCTGATTCAAAGACCCCCCCACTATTCCAAGCATAGTTCTGTGGATTACCTATCCCCTGAGGTTTAGCCATCCACTCTAATTTTAGAATATTTATAATAAATAAAAGTTGAATCTCTTCTTCTTAAAACATTCTCTATCCCTTCTAAACACATGCACACAGTCACATAGTGTTGTAAAGAGCTATTTTGATTTTGAATCTTCTGTATGTCCTATCCATAGAATAAAGTTCAGAAACTTTTAAGTGATCCTCTCACAAAAACATGAGACTCTGATAAAGACATATGATACTTAAAAGGCACTTAATCCCCAGGACAGAAGGTAGCTGTATGCTGCTTTCTTCTCTGCTGAAAATGTAATACACAGTGACACATTCCAACACTTTGAGAGTGAAACTATTTGATTCTACCATACATTCACTTACTATCATTTTCTACTTAAAAGAAATAACATGGGGGGGGGGTATAAGGTTATTTTATGGGGATTTTACTGGATTTTGAACATTTCTAGAAGGAAAAATAATGTTACATCATGTATTTTAAAATAATATATTATACTTGCATAGCCTATGTCATTCAAATTCTTCTCACCACCTTCTTCAGTATTACATAATAATCATTAATATTTGTCATTTCAGTATTCATTCTAAACACATTGTATGGTTCTTGCATAACTTCTTAAATAGAATTATCCATAATTATCTTACAATAACTCTCCCTCTATTCTTCACAGATGTCAGTTAGATTTATCAAGTGTAGCCTTAATATCATCTAAACTTTATTGCCATAACTGCAAATATCTAGGGATGTCTCACAGTACAAAGTCATTAACACTAACTGCTCATGAAATTCAGTGCCTTATAGAACCTAATGGACTTGCAAACATTTCTCAGGAGCTAAAAAGCTGCACCCACCAGTGTGTTTCATGTTCACTTACTTGTTTCTCATACACACTCATTTATTTTATCACCGAGGTTGCAAACATAGTGCGGCTCAGTTATTTACTCGTCATAAACCATCTACTCACACTTATGAATATCAAATCATAATAGAAACTATAATACATGAATGCTTATAATAGACTTATTAAAAAAAAGTCGTTACATTCTTATTATTGTTGAATATTGACATCAACAAAGTGAATGACAGTAAAATAATTATGTTTCAGAATATGTAATAAAAAGGCACAAAAGAACATAATAAAATGTTATTATGCACCATAAGGAAAATAAATAGTTTTAGGAATGAAACAGTTGAATCATTAAAAATGTTGTGAAAAGGATTTCAAAGTCTTTTGTGGCCAAAATGTATTATCAGATAAAACCATGACATAAAAGTTATATTGACAATAAAATTAGTTCATTTCAAAATTTGAAACCATATAAAAGTTCAGATAAGTGGAGAAAAATATATTTAAATTCCTATCAGACACATACAAATGAATATTGTTCTTTTTCTCAAACCAAAAATACTGCATTTAATGATTCTGTTGCTCAGTATTAAGTGAGACGAACGTGAATTGTTTAGCTATAAATGATTCACAATTATAAAACTTGGAAGAAAATGATTAATGATAATATGGAGTGAGGGAAAAGCAGATTTACAGTTGTTTGTGTGGAAAATAATGCAATAACCATAGTAACACAATAATAAACTGTGTTTTCTGTACTCACAACTATAAACCTGCTTTTGCATTACCCTGTATGTCAATAGGAAATGGAGATCTTATACTATATTTTAGCCATTTATCATGAGTGGTAATTGAAAAGGAGGATCAATGGCCGTCTAAAGGAATGCCAGACAGTCTAGACAAGCTGACACTTAAAACCAGCCATCAAATGTATATAATATAAAGTCAGATGATGTGGAGTCACCAAGCAAGGTACAACAGAAAGAGTCAGAAATATAAAATTTTTATACTGTGATGCAAGTCTCAATATAAACCACTCTGTAAATCCTATGTAGAAGAGAAAAATTATTTTTCCTTTAGCCTTCTGATTTTTTAACTGAGACCTTTAAGATAAATTCATGAAAGCAAAACAGAAAGTTAACATGTATACCTCATGTGTACATAGGAAATGCCTCAGTAAAAATGAGTAACTCCCAAAGCTGAATTAGAATTCGGAATCCAATATCAGCTTCATAGGAAAAGGGGACGAGAGTATTAGGCGTCTCAGGGGAGAGACATTTACTTTTAGGAAAGATGAATGGGCCCTTAGAAGACTAGACGGGAGGCATAACAACTGGTGGCAGAATTTTTCTGTATGTGACCTGGGACTTCCAATCTCCTGTGATAGGAGGGAATCTTCTCTGGTTGATGGCATTCCGAGAGAGGGTCTTCCACAACTGAGTTCCTTTTGCAGGATTTGTCTTTAGGCACATTAAGGGGAGTTGAGATAAACAGAGGCATATTAAAAATGTTCAAGAGTTTATTTGAGCAGGGATTACGGATTCCAGTTGGGCAGTGCCTGCGTGAAAGTGGTTAGGGTCTCTGTGCCGCGGGAGCTCAGGGGATGCCTCTGACAGAGCAGACACAGAAGCAAAGCAAAATGGCTTGATCGCCTGTAGCTGAAGTGGTTGCCTTATTTTAAAGCCTACAGATCCGTTTGTGATGGGTTGTTCTTAGGTGTTTATTTCTTAACCTTGTGGTATTTACAGGAATTTATTCTGGTTTAGCTTTCTGTTTGCTCAACATGTTGGCTGCCAGGACAATAGAGCCACCTCAGTGTAATGTCATCCCAGTTTAACCATTTTAACAAGAGAAAACATCCCTATGTTTACTGTTTGCAAATGCCCACAATTCAAAATACTCACCAAAGCGGCATGTTTTGGGGTAGTATATTCTTTTATCCTTTACCTTAAAAAGGAATCGCAGAATTATGCCACAAATAATTCACTCTTTGCTAGTAAGCTCCTTGTCCCACCCCTCCTGACTAAGAAATTCTTTCCTTTTGTATAGTTCTTTGGAGCAACTTCCTATTTGCTTGATGGAATGCTGCTTAATTTTTGAATCATTTAATAAAACCAGTGAGACCATTAAACTTTAGATGAGTCCAACCGGTATTGCTCAGTGGTTGAGCATCAACCTATGAACTAGGAGGTCATGGTTCAATTCCAGGTCAAGGAAATGCCTGGGGACCCTGCAAGAGGCACCCAATCAGTGACTCTCTCATTAGATAGTTGTATCTCTTTCTCCCTCTTCATTCCTCTCTGAAATCAATAAAAATATATTGTTAAAGAATTTTAGATGAATTTTGTTTTCTAACAAGATAAAAATTCTCTTGGTTAAAAGTCTAAAGGCATATATTATAATACCCTGTTTCCCCGAAAATAAGACAGTGTCTTACTCCCAAAGAAGACCTAGATGTGCTAGGTCTTCTTTTCAGGGGATTGTCTTATTTTTCCATGAAGAAGAATATGGTACACATTTATTGTTAAATGAAAATAAAGGAAATGTATTACCTGTATACGGTACGGTAGTACGATAGTTGTCAACACAAACCAGACAAACTGTGAATCCTACAGTATCAAGAATTTACTCATTTATTCAATGCCAATCATGTCATCATCTTCTGGAAAATCATCATAACAATCCAATTCCTGAATTTCCTAGTGAATTTCTTGTGACTCCATTTCTTTCAGAATCAGTAGACCAAATCTCTCATGTTTAGCCTGGGGGGCGGGGGGGAGGGGCTTATTTTCGGGGGATGCCTTATATTTCACTCAGAAGGAGACCTGTAAGTAGGTCTTATTTTAGGAGGATGTCTTATTTTCGGGGATACATGGTAGATTTGGATTATGAGTCCAAAATGTAGTTTTAATCTGTTCAGGTAATATTTGTTTTAAAAAAGTTTTGTTGGGGAAAAAATACCTAAGATCAGCATAACAAGGTAATGTTATCAAAGGTTTTGAGAAGTCCTGATGGAAATACATTTAATTTCATTGCGCTACCAGTTCCCATTTTACTTTTCATTATAACAACTACTCATATTTTACTTACTACTTATATTTTATGTGATTCACGGATTTTACTTTTTTAATATCACCGAGTCACTGTTTTGGGGGGAATGTCTATTAGACACAGCATGTCACTGACTTTTTAAAAACAACTTTCATTGATTATAAGAGAGACTAATCTACTTGAATTTATTATCACAGCGAAAACTCTTGAACTTATTAGAAATTAATTTTGCCATCTTGCTTTTTTCATTTGGACAACATGAGCTTTTGTCTAAGAATCATGTGTAGAACAGTTTAAGATTTATATTCTTTGACTCTACCCTTATTTTGATTCCACATAATTTGGGGCCAAATTTTTAAATCTGTATTTTTGAAAGCTCTTCATATAATGCTTATCTGTAGCCAATTTTGGAACGATTTCTTCTTTCTGGCTTAGTGGGCTCCTATATGTAATTCCACAGTCTTTTGTAAGAATGTACACAGAATTTGTTATTTAAAAATCACAAAAACCTTTGTTAAAAATTAACTAAACATTTATAATACCTTAGGCTTGGTAAAATATTTGGAAGGATTAAAAGGAACCATTCATTATCAAAATTAAAATTTCACTCTTAGAAGACAGTTTTTTTATTTTAACATGTTTAACATGGTTAATATTAATAATTAAATACCTGCTTGACTACCAAAGTTAGAAGATAATGAAAAATGGAATTGAATTTTCGTCTCATATAGCTCATAAAATATCCCAAACTGAGTTGTCTTCACTACTCCGTCTCATAATAAGTACACACTTAGTATTTAATTTAAGAAAAAACTTTTTGTGGATAAAAATAAAAGTTTTCAACTATCTTAGAAATAAGATCTTTAAATTACCTTCTACTATTTTATAAAATGAGCCTATGTTGGACTTTCCTGCAACATATTCTCATAGTCACTCAAGCTTGTTTGATTTAAAATTAAAATTATAGTCTTGAAGAGAATTATTACTTGATAACTATTATAAAATAATTTCATTCACCTCATCACCACCTCTCAGATTCAACTATTTGAATTATCTCAAGACCTCATGTAAATGTGTTTATAGATAACTCCATGTGGAGAATAGTTAATTTTAAAAAATAAGGAGGTTCTGTGAATTGGCCTATAACTTTGTGATCTAGGCCTTCATCAGAAATACAATTTTGAATAAGATTTTGGCCAATACAAGTAAATTCTATTCAAATCAAACATAGTCAAAATTTTATATAGCATAATCTTAAACTCAAGAAGGTAACCTGGATTTATGGGTAGCACATATATGTAAAGTGCAAAAGAATTTCCCATTGAACAAGCAGGAAAAATATCTATTTTCAATTTATTGGAAAAAAATTTCCATAAAAGATATCAATTTTAGTTTCATTTATATTGAAATTTTAGTTTCAATTTTCTTCTGTCTCAAAATTGGAATACGCATTGTTTAGAGTATGGGTTATATTAGTGACTTAAAAAATGCTTGAAGTTTGAACAATTTGGATTAAATTTCAATTATACCACAGGTTAATCATATAATTCTGGAAAAAAATAAATTAAAGATAAACTTTGAAAATTGCTCAAGAGCTTAATATAGATAGATGCTCAGTAAAAAGGGGGTGATATTACTTTTTAAAAACATTTAAAATTAACAAAGCTATCTCATTAAATAATAATGTAAAATTAAAAAAACAACAACAAAGAAAACATATAATTATTTATTCTAAGTAATTTCTCAAGTTTGACCTTTTTTTTTCCATTTAGAATAAGACCTAGGTGCAGATATTCACTTTCAAACTAAATAATTTTAAAAGACAAAATATTATGGTAAATTTTTATAAGTAAAAATGAGAACATGTGTAAACTGTGATCAATTTTTTTAGTATTTTATTAACTATTTTAATAATATTTTATGCACTCAAACTCTGAAGACAACATAAGAATTAATTACTAATTTAAGGTACCTATGTGTTTTAATGCTGAATTTGGGAAATTCTATCTTGGCATCTAGTTCTTCCTCATATAAACAGAGGTAATAAATCAAAATCTGTTTGCTTATTTCAAGTGTAAGGTGAAAGAAGAAAGGAGAATGATACATAAGATTACTTGTGCCCTAGCGGTTTGGCTTCGTGGATAGAGCATAGGTCCGCAACTGAAGGGTTCTGGGTTCGATTCTGGTCAAGGGCATGTACCTTGGTTGCAGGGTCCCCGGCCCTGGTTGGGGTGCCTATAGGAGACAACCAGTCAATGCGTGTCTCTCACATCAATGTTTCTCTCTGTCTCCTCCTCTCCCTTCTACTCTCTCTAAAAATTAATGGAAAAATATCAATTGGGTGAGGATTAACAAAAATCTAGATTATTTACAAATGTAATAGTACATAACTAGTGACTATTTTAACCAATTTATATGATCAATCTGAGGAGTAATAGTAAGATGCCAGAAAAAGATTATTTTTAATATGCTTGGACTGAAGGAAGAAAATTGCTGATTGCTAATTTACTCAAATTTCTTATTAGTCTATATAGGCTATATATTTTAAATGTAAGCCTCTTTTAAATGGAGTTAACTCCATTTGAAAGAATTGTAACCAAATATTTAAAGGATTATAATAAATTTCATTTTTTTTTAAATCAATCTTTATTGTTCATATTATTACAAAGGTTCCTCATTTCTTCCCCCCTCCACCAGGTTCCCACCCCACCCTCCGCCACCTTCCCCTCCCCCATTGTCCTCATCCATAGGTGCACAGTTTATGTTCAGTCTCTTCCTCCCTCCCTTTCCCCGATAGTAAATCCCTTTTCAGATAGTAAATCAGTTATTTTCTCATATCAATAATACCTCCAAATGCCCAAAGATACACTTCACACAAAAGACATTTCCAAATAGGTCAACCAACCTCATCCAGGCCCCGCACAAGGCACTCACAGATCAACACCCCAGCGCTATACTAACTCAACATATAGATCTGGATAAATTTCATTTTAAATAAGAACTTGTTATAGTGTATCTCCAAAGAGTAGGATGCTCAGCATTTAAAATATTGAGTTTTTTACTTATGTATGTATTTTTATCTTCAATTTGAGAGAGAGAGTGAGAGATCAATTTGTTGATTCACTTATTTATGTATTCAAGGGTTGACTATTTTAAGTACCCTGACCAGAGATTGAACCCCAAACCTTGGAGTATCAGGACAGTGCTTTAACCTACTGAGCAACCCTGGTAGGGAAAAATATTTTATTTTTTTAATTAACAAAAGAAATGAAATACATTAAAATATTTGGCAATCTTTTAGTAGTCTGGTATTTTGAAGTAGAATAGAAATGAAATTTAATTTAAACATTAGAATATCATGGCATTAAGCATTATTAACTTTAATAAATTAATAATGATAGAAAGGACATGTTTTGAAAGGGACTTTATTAATTTCAATTTTACAAAATTTAATATTTTCTAAGTTATGAATAATTCATTTATGCAAACGAAATGCATATATTAGACAACGTTGTGGGTTTTTTTCATTTAAGTATAAGATTGGTGAATGATAATGTTCTGGTATTCATTGTTTTAACATTTTTCTTTCTAAACATCTTGAAATACTTTCCTTCAAATTATAATTCAAACCTCAGTAAGCTTTGGGTTATATTTTTGCATTATAACTATCTATATAAAATTTGATGATTTATGTGAAACACACTAATTCCTCCTAAAGAAAATAAATGGACCTTCAGCATAATGAAATCACAATTCTACTAATGGAATTTCTATTATTTTCACTCATAGATGAAAAGCTAAATCATTTAGAATGTTTTAATTTTAACTTGTCATTGATTAGTTTCTGAGTTCAAAGACAGATTTGACTTAAGCAGCCAACTTGCTGAGTGCACTGACAAATTTGGCTTTGGGGTTAAATATTTAATAAGAGCTCTGTAAAGGTCCATTCTTCAAATGAAGAATCTTGCTGGAGATAACAGCTTTCCTGCCACTGTAGAGATAATTTAGCATTTGTTTTTGGGTAGCCTGTATGTTCACATCATCTTGCTAAAAATCACTAAAGAAGATATTTGAAAACACAAAACACATAGAATAATGAATCAACAATTCTTTGTATATTTTGAGATAGAAAAAAATAACCAGTACAATATTATTATATTTAAAAATTTATTTTAAGAACAGTATTTGCTTAATAGTACGTGTTTGCCTCCTTATTGGGTGAGTGAACATTCGGATCTCTCACCTTCCAGTTCCCACAATTGCCCCTTTTGAGGAACTTTAGTAAAGAAATAAAAGGAAACAATAATAATATAAATATATTTGACACCTATAATGATTTCACAGTGAAATTTTAAAAAATAGAGTCAGTTTTTTCCCCCATTTATATATTTAAATTGAAGGTAAAGATTTTTTTTAATGTGTATACATCTTTTTATTTGTATTAGAGAGTGTCATTGAACAGCATCGAGAAGAACGACATACTCTGAATGATGTCAGCATCCCTGTGACTTCATTGAATAGATCAAATGTGAATTTATAAATGAAGGGAGGCAACTTCTGAGATTTGCAACAATCTCAGTGAAAGAAATGGCTTGGACAGTGTGTCTAGAGATGGTAAGTCTTGAGATAAGGTTGCAGAATTTTTTGATGCAGGGAAAAGATATAAGGTGAAAGAAACGACTTAATTGGTGAAATAAAGAAAACATTGACTAAGGTGATGAAAGGAGGAGGTTATTTTATTTGTTTGAAAAGAGAGAAATGGGGGATTTTGGTTTTTGACAAGTTTCATATACCTATTAGAGAACCAAATAAGAGGTTCAGCTATAAATGTAAATTTAGGGATCAACAGCCTGCAGATGCTATTTGTATCCAGGACACTGGAAATGATGATCAAGACAGAGACTATATATTAGAAAGACATGTATGTGGTCCAAGATCTGAGGCCTTAGTCATACTAATGCTAAAATGTGGGAGCTGGGGAGAACATGTCCAAAGACCTGGGATACAGCAGCCTGTGATGTACTGGAAACATTTTTTAAGTGAAGTGAAGAAATTTTCAAGGAAATGAGAGACACAGTTGTGTCAAATCCTGCAAACAGGTCAAGTAAGATGAGATCCGAGATTGGATTCAGCAGAGAGATAATTGGCAAACTTGACAGTGGAGGTTTCAGAGGATTTGTGGCAAGAGCCCAATGAAATACTTTCAAAAGAAAATAAGAAAGAAATTTGAGACAGCGAGGGGTAGGTTGGGTGGGGGTGAAGGTTTCAGAAAGTTTAGCTGTAAAGAAAAGGAGAGGAATGCAGTGATAGATAGGTAAAGAGGATCAAGAGATGCTTGTTTTAAGGTAGGGGAAATGAAGCCATGTGTGCATGTTAACGGTGAAGTCTGGGTGGAGGGAATTTTTAGAACTTGGCATATTTGTTAAGTCCATAAGGTCCACAGCCTCCTGGCAGCGGATCTTCTGATTCCGGCACGGGTTGGACAAGGGGTGTCTAAGGTCTCCATGGCGTGGCCACCTGCCCTACACTAGCACTCTGAGCGGCCTATGCTTTGTACCCAGGCCTCTTCCTAAGCCTCCTCAGGTCAGCTAGCTCAGCCGGGAGCCAGGGAAGCTAGGAAGTGAGTGCGACAGAGGGACAAAATGGATAAAACTCCTCTTTTTCTAGGAATGATGATTCTGGGATATATTTCACACAGTTCCTCTGAGATTTCTGGGGAGAATGAACCTAGGCAATCCAGAGTAGTTAAATCATAGCCTCTCAACACCTGCCCTCTCCATCCCTGGCTCCCTGCTCTCTGACAGAAATTATCTGCACTCAGACCTCCCTCCTGGTCCTGTGTTTGGAGGCAACCAAATTAGACATTGTTTAAGGGTTTTAGTTGTAACCTGTTTTCAATGGCAAAAACGAAGCCAGCACTTAAAACAATGAGGAAATAGCTAAAAATTGTGGTCTGCCATTATTAAGTATGTAGTTATTAAATTATACTTTAAGAAAATATAAAATGCCCATAAAAGCTAAATCTGGGGTAAATGTATGGCTGGGTTTTATTATACGATCTCTTATTAAGACAATTTAAAGTAATTTATGCCATTTTTATAAACATAGAAATACAATAAATGTTAATTATAGAGATAAATACCAAAAACAAAGCATAAAATACAGGAATAAAGCCCATGTATCCTTTCCCTTGCCTCCTGGCAAAATGCACAAATGATTGGGTTTTAACTAGTTCCAAAGCTATAGTGAAAAGAATAAATATTGCAAGCAATGTACAAAAAAAAGAAAAAAAGAAAGAAAGAAAACTCTAAAGTAATAGCATCTTCTTAACATTTCTACTTATTTTTATTTACGTAATTGTTTATGTCATGTGTAGGAGTCAAAATGAAATATGTTATTTGAAAGTAAATGGCACATATTTATAAAAGTAGATAGTAAAAAAAAAAAAAGGTAGATAGGAAGACTGTCTTCCTTTTCATGAGACATTCATGCTTAAAGACTTTTATGTGCTTTACTTCATTCAACAGACATCTGCTGCCTGTCCATTTAATCACTCTGATGTCTTTATACTCTCCCCCACTTAGTCGTTGACTAATTTAGAATCTATCCATGGATCTAAATCATTTACACTGTTTCTCTCCATGTTTATTATTTAGTTCTCATCTGTGCCGTACATCAACATTCATGTTTTTATGAGGGTTTTAATGCATTACTTGAATGATGATATGTTAATAAAAATCATCACATTCTATTTTATTATTTAAATGGGTAATCTCTTACCTACATGTTGCCAGATAAATCTTTACAGTCTATTATGTTAATAACTCAAGGATATAAAACGATGAACTATAGCCCAGCTTGAATAAATAACAGACCCCAGGGAGATGTTTACCCATCTTTTTCAGTCACTGACAGGAATGTTCTGATATCCTGTGTACTCATAAAATCTCAGTATTGAGTGTATTTTTGAGATTTAGTTTATTACAGAATGAAATCCACAATGGCTCCGTTGTAAGATCCAAAATGACTCCATGAGGATTTGGGATGTTTATGACATTATGTGAACTTGGGCCACGGTTCCAAGTAGAGTGGGGAGGCAGCCTTCACTGAGGGTGACTGTTGAGGAAAGCCCCAACAGGGGGGAAGTGCCATTGATGGGGAAGAATGTTTCAAAGGAAAGAGAGTTAGTTGAAAGCCTTGAGTTGGGGGCATGTAATGATCTGGTGGCTGAGGACCCGCCATGAGGTGTGTGATTTTGGAGCCTTCATCTAGAGGGAGGGGAGGACTTTGAAGAAAGAATGACAGGTTGTATAGGATTCTGTAGACTGCTGCAACGTGTGGCCTGAACTGAACCCTCTGTTAGTACTTTAGAAGAAATCCTTAAAGCCACAGGATCATCCTCTGCATTTCCGACACAGGGGCATGAAGTCTCTGTCAGCGAAGCAGGGCACTCTTTAGGAAGACTCAGGTCTCTCCACGGAACCACATGGACCAAGCAACCCCGATCATAGCCTCATGGACATCCCCAAAGATTATCAGTATCGATAATTACTTTAAGTTTCTTGATCCAAACCACTCATCAGCACATAGAAACTGGGCTTGTCTCACAATCTAGGCATATTAAGCATTATTCAGAGTAACGTATTTATACAATTACAAGTAATTTTCATTTACTATAGTCAAAATAGGTCTTTTATTAAAACTATTAACTTTGATAATAGCAATCTAAAGCCTGATCCAAGTTGTAAATTTGCTAAAGCATGTTCGCTCATTGCAGATCCCAGCAGGAGATTCACATTTGGCATGCGCTATTAGAAACAGGGAGGCGGAGGCTGATGTTGCAAATGCGGGGGATTTCCCTTGTTGTTAGTACTCATTATTCAATATTTATTTTAATGTTTGTAAATATAATAAAACTTACATAAACAATAGCTACTATGTAGCATCTGTTAGATACAATGCATGTACAAAGCATTTTAAATTTGTCTCATTTTTTAATCAGAATAGAAAATATATTTCAAAATAAACTTTTTATAAAAGAATGATTTTGGATTTACAGAAAACAAATCCAAAACTAGAGAATTCTCATTTGTCTAGCACTCAGTTAATCAGACTATTAATATTTTATATTAATAATGATACATTTGTTATAATTAATGAACAAGTATTGATATATATCTTAACTAAAGTCCATATTTCATTTAGATTTTCTTAGTTGTACTTACTGTACATAATCCCATTTCAATCATAAAAAAGGAATCAGACAACCCCCAAGAGAGGCACTCTAATACATATGTAGTAATTTTATGAAAAGTTTTAAGCACTGTCATAACTCCAAATTACTTATAATTTGCTTTAATTCCTTTTTCTTTGCCAAGTTACATTATCCTTTATGAAGTATTCTGACATCTAAGCATATTATATAAGTTACTAAATTTATGTTTCAAAAGATTCTATTTCTTTTTGTTTGGACCTTGAAAATTATTCCCTAACTAATTTTCTGTTTATATGTTATATATCAACTGATTTCAGACGTATACTCCTAAAATACAATAATAATCATGCCCAGCCCTCATGGAAAAATATTCACTGCTTTTTCATTAAAAACTAAATAAATTTCTACTTCCATTCAAGGTTGTATTCAGAATTTGTAGTACTGTCTTACCTGCCAACATTCTCTTTCCCAGTTTTCAAAATTCAGAAAATAAAATTTCCAAGTATACACCATGTTTTTCCATTAATGTACCCTTTTTTATATTGTTCCCCCATCAAAGATATTCAGTTGCCCACAGCCAAATGTCTATTTTATCCTCATCATTCCCAGACAAGAACAAATGTTTGCTTGATAAAGCATCTCCTAATCTTTTTATTTAAAAAGTAATCTCTTTTTTCTCTGAACTCCCTGACAATTGAGGGTTTCCTCTTTTACCCACCATTCTTGATCTTATTCTCAAATTTAAGATGATCAAAACTGGATACACATCTTAACACTTTTAAAATCCTCTCAGCACCTAACATTACACTGACCATATTTAGTTAATATTTATCATGAACTCATGTGACATGAATTAAGAATAATAGAGTTATGTTTAATCTTTGGCCAAATTGACAAAATTTACCATACTTTTAGAGTTAAATCCACTTACACAATAATTTAGTCAGTATCACCACTGTATCCATCTTCAACAAACCAATTTATGGAGCCATTCTAATTCAGACTAATTTATAAAACCAAATATTATTTTAGCATTCTCTATTTATTCCCATTCTTCCATTTTTTTTAAATTATCTATCGCACTTGTTCTTTCATAACATTGACTTGTACATGAATACTGCCTTACAGCACTCATTTTCAAGTGAAAGGTTAAGAGGACTCTTTCCAAGAAACCAAAGTTAAAGAAGTCTTTAAATCTAAGGAATTTATAAATAGAAATGATAAATTTCTGTATAATCCATCCTCTAAATTAGCCAGTGGCATTCTTAAGCATCAGGAAAAGTTTCAGTTTCCTGCCAAGAAAAGATATAAAAACTAATAAATAAGTTAGAGCATCAGTGGGATGAAGAGACAATTGCAAAGCTAGCACCAAAAATGGATAAACTAAATATTAAAATGCCTTGTCAAATATAAACAAGGCAACAACAGAGATTAATATTATCATTAGGAGAATACATATAGTTATTGCTGATTCTTTGCAAAATTGGCCAACTGTTTCCAATACTTACTTGTCCAAAGAGGTAAGTATTTTTCTAGGAGCATATTTCTTAGCAATGGCTCCTTTTTTGGGGGCACATAGTAATCATTAATTATCTTGAAGGACATTTTTTATAGAACATGCTGAAAAAACACATCTACACTATTAAAAAGGTAATATGCTAATTAGACTGGATAGACTGGACGTCTTCCTGATGTCCTTCTGGACAAAGTAGTGGGGACCAAGGCAGAGGCAGTTAGGGGTGATCAGACAGGCAAGTGGAATAATTAGGGTGATCAGGCTGGAAAGGGAGAGTGGTTATGGATGATCGGACAGGCAGGCAGAGTAGTTAGGGGCGATCAGGCAGGCAGGCAGGGGAATGGTTAGGAGCCAGCAGTCCCAGATTGGAGAGGGTGCTGGCCAGTCTGAGGGACCTCCCACCCCCATCCCATGCATGAATTTTGTGCACCAGGTTTCTAGTATGCAACAATATTTGCATTGAACACCTAATCTGTGTCTGGTGCTATTCTACACACTGTGGATACATTGTTAAGTCACTGAAACCCTCATTTATTAACATCCTAATGTAATGGACAGAAAATAAACAAGTTAATGCATAGCTTTTAAAATGATCTTAGGTAGGCCAAAACTGGTTTGGCTCAGTGGATAGAGCGTCGGCCTGTGGACTGAAAGATCCTGGGTTTGATTCTAGTCAAGGGCATGTACCTTGGTTGTAGGCACATCTCCAGTAGGAGGTGTGTAAGAGGCAGCTGATTTTTGACTCTCTCTCATTGATGTTTCTAACTATCTCTCTCCCTTCCTCTCTGTAAAAAAAATCAATAAAATATATATTTTTTAAAATAAAATGATCTTATGTAATAATCTACACTAATAAAAGAGAAATATGCAAATTAACCATCACTCTGCTTTGCCCATAAGCCACTCCCACCAGCCAATCAGGGGTGAGTATGCAAATTAACCTGACCAAAATGGTGGCCAGCCACAGAGATGGAGCAAGCAGGAGACTTGTGTTGCCTCAGCAATGGAGAAAGCCAAACTTCCTGCCCACCCTGGCCAACCCTGGCACACTCAAGGCTACAAAGTTTCAATTATAGAAGATAAATAAATCCTAGATACTTGCTTCCAGCCAGCCCTGGCCCTCTACTCAAGGAGGCACTGAAAAAAAAAAAAGAAAAGGAATAAAGGAGGGGTTGAGACTTTGAGTCGCCAGGGGGTGATCAGGTCAGGATGGGATGGCAGGGGCCATTAGGGGTAAGCAGACCAGCAGGGGGGACCAGTTGAGGGTGAGCAGGACAGCTTGGGAGCAGTTTGGAGTGAGCAGGCCAGCAGGGGGGCAGTTGGGGATGATCTGGCTGGTGGGAGGGGGCATTTGGGGGTGAGCAGGCTGGAAGCAGGGGGCAGTTGGGGGTGAGCAGGCTGGAGGCAGGGGGCAGTTGGGGGTGAGCAGGCTGGAGGCAGGGGGAAGTTGGGGCGAGCAGGCCGGTAGGCAGAGTGGTTAGGGGCAATTAGACAGGTGAGAGGCTGGAACCAACAGTCCCAGATTGTGAGAGGGATGTCCAACTGCCGGTTTAGGCCCGATCCCTGTAAACCAGCAGTAGGACATCCTTTGAGGGGTTCCAAATTGGAGAGGGTGCAGGCTGGCTTGAGGAACCCCAACCCCCATGCATGAATTTTGTGCACTAGGCCACTAGTAATTCTTACTAAGCTGGATAAATGAAGGTAATATGTAAGGGTGTGATTTAAGTGGGGAAGGCTGTGTGCTGTGTGCGTGCATTCATAGGAAGGTCATGAAAGGCTGCTTCTCTCAGGGCTAACGTCTGACATAGGACTTTAACTTTGTAGCCATTATATTTTGCCTTTAGATTCACATATCTTTGTCCTTTATGGCTGCTAGCAATTAGGGTTAATGTCAGCAACTTTCGTCTGAGAGACCTAGGAGCACTCTCCCACAATTCTCCCAATTCAAACCCACAAGGAGTCAATATGCTTGTCTGTTTCAGTACTCCCATTAAGAGCTGTACATTTTACTCCCTTTCTCCAAAGACTCATCTCCTTGCAGGGGAAAATACGTAGTTATTTCTGTGGACATGAACATGGGCTTCTATGTATGGTAGCCTTCATTCAGTAACTTGAATAGAACCTCTGCTACCGCCTTGTCTGGTGAAGGCATTCTTGGTAATTCCAGGCTGGCTTTCAGTTTACGTACCCATCCTTATCAACTACCCTCGTTAAGGAAAAGGAGGTGCTAACACACACAAGTGTAATCTCTGCCAGAATATTCCCTCTGGTAATTTTCTCACAGTGCTCCTCTGCCAAGCGCTGGGCAAATTTATTTGGCACCAATTATAACATATCCTGGTTTCAAAAAATTAAAAAAGTGAGAAATGTGCTACTGAGATGTTGGCAACATTTTATATAGTCACAACTTTCATATTATATCCTCAAAATGAATTTCAAGCGGTGGAATTATGCCATAAAAAATTGAATGGGGAAGAAAAGAGATAAATTGTGATCTTGATTAGCATGTTCAACTTTTCTCGCTCCTTCAGGGAAAGTGGTGCTGGTATCTACCCATCTATTCAAGCCAGGAAACTAGGTATCATCAAACTTCTGCTTCCTCCTCTATCTTATCTCCCACATCGAATCCATCACCAGATTGTGTCAGGTCTGTCTCCTAAATATGATTCACGTCGCTCCATTTCTCTTCCATTTCCACTGGTATCCTTTAGTCTGTGGCACCAGCAGTTCCGGCTGGAACTATTCTAATAGTCTCCATCCAGTGTCTTTGCCTCCAGTGGTATTTGCAAATTGAATCCATTTTCCACACTATAGCCAAAATGTCTTTTTCAAATATAAATCTGATCATGTCACATTTCTGGTAAACTATATTATTAGCTTCCCAATGTTCCCAGAATGAAACTCTACAGGCTTACTAAGCTTTTCCTGATGTGAGCCCTATTTACCTAACCAGTTTCAACTTTTAGCTCTACTGTTTCCAATGCCAACATGCTGTTGTTCTGTAAGAATGGAGTGGTCTCTGCTTTCTCTCTCTATTAAGTCTCATCGGATCTTTTTAACCCTCAACTTAGATTCCATTCCTTTAGGAAAGTTTTCCCTCACCCTCCTGAATCTGTACCTATATATGTCGCTAATGTAACATTCACTATTCTATATGGTTTTACAAACCTATTTTTATTTGTAGGCACTCTGGTGTCTCAGAAGACCTTAATTTGTTTAAAATAATCTGCATTTCCATGTTAAATGGGGGCATATAATCATCCATTTTCAAGTTTTCATCAATGCCATTTCATCAATACCTGCTTCTAAGAAATCTTGCATCTCTTCTATTGTAGAAAAGTTAACTTTGTGACTCCTATCTTTGCATATTGATTCTATGATACCTCTCACTCTTCAGAGCTGTTTACTATGATATGCATGATGCCTGAGTGTGGCTCAGAAACATTTATTAAGTAAATGAATTCTATCTTCAGTGTAAATTATACATAACTCATTAGTATTATCTGTAGTTTATTGCCACATAAATAAACCTTTGTAGAATTGTCAGACTTATATTTGCTGTTTAAATTTTTATTGTGAATATAAAGTGAATTTCTTAACCATTAATTAGAAGTTACATTACTGTACACAACAATGACAATCTTTATGTTATTATGGGTAAAATATTAATGGGAATTTCAAAATTTATAAATATGCTTGTGAGGATTTTGAAAATATAGATTAATAAAAAGACATTTTCCCCCTGAAATTGGCTTACCAACTTCTATATTCTTTATACTAAAAAAATAAATAATATTCCTTAAAATGAAAATTATAGTTTGTGGCCAACCATGTTTCTGGTTATAAAACTGAGCTGCAGAGCTCATTTTTGGCACATGCCAGTGGGTTCTCTGTTTCAACGTGGCACAAGCCACACTAAGTCCCTGATTCTAGGTGCTCACATGAAGCCACACTAAACCCAGGAGGAGCGTGGCTCGCACCAACCCACAGCAACCACTTGGCTTGGTGTCAGAGCTCTTCACTGACATTTTGGGGGTGCACAACTCCCACTGCACATGGCCCAAGCCCCCGCAACTCGATATTTGAACCTTGTGGTGATAGTCAGAATGGGGAGACAAAAAAAAAAAAAAAACAATCCTCAGAGGAAAGAAAAGAAGGAATCGTCAAGAGAGGAAATAAATGAAAAGGAAGCATGCAACATGACAGAAAAAGAATTCAGAGTAATGGTCACACAGTTTATACATCAGATTGACAAGAAAATCAACAACCTATGCAAAAAATAAGGAAGAAATGAAAAATGATATAGCTATAATAAAAAACACCATGGGTGGCTTCAACAGCAGGCAAAAGAAGCAAAGGACCAAATTAGTGAGTTAGAAGATCAGGTACAGAAATAAGCCCAATCTGAACAGCAACTAGAGAAAAAAAAAAAATTTAAAGCAGGAGGAGAGCATAAGGGAGCTTTGGGACAATGGAAAACTAAATAATATATGTATAATAGGGCTGCCAGAAGGACAAGAAGAATAGCAAAGATGAGAAATTTTATTTGAAAAAATAATGACAGAAAACTTCCCTGATATGGGGAAGAAAAACTTACTCAAGTACAGAGAGTCCCAAGCAACATAAGTCCCAAAAGACCCACACCAAGACACTGCACAATTACAATGGCAAATGTTGTTGACAAAGAGAGAATCTTAAAGGCTGCAAGAGAGAGACAAAGAGTTACCTACAAAAGATCCCTCATCAGATTATTAAATGATTTCACAACAGAAACACGTCAAGCTAGAAGGGAATGGAAGGAGATATACAAAGTGATGCAAAGCAAGGGACTGAATCCAAGAATATTCCATCTAGCAAGACTATCAATCAAAATTGAAGGGGAAATTAGGAGCTTCACAAACATAAAAAGGCTAAGGGAGTTCATCACTACCAAGTCAGAAATGCAAAAAATGCTAAAGGGAATGCTGTAAAAAGAAGAAACAAAAAGGTAAGAAGGAACACAGCCTCAAAAAAATAAATGGCTTCAAACAAGTACTGTATTTTCCGGCATATAAGATGACTTTTAAAACGAAAAAAAGTCAACCGAAAATCGGGGACAAAAGACCAAAATTGCACAAAAATTACCTGCAGATCTTGACGGCAAAGTAAGTCTTTTCTTTGAAGTGGGGGATAGTCTTATACAGCGAATATAGGCCTAAACCTATGTTTTAACTGTAAAATTAGGGTGTCGTCTTATATGCCGGAAAATATGGTACCTTTTAATAATAACTTTAAATGTAAACAGACTAAATGCTCCAATCAAAAGACATTGAGTGGCTGAATAGATAAAAAAAAAAAAAAAAAAAAAAAAAAAAAAACAACAACAACGACAACAAAAACAAACAAACAAACAAACAAAAAAACCATAACCCATATGTATACTGTCTACAAGAGACCCACATCAGAACAAGGGACTCACACAGACTGAAAGTGAAGGGATGGAAAAATATTTTTCAAGCAAATGGAAATGAAAAAAAAGTGGGGGAGCAATGCTTATATCTGACAGCATAGACCTCAAAATGAAGACCATAACAAGAGATAAGGAAGGGCACTTTATAATATTAAAGGGATTGATACAACAAGAGGATATAACTCTGATAAACATATATGCACCCAATGCAGGAGCACCCAAAACATAAAAAAAAATCTTCTAGTAGATATCAAAAGAGAGATCAACAACAATAAAATCATAGTAAGGGACTTTAATATACCACTGACATCAATGGATAAATCCTCTAGACAAAATATCAGCAAAGAAACAACAATCCTAAATGACTCACTAGATCAGATGGACTTAATTGACATCTTCAGAACATTTCACCCAAAACTGCAGAATATACTTTCTTCACAAGTGCACATGGGACATTTTCAAAAAATAGACCACATACTGGATCACAAGCAAAATCTCCCCAAATTCAAGAAGATTGAAATCATACCAAGCATCTTTTCAGACCACAATGACATAATATTAGAAATAAAGTCTAATAAAAACAATCCAAAATACTCAAACAATTGGAAGCTGAATAGCATGTTATTAAATATTGATTGGGTTACCAATGAGATCAAAGAAGAAATTTAAAGCATTCTGGGAACTAATGACGATAAAAACTCAACAACTCAAAAGCTATGGGACACAATGAAAGCATTCCTGAGTGGGAAGTTTATAGCTCTACAGGCCTACTTAAAAAAAAGGTAGTAAACCATTTAATGCTACAATTCAAAGAATTCGAAAGAGAGCAACAAGAAAAGCCCATAGTGAGCAGAAAGAAGGAGATAATAAAGATTAGAGCAGAAAGAAATGACAATAAAACAACAAGAAAACCCACTGCATGGGAGAACGTATTTGCCAATGACATCAACAATAAGGGTTTAATCTCCAACATTTACAGAGAACTCATACAACTTAACCAAAAGAAGGTAAATAAACCAATCAAAAAATGGGAAACTGATCTAAATCGAAACTTTTTGAAAGAAGACAGAAGGAAGGCCAAGAGACATATGAAAACCTTCTCAAAGTCACTAATTATCAGAGAGATTCAAATCAAAACAATAATGCAGTACCATCTGACACTGATCAGAATGGCTTTCATCAACAAAGCAATAAAGGACAAATGTTTGCTAGGATGTGAAGAAAAAGGAACTCTTTTGCACTGCTGGTGGGAAGGCAGACTGGCGCAGCCACTGTAGAGAACAGTAAGGAGCTTCCTCAAAAACTAAAAATGGAACTCCCATTTGACCAAATAATACCACTTCTAGGAATATATCCAAAGAAGCTAGAAACACCAATCAGAAAGGATATATGCAACCCTATGTTCATAGCAGCACAATTTGCCATAGGTAAGATTTGGAAACAGTCTTAAGTGCCCATCAGCATATGAGTGGGTTAAAAACACTTTCTACGTCTACACAATGGAATACTATACTGCACTAAAATAGAAGGAATTTTGACCATTTGCAACAACATGGATGGAACTGGAGAGCATTATGCTAAGTGAAATAAGCCAGTCAGAGAAAGATAAGTATCACATAATCTCACTCATCTATGGGAAACAATATAAACTAATGATCAGAAACAGATCCAGAGACAGGGAAGCATCTATCAGACTGTCAAACCTCAGAGGGAAGTAGGGGAGGGTGGAGGTACGGGGAAGAGATTAAAGAAAGGGCTTGTATGCATGCATATAAGCCTAACCAGTGGACACAGACAACAGGGGACTGAGGACAGCAGTGGGGGAGGGGGGAGGTAATTGGGGGGTTGAGGACAAATATGTAATGTAATACCTTAACCAATAAAGAAATTAAAATGCAAAAACAAAAAAAAATGGCCTGCAATGACACTGAATTAAATTAGCTTAAATTAAAAATAACGTTTACTTTTCAGAAGAGTATTCTCTATTAAAGGCTGGAATTTCAATGATTTACATAAATTAAACTAAAATAGCATGAACAATGCATTTTATATGCTTTAAACATTTTCTTACAAAATGTATGTGATTAATAAGTATAACCTTTAAAAATATAACCTCCAGCTTTTTCCCCACTCTATTGGATTGAATAGTGTTCTGCAATAACTCATGTCCACATGGTATCTTAGAATGTGACTTTATTTGGAAACAGCATCTTTTAAAATGTAATTTTTTAAGGATTTCAAGATAACTTTGCCCTAAATTTAAAGTGGACCCTAAGTCCAATGAGTTGTGACTTTACACTAAGAAGACAGACACAGAGAGACACAGGGAAAAAACAAAAGCATGGAAATGTGGGGGCTAGAGATTCATAAAGCTAAGGAATTCTAGGAGCTACCAGGAGCTAGAAGAGTTAAGGAAAGATTTTCCCCTAAATTTTTAGAAGGTGTGTGACTGTTGACACCTTGATTTTGTACTTCTGGCTTCCACAACTATAAGAGAATAAAATTCTGTTGCTTGCAACCAACTAGAAAATGGTAATTTGTAACATCAGGCCTAGGACACTAATATACATATTTATTAATACATAATCCTCTGAGGATATGTTTTTATCTACCTTCATTTTCCCATAATTTTGATCTTTTTTATTGAAAAGCATTCTGTGCTTTTGAAGGTTTCAGGGTTTAAATGATTCTATATTTTTCCAATACAATGATCAACTATGTTTTTCAAACAATGGGCATCTTTCATGTTTACCTTCACTAAATAAATAATGCCATGAGAAACGAATATACAGATTTTAAACAACCATATTCTGTTTCCATACCCCGAAAATTAGATAAATTCAGATATAACTATAATTTTTGTTCATTCAGCTATAGTACAAATCAGATTTACTTATTTCATGTTTTTTTTTAATTTCAACCTATTTAAATGTGGCATCTATACAGTAATTTCAAGGGTCACAGATACTTTTTGATCCCATTAAAGAAAGATCTACTTAAGTCTTTTTTTTTCAAATATATTTTATTGATTTTTTACAGAGAGGAAGGGAGAGAGATAGAGAGCTAGAAACGTCGAAGAGAGAGAAACATCAACCAGCTGCCTCTTGCACACCCCCTACTGGGGATGTGCCCACAACCAATGTACATGCCCTTGACCGGAATCGAACCCGGGACCTTTCAGTCCGCAGACCGATGCTCTACCACTGAGCCAAACTGGTTTCGGCTAGATCTACTTAAGTCTTGAAGTAGGATGTGTTTAAGCCTCATAATTGAGAATCACATTGTTGGAATCCATTATAATATTAGTTTCTTCTTATAGAATGAATGTTTGTGCTTTCCCAAAATTTATATATTGACACATGCCCCCCAATGTGAGTATTTGGAAGTTGGGCTCTGAGAAGAAACTGGGTTTACTAGTAAAGGAGGTCATCTTCAGGATGGATTTGATTCTTGTATAAGAAAATGAAGAGACATGAGTTCACTCTCTCTGCATGCACAGAAAGATGTCATGTGAGAACACAGCTAGATGGTGACCCTCTTCATGCCAGAATAAGGGCCTTTCCAGGAAGTGAATTAGCTAGCACCTTGATCCTGAACATATCAACCTTCATAACTCTGAGAAATAAATGTCTGCTGTTTCAGCCAACCTGTCAATGTTTTTTTATTTGTTTGTTTGTGTTTTCACAGCAGTCCAAACTAAGAGAGTATTCTAATAATTTCACTTAACTCAAAAACAGTTATCTATCATAAACATCTGTTTGCTTAAAAATTGCAAATATTCAATATATTGTAGTGCTGTGCTTAACAGATATCTGAGCACAACCATATTGTGGTTATGCTCAGATATTAGCATTCATTGAAATCATCAGAAACATGTTAAATACAGATAACTGAGCCCAATCATTGATTTCTGATTCAGTAGATTTTGGGGGTTTAAAATTTGTCTATCTAGTCCTAGCTGATTTGGTTCAGTGGATAGAGTATCCACCTGTGGACTGAAGGATCCTGTGTTGGAGTCCATTCAAGGGCATATGCCAGGTTGATCCCCAGTGGGGGGGCATGCAGGAGGCAGTCAATCAAGGATTCTTCTCATCATTGATGTTTCTATCTCTCTTTCTCCTTCTCCCTTCCTCTCTGAAATATATATAAATTACCTATCTAAAAGTTCCTGGTGATACAGATGCTGTTGTGGAAAAAAAAGATATTAATGATTAAAATGTAGTCATTTCTTCTTTTAATAATGAATTGAGCAAGAATAGATTTGAAGAAAGTATTTTGCTCACTATCAATTTTTCCTTGATCCCATGGACTTCCAGAATGAAACATGGACAACATTGATTGTTGGAACTTAAAAAAAATTACAGGTGGTTGTGCAGAAACAACATACGATTTTCAATAAGATGTTTTATTGTATTATTGGTAAAGACAATATCACAATTATTACTTAGAAAGCAAAATTGGGCTCACTCTGCTGAAGACAATAAGTTATGTAGCTTACTTAGTAAATTTACTTTCAAACTAAATATTTCTAAAGTTGTCTACATATATCAAGGCCTATATGCATCACTATAAAAATATTGTAATTATTCAAAAATCTGTATATTGTAAAGCAAATTTTGTTGACAAATTTTAAATACTAATAGTAGTAAAAACAACTCACACAAATTTGACATTATAAACTTGCACTGTTTAATACAGAAGGCACTAGCCATCTGTGACTTTAAAAATTCAAATATAATACTTATATTTCTCAGACTGCTCTCTCTCATTTGTGGAATATAATGAACAATATAAACTGATGAAAAAAAATAGATCCGGAGACATAAAAAACATAAAACAGATCATCAAACCTCAGAGGGAGAGCAGGAGAGGATGGGAGGGGGAGGTAAGAGATTAATCAAAGGAAGAGATTAATCAAAGGACTTGTATGCATGTATATAAGCATAACCAATGGACACAGACAGTGGGGGGATGAGGGCTGTACTAGGGGGTGGAACTGAGCAGGGAGTGGTCAATGGGGGGGGGGGAGGGAAGGAGACATATGTAATACTTTAACAATGAAGAATTTTAAAAAATATCTCTAGGGAAATAAGCTAGAACCTCTTAAAAGTAAAAATAAAAGTACTTTATGATTGGGGAAAAAATAATGAAATGAAATTAAAGATTTGATTTCTCAAACTACTCACATTTGAAGTTCTCAATTGTCACACATGATCAATGACTACCAAACTGGATAGAGCAAATGTAAAACATTTCCATCATTGCAAAAATTTTTCATCTATAAAGTTTTGTTCTATTAACATTTTATATTGGAATATTTATTTCATGTGTTTTAGTTTAATAATTGAAAAAATATATTCATAAACTATATTTTATTTATATATATATTGTTCTTTTGTATAAAATATTCAGGGAACATTTCATATAGTTACCAAACATAAATGCCTATTTAGCATGCAACATTTGATCAAATTGGTATTGCTTAAGTAATTTAGTGACTGGTTTAGAAATACTCATGGAATTAACAAGTAATGGGCAAAAGAAGGTGAAGCCACTTGATATTTTACACCCAGCAATAAACCAGGAAACATTGAAAAGGTCAGAACTGAACACTGATGTTTTATAGGCATTGCTCTCATGACACCACTATGAACCAGGGTCACCTGCTCTCTCTTTTGAAAGAATGACCCCTTGATCACCAAATTAATTAGGGGCTATGAATTTGGTTAGAACTTCATTCTATTCTCTAGGTCTTAAAATAACAATGCAACATCATTGGAAAGCTTGTTGTGGTACCAGGAAAATGATACATAAACATAGCATAACTTCATTAGTTCACAATGTGCAGGACAACTCTACCCGGTGGTGATGTTCTCTTCGCTCTACATTTGAATAACTGATACTCAATGTAGTAGTAGTTATTGCATAAGGCTCCACAATTTTCACAAGCCAGAATACAAAATTAGATATTCTGCTTTTAACTGCTATGTACCCTGGCTCTTGTAGGGCTAAACTAGCTTTTTACATTTCATGGACTGACCCTCCAAAGTCAAGTTCACTGACAAATCTGGGATCTATATTAAAACAATTATGAAATGCACAAAGAAAAAAAATTAACCTACATAAAATGACAATGAGAGAGGAGAAACAGGAAGAAGAATAAAGTATCACAGAAGGAATAAAAATAAAGAATGATAGGAAAAGGGGAACGTTACGGACATCAGTAATGGATAAAATAAAAATAGAATGCAAGTTGAGAATATATGAAATGAGAGCATGTAGCCAATGATGAGAAAAGCTAGTAAAACTTGGGTTCTGCCCATTCCTTTACAGCCCAGTCAGCACTGTGTCTCACAGGCCACCCCTTCTACAAATACTGGGAGCATCTACTGGTTTCTAGAGACTCTCCCTGGTGTTTGAGATATAAGAATGGGCTAAATAGACTAATGTAATTTAATTTCCATTCTAAAGGGCTTATAATTATAATAGATATGAAAAGGCATTCTTATAAAAGGTGGCATTTGGGCAGAGGTCAGAAAATTTGAGTGGATAAACAGCGATAGCAGAGAGAAAAGCATTCTGGGTATCCTGACATAACTGGCCATGAGGATGCAACTTCTGAGATTCGCCCATTAAATCTCCTAAATTTGTGCCAGTCTACAGGGCCCAGACATGTTTTTTGTTTTATTTTTGTTTTATTGTTTGAAATATTACAAATAGTAGTACATGTCTCCTCCCCCCCATTGATCTCCCCTGGCCTCCCTACCCGCCTTTCCTCCTGTTTAGAGCCTCACGGGGAGGAGCATGAGTCAAACAAGTCCTGCCTGCTTGTTAAATGAGAAGTCGCGTTGATTTTATCCTGGTGTGTGTGTTCTTTGTAAACAGCTTTGTGAGTTACAAATGAAATTCTATTCTGTTTCAATTTTCTGTCAAAGTGGTAAACTCATATGCAGTGTATATTGGTTCATTCTCATTAACACCCTGACAGTAGCCTTTCTTATCTTTTATGTTTCCCTTCAATCCATCTTTTCAAATCATCACTTTCATTTTGTTATTGTCTAACTAAAACCTACTCCATAATCTTTGCTGTTTTATTAAATCCCAACATTTCAATCTGGCATAGCACAATGCACTGGGTGTAAAATGAAAAGAAAAAAAAGAAGAAAAAAAAAAAAAACTGAGGTCAGTGTTAGAAGTGGAATTGTGTCCTCCAAAATTACACACCATGTTGAAGCCCTAACGTACAGTATTTTAGAATGTGATGCTGTTTGGAAATAGAATCATTTCAGATTTAATTGGTTGAGGCCACGGGGGCGGACCCTATTCTGATATGACTGTATCCTTATAACAAGGGGGAAATTGGACATGGAGTCCCACCCACAGGAAGAATACAATGTGAAGAAGACCGTAATTGGGGTGATGCTTTCATGAGCCAAGGGACACCAAAGATTGCCCACACACCACCAGAGGCTAGCTGAGGGGCGTAGAACTGATTATCTGTCATAGTTCTCAGAGGGAGCCAATCCTACCCACCACATGATCTTGAATTTCTTGCTACAGAATTGTGAGATAAATGTATGTTGGTTAAGCCACTGAATTTGTGGTACTTCGTTGCAGCAAACTAAAAACAGGTGAAAGGGGTCAGTGTATGCCAACACACAATATGCTGCTTTGGCACGATGATAATTTTGAGCTTACGGCAATTAAGAAGCAGCAGACTGAAGAGGAACTCTCTGTTCTCTCCCTTTCTGACTAAATTTATATTTGTAAACATGTCATTCTCTCCTACACCAGAAAGGGAGTAACTCTTAATGGAAATGGATAATCAATAGAAATGATTCATCATTGGAAATGTCACTGACTTAAGTCTGCACAGAAACCTTCCTAAATAACTCTTATCCTCCATTACCTTCCCACAATTTACTGCCCCTAGAAAGCCAAACCCTTTTGCTATGTCTAGTCACTTCTCCACAATTTATTATTGTGCATGCAAAATAATCCTTTTCTCCTGTTAATCTGTTTTGTGTGAATGTAATCCATACATTTCAGTCTCTGAAACAGCCAGTGGAGAAAAAGTTTACTCCTTTTTCCATACTCTGGTGAAGTTTGCGAAAAATT
Organism: Pipistrellus hanaki; assembly: GCF_964339955.1. Classification (NCBI taxonomy): domain Eukaryota; kingdom Metazoa; phylum Chordata; class Mammalia; order Chiroptera; family Vespertilionidae; genus Pipistrellus; species Pipistrellus hanaki. The sequence continues at coordinate 41,016,876 of NC_140507.1, read as the reverse complement.
GGCATAATCTTTCAATTTATCATTAAATAAAATTGTCTTGAAATATTTGTCTGCCTATTTGTCTTTAATTTAGAAGGTTTTCAAAGATCCTATTGTTTAAAAGATATAGGATTAGCATGGTGTTCTGTTTCTTTTTGACATAATTTTGATAAATTGTATATTCTAGAAGATTTTTTCTGTTTCATCTAAAATTTTAAATTTATTGAAATGATTACTTATAATGTATATTTGATAATGGCTTAATATAACTTTTTATTGTCAAATATAACCCAACAAAAGAAAAAAAATAAGACAAATGTAGACTTTATATATTATTATTAGGCAAATAGTCCTTTATAATCATCATAATGAAGAACATTTTCAACATGTCTGCTCATAGAACAGTGTGATATTACAGTCAACTTGTTAGGATTTCTACAAAGGAGTTCAGAGATAATTTGGGCAAGCAATACAGAAACATAAATGGCAGGAGTGATCTGGACTGGTGGATGTTACAGTAAGATTATGGAGATGCTGGTGTGAGAGATTGTTTCTGAGAGTTCTTGAAAGAAAATCTGCTGTGTCAATTGGACAGAGTTAAGAAAGCAATACATTTTCTTCGAGTCTCTGTTTGATTTTGAAGTATAGAGACCATTTAATATTTTTGATCTTCTGTTGTTCCAACAGAGGCAGTGCTTATGAAGATAGCTATCTCTACCTTACACTTGTGATTCCCTTTTGAAACATAATGTCTGGTTGGAAAAGCAATGGGAAATGAAAGAAGATAATCCATGATTCATTGGCACCAGTGTTTCTATTCTGGATAAGCGTCCTTTTTTGCAGTTTTTAAAACAAATGACTTATTTTTGCTAATCAAATTCTCATTATGTGAATTATATACATCATTACTAAACAATGACAGTAACTCAAATAAACAGATGTCTGCTACCTGTAACAGACATATTTTGGCCGCTAATCCCTCTGGGCTAGGAAGAGCCATCTGGTCAGTGTTTCCACAGTGTGTTAGAGTGGATTTGACATTAGTCTGCGAGAGCAGACAGGCCCAGATGCAGGTCTTGTTCCTGCCATTAACCACCAGTGGTACCTGAGCCTTATCATCTGCTGTGATTTCTCCGTATGTAAAATTCAGACAAAAGTATTACATCACAGGTTTGTGGGGATATGAATATTAGCATCTCTGTTTATTGACCTTACTGGGTATTTGAAGCTCCACTAAATTATTTACACTAGTTTTCATGAAGCACATTATGATTTAGGCTGTCACTCGAGAAAGAAATGAAGAAACCAGGCTCATAAAATAACTGGTTTTATTCTGGATGGTCTATTTTTCATTGGGCTACTTATTGGGTAGAAAGAAATTATGATCCAGAGAAAGTGTTCTGAGCTGAAAGTGGTAGACAAATGCAGAGAATGTAAACAGGGCGAATTACCATTAACTCAAATAGAGAAAAAGTAGCTGTAATTTGAGATGTAAATTTAACGGTATAGAAATTCGTAGGAAATAGGGTTTTAAGACCAAAATATCATTATCTCAATTTTAAAAAGTCCAGAGTCTTTGTGGTATTTTATTTGAATTATCGAATTTTATCAAACACATTTGCTTTTCTTCCCCCCCAGCAAAAAGGCTCATATAAGCCATGTGTCATAGCACCTAGGGAATTATGTTTTAAAGTCCTATGAAAATAAAGTGTTTCAAAGTATCTTGAATATTAAAACTGGATGTTCATAATACTTATTTAAGGCCAAAAGGTCACAAAAAGAGTGACTGATAAACACACACACACACACAAGTGTTAAGCTACTTCAGAAAAAGTAATTGGTACTTTTTTTTTTTAACATATTTTATTGATTTTTTACAGAGAGGAAGGGAGAGAGATAGAGAGCTAGAAACGTCGATGAGAGAGAAACATCAACCAGCTGCCTCTTGCACACCCCTACTGGGGATGTGCCCTCAACCAAGGTACATGCCCTTGACCGGAATCGAACCCGGGACCTTTCAGTCCGCAGACGGACGCTTTACCACTGAGCCAAACCGGTTTCGGCAGTAATTGGTACTTTTGAACTTTGCTTGACCCCAGGGAACCTGTAAACAGGAAACTTGCCCCATTCTGTTAAATTCCAGGAAACTGCTTATTGTATAGAAACATCCTTTCCCATATGAGTTAGTTAAGACCCAGGGACACTCCCTTTGATAAGAGCAAATGTAGTCCCTCCAGTTTCTCATTCTTTGTCTCATAAAGGATTGGCTTAACCTTTTGTGCCCACTTATTAATGGGAAAAGAATGAATTTTAACCAAGCTTTGGTTGAGCTTCCACGTTTCCACTAGCCCCTGACTTCTGACCCACCCTTACCTGAGCCATGCACCAGGCCTCTTCAACAGCCCCTCCTGGAGTTGGCTGGCCTCGGTAAACAGTCTCTGACCTACTGATTCATTACTGCCACCTACACCCAGCCATTCTCTCATCCCTCCTCTCCACATCGTGTTCCTTCAGGGTTTTCTCTTTGATTTTTGTTCTGTTCTGTTCCCTTTGGAAGAAAGGCTGCTTTCTTCCTAACTTTTGAGACTCTTGCAGACATCATGGTTGTTGTGTTCTTCCTATTACAATAAACCCTTTTTCTTTTCTTGCAACAACTCTTTCAGATAAAGGCTCTACCTAAAATCTAATTTGTTTGTCTTTTATTGACATAGTTCAGAATAAATATGACATATTAAAAACTTATTATTTATTATTCTAAAATAAATTAATAAATAAAGAGATAGGTAGTTAGGAAGGTAGGTAGGTTGATAGACGATAGATAGATAGATAGATAGATAGATAGATAGATAGACAGACAACAGAATTTGGTCATTTCTATAATTTATTGTACAAAACTAACCCAAAACTTAGCATGAATCACTGTAACTACTAGCCCTCCCCAACACTTTTTGCTTTATCTATATCTTCTCTCACACACCTTCATTTAGCATTAACACCTTGACCTTGAGAAGTAAAACATTTATAAAAATGGAAGAATAAACTATTTAAAATGCTTATTTTTGGCTAGTTGGCATGGATGAGTGGTTCAGCATCCACCGATGAACCAGGAGGTCGTGGTTTGATTCCTGAGCAGGGCATATGCCTGGGCTTGGGGCTTGATCCCAGTGTGGAGTGTGCAGGAGGCAGCCAATCCGTGTTTTCTTTCATCATTGTTGGCAGTAGGGATAAGGTAGAGAAAGAAAGAAAAGATTAGTAAAGCTAAATTGATATTTCAAGTTAGTATTGGATTCTTTTGATTAAATAGGATTTTGTAGGGAGCAGCTCGAGGGTCAAGCTTTGGGCTGGCCTGTGGCAGGGCCACATACAAGTCCCAGCCTGGAGGGCAGAGCTCTCCTAGCATAATTAAGCCTGATCTTGTAGCCTTCCCTAATTCCTTCCTAAGTAGCTAATGGGCTGTAGGAGGTACAGCAAGTGTTGCCAAAACAAGAAAATTTTGTATACATGTTAATCTTCCCTTGTTTTAATCAGACTATAAAATAAAGGCTGGGTCTTTTGTGTCCTCATCCAGGCACGGGAGATCTACCAAGACCCAGCTATATTCTCTTGTCTGTCTTTTCCTCACTGTCCCTCCTCAGGTTCACCCTTGGCTGTGCTAGTACAGCACATGATTTCTGTATTAGAAAGTAAGAGTATGCCATACATTGCTGCTAGTAGTCAGTTGCAAAGTGAAATTTTACTTTTTTCACTTTTTTTGTTTGGGTTGTTAATGAAAATTAAAGTTAAGTAGCAGTCCACTTATTTCTAGCAATTTTCCTTAACCTAATTGTGCACTATTATCTCTACCTTGGCCTACTGCCTTTCGTAAGACTTCTTATTTTTTTTTTTAAATAGATGAGGATAAATTAATAAATACACGAGAAGATATTTACCTGTAGTTACTTATTAAGAATCTCTCTTTAGTGCTTTGAGAGCAAATTTTTTCACAGTGTTAAGGCAGCCCTTATTTAATTAGAATTCCTCTTGTGACTTTCAATACTCATTGATCATGAGTCAGAAAGACAGATATGCCTTTTTAAAAGCTTCATTTAAACTATTTCCATGATAATTGGTGATATAGTGATATAAACACAAGCCAAGGTTTTTATAGTAAGAACATCTCATCTGAAATTCTATTTCAACCATTTATTAGCTACTTGGCCTTTAGTAAACCATTTCATCTCTCTCTTAAACTTGGTTCTCTTGTCTGTGAAATGGGGTGTGAAATAATCTCTATTTCACAGGGGCTGTGTAACTATAAGATGAAAACTTAAGCAAAAGTACTATTTCAAATGCCATATAAATGCTACTTATGAATATTAAACTTTAAAGGGTTAAGGAAATGAAGAGTTTCTCCAGCAATGTAATGTTTCACTTCACATGCTTTTAACTTTATTTTGATTTCATAAAGCAACTTGTATGATGTAAAAGCAGAAATGTAATAATCCGATATGAACACGCTTATATTCCACTTGTAATTTTTCAGGTGAGGATACTGTGTGTGTGTGTGTGTGTGTGTGTGTGTGTGTGTGTGTAGAAGGTAGAAGTAAGCAAGGAGAATCACTTCTCAAAGTCTACACTCAGAGAAAGAACAATAAACATTAACTCTGGTTTTTTTATTCTCTCACTTTGGTTCTCATACTTGGACTTACACGTTTTCAGTGGAATTTAAGCAGGATGCTTTAAATGATGGTTAAGCTGTCAAGGCTTGATGTGATGTCCTTCTTGAACAATTTGGCTCCTATTATAGGTCCCTGTGTTTTACAGGGTATCCAAAAACCTGCTACTGAGCTTTATGCTCTAATTTACACCCATTGCATGCACTATATGGTTTTAACTGACTTGCTGTAGAAGGACCTCAGAAGTTGATAGGAAATATCTTTGTTCTTTTCACTTTTTCTATAGTTCTAGTATTAGTGTTTCTAATGATAAGGCTGTACCTGTGGGTACAAGAGGATTTACACAGAATCAAACAGTGATAGCAGGGCTATATCATGGATAACCAGATCCTTGAAGCTTGTTCTTCATATAGATAATAAGGTATAATACAGAGAGAAAAAACAGCAGAGGCTTTCTTTAAATACAAATATTTAACAAATACAAACGGTTTTAAACTTTCAAAACTATGCCTGCTCTTATTCTTTTTGTTTGTTTGTTTGTTTTCTTAGATCTTTCCCATGCTGTGAGGCAAATGACATCAAGATAAAGGTAACTGAGAACTTCTAAACTAATCTTCCTGTTGAAAATACCTGTCATTCACATGCTTTGTATATGAAATCTATATTTCTTTGGTGCAAAATTGTTTTCTGTTATTTAGTAGGTTTATGCTATTTTTTAAATAGATAATTTTAAAAGCAGCAGGACCAACAGATCCAATTCCTGAAAGACCAGTTCAGATAGAAGATCATTATGGTGTTATTATTTTTTAGGATTCTTGATTCTGTGAACATTTTGGACACTTCAAGTAAGTCAACATAGCACTGAGAAAAGCTTTGAAATGAAATTCATATAAAGAAATAGTGATGTAGATAATTGCTGCTATATATTTGTTATTTATTAGAAGAAACAATCTTTTTTCTCATAGTTTCATTTTGAGAAAGTAATACTCTTCCACTTTGTTCATATGAATGTGTATGCATACCAGACAGAAAAACTAGTTCAATCAGGACTATTTTTTAGAATAACATTTCATAATGACACGTTTTTGTTAAACTACTGTATTGGTTTTTTTCAATAACTTCAAATGACATTTTTAAAGGTTAACTGCAAAGAGCCTGTTGAATCTATTTCTGTTTCAAGTCTTTTATTATTTTCCCCTGAATGTTTCCAAGTCTTTGTAATACTCTCAGAGTTACTCATCTCTGATTACCCTGCACTGAGCTGTGTATGTGTCAACTCATTATCCCAAACAATGGTTAATACAGCATTTCTGAAACACATTGTTTTGCATGACTCTGGACTCATAAAAATATTTACCTGGTTTTAAATACGCTGGTACTGTCTTCGTACTTAAGGAAACATTTTTTAATAAAAGGCAGATTAGATTTTGTAATGGTTTGATCAGGGTTTTGAGTTTATTTTGTCTGAGATCAATGTTTCAATCATAATATTGCATCCTGAAGAATGAAAGACACAGATAAATTAAGTAATTATTTAGAAGTTGTGATAAAATGGGAAGCAAAAATTCTATTCTATTGGAATGTTCCTAATGGGCACCAACAATTCTATTTTCACAAAGATGAAAACTACAAGTTATTTATATACCTTATCAAGCATTTATATACTTTAGCTGACTAATTTCAAGGACATGGGAAGAAACCAAGAAAAAAAATGTTTGCAATTATTTTTTATTATTTACAAAATTATTTCACTTTAATATGATATTAACACATTCAAAAGCTCTTATATATATTAATATGCAGTCTATTTATTTTTTAGAAAAGGTTTTCTAGACTTGACTCAGCACCATAGTTTTGTTATTGACTAAGTGAAATGGCTAAAATAAAGATATGTAGACTCTATTAGAGTCCATATCTATCCTACAAACTTAAAGAATCAACTACAGTTATTATTTCTAGTGTGAATTCATAAAACCCCTAAGTGGGCCAGAATGATGAGGGAATTACATATTTGAAAATCTAAAGAATAATTCTTTTTTTTTTTTTTAATGTATTTTATTGATTTCGTACAGAGAGGAAGGGAGAGAGATAGAGAGCTGGAAACGTCAATGAGAGAGAAACATCAACCAGCTGCCTCTTGCACACCCCCTACTGGGGATATGCCCGCAACTAAGGTACATGCCCTTGACTGGAATCAAACCCGGGACCTTTCGGTCCCCAAGCCGACGCTTTATCCATTGAGCCAAACCGGTTTCGGCAAGAATAATTCTTTAAATAAAAACCTTTTAATTGTGAACTTTAAGCATGTTACTATTTTTTTTTTGCCTTAATAAATAGTACAAGGGGCAATATATAGAGTTAGTTATGTATGGCTTTATGTATTACTTATCCTAACTAGTTCGGTGGCCTTTGTGCCTCATTTTCATAATCTAAAACACAATACGGGCAATCATTGTAAATACCTTAGAGTCATCCTAAAGATTAAATTGATATTTTTTTAAATCCTTGGAATAGAGCCTGGTGCATAGAAAGCGATAGATAAGTGTTTGTTAAATAAAATGAAGGCTTAAAATAAGTAAAGACATATATTGTGTTCTTGGATAGAAGGAATTGTTATACTCCAAATAAAAGAAGATGGTGGCTTGGATAGGAATGTTGGCAGTACAGATGGAAATAAATAATCATATCTAAAAGACATTAGAAAGCCTTATGCTTATGATTGGCATAACTCTAAGGATTGTGGGAACATTCACAGATACAAATTGTTACAAGTAAACTTAGCTTGGAGATGACTATCCTGCCCTGTTTTGTGAATGCCACTTTTAAGGTAACACTGATGCTGATTCCCTGAAACACAATTTGCCAATAATGGAATCCAGGCATCAAGGTGACACTCAATTTTCTATACACTTTTAAATATAGGAAAAACCCTTGCTCTATTTCCTCAAGGCTGCTGATTTTTTTGGGGGGAGGGGGGTGCAAGGGAGTGGGACAGGAAAATGTCTTTTCTTTCTGCATGTGATTCAGAAACAGAAATTTCATACAAATTTTTGGTATTAGTCGTATAATAAAATAAAATAAATAAAGTACAACTTGTATATCTTTCTGAGAGTTCAGGCAAAAGCATTACCTTTATCTCAACTTTGGCTTGTCTTCTTAGTGACTATTTCTTCAAACACTTCATGAAGGATTAAGTGCTACTATGGGGTTTGTGCCACTTAGTAGCTGTAGAACCTTGCAGAGTTAATTAATATCTCGAAGCTTCGGGTATCTCAGAAAATTGACATAGTAATAATATTAACCCAATACTATTAATGTTTTATAGGGGAGTAAATGAATTGCTATATCTAACATATTTAGATAAATGTCTGTAATAGAAAGGTCTTAGTAATATTTGGGACTTAATATTTTTATAATTATTACTCTTTTGCTGTCAGGAAAAAACTTCAGGCTCGACTGTTCAGCATAGAAAGAAAATTCTGGAAAACTAGTTGGGAAGTAATTGCTTTATTGGAAACAATAAAAAAGGGTCTTAATTATTACTACTCTGAAGACTATTGCATTATTGATTACAACTACTTCACTTTATAATAGTAATTTATTCAGGCACAAATAGGTTTACAGTTGTTTGTATGGAAAATATACAATAATAAATAAATTATTATACAATTGTAAACTATGTAAACTATGTTTTGTGTACTAACAACTGTAAACCTACTTTTGCCCCACCTTGCACATTCAAAGTGCTTAATACCAACTTTAGCAAACGACTGAGCTAGGATATTAATTCTAAATATAACAATTCTTAATTGTTAAAATATATTGCAATCAGAATGAGATAGGACATAAAAAGTTTAGCCAAAATATTTTAGAAGGCGTGTGCAGAAGGATGTGAGGTCCCCATGGAAGATACAAGTAAGGTAAGTGGGACTGCAGATTGTGGTTTTAATAGGCCAGCTGCTTTTCTGGCTCTCTTGTTCTGTGGTTGCAGCCCATTCCTTGTGGTGTCTTTTACCTTTTACTTATAGTTCAGGCAATACACTGCCAATCGTGCCAGAACTCCTTAACTGACTTCCATTCTCTCTCTCTCCTCTCAATATAGTCCCTTCTTGTCCCTGACTGCGGGCTCCATATTTCATTTGTAATAGAGTACCTGGGATTTAGAATGTTTTAATTTTCCCCCTGTACTTGGCTTTGGCGGCAGTAACTTTAGACTGAGCAGTGCTGTTAGCTTTTTCCATTTTATTCTAATTCTCATAATATATCAAATTCTACTATAACCTTCATTCTTATTTCATCGAAGCAGCAGAAGCAATCAGATTATATCTTCATCTTCCCACCAACCAAATTGGCTGTGCCAATCAAACTTTTCCTGTGAGAGTTACAATTGATAAACTGTGCCTGTCCAATTCATGTCATCCCCAACCCTTGCACTCTTTAGTCCATCTCCTTTCCTCTACTAAGGGTTTGGTTTGGTTTTGTCAGATACCCATCCCACCAGGATCACCATTTCCCCTTTCTATAATCCCAGTCTGTATACAAAACTGACTGAAAATGATCAGCCATTAAAAGTACACATTAAAAATAGAATAAGAAAGATAATAGAAGATTCCTAACTTCTTTAAAATATCCAACAAAATATTCCTTTATCCTCCAGCTTCTGCCTCTACCTTCTATGGAAGACAGAATAATGGCCCCCAAATGTCCATGTCCTAATCCGTGGAACCAGTGGACATGTTACCTGACATGGCAGAGGGAATTCTGTAGATGTGATGAAGTTAAGGGTTTTAAGATTGGGAGGTTATTCTGTGTCATCTGGGTGAACCTAGTATAATCAACAGAGTCCTTAGAGGATGCAGGAGGGAGGCAGAAGGTCAGAAGGAGGTGTAGGTATGGAAGCAGACACTGAAGACAGAGGAGGAGAAGCAGGAGGCTGGGAGAGGAGGAAGGTGGGCAGCCTACAGGACCTGGAGACAACAAGGAAACAGATTCTTCCCCGGATCCTCCCGTAGGAATGCAGCCCTGTCTTGCCTTGATTTCATTCATTGAAACCCACTTAAGATTATCGATCTCAGAACTGTAAGATAATAAGTACTTTGCTGTTTGAATAAGTATGTGTTTATAAGTCTGTGGTAACCAGTTACAAAACAGGCCTCCATTCTATTTTGAATCTAGTCTGTCCAGGTTTCCTCATTTCCAGGTAATTGGCATCACTGCGGCCAACCTTTCAGCAGTCTTTGACATCAGGATTGGTTTCCGGATAGGGATATATTTACTATTTTCTGATTGTCATCTCATGTTCCATGAAACTTTATTCTGTGTAAAAATAGTTTAGGTCTGTTTCTAAACTTGTTCTCTGAGAAAGAAGAAGTGTTGTTTTTTATTTTCCTACCAAAGTCTTTCCCAGAGCCTGACATCATAACAACCCATGGAAAAAAGGTACCAATTGTCAGCTGGAGACTTTGCAGGTCACAAAGTTAAGAACTCATACCAATTCAATGGATTGGCGTGCGGTTAGCATTTCTCCAAAGAGGCTCTTTTGTTACCCCTGCTTAGTGTAGGTCCTACACTGTAGGACAAGATGGAGATAGGAGAGTCGCCTTCTAAGGATTCCTGCCCCCTCCTGAGTTTAAACATGGGAGTGCTGGCTTCATATAAAGACCTCTGGTCCTGTTTGCCTTATCTAGTCAAAGGCAGATGGCTCCTTAGGACCAGACGCCAGCCCTCTGAGGATCAGCAGTCTACGTGGGAGGGAAACAGCAGCTCCAGTGTTAGCTTATGTTTGTGGAATGCAGCTTTCTTGTCATATCTGGCTTCTGGTTGTTTCCTAACATTACCACCTGCTCTGTTTTGCCTTGAAAACAGTTTTAAAAAAAATTGTATGCTCATCCTTTATAAGAAGCTCTGCTGGGAAGGTGTCCTATGTACATCTACTGTGCCATCTTCTGGAATCAGAAGACCCTTCCTTCTCTAAACATGTATTCATTTGGTGATAGAGACAACATACACTTTGATTTTTTCCCCTATTATATTTGTTGTTGCTGATCCTATTCGTATTTCTTAAGACTTGAAGTTGGGATAATCTAAGACTCAATATGAGGGCATCTATTCTCTAAATACATACACATGTATTCTCTCATATCCTTTTGAAAGTCATTATTATTCTAGTGATAACTCTGAAATCTCCCTTCCAGATAGTCACTAAGTTCTTAATTCTAATATTCAACTATCTATTGTTCAATAAATATACTGGATAAGTAATATAGTTTCTCAAAATGAATATGTCCAGAAAATATAAACACCCAAAATGCATGACTTCTATTTTCCAAACTGTATTTACCAACCTACAGTGTTTACCTTCTCAGTAATAATGCCAACATCCTCTCTGTTGCTCAGGGGAACACACATCATTAATTCTTCTTCTTCCCTCCTATGCCACATCAGATTCATCATCAAGTTCTCCAGTCTGGCCATTCTTCATCACTTCACCCTGTTTCTCCCTCCCCGATTCAAGCTACCAGTTTTCCTCATGTTGTTTCAGTGGACATATCATCTCCCTGTACCAGCACAGCTGCCGAGAACTTGGCCATACAGCTGTCTTATCAAATATGTCAATATAAATGTTCAACTTAATTTTTTTTAGATTTAACATATAAATAATAATATATCACCGTCATCTGCCCCAGTTTTTCTAATAGCTTTTCTCAAACTTATATTAAAAACCAAATATACCCAAAGCCCCAAAGGCTACCTAAGCAAACCCCTCCTTACTCAGCAGCCACCTCTCTCCTCCACATTCCGAACTCTACCCACACTGACCTTATCATTATTCTTCGATATGCCAACCTCTTATTCCAAGAGATTCTGGTACGACCAGAACTTCTCCCTGGTAATCATTTTCTGTAATTAGCCACATCTCTTTACTTACCACCATCTTGTGCTTCCTCAAAATCCCTTCTCTAGAGGAGGTTTCATAACAGAACTGTTTAAAATTGTATCCCTTGCTGTCCCACATCCTGGCCTACTATAGAGTTTGCCCCCATTTGAAATGGCATTGTCTATTTTCTGCTAGGATGTTAGCACCATTAGGATGGAGGTTTGTCTTGCTTGTGGCTGTGTCCCTAAACTCCTGGTATCAAAATATTGCTCCACAAATGTTTTTGAGTAGATAAGTTAATAAGCAAATAAATTAATAAGTGAATGATGCTGGTGTTTGTTTGTTTGTTTGTTTTTTAATTGATTTTTCACAGAGAGGAAGGAAGAAGGATAGAGAGCTAGAAACATCAATGAGAAAGAAACATCGACCAGCTGCCTCCTGCACAACCCCTACCGGGGATGTGCCCACAACCAATGTACATGCCCTTGACCGGAATTGAACCTGGACCTTTCAGTCCACAGACTGACACTCTATCCACTGAGCCAAACCGGTGTTGGAGATGCTAGTATCTTACAAAAGGCTAAAAACCCTGCGATGTGGCCAGAAGTAACCTGGCTCACTAAGTGGAAGCTAAGGGGAGTTTGGTATACTTTACATGATGAGCATCAAAAGATTTAACAAAAGTCATTTAGATCTGCCTCGGGTAAAATCCCAATTTGTGAGACAATCTGTAGGGGATGTAAATAAAGTTACGATATCTGTGGGCCCTCTGTGAAAGTGGAGCCACCTCCTTAAGTCCTGCTGCATAGCATGAAACTTCATGAGAATAACGTCCGTGAAGCCTCTTAGAAGCAGTCAGAGATCATTGTTGCGCCTACAGAAACTGAAGCCCCTTGTGGAAGCAGCTCTTCCAGGGCGCAATGATGAGAGCAGAGCCTCTGGGAATAACACTCCATGGGGAAGATGTGCCTGTTGTTAAGATGAGATGGATTGTGCTGCACATAAAAGATTTTCCTCCTAACTAAGTCGCATTACCTGCCCATGATATTTCTCCTCGTTTCTCCTCCTTCGTCTGTGTGTTTCACTGGTTGGTGAAGGTGTGGCCAGTGATGCAATCTCTCTCTCTCTTCTTTTTCTTCTTCTCTCCTCCTCCCTTCTGTAATGTTATTTAGAACTCTCTCTCCCTTTCTCTCTCTAAAAAAAATCAATAAATCAACTTTAACAGTAAAATGCATTCTTTCAGTCTTATTCATTTTGGATTCCCTAATTCCTACTCATGGCCTCATTCACCTAAACATCTGATAAAGCTGACCATTCTTTACTTCTCAGGCAACTATGATAAATACAAACATGCACATACACTCTCACACACACATTAAAGAGGAATTAAAAATTCATTTTATTTTTGTGTTGCTTTTATGTTGTCTGTAAAATGGACATATGTTAAAAGAGGTGACTTGCGGTCTCACACCATAAAACGAACATGTCTGAAATGCCACCGAGACCATCTCAGACAGCTGCTTTTGGCATTGAGCTAAATTTAATTGTCTCCAGACTATTCTCCGAAGTGTTTTAAGTGACAATATACACCTGGAGTACCATCCCTCTTGCATTAAACTCTCCTTTTCAAAATGCATAAGTAGAGCCAGAAATGCTGATATGGTTTAAAATGCACTCACATGCCAGGAATTATATCTAATAATTACTTTCTCATGTCATAAAATATGGCATATTTTATGGAATTCTTTATTACTTGAAAAATAACTACTGCAAAAAGAAGAATGGAGTCCTTTGAATTATAAAAATGTCTCTTTCCATTAAATATATACATATTTGTGATTTTCTAGAGCAGGGTTCTGCAAATTATGATCCATGGGTCAAATCTGGCCAGTGGACTCTACTTTTGTGTGTATGTGTATTGTTGATGAACTAAGGAATGTTTCTATATATTTCAGAGTTGTGAAATAAAACCAAAAAAGATTTTGTGACAGAGACAATATATGACCGTCAAGGCCTAAAATATTTTTAAAATATATATTTTAATTGTTTTCAGAGAGGAAAAGAGAGAGAAAGAGAATCATCAATGATGAGGGAGAATCACTGATTGGGTGCCTCCTGCATACCCCCTACTAGGGATCAAGCCTGCAACCCAGGCATGTCCCCTGACCAAGAATTGAACCAGTGACCTCCTGGTTCATAGGCAACCACTGTGCCACACCAGCTAGGCGAGGCTAAAATATTTCTATGCTGCCCTGTAGAGAAAAAATGTGTAGACCTGGTTTCAGAGTAATTCTGCAATCCACACTTATACTTGGAATATGCTCTAACAAAATATTTCAAGAGAACAGGAAAGAGATTTTCTACCTTCTGTGACATTTTGGCGATTTTACATAGCCATAATAGACACAATCTCTTCCCATTAACACAATGATCTGTGAAATTATAGTGATTTATAGAATTAAAGGCTTTTAACTTAATATTTTTGTATCTATTTCTCGCACTTTGGCTTTCCTGGCACATTTTGTTTTAAGTGTGTGAAATGAATGTTGACTCTACGTCTGCACTGGATCTAACGTATATATTTTTAAAGGTCTAATTTAAGCCATACTTTTTCAATGAGGATTCTAATTAGACATACCAGCCTTCTAATAGATCCTGGAAAATACTGAATGTTTATTTATGTCTTCAGGTGACAAGCTGTGATGGGATGGCCTGGCAAGGCCCCATCATCTAGCTCTGCACTGCCCCGGAAATGATCTAGGTATGGCCTGCCCGGTTAGTTATCAACAGCTACCAGCCTCTAGGCAGCAGTTTCAAAGGCATTTGTTTGCACTTCTAACAAGTACATTCTATTGTGTCATTTGTTCAAGTAAGCATAATTTTATAACAAGTTGTTAAAAGCCCCTTTTTCACCAATAAAAGTCTCTTTTCCTGGGGTAAACAATCCTAATAAGTGACTGCCTTAAAACAGTACTTCTTGAGTTAAAATCAAAGCAATCATTTCACTAAGTATAGCTAAAGTAATTAGCGTGGCACTACTTTTTGTTATTCTGCCGTCTTTCTTAAGGAGCATTTCCCCCCTTCATCACAGAAATTGCTCATTTGAAGATGAATTATTCCTTCCCCTCTTATCATGAGGTGAGGACTGTCATCCCGTGGTGTTCTCAGGGACTGAGTATTTCAAGACAAAGGTATCTAATTTTAGCAGTCACAGCCAAAAGTGATGTTACTGTTAGTTGTCAGGGAAGTGATCATTAAAGAGTCTATTTTCTCTTTGATGTAAGCAATTCAGATCGACTTTTCAAGGCACTTAAAATTGCCATTAATATCCCTCCAATTCTTCACCTCATTCTTGTTATTCTCTTATCATTTGTTATGAATGTGATGCAAACAATGAAATCATTTATCTTGTTCACTCTTTCCAGATGTATTAGTACTTCAATCAGTTACTTTTTAAAATAATTTGTAGTTGTTTGTTATTTTAAAAAATATTAACTTTACAAAGAATCTTCTTTTTCCTTCCTTGTGCTATTACAATTTCGTGTTTTATATGAAGACTTTCCTAAAACAAAACACGAGGCTTTCAATATACTTGAGTCTTACTGAAGGTAAAATTCACTTAATCTCTATGAGGGATACGATGGAAAATATATTTGGATTTAACTAGGTGCTTCCTGCAATGATATTTCAACATCTTCTATCTGACCTTAATACAGTGACCAAATGGTTGTCGCCTTGGTTTTGTTTGTCCTCAGGAGTCTCCATCGCTGGGTCAAATTATGAACCATAACTGCATTGTTCATAAAAATACTAATTTACATGCAATATTTTATATAAAGTAAACATACTCTGCAGACTAAGAAGAAAATCCAATTGAAATGAGATTTCATAAAAACATAAGAAGCATTTGAAGATTTTGACATAATGTTCCAGAGTGGAGCAAATAAAAATATCAAACGTAGGACAGCGCTGGACAGCTGTTATCTCTTTTGTATTTTCATGGAGGCCACTAGGAATGCATTTCTGCATAATGAACTTCACTCTCCCTGGGTTTTAAGTGACATTTAACTGTATGAGAGGGTCTCTGAACTCTACCAACTCCATGCACCCAGCAGCTTACATTTCCCTGAGTGATGGCTTCCACGGGAGAAGCCTTTGACAGGAAAATCGCTGCAGTCTTTTGCAGAGCCCTGCTTGGTAGCTGTGGAGCAGCAGAGCTGAGAAAGCAGAATGGATTCAGTGAAGTGTTTGGTTATGGTGTCTCCTGGGGCCTCCTGACATGCTCCAGACTGTGTCCCTTAGTGCAGTCCGCATCCTTTGGCATACGCAGGCAGAAAGTGGCTGTGCAGGGTTTTCTGTACAGGCCCCCATGGAGACTGGCTCTGCGATTCTTCACATGGCCGGTGTCTTCTGTGCAGTCTTCCCATGTATCCTGCAATCCATGTGCTGTGTTATGAGGGGTCTCTACATGCTACAGCATAGATTTCTCTATGAGCTCAAGCTAAGCTGTCAGACGTTTAAAACTCCCTTCCAGTTTCTGACACTTCTGCATCTATTAAAAAGAACAAAGACATCTAAAAATACCCTTTTTTTAATCATGGGAAAGTATATTATTAGATAGAAGATTAAATGTTCTTTGTCTTGGACAAATCACTGTAGAACCTTCTAAGTCAGAGAGAGCTTGTCTCCCACAGGTGGGAGGCACGTGGATGGTACACAGTGCTACACAGTTTTCCATGTGGGTAGCAAAAAAGATAACAGAAGTCAAGGAAAATATTCCTAAAAAGCAAATGTGCTTTGGGGTTGTCTAGAAAATATCAGAGTAGGATAGGGGAGTGCAGTGGTCGGCAAACTCATTAGTCAATAGAGCAAAATATCAACAGTACAATGATTGAAATTTCTTTTGAGAGCCAAATTTTTTAAACGTAAACTTCTTCTAATGCCACTTCAAAATAGACTTGCCCAGGCCGTGGTATTTTGTGGAAGAGCGACACCTAAGGGGCCAAAGAGCCACCCGTGGCTCGTGAGTCGCAGTTTGCCAACCACGAGGCTAGTGGAACCTTAAGGAGATCACTTGAAGACCAGCAAACACAACACGAATTCATTTAAATAGTAGTCACTGTACCCTGGACCATAAGCCACTTTCTTGGTATCAGGAGCTCTCTTTGTTCTCTGGGACAAAGGGAAACTTATTTTGCAATATCCTATCTAATAAAAGAGTAATATGCAGATTGACCATCACTCCAACACACAAGATGGCTGCCCCCATGTGGTCAAAGATCCTGCTCCCATGTGGACACAAGATGGCTGCCACAAGATGGCCAGCAGCAGGGAGCAGTTGAGAGGCACCAGGTCAACTGCAAGGGAGGGCAGTTGTGGGTGATCAACCCTGCAGGGGAGGGCAGTTAGGGGTGACCAGGCCAGCAGAGGAGGGAAGTTGGGGGCAAACGGGCTGGCAGGAGAGCAGTTAGACATCAACCAGGCTGGCATGGAAGTGATTAGGGGGTGATCAGGCTGGCAGGCAGAAGCAGTTAGGGGCAATCAGGAAGGCAGGTGAGCATTTGGAAGCCAGCAGTCCTGGATTGTGAGAGGGATGTCTGACTGCCCGTTTAGGCAGTCAGAACATCCCTTGAGGGGTCCCAGATTGGAGAGGGTGCAGGCTGGCTGAGGGACACCAGCACACCCTCCACCCCCTTCAACACCCCCCACCCCCCGTGCACTGGGCCTCTAGTATATTTATAAATATTTACATTCACTTAAGTTTTCATGAGTGTGATGTTGAATTTCTGGGTTGTATGGCTAAGTATATGTTTATCTTTGTAAAAGATTAAAAGAATTGAAACATTTCAAAAGTGCCTGTAGCATTTTATATTACTAATAGCAATATATGAAATTATAAGTTGCTCCATATTCTCATCTGGCACCATCAGTCTTCAATTTTGGCTATTCTCATAGGTGTGTTGTGGTATCTGATTATGATTTTAGTTTTCATTTCCTTTATAACTAATAATTTTGAGTATTTTTAAAAATAGTTATTGGTATTAGTAAATGTTTTGGGGAATATTCTAAAATTTTACCAATTCTTAAATTGAATCCTTTTGAATTAAATTGTAAAAAAAAAAAAAAAAATGATTTTTCATATAAGCCTTTTCTGATATTTAAACCCAATATTTCCCCCAGTTTGTTTCTTAACCTTTTAAAAATTTTTTTAAAATATATTTTTTTATTGATTTTAGAGAGGAAGAGAGGAAAGGAGAGGGAGAAAGAGATAGAAGCATCAATGATGAGAGAGAACCATTGATCAGCTGCTTCCTATAGGCCCCCTACTGAGGATCGAGCCTGCAGCCCACACATGTGCTCTTATTGGAAGTCAAACTAGTGTCCTCCTGCTTCCTAGGTCTACTCTCAGCCCCTGAGCCACACCCGGCTGGGCACCTTTTATTTTCTTAAGCATGTATTTTAAAGAATGATCACCCTTTATTTCCCTAATTTAAGCTAGTTTATAAATATGTATTTCTCAATAAAGAGAGAGTAAAGAAGCAAAGCAGAGAGTTTTAATACACAAAAGGTATAAACAAGGGATTTGGAAACTTTTCCTCTCCCTCAGGTTTTCTGAATTTTCTACGAGGGTGAGAGAGCAAAGAGTAGATCTTTCTCCCATGCAAACCATGCCAATTAACTCCAAGACATCCTACAGAGTTCAGGTCACGGGTCACATAATATAATCTTCTCCAAAAGCAACTCTCAGCTCATATTTACTGTCTATATTCCTAAAGTCTCTATTATTTACTCTTGTTAAATAAATGCAATTGCTAGAATAAAGTTGTATGCACCAAGTTAGAAAATATATCTTCCATTAAAAAAAACTTATATTCGTTTTAATTCTTATTAAGCTTAAAACATAGGTTTTTTTTTTTAAAAAAAATTATTAAACCATTTTTTGCTGTTTTATGTTTTCTTTCTTTTTTATTTTATTTTCATTTTTTGACAATATTCTAAATATTCTAAACTGACATAGGTTAAGTCTAAATTAAACCAGAAAAGCAGCTGATTGTTTTAACAAATGATAAATGAAATTATAATAAAATAATTCAGATATTATTTGATGAATACAATTGTTTAATTTTCAGAATATTTAACTCTAAGGGTTGGAAGATGACCAAACACCTTTATAATTAGTATTCAAATCTAAGATCACTGTTTACAATAGAAGTATATCATCATTAGTAATGATGGACAGCTCCAGTGTTTCATGTCCCTATTTAGACTATTGTTAGTTCCTTTTGCTGATAATCAACTGGGGATAATAATGCTAATGAACATCTTTCAGGAAGGCATGCTTTCCTCTTACTGGGTAAATGAAGGATACCACACTGATAATGGCCTCCATGGTTTTTCTAAGCCATTCCACAAATTAAAGGTGGTGTTTTAGATAATCATCCATCTTCAACCTGCTATTTTCATGAAATTACTTTTCTTTATTATCAGCATAGTAGCCTTTATTGAGAATATTTTATGATACACTAGAGTCCTGGTGCATGAAATTCGTGACCTCAGGGGGGTATCTCAGACTGGCCTGCACCCTCTCACAGTCCAGGAGGCCCTGGGGGATGTCCTTAGGGGAGTGGGCCTAAGCCAGCAGTCAGACATCCTTAGCGCTGCTGTGGAGGCGGGAGAGGTTCCCACCACTGCAGCTGCACTCACCAGCTGTTAGCCCAGCTTCTGGCTGAGCAGCACTCCCCCTGTGGAAGCCCACTGATCCACCAGGGGCAGCTCCTGCATTGAACGTCTGCCCCCTGTTGGTCAGTGCATGTCAAAGAGAATGGTCATTCTGCTGTTCTGTCCATTTATATATTAGCTTTTTATTATATAGGATAATAGCTAATAATTATTGAATACTCCTGTGTGCTAAGCTCTACTTTAAGCACTTAGAAAATATTAATTCCTAGAAATTTTATAGGGCCCATGAGAAAAAAATACTATTTTTATTACAATTTTAGAGATGAAGAAATAGAGAAAAGTTAAATAACTTACTCTTAACCTCTACACTAGACTGTCCATTAAACTGGAAAAACATCTTTAATATTATAAATAACTTAATTACATGTAGAAAAGGGAATATTTTAATTCTCATGGTTTCCTCCAGTCTAATCTTTGTATTATCTAGACATAGAGCATCACAGTTCTATGACTAGCCAAAGAGAAAATATCATCAGAAATAATAACTGAAATCATGAGGATATGATATTAAATCAGGACAGATTATACATTAAATTCTGAACAATTGTTGCACTGTTTAATTATAAGATTAAGGTCAAGGGGTTAAAATGAGGCACTGGAAATCTTCCAATCAAGTTATTTTGCAATCACTTCAGTTATGTTCCCTTACTTTTGTAGCTAAATATGAATAAAAATTAGGCCAAGTGGAGAGGCCAGGATTTCATATTGGATGGTGCCATATTAATATAACCATAATCATTTTCCAACTCTGCATCAGGGATTAGTCAACTATATATATATATATATATATATATATATATATATATATATATATTATTGATTTTTTACAGAGAGGAGGAGAGAGGGATAGAGAGCTAGAAACGTCCATGAGAGAGAAACATCGACCAGCTGCCTCTTGCACACCCCCTACCGGGGATGTGCCTGCAACCAATGTACATGCCCTTGACCGGAATCAAATCTTTCAGTCCGCAGACCGACACTCTACCACTGAGCCAAACCGGTTTCAGCAGGGATTAGTCAACTTTTTATGTCATAAAACCCTTTTATAATATAATTATATTTCTAGAAAAATACATATGCATATTTAGAAGCACACACTTATAAAATTTCCAGATGTTATATGTTTTTCTGACTACATCCATGTCTTTTTGAATAACAAATCAAGAATTCCTGCCCTAAGCTTTTGAACAAATATCATATCTTCCTTTAATTATCTCATTAATTAGTGATTATTACTTTTTAACTTTTATTTATATGTCTTGCGGTTATATGTCTTGTCACTTCACCATATAAAGAAAATATAATGTGTTTAGTATTTGGTAGGAAGTTAGACATGAGCAGCCGAAGTGGGGCCTGTCCTGTGGTCCAGACAGGGGTCTGAGGAACATTGCCTTCAGTCGCCTCTCCATGGACCCAGAAGTCAGCAGACCACCAGTGGGCAGGGGATGAGGTTGAGACCAAAACTTACCTTAACCCACCATCGCTGAACTTCTTATCCTTCTCTTTTTTACTGGTCTTACACCCATACAGGTTTCTCTCCTGCAGGCATTTAATAAGTCACTTGCAGAGGCTCTCTTCCTTTTCCTTCTCCTGTCCCCCTCTTTCTCAAGCATACCTGAGCCTTTCCTCCTCTCCTTACCCGAGTTCATATATTCTTGTTTTCTTTCTCCTAAGTTTCAAGGGCCCTTCTTTTGCCTCCTTAACTTCTTTGCTGAGCCCACACAGCACAGCTGGCTCACTTCTACTACAGCTCACTTCTCCCACCTTTGTGACTTTCTGAGAGAGAGGGGGAGAGAGAGGGAGAGAGAGAGAGAGAGAGAGAGAGAGAGAGAGAGAGAGAGAGAGAGAGACTGAGAGATAAGAAGATAGATAGAAAGATCACTTGCACATGATCCAGGAAACCACATAAAATAGGTCCAATGCTGTGAAATAAATACAATGACTACTTCTAATTGATAACTAAATTAAATTGACTGCTTATTATGAGTCAGGCATTTCTCTAAAAATTTTAGTTAATTAAGTTTTTTAAGTTTTAAATGTTTATTCTGATTATAGTGATAATAGAATATAATAATTGTCACTTTTAAGTTACTACAATGTCATTAACTGAGTTCATCTGCATTTTAACGGAATATAAAGTTATCCTTGTTTTTCCAGTTTCAAAGATTAAGAGTTAAAGTAGCATGTCTAAGGTTACACAATGATGCTTGTTAGACAATACTCAATAAATTAATGAATCAACCATTTCTGCTTTGGAAGTTCTTGGGGAGTGTGTTGGAAACATCCTGTAAAAGATTGTGTGATTAGAGAAAATAATTTATAAGTTTTAGATTTTGGTTTGTAAAAATACACATACTAGCAAATATAAGGATAATTAATAAAAATAAAATAAAATAGTAAATTAATTTAAATTAATTTATATACAAACCAAACAATAATCTCAACTGCAAACCAAAGAACAAAGTGATACTACAAAATCAATTGAAAACCATAGTACAGCTATGTTAGTGAAAAGTAAAAATTTTGTTTAATATATATACACATATTAAACTAAAATAATTTTGTTAAATGTTTTAAAATCAACTTTTTCCATTTCTGTGTAAATTAAATGCATAAATATCTACTTAAACATATTTCATCAGGTAAAGACCTAAATACAAGTAGATTTTTAATCCACGATGTTGTTTTGTTCAGTTTCAACTATATTGATAGAGTGAATAGTCAATGTGATGTTATTTTTAATATTCTATACAAAAAGTACACTTAATTATATGTTTATTTTTGGATTCCTGAAATTTAAGAAATGGGAGAAAATGAACTTAGGATTTAAAACAGTAAAGAACTGAGAGTGGTATGAAAATATGGGAGACTTTTTTTCCCCCTCTACAGAAATAGAAGCAGAATAAGAGAATATTATAAAATTTCACTAAAATTATAAAACTGTCAGTACTCTCCAACCAAAATTATCATCACTGGTCTTTTAAATGTGGCAGAGGCAATTTCTTCAGCATAATAAAAAGACCAATTTTTACCATCAGATACGAAGGGTTCTGCAGGCAGGGAATATACAAAAGTGCTCACCACCACCTTCCATCACAAAGGAAGCTGAACAAAGAAGAAACATAAAAAAGGAAAGGAACCTATCATAAGTATACCTGAAAGGATCAAGAAATAAGGGAGGCAGGAGTTCCTCAAGAATAGTAATAGTGTTGTATTAAAAATGAGAGTAGTCTTTTCGGTTCTTTTTTATGGTAGATGAAGGAATTCTAAGATGAAAGGAGAGACTCAGTTCTGAGGCAGACAATAGGAAATATCTTCAGAGCATTGACTTGATATTCTCTGGGAAGATGCAATGCAGCAGAAATATGTCAGGAGAGGAAGAAAAGTAGGTGCTGATAGAACATTATTGAAATAAAAAAGACAAATGAGTTTAAGACGTACATTCAGCTCATTGCAATGAAAGAAAGTTAAAGGATAGAATATTTATATATTAGTATCAAGCCCAAATGCTGAGAAAGGAAACATACTAGGTGAGTAGTTTTTATGTTCTCAAAACTATACAAATAAAGAGGAAGTACATTATTCTGTTTGAAATTGCCTCAACCATTTTGATTTCCATCATTTTATGAGTTTTGTCAACGCTGAAGTTGTGAAATTGCATGTTCGTGACTTGGTATTTTATACTGATTTGGTGTCATTTGAAGGTTTATATAGTCTATCAAACAGACTTTTCCAAATATTAGCAAGATATCTGTATTCAGAAACATAATGTTGCTGAAAATGTTTGGTCTTCTTCCTCAGTAAGTAATCAACACTTAAATTATTTTTTCTTATTATTTAACTAGAGGCCCAGTACACGAAATTCAGCTCAGCCTGCACTCTCTCCAATCTGGGACCCTTTGAGGGATATCCAACTGCCTATTTAGGCCTGGACATGGGATCAGGCCTAAACAGGCAGTCAGACATACCTATTCTCACAATCCAGGACTGCTGGATCCCAACTGCTCACCTGCCTGCCTTCAAGATCAGATGCACTGGGTCTTTAGACATTTTCTGTCGATAGCACCAGCTTCTTTCAGCTGCAGAGCTACCTGGTATCAATATTAGATGTTTAGACATAGCCCCGCCTCCCTGCTGTCAGGTGAATGAGAGTCCTGGCTGTCAGGTGGCAGAGATCTGTCTGACCAACTGCTGATTCTCTAGGGGTGGGACTTCCCTCTCCCTGTTGTCAGATGGCTGTCAGACCACTGAGAGCTGTCTGACCAATGGCTGATTCTGGCAGATTCTGTAGGAGTGGGACTTCCTCCTCCCTGCTTTCAGAGTCTGAGCCAGCACAAACTGGGACACAGCATCAAGTCCCCCTGCACCAAAAGACCCAGAGTCAACTCCACACCCATTTGCATGTGCCCCCTGGCTGCAGCATCCACCTCATGGAGGGGCTGACAGGCCCAGACACTTCTAGAGGCTGGGGAGCAGAGAGGCTGGATCCGCCACTGGAGTTGGTGGATCCCACCTCTCCCCTTGGTCCCAGTGACCCCTGGCCAGGCCAACAGGCCCAAACAACCCAGCCTCGCTGCTCAGCCCCGGACACTGCAGAGGCGGCAGAGCAGCGATACTTGATCCGCTACCAGAGTGGGTGGGTCCCACCTCTCTGCTTGGTCTCCATGACCGGCTGGGCCAACAGGCCCAAACACTCCACTCCACAGGTGGGGCTGAGGGCACCTCCATCTTGTGATTATGAGGGCTGCCATCTTTGTTGTAGAGTGATGGTTAATTTGCATATTACTCTTTTATTAGATAGGATTATGTAATCTACTTACTATGTACCACTTTCTAACAAAAAGGAAATTCTGTATTTCCTTACTCCCATCAAAGACAATAGCAATCCACTTCCATGGTGCTGCTTTATGATGAATTTATATTTTAAATAACATATATTTTACTATTGGTAGTGTTTATTCACAAAGGTAATTGGGAGAAGTGCATAGTTTTTTTGTAAATATTGTATTTAGAATATGTTTTAATAGAAATTGAAAAAATAAATGGTCTGATTAGTAGAAATATCTTTATATCATTTAATATGGAAGCAATGATCTATTTTGACATTTATATTAAAGTTACGTAGCTGTAATAAGTTTCAAATATTATGTCAATAATAGTTCAATAAAAATGTTTCAAATATGAATCATGTTGCATTGTGACTAAAAATGGCATTATTTTCTCTAAGTGGTCAATAATGGCATTTTTTTCCATACTCACTTAGATTTACTTGTTGAATATATATACACATATATATTTTTTTTAAATATTTTTAAATATAAGGATCACTCATGAAGTTTCTATTAAGTAGCAATTACTGTGAGAATTGTTTTTCTCTATTCATTTTGAACAGAGAGCGTGCTTGAAATGATTAGTTTTTATCTTTCTTACTAAAAATTTAAAATGCACACTGTTAAAATACTTGGAGAATCTGATTGGGCATAGTCAGTGTCTTATTTGAAGGGATGAGAAATGTCCTATTTAGGCTGCTGAATAGCAGCCTTTACAGAATTAATTGTTTTAAAGGTCTTAGCTAAGTTATTTTGTAACGAAATCCAGCTCCACAAATAGCTGTCTTAAATGTGTCATGACCTCTAGATTTTAGCTGATAAATTATGTTCCACTCAAACTTAGTGTCACCAGTTATTTATAGTCCTGATTACAAATTGGCTGTTACAAAATTGAATTAATTTTGATCAAAGACATTTTTCTCATTTGTGCTCTGGTTTCACTCAGTGCTTTGTAAAACCTGTACTTTCTTTTAGAGGAACATGCTATTTAGAAGTTACACTTTTAGTATCTGAACCAAAATGAGTTTCACCAGTAGTAAAAATTAGAGAATACAAAAATAACCACTATTTAAATCATTAAATGTCTTGAGTACTTAAAACATTTTCTTTTAAATAATGGTGCAAGGGAACACATGCACTGGATATATTCAGAAGTGTAAAGATTAACCCATTTAGATTTAGTGTAGCCAAGAATTTAAACATGCACTTCTCTTAAGAAAGTCAGCTATCTGTACTAATAAAAGGGTAATATGCTAATTAGACGGGGTGGATTTGATGTCTTCTGGACATCGCACCGGACGTCCTGGCCCCTTTCACAGAGGTAGCGGGAGAGGTGGTGGGAGAGGGGGCAGAGGGCGGCGCAGTCTCGCCCCTTCCGCAGAGGCAGGCACAGAGGCAGTGGTGTGGGCCTGATCCTGGTGCTATGCCTCCACAGAGGCAGCGGGGACAGGAGGCAGGTGGTCCCAGAGCCTCTGCAGAGGCTGGACAGGGTGCGAACATGGTGCCTCAACCTCTCCCAGCCCCTTCCCCTGCAGGCCTGGCCCCAGACTGCCCTCCTCCCCCACCAGTGGATGGGGTGGGGCCAGTGCCAAGAAGCAGCAAGCCTGGTTTCTGGCTGAGCCACACTCTCCTTCCCCCTCCCCGCCGCCCCTGCTCAGCCAGAAGCAGGGCTCCCAGCTGGCAGCACAGCGGAGGTGGCCTGAGCCTCTCCAGCCTCCACAGCAGACAGGTGGTAAGGAGCAAGGGGTCCTGGACCGTGAGAAGGATGTCTGAGTTCCAGCTTAAGCCCCATCCCCAGTGGGTCCAGAAGTGTGAGAGGGCACAGGCGGGGCTGAGTGACGCCCCCCCCTCCCCCCCCCACACACACACACACAAACAACACTAGTGCACGTATTTTGTTCACTAGGCCTCTAGATGATTAATAATAGCTGTTCTCTGCCCAGGAGTTTGAAGAATACAATATTTCTATGAAGTTGTTAAGAAAACAATTTATGTGACATGGCAATCTATAAGCATACTATAATAAGCAAAGTATATAGTTACCTTAAGTAATCGGCTGTATATTTTGAGAGAATTCCTGAGGCTAAAAAGAAAATAAATAATAACTATGTAACTCAAAGGAAAGAGCCTTTTCATAGAGCCTGGTATGCAGAGTAGTGTTGGGAGGGAAGCACAGGCAGCTGGGTCTTGGGGCTTGGATTGAAATTCTTGCTTTGTTATTTTTCAGCTTAGTGACTTTGCCTCAATAGAAAGAACTTGTGTTTATTCAGAGAGGATGATGACTCAGCTCTGGGTTTTTAGAAATATCAAATGGTGTGGCGTGATGTAAGCACTGAGAAAAAGTATGATGCCTCTCTTAATGCCACTCCTCTTTATCTTTTGCAAAATGACAGGTCCACACAGGCATTTAAAAACTGGTATATGTGAATAAAAGGAAGTGCTCCTTTTTGAGGAAATATTTTAGAATGATTCTATTTTTTAAAAAAAAATAGAAGTCAACTAGAATTTTTTGGGTCTGCAGCTATCAGTACAAGGAAATTCAAATTGTGTTAAAACCAGAATTGAGCCCCCTTTGTCACTTTAAAAACTTCCAGTCTCTGTCAGGCCAGAGATGAAGTGGCCAGCAGGATTAGGATATGAAGAATGGTAATTGTGCTTACTTTGATGTTGTAATTCTATAGTTTAAAGGAGTTTGGTTTGTATTTCTGCTTGGCAGTTTTCCCAGCCACTAAATTCATTTCAGCGGTTTGCTAAAGGACAACATCGGCTTTTCAATAGAGAAATCTCAGTTAGCTATGTTTAGAATTTGAATTGTTTCCTATATTGAAACACTGGCCTACTTCCATCCATCTGAATATCAAATCAGCTATTTTATAAATGAGTCATTGAAAAGCATATGCAGTTCAATTTGTTGGGCAACATCAGAAATGTAAAATCTCTAACTCATTCCACAAATTAATGTTGGGGCATAGAGACACATGAAGCAGCTTACCAAGTTATTTAATATTCTCTTTTTATAAGAAACTTTCTTTTTAAAATTCAGACTGAAACTTTGACAATTAAATGTTTAATAAAATTGTCTTAAAGATTCTCAGATAACTTTTGCAAACAATATATACATTGTACATATTACATATATACATTTGCATATATCCTATGTAATAAAACCCTAATATGCAAATTGACTGAATTGTAGAATGACTGGTCACTATGCTGCACACTGAGCACTAGGAGTCAGGCACTCAACACAGGAGTTTCCTCTAGCCCACAGGCCCCAACTGGCTGCAGCAGTGGACAGGGCCAGCTAGCAAGAAGGGCCAGGCTGGCCAAGGCAGGTGCCAGCAAGGGCCCCTGATCACTCCGCAGATTAGCCCTGATTGCCAGCCAGGCCTAGGGACCCTACCTGTGCACAGATTTCATGCACCAGGCCTCTAGTATGTATATAAAAGCCAAGCAACAGAAACAACTGGACACTATGATGCGCACTGTGGCTGACCAACCAGCCAGATGGCGGCAAGGCCAGCCAGCCAACCTCCTGTGGCCCTTCCTTCAGCCTGGCCCTGTAGCCCACATGTGTCAAACACAAGGCCCGCGGGCCAAATCCAGCCCGCCAGGCCTTGCAATGTGGCCCACACCGCTCTGTCATCACTGCACTCCGCTGTCAGTTTATGACATTGTCAGTTTATGACTGTTCAGTAAACCATTCAGCCCGCGATTTCGGCTGGATTTTAGATTTTGGCCCCTTCTCTGATTGAGTTCGACACCCCTACTGTAGCCCATCCCCAATCAGCCCCTCCAACCCCAATCATGGGCGGGGCCAGCAGCCAACATCCCATAGCCCCTAACCCCTACTGGCAGCCCCATTGGCCCTGATTGGGAAGGGCTGGCCAGACCCCATCCATGTATGTATTAGTGCACCAGGCCTCTAATATATGTATATATTAGCTTTCAAATTTATTTTAAAATATGTTTTTATTGATTTCAGAGAGGAGGGGAGAGGGACAGAGAGATAGAAGCATTGACTATGAGAAAGAATCATTGATCAGATACCTCCTGCAGGCTCCACACTGGGGAACAAGCCCACAACCCAGGAATGTGCCCTTAATGGGAATTGAGCCAGTGATCTCCTAGTTCACCAGTCAAGGCTCAACCACTGTATCACACCAGCCAGGCTGTTTCAGCATTTTAATTTTAAAAATCATAATTAGTTTCTGTCAGTTTTTTTGATGTAGCTATAAACACTTAAATTGTAAATAAATTACAGCTTGATTTAATTCCAAGAGATGATTTTTATTATAGATATCCACAGTATGACATGCCAGAAGAGATCACTTCTAATATTTATCATTTCTACTAATTTATAGTGCTTAGTAGACATAATATTGAAAAATGGAAGCAGCATTGCTTTAAAGAACGCATGTTATTCAGATTTCTAGCAGAGAAAATTATAGGAGCACTACAATCCTGGTGGTTTAGGACCAGAGCTAATCACTAGCTACAGGTATAAAAAGATATTGTCCCCTGATATAGAATTATACAATTAGGATCAAACACACATCAGTGATATATAGGCAGCATTTGTTATGTGCAGGGAAAATATGACCTTTTTTATTAAAAGTGTATGTTCTGCCGAAACCAGTTTGGCTCAGTGGTAGAGCGTCGGTCTGCGGACTGTAAAGGTCCCAGGTTCGATTCCGGTCAGGGGCATGTACATTGGTTTCGGGCACATCCCCGGTAGGGGGTGTGCAAGAGGCAGCTGGTTGATGTTTCTCTCTGATCGACGTTTCTAGTTCTCTATATCTCTCTTCCTTCCTCTCTGTAAAAAATCAATAAAATGTATTTTTAAAAAGTGTATGTCCTTATATTAGAACTGTTATGAAATTGTCAAGGTATATTGGCAGATAACAATATACTAGTAAGTTACATAAAAATCTAATAAAATTTTTGAAATTCAGCTATAAATGCTTTGACTTTATTCTCATTTCAGCAAATCTGAATATAAATACATTTCCTAAAAGTATATGAAGGAATCTAAGTTCACTTTTTAAAAATATATACATGTATTTTTTTATTGATTTCAGAAAGGAAGGGTGAGGGAGAGAGATAGAAACATCAACGATGAGAAAGAATCATTGATCAGTCGCCTCCTGCACGATCCCCACTGAGGATTGAGCCTGCAACCCGGGTGTGTGCCCTTGACCAGAATCAAACCCAGGACTCTTCAGTCTGCAGGCCATTATTCTATCCACTGAGCCAAATCAGCTAGAGCTAAATTCCCTTTGAATGAAATAGAACTATTTGGATAATTTTAGGTTTTATTATCCCAGGATGTTGATCTGCATTCTGTTTCTTCTGTTGCTGAGCTAAATAATGAATAAAATGAATCAATATTTATTCTGTTATTCATTTATTAATTATTAAGGAATACTTATTTTAAAATAGTTTTTGATTTACAGAAATATTATAACGATACTACAGACAGTTTCCTGTATACTCCACACTCATTCATTCTGTTTATTGACATCTTGCATTCATTTGGTATACTTATTATATTTAATGAACTAATATTGATAGATGATTGTTAACTGACATTTGTAAATTATTCAGATTCCCTTAGTTTTTAATCAAAGTCCTTTCGGCTCTAACATACCATCCAAGTCACCAGACTGCATTTAATTGTCATGTCTCCTTTGCATCCTCTTGGCTGTGACAATTGCAAAGGCATCCTTGCTTTGATGGCCTTTATAGTGTTGAGAAGTATAGTCAGGTATTTTGTAGACTGCCTCTCTAAGTTTTTGGCTAATGCTTATCTCATGATTCTAGTGGGGTATGTGTTTTTAGAAGGAAAAGCACAAAGGTAAAATGCCATTCTCCATCAGTGGTACCTACTGGGAATGTGAATTATTACTGTTGATGTTGACCTTGATTAACTACTAAGGTAGTGTTAGTACCAGTTACATTTTTAACACACGAGAAAAAGTAGGTACAATCATCATAAATGTCTCATAAAAACTCACTAAATAAAAAACAAAGGCCAATATTTGAAGTCACAGCAATACTTTAAATGATACATCATTTAAGATTAATTCACTGGCAATATACAAAGAAATATCCAAGCAACAAAGCAGTAGTATAATTTTCCTTTCAAATCTAGATTATACACAAAACTAATTAGATAATTTCTACATAGAAAAATCTAGGTGATTTTTATTCATTCAAAATTGTTTACATTCTAAATATATAAAAATATATCTGGGAACATTGTCCTCAGTCAATGTTCCCAGATATATTCTAAGTCACTTTTCATGCAAACATGTTGGGTACTTGGAAGGGAGATTTAATTCTAGTTTCAGATATAGCTGTGCTTAATTTAGGTACTGCACAGGAGATGGAGTGCAACACAAATTTATAATCAATGCTAAAATATTAAATCATACATATGACTTACCAATTAAATGTTGGCTACAGGTGATATTTTAATTCATACAATGATAATATATATTTACTCATGAATTTTCACTGATGCAATGCCATATATATTTATAGAATATATGGCACGTACTTTAGAAGTGGCAGATCTTATATATGTAAAATAATTTCCATTAGAAGAAAACACATGAAGTTGTACCACTTAAATTTACTGGAACAACAATTGCAGACCTTTTAGGTTCTAATAGAGTGAAAGCAACCATTGAGCTGCCTCAGGCAGTTAAGAAGCTGTCAAAAATCTCCCACTGGTCTGCAAACCTTGGGTGCCTCCCAGGTAACTAGGCCAAACATTTCTGAACAATGGTGCACTGTGGATCTCAAACCATTTTTCTACCTCTGTTTTGCTGTAATTAGAGCCAGAGCTAGAGTGAGATGGAATCTCCTGAGAATGTGGCGGTGGCAATTACGGAGATACTATCCAGAAAGGTTGTCCGATCATAGACATAGAAGTGATTTGAAATTAGTGTTTCCAATGCCATATATCCAATTAAATGAGTTATCATGTTAAAATTAAAATGTCCCTGTTTATGTTCTGAAATATATATATAGTTTTATAAGGTCAGACAGCAAGTTTTGAAATATTCTATATTTTATATCTGGGAAAATAATTTATTTTATTTTTATTATTTTCTACTGGTCCTACTCACAGAAGTCATTAATTGTACAGAAAAATTTCTTGGCCTTGACAGAACATGACTTTTAATGATGACTGTGAGATTATACATATTGGCTAATGTAGTGAAATGGAGAATTGTATGAATCTTTCTAAGAACCCATAATAAAAACATTTGGATTTAAAAATTACCTGGAAACATTTTTCAATATTTGTTTTTGCAAATACATCATAACATTCTCTCTATAAATATTTTTTTTAAATTTTTACTTTAATTGAGGCATAATGGATATATAAATACACAGCATGCTGAAAACTTTCAACTTGATAAATTGAAATGTGGATATATTCTTGAACCAATTACCATAATCAAGAATAAATCTATCTTTTGCTCCTCCCACCCCCACAAAGTCCTTATATCTCTTTCAAATCCTGTCCCTCTAGTATCTCTCCTTATTTTTTTTTTTTTTAACTAAAGGCCTTCTTATGGACATTTGCTTACTTTTTGTTTGGATAAATAGGAATGAACTGAGTCGAACATATTATAAAAATGTGTTTGGTATTTTAAGGAAATGTCAAATTGTTTCCCAAAGTGGTTATGTCATTTTATATTTAAACCTGAGAGATATGAGACTTCTAGTTCCTCTACACTCTTGCCAACATTTGAAACAGTCAGGATTTTTATTTGTTTTTAATAGTAGTGATGCCAATACATGTGTAGTGGTATCTCATTGTAGATTTAATTTATATTTCCCTAATGACTAGTAATGTTTGACACTTTGTCATTGTTTATTTGGTATTTATACTGGTATATATCCTTTTCTGTTCAAATATATTGTCTAATTTTATTGGGTTGTTTGCATATATTGTGTGTTGAGAGTTTCTTCATATTTTTCTAAGTACTCAAACCAGTACAAGTGATTTGCAAAGGTTTTCTCCTAATTTGTGGAGAGCCATTCATTTTTTATAGTATCATTGAAGACTAAAGTTTAGTAAATTTATTGAAGTCAAATTTATAAAGTCATCATATTAAGAATTGAGTTGTTATAGTCATATCTGAGAATTCTTTGCCAGCCCAAAGTTATGAGTATTTTTTCCCATAAATTTTATTGTTTTAGATTTTAATAATTATACAATCTGTTTTGAGTTAATTTTTGTATCTAGTGTGAGGTACTCTTCAACGTTCATTGTTTTCTATGGGAATAAAATTAATTCATCTACTGTCGGTCCTGAAGGAGGGAAATGATGGAAATCAGATGTGATAGCAAAAAGTGTTAAAATAAATAAAGTCTAAGAGCTTTCCAATTTTGATAGAGGATAAAACAACAGATCCACGAGGCTGAACAAACTTCAAGCACAAGAAACAAAGGAAATATGTGCTTGAACATTATAACCAAATTGGCTAACGTACTCTCAACAATAAAGATTAAAAAAATAACTACTGATTAAAAAGAACATTTTAAAAACAGCCAAAGAAAAGACCTGATCTTTATATAAAAGCCTAATTGACCATTACTACCAGTGACTGAACAACCAGTTGATCAGTCACTATGACATGAACAGACCACTAGGGGGTAGACACTCAATACAAGAGTTGCCCCCTGGTAGTCAGTGCGCTTCCACAGCCAACCTCCCACGGTCCCTGCCCCCAGCAGCCAAACTTCCATGGCCCCTCCCCCTGGCCTGGCCGGCCCCAATTGGCCCCTATCGACTGGGACTGGGTGAGACCGCCCCAATTGGCCCCGAATAGCAGCCAGGCTGAGGGACCCCACACATGCACAAATTTGTGCACTAGGCCTCTAGTGTAATATAGAATAGAACAAAGATATGGATGAAAACAGATATATCACTGAAAAGAGTGTAGCAAGGTGACAATGGCATATTTAAAGCACTGAAGAGAAAAAAAGTCAAAATTTTATTCTATACCCAGTTTAAAATCTTTTAAAAAAGAAGTAGAGAACTTCACACATACAAGAACTAAAATAAGCAAACAAACAAATCTGACAGACTCACTATAAAAATTTAAAGCAAGTCCTTCAGACAGAAAAAAAATATAAGGTTGAAATCTGGAGGTATAAAAGGAACACTAGAAATGGTAACGTAATGGAAAAATATTGTTTTAAATCCCTTATCTTCTAAAAATATATTTAACAACTTTTAAAATTAAATTTATTGGGGTGACATTTGTTAATGATATTATATAGGTTTCAAGTGTACAATTCTATGATACAGCATTTTATATTGCATTGTGTGCCATATATCAATGAGTGTGGGATTTATAACCTGTACAAGCAGAATGTATGAAAACAAGAGTATAAAGTCTTAGAGGGGAGAAATAGAATTATATTATGAAAAGTGAAGTGGTATAACATCACTTGAAGACAGAATGTGATAAGAGACACTCATGACTTCATGATCTAAGCAGCTTACAGCCATGAAATCCTGCATATGTCACCTCAGAAAGTGGCCATGAAATTCTTAACTGAAGTGCCATTTTGGAATGGCACCCTGGGGAGTTGGACTGCTGTGCTTCAAGATGGTGTTTGTAAATTAAAACACTGATGATATATGGTGTTGTTTTGGGTACTTAGCAGGAAAAGATATAATTTATATGCTGGAAAGGACAATCTATCTTGATTGTTACGGGTGGCTAGCAGGCACATGTGAGTGTGTCTAGGACTTGAAAAATTCACTAGGGTGCCTCCCATTGCTTCCAACATCTAGTGAAAATATTAGAACGACAATTTCAGCCACCACAGCTTGACCAGGACAAGAAAATAAGGGGCTAATTCCCTCAGGGATTAAAATTTGCAACCTAGGAAAGTCAAAGATATGCCTGAGGTTAATGCAGAGTATCAGTGTTAGAGAAAGTTAACAAGACCATGAATTATGGTATCCAGACCACTTACAGGCTTAGATAATATAGATAGTATGTTTCTCTAATCCCGTCTCTTCAGTCTTTTTAGAATGTAACAAGGCACCACATTGAGTGGACATGACATGGACATGAGTTGTTTTGAATATAGAAAGTGATTACATGCCAGTTTCTTATAATACCCGGGTCCACAAATCCTTAGCCCATTACTAATTCCAGTTGTAGCTCTAGTGAGAGACTGTGTAACCCAGTAGCATTCAATTTCAAAGCCCTGACACTACTCTAAGATTTTCTCCCTTTCCTCCCTTAAGCAATAGAAACATGGGGCAACCTAGAAGTGTGGAGGATTAAAATAACAAGCAAAACCTTTATCTATTGAGGTTAGTGGGGGGGAAAATGTACCAAACTTACTTCCTTTGCAGGAATAGGGTTGGTGCAGATTTTGCATGATTTTTTAGATGGATGACAGCAAGATCTAAGTCTAGTCTCTCAAAGCAGTATCCAGGTCAGCAGTTCATCCATTATTGGGGTTTTCTCTTTGCCAGTCTTCCTCTTCCAATTCCCTTTCTTGCTTCTTAGGATCACCTTCTGAATAGAGTAGTGACAGGTGTCTTAGTCCCTGCTTTCAAGGGAACCCAAACCAAAACTCCGTACCACTGAGGGGAACATTGTTCTTCCTATGAAAGAATTATATTGAAATTTTATTTCAATATCTTATCCTTCTTATCCTCTGTACTTTGTTATCTCTTGAGAATTACATTGGGATTTTGTAATCAGAATGTAATTTTTTTAAGGACCTCATCATGGACTAACATACTGCTTTTCAAAACATACTAAGTTACACAGTCAACAACAGCGTATGAAGTTACTACTTAATTGAAAATATTTTCCATGCTGAACTTCATAGAGTTGGTGTAATTTTGGTCAGAATCATTAAAAAGTTTACATGCCGAATAAAATATTCTGTTTTATTTTGCATTTAGAATATGCTGCATTTTTATTCCCATATTCTTAACAAAGTAGTTTCTATTCTGATTTATTCATTTATTGCACAAATCTAGAAACAGTTGAGTTACTATAATGAAGAGATAATCAATTCTAATTACAATGTATAAGCAAAATTGCTGCTTCAAATTGGGGGTAAAATCCTTTTTGTTTGATGATAAAGAGGAGACTTTCAGTGGAATATTTTTCTAGATCATTTCAAATATGTAAACTTAAAAAATCAAACACATAAGCTATTATTTATAAAAATTAGGTATTGTAAGAATGTATGTAGTACACAATGATATATATGAGTAGTAAGACAATCCAAATAAAGCAATCCATTAAAATCTTATTTAGTTGGTTGAAAGATGTGTGTTTTTTTTTTGTTGTTGTTGTTCTCTTACACTCTGCCTTCATAAAGGGAGATTCATATTTGATCTTTACTTTGAGATTGTCTTGTTATACATAATGTAGATACACTTTTCAAAATAAATTCATGTTCACTTTGTGTCCTTATTGTATGTGTTTGTAATTCTATTTTGCTTAAATACTTACAGATTTTCTTCTTTTTAGACCTAAATTATGTGAGTCTAATAATAGATGTGTATTGAATTTAAAATAACCAATTTGATCAACTTTACTTAATCAAAAGTTTGTTTTTAAAATACTTTATCCACTTTAATTCAAATAAAACAAAATGTTTCTAAAAATAGAAACTTGTTTATATATTAAAAGTCTCTGAAGTCAAAATTCTTATCCGATATATCTAAAAATTAATAAGCAATATATTTGTCATATGTACTGATTATTTCTATATATATACTGATAATACAATTTATTTTCAGTTATTTTTCAAGGAGATTCATCTAAAATGTTTTAATTAATTAAAACATAGTAGTGGTAAACATCTGTTACAAGAGGAATCAAAGACTACCACTTCCCATCTTAGGTCATAAATAATTGTCATCTCTTTGCTGGCAAATAAAATTTTCATTTTTATAGCTAATCGAGTATGTTGATAAAATGATTATTACTATTAAGAATTAGTTATTATTAATAAAATTATATATTTTTAGATAGTATATTTTCTTAATAATTATAATTTATTATTAAGGACTTAATAAGGATGTTAATTACTATTTAAAACCAGTTAAATATTTTTATTTTATTTCTGTTAATATCACTGCAAAAAGTTATTTGATTGTTTGACAGCATAATATCACTATCATTACAAGTTGATATAAGTTGGGCCACTAATTTAAAATAAAGTTGACCTATTCTTGTTCATCAAATTGTATTGATCATTATATCCCACATGTGAGTGAGATCATGTGATATTTATCTTTCTCCGACTGGTTTATTTCACTTAACATAATGCTCTCCAGTTCCATCCATGCTGTTGCAAATGGTAGAAGTTCCTTCTTTTTTAAGGCAGCATAGTATTCCATTGTGTAGATGTACCACAGGTTTTTAATCCACTCATCTGTTGATGGGCATTTAGGCTGTTTCCAAATCTTAGCTATGGTAAATTGAGCTGCTATGAACATAGGCGTGCATATATCCTTTCTGATTGGTGTTTCTAGTTTTTTTAGATATATTCCTAGAAGTGGGATCATTGGGTCAAATGGGAGTTTCATTTTTATTTTTTTGAGAAAATTCCATACTGCTCTCCACAGTGGGTGCACCAGTCTGCATTTCTATCAGCAGTGCACAAGGGTTCCTTTTTCTCTGCATCTTCACCAGTACTTGTTGTTTGTTGCTTTGTTGATGATAGCCATTCTGACAGGTGTGAGATGATACTCATTGTTCTTTTGATTTGCATCTCTCAGATGATTAGTGACTTTGAGCATGTTTTCATATTTCTCTGAGCCAAATGGTTGGGGAGGAGGTCGGTTACAGTGCAACCAAAGGACTTGTATGCATGCATATTAGCATAACCAACGGACACAGACAATAGGGTGGTGGAGGCTTGCCATGGGTGAGAATGGTTGGGGGGTAGGGTCAACTGGGGAAAAAGGAAACATATAAAACTTTAAACAATAAAAAATGAATAAAATAAAATTGAATATAAAATTAAAATTTGAACTCATATTATCTATATTTACATGTAAAATATTTGCATATAAACTATTATACTTATTGTGATCTTTATATTACCTCCATTATACAAATGAACACCTCTTAGATATGAAAAAAATAAGCTATAATGTGATAATCTGGTGATAATTCTCTCTAGTTTGAAAATGCATAGGTACTGAAAAACAAAATGAACCAATTTAAAGTAACTTAAAATTAATGTTACAGTAACTCAAAAGAACATCAAGTCCTAACTGGTTTGGCTCAGTGGATAGAGAGTGTTGGCCTATGGACTGAGAGGTCCCAGGTTTGATTCCGGTCAAGGGCATGCACCTTGGTTGCGGGCACATCCCCAGAAACATTGATGTTTCTCTCTCATCAATGTTTCTAGCTCTCTATCCTACTCCTTTCCTCTCTGTAAAAATATCAATAAAATATATATTTTTTAAAAAAAAGAACTCAAGTTAGTAGATCAACTTTTGAAGAGTGATTTTAACAAGCCTTTTGACTGGGAACACTGTGATTAATTTCAGTGAACCAGTTGTCAAAGACATCTGAGGTAATGGAAACAGGAAAGGAGAGAATGTTAGTAGAGTCTGGGATATTTTTCCCCTAAATCTTTAGCATTTCATTGAATACAAACTTTGTTGGTATTTGCAAATTTGATGGCAAGAATTTGATAAATAGTTTATCAATAATTTGCTGTAGATAAAACCACATAAGGAAACAGATAACTAAATTGAACATGTGCCTTGGAAATGGGTGAATTGGTTTCAGCCTTAAAGCAAGGGAAGAAAATCGAAGCCATTCTTGCTGCCAAATTACATTATCTGGTTAGAAATACTGGAATATCTTTTAATATTTTGAAATGAATTATTTTGAATAAAACTTAACCATGCCATTTCCCGTCACTGCGCAATTGGATTGAAAACGCCGCCTTCCCTATATAAATCATCCCTAAGTGCATAAAATCACTGTACATTCGGGATGAATAAATACATAGCCTCCATTCTAAAAACCAAAGAAAGCACAGCTATCAGATCCTTCTATCAGAAGAACAGGAACACTTTTTAAATGTTTGTAATGTTTATTTTGATAAATGGTCACACAGTGTGTTTATCATGCTTTATTTAGACTATGTGTGAAATTAATATTATTTTCATTAATAAACTGAATGAATTGGGGGGGGGGGGGGGAAAGGTACATGCCGCCTTCCCTCCAGGCAATAAGATTCTGCTTTTCTTCTGTGCTGTGCATACTAATTGCATTAGAAAGAAGAATTGCTAATTTGTGAGTAGGTTACTGAAGCTTGAAAATATATTAAGTGCCTTTGAAAGTTTAGAAAGTCTCTTAAAAAGAAAAAAAAAGAGAGAGAGAGAGAGAGAGAGAAAAGAAATGTTGGAGTTACAATGTAAGCAAAACAACCAATCTCTGACAACACACCAGATCTGCTGTTTTGGTCAAGAAGCTGTACACAAAACAGTGGCTCGGATTTCTACATTGGCAAGTGCTGCTGTGTTTATTTTGGTATCATTCCAGCAGTTCTGTCTAACATGATAAAATCTTTGTCATTATCTAAGTTACAGCCTTGACTCATCTTCTTTTATAAAGTTTTTAATTAATATGATGGAAATAAAGCAAGGCTCTGCCCTACCAGTCAGAAAGTTTGCTGGATTTGCAGAGAAATAGTGTTGAAGCATTTGATGGCGTTTTTATTGAGAAATATTCCCTTTTTTTTCTGCCTTCAAAATGAAATCCCCAAGGAACAACTTCACACAATGGAGTTTATCTATGGCTTTGCCTCCTCCAGTAGATGTCTGAAGCCACACAAATGAGAGTAGGTTTTTATTTAAGACTCTGTGATTACAAACTCAGAGGCTGCTGAGCCGATAATTTGTCAACATGTCTGTCTGGAAAGGGTGATTAAAAGCCAAAGGAGTATATGCTTCTGAAGACCTGCCAATTTTATTGCAGGTAGAAATCTATAGACATCTAGAATCAATACGTGAATTTTGACAAGAATTTTTATTAATATCACTTAAAATGGAATGTAGATTAATTGCAGCTCTCTACTGAGAAGGAAATACTTGCAGAAATTATCAAAATTGACCTAGTTGGGTTGAGAAATGATAAAATTTTTAAATATGACTTGAATGCAGAGAGTTTGGGAAAATTCTCCAACTCGCGACTCAAGAGTTTTTTCTGTAGCAGGGATTACTAATTTTCTATCCAATACCAATTCTGATTTCTAAGATTGACTATAATATTAGAGGCAGAGCTATACATATGCCCAACGAAAAGATTGCCTTTACCAACTTACATCTCAGATAAGAGATAGGAAAGGCTATGTAAGCAGTTATTAATCTCCTCTTTCCTCTTCATTTTCTTTTCTGCTTAAAGCATCTACCTGATGGTTGGTGCTTTTGCAGTCATACTATCACCATGAGTGAAATGTTAAGAATGGTAAATAAATAAAGAAACAGAAGAAGTTTGTGATATTGGTCATATAAATGAGGAAAAATAAACCTCTATTTTGTTTAAAACCCTTTGTTGTTTTAGGTCTCTAATTTCCACTAAAACGTTAGTATCTTTGGTCAAGGAGATGCTGACTCAATTTGATAAAACATAAAGTAGTTTTGTCATGGCTGTGACCAAAGTGAGTGATAAAAATGAAATTGATGCCAAGTATCACATAGCAGTTGTCATTATAAACTATTCATACTTTCATTTTTTTAACTGAAATGTTATACAAATGGCTCTCGTTGAAATTGACTTTGTATTAGAATTGAAGTGTATTTTGTGGGTTTCTTTTTTTAAATTTTTTTCATCTTTTCCTGAAATTGGTTCTTCATTATTGTACAGAAACATATGATTGAAAAAGATTTGTGTGTGTTTTTTTTATTGGCAGAGGTCAGGTTCCCTCAGAAGCAGACATTTTGGTTGTGGAGAAGTTTGAGTGGGGCGTGCTGTTAATATCACTATCGGTGGAAGGGAATGGGAGGGAAGGAAGTAGGATTAGTCAGAGGGAAAAGTTGATCTGTGAGGCTGTTTTGGTTTTACTCTCAGTTGACCCGACATGGAAGTTCATGTTTAGATGGAAGTTCAGAGTGGTCTCCAGCTGAGGCACCTTGGCCAGGTTTGTGTTGCGTTGGCATCACCAGTTTCTGGATGAGAACCACCCAAGGAACTTATTTTGGTTTGTGTGAGGTAGTTGTAAGCTGAGTAGGGGTTGGTTATTGCAGACTCTCTGCTGAGGTTACAAATCTTCTATTTCTGAATGGTAATCTGGGCAGCATATCACAGAATCAGAGAATATGTAATCAAGGTCTAAATGAGTTTTATATCTTGTAATTGTCTGTGATGTTTTATAAGTCTCTCTTTTTTAAAATCGTTATTGTTGAAAGTATTACATATGTCCCCTTTTCTCCTCCATTCGTTTCTTCTAGCCCTCCCCACTCCAGGACCAGGCTTCACCACCCTATTTATTTTCTATGTCCATGGATTATCCATATATGAATACAACTTCTTTGGTTGATCTCTTCTCACCCCTCCCTCCATATTTGCATTGCTTATTTTCTAAAATTCTCTGCAGTGTAGATTTTGCTATTGTTATTCCATATCCATTAGCCATGATTACTAATAAAATAGTACTTATGTAGGTCTGGATGCTTCATCCTATTTAGTTTTTATCATTTTTTTAAAGTACTTCTCATTCCAACTCGAAATCTGCACCTCTTTTTCCTCTGTCATTCCATTGATCCATTTGTCAAAAGAAGGGAAGTATAATACATTTTATAACATGGATATATTTTGACAAGATTGAAATTTAGCATCATTGATTTTACACAGTTGGTGGTCCCCTCATTCACCTGCAGTCAAATATACTACTTGGCTTCTCCTCCTTTTCCTGCTGTTAGCTTTTATTTGTTTACTAGAGGCCAAGTGCACAAATTCATGCATGGGTGTGTTCCCCCTGGAGGCCTGTGGAGATGGGGTCATAGCTCATGCCTGTAGCCATGCCTGACACCTCGCCTTGTCCTGGTGCCACCCCCTCACCTGCTCCAACATCCCATTTGTGGGGCTATTAGTGAGGGCCGGGGCCCCTGCCCAGCTCCCTTAGTGCCTGAAAGCCACTCAGTGGACCCACTGCCAACCTCCACCACTTGGTAACCAGCAGGGCATGGGCCCCTGCTTGCACCTGCCATGGCCTGATTCCACACGCTCAACTGCTCCATCATCCCACCATGATCCCACTCTTGTTGGGAACCATTGGGGCCAGCAGTGCCTCCAACTGCTGCCCACTGCCAGCGCCATGTCACAGACAACCACATGTTCCACGCCACCCCCCACCCCCCCAGTGGTCAGCACATGTCATAGCAAGTGGTTGAACTCCTGGTGTCCCAGGCAAACTCCTGGTCAAATGACCACCTGAGGGGACAGTTTGCATACTAGGATTTTATTATATAGGATATGATTTAGAGTTTGCATCACTCATGTAAAGAAAAAAAGAATAGTATTTTTAGTTACTTAGTGTAGGAACTAGTGTATGTAAAAGATAAAGAGGATGGAAATTGATAACATATTTTGGTTTGATTGTACTAGGCATCTTTTTAGAACTCATAATTTTTAAGAGTAAATTCTGTTGAAATGCAATAAAATCCACAATAAAATTATATGTATAAGTTTCACTATAGACTTTTTTGAACCTTAATATCAAAAACCAAGATTTGAAACCAAGTGTGAGTGTGTGTGTGTGTGTGTGTGTGTGTGTGTGTGTGTGTAATGAAGAATACTCTATCATTTCAAACATATTTGTTAAAATCTTGGTTCTGCCTGTGCCAACATTTCTACTATGGAAAAGTTGTTTTCATTCTGCATCTCATAGTTGTTGTTAGATTAAAAAAAAACATACAATGAAATTAACATATATTTAAACACATGTGAACAATAATAAATTGTCAAATGGCATAAAAATTATTTTAATGCAAATAGTGATGGCCTAGGATGCTATGCAACAAGAATATGACAGGCTCAGCATTCAAGGGCTATTTCAGGGTCATAGAAGGAAGTAATGACATTAAAAAGCTTTGAATTCCAGTTCCCTCTTACTTCACTAACCCTGGATGGCATTACTCAAGATGTGTTTCTCGATGATTGCCATTTAGAAAGATGGGCTGTGCATATTGGATGAATTATCTCTCTTTGAAGGAATAATATGCACTTGAATGTGTGGTTAGTTAATAACAGTATGTGTTAGAGCACTAAGATCCAGAAAAACACCCCACTGAAAATCAAATAAAATCTATCTGATTTATGAGCCAGACAGTTAAATAAGACTCACAATGATTTTAGCAGCTTTACTGGTGCTCAGATTTACAGACAATTGAATTTCTACAGCAGAATCTTCCTGACAATAAAATTTAGTGCTAAAGTAGGAAACATTGTTAGCACTAAGAAGGATATTGTTAAGAAGAGAAATTGAATTTTGTTGTGCCAAATTTCAGTGTGAGTAAAGCTAAGTTAGTCATCTAGGGAGATACAAAAAGAGACCTAAAGTAAATGTTTAGAATGATATTAATCTTGCAGCTACAGAGAATAGAAAATGACCTGGGGATATCATAGCAATGAATAGTCTGAAATTAAAAGTTTAGGGTCTAGCAGGTATAATGAAGAGAAGTAAAATCCCAGGGCATATATATTTTTAAAAATGTAATTAAAAATCAAGTACATAATAGATCTTGCTCACATAGCATGCCAGTACTAATCAATATCAATATTAAACCAAATTGAAGTATTGTCCTTTTTTTCTTCCCACAAACTAAAACCTTAAGAGATAGTGTAAAATAATCATCAGAAATGGGTAGGCTGAAATACAGCATATTGACCAGGAGCTATTAAGAGCTATTTCTGAGAATACTCTGTCATTCCAAATATAGCTTAGCTTTTGAGTCCAGAGATTTTTTTGATATGCATCACTCAAATCTCCAATAAATGTTAGTTTTCTAACATTATAGTTGCCATGTTTAAAAATTCAGAAACATTTGTTAGAATGTATTCTATTTGAATACAAAAGTTGGTTTTTCTTCAGTATTTGGCCATGAAATTATATTAACTAAGTAGTGTAGTCTTTGAATTCTATGGACTTGATTGAAATTTTTCTGATAAAGTATAACATATATAATTTCAGAGAAACAAATTTTAACTCCCATATAATCATTACATACTGGTGATGGCTATTTAATTTTGGCTAAAATATTTCTCAAAAACAAATATTCAATAAATATTTATTGAAGATATACTATATCATGAACACCTGGAATTTATGACAGTGCACAATGGAAAAGAGCAAGGTCCATCTCTCCATAGGATTACTTTGCCAGGGTGACTGAGGCATAAAATAAGTGTTTTCTTTGGGAAGGAAACAGTGGTGGTAAAGCAAGGTGGGCACAGGCTTTACTGCTCTGCTGGCTTAATTTTTAAATTCTAGCTAAAGTTTTTGAAGTGGTGAGTTTGGTTGGTTACTTGAAAGCTCTGAGCTTCATTTTCTTATTTTGAAAGCCAGTGGTAATACCTGTATTAGGAAAATAAAATCTGTAAGACTTGGCATATAATAGGGACCCAAAAAATGCTTTTTGATTTTTTTATTTATTTATTTAGTTGTGGTATATGTTTTGTTTGTTTGTTTGTTTTGGCCTATAATATCCTTACCTTTTTTTGGGAATTCATTTTCTGAGGCTATTCTAAAATTAAAGCCACACAACACAATTTCCATTTCATTTTCTTCCCATTTGTAGAGGATGGCATAACATATGTGCTAGGAATAAATATTATAAGAAAACAACAGAAAGAAATTATTGGAATTCATTTTAGAGCAAACACTTTCTGATATAAATTTTGAGGTGAATTTTAAATAGCAAAAGAGAAGTAGCTTAGATAAAACGGTACATATACACAAGTGTTTATTATTATAAACATTTTTTGTCCAAACTATATATTGATTCTCTAGCTTCCTTTGTGTGATTCTATTGAGGCACACAATTTTATTTCTTGCCATGCTGTCTTTGAATCCTATTTACTGACAAGTAATTATATCTGAAGAGAAGTTATATTAAAAAATGCCATTGTGATGCCCTGGCCAGGTTGCTCAGTTGATTAGAGCATCACCCTGTCAATGCAAAGGTTGCAGGTTGTATTGTTTGGTCCCAGGTTGAGGTGCATACAGGAGGCAACCAACAGATGTTTCCTTCTCACATAAAGGTTTCTCTTTCTCTCTCTCCCTATCCTCCTCTGTAAAAAAACAAACAAAC
Source organism: Pipistrellus hanaki (assembly GCF_964339955.1). Lineage (NCBI taxonomy): Eukaryota > Metazoa > Chordata > Mammalia > Chiroptera > Vespertilionidae > Pipistrellus > Pipistrellus hanaki. The sequence goes on along the minus strand of NC_140507.1, from coordinate 40,972,449 downwards.
AAATGATAGATAGATAAAATGAAAAGCCACTTGACTATGAGTTATCAGGGGGTTAATAAGATAACAAAATTATTTTTTTAAATGGCTATTTGTTCAATATTTTTTGGGGGTATAAGTTCTATGTTTCATATTTAAATATACCAGTATATTTTATAAACTGCTGTATAAATTATATGCATTTCTTTATAAGCTTCTGATTTTTTTTTTGAGTTATCTACATCTTCTGACTCTCCGTCATCTCAATATTAAATAACATTTCCTTTTTTTTTTTTCTTGGTGTGTGTGTGTGTGTGTGTGTGTGTGTGTGTTTTCCCCACTTTCAGAACAATGTGATGGAATTTTCATAGAAATTGTGGTTACCCATTGTAACAAGTATTTGGAGCCATTAGGAACTGTTTTGAAAGCTGAAATTAGTTGTAATTCTCTACTAAACAGGTGGATTTAATTGAAGTTAAGAATGCTAAAACAGCGGATTTTTCATGAAAAGAACATTTATCTTCCATCTCTCAGAGTCACGTGTTTCAAAGCAATGGCAAACACTGACAACATAAGAGAAACTATAAGCATTGCATGCTCAGATAGTCGTATAGGTATCCTGTCTCAAGAAAACAAAACTTATTTAGAGTCAGAGACTATTCAACAGCACATACACACAATTTAGAGCACGGATATGAAGCATAAGATCAATGTTTTACTTGGTGAATTTAGTACTTTATTTTATCTTTAAGTACATTACACATTACCGGATGTGTAGCATAAAACTAAATGGCATTTGTTGAACCAGTTGTTTTACATTTGCTTTGCTGCTTTCCAAAAGGAGTGCAAAGATCCATGAAAGAATAAACTCAAGTTGAGTTTTAAAAAATAGACCACAAACCTTTAAAAAAAAAAATACTAAAATTATGAAGGAAGCACCTACTGATTTAGAAATATTTGTCCATAATTTTGGAAATATGTTTGATATCAGTTTACAAATAAACACAATAAATTTGTGCTTATTGTACTCAACGAAGAGGGTGTAAGGCATAGTATCTAAGTTTTTATAAATATTGGAGAAAATACCTGGATTTGACACTTTTTAGTTCTCTTACCTGCACTACATATTTCTATCACTGAAAAGAGGAGCTAAATCCAAAAAAAAAAAGAAAGAAAGAAAGAAAAAGACCAAATTCACTAATAAAATTCTTGCTATACATTTTTTTTTTAATATCTATATTTTTATTGATTTTTTTTTTTAACAGAGAGGAAGGGAGAGAGATAGAGAACTAGAAACATCAATGAGAGACATCATTGTGGGATGTGCCCGCAACCAAGGACATGCCCTTGACTGGAATTGAACCTGGGACCTTTCAGTCTGCAGGCCGACACTCTATCCACTGAGCCAAACCAGTTTTGGCTGCTATAATTTTTTTTTTTTTTTTTTTTTTTTATCAATCTTTATTGTTCATATTATTACAAAGGTTCCTCATTTCTTCCCCCCTCCACCAGGTTCCCACCCTATCCTCCGCCCTTTCCCCATCCCCCATTGTCCTCATCCATAGGTGCACAGTTTATGTTCAGTCTCTTCCCGCATCCACCATTTCCCCCCTCTCCCGTATTTCTGATTCTATTATAATCAACAGTTAATATTGTTCATCAGGTTTTTTAATTTCCTTGGTTTTTTTTTTTTTTTAATTAATAGACTTTTATATTTTTAAGAATAAATTTTAAAATTTAATAATTTTAAACCTTGTTTTTTCTGCCCTGGGAACTGAGAAGCAAACTTGTTTACATGTAAACTTGCCCTTAGGCTATCAAAAGGAGTAGCCATTCAAATGAAAATGGACACATTGTTTAAAGATAGCTACTGGCTGGAATTGGATTACCTGTTCTGGGTGGGAAGGGCTTGTCCTCCCCTTTCTCCATTGAAATTAAGGTGTTAGCTTTAAAACCTCTTTTTGGTAAGAGACCTTAAACTTTCAGAACTTTAAATTTTTCAGGTAGTAAATCAATTACTTAGTATTTTCTCAAATCAATAATACCTCTACATGCCTAAGGATACACTTCACACAAAAGATACTTCCAAATAGATCAACCAACCTCATCCAGACCCCACACAAGGCACTCACAGATCAACACCCCAGTGCTATAATAACTCAACACATCCAGATCTAAGCCTTCATCACTTGATTCAGCAGACCCTCAAGTTCCCCCAAAAGTTTCCAGCCATGTCTGAGAGGCAGCCCTGGGGCATGGGCAGGCAAGGAGCGAACTGTTCCAGGCCCGGCTGCTCCTGGCCTGGCCTCTGTTGCTCTGGTCCACTCCACAATCAGCTGCTCCAGGTCTGGCCGCTGCCGCTCCAGGCCTGCCTGCTGCTGTTCCGGGCCTGGATGCTCCCGACCCGGATGCTCTGGGCCTGGATGCTTCGGGCCTGGCTGCTCTAGGCTTGGCTGCTGCTGCTCTGGGCCCGGCTGCTCCGGGCCCGGCCACTCCTGGCCTGGCCACACCCCGGCCTGGCAGCTTCGAGCTTGGCTGCTGCTGCTCTGCTATATATTTTAAATCAAAAAGCTACATTTAAAAACATAAACATAATTATAAAACAGATACTTTATTTTTTCCAAATCTCTCTCTTAGTCATAAAAATATCCACATTTTACCCAGTGAAGTTATTGCCTCATGAAAATTCACTAAGAAGAAATCTGTCTTGTCATATTAAAGCAACTATGCACAGCTACTAGAAAAAAAAATTCTATTGGACTGCAGATGATTAAAATGGCAAAAAAAAAAAAAAATTATCTGCACTACTTTGAGTGTTTGTATGTTTAAATCTTGATAAATACCAGTTAGGAGGCAAGCATCCTTAGAACATGTAAATTAAAAACAATCAATTGTTTTAAATATCACAAACAAATTAAAAATATTCCTGCTTTGTTTAAAAATAGAACTTGACATTTATTCAACCAATTAATTTGACAAGATTGATTAAGCATAATCTGACACCATTTAGGCATAAATGCCTGACATATATTGCAACTGAGTGTGTAAAGAGAAGCAACTAAAAATATAAAGGAAGGGCATTTTTCAAGTTTATGCATTTAACTATTAATGAAACAAAAAACTCTTTAAATATACATTAATTAAATTGGTTTCCAGTGTAATGAAGAAGATAAATGAAAGATGGATGCGGTATAGTTTAGAAAGGAAGAACCATAACAGCTTTCTCTATCCTTTTCAGTTTTTCTGGGAAAGCTAGTTTGAGGTCTGTCAAGATCAGCATATTTGAGATAACAATATAGCAAGTGCTCATGAGATTTGCATCTCCACTTTAGATTTCTCATTCGTGAACGTCTTTTTGCTTTATCAGTACAGCTACCAACGGGCTTAGCAAATGCCGCTGGAGTGGAATCTTTCATTGCATTTCAGACTGAAAATTTAATTGTTCACGTCCATTTCTAGCAGCAAGCCATGTCTGCAGACTTGCGATAAATCCAACCAAACAACAGGACAGCCCTGAGGATGTATGCAAATAAAATATTAGCCCACATCTGCAAGAGTTAATGGGGCAAATACTATTATGGATATTGTGTACTTAAGTTAATTTCATTTCTGCTTTACATTGGCTGGCCTCATCAAGCTGAAAAACATTGAACCTGCATTTCAAGTTATATGGTTCAGTTTAAAAACATCCAACATTATCATGCCATTGGTAACTTTATGTCTGTAATTTAGATCAAAAGCATATATTTGCTTCATTTCCGTGTCTGTTTTTCAGATATGCTGCTATTCTTTCTTCCCTCCACAAATGCAAATTTAATGCTTGTCATCCTTCAGAATATAGAAAATAACAAGACTAAATTGTATGTGATATTATTTTCCCCTAAACAACCCTTTGTGCCTTTGCATTGTTATTTATGTATCCATTATAAGTTTTAACTCATTTTTAATAATTTATTCTAAGAAAACAATGTGTGGTACTGGGAAAGAATAGATAATAAAAAATAAAGTAAAAATTTAAACTGGCCAATTAAAAATATATCATTTTTCCTAATGTAATGAGGGAAATGTCATGTCGGAGCAAAGGGATTACCAACTATAATCACAAAGCCTATGAGGATGAATATGTGAAAAGTAGATTATTATGACCAACTCCAGTAACTAATCAATTGTAATTACATGCTAACTTTAAAATAACTCGACTCTGTGTGATTTTAAATAAAAAGCAAATAAAAGAGTAAAGAAAAAGAAAAAAGAGGGGGAAAGAAACAACAAATTAAATTTCCCTTTAAAAAGGCAACATAGGCTGCAATAGTAACACATAAAATAGCAATTTCTATTTTTACTTCTTAACTAGAGGCCGAGTGCACAAAATGCTTACATTCAGGGTGTCCCTCAGCCTGGCCTGCACTTCTCACAGTCCGGGAGCTCTTGGGAGCTGGCCAACTGATGGCTTAGGCCAGCTTCCTGTCAGACATCTCACAGTCGGAGATTCTTAGTGCTGCTGCAGAATCAAACCACTGCCACTGTGCTCACCAGGTATGAGCCTGGCTCAGGCCCTCTGGCTGAGCAGTGCTCTCCCTGTGGGAGCGCAATGACCACCAGGGGGGCAGCTTCTGCATTAAGCATCTGCCCTCTAGTGGTCAACGTGCATCATAGCAACCAGTCATTTCACTGTTCTGTTGATTTGCTTATCATCCTTTTATTAATAGAACATTCAGGAATTACTCAAGGCATTAAAGTTTCTATACATTCGATGCTATCAAATATTTAGGAAATATATAGGATTTTCCCCCAGAGGGAAGTTAGTGTTGCCTTTTTATATAATAAGAGATTAATAAAGTATTATCTTACTGTAAAAGATTAATGCTTTGGATCACAGCAAGACAACATAATTGGATTAAGAGTACCATTGCTAATACAGTAGGTGGCAGTTGCTAAGACATTTTTCCTGGACATCATTTTCATCTAGATTGGTTTCAATTTGTCTTAGTTTCTTAAGGTTTCTCTAGGAGTACAGGTGTAGTGATTCTTTTATCACCAAGTATGGCCTGTGTCATGCCATAATTATTCTTTATACCTTTTGAAGATTGGAAAATGTATAGGAAGAAAAATTTCCCTTAACTAATCCTGTGGGTCTTATTTCTGAGACCTTGTATTGATATGGCCATTTTATTAGTTAGAAAAGTATAAGATTCTATCCCTATAAAGAATAGCTCTATGGAGTCATAAATTAGGAATAAGACATCTCCCGTTAGCCAATTTTTCTATTTATGTTTTTGAGACACAAATAAATTTGCTTGAAATACTAGTGTAATATTTATGCTTTGAGAAGAGTTTAGATTGATCACATGGAGGTAGAATGGTACAATATTTTGGAGTTCAAAATACTGGTTTTGCAAACTATGGTCAAAACTTACTTTATGACATTGGGTAAATTAATCAGCCTTGGTGAGAGTCAGCCTTCTGGACTAAAGACTGACAGAATGATTTCTGCCTTGAATGTTCAATGAGTTTGGAATGATATTGATGACACATGGTCCGTACTCGCATCTAGCTCATATATTAGATGAGATGGCTGGCATGAAACCTACATGACAACACAACATTAATTAGATTTTTTTCATTGAGATTCAACCATTTCTTTAAATAGTTATGCCATTTCATATTTTCTAAAGTTGAAATAGGAGTCTTAATAAATATTAAATATTAATCAATGGTAAAAAAAAATCCTGAAAATAATTCTCAACAAGCATTTTTTGAGCTGGGAGGTCTTGGAGTTGCTAAAAGTAAATTTTATATATATATATATATATATATATATATATATATATATAAAATATATATTAGCAATTATATTAGCTAATACTATATATACAAATATATATAATTGCTAATACTATTAGCAATTATATATATAATTTATATATAATTATATATATAATAAATATTATATATATATAAATTATATATATATATAATTTAATACATAAAAGTATTTTTCTTTAAATTTTCCACACTTTCTTATATTTTAGAATTCAAGAGCAAACATATGGTGGGTATGTCAACCACATTTTGGGAGTTATATAGCTCAGTTCAGACATCCATTTTATTCATTTCATTGATGATGAGAACAAAAATGAAGAGACCAATAACTCAGGCTGGGAGAACAGTATCTTCAAAGAATTGAACACTAGAGAGGAGATAATACTTCAGTATCTTATGGTTATAGAATATAAGAGAGGGATCCATAGTAAAAGAGGAAAAGGGTAAGAGAGAGGAAAATAGAAGTAAGAGGCTATCACTGGGTTTGTAAGTCATCCAATTAGGGGAGTAATCTCTCAGATTTTTACTTTGACCTTTAGCATGGAAAATGGAATGAAATCCAGAACTGTGGAGACCTTAGAGGCAGTTTTAGTAATCCACTTAAAAGATGATGGAGAACCCAATATCAGAGATAATTCAGGGTAAAATTGACATAATGTAGGCAGATTTTTCTAACAAACAAACAAAAAAAATACTGTAGGATCTTCCTCAACCTATTCATTCTTTTATTCAAATATTTTAATAAAATATTTTGTTGTTTTTATATGGCTTCCAAACCCATAATTTAGATGCTTTAAATTAGATGCTTTAAATTAGAATTTATGAAACATCCTATTGATGATGAAGAGACAGAAAAACTCAAATTGATAAAAATAAAATAAAAAGTTTCAGAAAGCATATCATTTCACAATCCTGCCATCTAGAACCAACATGAGTGAACCTAGGTCAGTCTTATAATTATATGAATTATTGTTTATATTTTGATTCTATACTATCAAGAAAATCTTTAGTGATTGTTTGAAAGAAGTTAAAAATGTTACATATATTTTATATGGCTAATAAAATTGTTTTACTCCAACAATTTATCCTAAAATATTATAGAGCAGAGCTCCTTTTTAAAATTCAGAATAGCAAATGGTTTACCCTGGAGAAGTGTACTCTAAACTGCAACTTTGACAGTTTGAACCTTAAGAAATGAATGTTTCTTTTATTCATGCATAAAAAAAGATGACTAAAGCAAGCCACGTAATGAGTAGACAGTTGCACTTCTTGAGAAAATAGGCTGTTCCCAATTCTTTAAACACTGTTATATATGAAAACATGTTTTGTCTAAAGGAGGCATTTTTTTTCTAATTTATATAGCAGATTTTTACTTTTACTAAAAGCCCAAAAATTTATAGAGAAATATTAGGGTTTTGAGACTCCTAATACAAATAAGTGAATAACTTATACAAGTAAAGGTAAAACAAAGTGCTTATCTATAAACATAATTATAAACTAAGACAAAAACAGATCATTTGTATCTGAACCATTTTTTTCTCATTTTATTGATGTGTGTGTGTGTGTGTGTGTGTGTGTGTGTGTGTTGTGTGTAAATTGATCATGCTGGAAGTGACATTCAAAATCAAATATGGAAAATGCTATTAATATGATTATTAAGTAAGCTGAGATCCCGATCCACAGCTATGCCCAGGAAACATTAAAGTAGTTTGGCATAGACAGTTGTCCCTTTTTATATTGAATATTATCATCTTTAATACTAAACATATTATTTTTCTTAAGTTTGTTGCTTTTAATAAAGTTCAGTGACTAAGTGATTTTGCACATCCTTTAGATTTTTTTGTTGTTGTTGTTACATCTGAGAAATCACTTACTATAGTTTCTGAATCCTTACAGTGACTTTAGGGCAATACTGTTTTAATTATCTTCAGAATTTTTTTATTATATTTTTCTAAAATAGAAATATAACAGGATATAGTTGTGTTTTTTTTTAGCTGTTCATTTTGTAATAATAAAATAATGAGTGTGTATTTACACAGTTAGATGTCAAAGTTTATATAATTCAGCTTTGGATGAAATTAACTGCATATTTGCACTGATATTAGACATTTATCTTCTGATTTATTCATGTAAAAATATGATCACTTTCATTGTCATTTTATCTTTAATATGGTGTACTTTATGCAAGCTATTTTATTTTTTCATTGCCTTTTGACAAACAGAGTGATTAAGCTCACTGTGCCCTTGGCACTGGAATTTTACTTCCTCTTCTTAGAATGAAGGTGTTTGTTCTAAGGCTTTCTTCATTTCTTCTAGGGCTGTGACTATAAAGCTCTAAGCTCAAATCTTAGTAAGTCTCTTTGAATCTGAACACCTTTATCCACTATTTGTGTGGCCACCTGTTACTTAGCCACTTCTTCATCTCTTCCCATTAAAACAAGTGGACCGTCCTATGTACTTAGCCCATAAAAAAGGACTCAAAGTTATGCATTGAGTTATACGTCTTATGTCCATATCTAACTTCAAACTCCAAGGAGCAGAAACTGTGACTAATTCTAACCTGGTGTTCCCCATTTTCCTAGGATTAATATTATCTATTATTCTTAGTACAATACTTTGCTGAGACGGGCAAGGAACACATACAATCCATATGTATGCAATAATTGGTTCAATTGTGTGGTTGGTTATTATGTGACAGATAATAAGTTGCTTCCTTTTAAACGCTTCAAAAAATAATACAAGTACATTAACTCTGCAAATATGAAAATTATTTTTAAAGGCATTTCAAATACTTTCAAGCTTATTTCTTTCATTAAATGTTGCTAGAAATAGATTAGAATTAGGCCTCCTCTAAGAGATTTTTCTTATAGAAATTAGTCACAGATACATACCAAGACTGCTTTTTAGTGGATTCAAAGGCTTAAAACAATTAAATTTTGTTGAGTTATTTTTCAGCTTTTTTTTTAAATAAGTAGAAAAAAATAAGATTAATACCCTTAAGAAGAAAGAAGTCTCACAAAGTTTCTGATACCACAAATACAAAAAGTAGGAAAGAAAATTGTGTCTGTATCCTGCAGAAAAATTATCTCTTTTAGTAGCTTGCAAGTAATTTAGGAAATATATGCTCCGCTAGTAGTATGGCATAGCTGTTTGCCTAGGATAAGGTGCAACTTCTGAAATTTGTTTATGGTTCAATTATTTTTAAAATTATTCAGACTTCAGAGGATAAAAGCACAGAAGGCACTGTTTATCATCAATTATGCAATATTTTAATTAAGCATAAAATAATAAGCAAAACTAAAATCTAATTTATTTTCCAGTCCAGTGATTCTCAGATTTTTATATATTCAAGAACCCCAGAAGTCCATTGTTGTAAAATCCTAAGAACAATTTTATGCCAATTTCTGTATGTATGGGTCCAGGAATATGCATTTTGATAAGGACTTCAGGTGTTGCTTAGCCAGTGAGAATTAGACCAATTTTGAAACTTTTTCTTGAAGGTCACTCAGAGTGAGACAGGAGTGGTTCAGAGCATAGAAAAGGCATCAATAAACACTTGATGAATTGGAACCTAAATGTCATAGACTTGTAAATCTTGTTGAAATTCTAAAACCATTACTTTGTCCTTATCAGATAACCAAATATAATCTCATTATTCTTAAATATTCTAAGCAAGTGATACCTGTTCTCTGTAAATACTACTTTATTAATTTTAATTTAATAACATAAGTGGTACATATACTGGTTTCTAGTCAAAATTATGTTAATGAAAAGAATGATAGTTTTTCTCTTTATTTTTGTCCATCCATTAGCCAAATCTATTATCAGACTTGTAAATAAATTATACAAAATTCAATCACTCTATTCAGTATCATTAACATCAGCTATATATAGTCACAATATAGTCACTATATATAGTCACAATAGAGAACCCAGCAAGAGTAAGCAACATTTTATCAAAGTGACATTGTTGACCAAAATGATAACTATTTAGACTAAATTTTAAAAACTTGATTATTGATACTTTATTGCTAATTCATTCTGAATCTTATTTCCTGCAGGGCCACATTTTTGTAGTTATGGGTCATTTGATATATAATTATATACAGAGATTAAAAGCTATTTTAATGTTTATTTTTATGCTTTCTTGAATTGCATGCACAATCTCAAAATCATTATGTTGCTCATTTTAAAATGTTCGTTTCCATTATACAAAATATTTGTTGCTTTGACAAAGAAATTCTTATATCTAAACAAGGATATAATTGCTTTGCACTTGTTATCTCTAAACCCATCTCAAATGCTAATTTGTAAGTTAATGCCAGGATACCATTATTGTGAAATATACATCAACCTAATTAATTGTTCATTCACTTACCCAGACAGCAGCTCCTAGATGCCAGGTTATACATAGTAAGAGTGGATGACACATGAGCTAAACTAAACAGCAAAGAATGTGTAAAGATCTTAATTGTTTTATATGCATACACCAGGGATCAGGTATCAGCATAATTATTGAAAGAGCTATTTGTTCATAAAGAGGGCCTTATCAATTGAAGTGAAATGAGCTTTTGCAAAATGATGAATAGATCAGTTTTTCAAAACTTGGAATTTTAAACTTGTGTTTGCACGAGATACATGGAGCAAATTTAAAAATGCAAAATTCTCAGACTTTCCAAAGCCCAACTCATTAACATCACTGTGAGTGAGACGCAGGAATCTTTATTTTAATAGGCACCAAAGATGCTTTTGATGCAATGGTATCAGGACTATATTTTGAGGAACATTGGCTTGGAAGGCAGTGATAATATCTCTCTATATATAAAAGCTGACTGACCATCCCATCCATCCATCCAACTGTCCAACCGTCCAACTGGTACATATGATGAGCATTAGCAATCTATAACAAAAGCCTAAGAGACCATCGCAACCAAATGGATGACCAAACAGGCTGCATGGAACGACTAGTCTGGCAGGGGGGTTAGTGAGGGCTGACCAAACAACTGAGCAGCAGGCTACATGGGGTGACCAGGCTGTGTGGGGTGACTGCAGGGGAGGGGCTATTGGGAGTGACCAGGTTGGGATGGGGGGAGCAGTGAGGGGTGACCAGGCTGGCAGAAAGGGTCAGTGAGGGGCAACCAGGCTGGTAGGAGTGGGGTAGTTGGGGGTAACTAGGCTGGCAGGAGTCAGTAAAGGGCAACCAGGCTGGTGGGCCTAAACCAGCAGTTGGACATCCCCCAAGGAGTCCCAGATTGTAGAGGGTGCAGGTTGGGCTGAGGGGACCCCCTCCCCATGCACAAATTTCATGCACCAGGCCTCTAGTTTAAAAATAAACATTGACTTTCTGAAACCTGTTTGGCTCAGTGGATAGAGCGTTGGCCTGCGGACTGAAAGGTTCTGGGTTCAATTCTGGTCAAAGGCATGTACCTTGGTTGTGGAACATCCCCAATGGGGGGGTGTTCAAGAGGCAGCTGATCAATGATTCTCTCATCGATGTTTCTCTCTATCCCCCTCTCTTCCTCTCTGTAAAAAATCAATGAAATATATTTTTTAAAAAGAAAAAGCTTAAGATTCCTATTCACCTCAGCTTTTAATAAAAAAATAAAATAAAATAAATATTGACTCATGCATGAATGATACATATAAAGCTCTCACTGGCGCCGAAAGCACGTGTTTATTTTGACCTGTCTTTGTTGATGATGAATTTGGTTGTTTTTGTTGACATTCTGAACTGAATATGAAATGATTTATAACAGTTCTATCCTTGAAGCTACCTTTGGAAATAGTAAATATAACTAAACATGAGAATCTTTGTCCAAAAATGAACATCTTCATAAATTAAATGAAGATATTTTGGATATACTTGATGGAGATTTTCACACCTATTTGAGTGATGATTCCATCGATTCAATGGATGATGCCGAATTTCTTTTTTTTTTAACTTTAAATTTTTTTTATTTATAGACATTTCAGAACCATTAAAATCAACAATGAATTTTTTCAGACATAATATCCATGTTTCTCTTAAAATAAACAGTGGGCCCATCAGGTAATGCTCTGGACAGTAATGAAACTGAGACCTGATAGTCCACGGGCCCCAGTTTCCATGCCAAGAAACAGTACAGGTTACAAAATTCTGTAAGAAGAACAACCATTTTTATGTAAGTTAAAAAAAATTAAAAATATTCCCAATTTAAGTCAAGTCCATTGAAATTCTTAATTTGGGAATGTCATGACATAAATTAAAATTGATTGTAGGTCCAATCATCATGCTACTGAGAAATCTTAATAGTAAATGGGGTCTTTTTAATGGTACTAGATTACCAAAAGATTGTGACCTAACATAATCGAAGCAGAAGTATTAACAGGATCTGCAGAAGGAGAGGTTGTTCTGATTCCAAGAATTTATTTGTCCCCACCTAACACTAGCCTCCCATTTAAACTAATTCGAAGACAGTTTCTTGTGGTGCCAACATTTGCGATGACTATTAGTAAACCACAGGAAAAACTCTACATAGATTAGTAATATTCTTACCTGACCATCGTTTTTGGACATGGTCGGTTGTGGTATATGTTGCTTTCTCTTAAATTTAGAGTGTGTGACATTAAAATTAAAGTTGTAAATACTTCATCACAAGGGAAATTAGTCAAGCACTCTGAAAGTGTTTTCACTCTTAATGTGGCCTACAGGGAGATATTAGAAGAGTTTAATCAATTTATCAGTCATTGTATCAATGTTTTTATATCATGTTTTTGTTTTTATATCGTATTTTTGCTATTGTCATATCATATTGTTATTGTTTATTTATTCATCAAGTTATATATTGTTTTCATATATATTTTACTAATTTTCTTACATCTCTGACACTTCTATTATAGAGAAAGGGTGAAAAGCAATGTTAAAATATTTCTTCTAATTAATTTCCTTTCAATGTGCATGAATCATACATCAGGCCACTAGTATACACATAATGAGAGATGGGTGATGATATATGAGGGAGGAGGGGTAAGAGGATGGGGGGAAAGAGAGAGAAAGAATGAATGGACAAAAATCATTGACTATAGCCACAAATTTCAGGGGATATGAAGTCTAAATGTTTTTTGTTTGTGTTTGTGGGTTTTTTTTGTTTTTTTTTTTAATATACCAAGACTTGCAAGATAATGTATTTTAAAAGCTAATTGAATGTAATTATATGAATTTGGTGCGATGATAATAAGTATTAACTAAAAATGACATGGGCCACCCAGCCAGTGTGACTCAGTGGTTGTGTCAACCTATGAACCAGGAGTGTCAACCTATGGTTTAATTCCTGGTCAGGGCACATACACAGGTTACTGGCTTGAGGACCAGTGGTGAGCATGCAGGAGGCAGCCATTGGGTGTTTCTATCTATCCCTCATCCTCCCTCTCTGAAATTAATAAAAATATATTTAAAAAAAGAAATAGGCTTTTCAATTATTTTCCAAAGACATGAAATCTGCACTAATAACAGAGAAACACGAAAATTGACCATACCTCCGCTACGCCCACAAGCCAATCAGAAGTGAGTATGCAAATTAACCCAACCAAGATGGCTGTGACCATGGAGCAAGCAGGAGGCTTGGGTTGACCCTGCTCTGGCTGACCCTTGCCTCCACTCAACATTATAAGGTTTCAATTATAGAAGATAAATAAATCACAACAAAAATGGCAGCAGCCACAGAGCTGAAGAGAGCAGGAGACTTGGGTTTCCCCCAGGGATGGAGGAAGCCAAGCTTCCTGGCCAGCTCTGGCCTCTGCTCAAGGCTACAAAGTTTCAATTACAGAAGATAAATAAATCCCAGATACCAGAACCTCCACTTGGTTCGGCAGGGGATGTGGCCAACCTACAAACCACCACAAGCCCTTTGCCCAGACTGCCCCACACCCAAAGGGAACCCTCACCCTGATCCGGGACACCCTTCAGGGCAAACCAGCTGGCACCACCCATGCACCAGACCTCTATCCTATCTAATAAAGGAGTAATATGCAAATTGACTGTCACTCCAACACACAAGATGGCTGCTCCTTATGGTTAAAGATGGCTGCCCCCATGTGGACACAAGATGGCCACCATAGGATGGCCAGCAGGAGAGGGCAGTTGGGAGGGACCAGGACTGCAAGGGAGGGCAGTTGGAGGCAATCAAGCCTACAGGGGATGGCAGTTAGAAGTGACTAGGTCAGGAGAGGAGGGAAGTTGGGGGCAACCAGGGTTGCAGGGAAGGGCCGTTAGGGGCAAACAGGTTGGAATGGGAGCAGTTAGGAATCAATCAGGTTGGCAGGAGAGTGGTAAGGGGGTGATCAGGCTTGGCAGGCAGAAACAGTTAGGGCAATCAGGAAGGCAGGCAGGCAAGCAGTTGGGAGCCAGCAGTCCTCGATTGTGAGAAGGATGAGTGACTGCCCATTTATCCCCGATCACTGTATGGGTCCCAGATTGGAGCGGGTGCAGGCTGGGCTGAGAGATACCCCTCCCCTTGTGCACAAATTTCATGCACCAGACCTATAATAATAATTAGCAGCTAACATTTTATTATCCCTTAATATGTGTCAGAGACTGTTTTGAGTGCTTCATTTGTAAATTATTTAATATCATAGTAATGCAAGGAGTTACATGTCATTACTATATCTGTTTTACAGAATAGGCACTGAGAACAATAGGCTGGGTGACTTGCCCTAAATTACAATTAAAAAATGAAATAGCTGAATACAGAGCCCTCAATTTTAATCAATATAATCTACTGATATAAGGATTTCAACTTATTTTATTACAAATATTCAAATTAATTCTTAATGAGTTTATTCAGTTAATTTATTATTTTTCAGAGTTAATGCTGTCCAAATATTTATAGCACTTTCCCTCAATTTCCAGAAAAGTTTTAAAGATTATTATTTACTCTAAAATGTCAGTATAGAAATCATTTCAGATCTATTTGACATATATCTTAGCCACTTACTTTAGTTCCATCCATCTTCGTCTTCAATGTATAGAAATATGTCTACATATAATGGAAAAGTAAATGAAAATTCACATAAATGAGTGGAAAATCTCACAACCAGTGTCAACTGTCATGTGAATTAGAGAAACTGAATGAGTAATGACTGAGCATATATAATTCTGCTGATGGTGTGGATTTACATTTACATATGTGGCATTTGTCCCACAAAGACGGACAAGTGAACTGCTTTAAACACATGAAGTATATCTTTGGGGAATTTACCAAAAAAAGCATACAACAACTTTTCTTAAAATAGTTCACTTGAATGGGTATCTTTACACCTTAACACAGCACCATTCCATAACAACCATTTGATATGGAAATGATGAGTCCCTGACTGTACATTGTGTCTTCATATATCTCTGCAAATAAAAATACCACAGAACATAGATGTGTAGAATAAATAATAATCTTAAGGGAAACTACTTTCTCATGTGAATTTTTAAAACTTTAAATTATCCATATCAGCTGAAACCGGTTTGGCTTAATGGATAGAGCATCAGCTTAGGGACTGAGAGGTCCCGGGTTCGGTTCCGGTCAAGGGCATGTACCTTGGTTGCGGGCATATCCCCGGTAGGGGGTGTGCAAGAGGCAGCTGATCGATGACTCTCTCTCATCAATGTTTCTAGCTCTCTATCTCTCTCCCTTCCTCTCTGTACAAAATCAATAAAAATATATTTAAATAAATAAATAAATAAATAAATAAATTATCCATATCAGTTGGAGTGTCTCAAGTCAACCGTCAAAAGTTAAAAGTGTGCTTTTCCTATTAAAGCAGTGGGAAAAAAATGTCAAATAATTTTGCATTTTAGAGATAACATGTTCAATGAAATGGTGTTTGCTGATGAAATTGTGTCATTTGGCAAGATCCCAGATGCACCACTTACTAGAAAAGTAACTCTAAACATAAACTCTTTCTATTTCAGTTGTTTTACATAAAAAGGACTCTTAGAATGTATCTTATACAATCTTTCTTAGCATTAAATGTGATAATTCACTTAGAAGGATTTAAGACTATGGTAAATTCTCTGTGGTTATTAAGATAATTTTCACCATCATTATTACCTGTGAAAAAATATTTAATAGATAAAACTTTAAAAAATAATAGATGATTCTTTATCTTAATGTTTGCATTAATGAAAGAAGACAACCATTTATAATGTGAGAGTATTTTAAAAATATAAAATCCAAAAAAATGAAACTTCTAGAAGAAAAGAAGCAAAACTCTTTGTGACCTTGAAGTGGGCAAATGTTTTCTCAAATCAAAAACAAAAGCACAAAATAGAAAAGAAAATTTTGATAAATTGAATTTATCAAAATTAAATACTTTTACTTTTTACAGGGCACCAACAGGAAAATGAAAAAGTCATAGGTTCTGGGAGAAAATATTCACTGCATACGTATCTGACAAATTGCATTGAGCATTCTTACATGCCAATAATGGAATCAACTCAATATGAAAAACAGAATAAACGTTTAATAGACAATTCAAAAGAGAAATGTAAGAATTGTCAACAAGAACATCAAAAGACACTAACATCATCATTCATTAGAGAAATTCAAATTAAAACTATAATAAAATACCCATCCACAACTATTGGCTAACATTCAAAAGACTGACCATCCCAAACTATTACTAAAGATGTGAAAGAAATGAAATGTCAATACCTTGTTGTTGGGAATGATACAATCAAATTGGAAATAGCTTGGCAGTCTTCTTTGAAAAGTTAAACTTAGAATATGGTATAGCTAGGGCCAGCTTCATTAATGAAAAATAAAAGTATAAATAAATAAATTACATTGAAGTCTCTCAAATAATAACATACATTGTCTTTCCTGCTCTTGTTTTTTTTTTTTTTCCTCTCTACAAACACACAATTTTATCAACTTAAAAACTGTAGCTCTTTGCTATCAAACTAGAAAATTAACCATTTCTGTAATTTAATCACGAGTACTCAGGTTTTGCTCAGAGTGTAATTTGTAGGTTTGTTGCCAGGAGCATTGACATTTTTATTCAATTTTTCATGTTATTTATATGTTCCTAGAAAAATCTAAAAGGAGCTCCTCAGGCCAGGACTGTGTAGACAACGAAATAATTGAGAATGACTAGATCTGAAACTTGGAATAGCATAGCATGCAATCGTTACAGTCTCTGAAGTTCATCACGGACATTTGAGATACGTCATACATTTCTCAAGAAGAAAGGATTTGTAAAATTTTTAACATATGCATCTTCTTGTGTTTGGGTTATTTTCTCTGCCTCAGTCATCAACCCTGTTTCTTTATTACCCACACGTTGTCTTTTGTGTGCTCACACTAACACACATTAGAGAGAGGAGAAATGAAGCACAGCTCACAAAAATACTTTTTTCTTGTATGGTGGCATTTACCCTAACTGCTGAGTACAATCAGCTTCTGTGTATCCTATCAGGTCAATGTCCAATTTCAATTAGAAATAATTACTGGCTACATTTCCAGAGGTTCAATTCCTGATCTTGATGCTATATCCATTTTCAAAAATTTTTAATGTAAAATGAGCTTTGCTACAATTGCTCTGCAAAGTATCAACATCTGTTGTTCTCCCTATGTATTTATGTTCACTTAGAGATGTGTAAGCTTTCTTGTCTGAGCTCTAGGGCATGCCCCTGCCATAGGGATATGGCCACCCTAGCTTTCATTGAAAGAAAGAGCCATTCCAAGTGGAGCATTACATAAGCACAACTGTGTTCTTTCTAACTTTGTGCTACTATATATTTTAGTAAGCAGGCAGAAAATACGCCAGTAAAAAATCATGGCAGGAAAAAATGATAGTTTCTAATGTCCTGATTTTTATTTTGTATGTTTAAAAATTTTTTAAATGACTATGAAACAAGCAAGTAGAGATGTCAAGAAGATAGTTAAGCATATTTATTATGAGCTCTGTGGAGAGCTCTGGTCTGGAATAAGAACTAGAGAGTCATTAAAAAATCACACATAAATCATAGAAATAGATGAAATCATTTAGGGAGAAAGTCTGACAGAGGAAAGGAGGAGGGAGATGGTCTGGTAGGAAAGCATTTCCAGGAGTAGTTAAGGAGAAAGGGGATTTACAAAGAATAGGCAAATCTAAAGGGGAAAAATCAGAGATGGATCAGTCACATGAACCAAGAGAGGAAGTATTTCAAAAGGAGGGTTTTATCTATCTGCGATGTTGTTAACCAGACAAGTGAAAAGAGATTTTCAACGTGGAGGTAAGTGATGTCCTTTTACATGAGAGGACTGTTGGAACAGAAGAGACATTAGAATATAGGCAGAGAAAGTGCAAAGAGCAGTGTACAAACCGTCTAAAACCTTAACTGATTGTCCTAATGAGGCCTGGAAGGGTACTTAGAACCTAGGAATGATTTTAATTTTGTTTTTCTTTCTGTTTTAATATTGGAGACATATCGTTCTATTGCCATAGCCAGCACATTTTTTCCCCAGCACATCTGGTCACAGGTAGATCACTTTATCAGGCATCACTTCCTCAAATTCTTCTTTGTCAAAATTGAGATAAGCAATTTCTCTTTAACATACTTCTCTTTTAATAGGCTATGTTCTCCTTAAACCTTCCACCAGATATTAGAAAACATTTCACTGATCAGAATTTAATGATGGTCCCTAACTTAAACTCAATTATTGCAAAAGGAAATGTGGTTGCTATGATTGAATTTACTGTCAGGTCTTGGGGATGGGTCCAACTTCCCAGAGCACTGTGACAGCTCTTTCTCAAAATGAAGGTTCTATGCGACTATCAGAAAAGGAAAATGGCTCTTAAGTAGAGAGCTAATAAATAGCTCTGCAACAAGTACAACAGAGTTTAAAAGTATACATATCAGGAACACTGAATTTGATGGGCAAGCAATTTTGCATGCATATTTGAGTTACAATAGCATAAGTTGAAAGTAAATCCAGGATAGAGTCACTTTTTGAATTATCCAAATTTGTAATTATACCAGTTTTACAAAATATCTTTGTTTATGGATTTATAACATCATATTTTTGGAATGTTTCAAATACTCCCGAAGGCTTAGAATTCCTCTTCTCACCCCTATTCTCAGGACGGTCAGACAAAAGTGCCTTGTCAATCAAGCAATAATGGGCTTGATCAGATAGACCACTGCTTTCCTATATCTCCCTTTTTGAAACTTGACATCATCTTCTGTGATGGGAAATGCATTTTTCCCTTTATTTTTGAGAATATTGAAAGGTTTGATAAATTGAAAAATGCAGAAATTCTTATATCATAATAAAAATATTGAAGGACATCCTACACTTCCTATATTTTATTCCCTTCCTATATATTTATGTCAAATAATCCATTTTCTGTTTTTTGGTTTTTTTATCTACACTGTTGGCAGAGTTTAGTTTTGTTCATAGAAATAATATTGCATGGGGAGTGATTAAAAGTGAAAGTTGAGGTTCACCTACACCACGTGTAGAGGCTTCTTGGAGAGACTCAGAGTAAAACCACATATTTATTTTTCAGACGTTAATATGTAATAAAACCTTAATTTTATAATAAAGAAATTATTATGAAAATAAGTTTTTGGATATTATTGATGTCAAGACATTTATACTTTGAGGATATATTTAGAGTTTGAATAGTAATATCTATTTATGACAAATTAATCAGACCTTGATTCCTTACCTGGTCAGAAACTAAAAGCACTGAGGGGAAACTCAGCAAACATTAAATTTAGGTTGTGAAAAAGTTTACAACTCTTGCTTACCTTGAAGTGCTAGGGACATAAATTTAAAGACTAAAAACATAAGGTGGTCACAATGGCCCCTTTTATGGTGGAGATCACTGAATATTTCCTGGCACTCTAAGAGACAATGTACTTTAATGTAGATTATATTGATTTACCCTAAGATAACTGTTTCCTCTTACCTTGCAATAACTTGGAGCAAATCAATGCAATCTGCATTTCAACACTTTGTTTTACTGACTTGTAATAAAGATGGCTTGAAAATTTTCATTAGAGGACAATATGCCCACACCTACTAATAATTGAGCTGCATATAGGTAGGAAAATTGGAGAGCCAAAACAAATCACTTTATTTTTAAATCCACAAAAGCAATTAATGCTGTTATACTTTAGAAACTTTACAAATGATTATGTGACCTTGCTAACTTTGTTATAATGTCTAAAAGGCTCTGCTTAAAAGCATTCAAATCACATTATTAAATCTATAGATCAAATGATTGCATTAAAGTATATATATTGCCCTAACTGGTTTGGCTTGGTGGATAGAGCATCAGCCTGCAGACTAAAGGGTCCCAGGTTCACTTCCTGTCAAGGGCATGTACCTTGGTTTCTGGAACATCCCCCGAAGGGGGTGTGCAAGAGGCAGCTGATGGGTGTTTCTCTCCCATTGATGTTCCTAGCTATCTATTCCTAACCCTTTCTTTCTGTAAAAATCAATAAAATATATTAAGAAATATATATAAGCAGTAAAAAGCACTGCCGAAATTGTAGAACAAAGTCTGTTTCTCTTATTTTATTTTTACTGTTTTTAGTGATCATAATATTTCCAATACTATAGACATTATTATTTAAAAGTTAGTGGCAAAAATGTTTCTCAGATCATTGATTTTGTGTAAGTGTTGGGTCACCCATCCTAGAAATACACAGTTTGAAGGCAATGATAGGTGTATTGATGTTTTTACTGCTATTGTTGCTGTATTGGCCAAAGCTTAATGCATTATAAATCTGAAAAATAAATCAAAGAGGAAAACAAGAGCAACACAAGTCCACCAGGAAAGACATCTATTATCTACACTAATAAAAGAGTAAGATGCAAATTGACTGTACCTCTGTGATGCCTATCAGCCAACCAAGAATGAATATACAAATTAACCCAACAAAGATGGCAGGTTAATTGGCATACATAGGCACCAAGTGGCCATGGGCGGGATGGGACGCGGCATTCCACACCTCCCCAACCACTCAGGGCCACCTGGGCAGCATGGGAAGGCGGAAAAGTGGCTCTGGCCCGAGTGAACGCAGTGCCAGCATCCAGGAGAAGGAAGGCCCATTCTTGCATGAATCTTCATGCATCGGGCCTCTATTAATTACATAAGATCTTATATAATATAGTTCAATACAAGGGGAGTGGTTAACAGCATTATTTTTGTCATGCTTCTATTACATTTAAGAACCAAAGAAAAAGAAAAAATGATGAAGACTATGAAGCTGTTGTATTGAATATTTGATTTCATTCATTTGGAAATTAAATAAGTGTATAGTTTAAACAGAGAGGAGAGGGAGAGATTTTCTATGTCCTCTAGTATTAGTAACAATTAAAATAACTTGTTATTGTAATAAAAATAACTAAGTATATTAACAAGCCTTTAAGACTCTTGAATCAATAAAGTATTAAGGCATAAAAATTATCTACATTTACTGCAACATTTCTTTTAGTGCTTTATTTTTCTCACAGTTTTGAACATTCGGCTCAATTCTTAGCTCTTTTTCTCAAATGTACATGCATATTTCTCTTCTATTTCATTTTACTTTTATTGTACAAGATTATATTATTTTGAATTTTATTTATTATGAAATAACTTCTAAGTACACACACAAACACATAAATTCTCTAGATCATATAGCACTGATCTTGTTTTATAGTAGGGCTTATAATTATTTTAGATTTGATAAAAATATAATAAGGTATAATTCTAACATTTTCATTTTCCTTATCAGTAAATCTAAATCATAGGGATATTTGCAAGAACATTTCAAAGCTATTTTTATGAACTTCACAAATTGACATTTACAAAGAACATTTGCAATTGACATTTACTAGAAGTCTTATTAGGCCCTTTAACTGTACATTTATAAGAGCATTTGCAGTTAAATATAATTTTAAAACCAAAAACATGTTTTTTATCAAATGATTTTTTTTTAAGTTTATACATGGATAAATTCAAGGGTTGGTAAATCAGCAAAATGTAGTTTTCTACACATTCATTTTTTTGTCTTAGCTTTACAAAAAGAATTCAGTATCATCTTTACTTTTAGAACAATTTATTATTGGTTCAGTCAAAAAGAGTTATCCAACTATATATCCTGAGGCAATCTGGGTTTACCTGTTGTAGTTAAAGTGATAAAATATATCTACTCATTTTTATTGAACCTAATGGACTTTTGAAACTTGATTTATGGCCAGTCGAACTTTAAGAATAGGACACACAAGAACCTGTCTCACAAGAGAGGAATTTATAGTTAAAATGTTAAAAAATTAATTTACAGAGAAATTTCATAATATTTTACATTACCTGTGAAAAAAAACACAAAGTAATTTGGAAGACAAAAGATTATTTATAAGTTAATAATGGCTCCTCCCTAAAATATTCATTAAACAAACTTAGTGAAAAAGCTGGAGACATATTCACTTTAAGATCAGGAAAACCCATGAATACTTGAGCTCGTTGCTATTGTTTAAAGCAATACTTGCCAAAAACTCTAAGGTCAGGGAGGAAAAAAAAAAAAAAAAAGATTTGGAAGGAAATAGAAGAAGCTATGGCCATCACTATGAAAAACCTTACATAATCCACAAGCTACTCAAGTGTTTGAGAGATTATAATAATATTTAGTCAAATTATTATTACTCTTTCCCCACACCATCAATAAGCTATTAGAAAATGGGAAAATTTGCCAGAGTATGATAAATAGGGTATAAATCATAAGTCACATATAATTCAATATTGCATTATTATCATAGGAATAAAAGGAACAAAAAATTAAAATGCACAAAGGATATGCACATGCAATACCAGATTTGGGTACATATCTCAGAATAGGATTATTTAGGTTCATGAAAAGAAATATTAAAAATGTTTACCCCAATTACCTTTGTAAAGAATTCATGGCAACCCAGTGTCAATCAATATGGATACAGACAACTTCAATGTCAATGCTATATAGCAGGAAGCACTACCTCAATGTAGATATACCTGTGTGTGTTTGTGTCTTTAAATATACAGGGTGGGCAAAAGTAGGTTTACAGTTATGAGGTAAATAAATAATACAGTAATTAATAAATAATATGTAATAAAACAATACTCCAATTATAAACCTACTTTAGCCTACCTTGTGTCTCTCTCTATGTGTGTATGTATATCTACATATAGATGTACAATATGTAATATACATATTACATATATACTTTTATATATAAACTAGAGGCCGATGCATGGAATCCGTCAAGGGGCTCAGCACTCGCAGCCTCAGCCAGCTCTTGCAGCCCCTCACAGCCCTGACTTCATCCAGAAATTTGTATGGAAGGACATCCTGCTGTTTGGTCTAATTAGCATATTAGCTATTTATTATATAGGCTATCTGTTACAAAGTAGTAACATTGTAAGCAACAGGGACAAGAAAGAAACAGAAAAAGACGTGTTTTGGCTACTCTGCAGTAATAGGATGGATCTCCATTCAACATTTGGTTGCAAGGTCAAAACTGATGATGCCACATCCATGGGATTTTCTGGAAAGAGAAGGCTGCTCCCAAGATGGTAAAAAAAAAAAAAAAAGGTGGCTTAAGAGAGCAGAGAAGGGAGACTAGTTGGAGTTTTTATTATGGTTAGGATGTGGGCTACAGTGAGTGTTTCCATGCATGGGAATACACTTCATGATTTGAACTTTCCACCAAAGGAGAGAGCACCCATGCTTTCTTACTAGTTTATTCAGCTGTGAGGGGAAGGGGAAGAATTGAACTTTAAAGCTGTCAGTAAACCATAGAACGGACTCAGACTCTATTATAAGAGCTAGAGCAGAATAGCATTTATGTATCTACTAAAGGCCCGGTTCATGAATTCGTGCAAAGGTAAGGCCCCTCCGGGTAAGCCCTGCTTCAGGCACCCACCCGAGGGGAGTGGCCTGTGGGACTGGGCTGAAACTGGCTCTTTAACACCCCCTGAGGGGTTCCGGATTATGAGAGGGCACAGGCCAGGGCGAGGGACCCCACCAGTGCATGTTTGGGGCCAGGAAGTAATGCAGGAGGTTGGCCAGCCGGGGAGGGACTGCAGGAGGGTTCTATGGCATGTCTGGCCCATCTTGTTCAGTCCCAATCGGCTGGACCCCAGTAGCAAGCTAGCCTACTGGTCAGAGCATCTGCTCCCTGGTGGTCAGTGCATGTCATAGTGAGCAGTTGAGAAGCATTAGCATATCACTAGCATTTTACACTTTTATTGGTTGAACAGTCGACCCGTCACTGGACTACCAGACACTTAAAATATTAGGCTTTTATTATATAGGATAAGCAGACACACACACCACACACTGCATTTCCAAGAGTAGGTACATATTCAGCACCTTCAAGTACACTAGAGTTGAAGCCTTTAGAAGTGGAGGAGAAACAAAACAGCAATCTCAAACATGCATTTGGAACATGGAATGGAATAATAGTTATCACAATCAAAATAGTAACTATTCATTAAGCATATTCTGTATTTTAAAACTGTTATGTACATTACCTTACGGAATCAATCTTTTGAATAATTCAAAGGAAACTGAGTTACTATACCAGAACTTAGATAATTACCTCTGCCCATTGCAGAATCTCTATTTCTACTGACTCAATTATGACAGACACACTGTGCCTTTCCCCTAGAGATGTTTTACAAGCTGTGACATATTTTTATCCATAGCTCTTCATAGAAATGTTCAGAACCTGTCACTGAAAAGAATGGTAGCATTTGTAGTAAGCCTGAAGATGTGCCTAAGAAGTGCTGGAGGTGGTGATCATAATATAGAAAAGAAGCCTTGTTTAATAAAAATACGCATCCAGATGTAGTCATTATTTTTCCTTTGCTGATAATATCCCTGGCGAAATAGAATATGAATGTAGCTGAGAGTTTCAATATGTAGTGAAATTTTTATATGTTATTTCATGCTTCCTCAACTAGGTCTCGACTATAAAAAATTTAAGAAAAAGTAAAAATAACATTTGCAAAGTGAACAATTGTACCATTGTCCCAGTCTCTTTTCTATCTTACCTAAAAAATGCCACTGAATTGTTTTCCTAATTTTTTATACTTCTCTGTCTATGTGGATTGTAAAATGCGCTACTGTCTGTGTGACTCCTTCCCAAGAGTGTCTGATCCAATGTTACCTTCTAAGGGGGTCCTTCACCAATCACCATATGTAGAATAATAAACCACATCCTATCCAGGCACATCTGCATGCTCCACACCCCCTCCTTAGAACTTATCACCATTCGGTTTATTACATGTTTACTTGAATATTTATTTATAGTATCTGCTTTTAAAATATGAGCTGCAATATTTTGTCAGGCTTCAAATACATTTACATTTTCAGTGGTAAAAAGAACAGGATTGCCAAAACCGGTTTGGCTCAGTGGATAGAGTGTCGGCTTGCGGACTGAAGGGTTGGCAGGTTAGATTCTGGTCAAGGGCATGTATAATGGTTGCGGGCAATCCCCGGTAGGGGGTGTGCAGGAGGCAGCTGGTTGATCTTTCTTTTTCATCAATGTTTCTAACTCTCTGTCCCTCTCCCTTCCTCTCTGTAAAAAATCAATAAAATATATATATATTTTTTAAAAAGAACAGGATTAACCTCACTGAGATAGTCATTTTACCAGAGGTCAGACATTGATCCTTATAATGCTAATTTTCCTATCTTACTGAAATATTTTATTTAGTGATTGATTTGTGAAGAAGGTATATTTTAAGTCTTATCTTTGTTCATATTTTGAAACTTTAAAATTAATAATGTGTGTGTGCTTATTGTCATAAAATATATTAGTGATCCCATAACTTTATAGTTAAAAACACTCTAGTATTTCATAAATTGAATTTTGGCCCCAGAAATCCCATGGATGTTACCCTTGGGTGTTTTTGTTCTCTTTATATAGTTGTTATAATATTATAATGTTTTTATTTGAATATACTTTATTCTTCATTTGGGATATCTTTAGTAGAGATGTTGACTTTTCTCTTTTTCCTTGCAAAAAGATAACAGAAACTGTGTCTGCCTAGATGGCATTCATCCAGCATCCTTGGAATTTTTCCAGAACAGAATTTCTCATTAGTAGTCTATATTCCTCAGCTTCCTCATGGCCAGACACTTCAAGAAAAGCCAGCTATTTTCCTAGTCAAAGAAGCTGGTTCTTCTTTGGTCGAAACCAACCTTATAATCTCTATAGTATAAACTAATTTCTTTCTGGTGACTGCTTTACACATTAGGCTATTTTTGCTACTATTCATTGTGAAGCAGTCAGGGACACAGAGTGACCTGTGGGAAATATTTTCTTTCTATCTTTCTTTGTTGTTGTTATTGCCCTTAAGTACACGAGGAAGAAATGCTTCTTTCATGCCCCTGGACACTTGTCTCTAGAAGCAAGAACTGAAATTGCTGGAGCCATTAAATGACCAGATTGAGATCTAGCCCGAGGACAAAGCAAACACAGGGAGCAAAGCAAACTGAAGGAAGTGCAGAGCAGTGGACTTGGAGCCTTGCTCACGTCACCCTTGGAGATACAGTGTCTTCAAAACTTCTCATTGTGGGATACATTTCCTACTATTTAACTGAATAGCATTAATGTTTACTGCTTCCATCCAAAAGCATTCTTACTGGTTAAAGCATAAAATATACCAATGAGATAAGATGTTCATAATAAAAGGAATGTTTCTATTGTTGGCTAATGCCAACTGTTGGAGAAGGCATGAGGAAAATGACATTCTGAGGTAGCTTGCTGGAGTGTAGATTAGTAAGACATTTTAGAGGGCAATTTATCTACAGGAATAACAATTTTGAATACACTCAGATCCTGCCATTCCATTGCTCACTGCCTTAAAGAACTGATCGCATTTCCACAGAAGATGTATACAAGGCTATTCATTCCAACCTTATTAATAAGATAACATGGGCATAGTCAAGATTTTTCATTATTGAGGGAATGGGTAGGCAAAAGTGAATGTGATTCTGAAAAGCTGCATTAATCTTTTTTGATACCCTGCCCTCTTCACCCTGTCCACCTAAGTGTCTAGCTCTTGGAAAAAGATTTCAAGCATAATGTGAGCTGCACACATTCAGGTAATAGTGATTTCTGAAATGCAAGGATAAGATTACTAGAATTATTGAGAGAAAAATCTCAAACACTGGTTCTTAAAGGTTTTGAGAGCCCAGCTTAAAGCATTTTTCTCTGTGCAAAGAGTAAACTCATGTCCCATACTAGTGCATTACCTAGGTCACTATAAGCTATTATCCATGTTACAACTCGGGGCAGGTAAAATATTGATAGTAACTGCTCCATATCTGGGTAATGAAAATGTGGAATAGACACAGGGAGAGAGGCAGGAAAGTCAGATGGTGAGATGAGTATGAACAGATCTTTTCTCTCAGAGCTTTGGGCTAAGGAGGAAGAGAGAATGAGAGGTGAGTGGTTGCTGAGAATTCTCCATCTGTTAAGCCCTCCACCATCCCTTATCTAAGTGCCATCCTGTTTGAATCCTTCACCTCAGTGCCTACATCCGCTTGCCTGTGCAGTACCAGTATAGTCTGTCTGGGAGGGCTTTAGGGTTCTCTCTCTTAGATGGACAGAAATCTGTTTGCCTTGTGGATGTTAAAGTGAGGGCAAATGGACTTATTATGCTACCTGCTGTAGCAAGAAGGGATGAATTTTCCAAAGAGAAACACATTGGATCCCTGTATTAATTGGCTGAATGGATGAAGTGGCTGACACTCAGTGGTTGCATTGAGAATGGGACACAGGAGGCAGAGTGCTAAGGAGAACCAAGGCAACTCGACTAGTGTGCTGCAATCATTTTTTAAAATATGCAATGCCTTACTGTTTTGTCAGGGTCATTGGTCTCCTTTTCTTAAATTGCCCAATAACCATCAACACAACAATGGCCATTGTGTGAATAAATCAAAAGCATACCTATTTTTGTCAGATCTGCAAAAAAATAATTAAATACAAAATAAAAATATATATTTGGTGTACCACAGTTTTAGTAATTAGTTATGTGTGCCATGAGATGAAAAAGGTTGAAAATTGCTGCCCTAAGGTGAGAGAAAAGAGCTGAAATGTTATCTCTTTCCTAGCAATCATTTAAAAGTATCTCCAAGGTTCACACCACCCAGTAGACAAGCAACGATTTTTTTGAAGAGAAAGCTGAGATTAGTTCTACCTAGAGATCACGGCCAATGAAGCAATTAAACTCAAGTCTTCTATTTTAGAGTCTATGCTCCTTATCTCTAAGGTAAAAAGCTGCCTTGCTTTTATTGCTAGATTACTGAAAATACTCTGTGACTCAGTTCACTTTCTCATGCCTTGTTTCCTTAGTACCTGTGCCTTTGTTACAAGCTTCTAGAAAGAGAGGATTCTCTCTAATGTCCCAGCAGCTCTTTTTCACCTCATTTCTACCACATTCTCTTTGTATTTGTCCAGCTTGAGGGAATTTTGGAAAATCTGAAGCTTCTATATTCTGGATATAGAATTGTGTTTACCATACAATCAGCTAGTTCAACCTATTACTTAAAATATCTGAGCTTGTTTCCTTCTTTGAATGTTAAAATACCTCAGACTCCATAGCATTCCTATTCTGGAGTTTTATAAAAGTACCTACTCTTCCCTTATGCCCTTGTCATGATCTGTTTGCAGTTTTTATAAGAGGTATTTTTATTACAGAAAGCATCCTTTCAATGGAGTTTTATAACCTAAT
This sequence comes from Pipistrellus hanaki, assembly GCF_964339955.1. Lineage (NCBI taxonomy): Eukaryota > Metazoa > Chordata > Mammalia > Chiroptera > Vespertilionidae > Pipistrellus > Pipistrellus hanaki. The sequence goes on along the minus strand of NC_140507.1, from coordinate 40,943,922 downwards.
TTGAATATATTAATAGCATTTAAACGTAAGTTTTTCAGAATGTAATTTTCCTGTCATCAAAGACTTATGCTGTCCTCTTTACTGACTGGCAGATTTTCTTTTTAAACAATCTAAACTGCTCAAGTAAGTACAATGTTCTAAATAAATGAAAAGGCCAAGTTATCACGAAAAATAGAGAAACCATTAACATATAGATTAACCCCAGAAAGGGAGATATTTGATGGGATATTCAATGTGATTCATACATCATAAATTAGAAGAGCAGAAGCTTTATTTTTGAAAAGTCTGTAATTCAGCAGTCAGCCTTACTTTCTGACATGAAAAGTTTAATATAAATGCAATGTGCACGAATACCAATTACAAAGATAAAAGAGAAGCTCATGGTGATTAAGAGATTATAGTCCTTTCAAAGATGCAATTAAATGGTAGAAATTTCCTTTCACTAATTCCTAAAGCAAAAATGTATGGATTTATTTTTATTATTCCAACAAATTAAAACTGTAAGATAAAAAGCCCAATAAATTTTTATAGATCAATCATTACATTAGATAAAAAATATATATTTTACATCATTTATTTTATCAATGCAACTGATTATTCATTGTATTAAATATTGCCTTTTATTTTTAAAAAATGTAATCATAATCAAATTTTCTCATTCCCAAAACCTTTTTAGAGTTTTTTTTCTGGATCAGTTGCAATGTTAGAGTATGAAGAAACTAAATATATATATATATATATATATATATATATATATATATATATACAAACAATAATGTTTTTCTTAAAATTTATTCAAACACTTGATATGTAATCAGTCTTAAGAGATTGTCTAAATAATTTACTTTAAATTATAATTAAATTATTTTGAAATCACTGAATTCTTTTATATTGGGATTCTAAAATTTCACATTCTCATGCATTCTCTCTTTCAAATTCTGTCTGATAGAAGCAAGGCAAGAGAAATGAAATGCCTTTGTCAAATCATAGTCAATCAGTTTCAGAGGCAGAACTGGCAGCTCCATCCCCACACTCCCAATTGGGTGTTTTTACCATTGAAACCTGATGAATCAAGTGAAGAAAAGGAAGTGTGAAAATACTCAAGAAAATAGGAATATGTTAACTTAAAAATATGTGGCTGAAAGACTACGTCTTAAAATTCGATGGGAGTTGGGAAAAGGCAATGGGGGAAAAAGGGACATATGTAACACTTTCCACAATAAGATTTATTTTTAAAAAATTGGATGAATTACATTTAAGTGATTTTAAACTTAAATCTAATATGAAAATATTGAAATATGTACAAAAATGAATATATTGAACTTAAGGCCATATTAAATACAGTGTAAAATTTAAAAAAAAAAATGCTGTCATATGACAAGTTAAATTTACTAAGAGATTAACCATTCTCTCATTCTCAAAAATAAGTATAGGGGGAAAGGGTTTAAACTGAGGAGATTTTATTTAATCAACTGTCCTCAGAATTTTATTTCTAAACTCCCCTTGTCCTTTTTCATCCCACTAAAAAAATGTGATTTGTTTCTCTCTTAGTTTGAGAATAAGGGTGTGAATAACTTACTTCTTTCCCCATTTGTTCTATATATCAATGAGTGTTTTGCTTGAACCTCTATTTATTAATGAAACTTTGGTTGCTCAAATAGAACACAGGTAACAACAAAAGACATATCATAGGTTATGTGTAACTCTAGGTAGAATGTAATTCTACCTTGTCTGATCAGAATCATCAACCTTGTTTTTTTTTTTATAATTTGCATTTTATAATATAATTTGATCTTTTAGACTTTTGATCTTTTAGACTTTCTTAATTATGTTCTTATTATACTTTTTATGCCTTTTATAATGTCCACTGGCCATTTTTTTCTCTTCTTTTTTGTAGCTTTAATTTTTTTCAACCGTGAGATGGTCAGTGTAGCTCTTTTGTTTCATTTCCATTTGTCTTTCTCTCCAATCTTTTTCAGAATATATTTTGTTGGAGCATATAACATTGAATATAACTTTCCATCTCTACCTCCCTATTTATTTTTAGATCTGTATTTAAACGTGTTTTACAGCTCACCCATAGTCCTTTTGCCATGTTTTCCAAAATTCCTTTGTTTATATAGGTTATCCTCTTCTATACTCATGATGATGACTCGAGAATACAGAAGTCTCTGCATTTTGCACGTTTAAAACGGCTTTTGTTTTTATTGCTTTGATATCTTGTTTGGGTATTAAATGCCTGGCTGACATTTTTTTTACTTGAACTTCCTGAAAATGTTGCTCATCCTGCGCTTCATTCTATATTGCTATCAAGAGTTCTGGTTACAGCCAAATTCGCTTTCAGTTTAAGAGGGTTTTTTTTGTTTTGTTTTTTCTTTAGTATTAAAGTCTGCTAATTTACTTGGGTATGCCTAGAAATTGATGGCTGTGAATTAACTTACCCAAGTGTATATAGTTCCTTTGCACATACATATTTGATTTCTCTTTTATTTGGGGGGAGTTTTCTTGGATTATAGTCTGAACAATTAGTTCTGTTCCATTTATTTTTCTTATTTTTTATAAACTTTAATTACAATATATGAATGTTGGGTTTTCTTGGCTTTTTTTTTTTTTTTTACCTCCATCATACTTTCAATAATTAATCTTGTGTGATGTATTTCATTTCATTTTAATATTCAATTTATTTTGATTTGTCAATGCATGCTTGCTAATATGTGCTCTAGTGCATTTTATTGTGTTTGAATAATGCACAGTAATATTTCAACCAAAATTTTCTCTTCAGCTCTCTGAAACGTAATCATTTGCCCAATGATTTTTACTTGCACTTCTATAGAGTTCTATTAGCTCTCACCTGAGAGCTTCCTAATTTCTGATCCCCTGTATTTAATTTCAAATGAAATGGATTTGTATTTATTTCTGCAGATACTCCTTTAAAGATATGTTTGAGACATTTGGTTATACTTTGCTTTTATGTGTATAAGAAAGAAATTTTCATCACAGAAATGTAATGTAATTTTCTCTTTTCTTGTAAAAAAATTGTAGATATATTTTTATCTGTTTTTTGTACATTTTGAAACTGACTAGCAATAAAGCAGGGATTCGATGTTGTCAGGAGTAACAGTTCTGGGTGGCTGACTTGATTTGTAATATTGAGAGTGACTTTATTTCTTAATATAGCATGGTGCAATTTCATTAATTCTTTCCACTTTTTTAGAGAAGAGTGGTTAATTTCCTGGTTATTTTGTAAGCTTCTGTTGTTTCTGTAGGACCATTAGATTCCATCTTTTATTCACCTTTTTTTCACCTTGCCACCTAGCCACAAATGTTTTTGGCTTCTAATGTATCCCTACCCACTCCCTGGAATGGATCTTTCCTAAAATTGTCATTCAATCCCCTATTCAATCCCCTAGGATGTTGCAGAATTTACTAGGCAACTGGAAAATACACAACAAGCACTAGGAGATTCCGGGGGCGGGAGGAAGCGGGGTACAAAAAAGAGAAAGAAAGAAACCTTTATTCAAAGCATTGCTACTGGCTCAGGGGATTCAAAGATCCAATGCCTGGACATTTTATACGATGAGATTACTCTTTATATATGTCCCTAACATTCTTTGTTTTCTAACTTCCAGGCTTTTGGAGCTATCCCTAAGTTAGTGAGAATGGGGAAGTACGATTACAGCTAAAGGCTTAGCCTAGGCAATGCCAGTGACCTCCCCTCTGGCTACGCTGTTAAATTCTTGGTTTGTGGCCCTTGTAATCTGGGAGTATTTAGGAAAACAGATTATTGCCTAAGGAAGGGGAACTGACTTAATTATAAGCTAAGGAGAATGTACAGTAGGATACTGGTTACTGGTACAGATTCAGATTGCTAACCCCTATAACCAGGTTGCCCCCTATATTTTCAAGGACACAGTGTTCACAGGTGCCTTATATCAGATCTGTTCCCAGTATTTCTCCATGCAAGACGGGACTCTCCCATTCTGAATGTGATGTTTTCTGTGAGTCACTTGCTTAGAATTCTCACAAATGTTGTTTTCTGGAAGTTTCCACCTACATTATTCATGGACTCTAGAGAGCAATCTGATGGTATAGGATGTTTCCCTATTTATACAAAAATAGTTTGTAGGGCACTGACTCTGAGTTTTGCTATAAATTTGAGTTTTGATATTATTTTCTCTTGTAGATGATCTGGTTTTTGGACTGTAATTTAGGCAGTGCCCATTATCTTAAAAATAGTGAAAGTTTGTATTTTTTTTAAATCACCATCTACAAAAAAATAAAATTTCCTTCTTTAGCATAGAAAATATGTGACATATGACATATAACTATAGATTTACAGACAGTTACATCAAGGGATAATAAAAATTATAGAAAATATGAAGTTTTTAGAGACTCCTTAACATAACATTTTTAAAAAGAAGCTTGGGAAATTATATTACCAAAAGCCACCTTCTCAAAGTATTAAGTATTAAATATTTTTAAATTAATATATTAGGTTGGTGTACTAATTTATAACTTTCATATTTCTTCCTCTAACTATTTTGCCTAAAATTACTCTAGTTAATTGATGTAGACAATTGTTACATTTTTATTTTATTTCTTTTTGTGTATATAATCAAATTTTCTATAATTTATTAAATTATGTAGTTTTACATTAAAGAAAAATGGTAAACACAATATTTAGTGTGCATGAGATCAATTTAATACAGGAGATTTTGCAAGTAAGAATACTATATAATATTCACAGACAATAAAATGTTCTAAAATCAACAGCATGTAAAGAGTAAAAATGAATAAATGCATTAACAAATAAAAATGTTTAAGGGCAGCTCAAAAATGATTCAGGAAATAAAGCTCTACTCTAAGTCAAATAAATTTATTTAAAGTCTGCTTGGAACATTCAGCCAACCTTAGAGGATTTCATAAAGACTGGAGGCTAATGGACTATATCACACATTAATGCCAAAGGAATAGGCACCTGGCATCCCTACAGATGATGTAGCCAAAGGCCAGTACTGCGATGGTTTATAAGGCTAATGAGGTATTCCTAACAATAGAGTGATATCAGCAGGAAGTACAGTTGGACAGTTCAGATTAAAAAGCTAAAGCTAGCTACAATGAAGTACATCAGCATGGGACAAGCCAACAGGAAATGCTAGAAACGTAAAAACCAAGAAAAGTAAAACCAAAAGCCATCTCAAATCATAATGTGGTTACTACCATGCTATTGTGCAAAACATCAAAATAACATTTTGCATTCAAACACACTCCATAATTAAAATGTATTGAGGGCTTTTACATATTCATGTAGGTTTTTTTTTTTATTTTGTTTAAAGAGAATGTCGAAGATATTTTCTACATTCCAAAATCAGACCATTATTCAGTAGACAATACCTATTAAGCAAATAACTAATGTTCACAATCAGAAACATGTTTTCTTGTTTTAGAAAAGCAAAATAAACCTTAGGGAGGAAAACAACAGCAATAAAAACTAGGGTGAGAAAATGTGGTTCAAGATATATATATATTGTAGATAGATAGATAGATAGATAGATAGATAGATAGATAGATAGATAGATATGCTAAAAAACAGTGACCAAGTCATGGAGCACCTACTTCTTATCAGGGACGAGTTTGTGCATTCATTTGGAGGAGAGAGACCCAGCATGGGAAATGGGTTGAGGAACTGATGGTAACTGCATCTTTGTCTCCCCTCCTCATTGACCTGGGAGGGCCACTGTATGAGACCTAGAGCATCAACACTGTGGAGAACCGGATGCACTTAGAGTGATGTTAGTTCTAAACTCTGCAATGATGATGAAGAGTTGCCCGGGGCATATTTTCCTCCAGATTCTCTCTTTAAACAAGACTGGTGGATTCTATTCTAAAAGACACTTTACCCTTCCGTGCTGCTCCTTGCAGAGAGTGCAAAAGTCAACTCTAAAAAAAGAAGTTGCTGGTAGAGAGTTAGCACACGGAGACAAGTGAGGGCAGTTCTGGAATGCTTGTGTTTCTCCTTGTGAAGGCTCATCCTATCTTTCTCTAACTCACCAATGGGGACATGTGCAGAGCCTAGACTTTGGCCCTCCTTAGATATACATTACCAGATATGGTAACTAATACCTCCCTAATTTAAGCCTTAAACTATCAGCGTAGATATATTATAAAGTAGTAATAAAGGCAGGGAGCAAAAGAAATAGGACATTAAACATAATAAACTAGGAAGCTGAATTGGAAAGTAAGCCTGCTTCACTAGAAAGTTGCAGCATTCGTTGGCTCCCCAGGGACTGCTGCTCTCCAAAGAAAACAGGAAAATCCTTCTCTGTCATTAGGTCCTTAGCTGGGATTATCTAGGGGGAAATGAAAAGAGCAGGGGAAATGCCTCTTCTGAGCCCGTGTGCAATGGAAGCTAAGGTGGCCAAGAGGGGGTGCTTCTATTTTGAGGCGGGCTCAGTAGGAATTAAGACAGGACCATAAAGTGGAAAAAGATCAGTGTGGGAAAGGATCAGATTGGATAAGAGACACAGAACCCCAGAAGATCTAGGAAATGGATTGGTTAAGGGGAGGGCCAGGCACAAACCTTCTAAGGATTGGAAAATTGGTTAGTTTGAATTAGCACCTGGTCCTTTCCAAGCCCAAGATAATATAATCAGAACCTAACAAAGGCAAAGTCTCTCCATCTCTCTCTCTCTCTCAGTCTCTCTCTCTCCTTCCCTCCCTCCTTCCCTCCTCCACTTCCTCTCTCTCCTCTTCCTCCCTCTCTCCCCCTCAGTAACACAGGTTCATGTTTCTCCCTCCATAGGAGCCATACAGGCCCAGCAGCCCCATAGGCTCCAAGTGTGGGCTCCAAGTGCAAGCACCAGGCCTACACACACAACTCAGTGTCCTTGGGCCGCAGCTGGGAACCGAGGCTAAGCTAGCTAACTGGGGCAGAAACTGACTTGGACTAAGAATTAATGGTACAGAATTTCTGGACTATGGCCCTATTTCTGGGCTTGCTGAAGACACAGGACTTCCTCAACAATGGGACAAATAGAGAAGAGACACTGGGACCATGGGGGCAGGCTTTTATTTCTATTACAATACATCTTACCACTACACCTCAGCCTCCCGTGCCTGAGTCCCCAGAAGTGCTTTTCTTGTGGTTCCGTGATAGGACCCCATTTACCCCAGCAACAAAACTGTCTGGAATTTATTTTTAGATGTGATGTAAAATGCACATCCAATTCTATTTTTCTTCCTGATGAATTTTAAACTATGTACATATATTAAGTATTTTACACTAAATTGGAATTACACTAAATGTGTCATATATTGTAATATAAATAATGATGTTCCATTTTGTTTCTCCTTTCCGCTATCTGGTATCTGTAAGGAAAGTTTCAACATATTGTTTTTATTTTTCATAAGGTTTTATTATGAGTTTTATTTGCATATTTAAAATTTCAGGCTATTTTTCCATATCCAACAAATGGGATTGCATTAAATTTATAAATGTTTTTGTTATAATTCATATTTTTCTTATTTTGCATTTTTGATCAAGAGCCATGAAGGATTTTGTATCTCCCCATTGGCTAAGATCATATGGTAAGGTATTCAAAGACTATTATGGCTTTCTTCATATTAGGATATGCCTTTTAAATTATGATTTTGATGTAATACACATGTCAATTTTTTTGCTTAGATTCTTAATGGAATTTTTTATTTCACTTACATTTCTAGGTTTATTGTCATAATATAAATTAAGGAATGAATCCACACACCCACACAAACCATCATTATTAACTATAGTATTTTTAAAGTAGTACTTTGGGCTTTACGATATAACATTATCAGCAGAAAAAGATAGTTTTATCACTTCTTTTTTAATATTTGCTCTAGTTATTTTGTTTATACCATTTACTAGAACTTTCAACAAAAACACAAATAACAATGATGATAAAGAATATCATTGCTTTAAAAAATTATATTAGGGCTTCTGTATTTAAAATTTTATTTTCTGGCCCTGGCTGATTTGGGTCAGTAGATAGAGCATTGGCCTGTGGACTGAAGGATCCCAGGCTCAATTCAGGTCAAAGGTTGCAGGATTGATCCCCAGTGGGAGATGTGTAGAAGGCAGCCAATCAATGATTCTGTCTCATCATTGATGTTTCTATTTCTATCACTCTCTCCCTCTTCCTTTCTCTCTGAAATCATATATATATATATATATATATATATATATATATACACACACACACACACACACACACACACACATTTGCTGTTCAATTTTGTTAAATAGTCTATTATATTAATAGTTAAACTAGAGGCCTGGTGCATGAATTTGTGCACCAGTGGGGTCCCTCGGACTAGCCTGTGGGATCGAGCTGAAACCAGCTCTCCGACATCCCCCAAGGGGTCCCAGATTGAGAGAGGGCACAGGCCAAGCATGTGACCCCACCAGTGCACAATTGGAGCCAGGAAGGGATGCATGAGGTAGGCAGGTCAGGGAGGAAACATAGGAGGGCTCCAGGCCATTTATGGCCCATCTCACTCAGTTCCAATTGGCTGGACCCCAGCAGCAAGTTAACCTATTAGTCGGAGTATCTGCCTCCTGGTGGTCAGTACACATAATAGCAACTGGTCGACTGGTTGACTGGTCAACTGTCTGCCCCCTGGTGGTCAGTGCAAGTCATAGCGAGCAGTTGAGTGGCATTAGCATATCGTTAGCATATTATGCATTGATTGATTGAATAGCTAAATGTATGACTGGGCACTTAACATATTAGGCTTTTATTATAAAGGATAATTTAGCATCTGTTCTTTTTTGTTTTGTTTTGTTTTGTTTTGTTTTTCAAGAGCTTTTTTATAACTAACATTTAAATTTAATTAAATTCCCTTTTATCCTCTACTGGTACCATCATAGTTATTTTAGCTTTATATAATGAATTGGAAATTTTTTCATGTTATTACATCTTCAACAATTTAGAAAACAAATATGTTTTGAAAAGGGTAGATAAAATTCAACTGCGAACATGTATTTTAAGGTTTTTAACTTTTAATCCCCCTACTTATATTTCCTATGACAATTAAAATATTACACTTTTTCATTTCTTCTAAAGGAAATTTTGGTGACATACATTTAGATTAAAAATTCTTCATTTTATAGAGTTTCCATTATTTTGGTTAAAATTGCAAGTAATTTTCTCTTATAATTCTTGAAGTTCCTTTTATTTTAACTTACCTTTGCTTTCTTTTTTCTAGTTTCATCTTTTTTTTTTTTTTCTCATTGTTTCCCTATCATTAGGCTCATGAGGGCTTTATCTATTTTAGGAATTGATTTAAAATACAAACTTTTATATTTATGTTTACTTTCTTGCTTCTTTTGAATTTTCTATTTCAAGTTGTAAAACCTTCAGCAAAAATATCCAATACCTCAGTCTTTGTATCTTTATATTGAAACTAGAGGCCCTGTGCACAGAATTTGTGTGCTGGGGGCTGTGGGGGGTGGAGGGGGTTGTCCCTCAACCCAGCCTGAACCCTCTCACAGTTCAGGACCTGTAGCTCCTTACCGCCTGCCTGCTCGCCGCCTTTTACCACTTGGCTCGCTGCTCCTCGGGGCTGTCACAGAGGCAGGAGAGGCTCCCGCCACTGCCACTGTGCTTGCCAGCTGTGACCCCAACTTCTGGCTGAGTGGCATTCCTCTTGTGGGAGTACACTGACTACCAGGGGGAAGCTCCTGTGTTGAGCATCTGCCCCTTAGTGGTCAGTGCGCATCGTAGAGACCAGTCATTCTGCTTGTTAAGCTGTAATGGTCACTTAGTCTTTTATTATATAGACTAGAGGGCTAGTGTACAAAAATTCATGCACTTGGGGAGGTCCCTGAGCCAGGTCTGTACCCTCTTGCAGTCTTGGATCCCTAAGGAATGTCCACCTGCCAGCTTAGGCCTGCTCCCCAGGAGATTGGGCCTACACTGGCAGTCAGTCATCATCCCTCTGGCAGCCTGGGAGCCCCCGGGGGGATGTCTGACAGACAGCTTAGGCCCGAAGGAGCAGGCCTAAGCCATATTTGAACATTCTTAGCACTGCTGAGGAGGAGAGAGAGGTTCCTGCCACCACCACTGTGTTCACAGCCCTCAGCGGGACCTGTGGCTGAGTGGAGCTCCCCCTATGGGTCAGTACGTGTCATAGTGACCAGTCATTCCCAGTCATTCTGCTGTTAGGGTCAATTTTCATATTACCCTTTTTATTACATAGGATGAAAGTAATGTTTCAAAGAAATTGAAAAATACTTCTACAGTATAAGATATAAAATAAGAAATAGATGTTAGTTATTCCTCTCTCCTACTCCTATCATAAATATAAATGGAGTAATACAGATTTGGAAAAACTTTGTGTCGCTAGAATTATCTGTGTGTATAAAGTGAGTGAGAAGAAGAAATCAAGCAGATTCACAAACCATTTCGACAGTGTGATACCTTTAGCTCTTAAGCCTGTTGTTGGTGGTAAGGATTGGACAAGCAGAAGTGTTTTGTGTTCTTATGTTTAAATCTCAGTCTCTTTAGTGGATCTCTGACCCTGTACTGTGACTTCACAAGTGTTACTTGACTTTATCTCTTCTTTCCTTAAGTGAGACAAGGAAAGTAAGGCAACCAGAGAGGGACAAAGGCCCTCCCCTGTATAGGGTAAGATGCTGCTGAAGTCTTTCCCACTGGAGAGTGGAACTTCGTTCTGGCAAGTGTGTTGACACATTTCACAATAATGTGCCTCTCCTTCCCTTCCCAAGCAGGACGGGATCATTTTATGAGTACGTGGTAGACTTTTTGGAGGTAAAAAAGTTACAAAGCTATGGCCCCAAGAATTTTACTCTTTCACCCACATTCAACTAATAGCAACTCTGCAAAATGACCATTTAAGTACTCCTATCAGTCTATCTCAAAGAAAATGTTTGTACTAGAATATCCTGGTAGGTTTTAAAGGCCATAAGAGCAAAGTAAAAATTCTAGAGTGTTTAACATGCCTCAGACAGTGAATATAAATATCGATCAAGATGGCCTTTCTATTCCCTTCAGCTTGACTAAACTTTAGACAGGTTTCTTCTTTACTGAAAGCCCCTGACCTGCCTTTCTTTGAGCATTTCCTTTAGGAAGCTTGCAACTGTAAATTCTTTCTCTGGTCTTTTAAGATATAAAACTTCCAGCTCCTTGCTGGAAATTTTTTTCTTTATACAGGACCTTGGATCTATCCATTTGAAATAGAAGCAAGAGCCGAAACCGGTTTGGCTCAGCGGTAGAGCATTGGTCTGCAGGCTGAAAGGCCCAGGTTCGATTCCGGTCAGAAGCATGTACCTTGGTTGGAGGCACATCCCCAGTGGGGGGTGTGCAAGAGACAGCTGGTCGATGTTTCTCTGTCATCGACGTTTCTAGCTCTCTATCTCTCTCTCTCTTCCTCTCTGTAAAAAAATCAATAAAATATACTTTTAAAAAAAAAAAAAAAAGAAAACAAATAGAAGCAAGAAAGCTAATACCAGTATGCCCCAGTCTCTGCAAAAAGGTAGAGCATGACTCCTATAAGCAAGCCAATTAAAAAGTGGCTAATCACATTGACCAACCTCTTTCCTAACAACCTCCAGTACTTTTCCACTAGCTCAGGTCAGTGCTTAAAAAAATCTCCCACCTTTCTTTGCAATGAAGTTGACTTCAACATCTCTTCTCTATTGCAATAGCCTTGACCTCCATAATGAAGTTTTATTGCGTGTTTAACTCTCTGGTGTGATTTTCCTATGGCATGTTGAACTAGGTATATGTAGCATTATCTCCAAATGAGCAAAATTTAATAGGAAAAAATTGAAAATCTCATAAGTATAAACCAATGAAATAAATGTGATTGTAATGATATATACAGTGTACCATGGAGATCAGAGGGGAGCACCAATAATCAGTATGAGCAAATCACAAAAGCTTTCTGGAGGTGAAGTTCAAGTTCTAAAGGGTGCATATTAGCAACAGAATCATATGGTTGTTCCAGCAGGGGAGAAAGATAAGTCTATGGGTATTCTTTGTAGTTAGAACATTAGAAGTTCAGATGTTTTTCTGCGATTAATATACTAGATTAAAACTGACCTTAAAAGGATCACAGAAGCATGTTACGTATATAGACCATGTGAAGACTATGTTTGAGAAGGAAATGTTAGAAGTGGAGTATTGTAGTAAAAAATTTCCAAGGAATACTATTAATCCAGATTAATTTAATTAATTTCATTTTAAATGAAAAGGTGTGGATAGACTCAAATTCTGTGTAAGAGGTAGAATCAGTGTGCCATGTTAACTTAAAGAATTTGGTCAGTGAGAAGATAGAAGACAGAGACAGAGACAAGTTTATTTCACTGTCCTTTACAAGTTCTTTTATTACCTGATAGGTAAATGTTGACATTCAGAGACCCCTGGCATAGCCCTCTGTTTCTAAGTGCTCTCTCATCACTCCAGTGGTCTTAAATAGCATCTAAATGTTTTGTTTTGTTTTGTTTTGTTTTTAAAGGATAAAGGCTGAAATAAATTTGAAAAACAATGGAGTCACTGAAAACAAGTTCTAGCTTAATAAGTGCCTGATAAAATGAGCACAAATCCAGGCAGATCCTAAACTCATTCTACCATAATGCAAATCAGGTTAACTATTCTTATGCTGCTATTAAAGGCTTGGTCATTGAGGGCCCATAAGTCATGTACTTGAATTTGAATTTGAATCTACAGTTGAATTCATGTACTAACTGTGAAACTTTGGGTGAAACACTTAAATCTCTTTCATGCCAAAGGCTTTTTTCTTCACTCTATATTATATCATTTCCTCTTTCTATATCTCTAGCACTTCCTTTTCTGTTAATATGAGCTCTGGGCATAAAAAAAGAAGATGTGCACTTAGAAAATTTGACCTGGCAGCTTAAGTAATTTGCCCAAGGTTATTTAGTGAATTAGTGGTAGATATAAGGGTAAGAAGCTATAATTCCTACTCCAATTTCCTGCCTGAACCATTAGAAAGTTCCATCTGTTTTGATTCTATCATTAATATGAAGTCATATTTCTGTCTTTTAATAGAAATGTACTGATCTAGTTGCTAAAAGTAGAGTGTGAAAAAATGTATCCATAGCTTTACATGTCTTATTATTCCTCAAAAGAACAACTTTTAAGGTGGTCCTGTTAATATATTTATATACTTTTAAAGAGTCTTTATAATACCTGCCTTTAATTATAATTTTAACAAAATAAAAAAAGTTCTCATTAACATGAGTATCCATTGAACATTTTAATGCTAAACAATTTAAGTTAAGCATTTGATATGTTGATAATGTCATTGCAACATTTTGAAATGATGAAGCATTCATTAATGCCTGCTTAAAATAAAGGCAACACTACATTAATTTGATTCAATTAATGTTAGCACGATGCACAATGATACATTGATAATGACTGGCCACTTTTCTTAAGTGTTAACCAGTACATTATTATATAGTAAATGAATTGAATACCCCTCTAATGCCACTGTTATTATTAATTCAGTTAATTAAATGTGTCATATATATCATTAATAACTTAGTAATTCACTTCTTTTGGATGTTATCAAATACTTATAATAAATATTATTCAAGATAAATTAAAATTACACATTTAAATGTGTCTATCTGTGATACCTATTTTTCCAAATATAAATAAAAATATTTCTCTATTTTGTCTAGAGTGTTGGATTAAGATGTTTTCAAAATATTTATTTCAAATTTTGAAAAATTATATCAAATGTTTAAAAATTGATACTTCAAACGTATTTATATAAGATTAATGTCAGACTTTTTTCATAGTTCTGGCCAAATATTCAATTTTGTGTGCTCTAAGTCATCAAAAACAATTTGAGTTTTGTTTCCCAAATCATTTATATACACTTATAATATATTCCACAGAAACTTCAAATCCTTTTCTGTCAGTCACAATAATTCTATATAGGTATCAATGATAAGTAAAAACTTTCAAAAAACAAAATATAAGTGTTTGCATTGTTTTCTGACAATAGACTTCAAAAATAGGCTAATTAAATCTCCAGTTTTTAGTTCAAGTTATTTCAATTCAACAAACATTGAGTTACTTGTCCCAATCCAGGCATTATACTAGATCCTTGGTGTTAATCAATTAATAAACCAGATAAAGATCTCATCATCATCACACTAAAAAACTGGTGGTAAGGTCGACTATGAACAATAAAGACTGTAAAGTCAATTCTCATTTTACTAATAGAAGGAATGGATAAATTGTCATATGTTATACAATAGAAATTAAAACACTGCAGTTGGATGAAGCAACATAGATTGTTTTATAAAAATATCTTGAAGTGAAAGAAGGCGCGCGCGCACACACACACATACACACACACACACACACACAACTGCATATAAAGGTCAAAACCCACAGATTTAATTTCAGTATGAGATATCAGGATAGTGATAACATTTGCATAAGAAAAAGAAGAACAGTTGGATAGGACATGAGTGTGCTTCTGTCTGCTACCAGTGCTTTATTTTTTCACCTCAGTGGCAATGACACAGCTTTGAGTTTATGATAATTCTTTGAATTATCCTATCTAATAAAAGAGTAATATGCAAATTGACCTTCACTCCAATATATAAGATGGCTGCTCCCATGTGGACACAAGATGGCTGCCACAACATGGCCAGCAGGGAGGTCAGTTGGGAGGGACAAGGCCTGCAAGGGAGGGCAGTTTGGGAGACCCAGGCCTAACAGGGGATAGCAGTTATGGGTGACCAGGCTGGCAGGGGAGGGCAGTTGGGGGGACCAGGCTGGCAGGAGAGCAATTAGGCATCAATCAGGCTGGCAGGGGAGTGGTTAGGGGGTGATCAGGCTGGCAGGCAGAAGTGGTTAGGGGCAATCAGGAAGGCAGACAGGTGAGCAGTTGGGAGCCAGCAGTCTTGGATTGTGAGAGAGATGTCCCAGATTGGAGAAGGTGCAGGCTGGGCTGAGGAACACAACTCCATGCATGAATTTCATGCACTGGGCCTCTAGTATATGTATATTTGTGTAGTTTCTTTAAAATGATGTGCTTCTACTAAAACGAATAACTAATTAAGGAAATTTTATATTTTGTTTGATGACCATAATAGCTATGTAACTTACCAGTAGAGCATGTTAAAAATATAGGCCCAAGTCTCATGTAATGTCAATTTTATACATATCTACAACATTTCCCCCCAAAATGATGTCATCTTCCATATTTTTTTAATATTTGAAACTGGTGCCTGTTTTATAGGTGTATGATATATAAAAAGCAGTGGGAAGAAAATGCTGGCAGGTATACAACATGTGCTTAACATAGTGAAACTTAACTAAAAGCTTTGGAAGGGGCACATACATTGGTTGCGGGCACATCTCCAGTGGGGGGTGTGCAAGAGGCAGTTGGTCGATGTTTCTCTCTCATCGACGTTTCTAACCCTCTCTCCCTCTCCCTTCCTCTCTGTAAAAAATCAATAAAATATATTTTTAAAAAGCTTTGGAGCCTGAACTGAAATGGCAACTTGACCATATTCTTTAGGGTATTTAAGAAACAATTGCTAAATGATTTGGGGGCTTATTCCAGATCCATTGAAGTAGAATTTTTAAAAAAATATATTTTATTGATTTTTTACAGAGAGGAGGAGAGAGGGATAGAGAGCTAGAAATGTCGATGAGAGAGAAACATCAACCAGCTGCCTCTTGCACACCCCCTACTGCGGATGTGCCTGCAACCAAGGTACATGCCCTTGACCGGAATCAAACCTGGGACCTTACAGTCCGCAGACCAACGCTCTACCACTGAGCCAAACCGGTTTCGGCATGAAGTGGAATTTTTAATGATGGGTTTGAGAATTGCATTTTCAACTAGTTCACCAAGTGATTATTTAGTGATAGAGAGTAACCCTTCTAGAGATATCTATGAAAATGTGTTGTGTGCAATATAATTAATGTAATGGTACTCACAAAAATTAAACTTGAAATTAATTAGTTTACATTCTGTTTGTTGTAGTGCCGTACTCGATGAGGTTCACTGTTCTTCATTAGTGAATGGGCTAAACAGATTCTTACCCCAGGCATATTATGTGTGCAGGAATGTTTAGCCACAATGTTATGTAAGTGAACAAAAAAAAAGACAAATTTCCTGCTTTCCTGCAAGTTAAAATTTAAAGGTGGAGTAGAATGTGAGTAATAAATAGATAGATACATAAGCAGATTTTGACAGACAGTGATTTTTTTATATATATGCAGGATTCTGTACTACTGTTGAGAAGACTAAAAAGCCACACACACACACACACACACACACACACACACATACACACATACACACACACACAAAATGCAATAATCTGATTATACAAATCCAGATTCCTACCTTGATCCCAAAATAATTTACTCCCAATCCTAGTATAGATTCATGAAAGTATGGATTAAGGGATAACTCTACAAGAAAAAAAAAACAAGTGTTATTGTAAATATGGCACAAAGAAACAGGTAATGTGGGTCTATCCCACCACCAAACTTTACACACTTGCTGATTAGATTTTGGGTTGGTTGGTAAATGAGCCTCAGTTTCTCTCCCTTTTTTATTTGAGAGAGAAAGGAAGAGAGAGAGAGAGAGAGAGAGAGAGAGAGAGAGAGAGAGAGAGAGAGAGAGATCAATTGGTTGCCTCTAGTATGAACTATGACCAGGGATGAAACCCGCAACTTATGTATTTACCCTGACCGGGAATTAAAACCACAACTTTTTGGTATATGGGGCAACACTCCGACCAACTGAGCCACTCAACTAGGACAAGCCTGAGTTTCTTCATCTAAAGAATGGAATTAATATTTTTCTGTTCTGTTTTGTTTATGGGTATAACTTATATAATTTATTATCATGCCAAAAGCACAACTCAATAAATATAAGACTTTATTTTTCTATAAGTAATACTAACTCAAGTCATCATATAACTATTGGCTATTAAGTATAGACTTAATATTAAACAGTAAATAGTGTTCATAGCCTATTTTATAATTTTCTTATTTTCCACTTCCTTGACTGTTTTATTTTCTTACCTAAGATATAGGTATCTTTGCATATGTGTAGTATTCATTTGAGTATTCTTCCTAATTGGAGCCACATGGCCTGGGAGCTGTTTCAGGCCCTCCCTCCTAGACTTTCCTGACACTGTGTCCATCATCCCGCCTGCCCAGGATGCTGCCACAGACATTTCTCTACAAAACTCACTATTTCTCCGGGCATCGACAGTCAGTGAGATATAGGGCTCCTGGAGCTCTTTATTCAAACCAAACCCTGACTGGGGTTTCACTGTTTCCTACTGCAGGGGGAGGGGTGTCTTAGGCCAGGCCGGTTTTCTGAACTCAGATCAGCAAATAACTCATGACTTCCCCATCCCCCCCACCCTTTATTTTTTTTTTTTTTCTGGTTTTGCTTAGTAAGAAAAGGGGAAGATTGGATTTTTTTTTTTTTTTTTAAGTGCAGAAGCTTTAAAGCAGATTCTTTTGGGATTTGCTTTTGATATGCAAAAACAAGTTATCTGAATTCTGAAACCTTTTCTTTCTCAAAAGGATTTATCCTTGCAAATCAAAACCCTACTTTTTTAAGGCTGCTTAGATACTTAGAAGTGTATAATTTTACTCTATCCTCTTTATTCTGCTGCATAATTTCCTATCTGGGACAATAGTCCCAGATACCTTGGTTTGGAGCTATAGTTTTACAGAGATCCAAAACAAGGAATTAAAAAGAAGTGTGTGTGTGTGTGTGTACATGCATGTTCACACATGTATATGTAATGTATTTTTTCTTTTCCTAACATATCAGATAAAGATCAGGTATAATAATGTATGTGAAAAGGCAATTTGCATAAAACTGCTCATGAAGTGATTGACAAAAGATCCAGAACCATCATTATTGATTAAGGTTTAGTTAACTCATTAGGAAGGACAGCTTTTAGAGCTAAGGAAGAACAGCATAATTATTGTCAGTTCTTATTAAAAGAAAAAAAAAAAACTTGCCTCCAGCCCAAAAGTTTAAAAATATTGCTTTTACTCTTATGGAAAGCAGAAGGCAAGTTTGGGAGGCAAGATCACAACCAGCAGGTAGAATTCCATCAATCACAGTGCTTTGGAAAGTTGAGGTCTGAGACAGAGGCTAAGAGATACAGCCTTACCTTTAGATAGTAAAGCAGGAAGCCAGCATTGCAGGTAAATGAAGCTGACTGCAGAAGACAATTGATAAAGACAATGGTGTTTTAAAGACTGCCCTTTGACCCAGTACACAAGCAAAGGCTAAAACCCCCTGAGGCTGACATCCTGTCTAGAGAGCAAAGCATAAAAACTTTGCTTGAGTCTTCACAAAGCGACCCCCATAACCTTGAAAAAGACACATCAAAAAACAAAGTAAAAAAACATATTAATGGAATAGTTACACTAAGACATGAGGGAGGAAAATTAGAGCATTGTAGCAGAACCTACTACATGCCTTTTTAATATACATATCTTGTGATGAAATTCTGATAGACTAGCCTTCTTCTTGTATCCCTGGCCTCATATCATTTAAGTGGATAAGGTATTAGCACATCAATATTTTATTGCAATACTATAATAAGCAACATATGCATTACATTTCTAGGATAAGGATATCATTTTAGTAACAGGAATCAGCACTCTATTGAGTAGGAGATGACATTTGACTCTATGGGTCATTCTTTCTAAGTCAGAAATCATTTCGTAATAGTAAAGTAGAAGAATGTGGATAAGAGATCAATAAATAATGTACTCTGTTCTGGTTATCAGAGACACAAATAGGATAAAATCGATCTTAATGAAGTTTATGTTTATAATATATTATAATTTATTTTTAAGAAGAAATACCTGAAATGTTCATGGTAATGGGTTAGCAGGGGCCCTTCAAAGGTAATGTCACTTTATTTGGGATGATTTTGCATATTTATGACTGCAAGTGGCAAAGATGATGCTCTAAAAGATGAAGAGAGAGAGAGAGAGAGGGAGAGAGAGAGAGACAGAGAGAGAAAGAGAGAGAGAGAGAGGGAGAGAGAGAGAGAGAGAGAGAGAGAGAGAGAGAGAGAGAGAGAGAAGAGAGAGACAAAGAGAGAGAAAGAGAGAGAGAGAGAGAGAGAGAAAGAGAGAGAGAGAGAGAAAGAGAGAGAGAGAGAGAGAGAGAGAGAGAGAGAGAGAGAGAGAGAGTCAGAGAGAGACAGAGAGAGACAGAGAGAGAGAAGTAGCTGCTTTGCAGTGGTTCAGTAATTGTGTAGGCATCATCCAAGAATATCTTCCTTCTCCTTTCCATGAAATATAATTCAGTTCTCAGGAACAAGCTCAAGTCCTGGTTCCTTTAAGACATTTGATTTGCTTTGTCTCTTCTGACCTCTAGTGACCACTTAATTCTTTAAACTTCTACATTTAACTACCATACCACTTGCTCTTTGTTTTTACATTGTAAATTTTTGGCCTTACCACTGTAATGTAAGTTTGCATTGTTTCAACAACATAACCAATAGACTTGAAGTCAGTGCATATGTCTTACATTTTCTTTTATCTTATAAAGTACCCTGAAGGATGAGTATTACGAAGAAGTTGTACAATATATATGTAATAGAAATAATTGGGCTGTGTTAAACAAGTGATGTCTGGGGATCAAGCCTACAATCCAGACTTGTGGCCTGACCACGAATTGAATCATGACCTCCTGGTTCCTAGGTAGATACCCAACCACTGAGACAGGCTGGCTGAGCTTTACCTTTTTTCATAGAAAAACACATTTCTCAGTATCAATGAAGTTCAAGCAACTATGGCAGGTTAGGAAAATGGAAAAGAGTAGCCCCCATGTGACGAATCCTAGAGACAGAGATAGAACCTCAGCTAGACTTGGAGATAACCAAATGAAAGGTATGCATGTTTGATTTCTTGAAAGAAGATGAGAGAGAGAGAGAGAGAGGAGTTGGTCAGAGAGAGCCCGGGATAAGTTAGTGTCTTGAGGCCTCAGTAAGTGTAGGAAGAAATAAGTGTCTGTATTCTACCACAAGAGGAGCAAAGGAGTAAGAGAAATTGCTGCCTTGAAATAATGTGTAAAATGAAGACGCAGTACTTTGAATCAATGACTGGATGCCCTGGTAGGATCCCTGGTGATCCAGTGATGTATACAAGATATGCAAGATAACTTTGAGGAGAAGGACTTTGTCTAGAGAATGATTGGAGACCAGATACTTCACTCTAATTAGGTGATGTGGATGCTCCCAGAATATAGTAACCATTCTCTGAGCAAAGAAACCCTGAGTGGCATAAAGGAGAATTAGAGAAGGTTGTTTTATTTGTTTGTTTGTTCACAACTGAAAGCATGGTGTAATATATCATAACTATTATCTGTATATGAGTCAGCCTTTCTGTAATGTATAACATTTTCATATCAACATTTTCCACCCCAGTGATCATAGTTAATCTTTCACCTTTCATCAAGAACTTTTTTCAAAACAGAAAACTGATGGCACTCTTAAGGAATAATAATTAGGAGTGGATTGATGAGTATCTGCTACTAATCCTTCCCTTCAGAACTGGGACTCCGAGAGGGTACCCGTCACCAGAGGTATCCTTGGTGCCCCTGTGTGGGGACAGAATAGAGAGGGATGCATGTGAAATCAGGGCCAGGGAGGGCAATATGTCAGTCTGAGGCCCCAAAGGCAGGTCAACAAAATAGAGGAGCAGTAGAAACATTTCATGTCCCTGAAAAGGAAAAGCAAAACAGCTGGAGGAGGAGACTTCAGCCTAAACATGGTCTACTAATTATGACAAGGCCATTATAGCCTCAGATATGAGTATGAACAAGACACCGGATGAAATTCAGTGGCTTCAATGACACACTTCCACTCTTACCCCCACTCTCCTCCAGCCCTGGTGACAAAAATCTACAGCTAATAAACAGCAATGATGAAGTCCAAAAGTCACATGGATGATTGTACACACTAGGAGATATTTGTACAGAAGAGTATAAGATTGCTCAAGACTTCTCTGAACCTCAGAAGTTAGAGTAGGAAGGAGATACCTATAATTTGACCATGTTCAGCTTGTAATGAATAAGAAATAAAATATATGAATGAGTTTTAACTGGAAATGACTCACGTGTTCTGCTTTGGAATTTACCTTTATTCCTTTCTCCCTCAAAATACACTGGGGGTGGGGGGAGGAGGGGTGTTTATAGGAAAATGAAGAAAGGTGTGTTGTTGTTTTTTATACCTAAGTTTGTAACTGGTAATTATGATAACATAATAAAGGAAGGCAATAAGGAATAGGATGAGTCAGAGATTATTTTTCTAATGAGGAAATTTTTAGCAGAGATATTCAGAAAGAAGGGGGGGGGGTGTGGAATCACACAGGCATATTTGATGAAAAATTCTAGGTAGAGTGAAGAGTAAGAGAAAAGGCCTAGGTGTGGTCATATCCTGGGACTTATCTAAGAAAAGTGTGGCGGTCAATATATATACTATATGCTCTATGTGTATTACATATACATTTTGTATATATGTTTAATATCCAACTTACTTTGGTAAATAGTCATATGGCAAAGATGATTAACTAGTAGACTTCAAAGATGTTGTGAAATTGTAATACAGAGACTTAAAAAAAACAGAGAAACATATCCTCTCTTTTTTAGGAAAATAATAAAAAATATGAAGAATCATTCTATGATTCCAAGAATTCAGATGAACAGCAAAAAAGAAACTGAGTCACAACAACTAGAATTAAAATGCCCTCCACTTTTATAGCTTTGTATGTCTCACATAGACAGCTCTATTCACAGTGGGGATTGAAATTATTTTCTTTTTCTTTGAGATGGAGCAATGAACAATATATGGATTTCAGAATCTATTTCACAGAGTCACTCAATTCCATTTATTTCAAATACCACTACCTTGGACATAATAAATACGAAACTGCCTATAGACGCAATGAAGCATTTAATCTTAAGCAAAAGGTTGTTGAGTTGTTAAACATGAAATCCACAGCATGTGAAAAATAAAATTTCATTCTGGGTATCTGTGCCCCCAAATGAACAAGGAGATTAAGGCCAAATGTGGACATAGGAAGATTAAAAGGATTTATTGTATCTTGTGAATTTTTTTAGGCTGACCCTGCAAAAGGTAAATCAATATTTCTCAGAAAGGAAATTGTTAGAAAAAATAGATATGAAACACTGTAACTTTACAAATGCTAATATTCACATGAATTTTAAGATTAGAGGTTAAGAGTGGGATAACATATGAATAATAGTTATATTAGTGGAAGAAATAGTCTTTTTTACTTCATTCCCGTGTGGCTTTCCAAATGAAGACAGTCAAATAGACAAGTGTAATGAATATCTAAAAGAAAAATGATCTCTGTTGAGTTTCATATGTAAAATACTCGCAAAAGTCAGCATATTTCCTTAAAAAGACACACTCAAGTCTTATTTTCAGGAGAATATTACATCTTTAAGATTTAGTATTGGAGATATATACTTTTTTTTTATTGACCTAAATAGTTCAGTGAATGATGATGAACATTTAAGGTAAATTTTCTTTTCTCCTGTTTTTTTTTTTGTTTGTTTTTTTTTTACTCTTTAAATCCCCAACTCATCTCAATAATGAGGGAGCAAGCACATTAGGGAATGTTTGTCTGATCAATGACTAATGAAAGTTATAAGAGAAACTTACCCTCAGAAATATATTACTATGAATTGTGTAATTATTCACTATAAGAAATGTCATTACTAGATTCCTTATATCCATAGGTAATGTGCTTTTAAATATACATTATGAAATACCAGCAAATAGGAGACATGATAAAACTAAAGACATACAGGACTAGTGAAAAAAAAGCCCTCATCCTACATAGGTAAGTTCCATACCATAAAGGAAATAAGTTATTGTTTTAAAAATTACATTTAGACATGTTAACACATAATATTATGAGAGCTGGAGGCGTTATTAGTAATATTTTATAAAAACTAGAATTAAATATAGTGAAATGGAATAATAATTATGATATAATAAAACCCCTATGGTTCATAATTCAATAGCTTGAGTAGGGAAGTAAAACTAAATATATACTTACAGGGTTGCTTTTTAAATAGGAAAAAGTATTATCTGCTACCAGTTTACAAGATATAATAATTTGTACATGCTCCAGACTCTTCAAATTAGCAAAACAAATCAGCTTAAGAAGTTTATACTATATTCTAGATTGTGTTTAGCAAAGCTGATCTCTAAAGTTTGTAGAAAGAGTATTTTTGACTTTCTATAAAGAGTACATGTTAGAGACAGACTCCAGATAGAGACAAAAGAACCAACCTGGGGTGTGTTGGTTGCCTAAGAGATAGTGTTTGCATTTTGAGAATGACAAAGTTAAATGCCTGCTAGAACATACATATCGAAACAATAAACAAAATGGATAAACTTCTAACAGGTTTATCAAGAAAAGTGATAACAAAAATACAAATCACCTTGTTCATTATATTCCACAAATGAGTGAGATCATATGATGCTTACCCTTCTCTGACTGGCTTATTTCACTTAGCATAATGCTCCCCAGGTCCATCCATGCTATTAGGAATGGTAAGAGTTCTTTCATTTTTTTTTCATTGTGTAGATGTACCAGAGTTTTTAATCCACTCATCTGCTGATGGGCACTTAGGTTGCTTCCAAATCAGTTATTGTAAATTGTGCTGCTATGAACAGCGAGTAGACCTCTCAAACCTCAGAGGGAAAGACAGGGGAAAGGGTATAAGAGATCAACCAAAGGACTTGTATGCGTGCATATGAGCATAACCAATGGACACAGACAGGGAGGTGAGGGCATGTGCTGGGGGTGGAAGCATCCAGGGAGAGGTCAATGGGGGGTGGGGGGAGGATAAGACTTATGTAATACTTTCAACAATAAAGAATTTAAATAAAAAATAATTACCAATATCAATAATGAAAGGGTAGTTAAAAGTATAAGTAGTAGATGCATGTAGAGAATAATAAAGAGAACATTATGAGCAATTTTCTGCCAACTTAAATCCAATACTTTTCTTCCCAGCCATGGTGGGTTAGTGACTGAGTGTCAACCTATGAGCCAGGAGGTCACGTTTGATTCCTGGTCAGGACACATGCCCAGGTTGCTGGCTCGATCCCAGTGTGGGGCATGCAGGAGGCCGCCAATCAATTATTCTCTCTCATCATTGATGTTTCTCACTCTCTCCCTCTCCCTTCCTTTGTGAAATAAATAAAAATATATTTTTAAAAAACAACTTTCTTTAAGAAATGAAACTTATTGACAAGAAATAAAGGACAAAATCTGAGTGAATTTATGTCTAGTAAATAAACTGAGTGCATTACAACTTTCAGAAAAGGAAACTTCAGGAGCAGATGGCAGTGTTATTGGTAGGGTGTCCTCTGTGGCCCAACATGTTGCTGGTGGAAGTGGGCTCTTGAGGTGCCACAGGAATAAGAATTTCCTGAGGCCCCCATGGGAAGATGAGGTGTCATGGAAAGTTGTGTTTATGAGACAACATTAAGGGGATTTCCCTTTAAGGTCCCATCTCCCTCAGTCCCCCAGGGAAAAAGATCCATTTTGTCTTCTGCAGAGCTAAGATCAAAGCCACTGCCCAGACGTCCACTCCATGGTACAGTCCAGTCCAGAGCCTGGCTGGCTTAACTTGTATTCCCAGCTGCAGTCCTTTGCATGTGGGATTCACATGGCCAGGAGCCACATGGCTTCTAAGGCCACAGGGTGGGCTAGCCCACATCATGGAGCAAACAAGTGCAAGGAACCTGGAGCAAAACAAGAGGAATGAGAGAGAAAATTCATTTGTCTGAGGTTTGAACTAGGAGATGAACCAGTAAATCCTTCAGGATTTTGTGTGCTTGCAGTGGCTCCACCCTCTGGCCGGTTACCTTCTCCCCCCGGTTAGACTGAAGGGTAACCACTTTCCCTAGTTACTTCATCCCCTGGACTGGCCTGTGTATGCATCCGTTTCCCCTTTCATTGGGCCTTACCCCCGTGATTTGCAGGGAATGGACTGATGGTTCCCTGAGGAATGTAAACGTGCAGCTCCCTGGAGAAGCTTCCCAGATGCCCATGCTCATAATATCTGGCCTTCCCTTTACTCTTTTCCTATTATTAATATTAACTAGTGCCCTAGCTGGTTTGGCTCAGTGGCTAGAGCAGAGGCCTGTGGACTGAAAGTTCGCAGGTTCTTTTCTAGTCAAGGGCACATAGCTGGTTGTGGGCGTGTGCAGGAGGCAACCAACCAATGTGTCTCTCTTACATGAATGTTTCTCACTCTGTGTCTCTCTCCCTCCCTTTAACTCTCTGAAAATCAGTGGAAAAATATCCTCAGGTGAGGTTAACAAAAATAATATATATTAACTAGCTAGTTATGATTGTGGCAACATCACTAGCAAATTTAAACATTTAAAGGAAAAGTAATATCAATCTTACACAAGTTGATTTACAATATAGAGAAGGTAACACTTAAAAAATCAATATATGCATAACACTAGACCTTAATATGCCCCATGAACTTATATGCAAAATTAACAATATTAAAAAGAAATCAAATCCAGCAATATATAAGAGAGTAATGCATCATAGCCAATAGATTTTGTCATAGAGATGCAAGATCAATTGAACTTTCCAAAAATCAATTGATGTAGTTCACTGTATTAACAAAATAAAGAAAAAGTACAAATTAAATTTCAATAAATGTGAAAAATCACTTGATAAAATTTGACATATCTTCAAAATTAAAACCTGTAGCAACTTAGAATAACACTTTCTATTCTCACCCTTCTATAGAGATGTTGGCCATTTGAAAAAAATTAGAAATAGACATCAAGACACACACATAAGAGAGTAAAAGTAAACCTATTTGCAGGTGGTATATTGTTTACCTACAAAATCATCAGGAATCTGCAGTATAATTACTACAACTAATCAGGATACATGATTAATAAGATGTCAGCATACATGATTAATATCCAGAAAGCAATTATATTTTGTATATTATTAATAAAAATATAAAAGTTATTTTGTGTGATTATTAAAAACACTAGGGGCCCAGTGCACAAATCCGTACACCTTTGAAAGGAACTGTGGGCCATGAGTCTGAGGTGGGCACAGGGACAAGTCTTGGTCCATCCTCTATGCCGCTGCCCAGCCCCTCCCATCCCAGCCCGGCTCCCACTGCTGCTGCTTCCATGCGCTGACGGGGCTGGCCCCCCTCACACTCACTGATGGCGTGGAGCGGTTGGGGCTGGCACCAGCAGCACGTGTGAGTGGGACCAGTGCCGTCAGCAGGTGTAAGTAGCAGTGCTGCCCTGATCACTACTCAGGAGCAGGGGAAGGCGGAGAAGCCCTCAGGGGTAATTGGGGCCAGCAGCCACCGCTGGCACCCTCTTGGCAGTGAGTGATTGGGACAGGTGCTGGGCACTAGCAGTGGGTGTGATATATTTTTTATTTAGCAATAAAAGGACAACAATATAAAGGAATTTAAAAGTATTACACTAAATGAAGGCAACCTGTCTGAAAATGTACATACTGCATGATCACATAACAGACAGATTGACTCCATAGTAGAAAATAACCATAACAGTGTTTATCTGGGGTTGTAGCAGAGATTGACTAAGAAAGGGCAAGAGGCAACTTTCTAGGCGTGAGGATGATATGCTGTGGTTGCTAGGGGAGTGTTTTATGTAGGTGGATGGCAAAGCTCAGAACGTGTTTACTAAAATGCTTACATTCCGTATTATGCTAATTTTTACAACGTAAGAAAAAATAAACACATATTATAGCCTGTCTAATTATGTCCATTTTGACATCTTGAGGGGAAAGTGTGTGCAATTTATTTTAAAATGCACCAGGAAAAAAATAAGTTTTGGTCAATAGATAAATTGAGGAATGGCTACATTAATAAATATATGACAAGTCAAATATAGTACAGTGAAAATGATAGAATTCACATGGTGGGTGTACAGGGCATTTCTATAAAATTTGTTCAACTGTGAAAATCTTAATAATAAAATACAATAAAACATTAAATTATTGAGCATAACTTATGATTTCAGTTTGTCCTACCTCCCAGGGATTTTTGTCTTCCTTGGAGAAGTGTAGGATTGAGCGGGCTGAGGGTAGGGGGTGTTGAATTAATAACAACAGAGAAGTAGCACCTGCTGTGCAATTTGCTCAGGCAAGGCATCTTCTAGCTGTAACATATTTTTGTTTCATGGCAAAAAACACAGCGTGAAGGCTCATTTCCACAACGGAAAGTCTGTGGAAATGTACTGTCTCGTGTAACAGAACCATTGGTGGCTGGATGGAAACTAGCACTCTCTTACCTACTTGTATGTACTAATGGAGGGGAGATGTTTTGGGATGTATATTGGGGAGCTTTTTTAATAAAACCAGTTGAATAAAATTATGTCCCATTTGTTTTGACAAATACATTCAGAAATATCAGAAACTTTTGAAAATTAGTAATGACTAGAATTGAGTTTCATCTTCTGACATAAATATACATCAGAGGTCCTAAAGGAAAATTTCCCCTAAAGGGAGCTGAAGTCTAGGCTGGTGATCTGCAATCACACCGAGGGCTTAGGTTTTGTGGTTCCAGTCTCAGGCATGACGTAGGAACAAGCCTGGACGTATCTGCAGGCATAAGTATCTGACAGTATACCCTGTTTTGAGGATAAGGTTAAGTATATGAAGGTGAAATAAGATTGCTACAACTTTGAAAAACAATTGTTTTAAATGTATTTTTTTATTGACTTTTAGAAGGAAAGAGAAAGGAAGAGAGAAATAGAAATATCAATGATGATATTTAGAGAAATAGAAATATCAATGATGAGATTGGCTGCTTCCTGCATGCCCCTGCTTAGGATTGACCCTTCAGCCAGGGCACATGCCCTGCGCTGGCAGTCGATCCATGACCTTCTGGTTCATGGGCCAGTGCTCAACCACTGAGCCACACCGGTCAGGCAGAGTGCTCTAGCTGTGTAACATGGTGCAAATTTGCAAATGATGACATGAAATAGAGCTGCTGAGGTTACATGGGACTCTTGGAGCGAGGCAGCAACCAAATTCTAGGTTCTAGAGGACAGACCATTCTTTATAATCATTTCTTGGCCTAATATTTGTTGTCAGAAAGATGGCTCAATCCCTTTGATATTCAAACTCTTGAGTCTCTAGTCATTTAGTGATGGAGTGGGAAGAAGGGGCTCAGCAGGGAGGTGCTGTGCTTCCTGCCACCAAAAACCGCAGGGCTCCAGCAATTATTTGGGCACGAGAAGTGATGTATTTGTGTTCAGACCCCAAAGCGATGATCAGTTTGTGTGAGTTATAAAACAAATATTAAGCGGTGCACTTCCTCTGGTCCTATGTTGTGCAGTTGTATTTTATTTCTACTTACTTGCATCAAATGCTTTCTTTCTGTGAGGAGCGCATAAATAAATACACATTTCATGCCTGCTTACACAAATAAGCAATTAAAATTTTGAAGAGTAAGCTGTATTTCTTTGAATAGTCTCCCACACATTGCTATTTTCAGTTGGGTGCCGGATCCATGCTCACAGAAAACAGTAACAGTAAAATGAGAGGATCCTGAAGCAACATCCGTAGAACATGGGCCACTCCAGGCTCATAGGCAGGGCCTGCACTTTGGAGCTTCCCATGCCACTGCCTAGCTGTGTGACCTGGGTTAAAGCAATTCCCCTCACAGAAACAGTCTCCTCATCTGTAAAGCAGGAATAAGAATGATCATAATAAACTGTTATTGTTAGAAGCACGGTAAATTCCGTTTAAAAATACTCTGAATGAAAACATAGCACAAATATAAGGTATAATTACATGAAATGCGAAGTAAAAAGAGGCACTGTTGAAGGATTATGATACACTAGAGGCCTGATGCACAAAATTCATGGGAGAGTAGGTTTTCCTTCTCCTGGCTGCCAGCACCGGCTTCTCTCTGGCACCCGGGACCCGGGCTTCCCTCGCAGCCCCGGCTTCGTCCGGAAGGATGTTGGAAGGACGTCTGGTCTAATTAGCATATTCTGCTTTTATTATTATAGCTATCATAAGTTCAAAATCAAAGTGTGTGTTTTTCCATAATGTGTTTATATTATAGAAGGGATGGGACTTAGTGATTTAGTGCACTTCTAACATGGAATCATAACATAGGACGTGTTTATATTTTTCACAGTATATTTTATTAGAAGATCACAACTAAAATAAATATTTTCTTTACTTTTAATATATATTTTTAAAATATTTCATGAGGCTTTAAAATCACGACAGCCCTTATGAGAGTAAAAAAAAAAAAAAAAAAAAATCATTGTAAAATTTGAATAAAGCCAAAAAAGAGAACATTTTTTTTTAAACTTAAAATTCACTCCTTAAAGTTAAATACCTACACATAAAGCTGCCTTGTTGCCAAAAATAATATTACATAGCATGACAACAAAATATCCTTTGTGCCTTTCAATAAGCTGGCCAACATTCCTTTTTTCTTTTTTAACTTCACAAGTTGGAATTCTATGCCATCATCTATAAATGGAGCGAGTTACAAAACATTTCAGACGCTGCCACAGACAAATGGAAAAACAAGAGATGTGGACATAGGATGATGCCTCACCGGGCAATCCCAGGAACACCGCAGGGCCCTAGGCGTTGGTCCTTCGTCTTCACAGGGCTCCAGGCCACTTTCCACTCCCGGATTCTGAAGAAAAAAGTTCTTTGTGGGCAAGCGCATGACACTTTTAAACTTCCATGTTCAAAACACTCATTTCAAGGAGGTCGAAGGGTTACAGAGAAGAGGTAGCAATAAAATGCCTGTACAGGACAATAGTTTTATCCTCGTAATTTGCTGTGGCTAACCATATCTGCCCAGCCTATGAAGAACTGAGTCATCTGGTGTCAATTTTGGGGTTTTTATTCCACCTGTCCTCCAGTCCTGAGTGAATTCCCCACATACTATTGCACATTTATCTCAAAAAAAGATAGCTTCTTACTAAAATAAATATGAATAATATAATTTCAAAATCCAACTAATCATTATAGGTCAATACTATATTACCCATTTAGACAGTTCCTTAATTTTGTAAGTCCCCTATTTTGTCAAATAAATATTTGCTTTCAAATTTCTTTCCTAGCACAAAGAATTGGAATTAAATACAATGAGTTAGAATGTCACAATTTGAGTACAGAAATGGAAAAAGATAAAAGAGACTTTTACTTTTCTTTTAATCTGTTTCCCTTCTCTAAGAGGAATCCCTCCTGAGGTTTCAGAAGCTCCATATTGTCTGGTATTTGTAAACAAATGGGAATTAAATGCCAGCTCCATGCCACATTATATTAGCTGAAACTAAAGTCAGTTTAATTTTTTTTCCAGTGGAGTTCAATCTTTGCAACCCTTTGTCCTTCAGTTTTAACAAGGAGAATGGAGTTTGTTTAGATCAGAAAATCTTTAGAGAAACTTAAGAACATCAGAAAAATAACAGACTCTTTTATCCATGGAGCCAATGTACTAAGTCCGACTGATCTAAACTGATGGCTCTATAATAGCCTGCATGCTGTATTTCAACTCAATAAAAATCTATGCATAATGTATTTTCACAGCTGTGATAGCTAATTTATGTGAAATAGAGTTGTGATATGGCTTTCTTGAAGACTATAGAAAAAAATCGTCAAAACCAAGACTTCAAGTCCCAACTCCAAAAATAGTAAATAATGTTTCCATAATTACAATAAAAGGGTAAGATATGAAGCATATTATATGTAATTAAAAAGCTATACATTTATTGCAAGAATGTGATGTCATGAACTAGCTATACTGTGCTTATTTGCATAATTAAAACATTTTTAAATAAGAGGTATTTAGTAGATAAACATTCAATTGTATACTATAAATTGTAATGTATATGAATCATATATATTATAATTATTAAGTAATGTCATTATTTAATTGACTGAGTTTAACATGTGCCCATATTGAGAGCATAAGTTGAGCATTGAGAAAGGAAGCTATAATAATTAATAGAGATTCAAAAGTGATGCAAATGTATACAAATCAATTAAAAATATTAAGACTCACTGAAAACCGTTTGGCTCAGTAGATAAAGCGTCGGCCTGCAGAATCAGGGGTCCCAGTCAAAGGCATGCACAATGTTTCTAGCTCTCTGTCCCTCTCCCTTCTCTGTGAAAAATCAATAAAATATATTTTTTTAAAATATTAAGACTAAGAAATCCCTAAATTATATTACATACTATAGGCCTGGTGCACAAAATTCATACATGGTGGGGATGTCCCTTAGCCTGGCCTTCACCCTCTCCAATCTGGGACCCCACAGGGGATGTCCAACTGCCAGTTAAGGCCGGATCTCTGTGGGACCAGGCCTAAACCGGCAGTTGGACATCCCTCCCACAATCCTGGACCACGGGCTCCTAACTGCTCACCTGCCTGCCAGCCTGATCACCCTCTAACTGCTCCCCTGCTGGCCTCAATCCTGCCTAACTGCTCCCCTGCTGGCCTGATTACCTCCAACTGCCCTCCCCTGCTGGCCTGATCTCACCCCTAACTGCTTGCTCCCCCACCGGCCTGATTGCCCCTAACAGCTTGCTCCCTTTCTGACCTGATCACTTCTAATTGCCTCTACCTCGGCCCTCACCACCGTGACTTTGTCCAGAAGAAAGTCGGACATTTAGAAGATGTCTGGTCGACCTATTCTAATTAGCATATTACCCTTTTATTAATATAGATTGAAAAAATTTATCAACAGCCCATTGCACATAATTATTTTAGCCAGACCTCAACATTAATAGTGGTGAGTATGTCTACCTTCTCTTTCCTAAATTAATTAGCTGCTAGGAAAATCTGAATAAGAATATAAAGACAGGCACATTTTCCAATGACTGGCATTCCCTGCAATTCACAGTCTTACCATGTATAATCTCATACAATGTCATTCTATCCTAAACATCTGGCATCTACTCTTATGTTCCCTAGATTTTTAATCTTGTTTCCCTGCATTAAAATATCACAGTTTCATAGCCGCCTTTACATGAGTATCACTCTCAGTATTTTACACTTGAGGAAAGATAGGATCTGGGAGATTAAGCAATTTGCAAAATATCACATGGTTACTAAGTATCACAGCTGTAACTAAATCCAAGTTTATACAAATGTTATACTTCTTAATTTATGAGAACAAAAGTACGTTTAGAATAAAATATGATGTTACAGAGATAGTAGTAAGCATAAGCAATATTTTATTGTCTATATACACATTCAGCAATTACATCAGTTCCACCAGGAAAGCAAGGACACAATAGGTATGAGACAATCAGGAACTTATGATAGAGATTGGGTTTTGCACAGCTGTTGGAGAAACTGAAGAATTAAAAGATCCAGAGGATCAGAGAAAAGTCACTCAATAGCATGGATGTAGATGAAAAAATCAGAGCTTGCAGGAAGCTGGGTGTCTGTGGAAAGTGGCTGGCTCTTCCTTGATGCTGTCTCCATGAGCTGACAGCTAAGCACCTAGTTGGTCAGCCAGGCCAGAGACCAGTAAGGAGACCCGGTCATGAAGCAGAGTGAGAGCACGCAGCTGCTCCTGCATCTGTCCCTCGCGGCCTGAAGCAATAGTGAAGGTCAACATGCAGGGCTCTTGCTTCACCTTCTCCCCAATCTCACACCAATATCTCTTGTGGTCAGGCCTTACCTGGAACCATGCAAGGAAGGAATTCTGGGAAGCATATATTTCTTGCTTCGATGAACACAATACAAATTGCCCTGAAGCTACCACCTTTTCAAGGTAAAAGCTACTTGGATATCAATCGTATAAATTGTGAACATTTGAAAATCAGCTTCTCTGACTCTGATTGCACAGAAGAGGAATCAGGGTGCTGGGAGGGTATACATTAACATCCCAAGGACACACAGGGAGTTCATGTTTAGGCAAGTTCATTATTGAACTCCCAGTCCAAGGCCCTTCTTTTGCTAACAGCACACTGATAACTTTCTTCACTGGGGAGGGGACTTTAGATTCCGTTTAATGCCATTGTAAAGCTGGTGGGGGAAAGACCCTCGCAAATAAAGTATTTTGCAGATTGTGTGGAGCTAACGTCTGTGTAAATTTTCCTATTAACTGCTCTGTCTTCCAGAAGACACTGTAAAATACCCTCTTTTCTTCTCTGAAGCTTCCATTTATAACAGGCCATTACTAAAAGTTTCTTTTAAATCATTTTTAGGTATCTCATCATTTTATATTATCCTTGTCCATATTGTACTGTATGAATTATTAAAGATTAATGCATCTCTACTTTGAATGACCAGTCATGCCTGGTGGTTTTAAATATGAAGTCATTCTCTCCCCCTGGTATAATGATGCATTTACATTATAATTAACAGCCAAAGAATTCCTTTTTATGCCATATAATGATGCCTTCCTTCAGCTTTGCTTTTCAGACAGTACATAATAAATCACAGGGGGAAATCTTTATTTCTAATATTCACATTGATGTATTTAATGAACATTATTGAATTTTTCAAGTTCTTATTGGAATGGAGGAGAAATATTTGTGCACTATTATTTTATTTGGGTCTTAGAGAATGGAATGATAATAATTAGCACCTCTATTAGAAGTCAGCTCTTGGTTTTCAATAACATTATGCTGGGAAGCTATGTTTCCCAAGTGAATGGAGAATTATACAGTTTTATTAAGGAAGAGGCTTTCCTTTGAATACAATTTTAAGGAAATCTTCAAAGGAACACATTTAAAGCCTCAAATCAGAGCACAGCACTAATTAGTGTGTAACAATGATTTAGGAAGAGAGCACTAGGCCTTGTTAATTTTCCAGGCCCATTCTGTAGTCTCTTTGCTGTATATTTCTTTTGATGAGTCAATTTCATCTAGGTGCAGCTTTTTATATTTTAACTGCTGTCATAACACTTCTAAAGTTTTAGGAAATGGTACATACTGATGCTGAAATCTGGCAATTATCTTCTAACTCTGCATTCCAACAACTAATTTTATGGCTCAACTTAAATGCTTAATTCAATTTCAAGTATTTTGCATTTATAACACTGCTTTAAGTGGCATGTCTCTGAATATAATAATGAAGCTACAGATTTGTTTAAGTCACGTTTAGTCTTAGAAATAATAATGTGCATCAATCATCAATTATAAATCAAGTTGCTTAAGATTCAAAGGTGTCAGGGATATAAGTTTCCTTGATCTTGTTTTATCTTGCTTTCACTGCCTTTTAAGAATTACAAAAGTTAAAGTATCAGCTTCGTAGTGTTAAAATGTATGTACTACAAATAGCTTATCAGAATAAATTGTTTTCTTCTTTTAGTAAATATAAAGGTATTGATCTGAGTATGCCGTGGGAAATTAGAAAACAGTAACAGCAGGATGCCAGATAACTATGATTTATGGCTTCAGCAATATGAAGCAGGAATTGATTATCATTAAAGTCAATATCAAGATTCATTGACTCAGATATTCAGAGTGACTAAGGCTAAGTTGGGAATCAGTGTTTACATCAAGAAAACATATATCTCTCTATGGATAAAAATATGCCAATATATCCTACCATCATCCTGTTATCACCTATTAGGAAAATTCAATCTGTGAAGCATGATAGATATTTTGCAATTTAAAAACCATCCACTGTTGCCTCTAACTCTTGGTCTCTATCTGCATCATTAATGATGGAATATTAGATTATTTCAATCAAAGATTGGTATTTGTATCAAATAACAATGAATCCTAACTATAGTTCACCTCAGCATTATTGAGGGATTAAAAGTAGCATATATGTTGCCCCAAGAAAGACATCATAACTAAAACCATGGCACCAGTACCAACAGATGGCACCCATTCTGTAACAGCTTAGAAAATGGGTACTGCTGAATGACTGTATTCCTAAATAAAGTAGGAAAATATAGGAGTTAAGTGCTGACTTCTTATAAGACATACATGTTAGACTTCTTATAAGACATACATGTTAGAAGACAAATACAGTTTATACTAAGTTGAAGAATCATATTCATCTATAGCCTAACTTACCTACTACACATTCAATGAAAATTTTGAAAAATTCCTTCTTCCCATCTTTTTCTGACTTCTTTTGCCCCACTTTCTTGGACTGGCTAGCATGTCCGCCTCATTCTACTTGTGTTTGTCTCACTTTAAATTGGATTAATATATTTGTCTTTTATAGACTGGTCACATGACTCGCAAATATTACTTGAAACTCTAGGTGGACTTGAACAGTTTATAAAATATGTATCGAGCACTTGTCATTGCAAGCTTACAAAAAGACACTCAAAGAAGGGTACTTGATGATATTCCACCTGGCATACTGGAAACAACAGCAGCTATAGCCACCACCGTGAAAGAAAAAGGGGAATAAGAAGAACCATTTGCTAGCGAATGCTACTGACACTGCGGTGGGAGGGTCAACAAAGCCCAGCGAGGATGCCTTGGGCACTTCCAGGACTAGGAAGTAGGCAGCAAGGATAGGACTGGACAGTAAGCAGCATGGCACTGTTCTCCTTCTTCACAACCTACTGCTCTAAAGGGAAAGGCGATTACAATAAAATAGTGGCACCCTACAATGTTATTCCTAAATACTGATAGGAGACGGTCACATATAACTGATTCATAAATTTATATATATATATATATATATATATATATATATATATATATATATATATATATATATATAATGCTCTCAAACACTTGGTTGCATTGATGACAAACTCAGTAAATATATTCTTTTCTGATTCTTATCAAAATATAAAATAAGAATATATATTAGAAGGTGCAGGAAAAAAAAAATTAGAATTGACTCTACTGTCTAACATAGTATTAAACTATTAAACTGCTGGATACATCTGCTTTAAGGATGATATGAATAAAACTTGTATTATGTCAACAGGATGTTTTTGTGGTTTTTTTTTTTGTGTGTGTGTGTGTGTGTATGTAAATAGATAGGTATATGATAGATGATAGATGATAGATAGATAGACAGACAGATAGATAGGTGGATAGATAGATAATGGATATATAGATCACTTTAAGCAATAGGCTCATGAGATTATGGCGACTCGGTTAGTTCAAAGCCTGCCAGAGTAGGTAACAGGGTGGAGACTCAGGAAAGAGTGCAGTTCAAGTTCAAAGTCAGTTTGCTGGCAGAATTCCTTCTTGCTCATGGGGGGAAGCTTTTTTTGTTTGCTTGTTGATTTTTTTCCTATTAAAACTTTCAACTGTTAGGGTTAGGCCCACTTATGTCTACTTTACTTAAAGTCCTCTGATTTAAATGCTGATCTCATCCAAAAAAATATTCTCACAGAAACATCTGAAATAATGTTTGACCAATTATCTGGCTGTAGTTTCCTAAGCATTTAGAGAGAAAAACAAAGCAAAGCAACACAAAACAATATTAACAAAAAACAACTGCCACTTGATGTAAGAATAAAAAGATGGGTGGATCAGGAAGGTAGTGAGTGGGCAGGTGCCTTTCCTTAGCAGTGAGAGATATGCTTACACTATCACATTTTTCCTGGGGGTCTGTTTGGTCATATCAAACTCTCATCATTTTTCATTATTTTTCCCCAAAGTTCTGCTGGGTTTCTTCTCTCTTACTCTGGCAGTGAATGTTGTCTCATCCACGAAGACAGAACAGCACAGTAATCTCTCTGCATTTGAGAAAATCAAGTCAGAGTAATTATAATACAGCAGGTGGGAGGTGCTATGAGGAACTCCCAGTTGGAATTGCTTTGAACTCTGAGTTATTTTAAACCAATTCGTAGCCAGTCTTTAATATATTAAGGGCCCATCAATGACTGCAAAAGCATCATTTTACTCCTGCATTAGGTACACAGTATCTCTGTTTTCTGTCCTAGGATGGGGGCTCTTAGCATAGAGATTCCAAAATCACTTCAAAGGAGTGTTTATCAATAAGAAGTCACGAAGCAGGAAACCACTATCATCTGGTCCTTGATCTTGCACTGAAGTGAACAAAAACTTTCATGGTTTCTATTCCAGTACTAGGATTTCAAAAGTACAGAAAAGCAAGGGATAATAATGCTATTACAATTTGAGTGATTATTGCTAAATAAAATTATTTGTAAATTAAATGTTATTATCCAGGGTGAAAAAAGGAACATTGTGGGGCTGAAATCACAGAACAAATTAAGAATAATTAGAAGAAGTGCACTTCTTCTAATTATTCTTAATAAATATAGTTTTATTCTTATAAAACTATACTGAACTTCATGATAAAAAGCATTGGCAGCTGCATCACAGATCTGTGCCTTTGCTGATAATTATGCTCCCTTTTCCATTCAGATTGGCAATATTTGAGACACAGAGATAACTGGGGATGTATTTATACCAAAACAGGTCACAAAATGTATACAACAATGTATAGATTGAATGCACAATTGTTCAGTAGGTTACCTTATTTTATTTCTCAGATAATGCTTGCCTTGCAGACAACACCTTCAAAATGCTTTGAACCTACGGGCACAGAAATTGCATGCGGCCATTGTCCCTCCCCCCCAAGTTTTAGAATTGCAAGAATCCTTGGAGAACAACTCTCTGCAATGCAATACAAATTTAGACTCTAAACTGTAGCACAACATGTCGTTGTAAATTATTTAAAACTTCCAGCGAATTCGGTGCAGTGTGCATTCACATCTGTCTTTATAAATAACATGCTTTTTTTCTTCATATACTGAATTATAAAAGCCATAACCAGTTCATCTTGAACAACCCTGTCCTTCATTTTGGCATATTATTCAGCTCCATTATTTTGGAAAGATCAACTTATATATCATCCAGAAATATTTAGGCCCTGGAGATAACATTAGCGAAAAAACATTCCAGTAGCGAGTCCTGCCCACTCAGATGCACACATTTCTCTTTCAACATGCTAAAACTTGTTTACATCACAATATTTTCTCATATATGCTGCAATAATACTTCTCCCAGTTTCCCAAGGCATTCAGAGAGTCGACCTGGAAATGCCCCTCAACATAATAATCATTGACAACATATATTTGTGTCATGGCCATGGTCCGCAGGTTTTAACTCATTAGGTTGGATGTATTGTTTAGTAATTGCTTATGAAAATACAGTCTCAAATTGCTTTGACTGAGCTTTATTTATTGGGCCATCATTCTAAAAAGTCTCTGTTGCTTTTGCAGAGAAAATAAATCAACTCCATATCGAATGTGTGAACTTTGAATGTAGCCAGGAACTCATGCACATAGCAAAGCAAGTGACCTTTTCACTCATCAGTGATTGCTGCATGTAATCGTATATCGCCACGGTACATGCTTGGTATACAGAGTCATGTCTAATCATCTCGCTTACCACATCTCAGCAGGCTACAGGTTTGGCAAGAACATCAACCTTTTCTATTTAGTCAACTAATCAATGAAACATAGATCCATGTTGAAAAGTAATACCATATTGCTCATAAAATTACAATAAATTCAATAAAATGAAATCTCATACTCATCTCAATTATATGGATTCCTTACTTATATTGCTGCATATAATAAATCATCTAGCCGAAACCAGTTTGGCTCAGTGGATAGAGCATCAGTCTGTGGACTGAAAGGTCCCAGGTTCGATTCTGGTCAAGGGTATGTACATTTGTTGCTGGCACATCCCCAGTGGGTGGTGTGCAGGAGGCAGCTGGTCGATGATTCTCTCTCATAGATGTTTCTAGATCTCTATCCCTCTCCCTTCCTCTCTGTAAAAAATAAATAAAATATATTAAAAAAATAAAAAATAAATAAATCATCTATATGATGTAAATAATGCATGTAACCTGTATGCTTGCATCTTTAAAATTTTTTTCGAACATACCCTCTATTAATAATATTAATGATTATTTAATTTTTATACTTGCATACTTTAAGAAATTGTGAATATTTTCTTTTTTTCTGAAGGCAGAATTGCTAATGAATAATCTGATGTCATTGTTTAAGAATTTCTTCAGTAAACTTTTAAATATTTAAAAACATTTAAATTTTTCCTCAAGCTTTTATTTTATTTTTAAAAAAATATATTTTATTGATTTTATATAGAGAGGAAGGGAGAGAGATAGAGAGTTAGAAACATCGATGAGAGAGAGTCATCGATCAGCTGCCTCTTGCACACCCCCTACTGGGGATATGCCCACAACCAAGATACATGCCCTTGACCGGAATCGAACCTGGGACCCTTCAGTTCCCAAGCCGACGCTCTATCCATTGAGCCAAACCGGTCCCGGCTTTCCTCAAGCTTTTAAATGTATTTTTCTGCAATTCAAAAATGTATTGTAGTAGCAATGTATACTGAAAACAATAGTAAGATATTATTGAATATGTTCCTATGTCACTGGTTATGATTAAGTTTCTTTAAATGCTTCATTTCAGATAATTTTTCTAAAGTAAAAACTGAAACGTGGTCTAGGATTAATTCATGTAATTAAAATTTAATTTTTCTGTCACTGAATTACATTCTGACCTTGTCTATAGCATAAAATCCTAAAGTTGTATAATGAGCCTTCCAGACAGACATAACTACATTTGCATCAGATCTTATATCAGTCTTGAGTAATGAAAAAACCTCAATGTCAGGAGGTAACTCTTATTGTTGCTAAGAAATGAAAATCCTTATCACAATATGGCAAATAATTACTAACATTGTTTACTCTTTGAGTTATTTACTAGTGACACATATCCTATCTTTTCTTATGAAAAGGTGCTTATTTGTATGGTATATTGGAATAATTTGATAAGAATAGGGATATGTTATAAAGTAAGTTTGTCCTGAAACATGACTATGAAGTTATCAAACTAACAGAAGAATCTAATGGGGGTTCTATTGTAGAATGCCATAACCAAACAAAAATCCCTTGTGTGTTGTATAAAACTTTAAAAAATATATAACTATTGAATATTTACATATGTGCAATATACTCTTCCACACTCTGATGATTACTCTTTATGTTTTTGTGGTAGTGAGTAGTCTGCATGTGCTTTTCAATATGACATCCATTGACACATGGCAATTGTGGAGACATTTACTTGTCCTTTTCAGAATGGAAAAAATGAACTAAGGTAACAGGTGTACCTCCCCTA
Organism: Pipistrellus hanaki; assembly: GCF_964339955.1. Classification (NCBI taxonomy): domain Eukaryota; kingdom Metazoa; phylum Chordata; class Mammalia; order Chiroptera; family Vespertilionidae; genus Pipistrellus; species Pipistrellus hanaki. The sequence continues at coordinate 40,903,706 of NC_140507.1, read as the reverse complement.
ACCAAGGAACATGCTCAAGTGCACAGGACTAACAAGCTGTAAAAGTAAGGCAGAGCGTAGGGCACCAGACTTCCATAAGAAAACTTTTTCTACCAAAGATTACCGCAATCGCAAAGTACAAGCGTAGAAAACTGCTAATCCTGTTGAAATTGAATGTTCATCTTTCGTTGGTATTAACCACTAGCAGCCATCTTGTGAGTCACCCCTTTGAGGAGGTTATTTCTGGTGGAAGCTAGCATTTCCTGTGGAGATACATATGGCAATCTCTAACATATAACAACATTTCTATATGAGACTGTGAAACTCAAAATGCCAATTTGAAAAATGTCAGTTTCTATGTGACAGCTGTGCAGGCACACACATCTAATCACTTATTAAACAGAGGGGAAGGAGATGGGAAATGTGTTTTCCTCTTTGATGGAATGAATACACAAAAAAGGTATATTCATTTGAATAAAAACATTGATAAATAGACTTTAAGATGAAGAAAAAAATCAGGAAGAGAAATGAGCATATAAAGACCTTAACTGGGGCAAAAACAGCTTCATCTCTCCTTCCTCACACTCAATGTTTCACAGGCCTCCGTCTCTGTTCTCTGTGCCCTCTCTTCCTACCTTTAAAAATAATTATACTACCATGTTTTTTCTGTCCTTTGCTTTTCCTCTGTCACCTTTGAACGGTTAGATTTGTTTTCTATTGTTACCAAGATACCTCAGCTTTTCTTCACATTATTGTAGTTTCTCAGAATTGAACTCTTCATGGCTCTGAATCTTGTCCTGATACACTTCCTTCTACACTAATCTTCCTCCTTAAACTGAAAAAGAAGAGAATGAAAGAGCCAGAGAGCATTGAGCCAAGTTATCCCACAGACAACCAGGAAATTCTAACACTACCATAAGTGAGGACTCCCGCTGTAACCAAAGCTTTAAGATGGGTAATAAATGATGAGACAAGGTGGTTCTATCCCCAACAGAAAAATTCTCAAGTTATGATGATAGCAATAAAGCTGAGCAGCCTCATAGATAGTAGATTTATGCTTTATAGCTGTTAAAGCCCCACACTTACCAGCTGGTGGGGAGCATCACTCCCCTGGATCATAAATCACTGGCTTTTCTACACCACTTGGAGTTCACCTTCATGTTACAACCAAGACAAATGCTACCTTGCAGTTTAAGGAAATTTGCATCACATGGTAGAATTGTACGAATTGCCAATCCAGGTCTCCTGAGTGCCTGCAGATTATCATAAAATACCAAAGGCAATACTAAGTTATGGAAGTGCTGCTCACAGTATGACTCTTGATGGTGAACCAAAGGACTGAAGCACTTTAGAGTTTAGTTAGAATTAGGCCATAAGCACACATTTGTGTAAGATACGGATATTTGAAAAGCTTGTGTTCAATTTTTCATACACCAAAGGAAGCATAAAATCTGTGGAAATAACATCAAGCATAATGCTTTCCAACTTGTTCCCAGCATTTTCTAATAGCCAGGCCCACGGAAAATCTGCAGAACTGTAAGAAACAATTGACTTTAGGAAATATATTACCACCAAATCTCTTATCCATAGAGACAAATTACAACTAAACCCTTCCATAGATATCAGCAACCAAAACCAAGTTTGATAAATTGCTAAACATGAAAAATATAGCATCAACCTCATTCATAGTTTACTATAACATTCGTTCATGTACCTGTTTTATGAGAACCAGTCATTGCCTTTTGTCCCCCTAAGAACTCATTGTATAATTAATATGGTTCCATAGTCTATGAATAAAAGTACTAACTTATATGTTCTTAAACTTGCAAGTAAATCATTTACATGGTATGAATAAATTTAAGGTATGAAATTAATTAAGACTATCAAGAGTTATTTAGAAATATTATTAAATAATTGAGAATATTTTTCATTATAGTTATAAATAGTGGACTCAAGTTAAAATATTGAAAAAGAGAAAATAATACTGACCATTAACACATAAAGTGAACATAGGAACCTCATACAATTTTAATATATTTTAATATTTAGAATGAATTAAATGGAAAACAATAAGTTACATGTCTCTAACTTTGAGGGAATTACCATTAATCATATATTCCTTCAGTAATACTTACATTTCAATCATCTACTACATTTGAAAATAGGTGATTCTTTGGTAGTATTTTTTCAGATCAAATACTTTAGGAAGATATTAAGACAAAATATAAAATAGATTTCATGTGTCCTGTTTTCCAGGCACACTTATATACATCTCTTCCACCCAAAATTTCATTGAAATTGGAGCAAGTTGTTTAAAATTGAGTAACTACATCCTTGCTATAGCCAGAGTAACCTTGAGGGTAAGAACATACAAAGGTGCTGAGAAGAGCTTGAAAAAGAAGCAGGTGAGAGGGCAGAAGAGAAGGATGGTTCATAACACTGAGAAGGCCAGATTTGTTTTGGAAAATGTCTTCCCTGGGAAGCTTCAAAAAGGTTCCAGTGTAGATGGTGTACATACAAAGAGTGCTAATGAGGTGAAGGGAAATGATTACAGTAACCTCATTGGCAGCAGTGGGGCCAGATATCCCACCATCCCCACACATTCAGAAAGAATGCAAGTATTGCTGTCTCTCAAAATAAAACATGTTTTGCTTCTAAAAAGTTGGTGGAGCAGAAACCAGTTTGGCTCAGTGGATAGAACATTGGCCTGTGGATTGAAGGGTCCCAGGCTTGATTCCGGTCAAGGACATATACCTTGGTTGCTGGCACATCCCCAATAGGGGGTGTGCAAGAGGCAGCTGATCGATGACTCTCTCTTCGATGTTTCTAATGCTCTCTATCCCTCTCTCTTCCTCTCTGTAAAAAATCAATAATATATATATATATATATATATATATATATATATATATATATATATATATATATATATTACCACTGAGCCAAACCGGTTTCGGCTAAAATATATTTTTTTAAAAAGTTGGTGGAGATTAGCTAAGGTTTCTAGTGGGAACCTGTGGGGAGGTACCTTAAGGAGGAATCTCTGAAAGGGCAGAGGCCTGGGGGGACCTTGCCGAAGGCAGCAGCCCCTAACTTGAGTATTCCAAATAAGTCCATGCTTCCCCACAGGAACCATCAGGCAAAGAGACAAAACCTTGTGGGTGTAGCTATGTGATGGGTTATAAGAGTACCACAGTGAATTCTGCCTGCTAACACCCCTCGCATACCTCTTAGCTACTCACATTCAGAGGGATCTGAAAGAGAAATAAACCTTCCCCAGAGAGAAAATGAAATCCCTTCCAGCTGTTTACATTAGCCAATCTTCTCATTCTTTCACAAATATAAACCTACAGCCCAGGATCACCAAACTGAAGAGAAGGAACAAAGGTACAAAGAAAACAAAAATTAAACATGGAGAAAATGATTCAGGGAATAATGGTGAAATTGAAAAAGAAAATATTTTACTCAGGATTTTCAAATTAATTAGAGAAAACATTTTCATCTGAAGCATAAGAAAAGATAGCTACAAAAAATGAACAAGCTAGCTCAGCTGGTGTGGTAGTTGAGCATTGACCTATGAACCAGGATGAGCGGGAGCTACAGGTAGGAGCTGAAGGCAGTGTTGGACTGTGGGTTTCTGCCTGATCCCTGCAGGCCACCCAGAGGGGCCTCACCTGTGCCCCACCTGAATTCATGCACCGGGCCTCTACTATAAATGTAGTTAGCAATTTCCAGTTAAGTTAGGCAAAACATTTCAGACACTAAATCTTGATTAGAAAGACCCAGTATCTATCACTAATGATTTGAGGACTTTTTACATATTTGTGGATGTGAATTTCATTAAAATTGATTGCACTATAGATTATTGTAGCTAAAGAATGCTAAAGTCTTAGTTTATCTTAGTACTGTTCCATTCAGCCTACAGCAGTCTCTAAAATATATGGACAGATGCAGAAATCAATTTAAATTTTTAAATGAAATAGACATGCAGATATATGTGCAAGAAAAAAGGTAATTGTGTTTATTGGTTTCCCAAACTAAAGCCATTTATTGAGACAGACTGTCAGGAGTGGCCTGTCCCCTCAAAATGCTAAATAATGATGGAATAAATTTTTGTGGATTTGAGTCACCGTGTTTTGGACCTCATTCTTAGAATTGATTAGATTGAAATTATACTACCGTAATAAATCTCTGAACAAAGGCACAGTTGTTGGTGTTATCTGAAAAGAAAGAGGACACAGAATATTTCCTAAATTAACGCCAACTATGGGTGACTCAGAAATAAAGGATTATTTTATATTAAAGTTTTAACCCTATTACAAACCATGTTCACATCAACCAAGCACTTGAATTTCTCCTTGTTCTTGGTCTTCAATAAATTCTTTAGAAACTTTTCTCCCAATTCAGTGAAATTCAGCAAACATTTAATTTGTTCTAATTGCTTTTGAAATCCAGGAAGCACAATTCTGACATAACAAAGTTGAAAAATTAGCTACTGGTCATGCATTAGTAAAAAATATTTAAAAGTAAAACAATTTATTAATGTTTAATACAAAATTCAGTAAATTTTCTTGTACACTTTAAGGTTTTAACCAAAACTGTAAAATGTTATTATCTAAAGTTGTTCGTGATGTACACAGACCCAAATAAATCTCTTTATAATAGATAGAGCAATCTCAGACTGGCTAGGTAATAGTAGTAAAACTACTTTCCATTTAAAAATATTTAGCTACTGATTAACTTGCCACTTTCTACTCCATGTTCCATTTTATATTTCATAACTTCTGTTTCTGAGCAAGAATTGAATGAGAAAATTATCTGACTTTTACATTTTCACTAAAACGTTTTTCCTATGAAATTTTAGTCCAAATGTCTGGTAGATGGGTCCTAGAAATATCGATAATTTGAAAGTGCAAACTAAAATGGAGTCTATGCAATTTCAACAATTAGTATCACCAGGTGATCAATTGAAGAGTGGTGTGTGTCCACAGACCTGACCTCGCTGGTGAAGGGTGGGGAAACAGCTGAGAATATCCCAGGCTGCAGGAAGCACCTGCATATGGCCCACAGGCAGAGACACCTCCGACCTTGCACTTGCCAGCCACCATTGGTCTCTTCCCTGGACTAGTTCAACAGCCGCCTAACTGATCTCCTCTTTAGTTTTTCCCTTTTGAAGTCATAACAGCATCTCTAGCCACCCATGAAGATGCTGTGGAGCAGGATGGCATCCATTTATAAAGCTGAAAACCAAAAACCTCCTGAGAGTTCTCATTGCCATCCAAATTAAATCTTGTCTCTGTAGGCCAGGCCACCTGATAAGGCTCTGCCCATCATTTCTGATGTCCTCCTTTTCCCTAATGCCCTGCCACCCCACCTCCCTGTTGCTCACTCTTTCAGACACGCCAACCTCATTCCTCTCCTAGAGCTTCTTCTCCTTGCTGATCTAGTCTACTCTGGAATCCACTCATCTATGTTTTACTCAGATGTCATTCCCATATAGGCCACCTTATATAAAGTAATCCTAGCCGCCACCATTCTCTGTTATATAATGGGTGTTGACTTTTAATGTAATACCTACATATACCTAAACTATTTAATTTATGTTTCTATGATTATTGTCAGTCTGCTCCCTCTAGGGAAGGGATCTCCCCCCCCTTTTTTTTTTTATCACGTTGCTGAGTGCATAACTCATAGACTGGAAGAAAATAGGCATACATATCTGTGAACTGGCTGACCGGTTACACTGTGTCTCCACTTGAAATTCCTACTTGACCAATAAATATTGGAACTGATAGATATTTCCACTATTCCTCTGAATTTGTCATTTCTACTTCTTATCTATCTGTCCTTTAACTCCCTTTACTAAGAAAATTCCTTTACTATCTTTCAGCTCACAAATTTAACCTTCATCAGGATCGCTTTTCCTAATTTAACTTAATAATATACTTTTTTTTAAAAAGAGCGAAGTCTTTATATTTTAGCATTAAAAGACAGGGATAGTTTGTTGTTGTTTTTTTGTGTTTTTTTTTTTTTTTTACCGTGTCCATTTCTGTTTAATAGATTGAAGCTACTCCCCCTTTTTATAATTCTGTTTATTACATGACTATTAAAGCCTTTTCTGTTTGCTTTATTCATTCTGTCCTTTGAATAACAGATTTTGTTATAGCATTTAGTGTCTCTCAAGTACTTGCTGATTTCTATTTTATGGTACTATTGGTTTGTTCAGTTTTTCATCTTAACTATTATTAATGTACTTAGAGCTGCTAAATCTATCAATAACAAACTGTTTAGACATTGAAGACAGGGACAGGTATATTTCCATATTTTTAATAAGATTTTAAATAAATAACCCCTCTGTCACATAAGGAGAGTAGAGAATTAAAAAACAAAGTTGCAACAAATAATCAGTTTAAAATAGATAATTTTAGTTGTCCTAGTTATGTCACATAATACGAATTGAATGCTTGCTACATGAAGGTTGTGGAATCTATGTTTGATTGAAAAAACTTCAGAAAGCAGATAATCTGACCTATTCATTTCATTTCTACCCATAAAAAATAGCAGATGTAAAAGTGAATTTTTTGTTTATGATCTACTCTAGTCCAAGAACATTGCAAAGCAAAAAAAAAAAAAAAAAAAAAATTGACTTGTCATGTTCTTCTATTATGTTACTTTATGCTTCATTTGTTTCTGTTACATAGCCTTGTACTTTATTATGTACCTTTGTTCCTAACAGGCACATTCGATTCAGTTCCAATAGAAGTTCCCATCATCTAGTAAACTATGAAACTAATGACTGTAACATGTAACCGGTTTAATTACATATATTGATTCTAAAATGTTTATCTCCTTGTTTGCTCCTCAAAAATAATCTAGTTAACTCTATAATTTATTGACAGTTAATTGAGTTACTCTTGCAAAAAGAAATCTTTTAATGTGATGTGTTTAATGTTATCCATGTTACTTTGTACTTGCAAAGAATTTAACATTACTTCACTTTCAAAGAGCATTCCACCTTAGTTTCTTCTGTTGACTTTCAGAGTTCTTATAACTGAAAATAAAATATTAATTGGATATCTTATTAAATCTCCTTAATTTTTTAAAATATATTTTTATTGATTTCAGAGAGGAAGGGAGAGAGGGAGATAGAAACATCAATGATGAGAGAGAATCTTGATTGGCTGCTTCCTGCACTCCCCACACTGGTCTGGGTCTGCAATCTGGGCACATGCCCTGACCGGAAATTGAGCCATGACCTCCTGACTCATACGTCAAAACTCAACCACTGAACCATACCAAATCTCTTTTAGTGTGACTGTTTCTATGATAATCTATTAAAGAGTATTATCAATTACTTCCTCTACCTCTGTCATGCACACATGCACACCTGCAAACACATCCTTACCGACTTCTGCTTCTCCCCATGTTCGCTACCAATGCCCCAGTCCAAGTCACCAGCATGTCTCCTGAATTTTTGCCAAAACTTCATATTTCTTCTTCATCAGCACTTGCTTGCTTCTAATATCCGTGTAACTGTGGATACTCCCATGTTAGAGTATTCTTCACTGGGAAACTTTGCATCATCTGACCTTTTTAACCTCTTCAATTTCATTCCTCCCCTTTATCTCAGTGCTTGCATGCAGTCCCTCTGACCTGCTTCATCTTTTTTCCAAGATCTCTCTTTCTCTCTGCCGTCCCTCTCCAGCCACATTCAGAACTTTCACGTATGGCCTTCCCTGATGTTCCCTCTGGCCCCCATTCCACCAACGCTTCTCTCAAACTAAATGTTACTTCTTTGAAAATGCTTTTCCTGACTCTATGTACAATGAAGCCTGCTATGGTAAAGTTTTATAACACCTCCAGTTTTATTTCATAGCAGATACATTGTAATTTATAAAATTTGTAATCGTGCATTTTTTTAGAAGTCATTTGTCTTTTTTTAAAGCAATTTGCAAGGTCAGTGTGTGTTTGATTAAATCCTTGACTCTATGGCACCTGGCACAGATTTGAAGCCACGTAGGCACAGTAAATATCCTATATAATAAAAGGCTAATATGCAAATTGACCAAACGGCAGAATGACTGGTTGCAGGAGCTGCCCCCTGTTGGTCAGTGCACTCCCACAAGGGGAGTGCCACTCGGCCAGAAGCTGGGCGCACAGCTGGTGAGCTCAGGGGCCGTGGCGGAAGCCTTTCCTGCCTCCAGGGCAGCACTAAGGATGGACGACTGTGAGAAGTGATCCTAAGCCCTCAGTTGGACATTTCCTGAGGGCTCCCAGACAGTGAGAGGACACAGGCCTGGCTGAGGGACCCCCCCAAATACCCAAATTTCATGCACCAGGCTTCTAGTGTGATTATAAATGAACAAGTTTTCTATTAGAGTTCTAAATGATATCGGGATAATATCCTATATATTAAGGAGCTAATATGCTAATTAGATTGGACAGCAGAATGATCTTCCTGATGACCATCCAGAATGACCAGTGGGTGGGGCTGCAAGGCAGCCAGGATTGCTATGGGCTGAGCCTCTTGCACGAATTTCGTGCATTGGGCCTCTAGTATAAATATAAATATCTTAAACAGCCATATGCTTGTAGGAATATATATATACATTTAAATCTTATTTGGAATATATCATATTTTAAAAGATTTCTATCTATTCTGAGTAAATACTCCAGTAGTTCTGATACTGAATCTATTTCTCCATGAATACTTTTAGATATTTGCCAAAAAATCTGAATCATATTCATTTCATGGTCAAAGTAATATTGTACACTTTTATATTTTGAATCTAAATGCAGTTAGGCAATTGACCCTGAAGTGACTAAAATAAGAAGTGAAAAATTGTGTTTTATTGCCTACTAAGTTTTTTCTTAAATATGGATATATACTTTTAAACATCACTTTAAATGATTTAAATAATGTTCATTTAATAAATGGAGTAAACAAAAATGGGTCACAAATTACTTCATCTGAAAACAAAAAACAAAAAAACAAACAAAAAAAACACACAGCAGGACAATGTCAGCCAACAGCACACCAATGCCACAGCAGAGTTTGAACTCACTAGTTCCCATTTTTTTGAGAATCAACAATCATTTTTACAATAGTTTGTGAAATTTTCAACAGGCATTTTCAATTTGTGATGGAAGTCTTGTCCAGCATCTAGAAGGGTTCAGGAATCTGGATAAGGGGCTGCTGTAAATGATTAAGGAGTCCAGAAACGAAACATAATTTTGGAAGGCATTTTGGGGGACCAGAGGAGCTTGGCTGTAGGAACCAAGTTCTCTCTGTCTCAGGACCCCTTTCGTTTTATTAACACAAATTGTCCTAAGGCAAAATAGATATAAAGATCAAAGGCAAGGTTTAGTATACAGAATCCATTGTCAGATTAGGGAAACTGCCTATTGCTGTTCAAGTGTTTGGCCAGTAGGAGGCAATAATATGTAGATTGGAATGCCCTCAGCTATCTGGCAGCAAGCAATCATCTATGCAAATCTTTAGGTGTGGAGAAATGCCCTTAGCCATTTCCAACAGGCAGTTCTCAAGGTTCCATCAACCTTTTGATGAAACTTCTTGCATTTATGACAATTTTCCAGTCTCCTATACAAAAATAAATATAAAAGATGAAACAGGGCTTGAGTAATTTCATTGAGGATTTCCAGCATATTAAAATGTAAATATTTTTCTTATGTCAACATTTTTTTTAATGCTCACACAGGTTTATTCCTTATTATAAACTGACAAAAAAACTATAAAAATTCTAAGTTGATCAGGTCAAGTCTAATTGCCTCCTTTCTCTCATTCAACTGACCAACACCATTTGTCTTAATACGCCAACTTCAATCATGACAAAGAGAAAAAGAATACATTAGAGATGCAGAAAGGATGAGCCATTTTAATATTAAGAAGATATCTCAGCATTTTTACTTATTAATACCTCTGCATCACAGAATTTCTAACCTGATTATAAGAAGCGATATATGTTTTTTCTAGATACCTTCTTTCAAAAGTTAAAATATATGAACAAATAAGAAGATGCTAATTAGTTCATGATTATGAAAGGCACTTTTCAACTAAAGGAGCTCTCTAAAGCTATCAAAGATTCAAATAAACTTGTACCAGGAAACCGACCAAGCAGACACTCCTATCAACCATTTATTTGATTTATTTTATTTTGTCATAAAAATGGAAAGGTAGTCCTTGCTAAGCTTAATTGAACAACATAGATCAGAATATTATAGCCTTGATACATTTATGATTTTTGTAGCGCCAACCAATTTTACATGTAACTCCTCTACATGAAATATGATATAAGTCTCATCACAGTGACTGTTTTAGGTCACAGATTTGAAATGTCTTTCTATTATATTATTTCTAAGTCATTTCTCCATGTATCTGTGTTTGATTGGGTGAAATTCACATCAGAATGTTTGACCATAAAACTAAACCTAACTCCATTATTGTCTTGCAGTATAGTATCATCAATCTTTTAAAAAGGTGAATATGACCTTATGATAATATATCATGCAAAAGACAAGATTTTAAGCCTTATATGGTCTGCTTTAGCAAGAAGTGACTTATTAACTGGTCACAAATGAAATTATTCTTCAAACTTAAGAAATATTTTAAAAATTAACTATGGACTACATTTCATGAAATAAAAATAATTAAAAATCAACCTTTTCCAAAGTTTTAAGTATTGGAGATTAAATTCATTTCTAAAGACAATTTAATTTTAATATCTTTCAACTATTTGACACAAAACAGAATAATTATATTTATTTCAATGTAGAATATTGTGTTACTCAATTTAGTCATGAAGGAAATAAAACATTATATATTGCATCTACTATTAGCATATTATAAGAGAAATAACTATTACTCACACACAGAAAAAAAATCACGAATTTAGCAAGTAATATTATTGCAAGTGCCACATGGATACTACTTTTTATACAAAACTGTTTTTCAACCAGATTATCTGCCAAGAATTTAAGGTACATTTTTAGTTCCACCAGCAGTCTCTACCATCTAATTTATAGAATAAATCATTCTTTGTCTAGATATTTTACCTTTATTCCAGTTGAAGCATGTATGTTGCTCTAATATCTCTCTGATGCAAAAACAAACACTGAAGTTGATATATTGTGATGAAATGTTATTTCCCATATCCCTACCGATGATATTGTAGTTTTTCGCTTCCATTATAATACAATAAAAGTCTCACTGCCTACTAATTATATTCAGTACAAACCATATGCTTAAAAAACAAACAAACATTGTATCTAAGTTTTTCAGAAGGAGGTGGTATCAATGGCATGAGAAATTTTGTTTCTGCTTAGTAAAATGTGTCTCCAATACAGTCAAATATTGTTTTTCCTTTGTCTTCTGATTGGAGGTGCCCTATAAGAAGACATACAAACATCTATGAATTTTCTGCAGAGAAAACACAAACACAAAAATGAAATAAATACTGTTATTGGTATCATCACATAAATGTTGATATTTCATAATTCTAAAATGTACTTAGGAATGCAATTAATAGCCAAGATTTTTACTTTTCTCTGATTTTTATTTTATCAAATTATTTCATATTAATCTTTTTTATGTGAAACTGATGAGAAAGTATATATAATTTTGGGAACATTGTTCACTCTACCAACTTACAATGTAGAATATTGTAAAAATGAAAAAAAGTCTTTAGCTTTGGTATTTGCTTAATGTACTGAATTACAGCAAGGAAGTAAATATTATGAAATATCATCTTATTGCTTTATATCTTTGGACATTAAACAGAAGATAATGTGGTTACTGAAGGATATACTTTCTTCATTTAAAATCTAAGCACAAATTTAATAAAATCAAGTGTATGGAAGTCTTAGCATTTGCTGATATTAATTAATTATCTTTTTTATCTACATGATAACAATTCTGGGGTTAACAAAAAATATAATAAAACTAAAGTAAATGTATTCAGCTTTATAAGCTTGATCATTTTTTCTTAACTTTCTTCTTCTGCTCTCAGAACATCATTTTAACATTTAACTTGCCAACTAATGTGTATATTTGCATAATCCTATACTTAACATTTATGGTATAAGTCTCTAGACAAAAATATAGATTGTCTTATAAGGTCAAAAGTATAAGATTTGTAAATGTTACAATAATAAAACTGAGAGTTCACAGGAAAGATACATTATATATCAGACATTGTGCTCTAGATAGGAAATGTCCCTTCCTAAAACTAATAAAATAAGTCAACATCTGTTTTGAAAATGAGAATGTAAAACCACTGAAATTATTTTGGCATATTAAGAAACTATAACTCCAAGCTTTTTCTTTTTCTTAAAAGTATTTTTAGTTTCACACTGATGTTTTCTGTTAGAGGAAATTTTCATGCCAATTTTTTTTATGAGAATACTTGTATATGCTTTTAAAAGAGTTTTCAATAAGGCACCTTCTTAAAAGGTGATAATTTATAACACAGTCATAAGAAAACATTTTTTTTCAAATAGAAGTATATTCTATCTAACAAGAATATAATAATCATTCTTTAAAGAGCAAATACTATATTACCAATGTAGTTTAAATATGGGCCATATATTTGGTTATAATGTGTTTTAAAAGATAAAAATAACATGTAGTATTTATCTGACCATAATTTATTTAAATTGGAACTCAAAAACATTTGGAAATATTTGGACACTAATATCTGGATATCAAAATTCCCACTTCTAACAAACCCATGGGTCAGAGAATACATGACAAGAGGAATTAGAAAATTTCTTAAGACATTTAAAGCTCGTGGGGTGGCTCTAAGGCAGCACTTGGAGAGAAACTTACAGATTTAAGTGATTATGTTAGAAAAGAATGGGATCTAAAATCCATTATATAAGTTGCAAGCTTCAGAAATTTTAAAAAGAACAAATTAAATGTAAAGTAAGTAGAATATGAACATCATCAAGATAATTTTTTAAATCAATGAAATAAAAAATTTAAAATTGGTTAGGAAAGTTAAGAATGCCAAAAGTTTGTGTTTTTAAGGAACATAGCAGGAATAGATGTGAATCACTCACATTTAAAGTGAGTAGCCTTGCCAGAACCGGTTTGGCCTGCAGACTGAAAGGTCTCAGGTTCGATTCTGGTCAAGGGCGTGTACCTTAATTGTGGGCACATCCCCAGTGGGGGGTGTGCAAGAGGCAACTGATCTATGATTCTCTCTCATCGATGTTTCTGACTCTCTATCTCTCTCTCTTCCTCTCTGTAAAAAATCAATAAAATATATATTTAAAAAAATAAATAAATAAAATAAAGTGAGTAGCCTACTTGACTTCCACACTACTGGGTCCTTTGTTGACTTCCCACAGTTCCCCCCTCTACCTGGGCTGCTTTTGGCCAATATAGTATCTCAATAGATCATGGGTACAAGTGCTGACCCATCCAGGCAGCAAAGAACTGTTTATATGAGTCCTTTGTTATGGCTCCCACCAGACTAGCTCAGACTCTTTGAAAGTTGTGTTTTTGTCTGAGGGTCTTCAAAACCAATCTTTTGAAAATTCTCTCCTTTTATAGCTCTCAGACTGCTCACAGTGAACACTTTTTCTGTGTTCTCTTGCTCCTTCACCCTTTATCTTTCACTATCATTTCCCTCAATAAAACCTTTCATAGCTAACCCCTTCTAGCACAGTCAATGCCTGAAGTCCTGCAAGAAAACAAGAAGATAAAAGCTTGGGACTGACTCCCTCTCTGTCTTGCTCACAAGGAGGACTCTGTATGGAATTGTAAGTGCGATATTGATAGTGATAGCCCAATTGCTGAAGATTTCACTGCTTTTGACTTGGGAAAATGCTCTGGTGAGAGGGAATCCCTTGATTGTGCAGTGAGTGATTCAGAAGTTTGAAAGATACAAAGAAAAAGTTGCTAATGCGAACAGTAAGGTCATAATTGACAGTCTCCATATCCAGTGGCCTATACAAATAAGAAAAGACTAAGTGTGAGAGCCACAGGGCCTTTCTACCAGCTTATTAAGTAAGTGGACCTTCTCTCCTGTGGTAGATACCAATGAGCCTATTGGTGATAAATTAAATAAATTAGGACACTCTCATTCTAGAAGGCTCAGTGTTTTCCTCACGAGGAAAGATAATCACTCTGGGTATGGTTTTTCCAATCTGTTTGCAGAATCTCAGCACATCTAAACAACAATGAGATACCATCTCACACCTGTCCAAATGGCTATCATCAACAAATCAACAAAGGACAAGTGCTGGAGAGGATGCAGAGAAAAAGGAACCCTCATGGGAATGCAGATTGGTGCAGCCACTGTGGAGAACAGTATGGAGTTTTCCTTAAAAAGTTAAAAATGGAACTCCCGCTTTACCCAGTAATCTCACTTCCAGAACTATATCCCAATAAATGAGAAACACCAATCAGAAAGGATATATGCACTCCTATGTTCATAGCAGCACAATTTACAATAGCTAAGATTTGGAAACAGCCTAAGTACCCATCAGCAGATGAGTGGATTAGAAAACTGTGGTACATCTACACAGTGGAATACCATGCTGCTATATATATATAAAAAAAGGATCTTGCCAAAACTGGTTTGGCTCAGTGGATAAAGCATCAACCTGCAGACTGAAGGGTCTTGGGTTCAATTCTGGTCAAGGGCACGTACCTTGGTTGTGGGCACAACCCCAGTGGGGTTGTACAGGAGGCAGCTGGTCGATGTTTCTCTCTCATCAATGTTTCTAACTATCTCTCTCCCTTCCTTTCTGTAAAAAGCAACAAAATATATATTTTATTATTATTTATTTATTTATTTATTTATTTATTTATTTCTATTGATTATGGTCTTACATAATTGTCCCTATTCCCCCATTCCCATCCCAAACCCCTCCCTAGTTTTATGCCCCCTGCCATCCCCTCCGCCCCCCCTCATCCCCCTGTTGTCCATGGCCACTGGATAGGCCCATATGTATGCACACAAGTCCTTTGGTTGATCTCTTCCCCTTACCCCATCCCCCCTTATTTTCCCTGTGAGGTTTGAGAGTCTGATCGCTGGTTCTCTTTCTCTGGGTCTGTTTGTGTTGTTCATTATTTCCTCTAGATGTGTGAGATCATGTGATCCAAGAAATACCCTTGTAAGAACCTAAACTGCAACAAGCCATAATGGTTATGCTGAGAGGCAAATGAATCAGTCCGTAGTGAGTTCCTTTCTAGGCCAACAGTTCTTTTGCAGAAAAAAATAAAAAAAGCGAAATATATTTTTAAAAAAGAAGGGACTTTTGCCATTTGTAACAGCATGAATGGACCTGGAGAGCATTATGCTAAGTGAAATAAGCCAGTAGGAGAAAGAGAAATATCATATGATCTCATTCACATGTGGGATATAATGATCAACATAAAGTGAGGAACAAAAATAGATCCAGAAACAAAGTAGCACTGAACAGACCATCCAACCTTAGAGAGAAGGCAGGAGAGGGGCTTAGAGATCAACCAAAGGCATAGTATGCAAGCATATTAGCATAACCAATGGACACAGACACTGGGGCATTGGGGGTTTGCCCTCGGGGGTAGGAGTGACCAGGGGGGGGTCGTCAATGAGGAAAAAGAAGACATATCTAATACTTTAAACAATAAAAAAAAAATTAGAGACTAAGTAAAAATATATGTGGAAATTTGCTATTTCTCTATGAGCATATTTTGAATGAATTATTAAAAGTAGAAACTTTAAAAATGTAGTATTTTAAAAATAAATTTTGAAAAGAAGCATTATATTATTTTAATAAATTTATCTCTTTTTAAAGGTTGTCTCTAACAACAAAAAAAGTAATCACTCAAAAATGTCAAAATCTCTGTTAAGCCCTGTGACTTATTATTTTTCAAATTGTACTTGATTATCTCAAAACTCTTGATTTTGGCCCAGTATTAGAAGTAAAAAAAAAAAGAAGAGATAATATTTGAGACCCCAATCTAACTGAAATTACCTCTTCCATTATGATTAGGAATAAAATCTAAAAATAAATGCCATAGTGATTTTTCTAAAAGTAGGATAGATAGGTCTGGCTATTTTTCTGTCAACTGGACAATTATTTTATGTGAAAAAATCACCTAGACAGGTGATTAAAAGGAATAATGTATCTTTTTATGAGTGTTAGAAAGGTGATATAGGAAAGAGAATTCAATATCTGTAAGACTGTCCATATGTTTCCATGCTTAAAGGAAAATTGAAGAAACAATTCTTGAGGGAAACAGGAAAAGTGATTACTATGGACAAAACAGCCATGAATATAGAGGAATATTTTTGAAATATTTATGGAGTTTAATTTTTATAAATTTCATTTCTCCAGCTTTTCTTTCTAGATTCATCTTTAATTTAGAAAAAAAAATAGCCCTTTAAATGTTAGAAAAATGCACATTAAATTCTTATGTTTTGGAAGCAATACTATTTTTCCTATAGTAGGTTCTTGCCCCAGGCAGAAAACAATGCCTAACACAAATATTGAAAAGGAAGAAGAAAAGGAAATGTCAAGAGACACTCAAATATCTTAGGGTTTTGAACAATCAAAAAGGCAAAGGCTATATGAGTTATTTGAAAACTCCTTTGAGGAAAAAATGATTCATTCCTTTAATGTTCTCCACAACAAGGATTAGTTCTCTTAGACACTTTAATTAATATAAGGGAAGCCTGTCAATTCATAGCTCTGGCCCCCTGATCCATATTAGAACTTTCAAACCAATCCCAGGTTAATATGCTCCCTATTGCTTTTTGTATTATCTTAAACCTAAAGGAAATTCAGTTGAAAATAATCAAATGATACTCTATATCCAAAGTTGCTTTCAAAATACTCTCCAAATACTAGTAACAAGTTTAGAGCAGAGGTAGAAAGAGAACAGTAGGGGCTAAGAAAAATATAAAAGGAAATTTTATCAATTCTTATGTCATATTTATTCAGCCCTTTATTTCAAAATGAAGAATATTAAAAAAGTTATATTTCCTTCTAATGAAGTCATAAATAATAATAAATTAACTTATATCTTATAACATTTTATATTATACATAGCATTATTTGTAACATTATATCTATATATATAATATATTGACACAGCACTTTACAGATTGAAGAAGTCTTTACCAAATTTTATCTACCCACAACAATGTGGGATAGCTTTTGCTATTAAATTGACTTTAATAGTTTGTTCAGGCTACATAAGTCCTCTGGGCCTCAGCTTCCTTAGTATAGAAGGGGAGAATTACAGTAAATTATTTCCAAGGCCCCTTCTAACTCAAAATTTATTTAAAGTAAACATGACAAGTGCTAAAGAATAATACCATGTCCCCAAGGTGTTTGCTCTTCTTGTTGCAAAACACTAGGTGATATTATTAACTATATATATTTTTACATCCCTTTAAACATCTGTAAATCACATGCCATAAAATTCACTAATAAAAGTATGCAATTCAATGTTTTTCATTATTTCACAGTGTTGTGTATCCACACCACAATCTAAGTTTAAAATGTTTTATTACACCCCCACCCAAGAAAATATCTTGCCCATGAGCAATCATTCCTCACCTCCACACCTCAGCCTTAGGAAACCAACCCACTACTATTTCTATGAGGAGATGAGTTTACCTCTATCTAGATCTTTTTTCTCCATTTTATTGCAAATACAGGTCACTAGTCTTCCACCGAAGAGATAGGATGAACAGAAAAGATTGTGAGCAGAATGGGAAACATAAACTATGTACTTTGAATCAACCTACTGGTAACACATGGCAAATATACATTAATCTGATCAGCCAAACCTCTGTATTTTTCATAATCAAATTCCAATGATTATGATGTCATCTTGTGTTGTATGCAATTAAGTTGTATTTGTTATATATTTTTTAAATACATTTATTTAGAAAAATAAAAGTATAAGATACACATGCTAATATCACTGGGTAGAACCCTTAATCTGAATTAGTTAAAATGAAAAATTAAAGCTAAAGTTCTGAGGTGAGAGGTAACTTATACCTCACTCTTACTTGCCCTCAAGTTAATATCTGTTGCTTCATATGATCATATTGATTACAAAGTTTATTTCAGTATTGCATTGGAACTAATTGGATATTTATATTGTTTGATTGGCTATGTGTATATATTTTTAATAATATAGAAATTGACATAACGAACAGATAACTTATTATCTTCTCTCCTAAATATATATAAAATATTTATTAATATAGCCTTGATTCTGAATGTCCTTCAATTGCTTTTAGTCTTGCTACTTCCTTATCTTATAAGTTATCCTAATTGAATAGATGTTTATTTAACTAAATTAAAATGTACTTTGTTCTTTAATTTTGAAAACCTGCACAAATACAGCTTTCTAGTAAGTGCTTAAGATTTCTTTTGAAATTTTCAAAAGACTTAGCTTGTTCCTGTTCTGAAAAGGCTTGATGAAAAAACATAATTCAAAAGAGGCATACTAATAGTTCATTGATATTGATATAGCTTCTGCTTCAGAAATGCTGCATAGAAATGAAATTAAAATCATAAAGCAGAAAAAGACATGCAGATGCATTACAGAAGGCAACAACAGGAACCAGAGCAATCGACAATCCACTTTCATTACCTTCTCATTTTTCTCTTTTATGCACAATCAATAGTGCTTTCCTTTTCTTTTATTTATTCTGCCATTTATTTCAGTTGTAACCAAAATCTCACCTTAGTACTTTTCACTTACCTTTTATTTCACATGCTCAATTTTTCTGAAGTTATAAGCAATCATGAAAGTATATGAAGCAGTCTTTCAGCAATCTATTTTTTTCTTCGACAGTCATAAGTGAAAAAAAATTATTAAAATACCCTTTAATATGGTTGCTCTCTTTTCCACATGTGTGCATGTGTGTGTGTTAATATATATCTTGGATCTAGCAACTGAATCAAAACTATATAAATTATTATGTTAATGAATATGGAGGGGCAGAGCAAGAAATAATACATAAATATAGGGTCTATATAAAGTGAAATAGAAGGTACTTATCCACAGAGGTGCCTAGAACATTGATAGAAAAAAAGGTGCATTATTAAAATTTGTTACAAAGTTAGATTTTTTTTTGTTTTTAAACATTTAATTTTAATAAAGTATTTTATTTTCATTAATAAAAACGAATAAAATAATTATATCCCTACTTCACTACCTCTTTTGACTTTTGATGTGCATTTGAAAGGATGTAAAGTTTATTATACATCTATAGAATTTTCCTTACTGCTTATATCTTTATGCATTAGAAGACTGTAAATTCATACTTGTAGTTTAACCATTTGACTTATCTTAGGCTAAAGGTAATATGTTCAAGTCACCTATTTTGTTTTTTTAAATATATTTTTTATTGATTACAGAGAGGAAGGGAGAGGGAGTGAGAGACAGAAACATCAATGATAAGAGAGAAATATTGATCAGCTGCCTCCTGCATGCCTCACACAGGGGATCCAGCCTTCAACCCATTGGAACTAATTGGATATTTATATTGTTTGATTGTCATATGCCAAACAATTTATATTGTTTGATTGTCATGTGCCCTGAACAAGACTTGAACTGTGACCTCCTGGTTAATAGGTCAATGCTCAACCACTGAGCACTTGCTTTTCTTGTGCTTCAATTAACTTCTTATCAGTCTGGTCAATTTTGAAAATAGCTGTTCTCTTGTTTAGTTTGTGGATATTTATGACTATTTATTATGGAAATTACACTCAAAAATTGTAAAGTGTCTTTTGTCAATATTTTGCCGTGAATTTTACCTTTTCAAGTATTATCCATGTTTCTCTTTGCCTTATATTTACCTAGTATACCTTGTTTCTCCTTCATTTCAATATTGTTTTTCTCTTAGGTATATGCTTTCTATAACCATACAGAAGGATTTTTCATGGCAAGCCATTCTGAAAATATTTGCTTTTTAAAAGAATAATCCCATTGACATTTAGTGATAAAATTTATATGACTAGAGCCATATCTGTCATCTTTTATTTCAAATTTCCTTTGTGTTGTATTTATGTGACATTTTCCACATGCTGGTCTATATTTATTGATAATTGTATTTGCTTTGTTTCAGAAACTATAATCCTTTTCTAGTGGTTACCCTTTCTCTTAATTGTTGGATGTCAGTTCAGGGTGTTTCTAAATTTCTGTAAAAACTCTTATTCTGAGTATTTTGGGGGGACATTTGTATTGCAAAGTCTTGGAGGACTGAGATAGTGGTAACTTCCTTCAAGGAAGAGGGCGTATTTGTTTCCTGACCAGGAAAATAACGATAATGTCTCCAACTGCAGCAAAGTTTGAGCAAACTTTCTATCACATTAAAAAATTGATTTTCTAAACTTTGGGTTCCTCAGCTCTGACATGAATCTACTGCATATGCAGCATTCACTTGGGCTTCTCACCACTCACTAGGGATCTCGAGACAAGAGAGAATGAGAAACTCCTTGTACCAGTGGCTATCTACTCACTGTTTTTTTGTTTGTCTGTTTGTTTTTCTCTTTGACTCAGTAGTCTCACTCAGCAGTCTCTAATCCTCCTCCAGCTTCTCAAAACTATCAGGGTAGCTGACTACCTTGCAAGACAGATGAAATGATATGTCTTTTGTAGGTTTTGACATTATTACATTTACTTCCTTTCAGCCACCTTTACATTATTTTTATTTAGTTGTTATCTCAAATATATTTTGCTTCCTATCTATTACCCGTGGGCAATTATTGTATTTCCCTTTTCTCTCTTAATTCTCCAATTTATAGTTATGTTTTCTTTGTCGGAGCATATAACATTTTATAAGTCTTTCATCTTTATCTCCTCTTTGTATTAGTTTTAGATTAATGACCAGAAATATTCAATTCTGGTCAACTCTGCAATTTTGCCATCTGATGTTGATGAGAAACAAATATCTAAAATCACATGTAACCTGAAAATGATTCTGGGGACTTTCTGAAGCATAGATATTGGCAAGTGTACTGCTAAATTTTTTAAATTGATGAGACTTAAGAAGTGAGTAAAAATATTATAAACAATTATCCTTTATTTAAGTCACCAAGGAGCTCAATATCCTTCTCTCTCACTGCTCACATCCCTGAATTACAGCTTCACTTGACTCATGAAGCCATGATGACATATCTAAACAATCAGAGCTTTAAAAACTGTGTTCTCTCCTTTTTCTGGATTCAAAATAAGTTCAAGAAGCTAGCACAATGAGTGAGGGCAAGACCAGAAGGCCAGTATTACAGGCCCTTCATATGCTGTTAGCTCTATTTCTTCCTTGAGTTTTTACTTGAGTTATGTACAACTGAGTCCTCATAATTTTAAATGTGAACTAAAAGTTTAGTATCATGTAATAGTGTTATACTTAAAGAATCAGTCTAAAAATCCCAAATGAATACTTAAGTAAGAAAATTGATTCTTTTTTTTAAAAAAGCTATAAAAAGTTTCATTTACTAATCCTCACCATGCTTACTCAGTCCCCTTTTCTCTTCAATTACTCTGCACCTCCTTGGGACAGCTGAGAGGAAACCAAATTATAAGAGAGAGGACTTGATTCCTTCATGGAATATTTATGTTTATAAAGAAAATTAACTGTGGTAAAATTTAGTCCCTTTAACAAGATTATGATGATAAACAAGAAAATGTAAACATTTGGCCATTCCATATTTCAACAGATAGAATAAAATATAAGCCATACCTCACAGAAAACAGAAACTATGCTTTCTTTCTACAATCAATAATAAGAAGCACATCTACAATTACTATGTTTGAAATTCAACCACATTTGCTTTGATTTGCTTTGCTCTTTTAGTCCTGCAAAGAAATACATTTCTGTACACCTAATTTATTAATTTCACTGCCAAAAATGTAAGTGGGAAACCTTACAGATTGTCTTTATCTTTACATTTCCCCTGGCGGAAACACTATGACTTCTAGTCACATCTCAGAGTGCCAGCACTTAGCCCAGGCCTGCTGTTTTCCTCTATTAGAGAAAGAAACATCATTCATCATTACGTGAGGGAGAGCTGGAGTCAAAAGATTTCCAAATAAATCCTGAATGGCAGTCAATTAGTCATTACTTTCACAGCTTGTCCATACATCTCTTGTTAAGTGAATGTTTATACACTTAGCCTCCCTAAAGGCCTACCAGTAACTTCATGAAACATGGTGACACAGAGCCATGACACAGCCCTGTTGCAAACTATGTCTCCGATGGCAGTTAATCAAAGGATGCCATGAGCTCAACAAAACCTCTTCTAATAATACAATGCAGTGACTAGCCACTATGAAGATCTCTGCTACAAATCTTGTGAAAGCCTTTTACTGTAGCCAACCACTTGCAGTAAGAAATCACCTGCGGAGCAGCATATTTCATGATGGCTTACGAAGTAGCATCTCACATCAGACCCTGGAGCAACAATTGCTATATTTTAAATATTACACTTGTAATTGGGATATCATGTTTACCCAGTATTTTGTGAGTCAGAGTATTACATAAGGGACAGCCATTTGATACCAGTTAGAGAAATAAAATACGTGAGACTTCCTTTTTCTTAAATAGCAATTACTTGAGATCCTCTGTAAAAATATTTGAACGGATTCCTGGCTGTGGCTAACAGACCATAACCAAATAATATTTCTTTCTTTCTTTTTTGGTGTTAATTATACTATCCTATTAAACTATATATTTGTGTTTTTAAAAATAATTGTGTGCTTTGGGTAGGTTATTTCAAAGTATTTAACATTACCTTGATACAAATTGAAAAGTACTTAGTCACTTTTAAAAAGTTACATCTTATTTTATTGATAAGAAAGTGAAATAAAACTGCTTCAGGTATTTCTAAGAATTCTACAGGGGAATAGTTATGTTATCATCTCTACATGTTACATTCAAGAGGATGTCACTTTAAAATATAAACGAACATTTGTTATAGGTACCATAATAATATTTACAGCACATCCAAGACAAATAGCTTTTAGTTGGCAGCAAAAGCCATAATAGAACTATCAGATAATATTCATAAGGGATATGTCACAAAGAACCAAAGATTCAGGCAAATTGATCAGCTATACTCTCTTCTTTCCTATTTTTCAAAAATATTTGGAAACATTGGTTTATCTAGAAATACAAATCATTTGGATTTCCCCCATCTGTGCTGAGTTTGATGGCTTTTTCATACACAAGCAGTTCACATTATTCAAACCTAAATGCATAATTAACAAAATAAATGACTAATATGTCATTTGGGACTAACAAGCTTTGGTTTTGCCTGAATAGAACAGCAAGCTAAATAGTCATACAATACTTACCATCCTACTCTGCCCTAAACTTCTGAATTATTTTTAATATGGAGAGAATCATTGCTTATTAATTTGCTCATGAAATAAAATAACTTACGAAAAAGAAGGGAAAATTATATAACTGCCCTCCCCTGCAGGCTTGATCTTCCCCCTCTTCCCTCCCTTACAGGCCTGATTCCTCAACTGCCCTCCCCTGCAGGCCTGATCACCCACAACTGCCCTCCCTTGCAGCCCTGGTCTCTCCCAGCTGCCCTACCTGCTGGCCATCTTATGGTAGCCATCTTGTGTTCACATAGGGGCAGCCATATTTGACCAAATGGGGCAGCCATCTTGTGTGTTGGAGTGATGGTCAATTTGTATATTACTCTTTTATTAGATAGAATAGAGGCCTGGTGCATGGGTGGGGGCCTGCTGGTTTGCCCTAAAAGGAGTCCCAAGATAAGATTGTGGGTTCCTGGTATGGGGTGGTCTGGGCGAGGGGCCTGTGGTGGTTTGCAGGCTGGCCACAGCCCCCAGCAACCCAAGTATCCTTGAGCAGAAGCCAGGGCCAGTCAGGGCTGGGAGGAGGAGGGAAAAGGGGCAGAAAGCTTGGCTTCTTCCATCGCTAGGGGAAACCCAAGCCCCAAGCCTCCTACTTGCTCCAGCAACTTGGCCACTGCCATATTTGTTCGGTTAATTTACATACTTGCTCCTGATTGGCTTGTGGGCGTGGTTTGTGGGCATAGTGCTTGTATCTGTTACATTGACTTTGTCACTGAGGTCAATGTCTATATATCATCATTTGGCTTCCTCATTTAAGTAAGAGTCACAACAGAACCTAGTAATTGAGCCCTCAAGTTGGTTCTCCCTTTCTATCATAGAAATAGAAGATTTCACTCAGCTCTGGTATCCAATGTGAGGCTGACAGATTGGCCAGCCTTCCCTGTAGCTAGACATGCCCACATTAGGATGTTCTGGCCAAACAGATATAAACAAGTGTTTACAGAAGCTTCCGTGGACATTTCCTTACATACACTTCATGCTGCCACTTTCTTCTATTTTTTGTTTCTCCTTCAGTTGCCCTGGAACCTAGATTCTATCTTGAACTGAGAGGGTGAGGATGAATTAGTTAGCTTGAAGAAGCCTGCTTCCCTAAGGAATTTGTCTATCAGACTTACATATTGTGCCTTTGGATGTTTTTCTGAGAGAAATAAATTTCTTATTTATACAATAATTATTGTAAATATTTCTATTGTCCGTAACCAAACAAAATCTTAATACTGGAAAAAAAAAATGGAACAAGTCATAAATCTACTCAAGAGAGTGAGGAGGGGCCTCCTGTCACTGTGCATCACTTAGAGAAGTATGCCATGAGCTAAGAGCTCCCACTGAAGAACAATCTCATGGCGGCTGAATTTCTTATTCAGCTCACAAGCTAAGAATGGTGCTCCTCCATCTTCAAAGCACAGGACTCCATTGTCTGTTTCTGCAACTTACTGCCTTTTCCACCGAACTTGAATCTCCCTCTGCCTCCGTCCCACAAGCACCCCTGTGATTATATTCAGAGCCAACCCAAACAATCCAGCATCATTTCCCCATCTCAAATTCCTCACTCACATCTCCAAAGCCTCTTCAGCCATTTCAGGGATAAGTCAAGAGTTTCCAGGATTAGGATGTTAATATATGGGGGTGGGTGGTGAGCGTTACTCAGCGTATTCTGCCAAATGTATTGTTTTCCTAAGGAAATCTAGTTTGGGAAATTTGAAGACTCTGGATTAGACCCAAATGGGAGATAATTGACACCTCAGAGGCTCTTGTTGGGACTATGGCTTCCATGGAGGAGACAGGGAAACTGAAGCACAGCTTCACTGCTAAGGTCTCCAAAATGGAAGAACAAAAGCAATTCAGAGGCAACAAATGCCGATGCCATTCACATTTGGACAATATTATAACAACTATAGTGTGTAAAGTGTTGACTACCAGTGTAAGTGACTATTACTTCTTACTATTTTGAAGTTAGACTATTAACTAAAAAATATGCAAAATTCCATTAAAAGCAATTATGACATTCTTTGCCACTTAAGGCTATTTTAGCGTATTTACAAATACATTTACTTTAACTGAAATTCTATGGAAGACAGGTCTCTCATGACTGGCAGTGTCTACAAAATAAAAGTCCAGCAGATGTAAATCCATGACCTTAAGAATTCATAGAAGAAGCACTTCAGAAACAAATGGTTTTAGGTAGGAATGATTTAAAATTTACCTTGTTCACCAGGTAATTTAAATATATAAAAATAAATCTCCAGTAAATTACCTCTTCTTACAGTGAACTGTTGAAAGCAGAGGGCATTTGTAGTGATAATTACGTTCTCCCCTCCCCCTCATTCCCTAACATCATCACATCCCTGATTTAAACTGAAAATAAGCAAAAATAACTAGCTATTAGCATCCCGCTCTGATTAAATGATTAGCAAGATGACACTATAGAAGTTACTGAAATCACCTGCACTTAAAATCAATAATTCAGAAGCATTCTCATCCCAGTGAAGAGGAACAAGCAGTCAGACAGAGCTTGTTGCTGCATACCCAGTGCCTGGATTCTGAACAGGTACCCAAACTGGGCTTTTCAAATAAGCTCAGCCAGATGCTTCCAGGATTAGAAGAGACCACTTTTCCATTTTGCTTCCTTTTATTGGTTGGCAATTACGAACATAAAATGACTATTGAGTTAACAGGTATGTGAACATCGTGCGGAGCCACGGAATCTGCTTGTTCTTTCGCAGACTAATCCCTTTTCTCTTGTGCTCACTAACATAATAGGTCATAGTTCATACGTATGCAACACCAGCTAACAGCGCAGAGACGGAATCAATAGCATAATCCTATTAAACTCTTCAAAAAACAGTTTACTTGATGACATAGAGTGGAATTGTGATTGATTTCTGAAGTGAATAGTACTTCTACATTCAACCCAGATAAGAATAACTTTTAGAGCAGCAACTTTCTCTTTGTGGGGCCATTGTTTTCCTTCTGTTTTGCTTGCTTTTATACATAAATTTTGCCCATGTGGTCTAATTAAAAGAAATTGAATTCTGGCTTGTCTTTTTTTACTTAGAATTGCCTTGGCTTCGTACCAACTTCTAAAGGGAGAACTAAATGCCTGCTTTGAAATGATCCCCTTACTTTGGAACACTGCTGGTTAGAAACAATAGCTCTTAGACAATGCCAATCTTTCACTTTCATAACCTATTTTTAAGGCCATAAAAATATAAATATTTACAAAATTAATACTCAATATTCACCAAGAACACATCATTACAGCAACACCTGTGTCTGTGTTCAGTTTCCTCTCTAAAGAATTTCCATGTTGAATCGTTGATTCTGAATTAAATGCTAAATATTTTTATTATTATCCCCCTTACAAATGCACTTACTACACATCCATCTCCTCATCTATTTACCCTTCCTGTTGTTGTTTTTTTTTTTGTGTGTGTGTGTGTGTGTGTGTGTGTGTGTGAGAGAGAGAGAGAGAGAGAGAGAACACTTAAGTTCTACTCTCTTAGAAAATTTCAATCATATACTAGTGTGTTATCAATTATAGCCATCATGGTTTACATTAGACCCTCAGACTTTATTCATTTTATAGCTGAGAGTCTGTACCCTTTTACCAGCCTCTCTCCATTCCCCCTGCCCCACAATTCTGGCCAGCACTTTTCTACTCTCTCTTTCTGTAAGTTTGACCCCTTTAATTTTTTAAACATTCTACATATAAGTAATACCAGGCAGTATTTGCTTTTCTCTCCCATATTTCACCTACAATAATGCCTATCAGGTCCACCTGTATTGTTGCAAAAGGAAGGATTCCCTTCTTTCTCTTGGCTGAATAATGTTCCATTGTATGCATACATTTGGTTATTGTTGCATATTCATCTATTCATAGGCACTTAGGTTGTTGACATATCTTGGCAATTGTGAGTAATGCTGCAATGGACATGAGATTGCAGATGACTCTTTGTTTTTCACTAACTTTGGATATATACCCAGAAGGGGGATTGTTGAATCACATGGTAATTTGGTTCTTCTATTTTTATTTTTTTGAGGAACCTCCATTTTGTTTTTAAGAGGTTTAATTCACTCTCACAACTTACATTAAAAATATTGTTTACTTCTTTACAGCAACTGAAATAAGACTATGGGATAGCCTTTTGATGGGGAGGGTGGCTTTCCTGATTAATACGTTTATTTTATAATACCTTTTTGGAGTGTTTTTATAATTTTCTCATACTTCAAAAGTACTTTAACAACTTCAAAAGCTGCATAATATTTAAAGATACACACATTCACATATCAAACATCTGAACAATTCAACATATTTAAGGTGTGTGCATGATTCTGCATGCCTATTATACCTCTATAAAAGTTTTGTTCAAAAATACTTCTTATCTTAGTAAAATGCAATATATACTCAACATTAATGAAAATGGTAAAGCCATGATGGAAAGCTGGTATAATATTAGGAGATAGAGAAGATTACTTATTTTCACATAACAAAGCAGTCTTAGCATTATACACATTAATTCTCAAGTGAAAAATGTCAGTGGCAGTGAAATTGGCATGCCATTACCACAGCCTTCCAAAAGTAAAATCTCCCAAGAGTTACATAGTTAGGGCTCTATTGCAGGTCTGCATCCTCCATAGCAGTCTCACAGGACATTCCGTTTTCTGAAGTATATGCTTCTCATTTTCATGATAAAGAGTCATATAAAAAATACTCATATGAAAAAATAGAATGGATGTATTCATAACATGTGATAGAAATATGAATATATTTAGCTCTGGCTGTGAGTCATTTCAGTATATGTCTTAAAGAAAAACTTTTCTCATGCAAAAGTTTGATGTGTATATTTTGAACTATACAGATTCATATATTTTTCTAACTTGTTAATATAGGGTTTCTCCATATATAATATTTTTATATTTTACATAAATACCTAACATATTACCTACATGAACAAATTATAACATAAGTAATAACCTATATATATAAAAGCCTAAGTGACCGTCCAACCATTTGACCATCCAACCAGTAGCTATGATGCACACTGACCAGCAGGGAGCAGATGCTCAATACAGGAGCTGCAGAGCTGCAGTGACTTGGAAGCTGTAATTCTTGGGTGATGCACCTGGAATCAGAGATGGAAGCCTTATTTTGGGGTGTGTCACCCAAGAATTGCTCTCTTACAATCCAGGACTCCTCAGGGGATGTTGGATAGCTGGTTTCAGCCCAATCCCACAGGTCAAACCAAGAGACCCCTCTGGTGCATAAATCAGTGCACCGAGCCTCTAGTCCTATCTAATAAAAGAGTGAAATGCAAATTGACTGTCACTGCAATACACAAGAAGGCCTCCCTCATGTGGTCAAAGATGGCTGCTCCCATGTGGATGCAAGATGGCCATCACAAGATGGTTAGCAAAGGAGGGCAGTTGGGAGAGACCAGGCCTGCAGGGGAGGGCAGTTGATGGCAACCAGGCCTGCAGGGGAGGACAGTTAGGGGTGACCAGGCCAACAGGGGAGGACAGTTAGGGGCAGTCAGGCCAGCAGGGGAGCAGTTAGATGTCAATTAGGCTGGCAAGGGAGTGGCTAGGGGTGATCAGGCTGGCAGGCAGAAGCGGTTAGGGGCAATCAGGCAGGCAGGTAGATGAGAGGCTGGGAACCAGTATTTCTGGATTGGGAGAGGGATGTCTGACTTCCCATTTAGTCCCAATCCTGGTATTGAGCCTAAAAGGGGCAGTTGGACATCCATTGAGGGGTCCCAGATTGAAGAGGGTGTGGGCTGGGCTGAGAAACACCCTCCCTGTGCACAAATTTTGTGCACTGGGCCTCTAGTATATAATATAACATATAATACATATTATCTATATAATAAAAGCCTAAGTGACCAGGAGAGCATGTGTGTGTACAATTCACCAGTGTTTACCCATGAAATGTCCTCAATAAATATTCAATAAATAATCGAATGCCAACGCCAAATATTTATTAGCAAATAATGCCATTTTTTCCATGGTCTTCTGAACTGTAAAACATTTCTTAACACAATTGCCACCACTCACAGCCACCCCGATTCAAAATCACACTCTGGGGGAGAAGCTGCTTATTATTTTCATGATGAGATTACACAACCTCAGCTACTCTCCACATAATAAGAGGTTCTGGTGCCTTACCCTTTTAATTCATTCAGATTCTCCCTCTCCTCCTTCATCCAGAATCTTGTTTTAATATCTGTTCTCCTAAATCATCTTCTAATTTCTCCTTGTTTTTTTATGATTTATTCCTGCTTTGCATAAGAACATGAAGGATTTCTAGAAGCATCAATTAAATAAATAATATATTGATAGAAAATACTATCTCTATTTTAATTCTTTATTGTTTAAAGCACATATGTCAAACACAAGGCCCGCGGGCCAAATCCAGCCCGCCAGGCCTTGCAATGTGGCCCGCACCGCGCTGTCATCACTGCACTCCGCTGTCAGTTTATGACATTGTCAGTTGATGACTGTTCAGTAAACCATTCGGCCCGCGATTTAGGCTGGATTTTAGATTTTGGCCCCTTCTCTGATTGAGTTCGACACCCCTAGTTTAAAGTATTATATATAGTATTACATATGTTTCCTTTTTCCTCCATTGACCTCCCTCCGGCCACCCCCATCTCCCAGCACATGCCCTCACTGCCCCCCACACACTGTCTATGTTCATTGGTTATGCTTATATGCATGCATACAAGTCCTTTCGTTGATCTCTGACACCCCCACACCCTCCCCTGCCTTCCCTCTGAAATTTGACAGTCTGTTGTGATGAATAAAAATAGATCCAGAGACAGAGAAGCATGGAACAGACTGTCAATAGGTAGTCTTTTAACAAAGAACTTCTACCAACCTAGAAAGTCCAATAACGTTTTAAGTTTTGTCTTAAGAGATAATTAGTGTAATTTGACAGTTTGACTAAATATATCTACTTAGTATATATTTTGTGAGAATACATTATCTATAATAATAAAAACATAATATGCTAATTACACTGGACAGCTGAATGATCTTCAGGATGTCATTCCGGACATACTTCCAGACAAAGCCACAGCAACAGGGGCTGAGGCAGAGGCAGTTAGGGGCGATCAGGCAAGCAGGCAAACAGTTAAGGATGACCAGACAGGCAGCTGAGAGGTTAGGGGCAATCAGGCAAGCAGGCAAGTGGTTAGGGGCGATCAGGGAGGCAGGCAGGTGAGCAGTTAGGGGCCATCAGGCAGGTAGGTAGAGTGGTTAGGAGTAATCAGGTAGGCAGGCAAGTGGTTAGGGGCAATGAGGCAGGAAGGCAGAGTGGTTAGGGGTGATTAAGCAAGCAAGTGAGCAGTTAGGACCCAGAGGGTGAGAGAGTGCAGGCCGGCCTTGGGACACCCCCCATCCCCGGGCACAGATTTCATGCATAGGGCCTCTAATGTAATACATAACTAACCAGTTTTTATTCCATTGCAACTGTCATGTCTTTAAACAAAGGACATTATTACTCAACATTTTCAACACCTCTGTTGTAAGCTTAGGCAAGTTTTGCACCTATAATTTAACTATAAACTATAGCTACTTTATAAGATTTTAACTTAACTTATGCATGTAAATTATCATGCATGCAACTAATACTCAATCCATTTTTATTAATTTATATATTCTACTTGTCTGTTTCTCAATTAATTTAAGCCTCTGAATGCAGCAACATACCTTTCAGCAATAGAGAAGCCCTGATATAGTATTTAGATGGAATGAAACAGATTCACTCAAGAAGCTGAAGGCAGTTCTGTAGAGGAAGTTCACTCTAAGGATGTTGATGATTTACATTTTGAAGGCAACAGGGCACAGAAATCATTGCAGGCCAGGGCCTCATCTACAATCAAGCAGGCACTTCAGGGTATCTCAGCGGCTGCATTTTGTCTGCTTCCCCCTAGTGGCTGCCATGACAATAACATGGCTGGTGTGGCTGGTGTGATTGAGGGTCCAGTTACCTGGTAGTTTTTTTGGGTTGAGACTGTGATCTGAATCTGTATTGTTTTTGAAGCAGAACTGAAGTGCATTTGGACTAAAACAACAGCTAAAATCAATGTAGAACATTAGGGAAGAACATAAGAATTAATTTTAAATAATTGAGGTAGATATTTCACAAAACAAAATGAGAGATTTAAGAACAGGAATATATTTGTTACATGTAACTTCCTTTTACCTGCAGCATTTATAAAAATGTTTTTCTAAACTCTGGAACCTCATGTGTGGTTGGAAAAATAGTAATATAAGGCTAATATGCATATTAGGTAAAAATGTGATATGATCCTTAAGTTACTAATTAAAATTTTGTTTTTAAATTATGTTATCTTGTTTTCATTAACTATGTATTTTGCTCTACATGGGAAAACAGATTTTCATAAATATATATATATATATATATATATATATAGATAGATAGATAGATATAGATATGTATATATGTATATATATATATATATAAACTTTTCACTGTAAAATTTCACTGTAAAAAAGCATGTACTAGATCAAACCTAAGAATATTGAAAATATAAATCATATAGAAAAATGGGCAAACCATTCCTGTTCTATATTTAAATGATTGTATCACATATGAATCACCTTCAGAAAACACTCAAAATGTGTCAAATAAATCACACAGTTTAAAATAATTGTAATGACTAGAATGGGTGCGTATTAAAATATATTTTAAACTATGGATTTCTTGAAGTTCATTTTATATAAAAATAAATCTGCTTGCTGATTTTAACAACCATATTCCCTTTTAAAAAAGGAAAAAAGAAAATTCAGCCCTGATTGGTGTGTGCAATGGTTAGAGCGCTGGTTTGGGCATCTGAAGAGTCTTGGATTTGATTCTGGTTCAAGGGCACATGCAGCAGCCAACCAATCTATGTGTCTTTCTCACATTGATGTTTCTCTCTCTTTATCTCTCTCTTTATCTCCTCCCTCCCTTCTTCTCTCCCTTCCACTCCCTCTAAAAATCAATAGAAAAATATTTTCAGGTGGGGAATAACAAAGCAAAAAGAAAATTAAAAACATATTAAGGTGGGTATTCTCAATAGTGAGAGAATTATTGATATTATGGTATACACTTTCCTGCAAATATATACTACTTGCACACACATATATGCAACTATATGTGATTTTATTATATAAAAACTTTGCTACCACTAAATTTTCACTTAGCATATAATGAGCATTTTCTGTGTATCTAAATATTTTAAGATGTGGGTTTATAATGATTGCATATGATCTTATCACATGTGGATACTAAACTTTAACCAGTATCTTTCTGTTAGACAGTTGAGTTTATTTTATTCCTTCACAAAATTATGAAATAAAATTTCTTATGAGATTTATACATGGCACCAGACACGTGATCCATTAAAAATAATAAATTAAACTATTAAAACCTTTTTTTTTTTTCAGGAAAAGACACTGCTAATACAATAAGATGGGCAAGCTACAGATTAGGAAAACATTTGCAAATCACTTATCTGAGTAGGTATAATATACATGGGGGGGGGGGAAATTAACCCTTTCCTACTTTATAACCCAGGAATCTCTGTCCTGAGTATCTACTGTATGGATGTAAAAACTTATGTCTACACAAAAATCTAAAATAAACTGGAAATAGCACCAATGTCCTTCAAAATGTAGTATTTCCAAACAATTTAGTAATACTCAGCAGTAAAAAGGGACACATTGCCGAAACCAATTTGGCTCAGTGGGTAGAGCATCGGCCTACGGACTGAAGGGTCCTGGGGTCGATTCCAGTCAGGGTCATGTACCTTGGTTGCAGGCACATCCACAGTAGGGGGTGTGCAGGAGGCAGCTGATTGATGTTTCTATCTCATCAATGTTTCTAGCTCTCTATCCCTCTTCCTTTCTCTCTGTAAAAAATCAATAAAATATATTGAAGGAAAAAAAAGGAACACACTTTTGATATACACAATAAGTTGGGTAAATTCCACAGTGACTATGCTGAGTGAAAGAACAGTGTCCCCAAAGAGTTCTTACTTGGTGTTCCAGGTCTATGCCATTCTGGAAAAGACAAAATTAAGGGTGAAGGAGAACATGTTAGTTGTTGTCAGAGGTTATGGGAGAAGGAAGGGAGTGACTATAAAACAATACCATGGAGGAGCTTTTGGGTGATAACATTATTCTGTACCCTAATTATGGTGGTGGTTACAGGTGTTATGCATACCTTAGCGTTTGCAGAACTTCACGTGGAAAAAAAGTTATTCTGTTCTTGAATATTAAAAATGGTTAAGTCACAATATAATTGCTATGGCTCTAAAACAGTTTTGCATCGCGTTAAAAGTTATATGTGCACCTTTTATTATTGCCTATTGCCTTTGGATAGGAGTCAGTGAGCCAAAGACACTCTAATTTTTAATAAATATGTGTCTTAAGTACACACTTAAAGTCCATGAGATTGTCCCATTTCCTATATTCCTACCAATACTAAATCATAGTCTTTCATTTTTGCCATATGTAGGCAAAGTCTAACTGTATTATTATTGTTGCTTACATTTATAATCACTTGCTTATTACTAAGCTTAACATTTGATCTTATATTCTAGTCCATATTTATTATCCTCACTAATTTCTTTGTTTCTGTGGCATTTTATTAAGAACATTTCCACCCTACCAGTATTTGATATGATGGATGTGTTTGGCATTGCTTTTGCCTCCAGTGGTCAGGAAATTTTAATTTGTTTTGAGCCATTCACCAAATGAAGATGCACAATTAGGCTGCTGCTTTGAGGACATAGCTTCCTGCATGCTATTAGTCATTTACGTCTCTCTCATCTGCTTAGCCTTGAATAACAACAGGGCTGTGAGCTGTCAGTGACTGCTGTACAAGCTACGAAGTTACACTGGGAAGCAAATGTGATCGCACTGAAAAGACTTTTTCAGGACAGAAGCGTAATTCTCTCTTCACACAATTTCAGGCTCACGCTGATGACTCGGGCCGCTGCATCGCAGCCGCCAAGAAATGGCGTAAGAGACCCAGTGAATAGAAGGGCGAGCGGCCACATGTAGTTCTGCCGCCAGCATTTGGGCTCCTGGTCAGAGTGCTCCACGTAAAACCAGCAGTCTGGCTACGTTGGACTACTCTTGCACTCTAGAACCTGACACATTGGTTTTTTTTTAATTTCGTAACATGAACAAGTTATTAGAAAATTTAATTCAGTTCATTAAAGTGGATTACTTTTTTTTTTTTTCTTGCTTAGGAAAAAGCTGACATTTTTCTCAAATGTCATTTTGAAAATTTGTAATTACCCCAAAACATTATCTCATGTTTTACATTTATTCTAATAGAAATCTTATTGGATACCTGCTTGTGTCCAAGTGTGTGCCCTGAGGGTAAAGGACATAGTAGAATATTTGAGTTGAAAACAGGCATCTTTCTGAAGTCCCGCTGTTCTAATTCTTGGTGTTATCATAGGTCTGATTTGAATGCCTATTTTCAATGTTTCTGGTGATGATTTAAAAGAAAACGTGTTTTCAAGGAAGCACTAATATGAAAATGGGTTACTTTATTAGTTCCACATATTTTCCATTTACTCTCTGCAATTTTAAACATCTTTTCCCCAAGGCAATGGTTATGGTTGTCATGTACATAAAAACAGTAGAGAAAAATACGTATATTTATGTAGGTATATAGAAAACTAGTTTCATGATTGGTATTTCTTTTAAGAAAATCGGAAATTTATAAAGACACCAACAAAAGTAATTTACAAGTATGTTCATTATTATTTATTTACCACTCTTTTAAAATAATTTCTGGAAGTTCAATCATTTATTTCTTAAATGACTAGGTAAACTAATACTAAAAAAGTTTCCTAATGTTTATTTTAAGTCTGGGAAGTTGCATCCACTGGCATAAAATATATTGTAGAAAACTATTATGTTTGCCTGCCTTTGCCACGGTCGCCACCCTCTTCTCATTCATCTTCAAGACATCCACCTCAGTATTCCACTGTGTGAAGTCCCAACTCCACACAGTGCTATTTTCTTTAGCACCAGCACAGCCAAAACATTTATGCAGTCTTTTTATTGAATTTATTTGGATTATATTGGTTAATAAAAGTGTCATGATTTCATGCCCTCATGGAGATTCTTAGCCTGACAATTTATCCAGAGGATTCAAGGGCAAATCCATGCAACATGCAATATTTTAAAGAAACAATAATACTACCCCTGTTGTTATGAAAGTTGATATACCTCCTATGCAAGCTTTGGATGACACATGTCACAGGTGATAATAAATCTTCGATATGAGCGATTCATCCTTCACAATATATCTTGCCCTGCAACAACACCCAAATTATTGCTTATGCTTAATAAAATTATCAATACTAACTTGAAATACTACTACTGCTAAATTCTGAGGATTCAAAAGTTCAGTAAGAAAATTATTAAACCCAAGGTTTTAGTTAATATACAAAATATGGAAAAGAAAAACTGGATAAATTATATAAATGTTAAAATGGATAAGCTCATTAAAAACCCATTACTTCCATTGCAATATCAGTAAAAGCTTAATAGGCTGTGATTATGGGCCAATTTTCCAGCTGAGGCTTCTTGTTCTTACAAAATGTAAACAGGAAGGGAAAGCAGTTTAACATCAAAATTGTGGTACAACCAGATTTCATTCCACTTGAAAAAGTAAGCTAGATCTAAGCACACTCTATTTATAATTAAGTTTTAACCTCTTACACTGTAATATATATACAAGATTTTATCTATACAAGATGTATGTGTGAAGGCACATAGGTCACCCCATGTTCTTCAAACACATACCAAGATCCATAATTAATTCCCAAGTTCTTATAAGACACTAGTGGCCTGATGCATGAAATTCCTGCATGGGGGGAGGGGGGTGTTTCTCAGCCCGGCCTGCACCCTCTCCAATATGGGACCCCTCAGGGGAGTCTGAATGCTGGCTTATGCCTGATCAACCGGCAATTAGACATCCCTCTCACAATCCAGGACAGCTGGCTCCTAACTGCTCACATGCCTGCCTGCCTGCCTGATCACCCCTAACCACTCTGCCTGCTGGCCTTCTTGCTCCCAACTACCTCCCCTTGTCTGCCAGATCGCTCCCAACTGCCCCCCACCCCCCACCCTACTGGCCTGCTTTCCCCCAACTGCCCTCCCCTCCTGGCCTGAACACCCCTAAGCACCTCTGCCTCAGCCCTGCCACCCTGGCTTTGTCCAGAAGGACATCTGGAAGGTCTCCTGGTCTAATTAGCATATTATCATTTTATTAGTATAGATGTTTAGCTACTTTGATTAGGATCTTCATAAAGTGGAATAATTATAATATGAACCTGCTTCCACTGATTTTTTAACCCTTACTATTTTATCAGGTGTTGGGAGTGTGTATTGAAATGCTGATGGATAATATTTAAATAAACATTGTCTAGTATGGCAACCAAAAAAAACAACAAGACAAATATTCCGCTTCTCATAACTGCATGGCACACTCAACTGCTATCATTCTCAGACACTTAGAAGTGAAATAAATTTGTGGTGCTTGATTCACTGAATCCTTAAAACACATATGTCTCCCTAGCTTTTGATTATTTAAAAAAGAAGAATGATTGAAAATAAATAACTAAAAATCCAACTCAAGTTTTTTAAAGGAAAAAAAAAGAGATATTGAAAAGCACAGAAGTGAATTAATAAAAAATATAGAAATAAAAAAAGATGATCAAAGAAACCACAGATTTGATCACTAACATTCAAAACTCTTTCTGTGGAAAGGTCAAGAAAATAGATAACTAAGAAACTCTTAAATTTAAGAACTGTATTCACTAAGGAAATAGTTGAGGGGAATATACTAAAATCTTTTCACTCTTAAATGTCAAAAGTAACATGGGAATAAACAGTATAAAAGACCACATTTACGAGGCCAATCATAACTATAAATTATCTTGGATTAACCTTAGCAAGTCACTTGCAAATGAACATAGCAATTTTATAGAGGATACATAGCAAGAACTGACTATGTAAGATGCATACTAAATTTCATATGATGAATTTAAAACCTTTTCAATATTTTAATTATCAACTAATTGTTTATACAATAAAAACAAATCCAACCAAGTTTTAGGACATCTAGGTATAATGAGTTTAAATATCATAAGACAAACAAATGTTCACTAATAACATCTCCTCATATTTAAATTCATACCATCAGAGAGAACTTGTGGTGCCACATACCAAACAAGAAATTATTCCATTCAGTGATAGGGATTCAACACATACTATTTTTACTGGAATAACCATATAGATCACAGCAAAATTGTATAATTTTTAGGTATTGAATTTTAGGGTATATTTTAGACCAGTGAAAATCAGTCTGATTTACTCAATAAATAAGTGATCTATTTAAATTGGGTTTATAAAGTTAAACTCATAAAGCACACACAATTGTATAATTTTTTCTTTTATAAAAGCAAAACAAAATAATGTAGTATAAAATTTGAAAATAGAGGCGGAGCTTGAAGATGGCGACCGAACAGTCGGACTTGTTCTGACTCTGGTCCCAGAACAGATAAAAGTAACATCTGAGTCGCTCAGGGAGGGTTGATTGGCAGCTGAGGGGCAGCAGAGGTTTCAAGGAAGCTAGGCAGCGATCCGCTGGACAGGATTTCCAGCCGGGTGGCCAACACTGCCACAGCGGCGGCCGCGGCGGCTGCGGCGGCGGCAGAGGCAGCGGCGGCGGCGCTGTGAGAAAGGAGTGGCTTCTCTGAGGCCTGGAAAGCCCACTGCAGAGAGGTCCATCCAGTAGCTGAGACGCCCGAGTTGGCGCTGGCGCGTGGATTCAAAGGAGTTCTTCGGTCACCCACGGAAAGGTCAGAATTTGCGGGGAAAGCCTGAGAGATCGCGGTCCCGCGGTGCCGGCAGCCACAGTAGCCGGGGAGTTCCGGCCCTGCCTCCATGCAGCGCCCGCAAAGCTGAGCCCTAAGAAGGCTGCAGCGACATCTAGTGCTGGGTTTGGCATAAGCTTCCCCAGAAGCGGGAATTTTTTTTTTTTTTTTTTTTTTAAAAAGCCAGGGGACACGGAACAGAGTGTTAAGAATCGCGGCTGTCCCGCCAAGGGCGGAACATCTGGACACCTCGGCGCCTGATCCCCTTCACCCCCTAGCTTCGGAATACTAGGGAAGATCAGCCTAGTTGGGCATATCCGGGGAATTTGCAGGGAGAAAGTGCCTCCCTGGAAACAAGGGATCGGAGCCAGAAGAGATAGTCTGGGAGCCAGCTGGCACCCTGCCAGCTAGAGCCATAGAGAAAGAAGGCCGGAGCAACCAAAAAGACTGGGAGGTCAA
This sequence comes from Pipistrellus hanaki, assembly GCF_964339955.1. Lineage (NCBI taxonomy): Eukaryota > Metazoa > Chordata > Mammalia > Chiroptera > Vespertilionidae > Pipistrellus > Pipistrellus hanaki. The sequence continues at coordinate 40,864,996 of NC_140507.1, read as the reverse complement.
ACCGGAAACACTGACACCTAAGAGCTGAATTACAAACTGCCCTTCTTTTTTTTTTTTTTTTTTTTTTTTTTTTTCTCTTTTTTTTTTTTCCTTTCTTTTCTTTTGTCTTTTAATTAATCAAAAATAAATGGACACAAATATCTAAGATATAGTCTACTAAAAATTAAGGATTACCTTACAAAACTGAGGTGCAGTGGAAAGCTGGGAACTGCAAGACTGTCTGGTCCGAGAATCAGAAGTGCCAAATACATTAACTGAGGAAGTGAGTGACCAGTACTGGTCATTTTTATGCTAATTTTGCTATACTTTATTTTATTTTCATTTTTTACATCTTTTATTTAATTTTCATTTTTCATATCTTTTACTTAAGAAACAATTTTTTTTCTTTTTTCCTTACTTGATTTTACCTTTTCAATTACTACATTTTTCAATCTCTATCACTATTACTACTGCTATTTTGCAATTTTTTTTAAAAAAATTTTTATTTATTTTTTTTTCTTTCTTTCTTTTCTTTTTTTTCTCTCTCTAGTACCATTTTATTTTTTCTTTATTTTACATTGGGAGTAACCTTTATTCTATTTTAATCTCTACTATAGCATCATTCAACCCTATCTCAACTCAACCTTTACACTATCACTCTCTTACTAAACTTTACCCTTTAGTCTACAGTTTATCCTATCCCTTTCCGGCTTTAGTTTTTCCTCTATTCTCTCTCTATACCCCCTGCTAAAGCTCTCACTATACTTATAGACCTAAGTTCCAACCCCTGATCCAAGTGTATAAATACCAATCTCTGCACTATATTAACTAGTTAAAAAAAAAAAAAAAAATCCATTCTCCCCTCTATCCTTTTCGCATTGTATGTGTGAAGGTTGATTATTGTGAATTTTTATGCCTTTTAGTGAAATTGTTATGCTTATTCCTGTATTGTTATTGTTGCTTTGTATTTTTTTATAAATCCTCTGTTTTTGTTTGTTTATTTTACTTCTGTATATCATAGCCTTACTTAATAATAGTGGATATTGTAGTTTGTATTAATCTCCAAGTATTGTTACTGGCATTGGCTGGGTCCAGAGGTTTTTCTATGGCAATTTTCTCCACATATATATAGTTTGTTTCCCATTTCTCTTTTAGTTTGCTTCTTCTCTCTCTTTCTCTCTCTCTCTCTCCCTCTTCTTTTTTTCCCTGTTTTCCAACTTCATTTTGTCATTACTTTTTTCTTCTTCTTCTTTTTCTATCTCTTTATCCCTCTTTTTTTTTAATTTACTTAATTTTTTTTTTAATTTTAATTTTATTTTTTTTTAATTTTTCTTTATTTTATTTTTACCTTTATTCCTTCTCTCCTATCCCCTAAGTTGCCTTTCTCTAGTGGTCACCTTTATTAGAGGTTATTAATATTGTAAATACATTCCTGTTAAGTGCCGCTTGTGTTGTACCTGGTAGTGTTGTATTTTATACCTCAAAATCAACGCAGGAGAAGGAATACCACATAACCAGACATCCTGAAAAGAGAGGCCATGGGGAGACAAAAACATAGTCCGCACTTGAAAGAAAAGCAGGCATCACCAGAAAAGGAAGTAAACAAGCCAGAGGTAAGCAGCCTGCCAGAGCAAGAATTCAGAGTAATGATCATAGCATGGCTAAAAAGAATGGAAGAGAAATTTGACAAAAGCCAAGAAGAAATGAGAAAGAACCATGAGGAAATGAAGGAGAGCCATGAGGAACTGAAGAAGAACCAAGAAGAAATGAAAAGTGACATCGCTACCATGAAGAACTCAATAGAAAGCATCAAGAGTAGACTAGATGAAGCAGAGGACCGCATCAGTGAGCTAGAAGATAAGATGGAAAAAAATACCCAAGTAGAGCAACTTCTAGAAAAAAAGATTAAAAAGCAGGAGGAGAGCCTACGGGAGCTTTGGGACAAAACAAAACAAAATAATATTCGAATAATAGGGGTTCCAGAAGGAAAGGAAACTGAGGTAGACATGGAAAAAGTATTTCAAGAAATAATGACAGAAAACTTTCCTGAAATAGAAAAGAAAAAACCCACACAAATCCAAGATGCCCGCAGAGTCCCAAGCAAAATGAATCCCAGAAGACAGACTCCAAGGCACATTATAATTAAATTGGCAAACAACAACGACAAAGTAAGAATCTTAAAAGCAGCCAGAGAGAGACAGAAAGTTACATACAAAGGAACCCCCATCAGACTAGCAACTGATTTCTCAACAGAAACTTATCAGGCCAGAAGGGAATGGGATGAAATATACAAAGTCATGCAAAGGAAGGGTCTGAATCCAAGAATACTGTACCCAGCAAGGTTATCAATCAAAATTGAAGGGGAAATCAGGAGCTTCACAGACAAAAAAAGACTGAAGGAATTTATCTCCACCAAACCAGCAATGCAAGAAATGCTAAAGGGTCTACTGTAAAAATAAAGAAATAAGAAGTGAAGAAGGAACATGGGTATAGAATAAAAATGGCGTCAAATGAGTACCTATCAATAATAACCTTAAATGTAAATGGATTAAATGCTCCAATCAAAAGACATAGGGTAACAGATTGGATAAGAAAACAAGACCCATACATCTGTTGTCTACAAGAAACCCACCTCAGAAAAAGAGATGCACACAGACTGAGGGTGAAGGGATGGAAAAAAGTTTTCCAGGCAAATGGAAATGAAAAAAAAGCTGGGGTAGCAGTACTTATATCTGACAAATTAGATCTCAGAGTGAAGGACATAACAAGAGATAATGAAGACCAATTCATAATACTAAAGGGAACAATCCAACAAGAAGAAATAACCCTGGTAAATATATATGCACCCAATACAGGAGCAACCAAATACATTAAAAAACTGCTAGAGGACATTAAGGGAGAGATTAATAGCAATACAATCATAGTAGGAGATTTTAATACCCCACTGTCACCCTTCGACAAATCATCTAAACAAAAAATCAGCAAAGAAATATCAATCCTAAATGACTCACTAGACCAGATGGAATTAATTGACATCTTCAGGACACTCCACCCCAAAGCCACAGAATATACATTCTTCTCAAGTGCACATGGGACATTCTCAAAGATAGACCACATTTTGGGACATAGGCAAAGTCTCTTCAAATTCAAGAAGATAGAAATCATATCAAGTATCTTCTCAGACCATAATGGCATAAAACTGGAAATTAACTACAATAAAAATAATCCAAAGAAATCAAACACATGGAGACTAAACAGCTTGCTATTAAACAAGGACTGGGTTACCAGAGAAATCAAGGAAGAAATTAAAAACATCCTGGAAACAAATGACAATGAAAGCACAACAATCCAAAATCTTTGGGACACAGCAAAAGCAGTTTTGAGAGGGAAGTTCATATCCTTACAAGCCTATTGCAAAAAACTAGAAAAAATAGTAACAGATGATCTAACTCTACAACTCAAAGAGTTAGAAAAGGAGCAACAAGAAAAACCCAGTGTAAGCAGAAGGAAGGAAATAACAAAAATCAGAGCAGAGATAAACGACATAGAGACCAAAAAAACAATACATAAGATCAACAAAACCAAGAGCTGGTTCTTTGAAAGAATAAACAAGATAGATGGACCTCTAGCCAGGCTAACCAAGAAACAAAGAGAGAGGACCCAAATAAACAAAATCAGAAATGAAAGAGGTGAAATAACAACAGACCCCACCGAAATACAACGGATTGTTACAAAATACTACGAACAACTCTATTCCAACAAACTGAACAACGTGGAGGAAATGGACATATTCCTAGAAAAATACAAACTTCCAAAACTCAATCAGGAAGAATCTAAAAATCTCAATAGACCAGTGACTTGGGAAGAAATTGAAACAGTCATCAAAAAGCTTCCAGCAAACAAAAGCCCAGGGCCAGATGGCTTCACAGGAGAGTTTTACCAAACATTCAAGGAAGAACTAAAACCTATCCTCCTCAGACTATTCCAAAAAATTCAAGAGGAAGGAACACTTCCAAACTCCTTCTATGAAGCCAGCATCACCCTAATACCAAAACCCGAAAAAGACAATTCAATGAAAGAGAATTACAGGCCAATATCCCTCATGAACATAGATGCCAAAATCCTCAACAAAATTCTAGCAAATCGACTCCAGCAGAGAATCACAAAGATCATACACCATGACCAAGTAGGATTTATACCAGGAATGCAAGGTTGGTACAATATCCGCAAATCAATAAACGTGATACATCACATAAACAAGTTGAAAGATAAAAATCATATAGTCATATCAATTGATGCAGAAAAAGCATTTGATAAAATCCAACACCCTTTCCTGATAAAAACTCTTAACAAGGTGGGAGTACAAGGATCATACCTCAACGTAATAAAAGCTATATATGATAAACCCACAGCAAACATCATACTCAATGGGCAAAAACTAAAACCATTCCCTCTAAGAACAGGAACAAGACAGGGATGCCCACTATCGCCACTCCTCTTTGACATAGTACTGGAAGTACTAGCCATTGCAATTAGACAAGAGGAGGAAATAAAAGGCATCCAAATTGGAAAAGAAGAAGTAAAGTTATCCTTATTTGCAGACGACATGATATTGTATATAAAAAACCCAAAAGACTCCATTAAAAAACTAATTGGCTTAATAAATGAATTTGGCAATGTAGCAGGATACAAAATTAACACCAAGAAATCTATGGCATTTCTATACACCAACAGTGAGTTTATAGAAACAGAGACTAAAAAAGCAATTCCATTTACGATCGCACCAAAAAAATTAAGATACCTAGGAATAAACTTAACTAAGGAAGTAAAGGACCTATTTGCGGAAAACTACACGACACTGAAAAAAGAAATAGAGGAAGATGTAAACAGATGGAAGAACATACCATGTTCATGGATTGGTAGAATCAACATCATCAAAATGTCCATACTTCCTAAAGCAATCTATAAGTTCAATGCACTCCCCATTAAAATACCAACGGCATATTTCACTGACCTAGAAAGAACTCTCCAAAAGTTCATTTGGAACAATAAAAGACCCCGAATAGCCACAGCAATCCTGAGAAAGAAGAGTAAAGTAGGAGGTATCTCAATACCAGACTTCAAACTGTATTACAAAGCCACTGTTCTCAAAACAGCCTGGTACTGGCACAAAAACAGACATATAGATCAATGGAATCAAATCAAGAACCCAGATATCAACCCAAATCACTATGCTCAATTAATATTTGACAAAGGAGGCACTAGTATACAATGGAGTCAAGACAGTCTCTTCAATAAATGGTGTTGGGAAAATTGGACAGATACATGCAAAAGAATGAAACTAGATCACCAACTTACACCATACACAAAAATAAACTCAAAATGGATACAGGACTTAAACATCAGACGGGAAACCATAAAAATACTTGAAGCATCCACAGGCAACAAAATCTCAGACGTATGCCAAAAAAACTTCTTCACTGATACTACCCCTAGTGCAATGGAAGCTAAAGAGAAAATAAACAAATGGGACTACATCAAAATAAAAAGCTTTTTTACAGCAAAAGAAACCATCAACAAAACAACAAGAAAGCCCACTGTGTGGGAGAACATATTTGCAAATGTTACCACTGATAAAGGTTTAATCTCCAACATCTACAAACAGCTTATACAACTAAATAAAAGGAAGATGAATGATCCAATTAAAAAATGGGCAATGGACCTAAATAGAATATTTTCAAAAGAAGACAGAAGGAAGGCCAAAAAGCACATGAAAACATGCTCAAAGTCACTAATTATCCGAGAGATGCAAATCAAAACAACAATGCGGTACCATCTCACACCTGTCAGAATGGCCAACATCAACAAATCAACAAACGACAAGTGTTGGCGAGGTTGCGGAGAAAAAGGAACCCTCGCGCACTGCTGGTGGGAATGTAGACTGGTGCAACCACTGTGGAGAACAGTGTGGAGTTTCCTCAAAAAACTGAAAATGGAACTCCCATTTGACCCAGTAATCCCACTTCTAGGAATATATCCCAAGAAACTTGAAACACCAATCAGAAAGGATATATGCACCCCTATGTTCATAGCAGCACAATCTACAATAGCCAGAATTTGGAAACAGCCTAAGTGTCCGTCAGCAGATGATTGGATCCAAAAACTATGGTACATCTACACAATGGAATACTATGCTGCCATAAAAAAGAAGGATTTCTCATCATTTGCAGCATCCTGGATGGAATTGGAGAACATCATGCTGAGTGAAATAAGCCAATCAATGAAAGAGAAACACCACATGACCTCACTCATTTGTGGATAATAAAGAACATTATAAACTGGTGAACCATAAGATAGATATAGAGACAGTATATCAACAAGTAGACTGTCAAGTTACAGTGGGGACGGGAGGAAGATCTGGGGGAGATAATAGATCAACCGAAGGACTTGTGTACATGCATATAAGTGCAACCAATGGACACAAAACTCTGGGGAGGGAGGGGATGTGTGGGAGGGAAGGAGGGGGTAAAAAAAAAATCAATAAAATATATTAAAAAAAAATAAAAAAAAAATAAGTGAAACAAAAAAATAAATAAATAAATAAATAAATAAATAAAAAATAAAAAACAACAACACCTCAATTATAACAAAACACAAACTGGTTGAAGTGAGGTAATGGAGACTTTTACCGTTAGCTCTATAGAATTCTAGTTTTGAATTTCTACAGTGCATTTATATTCATGTATTACTTCTCTAATAAACTTAATATAGATTAATGATCGTAAAAAAAAAAAAAAAAATTTGAAAATAACTATTAGGAATATTTTCATAATCACAGAGCCAATAAAAACATATTAAAAAATATCCAGGGAGTACAAATGTCAAATTGTTCACCATGAATACTTCATGAGAGGGAGTAATTACAAAAGGAGAATGAAATGTTAGAATCTTAATTATTGACTCTGTGTTTTATTATCATTTGAATTATAATGATGTAACTCCATTCATGTTATACAAAATTTTTAAAATTACTATTATTTTAAATTGGGGAATATTTCATAATCTCATTGTCCCTCAAGCAAAAATATAAAACAACATATCAAGTTAAGATAGCTAAATGCCAAAGATAAAGCAAATGACTGAAAAAAAAAAAAAAGAGTAGACAGATTTCTTTAAAAAAAACAACAGCAAGTAGACTTACAGCTGATCTCAATGTAAATAGTGGACATTAGAAATAAATATTAGAATATCTTCAGGGTATACAAAAGTGACTACGTAAGAATTCTACACCTACTAAATGTACTTCAAAAATTATGGCATAGGATTTTTTTTTAGGCAAACTATATTTGAGAAAATGTCTCATCACATACTTACAGCAAAGAAAGTATTCCCAAATAAAAGTTCCAAATTTGAAGGGAGAAAAGTGAAAGGGATGGATACATATGTAGATGTACACCCATTAAATTTAATAATATGTACATACTAGAGGCCCGGTGCACCAATTTATATACCAGTGGGGTCCCTTGGCCTGGCCTTCAGGGAATGGGCCTAAACTGGCTCTTCCAACATTCTGCAAAGTGTCCCGAAGGGGACCAAGGAAGGACCACAGGAGGGCTCTAAGGCATGTCTGGCTGTCTTGCCCAGTCCCGATTGGCAGGACCCCACCAGCAAATTAACCTATCAGTTGGAGCATCTGCCCCTTGGTTGTCAGCGCACGTCATAGCTACCAGTTAAATGGTCACTTAGGCATAAATATATATATATATATACACACACTAGAGGCTCAGCACATCAAATGGGTATGGTCTCCAGCCTGCAATCAGGGCCATCTTCCCTGGCTGTTGGCCCCACCCCACATCCCCCACCCCCACTGCCAGTCACCCTCTGTATCTGGGGCTACTGGCAGGGCAGGGGCCTTGGCCTGATGCCATTGGCATCCTCCCCGCCCCCATTCCCTGAAGGCCCATTCCCTGAAGGCCAGGCCAAGGGACCCCACTGGTATATAGTGAACCCCCCCCCCGGGTCCTGTTCACTATCAGTGATTGGAGGCTGTTGGCTGGGGAAAGGGACCAAGAGGTGGTCAATGCACCTCATGGTGACCGGTTGAGCAGTTGTCCTGGTCTTTCTGCCATTATGGTTGCTGGGATTTTATTATATAGAATAGCTATGTTAACACTAGATTATAAGTAAGGAGTAGCCTTTTAAGTGATTGCATTTCATGAAAGGGGGAAAAATGTCAGTAACTTAGATGTTGATGGTTTAACAATTCATGTTTTTGGCACTTCTGAGGGTATAACTACCAGGCTGAGAGAAGGGGCATTAAGATGATAAGTTAACCATAAAAAATAATGTGAGAAAAGAGAGAAAAGTAGAAAGCAAAAGTGTAACTATGTTAAAAATAAATGAGCTCATATAAACTACTTCCTAGCAATTCATTTCTTGACATTATGTTTAATTACTATAATTATATAACATATATCAAAATAATTTATTAAAATGCTAAATGCACACATATGTTTTCAAAATTTCTACTTAATTGTGATATATAAAAATAATCCTTGATATATGACCTCTTTAATATTTGCTAAAAACTTCTTGCAAGAAATATCAGGTGTGTAGATCAGAGAAGTGATAATTAACAAGGTTACTATTCTACTTAATCTTACACCTTTCTTGCATAAAATGAGGCATTAGCTTTCTAAATTTATTCTAATGAACATTAGTCTAGGTTATAAGAAGCCAAAAGAAAATGCAATGTGGAAGTTGTGCATTATGTCAAATTTCACTGCTGAAGAGAATATATATGAAAACATGTTATTTCAGTTTTATTAATCTCTTTCATTTAACAGCCAGTTTGGAAGGAGGAGAGCATCTGGATTTACATGTGTTGATATATCTTTCTCCAAATACACTGTTCATCTGACTAACACAAAAAAGTCTTTTTTATTGCTTGGGGAAAAATTCTGAAGATTATACAAACAATGACACATGTTTGAAATTATAGGAATCTGAATTTGAAAAGGAAGACAGATGTGGATTTAATAACATCTATAATAATAAAAGTGTAATATGCTAATTAGACCGGATAACCGAATCACCTTCCAGAAGTCATTCCAAATGTCCTTTCGATGAAGCTGCGGTGGTGGGGGCTAACGCAGAGGTGGTTAAGGGTGATCAGGCAGGCAGGCAGAGGTGGTTAGGAGCAATCAGGCAAGCAGGCAAGAAGTTAGGGGTGATCAGGCAGACAGGCAAGCATTTAGGGGCAGTCAGGCAGGCAGACGAGTGGTTAGGAGCTAGCAGTCCTGGATTCCGAGAGGGATGTCCAACTGCCAGTAGTTGGACATCCTCAAAGGGGTTCTGGATTATGAGAGGGTGCAGGCCTGGCTAAGGGGACCAGTTCCCCCCGCCCCCCACCTCCACTCCCTGTGAACCAATTTTGTGCACCAAGCCTCTAGTCCTACATAATAAACAGGTAATATGAAAATTGACTATCACTCCACACACAAGATGGCCACCCCCGTGCATTAATTTTGTGCTCCAGGCTTCTAGTGCATATATAAAGGGCCAAATATTGAGTCAGAATCTTCCCATGGAAGGTATCCTCCTATCTTAAATTTCAACCTTATCAATTCCTGAACTGTTTGGGGTTCTATGTAACAAACAAAGATCAGAACAATATAGATAGTACCTTTCTGGAATTCTAAACAGAGATATAACCTGTAAAAAACTAACAAATGAGAACTTCAGTTTTACATATTTGATGTTACACAACTTTTCCTCTTATAATGTTTTTTGACAATATATTTTTATTAATTTCAAAGAGGAAGGGAGAGGGCAAGAGAGATAAGAAACATCTATGATGAGAAAGAATAATTGATTGGCTGCTTCCTGCAGGCCCACACTGGGGATGGAGCTGACAACCCCGGGCATGTGCCCTGACTGGGAATTGAACCATGACCTTCTTGTTCCTAAGTTGTTGATGCTCAACCACTGAGACATGCCCGCCAGGTGAAATATGTTTTAAAATAAGTACAATTACTCATTCATTTTTTTTTATTAATTCAACAGATATTTTTAAGCACTTCTTAAAAATATAGCTAAGCATATTTAAAGGAAATAATCATTACAGGGATGTTGAAAAATATAAATAAAACCAATAGAAATAGCATGTTCTTTAATGAAAATTCAATATATACTGTTATTATGCTTAACATTTTACATACCCAATTGTAAGTAAATGCATCTACAACCCTCTTGATATGATGAAGGAAAAATCAAACGCAAAAAAAAATCTTGCTGATATCATCAAGCATGTAACTGTAGAAGAGAAATTCAAATCTATTCTGACTTCAGGCCCTGTGCCTTAAACATCATGTTAGATACTGGTGTCAAAATAAGATAGCCCTTCCCCTAAAGAGCATTATGATGTGGCAGACATTTTGCTTACCTTGCTTTCAGACTAAGACAACATGACCTGGACTATTAAGCATGATCTGTTCTTACTTACACTGCCTTATAGTGCTGGTGACCTGGGACCTGGTAAATTCTAATCACCTCCCTCCTCCTCCTTTCACCCCAAATGAAGGTATGTACATGTTTCCCTTTGTTTCCTCCTTTACATCAATTTAAAGAACCTGCAAGCAAAAACTCATAGACACAGACAATAGTATGATTGTGGCTACCAGAGGGAAGGAGGGTGGAGAGGTAGGAAATAGTAAAGGGGCCCAAATATTATATATGGTGACAGGAGGTGATTTGACTTTGGGTGGTGGGTTCACAATGCAGTATATATAAGTCATGTATCATAGAATTGTACACTTAAAACCTATAAAATCTTTTTAACCAATGTCACCCCAACACATTTATTTTTAAAAAATAAAACACTTAATTTATTAAGGTTTCCATAAAAAATCATTTGTAAAATAGATAATTTTAAACCTTGAACTCTCTGTTGCCAGTTACAATAATAAATTGCTTCAGGACCATATGCCCACATAACAAAGAAATAGCCTTCCTCTTGCTTTCAAGGTGTTATTAACGCTATTTTTCCAATAGTGTATCTTCAGGACACTCTCTACTCAAGGAAGTATTTATATGTTGCTTTATTTTATTATATAATTCCTTTATTATACCATATTGATCTTTCCTGCCCTCAAATTATTATTGATCAGCACTGGTGAATCTGTTCTACCTTTTTTCATAACAGGTTATTTGACATTTATATATTGTGTTGTTAACATACAATGAAAGAGAAAGCTTTAAAACTATAGTTATCATGTTCCTTTTTTCCCCTTAGAACTTAATTGCATCTTATTTTTATCTTCTATGCAGACATCACAGAAACTTTTGCATCTCTCTGTATATAAAAACATATTTCTAAAGGAAGTAGAACAAAAAAAAAAAGATGAAGAATGAAATGGTTTGGCATTTCCTTACCACCTACAAAAGGGCAAATGCATTTCAATATCTTACTGAGAACAAATGCTTCATCTTCTATACCTGGGTTTTCAGTAATAATCACTGTATTTCCTTACATGTATTTTAACACATGGAAACAAACATCCCGTGTGTAATCCATGATAAGCATGATCCCCTTTCCTACAGAGGACAAAGTTAAGTTACAAGAATTCGGATATTGACCCAAATTCACCCTTTATGTGATATTGGATCCATGTCTTTTAAAGGCTACAGCATGGATGAACTTTAAAAACAGCAGGCCATGTATTAATAAAAAAAGTCAGTCAAAGAAAACCATCTGTAACATGATTCCATTTCTATAAAATAGCTAAAAATCAAAAATCAATAGAGAGAGAATGAAAATTAGTGGTTGCCTAGGGCTGGGTGATTGGCAGTGAATGGGTAGTGCACAAAGGAACAGGGCTTTTATTTGTTTTGGTAATGAAATATGCTCAAATTCATAGCGGTGGTGGTTACAAAGCTCTGTGAAAATACTGAAAACCATCACCTCTTACACTTTAAATAGGTGAATTGTATGAGATATGAACTAAATCTTAATAAAGTTGGTATAAAAAGCATTTAAAGTCTGAGACTCCTTTTCTCACCAAGTTCATAATTAGAAACTAACACAGAAAAACTAATCCAATTTATTTTCAGATTATGTTAAAAATAAGGTTATTAATTTGACCAATGAAATATTTTTTAAATGTAAAATTTAGCAAACTTGCTTATAATATATGAGACAAGTAGAGAAAAGAATGGTTGAAGTTTAACCACATAGATTTATTAATGATTTAAAACCTGGCCCTACAGTTTTATAATTAATATATTTATGGTAGTCTGGAATGGTCACTGACCCTGCTTTATTTTTAACAGTGGCTAGGCTGGAGATATTTGTCAAACTTGTTCAGTGACAAAAAATATCTAAGTAGGTAAATAATAAATCCCATAAATAATACTAAAACTATTATAATATGCTAAATAGAAAAAATTATACACTACAGTAAATAAAAATAAGCCCTGCTCTGAGCCTCAAAAAATCAAAACATAGTTTAAAGTTGGAGCGATCAGCCTCATTAACAATTCATATGTTCACAAGAGTATAGTCACAACATATAATGTAGTATTATGCATATATAGAATGTGGTATCTGTATATATATATATATATATATATATATATATATATATACAAACACACATATGTATACATAGATATACATACACACACATGTGCATTTGGCTAAGAATAATACCTGAAAAATGGAAAACCTCAGAAAACTTAAAAGAGAGAGTTTTAATGTCCCATTGCACTGATTTCACTGTGCACTCTCCAGGTTTTCAGAATTTATTATCCTAATCTTTGTTCATCTACAAGATTTAAATATATATATATATATATATATATATATATATATATATATTATTGATTTTTTTACAGAGAGGAAGGGAGAGGCAAAGTTAGAAACATCGATGAGAGAGTAACATTGATCAGCTGCCTCCAGCACACCCCCTACTGGGTATATGCCCGTAACCAATGTACATACCCTTGACCAGAATCAAACCCGGGACCCTTCAGTCCACAGGCCAAAGCTCTATCCACTGAGCCAAACCGATTTCGGCCATCTATAAGACTTTGAAAACATCTTTACCTACAGAATGTTCCTGAAGGAGGATGGTGCTTGAATTTGGGTACAATCCTGACTCTATTAATTAGTTTTGCATTACTTAACCTTTTGGGGTTCTTTGCATGCCTTCAGTAATCACCTCACAGAGTTTTGTGAGCATTAAATTAGTTTGTGAAAAGGTACTAAAGTAGGGCTGGACACATGACATTGGTTCATTCAACCATTCCCTTCTACTTGTCCTAGATTTGACTTGTTGTTAACTTCAATATGTAGAGTCCACTCTTAGCATTTCCATACCTTTTTATTTTCTCACTAGAGGCCTGGTGCACAAAATTCGTGCACTGACTGGGGTGTGTGTGTGTCCCTCAGCCCAACCTGCACCCTCTTCAATCTGGGATCCCTCTCACAATCCGAGACTGCTGGCCTGCCTGCCAGCATGATCACCTGCTAACTACTCCCCTGCCAGACTGATTGATGCCTAACTGCTCCCCTATTGGCCATCTTTGACCACATGGGGGCGGCCATCTTGTGTTAGGGCATGAGGATCAATTTGCATATTACCTGTTTATTATATAGTTTATACATTCTAGAAAATTTTCTTTTTTCTTTTTACATCATGAATAATGTAATTTCCCTGAATTATTTTTATTCTTTTCTAATTCTATCATGGATATAAATTTCAATGTAAGCGCAGTTCTTCCTTTTTCTACCTTTACAATTCATTTTTCTTCTCAATGTCTTGCTTATAAAATAATTTCATATTGTTTTACCTTCCCTGATGATGTTGAAATAAAGCATTTCATGCTAATGATAACTGTCTTCTTTTCACTCAGAGAAAGCATTTCTGTCCCCATGTTTGCTAACAGACAGCAGACAGATTTTTTTTTTCCTTGGGCTCTCTTATTTTTGTGAAAATGTTGAAAAAATAATGATACAAAATAAACAAACAAAACAAAAAAGCACAAACAAAAAAAACAACAAAAAAACCCAAAGCAAATTGCTTCTCATGTTTAGTGCTGGAGCACTGGTTGCTTTGCACTTTCTTTTTCTTTTTTACTATTAGTGGGAGGACCAATGAGCTGTACAATGGTGGTTATCAAAAAGTGTGCTTCCCTAGAGAAGCAGTTACTAGCCACAATGAGAAACTTGTTAAATTGCTCTTTCTTGGGCCGCATCCTCCAGACCTACTAAATCAGAATTTCTAGGGATGGGGCTGAGATGCCTGTTTTACAATGGAATTAATTTTATTCTGAGAACTACTTGCAGGATTATGCTTTTTATCCCTAGGTCTTTGTTTTCATCCATAGACATTTCAGAGGGAAACTGAATAAGCTTTGTCAGGGATGCTGTCACATGTTGGTTTATCTGTCACAAATCCTCCAGAGTTCTTGAGCAGGAGATGGACTCATGCAACTGTCTTTCTTCTGTAATTACTTTATTTTGAATAAGTAGTATTTCTGGAATACAAGGTGTTTTTACCTGATTTGCAATAAAAAATTTAATTATGTAATCATGAATGAAAGTGGTAAAGATGTTTCACAAAAATTATCATTTATTTGGTTTACGGTAACTTTTAAATTCCTAGGAAAATGAAAACTTTTAAGATTTGTTTACTTTCTCATTTTGCAAACTTCCAAAATATCTTTTTTGAAATGTAGATTTTTCTTGCTTCCCTACAGGTTGTAATAATTCCTCAAAAAAATGAAAAATCTTGTGGTCTAGAATGTTTTAAATTCTGGAATGCAATAAAGGAATAAAAGTTGAAATAATAAAGTGCGAAAATGACTCTATTTTTACCACATTCTTTAAGATCACAGCTACTATGTTAAGGTAGAGAAACTCCTCAAGGACAAAAGAAAAGAGTCTGATTCAACCGGTGTTTGAAGCTATATATTTTTATACGTTCTACGTAAATCCTGAGATGCTGTTTTAGACACTAATACAAGAGCTTTCTTTAAAAGGAACAATGCACTGGGGCTTTAGAATGTCTTTTTCTGAGAAGGTAACTGAATTCTTAAATAACTTACCTTTCTCTAAAGGTTAGCCATGGGATCTGTCCACAAATGAACACATCACTTAGAGCATGTAAAAGCCAAAGTTGGTGTTTTATTTATTGAAAATCATGAAGCTGTCATGAAATTGCCTTAAAAGCCTTTTCCAAAATATAATCCCTTGTTCACTTACTAGAGAACAAGTGATAGAAAGAACTGTATTTGAGAAGTGAATCCCAAATACACACCCCCCAAAAAATATAAAGCAAATATCCATAAGCTTTCCCTTAAGGACTGCAATACTCCTGAAATGTTTTGAAAATTTCATATCAAAATTTTCATTTGAACTACACACTATAAAGCTAAACTACAATATAGCAACCACAGTATTTGAGGAATAAAATAATTTCCCCTCAGCATGAGATAAGCATTATGACTTAAAAATCACCTTTTATATAAAAGAAACTTTATTTCAGGGCACAGCTCTACCCAGTAGCTTGAAGAAATTCATCTTTTGTGCTGTATGGACCCTGGCTTCCTCCTCATAAACACTATAAAGGATTGCTAGAGCCTGGCTCGACCATTTCACTCTATCACAATCTCTAATGACATTAAATAAACAAACAAAAAAAACTGGTAATGATCAGAAACTAAATCAAACCTTATATCTAGAAATTATATTTCAAGCTTATCATTTTCCTAACTCACCATAAAGACCTATAATAAAATTCTATCCGGGAAAAATCAATATTGAGAAAAGGAAGAAGGGTCTCTAGTACTTATTTTTCTACTACTCTTTTCTTCCCAGAATAAATGAGCCTAATGAGAAATAATTCCTAACGTGCATGCACACACAAACACACACACAATATGTGGTATGAGTTTTAAAAGTCTCCAGCTGACGTTCGTGGTCCTGCGACTACTCAAAAGGCCTTCTTCGATCAGTAACACCGCACAGTAGGCATCTGGTATCCTGAAGGGGGTCAGAGGAACTCTGTGGTTGTGGTTACGGTTGTTAACAGTCGTTTTGGTATCGAATTGTTGTTTTCTGTCATTTACCGAAACCCTTCTCACTACTTTCAGATACAGAGCAGGTCGCTGGGTAAAAGGAGGAAACACTCCCATATGTCAGACAGGCCCCTGAAAAGGCGTACACGAGGAATATCTCAGGCTACGCTGAGGGTCAAGTCTATGAAAGGACATGGTTGGGTGCCTCTCGCAGCCCAGCTGCATGGTGCTTTGAGGAACAGCTGTGAACATTTTGAACATGCACACATACACACACACACACACACACACACACACACACACACACTGCTTTAGACTCTGAGAGAAAACCCTGACACCTTTCAGTGAAAGTACCTGCACCTTGGAAAGCATTGTGGTGAGAACTCTGTGGCATGGTGCAGGACTGAGCTCCCTCAGCAATCAGGAGGCTGAGTTCCGCATATCCAGTCTGTGTGACCCAGGAACCACCGGCACCAGAAGCCGGAGGACAGGCTGAGAATGTGGAACAAGAATTCCACATAGACCTCTGGGCCTTAGGCTTTGAGACCCACTGGGTTAGGCTTCCCTGCCCCCTCTATACCTGAGCCGTATAGTTAACCATGGTTAAATGGGAAACTCGTTTACTGGTTTCCTGATTTCAATACGTTTGTCAAGAGCCTTTTATTGGCTCAGTAGATGGAGTGTTGGTCTGCAGACTGAAGGGTCCCAGGTTCTATTCCTGTCAAGGGCACCTGCCTGGGTTGCGAGCTCAGTCTTCAGTAGGGAGCGTGCAGGAGGCAGCAGATCAATGGTTCTCTCTCATCATTGATGTTTCTGTCTCTCTCTCCCCCTCTCCCTTCCTCTCTGAAATCAATTAAAAATATTTAAGAAATAAAGGACCACAGAGAAGGTTGTATGCATTAACAGACAAAAATAAGAAGTCATAAGCATTTTCCAAAATAATGCTGCATGTTGAGTGTCATTTTTTTTTTTTTTTACATGTCTGGTCCCTTCCTGATTCAATATATGTTATGTGTGTTTCATTGAGATTTGAGGCCTATTAGTGCTTCGGATATGCTTTAAAAGGGAGAGAAAGAGCCCCAAGCGTTTTCTAACTGGCTGCACTTTGCATGCCCGTCTTACAGTGTTTCGTTTTAGATGGAAGGTCTCCCATAATGGACACAGCGGCCTTGTTTCTGAATCAGCAGCAACAGGAACAGCGTTGCCATTAGGGTGACGAGGGCTGGAGCAATTAGATTTAAACTCGATGAGATAGCTGTACCATCCATTTACGAGATCATGTTGAAGCATTTCCACATCCTTTTATGTGTTTGTAATGGCAGGTGCCCTGAGTGTTAGCCCCAGCGTTCTCCTCTGGCGCCCTGACTTGTAACCATGCATACAAAGGGCGCATTATAGCCTTGGGAGACTGATTAGGTCCATTGTCACATCTCCCCATGGTACTGTATAATTGTTTCAGCTGCAAGGAAATTCCTGAAGTGCTCTGTACCGCACACTGGATGAGTGTCTGCTCAGCCTTCCCAAATGCCAGTGATTACACGGCAGGCGAAGGAGGTCCTTTCAGAGGCATGAAGGTGACAGTGTGTTGTTTTTGTGTTGACCTGAGAAGACACTGATGTTATTGCCAAAACTAATAGGTCAAACGGTCGCTACTGTAAAATTCATACAATGTAGTAAAGAAAATTTACTTTACAGTGTAGTAAAGTAAATTGGTCTATAAACTGCAAAGGGGTGATTGATTACATACACCATAAACACATATGGTCTCAATAGGTAAAGAGAAACACAGCCCCATATTTTGGTTGTCCGATAGTTAGATGTTGGTCCTTTTCCTCCATTACTTCATATGGATAGGATACATAGCTATGTCCACCACCAGCTTCCAGTGGCTTACTGTGTCACAAATGAATTCTTCCTAGAAATATGTGTATATTTTTTTATTTGAAGTATTATTACTTTATTTGAATTCTCAACAAAAGAAAGAAACAAGCAACCTCATTTAAATTAGAATTTTCATCTTAATCAAACCTCACTTAAGGATTAACCGATATCTTTAGAGCTATATGTAATTACGGCTGAGTGAAAGCTTAGCAATTTGGGTTATTAGATGGGACCTGAAAATGGTGATCTTCTATTTATCCTGATTTTCTACTTGTGTGATTACTAGACCACATTTTAGCTGGTTTCAGAATAGAGTTGGGATACATTTATAATATTGGTATAAAAAAAAGAGGAGCACCTTGTTACAGAATTGAATAGATACAATTGTCCTGCTGTTTATATTTTGATGCTAGTTAACTTGGCCAAATTGAGGAGCAGATGAATCATCAACATTTACACAATTCAGTTTGTTCATGAAGTAAAAGATTATTGTTTTAGATTTATTGGTAATCATTTGGAGAGCATTCTGCACTATATCACTGAAATCAATATCTATGGGCTAAAAGTATTTTAGTAAATATTTCAAGAAATAGGAATATAATGTATTATGACATCTTTTGACTGAAAAAAAATGTGTCCACTTAATAAGAAAATGTAATAGCACCATTTCTGAAAACTGCCCACATTGCCTTAGTTTTCCTGCTGTTTCTGCACTTAAATATTTTCTTTACAGCCACTAATTTGGATGCCAGTGTAGTGGTGGATTGACAGGTAAATTATGCTTTATAAACATTACGAACACTTACCAGATAAACTATTATATTAAAGTATATCACAGAGCTTAGATTTAAAAAAAAAATCTTAGTCATAAAAAATATTGCTTTTGAATCTGCAATGGAAATGAGCATAAATTATAAATCTTTTAAAAGAGAGGTCCCCCTCCCATATAATAGAATATATAAGAAAGCCAAACTCTCACAAAGAAAACATCTAAGCTTTAATTCTCCCCTTTTGAAATATATTCACAACCTCACATTAACTGCAAAATCTTTGTACATGACCCAGGCAATAGAATATACATTAATTGTTACCTTTGCTCTTCCAGAGAGCTCTATTTGTGGATTTGGCTATGGTATCTGCCAAATATAATTTTGGGTTTGTACTAGATATTTTTGTTGTTGTAGCATATTTTATTGCACTTCCAAAAGTAATTTATAGCCTTGCTTTCCTAAGGTGAGGATTAGATTGGCAATTAGAAAGTAGTATTTTATTAGGTTACATGAGGGCTACACTCAGGTCTCAAATAAAGAAATTTGAAAGAGAGCCTCCAGAAGTTTCTATGTAACTTCTGAGGAATTTATGTTCCACAAAATTCATATTATATTTATGTAAAATTGTATTTCTATAAACTCATCTATTTATGTAAAAGCCTAATATGCAAAGTGTCCCCTCTGGAGTTAGACTGACCGGGAGTTAGATCACTTCTTATGAAGTGCACTGAATGAAGGGAGGCCCCAGCCAGCAGCCACCAGCCACAAGAGACCCTACCCATGCATGAATGTCATGCACTGGGCCTCTAGTATTTCTATAAAGCTATAGTTATATTTCTATGTTATAAATATATCTATACACATTTTAATGATAATATCTATAATAATAAAAGCATAATATGCTAATTCGACTGGATGCCCTTCTGAACAACTTTCTGGACAAAGCTGAGGCTGCAAGGGAAGCCAGGGTCTTGGGTGCCTGCTGGCAGCTGGAGGGAAACAGGGTCCCAGGTGCCAGAGGGAAGCTGGTGTCAGCAGCCCAAGGAAAGAAGGACTACTCTTGCACAAATTTTGTGCATCAGGCCTCTTGTTTATAATGATACTGCTAATACTTATGAGGTACCTTTGCATATATTAACTTACAAAAAAACAATGGGATAAGTAACAGAGAAACCTAGGGTACAACTTAAGCACAAAAACAACTTAGGTGAATTTTTACTTTTTTATGCTATAAATAATCAACTATTTATATAAAAATGAGCTGAAATTGGTATTGTGTATACCAATGATAAATGCCATACAAGATAAGCCATTTACTAGGTCTCATTTGTAAAATTTTCTTCACCTGAAATTAAGGAGTTTTAGAGAGAGACAAATCTGCTCTAACCCTTAATTTCTAATTCATGTATATCTACATTACTTAGTATTTTTTTATTTTTAAATAATTTGCTTTAAGTATTATAAGTAATCTATAAATGATTATAAGTCATATGGAAGGGTATGCATAAGTTTTATGCAAATACTATACTATCCTATATAGTAAAGAAGTGATATGCAAATTAACCACCACACCATCACAAGATGGCTGTGCTCACAGCAGAGGCAGGTTTCCCATAATGCAGGGAATATGCAGGGACCTGAAGCTGTGTGGAGCTGTGGTAGGAAGACCTGAGGCCATGCCCCCCACCCAGCAGGGCTTGATGGGGGTAGGGCCGGCCTGGTCTGGATCTTGCACAATTAGGGTGGGGCCAGCCAGATTTGGGTCTCGCGCATGAGACTTGACTCGGTCCTGCGGCATGCCCCAGACTCTGACAGGAGGAAGGTTTTCATATACATTTTACTAATTTTCTTTCATCTTTGACACTTCTATTGTAGAGAAAGGAAAAATCGCAATTTTAAAATATTTCCTCTAATTAATTCTCTTTGAATGTGCACAAATTTCATGCACCAGGCTACTAGTTGTATATAAGAGACTTGAGAATCAGTGGATTTTGATATCTTTAGAGATCCTGGAACCAAAGATTCCAAGGGATGACTGTATTTAGACATATATCAAATCATATACATATATGCAAAAACTTGAAGTTTAAAATATATATTATGCCAACATTAACCAAAGGAATGAAAAAGGTAGTGCATTATACTAATATTAAATAAAATATAGTTTATGATTACAAACATTATCAGTTATAATGAACTACACTTAATGGCATGTACACACTCAAAAACTATGCATATATATGTAGTGTATCACAACAAAAGTCCAAAAATATTTGAAGCAGCACAACTCAAATAGTGTAAAATGGGAAATAACCCAAATATTTATCAGCTCCAGAATTGATAAATAAATTGCAGTATATTCCCACATTCATTGTTACTTAGAATTAAAATGAATGAATTAGTATTACATATAAAACATGACAAAATCTAGGAACAAATATGTTTAGCAACACACAAGGGTATGGACTATATGATTCCATTTCAATAATATTAACAACAACAAATAAACTGAAGTCAGAAGGTGTTTACTTTTTGAAGTGTGAGAGAGGGCAAACCACTTCTGTGTGAAATAATGCATGCTTACTGTTTTAAGCTGCTAAGGATTATGGTATTTTGTTATACAATAGACAGCTGACTGGCCACTTGTTATAAGGTTAGGCCCTGACTCAGAATGGAATTATTTTTAAGTCTAACTCTGCCTGGTGTGGCTCAGTGGTTGGAGCACCTTTCTATGCAGGGGAATGGAGGTGGGTTGGGTGGGTTTGGTTCCTGGTCAGGGACACATGCCTGGGTTGCAAGTTTGACCCTTGGCATTGGTTGGTGTATGTTCAGGAGGCAACCATTTGATGTGTCTCTCAGGCATAGGTGTTTCTCTCTGTCTCTGTCTCTGTCTCTCTCTCCCCCCACCCTCCTTCCCTTCTACCCTCTCTGGAAATCAATGCATAAAAGCAAATGAACACACTGTTATTATTAAATATGTTTAATACATTGAATTTCAGGGATCTTATTATCTCCATTTTTACTCCATTTTTAGAAGTCTTAGTTATTCAAAATATTATTCTTCTGTTGAAAAGCAGATTGCATCATTTTCACTGATTTTTCCTAATTCTTCATGTCAGAAAAGGTAACTCTTTTAATAGAACACACTCTCACACAGGAAGCGCAAACTGTTAGATTTCTTTTTAGGTGATCATACTTCTGTGGCTTTTGCATACGCATACAAAATACAAGGTCAGCATTTTCTGTTCATTTTATCTACTCAACTTGTACAGAAAGAAGAAATTCCAGTGAACTTCTGCTAAGAAATATCAGCCTGAAAGGATTAGTGCTGCTCCAGGTCTAAAGGTCAATGGGTCTATTAAAAAAGGACGGTGAAAGATTTTTGAAGCAACTCTCCACCATCCAAAATGCCCTCTCTGGTTCTCAGAAACCCAAATCCGCAGGCTGCTCACAAGACAATATTTATAAATCATTCATGAAAAGGTCAAGGCTAGGGTATTGCGATACAAGCCATCATCTGGAAAGGTGCCGCTGAAGGCTGCCCCCCAGCACACATGGCCACAAAGCAGCACCAGCTCTCCTGCTTACATAAGAGCCAGGAGGGTCATTAAAGTGGAATTCCATCTTTCTTAATAAATACCCTATAATTAACTACATAATGCCTCAGATTGGAGTAATTTAAACAGTCCTCAGAGAAATGCATGCTCATATTTTAGAGTTTTTAATCTCAAAACGCTTAAATTAATGATTAAAGGTAACATACAAAACTGCATTTCAAAGAAAATCTTGGTATACTGAAGTCTGAATAGCATTTATTAAATCATGCAGCCTTGCACTAGCCGGTTTGGTTAAGTGGATAGAGTGTTGGCCTGTGGACTGAAGGGTCCAGGGCTCGATTCTGGTCAAGGGTTCAATCTCCGGTAGGGGGCATGCTGGAGGCAGCTGATCAATGATTCTCATCCATGATGTTTCTATCTCTCTCTCCCTCTCCCTTCCTCTCTGAAATTAATTTTTAAAATATTTTAAAGCATTATTCAGCCTTGATCCAACGTATCTAATACATATAAATTGTATGGCTATAAAGTGTTCAGAAAAACATGCTTCCAATGGATTTTTATTTAGTTGACATCTTGAAATCTTGAAAATTATCCTGATTCAAAATACAAAACAACAACAAAAATCCAAACTTCATTTGGCCCCTCAATGGAGAGAACAGTAGAAAACAGAGTAGTAAAGTGCTCCAACATCAGAACCAAGAGGCTTAGTAAGTTTAACTGCTTTTCCAAGAACTGGAAACAATGCCGTGGGTCCACAAAAATTATGTGGTTAAAAGTAAGATGTACATGCAAGAAATATGTTAGCCACAGGATTATGGAAAAATATTCCCACGCACAGGAATATTTCTTTGACTAGAAATTCTGCGTGTACTGGCACTGGATAGAAAAATACAGCCCGTGATACCTGAAAACTCAGCCCTGACTTTATGTGGCTTTGGAGTTTGAGTTTCAAGTGTGAGTATATTACAGGAAACCCCAAAATAAGAAATTAACCTAAAATGGAATTAAAATAGTAGCATCTCAATTTACCTAAAAATACAACTTTTCTTAGAAGAGGTGCAACATGAAAACTTTAAAGACTACACTGGACTTCTACAGATAGCATCTTGTCAGTAAGGCTCACAGTGCTAAATTATCAAACCCACAGGGAAGCAACTGTGAGTGCGAATCACTAGAAACAATGCATAACACAATCTGCTCAAAGAATTAAAGTATTAGTAATCCGTTATAAAATACAAATTGGTATATATGTGTGTTTCTTTAAAAGAAAGGTAAGGTCACACCCATGAGTTAGGAATAAGATATTATCCAACAAGCCTAACTATATTGGATAATGAATTGAATGCACTATTTTTGACAAATAAAATCAATGGTGATGAGACTTCATATCTAAGTTAAATAGTCAAGTGGATTTGGATGAAGAGAGAATGAATTTATACTGAATATAGCTCTGAAGATAGTCCTCAGATTTGCAACATACTTTTACAAGAAGCAGAAAAAATAGGTAACCAAAATAATAGCTGATAAAATGAGATGGTTTTAAATTTCCCTTATTGGATTTTTAAAAGAAGAAAAAAGAGAAAATTGGGGCAGGCTATGTTAAAAAAAAAAAAATAGTAATGAGAATGATCCAGAATTGATAGACAAAACAAAACAAAACAAAAAACAAAAACATGAGTCCTGGCTGGTGTGGCCCATTTGGTTGGAGCATTGTCCCATGAACCAGAAGGTTTCAGGTTTGATTCCCGGTCAGGACACATACCTAGGACGTGGGTTTGATCACCAGTTAAAGCATATAGTGCCTGGATTCTCTTTTAATCAGTATTAATTTAAATTATCCTACTTCAAAAAACTTTTTAAAACAATGTTAGTGTAAAAATAATTATATAGACATTCATAATTAGTTTTGCAATTAAGTTCAGATTACTTCTTTTTAATAATTTTATAGAATTTTCCCCACTTTTGATTTTTTTCATATACTTCAAATTATAAAAAATATATGCATGAAATAAGGCTTTAAAATATCATTTCATATTTCCCTTTTAAATCTAACATTTTTGAAGCTCTTCCAAACAAGGCCAAAAAAAACTGACCTTCAAGAAATAATGCAGAAAAGAGTTATTTTAGATGAAAAACAATGCCCACAAACTTGCCCACTTCTGACCACTGAAAGGTTTTGATCATTACTTATGTTTGATGATGAAGGTGAAATAGACTAATTAGACTTTTCACTGGTACTTGCTTAATCTTTTTCTTGTCTAGATTTCGGGGAATGTGTTTGATCCAAAGATATGATTTAGAATAAATTTTAATGAGTACATGATGGGATTTTAAAATGGTAATAAATCTAACTTCTGGTTAATTAGAAGTTTTATATAATTTTGCCTAAGATAAATTTAGAATATTCAAACAAAATATGTTAAGGGAATGTACATTTATGAAATATTTTAGCAATTTCATTATAATTTTTATATAAATTTTACTAAGTAAAAGACTTGCTGAGCCATGGCTAGCTAGCTCACTTGGTTCAAACCCTGTCAGAGTGCATGCAAGAATCAATCATTGAATGCACAAATAAATGGAACAACAAATTGTTCTCTCTTACTCACCAATCAATCAAGATTAAAAGGTTATCATTTGTAATAATGAATACTATACAAAACACTTAACATATCTTAAGAGTTAAAATTTTTATTTTAAAACAGTTTGTAGTATTTTTGTTCTGCAATGTTTAACTAAAAATTATAAAAAATTATAAAACATTGTATAATTAAAGGAAGGAAGGGAACCTCAATATGCTTGAGCCCAATTTTAATATATATTATGATGAAAGTTGTGTTTAGTTTCTACAAGTGAGATGCAAAATTTTTTAAACAACTTTTTGAACTTAGTATAGAACTGTTAATAAATATTTTATTTAATTGGAAGATTTTAATTGTCTTTAAATCCAAAATGGAGAACTGAACAGCAAATCTAATTCATGAAAGATTAACAACCCAATCAAATATTATTAAACACCAATAAATAATTCTGTGAACAATAAAAATGTTAAAAAGAGTTTTTAAAAAAGCAAATTGTAAGAGCTAGTATATTAACCAGGGTTCTCCAGAGAAACATAACCAATAGGATAGATGAATGATAGATAGATGATTGATAGATAGATAGATAGATAGATAGATACAGAAATTTACTATAGAAATTGACTCTCAGTTATGAAAGCTGAGAACTTTCATTATTTACTGTCTACAAACTGGAGAACCAGAAAAACCAGTGCTGTAAATTCAGTCTGAGTCAGAAGGCTTGGGAGTCAGGAGCATATACTATAAGTCCAAGGGCAGGAGAAGAATGTACCAGGTCAACCAGAGAGAAAATTTGCCCTTCCTCCATTTTTTTGTTCTGTTCAGGCCATCAAGGAATTAGATAATGTCAACCTGCACTGGTAAAGGTGATATAGTTTATTCAGTCTATTGATTCAAATGATAATGTCTCTGAAAACACCTTCACAAACACACCCAGAAATAGTGATCACAACTATCCGCACATCTCTTGCCCATCAAGTTGACATGAAATTAACCATCACAGCTGGGAAATGTCCTTAACCTTTAAACTATATAGTTTTATAGTTCTACAGAGGCTGGGAGAATAATGAATTTTGACCAATATGCAATTATCACTCTAAAAATTGTAATTTGAAAAGAAATTCAAGCCACCTAAAACAGTGTAGCAATTTATTTATGTTAGTGCACTCTACACGGGCCTGCCTTAGTACTTAGAACTCTGCAGTGAATAAATGAACATTTACATCACTAACAGTCTCATGAAACACTTCTTGAAACTGAATACTCCAGAGTGTTTATTTTAAAAAATGTGAACCTTTACTATGGAAAGAAATAATTTATTAGCTACTAATATTTTTTTATTTGATAATATAATGATTTATAAAAGTAATAATTTGGCATTCACACTTTAATTTGACTTTCACAAAAATTAATTACTCCACCAAGGGACTCGAATTATTATGGAAATAGTACTGGGCATAAATTTAAGAGAGCTATGCTTGTAGTCTTGTATTCCATTTTGCAGATCTGTGGCCTTGGAAAATATTTAAGCTCTCTCATCTCTAGATTCTACATGTGTAAAATGAAGATACAAAAGTAACATATATTTCATAAGGCTCAACTAGGTAGAGTGACCTAGGCCTGGAAATAAATATGTGTTAAGTGAAAATCTTCTAACCTCAGAGTATATAAAAACTGGGAAACTTAAAAACCATTGGATTAGCACGATTCCAGCCATATATTATAGAAGGGAAGCACAGGGCAGACTCCAGTTAGGATTATTGCTCTCATTTCTAATGAATATGAAATATATATAATATATAAATGTAATTAATTTATTCTAGCAACTTCCATATGCCATAAATTTTTAATTACATATTGCTGATCCAACTTTTAAATGCTAGTTAAAGACATGTTCACAGTCATTGCCAAAGTGGCCATGGAGAATGGCTCTCTATCAAAATGAGAAGTTATTCTGGTTTAAATTTTTTAATATTTGACATTTTCCAGGGTTGGCCTAGCAAAAATGCCTTAATTATTCACTGGGACCACTTAATTTATATACCGAACCCATATATTGCCCAGCTTTTTACCCCAAAAAGTGTATTTTATTATCTAGACATGAGAAGTGAAATTGAAAAATGATGCCAGGAAGCGAAGAAGGGAATGTAAAATAAACGAAATGCTGAAGTAACTCTTTTTAATGTACAGTATTGCATAAAGTGACCAAGAAATTATAGTGTATATCCAATTAAACTGCAAACTATGAACAAATTAAAGTATATATGTTTTTTTTATTAAATAAACTATTTTCTTTTTTACATAATAGAACAATTTAATATAAATATGCAAGCTTTTAAAACTTTATGGTTATGGCCAAGACACTAAAATATGTACAGTTATGGATTTCAACACCTTAGTTGTACGGCAATGCACTTTTTAACAGGGTGACCTTCTGAGAAATCCGTCATTAGGCGACTCCGTCACCGTCTAAACATCACAGAGTGCGCTCACATAAACCTGGCTGATATAATCGCCTGCCATTGACTGTCCTAATGGTGTGAGCTATGCTTGCACACAAGTGGCAGCGGAGTAGGTTTGTTTACACAGTCACATGAGTAATAATGAGTAATGGAATGTACTGTGATGTTAAACACCTGCAACATCAGGGCAGCTCCACCTTCACAGCCACTCTGACTTCACTCGGGCCACGGCATCACAATGGCTATGACATCACAATGGCTACAACTTCATGGCAGTCTGACTGCAGGTTGCTGCAATGTCAGGATGGCGAGGACTTCACAATGGCTGTCACTTGACGAGGGCTACAGCATCACAATGTCTGCCGCGTCAGGCCAGCTATGGATTCAGGCAGCTATGACTTCACAACAGTCATGATGACGTCATGTCATCTCTGAGGTCACAAGGTGATAGGAATGTTTCGACTCCATTATAATCGTATGGGACCACCAAATGTGGGCAGGGCAGTGCATTGATCAAAATGTTAGTATGTGGCACATGACTGCATATTCCCAGCCTCCAAAGGCCGGATGTGTATAAAATCTGGCAGCAGGAAACAAGTGGGAAGCATTTGTTCTGTAAATATTTACACTAAAATATATTTGTGTACTGGCATTGGATATTTATTCCAAAACTATATAATGGCTATATTCTAAGGAAGACATATTTATGATGATTTTGTAGTAAATAAGCAAATTCCCTTTAATATTGCCCAATGATATAATTTTACATTAAACTAGAGGCCTGTTGCATGGAAGATTCATTCCTTCCCCTGGCTGCTGCACTGGTTTTCCTCCAGCACCTGGGACCCAGGCCTTCACTCTGGGTGTGCCTTCAGTCTTCTCTCTGGCTGGAGTGCCACTCCTGTAGCTCCCTCCACCTCCTGCCCACCCCTCAAAGCAGGTATCCCACCCTGCCTGGCCACCTGCAAGCATGCTGCCCAGGGGTCCAGAGTGGCTGGGGTGGGGGTGTGGGGTGAGGCCACCAACATCTTTGTCAGGTTAATTTACATACTAACTCCTGGGTATTGTAAAATGATGGTCAATTTGCATATTATTGTTTTATTAGGGTAGATTTGTTTACTGTCAGAACACTTTATTAATAATTTTCTTGATATCCAATAACCACCCAGAAGTTTACGTTTTTATTACTTAGGAATACCCTTGCTGACTTCAAGTACAATATTTTATATGTAAATTTAGGCCATTTCAGGACAAAGCCCATATTCCAATTGGAGAACTTGCCTTGTTTAGCAATTTTTTATTGACTCTTCCCCTTATCCAAACAGAGCCTTTAACACCCAGTGAACACAATACCATTCAGGAGAGGAAAGAGGGACTGGAGAAAGCAGGGGGGTGAAGAGGAAGGGAGGAAGGAAGGTAGCAAGAGAGGAAAGGAAGAAAGGGGATAAAAAATGTCTATAGCAAGATGTAAGAAAGTGATGTTTTAATCAAACAAGAAGTACTTCTTAGCTGAGTTATCAATTTACCCTTCATTTGTAAGATTAATCCATCCTTAATAACAAGAGTATCACCTTTAATAAAATAAACATTTTCATCTTCCTCATGCTAGGAATCACTACCAATGACATTTTTTAATATGTGAAAGTTATAGAAAGGTTTTTTCTTTTTATCTATTCTTCATTTTCAATATGTGTTAATCCAGACACAAGTCACTGGAAGAAGCAAAAGATATCCCACATTAAAATAATTGCAATTATATTAGAAAAATATAAAGCAACCTATTTGATATTTTTTTCTCGTTAACACAACTTTTTACCACTTTAAATCTTTGTTATATTAGGTGTTGTAATCAAGTATTTAATTGAACAGAGCTGACAAAATATTAAAACATGCAGTATGTTTGCTAATTTGTTCAATACATTTACTAACTCAATGTGGTTGACACACAGGTTAGTAATTTATTATACTGCATGATTCATTACAACAGAGCACTGTTTAATTTGAAAGTCTTAGAAATAAAGTGATGATAGTCTGTATAAACACATAAGTTAAATTACCTTGCTAATGTGCAATTTAGAAGTTAGAGCATAAGACACAGAGCATGGGAAAGCTATAGTTAGAAGATACTAACATGGGTTATGATTTATAAAAGGAAAGAGAGAAATTTCAGCAATATCCTTATTTCAATTTGTTTTAAAATGCAGATCCCAGGTTAGTGAGTTGAGGTGAATAGCCCATTATTCACACAATAAATATTGAAGTTGTATAAAGCTAAAAAATATTTAATATCTGTGCTTAGTAATGCTTTGTGACTGAAGTGTGAATTTAATTTGTAAAGAGAAATAGTATATGAATTTTTCACAAATAAGTGTGTTAACTAAACTGTCATGCAAAAATCTTCATGGGCACTCTGGGAATATCAATCTAACTCCAGAAAAAAGATGTAGTTGTGATAACTGCCTTATTCAACTACAAGTAGGATAAAACTAACTCGATGTGTTCTTAATCAAATTGTGAATTTTGCAGAATCATCTCCCTCACTCCCTCCTTTCCTCCCTGTCTTTCTCTCTCCCTTTCTTCCTCTCTCCCTCTAGTCAACTTGTTCCTCCTCATCTCTCTCCCATCACCATATCTCTGGCTACTCTCCTTTATCTGTCATTTCTGGCAGCTTCTTCTTCTTCTTCTTCTTCTTCTTCTTCTTCTTCTTCTTCTTCTTCTTCTTCTTCTTCTTCTTCTTCTTTTTCTTCTTTTTTTCTCTGCATAACAGCTTCTTCAACAAGACAGGGCCCAGACTACCCAAAGCTCTACCTCAGGTATCTGTACTCTCAGAAACTAGTGAAGGCCACTGTCTTGCCCAGTGAGTTTTGCCCAGTGAGTCAGCTATGAATGATAATAACACCCTCAGTTTATATCAAGTGCTTACCTTCAAGACAGAGAATTCTAACAAAGAAAAACTCCTATTGGACCCACATATTTGGAGGAATTTTGCAGATTCGGGAGGGGGCCTGTTTTTGTCAAATAAAAACTACAGATGGCAATTCACAAGGTGTTGGGATTATATAGGAACTGAAGGAAGCAAATGTAAACTTATGCCATTTTTTTCCAAGGGATATTTTGTAAAGGTGCGTACAATGTCGTTATTGTACGACATTGGGAGGAACAAAGGGAGGAACAAAGCTACTTCACTGTGAATGGATCTAAAATTAACTAGAATTAGTCAATGTATCCATGTAAAGCTTTCTATAAAAGCCACTTCCTTCTTATTCTCTTTCCACTGTCCAAGCTCCCTTTGTCTGACAGCAAACTATTACAGTTTGGCAAATTTACTTTCTGGCATTCGCAGGGGAGTGCCACACAGTCAAGAGCAGAAGTCTATCCATTTTCTAGAGGAGAATGAGAGCCAGTGCAGAGACTTGCCAGGGCATAATGCCCCCAAATCCAACCCTGGTCTGGGATTTAGTCCAGATAGAGAAATGGGTCTTTGGACTGTGTTTGCCCACTTCCATCTCAAAAGTTCCTTTACTTGTCATGATGATATCAGTAGTCTCATAGTGTCTTAATTTTAGATCCATAAATTCATTCCCTTTTTCTGTTTCCATTGAATCACATATTATTGCCAACACTTTAAACATTTTAGGGGTCTGTAATTTTCTAGTTATTATGCTTACATTGAGCCATTACATTTTTCATAATCATTACAATGGATCAGTTAGTTATTTTGATTCTAAGAAAACAAGGAGGAAAGGTGAAAGCAATTCCCCAGAGTAACATAACTAGAGAGTGTGCAGGAGTCTCAGTCACAGCTATGAGTGGTGCTATTACTCTTTTCTTTGCACTTCATCAGCTACAGCATTTAAACGCTTCCGAAATATATTGCTAATGTCCTATACCGCCACTGTTCTAATTTAAGTTCTTATAACTTAATGTTTAGATATTCCTTTAAGTGTGTATCTCACATCTCTCCTACTTCAGACTATCCCTCAGAGCTCTGCCTTAACTGCATGCTCTGAGATCACTACAGAGTATCACCCATTCTCAAAAACCTTCAGGACCAAATGAGATCATTTACATACCATTTTAGTATAAATTCTTAATGAGAGATAATATTCAGGGTAACCTTTAACAGAATAAATGCTGGTTGTTAATTGCAATCACAATCAAATCCAATGAGCCCTCAAAGCCCTCAATTCTACTCTATATTTAACTAAATGAGCACTTATTTGAGATTCCTTTTGAGTCAGAATTCATTAGCTCTTTTTTTAAGTTCCTGTGAAATTTCCTAAACATTTCACATGCCATCTAAGATCGCCATATTTATCCTTTCTGTGACTGTTTGGCCATGTATAATACTTGAGATTTGAGGTTAGGGACTGTGTCTTAAACTCATTGTGCACTAAAGAGCATTTAGCAATTACCTAGGATATAGGCCTTCCAATAAAAAAGCTTATTTGCTCTTAGTTGTTTGTGAGCTTATAGCTAAAATTATAGGTAAGTTAATAATGGGATTCAAATATTCTCAAGTAATCATTTTAGTTTTCTGGTCAAGGTTTTACCACATACCTATTCAATAGCTATATATTTTAACTACAAAGAGAAAAATGAGTTCAACTGAGGGGAAAGGAGAAGGCTCTGATGGAATTAGAGAAAAAGTAAGTTAGAACACTTCCATTCCTAGATGGAGAGGGAGAGAATAGGGAGAGTGTTGTAGGGAAGTCATATAATAAAAACAAATATTTTCTGGCTCCCATCCTCCATGACAAAAACCTTAGAAAGTGAGATGTTATATAATTTCAATAGAAAGGCAAGAGATTGTGCTCGCTACCATTTTTTTCCCCTCTTAATTTTGCTGGTGACCACAAAGCATGGAGTCCCAGATTAAATCAGAGGGGCTAAAATAAACTAAAAATGACAGCATGACATGGCAAACTGAGAGAGGACCAGTGTAGTATTTCAGAGGTTCTTGCAAATTCTATTCAATAGGAAAATCATCCTCAGATTTCCACCATGTCTCAAGGCTAAGTTGAGATCCATGATTTGTCATGCAAGGAGACAGATGACCTTGCGTTGGAGAAGGATGGCCATCCTAAGCCATGCTCCAGGTGGAGAACGTGGCTGAAACTCAAGAAGAATCTGCTGAGTCCGTGTGATTGAAACTAGGTTGGCAGGGAGAAGGACTGGGCTCTCATCCAACAAAAGAATGGAAAATTTCATTAGTGGTCATCTTGGCAGACATAAGTCTAAGTGATTTGGAGACCACTGAAGGCAGCAATCTTGCAGATGAGTCCAACCACGTCAAGGACAAAGAGCAAAACCTGTGTTATGTTTTCGGGTCTATCCCTCCATCCAGGGTTGCAGAAACTTTCAACTCAAGTACCTTCAGGGACAAGGTAACAGAGAAGGAAGTGATTTTAAAGAGACTGGTTAAAATAGAGAAAAACTGCCTCAAATTGTAAAGTATACTTTAACTTGTATGTTTAAAAATCTCCTCACACCAATAACCAGGAGGAAGAGGGATTGTTAATAGTAGAGAATTTAGAGACTCTATAAAAACTAAAGAGTATTTTGTTTTTGCTCATATGAACAAAGAGTACTAAATTTTAGATTCTGATGCAATTCAAATTATATCTATAAGGAATAAGTAGTGAAGAATTTTTGTCAAAGGTTCTAATCCAAAATTAAAGAAAAAAAAAATGTGAATAGACCCTGTTAGCAGAGACTGGCATATCTACCCCAATATCTACTCTTCCATACTGCTTCAGAAATAAAAAAAAATAAAAAAGCAAATAGAGACAGATTCATAAAAAGCAGGCAGGCAGCTCTAGTGGGGGTGGGGTTTTTGGAGAAAGCTGAGTGGAGGGATTAAGCAAAAAAGGGAAAAAAAAGAGAGAGAGAGAGAGGGAACTAAAAGACATGGACAGCAATATGGTAAAATCAGGAAGGAGGGTGGTAAGTATTTTAGCTAAACTCATAGTAGTTCAAAATGAATATTGCAATTCCTGGCAGCCCTCTTACCTGGAGATGTGACTATGTCTGGACAGTGAATGTAAATTTTTAAGTGACATCTGAAAAGAGAGAGAGAGAGAGAGACCCTTAACCTCCATTATACCAGGAAATAATTGATCACTAGTAGCCATCTCCATCCAATGGACCCTTTGACTTTATAAAGTCATTTTAAAAATAATCTACTAAAAGTAAGAATATAAAGTAAGGGAAAAAATAATTTCTAAAAAAATTGATGAAAAAATAAACATAATATCCCTCTTTGTCCCAGGTATGTTTTGGAGCCAAATATCATTAAGGTTGAAAGGACACTAGCATTCTTCCTTGTAACATAAGGAAATGGTTCTGTTTCTTTTTAAAAAGCATTGTATTCTGCTAAGTGACTGATGGGGGAGGGTATCCTATATATTTCATTTATTAAGAAACATATTTCCCATATTGATTTTTGTGTGTCTGTGAAAACTTAAGTAGGATAATGTAGCCTATAAACTCATAATCTGAAATCTATTTGTAGGCTCAGTTTCAGTGTCATTGTCAGAGCCTAGAAGAGTGCTGTCTAAGTGAATTATATGAACCACGTTTGTGATGTGTTTCTTATAGTCACAGTGGAAATACAAAAAAGAAATAGGTGAAATTAATTTTAGTAATATATTTTATGTAATCCAATACATCAAAAAATATTATCATTTCAGCATGAAATAAATATAAAGTCTAATGCAATATTTTGCTTCTTCTTATATACTAACTTTTCAAAATATGGTGTGCAGTTTACACGTCCAGCATGCCCTAATCTGAAAACATTTCAGGTGCTCAGTAGCCTCATGTGGCTATGAGTGGCTATCGCACTGGACAGTGTAGCTGTAGACAGTTACCAATTACATGTCCCTTAGCATTTATCTTCTAATATGCAATTGCAAAACATCTAACCTTACCAACTTTCGCTGGCATTAAAGGTAGAACGTGAAAAACCTCAATTTGAATTCTCCATTATGTTCAATGAAAGCTAAAAACAGATTATCAGCTACCTGTATACCTTCTTGCTGGGATACCTGGAGGAATTGAATAGGAACATTGAAGGTTGTTATTATTAAGCACTTTTTCATTATCTATAGTCTTTTCTTAGCATGGTTTGGAATAACTGGTGAGTGATGAAATGCTTTCTCAGTGATGATAGCAAATGTTTCAAGACAGCAAAATTATATTATGAATTCATAATGTTTCTGACGTTAGAAGATACAGTGATCCTACTCAAGTCATTAGAAGATGTAATGAATTTTATACTAAACTTTTTAAAAAGAAGGTTTTTCCCTGTTCTTTGTAAGACTCCTAAGAAAAGTATAAAACATTAAACATGACAAACAGGAATGTTCAAAAAACATAAACAAAACAGCTAAATTAAGCTCAATGCACACTAACAGGATATGGTGGGTTCCACTTGCCATTTTGTCTATGTCCAGTCTCAGCTGCCTAGAATGTGATGTAATTTCAGAAACTATGCCAGTCATCCTGGCCCAGGAGCACAAAGAGCACTCACTCAGAACTAAGAGAACAGTGATATGAGAGAATCTGGTTGCCAAACCGGAAGCTATCTTCTGACTTTTGTCTTGAAATATTTTGTATCTGATGATTGCCCTCAAAATTCTCTTAGAGAATTTTGCCCAGATGAGGATTATGCTCATGATATTCCTAATGTCACTTCACCATCCTAAGTGGTAAAATCAATGCTTAGTTACACTGAAAAAATAACCTATTGTATATTTTAAAATATCCTTTTAAAATAACTTCAACTTCTCCTTTCCTCCATGTTCTTACTTAATGAAAGATCAGACCATTCAAATGTCAGTCAAGGATTTTCCCCCCCCCATTCTTAAGACTACACTGATGCTGACAGATTTTTAAATAAGTGAAAATTTCTATCATTATGTTCATTGCCATCTTCAAAATAGTGCTAGTTTATTCAAATAGGAACACAGTTGGTACAATATGACTTTATTCTTTGATTTTTTTATGCTTTCCTAAGTCTGGGCACTGTATTATCTATATCTGTTTCATGGCTGAATATGAATAAAACATTAGAAACTAAGTCATATGTCCAGGTAATATAAAATTGGCCTGACCTCTGTAAATATCATCAAATCAAGCAAAAATACACATTTTCTTTATTTCCAAACTAGAGGCTAGTTTCTTTTGAAAGGAATAGGTCAAAAAGCAATTTGCATGCATTTTTAAAAAATGAATACAGGAACCTACAAGGAAGAAAGAGAGCATGTAGGTCAGGTTAATGATCCTTTGCTTATCACAACCTGACCAAAATCTATAAATGTTAAGGTATTTTTAGGTTATTTCCTCTGCACAAATTTCAAGTATTTGAAAGCCTGGGACAAAATATTATTTTGTACTACTGTTTTCTAAACACTCAGTTCAATTTTCCTTTTGGTGTTAACACATCTAAGAAAATATATAAACACTGTGTTTATGACTGCAGGGGCTTAGAGAAAGGTAATTAGAATTACTAAGTTTTTTAAAAAAATGGGGGTGTGAAATGAAAAATGAAGTAAACTATACTTAAGAGGAAAAGATACTCATAAGCATCATACACTTATCTTTAGCCAAACACATTTTTGTCTTAATAATTTTTAGCATGGAATGAGATTAAAGGTGAAATTTGCAAATAAGTTATGATTTTGAGTTTTAATATTTTGATTATTCATATCTAGTACCTGAAAAATACTTTAAATCAATATTATTCTTTTAATTTGAAAATAAATCTACTTCTGAACAGACTCTACAGTTTGAATTATTTTATTGGAAATTAAAGTCATAGCAACAAACAAAAGACAATAACTGAATTCCGAGTTCTCTTCTGACCTTTATCTTTCAAAACAGTAACTCCAAAATTGCTCAAAGGTTAACTAACCTCTTAAAAGGTCACCTGTCTTTAAACTAGATACAATATATAAATGCCTTTCTGCTATCTTTGAACAATTCATCAATAACTCGTTCAAGTATTACTCTTTCTTTCTTGAAATTTTGCTCTCTTGCAGGTGGTTGCCTCTTGGTAAATATCACATTTAATGTATGTCATAATTTATGAAAATATGATTACACTAGGGGTCTAGTGCATGAAATTCATGCACGGGGTGGGGGGATCCCTCAGCCAGACCCGCACCCTCTCCAATCTAGGAGCCCTCAGAAGATGTCCTACGGAGGGCTTAGGTCTGCTCCCATGGTTCTCTGCTCTCTGCGGACATGCCTGCTTAATGCCACCGAAGGCCCTAGTATCTGCTCTCTGTGGAGGCCCTGCAGGGGACTGCTTGACCCTCGCTGCCACGGCCAGGGGCAAACAGGGCCCTGCTGTCTGCTCACTTTCTGCAGAGGACATTCCCACCCCAACCCTGGCCACTCAGCGCCCCTGTATGCAAATTAACCTGTCATTTTTGTTGGGTTAACTTGTATACTCACTCCTGATTAGCTGATGGGGTTGTAAAGTGACAGTCAATTTGCAACTTTTTTATTAGTGTAGAGAAGGCCATTCAGTTAATTTAAACTATCAAGTACATAGTATATGCTAGGCTATAAACACAGCTCTAGTTACTAAGAAGGAAGTAAAAAAAAAAATCATAGATAAGAAGGAATGTTTGATGTAAGGTGTATTTATGTAAAATATGGTGTGTAACAGCATGCAATTTTTAAGCCAATATAGTGGCTCATAAACCCTTTGAAAGATAATGCACTTATTTTAATATACAATGAGTGGCCAGATTATTCTGATCTCTGAAATGTATAATAATCTGGCCACTCAGTGTATATCCCATATAATAAAAGACTAATATGCAAATTGTTCCCTTGATCAGGAGTTCGACCAGCAGGCAGGCCAACCACCCATATCCCCTCCCCCTGGCCAGGCTGGCCAGACCCCACCCTTGCACGAATTCATGCACTGGGCTTCTAATCTCATATATATTGAGTCGCCAGATTATTATGCATTCAGAGATCATAATAGTCTGGCCACTCAGTGTAGCTATAATTGGTTCTAACATTTTAAAACTATTTTTTTTTCTAATTAATTTGGGAGCCATAGTCTATTTTCTTAACATCTTTAACATTAAGTATAAATTAGCGCAAAAATTTATCTTTGGAGGTACAATTGGATATGTAAAACAAGGTGACTATGGTAAGTAAAAAGGACTCCTGCCTGCAGACAAGGATAAGATTCTAAAATAATGACACAGAATTTGCTTCTATGTTCTGTAGGTTGATCCAGAAGAAACTTCTGGTTGTTATTCTGAGGGGAATAAGACATATTTTTGTATAATCTTTGTTTATTGTTAAATATGAATCTCACTAAAGCCCATGAATATGTATTAGAGTAACTATTACCCCTTCATTAATTAAGGCCTACTATGCCAATCTACTCAGAAGGGCAATGATATGCTTTATGAAGAAAGACGAAAGGCCTCTTTCTCCAAAGAAATGGCAATTTGTCCACCCTTTGGATGAACAATTGCAGTTAATAATAAAAATGTGAACACGATTTATAAATCCATTTTACTTAAAAGTATTCTCATTTTTGGCATTTACTAAATTAATGTTTTAGAAACTTGTAAATTTGACATACGTAATTTAGTTTTCCCCTAGCATAAAAGATTATAGAACAGAAAATGTACCAATAAATACCAGAGTCTATTGTATTAAAGCCAAGAAGTGCTTTATGAAACTTGCACTGCTAAATAGACATGCTTATTTGTGTCTCTATGTATGTATTTATATGTTCTAGGTTGCAGTGTAAATTGCATTTAAAATTTTTTTTATTTGAAAGACAATCAACTACAACATTAAGTGAAACAGTCTAAAAAGATAAATCAGAACCAATGCCTGATTTTCAAAAACACATATTAATTTCACATTTCTAAATATTGAAGATAAGTTGAAACTTTAACATTCCCTGAATTGGATATATAAAAATCGATGTGAATTTGAAAAGAGACTATAGAGTTGTGATCGGAGTTGTAGGAAAAAGAGAAAAACAACAAATAAAATTTATTTAAAGCCACTTACTTATATGGGCATTCAAAGTGCAAATGTTCATTTATTACAACAGGCAATTTGTAGACCTGACCAAGAGATGCACATAAATAATATAGTTTACTCAAAAATCGTTTACAATTATAGCTACCTCACAAATTGTTTTAAATAAAATTTTACCTATCATACCTGTGCTTTAAAAAATATTACATGCACTCTGGCTCCCAATCCATCCAGGGGAACTGGGGCTGTAGTCTTTGATACTGGTGTTGCTGCTGTTGCCTTTTAAGTCTCTAAATGAAATCCCCTGTGTTTACTCAATTCCTTATCTTAGAATTTGCATTCTTGCCTAGGAATGAGTTTCAGTGACCCCAGGTCTCTGTTGGAAGTTAAATGGGTTCTACTCTCCTCACACATCTTAGTCACATTTGTCAAGAAATCAGAGTTAATCCATTTCTCCTGGCACGTGCCATACACTGAATTGCAGTCCTAGAAAGTTGGGATGTGCTTTGGTATGTGAAGTATTTATACAGTTTAAAGGATTATGATAAAATAAATATCTCCCTATCTCCAACAGAGGTGAAGAAAGTGAATGTTTTCAGAAATGGCTTCCCTCACCAACAACAAACAAGAATTAATAAATAATGTGAGTGTTGGGTTAATTAGCCTCTTTCTCTCTTTTTTAATTTCTTTATTGATTAAGATGTCACATATTTGTCCTCAATTCCCCCTTCCAATCCCCCAGCCCTCTCCACGGATGCCCCCACCCCCTATTGTCCTTGACCACTGGTTAGGCTCCTATGTATGCACACAAGTCTTTTGGTTGATCTCTCCTTTTTATCCCCACCCTCCCTCTGAAGTCCAACAAGTTAGCCTCTTTCTGTACTGATATGTGACTCTTGGATTATCTCTGACCCAGTTGTGGTTCCATTATTATGCTTATTTTTAACTTTACATAAATGGAAACATAGTGTATAAATTCTAGACCTTTGTCATTCACGACACACCCATTTGTATAGTTGATGGAACCATTTCCTCCTTGACTTTGCTGGCCGTTTATTCCCCTGTTGCTGTGAATTTTGGCTGCTAACTGTTCAATAGCCCCTCCAATCATCTCCCGCTTCTCCAAAGAATTGTTCTGGTCCGACAGCAAAATCAGAGCCTGTAAAAGAAGGAGCTCCCTCTGGTCTGTGCAACCACAACTAAGCCAAACAGAGACCAGGCAAAACTGTCTGGCCCCGTTCCTTATCTCAGCGGAGGGAGACGCTGTGAACTGACTTACACGAGAGCCTTAGCCTGTGGATCAGGCCGAGATTAAGCTTTATCTGAGGCTGCAACTTGTTCGAACCTTTCCCGGTACTGAGGCTGCAAGCAGGCTTTAGCTTGTGCTTCTCACGTGCTCCCATCGCTGAATGCAGCTTTGCCTTTGAGGTCTGGCATGATCTCTGCCTCCCAGGTGCCTGGGGCATCGGAGAGCTGCAGAGCAGGCCCTGGACTCCTATTCCGGGATTTGGTGTGGGATCTGCAGGGCATCTCTGCTCTTACTTCTCTGGAAGCCCAGGAGAGCGCAGGTTTAGAACCGTTTGCAAAAATTCCACAGTTTATGGGATGAGCCAATCCAGGAGTCACAGGGGCAGCGTCCACTCCACTTCCTCCTTCCACATTCATGCTCATGTGTCTAACAGACAGAAACTCCTTTCTTTCCAAAGCCCTAGTTCCCGGTAAGTCTGTGAAGAAAATGAGCGGGGCTTTTCCACCTTGGCAAACAGACAGCAGATGGAGCTCACCTAGTCTGGAGACAGTCAGTTCAAATTCCTACCAGATTCCCCCAGAACGCTTTTCCCACGCGGCCACCTGTGTGATCCATTTCACTACACGGCACTCAAAGCCTTCCTGTTGCATGTCAAATAAAAACCAGCATATTTACTGTGGCTTCACGTTTGCTCCTTGACTGGGTCTCTTTCTTCCCCTTCCTACCACTTCTCCCTGATCCTCATGACCTTCACCCACACGCATTTTTCTTTTCTGCCATCTCAGATCCTTTCTCCTTATGCTTTCATCCCCCTGGCATTCTCCACTAGACCTTTGTGCAGAGAGGGGGATTGTAGCCGGTTTCAGCTCCAAGGACTCTCAGAGAAGCGCTCCTCTCACACTGCAATCTAAAGTGCTATCCTGCTTTGCAATGCCTGACATTATGTAGAATGTCACCTTGTTTTTATAACATTTATTTTTTTTTCTGGGGGGAAAAAGAAAGAAAGGTTAGAAGTTCCTTTAATGTAAAGACTTTCTAAAAAGGTCTCTGTACAAAGCAAGCTACACAAACAAGGCAGAGGACAACGCAGTACATTGCATGCAGCCAGCCTCGCCAAGCCCGTGAACTGCAGCCCATCCTGTTAGCGAGCGCTTTCACTCAGCAGGAAATGAAGGCCATTTAACCGGAGCAGAAGAAACAGGCTTCAGGCTTGCCCCAAGTCCTTTCCTGCAGAGTCAATATTGGCACAGAACCACTCTGCCGGTCTGTCATCACTTACCTTCTTACAATGTTATTCTGCACACCGATTTCTTTTAGTACCGGCGCTAGTCAGAAAAGGGCAGGCATTATTCATCTAAATTAATTTTTAAAATTTAAATATTCCAACTTAAAGAATCTTCCTCCTTTTTCCTGTGGGAAAATGGGCAACAATCAATGGACTCACATGGGTAGGTGTGTGATTCTGGTAGCATCGTTACTGCCC
This sequence comes from Pipistrellus hanaki, assembly GCF_964339955.1. Taxonomy (NCBI): domain Eukaryota; kingdom Metazoa; phylum Chordata; class Mammalia; order Chiroptera; family Vespertilionidae; genus Pipistrellus; species Pipistrellus hanaki. The sequence goes on along the minus strand of NC_140507.1, from coordinate 40,823,925 downwards.
TGAGGACACACAAACTCATCTTGGCTTCTTTGGTTTTCTTTTCTGCTCTGATTTTTTAAAAAATCAATTACAGTTTAGGTTCAAAGTTATTTTGAATTAGTTCAGGTGTACAGCATAGCGGTTAGATAATGAGATACTCCACAACGTGGTCCCCTGGCATTTTCAGTAGCCACCTGGCAGAAGACAAAGTTATTACTCTCTGCTCTCATTTTCAGTGATAACTCTTTCAGCTGGGTCTTTTCCCCCAACTCCAAATGCATAGCTTACATAATTTGTAATTTCTTGTGAAAATAAAGCAATCTGGATATTCTTTGATACTCTTGATCAGACAATAACCTAGTAACCAGAAATATATGTGGATATACATAATAGCACTTATACATATATTAATAGAATATAATAATATAATACTATACACATATACAGCAAGGTCACTATCTTTTGGGTAACAAATACAGTAAATTTATATTAGCAAAGCATGACTCACTTCTGCCTAAGAGAACACTTGTTATTAATTTTAAGTAACTTGTTAATTTTCTTTTTATTTTCCTCATAAGAGCAATGCATCACAAGCAGCTCCCACAGTTTCAATAGTACCTGGCGAATCGTTAACACCTTCTACATTAATTTTAAAATGCAAATAATGTTGACTCATAATTTAAAATGTTTACTCATAAATTGTCTATTACTCTTATTTAGGACTTGCTTTATGTGAATTAATTTCTCCAGATACAGTTTTGTTTTTTTCTACAATTTCACCTGGTTTGCTAGTAGAAAACAGAAAAAATTTTAAGTGCAGACTCAGAACTTTTCTCAGCTCTATGACTTTTTCTTCTATTAAATTTGTATTCTGATTTTCATTATAATTGCTTTTATTTTTATTTTGCAATATCTATAAGGCTTAGGTTAGAAATCTCATTTATGTTTGTCATATACACTTATCCCTCATTATTTTAACACTTTTGCCACTGGTTTTTCCCTTGAAATTTCCTGTCTGTTTAAAATTTTTTTTTTTTAATTTGAGTAAAATGTATTTGCATCTTGTTTAAATTGTAGACTGTTGTGTGTTTGGAGGATATTTTATTGCTGTCTGATATCCTATTGAGAATTTCTAATTGTTCTTCATTTTTTTCAGTGCTATTAACAACTTACTTTCTGAGTTATTTTTGCTTTCAGTTACATTAATTTCTTTTCAACAGATTTATTGTTATTTTTTCTCTTTTCTTCATTATCAAAAATATATTTATTCATCTGTTTGCAAAAAATGTTGTGCAAAGTGTCAGGAATTACTGTAAAATATATTTCATACAAACTTTTTAATAGATGCATTATAAAATTCATTTTATAAAATATCAATAAATATTAACAATATATAACACTGCCAACATTGATTATTTTATATTTAATAATGTCAGATTCTTATTAATTTAGGTTAAGTAGTTTATAATTTATGGATTTATTGTTAAATTTTTATATGTTACATCATATTGTATGTTGGCTTTTTAGGAAACACAGGTTCAAATGCTAAATTTGGGTTTATATCATCATACCAAAATGGACAAAGTCACCCCCATGCTTTGAATTATTTCCTTTTCTTAAAAAGAAACAATAATTTAATGTAATCTTACAGATAACTTTTTAATAAACATTTTTAGAAATGGCTTCAGGATGCCATTTGTTGGCTCCTTCCTTATTTTTATTTATTTATTTTTTTAAATATATTTTTATTGATTTTGTACAGAGAGAAAGGGAGAGAGATAGAGAGTTAGAAACATCGATGAGAGTCATTGATCAGCTGCCTCTTGCACACCCCCTACTGGGGATATGCCCTCAACCAAGGTACATGCCCCTGACTGGAATCGAACCAGGGACCCTTCAGTCCCCAAGCCGATGCTCTATCCATTGAGCCAAACTGGTCTTGGCTGTTGGCTCCTTCTTTAAAACAATTCCAAGTTTTGAAATTTTTTGGCACAGCAAGTAAGTCCCACTTAGTAAGAATAATTCTTTTATTTTAATTTTATAATACTGACTTTTGACATAACAGAAGTATTTTCATTTGATCATATGAATAGAAATTTGAAGTCTGTGGAAGTTTACCTTGAAACTAATTTTTTAAATTTTAAGATATCTTTAAGTTTCCACATAACTTGTTCAACTTCAGTGGTTATGTTTTTAATTTTATCTAAAAGAATATTATGGATATGAAGTAAAGGATACATTAAATCAACAGAGGAAATAAATTTAATAAACACTTAACATACCACAATGGTACACGGCATTTGTCTGAGTGATTATCAAAGTTGATGAGTGTATTATCAGTTTTTCCTATTCTTAAATTCTCTGTTCACTTCACACTGCTAACCCTATACACACTCTTAAGCTCTCAAAATATGGCAGAAAAAAATATGGTTGTATTGTTAAATGTAGATAAAGTGATCTAAGTTGCTTCATTATCTGGGAAGTAACACTGTTATGTTAGACTTTACTAAGTCAAGGGGACAGCTGTGCCCTCTAAAGTAACACTAGTAAAGAACTACTGAAAGGAAGTGTAATTAACAGGCTAATTGACAAAATTTAAGTAGCAGTGATATTGTGCAGTGATTTGCATTTCCCTAACAGCTAAGGAAGTTGAGCATCTCTTCAGATACATACTGGGCATTTGTATGTAAACTGGGGCAGCCGCCATGGAAAACAGTATGGAGGTTCCTCCCCAAAACAAAAATGGACTTGCCATATGACCAGCAACCGCTCTTCTGGGTATCTACCTGAAATGTCTGAAAACATTTATTCACAAAGATATGTGAACCTCCTATGTTCATTGCAGCATTATTCATGGTGGCCAAGACATGGAAACGACCAAACTGTCCTTTGATAGATGATTGGAAAAAGAAGATGTGATACATACATACAAAGAAATACTGCTCAGCTATAGGAAAAGATTAAATACTGCCATTTGAGACCATGTGGTTGGATCTTGAGAATATCATGTGAAGCAAAACCAGTCAGGCAGAAAAAGCTGAGATAAATATGATCACACGCATATGTGGATATAAAGCTGAAAGCAACAAATGAACAAACAAGGAAAACAAAAAAATGAAAACTCATGGACACACAATAGTATGGTGGTTACCAGAGGGAAGTGAGGTGGGGGCTGGAAAGGGTAAGTATATGGTGGCAGAAGATTTCACTGTGGGCTATGGGCACACAATGCAATACACAGAGGATGCATTATAGAAATGTACACTTGGGTCCTGCATAATCTTATTAACTAATGTCATCCTGAGAAATTTAATTAAAAGTATCATAAAGTAAACATATTATTTTAAAAATTTATTATAAGCTCATTTATAAAAAGAATAAGATAAAATCAGCCTTTAAATGAAGAAACTTAAACATTTCTATATAAACTCATGTGAGGTAAAACATATCGTAAAGTGTTTTGTTAATATATAGCTATTATAAAATTTGGTGCCAGTTAACTATAAATTGGATTGAAAATATAACAACCAAAGCGTTAACAGATAAGGCTTTTCCATTCTGTGATATGTAAAAATGTTGATTACATTATATGCTATATAATAAAAGAAGTTCATTTTTCCTTGCAGAATTAGTGAAGCAGTTTTCTAAAAACATCTCAATAAATTAATGATTTTTAAAAATGAAATTACTTAACAATCTTGTTGTATTAGAAAACCTAGGATGCAAATATTATTTAGCTTCATAAAGTATTGTTCATTCTGAAAATTAAATCACTGCATTGTAAAAGTATAGAATTTTTAGACAAAACATATGCTACTCTGGTCAGTTTGGTTCAGTTGGTCCTGTACTCCAAAAGGTGGCGGGTTCCATTCCAGTTCAGGGCATGTATCCAGTTGTGGGTTGGGTCAGTTATGGAGGCAACTGATTGATATTCTCTTTTCTGTCTCTTTCTCTCTTTCTCCCTCTCTCTCTTTCTGAAAACATCGTAGGTGAGGATTAAAAATAATAATAAATAATACATACATACATACACATAAAAAGAATTTGAGAACTCAGAGTAACTCTGAACTTCATCTTTTCTTAAAAAAAATTCTACCCAATATGCTCCCTGTCAGCCTGGCTGGTGTGTCTCAGTGGCTGAGGGTCGACCTATGAACCAGGAGGTCAGTTTGATTCCTTGTTGGAGCACATGCCCGGATTGCAGGCTCACGCCTCAATGTCGGGCTTGCAGGAGGCAGCTGATCAATGATTCTGTCTTATCTGTTTCAACTTTCCATTAAAATCAACATTTTTCTAAATTAGTGTGTGATCTCTCAACTGGCTAATCTTCCTCTTTATTATTTTCCAGAGCACCTAATACCATGCCTTCTACACAGAAACTTACTCTAAAATTACATGAGTCTACATGCCAGTGGGTCTCAAAAGATGGTGCAGGATATCCCAGAGTCCCTGAAACACTTTTACAGGGTCCACAATATCAGCACTCTTTTTATAATAATACAGAGGCCATAAAAGTTTATTGACATGGCTTCAGATTCTGTATTGACACCTTTAAAAAAAACAAACATTTGTCAAGTTTTAGTGCAATATCAAAGAAATTTATCCACGATGATCTGAAAGGAATATTAAAATATATTTCCTTGTCCCAGCCAGTGTGGTTCAGTGGTTGGAACATCAGCCCGTGCCAAAGAATTGCCGGTTCAATTCCAGGAAAAGGGAATGTACCTGCATTAAAGGTTTGCTTCCTGCCTCCTGTTGAGGCACATGTGGGAGGCAACCGATCAGTGTGTGTGTGTGTGTGTGTGTGTGTGTGTGTGTGTGTGTGTCTGTGTCTGTGTGTGTGCCTCTTCCTTCCTTCCACACTCTCTGAAAAGCAATGGAGAAAATATTTTCTAGTGAAGATTAAACAATAAAATTCCCTTCCCTTTTCTAACTACATACAAATATTTACTTCATATCCTATAGTCAAAAACTATATCAAGAAATTAAATGCAGAAGCAGTTATAATTCTATAGGCTGTTTTCTTATAGCTAGACATTAAAGAGATTTTCAAAGAAGTAATACAAGGTCACTCTAGTCAATTTGTTTTGGTTTTGGAAATGTAGTTATTGTGTATAAAAGCATATTATTTAAGACAGCATATAATGACTTTGATTGTTATCATAAAAGTGAACATAGAAAGTTTTAAAACATTTCTGCTTTAATTTTAATATAAAAAAATACCAATAGATAAAAGCCATGTAAATAAAAGCTCAGCAGTGGCCTCAATAATTTTGAGGAACATTCAAGAATTTCTGACCAAAATGCTTGAGAACCAGTACTATATATAAATAAATACATATATATATATATATATATATATATATATATATATATATATATATATAAATTAAATGCAGAAGCAGTTATAATTTATTTAGCCAAATGCAATTCTATATAAGCCACTGAACTACTTTTGCAAAGAGGCAAATTGGTTATCAGCATGACCTGAGCATGCTTCATGGGAGAGGCATTCCAGATCGGAAAATCAAGAATATGGAAAGTATATTATATACATGCATTTTTGAGTATGAACATCTTAGTGTCTTTTCTAGGATTTAGGATAAATATTTTCCGAATTTAAATTTTACAAATGAGTGTTCCTCTGCACACTGAAGACCAGAGCATAAATAAAATACTCAGGATTTCCACTGTCATAGAGCTTATATACTGTTGGTCAGATGCAGAGACCAAGCAGGTAAACAAAATAAACATAATGGGCTCAGATTGTGATGTGTTGTGAAAAAATAGATAAATAAGTAGGAAGGGACTTGTGAGAAGTACATTAGAATTTAAGTGAGTAAAGGAAGATCTCTTTAAGGTGAGATTTGAACTGCGACTTGAAGGTCAAAAAGAAGCCAGTCTTGTAAACACTAATGAAAAAGCAAAGGTCATAGTGAGGGCAAAGCTTTGAAAAGGGATGAGCTTAATGTTTTAAAGACCAGGTAGCTGGTGCTCTGTGAAGTAGCAGGGAGGTCAGAAGCCTGTCAGAAAAGTAGCAAAGGCTGGGTTATGAATGGTGTTTATAGTACTTAAAAACTGATTTTAATGCCCGGCCAGCATGGAACCTATGAACCAGAAGGTAACAGTTCCATTCCGGGTCAGGGCACATGGCAGGATTGCAGGTTGGATCTCAGTTGTGGGGCATGTTGGATGCAGCCAATCAATGATTCTCTCTCTCTCATCACTGATGCTTCTCTCTCTCTCTCTCTCTCTCTCTCTCTCTCTCTCTCTCTCTCTCTCTCTCCCTCTCCCCTTCCTCTCTGAAATCAATAATATATATATATATATACATATATATATATATATATATATATATATATAATATTGATATTTTATTGATTCTATACAAAGAGGAAGAGAGAGGGATAGAGAATTAGAAACATCAATGAGAGAAACTTCGATCAGCTGTCTCCTGCACACCCCCTACTGGGGATGTGCCGCAACCAAGATACATGCCCTTGACAGGAATGAAACCTGGGACCCTTCAGTCTGCAGTCCTATACTCTATCCACTTAGCCAAACTGAGTAGGGCTAAAAATATATTTTTAAAAAACTGATTTTAACTTGGATGCAAAGGAAACCAATGGGATTCCCTGAGATGAAGATCACCTTCCAAGTTTCAGACTGAAGTTTGATGCTAGGTAAATACCACTCACCTGGAGGTACTGAGCAAAAAATATAAGAGATATTGGGGCATCCATGTGGGAATATCTAGTAGGATCAGCAGAATCTAGAGAAAGGTGGAAATTTGATCTATTGAATATAAGTATATCAATAATAGTTTAAGCCATGAGTGTGAATATGATAACCCAGCAAGAATAAAAGAGAGACTAAGGCCAGAGGTAGAGAACCAAAATAGAAAGTGTACAGATAGAGGAGAAAGAGTGTATATATATATATATATATATATATATATATATATATATATATATATTATGAAGTAATGCACGCAATATCATGAAAACCAAATAAGAAAGTGTTTTGAAGGGAGGAGTTAATAGTGCCAGATGAGACAATTGTAAGTGGAAAAGCATAATAGTTAAATACATTTGTATACTTCATAGTGATACAAGATGAAGGAAAAGAACATAGCAATCCTTCTGCCATCGTGGGCAATAGTCAGAATTTTGCTAGGAGAGTATGCAGAGTTTTGAAGAATTCAATCTCAAGAGAAAGCTCTTTAGAGAAGGTCTGAGAGACCGTTAAAATACTTGAAGATTTGGCACAGCAACAGAAGATTTAAAAAACGTGGTGATCTTCAGTCTAGAGACAGAGTGATTTAATGCAGCTTCAAGTAATCCTTACTTCCATGAAGGACTCTTACGTGGAGAGTCTCCTCTGGAACACACCCGTGGGAGTGGCGAAGACCAGAATAGCATTTCACTGGGAAACGCTGTATTCTATTTTGGAAGACTAGAACAATTTTGTGATTAACAAAGACAAATGGGTATTTAAAGGTTTTGAAATGGGATGGGAAATGAAGAAGCTGTAAATATACATATTAGGGAAACTTCAATGTTTAAATGAGGAAAATAATGCCTTACTGAAGGATTATTGGAGGCTTGATTTTTCAGAAAAATAAATGCCCATGCTTTTGTTTGCCGACTACCTAAATGCAACATATTATGGAGTCTTAACAGGTTCTGCGTCCAATTATGAGAGTCATATTTTATTACTTATTATTTCCTTTAAATATCCAATGTTGACGCATTCTCATGTTTCTAGAATGAGTGTGGTAAGCACAGTAAACTCTTGCTTTTTGTCTTTAATTGCTTCTGAACCTGCAAAGTATTGTAAGCATTAGAAGCACCGTTGAATATTTATTAGGTACTGTAATTTGTATACTCTGGAAGTCTATTAAATTGAAACTATAGTTTAGTACCAAAAGCAAGTATAGGCCTGCTCAATTACTTTTGTAATCCAAGAAAATGATGTAAGTCTAAATTATCCTGATAATTCAAAGTTTTATTATGCAATTTTTTCTGATCCCATTAGTATGAGAATAAAAAGTAGTCTTCTTAGTCATACATAAAATCCTCTACACCTTAAGTAGTGAAATAGCATATTTTAGAAAGATGTGATTGACCTTTCATAACTCGAGGTTTATGATTTATTGTTTTACCTCCCTTTCATAAAAACAGACTGTAAGAGAGAGGCAGACACATGGAAGGAGCTGAGGGTCTTGTTCCTGGCCAAATTTATGATGGACTTTGCTATGCTTCCAAAGAGGAAAAGGATATCTTCAAAGATGGTCATTGTGGGCATAAATTTAGCCACTATTGATTACATTGTCCTCTAGTTGCAGTAACTAATCCTTCAGCCAATGGCAAATGGAAGAAAATGGTCTGATTATTTCACTTTGAATTTTAAAAGGTACACAGTCAAGTTTAAACTTAGCCAGCTAAAAATAAAATAATGGAAAAAGGTGTTGTCAGCTAACTCAACAAAAACAGAAATGTTTTCATTACTTCAAATATATTGAAGATATATTTTAGTAAAGGAGAAGTAAACACTCCATTTCCCAGCATCATTTTGGAAACAGATCATAGAATGATAATGGAAGAAGACCAGTTGGGAAACATGAGAAACAAAAATTAGGTTCTCAAAATAATTAGGTTCTCAAAATAGTTTAGAACCTGAAAAAATAAATCTGTGCTTTATAAATATTTACTAATTATACAAAATGTATATATGTACATGCTTTATTTATATTTTCCATATAAGCCATGATAAAATGTTTTTATGCTGGAAAATATTTTGGTCTCAAGGAAGTAAACCCAAAAATGAAAACTATTCAGAAATTTTATAGATATTGTAAAAAAAAAAAAAAAAATCACAAAACACTTTCTGAATATTATAGCACATAGTGTGGTGTTGAATTTAATCAGCTCTCGCATACTATAAACTTGTACACAAAAGCTTTCTCTTCTGACTATAAGCAAAATTACTGCTAATGTGAATGTATGCTTTGTATTTAAAAAGAATTAAAAGAATAATTACAAAGAAAAAATGTGTATTATTTGATGTGAGGTATAACACTAGTTATAATTTAGCATGTTGCTTTTGAAAATAATAAGGTCAATCCTTTTTTTTTCAGTTCATATGATAAAACTTGCATACCACCTAAATTAAGGCTAATGAACTATATGTCTAATGTAATATCTGCTCAAATAAACCATTTGCTCAAGTTTCAATGTCCAATTTTTAAAATCAGTCTATAATTTCTTAATCAAGTATAGAGCACAAAGTTATTTGTGAATTTTTTCACAGCTGTAAAAAATCAAATATTAACAGAACCTCAACATTAAAAATAAACAGAAATAAGCATTTATGAAATTATATTTTTTCATATGACTTCTTTTTCCAAACAAAGCAAAAATGTAAGGAGAAATTATGGCATTGATGCAATTGACAATTAAAAGTAGGCCTTTATGGTTTTAAACAGTATGATTAATTCTAGAAAAATCTATGCTAAAAATGAAGACTTCTGGTCATGAGATTATTTTGACCTATTAACATATGTTCCTGTGAATACAGTTTAAGCTTTTTATAAAAAAAAAAAAAAGGAAATCACAGAGCTCTTTGATATATTTATATAAAGTGTTATCCTAAATTCACTCATTTAAAAAAATGGTGCTTATGTTAGTCTAGAACTGTGCAAAGTGCTAAAATAGAGAAATGCATAAAAAGTGGTTCCTCAATTTGAGTAATTAAGGATTCCATGCAAGAGCTGGACATTACATTCTGGCCTTTGTACTTCTGAATCTGTCACCAACCATTCCCTCTCTTTGTCACTCCCTTCAGGTCACAGTCACCAATCTCTGTTCCTCAGGTTTACAAGAGGCTTTTCCACCTCCAGTGCTTACACTTGAAGTTCCTTTTACCTGAGATGCTTAACATGACCAACTATTCCTTTAAAAAATTTATATATATATAAATTGACTTCAGAGAGGATGGGAGAGGGAGGAATAGAAACATCAATAATGAGGGAGTATCATGGATCCACTGCCTCCAGCACGCCTCCCACTGGGAATCGAACCCCCAACCAGTGCATGTGCCCTAAATGGGAATTGAACCATGACCTCTTGAGTCATAGGTTGATACTCAACCACTGAGCCATGCAGGCCAAGCACCAACTATTTCTCAACCTTAAAATATTTGGCAGTTACTAATAGTTTCCTGCTCGATATGCCTATTTCCTGTCTCTTTTTTAAAAATTTTGTCAGAAAGAAGAGATCATGTTTATTCCAATCAAATATAACAAAAATAGTCTCAAGTTTCTTAAACTCTATGAATTTCCCAGAGTGGCAACCCAATGTAAGCAAATATCTGTTGGACACTTTTCTGGGGTATCTGCTGCTTCCCTAAAAACAGAGGACAGATGTGACTATTCCTTACTTACTTCTCCTTTGAACAGAGGAGAGATGAGTAGAGATTCAGCAACCATGGGGTGACAGAAGGCAACAAGCTTGAAGGAGAAAGCCAATAGCTGAGGGTAAAGAAGCCACTGCTTTCATCGTGAAATAGCTAAACCCCTGTAACAACAGCCTACTTCTGGAATTCTCTGGGGGGGGAAAAAAAAAAAAAGCCAATTTCTATGCGACTGTCCTTAAATGCCATTACTGACTGGTACAAAACACCCGCTCACCTTCTCAGCTCAAACATAAAGCGTGTTCTCTAAAATTCCTTCCCAACCAGTCATGTTCAAGTGCATAAGCCTTTCTATTTATTCTCAAGCACGTAGAATGACAAGTGTTTTTCTTATTCGTTGATTTGTTCACTGGTCTATTGTCTGTCTGCAGTTCTGGGTGGAAGGCAACCTCCCTGAGGTCAGGGGCTTTGTCTTTTAGTACAGCCTTTTTCTCATAACTTAAGTCTCTCAAAGACCACACAGGGCAAGTAATAACTGCCTGATCGAGGATAGAGGAGAAAAATCTCCATGTACATATGGGGGGCGGGGGGAGGGGGTTCTAGGCAAGAAAACGTAGTATGGGAAATGATGAGGAGGCATGAAGGGTTCTCCCTGAGAAGAGCATCCTGCCTGGTGGGAAGCGGCACAGGAGGGGCTGACTGGTGTGTCACGTTGGAGGGAGTGTACACTTCACTTCCCAGCATTGGGCATCCCTGGTTGATTTTAGTAAAGCAAATACTGTGAGGGTTTTGAACTTTTGTAAGGTAAGTTTGATGCCCGTGATTAGTAGGGAAGGAGATAAGATGTGGAAAACTAGTAAAAAAAAAAAAAGTATATCTGTATATTTATATATCTATGTCAGTAAGTTATGCCAAAAAAGTGAAGAGAGCTTCAGTCAAGTTAAATGGGTTGGGATGGAAGAGGACAGACATTTGGAAGGGATTTGGGGCTACAACCTAAGTGGTAGTGACAAATTATAGGAAAGGATTTGTAATTTCAACCAAGTATTTCAGAAGGGGAACACTTTTAGTGTGATAAGAAAAGTAGGTGTGTTTTTCCCTCTTGTTTGTAAAGTGTCTCTGGAACAGTAAGATGTGATGTGTAATGATGAACAGTAGGTAGTAGTTAATCTTGCCTGTGAACTAAGATAAATAGTCAGGTCTGAAGACATAAACATATATGCATTAGATAAAAACATGGAGGTGGATAGATACTTTTCAGACAGAGCACGTAGACAGAGGAAAATAAAAAGATCCAGGAGGGAACTTTAGGGAAACTAATACTGAATTGGAAAGAATGAAAATCATATCTATATATACATATAACTTATATAACTACAAGTTATAGTTAAATACCTAAGAAAATCAGAAAAGATTTCTTCAGAATGCAATTAAAAGGACAGGTAGCTGTCTGATGAGAAATTACTTTAAATGCCACCAATAAATCAAGTTAGAAAACAGAATATTCATGCACAACTCTCTTTTTCTAGAGAAGAACTTCAAGAAAAGAGGAAGGGTCCACATTAGTTGGGCATCTCTACATTCTGAAAAGCGTAACAGTAGCACTAAATACAATTTAATTTAGGAAATTGGGAAATGAACTGCTTCTGGCACACCTGTCCTGGAGCATATTATTCCTTCGTCATTCAAGCCAACAGCACATCTAAACGGGACTACCTAGTGGAAAATAAATAGAATACAGCTTGTCAATGCATATAACTCACCATGAACAACCCATGCATTCTTAACTTACTATTTGCAGTTATTTCAAAAATCTAAAATGACACCTAAGTAGTGAATGCTATTGAGCTGGGAGCAGAGACACAAATAATTCTCTCAATATGAGAGAAAATGTCCTGCTATTTAATGAGAGATGTTTCTAACTCAGAGTTACATGGGGACAGCTGAATTTGTGCCTCCACTTTATATGTATGTCATGCTCTGTTGTGTTGTGGTGTGTGTGTGTGTGTGTGTGTGTGTGTGTGTGTGTGTAATCTCTGTAGGATGAATCTGTTGTGGGAATAAATTTCATCCTGGGCACAAAAAGGCAGTAACCAAGAGAATTGGTTCCAAGTGGTGCCTCCCTGACCAGGGCCAGTTTTCTGACTATGGCAGTGGCAGTGGGGATACATCAGCTGGTCACAGACAAGACGGTAGCTCCCTTAGAGACTAGGCCCTGCCAAATCGCTTGGGAAGGACTTCCTACAGTCTCAAAGACCTCTCTCTCTTTAACCCTCGCCACGGATATGTGAGACATTTAATAATCTGTAATAAATACCTTCTTGCTTAAAATCGCCAAAGGGAATTTTTTTTTTCCTCTTGATAATGGTATGTGGACCAATAGTGTGTGTTGTAAGAATAAAATGGAATATAAATTGTGTATCACAGTGATTAGCATAGTCAATGTTCAACAAATGTTGGTGGGGATTATAATTACAGAGAAGCCCTCAAATCCATACAAGTAGAAACTGTGCCTAAGCAATTATAGATGAAATGCACTTTTACACAAAGTTGAAAGTAAATCTCCGAAAGTCGTTTACAATGCATCTTTATTGTCAATTACATTTTACTTTAATTTGGGGATATTGACCTTATTGTTTCCTTCATAGCTGAAGATTCCAATGCCATTCTGCCTCGGTTATAAGTCAGAGACAATACAACATTCATTTATCATCGCTCACCTGGACACAGAATCTGGAACATAAGATATACTTGATGTTGAATGAAGGACACAAGGTTTCTTGGATCTAATCCAAGATTGCGTATCTAAATATTTCAAGTTAAAAGAATGTCGCTCTGCTCCATCTGCCATAAGGAGAAAGTGAAATCTTCCCACCACATGATGGCAGTTCAGTCTTAGCTTGCACCACAGTATTTTTCACAATTATGAGAAATGTGTGCATAATTGAAACATTAAAATATGAGGTTCTAGGCCACCTGACGGTCTTACTGGTCATTATATTTTTTGATATTAGCTCAGGGTCTGCTATGGTATCTCATTTAAAAATCACCATCCTTGTCATCACACCAACAACGACATTCTGCCAATCACTGTCTCTTTACAGTTTTTTCATATAAAAATGCTTGAGTGAATTTACACTCAAATTTACCCATCAGGCCCCTGAGGCTCAGTGAGACTACCTGCTGTTACACAGATAAAAAGTGGCAAACCCAAGCAGTGAACACTGGTTTTTCTAAAAAATTTCAATGAATAAATAATTGAAATTTACTTTAGTATGAAATATTGATTCTACTATGGCATTCCAGAGATGCTGCCACTATTTGCCTTTAAAATATCATTTTTATCAACTGAGTACAATGGGGATTTACTGATCCTCATGTGTCTACAACAAAAGCTGTTGTGTCTGTTTGGGCTTCTCCTGCCTTACAGAAAAAAAGAATTTCCTGCTTGAAGCCAATTTTCTCCCTGTGATTATGTTAAATAGTTGTTCTTAGAAAAATGACACTGTATAAAGATACAAAGAAATGCCAAAAGGAGTAGAATGTATCTAAATCAATACTACAGAACCGCTAGCAGAAAGGACAAAAATTTTACATATATTGTTTTTTTAAACATTAAAATATAACATAAAAATAATGTACTTTTAAAATACTATTTTATGTATATATGATTTCCTCTATAGAATATGCCAATTATTTAAGACACATCATTTAAATAAGGACAATTAAGATACACTACGAAGACACAATTATAAAGAGTTGTAGTCCAGCCACTGTAGCTCAGTGGTTTAGCGTAGACCTATGAACCAGGAGGTCACTCATGGTTCGATTCCCCGTCAGGCACATGCTCAGATTGCATGCTCAATCCCATGTAGGAGATAGATTCTCTCTTATCATTGATCTTTCTATCTCTCTCTCCTTCTCCCTTCCTCTATGAAATCAATAAAAATATATTTTTAAAAAATAAGGTGTGGGTGGGAAGAGATCAACCAAAGAGAACTTATATGCATGTATGTATAACCCATGAACACAGACAATCGGGTGGTGGAGGCCTGGGATTGGGGACTGGGGTAGGCTATAATTTGGTTTGTGCCACAAAAAGAAATCATGGTACAGATGACAAATGCTCTTTTATTGTCCTTATCAAGAAAGGAAAAATTACTTGTAACAACCTAGAATTACTATTCCCCGTCACTAATAATGGGAAGCATTTTAATAGGTGGGTAAGTGTGGTGGGTTTCTACCCAGAACTTTCTCTGAACAGGGGATTTCATGTCTATGTATGGTCTGAGTATGCTCCCCTCCCCCACTCCAGACCACACAAGATTCTCTCTGTAAAATGGAGAGTGTTTTATCTAACATCATTCTCAAGTAAAACTTAATGTATGATCCTAAATTAGTCTCCAAATTAACTGCAAAACTTTATCAAGGCCACACAATTTTCAGTAGTAGAGCTTAAGAGAATTCTGTTTAGAATAATTACAGTTACCATGCTATCCATCACAGATTGTCAATATATTTCCTATAATATCAATGTTAACAGAAACTGCTACTAACCTAATATATACATCTGAGTTATATGTTTACAGCCATTGAATGTGAAACTAGTTTTAGGGACAAAATAGGCAGGTTTAGGGAGTTTTAGGAATAAAGAGGATCCGTGGGAGAGGAATGCATAGATGGAGACTTGAAGATGCCAACATGTTTATCGTGTACAAAGGATAGAGGAGAGTTACAGGCAGATGGCAATATTTCTGGCCTAAGCAATTACAATGATCATAAGTTAGACCAAAAGTAGCCCTGACCTGAGTAGCTGGGAGAGCTATAAGATAAGGCCTTCCCTGCCAGCACAACTGGGAGAAAACTATAAGATAAATCAAATGACTCCAACCAGCAAGATAAAGGGCAGGGGGAGTGGGGAGCACCGTGTGAGCTTTGAGCTTTGAAGCTAATTCTATGTAGCAGAATGACCAATGAGGGAAACGTGGGGGCTCCAAATTAAGGAAAGGGGCCAGTAAGAAAAGGTCAGATTCCAACATAAAACTGCAGCAAACATAAACCAGAGACAAAGGGACACAAGGCAGGATTATTTTTTTATTTTCCCATTAGAGAGAGAGAGAGAGAGAGAGAGCAGGCTTTTCCCATTGGGGATCCCTGCCCAGATGGAGTTTCTATCTGCTTCCAATAAACTTCTATTTTATTTATTTATTTTTTTAATTAAATGAAATTAAAATTTAATTAAATGAAGCTGCAGCCTCAGGGCCCGCTGCTGCAGCTTCACCCAGAAGGTCGTCCGGAAGGATGTCTGGTCTAATTAGCATATTATGCTTTTATTAGAGGCCCAGTACATGGAAATTCATGCACTGGAGATGGAGGTCCCTCAGCTTGGCCTGCCCCCTATCACAGTCTGGGAAACCTCAGGGGCAGGAGGGGACACCACCATCAGGGGAAGGCGATGCCCCCATCACACCTCTGCTGCTGCCACTGAAGCAGAGCAAGCCTCGGCTGGCCCTGGTTACCTGCACCTTGGGCCCACCCTGGGATGCTGGGCAGCTGCCACCCAGGCTTGCCTACACATCAGACCTGCTGGGCGGCTGGGGGGCTGAGGGGACTGGGGAACTCTGGAGGCAGGTGTGCAGCAAGGCTGGGCTGAGGGGACTGGCTGTGGGCACTGCCATCTTTGAGGTGTGGCAGTCAATTAGCATATTCCCTTCTTACTGGCTGTGAACGCCACTATCTTTGTGGCAGCCTGAGGGTCAATTAGCATATTCCCTCTTTATTAGATAGGATTATTCTAGAAGTCTTTCTGTCTATGAATTTATTCTTCAAACTTCGTAAGGACAAGAACCCATAGGAAGAAAAGTCTGCAACCAGAACCCCACATTTCAAATGTTTTCAACTCTAAACAGGGGATTCATGAATGAAAATTCTTTCAGAAGAAAGGCAGAACATTTGTATTTTTTTAAATGCAGTGTCAGAGCCAATTAACAATGATGTGTTTTTCAACTCCCTCTTGAGTTATGTCCTTTCTCATATACCTTCGTTTATTTATTTATTTATTTATTTATTTATTTATTTATTTTTATTTTCTTTGTTGTTTTTTGTTTGTTTGTTTTTCCTCACATGCTTTGAAGTTTAATGAGTGGTAAGCTTTGCAAAGAGCCAGACAGTAAAATGACCTGGCCTAGATTAAATACATAAGTATTACATGCATCCCCTACTCAATTCTGCTTGTACCAGTGACAGTTTCAAAATCTGTATTTTGTTCCAAAAGTTTTACCTCCCCCCCACCCCACTTGTTCTGGTCTCAATTGTGCTTAATATACGCACATTCTAAAATCATCAGAATTTAGGATGTCATTGTTTTCAATTTTAAGCCATATTTTCCTTTACTTAACAGATCCAGATAAGGTGGATATATTTTTCTGCTGTTTCTATTATAATTTCAGGAAAAGATATGCTCTTTAAGTGTAAAACAACAACACTCGTTATTCAGGGCGGAAACAAAAGAACAATTCTAAGATGTACTTAACTCAAAGCAGTTGGGATCTTAAAAGGTAACAGTACTTAGTCTTTTAACATAAAGTTAAGTTTTTTTTAGAGTCTGTTTTTAAATAAATATGATGTGGATTTCAAGGCTTGAATATTCAAAAATCCACGGTGTTTCTTCTCTCTGCTGGTGGTAAGAAAGCATGTGGCCCTTTAAATCCCCTGGACGCGTCTATCACTGGAACTGTGATGTGCCCTCCTGTCTGTCACTGGGGTCTTGGGGTGAGGAGTGCCATGTGGGTTTCTGTTGACTTTCTTAAAGGAAACCTCCCCATCAAGGCCTGCCTCCTCTAGCCCCGACTGGGCAGATGATTCCATCGTTGGACCACACTGTGTTTTACAGGGCAGGGCCAGAGCAGGGAAGACAGTCAAAGTTTTTGTCAAACAGCATGTCTCTTGTTTCACTTAACATTTACTCACCTTTTGGTGTTCAAAGCATGAAAAATACAACTGATCAGGTTTTCCCAGGCAGAGTTTTCCCTCCACCCTCAACCCCACCCCCCCAGCCACCCCAGGGCAGTGTCTGCAGTTAGAAAGATCCTTCTATTATGTGTCAAAAACTGGCGTCTCTGTGTAAAAGCTGTTCACTTATATATCTCTTTTTGGATTGAGGTAGACGGACTTTTATACCTTTCAGTTAGGTATAACATTTGGCCTTTTATGTTTCCTGTTTAAGCTACAGGGAATTCAAAGCTATTTCAAAGCCTAATTACACCAATCTGCATATAAAAAGCTGTATGTCCATGGAAAAGCAAACTCCTTCAAATGAGGAAATTAAAAGTAACTCCCACAACTAAAACTCACAGGATTCAATACATTTTTCGTCTGATGGGAACCTTTTTATTGTTGTTTTAGCCAATGGGAGATTAACTCAGAAAATAGGGGAACTCTTTTTGTGAGGTAGGGAGATGAAGCCACAGAAAGATGAATGAAAGATTGGAAAGGAAAGAAATAGTGCCTGTGCATTGCAACTATTGTCTGTGAAAATGAGGAGACAGAAGGAAGCTAGGTACTTAGGGGCGGGAACATGAGGAAAGGAAGTAGAACCAGGAACCCAACTACATAGATAGAGTGATTAAGGCGTTCCAACTGGGTGGGGAAGGAAGGGCACTCCGGAGAGAAGCATGAACTTGAAAATGAATGGATATTGCTAAGACAGGCAGCATGCAGATAACAAGGCATGAAAGCACATAAAACAGTCCAAAGGATGTTGTTAAGGCAGAACTCTTTGAAAAGACTAATTAGTGAGAGACCAATGCAGGGGAGCTAGCAAGACTACCCACCCCACAGATTGAAAGGCACGCACTTTCTCTCACTCTCTGGCTTCTCCCTGACACAGTGGGTTCCTGATGTTCCTGCCTGTGGCCAGGAGCACAGCCCTGTGCCCATGGCTTATGACCATGCGGACCTCCACACATGGACCATTAGACTTTCAGTAGCTTGGATACTAAACTACTCCTGACCGTGACCTGGAAAGGAAGCTCCGGACACTGGCTGCTCCAGCTCCCACTTTCCTTCAATAGAAACTGGTTACTCAAGGTTGTGAATAACAGGAGATGGAAATCATTATGGACCATCCCAGAGGGTACCTAACCCTAATCCCAGGTATTCTCATTCATGTTACATTGCTTTGGGTACTTTCTGTATTACAAAAGACTTTTGAAATGTCATTTAATTACGATTTTAAACTGAAAGTAATGGCTACCACGCATATTCTGCAGTTTTATCTTTTACAAATATATGTCCTTCAACTATATATTCTCACTAGCTTTAGAAAGTTTCTTAAATTGAAAATAATGAGTATAATTACTTAAATTTTTATAGTAACTATTTTTATCATTTTTGCCATGGAAAAATTGAGGTTAAAAAAAAAAAAAAAAAAGAATCTGAGAAACACAACTGTGTAAATTCTGGAGCTAATGAAATACTTAGCACTGAAGTTATGTAGCATATGGTTATCCTAGTCCCAAACAGAAAAATGTGTCTGTGTGTGCCAGTTCTTAATTACCAGATCATTAACACTCAGGTGTCAATTGCTGGTGGCAAAGGCAATACCCAAATGGCCCAGTTTCTGTCATGCACAGTGTAATTAAATTGACCTCAAGTACTAAAGCTTGCAAGTTGCTTGATACTATTTGGACACTAATTTCAGGCACTGTTCAAAATAGAGTAATATGATGAATAAACCAATGCAATGAGAGAAAAGCTCTATCAGGTTTTAAATTATGTTTGCATTTATAATTATAAACTTAAAGACAATTGAATAATCACAATTCTAATCTACATGAAATACAAAAGTGCACATATTTGATTTTAACATCATTGATCCAAAATTTTATTAGTCTCACCCTGGCCAGGTGGCTCAGTTGGTTGGAGTGTTGCCCCTTAGACCCCAAAAGGTTGTGGGTTCGATTCTCGACCAGGGCAAATACCCAGAGTACAAGATTAATGCCAGGGTCAGAGTGCATATGGGAAGTAACTGATTGATATCTCTCTCTCTCTCTCTCTCTCTCTCTCTCTCTCTCTCTCTCTCTCTTCCTCTCTTTATAAAAGCAATAAACATATCCTTGGATAAGGATTAGAAAAAAAATAAACAAATATTTTTTACTATCAAGATAAGGATAAAGTTGTTACAAAACAAAAGTGAATAAATTATTGTAATAGTTGCACTTGAGGAAATTGGAACTACATATATTTTTTTCATTTTATTTATTTAACTAGAGGCCTGGTACACAAATTTGTGCATGAATGGGGTCTGACAGGCCTGCCCTAAATAGGAGTGATTGGGGCAGGCTGGCAGGAGAGAGGGGGCCTGGGAGGTTGCCTGGCCAGCCCTGCAGTGCGCGTCATAGCAGCTTATTGTTCCAGTCATTTCGGTTGCTTGGTATACACACACACACACACACACACACACACACACACACACACACACACACACTAGGGGCCCAGTGCATGGAAGTCATGCACTGGGGAGGGGGTCCCTCAGCCCAGCCTGTTCCCTCTCACATACTGGGAGCCCTCAGGAAATGTCTTAATGATGGTGTAGGCCTGCTCCCCATTGGGAGCAGACCTAAGCCACAGTCTGGCCTCCCTTTTCGGGAGGTCACCGGGCTGATCAGGGGAAGGTGCCAGCCCCATCACCCCACTGCTGCAGCCATTGCCAGTCACCACAGCAGCCACGATGTTTTCATCAACATGGACTCCAGTCCCTTCACCATGAAAAAAATGACAACTTTCTTTAACATTTTCCTGAGGTGTTTTTCATAGGATATGACATTTCCTTTTTTTTTATCCTCACCTGAGGATATGTTTCCATTGATTTTATCTCCTTCCCTCTGATCCCAAGCTCAACCACTGCCCAAGCCTAAAGTCTCAGCCTGATGGCCAGCTCCAAGTGACCTGGGTGCAGAGAATGTTCCTGGGACCCAGGTATGTATACAAATTAACCACCGTCTTTGTTGGGTTAATTTGCATGCTTACTCTGATTGGCTGTGGGTGTAGCAGAGGCATGGTCAATTTACATGTTTCTCTATTATTAGGTAAGATGGTGATGGTAAGATGATTTTGTGAAGTCAGGTAACTCAGACCTATTCTTGGTGAAGCAGCAGGTTAAGTACCGGTACATTTTCTCTGAGAAATATACTCATATTTGTTTGGCTATCGTTTTGCTTATTCACTGCCAACCTAAAATGTTGTTAAGAAGGGTAAACATTACAACAACATTTCATTCTAAATTTAAAGTATGGAAGGACATTCAGAGCTGTCATTAACATCTCAGGCCAAATTTGAGGGTGCCCACACATGAGAATTATTCTTACAGACAAGCATGTGGCATAGAGAGAGCACTGAAATTTAAAATATAAAGCTAAGTTCTAGGTGCTATAACTTATTTGTATATTTTTAGATAGCGTTACTCTTTAAGATACAGAGACTAGAAATGTGAGCCTGGGACAAGTTGAAAATTCAGAGTCAAGAGAAAGGGTTTGGGTAAATGTTAGGTTTATGTTTAGGTTCTTCCATCAGTCTATCTGTCTTCATCTAATTCTTCACAGGTAAGATTAGGAACAAGATATTTTCAAAGCCCTGTTCTGCACTAAATTCCCATTATTCTGTGGGTCCACCTTAAAGGCAACAACATAGAAATAAGATTTGTTGCCAATAGAGTTTAGATAGTAGTTGATAGATACAGGACTAACAACATGAAGGTGTTAGGATTTTTTTCAAATTTATTTGCTGAAAACATATTTTGAACTTAGTTGGAAAGGGAAGGTAAATAATTTTTTTTTACAACTTATATCTTTTAATTATTTTTATTTACATTTCTTTCTCTTCGTCATTATGTAGTACCATGTATGTGTCATGTAAAAAGGTAGAGGGTTTGACTTAATATGTCCTTTCTAAATTGGTGAAGACCAATTTTGGCATATAGACTAGTGAAAGTTTCACAAGAAAAAAAAAAACACTTTTAAAATATTTATAATTTACATAATACATATTTATAAAATTAATTCCAAATAAATAATTAATAAAAATTAAATGGTAATAACCATCTATTATTACAGAGAATAAAGTGGAATACAGTGGAGAGACTCTTAATTAACATAAGAAAAAAATTCTAAAATTCTCTGTAAATGTTAAGATATGTATAATGAAGTTCATGTCCCTCTTGGATAACAAACATAGTAAACTTGAGTGATAAAGAGAAAATTAGCAAGCCCTTCTACAAATAAAGTTACCTTCCTCACAAACTTTCCCCCCCCCCCCCCTTTTTTTTAATGTTGCCTTATTCAAGGCAACAGGGTCCACTCAGACAAACCAAAAATCCCAGCCATGGTAGCTTCTGTCTGTCTTTGTCCTCCGTCTGATACCGGGGTGGGGAATGTCTGGCTCACTGGCCTGTGGAGAGCCTCCAGAATCATTTGGTCCGGCCCAGCCAAGGCCTTAGAGGTGACTTAGTGAAAAGTCTGACCAAAGATAGCAGGCTAATTTTTAAGTTGATACTTTTGTACGACCTTCAAACGATATTATAAATATCCAAATGGCCTTAGGCAATAAAAAGGTTCCCTACCCCTGGGGAGAGGAAGTGTATTCTATTTGTCTTCTGAAATGTCTCTCCCTTCTTCCTCACCTCCTCTTTTGTTACTAATCCAATCTGTAAGTTCATTGTGCTCCTTTGCTACCTAGCTAGAGATGTACAGCAACTTGGTATCTTTCCTTATGCCAATTTATCTTCTTCCATTTTTTAAGTTTATGAGATATCTTACTAAATCTATATTAGATAATGCATAAATATTTGCAACATGTATTTTCACATTTTGATCGTTATATCTAACACTGGAAAAGACTCTTCTAGAAAGAGTGTTAAAATAGATATTACATTTAAACTGTGCTAATGTTTAAACTTTAAAAATACCTAATACAACTTGTTCACTCCATGTAACTGATTTGCAATCGGGATCTTGCTTCCCACCTCAGTAACAATGCCCTTCATCAATCATAACAATACTGTGACCTTGTCATAAAGCGTGATGACATGTTATGCTAATGTCAGGTAATTCCACATGATCTGTTAATGATACTGCCAATCCCCCCCCTCGACTTTCTGATCCCTATAATTGCAAATACATTATCTTAGGATCACTGAAATGAATATTTGCAAACACTAGCATATGAATCCATATATCTTGATCAAAGAAATATTACAAATAAAGCAAATTTCTGTGAAGACACCCAATGAATGAGTTTGGTATTACTATATTTTTAAGTGAAATGCACATATCTCTTTTCTTTTTCACTCCTTTCTAGGACATAATGTATCATTTACTTCATTCTTCATATTCCAACTAGAATTACCTAATTTCTTTTATTTTTATTAATTTTCTCCTTACTTTAACTTACATAGGGTTATGACTTCATGGACCTCAAAAATCAAAACTGCTTCTCAGTCTTTTAAAACTTATTGAAGTATGAAGGAAGACAGTAATTTTATTCTTTTCTCTCTCTTATTCCTCACTCTAATATGACTTCACTTGGAATATTTTATTATAGCAATTATGTTGTCTCTCTGTAGTCTATGCAGCCCAGTAATAAATGAGGATAGTTTTCACACCATGTCAAAAGAAATTGATCACTGATTATCTAAGTGTAGAAAAGCCCAAGCCAGCTTGTTGATGATCAAGTATTATTACCTTCCATCCAGGCACTTTGATATTCTAAACACTAATTAATAGAAAGCCACAGAATCTATTTACCTATGAGACTATTCTTTCCCTTCAATTATTTCTCCACAGGACTCTTTTTTGTGTTAATTAATATCTGTCACCATCTCACCATCTCTCTTTCTCTCTCACTCTCTCATCAATTTTGAAAGAACATATTTCCAGAAAACTTTGAAATTGATTATTTACTTCATTATTAATTAGGAAACAACTAAGAATAAGATAACTATTTTAGAATAAAATTCAGAGTTTCATGTATAAGCAATTCAAATAGCAATTGATTTTCCCCTTTGTCGTTTTTAGGAGAGGAGTTAGTCTCACTGATAAGAGGAGGGAAGGGCTGGTGGTTGTGTTCTGGTTCAGGGGATAGCAATGCTAATGAAATGCCCCTTACTCCCGGGAAGATTGTTTAAGGAATTACCTAATGATTACCAACAGCTTTCAAAAAGGACAGAAGTAAAAAGAAATAAAACAAAAAGTATCTTTACCCATCCAATATTCTCAATAGAAGATTTTACATGAATTAATAAATGCCCTTTAAAATATAAATGCTCCCGGAAACATTAACTTAGTCACAGATTCATATGAACTAACTCATTTTAGCTAATGAATTTAAAATTTAGACTTCGAGATAAAGAAATAAAACTTGCAATTAATTGAAGAGAAAAGATAAAAACATTTAAAATTTTTGATCAGCCGAAGGGATGACTCGAGAGAACGAGGTCTGATCTGCTGAGCTAAGAAATGGGAACATCAAGAATTCTGAAATTAGAATCATATTTTTAAAATTCAATTCTATTGAGCAAATATGGAATACTGCCCAAACTGAATTTTATAATAAGCCATATGCAAAAAAAAAATATGATTCTGTCAAATATGCACTGATTCCAGCTAACGTTTATTTGCATGGGAATGGGAAGATATTCAGAAAGCACATTGGGGTCAAAGGAAAAATTCAGATCAATATGTCTAGTGCAATAATATGTGTATATGTTTCAATAGTAGAGAAAGAGGGGAGAGGAGGGAGATGACTAGAACTCAGTGACTGTGAGTTTTATTTCCTGGACTCCACACCAATAATAAGTGGAGAAGCAAAGGTGAACTGAGCTGGTCAGTGCATACCAATGTCAAACCTATCATTTTCGGATCAGCACTGCTTACATAAACTCGAAAGCAGTCTGCAATTTTGAAAAATAATTTTTTCTATTTATAGACCATTTCCTATACTTCTGGTAACCAAGGCTAGTGGTAAAGTCATGGCTAATAATATTAATAATATAATATACCACTTATTGTGTGTTAGCATTATGCTATGCATTTCATGGGAATCAGTTCACCTAATTCCCACAGCATTCTACAAGTGCACTTTTCCATATTTTACAAAGGTAAAGATTCACATTCAGAAGAGAAGTGACATTTTGAAAAGATCTTTCCTGTCTTTCCACAGCATTAAGTTTAATTTGAAATAGAGATAATATGGTGCCATGCTTTTCAAACATTCGGGGAAATGATTCACAGTAAGAAATATATTTCACGTTGTGACCTATTTGACACATGTATCTGAAAAAAAGCTTTATTTGCTTCCACCATAAATTATGTTTTAGGAATATTTTATTCTACATTTTTTCTTTTGATTTTATGTTATTTTCTTGAGAAGTTAATTTGTCCTCATGACCCTCCTTTTGGGTTTGACCAGAAATTTTAATCACTTAATTATTTTATAATGTGTCATTTAATATTTTTCTATAATTTCTTTAGTTCCCAAAGCAAACTAGAATTTTCCTGAAGGAAGAGATTATTATTCATTATTACATCCCATCACTATTGGACTTTAATACATTTGTAATCTCGTAAAATTTAATTGCACCTTTGAAAATTCAAAATCTTGGTTAATTAGAAGAGTTCACGATGATTCCCAATAAGAGTAAATGTAAGGGGCAAGAGGTACAGATCTACAGGGGAACCGAAGCGACTGACAATTATAACCATTAATGTGTCATTGAGAACTATCATATCTGATCGTTGTTTTCCACCTTCCTGTTAGCTTTACTGGTATTAGTTGTCCAAAGCAAGAGCAATACCTTGTCCTCTCCTTTGTTGCTTTATAAAGTTAACTTCTATCCAGATATGTGTAGCTTGAATTTAAGAAAGTCAGTTTTACAAAACACTTGTGGGATTGAAAAGCACAATATTTCTTCTGTTGCCTGTAAGCTATTTCAGAATGCAAATTAATATAAGTTCATTCAAATTATCTTTACATTTAAAAAAACCTACAGTATACCTTAATTTATATTTTTTCCTCAGGAAAATAATATATTTATATATTTTTATGTTCCCATCAACTAAGTATGAAATAACTTGTTTCTAAAATATTAGATAGAATGTTTTTTTTCCCTTTCTTTTTTTTTAAATATTTTATTGATTTTTTTACAGAGAGGAAGGGAGAGAGATCGAGAGCTAGAAATGTCGATGAGAGAGAAACATCCACCAGTTGCCTCTTGCACACCCCCTACCAGGGATATGCGCCCACAACCAATGTATATGCCCTTGACCGGAATCGAACCTGGGACCTTTCAGTTCGCAGACCGGTGCTCTACCACTGAGCTAAACCGGTCTCGGTTCCCTTTATTTCTTGAAGGCACTCATATTCTAGGTACAACTTCTGCATTAATCCTTGTAGACCCTCTGTCTATAAGTCAAAAAAAGCTAAAAAGAAACTATAGCATCAAGTGTGATATATATGTTTAAAATATTCATTGTGGGTATCATGAGAACCATATGGAACTAAATGCCTACTTTCGAAACTATAAATACAGTGGAATCCTTTAAACCTAGCATATGTTGCTTCAAACGAGACTCAGTTTTGAACAGATGTCCCCTTAGACCTGTTTATTAAAGCTAAAGTTACTGTATCGGCATAAGTTGTTTTTAAACGTTAGGGCATATTTTGCCACTGATTTTTATTCTAAGACGTCAGTGGAAGATCCATGCATGGAAAATTGGTATAATATGTATCCTAGTTTTATTTATTTCATATGTATACAGCAGTATAAAATAATATATTACATTTACACTCATTTTACTTATGTATTATTATAGCATTCACAGTAACAAACACTATAGTTAAGATTTAAACTCATCTTTTGTTATAATACCCTGTTTTCACTCACAGATAACTGTCTCAAAAATGTGTTTAGAGCAGAAATTCCCTGCATACTTTCAGCTCAAGGATGAATAGATGGATTGGACGTCTGCGTCCCATCGTTCAGAAGCTTTTGAGTCTCATGTGAAAATTTAAAAACGTTTTGCATCGTTAATGCAGTCTTTTCACGCAACTCAAAAACATCTGGAGTGTAAAACTTCAAACTACGCATGTGACAAGTTTTCAAGAAATAAAAGCCAGTTTTCTAACTTTACAAATACTTAAAAATAACAGTGATTAGAAATACATGCATGCACACTGAAGGTATTAGAATTTAAGTCATATTATTGCCTGCAATACTCTAGCGGCACCCATCTACCTGCGTTCTCACAGAATGCTACCCTCTAAAATCTACTCCAATTTTTAGAATAAAAAAAAAAATAAATAAAATACTCTACTGAACAGTACTTTCACAAATTACTGTCTAAGGTTTTTGTTTGACTTGGCAGAGGGCTATTCCTTAAGTGTTAACAATATATAAAATAATTTGACTACTCCATGGAAAATAAAAATATGAAATTTTGTCATTTTCTGTTTTTCCTTGTTAAAAATGAACATAAACATGATGTCAAGTGCAAAGCCTTTATCACTACAAAATTGGAGTTGAAAAAAGTAAAGAAATTGCAATATGAACTATATAAAATTTTCAGAAAAATCATCAAGTATACCAATGTTTGAAGTATTTTTTTAGTTCCTCGGATATTAAAGGAAACATAGATATATGAGGGGAGAGAAAAATCACGTGCAGTGACAAATATTTGTGTTATTTGTAGTCAGTAACTTAAATAATTTTTTATATCCTGCTTAGTATCATTTGAGAAATTTGGACTGAGTAATTGTATTAAGGATGAACTTTACTCCAGTAAGTAACTTTTGCAAGGTAAAAAGGTTCAATATAATGCAGTTATTGAAGGTGTTTTGTTTTTTTCTCAATTTCTTATTGGAGAAGCAGGAGGATATTTCTGTTATAAAAAATCTGACAGTAAATTATAAAACTACTAAGAAATAAAACAGGAAAACAAGTAATTAAGATATTGAACTCTTCTCTATTACTTAATTTGCAATGTTTGATAAAGGCATTGCATTTAATATCTTCATAAAATAAAATATACATATTTCCTTAACACTTTCCCGAAGAGATGATTCACTTTTAATGAAACAGACATCACTGTATCTGTAAAGTAATTCCATTGTGATATTTAAATATTTAACTTAAAATGATTTCATATAATTATATTCACAGTTAAAAATTAGAATTTTACATATGGCTGAAATATTTCTAGAAATTGTCATTTGACATACCATTGAAACATTAAGACACTGTTTCCACAGGAAAATGTTTTGACTTTTTACTACTCTAAAACTATGTTAACAAGGAGTAAATATCATACTTTTCTTTTCTGAAATAAATTATTGATGAAATACTGTGTTATAATTTGAATGTTGTTTATGTGATATATATAAAATTATGAAAATTTGATATTAGGATGACTAGAGTAAATAGAAAACTATTGTACAATTCTTTGCATGTGAATTTAAGAAATGCTTACTTGGAAACCTTAAATTATTGGTTGGTTGCATTTTCTATTAAGTAGTCCCCTTCATTAATGTGACATTTTAGCCAAATGTACTAAAATCATACCTTATTCTGTTGCAATTTCTGACTTACTCCGGATGTAGTAGTTGATTAATAACCTAGTCAGTTAGAATGTCATGTTTAAATAATTCTATTTGTCTCACAATTAGGTAAAAGTTTTGTTGTTTTTGTTTCTGTAGCATTATAATAAAATGAAAATTAGTATTACTGATTAATATGATATATTTAAAAACTAATGCACAAATATCAGATATAAAAAGCTAGTTCAAAAGAGATTACATACAATGATAGAAAGGGCTAAATAATTAAAGAAAAAATAAGTCAAATGAATTATATAGCCATTATATATAAAGTGAGTATAACCTTATTTTCAATGCACATAATAAGGCAGATGGATTTGGGTTTTCCCCCATAATTGTAAAATGATAAATGAAAAATTTTAATTTAAACGAGGTGGTTCAACAACAACAAAAAATTCATTTTCTCCTTAAAAAAGTAATTATAACAAACACACTTTTAAAAGTTAAATTATATAGAAACATAGTCTTACTATAATAGTCCATCATTCCAAATATTAATGTAGTAATGCCAAATTTTTTATAAATTTTTACTGCTGCACTTAGTGAATATATGTGCTTTTTGTGTCATATATGATGAAATAACTTTATATTTTTAAAGGGTCCCCAAAAGACTGGAACAATGCACACATTATTTTGTTATATAAACTGGTTATGATTTTGACATAAATATCTAATTCAATGACAGACAAATAAGTGATACTAAGATATCACTCAACTCTTCACATCAAGGACCTATGAACATATGTATGCTTTTTAATGTTAAATCTAATGAAACTATTCCCATTTAAATGACATAAAATGAGTTGGAAAACATTTATGTATACAATAACATAGCATAGTTCAAACTACCATTGAAAATAAGATCAATTAAAAGTTAAGGGAAATGTTTCAAAGTGGGTCTGTAATTTAGATTGGGCAAAGCTTTAGTTATAATGGTGAAGGTTGTGTGTGTGTGTGTGTGTGTGTGTGTGTGTGTGTGTGTGTTTAATGAGAATCTGTGACAAATTCTGTTCCCTGTTTAGAAGATTATCTCACATCCTCTAATTTTTCTCTTTCTCAATTATATTTTAATAAGCAATAAACAGTAGAAAAAAGTGATATATATAGAGACAAAATGTATCCTACTGAATTTAGTAATTAACCCTTTTGACATAAAGTAAAAGGCAAGCTTCAGTTTTCAAGGCTGACACATGAAGAATTTTCTCATTAATACAACACTGACTACACTTAAGCTATAAAATTTTCACACGTAGGATAATACTGAAACAATAATGTACCATGTTTCTATCTCCAAATTTATTAAATTTGCTTTAAATTTAGAGATTCTTTATATGTTATAGCTATTCATTACCAGTTCAGAGATTTATATATCTCTATATGTTCATATAGAGTTATAAATAGATTTTATATGCATGTGTTATTTGAAGTCACAAAACTATGCAAAACTATGTAAAATAAAATTCTGCGTGAGTTCTATGATTGAGGACTTCTTAAAATAGTAATCTTCAGTAACATATTTTACACCACAAAATGTACAGACACCCAGTGTTTTTCTTCTAACAACCAATACAGATGAATATATAGAGTCTTTATAAAAGTTTTAAATGATTCTAAATTCAAAGCCATAGAAATAGAATCGAAATAATGTAGATTGTTAGGTATTTTGATAGTACATGTTCAGTGCTTCTCTGATAACATCGACAGCTATATCTTTGGCATTGAAAATTCAGTACAAGTTCGAGACAAAATTTTTGTAGCTTAGAGCTTCTTTTTCTTTTAAACAAGGAAAAACAGGGTTGAATTAGATGAAAACCGGGAGGAAGCTATTAATGCTTATTTTTTTCTTAGTAAGTTCATCTTTGGGACCCTGAATTACCCTTTTTTTTTTTCTCTTACTTTATTGTATGATGTGGACTGTATGAATCCATTTAAAAACCAGCTGAGTTGTACCACATTTTAGGAAAATTATATAATATAATATATATATTTTATATTTATTTAGAAGCTTTGAAATAGTA
Organism: Pipistrellus hanaki; assembly: GCF_964339955.1. Taxonomy (NCBI): domain Eukaryota; kingdom Metazoa; phylum Chordata; class Mammalia; order Chiroptera; family Vespertilionidae; genus Pipistrellus; species Pipistrellus hanaki. The sequence continues at coordinate 40,793,869 of NC_140507.1, read as the reverse complement.
CAGTAAACACTTTGCAACACGGTGTATAAACTACAGAATGTCTTTGATAATTTGTGGGTCTTCAGAATACAACTTTTTTTTTTTTTTTTTTGTAACCCACAGGTGAAAAGAACATGATCACAATTTTTCTTGTAAAGTTGGAATAGCTTGGGGAACACTTGATCACACAAAAATAATATAAAACAGTCGACTTTAAAACAGTGATATTGCATTTATAATGCACAAATTTCCTTTATCCTTATGACTGGCTTCTCATGGTGAATATAAACATCTAAAGGGCTCAGTGACATTTGGAGAGAGTAAGATATATAGTGCTGTAAACAGGCACACACTGATCGGAGAGGCAAAATCAGTTGCCTAAAGTTTCTACAGTTCTGCACATTTCAACTCATTTCTCAGGCCTGCTGAGAGCAAGTAGGTCCTACGATTGGCCATGATGACTGCGGAGGCAATCTAATACTCAGTTACACACAACTAACTGGATGGCCAAGATAATGAAGTTGAAAAGTTGATGCTTTTGTTGGTCGACTTTGTGCAAATCATGCTGCTTCAGGGAAGTCCTGTAGAATTGACTAGCATATCCTTTTCCGTGCTGCGAAAAAGAAAAAGAAAATACTCTAAGAAAATGAGCCTGACTTTGGGTGTTTAAAATTGAGCATTAAGTGTAACAGACGCTAATACAATGGAAATGACTTGTATCGCCATCGGCAAACCGCCCCCCCCATGTCAAAATCTTTCAGTGTTACCTTGGTTTTCTAATGATTCTAGTCTTTCTGTTGTTGGGCTTTCTGCAGATGACAGTTTTAACAATTTTACAAACTAGTTTTGCATGGGAAATATATAGTTTATTATCCAGCCACCAATTACATGAGATTAACTTTTTAAAATCCTGTATGAATCAACCCCCATTTCACTATTCACACACAATCAGAATATTAAAAAATGGGTGGCTCTTATACTACAATAGAATATCTATGGACAACTTGTTGTATATGTAATTTAATAAAGTCTAAATCTAAACAGGTCAGTACAAATTAGAATGGGGAAGGTGATTTTCTTCATTACAGAAGCTGATTTGCCAAATATGAAGTACTGTCAGATAAACTAGAGAAAATGAAATGTGATAATATTACTAAAGTCATATTCACACACATTTTCTTTCAAGGTTTTTAAGGAATAGTTTGAATATTGAGTAATCATTATTGTTTTGGGACTGTATGAGTTAATAATGGACACACAAATATATATTTTTTTAAATCAGTGTTATTACATTTTAGAGTTCATGCCTCTGACAGTTATTCTACAGTGTTAGCTACGATGACTGCATTTGCTGAAGCATTTCAGGCTGCAAAGAGTGGGTCAAATATGTTGAGTCTCTCTGCTTTCTAATATATTCTATATGTTTTCGAATTAACAAAGTCTACTTGGAGAATTCACAAATGCATTTTCCCCTAGCTATTAACATATGTGGGGAATTGGTCACTTGATGTGGATGAAAGATTTTCTTTTTGGTTAAATCCAAAGAAATAAGAAAGAGACTGTTAGTATTTATTTTTACCTCTGATTATTCATTCATTGCATTTACTCCTCATAGTGAGTCATATAAACGCTACATTTAAGATGTTTATCTTACTATCTGAACTGCAGATAAAAATCATTCTTTGTGGAAAAGAGATATTCAAATATATACCTTCTTATAATTTAGCATATATATGTGTATATTTAGTGTATATATTACATATACATCTAACATTATATATAATTTTTAAGAAAGTTTCATGATGCATTGTGTTGCCTTATATTATGGAATCCTCTTATGCCTTTGATAATATCTATAGAACACTTTGTAAAGTATGATGTTAAATTATGGAACTTTTAAACATTCAGATGAATGACAAGAGAATGACTCTGTAAATACTGTAGGTTGCAAAACAATTGTACAATTTTAAATGTTGATATCCTATTTATATCATGTATAGTAACATAATAGCCTGGAAAAGTATATTGAGATGACAATTTAATAATTTGAATATTCATATTCCTATGCTTGCATAGCAGGAAGCAAAAGAGCCTTTATACTTTTTGACAGTGTAAACTATAGAAGCTAAAGCAATAAATAAAGCTCGTGAGATGATCTAATCAATTTCTGCAACTGAAAGAAAGAACGGCCTTCAAACGGAGGCTCTCCACTACAGTGAAACACATCAGGGGCTGAGATCAGTAACGGACTCCGGAGCTCGTCCACATTTTAATGAGCCTCACACCAGGACCGTGCTTTATATCTAAGGCGAATCTGGCATGCACGAGTTTAAGCCCATTACCCCTTGGAGAAGTCAGAAACACCTGCTCTCTGTTCCCTGTGAAAAAGCAGATCACAACTGACAGAAGCATCACGGGGTTCCTTCTAAAGAGAAGAGCCAAAGGTTCTTATAAATCCCTGTGTGTGTGTGTGTGTGTGTGTGTGTGTGTGTGTGTGTGTGTGATGTAAAACTACCTTTTCACAAAAGCAATGGAACATTTGCAACTGGTTTGAAAGGGAATATCTATTTTGAATTACTGTGGCCATGTAGACTGCCACCAATATTTAAAACAGGATAGTGTAATTATAGTAACTCAATTTTGTTCAGTTTAAAATTATTTCTCTCTAAATAATTATGTTAATTCAGAATGCTTTGAACTCTACCACAAAAACCAGTGATAGTGTATCAATGCCTTTAATGAAACAATACATTTTGATTATCATTATCTGAATTGATTTGAGTAAGATTTCCAAAGGCACAGTAATCGTGTATTACTTTTTCATTGAGGCATAAGAATTGGCAATATCTTTCCTAAACACTAAAAATGTTAAACTCTTAAATTATTGGTTTACAAAACCTGTTATGATATTTCACTTATAAAGAATTCTATATATTGAAGGGATCTATTCTAAACATTTCTAGATTGTGCTTTAGAAGCTTAACATTTTTTTCCCTAAGGGAAAAAATAAATAATAGGATGTAGCCCTCTCTAGAACACTTTTGCCACTATACCAAGTTCTCCTTGATAAACATAACCTCCTTTCCTCCTAGTATCTTAAAATGAAAATTGGAGACTGGATTAATTTGTAGATGCTCCACTCCTAATTTGGCATATATTTAGGAAATGAAACTTTAATATATATTGCTCTATGTATTTATAATGCCATAGAAAAAATTTCTGAGATTCTATACCATAATCCACTAAGCTCTGATTTGTACCAAAACCACTGAAATCATATATTTCACATAGCAAATAAGTACCCTTATAATTTTGTTTGGAGACAATTCATTGTAAATATATGTTACTTTGATAATGACAAAGATACTTTTACTTAAGTTAGTATCTAAGATTCTAAGAAGATAGCCATCTGTTCCTTATAATTGGTCCTTATTTTTTCCTTTGATAATTATGGAACAGATAATATTTACTGACATTTAGATACTTGTATTTCAAGTATTTTACTTCAAAACAACATTATAAGGAGATCAAATTATTTACTTCCTGTAATGATGAAAGTAACATTAGTTTTCAAAGCAGAAGGCAAGGAAGATTCCTGAATGGGATTGATTATTCCGATAAGTATAGGAATGTTGCATATAAAGATCTATTTGGAACAAATGACATCATCATATCGCAATATTAGACCAACTCCTAGTTAACTAGTATGAAAACCAAGCATGAATTCTGTCATGGAAAGATAAAAAACAAGAATAAATATGTAAAACCTTCATTTAAAAACTACATAGCCATGAATCGAATTTATTAACTACTAATAGCCTATTTAAACAGGGATAACGTTTCAAAATAATTTAAACAAAAGCTTAGATAATAAAGCCATGGAAACAAATGGAAAATCTATTTGGTTGTTAAATAAAATACTTATAATTTATATGTTTATTAAAAAACATGCAACATAAACAACTTAGAAACTGTGTGCAAAAGCATGGCTGTTTATTTCATATACTTGATTTGATTTCCCCGAATGTACTACAGTCACTTCATGTGTCAAAACAAACAGATTTAAAACAGGAATCGCTGGCTCAGTGTATGCTGACATGCTGACACACTGAGAAGTAAAAGCTGACCACTGTTTTCTGTTTTGAGAAAAACACTCCCACACTACAGCAGGTTAGAAACCGTGACTATACAGGCTGCAATAACTCCTTGAGAAAGGTTGCCTGATAAAAAGCAGGATGGCCAGCTGCATTTGAATTTCAGGTAAATAAGGACTGATTTGTTAGTATACATATGCCCCATGCAATAGTTAGGTGTCATGTACTATATTGTTAAAACTGGCCACCTGTCCTCAAGGCAGCCCCATAGGTGACAGGCTAGTCACCACTAAGGCAAATGTTACTTTTTTCTAGAAAAATGTGGCACTATATTTTCTAATTATTTTGTAACACCATAGTTCCTATAATAAATGTCATGCATATTTCTACCAAAAATATTTTAAAATACTAAAATGTCAGAATTCAAAAGGAGATAAAGAAATAAAATTGCCTAAAATATAAATTTATATTCAATGACTTATTGCTTATATATCATACATGAATACATTTAAATTGTCATTTAAATTATTTTTAAAAATTTCAACCTTGTTTGGAGTGAGCTATTTGATTTTATGAGATAAATATGACATACTAGATGAAATGTTCACTCTTTTTGCATAGTGAACATAATTTTAAATTATTTATTCTAAACTCTAACCATATATATTATATATATATATATATATATATATATATATATATATATATAAATTTTAGTAATATCCTAGAAAATTCTTACTTTTCAATTTAATATAACATCTGATAATTAGAGATTGAGCATGGATAGGCAGTGAATCAAACTCAGTTTTAAAAACCATCAAAAAATGCTAAATTGTTGAAATAAGATTATATCATGCTTGTTAAGGTTTAAAATTACTTTAGTTATGTTCTAATTAAATGGCGAGATTTAGATCCTTAAATATTTCTATTACATTCCAGAATTTTAAACTTTGTTTTTGATTGGGTTCATCTTAATTACTATAAACACTTAATCATATAATAAAATAAGAATATTTGTTATGTTAGATATGAACTATCTATGAAAAATATAATCAATCTAGGAAAAAGTTAAAATTTTAAGTAATCAACCTTTGTTGGGAGTAGTAAAAGATTCTGGTTAAATAGTATTTGCAGTGTATTTTTTATATGTAAAATATCTATGTCACTATCAAAATATGACAAAATATAAACCCACCTACATATATTATCATAAAGTTATCACCAAAATAATAAACATTTCGTATCATTATTTTTTTAAAGTATGAGATTCTCATTAGGTACCATGAAGCCATAAAAACACATACATATCTAAGGGGAAAAAAAAACATTGAAAATAACATATTGGATAATCATGATGAGTAAAAAAACTCCTATTCTTAAAAACTGTTACATGAAAAGCCCAGAAACCTAAAGGAAAAATCAGATAAACTGCCTCTCGCCATAGTTACCCTTATCAAAAACCTCCTGCCCATAATCAGTATCTACAATGATCCTCTTTATATTCATGGTTAAGATTACCTTATACTTAATGTTTACATATATGTTTGTAAGTTATACATGACAGACAATTCAAAAGACATTGATTAGTAAAATTAGCAGTCAGTGATGGTGAAATATGAGGCTTACGGACTTGTTAAAGTAAAAGTGATCAATTAGAAGAATAAAAGAACTAAGGCCAAGGTCAGAATAAAAAGAACGTAAAAGTCATGGAAGGTTGAAAGATGATGAGATCAGTGTGGAGTATGTTAGGAGTAGAGATGGCTAGGTTTTGGGTGTTCTTTGTTTTGTTGTATCATTCAGAGATTGATATAATTATATTAGTTTATAAAAGTCAGAAATATGCTTATATTACAAAAAAGGGGGGAAAAAACGCACTTGCTTCCTTAGTTTCAGGATGTTTCATTTACTGATTCATTGATGCTATCTATAAGCGTTTATGGGTGTATACTTTGCTCCAGCAGTGTTCTGGGACTTGAGACTCTAAAATGAATACACAGGTATTCTCTCTAAAAGATTTAACAGTCCACTAAGCAAACAGTTGTTTTACAAGATACTTTAAAACAGCAATCTCCTGTGTATTTCTAGTATCACATGATCTCACTCATCTAGGGGAAATAATCAACAACATAAACTGATGAACAAAAACAGACCTGGAGACAGGGAAGCATTGATCAGACTGTCAAACCTCAGAAGGAAGGTAGAAGAGGGTGAGTATAAGGGGGAGAGATCAACCAAAGGACTTGTGTGCATCCATATAAACCTAACCAGTGGTCAAGGACAACAGGGAGGTGGGGGCATGCGTGGGGAGGAGTTTGGGATGGGAATGGGGGGATGAGAACAAATATGTGATACCTTAATCAATAAAGAATTTTTTTAAAAAAATAATAAAACAGCAATCCTGTATAAAGACATCTAAAAGAAGTTACCAGAAGAATGCATATTATCTTTGTGTGGGGAGGATCTCAAAGGTAAAAGGTAAAGCCTTGAATGGAGAGTGGTGAGGAGTATTCCCAGAGAGAATATCATAGAATGTGGCCAAGTGCCAGGGCCTGGAACACCTGTGTTTCAAGAAGCTGGCAATTACTGAATGACATAGAGCAAAACTTGTAAGCAGATTTTAAATTAAAAAATGAGCCAAAACTTTTAAAACAAGTAAAAATGTAAACATGACGGTGGCACATAATTTTAAGAATTCCTCTCAAAAATTTTAAAGGGAATAATGAAGTCAAGTGTCTATAGATACAAATAAATACTCTAATTATCTGACAGAAAAGCCCGGTGCCAAAGGAGTGGGGTCTTTGCTGATTTGGTGCTAAGCCAGACAGGGGAACACAAGGGATAATGCAAGTTGGTCTTCTGACAGAGCCCAGAGTGGCTCCAGGGTTTATACTTTACATATCTGGAAATAGTTTGCATTTCAACACCCTAAAGCTTCCAAATTTAACAAAACCTTTTCACTCAAAATGATTGCCTGGGTGTTTGTGGCTGATAATTCAATTCTAAAGATAATTGTGAAAGGAAAGAAAAAAAAGGGTAAAATGAGCTGCTCAGGGAAGTGAGTGATTCTATCCCATTATCTCAAGCCCTGGGGAGTGTCAACAGCATTAAAAACAATAATAAAAACCTGGAGAAAAACACGGTAGGATTTTCCCTACAAATTTTAACAAAGAAAAAATAAGGCAGATATTGATCATAAATTAATATTAAATTCATTGTATAACTGTGAAACCGAAACTCCTTAAAACAATAAAATATTGTTTTTCTGTTAATTCTTTCATAGATAGACATACAAATAAATCTCACCCTATGAAACATCTGGTCTGCAACTCACAGAAATAGTTAAGACACATGGATGATTTTAATTATGGCATTCAAAAGAACATATTTTGAATGATTAGATCAGGTATATTTGATCAAAACTTTCCTATCTCAAAATGAATAATCCTTGCTATGTATCTATCTACCTATCTATCTATCTATCTATCATCTATCATCTATCTGTCTATCATCTGTCTCAATCTACTAGTATTTTCAGTTATCTTCATACCTCCTTTTACTTAAATTAACTTCTTAATTTAAAAAAGAAAGTACATTTTTTCCTTTCAAAACTAATTTCCTCTCAGCACATAAACTTTATCATTGTTGTTAGTAGTAATAATAGTAGTAGAAGTGATAGTAATAGTGTTGAGAATACAATCTTCTCCCAATCATCCAGTCTCTGGATCTGAGAACCATTCCTGATAGTAACTGCTTTCTCCACCTTTTTTTTTTTTTTTTTTTTTTTTTTTTTTTTTGCTTTGCTTAGATTTTTAATACTATAGATATTTTTTTCAAAATTTCTTTAATAATAACCCTTTCAGTTTTATTGGGTACACAGGTCTTTATGACCACAAAGCTTGCCAACTGAAATACCATACTAGTAAAACAAAAACAAAATTACAACGCCATACAACTAATACTTACCAATTCTTTCTGAATAGCGCCCAAATTTGTTTAGCCTGGGATTCAAGTAGTGGATTGGTTACAAATGCTTACTCTAGAATCTGATGGCTTCAAATGAAAGCCTGGCTCTCCCTTACTAGTCATGAGGCCATGGGCAAGTTATCTATTTTCTTAATTCTATAATCTTTAAAATTTAGATAGTAAGAATACCTATTTTGTTTGATTATTGTAAGGTTTAAATGATTCATGTCTGAAAAGTTCTTAAATATTGCCAGATTCATAACAAGTTCTTAATTTTTGGTAATACCAACTATTTACTGTTGGTATTATTATTCAAAATATGTCTTAATCTATCCAAAACATAACTTTCAAACATAAAGCTCCAGTATTCCTCTTAAATTTGTCTTATAGATTTGGCAACCTATAATCTTCACCTCTCCATGTTAATTTTCTCTCTGATTCCACAATTCTGTTCAGGCAATGCTATACCCATAGGGGCCCTTCTTCTCCATCACTTAAAACCCTGTGGCCGTGCTCCGATTTTGGCTTCAAAGTCGACTTTTAAAAATTCTACCTTGATTGCCCTCTAATGGATCCTTCCTAAAGATAACTAGAGACATCTTATTCTAGTAAAGTAAATATTCATTGAATGGGATAGAAGAACTTAAAAGTACAAGGAATCATTGAAAACCTGCATATTTTGATAAACAGAGAAAATGCTTCATACAGTTGACAAAAGATGACTTGACTTTGGGTGGTGGCACACAATGCAATAAGTACACTTGAAATCTATATAATCTTATGGACCAGTATTACCTCAGTAAGTGTAGTAGTAATTAAAAATTTAAAAATGATAATTCTATCACATAGTGTTAATTTAAAATAGCAGAATATAAGACAACATAATCTCCATTTTAAAAGTTATGTTGCAATAGGCAGACTGACAGGGGAGAAGAATAGAGATTGGTTTATATCTCAATTTCACCATTTCCTGGCTACTTATCCTAACTTCCCTTAGTTAGCTTTCTCCTTTATAAAATGGAGATACCAATAACTCCCTGAAAAAAAAATTTTTTGTGAAAATTAAATGTGAACCTGTAAAGAATATGCTGGGGACATGGTAAGCCCTCAATAAAAATACCTTTTGAAAAGCTAAAAAAGGCAAAAAGAAAGTGTAATTTTATTCACAGATATGTTAAATACAAAAACAACAAGTTTGTTTTAAAACTTAATTTCTTTCATAGTTGGAAGAAACTGACATGAAAAGGCAGAATATAGAAGACACGCAGAATCAAAACACCATGGGAATTGCACAGAGAGTCTAGTGAATAAACGGTATCAGAAAGTTAAATTCGGGCAGTTTTTTAGGCATTTCTTAAATGGGCTCTTTTGACGTCATTTACTAGTTTTATCTGACTTTGAAAGACAATGGTTCAAAAATATAAATATAAGGCTGACTGTGACAGTCATGCTTATCAGATAATATAATTTTATTGAAGAAAAAGAAAGAAGAAGATATCTGAGCTTCTGCTCAAATACTGATTTATGGCAGACATATATATTTCGTATAAAATACAAAATATGGAGAGGCCCAATTTTCTACACTCACAGACTGTTTTTACTTACTTTGTGTGATGATTTGAGGGCATCAGCAACCCTCAGTTAAGGATATCGGAACTCTGAGGTAACAAGATCCTGTCCAAGGCCAGAATGTCCACTAATAGGCCAGGACAATTGGAAAAATATAGATTAAATCAAATTAAATATGGCCATGTGTCTCACTTTAAACATTTTAGTTAGTCTGAAGAATAACTTTTTAAAATTTTTCTTCAATCATCATACAATGTGCTGCTTCCTATACTAACATAAAAGCCTGTTGTTTCAAAAAAAAAGAGTATTTTTGTCAGCTTACATTTACCGTTTATTGTACATAATCAAGTATCATCACTCATTGTAAATGCAGAAGTAAAATAATGAAAATATAAAATTAAAAATGTGTCACAGGCTTTGTGACTAACATCATCATAAATAAAACAATATTTCTAGGCATTACACCTTTGATTGTATTGTGTCTATTCCATTTGTTTCACTGATAATAAAAAAGGGGGGGGAGAAGGTAGACTAGGGATACTGTTCTTTTAAAACACGTATTATATGAAAGAATATATACTGCAGATGTAAAACAGTGATATATTTTGAAATGAACATTTGGAGTCTTTTTTTTTTTCTTTCTTTCTTTCTCCCTGAGAGTAAAAGAGAGCGTGATTAGTTCTCTTTTAGCCCAGAATTTAAATTTTCTCCGTATCAGGCTGATGTCATTGTTCCAATTTTAACTGAATATATGGTTGCCTTGAACACTTAATGGGTGCTTCCTTCGGTCCAGATACTCACAAACTTAAATACATTAAATAATTTAAGTTCCACAATGAGCCTTTGAAGATGTATGTCGCAGATGAGGAAAATGAGTTACAGGATGGTTAAAGAAATGACCGACGTCAAGCAGCTGGTAACAGAATGGCTTGGTATTTGAACCCTGGTAGACTGGCCCATACTACACTACATCACTTCTCTGACATGAGGGCCATTACGAAGCCCATTGCTGTAATTCTGTAGTAGGTTACAAGTCCAAGTGAAAGTAAATGATATTTTCTTCTAAAAGTTCCAAGCTGTCTTTAGGTCAAAAACAAGTGCCATTAGTGATGCTTAGGAGAACTTATCCTGAAAATAATGACTAGAGTGTTTTTTCAAGTATTTACTAAGGACATCACAATCCAACAGAGAAGCAGGTTGTGTTCCATGTACATCAGCAAGAGGGTTGAAAACTGTTCACTAGTACTGCAATATGCCTGCGGTTGTTTTATTCATATTTTTCAAAATTATCTTAAAGGAGGGCTCGTGGTTTGCATGAGGTTTGAGGCAGAGGATATTAAGAATTAAAAATGCTTTTGCGTGTTTCTATGACAATGAGGGCAGGTTACACTGAAATGACCTGATGAGTATTTTCATCTGTGTAGGAAGTACAATATCCTTTGATTAAATGAGGGTGACTGAGGCTATTGGTGATCTCTAATAATGAAGTTGGTTGCATGCCCTTTTTATTATGCTCAACCGGTATTTCTCATTTCCTTGTGGATATCTCTCAGAGGCATTTTGATGCTCTTGAGGGATGTTGATCGTATTTTCACCTCGGTCTGCGATATGTTCATGAGCCATAATTATTTTCCTATACAGTGAGCCTTGAGAGCAATTACATACCCAAGTTCCAGGGCAAACAACACTGAAGACCACTGTGCATGCTCAACCGTGAGTATACTTTAATATGGATCACACTGTCAGTAGTTTTTAACCACTGAAGGCAGCTGGTTAAAAACTTTCTTTCAGCAGAAACCGGTTTGGCTCAGTGGTACAGCATCGGTCTGTGGACTGAAAGGTCCCAGGTTCGATTCCGGTCAAGGGCATGTACCTTGGTTGCAGGCACATCCCCGGTAGGGGGTGTGCAAGAGGCAGCTGATTGATGTTTCTCTCTCATCGACGTTTCTAGCTCTCTATCTCTCTCCTTTCCTCTCTGTGAAATATTAATAAAATATTTTAAAAAATAAATAAATAAATAAATAAATAAAATAAAAACTTTCAGTTCTGAATTACTATGTCGCTGCTTTGCAATAAACATTAGTAATACAAGTAATAGAACCTATTGATATCCCTCTGAAATTAGAAAGTTACTTAAATGTATTAATTTTTAAAGATTAAAAAAGAACATAAATTTAAAAGTTCTCAAAGATTATGTTCCAGAACTCAAGGTCAAGTTTAAGTGTGAGAGATGAAAATTAAAAATTTCAATGTCAGGTATTTCCTAAAAAAAAAAAAAAATTCTAATGTAAACCTGCATTTTTAAAAAATTATCTTTTCTAGTAATTTCAATCATAAACAATATTTTTGAGTCAGCTAAACAAGATATCTGTAGTTAAAAATTTAAAATATACTTCTAAATTAATACTGTAAATGCTGCATGAGAATAATAGATTTTTATGGAATGAAAATATGCCACCTCATTCCTGATTGTAAATTGAGAATCGAAAAAATTGAAAAAAAGAAACAATATTTTGCTGTTATAATTTGAGAAACAATTATTTCCACACCATTCCATAATATAAATTAGATAAACCCTTAGCTTAATTCAGGTTCAAAAAAGTTAGAATGTACTATGTTGTCTAATTCTAAACAACCCCTTTGCCTATATAAAATTAGATATATTTATTTTACAATAAAAAATTAATGTATCTAACTCTAAAATTATTTACTGTAGCCTAGCCTAAAATTCATAGGGTTTATTTCATGATCCTTGAAAGATGAGAATAATTCTCACTTTGTAACAGTAGTTGTGTATTTTTGAAACTGTTTATGTCTTATTTCATTTTCTCATGCCTATGAAATGGGCACTCGGTAGTAGAATATTATTATTATTAAATTTAGCATTAATGTTTAGCTAAAAATTATTTTCCCTTTCATTATATTTTTAGCTGTATGATTAATTTAAACTTCCACATTACCAAAATAATACTAATTACATTTTAATTTACTCTCCAAAATTTCAACCAAAACATAATAATCATCTATATCCTGCTTATTATATCCTCCAAAATAATTAAGAAAGCATCTATTACTTTTAGGCTTAAGGAAAGTAAGCAAATTGGCCTTGAATTATTAATGATGGCTATTTCATTTTTGCTTAATTGTAAGCCATTTCACAGTATCTGAGAAAAACCGAAAATTTTCCTCAAAATTCCACAGAGGATTATATAATAACAGAAGTAGAAAATTCTTATTATAAAAGAAATAAATCAACACAGTAAAGGGACGATGCAATACTTAACAAATAAAATTACACTTTTTAAATCTATAATCATCTGTCTTTCTCTTATACATGTTATCATGGATAAGAAGTCTTACACCTCCAAGTTGTAATCTATGCTTTTAATAGACAAAATCTGTTACTTATACATGCAAAAGGCAATTTCATACCCAACTTTTGCACTCTACACATTTCCCCAAGTTTCTCCAAAAACTATGATTTCTTCATTTTTGTTCCTAGACATTCATCATCCTCTGCAATTCAATGTGTGAAGGGGAATAAGGGTTTAAGAAACCAAATTTTTTAATCTTCAAAATTCCAAAGTAGGAAAGATAAGTCATGCACATAAAGGAAAGGAAATATATAAAAACCACAGCTTTCTTGGTGGTGGGATTAAGAAATACTAATTGTTAGTTACAAAATTAAGCTTGCAGGATGTGAACCATGGCATAGGGAATATAGTTAATATAACAACTATGTATGGTGCCAGGTGGGCTCTTAAGTTATGGGAGGGATCATTTGTAACCCATATGAATGTCTGTCCGCTGTGATGTACACCTGAAACTAACACCAAAAAAATGTTTGAATGCAAACTATTAAAAATAACTAATTTATTAAAAAAAAAATTCCACCAGGCTTTCTTAATTGCCTTTCCTTCGTCCTCCGGTAAAATGAAGCCTCACTCTGTTATCAGGCCCTGGTTGGGAAGAGCATCCTGTGGGAAATACATCACAGGGCTGGTGAGCGCTCTTCCTCCGCATCACAGGGCACAGGTGTAGGCCCCCGGTTTGTAACATTATGCTTCCAAGTGAAGTGTTTCCTCATCTCAGGAGCAAATCCCAGTGCTGGGGGCGGTACATTTTCTATAATGCGTACTTTCAGTCTCTCAGGAGGCAGTTTAGATCCATTTCCTCTTTTCTCTGCTCTCAATAAAGACAGATGAATCACTATCTGCCTGTGTAGTATTGGTTTAACCTCTTAAGATTTGTTATGTCCCCTCCCCCTTTTCTTCTCAATTTCCCCTTCCTCGATCCTTTTAAACTCTCTTCAGATAAGCTCTTTTCCGAAATGTTAATCTCTTTACTTTATTCAGTCTCTTTTAAGCCTCAGAGCCTCCAATTTCTCACAATCCTCTAATCTAGGCTGAAAGAAATGTGAAACACAGACATTTGAATTTCTCTACTCTTTTGTTATAATCTGGTATTCAAGTTAACATATTGAAATATTTGTTTCTATAAAACAGCACTAAATATCATATTATGTTTCAAGCAGTAAGAAAGATGTAAAGACAATTATCAAACACTTCTAAAAAACTAGACTTGAGAACTCCAAAGATAATAAGAAAAATTAGATCCAAGGAGAACTCATCTGTACTAAGGTGTCCTTAGTTTATGTGCTGGTACATATGGGCTCTGCTCACTGCTTCCTTATATTACTAGAGAGAATAAATGGCTAATAAAATTTAATGAGACTCAAATATACTCACTATTTCATTTAGTCAAATTATATAAATTTTAAAACCACACAAAAAACTATTTTTGGTTAGAGGCTAGAATAGTGGTAATTGCTTGGGTAGCAGTAGCCGAGTAGAAGGGGGTGAAATTCTGGACTTAATGAGATATTTAGTACTGTTTGTGCAACTGAACATAGCGCCTAGGTGATATTTTGGTCAGTGATTATTCAGGCATTCTCATTTTGTAAAAATTTCTTGAGTTATGCTTCTATGCTTTTGTATTTTTCTACATAATATTATCTTTAATAAAAAGTTTAAAAGTTAGTTGCTATCTATGAACCTTATTTTAATCATGAGTCAACAACTTAACTGTAAGTATATAAATATTATTTATAAGAAAATTATGGTAATGTGAATAATAAGGATAGAAAAAAATAAGAAAAGTATTGTGGTTATGCTAAAAATAAACTTTATCTTTAATAAACATATACTGAAATATGAATAATTAAACAGTGGGATCTCTGAATTTACTTTAAAATCTCAGTGAAGTGGGAGTTGTATTAACATTTGGATGAAACAAATTTGCGAAGAACTGATCATTGTTTAAACTGGAGAAAATGGAGTTTCTCTTCTTGTTTTGTACATCCTTAAATTTTTCAATTATTTTCAAACTGTTTAAAAAGTATAATTCAGAAATAAATATCATTCTAATATTGTTCTCTATTGTCATTGTTCTAATAAAAAAGTTGAGATAAGTCAAAATATATCTACCAAAATATATCTAGATTTCATGATGTCAATATAATCATCTGCCGAGTAATTAGTTCTGTAGCAAATAAACCTTTAAAATATCACTATTTGTGCCTTGCAAAGGGATTAGGTTTGGCATCATGTTAATTAGTGGTGGGGGGGGGGGGTAACAAGAATTTTATGCTAATTTTATTTTGGTTTTTATTTTTTAAAATATTGTTATTCATTTTTAGAGACAGAGGAAAAGAAAGGGAGAAAGGTCAGTGTGAGAGCTGCCTCATGCACACTCCCTACTGGGGATCGAGCCTGAAATCAGGACTTGTGCCCTGACCTGGCATCCAGCTGGCCACCTTTCATCTTTCCATGCCCGGAATCATGCCCAACTAAGTGAATCACACTGGCCAGGCCAAGAATTTAATACCAATTTAAACTCCAAGTTTTCTACACATTTTTAAAGAATAAAATAATAGCAACGGTCAAACTGTAACATTTACTCTCATATCTATTCCTACCACCATTTTTATTAAACCTACATGTGAAATATTTTATCTTACAAATATCATCAAGTATACATCATCAAAACAACCTATTATATGCATTTTATCTACTGTTGTCATTGTTGAATCAATATTTTCTTTCTATTATGTGCTGCACTTTGTGTCAAAACCCAATGATATGTTTAATAAGATAAGAGAAACTCCTCAACTTTGGCTATTTCTTTAATTGAGGTGATTCAAAATTTAATCCAGGAAATATATGTTTGATATTGACTTGATTAATATATTACTTCTATGTTTAGGTCTTTTCTTTTTTAAAACATGTGCTTAAAATTTTTGACAAAAACATTTGTAAATATGTTTTTTATGAAATAATGTAGTCATTATCTAATTTTCAGCTGCAATATAGTTATTAGACTTGAAATATTTAATAACAAATTGAAGTCATATTTCCAGTATGTATACCTATACCATAGTATATCCAACAATATTACCTACAATATTGGGATCTAGTATAGAATTTTGGCTAATGACAACATTAAAAGAAGAAAAAAGCCCTAGTGATTGCAACATTTTTATAAGTAGCAAAAATAATGTCTTCCTCATAATACATAAACACTGGAACTGAGCCTCTGTTTCTTCTAGTGTCATGCCTAATTTGCATTGTTAATGGTTCCTCAAAAATAGAACCAGTACCTTAAATATAAAAGGAACAGACTAAAATTCTATTTCTTATCTGTTTATCATCAAGCACCATATTGTCATGTTAACAGCTTCAGATAATGAAATTAGTTAAATAAACTAACTCTTGTGGTAAACATAATCATCTTTCTCTGGTAATGAATAAATGTAATTAAATTAAATTAAAAACATAATGCCTTTATACATGATGCAAATATGTGCAAATGTGTCCATATGATGGAATCCAAAAATAGAACGCAGAAAACATTTATAAACACTTGTTGAACTCAATGACAAAAAGGATGTCATTGGTAATTTAGAAAAGTCGGTTGTACAGATTATAGAAACTTTATTGAAATGAAGTTCATATATAATCTTTTCAATTCTTAGAGTTAAAAAATGTATTTCTAGGACAAAATATACAGTTATGCGTCTAGGCATAATATATAAATATCAAGTGTTATAATGTCAAATGTAACGTACCAATTATAGGGATCAGAAACAAACTTCCTATTTTTATTCACAAAATTTCTATTTTACCGTTTGCTTTTATCTTTATCCATTTGTATGTAATTACATTTGGGGATTTTTTCTTTCAAATCTCCTCTATTCTCCCCATGTAAACTGATGTAGATAATTAGGGATCACCAATTAGAGGTTCTTATTGGATATTCATATAAAACTACCCTGGTTTTTATTATACTTTGGGAAACATTTAATTGACTCATTATGCTTAGTAAATCTTTATTCAGTAGTATTATTCAATCTTGAACCTCGAAGACCAAAGCAGTTTTCAAGCTATCTTGTCTAAATGACACCATCTAATTTCTATTAAAATAATTTCAGAAGACGCATACTCATCCAAAGAAAGTCTGGCACAATGAGTATTAAACGATGTTTAATGATATTTATAAGCAATTGAATCTTTATATTCCAGACTATTTACAATATCTTTATAACTTAATGAATTTAGGCCCATAAATCTTCAGTTTGATGAGGCAGGAAAAATTCCCAAGTAAATATTCCTTTTCAGTGAATAATTCTACTTATATTAAATTGCTAAATCTTCCTTTGTTAGGCTCACATGATGGACAAATGCTTAAATGAAGTTATTTCCAATGTGCAAAATAAGAAAGAGGATGAAAATGATCTGTAATATAAAATGAGGTATATAATTAATATGTGAAATGTTAACTCAAAAATATGCAAAGTATGCATAAATAAACTGCTTTAAATAATAGATGAAGACTCACATACCAGTAAGTGTAAACTAGTGAATAAAGATATAAATTACCTTTATCAATGGTCTTCTCTATATTCCCTTAAAAAATGTACAATAGTGTATTTAACGGTAAGTATCTCAATGAAAACTCAATAATGTAACTAGGAATATGCAAGTAAATATGAACTGCATGGGTATTAAATTAAAAAAAAATAAGTGACTAATTGAGGGGGAAGTATATAATTATTGGTTTAATGAAAAATGGAAGCTAAAATACGAACGTACCTGGTAAATAAGATATGTTAAAAAAAAAAAAAAAGATTGTCTCATAGACCTTGTAAAAAAGGGATTAGTTACAATTCTAAGAATGTCAAGAAATACAAAACAAATTTAACTCTTTCTTAGGATTAAAATAAGTTCTTAGAACAAATCAAAGGAAATTTAAAATCTCAAAGTATTCAAAAACTTCATATTAACTTCATATTTTACAAAATACCCTAGTTAGGTGCATTTTAATATTTTGAATGTGTTCAAATGCTACTTCTTCTCACAAAAAAAAAAAAATAGGAATTAGCTGGAGATAAAAACAACTAATTTAAAACATGTTTTAATTTGAAGGAAAAAAAAAGTATCCCTTGACATATCAAAAAGTGTGTGTGTCAAGGGAAGTATGAGGACAGCATTAAGTAAATTTTGGGCACTTCAAAAGCACTCATTAATTTATCCTTCATTCGTTTCTCATCAATAATTATTTAGCACTTATGATATATATAACTGGGTAATCAGTCTCAATACACCAAGAGAGTATTGATTACTACTAGTTCTGACTTACTCAAAGGCACAAATTTTTAGTGAACTAATGTCACAAAAGCACTGATGTCTGAATAAGTAAAACATGTGCCTACAGACATTGCCAGAAGTGCAAAATTCTGTTTCACATTTGCACCTTAGAAAAGACTTTTATAGCTTTCACTTTAAATCATACTAGTTGAGATAAACCATTAACCAACAACTAATGAATAAGAAATGAGGTAACATTATTATATCTCATTTATCTAAAGTTTTAGGGAGGTTTCAGTCAGCTGCTGAATCAGTTAACTGGAGTAATTATATGAAATATGAATAGGTGAACTATTCCAAAAAAGGTAAAATATCATAAAATTCAGGGATCATTAAATTATACAGTAGATACATAGAGAATATAAATTGGAGTTGGGTACTTTTTTATCTTTAATTATCATTTATTCTTGCTTACAAAGGTGAGGAGAGAAAATGATTTTGATTATGTGAGATTAATTGCTAATTCAGGAGAAAAGGAATTCAATAGAAAAATCAAAAGACTGGTATTATTCAAAGACCAAAGATTTGTCACAATGAGATACACTAAAAAAGTGAGAAATACAGTTGTTTATGAATCTAGATATATACTTATAAAGAAGAGAGAACAAAAATATCAGAAGCAGGTAATTATAAAATGAGTAGCAAATCTTGGAGAAAAAGTGAACAGAAATAAACATATCTGCTGGAAAAAAGACAAAAATCCAGAAAAGGTGTCCATCCATTTAGTAATGTATGAGTCTATGAGACAGAAATATTGAAAAGATTGTGTATAAAAATACGTATTTGTGGACTTCAATATTTGATAAAGTCGTATTATCTTTATGACATTAGAGGAATATACAAATCTCAGAGAAAACCCTACAAAAGAGTACGTAAATATGAGGATAATGTGTATCAATAAGACATTTTATTTTGAATTCTACATATGTTCTTGTCACACTATTGAGTTCAAGAATTCATGAAAACGTACAGAAGGAAGCCTGAAGTCATGAAGGGATCGGAAGAGATGTGACTAAACAAAACATACTCTACAATTTCAATCAAATAAAAACTTCAAGTGCTCTTTAGAATTAACATAGATGCCCAAAGTAGATTTCCCAATCGAAGGCTTACTAAAAACAAAGTCTAAATAAAATGTCAACAATATTTTAAATGCAATGTTTTGAACTTCTACATATTTTCTTATGCTATGATATGGATGAGTAGCATTGAAATTTCAAAAAGGCTCAAAAGTAGGCAAAAATAAAGTGAGGTCAGGAAGCAGCTAGCATGATATTTTGGCACACATGGACTAGTCTAAATGTGGTATGCTTTGAGGCAGGAAATGTCATGGATTTAGAATTTTAAAAATTAGTATATCAATGTATATTTTTCTCACTTTATTCTTTTTAATCTATTATATGATTTTAATAAATGAAAGATTTTCACAAATATATTTTAGATAAAATTTATTTGATTGTTTATCTTATGATTGTCTTTAATTATTCACTTCTTTGGGACTATGTTTATTGACCAAAAACATCAAAAATTTTTCTAAAACTTACAGCATTAGTTCTGTATTGTTTAGGCTGATTATTTACTGAAAGACATGTTTATTTACTGACAAAAGTCTTATAAGATCTGATCAAAATCTGAAGCCAAAATTATAAGGAAGAATAATTGAAAAATAATGTTAAAGATGTTGTATAAAAACTATTGTTTTTTCTAAGTTATATTAATAACTTTACCAATTATATTCTAAAATTATTTTTGTTCTTATTTGCAGAGACAATCCAGATTGTTTTATGTATAACTTATTGTGTCATTTGAAAGACTAAGTTATTTTTAAAAAGATGACTATAATCTAATTCTTCAATTCATCATCATAAAAATAGGATATTTTTAAACCTAAGAGTCTAACCATGGGTTCTGGTTAGGGGGTCAACGGGGAAAAAAGGAGACTCTATAATACTTTCAACAATATAATTTTTTTTTAAATGCTGGGGATGTAAAAAAAAAAAATCATACAGTCAAGTAGAAGAAATATCATAAAGTGACATAGGAGACAGCTCATAAAAAAGATATCTTCTGAAAAGAAAAGTTAAAGTAAGATTTTAGTATTTTTATTACTCTAATAAAAATTTAAGGTGAGGTTAAACTAAAGTTCATTAGCATTTTAAGATAAATCTAAACACTGTGTCGACTTTATTTCATGAGAAATATACTCTACATGTTTAAATTTCCTTTCTCAATTTTTAAGTGTGTCCCTTTGATCCTTATCAGAATATTAGCAAATGCCAACGTTGTAACAAAAATAAGAGCATGTTCACAAAGCACTCATGACTAAAAGAGCAAGTATTAAGAGATGTGTTTTCAAAATTACTCCTAGTTAAAAAAAAAAAAAAATGGGTTCTTTCTCATTAAATACATCATGCATACTCTCATGAACCTTTTCTTTAAACAAAAGGAAACATGACTGTGTTTAGGTATGCTGTTATAAACACAAAATACAATTTTTAATGCATACTTTTGGGTAGAAATTGGTTTCCTGCCATTTTCAGTATTAACCTTAGCAATCAGAGGTATAGACACAGAAAATGATCTCATTTGTATTAAGCATGTCACTATTTTCATGTCATCATTTCACAAATGACAGCAGTAGCCTCATTGAGCTTTTTTTTTTAGAGCTTTAATTATACAGCTACTGCTCTTAACATCAAAATGTATATTATGTTCATCATAAAACTAAATGCAAGTTTAGCAAAAGAAAAAACTGCTACCTCAATAATTATTTAAACATTCTGATTAAAGGCAAATGATTAGTGTCAATTTTTAGCTTCTTTAATTCCATAAGGGATGTGCTTTTCAATTTATAAGATCAGGGCATTTCCATCGCCAATGATAAATGATACATCTTTTAACAACTATTATCATGTGACTTTGGAGGGCAAAGTGGTCAGGAATGGTTTTGGATTATAGTTTGCATTATTAGGTTAAAATTGACTATGCCTATTAAATCAGAGCCATGATGTAATTTTAAAGATAATTGTGTGAGTCTAAGATGACATGAAACACTAGAAGTTTTAAAAGTATTCAGACATGATTAAAATTATATGAAGAACTAAGGACAATATAAGTAAGAGCAAAATAGCTATTGTTCAACTTATTTTTCATCAAGGTCACAATTCATCCTATCCCCTAAATTTTGAATAATGTGAGCTGGCTAAACAGAAAAAAATAAATTGTTATTGAAAACTAATTTATCCTAATACATATTTGGATAATATGCAAACAAATGCAATTTTCTTGATAATATAATAGACACAGTCATTGATTTCTAGCAACACACATAACAGTTAACATATTTCATAATCCCTAAAATCAGATTTCTAAACAGAAACACTAGATTCTTAGGAATTAGAGAAATTTTCATTAAAATATAAGTAGCATTAACATTTGCATTAATAAAATTGTTACTGTGGTACTTGAAATTAAAAAGAAAAACTAGTCAGTGGAGAAAGACATTTGTAAATGCTTAAATTTTCACTTCTGAATGTAAAACTTCAAAATCTGTACTCATTAAGAACAAAAGAAGGTGCATTTATTTTTTTCACTATATTTGATGCAGACTTACCAATCGATATATAGCAAAAGTAAATACATGTATTTATTTAGAAATACAAATTTGAATTACTATGAATCATATGCTCTTTGACTTTTTGTGTTGAAATCATTGATACTGTATCTCTATAGTGTGAGTTATTAATTTAAATTGAGAATACATTGATTAAAATTTGGAAAAGCTTGTTCTTTGATAACAAAATTTAAAATCCAGAATTCAATTTGAGGGGCAAAAGACTGCGTAATAGTCCTACTTTGTTAAAATTTAATTTTAGGCTACTTTCAATCACTAGTGTGTGTAGATACCCTGTTTCCCCGAAAATAAGACAGTGTCTTATATTAATTTTTTCTCCCAAAGTTGCGCTAGGTCTTATTTTCAGGGGATGTCTTATTTTTGGGGAAACACGGTATGTGAGTTAAACTTTAGTACGCTAGCATTCAAATTGCATCTTCATTATTCGATTAGATGTTTCAATACTTTCCTTAAGTACTTGTGTTTCCTTGTATTTTATAACTATAAAAAATAAATCAAAACAGTTATCAATTATTTGTAGGAGGCACAATTCTTTGGTTCTGAAATCCAAAATTGCTATATCATACTAGGGTAATTGCATCTCTAAATAATTTGAAAAGCTGAGCATGATCCTTCATTAAACAACATTTGATTGTTGCCATCACAATGCATGTATTCAATGGCAGATCTTTAGTTATATGACACTTGTGTATTCTTATTATCAACGGCCAGAATAGTAGCCAAATCCTGGGTGCATTCAATCCATGCCTTTCACATTTATATTAATCAGGACTAACATAAGCGTTCTTCTATCTTTAAGTACTTTTTCTTTTTTCCTCCCATTTCATAAGTAATAAAAGTCATCTGCAATCTATCTCATCTTATGTTTTTAACTTATGGTTCCAGGATCCATTTATTTTTATTTTAACCATAAATAAAAACAGACAGTAAGAAGACATCATGTATGATGGCTTTGCTATACAAGCTAAACATCATCTTTTGATTGACTTGTTATGAATTGCATCCTCATGAAATATTAGTTCATATGGTTTGACCAAAATATTGTTATCAGTAGCAATTATCCACTAACTAAAAGACTCCTATGTGGTAGACAATAAATAGTATAATTGCATTTCTAAGATCCTCAAAGGAAATAAACTGCAGAGAATCTCAAAGCATTTTTATTTTTCAAAGTGGCTGCATAAAATAAACCACTTAGAGAGAACATGGTCCCAAAATTGAAAGAGATGAGTGAAATTATCTAAGTTTCAGGGTTAGAAGAATCTATTATTTTAAATAAATGAAGAACATCTCTATACTGATATGTGCTCATCACGTGGTGCCTCTGGTTCGAATCAGACTTGAATCCACACCAACCTACTGCTTTGTCACCCATGCTGAATGGTCAAAGGAAAGGCTGCACTGGTTTCTGAATTTGGGGTGATGTGTCCGATGCTACTGTGGTAAAGGGTGATTAGGCACTAATGCTGCCATCCGTAAGAAATGAGATCCCTCAGAGACTCCAGGGTGAAGAAGATGTCTTTCTACCTTGATGAAGCCCCTCACACAGCATGGAAACCAAGTAAGCAAGAGAGGACTATCCAAAGGAAATACGAAGAAGCGTTTGAAAAAAAAAAAAAAATGTTTTCAACAACCTCAAAACTGTGGCCTTGGATTGCTGTCAACAGCCATGTCCTAGCACAGCCCCCTGCCTGCCTGTCCAGCATCCGTTTCCCAGAGCAAAGCGCTGCCTGCATCCTGGAGTAATGGCTAGCCTTGTTTCCGAGGACCACCTGGCCTCTGCGGTGACTAAGCAGAACGGCGTGGTGAGCTTTATTCCCTCAAAGGGAACAACTTGATACAGCCTTTGACAGAATACTTACTCAAATACGGTGGTTTGTAAGGCGCTCGTGTACTGGACAGCAGTCCGTCCAGCTCCTTCCTCTCCAGGGTGCTGTGCAGGGTCTTCTCTTTGCCGAAGGTGGAGAAGGACCGCTCTGCCGCGGGCTGCGCCTCCGGGGCCTCGAACACCTCGGTGTCCGGGACGGAGTCCATGCCGGGCACGTGCAGGTTGCTGCGGTAGTCGGCAGCCTGGCGTCCATCCGAGGGGACAAAGGAAGGCATCCAGCACCTGTCCGAGTGGCCCAGGGCTTTGCACTCCTCGGTGCAGTTGGAGAAGAGATCCATGCCTGTGAGCAGGGGAAGAGAGAGAGAGACCGCAGATGTAGGAATCCCCAGCGGGCCCCGCTGCTGAGCCCTGGGAGGTTCCAGGCAGCAGCACCCAGAGTGATGTCAGTGATGTCTGGTCCTCCCAGTTTTCCCGTCTCCACCTACCATGGGCCCCACATCTCTTCGGACTACATTGTGAAGGATAACGCTTTTGGCAAAGAGGTGTCGGGAGCAGATGTTTCTCAACTACTCACGGTATTGGGGTAAATACACTGGCTCCAAATTTTTTTTTTTGTTCCAATTTTTTAAAAATAATTTGGAAATGGGGAGTAGAAAGAAAATGAATGCTTTAAAAAAAAAATCTCTGGTGACGTGCATAACAGAAAAAAAAATTGTGTTCGGTTTTCATAACCCACAATCTCTCATGATGATAAATATCTGGCATTTCTTTCTTAGAGGTAACATGGGAGGGGGTGGGGGGGGAGGAAATATGCAAAGCACGAAGGTTGATACTTGGATTTTGAAATCCGAACATGAAACAAAAGAGAGAAATTCAACAGAAAACCGGCGTGCATATTGATAAACCAGGACATAACAAGAATGAAATAAGATTTCATGAGCGGCCAAGAACATGCTTCCCAAGTTTCCCAGGAAATTACGCCCTAAAAGGTAATTCTCCATGACACTCCAGTAGCCCATGTTACTGCAAACGCTTATCATTTACCAGCGTAGACCAATTCAGGACAAATGACTGTAATTAGTGAAACCAAGGTAACCAAGCGCAATGGGAGTCAACTGCCGATACTATTGACAAGTACCTTATTACTTGTTCTATATTGGAAAAAACTGGTCCTTGTCAACACACAGTTTGCTTACTAATCCTAGAATACATAGCAGGTCCTCGGATAATGTCTCATCATTTCATTGTAATGTCAATGAAATGTCATAGGAACGTAACCCTTTTTTTCCCTAATCAATTGGCCTATGCTATAACTGGTTCATTATAAGTCACTTCACAGAAATATCAATGATGTTAAGTGAGGATTTGCTGTATCAAGATTTCAAATTTCAATTTCAAGTTTCGTTGTACTCTATAGATTGACAAGACTATTACATATTACCTGATTATGGCTTGAGAAATCTCATTCAGTTTCTTAAATAAAGCATAATGATTTTGAGCCTTATAGAATACTATTTGATATTCAGTTTTATAATTAGCACTAATGCAGAAAAGCAAGTCATAAACCAAGATAGCATTTTAATGTTTTGCTAAACATAGTAACACATTTATTGAATATATCTTTAAACACGGCCAATTTGAGAATAACCAAAGTAGAATTGGTCTGTACTTAAGAAACTCAAATGCATGCCTGGTCTGCATGGGGTTTTTCTTGTTTGTTTAACCAACAGAGTAATATGTATTTAATGAACACACTTGATAGTTTCTTTCATAAACACCATAAGTGATTCAAGTTCTTGAGCAAGTTTTAGGTTTTAAATTCCTGATGGCATTCTGTCACAGACTGATTTACTTGTCTGCATGTACATGTTAACATCTGTATATGTAAAATAAAGAGAATAAATAGTTAAAATTACTAACCCTATAGGTTATCTATGAATTATAAGTAATTGATTACATAAACTATGTTGAAGGAAATAACAACAAGCTTCTTATCACATGTGAATCTCACTTTATAATGACTTTTTAAATTTAAATTAAACATAATGCAAAGTCTAACTTCAATTATAGCATCCCATTGACAGTTATTGTGCATAAGCCTGCAAGTAAATTACCGATCAGTCAACTGTTGAGGAACAAAAACGTGAGCTGAAGCCAGGATAAGTTCCACATGTAAGACATGCCAGTGTTTCCCTAGACATCAGAGGTCAGTTTTTTTTTAATCCTATTTCTGCAAGCAGCTATGTACAGAGAAAAAGAGAAGAGGGAAAAGAATGCCCCTGGTGCATTGAAATACCAAGTAGGTGGAAGCTAGAGAACCAGAGAGACTTGTATATTGACAGACTAAACTATAAATGCTCCCTATTAATAATGTGCATGGTGGTGGGGGCGCTTTATTTATAATAGATGGAACTGCCATTAAGACTAAAATTATTATATTATTAGCAGAAATTATTTATTTTTAAAAATAAATTCAAGTTATATGGAATTGGAAGTTGATAAAATTATTCAAATATTAAGATAGAATTGTATTATTGGATCCTGATCAAGTTGGATACCTTATGCAAAATTTAGAATTAATACAATTTTTCATCACATGACTGAAAATACCGTTTTAAACATACGATGAGACTATTAACAATCTTTCACCTATTTTGAAGGCCTGGACCCAAGTATTCCTATAATTATGCATATAATAATCTTACACAGAGGAATTTGAATAAACTGGTCTCTCAACATCACTATGCAGATGATGATATTAGGAGGTCCTTTCAGTAGAATTTGTTTTTACGGGTAGTTTATACTCCACTGTGCCCATTTTGTTCTCTTGAAGTGTATGCTGTTCTGCCTCTTTCAACTATTAGAAGGTAGTTAAAAGTCTCTAAGACGATATAATAAGTTTCCATGAGTTGAGAACCTGTACAGATAATACAACATAAGCATAAAAAGAACAGTGGTGGAATAAGATAAAGTTTTTTTGTTGGAAGAATCTTACTTGACTGAAGGGGAAAGAAAACAACTTGTAGATACTGTTCTTGAGAAATTTGTGAACTAATCCTTTCAAGTAGAACTACCATAGTAATAACACATAGCTTTCTATAGCTAGAAGGAAAGACAAGGTGTCACAAACTATGCACGAATATGTTCTACCAGTTTTACTGGTAAAGCAAGTGTACACATTATAAGAAAAATGTCATAATTTTAATAACACAAATAGTACATCAATAAATTAAAAATAACTAATAAAATATTTATTGAAAATGAATTTTTTTTCTTTTTTTATATATAGTTTGAGAAGCAAAATTTCCTCATAACCAGTCCTCATCTTAGGGAGCCATTGAAAGACTAACATTATTTTATATTTTTTCATTTACCACTAGCTCTATTAAATATTATTTTAATGGCCAAGTAGGCAGAGGTATATTTAAGTTTTGTTGTGATAAATGACAATATGATGCAAGGAATGCCAGGTGTTTACCATATGACAGGGTAAAATGACATAGTGACATTCACATTGCCTGGGGAAATTTTTAATGGCTCAAATCGAAGTCCCAAGGGAAAGTAAATTTAACTTGATTTTTTTTTGTTTTTGTTTTTGTCCTCATTCAAATGCCATTACTGTAGTACCTATAGGACTTGTATTGCAGAAAAGTGCAGAATAAGCCTCAGTTTTGAATTTATGGTAGTTTCTAAGAAATCTCTTTCCATACATATATTTGTGTCTTTTTTTCCCTTGCAATTTCTTCTTCTACTTATTTATTTTCTTCACTTCTCAGAAATAATCTGTTCTACAAGGCCTAACAGCTGATGTGATAGACTGCCTGTTATGCACAGATATATTTAGACAAATTTTAAAATATGTCTTTTATAACTGGCAAGTAATTTGTCCCTTATAGTTGGAGACAGTGCTATTAACACTGAGAACAAATTATAATTTCAAAGATTTTAGATTTGTATTTAACTTGTACAGCTTCCTGATGAATGTAATAATACAAAACTATGTGTACATTTCTCATGCACCAAACCTTCATAAAAAAAAAAGTTTATTATTTTCAAACATGATAAGTTAATTTTAAAGAAAATCAACACTTAATTTTTTTTAGGAAATTTCTAGTCTTCCTTTGACCACATAATACTGGAAACTAAGAGATTTTAATTATGACCATAAAAAATTGCTATAATTTTTAGGATAATGTGGTTTGGAGGCAGATATTTATTAACATAATTCAAACATAAAATTCAAAACATGTCTATCATAATTTTTCTCTACCTATTTTTCAAAATGTTTATTTTTTTCCATCTTCTCTCCATATTTTGTCATGCATTTTTCTAATTACAAATCTTTGTAGCTCAGACTTTCCCTACAAACCTTAGTGGGTTTTTGCAAACAATGGTGTAATTCAATTTACTTATAAAGCCACAAATTTTTCCAGTCTCTAAATTCTTGGAATTTTTGGAAAGGGAAATTTACATCTATGGTAATTTAAGGATTCTCTTATTAATGTTAATACAGTTCATGATATAATTTATTTACTAGTTTATAATGATAATTCAAATCATTTTTTAAAAATTTATAGCCAAAATTTGACCATGTATTATGTACCAATCTCATAATAATTAGTTAAGAAATAAATGCATTTAGATGCTAAGTTCCCTCATAACTGAAAAAATTAAGAACCATTTGACATTTTGAGATAAACCATAACAAGTAACAAGAACAGAATCATTTATTAGGGTTCTCCTCTTCAATATATTTTTTTTCAGAAGTTAATTCTAGTATTATGCACATTGAATTTTAAATTCAAAACCAACTTCTTACAACTTAATTGTACCTCCAATAATATTAAAATGTTTGAGGATATACAACAAAAAATATTATACTAGTAGTATAAATGAGGAGAGAAAAAAAAAAGCCTATCTTTTAATCTAATGATAAAATGAACAAAATTGAAAATATATTTATTTTAAAATCCACCTTGACTTCCTTTGGCTAGTTCAGCTGTGATTAATCAGTTTTGCTTCTTGTGATGACTTATGCATGCATTTACCACATCTCCTTGGACTTTTGCCATATCTGACCAATACATCAATAGTGCACTGAAAAAAGACATGGAAAGCACCTTGATAAGGCTATAGGGGAGGAAAAAAATAGTTCCACAGAGCAGTGGTCAATCCGAGCAGTTTTACACAGGGATCCAAGTGCAGTGGAAAGCTGCAAAAGCTTATGTGGTTCTCTGTGCAGCTGCCTCCGTATTTAAAGCCCTTCTATAAACAAGATTGTGACTTCAAATGGCTTAGAAAGAGGACAAGTGGGGGGAGGGGGGGAATCAAAAAGGAAAACTATTCATAGGAGAATAAATAGAAGGCATATTTAAATAAGTGCATATAAAGCAATGTTAACATAGAAAAAGAACGTGAGAATAAAGAAGAAGTTAGGAAGTTTAAATAGGTGAAGCCAAAAAGTGTATGAAATGGAGTATGGAATGTAGTGCAAACTAAAGGAGAAAATTCAGATTTCTGTATCTTTCCAGAGTTATTTTCCCTTGCTAATCTAACCTCTTCCCCCTTGAAATCCAGCTGAGTGAGATTTGCTTATTAGTATGAAATGTGTTAATAACAGAAACTTGAAAATGCATGTGCTTTGAATGTTTCCTAAATATTACAACATAATACCTGGCTTTTCAATGAAATGAAATGGATATACTGAAATGGGCTCAACTTATAGAAAATATTTTAGCCTTTTTTTATGTGGGTTTATAATACACAATATCAGTTTGACTGGGAAAAAAGCATTAAGTAAATGCATTCTAATTCTCTGCACTTAGGATTGTATACTTAAAAGGAAAACATTCAAAATCATTCTTACAGTGAAATGAGACATATTAAAATGGACTGCAATTCCTCACACAAAGGTGTGATTGCTTCTTAATAAAAGTGTGCAGTTCCAATTCTGAAACAGCTATTCATGTGCCCAGTAGGTAGTGGCTGCCCTATAAACTGTTAATGACACATACAGATTGTAGATTCTGTGCTACTTTTACATGTTTAAAAACATAAGGATGTGGGGGGGGGGGGGATGGCCATTTTGATAAAGAAAAAGAAAAAGTGCCTTACTTTTAAAAAGTGTTTTTCAGAACACAGTTGAGTATTTTCATTTTCATTTTAATGCTTTGACATCTCAAACAGTGGGAAGACACATCCCAAAATGGCAACACTGAGTGCCTGTGAAATCAAACAGCTACTGGAAGTTGCATGGGCAGGAATATATTCCCGTCCACCTTCCAAATTCAGTGCTTTTTGCAGGTGTTTATTCATTTCTCTTTCTTTGGTTAGGTGATTACAGCTCATTATGTCTAAGGGACTAAACTAATTGAAATGTTTATTGAGATTGGAGAACCACAGGGGGGAAAAAAGGAACAAAACAAAAACAACAACAAAAACAAAACAAAAGAGTTGGAAAGGTATAAAATGCACCCCAGGGAGCATTCAGCAGACACTCAGTTTTTCATGCTAAAGATTTTGTTTTAAAAGTTTTAAAAGGCTGACTGTTAAAATCAGACACTCCGAGGGAAGAATAGGAATGCATGATTCTAAATGTACAGCTTCTTAAAGATAACAATAAATCATATGCCACATATAGGCCAAAAATGAAAGGGAACTTTGTACTCCAATATAAACTTCTGGCAAGATCTGGTTTGTTGTCAGGTTCCCAGACACTAAATAGATGCTCTGTTCACTTAGCGTGAAGGCCTGCAAGGGGCAGGGACCTCCGGGGATTCTTGGCAGTTCTCAAGTCTCATTAGGTCTGCATATTAATGACTTGCAGCCAAATAAAGAGACCCTTGAGCAGCCTTTTCCCACCTCCTCCCGCCTGTGTTTCCCAAGCCTGAGGCAGCCTCAGACACAGCACACATTAGCCCAGTCTCTGGCTGGCAGAGACCAGGGCTGCCAGGCGACCGTGGGGCGTGTCCCGCCCTCTGACCCGCTGCCTCAGCCCCATTCAGAGGGGCACCGAGTGCGTTGAGGAATGGGTGCTCTCGAGGACCAACGCTGCCTTGAAGACAAGGACCCATCACTCCATGCTTACACCATCAATCAGAATAAAGCTCAAATCGCAAGCCAAAGAAGTTTGAACCCAGGCATGATCTCCAAGGATGGGTGTTGTTAGAAGTTACAAAAGTTGACTTTCCATTTTCTTACGTGTCAGATAAACACAAAACTTGATCAGAAAATAAAAAGTAAGAGAAAGCAAAATTAACAAGCGCCCTTTTAGTTGAAGTGCAAATGAAAGGGAAAGGAAATCCAAACGTTATGAGGTTATTTTCATTAGGTTATGGTACACATTGTATTCCTCTTAAGTGTTTCCTTTATGAAATAGTAATTAGAGTTATCAGGGTCCTATAAAATTTCAAGAATAAATTCACATGGAAAAACTAGAGCAAAATAGATGAAGCAAAATAAAATAAAACATATGGTAGCCCATGGCGACCATATCAGTGACTACCATTAAGCCCACGTATAACTATATAAGGCGTCCAACACTTTGACAGGTCATGGGCCCTGTTGAAAATACAAGGAAACCTAACACACTTCAGGGAATACACACTATCAAATGTTTGCTAACGCTCTGAAGCCTAAAAACCCAGGGTTGGAAATCCTGCTTTCAAACCTATTTGTCTTTTAATCACCATCTGTTCCCACATTCACTACTTGGTGGCATGCAAAATGCATTGTATGGCAAGAACTGTGGGTTCTAGCCCCGGTTATCCACTTAGCCTCTCCTGACCTTGTACAGGTCAATCAATTTCATCCATCTTCACTTACCTCATCCACAAACAGGTCTAATCATATCTTAATTGACTGAAGGCTGGGGACTGGCCCAGGTGAGAGATCCATGGCTTTTTGCATGCATTATAATTTCATTAAAGCACATTCCATAAGGAAGAAATAGTTCAAATGCTGATATATCCCACAATGCATTTCCAACGTTAACTCTCCAAAGGAACACTGGATTCTTATAATCCTCTTTGAGTATATATTTATCAACCTAGGATGACACAGACCTTTTCCCTAGAGGTAGCAACATTTAATTTACAAAAAGAAAAAGAAAATTACCTAGGACATCATCTTTTCTAGATTAGTATTTTTTTTTTTTTTTTTAACTCTAAAAGCCAGCATTTAGATTGCTCTCTGGATCACACTTACCAGCTGACTGGCCACGGTTGGTGGCATCGTGGTCGCTATCTCCCTGTTCACTGTCTCCATGACCACTGTCCTTAGAGCTTACTATGTCGGCTTCCTGGAATGCAGAACTAGAAGCACAAGAATGTGAACATTAGAATAAAAAAAGGTGAAGTGACACACAAAACATTCTTCTGCCACCACATGGCCGCCGGTGGCGCTGCAGATTCGGAGACCTCTGAGCTGGCTATCTTTCTGCATAAAGCTTGTTCTCATAAGCCGAACCCTAACTCTTTAAAAATTGAGCATCAGCAGTCAGTTTGAGCCCTGGAAGGCACCGAAAGCTTAGGCAATAGAAATTCTATGATTGGGGCTAAGCATATGTTTATATCATTTTATACGGCAGGTGTGCATATATACCTGGAACCCTTAGGGAGACCATCAGAAACAGTGTAGGGGTGAAAACTGACAAAACTATCCAAAAATATTTAGAACCTTGTATATAATAAGATGCCCATATTTTAATGTATTAAGTAGGAAACCCAACTTAATTAGCATTTATGTCCTGCCTGAATTGGAAATACTTTATATGTTTTATGTTATATTATTGAGTAATATACCTAATTCTTGCTTGCAATAGGTAGTAGATTGTCCACACACATAGCTAGGAAGTAAAACATGAGTCCATACCTGTTCACTCGGCGAGGTCTGTCAACTAGATAGCTGAGCTCTGCTCTCTGATGTTTAGTCTAGAAAAAAAATAAATAAATCAAGAGCCTTTGAATGCTAAGGGTTAACTAATAGTCTGCTTTCGAGGTTAGAAACTAATTCCAGCTTAAGTAATGGTGTACATTTTTATGAATTTCTATGCTGTCCTAAGACCTCAGCCCAATTGCTGGGTAAGGGCACGGAGATATGAAAAGACACCTGAGTCTAGATTTCCAGGAAAGGTTTAAAAAACAAACAAACGCAGGTATAAAAGGCCAATGTTACATGTGTGAGTGCTTTTTAAGGAGAAAATGCAAATCACCTCATAGCTGGGGCTCATAAATGATCATCTAGGACAGAGTCAACCTAGTTATGCTCTGTAGTCTTTCTTACAATGGCCTAAAAAAGTGTTTTAGGTGTATACTGGTTGACACAAGAAAGACAGCACGCTCAATAAGCAAAAGTTTGGATGTTTTATGGAATTATTTTGTTGTTTATTTTCAAAATGTGCTTAAGATACAAATGAGCTGTACAAATATCCATGAAAGTCAATTAATAATATCTAAGACTCAAATAAATAAAATAACCTGTCAAGAAAGGAGTTCATAGTTTTCCCTCCCGCCAAAATCTTTCCCCTTCCAAAGGCTCTCTGCATCCTCCTCCCACCTCCACCACCCATACACCTCTTCTGGCCAAACTTTCTTTTAAATAAATCAACTCCCTTCTCCCTCTTCCCCTCCCCTTCCCTCCAACTTTGCCACTTCTCCATCTTTTAAGAATAAATCAGAACTGACAAGCCACATCCTTTGGTGAAGAAAGCCAACAGCAGTGATTTATCAAAAACAGTGGCAAGAAGGTGATTATTAGCTAGGAGATATAGTTTAAGACAACAATTGTTTAAGCCTTCCGTTTAGTTTATGCTTACAGGGGCTAGTGCCAAAAGCAACTTCATTCAAATTCACACTGTGTGGGCCTTGGGCTTCAAGAGCTTCTGTAAACGCTGTCCAGGACAGAACTGAAGGCTTTTCTGCAACCCGAGTTCAGGGGACAGGAATCTGATAACTCGTTCACTACGACATGCATTTGAGTTTAGACAACTGTGCAGCGTTAAGACAATCTATAGCTTACTTTTACACGCGACTGAAAGCATCGATTAAACAGGGCAAAACAATGAACTTTATTAACGCCTGAGACAGACGCAGAGAGGAAAAAAAAAAGAGAGAGAGAGAGAGACCTTTGCCAGTGCCAGCAAGTGCCTCCACCCCATTTCCCTCTGTCCCCGCCCACTTGCCCATTCATTCCCAGGTTTCTGAGAAGGGAAAGGACTGAGAAGAAGGGGTGGGGATTTTAAAGCAAAGATGCCAGAGGGAAAAAAGGAAGTCCAAGGAGGCAAGGCACCAAGGGTGGGAAGTGAAAATAAACTGTGTGCAGGGGGGTGGAGCGCAAAAACCTAAGGGACAACACTGAGTTTAGATTACACACAGAGGGGTGGAAGAGAGAGGGATCCCTCACCCCTTGTCACCCTCCCCCCCCCCCAAAGATACAAATAAGCTAAAAGCCTAAAAGATAAATACACAGTGCCCCCAGAAACAACAGGGGGGCCAGGTTAGAGGAGGCTTTCGGATGGAGGAGATGAGAGATGGTGGTCCTTGCGCTTCAGCCTTACCTCGTTGGACAAAATGCTCCCGTTGGAGATGATGTCTGGCTGCTGGTCAGCATAGCCGGTGACGATGGCCCCGCAGGGGTTGTGCTCAGTGTCCGTGCTCCGGGAGGGGCTGCAGGGCTTCAGGAACATCAGGTCGGTCTTGGCGGACTCCGGGGTCAGGCAGACCTGGTAGCAGTAATTCTGGTTGTGGTGATGGGAGCCGCCGAAGCCCCCGGCCTCCTCCACCACGGGCACCTGCGCGGGGTTGCTGGCCACGTTGGAGCTCTGCACCAGCATGATGTCCGACTTGCTGAGTTTCTTCTTGCGCGCCCGGGCCTGGCGGCCGCAGCAGGCGGAGCCCCCGTGGCCGCCGCCGCCGCCGCCGCCGCAGCAGCAGCAGCAGCACAGGCAGCAGTCGCCGGCGGCCAGGCACGTGTAGATGTTGAGCTTCTTCTCCTTCTGGCAGCGCACGGCCAGCACGATCATGGCCAGCAGGAAGATGAAGGACACGGAGCCCAGGGCTATGATGAGGATGAGGGTGAGGTCCAGCGAGGTCTCCCCGCCTCCTCCTCCTCCTCCTCCCGCGCCGCCGGAGCGGTTGGGGGGGCGCTGGTGCTCCCCGGGGCCCCCGGGCCCGCCCCCGCCCCCGCCCGGGGGCTCCGCGGCGCCGTCCACCAGCTGCACCAGCAGTGTGGCCGTGGACGACAGGGGCGGCTGGCCGTGGTCGCGCACCTCGATCACCAGCTCGTAGGGCCGCTGGGGGTCGCGCTTGGCCGGCACGCGGCGCGCCGTGCGGAGCTCCCCGGTGCGCCAGTCCATGCGGAACAGGTTGGCCTCGTTGCCCCGCACGAGGCTGTAGGTGAGGCGCGCGTTCTCGCCGTCGTCCGCGTCCACGGCGGCCACGCGGGTGAGCAGGTAGCCCGGCTCGGCCGAGCGGGGCAGCGCCTCGCGGGCCGGCGTCCCGTTGCGGCCGGGCAGGGGCGCCACGATGGAGGGCGCGTTGTCGTTCTGGTCCAGCACCACGATGTGCACCGTGGCGTTGCCCGCCAGCGCCTCGGGGCTGCCGGAGTCCCGCGCCTCCACCTGGAAGCTGAAGTCCTTGAGCTGCTCGTAGTCGAAGGAGCGCAGGGCGTAGAGGTAGCCGTTCTCGGCGTTGATGCTCACGTAGGTGAAGACGCTCATGCCCTGGATCTGGCACTCGAGGATGGCGTAGGCGAGCCGCGCGTTGGCGCCCTCGTCGCGGTCCGTGGCGCTCACGGCGTAGATGTAGGCGCCCGGCACGTTGTTCTCGGTCACGGCCACGTCGTAGACGGGCTGGGCGAAGCGGGGCGCGTTGTCGTTCACGTCCGACACCCGCACCTGGATGGACTTGCTGGTGGCGAGCGGCGGCTCGCCGCGGTCCCGGGCCACCACGGTGAGGGTGTAGGAGTCGCCGGCCTCGCGGTCCAGCGGCGCCTCGGTGACGATGGTGTAGTAGTTCTTGAAGGACGACTTGAGGCGGAACGGCACGTCGCCCAGCAGCTCGCACTGCACCTGCCCGTTCTGCTCCGAGTCGCGGTCGGCCACGCTGAACAGGGCCACCACCGTGCCGGGCGCCGCCGCCTCGCTCACCGCCTCCTTCACCGTGCTGAAGCTGATCTCGGGCGCGTTGTCGTTGGCGTCCAGCACCCGCACCAGCACCTTGCAGTGCGCCGGCACGGCGTTGGGGCCCAGGTCCTTGGCCTGCACGTACACCTGGTGCGCCGCGCTCTCCTCGTAGTCCAGCTCCCCGCTCACCTCCAGGCGGCCCGTGCGCGGCGCCAGCGCGAACAGCTCCCGCGCCCGCGGCGACAGGTGGCTGCTGAACGAGTACACCACCTCGCCGTTCGGGCCCTCGTCCGGGTCCGTGGCGTTCAGCTGGATCACCAGCGTGCCCGGGGGCGAGTTCTCGGGCAGGGACACCGTGTAGACGGGCTGGTCGAAGGCGGGCACGTTGTCGTTGGAGTCGAGGACTCGGATGGTGAGGAGGGCCGTGCCGGTGCGCTGCTGCTGGGGGGGCAGGCCCCCTCCGCCTCCTCCTCCTCCTCCTCCTTCGCCGCCGCCTCCTCCTCCCCCTTCTCCTCCTCCTCCTCCCCCTCCTCCCCCGTCCACCGCGGTCAGCACGTAGCGGTGCACCGCCTGCTGCTCCCGGTCCAGCGGCTTCTCCAGCACCAGCTCGGCGAAGCGGGTGCCATCGCCCTGGGTCTGCACGTCCAGGGAGAAGTAGCTGTTGGGGGTGATCTGGTAGTCGCGCAGGGAGTTGGTGCCCACGTCCGGGTCGAAGGCGCTCTCCAGGGGGAAGCGGGTGCCCGGCGTGGCGCTCTCGGAGATCTCCACCGTGAGGTCGGGCTCCGGGAAGGAAGGCGGGTTGTCGTTGATGTCCAGCACCTCGATCTCCACCCGGAACAGCTCCAGCGGGTTCTCCAGGAACACCTCCAGGTGCAGCACGCAGGAGGGACTCTGCTTGCAGATCTGCTCGCGGTCGATCTTCTCGTTCACGTACAGCACCCCGGTCTCCAGGTTGAGGTCCAGGTAGGGGGTCCGGGAGTTGGGCACCGTCTGGAACCTGCGAGCCGAAAGTTTGGTGATGTCCAGGCCCAGGTCTTCCGCGATGTTGCCCACGAACGTGCCATGCTCCTGCTCCTCCTGCACCGTGTAGTGAAGCTGGGAAAGGACTCCCCGCACCATCCAGAGCCAGGCAAAAAGGAATAGCACAACCATCTCCAAAAGGGAAAGGAAGCAGCGCCCCGCAGCCAGCCAATCGCCTCCCCCACCAGCACGAGAGAAAAAAAAATTAAATACAAATAAAAGTGTTCTCTCTGTGTATGTGTGTGTGGGGGGGGAAGGGGGAGCGGGGGTCTTGTGGCTTTTCTGTCCTTAAAAAAAAAAAAACCTTATTCTTTTTGCTTCATGTCAGGGCTTCCCCCAGTCCAGCCTCATTTTTCAATCTTAGCGCAGGAAGAGTGGCAGGCGTCCCCTTGCCTCATCTGTAATCTTCCCAGTGACCGATTAATAAAATAATAATACAACAGTCCGCGTCCTTTTATTCCCACCGTCTTGGCGCAGCGCGACGCTGGCAAATCCCAAGGAGGCAATTTCGATATTTCAAGACTGTCCTCGGTTTGTCTTCCTGCTGATGGGAGGAGAAGGAGGAGGAGGGAAAGAAGGAGGAGAAGGAGGAGGAGGATGAAGAGGAGAAGGAAGAGGAGATGCTGCCGGCACCGCTGAACATGCCTCTTAATGTCAACGGCGGGCAAATGCCAAAGGGCTCAAGAGCAGGGAGAGGATTCTGTGCCGGAAAAGCATCTCACGGCTCTGCAGCATGAAACTTTCATTCTCTTCATTTCTCCGGGTGGCTGTTCTAGGCATTTTTTTTTTTTTTTTCCTTTTTCTTCTTCTTCTTCTTCCGACCTATTTGTATTTTTTGGCTTTCCCAGTCTCCTCTCTCTCCGTCCTCACTCCCGCCGGCCTTTCTGCCTCTCCGTAGGTGTGATGAGCAGTCTCTTTCCCGCTGTTGTCTTCCCAAGCCTCTCTCCCTCTAAGCCGTCAGTCTCTCTTCCTTCCAGTCCTGTCCCTCCTCCGGCTCAGCCTCGGAGCCCGCGATCTCCGCTGGCAGTTTCTGAGCTCGGAGCGCAGCGCTTCTCTGTTTTTGCGCAGCGCCCTCCTTCTGCCAACCAATCCCCGAGGAGCACCACCCCCCGCGCCCCCGCGGATTGGCTGCGCCGGCCGTCAAGTAGGCGCGTCACCCGGCAGCCGGGCGGGGCGGGGCCGAGCCCGCGGCCGGGCTGGCTGGCGGGCGCGGTGAGTGTGAGTGTGAGAGGGAGCCGGGCCCGCGGGTCCCGAGGCGCCGCCGGGGACTCTGCCGCGGAAAGTTCCCGGTCCCCAGCCGCAGGCCGCGGGGAGGGAATAGAGAGGTTCCCCCGTTTGCATCAGCAACTGCGAAACCACAATAGCAACCGCGGCAGCGGTATCCTCTCCCAGGAGCGGGGTTTCCAATGACGCTCACATTCCTGTTCCCTGGAAGGTATTTTCCAGGCTGCGGATGGTGGAAATGCATCCCCGAGGACGGGGCAAAGTTGCAGAGGGCGGCCAGCCATCGGCAGGGGTGTTACCTAAGTAAAGGGGCTCCGGCAGAGGCGGGCAGGGCATGTAGACACCGCATCTCACGTGGCCTGGGTCACACGGAGCGTGGGGTCTGCAGGGGCTATAGAGGGTGCAGAAGCTATAGAGGGTGCAGGCCCATCCGATCGGCCTGACCTCCGTGGGGTGAGTCCCATCCCAAGGAGGTCAGGCCGATCGGATGGGCCTGCACCCTCTATGGACTCGCCTCCCGCCGTCTCCCTTGCAGACCCGCACACTCGCACTGCACAGATGGATTCGTCTGGGCACCTGGGTTGAGCTGGGAGCGCTGGGAGCACGGGCTGAGGGGCTCGTTTCCTCGGAGCTCTGCCTGCCTCCAGCCCAGAGAACGCTCCCCTCCGGGCTGCGGGCGCCGAGCGCCCTGAGCGCTGCCAGGAGCCCGGGGAGCCCGCGCCTCCCTCTCCCCGCCGAGCGCTCCGCGGCGGCGGCGGCGGCGCGCACAGGCTGTGTGTTTTCCGCCTTATTTCTGACAACCCAACATTCCCCCGCCTCCTCCGCCCACCCCTCACCCCCCCATCCCCCCCACCGCCCCACCCATCCCCGGCCCCGGGGCTAGACCCGGCGCCCGTTCTGTGCCCGGCGATGCTGGCGCGCTCGCTGCATGGGGACAGGGGCGGCTGGGAACTTGGGAGTGGGGGACGCGGGTGGGGGGTGGGGGGGGCGGGGTGGACCGGGCGAAAACGCGGGGCCGTGTGTGTGTGTGTGTGTGTGTGTGTGTGTGTGTGAGAGAGAGAGAGAGAGAGAGAGAGAGAGAGAGAGAGAGAGAGAGAGAGCGCGTGTGTGTGTGTGAGAGAGAGGGAGCGAGAGCGCTTGTGTGTGTGTGTGTGTGTGTGTGTGTGTGTGTGAGAGAGAGAGAGAGAGAGAGAGAGAGAGCGCTTGTGTGTGTATGTGTGTGTGTGTGTGTGAGAGAGAGAGAGAGAGAGAGAGAGAGCGCGCTGTGTGTGTGAGTGAGTGTGTGTGTGTGTGCGTGCTTGTGTGTGTGCCTGTGCGGTCCCGGCCGGCGCTGGCACATTGCGGGAGCTCTCAGCCGTCCCCCCTGAGCCAGGGCGCCACAGCCCGGTGTGGGTCCCAGAGGACCGCCGCCCCCACTCCGGGTCCCCAAGGAGGCGCCTGGCGAGCTCCGGTGCCCACTGCCGGAGCGGGGCCCAGCGGCGTCCACACGCCCAGCTCCTGTGAAGTTCCCATCCAGCGCGCACGCATCCCCGCCAGAGAGAGGGTGGCATGCCAATTCTCCAACATCACACACACACACACACACACACACACACACACACACACACACACAGTTCTCTGTTCAGCGGGCTGTGGATTCACGAAAGCAGCCCCAGTTCAATTTCCTTCCAAAACCACGAGACAGAAGGGTCCCTGGGGGGCTTCCTCGCCATGAATGACCCTAGAGCAACACCGCCGCGACCTTCCAGAAAAGGAGGTTCCTTTCCCCTGGACCTCAAGCTGTGCTGTTGCCTTTCCCGCCTAGCAGGGGACGAAGGACTAAGGACGGCGATTGTCCGAGGACTGGATTGCAGGTTGAGCCCATGCCCCTACCTGTCCCGGGAGTGCGAGCCTGCTGCCCTGTGTGTCTCCCCCCCCCCCCCCGCCCCCTCCAGCTCTGTGGCGGTGTCGGTCCTGCCTTTGAGCGGCTGGAAGGGAAGGATGCCAGCAAACATGGCTAATCCCTTTCCAGCTGCAGTAAATTGATGACTGGCCGAAGCCAAGTGCAAACCGCTGCCGTTGCAATGATGCGAGCGTCACGTCCCGCCACTGAGAAGGGACCTGTGGATCCATGGAAAGGAGGTGATAGTTTTTATCTGAACGCGAATGTGGCACTGCAGTCTGCACTTTCACACGCCCCACCCCTGCGTTTGCTTTCCAACTGCGGGATGGAAAGGACAGGCTCTGAGCTCTTCAAGCTGACTCATCAGAATCCCGGTGCAGTTTTTAAATTTTATTTTAAATGACGGTAATGTTCTCATGTTTTCCTATGTACGTGTGGGAACACGTGTGTGTGTGTGCGCGCGCGCGCGTGTGCGTGCGTGTCTGCGTGTGAGCGCCCTGCGGCTGGATGACAATGCAGATCCAGAATTTGGGGGAAAAGGGTTTTGTTTTGTTTTGTTTTGTTTGTTTTGTTTTGTTTGTTTGCAACATGCAGGTGAAGTTTGAGCAGACTTGGGGCGTTCGCTGAGAGCCCAAGGGCTTCCTGAGGTGGAGAGGAGGCTGTGGAGAGATGGTCAGATTTGCCTGTGAATAACCACTACATCCACTGGAACGCTGGAACCGCTTTTTATTTTTTTTTTTGTAGTAGCAGATGTGTTTGAATCAGGACTCTCTCACTGCAAACGTGGGTTACAAGCGCCTCCTAGCGGCCAAAGGAGCATAGGGCAAGCCGGAGAAATTCGCTCGGAGCTCTCTCTCGCCTGTTGGGGGCTTCGCCTGTTGGGGGCTCAGCAGGATTTCTTGGGTCACAAAGGCCTGTGACCGCGCCGGGGGGCGGGGGGGGGGGGGTAACCCCTGTCCGGGACCTGCAAGAGGTCTCGCCTCTCTGACTTGTCCTCTCCGAGGTACCATCGGAACCGGCGGGGTGATGACGGGGTCTCCTGCCAGAGGCGCCCGCTTCCCTCTGGCCAAGGGCAATTTCAAGAGCATTTTGCTGGGGACCAGGATTCAGAGAGTGGCATGGATAGCTTTCTTTACCTCCTAAACCCCAAACCGTTAAACAGCCCCGCCCTGCCACCCACCAAACAAAACAACACTTTCAATTCGCCTTTTGTAAAAAACGCTTCTTAAGGGTAACTGGTTTCTTCTCCCTCTTGCTGTGCCAATCAAGCAGATCCCCCCTCCCCTCCCTTTTCCTTTTTCACTCTCTTTGGTGGACCCGGAATTTAGTGAGGCCATGAGCACATAAAAAGCCTCAGTGGTGAGCTGACGACCTTTGAAGCGCAGGATTTTATATAATGCTGTGTCCCTGGACACCCCATCAGTGGGCAGGAAAAGGGAGAATCAATCTCTAGTCCCCCAAGCCCCGGGGCCCCTCCAGGAGGGCCAACCATCTGGATCAAAACAAATTCCATTCTAAAACAGAAGGGGGAAGTAGTTATTATTTGGAGGGAGGTTATCAAAATCAATTTATTGGTGTATGAGAGCGATAAGTCACCTTCCTCTCTTTCATTGGCTCTAAGTGCCGCAGCAATGTGTGTGTGTGTGTGTGTGTGTGTGTGTGTGTGTGTGTGTGTGTGTTTGTGGGGGGTGGGGGTGGGGTGCTAAGATCCTGCACATGTGTTTTACATTCCTAGTTGCAAACTCTGGAACTAGGTAACCAGGTTGCCTTCCTCCCTACCCTTTTCTAGAAAAGGCGGGAGGGAAACAGGTTTGTGAACCAGCCTTTGGATAAATGAGTGTTTGCAGTGACTTAACTTGACTTGAAAGCAATTTGTTTCTAAATCCTCTTGTTATTGCAGTGTGCCCAGAGCCTTGAGAGGAGACTTTTTTTTTTTTTTTTAAAGAAATGGAAGACAAAAAATTAAAATTGTCAATAAAGAGTATTTCAAACTCCAGGCTAGTCCAGGATTGAGCTAGATGGTTCTGGGCACTTGCCGTTTCCAGCAAGGAGAGTGCAGGGAGCAAAGGGAAAGGACCTGGGCTGCACTGCA
The DNA here is from genome assembly GCF_964339955.1 of Pipistrellus hanaki. Classification (NCBI taxonomy): domain Eukaryota; kingdom Metazoa; phylum Chordata; class Mammalia; order Chiroptera; family Vespertilionidae; genus Pipistrellus; species Pipistrellus hanaki. Next base: position 40,751,758 of record NC_140507.1, on the reverse strand, counting down.
TCTTTGAAAGGGTGGCCATGCAATAGGTTTGTTTGTAGCAGTGCAACCTAACAAGAGGTGGGAAGGCAGAGCTTTGGAGCCAACACCATAGATTTTGTTAGCTTTTATTCTAAAGAGTGAGTGTAGCCTGTGCTATTGTAAGCTTTCGGATAATTCTTCAGTGACTGTGTTCTAAGGCTTGAACCCAACCATGTTTTGAGGGACTGAGAATACTAGATATTCCATGAAGTTTTATTTGATATTCAAAATAGAAACGTTCTCTATTTTGTTTAACCTAGTTAATGCTGGTGTGGCTTCATGCTCCAGTGTCTTTCCAAGTGATCAGACAGAGCCAGCATTTTGTTAAACTCTAGACAGTGAATTAAAAACACTGATGAGCTGAAGCAGCCCTCTAATGCAAAATGACAAATTGCACTTAAGCAATACATGAACAAGAAGATGATTTATGGATTTTTACAATGGTCTGAGCAAATGAAAGCAACATGAATTATACATCCTAATGCTCATTGTATCATTTTCTAATAGTACTGTTTCAGTTCAGATGCTAACTCTCACCCTTCCTATAAGAGATATTGATCAATAAGAGGTCCAAGAATATTTTTAAATTAGGCAATGGTGTTTGATACTGCTTGCAACTGTGTGTGTTTCTTGAGTATGGGTATGGTAGTGATGAACATTGAACATACTAACATTCCTGTTATCTCTATTAGTGATAAATAAATAGTCCTTTGGATTTATGTTTTATTCCACACTTTCCTTCAGAATCAAATAAGTAGATCTGATTAAGAATGACAATCTTTATTACATCATGGCCTTTTTTTTCTCTAAATCCAAATGCATTACCTCATCTTACACTTTTCTTTCATTACTTTGGATATTGAAAAATCTGATTTCCCAAAATGTCTTTATCCTTTTCATATTTGTTTTATCCTGTTTTGTTTTGCTTTTCAGAACATTGTTCAATTCCATAGTGTATTAAAGACACCCTTGAGTTAGTAAAAAGGTGATAGCCTTAGTTGTGTTTTTTTTTTCCTTATAGACAAAATACATCTGATGGCTGTTAAATTACAGAAGAAAAATCAATCAGGTAAAATGTTATATGGTTCTTTTTGCAGTCTGAAAAACTTTTAAAAATCTAGTCACTTGTGTGCTGTGATGAGTGAATATTTATATCATTTTTTAATCATTTTTATTTAACCATCTGTGGCTTGTATAACTAAGCATTTTGGAGTGTGTGTGGAATTTTAAGTGAAGACAGTGTCTTTACTGTGTTAATACTCTACCACAGGAAAGTACTAATTACCCAGAGGCCTCCAGAGTCACATTATTAGGCTTACTCTAATTATACAGGTTTATAAAAAAAATAATATTGAACCCCAGCTTCTGTTTTTGACAGCATTCATAATCACTCTTACTGAAAGATTACTAAAATCAATGATGTGATTAGGATTGTACATAAGAACTATGAGACATCACATTTAAAAAGCCAGTTGCTTTGTTAACAGAGATGATGTGTGAAGTTACTGATGAGGTAGAAATGAAGCTTTGAAATTAAGGTTGATGTAGAACAATTTCACAAATTAATTGTAAACCCTTAATAAGTTTATATGAGTAAGAGAAAATGAGTCTAGAACTCTCTTTTTTCATCCTCAGTGGGTATGTTTCTTATAGTAGCAGCCTAGTACTAATTGTATTCTTAAGAGGAAGCCCCTTGACTTTCTAAAATACATAATGAGATTACCTAAATCCTAACTAGGGTTACAAATCATAGTGTTATTTTATGAAGAGTTTGACACTGTTATTGCAGACAGACCATGAAAAGAATATCAAACTAGCTTTAGAATTTAATAGTAAACAGAATAGATAAATAGGTGCATCAATAAAAAAAGTTTTTCTTTAAATTCAACTGCCTGGTTAATATAACTATTTATATAAGAAACTTGATTTTTATGATCACTTACTTAAATATCTCGGAAATGCTACACTGTAAAATGTTTGTTTTATTGAAATTCCAGTTTGTTTTTTAGGTAGAAATGACTAAAGTCTTTTAAAAACCCAACGTGCACCAAGCATTTTTACATAAGTTATAAGATTCCCCCCATATCTATAGGGATTATTATTCACCTTAAAACATATTTCCATTATACTTAATTCCAGAAGATGTGTTTTTAGTAATCTGTATTTGAGAAAGTTTTTCTTAAGTTCCTTATTTCAAAGAAATCTTACCTAAGATAGAAAATCCACTGTACATGACAAGTGTGTTAAAAAAAACACACTTTAATCTCTTACAACTAATGAAATGCATTCCTTTTCTCTACAAATACTCAACTATGATCTAGCATCTCATGATTTTCTCTAACTTTTATTTTATGTCCTGGGTACTAGGTTGAGTAGATAAATATGGATAAAGTAAGCACAGTAATCTCTCGGGATCCACGGGGGATTGGCTCCAGGACTCCCACGGATACCAAAATCCAGCTGCTCAAGTCCCTTACACAGAACAGTGCAGAACAATGCAAACCATTGTCCCTTCACATCCGAGGATTCCCAACCTGCCAGGTTGGTTAAGTCTATGGATGAGAACCCAGGGAGACGGAAAGCAGACTGTATATTTATTAAAAAATATAAGTGGATCCTCAAACCCATGTTGTTCAAGGGTCAGCTGTACCTTGACAGGTATTCTGAATTGTTTCCCCCATTTACGAGGTCATAATGGCAAGCTAAGAATTCCTCTGTGATTAGAAAATTAGATGATCTGAGTAAACATAGCTCCAGTGATAGGACACCTGCTGTCTTAGAATCAGAAGATGTAACTTGGAAGCATGTTGGAGGGTTAAGTTAAAAAGACCCTGGACAGTGTGGCTCAGTGGTTGAGTGTCAACCTATGAGCCAGGAGGTCCTGGTCAATTCTGGTCAGGGCACATGCCTCGGTTGAGGGCTTAATGCCCAGTGTAGGGTGGACAGGAGGCAGCCGACCAATGATTCTTTTCCATCGTTGATGTTTTTATCTCTCTCTCTTTCCCTCTCCTTCCTCTCTGAAATAATATATATACTAGAGACTGGTACATGAAATTTGTGCATGGGGGTGGGAGGTTTGTCCCCTCAGCCCAACCAGCACGCTCTCCAATCCAGGACCCCTGTCAGGATCGGGTCTAAATCGGCAGTGAGACATCCCTCTCACAATTTGGGACTACTGGCTTTTAACTGTTCACCTGCCTGCCTGCATGATCACACCTAACTGCCCCCCCCCCCCCCCCCCGCTGGCATAGTTACCAACTTCCCACTCCCGCAGGCCTGGTCACCCCCAACTGCCCCCGCTGCGGGTCTGGTAGCCTCATGCAGCTTGTTGCTCAGTCGTTTGGTTGCCCCTCACTAATCCCTGCCAGCCTGGTCGCCCCATGCAGCCTGTTCAGTTGTCCTTTTGGTTGTTTCGGATGGATGGTCACTTAACCTTTTATATATAGAGATACAAAAGCTTGATTGACCTGGTTGATTAAAAGCATTGTCCTGAATTTCAAGCCAGATGGGACACTGTCTGTCTTCTTACTAGCAGTTCTTCAAATCTCCTGAAATGGAGGTCTGTCAGTTCAAAAAAAGGGCTCTGGGTCATCATAGTACATTTTCTTTTTCTCTTCTTATTCTCCAGCTTTCTTATTCCATAACAGGCGCATGGAATGTGTGGTTTAGATATTATGGAGTTTGAAAATACTTAAGTAATTAAGATAGCAATTATTTTATACATACAAGGTTTAGAGTACCCCTGTGTGACTTTCACAGGCTAGTAAAGTTGGGATTAATTGGCCAGAATAAAAAGGTTTAAGTATAAATGTGAAGTATATACATGAACACACATGTAAGAAAAAGGCAAAGTAGTTAAACTATGTTTTTGGCATAGGAAATATAAATGTTATCAGCAACAAGGGAGAGTTCACACAGTCTTAAGATGCTGTATGCAGACACTTGCTTGGTCTACAATGGAGAAGTTTCATATCATGAAAGCCAAGGGTTAGTTGTTAATTTTATACACTATACAAAAAATGAATTCCAGGTGGACTATGTTTTATTTAAAAACATAAAGCTATAGGATAACTACACTTATACTAGTATCTGGCAACCTAAATGAAGAGATAAACTGAGGCAAGCTCAGATGACCAGAAATTGTGTTTATTTGGGAAAAGCAAAGGAATTTAATTTGTCAATACTAACTGTAGCAAGCTCAGGCGAGCCTGCTGAGAGATTGGGGTGGGCCGTATTTATGGGCAAGGAGTGCAAAGAGGGGGAAGTCCAGCCAGAGCATTACAGTGAGCTCCTTGGCTTGAGGATAGGGGGAGGTACTTGGGCCATGATTATTGATCAAGAGAAAATGTCCAGCTTTCCCTAAATCAGGCAACTGAGGGAAATCAGCCTCTCAGTTGTTTGAGAGCAAATGCGTGTGATTCTTCATTTCCTATCCTCTAGTTCCGCTTTAGATTGAGATCCTTACCTGTACCCAATATGTTGTCACTCCAGATATATTTCTTAAAAGGGCCTAAAATAGCGATTCAGGTAGACTTCTGAAGGCAGATGAAGACAACCACCACCACCACAGCAGCTCCCAAACAGATATTTGAGAGACAGCAGACGTGGGAAGCTCTCCCCATGACACAAGTACCCGCTCCTGGGACTGCTGCTTGGGTAGCCCCTGGCCACTGAAACCTCGGGGAAGGAGGAAAATTCCAGGAGAGGAAAGCAGGCCTGAGAGTTTCCCACCTGTCTGTTTTGCAATGTGGTCCCCGTTGACCATGGTGTAGAAAGAGGTGCAGGTAAGACCGTTAGCCTTTCAACAAGTACCTCACTAATAGGATTAAAAAACAAAACAAAACAAAAAAACCCCAATTTCTTGGTGTTGAGGTCCCATAAACCCTAGAAAGAGACTTCTTTTACTTGGAGAGTCCTTACATAGTAACGCATTTTTCAGATTCCAATTTGGAGAGGGATTTTTGGAACAGTGAGGTTTATTTCTAACACACACAGATAGTTGGAAAACTCTCTTACTGGTTGTTTCATGGTTATTTCTTACAAAAATAGAGTGTAGTCATTTTTAAAAAGTTTTTTGCTTCGTTGCTTATTTATGTTTTAGCATATTGCTCCTTACCCGATTTACTGGATCTTTCTTACAATTAAAATGGCAAAGAATGAATAGGTATCAGCCTAGAGCATATAATGTATTTACTTTAAAAAAAATCTATAGGTCTTTACCATGATTCTTTTTCATAGTACATAAGAATTAAGCTATGCTGAAAGGGAAAATTTGGTTGCGATTTTAAAATGAGTGCCCCTTTCACAAAAATGCTCCTCTTTCTCCTCCTTAAAGTTAGTGGTTTGGGGTTAGCTTAGTGCTCTCATAATATTTACATGTTTAAAATAAGGACAGGCATGGGAGCATGAGATCTGATTCATACAGCAGAGGCAGAAACGTGAACCCCTTCTACCTACAGGTGAATCAGAGCTTTCCATATACGGGAAGAAATGTTACTGATGTTCTAGTTTTATTTTAACTCTAATAATTATGAATAAAATGGATAAAGAAAAAAACTAGGTTATGGAATTTAAGGTTATCTTTTTAATATGGTATGACAATTTTAAATTGTTGATGCTCATGCAGTTTCTGCTGAATTTTCACTGTGTTTGTGAGTACTTGTGAATCGTTTTCCTATATCTCAGAAGAACGTGTTTTATTTCGGTGAATTATAGGTGGCAGTGTACACAGCTAAATTCCACATTTTATTGCAGGTATAAAGAAGATATTTCAGTTGGTTAACAGTTTCATATTTAAGCTTTTTGTCATTCTAGCCCCCGTTCTAAACTTACCCCTCCTTTTTATTCTTAATCTAAAAACATCAAATATACTCCCTCAGGTAAAAGCTTGCTCTTGGGAAGTATTTTGAATGTTATGTGTATCTGAAAGTGTGTGTGTGTGTGTGTGTGTGTGTGTGTTTACATGTTATTAAATAAAGATGTATTGGAAAGAGTATAATATTGACTAAACAGCTGATTTAATATTAAAATCAGAATTTTAAAGCTGAAAGGAATTTAGAATTACATCGCAAGACAGAGGATTTTTTATTCTGTCTGTTTAGATTTTCTGTTTCAAAAGCAACAAGCAAATGTGTTTTGGTTGCCTGGTGGTGAAAAATGCAAAGCTTTCTTGATTTACTATCCTGAGGGGTGATATCTATCCTAAAGAATGCTAAGTACAAAATTGCTATTCTTTAGGGCTGATATCCACTGCAAATGCAGGATAATAGATTATAAATGATGTAGAGAATAGGATAAACCTTAAGTTGATGATCAATAGCCAGCCGTATTGTGACATTTCATGGAGAATAAGAGCATTAGGCAACATGGCGGTCCAATGACACCATTCTTTACAGAGGATTTTACAAAGTGCATCCAAAGGTTTTCTGAAGGTTACTCAGAGACATAAGGCGGACGTGGGGGGCGCGTAGGTGGTGCAGGGAGAGCCGGAAGTGAGAGTCCAAGAAGCAAGCAGGTCCAACTCTGGTGCCCTCAGCTTTTCTGTTGTTTTGTTTTATATATTGAACTTTTAAATGGAAATCCTTTTATATAATTCAAATTATTCATCTGTAGAGCAGAAATAGAGAACTGAGTAGATACTGACACTCTCCCAGGGTCAAGTAGATAATTGTCAGGGCGGGGCTGACAATGACAGAATACTACCACTGGTAAGTAAGCAGTCCTTATTCTGCATTTCTGTTTTCGCCAGAGTGGGTTTTTTGTTTGTTTGCTTTCCTTGTCCTGTTCGCCACCATAATTTGTTTATTTGTTTTAATGCACTCAATTACTTTGCAATTCTTGGCCCATATGTAGCTTATAATTTTCAAATAGATATGCTTGCTTGCAAATGCTCACACTAATGCTGGCCAATTGTTTTGGGATCATTTGATTCACTCCAGCTGATATATAAACATTATTAATTCTAAAAGGAAATAAGCAGACAAAGAAATACAGAAAAGAACTACTTCTTCAGATTGTTTCCCCCTGCTCTTTTTCAAGGCCAGTAAGATTAGTTCTCTAAACTTCAATGTCTCTTAAGTCCTTTCCAACACATTGTATTGTTTTTTGATCTGATGTACTTCTCCAGTATTCAGAAGTCTGAATACTCTTAAGTACTGGGAGTTTAAAACGGGCATAAACCTGTAGAAACTGAAAGAGCCAGTAGCTAAAAGTATTGGGTAAAGTTCCTTTATAAAAAATAATGCGAAGCCATGAAAATCTGTAAATATAGGAGACTAACCCCAAATCTCCTTTCCTTGTTGGAGTAATGCAGTGGACCCCAGGTTATATCCTCCCTATTTTTTGAATCATTTACTCTCTTACATAGCTACTGAGTCAAATAGCAAGTTAAGAATGAGTATATTTTAACTTGAACATTTGACTTATTTTGCATATTTGGCTAGGCCTCGGGGAGGAAATCATTTATTTAAGTTGTGCTTGCATGGATGGACCTCTATGATAATCTAGATTTCAGACACTTTTATGAACTCACATTTATTAAATACTAGAGGTTTCTTGCAGGAAGATTCCTGCAATAGGGCTTCCTACTACAGTCTCCGCTGCCCCCCCTCCCCCCTGTTTCCTCCCTTCTCCACAGCCCTGCTGGCTTCTCTCCCTTCTCTCCCACCCTGCTTCCGTGCTTCTCTGCAGTTTCACTCCCTTCTGCAGCTCTTGGCTTCTTTCTACCCTGTCTTCAGTCTCTGGCCTGGATATGCAAATTAACCGCCATCTTGGTTGGGTTAATTTGCATACTCATCCTGATTGGCTGGTGGGTGTGGCTTGTGGGTATAGTGACGGTACAGTCAATTTGCATGTTTCTCTTTTATTAGAGAGGATAGGGCCCCCAGAAACTAAAAACTGGTTAATGTCCCATATAATTTTAAATTTAAATAAAAATGGCAAGAAGTTTTGGTTGATTAATTCAAGAAACACAAATTGAGCACCTTCTATGTGCCAAGAAGTTTAGAATTTTTTTGTTTGTTTGTTTGTTTGCTTATTTTTGTTTTTCTAAAATATATTTTATTGATTTTTTACAGAGAGGAAGAGAGAGGAACAGAGAGACAGAAACATCAATGAGAGAGAAACATCGATCAGCTGCCTCCTGCATACCTCCTACTGGGAATGTGCCTGCAACCAAGGTACATGCCCTTGACCAGAATTGAACCTGGGACCTTTCAGTCTGCAGGCCGACTCTATCCACTGAGCCAAACCGGTTTCGGCAAGGGCTTAGGATTTGTTAATGAATAAACTAGACAAATGTCCTCACCTTTGTTTTAGTGTTTTTATGTGTGTACAGGTAGCAAGTGAGTATCTTAAATAAGCAAATAATCTACCATGTCAGGAGGGGAAGGTGCTGTGGGGAATAGGAAAAAAGGAAAGGTTAAGAGACTTAATAGAAAATTAAGAACTTTCCCCCCTTTGAAATGTGTGAGGGTTATGGAACTCAGACATGAAGCAGAGTGGGTTATTAGTGACTGTAGTTGCTTTGCCACGGGAAGAGAAAACAAACACAACTTTAGCTGTTCTTCTTTAACTTTCCCTTTAGGAATTGCTTTAAAGTAGATTTTTCTCATTAGCCACTAAATTGAATGTTTTCCCATTAGGCGATTTGCCCCAAACACTAAATTAGTGGGAGGACCACTCAAATAACTCTCATTCTAATGGCAAGGTTTTGAAAGTAAAGGGATGTCTGGGTATACCAGAGGAGTAGCTTTCCTTTTTTTTTTTTTTTTTTTCATAGTTGTCCTTTTTGGGGACAGAAACATAAGGTAGTATAATAATCTGTCAGTGGAGGCAAAACTTTGGTTTAGGATATTGAGTTCCTATCAGAGTTCAGAGGACTCTCTTGGCTGTATTAACAGAATCCTTACCTTTCATGGGGAAGAACTTAACAATAATTTTTTTAAAAAAGAAAGAAATTAAAACCAAAACTGGTTTGGCTAAGTGGATAGAGCAACAGCCTGCGGACTGAAAGGTCCCAGATTCGATTCTGGTCAAGGGCATGTACCTTGGTTGCGGGCACATCCCCATTAGGGAGTGTGCAGGAGGCAGCTGATTGATATTTCTAACTCTCTGTCCCTCTCCCTTCCTCTCTGTAAAAAATCAATAAAATATATTAAATAAATAAATAAATAAATAAATAAATAAATAAATAAAATTAAAAGCAAAGGAAAATGTAGTTATTGTCATTTGAACAACTAAGTTTCACGTGGGAATTGGTGACAAAGAACTTTGTCAAATGTGACTGCCCCAAGAGCCTGGTTCCATTGGCCTTTGCAAAAATTTAACTCATATTCAAGGTAGAAGAACGATGATGCTTAAACATGCCAAATGCCAATATGATGGGCACTTGTGGAACGTGCTATCAGCCAGTGGATAGACGTGTAGGCCACACAGACTTTCTATGTTTCTCCTTAACGTACTCAGTTGTATAATTACACAAGCGGTGGCCTTTCTGTCATGCCTTTCAGGCTGCTTGTAAAACCTGCAACCACAAATGCTCACACTGGAAGACTTCCTCCTCTAAAATTGTCTCTTTTTATTTTACCAGCATGCCCATCTCCCAAGCTTATTTATTTATTTGCTTACAAACTTCGTGCATGTATTTATTCACTTATTAAAATTATGAAATGAACTTCTGTATGTTTGGGACATTGTGCTAAGTACTTACAGACACTTTTTCTGGATAAAAAGTTTTCACATGAAAGTTGGTAAGCTGATATGGCCAGTTCAGTACCCAATTTGAGAACCACAATCTGGTTTGTCTTAGCTTATGGCTGCACATAGATTAGAAAGAAGAGAGTGAGAATAAGTATTACTAGGTTTGCAGGTACAGGAACAGAAATCTGAATGACTTTAGTTAAGTGCTAGGTATTTGATATTTATAATGATAACAAAGAGAAAAGGTTATATGTTGTTGCCTGAATTTTTCCCAATGAGGTAGAGACATTTTTAATACATTTCAGAATCATTTCAACAGAGTAGTTTACATTTATATAAAGTTAATAATTACATTAATGATAACAACTATACATTTATAGATGTACAGTGGGTGAAGTTCTTGATTACTTATTTTAAAAGTTCTTTTATAAAAATTATTTTGTATGGTTTATTTTATTTTTAGTATTTGATGGGTAAGTGACACCACTGCAAATTGGACTCAGTCTATTTTTTTTTTTTTTTTTACTGCTCTCTATATATATTTAGCCTACTGGTTTGCCATGCAAATCTGTTCTTTTTTTTTCTATAAAGAATTTCCTTTACTTTATAGATTTGTAATGCAATTAATAAGTATATGTATACTTCTTCTAAATGTTTAAGAAATCACATTTAAATCATTATCTCACCTACATTTAATGATCTTTACTTTGGTATAATATATATAGAATTATCTTATACATATTTACTTGTGGATGTCTTATTTCTGACTTCATTCCATTACATTATGTTGCAACTATGTTTTAGTGTTTTGTTTTGCTTTTAGTTTCATATTTTAGCTTCTATGGGATGACTGCTAAATTTCCTATAATTTCTGGAAGAAATGATAGTAATTAAGAAGCACAAAAGTACCTATTCAGTTAGCCTACTTGTACCCTCAGAAGAATCATTAGTTGTAAAAAGTCTGAGGAAGCTTGTCCTTAGTTAATTGAAATAAGAGGATTTTTCACCTTTTTCTATTTCTTTCCACTCACTCATTTGGTTTAGTTTTGTTCACTCTAAAATGACTCACTAAAAAATGTCAAACTCTGTACATTTGTCTAGGTAATATTTTGTTGAAGCTTGTTAATCTATGGTTAAATCTAGGGTCAATATCAATCCTGTTTGGTTACCAGGCAGGCACTGAATACATTTTATGATAAAAAAACACAACTATTCAAATATGAAAATATTTCATTGATCTTTAAGAGGAAGGGATTTATTATGTTAACATCGATTGAAGAGTTCAAAGTGCAGATTGAGAGCTGCTTAATCTCCCTTTCCTGTGAATATTGCTCAGCCACAGGCACGGAAAGCTTGACTTCCATATAGATCCTTTCTTCCCCAGATAATTGCAGTATTTATGAAGATGAACTTTATCTGTTTCAGCTTAATATTTCTTTGAAAGGGCAGTCCTAATTTGGAAGCTACTGAATAAAAGGCACCATGCCTTTAATTACTTTTTAAAAAGAACCCCATTCTTTCCCCTTTGGGTACTCTAAGTTAGATTAAACATTTGGGGGGGAAACAAAGCAGAGGGGAGTTGTCAGTGGGGAAGGTATTCTGCACACAAATCTTAGCTACCATTCCTGTCATGGAAGAAAGGAAACGAAGAAAAAACAGCAGCTACCATTTCAGCTCAATAACTCCAGTCCTTCTTAGTGAAATCATTCTGAGACTGCTGAGTAGAAATAGTTTAAAGGTCCATTGTAAAAGAAATAAGACTTTTATTCCTTAATTAGACTCTTCAGAGACTATTGTGACTTTGCAAAATTGAATAACCTTTAATTCCCTGGTTATAGTTAAATCCTTAAGCTCGTTCGATTTCCTGTATCCGTGCGATTTCACTTTAAGGTTTCACCTTTATACCAGGTGCATACGCATGACGCCAGGCCAGGCCAGGCGTGGTTTCCTTTGGCTCTCACTTCAGTAACGAAGCAGAGTCACTTTCCTTACAATTAACACGTGACGGGGGGATAGAACTTGCAGCACTGAAGTCTCCTGATCATTATTACAAGCAGTGGAAAGAGGGGAATAGTCTGTATGTATTTCCTCCCTCATTTTTAGATGATGAAGACAGTTTTTCTTGTTTTTCCTTTAATATTGATACTTTTTATGATGTAAGATATTGGATTTTTATGGAGATTGTTTTCAATTTTGCTGCTTTTGAGTTGAGGTTGATTCAAAGGCAGCATTTTATGCCTGCATTTGCAATTTTGCTCTATAGCATAATGTATGGTAATGTCTATCATACACCAATTCAGAGTTGTTTAATTTAGAATTTCTGGAAATTTGAGTCTCATATTAAACTTTTTTTGACAGTGCAAAAGAGAGTATACTAAACAAATAAATACTGTTAAATATTGATGGAAAAGTATATATATTTGGAGGTCAAGCAGTTTCAAAGTTTTTAAAATAATTGAAAATGTTCAAAGCATTATTTTTCAATTACCTTGATATGGCGGTTTCAACTCATTTATCGATCATAGCATTTATCTTCCTAAGACATAGTTGATTGCTTTACATCTTAAGATCTTTCAGGTTATTGTAGTGTCTTAAAATAACGATTTTAATGTTCTCAATGTAATAAAATTAGCATATGTTTTCACCAAATAGTACAATGTGTAAAATATAGAGATCTCTGCTTTTAGCCTCCCCATGCAGAATAGCTAATCACCAAGGCCAAGTACAGTATTTGAACTTTGTAAGCTCTTTCTTTTAGTTGTACTTATATATCTAAATAACTCATTCATATTTCTATTACTTGACCTCTCAATTTTGGAATGTCCCAGAAGAAATTAATCATATGGATGTAAAGAATATACTATTGAAACTTGAGCCTGGCTGGCACGGCTCTGGCACGGCTCAGTGGTTGAGCATTGACCTATAACCCAAGGAAATATGATTCAAATTCTGGTTAGGGCACATGCCAGGGTTGTGAGCTCCATTCCTAGTGGGGGAATATGCAGAAGGCAGCTGATCGATGATAACGCTCTAGCTCTCATAATTGATGTTTCTATTTCTCTCCCTCTCCCTTCCTCTCTGAAATAAATAAATAAATAAATGAATAAATGAATAAATAAAAATATTTTTTTAAAAAAGACTCACCTTAATCCAGGATGGTCTCTAGAAATTCTTATCTTAATTACATTTGCAAAAATACTTATCCCAAATAAGATCACATCCTGAGGTTTTGGATGGACTTATCTTTTGGGAGGACTCAACCTGCTACAATAAGCATGACCAAATTTTAAAAACATGTTAAAATTGTGAAACATAACAAAAGTACAGAAAATAAATAATATTTAATATACAATAGTGCTAATAATTACGAAGTGGCCATCTAAGTAACCACCACCCATTGATATGTCATAGAACATCCCTGCTCTCTGAAAAAGCCTGGGTTTCTTTAATGATCATTTCCTTACCTCCATTCACTAGAATTATCCCATTTTATGGGAATTACTTTTCTTTAAAATGTTCTTACTCATGTAGCAAAATAATGCAAATCTAGATGTTTTTTAATTTCATACACAGTAATCATGATTATATAGTTTATTTTGTTATGCTTATTAAAATTAATATTATGTTTATAAGATTCTTATATTTCATTGAAGATGGGTGTAGTTAATTTGTTTCCTTCACAACTTAGTCATAAATTTTACTTTTATGGCATGTGCTTGTTATGTTCTTTTTTTTATTGGCTATTACAAACACCGTTGTTATGAACATTTTTCTATATTTATACTAGTATAACTCTGCAATTTTATGTGAGATATATGCCTGCTAGATGATGACAGTTTTTCAAAGTGACTGTAGCAATGTACCTCTCATCAGAAGTTTATGAGTTCCCATTGCTCTCACATATTTTATAGCACATGGTGTTGACTTGAATTTTAGTTATCGGATAATTCCTTAGGTGTGCAGTCAAATTCCAGGATAGCTTTCACGTTAGTATCCCTGCTTTTTTTCCAGGCCAACTTGCAGACCAGTCTTAATTTTCTAGTTTTTGTCTTCTTGGAATTTTTTTAAATTTTTTAATTTTTTTATGGTGGGTCTTAGCTATCAAATAAATACAGACAAAAAGCGGGTTAGCTTGAAAATGGTTTTACTCTGAGTGCTTGGATGAAGAATCGCCCCAATTATTCAATGCTGGTCACACTTCCTATTAGTTAGGTATCAGACTACATGGATAATTTACTCTTAACCAAATCTTTTGCATATGACATTGTGATTATCTCATGAAAGCTATACATACAGACACAACTATGATCATTTTATTGATGAAGATTATGAGACTCAGGAACATTAAATAACATACTCAAGGACAAGCTAGGAAGTTAAGAGTTAAAATACATACTCAAGTATGATCTTTTTTACATTCCTTTGATATCTTTGCTTAAATGCAATTTCAAACTATAAAGTTACAAATTCACTTATTTTAAATAATATTGCCAACTTAAAAATAAGTGCAATAGCCCTGCTCTGAATTAAACTACTTTCAAAGTTCTTCCTACGAGCATTGCTGCCTTATCCATATTCAAATAAATTTTTTACATTTATTATCCTGTCAAAAGTTACTCCTGTTGTTTTACACATTAGTTGAATGCAATGTATTTTATTTCCCTTTGTGGAATTTCTAGGTGATTCTTAGGAATCTTTGGAAGACAACTTGCTTAGACAAGTAGACTTCTTCCTTATTTGTTTTTAACCAGGTACATCAGAGAAGTGAAATAAGGACAATAAGGCCAATAGGAGCAAGACAAGAAAAGAAGATCCAGTTGAGGAAATTTATTTACCATTTGTCTGCAGTAGATTAGACTATGGTTGCCTTTTTGAAAGTTCATTCCTAACAAGGTATTTATTTTCAGTTAAGCTAATACAGTTTTAGAATACATTTTTGTATTGCTTAAAATCCCTCGAAAATCAGATTTATATTTTTGTAAAGGGATAACTTCCAACCTTATATCTTAGGAATTCTTCTTTAAAAATACTCAGCCATTTCAAACACTTGAACTAAATCTAAACCAACGATGAAGGCAACATTTCTGAGGTCGTGGCATGGGCAAAGGAAGTGGGGAGAAAGTGGCAGTAAGGATCCTTTGATCCTATTTACACAAAGAGATGAACATGTATTAATGAGCTGATAAATTTTCAGGAAAATTTAAAACTTCAATGTCTAGACTAATTAAGTATCATCCAATATTTATGCTCACATTGTGAGATTTTCTAATCCCCTTTTGCCTTCTAGCATCGGCTATGAACAATTAATTTATTGTTTAATTGATTCTTAGAAATTATGTTATTATCCACATAATACTGAATTTTAATGAAAATTTAGTTATTCAAAATACGACTGAACCTATCCGACCAGTATTAATCACTAAGTAGTAAATCATCTTCTGCACATGTTCCCACATATGGCTGCTTCTTAGTACTATTTCTTATTTTGAAAACTTTCAGTAGTTTATAATTTTGAAATGCTAACATACACATACTTCTTTAAAATAACTTCACGTATTCAGCCAGTGTGGTTCAGTGGTTGAGCATCAACCCATGAACAAGAGGGTCACGATTCAATTCCCTGTCAGGGCACATGCCCAAGTTTTGGGCTCCATCCCCACTAAGGGGTGCAAGATGCAGCCAATCGATGATTCTCTCTCATAATTGATGTTTCTATCTCCCTCTCCCTTCCTTTCTCTCTCTAAAATGAACAAAAACATCTTCAAAAATAAAATAACTTAACATATTTTGTAATTATGATCTTATCTCTTTCAGAAGGATAGGAAAAGTGGCTATTATGTGCAGTCTTTCAGATGAATTCTAATCTATCAGGTTGCTGTGGTTTAAAATATATGCCCTACCAGTCGATATACATTGAAATCTGTATTATCACTCTATTGGGTGCTGGGAAATTCCCTTAAAAATCATGCTTTTCAATTAATTTTGAGTTTCTTTGGTTTCATTTCCTGCTGTTGTAATCATTAGAAATCCATAGGGAGTGGAGTTTCTCAAAATAGAGGCAGTTTTATTCACATCATGAGCCTTGCAAACATTTTTTATTTCTACTTAGCTTTGGATAGATAAATACACCTTTGACTTGCATGTGCTTATTCCTAAGTCTGAACGCAGAGAACGTTTTATTCTGCTTTGAGATACAGATGGCAAAAGTCCCCAGTCTGCCAAGGAATTTTATTTGCTTCTAAATTCTGACTGTCCCATTATATGACTTCGTTATATTAAGATTTCAATGGTGCAAATAAGGGTCAAGGCTTCTTTGTTGATGAAATATTAAATCACTCCTTGGCTTTCTTACATCTGACACTTATTTTCTACTTCATCTTTAAGAGAGGAAGTTTGTGAGCTTTTCATCCAGCAGAGTAGCTGGATTTTATTCATGTTCAGAACCATTGAAACCTGCCAACCATATAAAAACAGTTGCCAATATGGGAGAAGTCTTCCTTGTGTTGTGATAGAAAGGGTTTCACTGTTTGGAGGTGAACTTAAAATAAAAATTTTATTCCTCCATTAAAAAAAATAAATGTGTATGCCTGCTTGTCCCAGGTGGCTTTGTACCAGAATGAGAAACAGAGTGGGTTCATTTAATAACATCTTAAGTCTGACATTATTTTTCAAACCATTTATGTATCATTGGCAAATGTGTTCTCCCATTGAGTAGGTTCTCTGCATTTTGAGCATGATTTCTTTGGCTGTGCAGAGCCTCTTAGTTTAATGTAATCCCATTTGTTTATTTGTCCCCTTCCTCTTGCCCCTAGGCGATGTGTTAGTGAACATTCTTCTCGGAGAGATGTCTGCGATTTTGCTGACTATGTTTTCTTCTAGGATTTTTATGGTTTCATGACATAAGGTTAAGTCTTTTATCCATTTTGAGTTTATTTTGAATATGCTTTTGTAAACATACACACACAAACATACACCAACACACACATGTGTATATTTAAGGTTAAAAGTCTCTATTTAATGTCAACTTTATTTTTTATTTTATTTTTTAAAATATATCTTACTGATTCTTCAGAGAGAGGGACAGAGAGCCAGAAACATCGATGAGAGAGAAACATTGATCAGCTGCCTCCTGCACACCCCCCACTGGGGATGTGCCCGCAACCAAGGCACATGCCCTTGACCGGAATCGAACCCGGGACCCCTCGGGCCACAGACCAACGCTCTATCCACTGAGCCAAACTGGTTTCAGCTTTAATGTCAACTTTAAATTGAATACAAACTTTCTTTGTAATTGTTCATGGAGCAACTAGGAAAGCAAGCAAAAATATTTTTCCAAATATATGCATTTGATTTTGGGATAAAAATTGAGATTTAGGTATCTAGATTTAAAAAAAGTATTCACAATGAACTGAATTTTTTTTATCAGTTAATGTCCTTAACATTAGTGTGCTTTTTCTACACCATTGGGGGCCTTTGGTTAGTGATATTGATATCTATGTAATCACTTACACCCGCAAACATGGATCATTCATAGTTAAAAACAACCAGATCCTGTGGATTTTGCCTCTTTGATGTTTCCCAATCATTTTTTTTTCTGTTTCTATTCATACTGTCAGTGCCCTAAGTCAGGTCCTCAGTTCCTAATGTCCAAAATTTTGTAAGTTTCTATCTAGTCATTTTCTTTCCAGTTTTTCTCTACACCAATTCATTCTAAAAATTACTTTCTGCATCATTTTCCAAAATTTATTTCTTTTGCCTTATTTATTTATTTATTATTTTCACTACAAAAACTTCCATGGCTTTTTGTTTTCGGGATGTTTCAAATTCCTTAAACACTGCACAACTTAATACGGTAGCCACTAGCCATATGAGGCTCTTTACATTTTTTAAAAAAATATACTTTATTGATTTTGAAAGGAAGGGAGA
Organism: Pipistrellus hanaki; assembly: GCF_964339955.1. Lineage (NCBI taxonomy): Eukaryota > Metazoa > Chordata > Mammalia > Chiroptera > Vespertilionidae > Pipistrellus > Pipistrellus hanaki. The sequence goes on along the minus strand of NC_140507.1, from coordinate 40,734,115 downwards.
GGGAGAGAGAGAGAGAGAACCATTGATCGGCTGCCTCCTTCATGCCCCCTATTGGGGATCGAGCCCACAATCCAGGCATGTGCCTTGGGTTGGAATCAAACCTGGGACCCTGCAGTCGGTAGCCGATGCTCTATCCACTGAGCCAAACCATTCTAGGGCAAGGCTCTTTACATTTAAATAGAAAAAAAAAATTAAAAGTAAGTAAAAGAAATCAAGATCCTCAATCACAGCCTCATTCCAAGACTAGTGACTACCTACAGAATTGGGTAGCACCAGTCAAGAATATTCCCAACATCACAGAAAGTTCTATTGGATAGCCCTACCTGGGATGGTATTCCAATCCTTCCATGACCATATATTCCTGCTGACTTTTCCAGCCCCATTTTCTTTGACACAGCCTCCAGGCACCTCTGTGGTCCAGTCAGGCTTGTCCAAAGCATCCATCACTGGGCAACAAACATTCACTGAGCTCTTTCCTCATGCCAGCCTCCATTCTGATAGAAGCACTTCCATGAATTAAAACAAGGCAAAACTGCTCTTATGGAGCGTATATTCATAGGGAGATTAAAGGACCCCAAATATTTAAAAATTTAAAATGTCTGGTGGCAAAGAGTACTAGGAAGAAACATTTAAAATGGTAATGTGCCGAGAATGATGGGTGAGTGGTTACAGGGGTTGTTTCAGGAAAGGTCTTTTTGACGAGGGGATATTTCACCGAGCCCTGACTGAAGGGAGGAAATGAACCATGCAACTCTGTGGGGAAGTACAAGCCTTTCATTTCACTGCCTTCAAGCTTTTGCCCCTCTCACATCTGTAGGAATATCATTTATAAAGTTCACAACGTCTTTCCGTGGTAGTCTCTTATCTTGCTCTAAAGATTTTTGGTCTCACGCCAGGGTGTAATCAGAATACGAGCGCTAGAGGCTACTATAGGAATCATCTGATTTGCCAGTTTTAAGGAGGAGGTAGGTAAGATTTAGATAGGTTAATTGATTTGTTTTGAGTGACAAAGTGAATTAACAGTGAAATGGCAACTAGCAACCTGGTTTCCTGGCTCTTACTGTTGTCCTGCTTAGGACTGAGATTTCTCAGTACAGCAGGTACTCCCATAAAGTTGTTTCATCAACACTGTTTTTGCTAAAATGTTTGTGAGGTGCCATGGGAACTTAACTCTTGTTTATATGAATTAACCTGTGGTAAAACTGGTTTTCTGTATGTTGGTCCACATAAAGTCTCAGAACCTATAGACTTAGTATAGTGAGGGCTTAGTATGATGAGATCCAAATAAGGAAGTCTTCTTGAAACTCTTAAGAATTTATAAAACTTATTTAACTTACTCTGTCTTTCTTTAGAATTTCACTGATATTGATGTTTCAAATGAGCCATTTGATTTTTTCTGTACATTGCAGAGTCTTTCTGATTGATCATTCAGAAACATACTTACAATTATTTCTACATGTAGGTATCTTTAAATTTTAGTTTCCCAATACTGTAAAAAATGTGTTTTGGTTTTTTTTTTTTTTTTTTTTTGTATTACAAACATGACACACATATACATAGAACCCAAAAATGTCCTTGTGTGTAGGCCCAAATAGCATGAAGTCATGGATTTAATTGCATTATGGCTTTATTCTCTCAATGAAATGCTGAAGAATGTCTCTAACAATTTACATAGAGGGTGGCTGAATAGTAGATTTTCTAGATCATCTCTAAAGGATTAGAAGTCTTACACTCGTCTTTGGTAGGCAAGGGCTAAGAATCCTCACCTATGCATAATGCAAGTTTCCTGACATTCCTCAAGGTTAGTAGCTTAGTAGGATAATTTTGCTACATTTACTATATTGTCAATGTATAGTAAGTTTATCAGATACATCTTTAATAATTTTAAAAACAGTGAATTTGAAGATGTAACTATAGCTTCTGAGTACATTAAATTATATGTTTTGCTCTATAGTTTTTGGGACAGGGGTTTTATTTTGTTCTATTCAATAAAGCTTTCCTTTACAGGTATCTTTTCCATATAATAGACAGCCATTTCTCTTTACTATGCCATTGACTAAATGTCTTAAGTGGATACAATCATTCTTTTAGAAATATATAAAACAATCTGTCAAACTATTTAAAATGTATCTTGTGGTTCTAAAATGTGTCCTTTATGGTTCCTTTTGGATATGAATGGTGTCTAATTACTTTAGTTTAAATGCTTTAATTATAGTGTATCTTTAAGTAAATGGAATATTTGTAGACTATTACAATTGAACAAAATAATAAATCACTCTTTCAAGATTTTTTTAAGGAAGTGTACACAAATTGAATAAATATACATGGCCATATAAAATAGCATTTCACCAAAAAAAACAACAACAAGTGTATAGCATTTTTATCTGGGAAAATATTCTAGAACTATTTTGCCCACAAGTGACATGTGTTTGGATTGTCCTAATTTTACCACCAGCTAATTGTGTACCAGGCTTCTAGTATTATTATAAGGAGAGAAAAAATCAATTATAAATCAAAGTAGTGCTTTTAAAGAAATACTTTTGTTTTCTTATTTAAAAAATAAGAAAGGACAAATGCTTGAATATTTTTGAGTCCTAATCTTTGTTTGTTTTTTTCAGATTCTTTTTTACAAATGCTCCCTATGAGAAATGAAGGCAAATGGAAATAAAAAAAAAATCTTTTCAAAGAGACACAAAATAGGAAGATCTTGTGTAAATATTGGAAAATCAAGGCATCTAAACAGTCAGTCTAATTATATTGAATAGCAAAAGAGAAGATGCACAGCAGCCTTTGAGCCTTTTACTTTGGGGTCAGAGGCTTTATTCCTAATGATTGGTAGAACTCTTTTGGTTAGTGAGCACCCTTGAACAAAATCTAAAGACAAAATCTCTGCAATTATGAACTATCTCTATTCAGGGTAGCCTTGTACTGTATTTATTTTCTTTAAATAGCAAAATAAATTATATGTGCTAAGTAATAGGAACATTACATTAAATTGGGTATTTCTTATTTCAAAAATCAGAAGAAACAGAATGCATGTGGTTTTTCCCCCCACCTTTGTGATATATTTCATAATAAAACACTAGAGGTCTGGTGCATGAACTCACGCATGGTGGGGTGAGGTTGGCTAGCTGGCCCTACCCTTGATCAGGGAGGGAGCATCAGGGGAGAAAGTAACTGGGAGTGGTGCCGGCCAAGGGAAGGGGCCACAGAAGGTTGGGGGAGGGTGGGCATCGGGAGGCAAGATAGGGCCAGTTGGCTGCCGCAGTGCATGTCATAGTGACCAGTGATTCCAGTCATTCTGTTGTTCTGGTCGTGGGGCTTTTTTTTATATATAGATTAGTGGCCCAGTGCATGAAATTCATGCATGGGGGGGGGGGGGGGGGAGTGTCCCTCAGCCCGACCTGCACCATCTCTCAATCTGGGACTGCTGGCTCCTAACTGCTCACCTGCCTACCTGCCTGATCGCCCCTAACCACTCTTTCTGCCAGCCTGCTCACCCCCATCTGCCCCCCACCTGCTGGCCTTCTCACCCCCATCTGCCTCCCCTTGCCAGCCTGATCATCCCCAACTACCCTTCCCCCCACTGCTGGCATGCTTACCTCCAACTGGCCCCTCTCCCCCGCCAGCTGATCACCCCTATCTGCCTGGGCCCCGGCACCATGACTTTGTCTGGAAGGGCATCTGGAAGGTCTCCCAGTCTAATTAGCATATCACCCTTTTATTAGTATACGTGACAGAAGCAACCAATGAGAGAGAGGAGAGTAATCCCCAGAGAATTCCGATTTTGTTAGCTGCCAAAAAAAGAAAAGTATCACTCTTAGTAGTTTTTCTTTCCTTGCTCTATTAATTTTTTTCTATGATCTGACTGGTGCGCAGAAAGAAAGAAAAATACATTCTGTTTTTTTTTGTTTGTTTGTTTTGTTTTCAACTCAAAGAAAGATTTGAAGTGCATTTATATGGTTATTTCCAGGGTAATTTTTCTTTTATTTTTGAAGAGTACATTTTTTTGAGCTTCAAAATCAGAAGTCAGTCATAGGTCACTAAATATAAACTCCCACTGGTGAAGTAAGAACACTGTTACCCTTGCCGACAGTGAATGATAAATATGAAGATACAGAAAGGATTGATATGAAGATTCTCAGTCTAAATCAGTGGGCCTTGACCTGGGGCACAGGGAGTAAAGGGACATGACTTTCTTCTATGAGTTGGACAGCACATACCTAGCCCTGCGTTGGTGCCTTCTGGTATGCTAGTCATTGAAGACCTAAGGAAAAGGCAAACAAAGGTATAAACATGGTTTTTATTCTTAAATGGCTATAGGAAGGAGGTAAGCTTTTCCCCAATTCTTTCTACTCAGTTTCAAGATTTGTATAGTGATTATCACTGAAACTGAAATCCCGAGATTTATCTCATTTCACACTCATTGTTAACTTGCCTAATTTAGTTAATCTCACCTTGTATGCAGGTCAACTTTGACAAGTAATTTACAAGGTCGTCGTATTTGACAGGAAAGCTTGGATGATCATGGATTTTCCACTCTATCAATATTGTCAACTGGACATTCTCTGACATTCTAAAATACATGTGAGCTGTGTGTACTATTATTCAAGAGGCAGATCTCTCCACTACTCTGTGTGAGAAATATTTCACTAACTAGTGAGAATTTTTCAAGATATAAATGTTATTTTCAGAAAATGTGGTGAGCTGGTCATTGAAATTCCTTTAATTAATGTAATTGGAGCAGTTACACTGTATTCAGCTCTATGAAAATAGCATTGATCTTTAAAACCTCAATTCTACGTGATTCTGTTAATAATATTTTTTTTTTTTTCTGAAGGTAGCAATGCAAAAGCACCATGGGAGACAATTCGTCTCTCTCTCTTGCTTTGGAATCTTTTGAGTGAGTTTTTAAATGAAGCAAATAGACAGTAGAAACCTCTAGGGAAAAGAAAGATTCTGTCACAGTAGTTGGGGCTTGGGGGCTCCTGCAGGAGGCAACCAATCGGTATGGTTCTCTTACATCAATGTTTCTCTCTGTCTCCCACTCTCTCTTCCACTCCCTAAAAATCAATGAAAACTTATCCTCAGGTGAGGATTAACAACAAACAAACAAACAAACAAACAAACAAAATGAAAGCTTAGTGGATAGGAACAGGATCCTTACCCTCAGGCAGCCTGAGTTTAAGGCTATGACCTGTGACCTAGATGAAGTTACTTCTGTTTGCTTCAGTTTCCTCAACTGTAAAATGGGCATAAAAATGATTCTACCTCATTAGGTTGTTATGAGAGACAATTTTTTTTTGTTTTTTTGTTTTTTATTCTTAAAACACTCAGAATTGTTCCTGGCATGCATAATAAGCACAATAAAAAAGTTCCTTATATGCATATATGAGTTATTAATTGATAAGATGTGCCAAACTGGGTTTAGAGAAACAAGAAAGACAGGATCCTATTCTTAGGGAGATTATATATTATATATTATAGATTATATATTAGGGTGCAGGAAGTTGGTGTTTTCTAATAAACTGAGAGGAAGTGGGAGGGAGGGAGGGTAGGGTAGCAGGGATAGGGAAAGAGAGACACACACAGAGAAAATAATTAGAAATTATGAAAATTTTCATGAATAATAATAAACGTGGTGGCTGATTTAAGGGAAGCATCAGAAACAGAAGGAAGACATTGATTAAGAGACCCAAGAGGGAAGACTCAAAAGATACACTCTTTTTCCATATTATACAAGATGGATCATTTTGCCTTCTATCTTTCTGTGTCCTTATAGATCATGCCTTTTTCAAGCAGCACATATATAGAATTTTTTACTCCAGTTTGAAAATAATATTTATACTATAATTTCATTATAATAAATGTAAGAAGTGATATAGTTAAGTGTATATCATTTGACTGAATGCTGTTTACTTTAATACATTTCCCCCCCATTTTTCCATTTCTCTCTTGGGATTAATTGCATTTTTAAAATTTTCATTTTCTATGTATCACAGTTTCCATGCTACAGTCTTTATTACATGAGTTTTGGAAAACTTTTGGCCATCATTCCTTCATATGTTGCTTTCGCTTCACTCTTTCTTCCCTTCCTTGTTTGACTCCCGTAAAAATGATTTTCTTTGAAAACAGTAGCTAGTTCAGCTTACAATTAAAAAAAAAAGCTGTTTTCCCTCCTCAAGTAGACATATTATAGAAGAGAGCAGAATTGCCTCATGAAGTTACATTATTATCATAAAGAAATGTGGTTATAAGAGTCAATAAAACTATGACTCCTTTTTTTTTTTTTTTTTTTTTTTTTTTTTTTTTTTTTTTTTTTTTTACAGCTTCATCATAAAAATGTCAATTAAGAAGTGTAAATGCATTTCAATTGTAAGTGCAAGCTGTGAAGAAAACAATGACTACAACGGAATCAGTGCTGATACAGCCTGGTTCTACTGCCTTATTTTGTGCTAAGGAACCCACACTTTTCACTACCATTGCTTTTGCGCCATTGATGGAAATGCCGACAAAATGAAAACGTATTATTTTGAAAAGATTTTCCACCTATGCAGTACATACTTTAAGACTGTCTTGAACTAATCAGGGACTGATCTGGCTTGAGGCCAGGTTGGAGTTTTTGTATAGGTTTCTTGGTCTTTGTTCTCCCATTCCCCTTGGGTGCGGCTAGCCTCCAAGTGGTGTTGGAGGACTGTGACTGGTGTAGGTCGGGTTTCCTTGACAGCAAGGGCAGGCTGACTTAGATTTAGACTTGCAAAGTGGGCGGGGCAAACTGGAGCAGCCTCCATTTTGTGGGTCTTCATGTAGGAATTACCTTTAGCAAAGTGTTCCTTTTATTACCACTCTGACAAACTAGTTTGCATTAGTATGCAATCTGAGTCAAGACTTGTTTCAATTCAGATTCTCAATGAGATAAAATTAGTACATAAAGTCTCACCAAGGTGCATTCTCTATTTCAAGGTACCAAGACATTATTACATATTTATGTATCAAACAGTTAAAATAATTTTGACATTTTTATGTTTCTCTCTCTGGAGAAACCTACTGCTTATGCCTCTAAAATACTTGATTATTCCATCTCTGTCTCTCACTGGCTCTCATTTATTAAGTGCCTTATGAGCAGCTTGGGCATGGTCCATCACCTCTACATGTTTTTGTGGAGGACATCCATCAGTTACATTATTCCGATTAAATGTGTGCCTGGAGATTGGAAAAGAAAAATGTTCTTTATTATTTCTAATGCTTTAAGTAGATAGTGAGGTCCAGACTATGGCTCTAGATCACTTTTATTTTATCTTTTAAAAAGGTAGGAAAGCAAACAGCTTGGTGGATAATATAAATGTTATAGCTCTTTATGCATGGAATGTGGTATTCCAAATTGAATATGTCCAAAGGAACTAAGTGTTGGAATATTCTAGTTTTTACTATTAATTGATTAGTAGCCCATTCAACTATTAATTTGATTATGTCAATGACTCAAACTTGGCCATTTCTGAATTCACTGGTGGCACAGCTGACTTTTGAAGGACTATTTCTGGCATCACGGACATTTGTAGTGACCACGATTCCCTCAGTCACTCCCTTTGACGATACTTCCTTTATCAGCTCAAGAGGGAAAATATCTTCAGTATTCATATTCGAGTATTCTGAACACGGACATTGGAGCCATGGCCCACTTAACATGCTACATTATAATAATTCACATGGCAAATGATGCTGTTAAATTTTAAATTAGGTTTTTGTTCACGAGTTCAACAGGATCTTCTTCCAGCTTAAGGAGAAAGTGGAAATCCTGGCCCTTGCAAATATGTTTTAAAGAAACAAAAGATCAAAATAAGAAAATAGCAAAGTTGGCCTTACGTTGATTTATGTTTTGAACCAGACTCAAATAAGGAGAAGCACTAATTATAGTTTATAGATAATGCAAAAGAAAGTAAACATTATCTGCTATTGCTTTCCAGTTATGCATATTTTATAACTTATCTTATTGCTCGATAATTACTTCACAGTCTTGTCACATTAATATATTTAGACTAGTTCTCACACTAAAACCAATTAAAGCATATGGAATAAATTCTGAATTTCCATTCTATTTCCGCTGCAATATTGTTCTGAACAATCTTCATATTTCCCTTTAAAATAAAACATTAATCTCAGCTACAAAATATTAGTTAATATAATGCTTTCAGCACTTTACAAGTTTTCTAATCACATATAATTTTTTCACATTATATTATTAGGAAGACGATTCAAATAATATTTTAGTGTGGTTTATAAGATTTGTTATTAATTATGGCTTTCTTATCTGTGAAACATAGTCCCAGAATGTCAATGAAGCTCTCAAATAGAAATCTCTATAGACAAATGTTCATACGTTAAAAATGAAAGTACTTTTCTTTGTCAAATAGACCCAGCATTAAACTCATAAAACATATATCTTGGTAAATAAAATATTTTAAATTATCTTTATATGTAGAAGCAGATGACATTGCATTTGTCAGATTTCTCAATTTCAAAAACAAAGTAATTCTGGTGAATGAAATAGGGAATTTTAGGAAAGTGTATTTAATTTGTTAAATCATGGAATTTCACAGAGTGCTATAGAACTAAGCTTGGACAAATCAATGTCAGCAGAACAAGCCAGTGGTGTTGCCTGGTTAGAACAGCACCGTTGGTTCTATTTTAATTGACTCTTTAAAAAAATATATATATTTTATTGTTTAAAGTATTACAAATAGTAGTACATATGTCTCCCTTCCTCCCTGTGCTCCCCTCCCCCGCCCATTGACCTTATTTTTTGCTGCTGTTGCCCTTGATAGTTGACCCCACCACAGTTGACACAATCTCTAATTGAACTCTGTGTGCTTGAAAGTCACCCTCAGGGAGGCTTTTCCTCCTCCACTGTCCTTTAGCGCACTGGCAAGGAGTGGTACCGCTGTCCCAGTTTATATGTGGCCCATCTCTAAACTGAGTTTGAATTTGGAGACGTTTGGGGTCTAGTGGTGATTTGAAGATGAGATGGTAATGCAGCAAGTGTAGATGGACCGGAGAGTATAAACCAGCTCCTCCTGCAACTTAGCTGTGCCCACAGAGCCTGCTTCGGCTCTGCTAAATATATACAACACTTCTACTGGCTGTTGGGGCATTGTTGGTAATGCCTCTCTGTAGAGTAAGTGAGTCTAATGATACCTAATTGATATGGACAACTTAGCTCACATAGTCCTTGGTAAGTCTCTCCTGAACAAGGAAACCATGAACTGATCATTAAATTAAAACTACTTGTCATAAGGATGTGGCTTTGCTCTAACATCAAGTTACATTTGTCATGATTCTTTCTTGTATGCGTAGTATTGTATTTTGGTAGAGCTATCGCTGTAGAGTTAGCACTAGGTAACAAGCCCTGGGTGTGAGTTCTGCTTTAATTATTAATTTTCTAATTGACATTGGCCAATTAACGTTTCCCTATATCCTGATAATTAAAGTAAGTTTTCTGATCATACTTCTGGCTCTGTCAGGATTTTCTGTTTAATCATTGAAAAAATTTTGGGGCATGTTCTGTGATTTTCACTGTCTTTTTTTCCTCTCTGTGTTGATTCGGATAATTAGAAAAAATAGGAATTTTAATTCAGCTTTCATATTGACCAAGACATTTCTAAGATAAACTCTGAGTAACAGAAAAACTAAATAAACTACTGAACAAACTGGGCTAACTTAGTCTCAGTAGCTACCTCAAATCTTCACTAAATAAAATTGAGGCATTACGACTTGCTGGTTAATTTTAATATATAATGTATTTTCTTTAGTCAACTTTGTAAATACAACTGTATTCTCTTCAGAAATATACTTTTCCGTTAATTTACTTGCCTTTTGCATTTTTCTATGATCTGTTAGAACCTCTCTAGATTGATGTTAATTTTTATGAACCTGTAGAAGCTAGTCAAGCATAAGAAAACTAATTTTAAGGGACACATTTAAAGGAGAGGTGCATGGGGTGTGGTGGACAGATCGGTAGGGAGCAGGAGCAGAGTTTTCATAGCCATGTATCAGAATGCTGCCCTTCTCTACTAAATACATCAAGTCTGCACTGGAGGCCTCAGAGAAGAGACGCTTCCTGCTGAGCTGGAAAGGGTAAGTACAGAGGAAATTATGAGTTTGACTCTTTGCAAGTGAAATCAGTGGTTTACAATGTGCACTTGGTCAAACATAAAGATAAAAATACTTGTTATTTGGGTAACACAAATAGATACTAGTTATTAGCATCAATCTAATGTTAATTTCCTTTTAAAGACAAAGAAAAGCCTTTCTAAATCTGAAATCAAAATTGAGTGCTAATTAAAGAATATCATTGGGAAATTAAATATATATTTCTGCATAAATTTCTGAATACCCACGATAAATTAGAGTTCTTGTTATAAACTAGCATCTAAATAAATAAATGAAGACTAAAATCATATACTCAATGAAATATTTTTGAAACATTGGATGGCATATTTCTGGGATGCGATAACCTGTTTTCTATTAAAAAATCAATTATTATTATTAGATAAGCAGTAACACTAATTCCATTATCACATCAAACTATAGACTGTCAACTAACTTTAGGTATTTAAGCTTCATTATAACATCATAATAAATGCATCCATTTATATATTTCTAGAAAAAGAGGCAAAGAGTAATGTATTTGCTATATAAAACATAAAGTATTTACTCAATGTCAAAATTACCTTTTCATTCAACAAGATTGCTGTTATTTAAAATGAAAGCTTATTAAAATATAAATCCTTTGCAATAGGTATGTTGAATATAAGCTATTTCTGATTTTATGCTGTTTTATTTCCCCATTCCCTGATCAGCATCATCAGTCTTGAGCAGAGTGAAGCCTCTTGCATAATATTTCATATAGTCCAGGTTATCATCACCACCAATAGCAACAAAACAGCAGTAGCCAACACTTACTGATCTTTCTACTAATTTCTAGTCACAGTAAATGCTTTACAGTAACTCTTCACTTCTCACAACAATGTCATAAAGCAGCAATTTTCAATCTTTTTCTATCACGGCACACATAAACCAATTACTAAAATTCTATGGGATACTAAAAATAGGTTTTTTGCCAATCTGACAAAAAATAGTCATAATTTTGATTCATTATCACCTGGCCACTATTGTTGTATTGGCTGTTTTTTGTTGTTGTTGTTCTTTGTTTGTTTGTTTTTTAATTTGATAATCTAAGGAAAAAGAGGCCAGGTATTGCATGTTTTAAAAATTCTCGTGGCACACTGTTTAACATCACTTTCATAAAGTGATTTCTATTGAAACTGTGATTCGGAGAAATGGAAAGAATTGTGAGTTGATCAAGGTCATACAACTGCTGTCAGACCAAGGTCTGAAAAGCAGGCAGTCTGACTCCAGGATCACAGTCCAATTCATACCACAGTTGAACTTTTATTCTGTATTTCAGTCTCTATTACCATAGAGCAAACTATTACTAAGCTTAGTGGTTCTAAAGAACAATACAGTTGATTACTTTTGATGTTGTGGATTGACTGGTGCTATGCACTGAATATTTGTGTGCCCCTAAACTTCATATGTTGAAAACTAATCCAAAATGTGATGGGATTAGGATGTGGGCTTTAGGGAGGTGTTTAGGTCAGGAGGATGGAGTTCTCATGAATGGAAGAGTGCTCTTTTAAAATATATTTTATTGTTTTGTTTTGTTTTGTTTACAGAGAAAAAGGGAGAAGGATAGAGAGTTAGAAACAGCAATGAGAGAGAAACAGCGATCAGCTGCCTCCTGCACACCCCCCACTGGAGATGTACCCACAACCAAGGTACATGCTGAGTAGTGCTCTTTTTTTTAAAAAAAATTCTTTATTGATTAAGTATTACATATGTGTTCTTATCCCCCCATTACTCCCCCTTCTCCCTCCCCCACTCATGCTCTTTTATAAGAGCCCCCAGTGAGCTGCCCTGTCCCTCTATCCTGTGAGGACACAGTGAGATGGCCTGTGAATCAGGTTAGCAGGCCCTCACCAAACCCCCAAATCTGTCTTGCCTTGATCTTGGACTCCCTGGCTTCCAAAGCCGTAAGAAAGGTATTTTTTGTTGTTTATAAGCCACTCAGTCTGTTATTCTGCTATAGCAGCCTGACCAGACTAAGACAGCTGGGCTCGGTTGGATAGATCTGCTTCAGACAGTGCCAGCTAGGACTATAGTCTATGGAGGCTCACTGGACTGAGACATCTGAAATGGCTTACTCCGCATAGCTGGTGATGCTGGCTGTTGGCTAACCATTCAGCAAGATTGCCAAAGGGAGCACTTTGATTATCCTCCGCACAGCCTCTCTGCCAGCCTTGGAATCCTCTCTGTATAATGGGTGGGTTCCCAGAAGAAACATTTAAAAATTAATTTATTTCATTTTTATAACTTTTGTTTTTTTCTAACATCATTTGTCTCCTCTATACCTACTTTCTCCTCTACCCACCCTACTTCCTGCTCCGCCATCACCACACTTTGTCCATGTCCATGAGTTCCTTCTCTCTCTCTCTCTCTCTCTCTCTCTCTCTCTCTCTCTCTCTCTCTCTCTCCCTCTCTCCTTCTTCACTCAATTCTTCCACTCCTTGCCCCAGCATCTCCCACATACATACATACCAGAGCTGAGAGCTGTCTGACTGCTCTGAATCCATGAGTCTGTCTTCGTTTTGCTTGGTAGTTCAGTTTGTTCATTAGATTCCACATATGAGTCAAGTCATATGACACTTGTCTTTCTCTGGCTTATTTCACTTAGCATAATGCTCTCAGATCCACCAATGCTGTTTCAAAGGATAATTTTTTTCTTCCTTTTTACAGCAGAGTAGTTTCCATTGTGTAAATGTACCACACCTTTTTATCCACTCATCTGCTGGTGGACACTTGGGTTGCCTAAGAGGAAACTTTTAAGCATATGAAAGCAAAAGCTGCAGATCTCTTTAGGGCCAGATTCATAAGTTATTATACAGTAGTACTTCTCTTGTGTGTTCTCTGGCCAGGAAAACTTATGAGTCCAGCCTAGAATCAAAGGGGATAGAAATACACTCCATTTATTTTTGGTGACATGGCCAAAAATATGTGAACAGCTTAATGTAACATGCTACTAAATTATTGTACTGCAGGTCATGTTGATATCAATAAAATATGAATTCAGTAGTTATACTTTAGTATAATGAAGTTAAAATTCCCTTATAGATATATTTTAAAATATTAACTTCTGTTCTTTGTATATTATTTGAATAACAAACAGTGAAGATACATAATACCATTATATTAAACTTTTTATAACTATATTTAATGGAATCTTTGTTGGCTTATTGACTGAAACATATCTGTTATTAGAAAAAATAGAAATATTTAAAAATATTTTGTTATCATGTTCTTAATTGTTAGTATTATTTTTCTAATGTACTATGTTATTTACATTAAGCCATTTCTTTTTTACTTTTTTCTTACTAACAATTTTTTATGTTATATTTTGAGAGTCTTTGCAATTAAAGTTTACAACTTTATTAACCACATTTTATTTCACATAGTTGTCTTATTTTATCCATCAAAAACACCATGAACAATGGCTGAAAATGTACATGATTAGTTGTTTAGTAACTGTGAAACCAAGATAAGACTTTAATCCATATATTTCTTTATAGCTTTAATTATTAATTAAATAATTATTTTATATTATTTATGGCTACTATTTCATAATATTGCCCTTATTTCACTGAAACCGTGCCAATAAAACTGGGAGCTAATATATTTTTTATTTATTTTTCATTTAAAAAATATATTTGTATTGATTTCAGAGAGGAAGGGAGAAGGAAAGAGAGATAGAAACATCAATGATGAGAGAGAATCATTGATCTCTGCCTCCTATATGCCCCACACTGGGGATTAATCACTGGAACCAGCAACCCAGGCATGTGCCCTGACCAGGAATTAAACCTCTGACCTACTGGTTCATAGTTTGATGCTCAACCACTGAGCCATGCTGGCTGCGCACTAATGTAATGTTTAGATGATGAATAATGTGATATAAAGATTTGGACTTATATATAATTACAAACCATATGGAAAAATTACACCTTTGATCTAAGTATTATGAAAAATAATAATAGAATAAAAAGACTGGTAAGTAGACTTTAAAATAATCAAATGGGTGTTATGTAAGCCTGTTGTTATAGCATGGGCTGGTGATTTCCAACCTGTGCTTACTGCATTCAAATTCTTAAGCTACACATTATCTTAGAAATTCTACCAATTTAAGACATAACCAATATTTGTTTATTTAATTTTTTTGAAATGTATGCAAAAACTAATTGCCTGCAACTTCCCTTTACATTTTTAAAATATGTGTAACAATATTTAAAACATTGATCATATAGTTTTACAGGACCTTTATGGGAAGTCTTGTATTGATCATTGAATTTATTATACATAAAAATCTCAAGGGAGAGCTGTTATTAATTATACCCATGATAAAGATGAGGTCATTTAGGCTTAGGAAGTTAAATAAATCATGTAAAGTCACACATATAAGAAGTAATGGAAGCTAAATTTGATCCTCTAACTTCTTGACCCTAAGTCTGTGCTTTTTAGACTATACTATTGTGCCCTATATGAGTTATTAAAAGAATTAACTGTGATAAATCTTCCTACAGCACACATACAATTAATTTATTTCTTTGCATACTGTCTATGTGTCTGGCACTGTTCATGGCAATGAGGAAACAGTTATGAGCAAAATAAATATGGTTACAGTTGTGACCTCATGGGGTTTTCAGTTTAGAGGTGTATATGGCCACTAAGCAAACATATCTTTTAATAATCAGAATCTGCTAAATGAAAGAAGTAGTCCACTTCCAGACCAGACAACAGGAAATCAAAGCCTTTCCTAATGAAAAACCACTTGAGCTGAGATCTGAGGAAGACAATTAAAAAAGATGAAAAGCCAAATGGCCTTGGGATGAGTGCCAGCCAGCGCGAAAGCAGAGCCAAGCCTTGTCTGAGAGAAAGTAGTGTCCCAGTCATTTAAATAAGGTCAGCATACCTGGAATTCAAGGAATAAGGAGCAGGGTGGATAAGATGGTCCACAAGAAGGTAAGGGCAAGATTATGATATGCTAAACATTTACATTTCAATCTGAAATCACTGGGAAGCCATTGATGTATTTTTAGGAGTGGGTGGCCATTGAGATTTGCATTTTTAAAACTCAGTACTGGCTCCATTGTAGAGAAAGAAGGGAATGAAAATATGATTTTGAAGTCTGAAGTAGACATATGAAGGTACAGAACTTGATCAGAGGAGAGTGCTAGGCTATGAACAATCTTTTGAAATAATTTGTAGTACAGAGATGCTTATTGGACTAAAGGAAATTGGAGGTTATGAACAGAAACATGGGGGGTGGGGGGAGGCCTTCAGAGGAATCATAATGTTTAATGGACAGGCTAACATTTAATGACTGGGCCAACGTTGGAGAATGAGATTGGCAAAAATGTGGAATGAAAACCTGATGAAAACGATTTTTTAATAGCAAAACAGAAGGAGTGCTTGAATTAAAAAGGAAGTGGTTAACAATGTTGAATTCTGTTAAGGAGGCAAATGAGATAGAATGGGAAGGAGTAACGTGGATCGAATAATATAGGGGCATTGGTGACTTTGGAACAGCTTTGACAGTAGCTAGGGGCTGAAGCCAGATTGGCATGGACAGTAGGGTGAATGCAAGGTGAGGAGAGAAATACAGACAGAAAAGACCAACTCTTCCAAGATATAAATCTTATAAAGACAGTAAGAAAATTAGATTTATAGTTAAAAAATTTGCCTTGTCAAAGTATTTTTTTAAAAGCTCTATAGAGGTATAACTGACTCACAGTAAACTGCACATATTTCAAGTGTATTATTTGATAAGCTTTGAAATATGTGTACCTTTGTGAAATTATCACTCTCGATACAATAAATAAAGCCAACAGCCCTCAAATTTCTTTATGCTGTCTTTGTAGTATCTTTTTCTTGTACCCCAACCCTTCACCCCATCCCAAGACAACTACTTACCATTTCTGCCAATAATACTCAGTTTTTCAGAGTCTAACATCCTATATAATAAAAGGCTAATATGCAAATTGACTGAACGGCAGAAGAACTGATCACTATGATGCACATGTCAATGCAGGAACTACCCCCTGGTGGTCAGTGTGCTCCCACAGGGCTCACGATTGAAGAGTGTAGCAAGGTTGGCAGGGAGCGGGCCTAAGCCAGCAGTTGGACATCCCCCGAGGGCTTCCGGACTACAAGAGAGCTCAGACTGGGCTGAGAGCACAAATTAGGTGCACTGGGCTTCTAGTTTTATATAAATGAAAACATACAGTATGTTAATATTATTTATTTGGCCTATTAAATTTTACATAATTATTTTGTAAGTTGTGTTTTTGGGTGAATCATAAGTTTATTCAATTTATCTGAGTAGTATCTCATTATATGAATACTAGAGGCATGATGCACAAAATTCTTGGAAGGGACTCAGCCCCTGCCACCATGGCAGCCCTTGTAGCCCTAGCTTCATCCAGAAGGATGACTACAAATTCAAACTTTTAACTACGACTACAAATTCTCTTTGATAAATACAGATTAATTCATGTTATTATTATTTTTTTTTCTTGAGTGAGTCTTGGTAGATGCTCTATCCACTGAACAAAAACTGTCTAAGGCTCTTTCAACTTTTGTATGTCTAAAAGATCTTTATTTCACCATGATTGTTTTTGAAAATAATTACTAAATATAAAACATTAACATTTATTGGAAATGCACTTATTTTTTTAATATATCATTTTTATTTCACAGACATAAAGGGAGAGGGAGAAAGAGATAGAAACATCACTGATGAGAGAGAATCACTGATCAGCTACCTCCTGCATGCCTCACACTGGGGATTGAGCCCACAATCCAGGCATGTGCCCTGACTTGCAGTTGAACTGTGACCCCCCTGGTTCATTAGGTCAATGCTCAACTGCTGAGCTGGGCAAAAATGCATTTTTTAATGCGATTCATCATGATTTTTGAAACATACTTTTTTTTTTTATAATATATTTTATTGATTTTTTTACAGAGAGAAAGGGAGAGAGATAGCGAGCTAGAAACGTAGATGAGAGAGAAACATCGACCAGCTGCCTCTTGCACACCCCCTACCAGAGATGTGCCCTCAACCAATGTACATGCCCTTGACCGGAATTGAACCCGGGACCTTTTAGTCTGCAGACTGACGCTCTACCGCTGAGCCAAACTGGTTTCGGCATTGAAACATACTTTTGATAGGGATACATTTTCTAGTGCCAGTTTTATATTTCGCTTTCCTTTCTGTAGTTGAAAATATATAATTTTATTGTTTTATGGCTTGCATTGAATCAAATGAGATAGTATTCACTCTTGCTTTTAATATTTACTTTTCTGTACCTAAGGTATCTTTTTTTTCTGGTTGCATTTTAGATATTCTAATTATCATGGTCATTAGCAACTTCATATTCATGTGCCTTGATATAGATTTCTTCATGCTTGCTGTGCTTGTGGTTCTTTGAACATTTTGAAACTATGAATTTATAGCTTTCACTAAAGTTAAAAACTACTTGGACATTATTTCTTCAAACGCTTTGTGCTTCTCTTCTTCAAAGTCTCTAATTAGATGTACTCTATGCTGCTTAAAACTGTTTCTTATTTCAATGATACTTTATACATTATTTTTCTTTCCAGTCTTTTATCTCTCTGAATTTCATTTTGGATAGTTGCTATAAATACATCTTCAAATTTATTAATCCTTTATTCTGCTGTTGATTCTATACATTGCATTTTTTTATGGCAGACATCATCTTTTCCATGTCATATATTTAAAGTGGGTACACTTTTCTCATCTCCACTTAATGTGATTCATCTTCCCTCTTTTTTTTTTTGAGTTTATGGAAAACAATTTTAATATACTTCACTGCTAATCCCATCATCTGTGTCATTTCTGCATTTGTTTCTATTGATTACTAATTCATATTTGCCTGCTTCTTAGGTGTCTGATAATTTTTTCTTGAATCCAGACATTGCAGATTCCACTGTTTTGGGAACTGTGTACTTTTGAATTGTTGTATTGTGGTCTTCTGCAGTGCAGGCCTTTTATAAATATTTTAATTTGTCTGTAACTTTCTTTTAAGTTTTATAAAATGAAAAAAAAAAAGGTCATTGTCCAGGGATTATTTGTACCCATACTGAGTCTACTTGACTGGTGGGAACATGAATATTCTTGATCCTGTGTAAGCTTCAGAATTGTTCTCTCTTCTTCTTTTTTGAAAGTTACATAGAATATTTCATTGGTTACTGTGATGCTGGGATTGACCAACAGACCCTGAGTGATGGATGATAGATTACTCGGACACACATTACTGTGAAAGAGAAGGCTATTGGGCTGTTTGGCTTTAGAAACCAAAACAGCCTCCATTGCCAGCCTTATTAGACCTTTATCGTAACAATAGCTTGAACTAAAATTAACCTCTAGATACAATCATCAGGGTAAGTATCCTTGAAAAAGCACATGCTTTTACAAGGTCAGGTTTGAAGATTAAACGTAGAGATTCCAGTAGAACACCCAGGGGCTCGGAGTTGTTTGGAAAAGTCAAGGCAGGGGCCGTTGCCTTCGACAAAGTCCCCTTAAAGGCCTCCAACCTTTCAGAGAATCCTCCTTACAGACTTTCCAACCAAGTCCCATGCTTTCCCACACCGTGACATTACAGAAATACCAAGAATCATAAAATTAAAACAAAAAGCTACTAATTGGTACAAAATGGTACCCAGGATCCTATGAAGTTGTTGCTGGTCTTCTCTGCTTCTTTTGTGTGGCTCATTATCCAGCTTGGGTAGTTTCTTCACTCAAATTTGCTGACGAGGACTCAGTTATAGGGCCCACGAGGATGTTTAACAGATATTCCAAGCTCTCACTCTGTGCACTTTTAATAAAACATATATTTTATTGATTTTTACAGAGAGGAAGAGAGAGGACCAGAGAGTCAGAAACATCAATGAGAGAGAAACATGAATCAGCCGCCTCCTGCACACCTCCTACTGGGGATGTGCCTGCAACCAAGGTACATGCCCTTGACCAGAATCAAACCTGGGACCTTTCAGTCCACAGGCCAATGCTCTATCCACTGAGCCAAACCAGTTAGGGCTCTGTGCACTTTTTTTTTTATCCCCCTGCTACTCTGTCCTAAAAATGAAGAATCTATGGATCCCTAGCTCCATCTTCTTGATTCTAGGAGGCTACTGGGCTCTGCCTGCATTCTTCCTGAGTGTAGCCTGGAAACTTTCCAACCAGGAAACAATCAATGAGGCCACCTTGTTTGTTGTTTTTTGTTTTGTTTTTGTTTTACTTTCAGGGATCACTATCTCTACCCCACCCCAACCCCTTTAGATTCATTGTCTAAAAATTTCTCCTCCTCCTCCTCCTCCTCCTCCTCCTCCTCCTCCTCCTCCTCCTCTTCCTTCTCCTCCTTTTTCTTCTGATTGCTTAGTCGCCTCAGTCATAGGGTATATCTCCACTTGACTTTGGGTGGAATTTGAATATCTTTGTGCTTTAGGTAGAAGAGATTTCAGTCTATAGTATATGATGTTAAATACCCTGTCTCAGTGTAAAGAAGAAAAAACGATGTTTGATTGATTCTTTTCATGGCTTGTGTTTTGAATTGTAGCAGCCATTGACTTTTAACTGGATGTCTAAAACTATTTTGATTTAGAAAATAATGTCAAGCAAAGTTTTATATTCGATCAAAGATTAAACTCAAATCAAGTATATTAATTCTATTAAAAAAAACAACCCTACTTTTTAAAAATTAAAGTTAAGACAATTACCAGCATAGGCAAATGACTTCATGCCTCTCTCTGGAGAGTCAAGTTAAAAAAATGTAAATTAGAAAGAAAATTCTTACCTCATTCCACCTGTGATGAAGAACAGCTACTTTGGTTTAAGTATTAATTAGACCTGTTTCTAATTGGCACTTAGTGTGTATTTAATGGGCTCTCTTTACTCTCATTCTTCAAAACACCTACCCTCTCAATGTAAACTGCGACAAAAAAATACTTAAAACTACTTGAAACTTAATGGCATAATTGAAGCATCATTTTATCTTATATTCAACTTGTGATTTTTTAAAATGTACTTTGACATTTTCATTGAATTTTTTGCTACTTCATTTCCTTCTAATATTCATAATGAATTTCTCATTCACTCAAAGTCACATAATTTCTTATATATATTCATTTTATATATGTAGTTTGCTTACCTATTCTTAGAAATCACAATCACCTCTTAATGCATTTGGGGATTTTAATATTACTCTATCTCAAACATACTTCATATCTACCATAAAGTTGCAACCTTCATCCCCTTTATAAGAAAATAAAAGCACGTTCAAACATGATTAGAAAATAGATATATATCATTTGTGTACAAAATTGTGGTGCATAAAATGAATGGCCTATGTATTAAGCCAAATATAAAAATCTATTGACTAATTAGAAAATATTTATTTTGTTTGCAAAGATATATCTCATAAGAATAAATTAACTGTAAATTGAGTTAAATTTAACCCCTTTGGCTATATAAAACATGAGAAAAGGCAAATAATCAAATACTGCAGTGTTTAGAAAAATTTTGTTTTAAAAATAGAAACAAAAGCCAATATATAAGCAAAGGAACACTGAGAAAATAAAAGGAATTATTAATTGTAATAATTTAAGGCATTAGAAAACATGGTCAGATGGGTTGAAAACAGTTATGTATTATTATATCACAGCACATTATCTCCAGTAGCTTTTAGCAGTGGCTTAATGAGCATATCAACTCTCAATTAGGTTATTGACAAACATCCATCCTACATGCTGCTGTTAGAATAATGTTCTTAAAATTATCCTATTATCATGCTATTGCCCAGCTTGAAAACCAGGAATGGCTTTTTACTATTGCTTTTTAGAAAACCTTTTAAAATAATATTTTTATTACATCGGAAGTCATAGTTATTCATTACATAATTAGTAGGTTTCTTTTAAATATATTTTTTTATTGATTTAAGAGAGGAAGAGAGAGGGGGAGATAAAAAGAAACATCAGTGATGAGAGAGAATCATTGATCAGCTGCCTCCTGCTTGCCCCTCACAGGAGATCAAGCCCACAACCCCGGCCTGTGCACTGACCAGGTATCAAACCATGACCCCATGACCTCTTGGTTCTTAGGTGCTCAACCACTGAATCATGCCTGCAGGGCTGTTTGTTTGGTTCTTTCTTTCCCTTTCTTTTTTCTTTCTTTCTTTCTTTCTTTCTTTTTCTTTTTCTTTCTTTTTTTTTTTTTTTTTTTTTTTTTTTTTTTTTTTTTACAAATGTCCCCCTATTTCCCCCTCTTTGCCTACCTTCACCCAAGCCCCATCCTCCCTCTGGCCTTTACACACTGTAGTCTGTGTCTATAGCTTATGCATATATGATCTCTGGTTAATCTCTTCACCTTCTTCCATCCATTCCCCTCACCCATCTCCCTCTGACTGCTGCCTCAGTTCTCTGATGTGTCCAACAAAAGGCATTGTTTTCAGTGTCTTCATCCGGTGGTGGTGGTGGGCAGGTGAGGGCAGAGCCACAACTTTCAAGCTGTTTGCATGTCAGCACTAAAGTCTGAAGTCCTATAACACCATCATTTCCATCTTTTAGCTTACTTTGAAAAAATTCCCTGGTTTTTGAAAGGTCGCATTATGCCACTTTGCTTTTATGAAAGACCTACATTAGTGTCTGTTTTCACTAAGCAAAGGAGATTCGAAGAGGTTTTCAGTCTTAGGGGAAAAAAAGGCAAAAAGCAAATTGACATTTAGTGTTTGTTTTGCAGAGAGAGTAACACTAGGGTTGTTGCATGTTAGTGTTATTTTAGGTTTTATGTGCTATTTGGTATGATTTCGTGGGTTGTTTTTTTGAGTCTAAGAGCGCTAAAAATACATTTCTGTATAAATTAATGAAAATTGTTTCTTTGTTTTATACCATTGTAGCTCACGAAAGGTTTCACGGGAATTCTCTGCTTTCAGAGAGTGGGGAAAACCTGTATCTCAGGCTACAAGTATACATATTCCTTTATAGGTGAAGAAAAAGCTAAAGAGATCATTATAAATTAGAATATTTTGAGCCTACATAATATATTCTAACCACATGAAAGTTAATACTAGATTAATACTACATCTTCTAATGCATTTGACTGAAGTTAGTTTCTATCTTTTTAAGATCTGTTGCTATTAGCAGAAAGTAATAAATGTTGTTTGGTTGAATATTGTCATGCATGGAAAATTCTCTAATTTCAGAATTGGAATTTCTAAGTGATTTAAGTAAAATGCATTTCAAATAAAGCTCCATGTCAGCATCTTGCCAAAGGATGTGGATTATATGACTCTCTCAAAATATTCTATCAATTCTAAGAGAAAATGTGTTGTTCTTGGGTTAATTTCAGCTTGAAATCTGTAACGATTATATCTGGCATTTTGGATGGCTGAACCCTTCCTACTTTACAGTTAGTAGCCTGGAAATCCCTTCCTGTCCTCAAATGCTATGTGACATATAATTATTTTAAGTGTTTAAAATTATAATTACTGCTCCTTTAGAATTCTCTGAAACTCCTTGTGAAAATTAGAGCTCTAAGTGGCTACGTACTAAGGATCGGGTTTGGGAACCGGGGGAGGCACGCAGGCGAGCACAATGACGGTGACTTCCTCTGCATTCCCAATGGATCCCGTGGATGCGGGAGTGGCCCTCAAAGATGTCAAGAAGTTTGTCTTCGCTGTTTCTTTTCTGAATTTGGCTGTTACAGAAAAAACAATAACAGAAAAGGGATTTGCACACTGCTTGCAAACTTGCTCTGCGATATTCATGATTAGAGAGGCCCGGGTTTGAATCCTGTTACTTACTTATGTGATTTGGGGAACTCAGTCATCCCGTGTCATTTAAAAAGTAAGATGATATGTTACTCTGTGTTCTTTATCAGAGTTTGATTGTTATGTAAAGAGACATAAACACCGTGAAAATTGTCTATATGCAAAGTGTTTGCTAATATTGTGTAGGTTTTGCTGTTCTAATTCACAAAACATATGATCAAATTCACTTCAGTTTATTTACAGAGATCCATAGAAGATAATTGCTTTGGATTATTAAAAATAAAGAACTGCACTGAAGCAATATTATGGTAGGATAATTCAAAACCAATATTGGAACTCCTTGCATAAACAACAAAATTAATTGTGTATTTTTTAATTTAGCCCTTTTTCTCTTACTGCACACAGTGACCTTACTTTTTATCCACGTCTTATTTTGGAAAATGTGACAAAAATCTTAATATTTTCTACTTGAAGTAAAAAATGAAAATATTTAGACATCACAGTATGAGCCATATTCACTCTGGTGTTTTTGCTTACTGGAGAGACTCGGATTACAAAATGGGTTGTTTATACCTTTGTGTAGGCTGTCTCCAAACACTCAGTGGGAAAATCAGAATGTGTGAAACAGTATTAAGCATGTTAGCATCAGGACAGCCTCCACTGGAAATGGCTTTTTGATGAATTCCTGTGTTATTTTCATCAGAGTTCCCATTATCAGCAGTGTTCTTCATGCCGCTGAATCTTGTGTTCTTTTTTGTAGGGCTTGTAAGTTTCTACTTTTTATGTCTTTCTTCTCCTTTACTGATATCTTCATTGTCTACTTTTTTTGTAGGTGTCACCTTCGTTGTTAGTTTTACAAGTCTGCTAGCAGGCAAGTCCCTAAAGGGAGGGTCAGGGTAGAAGTCTGGGCCAGAGAATCAGACCTTTGTAGGTGGGCCTTTGCCTCCTGGGAGCACTTATTCACCACCGGCATGTACACCGGTTAGGAGATGAACTCTAATGCTCTTCATCATTGCTGGTTGGTAACACATTTTGCTTCAGTGTTTCATCCTTTATGTCTTTTCGTGATCACTCCTATAATAAAATAATTATGAGTTCCTCAATAACACACCATGGGAAGAGGGCACACTGTTATCTTTTCATATTTTGAAAGATGAACTTTTAAAATAATGACCGCTTGAAATAACAAACATATGTGGACTGGAAGCTCTTATCTTGCATAGTGTTCTGGGTTCCATCGTGGGGTGGTTTGCCCCTTCAACAGACTATTTGCTGTTTTGATTAAGAAGAGATCTAGCTGAGTGATTTGTAAAAAGGAAGTATTGATACTATTTTGCTGACCACACAGCTTCCTGGATCTCTATTAGGTTATTTTAGGAAAGAAGAGGGTATTAGAGACTTATTGGTTGTCAAGCTGATACACGTAAGAATCATCAGAAGCTATTTTTTAAAAATACTGAAGCCAGGGTTCTACTTCTAGAGAATCTCATTTAATTAAGATATTGATGTGACCTACGAACTTGAATTTTAAAAATTATTCTTGGCCAGTATTTGGCCAGTATTAGAAACCAGGGGTTTGGAAAACCTAATCACTATGTAATGAACATGTCCTATTGGATTGATACCTTTGGTCCTCAATTCAAAACTAAAGGTTTTGTCCTGCCCCTAGCAGTGCGCTTTAGTTTTCATAAGCAACAGTAATGATGAACAACATTGAGATTACTTATTAATATAATCTTTGAATTTTTTTTCTCTTGATGAGCACAACTGAGTTTTTGCAGCAGAAAAAGGCCTGCAATTAACCCCATTATTTACCGCCACTGTGATTTGTCAGCAGAATCTAACACTTGCTGGGTCAAATGGTGTCTGAAGAAGTATTTGTCATTTATTCTCTCTGCTTGATCTCTTTATGTTGGATAAATGTATTTGATAGAAATAAAATATGATGTGCCAGAACTGATGAATCATGTCAACATACATTTTCTGTAGCTGATTTATTTGGTAAAGTTGTAATATATGTTTCTCAACATTTGAGCTTTAGAAATTAAAACTCAAAAGGTTTTTCTCTGAACACTCTTGTATAAAAGCAATCAATATATTTATATATTCCTGAAATTACGTAGTATTTGTTTTTAAATAATAGCATACCATTCACTTCAATTAATTTCTAATTTATACTGACTTTCCTGCATTGCATACAGTTATACCATGGATACATATGAGAGACTCTTCAGCTCCCTGGTAGCAGTTGGGCAAGCCAGTTGTGAGGTGTCTGATTGGTTGACTCTTTTGTCGTTTGTTTTTTAAATAAGTAGATTCCAGCTATAACAAGGAGTCAATTTTATACCTAGTCTATATGGTAGGTCAATAAATTGATAGAAGTAAGGCTGCTTCCATAACTTTATTTTTTATTAAAAAAATTAAATACATTTACAAAAAGTTTGATTTATTTTAAAGTATTTATTTGAAAATTTATACTTTTAAAATAAAATGTTATGCAACTTGTGCTATTCATAAGGTGGTTATGAAATTTATTGGGAAGTTTACTTTGTAATATCCTAAAGAGCCCAATTTAAACTAAAATAATGAATATATTTTAATATTCAAAATAACCATATACTTTATAATGTATAGTACTTTTCCATAGAAACCGACTTTGTCACACATTATCATATAGTAGTTATCTTAGGTTTAGCCCTATTAACTGTAACCTGTTAGTCATAACCTATTGGTCACAACTTCTATTCAACTTCCTCCTCCATCCTACAGATATGCTGAAGGAAGACAAAATAAGGCAAAATTCTGGCAATGAGTGGTGGAGAAACTTAATTTGGTATAATGGTATATTGGGTAGACTTTGGGATCTCATGCTTATGGGATCCACACCGCAGCCCCTTGTGGAATGTATCCCGCATTTGGCTTCTTGGGTTGTAACTGCTTAAGCACACACAGCAAGTTCCTGGGGTTAGGAAATGTTCTCGTGTTCAAAAGTAATTTAATTCTTTGGGTTTTGCTTTCATTTGGATTTGGGCAAGACAATTTTATTTTATCATCTCAATTAATTTTAAAGGTTTCCAATAGCAGAACAGCTCTAATACCTATTCTATTCTATTCTATTCTATTCTATTCTATTCTATTCTATTCTATTCTATTCTATTCTATTCTATTCACCATATTAGCAAAGCAATCTCCCAGCCATTTTCCTGGAAATGAATGGCTCTGCATAGGTTTTAAGTTCTATTTTGTGTTCCATAAGTAACAGAAGTACTTTGAGAGTCCTATAGACAGTTGTTGCAAAGATAAAACAGAAATAGCAAATTATCAGTGGGATATCATAATAATGGCAGTCAAGAATTGTTTCACTGGGACAAAAAAATTGGAGGAAGGACATGTTTTTCATTCAGAAAGATGTAAAAATATAATAATATAAATACATTTAGTCTAGCTTATGATAGAGACAAAGTTGAAATAAATATTTTCTTAGGTGGGACACAAAATCATGTGAAAAGTGAAAGGGTTTGGCAGTTATTTGATGAAAGAGATGGTTGTTGGAATAACTGCCTATCCCACAAATCACATGCTAACAAGAGCAGTAAAAATCTTCAAATAGTTATTGGACAATATTTTCTTTCATTGTTTAAAAATGGCACTTAAGTCATTTTCAGTAAGAATATAGCATTAAGGTACATTAAAATTATAATATTAAAATTAAATATGATTTAATATCTTCTGAATATATTAAATTGTAGTTTACATATTTTTTCCAAAAATGATCTAAAGAAATATTATTTTTATACATTTCTGATGTAGAAGGCATGCTGTTTTATTAATTAATGCACAAGGAATTGTTAGGTTAGATGATTATGTTCAATTAAGTATAATGAATACAATTAATGTAGTTGCTGTTTTAGGTTCTTGAGTTAATAGTGCCATTAAATGCTGCTGTTTTTGTTGTGGTACTGATTATTGTTATAAAAGAATATCAAACTTTGAAATTATAGGAAAGCTAAAACTTTGACTACTTTTAAAAATATATATTTTATTGATTTTTTACAGAGAGGAAGAGAGAGGGATAGAGAGTTAGAAACATTGATCAGCTGCCTCTTGCACACCCCTACTGGGGATGTGCCCACAACCAAGGTACATATCCTTGACCCGAATCGAACCTGGAACCTTTCAGTCCGCAGGCCGACGCTCTATCCACTGAGCCAAACCGGTTTCAGCTTGACTACTTTTTTCATAGCAAGTATGTGTGTGGGTGCATGTGTGTGGTTTGTGTTTATTTTGGTAAACATTTTTTTTAAATTGCAGAACATATTTTAAACATGTTATACAGTGATAGCTTTTTAAGTTATTACTTTAACCACTCAAAATATATTTTTTATCTATTTAGAAAAAACAGTTTTCAAATTGAAACATGGGATTCAAATTATACTTGAAAAATGAGTGAGTATACATACCTGTTCCTATATTAATGAACATGCCAAGTATTTTAAATAAGGTGATTTATTATTTTTAAATGCTTTAATAATTTACTTTTCTATAAAAATTTCTGCAATATTAGCCATCAATAACAATTCATAGTAAAGTTTTCATTATAATTTTTTTTTCATCCACTAACTTTATAGGAGCTCATATTGAATACTTAAATATTGATAAATGAAAATATTTTTATAGCAGTGTTGTAAAAAGCATATGATCTATAATTTTTATTTATAGTATAAAAGCATAATTAAGTTATGCTTTTACCATTAGAAATCTATCATTGATTCTTAACTGTAGCTGTAATATATTACATTGAAGAAATATGAATGAATTCTAATTAAAAATTTATTTTTATTGTATGTTTCCATGTTGCATTTCAACATGCATAATTCCATGTGTTTTATTTTCTGTAATTTTGATTACATATACCTGCAGACCACATGGCATCTGTTATGGGTGTTAACTGAAAGGAGGAGGAGGGATGGGTGCATCTGTAATAGTGTCAACTATAAAAGCAAAGTTAAAAAAAACAAAAAAGGTAACCAACCAAATGGGAGAAGATATTTGCAAACAATAGCTCTGACAAGCAATTAAAATATATAAAGAACTCATACAACTCAACACCGATCAAGCAAACAGCTCCATCATAGAATTGGCAGAGGACCTGCACACACTTCTTCCAAGAAGACAAACAAATAACCATCATTCTTTTTCTTTTTTTATTATCATCATTCTTAATTTTGAATAATTTCTACAATATTATATATTGCCTGTATACTTAAACACAGACCGAATATAAAAATCTGCCCGGCTAGTGTGGCTCAGTAACTCAGCATTGACCTATGAACCAGGAGTTCAGAGTTTGATTCCTGGTCAGAGTACATGCCCAGGTTGCAGCCTCGAATCCAAGTAGGGGGCGTGCAGGGGGCAAATGATTCTCTCTTATCATTGATATTTCTCTCTCTCTATCCCTCTCCCTTTGTTTCTGAAATCAATAAAAATGTATTTTAAAAAGATTTAAAAAACCTGATCTATGCTGAACAACTGAAATTTCTTCTTGATTTTCTTTCTAGTTTGGATTTCTGAATGACGATCTCCAGCTCACGTTGTAAAAGAAGTATTTCCCTTCATCTCTCTAGGTCTAGGGCCAGGGTCAGCAAACTGCAGCTTGCAAGCCCCATGCGGCTCTTTGGCCCCTTGAGTGTGGCTCTTCCACAAAATACCATGGCCTGGGCTAGTTTATTTTGAAGAAGTGGCGTTAGAAGAAGTTTAAGTTTAAAAAATTTGGCTCTCAAAAGAAATTTCAGTAGGTGTACTGTTGGTACTTGGCTATGTTGACTAATGAGTTTGCAGACCATGTCTTAGGATAACTTGATTTTCTGCACAGCATTGCTTAGGCTGAGTAGCTTGAATACATCCTTCCACATATCCCTGGTTTGGTGTCTGGTGCCAGACTCAAAAGTTGTCTACATCTCAAAATTACGTACTAATTAAATTATTTTAATCAATCAACTCATTAATGGTAAATCTAATATCTGTCATTTATCCTCAAGCAGTTCTTATGTAGTGTATATTCATCTTTGAAAATTATTGAACTTACCTTAGCTGAGAAAGGCATTGGAGACACAGAAACAAAGAAGACATCGTTCTTTACTGAAAACACTCACAAATAAACTCAAGTCTTTTTATTTTCATTTTTTGATCACTTAAGTGTTTGGGTATAAATATATGTTGAGATATACTTATGACTTACATAAGAAAGACAGGCCTGTGACCTCTAGAAATTGCCTATTAAATTGGATATTTACAATAGAAGGAAATTATTCACATGAATAACCCAGGAACCCAGATGAACTTTACTTTTGGTAAGGTTATCATTCCATAAATGGTTCACTCTCTCAAAGCTGAATTAATCCTAGGAGGTCAGAGGGTTGGGAAAAGATAAAACTAATTCACATTACTGATACAATAAGAGCTTAACTCCCTTAATAGCTAGACCCTGGAACACTTTCATGTTGTGAACTCACACGGGAAAATTTCCGAGGGCTGCTATCATCCGCCTAATGCTTGAGGCCACAATAGATTAAAATAAAATGAAAATCAAACATCTTCATAGTTTATATCATTAGTAAAACAGAGTCAACTAGATCATTCTTCAAAGTTAAAAATATTCAATGCGCTGAGACTTCTAGAGGGACAGTAGGTATAATGATGTAAAATAGGATTTCCAGAAGTCATGGGCTGGTATAAAGCTAATTCCCTGAGCGCAAGCCTCCTCATCCTCTCAAAAAACTAGCATCCTTGATCTTTCTTTTCTTGGAGCCAAGGATTTTCACTTTTGGGAACTGAAGTTGAGAGCTGTCCTGTGAGCTCTTCAAATAGAGAGGGGTTGCAGATGACTTTGTATCTATTGCCAATACTGCCAAGAAGAAAGCACTCATTTAACAATCATCTTTACTACTGACAGAGCCGTTTAGAAGGTACGGTTTTCCCTTTTTCTTTTTTATTCTCTGTCTGTTGTTTTTGTACCATCTGTACCTAATGACTTTTCATAGTCCAATTGTGTAAATAACTGAAATCTGACATGTCAAGCTGAAGCAAACATTTGCTAATTAGTTAAGTTTTGTTGTAAAGGCAAACAATCCTATTTTCACATTGGCTTATGATAACATACGCTTCTTGTTTATATTACATGAGGGCTACAGGTCAATTGTGTCTCTAAATGCTTGATTGGATTCTGAATGCTTTCTAATTTTTGGACCACTGGTCTGGGTGTTCTCATTATAGAGGCTACTTATGCACCACCCAAGCCTTATATCACAGAAACATTTAAAACTTGCCTGGAGGAGGTCATGGTAAACATCAAGCCCTCTTACATTTCCTCGACCAAAACTCGTCATTTTAGTATGCTCAAAGCTAATAAAATCGGTCTTATGTTTCTCCCCCAGGGATCTAACAATGAGGAAGGACATATGACCTATAACAGAGAAAAAGGAGTGAACAATCAACCACGATGTTTTCAAGTTGATTTTTTCCCTAAATTGCCCATTTTGTTGATCATGCTTTTGACTACCTTATACTAAAAGTTGGTAATTCTCCCAAATCTCTATTTATTCATCACCAAACACAATTACTTGACCATCAAGAATTTCCATAATGCCATTTTTTTTTTCAAAAGTCCTCTACTATCTCTTTATCTGATTGCAACACCTTGGCTTTGAAGTTCTAGCCATCATATCATTTATCATTTCAGTAATTACCACTATTTCCTTCCTAATCAACTGGCTTAAGATGTTCTTTAAATCCCTTTCCCACTGAAAAAAAAATATTATTTCAAAAAATGTACGATGGGATATCATTCCCAATTTAATTTGTGTGTGTGTGTGTGTGTGTGTGTGTGTGTGTGTGGTCCTTATGTCTGTATGAATAAAATCTTTAAGTCATAACATGATGACCTATTGGGACTTTTGAGACATGAACCTGGCTTAGTTCTCAGTCCAAAATTTGACACTACATTTTGGCTAATTCAACATTGTTTCTCAGATTGTACTT
The DNA here is from genome assembly GCF_964339955.1 of Pipistrellus hanaki. Taxonomy (NCBI): domain Eukaryota; kingdom Metazoa; phylum Chordata; class Mammalia; order Chiroptera; family Vespertilionidae; genus Pipistrellus; species Pipistrellus hanaki. The sequence goes on along the minus strand of NC_140507.1, from coordinate 40,703,126 downwards.
TTGCTTTGAGGTGTCCTTGTTTTCTTTGTCAACTCAGTTAATGCTTTCTCCTACAAAGTGCCCATATTACACCATATCCAGGGACAATTTCAAGGCCACTATCCATCACAACCCCAAGCTGTGTTTTACGTGTTCTCCTCTGTGGTCTCTTAGCACTAAGAATATACATACATGTAGTTTTTGCACTTTGTCACAAATGCATGCTGATGTATGTATATCTCACCAGACAATGAATAGTATAGAGATAATTGCATAATATAATAAAATTAAAACTCTTGAGTTTGCTTGTTTTTTTGTGTGTGTAAAGGCTGATTAATTTTATTTTGGATACCACTATTAGCATTTTAATAATATATGACCTTCTCCTTGTGTAACATTTATAAAAATTTGCCAAAAGATAATGAAATTTCAGTTTATACCCCTCCCTATCATCTGGGAAGTAGTTGGGCTATAACTAAACTTTCAAATAAACTTACCTGAATTAGAACCAGGTAGAGGTTCCTTCTATAGAATTATTGTAGAGGTGCATGAAATTATGCAAATTTCAATAACGAATTTAATGAGAGAATGTTTCTATATTATAATTTAGTCTATAAGTTAGATTAGGTATTACAGGTTGAAATCATCTCCCTAAAATCCAAAAATTGAAAAATAAATTAAGAGCATGCTTAATTTATTGTATTTGAAGGGTGAAAAAAAATTAGCTAACAATTAGTCTCATATGATTACCAATTATCGTAATAACCATTTTTTTAAAATCCCTGTGGATATGTTATAGAGTCTAATTCCTCTATATTAACTTGACGCAGACATCATTTGCTTTTGTGGGGAAAGCAGGCTGCCAAGTCTCCTTGTACGTCTTTGTGGCATAGATGAAGCAATGAGGTCTCACTAGCACCTGAATATGAGTAGCCTCAGTAGCTAGTCACATGGAAACTCAAGCCGGTCAAGAAGACCACATGTGACTACCAGGCAGCTCCTTCCTCACAGGGCAAAGGACTAGCTTATTTGCTGCTTTCTACAGAAAGTGCTGAGCCCCGGAACCCAGGTTCCTCTGAAGTGGCACCACCCACCTTATGCAGTCTCCCTCTGGGCCCATGTGTCTCTCTTTGGGACTCCAGCTCAGAAAAGCCCACAGTACCGCACTGATGCTCCTGATGGTGGTTGTGTTGTGGTAAGAAACTGTTTTGCTGGGTCCCTTGAGGTTTAGCACTGTGGAGCTGAGGTGGCCTGCCTGCTGACTTTTGTGGCCTTTTATTACTTCCTGTGCTCTTCTCAGGTTGGGGGTTTTCTTTGCAAATTTTCCTCTTTCCAGCTAATTGTTATATTTAAAGATGACCATAGTCTCAACTTATACTATTTTTTCTTACAATTTAACAAATGGAATGCACGTTAATTTAGCTGCAGCTGCTAGCTTGCAGAGCCTTTTAAAATTGTGTTTATGACACATGGGCTGATGTGTTCAAAGGTGTCCTTATTTTTAAAAATTTTAGTTTTTTCATAATGTGAAATCCTGTTCCATTAAGTACTTAAATGTCTTTTCAGTATAGTCATTGATATGATTACTCTCATTTTCATTCATTTCATCTAGTATAATCATTCTAATGTACCTATGAAAGCTACAACTCAATCAAATCAGTATATATATTTTCTTTAAAAATAAATTTAGTTTCTTTAGATATGTTAATTTTACAACCTTTGTTTCCACTGTTCTTCTCAATCTTGTTTCTGACTCTTCCATGTCTATATAGTAGCATTTCTATAGGTGTATTGGTGTATCATTCAAAAATATTTTACAATCAGGTAAGATTTTACTGAAGGACTTCTTAAAATCTTTCTGTTAGAAAATTCATGGTAGATTTTTAAATAAGAAATACTGTACATTCTTGATTTATCATTAAATATATCCCCCAGCAGAAAAATAATGACATTCTGCAAAAAATTGCTCCAATAAAATGCTATAACACTCCGCATTGGTGATTCATACAGAAAGAGTATTATTGCAAAAGATTTCTGTTCCAGAGTTCTGGAACAGGCAGGCCAGCCAACCGCCCATGTCCCCAGAGTTCTGTATGTTATTGTGGATTGGTGAAAGATGAGTTTCTTAGGTTGTGAAATTCAACATCATAATTTTTTTAACAATATTTTTATCTATAACTTTCCAAAACGATTGAATGAAAGATTGATTAAATGCTCTGTAAACTTCAACATTAGCACTGAATTTCTTTATCAAATCCAAAAACAGGTCTTCAAATAAAATAAGTATGAATTTGTTATTGTTATTACTTAAATGTTTATTATTAATGTAAACCATACAAATGCTCAATTAAAGGCATTATACAAATGCCCAATTAAAGGTATTTTCTATATCTTTAGATGGGTAAAAAATTCAGAACTTTAGCAAGTGAAGAAAAGTAATAAATAGAATTCTAGATTCAAGCTAGGTCTCTGCTAAGAAAATTTAAACTCTAAACACTACACCTCATATTGCCTTTATGAGAAAACAACACACGTTTGGATGAACTACAGATAATTATGATGTTAGAAAATAAAAACAAATAAATAAATTAGCTGGGACTATATTGTTGACATAATTTTCATATAACATTTCAGTTGTAAACTTTTATTTTTAATTATGTCACTAAAAATGTAATAGGATAGATGACATCCAAGCTGTAGTGATGATTCTAAAAAGCACATGAATTTTCCATACATATTATTTCATTTTATTCTATTTATTTACCTAATTATTTCTCTGCATTTAACTTCTACTTTAGTGTCAAGAGAATAAGAAATCATTCAAGAGAGTTAAAAGTGAGCAATTTAGCAATTCAGCAGATCTTAAGCGCAAATAAAAGTTTTTAAACATGTCATGTTGTGATCTATAGATATGTGTTTGTTTACTTTTTTATTGTGAACTAATAGCCCTGCACAGGAATCTGTGTCCCAGTAGCTTGCTTCCACCCTCCAGTTGCTCTCTGCCTGTTGCCCTGTCCTCCTGTAGCTCCCCCTGTCCCCCTCCTTTCTTCCCTCCCTCTCACTCCTCCCCACATGGCTTGCTGCCCTGACCCCTCCTGTAGCTCTACCCTGACCACTTGTAGCTTGCTGCCCCACCCTCCTACTGATCTGTGATCTGGTCATTATGAGGTCGGTCATTGCACTTCACAGCGAACATTTGCATATTGTGTCTTTCGCAGCGTTTCCCAAGCTTTTGACATATGTGTACCCTTCTATAATTTCCGTAACGCTGAGTACCCCTCGTACTCATGAGAACGTAGAATTAGGCGCAGCTAAGCACGGTGCAGTGCATATCCCCACCAAACTCCGGTGCAACGCGTACCCCCACCAAACTCTTCCCGTACCCCTGGGGGTACGCGTACCACACTTTGGGAAACACTGGGAGGGCATAGATGACAGTTGAGGTATGTGAGGGAATCTGTGCTCAAGAGCAGACCTTGTAGTTACTGTTGCTTATTTTTATCCTAATCGTGCTTTTTGTGATCTCCAGTGTGGGCAGGGGGAAGTGCTCCTGAGGACCTTGTGCTTGCCACATTAACTGAAGATTTTAAGGTGAGAAATATTTAAGAAATTTTAAATGAGCACATTTACAAATGAGCAATGATGCAAACCTCTACGGCACTGGTTTTAGAAACACAAAACTGAAACCCAGCTTAAAGACGAGATTACTTCCTTAGGTGTTACTATATATAATTGCATGTTTTAAGGGAGTTGATTTATTCTTTGGTAAGCCTACATCAGTGTAGAAAGAGACTGGCTCTGCCTTTCCTCTAAAGAGGAAGTATTATAAGCATATTCATTTTAAAGTAAGCCAAATAACAAGATCTGTACCTGAAAAACAGGACTCATAGTTTGTGGGAAATATTACAAAGAAAGTTTTAATGAGAAAATAATACTTATCTCCAACAAAACTATGTTAGTAAAAATGCTTAAACCCTGGAACTTATAACACTTTGATAATATTAAAATGTGATGAACGAGGAAAACTTAATAATCTTTGGGATATTTAGAGGTTTTCTAATTAAATAAAATAAGCAATTAAATTCACTTATAAGGATATCCTTGGGAGGATAGATAAATTGTTTTATTTTTATAGATTTTTACCGCAACATCTAAATTTGATTTTGCCAATTTTATTTTCTAATTAAGTTAAGAAATGGCAAGAATGTGTTGTTGCTTATGGATGTTGTTTGCTCATTTTTTAAAATGTGGCAATGAATTATGAAGCATCCGCTATTTCTGCTGTCCTTTGTTCAAGGCACTGGGTTTATAGAAGACAATAAAACATAGCCCACTCTGTCATATATTTTAGGTAAGAAAAAAATTCAGTTAGCCTCACTATTAATCACATGCTTTCTTTGCTGGAGAACTTGAAGTTTTATGCCTCCACCAATTATCTGCCTGTGAAAAACGCTGGACTTCAGATGGCATCTTCAGATCTCTTTGTGGATGTGTGTGATTGTCTTTGGATTGTTAGATAAAGGAAATATGTAAACATAAATTCAGTCAAACCTAAAGCAGAGCTAAATCATTATAATCTAGTGGATCAGTTTGTACCAGTGATGAATTGCAGCATACAAAAAATGATAAACTTTTGTTATTTCCTCAAGTCATCTAAGATAGAGCCTCATGAACAATCAGATAATTCGGAGAAAACTTGGACAACCTAGGTTACTTCCAAACAGTAGCATGTTGTGGGTTACCTCACAGTGTGTTTCATTTGCTCTGTTTCCTGGCAGTCCTTTTTTCTCTCCTGTCCTCTACACAAACTGTAAAGCTTCAGCTCCTGACTGCATTTTATGAGTAAGCCCCGGACACTGATGGATCAGATTGCTCACGTGTGGTCTTCTTTTCTGACATGTAAGCTTGAGCTCTCCTAAGACCTCCACTTACCATAGATAGAAGGGCAAATGGGGTCAGGCAAAGGAAAAGAAAAGTTAGCAAAATGAAAGGAAAAGTTTCTTGATGACATGACAGCACCCGAGGGTCAGCGCTATTTATAAAGGAGGATTAGTATTAGCTCACTGAACATTTACAATTCAGATGACATGAAGTACTTTTAAGAGCTGATTTACTATTCTCGGGCCGGTGCTTCATGCCAAATGAGCTAAAGTAACTTCACCAGCTGAGCTAGTAAAAGTACTTAATATACTCATCTAAGATCTCCACAAGAGTGGCTTTTTGGCTGCAACAACAGGGCCTGCAGCTGTCAGCTTCCTCCGCTGTCACCAGTAGATATCACTGCAGTCAATTAGGATCACTACGGAGGATTTCAGACAGAGACACATGCATCTTCTCGTTCCTGCATAGGCAGCTGCCCAGAGGTCACTAATCCGTGACTGCAGGGAGGAAGTCTTGGCAGTGATGCGACTCATGCCTTGACGGAACAGCTATAATCATCTGTCCAAATGTCTTAGTGAGAACATCAGCCTGATCTCTCCACACTGCAAATTGACTTTCCTTTTCAAAGCCACGTGATATATCTTGGTGCATGTCAACTGGTTAACTCTCGTCACAATGGCAATTTTTATGCCACTTGACAATAGGCATAAGGAAAATGGGGGAAGGGAACAAACAAGTTAATTTTTCTCTACACTGAAACTATTTTCTAAAATAATAATAACAATAAGCTTGTTCATAAGTTTCTTCCTTTCCAAATGTTCTTCAACAATCAAGAATATTTGGAAATAATAGTTTAATGTAAGTATCGATACTTGTATAATCTCATTTGAATTTAAAGATTTTGGCAGAATACAACCTATTATTTTTGTTAATAGATTAATTTGAAGTTATCTATTTATTAAAATATCATCAGAAATACATAGAAAGCAAGAGAATGGTTCATGAAATTGAAAGCAATATGAAATTGATGAAATTAATCTCACAGTTTATTTTAAGCTGACCCTTAATTCATTTCTTATCATGAGATGCTATACTGTACTTTGCTGTAAAAAGTAATTAGTGCTGGCCCAGTCTTTTGGACAAACAGTTTTATTCCAAGTTATATAGCTATGTTTACATCATGACACAAAAGGAAAACCACTTCCATGAAATTATAAATTATTACTTAGGTTGTGGCAAGCATGATTTTACATCTATTTCTACATAATATTGAGGGAAATGGAGTCTTAGTGCTAATATCGTAACTTGCATCAAACAATTCTCTCTTACTTGAAGTTGCAGAAATAATAATTTACACAAAGTTCACACATAACTCACTAGGGAAATAAAACACACTTAGCATTTACCTTACTTATCTTTGTATTTTATTTGAAAACTCATTAGCTTATCTGTCTGTATTAGGTAATAAATTATATATATATATATATATATATATATATATATATATATATATATATAATTTATTTATTTATTTTTTAAAATACATTTTTATTTATTTCAAAGAGGAAAGGAGAGGGAGAGAGAGATAGAAACATCAATGATGAGAGAGAATCATTATTTGACTGCCCCCAGCATACTTCCAACTGGGGATGAAGCCTGCAACCCAGCATGACCGGAATCAAACCCAGGACCCTTAAGTCCGCAAGTCCACAGTCTATCCTCTGAGCCAAACTGGCGAGGGGATTTATTTCATTGGTTAGATGGCTTCACTTCTCAAGTAGTCCCAAGATGGTGCAGCAACTTTGATTATTGCTTCGTCACTGAATGAGCATTCAAAAACAAAAACAAACAAACAAACAGTGAGGGAGATCTTCTCACATCTCTCCTTTTTTTTTTTTTTTTTTTTTTTCATCAGAAAGAAAATCATTCCCCTTTCTGTTCTATTATTGTTCTATTCCTCTTTCTACACATCCAGCTGGAACAGAGACTGAGGAGGAATTTCTTGATAAGGAAGAAAGAGGAGAGAAGTGTTTGCTGGATAGGGACAAACAATGGCTGTCACCTCCATCACAACAAGGCCCTCTCTCTGAGTCCTTATAGAAATAAGGGGCATGAAAGCCATTCATTTCGCCCTGTGTGCATGCTGGTGATTCTGGAAAATGGAGATGTAGGAACATCAGCTTTCAAAAAAAAAAAAGTCAACTTGATGTAGAAAAGTTGTGTTACATTTGATTACCTTGATGAGAAAACATCAGTTTGATGCCTGCTTACAAAATGTGTGCCATAATTTTGAATTGATATTTGTGGAGTAAGAATATCATCACGAATAAACAGAGTTGATATAACTTGTTTTTCAATTCTATAATATTTAGTTCTGTACAATTTTTAGAAATAATAATGAACCTATGAAATATGAATAATTACCTGAGTAAAAAAATTTAAAAAAAGAAGATGCATTTAAAAGGGGTCTAAGTCTGGCACCAATTTATGGCTAAATAGACAAGAATGTTGTACTTTAAGAAGGGGGAAAGCATTGTCCACTCAGATGATTTCTTCCCGCCCCCTCCCCCCCAAGATTAGGGAAAATGGAATTAGGGCTGGCATTTAGAGCCAGGACAAATCTATGATATTTCTATTCTCTTTCAAGTTTCACTATTTGCTACACCAAGATAGCAAAAAAAAAAAAAAGGAACTGGTTTGAGAATAACATTGTAAGTAAACCCCAGAGCATTTAAAAAAGGACATGTAACTTGAAAGAGCCAAATCTATGGCTCTGTATAAATGAGTTCAAAGAATGAAATACTTTGAACAATGTTACCACTCTGCTCTAATTTATTTCAAGTAAATGCAAAAGCATTTTGGAAGAGTAAGAGCTCTCTGATAAGTATCACTCTTAAAATACAGTGCATGCTTTTATGTTGAACTTAATCTTGAATATCTATAATGACTTCCCATAATATCCTCAATTTTGAAGGCAAGCGTTTTTCTGGTATCACCGTATATTTCAATATTTGTTTAAAAGTTGATTGTTTTCAGGAAGACTCTGTCCTCTAGCTGAGATTTACGTGCTGACGAAGGTGTTTGAGGAGGTGCCCTCGCAAAGAGCATGTGCAAATAAGCCCGTAACACAGGCATTTGTGAGTGATGGTGTTGATGATGGCACATTATAACCAATCTATTCTATTGTTCTCTTTATTTTCTTGGAAAATACTCTCTATAATAAATCATTATACTTATTAGTATAAGTGAGATATCACATAACTCATAAAGAAGAAGTCAGCTGGCATAGAACTCAAAATTTATAAATAAAATTAAATTAAATAGTAAATTTCACTGACTAATAAAAAATTTTAAAAAGCATTTGATTATCTCAATCCAATGTAGATATATATTACTTAATCTGTGAAGACAGAGACAAATATAAAGTATTCCAGAAAATAGCTACTAGGAATCTATTGAGATGGGCTTTATGATTTTTTCTTCGCTATTTTATTTTTTCCTAATACAAAGGAACAAACAAAATAATTACCATGGTATTTTTTAAAAGAGTTGTCCTTCTATAATTTAAAACATATGTGAATGCCAACTATGTGCTGGAATTACTGTAGGTCTAGGAGATACCCATAGTTTTGTCTGAAGAAATTCTATCCTGTGTAGTATACTGACTTCTGTAATTCTCAACATACTATCTTGCATTACTATGTGTTCCTTGTATTTTCTATGATATAGAAACTGGGCTGAAACCCCCAAGTAAGTATAGTCTGGCAAAGGTCTTTTCAAATAAGCACTATAACAACTTTTCGATCAAAATATATTATGTATGACCTGTGCATTATCTTTTTGATTTTGCAAAACTCTATCAATTAACATTTTATGCAATAGCATATTTCTCTAAGTATCGGCTGAATGTGAAATCTGTTATCATCACTGGGACAATTTTGAAAGTGAATGGGATCATGAGAAACACACTAAGGCAGCAATCAAACTGTCAGTGTCCTGTGAATCCCTCTCCATCTGTAAACAACACTGAACCTAGAATCCCTCTCCATATGTAAACAATACAATAGATGCTGACATTGTTTAAATGCCGGTTAAAGGAAGTAAAAAAAATAAAATTAGTACTTATTTTCTCTTGATTTCCAAATAACTAAATTTTAATTACTTATGCTTCCTTCTACAATAAAACAATCATTTTTATATAAAACTAGTAAACTGTGATTTAATTTCCATGTTAAAGCTTTGCCATTTAGTATAAAATATAAGTAGTTTAAAAATACAAATAATTATGAAAATTATAAAAATAATTTGTACATCTATTTTGTTATCAGAACAGTTTTTCATAACTAAAAATATTTTACTTCTAATTAGAAATAGTGCTATAGATTATTTTTATTACATTGGGTTTTTGAAACATTTTATAATGTTACATATATTAAGAATTATTAAAAAGTAGCCTATATAATAAAAACTTAGTATGCACATTGTCCCCTCAACCAGGAGGTCTTCTGGGAGTTTGACCAGGGTGTGGGGATGGCCAGGGGGAGGAAGGGAGGCTCTGGCCCACAGCCGGCAGCCAGGAGGGACCTACCAGTGCACAAATTTTGTGCACTGGGCCTCTAGTACCATATAATACTCTTAAATATTGTCAGCTCAATCCAAATTTCTTTTGCATTATAAAATTTAATGGTGGTATTAATTTGTCACATTCAATTAACATAGCAAAGCAATATGGTTATTTTTTCTGTAGACTGTATATAATTTTCTTTTCTTTTCTAATATATTTTATTGATTTTGTACAGAGAGGATGGAGAGAGATAGAGAGCCAGAAACATCGATGAGAGTCATCAATCAGCTGCCTCTTGCACACCCCCTACTGGGGATATGCCCGCAACCAAGGTACATGCCCTTGACCGGAATCGAACCCGGGGTCCCCTCAGTCCCCAAGCCGACACTCTATCCATTGAGCCAAACCGGTCTCGGCTATAATTTTCTTCTGTTGGAAATAACAGAAAGGCATCTGAATATTTTTAAATTTAAAAATGATATAATATAAAATACCTATAAAAGTGGTTTATCCAAATTAGTAAATTTTATTGAGGCACATAATTTCAGAGAGAAGTATCTAATGTTTAATTGTCACTTAGGCGCTCTATAAACAATGTATAGGTCAAAGTGCATCAATTAATTAATATATATGAAAATAATAGAATAATACATTATGCTGATGTTGATGCTAGTATTATAATCTAACTTTTCAAGTTTGATAAATTATTTTTTTAACATTTAAAAAATTACACACTTAGAGAATTTAATGAAATTCAAATATTAATATATGTTATTAATAGATAAAAAGTAAATAAGTAGCCAATACTTTGCATTATGTTGAAATTATGAACTTATTTATTAATTACTAGTTTACTGTAATATATAATTTATAATTATAAAGGTTTGATATGGCTGATCAAATTGCCACAATAATGTACAATTCAGAAAACATTCAGTATATTTCCCAACTAAAAATAAATCTGCAAATAATGGTCAACAAATTTGAAGAAATATAATTTATTTGTAATAATTACCAAATTTTCATGAACAGATAAATTTTACTAGGTACAGTTCTGGGCTCTAGAGTTCATATTTTATCATGAATTACTAGAGGCTTGGTGCACAAAATTCGTGCATGGTATGGGGGTCCCCTCAGCCCAGCCTGCACCCTCTCCACTCTGGGACCCCTTGGGGGATGTCCTGGGGATCGGGCCTGAACCGGAAGTTAGACCTCCCTCTCATAATCCTGGTCCGCTGGCTCCTAATCACTCACCTGCCTGCCTGCCTGGTCACCCCTCACTGCCTCTCCCTGCTGGCCTGAATGCCTTTCACTGCCTCTGGATGCCAGTCTGATTGTCCCTAACTTCCCCCCCTATAGGCCTGGTCACCCCTAACTGCCCTCTACTGCCAGCCAGGTTTCCCCCAACTGTCCCCGCCCCCTCTACCAACCTGGTCATCCTTTTTTTTAAAAATATATTTTATTGATTTTTCACAGAGAGGAAGGGAGAGGGATAGATAACTAGAAACATCGATGAGAGAGAATCATCGATCAGCTGCCTCTTGCACACCCCCTACTGGGGATATATGGCTGCAACCAATGTACATGCCCTTGACCAGAATCGAACCTGGGACCTTTCAATCTGCAGACCGACGCTCTATCCACTGAACCAAACCGGTTTCGGCTGACCTGGTCATCTTTTACTGCACCCCCTGCCAGCCTGGTTGCCCCATGCAGCCTGCTGCTCAGTTGTTTGGTCATCCCTCAGTAACTCCCCTGTTGGTGGCCTGGTGGCAGGCAGCCATCTTGTGAGGGTCAATATGTATATTACCTCTTTTTTTTATATAGGACTAGAGGCCTATTGCATGAAGATTCGTGCAATAGGCCTTCCTTCCCCTGGCTGCCAGCACTGATTTTCCTCTGGCACCTAGGACCCAGGCCTTCATTCTGGCTGCAGTGGAGAAGCCAAGCCTCTTGAGTCTTCAGTCTTCAGTCGTCTTCAGTCTTCACTCTGCACCTGTATTTGCAAATTAACCTGATATCTTTGTTGGGTTAATTTGCATACTCACTCCTGATTGTCTTGTGGGTGCCATAGAGATATGGTCAATTTTGCATATTTCTCTTTTGTTAGTGTAGATAATTCATAGATGAAAACTTTGTTGGTGTTCAGAATGAGTCACTATAAGAGGTAGCCTTATAGTATATAGATTGGTTTGAGTTAAATTCAAGTTTATCCATAGGGTCAAGATAAATTTCTTCCTTACCCACCCCCTACTCCAACTACATAGGAGAATTTGAATTAGAGGACTTGTCCATGAAAGATTATCAGAGATAACTTCTTTGATCTATAGGACAGGGCAAACTTCTGTGTACTAAATGTCTGCTCTTAAAAATCCTGCAATGACCTTTTGAAGCCCTTAAGACATCTTACCTCATCCTTATTTCAGGATGTCTTATATAATCATGTTCACTTTCTATCTCTGAACCTACCCTCTCTTCTGCATGTGCAGTCCAGTCTCTGACTCTCTCATGTATGTGAGGTTCCCATATGTATGTATTGACTAAATTTGGTTATTTTCTCCTGGTAATCTATTTCATGCATAGTTGATTATTAGACCTCCAGAAAAATACTGGGGGTAGAAGAAATTTTGTTTCTCCCACACAACTTCTATGAAGACAACTTCTGTGAAGAGTAAGATTATAGGGGGTGATAAATATTACTATATATATTAGAACAGGGTTGATTGATTACAAAGAGGAAGGGAAGAGTGCCATTAAAACATATAGAGTCATTCCTCACAGGGCAGCTAAGTGTTAATGCCAAGAAGACAGAACCAAGTTATTGTTTTCTAAAGAAATGGAGGCCAGGGGGAGAATACCCACTGTCTACCAGCTACCACAGTGGGTTGTCTTAAGAGCGTGACTAATCATTTCAAATCATAGGAGAGGCATAAATATGCCTTAACTCCCTCAGGGTTGTGAAGTGTTAATGCTTGTCAAAGCATACTGAAAATTATAAATAGCTACCAAAAGAGCAAGTTATTGTTATTCTATAACTAAAATGGTGTGAACTCCTGTGCCTGATAAATATCACAATAAACAGAGATGTTTACTTTATAAAGTGGGTAGAAGTTCAAATGATTTAACGTATTCCATGGTTTAAAAGACATTTTAAGCATTTAGCCACTGCTACTCCTCTCAACTTTCTTTTCTGAGTCTCAGGATACTAATAATCAGCATTACTAATAAAACCTAATTTTTAGGTTTCTGGTAAAAATTAGTTGAGATACTATATATAAAGTACTTAGCAGAGTGCCTAGGATTTATGTTACTAAACAGTAGCTTTAATGGCTATAATTGTCCATTTGTGATAATTATGAGATGTACCCAAAAATAATATCTGTTCTCACATGATTTTACATATAAAGTTTCAAATAACTGATAGAAAACACATAATTATACTATAAAGCAATATTAAGAACAACAACAACAACAAAAAACTCCATACCAACTATATTTGGAAGTCAGTAATTTTATTAAATGATGAAAGTTTTGAACTCACATTTTTAAGAATGTTATTTTTGATTAACCAAAATAATTAAATACACACACCATTAGCTTTTAATTAAAATGACAATCATATTATTTCATAGACCTCTTGAATCATAACAAGCATGATAGTTTTACTTTTCCAATAATACTGCCTAAAATCAAATCAAATATTTACACTTAGAATTCTAGCATGTGTCTCTGTGAAGGGTACAAAAACATAGAATTATATAATTTGAACAATATGTATATTTTACTATCTAATCTCTATTAAGGCTGATGGATACAATGATGAAACAAAATTCTTTCCACCATTCACATACCCTCTAATCTGGGGAGAACTGACATATATACATAGTTATAATGTAACAGAGTAAATTAAGTGAAAGTAGGATGTATGGATTTCAGGATGCGGTGTGAGGCTAATTAAGAAAGCCATTTTGAATGAGCTAATTAATCTAAAACTTCAAGATCTAGGGTCCAGACAATCAGAACCATACATATGAAAAATATCTAATAAATACATGTGCACGTATACACCCCCCAAAATGAAACAGAAGGTGAATTCATACTTACATATCTGACTACCATCAGCATTCTATCATTTCTCTATGCCTCTTTGAAATTTCTTTCCCCAACGATATACAAATTTGCTGTTATTATCTACAATGCATTTGCTTATTTGTTCAACCACAATTAATATACACACAGATTCAGACTTGCCTACCCATGTCCCTAAGTGGAAGAAATTTACTAACTAGCTTATAATCCTTTGTTTTTTATATTTTTGTAACAAAAACTAAGGCTCAGCTGCTTTTTGCCATGAAAGCCAAACTCCTGAGACAGGTGCTAGTGAAGAGGGAAGAGGTTTATTCAAGCATTGGCCACTGGAGAAGACGGGGGACTCTTGTTACCTGCCCCATTTCAATATTTCGATGCAGGCAGACGTCTTTATAAGCAGGGAAGGGAAAGAGATCAAGGGGAGGTGGTTGAAAAGTTGTCTATCTGTACCAGCACAATGAATTCCAACAAGGACCACAGCACTGGTCAAGTATTGGTGTGCCTCATTCTGGTTCTATGACTGAAAGTTAGCAATTTTCCTAGAGCTGGGATAACTGGAGGTTGGAGTCTGTATCTTCTGAAATTAGTTCCTAGAATTCTCATACACACGTACAGTTTGTGTACCAGCTACATATTAGTCAGAGCCAGCATTTATAGAAACAATGCCAAAAGAAGGGTGGGGTGGGTTGCAACTCCCCACTGTTACCTTTGCCATATTCAGTCAACAGACTTGTTTTCTAATGTACTTATGTCAGCTCCTTTACTCACCCCCTTCAAGGTGGTGATATCGTTTATTTTTTAACATATCTAAACTAACTATTATATAGTCTGCATTTCATTTTGAACCCCCTGATAATCACATTTTTTGTTTTTACTAAATTGAATGTTGGAAAATTCACTCTGTGGATTTAGTTCTATGGATTGTGACAAATGCATCGTCAATTATTCACCACATATTATTATACAAAACTAGTGGCCCAGTGCATGAAATCCGTGCACAGAGGTTGGGGCGGGGTTCCAGCACTAACTTCCAGTTGGTTGAGCCGTCAGTCATTTTGGATGTTATGACCCTGGGTTTTTGCATATTAGGATAATTCTATCATCCCCAAATCTTTTTACCTGCTGACCCTTTGTAGATAATCTTTTCCTCCACTCCTTCCCCTTCGAAACCATTGATCTATTTTCTATCCCTATTGTTTTGCTTATTTCAGAATGTCATATAAACAACTACAATATGTAGCCATGAGGAACTAGCTTCTTTTACTTAACAAAATGCATTTCAGATTTATTCATTTCGTTGCATGAATCAATAGTTTATTCTTTTTTACTGCTGAATAGCATTCAATTAAGTGGATGTTATCCAGTGTGTTTATCCATTCATCTGTTGAAGTATATTTGGGTTGTCTCCAGGTTTTAGTGATTTTAAATAAAACTGGTATGAATTATTGTGTACAGATTTCGTGTCAAAGTAAGTTCCCAATTCACATGGAAAATTACTAACAATGGGAATGCTGAGTCATATGATAAGTATTCAGTTATTTTCCAGTTCCCTTTTACCTCTAACCTTTTAAAAATTAGGCTAAATTCTACATAAAACAGTACCTATTGCATGGAGTTCAATAAGTTTTAAAAATCTGTTTCTTTGTGTAACTAATACTCAAATCAAGATTTAAAAGATTTTGGTTTTCTCAGAAAGGTTTTTCATGTTCTTCAGTATAACTCCCCTCACCACACAGAGACAAGCATTATTCTGATTTTTATTTTCATAGACTATGTTAATAGATCTATAATATCAATAAATTAAAATATACAGTATGTACTCTTTTGTGTTAGGCTTCTTTTAATTCAAAATGATGTTTCTGATCCTGATTCATTTGTTTTATGAATAAGTAAATAATTCCTTTTATTGTTGACTATTTTTCAGGAAATGAAATTATCACAATCTATTTATTCACTTAATAGTTTATGGGCATTGTGTTTTCCCCCCAGTCTCCTTTGGTTAGATGAATAAGGATAAAATTAACAGTATTTGTATACATGTTTTTGTAGATAAACATTTTTACGTCTTTGGGGTAGATTCATAAAGGGGGATTTGCTGGGTCACAGTTAGGTATATTTTTATTTTGTAATGATATGTAGCATTGAAAAGTTCTTGAATCATTTTGCACAGCCACTAGTAGTATATTAGAGTTCCAATTGCTACACATCCTAACTATTATTGATGCCTTTTATTTTTAGCTATCAAAGTGAATGTGACATAGTGCCTCATTGTGGTTTTAATTTGCACTTGCCTGATGAGAAAATGCTTTGAACACCTATTCATTTCTTTATGGAAGAGTCACACATTTTATTTAAAGTCTTTGTCAGGTGTTTGCTCATTTTAAAATTGTTTGCTCATTTTAAAATTGCAAAGTTTGCCCTTTAACATTTATTACTGTGTCCTTTATATATATATTTTTTTCTATAAAAGTTCTTTGTTCAGGAATATGTCTTTTGTAGTTACTGGTTTACTCTTTCAGTTTCTTTTTTAATATATATATATATATATATATATATATATATATATATATATGAACATTTTTACTGATTTCAGAGAGGAATGGAGAAGGAAAGAGAGATAGCAACATTAATGATGAGAGGAAATCATTGATTGGCTGCCTTCTGCATGCCCCACCCTGGGGATCATGCCTGCACTGGGACATGTGCCCTGACCGGGAATGGAACTGTGACCTCCTGGTTCATATGCTGATGTTCAACCACTGAGCCTCACCGGCTGGGTTACCCTTTCATTTTTTAATGGATTATCTCTATGAGCTGAGTATTTTTGATGTTAATAATATCTAATTAATAGTTCTTTTTTTCTATTAGATACGTTCAACTTTGTCCTTTAGTTTTACTGACACAGCGATTATGAACATATCCTGCTGGTTTTCATTGGAAGGAGGCAGAAGGAGAGAGGACAATAGAGAACAGATAAGACATTGCGGTCACTGCAGCATGAGACTACTCTGCTGGCTCTAGAATCTAGAAAAGACAAGAGCCCACATTCTCCCCCCCAGAACTCCAAGAGACAGTGCAACCTTGCCAACACTTTGATTTCAGCCCAATAAAACCTATTTCAGACTTCTGACCTACAGAAGTGCAAGAGAATGCTCGTGTACTGTTTTAAGTCACCAAATTTGTGGTAATTTGTTACGGCAGATACAAGAAACAAGTAATAGGGCCTTATATTTGGAATGTGACCAAATCTAGCAGAGTGTTAAGCTTTCTAGGGTTTGGCGGATTAAAGTACAAATTAAAATGGAATTTTGATTAATAATTTTTTATCTTGAAATGTCAGCTTAGATGTTTGCTGCCAATGTGAAAGTATGAAATCAGAAGTCATCTGAGGCCCGAGAGGTACAAAGGATTAGGTATGGCTAGAAAGAGTGTGTCTATCATATTTTATATTTTACTAAAGAAAAGTTAACTTTAGGAAGAGAAAGGGATTTATGTCAAAACAAAAGACCATTCTGTTAAACTCACCACAAAAACAATATTTAAAATGGGGAATATTGATCTTTGTTAGAACTCTTTAACCAATTTCATCTTAATATTCTGGACTGGTGGTGACAGAAAAGTTTTTAGCCAGCACCCTCTTTTGGAGAGATAAGGAAATGAGAGTTTAGAGACAGTAATTGAGTCATTCTGATTCTAATATAATATAGTAAGCCACAGGTATGTTAGACTATACATAGGTGGGCAAAAGTAGGTTTACAGTTTTAATACTTAATAAATAATACAATAATAAACCATTTTGTGTACCCACAACAGTAAACCTACTTTTGGCCACCTCTGTATTTCTCTCAAATCCTGTGATTTTAGAACTTTACATAATTTTAATATGTATACTGATTTTCTCCAGTCACTTGAAAAGTTATGTTTCGGTCATAAAAACAATAATCACTCTAGGATTTCTGAGAAGAAGGGATTACTATAGGCTATTTGAGGCTTCCCCAACCATGGTTGGAAGGGTTCAATGAAGGAGATCCGGGAAGAAGTTTCTAAAAGTAACTGATTCACAGGTGACCATTTGGAGGCACAGTAAACTTTATCAATCCCATAAGGACATTGTTAGCTACTAAAGAAGGCCATTGTCCTGACCCAATCCTAACGTGGTGGGGAGACTTCTTGGGGAGACTTCTTGCTTCCTTTCCCAGCTGCTGATAGCACCAGGAAATGCAAGTCTCCCAGGTCACCTTTTGTGTGAGATCTGGTTCCACCTGCCCCTGAGATGATCTCCAGATGGACTTTTGTCTCTAGATCTCAGGGTTTCAGAGTGTCCTGCGACTTCAGTTCTCTGAGGGGTCCAAGAAAAGTTACTGATATTTAGTTTGTTCAGCTTTTATTGTTGCATGTGTAGTGAATGGAGTAATGTCTTCAAAGGTTTTTACTGAAATATTTTAGCTGAAACTAGTTTTATTGTTGTTTTATGGAGCCCAATAAAACCTATTTCAGACATCTCAAATATATCTTAAAGATGAATTTCTTTCCTACATGGTATCCTTTCAAGGGGTTTTGCAGTGCAAATTATGATGGGGTGATTTTTCCAAGGTGGCTTAGAAAGTCTTAATCTTTGAAAAGCAATCATCAATTTCAGCTCTCCAGGTATTCAGTTCCTTAGGGGTCTCCTTGACCTCACCACAGTAACGCATCCCTATCCTCACAGGAAAAAAATGGTAGCTCCAAGTAATAATTTTATTTATGATTAAAACTTGAAAATGAAAGCCAATAGTCAATAAGATGGTAGTTTGAGAGATATGAACTATTTTCCCCAACTACAACTGAAATTTTTTTATGAAGAATATTTATATTTTTGCTGTGTAGATTAACATAAAATTATTTTCCATCCAATAGTTTAGAAAGAGATTTTCTGCAAATTGACAAAATCATATGCCAAAAAGGTGTGATTATAAGATAATTAAGAATGTGTCTTGCCTGGTTGGCATGACTCAGTGGTTGAGCATCGACCTATGAAACAGGAGGTCATGGTTCAATACCCAGTCAAGGCACATGCGTGGGTTGCAGGCTTGATCTCCAGTAGGGGGCGTGCAGGAGGCAGCCAATCAATAACTCTCATCATTGATGTTTCTATCTCCCTCTCCCTTTCCTTTCCTCTCTGAAATCAATAAAAATTTTTTTTTTAAAAGACTGTGTCTTATTTGACAGTCTACTTCAAATATCACTGTTGTGTTTGCTTATAATACAAAGAAAGATAGTATTGTCATGCTCATTGTTTTTAATAAAAAATACATTTTAAGTTAAGGATACTCATGTTTTCTTTGCTTATTTGTCCAAAGTGCTTGGAATATTTTATATACCCTGTTTTATGTCTAGTGAACTTTAGGCTATTTACTTTGCCTCTGGCTTAAAATGAATACTCAAAGAATCCTGGTATAGTGTTTTATAAACTGATAGTACTTTTAGCTTTATATGGCCCCCGCCCCTCCCCCCCCCCCCCCCCCCATTGAAAGCTCTACCTGTGAGGCATATTTTAGCTGAAGGTTTTTTTATTTTATTTTATTTTTTTACATATTTTAGCTGAAACTAGAAAGACAGGAATGGATATTATGTCATCTACCATGTGCAAAGTGATTTTTATTCTCCAGAGAGAGAGAGACAGAGAGAGAGAGAGAGAGAGAGAGAGAGAGAGAGAGAGAGAGAGAGAGAAAGAGAGAGACAGAGAGAGAGAGAGGGAGAGAGAGGAAATATACAAATTAGGTCAGGACTTCGTAATGGGTCACTACTGGACAGGAGGAAGTTGTACACACAGTTGAGGCCAGGAATGGAGATGAAGACAGAGACAGGGGGGCTTGGGCAAGCCACCGCGTCCTGGCTCAGGCTAGCCCCCTGGAGCTGGAGCAGACATAGAGAGGGACAGGAGGGTCAGCCTACAGCCTCTTTGGCCTAATGCAGGACTAGAGAGGAGAAGGCAGGCTCCCTCCTGTCTCCTGCAGAATCGGAGCGGTCCCAGTAGGTCCAGGAGGCACGCTGCAGAAGCAACAGGTGGCCTATTGTGCACGATATCGTGTGATTGGCTACTAATTATAAATATTACACATTAGTAACAGAATAAAGTTTTACCTGAAACAGATGCAAAAACAAATCTTTCTCAGAAGTGTTCATTTTTTCACAGAATCACTAGATTGTTCACTGCCTGCAGATGATATTTTGGGAACCCTATTTTTTGCTTTTCTTAGGAAAAAAAAAACCATTTCTTTACAAAATTTAAAACAGTATACAACTTAGTTTTTCACACCTACAACCCCACCAACATTAGTTTTCTGAAGTGTGAAGCACTTCCTGTTGGCATCTTCACGTTTTACGTAACTGTTGATAAAGCCACTGCTGACACAGGGAACGTCACTGTAAAATCTTGAGACTTTTTGGAGGAGAGAAAAGTGTTATCCAATTATTTGCTCAAAATATAGCACTGGTGAGTAACTGAGAAGGCAGTATCAACATGTCAACTCCAACGTCCATGCCCTACCATCTTGAGTCAACTTCCTCGTTAAAAGCCTTTATTAAACAACTTAAAAACTAGGCATTATAGATTTCAGCTCATTTAGGAGACAAGAAGAAAATATCTACTCAGCAAAATATTTATACACACACACACACACACACACACACACACACATATGGAGAGATTATTTAAATTGGTTGACTTCACATTCTGAATTAATGACACAGTTGCAGAGCTCAATTTGTGTGGGGGTAACTCTCAAGTTGTGTTTTTTAATAAATATATTTTTATTGATTTCAGAGAGAGAGAGATAGAGAGAGAAACATCTATGATCAGAGTCATTGATGGGCTGACTCCTGGACACCCCATACTGGAGATCTAGCCTGCAATCCAGGTCTGTGCCCTGACTGGGAAGCAAACCATGATCTCCTGGTTCACAAGTCAATACTCAACAACTAAGCCACATCAGCTATACTCAAAGTGTTGTGTTTTGAAGGAATTATTTTGCAAGCACATCTCTAAAATCAATAAAAATATTATTTAAAAATGAATCAAGCAATGAATGCATAAATAAGTGGAATAACAAATTGATCTCTCTCTTATTTCCTCTCTGACTCTAAAATAAATAAATTTAAAAAATAAAATAAAATTCTGGTTAGTAAAAATAATAATAAAATTACTTATATATAAAGATAACCAATATTTACCAGATTATTATATGCCATGTATAATTTTAAGATGTGTACATATATTAATTTATTTAATCCTCATAACAACCTATTAGATAAATAACATTACTACGTATGTCCTTTTTACACATGAGAGGACTGAGGCACAAAGATGTTAAATAAGATGTACAGAAGTATACAGACAGTGTATATAAGAGTCAGATTCCAAAGATAGAAAACTCACCTCAGAAACCAGATTGTTTAATTTTCCATTTATTCGATATTTCAAGAATTGTACTGCTTTGAAGTAATTTATTTTACTATCATGTAAACTGTTAAATTCTCCTCTTTGTTTTCTGTGTATATGATAAAATAATTATGTATCACTTCAAAGTTTGCTTGACTAATTAATGATTATTATAACACTTTCATTTCACTTAAATAGCCTTTAGTAATATAATTTTAGTTTGTATAATTTTGGAACAATTTGAACAGACTTTTGAGTCTTTCATTGTCTGTTTTAATGTCCTTACTGGTAATAGAATAAATGAGTGTACACATGCCTACCCCCCAAAATAGTTCATACTTCTTATCCCTTCTCATTCTTAGGTGTGGCCAATGGATTGTAATTAGATAATGTCTTGAGGTTACTTCCATAAACCTTCTCTAAAGATGAAAGGCACCTGTCTCTTCTTATCTGTATCTTCCTCCTTCCCACCATATGGAATGCAGAGAATGTGGCTGGAACTGGACTTGCCGTCTGGGACTATGAGGTTAACCTAAGAATGGAGTTAGCACAGAACTGAGCAACACAGTGCAAATAGCTCGAGTCTCCGAAGACTTCACAGAGCAAAGCCTCCATTACAGATGTGACTTTAATTCCTTCACATGTGTTTGTGGGACAGCCGTTAAACCATCTTGGTCAAAACCCTAATATTGTGAGTATCTCTTACAACCAATCTGGGCAGAAAACTCAACTCATACTTATTCCAAATTTCTACAAAACTGATATTGCTACTCTACTGAGTGAAAAATGAGTAGTATTTGGCATACATTTTTAGAAGGAGGATTTTCATTAACTGTCCTTGAAATGAGACCTACCTTTCTCCATGACATACACATAATCGCTCTGAACCAATGTGCTCACATATTCAGTGTGGTAGTGGTGGAATTGACCAGAAAGATACGATTTTTTAAATTTGTAATCCTCACCTGAGGACATTTTTCCCCATTGATTTTTAGAGAGACTGGAAGGGAGGGATGGAGGCTGAGGGAGAGAGAGAGTGATCCTGCAATTGAAAATACATGTCCTTGACCAGGAATTGAACCTGTGCCCCTTTGGTCAATGGGTCAATGCTCAAACCACTGAGAAAACTGGCCAGGGCAGAAATATATAATTTTTTAATCTGGATAAAATTGGTTATAGATCCCAGCTTATGACTTACTATTGACACAGGAGCTCAGTTTTCTCATTTGTAAAAATTGGAATGAAAATATCTAATTTTTAGGTTTGCCAATTATTAAATGAGAATGTGTATACACAGCAGTTAGCATATAATGAAAGCTCTAAAATAGGAATGCCTTGGTTAAATGCCCAAAACAAATATTAATTAGCTGCTTTATTTGTGTAAATTCTCTGAACTGATTGGTAGTTAGTGATAATTGACAGAAAACAAAGAATGACATGCTCTCTCTTCAATTAGTTTACTGTAAAGTAGTTCTCATGGCACAAATATAAAACTCTTACTAGCAGATAAACTCAAAAGAGAAATACAAATATAATGCTACAGCATATAGATGTAGAGAAAAATAATAATTACATTCACAAATGTATCTTGCTGAGAGCCCTATCATTATATTAAAATATGATAGTGTATGCATCCATTAACCCAGAAAACCAACAGCTAAAAATATTGAATTATTTTTTTCATCCCATAACATTTTGTAGCTCAGTTTAATTTTACTTCAGAAATATATAATCAAACTCCATGCTGTGTCCAAGAGTCAATAACAATTCCATTTTATTAGCTTCACATTCTATTCCTAAATGTTATACAACTGTAATTAGTTGTTGATAAATTTGTATCAATGACATACTTTAAGTAATGTCTGAGTATTTGTATATTCTGAAGAGAGTCAGCAATATATACCTAGGAAGAGCCTTAGAGTTATAATTCTGATGTTGAGTGCATGCAATTTTACTCCAGTTTTTTGAATGCTGCTAATCCATATATAATATGTTTGACAAATGTCAATTAACAAGCATGTTTAATTAAACAAACAGAAGACCCAATTTTCTGATTTTTTTTTGATAAATGGATGCTTACTAAAATTTCAATACTAATTTTTATAATTGTCATCTAAATGAAACTTTTGTTATTTATTTACCCTTACCTAATGAAAATTATTTGATTTATTATTTATAAATTAATAATTATACATTAACATGTATATAATATTAAATATAAAATATTAAGCTGCACATTGTCCAGGTTATTAAGCTATTATTTTTCAGAAGAATGGAAAGGATTTCCTCCATCCTGTTTTATTTACAGTTTTTGTCAACTTAGTTTTGCAACCATCCTTTATTTCCACAGAAGCCATTGCTCTCAGCCCATAGCTTCTTTCATCATGGTCAGAACCAGCTGAGTCACGCCATGTTTCAGCTGAGTCATGCCGTGTTTCGGGACTAGTTTGTCAAAGCTCCTCTTGGTGTTCTCAGCATCAACTCCGTAGGTCTCCTCCAAGGGCTGATTATCTGAGCCTCACCCCTGTGCTCTTACAGTCCTCTGGGCAAGTGCTGTTTCCTCCAGCTGTTATCAGCATTGATGGTTCCGTTTATATATGGGTTCTCTAAGCTCTCCAACACTTATGTAACTAATTCCCTGTATTAATTTGTCTCTGTTGAAATTCCTTATGTGATTTTGTTTTTGTCCTGACTTGACTTGATATGTAGAACTGATGCACATGCTTCTATACAACTTTTTAAAAGTCCTCTTCAAAATTCAGTTTGTTTTATATTCTATGTTAGAATTAGCATTAGAAATTGTTTTATGATGTATGAAACTCTAGAAACTCTATTTTCAAGATAAAAGTAAAATTAATTATGTACACTATTTATTAAGAAGTCGATAATGTCAATTTATTTAAAGCCCTTCCCAAGAAAGTCTTGACAATAATGATATGTTCCTTTTATGAATCCAGCCATTTTAAGAAGTTCAAGATTTCCAGGCCATCCATTTTTTCTTTACAAACCTCATCTCCCTTTTCGACTTGTCAGCTCTATTTGCTCTATTTGATAACTTCTTTCTTCCTGTTGCTCTTTCTTGTATTGGTGTCCAAGATAGTTCGCATGGATCTTTATTCTAACCCCATTGACTGCCTCTTTTCTGATTTTTCTCTTATCTACCTAGCTTCTACATTTTCTCTCATTCTCTCTCTCTAAATATATTTTTTATTGATTTCAGAGAGGAAGGGGAGGGAGAAATAAAAACATCAATGATGAAAAAGAATCATTGATCTGCTGCCCCCTGCACCTGCCTCCCACCCCAAACTGAGGATCAAGCTTGCAACCCAGGCATAAGACTTGACCAGGAATCAAACACTGACCTCCTGGTTCATAGGTAGACACTCAAACACTGAGCTACTCCAGCTGGACTTTCTGTCTCTTTTTAAATCTGCTAAAAATATATATATTTTATGTATATAAATCTACTAATTAAAATATATAAATTATATTTTATATATATATAATTTATTTGAAAAGGATTAAACAAAATAAATTATACAGTAATCATCTATATTAGTCTAACTAGTGATCTTCCTGAATTAATTCTCTCAAGTATATTCCCTTCATACATGGGCACTCAGATCACTGCTCAGTTCTGATCCAATAATCTTCTACCATTTTCCTCTACTGTGGGATTGTCATCCTCTGCAGATGACAACTGTGTCTTAGCCTCTAGTTCTTACACTGACCTCAACATCAGCCCGAATGGAGAGATTCAGATCTTTCCTAAACGTGCTCACTGCCGGCTTGTATACTTGGCCTCCTAGTTACCCCAGGAATATGGTGAAACCTTTAAAATCCCCCTAGGCATAAGGACACCTGATTCACCAGATTTTCATTTATGGTTTTTGGCAACCTCTTGTTACAAATAGTTGTGCCACTTTAGGCAGATGTGATTTCAACAATTGCTACTCATTGTTTTTGACAAATGCCCTGTGGTTAAATAAAGCTTTTTCCAACTGAATGAGATGCAGGCCATGTAATGACAAGTTTAGCAGAGGGAGTGCTTCCATGGAGCTGACAGATATGTCAAAGAGTGGAAGTTTACTGATTATAGGGCTCTTTGGAGAGATTTCACTCCATTCTGCCCACTTCCTTGGCTATTACTAAGCTAACTGTGGTTGTAAGATAGCTGATTTTTTAGGATACCACAGAGCTGAGAAGTTGGGGATGGTGATAGGGCAAATTAAAATGCCACAAGCTTCACTGATCTTACAAAGTTTCAGACATTTTTATGAACAAATATTCATTAGATGGTTGCAAAGCTTTGGTTAAATTAGAGATGTCTGAAAATGTTTAATTTTGAAAATTTTTGTCTTGAAACAACAGAAATTTATTCTCTCACTGTTCTGGAGACTAGAAGTCTAAAATAAAGGTGTAAGCAGGGCATTCTTTCTGGCTTCTTTCTACCTTCTGGTAGTTTCTGTCAATCCTTCGAGATCCTTGGTTCATAGCTGCAATCTCTGTTTCCACTGTCTCCTGGCTTTCTTTCCAGTGTCTCTCCTCTGTGTTTTCAATTTCTTTTTTTTCTTAGAAGGCCACCAGTTATATTGGATCAGGGCTCACCTTCATCAAGTAGGAGCTCATCTTAAATAATTACATTTGCAAAGACCTTATTCCCAAGTAAAAGCAAATTCACAGTTACTGAGGGTTAGGATTTCAATGTAATTTTGGAGAACACTGATTTAAACCCACTGTTCTCTTTTTAAATTTCGCAGGATCTGAAGTTGTGACATCTTTTTTCCCTAAGCACATTTTTAGCTGCATCTTACAAGTTTTGATATGTTGTATTTCCATAACCATTTAGCTCAAAACACTATCTGATTTTAATTGTGGTTTCTTTTTTTTAGTTCTTTGTTGTTGTGTGTTTTTTTTTTAGAATACATTGGCTATCTTTAGGTGATTGATTTTTCTGCTCATGCTACTGTGATCACAAATTATACTCTCTACTGTTTCATCATTTGAACTAGTTTAGATTGCTTTATGGTCTAATATATGGTCCATTTTCAAAATATTTCATGTGTGCTTGTAAAGAATGAGTTTCATCATTTCTTGGGCATGTGTTCTACATATGTTTCCATTAAGTCAATCTTGTTGCACATGTCATTTAAATAGTTTATCTCTGCTGATTCTGTTATCCACTTATTCTGTCAGTTACTAACACAGGTATCTTAAAATGATTAACTATTTTTTATGGAATGATCTATTTCTTCTTTTGGTTCTTTAGTTTTTTCTGTATTTTGGATTATGCCATTAGGACACCTGAATGCAATAGTAATTTTGGCAGCTTTGCCTGTGTCTGTTGCTTGTATGGAGGACTGGAATTTCAGAGCTTTGTACTCTAACCACTCCAAAAGTTCTGCCTCCCAGTCCTTTGATTTCTTATAAGGATGTGAGGTCTCAGAATTCCAAAAGACTTTAGATACCAAAGATGTATGCTGACCTTTTATTCCTCACTTTACTCAATCCAAAGCAGTATACAGAGATTTCCCACGTATGTCATGAGCTCTGGTAAAATTGGTACTTTTTGAGGAGTTCATGTTGATGTGGCTCACTTGGCAGTGAGGGTTGGGCATGGTAGAGTTTCCTTTAAGTAAATCTGAATATCAGTGATTGGACACCTGTCTCACTAAAGAAAATTCCATTTATAATATGTTTCTATGGAAGAAACCATGGGTTCTTGATCACATCTGGTTACATCTCTTTTACATTTATTGGGACAACAAAGATACAAGTCTCAGTACTCTTTCATGATAACAGAAAATCAGCCAAACAAAGTTATAAACAAATGAAGTTATTTAACAATAAAATAGTAGTGTTTCATCTAGAATCATTTGTAAAGTATTAGTATGGTTTTCATTTTTACTTTATTTTTTCCATAACCATTTTCCCCTTCATAATCTGCTAATTCCAAATGCTTCTAAGGAAACATTAGTGGTATTTTCAATATATGCTATTTGTGAGTGGGGAGGTACCTTTGTTCTAATATAGATATTTTTCTGATGCTCTCTTATTAGTTTGATAAAATGGAAGTCCTCATAGAATTCTAAGATGAAGTTATATAAACACATCCAGTGTTAGATAAACAGAGATTCAAGCAACTATGACTTTGTTTTGATCTGGTATATTATAATGTAGCATAGCTCTAAATATTCACCCAATCTATATCACCAAATTAGGAGACTAGGGCTATAGGACTAAAAATACAGTTGAAAGTACAATATATTTTAATTTGCCTGCAAAAGCTTCCTGTAATATCTTCCTTAGGACTATTGAGGGTTCCTTCTCTCCTCCTGAGCCAACAAGACAACAGTTTCACTGTGGCTCACTTAGATTACTGATATCCTACACACTGGGCATCTTGCATCCTGAAGCATCCAGACACCAATTTATTAGATGGGTAAACATGAACGACTGAAACATTTTTGGAAATAAATTTATCAATAGTCTCTTTACCATTCCCAACAACTTGTGGTTATACAATAGATACAATTCTTCTTTTGTATGCTTAACTAAAACTATCTTACCTTAAGGTCAGTTTTCCATAAATCACATTTAAAAAAATGTACATAATTGATGTTTTATACCTTTTATTAACACTCTCTATGGCCTTTTATTATATTCAGATTATAATCCCATTTTCCATGATTTATAAACCCTTCATTATACAACCTCTGTCCACATGTCCTACCACTTTCTGCCTCATTTACTCTGCCACTTGAGCCAAATTATCTTTTTTTTTTTTGTAATTCAGGAGCATATCAAGCTTTTATGTCCATTTGTTTCCTCCGAGGGAACATTTCTTTCCATTGCTTTATGTTTTTCCTTCTTCTCACTTAGGTCTCTGCTCAAATGTCACTTTGGAGGGATTTCCTAGTCACGCTCTCTCATCAGGGAGTGGTGTATGTAAGAAGAAAATAGTAAAACTAGGTGCCGAGATAAAGATTCACACTGTCTGTGAGGAGATATAGCTTGGTTAGGAAGTAGAGTGAAATTGAAGCTGAGCACTGAGTGACAAGGAGGAGTCAGCTTTGTGGAAATAGTTTATAGATACTGTCCCAGGAAAGGGAAGGCTGTGAAATGGGCTCTTTCCTTAGATTTTGACATCAGGGTGCTTTCCTCACAATATTAATTCTGCCTAAAAGGTTCCTGTTCTAGGCTTTTTCCTGTCTTCCTCATCTTTCACAATCCAATTGACATGTTGTCTCTTATCTGAAGCCTTCTATAGCTCCCCCCCTTTTTTTTTTCTAGAAGGCCCAATCTTTCCTAGTCTCCCCATGCTCCTGCCTTTCACATGTTACTGGGTGTGCAATGTTTAAATGGAACATATGTCTAAAGAAGTCATGTGGAACATTTCATGGCTCTCATGGTCATTGACCAAAGAGAAACTGCTTTCATGTTTAATATAGATTTCTTCTTTTTCACTACAAATGGTGAAAGGTCATTTTCCTATATAATTACAAATAAAATTAATAATTCAGTAAGTTTAGGAAGGTTCAACGGTGTTCCAGTTTATCCCGAGGTGTATCTGTGTATAGGTGTGAATGTCTGTGTGCATAAGCCTGAAAATTTCACAAAATACCATCAGAGAGAACAGTCAAACTGTAAAATGTTAAAATGCTGTCTATATTTTGAGATGCTATGGTCACTTTATTTGTAATTTTCTTAGAAAATGTTTATGTGTTTGATTGTGTGTGTGTGTGTGTGTGTGTGTGTGTGAGAGAGAGAGAGAGAGAGAGAGAGAGAGAGAGAGAGAGAGAGAGAGAGAGAGAGAGAGAAAGAGAGAGGACGCGAGAGCAGGCATGGTTCCTCCCTTTCCTGGTATCCTGAACTCAGTATGACTGCTGTGTATCTAATAGAGCAGATGTTGATAGATGTACAAAGAAAACAATAATTCAGGGCAAAGCAATTAGAAGGAAATTACTGTGGGAAACACTTAAAACAGTCAAGCAGTACTTTTATGTGTTTGATGATAACAGCTTTGCAGAGGAAGAATGATTAAGATTGAAATTTCAGCATTTAGATACAAGCAAGACTAAAACACTTTGTGCAAAAAATAAAAAGGGAAATGAGAAGAGGATGGAGTCAAATTCAGTTCATGTGTTGTGACTAAGGAACATCATGGAAAACCAAGTTTGTACAACATGGGAAATGTAGGATGACAAGGAAATTCAGAGACATTTCTACTTCAAAGACACTTCAGAGTCAGTTTCTTAAAGAACTTGAATTCTATGTCAAAAATTCTTTTATATTCCAGTTTATATCATTATATATGTTCATTCTTAAATTTATATACAGTGTTATATAAAGTCTTATCTAGTGTTGAGGTTCAACCATTTCTTTTAAATGTAGTGAAAAAAAATTTACTGTATTTTATTTGCCAGCCAGGTAGGTTTCTCACTATTTTTAAACACCATTTCTTTTTGTATCCACAAACTTTTGATAATTCCATGTCCAGGTCAGGAATTATATAGATATACTGTTTATTTATATGGGCTTTTATGGGAGGCTTTCCCCCCTGAGACTTGCAGAAACGTTTTATTTATCACATATGCTAACATTGTATTTACTGCAGAACAATCACAGAGAAAAGAGCAGACACGGATTAGCAAGGCAGGGTTAGGCTAGCATGTAGCACACAGTAGTTGTTCAGAAAAGACTTGTCACTAACTTCTCAAATACCAACTTTTGGTACAGTAAATTGACAATCAGTCACTTGTTACATAGGTGAAAAATATAGAATGCTTCACAAATTTGGGTATCATCATTGTGCAGGGCCATGCTAATCTTCTCTGTATCTTTCCAATTTCAGTATATGTGCTACCGAGGGGAGAACTTGGGAGGATTTAAGACACTTGTGGTCTCTTATTTTGGGACAGGTTGGATTGCAATTTACTTTCTAGCTATGTGGCGCTGTACAAATAATTTATGTTTCTAATTTTCCCTTTGGTAATAATCAGAGGTTGGGTATTCAAAGTATATAAAGCCTTGTGGTATGATTGTGAGGATTAAGATAATGGATTTAAGTGTTCACAGTGCCTGGCACATAGCACATTTTAAAGTGCTGTTTTCCTTATGACTATTGTTATATGTTCTCCTGCTATTTATTCATATATAAAATGAGTTTATATTTTTAATATGGTAAAGAGAACAAAAATTAATGTGTTAACCTAAGTATTCCATACCAATCGAGACAGTTCCTGAAGGAAAATTTTCTGCACCTTATTTATTCTATAGGCTCAGTGTATCACGTGTATTTTGTATTCAGATGTTTGCTTAATTGGACATAGTTGAACAAAGCTACATTTCTATTGTTAAAACAATCACGTATCTAAGCATGAGTTTTTTGTTTTTTCTCAGAAAACCCAATTCTGCTTTCTAAAAGATACACTTCATAGACTTGTTCAGATATTTTTGTGCTTTGATTTTAAATTCAATTGATTTATAAGAGAAACTTACACATTTCATTAAGAATAATTTTATAAAGAATGCTGACACTGTTCACATTTCTTATGCAAAAAAGAAACATTGATAGGGGAAAACAGGGGTGTATCCAGATCTCAGTGACAGTGGACACAGTGATGTGGCCCGTGTAAAGGATTACTTTGTGGCCTGATGACAGGGAAGTGCCATTTAGCACTGATTAATGGAGAGCTTGGGTTCCAGAATAAGGAATGTTTGTATTGTTCTGAAGGAAAACAATCGCTTTGGCAGATGTTTATTGCTATGGTTGTTTTTAGTGGATCTAACTGTACTCCCTCTGAGTCCAAGGAAGAGCAATGCATTCTTCTTTCTAACGCAAATCACCCCACCCGCACATTACCAATCACATCGCTGCCTGTCACCTATAAAAAATTCTGACATTACTTATGTCTTCTATCTCTGGATTCTCCAATCTACTTCTTGTCATCACTTCTTTACCTTCAAATGCATTATCCAATCTCTTCAGGATAAAATAATCTCCCTTGCTTGACCTCAATCTCCACCATTTTCCTTGCAATGAACTTTCTTATGAATAAAACAAGTGTTTACTTCTTACTTGCTCACCTTTCTTTCACTTCTCCCTCTGCACCTGACTTCCTCTCAACACCACTGTGGGAATACTGGACTTACCTGTCAAGTTCCAAATTTCAGTGGTCATGTAACTCAACTTGCCTTGATCACTCAATGCTGTTGATGGGTCTAAAGAAAGATATGAAATTTGAAAATGCACATAAAGTAGCTAAATGATCTTGATCAAATTCTATAACCTCTAACCTTTGAAATCTAGTAGTGGTATTCAAATATGGCTATTGTGAGAATAAATTAGGGTATGTACAAGGTTTATCACAGTGTGTAAGTTAAACACACATTAAATGAGCAGTAGCTAATATTATCTTAATAGAATTGTCACTCCCTACTCTCCCTAATTTTGTTGTTCTAATGGGCTTTAATTTAGCCTCAAAGTCAAGCTACAAGATTGTCTCCTCATCCTATGTTAATGATCATGTATAGAAGGGAATGTTTCCTCATAAGTTGATCAAATGATGTGGAATGTTAGGACATGAAAACCCAGTATGTTAATCATAGCACAAATTAGATGGAAATTTGGTTGCAAGGTCTGGAGGCAAGGCTGTGTTATATATATATTACACACACACACACACACACACACACACACACACACACACACATATATATATATATATATATATATATATATATATATATATATATATATATTTCAGAGAGGAAAGGAGAAGGAGAGATAGAAACATTAATGATGAGAGAGAATCATTGATTGGCTGCCTCCTACACACCCGCTACTGGGGATCACACCTGCAACCCAGGCATGTGCCCTTGGCCGGAATTGAACCTGTGACCCTTTAGTCCGCAGGCTGATGCTCTATCCACTGAGTCAAGCTGGCTAGGGCTGTGTAATTTTTTATTAGTATGAGTTTTGGTGTGTGCTTTTTTTCCTTCCATAAAGAAACTGCTATAATAATTTGTGTAAGGGTGGCTGTGCCTGGTTCTGTTGGTGAGTTATAGGCTGGTCACTTGAAATTGTAGTCCCAAGGGGTCTTTCTTCTAGCCACTGGCTCTGGCACTCTCTAGGCAAGAACTCCTAAATATGGGGTTCAAATCCCAGACCTCAGTTATAAGAACTTTTCCTGTACCTGTCTTCCTTCTCCCCGGGTACAATCCCCTATCTATTTCCTCATTCAAGAAATTTCCATTTAATGCTATATTAGAACTTGATTACATAATAAGAAAGACAACACTTTTAAAAGGTTTGATGAAATTGTTTCTCCTTCCAAACCTCCTCTTAGCCTAATCTCAGTTCACAATCATTTTAACTACAGTCATGCACCACATAATGTTTTGGTCAGCAATAGACTGCATATACAACTGTGGTCCCATAAGAACAGTTCTTGAAGCCTAGTGATGTCATAGCCATTCCTCACATGTTTGTGGTGATGCTGGTGTGAACAGGCCTACTGCAATAACAGCCATATAAAAGGATAGCTGTTATGTATAGTACATAAAAGTTAGTAATGATAATAAATGACTATATTACTATACTG
This sequence comes from Pipistrellus hanaki, assembly GCF_964339955.1. Lineage (NCBI taxonomy): Eukaryota > Metazoa > Chordata > Mammalia > Chiroptera > Vespertilionidae > Pipistrellus > Pipistrellus hanaki. Next base: position 40,670,587 of record NC_140507.1, on the reverse strand, counting down.
TATTTACTATACTGTACTTTTTCCCCCTTATTTTAGAGTATGTTTGTTCTACTTATATATAAAAAAAAATGTTTGCTGTAAAACAGTATGCCGGGTTATGCCAGCTGTGGCCTCAAGTAACTTGTGTTTAATGTGTCTCTTGATTGCATAATTTTCTCTTGTGATTGAATTAATTTCATATTGTTTTTAAAATTTATTGTAACCTAAGTGAACAGTATTTGTAAAGTCTACAGAAGTGTACAGTAATATCCCAGGCCTTCACCTTCGCTCACCATTCACTCTCTCACTCACCCAGAGCAACTTCCACTCCTGCAAGCTCCATTCATGATAAGTGTCCCATAGAAATTTACTATTTTTATTTTTTTACTAGAGGCTAGGTACACAAAATTCATACATGAGGGTGCCCAGCCTGCACCCTCTCCATTCCGGGACCCCTCGAGGGGATGTCCAACTGCCTGCTTAGATCTAATCCCGGTGGGCGGGCCTAAACGGGCAGTCGGACATCCCTCTCACATTCCAGGACTGCTGGCTGCCAACTGCTAGCCTGCCTGCCTTCCTGATTGCCCCTAACCACTTCTGCCTGCCAGCCTGATTACCCCCTAATCACTCCCCAGCCAGCCTGATTTATGTCTAACTGCTCTCCCGCCAGTCTGATTGCCCCTAACTTCCCTAACCTTCAGGCCTGGTCACCCCTAACTGTCCTTCCCTGCAGGCATAGTCCCCCCCAATTGCTCTCCCCTGCAGGCCTAGGTACCCCCAACTGCCCTTCCCTGCAGGCCCTGTCGCCCGCAACTTCCCTCTTCTGCAGACCTGGTCACCCCTAACTGCCCTCCCCTGCTGGCCATCTTGTGTCCACATGGGGATAGCCATATTTTGACCATGTAGGGACAGCCATCTTGTTTGTTGGAGTGATGGCAAATTTGCATATTACTCTTTTATTAGACAGTATAGAGGCCTGGTACACGGGTGAGGGCCAGGCAGTTTGCCCTGAAAGGTGTCCTGGATCAGGGTGGGGGTTCCCTTAGGGTGTGGGGCAGCCTGGGTAAGGGCTGGCTGGCTACACACCCCTGGCTACCCAAGCAGAGGCACTGGTATCTGAGATTTATTTATCTTCTATAATTGAAACTTTGTAGCCTTGAGCAGAGGCCAAGGTAGGCCAGGAAGCTTGGCTTCCTCCATTGCTGGGGAAACACAAGCCTTTGGCTGCAGCCATCTTGGTTGGTTTAATTTGCATACTTGCTCCTGATTGGGTGGTGGGCATGGCATGGCTGGTGAGCATAGCAGAGGTATGGTCAATTTGCATGTTTCTCTTTTATTATTATAGATACTGTACTTTTACTGTACCTTTCCTATGTTTAGACACACAAACACTTAACCATTGTATTACAATAGCCTACAGCATTCAGTATAGTAACATGCTGTACAAGTTCATAGCCTAGGAGCAATAAGCTAGCTATACCAGTGGTTGCAAACTCATTAGTGAACAGAGTCAAATATCAACAGTACAATGATTAAAATTTCTTTTGAAAGCTAAATTTTTAAAACTTAAATTTCTTCTAATGACACTTCTTCAAAATAGACTCATGGTATTTTTTGGAAGAGCCACACTCAAGGGGTCAAAGAGCCACATGTGGCTCATGAGCTGTAGTTTGCTGACCATGGGGCTATACTATATACTCTAAGTGTGTAATAAATTATGCCAACCATGGGGCTATACTATATACTCTAGGTGTGTAATAAATTATGCCATCTAGGATTGTGTCAGTGTACTCTATAATGTTCAACACAAATGAAATCTGGTAAAGACAGTCTGGCTTGACTAGAAACTTGGGTATTAGAGGAAGGTGCTTATAATTTCTCAACATAATAATCCATCTCTTATGACAAGTCATATTGAAATAAGTACATACTTTAGGCAGTAAAACCTGAAGATGTGACCTTAACTCTTAACTTTGAAATAATTGTATATTTTGGGCATCTGGTAACTTTAAATTGTTTCTTTAAGTTTTGGCAAATTGGAATCAATAGCACTCACCTATGAACCATAGAAAATGTACCCAGATTAATATATCCACCCTATCCATACCAGAAGTAAGATATTAGTCAGGTTCATATTTGCTCTCCTCATGTCTAGCATCAAAAAGATCATACAAAAATAAATATTATATCAATGCTACATTTTATTCCTGGAGCCTTTAGAATGAAGATGGTCTAGGAAATAAGAATATATCTACAGATGACAAGTTGATAAATGTATGAAAGGTAGGAAAATGGTGAGTTTCCTCTTAACCTCCTCTCCCATTCTTCCTTATTCTGCTGCTAAAGCAATGTTTTCAAAATTCAGCCCAGTTGGCATGGCTCAGTGGCTGAGCATTGACCTATGAACCAGGATGTCACTGTTAGATTCCTGGTCAAGGCACATGCCCAGGTTGCAGGCTTGATCCCCAGGATGGGGTGTGCAGGAGGCAGCTGATAACTGATTCTCTCTCATCATGGATGTTTCTATCTCTCTCCCTCTCCCTTTCTCTCTGAAATAAATAAAAAATATATTAAAAAATTCAAATATACCCTGTGAAACCCCCATTACTTTTAAATTTTCATTAGTTCCCATTTCTCCTGCATAGGAGAAATACACAATCTTAAACATGGTTGGCACACCATCGCAGGGTCTAGTCACTGCCTCTCTTTCCAGATCTGTCTCCCATCATTTTTAACTTTGTCAGTGGTTTGCCATTCCACTGGCCTCTGTAAAGACATGTTTTCCATGTTTGTTGTTTTCTTCCTCACCTCATTCACTTAGTTAATATGTTTACATGTTTGTTTGTTTTTTTATATTTCAGTATAGGAGTGATGTCTCAGGGTAAGCTTGGGTCATGCTCCTCTGTTTTACACGTTTTTAACACTTCATTTATATCCTAGTATGAATTCTGTTTGTGAATACATTATTATTTTAGTGATTATTTATTTAATACTAGTTTCAGCACTCATTATTATCCAGGGGTAATAATTACTGGAAGCAAAGAAAGACTTGGGCTTTAGCAGTGTCTACTTTGAAAACACAGGAGAAAGAAATAAGATCTCAGAAAGGTGTGATTCAGGCCTTTGTGTCTTATGCTGGGAGATAATAGATCAGTGTTCGGTTTTTAACTAACCCAAATAATCTTTTTTTGCGTATTTTTGAATGAAAATATGATTCTAAATCATGTGGTGCTACTCATGGATTTTTAAAAAAGTGTACAATAGTAATATTCAGAACAATATTATCAAAACGAATCCTCAATTTTAAGAAAAATACTGAAAAACTGAGTTTTTATACCTATAGTTCTTATATTTCTACAATTTCAAGGCTACCTTTACAAGTTAACTATATGACAAAATGCTGAGAAGCACTAGACTTTGGTTTTATAGGTAATGGATAAAACTGAAATGACTGTTTCAAGAAATGCAATTATCTTATGTCATAACACATTCAGAAGTCAATGAATGTGATGGAATTTATTTTGCTCTTCCATTGCACTACAGAATATCACACAGCAAAATTAAGTCAGGTACCTCTTTTCTGTGAGGTTCCATTAGTATTGTCATAAAAGGTGCCACTTCCAGTCAAATGTCAATACTTGGAACTGCATTTGGTCAGTTCTATGACATTACTTCCCAGCAATGTCACCTCATAGAAACTTCTTAAAATTACACTAAATCAATATACTTTATAATATTTAATAAGAATTAAAGCTATAACATGAAAATGTTGAAATTAACATAGCAGCTATAAGAAATGGATATTTTGACACAATTTACTCTTTATAATCAGGCATAATTTATTATTAAATTGCCAACATGTTCAGTATTTTAAAAATCGAACATGTTTACTCCCCTCAAATATATGATTTTCTATAACAAACACAAGAGAAAGAATAACCAACAAATTATCCTTTTTGATGCCATGTGTTTCATAATATGTTTTAATAAATTGAATGTAGGCTCATGGTTATACTTGTGACTACTTGCTAGAGCAGTTGTCACCAAAAAGCTAAAATAATGTATAATAATAATTCAATATGATCTTAATACTAAATTCATAATTGAAAAATATTTTAAATTAATTAATGCATGAATAATAAAAACATTAACTTAAAATGATGAAAATATTAGCAAATTAAGGGAATTCAACCAGGACAATACCCTTTGAACCACTAGAAAAGCATTTTATTAGTATATTAAACAGCATCTTATTTGTTTGATTTAAAGACAATAATTTAGAGAGATTTATCAATAACTCTGGAAATGAAGAATGGAAATACAGTAGGTGATTAGGCTCTCCTGTTTATCACCAATTAGCATCTAAATGAACATACATGTTCATCCAAATTTTTTAAAATCCATTAACTCTAGGATATAGCAACTGATTCTCATTGTTCCAGAAAATGTCATGAAGACCAAAGGTCAATGCATTTAATCCTTTATACAAATAAGTGCTTCTAGAGTACATTCTTAGCACTTACCCACTTGAGTAAATGAAAGGTAGCAGCACTCAGAGAGAAAACAATATGTGAATTCATTTACATCAAACAAAATCTGAACAGAAAATAATTGAACAAGGATAGTCGATGCAAGTGGAAAGAGGTACTGAAATGGCCAAAAAACCAAATTTAGTACAAGGGAGAAAACTGGCCCTATTATTTATAGTCAAAGAGGATATAAAGAAAATACAAATCTAGGGATTGGCACCATGTTTCATAAAGCTTGAGATGATGAACAAAAGGTTATTGTTATTTAGAATCATAATAATATAACTTCAGTTTTAGAAATAGAGCTAGTTTTTGCTTTCCAGCTACACACACACACACACACCACATTCACAAGTCAAGACACTATCAATAAGGGGTATTGAACTTCTTGCAATTTTTAAATTTTGTATTTCTGAAAATTTTAAGGTTGAGGCTATTACTTATAGACAAATGCTAACAATATTTTTGTGCATATTTCTCATGGTAAGATTTACTAAATAACCAAAAGAGTAAATATTGTCAACAAATATTAAAAAAATAAAAAAGTGAAGTTGACTAAAAGGTAAATGCTACATTGAGCATTCTACCCATTCATTTTGTTGATATAACAACATAACAGAAGATGTCTTTATAGAATGAGGCATTTGGCCTCAGATGGTCAAGTAACTGCTAGTAAGTCACAGGACTCTGAAATGGTAGAGCAATTACTCCAATTCAGATCCAACTTCAAATGGCAAGTGCTTTTTTCTCCAACAAATACCATGCAGTGGAGCAATTATCTTATCAATTATAATGAAGTTTAAAACAAACATGTATATCTTTATAAACCTGTTTTCTTGCTGATTTGCCTACTTATCTTTCACTTTATTCAATAAATATTTAACTGAGTTTATTTTCCAGAAATTTTAGCATATATAAGAAAATATATAAAAATGAATAAAGAATCACAGTACTATATAATTTAAGAAATGCTGAAATGCTGTGGTAATGGTATTGTGGAAGTTTTTCAATGAAGTGCTTACCTCAGCTGTAAGAACGTGAGGCTTGTCTTGCTCTGTGACAAGAATGTGTCACTAAAAAAATCATATATGATTGTCATTTTTGAAATGAGGGGCACCTAGACATGATTCTGAATATGAAGACAAGAGGTCCAATGTTGAAAAGCCTTAGAACTCAATCTGAGGTGTTTATGGATGCTACCCAAAAGGGCCAGGGGGATACTGGCTTTGAAAGAATTCTAGACAGATATATCCATAAAGAGCTTTTTAATTTGCAGATAAATCCTCAATGTTGCTTAAAGAACGTCTTAGGAAAAGGAGATCAAGAATGCCCGTTTGCCATTATGCACATGAAAATTAAGCCGAAGTAAGTATGAGAGAGAAGAGCCACGAAAAGAGCAAAACTTATGTAGTGTCAAGAAATCTGCTAAGGAGGGAAATCAAGAGTAAGGTTAAAGACAGAGTCTTACCACTGCATTTCAGCTTAATCATATGTTATGCATACAGCCGTGGATTTAGTTAATTGGGCTAATTTGATAAGCATGGCTGACTGTAATTTATTTAGGACAAACTAATAATAGTTTTGCTTAATAAGAATGCTTTAAAGGTATGCAGAAGAAAAGGACTTGAAAGAGACACAAGTACCTATAAAGGGTTTCTAGTTATAAAATAACAGTAAATAAAACAAAACAAAAAATTAAGAAAAAACATTTATTGACCAGGTGGCAGGTAGTCCATAGAGTTTATAGGTGTGCTGGACCATTGACCCGGAAATGGGCAGAGCGCAGGATGGCTCATCTCCAGACATCCCAGCAAAGTCAGTGCTGCCCCCCTTCCCCGCACACATGCTCTGTAATAACTCGAATGTGAAGTACAACTAGGGTTTGGGAACTTAGAACAGGAAAAAGAATGTCAAAATATCACACTAATAGCTTGTCTTGATTACATGTTTAAATGACAATATATGAAATTTATTCCTTTAAATAATAATACACATTTAAAATTAATTTTACCTGTTTTTTATTTTTAAAAAATATATATTTTATTGATTTCAGAGAGGAAGGGAGGGGGGGGGAAAGATAGAAACATTGCCAAAACCGGTTTGGCTCAGTGGATAGAGCATCGGCCTGTGGACTGAAGGGTCCCAGGTTCGATTCCGGTCAAGGGCATGTACCTTGGTTGCGGGTACATCCCCAGTAGGGGGTGTGCAGGAGGCAGCTGATCGATGTTTCTCTCTCATTGATGTTTCTAACTCCCTATCCCTCTCTTTTTCTCTGTAAAAAAAATCAATAAGATATATTAAAAAAGAAAAAAGAAAGAAACATCAATGATGAGAGAGAATCATTACTGGCTGCCTCCTGCCCATCCCCTACTGGGGATTGAGCCCACAGCCCAGGCATGTGCCCTTGACCAAACTGAACTCAGGAACCTTCAGTCTGCAGACTGATGCTCTATCCACTGAGCAAAACCAGCTAGGGCAGTTTCTTATTTTTATTTTTTTTAAATATATTTTTATTGATTTCAAAGAGAAAGGGAAGGGAAGAGATAGAAACATCAATGATAAGAGCGAATAATCAATCAGCTGCCTCCTGCAACCCTATACTGGGGATGGAGCCTACAATCCAGACATATGCCCTTGGCCAGACTCGAACCCAGGACCCTTCAGTCCACAGGTCGATGCTCTATCCACTGAGCCAAACTAGCGAGGGCTTTATTGTTTTCAGTGTGATTGTTAGCAATGTTAACGTGAGATATGTGGCTTGTGTTTTACATGTCAATTGGATAGCACCACCCTGGAAGGCTAGCTAAAGTCTTGCGCATATGTGTGTATGTGTGTGTAGAAAAGAAACAACATGGATTTGGGGGAAAACGACAAAACATTAAACTATCGCATTAGATCATCTTTTTCCTCTAACCAACATCAGTTTTTCCGTTCTAAACCCTGGTTTCTGCTGTGGGACTGTAAATAGAGGAATAAAATAGCATGGACATTGGGGATAACTCTGGTAATAAATAGGTCACCATTTATTCAAAGGTATAAGAAAGAAGAAATTAAGGGAACAATTTTCTATTTTATTAGTGGTAAGAAGAAATGCTACTGAATGTGGTGTTTGCTATTTGACTAATTCTTATATTTTCTTGACATATTTCTTCATCAAATTAGACCCAAAAACTAAATAAAATGCCTACAAAACCCAATGCTAACAGTGTAAGAGGAAGATTAAAGCCAGGAGTTATTTAGGTTCACACTATATAGTAGTAAGAAGGTGGATTTAATTTTACTGCCATATTGCACTCACACTGATGTGTGAAAATGAATCGAGGACGGTGCATGCGAAAAAGAAAATTCTAATCCTGCTACTTTTCATCAGCCTTGTAAAAACACCAACTAACATACTTAGCAAAAGAAAATTCTTTAACTGTTGTGTGCAAGGAAGTCTGATTTTTTTTTTTCAAGAGTAATCAGAACATGAGCAAATGCTGACCTGCTGTTTCACACAATAGGATCCAGTTCTTGTTATGCCCATTAAACTAAGAATTGCTGAAGAAAGCAAACATCATGCAAGGGACAAAGCCCATTTGCGCTCATAATTTTGCCTGAGGCTGAAAAATGAAAGGAAGACCCTTTCGAAACTTTCTAACCAAATGTGGTAGTCATCTCGCTGAAAGGGAAAATCCTCCTCACACAGCTTCCTCTACAGAAATGTCATTATCTCCAGGAGCTCTTTTGATTATTCTGCATATCAATCCATCAGTCAGTTTTCTAGGTGCAGTTTCAGAGACGACTATTAATGCCTGTAGCAATTATAAAGAAAATTGATCCTGTAAAAGCAACAGTTTGATGTCATTCCAATAAATGGCTTCTTCCACAAATACCAGAAACTTTCCACGCTGAAAAGCTGCAGCAGACATAAAATAGAGGGATTGCTTTGGCCAGGTGATTGAACCCTCAAAACCGTAACATGCAGGTGTGATATTTTAAAGATAAATGATGAAAATTATTTAATGGATGTAGATACTGCTCATTTGAAGATTAATATATTTTAAAGCAGATGAAGGCTAGATTTGATGTTAGTGTCATGTCTGGTTTATATTTATTTACTAGAGGCCTAGTGCATGAAATTTGTGCATGGGTAGGGTCCCTAGGCTTGGCCACCTCCTGATTTCCCTGCCTCCTGACCTCCCTGCCTCCTCCTTTCCTCCCTCCCTCAGCACCCAGTCACTGCTGCTGGTCACCAACCACTGCCCTCTTGTGGTCTGTGCATGTCATAGTTGAGTGATCAAACTCCCAAGGAGACAATTTGCATATTAGCCTTTTATTATATAGGATTATTTTAAAATATGTTTTTATTGATTTTAGAAAGAAAGGAAGGGAAATGGATAGAGAGATAGAAACATCAATGCGAGAGCAATATCATCAATCAGCTGCCTCCTGTATATCCTCCACTGGGGATCTAGCCCACAACCCGGGCATGTGCCCTGACCAGAAGTCCCACTGGTGACCTCTTGGTTCCTAGGTTGATGCTCAACCACTAAGCAACATTGGCCAGGCATGCCTGGTTTATATTCATAGTCACACACAAATGAAAGAAAAGCTAATTTCAAACTTCTAAGCACTACCATTCAAGTAGGAGATAACAGACAAAAGTATAATTTCTTGTGATTTATCTTTGAATTGAAGCACTGTCAAGACAGCCAGCTGAATGTATGGTGCCAGCTTTATTATCCCACATCACATCCGGAGTTAAAAGGGTTGCTTTTTCCTTCTTCTTTAAAAAGATTTTTACTCTTTTCTTTTCTCCCAGGCTTTATGGAGATAAATTGGCATAAGACACTGTGTTAGTTGAAGGCATTGGCAGTGATGTAGATTTGAGTGCTCAGTCTCCAAGCATAAAACTCATAAATCCCCACATTAATCTGAATAGTTTGAAATGAGCTGCCTTAGAATATCTGAGGGTTTTAATAGATTATATGGCAAATGTAGGCTTTTCTGAACTTATTAGTAGTTGCTTTGATTTGGGTTCATATAGTCAGTTCAATCAAGTCCAATGACTATCACTTTAACTCTATTCCCACAGTAATCTAGGCTCCTAACATTAAGCCGTTTTCTACACATTGTAGGCATGCAAAAGCAAACCCCCTAGGCCAGAACAAATAACAGGGCTTTGCACAGACAAATGATAATTGTTAATAGCTACTAAGTTTCTACAGATGCCTACCATGTGACTCGCACAATGCTCAGTCCTTTGATTTAACGCATCTCCTTTTTAAAGGGAAGGGTCTCATCATTCCCATGTTTACAGTTGATCAAACTGGGGTCAAATAGAAAGAATCTGCTTTGTATAGATGCTCTTCATTTCCCAACCGTACTTCTCATTATAGGCACTCAGTAAGATACTAATGAGATGGAAGTGAGGAAATTAATGAAGGGATGGGTGTAGAAATTCACCAGGGTGTATATTATTTAACTTTTACATATTTCCTGCAGTTTAAAAAGGTATCTTAGGCTGCTGTTAAAATAATTTGTATCAAATAATACATAATATCAACTTCATAAGTTATAACATTCATTTCAGTAGTTTTAACTAAACCAACTATAACATTTTTAGAAAATAACTTTATTCCAAAAATTTTAGATAGCATATCAGCCTTCTCAAATGAAATATAGTAGTTTTAACATTCCCTGTTTATGATAAGAAATAGTAAGAATATAAATAAGAAAATAAAAGTGTTTTTACTTATTAATGCCTTAACTTCTTATGAATCTTTTCTAACAAAGACATAAAGTATGTTTTATTGGAAATATTTGCATTTGAAGTCATATTTATAGCACTGAAGCTAAAGTGTGTAAAATATATGTCATTTCATGCCATGAAATATGTAAATTAAGACACTTGTTTAAATACCAAAAAAAATCAAAACAAAACAAAAAATACAATCTAAAAGTTTCTTTTATATTTGAGGATAAATATAATGTATTATAATCTGATGAATGCATTTGTTATTTAATTTTTTTCTGATAATTTTTGCCAATTTTAATCATGACCTAGCCTTCTAATGTTGAAGGTTAGTTGCATAAATTGGATATAGAAAATATAATTTCTAGGTCTAAAATATAATGCTATGTCTGCTTGGCTGGCATGGCTCAGTGGCTGAGCATCAACCTATGAACCAGGAGGTCAGGGTTGGATTCCTGGTCAGGGCACATACCTGGGTTACACAGTCCATCCACAGTGTGGGGTATGCAGGAGGCAACCGATCAGTGATTCACTCTCATCACTGATGTTTCTCTCTCTTCCTCCCTTTTCCTTCCTCTCTGAAATCCTCTCTGCAATTTATATATATATGCAGAGAGGATTAATGAGTTGTCTTTTTACTAGCAAAAGGCCTGATGCTTTTCAGGACAATTAGTATACTATTTAGTGACTAAATTAATCAATGTTATATTCTAAAAGTATGGGCTATAAATTTATTTTCTTGAAAGAGTCTTAGCCAACTGTTGAAATTCATTGTGTGGTTAGGTTTTATGAGCACTTTCTGGCATTGTTGTGTGTGTGAATTAGGATATCAGTAAACCTATTTGTGGGAGGTTATTAATTTGTGTTAAAAATACAGAAAGAAAAGTGTTATTTGTGCTTGTAGTGTCACTTTTTTGTTAAAATATATCTCCTCATCTTCATTAACAATTAATTCAAATATAGTGCAAATTTTGCCAGAGGTATTTGGATTTCATAATTTAAAAAATCAGTTTAGTTATCTTATAATTTATGGTCATAATAAAGTTAAAACAATATCCAAATGAAATATACTAATTGTTCTTTCTTGACCTCAATATTTACTATGATTTGGTTGTATGCTATAATGTTTATATGCCTAAGATTTCTAATTTTTATCAAATTTTTTAATCAGCCCATTATTGAAAAAAAGGAACTTAGCATTATTGTTGTTGTTGTTGTTTTTTCTAATTCTCTCCATATTCCCCAAATACCCATTTTAATTACTGAATGAAGAGTTTTGTTGCAATGGAATTAACTCTTTTTTGGGTGAGGTTTTATAATCTAGTAACTTCACTTTAGCCAGAGATTTCTCTCACTTCCAAAAGCAAATCAATAGCATATTTAAAACATAAATCTGCCTCTTAATTTATCTGCCTATGTTTGAACTCTACATAGTCAGTGATGGAAAATATCATGAAAAAATAGTTTCTGAGGCTCAATTATTTCAATTTGTTCTAAAATACAAACTTGCCTGATGCCCTAGCCAGTTTGGGTCAGTGGATAGAGTATTGGCCTGTGTATTGAATGGTCCCGGGTTCGATTCTGCTCAAGGGCACATGCCCAGGTTGTAGGCTCAATCTATAGTAAGGGGCATGCAGGAGGTAACCAATCAACGATCCTCTCATCATTGATATTTCTCTCTCTCTCTCTCTCTCTCTCTCTCTCTCTCTCTCTCTCTCTCCCCCTCTTTCTCTCTCTCTGAGAATATATATATATATATATATATATATATATATACACACATATATATAAAATAAAATGAAAACTTTCCTTCAAGAGTGGTCTAAAATAAGTGTCAAAAAAAAACACCCAAACAAATACAAGATTTTTAAAAAGACACAGATTTCCCAAAGACCTGAGAGAACAGATGTTCAATCAGCATCACTCTGTGAGTATCAATACTCCAGAGATACAGGCAGTAGGTTTCTTCACCCCCTGTTGCTCTTATGAGAACAAATCTATAAATGCATTCTACAGAGATTTGGCAAGTTAGTAACCCATGCATAGCTCTTTTGGAGGGAAAAAATAGGACAGCAGAAAAACAACACAGGAAGTAATAGAAATTGAGCAATAACTATCATCTCTGCTTAAAAGGAGAAATGTATTCAATCAAAGAATTGTGAATATTTGATCATTGGCCTATTTATCTCTACCTACAGATAAGTCTAATGCTGCTTTGGAAAGCTGCTGACCAAATAATGCTGCCTAATAATCTATACCAAATTTGTGTTGCTCATTATTTAGTGGGTAGGTCAGGGCTCTGTGGGGCTCAGTTTACAGCTCTGTTGGACTTGACTGAGAGCTTTGTGTTTGACTTCTCTCTGATCTACCCATCCACTGATGCTCTTGAAGCAGTAGCCCTTTGAATCATGTTCTTTTCCCAGTGTTGGGCAACACAGTTAACCTGAAAGCCAAACGATGTGACACACTCTGCATCTCTACTTTGGTCATGTCTGCTCATATTCCATTGGCTAAACAGATCACAGGGCATGTGCCCACTCAGTGGAGCAAGGGAGTTTATGTGTCTGACAGACAGGTGGCCAGAGCAAAGGTGAACAAAAGGAGGAATTGTAAGCAAGCAATACAGAGTTTCTCTCTTGTTAATAATTACTAAACTTCCCTTCTATTTGCAAAATACATTTATTTTGTAAGTGAGCATTACCAAGATGGGAAAATATTATCCCATCTTGGTAATACTCACTCACAAAACTGGAATAAGGATGAATGAGAATAATATAAAGCAACTAACACAGGTCCTTGGAAATAGGAATTGTGTTCTAGTTCTACTAACGCTAGAGGCCTGGTGCATGAAAATTTGTGCACTCAAGGGAGGGGGAGAGGCATCTCTCAGCCCAGCCTGCACGCTCTCACAATCCAGGACCCCTCGGGTAAGGTCCAGTCCCATTGCAGCGTGGCTCTGGTTCCCCAGAGCCTGCGGACAGCGGGAGGGACCCGAGGCCAGTCTGATGGCAGCATGGCTCCATTCCCATAGCTCTTTCCCTCCACTGCACTGCGGGTGGCTGGGGCCCACAGCTCCCTCCTGTCACCAAGCCATAGGCTGCCAGTTCCCAAGACTGACCCCTGACGCTGGCTGCCTGGAACCAGGACTGACTTCCGCCACGCTGGCCAGGACCCTAGTCCGGTGTTTGGTTGTCCGTTCAGATGTTTTAGGTTGTAACAGACCCTGGCTCTTTATATATTAGGATTAGTCACAGTAATGATAAGCAGGACAATTAATGTAAGTATAATGTGAATACAGTTAAACATCTTTCTGTTTTTATCTGAAACATTATCAGTGTGCGATATTAAGGACTACGTTATTGAAATGATTTGATAATATAGTAATATCCTTATTTGTTACATACAAGCACAGTAACTCCTGAATAAGGAAAAACAGAAAATTGAGCCGAGTGAGTTAGACAGATGCCTTCAGACTTAACTTTCAAGTGCAATTGGTTTCCAGGGAGTGTGAAATCTCTGGAAACACAGTAAATGAAATTTAAGTTAAAATGAATCTTATTCATGTAATGTCCTCAAAAAAAAAAAAAACAGGTAACACCACACAAAAACATCCCTAGCAAATACAGGCTGGTGTGTAAGTTCCAATGTAGTATAGTTTTATTAAAAACCATGACGGGCCCTAGCCAGTTTGGCTCAATAGGCGGAGTGTCAGCCTGAGGACTGAAGGGTTCCAGGCTCGATTCTGGTCAAGGGCACAGGCCTGGGTTGCAGGCTCAGTTCCCAGCCTGGAGGATGCTGGAAGCAGCCACTCTCGTCATTGAGATTTCTATCGTCTTGCCTTCTCCCTCCCTCTCTGAAATAAATTAAAATATACAGTAATAAAAAGATCGAATGAATTGAGGATGAATAGGAAAACAGAAAGCAAAATGAACAGCGCACAATTAGTGACGTTGCTGTTTTTAAAATTAATTAGTTTTCCAATCCCACGGAATTATTGAAAATGGTATCTGATCCTTTGGCTGTGCCATCATCAGCTAGCTTTCAAGGGATCACAGCTATTCCTGCTTCTCCTCTTGCTTTGCTTCTCTTCTTCCCAGCTGCCAGATGGGGACGCGCACAGTGGCCTCCAGCACATGGCCAACGTCTCTGCTGAAATTCCAGTGCGCTCCGAGCGCTCCATTACCCATTGCCTTCTGCCCCATTTGATCCACGCGCATTTGCCACTTTGATGCCTGCACAGCACAAACAAGGTGCCCTAATCAAAGCTTCCCGGTTCCGTCCCGCAGAACCTCTCATCAGTGCCTGGGTTTCAAATGTGCTGCACAACACGACCACTTCATCCCGCGGCCTTTAATCCTGCCAGGCCGGCACTTTGATCCGCCCATTGTGATAACTGGGCCTCATCAAAGCTTCCACACTTTTGTTTTTGACGGGCAGCGACAGAAATTTCAGAAAGATGGGTGACTTTTTTCTTTTCCTGTTTCGGTTGAATGTTTAGTATCCATTAGTCTCTATTAATTCTGGTTCTAGAATATATTCATTCATTGTGCTGGTGTTGTACTTTAAAATGTATACTTACGTTTAACGAAGACTTGTCAAAGGCAACGAAATATATCCTTATCAGAGTTGTATATCTCATAATTGTTTAACGCACCGTGGATGCTTAATTAATGATTCTAAAATGCCAGGGGCTTAATAGAAACAATTAGTGGTGTGTAAAGCAACTGTACTAGTGTTACTATAATATTTTAGATTTCCGTCTTGGGAAAATACAACTCTAATGATCTTCACTGGAACATATTTTGATCGCACTGTGATGTTATTAGAAAGACCTCTTCAAGTGTTATAAATATATTGACGGTCCAAGTAAGGATGGAAAACTTGTCATGATCACAAGATTAGAAGGTTTTCTTACTTCAATTTTTGCTCACACTTACAGAGTGGGACAAAATAGATTTATTGTTGTAAATATGCAAAAACAGTTTATTCTTATATTATTATTTATTAATCCCGGTATCATTTTTCATACAAATAATAGTGTTATTTTGTTGTTCTCATCATATGTATAAAGAATAGTGAAAAACAAAATGATGTGCTTATGGAATTAAAAAGATGACTCTCTCTTACCACCTTACCACCATATGCCAACCAACTGAACACACTCAGCCAGGTCAATGCATTTGTAATTAACTGTGGTGTGTACAGATCAGGGCAAGACACTTACCAATAATAAGTATTTCGTAAAGCTTTCAAAAGTGATGCAAACACTTCTAAACCTAGACATGGACGTACCTTTCACTCTTTTTAAAAGTTTGTTTTTATTTTAACACTTGTAAGACATTATAATGAAATGAAATAATTCTCAAGTACATTTGAAAAACAATTACATATTAGTCAGAAACATATAAGTATAGTCACATTATTAACAATTTGCTAAGATTTAGCATAGAACTTAAACAGAAATTTGAATATCAACTATATTAATAAATATTTTTTAAATAGTTGATGTAAACTTTTGAAGGCCTGTCCACATGTTTATAACTAAGCTCAAAATACTGTTTTTCAGCTGAAAAAGTGGGAGAAATATTTTTAGATATGGCTCTGGCATTCACATTTTGGGATAAAGTCATTTAAATGGGCTCATCTAAAATTCCTGTGCTCCTGTTTTCACACAGGCTCTTTTACTAATCACCGGGCAAAACTACTTTAGTCATATAAATTGTTTTCTAAAATATTTAAATAATTGAAATTGTTGTTTTAATAGCACTAGACCACTTCCTAGGTCTCAGCTTTGCATATATACATAACTCACACACACACACACACACACTATCATATGCACATACAAACACACACACACATTGTAGTTGGTAGCAAATCAATTTGGCATATCTGCCAGAGGGGTAGGTTGAAATCTCAAAGACATTGCATCTTTCTTCTCTGAGTCTGTATTTCTTACTTGTGATATTAACATGATGTGAATACCTGTATTTTCCTTTCTAACAAAGCATAAATCCAGGTCTCTCTGGATCCTGTAAAGAATAGAGAATGATTTTATTTGAAATAATGAGTTCACACACAAACATTTAAAAATAGCTTCAAAGATATTATCTGACATTTTTCATATGGTAAAAAATGCCTTCAATAAAATCTCAGTGTTTATTTTTTTCAGAGATGGTGGAGATGTTCCTCATTTCAAAGCAATAATTAAGAAGTAGTTGTTTTTGCTAGAAGGTACTTTTTTGGAACCTGACAAGAAATAATTTTTGAATAAAAATGAGGAAATATTTTCAAGACTTCATAAATTTAAAAACTAATTTAAAAGTTTGCAAAAGTTTTTATTGTGAAATGTACATTCTAAAATCTATGCATAAAGCTTAAAGAATAATAGTAGAATATATACCCTTCCACACATTATTAGAATGAGAGAGAAAATATTACTACTATTTTAGAAATTCCAAGTGTGTGCCTCAGCACAAACTTTTCCTTAACTCTATTTGTGCCCATAAGTATACATTCCTTAGTTTTTCCATTTTATATAAACAAAATTTACTGAAAGAATTCATGTATGGTTTAGTCTTTAGTCTACTCTAATTGTATGATCAGGATAGCCATCCAATGTATCTCACAGTATTCCTTTTTATGAGAGTGGAATATTGCATTTTGTGTAGATAATAATTTTATCCACACCACTGTTTGGAATTATATAGCTTGATTCCCATTTGAAGAAGAATACTCTGACAAATATTCTTGTGTTTGCTTCATAGTGCTATGGAATAGAATTGCTGTTTTGTTTTGTCAACTTTAGTAGTATTGCCAATTTACTTTCTAAAACTGCTGTGCTAGTTTATACACCCATAGTTTGGAGTTCCCATTACTTTGCTTGATCTACAACCCAAGATATTGTCTGACTTCTAATTTATGTAAATCTGCCTGATGTGAAATGACATACTACTGTGAGTTTACTTTATATTTCTCTGATTAACAGTGAGTTAAATGGTAATGTACATGTTTAAATGCCATTTTCATGTCTTCCTTTGGAAATACTTTATATATCTTGCCAATTTCCCTTCTGATATTTCTTTTTATTACTGAATTGAATATATTATCCATAGGGTTTTTTTGCTGATTATGTGTTTCATATATCTCCAGTTGGTGACTTTAAACATTTTCACTTATTGCATGCTAATTTTCCTAAACCAATATTTTAAGTTCAATGTAGTTGAATAAAACAATCTTTTCTCTTGCAATTAGAAAATAATCATACTTTTGAAATAGGAATTTTGGGGGTAAAATTGAAATATAGTGGCAACCATACTTTGGTAAAAACTGCTGTTTGAATTTAAACCCTTCTAGTTTGGCTCTTGCACCTTATTAAACACGAGGGGGGGGGGGGGGGGCGGGAAAGCTATTTACCTTAGCTTTCAGGTAGAGACTTGGAGGCTAAGGCAATTTTCCCTTGCCTGGGACCAGACCACAGGAGATTAATTCCCACTAACTCAGTAACCTTCAGAGATAGAAACTGTAGATAACCTCTGAGCTCTGCTTCTATGTTATAGGCTATTGCAAGATAGGGCCACATTCCAATGTCCAGTAGGATGTGACTAGCAACGACCCTGCGGGCTGACCCCAGTCTTTAGAATATAGTATTTAGGATTTAGAATTTAGAACAAAGGAAAATTCCTGTGGTTTGAACCTTTAAAAGGGACTGCCTACCCCTGAAACGGTGCAGTCCTGTGGAGACCACCTGCATGTGGTGCTCTCGCGTCTGACCTGGCCAGATATTTCAATACATCTTTGCCTGCTTTTTAATTAATCATCAGCCTCCGGTGGTCTTATTTTGAACCCAGGGTCCGACCCCACAACAAAAATAGGACAGGTTTAGGAAATATTAGAAATCTTGGAAATTAAGGGGCCATGGAGGAAGCCCAGGGCTGCAGAGCCTCAGCAGGTATATTTCCATAGAATGGGGGAGCTGGGAACAGCAAATGGTCTATATTTACAAAATAAAGGGAAGGAAGCCCTTCATTCAGAAGGAGAAGAATAAAGCCTAGAGGGAATAGGGAACTATGGGAAAGGAGTGGGGAGAACCTCATATATCCCATGGGAGGTTCAACCTTTGAGCCCAGGAGTTGCTATAGTAACCAGTCTAAGGGGATAGTGACCAATCAGAGGGGATATCAAGGCACCAGGATCTGTAGCCTATATAAGCCATGGGGAAAGGGAACCCAGTGGAACCCTTTCCCCATCTCTACTTGGGATTCCATTCTGTGGGACCCCTCCCCCTCACTACGTGGGAGAGTCTGTACTTGTTCTTCAATAAACCTCCACTTTTGCTATACCACTTTCTGTCCGTGGATTCATTCTTCAATTCCGGCGGATAAAGAATCTGGGTTCCAGTCCAAAAATTCGGTATCACTTTTATTTCTTCCTTTTAATTCTTTACTGATCACATTACTTGTAAGTCAAGTAATTTACCCCGCTGGCTCAATCCTCAAATAAAATCTTGACTAGCTAATTGACGTACCTGTTTTTTTTTTTTTTTTTTTTTTTTTTTCTGATCTTAAATAAGTAGAAATACTTAAAATAAGTACTTTCACCATTCAATATAATTCTTGCTTTACAACTTTTGAAAATGCCTCTGTTAATTTAATAATACTTATTAGCAATTTATAATCTTTACAGCAGATGTTGAATTTTAGATACTTCTGAATATGTGGTGGTGATTATTTTTTTCTTTTTGACTCTTGTATGGTAAAGAATGATGCTCAATTCTCTAATGTGAGACACACAACTTAGATCATACTGTAGTACCCTTTCTACACAATTGCTCTTATCACTCACTATTCTATTTATCACTATTGCATCTCTGTGCTATTATACGATATATAGTACTTTTGAGATTTCCTGCAATTTTCTTTTTTGTATTTTTATGCTTGCATTTTAAAAATCTATTGCTGTGTAATAAATTACCCAAAATGTTAGTGCTTAAAACAGAAAGTAAAAACTTACAGTTTCTAAGAGTCAGGAAACTGGTTTAGTAGTTCGGTGCCCCTTGCACAGAGTTTCATCTGGCAAGATTCAACTTCTCTGTCTGTTGTTGGACCGAGGGCCTCATTTTTTTCAATGACTATTGATCAACTCCTCCAATTCCCTGACAAATTAGCCTCTCTATTGCACATCTCATAACAGTTGGCTTTCCAACATAGCCAACAAACAAGAGAGCAAGACAGGGACACAAAGATGAAAGCTTTTGTGTAACTGAATCTCTGAAGTTACATCGCATCACTTCTGCTGTATTGTACTTTTTAGATGCTAATTGCTAGGTCCAGTCCACACCTATGAGGGCATGAAAGTAAAGGGGTAATTAGAAGCTATGTTAGAACTGTCTACCATAATGATTTTAGATTATTATATGTGTATAATATAAGTCTAAAAATATATATATAGCAACTTATTTACTACATTTCAACTCCCTAATGAAATCTTCTGTTTGTCTTTTTTTTTTTTTTTTTTTTTTTGTAAAGGAAATTGTCATATTCATGGCAAATAGCACCTATTAACAAAATTCTTATTAATTGGCTGTATTCTTTCATTTAATCAACACATAGATATTTGCATCTCTAACACTTAAAATCTGAATATTTAAGGAAATATTTGTTGAAATATTCTGTACTTATTCCTAGTGGGGAAAGCCAATTAAAAAAAAAATACATTGGCTTTATTCTAGTTCTTACTTTTTGTTCTATCTCCATATACAAAATGATCAGTGCTGTGAGTTTATAAACTTACAGTTTTGGAAGACTAAGCAACATTTTACTGAAACAGGAATTTTGGGGTGTAAAAAAGACAGGTTTTAGAAAATGTAGAAATTAAGGGGACCATGGAAGAAACACAGGGCTGCAGAGCAGCAGAAGGTATATTTCCATAGAATGGGGGAGCTGGACACAGCAAAGGGTCTATATTTACAAAATAAAAGGAAGGAAGCCCTTCATCCAGAAGGAGGAGAGAAAGCCCAAAGGAAATAGGGGAACACTAATGAAGGAGGGGTGGAGGGAGAACCTTTGAGCCCAAGAGTTTCTATAGTAACCAGTCTAAGGTTCAACCTTTGAGCCCAAGAGTTACCGTAGTAACCAGTCTAAGGGAATAGTGACCAATCAGAGGGGATATTAAGGCACCAGGATCTGCAGACTTTATAAGCCACAGGGAAATGGAAGCCAGTGGGACTCTTCCCCCCTTCCCAGGTGGGAGTATGTACTTGTTCTTTAATAAATGTCCACTGCTGAAACTGGTTTGGCTCGATGGATAGAGCATCGGCCTGCAGACTGAAAGGTCCCAGGTTCGATTTTGGTCAAGGGCATGTACCTTGGTTGCAGGCACATCCCTAGTAAGGGGTGTGCAAGAGGCAGCTGATCAATGTTTCTCTCTCATTGATGTTTCTAACTCTCTATCCTTCTCTTTTCCTCTCTGTAAAAAATCAACAAAATAATAAATAAATAAATAAATAAATATCCACCTTTGCTACACCGGTGGATCTGTCTATGGATTCTCTCTTCAACTCCGATGGCAAAGAATTCCAGTTTCAGTCCAAAAATTCCATATCAAATAGCAGGTTACATTTTATTTTTTTTTCGCTTTATATTATATCTTCTAGGGATTATTTCTGTGGTAAATGTACATGTTTTTCCACCATTAATCAAGGAACAAAAAATCCTGTCCTCCTCAAAACATCTGCTAAAACAGATTTGTCTTTAGAAAGGGTTCCAGATCTGAATTGCACTGTTCAAACCATTGTCAGTATTCAACTAATAGCTAGTTCCATTTTGGGGGCTATATTTAAGCATTCATTCTTGATTCAAGTTGTCTTATTCCCAATACAGAGGAAGTGAATTTTCAGATGTCCTAGCTAATTTTGAAGTCAAACTATCATAGTTGATTGCCCACTTCTATCAGAATTGACCTCTTGCTTACCAGTACCTTTGTCCTGAGCAGAGCTTAGCAGCTGTAAAACTTAGTTGCTATTGTTCTTCACCTGTCTTTCAAATGCAAGTTGACTGTGAACTCTCAAAATAAGGGATCATTGAAACTGAAATATAGGGTTTTGAGTCCAAGCTTGTTGTCTCTGGAAAAGGAAAGAATAAAGTCGAGGACAAAAGCAGTTAGTGGAACTGAAGTTTATTGAGAGGAGCCAGTCCTGAAAAAGGTGCAGCTGGAGTTCCAGGAGCAGGCCAGTGTCCAGAGCTTCCTTTCGATGGTACAGTCTGTGTTAAAGTCGATCAGTCTTTTTGTGTAGAGGAGCAGGGGAGTCTGTCCCTGCCATCAACACAAGAATCTAGCACATCAGGAGAGAGAAGAGGAAGCACACACGCTTGTTTTTGTATACTAGCATATGCTTGTTAGTTTCTGATTGGTCCTTTCAAAGAATTTTGCCACAGCAACATCCTTGGGATTGGTTTTTATGCTTTACTACCTTGCAATTGGTTATCTACAAGCTGCCTGTCTTTGCAACATTCATACACTGGGTGACCAGATTATTATGATATCTGAACTCATAATAATTTGTCCACTCAGTATATATCCTATATAATAAAAGGCTAATATGTAAATTGTCCCCTTGACCAGGAGTTCATCCAGCAGGCAGGTTGGCCAACCGCCCATATCATCTTCACCTAGCCAGGCTGGCCGGACCCCCCACCCATTCATGAATTCATGCACTGGGATATATATATATATATATATATTGAGTGACCAGATTATTATGTGTTCAGAGATCATAATAATCTGGCCACTCAGTGTACTTCTTTTAAAGTTCATGTCTATCTCATGTGTGCCCCTTCCTTCCCCACCCAGTTGGGGTGCCTTAGTAACTCCTTTTAGCTGGGTTCCTTGGTTTTATTTTCTTTCCTGTGGTCCTGCCCCTCTATACCTAGCTTCCTTCTGTTTCCTCACCATGTCTTATTCCTAGATATTTCCTCAGTATTAGTATTTATCCTGCTTTCTGTGAAAAGGGTTCAATTAAAGATAAACGGATACACAAATTAATATTATAATAAAATAAGATGATTGTAACCAGACATTTCCATGAGAGCTAAAGATTGTATATTCACAATGGTTTTTTAAGGACTCTGACAACTAATTTTATCAATAATAAGTTCATTTTTTCTCATGTTGCACAATGACTTTAGCGATGAAGCAATATATGACAGGTAGTAAATATCACTGTGAAAATAGAACAAAGCTTAATTTTACTTGAGGAAAGTTAATTGATTATCTGAATATGCATATAAATTATTAAATGTAACAAATCTTCCCTAAATTATATATTTTCCTTTTTTAAGATTACTTTATTTCTTTCTTTATTTTTATAAATCTTTATTGTTGAAAGTATTACATAAAATAAAGTCCTCTTTTTCTCCCACATTGCCCTCTCCCACTCCCTCCCCATCCAGGCCTTCACCACTCACTATCTGTGTCCATGGGTTATGCATATACACATATGAGTTCATTGGTTGATCTCTTCCCCGGTTCCAACCTCCCCTGCCTTCCCTTTGAGATTTGATAGTCTATGTGATGTTTCCATGTCTCTGGGTCTATTTTTGTTCAGTTTATGGTGTTCATTAGATTCTACATATGAGCCAGATCATATAATACTTATTTTTCTCTGACTGGCTTATTTTGCTTAGCAAAATGCAATCTAGGTCCATCTATGCTGTTGAAAATGGTAAGAGTTCTTTCTCTTTTTTATAGCTGCATAATATTCCATTGTATAGATGTACCACTGTTTTTAATCCATTTATCTGTTCCTGGACACTTAGGTGTGACAAATATATTCTTTGTACAAATGCTCTATGTCATACTCATTCATGGATAAAACTTCTTGTTCTCTTTATTTCATGTGACATTGATTATTAAAAATATTGCAAATTACTACCATTTGCCTCTGCTCTGAAGTCAGCAATTTGAGCAGAAATAGAAAATATGTTCTGTAGATTTCTGATGTTTTATTTGTTGAATAGTACTATAGTTCTTGTACTAGTTTGTTGAGGCCATCAAAACAAAATATTATAGAATGGATAGATTAAACAAAAGAAATTCATCTTCTCACGGTTCTAGAGCCTAGAAGTCCATAATTAAAGGTAGTCTGCAGGAATGGCTTCTCCTAAGGCGTCTCTTCTTGGAAAACAGATCTCTGCTCTCTCAAGGTGTGCATATGTGGGCTTTTCTCTATGTGCACCTCATCTCTAGGGTCTCTCTCTACATTAAGATTGTGTTATATCCCACTTTAAAGGTCTCATTTGAATTTATAATGGTTTCTTAGTCAGAGCAAAGTTCTGCTATGGATTTTTTTTTTTTTATGATTTTCTTTTTCTTTTACTTTCCATAACAAACACCTTTCCATCTAAGTCTCCTATTCTTAAATTCTTCATCACAGCCCATATAAGCCTTAGTCACCATGGGTAGAAGAAAATACTACATATAAAATAAAAAATAAAAAATAAAAAATATTTTTCTCAGACTCATTTTGGATGTGGAAAACAAAAATGGCAGTATATAGGAAGATAGGATATGGCAAAATCACATATTTTAATATGGTGACTTTTAGTTCAGGGGAGAGTAAGGTTATAAAACTTTGTGTCTCTTATGCAATTATCTCCAGAATTTTTTGGGCTCAATATATTGTGTTATCATATGTATGTAAAAAAGTATTTAATTGCTTGGTAGAGCATGACCTTGAGAATAATTCTCATCACAATAAATAAATTAGACAACAGCTGCATTTGTATAAATGATTTTTTATACCTACTATGTGTCATTCATGCTGCTAGTGGTTTACCAATGGCACAATTATTCTGTACATAAACAAAATTAAACTAAAATGACATCATTACATTTGGGATAATCTGGTAAAATATAGGTAAGTTGTGGTCAGGATCAAGAAAAATTAGGTTATGTGAATTGGTTTGCAAAATTTTGTACATAGTTTTATTTTCCTCACATTGTACATGAGACTTGCTCTATTCCTTGGCCAGTTCAGTGGTAACAACAATGTTCTTCTCATGGCACATAACAGAAGGTGAAAAAGTGTGGGCAGACACATGCAGAGGTCCCTAAGCCTTTGTCTTGAGACTGACACATTGACACTTTCAGCCATATTCCACTGGTTTGGTCAAGGGTAATCATGTGACCTGAATGTATAAATTAAAAAAAAATAAAAAAGAGGATTAATAGCAGACATTTTTTGAAGCAAAAATGGAAAATTTCATTTCTGAAGATACGTAGTTAGAGATGGGTCTGTGAAATCTCAGTACAGATGCAAAGCAATTAGTTGGATTTGTGATTTTGGACTTCAGAAAAATATTTGGAGGTAGATATATCATTTAAGACTATGAGAGAAAATCAATTTGAAGAAGAATGGGGAGTGGAATTACAGGAAAAGGTCGTGGACTTACACAGGTATTTAGATGTTAATTATTACATAGGAGGTCTGGAAAGGTCACTGAGACAAGCAGATAAATATGCAATATAATGAAGCCAAAGCAAGTGAAAATTCAAAAATTAAGAAAAATTTCCCCTTCATATGATGTTGTGGGAAAAGTGATCAGAATGGATTCTGACATTTTAAGTTTGCAGTCAAACTAAGAAGTTTGAAGAACTAAGACTATGTACATATATAGGTATGTATGTATGTATTTATGTATTCATTTGATCCAATAAACTTTTAAATTAAATTGATATGGAAAGTCAATCTTGGGAATATGTCTGATAAGAAAGGAGGTGTTGTAAATTATAACTTTTATTTTCTCATCATGAAAGCCCCTGATATAAATAAAAGCTTCATTGATCAGATATAAAATTACAACATTAAATGTCAGTTTCACTACAAAAAATGCCTTTGGACAGTCCAATGGAATAAAATAAAATCGCCTTTGCCAGGCATGCAAATCTCCAGAGTCATGCATTTACCTCAGTATTGCATCCTATATTTCATGATAAAAACATATCAATGAAATTATTTCTGGGTTTAAAATGATTTTCGGTGACAGAAGAGCAATGAAAAGTTTAGTTGAATCTGGGAATGCATAAAATTGTATTGCTGGAATAGGTTTCTTTTCCAATTTAATTGTCAATTTTCTTTCTCTTTCAGGAGAAAGTAATAGCGATATTGATCAACAGTCCCCAAAGTACCACCCTCCTTCCTTTCCCCTAAATTTCAAAGACCCAAAGCTTCAGCTCTAAAAGAACAAGTAAATCCATGATTTTATAAAAAAAAAAATCAGTCAAACTAGCCATTAACAAATATGCATTTTTAGCAGTGTCTGAGGAAACAAAATCGCAGTATTAAAGTTTATGAGGACATTTACCTGAGGCTTGTGCTATAGTACTCTTCACCCTTTCCTCCTCTGGAATGGCATTGTTATGGGTTCTAATTTCCATAAAATCAGCTTTCAGAGACTGGCTATGGTAGTTCCACTCGAACTCTATTCCTGTAGTCCTCAGCCATGTCATTAAAGAAATCTATATGTTTGATGGAAAGTTGAGTCCAAATTCTTAATGAGAAATAATATATTTGAGTTCACAGCTATATGTATGAATTTGGTTTGAACTTGAGGCCAATATCCAATTATAAATATTAGAGGTCCAGTACATGAAATTAAATTTTGCACTGAAGGGGGGGATACCTCAGACTGGCCTGCCCCTTCTCACAGCTTGGGAGCCCTCAGGGGATATCCTACTGACAGCTTAGGCCTGCTCCCCGCAGAGCTGGCCAAAGCCTCAGTCTGGCCTTCCTTTATGACAGGAGACCCGCTGATCAGGGGAAGGCACTGCCCCCATCACCCCCTCTCTGCTGCTGCCTCTGGCCTTCCTCTGCAGGAGGCAACCCTGCAATCAGGGGAAGGCGATGCCCCCATCATGCCCCTGCTGCTGCCCTTGCCAGCCGCTGGGCTACCTGAGTCTCAGCCATTGCAGCCACTGTGGCTTGCCTGAGCCTCACCCAACCCTCATTGCTGAGCCTCAGCACCCTGAAGCAGCAGCAGCCATTGGCAGCTTGCCCGAGCCCCGGGTGGGCCCTTGCCTAGTGGCAGCCTCTATCATGTACCCAATGCTGCAAGTCCCTGCCCACCCGCTACACAAGCAGCCTGCTGATCAGGCGTTACTGTGACATTGCCCGACCAATTTGAATATTACGCTAATATATATATTAACATGTAGAAGGATACATTACGATCAATATTTTGAAGAATTTAGTCTTACAACTCATAATCACATCATTTTAGACTTAATGTGAAGTTTTTTTTTCTTTTCTTTCTGTCAGTTCAATAACCTCTTTGGCTGGATCAATGTGGTTTTATATATGTATTTTCAGAGTTATGTATTTATTTTTCACCACCAATTCATTTACATAAAAGTAGTATGCACATAAAATAAAACTTTCATAATGGACAGAAAAGTGTCAAATGAAAAATATGTCTCCTCAAGAAAAAGCCACACTAGTATTTTTATTTTACAAGGTAATAGTCTATTAACAGCAATAGTGCATTGTCTTATTTACAGTGCTGAGAAACTAGAAATATGTTTGGGGAGTGTATTATATCTAGTCATTTTAATTTTTTATTTCCAGTTATAATTGTTTTTGAGATTTTTTTAAACATATTTTATTGATTTTTTACAGAGAGAAAGGGAGAGAGATAGAGAGCTAGAAACGTCGATGAAAGAGAAACATTGACCAGCTGCCTCCTGCACACCCCCCACCGGGGATGTGCCCTCAACCAACGCCCATGCCCTTGACCAGAATCGAACCTGGGACCTTTCAGTCAGCAGACCGATGCTCTACCACTGAGCCAAACCGGTTTCGGCCTGTTTTTGAGATTTTTGTGCCCAATTTAAAATAAGCTAAGATGTTAGAACTAAGGGATCATTCCTGTTGGTTTGCTTGCTGGAAAGAAATCATGTTTCTGTTCCATCCAAGGCTTTGTAAATCAGCTGTTACTATCCCCTGTGTATCACCCAAGCTTTGTAGACTCTAATCACCTTTGTTTCCCTCTTTCTTTGGCCTGTGTCTCCTTTACTGGCAATCGTTTCCACCGAGTGTTGGCCAGGCTCTGTTTCTGCCCTTCCTGATTAGAGGAAGCTGAAAATCTCAAGAGATATTTGTACTAAACAATCATTCTTGAGCTTGACTGCATGTTGGAATCTTCTGGGATCTTTAAAAAGATATGATGTTAGGACTCCATTTCCAGATATTTTTATTTAATTGGTATCGGGAGTGGCCTGGTCATAGATATTTTATAAAATATTTCCATGTGATTCTATGGTTAAAACATCACTAGTCTAGTGTCTCTGTCCCCAGTCCTTAGTTTGCCATGAGCTGCAAGAATGTTTGCTATTAGACCTCAGATATTTTTAGGAACCGGGAAAGACACTCAGCTGGCATTGTTGTGATACACTGCTTATGTATATATCAGTGGTGGCTATCTGCAACTCCTTTAACAGACTTTTCTGAAAGAACAGCAATGAGTACGAGGGGTAAAAATTCAAGCGAAGAGAGCTGGAAAGGGACTCTGGGCAGGGAGTTGGCAGATTTTAGAATTAGTGGAAATTTGAGCAAAATGAAGTTGGGATGAAGGAACAAATGCACCTTGGGGATATCATTGCTTAGGGTATAAGAAATGTGGAGGATTCATGTTTTGGTGTGGGAAGTCATAAAAAAGCATGTGGGCTAAGAATAAAATCCACACTCACCCTATGATTTTCTCAATGTGCACATAAAATAGTGAAAATGACATAATAAAAATATGTATGATCCTTGATTCATATAGACAGTCATAGTTCTTGAGGTTTAAAGAAAATCTGAAATTCTGTACTAGAACGAATACATATTGGAGTTGGAGCTGTATATTTTAAATGGCAGCCTTATTTAATCCCGTTTTACACATAAAGGGATTGAGGAACAAGAAGGTTACATGATATGCTTAGTTTTCAAACACATTAAGGGAGTGTCATTTAGCAAAGGCTGCAGAAAAATCACTAGAATTTTTTAACTTAGATTTTATGATCTGAAAAATAATTATGTCGAAACAGGTGGCCTCTAGTACACATTTCAATTCCAAAAGATCTATAATTACTTTAGAGTTTAATTCTCTTTCAAGAAATTAAAACCACTCTTTTGGTGTTCTATCTAGGACAAGATCAGAGTATTCATTAAAATTTGGAGCATTTACCCATGTACCATTTTCTGAAAAGTTCACCTTTTTTCATTATTGCATAAAGATTATCAGAGCTGGTTTGGCACCTCTAATTTCCTTGGGCCTATAGAATTCATTCAGGATAGTATGATTTCTTCTTCTTCTCCTTCTTCTCCTTCTTCTCCTTCTTCTTCTTCTTCTTCTTCTTCTTCTTCTTCTTCTTCTTCTTCTTCTTCTTCTTCTCTCTCTCTCTTTCTCTTTTGTTAATCCTCACTTGAATATATATATATATATATATATATATATATATATATATATATATATATATATATATTAGAGAAAGTGGAAGGGAGGGGGAGAGATAGAGAGAAAAATATTGATGTGTGAAAGACACATCAATTGGATGCCTTCTGCACATGCCCCAACCAGGACTAGGGATCAGGCCTACAACTGAGGTACATGCCCTTGACCAGAATCAAACTCGGGACTGAGCAAAATTGGCTGGGGCAGCATGATTTCTTGACCTGTAATATGTACCCTCTCTATTTTTGTTTGTTCTTTCCATTTTGAAGGTCATACTCCTTCCTAAAGAAGATTGAACAACAACAACAAATCATCTGGATGCTTTCCAGATATTTTCTCCACTTATAAAATGACAACAGTTTTTATAGATAATATCTGCATGTATTCCATTTTCATTTTATTTCAGAAAAGTATTTGGTAGTTTTGAGTGATTTATTTTTTTTTGAAAGAATTGTTTACCATATTATCTGATATCATTTCCATGGGTCTATACTAAACTTTTATATTTTTTCTTAATGCAATGAAACTTTTTTCATCATTTGTGTATGTTCTTTTAAAAAATTTGAGCTAAATAGCTCCCAGAGATTACTACACAAAAGAGAAGGGTCTTTGATCTTCTTAGAGGTTGGGGGCTAAGAGCTAATAAAAGTCTATATTTTGACATTTTTGATCTTTGGAAATAATGTTTCACACATTTCCCATTGCTATCTAGTGGACTTGTCATTAATGCTATTTATGTGCCTACTTTCTTGTAAAGTCTTTAAAAACTTTTGCACTCATTAAGCCTTAAAATCTCAAAGACCAAAGAAGATGAGACACATTGTTCTCACCTTATAATCAAACAAATTGAGATGTAGAGAAGAAAATGATCTTTATAACCCTAAAGCTTTTGGGGTTATTTCAACATTTTCAGAACAAGGAAAATAACTATTAGTAATGAGTTCTAAGTGTATTAAATTGAGGATATGTACACTATCATGTTGTTCTGAAACTCATTGTTTGAACTACAACTATATGGAAGTAGATGGGAAAATAAAAACAAACAAACAAAGAGACCTTGAGGACCAAGGTTAACTTGGTCATTTTCTTGATGTTTTGTAATGTGAACTATAGACGCTAAGAGGGGTTTTAAGTTTTCTGCCCTTTAAAAGTCTTTCCAATGTCAATATTGTGATTTTTGCTTTATAATTTACAAAGTAAGATTTTCTGAAACTATTTCTAATACCTAGAGTTCCTATAAAGACCTTTTGGAAAACTGTATGTAATATATAAACTGCGTGCATAGTTTCTTTCTAAATTCTGTAACAAATTTAGAAAATCTTAGTAAATGTTATTACTATAATAATGAATAGCGTATTTAAAAGGAGAATATAAAAATAAGGTGAATGTTGATAATGATCATTTATAGAAGATTCGCTAATAAACTACATAAATTTCCATCTCCTTTTATTTTCTTTTTGTAATGAGATGCTGTTGAACCAAATATCCCCTCACTTTATGGACAAGCCAATTGCATTTAATTAGGTCAGTTGTACTGCTATTACTGCTATTATTTAGAGTGTTCTCATGTTTTTAGGTTGCTTTCTATTTATATACATTTTTCTCCTTTTCTAAATACAATAACTGTATTACTGCACAGAAGTCTCTTTATTACTTCCATTATCAGGAAAGTAATATTATTAGTCAGGCCAAGTATTTTCATGTTAAAAATCAGAAGAGCCTCTGAAATCGCTTTGGCTGAGTGGATAGAGCACTGGCCTGCGGACTGAAAGGTCCCAGGTTCGATTTCTGTCAAGGGTATGTACCTCAGTTTCAGGCACATCTCCAGTAGGGGGTGTGTAAGAGGCAGCTGATGGATGTTTCTAACTCTATCCCCCTCTCTTTCTCTCTGTAAAAAATCAATTAAATATATATATTTTTTAAAAATCAGAAGAGCAATGGGAACATTTGGGGTACACATCTGGAAGATGAAGAAAGTGGGACTTCTGCAATGCTATTAATTTTTTATTTGTAATCTGGATGTTTGTTACACTTTACAAAAGTCATTAATCTGTACACTTATTATTTATGACTGTTTTATATGTATGTATACATTTTTATTTTAAAAAATGCTAAAGATTAGCTATAGCTAAGGTGGGAAAAAATTAAACCCTTAATGAGGAAGAAGATCAGGGCAGGTTACCCAAAGATACTCAGTTAAGAGAACAAACTGAATTTAAAACAGGGATGATTCCAAGTACCTAAGATTAACCACTCTCCAGTAGCAGAAATAGGCAATCATGCCATTCCAGACTAGTCTAAAAAACTCAGTAATACATATCTCTTCTAAATTCAAAACTCTCAAGTCACAGTCAAATGAGTTAGGCATAGAAAAGTCTGGCCTATATGTAAGGATTAGTTACCACTTGAACTTGATTCAGATTGCTTTAAAAATGGGTTATTATTGAAACAACAGAGAATGCAAAGACTATATAAGACAAAAAGTAGTAATGAGTGTTTGGAGAATCCTAACAAAGTCTTAATTTCTCATGAAATCGTGCTCAAAATTTGGTGATCTTAACAACTTTTTGGAATGAGAAATCTCCACAAAGAGAAGACCCTCAAAAGCACAAGCCCATTGTATTTTCACTCTCTAAGGCTGGGGATTCTATACTATTATTACATGATCTTCTTATGTGACATTTGCCTACTTTAGCTTCCTCTCTTACAGACAGTGTGGTTCTACAGAGAACTGGCCATGGACTCCTGTCCAGCTTTCAGACACTTCCTAAACTTCTGGTGCCCCTCATTCCTGAGGTCTGAGACAGTCAAATCTTCTAGCTCACTGAAGTAAGATCCAAATAACTTTCTAGATCTGGATAATTACATGCTTACATTTATTTTACAGTCCTTCCAAGAGTTCCAGAAGCTGACAGAAGATGCTTCTCTATCTCCATCAGAGAGCATTAAAGTCAGTTTTTGCATCAGCCATTTTTAGAATATGTTAGTGGTCTTGAGAGGAAATAATGATATGAACATGCAAATAAATATCCAACTTAATAATGCAGGAGTTAAATGCTGACTCTTAACCTCTCACCTACCTCCCTGCCTGATCACCCCTAATTGACTCTGCCTGCTAGCCTGATCGCCCCTAACTGCCCTCACCTCCTGGCCTGGTTGCCCTCAACTGCCCTCCCCTGTTGGCCTGATCAAACCCCCAATTGTCCTACTCTGCTGGCCAATTTGGTTCTGATTGGTCAGTTTTATGCAGTTAGTGTCAAAAGCTCCACCTCCTAGGCAGACATTGGGTCTCCATAGCACCCACATTTGGTTTTGATTGGTTAGTGTCTATGCCAGTCAGAGTTAGAAGCTTGTCTTCCTAGGCAACCATTGGTTCTTCACAGTACCCAGATTTGGTTCTGATTGGCCAGTTTCTATGCCAGTCAGCTTCTCTGGGCCTATCAACAGGGCCTGGTCATAAAGGTGGGACTGTCCAGGTGGAGGCCTGGAGAGAAATGGAGGTGCCACTGCTGGCTAGACTGGGAGAGAAAGAGAGAAGCAAATGCTGATCAAAGGTAACAGATCAGTACCTGCTTCTCTTTTCAGGCCTCTCTCTGGCCCTGATATGAAACCCCCTCAGCAATCAATGCTGGGGCACTGCACCTGCAGCAGATTTCTGTCAACCCAGCACTGACTGCAGGACTGATTTCTGGTTGGTCGAGCCTCCATCATTACCAATCGTTATGATCCAAGGATTTTATATATTAGGATGGCTCCACTTTCTATCTGATAAGCTTCTAGGTTAATAATCCACTAATGATTAAAGCAGGGGAAAAAAAAGAAACAAATAACCAGTATTTAGAAATAGAACAATTAGAAAAATTGTATGAATTAAGGCTATAAATGTAAAAAGGCATTTAGCAATATCAGAAATGAAAGAAAAAACTGGCAAAACAAGCTTTAATGTGTGTATTAGATTTGCATGTTTCTGTGTGTGATGTTTATATGTTATGATTCATGAAGATCCTAATAATGTATTTCTATTAAAATGCCACCTACTTTTCCATAGTTATTAATTGTATCTTGATTTCTCATACTCTGTTCCAAGGAATCTTGAGCTCTTTTAGTTTGATTAAATAGAGAAGAATTACTTCTATGGATTTTTAAAGTTCATGGTAATTTGAAAAGATTGTTCAATTTAACTCCAAAATTAGTAAGTGTGTCTTGATAAATGCCTACGACACTCAGCAGCTGATAAGTAAAAACAGGCTCCATTTATTTTCTCAGTAGTCTCTCAAACTAATGATACTATTATTCAGAACTCTAATTTGTATGTGTAATTACACATGCATGCATACATTCTTATACACAGCTCTTTTAGCATCAACGTCCTCAGGATTGCATTTTTACTCATTACTGAAAACAGAACTACTATATTAAGGAAGGTTAATACAATGTTTTGTAACACTTTGGTTATACTTTTAAAGCCTTCAATCTGAAGAATTATTTTTTTGTTCATTTTCAATATCATCAGATAAGTTATGTAAAGGGTACATTTTTATTTGGGAATTTATAAGTAAGTTATTTTAAAGAGAAGAGATTGTTTAGAACAATAACTTAATTGTGCATTTAGAATTTTCCAAAACATGTTGATGTCCTTGAAATATGAAGCAGAAAGAAAGATGAAGAGGGAATGCAGGAGCTACTCAACTCAAACAAACTTGGTACATTAAGACTTTGCAAGAAAATGAAACGAATTGCTGCCCATACATATGCTAGCAGTTCCTTTGGCATAGACATTTTACCAATGTGTCAACAATGCCTTTATCTTCTAAATTAGTCTTTTGTGTGTAGTACAAAAACAAATATTAGTCAAAATATTCCTTAGTTGACATATAGACGCCTAAACCAATATGCTCAATTACTGCTGACTTCCTCAACAGGTATGTGGTAGGAGGTCATGGAAAACAGCTGTGTATATCTCAGAAATCATAGGTTATGTTATTGTTATTTGGGGTAAGTAAAAATGTTGATGCCTTTGAATATTAGTCCATAAGTTTGGATGTAGGAGAAAACTCTTACCCTGTTTCCCCGAAAATAAGACAGTGTCTTATATTAATTTTTGCTCCCAAAGATGCACTAGGTCTTATTTTCAGGGGATGTCTTATTTTTCCATGAAGAAGAATACGGTACACATTTATTGTTAAATGAAAATAAAGGAAATTTATTACCTGTATATGGTACGGTAGTATGGCAGTTGTCAACACAAACCAGACAAACTGTGAATCCTACAGTATCAAGAATTTACTCATTTATTCAATGACAATCATGTCATCATCTTCTGGAACATCATCATAACAATCCAATTCCTGAATTTCCTGGTGAATTTCTTGTGACTCCATTTCTTTCAGAATCAGTGGACCAAATCTCTCATGTTTAGCCTAGGGGGGGATTATTTTCGGGGGATGCCTTATATTTCACTCAGAAGGAAACCTGTAAGTAGGTCTTATTTTCGGAGGATGTCTTATTTTTGGGGAAACATGGTAGTATCGAAATAAAATTAAATCCTGAAACCTCTCAAATAGGCTGAGGGGAAAGTTAATTTCAGTAAATATTCAGACCTTGTTTTCTACCCATCCTATTACTACCAAAATGACTGTGACTGAAGTTGATTGAATTTGTTTAAGTTAAGACTCAGGCCAATTGTGGGAAACCTAATGGGAACTTTTGTGTTGGAGTAGATATTTTGAGCTCAGGATAAAACTTTATTCCCTACCAATCACACGTTTTAACCCTGCAGGTCAAGCCTCTCCACACTAGAGAGCATCACAGTCAGCTTCCATGGAGCCAGCAGACATGTGTTCCTTCCTCAGGTTTGGTGGGTATATCTATCTACTTCACCTTTGGGTGACTGTCTTTATCTTTATAGTGTTCTTAGGTAATTACAAATAAAAGAAAATAAAGAACAACAACAACCTTTAGATATACATTTATTTTTTAAAAAGGAAGAAGACAAAAAAAGAGGGGGGGGGGGTGTGGTATGTCCCGAGGCAAGAAAACAAGAAAACAAGTCCTGCCTAGTTTGGAGCATGGGAAGAAAAAGGCATTTCTCATATTTCTCCTCTTTAGCTGTTTCCACATTTACTTCAGTGCTACCCAGACTTCTCTTTATATTGAAGTAGTTCAAGATATAAATAGGTATATAATTAACTTTTGCATACTAATCAAACACTAACAATACAGGTGAAGTTCCATTATCCTCCCAGGTACTATCCCCTCTCTCCACAACACAGGTAGCACTATCCTGAACTTGGTGGTTATTATGTATCTATTCATGCAGCTTTACATGTTTTTAACTAAATCTTAATGACAATACATTATGTAAAATTTTCTAAAATTGTTTATTCCTAATAATAGGACTAGAAGAGAAATATTGCCATAATGGAAAGCAAGAAATGGTTTATATCCTGGGGAATGATGGGAAAAAGATTTTCTTGTGAGGATAAATTAATTTGATTTTTAATGTGGAATAGAATTTTACAATTGGGTGTGAAAAAAAAAAGAAAACACAGGCAAAAGACTAATTTATCTTACTGAAATGATATCCCTGATAAGAGGAAAGGATATGAACTCTACCACACGTAACTTTATATATGAGTCAGGAAGTTAAAACATATGATTACATTGCCAGGTTCAGGGAAAATACCTTCTAATTACATCAATTGTCTCGGAGAATTAAAAAAACACCAATATAATTAGAAAAGAATGAAGATTGGGAGGAGTTATTGGGGGTTAAGGATAAAGAAAATCTGAAAGGGTATAATGAGCCAAAGAACTATTAAAATACCATGATTACATGTTAGTGTTTTTTACTCATTTGGTGTTTGTTCTATTTTATTCTTAATTGATACCAATTATTGGGGTAGCATGTCTTCTCCAGCCACATTTTACTGCATGATACAAGTTCAGGGTAGGGAAAGATTTGGGGTCAAATGATAGTTTGTTACTTCCAAATGATTCTACATAGGGAGAGAGGGAGAGAGAGTCCAAAAATAAGGGAAGAAGTGCTATCTAAAAGAAAGTGATGGATTATAGAATGCAAACTGTGCAAGCTGGGGAACTAGAATATCAAAAGGGTAAGTGATGGTGAAAATTTGATCAGTACAAATGCAGTGCCATGTCCTAGTGGAGTTGGATCATTGGAGTCAGGACCGAGAAGCGAGCTGGAAAGATTAGTTATTGAATGCATGAAGGTGAGATTTTGGATGGGTTGCAACCATTATTGTAATCATCATTTTGCATATTTGGATATCTCTTCAATAGATGTCCAACTGTGGAGTAGGGTTTAAACTGGCAGTCGAATATCCCTTTCTCAATACAGGACCTCTGGCTCCTAATGCTCACCTGCCTGCCTGATGGCCCCTAACTGCTCCCCTGCCTGCCTAATCACCCCTAACCTCTCTGCCTGCCTGCCTGATCACCCCTAACTGCCTCTGCCTGCCTTCCTGATTGCCCTTGACTGCCCTCCCATGCCAGCCTGATTGCCCCTAAATGCCTCTGCCTTGGCCCCATCCACTGTGGCTTTGTCCAGAATGTCTGGATGGAAGTCCAGAAGACATCCGGTCTAATTAGCATATTGCCCTTTTATTAGTATAGATTGGTTATTTGAACATAGTCTGAATAAATTTGTGGCACACATTTATACATCTTTCAGCTCATTTTGATGTTGATATGCCTCTTATTTTAGTTTTAGAGTAACTCATATTTCTGATTACCTTTTTTTTTTTACTTTTATTTTTACTTACCTATATGGTGTTACCTTATCCATAAATATTTTCTTCTCTTATTTTTCTTCAATTTTCAGCACGAGTTTTACTCTCCTTCAAAACTTGTGCCCTTAAGACATTGTCATTAACCTCAGATATGGAACTTTGTCAAAAATACTGTCTAGAATGAAAACAACTTTGTCATTTCATTAGAAAATGTGCAATTGTGTTCTGAAACTTTTCTTTAATCTTCAAGGTTATTTTATCTTTTGGGTGGTATAAAATTGTACAGTTTTCCTCTGCAAGAAATTTCAACTTTGACAGCTGGCTCAGTACATAAGCTGACAATTCTCTGCCACAGACAAACAGCATTAATCACAATACAATTAGGTCATAGGACCTTCAGTTTGGTGAGGATCTTTTAGAACACTTTAGGCATTATATCCTCCTCTCTCATATGCCCATTATATCTCTCTATTATTGTGACCATATCATTTCTGCTTACTGGTAAGAACTATAATATTACTATTATGTCCTCCTGAATCAAACTGTTAAAAGAATAGTTCAGTTCACTCTTCATAGCAAATAAAATACATTCCAATCAAAAGATAGAGCTGTACCTATTCAGTGTTTGTTCTAAATTTTGAAAATTATTTGATATATTGCTTCAAAAATGACAAGAAGCTGAAAACACTGAAACCCTGTGTAAACAAAATATGTAGGATGATATTTTAAAAATAAAATGGAATAAATTGGCACAGACTTTAAAATTGGAATATTAATATAAACATAGTATTACTGTGTTGAAGAACATATATCATTTAAGGAAAACCTCTTTTCTTCAAAAGGACTGAATTACTTAAAATACATTGGAGGATATGCTCTTCCATTCAGTGGGTTCTCTTTCTATTTTACTGATGGTTTATTTTGCTATACAAAAGCTTTTTAGTTTGATGTAGTTGCATTTTTTTGTTTGTTTGTTTGTGTGTTTATTTTCTTTTGTTTCCCTTGCCCAAGCAGATATATTGGCAAAAATATTGCTACAAGAAATATGTGAGATTTTATTGCTTATGTGTCCTTCCAGGATTTTTATGGTTTTGTGACTTAAGTCTTTAATTCATTTTTAGTTTATCCTTATGCCTAGTGTAATTTGGTGGTCTAGTTTCATCTTTGTTCATCTTTCTGTACAATATTCTCAACACCATTTATTGAAGAGATTTTTTTTAACCTCATTGTATGTTCCTGATTCCCATTGGATGCTCTTGCCTCCTTTGTCAAATATTAATGGACCATAAAGGCATGGATTTATTTCTGGACTCTATTCTGTTCCATTTATTTGTATATTGCTCTTATGCCAGTACCATGCTATTTTCATTACTATAGCCTTGTAATATAGTTTGATATCAGGTAGTGTGATATGTCCAATTTTGTTCTGCTTTCTCAAGACTATTTGGGGTCTTTTGTGGTTCCATATAAGTTTTGGAATATTTTTTCTAAATACATGAGATGCCATTGCTATTTTAATAGGAATTGCATTGAAACTATAGATCACTTTGGGTAGCATGGGCATTTTAATGATGTTAATTTTTCCAATCCATGAATATGTATGTGGTTCCATTTATATATATCTTCCTCAATTTATTTCTTTACACATCTAAAAAGGGGTTAATATTCAAAATATATAAAGAATTTATTCAACTGAACATCAAGAAAAACAATCCAATTAAATAATGGGCAAAGGACCTGAATAGACATGTCTCCAAAGAGGACGTACAGATGGCCAATAGACATATGAAAAGATGCTCAATGTCACTAATCATCAGTAAGATGCAAATTCAAACCACAATGATATATTACCTTACAACTGTTAGAATGGCTATCATCAAGAAGTCAACAAACAAGTGCTGTGGAGAAGATTTGGAGAAAAAGGAATCCTAGTGCACTGTTGAGGGTAATGCAGATTGGTGCAGCCACTGTGGAAAACAGTACGGAGTTTCCTCAGAAAATTAAAAATTGAACTGCCTTTTGACCCAGCAATTCCACTTCTAGGAGTATATCTTAAGAACCCCAAAACACTAATTTGAAAGAACATATGCATCCCTATGTTCATGGTAGCGTTGTTTACAATAGCCAAGTGCCCATCAGCATTTGAGTGGATAAAAAAGCTGTAGTATATTTACAAAATAGAATACTACTCACTGTGAAAAAGAAGGACATTTTACTCTTTGTGACAGCATGGATGGACATAGAGAATATTATGCTAGGTGAACTAAGCCAGTCAGGGAAAGACAAATTCCATATGACCTCACTTCTACGTGGAATCTAATTAACCAAAAATTTTAATGAACAGAATAGAAACAGAAGCATAGATTCATAGAGAACAGCTGTCAGAGTGATGGGTGGTGGGGGGCTAAATGGGGGATGTAGAAGAGGGCAATGGTGGGTAAAGGAGATACGTGGGGTTGGAAAGAGACTACTTTCGACCATGGGCACACAATGCAATACGCAGATGATATTTTGTTGAGTTGTACACTTGAAACCTGTGCCACACCAACATGGCCAAAAGTGAACCTGAGTGGGGGCAGTAAAGCATTGAGAAAAGACAGACAAGAGAATGAAAGCTGGGTCTCTTTTGTCTATATTTTATAGCCAGATGTCATGAGGCAAAGTAAGGGCATGGCATTCTCATGGATTTCGATCCTACTAAATTACATGCACCTGAACTCTATCAAGCCCACATCACTCAGACACGTGGGGACACATGTTCGGACCATAGTTTCAAGCTTACAACTACAGCTGTTGGCTACAATTGTGCTGGGAGGGCTCTGCCTTCCAAGCTGGGACCTGCACGTGGCCATGAGAGGACTGTCCTCTCATCAGTTCAAGGCTTAAACCTGTCCAAACCCTGTAGCCGCTCTCCACAGAAACCTGTATGATTCTGTTAACCAGTATTAAAATAAGATTCAGAATTTATGAATCAGGAGCCTTTCGGCTAATAGAATCTATGAAAGCATGTAGTTAAGGAACTCTATTTTACTCTATTTTAATGTATCTCTCTTGGGCTAAACAAAATATTAACCAATGAAAGGGAAATAAGTGTTATTTGGTTAACAGTGATGCCAGACTTTAAGAACTCACAGCAATCCTACAATCCTACAAGTCTTCCACTAACATTGTATCTGGGTTTCACTACCCCAATTGATCATCCTTACACCAGGGTGTTTTCTTTCCATCAAGTACTGATTAGGAACCTGCATCAAAATCTCCTGATAATTTATGTTAAAGATGTGTATTCCTTACCCTTTCTAGAACAGTCTGAATCACAATGTCTGAAAATGGAAGATGTTTTAATAAGCCCAATTCATGACTCTATATACACATAGTTTATAATTGCACCATAGCATGCTTTTGTAATATTACTGCTTTCGTTTCCAATAAATGAGTGCTCAACTCCTGATTGGTGCAAAGATCTTAAAGAAAATCAAGTCATACACACAATTTATTTTTAGGCAGAGTCTTGGTCCTGCCAAAATCAATGGAATAATTGAAAAACTGAACGGAGAAACAGACTCTCTAGACAAGCTAAGAGAGTGCAACATAAATAAAATATCAGCCTGCTCAAGGTAGACTCTTCCAGTTTACTGATAAACAAGACCTTTTGTGGGGCAGCACATTCAATTACTAAAGTAGTTTCAATGGAGTCATCCATAAGTCAGTGTCCATATCTAATGGAAAGAGAATCCACTCTGCCAGGGCCACCAGTTCATCTAGCCATAGAAGCTCATTTAATGACAATGTTCTATGGCAATCTGGTGTGAGTCCAGCTCAAGTCCAGCGCCATAAACATATCTTAAAAGCATCCACAAAGGCACATGAAACAAAATGCTGATTTGAGAGGAAAAAGAAAAGCAGAAGAATGAAATTTCTCTACTCCCCTTGAATCTAGTATTTTTTTCATCCAGGTAGTGAAAATATAAGCAAAATTCAAGAAAAATAAGGTTTTATGATTAAAAAAATAACATATCAAGTATAATCTCTTTTAGTTTTGTCTATACATAGAGACAACAAAACAGTCAGAAAAAAATTATTCAAATTAAATCATAATGAAATCAAGATAGAAGGATTTCTTAATGAAACCTAGTCACTTCCCCTGCTTCTTCCCTGTGGCTGTCACCGCACTGTTGCCTGTAGATTTCCCAATTTTAAAAATTGTATGTGTTAAATCAATTAAGTGAGGAGGCCATTAGACTGATTTATTGGAAACCATCTACATATAAGTGGACCCACACGGTCCAAGTCCTTGTTGATCACATACATTTATTATCTCTCTGTTACCAATGAGAAAACTAGGGCACAGAGAAGTCATTGGCTAGTTCAAGGTCACAGAGCAGTTAAGGTGCAAAGCCAAAATTGTAATTCATGT
The DNA here is from genome assembly GCF_964339955.1 of Pipistrellus hanaki. Taxonomy (NCBI): domain Eukaryota; kingdom Metazoa; phylum Chordata; class Mammalia; order Chiroptera; family Vespertilionidae; genus Pipistrellus; species Pipistrellus hanaki. The sequence continues at coordinate 40,629,686 of NC_140507.1, read as the reverse complement.
AGGAAAACTCTAGAACCTGTGTTCTGAGGGTTACCTGTATGTTTATTTTTTCATTTTAATTAAGTTGTGAAGCATAAATAAGTCATCATAGGTATATATTCCACAGGTTCTTTACTATTTTTATCTCATAAGATACTCATGTACCAAAGTTGCAGATTTTCATAGGCAAGCAATGTTTTATCTACTGTTAGAGTGCATAGAGTCTCTGATGTAAAGGAATCTCCACCTGCTCCACATTCCCAGTTTAAAATACATACATATATATATATATAATTGATTTTTACAGAGAGGAAGGGAGAGGGATAGAGAGTTAGAAACATCAATGAGAGAGAAACATCAATCAGATGCCTCCTGCACACCCCCTACTGGGGATGTGCCTGCAACCAAGGTACATGCCCTTGACCAGAATAGAACCTGGGACCCTTCAGTCCTCAGGCCAACGCTCTATCCACTGAGTCAAACCTGCTTCAGCCCACATTCTCACTTTAGAGTCACTTTTTCTATTTAAGCAGAAACTTACTTAAAAAACAGAATTTATTTTACAGGCATTATTGCATTTATCACTCAAGAGAATAGTATCGGATGGGATAAGGCAGCAGCATGGGCCTATCTTGATATGTAGAACAATAAAGTATCAAATGCTAACATCTCTGGACCCTGGAGAAAATAAATCACATCATCCACAACTATCAAGTTTACTATTTGTGGGTATATTTTAATAATGACAAGAACAGAAAGCAGACTCCTCAGGCTTACGTCATCTGTCTGGTCCAAGTGAACGCAGGTGAGCAAGCTCAGGGAAAGGGGGATCACTAGCTCATGTTTGTCTGGAACCTGTCCTGATTTAGTAGGGATTATCTCACGCCCCAGGAACTCCCTTAGTCTTGGAAAAAAACAGGATTAAAAAAAAAAGATTAATTGGGCCATTCAGAATGCAGGTAAGAATGGTAGTGGAGTTTACTGCTCTTGGTCCAATCCCACATTTCTTCCAAAGAACAAGGTTTATAACTATGGGAACTATGAGCAAACACCTGTCAAGACTCAGGTAAACATGTGCTAATATAATTAGATGCATGGGAAATTAAAAGAGAAATGTTCAGGGTAACTTTCAATTTGCTTCATTATCCAATGGTCTCCATATGTTCTAATCAAACATTTTAACATTTTAACGAGACTCCATGGTCCAGATAATTTGCTCACTAAGAAGATGAAATAAATAGTTGCCTACTTCATTTATAAATTGTTGCTACCTTATTTTTGTGTAATGTGTCATCTCAAAGGGAGAGGGGGGAATTAAAAACAAAGAAAACCTCACATTGAGCACTCAAGAAAAGCCTGTATCATGCTTCATATCCTTGGAAATGCAAGAGTAACTGTCCTTAACATATCATAACATTATCATAACATTAACATTCTAGCCCCTTGTAAAATATTTTGCTCATTTGCTGTTTTAGATTAAATTCATTGTTCTCTTTAATGGTTTCAGTTATGCCCCAGTAAGAAAGCACTTCTTTATGACATTGTCTAGATCTCTATTTAACATTCAGCTAACTTAAAAGGGCAGTTGTTCAATGACACCTATTTGGGTGATGATTTTACCACTAATAACTTGCTTTTCTAAGGAATAAACCTGTTCTTTGAACCATGATGATTCTTAAATCAAAGGCAGAAAAACCTGTGGGGAAAATGGCATTTGGAGTCAAAAATATTGATTCATGTGTGCCAGAACTTGGTTTCAGGTTTATTACCTTTCACATGTATGAAATAAGAAAATGAGTTTCCATCCGTAGAAACTATTATTTGAAATGAATTGGACTTCAGGAATTAACAAGATAGTCGATACACCTTGCACTTATACTGTGAAATGAAATCTTAGGTTGCCTTTTTAAAAAGAACCTATGAGATAATTTGTTTTTCAAATAATACCAGGCTCCATAAGTAATGTCTTTAAGGGTTATATTGAAAAGCATGTAAAATTTCCCGACCAGCATGGCTCAGGGTTGAGCATTGACCTATGAACAAGGAGATCATGGTTCGATTCTGGTCAGGGCACATGCCCAGGATTGTGGGTTCAATCCATAGTGAGGGCATGCAGGAGGCAGCTGATCAATGATTCTCTCTCATCATTGATGTTTCTATCTCTCTCTCCCTCTCCCTTTCTCTCTGAAATCAATAAAAATATATTGAAAATAAAATAAATGTATGTAATATTACTGGTTATTTCTGCTTTATATACCAGTATATTTAATGTATTTCAGTTAATAAATACTGCTGTCATTCCACATACCTGGTTCTTTATTTTTTTTGTTCATTTATTTTTTGTTTTTGTTGCTGTTGTTTTCCTGACCAGGCATAAACTAAACACCTAGCTCTTAAGAGCCAATTCCTACGCCTGAGGCATTAAGAATATGCAGTCAGTTTAAGGGAGACCATTCACAAAACCAAACTTGAACTCTGTTCTAGGCATAATATTGTCAAATAAATCATTTTACCAGGGGGAAAAAAATTACCAGGGATAATTTAAATGTTTTAGGTTAGAAAGTCAACTATCAACTATATTTAAGATTACATGTTATAATTAAATAATTCAAGCACAATAGGAAATGTGTTATTCAAAATGCCCTAATACTTTTATAGTTTTAGAATATTCAACACAGTATGTATAAATTTTGTAACTTAAACAAAATCACATATAAATCAGCTACCATGTTTTTCAGTTAGGAAGGCCAATACATTTTTGAAGATATATTTCATCTTTCAAGAGATATTTTTGCAAAAGATGCACATAAATATTATTGAAAAACAGAAATGGATCGCAATAAAAACAATTATATTCCTCAGGCTGATTCAAAGTTTTAAACACACGCATGTCTGTCTCATTTATGCTAAAGGATAGCCTAAGCTTATCTTTTTAACTTTTTGGACTTCAAAGGCATATGTTGTTTTGTGTAGGGTAATTGTGGTATATTTAATTAGTAAGTTAAACTGGAGAGGAAAGGAAGAAAACATTCAATTTTTTTTAACTTTTGTTAGGAACCAAGGTCTCTACAAATTTTACTTAATTTTCAGAGAAACCCATAAATCAGACATAGTGCACTTTCCCTTTTACTGTACTGTCTGTGAGAGTAAGCTTGCTCTAGAAAAGAGACTAACATGTGAGAGGCCACATATTTTTTACAGCAAAGATGGGACGTGAAGAGGGTGCTTCGGGCTCCAAAGCCCACTCTTCGTTTACCCTGTCGGCATAGCTACCAGCTACAGCTTTGCATTGCCATTATTTCAAAGGCTTAGACTTCATTCTAAGACAAAGAATTTAGAACTATGTCTTAGTATGAAGGAGTAGAGAGGGATACAGATTTTATACCTTCCAGTAGAATTCATTCTTGCCAGGTTTCTCAGATGCAATAATAAATCTGTCCTCTAGAATTCCCAGGAGACCTTGAGGCTGAACTGGAGGCACTGAGTCCCCTGCCCTGAGCACTCTCAGCAAGATGGTATTACACACCAAAAGGAAGTGGAAACATTGAATAGTCAAAGGCTGTTTATTTGTATATTTTCCTTACCAAACATAAGGACTTTTGTGTTTAGTGATATACATTTTTTGTGCATTTAAGATGATAAGATATGAACAAACACCAGAAGAATACATTTAATAGAGTGACATAAAAATTATCCACTTCATGGAGTATAAGCTATTGCTTCTGAAACAAAGAGGAAAGCAGGTGCTCCCATTCTTTTATCACTGTTACCCAGAAAGGTCAAACTTTTAGGGGAATTTCTGTCATAGACATTGCAGTCCACATCCAATTTTAAGGTCTCACCCAGTCCAAGCCACTCTTGCCTAAGTTCTTTGATTTGTTAGATGTGTCAGAGAGACTGGCCATACAGAGCTTCCTTTCCTTTCTCAGACTGAAGATAACAGAGTGGAGCTAAAACATACCACTACTATTAGAGAAAATAAATGTGATTTTGTGCAAGCTACCTAAACCTTCTCAGCACCAGCGTAGTACTCCAGTGTAAAATGAGCATCGACATATCCTTCCAGAGTTCATTGTGAGACTGTAATAAGACATTTTATTATAGCTCTGAGCCTAGGGGTTGCCACAGAGTATTTCTGTCTTCTAATATAATTTTCTACTAACTAATTTATGCCTGCATTTCATTAAAATATACTGGCTATTTTAGGTTTTCAATTTTGATATTAAATATTGCAATGGTGCTTAGTTGTAATTGATGTTTTATATCTATTTTACATTATAATGTTCAGATTACATATAACTTATCCCAGCTTACTTATTAGGCAGCTAAAAATGGTCATCTTATGTAATGAGGGTGGTCAGAGAAATTGTTATTTCTCTTCTATACGGTATAAATAAGTAAAGTGGTTGATAATTTAATAACACCTATGACTGATAATTTAGAAATTGTCTTATACTCAGGGAAAAATGAAGTGTAGTACACTTGCAGTCATATATTCATACTGTACTTGTAAGTTATCAATTACTGCTGATTTTCATTTAAGTTACTGATGTGAGGCTATAGTTTACTTGATATATCTGTAACTAAAAAGCTGTTCGAGGAGGTTCTTATCCCATTTTTAATATGAATCATGCTTGTAATATATTAGACAACAAAAGGTGATCAGTTCCTGTAGAGACTACACACATCAATTTCTATGCTTATAGTCATATCTGTGTCCATTGTATTATAAAGAATAAAAATTTTAGCAATGCTCAGCTTTTTCACTCCTTACCTCTCATTATATTAATTGTATATGTTTTATTATTTATTTTAAAATATATTGTTATTGATTTTAGAGACAAAGGGAGAGAGAGATAGAAGCATCAATGATGAGAGAGAATCATTAGTTGGCTTCCTCCTACATGCCCCCCCCACTGGGGATTAACCCCACAACCCAGGCATGTGCTCTGACTGGGATTGAATTTTGGACCTCATGGTCCAGGGGATGACCCTCAATCCACTGAGCCACCATAGCCAGACTAGCTTTTTTTTTTTTTTCTTATCTTGTATTTGAGGCTCTGTTATTATATTCTTACACAAATAAATTCATTAGGTATTCTGAATGAATTAAGTTTTTTTTTTCTTTTTAGTTTTAAAGTGCTCTACTTTATCCCTAGTAATATGTCTTATTCTAAAGTCTAGTTTATCTTATATTAATATATTCACTTTAGCTTCTTGGGTGGTATCTGCCTGGTCTATATTTTTCCATTTTTTAATTTTAGATATACCTCTATATTTTTAAATTACTTATTGAAAGGACATTTAGTTTGGTCTCTCTCTCTCTCTCTTGATTTTGGCTGGCAGACTCTTCCAAGCTTTATGAACTCTGAGAATGGTCTAACCTACTATTTACTAGAACTGGTGACCCTTTCCTAAATCTCTGGAATTTCAAGCCCTAGGTTCATGCACAGGATAGTTCTCTAAGAGTCAGACTCCTCTGCAGATCTCTGGAGCTCATTTTCTGTTTAGCTGCCTTATTTCTTGTTCTGTGCACAGAATATTCTAGCTTTTAGTCTTTATCAAAACTTTGATCTTTTTCTCTTCAATACAAAGAAACTGTAGGGCTGTATGGCTTTCAACTCTCCAGGTCATTTTCCCTATGCAGCTTCCCTGTTCAAGAATAAGCATCCTCAGCTACACCTTCTGAAAACAGTTATTTTCTGTGTTTGTTGGTTTCTATAGATTTATGGTAGAAGGGCAATTTCTGTGTTAGTTGATCCTCCATAAGAAGGAATAATTTTTTTTCAACCATAACAACTGCATTTAAAAGAATGTCATGTATGTGCATTCTACATTTTAGGTTACTTTCTAAGAGGACAGTCCTGGAGATATTAATTAACACATATCCAGATTATATCAATCATTTCAAATTTAATAATGCTAATGTTAATGTGGTATAGCAGTGATTATCTGCGGGTAGCATGAATCAGGACAAAAATGATTGAAGAATGTTTTTCATTTCACTTTACATGAAAAGCCTTTGGATTTTGCATCTGTTGGCTCCTCTGACACCACCTAAGAGTCTTTTTCTCTGTTTTCTCCATGTCTCTGTCCAAGTGATTTTATTTTGGAGAAAGTAGTCCTATCAATATTTGACTTCATTTTTTCACTAAAATCTGTTTTATTTATTCCCGGCATACTCGCTTGATTTTAAAGAAAGCATTTTGCAAGTCAAACAATTTAATAATGACTGCTTTTTTATATTATCACTATACCTGTCCAGACATTGTAAATACTTGTGACTAACTAGAAGGAAAGCCAGTTACAAAAATCAGAGAAAGCAAAAGAACAAAGATTAATGTTTTGGTATACTTCTACCCAAAAATAGTCCACCAAATAGAATTACTATTGTGACTTATGTTTCTAAAATAATTTACTAGTAGATAGTCCAAAACACACTGACAGAATACTAAGGGAAAATGAATAAATCTATTATCATAAAAATTAGTCTCACTCTCTCCATATAACTGATTGTTAAAGCAAAACTAAAATAAAAAAAATCAAAATATGTAAAAGACATAAAGAACAGAATTAATATAGCTACTTTAATCCATTTTAAGTTTTCTTTTTCTGTGGAGGTGATGGCTATTTGTCTATGTAGATCTATCCTATTATCTGTTTCTTATTGTTGGAGGACAAGTTTTGTACCAAATCCCAATGCCTCCTTTATGCTATGTTTCAGGAGGGCGTCCACAAGCTGGAAGAGCATGGATTGATTAGTATGGCAATTTTTTTTTACAGGCTTATTGTCCCCTTACTAGTGATTTTGGAAGACATTTTGGCCAAAGAAAGCTAGTGCGAGTAGGCTAGAGTGCTTTCTGGGGGAGGTTTATTGTGCTAGAAACAGATGAAACAATCTCTTCATCTCATGCCACTCTAGTACTTGCTATGTTCCAGCTGATGGCCCATCCCCAGTTCTATATTAAATCCTTTCTCTTCAGAATGCATAAAGTGGCTTCCGTTTTCCAGACTGAACCACAGCCGATACAGACTTCTGACACTGATTAAAATATGCCAACCTCTTTACTATCTCAGGACCCGTTCCACTGTTCAGTTACTATGCCTTAAATTATTTCTCTAGTTTATTTTAGTATTTTTGCCTTAGTTTTCTTCTTGGAGTGCATGTTCTGGTCCCTAAAAATGGAATCACTCTGACTCACCAATCACACCACTCTCCTTGTAACACATATCACACTATCAGTTTTGTTTGATTGTTTGTGTGTGATTTATTTGCTTCCAGTGTACTTTAGATTATGTTTCCTGAAAACAAAGTCTGGGTCTGTCTTGTTGACTGTTGATTCGCAGGGACTTCTATATTATCTGACCAATAATATGTGCTCAACAATGATTAGTCCCATAAATTAATACATGATTGAATAGGAAGAGTATTAAACAGCATAATTCATGTGCCAGCCAGAGCCACTCTGCTCTTTAAGATATACATAAATTTAATTTCCATTAATGCATTACTGAAAGTCACATGCCTTCCCAGACATTTCTAAGTGTTTTTGAGGGGTAATATTACCAGAGTCCCACCTAGAAGGGACCTCCTGCCTCTGTTGAATTAATTTTAATTTGAGGCTATTCTCATTACTCTGCCTGTATTGTTACTTTTACATTCCCCATTGCCCAGATGGGAAACATCGATTTTTGTTGTTTTGTTTTGTTTTTTAATGGGAAGAGTCATAAAATAGTATAAATTTTAAATAGCAAACACATTTACTGGTTAAAATGAATCATATTCATAAAATACACATACATCTGAATGTGCCTCCAGAATAAAGATTTGGCCACACAAACAAGGTCAGCCTCCTAGATCATCAAAAAATGCTAGTTAAGGGCAAAGGATACAGAGGGCAATAGGGAAGGATGTTATGTGTCAGTTCTAATTTCTATTGCAGTGTTAGAGATATGGCTCATCTTACTAACCATCCTCTTGTTAGTTTCCCCAGAAAGCAAGAACAGCCAGAATCCTGCAATCACTGTTCTCAGATGAGGTAAACTGATTACATGAAGCAAGTGGACCCTGTAGTTTACCACATGATTCCTCCTCTATTCCCAAGGTACCAGTGCCTTTTGACAAGACCAAGAATTACTTCCTAGGGTTTCCCTGTATCCAATAACGGAAGGATGCAGAGATAAATAGGGATAGTATTTATATGATAACATTATTATTAAATTTAATTATATGACCTTATATTGTATATTATAGAGATAGATACTGTAGCATGTATTCCAGAATTAATTATGTTTTATATTTTAATTAATTAGTCATTTTTATTTTCAATTTATGAATCATTTACTTATGATAAAAATACACCATAATTAAAACTTTTATCCTATCATTATGATTGAAATGAAATTTCAAAGGATATATAGTAATATAATTTATATAACTCTAAAACTTACAAGTGGAAAAAAATAAATTTATCTCTCTTATTTTGCAGATGACGAATTATCCTTCAGATGTGAAATGATTTTTATTAGGTTTCAATAGCTATGTAGAGGCAAAGTCATAAATAAAACTAAAAGCTTAAACTCTTCATCCAATATGTGTGTATGTGTGTGTGTGTGTGTGTGTGTGTGTGGTATTAAAAGAGCTATTTCAGGCAAAGTGCATCCATGACTAAAGAGGTAAGAACGTCTCTTTGGTAATTCAGTAAACTAAAACCAAATCCCCAAATGAGACTTTAATAAAGTAAAACCTATCTCATTTTTAAGTTATATGGACAAAAATTCAATAGTGAAAGGATTCAAAGTCCTCCAAAATCTGGGATATGAGAAATGGTACTCATAATTTCTTATATTATTTTATTTAGACTATTAGTTTTATAAGTCTTCTTTAGATCATGTTTATTTTATATATCTTTAATCTCTTTTGAATGTACAAACATAAAATGCCTGTGCAAACGTCATCTGTATTGTCCGTGGACATTAGGTGATGGAATTGCTCTCATAAGTTTCAATTTCTATTGTTGGATCCCTTTCCAAAATGCCACTTTGTTTCTTCCAAATCCATTTCTACCTTTATTCTCTTTCTTCCACCTCCTGAAATCAAATTCTCCTCTCACTGAGGTTTATCTTGTGACTAAGTTGAATTGATTAAAGCAACATAAACTATGATATGATGTCATATTCAACATGGAGAAGCTCTATAACCCAAACAAATTGATCTTTGGCATGAGGCATAAAAGAGTAGTGGAATGTAAAAATCAAGTGGTAGTTCCCAATTGACAGAAACCACTGCTGCGTTGTTCAATCAAGGTCGCTGATGAAGAAGATGTATTCAGTCGATATTCATCACTTCACTAACCAGGGGCACTGAGTAAACATGAGTCCTGAGTCTGTTCTAGAAAAGAGGTAAAGGACTTTCTAAAATACTCATTGGATAGGACAGTAATGGTAAAAAGAAAACAGCCAACAATTACTGTCCATTGGAGTAAGAATATAGAATACGTATACATAATAAGGTCTTCCAAAGCTCAGGGATGATGCCCCAACTCAGAATTTCCCCCAGGAAGTGAAGAGAAATATTTTCAGAGATGGCTGTGTGAGGAGAGTTTTGAAAGGAAAAAAAGAAGTGGGATGGAATGGTCTGAAGGATGAGGTAGAGAGATGATCCAGACAGCACTATAGTAAGACACTAGGACCTACATGAGACACCACTCGGAGGAAATCACTCAGCAACCAACTGGGGCTCAGTAAAACAGCAATTAACAGAGCCTAATTTGAAAACCCTATACAGCTGAATAATATAGAAGGCCTTTTGTGCTTTCTAACAAAGCATCTATGTGTTCTTGTGTGTTAAGTATAGTTCTAAAATAGTCATTTTTATTTCTGCCTGCACAAATAAATAAGGAAAATCCATGATATCTTGACACCATAACCGGTATATCTATAGAATTTATTTTTACTTTGTGGCTTTCCACTTATTACTGAATTTGAATGGAACATAATTTATTTTATTTCTACCTATAATGTCCCATGGCATGCTTTATTCGGCAGTATTCCTAAAGCTTAGAGCTATTGCAATCCTTCACATGCTTCACATAAGAAGACATGAATATATTCCCACGAGAGCCAGTCTAATGCTCCTACTCATTTCAGTAGTGCTGCCTTTAGGCTGTGATAAATACCTTTTATTTCTGGCTTTTGACACCTGTGATAGTTATATTAGGTTTCTTCAGTTTTAAAAAGGAATTGTTGCATTGAATTTTGAAAGCAATTGAAATGGGAGAAGTCCATAATTAATTACAGAGACAGATAGCTCTTTATTGTCCAAGTCAATGTGTAATTTTACAATTACACAAATAAAAACTCCCTAGACTGCTCTGCATAACTGAGTCACCACATAACACCTCTGCCACAGTCAGGAGATTAGAATATCAGAGAGCTACCTCTAGCCAAAATAGCAACAGGCTGAGAACACCAGGCCTGAAAATGACCCCTGCCATCCAAAATTCCTTTTTTTCTGTTATTTTTCCATGTATAGTAATAAGATACATTTCATGATGCTTATTCTTATATTTCTACCTACATTTCCTATTATCTCTCTATATAAAAGCCTAAACAACCAGATGGCTAGCTGACTGGTAGGTAATTATGACATGCAGGGGGCAGATGCTCAAAGTAGGAGCTGCCCCTTGATGGTCAGTGCACTCCCACAGCCAACTTCCCATGGCCCCTCCCCCCAGCCAGCTGGCCAACCTCCCTCAGTCCCTTCCACCAGCTGGTAGGCCCCAATCAGCCCTGATTAGGGCTGGGTGAGATGAGATGGCCCCAATTGGCCCAATAGCCAGCCAGGCTAAGGGATCCCACCTGTGCATGAATTAATGCACCAGGCCTCTAGTTGATTTATAAAGATATCTGGCAAATTAAACCTATATTATAATTCACCAACCTTCAAAATGAGACTTGGAATCTCATTTTCAGGTCCAGCAACCCTATTGCCATAAGAGAGAAAATAAAGACATTAGATTAGACATTAAACTATCAGACCTTCTGACTTTGCTATGAGATAAGAAATTAAAAGCTGGTGTCCTTCCTTTCTACATTGTATGATTTTCCTGATGGATGAAAGCACAGACTTCCCAAAATCTTGTCAATCTTTGTACAACCCCTAATGATTGTTTGCAACAAAGATTTGATCACCAAGAATTTCCCTCAGCACCTTATTTTACCTAATTTTAGGTGCTCATCAATGATAATACAGGTCTTAAAGGGCTGAAGTTTTTCTCACTTTATTGCCTGCAAAACTAACAAGCAAATTCCCACTTCTCACTTTCTTGAGTCAGTGGCCAATAGCTGTTATTGATGCCAATTATTCAATTATTTAGTGCGTTTGCTGTTAGCAACAGTGCCACCTTAGCTATGTAAAACTGCAGCTACCTTAGGAAATCACTCTGAAGGCAGTGCCTCTAGGAGCATCTGCGAATCTGCACTGCATAGCTGGACCACCAAGACTATTATTACCTACCGGCTCACCATCAGGAAGTGGCACACCTAGAAAGGGCTGTTTCTAGAACCTATTTTCTGCCAAGAGCAGGAAGCTGTCATATTTGAAGCAATTTCTGAAGTCAGAACATCAGTACAATAGCCACCGGATTCAAAAGCAAACTTTCTTTTCCATAATCTGCATTTTCAAAAGAGCACCTCTTTCTACAAGGAACATAATTCTTTCTCAGAATCCAATGGCTGAATCTACGTCATGCCTAAAATTTTAACCTGAAAAAGGTCTAGAGAATGTAGTTTTTACCTTGCATATTCTATATTCTACTCCACGAAAAGGTGTCTTTAAAAGGAATCACAGTAAATATTAAGGGCACCAATTTATATTATCAACATAAAATTGTTGGGATTTTAAATGATCACCTATCAGATATTTTATTTTATAATTTATATGCACAAATTATATAGTCCTGTAATTTGTGAGATACTATAAAGTTTGTGACAAAAAAAGAAATAATACACTTATCTTTATAGAGATTAATAAAGAATATTATTAGGTAGGTCTTTGTTAATTAAAGAAAGTGGGAGAAAATGATACATGGTCATTTAGAGGAATCTGAAAATGGGAGCTAGTTAGCTTTTCACCTAATTTCACATAATTTGATAAAAAAAAAAAGTTCAGAGTATATCTGTTATATTCTATAATGATTTCTGATATTTTAATATTTTTATATTTAAAATGTTGTTATCATACTAGTAATCACTCAATATATTTTACTTATTAATTATAAATAGTGAAGAAATAAGCCCATAGTATTATATTTACCAAACTTTAGCAAAATATTACCAAAAGCTTATATAACAAAAATGCTGTTTCAGTTTGTTGGAGGAGAAGATAGAAAAAGTATTCAAGGGTAAATAAGGGTCATAAAATAGATAAAATATGAATTTCTTAGAATAACACAAACAGAATACAGAACTAACTTTCACAAATATTAGGGAAAATGATAAGAAAAGCAGAAGAGGATGAAGATAAAAAACAAAAAAAATATATAGAAAGACAACAGGTTGAGAAAAGGCATAAACGTATTTTAACGATGGCCTTGATAATTAATCAAACAAGTAAAAAGTAGGCACTATTAACTCTGCCTAAAGATAGAATTAAAATCTACCTAGTGAAAGAATAATAGTGTGTGTGTGTGTGTGTGTGTGTGTGTGTGTGTGTTGTGTATTATAGGAAGAGAAATGGGAAAGATTTCTTTTTAAAATATATTTTTATTCATTTAAGAGAGGAAGGCAGAGGGAGAGATAGAATCATCAATAACAATCATTGATTGACTGCCTTCTGCATGCCCCACACTGGGGATCGAGCCTGCAACCTGGCCATGTGCTCCAACCAGGAATCAAACCGTGACCTCCTAGATCATAGGTTGATGTTCAACCACTGAACCATGCCAGCCAGGCCCAAAATAATATTTTAAAAGAGCCAGATGTTTCACTCCTTTGCTCAGAACCTCACGATGTCTTTCCTTGTCAAAGGAAGGTCCAAATCCTATGATGGCCTAGAATGCCTATGATCTCCCCATTCTGTCATTACCTCTCTGACCTCCTCCCACTCTAGTAGATAGAATCATGTGAAATATTGGACACTAGTATTATCCCCTACGGAAACACAATTTCTGAGTTCTGAGCAATCTGCTTTTTTTTTTTTTTTTTTTTTTTTAGCAAGATTTGTGTGAGCAAAGAAAAGGTATTTTATTTAAGGTTGGGATATAGTATGAGCCTGCATCCCTGAGAGTTTCCCTGTGGAAGTCTATTGTTTTGAAGAGCAAAGTAGCATCTGCATGGATGGAGAACAGGAACGTTATCAGTGAACACACACATTGTCTTCAGAGTCTTTGTCTAATACTGGAATTTATCATATGAAGGACCACAAAACATATGATGGTTACGAAAACAAGTGTAGTCACTTCCAAAGATGTTTTCCCATAAATTATCATATTTAGTCCTTATGTAAGTCTTTTTAATCTATTTATCAAAATCTAAGGAAATTCAAAATATATTTCTTAATATGTAACATTATTAACAAAACGTCCTACTGAATTTATTTTCAAGAAGCCCAGTTCCCTTCTATCTTACCATAGCTGCAAATTAAGGTGCATGGCTTTTCTTCACCTCTTCTTTTGCTGCTAACCAAGTTTTTAGGCTATTAGGGGTTGCGAACATGTGCCAAGTTATTGGAGGTTTTAACTGCCCATTTATTTTCAAAGTAATTTTCTTTTTTATATATCATCTAAATAGACCTAAAGACCTTACAACTATCCTGTGTGTGGGAGGGTGGAAAAAAAACTAATTTGAACATACTAAGTTATGGTAATTTAATTTCTTTCAGACAAAAGTAGGGGAAGAAAAGGTTGACAATGTAGATGATTTAAGTAGAATTTCCATTAATATACTAACTATGCTCCTTAAAAGAAAAAATTCACAATGTATTTCTTTCCTTATTTATGCCATGGTTGGAATCAATAAGGAGCTATAAGGTGCTATAAGGTTTGAGGATGCAAAACACTTTGGGAATGGAAATAGGAGTAAGATATGAAACCAATTTATAGGGGCCTGTGTGTTTCCATGTGTCAGGCATTTTCCTGTCTACGAAGCTGTTCCAGCATCTAATTTTTGTCCTGGAATTTTCATTTTTTAACCAAGTAATTCATTTTTTATTAGTAAAATGCTGTTTTGTGCTTAGAATTTTGCCATGTAGAGTTCTCATGATAAAACATGGTTAGGTTTAAAAGATACCAGCAGTACCTCACTGTCTTCACCCTATGTTGCAAACAAACTTAATTAAAGCCACGTTTGCCAGGACAGCATGCCCAGTGCTCACCGGTAAAATGAACTATACCAGAATTACACAAGGGAGCCAGGACAGCTAACTCTACTGTGTCAGGCAGTTTTGGGGGAATTCGGTACTGTTACTTTTTCCTGATCACTTATATAATAGCCGGTTGTGATGTCATCTATGCTATCACCTTATGGATACATTAAGACACAAGATATATTGGCCAATGGGAAATATGAGAGATTATTAGATACAAATGTGAAATGTGTATAGGAAATAGAACATGAGTAGCTTCACAGGGTTATTTGTTTATTTTTTAACAAAGGAACTGGAATGAAGGAAGGTTCAAATGGTCATGAAGGGCCTTTTGGACTTGTGATTTTCCTAATCTAGATTTGTGAAATTCATGTTTTATTCTAGATAAAAATCACTGTTCTATCTATCGATAAAACAACAATGGACTTGCTGAAACTCAGTGGATAGAACATTGGCTTGTGGACTGCAAGGTCCCAGGTTCGATTCTGGTCAAGGGCATGTACCTTGGTTGCGGACACATCCCCAGTAGGGGGTATGCAGGAGGCAGCTGGTTGATGTTTCTCTCTCATTGATGTTTCTAACTCCCTCTCCCTTCCACTCTGTAAAAAAAAAAATCAATAATATATATATATTTTTTAAATTTAAAAAAAATTAATGAACTTGTAAGAATATTTTGCATATATCAGTTATAGTTTTAAATCAAATCACCCAGTTAGCAGTTGTATAATACTATTTTTTTATTTGCCTTTTGATCAATAAAGAAATAGATATTCATAATGCTTAGGGATATGCAAAGTGTCCCCTTGGGAGTTCAACCAGGAGACCAGGAGTTTGATCACTCACTGTGATGTGCACTGACCACCAGCGGCAGCATGGAATGAAGGAAGGCCCTGGCTGGCAGCTGGCAGCTGAGGAAGGAAGGCCCTGACTGGCCCTGATGGTTGGCTAGGTCTAGGAACCCTAATCATGCATGAATTTCATGCACAGGGCCTCTAGTGTCTCAATAGCTAAGCTAATTGCTTCCAATGGATTACTTCATTTTACTCTCAAAGCAATTCTATTACAAATGCTATTACAATCCCCAGCAGGGAAACTTAAGACTACTATGCTCAAGGCCATTCAACTGGTATGTTAAAATGCCAGGGTTAACATCAAAACTCTCTGATTTCACAGCTCTACACGTTTAACACTGCTGCCTTCCACCTCCCACCATTCTTTCGGGTCCCTAACGTGTACCCTAATATGTTTGTGTGCCACACAGACTGAGAGGATGGCATGTTGGTTTTGTTTTATAAGGATGCTGGGCTTCATCCCTGTCTCATTTGGTCGGCCTGCAATGTCAAGGACAATTTTATGGTTTTATTATATCATATTCTAGACAGAGGGCCTTTCAGGAAAACAATATACCCCAAAGGATCTCTCACGCGAAATAAAGTGAGTATGTCTACATAACTTTGGAATACACATCCATAGTTAGATGGGTAGAAGATTCCTTGAAAAATGAAGCAGATCAGGATTAATGATGGAGAGGGCAGTTTGTGTATGGAAAAAAAATACCTTTTACTATTAAAATTAGGGTTATCTTTGTAAAATGAGAATAATAATAGTACTAATTCAAAATTGAAATGAAAATGAGATATTATAAGTAAATATTACTTGTAAATGGGAGGGCTTTTTCAATATAGACAATCTTATTGAGGTTTCATTATGGAGGTTTTATTTTGTTTTGTATCTCTCATGTATTACTTTAAAATTTTGACCAAGTTAAAAGAAAATGTGACCTATGTAGCCTAATAGCCAAAGCCAGAATTCAGTGTCAAAGTTATCAACCAAATCAGACTGAGTTACTTATTCAAACAGTCTGCCTTCTTTTTTTTTTTTCTTCTCTTTTTTTTTCAGTTCAGAAAATCATGCTAATACATGTTTCTGTGACAACAGTGGTTTCTGATTTCTAGTTCTAAGATAGACAGGCAGGAGTTTATTACCTGGCTGTAATCAGGTGCTCCTGCCCTCAGTATTTCTAACCTCCAGTCTCTTTGCCTTCTCCCATGGAACTGTGAGTGTGGTTATCAGGAAATAGAAGAGGTGAGATCATTAAATATAATCTGCATGACTCCCATCACATTTTAAAATATGATATCCCTGTAAAGTAAAAAAATGCTGTTTCTTTGCCCTTAATAGCCATAAACAGCAAGGCAGAAAGACATGCCATGGAGACGGATTAAAGGAAACTCTACAACTATTAATATTTTAAGTGGTTCTTGGTTTAGCACCCAGCACAGACACATTCCGGGGAGAGGGATGTCTTCCTTATAGTTGGAAAGGGTAGCAGGAGAAGAAGGCCAAGGAAAGGGAGGATAGAAAAGGGAAACCTAATGAGCCTTAACTACAGGCTGCCTCAAGAAAGTACATTTTAGGAAAAAAATAAAAACCTGAAAGGTTATTACCAGAAAATGATGCCAACTCTGATCCTGTATTGAACTCAGAATAATTTGAGATGAAGAATGAAAATATGAAAATGTAACTAAACTCAATTGATTCACTAGAATTTTTTTTTCAATTCCATTTAATGTTACTCAATACAATGTGTATAATGTTGTTAGTAACTAAAAGTGGACTGTGTCTACTGTTACAAAAATAAGCTTTTAAAACGAAGTTTAAACTTTATTTTAATATTTTTATTTCATACTTTCTGGTGATGGTTAATTTTATTTCAAAATAATCATGTTAAAATGAAAATATAAGGCACAGGTCACACTTGAATTCAAATGGAGTTTAGTTTTAACAAGTTCAGCTATATCAATAAGAGCAGAACTTTTTCTGGAAAAAAAAATGTCAATGTATAAGTCAAAATATGTATCATTGTTTCATTATTGAAATCAAATAAATGATTGCAAGCATTTATACAGAACTAAGAAAAAGGATATATTTCAAAATGTAGTGTTAATATAGAGTATATTCAAATACTTACATACCCATTAAGTAAACTAACCAGTATTAAACATTTAAAAAGTATGGTTGAATAAATAAAACAACCACTGCTGCCAGGCCGTGTGGCTCAGTGGTTGAGCATTGACCTATGAACCAAGAGCTCGTGGTTTGATTCTTGCTCAAGGCACATGCCCAAGTTGCAGACTTAATCCCCAGTATAGGACGTGCAGGAGGCAGCCAGTTAATGATTCTCTTTCATCATTATTGTTTCTATTTCTCTCTTCTCCATTTCTCTCTAAAATCAATAAAAATATATATTTTTAAAAAAGAAACCACTGCCTAATTGCTTTATTGCATGTTTTATCTTATTAATCAAGACAAAATTGAGGGCACACAAGTTTTTGTATACATCCCCTTTTAAAAAAAATTATCAAGAAAAAGCAACATGTTTAAGATCATGACACCAAGGAGAATGGCAAAGGTATATTCATTAAAATTTTCATTGAAACTGAATCTCAGAACAAAGATGGCAGTTTAAAAACAACTACAGTAATAGCAAACACAAAGGCCTCAAGGGTTTGTTTCTAAACACAGGGTAGTTTATGTTTATCTAGTTTTAATTTATTTTGATATGATTTTGGTGGTCATTCATGAAAATATTATAGTAATCACATCTAATTTAAAACTGCAATCACATTTAAATAATTCATAAAGTATACTTTAAGTTCTTTAGAAAGATAATCAAGTTTTAATGCCACTTGAAATGCCTACCTGTCCCTTAAGTAATTTCAGTGTCAGGTTAATCTGTTTCTGACCAGCAGTAGAAACAGAAAAATTAATACTGTATTCCTGGTTTGATGAAGATGGTCAGAAAAAAATAACAGAGGGATTCTTCCCCATAAGGAACATAATTGTAAACACTGTCTCACAGTGGTAGGTATTTGATAGCTCAAACTTGTCACATTTTTAAAGGTTTTCTCATAAATGGACTCTATTTTTTCTAGAAAAGTACATGGAATCTGCTGTTTCTATTGAAACAAGATGGCCAGCAGGGGAAAGCAGTTGGAAGAGAACAAGCCATCAGGGGAGGGCAGTTGGGGGGCAATCAGGCCTGCAAGGGAGGGCAGTTGGGGGCGATCAAGAAGGCAGGGGAGGCAGTTAAGGGGCAATCAGGCTGGGAGGCAGAAGTTGTTAGGGGCAATCAGGCAGGCTGGCATATGAATGGTTAAGAGCCAGTAGCCTGGAGTGTGAGAAGGATGTCCAACTGCCAGTTTGTCTCTGGATGTCCACAGGGATCAAGCCAAACCTTGCAGTCAGACATCCCCCAAGGCAGGGGTCTTCAAACTACCGCCCGCGGGCCACATGCGGCCCGCAGAGGAGTCTGATCCGGCCTGCCAGTTTTTTTGGGCAGTGAGCGCAGCCAAGGTGTTACAGTAGGAATTAGTAGTTCATATAGTCCGGCCCTCCAGCTCTCTGAGGGACCGTGATCTGGCCCCCACTTTAAAAAGTTTGAGGACCCCTGCCCCAAGGGGTCCCAGATTGGAGAGGGTGCAGGCCGGGCTGATGGACAACAACCTGCACAAATTTCATACACCAGGCCTCTAATTTATCCTATATAATAAAGAGGTGATATGCAAATTGACCATAAGGTCCTCAAAAGATGGCTGCCTACAACCAGGCCGGCAGGGGGATTAGTGAGGGATGACCAAACAACTGAACAGCAGGCTGCATGGTACAACCAGGCCAGCAGGGGTGGCAGTAAGAGGCAACCAGGCCAGCAGGGTGGAGTATTTGGGGGTAACCTGGCTGGCAAGAAGGGCAGTAAGAAGCAACCAGACTGGCAGCAGGGCAGTAAGGGGCAACTAAGCTGGTGGTGAGGGGGAGGGAGTTGGGGAGACCAGACCAGCAGGGAGGCAGTAAGGAGGGGTGACCAGGTTGGCAATGGGGGCAGTTAGGAGAGACCAGGCTGTCAGGGAGGGGACAGTTAGGAGCTATCAGGCTGGCACACAGTGGCAGTGAGGGGCAATCAGGCCAGCAAGATGGCGGCGGTGGGGGGGGGGGAGCAGTTTAAACCAGCAGTCAGGTGTCCCCCTAGGGGTCCCGGATTAGAGAGGGTGCAGGCTGGATTGAGGGGAACTTCCCCAGCCCTGCACAAATTTTGTGCATCGGGTGTCTAGTATATATATCTATCTCCAATATGCAAAGTCTGTCTTCCTGTAGACTGGGAGTTCAATTGCTCGCTATGATGTGTGCTGACCACCAGGGGGCAGCAGAGAATGAAGGAAAGCCCTGGATGGCAGCCAGAAGGCTCCCATCAGCCCTGATTGCCAGCCAGGCCTAGGGACCCTACCTGTGCACGAATTTTGTGCACCAGGTCTCTAGTTAAAACATAATGTTTAATGTATACATTTCAGTGATCCTTGTTATCAAAGTTTCTTATAAAGTACTAGTTATCACAGGCTTAAATATGATATGAATTTTATTTCCATATAAAATAGGTGATTCATACTCAAGTCCTGCATCACCTTTCACTGGCCTCTCTTTCAAAATCTTCTATTAGTCTAATTAGCATCAAATGGGGATGGGTTAACAATTTCCTATTAACTGAAAAACGGAATGCATGCTTCTTACCTACCAGGTAAAGCTTTGTTCTTCTCCGGTATAAGGTGGGAACCACTGCAAGACATAATTTGCTATATTTCTAGAATGTAACTGAAGACAAGCAAGGATGATATGAATTAAGATTTTTTCCAAGAGAATAATAATATTCAAAAATGAAAAACAAAGTATTCTTTACGGCAGTGAGAGAGCCTGGATTCCTGCTGTTCTGGCTTAAATCAAGTGTCTAGTAAATGTTAATAGTGCATATCAACTGGAGTAAATTAGTGGGTCAATTGTGTAGCTTTACGTTGGGATCTTATTTTTGTAAATAAGTTTACATATTATGCCAAAGGAATTCTGTAGAAGATGTATGGATTTTTTTTTCATTCCTGCTATAATGTAAAGCATATACTACACTTGAGAAAAAGAATCATAAAGAGCATAATTTTACTGTAGCGACTAAATCAATGATAGTAAAATTCATTCTAAGACTACTTTATAGAGGTTAAATCCCAATGTTATTCTTTAACTGTATATAAGTATAAACTGAACATAAATTGCTTTTGCAATGGATTTGGAAACTTTTTTGCAACTATCTTGTCAATTTTATTGGCAGAATTGCCTAGCAAAGGCATTTTATTCAAAATTTCTCTGTGAGAAAGAAACTAATAATAGCAAGAATACTGAAGCACTATGTTAGGACATTCCAGTGTATTTTTCCAACAGTGTTGTGAATCTTTGTTTGTTGCTTGTTTGTTTAGTACTACCAGTTTTCTCTTATAAATTAAAATTAATTCTGTTTTATTTATTTATTTATTTAAATATATTTTATTGTTTTGTTTTGTTTTTTTACAGAGAGGAAGGGAGAGGGATAGAGAGCTAGAAACATCGATGAGAGAGAAACATCGACCAGCTGCCTCCTGCACACCCCCCACCGGGGATGTGCCCGCAACCAATGCACATGCCCTTGACCGGAATCGAACCCGGGACCTTTCAGTCCCCAGACTGATGCTCTGTCCACTGAACCAAACTGGTTTCAGCCTTTTTATTTTAATTTTATTTTTTTTAGAGTTTTCTATACTGTAAGAATACTTTGCTGGCTTTATTATGATTACCTCTAAATATCTAGAATGCTTCTCATTCACATAGGCTAAACGAAACCAATAATGAGTTTTATAAAATGTGCACAAGCATGCTAGCCTTTTTCACAATTATTAGTAGGGGGGGGGAAGCTAATTTTAATAGAACCAATTTGAATTAATGGATATAACTGAATTATTATTGGTGTATTTAAGAAAGAAATGGCAAATCACAAGTAGTGTAAGAGTATGAGGTCAATTTCTTTAATTATATACATAATTTTCTATCAAATGAGCAAAATATATAAGCAGACATTTTACAGAAAATATAAATACATATGGCCAATAGAAATGTCATAGGCAGTTAGACAGAAATGAGCAGAGCACGGTCGATCGGCCAGTTACATGTCACCAGGACAAAAAACCCTGGATGTCTAGCAAGAGGCAAAACTGGGAAACCAAGAACCTCACCCCGATGGTAACCTTTCTTCCCCTGGCTTATCTCTGGTCATGCAGTTTGGACCCCCTGACTGTTTCTCTGTTTCATCCCTAAAGACAACACGTAGGTCTCAGTTATATTTCAGCTCCGAAAAGATGCAAAACCAGACAAGTGACACCATAGCTGCTCATTTCCCTTTATCTTGCTGACAAAGTAAGAGTGGTTACATAAGAGACCTGGAAGTATGCTTCATCAATGCCACATATCTAAGTTTATGGCCATAGGAACGGCTTATTCTTGAGGACCTGGCGCTGGGGTCTTGAAAGGTGTAGGTGTCCTATATGAGCTGTTGTGTGTGGGGTGGGTGGGTAAGGAAGGTAGGATCCTCCTAGTAGCTAGCTATGTAACAATTTGGTCTGAGACCTCT
Source organism: Pipistrellus hanaki (assembly GCF_964339955.1). Lineage (NCBI taxonomy): Eukaryota > Metazoa > Chordata > Mammalia > Chiroptera > Vespertilionidae > Pipistrellus > Pipistrellus hanaki. Next base: position 40,607,865 of record NC_140507.1, on the reverse strand, counting down.
TTGTCTCCACAGACAGATCCCCAGGTTCATATTTGAGGGAGAGATTCCGAGTTGTCTGCAGTTTTTATCAGATTCAGTAATATTCTTATGAAGTTTATATTTTGAACTTCATCTATATCTAAATTAGAATCCCTCACATCCCCACTAGTTCTTTGATTTACTGGAGTTATTAAACCATTGGTTGAAGTATAAGTCATTTTTCTCAAGTGACTTTATATTTTATGTGGAGTATTATTAGTTTAACAAATTTTAGGTGCTTTCTACGTACTTTATTCTATATTAGGTATGCTTTCCAGTTGTATAAAATGTTCATCCACCACTTCCTTATTCCTTAACCTCTGAGGCCTTTTACTTTTCTTATTATTATATTTTGCATTTTCAATGTTTACACTTTAATGATCATTTTATTTACCACTGCCTCATGTACTAAGGCCAATTCAGAACTGTGCTATCAAGTTATTTATCAATGTGTATAATTCATCTCCTTTAAAACCAAGAAGCATATCCACATGACAATGCTTTCAATGGGAAGTGCCAGCTAGGAAAGGTTCATGATGTGCTGGAGAGCAGGACTCAATTAGTTGTGAATAATAGATAAAGTGTTTCAGCAAGCTGGGGCCGGGCGAGTCTCTGCGCATTAGAATATGCAGAAATGCTATTTAATGAACATGGGAACAGAGTGCAGGCAGGGACAGAAGCAATCCAATTTCACCGAGGAAGCAGTTTCGAAGGCTGACCATGTCAATAATGCTCTTATTGAGCATGCTTTTACAGGCTGGAAATGGATGGTGCTCCACGAGATTGTTTTACAATTAATATAGACTGTTGTTTTGAGTCTCCGTTCTGTCATGTATTGGAAAAAAATTAAAAAGAAAGACTTGAAAGCTAAATTCCATTTTCAGTATGACAGTGTTAGCAGCTCAGCAGAGCCACTCTCCCATAAAAATAAGCAGAGTGGAAAAAAAACTATTAAAAACAAAAATCCCAACGACTCTCAATCTCTGGAAGTTGTCCTAAGGACATACAGTAAGTGAGAAAGTCTAAGAAAGTCGGCTAAAACTCAGTAAGATCTGTGAGAGTCTGACCTTTGAGCCACCGCCCCCTCCAACAGCTCAGCGTGGCCCGAGCTTCACTCGGGGTGGGAATGTCTGGGGAGGACACGCTCTCGCTCTCCCCTCCTGCTTCAGTGGCTGCTTGCTGTGTCTCTCCGGGAGGAGCTGGCCACCAGCTTCTCTCATCCCTTTCAACTGAGAGTTGAAGAGGCAAAATGCTTGGTGAGTCTGACTCAGAGATCAGTCTCCATCCCCCCCCCCCCCAAACCCTTACCTGCAGGGCAAAGTCTCTATCCCAGGTGAGCAGGCCAAGAATACGGGGGCCTCAACTGCCCTCTGCTCAGCTGGCCCGGAGGGCGACCACCTGCACCTGCAGAGGCAGGAAGGGGGCGGTCAGGAGGAGCAGAGGCTGCTCTTGGCCCAGAACCCCGGGTAGTGGCTCAGTTTGTTTAAGGGATGAAGCCCTAAAACGGAAGAGCTCTGAAGGTCTCCCAACAGACTGGCTTTATTTGGAACAGAGTGTGGAAAGGGCGGTCTCAAGGCATTCTTGAGAGCGGTAGCTCCTTTTTATTGTAGGAACAACTCATTAAACCGAGTTCATGGGGTGGTGGGGGGGGGGGATAGGGAAAGAGACAGAAAAGAGGAGCCTCCTGCATGTGAAAACTTCAAAGACTAGCCTCAAAAAACTACTCTTGCCAAAATATAATTGGATCAGACTACTGAGCTATGGATGTCAATAGTGCAATCAGCAGTAATTAGTGCCATCTAAGGGCCAGGGGTGTCGTACCAAGGAAAGCAGGCAGCTTCCCAGAGAGATCAGACACAAAGTACAGGCTCAAACCCCCCTGTTAAGACAGCTGTCATCTCAGGATGGCCACCAGCATAACCAGGATCGCTTTCCCCAAGAAGCAGCGTCAGAGTGTTCATACTACAGGGGAAACAAACCCCAGTGAAACAGCCCAGATTAGTGACCAAAGATTTAAGCAAACACACAACAAAGGGAATGGCAGGTGGAAATAAGTATCCATAGCTGGTATAATATATTACCTAAAATGCCCAGTTTTCAGCAACAAAAAAAATATTAGGAGCCCAACTGGTGTGGCTCAGGGGTTGATCATTGACATATGAACCAGGAGACCATGGTTTGATTCCCAGTCAGCGTAAATGCCCAGGCTGCAGACTCGATCCTACTGTGGGGCTTGCAGAAGGCAGCCGATCAATAATTCTCTCTCATTCTTGATGTTTCTATCTCTCCCTCTCCCTTCCTCTATGATATATTTAAATTATCAGATATGCAAAGAAATAGCAATGTGACCTGCTACAGGAAAGCCCAAAACAACATCTCACACACAAACACACACACACACACACACACGCAAAAGGAAATGTCAAAAAGAGGGATCAAATAGATTCACAAAGGTATCAAAGTAGCCATTATAAATATGTTCTAATTGAAATACAATCAAATGGAAAATGTGGAGTGAAAACTACAATAATTGAAGAAATTGTATCAAAGGGGCAAAATGTAGACCTGAACTGGCAGGAGAAAGCATAAGTGAATTGGGGAAGATGGATCAATAGAAAGTATGCAATCTGAACAAAGAGAAAATGAAGAAAAGTACACAGAACCTCGGAGAAATGTGGGTTATCATTAGATGAGCCAACAGGCACAAAGTGGGAGTGTCAAAAGAAGAGAACAGAAAGAAATGATCACAAAAATATATTAAAATATAATGGCTGAATAAAAACATTAATTTACACATCCAATGAGCTCAACGGACTTCAAACAGAACAAATGCAAAATGAATCACACTCAGACGTATTATAGAAAAAAAAAATCAAAATGAAAATCTTAAAAGTAGCTAGAGGAAAATGGCTTGCCATGAGTGAGGGAAGCCCAGGAAGATTAAAACCTGACTTGTCATCAGAAACAGTAAGATCAGGCCTTGTGGGATGACTGACATAGAGAAAGTACTGGAAGAAGAAAAAATTGTCAACTAAAACCTTATATACAACAAAATGCTTTTTAAACATGAATGCAAAATAAATACACATGAACATATTAAAAACCGATACTTTGGTGCTTTCATAACCTCCTTAAAAATACTAAAAGAAATTATTGAGGCCATTAGCAAGTATATCCAAATGGAAATTCAAATCTTCATAAAATCAAATAACACATTTAAGGTAATTGTATAGTTATAAGGACAAAATAAATGCATATTTTTGTTCTTTTTTTCTTAACTGATTTGCACAGGAATTGTATAAACGTATGTGTAGAATTATATTGTTAGTCCTATAGCAAAGATAAATTTAATCTATTTGACAATAGGAGCACAAAGGAGGTCAGTGAGAGCAGTGTTGTAATTGGAGTAGAGAAATGAAACTACATGGTATTTTGAACCCACAGAAACAAATACATAGAATCAGAAATGGAAAATATGGTAAATAAATATAGACTTTATTTCCTTTCTTTTTCACAATTTCTTTAATAGACATAAAATTATATATACGTAATCATTTATAACAATGTGTTATAGAATTTGTAGTATATAGATGTAATATAAAATATATTAAAATGTATAATTATTGCACATATATTCATACATATGTACATAGACAAATTATATGTTACTTTATATATAACATAATTATGTGTGTGAAATATACATTCTAAAGTCAGTGACAGGGAGAATAGGAAACAAAGCTATGGAAGTAGAGCAGCATTTCTATATCTCACTGGATTTAAGTTAGCATAACTCTGACGTAGATTATAAATTAAGCTGTGCATAATAAACCCTGGAGCATCTAGTAAGAAAATTAGTAAAAATATAAAATGAAAAATGAAGGGTTGGAAAGAGTTAGATTGATATTGGGCATTTCCTCCAAAAAATGTCTATTCAGGTTTTGATTTCCGTAGTGCATGTTATATAATGAAAGGTTTATATGCAAATTGTCCCCTGGACTAAGAGTTCGACCGGGAGTTAGATCAGTAGTTTGGCCAGGGGATGGGGATGGCAGGCCGACTGAGTAGCACCTCCACCCTGATCGGGGCGGCCCCTCCCCCTGTCTGGTCCCGCCCTGATTGGCACCAATCTGGGCAGGCCTGCTGTAACCCACCTGTGCGTGAATTCGTGCACTGGGCCTTAGCATCATATAAAATATTCACTTTTAAAATCAAAATAGAATTATAAAAAATGTTAATTCTTTTAAAGAGTGGTTTTGTTTTTAAATGTTTTAAAACTCAGATGAATATTTGTGGCTAAAATATATTTTTCTGCACTCGTATTATATGGTAAACTGATATGGTGGCTATCACTGCCGGTTCCTCTATAATTTTCTTATCACAAATTTGCTTTAATTAATTCCTTGTTCTGACTTACATCTCTCAGTAGAATTTGTGGAAAGTCATATGGTTGCTGGCATGAACTTTGAGTCTTTTTACATTTGCAAATCTCTTTTTGTTTTGTTTTTTTGTGGTGGCATTTTTTGTTTTGTTTTAGAATTCTAAGGTAAACACACAGAACTGAAATTATTAAAAGATAGGGCAAATGTATGTTTTATTCTGTTAGAAATATCTAGTTTTCATTGAAGAGGGCTTCTTCATCCTTCATAAAATTATTAATAAAAATGTTATATCTAATGATGCCATTATGAAACAGTGTTCTGTAATTGAAAATACATTTTATGAGAAAACAGACCTGAATTCTATGGAATGTTTTGCTAATGAAATGTTTTATAATGTATATTTAATTTCTAAAATCTAAATTTGCTTTTCTTGATTAGTATGTTGTAGGGCCCTAATATAACGTTTGAAAGAATTGTAAACTATAAAATGCTCTGCATATATTATCAAATATTATTAAACCTAATGATTTGCTCAAAGTCACAGAATATAGTGGCTAAATCTAGAATAGGGAGCTCTGCCTTCCTAACTTTTATTATTAATAATTAATTTTCTAAATTAATATTATAAAGTAGTTCTGCATTTTTTAAGATGTATTTTAGAAATTAGATATTTTCAGTTATCCAATGTATAACCTTAAAATTATTATTTTTACTTAAGTTTATGTATGTTTTCATAGAATTATCTAAAATGACGTATAAAATTACATTCATTATTACCTTTAAAATATTAAAAGGACATAATAAAAGCACATTAGACAAATTGCTTAGAATCTTACTATTTTAAAGCATTAAAAACCAATTAATTAAATTACATTGCTTTAAATTAAAAGTTATAACTGCATTGATATGAATGCATCATTATGTATACTTTATAATAACATTAAACATACATATGTTAGATATAAAGATAAAAACAAGCTACCAAATCGAAGACCAGAAAGTGAGGAGGAAAGAACTGTAAGTGCCATGATAACATAAAAAAAAGACCAATCTAGTTTAGTGATAGGATATTTCATTTTCCCCACAAAAACTGTGAAACTTTTGAGAGGTGTAGGACAATAAAATATAAAATTATGGATGAAATGAAGAATTATTGACCTTCAGTGTCAGAAATCCTAACAGGACTGGTCCTATCCAATCTCAGAGAAAATGTGCAGTTAGTAGATTAGAAATAGCAAAGCTACTTGGTTCAAGTGACCTTGTGATTAAATTCAATATAACTTAGAATAGTGACCTAAATGCTATATCAAACTAGAGTTTGAATTCTCAAAGACACATTTTCAAGGTGTTAGAAAAGGAATGGAGAAATTGGTCTAGGAAATAATAAGATAAAACTAGAGCAAGTGAGGAAGGGTGGAGGAAAAATCAGCATTATCCAAGGGGATTAAAAGAAGAAAAAGTCACAGGAACTGTAGCTAGGCAGCCACTTTCAGCAGACATATTACTTTGCTTTAAGGTGAATGAAGTGTTCCTCTGTTATTTCCCCCCTCCAACTATTTATTCTCTTGGTGGTCATCACATATTAATGCTAGCTATAATTAAATTCCATATTAAACCAAGTCATATGCTCTTCCCTGAAGAATGAATGCAGGTTAGCAATAATTCTTATTGGATCATAAAGCTCTTCCTTAGGAAATGGAACAAAGAAATTATTCCCTAAAGCCTAGCCAAAGAAAAAAACCTCACAATTTTTATTAAGTTGTTAAATAAAACAGTAGGCAGAATTGGGAAACTCAGCAAACGAAATCAAGAAATTTAGAAATGTAAAAATATTAACATTTTATTGAAGGTAAAAATGCATATGATGTACAATGATGCCTGACTTAACCAATACCTGTCCAAGCCGGCATTTATCAAATAATTATTGTTGTAATACAACCAGACGCCATATGTATAAGTAAGGACACTTATAGACTACACAGAAGCCCAAAAATCAGAACTCTATTAACTTTGTCTCAAATATTATGGCAATATATGAATGCTTAGAAAGTCATATAACCTGATCAATTAATCAGGAATCAAATAGTAAGAAACCCATAGTTACAGTTAGGGTATCTTTTTCAACAATACACGTCAGCTAAAGTAACCATTAAGTTTACCTAATTTTCTGTCATTTCTTAAGAACTATTCAAGGATTTTTTTTTTTAACCTTAGTGCACCAAAATTCTAAAACTATTTTAGTCATCTGATTCTCATTTTTTACACCTATATTCAAATAGCAGCATTCAACTTTAAAATGATCTTGATTATTATATAGTAAAATCACTTTTGTAATTTCTATTGAAATCCTTTATTTTTTTTTACATTTATTAATAAAATGTTGGGGAACGTTTATATGTCTTGCTACAATTTTATTCTCTTTAGGAGTAGTAAACAGCAAGTTATGACTTTATTATTTAAGGTTTTTTTTTTCAAAGTCCACTGAAGTTGTACTTCATAATTTCCTAACTAAATGCTGTATTTTTAGAGAGGATTTATTAATAATTGATGTAAATATGAAACATGACTTTGTACTTTTAGGGATCTGTATAATGGAAAGTTTTTCATAGGTGGTTTTATTACATGAATAATAGAATCTGAACTTATGGGGAATTTCACTCATGAGAGCTCATCATTCTACACCATGCCATATGAATGCTCATTATTCATAACTTATTTTTGCAACATCAAAACAACATCTAATTTTAACCAAATTACAATCTTATTGGATTGAAATGATTATTATACTTTCCCACTGCATGATAATCAAAGAATATTACCCACAGAGTGAACTGAATGATAGAGGCTAAGGTCTAAGTAAATTGTTCAGTCACACAGCCATGCCAGAGAATATGGATCTTATTCTTTTCAACTACATGGGAGAAAATGTTAGTATTTTAAAAATGCTCTTTGTATGCCATCTCCATAATGTTTGCAATACCTGTGTATAATCAATATGGTTATTTATTCAATAATGTTATTAAAGTTGGCCCAATTTTTACCCCAAGAAAATCTAAGTATGAAAATTTCACATTGCCATCTTGAAAGAAAAAGCAATATTACTTTATAGAAAATGAGGTAACTACAAAACATAATCATAATGAAAACCATTATTCAATTGAAAATTATAAAATTATATTTTTAAAAAATCTTATGATAATATAAGTAACTTTTTTTTTTAATAACTCACTGTCAAGATTTCTAATGTACAAATGAAAGCATTTGTGGTAGTTTACTGTCAGCTTTATGCTATGTTAGAAATAATATGAGGGCTTTGTTTTATTAGAGTACTGTCTAAGTTGTGTTTCTAGAAAAATAAGACACAGGACTATAATGACTTACACAGAGAGAGGTTTATCTCTGTGTCTCATGGAAGAGCGAGTCTGAAAGTGCTGGTTTAAGGCTGATGGAATGGTTGGCTTCTATCTTGGGCTCCCAGGTGTAAGCTACAGTTATCACTCAAGCAGTGAGACGTAACAGCAATGAAGAACATCCATATTCCTCTAAGTCCATGGTCTTGAAGCAGCACACATTGCTTCAGAATCTCATATCCTATTGAGTAGAGAACTTAAATGGCATCAGAATTTAGGAAGTGTAATTATATCAATAGTTTGATGACCACCCACTTAGCTGACACTCAGAAAAAAGCTACTTATGAACAACTAGCAGTGTTATCACTGGTTGGAACAAGATAATTAAAATCTGTAAATGTGTATAACATAAATCCACATACTTGTTACCAGAATGGGTCAAAACAGTAAGTTTGTTCTCTAAAAATTCTATATAATACAAGGGTAATATGCAAATAGACCAAACAGCAGAACAACTGAACTGAATAATGATATGCTAAGGCTGCTCAATCACTTGCTATGAAGTGGACTGACCACCAGGGGCAGAGAGTCAATTGGTTGACCAGTCACTATCATGTGCACTGACCACCAGGGGGCAGATGCTCCAACCAGTAGGTTAGCGTGCTACTGGGGTCTGGCCAATTGGGACTGAGCAAGATGGGCCAGACATACCTCGGAGCCCTTTCATGGTCCCTCCCCAGCTGGCGTCCTTCCCACTACCCTCCTCGGGCAGTCAACACTGATTGGCCCCAATCAGAGCTGGACACACCCTGGAGCCTTCCTGTGATCCCTCCCCAGCATGATCGTGCACCAGTGGGGTCCGTCAGCTGGGCCTGCATCCTCTCACAATCCAGGACCCCTCAAGGGATGTCAGAGAGCCAGTTTCAGCCTGATCCTGCAGGCCACTCCCTTTGGGAGGGTGCCAGATGCAGGGCTCATGGCTGGCAAGTGGTGCTCCTGATCAGACTGATTGGACATGAGCCTGCAGCAGGCACAGTGGGGCCTGGATGAGCAGGAGTGGCAGGTGGTGTTGGCTTGCAGGTTTTGCTCGATCCCTGCAGGCCACCCAGAGGGACCCCACCCATGCACAAATTTGTGCACCAGGCCTCTAGTGTTACATATAAAATTATATTTCCTGAACATAGAGTTATGAGGAAACTTCATTCCATTTTGTTTTTTTCAAGAATCTATCTCAGCTGAAACCGGTTTGGCTCAGCAGGAGAGCATCGGTCTGCGGACTGAAAGGTCCCAGGTTCGATTCCAGCCAGGGGCATGTACATTGGTTGTGGGCACATCCCCGATAGGGGGTGTGCAAGAGGCAGCTGGTCGATGTTTCTCTCTCATCGATGTTTCTAGCTCTCTATCTCTCTCCCTTCCTCTCTGTAAGAAAATCAATAAAATATATTTAAAAAAAGAGGAATCTATCTCAAACAATCTCCAAAACCTATTTTTTTTTTTGAATGTGTTAAAATTATTTTGTTATACTTTCAAAGTGGTAGGAATGGAATTAGTTCACCCTGTGTTGCCATCAGGTTTGAGAAATATTTAGAATACCTTTTAGGCACTTCAAATGTTTCTTAATAATATTCAAAAATTCTTCACATGAAAATAACCTAGTTACTTAAATAATGAAAGAGGCAATTTTAACATAATGAAGGTCGGTAAGCTGTGGCTCCATATTTCCATCATATATATTCTTAGAGACGTAATATGAGGAAATTGTTTTGTATAAACACATTTGGATTTTCAAATGAGCAACTACACTTACTAAATATGCAGGTCTCAATGTCAATCCTACTTATGCACACAATCCTATATCATAAAATCCCAATATGCAAGTCGACCAAATGGTGGAACAGCTGGTTGCTTTGACACATACAGACCACCAGGGGCAGATGCTCAATGCAGGAGCTGCCCCGGTGATCATGGTGTTCCCACAAGGAGAGTGCCACTCAGCCAGAAGCCAAGCTTACATCTGGGGGGTGCGGGGGCTGTGGCAGGAGCCTCCCCTGCCTCCACTGCAGGCAGGCAGTAAGGAGCAAGGCATCCAGGAGTGTGAGAGGGCACAGGCTGGGCTGAGGGACCCCAGCTCCAGTGCACACATTTTCATGCACCAGGCCTCTAGTCCTACATCACGAAGAGTTTTCCCAGGAAGAATTGAAGTTATGCTTTCAATTTGAAGGATTTGAAATACCAGATGGTAGCACAGTTTGAAAAATAGATGTTTGTCATTTTCATTGGCCCAATCTTTTTAAACTGAGAAAAGATTCAAGAATGCTGTGACTTGCACCAAATTTAAAAGCTGGAATGATTTATCTGCTTAATTAAGGACAATGATACAAATTTAGCAGAAAAACATATACATGTCCTACTTATAGAAAATTAGATAGACTAAATATTCATATTTATTTATGCATCAGCTTTTTGTAGTGCTGGGTTTCATAATAGGGACAAAGTAAAATCTTAAGGAATAATTCCCGGACTGAGAGATGGTAGCCTCTGTGGGTGAATGACATTAATCAAATAAGCACACTAATTTATGTAATATTATACTCATAACAAATTCATGATTATGTACAACAAATATAATTAATAGAATATAACACTTTCTAAATTAGAAAATGCTTTTCATTATTTATTTATTGCATTAGTATGCTTATATATCATTAAATCTTGGACAAATTATGCTATGTGGTATAAGACTATAACACAAGGACATAGCAATCAAAACAGCATGGTACTGACATAAGAACAGGAATGTAGACCAATGGAACAGAATAGAGATCCCAGAAATAAACCCACATCTTTATGGTCAATTAATATTTGACAAAGGGGGCCAGGAAAATACAATAGTGTTAAGATAGCCTATTCAATAGATGGTATTGAGAAAATTGGACAGATATGTGCAGAAAAATGAAACTAGACCACCTTCTTACACTATACATGAGAATAAACTCAAAACTGATTAAGAAAAACAAAACCAAACACAAAAACAAAAAAACTCATAGGCACAGACAGCAGTATGGTGATTACCAGTGGGAAATGGAAGGGAGGTAGAAAAGGGAACATGGGAGATAAATGATGACAAAAAGAGACTTGACTTGGGGTGCTAAGCACACACTACAGTATACAAATGATCCTATATAATAAAGAAGTAATATGCAAATTGATCCTCATTCTGTCACACAAGATGGCCACCCCCATGTGGTCAAACATGGCCGCCCCCATGTGGTCAAAGATGGCTAGCAGGGGAGGATAGTTGTGGGTGATGAGGCCAGCAGGAGAGGGAAGTTGGAGGTGACTAGGCTGGCAGGGAAGGGCAATTAGGGGTTACCAGGCCAGCAGGGAAGGGCAGTTGGGGGCGATCAGGCTGGCAGGGGAGTGTTTAGGGAGTGACCAGGCTGGCTGCCAGGTGAGTGATTGGGAACCAGCAGTCCCAGATTGTGAGAGGGATGTCCCACTGTCCCACAGGGATTAGGTCTAAACCAGCAGTTGGACATCCCACAAGGGGCCTCTGACTGGAGAGATGCAGGCTGGGCTGAGAGTCACACACCCCCAGTGCATGAATGTCATGCACCAAACCTCTAGTATATTATAAAGCAAAAATATAATAAAAATAGACTCTTCACATTGTCAAAGTCTGCCAGCCCAAGGGCAGGGTGAGGTGCCAATAATTTTAGAGCCTCACCATGTATAGTAGAGGTGGAGTCAGACCACACATTTTCTAGTGGGGTTGTACCGTTGCAAACTTTGAGTCCTAACATGTACTTTTCTATCACTATGGAGTACTTGGGTTAAAATAAATCTAATGCCCCAATTTTATTCTGAGAAAAAATAGCCTGAAAAGAAATATCAGATTTGGGAATTCTAAGTAGGCACAGGAAAGTGACTATAATTGCCAAAAGAAATGGAGAGATAGCACTGTCCTTTAAAGATTTGAGAAGTTACAAAGCTCTTTTCAGGGACCGATCTCTTTTTCTCTATTTTTCCCAAAGACACTGAGAGCACTTGTGAAGCTCCATGGCTTTGCTTCCAGCGCTGCCACACTCCAAGGTGGTTTCCATGCTTTTCAAACATTGCTTTGTTTCTGATTCTTTTCTTTAGTCTGACAATGACCTTGGTAGGTTAGTGTGACTAAAATTATTACAATATTTAGAATATTTTCATTTTACCAGGGTACTCCTAAAAAAAGTAAAAGTATAATTTGCCTTGTTACAGGTTTAAAAATATTTGTAGGACAGTTTGTGGTTTTTTTTTTTTAGCATATTTTCTGTTGCTTTTCAAAACATTACTTAATGCTATTATAGAAGCCCCTTTAATACTAAGCCAGTCCCCTGCTAAAATTGTTGGTCACACCGAAGTAACAACTTAATAGCCTTGACATTTATCTTTGACATGTTCTGGTGCCTCACAGTGTTCCCATCGCCACAGTGTTCCACTAAGATGATTTTCTGTTTTGTTAAGTATGTGTTTTATATCCTTGTATAGTTATGATTGAAATGAGAGTAGTGACACAATTTAGAGATTTGTAAACTATATGACTGTCAAATTTAAGAAAGGGACATCACATTAGGGCTTTTCCCTCTAGTCTTACATTATCCTTTTATTCAGCTGCTATCATATCACTATGGCATAATTTTTTAAACGATCTCTCAGGTGTTTTTTATAGACTATAAAGGAGAAAGAGCGGAGGTGGGTTAATCATGTAGAGCAGTGTTTTTCAACCTTTTTTGGGCAAAGGCACACTTGTTTCATGAAAAAAATCACGAGGCACACCACCATTAGAAAATGTTAAAAAATTTAACTCTGTGCCTATATTGACTATATATAAAGTAATTCTCTTGAATAGGAATCAAATAAACACAAAGAAAGTATTTTATAATTACTTTATTATGAAATATTAAGTAAACAAAATAGTGAAAAATTATAAAATTCTTGTCTTGTCTGCACCTACGGCACACCAGGCAACATCTCGCGGCACACTAGTGTGCCGCGGAACAGCGGTTGAAAAACGCTGATGTAGAGAGCTGAAGAAAGTAGCCGAAGGGAATGGTAATGGTGGCTTGAACTAACATTGTAGCAATGACAGTCGTGAGAGGGCCACTATTTATATTCCATATTTGGAGAGACAATATTTTAACACTTTTTTTCTTTAATACTTTAGACAAGGTTTATTTTAGTTCTTTAAATATATTGAAATAGATATAAAGTGTTTGTCTAATAAACAATTTTGTTTGAGCACTGTTTTACATGTGCCTAGGCCACACTTTTTAAATTTCTTTGTCTATCTTATAATTATTTGTTGAATTCTGGACATTTTTGAATATCATAATATGGCAAATCTGAAAACTAGATTTTATCTCCTGTGAAGAATGTGTTGTTCTGGTTGTATTTCTTGTTTGTTTATGTGATTCCTTCTCTGAATTAATTTCGTAAAGTATGGATTCTTTCCCCTGTTGTGCCCACTAAAGTCTTTTTATGTTAGCTTATTGTCTAATGATTGGAAAGAGTTTTCTTTAAATGCTTGGAGCCAATTTTTTTTTTTCCTGTGCATAGGTTGGCAGAGATATTCTGGGTGTGTGAGGGCATATCTTTAAACCTGGGCCAAAAAGCTGACAAGCCTACCTCAGCTTTTCCTTTCTGCTGGTGTGGAACCTCAAGGTCACCCCGATGTCAGAGGACAAGGGCTTCTCGGTGCTTTCCTTTGTGCGTACCCCTTGTTCCTCAGGAATATGTCAAAGCTTTTCAGAGGCCTCATTCCCCAAAGCATCCGCTCTCCCGCCTTCCCTTCCAAGCTTTTTGGTCAGTTTATGACTTGCTACAACTCTTCCCCACAGCCTAAGTGGCAGTGACTGAAGCATTTATCTAGAAACATTTTACACAAGTGTTCCTGAATAGAAGCTTTGGCAAAAGGCAAGTTCCAGTCAGGTGAGGAGGAGAAGCTGTTACGTGGGTCTCCAGGCAGCCACTAGACAGATGGAGCGAGAACAATTTGTGAATGAGTTCCATTGTCTTTCTTCCTGGACCAGTCCTGGGGACAGGCACTGCTGTTTTTAAGGCCACCACTGAGCTGGGGAGCACAGCATGGATGTAATGTTAGTTAAAACACCACAAAGCTCACTCTTCTTAATGAAATTAGTGGGCTTTTTTCTCCTGAGGAAATGCTCCCCAGGTTGTGGCAAGCTTTTGATTAGTTTCTAGGGCTTTGATGGTGTTGATTCTAACAGTCTTGCTGTTTTGTTTTCTTTGCTTTTCTACAGGGGCTTGCTTCAGGAGTTTCTTGCTCAAGAGAGGGGACATCACTGACATTACCTTATTTTTGATGGCTCACTATATTGCTACCCTTGCAAAAAATGTTAGTGAGAATATTATAGTTATTTTTCATACTGATCTTTTATTTCTTTCCATATGTAAACCATCTTATTGAAAATACACAACTGACCTTTCTTCCTTTCCTTTCTTTTAACTTGACTCAATGCACTTTTAAGCAGGTTTGCGACCATAGATAGGTGTAGCAGAGGTAGGCTGTGAAAATTATACTTGTGAGAACCATACAAAGATCTGACATTCTGGTGCTATTGGTCGCCAGGTACTGCCTTTATATGGATGATTCCACTCCAAGAAACTCTCATACCAATTGTTGGATATTATATAATCATTAAAATATGCAAATGTATACCAGACCGGTGTGGCTCAGTGGTTGAATGTTGACCTAGGACAGTGGTCAACAAATTCATTAATCAACAGAGTGGCAAACCGCTGCTCAGGAGCCACAGCTTGCCGACCACTGACATACGAGGTCATGGTTTGACTCCTGGTCAGGGTATGAGTTGTGGGCTCAATCACCAGTAGGGGGCATGCAGGAGGCAGCTGATCAGTGATTCTCTCTCATTGATGTTTCTATCTCTCTCTCCCTCTTCCTCTCTGAAATTAATTAAAATATATTAAAAAAAAAAGAAAACTTATACACAGATCCATAACATTTTTATTTTAAGAAACTATTCTTAGGTATCTTAGAAATTCAATTTATCAACAACATTTTAAAATATATTTGTTTTGATTTTTAGAAACGTGTCCTCTCAAATCTTAGTCCAAGATTCAGTTTAATATATTACACTGCTCTGGCATTCCTAAATTTGTACTGCACTGTAAAATCGTTTGTGAAAACATCATTCATTGATTGAATTATACAAAAAGAAAGGAGGAATTACTTAGTGATTAGAACATGCAGATGTCTATAGAATGCATGAACTATTCTTGGAGAAATGTCAACTTTTAAGAATTATCTAATCTCATTCTGTTGCCAATATTTCCAACTGTGAAATGGATTTAACAGTTTCTAACTGTGAAACAAATTTTCCTGGGAACAGTATTTTTCCATTTATTTTTAATTGCTTTGAGATACTCTGACGAGATGCACTATAGAAGAAGATGTATTATCCTTTTAAGAGATGTTATCACACTATCTTAAACACCGGGACTGCGCAGCTTACTACTGTGCAGAAGTGCGGGTTCATAATGCACTTTGGTGGGGATGATAGGTGTTACATTGAATAAAGAAAGATGGAGATGTTAAAAAACCTCAAGAATGCAGTAACAAAACAAATTAAAAGAAAAAATACGTTCTTGTCCTTTACACAGATTTTCTACTCAAATATTATTTAACACCGACTTGAAATCCTTAAGAGCATTCAAATGGAAAAATCTATCTCATGAAAACATCAACTATTATTCTCTTACATATTTTAATGATAACAAATATTTCCTGATTAAGTTCAAAATAAAACCTTTTGGAGAAAGGAGTATCCAAAAGTAATTTAAACAAGGAGCTTCATCTAGAAAGGAATTGTTTATTGACACACTGTTATTTACACACCTTTCTACGGGAGAGAAGAGTAGTAGAATTAGCTATGTTGTCAGTGGGGGGGGGGGGGGGGACTGCCAAGTTTTAACTCATTCTATAAAAAGAAAATAAAAGTCAGAAATAAGCAAGCTGCCCTAGCGAAAAGAAATCTTATCGCATTTATTGCCTTAAAAGGACAGATAAGAGTAAAGGTCTATTTTCTCTGTTCACAGATAAGTGCACTTTTGATGATTCAAGGGTGAAAACTCTAAAGCTTGATAACAAACACTACCATATAGGGCAATTGCAATAGATTCCTGGGACTTGCTTTGCTAATATAAAAAGTTGCTGGGATATCAGAGAGACTTCTGATCCAGCACAAAACAA
This sequence comes from Pipistrellus hanaki, assembly GCF_964339955.1. NCBI lineage: Eukaryota > Metazoa > Chordata > Mammalia > Chiroptera > Vespertilionidae > Pipistrellus > Pipistrellus hanaki. Next base: position 40,591,846 of record NC_140507.1, on the reverse strand, counting down.
TAACTATATTTGTTGCATTAACAAAAGGCTGTATTATATTGTAAGTCACCCATGAAGGGTGCTTAGGCTTGGAAACCAATGCTGCCACCCACTAGTTGTACACCTTTTGCAAGTAATTTTCATAACATCTCAGCCTCAGTAACCTCACTTGTATAACCTCTCTCCTACAATTGTTATACAAATTGTATTAGTACATGTAGACTGTTTAGAACAGTTCTCATAAGTCAGGATAGTTATATGGAATCCTATAGGCAATTGTAGTTTTAAATTTGTATTTTACCTCTTTTATGTATGTAATTCCTATTTCACCAAACTCCTCAATCTTAAATGTGACTTCAATTCAGAACCATATTTTAGGTAAGAAGAATAGATGGTTGCCTTAAGCATTTTGTGTCAAGGAAATCTGAAAGTCACCAATATGCAACATCTATAAATATATTATTTGGAGTAAAAGTATTTTTTTTATCAATTTATCAGTTCTTAAAGTTCAATATTAGCTATTCATTTCTTTTTATAAAAGTTTTTCTTTTCAGATAAAATTCATATATCTCAGGAAGTTACATATATTGAGTTGTCAGAAAAGCATGCTTTAATATGAATAAATGAATCATTTCCTGGCTATATAAATACTAAATTCTATTCACTTTTCTTCTTTTCCATCCCCTTCTCTTTTTGAACAACAAAGTGCTAAAACAACTAGGTTTGGGATAACACAGGTATGCTTGTGTCTGGTGCTGTTCAGTGTGAGGAATCTGAGAACAAGGTGGGTTAAAAGCTGTAAGCAGAGGAGGATAGCCAGCTTTGGGTGTTAGAGCTCATGTATACTGATGAGATTGGTCTAGTGTGGGAAGTCAGAGCCAGAACCAGGTGAGAAAGGCATGCAAGTGTAGGCAGGCTTTCAGAGCCAAATGAGAATGTCCATATGTAGGGACACTATGGACCTGGGTAGTCAAAACCCAAGTGTGGTGAAGAGAGCACTCTTGCAGGGATATGTGATTGCTAAGCACAATGCATTAGTAATGAGACTGGTTTTAGACAGAGTTTGGTCAAATAAGTAATTATATTCAAATTACTAAATTATATTCAAATAAAATAAAGCAATATGATCTTCTTCTGCTGGAGAAGAGATACTCCTGTATGTGGAGAGAGAAAAGAAGAATAAACTCTAGAGTTGTATTGTAAGACATCATTATCAATATATAAATAGATAAACACAATAAATGTAGATTTAATTGGATATGTAAATGTGTGTGTGTGTGTGTGTGTATGTGTGTGTTTGTGTGTATGCATATATATACTTCTTGACTCTATTATTGAGAGGACTTCAAAGCAGAAACACTCTATAATAATCTGTCAGCCTAATTCCCAGATTTATAACATTCTCCACTAGAAGGAACTAGGATCCTTGGGAGAAACTGATGATTCCAGGGAAAGAGCAAAAAGGTATAAAATGTTTCAGGAAAGACTTGTGCAAGAAAGCAAGAGGATAGGTACTCTGGGAAGGAAGAGACCATGTTATAAGGACACAGAAGCCACCTTGAAGGTGCTTACCTGGCCAAATATGGGAAATGTTGAATATAAAAAATAAATAATGATAGCAATAAATTAAATTTTTTCCACAAAATGGGGCACTGAGACTCTTCTTAGATAATGTATTCGGACATTGAAGGATTGATGAAGAACAAAATATTTATATAGTTTCAAAATACCACCCTACAAGGTGCTTATCCCATCTAATAAAGAGGAAATATGCTAATTGACCCTCACACTGTCACAAAATATGGTGGTACCCATAGCCAATAAGGAGGGAATATGCTAATTGATTGTCATGCCTTCAAAGATGGCAGTGCTTACAGCCACAAGATAGCAGCACTCAGTCCTCTCAGTCCCCGAGTCACCCAGGGATGGCCTAAGGAACAGGCAAGCCTTAGTTGGTGACTGCCCAGCCACCCTGGGACACCCGAGGCTCAGATAACCGGGGCTTGCACTTCTGGCAGTGGCAGCAGCAGAGGTGTGATGGGGCATCACCTTCACCTGATCGCTGGGTTGCCTCTCACCCTGAGGGCTCCCGAACTGTGAGATGGGGCAGGCTGGGCTGAGGGACTCCCCCCTTTCAGTGCATGAATTTTCATGCACTGGGCCTCTAGTTAATTATAATGGGGAAAATAATAACTCCAACATCACCATAATCAACTGATAAAAATTAACGTCATATTTAATGAAATAAAACAGAATTGCACACTACCTGATGGGATGTGATAAGAATAACACACCATTGTCTCTGTGTTCCTGCCAAAGATGCATAACCTGAATCTAATAATGAGAAAACATCAAACCCATATTGACTAAAATTCTTCATAATAATTGTCCTGTAATATTAACAAGAATGTCAAGGTCATTAAATCTAAAAAAAAAAAAAAAAAAAGATTGTATGTGCGTATATGGGAGTTTACTTTGTGAGTATTATGGTAAGTGTTTTTCAAAAGTAATTATCTATAGGCCAACAAGTGCTTTTAGGGTTGCAAGGTAAACAGTGACCAGAGGATCCATTTCCTCTGTTGCTTGTGAGAGGGGATTCTTGGGGTACTGCTGTGAAATAACTTTTCAGAAGCCTCTATGGGAGAATGAGACGTGGACAAAGGCTTGATTTGCAAGGAGTTATATTCCTCGGGTTAGAAAATTCCATTCCCCTTAAGCCAACCCCAACAGAGGGGCAGCTGTCGGTGCAGCAGAGCTATTATAAAAGCAAGACCAGTGTCCGGAGCTCCCATTCCATGTTGCAGCCCAATGTGGTTCAGCATCCACCCTAATTAAAGTCCATGTATCCACTGTGTGGAGTCCCACATGGCAGGGAGCCACTTAGGCACAGGGGAGCATCTCCTCTGCCAGGGTAGAGCCAGGAAGAGGGCGCACCAGAGAGAGAGAAGCGAGAGAGTGTGGCTCCTTTTTTTCAGACGTTTAAATATTCAGGTTCCCTGGGCTTGCAGTGATTATGCCAATGACTGGCCACTGACTGGCTTTCCAGCTGCGATTGACACGAAGGCACCTTACAAGTCACTTAGACCTTACTGGACACGTGTCTATGGTCCAGTCCCCTCCCCATCAATCAGTAGGGAACAGGCTTGGAGAGTGTTAAATGCAGCTCTTTGGCAAAGCTGGGTAAATGGCATGCCTGTATTACTAGTATTTAGCCTTCCTTTCCCTCCTTTCCTGTTAAATAATAACGAGATTATTACAATGGTATCATTAGGGCCTGGTTTATCTGTGCGTACAACTCTTCCGCCAACATTGTCCTTTCATTTTCCCCCTGTAAATAAAAGGGTAAGGTAGACACCATTCATGCTCTTAGGTTTGTCATGCCTTTGGGTTTGGTGCTTTGCAACTTGATTATCCCGTGTGTGTGTGTGTGTGTGTGTGTGTGTGTGTGAGTTTAAAGCCTTTTTATCAGACATAGCTAAAATCTGAGACGAGATACATAAGATTTTATCTTCACTCCCACACTTTGAAAACAATGTAAGTTTTTTTTTAATGTTTTTAAAAATATATATTTTATTGATTTTTTACAGAGAGGAAGGGAGAGGGATAAAGAGTTAGAAAAATTGATGAGGGAAAAAAACATCGATCAGCTGCCTCTTGCACACCCCCTACTGGGGATGTGCCTGCAACCCCAGGGTTAGGGTACATGCCGGTGACCGGAATTGAACCCGGGACCCTTCAGTCCTCAGGCTAATATTTTGGTGTGTGTGTCAATTTATTGCTGAGACTATTACAGATGTCATTCATGTCCTCCCCCTTCCCTCACCTCTGCCCAGCCCCTGCCTGCCCTCTCTCTGGCCATCACCACACTGCTGTCTGTGGCCTTGGGCCATGCATGTATGTTCTTTGTCTAACCTTGTCGCCTTCTTTCATACGGTCTCCCTCCCTGCAATCCACTCCCCTTCCTTCTGACCTCTGTCAGTCTGTTCCATGTATCAAAGGCTTAAATAAGACTTTTTATATATTTATGAAAATGCATCACCAAAACAGTAAGGCAGAGCACAAAGCAAAATTCCAAGCCGCCATCAGTCCTGACTGGCCGCACAGCCACCGGAGCCACTCTTCACACCCTGCTGGCCTCCATCCCCGAGGATCCGGGGGAAATGAGATTTTAGCTGTCGCTGAATTCCGATTAGCCTGACTACTTATACTATCCAGTCACTGACACGCATTAGCCTGACAAACAACTAAACAGTCCAGACTCTCCTGCTATTTCCTTCGTTTCTACACAAATTTCAAGCCCACTCTCACTTTGGTCATCCGATACTCTCTCCTGTCTTCTCCAATAACTGTGTTCTTCTTTTTCACTGACCAAAATCTTTAGTCTCCCTTTCTTTGCATTATGTCCTTTTAAAAAGTTCTTTATTAACGAAGCATGAAATCGCATATTTCTCTAACCTTTCCTTTCTCAAAACGAGATTTAGTTTTCATAGGACTTTGTTTCCCCAAGAGTCCACAGAAGGAGGGGTCACCAAATGCGTCTCAGATTTTGGTGATTAATTCCTTGTCCTTCACTCACTCTTACCCTCACCCCAAAACCCCAGTCAAACAATTTGATTACTATTATCTTTAGAAAGACAATTAAACAGAGCAATCAAGCAAAACTGTCCTGTTGGATGCTTGTCATTTGGTTATGCTACTATTTACTTTTAAAAAATTTTTATCTATAAATAGTAAGCTCTTTAAAGATTTACTAATAGCAACAATTAAAGATCTTGAAAACTGGATCACAGCCCCTCTGTCCACTCCAAGCTGTAGACCAGACCTTCGGAATGGGTCCTGCAACAAGGATTTTTACCCCCTGGATCTGCGCATGTCTTCTCTGCATGTGCCTACCATGCCCACGGTCAGCACTCCAAACTACTAACCTTATAAAAATTGCCAATAGTTTCTCGTCTCCTTGTGCTATTACATTTTTTTTTTAATTTCACCTGTTTGCCTACTCTTGGCTTGTTCCTTTCTCTGCAATTTCTCTGGTGAATTTATTGACTATCATTTTATTGAGACATCTACCATTTTACTTGTATTCTCATTGTATTTTATTAGTATCTCCCAAATAAGCTAGAATTCCAGATAGTCAGTATTTTTACAGAGGATCCATGAAAAGGGTAGACTGATTTTATTGTAATGCATACCAATCTGCCATGTATAATGGCATACTTTTCAGTTACTCTACTTTTGCTTATTCAGCTCTTCTCAGCTCTCTGCAACTATTTCAATTATTTGACACTTTATTCAAATATTTGATTTTGCAATTCCCAGCTTATTCTAGAGTATGCTTACATGGTCAAAGGAAAGAGAGAACAACAAAAACTTTCAAAAGAAAAATCATTTTAACATTGAGCCACTAAATCTGTAAACCTATATGAATCCAGAAACACCCCCTCTTACTGTTCTTCTATTAAAATGGGATAATGATCTTCCTTTCTAATGCTGTCTCTCTATCTACTCTCTGTAAGTAACAATTTTCTAAATTCTCAGATACTGAATATTAAGATACCTTTTCCTCCTTTTTAAAAACTTCTCCCTGTTTATTTGAACCATTTTAATAGTATTTTGTTTATGATCTTAAAATCATAATCATAAATACCAATAAAATCCATTAACCACATATTAATTTGTATTTACTAATAATTATTTGCCAAAGAACAACCTATATCATAGAGATACAGCAGCCCACACTATTAAAAAAAATCTCTGCCTTCTTTGTTAAAAAACAAACTAAATAATTACTTGTTTGCAATTTAAATATATATTTTATTGATTGTTTATAGAGAGAAAGGGAGAGAGATAGAGAGCTAGAAACGTCAATGAGAGAGAAACATCGACCAGCTGCCTCTTGCACACCCCCCACCGGGCATGTGCCCACAACCAATGTACATGCCCTTGACCAGAATGGAACCCGGGACCTTTCAGTCCGCAGACCGACACTTTACCATTGAGCCAAACCGGCTTTGGCTTGTTTGCAATTTAGAAGGTGATGCCTTCTAGTATGGGAAAAGAAAGAAGCTCAAAAAAGAACATGGCAAGTGAAAAAGGTAGAAGATTGCAATTTTTATATACAATCATTGTGGACACATCACTGAGAAAATAACTTTTGAACAGAAAGAGGAAATTAGCTAAGAGAATATCTTGAGAAGTTGATGAAACAGCAAGTACAAAGCTTCTGACAAGGACCACACTTGATAAGTTTAAGAACTATCAGAGAGGTCAGAGTAGTTAATACTCAGAGAGAGAGAGATGTGGAAAATGAGTCAAAGAAACAATGGGAGCCAGTAATTTGACACCATTGTTAGGATATCATTAGCTTTTGAGTTGAGTAAAATAGGGAATTGTTGGAGATTTTGAGAAGAATGGCAGAATTTAATTATGTTTAAAAAGATCACTTAGCCTTCTGTGTAGGAAACAGAATTTCCCTGCAGTAAAAGTCATAAAAACAATTATGAGGGTAGAGCAATAGCACAGCCAAAAGATGATAAGAATCTAGACCAGACATAGATAATGGTAAATAATAGAACTTCAGGTAAATGACCGGTGAATGGATGGAATGTGAAATTTCTATGGAAAAGATAAGTTAAGGATAACTCTAAAATTTGGAATTTAAGCATTTCCAAGATAGAGTTATCATAAATTAAAAATGAGAAGATTCCTAGAAGAGCATTTCATGGTTGAAAGTGAAAATTCACTTTTGAGTATCTTCAGGTATTGTTCATTAAGCAATTGGAATACATGAATACATGATACATGCATCATGTTTAGGGGTAATATAAATTGAGAATTGTTAGTGTATAGACGGCATTTGAATGCCACGAGACTGAACTAGATCATTAAAGTAGAGAGTACTGAAATAAAAGAGTTTCAAAAACTGAGCACTAGATAATTCCAAGGATAAACATGAGAAAGCATCAGAGAAGACTGAAAAGGAGAGTTTAAGGTAGGAAGAAAATTTACAGAGGGTGTGTTGTTCTAGAATAGGGGTGTCGAACTCAATCAGAGAAGGGGCCAAAATCTAAAATCCAGCCTAAATCGCGGGCCGAATGGTTTACTGAACAGTCATAAACTGACAATGTCATAAACTGACAGCGGAGTGCAGTGATGACAGCGCGGTGCGGGCCACATTGCAAGGCCTGGCGGACTGGATTTGGCCCGCGGGCCTTGTGTTTGACTCATGTGTTCTAGAAGCACAAGGAAGAAAACAATGAAGGAGGAGGAAAGAGTGACTGCAGATAAATGCCCCTGATGGGTTAGTACAATTAGGCGTCCCAGCTGACCAGTAGATTTAATAGAATGGAGATTCCATGATGAAAGCTTGATGGTTGTGCTTAGATTTACAGGGTGGGGCAAAAGTTGGTTTACAATTATGAGTACATGAAATGCAGAGTTTATTCCTGTATTATTATTTATTAGTGATGGAATTATTTTCCATATGAACAACTATAAACCGACTTTTGTCCCAGCCTGTATATTCTTTAATCAATACAGTCTACATAATGATTCATTTTTAGTAAACTGTCAGTAAATAGTCTTAGTATGAATTATCAGTACTTTATAGCAAATGTTAACCCTATGGATAATTTTTTAAAGATATCATTTGAATTTAATATTTTAACTTACTAGATATTATGACCTTTGAAAATTGAGCATACCAGAAGTTTTCCATAAGCCTCATTTTACTTTTTAAATTATATTGAAAAAAAAACAAAACTAACAGTTGCTAATGGACTTTCTGAAGTTGTAAAAACTCTAAGGATGGAGAATGATATATGATGAATTCTTTATAATTTCAATTTCAATCAAGAAAGTTTGCTCATCACAATTATTAAATTCCAAAACCATCAGTTAGGCCACAGTTTGCTGTACAGCTTAAAGGTATAGTACCATTGATAAGTGGTAATTTGTTTTTATTCTTTCTTAGTCCGTTTATTAAATTTCTAAAGCTCCCTTTAAAACAGCACAGTAAAAATCCTATAATAATGTCTGAGATGAATTTAATAAGCAGTGATTTTTTTTTTAGACAATGATTTCTTTTGGAAATAATCCAGACCATATTTTTAGTTTAAAAACCATTTTAAAGAATGTTTTCCTTTGATGAAAAACACTTTTCAAAATGGGTTTGTTCTTACAAAAATACAACGTATGTGTGCAGATTTGTTTGTATGCCATTTGCTTTGCCAATCGGGTCAGCAAAACTGACTTTACCAGTGACTCTACACAAACAAATCCACACTACTTAGTGTACCCAAGTGTTCTTGCTACCCTGACCCTTGCCTTACGTAATTTTACTTCCAGCCACATCCCTATTACTTATATTTTTCTGAAAGTTGTATCATTCCAATATATAAAGATTAGATATAAGAAGCACTTAAATAACATAATAGCATTTCACGGTTTTAAAATTGAGTTACACTTATTATCATTGACAAGAAATTGTACCTTTGGTAAAACAATTCTAAATTTTAAAATATCTTTGTCATGATCTATATTTAGAAAAACGTGCATGGTACTTAATAAATTGATAAATGTTTGAAAGTAAAAATAAGAAAAATCCACTACTTCCCAATCTTTATCAGACGTGGACTGTAATTATTCATTCACAGTAACTAACCAACCCAGGAGATACTATTAATTAGCAAGGTATTTTGAAGAAAATGAGGAACATGTATTTTTAACTATAATCTGAATATAATAGATGAGGAACACAAATTCATGACAACTTTTGCATAATTGTTCAATATGTACTAAAATCACAATCACAGTAAGAGCCAACTAATATTTCAAGGTTTCCTGTGTACATCTATTGTTTCCATCAATTTATAAGGATTAAGTATTTAATCCTTAAAAATAACATTATGCGGTGGGTATTTCTCATTCTCTCATGAGAAAGTAAAGACACAAAAATAGTTAAGAAACTTGCCTAAGTCAAAGATATTCAATATTGAAACTGGGATCTAAAAATGAGGCGGTTTTTCTCTAAAGCAAAACCTATTAACTATATGAAAAATAATGCTGAAATTAATAATATGGATGGCTTTGAAAAATTTCATAATCTAATTTCAAATTAATTTAATATAAAGTTAAATCAATTAAAATTAGAAATATGGATGACACTGTGGAACATTTTTAAAAATTTATTTTGTTGACATATTATGACTGGATTAATCAGTCAAGTATATCCTTGGGCCCAAGAAGGGTCAGTTAAGTGTTTTTGTAGAGTTAGCTACACAAGGTAGAAAACATGAGGACCAACATCTGGGTTGCAGCAGGAGTATTCCACAAGAAGTAAACTTGAAGAGACAGAGTAGAACCAAATTCCAAGACCAAGATGAAGATCATAATCAGAGGCAGTGCATAGTCTGAAAAAGCTGAGATAGACCAATACTAAGAGAACATTTAGAGGGTTTTAGTACTACATTCCGCTGAAAGAAGAAATAATTATGAGTTTTACTATTCTCTAAATAGTTTATTCCTAGCAAAGGGGAACAATTAAAGACCTAAGGCAAAAACCATCTGTTGTTCCAGAATTTCTAATGGCCAGAGAGGTTTGGGCAGACTATATAAAGATATTTTTGCAAGTTATAAAACTTCATATTAATGAAAGAAGTGTGATTCCATGGTTGATCGTGTGTTCTTACCAAAATAATGAGAGTTTGTGGTCAAAGGCACAAAGAAGTTTTCTGCAAATTTGAATATATAAGTCATAGGGATCTAGATGGAATAATCAAGTCACTGAAAAGAAGGCAATGGAGGAAGAGAGGGTGAAGGAGAAGAAACGTGATCCCATAGTTGATGGTGTGCTCTGACTAAAATATTTAAAAAAGGGGGGTGGGGGGAGGTGTTTAAACCCTACAGACTAAAGAAGTTTTCAGCAACCTTCTTACCCTACCTTCTTACAATCATTTGGTGTCTCCTTGCCAACTAGGGCTTAAAACTTCTGTCACACGCAATCACTATTTTATAGAGAATCTTCCTGTTCTATTATCTCTTTCATCCAGCTGTCAGTTTTCTCTAGTTGATTCCTGTGTGGAAAAGGCAAGAGAGTTGTGATAGGATGTATCAGGCTGTGAACAGGATTAGCATCTCACAGCTGTCAAGTGCAGGAATAACTGGCCAAGAACCCACTTGGTTGGATGAAGGATAGCAATGTTGGGGATAAATTTATACTTTTTAGCTCCACTACAGCCACCTAACACCTCAAAACAGAGGTTAGAGTTGGGGACTCCCTGATTTTCTATGTAGCAGAGCGAGGCTTTGAGCCCAAGAGAAGATGAATTTTAAAAATGTCCTTTCCCTGGTATCAAGGTAATAGGCTATAGAATCTGCTGATGGTTGGCTTTTACCACAGAGATTACAGACAAGAGTGAAGGTTTTCATCATAACAGTGAACTGAGTCTGAATGAATTCAGAAAATGTTTGCTATAGCCAAAACCGGTTTGGCTCAGTGGATAGAGCGTCAGTCTGTGGACTGAAGGGTCCCGAGTTCAATTCTGGTCAAAGGCATATACTTTGGTTGCAGACACATCCCTGGTAGGGTGTGTGCAGCTGGTCGATGTTTCTCTCCCATCAATGTTTCTAGCTCTCCATCCTTCTCCCTTCCTCTCTGTAAAAAATTAATAAAATATATTTTAAAAAAAGAAAATGTTTGCTATAATTTATTTTATGCAATTGGATCCTGATGCTTTATATCTATTTACATAAATCTCATGCCATATGTAATGTGTTCCTGAAAATAGGTATAAAATTACGTGTTGATTTCAACCTTGAGAGAGTTATAATATTTGGCTCTATTACCTCTATAATTCTGCTAACAAGTGCAGTTAGTAAATAGGATAATATTAACACCAATTTTTAGGATAAAGAAAGAGTAATGAAATAATAGGTATTTTAGATGAATGATTGAATGATTTAGAATTCCAAAAATATTTTGGTACATTGGGTATAAAATTTAGAAAGTCCAAATAGATATGTAGAAACTTTAAGCTCCAAGCTAGTTTATAATAAAAACAAAGAAGGAGAGAAGGGAAGTGTGATGATGGAATGAAGATGCATTGAAATGATTGAAGCTGGGGTATATTGGAGAAGCAGAAATGACCAAATTTCCTGAGGTCTGTAATGTGAGTGATGATGGGCAAAGTTAAATAAAAGTTAGCTGAAAAGGCATGATTGGCATTCTGTTGAAGGGTAAATTTAACCGACAGGTTCTCCTATGGCCATGCTGCAACAAAAGTTAAAAAAAAAAGATAAATAATCTGATTGACTTTGTTACAAGCTATACAAATGATATTGGAGTCTAAAAGTCAAAATTTGTTAAATGCATAGGTACTGTGAGAAAGAAATAGAAATTTATGAAATATATGCCATTAGACATGGTACCCATCCAGAAGGCAACAATGGAATAAGGGCTGTTCACTGTTAAGCTTCTTGAGTTATCTGACCCCTCCACTGTGAGACTGAGATGAGCAATTGCATTATCTGATCCTGTGTAAGTCAGACATTGTGGTGTGCTTCACTTATTGCTACAATGTGACTTTGTACACTGGTTTATAAAAATCAAACATAAAAGAATCACCTTTTTTTTCCTTTTGATTTGTGGCATTTGGGTAATCTAAGCTTGTTATTCTCACTCTTTATTATATTATCTGAAATGGCTTATAAATTGGTAGAAACTAGGTAGATTCTTATTTAGTTCTCTAGTTCTGTGTGTAATGCAATTTTAATCAGATTTTCTCTCTCTGTTTTTTTTTTCATTTTTGTAACTTCTTTAAAGAATACTTGCTGTTATCCACTTAAGATTATGAGTTATGTATTAATATATTTTCATTTAATAAAGTATTCACCTTCAAAGTTACTAGGCTGTGCATTAAAGACACTATAGTAGTAGTACTGCCATGCTTTTCTTAATTTACCTTTTTTAAAAAAAATTTAAATCCGCGAAGTCCTTTCACATGCTTCCAAATTTAGACTTTCCATTGGGTTTTTCTGATAGCAGCTCCAGAACCCTGAGAGCTTTCTTATTAGGAGATGGCAATGACCCATAACTGGGCCATGTTCTATTGTTGTCTTTTCATTGTTCATTGATCCATTGAATATGCTTTACTTCCCTTGTCGGGTAATTGTTCCCTTAAGTTCTTTTCAAAGCTAAGCTCATAATTCTATTTATCTGAAACCTGGAAGTTGTCCATATTCTCTTGTGCCTGTTGTCACCATCTGTTCTTACTGAATGGCTACTTCCCAACAACAGTCTCTTAGGACATGGGTGATATTTTGATAACAACAGATAATGGAATTGGAATCTTCTCTTACCCTCTGGAATTACTCAGACAACTACTTCAAGCAGAGGAGACACGCTCAGTAAGTTTCAACTTCTTCGCTGGCAGCAAAATTCCCTCTTTGCTCATCTGGTAGAGACTTTACATATGGTCACAAATCCATCAGCACAATCAGCTTGAAAAATTATAGAACAAGTGAACTTACTGGATCACAGTCTCTATAATTTTTGGAACAATCTGGCCACCAAATGGCAGCAATCTTATCCAAGCCTATTACAATTGCTGATGACCTTGGGACCAACAATACTAATAAGAAATATAAGAGAGTGAAAAATAATTTAGTCAAGTTTTTAAGAGCATAAGAAATTGTACAAACCCAAGAAAGGTAGTTAGTGTTTTCATTACAATTTCATAAAACATTTTTAAAGAAGTAAAGAAAATATATGAAAAAATATGCATTACTAAAATAATAAAATATGCTTTTCCATATAATACAATTACCTTTTAGTTACATCTGTTTTTCAGGTCATATTTGTAATTGACAATGGTAGCAATGGTGCATAGTTAGGTTTATTAGAGCTGTTTTGCCTTGGTGACACTATCCAAGCTAATGTGCCAAACAAAATGTAGCCTAATTAGTACAAATGAAGGAAAGAAGACAATTAGCCAAGAGGGAATAATAAGCGAAGGGAACAGATTATGTTAATCTAGACAGGCCTGGAAACTTCCAGCCAAGAGGTGACAGCTAGATGAACTCACCTATTATTCAAAACACACTTTGGAAAATGAGGGTTCTAATTGATCCTGAGATTGATTTTAACTTGGATATTTGTTCAGGATGATGAGCTTGAGTTGATATTTTTATTAGTAATTGGTATGATGAATGAGCCCCACAAAATTTTAGTAAAAAATATAGTATATATGTTATCACCATTAAACCACAGGTAAAAAGCACTACAGTGTTCTCAGGGGCATTAATACAAATTAAGTTTGGAAATGCCTAGCAAACAGAAATTTATTATTTATCATACTGTGATCTACATTTAAGAAAAGAGAACAAAAGTATTTAGTTTAACTCATCTCACATTTCTTCAGAAAATTTCTGATATTAGCTCTTGAAAGCAGAATATATTTGAATGCTCTATTTATTATATTTGAATAGATGCTCTTCTGCTAGTCCTTTTATTAACAGGTAATGGCTTTTAATTCTTTAGCTGCTATCTAGAGGAATATTTGCGTTATCGCATGTGGAATTTATGAAACTGGCGCAGAAGTGACAGTCGGACATGTGAGGTTCAGGAAAGAGCTCTTAATTAAAGCAGCGCTGCTGGTTCAGGGGACTAAGATCCACATCCTGAACAACCTGGACAATGAGATCTTCTCTCTATATATTGAAGGGATTAAAAGGAACAAAACATAGTAGAGAAAGATTTATTGTGCTTAGCAGGTATGTTGTAGAAAGCTTGTAGCTTCGAGCACAGCATAGCTCAGATCACCAGGAGACACCTGGCATGGGAGGAACCAAGGTCGGACCACACCCGTCTTCCACATTCTTTCCAAATGGAGTTAACTATAGGCTAGCAAAAGAATGCAGGAGAAAGCAGGTTACTTGGACGAATTCAGATTGCTAGCCCCCTGAAAACGTCTTATTTCCCTTATCATTTGGAGGCAAGAGTAGAGAACGAGAAAGGTAGAAATATTTGTTTGTGTTTTCCCTTACCCAGTATGTAGACCAGGACTATTCATAAGGGATATCAAACGATATTAAAGAGATGAGACACCAAGACATAAACGCTGAGAACCTCCAGTTCTACTGATCATAGTACTAGGCGACAGGTGGGGTTGGTGAGAGTTTTACAACACATTTCAGGTTTATAAGATCTTAGAAGTGTCCTTTAAGTCTTGCTCAGATTAGGGTGTCAATTGACCCCTACAGCCTGGTGAATGTCAGGCAGTCACTTTGCTACAAGTGAGCCCTGACTCCTAAATGTTATCACTAGATCTTACAAGGCCAATTGCACTTGAGGGTTTCAGTCCATTCTGAAACTTCTTACGTTGGTAGATAATCCTAAAAGTTGAGAATGTTTTTTTTTTTTTGTTCAAATATTTGGAGATAAAAAAACAAAACAAAACAAAAAAAAACCTCACATATTTTTATTATATGAAAAGCTATTGTTTATTACCATTTCTCTTTTGACAATAGTGGAAAATAATGGTCATGAGAAATATAATTTTAAACTGCATTGTCTTTGCTTAAGACATCACTAGAAAATGACATATGTATTTGAGTTATCATCAAAAGCATGAAATTGTGATGAACATTTACTTGAAAAAAAATTGAAACCAAGTTAAACCTAACTATTTTCTTTTGATTGCACTGCCAATGGATAAATGTGAGCTCATTTGAGTGATTCCTGTAAGTATATATACATTTCTAAATTGGAACAAGCCAGAATATGAATAAATTTCCCAATCCAATCTCAACTAATGTTCTATTTAAGTCTTGGAATGTTATATAAATATTTTTAAATGATACTGAAATGTTTTGGTTGAGAGGTAGTAAAAGCAAATCTTAACATATTAGTGAACTATTTGCCAATTTAATTTAGAAACACAGAAATGCTTCCATGTGCAGAAAGGTTTACTCCATTGTAGAATATTTATAGCATATTACATGCATATTGCAGCAATATATTATTAAAGACATATTATTTTCAAATATTAAGTATTGTACATTTGAAGGTATAGTAAAGCACATTTTCTACTTTTTGTACCTGTTCTCAGAGAAGTTAGCGTTTAACCAAAGCTGTTTTACTTCTTGTAGAGAAGGAAACATTTCAGTGATAGCATGTCTGAAGAGAAAGATTGTTTACAGCTGTTATTATAGTCTTTGTTGTAAGATTACTAGTTGCTGGTAAGTTTATCTTACTTTTTATAAGTACATGTAAATGCTGATTATTTGTCTAAGTGAACTCCTGCTGTTGTATAATGACAATTAATTATTTCCCACCCCAAATACTTCATTGTCACTATAAAAATACACAGCTCTCCACTTCCATTGCTTCTGCTGAAGCCGGCTTTTTGCAACACTCCTTTTTATACTGTAGAGAGCCACTGTGCCAACTGAAAATTATTTCATGGCCACTTTCCACATCCTACTTTATCTTGACAGGGTGTCAACCTCTTACATGATAGAAAACATCTGCATTAAATAGGCCCTTTTCTTTATCAAATTAATGAGGAAAGACTAGCATAGCAGTTTAAAGTGTCTCTTTCAAATACTCAAATATATCAAGATGAAGACAAAAAATACGATTTATGCTATAAAATTTTCCACCAGTTAGATGATGCAACGAAGCTGTGAGTAAATGTTTCATGGGTTAACATTTTATTAAAGCATAGTTATGTCCACTTCTATGTATGCTTTTACTGAACTTCCCTAGTGACACCCCTTCTTTACGCCAGCAGCTTCTGCGCAATTAAACAGGAGAACTGAACAGAAGTCATATACAAAAATGAAATGTTGCCATGTGATCATGGCGAGCACATTTGCTCCAAATTTAGCTTTTAAATATTTTATATGCAAAAGACAAAAAGATATAGGACCAGGCAGAGATGTAATATATAATTGTCACAAAATACAAAACATTTGGAAGTTTAATTGGATATTAGCTAACTAACAGAAACTAGCATGGGCAAATATTCCAAAGCACAGTGTTTCCATAGTCTTTGGTCTGTGCTTTAAGAATTTCTACATTGGATGTTACAAATAAGGAAATGTCGAATCCAGATCAACGAAATTTATAAAACAGTGATTTGGCATACAGGGAAAATGCCAACAGTTGCATAAACAAATTTCTGTCCAGGGGAACAAATGTATGTGAATAGTTATCTACATATTAATAGCACATCTCTGTATATCTGACATTTAGTGACGTGTAAAAAAAAGCCCTCTATATATTTATCTTTTGTGCATTTTTTATACATGCCCTAATTTTAAATATAGTCCCTAATGCTGGAAAAGTCACTGAAATTACACGTGACCAATGACAGGTGCTGATTGTGTGTGTGAAGTTGAATCAGAAATATCAGAAAATCTGAGAGTACATGGGAGATACACAGAGTATAAAGAAATCTTTGAACACAGTATGCCAGACCTTAGAATATTATTTTGGTGTCTGACTGGGTTGCTAATACTGTCCTATATATTTCTTTCTTCTTTGAGATAACATAATAAAAAGAAAGAGCAGTGTTTACATGGAAGTAAAAATACCTATGCTGATCTCTACCCTTTGTGACAAAAAATATCTTAATAACACCTGAGTTTCCATTTTGTAGGGAACTAGCAGAAAAATTAATTTTAGTTCCCACCCAATAAAGGGGCTTTGTATGCAGTACATAGACACAGAAGGTTATTGTCAAAAAAATGTGCCATGTGTGTCAAAGCAAGCAGGAGGTTCAATAAATGGCTCCAAAGAAAAATCTGAATTGAATAGAATAAGTCTTTTATTAATGATAAGAAAAGTGAGAAACAGTGTGTGCATATATGCGTTTCTAACAATAAAACTAGTTTAAAGGACAAACACCATTTGGAGGAAAAGTGCAGGCATCAGGTCATCAAAGATTGCTGGCCTAGATGCTTCACGGTATATGTACACACATACAAATACATATATTCTGTATATTTAAAGAAACAAGAGAAAATTACTACCAAATCCAATTTGTAAATCGGAATTGGATCCTAGACAAGGAGGATGGGTAATTCTTAAGAAAATTAAAAGGCAGACTCATTATTACATGAGATTATTGAGTTGTAATCCAGGTTCTCTCTCTCTCTCTCTCTCTCTCTCTCTCTCTCTCTCTCTCTCTCTCTCTCTCTCTCTCTCTCTGCTGTGTCTCCCTAGAACTCCAGGAATTGGGGAGCACAGGGTGTTCTTTGACAGATGTCATGGTCATGCTCCTAGAAGAATTGTTTTTATCACAGTCTGAATATAATCCAGAGAGCTTTTGGTTCTGGGCTACACTCAAAGTTGGCAAGATGACATGTCCCCTGGTGTATTTTTCTCGGAACAATTATTCCGTGTGTGACATATATTGTACCTCCTTTCTGGGTCCACGCTTGATAAAGCTATCATAGATTTAATGCCCCAGATGCAATTGAGATGAAGTTTAGTGTGCTAGATAGCCACTAAATCCCCTTCCTTGGATTCATCTATACCCGTGGAACAGAGAGGAAGAAGCAGTCTGGGCAAAGAAGCCACACAGCAAGGCAAGCTAATGGCTACACTCCCAAACGCACAGGGAGTTATGGAACTAAGATGGATCTTCAAAATTGTTCTAGTTTGAATTCTATTGTCAAGAATTCATCAGTGATTGAATGTAGACCACCCAGGAAGGAGCATGGTTTTCAAAGAGGTGACTCCCGTCAGCTGAGACAATTCCCAGAAGGCACTTGAACATTTTGTGCCCTTAAAGCTTCTGGCAGCTAGAGCAGCAACTCTTTCACGGTGGGTGAATGGTTGAGCACATCACTTGATTCAATACAGGTTAGTAGAGAGAAGGGAGATGTTGCATCATTAAAATGTTGCATAATTTTCAAGGTAATTTACTAGTAAATAACTCTTTTTTGGCATAAACCTGATGGTGTATTCAATTAATATTACCATCATATCCATTTTCTGGGAGAGCAGTTGGAGTAGGAACTCTGAATTGAAAGGTTGTCTCGTAGTATCTTTAGATATTAAGTCTTAAGCAGATATTTTAAACTTGTCTAATAATCATTTTCATATTCTATATAAAGTGTCTCTACATAACTTTTTCAATTGTACTGCTTGCTTCTGAAAGTGTCTAGACTAGAACCTACAATACTTTTAACATTTAACACTTTTTAAAATACAACTACCAGTATTTGTAATTCAGTTACTTTTAAAAGAATATAATATAATTACATGAATTAAGTAGTGTATACAACCCCCCCAAAAAATGTATATGCATACAAACACACAAAGATAAAGATGACAATATCAGCACGTGCAAACACTAGTGGAAATTCTGCCACAATTTTCTCATTTTATGGAAACTACAAATTAAAAATTAAATACCTCCTCCTACTTCTCCAAAACTCCTCATTCACTGTGCATTTCTTCTAAATATTTGAATAGCTATCTTTCTGCTGGACTCCATGCTAGATATCTCTTGCTTTCATATTGTATCATCAGTGTTTTAAGATTGATGCATCATGATTTAATATAGAAATACCAAATGAGCAAATAAAAGAGTAGATAAATGAATAAGTAAGACAATTTATTAAAAATTAATCTTTTTCATATCAGAAGATCCTAAAAAAGGCCTGGTAACAATACTCTGGTAATTAAAGAAACACAGATAACAGTGATCCAACAAGGCACTGTCAATGATGAGCATTTTTTTTTTTAATTAATGACTATTTTCCCCACCATACGGTAAGATCAACAAGGGCCACGATAGAATATGATTTTGTAAAACTTTTTGTCCTCACACTCTCTCTGTATGTGGCAAACTATCAGTGCTTTATAAATATATTTTGAAGGAATGAATGAATAAATAAATAGACAATCTGTCTCAGGGACTAAGATTAACGTATGAGAACGCAGACAAAACAATTGTGAGGCTAACTGCGATGATTAGTTATTGCCAGAGGAGGGAGGCAAAGAGTAACAGAGCAAGGGCAAATGGCTGGTTGAGCAAGAGGTACCTCTCAAAAAGACTTCAAACAAGGATGGTTACTCGGGGGCATGTTGTGGTCAATAATTAGCAGAGTGGCTCATGTGACAGAGATTATGTAAGAGTCAGAAGAAAAATTACTCTCAAAAGCAAAGTCAAGCCATTAGTCAAGACCAAAGGGCACTATGTAAAATTGGAGGAGAAAAGCTAAAACATGACACACTAAAAGAAGCCATATATCAGACTATACAACAAGGAATAACAAGGCTTCAGAAATGTAGTCAGGTGGAAAATCTCTTCTGACAGTCCTTGTGTTGCTCTGTGTGTCTTCAAAACTCTTGATCTGATCTAGGGAATAAAATCACTGTTTCTGAAAGTGACAGGAGTTTGGAGCTATCCCTGGGAGTTATTACCTAGCGTAGAGTATATAGTTTGATTTTTTAAAAAGTTGTCAAGTATTGAGAAAAATGAGATGAGGAGCACACCTTGATTACAGATTCAAAAAATTATGCATAAAGGGAGGAGATGATGAAGGTTAGGCATAAAACCAATGAAGAAATTCTAAACAAAAAAATCTGGAGAGATGGGCAATTTCACTTTGCAGCCTTTACCTCTTCTAATTGTTTTTCAGTGAAATAAATGGAGCTCAATATCTTTTCTGGATGCAGTGACAACTGCAAAGACAGAAATTGATTTCTAGCAGTTTTGTTTTAGTCCTGACTTTTCTATAACCATGGCTGCATTTCTCAATTTAGATTGTATTCAGATTTATTTTCATACTAGAGGCCCAATGCATTAAATTCATGCAAGAGTAGACTTTCACGCTACCTGGATCCCTCCCTCAGAGCTAGAGTGGCTGCCTGGATCCCCCACAGCCACAGTGGCTATCTCTATCCCACATCTGCAGCCCCGGCTTCATCTGGAAGGTGATCCGGAAGGATGTCTGGTCTAATTAGCATATTACACTTTTAGTATTATAGATACTTATATACTAGAGGCTTGATGCATTGAATTCATGCACAGGTAGGGTCCCATGGCTGGTGAACAGGGCCAATCAGGTTCCCTGCCTTGCCTCCCCACCTCCTCCTTCCCTCACTGCCTCAGAGCCTGGTAGCTGGGTCACAGTCCCTTTCCCCCACCACTTGTTGCCACTGCTGGTCGCTGTCTGAGGGTGATAGGCAGGGTAATCACCCCCAGCTCTACTATCCCACTGTAGTCCCACTCTCATCAGGGCCCATCAGGGCCGACAGTGCCTGAACTGCTGTCCACTGCCAGTGCCACGTCGCCAATACTCACCATGTTTCAGGCTGCCCCCTAGTGGTCAGCATGCGTCATAGTGAGCAAACTCCTGGTCTCCCATTTGAATTCCCTACACTTTGCATATTAGCAATACATATGGAGTCCCATAAGAGAGAAGATAAAGGATGAAATAATGGCCAAATTTCCAATTTTGATGGTATTTATTAAGCTATATATTAAAGAAGCTTAGTAAATCCCAAATTAAAAAAAAAGATACCCACAAATAAATTCATAGCTAAACGCATCACAGTCTATGGGGTTAGAAGGTAGTAGGGTGATATATTTAAAGTCTATAGGAATAAAAAAACAAGCAAGGCCAATCACCAATTCTATATCCAGGAAAGCTATCTCTCAAGAATAAAGGAAAAATACTACCATTTCCAGATGATGTAATTGCCAGGGAAGAAAGCTGCTGCTAGCAGACCTGCCGTATAGCAAATATTGCAGGATTCTTTAAGACTGAAAGGAACTAACATAAGAGTTTAATGCTGAACCACAGGGGAAAATGAAGTGTCCTTTTGTATAAATATTAAAGTCCTTAAAAATATGTATTCTCTCTTTTATTCTCAGCTTTTATTTTTATATTTTATTTTTAGAATGTTTTATTTATTTCGGAGTGGATGGGAGAGGGTAAGAGAGAGAGAAACATCAATGATGAGAATCATTGAATGACTGTTTCCTGCACACCCCACAATCCAGGCATAGGCCTTGTCTATGAATCCAACACTGAACTTCTGTTTCATGGGTTGATGCTCAATCATTGAGCCACATCAGCTGGGCTATTCTCAGCTTTTAAAAAGAAAAGATTGTCTAAAGCACTAGCACATTTATGACACACTAGAGGCCTGATGCACAAAATTTGTGAAAGAGTAGGCCTTCTCCCAGTTGCTGGCACTGGCTTCCTTATGGCACCCAGGACCCAGGTTAGCTTCCTTCTGGCCACTCACAGGCACCTGGACCTGGGCTTCCCTCGTAGCCTCAGCTTCATCCAGAAGGACGTCTGGTCTAATGTCTAATTAGCATATTACACTTTTATTACTATAGATAAACACACACATACACACACACACACACACAGCACCTATAATTTTCCAGAAATGCTAGTATAATTGTGAAGTAGATAGCGACAAAGATGCATAATGTAATCTGTATTCACAGTAGCCACAATTTAAGAAAATAGCACAAACATGGTTAAAGCATCAATGGGAAATCAGAATTACACATACTAGTACAACCCAAGCTGAATGATCACATCTATAAATGAAGGTATAAGTCACTCATTTTAAAGCTTAATTTATTACGTAAATTATGAAACTACAGATTGTACAAAAAGCTTTCAGAATGTGATTTATGCTTGCAATTAAACACAAAAATGGGTAGTGATTCTTTTGAGAACAGAGGCATTAAATAAAGAACCTTAGTTAAACAAGGGAGCCAGAAGAGGTTTATTCTTTCACTGAATTAGAGTTCCTAAAGGTTCCAGGCCTATTTTGGTCTACAAATAATTGAAGATATCCTTCAATAGCGGTATCATACAAATGTACTTTACTTTGATCATAGCTCAGAACATTACTCTGGCAATATAATTAGCATTTATTATGAAATAATAATTAAGCAAGACCCCAAATAATGGTACCTGTAATAAAAAAAACAAACAAACTGCTGACTAATGAGAGTTTGAAATACATGGGGCAATGGTGGTTGATTTGGGGAAAAGGGGATAAACAAGGTACAGGGATGGAACAGATCTTATTCGTATATGTTCATTCACTTAGGAAGAAATGTAAGCCTGGTTGGGTAGTTTTCTGTCTTTAATAACTTCATATGTAACACATTTTGAGTGAAAAAATATTGTGGAGTCTGATGTCCCACTAGGTAATCTGTAACTCAAAACTCAGGTCTGAAACATGGAAAAAAATGTATTTTTCTCATAAATTTGTTTTCATAGCACTTTATATATTTTAAAGAAATTATACTGAATGATCCCATTATTTACTTAGGAGACTGTATAATTTGTACAAAGTAATTTTTAAGTGTTTGTAAAGCTAACAACTAAATAAGTCCCCTTCCTTTCCACCTTCCACTTTTGAGTCTTGGGAAGACAAACATATCCAGGTGGGAAAAGAGAAGAAAATAAATAAACAAACAAACAAATAAATAAATAAATGTTCTTGTAACTCCAAGTGACTTCCACAAGGTGGCAGATTTTTAAAGCCATAATATAATACTTTTTCACTTTATAGTCTGTCTAAAAAGACTCAAAATGAAAGGGCATCTAAAAAAATGCCTATAAATTATTTATTTTATTTGTCCATTCTTTTAAACTGTAGATAAAACTGTTAAATTAACTATTTTTTTCTGCAATGTTCAGTGTGGTGGTTAACTCTAAAATAAAAAAGTAAACGTGGTTTGGCAACTTTTTTTTCTTCAAATTCTGATGCAGTAGAATTTAGTTACTTTTTAAATTATTACATTTAAAATAGTTATATAATTATTTAGCCTAATAACAAAATTAAATTCATTATATATATATATATATATATATATATATATATGTACATATATATATATATATAAGTTAGGCACAAATATTTTTGAAAGTCTGTCTAAATTATATTGAATGTAGCAAGATTCTACTGAAAACAAATATTTTATTATTAATTAATTAATACAAATCAGTTGCATTTTACTAAGTTGTAGACTAAACTACATTGTTTTAAAAATCAAGATCCACTGTGTCATTTCTCTGGCCATGTTGTCCTCGCCTCCTATAGGCTGAGACAACTAGTTTCATAATTTTTATGGTTATTATGCCTATGAATTTCCTTATAGTTTTCCACAAACGTCTACTTTTAAATAATTTATTGCTTAATTTTGCATGTTGTTTATTTATTCTCATGTTAATAATTTATGTCTTTTTTACTTCTCAATATTGAGGTTTTTAGTTTCATCCAGGCCAGTGTGTAGGACTGCAATTCATCCACTTAAATTAAGGTACAACACTGTATTTATCCATTTTACTTTTGAAGGACATTTGCATGGTATCTAGTTTCTTGGCCTCCATCAACAAGGCTTCTTTGAACATCCTAATATGGTGCACAAGTATAAGTTTTTTGGAGTCATGAGATTTGTTTTTCTCAGCTTACTGAGATATATTATTTTCCAAGCTAGTTATATAGATTTATGCACATTAGCAGTTTATCACAATTTTTCCCATCCTAATCAATACCTGTTATATTATCAGACTTTTAATTGTTGCTGAGCTAATAATTTTAATTTTGCAATGATTGCTAATATGATCTAGCTCATTTAAAAATATGTAATCCATTTCTAGTGGAATATTTATCTTTATTTAATTTTATGTATTTGTTATACTTATTTTAATTATATGCAGTTTTAAATTTCTTCTTCTAGTGTTTTCCTTCCCCCTCTTTGTTTCTGAATATGACAATAAGCATTCTCCAGAAAACAGCTATAGGGTAACATCTTGGAAGGCCTGATAATGAATGAGCTGGTTGGGACTGGGACCCTGCCTACAGCCCAGCAGAACAGGCAGCACAATCCTAGCACAATCTGAAGCCTCCCACGCCTGGATGCCAGGAAAACTTATGAACTAAACTGACTCCTGGCATTTATTTTGCTTTTTCGATATGGCCTCCCAACCTTAGAACTGAGAACTTAATAAGCCTTCTTTTCTGAATCCTGCTTTGCTTTTTCTCTAAAAAAACAAAACAAAACAAAACAAAACAAAAAACACTTTTTTTTCTTGGTAAGTATCGAAGTAGATCATTTTTACTAATTTTATCAGGATAAATCTATTTCCATTCTAGCATTTTAAAAAATTATATAAATGCCCTAATGTTTCCTCTCTTTCTTAATAGGTTCTATTCCCAGTTCATGTTTTTGGCCTTTAAAAAATTAAAATACACCAGGGTAATTTGTTTTCTAAGAACACATCTGGCATACAATCTTACCAGGCATTTATTTATAAGAGGGAAACATTAACAACTAAATGGCTAAGTGACAATGTTATACTGACTATTGGTTTAATACAGAAAGTGTTTTTTAGGCATTTTCAAATATCTTAGTGAAATCAAATAATCATCATCTCACATGTTAATATAGTTTTCATTTTAGTTTACAATATTTGCTAAGCTAATAAGCATAATATTCAATGGCTAATTCATCTTAGAGTTAAATTTATAAATCCGATGTTTCTCCTTCTAGAGTTCTAATAAAAGCACTTTTATTTGAAACAAAAAACATTTGTTAAATACTTGTTTAATCAATTATTTTGTTACATTATACAAGCACATATATCATCTTACTTAATACTATAACATATGTTATATATATGAGAATCTAAATTTGTCATGTAAAGATTAAATCAATTCATTAATGCTCCTATATAATAAAAGCCCAGGGACCAAACAGCCAAATGACCAGAATGACCAAAATGACCAGAATGACGGGGCCCCTTGTCCAGGCCAGCCCCATCCCTGAGCGGCCTCCTCACCCCGATCAGGGGCGGGGCCAGCTAGCAAACTGCCCTCAGCCCCTCGCTCTACCAGGGGTCTTCAAACTACGGCCCGCGGGCCACATGCGGCCCGCACAGGAGTCTGATCCGGCCCGCCAGGTTTTTTGGGCAGTGAGCGCAGCCAAGGTGTTACAGTAGGAATTAGTAGTTCATATAGTCTGGTCCTCCAGCTCTCTGAGGGACCGTGATCTGGCCCCCACTTTAAAAAGTTTGAGGACCCCTGCGAGTCCCATCCCAGATCTGCCCCCCAACACCCTTATTCACTGCCTGGCTCCCTGGTGCATTTAGTGAAGCACAAGAAAATAATTACCAGTCCCTTCTGTCCCCATCCAGTCTCCAGAGGGCTCTGCTAATCCTGCAGCCGAGGTGTGTCGTTCCCCCTCCATGGCCCGCAGCCCCAGGAGACCTTCCAAGTTAGCAAAAAAGGTGGTCTAAGCATTAGCTGGATGGTGGGCCTCTGCTGAGGAATGTAGATTGGCTGGGTGGGGATTTTGTGAAATCATGGTGCCTTGCAGATTAGGTGAGCTTTCAATCTCTCTTTAAAAGGGGCGGTGAAGAGGACCCGCAGGCTGCCAGGAACAACAGCAAAGGGTAGGCAGATTCAAAAACAGAAAACTTTTAAACAAACAGACGTGAAGATCATATCGGGAAACTGAGGGCAGAGCCCAGGGAAGAATGCAAAAATCATTAGAGGGCCATCATCCATCTTGATATACATTTGCAAACAACACATAAACAAGTTCAACTCAACAACTGTTTTGTGAAATGCAAAACAGCTCTGTTGTGGGTTATCTTTTGGACATCCTTAAAGTATAATTGGATCCAGCTGGGCGAAAGCTATAGCTTCCAGCATTAGACCCCACAGCAGGCCCTGCCTGATGGGTCCCCGTCAGGGTGTACTGCCAGACCCCACCCATGCATGCATTCATGCACTGGGCATCTAGTATATATATAACATAATTATAAAATTATCTATATATCATTATGGATGTAGTTTATAGAATTCTTCATCTTCTAATAAACATGGAATGGTTTATATATAATATCATCATAAAAAAGTATAATGACATTAAATGAAAATAATTTCAATGACCTGACAACATTTTACTGAATTTTATAAGTTTAATAAAGAGAATAATGCTTTGGCTGGTTCATAATAAAAATAATATTTTCTTAATGATGCCAATTTCCGCATTCTATTCAATCTGTTCCTTTTTTCTATTTAAACTCTACCTTGTCAATCTGCCATGGAAATCTCAATTTAATCTAAATAAAAAACTTATAAAATAGCTCTATAAATTTAGCAATTGTTTTCAAATTGAGAGATCTTACAGGATTTTCTGTTTTACTCCTATTATTGTTCTAGCATCAGTCAACACTGTTAGTGACTGAGCTATTTCAGACTTACTCCCTATCCCTGTATTTTATGACACTGCAATCATCTGATTTCCCTCCTGCCCCCTTGCTAATCCATTCTCCTGGTCAGCTTTCTTTCAGGCTTATTTCATCTGTCAGATAAATGTTCATGTTTCTAAAGCTTTAATGGCAGTTCTCCTCTTTTCATTCTGTCTTCCTTCTGGCCAATGACTTTAATTATGACTCTGATAACCACCTACACATATAGGAATCACAGGTCCATGACTTCCAGACACACTTCTCCAAGGTCTACACCCTTTATACGACTTTTTAGGGAACAAGTCTTCCTAAATATGTTATCAGACCTTAAAATCTCTGAGAGTGTTCTCCAAACCTGGCCTTCTACTACTGCTGGATGACTTGAGCCGTTTAAATCAGAAACCTAGAATCCATTCTCTACACCGTTGTCCTTTCTTCCACATATTCAGTTCTTCATCTCGACATCTTGCGTTCCTAACCCTCTACATACCTTTTCAGTACCCCAGTCTTCCATTCCTGTCATCACAATCCTAAACCACATTACCATTCTGTTTTATATCATACCTGTGACCTTGGGCAAGCCTAATTGATGCACAGAAATTCATTTTTGGCTCACTCCAATTCATTCTCCACACTGAAAATAGAATGATGTTTATAGAGCTGAAATCTGTTTATGTCACACTTGAATTTTCATATTACATGAAAATACCAATCTCTGAAAGTACAATGCTGGAATTGCTTCACAATGACCTAAAGAAAAAAGATAAAAACCCCTAACACCACTCCTCTTCTTTCCTCTAGCATTATGTCTCACTAACTTTCCTTTCTGTTGTAATTTGTTCCAATTTGTTTTGCCTGACATGCATCAGTCAACAAGATGTATTCATAGATACTTTTGCTTTTGACTGGATTTTTCTTCATACCTATCCTTGCCCAGTGTACGATTTAGGAAGATATATTTTTTTTTGCCTGGTACATCAGTAATTATTCTCTATAATTTTTGTTTTATTATATCCAGTAAAATAGAATCTCAATATTGCCAGCTTTCATGAGAGGTGACGTTTGCATGATCCCACATTTGGGAAGGGAGAGGGGAATGAATAAATAATACTATAGCTTAAAATTTCCAAATTAAAAATGCAAAAAAGGATTACTTCACAGTAGTTTTTACATGTACAATGACCATTATAGTAACACACAACCGCTTTAATAAATATGACTAGCTAAAAGGTCACCTTTGCATATGACATCTGCAGAGCAAGCTATTTAAACAAGAAAAGCACAATATATTATACATTATTACTCACGGATTTTCTTTCTGAGTGAACACTGTTTTTTAATGGCTAACTGTGTTTATATTTGAAAATATGGGATATATGAGTGTTATAAACTGAATATTTACGTCCCCTTAATATATATATATATATATATATATATATATATATATATATATATATATATACATTTTTCAATTCTAGCCCAATATGTTGGGTTTAGGAAGTGAAAGCTTTTGGTGATAATTAGTCCATGAGCTGGAAACCTCATAAATAGAATTCATTTCCTTATAAAAGGGACCCCAAAGACCTCTCATCTTCTTTCTGCTATGTAAAGATACAATAAGAAGACAACAGCTGAAGCCGGTTTGGCTCAGTGGTAGAGTGTCGGTCTGCGGACTGAAAGGTCCCAGGTTCGATTCTGGTCAGGGGCATGTACATTGGTTGCGGGCATATCCCCGGTAGGTCGATGTTTCTCTCCCATCGACGTTCCTGGCTCTCTATCTCTCTCCCTTCCTCTCTGTAAAAAATCAATAAAATATATTTAAAAAAAAAAAAGACAATAGCCTAGCTGGTTTGGCTCAGTGGATCAAGTGTTGGCCCACAGATTTAAGGATCCCAGGTTCAATTCTAATCAAAAGGGCACCTACCTTGGTTGTAGGCTTGATGCATGTGGGAGACAACCAATTGATGTGTCTCTCTCACATCCATGTTTTTATCTCTGTGTCTCTCCTCTTCCCTTCAACTCTCTCTAAAAATCAATGGAAAAATATCCTCAGGAGAAGAAAGGAAAAGATTAGTTATGCTAGACTGATGTGTCTCATTGGTTGAGCCTTGAGCCAGGAACCAGGAGGTCACAGTTTTATTCCCATCAGTGGGCATGCAGGAGGCAGTGGATCAATGATTCCCTCTCATCATTGATGTTTCTATCTTTCTCTCTCATATCTATGATTTTTTTAATAAGAAAGCAGAAGTTTGTTAGCCAGGAGAAGGCTATCACCAGAAATTGACCTTGACCTTGCTGGCATTCTGATCTTGGGCTTCCAGCTTCCAGAACTATGAGAAATAAACTTTCTTTGTTTACAGGCCGCTCAGTCTAAGGTGATTTGTGTAGCAGCCTGAACTGACAGAAACAATGGGAAATTTAAAAATAAAAAATAATGCATATGTACATTTATCTCATGGTTAAAATTTGAGAATAAAAGAAATGTGTGTCTCTTGAATGGAAAAAAAATAAAATGACATTCAAAATAACATGATTTTCAGTAGTAATTTCAATTGTTTTTAATCTAGCTCACACATTGTAAGGTCAAGTTTTTTTGTTTTGTTTTGTTTTTTGTTTTTTTAGTTTAAAAAGATATTTTATTGTTTTTTTACAGAGAGGAAGGGAGAGGGATAGAGACTTAGAAACATCGATCAGCTGCCTCCTGCACACCCCCACTGGGGATATGCATGCAACTAATGTATATGCCCTTAACTGGAATCGAACCTGGGACCCTTCAGTCCACAGGCCAATGCTCTATCCACTGAGCCAAACCAGTCAGGGCTGTAGGATAATGTTTCTGACAGTTACTTCTTGTTGTTTTAATGTAAGGTAAGTGCCTGAGATTAAACTTTTGGTTACCTGAAGCAAGGCACCCACTTCAAAGGCGTCCATCTGAAATAACACATAGGCCAGATGCAACTAGATAAAACACCTGGCTGCCCCAACCAGCAAGTTCTCCTGTTAGAAAGCCAGTGACTTAAATAACTGACCATTGCTTTTCCCGTCCCTTGCTTTTATTGCCATGCTAACGTTTTAAATTCACCAGTAAACAGTAAACCCCTGAATCCTCAGACATCTCACCCCTGACTCCAACAAAGGCAGAACCCCAGAACCTTTCTCTCTCCTTGCCACAGATCTTGCTGTATGTGACCCTTGAGCATGCCATGTACTCTCCTGTGAGCAATAAACTTTCTCAAAGTCCCAGTGGTTATTGCTGAGGTGCCTCTTGCAATCATATTAAAAACGAGTCCAGCTACCACATTCATTGGCTCCACTTAGAGAAACATCTATGGGAGCTGGCCAGAATAGCCCTGGCCCAGGGGAGCATCCCAGGCCTTTCTAGCTGAGAGCATCACTGACCATGGGCTGTGACCAATACAAAGCAATCCCTCTTAGTGAAATAGTGTTAGTGAATTCTTTAAAACACATGTGTTGAAATAATTTGCAGGGTTTTAAAAATAGCCATTCATGTGTACAAAATGGAAGGAAGAAATTAAACTTTTTATGACTTCAGATGACATGTGACATGGTTGTCTATTTGGAAAATGCCAATGAATTAACAATACAGTTTTTAGGGATTTAAGAAAACAACCAGGATATTACATTTGAAAGGAGTTTTTAGAGGCCAAATAGGCAGGTGTAGGAAATTTGAGGAAGTAAGGGGTCCATGGGAAAAGCGCAGGGCTACAGAGCTGCAGAAGGCCCATTTCCATAGAATAAGGGAGTGGGGAGCTGCAGAAGGTGCATGTTTACAGAACAAAGGGAAGGAAGCCCCTCATGCAGAGAGGGAAGAGGAAAGCCCAAAGGGAACAGGAAAAGGATAGGGGAGAAGAAGAGGAGAACCTCACATACCTCACCTGAGGTTTGAGCTCCGAAGTTGCTGTAGTGACCAATCAAAGGGGACAGTGACCAATCAGAGGGGATGTCAGGGCACAAAGAACTGCAGCCTTTATAAACTGTAGAGAAAAGGGACTTAGTGGGACTCTCCCACCTCCCCATGTGGGAGTCTGTGCTTGTTTCCCAATAAATTTCCATCTTTCACTATATCACCTTCTGTCCGTGGTTTCATTCTTCGACTCCACTGGGCAAGGACCCGGGAATCATCCTGCCCAGAGGAACACCACGTGTTCCAGTTCAATTTTCACGTTTCATAATGTAGTAGTATAATCAGTGCCACGGTATTACAATATTCTATATATCCTAGTGCAATATTATAGTACAGTGAAAAAAACTCAAGGAGACTATGTCAACATTTATAAACACTTTATTAGTCAAGAAGAATTAGTATAAGAAAGATTACTGAATATATTGGTTCTGGTTATAAATCACTTGTCTATTTTATAAATGCATTCGGTGAAAACCTCCAACTTAAAGATTGAAACTGTCTTTCAAGTTGAAGCATCTGTTGCCATAAAATCAACTTTGTATAAATTAACTGTAATTAACTGTAAGATTATCCTGTTATGAGTCAAAACTTGAAAAGCTCATGTCACATTTGCTAGAAGCAAAAGAATATTTGCAATTGAAAATTATAAAAATTTAGAAAAAAAGTCATTTGATTAAATAAAAGCTCACATGCTGAAACTGGTTTGGCTCAGTGGTAGAGCGTCGGTCTGCGGACTGAAAGGTCCCGGGTTCGATTCCGGTCAAGGGCATGTACCTTGGTTGCAGGCACATCTCCAGTGGGGGGTGTACAAGAGGCAGCTGGTCGATGTTTCTCTCTCATCGACGTTTCTAGCTCTCTATCTCTCTCCCTTCCTCTCTGTAAAAAAAAAATCAATAATATATATATTTTTTAAATAAACAAATAAAAGCTCACATTACAGAGTTATATATAAATGCAGTTCTGATTGATATGGGTTAAATTAGCAACGCGGGACACTCTTTAATAACTAAAATATATTCTTACTTTTCAAGTTTAAATTGATTTTTTTAAGAAAATTTGCTTTCTGATTCTCATGTGATCATTGATAGCATCATAAAAGTAAACAGACATTTTGCTACAGTGCATGTTCATCAATTAATTACTTAATAATTTTTCCTTAAATATTCATGCTAATATTGTATTCTCATTTGCATTAAATATTGGAAAATGTTAGAAAGTAAACTATAAAATAAATGAATTATGTCCAGCTAATGTTTCTCAGCGGTTGAGCATTGACCCATGAACCAGGAGGTCAGAATGCTCACCACCAGGGTACATGTTAGGGTTCCAGGTTCAATCCCCAGTAGGGAGCATGCAGGAGGCAGCCAATCAATGATTCTCTCTCATTGCTGATGTTTCTATCCTTCTCTTCCTCTCTCTGAGATCAATAAAGTCATGTTTTAAAATGTATAAATGAATTATTGTAGATTTCCACTATAAAATAAATTTAAAAAAACAACTATTGCAAGAATGTCCAGAGGTTGGATTCCTTACTCTTTATTTTCTGCACAGGTTTCCTATAGAGCCAATTTATGACTTCCCACTTTTCATACTGATCCCCAGAGATTGGCTGCCTTTAGGTTCCATGTGTCAGCCAAAGCATGACTAGCTGGGACATAGAGACTGGCGGAGCAGAGGCGTTATCCCAACTGTGCGATATATGAAGGGATTGTTAGCAGTGCTTGCCCCTCCTCTCCATACAGCTCAGCATACTGCACTGGCCTTAGAAGGGAAGCATTCTTTATACTGACTCAGGAAAGGGCAAAGTAAAAAAAAAAAAAAAAATTGGGTATATCTATCAAATTTGCAATGTTTTAAAGTGAAACTTTTGTTTACTGTACCCACATAATAGACACTGTAAAAAAAAGAAAATGAACTGGGTGGACAAGATGTAGGTCAACTAAAGTCTTATATGTTTTATTACCTGGGTTAATAAAGATACTCTGTTTTACAATTGAATATCTAGTACCAATGGTAATGGGGCCGCATGCTAGAAAATCAAGTATAAATCAGAACCATACCAGGCAATCCAGGTTTGTGTGTGCACTCAGTGCTTGCTCATCAATTAACTACTTAATAATTTTCCTTAAAAGACTGTTAAAATAGAGTTTACCACACAGTTGGGACAGGACATTCGCCCTATTTAATTCCCCTAGGGTAATGGTTCACAACTGGATACAATATGTCCTGCAGGGGACACTTGCTAATGTCTGCAGTCACTTTTTTTTTTTAAAATATATTATATTGATTTTTCACAGAGAGAAAGAGAGAGGGATAGAGAGTTAGAAACATCCATGAGAGAGAATCATCAATCAGCTGCCTCTTGCACACCCCCTACTGGGGATATGCCCACAACCAAGGTACATGCCCTTGACCGAAATTGAAATTGAACCCGGGACCTTTTAGTCCGCAGGCCGACGGTCTATCCACTGAGCCAAACCGGTCCCGGCTGCAGTCATTTTTTTAATGTAAGCAATGGGAGGGCTATTGGGTAAGGGCAAAGGATGCTACTGAATTTCCTACAATGCACAAGACAGTCACCCAAAACAAAGTGTTACAGGACCAGCATCTGAGTAACCCTTCTCTAGACAGACCACAGCAACCTTTGTCATCTAACTATTGAGTCATAAGAGTAACACAAAAATGGTGAAATTTTGAATTTTTGGAAAACAACTTTACTTCCCTCCAAAGAATATTCAGTTAGAATAGACTTACAAAACACTGCAGAAATGTTAGCCAACATTTAAACTGTTTTTCAACAACTAGGTCTCTGTTAGTGATGACTGGTCAACATCAAAATTTTAAAAAATATATTTTGTAAATCAGATTTTGAATGTAAGTTTTGAAAATAAAATACATAGTCTGGAACCTTAAGCTGTCATAAATATAAAATAACCTTTAAAGAAACATGTTCTTAGAAATTACCTCATTAGTTCTCACCCTATGCTCACAAGGTAGGTGATAATAATTATCATATCTGTTTTACAGATGAGTGAACTTGGTCATACAGAGGTTAATTACTTACACAAGTTTAATTAAGAGTTGATAAAAAAAAACACCCTGGATTTAATGTCCCAATCTCACAACTTCAAAACATAGCATTATACATTTTTACTCTATAACATACCTAGTTCAAGTAACATAATTTTTATATTAGCAATCACATTTTACTATATGCTAGGACTAATTTTACTTACTAATTCAATATATTTGATTGGGTACTATTAGATGCAAAGTTGTAAATTAAGAATTGAGAGAAGAATCTTGCAGCTCAAGATGGGATCGTTCTGCAAATTCATCTTGCCTTCCTCAAAGGAAAAGTTTCTACATTCAGTAACACAGCTTTGCATGGGATCTCCACAGATCCAAATCTCTGAAAAGTTCAATGAATGACATTGATTTTTGCAAAGCACAGATATAGAGTAGATGGCTTTGAATTTTAGAATACTTATTATTCGTACATTTTTATCCTTTTATAACTGGAAGTTTGAATAGAAAAATAATGTATTTCTGTAGTATATCCTAAGAGAACCTCTCCAATATTGAAAAACCTTAAAATTGGTAGTGATCAATAAGTAGCATAACATCTGGCACTTGACAAGTATGGAGTACATATTAATTATGATTGTTGCAATTTAAGTCCCCAGGTCAGGAGTTTGATGAACACTTACTGACTGTAACTTTGGCTACTAAATTTACCTACCGCTCCACCCCCATCACTTTCAGCATGGAAAAACGACTCTTCAGATCCAGCTGCTTTTAAAACTGGACCAGACTTCCCATTAGTATATAGATAATAATACTGAGCCATTTTTGCTTTTGAACTTCTAAAATAAATATTCACAGCAAGTAAAATTCAAGATCTCCAATTAAAATATCAAACCAGAGCTAGTCTAAACTCTCTTAAAGTTAGGTTTCTATAATGCAGGAAATGAAGTGAAGGCAACCTTTACCATTTCCTTTAAAAATTTAATTAGACATAAAGTATAAATCCTCTTAGTATTTCTATCAATGGGGGAAAATAGCTCATTGGTTAAATTTTTAGGTTTTAGAGAGAAGTAAAAAATGAACTTAGTATCTTATGAGCTTTTTGGCAGTGGACAAGTTCTTATGTCTCTATATGAACTCTTTACCTATAAAATAATGTTAATGATAATATTATTCACATTGGCATTTTTTGTGATGTGGTTGGCATTTTATTGGCATTCATTTCTTTAAGAAAATTAATATGATGGAAGTAGTGTTTTTAGTTGTTCAATATGTTTATGGAAGTATATCCAATAAAGAAGACAATGAAACAAAATAAACTAGAAAGGAGCTTAATAAAATAGTCTAGGTGAGGCTAATTAGAAATTCAGATGAGATAATAAGAGATAGGATAATATAAAAATATCCTATAGAGGCAGAATACAACCGTTGCCTTTTCTATATGATCTCAAAATAAAAGCAGATGTCTCCTTGGGACTCAGTGTAGAGAGATCATTTATTTTTCCCCAAATATATTTTATTGTGGATGGAAAAGACCATTGTGATGGCAGTGCTTGACAGTGAAGACAGCCTACTGCTGTTCTGAGAGGACTATCATTTTTCCCACTCATCACTTTGCTAAAATGTTTGCAATAACAAATACCTTCAAGAAGTTAGTGTTGGAAACAGCATTTCCATTTTTATATTATGTATATATGTAGTTCACTTAGAGTTGACTCTGTCTAGTGAATTCTAAAAACAT
Source organism: Pipistrellus hanaki (assembly GCF_964339955.1). Classification (NCBI taxonomy): domain Eukaryota; kingdom Metazoa; phylum Chordata; class Mammalia; order Chiroptera; family Vespertilionidae; genus Pipistrellus; species Pipistrellus hanaki. Next base: position 40,556,918 of record NC_140507.1, on the reverse strand, counting down.
TGTAAAGGTACAAACATAACAACAAATAAACTAAATTTAAAATAAATAACTGAGAACATATTCTGCTTCCAGTTTGACTATGGAGATTTGCAAAAAGACCATGTGTTCACACTAACAAACAAAACAATCTTCAAGCTAAAAAATCGTATTTTTCTTAAAGATGATGAGAAATTTGAGGACTCAAAGAAAGCTAAAGGGAATATATTCCAAAAAGTGACAAGCTCTTAATGGTGGAGCTTCCTATATAAATGGTTGGATAATGGTTAGACTACTGGAGGCCACTCTGATGTAGGAAGGTGAAAGCAGAAAAACTTTTAAGGAACTTTTACTATCTGCACCTGGAATAGCATACAGGTTCAAATCCCAAATAATCTCATACACAAAGTGAATCCAGACCCACTTGCTGACTCTTTATCATAGATATTTACAAAATGTTCAGTGGAAACAAAGCAAAAGCTGGAGCAGAGAAGGAGAGCTACGAGTGGTCCCCTGAGTTAGGAGGCTCTATCCATCAAATTCAGGGTAGCCAGGCTCAGATACATCTGGGCAGAACAGCAGAGCGGAGAAAAATCTATCAGAGAAACTCCATGCTTTCAGAAAAAGCAAAGCAAAGAATGAGAGTGAGGTAGGAGTGCTGAGAGAAGGTGCTCTAGGGGCCCACTGTCTCCTCACTCCTGCCCTCTAGAGTCCAAGGGCTCTGAAGGCTGGGAGAGGACTAGCAGAGGCACTATGCCAGGAAGGAGACCAAACCCTGGCAATCATTCTGAAAAACAGGGAGAAAACTCCCACTGTTCTCCAAAGAGGGCGTTTGGTTGTGTGATGTTAAAATAGATATTTGGAACTCCTCAGGCCTGGTGAAGGAAAAGTCCTAATTTTCTCATTAACATATCCAAAATCCCAGAGAGGACTTCTTTCTACTTTGGATATTGAAATTAGAAAGGACTTTTGTTCTCAACGGAACAATGGGGGGGAAAAACAAAACACACACACAAGAATTTAGAATTGTGTAATATGAAAGAATATAACTCAAAAATACAAATTAAATTTATTTTCTAAATGATCAGAAGTTCACAGGGATCTTCTTCAGCAGATCCACATTACAAGAAATGCAGTGCTCATTTCCACTGATACAAAGTTCAGAAATTGCCGCCCCCCCAATCGTAGCTAGACATACAAAGGGAGTTGATAGCATAAATAATTGCAGAAAGTGTTTATAATAAAACCCAGGGAAATGTTAGGAGATCATGATTTGAAAGGAGGCCATAGGAACTTGGAGATTCTGGAGTGCTTGCAGTGCTATAGACTATGAGTATGCAAGTTTATTTTATGGTCATTAAATTCATGTATATTTCTGTGCACATGTTATGATCCATAATAAAAGATTAATTTTTAAGAGTCCTAATATTTATGAAAAACTAATGTCAAAGATAATTCATCAATTTATTTATCTATGTAAGTTGTACACTTTATTTCAAAGGGATTAAAGTAGCATACTAAAAATCAGCCAAAACCAGTTTGACTCAGTGGATAGAGCATTGGCCTTCAGATTGAAAGGTCCCAGGTTCGATTCCGGTCAAGGCAGCTGATATATGTTTCTCTCTCATCGATGTTTCTAACTCTTTGTCCTTCTCTCTTCCTCTCTGTAAAAAATCAATAAAATATATTAAATAAAACTTAAAAATAAATAAAAAATAAATAAATAAAGTAGCATACTAAAAATCAGACAAAATTATAAGATTTGGGTGTTTGTGTAGATTTTTGTTTTGTTTCATTTTATATATGTATACCCAAACACAATGGTGGCCCGATACATGAGTGAAGATTTGTGCAAGAATGGGCCTTAGGTCCTCTGGCTACTGGCATTGCCTTTGATCTGGCCAGAGCTGCCTTTCTGCCTTCCCACACTGCTCAGAGGCCCAGAGCAGCTGGAGTGGTGCTGAATGCCTGTGTTGTCATCCCCAGAGGCTGGGTGCCTGCGTATGCAAATTAATCCATCTTTGTTGGATTAATTTGCATATTCACTCCTGATTGGCTGGTGAGCATCACGAAGGTATAGTCAATTAGCATGCTACTCATTTATTAGATAGATATGGGGGAAATGCCATTGACAAGGTAGTCTGAACACAGATATTTCCTCAAAAATTTTAAAAATTAATGAATGTGATATTTAAAATAATATATAGTTTACTTAAGAGTTGTATGTACAGACCACAATTGAGGAATTTTTGGGAAAATGTACTGCAGAAAAGACCAGATAATGAGACAAGTAGGCTAAATTACTAATATCTTCTAACCAAAAGGTATAATCTGGAGACCAAAAATGAACCATGAAGCAGATGTGTCACACATCATTTGGAATCAATTCTGTATGTGTTGATACCCAGTGTTGGGAAGCTGCAACACTGAGGGACTACGAAATTCATGTCCAATGCCAGTAGCTCTTGCAACGAGAGACCTGACACAATGGTAGCGGTATGCCCTCCACGCAGCATGTAGCATCAGCCAAAACAAGATTGTGTATTGCCAGGAAGCTAGGTATTTTGAGGATTTTCCCAGAGAAGGCAGTTTTATCATACAAAGAGAAAGAAATGGTTTCAGAAAAAAAGATTAGTTGCTTAGACTGCTCATAGCCTGATTCTCTCAAAATTCACATTCTTTGAACATTATAATGCAATCACTTTTTGATCATCTGTACCAATCTTAGAGTGTAATTTGTATCATCAGAGTAAAAAGTATAATTTTATAGCATTCTGATATCTGTTATGATAAGAATTCTCATTTTATTATTTTGGAATGTCTTGGCCAGTTTTACACATTTTTCTTTATGTATTAGGTTTGGGATAAACTTTTTAAATTCCATTAAAAGCCCCCTAGGATTTTAATTAGGGTTGAATTATGTTTAAAGTTCAATTAATAGTAGAGCTATCATTTAAAAATATTGTGGTTTCTCAAAGAGAAACATAGTATGTCTCATCTTTTTGGAAACAAGTGTCTGAGAATTCAAACAGTTGAAAAAATAATCACTTACAAATATATATAACTTTTCACTTAACATTTCCACCTAAATGCCAAAAAGGCATCACTAAAGGAAATATTCATATTGGAACTCCCTCTTAAAGCTTCTCCAGACATCTTTAGTGCTACCGCAGAGGTGCAAGAGGTCCCTGCCTCTGCCACTGTGCTCACCAGCTATGAACCCACTGACCATCAGGGGCAGCTCCTGTGTTGAGCATATGCCCCCTGATGGTCAGTGTGAATCATAGCAACCAGTCCTTCCACCATTTGGTTGATTTGCATAGTAGCCTTTTATTATATAGGATTTGTTTGCAGTTATTTCCTGTTGTAAACGGAGAGGTCAAAGTCCAACATACTTAATTATTCTTCTGACCTCAGGAGAGCTTCCTACAAACAAATATTCTCTGTGCGCTCTTTCAATATCTATTTTTGGTTTTTCCTTGTGCAAAGTGAAACCTAGAAAACTTTTGCTGACAACCCCAAACTTCTCAGTTTTATCAAAAGCCACTGCAAAATAGAATTCTTCAATTCATGGTAAGCATATTAAATTCAGGACATGCACTCTTTTGACACTGGAAATCCTTATCTGCTGAGGTCCCTTGATGCTCTCCACTCCCCCTGCCTCTTCTCTCCATCTCTCTGTGAACATAATCTATTTGGTTGCAATCCATTAGAGTTACACATCTGGTTATTGGGAACAAGAGATATAGTGTTTACCCCCCAAGATGATTTCTTTATCTGTGGGAAGTATATTTTTGCAGTACATCCTGCAATCTGCCATCTCTGGGCCAACTAAATAACCTTCACACTTATTCTTGCATGACACCTGCACAGACTCGTGGATTTCAGTAACCTTCACAGTCTAGAAGCTGAAAATCACATCTAACTGCAAGTTTCAATGCACATGGAGAGTGCAGTTCTCTTTATTTTTCTTAATACTTCACATGACTTCAAGAAGAAGGTAAGGATGATGATAACCTACCCAATTACCATGTCATACCAAAAGCCCATAATATATATTATAATCACTTAGCTAACTTCGTAGATATCTCCTATCAACCAGTTCTGAGGCACACACACATATTAATAGAAATAATAGACAACCAAGACTAGTTTATATTTTTAATAGGATTCTTTTCAGTGCTTTGCTATTCAGAATAAACTTTTCTGTTGTCTTTGAGTAAATAGATTTTATTATATTTATGTGACCTCTTTTGATTCTATGTCTTTATTAGAAATGGCTTCCAAGTTTTATCAAATGCATTTTCAGCATCTATTGATACAAGCATACTGTAACTCTTTGTTGCTGAAATAGATTACATTGGTAGGTTTCTTGCATTCTTGATATAAACCCTATTTTGTCATCATTTATTTTTATTTTGGTACATTGCAATATTGTAGCAACAGCAAAGATTCTGAGAAAATGGTATTGTACATAAATTTGGATCCCCACAGAGTCAGTTTGGAACCTCTGAGAAATAGTCATCAAGACAGGCTTATATACACATGAGATTTATTTAGAGAAATGCATTATGGAAGGTAAGGGGGTGGTGGAGAAGTACCAGCATCAGGACAAAGCGCCTTGCCTCTCTGGGATGCTCAACATCAGCTTGTACTTGACAGGCAGGCACCTTCTAGCTACTTGGACGGCCCTAATCTTGGAACTCCTCATCTCCCCCAACCCCTCAAGGCTCCTCCACAAACTCAGGTGCAAACGTGAACACAATTACAAAACAATTGGCAATCCATGTGGCAGACTGATACAACTCACAGGCCATAGTTACAGGACATCATTTTAGTTTGGTTTCTCAGACTATGAAGAGGAACAGACTTGATGTTCCAAATTCAGACCAAGCTCTTGATCAGGCAGATGTGTATCCTATGATGTGGCACAGACGGAAAGATGAGGAGTCAGACTTGTGGAGGAAGTCAAGAAATAGAGAAAGAAGCAACTTTTTAAAGGAGGACGTCTCTTCAGCTCCGTGAAACTGGTTTAGAAAGTTGCGCGGATGCGCGGGAATATCAGCGGACGAGCGTTAGCACTTGCTGAAATGGGTTAAGCAATAAAGCATTGCCCTAATAACCTTCAAGTTGAAATTGTACAAACAGAGGTCAAACAGTCTAAAACATGAATAAATCTAAAAGGGAGCACCGGGCTCTGTCCATCTCTGTTTGGAAAGAGGTATTTTATGATCTATGGAACTTACACATTTAGGAGGAATGAAAATGTATTAAACACATGATGAGAAGTCAATCTCTAAAGAAATGCAAGGTTGAGGAGAACAACAAATGTAAAGGGAAAGCCCACCGAAAGGTGTTTCTTATTTTAAGAATATTAATGTGCTCAAATATGTGATTCTAACCCTGGATATTCCATACCAAAATTCTTGAAAGATATCCAAATTCTCATATGTTGACAGGTTATGTGCTGTACAATAGAATATCTCTTTAAACTTATTTCTCAACTGAGGTGTTATTGAAAGCAGAAAATGAAGTCGATTCAGATCATTCTAATTCCTGCTTTTTCCATAGACCAGAAATAATAGCACTGCAGGGGGCAGGGGAAAGGGCGGGGAGACTGACAGCAAAGAGAGACTGACACTACAAAAATCATTAAACAATAGAAATGACAAGTAGAACACCCTTTCAAAACTGCTTTTATGTTCCTGTAATTCCTGAAAATGGAATGCTATTATGTGTTTCTCTGTGTTAAAGTTGTTGATGATTAAGAGTTGGAGTATTCTTATTCTTTCAATGAGAGTCTGGCTCGTAATTTTTATTCTACTTCATGAAAAAAAAAGACATTCCATAATATGACAATAACTGTGCTGAACAGATTCAAGGTGACAGTGATGGAGTGGAGGAAGCAGGTGTGGAAGAGGATGATGATATAGCAGAAGAGCAGTATTAACAGCATCAATACCTGGCAGAGCGGGAGCCATGGTAACTGTGTGTGAAATATTCTCTGCTCTACAAAGACCTAGACGTAAATATTCATCACTCACCGTTTCATATGGTTTATTTGTTAGGCTTTGAGATAAAATTTTGCACAAATGTTTAAAAATCAATTCATTGTGTTGAGATGGTACGTTTTTATGTGGGAGGTGTAGGATGCCGCACACTATCTGATGTGCTGGCATACCCATTTGCTGCTGTCGAATTTGGGCCTTATGACGCACGTCCTCACAGAGCAGCTGTGCAATGTATCATAACTGAAAGGAGAGAGAGAATTGTTTAGGAAATTTCCTCAAAGGGCCACCAAAGGTCCTTTGTAAGTCAACTTGTACGAGTGATCCTTTTGTCACATTGTGGTAGAAATGTCTCTCCTTACAAGAATTTATAGTAAACTTTTATTTTAAAGAAATGGAGAATTTGAACTTTTATTTTAAGGATGGGGGTTTTAATACAATATTTATTTATGGAAATAGTGGATTTTCCAGAGAGGTATAGAATTAATAAGTTGCATTCCCCCCCCCCTTACTTGAAGACATGGGTTATTCTAAAGCTATGTTAGTGCAAATGCTTACTGAATTTCCATTATATGAAGAAAAAAAAAAGCCCGCATAGTCTATGAACAGATCTATATTATTTCTTTATTTCAATTTGAAGTTTAAGATGGTAAGTCAAAAAATGGTTTCAAAATATTTATTTTAAAAAATATATATTTCTTTATTGATTTCAGAGAGGAAGGAAAAAGGAGAGAGAGATAGAAACATTAATGATAAGAGAAAAATCATTGATTGGCTGCCTCCTGCATGTCCCCCACTGGGGATCATGCCAGCATGTGCCCTTGGCCAGAATCAAACCTGCGACCCTTCAGTCCGCAGGTTGATGCTCTATCCACTGAGCCAAGCCAGCTAGGGCATCAAAATATTTCATAACAACGATTCCTTACACAGAACTGTATTAGGGGAAACCCATGTAGGGCTTTCCCTAATTTAATGGTACATTTATTATGTTTAAATAAAGGATTCTTTACAAATGAGATCTCCAGCTGAAGAGAATCAGACCTAAAAAGGCAGTAGAAACCTGCCAGTAATGCCCAGGGGTCCCTAATATGTTTTTTATTTCTTTCATGGTGTGTTATGCTTCCACAGAATCCTTAATCTGAGCTGCAGTCCATGTTGTCCCTCAAATCTAGGACTCTGAGTGGAATTTCTCATCCAGCTGTGGCCTAGCAGCTACGTTATTCCGGTAGCTGAGATTTGTTTTGCATAATGTACATTTTAAAAATCATTTGCAAATGGGATTAATTTACTATAGAAAATTGATTTGTTATAGAGCTCTGAAACCTTGCTTTGAGTCTTTTTCCAAATATAAGACCAAAGCTAACATTTGGTGGTTAGGGATTTCTCTGAGGTGGTGGGGGGACATCACAGGAGAAATAAGACGTTATCCACAGTATCTTTAAGACTTTACTAGGAAAGCTACAGGATGTTGAAAAGAGGGATAGAGGAAGAGAAACAAGTTAGACATAGTCTCCCCTACAGTTTTCAGATGGAGCATGCCCTGTGGGCACTGTTTTGGATTTCTAATGTTCAGAATTGTGAGGAAAACATTTTCCGTTGTTCTTTAGTCAACCAGTTTGTGGTACTTTATTACAATAAGCACTAGAGCTAATATAGAACCTAAGTGTAAATATTTTTGTAAAATGAGGAAAGAATTAGAATATAAAAATATAAATTAGCAATAGCTAATTGACGTTGATTATATATGTTTATTTTATGAAATAAATACACTTAATAGATTATATATTTTTAAATATGCTTTATTCACTTTAGAGAGAGAAGGGAGAGGAAAAAATAGAAACATTGATTTACTGAGGATTTAGCTTGTAACACGAGCATGTGTCTGACCAGGAAACCAACTGGTGACCTCTTGGTGCATGGGACAGCACTCAATCCATTGAGCCATACCTGCTGAGCTAGAGAGATTATATTTTTATGAATTAAAACAATAAATTATGAAACGACAATTTTAAAAAATCAGATAAATTATACTATCAGTCTTGGGGAGAATGTGAGAAGCAAAAAAGGAAGTTTAATTATGCTGAGTGAAGTTGAACTTTCAACTAAGATTCTGGACAGTATTTCTAGAGTTAAAGTATTTAAAGTCAGGTGTTAGTTGTGGAATGCATCCCTTATTTCTTTCAACCACAGCTGATTTAACCACACCATTTCGGAAACCTCATGGAAAAGAAAAAAAGAATAAAAAATAAAAACAAGATAGTTTCTTCTTGAAACTGTTTGGAGGACTTTCTGAAAATGGTCCTTTGGGCAGAGAGGTTGGATATCAGAATATACTTAAATTGTCATAAACAATACCACTAGAAGCTTAACACTTGAGGGGAAAAAAAACATGAAAAGGTAATAGGATAATCATATCTACTTAAAAAATGTATCCAATACCTAAAGAAAATATCATATGAAGCTATTTCTCATCAGGCTTCTGAATAAAATCTACATTTATCCATTTATAAAATCACTATGCTGTTATTCTCAAAGGTGTTATTTCCTTAAGCTAATCATCCAAAATTGGTGCAATGACCTGTTACTCTGAAAATAGTTATTAAAGACTAATTAACTCTGCATAATTTTAGAAGTATTTAAACTGATCATTAAGGATATGCTGGAGGTTCAGTGGTAGGTCAAAATTAGTGTACTTGCTAAGCCCATGAGAAGGCCAATTCATGACTCATCATATTTATACTTTGGGGATTATTGACCTTAATCATATGTTCAACTAGATGCCACTAATGTCATTGGCTATGTCAGCTACTTTTCAATGTGCTAATTGTCTATAATATTTTAATTAACATATCTACAAAATGAGATGCTTTATTGTTTCAGTGTAGTGACCAGAAAGTTTTCCAGTTAATGCAATTTAAGTGTTTTCCCAATAGTGAATAAAATTGTTATTTATAGATTTGATTTTAAATCTTCCTTAGCCTTTTAAAAATAATTTTAGCTTATATTACTTTTTAGAGGTAGTATTTTATTGCTTTCCTATTTGCTTATGTTATTATTAGATATTTTTATTTTATTCTTACTGGAGGACATTTTTATTTATGAGACATTTTACAGATGTATTTTGGCTTACTGCTAGGGTTATGTCTCTATAAGTTGAAAATATCATACATAAGTAAAAAATGTATTAAATATCCCCAATCTACCAAATATCATAACTTAGCCTAGCCTACCTAAAACATGCTCAGAATATTGAATTGCATTAGCTTACCTTTTGGCAAAATCATCTAACACATTGAATACATTGTAGGGTTTTGAGCGTTAACCCTGTAACTGAGTGTCTGACTAGGAGCTCAGCTCACTGTCACTCTTCAGCATCCCCAGTGTCAACCCCTATGGTGATCCTGGGAAGGATAAAAGGCAGGGACAACTTCCTCCCTCACTTACCATCTCAGGGACATTACTTTAACTTTCCTCCCCTTCTGCCCCTGCATTCTCTATGATCATCTCACAGATAGTTCTCCTGACCACACATTGTTACTATTATAAACTACAATAAAAAATTGTCTCTTAAAATTTTTTATCTGTTTATCTTTCCTAGATTCTTCTCTTCTACAATATTTCAGGTAGAGCAAAATACTTCAAAAGAGATGTCTCTAGTCAATGTCTCTTCTGATTTCCTGATGAATCATCTTCAAGAATTATTTTAATTCTAATACTCCCTTAAAATGTCCTTCTCTAGGTCACAAGTTGCCAATTGTTAGTCTTGACTCAGCATAGCAAATGACACCGTTTTATGTCTTCCTGGCTTTTATTCCAAAATATTGTTTTCTTTGTATCAATATCATTTTCTATCTTACTTGCAAAACTTGCATTTATCTTCAAAATGTGAAATTTTAGAATGTCCCAAGTATCTATTTCTGAAAACATTTTACTCTACATTTACTTTCTTATTGACCTCAACTTCTAACATGACTGCCAATACTATCTGTATAGCAGCTTCTCCTTTGGTCATTCATGTATAGTATCCTCACTTGAAATCTGATAAGCATTCAAAACTGGATACCTTTAAAACCAAAGTATGATCTTCTCAAATAGTCAGCTTAGCATTATTTACCTTAAAGCCCTTACTTGCATCACAGGGCACTTAGAATAAAAATCCAAACCCCATATCCTGCTTGCAAATTTATGCAGAATGGGCCTCTTTGTGGTATTATACTCTTCACCACTTGTACCTAGAGTTAAGTCACCAGTCTTTAAGTTTTACAAACACACTTCTTTCATCTCTACTTAGTCAAGTCCTTCTTGTCCTATGGATTCAAGGTTATGTATCATCCTCTGAGAAAGTTCTTTCCTCACTGCTAGATGCCATATCACCCCTATCTATTTCTATTATGATCTGTTAACTTTTTATATTTACATTTATTTATTTTCAGTCTCAATTGAGTAGATTTTGAGCCTTATGAGAGTTGATTTTACCTATCATCCGCTGAAACAATCTATGCCATGAATCTACTAGAAGAAAAAAGCCTACTTATGAGTCTATCTCCCAATCTTGCTCCTCCACCTTAATGATGAGAGGAGGCAGGAGTGCACAATGGAGTCTATACATAGACTCGCAGACAGAGAAAACCTTGCTCTCCAGAGAAATTGTACATTTCTGGTGATAAGTCCTGGTAGGCCAGAAATTTCATGATTTTAAATTCTCAGCTCAGCTATGATGCTTCTCTGCTATTTCTGTAAGAACATGCTTTCTGATTTTCTCCCACCTGACTTTAAAATGGCTGTTCGGAATGTGACCTGTTTGTAAGTTAGAGGATTCTAGTGCTTAGGGATTTTTTCCATAAAATAAAAGAAAACATCAAAAAGAGTTTTTTGTTATTGCGCCCTCAATTTTCACATAAAACATATACATCATTTTGGCCTAAGAAAATCTAAACAGAAGAGATTGAGGGCACTAAGGTGTGGGGATTATGTTGTTATACTGTAGATCTGTATTGACTATTTGAAGCATAAGTGGAAAGTGAATGCAGTTTACTGTGTGCATTCAGGATAATTGCCAAAAAGAAACTGCCTCTAAGTTTATAAAGCAGATTCTGTTCATAGCAAAAATAATGAGGATGCATTTTAGATACACAATCTGTGCTGATTTCTTTAATGTCAGTTATTTTAAAACTCAAGTATTTTAGTATGTCTGGTATCTGCCTAAAAGCATAAGGGAAATTTCAGAATATCAAATAATACTATATTTTTGAATAAAAGAATTCTCTCATAAAAAGCATTTACCATTCAGTTCAGGAATATAAAGGAATTTTGAGTTTTTAAATGGAAGTCTATTTGAACAGGGGGAAAAAGTCACAAGTTTATTTTTTCCCCTCAACAATAGGTATGCAGTATAAATACACTTTTCCCTACTTATACACTCACTTAGATTATACCTTCTATTTCATCCTTTTAAGTTCAGGATTGTTTTCATAACTACTCCCAGTTTTCTATTTTAAAGTATTTAATTGATTATCTTGAACTGCTTTTACATGTATGCTTTAAAAACAGAATACTGAATAATTCTAATGTAGATAGTGATCATATTAGAAAAGAATATGTTTTCTTCTGAAGAAATACTTTGAGAAGAAACAGTATACGAGGATGTGCAAATTTGAGCTAGAAAATAGGTTGATACATTCTGCATCGCTCTTACCTTTCACATCTGGAAGGATCCACTTATGGACTGACGTGCAGTTATACACAGCATGTTTCCAGGCCAACTCTGACAGAGGTTGCTCAGATGTTTTTTCTATCCATTGCAGTCTGTGAGTAGGTTTTCTTACCAAGAATCACTGGTTCAGACATTCTTGCCTGGTTTATGAGTTGTCTTTGGTCACTTCCACTTAGAAAGAAAAAACCCCAAGCATGATTCTGCATACTGCTGGAACCCATTAGTCCCAATATGGTTCTCTGTTTTTCTCATCTGCTCCAATATGGTCCAGCACTGAAACTTTGATCTCATTCTAAATTATTCTTTTGGTCTGGCTTCCATTGTACTGGATTTTCTTCCTTAAGCAACCATGCATCTTCTTCACCCTCATGGTAGTCCATCACACATGGAATTAGGTACTATTTAAATTCTCCCTAATATTCCAGCATTAAGTTTGTTGCCAATAATTTCCATAACCCATGGTGACATTTATGCTACATGTGAGTGTCCCATATTTTCTGCAAATTTGGTATTCTACTGTTTTGCATAATTTACTTGAATACTGTTTTTCGAATTAGAATTCAGAAAACTACAACCCACACACACAAACATAATAAACTGGTGTTTCAAGAGATAATGTGTTTGATGGTTAGTTATTTTCTAGACTTTTATCTCATCTAAAAACACTACCCACTTCTAGTGTCCAACCAACTCTTTTTCATTCAATCTCTCAGGAATGACAATTGCTTAAACCTACATTTACCTAAATTGCAACATAATTCCAATCCCATTGCCAAAATTCAAAGATTAGGTTTAAAATAAGTATATTTGTATACCTTCTCTTTTATTATCTATGAGCTAATGTTGCAATACCTAGCAAAAATGATGGGAAAAAATCTTAGGTAGGAATTTGTTCTGGGTAGTATCAAAATCTATCATGTACCATCTGGCTTCTCTGGTGTAAGTCAGATAAATAGAGTATACAGTTCAGATAATTTTTACTTTTATTTGAAATTATAAGGGCTTTTAATAATCAGATAATACAAGTCTGGAGTTAGTGGCCCCAGGGTCATCAGTTCAATGGCTTAATGTAATCAAAGACCCAAACGTTGTCATTTGAATACTTTTTATTCCTTTTCATACTGACTTTGAATCCATGACATACATAAAAGAAAAGAAGCTGCTATGAAACAGAAATTATTAGAATTCTTAGAAATTAAACATCATCAAAAATTTTCATTAGGTAAGAATTGTCCTGAAAATCGGAGAAGAAAAGGAAAGATTGGAGCAGAGGCTTGAGTAGGGTTGGATGGAGAAGAGCATCCATGGAGTCCTCAGTGTAACAAGGCCCAGGTAGCAGCATGCAAGAGCATCAGAGGTTGAACTGTTAGTGAGTGTGTGAACACTCTCACCCTCTTCCAAATCACCATTGTGGAAAAGCTAGCTGTCATTCAACAGCCCGGGATGGTGGAAGCACCTGTTGCCAGAGGCCAGACGTTTGGAAGACTGAAGTTTCAGAGTGTGAAGAGAAATACTTTTAACTGAAGTGGGACCGAACATGACTGGATGGGACTTTTCTGCAGATACAGTGGACTTATTGAAAGCAAGTCTAGCAATCTTATGTTCATCTTAAATTATTCTCAGGGGCTATAAAGGCATGTTTACCCCCATAGCAATGGCAATATCTACATTACACTTAGGTCTACATTACACCTAAGTAGAGATACTTAACTGTTATGATTAGTACAGAGTAGGTTGGAGAAATTCTCAAAATTAGATAGATCTTTACAGAGTTAAACGTTGTATTTTTAGAGCAAAGTAGCTGCTCTTCTACAATGTTTAATAATGTCCCCTGGAGACTGATGATAGAGGATACCCAAACATATTGATGACAAATGTGGTAACTGGAAAGTAATTCACAAACCCATCCTCACCCCAAGGTGGCAATTTTTAAAGATGGCCTCACTCATTAGGGAAGTTTGCCTGACTTTAGTTGATCTGCCTATTTTAATGAAGGATCCCAGCTGAGAATCAGCCAGAGCAATGGATCCAGGCCCAGATCAAACATGGGGGAAATTTTCTCCTATTACTGAGGAGTCTTTTATCTGAAACTGTTGTCAGGACATGCTACCCAGCAGCTGGCAATGCACTTTTTTCATTGTAGCTGAGATGGCTGAGGGGAAGATTCCAAAATCTAAGATCTATCCCGTGTTGATAGACTCTCAAGGACACCCAGGCTTTCTGATGACTAGTATCTGTTTACAATCCCATCTCCTATTTCGGTTGTTGACCGTCAGAGTAAAGAATGAGCACACCATACTATGTCCCATTTTTTTTTTTTAATTCATTAAATATTATGTGACATCTATGAGCTAGTCTACTCTTTTGCATCAGGCATGTAGCAGTAAACAAAACAGCAAATAGTATCTTCTCTCATGGAATTTATATTCTAGGAGTCAACACAAAGAAATAAACTCACAGACAAATGCTTGCTATAGCCAAAAGTTAAAAGTGGCTTAGTGACAAATGAGGCAAAAGTAAATGTGAGTGTGTGTGTGTGTGTGTCTGCGTACACACACACACACACACACACACACGTGTAGGCACAGAGATTTTTGTATATAAGGTTGTCAGGGCAGACTTCCCTGAAAGGTCATATTTGAACTGTATACTGAAATAGGCAACACAAGGGGCCTATGGCTCTCTTTTGAGACTGTGTTTCAGGTAAAGAACAGAGCAAGCACAAAGATCCTATGGTGGGAGTGTGCTTGACATATTAGGGATACACCTAGGAGGCCATTGCAGTAGGAGATGACTGGACAGGAAAAATAACATGAGATAAAAATTAGAGAGCAGACACTAAAACCAGGCAGGGCCTCAAGGGAACTCAGGGAGAGATGTAAAACCGAGCAGAATGCAAAATACTTATTAAACAGAGTAAACACACACCTCTCTCTACTCTCAGCCTTTATAACCATAAAGGTAACTCTAAAATTCTGAAGTCTTTGTAAAAGAACTATTTAGCAAGTGCTTATTTAAGATGTAAATTGTTTCATACTGTTACTCTTTAGAGCATAAAAATATAATGTTAAAGGCTAATATTTGTGCACGCAGGTGTGTACATATGCGTTTTTAATATGAAAACAATAGCTTGCTATTAAGGAGTAACTTAGCAGTAAATAATGTGAAGCTATGCTTGAGATACTAGTAGTAAATAATGTAAAGCTATACTTGAGATACTACATACCTGAGAGAAATCAGTGGGTTGTTTAGATAAGGGTTAAGGAATACGTCCGTAGCTAAGGCAATCAATCACTACAGAGCCTTGATGAAGCGATTTCATTACTTGCAAACCACAAAAGGTTTTTTTCTATAAAAAAATAAATCCTTTGGGAAGATTCTAATGATTAATTATACAAGTAAATTGCCTCTTTAGTAACAGGAGTTGCAAATCGAAATTCAAATATAAAACAACGTTATCAGGCTCCTATGCAGCTTTTTGCATACAAATTTCATTAGAAGGTCTTGAAATAAATGTATTTTACAAGAATTCTCAACATTATTCACTTATCTGTGTGATAGTCTGTGTATACTAACATAATGTAATTTTTCTTTGGTATCAATATATGGAAACTATCTGAAAGAAAAAAAAAGATAAATGTAGAAGTAGCACCAAACTAAGATTTGTCTATTGTCCAATTCCTTAGTAGATAAAAACACTTCTGCATTTAATAGCGGAAAGAATGGTGTTTTATAAGATAGCTTAATTGATTAAAGTACAGGGCTAATGAATATATGATGATAATTTTTCTCTACACTCTAACTCTAGAGATCAGGAGGTCAGTTACTGCCAGTTAGTTAATGAACGTGAACCAGTTAATCACTTGAAACATATGCCATTCATTCAGTATTTATGTAATCGTTTATCCATCCAAGTATTTATTGACTACAAATTGTCAGTCACTGAGGCTGCATTGGCAAGAGCAGACATTTTTCAGTTGGCATTATGGAATTTACAATCTAGAGGGATAGATCATCAAATGACTGGATTATAAGGGTCAAATTACAACACAGTAGAGTAACTAGTAACTGCTATATTAAAACGTTACATGAGAAATGGGCTGGTAAAATTTGATCCTAGAAAGAAAGAGTTACTAAGAAATAATGAATATACATACATATGTATGTATATATATTCACATGTATTCACACACTCTTTTTGTATATAATGGACACCATTTACATTCTATTTGTATTCAAACGTAAGTTCCATACATTTATGTGTATAATGAAAATCAAGCTGCTTATACATGTCTCAGATTGGGCTGCTACCTATAACAGATTACCATAGACAGAGTGATGTAAACAGCGAATACCCATCTCATACAAATACCCATTTCGTACAGTTTTGGAGATCGGAAGAGGGAGATCAGGGTGCCCAATGGCGGGCTCTTAGTGAGGACCTTTTCCTAGCCTCCTTCTTGCTGTGTGGTGGAAAGGGGAATGCAACTCTCTGGCTTCTTCTTTTAAGGCTGCTGATCCCATTCGTGGCGCCTCCATCCTCATGATAAAATTACCTCCCAAGGGACCTACCTTCACCTACCACTACTTTACATAAGAATTTCAGGAGGGACACAGAGATTCAGTGTAAAGCTGCACATAATAAGCAGTATGTGTTGAACACAAGCATACACCTTGCTCTTTCTGTATGTCCTGCAATTATAACTATATAAAGCAACCTTGCAAACTTTTAAATATCTTAAAAACAAAACTATTTGGCAAATAGAATTTTACGTATTTATATATGTATACATTTAAATCATACATGTACATTTATATCAATATAAACTTTATAAACTTTTAAAGTTTATGCTTTCTATATATCATCTATACACATAAGTATAAATAAATTTATCGGTGGACTAACTGGACAAATGCCTCTATGACACAAGATAAAATTATTCATTCAAAAAATTAAGGGAGAGAATGTAGTGGTATTTGATGATTTTGTTATCTATGTCTAAGGCACCATAGAAATGCTGTCTCCAGCATAAGAACAATGAGAACCTGTGGAAGTTTTTCACAGGGGAGTTACTTTAATAGATTTCATGCTTTCAAACGATTACTTACGCTGAAACTTAGAGGATAAATTACATTAGATCAAAAGAAAATAAGAAAATAAAGATGACTATAAATTGAACTTGAAATGTGGCAGTAGATTTGGATTTGAGCTATATATTGCAGGAAACTGAAAAGTTCTCATTGATTAAATATGTGGATGATGTAAACAAAGACTTGTCAAAAAATTCCTTAGTTCCAACCTCATAATCTTCAGTATCATAGTCTTAGTAAAAAGATTGCATTTGCTAGATAAAAATATAATTTCTTCACTATTAAAACTAAAAGATAATGATAGGTTGTATTTCTATTTTGAAAAGTTTTATTTGATGGTAGCAGTAGTAGGTTAAAATAATAATTGCGATCATGTATTGAGCCCTTATTACCGAGGTAGGTACTATTATTTCCCATTTATATATAATTATTTTACCCAAATTTTAAATAATTTTTTAGACAGCTTACAGTTGGTGGAGTGTTCAGAAGAGCACTCACATCTGCATGGAAAAGAGAATCTTGTCAGATCCCGACAACTATTGTAGATCATCTCCCATGACCATCTCAACTTCCACTTCAATTGCAATGTCAACAAGTCCTCTAACTATGCTGGGGGGAGATAGAAAAGCCCTCCCCAGAACCCTGCTCCTGACTCCCTGAAACAGAGCATGGAATGTTTGGTTGTTACACCTTAATGAGCAAGAGCATTTTGTCAATTTACTATAAAATGTAACAGCATATAGGTATATTCAAAAATACAGCCCTAGCTGGTTTGCCTCAGTGGATGGAACATGAGCCTATGGACTGAAGGGTCCCAAGTTTGATTCCAGTCAAGGGCACATGCCCTGGTTGCAAGCTCAATGCCCAGTAGGGGATATGCAGAAGGCAGCCAATCATTGATTCTCTCTCATCATTGATGTTTCTATCTTTCCCTCTCTCTTCTCTGAAATCAATCACAGTAAAAAAAATACTTCATCACACAGTTTTAATTTTGCATTATTTATCTATTACATAGATTATATCTAACAAAAGAACAATAGATTGTATATTATTTGTTTTTTACAAATATTATAGTCTTTATAATGTTAAACTGAGAATGGTAGAGAAATTACTTTTCAGAGAAGACCAAAAATAACTAAACTTGCCATTGCTTAAGTACTGGTGTTTCCACTCCAAATCTATCCTATCAACCTTCCAATAATTACAAATGTTCCTTTTCTTTGTTGGTAATTCAGGTACAATTTACAGATAATAATTGTTAAAAATGGAAACAATTATGTTATTTTTAAAACTTTCCATCCATAAAAATGAGATGTATCGTATATCAGAAAGAACGTACATTTGCTTTAGACAGAGTTCTACACACCTCTTACTCAAAACTGCTGCAAAAAACATTTGAGTCAATGATTTCCGAACACAATGCACCTGTGGCCAAAGGACATTCTCTCTGCAGTTCTTCTTTACTGTGATAAAAGAAATACACACTGTGAAACCAGACATGTTATCGGGATCAGTTACAAAACTGGCATATTACCAATGGTAAATTTCTCCCTAGAAATTGGGCAGATATATTTTTAATTAATTTCAACTAAATCCAAGCATGTAATCCATGTTTAGCAAAACGTGAGTTTATATTGATTTTTTTTAATGTAAGGATTAAAAAGATATGCCTACTAACTCTGATATCACTATGTGTGAAAATTTCCTACCTTTTAAAAAAACAGATTTTGAATGTATTAATCCATATGTACATAGTTTTCACCAATCTGTTAATTCACAGTGTCAAGACTAAGATTTTTTTAATTCTATTTCCTAAGACTGAGTGGTGTGCCATCTGTTACTGGAAATCCTTATACTTAAAATTGGCTAAATAGTCCAAGTGTAGAATCGTGGTTTTTATTTCTTTCTTGTGTAACCCAACATCTGCTGCATCAAGAAGATAGACAGCCACAGTGTTGTTTTAAATAAATTATGAAATATCAATGATGATATGCATTGTTTGGCACCGCCATCACATCTGAGTTTTTTTCCTCTTAGTAGCTATGATTGGAAAAATAAACAATCTGTGGCATATTTAATGTCCAAACCCAGACATGGAATTTTATCAGCTGTGGAGTGTATCTAATCACTCATTTATCCAAGCCTGTAAAGTTAGAGAGGCCGCAGTTAGCCTAAGCAGAAGTGTCTTCATTTATAATCAGACACATTGGAGAAACAGGTATGCAAAGTTAGATAAGCAGCTTTTGGGGAATTAATCTCACATTAAGATAATTTTAAAAAGATAAAGTTTAAAAAATCAAGTGGAATTAGAGTGATCTTTTAAAACAACCAACAAATTCATGGTGTCCCTTAATATGTGTTTATGGTAAATTTCTCCTGAAACAGCCACCTGCCAAAGCACTCAGTTTGAGGATGCTGTCTGATGGTCAGCACAGAATCACTTCACAGGAAATATGTTTAGTACCACACCAGGGACATTGCTAAAGCATCTTACACAGGACCTTATGGTTGTCCGCATGTGCTTTTTCTGAGTGGCCATTTCCCTGACAATTCTAGTGCAAGAATTCATTTCCACTATCACATCCAGTGTTTTGTGTGCTGTTTACAACCTTCTTCTGTCACTAAACCTACACTGTAACCACACTCCAGCCTGGAGTAAAGACCAACAAATGTTAGAAGAATGCTGTGAAAATTATGTAATCGTTAGTTGATAGAATGCTATACAGTGGTGCCTCGCATAAAGAACGCCTCGCACAGCGAACGCTGCACACAACGAACTTCATTTCATGATTCATACAACGAACTTCGTTTCACACAACGAAGTCGCCCGAGCTTCCAAGACCGCTTTGCCCGAGCTTCCACGACTGCTTCGCCCGAGCTTCCACGATCGCTGCCGATGTATTGCATCCTTCCGCGCAGGCACTGCAGGCAGTCGTTAGTCACTGCGCTTAACTTAAGCACGTATCGCGGCAATCGTTCTTCATTACGAATTAAATCACGCACGTATCACGGCAGTCGTCCTTTTAAGTTAAACTCAATACACTGTATCCGGATTCAGCTGAAGCAAACAGGATCAATGATCTTTACTCCGATACTCTTGTCCGTTATTTCCGGCAGATGTTGGAAAAAAGAGAAAAACAAACGACTTTGGACAGGTTTTTCATGAAACCATCGGCCAAAAAGCAGAAAATGGATGAAGATGTGCAAGATTCGGTAGACTCTACTTAGTCTGTCTTAAAATTAAAAAAATGTGTGTTTTTTTTTTTAAAAAATTATGTTTTTAGATGTATCTAAATAAAAATAATAACAAAAAATTTATCTTTTTTTATGTCATCTTAGCATATTTTATGCTACAGAACGAATTATTTTTTTTAACATGTATTGTTATGGGAAAACGCGTTTCACATAACGAACTTTTCGCATAACAAACTTGCTCCTGGAATGAATTAAGTTCGTTGTGTGAGGCACCACTGTATATAAAGTGTGCATATTCGTGAATTGGTGTCACAGTATATAGGTTTCACGTGTTATTTAATAGGGAGTTTTCCCTAGCCCTCTCCTATTCAACATGTTTACAAATGGCTGATACTAAGAAAAGATACTGTGCTCCCAAACTTGTGAGTGGGAGAAACAGCAGACACTTTTGGAGAAAAAAAATTCAAAATCTAATGAAAGAAGATTATTAATTGACTAACCAATATCTACCTTCCTTTTCATTCTTTATTTTAAAAAAGATTTTGTTGGAGTAACACTGAGAACATTGTACATTTTGACACCTTACTTTAGAAGATTTAGGAATTTGTTAAATGGATTTCATTCATTAGATTTTGAAATTCAGATTCTGTTTCAGGTGGGCTGCATTCCAGTGTGTGTGTGTGTGTGTGTGTGTGTGTGTGTGTGTGTGTTTAATAACATCAGAGGAAGCTAGATTAACGAATTGTGTAATTCTTTGTATTTCTCTTTAAGGACTGAATCAAAATTCAAGAACTAACTTTGGCAGAATCAATATGTTAAATTGAATTAAAGTCACTGCCACTATGATCCTAAGCACTCTCTGGATTAATGTCAGTTTCCCAGATGAAAGAAAAAAAAAAAAACAGCCCAGTTGGTGTGGCTCTATCAACCAGGTCAAGCGTCGACCTATAAACCAGGAGGTCTCGGTTCAATTTCTGCTCAAGGCACATGCTCAGGTTTCTGGTTTGATCCCCATTAGGAGGCAGCTGGCAGCTGATCAATGAATCTCTCTCATCACTGATATTTCCTTCTCTCTCTCCCTCTCCCTTTCTCTCTGAAATAAATAAAAAAATATATTAAAAATAAACAGGAACTGTAAGTTGGTTTAGCAGCTGTCTTTATGTAACTGAATGGTAACACTATTCATAGTAAAATTGGTCAAGTATCCTTTTAATACAGACATAGATCACATATAAGATAATGTAATCCATAAGCACATTACAGTGTAACTAATGTCTAAAAAAAGCTTAAAAAAACCCCAAACAGCTGCTCAGCATTTGCACATTTATTTTGCTTATTATCTAAGTGTTTTATTAAAGCAGAGAAAAGGGTAAAAAAAATTGACAGAAAAAGAAGTCAGTGAGATAATGGTAATTAGGATTAATCACTGTGTTTTAAATATTTTTTTTTAGATCTTCCTTATAAATAAAATAATTTGTGGAGGAATATAGTAATGGAGAAGAATGTACACTCCCTATTGATGGCTATAATAATAAAACCAAAATATGCTAATTAGACTGAAAGTCCTTCCAGACGTCCTTCCAGTGGACTTTCCAGACAGAGCTGGGGCTGTGAGGGTACCCTTGGGGGTTGTCCGAGGATCACGGCCTAAACTGGCAATCAAACATCCCTCCCACAATTTGGGACCACTGCCTTCTAACCATTCACCTGCCTGCCTGCCTGATCACCCCTAACTGCCTCTGCCTGTCTGATTGTCCCTAACCACCTCTGCCTGCCTGATCACCCTTAACTGCTCCCCTGCTGGCCTGATCAGCCCTATCTGCTCTCCCCTGCCAGCCTGATCACTCCTAACTTCTCCCCTGCTAGCCTGGTTGCCCTCAACTGGCCTCCTCTGATGGCCTGATAACCCCTAACCCCCTGCCGACCTAATCTCACCCCCAACTGCCTTCCCTTGCTGGCCTGATTGCCCCTAACTCTCTCTGCCTCTCAGCTTCCACCACCGTGACTTTTCCTGAAAAAAGTCAGATGTCCGGAAGATGGTCGGTTGACCTGGTATAATTAGTATATTACCCTTTTATTAGTATATAGATTATATAGGATAGGATTGCTTAAATGGGGGGCGGGGAGCCTTTTTCAGCAAGAGGAGATGCTCTTGGCAGACAAAAATACATAATCTCTATATCTGGACTTGATAGTCAGCCATATGCACTATACTGCTAAACCTGTCATTAAAAAACTGAACCACTTTCTTATACCTTACACCAAACAGCTGTTGCCCTTAAAACCCATCCTCAGCCCCCACCTTAGGTTCTGCCTTCACAGTTATGCACATTAAGTTCTGATTGGGCAGTTTCTATGCCAGTTAGCGTCAAAAACTCCGCCTCCTGAGAAGCCATTGGCTCTTCTGGGAAATCCAGAAAGGCCCAGCTGACAGCTGCCTTTCTCTCCGCCCTATCTCTGGGCCTGATCTGCAGCTTCCTTGGCAGCTGTTGATCAAGTCTTGCCTTTCTCTCTCTCTCTGGGCTTCACCAATAGCCACAGATGCTGCTGATCAGGCCCTGCCTCTCTCCAAGCCTCTATCTGGGCCTGATCTGCAGCTGCCACAGCAGCAGCAGCAGCAGCAGCGAGGTCATTAAGCCTCTAGACCAGCCCAGGCCCACTCGTCCCCCTTCCCCACCTCCTGCCACCTGGCCTGCCTGCCTGCTGCCAGCCTTGCTGTGGGCTTCAGGTGACAGACAGAGAGGTGCTCCATGCACTTCCTGGTGACTGGTTGTTTAGGTCATGGCAGCCCTAGGCTATTATTAGTATAGATGATTACTAATAATAGTTCTTTGTTACACTTTCATTTTGGCATCTGGGATTGCATATTCCTAGGTCAGTGATTAACTTGAACACTTTATTACCTTCTTTACAATTTTAGTTTATTTTTTTTCCTCTCAATGGAGTGGTTCTTTTAGTACATTAATCCACGAAGATGCTACAAATGGGAGTCCCAACATCTTTTTAAAATGATTTTGTGATTGCAGTCATTTATCACTTTTATAATCTTTTTCTTTAGTGCATATAGATCTCTTTTTTACTTATATATGTTTTCTGGACTACTAAGATCTCTATATAAAGACAATGCTTATAAATAGACAAAATGTATGGCTGTCTTAATTTCAGCTAATAGTCAAATTCTCAGATTCTAGCAAGCATCCAAATATGATTTGTTGAGTTTAGGAATTTATATTTTTTTCTTTCTCTTCTCTGCTTGCTTTTTATTGTTAACTCAAGATAAACTGGGGGGGAAGGGAGGGATAAACTGGAATGTTATTTTTTCCTAATATTCAATGAAAATTTTTTTTTCATGGAGAATATAAGATATCAAGGAGTTTTAAGAATTTCATGGGCTTCCATTATAAAAAAATGTATTCATATAACAATGGGATAGGTAGACAATCTGGTTTTCTGTCCTGGATGAGAGAGAAGGCAGCTAATGAATTTCAGTTTAAAAAGAAAAACATATTTCATAATTATTTCAATGATTTGTTTAGTTTGAGATGGCCAAGTATTTTCAGGTTGCTTATGATTTCAAAATTGCCTTTATAGTCGTGACTACACACGGGCTAGTATTATTAAGAGGTTTTGGCATTGCAAAAAGTTTTTTTGTTTTACTTTTTTCATTAGAACTTGAGTGGGAAGATTTAAAAGACTGAGTCCTGCATGCATAACTACATTCTATTAGATGTTCCAATTATATATTTCAACAGTGGGCAAAGATATCACTCCTCTAATTGTTTTATTCTTCAAAATGATATGTTCTAATGTAAAATCTTTATTTTAAAAAGCTCAAGAAACAACTATGAAATATTTCTATTTTCTTTTATTTTTTCCTTTCATTGTCTTGCCTAGTTCCCAGTTTTTCATTTCTATTTATTGTCTCCTTATTCCGAAAACACCACTTATATACTAATATTTGAAATTTTGTAATTATATAATTTCTTAAATAACATGATCTCCCTGCTGGCAAGACTCAGTGGTTGAGCATCGACCTATAAACTAGGAAGTTAAGGTTTGACTCTGGGTCAGGGCATGTGCTCAGATTCCCAATGTGGCCAATTCAGGAGGCAGACAGTCAAGTATTCTCTCTCATCATTTATGTTCATATCTCTCTTTCCCTCCCCCTTCCTCTCTGAAATCAATAAAAATATATTTACAAAATAAAAAATAAAATAAATTAACATGATCAAAATAATCACATTTTATTGTTTGGATCCTTTTACAGATGAAAAGAGAGAATGAACTTGGGGACACTTACCTAAAGAAGTGCTGTATTAAAGTAATGTTGGTTGTTCTCCTGCCCTTTCACACATGGTAAATTAGTCACAGACCAATGATGAATCAAAGCTCCTTTTGGTCTGCAAGATATTAGTGAAGGCATCGGGGTAAGAGTGCATTTGAACAAACATGTACTTGTCAAGAGTTCATTCTGCTGATTACAACAGATTGACATGAGGTTCTTTGAGATTCTGCTCTGCTTGCCTTTTGTAAATGGAGAGTACTTTGGGTTGTGGTAAATGTCTAATACATTAATAAAGTGATAGATAAGGGCAGGATGTTATTGACAGATGAGGATAGTTATTCTGTAACAATCTTCTTAGAAGTAACTGTTAATTATAGAGGTAATGCTTGGAGTGGTCAAGCCATTTTATTTCAAATGTAATGTACTCATGGGCAAAACTATTTCAGTTAACTGAGATCATGAAACAAAAGTAATAATAAAAATTACTTACACAGTAAAGTGAAATATAATACCATGATTGGGTTCACTTTATCTGTACAACTGGAATCCTTCCAAAATATTTAGATGATTCAGGTACTAATTTGTGAAATTGTGATATAGATGGAGGAATGTTTAAGATAAATTTATTTTGCCCCAATTCTCTTATTGGAAATTATGTTTATTTTGGCTTCCTTCTTCCTTATCTGTTTCCATAACAACTACAAACAAGCAATCAAAAGCAAAACAAATCAAACCCAGCCTTCAGTAATACATTATCTGAATACACTTTATATTTTTTTATTTTTGTCTTTGGCTTCTAAAATCCCAATAGAATTCATATCTCTGGAATATAGGAGCTTCATTCACAAGGCACTTTCACTTTTGTATCTTTCAGCACCATATTTTATTCCCATGAATTCAGTTAGCTTACCCTACTCAGTATCACACACATGCATTTAAAAAAGTATTAACTTACAGATCACCAAACAATGGACATACTCTCTAAACAAGAAAACAAACTGTCTCTCCAATAAAGCTCACTCATCTAAATAAGCTCATTCTATATTTCTTTAAATGACAAGTTCAGACATTGCTTTCTCATATACAGCCTCTTTTTAGAGATATTATCCATACTCTCTACTGAAGGAGTTGACACATTAGGGCCTGTTTTTTTTGTTTTGTTTTGTTTTTCTATAGTATTCTATCCTCTCAACCACAAACAATTGATCGAGGAGTGAGAGGTGCCACCAATAAAAGATAAATAGCAAACATAATTTCTCTTGTAAATTTGGTTTGGACACAAAAACTGAGCCCATTAAGTAATATTGGGTACTCTGATATTAGAACACTTAGTGAATATGAGTTCATGTTGGTTCATATGCAATCTAAAACAATAGCCTTCAATAGATGAAGCAAGAATGATGAGAAATGATTCATATCCTATACAAGAGGTCTGGTACACAAAATTCATGCACAGGGGGAGATGTTCCTCAGCCCAGCCTCAGGACACCCTTGAGGGATGTCTGACTGCCCATTTAGGCCCAATCCTAGTGGATTGGGCCTAAAATAAATCAAAACAAAACAAAAAACAAAACAAATCAAAGCTTGGCTTCCTCCATTGCCAGGGAAACCCAAGCCTCCCTCCTGCTTTCTCTAAGGCTACCGCCATCTTGGTCAGGTTAATTTGCATACTCACTCCTGATTTGATGGTGGGTGTGAGTTGTGGGTGTGGCAGAGTGGTGGTTAATTTGCATGTTAAGCTTTTATTAGATAGGATAATGAAGAGTTAATATACTAATTAGACAAAAGAGAAGAACGACATTCTGGATGAACTTCCAGAAGAAGCCAAGGTGAGGGGCTGTGAGGGCCAGCCAAGGCAGCCAGGACTGTAAGAACTGAACCCCTTGCACAAATTTCATGCATCAGGCCCTAGTAAATCATAAAAATGGTGACTGAGACAGTTGTTATACAGCTATATCCCATTCCCTGTGAACTGTAACTCTCTTGTTTTTTTTTTTTATTTTTTGTATGAGCTGATTTTAATACAGTTCTAATCCAAGCAGCTCAAAATTCATTGAATAAAATCATTCCATGGCTATTCTTACTACCACTTTCTCTATTTATTTATTTTTATTTTTCAGCTTCTGATTTTTTTACTACTTAAGTAAATGGCTGGTTAAAATTTTCATTTTGTTTGTGCAGTTAGTCTCAGTTTTATTGCTTTACATACAATGCTTACTTTCCCTCCTCTTTAGATATGTGTTTCACAAAAGCAGAAATCATACACATTCTCTCATTCTCTATTTGCTTAGTAATTTCACCAGTACTGTATACTAGTATACTGATTTCACTGATTTCACATATTTATATAATTTTGATTAAACAAGTATAATGAGATTGGCAAGACATGAGTTAGTGTTTTAAAGAACCGGAGAGAAGGCTTTTTTTCGTACTGTCTTTTCCAAATATATTGTCATGCTTTAGGGTTTGCATGAAAGCACCATTTCAAATTTTATCTGTTACCTGCTAAGATGAGAAGTATTTTTATTCCCAACCATATGCCTAAAGTACATTTTAAAAATGGACCTCATGGAAAATAAACCTCTATTGTCACCAAAAGGAATTATAAACTGTATTTAGACACAAGTGAGTATAGTTTGTGGTTCACTATATACTTTTCTTGCATACGTCAGTACCTCTCCTTATAGGGCAATTTGCAAAAGGCACTTACAATGATATTATAGGATCACAGATGTACAGGTGGTACTTAGCAAGAGAGAGCTGAGTGATACTTCTCCGGCTTCCCTCTGAGGAGGCATCCCCACAATGGGAAGCAACAAACATGAAATAGAACTCACCAGGTGAGCCACTAGCACCAATGCTATTTAGCATTCTGAAATCTCATTTTGACTTGACTGCCCTTACAATTTATTAGGTGAACTATAATAAAGCCCCCAAGTGGCATATGCCACCTTTGATTCATGCTGCATTTTACATAACGCAGAAGTCATTTATGAGTCTACAGGGTAATAGATAGCTCAGCAGGAGAATTAGGGTATGCAGGAAGCTCCCAAAATGAAGTTGTCTATCCTCCTGTTAGGAGGTGTTGAGTCAGAACTCCTCATCTCAAATATTACTGAGGAAAATGTCAAACTGTGCAATGTTAAATTAACAATTTTCTATTGACTAAAACCAAATGAGAAACCGAAGTGGAACTCACAAATTGGATTTGAAATAATTTTGTGAAAGGCTGAAAAAATTACCTTTTTCTATGCAGTTTTCTCTTTTGTATTATCCAAAAGAGAAATATAAGTGAGATCAAATATTGTATCTCTGAAAGAAAAGCAGACATTAATGTAGATAGCTAAACATAAACTAGAATTTTATTTTTTTCCAACACTATACCCTTTATATCCCCTCTCCCCCGTGCATAAACTAGAAATTTAAAGGAAGTATGTAAACACTATGAAAATCAATGCAGAGATCATACAATGATTTGCTGTGATGTACAATTTGTATAAGCATATATTTCATTCTTTTTTATAAGTTTTTTAATATCGTCATCATTTTCAAAATGTGGCACTTTTCAAAGTCTGGAAGGGTAATATATATTTTAGCCAAAATTGGAATTGTCAAAAAACAACCCGGACAATTATCTGTAAATTAGACTCACAGAGAAAGTCCCCTAAATAGATAAACAGTTTCTATGGTATTGGGAAAATATATTGGCTCTGAATGTATTTAATCTCTGAAAATGTTACTAAAACTGAATGCTTGGTAAAAATGCAAATATCTGCACTTCTCTCCCAGAGGTCAAATTACTTGATCCTAGGGGATTTGTGTCAAATCCACTCCACTTCTGGGTCTTTTATCATTGCAACACTGCTGCAGCCCATGATGAGCTCTAAGTAGAGTCCAAGATGAGATTCGCCCAGGGCCTGGCGGGACATTTGTTGGCAACAGCCTTAGCCTCTCAGCGGTCCCTAAGAATCCTTCAGGCATCATTTGGCTTAGGAAGATAGTTTAGGAAAAAATAGTACTACATTACTTTTTATAACAAATGGACAGTGAAAATTGCCATGTTTTAATTCTCAAGAGGGAAATTGATTAAGGTGCTTTTACTCTCTAGCCTAACACAAAACAGACTTTATTTCTCAAAATTTTCCAGGCACAAATGGAAGAATATTCTGGTATTACAGACAAAAGGTTAAGAAGAGGTCAGATTGCAGTATTTGAGATGATGTAGCTGGCTTGGAAGATAAACAAGCCATGTCCTGAGAAATGTGGACAAACCAGAACTGACAACTAACTTGACAGCTAATTAGGAAATGGGGATCTCTTTCTGCAACTGGGAGGGTTTGAATTTAACCAACAACCGGAGTGAGCTTGGAGGGGATTCTTTCCCAGAATTCACAGATTAGATCTCAGACTGGCTTCCAGTCTGATTTCGGCCTCTTGTGACCAGAAATGGAGAATCAACCCTCATCCACAGAACTGTCAGATAAGGGTATTGTTTGAAGGTGCAAAGTCTATGGTTAGCGTTATACTGCAATAGCAAATTAATGCACTTTTATAAGTGCACCCAAGGGCTATTGAATCTCTCTGACTGCACAATTAAGAACTAACCAATTTCCATTGTGAGGTAGCCATCAAAAACATATTTCCTCTTTGATCTTTCCATATAATGAGCATATGAAAATTCTTTTAAGGGTCTTGGCCTACATCTGAATATTGACACTAAAAAAAGTAATACAGAATTGAGTACAAATAAGGATCTGAGGGCTGTGCATTTAATGAAGCAGAACATCTCCTTTGTTCAGCCCATTTGATTGTGCCAGCAATAGCAGTCGCTAAATTAGCCTCCAACAAAACTCCAACAGTCCTACCTACTAACTCCCAGTTTCACTGGCTCCAAAGAAGAGGGTTTGATATTCCAGGATGGAAGGAGGGAAAGGTGTGAATGCAGAGAGTCACTGAAGCAAAAGGACTTCAACTTCCAACCACACACAAAAGGGATCCTACCTATGAATACAAATACATTTTTATTTTTTCCTTGACTATAGCATATTCCAAAGGCAAAGACTGACACCCTCTCCCCCTTCTCACAAAGGGGGTAAAGAATCATGCAAATGTTTTATAATTTTATTCATATGCAGTGTAAGTAAATGAATGTGTATATTACATGATAAAGTCTAATAATATTTATTCTGACTTTCAGTTAGTTTACAGACCCTACTAGTATACAAACCAAGTGGATATAACTGCTTCTCTGTCAATATAGAATGTAGAATGATAAGCCATAAATGGTTAAAAGAACTAGCTTGGCTTCCTTTATTAATCAGACAACAACAGCTAAACCAAAAAGATGTGCCCTTTTCAATTTAGGCATGATGTTCCCTAGACAGGGAGAGTGACTCTGAAGCATAAAAAGCAGTTAACCTTCCTGGCATGATGCTATAAAAGGTGTCTTCTCGTATCTATCTGCTTCCAGAATCATTTGGATCAAAGCAAGGTGCCACCAAGTCTAGTTTTCTGTTGCAACCCTTACTTCCTTTCGGGGGAAGTAGCGATGTGTTGCTTACTTGGAATCAATTAATCGTTTTGCCTGTTACAGGAGAGCTGTGCACTTGTTCTCTGAGAAAAGAAACTTGGACAAGTGGTTTCAGAACAGTACAACTTTTTTTAGCTTAAAACAGCATTTTCATATTCTTTCATTCATTAGCACTTTGGTAGTTTCTCTCTTTATTAAATGGCAGCACCTCAAAGATACTAGAAAATAGATGTAGGATTATATAGTAAATGTGAAACTAAGGAAGTAGAGGAGGTGACATTGGTTGATTAAATGACGATGGGCAAAATTAAAACTTAGGCAAACACATTTGATAACAATATATAAAATACAAAAAAAAAAAACCCCACATTTTCACTGAGAATTTGGTTTATTGTTGGACTGGATGATGGAATTTCTGCACCAGACTTTGTCCTCAGTAATAATGCACAATTAAGGAACAGATACTTAACAACTGGCAGGCCTGAGAGAAGGGGAAAGTAATATTAAAACTGTAAAAAAATAATAGCTCAAAATGGTCTCAAATTGAGCTCTTGTTGTTATTTGAGGTCTTTTTGACTTGTTTACTTGATGATTAGAAATAGCAGATTTCTTATAATTTTATTAAATGAAAGAACTATTATGTGCTTGAGATGGTGTGTGGGCTATAATTTATTTTAAAGTCCTATATATAGGGTTTTTTCTTTTTAAAGATTTTAACTATACTATTTTTTTTCAACACTTAGGATTAAGTTTCTGGTATTAAATATATGCTTATAATCTACTTATAAGATTAAATACAGAGCTGACATTAGGTGTGCTATAGGGGATGATATATTATATAAACATATGTTCCTTGCCCTAACTGGTTTGGCTCAGTGGCTAGAGCGTGGCCTGTGGACTGAAGGATTCCAGGTTTGATTCTGGTCAAGTGCATGTGCCTTGTTTGCGGGGATGTGCAGGAGGCAATATATTGGTGTTTCTCTCTCATGGATGCTTCTAACTCTCTATCCCTCACCCTTCCTTTCTGTAAATAAATCAACAAAATATATTAACAAAACAAAACATATGTTCCAATATTTACACATGTATTTTACTAAAATACTTGTTGAGAAAATAAAGAATATACTTTACCACGGTAAAAACTCTAAAAAAGGAAATCTTGACAACGGGGGCCACTTCAGCATTAACTTTTAGGCAGGCCATGTGGTTGTCAGTCAGCAATCCCTTGGGTAAGCAGAATTGCAAAAGGCCTAGGTGATTATTTAGACTAAATAGTATAACACCGTAAGTAAATCAGAGACAGAGATGTCTAGTCCACAATAATGCCAACAATACAGGCATGAATAAAAAACATCTACTTAAAATCCTCTAGGAAAGAAGAAGAAATGCCCATTAGGAGCATGAGTGCAGAAACTATGTCATCTGCCCTTGGATATAATTCTTTAAGCAGAAAAACATTTCAAAAGTAGAATTAGTGATACCAAATGTTCTGTCGAATGGTGCAAAATAAGACTCAACTCTAGCAGGAAAATCATCATTTTTATCTTGATTAGAGGGAACTGGAACTTTTGAATCAGATTGTGGTTGGAGGACATCACCTCACCTTCTGTTCTCACGGGAAGAAATATAAAATGGGGCTGACTCTGACATTGGCAGGGAAGACCATTATTCTCTTCGTTGTCATGGACTTTGTTAGATATAGTGAAGGGCAAGAAATAAAAAAAATACAATAATGACTCAGAAATTGCGACTTAATGAAGTAGTTTGGGGAACACACAAGATTGGTATGTATACTTTTTATTTTGGGAGTGTATGAAGAGAGTTTCGAGTGGGCCCAGAAAATATTTCAGACCAATTTGCATGGTGCACCATCAGCAGAAGAGGGTTAAGCAGTAACAGATAGCTGAATGATGTCCCCAAGCATGGTGAGTTAAGAATCAAACAAAATACTATGCTGCCATAAAAAAAGAAGGAATTCTTATCATTTGCAGCAACTTGGATGGAATTGGAGAACATTATGCTCAGTGAAATAAGCCAGTCAGTGAAAAAAACACACACAACATGATCTCACTCATTTATGCATAATAAAGAACATTATAAACTGTTGAACAAAAAGATAGATACAGAGACAGTAAAGCAACAAACAGACTGTCAAATTACAGCAGGGAGGGTAGGGAGATATGGGGGATATAAGAGATCAACCGAAGGACTTGTATGCATGCATATAAGCACAACCAATGGACGAAAAACTCTGGGGAGGGAGGGCATGTATGGGAGTGGGGTGGGGGAGGGCAATGGTAAGATATGTACACATATAATACCTTAATAATAAAAAAGAGTCAAACAAAAGGCAAAGTAAAATAAAGAAAACTGCTAAAAATAAATATCTAATTTTACAATTACTGAAATTCTCAGATTTTATTCAAATTCCTCAGAAAGTTGAAAAAATTGGCTGAAACAATAGTTATGCAAATACTTATTTCAGCTGTAGAGCTATAAGGAGTATGTGAAAAGTATCCCAAAAGAACATTAAAGACATAAAAGAATGCTATTACAGTGTTGGGATAATAAATAAATAAGGAGCATTATTGACCTTTTTGTTTTGTTTTTTTCCTGACCATTTTAAAGCAAAAACAATTTCAAAGTGTCTAATTAAAAACTAGTAAGTATTGTGTGTGTTTTTTTTCTAAAAAGGAAGAGATGTTAGTGGCAATTTTCTATTTTCTGCTATTAGATTTCTCTTATATATATGTATACTTCTATGAGTCAACAGTTTCGGGTAAATATCTATGACTTGTATGTTCACATATATAATTCAATGAAAAATAGAAAGTTATAAATTGTATTATTAATGTAATAAAACAGTGAATAAAATCTTACTGTTTTACATAGTATAACTCATTTAATCTTTCAAAATAACCCTAAAATGTAGCCATTATAATATCTACATTTGCAGAAACCCAGTCTCATGTGGATGATATACTTTTCCAAAGATCAGCCAGCCAGCATACGGTAAAGTTGAAATTCTAATCTAGGAGGGGCAGCTCCAGAATTGGTGCTTTTAGACATCACGTTATATTACCTGCAAATTGGTGAAAAGTATTTTGTTAACATTAATATCAAAATCAATTTTATGTTCCCCAACAGCTTCTATGGCTTCAAGCAACTTTCAGACAAATTATGCATTATATCTGTTTAGCAGACACTGGCCAAAAATATTTTCTTAAGGTATTATTATTTTTTTCCAAAAAAAAGAACACTTTTATTTAAAAATAAATAATAAATAAAATATTTTGCTTCACTTGTATTATTGCAAAGTTCTTTGGATCATGGTTTTGTGTAACCACCAGCAAAATCATCTCATCTCCATTTCCTGAGCTGCTAATTACATGGGGCACATTAAAATCAAGTCCACTTGGGGAAAACCACTTTATTAATTAATCTAATTAGCAGTGAGACAGAAGAGGGGATATGGTCATCATATGATAATCACTCCTTTGGGATGTTTTTCTGGAACGATGTGTTACATATTTGAGTGATTAAAGAATAGCCACTCTATATTAGTTTAATTAAGTTGCACCTAGATGAACTCTTAAACACAAAGCATAAGATAATGTATTTGCAATTAGAATGCAGATAAAGGGAGATTTTAAAGAATTCCAAAATATCATGACGTGATATTTTCTATTTGTAAAAGTGGTTAATGAGAAATAAAGTTCCTCCAGAAAACCTCTGCACAAGATTGACGATACCTCTTATATTAGTCAAGTTTTAACTTAGAGTCAATACTGTCCATAGATGCTAGAATCTAGAATAAAATATACAAGTTTTATTTTCATTAGTTCACTACTAATTAAACTTAAAAATAATTTATTTTTTAGAAAATGTATACCATAATGTGCGACCTTTTAAAATTGAATGTACCCATGAAGATCTACTGAAAAATTAGAGGCATACATCTACTGGAGCAGAGCGTGTAAAGAAATCTTCCAAGTAATCCTTCAAAACAGAGTTCAAATACTACATGTTCTAAGTTTCATGAGCACATATTGTATCAGGGCATCATCAAACATTACTCTTTAATATAGTTTTTTGTTTGTTTGTTTGTTTCACAATAAACTGGCAACATGGAAGTATGTTTATCTCCTAAGTAAAGTGTCTGTTGTGACATAGGCTGGCAATATCTATTTGTTGAATTAAATACATAAATAACTTATTACTAGCCAGAATTATTTTCTCCCAACCTTAATGTTCCATTTTTTAAATTTAAGTTACCATTTGGATGCTTTTATCTTATATATTTATACTCATATTACTGTCTTGTATATTAAAAGAACCTATAGGGGTATGTACTATTTTAACTTTACAGCAATAGAATCTAGCACCAATTGAATCTTCTGTAGAAAACCATGATTTTTCAGTTTATTTACTCTTTAATCAGAAATGCCCTTCTACCCATAGGCAAATAAAAAATTTAAAGGTATAAATTTTTTTTCTAAAATGTATTATTTTGACCTTTCCAAATAATAGCAGGTATGGAAGAACTGCTTTTTGTCAACATAAGAAACATCCAAACCTGTAGAGAATTTTTATGGTTTTATTTGAGCCAAACTGACAACAATTGCCAAGAAGAAAAATCTCCACAGAGAAAATGTTCCAGAGAATGGCAGCTTTGCTGTTTATTTTATGCATTACAATCAAAAGAGGAGAGGGATTACTCTGACATTCCAAAGGTATCTATATGCAAAAAGATAACAAGTTCAGTTAGTAACCATTGATCTTGTCAGAGAAGATATTGGTCTAGGATATGACTATCCACCATGACTCACTTTTAATTAAGAAGTTTTAATTTCTGACCATCCTATATGGTTAATTTCGGTCTCTGAGTTTGTAAGGCTGCCAGGCAGGCCTTCCTGAGCTTGTCATGCTTAGTATATGGACACCTTTTAGTAAAAAAATGACTAATATTCAGCAACAAAATATAATGGGAAAGCTAGAAAGCACATATGACACATCTGAAGTTCTGTATAAAAACTAACTGCTGAGTTTTATATGATCTGCAAAATACCAAAAGAACACTTTGAATGGAGGGCCAGCCAGTTTTATTTTTTCATGTAATTGAACTCTTCTCAGTATGCACTTATACATAATAATAGATTTCTTAATCCCCAAGTATTTCTTACTGTGAAAAGACCTTAATATGTAAAATATAGCCTAATATAATTCAGCAGTTTAATCAAATAAATAAATAATTGGCACATTAGCATGTGTAACACTCAGGATTATAGAGAAATGTCTGTAACTCAGTATTCAAGCTGCCCGATCATTTCCCCATCCCCCCAAGTCCAATTTATTTGGTTGGTGTTCTTTATTTTAAAGATCTAAAAAGTTCAGTTTAAGTGTATGCCTCGTTATGTACTTAAGATTAGAGTACAGAAAACAAAAGTAATCTCGTAAAATGATTGATGAAATGTGTTTGTAGCCTGTGTTAGGGACATAGCAGAAACTGTTAAAATATCTCAGGTACATGAATAAAGGAATGCATAAATGAATGAATGAATCTGAAAGAGAGCAGGACTATTTTTTAGGATTAAGAATTATATTTAATTGGTAACTTAAAATAATAGAATTTGGAGTTAGATCTGTAACATTAGAAATTAATTATACCTATTTTTTTCCTTTTTTTCTGAATTAACATCTGAAGTCTAGAAAGAACAAATCATGTTTCCTGGTCACAGAAAGACTAGGGATTTAAGTTACTGAAATTTAAATCCAGTATTTTTTTTTTATTCATGTTTATTTGTGACCCCAAAAGGATTAAATGCTGTCTTTGTCCACATACATTCCTTAAAATTTATTAGCTTTTATTCAAAGTAAAGATTTATTGGTACTTTACTAAGTTGAATAAAGACAATCTTATATAATAAAAGGCTAATGTGCAAATTGTCCCCTTGACCAGAAGTTCGACCAGGGGCAGAGCTGGCTGGCTGGACAACCTCTTGCTTCCCCTCTCCCTGGCTGGTCCGACCTGATGGGCCCTGATTGGGGTGGCCAGGCCAGACCCCACCCATGCACAAATTTGTGCACCTGGTCTCTAGTAAAATAATAATTATATTAAACTCTAACCTTGTCCCCTAAATCTTGACCTAGAGGTATCTATTGAAGGCTGACATATTTCTACAAGCTTTACTGAATTCAAAATTTAAATAGAAGGTTTTAATTTATTGTACTGCTAAGAGTTGGATAGCTTAAAATTTGAATTGTACTTACTGAAATAAAAGAAACTGAAGGTTTGATATAGAGGTTGATATTCTATGACTTATAATCACAAGCATATGCCTATTTTTACCAATTGCTCTTAAAGTTGTTTTATTTATTTATTTATTTATTTATTTATTTATTTATTTATTTTCTCTTGTCTATTTGAACAGCTAAACAAATTCAAGGATCTAAATAAAAAGCAAACATGGTACAGAACAATAATTCAGATTGCCTAGTGTTATTTCAGGCATTTATTTAAGTTGTCTTAATACTATTTTATTTCTTAACAAGCATGTCATATTTAAATATGAATTCATTCTATAAAATTAACACATTAAGAGCCTACATCAATCATATTGAAAAGTTACTAAAAATGAAAAACACTAATTCCACATCAGTTCATAAAGTATAGTACATATGCTGTTAGAATCAAAAACTTTTAGATTTATATAAATAAATTCTGAATCCAATTATTTTATTGTTAGGAACCTGTATGCAATGGCAGGCAGTTCCCAACAATCAAGGTTATTTTCACATGTCAAGGAGAGTTTTTAAGGGGAGATATTTTAAAGTGAGAAAAGGTAACATAATACCTTCAACCATTAAATTCCACTGCTCTTTAAACTCTGGTTTTTGTTATTTTTTTTTCTTAGAACATGCCAGAGTGCATTGGTGTGCTGGCAAATCAAATGTTTACCCCATCTCTGGTGGAAAAAAAAAAGCACCAGTTTATAAAAATTGCATTTTTATAACTAGAGGCCTAATGCATGAAATGTGTGCAAGGGTAGGCCTTCCTTCCCCTGGCTGCCAGCACCAGCTCCCCTCCAGCCACTGGCAGGCACCTGGGACCCAGGCTTCCCTCAAACCCTTGGAATCATCTGAAAGGCTGTCTGGAAGGACATCTGGTCTAATTAGCATACTATGCTTTTATGATTATAGATGTCTCCCAAGGTGATGTGATTTCTTCCTACAACCTAAAGCCACTCAATGCAGAGCTGAGAAAATAATGTGCCCAGTGCCTGTAGTAAGCAGAGGACAGGCACCAGTTCAGTCAGGTACACCACTGCTGGGGGATAGCATTACTGTGTTTCTTAAACTGTTTTTCAGAGAATGCCTTTCCGGAATGGAGAGCCAGCGGGAGCAGTGAGGCCGTTGTTGAACTGATTCTGTCTAAGCCAGTGGTTCTCAACCTTCCTAATGCCACCACCCTTTAATGCAGTTTCTCATGTTGTGGTGACCCCCAACCATAAAATTATTTTCGTGGCTACTTCATAACTGTGATTTTGCTACTGTTAATGAATCGTCATGTAATATCTGATAAATATCTGATATGCAGGATGTCTTAGGCGACCCCTGTGAAAGAGTCATTCGGCTCCCAAAGGGGTCTCCACCCACAGATTGAGAACGGCTGGTCTAAGCTGTACTCAAAAAGTTCTTTAGCTCCCTGGATGTCGAGTCATTATATAAGATTATCATATCTGCATTTATCCTAAAGTAATTACAATATTTTGATTTATGCTCACATAACAGTTTTCAGTCTCTAAGAGAATGTTTTGGGTGGAGTCTTTTAGGAAGCTTGTCTTCTGAGAAAGGAAGCACAGCTAACAGTGTTATAGCTAGCCTCCGTGGAATCATGGGATTCTATAGAGGCCCTTCACAAGGAGCAAACGAGCTTTGTTTGGTCTTTTCTCTTTGGCTTTCTTACAAGCTATTGTTCGGAAAAAATACGTAACAACAATCTGTTGTTTAAAACTTGAAAAGAACCAGCATAGTTGATAGAGCACAGAATTTGAAATCAAATGGATAAGAGTTCAGGTCCTAACTGCAAAATTCTATAACCTCAGTCAATAAATTTGCCCTTTTTGGGCAGTAGCTGTGAAGATTGTAGAAATGGTTAGCAAAATACCAACCACTAGTGCAACAATAGTAACTCATTTTTTATTAGGCATGATCACTTTCAGGTGATTACCAAGCCATCAGGAGTTCCCCTGTTGTGTTAAGGCATAACAATTGCAAAATTTGATTTTTTTTAAAACTCTAGAGCAGTAATTAAGAGTTCCTGTGAGTGTATTTGATTCTGGGAACCATTATGACTGTACTGAACTTCTCCTCACCCTCCTCCTCCATGGTGAAACTGCTTTCCTTAGTTAAGACTATATCTCCCTTTAAAACAAACGTCTTCTTATCCTATCATCCCACTGCTTCCTTACTTTCTTTAAGTTAGATTTCCTATTTTAGCAGTGAGTTTCAAGATTTGTTTTTTGTTTTTGTTTTTGTTTTGTTTTTTGCTTTCTGGTCTGCTCTTCAACCTTAGTTTTTTCCATTGTATTTTGCCAAATAATTATCTTCTCAACCTATTTCATTAATTGGAAAGTTTATCAAATCTCTTGGACCAGATGTACCCATAGCAGTTTCTGTATATAATGTTAAAATGAAGCCCTGCTATGTCAAAATTATTTATCCTAAAGAGAAACACCCATATAATAGAATATTTGAAAAATGAAACCTATACTCTCAACACCCCATTTTTTAGATAAATTGAGAAATAAAGGAGTTGTTGAAATTCAGATTAAAGCCTTCAATTGTGATTGAATAAATATAAAGAGAACGGAAAACATTACAGAAGGAACAATGCAAATAATTAGGGAATTATATTGACTTAATATATGAATTAATTAGACAAGAATATTTTCTAGTCTAGAAGATTGATTTTCATGCAAATTCTTAGAATAAATTTAGTGTTGAGTATTGAATGTTGCTGTTGAATTATTCCAAAGTATTCCTCTTAATGGTGAGGAATAATAGAACCCAACTTTTCAGGAGCTTAAAAATGTTTTATTTTATTTGTGTCCGTTTAGGCAGGTCTGATATATGAGTATTGGGTGGTGAGTTTTGAGTTGCTTAATACCTTGAAGGAAATTAAAACAAATTATTTTACTTCTTTGGCATAATGTATTCAAAAGTAAATTTTTTCAATGACTAAATAAATCTGAGTTTTAAAAATTATAAGAGAATTTCATTTTTCCTAAGTGCAGTGCGATTTGGTTTATTCTAATAAAGGTAGCTGTCATTAATTAACATTTTAATCACTGTAGGTATTCTTGGTAATTGCATGTTTTCAATGCTGTCATATTCTCCTCTAAAAAGATTCCAATTCATAAATATTCAATTACTTGGGTTCATTTTCATCATAAAAGCATCAATCCCTATGTTATTTATAGGAAAGTAATATAATTACAGCTACTGCTTCAAAACCTAAATGCCTCAATTGCTATTATTAGTGCATAGGAGTATGACTAGGTAGTTAACATTGACAAAAATATACAAAGAGAGCAAAGAAGTATCAAAATGAAAGACAGGTGATTCTTGCAAGCTCACAGGATATTGTCGCTTATTTTTTTTACTTATACAGAAAATGGAAAACAAAAAGATGTAGGAAGGCAATGTCATCTTTCCTCCCTAATGTTTTCTATATTTTTTCACATGCAATGCTCATGATTTAGAGGAAAATTCACTAAAAAGCAAAAGCTCTAGATAAAAAAGAAAAAGAAAGAAACTCAAAAGCATTTCAGTTAATGAAATCTTCAGACATGAACATTGAAACAATGACCTAAAAAGGTTCAAGGAAATATAAACAAATACTAAGGAAATATGACCAAGACCTGAAAATCACAGTACATATGTACTTAAATTTTGAATACTTGGTAGTTCATTTAATATATATATAGGACCCACTGTGTGGTTAGAATTTAACTAAATTCTTACCATTAGTAATTTAGGTAAATAACCTTTAAAACGTCAGATCACTTTTAACATGATGCAACATTAGAAAGTCAATTTCCTTCCTAGAGTTCGTGTGGATTTTAAAGCTTGAATGGAAGTCGTAGGTCTGGACAGGGTACGAAGATGGTTTCCTTATTATAATTTTTAATTTCCTGATGTCATCCGTAATTTAGGTATTCAGGCACTACTTAATTCCTTTAGAACTTTTTACTGATTATCCAGGTGCCCCCAAATTTAGCCTGGACACTTTTGTTTGAATCATTATGCAAATTGCTTTATGAAAGAATATAATCTTATGTCCTCCTTATGGAAAAATAAATTAAAAGAGGCAATCCTGAATTAATGATTCCATGCCTAAGAGTCTCAAGTGTATAAAGCTCACAAGGTTGGGTGGTGAATTTTATTCTTCTCACGTTCACTTTTGACTCTCGACTAGTGTAGAATAAGGATTATAGAAGAGTAATTTTATTCTTTGTACCTGCCAATTTATACCTTAACAATTTTTAATAAGAATTATTAAGAATGGGATGAGGAAATACAGATTTGATGAGATTTCCAAATATTTTAATGAATAAAGTATATATTTTACCATGACCTACAAAGTTAAAAATATGTTATTTTTGTAGTCAGATCTGCACCCTGCAATATCCAGTTACGTGATAGCAAGATATAGTAATATGCATGTCTTTTGGAGAAATTCTATAAAAAAATATTGATTATATACAGGATACTCAAAATAATTGTTGAATACCAATCATAAAAATTATATTTGCTAGGTAAAAATTATACTTCTTATTAGAAAGTTAGCTGATACTTTGAGGTTTGATAATGTTTTTGTTTTCCCCTGTCTTCCTGACCATGTGAACCATCTCAGTGGCTCAGTGCAGGCTCTATTCTCTATCTACTTAAAGTTAAGAGAAGATTTAACTAAGACATCATTCCATTTTTGTACCCACTTTTCTAAATATATATATATTTAGAAATATATATGTATCTGAGATGCAGAAAAATGATTTATTGCTTCATGCCCAAGAAAGGAAGCCACACTGCCTAGTTTTCTGGTTTTAACTATAGGGAATATATGTGTGTGCTATATTTTTCTAGTCATAATAAAAAACAACAACAAACACACTTAGCAAAAAACAAATAAACAAAAAAAATAGTAAAAAATACAATTGTGTCATTGTCAAACATCTGCAAATGTTTTCAGGGAAGATTCTTATGTTCTATGATTTGAAACCACACCTATTGTATCTAAAAGTGTTTTATTGCAATGACACATTCATAGTGTTTATTGATAATGTGAACTAAAGTTGTTTTAAATTGTGAAAACTCTCAGTCATTAATATTACATGTTTTACCTGTATCCCATTCCCTCTCAGATGTTCTTATAGGACTCAAGCTACCCATATATTAGAACTTTGGTTTCTATCATCTGTTATATGTGTATAATGTTTTTTTTAATATAGTTGCCATCTATTTTAATCCTTATGCTTACTTGTGAAATATTTTTATACCTCTTTTCAGCTGTGTTGATCTATTATCAAACAAATATTTTTTGAGTTCATAATTTCAGTTTTATTTGTCAGGTAAGAAAATTTGATTTAATTAGGTAGGAAGGATCACATTAGATTCTTAACATATTTAAAACCAGACTCTGATTTAATGATGGCAATATTTTGCTAGTTCACTCTTATTTCCGTAACAGTGATTTTTCTGGTGTCATCACTGTAGAGTGTATTAGGGTCCTCACTTTGTGAGTTCTGAACTCCAGTATTTACACTTTCAGGCCTCAAATACTGAGATAAGTTCTGCTCATCTCCTCCGTCTCTCAGAAGCCGTTTTTATGTAGGTTTCCAGGTTTCCAGAAGCTTTCTGTGTATTCCTTGTTTTGTTTTTTTTCTGTTTTTTTTTTAATCAGGACATAATGTAAAGAGAAAGTAGTATTGGCATCCTTGCCTCTCTTTTTTAGGTATTTGATTTCTCAAGATAATGGTACCTTGGTAGCTTTTCAATTTCGTCAAATTTCCAGACAGCCATATCCTTAAAGGGGGAGAGAAAGTGAGAGACTAACTTTTTAATGTATTCTTTGAAAGCTAATTAGCAATAAAGCAGCCTTCCTTCACTGGAAAGGGAAATGGAAATGTATTCTAAACATAAAAGCCTCAATTTCAGAATCCTGAGAAAATTAAAATTTAAAGGTTCCACTATAAATATCATAAAATAGAATAGATATTAACCATCTATATATTTTAATATCATTTCTTTCCTCCATGAGTAGTGCCTATTGAAGGATTAAACCTTGAAATGTGAATTTATTCAGCCAATATTTATTGGTCAACTGCAATGGCCTAACCTTTGTGCAGTGTTCACCACTAGCTCTGTGTTCCCTCAACTCAGAATTAGCTGCCTATTTCTCACGCCGCTGGAGTAGGCGTGGCAGATCTCAGCTCTTAGAAGGTATTTAGCCTAACACTTGTTTTAGTACAAGACTTGAGCCAAGAATGATTTTAACATTTTTAAATCCTTGAAAAATCTCAAAAAAAGAAGAATCGTGACACGTGAAAATTACATGAAGTTCAAATTTCAGTGGCTATAATTAAAGTTTTATTGGAACATAGTCACACTCATTTTGCAAACATTTTCCATGGCTGCTTTTACACTGCGGTGGCAGAGCTGAATGACAGAAATCATATGACCGTGAACGCTTAAAATATTTTCGATCTCGACATCACAGAATATGTTTGCTGACTTCTTACTGGATACTGAGTTTGGTTTTTGACCAAAACAACCTAGATTATGTTATGAAATTAGATTTCTTGTTTAGCGTACAAAAATAAAAGTTTTGTTACATAAACCTTTTGAAGAACCATTCTATATTTTGATTTTTTTTCCCTTACCAGTAAAAACTCAGAAAACATGTCCCTATTTTTACCTTTTTTGGCTACACATTGGCAATGTGGCTCTAAATATTTGCATTTTGTACATAAAGTCCTTTAAGGTTCACCTTTAAAAAAATCCAGTTTCAGTTTTGTAGGAAAAGTTATCCTCATAAGCTGTGTTGACTTGTCAACTTGTCATGGATTCGCTTAGTTTCCTAGCCTGTATTTGTCTCATTCTCCAAGATAGTACATAATACCTTCTAGCAATTACATGTGTTACTTTTCTATGTAAAATGCCACACCTATTTGAACATGTTTATTTAACTTTACAGTTTAGAAAATTATTATTTTTTTATTTCCTAAAAAAAAATCCATACATAGAAAAATGCCTTGATAGCAACTTCCAGACATAGCTGCAAGTAAGAATAGCTAAAGACAGTTTGGCTGGTGGGAAACCAGATAAAAAACTGCTTTTAAAAATTTCTTACAGCTTATCTAGTTTAAAAGTTTAAAAGATCTGCTTTTCTCCAGTGTGGCATTAAGTTTAAAAAAATTTTTTTTTTACCAGGCAACTTTCATAATTTCAAGCTAATGAGGTGTGATTGAGGTCCAAATGTTAATCTAAGCTTTAACATATCTAATTAATTAACCTGGGCTTACAGCAGCTATAAACTGCAAAGAAGGGGATTATTGGGTGATTTACCTGAGAATAAAACAAATCCATTACCTGAACAAAATATCTTTTAAATTAAATGGCTGCCCAAAACCTACAAAAGCTTCAAAGCATATCAATATAAAACCACTCTCAAAAGCCATTTAATTCTCTTATGGTACAAAACCCACTCAGATTAAAAACAAAACAAAAACAACCAAAAAAAAAACACCCTCAAACTTTAAATGCTTGGAAATTAATCTGGTTGTCTTTATATACCATGCTCAACCCATGAATAAACTTGATAGTAATAAGGAATTCCCATAAACAATTTTTCTTAATAATAATAAACAACAAATGCTTCATACTACTTTGTCATATGTTCAATTTACTATGTGTGTATAACTAGGGAAGAACAATCAAATAAGTAACTTCTTTACTATTTTCTATATTTTAATATATTGACTATGAAGACCTTCTTGATATTATTATCAATATTATTCTTCCACAAAGTCTAAAAATCTGACCAAATCTATTAGCTTAAAGAAACTTAGATGGAGAAGGCTGAAATATTACAGATTACTAGCAATGTGATCATGCCCAGTTAATCTCTTTTTCTGGGAATAGTATACCAGAAAACTGCATATTAAGTACCTCAGGGATTTTGATGCACACATAAATTTCAGATTAACTGCCTTCAGAAATAAGTGTTAGTATGTGTTTTTTTTTGCATTGAACTTATTCTTCAAAAAAGTATAATTCTATAAAATGCCATTATAGTGTAAAACATGGTATCAATTGCAATTGATCATTGAACATACAGTGATGATGTACATTAAACTATTCATAACACATTTGTGAATTTTTAAATATTGGAGCAAACTGGTGTGGTCAGCAGGCGAGCAATTGGGAGCCTGCAGTCCTGGATTGTGAGAGGGATGCCCGACTGCCCCTTTAGGTCCAGTCCCGGTAGGATCAGGCTTAAGTGGGCAGTTGGACATTTCTTTAGGGGTCGCAGATTAGAGACAGTGTAGGCTGGGCTGAGGGACACCCCCACCCCTCCCTGCACAAATTTTGTGCACCAGGCCTCTAGTGATATTATAAAAACATATGTACTAACTTAGAGATGCTATAGAGCCCAGATCCAAAATATATCTTCAATGCCCCCCTCACTCAACCCTATTAAAAAATAAATTCCATGAGGAAAGAACACAGTCAGATTCTATTCTGTACTCCAAATGCAGAGTAAAGAACCTATCATATAACAGATGATCAATAATTATTTATTTAATCACAGAACATTATAGCTATATATATTAGAAATCCAGTGCATGAAATTCATGCATGGGGAAGGGAGGTCCCCTCAGCCTAGCCTGCACCCTTTCCAATCTGGGACACCTCAGGGCATGTCAAACTGCCGGGATTGGGTCTCAACTGGCAATAATACATCCCTCTCACAATCCAGTT
The DNA here is from genome assembly GCF_964339955.1 of Pipistrellus hanaki. NCBI lineage: Eukaryota > Metazoa > Chordata > Mammalia > Chiroptera > Vespertilionidae > Pipistrellus > Pipistrellus hanaki. The sequence continues at coordinate 40,512,075 of NC_140507.1, read as the reverse complement.
CCACTGGCTCCTAACTGCTCACCTGCCTGCCTGCCTAATCACCCCTAACTACCCCCCCCCCTTGCCAGCCTGTTAGCCTCTAACCAACTCTGCCTGTCAGCCTGATCACCCCTAACTGTCCCTCCCCACCAGCCTGATCATCCCAACTGCTCCCCTGTTGGTCTGGTCACCCCCAACTGCCCTCCATGCAAGCCTGGTCACCCCCAACTGTTCTTCTGCCTGACTATTCACCCCCAACTGCCCCCACTTCCTCTGATCTGGTTGTCCCACACAGTCTGCTGTTTAGTCATCCATCCAGGCATTTTTGGATCATGATGACCTCTGGCTTTTTATATATTAGGTTTGGATTCTTTGGAGTTTTTCAAATAATTGGATTTATTTTGTGTAGACATTTCTAGACTTCTACAAAAGGCTAGTATTGAAATGAAAGCATTAATCACAATAGATGACATTTTACTAACTGCCTAATGTGTCAACAATGTGTGAGAAACTCTAAAGGTGAGAAGTTTGTGTGTTCTTTTCTTTTCTTTTCTTTTCTTTTCTTTTCTTTTCTTTTCTTTTCTTTTCTTTTCTTTCCTTTTTTTAATTTTATTTTATTGTATTTTATTTTATTTTATATATTTTATTAATTTTTTACAGAGAGGAAGGGAGAGAGATAGAGAGCTAGAAACATTGATGAAAGAGAAACATCGACCAGCTGCCTCTTGCACACCCCCTATCAGGGATGTGCCCGCAACCAATTTACATGCCCTTGACCAGAATCGAACCTGGGACCTTTCAGTCCGCAGACTGACGCTCTACCACTGAGCCAAACCGGTTTCGGCTGTGTGTTCTTTTAAAGCCATCACTTTGATAAAAGTATCATCATTGGGAGAACACAGATGAACATTAGTTATAGTGTGATACCTGCTACAATAAGAACTGGAGAGCACAGGTAGATAGTGTACCTTTGCCAGATTTGAGGATGTCAGGGCTCTCCTGGAGGAAATTGCTTTTAAATTCAGACTTGAAAAATGAATAATAATTACTGTATTTTCCGGCTTATAAGACGACCCCTTTACAGTTATAACATAGGTTTAGGCCTATATTCACTGTGTAAGACTACCCCCCACTTCCGAGGCAACACCAGTTCTTTTTTTAATAGACCACCTCTCTGACTCTGGCCAATCTGAGCAGGCTTTTTACTAGAACACAGTGCCGTCTTATACGCAGGAAAATACGGTAGCTAAGGAAAAGGTTATGGTGGCTAATGTTAACATGGAGGGAAATAGTAGGGAGCCAGAATTGAAACAGTCAGGGTTTATATTGGTTTAATAACCCTAGAAGCCATGATAGTGAGTTTGCAATACAGACCATTTGGAAAGCATACCAGAGTGGTTGTGTTGAACCCATTAGGAGAGATGCTATTTCAACAACACATGGAAGGCATGGTTTTGGTACAAATCACTAGAACAGCACTCATGGGATGAAAACAACTAGAAAGTTTTAAACCAGACGAAGTTGCTGTGTACTCTGTAAAATATAGTCAAATGTCAATGATTTCATAGAATTTAACATGTATAGTATTGATAGAATTTGTTGATTTCTTGGCAAAATTGGGTAGATAAAAGGAACTAACGATAATGCTGAAGTTTCTGGCTTATAAAATGCTGGTAGGAATGTGATCACAGAGGACATTGGAAATTAATAAAGTCTTGAAAGTGTAATTCTTTATTTGTAATCTTTTTTTGAATATATTTTATTTATTTATTTATTTATTTTTTATTTTTTATTTTTATTTTTTTTTTTTACAGAGAGGAAGGAAGAGGGATAGAGAGTTAGAAACATCAATGAGAGAGAAACATCAATCAACTGCTTCCTGCACATCCCTTACTGGGGATGTGCCAGCAATCAAGGTACATGCCCTTGACCTGAATCAAACCTGGGACCCTTGAGTCTGCAAGACCAAGCTCTATCCACTGAGCCAAACTGGTCAGGGCTTTATTTGCAATCTTAAATTTACCAATACCTTAGCAAATATAATAAGCTAACAAGACATTCAAGCATTTCCTTCTTCCATAAATTATGTGGCTTTTACATATTTCCTTCTAGTTTCCTGTTTGTGGGATTTACTATATTGCTGAGAAATACCTTACTTTGTTCAGATGAGACCTACTTACTAAAGAGTACATTTGAAAATTGTTGTCACACATGTATACACACACACACCAGTAATTGTTACCTATGGAACATCAGTAATAATTTAATAATTAAATGTCAAACATGTTTTTTCAACAACATTTTATGAGCCATTTTTTGTATGTCACTCGTTGAGCAAAATTTACTACAAAATAAAGAGCACATTATCAGAAATGGCAATCGCATACATATTTATAGTTTTATATTGATCTACACTGTGCTGTTAATTTCTAATTTCTTCAACTAGGGGTGAGTTGGACTGTTTCATCTAACAGTATCATTAAAGATGTAAATTAAATAAAGGTTAGGGCAAATAGAAATTCTGTATTTTGATTAATTTGAAAAGCTGTGATTAAAGTAGAGAGCAATTTCATAGCATTGTAAAATCCATTCAATAAAATATTTCAAATACATACTAATTTTAACGGCTTAGTGTTTTTGCCTAATCGAATTTAACTTATTATAGGTAATTCAGTTTCCATAATACTCCCTGTTAACACAGAACCACAACTGATATCACTCCTTCGCTGGAACTGAGCGCTACAGTGGAATCTGTGTGTACCTGTCAAGCTGTCTTCCCCTCACTGGAGAACCTGTCAGAAATAATTATTCCATAGTCTCACATTCACAGAGGTGCAAACCACAGGTTCCCTAGCCTTTTGTATGTCACAAATTGTGCAGTCACGAAATGTTTAATAAAAGTAGTATGGACACACACCTAAGCAATACCCCCCAATAGTTTTTTGTTTGTTTGTTTCTGTGTTTTATTTTGTTTTCTCTTCATCTATTCATGAGTAGGTCCTTCAACTTAGATAATCTACAGGTTTTAAAAGATGTAGCAAGAATACTTAATTTGTTTATTAAAATGTATTTATAAAATGTAAAGTTAAATAAGAAATTCTTCCACTACATCAAAGGATATTTTGTAAGTAGAATCCTTAATATAAACTTATTGAAAAATTTTATTAATAAGAGCCAAAACCCTCAAGCTTTTGTTTACATGAAACATCTAGCATAGGTTTATTATCTTAATATGTGTCATTATATAGGAAATAACAATAATGCTCTTATGATTTATTAAGAAAACACTAAAATATGGATACTTGAGAAAACAGAGCTGTTAGTTTATATAGTATTACAGTTTATACATAATTCAATTACACATTTAAAGATAATCATAGATATTTTATAGATTAATTACCATTTTATAGATCTAAATTCCAGGTATCCTACAAAACTCCTCTATTACAAATAGCATTTAAGTATGTTTAAATTTTAAAGAATATTATCAACTTTTATGTAGCTACAAGGAAGCAAATATTTTTCTTATCTTGATGAAACATCTTCCATTAGCATGTTGTAGGGTTCAGTTTCAAGGCCAATAACTGTTATTGTTTGTTAGATTAATGCGACATGATCTTCAAGATAATTTAAATCTTCAGGACAATTCCCAACAAGATCATTCCAAGAAATTGATTAAAAAATGCAGAGGTGCAGCATTCAAATCAGTATGAAAATTATTTATTTTCATTCAGAAAATTTTAAATTTCTATGCTAATTTTATGAGATTGTACAACAGATGCTCATTTAGAAATGGTGTTTAATGGGAATTATAAAAAGATCTACCAGCATATTTATCTCTGCTCTTGGCTCCTAAAGTATTTGTTAGAAATATAGACACCTTGTTCTAACAGGGCTGAAATTTGATTTCGGGCTTCAGAGTGGGGTCAGAACTTTTTTACTTTTATTTATTGATTAACCTTTTTAGATTCTTAATTTTTTTCGCGAGCTCCTTGATCCTTGATAATGCTGATGATTATTTAAGTGGCAGCAACACTGCTTATAGACATTGGCCAGGGACAGCTCCTGCTTTGATAGTATGCCCCTAATGGTCAGTGAGCATCATGGCAACCAGTTGTTCTGCTATCTGGTCGATTTGCATATTATGCTTTTATGATTAATAGCCAAGCACAGGGAATGGTAATAATTTTTACACATATATTAATTGCTTATTACTGTCATAATAATTTACCACAAAGTTAGAGGCTTCATTATAGCATATATATATTATCTTACAGTTCTATAGGTCAGACATTTGGTGGGCATGGTTTGTATTTCTGCTTTAAATTTCACAAGTTCAAAATTAAGTTATCAGCAGAGCTGGCCTCTGAGGATAAATCCACTTCAAGATCCATGCAGGTTGATAGCAGAATCCAGTTGGTAGGTACTGAAGTCCTCATAGCATGCTGGCTGTGGGTCATTCTCAGCTTCTGAAGACTGTGTGTGCTCCCTGGCTCACAGCTATCTTCATTTTCAAAGTAAGCAAATCCTTCTCTTTTTCTAAATAGCTCCTGTTCTTCTTCCTCTGTTCTCTCTGGCTGATATTTCCGCCTCTCTTCCATTTTAAGGACCCGTGTGGTGATATGGGGCCCAACCAGATGATTCAGGATAATTCTCCTCTATTTAAGGTTTATAACCTGGACTCTTTCTGGAAAATCCCTTCTACAATGTGATATGACATAACGCCAGGTTCCAGAGATTAGAACTTGGTCATCTTCAGCAGCGGCATGGGAGGTTGCCTACCAGTATTTAGAAGCCAAGCATGATTATTAATGACTAGAGGCTCGATGCATGAAATTTGTGCAAGGGCCTTGGCCCTGGTCCCTGCCTACCGCCATTGCAGCCAGGAGCCTCTGCTACCTCTGCCTCATCCCACCTGCTACGGCTTTGTCTGGAAGGAAGGACATCCTGATTAATTAGCATATTCCACTTTATTATTATAGATGTCCAACCCACCTGACCCACCAGAGTCCTTCTGACTCTCTGACAGCCCTCCTCTGCACTCTCTCCTGGCACACCAGGAGCCAACTCAAGGAATTCCTTAGCTTCTTGCTTCTTTCTAGAAAGAGAAATGGTAACTTTTGTAACTATTTCATAACTAACATGTCTTGCCTGTCATCTGTCAGCTACAGGGTACTTTGGTGAATTACCACTTCAGAATTTCACTCTGAACAGATTTCATTGTCGTACTTCTGGAGTGGCATCCAAGTTTTCAAAATGTGCTCAGCCAGAAAGGCCCAAATTCACACAGCTGCAGCAAAGTTACATCCCTGTGCCTTCACAAGTCACCATATAGTTACCGGGTAATTAGTGCCACTTAAGGTATGTTACCAAAAGAATAAATATTTCATCATCAAACTAGATGTAGTATTTTTTGCATACTTGGATTTCTTAATACTGACATTTGTCATCCTCACAGTGTTTATAAAAAAAAGAAAGTGTGTTTGTAAATAAAGTAGGATGGAAACCCGCTGCACCCCCCAAATCTACCCATTCAACATAATTGAAGGGGGTGATTCAACAGTTTTGTGGCTTGTTCACTAAATCAAGTATTTTCATTTCTCCTGATCTTTTCTAAAAGGGTGGAAATATCATTATTTGGGCCCACTTCAGTGTCAAGCACTGAACTTTAATTGATTTCTTCAGCAAGTATTAATTGAGCACTTCCTCTGTGGTAGGTCCTATTCTAGGCACTAGGTCCAGAGACCTAATGGAAGTACATAATGCCCCTGCACTCATGGAGCTTATAGCGAGGCAAAGGAAACAACCTATGAACTTTCCTTGTCATCTAAGATTATGTCAATTATAATGAAAAATTTAAACATCGGGTAAGAAAGATATTGAGGTGGGAACAAGGGTATATTTTAGAAAATGAATGAATCAGAACCTAGGGAAAGAGAATTCCAGGAAGAGGGAACAGAAAGAGCAAAGGTGATAGCCACAAAGGAATTTGATCTATTCAAGGAAGTGCAAAGGGCCAACTTCTAATAGAAAGTCTAGCGAAGTCAGGAAGTGAATGCTTTTGTGGAGGAATTTATATATGCATGTGTTTACCTAAAAGCAACATGAGTGAAATGTCAATGACTAATGCCTGGATCTCTCCAAGATCCAATAGTCCTTGAAGATAAACAACTTTAATTAAACACTAAGCATCAAAAACATTGATCAGTAAAATGTATCTGTATCATACCCCATCATCTACACAACACTGATTTAAAATAAAGAAGTAAACAGAATAGGGAGCCTTCCAAAGGAATGCTGTTGAAAACATTTAAATAAAATATACATTAAACCTGAAGTTTCCTCTAACTTCACTACAAATTGATTTTATTATGACTAAATTATTTCTGAAGGGGTGTGTGTATGTGAATTCTGTGTGAATTAAAATCCATTATACTATTTTTCTCTTTTCTTGGACAAAAATTCATTAAAGCTTTATAGCTGTGTAATTAAAAGTATAGACATTGGTGATAAATGAGCTGGAATTAAATCATGACCCTAACATTTATTAATTAGGTGGCCTTAAATCTTCCATGCCTTAATCTCATCCATCTGTAAAATGAGGATGATATTAACTAACATTTTTGGATTATTTTAGAAATGAGCCCTGGCTGGTTTGGCTCCATGGATAGAGCCTTGGCCTGCAGACTGAAATGTTCTGGGTTCAATTCCTGCCAAAGAAAGATGCCTGGGTTGGAGGCTCAATCCCCAGTAGGGGGCGTGCAGAAAACAGCTAGTCAATGATTCACTCTCATCCTTATTGTTTCTATCTCTTTCTCTCTGTCTCCCTTCCTCTCTGAAATCAATACAGATATATATACTAGTATGTTTTTTTAAATGAAATAATATAGTGTATATATAATGTATATATTACTCAATATATTAACTAAGATGTTAAACATATGTATATATGTATATGTATATACTATGTTATTTAATTCTTATATATATATTTTTAATATGTTTAAAATAATATAATTATAAGATAAAAATAATAATTAGGTTTATAAAATGCAAAATATGTAGATGTCTTTGCCTATGCTAAACCCTAAATATAATATTTAACATTTAAAGGCATCTGGATAAAAAAATTAGCACATTTTTCTAATAGACAACTATTTTTCTTAAAAGAGGACCCTCTTTGAAATATATATTACCTCTAGGAATTTGAATTACAGGATTTTGGGAAAATATTGCAGCATACACTTAAATTTACCTATACAATGAGTCAGAGGGAAAGATAAGGTTGTAAAACAAACCAATTTATGAGCAAATAAAGAGTACATTTCTGCATTCAGGTATTTCTCCTCGGTCTCAAAAGACTAAAAACAATCTAAATTATAATTGCCTCTATGCACAAGACTCAAAGAAAAAATGTGTAGTTAGAAAGGAAAATCAATATTCTTTGGAGAATATATTATTTGGATATTTAGAGTGCTCTGCTTGAATATAGTGTATTTTATTTGTGATGCTTATGATTTTTCTCATATTTCTTTTGATGCTACTTACCCAGATTCTTCTTTGTTTCCCATGATAAAAATTTTGTTGGATAATTCAGATTATGTCAAGGTACTTTCAGAGGTTTATGTGGAGTATTAACATCAATCATCTCTCACCTTATTAGAGTGTATGCCTTTATCATATGGCTATTTCTTCACTATATGCTCAGCCATCTGCAAAGTTTTCACTCTTAGAACTATGACAAAAAAGGAAACTTCTTAAAATTAGAAAAATCTTTACTTCTTACAAGCATAATAAAATATAATTATGTCATATCTGACCAGGGAGTAAAGAATCTGGTGTAATATTTTGACTTCTAGTGTCTCACTTTTTTGAAAAATTTCTCTTTAGTGCTTATACTTATTTCTAATATTATTTTGTATTCTAATATGACTTCATATGATTTCTAATATGAAAATATACATTTGTAGAAAGCTATTGTGAAAATAGAATAATTTTAAATGTTTGAAAGATGTAAATGTTTTAAATTCTAATTTAAAAGGCAGGATTCATGACCTTAACTGGCTTGCAGTCACTTTCGGTTTTATCTACGGAATATATATACAGTTGGAGACATATTCACTCCACATTTACCCCCTGCCCCTCCAAAAATTCAAGACAAAATGCATGTCAGTGATTTTGCTCCAATCAATCACAACTCTGACATTTCAGAGGAGCCGAATAACCACACATCTAAAGAGATATGGATCCAAAACCAGTTTGGCTCAGTGGATAGAGCGTCGGCCTGCAGACTGAAGGGTTCCAGGTTGGATTCAGGTCAAGGGCATGTACCTTGGTTGTGGGCACATCCCCAGTAGGTGGTGTGCAAGAGGCAGCTGATCAATGATTTTCTCTCATAGATGTTTCTAACTCTCTATCCCCCTCTCTTCCTTTCTGTAAAAAATCAATAAAAATATTTATAAAGAGATATCGATTCCTGTAGAAAGGTATGGGGAGCAAACACTGCATAAGAAGGACAAAGGTCACATCCTGCTGGTGGGAAGAATTCTGCTGGAAGAGCTGAGTTACCAAGAACAGGCAGGCAGAAGAGGATGAAGCCCTGGTGGCTACAGATACAGATACACCCTCTTGCCGGCTTTCTTTCTGTGAACCCCAACAGATGCTCATAGACCAGGAAGGTGAGTCCCGAGAAAATGGTCTTGGAGGAGGATAGCAGCTGTTGTGGGAGGGACAGAAACTGCCCTAGACCATTCTCTACACCAACTACGAGGAGAGAGAGCTTTAATCTGTGGGAGAGGAGTTAAGGAACTGTGGCCTGTGAGGCCTGTTTGTGACACAGGGAAGAATCATTAAGGACAGGAAGGGGCTTTCTGTCTTGAGGGGTATGTATCTATCTGAGCAGCACCCGAGTTCTTTAACTCAGAAATCTAGGTCAACAAGAGGATTAATTAAGAGTGCCACAAGATTAGTAATTAAGAGAACATTATATATACACATAGAGACAGATAGGAGACAGATGATAGATAGCATTTTAGGATTCTGTAATAAACTTCCAGTTTCTCTTCACTTAAGTCAAAATGCTTACTGTGGTTAATACACTGTCTTGGAGAAAAATTTTCTGGTTTATTAAAGAACTATGTTTTCCTCTTACTGGCCAAACCTGTAGCAGTCCTAATTAATCAATTTATGGCCTCTCTGTGCTAATGCCACTTGACCTTGTCAACAACTTGGATTGGGACCTTTATTAACTATTGAGGCAACACTTCATTTAGCTTATAATTTCATGTGTGCTAAAACTTCCTTTAAATTTATTGCCTTCTTTAACTCTTTTACTGCCAGAGAGATTTCTCTCCAGTGAGCACTATAAATTAAGCACTGCCTTTTACGTATTTATTAACTGAGAAATATTTTCTCTCTCTTTTTACAAGGTGTTGCTGCTCATCTGCAGGCTTTCTGCTGAAATATCTTTATGCCTGTGCTCAGTAAAGGTGCTCTCTTGCATCTCCAAAAGAGAGGATACTTTACACTTAGTTTTGTGGGAGAGAATCAGTTAGCAGAATTATGTATGATATGCCATTTCCCTGTAGCAGCATTTAATACCAAATCTTTCTACAGACATTTAGCAGATGTCCTTTCTAACTCCTTAGTGCACATTCTCAAATTAGTTATAAGACGGGATTTCCATGATGTTACTCTTATTTCAAGTATATATATTTTTTAAATATATTTTATTGATTTTGTACAGAGAGGAAGGGAGAGAGATAGAGAGTTAGAAACATCGATGAGAGAGAGTCATCGATCAGCTGTCTCTTGCACACCCCCTACTGGAGATATGCCAGCAACCAAAGTACATGCCCTTGACCTGAATCGAACCCGGGACCCTTCAGTCCCTAAGCCAATGCTCTATCCATTGAGCCAAACCGGTTTTGGCTTGTCATTTCTTTTAATAAATTTTACCAATGCAACTTTATTCTTTTAATCTAGATTTATAACAATATGGATGGCATAAAACATGTTCATATCAATTCAATGTGGTGTTGAACCTGCAAGCATCTTTCACATAGAGGACAGACAAAGGTTGGAAAAGTGGTACATGTTCTCACATTTCTTCTCTAAACTCTACAAAGATATTGATATGGCCAACTCTAGATCTCTATAACTAGTTTTTCTATAAACACCTTTGTTTAAGACATAGATTATCTACGACATGGTTTTTTGTTTTGTTTTGTTAATCTTCACATGAAGATATTTTATCAATTGGTTGCCTCCCACATACTTTGGGGCAGGGATTGAACCTGCAACCCAGGTACCTGCCTTTGACCAGGAATCAAAATCATGACCCTTAGATCAACTAGCCAATCTAATCACTTATAAACACCAGCCAGAACTAAGACATGATTTGGGGAAAGAACATTTATATAAATAAATTAATGAGAAAGGGCTCATTTTCTTTTCTATCTTGTGGGTTTAAAACCTGAAATGGGAGAACTGCATCAAAGGACTATCAATGTGTGTAACCATCAAAGGTCTCATTTTCTCAAAACTTGTGGGGTCTTAATTGAACTCATTTTCCAACCATTTAACCAATTTATATAACTTCATACATTTTAATAAAAGCCAAAGTTAATAAAATTGTGCCAATAGATAAAATATTATGAGGTCTTCCTTTTTTTTAAGTTTATCTACCAATTTTTCTAATTCTGTGGACATGAAGTAGTTATAATTTAATCTATGGGTATGGAGGTGATTTTACAATAAATTGTATGTAGTGTCTATTATGTAATCATAATACAAAGTCAGGCCATTCTCTTATTCTCTGAGAAATTGTCTTCTGGAGGAATAGAAAGTGCTATTTTTAAATTATTATTTTTATAACTTAACTTTTTCATGGAATGCAGGCATCTTTTCCCTATATTCTGTTAGTATGAAATTTGTCATTTGTTGGGTGTAAAAAGCATGATGCAGTTCATTACTGATTTATTATCTCCATCAAGTTAATTTCCTCACCTCAGAACAGTCAACCCCTTCCTTTTCTACCAATTACATTCAGCTGAGTCTAAATAAGTTTCACGGTTACCTTTACCAATACCAAATCTGGTAAGGGTAATTAAATGTTCCAAATGTCATGGTTAATGTACATATACTTGAATCATGTCTTTAAATATTATTTTAGTTTTCATTTCATACTAGTTTACTTCCTCTGTAAATATTGATGTGCTCAGAATCCGTCAGTGCAATAAATTGAACTGATCCCGCTTGGTTCATAAAATATTTACCCGTGTCTCAAAATGTCAAAATATTTTAGCCCAGTGTTTTTTTTTTTTAAACTACGATTTAACAAGCTGCCTGAAGTAAAGAATTAGTTTCCCTTCTTGAGGCAGATTATAAAAACAAACTGATATTTCTAAATTTATGTATTTTAAAATCCATGAAATCAAATTTCCCACTTCACATTTTCTGCTATCTTATGTAATTCGTTTTATATTAATAAAATTATATCTGACACACTTCTTATTCCTGATAAATAAACTAACACTCACTCAAAATGTTAAGCTTTGCTAAAGAGAAATCATTCTAAGTTGTAACAATTCCACATCGCCTTGCATTTACTAACAATTCCTTCCCCACCTTAGAAGGCCATGCAGTGATTATATGGTACAGTAGGGTATAAACTTTTCTTTCACTCCACTAGCATCTATATATATATATATATATTTTATTTATTTATTTATTTTTCTTTAACCCACTTGTTTATAACGGGCTTAAGGGAAGAATGGCATCTCCAATATCAGGAGGCAGTGAAGCAGCTGACATGGAATTTCATACGGTCCTGGTGGGTGGCAGAGCGGCGATAGCGGCCTGATGGAAGCTTTGCTGGGTGCACTTGGCCTTTATCACTGATTCCAGTGCACCGGTCTCTCTGGTGCGCGGCCAGTTGTGTAATCAGAGAAGCAGAGGCTGCGTAATGATGACTTTAGTGACCGTTTTTAGGAGAGTGAGGAACTCTGGTTAGTAGTATTAGAATTAAAAAATGTCATGATTCCAAAAGCATAAATCTATGTTATCTATTTTGTCATTTTCTTTTGAAATTTCTTATTAGTATTTAAAGACTTGAAATAGACAATGAATGTAACACAAATAAGAGGGTGTTATTTAATAATAGTAACTTATATTGTAAGTCCTTTTTTTTTAATATATATTTTATTGTTTTTTTACAGAGAGGAAGAGAGAGGGATAGAGAGTTAGAAAACATCGATGAGAGAGAATTATCGATCAGCTGCCTCTTGCACACCCCCTACTGGGGATGTGCCCACAACCAAGGTACATGCCCCTGACCGGAATCAAACACGGGAAACTTTCAGTCCGCAGGCCAACGCTCTATCCACTGAGCGAAACTGGTCGCAGCAAGTAACTTATTTTAAGAAAACAAAAGACAAACTTGAAATTATGAGTTCCCAGGTCCTCACCTCCTCCAACTACCTGCAAATACACACACACACACACACACACACACACACACACACTCACGTGTGTACGCACACACACAATGCATGTAATCATGTGCCCTAATATAACACAACTTCTAAGCTTATCCCCCGCTGTAAATATTATTGTGTACCTAGGGATTTAACTCTGAATTGTTAAATCTTCTTTTTATTTACCTTATCATTCTTTAAGATTAAACAATGTTAAATGGCCATGCTGTAGCTTCTGCAGAAAAGAGAGCACTTTTATTTTATTAACTTCAGGAAAAATAGGGATCTCTGTGCTTCTTTCTGCAAAAATTATGCAAAGTTCTAAATGCCAATTTTTGGTATCAGAAACTCCTGCAACACTACATATTTGTAAATGTATGTGTTTTTCCTTGATGCTATGCGTTTGCTTACTCTCCTTTGATTTTTCTTCCTCCAGCATTTCCAAATGCTATGTATATTTTTTGTTTAAAAATATAATCAAAATAATACATGAAATATGACTTTTAAATTAAAACACCATAGGACAGTTTAATTATGAAAATCAAGGGTTCCTTTCACTACTCCTTCACTCCCTAATGCCCCACCCCTCTAGGAATCACATTGACTATTTCTATTTTTAAGCTTACTGGTTTTCTCCTATGACAGGTCTTTTATTTTTCCCCTCACTCCACATGGCCATAGGACTCTACACAGCTAGAAGCTCCCTTTCCCAACCTGTCTTACTGCTGGATAGGTCTGTGTGAACAAATTCAAGCCAATGGTATAGGAGCAGCTTAGGGTCACAGATTTTAAAAATCAAAATGTTTATCTTCTACTTTCTTTCTTTTTAGAATTAAAAAATGTCATGATTCCAAAAACAAGTCAGATTTCCAAAGATGAATTATTGATTTCAAGTTAGGTATGAGATACATACAGTAGGAATCTAAGATATTTTGTTGTGACAAAAAGTAAAGAAGCTATCTATCATATCTAATAAAGATGGAATATGTTAACTGACCATCAGACCCTCACAAAGATGATGATGCCCACAGCCAATAAGGAGAGAATATGTTAATTGACTGCCACACCCTCAAAGATGGTGGCACCCATAGCCACAAGATGGCGGTGCCCAGTCCCCTCAGCCCCGCTGGGGTAACAGGTGCATGGTAAGGCCAGGCCCTCCCCCAAGCAGGTCCAGCCGCTCCATGAGCCTGCCTTCAGAGTCCTCCAGTCCCCTCAGCATCCCCCCCCCCCCCCACAGCTGCCCAGGGCCAGGCCAAGGCACAGGCAAGCCTTGGATGGCAGCTGCCCAGTTGATACCCAAGGCATAGGCAAGTCTTGGATGGTAGTTTCCCAGCCACCTAGGGCCGTCCAAGACTCAGGTAACCAGGGCTGTTGAGGCTTTCCCTGCTGGGACTGGCAGCAGCAGAGGTGTGATGTGGTATCACCCTTCCCCCAATCACCAGGTTGCCTCCTGCCCCTGAGGGCTCCTGGACTGTGAGAGGGGGCAGGCTGGGCTGAGGGACCCCCCCTCCAGTGCATGAAACTTCATGCACTGGACCTCTAGTGCATATATATATATATATATATATATATATATATATATATATATGCTAAGTGTCTGTCTGGGTAATGATGTCACATAGCAACGCCTGGCTTCTAACCTCCTTTGCAGCTAACCTCTCCTAAGCAATTAACCTCCATTGAGTTTCTTCAGCCAAGGAACATGACTTGCTTTATAGCCAGGTGGAAATGTTTTACACTTTAACCAAATGTCTGTGAAGTGTTTTCTCATGTCTTATCTCATTTGATCCTCACAGAAGTACTAGAGTAGGGAGATGGGAGATAGGAGACTGGATGAAATCCCATTTTCTTTTCATTAGCTGGAAAATGGATATTTAGAAAACTTAGAAAACTGACCCAACTGAAAAGAAGTAAGAAATGGTAGACCTTAAAAATAACTTCAGGTTTTCTCACTGCACAGAATGTAGTCAAACACTGCTGCAGTTAAATATTTTACCCTTTGTTCTCCCTGCGTGATCTACAATATAATCTGCTTCATGTTGATATTTACTGCTGTGTTGCTAACAATTGACAGGAAGAGAAGTTGGGGTGCTTCACTGCTCTGGGAAAAGGTTTAGTTAAATCAGAAAGCAGGTCTAATTAAACAAGTTTATTTTATTTATATAAAAGGCATATGCAATACATATAAAGATCTTGCTGGCACCAATCACACGTGTATGTTTTCCATCTGTCATTGTCAATCATAAATTTGATTGACACTTCTATTATAGCAAAAGAGTGAATAGCGATATTAAAATATTTTTTCTAATTAATTTATTTTCAATGTGCATGAATTCGTGCACTGGATCACTAATTAAAAATAATTTGGTTTTATAAAAAAGACATAGGAAACAATATAAAGGCACCACTGAAGCTCAAAAAATGCCTGATTTATTAAACTGATTAAAACTCACTTAATATGTTTATAAAAATTAGTTCTTAATGCTATGATAGAGAAACAGAGAAAAATGAATTTGATGCAATTACTCTTATTCTTTGAAAAATAATTAGAAATATACTCTGTGTCTTCTGTATAAATTATATTTTAAAATAATGATATACTCATCTAATTATTAGATAAAAATCTTCATTACATAATAATTTTAATTAATAATTTTCAAGTAAATATTGTATTGGGATATTGAGTCAAGACAAGATCATCCATGGATTAAATAATTAGATGCTCTGTTGTTGAAGTTAACAGAGGCATGAAACTTACATTACATAAATATTACCTTAGTCAAAATTAAATACTATATGTGTTTATAGATGTGATGTCATATGAAATTCACAGAACTGTGTGTGAACTTGGGGCTCGGTGCATGAATTGATGCATGTTGAATGGAACTGTGGGGCACGATGCTGAAGTGAGCACAGGGGCAGGTCTTGGCCCATCCTCCATGCCCCTACCTGGCCCCTCCCACTACAGCCCCAGGCCCCTGTCTGCCAGCAGTCCTGCTCCTGTTGCTGCTGCTCCCACATGCTGACAGTTCTGGTCTGCTCTCCTCCACTGACAGCATGGAGCGATTGGGGCTGGCACCGGCAGCACATGCTAGCAGTGGCTGCTACCCTGATTGCCCCTCAGGAACAAAAGGAGGTTGAGAAGCCCTCAGGGACAGTCAGGGCCGGCAGCCGCCACTCACATCTGTTGATGGTGCCAAGTGATCAGAGCTGGCTCTAGCAGCAGGTGCAAACTCCAGGCAGGATGGTGGCATGCAGAAGCAAATAATTTTTAGTAACCACCAGAGGCTCACCCTGATGACAGCAACTGGCACCCCACCTTGGTCTGGCTCCCCTGCTTACCTATTCTACCATCCCATGGTGGACAGTGCCCGCCATGTTCTGCATAAGCCCCCTGGTAGTCAGCACACATCATAGCAACCAGTTGTTTGGTTGTTCAGTTGTTCCAGTTGTTCTACCATTCAGTCTATTTGCATATTAGCCTTTTATCATATAGGCTACTCTAGAAATAAAAACCACAGTTAAATCTCATTAAGCTTCTGCAGTTATGTCTTATTTACTGGAAAGGCAAGAGTAGGAGAACAAGTTAAGTGACAACACAAGCAAAAAAACAGATGGATCCAGAAAGAAACATTCAACAGGACAAATAATACAGTTTTCTCAGTAAGCAGATGAAATTATAAAATACAGACTGTGTTTGTCTAGGGGAGACTTAAAAGACAAGTAAATAAAACATAAATATAAAGTAGATATTATAAGATATTAAAAATTATTGTTAATTTGGGCTATATTAATGTCATTGTGTTTAGAAATAGAAAATGTCTAATTTGTTCACCCATATATCCTGGCTGGAATGAAATCACATAATCTCCAGAATTTGATTTGAAATTCAAAGGAAAACAGATTTTTAAGTTTATAAGTCAGTATATAAAATATATAAGAATGATATAAATATATTATCCCAATAGATTTAAGAATGTGTATAAGTTCCCAGAAATAAATACAATTTCAAAAATATAACACACAAACAAATAGAAAACCCACACGTTTCCTCTAACCACCAACATACCTGAATTACAACTAAGCGTCTTCCCACAGAGGAAACGACAAGCTTAGGCCATTTTCCTGTTGAGATCTATAAAACATTCAAAGAACATATAACTTAAGTGTTATACAAAATCTTCCACAGAATCAATGAAAGATGATAGTAGAGAATAGACCAAAATACATATAATTTTATTTATTCTTGTGATACTCTCAGTAAACGGAGAATGAAATCAGAAACATTCTTTTTAAATAAAAATTATTGGTAGCACTATGGCAAAATAAAGATAGTTGTAAAATTTGTAGAACTGCATTGAGTTGGCTCAGATATTTAGTAGCAAAGAAAAATTGTAGTAAGTCAAAGCCTTCATACATCATCTCAAAAAATCTGTAATTCCTGTGAAATTAAATTACTGAATTTTCTACTTCAAGGAACAAAACCATCTTGTCACTTTGGAAACATCTCGAATGGGGTGGGTAATTAGGAAAGAACATTTATAGAGGCTCGAAAACTACAATAGAATGGCTAATTTTAAGGTAGACCTTGCAATACAAGAAACTAGTTTGATTTGGGCAGAGCTTACAGAAAAAAACATTGCTTTGGACTGGTGGGCAAGTTGAGGGGAGAATTTTAAAGAAAGTATGGATGACAACACAGTTTTCAGAAAAGTTCGGACATGGAAACTGTTGCTTTTGGTAGGTGAGTTATTTTTGTTATTTTAGACATCTTCCTGGAACAAATATTACTTGGAGTGATCAGTGAAATTTGTTTTAAACCTTAATTTTCTTAACTATAACGGATGGATTCTACATGTCAAGTTTTTCTTTTAATCATATAATATGAAAGTGATTGATAGAAGTTTTAAAATATTAATTTTTATTTAAATTAAGAGTCTCTTCAGCCATTTACTTTGGTATAGAAGTCATTTTCTCTTTACAATAGGTACATTGGAAAGACAAGGCTTAAATATGATATTCATGCAAAGGTCATAATAATTATATGTTTCTTAGACCATGCACGGATGATTTACAATATTTTTAAGTACTTTTTCTAAGACTCATAAATTTTATGACTCAAAATATGATGACAAACATCTTTAATCAAATTTTAATAAATGGTTAATAGCATCTATTGATATGATTGCAAAATATACCTATAAAACATTAGCTCGTGTAGGCTGTAGTTTCTAACAAGAAATGTGCATTTAAAACCCATATCAATATTATAACATTGTTTAATACAGATGTTAGTAACAGAAGTGATTTTATGTTTAGATCACTTCTGTGTAGACAAGAAAAACTTTTTTTTCCTGGCTGTTATATGAAAATAACATATTATGAAAATAACATATAATTGCAGTTTTCTTCTTGTTTTTTTTTTTTTTAATTTTATTTTGAGATAATGAAGCCTGAGCTGTATTGTTTTTTATAAAACTTACACAATTTTTATTTGGAATTCATGTGTCCTTTAAGAAAACAGTGCATTTACAGTTAACTAATTACAATAACATAACAGTTTTAAGAGATGATTATCTTCATGTACCTATATAGAGTAGCTTCTATTGAGAAAGGAAAATATGTAATTTAATTAAAAGGAGTTTGTTCTGGAACTTTAAAGACTTGACCTTCTATCTCCTTCATAATCTGTGCTACATTTCATAAGGTAATTAACCTCTTTGATCTGTGAAGTAAATATATCATATTATAAATAGCAATATTATGTGGTGATCCATAAGAGCCGCTGACCTATGAAAGCTACATTGTGTTTTCATATGAAAATCTAGGGCATATGAGAAGAAGTATAACGCAGTATGTTTTGCTCTCCCAAAGGTACTGCATGCTATTCATTTTGATTTGAATAGCAAACTTTTCTTCGTTTCAAACAATGCCTTTTGGGATGCAGTCGATGATGCTTATGTAAGACAACTTGCAGATGTTTTATTCCTTTAACATTTGCAAAAGTTGCGTTTCATCCTCATGAGTCTTCTGTTTTGTTTAAGGCCGAATAGGGTAAATGTTGGTGCAAACTAATTAACATCAAAAATACCAAGTTGATCAGACAGTAATTCAAAAGCAAATACACAAGGTCTTGTTAGAGTCACATAGATTTTACCCTGATGTTCAATAGGTAAAAATCATATTCTGCAAGTATGTGTTCCACTTGGATTTCTTAAAATTATTTTACTTCTTATTGATTATTTTACTTCTTATTGATTCTCAAATTTAATAAATTTATTTTTTCAGATTCTATTAAAATTGCTGACAGAATTCAACTGAAGAAACAAACTTTTAAAAATGCATATATATTTTTATTGATTTTTAGAAAAGAAGGGAAAAAGAGATTGAAACATCAATGATGACAGAGAATCATTGATCGGCTGCCTCTTGTCTTGCCTTCTTCCTCCCCCCCCCCCCCCCCCCCACACACACACACACACACTGGGGATCAAGCCTGCAAAACCTGGACAAGTGCCCTGACTGGGAATCAAACCTGTGAATTCCTGGTTCATAGGTTGATGCTCAATCACTAAGCCACACTGGTTGTGCAGAAACAAACTTTTTTTTATCATAATAATGTGGACTGAGTTTGATATTGAGAGTTTTTGCTACAGCAAATTCAAAACTATTTATGTCAGGAAGTTTCTATAACTTTCTATATTTAGGCAAACACCACCTCACAGGAAGTTTCTTTTAACTGCCTTCTAAGTTCTTTCTGTAAAAGTTCTAAAGAACACATTTTATGAAATATCTTGTTTCATTTATTTAATTCGTTGATATTAATTTAACCATTTAGATATATTAAAACTAAAGGAATTTAGTAATGCTTTGAATGCAACATTATAAACATTTATGTTTTTAAAGAAAAGGCTTACCAAATATCTACTTGAATTTATTGATGACATATTATTGTCGAGTATTCTTGATAACTTTGTTGACATATTTCCAAACCTTAATGCATAATAAAAGTAATGGTGAAGCTACTAAAAACCCTAATTTGCTCTAAAAAGCACTTTATTGGCATTCATGACCAAATGGACCAAAAATTATTGAGAGCACTTGTCAATGATCAAAACAGAGTAATCCTTGTAAACATCTGAATGAATACGGCCTTCACGTACAAGGCATCTAGGGGACAGTCAACAATAGAAAGTGAAGCAAACACATTAACCCACACTTCTGCGCATCAAGACCTTACTTGACCTTTTTCTGTTGCCCTAAATTAATAATCACAAGGCCAGCTAGTTTATTGCCTATATATGAGATACATTTCTCTTTCACCATAAAAAAACAACAAACAAAAGGTCGTATTTTAATGGAGTTATAAGAAGTATTTTATAGAGACAGGAACGTAAACCCAGCATATTATTTATACTA
Organism: Pipistrellus hanaki; assembly: GCF_964339955.1. Lineage (NCBI taxonomy): Eukaryota > Metazoa > Chordata > Mammalia > Chiroptera > Vespertilionidae > Pipistrellus > Pipistrellus hanaki. Next base: position 40,492,198 of record NC_140507.1, on the reverse strand, counting down.
ACTTCAAAGTGGTTTAGTTTGTCTTATGATTATTGGACAGCTTCAATTATTTTCTACTATTTGAACAATTGGGATACATTAGGCCTTGCTTGAAAATATTATATTTGAATATTTTATTACCATAGAATTCTGAACAGCTTTGGTTAATGTTTAACAATTTCCTCTGTGGTTTTTACTGCTTTATGATTTTTATTTTTGTGTATTTTTTCATACTTATTTTCATAATTAATAACAACCAATTCTTAAAAGACGTCTTCTAGGTTCATCAGGTTCTCTTAAAATTCTTTTCATACGCTTAATTCTGTCTTTGTCCTTATTTATGTTTTTTCTCTCTGTTTTAACATGTGTTGTGATAATTTTTCAAATTTCATAAAATAAGTGCTTACTCACACATTTTTTTCTTGATTCACATTGAAAGTATTTAAATAATATTCACTATCCTGTGACTCCTAAGACAGCTAGTTTCAATGAGACATGTGAAATTGACACCACTGGGGGCAGAATTCTAAACTAGGAAAAATGCTTAAGTTGTTTCATGTAACAGTAAAAGGTAAAGAATAAATAACACGAATTGTTTACACTGGCCTAAGTATTTGAGTTCTTATATAGATAAATAATCATACTATTTAGCATATCTCCATGAGAAAATTACTGTTCCATATGTTATTCATTGATGGCAAATCTAAGGCTAATTTTCTGCAAAGATCACATTTCACCATCATTCCCAAATGTTTTACCCAGTGTGATGGCTAGTCTTATTGTCAACATGGCTGGGCTATGCTATCTAGTCAAACACTAGATGTTTATGTGAAGGTATTTTGTAGATATGATTAATATTAGCAATCTGTTGACTTAATTAAGATAACCCTCAATAAAGTGTGTGTGTGTATGGGGGGAGGAGTTAAGTTAAAGCCTTGAGAACAAAAACTAAGGTTTCACAAAGAAGGAATTCTAGCCCTACCCGGTTTGGCTCAGTGGTTAGAGCATCAGCCCACAGACTGAAGGGTTCTGGGTTCAATTCCGTTCAAGGGCACATGCCCAAGTTGCTGACTTTTTTCTGTGTAGGGGGCGTGCAGGAGGCAGTTGATCAATGATTCTCTCTCATTATTGATGTCTCTCTCTCTCTCTCTCTCTCTCTCTCTCTCTCTCTCTCTCTCCATCTCCCTTCCTCTTTGAAATCAATAAAAAATATATATATATAAAAAGATGGAATTCTGTCTCAGGACTGCAACATAAAAATCTTATCTGAGTTCCTAGCCAGCCCGAAAAACTTACCTGTCCCCACAACTTCATGAGCCATTAGTTAAAGTCTCTCTCTCCTTTTCTTCCTTTTCCCTCCCCCCTTCTCCTGTTCCTTCCTCTTTCATCCACTCATTGATTGATAGATCAATCCATCCATTCATCCATCCAACCCCATCTATCATCTGTTCTGTTACTCTCGAGAACCTACTCAAATAACCTCAGCTAACCTTTATTCTTTCAGGTTCCTTAATTGCCTTGTTAGGAAGTTATGCCATTCATATTACTTAACTAACAAGATTGCAAATGCTACTAATATTTGCAACCAGGAGTTTCCATCTTTATATGGTCACATCAATATGCCTACATGCTGTTGTCATCCGACCTTACTCATAAATAGCACATCTGGGTTTCCAGCAAAGCATACAGCAAGAGTTAAATAATTTACTTAGACAATCTCCTACTTTTAGCAACATTTAACTTTATAAGCTCCTTCCTTATTTTTAAAATCAACTTTAGGAAATGGACTTTCCATGTTCTCCAAAAACTACAAAAAAATGATATAATGTTATTTATTTATTATTTTATGTCATAAGTGAGGGTTACCAGAAACCAAATGTTTCTTGTTATGAATTAAGTTATAACAGAAAACAAGGAGTCTATGATTGTTAATTTTGCTTGTTCATTATTTGGAAAGTGCACTGACTTAGAATTCTTGATATTCTTATCTCTTAATTGTTTGTATTTAGCCTCCTTTCCTATAACAGAACACTTTTCAAGTGGAAGGCCAATTTAGCTGCCAAAGGAAATAAATGAACAAAGAATTATTTGATAGGTCTATGAAAGAAAGTTCCCCTAACTTATGAAATAAAAAAGTTAGGAAATTGCAATTTTGGAACCTCTTATTTCAGTTACTATGAAAATTGACAAGTAAATGGAATTTCTGTTTTTTGTTACTGTAAAATAGAGGTGTAAAACCCAAGATTAGTTTGGTAGTTCAATCCATCCACTTAAAGTAAAAGAAAACTCATAAAAGTGAACAAAAATGCATTTGAATATGAACACATTTAATGTAATGGTCTTGAGTTTTTAAGACAGTAAGGTTATTAAAGAAATAATGTCAACTTCTCTGATCAAGGTCCAGAATAAAGGCATTTGAGCATTAAAAAATTTATAAAAATGGTTGAGTAAACAGTATCAAAGGCCAAGTGTCATCAAGGCCAAGTTTATCTGATGATCAATAAAAGATAAAAGCTGTCATCCTTATGGACTGAGATTGCTAAAGATCTTTGAGAACCCAAGGCTATTCAGATGCAATTTTAAAAAATGGATTAAGAATATATATTATACAGTATAATAGTAATTTAGAAAAAAATCTTACAGAAGTGTCTTTTCCTCATCATGTTTTTTTCCTAATTCATTCTATTTTATGCATAAACATTAAGCAACAAAATATGCTATATGGTAAATAGCTTTTCTATGAAATATTTTATGTAAAAATGAGTATTTTTGAAATCACAAAAAGTATAGGCAAATGATATGCTCCAAATGTATTTACAATACATATTTTTAAAAATATTATGAAGGAAATGTTATTCCCATGAGGCCAGTTATTTGACTTAATCTCTTTAATTCACTAAAATTTGAATTTAAAGTATTAATTATATTGTATAAAATATGTTATTAATTTTACATTGAGTCATGTATTCTAAATATGAACAAGGTATGCACTTTAAAAATGTCAACCTGTATTTAACGCTAAATAAACTGATGAACAAACTGATCTTCATAAGAAATTTAAAGACTATTGCCCTTAGAATTTGGCTATCAATTTTTAAATGGTTAGAAAAAACACACAAGAAACCATACATATATAAATTTTCTACCTCTATAAATCTAATAAATGCTGTTCATCTGAGCTTTGCTTAAATGTACGTTTTAATGTAACACTTTGATTTGTTTTAGTAAGACAAATTACTTACGTGGTCTTAAAAAGATATTGGCTTTTACCACAAATAACTTCACAAATCACCTGTAAATGTATTCATAGATCAGAATTCTAATACAAATAATTTTTATTATTTTAAAACAGTGAGTAGAATATTTTAATCTCTGAAAATGATTATCTTATTTGCCCCTAGAATCTACCTTAAAGAAGAGTTTGAGTGTCTCTGAAAATTTACATTTTAGATTTCTGGATAGAACCCTAAGGAAATGCTTTTCTCTGCAATTACCCTTGTTTATCATCCCTTTGATTTTATTTAACATATTATCTGACAACAAGAAAAGATCCATGACCTTAATCTTGCTGATCCTCCTATATCCATTAGGCAAATGCCTAATTTAACAAATGAGTCTTCAGCTTTGCCCTAAAACCAGAAAACTCATTTTTCCTAAAACTAATCAATGAAACAAGTTTAAAGAATGAGATTTTTTTCTTTTTTGAGGGGAAGAAACATAACAAAGAAGAAAAAAAAAAGGAAAAACATTATTTAAAGCCAATGTTTAAACATGAAAACCACATTTTAAAACTATGAATTTAGATACTATAAATATTGTGAATGACATTAGAATATCAGCCCATTTAGAGTACCTGCCCTATTGTATGAAATTTGTTTTTGTTACTGGCAGATTAACATACCAATAAATAATGCAATAGTGCTATAATAATTTCAATAACCTATGATAGTATTTGAGATTTGGGACATTTTTTATAAATGTCTGTTACATGTTATATGATGTAATATCACTTTTAAATTACAAGGATGACATATGCTTGATAAAAATGTTTTTGCTCCTACTCATTTAATTAAAAAAAAAAGTAAAGAAATTTTACTTTGGTTATATTCTGAATAGGATAACATTTTAATTTGTTTCTCTAGTCTCTAAATAACAGTGACTTCAGTGTTTTACACATAACCTAATTTTCCAGATATTTAAATTTAAACAACAACAACAAAAAATCACTGAAACACTATTGAAAAGACAAACCTAAAATAGCATTAACATTGGAAAGTAATCACACACTTCTTAGGAACTATAGAGATTGTGAAAATCTATACAAATTACAATTAAATAAGCAAAATTATTATATCAGTTAAGAATTGAGAAGACATTTTCTAGAACTAGAAATTCACAAACTAAAATAGCACTTTGTGTGTATATCTTCCATATTGTTTCAGTAATTATTTCTAATACTTGTTTTTTTCATTATGTTTTTTATATGTTCATTAGGCATTTTTGGTTGTTCAACTAATAAAAGATGGAAGGCATTTGTTTACTGATGCACTGAAAAATGCAAAACAAAAATTTCTTTGACAAGATTAAACTTCACTAAGTATTAAAAATAGCCAGAGAATATGTCTACTGGGGAAAAAAAAGGCATTAGGATAAATGGGGTCTTATGGAAATGAGAGCTGGAAATTTTTGTTTATGATCCAAAGCTGCACCAAGTATTAATTTATTATTCTAACTATATACTTACCTATCAATATAATAATACTAAGAATAATAATTATAACAAAGTGCAACAACAACAACAGTAGTAGTTCGTGGATTTCTATGATGGGCCTTCACCTTTACAAATCTTTTTGTCTGATTTTAGACTCCTCCCTGACAAATCAAAACAAACAATTACCACAAAAAAGAACTTCTCATTTCCCCTTGAATTTCATGTTGATACTCTGAAAGAAACTCAAATTGATTTCTTTCTTTCCAGTGAATTTCCATTTTCCTTCTTGGACAAGCATCTTGCAAAATAGCACTAAATAAATCGTTTACCAACATATGGGTTGAATAGTTAGGTCAGGTCTCTTGATAATCCACTGTGTGTATGATGAAGGGGCCATGTGGTAGAGAAAATTATAAGGCCAAGGGCAGAATGGATTTATAAGAGAATTTAAATCAATGTTTGCCTCCCACTAGAGTGAAAGCATCTAAATGTTTTGTTATACTCTCTTTCTGGGAATGATAATCATAGTCACTGCAAGTTTCCACCTAACAACTGGAAGAACATTATTCCTAAAACTATGATCCTCATCTCTTTCAAACAATACTCCTTTATGTATCCCAAAAGTCTCAGGTTAGGTGCTCTCATAATACTCTATTTATAAGTGTGTTGTATCTGTTACTTTTTTGTTAATTCTCACCCCACAATATTTTCCCCATTATTTTTAGAGAAAGTGGGAAGATAGAGGGGAAGAGAGAAGAGAACATCGATGTCAACTGGTTTCCTCCTGCAGGAGCTGGGATCAAACCTGCAACCCAGGAGTCAGCCCTTGACAGGGAATCAAACCTGAAACCCTTTGGACTGTGTTGGACAGTCTGACGTTTGAGCTAACCAGTCAAGACTATTTACACATGTTTTGAAAATTGAATGTCTTCTGATATTTTCTTTATACTTACTTTTTTCAACAGACTGCTGCCTGAAAAGTGTTAATTTTAATATACATTGTATATTAACATCTTCAATAATTAACCTCCATCTGGCATACAGACAATTGCTATTTAAATGTTTGGTAAACAATCCCCAGCCCGGCCCTATTTGGCTCAGTGGATAGAGCATCTGCCTGCGGACCGAAGGGTCCCAGGTTGGATTCTGGTCAAGAACATGTACCTTGGTTGTAGGCACATCTCCAATAGAGGGTGTGCAGGAGGCAGCTGATTGACATTTCTCTCTCATCAATGTTTCTAATTCTATCCCTCTCCTTTCCACTCTGTAAAAATCAATAAAATATATTTTTAAAAAATAAATGTTTGGTAAACAAATTAAAATTTATTTTATTGAAAGGAAGAAAATTACAAAATAATTTGTTCAAAAATAAGTATTTAATAGATTTACTTCATTATTTTAGAGCTTTATTCATACATAAATAAAACTTCCCCAATATTTAAAACAGTGTATATTCTATGTGTATTGTTAAGTTAATGTACTAAGAATGGTAGCATCTGAAGGAAAATAGACATTTTATGCCTTAACTTAAAAATTGTGTGGTAAATGTGATTTATGTATTTTCTTGTACAGCTTCCTGAAGTGAGGGGCTGTGTATTGATACTGTGTCACTTAACATAATATATATTCCTCTTGATTAAGTGACAGGCATACTGATTCTCTGTGAGGAATACAATGACATTTTTAAAAATATATATTTTATTGATTTTTTACAGAGAGGAAGGGAGAGGGATAGAGAGTTAGAAACATCGATGAGAGAAACATTAATCAGCTGCCATCTGTACCCCCTACTGGGGATGTGCCCGCAACCAAGGTACATGCCCTTGACTAGAATTGAACCAGTTACCTTTCAGTCCACACGCTGATGCTTTATCCACTGAGCTAAACTGGTTTTGGCTACAATAACATTTTATAAATCTGTATTATTTCTAATTTTTGTGCAAATATTTGTAAAATTTATTATCTTCTAATATGGATGAAAGCATATTAAAGTTTATATACAGGGTTTTTATTCATCATTGCATTGTAATTATACTCTGTCTAATAATCTTTAGAAATGAATTTTCTGGTAAGAATGAATGATGATATCTAGGTTTTAGAGTTTTTTTAACTAAAGACTGTAACCTTGAACTTGATATTTAAAGACTTTTTAAAAAGAACGAAAACTGATTTTTATGACAAACAATGTTATTTTTATCTTCTCTTTTAGAATACTTAAATTTTGTTGATTTATTGATTTTTACAGAGAGGAAGAGAGAGGGATAGAGAGCTAGAAACATCCATGAGAAAAAAACATCGATTAGCTGCCTCTTGCACACCCCCTACTGGGGATGTGCCCACAACCAGGGTACATGCCCTTGACTGCAGGCCAATGTTCTATTCACTGAGCCAAAATTTAAGTGATTTTGTGTGTCCATTTAAAGTTTCCAAACAGATCACAAATCATTTGAAGTTAGTCTATAAGTTTAATATTCTTCCTTTTCATGACAACTCATTTCATCTCTCTATTCTATATTTTACACAAAATGAGCACACAAAAATGATTGTCATTGACATACATCATCTGGACATCACCAAAATGGGGAGAATATGTTCTTATAGGATTGTAAGACAAAACTACTGGGAGGAAACCACAAACAGCGACAAACTCTCTGTTTTGTATTTATACTGGGGGCCTGGTGCATGAAGATTCATGCACGGGGGGAGGGAGGGAGGGGGGAGGTAGGAGAGGGGGGTCCCTCAGCCTGACATGCACCCTCTCCAATCTGGGAGCCCTCAGGGGAGCCCTCTCCAATCCGGGAGCTCTGTCTGCCTTTGCAATCATATGAGCGAATTGTCTGAGACCCCAACCCAGTTTGGTTTGGTGCTCACAGGATAATAGAGCGCTCTCTCTCTCTCTCTCTCTCTCTCTCTCTCTCTCTCTCTCTCTCTCTCTCTCTTTCTTCTTTGCTCTATTGGTGGAGATTGCCTAGAAGTTGCAGGATATTTTCCCTTTAATTTTTTCTCGACTCTGTGACTTTACTTATGTCTCTCACCTTTGTTTTCCCTCCATCCCCCACCCACAACAGTAACTTGTTACAGGCTCACTTTGGGTCTAGGAGATCCTGCAATGCGTCTGCCACCAGAGCTCTGATTCTCACTCAGCATTCCTGGTGCTCCCCATGCTCTTGGTTTCCGCTTCTGGTCCAGGGGCTGCACAAACCAAAAACACTGAACTCCAGCCGTCCCCAGGCCTGGCTGACAGGACCGGACACTCCAGCGGAGTCCCTGGGACCCTGGCCGCTTGGTGCTGGCATGTGTGTGCGCTGACCACAGGCTTGAAGCAGGTGGGGCCCCGCGGATGCCCGCCGCATCACCACGGCTACGCAGAGGACGGGTGGGCATCCTGAGCACCCTTCCCCACCCCTGGCCCTCAGCTCCTGCACATGTGTGCACTGCCCACAGGCCCGCCATCTTTGTCTGTTTAATTTGCATGGCTTTGGGTGTCCTGGAGGTACAATTTACATATTTGTCTATTATTAGTATAGATGTCTTTTAAAAAAAAATCACCACATAAATATTTTTTAAATGTCTTTAGGCAGTATATAGTTTTATAAACCAAATAGTGTTATTATTCTATGTCTTTCAAGGACTAATAGCTTAAGGACATTTTTCAAAATCTATTTTTACTGATTTTGGAGAGGAAGGGAAAAGTGAGAGAGATAGAAACATCAATGAGACAGAATTATTGATCAGGTGCCTCCTGAAAACCCCCTCCTGGAGATCAAGCCCACAGCCTGGGCCTTTGCCCTGACAGAAACAAATCTCTACCTCCTTGTCCGTGGGTTGATGTTTAACTACTGAGCCACACTAGCCCGCCTAAAGGGCATTCATAATTGAAATACGTAAGGAAGTGGCATAAAATGAATACTTTTGAGCAGATCTAGAGAAGGTTGCCCAAGAGAAATTGAAGCCAACTGCCTCAGATACACAATGGAACGCACTGCTGTGAATGTTTGCCTGATGAGTTTAACTAAGCCAGCATTTTGACCTTTTTTTAAAAATAAAATAAATTCCAAATAACTAATAAACCAAGGGATTGTAGTTATTCTTGTGTATTTGACTCACTCACCCTTGAATCAGCCAAGCAATTTGAGGGCCTAGGGACTTTTGATGTTCAATAGTTTCTAAAACGCTTTTTTAACTGCTAAAGATTTCATGCTCACTAAATCTAATCCACCCAGGGCAATGCCCTTTTGACCATCACAGCCTTTACATTTCTTGTCATCAAGCTGAATAATTTTTGCTAATATTATATTTAATGTAAATCTTTTTAAAATTAATGAGGGACTAAAACAGGTTTTTATGGACTGGGGATTTCTGCTTAAATTTCTTTCTAAGCTACTTTGCTTTCCAAATTTCTGAGCTACTTTGCTTTTCTAAATTTCTTCCTTTTGCAGTTGGTACCAAACTGTAATAAAGTTTTTATGGATAATTTTTTGAACAATATATTGTGTCTGAACAGTTTTGTTCTTGTATATTTCATGAACATTTCTATCAACTTTTTCAGAAATAAATTAGGTTACCTATGATTTTATAACATGCTTATTATATCACAAAAATATACATTCAGGGATACTTATCTCAAATTGAGATGTCTTTAGTATATATTAAAGACTTAGGGGCGAAATACTACCCTTGAGATTATACAAACCATTTTATAACTTAGAGGTGCAATATACTTCAAAAGAGTATGGTTATTTTCCTTTCAAAATCTTGTTAATTTTTTTCATCAAATAGTGTTAATTGTCACTTTTTTAAGACTTCATGTACTTTTCCAGAATTTAGTCCATTTTTGTGAAAGAAGACAAAAAGTTCTTTGAAACATGTTAAATAAGATTGTGACAAAAATGTCAATATTTTGATAAAAATGCAATTATTTAAAAGTTACTCTTGATATTAGAAATATGGGAACTGTTTATACTGTCATTGGATATCTTTGTTTCCATATCTTTTAATAAAATTCAGACTTAAAATATTTGACTTGGCAAATATGAGGACATAGATACTCATGTAAAATACTATTCTAGTCAAGATCATAATCATTATGCATTGCTACTGTGCTAAGGGCAGTCACTGAGGCATATGTGTATAGCTATGATGTTGATTCTTATGATTAAAGCTAATGTAAATATGTATCCAAATCTATGGAATGTAAGACACTAAGAATGAACTCTAATGTTAAATTATGAGCTTTGATTGATAATGATGTATAAATGTAGGTTCATTAATTACAAGAAATGTATCACTCTGGTGGGGATGGTAGGTGAGGGCAGAGGTTGTATGGGGAAGTTTCTACTTCCAGCTCAGTTTGCTGTGAACCTAAAAGTGCTCTAAAAAGTAAAGTATATTGTGCAGCTCACGTGGCTCAGTAGCTGAGCATTGCCCTATGAACTAAAATTCCCAGTCAAGGCACATGCCTGGGTTGCAGGCTTGATCTCCAGCAGGAGGCGTGCAGGAAGCAGTTGATTGATAATTCTCTCTCATTGATGTTTCTATCTCTCCCTCTCCCTTCTTCTCTGAAATCAATAAAAATATTTTTTTTTTAAGTAGAGTCTGTTAAAAAAAATCTAGTATATGATAGGTATAGTTTCATATATTGTAAGTGTGAAATAATGTTAATCAGATGAAAATATTTTACATGGGAAAGTATAATGCCTCAATATAAATATCTGCAATAGATTCCTTTCTATTTTAGTAGATTCTTTTTGATATATATAAACCGTACTTTTAGTATGTGTATATTATCTGACAGGATGAGCAAGATGAGGTATGCATTTCCTCTCTTAAAAAATACGTTCTCCTAATACTTTCAACTTAGCATTTTCCAAAGAATGTTGTCACATATGCTTAAGCAGTCATTATATATTCAATTGCAGTTGAGGTTATTCAGTCAGCATAACAACATCTTGTCAGCAACCTTGCTGATCTGTATAAAAGCAAATAAATACTGTATGTTGTGGTATTATCTGAGAAGAGCAATCTTACTCAGGACACAGAGGGATCATTGCTATGTTCCTTCAAGTGCTTTCATAAAATATTTATGGAGCAGACAGACCAGAAGTGGATTTTAGTTTAACATCCACTTGCAACTTTAGCTGAATGGGAACACGCATTAGTTTTTCCAGGTGGGTTTTGAAAGTATGATATTGGCTTTTAATAATAAATAAAGCCCGTCAACTATTAATTATTTGTAATAAACAGGAAAAACACACACTAACATAAATAATTCCAATTAAATAATGAATGCTGTACATGTGAAATGGTTTTACATTCTTTAAAGCTGAGCCTCCCATCTCCGCACCACACAGTAGCACAGTAACTGCAGACCCTGGTTAAGAAGTGCAATTCAGAAACAGACACAGATTCATAAACAGATAAACTGGAACCTTTATTAAATCTGAAATTAATTTTGGAGAAAAAAGTATGCAAAAGATAAACTGAAGCCCGTAGTTCTGAAATCTCTTATAGATAACTAAGAAGAAGAAAAATCATATTTATGCATTATACATTTTATTAAGTTAATTATTTTCAAAACAAAATAAAACTTATTTCCAAGTTATTTGAGGAGGCATATTTATAAGGAGAGAGAAAAAGAAGGAAATAAGGAAGAAAGAAGAAAACACACTTTATCTGATTTTCTGTTTGGCAATCTATACTAATAAAAGGGTAATATACTAATTACACCGGATGTTCTTCCGAGGTGGCGAAAGAGGAGGGGTGGGGGGAAGCAGCGCCTGGGGAGGGGGGCAAGGCAGAGGTGGTTAGGGGTAATCAGAAAAGCATGGGAGCAGTTAGGAGCATTACATTAGGCAGGAGGCAGGCAAAGTGGTTAGGGGTGATGAGGCAGGCAGGTGAGCGGTTAGGAGCCAGTGGTCCTGGATTGCAAGAGGGGTATCCCACAATGGAGAGGGTGCAGGCTGTTCACCGGGCCTCTAGTATTAAATTAAAGGGCATAGTTTTCTTTTACTATTCACTTCTTTTTCAGCCACCTCACACACAATTATATTATTTTATATTTAACCTTTATCACATTTTATATCGCCTATTCTGGTATTTGTTCATGAAGTTTTCAAATTTGCAAAAACATTTTTATTTGTTCTGGTCTCATTGTAATTCTGTACTGATAAAATCAATACATTTGTTAGCTGTGGTACAATTTAAAAAGAAGAGTATGTAGATATGTTTTTTTAAGCACTATGAATATCTGTGATGTTTGTTTATCTTCTTGGAAATTAATGAAGGATTTTATTTCTCCCCAAATGATGGTCATATAAGCGGAGCCTGTGCAAATTATCAATATCTTATCTAAATTAAAATCTAAATTAAATCTTATTTCTCTCTATGATCCACCTTCTTCTTGGTGAGTGTTCTATTACTATAGTGAATTTATTGTTGTTCTGAAGACTATAGAGAAACAATAAGAACATTGAAAAAATTACTCGAAATAACCATTTAACATCCTATGGGGAAAAAAAATTGTAAGAACAGGCATAAGAACAAAACAAAGGTAAGAATATGAATTAGAAACTCACTGGATTGCAAAGCAGATAAAACCACCAATAAAACCTACAGAATAGGAGAAAATATTTGCAAACCTTTTATCTGATAAGGGTTAATATATATATATTCAAAACAGTAGCAAAAACAAACAATATAAAAATGATATAAAAATGGGCAGAGGAACAGAATAGACATTTTCCCAAAAAATATACAGAAATAGCCAACAGGTACATGAAAAGGTGCTCAACAATACTAATTGTCAGGGAAAAGCATATCAAAACCATAGTGAATTATTAACTCATATCTGTTAGCGTGACTACCATAAAAAATATAACAAGTGTTGGTGAAGATATGGTAAAAAGAGAACCCATTTGCATTGCTGGTGGGAATATAAACTGGTGTAGCCACTATGAAACACAGTACAGCTCTGGCCAGGGTGGCCAGTTGTTTGAGCATCCTTCAATGCACCAAAAGGTCGCTGGTTCTGTTAGATTTCATTCCTTTCAGGGCACAAGCTTGGACTGTGGGCTCTATCCCCAGGAGGGGGCATGTATGGGGGAGACAATTAATAGTCTCTCTCACATCTATATTTCTCTCTTCCTCTCTCTCTAAAATCAACAGAAACATTAAAAAAAGAAAAACAATATGGCAGTTCCTCAAAAAATGAAAAATTGATCTACCACCACATGATCCAGCAACCCTACTTTTAAGTATATATTCAAAGGAAATGAAGACGGGATCTTAAAAATATATCTGCCCTCCCATGTACACCATAGTATGATTCACAAAGCCAAAATATGAAAACAAGTTAAATTTATATCAACAGGTAAATTAATAAATAAGAAGTGATAGATAGTGCCTCTATTTCTATGTTTTGTCTATGTATAAAGATAATTGAAATTTTAATTTCTACATGACAAAGTTTACTGTATGTTAATACTACACTATGAAGTCTATGATAAAGCAATTAGATATTATAGTAAGAACATAGACTTTTTTTTCTTCTAAGAAATCACTCATAGTTTTAATATTTTCACCAACTGAATAAAACTATATATACATGAAAGGAATTTATCTTTATTCTGTCCATTCCTTTACAAATTAGTGTGAGAGAAAAATAGTCTTTGGATTATAAAACAAAACAAATCATAATCTAAATATATCTGTTTAACATCATCCTTTCAATAAAATAACATCATAAAAATAACAGGTTTAAGTAATATCTATATTTTACATGTTATAAAATAAGAATACAAATAATATATGCATTTTAGAGTGATACACTTTTAAAATATTAATCAAATGTTACAATTTGCATAACTCTACACATTAAAAGCCTGCAGTTATATAATCTTTTAAATTGCTATTCAAACAGGATATTCCTATTATTCAAAAACATAAGGAACATTATGTAAATAGTTAAGTAGAAAAGTAAGTTAACTTCTTTATAGCTCCTGAAAAATATCAGAAAAGTTATTTATCACATAAAGATTGGAATATTTTTGTAGACACTGTATATTTGGGGATTGCATTTTGTGACTCAACTTGTTTGAAATGGATGACTATATTTCCAGCAGCTGTATTATTATTGAGAATAGCTAATGATAAAAGGACTTTTTGGCAAACCATTTTTGTTAAATGGAGAATGCAATGTGCTTGGCATCTATAATTTAGGTAATTTGTAAGAAAACACATCACTTAGCCAGCTGTAGATTCTACTATTTCATGATTAAGATTATAATCCATTAATCAATTTTTAAACATAAATACACTATTATTCAAAAATAAATAAAAATTTAAACACACTAGAATCAACAAATATAATTAAAACAATAGTCTACTGCATTCATTCATTCATCTTTCAGCTGTTTGGTGAAATTGCTGAAGCATTGAGCCAAATAGCTAATACCACATTTAGTTTTGTTTATTGAAATAATGAAAGTGAGTTAATGACAAAGTATAAAACACATAATAGAAATTAATGTTCTGTGAAATAAAATTTTGTTTGAAAATCAAGATGAGTACAGTAAAAGCTTGTCATTAAATGAACATTTTATAATGTACATTTAACAACTATTAAACCATTTCTATTGAAGTGTATCTGTAAATTAAACACCATGAAAAATGACACTGATATAGTCAAGACACACTTTAATGCATGGAATTAAACTAATTTTAAATAAAACTCAAAATGTGCTTTGTATAATCAATTTTAACATCTGTATATATTTTATTAGTTCTAGTCTGTGTCTATATCCATGTCTTATTCTAGTATATTTAATTCTTATTCTTAATAATTATTTCATAAAAGTTCTATTTTGATTAAAATGAAAATAAATCTTGACTACCTCATATATACTATAGATAGCCATTATGTAGTATATTCACATATAGAGAAATTTGGGAATATATACAACATCATTAGATTTTATATATGCTATTATCGATAAAGAAATTTGGGGAGTTATACAATATCATTAGATTTTTTACTTGCTGTTATTGATAAAGAATCTGTTGCCTGATATTACTAACTTTAACATGTTTAAAATATTGTCTAAGGTGGAATTGCCACTTGACCCAGTGATCCCACTAATAGGAATATATCCTAAGAAACCCAAAACACCAGTCAGAAATATTATATGCAACTACTGATCATAGCAGCACAATCAACAATAGCTAAGATATGGAAACAAACCCACAACCCATCATTAGATGAGTGGATAAAATTGGTAGATTTACACCATGAAATACTATATAGCAGTAAAAAATAAAGGTCTCTTATCCTTTGAAACAAGGAGAGTCTTTGCTAAGTGTAATAAACCAGTCAGGGAAAGATAAGTATCACATTATCTCACTCATATGGGAAATCTAATGAAAAATTAAACTGTTGACACAGCAGGGTGGTTCAGTGATTGAATTTCGACCTATAAACTAGGATATCATTGTACATTTTATGGGCAGGGCACATACCCAGGTTTTTGTTGGATCCCCAGTAGGGAGGCAGGCAGGAAGCAACTGATCAATCATTCTCTCTCATTATCAATGTTTCTGCCTCTCTCCCCTCCCCAATCCACTCTGAAATCAATACAATAAATAAATGAAATAAACTGATGAAAAAAAATTGATCCAGAGACATAGATGCATGGAAAAGACTGACAAGTCTCAGAGGGAAGGTGGGGGTTGAGGGATAGATGTGGGAAGAGAATAGCCCAGGAATTTATATCCATATCTTAGGAAATTTTAGTTAATAATGGGGTCCGTGGAAAACTCATAGGGCTATAGAACTAGGAGAAGTTACATTTCCACAAGACAAGGGAACTGGGAGTAGCCAAAAGGTCTATATTTATAAAATAAAGGAGGAAGAAAGCATAGAAGGAATAGGAGAACAATCAAAATGTGATGTTTGACCTTTGAGCTCAGGAGTTACTATAGTGACCGAATCAAAGGGAATATTGACCAGTTAGAGGGGATATCAGGACACAGGGACTGGCAGCCTTTATAAACTATGGAAACAGTGGGACACTTCCCCCTCCCCGTGTGGAAGTCTCCACTTGTTCTTCAATAAATCCCCACCTTTTCTATACCATCTTCAGTTGGTGTATTCATTCTTTGACAACAATGGACAAATAATCTGGGGGACCATCCTGCCCAGGGATGTGTTCCAGTCCAAAAACCATGTATCAACAGGAGGTTCTTTTCCTGTACACACATGCATGGTATCCCTACATTGGTAAGTATTCAATATTTTGTTTGCTTCACTTTCCAGGCTTCTCACCTCTTCTATGATTAACATAGGTTTTTGTTCTTTCCAGCAGCTTCTTAATATGCTGAACCAAAGGTGGCAGCCCAGCAGCTGCCTTACAACTTTTTCATCTTATTATTAAGCCTACCGTGCTCATTATAACTATTTATCCCCACGTAGTCTTTCAAGTCAGAGACTACATCTCATTTGAGTTCCCAAGTACTAGAACTGGATAAAAATTACTGTAAGAATGCAATAAAGTTCTATTGGTTAAATTGATAAATTAATGACTACCTTGTGAATAAGGAAATAAATCAAACAGCTCAACAGAGAAGCTCAATGGCCCAAAGAAAACATAGACTATAAAAATATAATTGAATTAAGTACTTCATGTGGGCTAGAACCATTAAAAACTTAAGGAACACTATTGCAAATTAATTATTTCTTAGTGTAGCATTGTATCTAAAAGCTACACCACTAAGTTGGTAGTTAGTTTTCAACATAATCTCAAGCAGGTTAGTTTAATTAAATCATGCAATTTTTTAACTCTTCAATTTTTAAAAAATATATATTTTATTGATTTTTTACAGAGAGGAAGGGAGAGAGATAGAGAGTTAGAAACATCAATGAGAAAGAGTCATCAATCAGCTGCCTCTTGCACACCCCCTATTGGGGATATGCCCACAACCAAGGTACATGCCCTTGACCGGAATTGAACCCGGGGCCCTTCAGTCCCCAAGCCAATGCTCTATCCATTGAGCCAAACCGGTCCTGGCTAACTCTTCAATTTCAATCATAACAAAAATATATCTATGATAGGAACTTTCATATCAGTTAACTAAAAGTCTGTGGTTCATTGTCACAGAAAGAAAACACACACAGGTAGCAGAAAGATAGGCGTTTTTTTGTTTTTTTGTTCGTTTGTTTGTTGTTGTTGTTTTGTTTTTTTAAAGAAGAGTCTCCCAAAATTATGTAGACCAAAAAATTATGAGACATAGCTTTCAATAAGGCTGACCAGGCTTGTAAAACTGTATTTGCATGATACTCATAACTTGGAAATGGAATTATTGAAAATACAACAATTTCCACTTATCCACAGTTTCACTGTTTGTGGTTTCAGTATCTACAATGAACAGTGATCCAAAAAAAAAAAAAATGGAGAGATCCTGAGGGGGCTTCAAATCAGGCCCAGAAAGAGACCTGAAGAGAGAAGCAAGGGCTGATCTGCAGCATTTGAAGCAGCTTTTGACCAGCACTTGCCTCTCTCTTTCCCTCTGAGTCTGACCAGCAGCCCTGCCTCCATTTCTTTTCTAACCTCTACCTGGGCTGCTGATCAGCCCTGTCTTTCTGATCAGGCCCTGTTGATAGGCCCAGAGATGCTGACTGGCATAGAAACTGGCCAATCAGAACCAAATCTGGGTCCACTGTGAGGAGCCAATAGCTGCCTAGGAGGTGGAGCTTTAGACACCGACTGGCACAGAAACTGACCATTAAAAGCAAATTGGCCAGCAGAGGAGGGCAGTTGGAGGCAAGATCAGGCTGGCAAGGGAGGGCAGTTGGTGGTGAGATCAGGCCTGCAGGAGAGGGCAATTAGGGGTGATCAGGTAGGCAGAGGCAGTTAGGGGCGATCAGGCAGGCAGGCAGGTGAGCAGTTAGGAGCCAGCAGTCCCAGATTGTGAGAGAGATGTTCAACTGCCGGTTTAGTCCCAATCCCGATTGGGCTTAAACCAGCAGTAAGATATCCCCCAAGAGGTCCCTGATAGGAGAGGGTGCAGGCTGGACTGAGGGAACCACCCCCTCTGTGCATGAATTTCATGCACTGAGCCACTAGTACATAAATAAATGTCACATTTTAATGTTTTATTCTATGACACATGTGTCAAACACAAGGCCCGCGGGCCAAATCCAGCCCGCCAGGCTTTGCAATGTGGCCCGCACCGCGCTGTCATCACTGCACTCCGCTGTCAGTTTATGACATTGTCAGTTTATGACTGTCCAGTAAACCATTCGGCCCGCGATTTAGGCTGGATTTTAGATTTTGGCCCCTTCTCTGATTGAGTTCGACACCCCTATTATGATGATATTTTCTTCTAATATATATGTGACTTACTTTAAAATATAGAATTAGGTATAAGTTCAACACAAACAGCTGCTATCAATGTTGACATCTTTTAATGGTTATACATTAGCAGAATTTTTAATAATTAACATAGAATGTGAGAACATATTTAATTATGAAACAAGAATTTTAGAGGTAAAATAGAACAGCTTTAGGACATTTTAGAAATTTTGGAAATTAAGGGGACCATGAAGGAAAGCAAGGCTGCAGAGCAGCAGAGGTATATTTACATAGAATGGGGGAGCTGGGAACAGCAAAAGATCTATATTTACAAAATAAAGAGAAGGAAGCCTTCATTTGGAAGGAGAAGAATAAAGCCCAGAGGGAATAGGGAACAATGGGGAAGGAGGGGTGGGTGGGAAACTTGACATGTCCCATGAGGGGGTCATCCTTTGAGCCCAGGAGTTACCATAGTAACCAGTCTAAGGGGATAGTGACCAATCAGAGGGGATATCAAGGCGCCAGGATCTGCATACTAAATAAGCCGTAGGGAAAAGGAACTTAGTGGGATCCTTGTCCCCTTCCCACGTGGGAGTCTGTACTTGTTCTTCAATAAATCTCCACCTTTGCTCTACCACTTTCTATCTGTGGATTAATTCTTTGATTCCAATGGACAAAGAATTCGGGTTACAGTCCAAAAATTCCGAATCAATTATATGTAAGTAATTAATACATATTAATTAATTTTAAAATTGATGTATTATATGAGAATATATATGTTTCAAATGGTTTGATACATAAAAATGACTAATTTTTTCCTAAAAATTTGATATTAAAACAAGTGAGGTTACTTCCTGAGGATTAAATACAGAAATTTGGAAAAGACAGAAGTTATTTCATATTTATATGAGTAAAGAATGTGATGAAGTATAACTGAAAAAATTGAAAATACCCCAAACTTGAAGTAACATTTTATATTACTACTTCAAAAAATTATGATGCAATTAAGCATAAAGTCTGTAAATTATTTTTATTATATTCATGTAAGATTATGTGGAACATAAATATATTAGAGAATGGATAAGGAAACAAATATTTTAAAAATTGCTTTGATTACCTTCTCTTTCTCCTTTCACTTTAACCTCTCTTTCCCAACATTTATGCATGTTTATTTTCCCTGAATTAAACAAAAGAAAACAGAAACAGACAATTCAATTTCTCAACTCTATTTCTCCTGATCTTTCTCTTTCCTTTAGTCAGACTTTGTTGAATAAATATTTACAATTGGAATGAAATTTTTGGACTGGAACCTGAATTCTTTGTCCACTGGAGTCTAAGAATGAATCCATGGACAAAGATGGGATAGCAAAGATGGAGATTTATTGGAGAACAAGTACAGACTCCCATGTGGGGAGGGGGAAGAGTGACTCAGAGTTCTTTTTCCTCCTTGGCTTAAAGTCCTAGTGCCTTGATATCCCCTCTGATTGTCACTGTTCCCTTAGACTGGTTACTATGGTAACTCCTGGGCTCAAAGGCTGAACCTCCCATGGAACATGGGAGGTTCTCCCCACTCCTTCCTTATTGTTTTCCTATTCCCTTTGGGCTCTCTTCTTCTTCTGGATGGAGGACTTCCTTCCCTTTATTTTGTATATATAGACATTTTCCTGCTCTGCAGCCTTGTGTTTCTTCCATGGCCCCCTTAATTTCTAAAATTTTCTAAAACCTGTCCTTATCACCCCCCAAAATTCCCATTTCACAATCAATTCAATTAACTATCAACCAATTACTTTGCTTTAAAAGCTGTTGTAGTACTTGAAACTTATCACTAAAAAACAAAATTAATAAAGAATAATTTTCTAATTATCAGTATATTAGATTATAGCAAGTGCCACAGAAAATAAAGAATGGTCAAGGCAGGTAACAATTTGCATTAAGGAGTCACAATAGGGTTTATGAAAGTGCAGTATTTGAAAATACATTTCAAGGAGGTGAGAGCTTTACTTACATTGATATCTTTGGGAAGAACATTCTAGGCAGATAGAACCACCTGGATAAATGATTAGAGGCTTATTAAAAAACAATAAGAAGTCCAGAGTGCTTAGAGTGGAATGATTCATGAGACTAAAAAAATATATATCATGTTTATATGGTTAAGAAATAAAATCGGATTCGAGATTACAGCTTAGCATGTTGTAAAAAAGAGGTGACCTATGACAGAACTGGGACTAAATTTTCATAGACCACTTCAGTCTCTTCCTCTTTTTCACAGTTGTTTGTGGAAAAGCACAAGCTATCTCATCGGACCAGAGAAAACAAGAAAAGAATCATTAACTGCTTAAATTAAAGAAAAATACCCCCAGGATGATTTATATTGTCCATTTCACTGTCAGATGGCTGGATGAGATTGGCCAATGATTAAAACTAGTATAGCACTTTCTAACCTCCAATAAGTTAATTACCTCCACTTTGCTATAACATTCTTGTCGCTTTGAAAGTGACAAAGCAATAAACCCTTTATAGTCCACTGAATTGCAAATGTACATTGCTGCTTTCTGCTAAGTTGCTACTTTGAAATATTAATAACTACCCACTTCTACTTCTCTACTTTAACTGAGCACTGGAATCACAATGAAGATTTAAAAAGTGATACGG
The DNA here is from genome assembly GCF_964339955.1 of Pipistrellus hanaki. NCBI lineage: Eukaryota > Metazoa > Chordata > Mammalia > Chiroptera > Vespertilionidae > Pipistrellus > Pipistrellus hanaki. The sequence goes on along the minus strand of NC_140507.1, from coordinate 40,471,513 downwards.
ATGCCTAAATACCCCCACAAGGCTACTGGGTCAGAATCTCACTGTAAAAGTTCTGTCTGCATGTGATTCTCATGTATAGCCAGAGTCGATAATGGCTGTCTTAACCTACTAAGACTGAATACTAATCTTAGGACAAAGATGATGGTGGAGAGTGTTTGCCGTTACTAGCACTGTTTGATACCCATCAACAGAGTCTGTCTAACTCCCTGTTACAGCAGCCTTTCTGTTACTCTACATTTAAAGGGAATATTAAAAAAAAAAGTCCACATGCATATTTAAATATTTAGGATGCAATAGTGTTGATAAAATTTTTCCTTATAATGTTACAAATACTTAGACATTATGGAAATCAGAATGGTATTCAAAAAGTGAGCATAGTTTTATCTTTAAAGCAATAAAATAATAGTGAAACTTTTGGTCTTGGATTCCTGGGATAAAATATTATGGCATACCTAGAGCCAGTGTGATTGATTTAAGGTGCCTTCATGTTGATAGGTTTAAACACACTTAACAGTAGAGAACGTTGATTTATTTCAGAGTAGGTAGGAAACATAATAATGGCAATGTGATTGTGAGCATATAATAAAAGGAACAGGAAACACAAGGCAAATGTAGCGTTATAGCAGTAGTAGATATAAATTAAAAATATTCTTTAATTTAAACATAACACATTTTCATGAAATTCTACATTTTAAGGACATAACATGAAAGCATTTAAGCTATTGAGTAAAACATAAAAATTAACTAAGGTGCTCTCAGAAGTCAAAGGAAGGCATGAAACTTAAACTTAGAGTACTACAGTGGAAAATAATTCTATTCACATAATGATGTTAATGCATTTGCTCTATTCTGTTAGAGTTTTCCCATTCCAACTTTGGATTAGTAACAACTAATAAAAATATATCTTGGTTTCAATAAATTTATTCTTTATTAAATAAATACTAAATTAACTAAATATATGCTCCATTAAATAAAATTGAATTTGCTATAAGTGACATGTGATTTTTTTTTGGACTGGAACACAGGGGGGTTCCCTGGGAAAGATGGCTCCCCTGGGTTCTCTGTTCCTCGGAGTGGAAGAATGAATGCAGGGAGGTAAGATGGTATAGCAAAGGCAGAAATTTATTGAGGATCCAGGACAGACTCCCACATGGGGAAGAAGGCAGAACCTCACAGCACAGACTCCCGTGTGGGGAGGGGGAAAGAGTCCCACCAAGTTCCTTTTTTCCTCGGTTTATAAAGGCTGCAATTTTTGTGCCTCGATATCCCCTCTGATTGGCCACCATTCCCCTTTGATTTGGTCCCTATAGCAACTGCTGAGCTCAAAGGTCAAACCTCACATGGAATACGTGAGGCCCTTCTTTATTTTGTGAACTAGAGGACAAAGAATCCGGTTCCTGTCCAAAACCTCGGTATCACTACCCAGGGCAGAAGCAGTAGCAAGTTTCTCTTTTATGCCGTTTCCATATGTTTCTCAACCCCCACCCCCTACACCAGGAGCAATACAGGTGGGCTGAGATACCTGACTAGGATTATGTCATAGGAGAGACGAAGGGTGAGCTGAGGCAATCTGCCACTCTTATTGTCAGCCTTCTGTCTGGAGGCGTTTCATTAAGACTGCACACTGCAAGCACTTCCCTGAGAAATGGCCCACATAAAGAGTGGCCAGGAGTTTACATTCTATTCTGAATGTTGCTTCCCATCCAAATGTGACTTCATTCTCCCCACAGTGAGCCTGTCTCTTCCTGTACTCATGAAATGTTATCATTTCTCAGGTCAATCAAACTCGAAACCTAGTGGTCATCCTGACTCACCCTACTTAATCAAAAGTTCTATTTATTTTGTTTGTCAGTTTGTTTTGTTCATTAGATTCTACATATAAGTGAGATCATATGGTATTTGTCTTTCCCTGACTGGCTTATTTCGCTTAGCATAGTAATCTCCAGGTCCATCCATGCTGTTGCAAAAGGAACCAAATAGAAACAGAAACATGGATACATGGAACAGACTGACAGCTGTCAGAGAGGAAGCAGGGGGACGGGATGAAGGAAGGTTAAGGGGTAGCCGCAGAACATACGCATGGACACAGACAACAGTGAGGGGATGGCCAGAGCAGAAGGTGGGCGCGGTGGAATGGAGGTGGGCTGAGGTGGGTGGGGTGGTAGGGGCATCTGTGTCAATGATAAAAAATAAAGTAAAAAACACAGATTTATTTATTCTACCTCCTCAATATCTCAAATCAATCTTTTTTTTTCCTTCTAAACATCACTGGGGTATTGTTGGTATTCATCCTCCACCCCCTCCTCAAAAAAAGAACAAAATATATAACCTCTTCTACTTTAGAATCCCTACAGTGTGACTTTTCTCAGAATAATACAACATAAGCATACCAAAGCAGTAAACATGCTTGCTAAAGTAGAAATCATTAGAATTTTATGGAAAACAATGCTCTGTGATGGCTAAAAGTGGTATTTATATTTTTAGTTTAACATGGAAACATCTTAGGATACATTATTTTGGTGAATTTCCAAATGAGGCACCAATATTTCTATAGAAGAACACTTTGGCTAATTGGTTACTATTCAGTTTAACAGGTGGTTTAACTTAATTATTTTATAAGTGAACTGCAAGGGATGCTAAGAGGGCATTATCTTCAACAAAAATCCATGTGTGAGACTTTCTTTTAGTTTACAACATTTGTTTTATGGAAAAATATAACCAAATAATTTTAAGCAATTATATTAAGTACATAAAAAACCCTTAGCAATCTTCCTTTGCATCTTGGATTTGATATAATACAGAAGAATAATTTCAGATCTAACTACCACATATCTAATGGAAATTTGGCTGGGTGTGGAGGAATAGTTCTTGGAAAATACTCTTTCACAGTTTGCTGAAACAAGGCTAACATTTGAAAGGAGAAGCTGTTGGAATAATACTAGCACCCTAAAAGCAATCAAAGCTCCAGAAGAATATTAATCAAGGAGAAGAAAAGTTAGATTGGTCTCTTTTTTTTTTTAATTAAACTGTACATTATTTAAACATGCTAATACAAGTTAAATTCATTGAATTTGATTGTCTAAATAAAAACAATTATTCTGCCCAGCCGGCATGGCTCAGTGGTTGAGCACCGACCTATGAACAAGGTCAGTGCTCCATTACAGGTCAGGACACTTGCCTGGGTTGCAGACTCGATCCCCAGTAGGGAGCATGCAGGAGGCAACAGATCAATGATTTCCTCTCATCATTGATGTTTCTATCTCTCTGTCCCTCTCCCATCCTCCCTGAAATCAATTTAAAAAGCATTAAAATAAACCCCCAAAATGTTCAATTGTCAATTATTTTCAATGCAGTAGTAAATTAAAGTAGCTTTCTGTGAATATACGCAGAATACACATGTTAATTTGAACATAAGTTTGTTCTTCTTAACTATAAGAATCGTAGGTAAATCGGAAAAATGTATTTTAAATATATAGTATTGTTTTTCCTTCTATTTTTAAATAAAGAGTTCCAGTGCAGCAATCTTCCTCCACATAATGCTCTACATCTCAGGTTGTGAGGTTCACGTTTCTCATTTAAAGGTGTGAATATAACTGTTACAAATGGCTTAGCCATCTCCAGAATCATAGCACAGCTGTCTGAATTCTACCTATGGTGGTAAGTAGCTGTCTTTCTGAATCAGCTCTTATTACTGACTGTGCTGACCTCAACTTTGTATTGATTTGGCCACCATTAGATGAAGAAGACTTCTATTATCTGCTGTCTCACCCACTGCTATGAGTTTTTAAAACATTTTCTACTATATCAGTAGAAAATCATTTCATTCTCTGAAGACTCATTTAACCTGACAGAAAGTATTTTGGAACAAGATGTGGTGAGAAATAGATTCTTAGTTCGCCACTACAATTTAAAAAGACCAAAAAGTTACCTAGATTAACATCATCTGCTTACAGCAGAATAATTGGTATATTCACTATATGAAAAAATGTGTTTTATAAAATATATTTAAGAAAGCAAAATATTTAATTATTAAAAATAATCTCCATTAATATCATTATAGTCCCATCTCATTGTGTTATATAAAATATGGTTGGTTACTATTAATATCATTATTTTAATTCACATATTATAAGCAGTTTCTTCTAGTTTGTGTATAGGTGCTAAAGGGACTATGCTATCCTCAGAGATTCATAATGCAAATGTAAATGTAAAATAAATATGGTAGCAGAAAAAATTCGTTCGGAGTCTTTAACACAGGCTAATACCTAGCCAGACTATTTAGCCTTTATTGAAAATGTATAATACCAATTAACAAACCAATATAAAAGTTATCAAATTTTTTAAAAGATAAATTTTGATTCCACTCAATAGCAACAACCTCACTCATTTTTGTTTACTTATATATATTTTTCCCCATGAAACGTTCTTGACTATACCGTAAAGTAGGAATTTTGGTCCTGAACAGTTAGCTAAGTGGTTAGATCATCAGCCTGCGGACTCAAGGGTCCCAGATTCAATTCCAGTCAAGGGCATGTACCTTGGCTGCAGGCACATACCAGTGGGGAGTATGCAGGAGGGGGTGATGGATGTCTCTCTCTCATTGATGTTTCTGGCTCTCTATCCCTCTTCCTTCCTCTCTGTAAAAATCAATAATATATATATATATATTTTTTTTTTTACAAAAGGAATTTTACTTTCCATCTATGTTGCTCCCCCATGGTAGTTCCTAGGGTATCCAATTTTACATGAGGTTTATCCATACAGTTCTCAGCCTCTTCACAGCCAGGTGATTAACTTTTACCCTCACTAGACTGTCTTTGGGAGTGCTTTCTAGCTCGGTAGCTACAACCACGCGCAGACTTTCAGAACATATGTCCACATTCTCCAGAGATACATTCTAGAAGCCTATCTTTGCTACAGCACATTTTGCCATATTTAGCTTTTCTATAGTTCATTCTGTTTAGTTTGAGGCAAAGCACAGTGCTTATCCTCCCTGAGATCAGGTTAAAAACTCATGTTTCCTTTTTGGCTCTTATAGTGTATAAAATATGTCTCACAGACAGTTTACTAGTAATAACGCAGGTATGCAGAGGACTTGCAAATATCCCAGAGGTCTATTAGGGGTATTCCCTAAATAAGAACCATCAACCTAAGAAAAAGCAGAGTCCTGCTAGACCAGATCTGACATCCCATAGGTCTTTCAAGAAAAAATCTAGACTCATCTCTAATAATTGTATGTATATTGAGTGCTATTTTACCAATTGTTTTTAATATACCTGGGTTCAACATCTGCTATACCTTTGGGGGAAGTAACAATGAACATTTGGGAATTCTTTTTTATAAGCAATAATGTTTTATAGCTCATAAAATAAAATGAAATAAATCCTTTATATTTAATTACAGAAATTTATATTGTATTAATTCTGAGTTATATGACTCTTGTGATGTAGCAGAAAATTATGAAAGCAGGGAATATATACAGGTATGCCACCCCAAATATACCACCTCTCAATAAATTATTTCATTTTAACTAATTTGTTAAAACACAATTATTTTTAAAAATACGGAGCATCCATGCAGGTAGAAGACAAGCAGGAATTTCATTTTCCCAAGCAGATGTCAAAAACATTTAAACAGCTGTCAGAACAGTTCAAACTGTCATCAGAAGTGACCTTAAACCACGTTTAGTTTTTAAATGTTATATAAAAAAAAAGAAGTGAAAAAACAACACAGTGCCATTATGCAGCTGTCTGAAATATTAAATGAAAGAATGAACATCTGTTCAATTGCTCTTCAAACTTTAATGGTTTGGAGAGAAATTCTGTTGTCTCAGATCTTCAAGAACATCTGAGGCCCACACGACTTCGACACCTGTGAAAGGTCTCTGTAAATGTACATTCCCACTTCAAAGTCTGCTCCTACTGTTCTTTGCCAAACATATGCCAACAAGCAACAGAAGAAATTATTAATAATATTTATGATGTTTAAGACCCTCTAGCAATGTGTATTTTAGAGTGGGAATAAAACCCTTTGGGTTTTTATTCACAGAAAATATACATTTTCTTTTTTTTATGTAAGAACCATACAATGGAGTTATTCTACTATATATGAACATTAGGTATGTAAAATTATTTTTTTTATAATTAGCCATATATACGGAGCAAGCGTTTTAAAAGGCAATCCTCTTGAATATGGTTATTTCATTCAACATTTGTATGAAAATCACTCTAAAAGAATTGAAAACTAATCCTGCACAGAGAAATATCAGGTTTATGTTAAAGTATTATTTAAGTAAACACTACTTAAATGGCTGATATAAGTAAAATGCTTCCAGACATATATTTACCTAAAATGAACATGTTTTTCCTATTACATGTGTATATGTGAGTGAGCAAGTGTATGTATGTGGTCTGTGTGTGTTTGGTAGATTGTCTATATTCTGGCTGGTGATACAATACTCCAAATCTAATATGTAAAATCTGCAATAGTCCCTGATTGAAGAGATTTAATATAGATCTACTTCTATGTTAACATGACTAAATTTCTGTTGCCAAGTGTTTCTTCTATCCTTTAAGTATCTCCAGTTTCCCCATTGATCTCAAGCATCTTGATGAGAAACTAAAGGGTTTAAAATTCTCTGATGTCAGATTATAAAATTGTTTCTTCATTCTATTGGAGATGTCAATCAGTGGTTCTTAACTTTCATTTTACATTAAAAATGCCAGCAAAAATGCACTAGCTGGTTTGGCTCAGTGGATAGAGCTTCAGCCTATGAACTAAGAGTTCAGGTTTGATTCCCATCAAGGGTACATGCCCAGATTGTGGGGCTTGATCCCAGTAGGGAGCATGGAGGAGGCAGCCAATTAATGATTCTCATCATTGATGTTTCCATCTCTCTCCCTTTCCCTCTCTTCCTCTCTGAAATCAATAAAAATATATTTTTTAAAAATGTCAACAAACATTTTTTTAATCCAGATACATAGTCTATACCCCAAATCAATTAAGTCAGAATCTCTAAGTTATTTGCCAGAATATGTAGGTGGTTAAAACTGTGATAGCTCATTAGCAGATGATTTACTGTCTGCACATAGAGCCCAGTATGGATTCGTCCTTGGCACCTGTGATTAAATGCCATCTGGAACACGTATCCACAGGACATCTTGGAGGATATGGTTTAATGTAAATTGAATATATGTACAGCAGTTTAAGGAGAGTGATGGATTGGGATCATAGAATGGCAGTGCAGAAATATTTGATAATGTACTTGCAAATACTGTTTTATTGAAACCGGTGGTATTTGGCTCTATGTGTTGTCAGTTTTTCTTGGCACTTCATAATTTCTTGGCACTGTTTAAGGTTTGAGTGGAAACAATTTAGAAAACTGTCACATCAAATTGGAGAAAATTATCTAAACATAATCTAGTTAGAGCAAAAAGATGCAACAATTTAAAAAAAACGTGGCAGCGATAGCTCTCATTTAAGAACAAGATGGTTTGACCTCAGTGGAGTTTTACTATAAGCCAAACCTTGTCCTGACAGCATCTGTGGTATGAAAGCAACATGTCATACCAACTATTTGAAGATAATAAAAATAAGAGAGCTAGGAGAATGAAACGTGTAGAAATAAAAGTATACTAAGCATTCATGTATTAGGCACAATGTGAGATGGCCAACGGATGACCAGAAAGGAAATGTGTCTAATTCAAATCACATGAAACTATCATCTACCACACAGCTTATAATAATTATAATTGTTTCTCAAGGTTTAGTTTTAATCTCTTAATACATTAAGCTCATATGTGATTAAAGATTAGATTAATATGAATACTATATAAAAATTACAATATTAGGATCGTTTTCCAGGTGAGGACATGTGGAGGAGGTAGCTACTTGCCAGTCAAGAAGGCAGTTGCCCAGAACCAAACAGTCAGCAGCTTTATCTTGGACTTCCCAGACCCCAGAGTTAACATTTACACTCCGTAAAGACCCTTGTGGAGGAACCACAAGATGAAAGGAACATAGGTCCCTGAGTCACTGTGTGGAGCTATCCAGGAGAACAGTCCTATCAGAATCACCAGTGATGGACTATTAGGTGCCAACTGAAGGAATGATTTCTGCACAGCACCCTCTGGGGAAGGCCAGACCCTCCCAGGGCTGGTCAGGGGGCCTTACCAGAAATCCCCGAGCAAGTGGTGAGACAGAATGAAACTGCAACAGAAAACAAATTATACTGAGATGTCTCTCAGGGGGATTGGGCACAATTCTATGTTTTTGCCATTACTCCTGGAAATGGGGGTTGATTTTTCATATGAGTTTTACAGCTGCAGACTGTACGAAAACAGACTTAAACAACTACCTGGAAGCGATAATCTTCTGGAAATCTCTTGAAAAACTATGTAAGGTAAATATGGACACTATTTTTTTTTAAAGTTTACTGAAAAATAATTCACAGTTTGAATGTTCTATGAAAAAATAATTACATACCTGACTTCTGATTTTATTGAAAATACAAAAATTCCCTTTAGTTTATTATTTTTCCTAAGTATTATTAGCCAGTTATAGATCTTGCCAAATAAATGAGAAGATCTTTGATATTTTGACTTCTATCCAGGCCAAACAAAATAAGGCACAAATGTCATACCAGTTTGATTATAATGCAATAAAGAAACAAAAATCTAAACAAGGCAGCTTAGGAATTTGTTGCTTTTTAAAATGAAGTCCATTATTGCTATAAGTAAATGTAAGCATTTAAAAAATGGAAATTAATTTTCTTTAGAGGGTAAAAATAATTTCTATAGTATAGTTTGATACTTTGAGGAATACAATTATTATCAACTAGAGGCCCTGTGCATGAAATGTGTGCAGGGGAATGGGGGGGATCCCTAAGCCCAGCCTGCACTCTCCAATCCGGGGTCCCTCAGAAGATGTCTGACTAGGATCAGGCCTAAATGGGCAGTTGGACATCCCTCTCTCAATCCAGGACCACTGGATTGTCCATTGTCCCCAACTGCCCTCCCCTGTCAGTCTGATTGCCCCTAACTGTCTCTGCTTCTGCCCCCACCACCATGGTTTTGTCCCAGAAGGATGTTGGTCATCCGGAAGATGGCCTGTCAACCTGGTCTAATTAGCATATTACTCTTTTATTAGTATAGATTATTAACATAGATAAGCAACAGTGGAAAGAGACATAAATTAATTTTTTTTAATATATTGATACTTTATTGATTTTTTTTTTTTTTTTTACAGAGAGGAGGAGAGAGAGATAGAGAGCTAGAAACATCGATGAGAGAGAAACATCTACCAGCTGCCTCTTGCACACCCCCTACCGGGGATGTGACCGCAACCAATGTACATGTCCTTGACCAGAATCGAACCTGGGGCCTTTCAGTCCGCAGACTGATGCTCTACCACTAAGCCAAACCAATTTCGGCAGAAAGAGACATAAATTAAATTTTAGGTTTGTACTTAAAATATTTGCACATAAAATGAAACAAAATCTTATTAGAAAAATGCATTACCTTTTGTTTTATGTTTTGTCTAATTAATTATGCAAACTTTTGGCTAATGTCAGAAACCAGATGACATTCTATAAATTTGGTAATCTTGTTGAATAATGAGGATTCATGGATAATAATAATAATAATAATAATAATGTAACCTAATTTTGTCTGCACTGTTCTGCCAAAAAGAAAGTTGAAAGATCTTGTTAAACATTTTTAGCATCCTACCAACAATATAGATTTGTTTTGAGAATTGGAATAGTTTTGGGTAAGCTTATTGCTTTCCTCTTTGTGAATGAAATGTTATTATTTCCTTTCTTTGTTGCTTTTCAGGACAGGTGCACTATTTTCTTTCCAAAATATCTCTTATCCCTGACTTATTTTTTTATCCATAAAAATGTCATTTAGAACATGTCAATATATTACTAAAATGTATCCCTTAGTATTATGCCACTTTTCTTCATTTTTATTTTAAAATAAGTGCACAGTGGTCCTTGTGGACTTATATAAAGTAATTTAACCTTTTAAGTATTTAAGGTAAATAGTTATAATTCACTAAAATGTATTTATTGCGAATTTATACTTCATGTGTGATGCACTCAATGTGGTGGGTGGAAAATATAAAAACAAGTAGACTATACTGCAGGGACATACAGAATAAATGAGCTGGAAAAGTGATGTGTCTTAAGAAGTTAACAGAAAGAGAGACATAAGATTCAGTAGAGAATAGTGTTATTTTCTTATTTTTAGGGTAGGCTTCTTAGGCAACTCAGTCTCTGATCCTTGCTTTGAAGTGTACAGAGGACTGGGGAAGGCGGGTGTATACTTTGAAGGCTACTGTGAGAGCTCACCTATAATCTTGAATCATACTTGAGGGGCATAGTTTATTTTGGTTGGATGAAATAAAGAATCAATCCAAAAATATATTTTATTGAGAGAATGCAACTCCTAGATTGCGACACTTCACATTGTTTATTGAAAATAAAAGTTATAAAATTTATATTAGAAAGAAAAAATACATGATTTAAGCTCTGTTGTATGAACATTCTGTTGCATTTTGGGTATTAGGTTCACTTTGAGGATAAGGAAAACAATGAAGTGATATTACAATAGCCTGGGCATAATGGTTATGTTTGCACAGAAATGGTCTGAATCAAGAAGAAGTAATAGACTGAATAGCCCTGTGGAAATAGACTACAGATAGGCATAGAAAGCAAAATGAATTATTTCAAAACTGCAATCTTTGATGATTTGGGAGATATTAAGATCTTAAAATAAACATGTGAGTAGAAAGAACAGTTCTGGAAATGAAAACAAGTTTATTTTGAACGTCAGTTTGGACCTCCAAGTGGAGACCTTTAATTTTATTTCCATAAAATCATTACTGTAAGGATAAGAAGTTCTAGTTGTAGTTATGGATAGGCACACAGATAGATTCAAATCCCTGAAGTTGAATAACATGGTCAAGGGTAAAAATGCAAAGAAGCAAAGAAGACAGAGGAGAAAAATCCTTAGGGAAAACCAATTTTAAAAAATGGGAAAAGGGGGTGGTGTGTAGTAAAGGATAAAGGGGATCAAATATATGGTGATGGAAGAAGATTTGACTTTGGGTGGGGTCACACAATGCGATATGCAGATCAGTTATCATAGAAATATATTAATATATTAAAGACCTATGTGATTTGATTAACCAAAGTCACCAATAAATTAAATTTAGAAAGTATGGAGAAAAAGAAGGTAAACGTGCGTCAAATTGATAAATCCATATATTTTCCTGAGAATTTTAGATATTCACGAAGCTTTAAATTATATACCCTTTGTTGCTTTTAAATTGCAATTTGCAAAATCAATATATTTTAGTAAGAAGTCAGTTTACAATGCCATATTTTTCTTAGGTTCAATTTTAAGGAAATTAAAGGAAATTACTAAATTGTACGTAAGTTTTCCCAAAGAACAATATATTTTCATTACAAGTACCTATGGTACAAAATAAATATTGAAGTATATAGTTGTGCAATAGTAAAAATAAATGGTGGCCATAGATTAATCTATATATATAATAAGTGCCCTAAATATTTGCCAAATTCATTAAGATATAAAGAAATACAAGGAGATGGAAGAACTAATCCTAAAGTCAAGTACTGAAATTAAACACAAAATGAGAATAATATAATCTTCACTTACAGGAACCATGATCATATTATCATAAAATTAAATTTCCCCAAGGTAATGTAATTTCTACTGAAAAAATGTTGAATAAGAGTATAGTTAGTAATATAAAATTTTCTCTACATTAGGGATAAGTTGAAAAAAGATTATTGAATTTCTGTTTTAATAATAGAAATTCAGTTCTAGACATGAACAAAATGGAAGTAGTTGATACTAGGTTTGCTTTTAAACTGTAGGGTTTACAAAGCCTTTATTGAGTTCCATAGTTGAAAATGCCATTTCACATTTAACATTCTTGATGGAAGTCCTTTACTATTATATATTCATTCCACCATGGACACCCTCCGGTCAAATTTCTTCTGTCAAAATATATTTACTTTTATCATGAGCTTGTCATTCTACTGTATTAAAACGAAAGAAGTGAATTGTTTAGGAATCATGAAGTCTCTTGGGAATAAAATGGCCCTACATATCTTGTAACTCTCTTGTTCTTGAAATATTTTAAGACATTATTGTTTCTAAAATATTATAAGACAAGAAAAGTGAATGAAGGGAAATTTGAATTCAGAGGTAGTAAGTTTCCTCTTTTATATATTAACAAAACAATTTATCCTGACACTAGTCGAGTTTACAAACTAGTTCATACAATCCATGTAAGGGCCTCTTAAACAGTGTTAGAATTAACACTCATACATAGAATATTTCTTTTATGAACTGTGAATGAAGGAAGAAATAAATTTGGAATGGAAATAGCTACTTAACAGCATGACCTAGAGAATCCAGAGGGTAACTACTCCAGCTGTGTGCACTTGATCCAGGCAGAGTCTATTTTTCAACAAATAGATAATTAGGAAGAAACATGAAACAGTGAGAAAAAGAGTAGTTTAACCAACCCGACCAAACAATGAGCCTGGATAACAAAACACTTGACAAATATCGCCCTGTTTGACCATTCATCCTGGCATGAATCCAAAAAAATAATACATCATATGCCTGATGTTTTTAACTTTGGAAAATGTATATGGTATAAGATTGAGTTAAAAAAATGTAAAGGAATAAAGAATCCCCATAGAGTATTTTTCAAAGGAGAGAAATTCCAATTTGAAGACTTCCAATATTGCGGTTTCCAATATTTTTTTAAAATTCAAATTGTAGATAAAAAGAGTTTTGAAAAGGAAGAAGTTATGACTCTGGTGAAATTTTGAAGCTACATACCCCTCCATAGACACAATCATATTTCATAATTATCGTGGTGACTCACAAATAATACGAATTTCTCCTTTTTGACATTTTCATTAAGCAGTAGTACTTTGTAATCTCATATATCCTTAACAGGAATACCCCCCCCAGGCTTCTTTCATTGTACATGCACGAAATAAGTATTCATGCTCATTGCTCTTTTAAATATCTCTCTGAAGATTAGTTGTGAGATCATTCATTCAGTCTTATAAACATACCACACACAAGCCTATATTTCTTTCATTTCATATTCAATCTGTCAATAGATTGTGTCAATTTAAACTCAACAGGTCTTCTTTAATATACATCTTATTTCTCCAAGGCAAATTTAATGCCTTAAGTCAGATCACTTTGTTTCTTATAAAACAAACAAACAAACAAACAAACAAACAAACAAAAAACCCTACAAAAATTGTCAAAGAACAAATGAGTAAATTTAAAAATGACAAACATTTCACAGAACTGATAGAATATATCACAACATATTGGCCTAGAGTGTAATTCAATTGAATACACAAATTATACAAACTAACATGCCATTGAGTAGTTGCTTTGCATTTGTTACTTTAGAAAAGAAAAATTAAAAGAAAAAAGATTGAGTTTGTGCAGCAACAAACTTAAGAGCCTTAAAATTTCAGTTCTTTTAATCTAGTGAGCTCTTCTCATTTTCAATAATATATTTCAAGGAAGTGTTAAAGATACAGTCGGACATATATTCAAAGAGATGCTCACTTACCATTCTTTATAGATGTGAAACAATAGAAGACAAATTATAGGCAAAATTAGAAATCCTAGAATAAAGGAGTAGCATAATTTTTCTCGTTGGGTTTTCAAATGCAAAGTATAAATGTTTACCTACAGATGAAGCATAGGGGGGAAAAACAACAACATAAAAGTGAGTTTGTACTATTAGGAACAGTGAATGCAAGATACTAAAGTCCAAGGTTAATTAAACTAATTAGATTTTTTTAATGTTCTTAAATAGAATGCATAAAGTCACACTTTTTTTTTTTTGCAAATTTTAATTTTCTATGCTTTGAGTATTTAAGAAATACTTACCAGCTAAATGCCTTTTACATATATTTTGACAAGTATAATTTTCACATATATTTTGGTCATCCTATACTGAAATAGATTTAATATTATTAAACTTACAAAAAAAGGAGTTTATACTGATATTATTTGAAATGCCCTTACTATTTAAACTAACAATTCAACTTATAGGAAAAAATACAGTTTATCCTCCAGAATTATTTCTAATGGCAAAATATTGGAAAGCATATGTCCCATGGTGGAATACTGACTAAAATAGATACAAGTGCAAGTATATGATAAAATAAGTTCTCATCTAAAACTATGCAGGGTAAAAACATCTAATGACAATGAAATATTTCATTACATTTTAATAAGCAAATATTAAGTAGTATATCACATTCAATTATTACCACATCTTTGTTGAGTAGCAATGTAGGATTTTTTGAACATGGCTATTTTAATGTGGCTGACCATTTTGCTACACAGCACTGTTAACAATGGATATCTCTGGCCTATACTCTGTGTCAAAGGACTGTGCTATCCACAAGTCCAGCTGTGTAATTTATAGACTCCACTAAAATAAAACTGCCTGGCTCCTTGAACAAAAATTATTAAAAATTCCAAGACAGCAGAGCATGAAATCAAGCATAGGCCCTTCTGAGTACTGGACCTTGTGCAACAGCACAGATCACGGTCCCATAAAGCTGTCGCTGGCTACCTTATATATATCTGTCATATTTACTCCCGTAGTGCCGGCTGGTTTGGCACTGATAACAAAGAGTTTGGGTCAGAAAAAAAAATTGTTCAAAAAATGATGCTGAAAGCCACCCAAATTAGGTAAATGTAGGGATACAAATTTACAGATTCAAGAAATGTGTCAAACCCTAAATAGAATAAATTCAAAGAAAACCATAGTTGTACATCTAATAAGCAAAATCCACATTGAAAGCAAATATCATGAAATATTACTGTTAACATTTCTCTTTCTCTACAAGGATCCTGAATTTATCATCGCAGGAGAAGAGTCAGGGTGTACATCAGCCTCCTTGGCAGGTGAGCTATGCTCGTGTTTCAGGCCAGGAGCTGATTTCCAAGCCAGTCTTTCCTTCTGCTGCAAGAGCTGAGCAGTTCTTTATAACTTTTCTTCAGAGGCCTTCTGGTTTTAAAAGCATCCATGAAGTTGATTTAAAAAAAAATAATGTTACTAACATCATTCAATCTCATTCAAGACTTTTAAAATTGTTAACAAAAATTAAGTTGTCTACAATTCTCAAATTGCACTTGAACTATACCTTCAAGTACTAGAGCTATTAAACCCCACTATTTAACCTTCTTGTCTAATTCATTGCAATTCTTTCTACTCTGATGCCACAGACCTTAAGTGTTTGTCTCCACCCTCACTTACACCAGGAACCAAGGTCTTCTCTCCATCTAAGTAGTGGGTGACCCATTTCCAAAATCCCAGCTTGAGAGTCCAGTGTCTACACTTCTTCCATAAAGCATCCAAATGTTTCTTCTGAAAGCAGGGAATAAGAAAATAAAAAAATAAAAAAACAACACACAAAACTTGTCTGTAGTTAGTGAGTCTGTATCATACTCCCAAGAAGTAGCATGTAAGAATCAGGAGAAAAAGAAGAGAAAAAGGCAAACTAGAGTTCTAAAATCTCGGGCATTGCTATGGGCGCCGTTACTATTGCTACTGCTCATTCATTTTATCCCCAAGGTGTTTATCAATTAAAACCCAGAATTGTTCACCTAAAATAGAAAATTCTGGATCCTGTAAGACTCCCATCCCTCGAGAGTTTCTCTCCTGGGTGCTCGCTGCGTTTTCTGGTGAGATCCTAGTCCGTGGACTAGATGGTTCACTAAGCTGCCTCTAAATCAGAAAGCAGAACTCATGGTGCAAACTGAAGATTGAAAGTTAGTACCATGAGGTGAATCTGATTTATCAAAAAACTGACACCACAGCTGAAACTGAAATTAGATGTGGGCTGGAAGACTGTAATATAGGTCACCAACAGCAACTACTACAACTTGCTTTTCATCTTTTGAAGTTTTGTTTACTTGAGTTGTTTCCTATTATCTCCTTTCCCATTTTGAGCCTTTCTGAGTTAATGTTCTCTTGACTCCTTTAATTTTATATTACTGAGTATTTTGGAGTGATGAGAGATAATTGCTGTTTAGCTAGATATACCAAAATAGTATGCCTCGTTGTCTGTTTTGAAATAAAATATTCAGGTTTCTAACCATATTTCTGCTGAGTTATAAAACAACATTGGGTTCAAATGAAGTAGTTATTGGAGACTTATTTACAATCTACATTCTGTTGTCTAAAAATATATTTAAAATAACTCGATTTGCTCACATACACAACTTGAATATACATTATTTCTCACAAACAAAACACACAGAAAATAATTTAGATTGTTCATTCTGGAATCATAGTTCCATTTCATAGAAGTAGGTGGAATTTCAAAAGAAGGCCTGACCAAATATATATGAAAGGCTTAAAATGATCATACTAATTTTGTTTTATATATAAAATATATTTTGTAAATATTATATGAGTGACTAATTATTCAGGATGATAAATGCTATCTTTACTTGAAATCATTATGACTTTCGTTTTAGGGAGATACCCTATATTTCTATGTTTTAAGGTTAAATTTATGAGAATTATTTATAAATTATTGATATATACTTGACACTGTACCTTGTATTAAATATCCACTGGAAAAAGTTTTTACACTATTTTAGAAAAGAGAAAATGCCTCAGAAGGAAATGCCAGGTTTTCTTTCTTCAACCAACAAGTGCTTTTATACAATAACTAGGGGCCTAGGGCACGAAGAGTGGTGCATGGGGTGGGGCGTGTCCCTCAGCCCGACCTGCACCCTCTCCAATCTGGGAGCCCTCAGGGGAGCCCTCTCCAATCCGAGAGTTTCTGTCTGTCTTTGCAATCATATGAGTGAAATGTCTGAGACCCCAACCCAGTAACATGCTCCAGGCTCTAGTGCTTAGGTGATTCCACAATGTGTCTGCCCCCAGAACTGTGATTCCCAGCATTCCTGGTGCTCCATGCTCTGGGCTTCAGATTCTGGTCCAGGGGCTGCACAAACGAAAAGGACTGTGAACTCCAGCTGCCCCCAAGCCAGGCTGACAGGACTGGACACTCCAGTGCCGTCCCCGGGACCCTGGACACTTGGTGCTGGCGTATGTTCGCGCTGCCCACAAGCTCAAAGTTGGTGGGGTCCTGGGGATGCCCACCCTGCCCGTGGCTGCTTGGCACCTACATACCTCCACAAAGCCCACAGGCCCACCAGCTTTGTCAGGTTAATTTGCATACTCTTTCCTGATTGGTTGTGGGAATTGTGAAGGTATGGTCAATTTACATATTTGTCTATTATTAATGTAGATTATTAGCTAAAAAAAAATCTACTTTTTTATCTAGGCCTATCAAATAGTTTTAATAAAATGTTTACTGTTGTTTTTGTTTCTATGGGACTTAAATTCAAATAATATGAAACAAAGCGAAAGAAGTGTCAGTGAGTAATTTTACTAAACTATCTTGTTAAATATCTTGGACTTGTCACATTGTTGGTTATGATGACAGGTTACATGAATCACAGTCCGTGCTTACTTGGCTGGTATTACATATCATCATTAAAGCAAGATAATGTTAAAAATCTACTCTGAATTAAATGTTATACACACACACACACACACACACACACACACACGTATTACTAGAGACTCAATGTATGAAATTTGTGCAAGAGTATAGTAGGCCTCCCTTTCCCCCTACCCCGCTGCTGCCGGCACACCGGCTCCCCTCTCAGCCCCAGCTTCCCCTGAAAGGCCTTCCAGAGGATGTCCAGTCAATTAGCTTATTACGCTTTTATTATTATTATAGATCGCTGTTATCTGTGGAAACACTCACCAGATACTGTCACTTTGCTTAAGATTTAAAAACACGAACCAATTACTCCAGGAGCAGAAGTGTTCATTTGAAGTGTTCATCGCCCGTCTCCCCTATTGTTGCATATTGGGTGCCCCAGGCAGCAAACTCTGAGATGGAGGACGGAATACAGCGTTTATGAAGGGCCATCCATGAGATCCAAAGCAGGATTGTGTAGGAGGGGCATTTAGGCTGTGATTCTGTCTCAGCAGAAACCCCAGCCGGTTCCAAAGGGACCTCCGCTCGGAGTAGTTCAGAACGGGAGAGAGCGGGCTGCCCTTGGGGTCCTGGTCTAAAGTAGTCACGGTGATGGCTGGCCCAGAAAGCAATGTAACCTGAAGCAGAAGTATTTTCTTTAGGTGAGGCAGATCCAGGAGAGATCTGACAACTGAGCATTGATTGTTAGCTATGATCCAAGGAGTGAAGGGAGGATGAATGTAGGTATTATTTCATTTCTGAAGGGGAACCTGGGTAGTGCATCACACCATGCACTACACTTCCCCTTTTTGCTGCTGAAAGGAGAAGACCTCCCATGAGGTCCAGGACTCTGGTGTGCTTATCCTCCCAAAGGGAACACAAAACAGGAAGGCAAGTGGACAAATGGCGTCCCCTGCTCCTGCAGCTGGGCTCTGGACTATCCCTGGTAGGTACCATCTCTTGTCGTCTCTCTCCCTGTTGTCTATTCTAGGTTTCCTTCCAACTCAAGTAACAATTCTGCTGGTATCCATGGTTTCACCAGTAATGTGATCCAGACTCTCTCCGTCAGAGGAGGAATATCATCTTTGTAGCATTTCCAGCTGGTCTCGGTCTTTTTGGATGAACGTTAAGACAGAAGAGAGAAACAGCAACGTGGCCCTGGGCAAGACGAGGTCTGTTCCAAGTAAGTGCAAACTGTTCCAGGCCCTCTCCTCTGACAGAAATGGAAAAGAACCCGTTTGCCAGATCAAAGGCTGCCCACCATGGAACAGAGTCCCTGTGAATTTTCTGGAGCGAATATGTCCCATTTGGCAGAGTAGCTGCCGTGGGGTTCTTACCTGATAGAGTCTGCAGTGATCCGCGGCCATCCTCCAGCTTCCAACTGATGTTGTCTGGAGCCAGGTGGGTGAGTTAAACGGAGGTAGGATACATCCCTGGACCCTTTAGGTTTGTAAGGGGTGTACTAATTTCTGCCAGTTCCCCCTAGGGAATTGTTTTCTTTGTTGGCTGAGGGCTAGTATATTTTAGTATCTCTATGTATTTATTTTGTCTGGAAAGCAACATGAGGTTTCTGAATTATAGATTAGACTTATTACGGGAATAACCACACTGATTTCCAATGCTCTCATCCTCCCGGGGTGACACAATGAAGACAAATGCCACCTGCACATTTCTAAGGGGGGGGGGGGGCCTCAAAGTATGTGTCTGGGCGCTTCTGTAGGCACCCCTTTACCTCCCAAGTTCTTCAACGCCGAGAGAGGGAGGGAAATATATTTTTAAATTATTAAATACAAATAAATCCTCTCTTAGAAAAGAAGGGGGAGTCCCTAGTTTTTACAGCCCTTTGGAACACAAACAAATGGTCCAGACAGAATGTAATGGAAGATCAGATACCTCAGAGCATTAACTTTGCATCTTATTGTAGAGAAATAAGCATGATTCACTTCTATAAAAATCCTGGAATAAAGTTCTATGTATTTTTTCTCCCTTACTCTTGTACTGTTAGGTGTTATATGTTAAGGAGGATAAAAGGGTAGTGGATATTTTATCTTCAGCTTCAAATGTGATTTTAATATTCAAATCAAGTTTGTAATTAACTTATTACTATAAATCTAAGTATTTTAATGGAAAGAATTATGTTTTAATTGTAAATATATATTGTCTGAGTGTAAAATGTGCTTTATATGTCTAGTAGGCACAGAACTTTCATACTCCAAAGGAAAAATAAAATTATTATTTAATAGGTAATTATGCATATCATCACCACAGCTCACTTTCTTTATGGTAATAAAGGTTAATTGAGGTGTTTTATATCTTAATAGTATGCATGAAAAGAAATAACTTATTCACACAACTTTCAATTTATATAAAAATAGGGTATATGTAAGAAATTCTCAGTAGTCGTATGCAAAGAATATAATATTTTCTTATTATCTCCTATCTCCGAAGTATGTTAAATTATTTCTGATAAATTAAAATTAGGCATTTTGATTAATTATCCTTTACTGGAATCATACATCATACTCCATTCAAGATTAAATTAGACTTTTGGAGTTTAATTAACTAATTTTCAATGCACATACTTCTAGTAGCAAATAATGAAAACTGTATACATATATAAGAAAGAGTTGAGTTCTCTGGTCTTTGGAATTTGAATAACTCAGTTGAATATGCACCACTTTTTATTTGTGGTACAAATACATGTAAGTACCAATTAGAAAATCAAGCATAATTATCATGCTAACTACAGGGTTGTATCATATCTATTAAATTGAATATTTTATTACAGATACCCAATATATTAGATCAATTAATTATAAATATACATCTTTAGCCAGTTATTTAAAATAGTAATAATGCTAATCTAAATGTCTGAACTGGTAGTGTTCTAATGGGTGGTATGTTTCTATTAATAAATGTTTAGTAGAGTTATACATGATTACTAATTAAATTTAGATAAGAATATAAAACTAATGTTTTTAACTTTATTCAGAGCGGGTAGAGAAATTTTAACAGTATTTTGGAAGTTGGATAATTTACTGTTTTTTAAAAAAATCTTCTTTCTAGGTGGATTTATAATTTATAATCAGAAAAGAAAATTAAAATTGCTAAATTTAGAGTAGACTGTCTTCTAAAACAGTCTATTATGTCAATAGGCAAGAGTATATATGCATTAGAGTGACCTAGAAAGGAATATAAAAATAAAACATATTTGAAATGAATGTATTAGAATGTAATGAACGTATTAGTAGCATATTGTAGTATATTGTATAATCTACTATTAAAAAGACATTTACTCATTTAAATATTATTGATTAAGGACTTTTTTTGCGCTAGACAATGAAGATTCAACAAGAACAAAATAGATCAGATCTTCCCTCCTCATCCTTTGTTACATGGTCTAGTTTGGAAATCAAGTGAGAGAAGAAAAAAAAAAGTATAATAATTTCAAATATGATGATGCCTATACATTTTAAGAGGATGCTGTGGTTGTGGTTTATGTCAGCATAGTATTTAATAGCCTTTTTTTCTGTTCAAGCTGAATGGACTATACTGTTCTGGTTGAACATTTCAGAAAAACTTTCCTTCATCTAACATATACATGGAGCTCGCCCTTAAGTCAATTTATAACTCACTAGTTCCCCAGGGAGCCCCTCCCCAGGGATCCCTGAGCTTCTGTTTCTTCTTGTTGGTCTTCGAGTGGTCTTTGCTCATTCCACTTCCTTTGGTCAACAAACAATCTCTCTTTTTTTTAATTTCAAGAATTCTATCAAAGAATAATTCCAGTCTACTACTATAATATTTTAGATTTATTTATATAAATTGCATATTTTCTTTCAATCCTGAGAAAATTATTCTCAGTTCCCTTTTCCTGTTTGGTGGGTGGCTACAAAGATGGAATTGATGCGCATTATTTGAATAAGATCTACTCTAACACTGACTGAAAAGCTAAGGAGTTCCTGGCCAGTGTTTGCCAGTGGTTAGAGTGTCAACCACTCACCGAAGTGTTGCTGGATCTATTCCCAGTCAGGGGCAAGTACTTGGGTGGCAGGTTATATCCAGACCCCACTCAAGGCACTTGCAGAAAGCAACCAATCAATGTGTCTCTCTTGCCTCTCTCTCCCCTCCTCCCCCTCTTCTTCCTCCCTCACTCCCTTCCACTTTCTCTAAAAAATCAATGGGAAAAAAAATATATGCTCAGGAGAGGATTAACAAACAAACAGCAAACAAATAGCTAAGGAGATCTCAAAATTGCTCTTCCAATGTGCTTTTAATTTTTCTTTCATTCTCTTCCTCTTAGCTATTGCCCTTTTCAATAGAAAAGAACTCACAAACACCCCACACCTCTTTGAGTTGCTTCCCAGTGAAGCTTTCTGATGATTTAGAATGCTTCCTTATCTATTATTTTTTACAACCTGTATATAGTTAATTTGTTAGGCTTGAAACTAAGCTTCTCCATATTTTCCCTGACGGATTTATCTAATCTTAATCTTTAATTTATGGATGAGAGATGACACATATAATTTCCTATTTTGGATTTTATATATCTTATAAATTATCCCAGCAATAATCAAGAGAAAAGATGAACTCTAATCTTCCAGAAAGCTATGTGCTAGACAGATCTTTATTCTTTATTTTTAATTGTCTTGGTAACATTTACTATATTTGGAGAAATGGGAAGTTTTCTGATAACAGAAAATCACTCTTTTTTTTCTTTCTGTAGTCTCAGTTCTAATGGATCTTTTTTAACAGTCTTTTTTATGTTGATACAAAAAAAATACTAATACTTTCAACTTATGTGATATAAACTGATGCTTCTTACAACATACTATTTAAAAAAACATCTGTGTCATATATATTGTATATCTATATGAACTTGTCCTGTGAAATTTTTCACCTTATATATTGTACATAATAAAATTTAGCCAGAGCTATTACTAATGTGATGTTTTCTTATATATTTTTATTCCATGACTGAGTGCTTTTGGACACTTTATATTATTATAAACTTACATGTTAATATTTTGACTTCTATTCATCACCCACAGTTTTTCCTTCAGCTAACTTTATAATTATATAATCATTATATGTATTAAGGAAAAATTGCTAAATCATTAAATCAAGATACATTTTTCCATTGTTAAAAGTAGAATTAGATTTAGAGACTGGGAATTTTTTAAGATAATACATTTGTTAAGTATTTTAAAAATTTCCAGAATAAATGTACAATTACATATATCTATAGATAGGATAGAAAATATTGATATTAACATATATTTATATAAATGTGTGTGAATATATGTAAACAGTCATATACATGTAAGAATATGTATGTAAGTATTATCTTTCTTCAGTGTATCTGACAAATAATAACATATACAATAAAAGTGGAGATCAATGTTCAAAATTAACTATTTGTTATAAAAAGTTAGGATGTACTAAAGTAGGTTTTCTGTTGTCTCAAAATGAGAACAAAAAAAAAATTAAAGGCTCAAATTATAATTAAACATGAAAAGTTTTTATTGAACTAGAATTTCCCATACAACAACCTTCATATTCAATCTGACATGAACAATGAGCATTAGTTATATAATATTGATATTGCACTTCTCACTTTTTTTCTTTAGGTTTTGAAATAGCACTGCAACAAAATATAGTCAGCTTTATATATCAAGACTAATCACATGCTAGAAACCTATATTATAGTTTATTTTAAAAATTTCTGAGTGTGCACATCTAAGACTTGTTGAATTGCTGTTCAGAGAGGTTTTATTAGAGATAGGGAAGAGATATCACAGTTTTAGGAAAATAGTCAATAAAATTTTTGGCTTTCCTCACATAAGGAAAATTTAATTTCCCATTGTGAACTCTATCCCATTTGCCCTCCTCTGATTTTTTAATCAAACAGTTTTCACTTTGAGCTATATTTATCAGACATTTGTAACTTTAATTATTGAGCTTTACCTTGTTTAGAGAATTAATTCCAGTCATATAATATTATATATATTACAAAAAATTAATATACTTATATTACTTAAGGACATCAATTATGTCAATTTTTCTGTTATATTTACACATGTGTCTAGTTATTACTCATTTTAGAGTTTGTATAATTTTACCATGCCATAAAACTATTACAGGTTAAATATATATCCTTTCAGGGATCAAAATTAGTCCATAAAGAACAATTGCTTTTATCAGCAGTTTTTATGTCCTTATACTTTCAATTATTCTCACTATCGTTGTATTTACCCTTAAAAAATTATAACAACCTTCTTTTTTATTTTAAAATTAAAGTCATATCATGTGGTTAATTACTATGATTCTAGAGAATGTAAAAATCAATTTGTAACTATGATAATGAGTAAATATGTGTAACAGGATGCTAAATTGGGAATTGTATCAATTTTTGCTGAAGTCCAAAAAATAAAGATTAAGGATCACCTACTCTCATACTCTAAACTAAGCTTCTAAATCACCTCTTCTGGACTGCAAAGGAGGCATCCAAGGGCCAAATCAGAAGCAATTAGGCAACCAAGCATTTATCCTTTTGGAATGAGTGCCAGTAACAAACATGTTATGATTCTTAAGAAGAAAGGTTACACCATTCTGTCTGTCTTCTTATCCTGATCCAAAATTGTGAACATGCAAAAAAAAATTATTTTATGTATGTTCCACAAAGGTGTTAAGTTTCACAAATATCTTGAATTAATTTGCAAGGGAGGCCTTAGGACATGCTTTAGGTGCTACGCTGCCTTCATGTAAATAATTAATCATTGCCCAGGTTCATACTGGGCAATGAAATGAGTAACATTGTTCTTGTGTTTTAAAATTTAGTGATCTCCTTAGTTGACAAATCAGTCTTTGTCCTAAGTGCACGGTTACTGTGAAGTGTGTTATTTATTGATGTATGTATGTGTGTATTTAATGAAAATGTGTGCAGGTATAAAAGCAATTCCTGGGGCTACAAAAATGAGTGTAGATATTCTGGTGAATAACACAGTGTATCTTTTTGACACATTCTTGTTCAATACTTAGTACTCAACAATAATGCAACTTTTAATTCTATGCAAAATGGCAGTAAGCAATAAGAGGCATAATGAAATGAACTTACGGAGTATTTTTCATCCAGAAATACAATTTATGTGAATTTAGCGCATGACATAGCACACAGTATGAGTGATGCAGGCATAAGTATTAAAGTAAGGTAATTAGAAAACATTCTATGAGAAAGCAGAAAAATTAGTCATCTCTAAAGTGCATTTTAGAATCTGTAAAGTGTTATGAAATGCATTATGTCAAGTATCAACACATTGCTAAGTCTAAGCCAAATACAATGCAATACTTATTTTTGTAAATCATTTTTACTGGGAAAGTCACACCCATTTATTTACATATTGTCTATGGCTGCTTTTGTCACATCATGACAGAGTTGGGGAGTGCAGCAGAGACTATAATATTTATCACATGACCCTTTACAGAAAAAAAATAGTCAGGCTTGACATTATGTTATTGAAATAATATTGAGGTACATATTTAATTGTTTCACAAAAGTGAAAAATAAAAGAGGTTTTATGGTTTTGACAAAATAATAGCAACAGTTGACACTTCTTTTAAAAATAAATTTTTATTGTTGAAAATATTATATATTGACTTCTCCCTGCCCCTGTCCCCTGCCTCATATGCTATTGTCTGTGTTCATGAGTTAAGCATATATGCATAAAAGTTATTTGGTTTATTTTTTGCCACCCACCCAACCTGCCTTCCCCCTGAGGTCTGAAAATATGTTCCATGCTTGAATGTCTCTGGATCTATTTTTTTTTTCATCAGTTAATTTTGTTCTTTAGGCTCCACATATGAACAACATCATATGATACTTGTCTTTCTCTGACTGGCTTATTTCATTTAGCATAATCCTCTCCAAGTCCCTCCATGCTATCTCAAAGGTTAAGCTATCCTTCTTATTACAGCTGTAGAGTATTCCATGGTGTAAATGTACCACAGCTTTTTAATCCACTTATCAACTGATGAGCACTTGGGCTGTTTCCAGATCTTAGCTCTTGTAAATTGTGCTGCTATGAACATAGGCGTGTATACATTCTTCCTGATGGGTGTTTTAGGTTCTTAGGACATATTCCTGGAAGTGGGATCACTGGCTCATATTGCAGTTCCATATTTAATTTTTTTAATAAAACTCTATCCTGAAAGCGTTTAAGTAACAATTAATACCACAGAAATACAAAGTATTGTAAGAAAATACTATGAAAAACTACATGTCTCCAAGCTAAACATAGTGGATGAAATGGACAAATTATTCCTAGAAAAATGCAGACATTCAAAACTGAATTAGGAGGAATCGGAAATCCAAGTAGCCAATAACAACTGATGAAATTGAAGCAGCAATAAAAAAATAAAAAAAATAAAAATTCCTAGCAAACAAAGCCATGGTCCTGAGAGCTTCATATGAGAGTTTTAGCAAACATTTAAAGAAGAACTAATGCCTATCTTCCTAAAACTATTCAAAAAAAAAAAATCAAGAGGAAGGAACACTTCCAAACTCTTTTTATGAGGCCAGCGTTATCGTAATTCCAAAACCAGATAAAGACACTACAAAGAAAAAGAATTGCAGACCAATATCCCTGGTGAACATAGATGCTAAAATCCCCACTGGTGCGCCATCAGGACCAGGAAGTGATGTGGGAGGTTGGCCAGCCAGGGAGAGGCTAGGAGGGCTCCAGGGCCTGTCTGGCCTGTCTTGTTCAGCCCCAATTGGCTGGACCCCAGCAGCAAGCTAACCCACTGATCAGAGCATCTGCCCCCTGGTGTTAGTGCATGTCATAGTGAGCAATTCAGCAAACTTAGCATATCATTAGCATATTATGCTTTGATTGATTGAACAGATTGAACACTTTAAAAAGTCACATGATCATATCAATAGATGCAAGAGAAGCATTCAAGGAAATCCAATACCCATTTTTTTTTATAAAAACTCTCAGCAAGCCGAAACCGGTTTGGCTCAGTGGATAGAGTGTCGGTCTGCAGACTGACGCGTCCCAGGTTCAATTCTGGTCCAGAGAAAGTACATTGGTTGTGGCCACATCCCCTGTGGGAGGTGTGCAGGAGGCAGCTGGTCAATGTTTCTCTCTCATTGATGTTTCTGGCTTTCTATCCCTCTCCCTTCCTCTCTGTAGAAAATAAATAAAATATATATTAAAAAAAACAACAACCTCTCAGCAAAGTGAGAATAGAGGGATCATACTTCAACATAATAAAGGCCATATATGATAGATATACAGCCAACATCAAACTCAATGGGCAAAACTAAAACCATTTCTCCTAAGAACAGGAATAAGACAAGAGATGTCTGCTTTCACCACTCTTACTCAACATAGTGCTGGGAGTCTAAACCACAGCAATCAGACTAGAAAGAAATATGAAAGGCATCCAAAATAGAAAGGAGGAATTAAAACTCTCATTATTTGCAGGTGACTTGATATTGTACATATAAAACCCTAAAGACTCCACCAAAAACTACTAGATTTAATAAATGAATTTGGCAACGTAGCAGGATACAAAATTAACACCCAGAAATCAATAGCATTTTTATACACCACTAATGAATTCTCAGAAAGAGATACTGAACAAACAATCTTATTTACCATTGTATAAAAAAAGAAACTTAGAAATAAACTTAACTAAGGATATAAACAATTATGCTGGGAAACTACAGGACATAGCATGAAAGAGATAAAGATATAAATAAGTGGAAGAAAATACTGTGTTCATGGATTAGTAGAATCAACATCATTAAAATTTTCATACCCCCCAAAGTAATCAATAGATTCAATACTACTCCTATTAAAATATCAATGGCATAGTTCAAAGATCTAGAAAAAATACTCCAAAAATTTATATGGAATCAAAAATACCCTGAATAGCCACAGCAATCTTAAGAACAAAGTTGGAGGGTTAACAAAACCAAATA
This sequence comes from Pipistrellus hanaki, assembly GCF_964339955.1. NCBI lineage: Eukaryota > Metazoa > Chordata > Mammalia > Chiroptera > Vespertilionidae > Pipistrellus > Pipistrellus hanaki. The sequence goes on along the minus strand of NC_140507.1, from coordinate 40,443,932 downwards.
TCAAGTTATATTACAAAGTAATTATAATCAAAACAGCCTGGTACTGGGATAAGAACAGGCATATAGATAAATGGAACAGAACAGAGAACTCAGAAATTGACCCAAGCCATTATGCTCAATTAATATTTGATAAAGGAGGCAAGTGCATACAATGGAGTCAAGACAGTCTCTTTACTTCTATTATCAATAAGTAGAGAACCTGCACCCTCTCATAATCTGGAACTTCCCAGGTGATGTCTGACTGCTGGTTTAGGCCTAACCCTGCAAACCAGCAGTCGGACATCCCTCTCGCAATCCAGGACCGCTGGCTCCTAACCACTGGTCAGCCTACCTGCCTGATCACCCCTAACCACTCTGCCAGCTTGTTTGATTGCCCTTAACTATTCGCCTGCCTGCCTGATCACCCCTAACTGCTCGCCTGCCTGCCTGATTGCCCCTAACCTCTTCTGCCTCGGTTCCCACTACTGCGGCATCATCCAGAAGGATGTTGTCGGGAAGGTCCTTCAACTGTCTGGTCTAATTATCATATTATGCTTTTATTATATAATTATTATAGATATCTTGGGTAAAGCAGAATAGTTCAAAATACATAGCCAAAATTCTTGAAATATAAAAGCATATCCACAGAGTCTAGAAATAGTAAAGTCCATATAAATCAAATAAAAGTATGCAAGCTGATATTGCACAAGCTCTGTAGAAGAAGGTTCCAGTACCAGATCTGAACATACCTTTTCACATACAAAGATCTATATTTTTATAACTATTTTGGAGCAGTTAACAAACCTGCCCTTTATGAACTCAGGTAGTAACCTAAAGCAGGCAAATGATTAAGTTTGTGATCAATTTCACTGGAAAATTAATAGTAAGATTAAAATTACATATAAGAGTAACAGTCACAACAACAAAAACAGAAGGAGGCTCACTTAACAGAAATCAGTCTTTTAAAAAAAAAAGCTTCATTCATCAGTAGCAGATATATATTTAATCATGCCTCTTGAATTCCTTTGCTCTATTGAAAACTACATTGTTCTTATACTTTAGTAGATACATTTCTTAGGAAATCAAATATACTAATGAAAAATTCAAATTTGCTTTTATCTAGAATATTATGTTGATAAATAATAAATAGGTAAATTAGTAGTAGGCATATATAGAAAAAGTTGATACAGTTGCCAAGATTAAAAAGTTTGAATTTTCTAAATATTTTAAACAGTGATGTTGCTTCTTGCTTTCCCCCTTTTTCCTATTTCTTCAACATTTTAAAATAATTAACCCCTTTACCTTCCTTTAGAAATGGGGAAGAATAGTGTTAATTGTTTTTAAATTTACCTTTTTTTTTTTTTTCTATTAGAACCTCCATATGAATGAAAAGTTGGAAATTTGTTTTCTACCTTTTTATATCTAACTTGCTGTTATAAAGAATCAAATGTTGAGAAATACTAGAGGGGAGGAAATAAAATAGAAAAAAAAATGTGTGCTAACAAATATACCTATATGGCCCTATATGAATGTGTGTGTCTGTAGGTGTATATATAATATCATTGTCTGGAAAACACATACAACGCAGTGATGGTTTTCCAAAACAATGTGATTAAACAGCTGTTGATTTGCTCCCAGCTTCATTGGACAATATAATGTCCTTTGCAAATAATAAAGCCATTCAATTTAAAATAGCATTTTTATCACTTTAATAACTTCTAAATGCTCTTTCCACTTTCTATTTTAATAAAACAGGTATTTCAAAATATTAAAAATTTTAGCTGGAGGGACAAAATGTACTGTGACAAATTTTATATTTCTGAGATATGTATTGACTAGCTGCTGTCATTATTAGAATCTCCAAGTATAATATTTTCAGTTATTAGTTTTATTGAAACATATTATGAAGACTAAGAAGACTAGCACTGCAGGATTTGGTAAAATTAAATACTCTTCAAAGAAATCATAATGTTCAACTTTTAAAAATAGCTTCTAAGGAAAAAATATAAATGTGCTATTAATAAAGAGATGTTAACTTACTATGCAGTGCCTACCCCAGTTTAATTTATGGCTGGTTTGTTGTATCAATAAAGTAATTGGAATGCTCTCAGCAAACTTTTACTCATATGTAAAATGAGGCTAAGGAATATTTTTCATAGGGATATGTGATGATCAAGAGAAATTCTACATGCAAATCTTTTATTGAGGGCCTTGTAAATATAAGAGACAACAAATAGTAAAGTATTACTAATATTGAGACTAAAAAGTATTACTTTGATTTAATAACTTTCTTATTTGAATGTGTTTCAAAATGTTGAAACATATTTTGCTTTGAGATCATATATACATATTGTATATACATACAAACAAAAATAAAATTAAAGCAAATATGACCCTTAGTCTATAATTTGCACCATCAAAGAGTACCAAATGGGCTTTTTGATAAAAACAAATATATTGTCTAATATATATTAGATTATATATTAGATGTAATATCATAAAATATTTCATATAATTATACACTTTATAACAGAAATAAAATGTAAATTAATTAAAGGTGTACATTTACAATGAAACTGAGGAGATAGGAGAGGGTTAGGCAGTCAGGGACAGGACCATGGGAGGGGAGAAGGGAAGCAGAACCAGGCAGTCCAGGCATAACAGGATCTTGTAAACGTGGATAGAATGCAGCTGGCTGACTGTGTACAAGAAAAAACTGCAAGAAAAAAACAAAGTAAGCTAAAGAGGAATTCAATGCTATGGGAGTTGCTAAAGCGACCAGCTAGGCAGAAAGAGTGACATCACCTGGGACCTGAAGTAGAAGGACTCCATCAATAGCGTCCAAATGGGAACTTGACCTTTAAAATGAATGGATGTTGCCCTAGCCAGCTTGGATCACAGGGGTCCTCAAACTTTTTAAAGTGGGGGCCAGATCATGGTCCCTCAGAGAGCTGGAGGGCCGGACTATATGAACTACTAATTCCTACTGTAACACCTCGGCTGCGCTCACTGCCCAAAAAACCTGGCGGGCCGGATCAGACTCCTCTGCGAGCCCCATGTGGCCCGCGGGCCATAGTTTGAAGACCCCTGGCCAGGTTTGATTCTGGTCAAGGGCACGTGCCCATGTTGTGGGCTGATAACCACTAGGGGGCGTGCAGGAAGCGGCCAATCTTAGTATTATGAGTATTTTGATCTTTTTATGTATTTTTCAATTATGCAGGATTATTTCACTTAATAACTCTACATTAATAATATATAATTATAACTGTATATATGTTTCCATTTTGCAAGAAAATAAAATTAAGGACGCATATCTAACAAATACCTATTAAAATTTCCTGCCTAAGAAAGGCAACAAAGATTAATGACATACAATTTTTGTGTTTGTTGGTGATATTGAGACAAATGCATATATGTTTATATGTTAATAGATTTTAAGTCTGATTTAATCAAGTTTTAGTGTGACACTTCATAACACACAAGTATTCCCAATATAGTGTGAAGAATGGTAATAGGAATACATGGCCTAATTCACATTCAATTAGTGATATACTATTTCATACTGAAACTTGTGTGCTGCTAATTTTTTTAACTTGTAGAGACTGTACTATAATTAGATTTTTAACAATAAGTCAAAATATTATATAGTAAAATCTCATAGTTGTTTATATTTCCCTATAGAGAGGGATTATGAATAGTTGAATTCATCAAATTCTAATGTACACAAAAAAAAAACAGTTATTTTAATGGCAATAATTATAAGGAACAACCTAAAACTGTTACTACAATTTTATAAATGAAACATATATTTGATATCTAAATATAGCATTATATGCTTGGCACAAGCATTGGAAAACTTTTTTTTCAAACATCAAGTCTTTCTAAATGACATCAATATAAATGATAGTTGCAAAAGAGGAATAAAACTTTTCAAATACAAAGTGGCTAATAAATAAAGTTATGCAATGTAAATAAAGCGAATTCTAACTTTTCAAGTAGTTTTAATTAATTTGTAAAATGGCAGTATAAAATGATAGCAAGGATTGTGGTAAGAAAAGAAATTGCATTTAGTGCTTGTCTTTGGGTTCTGAGAGCATGGATTAAACCAACCGTGAGTAAGAACAGTACTTTTGTCTTCCCAATTGTGGTTTCCCACCACAGGTGGAAAATGCTGATTTCTCTGCGAGTTTGGTTGAATCCGTGGATACAAAGGCTGACTCAAGAGCTTAGAGTAACAAGCACATTTCCAGCAGCGTGGGAATCAACGGTGCTAACACATTGTTGAAGGATCAATTGTAATAATTTTGTTAGACTGTGGAGTGGTGACTACTTCATTTTCTTCCCTACATTGAAATAGCTATATATAAATTATCTTTAATAAGTTTGTTAGGCATATGTAACATTTAATTATTTAAGGTGAACATTTGATTATACTCACACGTAACATGTAAAAAATAAATTGCTTCTTGTCATTCTTAGATATCACACTTTTTTTTGTTTTATTAATTTTTACCTGAGGATATTTTTTCTATTTTGTTTTAGAGCGAGTGGAAGGGAAGGCAGGCAGAGAGAGAGAGAGAGAGAGAGAGAGAGAGAGAGAGAGAGAGAGACTTATGAAAAAAAAGAGACACATCAATTGGATGCCTCCTGCATACTCATGGACCAGCAGGGCTAGGGATCAAACTGGGGATCGAAACCAGGGACCCAGGGACAAGCCCTTGACTGGGATTGAACCTATGACCCTTCCATGTATGGGCAAGCACTCTAACCACTGAGTACACAGGCCAGGGTAATTCATAGGTATTATTAAAAGATGGACTAAGTAAAATAAAAAGTGCCCTGCACCTTTAAATCCAGGTTGGCACGGTAGGTGTGGGCAGAGTTCTAAGATATCTAAGTATTCTTGCTGGACTAATAATATGCATGCTTGACTAACTTTGTGATTGTTATGATGTCTGTAGACTGCTGATTGACACATTTTTTTTTCAAAACCAAGAAATTAACATGGAATTATATTTTTCTCTTCGGGGAAGTATCTTTTTATAAACAAGACTACTAATACTAGGAGATAATCCCATAAAGAATACAGCAAAAAATAGTAATTACAATGTTATGTCTTCTCTCCACCCTGTTACTCTTTTTATTTTCTTTTTTTTTTAAATCTTCTATTAGACAGAGCATTCTAAGTTAACTCTTGAACAAAGTGAAAGATTGGTGTATATGTGCATGCACGTGAGTCTGTGTGCATTCATGGCTGTAATTTAAGGCTCTTCTGGGTAAAGAAAACACTGATCTATAAAATATAAGTGACCCAGATTACTGCAGGGAGTCTTGCCTGCTGCCATCAACCCTTGCCTCCATAAAACAAGCCTAAAAGTAAAGGAAGCTGCTCACAGCAGGCTGAGACCACATCTATGGGAGTGGAAAGGGATTATAAATAGATACACCAGAAAAAACAAAGACAGAAATCTGGACCACAAATCCTGAAAACGAAATAAAGTAATACTTGAAATCAAGTTTTAACCACACTTTTCCAACTTAGTTGATCCCCAAATATACAGAATAATTATTAATCTGCACTATATAAGGTTCATACAAGATATCCTATTTAATAAAATAATAATATGCAAATTAACTGTCACTCTGTGACAAAATGGCAGTGCCCATGGCCACAAGATGGTGGTGCCCAGTCCTCTCAGCCCCACCAGAGGCCCCCAGTCTCAGGAAGGGCTGCCTCTGAGAGCCTGGCAGAATGCTGCCCAGAGGCCCTCCTGACCCTTTATAAAAAACAAAAACAAATTCACTCCTCACCGGCCGATCCCACCCAGCCGCAGCAGCTTGGGATCTCAACCACTGAGACACACCAGCCAGGTTAGATATGGAGGAATCTTAAATGTTTCTTTTTAAAAATATATATATATTTTATTGAATTTTTACAGAGAGGAAGGAAGAGGGATAGAGAGCTAGAAATATTATGAGATATGAGAGATATGATATGAGAGCGAAACATCTATCAGCTGACTCCTGCACACTCCCCACTGGGTATGTGCCCCCAACCAAGGTACATGCCCTTGATTAGAATCGAACCTGGGACCCTTGAGTCTGCAGGCCGATGCTTCATCCACTTAGCCAAACTAGTTAGGGCTGTCCAATATGTTGAAAAAAACCCTATCTAATAAAGATGGAATATGCAAAGAAGGGCATTTGGGGGTGACCGGGTTGTCAGGGGAGGGGAGTTGGGGCTGATCAGGCTGATAGGGGAGCAGTTAGGCATTAATCAGGCTGACCGGGGAGTGGTTAGGGGGTGATCAGGCTGGCAGGCAGAAGTGGTTAGGAGCAATCAGTCAGACAGGTGAGAAGTTGGGAGCCAGCAGTCCTATATTGTTAAAGGGATGTCTGACTGTCTGTTTAGGCCCAATCGCACAGGCAGTTGGACATCCCTGGATGGGTCACAGACTGGGGAAGGTGCAGGTTAGGCTGAGGGACACCCTCCTCACCAATGCACTAATTCCATGCACTGGGCCTGTAGTATTTTAAATATAGTGAACATATGGAGGTAAATAAATTTGTTTAGTGGGACTTATTCCATTATGAAATGGTATTATTGAGGAAACATTTGAGCATGATTTATATGCATTTACATGTTAATACACTATTATAAACCTCATTTTTTCTTAACATTCCAAAGTTCCAAGGAAGATTTAATTCCTGACTTATTTTCCGATATAATAAGTACTGTTTATATATTTTCCATTGGTAAGAGTACATATTAATCCCTTCAACATACAGAATTTCCTAAGAAGTTATAACAATATTTAAGAATAAATATATTGTATTTTATTATTCTTATAGAGGAGAATAAAACTGACTGTCATAAGTATAGAACTTTTCCAAAGTGTCTGAGACTCAGGGAAAGAATGTCAATTATTCTGGGAAGGCCAGTGAACCAATCTATAAGTGATCAGCAATCAGCCACCCAAGAAATCTGAAAGTTCTGGTTTCATTTATTCCATGAGAAGGATAGAACTTTCCATATTTATTTTACATTCTTAATAGATGACAAGAAAATCTTTATTCACAACATGATTAAAACTGCACAATTTCTAGTTGCTATACCAATAATGTTAGTTTTCCTTTGTATTGCCTAATCAAATTTTCAATACTTTTATACTGTCTGATAATTCATGAAATGAGTGTAATCAATATATTCCATAGAAGTGGTTTCTGTAGTAGCTGTTTTACTTGGATGATAGTTCACATTTTAAGGACCTCTTTTCAACTTGTTAAGATGAACAAAAAATTCTATATAATCAGAGTGTATTTGAGTTTGTGAATCCTCAAAGATTATCTTTTAGAAGGTTCTTATTTTATAGATTGAAAAAAATGGAACTGAATGTGGTCTGTTAACTTAAACAAGGTATTATATTTAATGCCATGTTAAGTCTTTGTGCGAATGAGTCTTTTAATCATTCAACAATTATCTATTAATATCTTAGGATCTATGTAAAAAGTAATAAAAATATAGTTTTACAATTGGTTAAAATGTAAATATATAGTCAATATGAAAACTCTGTCCCAGTTCCAAGGTTAATTAATATATTTTAATATTGTCTCCCCAGATGGATTATTTGATTCATTATATGCTCCTGCATATTTCAAGTTTACTTCCCACAATACTTCTAAGGTCTTAGCATTTTAAAATGGTAAACACAAATTACCATGAATCTTCTTAGTCTTTATCTGTTAAATAATTGGGGTTTACCAAGTAGTCTTATTACAAAACAAATGAATAGTTGGATTTAATGATTACTATTAAGAACTTCAGGTATTTATATAAAATACTTTGACATTTTGTTTTATGAGCTTCTATTTTTTTCTTAACACTTATATCAAATAACTTTTAACACTCTTTTTTCTAAATGTCCACAGGTTCAAAGTGAATCATAGAATTCAATAGAGAATTTCACATTTCTAAAATAGTTATAAGCTGTGGTAATTTAAAACATTGTATCTTTTATACAAATAAGATGTTATAATAAATATTTTCCTATAATATGTTGTATTGGGTAAATATTTGGATGCACTCTATTTTTGTTTGTATGTTTTGTTGTCAGCCAGTTTTTCATACTATAGCCAATGTCCGGAGTCTGGCTCAGGAGAATGGAGAAAAGGGGGAATTCCTTTTTTTAAAAAATTTTATTTAATTTAATTTTTTCCCATTCTTTTCTTTATTAAGGTATTATATGTGTATATATCTTACCATTGTTCCCCCCCGCCACTCACATACATGCCCTCCCTCCCCAGAGTTTTTCGTCCATTGGTTTTGCTTATATGTATGCATACAAGTCCTTCGGTTGATCTCCTAGCTCCCCCAGATCTCCCTACCCTTCCCGCTGTGATTTGACAGTCTGTTTGTTGCTTTACTGTCTATATCTATCTTTGGTTCATCAGTTTATAATGTTCTTTATTATCCATAAATGAGTGAGGTCATGTGGTGTTTCTCTTTCATTGACTGGCTTATTTCACTCAGCATGATGTTCTCCAATTCCATCCAGGTTGCTGCAAATGATAAAAATTCCTTCTTTTTTATGGCAGCATAGTATTCCATTGTGTAGATGTACCATGGTTTTTTATCCAATCATCTGCTGATGGGCATCTAGGCTGTTTCCAAATCCTAGCTATTGTAAATTGTGCTGCTATGAACATAGGGGTGCATATATCCTTTCTGATTGGTGTTTCTGGTTTCTTAGGATATATTCCTAGGAGTGGGATTACTGGGTCAAATGGGAGTTCCATTTTCAGTTTTTTGAGGAAACTCCATACTGTTCTCCACAGTGGTTGCACCAGTCTGCATTCAAGAAGGGGGAATTCCTTAACTTAGCTGATGTGGAAGTATTTCTGAGTGACTGCCTGGCGGGTGACAGCTGTGTGACTGCAGAGGAAGGAGTCCGAGTGTCTCAGCAGAACACCAAGGACTTCCGTGTTCTGAACCTTTGCTCTGGTTTCCAGAGTTCCCTGCTCCCCATCTGTTGGCCCCCTCCCTCTGAGGGGCACTGTCATTGTCACATGGGTGCAACTGGAGTATGGTGTCTTGAGAGGATTGCCCCAATGTACATGTCCTTCTATTCGACAATAAAAAAAATCCCAAAGAACACGAATGGAGACAGAATACTGTCCTTTAGGCTTAAAACAACCGGGAACTGTCCTGCGGAGAGCTCAGACTTGGTTCTGTCCACACGCCTCAGAGAGAATGGATGAGGAAATGGCCTGGTTTGGCCCTGACTTTCCCCACTTATGTTACTCTTGAAGGTGTCTTTGCCACAATGTGAATAAACTGCTGCCTTTTGGAATAGGGGCTCATACGAAAGTCTGCATTCCCAAGTTTTCTTAAAACAGATCTATGTTCTGCAGCTGTGGCCATCGTCCTGAGACCAAGTTCTGGGAATCAGGGGGCACTGGAGTGGAGCGCTCTTCCCCCCCCCCCCCGCCCCCCGTGCCCTTTTACATTCAGGGATTGAGTTGAGCTCACTTTGGGGGAGGCCTGACAAGGGTGACAGGTGTCATGGATGGAAGGATGGAGAATGGAGAGGTGGACTCCAAGCTCGCCTCCTTGGTGAGGTCAGGCATGTGAAGGCCAGCCAGCCCGCCCCACAGTTGGGTGAGATAGCATCTTCTGTGTCCACCTCTCACCCCGTAGGTCTGGCCACTCCCCTCAGCGTCCCTGCTCTGCCCTCACATGCTGCTCCCCTAGATGAGAAGGAAGAGAGCAGTTGGACCACAGACAACTACACAGAAAGAGAGGGCCCACAGCTGGTGAGCGCAGTTGTGGTGTGAGCCTCTCCTGCCTTTGTGCAGTGCTAAGGAGCAGTGAACTGAGTGATAAGGAGCAGTGAGCAGATAGGCAGTAAGGAATGAGGGGCTCCAAGACTGTGAGAGGGATTTCCAATTGTTGGCTTCCCATGGGAACGGGTCTAAGCTGGTGGGCAGACATCCTTTGAGGGATCCCAGACTGCTGAGGGACCCCATTCCCAGTGCAAGAATTTCGTGCACCAGGCCTCCAGTCCTTATATAATGATTACATTTTAAAACACCCATGCCAACTTTTTCCTAATGTACACACAAATGCAAAATGGTATGAAAAGTATCTAATATAGTGCCAAGTTCAACAAATAAATATTATTTTTCTTTTCTGCTTCCTTCGTTAGATAATTAAGTGTATAAGAACCTAGTTCCTAAACATGTCATTATTAATATATTAGAATAAAGTATCTCATTGAAAAATTTAAATGTTAGTAAGACATTTAAATATAATTCTCCTATAGTATTAACAACCAGATAAATTTTAATCAAAATACACTGCACTATAAATCTATGAACTTTTTTAATGCATAAGTATGTGCATATATATATGCAGAGAAATATTGAAGAAATCATTTTTGTCTTTCTAATCCCCTCCCCCCAATTCCTTGGGCTGAGCTTAATGAAGTCCAGTACTGTCCCTGACTTTCTGTGTCATCCACTATTAGCATCTAGAAAGACTCCTGATATTTATGATTATATTATTGTGGCATTCCCTCCATGTCTTGAGGCAGGATCATAAGATGGAAGAACAGGACTCACCTTGAACTACTTATATTTTCTAAAAAAAAAAAAATCTATTTACTAATAAATATAGAGAAATATTAAAATAAATACAAATTAAATTCTAAGGCAATCTACACAAAATCATAACGTTGTACACAGGGACTCACGTATGCAAGTGTTTCACAATATATTCAAGACATGATATCCTGCTAATATGTATCATCATAATAAAAACAATGGGAAATAACCATGTGGCTAGTTTGTTATACCTGCCTGAGCATCATTCATTTGGGACAAATTTGAGGTAACAGTTTATCATTGCCACATCACGTTTGGCATAGACTCAGAAAATAGGCAAACTGTATGCCCGAATGCAGAAAAGGGACGTGACCCCTAGACTGTGGAATATAAAGTTGAATGACTGAGAAATAACTGGCCTTTCATGTAGCATAATTAGAGACTTCCATAAAGTAGTAATAAAATACGTGATCTTGTCAGCTTGGTATCCATGGTTGGTTATCAGGGGATGGAATGACAGATCTTGAAGGGACTGGAACTATATGTTTTAAGAACTAAAACTTAGCTCGATTTCATGGAATTTTGCAAGAGGCTAACAGCTTTCCTGGGAGGCCGACATAAGTACAGCAGACTTAGATGAAATTAACTTGACCTCACATCAATGGTCCAGAAAAATAATAAGTGAGCATCCTGGAACCTGAGGATAGCTTCACAAGGGGATAAGCAGACAGTCAATAAAAACAAATAATATAGATATAGTACCTTACTGTTCATCAACAACAATACAGTATAATATAAGTATTATACACATCAGAATGGCTAATATGACAAAAATTGACAATAACCTGTGGTGTTGACATTCTGAAGCAGTTGACACTTTGCTACATAAATATCTGGGGAGGGGGATCTATTAACATTGAATGAAATAATTTCTAATGACCCAGGAATTCTACTCTACATTTACTATCCCCTTCTCCTATATGCAATCATATTGTTTATAAATATATGTATAAGAACATTCATTGATGTTTTATTTGTAGTAGCAAAAACTTGGAAGCAAAATAAATTGGGGTATATTTATTCAATTAAATATTACATAATAATGAAGATAACATTCATTTCCACAGAATAGAAATAAATCCCTTATATAATGTTTAGTAGAAGACAAAACAAAAAAAATATACATATATAAATATGTACATGCATTCAATGCTTTATTTGAAGTTCATAAAGTCATAAAAGTTATTTGACATTATTTCATTAATATGTATTTAATTCACAGAAAAATTCATAAATTTATTTTTACCAGGAATAGTTTATAGAAGAGATATTGCCTTTGATTGTTGTTTAAAAATCTTCCTCCCAACACAGCACTTAAGAATATGTGAGAATTGAGGAATATATGAATCATAGAAATGTTAAATTGTACTTGAAACTTCATCTGGTAACTGGAGTAACGCAAAGAACATTAGAAGAAATTGTTTCCAGTGCCTCAGATTATATAGTATAATGTTATTGCAACCATAAAAATAAAATAAAGATGTGCTTGCCAGTTTGCAATTTCTTTTAAAAAAATATATATTTTATTGATTTTTTACCGAGAGGAAGGGAGAGGGATGAATAGTTAGAAACATTGATGAGAGAGAAATGTAGATCAGCTGCCTCCTGCACACCCCCTACTGGGGATGTGCCCACAACCAAGGTACATGCCCTTGGCCAGAATCGAACCTGGGACCCTTCACTCTGCAGGCCAAAGTTCTATCCACTGAGCAAACTAGTCAGGGCACAATTTGAAATTTCTTTCTCTTGGTTTTGTAGCAGTATTACCAATGTAATAAGTGTAAAAGGAAATAAGAGTATATCAGAATATTTTCAGTAATTCAACCAAGCTATGGAATGGTTCTTTTGTACTTCTCATGAATTTTCTTTTAGCTTCTTTACACCTTGCTCACATTTACTTTGTTCTAACTTATCCTCAGCAGCGGCTAATATAATCCAAGGACATTCATCTTCTGAACATGATCAGCCTTGTAGAGCTGGGTCACAGCTAACCTGACATCAATGCTGATGGATTGACTGCATTTCACTACCTCACCGATGTTGATCATGTCTGATGTTATGATGTAAAGACTGGTTCATAGATTACTAATGAGACTACTCAGGAAATTGAATGGGTGTCAGTGGCAAGTTCAACTACCGGAGTCATAAAGAGGATGGACAACACCATTGCTTTGGAGACCTGAGAGTTGATGACACAGAGTTGAAAACTATTTGTTCATATATTTTTCCAAACTTGGTGACCTATTTTATTTCAAAGATGATACTTCACAAAATTGCACTGATACATGTTTATATATATAAAGTCCCCTGGTATATAAACAGAAGATATTTGTTTTAGGTATGATATTATTATTTTGAAGGTCAGTACATTTATATGAAAGTTTCTTTTAACTTGTACATTTATAAAAGATAGCTGAGCTGGATCCTTTATCATTGTGCATTCTAATAAAAATTCCACTATTGCCTATTTCCCACTGAGTTTGAAAAGAATAGTCTTTTGTTATGATAAAATGCTCTTGATTCTGTGTAGAAAAGGGTGACACAATTTCATGGCGATGCAATTTATGGTAACAACATAGAGGAGCACATAACTGCTCCTCCATTAACATTGTTGTCTTTCTCTGTGCACCATTTTCTAAAAGTCTGCCTTGATGGTTGGAATATTTCATATTTGTCTTCAAACAAAACATGTCTCTTTTTATAAAACTTCACTTATGTCAAGTGAGCTGTTTTCTGGATAAGGAAATGGGGAGGAAAATAGTCATTTCTATCTCCCCTTAAAGGCATTTTATTCATGAGTAAATTCTAAATGGCAAATTCTTATTTTTTCTACAAGTTTGTTCATGAGGATAAATGTTACTTCATTGATAAGGAGTAGCATATGATAGTGAAAGTGCTGGCTAATTCACTCCAAGATAAAAATGTCCAGTGAAGTAAAGTAGTTTCTTTTTCTTAATGTAAATAATTCAAAAAGTCACTTATATAAAACAAAGTAACAATGAAACTTTAAAATAATTTTATGCTGCCTATGATATTCAGGCAAGGTTAAAAATAAAATACATTTATAAAATATTTAACAGATTTAGTAAATTAAACTATATAATAATTGAGCATAAAAAGAAGACAGATCTGCCAAAGCCGGGTTGGCTCAGTGGTGGAGCGTCGGTCTGGGGACTGAAAGGTCCCAGGTTCGATTCTGGTCAAGGGCATGTACATTGGTTGCGGGCACATCCCTGGTAGGGGGTGTGCAAGAGGCAGCTGGTCGATGTTTCTCTCTCATCGACGTTTCTAGCTCTCTAGCTCTCTCCCCTCCTCTCTGTAAAAAAAAAATTAAAATAAATAAATAAATAAATAAATAAAAAGAAGACAGATCTGATTGATTTTACAGTGATATAATTAATTTAACATATAATGTAATTAAGGAATACAATTGAGAAAGAAGTTCATTGTTGAATGAAATATATTTAATGGTCAAGATGGCCTTAATATTCCACTCAGGTTGACTAAACTTTAGATAAGTTTTTCTTTCTTTCTGACTATAGGCTCCTGACCTCCTTTTTTTAGAGCATGCACTTTAGATGACTTATCATTGCAAAATGTTTCTCTGTCTCTCTTTGAAATGTGTATAAATCTCCTCTGACCAGGTTTAGAAACCAAGAAATATCTTTCTTAAAGAACTAGCAGCCCAATGCACAAAATTGTGTGCAGTTAGGGTCCCTGGGCCATGTTCAGCACATTCGCCAGTCACCAGTTCCTCCCCACTGCCTCCACCAATCGATTGGAGCCTGAGGGCCAGAAGGAGGAACCAAGAGGTCTGCCTTCTGCCTGCTCACCAGTCCCCACAGTGCCACTCACACCAGTTTCCCACTTAGCCATCATATGGTCAATCAGAACCTGAAGGCCAAGGGGAGGGATAAAGAGGTCTGCCTTCTGACTGCTCACCAGTCACTGCTGCCACCAATTGATCAAAGCCTGGCTTCCCTGATCAGGTTGTTGGGGACAATCTGACCTGAATCAGGCTGGTTCGCTGGACACACTGGGTGTCATAGCAACTGGTTGTAAAGTCATTATTATTGTGATGGTGTTATGGTATCTGGCTTTATATATATATATATATATATATATATATATATATATATATATATATATATATATATATATATATATATCCCTGTCTGTATTCCCATAAAAAATCTTTATAATTTAACAGCATAAATAATAATGTATTTCTTATATGAAAAAATTTTTAGAATAGCTGCTTAAATATTTTAATTTTAGCAGGTTCTTCATCTTAAACTACTTTTATCTTTCGATAAAAGGTAAATGTATTTTCCATAATAGGTTTTCAAGAAATGTATGTTTAAAATTAAATATATATATATATATATATATATATATATATATATATGATACAAACAAGTATCTCAGGCCTTCATTAGAGAAACCTGTATCTAAGTGAATCCAAACTATCTAAAGTGATAACCAGTACTTCTGACCTAAGAACTATAGATCAGAGGTTCCAAAGACCCCCTTCTAGTATTCCATTTATTTGCTAGAACACCTCATAGAACTCAGAGAAATATTTCACTTACTAGCTTACATGATTATTTCTAAAATGATTTAATTTAGGAACAGCCAGATGGAAGAGAAGCATAGGCCAAGGTATATGGGAAGGGATGCAAAAAAACTAACGGGCCTCAGAAGCCTGCCCTTGGAGTTTTTATGGAGTCTTTATTATAGAGCATAATTAATTAAATCACTGGCCATTGGTGATTGAACACAATCTCTAGTTCCTCTCCCATTCCTAAAGGTTCCTGGGGGAAGCTTTTATTTAAAACTGGAGGCCGGGTATACAGATTCATGCACCGGTGGGTTCCCTCAGCCTGGCCTGCGCCCTCTTGTAACCCAGGACCTCTTTGGAGATGTTGGACTTCCAGTTTCAGCCCAATCTCCGCAGGCCAAGTCAAGGGACCCCACTGGTGCACAAATCTGTGTACCAGGCCTCTAGTATATATATAAGATCTTTTGTTAATATCTTCCCACCCTCCCCCCTTCCCCTTCTCCTCTTCCCCCTGAGATTCATCAGTCTATTCCCATGTTTCCATGCCTGTGTGTTGTGCATAAGCTCCCTGGTGGTCAGTGCACATTATAGCTACCTGTCTAATGGTTGAATGGTCAATGGTTGCTTAGGCTTTTATATATACACTGAGTGGCCAGATTATTATGATCCCTGAGTCATAATAATCTGGCCACTCAGTATATATCCTATATAATAAAAGGCTAATATGCAAATTGTCCCCTCGGCCAGGAGATTGACTAGCAGGCTGGCCAGCCAACCGCCCATGTCCCCTTCCCTCTGGCCAGGCTGGTCGGACCCCACCCATGCAAGAATTCAAGCACTGGGACTCTAATTTTATATATTAGAATGGCCAGATTATTATGCATTCAAAGATCATAATAATCTGGCCACTCAGTTTATAGACAATGAAAGTTATTTGTCTCTACCTTATCACTTAGGATATTCCAAGGGTTTTAGGGGCTTTGTGCCAGGGACAGGGAGGGAGACCAATATATCATTTTCATTATAAATTACAAAATGATGATGGCAGAAAAAAGACTGCATAAGTGATTAAGTAAAAAAATTTGAGATACATACAATTGCTTTAATCTTATACTAGAGATAAAGCTTTAAAAATCTTGTTTTCTGAACTAGAGCAGCATATGAGACAAATATGATGTGGCATAGAACAATCTGTCTTAGTATCAAAATAAGTATTACTGTGCTATTTACCATCCATAATGAAACACCACAAATTACCTAGAAAGAGTGAAGCCTCAAAATCTATCCAGACAAAAATTGCTTTTATATTGATGCCATCTCTAGGGATATGTTTGGAATTGAAATTCTTGTTTGTATCACCTTGACATTATTGCTCATTGGAATGAACATGAGAAATTGCTCATCAAAGACACAGAAAAAAATTTTAAAGATTGGAATTTAAAACTCATTCCTATAGCTTATCTTAATATTGAAGCAATTTTATAGCCAGGGTTTGGATTTAAGTTCTCATGGATTTTAAATGAGAATTGTTTCATACTACTTACACAATAAAATTGTATGATTAAATATATTTCTATACTGATTTTGAGGCTGTGAAATTCAGATTTTATTTCAAAGGAAATAAAAATTAATATGTTACATATGTATACCCATATTTTCCTGATAATTTTTATAAATTTTACTTCATTGCTTAAGTAAATAATAATAATTAATTATGGAATTAAAGATAAACATAATGTTAGTTTTATAAAATTTTATATTTAAAAAATGTTATATATCTAGTTTCTGATGTATTCTATCAGCCAATGTTATTTTTCCCCCCAATGGCTCAATTTTGAATGGCTATCTAAGGTAGGCACATTAAATTTAAGATGAGATTTCACATTAATTCTGCAATATATATATATAGATAGATAGATAGATAGATAGATAGATTATATTTAAAAGGAACATAACAATGTAATTTTTCTGCAGACATAAGAATGATGCTAGAGAAATATTTATTTACCCATTCCTTTCTTGAATTCTGATCATGCATAATACATTTAAATATTATAATATAGTTGACAATGCATAATACAGTTAAATATCATGATACTTTTTTATAAATCTATAAAACATGCTATACTTACTAATATATTAATTGATATGTTTTATAAGATCACTTTTATTGATAAATAAGACTGTATAAAAATATCAAGAATATGGACTAGAACTAGCTATGAATATATTTCTTAGTTTTGTTTTATTCATATAGGTACAAGTTTTACAGTAGACAATATGTGTTCATTGTGTATCTCTATGAAAATATCTTGAGGTATTGATGCCCAAGGCTACTGAAACAGACTCAAGGTTAGTAACCATTAGTTCATTTTAAGCACATACCAGACAAACTTATTGCCATGGTAATTATTAATGGAACTAATCCTCAGATGAAAGGAAAGAAAAATAAATAAAGCTCATGTCAGTTCTCAAACATTATATAATGAATATAAACAGAATGGAAAGGGTTATAAGGGTTATTCATGGAAGTACTTTGTAGAAAGAGGTAAGAGCCATTCAGTGGCTAAAAAAGAAACAAGGAAAATCAAACAAAGAAGTTTTGTTTGGGCTGAAACAGCAAGGACCAAAATCTCACAAAGGATGATGTGGGTCAGTTTATACAGTATCAGAAAGGCACTGCACTCAAAGTACAAGTTGCACTCAGATTATACAAGGAAGCCATGACAAGGTTTTAAGCAAGTAAATTACTTGATTTAATTTACATGTTAACATTTCTGTAGAAAATATGTGAACATAATGTGTAAGGAGTTTGTGGAGTGAAATGGGCAGTTAAAAGGCTATTGAAAATATATATTTGAGCCTGGCCAATGTGGTTCAGTGGTTAAGCATTGACCCATGAACCAGAAGGTCTACAATTAGATTCCTGGTCAGGGCACAGTTGTGGGCTCAATTCTCAGCCAGAGGCATGCAGGAGGCAGCCAATCAAGGATTCCTTTTCATTTCTATCTTCTCTCCTTCTCCCTTCAACTCTGAAATCTGGAAAGTTTCCTCATTACTTTACAAAAGACAAATAAATATTGAATTATAAGGACAAGAAAAAAGTTAATAATTTCAATATATAATTTTATTATATAACATTAACTAGAGGCCCAGTACACAAAATTTGTGCACTTGGGAGAGGGGGGGAGAGGAGGTGTTCCTCAGCCCAGCCTGTGCCCTCTCACAGTCTGGGACCCCTCAGGGGGATCGGGCCTAAGCTGGAGTTACACATCCCTCTGGCAGCCTGGGATCCCTCGGGGGATGTCCAACTAATGGCTTAGGCCTGCTCCCTAAGGGAAGCATTAGTCAAACATCCTTAGTGCTGCTGCGTAGGCAGGAGAGGCTCCTGCCACTGTGGCTGCATTGGCCAGCCATGAGCCGGCATCTGGCTGAGAGGTGTTCCCCCTGTAGAAGCTCTTGCATTGAATGTCTGCCCTCTGGTGGTCAGTATGCGTCATAGCAACTGGTCATTCCACCCTTAAGGTCAATTTGCATATTACCCTTTTATTATATAGGATTCCTCACTTTGCTCTATCAAAATTATAAATTGTATGAAATAACTATATAAATTATGAAATAACCTCTTTGGATAAAATTCAAAGAGATCCTTAAATTTCATGTGTTAAATATAATAATGAATTGTTTTTGAATCTATTTAAAGGACCCTCAAAATTGCTGATACATATTTGGGAGCAATGAATGCAAATGTTGACTAATGCACCTTTATTGTTTTTGTGATTTCAATTGTCATTAAGTGCCCCATTTTTGATGCCATGATTTCCCCCAAAAAATGGTGGGAAACTCTTGGTAAATATTTTTAAAAACAACTTGCATATTATGTTTAATTCTATCAATGTCAGTGAATGTTAAAACTTCAATATATGTTATGTTTGAATAGGAATAGAGTTAAATTTGGAGCTCTTATAATTTATCCAAGACACAGAAAAATTGTTTATTATTAGGGACAGCCCTTAATGCAGGACATCTAATATATCAAGGATAAACATCAACCAGAATAAATGTCAGTTGTGTCCCTTCAACCTTAGGACAGCAAAATACAAATTCACAAATTTTGAAATGCTCCACAGAACTTGAAAACTCTCTACCTGTTTCCCCACACACATACTGAAAATTACTGTCTTCAGAAATATTGTAGAAGAAATTTCAAGAGACTGGAGTGCTGCAATTTCCCAGCCATTTTATTTTAATCCTGTCCCCTCAAATTCATGTTCAATCCTTTAAAAATTATTTTAGATGCATATCATAAATATGACCTCTTTTCAAATGATTTTTCATCAGCACCAAAACTGAGATTTTCCACCTATGCTACCAAAAAAAGCCTACAGATTCTTTACTTTTGCTTTTGCCTATTTCCCCATTGAATCCACAAATCAATCTCTAAAACATGAGAGGATTTTTTTTTGTTTAAATTATTGTATATCAGCTCTTTGCTCTCATCTTTTGAATGTCTTTTTTTTTTTTCTACTTGGAATAAAATATTTTCTTTCTTTGACCTGAAAGTTGCTACAATACCCAGCCTCTGTTTACTTCTGTCTAATTGTGTATGCTACCACTCTTCCATGCAGTGGCTCTATCTAGCAAGTTGTCCTTCACATTCTCCATGGGAGCTTGAGGCTCACCCCTCCACCCCTCCCCTCTTAGCTTCCTGGAATGTGTTTCACAAGTTAGGCAAATGGCTAAATCACTTTTTTCATTCAAGTCAGGTCAAATAACTCCTATCTAAACCAGCACTTACAGAGTATGATTTTCCTCCTCAGATCTTATTAATAACTAATATTATATGATGTTTACTTACTATATCATGTGTTTATTCAGTCATGTTATATTCTGTTTACTTCTCTGAAAAGCAGAAAATTGGTCTGATATTAGTCTGCTATATTCCTGGTACATAAATTATTCCCAAGAAATAATATGCACTCGGTAATGTTAAATACGTGAATAAATAATGGAATAATCTTTTTTTCTCTAAATGTTAGAAAAAATCCCTAAATCCAATGAATATTGAAGGTTACATTCTTTTAAGGATACATTCTTTGAAATGATTTTCAATCTTGCTATTAAGAGAAAGCCTCTTTCTCTTTTCCCACTTGGCTATACACTATATCATTTATGAGATCCTAAAGTAATATATATTTTTGGTCTCAAGATGAATTTATTCCATCCTGAAACCTTTAGTCTGATAGCTATTGTTTTAATATTTGCTGAAGCAAATCTTCTAACTTTCTCCTATTGGAATGTTATTTTTAAAATGCTGTGTTTGTATTCTTCTTTATGAGCAAAGGGAATAATCTATCTACAAAAGACTTACAGGAACTAAAATGCCAATGGGAAAATGCATATTTGTAATAAAATATTAAGGTATGTTACTTTACATTTTGTATTGTGTGATCTGTAATATAAATATGCCTGTCAGGGTATTAAGAAAAGGAAACACTCTGAAAACATCCTTGGGCTCATATACAGGTAATGCTTCACTAACAATTTTGTGGCTTCCCAAAGGTCCAGCCACAGAGAGTTAAGTTTTCCATTATATCAGAGAATGTATTCCATGTGGAGAAATTTAATCTATGAACCATAAACCTACAGTATCAGAACTTGTATCATTCTGATCATGACTTCACCATTTTATTTAGAGGAATTGCCACAGAATTATAATTATTAAATCTTCCAACCATTGAGCTACCTTACCTGTAAACAAGATAATTATACTTTCCCACAGACATACAGATTAAAAAAAAAAAAAAAAGATCTTTTAAACATAGAGAAATATTGTACATGATACAGTGTGTCAATTCATTATTGGTGTCCCTGACTGTTACTGCTGGAAGTGGGCTTCTTGCAATGTCACAAAAGGGAATTTTCTGAGACTCAAACAGGAGAGTGAGTGACATTTGTTTGCAAGGAATTACATCCTTGAGTTTTCAAGGTCCCCTCTTCCTGTGTCCTGCCATGTAAGACCAGCTATTTTCTCAGCAGAGCTGGGATTAAAGTTGTTGAGCAGAGTTTCTATTCCATGTTGGAGCATAGTCCAAATCAGCGTCAGGCTTGTGTTCCCAGATGCACGCCATTGCCCAAGATTATGGGGCTTCTAGGAATACAGTGAATTCAAAGAATCAAGAGCAAAACCAGAGGAACAAGTGAGCCAAGATTTTCTTTGTCTGGGTGATTTGTATTCCCACATTTCCCCAGGCTTATATCTGCTCCAGGCTTGACCAACAGGCAAGTACCTTCCCTACTTCACCCCAACTCCACTGTGCATGCACCCCTCTCCTCCTGTGTCTGGCCCCTTCCTCCAGTGGTCTGCAGGGAAAGGACCAGGTATGCCCTCGGGAGTGTGAAGTTGCAGCTTCCAGATGGACAAACTTATAACCCCTGGTCTTCCATTTGCTCCTGTCCTATTATTAATAACTAGTTGATGATAATGGTAAGAAACATATAGTCTTTGGGTAGAGAAGTCCAGAACTCAATGCTCATTTACGAATGAAATATTTATTCTATAATGAATGCTAAAGACCTGAAAAGACATATTTTCATGTAGATGGGTCCAGTGCCAGGCTTCCATTCAGGAGCTTGGGTGGCGGAACGAAAGTACAATGAATTCAAGCTGATAGATAGCACAGGAAAAGCACCCGGCACCCATTTTCTAGAGGTCACGGTCTCTCCACTGTGACGTGTGTTCTGGCAGCATTGGTGGGCAATCAGGAAGACTTCCACTCACAGTGTTTTCTGCCCTATGATTCTGCCTGAGGTCTGGCTTTGTGGTTTCCCCTGGATTCTATTTCCCAACAGAGTCTTCCATTCTTCTGGATGATCCTCTAGATTCACCAAAATCCATAAATTATTTTTGATTCAAATCAGCCAATCATTTTTGTTACATGCGTCTAAGGAAACTGAGTAGTACAAGTAAATATGTATTTCTCCGTGGTAGGAGAAGGAAAAAAAAAGGAAAAAAAAAAAAAAAGAACTCAACACACATTCCACGAACAGGAAGAAAAAAAAAAATTGGTCTGAAATGTCATACTACATGCTTTTCATATGCAAGCATTATGCAGAGGCGAAAGCTAAGGACCTATACAGAAGAGGAACAATAATTGATAACAGAACAACTGACAAGACATAATAGATTGATTTCTTTGGGGAGAAACGATGTTAAGGACCAACGCTGTAGCTTCAGGACCAGTTGGAATCGCGCTTGCAGCAAAAGCCAACTGAAGAGAGGCAATGAATTTCTTCAGTTCGACGTGGGGGAAACACGCTCCCGGCTAGTCACATATTACCGGCAGATGTGAGGCATCTGCTGCTTACACCTGAGAAAGCTAATTAGCTAATTAAATTCTTCGGAGGAACAGGAAAACAAGCCTAAGGTACAAAGTTCGCCCTAACTGAGTTGTGTGCTGCCCTGCGAGTGTGGATGAGAATTTTAAGCTGCTTGACTAGAAGGAAAGAAAGCAAGTAAAGATTTTATTTCAAGCCAGAAGTTACAGAAGTTAGGTAAACAAAAGAAAAATGATATTGTGTTAGCAACAAAGGAAAGATTACACGTTTCTAAAGTTTTCTATTAGTTGGATTTATTACCCTAAACATATCTATTCATGGCAATATTACTGTTTAATATTAGTCAAAATTGTCTTACCTGTTAGACTGTATTTATTGTATTTGTAAAGTTTTATATATGAAACAACGTTATCGTATAAAAATACAAAGGTATGCCCCTCAATCACACATGTCTATTAAAAATAAATTGCATTTGATTGCCTGGTGCTTCTTAGAGCTCAGGGTCAGGTGTCCATTCAGACCACCAAGGTTAGCATCTCCATGCCGCTGTAATTAGCTTTTGTCTGCTGACTGTATAGAAGGTGTATTTATGTGAACCATATTTTCTACTCACAATTCACATAATTTGAGCAAACTCAGAAGGCTAAAATTATCTCTATTATAAGGTCGAACTTTATTTTACACTAAAGTTATTGATTAGACACTTATTAATCTGATTTTCTTTTTGTATGTTAAATATAAACACGTTTTCTAATAAATCCTGAGGACAGCATTTAGTTCTGCTTACAAGGTACCAATTAAAGAAAATTGAGTTGCAAAAGTTTTAAAATAAAGAGCATGTGAAGGCTAATTTTATGTGTCAGCTTGATCTGGCCGCAGGATGCCCAGATATCTAGTGAAAAATTATTGCTGAGTGTGTCTACAAGTGCGTGTCAGGGAGAGATGAGCATTTGACTTGGTAGGTTGAGTAAAAAGCAGACAGCCCTTCTCAATGTAGGCCAGCAGGATCCAATCACTGAGGGCCTAAGAGCACAGAAGCAAGGGAAGGGAGGACTTATTCTGCCAGCCTGATTGCTGAGCTGGACATTTTTCTTCTGCCTTAAACAGACTTCATCATCAGCTCTCCTGGTTCTCAGGCCTTCAGACTGGAATGCACCACACCTCTGCTGGTCCCAAGTCTCCAGCTTACAGATGGCAGATCATGACCCGCTCAGCCTCCATAATTGTGTGAGCCAATTCCTTATAATCACTTGATTTATGTAATATTTATGCATACATGATTGTGTATCTATCTATCTATCTATCTATCTATCTATCTATCTATCTATCATCTATTGCACATGTGTCAAACACAAGGCCCGCGGGCCAAATCCAGCCCGCCAGGCCTTGCAATGTGGCCCGCACCACGCTGTCATCACTGCACTCCGCTGTCAGTTTATGACATTGTCAGTTTATGACTGTTCAGTAAACCATTCGGCCCGCGATTTAGGCTGGATTTTAGATTTTGGCCCCTTCTCTGATTGAGTTCGACACCCCTAATCTATTATCTATCTATCATCATCTATCTATCCTGTCTATCTAATCTAATCCATCTATTTGTCTGTCTGTCCTCTATAACATATTGGTCCTATGTTTTCTGCAGGACCTTGATTAATCCATAGCATTTGTAAATCTGTTTAAACATATAATCTAACATCGACAGTGTTTTAAGTATTAGCTCTCAACAAGTGGAGCTTTAACACAGTTCACGTTAATACTTCCATGTTGACCAGGATGGAAGATTCAGAACTACAGTGAGCCACTTGTATCCAGAGTAAAGTTGAGGAATTTGTTTTATTTTAGATCATATTAACTCCGTATAATTTTTGAGAAGTGAAAGATTACATCTGCAAAATTTTTTAAAAAGTGCATTAAAGAAACATACTCCAGAGGAAAATAAATGAGTAATTGCATTATAAATAAAACTGAGGGGTTTCTTTGTTTGTATATGACCATATTTTAAAATTTGTCCTTAATGCTTTTTGAAAGAGAAAATATTTATTCATTTTTATTATAAAAAAAACTGCCTATTCATTCTAATTCTGATCATGAAATTTCCAAGAATCTTAAAAGAAAAATAATACTATTAAAGGAGTATAGTTGCTTTATTATTAAAACAATATATTCTTGTAAAAATGGATTATAAAATAATCCAGTGTGCCCTTTAAAATGCTAAGGCCTGATGCACTAGACAAAAGTATATTTCATTTGCAAGGTCAATAAAACTGGTATAAAAAGAGCTGTTATATTTTCAATAACCTCTTAAATATCACAAAACCATTACATAAAAACACAAAGTTAAATAGCTATAATTTTGTGCAACTAATAATTATCATAAAATATGTATATTTAAAGACATACTTTTAAAGTGGGTTAAACTATCACTTCTATGTCTTCTTAACAGGCATCAATCAAACAAACAATAATGTAAATATTTTTCAAACTTCAAATATATCATAGCAAGAAGTAGTTAAAAATTTAAAGATAATTTCAAACACTGTTTAATAATGTGAAAGTCAGAAAATACTGTACTTATTTGTGATTATTTTAGCAGATCTAAATATCTGCATAAAAATCTAAGCTCTAAAATTTAGTGCTATAAACTATATTAACAAAGAGGCCAATCAAAGTTGGAACGTAATTTACAAAATAGGATAATTTTCATGGATATAGAAATAATTTTATTCTGACAAATATCAGACAGGTTACTCTTCCATAAAATCGGCTAATGGAAGCTTGTTTGTCAATATGGTTAGAGGTAACCTTTTCTAGAATTTGTATAAGCAGTAAAATAGATGATATTAGAGTAGCCCTGAAAGCTTTAAGAAGTGAGGAGACTTTTATTTTTTTCCAATAAGTTCATGGTACAAATGGAAATGAGAAATTATAGTATATTTCTTATGCATTCAAAACCTTGACTAGATGATTCATTGTTACACATAAATCTACATAATATTCATTGTCATTGATTGCCTAGGTGCCATGAAATAACTTATCTTTCTGTTGATTTAAAACAAATTGTAACCTTTTGCAAATACCTAAACATATGATAATATTAAATTATTTTTAAAAATATTTATTCTATACATGAAATATGGATTGATCTGTGTTTTCAAGTAAAAATGACCTTGGCAAGCCATTAACTTTCTAGGGCTCAATTTTCCTGTTTCCAAGATGTGATAACAATACCTGCCTCTGTTTACTTTGAAGAGAGTGAAAATAACAGAGATAAGGTAGATTCTCCCAGGGCCTAAAATAGCTACTGATAGTAAATGAAATATTTTATAGAAATGGAATTAACTTTTCCAAGGCACGAAGTAAACTTCGAATTCATTACTGCATCAAAATCATGGAAACTCAAAGAACAAAAATACAAATATAAGCATCACATAAAAATAAAATTAAGGATTTTTACTCAGCGGGATTGAGTATTGATCCTGGGACTGAAGGGTCCTGGGTTCCATTCTGGTCAAGGGCACATACGTTAGTTGCAGGCTCAATCCCCAGCCCTTGTCTGGGTGTGTGTGGAAGGCAACCAATTGCTGTGTCTCTCTCGCATCCATGTTTCTCTCTCTGTCTTTTCCCCTCCCTTCCACTTTAGAAATCAATGGAAAAATATCCTCAGGTGAGGATGAATCAAAAAAATAAATAAAATTAATATAATAATAATAATAATAATAATAATAAAATACTTAAGACCACACTTGATAATATAATTGTAGTTTATAAATACCATGACACATTTTTTAAAATTTGATTTTCATCATAATCACTTGAAGTAATAGTGAAAATACCTCCTTATCTCTAATTATTTTACAGAAAACATATAGGTAGAAAAGGCAAAACCAGAAATGCCATGCTGTGGAGTTTCGTAGTGAGATTCCATGAAGCACCACCAATCCCCAGACAGGAAGAGAATAGGGAACAAGTCACCGATAAGAATGGGATGAGTTGCCTTGGCCAGGGTGGCTCATTTGGTTGGAGGGTCCTCCCACATACTGACAGGTCACAAGTTCACAGGATCAGTTTCAGATCCTGGTTTAAAACCAAGTTTCTGTTGGTTTTGATCAGTGGTAGGGGCCCATAAGGGAAGCAACCAATCACTTTTTCTTTTTTTTTTTTTTAAATATATTTTATTGATATTTTACAGAGAGGAAGGGAGAGAGATAGAGAGCTAGAAACGTCGATGAGAGAGAAACATCGACCAGCTGCCTTTTGCACACCCCCTACTGGGAATGTGCCCGCAACCAAGGTACATGCCCTTGACCCGAATCAAACCCGGGACCTTTCAGTCCGCAGACCAATGCTCTACCACTGAGCCAAACCGGTTTCGGCCCAATCACTTTTTCTATCTTATATCAACGTTACATCATCCTTGGATGAGGGAGAGAGAGAGAGAGAGAGAGAGAGAGAGAGAGAGAGAGAGAGAGAGAGAGAGAGAGAGAGAGAGAGAGAGAGAGAGATGTTTAACTACAGAGAGATAAATAAGCATATAAGCCCCTTCAAATTCCTTCCCCTCCTCCTCCTACAGGTCCAAACCCTATGTCAGCTTTCATCAAGATGGAGTAGCTAGAAATCTAATACACCCACCTCTGATAAAATATAAAACTGGGTGAAATATATAGGGCAACTGACTTCATTAGCAATAGAAGACAACACGAGACTGAAATCCCAGAGAGAAGAGATACAGACAAGGCAAGCCCCGTGATCTTGCGGGATCTAGACACATTGGGGAAATTTACAAATAACGGCACAGAGAGCTGGATCCCTCACCCAACATGTTGGTCCCACTAAACGGAAAAGGCACAGGTCTGCGTTCAGGGAAGCAGATTCATTGTCATCTTCAGGGACATCCCAAAGTAAGGATGCACAGGCTTCCTGTGACATTCCCTGTGAGTCTGCGATGGATAATGAGTTGTTGTTTTTTTGTGGGTTTTTTTTTTTTTTTTTTTTTTTTTTAGCAGAAAGAGATGTCCAAATGCTTCCCAGGTAGCAGCTGCTACTAAGCTGAGAGTAGAACTCAAGCTTATATATTTGTTACAAGTCCAGGATGTATATGTCCAGGATGTATATGCTTACAATATGAGAGTTTAGTGCATGTTAAATTTCAGGGGAAATAATGTAATTCCTTTTATACTCCATGTAATAATGAGATTTGTAGTGAGCTAACTGGATAATCTTAAACATAAATACAGTAACTTAGTCTTCATTGAAGTTAATAAATCAAATCTTGAACTTGGTACTCAAAAAAAAATCAGAGGTTGAGGCAATTAAAATGTACCAGTTTTCTGTTACAGAACAAGTCACATGAAGGGCAAATTTAATATTAATTTGTAATCCATTCTAACTTGCTTTGTATTCTTTTCAA
Source organism: Pipistrellus hanaki (assembly GCF_964339955.1). NCBI lineage: Eukaryota > Metazoa > Chordata > Mammalia > Chiroptera > Vespertilionidae > Pipistrellus > Pipistrellus hanaki. Next base: position 40,415,985 of record NC_140507.1, on the reverse strand, counting down.
TCTGTAATTCTTCCTTGTATTTTTATGTATTAACATAATAAGTGTTGACTAAATGTAAAAGGGACTAAGGCATATATGTCTCTTTGCTCTTTGGATTTAGCAAGATAGCATGTTTAAATGATAAATTTAGTTTTCTGGATGAGGTCAGCTTGGAAACCCAAGATTCTTTCTTGATTCATGCAGAGTCATGTATTAACCACTTGAGATTTGGATAAAAGGGATTTCAGGTTCTTCATTTCTCATTTACAGGTAATTGCTTTAATAACTTACTCTCCAGTTTGTCTTCAGAAAATTGTCTTTCTTAATTAGTTGGCTATCAAAGGTCCTCAGGTATACACAATGTCAAATTTAGTATTAACTGAAGTGTGCTCGCTATCAGAAGAAGAAATTCCATCTGGGCTTATTTATATTCAATGCTTGCCTACTGAAATGTATTTAATCTCAATATCTAAATTAGTCACGCAATGAACAAAATTTAGTAGATGACAAGTTTAACATTCCCTCCTTTTACCATCCAAAAGTTGTAAAAACCTCCAGTAAATAGTTCCTCAATATTAAAAGCAGTCAAAAGTATGCCTTTAGAATGAAATATTTATATAACAGATATATTAACATATTCAAATTATGATATCTTGCACTAACGTTGTCATTTATATTATGCACCCACTTAGTTATTTCCCACAGAAATATGACCTAGATCAATACTATGAATTCTACTTCATAAAACGTTTTATGGGATTTGGAAATACACTGCAACATAAAACCTCTAATTATTATAGTAGCGATTTTCTCCTTAAGACTCCGATACATGACTGTTGCCTCCATATAGTCAGGATTTAATAGTTGAATAAAATTAGATATGGAGAGTTGATAGCTCCTGAATGCTTTACATAAATACACTCAGCGTCTGCATCAAACTTGGATGCTGTAAGTCTCAGAGTTATATGTCCAAACCAGGTGGGGAAAAACCCCTTGCACCAACCCTTTCAATCACTGTGTTCTCGGTTCATTGCCTCTGACTGTTTTTCTAAATCTCTGTTCTCTCTAACTTTTATTTTAGCAAGAGTAATAATATATTCTGCTTTCACAGTTTTTGACACTTTCCTACAATATTTGGGTTGGAAAGTTGAAGATGCCTTAATATAAAAAATGTAGCATTCTTCCAAATAAATGGATCATAGTCAGATTGTCAAATGTGGAGGACATAGCTGGTCTTAATGCACAGCTATAACTTTTATAATTCCTTCAACTCACAGTGAATAAAGTTAACTGTTATGATTGGAAAGCATATTAAATAATCTACTCAGATGATTTATGGAAATAGACAATCCATGTAGTCTTATGAATAGCTATGTTTGTAGATTTTAGCAGTTGTTGTTTTTTTTCTTCCTAAAAATAGGATATTAATCTAGGAAAAGTGGTCCTGGCTATCCTTTCAATGACCCAAAAGTATTTTTAAATATAAAATAAACCATCAAATATATTTTTATGGGAACCCAAGTGATAAAATCTCTTTGATTTATGGATATGTCACCAATGAGAAAAAAAAGTGGCTTGTTTTTATTTATCATAAGATTTTGATGCTATTTGTTTTACAACTCTGAAAAAGATCTTCCCTCTAAAAGGTTTTCTCTTGGTGAAGTGCCATCTTTCAAAAGTTACTAGATAATGAGTTTAGATGTGCTCATTTTAATCACCTGGGAATTAATAACAAAAAAAATTTCATGTAGCACTAAATGTAAAAAGTCCTATATTTTCAGTTATCCTATCAAAGAGATGTAAATTTAAAAAAATAATTTAAAGAAAACTTGATGTTAAAAAGTTGCATAGATGGTATTTTTGCCCTAAAGCATTAATATAAAAATAGCTCAAATAATTTAAGTCAGGGTAAGATAATTTTCTAATTTAGAATTTCCACATGTACGTTTTCTTACAAAGAACACCTTTTATTTTTCCCTTGCAAACAAAACCAGTATATTTTTATAATAAACATGACTGTAGTAAGAGACCATATAAATTAAAATTATGAATAAAACATCAATAACGAATTCAGCTATAGTCTAGCTGTGGACTAAATATCCATTCTTAGCAATTATGATTGAAATACTTATCCTAGTCAAGCAGATAATACTAACAGGCTAGGCAGTCCCAAATTTTCCATTAGTGAAAACAAGTAAGACCATAACATTTTAAAGTATACTACTCTTTTCTGTACTACCAATATTAAGGGTAATTTTATTTAAAAAAAACAACAATGTATTTTCACATAAGTCTTTTCACATTTTTAAAACTTAACTCAGACAATTGTTCAAACATGGACTTTATTTGTATCAAATTTTCTGCATTTTGAATTTAAGAAAATACCCTATACGCCTTATTTTTTTTAAAACATTTGTCATTATACACATAGTGCCAGAAGTCTCTATACGACCTCAATTTATCACATCTATAATTATAAAAGCATAATATGCTAATTAGACTGGATGTCCTTCTGGACAACCTCCCAGACAAAGCCTGGCTGGGAGGGAAGCCCAGATCTCGGGTGACTGCTGGTGACTGGAAGGAAGCTGGTGCCCGCAGCCAGGGGAAGGAAGGCCTATTCTTTCACCACATTTGTGCATCGGGCCTCTAGAATTTAATCAAAACAAAACAAAACAAAAAACAGAAAAAAGCTTTCCAAATTGACTCACTATTTTTTTAAATATTGTTAACAGTTTTGTATAATGTGTTGAATTTCAGATTACATATTCAGATGACATTTGTAATAATTTCATTAGAGAGTTGCTTGTCATTTATATTAGTGGTTTTCAACTGGCGTGCCTGAAGAATTTTTAAAACATGCAATACCTTACTATTTACACAGCAGCACTCACCTCCTTCCCCTTAAATTGTCAAATTAAAAAATGACAATAGCCAACACAACAATAGTCATCCAGTATGAATGAATCAAAATTATACCTGTTTTGTTTCGGTTTGTTTTTTTGCAATTGGGCAAAAAATTCATATATTTTTGGTATGCCATAGAATTGAAATACTTAGTTTATGTGTGCATAAGTTGAAAAAAAGTTGAAATCCTATGATTTATATTATTGTAAAGTAACACAATTATGTCTACTGTATTTCAACAACCATTCTTCAACACTCACTAAGATATACAAACAGCATACTTAAGAATGAAATAGCAGAATATTATTTTTATATGTGTCAATACCACCTATTCTATATATTATTGCATGCACAGACTGTCCACCAGACATCAGTGTTACCACTATTTCAATAGTGTTAAGTTCCAACAAAATTTTATTTATTTACTAAAATATCAATTTTGTGACCATTGACCATCTAAGTTTTTTTTTATAATTTAGTCTCATGAGATCACAATCAAAATTCATACAACAAAAATAATTTTAAATTTTCATCTGTACTTTGCCACACATTTTATCTGTATATTTTGTCACACTGAATCTTTTTTTTTTCTCTAGAAATACTGTTGCCTAGAAACCTCATAACTGAACATTCACTTATGCCCATGCTAACTTTCTCTCATGCTTTTTTAATCATACTCTCATACTTTTGATCTCTATTATTTTGACAACCATTTCTGTACTTAGACTTTTTTTAAATTTGGAAATATGTATTTTTATTGATTTCAGAGAGGAAGAAAGAGGGAGAGATAGAAATATCAATGATGAGAATCATCCACTGGCTGCCTCCTGCATGCCCCCTACTGGGGACCCAATCACAACCTGGGCTTGTGCTCTGACCTGGAATTGAACTGTGATCGCCCAATTCATAGGTCAACACTCAAGCACTGAGCTATGCTGGCTGGGCTACTTAGTCTTGATATGTGTGCTAGAAGAGCTAATATTTATCCCCTTTCTCATGAACATTTATTAAGAATAATAAAAAAAACAAACAGTTACTATTTTATTTCTTCTAAAATAGAAAAAAATATGAAATACTTGCATTCTTGATTAGATTAGTATTCTTCCAAGGGAATCAAGAAGCCATCTCTTCCAGTTTACCATTTTCTTTCTTTATCATATTTTATCAGATAACAAAACTTTAAACCCTGTAAGTAAACATTATATATTTCTATTTTCTTTTCTAAACCTAAGAACTCCAAAATCCATTCTGTATTCTTGAAGGGAGCCAGAGCTGCACCATGGGAGAACTAAGCAACAGAGACAGACAGTGTAAATGACGAGACCCAAGTACTGTTTGTATCAAAAGTCAAGAAGTACTATCGCCGTATCAGACAGAGATGTATTAGTGGCAGCCATAAATGATGACTTAATTTAGAAAGAGATCAATCAAACAAGATTTGCTACTAATAAAAAAAAAACACACAAAGGTTTGTCCAAATTTGATGAAAGTACAAAGCACATCTTTTGGAAAATATAGGATTTATGTTATTGACTTGATAATATGGAGTCATTGTTCCTTACAAACAAAGTTCAAACAACAGTCAATGAGTAAGAGCAAGGCTGAATCAAAAATAAATACAGAGCAGTATGGTTTCTAACTAGTTCCCTCAGAACATGCAATTAGTTTAGCTGCTCGCATTTCATATAAGCATTTAGGTTAATCCTAGCCTCTTCATGGGATGTATGTGTGTTATTACACACATTTTCAAATAGTGCTGCGTATTGTAAATGTTTTCAGAGGACAGGAACCATGAATGTTTCACTTAACCTCCTTATTCAGCTGCCTTTAAAAATGCTATGAGGAGAAAAGCTGTTATTATTAAATGCTGTTATTATTGTGCTTAATAATGATGAGAAAAAGGAACTATAAATAAAAACTAGACATTTGTTTGGACAAAACACATTTCCTGTGCATTGAATTATTCTGGTTAGAAGCAGTGTTCTTCTACTAATTAAAATAAGAATTCTCTTTCACAGTAGTTTTTTTTTAAGAAAGCTTTTATGGAGTGTATTTTAAAATTTAAGTTATTGAACATGACTAAAACTCACTCATAAAAAAAACAAGACAATCAGAATACTTCAGTGAACAATGCAAATATATTTTTACAATTTTGAAAAATATTACATTTTGCATATTCAATGAAAATAAGAAAAATTTTTGATATGATAAATTGAAATGATTAACAGAAATTTATTTTGTTACAAAAAGAAAGACAGAAATCCTGAACAAGGGTAATCCATCTTTGAGAATCCTTTGACAAATAATTGTATCTCCACATTAATCGGTGACTTTATAATTTTGCAGAACTATTCTCATTTGAATTATTGCTGGTCCTACAGTTTTATTAGCTAGCTGGCCTCATTATTTTATTTCATGCAAAGATATCATGAGAATATGCTAATTTGTAAGCAATAAATTCTTTAATACAGAGGACAGATAAGTGCTTTTTTAACTTAAACCCATAGAGTATGTTCAATCATACATATATGGCACTCTTCATATTGTCATGGAATCTACAGTATCAGTCATATTTCAGAAATCATTTTTTTCTACTTCTCATACTTAGTAACATTTTATGGAAGCACACTACAGAAGTTTGTTTGTTTGTTTGTTTTCTTAATTTCTTAGATAAAACATTTTAAGCACACTCCCTTTAACTTTGCATACTCCTTTGGAAGATTCAAGTGTTTTATGGAATAAAAGAAACTTATTAGCCACATCAATACTCTTTCTAGCTTTTAGACATTCTTCTATAAACACCACTACTTGCTTTGATTTTTACAGTCTTTTAGCACAAGAAAGCCATGCAAATGTCCCAGTGACTGAAATGCAATTCTCATCAGATTGAGAACCTAAAATCCATTTTGTTTTATGTAAAAGGTTTTTTTCCCCCTCCAATGCTCACATAATTAATGGTTTTTGAATAGTAAGTCTAATTTTGTTTTCCTGTCACATAGTAATGAACATATTCTTTGGTTCTTAAAAATAAAGTATCGACATTGACATGTTAGAAAACATACACACTATATATTAATGCATTAAAGAATTCTTTGCAGAAATCCGAACTCTCCAGTGACCTGTTGGTGTATCCTATTTCAATGGTTTATGGTAGGACCATCAGAATGTAATACAATGTAATGCCATAGGGAGCAAAGGTTATCACTGCAATAATTATCACTGAAATTGTTTCTCCTTTTTCCTTTTTTAAAAAATATATCTTTATTGATTTCAGAGAGGAAGGAAGAGGGAGAGAGAGATAGAAACATCAATGATGAGAGAGAATCATTGATTGGCTGCCTTTTGCACACCCCGCATTGGGGATTGAGCCTGACTGGGTTTGGGCCCTAACTGGGAATCAAACCGTGACCTGCTGGTTCATAGGTAGATGCTCAACCACTGAGCCATTGTGGCCAGGCTGTTCCTTATTTTTTAATTGCAGCTACATTTAATGTTTCTGTACTGGGAAAATTTGGACAGATGTATGCAAGAATAAACTAAAATTTGGTTAAATACTTAAATGTAAGACCTAAAACCATAAAAATCCTAGAAGAAAATAAAAGACTTAAAATCTTGGACATTTTTCTTAAGCAATATTTTTTTCTGATATATCTCTTTGATGTATCAATTTCAAATTAAAGTTGACAAGTAATGTTTTATCAGGTTCAATTATTTACATTTTAGCAATACAGAATCATAATAAATCGAATGCATTTATAAATTTAGACACAAAAATGTATCTGAATTCTTAAAAATATATCTACATTCTCACAATAAATAATTTATATGCATGTAGAGTGAGCTTTTCTAAAAATAGCAAACAAGAAAAAAATCAATGAAAAAAGAGATGGACTTATAGTTCTATTATTAAAATGGAACACTATAAAGAGTTGTAAACAAATGCAATAGAGCTACATGCATTAAGGGAGATGCATCAGAGAATAATTTTTTACTTCATATAAGTTAAAAAATAATAATTGATAAAAAGCAATTTTTGAAAATGTTTAACAAAAAGAAATCAATATATAGTGTAAAATATTAAGCCAATTTAACATTGTCATTCTGAAATGCTTAATAATGCCACTCCATGCAACACAAATAAGTTACTCAAAAGATCATGCAATGATGCAAGTTATTTTTCAATTTGAAAACATGACTCAAGTTTTCCTTAGTTTCTCTAGGAGGAAAAAATATATTTATATATATATATATATATATATATATATATATATATATATATATATATATATATATATATTATTCATGTCTAAGCGGAGGTCACTGAACTGATTGAATGTCTCTATCATTAAAATTTAATAATTAAAAAAGTAAGAAAAGAGCTATCAAGTCAAGAAAACACAAGGAAGAGCCATGGAATGACATAAGAAACCTTAAATGCATGTTGCTAAGAGAAAGAAACCAATCTGAAAAGGTGACATGCTTTATTATTCAATTTATGTGACATTCTGGAAAAGGCAAAACCATAGAAACAGTGGTTGTCAGTGTCTTCTTGGCAGGGAGGGACATGATGCATAGGTCAGACAAGAGAATTTTAGGTCAGTGAAACTATTCTGTATTATATGGTAACTAGCGTCCCAGTGCACGGATTTATGCACATTGAAAGGAAATTAATTAGAAGAAATATTTTAATATCTCTGTACGCATCTTGCTAATGAAAAGAACATAGGATTCTACCAAGTCTCCTATCTACCTACTTCAGTACTTCTGTGAGGATCAAATGAGATGAGGCATGGGAAAATGTTTCCCAAACATGTGATTAAACTGTAAAATGTTTGCACCTGGCTATAAAGCAAGTTGGGTTCCTGGGCTGAAGAAACTCCAAGTATACTATTATAGTTGCTAGGGAGAGGGAGCCAGTATTGCTACAAGACATTATTGCCTGGCACCCATAGCCACCGTTTCTGGCCTGGGCTGGACTGTGGGTTGCATTTTGCACCATGGGGTCTCGGTGGTGAGGGGTGGGGCCTGGGTCCCACTTGGAGGAAGCCAAGTGTGTTGATTTGTAAGTGCCAGGTTCATCCTGTCGTTTATTTTTAAATGACCAGTGCATGGCAGCTCCTACATTGAGCGTCTGCCCCCTGTTGGTCAGTGTGCATCATAGCTACTGGTCAGTAGGACAGACACTTAGCCTTTTATATAAAGAGATGGTGGTACATTGCATTATGTATATATGAACCCATAGCACTGTAAACACAAAGAGTGAATCTTTGCACGTTAAGTGCCATGTCAATCACCGGTGATTGACACTATACTTTCTGGAAAGGAAGACAAAACAGGCTTGGCGCTTAAGGTGTTAATGTAAATCATGGACTTGGTAAATAATGTATCAATATCTGTTCAATTGTAGCAAATGCACCATACTAATGCAAGAGGATAATAATAGGCAAAGGTGTGAGGCATGGGAAGGGGATATAGGGGAAGCTGCACTTTTTGTTTCATTTTCCTGTAAACCTAAAACTATTGTAAAATAACAATGTATAATAACTTTAAGATAACATACACTCTAAAGGGTAGATGAATAAACTATTTTTATTTAATACTATCACATGAGACTTGCCATTAAAGAAATGCAAATATTCTCAATAGGGCAAATAATAATATGCATTTTATCGTGTCATTAGCAAATGCTGGTAAATAATGTATTCTTTTTATAAATATTGTGAGTATTTTTTTTATGCACTGTCTGGATGAAATGTGTTTTAAGATGCTTTGAATAAAATCTTCTATTTCCACATTTGATATGCCAGAGCCGCATGTGAAGGATAAACCCATGCATATTATTTATGCACACCTAAAACTCTATTATGTTAACAGAAAAATGAGCAAGATGTTTAGGGATATTTATAGATATGTACAGATGGCGTTCACATTCATTTTAAGGTCATTTTACTCAGTGTGTTTATTTTCTCTCTTGCAAGGCTGAGAGTTTTTTGACTAGCCTTGTTTCTCCTAAGGTTATGTTTCTCTTTTCACTAACACAGTTCTTCCTTTATTAACATTCCAGACTGAACTAAATCTCTATTTATATGTAGATTTTATATATGTATGATCAATATGTAATTATATCTATAATCTACATATAGAGAATATATATATATATATATATGTATATTCTGTTTGAATGACTAATTTCTGAGCCTTTTCTTCATATATTCTAATTTTTTGAATTTTTATACCTTTTAAAAATAAATCATTGGTGAGAATTTTTCAAGGCTCTGCCCTCATTCTCTCACATACTGTCTATAATTCCATCAACTTTTTATTTTTTATAAATCCCTCTCTATTTTTTCCACCCACCTGCAAAATATTTTTTTAGTTCTTTTATATAACATTTTAAAAATTACTTGCTTTCTGTAACCATTCACTTACCATTATGTTAACTGATTTTATATATATTCTAGAGGCCTGATGCATGAAAATTTATGCAAGAGTAGGCCTTCCTTCCCCGGCTGCTGGCACTGACTTCCTTCCAGCCCTGGCTTCGTCTGAAAGGACATCCGGAATGATGTCCGGAAGGATGTCTGGTTTAATTAGCATATTGCCCTTTATTATTAATATATATATATATTAGGGGCCCAGTGCACGGAATTTGTGCACTTGTTGGGGGAGGGTCCCTCATCCTGGTCTATGCCCTCTCACAGTCTGGGAGCCCTCAGTGAATGTCCAAATCCCAGCTTAGACCTGCTCCCCGGGGAGTGGGCCGAAGCTGGCAGTTGGATGTGCTTAGCATTGCAGCAGAGGTGGGAGAAGCTCCTGTCACCACTGCTGCGCTCACCAGCCATGAGCCCAGCTTCTGGCTGAGCGACACTCCCCCTTTTGGGATGCACTGACAACCCGGGGGCAGGTCCTGCCTTGAGCGTCTTCTCTCTGGTGGACAGGGTGTGTCATAGCGACCAAAGGTTCCACTGTTGAGTTTATTTGCGTATTAGCCTTTAATTATATAGGATATATTCTCTCTGTTTGCTTCTCACTAATCATCTAAAAGACTGTATTCGTCTTTCATTGTAGGTTAGTTGTAATTGGCATAGAAACATTATCATTTTCCATTTTGCTTCTTTTCATTGCACAAGTTTGTGTGTGTGTGTGTGTGTGTTCTAAAGATATTTTTATTAATTTTAGAGAGGAAAGGAGAGGGAGAGAGAGAGAGATAGAAACATCAATGCCGAGAGAAAATCATTGATCAGCTGCCTCCTTCATGCTCCCCACTGGGGATTGAGCCCGCAACCTGAGCATGTGCCTTTTACTGAAATTGAACCATTCTATCCACTAAGCTAAACCAGCTAGGGCTACACAAGTTTTTGATTTATGTTAGACAATAGAAACCTGTTTAAAAAAATTATTTATTTTTTAGTAATTTACTTTGGCTCTTCCTTAGAAAATATCTCCTAAACCTCCTTATAGATTGACTAAATAATTTAATGAGTCTGTTATCCATACAATTATCATACTCAGAAGTATTGGAACAGAGCATTCCACTTATTTGGAAGGAGTGTCCAAGGTGTGAATGTATAATATTATGGAGGAATAAGAATTTGGGCCAGTAATCCAATCTGCACATACCTGATTGCCATGGCCCCACTGTGCCTCCCTGTGATTCTAATGTTGAAGCCCTAACTACCAATATGATGGCATCAGGAGATACTTAGCTTGGGAGGTACTTAGCTTTAGAGAAGCCATGAAGGTGGTTCAGTTTGCTTATAGACACAAGAAAGGATTAAGGTTTCTCTCTCTCTCTCTCTCTTTCTCTCCCTCTCTCTCTCTCTCTCTCTCCCTTTCTCTCCTTCTTTCTCTGTTGCCATGTAAGGACAGAGTGAGAATGCAACTGTCTTCAAGCTCGGAATAAAGTTCTCATCACAATCCAACCAGGTGCCACCCTAATCTCAGACTTCTAGCCTGAAGAACTATGAGAAAATACAGTCTTGTTGTTTAAGGTAATCTATACTATCAATGAAACAACCTATTATCATAGTTCTTTCTTTTTACACACATTTGAGTTTGTCGAAATACTTAATAGTAAACAAAGACAGACACAACTATTTGGTTGATATATTTAATTTTGTTAGGAGAGTTCATGCAAGAGTTCTGCAGGGGATACAGCTATCCAGATGTAGTCCAGGTATATCCAGTCTGACTCAGCAAGATGCCTTCCTAGAGCCTTGATTACTTGAATGTTCAATCATTTCTTTCACTCTATGTTTGCAGGAAATAGTTTTGTATTCTGCTAAGTGTCAGTTGCTACTGTTATAGTGGGTTTATTCTTTATTTCTTAGAAAATACTGTATTTTCGCATTTGCTGAATATCTTACTTTGTTTTAAATTTTCTAAGTATAATATTCATCAAGTCACTACCATGTTTTCTATATATTTTGTCTGTAGAAATGGTAAAGCAAAATTTGCACTTTTTCTAATTGTTGGCATGAACGCTGAATAAAATCACTTTATGTAAACAACTAGGGGGCTTCTATGCAATAAAAGTACTTGTTCCGTTTTTAATTTTATTCATCAAGTAATTTTATTCTCGCCTCTTGTTGAATTCAGCCAACCAACTGATCTCCCTCAAGTTAATCACATCCGCTTTTGTTTCCCTCACAACCCATTGAGGCAGTTTTTGACTCATTGGGTAAAAGTCCGGTGCAACTTCACCACCTTCATCAGGACAGACACCAGTCAGGTTAGTCCATTTCCCTTTTTGTTATGGGTCTGAGATACCTTTTGTCTAGAAAAAAATGTATTATTATACAAAAGATCTATTTGGCAATTTATAGTTCATGTCTTATCTGTTCAATTGTTCCCTCAGTATTCTTAGAACATAAAAGGGAACCTTTTAAGAATAATAACATGCCAATTACCTTTAATTACCCTCTAGCTCTTGCAGTTAAAAAAAAAAAAACACCTCTAATTTTAGGTTTAGTTTGTGTTTGAATAGAACATTTCATATCTGAGCCCTTAATGGAAAGGCTTTCTTATTTTCTATGATGTTCTTTTCTATTTAATGTATTCTCTCACTTTAACAGATTATTTAAAGTGCTACCCATCTACCTGATCAAGTTGAAGAAATGGAAAAACATACAACTAAAGCTTATTATCTATTTATATTTTATTTTGATGATGTTTCCATTTTCACAATCAAATAAATGTTGACTGTAAAATATATATTTTTAAATATGGCTGTTTTATATAATACATTTTACTAAAATTGGAATAAAGCAGTTATGTAAGTGAAGTAAACAATGAATTATAAATATATTACTTTTCTATTTATCCTATTATCCCTATAAGTAAAATAGTGTAAGAAATTAAAAAAAAAAAGAGTTATTAAATTTGGAGGAATACAAAGGAAAACAAAATAAAATAGAGAAAAGCTGGAAATGTCACCATTTTTTTCGTGTTTTATAAATGTGTAACCTTACTCCCTAACTTTTATGTTGCACATATTATTAACATCCATATAAATAGTGAAAAATTTAGGTTTATAAAGCACATGGCTTTAAAGTATTTTCCGGTGTATAAGATGATCCCCCTAATTTTATAGTTAAAACATAGGTCTAGGCCTATATTCGCTGTATAAGACTACCCCCAACTTCTGAGGCAACACCAATTCTTATTTTTAACTATAGTTAAAATAAGACATTAAAATAAGACATTACTTTTTATTAAAATAAGACATTATTTTTGAATATGTATTGAGTTAAATTGAATATGTATATGATACATATATAGCATGTGTTTTATTTATAATGATCATACAAGTGATGTAGCATCTTTATTACCTGTGTTCTTAAAAATCTTATTCTCTGAAGTTATTTTTTTATTACTTCTCCTCCAACATGTGTATGCTTTTAATTTAATGCTATTATAATATTTTTAACCTAAACAATTTGAATACTTTAGGAGTGAAATTCCAATTAGTAAAATTTTATTATTTAATTGGTGTTAAATTGATATTCCTGTTTTGCCACACAATGCAATCTTTAATATGTTATTATAGAAAATTATTGTTGAGTCCATTTTTTTCCAAGTTTCCTCGGTGAACTAGACATCCCAGTTATATTTTAACCCAAAGATGTAAACACAAGTCACAGAGGTAAAAAGAAGCTATTGTATTTGCTTTGGGCATCTACACATTGTAATAAAAATACAAGACACAATTCAAATCTAACTTTATTTGAGGATAAGCCCAGGCATTCTGTGTCTGTATTTCTTATAATTTTGGTCCGGCTATTGGAAAGCCATTCAGTTTTGCCTCAGAGCACCCACTAACCTCAGACAGAAAAGCATAAAACTTTTATGTGATGATTCGTCTCTGTAGACCAGACACACCAGGTATGTGCAAGGCATAGTGCTGATGACTCACAGAAAGAAGAAAACAATGTCTCTCTGAGATGGGGTGGGTGATGTGCAAATATTACTTAAAGGAAGGCTAGTTTGCAAGTAGAGTTGAAGACAAACAAAATAAAAGGTATTTCATACAGACTTTTAATACAGATATTTTTTTATAATACAGCTTTTTCCTTTATTTGACTAAAAATATTTAATATTTGTAATATGCTTTTCATTTATTTGAAAGAGGAAGGGAGAGGGAGAGAGAGTTAGAAACATCAATGATGAGAGAGAATCATTCATTGGCTGCCCCTTGCCCCTCTGGCAACCAGCATGGATCAATTACTTTTACTATGACTGGGACCTTCCACTCATATGTGAAGTTTCAGTGACACAATCGTTGTTAAAATGTTTTACCTCCTTTAAAGTATGTGCCTAGAAGTATTCCTCAGACTGAACATTTCTTTTTAAGGTTGCTGGGTTAATGGCGCCCCTTTCAGATTACTCTAGAATTATACCATGTTTATGAATGCTCAGGAATATTAGAAAAATAATTATGCAAATCTTCTAATAATGTAATAGAATTTTCCATTGAACAATTGCCCAGGTGTGACTGCTGTTGCTATCTTATTAAATATTTAATGCCATCTATTAAATCTTACACAAACTCAAATAATAGACTTACATAAACTAATATTTAATATAATACTAATAAATAAAAGAAGATATAAAGCAGAAAAAAATAACATTTCAGAATAAAAAGACTGAAGTTTTCTTGTATTGCTTGATGATATTTAGGTTACAGTCTTAAGAAAATATTTTTTTTCCCTTCTTCTGCATCAGCTTTATCTACGAACCAATTTATTTCTGAAATAGGCCCCAGGGACAGAATGGTTGGTGACTGTTCTGGCGATATCTGACTGGCCACTCAAGGAAATTGCTATGGACTTTTAATCTTATTTTGATTAAGTTCCATGTAGATTGTGTCTGCCAGGCTGGCATGGAGATTACTGTTTCCTTTGGCTGCTGTTGGACTGAGGCTCTCAATTTTCTCTCTACTTTTTCAAGGTTAAGTTAAAACAATATTACCCTTTATTTATAAATAGTTTTTATTTAGGTTTAAATTGTGCAGGGAACTATAATGTTAATAAAGACAACATATTTAACATGCCACAAGTTTATGAAGGTCACTTTTTGGGGGATACATTTTTGATTGAAAAGAAAAGAATAGGAAAGAAATGCCATTCAAGGAAACAATATAATAGCTTCATGTGTTTGAAGTTGCCAAATGATAATTTTATAAGGAAGACTTAGTTTAAAAAATAGTCATAGAGACATCTAATATAGAGAAGCACGGATATGGATCATCTGCCAAGAGGTTTTATTTGTTAAATGTTTTCAGAAAAGATCTAAACAAAATAAGAAGTTGATGTGTTGTTCTATTTGAGCCACACAATAGAAACAATAAGATATTGCTTTTCTTTTTTCTTTTTTTCTGTATCATAGGAAGTGTTTATTTTGACATTATTTGCAAACCAAACGTATAGAAATCCACAAAAAAATGGCATATAACTAACAACTGAATCAAGACCACTTTAAGCAGATAAAAAGAAAGATATGTTTTTATTTACTTAATGATAATGTTTAACATTGCTTTTTGTATTGTAGCAATGAGCACTGTTAATTGCCTACTCATCAATCCATTCATCTTTATTTCTTCTAGATGGAATCCTGATATGATGCAGGTATCTACGCCTCCCCATGCAGCCCAGGAAAGCCAGGGAAATTTCTCCCCACCCCAAGGTGTTCAACCAACCGTGGTGAGCTCTTTCCCTTTGTTAGCTCAGAGATTCCACAGAAACATCCTTAGAGTTCATGGCGTTGCTTCCAGGCTGCTACTGATTCACGGTGGGCAGGTGACCTACCTAATCCAGCCTCATCAGACTCAAGATGTAGGACTTGTGTTCCATTATTGGAACATATATTTCCTGTCTCCTTTTCCTTATGCAAATAAGGAATCATGCTGCACCAGTTGTTTTCATCAGCAAAAATAAAAACAAGCAAACAAAAAAAAAAAATGCCTTAATATGAAAAACTTTCTTCTTCAAGGCATGATGTGATCATGTCTTTACTGATAAAACAACTTAAGAGTCAGCATTTAGTTGCCTGATTTGAAAGCATTTTGACCTTTCTGGTCTCAGAGATTACTTGACAGGTTTATCCGTGGCTTAAATCAAAACTGAGTTCCCTGCAGGAGCAAACTGGTGGGAAGGTGTATTCCGGAGAAGTGTCTGATCCCTGTAGCTGTTAGGCAATCAGGTGAACCGTGGGGAGCCAGAATCTTCAGGTCCCTGTTTCCAGGCATGAGTGGGTGGTCTACGCCTTTTATGAAAGGACTAGAGGCCCGTTGCACAAAGATCCATGCAATAGGCCTATCCATGCAATAGGCCTTCCTTCACCTGGCTGCCGGCCCTGGGGTCTTCGCTCTGCCAGAGTCTTCGCAGGCTTTGCTGACTCTAGCTCCATCTGTAGGCTTTGCTGACACTGGCCGGAGTCTGCAGGCTGTGCTCTGGCTCGAGTCTTCACTTTGCTATGGCTGGAGAGCTGCTCCTGTAGTTCCCTCCGCCCCCATCATCTCCCTCATAGCAGGCTCCTGCCCTGCCCAGTCACTCCATGGAGGCCACTGCCATATTTGTCCTGCTAATTTGCATATTCCCTCCAGATTGTCTGGTGGGTGTCACAGAGGTATGGTCAATTTACATAATTCTCTTTTATTAGTATAGATTTAAAAGCACTACAGTTGAAAGAGCACTAATTTGGAGGATCTGATTTATAATTCAGAGCAATTCAGTAGGTCATAATTGAATGGGCAGGAGGACTCTAGACACCTGGGTAGTAATTTTACATATTGGCCACACTAGAAAAAACAAACAAACAAACAATCTTTTCCTAGTATATACTTATTCATCAGAATTTGGTGAGGTCTATGCCAAAACCGGTTTGGCTCAGTGGTAGAGCATCGGTCTGCGGACTGAAAGGTCCCAGGTTCAATTCCGGTCAAGGGCACGTTCCTGGATTGCAGGCACATCCCCAGTACGGGGTGTGCAAGAGGCAGCTGATTGATGTTTCTCTCTCATCGGCATTTCTAGCTCTCTATCTCTCTCCCTTCCTTTCTGTAAAAAAATCAATAAAATATATTAAAAAAAAAAGAATTTGGTGAGGTCTGAAAATAGTTTACAGCCCAGCACTGTGGTGGGGGAGGCACACCTTGAGGTCCCCCATCAATCCCACCAGGTGGGGGGTGTGACCTGAGGTCCCCTGTCAAGTCCCATGGGGGCTGGGGGTGGAGGGGCCAGTGCAGCCTCAGGTACCTGCTGGTTGCTCATTAAGGCTCCTTATGAGAACTGGGCCTCTGCTGTGGGTGCAGCCATCTTTGTGGCAGAGTAACAGTCAATTTGCCTATTCCCTCTTTATTATATAGGAAAACCAATAACTTCACCATGCAGGACCATTTGCATTTGCTGATGCTCATATACACAATTTATGATGTTTTGACAGACAACAAGATAGAAATGTTCTCCCTACCTCCCTCATATAATTTCTTCGATTGTGTGTGTGTGTGTGTGTGTGTGTGTGTGTGTATCTGTGTGTGTATGGTGGGGGAACTCAGTGGATTACAGTTCCAGTAAATTTTGGCAGGTATTACTCAAATGTTACAAGTTAGGAGAAAATAGGGAGCATTATAGAAGTTCTGAAACAAAGGTGTGTTTGTGATAAAAATGACCAAAAAAAATCTATCTCTAGGTAAAGTGAACATGAAATGGTTAGTGGAGAAAAGGAGAGTTAAGGATCAGCTATTGTAGAGAAGGAAATGAGAAAAAAAGCAACTGCTTTCATTGTGTTAATAAGTGTAATTTTTGCCTAATGGAGAATATATGTCCTTTCTGGAGAACACTCTTTCTTTTTTCCTTTTTACAGTTTATTGAGCTCTAATTGACATGGAACCTGCATAAGTATTAAGCCACGAGAAAGAAGGAAACCCTGTCATTTGTGACCACGTGTATAGACCTCAATGACCTTTTATATGAAAATCGTGAAACAGGCCTCTCCTTTTTGAAGCTGTTTATGAGCAGAATTCCCTCTTTCCACCATCTGGGGGCTAAAATGTGAACCAGAGACTTAAGTGTGGTTGGCTAACCTCTCACTCCTGGGACTCTTAACTTTCAGAGGCAAGAAACAGGCACAAAGTCTGGAATTATTCATGGTGATCAGGGACATTTTTGAACGCTCAAGTAGAAGCAGCAAGTGACAAGGTGAGGCAGAGCCCAGCAGCATTGCTGGAAATGTGTGTACCTGTGTGCTGTGCTGCCGGTGGTCTGTGGCAAGGGACCATGGCTGGTGGGCTAAAGGCCACATCAGAAACAGGTCTCCCTCCTTCTCCTGTTATTGGCTCTGGCTTGCTTTCTGACTCCTGCCTAAGCCTTGTTCTCCTGATATTTGGGTCCATTCTAAGAGCTCTCTTAATGCTTCTTAATACATTTATTTTTGCTTGCTTAAAACTACAAATAATTTATACTGCTTTCAACCAGTAACATGAACTACACAGTCAAATACATTGCTAAAACACTAGATTAAATCCATTTAAATTGTTTTCCTTCTTGTAAGAATTCTTCAAGCCTTTTGTGTATAAGTACACATTGTGAATCTCCAGTGAGGCGGTGTTGTGGTGAGCCCCTTCCACGTCCCATGTGGTTCAGGTTCAGGGTTCAGATTTTGGAGGAGGCTGCATGCAAATGACAGAGACTAGACAAGAAAGTATAAATTTGGGGATATTGGGGGCCAGGTGGGAGCCCAAGTCAAGGGGAAAGACTCCCCCCAGTTCTGGCCTTGGTATCCCTTTTATTAAGACTATGGGATGCACCCATAGCCTTTAGGCAGGCAATTACAATAATAGCCAATCAGCAAGAATTTACATAAAACTAAAAGGTGGAAGTTGCTTTAGCAATCATTGTCTCAACTAAACCGTGGGTGCTTGGCTCTGAACTTTCAGAGCTTCAAGGTTGACCAGCCTTCTGGGTTCCTATCCACACTTCTCTGCTAGTGAAGGCAATGGGCGGCTTCCAACACAGAGTGGGACACATTGTAAGAGATATCATCTATGGGTTGACTCTTTAATTTTAGAAACACATATTTAGAGGTGTTTAGGCATACCCTGTTTTATTGCACTTCTCTTTATTGTGTTTCAACAATACTGTGTTTTCAATCAACATTGAGGCAAGACCCTCCACCAGTAGAAAGATTATGACTTCCTGGAAGCTCAGATGATGGTTAGCATTTTTAGTAATGAAGTATTTTTTTTTTTAATTAGGGCATGTACATTGCTTGTTTTAGATATAATGCTATTGCATACTTAATAGACTAGAGTTGGTATAAGCATAACTTTTATATGCAACATATGGTATATTATAAAATAATTCATGTGACTTACTCTATTGAGATATTTGTTTTATTGTGGTGGTCTGGAACTGAACCCACAATTTCTCCAAGGTATGCCTGTATAACTTTCTGTTATCAAAGCCAAGAACAAAATTACACTCATATAAAACAAGGAACTCTGAACATCTTTATTACCCTAGTCCCCTATCTCACATGGTAGTTCTTTGTGGATATATATTTTTTTAATTTACCATTTAATATTTAACAATTTCCCTGCCAAGAAATTCTCATATTGAGAATAGTTTGCAATCATACTTATACATCTTATTTTGCATTTGCATTAGTTTTTGGAAGTCAAAATGTAATGCCTATAACTTTATAAAAAGAGTTATTTCACAAGCTTTTTTAATTTATTGGTTATCTTAGGAATCTCCATGTTACCTTTAAGCCCATATTCAGGATGGGCTTAAAAGGTAGATATAATAAACCTTTGATTATCTGAGAACAACTTTATATCAGTGAGGCTGAGAGTGAAATTCTAAGGATTTCCAAATAAGTAACACATTTCTCCTTAATTGTCTCTAAATAATTGCTATCTGAATTCTGATATTTGATATTCTATAAAGGAGAGTCTGGGGTCACCTGTAGAGGGTGGAACAAATATATGTTTATAGTTTGTCATGTGAAAATAATACAAAAATTGATAAATAATAACACAAGGTTTAACCCTGTGTTTCTCATACTCACAACTATAAATCTATTTTGCCACATCCTGTAATATTTTTTTCATACTTAAATTGCCATATTTTCTCATCTTAATGTAGGAATTTTCTTTAAATTTTGATTTTTAAAAATATCTATAGATGTATTATTTTTATTTTGTTTAAAAAAATCTTTATTAGCCGAAACTGGTTTGGCTCAGTGGATAGAGCGTTAGCCTACAGACTGAAAGGTCCCAAGTTCTATTCCAGTAAAGGGCATGTACCTTGGTTGTGGGCACAACCCCAGTGGGGAGTGTGCAAGAGGCAGCTGATCGATGTTTCTCTCTCATCAATGTTTCTAACTCTCTATCTCTCTCTCCCTTCCTCTCTGTAAAAAATCAATAAAATATATATTTTTTAAATTCTTTATTGTTAAAAGTATCATAGATGTCCCTGTTCCCCTCCCATCCCCCATTGCTCTCCTCCACCAGGTTCTCACGCCGCTCCAGGCCTCCACCACCCATTGTCTGTGTCCATAGCTAATGCACTTATGCACAGAAGATCTTTGGTTAATCTCTTCCCGGCCTTCGTCTCTCCCCTTGCCTCTGAGATTCCTTGGTCTGTTCCATGTTTCCAAACCTTTGGTTCTATTTTATTCATCAGTTTATTTTGTTAATTAGATTCCTTGTTAATTTATTTTGATTTTTAGATTCAGTTGTTGATAGATATGTATTCATTGGCATTTTATTCACATTTCTTCTTCTTCTTCTTCTTCTTCTTCTTCTTCTTCTTCTTCTTCTTCTTCTTCTTCTTCTTCTTCTTCTTCTTCTTCTTCTCTCTCTTCTTCTTCCCCTCCTTCTTCTTTCTCTTCTTAAAGATTACCTTTCAACATTTCATCTAATATTGGTTTGGTGGTGATGAACTCCTTTAGCTTTTTCTTATCTGTAAAGCTCTTTATATGACCTTCAATACTAAATGATAGCTTTGCTGGGTAGAATAATTTGGATTTAGGTCCAAAAAATATAAAGATAGTGTTAAGGAACTTCTGGGACAACTTTAAGCATAACATCATCCATATTTTGGGGGTGACAGAAGGAGAAAGAAAAAATAAGATATCAAAAACCTATTTAAAGGAAAGACAGAAAACTACCTCTACCTGGTGAAAGAACTAGATTTACAAGTCTAGGAAGTGCAAAGTTCAAAACAAGAGGAACTCAAAAAGGCCCACACCAAGACACATCATAATATAGGATAGTAATTTAAAACAAACAAACAAACAAAAAAAACCTTTGCTTGGAGCAATTTGTGAATTATAATCACTATATTCCTTTATATTTTAAAATACTGAATATTTTTCTAATGATATGTTATATTAGTTTGCCTGTTCTAATTGTTCAAAATTGCTTCATCAAGAGTACCAAAAGCTCTTGGATTATATTCAGGCTTTAGACTACTGTCATCTTTTTTTTTCCTTCTATTTAATGACCAGGGGTGTTTTATACATAGTATTGGAGGGTTTCAAATATTTTTAATAGCATATTAGTATTTCAATGTTCTGCAATAGAAGTTTCAATATTTACCACTTAAAGGTCAGTTTAATTTGTTTTGATTTCTTAAAATTCTCAGTTAGGTGCATTTTAATACCAGTTTTGTCAATTTTGAGCCACTATTTCTTGCAAGCTATTGAAATAGATTTTTAATTGTCTTTTAATCAAATCTAGATTTGTTAATCAATTACTTTCAGAGTCAATTTGCATTCACCTCTTTAGGATGTTTTTCTTTTCTTTTTTGCACTGATTTTGTGTTCCATCAGACAGACATTTTATTAAGTCCACTGACAAAATGATTTATTTTTGTATTTTCCATTAGGAATAATATATGAAACATACTCTATGTTTGACATATTTTTGTTATTAAATTCTTTATTTCCTAGCAATAGAAAATAACTTTGACTAACTTAAACCAAACGGAGTTTATTGGAAACATACTAGAAGGCTTTTATATTGAATGACCAGGTGAAAAACCAAGCCATAAAAAGGAGAGGGAGCCAGGAAGATTTAGGCTGCCATTAACAGAACTGATGAACTGTCATAGGCACTGGGGTCACATGATGGAATTCTCATTCCCTCCAGCCTTATGCGGCTTTGCTAAAGATGCAAATTTCCGGGAAGAAGTTGTTTTATATTGTTTTACAATTTTTATTCTTTGAAATTTAAGGTTAATGCATGCATGTTGAATCATAGCACCATTCATGTGTGATCCTGGGAATAGAACATATAGAATTTTAACATGCTTATGTTATGTTTCTAGGCAATAGGCAATATATTACCTAGAAAACACATAATTTACTTTAGTATCCACTAATAAAAGGATTATAACTGCTTTTACTCTGTCTCTTTTTCTGTAATAAAAGTTAGTGATGCAAATAACCTGATAATGAGTTTGGTATTTTTTTTTTTCTTTTTTAAATCCTCACCAAAGGATATTTTCCCATGGATTTTTAGAGAGACTGGAAGAGAGAGGGAAAGACAGAGTGAAATATCGATGTGAGAGAAACACATTGATTGGTTTTCTCCTGCATGAGCCCTGATCAGGACCTGCCTGGGCCAGGGGTGAGCTTGCAACTAAGGTACATGCCCTTGACTGGATTCCAACCAAGACCCTTCGATCTGTAGGCTGATGTAGTCAAACTGGCTAGGGCTTGAGTACTTTTGATGAACCATCAAAGCTAGAGAGGTCCCCAGAACCCTCAAAAGTTTACATCAGAAGTGAAGTGTTAACTTTGATGCATTTTATTGTAAAAATATTACAGTTATATGCAAGATTTTGTTAATCTTCTATTGCATTTTAATATTTATAAATAATTTAGGAATTTAATTTTTTTAAATATATTTTATTGATATTTTACAGAGAGGAAGGGAGAGAGATAGAGAGCTAGAAACGTCGATGAGAGAGAAACATCGACCAGCCGCCTCCTGCACACCCCCCACCGGGGATATGCCCGCAACCAAGGTACATGCCCTTGACCGGAATTGAACCCGGGACCCTTCAGTCCGCAGACCGACGCTCTACCACTGAGCCAAACCGGTTTTGGCTAGGAATTTAATTATTATTTATAAATCAATGACTTTTGTTTTAACCAAAGTGCCATTCATATTATGGGGTCTCACCAGTGTCCCTTTGGATAAGGAGGTATTTTCAGTCTGCATGTATGCATTTTGAGAATTTAATACAACCATGCTCATATCTTTTTTATAATTAATAATTTCTACTATAGAAAGCCCTAACACTTATAAAATCTGTATTAGTATTATAACATTTAGATGATAAACTAAAGTTTGAAATATTGAAAAACATTGTTCTAGACTCATTAAATTTATCAGAAACATGCCAGAAGGAAAAAATACTTTTGAAAGACTTAATATTTCCTTACACATACTCACAAATAAATAAATTAATAATACCAGTTAAGCTTTATAAGTTTAATTTTATCTAGTGACTCTCTCTTTGTGTTTTTAAAATTTGTGTGACCTTAGTACGATTGCTAAACCCATTTCCACATGAATAAATGAGAGAACAGGATTAGACACTCTCTATGGATCCTTTGTGCCTCAAGATTATATGATTCTAATTAACTGCACTGCATATCCTGAGCAGGAAAATTAAATTGGAACTACAGCTGAAGCTTCTGTCCCATTGAATTAATATTTAGGGACTTGGGAAAGTGGAACCAGTAAAGGCAAAATAGTAATGATAGATCTTAAAAAAATTTGCTAACATTGCAGAAAAGGTCATTGGCAAGAGTTTGTTCTACTATTTTATCTGGGTCCTTTCCACTCTCACTAACAGTTACATATGAATTTATACATCCCCTTAGTCAAACACAATTTAAAGACACATCTCTAGTTTCTCCTGATGAAATTTCAAAGCTTCAAGTATTTAATTCTGTAGGGAATAGTTCCTATTTTCTACCCTTGACTGAGAAAGAAACAACTTTACATATTTTGGTGAGATTTCTTAAAAAAATTAATGGCATAAATTTGTCTTTTCCATCACTCTCTCAGGAACATATTCATGTATTCTACGTTAATTACCATGAATCCTACCTCATCCAACTATTATATGTAAAATAATTTACCAACAGCATAAATAATATACTACATGAGAGCTATATCACATGAGCTAAGTAATGAATTTAAGATATAATTAATAACACACTCCATTCTTAAATTCCATAAAGTCATTTAAATTATAACTACCCTACAGAGCATTAACCTATCTGCCTATTAATTATATAAAATTAATATACCTGCACTAATTAATTATACTCAAAGTAACAACTATGGCTTAATTAAGTATACCATTCCTAATAATGAAATCTTAAAATAATTGGAATCTTCTGTCTAGAGGCAATAACAATTATTGCCATTAGAAAGGAAATCAAACATGACCTCACAAAGCAAAATTGATTCACAAATGACATTGAACGTGAGATTAACCAGGGTGGTTAGTTCAGAAACCTTTCTGGGAATGGCCAGGCACTAAGTGTTTAAGACTGTGTGTGCCCTATGGTCTCTGTCACAGCTACTCCAGTCCGCCCTGGTGGTGCTAAGTGGCTGTAGACAATATGGAGAAGCAATGATGCTGCTGTACTACAGTAAAACGTTCCATAGCGCTTCTTGCTTCTTCAATCTCACCTAGTGCATGTGCACCTTTGAAGTTGGCCATACTTAAGGGGACTTGTTTGCAGATTTTTGTTTTTGTTTTTTCTGTGTTTAGCTTTTCTGTGGAAATTTGTCCCTCGAGACCCAGAAGCATTGGGTGTCTCAGACTCTAATCTCTGTCTCCTCAATGTGGAAACTTTTCATTTTCTATTTGTGGTCTCTGGCACATCAGTGTTTGGGAAGTACTGTCAGGAAAAAAAAATCTGGGAATGGAATTTATCTTGCAGGCTTATTTCCTCTCAATAATAATCCAAGCCCTGTGTGGGTCGGTTGATCTCCAATGCCTTCAAACAGTTGTCTGATAGATGTTGCTCAGCTGTTATAGCCATCTCCAGTGTGCTGGCCTGTGCACTCTGTGCTACTCTATTGTGGCCTGAACCCGAAACCCTCTGATATGTGTTTAAATGGATGGTTGTTATAGTTTATGGTGTACTTCTTTGTTTCTAATGAGAATTTTTAGGTTCTATACTTTGCTGTATTTCTGGAATTAAGGACCCATACTTCTCATTTTCATCTGGTTTCTCAATCATAATTTTAAAGAAAGTGTTCTTTTAATGACCACCAATAACTTTCTATATGGGCACTTCACATTTCCCGAAGTCTTCACAGCATTTCAAATAATTGACAACTTCCTATTCTTTCAAACATTCTCCTTTATGCATTTTCTTAAAAATATACTTACCTCGATTTCTTTTTACCATTCTTAAATGTATTCTTAGCTCAATGTTGACAGGTTTCTTTTCTTAGTTAACTTTGTATTCATTTTTATTGTCTAAATTCAGCTTAGGCGATTAAAAATGATTATTTTAAATGGCTCATATATGTTATGTTGATAACTCTCACAATTTTATTTCTATCTCTGTTCTCTATGGTTCAGACTTAGCATTGTTTAATCACCACCTTTCATTTCTTTCATGCAAAAAACAAAGACAAACCTACAACAACAAAGAAAAATTGATAGTCCAGTTATTTATTTTGCCAAAGTATTATATCTCTAATGAATTCACTTCTTTTTATTACTATTTCCATTATCATTATCAAAGGCATCATTATCATCTCCATTCTGGGACAAAAGACTCTTGCATCTAATTTTCCCTCTATAAAGCTGATTCTTCAAAGATTGATGTCAAAAAGAACCAGAGCCAGACAGTAAAGTGGTAAATATAAGTTTTATTCAGAAATGATTGTAAAATGGTAAATGGGACTTCAGTATAGAAATTAGCTTAAACCCCCAAAACAAATAAATGTGGAATTTTATAGCCAAAAAGCAGTGTGGGATTCATTGGTTGGAAAATAACTAAGAGAAGACATCAAAGGTAGGGGGATCCTAGCTAAATCAACTTAACAAAATTGTTGCTGATGATAGCTTGGCCTTTTCTGGATATAATCTGCTGATTTTTAGACCTTTCACGCTTCCTTTCATATGCATTTTATTATTTAACATTAACCCTGTCCGGTGCTGCCCCATGCTGCTAAGGGTTGAGCTAATTGCTCCTGTATTCTGAGTTTTATGTTGTATACTTGTCATCTGGTTTTGTTGATTGTATTACCCTGGGTTGTTTCATTTTATATTCTAATTACTCTGTCTGGTATTTTGAGAAGATCCAGGCATATGTTAAAGACAACAACATATATAACTAGTATTGATACAATACTCTATGATTTGAAGTCTCTTTGATATATCTTGTTTAATTTTCTCATTAATAAGAAGCTCTGCAACAATAAAATAACCCTACTTTAATGTAGTGCTCAGAAAAATAAGTGTAATTAATATCTCAATATACTTGACATTGTATTTTATAAAACATATTTGGTTGGCCTCTGCCTCAGTCTACTGTTATTTTTTAAATAATGAAATAAAAATTAAGTAAAATGTGACCTTTTTCAGAGAAGGTATGTATTTCTAATGTGGTAACAAAATAAATATCTATAGATGAATTAATTTAATTCCCTCTAGATTTAAACAAGCATTGGGCCTTATTTCTCATTAGCTTGATTCTATCCAAGGCCCTCTTAGTCATATACTTACCCACTTTTATTGGCTTATATATTAGATCTTACTTCGTTAGCCAAAAGAAAATTATTTTTCAGTCCCTAGTGAGCATTTGCTGTGCTTCCTCATTATTGTATTTGCTTAGCATAAACTTGATGCTGATTATTTTTTTTATTCTCTTGGAATTGGGTCCATGATGCGGTTAAACAACACTAAAGGAGGCCTTGTGTTCTTCATCTATAAAATGGGAATAGTAAAAATAGCAAGCCTCCAATTACCTCCATATGAAAGAAATTACTATTTTTATGAGTGCTTCTTGAAGTTGGTATAGAAAACATATTTGTGCATTTTGTCTTTCATATCATTTAATAGTTTTAAACAGTTTCACAATAAAATAGTTTATATATATTGTTTATTATAATGATTACATGATCCTTAGTTTCTTTCTGCTAATGCTGTCCTTCTATTTTTCATACTTTCAAATATCTTTTCATAACCTAATATAATGTTGACTTCAGAAAAATAAAATTTCATTTCTTCAGTGATTTTAAGTATACATTTCTAGTCCCAGCGATCCTGGAAAGCAAGGTTATTGTATCAAGTAATTTTATGGATATTGTTTTCCCCCAAACCATGTTCTCAAATTTGCAAAAATAAGAATTTATTCATACTTTCATTGTATATTTAATTTAAGGTTTATTCAGTAACATTGTGTTGATAACCAGTTCAAGTTATCAAAGATAAGAAAACACACTTCCTTTTTAAGCAGTACAGTATAACACAAATGAAAGTTTTACAATATTTGGAGTTGTTAATACCTTAGATACTCACTAACACATAACTTGGAGAAAGATGTTTTCATTTTCATAGACCATCTCTTTAACTATGAAAATGATACTATTATTTGTCCCCGTTACTTTTGTGGTAAAATTTAAACTGAATATTATATCTTTATAAATGCTACAAAATACCACGCATATTACTTAATATAAAACTTTAATTTAAAAAAATAATTTTGTGCTATTGTGATGTTCATAAATGCAATAATTCTAAAGTTAAGACTTGACAATGTTCTTGCTTATGAAGAAACAGTTGAACACACAGAAATAAACATTTTATTGCCTTTTATGTAGGTCCTGGGAAGAGGATTAGAAAAAGACAAAATGTTAAGAGACAGAAACAGCTTTTTTTTTTTTTTTTAATGCTGGTAAATTTAATGAAATCTTATGTTATTCAATGGCAAGTCTCATTTCTGTGAGTGTCTCAGTGAAGACTGTCAAAAATCATGAAAATTCAGCACAGCAAGTGAAAGCTAATAGCCTTTTTGTTATGCCATAACTAAAAGGATTGGTAAGACTCAAAATGAAATGCTATTACTGAAAATCTTCTTTTATCTAATGCTCTGTGCAGTGAGTGAAAATTGAAAAACACATACTATTCTTGTGGTGTTAAAAGGAATTCTGACACAATTAAACAAATATCCTTTAGTCCTAATATCATCTCAATACTTTTTTCCACATATAGTATTATTAGAATATCCTATGTGATTCTATCACATAATATTCTGACTACCACACATAATTATTTTTATCCAATAAAAAGCACTCTACAAAAATATTATTATAAATAAGAAGCTATTTGGGTGGTTATCATCTTTTAAATTTTTATATTGCATTCATCTTCTGATTGTATTGTGATTATATTATATTTATATTGTATTCATCTTTTGATTATATTGTATTTCTAACATAATAGCTCTCCTTTTTCCCCCCTAGAAGTTCCTACCTTAATAACAAAAAGCAATACAGCTAAAATACATGGAATGCAACTGTTTCAACTTTGTTCATATTTCTTAAGAAAAGAAGGAAGCTCAAACAGTATAATATGATTAAATTTTCTTATTTTTTTATTGATAGCTGAAGCAAAACTTCAAACTATAGCGACATATTGTGGATTTAAGGAATATAGCAAATCATAAAAATTGGTCAAATTAATATTCTCATTAAAAAATTGTCCTATAGATTTAGGTTACATGTTAAATACATTTCATAACATTCACTTATTTAAGAGAAAAGGTAAGAGATGCAGTAGAAACACTCAACAGAGAAGGAAGAAGATGAGGTGGACTGAAGACAGTGTACTCTTACAGGAGGAGACTTTCTAGATGATTGTTTGTTGTTTAAAAGAAAGATTAGAAAATAAGGTGGTGACTGGAGGGCAATAGGAGGTCAATCTAAACTTTTAAGAAAGAGATGTTCATGAAGGAAGAAAATGATCCAGTGGAGAATGAGGCAGAGGTGAGGGATTGGATTTTCATGGAAGGAACAAGAGGTAAGAAAAAGTTAGGGGCCCTTCTAGACATGTTGCAAAATTGGTGATGGGAAGATGGGGCTGTGTGTGCTGGATGAATCCTATTTACACCATATGTGTGCTAACTTTGCAGAAGATTGTCAGTATGAATAGTGCAAGAGTGAGTACATTGTCAAGTATAATAGATTAAATGGCAATACTCTGCATCCTTTTGAGATTCGCAATTCCAAAATTAAAGTCAAATAATCCAGTTTGTGAGTAACTGTTTTCAATTTTTTATGTAGATAGCCAAAACAGAGGTTCCTGGCTCATATGTTAACTCATAATTTTTGAGAAGCTCCCATACTGTTTTCCATAATGACTCTGCCAGAACCAGGCATTAGTTTTCTCTACAATCTCTTTAACACAAGTTACTGTTTTTCTTGTTGATAATGCCCATTCTAACAGGTGTGAAGTTGTATCTCATTTTAGTTTTGATTTGCATTCCCTTAATAGCTAGTAAAACTGAAGATCTTTTCATGTATCTATTGGCCACTTGTATGTCTTCCTGAGTGAAGTATCTGTTCAGGTCTTCTGCCCATATTTTAATTGGGTTATTTATTTGGTGTTGAGTTGCATGATTTCTTTATATTTTTTTTAGATATTAAACCCTTGCTGGAGCTGTTGTTTGCAAATACCTTCTCCCATTCAGTAGGTTGCATTTTATTTTATTGATGTTTCTTTAACTATGCATAAACTTTTTAGTTTAATATCATTCCATTTATAAAGAGGTAGTCAAATTGGGACAGAGAAGTAAAATTGTCATTTGTTCAGGTGACATGATTCTTTATGGAGAAAAGCCTAAATATTCCTCCAAAAATTATTAGAAACAATAAACAACTACCTTAAAGTTGCAAAATACAAAATCAATGTTCAAAAATCCATTGCATTCCTCTATACTAAAAATGAAATTTTATTTAAAAAAAAAGTAACCCCCCCACAATACCTTTTATAGTTGTAACAATCAAATAAGTTGCAATAAACTTAACAAAGGATGTGAAGAACCTATATATTGAAAACTAAAAAGCATTATTAAAAGAGATAGAAAAATCACACAAAGAAATGGAAAGAGATTCCATGTTCATGATTGAAAGAATCAACAGAGTTAAAATGGCCATATTACTCAGTATATTGTTTAGAGGTGCATTTATGGTATACCTTTTCAAAGTACAGCAATAAAATTATACTAAAAGATAAATTACTAGGCACTTTTCTCTGAAAGGGACTCAGAGTAGTCTGGGGTTCTGACAATATTTAATTTGCAATCTAGTTTGTTTTTACACCAATTGGGTTTAAAATTAAGCTTTATAAATATGTCTACTTCATTATTTCACATTTCTAAACAAAATATTCTCTCTCATCAGTTTAATTTGCCTTTTCAGATTTTTGAATATACTTAGGGTCTCTGGATTACTGCTTTGACTCTTCCAGTAAATGTTTATTAACATATTTTTTGCCATTTTTTTATTCAGATATTCTTATTTTCCTAAAAGATTTGTAGGTAACCCACTGCACTCTTTTAGTTCATATGTTTTAAATATTTTCTTATAGTTGATAACTATCTTTGAAATCTAGTTATAGTCGATTTACTAGTAGAAAATATATAAATTCCATATAGTCAAATTATTTTTGTCCCTCATGGCTATTGTTTTTTGACTCTTGTTTAATAAAGCAAGGGGTATTATACCATAGGTGGATGCACTGAGTGTGGGAACTTGGATCAGAAAGCCAGAGCAATGACCATCTGCAAATGTCTAGATACACATTTGCACACTGCCTAATGGGCACTTTTCCCGGTCTGACAAAAAAAAAAAGCTCTGACCATGGGCTTCAGTAGCATGAAACTCTCTCACCAGCATGACCCACCAAGCGGGATGATCAGTAAAAACAAGGAGTCTAGAGGAAACTGGATGCAAAGTCAAAAAAAAAAAATCAATAGTCATTTAGAGAAGTGTCAATATCATAAGAACCGAGGGTAAAAATTAAAATAAAGTGATGAAATGGAAAATTTATACAATGAAAGAACAAAGGCCGTTAAGAGCAATAAGAAAAAACTTCCAAGTCAGTGCAGTTAACATCCTCAGAGGGATACAAGAAGTCATTACATCCACCGGGGCTGAGAGGTGAGGGGAAGAGGAAATCTAAAAACGAGGTCTTGAAATAAATGATATACCCACGATCATCTTACAATAAAGTAATGACTAATTGAATTTATAGCAACAAAAAGTCCAAAACGTCCTTACACATAAACTCTCACCCTGAAATGAGGCCAAAGGAACAACATCAGTTTTCTTCCTTTTGGACAGCGGCTCGTCCCTCCTGGTCCCTCTGCTCCTCCCTGTTACTTTCTGTCTTGGAAGCTGCTTGAGATGGACTCCCGTCGACAAGGGCTCCCTTTTCCTAGGGCTGCTGGACAGATTCATGGGGTAAAGCAAATAGTTCAGATTTCCGGGAAGGCAGAGAGCAAAATCAGGGTGTTTTCTTATTAACTGTATAAGTTACAAGTTTACAGTTCTATGACATATCAGGGTGGTTTTGACTCTGGCTGCTAACCGGTGACTGGCTTTGTCCCTAAAGCATAGATGACTGTTCTCGAGATGGTGCCAATGTCTCCTTCCTTCCGTGGCTGGTCACCGTGGCCGGCCAGTGGCCCGTGAAGCCCAGGGTGATAAAACCTCTCCTCTCCTCTCCCTCACCAAAGGCACCTGCACTCCCTGGTGTTCTTCCCCGCCCCATCAACAGCTTTGTAAAGTGCCGGCAAACCCTCGCTGCATTGCACTCACTTAATTGTACCATTGGGGATTATCTTTTTCTTTTTATGATCCAGCCTGATACATTTCCTAGTTGCAGAAATTGATACACTTATGTATTTTCCGGCGTATAAGACGACTTTTGAAACGAAAAAAAGTCAACCGAAAATCGGGGGCAAAAGACCAAAATTGCACAAAAAATACCTGCAGATCTTGATGGCAAAGTAAGTCTTTTCTTTGAAGTGGGGGGTAGTCTTATACAGCGAATATAGGCCTAAACCTATGTTTTAACTGTAAAATTAGGGGGTCGTCTTATACACCGGAAAATGACTTATTTTTTCTAGACTATTTTTTCTCCTGTGCAAAGCTGGAAGGTTAATATTTTCTACTAAGACTGTGAGGCACCTGAAGTGACAGTTGGGTTGAGAGCTGCATTACTGAACTACAGTGATTAGAAAATACAGTTTCATTTTTCTGACAGTTTGTTCTCTGCTGTCTAGGAGATTTACATTTCCTTCTCTTCTGGAGAAGGTCAGAGTGTGATGGATTAAACATTAAGAATAACCTTGAAAGATTGTTTAAAGCAAAGCATGCCCCTAATGATAGTATTTCTGAAGGCCTCTCTTTTGAAATTCCTCACTTGGGTCAGTGATTTAGAAATCAAGTCAGAATCCTGTAGCCAAATGAATGCACCGATGGATAGTAATAAAACATTAAGTATTCTAGACAATCATCTGAACCAGCTTTTGACAGAATGCCTAGGGTCTTTGAGTAGCCAGCTGTTGGCAATTCCTGGCTCTCCTTTTCACTTTTGAATTTGAAAAGGAGAAAAAGAAGCAGCTGTATAAGGAACTTGCTTGAGAAAGCAGCACAAACAAGCTGATGGAAAACTGTCAAAAAGGATGGTAATGGAGAAGAGGTAGCTATGATGGGTTAAAAAAAATAAATAAAGATTTTAGACTTTGGTAAACTGTTATGTTCAAGGGTCTTCACACAAAGAAAAAAAAATAGGGTCAGAAAGAACAAAAAGTGATCAAATGCCATTTGTCTTTCTCCAGTGCCCTGTGGCAAAGGCTAAGCATTTCAACTCAAATGTCAAGTAAGACAGACAAAGGCCTCTGGTTCTCTGCACGCGGTTAGTTCTAAATCAAAGAGAAAACACACTTGTTAGCAGAGTAGAGAAGGTTATAAAAATTACTTTTATGAAACTTGCTTAAGGTTAAAATATTTTTAAAAGATGTACCTCCCACAAGTAACACATGTTCTTCTCTGATTCTGCAATAAAAGTGTCCTGCCTAACTCTGACATTTAGTCAGAGTTCAGTTGCTGTCAATATAGAAACATTTTACCACATCTACATAATCATAATAAACTAGAGGCTTGATGCATGAAATTTGTGCAAGAGCAGGCCTTCGCAGCCCTGGTGGCTGCCTCGATCCTGCGGCTGCAGCCCCAGCTTTGTTTGGAACGTAGTCCGGAAGGTCGTCTGGAAGGAAGTCCAATCAGCTGTTCGGTCAATTTGCATATTATGCTTTTATTATTATAGATGTGTTAGTTTATTGACAGTATGCCATATTCTCTGTATTAATTTTTAAGTGGATCACAAACTTGGATGTGGAAGAGGGTGCTATATATATGGAGATTGCCCCACCCCCATTTAATATGCTCAATATCTGCTGCATAGGCAAAGGTGGTTTTTTTTTTTTGGTTTTTTTTTTTTAAAAGAAATGTATTATTTTAATGGAGGAAACATTTCAAATCTGTGAATTGTGCTATTCTAAAGTTTACAATTAAATAAGTTTGATGAGTAAAAACACCTGTGTAATCAACATCTATTCAAGCTACGAGCATATCGCATATAGGTCACCGCCCAAAGTTTCCTTGGGCCTTTTTCATTTAAATACCACTCCCACATCATACAGACACTTTATTCTTATTTCCATAAACATTAATTAGGTTTGTGGGTTCTAGAACGGAACAAAAATAGAACTATGTAGTATGCAACTTTTTGTCCCTGGCTTCTTTTCTTGAACATAATTTTTTTATAGATACCAATCATGTTGTTACACATATCACCAGTTGATTTATTGCTACTATTGTTAGTTCTGAGTAATGTTGTATTTTATAAATATATACAATATGTTTGTCCGGTCTTCTGTTGAGTGATGATTGAGTTGTTTCAAGTTTTAGAACATTAAAAATGAGTCTCCTCTGATCAGATTTGAACAAGTCTTTTTCTGGGGATAGGTTGTTATTTCTCTTGGATATATATCTAAGAATGGATTTCCTGGTTCAAAAGAAAAAAAATGTTTTAGCCTTTATAAAACATAAACATTTTCATAGTGTTTGTCTCATATTATACTTAGAAAATACAATAGTTTTCTATATATCTAAGACAGTTGTCAACCTCCTTAGGGTTTTTTAAAGGAATACTAATGTATGTGCAAAGGTATGTCAAAGTTCACATTTTCATTTTCTTAATAAATAGTGATGTTTAGTACCTCTTCATGTGTGAACTGTATATCTCCATTTGTGAAATATTCAATAATCTTTCCCATTTTAGGAGGGCGTGAGTGAGATATTTTATTATGGAGTACTATAAATTACTAACACATGGTGAGGAGAAATCACTTTTGAATATATGTGTTGTGAATAACACCCCGTTTTGTGACCAGTTATTGGAATTTTTTTTTTCCATGCTTCAAGTGGGCACACATTTTTATTTTTAAAAAGTCCAAATTATATATATTTTTTTCTTTATGTTATGTTTTTGTTTTCTTTAAAAAATATTTGCTTACACAAAGACAAGACTATTCTCTTATATTCTTTATAGGGTTAGTATTTATGTTTAAATCTATCCACTTGAAATTGGTTACATGCCAAATGAGTATAGTGTG
This sequence comes from Pipistrellus hanaki, assembly GCF_964339955.1. Taxonomy (NCBI): domain Eukaryota; kingdom Metazoa; phylum Chordata; class Mammalia; order Chiroptera; family Vespertilionidae; genus Pipistrellus; species Pipistrellus hanaki. The sequence goes on along the minus strand of NC_140507.1, from coordinate 40,381,869 downwards.
AGGTAAGAATCCAACTTAATTTTACGTCCACAAATGTGTTTAGTTGTCCCAGCTTTGTTGTAAAGGTATTTCTATTTAATTTCCCTTAGACTTTGTAGAAAATAACTTCACCATACAAATGGGAACATGTTTATGAGTGCTCCATTGTTTTGATGCCCTTGTATTAACCTGGTTATTATTTAACAGAAAGGGTTGAAAGGGAAGACTAGATAGAGGTATGACATTTATACAGCTTTGCCAAAAAACTGTATTTAACCTTCTCCAAGGCTGTTCCCTGCTAAATGATGGGGGAAGGGGGTGTCGAACTCAATCAGAGAAGGGGCCAAAATCTAAAATCAAGCCTAAATAGCGGGCAGAATGGTTTACTGAACAGTAATAAACTGACAATGTCATAAACTGACAGCGGAGTGCAGTGATGACAGCATGGTGTGGGCCACATTGCAAGGCCTGGCGGGCTGGATTTGGCCCGCGGGCCTTGTGTTTGACACATGTGGTCTAGACAAAGGCAGCTTAGACACATGCCCAGTAAGATCTGAGTGACATGGGAAGGCTCCTACCTGTCTGCCAGTCATAGCTGGGAGTGAATCAGTGGCTGTGGCCACTGCAAGCAAGCAAAACATCCTATCTAATAAAAGAGTAATATGCAAATTGACGACACACCCACAAGCCACACCCATCAGCCAATCAGGAGAATGTATGCAAATTAACCCAACCAAGATGGCTGCAGCCACAAGAGAGAGCAGGAGGCTTGGCTCCGCTAAAGGCTGCAATGTTTCAATTCTATAAGATAACTAAATCCCAGATACCAGAGCCTTCACTGGGGTCTCTGGGGGGCATGGCCAGTCTGCAAACCACCAATGCCCCCTCGCCCAGGCCACCCCATGCACAAAGGAACCCCCACCCTGATCTGGGACACTCTTCAGGGCAAACAGCTGGCCCCCACCCATTTACCAGGCCTCTATCCTATCTAGTCCTATATAATAAAAGGATGATATACAAATTGACTGTCAGTCCAACACACAAGATGGCTGCCCCATGTGGTCAAAAATAACTGCCACCATCTGGACACAAGATGGCTGCCACAAGATGGCCAATTGGGAAGGACCAGACTTGCAAGGGAGTGCAATTAGGGGTGACCAGGCAAGCAGAGGAGGGAAGTTTGGGGCAACCGGGCCTGCAAGAAAGGGCAGTTGGGGGGAACCAGGCCTGCAGGGGAGGATAGTTAGGGGCAATCAGGCTGGCAGGGGAGCAGTCAGGCATCAATCAGGCTGTCAGGGGAGTGGTTAGGGGGTGATCAGGCTGGCAGGCAGAAGCGGTTAGGGCCAATCGGGAAAGCAGGCAGGGGGGCACTTGGGAGCCAGCAGTCCTGGATTGTGAGAAGGATGTCTGACAGCCTGTTTAGGCCCAATCCCGGTAGTGGTACAACCCTTGAGGGGTCCCTGATTGGAAAGGGTGCAGGCAGGGCTGAGGGACACAAACCACCACCCCCCCCCCCCACCAATTGCATGAATTTCATGCACTTGGCCTCCAGTACATATATAAACTTCCAAACAAAAGTCCTACCTCTTCTCTCTTTTCTCTCTCACGCATTGGATTCCTGGCTCTCCTGTGGCAGGGAGATGCGCTCCCATGTGACCATATGGCCCAGGGCCAGGTTGGGCTCCACACATGGACTAACGGGCATCACTTAGCTTGGATGCAAACCACACCCGGCTTTAACATAAAAAGGAAACTCTGGACACTGGCCTGGCTTCTGGCTTTGCTAAACTCCTACCTGCCCCTCTTTTAGGACTGGGGTGGGGGAAATGGGACATTGGAAACTGAGCTATGTAACGCGGCACCAATAACATCTTCTACCACCCCTCATCCTCCTGTGGGGGCTTCTGAAGATTCTTATTTCAGTGGCACCCCAAGAACCACACTCTCATGAACAGCAGAGGGTTCCCACTCTGAATTCCTCTAGCAGCAGTTTCACTGGCAAGTCACTATGCCATTTCCACACTTTCTTGACTAATACAGCTTTCTATTATATAGTGAGTCTTGAAATCATTAATGTAAGACCTTTTATTTTTATTATTTTCCAAGATTAGTTCAGTTATGCATAATCCTTTGTATTTTTACATAAATATTCATATACATTTTAGCATCACATAGATTATTTTTATGTTGTATTAAAATCTGCTCTGATTCTTATTGAAGTTGAAATGAAATTGTAGGTTATTTTAAGGAGAACAGGCACCTTAATATTAATAGCATTCAATATAAACATGTAGAGTTCACTATTTTTAATTTTTTTAAATTTCTTTAGTAATTTCATAGTTTTAAGATAAAAGTCTTATACATATTTTATAATATTTATTCCTAGATATTGTGTTTGTGATTATCCTATTGTAAATAAAATATTTAATTATATTTTAACTATATATTGCTGGTAAGTAGAAATGCATTATAATTTTATATACATGGAGAGTCAAAAGTAGGTTTGCACTTGTGAGATAATGAAACAAAGTTTATCCTTGTGTGATTATTTATTAGTTATATTATTTTCCACACAAGCAACTGTAAACTTACTTTTGTCCCACCCTGTATTATTAATTTTGTTTGCTACAAACTTAGTACATTTATTTATTAGTTCTAATCGCTTTTCAATAAATTCTTTAGTTTTATTTGCATAAGTAGTCATGCATTTGCAAATAAAGAAAATTTTAATCCTCTTATTAAATCATTATTCCCTTTATTTTTCTTGTTTATGTAATGTTTTGTGCTCATGGTAATATGCTTAATTAAATGAGGAAATGATTGTTCTTGCTTTGCTCTTGATTTTAGGGGAAATTGCTTAAATATTATTATGAAGGTGTTTTTATATTTAGATTGTGAACGTAAACAAACACCACTCACACCAGTACTGAAGCTATTTACTCAGATTTTGCTACAAGAAGGTCAGCTACCATTACACTTGTTCAGCAGAGACTGGAAGACAGGCAGGGAATGGGAAAGCGTCACAGCTGATAAAGAGTGAAGGCTGAGGAAGGTTATGGGTCTGGAGATGCTGAGGTAGGCTTAGTGAAAGTGGAGCACCACCGAAGATGGGTCCACGTTACATGATTTTCTCTGGTTGGTTCTGAGTTGTCATCAAGGACCAAAGAGAAGTTGGGAGTCATTGTCAACAGTGTAACCATTCGGGGAAGATTGCAGCAGAGGCTGTGGCTTCTTTTCCTGGGCTGGTTGCTGCAAAGTTGTGGGTCAAAGTTTTATTATATGTAATTTGGGCACTTTCCTCCCGGCTTGGTTATTATCGTGCTTGTGAGAGATTGACCAATTCAGGGAAGGCTAGAGACTTATTTTTTCACTTCTTGGGCATTAGTCAATTGGTTCCATTTTTAATCACATGATAAGGTCTAGAACTCATTGCAGTTTTATGTACATGTCATTCTTCTGATGAAAAAGAAGACATGTAAGGAGACATTAAGACTCTGGATGGGACACAATTGATCAGCAGCGGATCACTATGACAAAAACAAGAACAATAGTAGTTCTTTTGAAATGCTTCAGAGCCAAGAATCCCAAGGATCGCCACTAGAGAGCCATGCACCTTATTCTTAAGGCAATGTATTATTGGTTCTACCTGTTCTATTAATATTTATTTATTTATTTATTTATTTTTAATTTCCACATTTCATCGTGCTTTCTCTTGGGGCCTCCTGGACAGCTAGGATTAGCTGATTCCTAGAGATAGTAAACAACTAGCCTATTGTCTTTTATATGCAAGCCAAACAATCTGGAGTACTTGACAACTTTGTACCACCGATATAGGTGAGAGCTTACCAAAATTATTTAATAATCTCAGTTCTGTCTAGCACAGAAGTGAGTGGCATTATTAATAACTTCTGCCAGAGTTAGTGACACGTATATTACAGGTTTCTTTTTTTTCTTTTTTTTTTTTTCTTTTTGTATTTATGACTTCCCTACTGGGAACAACACTCTGATCACCCACATAAACAATGATTCTGAGGTATAACGATAGAATGATCAAGGGTAACCTCATTTTGGAGATTGCTTCTGAGACAAAATTTTCAGCCTTGATGATTGATAGGATTAGGATATTTTGTACAGACAAGCTTGGAATACTATTCCTAAAAGGTATATGGTGATGGTTTGAGTCTAGTAGGACAAAGCACCTGGCCATACAGGAGGCCATATGTAGGAAAAGCACATGAAATCCCCCTGGGGGGTGGGTGGTGGGAGAGAGACTGCTCAAGATGAAGTAGGAACCAAGGATTTGCATGAGCTGGGTTACATATTTGGATCTCTATTAATCTCTTCCATTTGACAACTATTTGGTCTATTGCCCTATGAGGTTTGCTGAATTTAAATTAAGAATTACCTGAACACTAATGAAAAGGTCACGGTAATTGTTTTCTGAAGAGAAAGGGACACTAGCAATGCCAGTTTTAATTGTTTCAGGTCATTCATCCATGTTGGTGCATGTGGAAATGATATCAGCTCTGATTCCCTATGCTCCTATTTGATGAAACACGAATTATTCAGAGATTTTTAATTTTTTTTTTATCATGAGAGTCTAATAATAAAGGCTGCATATCCAGGAGTCAGTAGGAGTGAGGGTAGTGACTATTGACTGTGATAATCTAAGAATGGGACTAGAATAAGAACATCCTCATCTCATGATGACAATAAGGAGGTTATAAAAGAGAAAAGGGGGCAACTATGGGTAAATGAAAAGCAGATGTCTCTTACAGAAAACGAGAAGAATAACATGAAGTGGTCAGATGAAATAAAGGGGGTGGGGCGTTAGACAGAACTACTGGTCCACTTTGGGTATAAACTCTTTGTGTTAGAGATTAGTAGCTTGTTCCAAAAGTCTTTGGTCATCTATTTACTTCCAAAGAACAAATGCTTTTAATTTTTCCTCTTTATTGATTAAGGTATTACATATGTGTCCTTATCCCTCTATTGCTCTTCATCCCCCATCCCCTGCCACTCATGCCCTCACCCTGCTGGTGTCTGTGTCCATTGGTGATGCTTTTAAGGGATCTCTTAGAACCTATAGTTGAGATCCCCTATTAGAGTTGCCTTATGATTGTTTGGAGTCTCACTGATATATTTGCTGTTAAAAGTGCTTGACAAGGTCCCTTCCAATAAAGTCATGAGGTTCAAAGGTTATTTTTCTCTGATGCTCCTTCCAATAGAGAAAATCACCTGGACAGAGATAATAAAAAGGCTACTCAGGGTACTCAGGGCTATGTGGGAATAGGACTTTAATCTATTAGTGATCTGCTTTGTCACTGGAAAACTAACACATACAACAAATTTGATTATTCCAATAAATTATTTAGAAAAAATAGCAAAGTAAATCTTGAGGAAGAGCAAGTAGGTAGAGGGTTTGCTCTGTTTGATTTGAAAATTTTATAAAATAGAGCAATTTAAAGTGCTATATTTATGCAAGTATAGACAAATAAATCAAGATTGATTAAAGGGGGCATAGGCAGATCCACACATATGTGAGTACTTAGCTTTTGTTGAAATTTCATTTTTTATTCCAATTGATAATTGATAGAAATGACAGTCCACTTAATAATGGATGCAGCCTAAGCTGGTTTGGCTCAGTGGAAGAACATCGGCCTGGGGTCTGAAGGGTCCCGGGTTCGATTCCGGTCAAGGGCATGTACATTGGTTGCGGGCACATCCCCAGTTGGGGGTGTGCAGGAGGCAGCTGGTTGATGTTTCTCTCTCATCGACGTTTCTAACTCTCTATCCCTCTCAATTCCTCTCTGTGTAAAATCAATAAAATATATATTTTTTAAAAAATAATGGATGCAATACTGATTGTATGCCTACATTAAAAACAAAGCAGAGAAACAAAAATCTTCATTCCTAAAACACAGCCTTATAAAATCAAATCCATACTAAGTGTGGATCAAAAAACCAGAACAATACTTATAGAACACATGAGATGATGTCCACGGCCTTGGAATAAAGAAAAATTAATTTTTATAAAGTCCAATAGAAATGTGTAAGAGAATAGAAAATGCACATAAAATAAACAATTCAAAAGGCTGCAAAACATATGAAAACATGCCAAATGGCTTTGGGAATTGAATTTCAAATCACAACAGACTAACATTTCTTAAGAACACCGTGTTGAAAAGGATATGTTTAAGTGGGAATACTGATGCATAGCTGGTAGAGGCATAATCTAGTGCACCTTTGGGGCATCAGGGGGAATTCTCAGATGCTGCTAATATCATATTTCTTGACTGTGTAATGAAAATGTGTTCACTTGATATTTAATCAAGCTGTACATTTATGCTTTGTGTACTTTTCTTATATATGCTATACTTCAATTTTAAAAAGCAGCTAAAAAGAGAAATATCAATTCAGTTGAGATAGGAATATTACATTTAAATGAGGCAGATAAAGAAATCATAAAAAGTTAGTATTGGAACAGTTCAAGATGGAGGGTAGTCATTAGAAAATAATTTAACAGACTATTTGATTGAATCACTAAAAGTATAGATATGGAGATATCTAAGTGTAAGATATCTATTGTGTGTTATATACTATAGAAATGCAGGCATGCCCATGTCCTCATCTTCATGTAGGAGTTATGAGCATCTACTGAAAGCATAGAGAGAAGAAGGGGAACATAAGATTTTAATAGTTTTAAGCTCTGTCTTAGCTGGTTTGGTTCAATAGATAGACTAAAAGGTCCCAGGTTCCGGTCAGGGTAGTTCCCTTGATTGCAAATCTACTGGCCCTGATCAGGGTGTGTGCAGGAGGCAACCAAAGGATGTGGACACATCAATGTTTATCTGCCTCCCTCTCCCTTCCACGGTATCCTAAAAAATCAATGGAAAAATATCCTCAGGTGAGGATTAACAAAACAAGCAAACAAAAATGTTACCTTTTATAAATAATCAATCATGATATACTGGCTATGGAGATGTTTAAGTAATACATAGTGGAATAAGTTGCATTAACTATGTTTCTAACTTCTGTAGATTATTTCTTCTTCTGCCCACATACATATGCCAGGCACATCTTATTCTGGACAATCCAATAATATGCCTGAAACTCCTTGCCAGAGCCTCCTGCCTCCCTTGTCACCACCCCTCACCCATCTGCCTCCTTCTAGTAGTTCACTTTTTAAATATAAACCAACCAATCCCCAACCACTTCTCCTATCAGGCTCCCACATTCTGATCCACTGTATTCCTGCCCTAATTAACCTGACAGCCAGGTACCAGACAACAAGAGATAGCCCCTATGCTCCACAACCCACTGAAATTATTCATATCAATCAATCCTAACCCTGTGTATCTGGCCTTCTTTGTTCCTTCCCACAGAAACCACAATAAAGGCCTTTGCTCAAAGTTCCTCCCTCTCCCTCAGGCTATGGCTGATCCAGGCTCTCCCTGCATGGCTCCTGTAAGGTGGAATTCTCCCTCCTCTGTGAGTAATAATTGTCTTCTCTATGGCTTGTGTCTTCTGCTCTGTTCTTTTTATAGTATCTTAGATTTTCTATTAAATACACCATATTTTAAAAATATTATTGTAGGTTACAATGGGGGGGCGGTGCGGAGCACAAAAACACAGGTGAGCACCTGAAAAAGAATGAGGGGTTTAGAGAATTACAGGTGCAGTGATGTGTCCAGTGTTCTAAGTTTGAGGTTGGAACTGGTTCTAAGTTTGAGGTTGGAAAACTAGGGTGATAGTGGAAAAAATAAAATAAAAAGCTTCAGCTCTAATTACCTAATCCAGAAAAATCCACAATGATAAATCCATGAAAGTGAACATCAACTCTGTCTTTTTATTTAATTCTTAGTCTTTTTTATTATTTCCAAGTGTATAATCAAAATTTTGTAAAATTTTAAGTGGCATTAACTCGTGTCTAAAGAGATTTTTTAAAAAAAAAATATTTATTGATGAAAGTATTATATAAATTCCCCTTATCTCCCATTCACCCCTTCCAGGCCTTTTTAATCAGAAGAAAAATAAATATTTATACCCACCCTATTGTGTCCATGGGATATGCATATATGTAACCAAGTTCTTTGGTTGACCTCTTCCAGTCCACCTACCCCCCACCCATCTTCTCCCTGAAAGTTGATAGTCTGTCCCAGGCTTGTATGTCGCTGGATCTATTTTGTTCATTTATTTTGTTCACTAGATTCCACATTTGCATGAGATCATGTGAAACTTGTCTTTCTTTGACAGGCTTATTTCACTTAGCATATTTATTTTTACTTTTCAATTAAAATAGAAGTAGACATATTTTGGGCATAGTTTTGCTGTTATTGTTTTGGATTTTTTGGTTTGGGTTTTGGAATATTTTAATTTTTCATTTATTTTTCTGTTGGTTCTACCTTAAAGAAAACCTCTTACATGCATGTAAAAATGTGATTGAACTACTTTTTAAAAATATATATTTTGAGTGTATCATAGTTATTAACTAATTTATTCAAAATTAAATACTATATTTATATCTTCTAAAGAAGTAATTGACCTTTAAAATTCAAAAGTATGCACAAAGGGCATATAATGTTCATACTGAATCCAATTGCTTAACTGTTGTTTAATTCATTTAATCATTCTTCTTTTGAGAGCAAAAATTATATTGAATGATTAGCTAAAAATTCATCAGCAGCAGCCATATTTCTTTGGTTATATTGTATGCAAGATAAGGATGGCATAGCCTTGAAAAAAATACCTTTCCTTACTAGGATAACCTCTAACTCAAATTACATATTATTTCAACAATGAAAAATCAAAATACATATTTTGATAAAAGGAGGATTTTGAGTGTATAAGTATTTGCTTTCTATGCTGATTAAAAAACAAGAAGAAAAGAAACATTTCATATTTTAAAAGAAAACCTATTTGATGATATGTGATGATTTTTTTAAATATATTTTTATTGATTTCAGAGAGGAAAGAGGGAGAGAGAGACAGAAAGAGAAAGAGAGAAATAAGTATCAATGATGAGAAAGAAACATTAATTGGCTGCCTCCTGTCTACCTGACACTGGTGATCCAGCCCACAATGTGGGCACGTGCCCAGACCAGGAATCTAAAAGGTGACCTCTTGGTTCATAGGTTGATGCTCAACCACTGTGCCACATCAGCTGGGCAAATTTTTGTAAATTAAATTAAAATCATCTCTGCTTTGATTGGTTGAAAATTTAACTTTTAAAACAACCTAGATTTTAAAGTATTATATGTTTATTTGGAATATTTTATAACATTGTTTTACTTCTATATCTGTATTTATGTCTATATCTATATCTATATCATCTATATTTATAATCTACAGGTATATTTAGACTTTGCCCATATGAGCAAATAAGTGAGAGCTTGATCGTGTTTCAAGGACTTCCAGTTACTGAAACACACACAGTTTTCTTACAGTTTAGTTCATACCCAGCTTTCTCCCTACTGAAAATGTATAATCAGTTTTTTTAAAAAATGTCTATAATGTGCCTTCAAAATGTGTGTCTGAAAGAGGATATAATGAAATTTTTATAAACTGAAATCCTTATTTTGTTTCTCTGTAGCTGGTGAAGCCTCTTATATATAAGACTGTGTATTAAGATGAATTGCTCATTAAATTTATTCCAAATAGGTTATTGCAATAGCTTATATTTAAAAATATGAAAAAATGAAATAACCCAAGCAATATGGTTTACATTTAGATATGTAAAAACAAAGAATACATTTCCATCACTTATATTTAAATATGTTTGTATTGTAATTAATGCTGTTTGAATCTTGTTTCTCTGAATTGGGTAGCATTAAATGATAGAAAATAGATGTGTATTTCCCCAAAAGTTATTACATAAACACAATATTAAGTAAAGTTCAAAGTTAAGAGTAAAAGTAAAAGTGAAATAATTTGTCATTTAATTTGGAGCAAACACTGACACAAATTTATTATTATAAATGCAAAGTAAGAAGAATCAAGTCTACTGGTTGCATTATGAATTATTTATCAACACTTAGAAGTACATAATTAGAACAGAATATGTGTACTTGTCCTAGAACTTCAAGTATATATATATATATATATATATATATATATATATATATATATATCCTCTCTTTCTCTCTCTCTCTCTCTCTCTCTCTCTCTCTCTCTATATATATATATATATATATATATATATATATATAGAGAGAGAGAGAGAGAGAGAGAGAGAGAGAGAGAGAAAACCCTAACGAAAAAGGATGAGCTATTAAAATATTTTTTCTGAATATTTTACCATATTTGTATGTAAAAATCACACCAAATCTGTATGGAAACTAGAATCCTATTTAAAGAATGTGTACACGATGGGAAAATAAGACATTTTTCTGAATCTGTGCTAGCCAACTGAATGCACATTCAGGTTAGCCTATAGTCTAGTCACTGCCCCTTCCTTAATTATCTGGCCTTGCAAGACCTGTTTACCTAAATCCTCCCATTTTACAGAGGCCATAAACTGTGAACAATACACAGTCCCCCGAGGGGGTTGTCAGCGCTGGCACCAGGCCAGGCCTTTAGGCATGGTTCACAGCCCACAGCCCAGCACACAGGGGGCTTGTTGCAAATCCCAGAAAAGGCCCAGAATTCCATCCACATTTGGGGGCACAAAGAAACCAAAAGCGTATAAAGGAAGAGCTTTCTCCATATTGTTTGCTCAGAATTTGGAGAGAGACAATCTGTCCTGAGTCACTGTCCTAGTACATGTGAAACATCTGAAAATAAATGGATTTTCCTGTATCTCGGGTATTCCTGCATATTTTTTGGTAGCCTGGTAAATTCTGTAACATACAAAATAACTTAAAATTTCCAAATATTTTATATGTAATTAGATATCAGTAAAGGTCACTTTAAAATGCCCTAAGTTTTCAAAATGATAATAGTAATACTGCAATACATATTCATTATAGATTTAAAAATTCAACATGTGCTATGAACATTTTCAAAGTGGTTAAGACAAAATAGGAATTAGACTTACATTGCTTTTGATTGTTTGCAGGTAAAATTTAATCTGTTATCTATTCAGCGTTATTTTGTGCATTCAGCATATATATATATATATATATATATATATATATATTGTTTTTGGAAGAGGTATATAAGTACAAAAAGTTGAAAATATTTAATTACAGTATATTGATCATAATTGTGCTTAATTTTTCTTTTGTGTGTATTATATCTTATAGTTTTATCTTGTGTTTGCTATAACAAATTTATTAATTGTCATATTGTATCACAAAATATTATAGGTGAAATTTGTATATCGGCTGGGCGTTATATATATAGTTTGACAGGCAGAGAAAAATAAAATGAAAAAGATAATTCAAATGTGAGATAACTTTTAAAAACTCATCTTAGATTTAGAAGTAAAAAAAATTCAGACATAGATAAATTGAATTAAAAGCATAAAGCAACTTTTAGCAATATGGACTTTTTCTTAAACCTTTAAATGGATACCATCAATTTCAAAAAACAAATTAGACCTTTGGGTCTGCTTTCTCCCATTACTTATTCTTAGTCAATTTCTCATTAACTCCCTTTTGAGATGTGTATACCAACTTAATAATTTTAGTATTTCTAGATTTCTCTTATTTCAAAGGCATTTTAATCTGTTCTAAATAATAATCAGAGGAATCAGTGCATACCTGATATTGCTCCTTTGCTTCAGAGGGCCTTTTTCCCCCCAGGGTCTTTTTGCTGTAGGTGCAGATGGACAATAACATTACAAATTAAGATTCATACGATTAATCATTATTGTCTAACTCACAATCTGCATGTATGCTGATCTCTGACCCAACATCCTAAACATCATATGTACCGAAATTGTTGTTGATAACCAGGCTTCTTCCCCCTATTTAGCGTTGTTTGGAATCTTACTATGAAAGGTTAACTTAATATTAAAACATTGACATAATTAGACACCTGAACACTTCATTGGAGTTCTTGAATTCATTTTGCAGTTTTCCCCTACTTTCTGTCTTCCATTAACTCAGCATAAAAATATTTGGTCAAATCAGACAATGTTCATTTTCATGTCTTCATTCTAGGAAGTGCTTACTTTTCTAACATTTGCTTATAAAAGAGGATATCTGAGGAAGGCAAAACAAAACAAAACAAAACAAAAAAACAGAACAGAACACAAGAGTAATAATGAAAAAATATACCAGCCCAGCTAGCATGATTCAGTGGTTGAGCCTAGATGTATTAACCAGGAGGTCATGATTTGATTCCCGGTCAGGGCATATGCCTGTGTTGTGGTCTGAATTCCCAGTGTGGGGTGTGCAAGAAGCAGCCAATCAATGATTTTCTCTCATCACTAATGTTTCAATATCTCTCTACCTCTCCCTTCCTCTCTGAAATCAATAAAAATATACTTAAAAATAAAAAATATACCAATTAATATGTTCTCTTGTAAAAATAAAATTGTAATTCTTTGAAAACATTCTATTGATAGAACTAATCTATGATATTAGTTGTTGAGGAAGACTTTATATTTTATTTTAGTAAGATTTAGAGAAGTTAAGATTTTTACTTGGGCAGTTGAATTTAATTTTAAAAATTGTAAATCACGAATTCCATCAGGAAATCATGGTAGCCAACCATGACTTCTAACACACAGCCTCATTAAATAAATCCATGCTAATTGTCCATCTAAAAATCAAAACAAGTAGCTTAGAGAATAGAACATAAGAAGTTATGTTGATAGCCCTGGTATTAAAAAAAAAAAAAATCAATTTAGCCCAGTCAGTGTTGCTCAATGATTGAGCATCGACCTATGAACCAGGAGGTTGCATTCCGGTTCCTGGTCAGGACACGTGTCTGGGTTGCAGGCTAGATCACAATTATGGGGCCTGCAGGGAGAGGCTGATCAGTGGTTCTCTCTCATCATTGATGTTTCTATCTCTCTCTCTCTCCCTTTCCCTTCCTCTTTGAAATCAATAAAAATACTTTAAAAATTAATTTAGGGAAAAGTCCAATAAAAAACACATGAGAGACTTGAAAATACAACAAATAAGGATTTTTGGACTTAGGGGGATAGCATAATGTTCTAAACTTTGAGATCTTTTTTCTCTCAAATGTATTTTGTCATGGCCTGAAAATTATCTTAAAAACTTCCAATGTAAATCAAGTCATCATGGTCAGAGCATAATTAATGTCACCTTTCAGGATTCTTCAAACTGAACTAAATTGAGATTTTAATTACCATTCTCAAGCCACTTAACATGTTAACAAGTAAGGCAGTCTCAGACAACCCTTTTGTTTCTACAGCTGTACATGCTTTGAAATGGCCTTGAATATATATTCAAACAAATGACTACAATTCAGTGTGCTTCAACATATTGAATTGAAGTGATATGTGGATTTTTAGCTCCTCTCAGTTTAAATTAAAAATAGTTTCTGGTTAAATCAGTCTTGTAAAGATATATGAAATGATGTCAATGGTAAATTAGGGAAATTTTCTTTGAGTTACTGGCAAGTAGAGATTTGAATGCAAATAACAATTCTTTGCCATTCCATATTTGAAACCGAGAAGAAAACTGCAAATTTATCCATCTGATTTTATTGTGTCCTCATCACAAATAGAAGAAATAATGCTTCATCCTTCCTAAATGTTTTGGTGGTTTTCTTTCATTATATTGCAAAATTTTGCATTAAGACATTCTACTAAAAAAGAAGCATTAGTCTCAAAAGTTACAGACTTTTAGAAGGGTCTAGATATTGTTCTGAGAGGATGAACAGCTGGTATATTCCCACAGATGTAACAAACATGTCAAGAATAGATATTACAGAATGGTCAAAGCTAAAACTTAAGAATATGAAAAATGTTTCAGTACAATATAGGCAGGTAATATTAGGATTGGATTGAACTGGAATGACTAACCAATTCACACTTGTTTCACTGCATTTGATGAAAAGTACATCTAGGAATTAAATTAGGTACCCTGACATAGATTCAGAGTCTAAAGTAAGGGCTACATTCACAGTTGCTTGGGAGAAATAAACGTGAAAATGATTAAAATAAACCATTGGATTTGGCAACATTTTTTAAAAAGTAATTTTTTGTTTAATGTACTTGTCTATTGAGAAAATGTTACTCATTGGACAAATACATTCAACAAAAATTTACTTTTTAAAAAACCTACCTTTCAGGTAAGTATAATTATGGACTATGCATTTCTTCCTGAATGAGTAGGGAAGTAATGAGAATACTGAGAGAGAAAGATAGTGAAGTATATAAATTGACAATCTTTAAGAGGCTAAAACTTTTATTTACTAGCTTGGGTCTTGAACAAGTGATGATGAATGAAATGGTCAGGAGAGATGATCAAAGATACTTTAAATTATTTTTTTTCAAATCACAAGAAATAATTGTTCTCAAAATAAGGCAGAAGGAAAATTATTACAGATGTGGTGGCAAGAAACGAAGGGGTAAGTGTTTGAAGCATTATAAGTTAGAGGTGAAAGTAATGCAGAATGATGACAGGCTTTTCAGTCAGGAAGCTATGACAACTTTTGCTTAAAAGCCAAAGCAAAAGTTGTCATATAGGAAAGACCCCAAATGGTTTGAAAGGGAACTCAAGGGTGGAAAGTTTGATATAAATGTCATAGCAGGAAGTGGGCAAAGTTTATTGGCAATATTTGTTTGCTTGTTTGTTTTTGCAGACGAACAACAAACTGGCAGCTGCAAAATAAAACCAAGAAGCATATATACCCAACCTCTTGGTCATTATTGGGTTCATGAATCTAGAGTAGACAAAAAGGGACCCTGTTGCTGAGAGGGCTTTCAGGAGGTAATGCTTTCCAGGTACACCAAGATCCAGTTATCTGTGAAAATATGGTTGTTTGTTCATCAGAGCACAAGCATTCAAGAAGACCTAGCAAGATTTGGGATGGAGCCCAGCCGGTGTGGTTCAGTGGTTGAGTGTCAACCCAGGAACCAGGAGGTCATGATTCTCAGTCAAGGCACATGCCAGGGTTATGAACTTGATTCCCAGTAGGGGCGTGCATGAGGCAGCAGATCGATGATTCTCTATCAACATTGATGCTTCTCTCTCCCTCTCTGAAATCAATAAGTATACACATATATATTAAATAAAATATGTGGGGTGTAGGGTAAAAAAATGGTTCTGGTGGTAATGCAGAGCCATGCAGTGATGCAGTGTGGTGATAGAAGACTAGGAAGTCTTCTATCACCATACATAGGAGCATAGGCTTGGTTTGCACACTGAGAGTCTCTTTGAGGAGGAAAAAATATATAACTTTTAAAATTCTTCAACTAATATTTTCAGTGACTTCAGGAGTTGTTCTGATGACTAAGATATTATCCCTTTCTGAAACATTATCAAGGTTAAGAGCTTATGGGGATTTTCTTTAATGAAAAGTTTCAATGCTTGGATACTATTGTAGTATGCAGTCTAGTATTATATAAACCCATTTTGGAGTATTTGGAAGTCATGATTACAGATACTTTTTTCCAACTTTTTGCTACATTTATAATGTTATCTTAGTGAAATATATTGCTCTATTAGAGTTCTATTTAAAGTGAAATTTTGTTACATTAAAATTAATAGAGAACTATTTTGTTACATAGATAATACATACATAGTGTCTCAGCACGCTATCTTTGTTTAACATTGTTTATTGTTTTATCTGCTGCATTGAAATTTACAGGAATTCTGCACATGCTCAGCTTAATGTAATTATTTTCTAACTGTCCTCTGTGGAGTCAGCCCAGATTCCACCAAATTAGCTGTAATTTGTCTCTGCTTCTGGCATTTATAAAAATGTGTTAGAAAAATAGAAAATTGTGAAAATCCCTGACTTATTGAAAAGACTGTTCTATTCAAAGAGAAAATCCTATGTCCAGTCTACTTTAAACATTTGTTTAATTCCAATCTGTATCCTAGATTTCCCATAATTAAAATATGCCTATGAACTACTTTACTTCTCTTATTGAATTTAAGCTTTTTTTTCTTTTAAAATTTGGAAAGTATTTGAGAACTCTGATATGCTGATATGCTTTTTTTATATAAAACTCTGAATCACTTTTTTAAAGTGAAAAACAAAAACAATAAAACATCACCAACATTAATTTTTTTTCTGGCCTCAAGTTATTTTTCTATCAACATCTTTTTATTGCTCTGACTTCAACTCATTAATGTGTTAGTGGATTGATTTATTCACCTGAAGTTACCTCTGTGAAATGATACATCATAAATAATTAATAATAGTAAAACAACCAACTACTGAGATAGCTCTACTCAGTAATTGTACTGATGGTTTATGATATGCATTTATTTTTAATTTTGTAATATCTATGCATAAGCATGCTTTATTTTACTTTTTTTTTTTTAAATTTTCAAATATCTTGGTCATTATAAGGCATCATTTTACTTTTTCCAGAATTTCACAAGTCACTGGTAATACTAAGTTTGACAAGGTTATTTTGTGTGGTGCTTGGTGATTTTTGGATTCCAATAAATTGTTCAGACCAAGATCAAAATGCTGAAGAGTTTAAAACCACTTTGATATGTTTACAAATCAAATAAAAATTTGTATTCTTTCCAAATAGCTGTGAGAGAACTAATAACTTTTAGTAATGTCCAAAATGGTTAAAGATCTCCTTTTGAAATATGTTGTTGTCAATGGTCCAAAGTGCAGTAGCAAAGTAAATGAACAGTGCTTCTTTCTGCAAACACTGTATGAAATGGTTACTTCCAAAATTAACAACATTGAATGGCTTTAAGAACAGTTGTATCATCTTAGGGTTTTTTTTTAATTACTACCTTTGCAAAGTAATATACCCTTTAAAATTCTCCCTTTGAGTTTGCAAACCACATTCTATGTCTTTAGTCAGCCTGTGGACCGAAGGATCCCAGGTTTGATCTCAGTAGGGCATGTATCTCAGTTGCAGGCTCCTCCTTGACCCCAGTATTGGTTGGGGCTAGTGCAGCAGGTAGCCAATCTACCTGTTTCTCTCAATTCGATATTCCTCTCTGTCTTTCTCTCCATCTCCCAGTCTCTCAAAAATCAATGGAAAAATATCCTCTGGTGAAGAATAAAAAATAAAAAAATAAAAATCTCTGGTTGTAAGAAAACACTGGTGATAGAAGGAGACTTGACCTGGAGTGGAGGACACAAAGTATAATATACAGATGATGTGATGTAGAATAGTACACCTGAAACCCATGTAATTTTATTAACCACTGTCAGGCCAACATCAAAATGCTGAATAAACACAATGAAAATTAAAAAAAAAAAAAATACTAGGCTCATACAGGACCAGCTACATAATTTACAGAACCCAATGCAAAATGAAAAATGAGGGTTTCACTTTGTTCAAAAACTATTAAGAATTTCATGATATGACAGGAGAATATTAAACCAAGCAGAGGCCATTATGCACATGGAGTCCTGTGTGGCTGCACAGGTCACACAAGCATGAAGCCCGCTGTGAGCCTATATCTAGATAGGCAAATCTTCAAGGTTCTAAACACTGAGTAACAGAGAAAAAGCTTCTCGTGTGTGTACTCAGTGATCTGAATGATTTTGAATCAAATTGACTGATATTGAGATTTCTACTCATAATCTCAGTTTGCATCTCAATAAAAATGTCTATTTGAATTAATTTCTAAAATAAAACGTTTTTCTAAGAATTCCTGAAGTAAGGAAATTAAAATAATTTATAATTTACTTTTTTGTTTTAGGTCTACATAATTTAATTAAACAAATACACATCCCATTAATAATTTTCAGTCATTTATTTCAGTAGAAAGATCGAGATAAAATGTATAATCAAAATTACTCTATTCTTAAATTATGATGCACTACATGGAATAAATAAGGTCTGAGAGCCAAATCCAGGAGCATTTTTGAACATGTAAAAAAAAATAGTGTTTTTGCTGATTTTAGAGACTGTGTTAGCAGGGCAGGAACTCACCGCTGATTCACCTCTTGCTTGAATACCAATAATATTCAAGTGGGTTGCAATTTCACTCCAAACTTATTACAATAGGAATGTATTTACTCTCACAGGGTTTGTCCTACATAAGAATTTATAATAAAGAAAAGCATTCTTCTAGCACTTTATGACTCTTCCTTTTGAAATCACATGACCAATCCTTTTTACTTTCTATTTCAGATTATCTGGTTAAATCATTTTGAAATATAATTCATCAGTTGTCCATTCTGAACAAATGTGTATGTTACAAAGGCAAATATACTTATGTATTTTACAGCTATGCAGTTTCAAAAACTGACTTATTTGTATCTGCTTTTTATTCACTTTTTAAAATTAGACTACTGATGCATATTAGAATTTAATTACACCAATTAGTACTGCCGCATCAGAAATATGATGTGCCTTCAATTAAGAAGTACCTAATGGCTATTAGTACAATTTAGTGTCCTAATTAAAGTTCTGAGAACAGCACAAATTTAGCATTATGATTACAAAACATCAAAAAAATCTACTAGTGAAATTAAAGCAGAATATTTTATTTTCTCCTTTCAAGTGGATTTTTTAAAGTTCAATTAGGATTATATAAAAATCAATGTTAATACTATTGAAGCATTTGCATTAAATATATCCATGCACATATACATACTGTAGTGCATATATATATGCCTAATGGCTATTAGTACAATGATTCAATATTTAAGAACATATCAAACATAACACAACTAACAGGCGTTAAAGGTAATAATCTCATGGTTTTGTTTGTTTGTTTTTTTTCAAACAAATATTTGATTCCTGTGGCGGCCACTTAGAAGTCCTGTTCGGGGAACACAGATGACGGGCAGCTACCCTGGCTGCCCCTCTGGTTGTATGAGGCTACTCCTGGCCAAGAGCGAGGCTACTAGTGGGGTACACATCCTCATAACCCTGGGAATCTTCCTGCAGAATACTTTGAACTGAAGACTCCTGTTGGTCCGGACAAAACTTTCTGAAATGTGCTGCAGACTGGACTTCGTTTCTCCCAGTCCTCCTTTCTAGCCCTCCTTTCACAGGGATCGGACCCCCATCACTGTCTGAAGACTCCCTACAACTGTACCTGCTTCCTCTCCTTAATGCTTAACAGGAAGTTCCTCTCATAAGTGTTTTGAGCAACCAATAATAACTTCCTGTTGTGGGCTTCTCAGAAAGTCTGACCTAATGGATTATTTGATATAAATCACATGCATACATGAATTTAAAAACTTTTGGCATTTTTAAGCATTTATTGTTTAATATTATATGAAAAAGATATCTTAAAAAAAACTATGACTATTTACTTATTTGGATTACTTTGAGGGTTTTTTTTTGTTTTGTTTTGTTTTTTTCCAAAAGAAATAGCATACCATAGAAAATTCCAAATGTCCACAAATAGGTAATAGCAATTCAGAGAAACCCTAGCACCATATTCAAATTCGGTAATTTTTACATTCCTATTTTCTAGAAATTATATTTACGGTAAAAATACCTCTCTCCACAATTTACACATAAAAAATGAATGCAAGCTACATTAAGACCCTCAAAAGTCACTGATCTCAATCACTTCAAATGATTTATGTAAAAATACATAAAAGATTTTAGATTAATTTATACATTTTAGCATTATTTTAATGATCATAAAAACCCTATAAAATTATTATAGTTATTATGGATAAAATAGGTCAAAGAGAAGTCTGAGTGCCAGATGAAGCACTATTTTATTGAGTTCTAGTATATATGTACACTAGTATACATGTATACATTTGGTGGATATATGTATATATATGTGTTAATGTGTATGTATATGTATACATATATTATATTTTATTGATTTTTACGGAGAGGAAGGGAGAGGGATAGAGAGTTAGAAACATTGATGAGAGAGAAACATTGATTCAGCTGCCTCCTGCACACCCCTACTGGGATATTCCCACAACCAAGGTACGTGCCCTTGACCGGAATCGAATCTGGGAACCTTTGGTCTGGAGCCAGTGCTCTATCCATGAGCAAAACTGGAAAACTGGTTAGAGCTTATATACGTATATTTTATAAATATGCATATATATATATATATATATATATAGCCCGGTGAATGGATTCATGCACTAACGGGGTCTCTCAGCCTGGCCTGTGCCCTCTGGCAATCAGGGACCCCTTGGATATGGACTGCTGGTTTCCCCTGAGGGATGTAGTAGTGGCGAAGCCAGGTGGCTGGGGAGGAGCTACTCCTGATCATCCTAGGCCCCAATGAGCGTGCTGCTGCCCTGTAGTGCTGCCAGTGTCCCTTAGTGCTGCCACAGAGGTGGAAGAGGCTCTCACTGCCCCAGCTGTGCTCCCCAGCATCTGGCGCCCATTGGTCAGCTGAGCAGTGCTCCTGACCTGGGAGCACACTGACCTCAAGGGGGCAGCTCCTGCATTGAGCGTCTGTCCCTTGGTTATTAGTGCATGTCATAGAAACCAGTCAACAAGTCATTCAGTCATTCAGTCACTTAAGCTTTTATATATATATCAATAGATATACCATGAAAATGGCCTGTAGAATTTTTATGTCTTTGGTAACGAAAATATGTGGAAACTATAATATGGCACCATATTAATTTAAACAGCTCAGCAAATTATACTCCACAGGGCAATGCTAACTTCTACCTAATGCTTTTAAAAGTGTAATAAAAACTTTTTTTATACCATCATGCACATTTATTTACATTTTTTTCTGTGCTTGCTTTGGAACTAAAATTGCAAATTTTTGCAGTTTCAAGAGATCATGTAACCCACAAAGCCTACAACTTTTTCCATTTTACACTTTACAAGAAAAAGTCTACCAATCTCTCACCTACCTAAACGTTTTAACTTCAGATAATTGAGAAAACATATATTATGATTAGTAGGTACTGAAAACTGATATCCAGTGTTAACATGATACAGCTCTTCAAACTAAGAATTGAGAAACCTGGGTCAAGTTTGCCTTCTACACATTTGCACATCACTCTTTCACAGACTTTCTGAAGTTGGCTATTGGGTGTGCTATAAAACATTGTGCAGTGAAAGTATGATTCGGAGACGGGCTTGATCAATGCACCATACATTTACCACTCCATTAATCTCACCCAGGGGTCTTGAAGATCACCAATTCCAAAACCATTCTTTTTGTAGGTAAGACCTTTGGAGGTTAAATTTTGATTTGCTTGTCATGGCATAGGCCTTTATCCTCAAATTCACCTTCCTACCCCTGCTTGAAATTTTACTGTGCAAAAGTTATTTCTTAGAATGAAAATATTTGCTGCTTCCATAAATGAAAGAAAATAAATTATCTATCTATCTATCTATCTATCTATCTATCTATCTATCTATCTATCTATCAAAACTTAATATGAAAGTGTTCCCTAGAGAGTTTGACCAGGAGACCCAGAGTTTGATTGTTTGTTATGACGTGCACTGACCACTAGGGGGTGGCACAGAATAGAAGGAAAGCAGCGGGCAGCCACTAAGGACCCTACCCGAGCGGAATTTCATGTAACACTGGGTCTCTGGTGTTACATGAAAAAATAAAAAGAAAGAAGATTTCTGTGTGAAAACTAATTGTTTCAAAAAATGTTTGCTTAGAAAAGGGAAAACTGCATATCAGTAAATCATTTACCAGGACATTCCTGCAGCTTCAATTTTCAGAAGCTACATTCTACTCACCCAGGTAAACAGATCCCTTAACAAACAAGAGCTTATCAAGATTCATGTCTAGCACAGCCTGTGTGACTCAGTGTGTTGTGCATCAACCTATGAACTAGGGTCACGGTTCAATTCCAGGTCAGGGCACATACCAGGGTTGTGGGCTCCATCCCCAATGTGGGACGTGGGACATGATTCTCTCTCATCACATGCTTCTAACTTCCTCTCCCCCTCCCTTCCTCTCTGAAATCAATCTAGATCTAGATCTAGATCTAGATCTAGATCTAGATCTAGATCTAGATCTAGATATAGATATAGATATAGATATAGATATAGATATATATTGATATCTAGACCCTCAATGTGAGGAGCCATGCACAGGAAGTTCTTTTCTTTCCCATAATCCATGCTGTTTTACACAAACCCATGCTCTATGATTGGTATTTTCCTGGAACTATTGATATAATGAGATAGCTCATCTGGGATCTTTCTTTGTATAACACCATAAACAGTGTTGGACCCACTCGATTATTTTACAGTTAAAGGGATTTCATAATGAAATTCTTCTCATTTTTTCTGAAAGAATTCATGGGATGAATTTGCAATTAAAAAAAAAAATCATTGCTTCCCTTTAGGATATGTTTTGTCCATTTAGGATTCTAAGGTATTTCTATCATTACATTAACATTCAAACATTAACATGATGACATGGCCATCAATGAAAATGTTCCAATTACAATTCAGTAAGAGATATGATTACTTGAACTTCTGTGATTTCTGATTTGGGGCTTCAGTCAGAAAGGCAGCCTCATTTAACTAAAGCCCAGGTCTTCATTTCTGCACCTAAAAACACTATGTTTTATCATTGACTTTTTTCCACCTTTTCTATAATTACTTGGATTTCATAAAGAAACCAGGGATAAAAGTTAGGAATAGATTCAGAACTGACTGGAAAATGGAAGAAATAACATCCAAATATACACTGTCTGGATTAAAAAAAAAAAAAAAAGATTGTTTAATAACATGCTATCTACTAAGAAGACCAGAATTCTAAACACAAAATGCAGGAGTGTATTTGCATTTGTGTAGCAGAAAATAAATGAAAAATAGCTGCAAAATTATTTTTATTATCCTAATTCCAAAATTGGATTGCATGTTTACATGTTCATTCCATTAACATGTCCGGTCAAGTCGGTATTTTAATCAAATATTTAAATGATAGAAATATAATACAGTGAAATAAGATACCTGATAACTTATTGCAACGAAAAAAAATGCAACGAATACAGGTAAGATTTTATATGGCCTGGCATTTTACCATGTAAACAGATATCTTTTAGTCCAGGAAATTACAAAACTCACAGTCTTGATGGCACAAAAGGGTCCAATAGAATAAATTAAGTTTATGTATTGTAAAAAAGAATCCGTTGAGGATGTTTCATAATGTCACATAAGTAAATAAATGAATAAGTAATATTAGAAGTGCTAAATCTATAAAAATTAAAAGTAATTAAGGACAAATAATTTAAGTTGAAAATCATAATGGTCGTTATGTAGATAATTTTTGTAAAGTTTAGAGCAACCTGAATTATTATTATTCTCTGGTTTATTAATAAGCACATTGAAATTTAACTTTAACAATATTATTTTAAACTGTTATTTGTTTATAACAATTGAGGGAGATGTAAAACAAAAATAAAATTTAAATGAATAATGGTTGTGCATGATAGCAATATACATTGATCCTTTCTTTTTGTAATTATCTTATTATACATATACACTATTTAGATTATAGATCCTGAGATACAGTGTATATTTATATAAGTTTAATACCATAAGTTAAGGATAACAAAGGAAAGATATTGTGTAATTAAAAATATAAAAAAAGCACATCGTTCAGTGTAATTACTCATTACATATATCAACTGTGTAATATGGGTCTTTGCTACCTTGAATGAACAGATTCTAGACTTAATCTTATTTCATCAAATGTACTGCTGGGGGCCCAGTGCATGAAGATTCATGCATGGGCGGGGGGAGACTCTCTCAGCCCGACCTGCACCCTCTCCAATCTGGGAGCCCTCAGGGGAGCCCTCTCCAATCCGGGAGTTCTGTCTGTCTTTGCAATCATATGAGCGAATTGTCTGAGACTCCAACCCAGTTTTGTTTGTTGCTCACAGAATAATAGAGGTGTTTTTTTTTTTGTTTTTTTTTTAAATTTTATTTACTTCATTGGTGGAGATTTCCTGGAAGTTTTAGGATATCTTCCCTTTAATTTTTCCTAGACACAATGATTTTACTTATGTCTCTCACCTTTGCTTTGCCTCCATCCTCCACTGTAACAGTAACTTGCTCCAGGCTCACTTTGCTCTAGTGTCTAGGAGATCTGCCTGTCACCAGAACTACTACTCCCAGAATTCCTGGTTCTCCCTGAGCTATGGGTTTTCTCTTCCTGCTCTGTCTCCATCCCATGGCCTCCTGTTCTGCAAAGTCCTCCAAACCACCAGCTCTCCCTCTCTGCTCTCCATCTGGCGGCTTGGGGAGCCAAGTTCCCCAAGCCGCTCCACTCTCTGCGCAGCTCCTGTGTATGCAAATTAACCTATCATATTTTTCAGGTTAATTTGCATACTCACTCTTGATTGGCTGGTGAGTGTAGTTGAGGTATAGTCAATTTACCTGTTTCTCTTTTATTATATAATTCTATATAAATAATAATACACATTGTACTATTTCTTTAAAATTATAATATTTCTGTTCTTGTTTTACTTTTATCATATTTTTATGCTCACATTAAATAAGTCAATAAATCTACATATAATCATCACCCAAATCCAAAAAAATACCACTGGTTTTGCAATACTTGCTTCGTGTATTCTTTTTCTCTTTTTGCCAATTATTTTACAATCATATCTTAGCATATCATTCCATGTCTATCTAAATTATGATGCATGTCTAGAAAATACAAATATTTGGTAATACATATTAAAAGGGGAATATTAACTTCATTTTATTTAGGACCTCCATTAAAACAGTGTTTATTTAAATATATATATATATTGATTTCAGAGGGGAAGGGAGAAAAAGAGAGATAGAAACATCAATAATGAGAGACAATCATTGATTGGCTGTCTGCTGCATAAACCCCTTTGGGGAATCAAGTCTGCAATCCAGGCATGATACATGACTGGGAATTGAACCATGACCTCCTGGTTATAGGTCCATGCTCAATCACTGAGTCACACCAGCTGCGTCAAACTGTTTATTTTTAATGTCATACTTAGCATAAATATTTTATTAGATATTAGAGAACATGATTTACAGATCTGATTCCAATTCTCTGGTTTTTGTAACCTTGGCAAATTGTTTAATTTGCCACCTCAGTTTTCTTACTTGTGAAATTGTGGTGATGATTCATATACACTTTTAAGGCTTGTCATATAGATCAAGTGTGATGCTATTAAGCAATACCACATAGTAGGTGTTAATTTTAAATGTAATTTTCCTTAACTTTATCCTAATTTTTTTTTTCCTTTCTGAAAAACCCACACCTTGTTTCTTCATCCAGTTTTCATACTTAATTATCATATTTGCTATTTTTAAAATAAGGTCTAGTTTGTCTCAGTCAATTTTAAATTTAATCAACAGAATAAGTTAACAATAATAAGTGACAATGATTATTTTTCACTTGAATATTTGCCATTTTCAAATATCTAGTTTGTACTGGGCAAATCTTTTTATAACTTATATTGTATAATTTATTATTATTAGTTCAATTTTGCTGAT
The DNA here is from genome assembly GCF_964339955.1 of Pipistrellus hanaki. Classification (NCBI taxonomy): domain Eukaryota; kingdom Metazoa; phylum Chordata; class Mammalia; order Chiroptera; family Vespertilionidae; genus Pipistrellus; species Pipistrellus hanaki. The sequence goes on along the minus strand of NC_140507.1, from coordinate 40,356,413 downwards.
GAGAACCCTGAGGTGAAGAGATGGAAAGTAGCCAGTGTTTGGTAGAACTTTTATTTAAATTCAATTCTATCTTAATCTTGAGTATGTGCTTGTAGACTATAAAAAACTTGTTCCAGAAATGAAACAGAACCAGGCTAAGGTCACATTACTTTTATTTTTTAATATATATATATTTTAATTTTTATTGTTTTCAGAGAGGCAGGGAGAGAGAGAGATAGAAACATCAATGATGAGAGCAATAGATTATCAGCCTCCTGCTCGCCCCCTCCTGGGGATTGAGACCGAAACTTGGGCATTTGCCCTTGACCAGAATCATATCCCGGGACCTTTCAGTCCACAGGCCAACACTCTATCCACTGAGCCAAACCAGCTAGGCTTTTTTTAAAATTTTTATAGTCACATTACTTTTAGAGAGTGACATCACCTATTGATTCATATCGAGCACTTCCAAATACTACAAACTTTAAAGCATTTGTACTATTTCTTTAGAAAGATGGAAAATAATGCAATGACTTATTAATTATTTAGTATCCCTGTAGATTGTTATTATTATAAGGGTGGGAGCATATCTATCGTGTTCAACTATCCGTATTTAGTTTTTAATGCTGATCGATAGGGCAGGTTGCACTGTTAATTTGGAAGACCGTAGTAAGCATCCTTAAAAAAATAGCATTAAGTAAAACCTTAAAAGTGGTGAGAGACTACTAACTATATACAGTCAGGTAACACTTAAAGAAAGGGACACAATTCTGAGAAATGTGTGGTTTGGAGCTTTTGTTCTGCCAACATCATGGAGCAAGTGCATTGACATAAACCCAGAGAGTACAGCCCACCACTGTAGGTATATGTGCTAGGCTTTCGTAGAACTGGCAGCACCGTAGGTTTGTTTACACCAGCATCACCACAAACACATGAGGGAGCATGTGTGAGCCCTGACAGTCCGCTTTTCTTTTTGGGATGCCAGTGCCTGGTGTAAGCTCTGGCTGGATGGCATCCTGTCCAGGCGGGCTGTGGAGCCCCCTGCACCCAGCTCAGGACTGGGACCCCAGCCGCCGCCTCCCCGCACAGAGGTGCCTTTATTCCAGAGACCGTGGTTAGTGGGGATCACTGACCATTTGGCCTACTTGTTCTTTTCTCGTCTCAAGCTTTATTATTATTATTATTTTTTTAGTTTGTTTGTTTGTTTTCTTTTTTATTAATTTCAGAGAGGGGAAGAGAAAGGGAGAGATAGAAATATCAATAAGGAGAGAATCACTAATTGGCTGCCTCCTGCACACCCCCTAATGGGGATAGAGCCTGAAACCAGGAATCGAACTGTGACCTCCTGGATCATGGGTGGATGCTCCACCACTAGGCAGCACCAGCCCACCTCTTCCCGCGCTTTAAATCCGCCTCTCAGGTTCTAAACTCAACAATGAAGAGCCAGCCAGGCAATGCTAGGCCCACCTCCTACCCCATCTCAATGAAAGCCGGAGCCCAGCCCACGTGTGACCGGTTAGGCTCAGCTTTGCTTATCACCTGGCTCTGTGGCTCCTGGTGCGTCCTGAATGCTCCAGGGTCTGTAAGTAATAAACTTTTTTCTTAAACGAGTTCTAATGGTTATCGTTGAAGGGCGTCTGGCAATCTTAAGAACCAGTTGTAACACTGCTTTACGAAGGGCAGACTCTATGGTAGGGGTGTCGAACTCAATCAGAGAAGGGGCCAAAATCTAAAATCCAGCCTAAATCGCGGGCCGAATGGTTTACTGAACAGTCATAAACTGACAATGTCATAAACTGACAGCGGAGTGCAGTGATGACAGCGTGGTGCGGGCCACATTGCAAGGCCTGGCGGGCTGGATTTGGCCCACGGGCTTTGTGTTTGACACATGTGCTCTATGGGAAGCTCACCAGGCTCTGGATGGAGCCCCACATCCCAAGCGCTTATAAAAATGGCATGGCTGTGGGTAGACTGAGGAAGAGCATGCAGTAACCCTTGTTCTATGATGTCTGGATGGCTATTACCTCACTCACTAGAATATAGGAATTTTTCAGCTCCATTATGGTCTTATGGGACCACCGTCATGTATGGGGTCCAGCATTGACATAAATATGATTCTGGGGGAAGAGAGTCCAGCCAGAGGGAGCAGCTGATGCAAAGGCCTAAACCAGCTATGCGCCCGGGTGATGTAAACAAGGCATCCGGGAAGGACAGGGACAAGTGGGTATTTTAAGCATTGAGCTGCCCTTGACTTTGGCTGTGAATGAGATGCAGAGCCAGATAGTTTCTAAGGAGAGAAATGGCATGCTCTGACTTGTATAGTTCAACGATCACTATGGATATTGTGTTCATAACTGTTTGTAAGAAGTCAATTTTAGAAGATGGATTGCAATTAGGTATCAAAGTTATTTAGGAGGTAGAGAAATAGTAGTGATTCAGGCTCAATTGGAGATGGTGAGAAGTAAATTGGGTTCAAGCTTGCAGATCCAAGAAACAGGGGGAAAAAATTGAATTTTCATCAAATGGGATAGAGAAGCATGACCAGGTATGACAGGGGCAGGGAGATGGACAATAGCGATTTATTAGGAGGCATCTTTACTATGGCTTTTCTGTATGATTTCTCAAGTAGTGGCAGCTCAAACAAGAAAATGGAAATTGAGAATTTTCATAAAAGGATAATTAGTATAGATATTTTTTGTGTGTGGTTGATATATTTACCCCATTCCTTTTATACATTTGTAATAAATACAATTTAAGCATCTAATTTTTAGCCAAAACCGGTTTGGCTCAGTGGTAGAGCGTCGGTCTGCGGACTGAAAGGTCCCAGGTTCGATTCCGGTCAGGGGCATGTACGTTGGTTGCAGGCACATCCCCAGTAGGGGGTGTGCAAGAGGCAGCTGGTCGGTGTCTCTCATCGACGTTTCTAACTCTATCTCTCTCCCTTCCTCTCTGTAAAAAAATCAATAAAAATATATTTTTTTAAAAAAGATATTTTTTGTGTGTGGTTGATATATTTACCCCATTCCTTTTATACATTTGTAATAAATAAAATTTAAGCATCTAATTTTTAAAATTTTATTGAATTTATTAGGGTGATGTTGGTTAATGAAATTATGTAGGTTTTAGGTGTACAACTCTGTAATACATAAACTATATATTATATTGTGTGTTCATTACCTCAAGTAAGTCTCCTTCCATCACTATTTATCTCTCCTATGCCCTTTACCCTCTTCTTCCTCTCCCTCCTTCCCCTCTGATAATAACTACATTGTTATTGGTTCTATGGTTGGTCTTTTTTGCTTAATCTCTTCAGCTTTTTCACCCAGACCACAAACCCACTCTCCTCTGACAGCTATCAGTCTGTTTTCTATCTGAGTCCATTTCTATTTTGTTTGTTAGCTTATTTTTTTTTTCCCCATCAAATTCAACATATGAGTGAAATCATATGGTACTTTTCATTCTCTGACTGGCTTATTTTACTTAGCATAATGCTCTCCAGGTCCATCATTGTTGTCACAAAGGCTAAGATTTCCTTCTTTTCCTATGGCTGGGTAATAATCCATTACATAAAAGTACCACTGCATTTTTATCCACTCATCTACTGATGGGCACTTAGGCTACTTCCAAATCTTGACTATCTACCTAGTAAAAGAGTAACACACTAATTGATCATATCTTCATGATACCCACCAACCAATCAGGAGTGAGTATGCAAATTAACCCAACAAAGATGGTGGGCTAATTTGCATGCACAGGTGCCAAGCTGCTGGGGGTATTCTGCACCACCCCAACTGCTCAGGGCCTCTAGGCAGAATGGGAAGGCAGAAAGGCAGCTCCAGGCCAGAGCGGAAAGGGTGGCTCTGGCCAAAGAGAAGGTGCTTCTGGCAGCCAGGGGAAGGAAGGCCCATTCTTGCACAAATTTTTGTGCATCAGGCCTCTAGTTGTAAATATAATTGCAATGAACATAGTGGTGCATATATGTTTTACAATTAGTATTTCAGGTTTTTTTTCTTCTATATCCCCAAAAGTGGAATTGCTGGGTCATAGTTCCATTTTTAATATTTTGCATTCAGGTAATTGTTAGACAAAATAGCTTTACAAAAAGCCAATCAGGAGATAGGGAGGCAACCTCAAATTTAGAAACAATATGAAGCTGCTACCACCTTTATGTGGAGGGACAAGGCTGGTTGAATTCCTAGAGCTGAGGAGAGCAATTGCCAGTGGGACCTGGAACCACAGTGGACTGTGTAAAAGAAGTTAGAGTAATGGAAGAAACACAACTCTTTCAGGGATGACACTGAGACAGGGAGGGATTAGAGAATACTTTGATCCCCCTTTCTCCTGTTTTTCATCTTTCTACATGCGTCTCTTGTGGCTTGATTCCAATGGAAGCCAGCTTTTAGGATGCCCTGAAATACACAACCTCTAATAGTCAGGTCCTCTGTGTTATGAATTTAGCAGAAGAGTGTGAGGAACAGATTTGAGGGGAAATAGGCCCATTATAATCACAATATTCAAGAGGAAGTGTAAAAAATGCAATTGAAGTTATGAGTGTGGAATTCAGGATAGGGATATAGCATGGAAATATAAATTTGAGAGTCATTAGCATTTAGATTGCATATAAAGCCATGAGATTGAATGAAATCACTGAGGAAGCAAGTGTAAAGAAAAATGAGAGGGGAATAAAATCAAGTATCAAGACCTGAGAATTCCAACATTAAGAGTTCTAGGGAAAGAGGCAGTAACAATAAAATGAGAGAGAGAGGGAGGAGTAGGGAAATAATAGGAAAACCGGAAAGGCAAATGAAAGAGAAGGTAGTGACATGCTGTATCAGATGCTGCTAATAGATTGAGTCATGTGAGAAAAAGAAAGAACTATTAAGAGTGGAGGAGAAGCTTAATTAAATGTTGGGGCAAAACTCTCTATGCAGGAGATTTAAGAGACAATGAAATAAGCAAATGAGAGATAGTGGGCCTACATGATTCTTTTATTCTTTTGGGGGGAAAAATGTGTAAAAAAAAAAAGAGGGAGATGAAATATCCCTGGTGGTATCTGGCCAGGAAAAGTTGACATGTAAAGGTTTTTCACTGCATATTTGATTTTTCTAAGATGAGAGAAATAATAGCATATTTGTGTGATTATGAAATGACCCAGTAAAAAGGAAAAAAAAATAACTATGTAAAAGAGAAGGAAAGGGTTTGTGTGTAGCCAGAGAGAGTCAAGGAACAAGCAGCAGGCAAGACCAGGAACATTCCTTTTCTGCAAATGTTTCTCAACTGAGGGTGATTTTTGCAAAAATTGGCAATGTTTGGAGACTTGTTCAATTGTCACAACTGGTGATGGCAAACAGGGAGATACTGATTTCAAATAGGGATGCTGATACTAGTACATATCCTACAAGGCATAGGACAGCTCCCACTCCCCACCACTATTCACCCAACAAAACATTATTTGGGTCAATATGTCCGTAGAAAGAAGGTTGGAAAACACTGTTCTATTATAATATGCTCTATTGCAAGATAAATAATATGTAAGCTCAGATGCTGGTATTAAGTAGATAGAGCAATAGAACTCTTAGCTTTTCTCCTCCTGATTATTTTAATTCATTCAGTGACATAAAAATCAAGATCATTAGCTGGCAATGAGATCAGAGAGAAATGTGTGAAAGATTTGAAATGAGAAAATAACCTATAAATTCATCTTACATAAGAGAAAGAGAATAATGGCTTATGGAAAAAATAATGTGGTGGGTTGTTTTTTTTGTTTGTTTGTTTTGTATTTTGTGGGGTTTTTGTTTTATTTTTTTTTGTGTGTGTGTGTGTATGTGTGTGCAGTATTAAAGTCACACTTAATTTTCAAGGTCATAGTTTTAAAGAGATCAAAATCAGAAATGTTTGTGTGTTTTTCTCCAACTGCATTCAGACACATTAAAGCAATTCCAGGATTAGTAGAGATACATAGGAAAACAAGGTTGAAGTTTTGCCAAGTGAGTCATGGCTAGTGGATAAAAATGTATCTGATGATCAAAGATGGAACAAAATATCTGAAGCACTGAATGTGTAAAATAATGAAACATTCATTAAACTGCAAATAATGTTTTTGTAGAACAATAACAACTATGAATTCAATTTGTATTTAGAATATGATCAGAAAGTAATATGTTGAACATGGACTCAATGTCGCATTCTCATTTTAGAATAATCAGAATTGTACTAACATGAAGAAAAGGTTGAAGGAATCTAGTTTATAAAATAATACATTGGTATGTGTGAATTTATGAAAGCCTTTACTGTAACCTTGACAACAGGAATATAAATGTGGATAGGAATTAAAGAGAAATTGATTGGGTGGAATGAACTGGGTTTTGAGCTTCATTATATCATGTGTTTAATAAGGTATACATAAATTCTTATCAATATATAATTATGCAATTTTCAACATAGAAGAAAAATTAGTAGAAATTAAATATTGAACCTTAAACACATCAATAGACCATCTATACTAATAATAGATAAATATTTAAAATTGACCATACCTCCACGACACCCACAGCCAATCAGGAGTGAGTATGCAAATTAACCCAACAAAGATGGCAAGCCTGTAAACAGCGCTCATGCCTGCAGGCACCAATTGGCTGGGGGAGGGCATTCCCACCCCTCCCTCCCCCGGCCTCTCATGCGCAGGAGCTGAGTGGCCAGGGGAGGGGTGGGATGCCTACCTGCCCTCCATGTAGCCAGGGCAATGCGGCAGGCATCCCTGGGACCCTGCTCCCTTTGGTCCTATGGACAGTGTGTGTACATGTTGGCACTGAGTGGCCAGGGTCCTGGGAATGCCACTGGAGTGTCCAGTCCTGTCAGGCAGGCCTAGAGATGGCTGAAGTTCACAGTCCTTTTGGTTTGTACAGCCCCTGGACCAGAAGTGGAAACCAAGGGCACGGGGAGCACCAGGATTGCTGGGAATCATATGGCAGTCGCATTGTGAGTTCTCCTAAATACTAGAGCAAAGTGAGCCTGAAGCAAGTTACTGTTGTAGTGGGGGATGGAGGGAAAGCAAAGGTGAGAGACATAAGTAAAGTCAGAGAGCCCAGGAAAAATTAAAAGGAAGATAACCTGCAATTTCTAGGAAATCTCCTCCGATGGAACAAAGAAAAAGAAAAAGACCTCTATTATTCTGTGAGCACCAAACCAAACTAGGTTGGGGTCTCAGACAGTTCGCTCATATGATTGCAAAGACAGACAGAAACGCCCGGATTGGAGAGGGCACCCTTTAGGGCTCCCAGATTGGAGAGGGTGCAGGTGGGGCTGAGGGACGCACCCCCTGTGCATAAATCTCCATGCACTGGGCCCCTAGTGTAAAATAATTCTGTACAGACGGTATAGATTCAAAAGTAAGAAAAAGGATGGCGCTCTTGGTTAATTCTCTTCCCTGCTGGTGACTGGTATGGTGAGAAGCTCCCTGAAAACAAAGAAGGCAAGTGTTCCAGTATAGTCTTTTTGTAAACATACTAACTCAGGGATCCTGAAAAATAAATTAAATAGCCTTTGATAGCAGAAGAGTCCTTTTTCTTTAAAATTTTTTCAGCAGTCTTTGAAGGGTAGTCTAGAATTACTTGTGATAAACCAGGAAACTATAATATTAGGGTCCTGATTCCATGGAAAATCATGTTAACTATGCCACTATCAAAATATAAAAGGAGACATTTTGTGATTAAGAAAGCATTTTCTGTGTGAGTAAGGCAATTGAACAGTTTACTTAGAAACTAAGTCCAGAAAGTTGGGGAAGAGCACATTTAGTGTCAAAGGACCTGGACTTCTACAGCAGGGCCTGGGCCTTTCCCTACTTCACCAAGGTCTCATTATTGTAACTGTACATTTACTGATAAAGCTTCATACTGAACAAGTTCTCTTACTTGTGAATCTGATTCCCAAACTGGTACTTTGAGTTCAGATTGGTCCTGTAGGCAGGATTGTCTTTCAGACCACCAAATCATAACAGGTAAAAAAGTTTTATTTTTCTATGAAAAAGCAGGTAATAGAAAAATACAATGAGCCTTGGATTCCAGGATGGTTGGCTACCCAATGCTGTTATGAGGTGGTAAAAGCTCTGAGGGATATTAAGGGTGATGAGTCTTACCATTAAACTTTGGAGGAAATAGACTGAAATCTGGGAGCACAGGGACAGAGTACAAAGACAAATGGAAGTTGGGAAATCCTATGTCTCTTCCTAGCATGCCTGTGAATGCCCAGCCTTTAATAACCGAGGGGATAGTAGTGAGGAAAAGTCTACAAAATTGAATTTTTTTTCCCCTGGATGACCTTCTCATGCCTCCATGGGTTCTTGGAGAAATCTCATGTCCTCTTAGAAGTGACTCAAATCATTGATTAGTTAAAAAAAAACTATTCATGCAAGTGTAGACCAAGGTCAGGTGCTGACTAAATATTAAGGGTATTTTATTAAAGGATTTCACTTTCACTAACAGAAGTTTAGTGTATAATTATGGAATTGAAGGGATGGTTCAGGTTAATGAATAATCATTAAGTGGCTAGAAACTTTTGAAAAGACACTTCCTGATGTTTTGATGACCCATTAGTACAGGGATTAAGGCAGGGTTTGCCAGACCTATGATGAAGGAGTAACTGCTACAACCCCTCTCCACATCACCAATGGTATACTCATTTTCAATGTAATAGGATTGTTACAAATACAAGTGAGCCTAGACAGGCTTTCACCTGCATTTGTAACATTCCTCTTCTATGACCCAGAGATAACACCTTGGATCATGCCATTGATGTAAGTAATACAGTGAATGGGGTCTAGATGACACTCTCCTATCTTAGGAACATTATGTTTCCTTGGAAGAACTGCCCCAAAAGAAAAAACAAAAAATCAAAAGTCAGTGACATATGTATAAGCTTAGTTACTACATATGGGATTATATTGGGGGAGTGGGGATGGGGAACTTCCCTATTTTAAACACAATGAGGAAAAAATTAAAAATAACAGGAGGAAATAAAAGCCAGTTCACCTGAATAATTTTGCTTTTGAAGACTCTTCATTAAGGAACAAAAGTGCATTACCAACTTTTGGATAGGAGGAGGGGATTACTAGGCCCATGTCTATCCCTTGGAATCTACTTGAACAGGTGGATGGATTTACCCCCTTAATTAAAACCATAGAATCTGAAAAATGCTGACTAAGGCCCTGAGATCAGTTTTTTCAACCCCCCCATTAGGGATCCCAGACCATATGTAATCATTTAGATAAAGTTGCCTGGGTGGTATATAAGCTATGTTGAGATTGTTAGGATGAAGAGCTGAACCTACAGCAACCCTTACAGAAGTTGGGATGGTGCTCACAAATGTTCTGATGTATTTGGAGAGAACGTGATGGAGGAAACCTTGGTGTGGAAGATGTGATGAATTGGTAGATGTGGATTGATGTGGTTGTGCTGCATTTCCGTGAATAGAGAATTAGCACTGATACTATACAAGAACTGGACATTGTGGTTCTCACCCTTTTCACAGAGCACAGCAACTAAGTCCACTCTCCACCAAGTTTAATTAGCCATGACAAATGGGATCCTTTGGTATTGCCCAAAACTCCTATCAGTAGTAAACATTAAGCAATGCAGAATTCCATGAGTCAATAAATTACTACTGTCCTAATTAAGGAAATAAGCTTTTCTTCCATTTACACCCTTTTAGTAGTTCTGTCTGGTCAGTGAGTAAGGCAGGCAGTTTCTACAGGTTAACATGAGACTATCCAGGTGGTTTATTAGAATGCTTAAGCTGCACCAGATATGATGAAGACTGTACAGGAAATACAGCAGGCCAAGAGGGAGTCATATGTCATCAGGACTGGCTATAAAATTCATGGGGCCCAGTGAAAACTGAAGATATAAGGCCCCATGTAAAAAGAATTGTTAAGAATTTAAAGAATGATACAATTGAGTACTAACCCAATCTTAGGACCCTCCTGAGCAAAGGGTGCTGTCAGACTCCATAGAAATTGCATCGCTGTCAAACTGACTTTGTCTTCTTTCCTCTCTCAGTTTTGTATTCCAATTAGGCATCATTTGAAATCGTGGGTAATGGAAACAAATATATGCTCACTTTCTCATCTTAGATTTGCTTTAATTTAGCAACACACACTGCTGTAATCTAGTAAAGCAGGATTAAAAGCCGAGAACAAAATGGTCACAGACTACATGGATGCTCTCATGATAATCCTCTTCCTAGAGGAGGAAGTGGTAGGGGAGTTAAGGGCCTTCGTCACCGCTACTACAAGTAGATGCTGGCTAATAAAGCAGCTCAAATTCAAGGCACAGTCCAATGTACAAAATTCTTGGGAATTACAATGAGGCTATGAGAAACATTCCTTTAACTCAGAATTTATTTCTCTCTACTAGAACCTGCCTTTAACCAACAAACTCAGAGACTGGCGGGCTGCTCATCACGGAATCTTGTTTACCCCCACATACTGGAAATAATCATGAACCTGTGAGCAGCACTCAATTAGTTCCATAGGGCCAGATAAGAATTACCATAAATCGGGGACCTTAATCTTACAGAAATTTGAATCTGAAATAAAGAAATGGGCAGGGCTCTGCTCCTCTGAAAGCTGTAGAAAAGAATCTGTCTTTGCCTCTTCCTGTCTTCTGGTTTGTCTGACCAGACCTTGGTGCCTCTTGGCTTATAGATAACCACTCCCTTCTCTTCTCCCGTTTTCACATCATACTCCTCTGTGTGTCCTCTCCTCTTTTCATATGGACACAATCAGTTATTGGATTTAGTACCCAGCCTAATCTAGTATGTCCTCATTTTAACTACATCTGCAAAGACCCTATTTCTAAGTAAATTCATTTGCTGAGTTTCTATAAAGGCATGATTTTAAGGATACTCTAACCTACAACAGTACCGAGTCGAAACAAGTGTTAGAAGTTGTATATGGTAGGTGATATCTTTGGGCACTTATGATCCAATCCAATTGATCAGATCATACTACAACTAGAACCCTTTGGGGAAAATTAAATCAGGCCACTAGTTCAAACCCCTCAGGATCTTTACTTAGATTATGCCTCTGGCACCTGTTTAATATAATCCTTTGAATGACACATGCTGTTGTCCTGGATGAATCAACAAACAAGATATGCAATTCATGTGACCCAGAACAAGCAAAACTGCAGGGCCTCTTGTTAAATTAAATCCTCTGTGCTGAGATTAATATGAGAAGTAACTCTCAAAATCCACTGGGAACTTTTCTAGGACCCTAAGGCAGTAAGTAATGAGGGAGCCAGGGGGAATGCAATTATGTCGCTTTATACCTTTCCCGCCTTGAAAACATTGTCTTTTGTTTTAACTCTCAGGGTGATCCCAAGTCCAGATTTAAATCCATGTAAATCATAGGAAGGTCTTATCAGTGCCCAGACATGATAACCATGACATTGAATTTGATGCTGCATATTCTGCAAAGTAATTTATGGTCGCTTATCTTCCCATGTAACCAAATAAAGGGGAATGAATTCCATTTACCAAGCAGAGGAGACACTCCTGAAGGCTTGGTCTGTCAAGTCATAAAACATTTGTTTGTATGTCCCAGCAAGACTCATGTTATTGTACGTGTGTGTAAATATTATGTGGGCTGAGTTACAAAGCCTCACATTTGGGAGGAAGTGTTTGGAAATAGGGCAAAATCATAGCAGATGGGAGAGAAGTTTATAAGGAGATTATATTACCAGGGATAGAAGCCATCACATTTCCACACAAACAGATCAAAGCAAGGGTATAATATTTGTCTATCTTTTGCCTTTTTCACTCAGATAAATGGCTGATGTTGGTAGAAATCTCATGACCTGTTTTCTGCAGAAGAGGAAAATTGGATTCCTACTGATTTGAATGTTCTACCTGTATAAGTTAGATAAAATAAATGACAAAGTTCCCCCTGCTGACTCAGTTTATGGGCAGTTGACTATAGTTATTATTCAATTTCTAGGCTTTGTTTACCATTCCAGGATTTTTTTTCCCAGAAAAAAATATGCTACCAGTAAATTGTATGGAACAGAGGATGCTCTGCTACAGTTTCTGTGTCCCACGTTGGCCATAAATCAAGGTGATCTATTTCTAAGATCGCTCCCTTGGAATGATGGAAAGCAGATAGCGGTGGCCTGCTTGGCATGGCACAGCTTGATGTCATCTGTTCCTTTAATCATATCATATGAATGTGGATGAAATTAATTTAAAGTATTCAAAAAAAATGGAACCCAGAAACCTTAGGGAATGCGGCTTTGGGTTTGATTAATTGGTCTAAAATTACAAGCAATTCCTCTTCACAGGTACACAGAAGACATTTATGGGAAGCCTTATGGCACAACCGTATTATATTTGTTTGTAGAATATACCTGATTGGGAGTCTCATGAAGCACAATATTTTTTGGTGCAGACAAACTATATGCATTTAATTAATGCATAATACCAACACCATATGTAGCTTATTAATCAGAATCGGTCTCCCTGTGCCAGGCATTTTGCAGAAATGATAAGAGTTGGTCAGAGAGGTATTGAATCTACTTGAAACATTATTCTAGGAGCCCCTTCATTATAATGCAAAACACTAGGGAAAGAGAGACACTAGAGGGAGCTCATTTTCAGAAGACAAGCTGCTGCTCGAAATCACAGTGGGTGGAAGTCAAACAGGAACTGAATGTAGGAAATGAATGAAGGCTCTTTCATACTCATTCACAATGCTGAGAGGAAGCGTGTACCTCCGCCCAGGATGAATATTCTGTTGGATATTCCAATCACCATGAAATATTATGTTTTTAAATTTTAGTCTCAAGAATTCAGAGAGCCAAGCTAAAGAAGTGAAATCCTGGGTAAACCATCTTTCGTATAAGTTATGGCCGCCTGTCACTAAACATTGAGGCCTTTACCAATGTTCTCTAACAGCCCAGGCCAGAGCAGATGGCTCATCTTCCATGTTATGGACTTGGTTGGTTTGGATAACGAATAATTCCCAAACATCCCTGTGGTGTGGATGGAGAATAGATAGGCTTTATTACATGTTGCCTCACGAAAACCAAAAGTCTATAAACCTGGAATATATCTAGCATGTGGTTATGTCCATCAATTACATAAAAGACAGGGTTTGCTGAACATGGACTTTTTTTTTTTAGACATAATGCATTATTTTATTTCTGCTTCCAGCAAACTTTTGCTGTCATTTACATGTATTTAATTAATTAATTAATTAATTATTTTAATTTTTTTATTGATTATGGTCTCACATAATTGTCCTTATTCCCCCATTCCCATCCCAAACCCCTCCCTAGATATGCCCCTCCCAACCCCCGTTGTCCATGGCCACTGGCTAGGCCCATATGTACACACAAGTCCTTTGGTTGATCTCTTCCCCTTATCCCAATCCCCCCTTATTTTCCCTCTGAGGTTTGAGAGTCTGATCGCTGGTTCTCTTTCTCTGGGTCTGTTTATGTTGTTCATTATTTCCTCTAGATGTGTGAGATCATGTGATCCAAGAAATACCCTTGTAAGAACCTAAACTGCAACAAGCCATAATGGTTATGCTTTTAATCACCACTCTAGTCACTGAAAATATATGATTTATAAAAAGAAGGTGTTTTTTCAGGGCAAGCATATCCTTTTCACTTATGTGTGTCAAACATCACCATAATGTTTTGTAACAACTGTGTAAGGCTTTATAATTTCATTGAGGGAATTAAATACATACTAGCTTTATGTAGAAGATTATCCCTGGATATGAAAATGTTATAGAAGCTTATAGGAAGACCCTTAATTTCCATGAAATCAATAGAATCTAATTTTTCAGAAAAAAAAAGATATGAGAAAAAGTACTCAATATTGTCATAGACACACAAAAAATGATGACAATTGAGGTTGATGGAGAGGTAACTTAGTTGCTAAATGTACATCAAAACACAAATAAAGGGAATTGCTCATAAATAAGGTATTCTGTAGAAGGAATTTATATTGGATGGTTCAAATCAAAGTCAGAGTATGCTGCTTACATGAAGTATTGAAGAAAATGTTGCAAGACAAATAGGGAAAATATACCAGAAATATCTGGCGTTGAGATGTTGACCCAGGTCAGAGGGTGGATTAGGAAGTAAAAGCTCTAACAACTAGTCTATGATTTACTTCGGTTACTAAGAAAAGACACTCCCAGTACACATAGTAGGCATGTGACCCAGTGTGAGTGTTTAAGCATTCTAAGAACAGAACTTCCAGCAAGAAATCTGATTTTTCATTTTTTGCTAGCAATAGAGTGATTATATACGAAATTCCTGTTATCAGAATGTACCTCCTTGCTTAGGGTTGCTCATGGTTAACACAGCAGGGAATTGTGTGTCTATAGGACATGATTCCTTAGGAAAATGTCACATATGCTGTGGAACTATATGGGTAAAAGAATAGGGATATTTTATGTCTGGAAAGGTCCCTCTATGTAAGTGAATTATACAAGTCTCCCTAGAAATTTCATCTCTTTACTTGGGCAGAAGGGTATCTCATGGAAGAACCAAGGCCCTGCGGAATCAGACTAAGATAGGTGTCTGAACCACTGCATTGCTGGAGACTAATTACCTGATTTTTAAAAAAAAATATTTTATTGTTGAGAGTCGACATTTTTTAAATTACCAGTAAAGATTGATATTTTGTAAGGACTCAGATTCATGTGAGTCTAACTTCACAGTTCAATAATTTGGTTATTATCTCAAGGGATCATGTTAATGGGAAGGGATGCGTCCCCAAACTTCAAAAGGTTTCAACATGTAGAAAGGAGAGTAGATGAGAAATCCAGTCCCCATATGACTTATAAATGTATGAGGAGAACTAGAAAATAAAAGTGACGTAAAATTAAAAGAGGGACTGAATTGTATGAAATGAGCTATAGCAAATCAGGTAAAAAAAATTAATTAATTAGTTAATTAATTAATACTATCAGTAATTGTGAGTGAATGAAGGATCCAGAGAGAGTTCTATGTGGCTAGAGGAATGAACACTATGTCATAAGAGAGAATAAATATTTAAGATTCTTTGGAGAAGCCTACCAGTTCAAGAGATAGTGTGGTGACAAAGAATAATAATGAGAAAGAATTATATGGCATGAAACTTAAACTTCATTAACTTTGTAAAGAACAAGATAGTATATATTTTAGGTTAGTAGGCCATAACATCTATGTCTATGTTGTAACTACTCAACTCTGCATTTGTAGTGCTTAAGCAGCCATAGTTACCATGTAAACAAATGATTGGGACTGCATTCCAACAATTTTTAATTTACAAAACCAGGTGGCAACCAGGATTTGGCCCTTTGTCTATGGATTGCTACCCTGGCTTAATAAGCCTGTCTCTGGTTATGACAAATATTTTTGCTTTAGTTTTAAATGTTCCCATATGCTCAAGGAAGAGAAATACAATGTAAAAATGTAAAAGAAGAAAATATAAGTAATGGAATAATCCCAGGGGCCATATAAAGAGATGTGTTTATGGACATGGGAGACAAGATTTTCTTGCATCATCTCTTTTTGTGAGATGGAAAGGAAAAGGCTAAGAACTGATGCAAAATAAATTTGGCAAATATAAAAAAGGAAACTCATAGTCTATGAAATAGAAGACAAAATCCTTCTGCTAAGAATCAGAGAACCTAGTGTAGTCTAGATTATTTGAAAAGTTGGGGAATATTTAGAATATTAAATGTGCAATAAAGAAAACAATTTACCAGAAAGTCAAATAATTTAAAGCAATGATAGGGAAAAGTGATACAGACTCAGAGTTTGTGTCATTCACAAATATCATCTAATCAAAAGAGTAAACTATGTATCTTTGTGGTTAAAAGTTTCCATTTGAATTTCATTGCTCAAACTCAGTGTTATCTCTAAGAAGCTCTAAGAAGTTTCTAGATGCTTATTTCTTAGAACTTCAGGAATATATACAAATGAAACATGAAATAAATAGATGGAAAAAGAGTATGTTACCAGAGACTTTTATTTTTAAGTTATAATAAATACTATTAAAATAAAATGTGTACATTTAGTTTTAATATGACAACATACACCAATTTTAACTGAAGACTAAATCCATAATTATGTGAAAAATAAATATTTTTAAAATTGTTTTATAAGGCTAAGCAGATGTAGATTATTTAGCCCCAAATTAATTGGGAGAACTTCATAGTGTCTTATAATTAATTTGCTTTTAAATATGCCTAAACCTTGAGGCAAACATCTGTGGGTATTTGTCTCCACATGTTCCAGCATGATGAGGTGATTTGAATTCAGCAAAAATTTTAATAGCCTAAGTTGAAACAGAAATTATCCTAAGGGAATCTGGTGGAAATGCATTCAAGAACAGAAGAACCATATCCATTTTCCTCATGAATATTGGCTATGCTTTTATGTAGTAAGTGATCATTCATAGTCAAATACTTTATGAAGACAAATGATTTATAAAATGGATGACCTAAAGATGCCCAAGAGCACATGAAAACAGAAATGCCTTTGTCCTGAAGAAGAATGTATCCTTGCATCTATAATTTGAATATAAAATTGGAATGTAAAAATTGTGGCTGAAAATACTCTAAAAATCACAGGAAACTACATTCAGACTTGTGCTATGGCATCTATTCAAAACATCTGAAGCCATTTGTCTTTCTGAATTGCACCCAATGTAAAGCTTTTCACGCAGAACTAAACAGAAGTGAGCATCAGTAACACTTCCAGCCTGTGTACATTTTGTTCTAAAGGAGCAGCTGTTACTTGATGAAAAGTCGATGGAAGATGCCCAGCATTTGTGTTGTTTTTTTTTAAGTTATCACCCAAATAAGAACTGTTGGGAACCAGATGTTAAAATTGAGAGTGGTCTGTTTATTTTAGTTGAAAGTGTTATAAAAATGTTAATAAGGTGTTTTTATGTCTATGGCATGGTGATGTTTGACTCTCTAACGTGCTTTTCATTATATTAAACTGTTGTGTCTATAGGCTGGTATATTGGCATTAGATCACTGAAGCGTAAATAAAAAGAGAAAGAATTTTCACTTGCCCTCAAAATACTGAAACAAAATGGAGATAGATTACATGATTTTGTAGATAACTTACAAAGAAAGCTTTGAAACACCAGTACACTTTCTACTTGAGAAATAGCCTCCTAGTAACTAACTTAGTAATTATCATCTCAATCATAACATTACCACCTAAAAGAATACTACTCTTAGACATGTGAACAAGGCTATGATTTCTCATTACATGAACATTTTACAACCCCTGTGTTGCTCATCTTTGTCAATTTTAACAGTTTTTAATTGCCCACTCAATGTTTAATGAGTACATTCTTTTAATTACATAGGTAATACATTTCATATAGAAAATTAAAACATTTAAAAACTCATTTGAATATTACCCAAATCCAGTTTCTTCTTCAGACATAATCATGGTTTCCAATTTTGTGTTTTCTTTTCCCCAAAACACACAAAGGATTTATAAGAACATTACTTGCTTAATTAATTTATTAATTATATATGACTCTATACATGGATAGATTAAATGACATTAATACATAGGATTTTGTACATTAATATAAAATTTGATTAAAATATTTTCCTTTTATGAGGCAACTTTGAGATAATTTTGAGAAGGGCATCCATATGAGAAGGTGAAGTTTACAGGAGTTATAAATATTGGAAAATGATAAATTAAGAACAAATCAATAGGATCTGCTTGATTCTAACTAAAGATTTCAGAACATAACTGGGCATGTCTCAATTAGCTATAAAAAGATGGAACAGCATTATAGGGACAGGGCATGAATCTAAGCCCATTATATAAATTGAATCAGATCATAGGAGGAAGTTGCTCTGTGATAAATGTACTGAAAGGGATTCCTATTTGGCAGGTATTATTAAAACAAAACAAAAAAGAGGAAGCGAGAGAGACAATAACTGCCATAGCAGGTAAGCAATTTTCTCTGGAGGAATGGGGTTTTTAGACAGATTATAAAGATAGAAATGGCAATGAGAGAAAATCAGATTTGGAAAGTAAATTAAGGAATGCTGGTGCTGCATGTTGAGACCTGGTTATGAGAATGGTTAAGCAGATGCTCCTGAGAGGGCAGGGCAGGGCAGGGCAAGGCTAACTCCTGACTCCATTTTGTACTGTGGGGCAGGGTGAAACAGGGTGGAGCTATCTTCCATCTTGTGTAACTGGATCCTAGTCCTCACTCAACCAATCAGGGTCAGCCAAAGCAGTGACATGACCACCCCTATAAAACCCCTTGACCTGCTGAAGTTCGGCCTCTCTTCCTCCATGCTGTTGGCTTGAGTGGGACAGAGCTCATGCTAGCATGGAATTCAGGCTTTCTGCAATTGCATCGGACTCAGCTCCCTGGTGGTCCTGGGGTATCACGAAGTCTGGGCATAACACTCCCTGATCAGTGCTTTAACTATGACCAGCGTCAAATGAACAGATTCAGAAAACATGGAATTTATAATGAGGAATAGAGATATTAAAATCTCTTCTAGATGTAAGACACATTCATGTGTATATAATATATACATATTACATAGAATATATTTTTGTAATATATAGTAAAATATACTTCAATCAATACAGTATATGTATATGCACATAGGTACGTACACACATATAAGTTAATAAAGGACATAAGGATGGTAATGTTATTGGTGGGGTGCTACCCATGTCTCCACCTGTTGCGGGTGGAAATGGGCTTCTCAGGGTTCCATGAGAAAAATAATTTCCTGAAGTCCCCATGGAAAGATGAAGTATCATGGAAAGATTTATTTCTATAGAATTAAACCCCTGAGTTTCCAAGGTCCCATCTTCTTCCATCCTGCTATGGGAAAAGGCCCATTTTTTTGTGTTCAACAGGGCTAACTAACATCAAAGTCGTTGCCCAGAATTTTCTCTCCCTATGGCACAGTCCAGACCAGCATCTGGCTAGGTTACCGTGTGTTCCCAGTTGCAGTCCACAGAGTGTAGGGTCCGCATGGCCATGGGAAGGCTAGCCCAGGGATGATTGCAAGGATGCTGAAGGGAAGTGGAGTAACAAGAGAGAGGAAATTCATTTATCTCCAGAGATTTAAAACTAGGAACCCCACCCTCTCTAGCCAGTTATCTTATCTGAGGTTTGACTGACAAGCAAGCGCCTTCCCCACCTGTGAAGAAAAGGGAACCCTTGTGCACTGTTAATGGGAATGCAGACTGGTGCAGCCACTATGAAAACCAGTATAGAGTTTCCTTAAGCACTGAAAATGGAACTGCCTTTTACCCAGAGATCCCACTTCTGGCTATATATCCTAAGAATCCCAAAACACCAATCAGAAAGAATGTATGCACTCCCACTCATGATCCATAAACAAAAGTCTAATAAAATGTTGTCAGTTTCAAAAAAAGAATATATACACCCCTATGTTTCTAGCAGTGATATTTATAATAGCCAAGATCTGGATACAGACAAAATGCTCATCAGTAGATGAGTAGATAAAAAAAGCTGCGGTACATTTACACCATGGAATACTATGTGGCTGTAAAAAGAAGGAACTCTTACCCTTTGAGACAGCATGGATGGACGTGGAGATTATTAAGCTAACAAAATAAGTCAGTCAGAGAAAGAAAAACATCACATGATCTCAGTTATATATGGAATCTAAAGGAAAAAATAGGTCCAGATACATGGATAAATGAAATGGATTGATAGCTTTCAGAGGTGAGGAAGGCAGAAAGAGATCAAGCAAAGTCATTGTATGCATATATCCATAGCCCATGGACACAGAAAATTGTGGGATGAAGGCCTGGTGTAGAACAGGGGCAGGGGGGAGGGAGGCAAAAGTGGGGGAAAATGGCAGGCATCTGTAATAGAGTCAATTCTATCTAATAAAAGAGTAATATGCAAATTGCCCATCACTCCAACACACAAGATGGCTGATCCCATGTGGTCAAAGATGGCTGACCTCATGCGGACACAAGATGGCCACCACAAGATGGCCAGCAGGGAAGGGCAGTTGGGAGGGACCAGTCCTGCAAGGGAGGGCAGTTGGGGGCAATCAAGCCTGCAGGGGAGGGAAGTTGGGGGCAACAGGGCCTGTAGGGAAGGGCAGTTAGGGGTGACCAGGCTGGCAGGGGAGCAGTTAGGCATCAATCAGGCTGGCAGTGGAGTGGTTAGGGGTGATCAGGCTGGTAGCTAGTGTCAGAAGCAGTTAGGGGCAATCAGGAAGGCAGGCAGGCAAGCAGTTGGGAGCCAGCAGTCCTGGATTGTGAGACAGATGTTCGACTGCCCTTTTAGGCCTGGTCCTACTGGGATCAGGCTGAAACGGGCAGTCAGACATCCCTCTAGAGGTCCCAGATTGGAGAGGGTGCAAGCTGGGCTGAGGGACACCCCCTTCCCCTGAATATGAATTTCATCCACTGGGCCTCTAGTAAAAAATAAAAACAGACTAAATACTTATCTATTGCATGATTCCATTCATATGAAATTTAGTATAAAGCAAACCTAACTCATGAAGGAAATGTTGGAATAGTGGTTGCTTATAGCCTGGGAGGGCTCACAAAGGGACTTCTGGATTCTATTAATAATATATATATATATATATATATATATATATATATATATATATGTAGATATAGATGGATTGTGATAACAATGGCATTCTGCACTGTAAAAATTTGTCATATTCTTAAGATCTGTTTTTCTTATATATGCATATTATACATCATATTTTATTTTTTTTAAATTAGCAACAGGAGTCCTAATTCAACATATAATATTGGACAACAATTGGAAATATTCTAAATCCTAAAGCTTCTTGAATTATTATAATAAATAAAGTATTTTGTTAAAATAATATGGGATATCTAAATATAAAATATTAAGTTGAAGTGGAATTTGAATAAGACATTTTTAAAAATATGTATATATCTATTGGTTTCAGAGAGGAAAGGGGAGAGAGAGAGAGAGAGAGAGAGAGAGAGAGAGAGAGAGAGAGAGAGAGAGAGAAACATCAATGATGAGAGAATCATTGATTGGCTGCCTCCTGCACACTCCTTACTGGGAATTGAGCCCACAAACTGGGTATGTACCCTTGACTGGAATTGAACCCAGGACCTTTCAGTCCGCAGGCTGATGCTCTATTCACTGAGCCAAACTGGTTATGGCTGAATAATACATTTTTATATGAACTTACAGGAAATTTGAAATCAGTAATTATATATGCATTACTGAATTTTATTCCTGTTTCATGCAACAACAAAAAAATGTTTGGCAGTGTGATAGTTTAATTGGAAACACTACAAAAATGGTTTTTAGTCATACATAAAATAGTAGTTAATGATATTTAGATTCCATGGAAAACATGAAGAAAATTTAAAATCCAGTGGTATTATAAGTCCAGGTATTGGTTTATTTTGTTGCTTTCATAAACCTAGACTCATTGCCTCCTCTTCGTGTATGACATAACTCAAAGCAGGCTACGGATTCTTTACCATAGTAACAGGGATTAAGGGCACATATTTATGTTAAGGATGCCAATGGACATTGCCTATACTGCTTCTGCTCAGGTGCCATCCATTGTCCAGAAATTAGTTGGATTGCTTTTAAATGCATTTATCAAACATCAAGGAGGCTGATTCATGTAGATTTTGGTTTGCCAGAGGTCCCTGCAAAAGACAGGGATATGTGTTAAGATAATAAAGGAGAATGGAAAGTAGAAGTGTCTGTCCCTTTACCAAGTATCAGTGTGCATCCCGGGAGAGGGACTATCCCTAATTCCTCTCTGATTACTTCTTTCAGATCCATTGCCACGATCTCTCACTAATTGTGCTTCTGTGAGGAACACGTACTCCATGGACTAATTTCTTGGGAGAATTCAGAATATATACTTCATACAGTAATTTTCCTCTTTTATGTTCCCATGCAGGGACTTTCCCCACCAGTTTTCTGATACATCATAAAATGAAAATGTTACTCTTTACATATTCTTTAGTCTTCATTCAAATGTAATTCAGATTTATTATCTGCTGGAAATAAATGAAAAGTTTCACATTTACCCGCTACTTGAACAATAACACAATTCTATTTTCTATGTCTTTAAGGTATTTTGAGCCCGAGTATCACCTTGAATATGTAAATGGCTCATTTTGAAGTACTGTAAATCAATAAGAATAATTTCATCAAATGCCAATTGTGATATCACTTCTAGACCTTAAGAAAGCAGGAAATGTATATCAGAATAAGCAGAGGTGACATACATGACAAATTAAGAGTAATGATTTAGAATTCTGAGCAAAAATTATCTACTTGCCAGATGAGTACAAATTCTGTTCCATTAAAATTGGTCAATAGTATAATTTTTTTATGAACAAATTATTCCTGGATATTAAATTTTTAAAACACATCTTATTTTTAGATATTGCAGTTTAAACTTTAAAGAACATAAATGTATTTTAAAAAACAATTTTTATTTATTTTTTAAAAAGAGAGGAACAGAGAGAGAGAGAGAGAAACATCAATGATGAGAGAGAATCATGGATCGGCAGCTTCCTGTATGCCTCCTATTTGGGATCAAGCCCACAACCTGGGCATGTGCCCTGACCTGAAGTTGAAACAGCAACCTTTCAGGGCATGGACAATGCCCAACCAACCGAGCCACACTGGCCAGGGCCAAAAAAGTAATTTTAATTGATTTGTCATAGTTAGTACTTTTTTTTTTTAATCTTTAAGTTTAAAAATATGATTATTCTATTTTATATTAACAAGATTAATTATAATAATGTAGGATTTTTTAAATGGATTGGTGATTTGTCTTTCTGCTGAAAAAAAAGAAAAGCTGTTCATAACCTTAAATTATGTTAGCTTTAGAAGCAATAAAAATTGTGGGGTTTCCTTAATGGCTTCCTTGCCTTGAATTCTGAAATATTTATGAATCTGAAACATATTACACTTTATGTTGAACAATGACTATTAATAGTGTCTGATAAAAAAAGACATCAACTTATTATGGATCATCATTTCAGAGTTGGGTTTATAAAAATATAAATATCAATATTTATAATACAACCTACTAATGCCTTTCAATTTTTAATTCAATTAAATATGTTTTATTGATTTTGTGCTACATGCCTCAAATTAGGCATGATAAAGTTATACAAGCTACTGAAAAAATGCTTAAGCAGTGTTTATGACCACAGCCTAAAAGACTGCCAATAAGGAACAGTGAGGATATGATTCAGATAAGTTTTAACTTTGTAAATACATATGATATAGACAAAATATATATGGAATAACCTATAAAAACATTGAAATATTTCTCTAGTAGGATAATGCATATCAAGTAGAAAAATCAGAAACAAAAATATGGAGAGATATTTTGAAGTATGCATTGGTAAAAGTTAATGATACATTTAGTAGATATAAAGAAGGCTGAAATACAAATATGATTCTGATTTGCAAGCATTCAGTATTTAAAAGTTTTCAATAAAAGTATATATTTTTCAGTTGTCATATAAGATATAAGAAATTACAACACAGACGCACACTGAGACTATCAATACAGTCCATTTAATTGTTTTATGGTAAGACCATGTGAATTCTATTCTTAGCAAATTTCTAATAACCAGTATAGTATTGTTAACTATAGTCATCAAACTGTGCATAATATGTCTAGACTTATTCATCCTACTTAACTGCTTCATACCCTTTGATCAATATCTCCCAATTCCTTCCACCTCCCCACTTAGAACAACCATTCTACTCTATATTCACCTTTTGTATTAGATTCCATTTATAAGTGAGATGATGCAATGCTTTTCTATGTCTGATTTATTTCATTTAGCATAATATCCTCCAGTTCATCCATACAGTAACAATGGCAGGTATTGTCCACATCCTTGCTAACACTTACCTCTTTGGTTTTTTTTTTAGTTTTAGTTTTTGTTTTTACAACAGCCATAATGACTGATAAGAGGTGTTACATTGTGGTTTGGATTTGCACTTTCACGATGATCGGTGCTATTGAACACCTTTTCATACACTGTTGACCATCTGTATGTTTTCTTTGGAAAGATGTCTTTTTAGTTTTCTTGTCCATTTTTTCAAATTGAGTTATTTGTTTTTATGCTATTCAGATGTATGAGATTTTTAAAAATATAGCCTACCTGGTGTGGATCAGTGGTTGAGCATCAACCCAGGAACCAAGAGATTGCTGGTTCAATTCCTGGTCAGGGCACATGCCAGGTTGCAGGCTTGATATCCAGTAGGGGGCTTGCTGGATGCAGCCAATCAAGGTTTCACTCTCAGCTTTGTTTCAATTTCTATGCCTCTATCCCTCTCCCTTCCTCTTTCTCTAAAAAATAAATATAAACATGTTTTAATATATGTACACTGCGTGGTCATATTATTATGATCTCTGAACACATAATAATCTGGCCACTCACTAAGTAATAATAATAATAATAATAATAATTATATATATATATATATATATATATATATATATATATATATATATATATAAAATTACAGGCCCGGTGCATGAATTTGTGCATGGGTGGGGGCAAGCCTGGCCAGGGGGAAGAGACATGGGTGGTTGCCCAGCCTGCCTGCTGGTGGAACTCCTGATCGAGGGGAAAATTTGCATATTAGTCTTTTATTAAATAGGATATACACTAAGTGGCCAGATTATTATGTGTTCAGAGATCATAATAATCTGGTCACTCAGTGTATATATGTATTATTAGATATTATCACCTTATCAGATGTGCTGTTTGCAAATAATTTGTCCCATTTTTAAAAATATATTTTATTGATTTTTTTTTTTTAAGAGAGGAAGGCAGAGGGATAGAGAGTTATAAACACTGATGAGCTGTTTCCTGCACACTTCTTACTGGGTATGTGCCCACAACCAAGGTGCATGCCCTTGACAGGAATCAAACCTGGGAGCCTTGAGTCCAAAGGCTGATGCCCTAGTCATTGAGCTAAACCAGTCAGGGCAATTTGTCCCATTTTTTAGATTTGCCTTATTATTTTGTTGATTGTTTTGATGTGCAGAAACATTTTAGTTCAATGTGGGGTCCATTTGTGTATTCTCACTTTTGTTGCCTATGCATTTGGTATCATGTAAAAATAATTATTGCCAAGGATAATGACAAATGATTTTCCCCCTGTGTTTTTTGTTTGTTTATTTGCTTGATTTTAGGGTTTCAGGTCTTATATGTAAATTTAATCTATTTTGAATTGAAGTTTGTGTATCAATGTAAGAAAATGGTTAAGTTTCATTCTTTTGCATGTGAATAATTTTCTCAACTTTAGTTGTTGAAGATATTATTCTTTATTGTTGTGTGATTGCTGTTTTTGGGTTCTCAACACTTTTCCAATGGCATGTGTTTTCATGCTATTACCATACTATTTGATTACTATAGCTTTGTAAGAGAATTTGAATTCTGAAAATATGACGACTCCAACTCTATTCTTTTTTCTCAATCTTGCTCTGGCTATTTAGTGGTTCCGTGTGAAATTTTGGAATTGTTTTTGCTACTTGTGTGAAAAAATGTCATTAGACTTTTGATAATTAATATTGTTAAGATGTCCATACTAAAAACAATATGCAGCATTGAATCTGCATATTGCTTTTAGTATGGACATCTTAACAATATTAATTATTCTATGCATTATCATGGGATGTATTTCTCTTTATTTATTTCTTCAATATTTTTCATCAGTCCTAGCCAGTTTGGTGCAGTGGATAGAACATCAGCCTGCAGACTAAAGGGTCCCAGGTTTAATTCTGGTTAAGGGCACATGCCTGGGTTGCAGGCTCGATCTCCAGTGTGGGACATGCAGGAGACAGCCATCAATAATTCTCTTATCTTTGATGTTTCTATCTCTCTCTCCCTTTCCCTGCCTCTCTGAAATGAATAAAAATATATTTTAAAAATATTTTCCTCAATGTTTTATAGTTTTCAGTGTACAGATCTTTCAGATCCTTGGTTCCAATTTATTATTAAGTATTTTATTCTTTTATTGCAATTATAAATATGATTATTTTCTTGATGTCTTTCCAGATTATTGGTGAAATAAATACAATTGTATGTTTATTTAGTATCCAAACTTTACTGAATTTGCTTATAGTTCTAGTAGGTTTTTTGTGTTTAACATTTAGAATTTTCTACATCCTATCTAATAAAGGGAGTATGCTAATTCACTGCCACACCCTCCAAGACGGCAGCGCCCAGTTCCCTCATTCCCCCTTGTGGCAGGCATCTGCTCTGCGTGCCTGCATCTGGAGTTCCCCAGTACCCTCAGCACCCCAGCCACCCAGGGCAGGCCTGAGCACAGGCAAGCCATAGATGGCAGCTGCCCAGCTGCCCAGGGCCAGCCCAAGGCATAGGCAACCAGGGCCTGCTGAGGCTTGCACTGCCAGCAGTGGCAGCAGCAGAGGTGTGATGGGGGCGTTACTTTCCCTTGATCACTGGGTCACCTCCCGCCCCTGAAAACTCCTGTACTGTGAGAGGGGGCAGGCCGGGCTGAGGGACCCCCCTCCAGTGCATTAATTTTCATTCACCGGGCCTCTAGTATAATATAATATTATCTGTAAATAGAGACAATTTTGCTTCTTTATTTCTGATTTTGAATGTCTTTTATTTCTTTTTATTGCCTGATTGCATTGGCCAGGACTTCCAGGATTATGCAAAATAAAAGTGAGACCCAGTACTTTTGTCTTGTAGAATAAAAGATAAAAATGACATTGTTACCTCAATAGATGCAGAAAAATCATTTGGCAAAGTCCAACACCTATATGTGGCAAAAATCTCTCAACAAAATAACTATAGTTGAAAAAATTTCCAACATAATAAAGGCCATTTAGAAAAAGCTTATAGCCAACTTATAATCAGTGATGAAAGCCTTTCCTCTAAAATCTGGAACTAGAATTTATTAACTGTAGAATATTTAAACCATAGGTTAGATCTATAGAAAAATATAAAACAAAGACAAGACACAGTGCTTTAGGATAAATGTGGAGAAATGTTTGTAGTAAAGAAATATATATTGGTGGAAAGAAAATGTTTCATAGTTATTCATAACCCTTGCTTCATATAAACTTTTTTTTTTCACTGTGTATTCATTTCTTGTAATAATTAAGGCAACAGTAGTGCTGAAGTAACTAATCCTCCAAATCTTAAAGCAAAAGAAATTATTTTATTTTATAATGTGAATGCTAGCTGCGGTTTCCTGCAGGGTGACTTAAGGACTCATTCTCCTTTCATACATGGCCTTGATATCCTTAACGCACAGCTCTGTTGATTACTGTGGGGATTGCTTTTATTCTAGCCAATCAGAAGAGCAGAAAAATGTATGAATAATTATGAATTTGAGGTTTATATGAATAAGGCCTGGAAAGAGGCCACATCGCTCTTACTCACATTTCATAGTGTCTAACCTAGATTTTTACGCCAAAATGAAAGAGTCTAGCAGGTATAGTCCATACTTTTAATGTAGGAAAAGAGATAGGATTTTATGTTCAGCTACCAAGTTATAATCAAGTTCCTAACAGTGATCTTAAATGAATCTCCAGCTTGTCTTTAGCAGTATACTCTATTGGTTGGCTGCCAGCATTCATTTTCTTCCTTTTTCTTTCTGATGCGAAACATATTCAGTGTTTTCAAGACTGCTCACGGTTGGCTGTCTCATCCCCAGATTCAGGTTTGATGTGATTAACCTAAGTGTAGCCTGATTCTCCTTGCCAGTGATTAAAACAAAAATAGGCACATGACTCAATTCTGTGTAAAGCCAAATGAGGGGAAATCTCCTTATAGACTCCTCAGAGAGATGGGAGAAAGCACGTTCTGAGTCTTCTGGATATTACTGTAGCTGAAAATGATGCCTCCCTCCCAACTTCTACAGGTATTTTTGTTACAGTATTGAGGATGAAGATTTAAAGGACAACAGCAGAGAATAGTTAGAAGCAATCAGAAAACGGGTGACATCATTTCTTGGGTGAATACACAAAGCCTTCAGCCTCTGTTACTTCTTGATGTACTAACATGCTAGCTAATGAATACATTTTATTCCTGAGAATTTGAAATAGTATTTGACAGGCAAGAATGTACTCCTCTCAGATTAAGTCAAGAGCAATTCCTCTGAGGAGAGTAGTTGATGGGCAACCTCTGGGTGTCCTACTTCAGGAGCTTCTATGTTGTGAATGCAGATGACATGCCCCACCTAGGATGCCCCCTGCCAATGGCTGAGCAAGGTAGGTTTACCAGGGCTTACCCAACAAAGGACACTTCTAAACGGCAATGTTTGTTCTGGGGCAATTTCAGTCTGACTAGAACTTTCTCACATCTGGGATGCTGTCTGAAGTTCCTCCTTCTTCCCAAGTATCCTTCCGGGTGTCTCTCTCCTTTCACAGGTGCCAGACTTGCATCATGATCTGGAGACACCTTTAGCTTCTGCTTGCTCCAGACGTGTTTCTTCCATTCACCCTCTTGCATGTGGAATTTCATATTGGCATCTGATTCTCAAAAGACCCAAACTGAGATAATGTTCCTTATCCTCAGTAACACAGATGTTGAAGACAACGGCATTTACTCATAGTTCTTGATAACTGAATTATCAGTGAAATTTAAAAGATATTTTGAAACCCCGAAGAATATATATGCAGTTTCAGGATCATGAGTACTTGAACTCTCACTACTTGCATGTTCAAATAGACATAAACTTAGTGAGTGTATTCAGATATTAAAAAGTGAAGAATTGTAATAAATCATAAAATTTAACAGGGGAAATACTTCCATTATGTATTATGTTAAATTGCTAAAAATCTCATAACTTAATATATTTTCTTTAGCTTGTTGAAGCGATTTATAGCTGGAACATAAGAATGCTTGATGAAACTCAACTGAGTCAATTCAACCATGAAAAATGAAATTACTAGTGGTTATTTCTTCAATTTTATAAAAAGAATAAACTACTATAAAATAAAGTTTTAGAAGGAGCTCTGTATCTGCTTAATTCATTCATATTATGTTCATTGCACTTTAAAATTAAATGGCTTCTTTAAAAATAATGCAAAATTAGATATCCAGGGATACTTTCCAGTGGATTACTTGAAAACTGCTTATGAAAGCATCACCACAAGCCACAAATTGAGCCTGTTTTCAGAAACTTGCTCTAGATGAGATGCTCAATGTGCACATTTGCTGAAATGCAGTTTTATGAAGAGGCACTTATTCCCAAGAACTCAAAGAGTAGCCATTTTTGGAAGTAAAGACCATATCATAAGTTTGTATATTTTTTAATCAAGTGGGATTTATTTTAGAAAAACTACTTAGAACAATCTTCTTTAAAAAGGCCTTCATTCTGAAATCAAAGACAAAGCTATATAGATACATTTGATATTGATATATAACTACTTGGCTTAGTTGGTCATAATTAAGTTAATCAAATTTACTAAAAAGCAAAAAAAAAAAAATGGCAAAACATCCAACATTTACACCCTTGGTTTAGCATTCATTCATATTTCTTGATTCAATTAAATACTACTATGATGGTTATCAATTAGTATCATTAATAATTTTTTTATGTGCATCATCATCCATTCTACATTTACTGATTGGCATTACATGGAAAAAATAGCTCTTCCTTCTATTTAAATATTTAAATAAAGAAAAAAGGCAAGACACTTCCATTTATATAATAAATAATTATATAATTAAGTGACATACATAACAAACCTAAATATGTAATTATTCCAAAACAGTTATTCAAAACACATAAAGTGTAAATCATTTAATCAAAACCAAAAATTATTATATATAAAAATACAGTATGAAATTTTAACATTTCTTTCTCAATAATCAAAAAAGTGAACTTTGCTAAAGACAAGAAGTTTTGAAAAACACTACTGAACAATTTTACCAATTGATATTTCTGGAGTAATTAAAGAAATAATAGCAGAATATGCATTTATTTCAAAAGTACAGAGAACATCTGTCATGATGGGTCACATTTTGGTCTCTAAAATGAATCAATTAATTTTTATGAATCTTTGATGAGCAAAGTATTTTCATTTATATATATATATAAATCAGTAATAAATGTTATTTGGAAAATATTCAGTTTTGAAAATGGCCTTGTACATTTGTAAATCATCTAAGGTTTAAGTGAGAATCACGAATGAAATCATGAACATACACCACATTAAAAATTCATGGG
Source organism: Pipistrellus hanaki (assembly GCF_964339955.1). Lineage (NCBI taxonomy): Eukaryota > Metazoa > Chordata > Mammalia > Chiroptera > Vespertilionidae > Pipistrellus > Pipistrellus hanaki. The sequence continues at coordinate 40,326,182 of NC_140507.1, read as the reverse complement.
TGCTTTGAAATAAGTTAGATGGCAATATTTGCTTATATTAATACATCAGTCTGCTTTGCCTGCCATAAAATATACAACAGATTGGATGGCTTAAGTTATAAAAAATATATTTTCTTATAGTTCTGGAGGCAAGAAGTCTCACCTGAATCAGTTACTCGCGAGGACTCTCCCTGGCTTGCAGTGGCTGTGTCCTCACGTGACTTCCTCTGGCCAGGTGTGCAGAGAGGGTCCGTCTTCCTCTTCTTATGAGGACACCAGCCTTGTTAGATTAGGGCCTCATCTTTATAACTCATGCAACCTGAAGGCTTTCTTAAAGACCCTATCTTCAAATACAATCACATCGGGGATTAGGACATCAATATTATCATTTTTGGTGGGACACAAGTGCATAACAACTAGAAAAAAGACAAAAGAAACAAATCAATGACCTCTGCACTTGAAGCCAAAGTAAACAGGGGAATGCTATAATAAAATAAGTTTTTAAAAATCAATAAGAAATTAATACAAGACCAATATAGAATATCAATGAAATAAAACCTAGATTATTAAAAAATGAAAAAATCTAAGCATATCAGTAAGAAATGATAAAAGATAGAAATTACTAACACTAGTAATAAAAGAATATTACTAATTACATTGTAGACTGTATAAAATAATTTTAAGCATATATATTTTTTAAAAGTTTATGCATGCAAATATGTTTTTGATTAAGTAAACTGCTCAGTGTAGTCAAAGCTAGTGAAGCAACATCTTTTGCACAGAGTTGCATTCACAACACTGATCTCTCCCTTAAGAGACCTCTTAGTTTTCTATTGATGTTGCAACAAGTTACTACAAATTTAACATCTTAAAACAACACGGATCCATTACCATGCAGTTCTCTAGGCCAGAAATCTGACACTGGTCTCACTATGCTAAAACCAAAGCATTGCTAAGATGTGTTCTTACAGAGGCTCTAAGAGAGACTCTGCTTCCTTGCCATTCTCAGTTCCTAGTGACCACCTGCACTCCCTATTCATGATCCCTTCCTTCATCTTCAAAGCTAACAAAGGCTGGGTGAGTCCCTTTCATATTTATCCTGCCTCTTCTATCCTCCCATTTTTCTCATGCTCACTGCATGCAAAAAGGGTTCACAGATTTTAAAGATCATGTGATTAATTTGGGCCTACCCTGATAATCCAGTATAATAACCCATAGTATTAAACACATACACAAAAAATACATTTTCAAGGATAGATTAAAAAATCTATATTTCACTTTATAATATTTTGGATTCTAGAAGTATTGTAGGATAACCACATATATTTTAAATAATGCAATTAATATTTGAAGTATAATTTTTATCATCCTGTTTGCTTTCATTTTCTAGAGATTAAAAATTTTATCTTATATATTATTTTTAAGAAAAGCTCCTAGAATCTTCAACTATAAAAAGGATATGTGCATGAAAATGTGTAAATCAGCTTAATCTTCGGAAATTTTATTAACCAAGTTCGAGTAAAATTACATAAAGGGCAATAATGCATTTTACTTACTTTCTCACATTTTCCTAATGAGCCTTGGAAGTTTATAGAATTATTTTAATTAGGGTTATAAACTTTTACCTGGGCAGGTGATAGGCTAATTACCTAATTTATATGCAAACCAAGCAATTTTCTCTAGGCTTTTTACCACTTTATCTTTCCACTTCATTTTCTCTTATTTTAATTAATTAATACTTGTTTTGTTTTTGTCTTATTTAAATAAATGACTAAAAATTAGCCTCAGCACAAACTCTATGTTGATGGTTCAAATAGGTAGTATTTTATTCCCAGTATGTTTTGCGTGAAAGTACCTTTGCTATTTTCTGTTTATTTATATATATATACATATATATACACAAAACACATTATACCTTTGAAAAGAACACTATCAACTAGCATAAAGTATTTCAATATTTTAGTGTTACTATAATAAAGTAATAATAAAAATATAATGATGTACATACTTAATAATTATATCCGTGGAAAGATTGATAACAAATTCTGTTTTTCTCATTGTTTTCCTTTAGTGATGAAAAAAAAACAAACCCTAAATGTATCTATTTTAATTTATTCTGAGATTAGCTCCATACCTGTAATAAAAATATTGCATAACATTTTTAATGAATTGGCAAAAAAGCACTTGCACTTGGATTTAAAAGCTATGTAGTTTTAGGGTTGCCGTCATAGTATTTTCTGTGCAATTATTATTTGTTGAAAAATTCAAAACAAAGAATGGGCTTTGAAATAAATATACATATAGGTAAACAGATTTAAATTTTTCACTCCATTTCAACCAACCATTTAGGAAATGTAATAGGTGTATCACTTTTGCTTGAATTATTTAGATACTTTTCTCCTATAAGAGTAAACTTTCTAGTTCTCTCCTTTGATGAAAAATAATTACAAACACACATAGATACACTCTCACACACAATGAAATCATTGCTCTATCTTCAATAAGATGTTTTTATTAGTATTTTGAATAGAATTTAGAAGGGTTTTTTTTTGTTTTGTTTTGTTTTGTTTTGCTTTTTTAACCAAGGCTAAATCAAACCACAGATGATAATGTAAGGGAGCAATATAATATAAAAATTATCATATTCCTTGATAGAATGAAAAATGTGATTCACTTCGAACATCTCAAATGACAGTCAAATTGTACCACAAAGAGATTAGCTGATTATACTTGAAAACAAAAGTTATACAAACGCTATGTAAGGCATTGCCCTTTTCCTCTGCTAGAGGGCATTTATTCATGGACATCCTGTGTGCTTCCTGAGGGGCGAGATTGACCTGGAACCCTATGGGCAGCTCTTCACTGTTAAGCTTGCCAACTATTTGTCAAAAATGATTAGTGAGAAATAAGAAAAGAAAAACGTCCCTGTTGATAATAGAGAGCAAATAAAAGAGACTGAAGTTGTCAACAGGAATCACATTTGTTCAGTAAGAATACTCTGCATTTGGTAACTTTTCACTGACCAACCTTTATTTTTACATATTTTAGTGATAACTCATTTAATTTGACAGGTTTGAGTTATTTAAAAAAAAAAAAAAAAAAAAAACCCAACTCTGCTATCTCAAATGTGTGAATACATTGCAATCATTCTTACTATAAATAATAATTTTATTTGAGTTATCCAGATGAGATGTATAGATAATTAAATGTGGTTTAATCTTAACTATGCTTTTAGAAATTTATTTGAAGTGTCTTTCAATTCATTATAATCCCAAACAGATTTTATGTAAAAAAATTAAATTAGAACATTTATTACAACTAGATCTTGGCATATATTCTGAATATATTACAATATAAAAGCTAAAGAAAACTGTAAATTTTTCTAAACCGGTTCATAAAAACCTTACATTTCTTATTAAAAAATCAATATTAATGTTGGAGTAATATTTTGATCTATTGTATTCATAAGATTAATGGAATTCTTTAGCTATTCTTTTGAATCTTTTCTTAATGAGGTGAGAAAGATAATACAGATTTTCAATACTGGAAAATGTAATGTTTGAACAAATGTGCTTAGTTTTAGATTTATATTGAACTACAATAGATCCATATGTTGCATAAGGTAAAATGTCCTAAATAATTGATATTGATATTGGATTATCAGATTTAATAATATTTCATATTAAACATTGAAAATATATTACCACATTTATTTAAAACCCAGAAAGAAATTAACTCAAGTCCCAAGAGAAATTTAAGTTTCGGTACTCCTTATGCTAATTATCTTAGAGATTCAAATACTGAAGTTTAATCTCCATTTTATTTAAAATGCATCACAAATCCCTATTACAAAAGGATGGACTTTTATTTTTGAAAGTCATCTTTGCCTTTTACTCCTGCTGACTGGTAGATATCCTAACCAGCCCTACCACTCAAACACTTTTTAAAAGTTGGCAAAACATTAAAAAAAAAAAAAAAGCATATTGCTTTAACGCTTCAATGAACAGACAAGGATAAAAAACCCACATAGAAATTAAGCATTGACCTTGAGAGCATGCACTAGTCCTGATAAGGATGAGGTCAGACTCCTTCTTCTGAAGGGCAGGGGAACAGAGACAAAGCTCAAGGGCCAACCAAGCTCAAAGGGAAGGGAAGCAGGGAAATCCCATTAAGTAAAGGACTGCATAGAACTGCATCCTTCACATGAGGTGAACTGGTAGTAAGCATGTCCTTTTCCTAAAATGTGGTAAACAAAATGGCCTCCGTTGGACTGTGAATCTAATTGGATAGAAGTGTATATCATCCTCAGGGATATAGCCTGTCACTCTGTCTCAATGCACAGGACTCCGCTGACCCTAGTTTCCACTGTTTGATGTCTCATAGTAGGGCCTCTTGCCCTTCTACAGAGAGAACACAGATAATATTCAGAAAAGTGTCTGTCCCTGCTATGGATATCACAGGATGTCTCATTCTGATCTGCTCATGGGGCGCTGGCAGTATTAGTCCATCAGTGTAAATCAGGAGCGTTTCAGGTTCTAGATTTAGAAGTCCTTACGATGGAAATAAATGGCTCCTCAGCATCTAAGACAGAGGGCCATTGCCCCACAGTTAGTGCTCTGTCAGTACGGAGCTACTCAAGAGGCCATTTGGGGTCATGGTTCAGCCTCATTCCCAGTGCTGAGTCCTAGCATCATTATTTGTTGAATCTGCACAATTCACTAACAACTCACAATCTTTATAGGCTGACTGCCATACTTTCCTTCTTTGTGAAAAATAATTCACTCTAGTCTGCTTACTCTAGTGAATAAAATTGCCTCTGAAGTACGTGCCCTCTAAGGTGTGCCATTTTTTAATATTTTATACTGTGTTTTTACTGTACCTGTAATTACATGTTTAGACACAAAAATGTCACGGTGTTACAGTATTCAGTACCTTAGCATTCCGTACAGATTTGTAGCTTAGGGGCAAAGGATTTACCATACAGCTTAGGTGTGTGGCTATACTAACTAGGTTTGGGTGTGTATACTTTATGATGATGTTTGCATGATGAAATCGCCTAGCAGTGCATTTTTTAGACCGTATCCCCCTTGGTAAGTGCCATATGACTGTATATATAATATGTACTTTCAGAAATGTCTGCTGGCCTTTTGAAATAAAAAGGTTAAAACCATTTATTTTTATCTTTAGTGAATAGATTTCAAGTTAACTTTTATCTGGTCCTGTAAAAAGATTGACACACAATATGGAAATAAAAAAAAATATTTACAGAAAAGTGTCCATACAGATACATTTTAAACAGATGATCTAATTAAAATAGTAGCCACCAAACTGTTTACTTAACAATCTCTATTATTTGCCATTTAATCTGCATCTATTCTAATCTCTATCTGTAATGATTTTCAGTTTAACAGATTATTTCAGTTTATAAATCTATTGTTAGTAACCTGCTGCCAGCTAAATCATTAAAATTATTTATGTGTTCTGAAAGGATTAGTTTTTTCAAGCTGCTTTCCATCAAAAATTGATGAGGGTTAATGAAGACTTAATAAGTTATTCTGTAATAAAAGTCAATGTAGGAATGCTGACATATGAGCTCTATAGTTAAAAAATACTTATGTCTATTCTCAGATTTTTAATAGTTCTAAGCACTCTGTCTATAGTAGGATAATTTAACAATTTGTCCGATATTTGAAAAATATTTTCTTACTATACTATAGATGATACATAGCTCACATAACAGATACAGAATTCCTTAATAAATTTACAATCTAATTCTTTTTTATAAGAGGAAAGCTTTGTGAAGTGATTTTCAAATATTCTAAATTTAAATGTTTTTATTTCTATTGGTTCCAAACATACTGAAAATACTGCCTGAACACTTGGTACTGGTTTGTGAGTTAAAGAATATTTAACATTGTTGGAAAATGCTGTATTCAAGATGTTCAGGTCAGAGTTCAATTTATGCTAAAAATTATAAAGAAAGGGAAATGAGAGATATGGGGTGGGATTAAATAACAACCATGGTAAAGGGGTTCAAATAATTTGACTTTGACTTTGGAAGATGGGCACACAATGCAATATACAGATGATGTATCATAAACTTGCACACTTGAAATCTACATAATCGTATTAACCCTGACACCCCAATGCATTTAATTTAAAACAATAACAGATAATAAATCTGCAAGTTGTAGATTGATTTGTAAAATTTATGAATATTTTTCCTACAGTGTATCATTGTTTAAATCATTTAGTTATTATTTTGAAACATTTTTTCATGCAACATACTTTCATTTTTTTTCTTTCCAAATTGAATTTGGCAAGCAGACCACAAACCAAATGCAAAAACTATGGATAACATACATTAATTTTTACATTTTGTTGAAAGACTTTATCTTTTGAGTATATTTCAAATTGTATAATAAAAAAGAAATAAAATGACTAAATATACATAAAGGTGTTACAGATTGTATTCCACATTTTCTTTCTTTCAATATACTTTGCAGACATAGCCATTCCAAATTACTATTTCACAAACTAAGATGATTCTCAGTAGGGTAGCTTTACCTCATGTTGTTTTCATCAAAGGGAGCTTAGTTTATATTTTCCCATCTGAATATTGCCATTACATTACTAATTTACACATTGGGAAAAGGGTCAAGAGTATTCCAAATTTTGATGACATGATATTAACCTGAAAAGGGAATGTTAATAACTGATGAAATATATCCACAGTAGTTCACCATCAACATAGTTTAAATTCATGTATTTTGATTTAAAAAAATCTATCCGATATTGTTGAATTATCCTACAAATTGAGTTTTTGTATATTAATATTCATTATTGGAGACAGTAAAATATAGGTTATATTACACCATATATGTAAAGTGAAATTTATGGAAAGAGTATATATTAAAATAAATGTTACCTGGGTGAAGTGATATTCAATATAGTAGAAAAATTTATTGAAAAATCATATATATTACAAGGTTAATATGCAAATAGATTGAACGGTGGTACAACTAGTTGCTATGATGCACACTGACCACCAGGGGACATCTGCTCAACGCAGGAGCTGCCCCCTGGTGGTCAGTGAACTCCCACAGGAAGAGCACCCCTCAGCCAGAAGCCAGGCTCAAGGCTGGTGAGCACAGCGGTGGTGGTGGCGGGAGCCTCTCCTGCCTCCTCAGCAGCGCTAAGGACATCCGACTGATGGCTTAGAGAGAGGGCACAGGCCACGCTGAGGGACCCTTCCCCCACCTAGTGCGTGAATTTTGTGCACCAGGCCTCTAATGATTAAATAAAATAATGTATTATAATGCTTTTCTATGATAACTAAAATAGAAATTAAGGAAATGGTTTTGAAAGTCATCATCATTCAAACTATACACATAGTGTTATACTAAAAATACCATTTTTTATTAATATTTCTGAAAATGAATAGTTTTGTCTAATCCTTCCTAAGGTTTTTGTCTGAATATAATGTATTGCTGTCTTATTCTAAAATATGAGTATGTTTTTAGTTATTGATGAAATAACTAACTACCTTTCTTATTCCAAGTTTTGTAATTCTGTACAGTAAGTTTGTTTTTTTTAATTTTATAATTTATTAAAAATGCAAATAGAATCTGGATATAGTTATTTTTTTACTGTTCAGTGCATTAGGACTTAATAAGTGATGTACATCTATCCTAATAAAAGGATAATATGCTAAGTAGACGGGTAGACCTTCTTGATGTCCCTCCCAACAAAGTTATGGTGGCGAGGCTGGGGCGGTTAAAGAAGATCAGGCCAGGAGGGGAGTGCATTTGGAGTGATCAGGCTGATTGGGGGGCATTTGGGGACAAGCAGGTCAGCAGAAGGGGGCAGTTGGGGTCAAGCAGGCCAGTGGGGGGCAGTTGGGGACAAGCAGGCTGGCAGGGGGGCAGTTGGGGGCAAGCAGGCTGGCAGGGGACAGTTGGAGTTGAGCAGGCAGGCAGGCAGAGTGGTTAGGGGCGATCAGGCAGGCAGGCAGGCAGAGTGGTTAGGGGCGATCAGGCAGGCAGGCAGGTAAGCAGTTAGGAGCCAGTGGTCCTGGATTGCAAGAGGGATGTCCAATTGCCGGTTTAGGCCTGATTCCTGAAGAGTCCCAGATTGGAAATGGTGCAGGCTGGGCTGAGGGATACTCCCCTCCCCATGCACAAATTTTGTGCACTGGGCCACTAGTGTCTAAAATAAAAAAGATTAAAAAATATGTATATTAAGTTCATCACCTTAATCTTATAGAGATATTTATGAATATCATTTTTATACCTCATAAAATATATTTTCAAAGATAAAATGTAAGGTCTTTGGGAGGTTATGAAAATAATATTTTCCAACAAAAATATTATATATTTTTTAGATTTCTTCAGTTATAAAAATAAGGATGTAATCACAACATTGAGTGAAAAATAAAAAGTTATATTTCATATATAAATGAATTAATATTCAAGCAAGTTATTTTTGTTGGTGTATTAATATAGTAAAATATGCTGCTTTATTTTGGGCATCTTTGATAATATGGAGTTAACATTTTGAGAATGACAGAAGAACAATTAGAAACCAGTTCATAGAAGAGTTATGAATAAAGAAAATAAATAGAGCAGAGATCAAAATTGGATAGATGCACAATTGAAATACTTGCAAACTAGAGAGGGAACTGCAGAAAACACTATGGCAGATCATCCATTTCTTTGATTGGTGAGAGTAATTACGAGTGTTTTGACAACTGAAATGAAAAATCAGACCCAGGTGGAGATGCACACCAGAAACACTACCTACCCGAATTATTTTACTCAGTTGTAGGAAATATATGAGAAAGTAAATAGTTATTCCTTAAAATTCCTTTTCCCCCCTAAAATGGAAAGGAACACCATTGCAATTTTTTTTTTTCATTTTCTTCCTCACATGTTCTTTTGTTTTCTCATAGAAACCATTTTTCTTTTCAAAATAAGTGTTTACCATACTGTCCATTTGGAGTCACAGATACAATGTCTTATGCAAGTACATATTCCCGCATCGAACAGCACAGGCCACTGATCTCCAGGTGTGCTACCAGAGAAGAGTGGTTGTTTTGTGTTTTTTTGTTTTTGTTTTTGTGTAGCTCTACAAATACATCATGACAACTGGAAACTTTACTCTGGGAACTGTTACAAAACTAACATCTGTCACTTTTAGCAGGTAAATAGAAAAGTATTAACAAATAAAAGAGCTGAATATCAGATTAAATGGAGGATGGAAGTAGAGCTTACTCTTTCTAAAATTTTGAAAGGAAGGCGAGCTGAAAGCACAACTGTATTATCACTTACAAAAATGTCTCTGCAGTCTGCAGTGCAAGCAATTATGTTGCCATTTAATTCCCAAGCAACTGAGAAACACTTGTTTTCCAACCATCCTTTGAATGGGTCTGGCCAGCTGAGCTGGTGGCCAAATTGTTTATTTCTCCCCGTGAAGAGTTTTCCCTTATCATTCCCTTTAATTTCTCTGCATGCTGGGCGCACTTTCAAATCTGAACTCACATTGACCTTTGGTCAACTCTTTACCAAACAAATCTGTTCTTAATATTCTCAGATATAATAATTCCCCTCTATCTTCCACCTTTTATCTAAGCATTCCCTCAAATACTTGCTTAAATTGGATTCTGGATTCTCCCATATAATCCTTGATACAATTTTCTGTTCCTTCAACATTCTGGCTTTTTATTTTTTTCTGAAAACACTTTTCCTCCAGATTTTGTCTATTTCTCCTTCTCAATATTTACGTCTAATATAAATATTTTCATCTGCTTTTAAATAAGGTTGGTCTCTTCACCTGTGATTTTTAAAATCTTTATCTTGGTAACGTACTTCCTTTTCTGAAAATGAATGTTTAATTAAAAATGTCTATTTTGGCCCTAGCCAGTTTGGCTCAGTGGATAGTGTTGGTCTTTGAACTGAAGGGTCCCGGGTTTGGTTCTGGTCAAGTGCAAGTACCTCTGTTGCAGGCTTGATTCCCCCACCCTGGTTGCCCCTATGCTGGATGCAACCAATCAATGGATGTGTATTTCTCACATCGACTTTTCTTCTCTCCACCTCCCTTTTACCCTCTCTGAAAATGGAAAGCCCTAGCCAGCAGGAGGCTTGAGTTTTCCCAGCAATGAAGGAAGCCAAGCTTCCCATCCACTCTGGCAAGCCCTAGCCTCTGCTGAAGGCCACAAAGTTTCCATTATAGAAGATAAATAAATCCTAGATACTTGCTTCCAGCCAACTCTGGCCTCTGCTCGAAGAGGCACTGAAACAAAAAATAAAGAAAAAGAAAAAGAGGAAACGCTAGGACCTTAGTTCTTCGGGGGTGATCAGGCCAGATTGGGATGGCAGGGGCTGTTGGGGTAAGCAGACCAGCAGGGGGGCCAGTTTGGGGTGAGCAGGACACCAGTGGGAGTCAGTTGGAGATGATCAGGACAGTGGGGGGGGGGGCAGTTTGGAGTGATCAGGCCAGCATGGGGGCAGTTAGAAGTGAGTAGGCTGGCACGGGGGGCAATTAGGGGTGGTCCGGCTGGTGATGGGGACAGTTGGGAGTGAGCAGGCCGGCAGGAAGAGTGGTTAGGGGCAGTCAGGCAGACAGGTAGGCAGTTGAGCAGCTGAAGCCCACAGTCCCGGGTTGTGAGATGTCCGACTGCTGGTTTAGGCCTGATTCCTATAAACCAGGGGTCCCACATTGGAGAAGTTGCAGGCCCGGCTGAGGAACACCCCCCCCCATCCCGTGCATGAATTTTGTCCACCAGGCCACTAGTTTGTATGTATAATATAATATGTCTGTATATTCACTATATATCCTATACATTGCTCTCCATCAATATCCTAATTATATGTACTCAAGCATTCTTATATTAGTCTATGAAATGTTTAAATTAATGGCATTTCCATTAATTTTTAACCGAATCTTATAAAACTTAAGCTACATATATGATTTTTGATCAGATTAAATATATATTTTTTTCATTTTTATAGCTATGAATGTTAAGAATTTGATATTTCCAGTCAAACATGGATCTTTTTACTCTTGGAGACTAATCCTAAATTATTTGTGAGCCTTAAGAGTGTGCAATAAGTGATGAATCTAATATTATTTTGCTCAATCTATATATAATTTGAGCTCAAATATATTAATGAAGCAAGTTTATTTCCACATATAACTTGAATTGTGAGATATTCAGGTACCTATTTATATCAATGACTTAGTGAACTATATTATTTAATCGGAGCTATACAACAAGACATCGTGAAACATTGCAATGATAAATATTTAGGGTATGAAAACAGTTTACAGTTGTCTTTTTTAGTTTCCATGATGTAGACAGCTAATCACATTGTACACACACTGAGGTTTATATATAGATAGATATATGTTCAGATTCTGATCCCTTACATTCTACCATATGAACAAGATTTTTAATAGAAAGTGATCTTAAATATGCCTCCTTACCTTAAGCATTTTATAATTGAACTAACTTATTCTTGGTTAAAACCTCCTAGCATTTTGATACAACTCTAGGGTTAAGATTTGAAAGTATTTCCACATTTTACTGCAGAAAAATCTACCTTTTGAAAAGATTTAGAACACCCTTTTCAAATCCACTAAGGACAGGTGTTCATGCCTTACAGGTTGAAAAGTTTAATTCTCTAAGTTAATTAGCATTTTAATTTTCTGCCTAAAATAAAAGGCTGTTCATATTTTTAGGTATACTGTTTGACATGCCCATCCTAAATTATATATTCTAAATAACTATGTTCAGTGTGATAATTCAGACAAAGGGATTACTATTCTCTTTTATTAGCTTCACCCTATTTCACTGAAACTTTCCCTCCTTTTCGCTTCCTTCATGGGTGCAGTGTATGCTAAAAGTAAATTTTTGTTTGAGGTGTTTAAAATATTTGATAATTATCCTTAAGTTTGTAATGCTTTTCTGCTATTATCATGATTTAACAAGTGCTATATAGTCTGTCTCTTAGTTATCTGAAGTATGTGCTATCTCTAATCTAAAACATTTCATGTCTTAAAAGTTGAATTACAAAAGAACAGTCAAACCATGCAAAGATGTGATATTTAGAATACCAGTTATAAAATAAAATAATTCAGCTTATAAAGTAACTACTTGAAATATTATGTTTCAAGTAAATATTTAAATCTAATTTTCAACTTTCTTATGCTTTGGAAATTTTATAAGCACTTAAGTTAATAGATAGAGAGAATGGAATCAGAATATTCAAAATTTGGGAAAATTTATTATAAATTTTGAATAATTTGCAAGAGAAAAAACAGTGGTTGTTTCATTTTATATCACTTTCCCAAGCCCAATATTTTGCCAATTGAAAAACTAAGGAAAATAAAAAGAAACAACATGTTTATTTATGCAGATAGCATTGAATGAAAGCAAAATATGTAAAAAACAATCAGAAAGGACATATGCTCCCCCAATTCCATAGCAGCACAATTCACCATAGCTAAGATTTGGAAACAGCCTAAGTGCCCATCAGCAGATGAGTGATGAGTGGATTAAAAAACTGTGGTACATCTACTCAATGGAATACTACGCTGAGGTAAATAACCATGGATGGAACTGGAAAGTGTTATGCTAAGTGAAATAAGCCAGTTGGAGAAAGATGAATATCACATGATGTCACTCATAAGTGGGATATAATGATCAACATAAACTAATGAACAAAAATAGATCCAGAGACAAAGAAATACTGAATAGACCATCCAACCTCAGAGAGAAAGTGTGGGGTAGGGTGGGGTAAGAGATCAACCAAAGGACTTGTATGCATGCATATTAATTAGCATAACCAATGGACACAGACACTGGGGCCATGAGGGCTTATCCTGGGGTGCGGGAGTGGCAGGCGGGGGAGGTCAATTGGGAAAAAAGGATACATATGTATGTAACATTTTAAACAATAATAATTTAAAAAATTAAGTAAATAAGCTCTCCAACCAGAGAAAAAACAAACAAACCATAGTTAGATGTATTGTTAATTCAAAACTATAAAAATATTTATTTATTTCAGCTAGTTTGCAATGAAGGCTTTTCATTTTTCTCCTCATATAACTTGTCTTCCATATCTCTCCAAGAGCTCTGAAGCTGAAAGTCTATCTCAGTGATCTATACTTTTAATGTTCTCATCCCAAGTGCATTCGAAGCCTCCATAATACCTCCAAGGCTACAGTGCAGAGTGACCAATGAAATTGGAGGGTTCTCATCCCAGTTGTAGAATCAGGCCAAGCACCGAGATAAGCAAAGCATATCCACTCTCCACCAGAGAGAACTGAATATTTAAATGTTTCAGTTTGTATAACAGCATGTCGCTAGGTATGGTATTTTGAAAAACATTTAAAAAATATCTTCAAAGTATCAAATTTGAGGTCAAATGACATATGTGACTCAGTTTGGAATGGGTCAAATCAAATAATATATAAAACAATACATCATAATTTACTAAGCATTTTAAAATAGAAACAGATACTTTTAATTCTATTTTATATTAGATAACAGTTATTTACTTCCCTTTCTCAGAAAAAACAACATTTATTTAGAAAGCAATCCACTATATAAAAGAATCACTCATAATATTAGCAGTAATGGCTCCTAAGAATATACCAGTAAGAATAAAACTAATTGAATTTGCACCATTCTCAAAAGCTAAACATAATCCCATTATTATTACTTTTATAAGCATACTCCAGTTATAAATATAGCAGCATTCAGAAAAAGAGTATTAAAACATTAAAGTGACAATATATTGAACAAAATTCTTAAGACAAAACAGGAACAAAACAATTTTTCGCATACTATATTTGCCCTTTAGTAAAAAAAAAAAATGTTTTCTAATTAATATTTCATTTACCTTTGGGACAAGTACATAATGCAGTCATCAATTTGCTTAGATTCTGGAATACCATTCATTTATGTACATATTTTCTCTATTCAAATTTACTATTTATATAACTTCTCAATTTGCATATATTAAATCATCATGCATAATTTACCATATTTTGAATGTTTATTAATGAAAATCCTATTCTAAGATTTTTAGATGCTCTTAAATTTTAAACACTCAAATACTTAAAAACTGAAAACTCAGCAATTGAGTTTTAAAATATTATTTTATGAAATAAGTATTCAATTATAAATGTTAGCTGTGTTCTATCACTATGACTATTGGGATGGATGATGATTAGTTATTAAAGCTCTTTTGTTAATCCACATTCTTTTTAAAATAATAAGTGGGATATTCTGTTCAGTTTAGTAAAATTCTTCTACCCTTTGAAATCTGTTAGTAGTTTCCATCCACTGACCCTTCTCTGTATTGTTTGCCATACATCCCCATCTGTCTTTGTGTATACAGAGTTGAGTATGAGCTGTTACTCTTATCTTGACACTTATCACAATAGCCCTGAATAGAGTGTTCCTTACTGTTTTAATGAGTGTCAGAATAAGGTTCCTTTAACAGAACCTACAAAGTATTAGTCAACTAATTTTTAAATTTCTTTATTGATTATGGTATCACATATTTGTCCTCATCCCCCAAACTCCTCCCCATGTATGCCCCCACCACCTGTTGTCCATGACCACTGGTTAGGCTTATATGTATGCATACAAGTCCTTTGGTTGATCTCTCCCCTTTATCCCCACTCTCCCCTACCTTCCCTCTAAGATTTGAAAGTCTAATAGATGCTTCCCTGTCTCCAGGTCTGTTCTTGTTCATCAGTTTATGTTGTTCATTATTTCCCCTAGATGCGTGAGATCATGTGATACAAGAAATACACTTATAAGAACCTAAAATGAGATAAGTCATAATGGTCATGCTAAGAGGCAAATGAATCAGTCTGTAGTGAGTTTCTTCCTGGGCCAACAGTTCTTTTGAGTCCCAATTTGGTTAACTATTAAACTACTCCAATATGACCTTCAGAGTTTTTCTCAAGTATAATTCACTCTCATATTGTGAAGATTTGTTTACTTTGTGTATACATGGTAAAGCAAAATATTTTAGTTCTTAGGAGAAATTTTTCTGCACCATGCTACATGGCTCTAAGCCTTCTGTCTAAATCTCTCATTGAACCCTATTTGGATTAATAAATCAAATTGAGTATGGAGTATTTATTCCACTCTGTGTGAACTAATGGAGGTAAATATTGGATGCTAAAACAAACCTGGACATTCAGACCTTCATGAAAAAAAGTATTTTTACTACAAATCTTTCTCAAATCTGACTCATATCAATTGAGAGTATTCCAAGTAATTATTAAACTAATTTATTTGAACAAATATAGAAAGTATTATCTTCATGTATTTACCTATTTGATTACATTCCTAGAAGTTTGGAGATTGAATTACTTCTTTTGATTGAACTTGAGTTTATGGTTTAGCAAAAAAATAACAGTTGTTCAGTACTCTGAATATTTCTGCCATGAAAAAGACATATTCTGAATTATTTAGCACATATTTTCTTTACAAGCAACATTTGCTGGTGTAAATGGAGTAATATTAAAATCTATTTTCATTTTGCAAAATTTGGCAAAAATGAAATTTATATTGGTTCAGATAATCTACATTATTGGGGAGTCACTGATTTATAAGCATTTCTTATCATTGCATAATTTCATCCTTAGTTTGCCTTCTGCAAAGTCATTACTCTGGAGTCGATAACAAAACACAAAAGTCAAATTTCTCTTTTTTACTTCTTCATTTTGAGCAAATATTTACTGAGAAGTTCATCTGTACCATGCAGACTGCTAAGCTTTTAAGTTCATTAGCGCTATTTCTTTTCTGAGGTAGATATTTACTGTATCATTCAGGGCGTAGCCAGTAAAACAGAAACCAGTGTGGGACTTATAAACAATTTGATTTTAATATAGAGAAAAAGGTATGCAGGTGTTTAAGAGATCTGAGAAACAAAAAGTGGAGAGAGTGATAAAACCCAGTCATTAGCACCAAGAGGACACAGGCACTTCTCTAGTGGTGGGAGTTGCAATGGGGGCAGGTGAGGGCCAGAGTCACAATGAGGAGTCATTTCATGGTGGAAAAGCTGCCTAGTGAGAGGTGGGGTCAGGGAGGGAACTTGACCTCTGACACGATGCCATTAGAATCAGAAAAAGACAAAGCACACAAACAAACACACAAACAAAACCTCAGGAGAGTTGGCCCACCTCCTCCCTGGTCCCCCATTCCAACACTGCTTTTGCCTTTCTTTGTCTCAACCTACCCAGGCACCAGATGTCAAGGAAGCCTATAAAATTCCATTTTCTTAAAAATGAATTTAAAAAAAAGGAACTTCTGATGAATGAATCTGGAGCAAACCAGATTTGACCTTTATATGAACGATGTCATACCATTTACAGATTAGAAAATTTAAATCATAAAAGTGAAGTAATTTATGAAGATCCTACAGTGTTTTAAAACACAGTGATTGGAGACTGAACTGGAATTACGAAGTAAGGCTGTCAGACTCCAAATCCTTCAGTTGTTGCCACTAGGGACATTTTTAAGGTTAAAAAAAAAAGCAAATAAAGATCCCGACCAACGTGGCTCAGTGGTTTAGCATAAACCTAAGAACCAGGAGGTCACAGTTGATTCTTGGTCAGGGCACATGCCCAGGGTGCAGGCTCGATCCCCAGTAGGGGGCTTGCAGGAGGCGGCCCACCAATGATTCTCACCATTGATCTATCTCTCTCTCTTGCTCTCTTTCCCTTCCTTTCTTAAATCTAAAATATATATTAAAAAACAAACAAACAAACAAAAGCAACTCTAGGTTTCTCTAAATAGACTTAGTATTTTTTTTTATCACTAAAAACATATATATGTTTGTGGTGTGTGTGTGAAAAATGCATTAACTTCAAAGCAAACAGTTATCAAGAAAGAATGGCTGGTTTTTCCAGTAAGGGCTGGTAATATCCACCAAGGCACATTTTCAAGCAGGACAGTGGTCCTATCTTTCAATAGTAAGGCCCACCATACTGCCCAGGACAGATTGCCTGGCAAACAGTAGGAGCTCAACAAATGTCTTTTAATTATGGCATCAAAGGGCATGACAATCCCAAAACTGTTTTGTGCACCTCAGATTGAACAAGTTTTGTGACAGTTGTGATTGTTCCTATAACTCATGGATAGAATTGAGTTTTCAGTGGTACTAACCTGGGTTTTCACTTCCATTTGTCCTTGGTAACAGTTACTTACTACAGGCTCTGGGCTCTTGCTAAACTTGTCTGTTATAGTTTTTAAAAGTTTACTTGCCCTAAAGGTCAACCGTGGTTACAGTGCTTTATTCAACATTATTAGAAAGACTCCTGATGACATTACTTTTACACAAATACTTATTACAAGTATACAGATTCATTAAGTAGATACTTATCTGTTGAATCATAAAAATGATTTCAGAAAATTTTGAAGTTATATGGTCTGCCTTCTATACATATAACCCACACAACTAAGTAATTTATAAAAATCCATAAAATAGGAAATTAACTTAAAGGTCACGGAGCTCTCAGAAGACTAAATGACCTTTGATGCATTAAATCACTGAAGTTTTTTTTTTCTTCAGGTTTTGCTTAATATATTATGCATTACTTCTCCCAAGATATTTCTTGTAAAAATTAAAACAAAAAAACCCAGAATGAAGCATTATAAAATATATAAAGTTTTAAAGACTTTCATAATTGGTTGAATACTTAAAGCACTTCACTGGGAATCGAATTAGAAGATAAAAGGACATTTACCTTAAAATGATAGCACATTTCTGCTTATTTAAAATAGGTATAGCTAGGGATTCTGAGAAAAAAGAATGATAAAGTGAAAATCACAGTAGAAAATTCTTTACTGATCAAATCACAGATAAAAAAGATTAAAAAAATTTTTTTTAATAATGTTCTTATCTTGAGTGTGAAAAGACCATCACCATGTATAAAAGGCCAATTTCATGTCAAGAGCACTCCTGGCTTTGGTGTAAGCCGAAGTTCCGAGTAGGGATTTTGGGGAAGAGATTCTGCTCTGTTAACACGTTGTATTAATCTTTTTCTAATATACCCATCACAAAATTGCAAAGCAAAATGTGTGCTAGGCATTTCTCTCCCTGTCATGTTTCTAGGAGCGTATGTCCTTATCCTATAACATCTGGCTGCTCTGTGGTGTCCACTAAGTCCCTGCCGAGATCTGGAATCAGTACCTCAGATGTGATTGCCTCTTCATCACCTTCAAATTAGTTCTGCAAGGTATTCTATTTTAGAGGGATATAGTCTTTATCGTTTAAGCATATACATATATGCTTACTTTTCTTTTAGTTCAATACTTAGGAAGGGACTGACTGGCTCATGTTAGGTGTTACTTTCTAAGAAATATAAGTAGTATACTCCTGTGCCCCCTACTATTGTATCTTATGAAAATATTTTAAGCTCAATAAATATATTCCTGTAGAAACTTAAAAAGGACAAAACCCAATGCTATTTATTCACAGCCACATATGTAGTCATTCACTCAAATATTAATTGGAATCACAATTATTGCCTGCATTTCATGTGCCAGGTATTCTTCCATACCCTGAGGATACAGCAGAACACAAAACAGACAAGTCTTGTCGTTCATGGAGCAAATAAAAAATTCCCTTTAAGTCAAGTGCTTAAATATGCTGTGAAGAAAAATAAAACCTGTTAAGTAGCCAGGGGCTGCACTGGAGGTGGGGGGTGGGGAGAAGAGAGGTTGCTATTTAATATAAGGAAGGCAGAGAAAGCTTTTAGGATAAGGCGGCATATTAACGCAGACGTGAAGGATATAAATGAGTGACTGTAAGACGTATCTACAGATAATCAATCTTAGGAAGCAGTAAATGTGTGTGTCAAGGGGCAAAAATGTTCTTTATGGATTTAAAAAAACCAAGGAGCTATGTATGGCTAGAATGGGATGAGCAGCATACAAAGTATTAATAGACAAAGTCTGAAGACAGTGGCCAGGTAATTTAGGAGCCTGTAACCCATATTAAAGGGTTTGATTTTCCTTTGAGTGAGATTCACAAATTGGAGACTTCAATCAGGGGAACAATTTAACTTACGTATTTAAAATATCACTTTGAGAGCTGCATTTAGCATAGACTATAAAATGGAAGCAGGTAAGGAGGCTATTAAAGATATCCAGTCACGGGTAATGCTGTCATAGACCAGTAGTAAAATTGACTTATTGTCATAGGTCAGAACTGGCCAGTTATCTTGATGTATATTGAAGGCTACACTAAGCAAATAATCTAAAATGGGTGCTATGCAGTGTGAAAGAATAGAAAAGACAAGCTTGACTCCATGATTTTTTTATAGAGCAACATGAAGGATGAGGTTTGCATTTATTGAAATAGGAACAATTCTGGGCTATATTAGGATAACTTTAAGGTGTGGGTCTTGTGTGGAAATCAAGGGTTTGATTCGGAATTTGTGGTGTTAGAGATATATTTTGAAACCTATGTGTAGAGGGTTAGCAGTTGTTGGTGCTTGATTATAAGTATACTAGAGCTCTAGAGCCCCAGATTCCTTCAGCCTGGCCTGCCAGTCCAGAACCCTTCAGGAGATGTCTGCCTGTCGGGTTAGGCCTAATCGGGCCTAAGCCAGCAGTCAGTCAGACACCCCTCTCACAGTCTGGGACCCTCCTAGTCCTGGACCCTTTGCTCCTTACTGCCCACTACCGCCGCTTCACTCAGCAGCAGTGAGCCTGGAGGGGCACATGGACCACCAGGGGGCAGCTCCTGCATTGAACATCTGCCACCACTCCACCCACCCACCCGGGGCCAGTGAGTGTCATAGCAACCGGTTATTCTGCTGTTCAGTTGATTTGCATATTAGTCTTTTATTATATAGGATGTTAATTAATGTAGAAGTCTGAGGTGGTTAAGAGCATTTTGTGATAGTCACATGTAGATAAATCATTTTAAAGACATGCAACTGAATGAAACATGTAAGTGAACTTATATGGAGCAGAACAAATATGTAAAGATTGAAATTTGCATAAATAAATGGTGAAAGGTGAAGAAACTGATGATAAAATAATAGCAGAGTGGTTTTTAAGAAGGCAATTGCAGCCCTAACCAGTCTGGCTCAGTGGATAGAGTGTTGGCCTGTGGACTCAAGGGTCCGAGGTTCGATTTCAGTCAAGGGCATGTACCTTTGTTGAGGGCACATCTCCAGTGGGTTGTGTGCAGGAGGCAGCTGATTGATATTTCTCATCAGTGTTTCTAAATCTCTATCCTCTCTTTTAAAAAAATCAATAAAATATATATATATATATATATATATATATATATATATATATATATATTAAAAGAAGACAATTGCAGAAAGTGTTTTAAGAAATAATCAAGGATGAATATAAAATGTGGTTTGATAGGTTGATTTAGATAAGACCTGAGAATTTGGTATTGTATTTGCTAAAGTAGAAGCATGTTTCATTGAAATCATGAAGATTAATGCTTTCCTCAAATGTGCTGAAAAAATTGAATGAGAGACAGTGGGTTAATAAGGGTAGTGAAGAAATGAGGCTGCAGCTGGAAAAAAAGATGAGATATTGATAGAATGTTTAAAATAATTTTTTGTTCATTTTAAAATGGCAGACATTATGGCAAGTTTTTACACTGATGGTGATGATTTAGGACAGAGAGAAAATTGATTTTGTAGGAGGAAGAGAGAATAAGTGATAAAGTATGCCCCTGAGAATTAGAAATGAGATGACATCGATGAACAATTCATGCATAGTAACAAGAGAGAAGGTAGATTACATGTATGCAGATTAATAGATATTATGATAAGAAGATGTTGTTTTGTTACCATTGTCACAGTGTTCTCAGTGAATAGGAGAAATTATTAAGTTATGTTGTTGCACATGCTAGGTACTAGCCATTAATTTCTGATAGCATTTTAAAGAAAGTATTTCAAAATAATACTAACTGTTCCCTTTCTATTTACAACAATTAAACAAAAGTAAAATTAAATAAGATAGATCAGTTAAATACCAAATTAATTAAAACATATTCCCAGGATATTTGTGTTAATGATAAAGGCACTTAAGTTGCTATAAACATAGAATATAACAAATTGGGTCTAGAATAAGACTTTTATACTCTTGATGGGATATCCATATTTCAATCTCTGTTGCTGTCTGAACTATTTTAGACAAGCTCTTATAATTGTGCATGTACGTCATTTAAATTGTTAAAATAATGCTAAGTTTTAAAAATGATACATTTAAACAAAACAATCCTATATAATGAAAGGCTAATATGCAAACCGACCTAACAGCGGAATGACTGGTCACCATGATGTGCACTGTCCACCAGGGGGCAGACGCTCAATGCAGGAGCACCTGCTCCACAAGGGGAGCACCACTCAACTCATGGCTGGTGAGCACAATGGCTGTGGCGGGAGCCTCTCCTGCCTCTGTGGCAGCGCCAAGGAGCAGCGAACCGAACAGTACGGAGCAGCAAACACTGCTAAGTATGTTTGACTGCCAGCTTAGGCCTCTGCTCCCCACCGGGATCCTGGACTGTAAGAGGGCACAGGCTGGGCTGAGGGATGCCCCTGAGTGCACGAATTTTGTGCACCAGGCCTGTAGTGTGAATAATAAGAGGAGAATCTAGCAGAGGCCTATTTTTCATATGCCCTGAGCCTTCTTGCCTTCACTATCATCAGCTCTCATTAAGAATGACCATTGGAGCCTAGCTAGTGTGGCTTACTTGGTTGAGCATAGTCCTAGGCACGAAGAGGTAGCTGGTTCAATTCCATGTCAGGACATGTGCCTGGGTTGCTGTGAGCTCAATCCCCATAGGAGGCGTGCAAGAGGCATACAATTGATGTTTCTATTTCTATTTCACTCTCTCTTCCTCCCTCTCTAAAAACAATAAAAAAAAATATTTTTTTATAAGAAAAAGAATGGGCAAACGAAAAGGCCCTTTCGTTTTTGTTGATTACCTGTTTCCAGTTGGCCTGAATCTCACTAATTTTTCAGGCTTTACTGTTGGTTCATGGATCTGTGGCTATACATAGTTAGCAATTACTCAAAATAAATATTTTTACATGCTACTTAAAATATTTTAATTTACCTTCATATTTCCCCAAATAGTTTCAAATATAATTGAACTATAAACAATATAACACATCCAAATGTGTTGAATGTATTTAAAGCAGTGTTGGAAAGGAAATTTAGAGCACTAAATGCTTAAATTAGAAATGATGAGAACTCTCAAATCAATAGCTTGAGTACCGACCTCAAGAATCTTGAGAGTTCTCTATAAGACCATGGCTTTTGTACACAGAGGCAGTTGTACTTCTGCCTTTCCATCCTTTTTCCTGTGTAAAGGTCTGGCTAGAACTTCCAAAATTACTATGTTGAGTAGAAGTCCCGATATGGCCTGTGTTGTACGGCAGTGTATTTCTTCTATACCCATTTTGTTAAGAGTTTTTATCATAAAAAAATGCATTTTGTAACATGCTTTTTTCTATTGTAATGACCGTATGATTTTATATTTCATTCTATTAATGTGATGTATCACATTTGATTTGTATATCTTGAATCTTGCATTATTTCTTATAAATGCATGTGAATCTATAATTTCAATTTAAAAAATATGCAGTGGGTCATATTTTACCTGTCATGATTTTCTGACCATTACTGAATAACTGCTTTTTAGTTTTGTCAGAACTTGCCTTTATATGTATATCCAGTAGAGTAGTTGAGAAAAATTTTTTAAGTGCTATCTTTGATTCAACAGAGCCAAAAATAGGGAAAGATTAAAGCAATTTAAAAGAAAATTTAAAAGAAATATTAAAAAAATGTATTTAATAGACAACAGAAATAAGCAGGTCAAGATTAGAGAACTAGATAATGAAGTATCATTTACCATTTATTTAGTATTTATAAGCTAATAATTATTATTGGAAAAGCTGTATCTAAACAAAATACAGGTTTTCATCAGAAACACACAAAACAGCAAAATATATTGATACATTTTAATTAAAAAAATACCTAAAGTATCATAAAAAGTATAGTTTGCTATATTATATGCTACCAATTTCAAGAAATCAGAATCATAGCTTACGAAAAAGTGCATTTAATAGCAACACAAATAAAAAAAAATCTGACTGAGGATCTTTGAATATAAAAGGAAATGCAGCACAATAACTTATAAAAATGTATGTGATAAATGTGTACTACTTATAAAAATATGTGAGTAGATGAGAAGTTGATTTCACCCACCATATATTAAATAAGAAATTGATAGAGGTCAACCAGTGGAAAATTCTAATGAAGTATTAATAGGGGGGATACTGGAGACAACACGATTGTGTTTTTGGAGATTGAAAAATAATTATTAAGTGTGAGCTTTTGAAGAAAAGTAGCAAAAGGCATATTTTGAAATAATTGCTATTTATTTTTGAAACCACCTTAGAGATTATTCACAACTTTACAAATTCTACCTGCTTGCTTTCATCTGGGCATTCTTAAAGATTCATGACTAGAAATTGTGTAAATCCAATTAAATTATTATTTCCCAAGTCAAGATGATTTAAATAGACACTTTTAACTTAAAATTTGCATTAGCTATGTATTTTTATGAAGATAGATTAAAATATTTAAATCTTAAAATATTTTTAATTTTAAATATAAGAATGATATTTATCACTGACAAAAACAACACTAATCATACATTTATTGCCATGCTGAAATGACATGAAAATTAAAACATATTAATTAGCCTTTTATTGTAATATCTGGACTGAAGAAGCCCTATAATTTTTCTCATATCCTTCTAAAACATGCTACTACTATATACTGTCTCTTTATCAACTTGTATACATAAAAACAGAAAATTAAGCTGATTTATAGAAAGATTATACAATTTCCCCAGTTATAAAGAAAATCTTGAAACAGAAAAAAAGAATATTTTTCATGTAAATATTTTCTCTAACTATATTTTCTGTAATTTATCTGTTATAGTTAGATGTCAAATATCACAAAGATAAATTCTGAATGTAGTTTTCACCTCTGCTGAAAATTGATTTTATATGTATTTTAGCCTTAAATCTTATATATCATATTACACATATTCATTCAATAATTTTTTAAAATATATTTTTATTGACCTTGTACAGAGAGGAAGGGAGAGAGATAGAGAGTCAGAAACATCGATGAGAGAGAGTCATCGATCAGTTGCCTCTTGCACACCCCCTACTGGGGATATGCCCGCAACCAAGGCA
Source organism: Pipistrellus hanaki (assembly GCF_964339955.1). Lineage (NCBI taxonomy): Eukaryota > Metazoa > Chordata > Mammalia > Chiroptera > Vespertilionidae > Pipistrellus > Pipistrellus hanaki. The sequence continues at coordinate 40,301,927 of NC_140507.1, read as the reverse complement.
CATGCTCTTGACCGGAATCGAACCCGGGACCCTTCACTCCCCAAGCCGACGCTCTATCCATTGAGCCAAACCGGTCTCGGCTCATTCAATAATTTTAATACCTACAACATGGATCATACTAACGTTCCACTTCTGTTCTAACTTTTCTTCATGCACCTTATTTCTAACTGTTCACAAACCCCATGATTAATTTGTACTATCCCTAACTTACTGTTTGGCTGATTTAATTGACATGACAAGTGTGTAAATCTAGACTCCAACTCAGAGCTTTTAAAGTAGGTATCATATCTCATAATTTCTAAGTGCACAAATTAATGTGTTTAAAGACTATAGGAAAAGTAATACATAGATACAGGATTAAAATACTTTGTCAGTAAGTCATGACTTAGGAACATTCAATGCTACTGGGTATAAGAACATAACAATTCTGAATTTCAGGAGATGGTTTGGGACAATAATATATGAAAAAAAGATATATCAACAGCAAAGATCCTAAAAATGAGAAAAATTATATTGTCTTGGCAAACAGGAAGAAAGCAGAGGATGTAGGCTATATATTTTAGGAAGAACAAATCATAAAGCTTTTGATATCTAGTCAGGCCACATGATTGGGTTACGGGCTTGATCCCAAGATGGAGTGTGCAGGAGGCAGCCAATCAATGATTCTCTCCCATCATTGATATTCCTATCTTTCTCCCTCTCCTATCCTCTCCGAAATCAATAAAAATATATTTTAAAGAAAAAATATATGCACCCCTATTTTCATTGCAGCCTTATTTATAATAGCTAAGAACAGCCCAAGCACCCATCAGTAAATGAGTGGATAAAAAAGCTGTGGTACATTTACACAATGGAATACTACACAGCCATAAAAGAGCAGGGCATATTACTTTTTGTGACAGCATGGACTGACCTGGATATTCTTATGCTGAGTAAAATAAACAGCCAGAGAAAGACAAATGCTACATGATCTTACATATATGTGGTGTCTAATGAACAAAAGAAGCTGATGAACAAAATTGGAACAGAGACATGAATACATGGGACAGACTGATAGCTGTTGGAGGGCGGGGGAAAGAGATGAAGGGATTAAGTAAAAGAGAACTCATATATATAAACATGGATGCTGATAACAGTGTGGTGATAGTCAGGGGAAAATGGGGGTGGAGGCTAGGTGGAGGTGGGCAAAGGGGGTGGGGGTGAGGACAGAAATAAACTTTGCTTGGGGCAGTGTGCACTTAATCAGTATGTGAATGGTGTTTCGTTGAGTAGTGCACCTAAAACCTGTATGATATGTGAACCAGTGTCACCCCAATAAATTCAATTTGATATATGTTAATAAAACTTCCTGAAAGAAGTAGTCACATGTTCTGATTGAATTGCAAAATTCCACTCCTTTCAATTAAACTGTCCAGATCCTCGAAAAAAGTTATATTATGAGCTCTGTGATCAAACTTAGAAAAGATGTGTGGTAGCAAGCCATTATTCTGCTGAGATACAGATAAGCAAAGGATACATAAATAATTGAAGAGCTTTGAACAGCTGGGTGTCTGTAGCAATTGCAGTGAGGAAGTCACACTGTGAAGCTTTAGACTAAAGCATCTTGTTCATGTAAGCTGACAGGGTAACGGAGAGGATGGGATAAGATAATGCATACATTTTAGTCAGTGCCTGTCTGTGATACATGGTTCCCTGAGCTGGAATTTATGATTTATATTATTTATGTGGATGATTGGTAAGTGCCTTTTGATTCTATTACAAACAATTTAGACAAAGGCATGATAGACCTAGAGAGAGAAAAACATTATCACGCACACATCACTGTAAACCTTTGACTATTATAAAGTATGAATCTACCAACTATTCTCTTTGTATATCTTTTTTCCTCCACAGAACCAGAAAACAGAAATAGAAATTAAAATCATTTCTCCTTCAGCCATATAATAACATTGTAATTTTCATCTGGCAATAGGCTTAAAAAGGCACCATTGAGGGAGAATGCTTTGGATTAGTCATATTCCATTATTTCAGACATTCCTCTTCTTTCACCTCACAAAAAATCATACTGTACATGCATTTTAATGCACCACTTGAAATTGAATTATTTATTCAAAGCTTTGTATTATTCTACTAAATTTGATCACCAAGGATTTTTTTTTATTTCACTCCCAGTATAAGGTGTCATATGAAGAACAATTCTGGGGCACAAAAATATGTATATCTTTGTTTCGGTGAGTGAAGTAGCTTACAAAATACATTTATTTATGGGTACATGTTGCTCTGTATGCATATTAATGTGAATACATTCTCTAACTTATATACACATACACATTATATATTCTTAATATATATTATTCATATAAATATATACGTGAATATATAGACCCATTATGGTCCTCAGAAAACACTCTCCAGGAATAAAGAATATTCAGAAATAACTGATACTGTATTTTAAAGATTATATGTAACATTAGCCAGCTCCCAAAACAAGTGATAAAACTTTATCAGAATGGAAATAAAAAGCTCTTTTGCCAACTTTCACTAACCAGCTTCCTCAATGTCAATTTCTTCATGACAAAATTTGTGTTTGTTTTTTTCTGTTTCTAATTATGCACAATTCACTTTGAGTGTCTGGAGTCTATCTCAACACTATGTTTGTGAGGACATAGTTATAGCATTCCTCTGTTGACGAACATTTTGCTCATTTACAATTTTGAGCTACAATATAGAGTGCTGTCATATTATTTTACTAGTTTGTGTGTGTACATGCATTTCTGTTGAATATTTTGATAGATGTTGATAGGAGTCAGCCCTGATGCAGGAGGTCTTTGGTCAGCAAACTACCAGCTGCCACCCCCTTCATGGTCTGTCCAGGTACAAAGCCTCCTTGCCTGTGGTCACACCCAGAATTAGAATTTCTTTATCATAGGAATGCACACGTTTACCTTTAATAAGTATTGGAAATTTATTTTCCAAAGTATGTGAACTAATGTCATACCTACCATAAGAAAGTTGACATTTCTGATTATTCCACGTTCTTGTCTATACTTCATATCATCTATTTTCCCCCATTTTAGGTATTATGCTTTGGTTGTGGTGGTGCACTGTGGTTATAATGCACATTTACTTTAATAATAATATTAATAATAATAATAATAATAATAATAAATACTTAGCACCTTCTCTCATTCCTATCATTCATTTGGTATCCCCTAATATGATCTATTTATATATTTGACCTGATTATCAATTTGGATTGGCCCTCTTTCACGTGTCTGTTTTTTTGTGTTTTGTTTTCCCCCCCAATTGGTATATAGAAGTTTTTTATATTGTTTAGGTTTTAGTACATTTTCAGAAATATGCATTGTATGGACTCCATTTAATTTCAGTGTTAGCTGTTAAAATGAAAAAAAAAATTATTCATTTAAATATAGCCAATTTAATCATATTGCAATAATTCAATCATTTTTATATGTAAGAAATTTCCATTTTTAGGCCATAATGGTAGCCTCGTAAGTTTTCTTATCAAATCTTTATAGTTTTACTAAAATCCTTTTATATGAACATATACAACCTATCTGAATCTTTTAGTGTACATTGAAACATAGGTTAGTATATCTTTTTTAAGTGAAGATTTAATTGATAAACTCTGTCATTAAAACATTCATCCTACTCCCTTTCACCATATGTCACAAACCTGGTGACCATATACATGAGATCTCTTTTTGGACTATTTAATTTGTCTATTTCTCTAATAATGTTACAGAATTTCTAATTCCACACTATTGCCATGCTGTCTTAATTATCATAGCTTTATAATAGATCTTGATAGCCGTTATTTTAAAAATCTAGCTTTTTCCTCCTCTTCAGGATCATTTTGTTTATTCATGACTTTTCAAATTTTCATAAATAATTTAGAAATGTATTTATTTGTCAATTTATATAAACACATAACCTACATAAATCAGATTAGGGAGAAGTCATATGTTTCTAATATAGAATCATCATAATAACTGAGATTCAAATTTATTTACTTATTTTAACCTTTATTTGGAATTTATGCTGAAATATATTTCCTGTGGGTTTTTTTTTTTTTGTCATTAAAATGACATTTTTCTTCTTTTTTTGCTGGATCCCATTTGCAAGAATTGTGTGTAGTAATTTTGCATCTGTGTTTATAACGAAGTTGCACATGTGATTTTCCCCCCCCCTGTTTAATGTTTTGTTTTGGTTTTCAGTATCCAGTTTATTCTGGCCTAATTAAAAGGAGTTGGCACTTCTGGCTTCTATTTAGAAAGTTAAAACCCAGAGAATAACACAATTCCCACATTAAAAATAGAAAAAAGTCAGATAATCTAAGAAATCTTGAACACATAAGACAGCTGAGACTGGAAAGCAACCAACTTTCCTGAAATCTAAGAAAAATAGACACTTTCACAAGGAAATATAAACATAAGATCTGTCTTATTTGGAGCAGAACACAAGAAAACTTTAACAGTAAAAAACAAACAAACATACAAGCAGATAAAAAGATTTCAGCTAAACACTTTAATGAATTGCTAAAAACCAACTGTATTTTTATATTTAAGCCTTGAAGCCAAGTTTATGCATAAATACTTATTTTAACTGAAAGAAAGTGTTCTGGTATCATATGTGTGTTGTGCGTGTGGTGTATGTGTGTGTATCCTTAAATCACTATCACATTTAAGCCAACGTGATCTGAGAGGAGAGAGTGCAGTTCAGATAAACCTGAACAAACCAGAACTTTTAGAATATATATTGATTTTTTACCTTCCAAAATACTTCCCATAAATCATGATCATTGTGTGCCATCCTACGTGCCCTTGATTCTGGCAAACCATAATCTAATCTTTTACCTCAGGCCTCAAGAGAAGCACATTTTTCTTAGCATTTCTTTCCTCTTATGCATTTTACTTACTTCCTCTGTTTTGGTTTTTTATTTATCTAAAATGTTTCCAGCTGTATACTTGATGTTGACATCTCAAGGTTAACAAAATGAAATAATGAATAATAATGCTTTTGTTCTCACTGGGATTCTTGCTCATGAATTTAGTAAACTAAAAAACAAAACAAAACAAAAAACACCCCCCCCACCACCAAAACAAAAACAAAAACAAAAAAACTCTCAAGCATATCAGCTTGCAAACTTCTAAATGTGATTTCTGAAACTTTGGAGGGTAGAAATCCTTATGATTGCAAACATTTTAAATGTATGACTTAAACTTGACATGGACCATCTTTACTTAGTGTTTTCTATTTTTTGTATCCACAAGAATATCCTATATGACTTGTTATTTGTCTTCAAGATAAACAAACTTACAAATGTTTTATAATTTTCATTTCATATGAAATCAAGAATATTATCCTGATAATATTCAGGGAATGATTAGCCCTGTCTCATTTATATTTATTACTCTTTTCTATTTTGATCATTTTTCACATTCTGATTATTCATCACCATTCCTCACACAATTGATTGGCTATAATGAATACTGTGAGCTCTACTCAACTGAAATAGCTCTTCTTTGTAGGATTCACATTGGAGAATAATAAAAATGTGACTGGTAAATATATTGGATAGGAAAGTGCAAGTAAATGGATTGGAACAGGACAATTGAAGTGGAAAAAAGAAAAATTATGAAGGGCTTATTAAAAAAGATAAATGTGCAAAAATAGCACATGTTAGAAAGAGATTCTCTGATCAATTGTGCCTTTATAGTGTGTTTCTTCATACCAGCTGCTCTTGAAACACGTTCTAAAGACTCTCCAAAATCAAAGAGTCTTTAATGGAATGCACCTTCACTAAAGGGTAGCAACTTGACACACTTCTTTCAGGAGAGTTTGAATTCTGTGATAGAAATATCATGACATTAACCAAAGGTGCTCACTAACTGATCTGAATTAAATAGATACAAACCAAAGGCAAGGTACCCTTAGGAATTTGAACAGAGAATAATAATGGCCTAATTTATTCAGAGAATAAAGTGCAGCTTAAGTTCAGCAAAGCAATTATAATTTCTATCTTGCAGAAATGCTTTATTTTAAACAGTACAGTCAGGTTATTTTTCTCTAATAATAATTGCTTGCTATCCATAATACAGAATATTCATCTTTCTACCATCTATCTATCCATATATTCATATATCTATCTATATTTTCATTCATAAATGTGAAAGTTATGGAAAGCATTAAGTCTAGATTACTATTTACTGTAAGTAAAATACTGTGGTGTTTATACAAAATCAAGCAATTAATTTGATCAAACTCAATTTTTAAAAATCCTCACCAGAAGATACTAAACTCATTTTTAAATGAACCTTTATATGCAAAATTTTCATTTAAAAATTCATTTTAAATGAAAAACTATATGTTAAAAACATAAAAATATTTAAAAGATAATGACATATATGTAATACTTTAATCAATAAAGAAAAAAGATAATGAACATTGTACAGGGTTAAGATTTGGAATAAAATGTAAAAATACCAGAGAGGAAGATTTTCATTATTTCTCTCTGATTGGTTTTAAATTGGGATAATTTTGAATAGTTCTAAAAATTTATAAAGTACCTTTTACTTATCTAAATTTGTAAAAAATAACTGTCTTCATTTTATTCTTATTTTAATTACTATTTTCTGAATAATATGAACAAATAATTCATCTACATGGTACAATTTCTAAGAATATAATGATTCTAAAATATATGCTTGTAAAATACCACTGTTATTCATATATAAGTATAAACTAGTAGTAAAATACTACTTTATATCTGAAATAAAACAAATTATATTTAAAATGTTTCATTATTATATTTTCAATATTTTATCATTAGGGTATTATCCAATTCTTATTTGACTGTTACTATATACAATAAATATATAATATCTATCTAAAAACATATATATGTCTTATATAAAACACACAAATTAAAACCTTATTCTATCATTATGAGACGTGTAATAATTTTTTTTAGTCATTTACTTTTTTAAGGTGATACAACTAAAAATTATTATGAACTATGAGTAGGAATTACTATCTGTGGTAACAGATTTTTACACTGAATGTGTGTGTAACCCCCATTTTAAATGTCTGATCTTTTTAAAGGCTGCTAGTTTGTAACATTTTAATTAACAGGTCACCAGGGCCTTTCATTGGGGATAAAAGCTCTGTCTGAGGGAAAACTCACACCAGTTTGAGGATTGCATTATTATTGCTTCCATAGTCTCATCTGTTCTGCTCATCTGCATGGAGATGGGCTTGTGATGCTTTTCTGGACTCGGGTTTTGCAATGACTCCATTTTATCCTATTATGGGACACCTGTTTTGTACTTGTTATCACAAAGGGTTGCTGAGCAGAAGCAAACATAGAATAATAACTGGTAGGTGTAATGCACTTCATAAACTAAATTCTGGCTCTTTTTAACCCTGTCCTGTCATTGTAATTCACTATAATATTTCTAAAACTCTGCTTTTTGCTGTTTTTGTTTTCCTGCAGCTGCATAAGCAGGTGCAGGATAGAAGCAGTATGAGCGATGAAAGAGAGTCTATCACGCAAATAATAGTATAGTTTACCCCACCTCAACCCTGTAATTGACCTGATCAATCATACTGTTAAGAATCTCTCTCTGAATTCACTAAAACCACTGGTTAAATGTTTAGCAAGCAGTGTTTTAGTGGCATAGTGGACCCTAATAGCAGTTTATCTTTTAAAAATACATATTACAAAGGTTTTTTGTTCTTTGAGTGCATCTTTCCCCTGGCTTTGAAATGAGAAACACCCTATCATTTTGTTCTCGGCTACACATTTGCCATAGTCTTTAAAAGCTTCACACAGCCCAGCTGGTGTGGCTCGTGGCTGAGCATCGACCAATGAACCAGGAGGTCACGGTTTAATACCCAGTCAGGGTTCATACCTGGGGGGTGTGCAGGAGGCAGCTGATCAATAATTCTCTCTCATCATGGATGCTTCTATCTCGCATTCCCACCCCCTTCCTCTCTGAAATCAATAACAATATAGTTTTAAAAAAAGTTTCACACAGATCAGAATAAATCATTCAGAGGCATAATATCCATAAGCATGGCAGTTTAAGTAAAATTTCTAATTTGTTTATTTTTTATACCCAAGTGTGCAAAGGGCATGGCAATGTAATATCACTATGCCTACTTGAACAAATTGGGCTAACCGGCTTCTAGAAACATTTTTGAATACTCAAAAATGTCCCAGAAAGTTATGCTTTAATATCTAATGTTTTTTTCTACCTAAGAAAGAATATATCAATAATCTTTTATTTGGTTATAAGTCATAACAAGAAGTTGAAACAAATAAAAAGGAAATGGCTTTGACTAATGAAACAGAGGAAGCTTTGCAGCAACTTCATAAAACAGGTTGCAGAGAAAAGTAAAAGAGTTTTTAATAACTAGCAAGCTTTTCTAGGCATAAAACAGTGCATAAGTTTGGAGGAGAAAGCCATTTGTTTAGCAAAGAACAGATTTAAAGAGGCAAGTGATAATAGAATCAGATAATCTATGTCGATGACATTTTGAGCTTATTAAAACTCTCATGTCAGAACAAATTGAAAAGCACTTACTACTGGTTTATATAATTCAAAATACAGCCATAGCCAAGGCTTCCTTTCAAAGCCCATAATATACAAGTGCACAAGTATATACACTTGACATCTAATTTATCCCAGATATTCTGTAAATCTAGTGTATCAGTTTGCTTACATTTGAAGCACTGGGTTATAAAACAAAATTCAAAATGGTGTGAACATTTCATTGAAGCCATTACTCTCTACTGAACATTTGAAATCCTCTTAAAATCAGTTTCTCACTCTTGCAAAACTCAACTTGCCACATTTAAATCTGAGAAAGACCCTTAGTGTGTCTTTGGAGATGAAATAAAGTAAATGCTACCATCTATTTGACATAGTGGTAGTTAAGGTGTTTAGCATTCATATGTTTTCTCATGCCAGAATATATAAAAGAAAAAAAAAACTGATCTGAAATACTATCACAATATTGAAATAATGTTATGCTTTTTCCCATTTGGCTTCAAATCATATACTATTCCACTATGACAGGCCATCACACCTAAAGCAATCACAGTAGGCAGTGTCTTTTATGAAGAAGGCTTGTTGTGAGTTTCCAATATTAGGTTTTCCTTATATTCAACTTCATGATTATAAGCAATTTGTATTTATTGTTGCTGGTCACTGCAAATGCTCTGTTCTCATCATCTCTTTCTTTTCTCCTCCACTTCACTATAGTCTCAAATTGAGTTTATTTGAAGTCCTCTGCACTAGTAACAAAAATGTCAAGATGCTTTTAGCCAAAGTACAGTGTTCAGCTAACATTCTTTGGTTAATTTAAGAAAGAGAGAGGCACAAGAATTCATTTGAGTTAGTAATTCAAATGGATATTTATTTTAATGGATTATGAAGCAATATTCTTCTAAATGTTGACTTTATATAAAAAATCATCATATTCACTAAATGGCAGAATTTATTCATAATCCTTGTAAAACAGTTGACATCACACGAAGATAAATAATGCATAATAAAAGACAGTAACTCTTTATAAGTTTTAAATATTACAGGAAAGACATTCTTATAATGGGGATTTTATTTATTTAAATATTAAGAGATGTGTCATGTGTGTGCCATGGAGATAGAAGAAAAAAGGGAGGAAAGAGTGAGAGTGAGAATAAGAGCTGGAGGGGAAGAGAGGAGGAAGGGAGAGAAGGATGTTAGAGGAGAGGTGATTGATAGATGGTAGATATACAGACAGATGTAAAAGTGCTGACCTGAGTACTTTGGGATACAGTGGGTTTGGGGTTTATATTTTTAAAACTCCAATGTTAAACACTGTAGTTAGTAAATTTTGTATTTAAACACTGTGATTAGTAAATTTGTTCTCACAGGGTACAGCTTAGTTACCCTGAAACTGGTTTCAGAGTCAAATGAAATGATCTTCCAACTTATTCACAGCTTTAATAATGTGTAAATCAATAATTATCTTTCAGCATAAATTGATTTTAAGAAATTACTTGAAAATAGATTATGTGTTTGTTTAATATAGTGGAGGAAGGTACCACTTGGTTTAATAATACATATAGGACACCAAACACACAAAGCAATCCTACCAACTCTGGGAATTTCTATTTGAAGAAATAATGTCAGAAAACTTCCCCCACATGGTGAAAGAAATAGACTTACAAGTACAGAAGCACACAGAACCCCAAACAAGAGGAATCCAAAGAGGACCACACCAAGACACATCATAATTAAAATGCCAAGGGCAAAGGACCAAGAGAGAATCTTACAAGCAGCAAGAGAAAAGCAGTTGGTTACCTATAAGGGAGCACCCATAGGATTATCAGCTGATTTCTCAACAGAAACTATGCAGGCCAGAAGGGAGTGGCAAGAAATATTCAAAATGATGAATATTGAGAACCTACAACCAAGATTACTGTATCCAGCAAAGTTATCATTCAGAATTGAAAGGCAGATAAAGAGCTTCACAGATTAAAAAAAAAAAAAAAAAAAAAAAGCTAAAGGAGTACCTTACCACCAAACCAGTATTATATGAAATGCTTAAATGTATTCTTTAAGAAGAGGAAGAAGAAGAAAAAAGATAAACATTATGATCAACAAATACATATATATCAACAAGTAAATCTAAAAATCAAGTGAATTACAAATCTGAGGAATAGAATAAACTGGTGAATATAATAGAATCAGGGGCAAAGAAGGGGAGTGGATTGATAATTATCAGGGGGAAAGGGGTGCAGGGGGTGCAGGAAGAGACTGGATAAAAATCATACACCTATGGATGAGGACAATGGCGGGGGGGGGGGGGGGTGAGGGCAGAGGGTGGGGCTGGGACCAGTTGGAAGGGAGCTATGGGGGGGAAAAAGAGAAACAATTGTAATAATCTGAGCAATAAAGATTTATTTTAAAAAAATACAAATGTTTTCAATTGCTTAAAACTAAAGCTATTTGGAATATGACACAAGATGTATAGAAAATAGAAAAAATACATACATATAGAATGAAAGAAATCTATTTTTTCTTTAACATCACTAATCATAATTATTATAAACTTAAGACAATCATTCACAGTACACACTTATAATTTAGGAATATGTGCTACACAGACTTTATGGTAAGATCAAAATCTTTGCTTTATAAGCCTGTTTTCTCATCCTAACTCCAAATTGTTTTGACAAGTTTAAATGATCAATGATTTTTAATAATTGCTAACTGATATTTAATTGAGAATATTTGCCATATGTTAACTGTTGAAATTGTGGTACACTACAATAATAATGTTTATATATATATATATATATATATATATATATATATATATTCATTTTTAACTGGAGGAAAATTAAACACTTAAGTGTGGAAAATATGATTTTACCCTTCAACCATAAAGAAAATACCACATAGTAATACCTAAAAGGAATGCACATATACAACAAATTATCTAAAAAAAATTCAATCTTAAAGTTTAAATAAAATCATAACAAATTATTGCCTTCTTTAGATTTGTGGATAAGCTCATGAACCTGCCCTTACCTATACATCTAAACACAACCTTTATGACTATTTCTTTATTAATATCAATGACACTTTCTAGAATCTGATTGCATCTCAGCTCTTTATTTAGTGATCACAATTTATTATATACATATGTGTTCTTGGTTACAAGTAATAATTTGGCAACAGGAAATTGCTAATACTTCAAGGATGAATAAATGTCACTTTCACTAGGAAACGGAGAACTAATGAAGAAAATGTGTTATTGGTTCTCATATTCAGAAATTAAGCAGAGGAACAGAAAGCATTTCATAAATATGTGGTGTTATAGAACACATTTTTCTTATTACCTAACATAAAATTACATTTTACTACCTTTCATATTGTTAAACGTGCAATAAACAGAAACTCAATATTCCTTTTACCACTTGGTCTACTTTTATGCTAGTTTTAATTTTATTGAGATATCCATCAACAGCATTTTTAACACTCCAGTAACTCACTTCTGTAAGTAAGGAAAGATTTTAGGGAGATGGAAAACTAAGAAATATTTGCATTTTGGGTTGTATCAAGATGTTTGTTCACAGACCTAAAACGTTAAAAACCAAATAGTTACCCAAATATCACACTTGGCTGTTCAACTAAATTAGGTTTTTCAACTAAAATAGGTCAGGTGGAGTGGGGGCTGGCTGTGACCCAGTGCATGGATGCAGGGCCTTCAGAGGCGGGCAGGGGTACACTGCCTTTTACTGCCATGGATTTAGGATTCCCTATTTATTTAAGGAGACCTATTTCCAGGTATATAAAAATATTTATATACTTTAAATTTTATTGGGACTGCATTAATTCCCAAACTCTAAAATTCTAGTAGAGCATCAAAGTAAATAAGAAAAGGGGAAAAATAAAGACTTGTGTCAGGCACATCCATGCACTTAAGGGCAACTAGGTAAAGTAGAAATCAAAGTGAAAGTGAAAAAAGAGAAAACAAATGTGAACAAACTATATTAATTGAATTTCAAACTAAAAAAAAAATGTGTCAAGGCAATTAACTTGTAAGGAAAAAAATCTGTATGAGATATAATAAATTGGCTGTTCAAATTTAAAAGAAACACACACTAACGATCTTAAAAGTGTATTATTTTAATATCAGAAGGTAATCCACTCTTGACTGGCTTCTTTTGCAGGGACAGGCATTTTCCACTTTGTACACTCCAAAGTTTGCTTTAAACATGTTTTTATTGATCTTTAGAGAGGGGAGAAGTGAGATGGATAGACAAAACATCGATGATGGTGGGTGGGTGGGAATAGATCAACCAAAGAACCTGTATGCATATACGTATAACCTCTGGACACAGACAATAGGGTGGTGAAGGCCTGAGGTAGGGGGTGGGGGTGAACTAGAAGTCAGTGGGGGAATAAAGGGGACATGTGTAATACTTTCAATAATAAAGTTTTTGTTTATTTTTTTTTCTAAAAAGGACCAAAAAACAAACAAAACAAAACAGATAAGAGCCAAAGTACCAGCGGTGATCATTCTGGTTTGATAAACAGGTGCTTTATTTCACAAGGATGTTATCGCCTTCAAATTGCTAATCACTAGGAAATAAAAGCAAAGTAAAGCTATGCCACTAACTAAAAATACCATAGTGCACTTGTGGTAGTCTGAATTATGACCCTTCAAAAGAGTCCATATTGTAGTCCTTAGAACCTTAGATATATTAGATAATATCAAAAAAGGGACTTTGCAAATGCTACTAAATTGAGATCTTGAGATGGAGTGGGTCTCAAATGTTAATGCAAGTGACCTTGAAACAGGAAGGCAAAGAGGCTCAATGAAATACAAGACAATATGTCTACAGAAGTGGGGGTTAGGGTGATGCTACCATGGGTTAAGGGAGGCGGAAGTCTCTAAACTGAAAGAGTCAAGAAACATATTCTCCCCAGAGACTTCCAGAAGGAATCAGCCTTGCCTACATCTTGAATTTAGCCCCTTGAGATTCATTATTGAGTTCTGACCTACAGAACTGTAATATAAAAATTGGATTTTTTTAAACTAAGTTTGGAATGTATTATTTATTTATTTATTTATTTATTTATTATTTTTTTTTTTACAGAAGCAGCAGGAAATAGCAAAGAAAATAATTTTATGTATGTTTGGTTGTTTGCCAACCATAACACATGTAATCTGTCTTCAAATGCAATCTGTGGCATAATATATGTGAAATGTTTCTGAAGACCTTATATTATTAGCTGATATGAAAAGTATTACAACCAATGGTTTGCTGATACAATAAGCAATAGTTACATCGTTCCCCACAGTGCACACCTCCAGGGTCACCATGGACATGGTTTTCCATAAAAGTGGTTGCTCTTTGAAGTCCTATGAAACAATATCCCTTCATCATCCTACTTTCTCCACAAAGCAGCCTTAATGCCTGATATGCGTGGTGTCATACCGAATGCAGGGAACAGAAAATCTAATTCACCTTGAATTAAAGAATAAGGATATTTTTATCTGACTTAAATTGGAAGCCAGTGACTCAGTGTGTGGTCATGAACTCTGATTCTTGCTTCCTCTCCTTTCTGCTGTTCACAATGACAGCCAAATGCTAAGGTCAGGCCATCTTGTCATCATAACATAGTTATTGATAATAAAATAGACTATATTTTTCTTTGTTTATAAAGAGTACATAAAAGAGAGTGATGACCTCACATACTGGTGCAATAGAAGTATTCCCTACTATTGAATCAGAGTCAACTTAGGTTACATGTAGCTCTTTTTAAAATTTTTTAAAAATTTACTTATTAATTAAGGTATCACATATTTGTCCTCATTCCTTCCCCATTCCCATCTCAAACCCCTCCCCACACATACCTCACCCCCCTGTTGTCCGTGACCACTGGTTAGGCTTATATGCATGCATACAAGTCCTTTGGTTGATCTCTTCTCCTTACCCCCAACCTCCCTTACCTTCCTTCTGAGGTTTGACGGTCTGATCGATGCTTCCTTGTCTCCGGGTCTGTTTTTGTCCATCAGTTTATGTTGTTCATTATTTCCCCTAGATGAGTGAGATCATGTGATACTAGAAATACACTTAAAAGAACCAAAAATGAAACATAAGATGTAACTCTTGAAGCAAACACTATCTTTAAAAGACATCATCTACTGTGTTTGAGTTAAACCTTGGTTCTTCAGCCAAATAGGCTTGATCTTTGTGTACAAATTCCAGGGCCCTGTGTGCTACTGTGCTTCCTCAAGGGCTTACAACCGCCTACATCCTGAGAAAACATTCAGGCTTCCCGAATGCATTGTCTATCATCTATGTCCAGCAATTATGAAATGGCAACATCCCCAAACATCCTCCAACACCATCTGTTTCTTATTCGACAATGGGAGCATAAATACTTTATACTTTATCCCCACCATGTGCGCCAGGTGGCACACTACCAACTGTCTTTCTAGCTGCCCTTCCGCACAGTGACCCAGCAACTGCCTACAACTTCTTGAAACTCCCCATTTTCATGTAGGAAGCCAGAGTCCTGGCTCCACGGAACCTTTCCTGGAATGTTCTTCATATTCTGTCCACAGCTAAACCTTTCACTTCCTACTAAGTCCTACGTTGGGCTGGATCTCAAGCCTCTAAGATCCAGTTCTTTGGTATGTTTTTAATAACTCACTGAGAAAGTAACCTCAAAAATTCCAGAAAATTAAGTATCAAAATGAACATATTTTCTCCCTTTCCTTAAAAAAAAGTTGCCAATTTTATTTTGAATACATTATCTCTACATTTGCTCTGAGAACTAAAGCTATAAGTCTAATAGAAGGAATGTCAGACCTAATGAGGGAGGATAAAAATCAAATCTGACTATGGCATGTGAACTAATATTGAAGCAAAAAGTACTTGCTAAGGCATATGAAGAGGCTCAGAACCAGTCTCCCCAAAATATGCCACAGGGACATGCAGCTAAAGGCAATCCAGACCCAGCAGATTCAAGATAAACTATTATCCTTTTACCTAAAGAATTTAGTTAGTGGGCCTGCCCAGAAAAAAAAAAATAACTTTTTATCTGAATGATAAACCTGTATAGCATGATAAATATCTAATTAGGAAACATCTGTTCTTCTTATCATCCTGTGAATTACCTCCTTCCCTTGGAAGCCCCAGATCCCTACCCCATACCTCAGCTCAAAAGAGCACTTAGGTCTCCACTGCCTCCTTTGCCGTTGGGTTTTATTGTCTTTGCATCCCTCCACTTCCATGTACAAGTAGTTAAATTGTTTCTTTTGCTGTTAATTTGTCTCATGCCAATTTGACTATCAGGCCAGCTAGAAGAACCTAGTTGGATAGAGGGGAAAAAATGTTTTCCTACTCTACAGATAGGATATAGTTGATTGAATTACTTTTACACAAAATTATTTGAATATACACATGCTATGCATGGAACTTTTATTGGCTGACAGCATCTGCGTTAAAAGCCATTTTTGTCTTAAAAATATCCTTTGTTTTTATTTGGCCTTAGTCTTCTCTATAAACAAGCAAGGACCAGTTATATGTTCTTAAAAGTTTGTAGATCTATCATGTTATGCTTTTATCACTTTTATGACAAAGATGTTAACATATGGTGAAATTACTTAGGCAATGACTTAAGTATGCCTAGTTATGTATGAGTAACTACAAGACTTGCAAATTACAACAGAGCTGGCTTTCCATTATAGGCCTATCAATTCATGCATCTTTACGTGCAAGTTACTTACACTTTCTGAGATTTGTTTTCTTCATCTTTACATTAGATAACAAACGTGTAAGTCGAAATTTTGATTTAAAAAATAAGTTAAATATATATATGTCAAACAACTCAAGAGGTGGAAATGAAAGTGACTGACAACATTGGCTAGAGTGGGATCATGTCTCCTGTGGCCTACTCCATCCAATGCTTCCTGTCACACAGCAGAATGGTTGGCAGAACTGCTCTCATTCAGACCATTATTTTTTTTTTTAATTTAAAGCCCAACTACGCTATCCTGTGCTCTTTGAGGATTCTCTTAGAGTTTTGGCCCGCAGTAACTGTTAGATTCCAAGCTCTAAATGATTGTACCTATTTAGTTTCCAAACCAGTCTAGATTTTCTAAGAAAATGATTCAATATTGTAATGACAATTGTGACAAGATTCATGTTTAATCTCTCAGGTGTGTCTTTCCTACTGGACTATAGTATAGGCCTCTTTTAGAAAAATGCACATAGAAATGACAGGCCATGTGCTCGGACATTTGGTAGATACAAATATCTATGTGTTTGTATAAGGACATACGACATATGTACAAATACAGTATTTATATTTCATCATAAGTACTTGTGCACAAATTTGAGACTATGTTCTATTTCATGTATTTAGCTTTATGGGTTATATAATCAAATGATACAGAAATGATAACTTCTTTTACATAAAAGTAATTAAGATGCTCGCAAGGTTACCGTATTCAATCTTTTGATTTCACCTTCCTGAAATTGGAAGCAGAATATTGTTTATAGAGGTTCTTCACTCCTAAAATTACATTTGTGCATTTATGTTGGCCTTTGGGGAAAATGCAAGCACATTGATTTAACTTGGTAGAAGAGGACATAACGTTTTTAAATGTAATTTTTTGTGTTAATGAGAATGCACCCAGAGGACCAAGGCCTGATCCACATTTTAAATTAATTTGAATGTGCAAGATTCAAATTCTAAATACCTCTTTCATTGCCCAAGGGGGAAAAAAATAACGCCTTACTTAGTACAGGTTTTTATACATGCATCTTAAAACTCTTTAACATACTCCCACATTGTCATTACTTTAGTAATGTATACAGTACATGAAACTCCCTAAATTTTAAATAAATTTGACTTTGGCTTATCTGAAGTTTACATGACAATAAATAATAAACAAGTTTAACATGATTAACCTTGCAATGAATTCTCTAAACTATTTAAATCCACAGTGTATTAAACTCAATATTAATAGGGATGAACAAAAAATTTGGGCTTAGAATATTTCTTTTATCCATGGATTGATTTAGTGAAAATTCTCTGCTTTTGAAATAAATGGAACAAATAAGGAGTTAGTAAAATATTAATTGTTTAATATAGCAAAATATAAGAAAGTACTTATTTATATCTGTTTCTTTGAACTATATTCTTTCCAGTTAATTTGGCCCAAACGTTTGAGCTTTTTATAGCCATTTATCAAGAAAGCTTTTAGATATTTTGTATTATAGTTAGGATAACAGGAAATTTTCCCAGCTGGAATAATTTTAAACTGTAATGTATCTGAGTTGTGGTCTTCTTTTTAATTATCTCCATCATCAAAACCAATTTTAACATAATTTGATATAGATTGTTACACATAGCATAATACCATGTTGACAGAATGAAACCATTAGGAGTTTATAATTGCATTCAACACTGAGGCAGACACAGCTGGGCAGATCCTAGAAAACTATGCATAATGTAGAATGAACAAAGGTCTCTATAGATTGCAATAGAATGTTTGAGCTTGATCTGCCAGTGCTATTTAATGAGAAAGTGTCACTCTATGATATTCAGCTACAGAGGGCTTTGTGTTGACTTGCATTATTTGTTTGTTTTTTTCTTTCTGGGATACACAATATGCACATGAGCAGTCCCAAAATTTTTATAAAAGCATTATCATGTTTAAGAGTTCCTTGCTAATCAGTAATAGAACTTTGGTACTATAAAATAAAACTAATATATAAATCTTGAAAATGACATCTGAAAAGAACCGAGATAGGCTGATGAAAAACAAATGACATCTAATGTATTTTTCACATTGACTGTGGCAGTGATTTATTAGGCTGTCTGCGATGCTAAATAATATGTCATAAATCCCTCCAACAGTTCATTGTATTCATTCATCTCTTTTCCATGAGCCAACATTTCCCCTCTTCATAAACTTCACCCTATGAAAAGAATCATGATTTTTAAATGCCATTTAAGCCCAGTGATTTTTACCTTGGATGTAAAAATTCAATGAGAGTTGTTTTGTGTGTTTGCTTTTTAAAGCAGTAGAAGAAGATACCCAACTGAAAATAAATGTTTCCGTTCAAGATTTGCTCTCTATGAGGGAGAAAACAACAAGAATAATGTATTGCAGCTCATTGTCCAACTGTCAATTTCATGCTTTATGAGACATGCACCTAAGATGGCAGGAGGGAAAGAAATATGAGTGTAAAACAATGTAAAATATCTATACATTGTAATAATTCCAATAATATTGGACTTATTTCAATATATGTTTCTATATATTCTGTCTAAATTATAATTTTATCAACACTTTTATTAGTGGCCATACTGCTAATATGTCAACTCATTTTTCAACATTTCAATGAAGATACTATTAAAGAACATGAAAAATAAAAATATAATAAGCACAAAATGCAAAGATTAAGGCCATGAATTTATTACCATAGGTCCACTTATCAACAAATGAAAAAGAATAACTTTTTTTCATCAGCAAAGTATAAAATATGTTTTTGAGCTTAACTGAAGAGTTATGTATCCTGGGTAACTTATTATGTAATCTAATTTTCCTGGAAATAACTTTCTACAAGTCAAGAGGAACTAATTATCACTGAATAACTGAATTCAAGGCTGTCCAAAGTAATGTCTGAACTTGTATTTGAATCTTTTATCAAAGAACATTGCTATTGGAAGTTTATATCACTTGTACATTGTTGAATTAAGCATTCTGCCCAGCCTGTTGTGTGGCTATTAATATAATTTATGCTATTATGCACAGTGACAATGTTTAAGGAACATAAAAGCACTGTTTGTCTCAAGTGTCATTTCAGATTTTATAATGGCACTAGAGGCCTGATGCACAGAATTCATGCAAGGGTCTCGGCCCTTGCAGCCATAGCTGCCTTAGCCCTGGCAGCCCTGTCTTCATCTGAAAGGTCATCTGGAAGGTCATCCCGCACTGTTCCATCTAATTAGCATATTTGCTATTTATTATATGGGATCATTTAATTTAAGAGTGGTCTTGCCCTAGCCGATTTGGCTCAATGGATAGATAGTCAGCCTGCAGCCCGAAAGGTCTCCAGTTTGATTACAGTCAAGGGCACATGCCTGGGCTTCAGGCTCAGTACCCAGTGGGAATGTGGGAGGCAGCTGATCAATGATTCTCTCTCAACATTGATGTCTATATCTTCTCTCCCTCTTCCTTCCTCTCTTAAATCAATAAAAATATTCTTTAAGAGTGGTCTTGTTTACATGAGATATGGGAAAGAAAATGGGTGTGAAGCAGAAATAAACATACAGTATTGAGTAAGGAAGTATTAAAATAAGATGGGTGGTTAGGGCAGGATTACCTCAAATAAAAATAAAGGTCTTACTACATTGTTTGGAGAGGTAATATATTTGAGTTTGAATCTTACATTCTAAATTTTGTATTTAAATGTGTTACAGTCCAGATTTCAGTATTCTGAAATGGCAACAAACATGAAAAATCTAATTTTGAAGAATTCAGAACTGAAATAGAGTGCTCAGCTTCTTGAAGAAAATTGACAGCAAAAGAAAATTAATTTTGAGTGAAACATATAGTTTATAGGAATATTTAAAATAGTAAACATAAAAATACTTGTGTCACTTCAACCTTGAGTACCTGGTTTTATTTAAAAAATTTTAAAAATAAAATGTATTTCTATTGACTTCAAAGATGAAGGAAGAGGGAGAGGGAGATTGAAACACTGATGATGAGAGAGAGTCATTGATTGGCTGCCTCCTATGCCCCATACTGAGGATTGAGCCTACAACCCTGGGAATGTGCTCTGACCAGGAATCAAACCAGGACATCCTGGTTCATAGGTCAACATTCAACCACTGAGCCTCACCAGCCACACTATGTCCCATCTTCTTTATTCAATTGTCTATCCAAGGACACTTAGGTTGTTTCCATATGTTGGCTATTGAAGATTATACTACAGTGAATCTAGGAGTACATATACATTTATGAATAAGTGTCTTCAAATTTTTGGAGTAGATACCCAGAACAGGGGTTTCTAGATCATAAAAATTTGTGTTGCTTTAAGCCACATAGTTTGTTGTTATTTGTTATGGTAGAAATTGAAAAGTCATATAAGTGTTGACAAGGGAGATTCAGTGAGATAGGAATCTGTTCTTGCTCAATGGCACTAGACAAATTATAATGGAATAATGCTTCAAATGGTTTTAAGCATTTCATTGGGTTGTGTTAATGGGTTATGTTTATCTGTTGCTAAGACTTTAATAAACAAATTCTCATTTGTGTGATATAGTTTTGAATGATGAGGAATCTAAACTAACTACACATGGAGTTCAATATGTTACTTAAGGGAATCAGTGCATGAAAAATGAGCACATAAGAGTCAGAAAATAATAGACATGAAAATGGTGATCAATACCATATTGTGGATGTCTGTGAACAGTGGAGTCTAGACAGAGAGCTTTGTAAAACACACAAAGAATATTTGAAGATGATGAGAGTAGGAAACTAAATATCAGAATCCATTTCATTATCAACATCATATGTCTGGCTCTTAATTTTCTGATTTGTAAATTGAGAATAAAGGCACTTTAGCATGCAAAACATTGAAATGTTTCATTATTTTAACATTAGTGAAAAGATGTGAAGAGACTATTTCTTAAAATTTAAGGGTGTATGGTTTATCTTGACAACTTTTTAATATGCAGGTTTTAAGTTAGTAGGTTGGAGTGGGGGTCTGAGAATCTGAATTTCTATCAAAGTTCTAGGTAAAGCAGAGAATTATGGTTAAAATGCATATTACCAGGCTTTGCCCCTGTAGTGTCTATTTCATTGTCTATCATGAAAACACCGAGCCTGCATTTTTAATAGGTATTTCAGGAAATTATTACAGTCCCAAGACGTCTAGGAAGCATTGCACAGGAGCATTTAATCCATATTTTTGACCTACTAATTACTAATCAGGAACAATAAAAATAATCAAGAGCAGTGAAACATCTATTAATAGACACTAGGCTGTAACTGATCAAACTGTGTGCACACTGGGAAAATTTACTGAGCCTGCAATTTTTTTGTTTTCATTCAGGTCAAAGGAGAAAACTTAATTAAAGCTAGCGACAATGTGAGGGGAAAGCTGTCAGGAAAAGCAAAAGAATAACATAACACAGCTGAAGCAAATAGAGGTTGTCACAGCCTTTTAAATTATTTTTAAAATTGAGATATTAAAATTTTGATAGTTCAGATTTCTGTGTGCATGCATGCCTGGGTGTTTGCGCACGTACACACACACACACACACACACACACACACACACACACACACTCACTCCCATTCAGTATTTTCAAACATTTTAAATGTATGAACAAAAGCAAAAATATGCAGCTAACTCTATTTTTTTGTCCCTAGTGTGTGAAAATACATACTCATACGCGCTGATCAATCCAATGTCAGAAAACAATTACTTTTATCTGAAAATAATTAGAATTCCAAAGTGATTTTTTTTTTATTTAGTCTGTTAACCATAATGCCTGTTTTTCCTCGTCTTGGTTATGAAAAGAATGCACACCCTCTGTAGTAAACACAAATCTTCAGGGAAGATGGATTTTGTTTTCTGTCCCCAGGCTCCTCACAGTGTAGTCGTGTTGAGTGAATGACTCATCCTTGGTTAAAATGGCCTTTTTCTCTTCCTGGGAAGTTGATATGTGTTTCAAGCTTAAGAGGATGAGTACTACTTAATAGCACAGTTTTATTTGCGCCCATTATTTTAAAAGTCTCTCTTTTTCTATTAGAGCTTAAAAGTGGAATCCTAACATGTACTTTTCTTTGGCCTAGGATTTTTCCATCCAGAAGTGGCATTTTATAGATTAATCTATACTTTTAAAATATTTTAGAGCCATGCCATTGTCTCTTGAGTGCTTTACTTATATTAAAAAGAAAAAAAAAACTAGCATAAAATCCGCTCCATAAGAATAGGCAATTTCCTTCCGTTACAGTTTGGACTACTTCCAGATGGTTTAATGTTTTATAATATCCATCCTGCTGTCCAGGTTGTATCAAAATCGCAAATGGACAAAGAGAGATAAATCATTTAAAATGACTGCATCTAAGAGCTCTTCTCCCTAGCTCTCAAACCCCAGCGATTCCAAATATTACAGCATTGTAGGGACTCCCAGGCAAGAAAAGCACATCTTTTATTTAATTATTCTTCATATTATTCTTGGCAACTTGGTAAGTACTAAATGTTATTAGAGCTATCTTTAAACTGGAGAATCCGTGTCAAAAAGATGAATACCAGTATATGTAAGCAGAAATGGGTGTAAGAGCATCTTAAACACCAGGTAGTGTCCTCAAGTAAATCATCCTGCCTTACAAGAAAAGAGCATAACTCTAGTTAGAGGCATTACAACGCACTAAAAAGTATCTTCCAAGGTATAGTTTTATTTTGGAATAATGGAACACTACAAGGTATTTCTTTGTGGCACATTATCCTGTCTGCAGACAATTGCAGATCTCTCTAAACATAACAATAGCCTTTCTGTGACAATGAGTGACTTAGGTTTTTTAGCAACTTGATGATGAAGATGACCGAATATCCATGAGGAATGGAGCAAGGCTACACCTGTGAGTGGAAAAGTAGCAGCTGTCATTCATATTAACCAAGAATATTTACTCATTTTTGTGATTTCCACCATAATCGTGACTTTGTTTTTCTTGCATTGTTTGTGAAATAACCTAATATTTTTCTTGACCTTTCATGGCTATAGAGTGGTTCTGTTGGACATTTATAGAGTGGCCCTGTTTGACATTAATAACCTGTGAAAATTTTTATGTTAAACAGAATAGTACAAAAGCCTAGATGTTTCCATTATGACAGCTTTTTAAAAAATGTTCTTGTGGTGAAACTGATTAATAAGATTATATAGGTTTCAATATTTCTATGATACATCACCTGTATATTGCATTGTATGTTTACCACCCAAAGTCAAATCTTCTTCCATCACCATATATTTGACCCCCATTACTGTTTTAAAAATATATTTTTTATTGATTTCAGAGAGGAAGAGAAAGGGAGAGAGAAAGAGAACATCAATGATGAAAGTGAATCATCAGTTGGCTGCCTCATGCACGCCCCTACTGGAGATTGAGCCATAATCTATGCCCTTGACCAGAATCAAACCTGGGACCTTTCAGTCCTTAGGCCCACACTCTTATCTACTGAGCCAAACCTGCTAGGGCTGACTGCCTTTAGTTTTTACTACCCACATCCCCTTCCCTCTGGTAACTACCATACTGTTGTCTGTGTCTTGTTTTTCTTATTTGCTCATTTGTTGACACTTATTTGGATTTAATTTGTTGTTCTTTTCCTGGTTTATTAGATGGGGTAATAGATAATTCATTTTTATTTTTCTTCCCATAATACATCAATTTAATGTCACAATTTTTCTGTAACCTCTTAGCTAGAAAAATATTGAAATTTTAAATCTGTATGTGGCATTTTTTTTTATAAAGTAGACTATCTGACAAACTCTAATTAGTGATGTGCAGTTGATATTCCAATATTTCTTAGCTCTTCGAAGATTCTCACCTTTACTCTTCACCTTTTGATTGTAGGCAAGAGCAGACAGAATAGCATAATCCACATTTTTGTGCCATAAAACTCTCTCAGATACAGGAATATGATCATAGGGTGATTTTTCAATGAATGTTATAGATTGTGAATGGAGTAATTCTAATTGGAATAATTCTATTATAGAATTCTAATGTATGACTGTTATGGTGAAAATATAATAATGAATAGTTAAGAATAATATTCAACACAGTGGGATAATGTTATTAATGTGAATAATGTATTGATATATCTAGAATGTTGAAGGCACTATCTAGAATGTTAAAGGCACTATGCATATTACTTTGGATTATTTTGCTTATTTTTATAGCATCACTTTAAGTTACACACTTTCTAATGCTGAAAATGACTTTTAGGATACTTAATTTATTTGCAATTATTTTTCAGCTAGCAACCAGGCAGTCTAATCCTATGTACCTTTAACATTTGTTCTGTACAAATGAAAATGCAGGATCCGTCTTTAACCAAGGGAAACACATTTTTATGTCATACATTTTTTAACCTTTCTAGAACATTTAATAATATATCTGGTTTTAGTATATTTATTTTATCTAAAACCATATGAATTGCTCCATTTGTGTGCTCCTGGAACGTAAGCTAACTTCAAAGATGGACAGTGAATGAATTAACACACTCACCTTGGAGATAGGAAAGAGCCCATTCTAAGGAAAGAGATTCATGGAATCCGAACTATTTAACAAAAGTGTCTAACTACTTTGAAATATATTTGAAATTCAAATTTAACTCTTACTAGATAATTACCAAGCAATGCAATGATGTTAAATATCCCTATGAAAAACTCCAGAGCACCTTTATCTATGTACTAAATAGTGAAACATAAAGCACGTCTACCTTTGATTCATGTCAGTCAATCTTTTGGACTTTTGTGCAGAGGTGTTTTAAGCCATGGTAAATCTAATGTAGTAGAAATATCAAAACATTCACACAATGTAGGGGACATTTTGCATACATTTCCTCATCAGGACAAGTTTCTTTCGTAAAACTCGTAACAATTATTTGAAATTTGTTATTGTATTTCTCCAAAGTTGTTTCATAACCTCTTACATTTTTATTTAAAACAAATTAATTGGCACCTTCGGCCATTATTTTTTTAATAAAAATTACTAGTTAGATTCTTATATTATTGAAAAAGCACTTTTCATCTACCAATTATTTTATTTTATTGTATTTTAAAATTGAATATATTAAATTGCACTTTAAAAAAAAAGTCTGAAACTCTGCTCATCCCAGAACATTTAATACTACAACATTAATAATAAGAAGAAAAAAGATTTGAAATATAACGCACAATTGTCTGATTTGGAGAACACCCTCCCATTTTTTTTTTTTTTTACCATATCAAAATTTTCTATTATTCCTTTCATTACTCAGAAAAGATCCAAATGAATGCAAAGAGTTTGCACATCTCATCTTCGGCAGAGGCCAGGTCTACATCTGAGCCCCAGGGACCCAGGTCCTATTGGGAATGAAATATGAGCACGGAAGCTCATTCCTGTCTTATCTTGAGTAGCAGCTTTGCAGTTTTTCTGGTACCTTGAATATTCTAAAGGATTATACTGAAGATGGGCTTTTCTCAGATGGATATTTGTTCTGCTTTCATCAGACACACTCACAGACAAACCAGAGCACCTTTAGAAGTATTGGTTTCCCTTATCAGCGGGCATCTCTATTTTAGACTCACAGTAATGATTTGCAGAAGTTTTCATTTGTGATAGAAAGGATTTTTCTACTTCTTCTATAGTAAGCTACCTGCGATTCTCTAGTGTTAGTTAAACTTTGTTTAGTGCATTATGAAATAAAATGCAATCATTTCTAGGAAAAAAACAGTTTCCTATTTCTTTACAACAAATTCTGCTGGCAATCTTTCCACTATCAGCAACAATAACAGTCACAGAAGAAAGGTTTCGTCCCAAAGAGCCAAACTTAACTTAATATTTACAGGAGAAAAGGTACAAAAGTTCCAGAAAAAAAGCTGTACTGCTGCAATATTGTGGTGGAAAACACATAATTGGTTCCCTTGAAAGCCCGATCAGACCACGAATATGAGCTCACATCAAATTGTCCAATTAGGTCAAGATCCAGGGGAGGAAACGCTTTCTCAGGGGCATTTTTCTACTAAAAATAAAGTCAGTAAAATAATAATCTTTATTATTATTAACATTGTGAGTCGTGATTCCTATGATGGAAGGCTTTTTTCGCTTAAAAGTAAGGCAAAAATATATTTAAGGTTTGTGTTTTTTTTCTCTAAATTGTGTCTGCTAAATATTGGTGGATTTGTTTTATTACAAATAGTTTTTTGTTAATCAACCATGACGTTTTCATTGCATTATTTTAGCATGAATATGAGTAAACGCTGAGCTTCAGAAACTTCAAGGCACACACACAGCAAAACATTCATTTATTAAAGATGATTTTTATTAGAGGTACCCTTTCCGAGGACCATGAAAATAAGCAAATGCTTCTTGCCTAATATAAACTTGGGGTGATTTTGTTTTGTTTCACTGGTTGAAGGAGAATATTTATTACTTTTATGTACTTATGTGCAGAAAGCTCCACAGTGCACACACAGCCCACCTCAGTGGCCAGTTCCTTAGCCTTGGCCTTTTCCAACTTGGCAATGTGGGCCACCGACTTTGGATCCAAGACGTTGCCTCCGCAGTGGTGACAAGACCTCGTTGTATCTGTCCTTGTAGTTGGTCCAGAATAGCCTCCACCAGCTCCCTTACCTTCTGAGTTAACCTGTGTGAAGTCAAAAGTGATTCAGGTCTTCCTGTAGACGAGATGCCCCAGCCTGGCAATTAGAACCCCTATCTCCCAGCAGAGGGCAGGCAGGGAAACACCCAGCTCCCTGGGCCCACGCTGTGGGCTGTCACCAACAGCTGGGCCTTCTTGCTCCCAACCAGTGTGGTGACCGTGTTCACCCCCGCTCGAAGGATCGGTGGCCCCTTGGTGGGACATCCTTTTTGCCCGCAGCTGTTTTTCTCAGCTTGGGCCAACATTACCTCTGCTTCTTCTCTTGCTTTGTCTTAGGTCTGTGCTTGTGTGCCAGCTTAAGCAGAGAGTAGCCAGCTGGTGGTCCAAGGCCTGAGTGAACTGGTAATGGCAGGAGGAGCTTTGAGATGCTCATAGAGAATAGTCCTTTGCTGTTGCAGCCTCATGTGGTGGGGGCCCTTGACAAAGGAATGAGGTCCCTTTTGGGCTGGATGTCCT
This sequence comes from Pipistrellus hanaki, assembly GCF_964339955.1. NCBI lineage: Eukaryota > Metazoa > Chordata > Mammalia > Chiroptera > Vespertilionidae > Pipistrellus > Pipistrellus hanaki. Next base: position 40,274,485 of record NC_140507.1, on the reverse strand, counting down.
CTCCAAGGTTGATCAGGGTGAGCCCCGGGTGGTCAGGGTGGTGGGTAACAGTGGGGCTCCAGTGTTCAGTGGTGGGTTAGAGGGGAGGCTGCAAGTGTTCAAAGTGGTGGATTACAGGGTGGGGCCGGGTTTCCAGCCTGGTGGATTGCATGGGAGGCCCCAAGTTTTCAGCATGGTGGATTAGAGGTGAGACTCCAGATGTTCAGGGTGGTGGATTATAGGGGAGGCTCAAGGTGTTAAGCATGTTGAATTACTGAGCAGCCCAGGGTTCTATGAAGTTGATTTCAGGCGGGTGCCCAGTGGTCAGGGTGGTGGATTACAGGGCTTCCCAGGTGTTCAGTGAGATTGATTAAAGGGTGGTCCCAGGTATTCAGCATGGTGGATTAAATGGGAGGCCCCAGGTTTTCAAGGTAGTGGATTACAAGGGTTCCCTGCTGATCAACATGGATACAGGGAAGGCCCCAGGTGTTTAAGGTGGTGGATTACTGGGTGTCCCAGGTGTTCACTGCGGTGGGTTAGAGGGAGGCCCCAGTTGTTTAGCATGATTGATTACTGAGGGGCTACAGGTGTCCAGTGAGTGGATTACAGGAGATCCCAGGTGTTCAGCATAATTGATTACCAAGGAGGCACAGGTGTTCAATGAGGTTGATTACAGGTAGGACCCAAGTGGTCAAGATTGTGGATGACAGGGGAAGCACAGGTCTTCAAGGTGGTGGATTACTAGAGAGGCCTCGGGTGTTCAGGGTGGTGGATTAGATGGGAGGCCCCCGGTGATCAGGGAGGTGGATTATAGGGGTTCCCAGGTTTTCAGCATGATTGATTACTGAGGGGCCACAGATGTTCAGTGAGGTTGATTAAAGGGTGCCCCAAGCGTTCAGTGTGATGTATTACAGGGGAGGCCCTGGTGATCAGCGTGGTGAATTAGAGGGGAGGCCCTCGGTGTTCTCCATGGTGTATTCCAGGGGTTTCCAGGTGTTCAGCATGGCAGATTACAGGGGAGACCAAAAGTGTTCAGGGTGGTGGGTTACATGGGTCTGCAGACATTCAGCGTGGTTGATTAGAGTGTTGGGCTCAGGTGTTCTGTGGGGGCGGATAAGATGGGGGGCCTTTTGTCAAATAGGGATTGGACACCTTCTTGGCCTCCTGCTTCTTCAGGAGCCACCTGCTTCCTCTTAGCCTTCTTTCCCTTTGGCATCTTGGGAGGTGGGGGGAAAAGGGATTGTGCAAAATATATATGCAACCGCCTAGATTTGTTTTTTAAATAATCCGATGAAAATGTTTTTGTGCTTCAAATTGTTTTGTATTAGCTGACTTTAAACTGTATGGGACTCACACTTACCTCTTAGCCTAGCAGCAGTCTCTAATTCACTTTTGTGCTTGTTAGATGTGCGGAATGCATCATTTCTGGCAGTGGACATAGGCATCTAGCTCTAAGGCTATTGAATCTGATATATCATGGATGCACTTAACTTTTTGGGAATGTCTTTAGATGGAAAGCATATGAATAAGTAGCCATTAAATGTAATGGCAAGATAGAATCATCTCATCGCTTTAAAGTATATATGAATATATATATATATATATTATACATATTAATGCATATATTACATAAATATGTAGATACATTTTGTTCATCTAAAGTAAAAAAGCATGTTATTTAAGTAAATAATATATATTTTAATATCACTAAATTCTTACGGGTAGTTTTATAATAATATAAATTTCTCAAAAGTATCATTGCACAAATATAGTCTAAGAAGACAGTTATTTTTCCGCATTTGCAATTCTATGGATACTAGAGAGTAGACAAAATATTTCCTATGTGACTGCAAGAGGCAGTGAATAACTAAAAGAAAATAAGATCACTTTAGGTATTCAACAGAATCAAATATGTGAGGATTTTTAAATTACTAAGTACAACATATATTAAATAAACATATGATGTTATTTATGTTAACTTTAGGATATTGGTGCCTTCAGTGAATGAGATTCTAATAAGTCTTAAATTGGTAATTTGAAGTTTTCTTTAAAGATATTATGTGCTGTTAAAATTATTGTGTATCATGAATATTTTATATGAAAAATGGTTTAAGTTGAAATGGCATTTTATACAATAACTATTATGTAATTAGCATTTTTAGCCACTATTAGAATTATTAGGAAGTAATGTACAGATAAATGTATAAAAACAGTATGATCAAAATTTATTCATGAGAAATACTATACTTTAAACCAGGTTAACTAGGGGAATACCATATTGTTAAGCTAGATTATATTTTTAGAAATAGATTATATTTTTTTAAAAAAAGTTTTTTCTAATATGATTTATGTGCTTGCAAGTGGTTTTTATATATTTTATTGATTTTAGTGAGGAAGGAAGAAGGAAAAAGAGAGAGAAACATCAATGATGGGAGAGAAGGAGAGAATCATTGATCAACTGCCTCCTGCACACCCCATATTGGGGATCAAGCCCACATGTGCACTTGACCAGAATCAAACCTGAGACCCTTCAGCCCTCTATCCATTGAGCCAAAATGGCTAGGGCCAAGTGGTTTTTGACTTTCAGAAAATAATATATTTTATGTGTTAATTGTAACTCATTATTTTCCCATTATTATAAATTATAGTAATATTTAATAATGTCATAATCTAATTTATAATGGCCAGTAACTTTTTACCTATACTCATTAAAATTTATTTTGAAATGTACACTTTGTTGTTAAAATTTGGGAATGTCCAGATATGGGGATAGCATATTTTTGTTAAAGTATAACTTGCTACTCTTCTTATACTTCAAAAATTAAGTTAAAATATCGCTACATGAAAGATACAATTCCTTAAGACTATTACATTAAAATTGCTATTCTGGAGGAAATCTATTTTTTGCTACTCAATTAAATAATAAAAATACTTGCTGCATATCTTCAAAGTTTGATAATATGGAAAAAGAAATTATGAAATTGAGGGCAGTGACCTTTGAGCTTTACTAAACCTTCTCATAGAGCAGAAAATATAAAGAGCATACTTCTCTGCAGCACACGGATGGGTGGGAATAGAGTATGTCTGAGATTCGGGGTTGAGTAGTTAATATTGATTTTGGCTCTGAAAGAAATCATCATTGACAGACTTTGTTTTAAAGAGTTGCTTTCTGACCATTCCTAAAAATACTCATCCTCTTTCTTTAAAGGTTTTATTATTAGGTTTATTTAAGAATACAAAAACATTGTTAATTTCAGAAAATAGCATATGATAAGAAGATCAGAACAAAATTGCACTGAAATGTTGGAAGTGTTGAAATGATAATATTATAGGAAACATTATGATATTTATTCATTTATATATTTTCTGAATGGCTTAGATGAGGTCTCAATTGCACATAAAAACCAACAATGATAATAGCAGCAGCAATTCAGATTTTTAAAAATTTCTTTATTAAGGTATTACATATGCTTCCTTACCCCTCATTGCCCCCTCTAACTACCCTTTGATGCCCCCGCCCCCCCTGTTGTCTGTGTCCATTGGTTAGGCTTATATGCATGCATACAAGTCCTTTGGTTGATCTCTCCTCTTTACCCCCATCCTCTCCTACCTTCCCTCTAAGGTTTGATAGTCTGATTGATGCTTCTGTCTTGGAACCTGTTTTTGTTCATCAGTTTATGTTGTTCATTATATTCCACAAATGAGTGAGATCATGGCTTATTTCACTTAGCATAATGCTCTCCAGTTCCATCCATGATGTTGCAAATGGTCTAAGAATTCCTTCTTTTTTTACCACAGCATAGCATTCCATTGTGTAGATCAGTGGTTCTCAACCTTCCTAGTGCCGCGACCCTTTAATATAGTTTCTCATGTTGTGGTGACCCCAACCATAAAATTATTTTTGTTGCTACTTCATAACTATAATTTTGCTACTGTTAATGAATCGTAATGTAAATATTTGTGTTTTCCAATGGTCTTTGGCAACCTTGCTAGCTGCTGTAGAGCAAATAGACTGAACAGTGGAACAACTGAACAACTAGTCACGATGATGTGTGCTGACCACCAGGAGGCACAAATGGAACAAGGTGGGCATCAGCTGCAACAAGATAGTAAAGGAGTAGGTGAGCAGGGACACCAAACCAAAGTGAGGCGCCAGTTGCTGTTATTGAGGAGAGTCTCTGGTGTTTTCTAAAAATCATTTGCTCTTGCACACTATGGCCCCATCCAGCACTAGCACCTGCTGCCGCCACCCAGTGCCAGCCCAGTGGCTTGCACTCGGTGTGCAAGCAGTTGCTTCCATCCATAATCACCCCTGAGGGCTTCTCCATCTCTCCCTGCTCCTGAGGGGGGGCTTGGGACAGCAGCCACCACTCACATCCACTGACAGCACTGGCCCTACTTGCACTTGCTGCTGGTGCCGACCCCAATTGCTCCACGCTACCATTGTCAGCATGTGGGAGCAGTGGTGGCAGGAGTGGGGCTGCTGTCAAAGAGGGGACCTGGGGCCATGGCAGGAGGCACCAGGTGGGAGCACAGAGAATGGGCCAAGACCTGCCCCTGTACCCACTGCAGCCTAGTGGCCCACAGTTCCTTTCAAGGTACATGAATTCATGCACTGAGCCCCTAGTTATTAAATAATGGCAAATTATTTAAAACAAAACAAGATCAAATAATGTTAGTAACTTGAAAAAGCAGTTGTTCTTACAGATCATAATAAATTATAACTGCCTCCTTTTGTGCTGTATGGAAATTATACATTGGTATCTAACAAACAAGGCTCATGTGTGTAGTTATGAGTAACTTTGCTTTGTTTAGAAATGTATTTAATCAAAAGAATGTTTTCTATTATCAGAAGAAAACTCAGGGAAGCCTCATGACTTTTAAGGTTACTCTTATGTAATCATGACTGCTGTATTTGCCTTGAGTCACTACATGTTTTTCATTTGATCATTAGAATGTCCACTCGCATGAAATAGTGTTAGCCTGTCCCTACTGGGCCATCCTTTCTTTCATTTCCACCTAGTCTTTTCTGTCAGCTTTCAAGGCATGCTTTCTGACTACGTTGGGGTTGCTCTTTGGAAAGAAAGGAGGTGTAAGAGAAGCATAAAAATTACTTTTAGCAAGCATTATTTCCACATCTTCTTGTAATCTCTGGCCCCAGGAGTATTTAAATATCTCTTCTGAGAGTAGTTAATGGCTGTTTAAGAGCTGTCAGTTGCTGAAGATCTCTTAGCTGCATTTCACTAGGCATGAGTGATTCATTGATCTCTGACTATCATTCTCGTCAAATTCTGACCCACCTCATATAATCTTTTTATTGGGGTTCATTCTCTCAAGCTGGGACTACTCCCTGCAGATCCTTTGCCAAAATGCAGTCAGAAAACCTGCAACAACTCTTCTCTGCCTACCTTCCAGTTCACTAACAGGTCACCTCTTGTTTTCTCAATGTCCTGGGGTGGAATCAGACACCTAGTCATTCTGACCCTCCAACTCGGCTTCCTTGATGGTACATTAATGCTGTTCTCATTTGACTGGAAGTGAGGTGAAGGAATCCCCAAACCCTCCTACCTGAAAGGACTATGGGATTTATAGAAGGCCAGCAGATCTCTCCAAACAAATATTTCTCAATAATAATCTGCCAGTCTCACAACCTCAACCTGTTTATGTCTCCCCGGTGGCTGAGGCTTTTCAACAGTCTGTTCCCAAGGCTTGTCCGATTACTGCACTTGTGGGATGTCTTCATCCCTCAACCAAAACAGAGACGGAAAGAACACCATTTACCCACGCTGCTTTTCATGTTCATGAGTTCTTATTACTCTTCATTTTTTCTTGCTCAACAACAACAACAAAGATACTGTCACACAAAAAATTAACATTATCACATGAGAAGACTTCATACGAATGCGCAGAGATAGCAGAGATATAGTAGTCATTTTATAGTCTGAGGGCAAAAAAATTAAGGTTCAGTAGTTAGTAATTTCTTATTGCAAGAATCAGAAACGTGAAAAGAAAGTGAATACATAGAAAAAGTAGGTATTGGATCAGATAAGAAAGGGTTGCCTATTTGATGCCATCTTGAAAGCACTGAAGAACCATAGCGTGATAAATGTGGAGTGTTACATTCTTCTAGTTAATCTTTTCTGAGTGTCTGAGAGCATGAAGTACAATGATGTTGCAAAAAGGAAGACTGGATGCAGGGAAACATGCAAAGCAGGGACTATGATATTCTAACAAAATGATGAGGTCTGAATTTCAGTGGCTGTAGAGGAAAAAAGTATTGAGAAATAGTAGGGAAGTCAATTTCATAAGCTTTTGAAACAAATTAGATGCATTTAATGCTAGATTAAAATTGTGTTATAATTTAGTTAATATGTACTAAGTAGTAGTTAAATTTGCTATATACAGTATGTACTAAAATACACCTTCATAAAATACAGGAGACCACTTTTCTCCCTTTCGATTTTTCATGAACAACACTAAATTTCATGTAATAACAAAAAACTTAAAATTGTTCTTATGAATCTCTTCTATAGGTATAGTAGCAGATGTGCGGATGTCTAACTCTCCACCACCCCTATCCCCCATCTGTTACCCCCTCCCACACAAACACAATCACAGTCCTTCAGCCTCTGGGAGTTTAGCTGCAACTGCAGCTTTGTCTCCAGTGAAGCTTGGCCCACCTCAGTGAAGTGACATCCTGGACCAGTGGAGGAGGGTGGTGGGAGACAGTGGAAAGTTAATATCACTAAGGTCTTCAAGTATGAGAATTACAGTTCTCAGCACATCTCAGCAGAATTGAGGCCATTCACCATAGCAATGACTCCCACATCAATACAGCCCTCGTTAACTTTTCCCCGTTCTTGTCTCACACGTCTAATTCCTCACGTTTGCTTGTTGGCATCGTCAACCAATTAAATTACTTTCTCAAAAGCCATTTTCTTAGGGCTTATTTGGAGGAAACTCAAATAAAGACCAGTATTCATTTTCATTGATCTTTCTATAATTACAAAATTATTTGATAGCTTTAGAAACAATGTAATATGTAAGTTATTATTACAAAATCCATGCTTATTAAAATGTCTTCAGAACTCTAAAATTATTTGATTTAGACTTATAAATCAGTTTTCCCAGTAACTTACCAAAATAATTACTTTTTAAGATTATTTTTTGTTATTTCTGGAATAACCTCTCATGCTTGCTTTTTAATTATGTTATTTCCCACAATGTCTTTATTTTCTTAAAATTATGATTAATGTCATTAAACATATTTCTTAACTTGGTGGTTGATTATAAAATCTATCTGAAATATGTTTTATCTGGGCACTTTAGTAATATACATAGTAACTTTATAACTGATACTATTACATTTTTACTTTATTTAATCTGCTATTGGTATGGTCCATAAGTTCATTTATCTCACATAAAACTAAGTGCAATGAATATTTGTATTTTTAAATGGCGCAAAAAGTATAACCAAGAAAAATTGATTTGAAGAGCATTATGCTAAGTGAAATAGCCGGTCAAAGAAAGATAAATATCACATGGTCTCACTCATTTGTGGAATATAAAGAACATCATAAACTGATGCACAAAAATATAGACAAAGAAGCATGGAACAGACTATCAAACTTTAGCTGGAAAGCAGGGGAGGGTTGGAGAGGGTTAAGAGCTCAACCAAAGGATTTGAATGGATGCATATAAACATAACCAATGGACACAGACACCAGGAGTGGGAGAGGGGGCATGTGTCAGGGGGTGGGGAAGGCCAGGGAAGGTCAAAGGCAGCAAAAGAAGACATATGTACTACTATTTGTAATACTTGAAACAATAAAAAAAAATCATAAAAACAACAACAACAAAAAAGAAAATATTGATTTGATTTTTCAACATGATTGATAGATTTATAACATTATATTTACATTTATGAAACATATCAACATTTCTGCACAGGGGGACTTTTATAACTAGTTCAAAGTTTCATTGACATTTAAGTTTCAACAGTAATTATCGAGAGCCACTTATAACCAGATGTCTATGAAAGCCATATCCATTTATGTCTCTCAATATGCTCAAATATTAACTGTGAAATATATGTTGCATTTTATCTTATTCTCTACTTGTAAAAACAGTAACAATTCACCTATATCTTCAAATTTTATTTCTATTGACTTTCAGTGGTATTTGTGTTTTGCTCTCTTCTTTTTTAAAAAGTAAGAATTTTTTTTTATGTCTTCTCATCTTCTTACTTGTATGAGGAATTATTGAAACAAATGATTCTTGCTTGCATTACAAATAAAATAAATGGGCCAGTTGGCTGGGTTAATATAAAATCAATTATTATTTATATCAGCTCTATTACTAACTGCTTTGCTGTTGAAATGATTTGCAAACCTTCCAATGAAAGAGAACAATTCACTAAATCAATTATCAAGATTAAATTTATCTTTTTTTTATTTTAATGGCTGTTTTTAGAAAAATTTCTCATCAAGACAATTTTTGCTCTCCTTAATTACATGGCCCTAGGATGTTGGAGTTTCAAAGCTATATTTGTATAAACCAAACCATAGTTGCCTATCAAATATTTTTCAGAACCTTCTCAATAACATTACTATTTATTTCTATGAGATGCTGCAGAAACATTATGCAATGGGTAGGAAATAATTTGTCAGCCAAAACACAATCCAATCTAATTATGCCCACCTGGTGCATAGGAACTCTACACATGTGCTAACAGTGGTGAAATGAATATGCTGTCTTTTTAATGTAATCAACAGTGATGTGCAAATGTGATTTTTTTTTTAATTTTTTTTTTTTGCTTGCTGCTAAGTTCTGTTAATTGCAATTGAAACAATAACAACAGGGTTTTCAAGGATCATAAAGGGGAAGACGAAAACACACAATATGACAAATCCTTTGTAAACTATACGAGGCCTTCTAAATTTAGAAAGATACATCTTTGACATAGGGGAGGGACAACGTGCAAAATCATCTCGAAAGGAAGAGTACAATTTTCTAGCATGATTTGTGGTGGCCCATTCAAGAAAAAACAGATACATATTTTTAAAAGGCTGCTCGCTTCAAATTGTATTTATTTGATGAATAAAAAGCCTGCTATTTTTATCAGCATGCTAGATGTCAATTCTACTTTCTTTGCGTGAGACATTATTTTACCAGAAAGCTGTTCAACGGCGCACAGCCATCTGTGTTGTCCCTGGGATTCAGAGTCCAAGTGGTCTGGCAGGCACTCTGAATGATTAGCAATAGAAACCCGCACTTGGAAAAGGGAAACATTCAGGGAAACTAGAGTTCAGTGACTTTCCTTTGTGTCTAAACGGCAGGGGGGTAGGAAAGGTTTCATTTTCAGATATAGAAAGGACAGGCCTTACGGGTAAATATTGATCGTTTTGATGCATTTGTTAATGGATAACAGCTGTTTCTTTGTGTTCTCTCTTAAATGTCAAGTCTACAGACCTTTGCAGTCTGACGGTTATATTGCTTTGCAATCTTTCTCCTACTGTCGACCATTTATTTACATCATTAAATTATTATATTTTGTTATTTACTTCACATTTTTAAAGCCGGTCTGGGAAGTTCTTAGCATTTTAACATTGGTCCCGTTTCCTAGTCAGAGAATTGTCCCCAAACTATCAGACTTGCTCCTTTCTGATTACACTCTGCAATTACCACCCAGAAAGACTTCTTCAGTTTCACTCTGTGATATTCATGGATTCAATCACTCTCTATTATCGTATGGTTTCTTCCAGTGCATATTTTCTGAGGATGTAATTTCTGTAGTGATTCCCTGGCAGGCTATGCTGTTCAAAATATTAAAATATTCAGCACCGCTTTCCGTGAGATGATAATACACACCAATCATTCATCTCAGGCATCACTAGATGCCTTGCTCTGGCAGTGAAATGTGACATTTGTCACTTCTGAACGGAAACCTGAAGAGCCAGTTCATGGTTGATATGTTTTCTTTCTGCTCTGCCTCCGCGATAAGAAAATGCTCTTAAGAGAGCTGCTCCATCGACCCGGGTCCTGGGAAAACACAGTGGAGAGTAAGCTGATAGCCAGATCACTGTAGACAAGCCGAGAGGATGAGAATTACCTTCTTCGTGAGTCACTAAATTTAGAGCTGTGTCACATTGCAGCATAATGTAGCCTAGTATGTCTGAAACAGGGCTTACTATACGAAGAGTTAAAAGGTGCTAGGAGGGGATCTTCTATGGTAAGTGGAGTAATGTAGCAGGAAAAAAAAAAAAACAAGTAGTCAAATCCTGCCTTCACTTTTTGAAAATTATTTGGTCTTGGGCATATCATTTATTCTGTGAGCCTCAGAGTTTGTGTCTGAGTAAAATTTATAATAACAGATATAACAGTAGTCCTAGGGACAATTTATTTCATTTCTAGACCCGATTTTATTCATTTTAGTATGCAATTTTCTTCCTTATTCATATGCCCTGTCCTGGATGGTCCATGGAAAGGGTGACATACAACTTAAATATTCACATAGTTTGATATAATTTCTATAAAGTAGTTCCCTAACTGACATCTAGTTGGTAGACATCAGGGATGCTGCGAAACAGCCTTTAAAGCAAAGGCCAGCCCTTCTCCCAAAACAAATAATATCTGGCCAAATTGCCAAGGTTGAGATACCCTGGATTAAGGAAATGTACACTGACTGCAGAAGGACTCCTTTGAGGTAAATGGTAATGAATTTAGAGCTAGAGAAATCATGCTTTACTTGTGGATTGGAAAGATGTGGTTATCTAGTGAAATACCTAGGGATTATCTATTAGCAAATATGAGAGAAGAACAAAAAATTGAAAATATATGCAAGGAATGAATATAGAGAATGGAATTGACTATCGATTGCCGAGAAAAGGAAGTGATGGCCTAGGGGGAAGTGAGACCATTAAATAAAAACAAATATATTGTAGTTCTAGTTAGAATCAACTCAGTTTTCGAGTTGCTCTCAGATGTTTTCATCAGGTTTATTTTTGTATTGTTTTTTTTTTAAATTACATTTATTGAGGTGACACTGGTTAATATGATCATATATATGTTTCAGGTTTGAGTTTCTATGTTCTAAGGTCTGCATAGTGCACATCCAAAGTCAAATTTTCTGCTGTCACCATATATTAGACCCTTTTATCTACTACTTCTTCTCTCTGTTGATGAGTTTCAGTTTTATATCCCACATATGTGTGAAATCATATGGTTCTTAGCTTTTTCTGGCTCATTCATTTCACTTAGCATAGTATTCTCAAGGCCCATCCATGTTGTTACAAATGGTGTAATTTCATCCTTTTTCACAGCTAAGTACTACTCCATTGTATACGTGTACCACAACTTCTTCATCCAGACCTCTGTCAGATACTTTGGTTGTTTCCATGTCTTAGCCACCATGAACAATGCTGCAATGAACATAGGAGTAAATATATCTTTGTGAATCCATGATTTTGATTTTTGGGGGATATATTCCCAGGAGAGGGATTGCTGGGTCATATAGTAGCTCTATTCTTAATTTTTGAGGAATTGCCAGACTCCTTTCCACAGTTGTAGTACCAGTATACATTCCCACCAGCAGTGAATGAGAGTTCCATTTTCTCCATAACATCCCCAATGCTTGTTATTACATGTCTTTTTGGTAACAGCCATTCTAACAGATGTGAGGTGGCATCTCATTGTTTTTATTTGCATTTTCCTAATTGCTAGGGTGGTTGAACATCTTTTCATATGTTTATTGGCTGTACTACCTCTTGTATATTAACAATGAAACTTCAGTAAAAGAAATGAAACACACACACACACACACACACACACACACATTTCTTTTTGCAATTGCAATAACACAATACCTAGGAATAAAATTAACAAAGAACTTGAAAGACCTATATGCTAAAAATTCTAAAGCATTATTAAGATAGATTGCAAAAGACACAACAAAATGGAAAAATATCACATGTTTATATATAGGAAGAATAGACATAGTTAAAAGGGCCATATTTTACACCAAGGAATATACAGATTTAATGCAATTCCCATCAAAATCCCAATGTCCGTTTTTAAAGAAATAGAACAAGAAATCATCAGTTTTGTTTGGAATCACAAAAGACACTAGATAGCCACAGCAACCCGAGGAAAATAGAACAAAGCTGGAGGTATCACACTTGGAGTTATACTACAGAACTACAAAAATCAAATCAGCATGGGATTGGCTGAGAAATAGACACACGGATCAGTGGGACAGAGGAGAGAGCCCAGATATAAAATTGCATATATGGGGAAGATAATTTTCAACAAAGGAGCCAGAAACACACAATGGAGTAAAAATAGACTCTTTAATAAATAGTGCTGGGAAAATTGAAAAGCCACATTCAAAAGAATTAAACTGGATTACAGTTTGTCCCATGTACAAAAGTTGACTTAAAATGGGTTAAACAGCTAAATATAAGACCAGAAACAATAAATTCTATAGAAGAAAACATAGGTACCAAACTTATGGACCTTGGTAATAGAAAATATTTTATGATCTTGACCCCAAAGATAATTGAAGTAAAAGCAAAAATAAATGAATGGGACTATATCAAACTAAAAAGCTTCTGCACGGTAAAAGAAACTGACAATAAAACAAAGAGGTAACCAACTAGATGCATAATGATATTGCAAACAGTAGTTTCCACAAAGGTTTAATTTCCAAAATATATAAAGAACTCATGAAACTCAACACAAAACAAACAACCAAATAAAAAAAAAATGGTCAGAGGATCTGAACACTCTCCCAAAAAGATTCTGTGCATTCTTGTATTAATATTATGTTGATTTGACCAGAATAGTTATTATAAGTCACTCAAAACTGATAAGGCAGATTACCATCATTACTCATCTTTTAAAATTCTAGGCCATTTGTTATTTTATATAAACCTTAATATTTTTATTTTCTTTACATTCAAACATAACCTAAATCATATAAAATCACATGGTATTTTCATGACAATTGTCTACACACACAATATATCATAATATATATGTTTTTCATCTGACTTCTTCATGACAATAGTCTTAAACATGTTCTTCTGTCATTACATTTAAATGCTGTTTTTATCAATTTTAATAGAATTTTATAATTTCACTAAGTAGTTCCTGGACTTTATTGCTTAATTTATTTCTAAATATTTTCAAAGGTTTTATTGTTATTATCTATATAACTAGAAGTCTGGTGTATGAGATTAGTGCACTTGGGTGCACGGAGGTCCCTCAGCCAGTCTGGGACCCAGTCCCTCTTGCAGTCTGGGAGCCCTCGGGGGATGTCCAACTGACAGCTTAGGCCCACTCCCCATGTGAAGTCAGCCTAAGTTGTCAGTCAGACATCCTTAGCACTGCCACGGAGGCAGGGGAGGTTCCTGCCACCACCGCTGCACTGGCTCGCCAGCCCTGAGCCTGGCTTCTGACTGAGCAGTGCTCCCCTTGTGGGAGTGCACTGACCACCAGGGGGCAGATGCTCTGACCAGTAGGTTAGCTTGCTGCTGGGGTCTGTCCAATGGAGACTGAACAAGATGGGTTGGATATGCCCTGGAGCCCTCCTGGGGACCCTCCCCTGTTGACCAACCTCCTGCATCTCTCCCAGACCCTGATGGTATACTGGTGAGGTCCCTTAGCCTGGCCTGTGCCCTCTTGCAATCCAGGACTCCTTGGGAGATGTTGGAGAGCCAGTTTTGGCCCAATCCTAGGCCAGGCCAAGGGACCTCACTAGTGCACGAATTCATGCACTGGACCTCTAGTTATTCTATAGTTTTATTTGTATTACAGTAGACCCTGCACAACTTGGGCTTGAACTGCACAAGTATACTTATATATAGACTTCTTTTTCAATAAATACTGCAAATGTACTTTCTCTTTATTATGATTTTAAATAATATTTTCTCTATTTTTATAATAAGAATATAGTATATAATACATATAACATATAAAATATGAGTTAATCAACTGCTTTTCTTACCAGTAGGGCTTCTCATCAACAGCAAGCTATTACTAGTTAAGTTTGGGGACTCAAAAAAGTTATATGCAGATTTTCAACTGTACAGAGAGTTAGCAACCCTGATCCCTTCATTGTCCACAGGTCAACTGTATTGATCAGATTTCAACATTAAATTTATGCTTATTGCATATATTGATTGGAAAATAAATGCATTTATTTTCTATGAAAATGTAAATAGAATAGACTTGCTTTGTTACTTAGAATGTAGATATCTTTACATATGACTTCAATGATATTGTTAACTCTACATCTTTAACTTTCTAAATATTCTCTAATATTTTTCTTTCAAAATTTCTACTTCTTCTAAATCATTTTTAGGAAATTGCATTTTCATTTTGAGTCTTCCATATCCTCTAGCTTTAAAAATATATTTTGATTCATTGTGTACTTTTTACCCTCAGAAAAAGGATTTATCCTTTGAACAATTAATAAATGATAATCATGAAAATATTCACTATTACTTAACTCCGGGTGTTAAATGAATTACTGATGAATGAACCATGAAATAAATTCTCTCAATTTAGGAATTTTTGATGTGCAAGAGTCCTAATTTCTGTTTTCGTTGTCATCAATTTTGTTTTTCTCCTAGAGCATGTTGCAAATTTATGACTAAATGTTCAAAGAAAGCATCTTATTTTGCAAATCATACTGACTTGCTATTAGGAAGATTCAATTTATTTTTATTGGAAATAATGATATTTTACTTGCCTTCCATGATTGCACAAATTGAAACTTTCAAATATATAACCTTAGGATTTTTCAGGAGAAAATAAAAAATAAAACATGGTATTATTACTACGAGCTATTATTTTATTGTTGTCATCAGTATAATCATCCTGGAAATATGAATAACTTCCCATAGAAGTTTTCTTGAATCATAATAGGTGCTGTTATTACTTTGTAGTGTTCTGTCTGTTATAGAATATAGCTGATAATTATCACTCTGAAGTAAAATGTCATTTCTTTACACATTATTTCCTTAGAAACTCTTCGGTATGATAGAACACAGTAAAATCATATTACAGTACCCATATTAAAAGGAAGACATATCTGAAATGTACTGAAAAAGAAAAGTTTTTTTATCTTGTTACCCCCCGACCCCAAAAGTAATTTGTTTACTGGATTATTTTTTATTGTAGTTTACTAGTAAATTTCTCAATATAGCATATAACAGTCAAATAATGTCCAAAATTTACATATTTTTCATTTTTTACTATTTATTCATTTTCAGTAATATGCTATATTAATGTAAATATTAAAACATTCAATAGTGTAGATTATCTTTTTTAGTAAAGGAGCTGATAAGTTTATCTAGATAAAAATGAAAATAATGGTTATTCAATAAGCATTATGTCTAGACTCTAGTATATGCATTATCTAAATTTACCCTCAAAATGACCATACTAATACAGGTGATATTATCATACTTACTTAACAGCTGAACAATCTAATACTTGATAGTGAGGAAATAATTAATAAATGTGACCAGATTCAATCTGCCTGCAAATTGTTAACTCTTTAAAAATAAACAAACTTAATCACAATCACAGTACCTAACATTATTGATGCTTTAGAATCTGCCAAGGTTTACAGGCATATTTATTATGAGTTCTGAAATCAAACACTTCATTATGTGCCATTATTCCCACTGTACAAATATATGAAGTGAATACCAGACAAAGTTATTACTTGTTCAAATTCACATAATAAATAATTATTAGAGCCATAGTCAGCTTTTATAACATTATAGCTTTTTGTATTTCTTCAACAGAATTTTTTTTCGATACAAAATGGTCTGAGTAGCAGTACCAAAAGAAGAGCATAAGAAAATAGTGGCAATATTGGTAAAGCTCAAACTCTCAATCCCAGATTTATGTATAAAATTAGGATAACTATTATCTACCTCACAGCAGCACTGAAAAATTAAATGCTAAATTATGTATAAATCATTGTGAGCATAGAGTAAGTTTTAAGTAAATATTGGTTTTTATTACTATCACAAACAATCATAGACTAAAGTACCAAGTAGCATTGCAGAAAATAATGACAAAGATGCCTGTCTGATGTGGCTCTGTTGGTTAAGCATCATACCATGCACTAAAAAGTTGCTGGTTAGATTCCTGATCAGAGCATCTGACTTTTTTCAGGAAAAATATAGTAATATTTTGCTCAATCTTAAAATAAATAGGCAATCCATTTGAATTTTTTTATTTTAAAGAGAGTTACTGTTTCCACTAAGTTAAATTTAAGTAAATTCACAGGAACTTGTTTTTGAATATGAATCATGGAATATAATTTATTTATTTTTATTTTATAAGGTTCTATTTCTTTAGAAAATTAATATTTAGGAATAATCCTATTTTTTGTTGTTGTTGTTGTTTTAATCCTCACCTAAATATATTTTTTCCGTTGATTTTTAGAGAGTGGAAGGAAGGGGGAAAGAGAGAGAGATAGAAACATCAATGTGAAAGAGACACATAAATTGGATGCCTCCCCCATGAGCCCTGACCAGGGCCATGTTTGAACCTGCAACCAAGATATATGCCTTTGAGCCAGAATCAAACTGTCCACCCTTCCAGCTACAGACTGATGCTCCAACCACTGATCAAAACAGCCAGGGCTAGGAATCATTCTGAAAGAGCACCTGCTATATTTTACCTTTGTGTTGTAATTTACCTTGTATTGTAATTTTAGTAGCAGAAGAGTGACAAGTTGCAGGGGCAATGGTGTCTCTATTTGATGAATTAAAGTTATATAACCCATTGATCTTTATGTGTAATTCAGGACCAGTTTCATCTAAATGTGTGTATGCATTTTATTGTAATTTCATGGGTTCACAGAGTCCATTGAGTCTGATGGCTGAATTTTGAGTAGAACTCTCAATGTGAAGTCTTTGGAATCCCTAATGAGTTTCATAGTACTGTCACCATCAATCAGCACTGTTTTCTTTTGTCGTTACTCATGTTTGAGTCATCATAAAATCACAGTGACTTGGTGAAGTAGGTAATATGAAACTTTCTATGATTGAAAGCCATAATAGTCTAATCACTAGTGTTTCTTAAGCATTTATCATGTTAAACTTTGCAAAATGTATTCAATCACTTGCCATAGCTCACTGAACTAAAATATTGAATCAAATAATACATCACACTGAAGACAACAAAAAAATAACAAAATGTCAAGATCTTTTTATAATTTTGTTTTGTCACATGTTTTTCTTTTTTTTGTCTTTGACTCTTTCCTTTCTTGTTACAAAACTAGAGGCCTGGTGCACGAATTCATGCATGGGTGGGGTCTGGCTGGCCCATCCCGAGGGGGACTGATGGGGCAGGGCTGGCTGTGGGGAGGGGCCTTGGGTCGTTGGCTAGCCGGACCCACCCCAAATCAGGATGGAGGGGCTGATTGGGAGTGGGGCTGGCTGGGGGAAGGGCCATAGGAGGTTGGGGGGGTAGTCCAATCAGGGCACCTATCAGTGCCCGGTTGGCCATTGCAGTGTGTGTCATAGTGACCAGTCATTCCAGTCATTCCATCGTTCTGGTCACTTGGCCTTTATATAGGTAGATAGATTTTATTTAAACTGGAAAATACATTTCAACCATATCCAAAAATAATAATCTTAAACCAGGAAGATCTCAACTGGTCCAAATGACTCCTTCACCCTCCTGGGCCTTGAGTTGTCCTCGTTAGTTACTAGACACAGGATGAATTAGTAAAAGGTCTCCTACCCACTCTATTAGCAGAAACATTAAGGGAGTGTTTTCCTAAGTGCATTAGCTGTAAAGTAATTCCAAGGTACGTTTGTACATTTTACCACCCCCCCCCCAAAAAAAAAATCCCAACAAATAGATCTTTTATGAAAATATTACTATCTTTCTTTTACTTGTTTTTATTCTAGAAACAGAATCATAAATTTGAGACAAATTTGATCACTTACAAAAAGACAGCATGGAATGAGAGGCTGCAGAACCACAGAGGCTCTATCCCCCACAAGGTTCCCTAAGCATCTCTGGAACGAGAGACCCACCTGCAGAACCCCAAGGCTTAGGATTACGACCCTTTGAGTCCCAATGGGATGGAAGCCGAGATGGAATTTGAGGGTGTACAACACAGTTAACATTTGAATCACTGGTCTATGATCATTTGCTGTGCCACAGTTACAGAACCTTATTAATTCCATGTTTCGTTACTCACAGCTATGTTAGGCCTATTGAAGGGATATTGGTTCAAGAGGCCTGGCATACCTAATACAAACTGTCAGGGGGGAAAAAAAGTGTTTGAAGATAATGGCATCAACCTAAAATACAAACATTGTTTTTGAACCTGTGTGGGCAGTGAGTCATTTCTTAGTGACTTTGCTTTTTTATTTATATTTTCATGGTGAGGATGCATAATTCAGTTTTATTAGGTTGAAATAGTTGTAGGATGATTCTCATGCAGAATAGGTCCTCATACATTGGTTTCTTACAATACACAGCTTCAGTCTGATAGCAAAGCCCTGAACTCAGCAAAGCAATCAAGGACAAAGTGTAGTCAGATGTGGAATTTAAAGAATATTTTAAGAGGGAAATGAAAATGCATGTTATAAATAAACAAACAAACAAAACAGAAACAGACTCATAGATACAAAGAATAGCCCTCACTGGTTTGGCTCAGTGGATAGAGTCTTGGCCCAAGGACTGAGGGTCCCAGGTTTGGTTGTGGTCAAGGGCATGTACCTTGATCCCTGGCCCTCCTCAGGCTGCATTCGAGAAGCATGTGATGTGTATCTCTCACATCAATGTTTCTCTCTCTTTGTCTACCCCACTTCCAATCTCTATAAATATGAATTGGAAAATGTCCTTGAGTGAGGATTAATAAAAACAACAACAAAGAATAGACTGACGATTGCCAAAGGGGTGGGGGGTGGGGAGGATGATGGAGGAGTGAGTGAAGAAAATGAAGATTTTGATAAGTACAGTTGGTAGTTTCAAAATAGCCATGAGGATGTGAATCACATCATAGACAATATAGTCAATAATCTATATATATATAAAAAGCCAGTGTCCGTGACAACTGTGATGACTAAACGACCAATCCAATGAGGTGCATTGAGCACCTCTCGGTCCTCCCCAACAGCCCACTGGCTTCGATCTCAGCAAGGTGGGCGGTTAGCAGGCGAGTGCAGGGCAGGTGTCCGGCCTGTGAGTAGTGGCAGGCTACTGCCATTGATTTCGTGGGTTGGGCCTCTAGAACTGTAATAAGTCTGTACAGTGTCGGGCACTACTGAAAATATTATGGGGAACAATTTGTAAAGTAATGGTTATCTAACCACTATGCTGTATACCTGAAATATACAAAATATTGAATGTAAAACATAATTGATTTTTAAAGTAAAGACAGAACATTTCAAAAAGCAAAAATATATATGTTAAATTTTTATAAAATCTTTATGTATGCCTGTGAGAACTGTCTGTATACCTCCCTAATGTCAAACTTATATTCATTGAAAAACTGACTAAATTTTAATCCACTCAAGGAAGACTATTTTGGCTATATTATGTCTGTTCTGAATAACAAATACAGGTCTAGTTATTTTTATAGGTATTTTTATATCCTTAACTTACACTTCTTGTAGTTAATTTTAGTATGAGATTAATAGGTTATTAAAGGAAAGAGAATGAAATAATGATGAATATCACCTAAATGGGATGAAGGTGTCATTGTTTTCCACCAATTCCTTTCTTCCCTGGAGTATATTTTCAATACTAAACATTTTATCAAGTGGTCCAACTAGTTGTAAGTAGCTACCATTTTCAAGTACTCTAAAAGTTGTATAATAATCTGGATAAATACATATATGTTAGAAGATACATACTTTATGACAAATCTATAATTAAACATGAGCTCATGCTTAAACATGACCTCAAAATAATGAATGCTTGCTTTTCAGTAATATTTTTCTCTAATTCTTTTTTTTTTTAAATATATTTTATTGATTTTGTACAGAGAGGAAGGGAGAGAGATAGAGAGTTAGAAACATCGATGAGAGAGAGTCATCGATCAGTTGCCTCTTGCACACCCCCTACTGGGAATATGCCCGCAACCAAGGTACATGCCCTTGACCGGAATCGAACCCGCGTCCCTTCAGTCCCCAAGCTGACGCTCTATCCATTGAGCTAAACCGGTTTTGGCTAATTCTTTAAATTATCAGGTAGCTTCCCATATCCATAAAGTTTATACTTAGGCATTTCATCATGCGCTTATCTTAAATCTCTTTCTACTTAGTAATTAAAACTTTTCTGGCTAAGAACCTGCATTTCTAATATATAATCATTTTTAATTTAAATTTATAATCAATTAATCATTCCTCTAATAGTAATAATCATTATTATAATAATGTTTCTTTTCCTAATTTCCATAATCATGTTACAAGTAGCAGAAAATGTCACAGCTTATTAGAGGTTTGGAAGGAATGTGTGCTTCACCTCTTTTCCTGTTATCTAGTAGAAGGTACTAAACAGTACATTCTTATAATGCTTGCCTATCCCCATAGTCCTTTCCCATGACTATGCAATGATGCTTCTGGTTCCATTCAACAAACACAGATCCTAAAGAATATGAAGTGCAAAAGCCTGCAGTCATGAAAGAATTTCAGGTTATTGGTCAAGGTTAACTTGAATAAAACAAAACAAAGCAAAGCAAAACAGACCCACCTGTGTAAATACTAGCCCAAAATCAAGGTTCTTCATCCTTTTATGTGCAACTCTGCTTCTTAGCCATTTTTTATCACAGATTCTTTTAAAAATCCTATTTTGTCTGTGGACTCTCCTCTGTGGAGAGCTCATGTATTCAATTAAGCATTCTTCTTTTTTTAAAGTAGTATCTAGGGATATGGTCAGAGTGCTAGCCATCAGCCATGGTCCCAAGTTAAAAACTCCTTTAATTGAAGCAAGAAAAAACACACCATTGTAATATTGAATTATATTATTGAAATATTTAATTTTATAATTTATGTGTAAAAACAAATGCTACTCATATAATTTAAAAAGTAGTTCATTTATTTTTCAGAGCTCTTCCAATATTTTTTATATTTTATTAGTACTATTATAACATTCATTTACTCATAAATTTCTATGTGGTATGAACAGAAAAATGCAGCAAAATCAAGTGAATCCCTCTCAGTAAGGAATTTATATGCATCTTCAGGGTCATCACATTGGATATTATTATATTTTAGAGTGTCAAGCTTCAAATTTTCTAAGAGGGCTTTGTCTCCCAAAGGGATCACCATCCCATGGCGTGAACTTACAAAATGTCGATAGAGCAAAGTTCCTAGAGATCTGTTATCCAAGAGATCGTTTACAGATATGCTAATTTTACTGATTACAAGATTTACATCCTTCTGTTAGCTTATAAATGAGTCTAAAGGGAAATATCCCAAAGCAACAACTTTTAGAGTTTCTCATTATTTTTTTATCAGGCCTAAGAACCTAATTAATTAGATGCATGTTACCATGTATTATATTTAACACATCATTCACTTATTCACATAAAGAGACATCCAGGAAGTGCTGTGTGCCGGCGGCTGCTTTTGTCACACTCTTACTCATGAGTAGACCAATGGACGGGTACCACAATTGTCTGGAGAAGTTTTCACAATTTTGCCCAGCATTTTTCATGCATTACATGTACCAAACATTGCTCTAGATATAGAAAATATACAGATAAAATAAAACAGTAAAATAGTTCATAGTCCTTGGGGAACTGTAGTATATTTGTAAGATAATATATGAGGTAAAAGATGGCTATACAAAGCACTATGGAAAAAACAGAAAGTTGTAATGGTTTTGCCTCTCTCTGCATCTGTGCCTGAGGATGGGACTGCCCTGGGGGTGCTAGATTAAAGGAACTTCTTGTCAAACTTTGTAAGGCTCTCCCCCTGGGCATGTGAGCCTCAATCTCTCTCTGTATCTTCTGCACACTGGAACATTTGGAATCAGGTTTGTAATCCAAGTAGCTGAGTATTGTTTATTACTGCCTTTATATAATGTCCAATTAATTCCGATGAGATTATGCAAGGGTAGGCAAAAGTATACTACTACCGGTACTACTACTTAAAACAATGATTAATAAATAAAGAATAACAAGAATAAACTGTATTTGGCGTATTCATAACTATAAACTTAATTTTGCCCACCCCTATACATGTGGAGAAGCAGAAGCACTGAATAACTTTGTAAAGTGGTGGCAGTCTCTAAATTCTTTGGGAGTTGCTGATTTTGTCCACCTTTCTGGGAACAAGGGTAGAAAATAAAGTTGTGCATTAGGCATATATTGTAAAATTGAAAACAGAATTGAGCTATACACTAGATTCTTGATTGGCATTCTAAATCTGCAATTATTCAATGCTTTTGAGTTTTGTTTCTTTTTTTTTTTTTCAATTCTCACATAAGTTATTAAAGTATTAGGTTAAATAGCTTCTAAACTTCAGTACCTTACACAAATTTTGGCATATTTATTTAACACATTTGGCATATTAAGATTTAGTTAAATTGTATTTGAATGTGTATCACAAAAGTGTATATCTGCAATATTTATTTGTTTTGAAATACGATTGTGTGTAAAAATGTGAACTTACTGTGTTTTAATGATTTGCTTAATGATTCTTGAAATACAAGTTTTTAAGAGTCGGGACGTGGAATACCTTAGGTTCTGTGTTTGCTAATGAACTCTTCCCAAAGGAAATGTGAAGTTTCTTGTATCTTGTGGCAGGTGGTAGGTTTACACCGTGGCGTTTGGCATCCTGCATCTAGGTTCCGACCCTCTCCCAGAGAAGAGGAGAGAGGATCATCCACGATGATGATGTTGCAAGGACTTGGTTTCTAGGTCCTTTAAGAAAGACGTTTCTGGATCGTAACAATTTGAAAGATGCTTTTAAAAAGATTTATTCTCAAAGGATGTTTTCTGATAAGTGCTCTAAAGAAATGGCAAGTGTGGGCCTGAAACCAGGAAGAAGCCCATCTAAAGTTTATTCAAGCTGAAGAAATAATTTAGATGCTTTTAGTCAATAGCATGGGCTTTCCAATATGAGCGTAGAAACAGGAATTTATCGGCTTAATTTTCTCTAACTCGCTCTTTAAATTTTCCACGTTTATACGGCAGCTTAATGATATATTTGTGGATAGAATCATGTTTAACTTAGAACATGAAGACAAATGTGTATAACCAAACTATTTGTTAACACTCCCTGACTTCTTGTCCTGCCAGAATAAAAATGACTAGCCTTTTAATGCCTGTTTTTGTTGCTAAATGATCCCTTGTCATTGCACAAAAATAAGAAATCCTAGGGCTGTAGTTATTGAGTAATTAAAGTGGCCTCATTCTGCGAGCGTGTATTGGAACTCTCAGGTTCGTTGGGACTAATTATATTCAGAAATGTCACCAAGAGGAACTGATTCTAAAAGTTGTGATCTGTTGTGCATAAAAACGTCAGAATTCACCCAATGAATTGAGAAAATTATTCTATTTAGCCATAATTATAGTCTTACAAAATTAATAGATAGGTAACTTTCAATTACAACTTCTCAAAGCAAACATTATTCATGATAATTCATTATTTCACTATTTTGAGAAGTGTTTTGAAATTTTAAAAGTTATATATCTTTATAAGGCCAACCATTCCCCCCCCCCCCCCACAAAGTCAGAATATAATGAACTAAGGTGATATCTAACATAATTTAGTACAACTTTAATGTACATGATGCAATCTCTAAACAATGCTTAATTGATATGTCATAATGTGAATAAAGCCATTAACTTCGTGAATGATCTTATAATTACTAGAAAAATGACTCATAAGATTTTACCTGGCATCCTTCCCTCCTGAGAGCACTTTTCTTCTAATCTAATAGGTTCTTCTCAATAACATGTTAAAATGTTCAGATGCTGTAAGGTCAAATCTCAGGATTCTCCCTTGACTTAATAAATTAAATTTATTTCGTTATTAAGCAATTAATAAACCAAAATCATTTTAGTGAGAGACATAAAATAGCATAATGATTTATAGATATATAAGATATGGATATATAGATATATGGAAAATGAAAGAAAAATATTTTGTAAGAGAAATAAGCCACTTAAGGCTTACACTGATTTTTAAAATAGTGTGCAAATTAACTATGTATATATAGCTTGAAAGTATACTTTACTTATTGGAATTTTAGTCCTCAGACACCTGATATATGAAAACTACTATATAGGCCTATTACTTGTTGTCTTGTGTTGGAAAAGCCAGTATGTTTATATGCCTAGATTCTTTTCTGAGGCAGTTAGGGAAAGTCACATTGGTAAAAGATGGCATTTTTCTTTCTTTTTTTTTTTTTTTTTTCCAGTATTTTTCTTCTTTTATTATTATTATTTTTTATTGATTATGGTATCACATAATTGTCCTCATCCCCCCATTCCCACCCCAAACCCCTCCCCACATATACCCCCACCCCCCTGTTGTCCGATACCACTGGTTTTGCTTATATGCATACACACAAGTCCTTTGGCTGATCTCTCCCCCTTTCCCCACCCTCCCCTGGAGGCATTTTTTTCTTATATATTTAAAAATATATTTATACCCTAGCTGGTTTGACTCAGTTAATAGAGTGTCAGCCTGAAGTTTTTTACTTCAAAATGAAAATCAGAAAAATATCTATCATACCACAAATATTCCAACTTCCTATTCAATCATTAACATTAATGAAGTGACCACTTTAATACTGTTGAAGCTGTTATCTAATACTAGTGGCCCTGCGCATGAATGGGCACGAGTAGCTTGTGGCCGCTTGCCTTAGCTGGCAGCCTGCCCACCCCAACTGTGGCTCTGCTGCTCCCAGCTCGCTGCCCCACCCTCCTGGACCCCTCCCTCCATTGTATCTCGCTGCCCGCCCTCCTGGTGATCGGCCATTACACGTCTCTTGTAACAACCATTTGCATATTACCTCTTATTATATAGGATGGCTTTGATTTCATTATTTTGAAAAATCTTTATTGTTGGAAGTATTACAGATGTCCCCTTTGTTTGCTTGTGCATTTGTTTTTTTTTCTCCCATTGATCGCCTCTACCGGATCCTGTCCTTCCCAGGCCTGCACCCTCCAGGACACTTACAGCCTGTGTCCTTGGGCTATATATCTATGCCTGTAAATTCCCCACCTATCCCTGTTTTCTCTCTGAAATTCAATAGTCTGTCCCTTGCTTTTATGTCTCTGGATCTATTTTGTTCATCAGTCTATTTTGTTAAATGCCACATATAGTAATTGAGATCGTGTGATACTTATCTTTGTTTGACTGGCTTATTTTCCTTAGGAAAGGACTCTCCAGGTCCATCCATGCTGTTTCCAATGGTCAGGGGCCATTTTGTAAAGCCGCATAGTATTCCACTGTGTACATGTACCACAGCTTTGTTATCCTCTCATCTGCTTATGGACAATTGAGCTGTTTCCAAATCTTAGCTATTATAAATTGTGTTATATGAACAGAGGGGTACAAATATTCTTTCTGATTGGTGTTTTGGGTCCCTTAGGACATTTTCCTAGAAGTGGGATCACTGGGTAAAATGGGAGTTCCATTTTTAATTTTTTTGGGAAACTCCATACTGTTTTTCCATAATGGCTGAACCAGTCAGCATTCTCACCAGCAGTGTACCTAATATGTCTTACATATAAAAATAATATGCAATTTATTTTTAAAATGATCCTTTTAATTTCATTACAACGTCACTAAAATGTTTCATAATTTAACTCAATATCCTCATTTAAAACATTCCCTTGGAATTTTTGGTAGACTATTAATTATTTTATTACAAGAATAATTATCTCTTTATTCATCACTGTGCCTGCACATAGAACATATTTATCAAATCAATGTTGTATTACTAAGTGAATGCATGGTAAATTGAATATAGGTTGGCATACAGTTTATCAAAATATAATTTTTAAAAATATTCTCTCTATATATAAGATGTTCAAGATTCCCTCTTACCAACTACATAATTGTCTATGATATCCTATATAATAAAGAGGTGATATGCAAATTGACCCTCATGCCCTCACATAAGATGGCCATGTGGTCAAAGATGGCCACCACAAGATGGCCGGCAGGGGAGGAGAGTTGTGGGCAATCAGGCCAGCAAGGGAGAGGAGTTAGGAGCGACCAGGCAAGCAGGGGATGGCAGTTAGGGGTGACCAGACTAGCAGGAGAGGACAGATGGAAGCAACCATGCCAGCAGGGGAGGATTTGGATAGGACCAGGCCTGCGGGGGAGGACAGTGGGGGCAACCAGGCCTGTAGAGGAGAGCAGTTGGGGGTGACTAGGCCTGCAAGAAAGAGCAGTTGAGGGCAATTGGGAGTAGTTAGGCATTGATCAGGCTGGCAGGGGAATGTTTAGGGGATGATCAGACTGACAGGCAGAAGCATTTAGGGGCAATCAGGCAGGCAGGCAGGTGAGTGGTTGGGAGCCAGAAGTCCTGGATTGTGAGAGGGATGTCCAACTGCTGGCAGTCAGACATCCCCTGAGGGGTCCCAGATTGGAGAGGGTGCAGGCTAGGCTGAAGGACACCCCTCCCCGACAGTTCACTAATTTCATGCACTGGGCCTCTAGTGGAAAGATAAAAGATTACATGGAGAAGTTCTTATGTGACTAAGGTTTTAGCTCACACTAACTGCCATCTTGGACCTGTCACGCACCCATGAGGATAAACTGGAAGAGAAAACAATGAACTAATTCATAAATCAGGGAGAGAGAGAGATAGCAATAACAATGATGAGAGAGAATCATTGATTGGCTGTCTCCTGTGTGCCCCCTGCTTGGGATCAAGTCTGCAACTTGGCTTTATGCCCTGACCAGAATCAAACCATGATCTCCTTGTTCATAGATTAATGCTCAACCACTGAGCCCTACAGCTAGGTAAAGAAGTATTGTTTTTATCCCCATTTTAGACATGAGAAGAAAAGGCATCATAAGGCTATATATAACTTGATAAAGATTCTCAGATTAGTGAGTGGCAGTAGAGTTCTCTCAAAACCTGTATCATTTTATGTATATTAATACGAAAATCATTTTATTTCTATTTTCAAACTTGCATATTGGAATCACATTGATTACAATCAGTTATCACAGACAAAAATCAGATAGCATAATTAATGAATATTCAAAAATGGTTATCCTTTCAAACTCATCAAATTTAAACTTGTTTGCATTATTAAATATACATTTATTACAATTACAGATATATATTTTCTCAAAAGTTAAAATATACTTTGGGTTATATAGCACTAAAAAAATACATCCAAACTCACTTATCAGAATTTGATGAAAATTAATTACCTCATTTAATAACCAAGAAATCTCTATACCAATATGAAAATAGTTTGGGTTGTGAGCAGATTATACATTCTGTTATAGTTATTCCCCTAATAAAAATAAAAACACAATAATGATTACTAATATTTGAACACTTGTTTAAGTGTCAAGTCTTTGCCTAATACTTTACATGATATAAAGCCTCATATAGCCTTTGAACAATTCAGGAAGGTAGACAAGATGACAAGATGACTATTCCCTTTAATCTATGAGAAAACCAGGATTGAAAGAAGTTATATAAAGTCCCCATAGTTAAAACACCTGTTAATCTAACTCCAGAGCTTCTAGAATTACCCACTGTCCTATATTGTAGTATATAATTTTGGTCTCAGTTCTCTTTCTTTTGACTAATTAAAATAAGAGCTTTTGTTTATAAACTATAGAGGCCTGGTGCACTAATTCGTGCACAGGTGGGGTCCAACTGGCCAGGCCTAATGGGGCCTTTCGGGCTGGGCAGGCAGGGGAAGGACCACAGGAGGTTGGCAGGTTGGCCCCACCCCCAATCCAGCTGGGGCCAGCTAGGGGGAGGGGCCACCCCTGATCAGGCCAGTTGGGTCATTCCGGTCATTCCAGTAATTCCAGTCACTTCGATTTTATATATAATACACACACACACACACACACACACACACACACACACACACACACACTAGTGGCCCAGTGCATAAAATTAATGCATGGGGGGGGTGTTCCTCAGCCTGGCCTACACCCTCTTCAATCTGGTACCCCTCGGTGGATGTCTGACTGCTGGTTTAGACCAGATCCCACAAGGCCTAAACCGGTAGTCAGACATCCCTTACAGGGATCGGGCCTAAACTGGTAGACAGATATCCCTCTTGCAATCTGGGACAACTGGTTCCTAACTGGTCACTGACTGCCTGAATGCTCCTAACCACTCTTTCTGCCAGATTCCTCAATGCCCACTTGCCAGCCTTCTCTCCCCTAAATGCCCCCCCTTGCGGGTCTGATTGCCCCCAACTGCCCCTTCCCTTGCTGGCCTGCTCACCTCCAACTGCCCATGCCCCCCCCATCCAGCCTGATCATCTCCAATTGCCCTTCACTGATGGCCTGCTTGCCCCTAATGTCCTCGGCCCTGCCACCATGGCTTTGTCCAGAAGGATGTCTGGAAGGTCTCTCAGAAGGTCTACGGATTTTAAATAGAATATTATTTTTTATTAGTATAGATGTTATCCCAATAAATTTAATAAAATTATGCTTACACTGGAAGTGAACCACTTAAGCCATTTTTTTAAAAAAATCATCACTATTGGTTTACCCTGTAGGTGTAAAATTTGGCTTCCACATGGTCAGCATTTCTTGGGGGTCAGACTTCAGAGACTTCATAGATAGTTCTGAGGTCTTTGGCCTTGCTCTGAAGTTACTGGCTGCCCAAGTTATCACTCAAGGTGGTGATTTTTCTACATTGTCTTGGTCTTTTTCTGGATCACTTTTATTCAGTTCCTCATTTGGCCTGTGATAATGGCCACATATTGTTGATTTTATAGCTTTCATAGGTTTTATTGAAAGGGTGGGAATTTTTGGAAAGGCTCCTTTCCTTGAACTCCCTTGAAGACATCTTTTCACCCCCATGGATGTCTTTAGTACCTGGAATGACAACAGAGTGAGCACAGAAGTACAATAATTTGTGGGGAAATGGCTAGTGGTCAGTGCACATCATAGCAACCAGTTATTCTGCCATTCATTCAATTTGCATATTACCCTTTTATTATGAAGGATGTTCTCTTTTAACATATTGGGTAGAGTAATTGATCTACATCATTACTTGCTCATATAACTGCCCAGGGAGCTAGGCATTAAAATGTAGAGAAAATGATATTTGGATAAAAGTTCTATAATTGGTTAGCAGTTTAGTTTTAGCTAACTTTATATATATGCAACTATATATATATATATATATATATAATTTTGCATATAGTAAATATGTATATATTTATGTCATTCTTTTACTAATTGTATGTAATGTTATTTAATAGTTCTGTCATTCATAGCCAAATATAACACATTGACTTTTTTTCATTTTTTTTCTTAAAAAAAGTTTTAAGGTTGATGATTCTACTTTCTTCTTATTCAATGCCAATAAATATATGCTATATACTATCAAATAACCATTTCACATCAGAACACTCATCTCCTTACATTTTATTAGTATTTTAATGGAGGCACAAAATGTAAACATTCAGCAATTGTTTTTAAAAATTATTTTCAATTGCTTTACATTATAGTCAATTTACAACATGTATTGGCAACCCAGATTATGAAGGTATCTGTGGCAGGTGTTGTATTTCATACGTCTCTTATACAATGTACTTAACTCAATTTTTGCATGTAGCAAATAACAAATGCACGTGTATTCAAATAAAGTGAACCAAAATGGCTGGCAGTTCATCAAAAGAATGAAAACTCTTTCTGATTAGAAAGATTTAAATTGGACCAACTACTTGAACTTGCCAACAGATTGGTCTCAACCAATGCTGGGAAAGCAATGATATATTATATTCAATTGTCACATCTATGGCTTCTTTAAATCTGAGTCTTAAAAGCAGTTTAGCTTAAGTAAAAACAAATCCTCCTGACATGCCTTTGAGCATTTTGAGGCTTAATGATGCCGAACACAGCAGTGTAATTAACAGTACCCATGATATATAACAATGCTATGTTTTCTACTGCTATAAACAGAAGGCGTATGCCAGATTGCTTGTTAAGGTACACACGGCATCGAAGCACACCAGATGAAACAATCCCCCAGTAACCATGTAATGAGGTGAAGACATCTGTAACATAATGCTAGAACTTTGAGTGTAAAGATTTAAAGTCTTTGTAATAGTGCAGATGGAATTATCACCATCCCCCTGGACACTAACTGGAAATAGATTGGCCCCGTCGTATTAGACCCACTAAGAGATAAATTGTGTTTGCCTTCTTCAACAACAACAAAAACAACATCCCCTAGGTTAATTGTAAATCTTAACTGCGACTGAATATCACGATTCTCAAAGTCAATAAAGATTTCTTGCAGCATGAATGTGGTGCAGATGGAAAGACATCAAAATAATACAATGTTTTGATGGATACTTTTTTTTTAAATTAGAAAAACATGTTCATATTTATTAAGTCACTTAATCAGGAATATGTTATGTACAGATAGAAGTAATCAAATACAACTGACAAAGTAATCAAATACAACTGACAAATAAAATATCTGGCAAAGAATGAAAAGCTGTGAGATCTTACTGAAAACTCCAGAAGAAACAACGGAAACACTTGATTTTGGGTGGTGGTTATTAAATCAGAAGGGACTGACAGGAGACGTAGAAGACTTTACGTACTCGTAGTGCCTGGATAGCTGTTTGGCTCAGGGAAACTTCAATTCTAACTTAGTATATTTTTGGGGAATTGGTTGCTTGGGCAGTTTTCAGTAGTGATGGAGACAAAGGCCTGGTGGGTGGGTGGTGTGGGTCTGAAATAGGGAAGATTCACCAAAGTAACTGGGATTCTGTAGATTGAAGTCAACTGCTGATGTCAGACTCTGCCCAATTCCCTCCCAGGATTCCTTTTTGATGGAGGACAGAACTGTCCTGTACTCACAGATTAACTTAATTTAAGTGATTTTACCCATCTCTATCATTTAAGCTTATTTTCTATCAGACAATAATCTGAGTATTAATTTTATACCCACTGGGTGCCAGGTTTCATCAATCTCTCACACATTCTGCATAGTATAGTTTATAATCCACATAGCAAATTTGGGAATATATGCAGAAAAGGATATCACCCTCTCAATTGTTTATTTCTTTTACCTATAACTAGGGATTTGGAAGGATCTGTTTCACTGCAGCCAAACTTCTTGAAGTCAGTTCCAGCCTAACTGATTAATTACATATCTATACGTACTGACATTTTCTCTGAGGGAAAAACGGTAACACCTGTGTAACCTTTTTATATTTTATTTTGGATATATTAACACGCTAAGAGCCACATCTCAGTACAAAGAAAGAATAAGAATCATGCTGTGTACTTTGCATTGTCTTATTTGTTATCAGTGTATGTTATAGTTTTCATTTTTATATATAATTATTTTATTATTAATTTTAATGAGACTGTAAAAAAACTAAATTTGCTAAGTTTTAAGAAAAAAATATTTTTTTGTTGAAAGTATTACAGATGGCCCCCTTTTCCCCCATTGATTACTTCTAGCCTGTCCCCATCCCCTACCCCAGGCCTTCACCACACTATTGTCTGTATCCATGGCTTATGCATGCATGCATACAAGTTATTTGATTGATGTCTTCCCACCCACCCACTCACTCATCCCTGCCTTCCCTCAAATTTTACAGTTTGTTCCAGTTTCTATGTCTCTGACTCTATTTCTTTATTTTGTTAATTAAATTCCATATATGGGTGAGATCATGTGTTTATTGGATTCCCTTTCTTTATTTCTTAATCCGTTCCTTAAATTCTCTCTTAATTACTTTCTCACTGCTTTCGTTGTCAACTCTGACTCTTCTATCCACCTTTCTCTACTTTCCATCTCTTGTTCTTTCTTTCCTTTCTAGTTTTCTTTCATCCTCTTCTTTTTTTCTTTTTACAAACTTTAATTGTGATATAGCTGACATATAATTTTATGAGTTTTAGGTGTACAACATAATGATTGAATATATGTACATATTGAGATATGGCCACCACAATAAATTTAGTTAACACCCTTCACCACATTTAGTCACAATTTTTTTTTTTGTGTGTGTGTGTGTGTTATGAGAACTTCTATGATGTACATTAGATTCCCAGGTCATATCTGTCTTTTAACTGGAAATCTACATTTTTGCCCTCTTCATCCATTTTATACCACTCTCCAACTTCTAGCAATCACCATTCTGTTCTCTGTCCATGAGTATGAGTATCCTGATTTTTTGAAATATAATTTATGGTAGTTTAGACTGTTTTGTTTCATGTTTATCCAAATATATTAAAATAACTAACTTCTAAATATGATTATAAATTAATATTTGCTTATGCTCCAAATTTTAAATATATGAAGATAGATATCACTGACATAATGTTTTACGTTTGTTTTAGAATTCTAGGAACTAACCATATAACTTATGTTACAACTTTGATTTAATGTTTCAATAACTGAACATTTTATTCAGTGATCTCCTATAAATGGCCTTAAATTTTATAATCTTAGGACAATAATATGCTATCCATTTTCTAAATGGTCATGATTTTTAAGAAAGTCAAAAGATGCTCATATAACTAAATCTTATTAAGGAACACCAAATTTTGTTTGAAAAAAAAGCCAATTTAATTGACTGTCACATAGTATGCCCTCAACAACACTGAATCTTATGTTTTTGCTGATAATATTGAAACGTGGGTTTCAGGGTGCAGATTCTTATAGTGTATCCTTGTCCCATGAAGTTTAAGAATAAATTTGTGGACTAAAATATTTCTTCAGTAAAAATCTGGAAGTTTATTGGAAGCATATACAAACTCCATCTGGCCAGGGGTGCCCCAACGGGAACCTCCTGGGAAGGGCCCCCCAATGGGAAAAGTCTGCTCTCACTCTCTCTAATGGGAAAAAATCTAAATCCAAAAAAACTAAAATCTGTTTCATGTCCCTTGGTCTCCAGTTTATGAAGGCTGCAGTTCTTTGTTGGAACCTGATCCTTTTTAATTGGACCTTCCTTAATGTAGGACCCCCTTGCTTTCCTCATGGGTCATTCTGTTACATAGTACCAGTTTCAAAGCTCAAAGCCCATGTGGGGCCCCCTTTTTTTTCTCCCCTTATCTTGCAACATTCCTCTAATTCTCTGTAACATATGTTTCCTTCTTCCTGGTATCCTGTGACTTCTCTTTATCCTCTGTGAATGTATGCCTTTTTGCCCCCTTATCCTGTGGCGTTTCTCTCTCCCCTGTAAGATAAGCATTCTGGTATCTCCAAGCCCCCATGTATGCATTTCTCTCCCATGCACCCTCTTTATTCCCTAAACCTACCTGTTGTTGTTTTTTTCTCTCTAAAATTCTTTCAATATGATAGATATGACACTTTATCTTACTGTAAAAATTACCACTTTCCTAACTCCTAGCAGGCTTGAGAATAATTTTATACTTTAAGTGCTTCACTAAAATTCTTTTTTGTGTGAAATATTCATTTATATTTTTGTATAATGATTTATTGTGCTTGTTTTACTTCCCCTGTCCTTATGAATTATTTACATCTCTGGACATATTTTATATCACATTTTAATATTTTCACCAAGCTGGTTCATAAATTTTGATTTTGTTGATTCTCTTTGTAAACTGATGTTGTTTTTTTGTTTTGTTTTTTTACAAATCTATACACTGCAAAATGTCTTAACTTTATCATTGTGAATGGTCTTCTCAAAACTAAGATAGATTTACCTTATCTTGATCCTCTTATTTTTAATGTCTAACAATAGCATAATAGCTAATGATGTGGATATTGAAATTGAGTCCTTTGATTAAAATCCCAGCTCCTCCAATTTAGCAATTGTATAACTTTGAGTCAGATACTAATCTCTCTGTGCAGATAGTAATGTAAAGATACTAATACTGCCCAGCAGTTATGAAGATTAAATATTTTTTAAATGAGACATTCAAATTTTGACTGTAAAGTGCATAGCATAGCATATTCTAGCTAATATACAAAATTATATTACCATTGAAATATATGACATCTGACAAGTCTGAAATGCCATTTTAATTTAAATTTCCTTATTATAAGGTTGAACATCTTTACAAATACTTTACTTTCTATTGGGCTTACTCTTCTCAAAGTTGGTAGTCACACCTGAGCATTTCTGTCTATTAGTTATTTTACTTCAATTCATCTATTTAAATATTCTTTATATATTCTAGGCATTAATCCTTTTCAATATTTACACATTTAAAACACCTCCTTTCAGATTTTGTATTG
The DNA here is from genome assembly GCF_964339955.1 of Pipistrellus hanaki. Classification (NCBI taxonomy): domain Eukaryota; kingdom Metazoa; phylum Chordata; class Mammalia; order Chiroptera; family Vespertilionidae; genus Pipistrellus; species Pipistrellus hanaki. The sequence goes on along the minus strand of NC_140507.1, from coordinate 40,240,117 downwards.
TCTATCATAAAGAAATTTTAATTTCAGTAGAAGTTTACAAATAACATAAGATTACTCACTAAATGTTATCTGTACTCTTCTTTATGGTGTTGTATATGTTTTAAAACATATAATGAAAAGTTCAAAATTGAACAGTGCTGCTTTCTTTTTCTTGGAACCCTGCCCCACTCTACAAACACATCCATGCATGTGTCCTTGAGCACTAAAGATTTTCTTTACAGCAAGTTCAAATGACCTGCAACTTTTGGATCAAGGTGATGTAGAGCATCGGGTCTGAATGACTCTGCTTTAAGCAAATACACTGAATGATATAAATTTTTTTTTTAAAAAGTTCAAATACAAGAAAAATCATATTTATGAACAGGAAAATCATAGAAAATCAAAATACTAAGCAGATCTAAAACTGAAGAATTGTTGGAAGTCGAGTAACAGAACGAGCTAGTGGAAATTGGTGCCTAAGAGAAAATATTTAGATTTAGGCTCCACCCTGAAGCCAGGGCTGGGGCTACCTCTCTCTACTCTTAAGTCTCTCTACTTAACTAAGTGGCGTTGTACCTTTTAAACAATGATCAAATTAAGGACCAGCTGATAAATTTCTATGTAAATGAAGTTTTATTGTCCCATCCACTCTTGTAACATCTGACCAGTGGAGATGGATGGAGCCTTGAAGCCTTGTAATATTGATTTCTACATTTCAGCCTAATTTTTCTGGTGTTTAAGTCCTCAGAGGACACTTAAAAAATTCCCATGTTTTACAAATGTTTTGGGATCTGGAGTCCTACCCTCCTCAATTAAGCCACAGAAAGGCTCACTTCTTTTCCTTCCCGATTCTAATTCCCACCTTGCTTAATGATAACCTCCATCAGTTTCATGTGATTGGCGTTGCTTTTGAATAACTGCTAATTCTACCTTTATTTCCTAATTGCATTTTGCTTATTAGGCATTTGAAAAGAGTAACACATTTAAAAACAAAACAAAACAAAACATATCTTTATGATTTCAAAGAGGAAGGGGGAGAGAGAGAGAGAAAGAGAGAGAGAGAGAGAGAGAGAGAGAGAGAGAGAGAGAGAGAGAGAGAGAGAGAAACATCAATGATGAGAGAAAATCATTAATTGTCTGTCTCCTGCACACTCTTACTAGGGATCAAGCCCACAGCCTGGGCCTGTGCCCTGACTGGAAATTGAACCAAGATATCCTGGTTCATAGGTAGATGCTGAACCGCTGAGCCATGCCAGCCAGGCAATAGTAACACATTTTAAGATGATCTTGACTACTAGGTTCTAGCTACTTGATCATAATCATTTTGTAAATTAATGTTGGAGAGGTGGTATGAGGGGAGTGGGGAGAGCTTTGTGGGGAATAGAAAAAGAGAGTACAAATCATTTCAGCCCATTCTTAAGGATTCAAAAAACATTCAAACTTTTAACTCAATTTTTCAAAAGTACACTAATAAAAAGTTAATATAAATGGACTGGGCTTTAAAAAGTGCAATTAATTAAGTTGAATTTTATAGTAAATGTGTTCTTCCAAAATATATAAAGGTCTTAGTATAATATGTCCTTATATTTGATTCTGAACAGAACATAAAATGTTCAAACTTGCGAAATACAACTAATTTACTTATTATAGTTTTATATTTGGATATTTCTTCCCTCCTTGTTCTTCTACAGAAACTCTGAAGGAGATAAATTTGGTTTATAGCAGGTTGTTGGAGTAAACGGAAATATCATTTACACATCTCAGCAGTGAAGCATTAAACGCACACAATACCCACAATAATAAATCGCTCACATTAACTTGCCTCTAAAAACTGAAAAACATATTACAGAAAGTATCATTTAAGAATTGTCATAATTCCATGTTCTTTGGATTGTATAACTGTCATTATTTACTACTATTTTGAACTGTTTTCAATATTTTAGCTTCCCATTTACCCCACTCCAAATAAAATGAAAATTTGAAAAGCATAGAAAAATCCAAATACTATTATAAATCGCAAAATAAAAACTTAGAAAAAAATGACAGAAAACATAAACGAGTTATTTTTTATTGTATTTGTTGATATCTTATGTCAATGCTATTTTGAGATTATTTCTTTTTCAAATAAATCCCCGTGGAGACAAGACATTTCTATAAAAATCAGGTCTGCTACTTCCATGCTCCTGGTTACCCATGGGGTTGCTCACCCCAAAGGAGCCTTCTGCTGATGAATGGAGTAAAAACAATTTCTGGTGAGCTAAACATGAGACTGAATTGCCCTCAACCCAGAACAAGCACATTTGTAATCACCTGTGCTCTGGATCCATGAGAAGATGGTGATGAAAATAGACATCATCCTAAATTGAGCCTCCAGGAAAGAAGACTGACTCTCTTCCAGAAGAAACCAAAACATCATGAATGCCCCACCTGCCAGATCCTAGTCAAAGTTAAAAATATTGCCCAACAGCCCAGAGAGTTATTGGCAAACAGATGTCATCGGGCCTTGCATTCCGTCCAGAGGGTCCCACCAGATCCCAACTGCATTTGACGCTTCAAGTTTGTCTCAGCCATTTGCGTGTGTTCCACTTAGATGCATGATTGAAGTCCAGCAATACCACACTTTTTTCCCACATTTGTTTAGATTATCTGAGCACATTGCCTCCCATAATGATCCCAGATTTGTAGCAAAAGCAACATAGCAGTTGACTTAACCATCTATACTAATAAAAGCCTAGGTGGCCCTTGCACCTTCACGTCATCACAAGATGGCTGCCCCCATGTTGTCCTAAAATGGCTGATCCCACATCATCACAAGATGGCTTCCACAAGATTGCTGGCAGGAAAGGGCAGTTGTGGGCAATCAGGCCATCAGGGGAGGGCAGTTGGGGGCAACCAGTCCATTAGGGGAGGACAGTTAGGGGCGATCAGACTGGCAGGGGATGGCAGTTGAGGGGACCAGGCCTTCAGGGGAGAGCAGTTGGGGGCAATCAAGCTGGCAGGTGAGAACAGTTGGGGTGATCAGGCTGGCTGGGAGAAATTGGGCGTCAATCAGGCCAGCAGGGGAGCAATTAGGGGGTGATTTGTCTGTTGAACAGAAGCAGTTAGGAGCAAACAGGCAGGCAGGCAGACAAGTGGTTAGGAGCCTGTAGTCCTGGGTTGTGAGAGGGATGTCCAACTGCTGGTTAGGCCTGATTCTGCAAGGATGGGGCCTAAACCAGCAGTTAGACATCCCTTGAGGGGTCTCAGATTGGAGAGGGTGCAGGCCGGGCTGAATTTCATGCACTGGGCCTCTAGGGCCTCTAGTTGACACATAATAGACTCTCCATGTTCCATAACAACCCCATGCTACATTAGGGGTAGAGGATGAGTCAGCATTTTAATGGGCATTTAATAATAGGCCAAATGACTACTGGGAGGGGACAAGACAATCCTAGCATGGACTACACATCTCAGGTGGGCACTCTGTCCTCATTGCAGCAATGCTCCAAAAATGTACCTCTTATCAGCTGCTCGCTTTTGACCAGACCCTTTCACAACCCCTACCCCCCACCCCTATTATTAACAAATTATTGGCATATGGCAACCCTGCAAGGAGCTTATACTCCTGCCATTTCATGAAAATGCAAATTGATTGGAGATTCAGGATGGCTTTAAACACAAGTGATGAAATTTGAGAGGTTATGTAAACTCTTTTTAATATTTTCAGATTTTCATCCTGACTAATTCTTAAATAAGAAATGTCTTTGGCTAAATTAAATTAATAACTTTTTTTAGAAAAACGTTGTTGTTTTTTCCTTCTTGTATAACAATTCTGAGTCTGGAGGAAATAAAGGGATGAAGAAGAAATATAAAGTTTAGATTATTGCATGCATATGCTTTAGAACAATGGTGGGGTGGGACGAGGGATCTCGGCACCTGGGGATGTGGAGAGGAGGGAGGATATTAATGATCATTGTTTGTCAGAACTGTACCTGATGCCGAAGCCGGTTTGGTTCAGTGGATAGAGCGTCGGCCAGCGGCCTGGAAGGTCCCAGGTTCGATTCCAGTCAAGGGCATGTACATTGGTTGCAGGCACATCCCCAGTAGGAGGTGTGCGAGAGGCAGCTGATCAATGATTCTCCCTCGTTGATGTTTCTAACTCTCTATCCCTCTCCCTTCCTCTCTGTAAAAAAATCAATAAAATATATATATTTTTTTAAAAAGAACTGTACTTGAAAGCTTCTCTTGCTCCTGAAACCTCCTCCAGCTGCCTTTCCCGCTGCTGTGCACACTTTGAATGTAAACTGCCAGCTGAGACCGGGCTCACACCTGACAATGCTGACCATGGGTCATAGGAGGTGGTCTTAGCTCCTGCAGTTCCCTCAGGAAACGTCTCCAGATGTCATCGGCACACCTGAGGCTGGTGAACAAATGGAATGGGCAAACAAAGCTGTCTGGGCTCACTGCCTCAGGCAGTCCTTTTGAAACCAAGGCCTCACCTAAGTTATTCAGACTGTCTGGGAAACTCCATGGTGCAAGGACATCCTGGGGCCCTATTCGTCTGACTGGTGACTGTAGATCCTGATTGGAGCGCCCTCACATTGTGAACTCTTCATTGTCATCAGGACCAAGTGTGCCTTCAGGGATGGCACTTGTATATGGGCACCCTGACCATGTCATCATCATCACGATGTCCACACAACAGCGAACATTAGACGACAGGCCTGGAGGGCACCCATGATAGGGTTGTCCAGGCTTCATGCTCAGCCCTGAAGGAACAAGTGATGGATCTGAGGAGTTGAACTCCAGGCCAAAATCCGATTTGTGATCGTTCAGGCTGCATCAGAAGCCATTACGGAAACCTTAATAGTGGGCCTCAGAGACAAAGCTGTCCTCCCCACACGGGCCTTGGTGCACAGCCAGGGCATACGGTTTTCTGGGGAAAGTTGCAGGAGTTAAGGACTCAGGGCCTCACAGGTCCAGCTGTGCAATGTGCATACTTGCATTCCCAGCCCAGGAGCCGCCTTCAGGAAGCCTTGTGGAAATGCTAAACGGCTGTGGAAATATGCGTTTGCTCCCTATCATACATCCTGAACTGTTGCATGAGTAATAAACACTCCCTTGTCATGTGATCTGCTACATACTTGAGTCAATGAGTCATGGTAGCCCTGAATTCCTGACTAGTTCACCTGCCCTCTTGACTCTCTGCCATTTGCCTATATTTAAGTTTTCATAAGCCAGGCTCTTGAGACACTGACTTGCACTGTGTCCATTCAATGTTTCCATTATGGACACTGTCATCATCTTATCTGAAGTCAGAAGTACCCTGCTGACTTCACTGAGATTTATTATACTTCATTACAGCAACTGAACCGTATAAAACACTTCCCTCACTGTGCGCCAAATCCCACACACCTGGGCACTTCACCCCAATAGTCCAAAACAGGAGGATAGTGAGGAAATGATGCTAAAACGTGGGAGATATTCTTGATAGGACAGCCAGAGAGAGTCTCCTGAATGGACTGGCAGTTGAGTAGATAATAGAAATAAGAAGCTGAATCCTTAGGAATAATAAGCCACGCTGAGCTGGGAGAAAGAGCTATGTATGACTTGGTTAACATCGCAAAACTCAGTTCCTTAAAACTTAAGCAGGAGGCCAACACCCTGAGAACAGATCCAACCCTAAAAATTTGGAGTTAGAATTATGAGAGTAGCAAAGATCTATCAGCTATACTTTAGGAAGAAGAAGAAAAAAAAAACATCCAGAATTTTATTAGTATTTTATTTAAGTATGTTATATACAAATGTTTCTAATACTTCTTATCATCTGCAATAATACATCTTTATAAGTATAATTGAATAAAGTGCCACTATCCATATATTCCCTGCCTACTTAATGACTGTAATACTAATTGAAAAGCTTCTACAGTGTCATAATTCTATCAATAAATTTATGATTTTATAGCACCACTATCACCAGAGAATCTCATTGTTTTGACCTGGTGCCATTTTAGTAACAGGCAATAAAAAAGGGGGAGGAATAAAATCTTGCAGAACAAACCTCCTCGTTGCTCATGCATACACAGTTTCCAGGTCTAGAAAAAGAATATGTTTTAAAGTTTTTTCCTTTAACTTTCCAGGCCTGGATCTTATTGTTCTTAATTTATATAATATTTCTTGATAACCACATCATCAGACAACCTGTAAATTGTCCATGATAATTCAGAATTTACTTCCTTTAGGTCACTGACCTTCTGTTATACAATATGATTTTAATTGCATTTGGAAGGTGTTTGTTTTCCTTTTTAAGATCCTTTATAGCAATTTTAGCATTGCTAGCCTAGAGCTCTTTCTCCTGTTCACCCCTCTCATCTCTAATATGATTTTCCTAGTTTGTAACCTGTTTTTAACATTAACTGCAAATCCAGATAGGGGCAGGGAGAGTTCATGTTTGAAAACTTGGTAGTTTTTATTCTGACATTTAAACTGTCTACTTTTATATGGCACACATAAGTTTTCTTGCACAGTGAGGCAAGCATTGTCTAGAATTCATAGACTTCTATTTTGAAGCTGGTTCCCCTGTTATAGGCCAATATGGCATAAGACTAAAAATTATGTGTGGCTTACTGAGTTTGTATTTGGTGTCAAGGAGCCATAGCTATATAATGGTGATTTAAATAGTGACTAAAATAATATGTGACTCCCATTCTCATGGAGATGACCCAAAAAAGGCAGGCAGATAATTAATTACACAATAATATTTTAGTAACTTTTATGTTTACATTTAGTAACTATTTCATTAGGATAAACTGTAAAAGAAATTTGTGTGTGTGTGTGTGTGTGTGTATGTGTGTGTGTCTGTGAGAGAGAAAATAATAGGGAGTCTTAACTTAGTCCAGAATATAACACATGTCCCTGGGAAAGAAACTGCATGTTCAGATCTGATAGGTGTGTGGATGTCAGTAGGAAAATGGGGTGAACAGGGGAAGCTGGTTGGTATTTCAGATAAAGGAAGAGCCTGATTATTGATAATAAATCATTAAAACATTTGATGTTTGAAAAATAGAGAAAGGCTGATATATCTGGAGCCTAGTGAGTAAAGAAGATTTGCAGGAAATTTGGCTGGAATCAGGGTCTGTATTAGCATAGGCAGCTACATGGTAATAAAATAGAAGAGTGCAAACCTGGGTACTAAGCTTAATTAGGTCAGAAGCTACAGCTTCTCACATCCCAGGGACCACCGCATCCTCCAGAGAAGGGCCTGGTAGTGGGACTGTGGAGGTAGGAGCAGGGGAATCCATCTTCTGGAGACATGTGCATAGGAGCCAAGATGGCAACCACAAAGGAGCAGTCCCTGGCCTGGGAAAAAGCTCTGATGGGATAAGGGCCGCAAAACCCCTGAAGATCTAGAAAATGGATTGGTTGGTCAGTGGTTGGCAAACCGCGGCTCATGAGCCACATGTAGCTCTTCCATAAATACCATATGGACTGACCTTGAGGGCATTATGCTAAATGGAGTAAGTCAGACAGAAAAAAAACAAAACAAAACAAAACAAAAACCTCTATGATACCACTTATATGTGATTTCTGAAAACAAGCTGAACTCCTGGAAACAGATTAGAATGGTGGCTCCCAGGGGCTGAAAGGTGAGGAAAATGGGCAGATGCCAGTAAAAGAATACAAACTTCCAGTTATAGATAAATCCGTTCTGGGGACGGAATATACAGATAATCTATCATCCGCAGTGATTATAGGTAACAGCACTGTGTTATATACATGGAAGTTGCTAAGAGATTAGATCTGAAATGTTCCCATAAAAAGGTAATTACGTGAGGTAATGGAGGTATTATCTGCAATTTTCATTTTAGAATATGTGAGTGAACATTTATTTTGAATGCTTGGCTTGGACCTTTGATATTTAACCAAAACATGCTATTGTCTCACCTCTAACCAGGTGGGACTCACACATGACGGGAACATTAGGAGCTGTTGAGACGATGAGTGATGATCCACCAAATCTTCACCTCTTTTCAATCTTCCTCAGGATGCCGAATACACAGCTGATGCATCTTCATTATGCTGTGCTTGGGAGCAGACATTTTCAGCGAGAGAAGAACCACATTGCACACTATGCAACGTAGTTTTAATTCAATAAAATCTGAGCATCTATTTCATATATTTTTGCAGAGTGCTCTGTGAGGTACTTTTCAGAGCATATTGCACATTACCAAAATGATGCTCAATATCAGTATGTAAAATGTGCTACTTTCCTCTCAAATAAAAAATTAGCTAGAAACCCTGAAGACTTGATTTGGCACACTCGCAGGAAGAATGTGCACATTTTACCCATGCTTTAGCATTCTATTATTTAATCAGGAAATGTAAAATTCGGTATGAAATCTAGATGGATCCTCTGCTTGTGTGGATTTCCAATTTCAGTATTTGACAAAATGAAGAATAATGGAACATGTTAAAATATTTGGATTACATTTTCACTTGTTAATTTGAAAAGAATGCTGTAAAGCATGTGCCAGATTTCTGGTATATCTGAAACATCTTTAAAACTCAGGAAAAGAGTCAAGAAATAATACAAAGGTTTTCACAGTTTTATATATATATTCTTGTTACATTTGAAATAAAATAAAATATATTGTAGAAACAGCATAGTTTAAAGTTTTGAAATATGTGTGTACAGTTATCCGGCTCTAATTTCACTAGTCTAGTTGTGTAACGAAGGTGAAATACAGAACTTCTGAGTATCATGGTATCTTGTACTTTAAAATGGGCATAATAAAACTAGTATAGTCTAGCCAGCATGGCTCAGTGGTTGAGCATGGACCTATGAACCAAGGAGGTCACAGTTCGATTGCCAGTCAGGGCACGTGCCCAGGTTGTGGCCTGGATTCCCAATGTGGGACATGCAGGAGGTAGATGATCAGTGATTCTCTCTCACCATTAATGTTTCTGTCTCTCTTCCTCTCACTTCCTCTCTGGAGCCAATAAAAATATATTAAAAATAAATTTAATAAAATATATATTAAAAATAAATAAATTGTGTATATTACAGAGTGTAAGGATAATAGAATATTTAATATACACAATATTTACTAAACTGTAATATGTGACCTATTTATTTAGCTCACCATTGTAAAAATGCCATAATATATTTTACACTAGTTTTGTTTTTATGATGAACCTTAAAAATAGACAGTTTCTAGTATGATTTTTTTAAAATCTTCTAAACATTTTTATTTGTACCCACATAAAAATGTTCTATATGTGAATCATATCAATAATTAATTATTTTTATTACATTGTATATGTTGATAGATAAGTGATGATCTAGAAAATTATAGAAACACAGAAAATAAAGGTAACATTACATAATTTTAGACACATACTAATAACATGTAATTTATACCACTTAATTAGAGGTTAGACAATAGCAATAGTCACATCTGGAGGCCAATTAAAATTTGATTTCTTTAATTCGCTCATGCAAGTTTCTGCCATTTCTTTTTTTTTGCTTTCCACCTGGTTGGAAATCTACTGCCAAAAGACAATCTAACCTTTAACTTGTTACCAGGAGAATTTCCTGAGGATGTTTATGTAGAATTCCAATGCGGCCAGGCAGAAGGGTGAATTGTCTGAGGTGGGCTTGAAGGTAAACAGCTGTCCGTGAACTATGAATCATCTCAAAGGCACATTAGCGAAACTCATTTAAAAGAGGAAAATGATTTGCATGTTGAAGGGAGTAGCGGCAAGGACCCTGCACTCACTCTTAATTTGCTGTCTATCTCCTGGCTTCCTTGGGGGCAGCAATGCCATAAGCTGCTGTGGGTTATTTACTTACTTGTTTATTTATTTATTTATATTCAAATATATTTTTTTTTCTTTTCTTTTTGGATACGGAAATGAATATGGGGAGGAAAGTGGAAATGTCCTTCCTTACAGAGAGAGAGAAAAATATCAGTTCTCCCCTTCCGGGGCTGAATTCCACTCCAGGTTGAACTACACAGAATGGCTCTGCGGATGCCTTACTTGTTTTTTCTTCCTGTTTGTGTTTTTAAAGCATTATTATGGCGCCTATGTTAAGGAAACCGATGGACTGGGCTTCTCTTTCTTTTGCTCATTTTTTAAAAAATCTATGAATATGAAATCATCTTGATTCACTAAGATGAGTTTGCAATGGAAATGGTTTTGAAAGTTATGTCTTATGATGTTAAAATACAGTCTATTTAAACATAAATGGCAGAAGAAACTTTTTTTTTTGATGCCTGCAACAAAAACAAAACATAAATAAATAAACAGGTCCCACAGCGGCGGGACCTGAAGATGCCAGGGGGTTGCACATGTATACGGGTTCACTTGAGTATTCGTGCTTGTTACTTATGTTTTAAAATGTTCCACATTACATTCTGATTCAGAATCAAACATTATGACATGGAGGCATATCTGTCTGATTACAGCTTCAAAATGTTGCCTTTCACCTTGAATTTATTACTCAGTCTTGTGTGTTTCAGTTTCCATGCTTGTGGTCCTGGCTTTAGGAAAATGTGTATGAAGATTTCTACTTGCTGGTAGTCTGCAGCTGCAGAAACTGTCTAAATTGCAAAATCTCCAATTTAAATGCTTGGATTACTATTCCATCGAAGGAAAATGGTTCATTATCTGTAGCTGATTATAAGGGCATTTCTGAACTCTGAACAAGGTCTCCATGTGAGAAAATGAGCCAGATCCAGGTCAGGAGTTGCTGAAGGAACAGAGAAACCAGCAGAGATTTGAGCAGTTATATGGGGCAATAATAATAAAATTTGGGATACCAGGGCCCTCAACTACATAAATAATTTTTTTCTAAGGGCATTTTATATATCTCAAAGTTGAAAGGTGCAGGAGAATAAAAAAATAATAATAAGACGAAATAGAAATCCCCGGAATTTTGTGGCGCCCAGAAGAAAAAGATCCTCAAGAGGAAAGAGTCAACAGTCCTCTTCAACTGCCCTTTCCTTGGGACAGGGGCTGCTCTGCAGCACAGAGAGAACTGAGGGGTCAGGGGGCGGCTCCTGGAGGTCAGAGGGTTGAGGAAACCTTATAGTCGCAGTGTGATGCTTGTCTGATCAAATAAAAGATTCTCGATCTCAAATGCAAATTGTTATCTTCCCCAGACATTCCCAAATATCCTTTTGACTGTGTCTTTCATGTTTTTAATGCTCAGATATTTTTGTGACTATATCTTGGATATTTTCTAATGACTTATTCATAGCTCTCAAATATTTTCTTATGCCAAGTTCATTCTGCAATAAATCTCACGCATTGATTGTTAATTGCAGATATTATATTCTGTATTCCAGGGTGTTGTTTTACACTGTATCTATTTTAACCTCTTATTGTCCATATTTTCATAAATTATTTTAGATTTTTAAAGCCTTCGTAAATTATAATATCTAGATCACTTACGGAGTTGTTTTGGTTCTTTTTCTCTTAGTTGCATGTCTTCTGTTTTTCACCAACCATATGCTTATTAATTCAGACATTATATAAGAGATTATAAAGACTCTGCATATCTTCTAAAAAGGAGGGTTTACTCCTTCCTTGACTGCACAGGTAGCATTGGGAGGGTGCTGGTGACCTCAATCCAATGACAGGCTGAGCTGGGTCGAGGGTGCATTGCAGTTTTGTAAAACTCAGCCTGTCTCTGGTCTGCCCTGTTGCTAGGGAATGACTCACAAGGGCTTTCCGTGAACAATATGAAGGACTTTCTTAATAACTCACAAATGTTTTCTTTGCAGACAGACGTTATAGAAAATTCAACTATACTTTTCTGGGGGTTAAATTTGACTTAGCTTCTTAGCCACCACTCATGCAGAATTTGGAAATGTCTTATGAAGATCATGCTATACTATAAACTAACGGATTAGAAAAAGGGAATGTTATGGCATTGACATCGAACGGCCAAAATTAAAACAAAACAAAAAGCCTAACAGTATAGGTAAAGTATTCTTGATTAATTATAACAGGTAGAATTAGCTCAAAGGCCAAAATATAAATATTTTTGACACAAATGGCCAATTGAGTACTATTTATAAAATTGCAAGTAAGAAAATATTTTAAATCCTACATGCATGCTCCTTAAACAATTTTTAAAGCTTTCCTAACTGCATTTTTTTTCTCTAAATTATCAAATGTTGAAACATTTGTTTATGTCATCAGGATTAACATTGTCTAGGTGATAACGTTCTTGTGTATCACAAGATTAAAAAAAATAGCTGAAGAGCTGCTAATTTGTAAATGATAAAAGATAGTCAGAAGATATAAAATGAATGATTTGTTAGCACATAAAAAAGTACAATGTTATTATTATTTTTTCTATGTGCTTTTAAGTAGATAATACTCAAATATGGTTTCCTCTTAGCCTCATCATTTATGTTGCTGATTCAGCTCTTGCTAATGAGAGTTAAAAGCCTTTGTTGATTAGGTCATTGAAATCTCACTAGTACCATTATACACATACAGTGTGAAAGTAAAAAAAAAAAAAAAAAAAAAAATGGAGACCTTTGCCTTTTCATTTCTGTAGATGTAGCTTTTCTACTTGAGAATGGAGATATATCTATTTTAAATACCTTTGATCATTTCCTTTTACTGCCTTCAACAGGCAAAAAAAAAAAAATAATCATCCAATTTATAGAGCGTATATTCTGCACTGGGATAAAAACATTTCAATGAGCCTGAGATAGTAAAATCTAGCTTCAGAGGAGACCAAACAAGAAAATAAAACAGGGCACAGGCTGATTTGTATAACAGATTAGTCAGTCTACAGTTAGTGTGAGAGAATAGTTCTAAGTAATTGAGAGTATCTGCAGGTTAAGATTCAGATTTTAAAATATCTTATCAAATACTAGTTAGAGCTCAAAGGTTTGGAGATAGAATCAGAGGGGAGGCCACAGTCAGAGTGAGAGCCTGCCGAAGTAAGCGAGCTCATATGGCAAAACAGTGGCCGTCTGCTGGCAACCAAATAACATCTTGACACTTTCCCCTTCATTTAGGAAATTCTCACTAAATTATCCAGATAACTTTTTTTTATAAAAACATGAGGAGGTCCTCATGTCTCCAGGAAAAACATCACAAGGAGGATATTCAGGAGGTGGAAGATATATTTCTAAGCCCTGAAAGGGTAGCACAGTTGGTTAGAGCATCATCCTAATATCCCAGGGTTGGGAGCTCAATCCCCGGTCAGGGCATATACAAGAATCAACCAATGAATGCATAAAAAACATTGAACAATAAATCAATGTTTCTCTTTCTCCTTTCCTCTCTCTCTAAAACCATAAAGTAATTTTTTTTAAAAAAGATACACATGTAAACCCAACTTGTAATACTAAAAGCCAGGCACAAGTAGGGGGTAAATTAATATATTCCTAAATTTAACATTGTGCTTCTTAGGATTATAAAACGTGTTAGATTTTCTGACACTTCTTGTTTTCCTCTGTCATTTAGTTTTCCTATGTTCCAAAAGACTTCTGTGATCAACAATTTTGTAATTCATAGATTTTTTTTTCCCCCTCTTACATTCTTTTTAATATTGTGTAATCATTGCAGGACCACAAATCAAGAATGTGAACTTAGTGGTCCAATGACATACATAATTTCAAATATACAGTTGTTCATATTCTTATGGGAGTTCCACTATTCAATAGACAACCCAGTAATCTACCTACTCTCTATCATTAAGTATGCCAATGAATACATAGATTTTAAATATGGACACTTGCTAGTAATGTCTTCTGAATGAAGGTGTGATGTTCATATACATTTCAGCTAAATGTCAGGTCTTGAGGGCCATCATGTAAGCACCCCTGCTTTTGTTTCTGCCTTAGCATGAGTTGTTTGGAAAACAGACTTCAAGTCATAAATTTGACGAAGAGAACTGCTAGGGTTTATCTCCTGCCTTCTGAAGTACGTATATGCTTTAAGGCTTCTAAGGTGCTTTCAGCGTTTTGCTCGCCTGGTCCTATTAAGATGAGGTAATTAAGATAGTGGAAAATGTGATATTCTGAGGAGAGGCTAGAGGATCAAAAAGATAAAACAGCCTTTCAGCAAGGCTGTGAAATCGTACTCTTGTACACCGTATGTGAGCCTAAACAGCTTCGTAAACTCCGCCTGATGGAGATAGAAAACAATGCATCAGTCTGCTCCATGGCCGCAGATGGTGCACCTGAAGCCATGCTGCTCTTCTGTAGCAGAGATGTTCTGCATTTCTCTCTAGCTGCAATGGGATTACTTCTTTGTTGAGTTATGGCTGCCACACCCGTCAGTCAGAATGAAAAAAGTATGCTTTTTACTTATTTTTTAACTAGTAGTCCTGCACACAAATCCCCGTGCCAGTAGCTTGCCAATAGCTCCCGCCGCCGCCCACCTGCCTCCCCCTCAGAGCTTGCTGCCCTCCTGCTGATCTGTGATCCGGGGTTATATGGTTAGTTGCTAAGCCTCATGGCATAATGACCATTTGCATATTATATCTTTATTATATAGGATGTTTTATTTATTTGTTTTTGTGTGTGTTCCGTTAAAAAATATAAATATTTTTATTTCTAAAATCTTTAAATACAACAAAACCTATCCAGGTCATTGTTGGCCTCAGCTAAACCAATAATAATATCAGTTTGATTCTTTTCAGGGAGTCACATATTTTTCCTCTCTTTTATTTAATTTTTTTTTTAAATCTTTATTGTTCTGATTATTACAGATGTTCCTCTCCCTGCACATACATAGCTCCCCTCCACCTGGTTCCCACCCCACTCCAGGTCTCCCCCAACTCCCACTGATCTTTGTCCAAACTCTTCCTGCACTCCCCACAACCCCGTGCCCCTGAGAATTATCAGTCTTCTCCCTTTCCATGCCCCTGATTCTATTACATTCACCAGTCTGTTTTTACGGACTGGGTAGCTGCTACGTCTCCTTGAGTTGATAGAGTGGCCTTATGTGGTAGGTATCATGTAGGGCCCAGTGAATCAGCCTCCCCAGTCACCTGAGGTAGACACTCTTGGTGCACCCCTTTGTGGTTTGGCCAGTCTTTGTAGTGAACCCTTGATTGCTGTTGGTATCACTGGGAGAAATTGACCTCCAGGCCAATTGGTTGTGATGACCAGCTGTGTCTACATTGGAAGATCTGTTGCACACAAGACACCTTATGGGGCAGGACTTGCTTCAGTAGGGCTTTGGTGCTCACTGAGTCTGCCTCTTGAGTGTGTCTCTTATGGATATGAAGAGTTGTAATCCGGTATGGTCTCACTCTGACCGCTGGGTACACTGGCTCTTGAATCTCAGAGGTGCAGGTCAGCCACTATCTGGGACTGCCCAGCAGGAGCTACAGAGATATCTGCAGATTCCTCCTCTTTGTATCGGGTTGGAATTGCTCAGATAAGGCCCAACTACTGCCAGGACTTGGACCTTCTTTTGGAAGCTCTGAGCCTCTCTGACTCAGCTGCAGTTTGACATGTTTTAGGTGAAAGGACAGGCTGTTCATATGCAAAAGCCAATTCACACAGCTTGGTGGTGTTGTAAATTGGGAGGGGCGGGTTCTCTGAGAATCACCAGGGCAGAGCAAACAGCAATGGCTGCCAATCAGCCCTGCACCAGAGAGGTCCCCAGGTCTCTACATCCTACGCCCTCGGGCAGGAACAATGATCTCTGCAAGCACCACTGAAAGCCGCCCTCCTGTTCCTGTCCTGATGCCAGACAGTCCGTTTCTCCCGTATGTGTCTGGGTCCCCCAGAATCTTGCCTGGAACTGGAGTTCAGAGTGAGCAGGAGCTTGTGTTTCACTCCTTGTTTAAAAACCAGCACATCCAGGTGCCAGCACTTTCTGTGCCTCTGCACTTCCTACCGGTCTCAGTGCGCTTTCTTCACCTCTCTAGTTGTGAACTTCCACTCAGCCAGCTTTCCCACGGTTCTGGGTGGTAATTGTTCTGCCTTTTAGATGTAATTTTGATGTGGTTGTGAAAGGCAGCAAGTATAGGTGTTTATTGATGCCGCCATCTTGGTTCTCTCTCTCTTTTTATTGATAACTATAATATTCCAAGCACAGAAATATGTTTGGTTTTAATAAACATATCCATCTATTGGAGAATGGTACCACTGCAGAATGATCCCTTTTTAAAAAAAAATATTTCTAAACAAATGCTTCCAATAAGTTATTTGAGGATTTTCAAAGGGTAACATAATAAATACACTTTGTTATCGTGTTGTTCTCATTAGTAGCATTAAACATTTATAATTATTATTTGCTTAGTATTTCTCAAGAGCTAATAGCACTTTAGAACTTTGGACACAAACTATTACTTCTTTTAAACAGATGCAACTATAGGCATGTAAGTGAAGAAATCAATCTCTACAAACTAGGTTGAAGGAATAAGGAAACTCCAGGAATCCTTTCTCCTTTTTCTTGCCCTATTTCCAAGACAATATATTCAGTGGCAAAAGGATTTTGAACACAGAACATAAAATAATTTATTCTACTATAGGGCTAAAGCTTTACATTCACACACTTAAAGCAAATAAAAACTCTATTGCTTTCTCTCAAGTAATTTTTTTCTAATCACTTAATATTTATCTGCTGTGTAAGCTATTCCTAATACTGAATCAAACAGCACTGGTTTGTGCTAAGAAAATTAAGGAGAATGAGACCTTTATGTGGAATAACATCTCAGAAGACAGAGGTGAGGGACAATGTTAAAAATACATTATTTGTAGAGTCACATGAATTCAGAAACTAGAAGCTTCCTTCCTTTCCCCTGATCCTCCTTTTTATATCTGGTCAATCATTCTTAAGGTGCTTCTCAGCCCCCTGCCATCAGCTTTCCAATGAGGAGTTAGAATAAAAGGGCTCAGCAGACAGAGATGGGACCCTGGGGTAGCAGGGAGGAAGTAGAACCAGGAAACTTAACCAACCCCGTGTAATTGCTAAGGCAACTCAGCTGTGCCGGGAAAGAAGTGTGCACACAGGAGACAAGAGCTTTAAATATATGGATATTTACTAAGACAGGCAATTTGCAGATAACCAATCACAAGGATGTTGCTAAGACAGAATTCTTTAAAAGAACCAATCAAAAGCTAGCAAGGGTGCATCTATTCTTAGACAAAGAAGCACACACACTTTCTTCTCCTCCTCTCAAAGTCTCTCTCTCTCTCTCTCTCTCTCTCTCTCTCTCTCTCTCTCTCTCTCTCTCTCTCTCTCACTAGGTCCCTGGCTCCTACAATGGGGGATGTGCTCCCCGGGACCCACATGGCTTATGGCCATATGGGACTCCACACACGGACTAATGGACTTTAATTAGCTCGGATGCTGAACTACCCCAAACTGCAACATGGGATGGAAGCTCAGGCCACCAGCCTGCTTTTGGGTCTCCAGGAACCCAGCTGCACCTTTTCCAGGACTGGCTTAAGGGGCGGGGGACTTCAGAACCTGAGACAAAGAAGCTTCAGGGGTAACCCACGTTAGGCCTTCTTCCTGCTGCTCCTTGCTACAGAGAGTCCACCTATCTCAAAAGCATTCTTGTCCTTGACTTCCTTCTTCGATTTTGCGAGACAATGAACTCAGACCTGAATGCTGTATTTTGGTTTCAACAACGCATCCACAACCTTTCTAAATAGGTACCTGTTAAATTCACAGATTTAATAAAGAGTGGCCACTTTCATCTGTGAACATTTTCAGAGAGTGAATTTTAAATGCAGTTGTGAACTATAGGTTCACCCCATGGAGCAAGTCCATCATAATGATAAAGAAAGGGGTGTGTGTGTGTGTGTGTGTGTGTGTGTGTGTGTGTGTTTAAGGCAACCTTACAAACGATTCTGTGAAAATACTATTTGTATTTACAAGTCATATACTTCACTTCCATAAGGTGGACATTTCAGACAAAGGGCTACTCAGCATGATTGGAAACATTAGCTAACACTTTAAAAATGTTATATAAGATGAAAATGAAAGAGGAGGATATAAAATGAAGAGAAATGGTGGTAGCATTTAAAAGGAACATGCAAATAGAAGAGAAATGTGGTGGAAATGGTGAAATAGTACAGAAAGCATTTAAATGTTTCACAAACTAAAGCCTCTTTACACAAACCACATAATTAAAATCACTTATTTGTATGAGAATTGAATTTCCCAAAACAGATGCATACTAACTATTTTTATCATCTTTTAAAATTCCTTTGATTCATTCCCTACTTTTTCTTTTCCTGCTCACAGTGTGAAAATAATATCCCTGAGGTGATTCATTTTCAGTGAAAAATTAAGATTGACCTTTTTGGAATCAGAGGGTTTTTTTTAGGCTTTCTTATTAATATTTTTAGATTCCATACTATCACTTAATATTCCCTTAAAAGTTTTGCTCACAACGATTTTGAACCTGGTTAAAAATAAGAAAAATGAAAGAAAGAAAGGAAGAAAAGGGTTGGAGAAGAGAGACAGAGAGCATGTTAAGAAGAATGAACAATGAGGAGATAATTAGAATCTATAATGCCTTTGAGATCCGAGAGTTCTGAACCCTTTAAGCCCAGGTACTTTGATACCATACCCACATATCTCTAATTACAGTTTTGCCTCCAGTTGCAGATTATTAGAAATCTCAGGAATTAGTTTTTTATAAAAATAGCATATTACATCTTTGGCAAAGGAATAAAATATATGTTCTGTGAACAATAAATACAGTGATGGTTTCTTAAGAAGCATTTTCAGAACATGTTTGCAATGAGTCAATTTGTATGCAATTCTTCACTATGCCCTCATCTTCCAATCTTTCCTATTATAATCCGTAATTACATTTCTTTCTATAAAAATCCCCTAGGAGATGCATTTTTTAACTTTCAATCAAAGAGTTAAGTAAATTAATTCCATTTACTGGTGCATTTTTGTCTATATTTACTTACTCTTCTCATTATCATGAGTTCCATATGCATTAGTATTAAAATATAAAATAAAATAAAACGTTAACATTAATTTTCTATCAAGTGTTTCTATCTTTAATTAAGAAGAGACAGCCTTTATCTGTTAAATTTCAGATACATTCAGGTATTCCTATGTTATGCTTGACACGGTCTTACTAACACAGTACCATTCTCTCAGCCTCAAAGCTATTGTTGCTTAGTAGAGGGAGTTGTGCATGTCAATATTTAAAGTGTTGTTTTTTAAATAGTCTATTTTAATTAAAAAATGTAGTGAAGGTTTTACTGAGGAGAATAAAATGGCATTGAGGTGTTTTTTAAAAAAATATATTTTATTGATTTCTTTACAGAGAGGAAGGGAGAGGGATAGAGAGCTAGAAACATCGATGAGAGAGAAACATGGATCAGCCCCTCAGACCTTCAGGAGTGAGGTGGAAAAATCCTAGATCACCTTTTTGGATTCTTATTACCCAAGATACCAAGAACACTGTGAATGTATACCAGGAGCTTGATCAATGAGCAGTCAGAAAAGGTGTTTCCTCTGCAGCTCAAGCTTAGAGGCGGGACTGCACAGATTCATCCTGACCAGTTGTGACTGTTTTGGTGTCCCGGCCTAATTTGCATATAATGTCCTGGGCTATTTGAAGACTTTGAAATGTTAACCTAACACTGATCATGGTGAGGTTTACATAATACTTTCGTTTCATATCCACATATGAGTAGATAACTGGTGAAAGTATTTTTACCAAATTGTTTCAGTTTGATTTATAATTTACTAATTTAAACAGTCATCTTTGAAGTAATGGAGAAAATTAAGTTTTGGTATTATTTTATTTATCCATAAGAAAGAGAGTTATATTAGACCTTCAGTTATCGAGATTCTATTATTAATTTAGGGCTAAAGTAAAGTGATATATTCTGAGAGAGGATGCAACAACATTTCTTTTTAAATTGATTGGGAAAAGAAGGTAAGAATTTAGGAACACACTATGTTAAGATGAGGGTAAACATTTACAAAGGAAGTTTATTGGTGTAAAACACTAATGTATAAGCAGAAATGTGTATTCTAAATATTTTTATTCTTAACTGTAACCTTCACCTGCACTTTATTAACACCATCATTGATGGCCTTAATAATTAGATAATAGTCTATTCTTCCTTTTTTGTATTTTGTTATAAGTAGGATTAGAAATAGAGCTGGATTCAAAAATAAAGAGCCAAATGTATAACCTACTTTTAAAAATAAAACTCTTATTTAAACCTAGAATATTATTGGTTGTTTAATATCATGATATTGGAATGAAAATGAAAGGAGCATGAAAAGGGAAAATGCATATGCTAATTATAATGGGAAAAGGCAAAAAACAAGTTGAATGAGTTATGGTTGCTGTTGTGATGGGCATAACATTCAGTCTGTAATGGAACACATAGATAATAGGACAGCACATTTAAATAGAAGCTTTTTGCTGAAAACCGAAGATGATGTAATTATTGTAATTACAGTTTCAGTAAAAAAAAAAAGGCTGACCTTGATTCCTGGATGTGTTTATCTGAAATATTACAGTAATTCAGTAAAAGATAGATTATTTTAATCTTTAATGTAAATATATATAACAAAACTTTTGTTAAAAAATCTAAATAAAATAAACTTTGTGTATTTACTATATTTTTGGTCAATTATCAGATCCTAACTTGCGAGTAAAATGATTATTTTACAAAACCCTTAGGTATTTGTTAGTTAGAATATGCAGAGTGTCTGTGGTTTCCTAAAATCCACAAAATTAAATCAAGTTTTAATTCTATCAAACTATTTTTGTCAGTTCACAGAAAGACACTCAGTCTCTGGTGAGTTGAGCCTTTTGATTAGGATAATCAACCATTTATTATAAATCACTATATCTATTAATAGATGGGGACATGTATTTACTCTAAAATTTTGACTGACCACAAAGCCCTCTACTGAATATATACATTTAAAATAAGACATATAACTAAGATAACTCTAAAATCTCAGTACAGTTAGACACTTCCAAGAAGAGAAAGATTTTATAACAATTAAGAAATGCATATTGTTATATTTTAAGGATTGCTTGTATGTCTTCATGAAATAGTTAAAGTAAAATTAAACTTCTAAAAAACTAATTAGAAATTTTGAAATTTCCACCATTTTAAAAGAATATTAAGCATGATTCAAGGGAGTATCATGAAATATTAAGTAGATATTCCAATGAATTCTAGAATAATAAATATAACATGCAAAGCTAATATTTTCCATGTATTTGAATTCCAAAGACATGCATTCATTCACAAATGTTCTTAACATATAATGAGAGCCTGACCTATTCTCTAAGCTCTTTGTTAACCACTAGAGAGAGATAAATTTATTTGAGCACCTACTGGGAAATACAGAGAAGTCTCAAGAATTACAACACGATTATTAGGACTGAAATTACATGTTTACATAAAATGTTACAAAAGCCTGGTTCAGGGTACTACTTTCACTTTGTTTGTTTGTTTTGTTTCAACTGTTTTAAATAATAATTTTATTTAAAAAATATTTATTGCTGAAAGTATTACATATGTTCCCTTACCCCCGCCTCCCTTGACCCTTCTAATGTGCATCTGCCACCACACAGTCACACAACCCCAGATCCTCACCACACTATTGTCTGTGTCCATGGGTTATGCATATCTGCACATAAATTCATTGGTTAATCTCTTTCTACCCACCCACCCTCCTCTGCCTTTCCTCTGGGATGTTTCCAGTTTTAAGAACTCAGGGAACACTAGGAGTGAAACTCAAGGAACAAGTATGAGTCTAAACAGGAAGAAAGAGGTTTCCAGATCTGTAAAAGCGGAGACATAAAATAGGATAAATAACTAGTAATTTCTAATGTTAAGTAGCTAGACAATTCAAATGATATAGAAGGGGTGTTAGATGGGGAATAGTTCAAGGTCTGGCATCATACCAAGAAGATTCAACATACAATAAATAGCCATCAATGATTTTGAACAGAGTAAGATCCATGTGACTGATTTTTATTAAAAGTGCACTTGAAAGGAGTGTGGATGATAGATTTAAGAGGGAAATTAAGAAATTCTGGAGAGGAGAGATGGAGAAAGAGAAATTGAAAGAATGAGAAAGGGAACTAAGGCAAAAAGCTGAGAGTGGAAATTAATGAAATGGAAAATATATTCCATTGAATGTATAGAATGATAAAATTTAACATTTTAAAGCACTATTAACTTTGATAAAAAAATAACAAAATTAATAAAGCAAAAATACAGTAATGGAGCATATAACCAATATCATGAGTAAAAGGGGTGTGATTATTATAGATATATAGTACAAAGACAATGATAATATTTCTTCTTTTAAACTTCACATTTATAAAATTTATGATGAAGTCAAATGGTGTTACTTGAGTTAGTGTCTTTTCCTAAAATGTTATGGAATAAGTAACAACAACCTTATACAGTCACACAGAAAATAAGTAAGTAAATGAAAATGTTTCTTAAAATGTTTAGGTAACCAGTATAAAATAGGTACCAAATGTTACAGAGAGCACAAAATAAAACTTAAAACCCTAAACACCAGTATAAAATTCTCAACAAAATAGTAGCAAACCAGTCAATTAATATATAAAGAACTAGAGGCCCAGTGCATGAAATCTGTACACAGCTGGGGGTGTTCCTCAGCCTGGCCTGCAATCTCTACAATCTGAGACCCTTAGGCCTGTGGGATTGGGCCTAAACCAGCAGTCTGAATCTCTCTTGCAATCCAGGACCACTGTCACCTAACCACTCATCTGCCTGCCTGCCTAATGTCCCCAACTGCCTCCCTTGCTGGCCTGGTCACCCCCCATGGCCCTTCCCTGATGGCCTAAATGCTCCCAACTGCCTTCCTCTGCCAGGCTGACCTTACCCCAAAATGCTCTTGCCTGCTAGCCTGATCTCACCCCAAACTACCTCCTATGCCAGCCTGGTCACCCCCAACATCCCTCTCCTGCCAGCCTCATTGCCCCCAATTGCCCTCTGTGAGTGCCTGATCAATCCTAAGCCTCTGCCAGCCTGAACTTGACCCTAACTGCCTCTGCCTTGGCCACTATCACCATGGCTTTGTCTGGAAGGAAATTGGACTTCTGGAAGATGGCCGATTGACCAAATCTAATTAGCATATTGCCCTTTTATTATTATAGATAAATTACATAGCATAGGATTTCTTTAATGGGGGGAGGGGAGCCTTTTTCATCAGGAAGAGGTGCTTTTGGCAGACAAAAATACATAAGCCCTATATCTGGACTGATAGCCAGCCATATGCACTATACTACCAAACCAGTTATTAAAACTTCAAACCACTTTCTTACACCTTAACCAAACAGCTATTGCCCTTAAAACCCCTCCTCAGCCCCCAACTTAGATTCTGCCTTTGCAGTTGACCCAGATTAGGTTCTAATTGGTTAATTTATATGCCACTCAGGATAAAAAGCTCTGCCTCCTAGGCAGCCATTGGCTCCTTACAGTTCACCCAGATTAGGTTATGATTGGTCAGTTTCTATGCCAGTCAGCAATAAAAACTCCACCTCCTAGGCAGCCATTGGCTGTCTCTGGATTTTGAAGAGGCACTTCCTTTAGGCCCTCAGATTCTCTACATGACCCACCACCCTCTCTCTCTGGGCTTATCTCTGGGCCTGATCAATAGCTTCTGCAGTAGCTGCAAATCAGGCCCTGCCTCTCTCTCTGGTCTTTGGTGACCCTGCTAGCAGTTCTCAACCTGTGGGTCATGACTCAAAGTTGAGAACCACAGCTGTAGAGCCTAAGAATATCAGAAAACACAGATATTTACATTATGATTCATAACAATAGCAAAATTACAGTTATGAAGTAGCAACAAAAATAATGTTATGGTTGGGGGTCACCACAACATGAGGAACTGTATTAAAGGGTTGCAGCATTAGAAAAGTTGAGAACCACTGCTCTAGAAGATAATGTGAGGTTATTTTAATGACTTTAAAACAAAAAAGTCTAAATTTCCCTATATTAAAATGAAGAATTTATATTCCTTAATAAATATAAATGTGTGAAAGGAAAGGTAAGACACGGAGGGAAAGAGTGTAATTGTAATGCATGTAACAAGAAAAGACACGTTTATTATAAAAAAAAAATTACTAAAGAACAAGAAAAAGACAAAATCCAAGAGAATAATGATGGACAGACTTGAAATAGTACTTCATAAATGATATGCAATTAAATGTAAAATATGAAAAATGTCCCAAGTGTATTAGTTATCTGGGGGAATGCAAATTAAAACTAATATGTTCTATCCTCTGATAATTGCTGAAATTTATTGCCCTTGTGAATACCAAGTGTTATGGAGCAATAACAGGCATCATCTTATGTTCATGTGAATGACAATTAATTAAAAAACCACTTGGGAAACTGCCATTTCCTATTAAAGATGATATAACGTAGCAAGTTTACTGCTAGGTATATACCATAAAAATTTATGACCAAGAATGTTTAACAAAATTATTTGTAATTGCCTCAAATAAAACCCAAAACATGAATTAATGTCATAATATAAATAAATGTTAGCACATTTCTAAAATGAAAGACTATGCAAGAATGGGTATACTATATCTACAGTAACTATTGTTTTATAACACCTGAAGATTCTTTAGATGGTGAGACTTGGCACACTGACCCTGGGATAGATGAAAGGAATAATTTTTTTTTTTTATTTACAACTTCAATGTAGCCTCATAGGTGCTGCCCCAGAGACAAGGTAACAGCAAGCTAGAGCTGGAGGGGTAGCTTGTGTTTGGCAAGTGAGATGGGGTTAGCCAGGTTTTTTTTTGGGTCCTATGGATTGGCTATTTTGAATAAGATCAGCTGTTTCTGGTGCACAGATGTCCCTAACTGTCTGGTACTTAGTTTGGGGTAATTTGAGTGGATGCACAGTGGCTGATAGTGCAGGAGCCTGAAAAGGGAAGTGTAATATATGTAAAGCATGCAATGCACAACCGCTGCTCATGAAGAGAAACTAGCTGACCTCTAGGCAGCACTCAGTCCTGGGTCAAGACACTTTGACTCAAAAAATAAAGAGTGCTCCATAAATGTATTGCAAAGACAATATTTAGTGAAAAAAGCAAAAAGACAACATACTCTATAATTTTATTTATATAAAGATACATTTAAAAAATGGTTATGGCCCTGACCTGTTTGACTCAATGAATAGAGTGTTGGCCTGTAGACTGAAGGGTCCTAGGTTTCATTCTGGTCAAGGGCATGTACCTTGGTTGTGGGCACATTTCCAGTAGGGAGCGTGCAGGAGGCAGCTGATTGATGTTTCTCTCTTATCAATGTTTCTAAGTCTCTATCCCTCTCCCTTTCTTTCTGTAAAAAAAAAATCAGCAAAATATATATTTATAAAAATAAAAAATGGCCATGTATTGGTTTCAAAATCAATTTAGCTATTTCCTTGGGAGACTAGGAAAGAGGTTCTGATTGAAAAGAAATATGAGCATGAGCTTGAAGGATCTGGTAAAGTGCTTTTCCTCATTGTATAGTGGTTAACTGTTTTTTTCATAATTTGTTTAGCTGTACATTTACATACTTTTATATGTTACTTTTATTTCAACAGAAATTATATATATATATATATATATATATATATATATATATATATATATATATATATATATATCTTCTATCTAATAAAAAAGTAATATGCAAATTGACCATCACTCCAACACACAAAATGGCCACCCCTATGTGGTCAAAGATTGCTGCCCCCAAGTGGATACAAGATGGCCATCACAAAATGGCTGGCAGGGGAGGGCAGTTAGGGGCAACCAGGCTGTCAGGGGAGGGCATTTGAGGGAGACTAGGCCTGCAGCGGAGGGCAGTTAGGGGTGACCAGGCCTTCAGGGGAGGGCAGTTAGGGGCAATCAGGCCAGCAGGGGAGCAGTTAGATGTTGATCAGGCTGGCAGGGGAGTGGTTAGGGGTTGATCAGGCTGGCATGCAGAAGCAGTTAGGGTCAATCACGCAGGCAGGTAAATGGTTGGCAACCCTGGATTATGAGAGGGATGTCCCAGATTGGAGAGTTGGAGAGGGTGAAGTCTGGGCCAAAGGACACACACATACACACACACACACACACACGCACACACGTGCACGAATTTCATGCACAGAGCCTACAGTATGTAAATAATCTAATATACATAATGCTTTATACATCTATTCATTGATAAATTTTGAATGTAATGTTAGATAGCCAGAATTTTATGAAATATAAGTTTTATCATCAAATAAAGCACAGAAAATCTAATGTGTTCCTTTTATGAGAAGTGATTTGTTCAGGAGATCTGCTTATATATTATTGCCTGATTACTGTGACTAATCAGGAAGAGAGCACGATAAAAAGGGTGAGTCACAAGAGTGTGTTTTCCCAGCAGTCAAGTATTAGGTGAAAAGCATTAGCACTTTTTGTAAAATAGCCATGGTAGTGAAAACAGAAACTAGTACTAGAAGAGAAAGTTAGCTAGAAACTAGATATTGTGAGCAAATGTAAAATAATTAACTGAATAATAAAAGCTTTTTGGAAATAAAATATTTCAATGATTCATGGCAAGTAAATGGCAATCTTACACAACCCTTTGTCTAATAGCTACTGCTAACATTAATCTCATTTCATTCTGAGGGTGGCTCAGAAAAGTTTTGAAAAAATATAATTTCCAATTCTGAGGACCTAATGTACAGCCTAGTGACTACAGTTCATACACTGTATTGTGTACTTGGAATTTGCTGAGAGTAGATCTTAAGTATTCACACACACACACACACACACACACACACACACACAAACACACACATAAAAAAATTAACTATATGAGGTTATGGATGTATTAACTTGATTGTAATATTTTCTAACAATCATATTTTCACATTGCACACTTTAAATATATTATAATTTTGCCCAGCCAGTGGTGTAGCTCAGTGGTTGAGCATTGACCTATGAATCAGGAAGCCACATGTTTGATTCCTGATCAGGGTACATGCCTGGGTTGTAGGCTTGATACCCAGTAGGGGGCATGCAGGAGGCAGCTGATCAATGATTCTCTTTCATTATTGATGTTTCTATCTCTCTTTCCCTCTACCTTGCTCTCTGAAATCAATAAAAATATATTTTAAAAAGTAAATATATTATAATTTTATTGGTTATACTTCAATATAGCTGAGGGGGTGCTTATTTGAAATGAGCAAACAAACAAACAAATAAACAAAAACAAAAACAAACTGTGGCCGAAACCAGTTTGGCTCAGTGGATAGAGCATCGGTCTGCGGACTGAAGGGTCCCAGGTTCGATTCCGGTCAAGGGCATTTACATTGGTTGCGGGCACATCCCCATTAGGGGGTGTGCAGAGACAGCTGGTCGATGTTTCTCTCTCATCAATGTTTCTAATTCTCTATCCCTCTCCCTTCTTCTCTGTAAAAAATCAATAAAATATACTTAAAAAAAAAACAACTGTAAAAGCTGAGGATGACCAATGGAAGGTAATTCTTCAAGAGACAGAGAACTCTGGTTTATGAGGCTTCTTGTGCAGTGCCCCTAGGAAAGAAGACCTTATATCCAGAATAATAAATGGCAAAACAGGGAAACTAGCAGTTATTGACCAAGTCCAGACCCTTTGGGGATGACGGCTGCATACAGAAGTTGGATTGGCTTCTCGGCTGGTTGCAGTAAAGGTTATGTAGTCATAGTTTTATGTTTATTTATGGTCTGGCAATTACCTATTTATATATTTATTCTCTCACAGTGATGGTTTTAATTTTCTTCACTTTAAAGCATATGTACATTTCAAAAAAACTAATATTGAATCTGATATTAATTATGTCTGAAAAGAATAAATGATATAACCATATGTAGTCTGTGTTCATGTAACACAAATGTCAGCGTTAATCAAATATCCCAGGTCAACTATTACCCCTTAGCACCAGCACCTCTCCATTGTTTGTCCTGGAGGGTAATTCCTCTTTAGTCCATGACAAACATGACACATGGGCCCTCTGTGGGCAAAGCTTCCTTTTCTCTCTTTGCCTCCACTTTCTCTACATATTTTTTACTCATTTCTAGAGAACATGGTAGGTGATTTTTTCAGTGCTTATGTCTTTGATGTCATGATCAACCATGTGGATTGCTTTGGGCAGGAAAACAAAGCAAAAGTGATGATGTGCAAATTGCTAGCTTAGGCTGAAAATGCAAATGGTTTGGGGAGTTTTTGCTTGCTATCCTGTGATTCAGGAGAATTGCTTCTTACGCTAACCTCCTGGTTGCAGGAGTTGTAAGAGAACTAATGAAAAACCAGCGAAAATACAGACATATCACTAAGTCCAACGCCAATTAGCTCAAGCCAGCCCAGGCCAGTCAAACCCCCCAGATGCTGGAGGTAAGTGTGTTCTGGGTTTATCTTTACAAAGCAAAGACTGCTATAGACTTACCATCGCACTGAAGCCATATGAGTATACATTTTTATAGGGAAACATATTTCACTGGATTTCTCAGTGCTATTGACAACAGCTCTCCTCTCCCAAGCTTCTTCACATACCATGAGAATTTGATTTTTAAACATCTAATGAATTGCTTTGATTTGAAGGGATTACACAAATTTCTCTTGCCACCTTGGGCGAACCAATTGGTTGCAGCCTTGTCTCTGTGCCCAGGCTCAGCTCTGAGGGGAGCAGCCTGGAGAGTTATCTTCAGAGATAGCTATATGTCACAAGGGATGGAGATACAGAATGTGAAGACATTTCCATGCCATAAAAGCGGAGACACATTGAACTTTCTGGATACTAGAGAGTTTTGGAGGAAGCACTCCATCTCATTACTCTTCCAAGAAGACCTTTTCAGGGGGGAAGGGGACAGCCGCCTCCTTCCTCTCCTAAGCAGGGCATACTGTGTTCCCCCAGCCTCTTGTCTGTGGAGTGCACGGCTACTTTTATAGGAAAAAATTGCTATTGATTCTCATCACCTCATGCCAGGAGAAAGCATGAGGACAGAGGGGCCAACTCACTTATTCTTTACTGTGAAGTGATAAGAATAAATTTGTCTCTGATCCAGAATATCATGTGTGCTCATTCAGGGTGAAATTAATAAAGATGAGTAGTCACCCAGAGCAATCTAACTTGGTTTAGTTTAAGTAAGATAGAATTTAATTCTTGAGCATAAAAAGTCTGCAGCCTTTTATAATTTAGACAGTTCTGCATGCTATATACTATGGGAGTTTTAGAAAAATTATCAGAGTACTTCTACACAGTAAATATACAAAAGGAAAAAAAAATCTTTAAGCCAGCCATTTAACCACCTGGATTAGATTTAAGATGATGGTTAGATAGATGTTGGCAAAACAGCATTGTGTTTATTAGAAACTAAAAAAAATAGTATAATAATAATCTTTAATACTGAAATGCTAGAGCAGTAAGGTTTTATTCAGTAAAATTTAAATGGAAATAAATATTCAAAACCCCATTATTCAAAATATAAGTGAATCTAAGGAAAATATAATAACATAATAAGAGATACTAGATTACAGAGTCCATAACCATGCTATAAAACTCAGAAATAAATAAATAGTAGCTCTAAGCGCTCCTGAGTATAGAAGTAATAACTTAGAAGCACAATGAGTGAAAGAATGATAGATAATCAGGAAGAGATTTAGATATTGGCTAATTTGATTGACATGTTTTATACTGAAAAACCATGTTCCCTGAGATTGTAATCACAGATGAGAAGCAATTTATCATTAAGTCACAGAACCATGGACTCAGGATTGATGTTTTAAAAATGCAAACTATGATGAACAATGTGTAAATCTGAGGACTTGTATGCTTTTCACTTGCAGTTCTTGTTTTGAAGGTCAAAGGAAGTTCTAATCCATTTTGGAAATAAAAGTCATAGTTTTAACATTCCTGTTCAAGCAAATTTTATAAAGTTAAAGCAGAAAGAAGGAATAGGGGTTGATGAAATAGCACAAAATCTCTTTCAGATAACCAAGGACAGTAAACTGACAACAGGAATTAATGAAACAAAAATAAAGACATGATAAGGAATACAGTAAACTGAGAAGCTTCTTAAAAGAGAGTGACTGGTAGAGAAGAATTGTGAGGGCCAGTACATTGATGGAGGTACAATAAGTTGAGACACAATTTGAACTTTTATTTCATTTGATCTTAAAAAGTCTTTCCCATGATTGAAAGTGGTATGGAGCTTTCAAGATAAGCATTGGGCTCTCTGACGGCTTGCGTCCTGAAAATCAAGAGAAATGTATCTTTCATAGCCCAACAGTGGTGTTTGTGGTATCTTATCTCGTAATATGCAAAATGAAAATGGGACATAATAGATCTGATTTTTATATTTGTTTCATGGAATTAACACTATATATGCATATTTCTATTATCTAATATATATATATATACTTATAATTTGTATTATTGATAAATAAAATTAAAGTTTCTGGTTATGGGAGGTACAGAGACAGTGTTTTTGTAGCAAGGAATAACCAGATAGGTATTTAATATGCTAATAAGAAACCTAACAGTGCTGAAGCCGGTTTGGCTCAGTGGATAGTGCCTTGGTCTACAGACTGGAGTGTCCAGGGTTCGGTCCTGGTCTGGGGCATGTACGTTGGTTGTGGGCACATCCCCAGTAGGGGGTGTGCAGGAGGCATCTGGTTGATGTTAATCTCTCATCGATGTTTCTGGCTCTCTATCCCTCTCCCTTCCTCTCTGTAAAGAAATAAATAAAATATATATTTTTTAAAAAGAAACCTAACAGTTTATAGAGTACATCATTATAAGCCCTAACTGATGTTGATTCTAAGATTAATGATTCCAGGGATTAAATTTTTGCTCTCTTTCTTTTTTCAGCTATGCCTGTATACCTCTTTTCCTCTTGTTTTTTCCAAGATGATAAAGACATTTGGGGAAATGTATAGTAAATACTAGCTTTGGGGGTCACATACATTAAAACAACCAGTTACACAGCCTTCTTTTACTGTAGGTAGATAGGTGACTGGACTATTAATTAATTGTTCAAATCTCAGCCCCACAATATTGATTTGTTTAAATTTTGATTCTCACCATTGTATCATTATTTAATTCACTTCTCACAAAAATCTTAATCTTATTCTGTAAAGAGCTCCATCAATTTAGGCATTTATATAGCTTGAGAACATTAAACTTAATACACCAGGTAAAGATATGAAAATTAAATATTTGTCAAATGTAATCACTATTTCCTGTAATGATTCAAAGGTCATAGAGGAGAATACAGAATTAATTTCCTAATGATGGGATGCTGTAATTGCAACTACATTCTAGCTTTTGTTGTTCCCCCAATTTTCCTATGTGTTGATCAGCCACCCTGATTTTGTGTTCCATGATTACAGGATCAACTATACTTGCAGATGAGTATCCCCATCTAAAATGATAAAAAACATTCTTAAGTGAGGCTGTGAAATCTCAGTACTACAAAGTCAAAAGTGCATGATAACAAAAACTGGATAAAAAACTTTTGATCGAAAAAATAAAATCTGCTGCATGTCTGTGGACCTCAGTTGTTTAGGAGGTCCAGCAGAAGTGCCAGTCACCTTTAGAGAACAAAAGACAAGTCATCACTGTGAACACAAACATTTTCTCTCTTGGATCTTAAATAACGTTAGGAATAAATTGGATGTTATTTACATCCTCTTTAAGAAGAAAAACCTACTGCATTTTTAACCAATATTTCATCAGGAGATTTGTTTTGCTTTCTTCCCTATTTTTCTCCCTTCAAATATCTATTAACTTTAATTGATTTTACCTCATTTGCAAGTTTATTTGGAAAGCAATAAAAGAAATACCAGCTTAGTAAATAGATTTTTCACTGTTATAGCATCAGTGCATGTTTTGAAAGAAATTACTAAATAATCCTTTGTTTTCTTTTAAATAAAAAGATCTAAAATATTTTCAGGTGTCTTTGAACTCTTGAGCTATTAGAGTCCCCTAATTTAATAGTTTTACAGAAACTTAATCGATGATTTAAAAGAAAACCTACTTCACAAAATCAGATTAAGTTTTTCAAATGAGAGAGTTTTTAATACTTTCTTAATGTGTAGAGATTATCCTTTTCACCATAACTATACAAGTTATGCTTTCTGTTCAGATTTGTAAACCCAAAAATGTTCTTTCATCTACTAGGATAAAGGTTGCAATCAACATGTATTTATTCAGTATATATCAAATATATGTTGGGCACCATACTAAGATAGAAATGCAGGTAAAAAGATTTTTAAAATCAATTTAGATAGAAAGAAACAAAGGTAAAAGACTTTAAAAATTAACTCATAATTACCAAAATCATAAGATATCTTTTAGAAGAATATTTTTTTCTAATATATCAGGTGGGTGGGAGACGGGGAATGTGTAACAGGATTTGCTAAAAAAAAAAATAAATAAAATAAAATAAAAAAATTGACTGGCTGTGCCAATAGGAGATAAAAGGTATGTCACATAGTAAAAAACTGATGAAGTAAAGTAACTTTAAAGTATTCTGAGGAAAAGAATGTACTAGTAGGTCTTTGGTTAGGTATTGTGTTTTTCTACTTACAGTTTACTTGGAAATGACTGATTAGAAAAGATACATTATAAGCCTTTATCAAGGAAAGTTTCAAAAGTCACCCTCCTTGAGAATAAATATTAGAATTACTAGAAATGAAAAAATGGCAGTGTGTAGTGTACCTGGACAATGATGAGACGGGTGGTTTAAAATGCTAGTTTTCCATTAAATTGATAGGGGTAGCATTGCTTAATAAAAGTATATTGATTTAAAGTGTACAATTCTATGATACAGCCTCTGTATATGGCATTATGTGTTTACCATCTAAAGTCCAGTCTTCTTTGTCACCATATATTTGACCTGTGAACAAAGAAAAACTATATTTTTAGTGTAAGTAGGCAAAGCAAGACAAAGTTTTCTAAGGGCAACAATGCAGAACACCCAAAATGCAAAAGAAAGCACCAAAAGCATCTTCATATCATTATGTCTATATCAAAAAGTAAACTTGCGGTATCTTATTTCAAGCACACGATGATATAATTCATATATCCAAGGTCATGAAGCAAATGAATGATAGATTCCAGACTCAAGGTCATGTTTTACCAAACTGCAAGACTTATTTATCATTGCAGTGCTCCCATCCTGATATTTTAGCAGTGCCTTTGGTAGATAAATTTGTTTCTCAGTATATTGATTTTCACTGAATAAATTATATATCACATGGCATGAATATTTTAATTGCTTGATGTACATTAAGAAAGTATCAGACGAAACTATTTATATTCAAATACATTCTTAACACTGTCTGTTTCTATAATACAATAATTCCATGTGGGAGGATTCTAGTAAGTCATGCCAGGCTTGTGATGTAAAAAGAAAAATAAACGTTTTATTCTATTTGACGATGCATAGACATGGTACACAGCTTAGGTTGCACAGCATTGATCAGGGGGTTATGTTAGCCAGGCAGTGAGACATCAGTAACATCTGTGTCAGGTAGGGAACACTATGTACTTTGTCAGCCGTAGAATGCGTGCTTAGCCCTCTCTATCTACCCTCTACTTCAGTCACTTATCTGAATCTGTCTTGTTCCCCAACTTACAACTCTTTCAAAGGGCTTCAGTGGCTTTCTAAAACTAAATTAACAGGGATCATTTAGCCTTTGAAACTATTGACATAGTTCCAATCTTAGATATACTAGTTCCTTCATGTCTTCTAATGCCTAACCTCATTCCAGCAACAGAAAGTCTGAGTAGAAACCATCTCTCCTGCACTATGTACAAAGGTTTCCCACAAGGACAACTTTAGCCTATTTAAGATTAGAAATCTATATTATTTTCTTTAGAACCTGAAACATAATAATGCCAACAATGTGTACTGAGTAATTAGCTAATTGAGGAAATGATGAAATGTCTTTAGAACTTGACATTGTTGTTCACATTTCATAATCCTGTTCTTCATTTATTCTTTGGCACCCATTCTTCCAGATCAATACTTAGTATATTATTATTCCTTCCATAAATCCATTATTTTTTTCCCTTCTATTGATCATATTATCTTTAAAAGTCCTAGTTTTCTCTTCCTCATTGTATAGACTATTCATATTCTTACTTCTTATCATGACCTCATCTACAACTTTAATCTTTTGCCTGTGTCTTCATATAAATTCACAATTTTCTTGCAACATTTTGAGAAATAACATTGAAAGATGGGGGAATTTGGTTATTCTAATCCTCACATCTAGGAAAAATGAAGAATAATTAGAAACACACACACACACACACACACACACACACACACACAGAATTTCTTTGAAAAGAGTAAATAGGTAAATAATGAAAAATAGTTGGAGGGGAGAGAGGGGGAAAGAAAGCCAAAAAAAGGCCAAACTGGAATAGATATAGAGATATCCTGGACTCAGTTATATTCAATATGTTAAATATATAGTTATTTAAATACATGGATATATTATGTATTATGTAATATTATATCCCTATATAATAAAGATGCAATATGCAAATGGTCGTTAAGCCATGAAGCATGACTGAACACATAACAATCGGATCAGGGATCAGCAGGAGGGTGGGCAGTGAGCTATAAGTGAGCGGTGGAGAGCTACAGGAGGGAACAGGGCAGCAAGCTATGAGGTGGGGGGATGGGAGATAGGGAGAGCTACAGGAGGGTGGCAGCGAGCTACTGGCAAGCAACTGGCCCACAGATTCATGCAGAGGGCTACTAGTATATTAAGATTATTAATATTTTGATTATATTTGTGTAATGTGTACTCCTGACAATTTGGTATGAAAGTTAATTTGGTATCATTTTTCTGGTGGATATTTTGACAATATTTTTATATTGGGCTTTTAATATACATCTTTATTAATTTTGTCCACATTAATTTTTTATTCTTTTTTAATTCTCAGAAATGTTTAATATATTTTTAATTGATTTCAGGGAGAAAAGGAAAAGTAGAGAGAGGTAGAACATCAATGATGAGAGAGAATCATTGATCAGCTGCCTCCTGATACCCCCTACTGGGGATCGAGCCCACAACCTGGGCATGTGTCCTTGACCTGAATCAAACCTAGGACCCTTCAGTCTGCAGGCCGACGCTCTATCCACTGAGCCAAACCAGCTAGAGCTATCCACATTAATTTTTATCAGAACAGGAGATGTTTTGAATAAAGGCTGGATTACTTATTAATTACTCTACAGTTGATATGTATTTTGGTTCCCTTGTCCCAGTGCTTACTCCCGGTGGGTAACACAGAAAGAGCCATGACAGATATTCTAGATGAGTTGTCAAGTATTCCACAGGTAAGGGTGGAGCTAACATGGTTTTCCTTTGCTTATGAAGGGGAAGTAGGTGAGCCTCCTAAGAAATATAAATGGTCTGAATCTGTTTTTCTTTTTCTGTATAAAATCTCAGCAGAATCCAGGTAGTCCAGATCATCTCCAAGTTCTAGGACTTCATTCCTTTTGACATGTAAATCCCGAGGGAGGTGGTCCTCTAGTCTCCCTTACCTGCTAGAGCTAGTCTGAGCTGTAAGCCTTTGGCTTTCCCAGGGAGGATTGTATCACCCCTCAAATTATCAGTGTAATTAACCTCACACATGTTTACGGATACAATTCTCATGGCACATGGAGAGTTTTAGAAGACTAGGACTTTTGAAGGATCACTGAGAAATCAAGAAAAATTATCTTTCTCTATGTCATAGAATTAAAATTCCAAATTGTTTTACTCAAGGATGGCTAGGAAGTCACACTTGATATACTTACAAGTGTACTTCAAAATATATCTGCATATATGACATCATGAAATTGGTGGAAATAGCAAAATTAGAATGATAACTTTCAGAATATAGAAAAGGTAGATGCATTCTTCTAGATTTGGCAGCTATATTGCTAGGTACTAGTCTTCGAGGATGACACTAATTTTATCCTCTAAGACAGGTTAGCAGATCTTCAAGCCTCTTAGTTACCCAATTTTTTTTCACCCAATAGGCATCATTCATCTCCTGAAATACCATAAACTATATCTTCTTTTTTGTTGTTATTTTTAAAGCACATTCATCATGCATGAGTTGATTTAGTCTCACTATTGAATTCTGATATTAAGATGCTACCTAATTTTTTATAAGTGCACGCTCTTCATATGAATACAGATGTAGGCAAAAGTTCAGTTGTTCATATGGGAAAAGGAATGCAGGTTATGATTATTACAATAGATTTATTAACTCAAAGGACTGTGGCCATTGTGACCTGTACATTCAGTCTTGAATTTTAAAATACAACTAATGAGAGAACTGAACTGCTTCATCATCTTATCTCTTTAATCTTGTTCAATAACATTTTTTCACCCTTTCTAACAGTACTCCTTTTTTATTCATATCTTCAAAACTCAAATTAGCAGTAGAAAACTTTGAAGTTAGCTTTCTTTTGACAGGAGATCACTAAGCATGATCTTGCCTGAAAACCTTGTATGCTGGCTGAAAGACCGTTCATTTGCATATCATTGTTATGTGACCTACACAAGTTTTCCTGCAAGAATAACAGCCCGAGGGTAGCATTGATCTTTACTCAATCCCAGCTTTTTGTTTGCTTGGCGTTTTATTCATAATGTATGCATATATATTTTTTGTCCAGTTATGTCCATTAGGCTCCCTTTTGTTGTCACTATTTATCCGCTGAGATCTGCATTCAATGAAACCATGCTTAGTTGAGGAAAGTTACAACAGGTGCGGGTGCTTTAAGATGTTTGCCTGTTATTGTAATTATCTTGTTTATCTCAGTTCTAGACACAATTGGAATTCTTTGATCTTGAGAATGTGTCACATTTTTTGTTTCTTCATATTTCAGTTAATCATGATTATGTGCTGAATACTAAAAAGGTTAAAGTATAAGGCTTCTGGGTCCTGTGGTTTTTCTCAGCATTTTCCCCTTAATTTTAGCAAGAAATATTTCTTGAGTGGTCTCCGTTCAGCTTCTGTTCCTTTAGCTGGTTTGAATCTGTTCCATCCATGATTCAACGTTCAGTTAAAATGTGGAAACAGCCCAGCCAGGGCCTCTCAGTGGTTGAGTGTGTATCTATGAACCAGGAGGTCACTGTTGGTTTGTGGGTTTGATTCCCAATGACGGATGTGCAAGAGGCAGCTGATCAATAATTATATATATATATATATATATATATATATATATATATATATATATATATCCCTCTCCTTTCTCCTCTCTGAAATCAATGAAAATCAATTTTTTTAAAATATATTTTATTGATTTTTTACAGAGAGGAAGAGAGAGGATAGAGAGTCAGAAACATCGATGAGAGAGAGACACCGATCAGCTGCCTCTTGCACACCCCCTACTGGGGATGTGCCCGCAACCAAGGTACATGCCCTTGACCGGAATCGAACCTGGGACCCTTCAGTCCGCAGGCCGACGCTCTATCCACTGAGCCAAACCGGTCTTGGCCAATGAAAATCAATTTTAAAAACATGTGGAAATTGGTTTGGCATTCTCTCATTGGCTCCTTTTTCTTTCTTTGTGAAACCCCTCTAACCTTTTAATGTTCATAGTGAAAAGAATTCTAGGGACAAAATAGGTTTAGGGAGCCTTAGCAATAAAGAGGGTCCATAGGGGAGGAAGGCATAGGTGAGGGCTGGGAGAAGAGAAAAGTGCCACAGGATAAGGGGAGAGGAAGGCATACATTCACAGAGGAAAAAGAAGAGTCACAGGGTATGGGGGGGAAAAGTAAACATACTTTCACACAGGACAGAGAAATGTCCACAGATGCTGGAAAAAGAGAACCGTATGTTCACAAGAGATAGAAGAATGTTCACAAGAGATAGCAGAATAATGGGGAGAAGCAGATGGGGGTGGGGGTGGGGGTGGGGATTGGACTTTGAAGCAAATATTCTGCAAAAGGGTGAACAATTGGAAAAACACAGGGTCATAAAATGGGGAAGGGGTCCAATTTGAAGGGAGCATGAAGGGACAAAGAACTATAGCTTTTATAAACCTTAGAAAAAGGGGCTTTGTGGGTTACACACTTGGGAACCCCTCCCTACATGGGAGTCTGTACTTACTTCCAATAAATTTCCATCCTTTTACTAACAAGTCCTTTTAGTATGAGAATTTTATTCTTCAAATTTCGTGAAGCAAGAACCTTCAAGGGGATAATCCCCACACCCCACATTTCAGTGTTACAAAATTTATTTTTCTGGCCAGAAAGACGGCTTCTTGTGTATTCTGCAGGTAGTGTGTATATGCCACACGGACTGCTGATACATCCAGTTTAAAGCCCACAGAGTTTATTCTCTAATCTCTGATCTATTTATAGGTTTTGTCTTGTTTTTGCAGGGATTGTGCTCTTGGGCTAAATATAAAATTAGTTGGAAGGGGTCTGAGGAAATTCTTTTAAATATATATTTTTATTGATTTCAGAGACGACAGGAGAGGGAGAAAGCAATAGGAACATCAATAATTGATCAGCTGCCTCCTGCATGCCCCACACTGGGGATCAAGCCCACAACCAGGGCATGTGTCCTGACCAGGTATCAAGCCATGACCTTCTGGTTCATAGTTCCATACTCAACTACTGACCCTCACTGACCGGACAGGGGCCTGAAGAATGTATATAAAATGTGGAACCTTATATATTTTCATAAGCATTTTTTCATTATCTTTCCCTCCGACGCACCATAGTAAAAACTTCTAATTGACAGGTATCTGTTAAAAGAAGGGTGAAGATGCACTCTCTTCTAATGGAGTCATTTTCTTAAAATAAAACACAAAAGAGTAAGCACCAGACACCGTGTCTGACATATACTTGGTGCTCAAGACATATTTGTTAAGTGATTATAATTAAATGTATGCATACGTGCTTCTTAAGTATCAGGGTAAAAGTATGAAGGTGAGAAAATGTATGTAATCTATTTCAAAAATAATATCTTTAAAATAAGGTAGAATTAAATGTAACCAGAATGTCCTACAATGAATTTAGAGAGGGGAAAAAACAAACAACGGAAATATGAAAATAGAGACGTGTAAAACAATTTACAGTTTCCCCAACTCAGTGATCTTATTAGTGTTTCATTATAATGGCTGTTTCCGCAAGTTCTGATTGCTTCCAGCACATGGAAGTTCCTATAACCCTTGTTTTCCAGAAACAAAAAGCTTTCAGTTCTTGATTGCCCTGCCATGCAGAGCACTGTCTGTAGGGCACAACTGGCCCAGTGTGGGCAAGATTGAGGTCAGAGGTGAAGTTGGATAAAGGTAATTGCTGTTCGGGTTTAAAAGTTCTGTGGCATTGTCAGATTCAGGACGAGACAAGTTCCCCTTTCCACCCCGTGGTTAAACCAGGTACACCTTTCCATGTCAATGAATGCTCCCTTATTAGAGAAAAATATATACGTTGATATTTTTTCTCTAATAGTGGAATTATTAATAAAGGCAGAAACTTTCAACCAGATGATGGGTGAAACGTTCATGACAGCTTTTCCTTCAGAGTAAATGGTTCACTCCATCTCATTTGCTTACACATTTTTCACATGAATGGGTTTGCCAAATGAATCGGTCTTTTTGCATTTAATATACTGGGTTCACATTTCAACCTGCCCTTTAACAAACTGCATTAGCAGCAGGGCTTAAAAATGAATAGAGCTTGAGTCTGCAGGATTAGCTCCCTGTTTTCTTCTAAATCTTTTTATAAGAGCAAAGATGAGATGTGGTTAGCCATTAAAAATAATTTTTATGGAGGAGAAAGTAGAGAGCTTCAAATAATAGGATATGTGGTGGCTATAAAATTTGGGGAAAACTGTAGTAATTAAACACTTTTACCTATAAGTCAATATCAGTGGACACTTTTGTATAATTGAGAATCAAATAAAGTGAACTTTTTTTGAGATGCTAAGTCAAACACCTGACAGAAGCACATGAAGACATGAATACGTAGCAATCCCTTCCCAATTGCTGACCAACTGTGCCTACCTTAGTTACGTTCCAAGAGTTCCAAGGAATGCTGTTTTGTTTTTTCATTTGTTTTTATTACAACTTTCAGGAAGCACTGAGAGGATGCACTACTACTTTCAGAGAGGAAAACAGAACATAGTTGGTCAACTAATATGAAGGGGCTAGTACATGATAGAGTAATCAATTTTTCAGACAGTCTTTTCACCTCCGGAAAGGAGTGAAAAACAATCAACAAGTCAGTGTTAGAGAAATGTGTATGACAGTAAGGAGTCCATCCTTAGATAACTTTTTGGTGTGATAATAGCAAAGCAATGCTATTTGAAATATACATTACATAATGAGTAATGATCTGTGTCAGAACACAGTGATTATAGATAGATAGAGAGATAGATAGATAGATAGATAGATATAGATGATATAGATATAGATGATATAGATATAGACATAGATGATATAGATATAGATGATATAGATATAGATGTATATAGATAGATATAGATAGATATAGATATAGATATAGATATAGATATAGATATAGATATAGATATAGATTAGATAAATATATAGATTAGATATAGATATAGATAGACAGATAGATAGCCATATAGATAGCCATATAGATAGAAATATAGATAGACATATAGATACACACACACTCACTAGTAGGACCCAGTGCACAAAGATTCATGCATGGGGCTGGGTCTCTCAGCCTGACCTGAGCCCTGTCCAATCTGGGAGCCCTCAGGGTAGCCCTCTCTAATCTGGGAATTGCTTTCTGTCTTTGCAATCATATGAGCAAATTGTCCCAGACCCCAACCCAGTTTGGTTTGGTGAATCACAGAATAATAGAGGTCTTTTTTTTTTCTTTTTTCCTTTGCTCCATTGGTGGAGATTTCCTAGAAGTTGCAGGATATCTTCCCTTAATTTTTCCTCAACTCTGACTTTACTTATGTCTCTCACCTTTGCTTTTCCTCTATCCCCCACCAGAAATAGTCACTTGCTCTAGGCTCACTTTGCTCTAGTGTCTAAGAGATCCCACAATGCATCTGCCACCAGAACTATGATTTCCAGCGTTTCCAGCACTCCCTGTGCTCTGGGCTTCCACTTCCTGTCCAGGAGCTGCCACCAGAACTGATTCCCAGAATTCCTGGTGCTCCCAATGCTCTTGGTTTCCACTTCCATTCAAGAGGCTACACAAACGAAAAGAACTGGAATCTCTAGTCACCCCCTGGCTGGGCTGACAGAACTGGACACTCCAGTGGCATCCCTGGGACCCTGGCGCCTGTGTAAGTTCTTGTTGTCCACGGCTCGCCATCTTTGATGGGTTAATTTGCATACTCATTCCTGATTGCCTGTGGGTGTTGTGGAGGTATGGTCAATTTACATATTTGTCTATTATTAGTGTATGTATCCTATCTATTGATAATAAAAGGGTAATATGCAAATTAACCATCACTCCATCACAAAGATGGAAGTGCCCATAGCCACAAGATGGTGGTGCCCAGTCCTCTCAGCCCCACTGGAATCCTCCAGTCCCTGGGGATGGCCGCAGAGAGCAGGTAGCATGAGTGGCCTAGTAGAATGCTTGCCTCATTGCCATGGAGATGAGGCAAGCATTCCACCCTGGCTATGGAGGGCCTCTGGGCAGCAGACATAGAGCGGCTGATTGGGGGGAATGCTTGCATTGTTGCCCCGGCAATGAGGCAAGTGTTCCATGCCCAGCCACGGATGGGCCTCTGGGACACAGAGAGCTTCTGGGCAGTGGGCTTGGAGTGGCTAGGACCCGTAGAAAGCTACTGGTGCATGGATTAGTGTGCAGAGCTACTAATATATATATAAAATTTTACTCGTGGATGTTTTTTCAAATAGGAACCATGGCTTTTATTTAAATGTCATTCATTTTATAGAAAAAGTAATACTTGTATTACTTGTCTTATAATTTCCAGTTTGGATTATGTGTGTGTGTGTCTGTGTGTGGGGGGGAACAAGTGGGGATGAATGAATATTACTACTTGCCCTCCAATCTCTCAAAAGCAGGTTTTTCCTATTCCAAATGTAAAACAGGGGGAAAAAGAGAATAAAGTAAAATTTATGGAAATGTGTGCCCAAGAACCAGACAGAATATTTTCTTAAATTAAAGAACATGTGTCCTTGAAGAAGGACACCAAAAAGACAAGAGATCCTGTTCATACTCCATAAATCTCTTTATTGACCTATTAAATGGCTTCCAGTACAAGTGATGAAAATGATATCAGTCTCTTATTATTTTTATAAAACATCACCAATGTCAATTATTCATATGAAATATTCATGTGAGATAACTTAAGTGAATGGAGTGAATTATAATAAATTAAATAACACAG
Organism: Pipistrellus hanaki; assembly: GCF_964339955.1. Classification (NCBI taxonomy): domain Eukaryota; kingdom Metazoa; phylum Chordata; class Mammalia; order Chiroptera; family Vespertilionidae; genus Pipistrellus; species Pipistrellus hanaki. The sequence goes on along the minus strand of NC_140507.1, from coordinate 40,197,793 downwards.
ATTACTCATAATCATATTTATTGAGAGATTTTGAAGGTTTAGTTTTGATAGTATTATAGTTCCATAATTGCCTGCCTTAGATAATAGGGTATAAGAAATCTAAACCTAAACTGAATTATATGAGAGATAAAACAGCAGATTGAATTATTTTTGAGGAAATATAACATCCATGTATAGAGAAAAATTATTATTACTGATAAAGGAATAATGTTTTGCTCTACCTCCTTTTCTTTTTGTTCTTGAACTTCGATATTTAAATATAGGACTATTTATCTACCTTTTATCGGATCAAGGCTCACTCAGACCTACTTAAAAAAAACTGATTTATTTCCTAATATATTTATTTATCACAACAATAAATGCACATGGGAACCTACGGAGGGTCTCATATCATCTGTTTATCAAACCTGGTTGGCATAGAGAGGGGAAAATTTAAAAAAATTAAAAAGCATCTTCTGAATATTTGTATATTTAAAAATAAAACAGCTGCAAATGCAGAGCAGCATAGACAGAATAGTATGATAAATAATATCTAATTTATCAACCACACATATTAGCTTCTCTTTCCTAGAAAGATCCAATTTTCTATTCTTAATTTTTTAAGTAATGTTTTTTGTCAGGATCATTTAAACATGCCTATCACTTTCAACAGTGACAAAATTGAAGACCATTAAAACAAACAAACAAAATATCCTTTGCTAAACATTTTCAAAATATCTATGACAGGGTTAAAGCAATCATAACAAGAAGGCAATATCCAGTATCACCAAAATATCAACATCACACCAGACATTTGTGCTTTGTTCCCTTCCTAGTCATTTGTTTACTTCATATTACCATGTAATGGGCAAAGAGGGAAACAATGAAATTGATTTTTCCTTTTTTTAAAAAAAAACTTGCTTTTGAATCTCTTGGAAAAACAAATGTGACATTTGTACACAATATGTTATTAATTATAATATAATTTTGACATAATTAAATTGCATTGACTATGGAGCACATGTATCTTACTTCTAGTATTTTGAAAAACGTAAACTATATTAAAGTGAAGATACTGAAAAACTTAATTATATCAATACAGTACACATTACAGATTTCCACATAATTGAGCATGTATCTTCACTAGAGAACTGTACATGAGGCATAGACAATAGTCATACATAAAATATAAAGAAAATATAAAGAAAAATCAAAAGTTTTATTTTTTCATAGTTATTTATTATTCAACAAATACATGGCATATTATTAATAAACTAGAGGCCCAATGCATGAAATTCATGCAAGAGTAGGCCTTCCTTCCCCTGGCTGCTGGCACCAGCTTCCCTCTGGCACCAGGACCCAGGCTTCTCTCACAGCCCCAGCTTGGTCCGGAAGCTCATCCATAAGGACCTCTGGTCTAATTAGCATATTAACACTTTTATTATTATAGATTCCATGAGTAGATTGCATGGCTATTCACTTAAAAAAAAAAAAAAAAAAAAAAAAACATAAACAGTGATTTGTCTTCTAAAATATATTTGAGAGATTTCATCAAGTATAAATGAAGCCTTAATTTTATAAGGAAGGTGACATATTCTAAATTCCCTTAAAAATGCAGTTAAGCAATTTTGCCAGGTGTTAATGGTGCATCTTCGGCATCAGTTGTCAGAAAATCATCCTTCGAAGTTGAGAGTGGGGAGCGTATGCTACTTGTTATCACAGCAAGGCAGTCCTTTCACTGCAGGGGGAGAATGTTATAATCTAGTGAAATCACCAGGCACATTTCATGTGAATACACAATGAAGACCATGCGATGGTATACAACGCAATAAAAGAAAAGGTTCCCCGGAGATCAGCCAATGTGCCAAGACCCGCCTGTTATTTCCATGTGAAACAGTACTGATGAGTTTGAAGAGATGGCATACAGAATATTTAAGGAGAATAAAGTAAAAGGTGTCAAATTATGTAAGAGTAATTAAATGGCTACAGGAAAAAAAATTATTTTGGCAAGGTGGTCTTAAATCAATGCAAAGTTCTTTTAAAAGTCAAATATTCATTGTAATTTTCTTTAAAAAAAATTTCAAGCCGAGATTGGTTTGGCTCAATGGATGGAGCGTCGGCTTGGGGACTGAAGGGTCCCGGGTTCGATTCCGGTCAAGGGCATGTACCTTGGTTGCTGGCATATCTCCAGTAGGGGGTGTGCAAGAGGCAGCTGATCGATGACTCTCTCTCATTGATGTTTCTAACTCTCTATCTCTCTCCCTTCTTCTCTGTACAAAATCGATAAAATATATTTAAAAAAAAATTTCAAGTGTATAAAACAAAATAGAAATAAGAGCAACCAGACAATTTTCTTTGGAATTTTAAATTTGAGAATAGGAAAAAAGGAACATATATATATATAATATATAATATATTATAATTATAATATATAATTTCAAATATATATTTTATTGATTTTTCACAGAAAAGAAGGGAGAGAGAAGAGAGCTAGAAACATCGATGAGATACATAGACCAGTTGCCTCCTGCACACCCCCCACAAGGGATGAGCCCGCAACCAATGTAACATGCCCTTGACCGGAATCCAACCCGGGACCTTTCGGTCCGCAGGCTGACGCTCTATCCACTGAGCCAAACCGGTTCCGGCATATTTTAAGTTGACTCATAGCTTTGAGAAATTTTAGAAATGTAAGATTTGGGTTCTAACTGGGAAGTTTACAAAACAGCTATCCTTGATTCTAAACTTAAAGCTATTCAAGGGTATTCTATGTTTTTCAATACTCTGCTATCTATTATAGATTATAAATTACTTTGGGCTAGGGTTTCTTTTTTCCTACTACTAAAATTATAAAAATAACTTTCACATGCCTATTAGTATTTCATACAAATAGTCATCAATGGCACTGTGAGGAAAGCAGGTTTCATAACAGTTCTAATGTCATTCTGAAAATGTGTTTTCTTAACAACTTTAAACTTCCAATTCAAAAACCAAACCAGATGGAATTTTAGTGCCACTCAAAACGCCCCCACCCCTCTCCCTTAGGGTACTTGAAGAGACACAGTCAGTGCTCAGAAAACGTTTTTAGATCAGTCGATGTTTAGCTGTTCCCTAGACAACATCCGTGTGGGGTATTTTGTAAATGTGATCAACATTTACAAGCAGGTGGCTATAAGTAAAGCAGATTACCTTGCATGATATGGATAAGCCCCATCCAATCTGTTGGAGGACTCACAAGCAAACCTTGAAGTTTCACAAAGAGGGATTTCTGCCTCTTTGGAAATCTGGCTGAGTTTCCACCCTGCTGCCCTGCCCTATGGAATTTTAACTTGTCAAATTATATAATCCTGTTAGATAATTGCTTAGAGTGAGTCTGATAAATGATGGCAAACAGAGAGAGATAGAGACAGAGACAGAGACAGAGATAGATACACACTATTACATTATTGGTTCTGTTTCTCTAGAGCAGCGTTTTTCAACCGCTGTTCCGCACCACACTAGTGTGCCGCGAGATGTTGCCTGGTGTGCCGTAGGTGCAGACAAGACAAGAATTGTATAATTTTTCACTATTTTGTTTACTTAATATTTCATAATAAAGTAATTATAAAATACTTTCTTTGTGTTTATTTGATTCCTATTCAAGAGAATTACTTTATATATAGTCAATATAGGCACAGAGTTAAATTTTTTAACATTTTCTAATGGTGGTGTGCCTCGTGATTTTTTTCATGAAACAAGTGTGCCTTTGCCCAAAAAAGGTTGAAAAACACTGCTCTAGAGAACAATGACATATATTTTAATTTACATTTATTTCAAGACTTTTGCTATGTTATTGGTTACTTATGGTAGTATAATTAGAATAAAGTTGAGTAATATATGCTATAAATTTACTACTATATGAAATTATAAGAATCAAGACAGATAAAAATGTAAAATTGCATTAGAAATTGTTCTTAAATGCTATCTTAAATTGAGATCTCATGTTTTGAAAATCTTTTGTCACTGTCTTTTATAAAAAACTAAATGTTTATATCAAAACAATAATTGGATCAGACTTAATGTGATTCACTCTCAGTTTAGAAAATCTATAACAGCTTAATCTTGTATGGGAAAAAAATTGAATAAAAAATCTTGTTTACCTAATGTGGACTTCATATGTTTTAAACACTACAACCTAGTGATAACTTACATTTTACATTTTCTTTGCAGTCATTTACAAAGCATGCATTTATTTATTCATACATAATTATATGGCTAGAGGCCTGGTGCATGAAATTCATGCATAAGGGGTGGGTTTGGCCCTAGTCCTGCCTGCACTCTCTCCAATTTGGGACCCCTTGGGGGATGTCCATCTGCTGTTTTAGTCCCAATCCCTCTAAACCCTCTCACAATCTGGGACAGCTGGCTCCTAACCACTCACCTGCCTGCCTGACTGCCTGATTGCTCCTAACCACCTCTGCCTGTCAGCCTGATTGCTATCTAACTGCTCCCCTGCTGGCCTGATAGCCCCCAACTGCCCTCCCCTGCTGGCCTGCTTTCCCCCAACTGCCCTCTCATGCTGGCCTGCTTGCCTCCACCTTCCCTCCCCACTGACTTGCTCAACCCCAACTGACCCCTGCTGGCCTGCTCACTCCAAACTGCCCAGCCCCTCCTTTTTTTCTTTCTTTCTTTTTTTTTCCTTTGAGGACTGGGCCCCAGATGGAGGTCTGGGTCCTAGGATGGAAGTCTGTATCCTGAAGGGAGGCCTGGTTCATGAGATAGATCTCAGGGCCCTGGGTAGATGTCTGGGCCATAGGCTGGACCTCTGGGTCATGAAATGGAGGTCTAGATAACGGATTGAGGTCTAGTACCCCACACAGGACTTGATTCTGGGTTCAGGGTATGGGCCCCAGAATGGACGGGCTTTGGCATGAATGTCTGGGACCTAGACGTAGGTCAGGGTCCTTGGATGAACGTTTAGGTCCCAGATAGAGGTCAGGGTCCTTGGATGAACGTTTAGGTCCCAGATAGAGGTCAGGGTCCTTGGATGAATGTTTAGGTCCCAGATGGAGCTCTGGGCCACGGATGGAAGTCTGGGCATGGTATATAGGACTGGATTCTGGGTTTGAGGTTAGAGTCCTGGGATCAAGTTCTAGGCCCTGGCATGAAAGAGTGGGACCTGGATGTAGGTCTGAGCCCAGGATGGAAGTCTGGGACCTGGGATGGAGGTCTGGGCCCTGGATGTAAGTTTGTGTCCTGCAAGGAAAGGTGGGGGACTGCGTTGGGTCGTGGGATGGACATCTGGTCCCCAGGTGGAGATTTGGGTTGTGGATTGGACCTCTGGGTCAGGGAATGGAGGTCTGGACTATGGATGGAGGTCTGGGTCCTCAATTAGGATTGGATTCTGGGTTTGGTGTCTAGAGCCGGGATGGACTTCTGGGCCCTGGGATGAATGTCTGGGACCCAGATTTAGGTCCTGGGATGGAGGTCTAGGCCCCAGATGGAGGTCTGGGCATGATACACAGGCCTGGATTCTGGGTTAGAGTTTAGGGTCCCGAGATTGATATCCAGGCCCTGTCATGAAGGTCAGTGATCAAGATTTAGGTATGAGCCCCGGATGGAAGTCTAAGTCCTGGGATATAAGTCTCAGTCTGAGATGGAGGTCTGTGTACTGGAGAGAGGACTGGTTTGTGGGATGGACATCTGGGCCCTGGGTGGAGATCTGGGTCATAGGATGGACCTTTGGGTCATGAAATGGAGGTCTGGACCATGGATGGAGGTCTGGGCCCCCGATACAGGACTGAGTCTGGGTTCCATCCCAGGCCCAGACCTTGTATTGGGACCTTGCATCCACGGTCCAGACCTCCATTTCATGACCCAGAAGTCCAGCCTAAGATCCAAACCTCCACCTGGGGCCCAAATGTTCATCCCATGACTCAGCCTTCCCTCCGGGATACAGCCTCCCATCCCCGGCCCAGATTTCCATCCCAGGACCCAAACCTCCACCCGGGGCTTAGACTTTCATGCCAGAGCCCAGAACTCAATCCGGGACCCAGATGTCCATTGGGGCTCATACTTACATCCGGATTCCAGACCTTCATGCCAGGGCCCAGAATTCCATTTTGGAGCCCGGACTTCAGACCCTGAATCCAGTCCTGTCTTGGGGGCCTAGATGTCCATCCATGGTCCAGACTTCCATTCCATGACCCCGAGACCCAGTCCATGACCCAGACTCCCTCTAGGACACAGCCTTCTATCCAGGGCCCAGATCTCACCCAAGTACCCAGACCTCCATCCTAGGCTCAGACATACATCGGGTCTCAAACATTCATGTCAGGGCTCAGTGCTCCAACCTGGAACCCTGACCTCAAACCCAGAATCCAATCCTGTATCAGGGTCCCAGACCTTCATCCCAGACCCTGGTTGGATGGCTGGGCCCTAGAGTGAGGACTGGGTCTTGGGATTGAGGTTTGGGCCTCTGATACAGAACTGGATGATGAGTTTAATGTCTGTCTTGGGAGGACTTCTGGGACCTGGCATGAAGGTCTGGGACACAGATGTAGGTCTAAGCCCCAGATAGAGATTTGGGCCTTGCGTGGAGGCCTGGCTACTATGATGGAAGTCTAGGACTCAGTTGGAAGGCTGGTCCTGGAGGGAAGTCTGGGTCCTGGGATAGGGGTCTGGGCCCCAAATGAAGATCTGAGACTGGGATGGAGGACTGGGCCCCTGATACAGGATTAAATTATGGTTTTGATGTCTTGATCCCAACATGTACATTAGGCCTGGCTTGAATGTCTGGGACCCGGATGTAGGTCTGAGAAACTTATGGACGTATGGCCCCAGATGGAGGTCTGGGCACCTGATATAGAACTGGATTCTGGGTTGAAGTATGGGTCCCAGGATTGAGTTCAGGGTCCTAGGATGCAGGTTTGAGCCCCCAATAGAGACCCGATTCCTCCGATGAAGGTCTTGGCCCAGGATGGAAGGGTGTGTCCCAGAGAGAGGGCTGGGTCATGGGATGGATATCTGGGCCCCGGGTGGAGGTCTGGATCAGATGCTGGACCTCTGGGTCATGGAATGGAGGTCTGGACCATGGATCTAGTCTAGGCCTCTGATAAAGGACTGGATTCTAGGTTCAAGTTCTGGCCCTGAGATGAACTTCTGGGCTTTGGCATGAAGGTCTATGACCTGGATGTAGGTCTGAGCCCCATTGAATATCTGGGCCCCGGATGGAGTTCTAGGCACCGGATACAGGAATGGATTCTGGGTTCAAGGTTAGGGGCCCGGGAATGAATTCTGGGCCCTGGAATGAAGGTCTGGGACTTGGAATGATGTCTGAGCCCCTGATGAAGGTCTAAGTCCTGGGGTGGAGCTCTGGGCCAAGGATGGAATGCTGTGTCCTGGAGGGAGGGCTGGGTTGTGGGATGGGCATCTGGGTTGTGGGTGGAAGTCTGGGTCATAAGCTGGACCTTTGGGTCTTGAAATGGTAGTCTAGACCAGTGGGTCGGCAAACTATGGCTCATGAGTCACATGCGGCTCTTTGGCCCCTTGACTGTGGCTAATCCACAAAATACCACCTGGGGGTGCGCTCATACAGTGGGATTGAGACTTTGAGGCCCATGAGCAGAAGTTGGTTTTCAGCCTGGGCGATTCTATTTTGAAGAAGTGGCGTTAGAACACCCAAGGGGCCAGAGAGCTGCATGTGGCTTGTGAGCCGAGGTTTGTCAACCACTGGTCTAGACAATGGATAGAGTCTAGACCCCTGATACAGGACTAGATTCTGTGTTTGAGGTCTGGGCCCCAGTATGGACATCTAAGTCTTGGGATGAATATATGAGACTCAGATGTAGGTCTGAGGCCCTGTGGACTGGATTCTGATGTGAGCTATTTCACTCCATTAGCTTTTAAATATGAGTTGTGTGTTGCAATTATAATAATGTTTAACTGAAATTAGAAAACTGCAGATTATCATTGGGAGAAGATAAAATGTCGAATAAGTTGTAGTACCAAATGAAGCCTGAAATATATTAATTTCATTACACTGTATACTAAATGATATCTACATTTTCCAGAAAAGTGAACAAATTTATTCACATATAGAAAATGTGAATAAGAATTAGTTAATAGTATAATAGTTATCAACCATCATATGAGCACGGCAATCACAATGTGTAAGAGTTAAATTGTATTTTAAATGACTAATGTTCTTCAGATAGTGAAAATAGAAGGTATAAATTATTTGTCAAGTCTTTGGAAATTGTGAAAACCTTTTAATATACTTGTTAGTTAGACTACAAATTTACTAGACTTTGATTCTGTATATCCATAAAGTGTATTTCATAATCCTGTAATTCTTTTTTTAGTGACTAGAAAACAATTATCATAATGAGAAACAGCAGACATATCAAACAGATTATAGTGGAAGAATTTTACTTGAGGTGAAAATGATTTTTTTTTAAATGTACAGTATTGGAATAGTGGGGGGGAAAAACCACAAAAAACTATTGTTAGAGATAGCCTAAAGATCAAGTATATGTAAATCAAAATATTACCTTTTTTATTGATAAAGCTTTCTGGAGAATGCACCAAGGTGTGTGAATAAATATGCTGCAAATATTTTACCCTACAATTAGACGTACTAGCTCACCTGTAAAGAACAATCTAAAGCAGCAGAGCTATGACCCCTGTCTCCCCTCATTAGAAAGGAGATATCCTCATGAAAAAGAAAGCAGCTGACCCAGTCTAATCCTTTCCTTAATCCTATCACCCAGTATATTCTAAGGTTGTTTGCTGGGCAGAATTTCTTATCTATGGAAATCTAATAGCGTAATGTCCCTGGCTTAGTATAACTAACAGGAAACAAACCACCATCTGTGGATTTATGACCTGAGTGTCAAAAAAAAAAAAAAAAAAAAAAAAAGTGATGAAAGTATTTTACCATTTTAGCTATAAAATGGAGATGTTTGATAATCTAAATGATCTCCATCATATGAGGTGACACAAAAACCTTACCTAGAGCCCTGAACGGTTTGGCTCGGAGGATAGAGTGTAGGCCTATACTGAGAGATCCCAGGTTCTATTCCAGTCAAGGTTGCAGGCATATCCCCAGTAGAAGTGTGCAGGAGGCAGGTGATCGATGTTTCTCTCATCAATGCTTCTAACTTTCTATCCTTCTCCTTTTCTCTCTGTAAAAAAAATCAATAAAACATTAAAAAAAAAAAAAACCTTGCTCAGAATCTATAACTATATATTATTATGGGTCAGAGAACATGTGTCTGATGTCAGAAGTACCTAAAGGGCCAGTTTGGCTGTCCCAGACTTCAATCTCTGCTTCAACTATGTAACTTCATTGCTTGTATCCTTGATATTATTAGTAAAACTTGACACTGGCAAGATCTTGCATTTAGTGAGTTGATTTGACAATTTGATTGGTGGTGGTAGCTCCAATTTACACCATGAGCATAACTGTATTTTAGACAAGATGTAGCTGCCAACCCGTATTTGTTATAGAGTGCCTAGAGCTTTGAGGCAATTATAAGGAATAAATCTTACCAATTGATTTTGGAGTAAATAGAACTAGATCCAAGGAGACTGGCTAAATGAATGATAGAGAGTAAATACATAGAGAAAGAAATGTTAAAAATATTCTATTCCCTGGCTATTTTTAGCTGCTTAAAAATCTACCTTTGAAAGAGGACAATATTGCAGAAATGATAAATGTTGTTAATTCTAAAAATAGATATAGATAATGAAAGAGAGAGAGAGAGAGAGAGAGAGAGAGAGAGAGAGAGAGAGAGAGAGAGAGATACAACGCATGGCCTATAAATGCATTTTAAAAAAATACATTTTATTGATTTTTTACAGAGAGGAAGGGAGAGAGATAGAGAGCTAGAAACATCGACGAGAGAGAAACATCAACCAGCTGCCTCTTGCACACCCCCTACTGGGGATGTGCCCACAACCAATGTATATGCCCTTGACTGGAATCGAACCTGGGACTTTTCAGTTTGCAGACCAACGCTCTACCACTGAGCCAAACCCGTTTCGGCTAGAAATGTATTTTTAATGATCTGGAGATATGCTAATTCTAATATATAAAAACCCTAGGTCAAACGACTAGTAAGGACCGAGCTTGGAAATCAATTCTGCATTCAGCACTGACTGCTTCCGCTGCAGGCCCAGTGCCCCAGCACTGACTGCTGAGGGCTGTGAATCAGGGACTGATACATTGCCTCTGAGGCAGCTTTTGATCAGCACTTTCTCTGTTTCTCTCCTAGTCTGGCCAGCAGCCTCCCCTCCATTTCTCTCCAAACCTCCACCGGGGCTGCTGATCAGTCCCACTTTTCTAATCAGGCCCCATTATAGGCACAGAGATGCTGACTGGCATAGGAGCCGACCAATCAGAACCAAATGTGGGTGCTGTGAAGAATCAATGCTGCCTAGGGGGCAGAGTGATTGATGCTGACTGACATAGAGCTGACCAATCAGAACCAAATATGGGTGCTGTGAAGAATCAATGGCTGCCTAGGAGGTGGAGATTCTGACACTAACTGGTTAGACACTGACCAATCAGAACCAAATGTGGGTGCTGTAGGGAGCTAATGGCTACCTAGAGGGTGGAGTTTTTTACACTGACAGGCATAGAAACTAACCAATCAGAACCAAATCTGGGTGTTATGGGGAGCCAATGGCTGCCCTAGGAGACAGAGCTTTTGATGCTGACTGGCATAGAAACTAATCAATCAGAACCAAACTGGCCAGCAGAGGCAGGCAGTTGGGGGTGAGGTCAGGCCTGCAGGGGAGGGCAGTTGGGGGCAACCAGGCTGGCAGTGGGGAACAGTTAGGAGGCAGTGGTCTCAGATTGTGAGAGGGATGTCTGACTGCCAGTTTACGCCTGATCCCTGTGGGGTCCCTAATTGGAGAGAGTGCAGGCTGGGTTGAGGGAACCCTCCCCCTCATACATAAATTTTACATAATCTAGTATTTTACATAAATGACATAGTTAAGACTTTTGATGACCTAATCAAAGGTGTTATTCAGCCTTGGTCAGATGACTACTGAATCACTGAGATCACCTGTTATAGAACTCAAACATTTTATAGGGAAATATTCACAGATGTCTAATGAATCATTAATGATATGATATTATAGGATTAAAATTGGGGGACATGTCACTATTTTTAAACACTACTGAATAGTAGTGATCTTTTAATCCTTACTGTTAATCTTAGTTTTAGAAATGAAAAATGTCCATTCTTCATTACAATGGGAGGTTTCCAGATTTTTTTGCTCAAATAAACAGAGAACATTATAATGTACTTAAAAATGCATCCTGTTACACATGAACATTCTCACAGACTCAAAAACAGAAATATATAACAGAAAAAGAAATGTTTGCAAAGCCTTGTATAACAAATTATAAGTTTCTTTGTTGTATTAAATTGTGTTTTTATCTTAAAGCTCTTATGAAGCAAATGTTTTAAAAAAGAGCTCTTCAATATTGCATTTTTAAGTTTTTCCAAAATACTCTAAAAGCAAATGATCTTTATAAAACTATAAATAATTTAAAAATAATGAATGTGTTTTCACAGTGGTTGTAGGGTTTTCTATCGTTTTTACTTAAAAGTTAATGAGTGTAAAACAAAAATTCTACTCCATGTGGATATTTTGCCTACATAAATATATATATATTCTTTCAATATTTTGGAGATTTTAACATTTATTTTGATATTATGTTGCTTCTTATATGATATGACCTAGCATTTTAATGATCATAAAGTTTGGAACCCTTGACCTTTTCCTCCCTAGAAATACGGTAACATTTAGGCATCAGTTGTATTTCAGCTCTAGGCCCAGAAGAACAGAAAAACTAGCCAAGCAAAGGCAAAGCTGACCTCAGGAACAGCTGCACTGAAAAATGATCCCCTCACCTGGTGCCAATTTATCAATCAGTGAAAGGATACACCCTGAAAGGATACAGCTGGAAAGCTGTTGTATATTCAATTGAGAATTTCTCCTTGGACCTCCCCTAAAATCTGCACCTTCAAACCCTTAGCACAGCCGAAACCGGTTTGGCTCAGTGGATAGAGCCTTACCCTGCAGACTGAAAGGTCCCAGGTTTGATTCCGGTCAAGGGCATGTACCTTGGTTGCGGGCACAACCCCAGTAGGGGGTGTGCAAGAGGCAGCTGACTGATGATTCTCTCTCATCGATGTTTCTAACTCTCTGTCCCTCTCTCTTCCTCTTTGTAAAAAAATAAATAAAATAAAATAAAATAAAATAAAATAAAATAAAATAAAATCCCTTAGCACAGAAGACCTAGCCAGCCAGCTTTCCCACCTGAGCTTCAGCCTTTCCCTTCCTTCTCATCAACCCCTCATCTTTACCTTCCTCACTTCTAAGTTCCAATGGCCCTTCCATTACCTCTACAACTTTTTTCCTAAGCCCATTTCTTCTACGAATCACCTCTTCTACCTCTGTGACTTCCAAAATAAATGTTCTCTTATTAAATAAACTAGAGACCCAGTGCATGAAATGTGTGCATGGAGGGGGGTGGTGTTCCTGCACCCTCTCCGATTGGAGATGCCATTTTAGGCCCAACCCCAGGGATCAGGTCTAAAACAGCAGCCAGACATCTCTCTTACAATCTGGGACCACTGGCTCCTAACTGCTCACTGCGTACCTGCCTGATTGCCCCTAACTGCCTCTGCCTGCCAGCCTGATCACCCCTAACTGCCCTCTCCTGCAAGTCTGTTGTCACCCCCAACTTCTCTCCTCTGCTGGCCAATTTGGTTCTGATTGGTCAACTTTTATGCCAGGGTCAAAAGCTTCACTGCCTAGGCAGCCATTGGCTCCCCACAGCACCCAGATTTGGTTCTCATTGGTAGGTTCCTATGCCAGTCAGCATCAGAAGCTCTGCTTCCTAGGCAATCATTGGTTCCCTAAAGCACCCACCTTTGGTTCTGATTGGTCAGCATCAAAAGCTCCACCTCCTAGGCAGTCATTGGCTCTCCACAGCACCCAGATTTGGTTCTAATTGGTTGGTTCCTATGCCAGTCAGCATCTCCAGGCCTATCTCTGATCAAAGAGGCAGGGCTTAACAGCAGACCCCACTGAGGCCAGGAGAGAAAGAAAAGCCTGCCTGCTGGCAAAGATCAGAAAGAAAGAGAGAGAGAGATAAGTACACTGGTCAACAGCTTCCATTGAGGCTGCAGATCAGACCCTAACTCACTTTCTGGGTCTCAGCCACCTGTTTAGTCAGTGCTGGGTCCCAGGCTGCAGCTGGGAAACCCAGTGCTGACTTCTGGATGGTCTGCATTTGGTTGCAGGCTCAGCCCCTTCCCAAGCCTAAAGCCTCCACACCAGGCTTTATGCTTGAGAAAAGCCACCCCCCTCCAATGGCCAGCTGGGAGCGACCTGGGTACCGAAAAGGTTCCTGGGATCCAAGTATATATGCAAATGAACCGCCATCTTTGTTTGGTTTTTTTGAATGCTCACACTGATTGTGAGGGTGTAGCAGAGGTAAGGTCAATTTACATGTTTCTCTATTATTAGGTAAGATATATATATATAGATAGATAGATAGATAGATAGATAGATAGATATAGATATAGATATATAGATATAGATATATAGATATAGATATAGATGATATAGATATATAGATATAGATATAGATATATAGATATATAGATATAATATTCATTATTACTCTTAATGTGAAAAAAATGAAAATTTAAAGTTCTATCCTTGCTTTTGTTGTCAGCTAATTTAATCTTGTCTATATAAAGCAAGATTAAGATAACTTTATTTGGGAATGTTTTTAAAATATATGTATGACCCTAGCTGGTTTGGCTCACTGGATAATGCTGGCCTATAGACTAAAGGGTTCTGGGTTCGATCCTGGTCATGGGCACATGCCCTGGTTGCAGGCTAGATCCCCAGGAAGGGGCGTGCAGGAGGCAGCCTATCAATGATTCTCTATCATCATTGATGTTTCTATCTTTCTCTCTCCCTCTCCCTTCCTCTATGAAATGAATAAAATACATTTAAAAATTAGCATAAGATATATGTATGAATCTCACAGTTTTGCTATTCATTTAAAATATGAAAATAGTATTTTCCTTTTAAAATTGTAAAAGAGAAACATTCTCACTTAAGAAGATGCAGATGGTGATTGAAATGTAATAAGAAAGTATAATTACCTAATATCCCAATTCCTAGTTATAAGTATTGTAAAAATGTAATGCATGTTAACCAATATTTTGAAACACAACTACACATACACATGCATACGTAAAACTCACATATTGAAATGACCATATCAATTTCTTCTTTGGCTATTTTCCCCCTAGAGCAGTTTTATACAATACCCATTAGTGCTGACTATTAATTTGCTATTTTAGAGCATATTTTCATAAAGCTGGTATATCTACCTGATCCAAGTGTAAAAAACTGAGTTTTTACAATTATTGTTATTTTTTACTTCTAACATTTAACTTTTATTATATTTTACTATAATAGAATAATAATTTATTTGTTGATTTTTTACTGTAAGAACAAGGCTTATTTCCTGCTTTATTTCATCAAACTCTATTTCCTCCTTGAATTTTCTAATGTAGATAAAAAGTATCTTCATATTCTCATTATTATTGTAATTAATGTCCACCACCATAGACATGTGTAGAACTTGGTCTTTCTTTTAGTTAGAGAATTTCCTTAATCTTCATCTTAAATAAATATATCAGATTTTGATCAGGCTTCCTATTTTTACATTTTCATCAATTTTTCCTTCTAGGCAATGAGTCCCTTAAAGCTTAGTATATAGTCTCTTAGATCTATAGATTAAAAAAAATTTAATACATCAGAAACATTTTTCTGTTTTATTGTTTTCTCATTTGCACTCATCATGCTTAAATATACATATGTTCAAATTATTATATAGCATGCAATTCTATCATAATTTTGTATGATTATTAAAAATTCTTTGTAGTTTTCCTTTGCTTCTGGGTAATTTTTCTTCAATTCTCTTCATTTTATTGTTCTTTTGTTCATGCGGCAATAATATTTTGAATGCAAGGATTCACAAAGTTGTTTAAAGTGTTACTGTATTTCTATTATCATAGAGTTTACAGTTCAAATAGGAGGTAGCTGTGTGAGAGACAAGTATCATATAAATAAATATTTATATGTGAAAAATGAATACCTTATTACAGATTTGGACAGTTCTTTTGAAGAAATATTATTCAAACAAAAATGATTGCATATAGAAATTAATATTTAGATTGAGGAGTCAAAAATAGCCTGCCTGAGAAAATGACATTTATCAAATTGAAAGATAAATGAGTCAGGTAAGCACTGGTACCCAAGCATCCTTATGAGTCCTAACCATGAAAAATTCCAACAGTAGTGTATTTTAAACAATTTATTGTGCATGCACATATATCAATGAATAATTTTACCTTAAAATGAGTTATTTTTGTGTTCCCATTCTTTTCTTTCCTTTGGATTAATCAGGGCAATGACATAGCATTTTAGCTATTTTAAAATATTCAAATTGTAGAGCTCCTGAAATTGCACACTGAAATGGAAATTGTGTTTCTTATTTTAATATGCATGTGAATCTAATGAGTTTTAATGAATGTGCAAAGGTCATTGCAATTGATTTGAGTATTTTTTTATTTCAAGGGATTTGAGGGAATTGTATTCAAACAGACTAAATTCTCATAACAAGCAAAATACTCTAGTAGTGAATATTATATTAAAATATAATTTTTATGGTTTGAGAACAAGTGTTTTGCCATAGTCACAACTCTAAAATTACAAATGAATTGAATATGATTTGACATAAATTTATTTAAATTGATATGAGCTTTAGAGAATTTTTCACTATAAAAATGACAAACCCTGAATAAAATTAAATTGCAGAGAAATTTAATAATTGTTATCTGGTCAAAACCAAGTTCATAAAATAAATTTTTAGGAAACACAACAAATGCAGAATAAATAGCATACATTTAAAACATAAATTAGGAAACTATTCTTGTAAATCAATGCATTTTTATTTTTTCATTTGCAATAATAAATAATTACCATTATGTGCTTTTTCCAGATATTATATTTAAAATATAATTTATTCAATTAACTATAAATTAAAATTTTAATATATTAAAAAGTGTACTTACTGACTAAAATTTACAGTACATTATATGCATTTAAAGATATTTTTATTTCAAGCAGTATAATATATATTTAAAGAGAGACAATATCTGTACAATAATAAAACTATGTTTCATGATGCAATAAAAATCATAGGAATAAAGTGCAATGCGGATTCAATTATAGATAATTTCTTTAATGGAAAAGAGGCAATTGTGCAACATTATGAGTAACTCAGATTTCTCTAAATTCTTAATGATTGTCTGAATTATGTCACTGTAATCTTTATGTCATTTTTATCTCCAAGATACTTCAATGTGGTCTTGGTTTTTTACCATTCAAAATAAGTCTGAATTGGATACCAACAGGACATCGCCACCCTATTACAATGATTTAAAAGTCATTTCTTATGCTATCAAATTTTCAGGATATGGCTCCATTAATTTGTTTATCTGAATTGACAATTTTTTAGAGAATATAATTTTCACTCAATCCCTTAATGCAATCATACATGAGAAATTATATTTAATTTTTCTAAAATGATTCCCTCAAGTTTACTTAATCAAATCCAATGATCTTTTTCTGGACATCATTTGAAAGCTCTATTTGAAAACTTTTCCAGGGAGCGCGTGAGATATGCATCACATCTACAGGAAGGGCCATTTCACCATTTATGAAGCTACAACACGAGTTTTATGCATTCAAATGCCCTACAGAGATAGATAAACCAACATTACACCCTTGCCCACTTTCTTTGATAAAGGATGACTTTCTTATATCATCTTGAATGTATCTAAATGATATAAGCACCTTAAATAATTTTAGTGTTTTTTATGAGCCACTCTCATTGTAAGATTCTTCTATTAATCATATTATTTCAATTTTAATTATTATATTAGACCAGGGTATCTCAGTCTTGCACTATTAGCATTTTAGGCTGAAGAGTTCTTTTTTATGCAGGACTGTCCCATATAGTAGGACATTTAGCAGCTCTTTTGGCCTCTACCACTAGATCATATAGCATCCCTCCCCTCCACCACTAAGTTGTGACAAAAATGTCCCCAGATATTGCAACATAGTCTTCAGAAGCAAAATGCCCTTTTCTTGAGAATCACTGCACCAATAAATAGGGGCAGTAGAAATCAAAGAGTAATTTATATGCAGTAAAATTAGTAGTTTTGAGGACACTTACTAATTATTATTCAATGTATTTACATTTTAATTGCATTATGTATAATCACACAAAATTCATGAGGTAGATACCATAATAACCCCCATTTCACACATGAAGAAATTGAAGTGCAGAATAATTATTTAGCTTATCTAAGGTATCACAGCTTATAAGGAGTAGTGCCTGGTTTTAAACCCATTTACTCAGCAGTCATGCTGTTAACTAATACAACAACCTAACTCTAACCCAATTCCCACATAAAGGCCTTAACAAAAGTGCATGTTAAAAGAATATAGAATTGTTAGGTTTGCAAACCTTGAAAGCAATTTTTTAAATGGTACAAGAAAGATACTATCAAAGATATGGGTCAAAGGATAAGCAAAAAAAAAAAAATATCAGGGCTACACATCTTTAAGGATTTGGGGAAAGAAAGGAAGAAAACTAGGCTATATCCACAGGAAAGATAAAATTTAAAGTTATAATGTAGTAGGATAATTTTACTATTTTCTAAAAATCTTAGTTGTCTGTATTATAAATCCATTATGTCTGATCAATAACTTTCTTAAGATTGTTGGTTTTCCTGAAGTCACAGGTTGAGGTCATTGGTATAAAAAATGTTAAGGGAAATATAAAATATGTAGTGATATTTAAAATTAAGAATCTAACTAATGTAAACCTATGGAGTATACATTACATATGGTATCATGGAGTTATCTTTTGCATAAGTCTACTAATGATAAAAATAAAACAGGTTCTAATAAACATAAACAAGAAGAGAACATTCTTGCTTTTGGTTTTACTAAGTTTACATTGTCCTTTATTGTAAGAATGATCATAGTTTATAGCTGTAAGATGCAACCAAATTTATATATTAACAGACCCACAGTAGAGCTCTCACAGTCCAATTCCCAGAGAATGCAACAAAAGGCAGTAGCAATATGCACCCAGTCAGGTGGAGAAGGCCATAATATGCTAGAATGAAATAAAATCTAAAAAAAAAAGACTCAGTTGATTGCACTATCCAAAAGGCTGGTAACTCTTTGTACAAGTGTACAAAATATCAAGAATATTTTAAATTGGGTTTAGAAGAATAAAAGTAAATTCTGTATCAACTAAACCAGATTGTCTCACAATAGAATGTCCAGTCCAGTACACACACTACACAATTGCTAAGGATTATGACCAGCTAACAAAGGGAGAAAGTGCTTGAGATAAACTTAAAACTAATAGAAAGCGTTGCTCTGTTGTTCATGTGGAATGCAATAGTTAAAATAAGAACTGTGTTTTTTTTAAAGCCAAATCACAGTTTTGTGTACCTGAATACTAATATCTCAATGTATGAATTTACATGTTTTATAAGTATTTTATTTTTACCTCAAAATATAGGCTACTTCAGCTTTCAGTAATTAAAAAGAAAACAGAATTTCATTACTTTTTAAAAAATTATTTTCTTGACTATCTAAATATTTGAGAAACATTGATCAGACCATTAAACCTCAGAGGGAAGGGAGGGGAGGGGGAGGGGAGGGAGGAGATTTCAACCAAAGGACTTGTGTGCATGCATATAAGCCTAACCAATGGACACAGACAACATGGGGGTGAGGGCATGAGGGAGGGAAGATTGGGGGGGGGGGGGGTATGGGGAAATAAGGACACATAAGGAACACCATAATCAATAAAGAAATTTAAAAAAATAAAATAAGTAAATATTTTGTTTGTTACCTGCATAATTATATGAAGTAGGGACAATGTTTGCTGGGATTGTATGAAGGTAAGTGAAGAAAATAAAAGGTAAAAGTCTGAAGCTAGCTATCGAAATGGTTGTGAAAAGTTTGGTTTTAAATATCTTTGAGGATATGGTAGTTAATAGAAACCAAAATTTATGATTTAGCTTATTTATGATGGTTACTACATATTTCTAATAAATTATAAAGGTATTAATCAATAAAATCCTCTACATCTAAATCTTATAATCATAAACCAATAAGTCTTGATATAAAATCTGAGTAGTGCTGTATTCTTATATTAGGACTAGAGGCCCAGTGCGTGAATTCATGCACAGGTGGGGTCCAGCTAGCCCGGCCCCAATTGAGGTGGATCGGAGCTGGACCTCTTGGGAGGAGGAGACAGCAGGAGTTTGGCTGGCTGTCCAGCCCCAATTGGGGCCGATCAAGGCTGGGCTGGCTGGGGGGAGGGATTGTGGGCGATTGGCCGGCAGGCCCCACTGCTGATTGGGGGAGGGAGGGGCGATCAGGGTTCAGCACTTGGGGGAGGAGCAGTGGGATGTTGGCCATCCAGCCCCACCCTCAACTAGTGTGGAAGGGGTGGTAGGGGATGGAGCTGGTTAGCGGGAGAAGCTGAGGGCTGATCCAAGTGCAAGGGGCCCATCTGGGGCTGATTTGGGTGGTAGGAGTCCATCAGGGGTGGGGTCTGCAAGAGGCTGTGGGCTGATCCGAGTGTGAGAGGCCCATCGGGGGTGAGGCGGTTGGGGGGAGGGGCTGCAGGAGCTTAGCTGGCCAGCCCCACCCCCAGATCTGGCTGGTTTGCTAGCCTCAGTGGGCATCATAGTGACCAGTTGTTCTGGTTGTTCTAGCGTTCTGGTCACTGGCTTTGTATATCCTACCTAATAAAAGAGTAATATGCAACTTAACCATCACTCTGCTACACCCACCAGCCATGACCGCCAGCCAATCAGAGCATGTATGCAAATGAACCCAACCAAGATGGCTACAGCCACAGAGAGCAGGAGGGAGGCTTAGGTTTCTCAGGCAATGGAGGAAGCCAAGCTTTCAGCCTGCCCTTACCGGCCTAAGCCTCCACTCAAGGCTACAAAGTTTCAATTATACAAGGTAAACAAATCCAAACAGAAATGGTGGCAGCCACAGAGCTGGAAAGAGCGGGAGGCTAGGGTTGCCCTTGGCAATGGAGGAAGCAAAGCTGTCTGCACACGCTGGCCAGCTCAGGCCTCCACTTCAGGCTACAAAGTTTCAATTATAGAAGATACATAAATTTCAACAGAAATGGCTGCTGGCCATGGAGCCAGCAGGAGGCTTGGCTCCGCTCCAGGCTACAAAGTTTTAATTGTAGAAGGTAAGTAAATTCCAATACCAGGGCCTCCACTTGGGTCACCAAGGGACATGGCCGGCCTGCAAACCACCACAGACCCCTCACTCATGCCCAAGGGTATCTTCTCCCTGATCTGGGCCACCCTTCAGGGCAAACCAGCTGGCCCCACCCATGCACCAGGCCTCTATCCTATCTAAAAAAAGAGTAATATGCAGGTTGACCATCACTCCAACACACAAGATGGTTGCCCCCATGTGGTCAAAGATCCTGCCACTATGTGGACACAAGATAGCCACCACAAGATGTCCAGCAGGGGAGGGCAGTTGGGAGGCACCAGGCATATAAGAAAGGGCAGTTGAGAGGGACCAGACCTGCAAGGGAGGGCAGTTGGAGGCGATCAACCCTGCAGGGGAGGGCAATTAGGGTTAGGGTTAGGGTTAGGGGTGACCAGACTGGCAGAGGAAGGAAGTTGGGGGCAAACAGGCTGGCAGGGGAGCAGTTAGACATAAATCAGACTGGCATGGGAGTGGTTAGGGGGTAATGAGGCAGGCAGGCAGAAGCGGTTAGGGGCAATCATAAAGATAGACAGGCGAGAAGTTCTTCTTAGAAAAGGCTCATTAGTCATTTTGTGTCCTTATATGGGTTTTCTGTTTCCAATCATTGGATTGTGAGAGGGATATCTGACTGCCCGTTTGACATCCCTAGAGGGGACCCAGATTGGAGAGAGTGCAGGCTGGGCGGAAAAACACCTCCTGCCCCTCGGCCCCTGGCACGAATTTCATACACTGGGCCTCATGACCAAAAACAAACAAAAAACCCCCACAATATAATATGGCAGTAAAATGTAGTAATTATTTTCTTTTGAGAAAGGCAAAACTTGTTATGTTCTAGGCTAAATTTGTTGTATTCTAGTGAATGCTTAAGAACATAGTTCTGTAAACTTTTAAATGTAAAAATCACATTTCTGTAATCTTAGTGGACCTTAATTGAAAAATTTGCCACATTATGAGATTGCATTTCCAAATTGTGGTAATATTTTGGCTTGAAATTTTCTCCTTCACTTTTTATTTCAAGGTGGTATTTAACAGGTTACCTCTGAAAGTTGTACAAAAACAATTTCAGGATAAATTTTTCAATTGACCTCCAGAAATACATTCCCTAATGGAATTTGACATTGGGCTATGAATTTGTTCACATAGTCAGGTATGTGAAAAAGGACCTCTGTTTGCCTATACAATAAGTGTTTGTATCTGTATGTCAATTGTTGATAGAAGAGTAGCCATCACATTTAAATATTAAAAATTACATGTCAATACTTGGTTAATACATTGAACATGATTTTTTATCTCCCAAATTGTTCTCTTTTTCTTCTACATTTTTGGTGTGGCTGTTATTTATTATTAGTATTATTAGTATTATAATTTCAGTATTATTATCTATACTAATAAAAGAGAAACATGCAAATTGACCATACCTCTGCTATGCCTACAAGCTATCCCTCCAGCCAATCAGGAGCAAATATGCAAATTAACCCAACCAAGATGGCTGTGGCCACAGAGCGAGCAAGCTTGGGTTTCCCTGGCAATGGAGGAAGCCAAGCTTCCCACCTGCCTGGCGGGCCCTGGCCTCTGCTCAAGGCTACAAAGTTTCAATTATAGAAGATAGATAAATCCCAGATACAGGGCCTCTGCTTGGGTCGCCGGGGGGGGGGGGGGGGGGGGGGGGGGGGGGGGGGGCGGGGGGAGGGTGTAACTGAAACAATCATACGCCCCTCACCCAGGCCGCCCCATGCCCCAAGGGAACCCCAACCCTGATCCAGGTCACCCTTCAGGACAAACCAGCCGGACCCCACCTGTGAACCAGGCCTCTATTCTATCTAATCCTATCTAATAAAAGACTAATATGCAAATCGACCATCACTTCAACACACAAGATGGCTGCCACATGTGGTCAAAGATGGCCATCACAAAATAGTGAGCAGGGGAGGGTAGTTGGGAGGGACTAGGCCTGCCAGGGAGGGCAGTTGGGGGTGATCAAGCCTGCAGGGGAGGACAGTTGGGGACCACTGGACCTGTAAGGAAGGGCAGTTGGGGGGGGGGGAACCTAGGCCTGCAGAGGAGGGCAGTTAGGGGGGACCAGGCCTTCAGGAGAGGGCACTTAGGGGCAAACAGGCTGGCAGGGGAGCAGTTAGGTATCAATCAAACTGGCAGGGGAGTGGGTAGGGGTGATCAGGCTGGAAGGTAGAAACAGTTAGGGGCAATCAGAAAGGCAGGCAGGTGAGCAGTTGGGAGCCAGCAGTCCTGGATTGTAAAGGGTGCAGGCTGGGCTGAGTGACACATCCCCCCACACACATTTCATGCACCAGGCCTCTAGTATTTGATAATATTGTAAAAGTTCCAGAAATTTGGTCTAGAGTTAGATATCGCAATAGGAACTCCATATATTATTTAGAAATACAAGTTTGATTTATAAAAAGCTACTGTGAAATTATATTATGGATTATGAAATCTCTTCTGACATGTGAAATATGTGTGTTTACATGCTGTAAATACATTCATAAATTTATAAGCAACGTTTTCTAGTTTTATAGTGTGTTAAAATAACTTCAACATTTATTTAATGATCATTTATTTTATGATTGCCACCTTACCAGTATGTTTTAAATTGCCTTTTCATTTATCTTTTATAGGGAGTACTGATTAGCTATTACCAATTTACAAGACCCCAAATATCCATTACATATATGCAAACACAAGTATGTCTATGTGTTTATACACACATATTAATCATTTGCTAAAATATAAATAGAAAGTTGTAGTATTTTGTTTGTAAGCCTAGCAGATTTTTATAAATATATGTGTATTTGAATCTGATAGGAGATTTTGAGATGAAATAGAGTCATTGCTTTTTCTTCTCTGCCCTCAGTCCAGCCTAGGTCAATGAAGACATCTGGTGTTGAATGTTTGGCAGCTGCTCAATAGGCTATGACATATGCAACAGTGTGGTGGTCTGACTTCAATTTTCATTGAATCATTGTCAAGTAGCGATTAGCATCCTATGAAGAACTTGGCAAACGGGAAGGGATGATCCATGTTGGAATTCTTTTCTATTCATGCACACTCTGTTTTTAATAACCACAATAAAGTATATTGGCAGGAATCTCTGTCTATGTCATCCTTTCCTACTGTTCAATAAACAAAAGACTAACTACCAATGCAAATTATATATTTCAAAGAGTTCAAATATTTGAAGTAAAAAAAAAAATTATACAGTGCTAAGAATATATGACATCAACATGAACCATTTAAAATTGATTAATAATGTCATCTCTTAGTTTTTATAAAAAGTAAAAAAAATATTTTCTTAGCTGAAAAACCTACAATAATTAGGCATTTAGTAAATACTTATTGTTGGTTGATTATTCACTGCTTTTACTAGATTCAAAAATTTTTATATTTTAATAAA
The DNA here is from genome assembly GCF_964339955.1 of Pipistrellus hanaki. Classification (NCBI taxonomy): domain Eukaryota; kingdom Metazoa; phylum Chordata; class Mammalia; order Chiroptera; family Vespertilionidae; genus Pipistrellus; species Pipistrellus hanaki. The sequence goes on along the minus strand of NC_140507.1, from coordinate 40,173,975 downwards.
CATGCTAATTGGGCATGCAGTCAGAACTGTTGCAGCAGAATACTAAGAATTCTCCCCCCAGCTTTAAGATACCTATCTAATAAAAGAGTAATACGAAAATTGACCATCACTCCAACACACAAGATGGCTGTCCCCATGTAATCAAAGATGACTGCCCCCATGTGGACACAAGATGGCCACCAGAAGATGGCCAGCAGGGGAGGACAGTTGGGAGGGGCCAGGCCTGCAAGGGAGGGCAGTGAGGGGTAATTAGGCCAGCAGGGGGAGATCAAGTCTTCAGGGAAAGGCAGTTAGGGGTGACCATACTGACAGAGGAGGGAAGTTGGGGGCAACTGGGCCTGCAGGGAAAGGCAGTTGTGGGGGGAACCAGGCCTGCAGGGGAGGGCAGTTGGGAGCAATCAGGCAAGCAGGGGAGGGCAGTTGGGAGGGACCAAGTCTGCAAAGGAGAGCAGTCGGGAGAGTTCAAGTTTGCAGGGTAAGGCAGTTAGGAATGACCATGCTGACAGAGGAGGGAAAGTGGGGTGACTGGGCCTGCAGGGAAGGAAGTTAGGGATAACCAGGCCTTCAGGGAATGGCAGTTGGGGGGAAGGGGCAGGCCTGCAGGAGAGGGCAGTTAGGGATGACCAGGCCTGCAGGGGAGGGCAGTTGTGTGGGACCAGGCCTATAGGGGAAGGCAGTTGTAGGGGGACCCAGGTCTGCAGGGGAGGGAAGTTAGGGTGACCAGGCCTGCACAGGAGGGAAGTTGGGGGTGAATGGGCCTGCAAGGAAGGGCAATAGGAAGGGGACCCAGGCCTGCAGGGAGAGCAGTTTGGGGGACCAGGCCTGCAAGGGAGGGCAGTTGGGGGTGATCAAGCCTGAAAGGGAGGGCAGTTAAGGGTGACCAGGTTTGCAGAGGAGGGAAGTTAGGGGCAACTGAGCCTTCAGGGAATGGCAGTTGGACAGGACCAGGTGTGCAGTGGAGGGCAGTTTAGGGGGACCTGGGCCTGCAGCACTTGTGGGGAAGGGAACCAGACCAGTAGGGGAGAGCAATTAGGGGCGATGAGACTGGAAGGGAAGGGTTTTAGGGGTGACTGGTCAGCAGGGTAGGGCTGTTCTGGAGTACCGGGCCTGCAGGGAAGTTGGGGGGTACTAGGCTGGCAGGGGAGGAAAATTAGGGGTGACCAGGCCTGCAGGGGAGGGCAGTTAGTGGCAATCAGGCTGGCAGGGGAGCAGTTAGGAATCAATCAGACTGACAGGGGAGTGGTTAAGGGGCAATCAGGTTGGCAGGCAGGAGCAGTTAGTGGAAATCAGAAAGGCAGGCAGGCAAGCAGTTGGGGGCCAGCAGTCCTGGATTGTGAGAGGGATGTCCAACTGCCCGTTTAGGCCCAATCTTTCTGGAATTGGGCCTAAACGGGCAGTTGGACATCTCTCTAGGGGTCCCAGATTGGAGAGGGTATAGGCTGGACTGAGGGACACACACCCCCATGCAGGAATTTCATGTACTGGTCGGTCCTCTAGTTCTATATAATAAAAGCTTAATATGCAAATAGACCTAGTGGTGGAATGACTGGTGGAACAACTGGTTTCTATGATGTGCACTGACCACCAGGGGGCAGACATTCAATGCAGGAGCTTTCCCCAGCGCACAGGCCCCATGCCTGCTGAGGGAGGCAACCAGCAGCAGCAGCAGCAGGAAACAGGGATGGATGACGGCGCACGCACAGGCAGCACCAAGACCAGCCGAGGTGGGTGCCAGCAGGAGCCCCCAGTCACCCCACAGATTGGCTCTGATTGTTGGCCAGGCCTAGGGACCCTACTCATGCACCATTTTCATGCACCTAACCTCTAGTAATTGACATAAAACATCGTGTAAGTTAAACATGTGCAACATAATAATTTGATTAACTTACACAATGTTTTATGTCTATTATCATAATAATTTTATATATATATTATGATAATAGACATATATATATGTTAACTAAGATAACATTAATCATATATATATAAATGATTACCACAATAAGGTTAACACTTCCATAATATCACATCATTACCTATTTTTTTGTGTGGGTGATGAGAACATTTAAGATTTACTCTCATAAATAACACAGTATTGTTAACTACTATAGTCACCTTGCTGTATATTAGATGCCCAGAATATATTCAACTTATAACTGGAAATTTGACCAAAATTTCCCCATTTCTCCCATGCCAAGCCTCCAACAATCACCATTCTATTCTCTGTTACTATAAGTTTGGCTTTTAAAAAGGATTCCACATTTTTTTAAAAATCACAAAGCCTTTGTCTTTCACTTAGCATAATGCCCTCATGGATCATCCATGTTGTTGTAAATGGCAGGATTTCTACCTTTTTATGGGTGAATAATATTTCAGTGTTTGTGTGTGTGTAAATACATACATTTTCTTTATCTGTTCACCATTTGTTGATGGACAGATTGTTTTCATATCTTGGCTATTGTGAATAATGCTGCAGAAAACATGCATTGCATAAGAATAAAGATGATTGCAAATATACATACAGGTTGTACTCTATACAACCAAAGATTTGGTTCAAAGCATATATTTGTAAAATAGTATCTCAAATTGAGCAAGCTAATTCTATTAGAGGAAATCATTAATTGAACAAAGCTACACTATCATAAATACTGCTGTGAAATAATATTGCATGGCATCTGATATACAAATATTAACTGTCTTTTTTTAAGCAAATAACTATTAATTGTATACTGCTGAGGTAAGCCAGTGATTCCACCCTGTGTAATTGATATAAGGAATAGAGTATTGTGTATTTTCCCGCAAAATCATACAGTCAAGATCAGTGATCGATATAGTGTAATATAATCTTTGCCAAGTAGTTTGCAAGACTATCTCTTATGCCACTGGTACAGAATATTAAACTTTCTGTCTATACTTTGATGTACAGAGAGACTCTTCTCTGATTTAGTCTATACCGCCACCTCTGACATGCTATACTCTTTTGATCCTAAGAAAATTGTGCTTGTTTAATACATAAATTTACAAACATACTATACATTGCAATATTGTATGGTGATACTTGTTTCATAAACTTTAGTGAATTCTTATTTGTATTATTTTAATTATATTTAACTAAGATAACATCCACAAAATGACAAGCAATATTTGCAAAGAAAAATCTGATACAATATTAAGTCAAACAGAAAAACATACATAAAGTAGTAAGTTGATTGTTTTCTTTTTGTTGTGAAAGTACATAATAATATAACAAGATAAAATTGATAAAAAGTCTAATAGAATTAAAAAATACAGAGGAAAGAGCTTAGAACGAAAATAAACTCTTTAATACAGATTCTTATACAAACTCATTATTAATAATAGAAGCATATTCTAAGTATAAATGTGGCCTGAGATGATAATGATAATAGTAAGCCATCATTATTAGCAAGACTTTTGTAATCTGTGTCCAATATATGAGAAAAAAATGCTATAATTATTGTTTAGCAAGTCAGTCTATGCTTCATATATCTTCTGGAAAAATATTCCTAATGGCAAAGATTTAGATGGTTCTTTGTTTTTAATATACTGTTATTGATTTCAGAGAGGAGGGCAAGGGAGAGAGAGATAGAATCATCAAGGATAAGATAAAATTTTTGATTGGCTGCCTACTGCATGCCCCCTACTGGGGGTCAAGACCAAAGCCCAGGGCATGTGCCCTGACCAGAAATACAATCATGACCTCCTGGTTCATAGGTTGACACTCAACCACTAAACAACATCCTCAGGGCTAGTTGGTTCTTCTTCTTCTTCTTTTTCTTCTTCTTCTTCTTCTTCTTCTTCTTCTTCTTCTTCTTCTTCTTCTTCTTCTTCTTCTTCTTCTTCTTCTTTTTAATTGAAAAGTGAAATTCTTTTAATAAACCATGCCATGAAAGTAACACTTATTCTTATTGTCATGGTAAAATAGCTAAAAAAAAAAAAAAATCCCTACAAAAAACACCAAATATACAAAACAATGTGGGGTTGAAATTAAGTGCATTCTGTTTTCAGAAGCCAGAGGATGCTTGGAAAGCATTGCTGAAGATCTGAAAACAAACACGCTTTACAACAAATTTCAAAGTGGGGAAAGATGGCTGTAAAATTGGATGGGAGTCCACAGGTTTCTACTGTGTCTTATATTGGGCTTCTTACAACATTCTGCTTCAAAACTAAAAGGTATAAAAAATACTGTTTTTTGAACCGCTGAAGAAAGATATGCTAGGCTAGTATAATCTTGAGTTAATACCTCTTTAATTTTAACTATTGGTGGAATAATCATTTTTCAGACCCTTAAAAATCCTGGGGAAAGGTCATGGAGTTCACAGAACAGTTAAAGTAAGTTAATTGATTCTTGAAACAAGAATCAGTTTACTGCCTTCTGTGTACCAGCTTTCAAATAAGTGGAAGCCTGGAGCTACAGCAATGAACAAAGGAGTCAGAAATTCTTACCTGCAGTGAACTTACACTGGGTAGGGGGAGACTGAAAATATGCCAATAAATATAATTTTGCTGTTGGAATGGTATTATATCACCTATCAAAACTTTGTTCTTCTCACATTAAAAATGTTTCCTAATACTCACACGTGGTTTTATAAATACATTCTCATTGATGTATAAGCACACATCCTATATAATAAAAGGGTAATATGCAAATTGACCGAATAGCAGAATGACCAGTTGCTATGACACACACTGACCACCAGGGTGCAGACACTCCATGCAGGAGCTGCCCCCTGGTGGTCAGGGCACTCCCTCAGGGGAAGCAGCGCTACTCAGCCAGAAGCCCAGCTTATGGCTGGCGAGCTCAGTGGTTAATATTAATAATATAGTTAATCTCCCATCTCTGTGGCAGTGCTAAGGATGTCTGACTGCTGGCTTAGGCCTGCTCCTTGTGGGGATCAGGGCTTTGCTGTCAGTCAGACATCCCCTGAGGGTTCCTGGTCTGTGAGAGGGTGCAGATTGGGCTGAGAACCCCTCCTCCCAAGTACATGAATTTCGTACCCTGGGCCTCTAGTTATTAATATCAGAGAATATAAAAGTATAAGGTGCTAAAGTAGAAGAAACATTTTACCCATGTGTTTGATACAACTAGACAATAAGAATCATTTTGTTTTGTTTTTAAACAGGCAAGGATGCCCCTATTTAATTGGGGGCATATATATATATATAATCTTATTGAGGTATCTATTTTAGCTATGACACTGACCAAAAATCAAATACCAAAATACAGTGTTCTGCTCCCAATTTGTAAAAGGATTATATACAAATGTGAAGTGTCCAGGAGCCTGTACATTGGAAGGTGGCAGCAGCATCCACAGCTCAGGACGAAAAACTAATTGGTTCTGAATCCAGTTTTGAACCCAGGAGGTTCTGGTTGTCTGAATGGTACTTCTAGAACATTGACATGTTTGTCTTAATGTCAAGTTCCAACAGGCTGTGGTCAGAACCCTTAATAGAAAGAAGATTTGAGACATTTGTACCCTTTCCATGCCTCTTTTTAACTAAATATTGTAATGTCTCAGAAAAAAATTCAGTGCTCTATTCCTAGACATTCAAAACACAGAATGTAACACAATGTTAAATCAAGAGTTATAAAAACAATAAATTATTAATGAAATGATTTTTGTTAATAAATCAGAAAAATCCATAATTAAAATAATTTCATATTTTATCATTCTTTTACCTTGTATGTTGGCTTTTATTTATCATGCTCATAACACTGTTACTATGGCACATGCATATATGTTTATCATAAATAGAAGTATTGAGAAGACACCAAGAATTTTTAGTGATAGTATGCTCTTTATTTTGTTATTGTTTTTGTTAGTCTTCACCCTAGGAGGTTTTTTCCCCATTGATTTTTAGAGAAAGTGGAAGCAGTGCTAGAGACAGAAACATCGATGTGAGACAGACACATTGATTGATTGTCTCCTGCATGCACCCCAATCAAGGCCAGGGATCCAGCCTGCAACAAGGTACATGTCTCGGACCAGAATTGAACCTGTGATCCTCAATCCTCAGGCTCTAACCACCAAGAAAAACAGACTAGGGCTAATGGAATTGTTTGAAGAGCCCTAGTCTAGAGGACAGTACACACAGGTAAGTAGATTATTTACATACAAAGGATATTAGTACAGGTGACGTTGTGTGATGAATTTATGTGGTATAACACGGAAATTAAGTTACTTGCCTAAAGTCACACAACATGAGAGAGTAAGAGTCAGTATTTGAATTTAGACTGCTGGCAAGTGTATTTCACTTTGCAAAAATCCCAATGACACATCTGCACTATTTTTTTTATGGGTGTCATAGTTGTTAAATGTCACAGATGCAAATATTCTTATTTGCAACATAATTTTCTTTAATTGAGTCACTTGCATAGTTTAAATTCTCAAGACCAACTCAATTTCCACTTGAAATTTTGATGAAGTGTAACCATAGCCTTAAGGTACTCCTTTTTCCCCCCCTGTCTTGTTTCCAAGTATAACTGCTCTGAAAGAACCAACGTTGGCTATGACTTGTGCTTCTGTGGTGTTAATGACTGGTATAATTGCTTTTTAAAGAAACAACACTACTGGTAATGATTGCGAAGAGCACCTCTGAGATAGAATTTGCAGAATGAGAAGTGTGGTGAAAGCCTATTACGCACAAACTCATTCCCCAAAACCTCAAGCTTTGATCTAATATCAGACCCTGAAGGGAATTATCCTGATGCATATTTTTAATAGAGGTCAAGGATTATTTCAGTAGAGGTTAAAGATTCTTTCAGGAACTTTTATTGAAAAGTAGGCGATATGCCTTTAGTCATTTAGCTACCTGCAGTTGTTCAATTAAAATAATGTCATTTTTCGTTTTAACTATATTCAACAAAAAATGTATATACTTACAAATTACAAAATTTTATTCTTAAAACTCTAACTAAAGATTATTTATATAAAAAATAATCTCTTAAACTACTGACAACAAAAATGCAGTTGTTTCTCCATGATTCCAAAGGAAGGAATTACAATAAGATTAACTTATATAGAAGTAAAAATTTCTATTAAGAATTAACTGTCTACGCAACCATAAGAAAAGATGAAATACTGCCATTTGTAACAACATAAGAGTGTACAAAATAAGTCAGGTAGAAAAACTTAAGGGCCATATGATTTCACTTACATGTGGGATATAAAACTGAAAAACAAACAAAACTCATAGACACAGACTACAGTATGGTGGTTACCAGAGGAAGGGGCATTGGGCAATAGGAATGGTAAGGTAAAGGGTGTCAAATATATGCTGACAGAAGATGATTTAACTTTGCATAGTGGTCACACAATAGAATTATACACTTGAAACCTATATAATCTTATTAACCAAGTAGTGGCCCAATACATAAAATTTGTGCACAGTAAAAGGGACTTAATTAGAAAGAAAGGGGGAGAGAGAGAGAGAGAGAGAGAGAGAGAGAGAGAGAGAGAGAGAGAGAGAGAGAGAGAGAGAGAGAGAGAGAGGAACAGAGAATCATTGATTGTTTGCCCCAGTGTGGGGATCTGGACTGCAACCCAGGCATGTGCCCTGACAAGGAATTGAAGCATGGCCTCCTGGTTCATAGGTCGATGCTCCACCATTGAGCCACCCTGGGCATGGCTACCTTCTGTTTTAAAGTTGGTGCTAGCAGTGCAACTGGAAAAGACAGAAAACAGTTGGTTTTGCAGTTGCTGCAGTAAAGGTATCTGTCCAGTGGTGACAACCACTTTATCCCAGGGAGGGAGGCTGTAGGAGGGCGGGAGGTTGGCCTGACGCCCTATCCTGACCATTTATCTTGCAGATCCCCTGTGCTCTTTATTCTTTGTTCTAAACTGAGCTGTTTCAGTTCCTGACTTTCTGCCTAGGCAAAAACTTCGAATCTTAAATACAATCGATCAGACTCTGGCATCTGTCCAGTGAATTTCCTTTTTAAGTTAGACAGAATGCATTTATCTCCCTTGAAACCAACATCTCTGAGTACTCTGGTATTTTTTTTTTTAAAGGACTGAATTAGAAGTTATAGTCCTGTGGTACTATGCGTTATGTTTACATTTATTACTTAAAACTAATTTTTAAAATTTAGCTTGTTAAAGGTAAGAGACATAATGTCTTCCATTATATGTCTTAACTCCCAATTTTATATGTGGAATCTAATTATTTATCTATTCATTTTGTCTGCTTTGTCTATTCATTTTCTAATAAGCCACCATAAAAATTATCTTATTTATTTTAAACTTTCAATGCATTTTCTGAAGTGGATCTAAAGGATATGTATCTACTGTTACCATTGTTCTCCTAGTAGTTTCTTTCTCTGTGTCTTCAAAGAAAGAATTTCACTGTCATTGAGTTTTCTAAAACCACTTCCCATCCTGATTCTCCTCAACATCATGTACCCAGACACTCACACACAGGTATTCATACATGCATGTATGCACACAAGCACACTCCTACACATACCAGTGTGACTAGATTTTTTACCCTATGAATATTTATGTGTGGAATTTATACCCCTAGGGACACTGTTCTTAAGCTCATTCTTGATGTGCCTGCTTCATTTTAAAAAATAATATATTCTGCCCAGCTGGTGTTGCTAAGTGGTTGAGCATCTACATATGAACCAGGAGGTCAGGGTTTGATTCACAGTCAGGGTACATGCCCCGGTTGCAGACTCCATTCCCAGTGGGGTTTGTGCAGGAGGTAGCTGATGAATGATTCTCATCATTGATATTTCTCTCTCTCCCTCTCCCTTCCTCTCTGAAATCAATAAAAGCATATTTTAAAATAATATATTCTTGCCCTAGTTGGTTTGGCTCAATGGATTGAGAGTCAGCCTGCAAACTGAAAGGTCCCAGGTTCGATTCTGGCTAGGCGCACATGCCTGGGTTGAGGGCTCGATCCCCAGTAGGAGGCATGCAGGAGGCAGCCAATCAATGATTCTCTCTCATCATTGATGTTTCTATCTCTCTCTCCCTCTTCCTCAATAAAATATATTTTAAAAAATAAAATAAAATAATATATTCTTTTATTTCTTCAAAAGTTTTTTTATTTATAGACTCAGTGTCTTCTTTTATTACTATCTGTGCTATTTTGGCTCATGTTTTTCTCACATATTATCCTTTATTGTTTTAGTTTTTGAACTTGTATTTGAGCTCTTGTTTTTATATTTAATTTTGATGTCATTTTACATTGCATTTTTCATGTGCTTTTTCTTACCTTAGTTTCTTATCTTATGTAAGCATAAGTTAATCTATGTTCTTCTTGTTTGTTTGCTTTTTTGTTCATATCCTCACCCAAGCATATTTTATATTGATGTTTTTAGAGAGAGTGGAAGAGAGGGAGAGAAGAGGGAGAGATATAGAGACAGACACATTGATGTGAGAGAGACACATGGATTGATTGCCTCATGCACATGCCTCACCAAGGCTGGGGATAAAGCCTGCAACTGAGGTACATGCTCTTGACTGGAATTGAAACTGGGACCCATCAGTCCTAGGGGCGACACTCTATCCACTGAGCCAGCCAGCTAGGGCTTATTCTGTAATCTCTTTCACTCACTGTTAGGAGTGATTTGAAGCACAGATTTAGGCATTGGAATGGGGATCAAATAAAGGAGCAAACATGTGACCTAAGATGCCAGAAAAATTGAATATAAATTATTTTCTCAGAACCTTAAAAAAAAAAACAAAAAAACCCCAGCACCAACTCTGTGTTGTATTATTGAGACTACCCTGATGGTGCATTTGTGATCATGACTCACAGCATTTGGTGCGTCCTCCATCAGAAAAACAGACACAGCTCTGCCAGCCCTGTGTTTTCTGCTCCATTTCTGCCTTTGCCTCTGATTGGCCATTTAGCTTTGCTGGCTTTTCCTTCTTCAGCTGGCTGCAATCTGCAGCTGCTGTTCTCTCCAGGGTATCACCTGCCACACGGAGCACCTGCTTCCTGAGTGTAAAGAGTCTGTCTTACAATACACCTCATCTCGTTGAACCAAGTTCTCTCCCAACTTCTTGAAAAAGAAAGGCACACATTAGTGACTGGTAGAAAATCTCACATCTTTCCAAGCCCATTAGAGCCCTGTGTCTTTGCTCAGTGTCCTCTTAGACCCACATATCATTAGATTAATTTTGGATAATGATTCAAGGTTACTGTAAATCCTGATTTCATTTTCCATTACTTTCCCTTGCTTTTTGTTCTCTGTTTTTAAATAAATGTTCCAGATTGCAGTGTGCAAATGGGTGGAGTTTTTTAACAAGGTTCAGGTTACAATGTGATCTCTTTTTAGTGAGATTATTTTTGAGGCAGAGAAAGGTTTTGAATGGGAGAGGATAAAAAATTAAGCTCAACATTTTGTAATAAATGATGTCACTTTTGTAGACTAAATAAATTCTTTATCTGTGAACATACGTTCCATATGGGCAATGGCTTTATCTCCTCAATTCACTGCACTAGAATCAGTAGCATAAAACAGATTTCAAAAATGTCAACTAAATGGAGGATCCATTTAGCATTTTCAGAAAATAATTATTTTGAAGTCCATGTATAATAATGTTATAATATCATAGGACCCTCAAAGGGGGTTTATTTTTAAAGGTATACATAGTTAATAAACAGATAGTTCCTAATAGAGATGATACACTGACCCAACATCCATTATGTGTAGGAGTTTTCAGTCCTACTGGCCTTTTCCTTAAGGATTTTTGGAAATAACCAGAGGTTTGCTCCTGGGAGGGTGTTGTGTTCCTAATTTTATGGTCATTTTTATATGCTCTTTTATTATTACTTTTATTTTTCATTGGTTTTGTAAATACATTTTTATTTTCTCTATTTTCCCTATTAAAATGATTTGGGGGATACAGTGTCATCAAGCCCCAATTGTATTAGGGTCTGGATAAAGTTTTTGTTTTTTTGTTGACCATCATACATCTTTTTAAAATATATTTTTATTGATTTCAGAAAGAGAGAGAGAGAGAGAGAAAGAGAAAGGGAGAGAGAGAGAGAGAGAGAGAGAGAGAGAGAGAGAGAGAGAGAGAGAGAGAGAGAGAGAACCATCAATGACAAGAGAAAATCATTAATCCGCGCTGTCTCCTGTAGGACTCCTACTGGAGATCAAGCTGGCAACTCAGGCATGTGTTTGATCTGGAGTCCAAATGTGACCTCCTGGTTTATAGATCAATGCTCAACCACTGAGCAACACCAGCCGGGCTTTATTCAATTCCCTTGCTTTTATATGGTGGGAGGAAAAAAAATCTCAGGATATTTCAGGTCATTAAATAAAATTGAGTTTCAATTTATTAAACAATATTTAATCTAAAAGGTGCATAAATATTGTTCACAGATAAATTTCTAGCATGTAATAATCTTGATAAGAGAAAAAAAATCAAGACTTAATTAAAAATTCAGATGTTTCATCAGGTCTTCAAAATTAGAGGTAAAGAATTTTCTGCCATTGCACCTTATTTGAATTCTGAAATAGAGCCTCAAACAGAATGAGAAATTTGTTTTCGTACTCCCTTAAATCATTTCTTATTATCTCTTGGCAGTTCTTGCAAAACCAATCAGCATTGAGTTCTCAATTTTGAAAACAGCAGGGATCTTGCTTGGAATTTTCAGCACATAATTAATGGGTCAGTTACAAGCCGAGAGCAGACTCTGCATTATCTAAAGACAGTTTGGAATGGCAGGTGTTTTACTACTTCCTAACATCGCTACTCATTCTTGGCTTGATGATTTAATGCCTAAAACTCTATATAATGACAATTCCTGGTGTGAAAAATACCACACAGATAATAGAAGGCAGATACTTGCTACAGCAGCAGAAAGCAGGAAAAAGATCAGTATATTTATAATTTGCATAGCCTATGATTTTGTGGCAAGAAGAACAAACTGGGAATTTCCGAAGGGAAATTTATTGTCTGATTCTATAATTAATAGAGAAAAGAGTTAAACTGCCTCTTTCAATGTCAGACTCTTAATGATGTACATTTTGAATTATGTTCAGTTTCACTGTAATGAATTGAATGCTCAATGGCGGTGAACTTGATTAGTGTGCTCCTGAGTAGCTGTGCCGGGTTCTGACTGTCATGTCAGACTCCCAGGCTATTCATTCTCTCACATATTTCTTTAGTTTTCTCTTTTTAAATGCAGTGCCTCTATTTTAAAATGACATCTCTATTTCACTTTTTAAAGAAATATATTATTGGGAAGATTATTATATCCCTTCCAAATAAATGCTAATTAGGTAAGATGATTAAGAAGTTATAGCTATATGAATGCATATAAGGTGTTATTCAGTCAGTAAAATTTAACATCTATTATTATGATGTTTTATGTAAAGCTTAGCTGTAAAATACTTTGTGGCTCTGTGTATATGGAGAGAGTTATTAGAAAGACTGAATTGAATTCTTTTAAAACAAAGGACAGAAGGCATTTGATTCAGGTCAACTTCCATAAATATAAATGTAGAATTTAACTATTCTTGATAAATTACTTAATTATGGCTTGTGAACGTATTTCTAGGGTTGGTTTAGACATAATAGTGATAGTTACACTAACTTCACAAGCTGAAAATATTACAATCAATAAATACATTTGCAAAATAACAATGCATAACATGTTGGTTGTATTTATTGTGGGTAAGGTATAAAGGTGAATACAGAAATTATAAATTGAAAACATTCATAAATAGCACCAATATATCCTTCCACTTTAAATTGGAGCTAGTAAAATACACCTTTTATGTAAAAGTGAAAAGTGTTCTACATACAAAGAAGAAGTTTGTCACAGAACTTTAATCCTGATCAAGGAAATTCTCCTCTAGCAGCATAATTTTAAAATAAAAATACAACTGTGTAACTGTGTTTTTACTTGTCTATTATAACGTTCTTCTGTACGCTGTGGTGTTTCTCTAGGTGTGGAACACTTATTTCCCTAATGGCATTTTATCAGAAATGTGAAAAATTCCAAGGCAAATTGGAAGTACATAAACCCTATGTACTTCAAAGGTTTAATAATGAAACATATCCTTGCTTATGCTTGGCATGAAATTGCCAATGTTGGAAACTCTCCTATTTTGATTGAATGTGCTACCCATTGTCTTGAGAATTTACATTTCATGAACGGAGCAAGGATAAGTAAAAGAGAGAAAAATATAACCTTTACTACCATGTAACCAAATGATCAAAAGTATGGATTTGAGCGATAATAAAAGCTGTAGCTCCAGGTGTATCTCAGATGTTAAACTCGGCTGAGAAATAAACTCCCCTTTGGTTCCTGCTTGGTTGCCAGAGACACTAATTCTCAGCTTGGAAGATTATCTCACACTCCAGTGGCTTTGGTGTCTTAGTATAACCATCTGCTGTGAACTTTTTCTGCACTTCACAGATATGCTGTAGGGAACAGAGCAGTCATAAAGGATGAAAAGCTATAAAAGGCTACAGCCGGCTTCATTACAATAGCTCCTATTTAGATTTCAAACAAACTCCCACAAATTTTATTTTAAGCAGAATTCAAAAGGAATTCAGATTTGCAGTTACAGGATCCCCATCCTCTCCCCAATTTTGCTCTCTCAGGATAAGTTTATAGGTTTTTATATAGCCAGTTATTGTGGGCAAGGATGTGAAGTAGCTTTTTGTTTCTTCAATGTTGACAAATATAATTAAATTAAAATGTGATAAAGGGCCTTGAAACGAATATTCAAATAAAACAGAAATATAATTTCTAACAAAATATTTTAAATTAATGAAGGTGAAGATATTAAAACAAATATATCACTATTGTTCTCAAAGAATTTTATAGTTCACTAATGACCAAATTCTTAAAGGGATTTTAAGCAAAATTATGTTCTTAAGTATTTGTTTATTACATGATAAGTTTCTAAATCCATACCTTAGGCAATGAAAATAAATGTGCTTAATTTCATTCTTTCTTTAGGATTTTAATGATTTTAAGCTGTATGCTATTTCTATCAATAAGCATTCAGAGAGATGATTTATACTAAGAAATTTTACAGTTATAGATATTTCAGGAGAATCAAATGCAGAATTAATAGGAGGGATTAAACAATGCTGTATAATGATATACACGCTGTTTTAATATATATATATATATATATATATATATATATATATATATATATATATATTACATATTTACCAAATATATTACATATATTACATATTTACCAAAGAGAAAACAATAATATGACAAAAGAATCCCTTTTATTTTCACAATAATATATAATAATTTATAAGAAATGTATAAACCTTTTTTTTTTTAAGTAAACTTCTACATTTTACAAAAGGAAAAATAGAATACCTAAATGAATAAAGACACCTACTGAGATTGGTAATTTGTGCCCTTCAAAAGTTGGTTAATTCCATGATGTTTCAAGTTGTCATAGAGTACGGTAGTTTATAATATTATCTTATTATTTTTAAATGTCCATGAAATCAGTAGCCATTAGTGCTTTTATTTCTGATTAAAGTAATTTATGTTTCCCCCCATCTCTTTCTCTCCTTCCATCCCTCCTGTTTTGTTGAGATATGATTAAAAAATAAAATTGTGTATACTTAAATTATACAACAGGATTGTTTGATATATGTATAATTTGAGAAATGACTACCAAAATCAGGTTAATTAACATATTAATACCTTCACTAATCATTTTATGCATGGTGAAAACACTTTAGATGTGCTAGCTGAGCAAACTGTAAGTATAAGACAGATTATTAACTACTGTCACCATGCTGTACATTAGATCCCCAGAAATTATTCATCTGACAAGTGAGAGCAAATATCCTTTGACCAGCACCTCCCCATTTCAGTGCCTTTCCCCCCCCCAGTCCCTGGCCTCCTAGGTGCTACTTTCTGTTTCTACGAGTTTGGCTTTTTAAATATAATGTCCCTCTTTACCTTTGGCAGTCTTTCCTATTCTGAAGTCTATTTCCCCCCCTGAAATTAATATCTCTGTTTCAGCTTTTTATTGATTAATAAGATTTTTATTACCTCTTTATGACTGTTCATTGCATTTTCCTTTGTTTCTCCTGCCTGCCTCTTTTTTGGTCATCTCTGATTTAAATTAAGTATTTTACACAATTCCACTTTATCACTATCCTTAACTTATTAATTTTAAATATTGCATTTTATTTAACTTTAAAAATCATTGTACAATTAATATCATGTTCAGAGTAAAAGAGATCTCAATTTTGATTCTTAGTATTACCACCTACAATAAGGATGATTTTAAGTTGTTATTTAAGTTCTCTGGCCATTGTGTGTTTACTTTTGGAAGAAGTGCTTGCTCATATTGTTATTGGAGAATTTTGAGTGGTGCCCATACAAACTTTGCCTGAAACATACCTGACATTTGACAGAAACAAATTTCAGGGAGGCAGTTTTCCTAGAAGTTTTCACAGGAGGAAAAAATTATTTGAAAATATATTTTTATATATTTATAATTTTAAAAGCCTATGGTAAACCTAATATAGGTTCCTCCAATAGTTTTGATTAGTAACCCTCAAAAATCTTATATATTTATTTTTTCATAAAGTATTATAATTAACTGCATATCATTTTTAGATTACTTTACAATGCCAGCTTACTTTCCTCATATGGCATCGTCATGATCATCTCCACCACTACCATCCTCATTATCATTATCATTAGAAATGTTATATTGAGATTGGATGACAAAATGGGTGAAGACACATGCAATTGCCATGTTACTATCAGCAGTTTCATATAGTTTAACCTAATAAAAGCTATTGGTATTCATATTTAACTGCATTATTAAATTATATTCTTATATTCAGTTAGATGAGATTATTCTTATCACATCTTGGGGGGAGGGGGAGAGAGAGCTTAAAAGGCTAAATGATTTGGCCCAAGGAACCTACATGAAGAATGGAGGAGAAAGGGCCTGACCTCAATATGTAACTCCTCAAGGTGCCCATATTCCTTCTGCAATATATGTCCCAGCTTGTTTTCTAGGGAGCTAAATTCTTTAAAACTATCAGAAATATGTTTAAACAGAGATACCAATATAGAGAGAACTTATAGAGACAAATGAATATAATTAATTTTCAGTTGTTAACTAATTTTTATGTGATCATATGCTAGCTTGTTTTCAAAAAATACTATAAAATGTCCATGATTTTAGTCAAAAGCAGTAAAAGTTAAGCATTTCTACACTACCTTGGAGACTGTAAGAATATGCACTGAAAATGCAAATTTATATGCATAATGAAGATCTTAATTCAAATATAGGTCAATAAAACCAAACTGTGGAAAGCATGAATATTGAAATTCTCCAAACAAATTTAACTATTCTTCCTTAGGGTCATAAATGAGCTAAAATAATCATTAGATTTATATTCATTTTACCTAATTACATAACATAAATTACTTAATATATGTTATATAATTATTTAAATATTACAAATATTACTTAAAATTAATGCTTTTAGCTAAAAGAGAACAATGTAATAATACTGAAAGCAGAACTAAGTACACATATATGTGCTTTGAATTTTTAAATGTAGAATGTGTTTGTAAAAAGTTATTAGAAAGATATATTTAGATATCAATTACTCTTTATTTTTAGTTTGGCACCTAAACTATATAACACATTAATGAAACAACTGGTTAAATTATTTTTCCCCATTACCCTGTATCCCTCTTATACCCTCTTCTACCTCCACCCACCCCATCTTATCTAATAAAAAAGTAATATGCAAATTGATCATCACTCCAACAAACAAGATGGCTGCCCCCATGTGGTCAAAGATGGTTACCCACATGGGGACACAAGATGGCCACCACAAGGTGGCCAGCAGAGGAAGGTAGTAGGGAGAGACCAGGCCTGCAAGGGAGGGCAGTTGTGGGAGATCAGGCCAGCAGGGGAGAGCAGTTAGGGGGTGACCAGGCCTGCAGGGAGGGCAGTTAGGGTTGACCAGGCCTGCAGGGAGGGCAGTTAGGGTTGACCAGGCCTGCAGGGGAGGACAGTTAGGGGCAATTCCAGTAGGAATAGTCCTAAATGGGCAAACATCCCTGGAAGGGTCCCAGATTGGAGAGGGTGCAGGCTGGGCTGAGGGACACACAACCCCTGTGCATGAATTTCATGCACCAGGCCTCTAGTCCCCCTCATAATTACTAATTATATTACTTTTAAAAGCTGGGCATTTTTGTTTCAGTAATTGTTCTAAGAAAATCTAATTAATCTAATACTCCTTATAGCAAATTTAAATTAATAACATTTGTGTTAAAATAACAATGACAATTATATTAATCTATAGCCATGTAATTCACCTACATTATTATATCAGTTTCTCAAACACTTAGCATTTGAGATATCCAACCTTAGTAATATTTATACAACAAGAAAACTAATGATTAAGGAGATTCTATGATTTTAGAGTTAGTTTGTTTTAGAATAGCCTCTAGATTTTTTGTCTTTTAATTCAGGGCTTTTGCTTTCAGAAATCCTGATGACATTACAGAATCAATAAATCACCAATCATTTAGTAAATTTCTCCTAAAAACAAGATATCAGTAAATTCCACAACAGATACAAAGTGGGAGAGGGAATCCATAATCTTTGATTTAGTTAGGCACCCAAAAGGATATAGATGAAAGAGTAAACAAGAGAATCCATGAGAAGTCCAAGAAGAATTATTAAATAAATGTTACAGAAGGAAACTACCTTAGGTTTGAAAATAATCTCATTGTATTGAAATGCTATCTGATTGATATCCAGAATGTTTGACTGAATGGAGTGATAGTGATAGATAGAATTACCTCCACAAATTGCTTTAACGTGAAATTTTAAAATATCATTCTGTTTTTCAGCAATTTCAAAACAGGTACTGCTTGCGAATTCACACATTAATTAAAATAAGATAAAGAATGAAAACTGGCATTCTGAATAGTATTGGCCATATGTTCACAAATATGAAATCCTACTTGGGATTAGGTCCTACTTTCCACACTCTGCATTCACTTCTTCCTGGAGCATAAAACCTAAAACTGAACAACAGATCTCTATGCAAATAATAATAATGAAGGAGCATATGGAAAATTATTTGAGAGGCAGCCAGTGTTGAGATTTCAGTACATGGACAAGTAGCATCTGATCAGAAGAGGCTTTTATGGTTATTAGGATGAAAAAAAATGGGATTGATTGGTGAAGGTGTTGTATTTTAAAAAGAAGAAAATATAGGACACAGAGAAAAGCCTCTTGTGTGACTTGATTTTGATCATTCTAAAATGCAAAAGTGACGAACACCAGCAGATTGACCCAATAAGTTTTAGACTCTGAGATTTCAGTAAGTGAATTAAAATTGGCTAATTTTGATGAAAATATACAACTAAAATAATAAGTTTCAAAATATCCCACACTGATATCCTCTGCACTTGAAAAAGATGATAAAAGAACTAGTTTTTATAATTTATCATAAACACACAAGAGCCCACAATTCGTTTTATGTCTGATTATCACAATAGCTGCATGTATAATTCTCTATTGGCAGTAACAGATTGGTTTCAGAAAGCAAGAAATTAACAGCAAACAAAGAAAATACATTCAAATCCCCTGCCTCTGAAATCTATAAACTGACCAGTTTTAAAGCTGAGCTGTTCTATTATGTAGTAATGAAGTTTATTTAGATTTTTGGCAACCACATTATAGCTCAGGGATTTATCAACCACTCTAAAACAAGGACATTTGCATACTTCTTTAACCCAATTACTCTTCAGATGGAAATATCTGTTTTTTTCTTCTGAATATTTAGTTTTTGAAATCTTAAATCTGTTCACTCTTCTCAGTGTTGCTGAATAACATTCCTTTTATTTTAGTGCTTGATAGCAGGAAAAAAAAAAACTGGCATAACTTTTTTCTTGTATGCATTTTCTTTAGAGAAATTAACATTACATTTCTGGATCCAGTTCTATTAAGTCAGCTCTACTAAATTCCAATTTATTAACAGCACAAGCACATCTTATTGCCAAGAGCTAGAAATAAGAGAAATAATCATTTTTATTATTTAAAATAAAACCAAGAGCTCCAATATTGTAAGAATGTCAGCTATATTGGATGTCCTATTCTCCCAGGATTCTATCACATGTTATGAGGACACAAAAGCTAAAGTTACATGACAGTAATATTATAAAAAAACAAAAAACAAAAAACAAATTTACTCATTCAAGTAGGATCACTAAATGTGGATGTATTACATGGCAACAAGTATTTTGCTAAGTATGTAGCACTGCAGACTTGAAGTCTTTCTTGACATTCCCTATTATATATCTAAAAAAAAAAAAAAGGCAAGTTATTCCTACCTAGTCTACCATGTCAATAGCCAATAAGTATCCCCCCTTTCCTACCTTTTCATTGTTACTGCTCTGATTTCCACAGTTAGCAATGCACAGCTTTGCTGTTGTCATGTGTTTAATTTTTAGATGAGTTTTTCTTCTATCTTTCCAAGGGGTAACCAGGCAGAGAACGTTGTGTTATAACCTATAATTGAGTCTGGACCCCAGACTGCCAACTTTGGCCAAACAAGAGCCTCTTACCAATCACCCAGGGAATCTGCTATGACCCCAACATGTCAGATTACATGGATTTCTAATAATAATCCTATGGTTTATTTTTTGTGAATAATTAATTTGCATTTTATTAAAAGAAATTAGTTAATAAGATTATTAGGTTTCAAGTGTACAGTTCTATGATACATGATCTGTATATTGCCTTGTGTACCCACCACCCAGTCAAATCATCTTCTGTCTCCATATATCTGATCCTCCTTGCCTCTTACTTCTCCTTCATCCCCCTTTCCTCTGATAGTCACCGTACTGTTGTCTTGTGTCTATGGGTTTCAGTTTTATATCCCACACATGACTAAAATCATATGGTTCTTAGCTGTTTCTGATGGACTTATTTGGCTTAGCATAATATTCTCAAGATCCAGCCATGTTGTTGCAAATGACAGTGTTTCATCTTTTCTTATGGCTGAGTAGTATTCCATTGTAATTCAAGTGATCTCCATTATTTCAATGAGAAAATAAAGGCTCACCAACATTGTGTCATGCCCATGGACAATGTCCACAAAGCAGGAGGTTAAAGTTTTGTTTTGGCAACTCTACCTAAAAACCAAGCACATTGCATAGGTTCTATAATAACTTTCACTCTCCCAGTCCCCAAATTGAATTGAATCTTATTTTAATTCTGATAATTTTTTCAGCTATACATACATGACTCCTTTCTTCCTATGGATACAATGGCACAACAACTTAAAATTTTGCTACAAGGCTCACAGCTTTACAAATATTTGGGAAGTTTGGAGGCAACCTGTTTAAGTGCTGGTGAGGTTTGCAAAATGCATGGAGCTGTGAAAGTCTCAGATTGAAAGCATTTTCTCTAAACTGCTGGGGGAAATTGGGCAGCTTCACACACCTCAAAAACAGATATGAATTGTAAGCTTTTGGTCACAGGCAGTATCATTCAGTTGCAAAATTTCTTTTATTTTTCAGCTGAGAAAGCCGCTTTTTCTAGTTAGTTGGTGTTTTCAGATTGCATGTATGAACTTATAAATCTATTTTTAATAAGATATGCATTCCATAATTACTAATCATTAATACAACCGAGAACAAATTTAAAAGTGTACATAAATCTGCAAATGCATTTCTTTTACTGACAGGTAGGAAAATATTGTTTTCCTTTCCATTTTCGGGCTTTGGTGAAGCACTGAGACCAGCTCAGAAATAAGCAGCATGTATTATCACTTATCTCTTCTCGTCTCTGCAGCATGCCTGCACACGCACCGTGTATTTCTAGGGCAGCTGTGATGCATGTTGCACACGGGAGAGTGCTGTTTGGCCATGAGAAAGCTCCTTTATGTTTTCTCTAAAGAAAACTATCTGTACCATTTTAATTGTAAATGTCTGATAGTGGCATAATCATGTCCTCCTTATTAGAGTAAAAAACCTATTAATAAATTACTCACTTAAAAAGTGGATAAGAACATTTATTATGAGAAGTTGGTGATTATTTTGTATACTCCAGAGATACAAATATGCTTGCTTTGTAGGTCTAATGCAAAATCTTAATCTACTGCCATTCAACATCTATATTATAAAGAGGGTTGTGTTATACACACACACACACACACACACACACACATATATATATATATATATATATATATATATATATATATATATATATTTATATATGCATGTATATTTTTATTGATTTCAGAGAGGGAGGGAGAGAGAGAGAGAAACATCAATGATGAGAGAGAATCATAAGGCTGCCTCCTCCAGGCCCCACACTGGGGATTGAGCCTGCAACCTGGGCAAGTGCCCTGAACAGGAATCGAACTGTGACCTTCTATTTCATACATTGACACACAACTACTGAGCCATGCTGGCTGGCCAAGATGGTTGCATTTTTAAAGCAGTATTTCTACCATTAGAGGCTAACATGAGTTCTTTATAATTCTATCGGAAATAAATTGTCTATCAGTCATTTAATGACTTTAAAATTCCTTTGTAGGATTTTAAATAGAGAGGGGAATATACTAAACAATTGACCTCAAATGGCAGTGATTTATATTTTATAAGAGCTTTTTTAAAAACTTCTAAAGGATTCAAAAAATATACTGACACAGTATATAATCATATGAACACTGATGAGATCTACAGGCAATTATTGATAATATACATGTTGGAAGATCCCAAGTTTAGCAAAACAGCATCTAAATACACAAACAGTAATTTTCAGCCAAAAATAGTCAGTGTTGTGGTGGTAGTTATTATTTGTCATCTGTCTTTAATCACAGTAAGTCATACAGACAGATGCATTTCACATGTTTTATATTGGATGAAAAAAAAAAGCCCAACACAAAACACAGTACATAGTCCTTATGTGAAGTTCAAGAACAGGAAAAGCTGAAGGTATGAAGGTATGGTGTTAGACATCAGAGAAATGCCTACAATGGGTGGGCACACAGAGGACTCTTTTTATGCTGGAACTATGCCATGTCTTTATCTTAGTAGTTAAAAGAGTTTAGAAAAAAATTCAATAAACTATATACTTAATATTTTTGAGGTTTACTGCATGTTCATCATATATAAAAAATTATAATAAATCAACTTTGTCCCACCAATCTAAAACAACATGCTTGATGTGGTTTATATATTTGCTTCTAAACAGAAAATAAATATTACAATTCTAATCTATTTTTCTAAAATAATTGCTAGGGTACCTAGAAACTGCTGTGTTTTCCCCCTCTAATAACAAGAACATTTTGACCTATTCATATGAGTCTTGTATTGGTGATTTATGGCATATTCCTTCCTAAACTTCCTCACCTATAAATTATTTTTTTAAAGTACAATACTTCTTAGGTTTTTTTGTTTGTTTGTTAGTTTGTTTTCCCTCTTGCATCCAGCACACTGCCTTCCACATGGAGGGCACACAGGAAATGTTTGTGGGAAGCAGGCCGATCAGAATTGGGTCTCTGCCACATACCATCTGCGGCGTTGCCCAGTCAGGTCACTCTCTCAGGTTTCAGTGATCTCATCTGTAAAGTAGGAATGATTGAGCATGCTCCTCCATAGGGTCCCTGGGAGGACAATGGAAGGAATGTAACACCGTGTTGCCCAAAGCTAACTTAAAAACGGTTGTATTAATAATTTACCATTAGGGAGCAAAGTCATTGTGCACCACTGGCCTATTTCAGATCAACTAGGAGTGGGGCACTCAGAGAAGACCTTGAATTGGAAGAGTAAGATTACTTTGGTAGATATCCCATGGAAGTTCCAGTGAGTTGTATGATTATATATATATATATATATATATATATATATATATATATATATATATATATGAATATACAAATTATCTGGGACACCTTCACATCACAGAAATTCACAGGCTGGGCGGAGTGGCGGGGTTGTGGGGCTACAAGGCGGGACTCTGGATCTAGCCTGATTTGTTCCCCCAGGCAAACTCCCCCGTAGCCCCAGAACCGAATCCCAATGCCAACCTGGGGTTTACTAAACTTTACTGGAGCTGCTTCCCACACCCCCAGCCCCAGCCCCTGCCCTAGGACTGCGCTGCCTGCAGCAGGGCGCCTGGCAGCCGCCTGACAGGTGGGCAGCCAGGGAGAGCCCAGTGGGGCAGGGCCTGCAGGGAGCCACGGAGTGGTGGGGCAGCCAGAGCCAAGTTCCAGGGGGTCTGAGGAGAGGCCAGACAGGAGCCTGACTGCAAAGAAGGAAGAGGAAGCGGTAAGGTGTCCTCCTGCATGGACATCCTACCTCAGCCCCCACACCCCTGAGGGGACCGGGAGGCTGACCGGACAGGGAGAAGACCCATATCAGGGGGAGCCACAACCTGCACCTCCGAATCCTGATCTCTTTCCCTACAACCCCCCCCCGGGGGGCACCCTCAACAATAGCACTCCAGCAAGGACCCCTCAGTGCCCCGGAGGCACCCGGGGCCCACAGCCACCACTGCTGGGTCCCCTCTGCTGGGGCCAGGCACTCCTCTTCTCCCTGCAACTCCAGACTTCGGTGGAGGCAGGCCTGAGTTTTCCCTCAGGGTCAGACTCATCGCCAACACCTGTCCCCCCCCCCCACCCCCCCGCCCCCGCCCTCCCGCAGCAGCACCTTTGGAAGTGCACTGAACCTCCCCAGGGGCTCAGCTAAACCAGCCTGCCTAGCCCACCCTGGCCTGCCCTTGCCCACTCCAGGAGATTGGAGCCCCACCCTGAGCACATACAGCTGTGAAATGGCCACGTACAAGTACAATTTAAAGAATGGCACCAAGCAGGGAGGTTTGACAGCTACTCCCCCTTCGGCCTTGCCGCCTTCCTGGTGTCCTTTTACTGCCCCCCACCCCCACCCCAAACACACACACCAGTACCTCCAGGGACAACCACCACTACAGGGCTGCTGGTCAGAGCCCATCCCCCTGAGGCCTGCGGAACCCTCTGCAAAGCTGCCATAGCTACAGTCCCAGGTAATAATCATGCCTTCTCCCCTAATCAGCACCTGCCACCTGCGAGGGTACATCATTTACTTGATGAAACATTTCTAGTTTATTAGCTCAGAACCTTCTCATGACAACCCAGTGAGGTAGGCAGAGAAGAGATTACAATTCCCATGGCATATGCTTATGTATTCAGAAATGAATCTCAGAGAGGAAGTGTCAAGCCCCCTGGTTTCCAAGGTGCAGCACACCCCCCAAAGGGGGGCAGTTTGATTGTAAGGGGGGGGCAATTCGAGAATGACTTAACAGTGAATTTTTTGCATTTCTTGGGGTTCTAGGGGGCCTCATCTATAGTGTATCATACATAATAAAAGGCTAATATGCAAATGAGCGAATGGTGGAATGACCAGTCACTATGATGTGCACTGACCATCAGGGTGCAGACACTCAATGCAGAAGCTGTCCCCTGGTGGTCAGTGTGCTCCCACAGGGGGAGCACTGCCCAGCCAGAAGCCAGGCTCATGGATGACAAGCTCAGCAGTGGTGGTAGGAGCCTCTCCTGCCTCTGTGGCAATGCTAAGGATGTCCGACTGACGGCTTAGGCCCACTAAGCCGTCAGTCGGACATCCCCCAGGGCTCCCGAATTGCAAGAGGGAGCACCCCAGGCCTCCAGTTACTAATAATATCAGTAGCAATAGTAATTGAAATAATGCATAGTGTATTTGAAATATCCATTTATTTTAAAAAGACTGTATGGCTCTATATACTATTATATTTAAAATATTACAGCTAAAGTTACTACGCATCTTTGATCTTTTCTTTCTATATTTTGATTGATATTTGTAATGCATGTACTATGTGCCTCAAATGTATTACAATATTCACATGATTTAATTACATGAAAGTGGTTTGCAGTTCATGATTATGGAATGGGATGTAGCTATTACGACAATCCTGATACACGAAGAGAATATCTTTTTAAAATGCCACTGTTCCTCCCCTGTCATCTTCTAAGCCACTACAGTGAGCGGAGACTAGGCCTGAGGGATCGTGCTGGGACTGAAGGGGACAACCTGTCACAGCTGGGGCTGAGAATGAGAGGACGCTGTGCGAGGCAGGGATTCTCAGGTATTATCAAACCTTATGCCTTTAACTAGACTATCCCTACTGAGTCATGTTATTGTTAAACATCCTACAGTTCCTTCTGTCTTAGGCACAGATACACACTTTTTTCTAAAGGGCTTTCCCAGTTTGGAAGACTCATTTATTAAGCCTCTTAAAAATTCTTTCTGCACAATTAATTAGTAGGAGATTTGCAAAAGTAAGACACTGTCAAACTTTTTAGGGGTGGAGGTTGATAGAAAAGTGAGAAGTGAAGAATTCAAAACTGCCTTCAATTGTGCATAAACTAAGTTTTTATTAGTGATGATTCTGATAGCTATCTAGGAGGTTCAAATGCATAACCACTACAGACTATCATCAATACGCAATATAGCACACATTTTCCCATGATGAGCATAAATATACTTTCAAAGGGAAAATCATGATCTAGCCAGTGCTAATCAAGTCTGCATTGTTGCATAAGGCATTGCTAAGCAGCTGAATATGAGGAAGTGTGGTTGAAAGAAAACCGGAGAGAATTTATTTTGAAATGTTTCTCAAAAACCATTTAAATCCCTTGTTATTCAGCTAAAAGTAATTATAAGTTATAATTTATAATTAGGGCAGAGTCTGCACTGTCACTAATAAAATTCTGAAATGAATAACTAGAAACATATTAATGCAAAAAAAAAGATTTTTATTTGTTTTGAGTAAATTTATCTCTGAACTTTTAAATGTATTTATTAGAATTGATAGGTATTTTTAAACTTTAGAAATTTTAATATTAACTTTTCATATGTACAAAATTAAATATGGATATTTAATCTGAAGTTTACTCTTTTCTAAAACAAAATAGGCATTGTTAATGGATTTCTTATTTTTAAATGTCTAGTTGCGTATGTTTAAAGGAACAGTGAAAACAATCTTAGTAGGATTTGAAAATGGGAAAGAACGGTATCTGACTGAGTAGAATTGTGTTTGGAAATCTGGTCATTAGATGGAGAGGGAGAGAGAGAAAGAAACCTTCCTACTTATTGTCTTTTATGTAAATTACAATTTAAATTTTACAATGCTTGGAGAAATATAAAGTTAGACCTTTTCAAATGAAGTTGATGTCTGTATTTAGAGAGAAAGTATAACTGAAAGTCTCATGTTTTGTACCTTGATTACATCCATATTTTTCTTGTCGAGCATTTTTCAAGGAAATAGGTATTTTTAACATTTATTCTGTCTAAAAGTCAGTCAATTATTACTTAAAAGTTGATAAATTAAGTGAGAAATGAGAAACATGGATATCTTAGTTTACATAGATAGAAATTCCAATGAGAAATTACTAACCATATGTCTCTGTTTCTTAAAAACAAAATTTAAGAGAATACAACACATTCATATATTAGAAGTTTCAAAATCTATTTTTTCCTGTGACTTCACTAATGATTGCTCAAATCCTCAATAATGTAATTTCTTTTTAATGAAGTGCTTATGAAAGTGCTAATATGTCATTGAAGTTGTGCTTTGTATAAGATTATATTCTCTTTCAAATATATTTGTGTGACTAAGTTAATAATGTTTCTTAAGATTATTTGAAGAAATTTTTTAAATTAGAGGTGAGAATTGCTATCACTTTTAAAGTCCACATTGTAAAATCAGCCAAAAACAAAACAATTGTTTGTTCCTAGCTATTATGGTGAACTAAATAAAAGCAAAGCAATTATTTGGGGAAAATAGTTAAGTTGAATAATATGCTGCTTGCTTTTTCTCCAGACATGAATAACTGAGAAAGTTAGTCAATTATTTCTTAAAAGTTTTCTACAAAACCAAACCCTAAAGTAAATTGCTATTATAATCAATTACTGATTTAAACATTTATTTATATAGAAAACACGTATTCTAAAATAAAGTTTAAAGAAATATCAAACATAGCATGCAATATATATCAGAGGCAGTATTAAGCATAAGGCAAACAAAGGCTGTTTAATACTTCTGAAAGTGTCAAGAGACACTAGATCAACAATTTTCAACCTTTACACATCACACAACACATAAACTAATTACTAAAATTGTGTGGCACACCAAAAATATATATATCTGTCAATCTGACAAAAAGAAAAGGTATACTTTTTATTTATTTCCACCAGACGGCCATTGTTGTGTTGGCTGTTTTTTTATTTTATTTTTTTATTTGACAATCTAAGGGCAAAGAGGTCAGTGCCCCTGTGCAAATAGTCAGGTATTGCATGTTTTAACAATTCTGGAGGCACACCTTTTGAAAGTTGATGATGTAGATGAAGAGGACATATAAACAAGTAAGTGTCATAAAATGGTGCATTGATAAATATCAAAAAATAATACAAAAGAGTTCTCAATTGGGGGTAGCACGCTCCTCCTTAATGAGTCAGAGATGTTTTCACTCTGGTTAACCTAGAACTCAGTTTTAAGGATGAGCATCAGCAACAGGTAATGAGGTGGTGGCAGAGTGGGAGTGTGCCCCAGAGAAAGTGAGGACACGTGAGAGCCAGGGCGGTGTTTCGGCAAGGGGTCAGCTTCAGTAACCATAAAGAAATGTGAAGCAGTCAGGCAAGTTCAAGGAAATAAAAGAAATTTAGAGCTAGCATCTAAGTAGTATATGGTGGGAAGAGATAAACTGGGAGTTATAGGCAGTAATCACATAGATATAAAGCCCTCTATGAAGTCCTGGGGAGTCTGAATTTTATTATATACACTTTACAAAAAAATAAAGTTTCCCTGATTGCAGAACAATTAATCATCATATTTTATAGGAAAGTCTCTCTCTCTCTCTCTCTCTCTCTCTCTCTCTCTCTCTCTCTCTCTCTCTCTCTCTCTCTCTCTCTCTCTCTCCCTGTATTGGGAATACAGATAGATTCTGGTTGCTGTATAGCAGCTAGAGGGAAATAATCTAAGGAGAGCTTTATACCTGACTTAACTAAGAAGGAGTGGTAGAAACATAAAGGAGAAGATAGAATCAAGTCATATTCAGTGACTAAAATTGAGACTATATAGTAATTTATTAGAGGTATAGAATAAGGGGATAAAATAGTTTATGTCATGGAGAGTTTAAATGGGCAATTGGGTGTCCCATGATGCGATTACAAGGAGAATAAACAGAGGATGGAAAGCATGTTTTTCTAATTGAATTCAAAGGCTGAGTGAACAAAGCCAGGATGCTAGCTTAGTGGATGCCCTGGTGAGGTTGAGGGCTGTGGCAGCATCAGGTAACAAGATAATGCCCAAATGTGACTTTGGCACCAGTTAGCATCTACAGGGGCTGGGAGTTGAAGGGGAATTACTTGTGAAAGTGTTGAAATGCTAGTGGAACTTCCAGTTGTTTAGAGAAAGTACTGAGGCACTGAGTGACTTCAAGGGAACAGGCTTTGCCATCACCCAAACCTGCCACTAAGAGTAAATCACTTAGCCTCTTTTGAGCCTCAATTTTCTTATCTCTGAAGAACTCAAAAAGTAATGTGAGGGCCAAATAAGAAAATGAATGCAAAGTGCTTGTATCAACTTCTGGATCAGGGATTTGGACATGAGATGGTTACTGATTTATGAATCATCCTCATACACTTGTTTGAAGTTAGGAGAGTAAGAGATGATTCAGGGAGAAAATGGGTTTAAAGCCCTGCTAAGGGAAACATAAAGGGAGCAAATAGAGTTAGAATGAGTGATTAAGAAATAAAGATATGTATGTAGTTAAAAGTACCTGGTTCTATAAAGCAGCCAAACAATAAGTACTGAAAAGGAAGAATTCAGTGAAAGGAGTTAAGGGAACACGAGTGTCACTCACCAGTGGCTGCTTTGAATGGAAAGCAGTTGGCTGTGTGTTTGGAGAATGTATAGAAAAGAATGGGTAATGAGTGGAGTCTCTTTTGTGAAGGAACTTGGATATAAAAGGAAGAAAAGAAGCAAGGTGATGACTAGAGAGAGGCATAAAACTGAGAGGT
Organism: Pipistrellus hanaki; assembly: GCF_964339955.1. Taxonomy (NCBI): domain Eukaryota; kingdom Metazoa; phylum Chordata; class Mammalia; order Chiroptera; family Vespertilionidae; genus Pipistrellus; species Pipistrellus hanaki. The sequence continues at coordinate 40,144,899 of NC_140507.1, read as the reverse complement.
GTTCTTTGTGTGTATTCACAAGGACAATATAAGGGAAAGGTTGAAAATACAGGAACGTGGGATGATATCACAGATAGAAAGAGTAGATGAGATAAAGATGACTGGTGGATGTAATAAATATGGGACTAGTGCAAAGAAGTACCTCTGGATACACCTATGACATATTTATAATGATGGGAAGTTCAGCGGTGTGAAGCTTAGGTTTTTTCCCCTCTGCTTGAGACAGATCAGCTGGTAAGAGTGAAGGTTAGGAGGTCAAGAGACTTAAAAGAATTGGAAGGAAGTCATGGAAGCTCTGCCCATCTCAGCTATATCAACTTACTTTCATGGTAAGGTGCTAAGAGGTACATTCAATGGAATGAAATTGGAACCTACATTGCCAGTTTCCTATCCAGGAGCTTCTTTCTTTGAGCAAATGTAAGTTTTGTTCTGGATCGTTTTCCCCAAGAATAACTCCTGGAAAATATGTATTAATGCTAATGAAAATGTCATTTAAAATAGTTTAAGAATGTTGTGTGGGCCAACTGCAATAAATAAATAACTTGTAAGAGGCGGAAAAAAAGAACACAAAGACAATGTGATAATGAGATAATAACACACACTGCATGACAGCCAGTTAATTGAAGGTTTGTCATGACCAGTGAATGCTACTTGTAAATCCTCTTGAGAAAATAATAGCCTGCTAAAAGGAGAAAAATAATCAAGAGGAAGAGATTACAGAGAAGTATAAATTAGCATATTTTAATCTACGCATTGTCAAAATATAATGGTCACTCTTAGCTCAGAACAGAAGATAAGCTATCTAAAGGGACTGGTTGATTTAATCAAAACCTCCACTTCAAAATATTTCAGAAGATGTCCTGTCTTCATTTTTCTTCAGAATCACCGAAGAGGAAACTATTCTGCAGCAGGGATACTGTGTGTTAGAGGATGTCTTGGAACCCTGCGATATCTACTCAGATAAATTTATTTTTCATTTTCTGTTTATGCTGAGGTCACTTTGAATGTACAATTTTCACTGGGTAACTGTTCTACAAGGCATTCTGCAGCGGGAAAGGTTAAATCTGATAGCACTTGCTTTGTATTGGACAAAGTAAATCAAGCATTCATATTCAAACTTAATCCTGTCTTTCAGAGGAGAAGTGTCTGCTTGCTACAAATGTCTGCATTTATTCCTATTAAAATGTGTCATAGAAGATTTGGGCCCCATTGAATATGGCTGGTCAGAAATGGACCACACTGCTGAGGACTTTATGAAGGAACCTGGCTATGGTGACTAGCATCTTCTTTCTCTGGGCCACACTTACAGTGGATATTCTTCAGGTACTGAAATTATCTGTTTTAACTGCAAGGGTAGAAACTAGAACAATGGATATCTGATAGTTACAAAGTTCCAGTGAGCTGAGTGTGAGATGCACTCTGGTCAAATTCCATTCATCATCGGTCTCACTGAGGCAACCCAAAGGCATCTGGTATCTTCAGGAATTAGAGTTCATGCTGATTTAGATAGAAATCTCTAAAAAATCAGTATTTTTCCTTTAAAGTTTGGACTTTGTCTTTTTGCTCAGTTCAAAAATACCCTTTTGAGTATACTCATGTCATTTCAAAGGGAAATAGAAGACAAGTTATGGTGCACGTTTCTAGTTTTATATCAGAATAGAAGGTTCCCTATTTTAGCTAGCCAAACTGATGTTTACTTAAGGATCTTAAATCTAAGAATTGTTCCAAATCTACAAAATGTGTCAGAGTCTAATGCTTGGTGATTCATTCCTCCCTATAAAGGCTTCACATTTTTTTCATCTAGATATGCTAAATAAATAAGACTTCAGTTCTTAATGAGTCTTAAATTTTCCAATTAAACACACACACACACACACACACACACACACACACACACACACACACACGGCAATCCCAAGCCCATACATTGTTAGAAGCACATATGGTTACTCATGCTAACATGTTGAAGGCAGACTCTCTTCTAAATTCTTTCATAATAAGATTGAATGAATAGGTTAAACATGTTGTAATAACACAGACATTCACTCCTACTTTAATCATATTCTTCAGCATAAGACAAATTAGCAATTTCCTGATTTTTTTTTCTTAAAAGCTTTCTTAGTTGATAAGCTGCAGGAACAAGAATGGCAGCAACCTGGAGTCTAGGTAGCATGAAATGATCCACTTTATTGTACCATGGCTGTAATAAATGAGATCTGTCTTCATTACCAAGCCTCAAAATCTTAGGAATGTCTAATTATCGATAGTTTAGCTTCTGCCAACCCATGATTCAGAGAGGACAAGCTAGGTAGGCTGATTCATAGTCTGTATAAATTCATTAATAAAACGGGGGAGTAGTAATTCCCCAAAGGTCTCTCTTGTCTAAGGACATTTACTGTATACACAATGCTAAAGTGAAGAAAGTTAATGAAGGCTCAGACAATTAAGCTAAAGAAACCTCCCATCCCCAACTGGACAAAGTTTCTTGAATTCACATCAATCTTTTGTCTTCTAACTACTGTAGGAGAGTTTTGACTTCCCTGACTGAAGTCCTTCCTCCGATCTTCACGATCATGGTCACATCACTTCTTATCTCTTCAAATTTATTTCACCAGTTCTCTCTCTCTCTCTCTCTCTCTCTCTCTCTATATATATATATATATATATATATATATATATATATATATAGACAAGTTATTCCTCAACTTTAATTTGTTCCATAGTTTAAAAAGAACTCAAGATTCACCACCTTAAGCATTTATTTTTTAAAAATCAATCTTCCTGTGAAAGCTATCTATAAAATTATATATGTGGGCTTTTGAAAGTTTTTTATTTTCCCATAATTGTTCCATTTCTTCACCTCCACTTATCTTCAATCTACTCTTCTATGACTTTTATCATCATTACTACACTTAGTAAAAAAAGGCATTCAGCACTCTTGACTAGTCACTCCTTGAAACACTCACTTCTTTTGACATCCATGAATCCACACCATTAAGTTTTTATTCCTACACAGCTCTGGATCATTCTTTTAAGAATCCCTTGCTAGCTTCCCCTTTCCGATGTGTCAGTTTTAAATGTAGGATTTTCTCAATGTTGAGTTTGATGGCCACTTCCATTATTATTCTATTTCTTTACCAAACTGAATTTCACCCAGGACTGTGACTTCAAGTATAACATAAATGTTAAATACTCCATGTATCCATCTCTAGTTCAGAACTCATCTTTAACTTATAGTTTTTTTTGTTTTTTTTTTGTTTTTGTGTGTGTGTGTGTGTGTGTGTGTGTGCCTTTTTATTGGACATCATTTCTTTTTAAAAAAATATATTTTATTGATTTTTTACAGAAAGGAAGAGAGAGGGATAGAGAGTTAGAAACATTAATGAGGGAGAATCATCGATCAGCTGCCTCTTGCACACCCCCTACTGAGGATGTGGCTACAACCAAGGTATTTGCCCTTGACAGGAATCAAACCTGGGACCTTTCAGTCCGCAGGCTGATGCTCTATCCACTGAGCCAAACCGGTTTTGGCTCTGTTGGACATTATTTCATTGATACGTATAGTTAAGTAAATATATCATGTCCAACCTCAAACTCATGATCTCCTTTCTTCATCTTAATAAATATGCCTCTTCCATGATCTCATCTGTGAATGTCACTAACCTTTATCTAATTACACGAGAATCTCATAGAAAAAAAGAAAATAAAAGCATATATATTTGTCATCTTGGGGCTATTCTATTGGGGTGGGATTACTAACTTTTTAAAACAAGAAATACACAGCTATGAAACTGGAGAATACAAATTTTAAATGCTAAGTTAAAGGTTCCCATTGAGATATTTTGAGGAGAAAATTGTGTTTATTTAACAAAGAACCTTTATTGACTGTTAAATTATTTTTTATTTTTGTTTTGGAGTGTAAATCTTAGAGATGGATATATAGGTTAGGAAAGAGATGAAGAGAAATAACTTGCTTTATATCATAAACTAAGACAACGTTTTATTTTTCTAAGTACAGCTAGACCTAAGACACAAGGAAACCTGAGGATGAGGAGATTTCGGGAGATGGGGAAGGACCCGTGAAACAGAACCCTGAGACTTGAGAGGAACAGATGACAGAACTTCCCTAAATGCATGCATCACTGAAATATAGTTGAAAACATTATTGTATTTGAATCATTTATTATATTCAATTTGCAGCATAAAACTCCAATGTACAAACATAAACTGCCCCAAAAATTTAAAATACTGTTAAACACAATGACTTTTATCAGTATTATGGGGTGAATGAAGAATATTTGTCACCTGTTCAGCTTGTTCTTATGCCATAAAGAAACTATATTGTTCCCTAGCTGGTTTTCTCATTGGTTAGTGCATCGGCCCAAGGACTGAAGGGTCATGGGTGTGACTAAGTTCAAGGGCAAATACCTAAGTTGCAGTTTCCATTCCCACCCCTGTTGAGGCATGTGTAGAAGGCAACCAATCAATGTGCCTCGCTCACATTAATATTTTTCTCTCTGTGTCTCTCCCTCTCCCTTCCACTCTCTATAAAAACCAATGATAAAAATATCCTCAGGTAAATATTAACAACAACAACAAAAAGAAACTATAGTGTATGCACATATAACTAAAGATATAGGCTGGAGATTATAAGAGTTTTCAGATAATAAAACCAGTGGTAGGAAAATTGAGGGTAGACTTAGAAATCCAAAAAAAATTTTTGATCATAACATAAATGGTCTTGACATTTCAATAATGTTTACTTCTAAATAATAACATTAATTATTTCTAGGAAACTAGTAGAATTCAGGAAATTTGTGGTCACGGGCATCTTTTAATACTTAGAGTTTTCCCAACTGTGTAAATCTGTGAATATATAATCTATTGATATATATCTGACATTATTAATGATTTTTCATATTGGATATAGTGTAAATTGTTAAAGCAGAATAAAATTTGAATATGCCCCACATACAAATCTCTGTTTTCTTTTTGTTTGTTTGTATTTTAGAGTCATTGTTGTTTGAACAGCTGTTACTTTTGCAGGAGTTAGGCATTTGAGTAAAACTACAAGAGATAAAAACAGTAGTTTAATTTAAAATCTAATTGAGAAAACAGAAATAATCAAATGGAACAAGACAAGATAAGAAAAAAACAGAAGCTTCCAATTCTATTCAGTGCCTAAGTGGAGGTCTATTGAGTCTTCTGAATTGTTGATTTAAGTAATTAGGTTTTGCTTAACAGGATTTGCCACCCTAGAGTCACTCTTTATAGACATTGGTATATAGAAACAGTATATTTAGGAACATTTTAAGTGTAACCCAGCATTTCTCCCAATTGCCCCCATCTTGTTTCAAAAGAAAAAAAAATAATTATAATAAAGCCATGTTGGAAATAGCACCTGCTGATATATGTAAAAAGCAAAAAAATCCGTTTCTATCTTAAGACTTGAAGAATGAACTAATAAACTAATGCTTATCAAAGTGTTTTAGCCATTGTAAAAATATGCAAAGGTTATGAATATTAAATTAGATTATTAATTAAGGATATTGTTATAAAACTTGACAGAGTAAGTTCTAAATACATTACAGTTGCTACAGCTTTATCTATCATGTCAGGAAACAAAAGCACAAAAAGATGAAGTATATTAGCTAAGAATATATGGTTGCAGAACCAAGTTTTATATCAAGCATTTCAGTTCAAAATACCTATTCTTAATAATTAATCTCATTCACATGTTAGCAATAACTCTAAGAACTCAGAAATTTGTTATTTATCTAACTTCACAGTAAAACCGCATGTGTTTATGTGTTAATAACCACCCCTTACTGACAAGGCAAGTAATTTACCCAATGCCTCACTGCTGGTAATTGGCAAAGTTAAAATTATAATTCAACAATCTGGTTCCTGAACATTACATCATTAGTGTGACACTAAGTATTGGGTTTAAAGAAATATTACTGAAAAATTATTTTAAAAGAAGGTAAAATGGCAATAGAGATGATTGTGTTCAATTTTTATCAAAGTAGCTTGGCCATTTCAAAATCGTAACTATGGATTTCAGTCAAACCAGAAATCTCAATGAATGAACTTATCCTATTGATATATGCAAAAGCACACAAAGATACTTATTCAGAGATGTCCATGGTAACACTGTGACATGAAGACAGAGATTGAAGATATATAACTAGAAGCCAAGCAATGCCAAAGGTTGAAGGCAAGCACCAGAATTTAGAAGGGGGTATGGAATGGATTCTCTCTCAGGGCCTGTTGCTTTAATCCACCCAGTTTTAAAAAGCCAAGACATTAGTGCCAGCATGGGTCAGCTTCTTGGAGTTGACCACCAGGTTGCCTGCATAAAAAATTATATATATATGTATATATATATGTGTGTGTGTGTGTGTGTGTGTTTTAAAGTTACATATATATGTATATGTAAAGTTACATATATATGTATATGTAAACATATATATATGTGTGTTTTAAAGTTTCAGTTTCTTCAAAATATACTGAAAACTTAAAGCAATAAACAAAACATTAAAATTACTTCTAGATCTTTTTCATATTCTACATTTTTATATTTTTTTTACTTCTACAAGATTTTATAGTTGTTATAACCATAATGATTTCTAATAAGACAAATATTTTTTCAGCAAACTAGTCTTATAATCTCTTGAAAAATATAGTTTGTAACTTGGTGTTCAAAGAACCAGTAACGATTTTTGCTCTAATACATTTGTCAGCAAGTTATAAAACTATAATATCAGGTGTGACCAGCATAAATGGGATTTGGATGCAACTGACTCAGTAAATGTTAGGGAATGGGCGCGGAAAAGAGGCAGTTGTACACTCGGAGGTTCAGGAAAGTGCACCTGTATTCAAAGCAGCACTGCTGGTTCAGGGGACTCAAGGATCCAGCTCCTGAACAACTTGGACAATGAGGTTTCCTCCTTATATATTTCTGAGGTTCTTTGTTTCCTAACTACCAAGCTTCCGTAGTGGACTCTCACAGCCCTACTCCAGTCAGTTAGAATGGTTAACTTAGATTGCATCTAATGTCCACCCTGGATGGCACCACTGACCTGCCTCTATAGTTAAACTATGACGTCCTTGGTTTATGGCCCTTGTAAATTGGGAGCACTTAGGTAAATAGGTCTGGCAAGACCAGATAATTAAGGAAGGGGCAATGACTTCATTACAGGCTATCAGGAATGTGCATTAGGAACACAGATTAACTAGTACAGAGTCAGGCTGCTAATCTCCTACATTCTTTCACAAATGGCATTAATTATCAGCTAGCAAGAGTGTGCGGTAGAAGGCAGGTTACTAGAACAAATTCAGATTGCTAGCCCCCCCACCCCAAAATGTCTCATGCTCCCCATCATAAACACACATGTTAACTGGTGGGAATGTCCTTGAGAGAACCACAAGGACATTCAATATAGCTGGGCATCAGTCAGTCTGTTTTACAAAGGAAAAAAAGAACTGTGAAATTATTGGGGTAAGGTTAGGTGGAGGTCAGTTAGAAGAGTATATGTGTGTATATCTCTATAGCAATAACATCATCCATCCATGTATCTTCATTTCCTACTGGGTATGAAATAAGGGAAGGATTTCTACCCTACCCATAAAAATATGGTAGCACCTGAACCATGAGAGATGTCCATTTAAATATATATGAAATGAATTTAAATATATATCAATCAATAATTGATAAATGAATAAACAAAGTGGTTTGCTTAAGAGAAACTCCCTAAAGGTAGTGGTCGTTATGTGAAACAGTTGTTAAGGAGGGATTTTTGAACCGAAAAACATTTTTTTTTTCCTGTGGACATAGTCAAGGACATCAGTATCAATCATTAAACTATCTCTTTTTTCTCTAAGTTATTTAGAATTTAAATTCTCTGTCTGGGTGGGAACACACATCACAGGAAGATCTCTGTCATTGACTTTGTGAAATTAAACAGATCACATAGAAAGTGGAGATTTTCTATATTTGTAAATTAATAATTTAAGAAAGAACGTGGATTAGAAAAAAATTTTAGGAATCTCTCTTCAAAATTGATAACGATTAACTTGGGTAATATCAATAAAGTGATGACAATTTTGATTGCTGAGAACTATTAACACTAAGATAGAGCGCTAAAACCTTTTTGTTTGCACTCTGTGATTGATGCTCTCTTGAATCTTGTAGTGAGAGCTTCAGGTCTGAAACCCTGTCTATTGAAACAAATCACCATGTGTCCTGTTCTCCTCTCCTATGTGTGATAACAAATTAGATCTTCACAGCCAGTGTTTATTCCTCCGGAAGTGTTGTAGCCCTAGCAACCTCCACTTGAGAGGCAGCATGGGCCACCTGGATGCAATTCAAACAGTCCGTAAAGAACTTCACTTTCTTAAGGAATTACCTGATGCCTGTATGCTTTTATGGGGGATATTTGAAAAGTTCAGCTTGCTTTTCTCCCACTACAGCAGAGCCACTGAAGTGTTTCAAGAAGACTTTTTCTACTCTCACAAATTAAAATCCTTGTCTTCCTAAGATAAATTGATGGTCAAATGCTTTTCAGTAATTTATTGAAAACTTTGGTGAAAAGTGTCCTTCATGCTGACAAATGATTGCTAAGTTACGTTCACATACTTTGCAAAACAAAAATTTCAAGTTCTAATAGTAAAGAGAAAGGTTCATATAGGAATGTGTCAACAGTGATGTCCTTTCCACAGATCTGACACCAAATTTATACATCTACGGGGGGGGGGGGGGTGGAATTAAAAGGAAAACTAGAACATAAAGCACTGTGCTTTACATTTTTCCAGTTTCCTTTTTGGAAACATGTAGCATTAATGCAATGAAGTATTAAGGAAAAATGCAATGAGAAAGCTGCACCGAGATGTCCATTTTTAGCAGGCTGAGAGCTATGATCTTAAACTACACTGGTCCCCAGGAATCCTAAAGAGTTATGCTGCCATCTATTGACAATGCAGATGTCTTTGAATGGTTAGAGAGTGCCAGAACATACATTTTTATTAGAAACTGTCTGTGGATAATTGGGTGTTTCTAAAAATACCTACTTTGTATGGTGAACGTATACATCCATAATTATTCATAATACATCAACTTTTCATTTAACCATGGAAAGTGTTTATTAACAAATTATCTTGAACTAGCAAATTTAGTGAATGTTGTGGATATTTTAGAGCACGACAAGTCAGCAGTTTGCAAGAGCTAATGTAGTAAATGAATCTGTATTTATGCCTCAGAATAAGGTTATGCTATATTTACTATATTCAGTTGAAAATGGAATTAATATGCATTATTTAAAATGCAAAATATTTTTAAAATTAAAACAGGCTTCAGCAAATTATCTTTATAGAGAAATAAAAAGGATGTATGATCAAATAATATGAATTAAAAAAAAAACATGCTTGTGTTTTCATGACATTACATTAAGATGAAAGGCACCTGTTTTCGTGCCTTCTGAAGCAGAGATTTCCCAAAGAGAGCAAGACGGAACTGTGCTTGGACAATTAGAATTTAAATTGCTAAAATTTTTTAATCTAGGCCATATATTGTTGAGTAAAGCTCTTCTGAGAATTTTTCTCTCCTCTTTTCCAATTCAAATATTTAATATGTTGAATATTTAGTACAATAAGATGCTAGACAGAGTAAAATATATACAAATGTACCAGCTGCTTCTACTTCCAAAGTTGAAGAGAAAAGGTTATTTGCTCTTTCTATTGGGAAAATACAGTCACCACTGACTAGGAAATCTGTTTAATAATACATTGTGGTTTGAAGGTGTTCTGTGCTGGGGACCCTTTAAGATGTACAGTATGAGAGTACACTGAAGTGGGTAAGTATTCTCAAGTATCTTTAGGGATAGTGACCAATATCCCCAACCTTTTTTTAAAGAATAAGTTTACTTTAACCTAAGGTTTGCATAAGTAAGTCACAAAAGGGAAAGGAATGGACTGGCGAATTAATGTCAAGCAAAGAACCATGGTGATGGAGAGCTCTTCTGGACTTTATCACGTTGACTTAAGGTCATATTCCATGGAGTCATCTTTAAGCATGTGGGGTGAATGGAAAGAGCTATGACCTTGCACTTTTAACAAGGATGTCTCTACAGCATCCTTGTGGAACAGTATGTCACCTCACCTTCCAGTGTCAGTGGCTACAGCGCCGGAGCTCAAAGATTAGAGCACCTTAGTATATCTCTGCCCTGTCATTTCATCCTGGCATTTAGAAGTGACCTGCCTCCTACCTTCCACAACATGAAATGATCAAACTCTCAAGATTATTCAAAAATTTGGTTAATGAAAACCTAAGGTTGGCGATATTAGTGTTTCTAAAGATAAGCAGCAATTGGGCTTACTTGGATGTTTGGGGGCAGGGGACATGGGTCATGGGGCAGGGAAAGATGTGCTTGTGTTTGTGTCCCACACTGATGAGGCAACTCATTTTGTCTGTGTTCTATAATGATGGAGAATTTCAAAGAATCAAAGATGAATAATGCACGTTGTTTAAAATTCTCCAAGTCATAAGAATTGTCTTTTTAAATAAACTAATCTGTATAGTCCAGAATAACATAAAACTCTAAAGATTTTTTGTTTGTTTTTTTACAAATTAAAAACTTTCCCTCCCAGCTTGGACCTGCTCTAGGCTAACCTTGGGCACTGTTGCTTCTTGAGCTGGCTTTGTAAAATTGCCTTTGTAAAATTACAGCTATTGGTATGCTTTGGCTGCCAGTTGCATCACCTTCTGACATCATCCAGAGCACAATTGTCCCTTTAAAGCTACCATGGGCCAATATTGGCTCTTGTAGAAACTGGCCCTTCAACCAGTTCCTGGTACTCACACATCTTTGGCTTTGTATCAGAGGAAAAGCAGGAATTTGAAAATGCAACATCTACTCCACTGCCATAGTCTCACTGATAGAAAGCATAGCAATGTCCTATGAGGGGTTTATTTACAAAACTTTAAATGAGGAGTGAATACTCACCAAGCCTCTCCTACCTAAAGCTGGGCTGTGGGGGAGGGGATGCCTCACCACTCGAAAATCCTCCAATTTCCACAATCTAAATGATGTTTTGGTCATACAATTGGAGATGGATGAAGAACTGCAAAATGGTTTTAAATAGCTGCCTTATAATTCTGTATAGGCTATGGAATGCCTCACTTTCTAATGTAGGACTACCAACCTATTTATTTATTTATTTATTTATTTATTTATTTATTTATTTAGGGCCTGAGCCTTAAGCTAAAAACACCACCATTAACAACAACAACAGCAACAAACCAAAAGGAGTCCTATCTCAAGAAGCTGGCACCAAAATATGAGGATGGCCAACTAAATATACCATAGTGTTCCACACTGAAAATATGAAAAATGAGGTGAAGTTTGAAGTCTATCAGCTATTAAGATTATCATCATATATCATCACCACCTCCTTGCATGGTATAGCTTTCTTTGAGGAAACTGACCTTTAGAAATAAAAATTTAGGCCAACCTTTAGAGGCAGGTGACGCACATGTAGAATCAGTAAAACTGCCCTTTGTTGTGTATTTATTCTGTGTCTACGTTTGTGCAAAGTTTGATGTAATATACAAACAACTCTACTGGGTAATTATTATTATTCCCACTCAGTATGAAAGGGGACATGAAGCCTAGATAAATTATTTTTATTATTCCCTTAGAACATAGTTGTTAGTTGGTAAAGATGGGATCTAACAACAAAGCCCAGACTTACGTCATTTTTCTTTTACTCTCTGACTTTAAGAGTTATTAGATAAAGTTTTGACAAATTCCAATGGTATTAGACATATTATTAAATTAGATATATATTCCATAAAATTCAAAGGCATTGAAAGGCACTTGAATGATTTGCATTTCTTATTTACCCCTTGAAGTTGTTGAAACTAGTTCATCTAGCTTTCCCCTGACACGGTCTATAATAATACTTTAAAGTCAGGGTCTTGTAGACAGGAGATCTGAGAAGATGGAGTTTATCCTGGTGCTCTAATCACTGCCCCACCCTTGTTTGTGATACATTTCCCCCCATAAGACTTCCTATGGAAAACCTGGAGCCAGAATACAGGACTATTCAAACATCAGAATCGGTGAAGTATAAGATACGTTGCTTATCATATTTACCAATTAGAAATACCTGCATTATGAACTAAAAATTAGCATTCATGCATGTGGCATTCTGAGACTCATTTAAGTTGATGTTAGCTGTGATTATTTTTTCTTGGTTTTGCATATGTAAGTTAAGCTTCTTCATGATTATAATGTTTAGAGGTTATTAAATGTATTTTTAGTTATGTTGATGCTTAAATGATAATTTGAGAACAATTGTAAAGATAACAGATTATTTTGATTACTGTGCTAATACTTCTATTGTTTTTGTTTAACCCATCATCGTTTTCTAGTGGAAAGGGAGTGACTGCTCCCAGTTAAGTTGGAAGTACTTTTAAAAATCCCAAAGTCATCCTAGCCAGTTTGGCTAAGTAGATAGAGCATAGGCCTACAGACCAAAGGGTCCTGGGTTCAATTCTGGTCAAGGGCACATACCTTGACTGTCAGGTTCCTCCTTGGCAACCAATCTATGTGTTTCTCTCACATCAAATTTTTTTCTCTCTGCCTTTCTCTCTCTCTTCCACTGTCCCTAAAAATCAATGGAAAAATATTTTCTGACAAGGTTTAACAAATAATAATAATTAATAATAATAATGAAATAAGTAAATAAAAATGCCAAAGTCTTCCAATTTTCTGATCTATTTTTTTTTAGTTGTACCTGCACATGACATGAATAAGAATATTCAATTTTTATATTAAGTTAATTATGGGAATAATGATTTCTGAACATTTCTGCATTTGTTTTAAAGATATGATATACTTATAAACTCCAAATTAATTGAGAGATTTCAGTCAAAAGGTTCATTAATATAATTTTGCCCCCCCCCCAGGAGTTATCATTGTTAATAACCATGATATAATACTATTACTAAGCCATTTTTAGGTTCTTAGCTATAATTAAGAAAAATTATATTCTTAATGATTTTTTTTTTGCCAGCTTAGCAGGTCTTTCTTTAAGATCTGTCAAAAACAATGTGCCCTAAGTAGAAAAATCATGATCTTTGGAATCAGCTCAAGATTGATCCAAATCCCAGATCACCCATTTACCAGTTGAATGAGCTTCATCAAGCTCAAACTCTCTAAACCTCAACTTTCTCATCTATTTAATTCTCCGGAGAGAAAAATATACTAGTATGTGACCTGATGTGTGGTAGCCAGTCAGTAATGGAGAACTGTGATAATTTTGAATAAAAGTGGCTGACTTTTATTTTTTTACTCAAAATAATTGCTTTGAGCCTCAAATCCTGGCAATTAAAATTATTGACAAAGCCCGGTGGATCAGCAAGACTGACTCAAAGTCTTCTCTTTGCACAGTATGAGAAAGAAAGTTCTGTTCAGATTAGAGACACTTGAATGCAGCTTTATGGGCGGGGGGGTGGAAACAAACAAACCTTCAAACCTTATGTGACTTGCATCTCTTCTGGACTGTATAAAAGTTCCATTTATTTTTAAAGAATGAACATTTTAAATGATAATAAAGCATTGCTTTTACAAAGCTATATAGCTTTGTAAAAGCAATGCTTTATTATCATTTAACTATATATATATATATATTTAGAATCAGCATAGCTTAAACTATAAGTGCTCAGATACTAGAACCGGACTACCTGAGTTTGACTTGTATGTTAATCAGGGATCCCCATGGGAACAGAACCAATATATACATAAGGAGGTTTAGAGTCTAAGAAGTTACACAATCTGCCCTCTGCAAGCTGGAGACCCAGGAAGGCCTGGGATGTAGTTTAAAGGCTTGAGTGCTGGAGAGCCATTGGAGTAGATTTCAGTCTAAGTTCTGAAGGCCCGAGAACAGGAGCACCATAGGCAGGAGAATTCTGATTCCTCAGCTTAAACAGTCAGACAGAAAGAGACTCAGTCCCCCTTTCCTCTGACTGTGTGTTCTACTCAGGCCGCGAGTGGATTGGATGCTGCTGCTCACATTAAGGATTGGGGTGCTATACACTTTGCTCAGTCTACTGATTCAAATGCTAATCTATTACAGCAACATCCTCAGAGACACATCCAAAAATAGTTTAACCAGATAGCTGGTTATTCCATAATCCAATCCAGTTGACATATAAAATGAATTATCACAATTTCTAAATCTGACACTTTGAATGCTTTTTTTATGCTAAAATATTGAATATGGATCTTGATCAGAGTTTATCCTGGGTTACCCTGGTTGACCACAAATCCAGTGAGAAGTGTCCTTGGAAGTGTGAGGCAGAGGGAGAGTTGACATGAAGAGGAGGCAGTGATTCCAGTTACATGACCACAAGCCAAGGAATGTCTCCAGCCACGAAAATCAAAGCCGGCGACAAAGAGCAGATTCTTCTAAGGCCTGTTGATACCTTGAGTTTGAATCTCAGGCCTTCCCAGAACCATGAGACAGGGAATCCCTATTGTTTTAATTCAAGAATGTAGTGGTTTGTTATGTAGCCCCAGGAAACTACTACAAGTGATGGGATAATTAAAGAGCTTTGCTAAGACAATAAGAGAAGAAAAACTGAGCAATCTATCCACCTCTTTCACAATAAGCCATTGTTAAAATAACTTTTTTGACATAGTAATCTTGAATTCACTGCCTCTGGGGCATATGTACCAAGCTGATATATCAAAACAGAGAAATGGTCATGGAGTAATTGAATGCATGGCTTGTACCTGTCCATGTGTGCATGTGTGCATTTTAGGGAGAAAGAAAGATTACATAAATGTAGGGATGTCTGTAATCCTCACCTGGGTAGCTACTGTTTTAAGTTGTGGCAAATGTATTTCCAGTTACTTTAAACTTTAAAGGAAATGATGGTTAAACAGTGTGAGTGTTCACGGAATATTGAGAATATAAACATAACTGAAATTGAAATTTGGGGAGCATTTCAATGACCATAAAATTATTGATTTTTTTTTTATCACTTTGCAAACATTTTGGAACTGTCATGAATAAGCAAACAGTATATAAACACTCACTGGCATTAGTGGCAATATCCCCAGAGCTGTTAGAGATATGTGCAAAGCTAGGTAAATAGATAGAGTGCAATGCTTGTACATGCTTAGAATCTAAAGAGAACATCTCAGGAGAAAAATATGTAAAGGCACATTTAAGAAGTAGCAATTACAATAAAGTTTGCATCAGTGGAACACAAGTGTAAGTGAAATATTACACGTGGCTTGCAGGGAAGCAATATGTTTTGGGCAAAATCAAAGTGTTAAAGCAATATCCACCTTCCCATTATTTAAAAAAATATATTATGAGAAATTTAGAAAGATTTGGAAATCAATAAAAAGAAAGTATGTTGACTTCAAATCAATATTTTAGGAAAATAATTACACCAAAATCCATACACATATGCATACATATGATGATATGCATAAATATATATTTCAAAAATAATTTAAATAGAATTTGAATGAATTCTATGACATTTTAAAATATATTTATTATACAAAAATTCTACTACAGAGAAAATTGTGTTTATTTTTTTTTAAATCTTAGGTATTTTCTCTCATCCCTAGAATGAGTGAAATCTTAGTAGCAATAGAAATGGAATATTTAATAAAAAAATATATGAATATCAAGAATTTAAGCCTGAATTAATTCAACAGAGTACACCTCAAATGAAATATTAAGCCTGATAGTGAGTACAAAGATTACTCTTTTGTACATTGAGTCCATTGCTTCTGAAATACACATTCTGTGCTTTCTGTTTTCCCCGCTCATTCCTGCTATTAGTTCTCTTTCCATTTTTATTTTTTATTATGAACTTGCTTGTGGTTCATTAAAAAATAGCAGCAATAGAACCAGAATTCCTTCCCCTTCCGTTTACCACGTCTGCACTATTTCTGTAAAGATCTCTGTACCTGCACCCCAGTCTCATATGGAAGAGGTGAAGGAGCTTTGCTTTGTCACCCTGCAGCATTGCCATTGGTGCTGGGATTCTGAAGTCTTAACTTCTCAAGGAAATCTCTTCTGCAATTTCTTTGACCTTCATCTATATTGTTATTTATTCCTCTCTCATTTAGGTAACTTCCAGAATATATTCACATACTATAGAATCTTCTATTTTAAAGGAAAATTATTGCTCTTATCTCATTTCAATAACTGTCCCCCATTTCTCTGCTTTCTGACATGACGAAAATATGTAGTAAGATTTTTTTTTAATAAATTCAGCCATTGAGACTATGTGTCAACCAACTTACAAAAGAGTTTTCTCTCCAAAGTGAAGTACACTATAAAACGTCTCATTTAAAAATCACCAGTGGCTTCCTGGTGATGAAATTCAATAGTATTTATTTGATTTTATCTTACTTATACTTTTGGAAATATTTAGCACATGCTTTTTTTCATTTCACTTTCTTAAAACCTCATCTTTCCTTGGCCTTATCAACCACACGCTTGTTTTCCTTATCTCCTGAGTGGTTCTATCTTCTCAGTTTGCTTTGATAGCTCTTCCTCCTTTGATTGATGCCTAATTCACTATGTAACTCTCCTTGTGCTAATTTCTTTCATAAAATTATATAATATGAAAAATCTTACATAAAAAATACATATTTTACAGCCCCATCCTATTCCCTGTATTTCTAGAGTATTTACATAGTATCTCCACTTATTGAATATGTCAAACTTAGCATGAGCAAAGCAAACTGTTGCTATAAATTTCTACTCTGGCAATGCCCTACTTCTTGGTTACATCAGTTGCTCCAGCCAAATACCTAGGAATCATTATTGATCCCTCTCCTTTATGCAGCCCCAAAGCCCATGCAAAAGATTCAAGAGACCTCGAGATTTTTTAAAGACCCATAATAGTTCATGTAGCGTACTCATGTAAGACTTTTAATGATGACAAAGGGAATGCGGGCCAACAGTGGAGGTCAGAGGGACTACCAGGCTCCAATTCTCCAGGGCTATTCCTGTTTATACAAGGATGTGTTTATTCCTCTGGACTGAAATGTCAAGATTTGTCTGACAAATTACAGATTTGGGACAGTTTCAGGCAGGAGTTCATAACAGGGTCATTTATGCCTCTTGATCAAATAACTAACCTAGGCCATCTGACCAATCAGTCAGGTGAAAACCACTAGTAAAAGTCCAGCCTCGGGTGCTCCCAGGGAATTTCACACCATAAAAAGGAATCATAAATCAATCATTAGTTATTTGGTTAGTTGCTCTTATCTTTGCCCAAGTGTCCAACTCAGACATCAGTATATCAAATGAAATTCCCTGATCTTGCCTGATAATAACAGGCTTCTCTGAAGATAAGCATAGACCCATTCTATTTCAGGAGTATAATAACTATTTCATATCTACTCATCCTACAAATAATTCTGTTGACTCCACATATAAAATATATTCCCATAGGTCCTGCTAATACCTTACTTCAAAACTTGAACGTTTAAGCTGAGCTAACCTCAATTACCATTTAACTTTTCTCATTGTACAACCTTTTCTCCCACCGAATAATGCGTTTTTCCACAAACGAGCACTTACAAATATTTAAAAATACAAATCTAATTATGTCTCTCCACTAAAATTTTTTAATATCTCTCCACTTGACAAAGTGAACATTTCTCTCAGTATCTTACATTTTGAAATACTTTATCATTATAATAATCTTACAAAGGATGTCCTCTTATTTTCCTTATTCTAATATTCAGGAAAGTGAGCCACAGAGAGATTTAGGAACTTTCCCAAAGTTATACAGATTGTAAACATTGAAGCAAAATCCCAGGAGACCTTATTATTAAGCATTAAACTACTTTTTTCTTGATTATTTGGGTATCCTATATAATAAAGAGGTAATATGCAAATTGACCCTCATGCCCTAAAAAGATGCCCCCCCCCATGTTGTCACAAGATGGCCACACCCACATTGTCTCAAGAAGGCTGCCCCTAGGTTGTCACAAGATGGCCAGCAGGGGAGGGCAGTTGAGGGCGACCAGGCCTGCAGGTGAGCAATTAGATGTCAATCAGGCCAGCAGAGGAGCAGTTAGGGGGTGATCAGACTGGCAGGAAGAAGCAGTTAGAGGCAGGCAAGCAAGTGGTAAGGAGCCAGTAGTCCTGGATTATGAGGGGTCCCTGAGGGGTCCCAGATTGGAGAAGGTGCAGGCTGAGCTGAGGGACCTCTTCCCCAGTGCACAAATTTAGTGCACTGGGCCTTTAATACTTATATAAAACACAACTTTTGTGCAGTCTTCAAATACATGATATGGAATATTAGTTTGAATCCTTAAAAGAAAAATAAGGATACTCTGTCTTTTCTCACTGCTTAAAACTGTCTAGTAAAAATTTATGTCTTAATCAAGTTAGGTCTCAAAGGCACAATAATATCTGAACTTCACCATTTATTAGAGAAATTGGAATTTCATTTTGAGGTGCATTCCCTTCAGAGGCCAGTGATAAGCTATGGTTCTATACTTTTAAAATCTTAAGCCATTTCAGTGCCACTGCTATGCATCACTATGAATAGGCCTTGGTTAAGCAGACACCCTGTCACAGTTGAAATACATGACCACCTTTTTTTTCTTCTTCTTCTTTTTTTTTTTTAACACAGTTCTGCATCTTTAGTTTCAGCACAACCAATTATTAGATTATATCTCGGCATAGAATTATTCACTATTCTTGTCTTTGGTTCTTTAGGTGAGGTGACAACCAAGACACTAATATTGTCAAAGTTAGTCATGGAAGAAAGTGTTGAAAAGTTCAATAAGATTTTGAAATAAAATGAGATATTCTTGAAATTTAGTGAGGCAAAGGTTTTTTAAAGCCTTTTTTTTTTTTTTTTGCCCTTTAAAGTGTTCACATTGTGACTTAACCACATTATTATGAGGCGAGATGGGGAATTTCATTTGATACACTTCATTGTATTGTATATTAAAAATCAGGTTATCTGAGGCTTTTAATGCATAGAAATGCAGCAGAATTTACATCTTCTACTTTAGTAATCAGCCATGTTATTGTTTATTACCCTTCCATGATTCCAGTGTCAGAAACAATACTTCTATCTATGTTTCAAACTGGATTCATCTATGTCTTAGGCTACAGATGAAATTTTTCACAATCTTAACTTATCATTTATAAAATAAATAGAACTCAACCAGCAAAGCAATTAATTGAATATACTAGTGTTTAATAACACCAGTAACTTTTCCCCAAATATTGACATGTAGTTTATTATGGCAAAGAATTTAAATATATTTAAGTTTGATTTGAAAATGTGGCTGTAAAAAGATATAACTGGCAATCTGCTCTAACAAATAACAATATATCTTGCACTGTATAATATTAAAACACTATATAAATCAGTCACAATTAAACCACTCTGATATTGACTTAGGGATATACAGATATATGAATGAGAAACATAGTTATTCCAAAAATAGACTTAAATAGGTTGTTTATAAATATTTGATATTTCAAATATAGAGAAATTTGGTATATGCTCCCAGGATATTTTGGGGAAAAACAATAAAGCCTCTACCTAACAGTATTCTAACTGCAATAAATGCACTTCTAATGTAAATGTACACAAAACTTTAAAATCTATACTAATCTTAGATCAGACAGACCGGAAGTCTTCCAGACAAAGCCATAGCCAAAGCCACAGCGGCTTCGAGGGCCCAGGAGGGCTGCCACATCTCAGTGGCAGCAGCAGCAGAGATGGGGGTGGAGCCTTCCCCTGATCAGCTGGTGGTTGCCTCCCACATAGGGAGGCAAGACTGTGGCTTAGGCCCACTTCTTATAGGAATCCGCTGAGGGCTCCAGGACTCTGAGAAGGGGCAGGCTGGGATGAGGGATTACCCCCGCCCCCCCAAGTGGACAAATTTTTATGCACTGGGCCTCTAGTAACTATATAAAAATCAGGAGGACATTTTAAAATCATCTTGGGTGCTTTATATGTTGGGAAATTGTCTCTACATCAAGGGGAAATTTCAGGATTCATAAATAAAAAATATATATATTTGAATACAGATCGTGAAATTCAAGTAAAACAAAGGTACTATAAGTAAAGAAGGCAAGCGACAGACTGGATATATGAAGCTTTTAACCGATGTAACCAGAGCTCTCAGAATTAAGAAAATAATATTACTAGTAGAAAAACAAGAAAGATTATCAATAATATGTGATGCACACACAAGAAATACAACTTGTTGGTTATCATATTAAATAATTTGTTTTACTAGTAACTAAATTTGTGAAACTTGGAAAAATAAAAAGACTTCCCTCCCACAGGCACACATTTAAAAGGTTGTTAAAATCTAGAACTGGTGAATGTGTGAAATAAGGGCACTTTTTCAGGAGCAGTGGGCTCGTGAACTGATGGGTAATTGCTTTGTAAATGCAGGTTGGCTAAGTTTTATTTTTACCAAAAAATTTGAAATCTATAAACAAAACCAAGCAGCTGTCCTCTAGAAAAACAAATGTATGCTCATAAATGAAACTATAAAAGACTGATTATTATAAAAATGATAATGTCAATGGAAAGGGAAACGTTTATTTAAACATTGGCACATCCATGATATTAAAATCCATGTGTTCATTTAATATGTGTATATTTAGAAGCAGTGATAAGAGATCTCAGTGTGTACTGGTTCATGGGAGCAGACACTGGAATACATGTTTAATGCCATCTCATCAAAAATGTCTCAGCAGGTGTGTCGCGGAACATATCTGTAGGTGTATTGGATGCAGAGAAAATTATAAGTCAAGTACATAATATGAGTGAAAAAAGTTTTGCATTTATTGTTGCTTAAGTTGTGATTAATCTCCATAATTACTCCCTTTTAAATCAATTGAGGAAAATCAGTGAATGGCCATTTGTGCATTTGTGTACACACTAAGTTACTCAGCATTTTGGAATAAAATCTAAACATTGACAGGCATTGCTTTGAGAACTAAGTTTTAATCCTTATATTTCCTAATAAAATATATTTTACTATTCAGATTTTACAAATAAGAAATTTAAACTGAAAGTGATAAAATAATGTATCTAAGGCCACACTGCTAATAGGTGACAAAGTAAGGATTTAGCATAAGCTTTATCTGGCCTTGAAGTGTACCTTGCAAATGCACTTGGTGTTACTGCTTAGAGCACTTACGTCCAACATTCTGTCCTCACATTCTTTAAGAGCAGGAAACCTAAAAATAGGGAATTCAGTTAATAAAATGTTAAAAAAACACAGTGAAAAGGTGAATAAGTACTTTCATAATAAAGTCTTAGAGGCAGTTTACTTTTTTATATTGAACAAACAACTTATTAGGAATATAAACTGCATAATATCAATTGTGTACATTTTCACTCTCTCATACACACATATGCACACACACACACACACACACACACACACACACACAGCCCTATTGTAACCACTTCCAGTAAACTAGATGCATTTCTGATAATATATTATTTCTGTTTATTTCTCAGGTGTCAATATTTCCAGTGTGTATTTTCATAACTGTTCTTGCATTATCTGTGATTGCAACCTATTTAGTATACTCTGAAAGCAGACAGAGAACACTGATATGGAGAGAAATGTAATTCTCTTAAGTCCAAAATAATTAAGGAGACAAAGACTTATATGTAGCTGGAAAATAATTCATAATTTTGAGGATGAATTCCAATAATATATAAAAGGGCATTAGTGATAGACTGATGCTAATTCAAGTAAGATTAAATGTAAATATTAACTATCTACATTTATGTATATATTTACTTATTTAAATTCTTGCAATGGAATGTGTGTGTGTGTGTGTGTGTGTGTGTGTGTGTGTATAGATGTGTAGCATGATGCTTTATGTTGGAGGACATGTCAAAGGCATGCAGCTGATTATTGTGTACACACCTCATTTAGAGTTTTCACAGATATCAGAGGCCACAGAATAAAATACTTATAATTGATTAGACATTTTTAAATGATGTAATTGAGACCCAGAGATTACAAATTCATAAATTTACTTGAAAATCTTGTCTGTATTACTCAGTTTAGTAACTATCCACTTTGTTTCTCTATTGAAAACAATAGATACTGATATTAGTGTTGTTTTTAGGTGCCTTTAACGGAGTGGAAACACTCCTACTCCATGCATAACTTATGTTAATGTTTCCAATCATATATTCTTTACCATAAAAATAGGAATAATGAATAAGAATTTTTAAATTCTAGCAGTGCCTGCAGAGAAAAAAAATAATTTACAAATTCTTAATTTTTGTTTTAGAAAGCATTGTCTACTTAAATATTATGAGTTCTAGATTGCTTAAGAGAAAAGACGGGGTTTCTTATGTGTCCAGCAAATAAAACATGAAAAAATCAACTGTATACCAAACAAAAACCATAATCATGTGTCATAAGTTTATTGCAGATGTCAATGAAATAGTCAATATGCATTTTTCTTTGGTCTGTTTGTTGCTTCATTTTGATTCAGCATTTTGTGATTTTAGATACCGGATACTACAACAGGCATTTAACTAATGCCTGAGTGATCCATTTGCTCAAATTATATTAATTTAATATTCAGTAATAAAATAAATGGAAATAATTAGTATGATCAGCATGTTTTTTTTAGACTAAAGTACAATTTGCCTTACAAAACAGAACTGCATGAAAAAAATACTATACATTCTGGTTTTAATTGGCAGCTCCTGGTATTTTAATTCCAGAGGCTGGTTCTATTGCTTTAATTTGCATATCTTTATATGAATTCAGTTGCTCATAAATGGCAAGAAATTGACAGCCTCTGGGAACACCAACTCCAGCTTGACTACTGAGCCATTACAATATAAGAAATGGCTGCAGCAGTCTCCTTAAGCTGCATCACATGCCCATCAATGCTGTCCATCAGGAGAGAGCCCTCACCTGACCATGCTGGTACCCTGATATTGCCGTTCCAACCCCCCAAAACTTGAGAACTTAAAGTCTGTTGTTTATAGGACACCCAATTTGTGGTATTTTGTAACAACAAGGGCTAAGACAGATAAATGAATTATTTGACTACAAGGCATCTATTTAAATCTGTTACAGTTGTCTAACCATGGAAGGAGGCATTGTCCAAAAAAGATAATTACTTTCTTGCCAATGGAACTCTTCAAGGGTAACTCTTTAGCACAAAATATTCAGCGATATCTTAAAAATATGTCCTGCATTTCTGGGAATATTAAATTAAATATGTAAATTCGAGGTCCATTTTCTAAATAAATCTAATAATATGGTAAAGAAATTAATTTAACAATTATTATTTGGTAAGTGAATGAATTAATTAAAAGGCTAAATAAGTCTTTATAAGTAAATGTCTGAAGACATGAAATGATGTTGATATATTTCTTTTTAAACCAGTAAGGTTTTTCTATGGGTGTTTGCTGGTATGTGAATCCAATTTTGATTTTTTAAAAACAAGTTTCACTCTTTTAAAGGGAAAAGTAAACACCTTTTTACTTTGTTCTTCAATTCATAATTTGACTTTTTCTTTTCTTTTTGGCGAACTTATTCCCGTGGTAGCAATGATAGTTCAGAGACCCTCATTCTTTTGCTATCCAAAAAAGGGCACACTGTTCCTGAATTAACTTTTTATTTGATATGCTTTATGGAAGAATTTTTATCATGAAAATCTATAGTCCCCTTTCCACACTGTGAATTATTATCTGCTCATTGGCTCCTTCCTCTCTTACCCACTGGTTTGGCCATTGCCTTGAATTCCCCAATAGAATGAATGCCAAAAGAATTGCTGCATGTGAGTCCAGAGCAGAAGGTAAAAGAGATGCTGGTAATCAGAGACCTAGGACACCATTTAAATGTTTATTATGGAGCTGTGAGGCATCATCTTATAGTTTCTACTTCCTTAACATTTCTTTTATACGTTCCTAAGTGTGTGTATATTGACCTCTGCATTACTATACTGTCAATTATTACCCCTTTACAATTCCTCTATGTCTACTCACTCATTAAGAGTCTAAGTATCTATTAGTCACTTAGCAATGTGGGATGCTTATTATATATTACTAAAGGCCCGTGCACAGATTCATGCACCCATGGGGTCCCTTAGCCTGGCCTTCGGGTATCGGGCCAAAACCGGCAGTCCAACATCCCCCAGAGATGCAGTAGTGCACGAAGCGGCAGGTGGCTGGGGAGAAGTCCAAGCCCTGGCCCAGGGTGCTGCACTGCTGCTGCTCATCCCGGCCCTGCTGTGCCTGCCACCTATGCTGCTAGGTAGTGATGCCACGAAGGTGAGAGAGGCTCGCACCACAGCTGTGCTTGTCAGCTGTGAGCCCATGTTCTGATGCTCCTTAGTCAGCTGAGCGGCGCTCCCTATGTGGGAGGGCACTAACCACTAGAGGGCAGCTCCTGCATTGAGCTTCTTCCCCTTAGTGGTCAGTGAGCATCATAGCGATCAAACAGTCCACTGGTCACTTAGGGTTTTATATATATAGACTAGAGGCCCTGAGCACACAATTCATGCACGGGAGGGGTCCCTCAGTCTGGCCTGCACCCTCTCACAACCCGGGACCTAACTGCTCACCTGCCTCCCTCTAGCAATCCAAGATCTAACCTCTCACATGCTGATTCCTAACCTCTCATCCGCTTGCTGGCCTAATACCCCTAACTGCTCTTCCCTGTAGGTCTGATCCCCCTAACTGCTCTCCCCTGCCATCCTGATCACCCCTAACTGCCTCTGCCTCAGGCCTGCCACCATGGCTTTCTCTGGAAGGATGTTCAGAAGGTTGCAGAGAAAACATCGCATCTAATTAGCATATTGCCCTTTTATTAGTATAGATTACCATTTTTGAATTTTTAAAACTATACCTTATTTTTTACTGATAAAACATGTTAGAAACTAATAATATTTTATTTAAAATATGATGAAAATGAAATGCAAAGAGGTTAAATAAATTGCCTAAGATCATAAAGCTATTGAGTAATGAAGACAGGATAGAACATAAACACTACTTGATATTGTCTCTCATGATCTCCCCATTGGCCACTGAGCAAATTAGCCATGGCCATCTTTGGCTTTAGTGTTAATTTTTGACTCAGTTAGTGGTGCACGGAAGACAGTATCACCTGGGAAATAATGTGGACACTTCTCATAAAGTACAGCTATAAAAATTTAATACATCAAAGTTATTAAATATTGCATGCTATCTAGCTCTAATATCAGTCATATCAGTTCTCTCTCTCTCTTTCACTTTCCATCTATTCCTCAAAAAATAAGACAGACAGAAAATTATTTGCTCACTCTTTATGTAGATACATATTACTTAGGTTATTTTCCATTTGCTGCATTTGATAAATCTAAACTATTGCTGTACAAATGTGTGAATTGATAGCTAGCATTTAATATTAAAAAGATGTGTCATTTGTCATGTTGGCATATACTTTATGTGGTATTTGTGTTGTACCATGTCATAAACCAATGGGATATTCTCTAGTTTGACACTTCAGAAAAAAAAAAAAGCAATTTAATTCTGTCAAAAAAAGTGAAAGGAAAGGATAGCTATTTTTTTGTCCACAATATGAACATTTTGTCATTTTCAAAGTTAATTCAAGTGTCTATCACAGCATTGGATTAAGTCAATATTAATATTGTTATATGATGATTATTTTAAAGAATATTAAAATGTATATATTATGAATTATAGTTAGTGGGTTTTGAGGTAAAAGTAATACTTACTGAGGACTTTCCATCATAGCTTAACTAGTAAAGCTGATCTTGATAAACTATTTTCTGAGGCTTTTAGACGTAGAAAGAAAACATCATAGCATATCCCCATCTGTGCATATTCACAGTTTACAGTTTGATTCCAACATTGGGACAGATAGTTTGAGAAATCTTTGTTTCATCCATGTCGTTGACCTATGAGGTTGGTTCAGGACTTTACGTGGATCAGTTATGTGCTGTCATGATAGAACAGTTTTTCTGTTATACTTCTGAATCTGCTCAGAATGTCTTCTTTTTGACAGTACAAAATTTAACACAGTTCCTGCCATATCCTTGGCATACACTATATATTTATAAATGTATAAGCGAATGAATGAAAATTTTAAATATTTTGTCTATCTAACTAAATTCTACAATTGGTTGTACTTTGTCTATATTGGTTGTCTTTCAAGTTTAAATGGAAACCTCTACAAAGTGAGTACTGAATTATCCATAGATTTTATCAAGGGCATCTTACTGTTCATTTATCTAGTGGACCACTCATTTACGTTCTGATATGTTTAGAAGAGTCATCTTCCAATTTTAATTTTGAGATAAATCCATGTCACCTGCAACTCACCTTATTGTTTTTAAAAATTGTTTGTTTTCTTTTCATCTAATAGAATGGAAAGAGGGCATGGGGTTCAAATTCACTGAATAGCATTTGGGATTCCAGAGAGTGTAGTTATTATATATGTTATTTTACTTCTCTAAATGATTTACTCATTTTTGGTTCTAAAAATTGTTATTATTTACATTTTTCTATAACTTAAAATTAGCCAAGATTAAAGAGGGAGACAGTCTGTTGTAGGTTAAATGTACAAGAACCTGGAATCAGCAAATTGTAAGGTTCTAGCCCCCAAATTTATAAACTGACCTTGGGTAAGTTACCTATCTGGCTAAGTTACCTATCTGGCTAAGTTCCTACATGAACTTCAGTTTTTATTTCTATGCAATGAGGATAACAGTAACTAAGGATTAAGGTTGTGAGGATTAATTGAGGTTACTCATCAGAAACATTTATGACAGTGTTTGTTACATATATTGTTCAGTGTTGGTAAGGGAGAGAGAGTAGATAATCTCTGAAGAATGCGAAGCCTGGAGGGAGAACAGGGAACTTTGTCATTCAGTGTTAGCCTTTTTCAATCTGTTCTCTAGATCTACACTCACTTTAAATCCCACAGTAGATTAAGAATATTCCAACAATCCTAGGTTGCCTGGCCAGCTTGGCTCAGTGATGGAGACATCAGCCCAGGGGATCTTGGTTTGACTCCTAGTCATGGCACATGCCAGGGTTGTGGCTCAATCCTCAGTAGGGGTGTGGAGGAGGCAGCTGATCAGTGATGCTCAGCATTAACGTTCCTATCTCTTTCCTCTCTGAAATCAGTAAAAACATATTTAAAAATAATCATAGATTTCTGATTATCTATTGATTTTATATTATTTCCCAAATAAATCTCCGGTTGTTTCATTGATAATTAAAGAAAGCAGTAACCATGTTTTGAGAGTTATCATTATGTCGGAAACCTGACTTTGTGTGCCTATGGTGACATGGAAGTTCATGTAGAAGATTCTTTAAAAAGATACTAACAGGATATATGAATAAGTAGATTATGGAAGGCTACAGTAGAGCAGATATAAAGATATATAAGCAGGTACAATTCATGGGTAGAGAATAATTTTAAGGGTGCACTGAGATAGCCAAACAGTTTTCATCAGCTGAATTGCTATTTTTAAGTACAGGGTGGAACTAAAATAGGTTTACAGTTGTGAGTATGAAAAACACAGTTTATTCTTATATTATTGTTATTTATTAATTGTAATTTTTTCCATACAAATTAATGTAAACCTACCTTTCACCCTGCATGCTTGAGGCCCTCACTGTCATGTATGCCTGTCATTCCTATTCAAGTTCCCAAAGTTTATTTCCTTTTCCACAGTATTAGTGAGAAGACGTGTAAATATACTAATTATTGGTGGTGACCTACTTTAGTGCGAACCAAAATGAACTCATGAAAGAATTCCAAATCGGATATCTAAGGACCAGGAGAAAAATTCTCAATTCTATAATGTTCTTCAGTAGAACAGGAAGTTTATGTTATAAATCTAATGTTACAGATGCTGACAATACTTCAAACAAACATGAAAGCAAATCTTCTTGGAGAGAGATACGGTGGCTGTAATTTTCCCTGTGACATGCCATCGGAGTTATCTATATGATGATCTCCAGACTGAGGCCCACCTTTCTAACTGCTGCTGCAGTTGGTTGGGCTGCTGGTGTGCAGACTCTTCCTCCAGTCTAATTGCCAGCTGACCTCCTGCTAAGAGCTTCCAAGAAGAGGCCCTGGTGGAAAATTATGAGAAAGTCCCTCTAAATCCAACAGCTGGGATTGGTAAGGAGTGACTGAAACAGCCGTGGGAGGAAGTCATTTGTGAATCCAGGACCCAGGGAGGAGGAGAAGCATTTGTTGTCCTGAAACCAGAGTAGAGTTCAGGAGCATTTCCAATTATGTTTTAGCAAATGTGAGCGCCTGGGCTCCAGCTGGGAAGTGAACATCTTGTGTGCTCTATGGATCAACCCCCCTTTCTCTATGCTCCTGACCCAGATCTATTTTGTTTCTGCACTTCCAGCACTCTCGGCCATTCTATGTTCTTAAAAGCCAGTTTCCTATAGTAAATGTCCAGTGTTTACTTTTTATTTTATTAATCACATGAGGATATTTTCCATTAATTTTTAGGGAGAGTAGAAGGGAGGGGGAGAGACAGAGAAATATCAATGTGAGAGAGGCACATCGATTGGTTGCCTCCTGCATGTGCCCTGACCAGGGCCAGGGATTGAACCTGCAAACAAGGAAGGTGCCCTTAACCAGAATTGAACCTGGGACCCTTCAGTCCATGGGCTGACACTCTATCTACTGAGCCAAACTGGCCAGGGTCAGTGTTTGCTCTTTAAAAAAATATATATATATATATTTTATTGTTTTTTTACAGAGAGAAAGGGATAGGAATAGAGAGTTAGAAACATTGATGAGAGAGAAAGATTGATCAGCTGCCTCCTGCACAGCCCCTACTAGGGATGTGCCTGTAGCCAAGGCACATTCCCTTGACTGGAATGGAACCTAGGACCCTTCACTCTGCAAGCCGACGCTCTATCACTGAGTCCAAATGGTTAGGGCTAGTGTTTGCTTTCTATCTGACTGATATACATGGTTCTCAAAACTCACATATGTGGATGAGATATTTTCATTTGTAATTTATTTTGGATCTTTAGTAACTCTGAACCTAAAATAAGTATTTTCTTTAAAGTTATTCCAGTGACATGCATTTTGCTACTCATAGTGACTGTTATTCATCCATATATAATATTATAAGATGTGTCAACTAATTATAACATCAAGGTGCTAATGAGGTTTATTTATTCTCTACCCCTTTATTTTACAAGATGAAACACTGAGTCTTTATACCATACATAATTTCCTAAGCATTATCAAAACATATTATTAGTATTTCAGTCACCTAAGTAGAGAAATAGAATACTTAGAATTTTCAATTTGAATTATGAATATGCAATTGCATAGTGATCACTAACAAACATATCTTTTCTCCCCATGGAATTTATGATTACTTGCCAACTGGAGAATGAATACCGTGTTTTTCTCAATTGGTGGAGATAAAAGCTCTGGCTTCTAAATGACTGTTTTTGACTCCGGATCTTGTAGTCACCAAGACTGTGACTTGAGTCCACCTGCTGGCCTCCTCTGTACCTCTGTTCCCAATCTGTGAAACTGGTAAATGCCAACATCGAAGGGCAGTGGTAGTGATTAAATAACAAAATATAAGTGACCCTTGGGACAAAGCTTAGGTCCTATTAACCCCTTTATCATTGTTAGTCAATATTACTATTATTATTATTAATGTTACTAGAGGCCCAGTGCACAAAATTCATGCACGGGGGGTGGGGAAGTAGGTTCCCTCAGCCCAGCATGCACTTTCTCCAATCCAGGACATCCTTCTCACAATCCTGGTCCGCTGCCTCCTAATCACTCGCCTGTCTGCCAGCCTGATCACCCCTAACTGCCCCCCTCTTGGGTGGTCACTCCTAACTTTCCTCCCTACCACTTCCCCCCCCACCAACCTAGTCACCCCTAACTGTCCCCACTGCCGGCCTGGTCACCCCCAACTGCATCCCTTGCTGGCCTGGTTGCCCCTGTTGCCCCATGCCAGCCTGGTTGCCCCCAAATGCCCTCCTGCTGGCCTAGTCACCCCCAAATGCCCCCCTGCCAGCCTGGTCATCCCTCACTAACCCCCCTGCTGGCCTGGTCACCTCATGCAGCCTGTTTGTTCAATCATTTGGTAATCCCTCACTAACCCCCCTCTGACCTGGTCGCCTCACACAGCCTGCTTGTTCCGTCGTTTGGTCATCCCTCACTAAGCCCCCTGCCAGCCTGGTCATAGGCAGCCATCTTGTGAGGGTATAATGGTCAATTTGTATATTACCTCTTAGGATTGTTTTCTCTGCAAATGGCATAGGACTTTTTGCAATGAACAACTCTGAAAGAAGTATTTCATGGATTATCATTCTGAGTCATAGCATGTAATTTGCTGAAAATAATTTTAAGATTCAAAGTACAGATCAATTAAATGACACTTAAGAGTGCATTTACAGTAATTATTTAAAACATAATTGGCAAAGGTTAGCATATATAATTTATTTTTGATTGCATAGCTATTAAATGTCTGTTCTGATTATTTGATTCATAATACTATATACAGTAAGGTTTAAATTTTATTTAAAAATTCAAATCTGCTTAGTAATTTTAATTTCTTGGTATTGTCTTTGTGCCACATTATAGGCATATTATCTGTGATAAAAGATGAATAAGACATGGAGATATGGTTCATGCATGGGCTGGGCAGAAATATAGATGATTAATTATACCACTATATGTTAAACACTATACCAGAAATACGCTAAAAATCTCACATGAACATAAAAGCTTAAATATAACAATTATATGTTGCAGACAAGGTTTTCTCGGGGAGACATCAATGAAGTTGCAATTTTGGGGTTCATAAATGTGAAAGAGAAAGGATTTTAGGTAAAGATTGGCATAGCAAATGTACAAAAGTATAAAAAGTGATGCTTTTTTAGTAACGTTCAAGCAATGTATTAGATAAGATGAGGACGTGAAATTGATGAGAGCTGAGGTATGACTTTTAAGAAAGTTTAAGAGAGGAAAGAAAAGAGAGAGTGAGGGAGAGAGATGTTGATTCAGATACTTGCATGAAACTCACCAATCCAGATGTAAATGAGTTCCACTTTGTCATTTTTAAACAATTTTCCCTGCATCTTTAGCTATGAAACTTTTCTTTGATGAATATTCATTATAATGTCAGAAAAAATAATAGCTAAAGGGATAGAGAAATCAAATCATTCTTTTCTCATTCATATCTCTTAATTACATGCATCATGAGATTTATTTAAAATGTATGTATTAACTAAACATTGTTGTTTCATTGTTAACTATTCAATGAACCATTCTGCCAACTACACCTAACAAAATTAAGAACCCCACTTACATGGATTCAAATTGCCTTCAAATGAGAAGCCATGTTGTAACATTGCATATGGTTTTTACCTTTAATTTTGTCCATGGAAGGAAGGAAATCGTTTACCTCTTGGACTTTGAGCTTAGGTGAGTTAAGAGCAACAGCTTCCTGTTTCAGGGTTTGTTATTTGTTTTGGATGCTGTGGCACTAATGAACAACTCCAACTTACTCTTAAACAGAAATTCCTCCCCAGAGCCCACTGCGAAGTGTAAGATCACTATTCACTCCCTGACAGACCTCGTACTGCTAATGAACATCAGTGTTAACCTATAGCTGTGCAAATCCCTGGCTTGTCTATTTGAGATGAGCGCTCCATAGCAGGATGAAAAACATTCTTATCTCTCATAACTAATGAGAAACAAGCCTGCTGCCCTGCCAAGGATAGTGCTGAGAATGTGCCTCCAAGGGATCACTAAAACTATCCCAAAAACTCTATTCAGGATCATTACAGATCTCAGCACAGCATTTTTCATGTATTTATTTGAAAAGAGCATAAAATAGAATTTGATTGTACATGGTGGAGACTCATTTACTCTAATGCAGATCATTATTTATCTAAAAAGAAATATTTCAGGAAACTCCACACTGTTCTCCACAGTGGCTGCACCAGTCTGCATTCCCACCAGCAGTGCACAAGGGCTCCTTTTTCTCCGCATCTTCACCAGCAATTGTCATCTGTTGATTTGTTGATGATAGCCATTCTGACAGGTATAAGATGGTACCACGTTGTCATTTTGATTTGCATCTCTCAGATGATTAGTGACTTTGAGCATGTTTTCATA
Organism: Pipistrellus hanaki; assembly: GCF_964339955.1. Classification (NCBI taxonomy): domain Eukaryota; kingdom Metazoa; phylum Chordata; class Mammalia; order Chiroptera; family Vespertilionidae; genus Pipistrellus; species Pipistrellus hanaki. The sequence continues at coordinate 40,112,689 of NC_140507.1, read as the reverse complement.
TGCCTCTAAGCCTTTTGTATGTCCTCTTTCGAAAAGTGTCTACTTAGGTCCTTTGCCCATTTTTTTGATTGAGTTATATGAGTTCCTCTTGTTAAGTTATATGAGTTCCCTGTAATTTTGAAGATTAGATCCTTATCGAAGATAACATTGGCCGATATGTTCTCCCATGCAGTGGGCTTTCTTATTGTTTTGTTGATGGTTTCTTTTGCTGTGGAGAAGCTTTTTATTTTGATGTAGTCCCATTTGTTTATTTTCTCTTTAGTTCTCGTTGCCCTAGGAACTGTATCAGTAAAGATATTGCTACTACATATGTCTGATATTTGGCTGCCTGTGGATTTACTAATTGAGCATAGTAACTTGGGTTGATTTCTGAGTTCTCTATTCTGTTCCATTGGACTATACATCTTTTCTTGTGCCAGTACCAGGTAATTTTGAGAACAGTAGCTTTGTAATATAGTTTGATATCTAGTATTGAGATCTCTCCTACTTTGTTCTTTCTCAGGATTGCTGTGGCTATTCAGGGTCATTTTTTATTCCATATATATTTTTGGAGAGTTTGATCTATGTATGTGAAATATGCTGTTGGTATTTTAATGGGAATTGCATTGAATCTATAGATTGCTTTGGGTAGCATGGGCATTTTAATGATGTTGATTCTACCAATCCATGAATACTATCCCTACTATTTCCAATGGTAAGAGTTCCTTCTTTTTCAAAGCAGCTTAGTATTCCATTATGTAAATATGCCACAACCTTTTAATCCTCTCATCTGCTCATCCATGAACACAGTTACAAATGGAACTGCCATTTGGCCCAGTGATCCCACTTCTAAGAATATATCCCAAGAAATCAGAAACAGCAATCAGAAAGGATATATGCACCCCTATGTTCATAGAAGCACACTTTACAATAGCTAAGATTTGGAAACAGCCTAAGTGCCCATCAGCAGATGAGTGCACTAAAAAGCTGTGGCATATTTACACAATGGAATACTATGCTACTGTAAAAAAAAGAATTATTACCATTTGCAACAGCATGGATGGACATGAAGAGCATTATATTAAACGAAATAAACCAGTCAGAGAAAGATAAATACCACATGATCTCACTCATTTATGGAATATAATGAACTTCATAAACTGATGACATTCCAGAGACAGAGAAGCATTAAACAGACTGTCAAACCTCAGAGGAAAGGCAGGGGAGGGATGGGGGTTAAGAGATCAACCAAAGGACTTATATGCATTCATATAAGTATAATTAATGAACACAGACACTAGGGGGTGAGGGTATGTGCTAGGGGAGTGGGAGTGGTTGGGAAGAGGTTAATGGGGGAAAAAGGAGACATATGTAATTTTTTAATCAATAAAGAATAAAATAATTTATGAGCATCTTTTAATATGCCTGTTGGCTAGTAATGTCTTCTTGAAAAAATGTTTATCTGTATTCTCTACCCTTTTTTAAATGAAATTGTTTTATTGTTGTAAAAAAAAAGAAATATTTCACATAGTTATTTAATTTTAGGTATCAAAAAACATTTGGGTTATTTGCTCCATTTGGTTGTCTAAGCACAAACTAAAGATTTGATCCCTGGATCAAACAGCTAGGGAACCTAATAACAGGGTGATTCATTGGGGTCAGGATTTAAAAGTTAGATAGCAAGGCGGAAAATGCATATTCTTCTAACACAGACTTAGAGAATAGATAGAATTTGCCCTTTGACCCAATTCATTAACTCCTGGGAACTTTAAATGATATTTCTACATTATCTTGTCCCCCCAGATTCACTCCTTATATTTAATTCCAAAATGTTTTTGTAGGAGTCAATTCAAAGAATGATTCATGAAAGATGTCATGATCAGAAATGTGACCTGCCTAAAAGCTAGTTCCTCTTCTATAACCAACTATAATAAACCAAAGCAAAACTAAGGTACCATAACCTATCATATAGCTGACCTATGCAGCACGATTTCCAACAGTTTAGAAGACAAGAGCAGAAGTCAGCAGATAAATTCTATTTGAGAGCCCAGCAAGTGAGCTGGCAAGTAAATTATACAGTTTCTGAAAGTCACTGTAACATAGGCCAATAGGTACAGATCCACACTCTGAAGCCCTTTGATACACCTGCCCTTTAAAATTCAAAATGCTTCCAATTTAAATATGAAATATATTGTACAAGGTCCCCAGGAGAATTTGGGAAAGCAACTGGAGGAAAAATAAATTCAATATAAATAGCCTCATTAAATTCACGTTTATATCAGATATATAAATGACTTACCCCCAAGAAATAATTCTTAAGATACTGATGCATTTCAGAAATGTAGATAAAGTGCAGTGGATCTGTAATAAAAAGAAGAGGTATTGAAACTACTGAGACTATCCATGTCTAAACCCATCTACCTCCATGGAGGAATAATAACATCAAAATGAAAGAAAAGACTTTGCATCCACAAGTTGAATATTTTTGCATAAGCATGCTATCCAAACAGGAAGTATAAAAGGCTGTAGATAAGAGTTATTATTGGAACCTGTGAAGGCAAGGGAAAACAGAACCTTTGTAGGGAAATTAACCTTAATATCTTGTCACCAACTGTAACTTGACCATCAGAGATAATACAAATTGCGGGATGTATTCTCATGTAATATTTTCTCCTGGAGACTAGTTCACTCAGAATTGGGGGGACAAACTGAAATCCATAATTTGAGCAGTACACATACATTGGAAAGGGTGCACTCCTTAGGATTCACCAATGTTTCTTCCTGGTGACATTTATTTATTTTCTTTTTAAATTTCATTTTTTAATTACAGTGGATATACAATGTTATACTAGATTCAGAAATAAACATAGTGGGTGGACATTTATATACCTTACAAAATCATCACTCTGATAAGTCTAGTACCTATCTGATACCATACATAGTTATCACTATATTGTTTTTAAAAATATATATTTTATTGATTTTTTACAGAGAGGAAGAGAGAGGAATAGAGAGTTAGAAACATCGATGAGAGAGAATCATCGACCAGCTGCCTCTTGCACACCCCCTACTGGGGATGTGCCTGCAACCAAAGTGCATGCCCTTGACCTGAATCGAACCAGGGACCCTTCAATCTGCAAGCCTACGCTTTATCCACTGAGCCAAACCGATTTCTGCATAGTTATCACTATATTGTTGACTATATTCCCTAGGCTATATTTATAACCATATGACTATTTTAGTACCTGGCAATTCATACTTCTTAATCCCTTTCACCTTTTGCACCCCCAACCCCCAATTCTCCTCTCACCCTCTCACCTGGCAATCACCAATTTGTTTTCTGTATCTATGAGTTTGTTTCATTTGTTTAGATTTTTAGATTCCACATACAAGTGAAATCCTATGGTATTTATCAATATATTCTCCCTTTGCAGAAACAAAGTCAAGTGTATACATTCAACTATTTAAATTTAAAAGCAGATTTGTCAAAGTATTAGGAAAATAATAGGTGAATGGTTCTATTTTCTTGTGTGTCCATAGTAAGGGTACATATTTTTCCACAATAGTCACAAACTATTGAATTATTTGTGGATCAATTTTTTAAAATTATTTCAAGTTCCTGACTTGCAGTTTTACTAAAAAATATAATCACGATCATTTTGAGGTCCTTCTCCCAGGTGGTATCTAAGTTTGGAGTTGGGGTCATGGATTCAAAGGAGTTCAGGCTATTTATTTATTTATTATTTTTTAATACATTTTATTGATATTCTACAGAGAGGAAGGGAGAGTGATAGAAAGTTAAAAATATCAATGAGAGAGAAACATTGATCAGCTGCCTCCTGCATACCCCTGACCGGGGATGTGCCCACAACCAAGGTACATGCCCTTGACTAGAATCAAACCCGGAATCCTTCAGTCCGTAGGCTGATGCCCTATCCACTGAGCCAAACTGGTTTTGGCTAGGTCTTTTAATTGATGTTATATGATTCTAGAGGCTCCTACTGAGGGACTCATGTGTTTCACTGTAATTCTCTGAAGCAGAAGTCATATGAAATAATTTCTTTCACAATGACCATCATTTGTAATGATCAGCTTATAAGATTGCACACAATTAACATAGGCCTCAGTTAAGCAAAATCTCTTGGGCTCTGGCTCTATCCTTTTCAAACTCCCTTTGGTTCATAAGTTACACTTTTTATTTGAACATCCTAATTTGAAACAACTGAAATAATATAAGAATTAAACTATCACAATCATTTTTTTAACCTCAGAATATTTCCCAAGTTTCTAAATTGCCTCTCGTATTTTTAGTGCTATTATTACCTATTGGGGTTACTGACTGGGATGTCAGTTCTTCTGGATGAAGAGAAAATTTTAAGGTCAACAAAAATGAAAGTAAAGCAAACTTAGATTTTTTTTTTTTTTTTTGAAGCTTCACTCCAAAGAAGGAGTGGTCCAGTCGAGAGAAACAATGGACCAGAACTCCTGGGTTATATGGTTTAAACAAGGGGTTTTCTGGGTGGAGACTTTCATTTGTATTCGGGAGTGATTGACATAAAAGGGTCACATAGCGATATTCCTTCTGCACATGCCCTTACCCATAATGCATTAAACAAACAAACAAACAAAAAAAAAAAAACCTATGGAGGGTTGTCAAAACTGGAATGCAAATTTTATTATAATTTGTCCAGGACCCTAGTAAGGTCCTGTTATTTTCCTCTGAGCTTGTGCCAAGAACCAGCTGGATTTGAACCTGCCTGCTGGTGGTCTGCTGGCTGCTGAGCAGCCCATAGAGAGGAAGTCTGAAGGCAATGTTGGTCTGACCCCAGGTTAGGACCCAGGGCAGGCCCCACCCCAGCCACTCACATCTAACTTTCTACCTAACACATACTCTATGTTCCTCAGAGAACAAACAGCATTCTTTTCCATATTTTTTCCTTCTTAAAAAAAAATTAAATCCAGACTCTACCTACATTTTCTTGATCTTTCACCTGCAATGCTCCAGTCAAGGAGGTGGCAGCTGTCTGTATTCCAAGCAGTAGTCAATGGAGGTTGTAATTGCTCATTACGTAAATAGTGGGAAACAGGTCTTCTGGGACAAGAAGATCTACTAATTATGTAATGAAGCGGGCTCTGCCCCGGCATTCCCTTGGCTGGCTGTGGCCAAGCCCTCTTGCAGGCTCTCCTGGGCATAGCTGCTCCCTTTCATTCACAGACCCACTGTGGTTACTGTGTTATTCTTACCTAACAAAATCCTATTCCCATTCATAGGGGGAAAGGATTTTGCCACATGTGTCTCTGGCCTTCTACCTTTTTTTCTGTTTTGAAACAGTTGTTCCTTGAAAGCCTTAAAAACATCAATCCCTCTTGCAGTGAGAGTAGAATGGTGAGGCCCCACCCTTTCCTTTTCTTCTCCTTTCAACTTGGCCCTTCCATGGGAACCACTTTTTCGGAGCACGTTGGCAGAGATAAAGACGGGCATGTGAAGATAAAGACTGGAATGTGCCGGCCAGGAAGGCAGGGGAGCGATTCTCTTCCATCACCCTCATAGCCGAGGTCCCCTTAGCCATGATGCCTTTGCTTTTCAATCCCTTTTTTTTTAAGTATTTTTTTTTTATTGATTTCAGAGAGGAAGGGAGAGGGAGAGGGAGATAAAAACATCAATAATGACATGGAATCACTGATGGGCTGCCTCCTACGTGCCCCATATTGTGGGGATAGAGCCTGCAATCTGGGAATAGGCCCTGACTGGGAATCCAACCAGTAACCCTTTGGTTCCTGAATTGATGCTCAACAGCTGAGTCACACTCAGCTGGGCTGCTTTTCAATCACTTTGTGGTCCATTGGTGCTGAATATTATTTAAAACTCCAGACTTTCCGTCATATAAAGAAACACAGATATTAGTCAAGTGGGTACTATCAGTTGCATAGTCCTCCTTAATTTGATCCAACCCTGATATTTAAAAGTAAAAACCATCTAATGTTGCTTATTTGAATCAGTTTATTTTTTTGTAATTTTATTATTATAATAGAAAGGTTGCTTTAAAAAAAATAGGAAACTGACTATATCTTTTTTCACTTTTTCATATCCTTAATATTAAATGCGAAACAAGGCTGAAAAAGGAAGAGAGGATCATGTTGGCAGAGTTCCCTGTGAGAAGTTCTTGCCAAAATCTATGGGTGATGGGGAAACAATGAGGCTTATTTATTCACTAAATTCCAACTCAAGTGTAATATGCCAATAAATGTAATCCTGTGATAGAGTTGTATCCTTGGTTGTTTATTAAATTATCTCTTTTTCTTCAATTATTCCTCAGTGGCAGAAATTTAACATCGTCCCTTGTAAGTCTGACATGTGCTAAGTGCTCAAAGGGTGGATGATGTAGTACATTTAAATGTTTAATTTTTTTTAATGTTTTCTCTTAGTAAAGTAATTAAGGGGACATTTGAATAAAGCTCATATTTATAAAAATAAAATCATCACCATTTGAATAGAACTTGCATTTATAAAAAAAGTAAATTCATAGCATGACTTAATCTTGGGAGTACAAAAATATCACTTAGAAGCTTATTTTTATAACCTTAGGATAATGATTTCACAGGTGAGATTTCAGAAGGCGAGGGACTGGGGAGTTGCCAAAAGTAACAAAACAGGGGAATGGAGAGCATGGACATTATAGAATCTCTGGGACTTAGTGATTTTTCATCTGGAATGACAGAAGTAGGAGTAAAAGTATTTTTAGTCTAGGGTGAGCTGATAAGTGCAAAAAACTGAATTTCAAGAGCTGATAGGGTGGGTGGAGAAGTAGTTTGAAGGAAGAAAGGAAACTGGATTTTATATTTTGAAACTTTAGGTATTATTTTCAGCTATGACCATAACCAGAAATGTGATATGGAGCAAATCTCTTAAGTTTTAGGATTTTTATTTCTCATCCATAAGAAAGAAAGAAAGAAAAAAAGACTAAAGAAGGCTGTCTTCAGGCTCAAGTGTCAAAATTATTCTAAAACCATTGTTCCATGATTTTTGACAGGAAAACCTGAGTTGTAAAAGGCAGGGGCAGAGTAAGAGTGAAATAGATTTTCATATTCAAAGGAGGGTGTTTTACTAGTTGTTTTATTTTTTAAGTGAAGTAAATTTTCTAATGTATATATTAGAAAAGAGAGGATAACTTATCATCTGGCCCTGAAAAATATGGATGAGAAAGTATTAATCGAGCAAACATCAATAGCTTAGATTTGGTCTAGAAAGGGTAAGATAGTAACAGCTATAAATTATACATATGCATATACATAAAATATATTTAAGCATAATATATGTCATATATTATATATTGCATGCTAATAATATATATAAAGAGAACACAGGTATATGAAAAGATAAAAGAAAAAGTAATAAGAGAAGCAATTTAAGGACTTTCTGAGAAATTTCTCAAATTTCTCAGGAAGATTGAAAATGAGGTGCTATTGAGTGAAAAGACCAGAAATTGAATCAAGAACATAATAGACAATACAAAGCTTAGAAACCAGGTGCATGAAAAAAGAGGCCATTCAACGAGGCAAAATGAAATGTTTAAAAAGGAATCAAGATTAAGTTTGAGAGTAGGTAACATGAAACTTAGAGAATATGAATGAGCGCACTTTCTCTAAAAATGCCTTGGCTTCCACTCTTATGCATTTGAAGATAATATGCTGTTTTAACTGGCTGATCATATTGTCTTGGACAGAAAATTGCATAAAGTCACTTGGATGGGTGATATTCTAGGTCAGAACAAGGATGTGCATCAGAGAATGGAAGGGGATTCCGAGACTGAAAAGTAGATTTAGGAGGCTAACAGGAAGCTAGGTTCTCCTTTCAGGTCTCAAGATTTAAAAAAAACGGTACATAGTGGAGTGAGGGGTATCACATGGTAACAGGAGGCAGGGATATTACATGGAGTAGAGCAGGTAGAGGATTTCTGAGGCAAGGGCTTTGCTAGGGACAAGAATACAGCTGTTAATCCACCTGGAGCTTTCTTGGAATAACACATAATTTCATATATTATAGGTATATGTTTTATTTTCCACCGTATAAAGAAAGCAGTAGATTAAAATCTAAGTAACCCAAGAACTCAGGGAACTGTAGAATAACTTGTATCATTCCCTTTGGGCTGGGGTGGTGCTCTAAGTGAATTTAATACCTGGCCCCTTATATCCCAACCAATGTGGCTTCATATTTTGAATAACAATATACCAGGAGGGTTATGTTTTCAAACTATAAAATGCAGGAATGAAAAGGTACTGATTCCGATGTCAGCAGACGAATGGGAGGAAATTATCCCAATCATGAAAATGTGTGGCATTCACCTTGCTTCCTAAAACCTTTTTTTCTTCACTTAAAAGGGAAAACTAGAACCAGGGTAGTCACAGAGGCAGGGTGTTAAACTGCCTTCCTAAATAGAAAGTAAGAAACAGATTTTGCTTCGGTTCATTTTCCCTCAGGGATGAGACTTCCCTCTTTTGCCCACATCGTACTGTCCATTCTGGCCTCTAAATGTGCGTGGCCTGAATTATTGTAGAAGGAGCCTTGTTTCAAGTTAGACCAAACTGGGCCTGAACTGGGACAGGGCAGAGTTTGGGGACCCAACCAGGCATTATTCTAATCGATAATCAATCCATAACAGATGCCAACTGGGGATTCGCATGTGTAAACCAATGGTCTTTGTTCGGATGGGGTATGTGATTTCTCTCACAACTTCCAGCAGCTCGATCCCTCCCACCTTTAAGTCCCCTTCCACAGCTGATGGTTACCAAAAGCATTATAAACCCAGTCTTTTTCCAAAAGTTGAAAGTTGGAGGGCATGATCCAAGATTACATAAGAGTGCGATTTGTTAAGCAGTTTTTTAGCATTTGTCTTGATTAAAGCATTGATTTCAGTACTTCAGTGAATAAAAGATCAATACACTTCAAGGCATTTCTTAAACCTTATTTCAAGAAGATAAACACCAGCTGCACCCAAACTGGACTGGGATATCTCAAGAAAGAGTTACAAACTAAGCACAATGGGAGATCACAGAGGAAAATTTCACAGAGATGCCTTCCCTGAGAGATACACTGAAATAGACCTTGAAAAACTGGAATACTTTCAAGTGACAGAATTGGGGATTAGGGACATTATAGGTAAATGTAATAGTCTGAAGTAAAGATCAAAGAATAAAGATCAAGGCCTTTTGAAATGTTGATTTATTCCACTGAATAGAATAAGGAATACATTTAAATTTGATAATCATTTGTATGAGAATGCTAGTTAAAATTTAAAAAAATGATAAAATTGCATTAAAAATACAGGAAAGAAATTTAAAGGACAAATTACAAAAGTATGAGTAAACCTCCTCAGCATCCAACAAACCCTTTTGATTTTCCTGTCAGTCATTTCCTATGCCTTCTTTCCTACACTTAAACACTATAGTTTTATAAAATTTTAAACCTTATACTTTCTTTATATAATGAAATGTAAGTGTTCAACTTTTTTTTTTTTGCACAATATTAGGTTTAAATTAATAATCCATAGTGTTGGCCTATGGGTTATTATAGCGATTTTTTTCTACTATTTTAAAAACAACACCGGATTAAAGTAGTGACAGTAAATGCCTTTTTCCTGTGCCCAAATTAAGAAAACATGTTTTCTATTTAGTATCATGTAAGTTTTGGGTTTATTGGAGATACCCTTTACCAAATAAAGTTTTCTTCTTCTTGTACCTGACTGAAAAGTTTTATAATAAATAAACATTTAATTTCTCTCTATCTTTTGATGTTAGCATATGCTTTTTTTTTCTCATTTTCCCTGCTAAATTGGAATTTTATGTTGATTAATTTATAAAAACTTGCAATTTTTAATATATTATTAGCTTCAAAATACAAATATAGTTTGCCCCCCCAAAAATGTCTACACACTTAGCAACTGGTAGCTCAATTGATGTTTCTTTCTTTTCAGATTTAATCCATTGAAGTTAATAATTATTCAAGTGTGTATACATTTTTTTGGGACACCCTGTATTTTGTTCAGAATTTTTTCTGTCTCTCAATACTTATGAGCCTTATTGTGTTGTTCTTTTTCTTTCTTTTTTCTTTCTTTCTTTCTTTCTTTTTTTTCTTTTTTTTTTTTTTTTTACTTTTCTTGTTAAATCCTTTTAAAAAATGATTTTATATTGCTTTTTAGAGAGAGAGGAAAAGGGAGAGAGAGAGAAACATAGATGTGGGAGTGAAACATTAATCATTGATTGGTTGCCTCCTGCCTGCCTGGCACTGAGGATCAAATGGCAATGTTTCAGTGCATGGGAAACCTCCACCAACTGAGCCACACAGGCCAGCGAACAAGTTACTTTGTCATCCTTGCTGAATTTTAGTGTCATAGTTTTGTTGACCTCATACAAGGTGGGCAGTGTTCATTTTCTGAAAGAGGTTGGACAAGTTTGGTATACCTTCTTCCCTAAATAGGAAAATGTCACTTTGGAGTTTTCTTTAGGATAGTTTAATTCATTTAATGAACATAAGTTATCTAGATTTTCTATTTTATCTTTGTCAAGTTTACTAAATTGGGCTTTTAAAGCAATTTTCCCATTTTGTTTATGCTGTCAAATATATTACCATACATTTTTCAGTAACATCCTCTTATAATTATTTAATGTCAATAGTCTCTGTAGTGCTGCTCCATTTTATTGGTAATTTGTGTTATCCTTCTTCATTTTTTTGATCTGCTATGATAGGTGCTTATGAATTTTATTAATCTTTTCAAAGGAGAAACTTTTGCTGTGCTAATTTTTAAAAAATACTAGGTGTCTGATTTCACTTGATTAATTGACCAACTTAACTGTATAATTTTATTTCTTTTTAGCTTTATTTGCTCTTCTTTCCTAGATTTTTGAGACAGAGACTTAGATCATTTTAACCTTTGTTTTTTTTACTAATAAAAGCATTTAAAGCAATACATTTTCAGTTAAATATGGATGTAGCTGATTCAAACATCTGTGATATATCATAATTTCATTTTATTCAATTTTTTCTAATTTTAAGTTTTGAGCTAAAGTAATAAATGTTCAACCTTGATTTACTTTATCAAAAGAAAATACAATTCAGAAGTAAGAATAATAATAAAAAAGAGCAGTTATGTAATCAATGCTTAATGCATGCCAGGTAGTGCATCAATCATCCTTAGAATGCAAGTCTAATTAACAAATGGTATCTATCTTCCAGCTCTGAGACCCAGAGACAACTACCCTGTATTGATTTCATCTTAGGAAGCACATTGCTTGTCTGAAACACCTTACTTTGGATAAGGATGCTCAATACAAAAATATGTTAATAAATGTGATTTGGAGACAAATGTCTGTGTTTGTCTCCTCCCAGTAAGCTTCAGAGTTTCCATATAAGTAAAATTTCTTGCACACAGAATACTGTTCTCCATTAACACACACACACACACACACACACACACACACACACACACACAACATAGCTGCTCAATTGTCTGTGTCTGCTAGAGCCAACTGTCCACTATGGTTTTCTTCCTTTGCTCACTGCGTGCCATTTAGTCGTCGAGTCACAATAAACCAATTCATTATATAACAACTAATAAAGAAGTGAGTTTTAAATGTCTGGGTTTGACTCTGGGCATCTTCCTTAACATTTCTATGCGTTATCCCTAAAAAGAAAAATAAGAATAACAAATCCATCAGAGGCTATCGAATAGCTTTGCCAGAGGCTCAGATAAATCTCTCTTTCCTTTAAAATTGCTCATATAACACATTTTAAAACCATGGATTTAAATGTTTGATAATTCTTAGTATCTATATTTATTTATATGATTCTGAAAGGAAGCCGGAAGCTTCTGGATTAAACGCAACTACCATTCCTTAGAGTCATAGCTGCTGCTGTGCCCCCCTTCAGGATGATGCCCGGAGCTCCAGGTGGCCGAGCTTGCACAGGCAAAGGAGTTCTTTACACACCACAGGGGAGAACCGACATTGTGGAGTTCATAGGCTCCACACCGCCCCCTTCTGGGAGATGGGCAAACGTTTGCTCTCTAATGTGTTCCAATGCTTTGGGGTGTAAACAGCCTGCTCCTTGGCTCCAGGTTTCATTCCACTTTGAAATGTAAACACATTTTAAGATAAATATCAAAATCTCTCTGGAGGTCTCTCCCTATCTAATCAGTCATCTCTTCACTTCAAGACTTGTCTTTTAATCCAGTTTCCTTGCTCAGAAAACCCTGAAGGTACAAAAACATGGAAATGTTCAGTCTCCTGATAGTGTTCAGTATCATATAATTATGAAGACTAGGAATTTATATCACAGAAAAGCAAACTAAAATTACAAAACATATATTTTCTGAAATTTTAAAAATATTTATTTTATTTTTAAAACTATATTTTTATTGAATTTTAGAGAGAGAAGAAAGGAGAGGGAGAGGGAGAGGAGAAATATCCATGTGATCAGCTGCTTCCTGCATGTCCCCTCCTGGGATCAAACCTGCAACCTGAGCATGTGCCCTGATAGGAAATCGAACCAGTGACCCGACCCTTTGGTGCATGGGTCCATGCTCAACCAACGGAGCCAACACAGGCCTGGATGACATGACAAAGGTTTCTATTTGTGCCACTAATACAACTAGCAGGTATTAGTCTTTTCTGTACAAATCCGAAAGTAAGACCCTTTTGAAATGAAAATTAAACACATCTATCTAATTGTCACTAACCTGGGACACGATGAGAATATCGCATTTCAAGTAATCATACATATGCTATGTTTCCTCAGAGAGTTAAGCTTCATGCAATATTTTTGGAAACGCCAAAGTTTTAATAAGAGCAAGTCAATGAATCTCATGTACCTATTATAAAACATGACATAAGGCAATATAATTAAAACTAAACGCATTTCCTATGGTGAAATGAACTTACAGAAATGAAGGTGTTTATTTATTAAATGTGATCTCTGGGGCTCTCCCTGATTCTTTCCCCTCCTGGGAAGGCTTGGCTTGTTTGCTTCCTCTCTCACGCCTGCTTGCTGTGTAATTTAAACCTGATGCCTTCCTTTGGGAAACAAAATTTGATCGGAGAACAGCCTGCACGACCAGCTAAACAAATTACCAGTGTTTTACTCACTTTTTCTCCTGTATCTTTCTTTTTTTTAAGAATCAAAAGAATTGCGTGCAGGGTTTTACAAGTTTGTTGTACAGTTCAGATTTAATTTGTTACAACAAGGAGGACATGCCTGCTCTTCAGTGACATAGCTGGGTGGTGAGAGTGTGCTTAGAAACCAGCACAGCTCTGCTCGCTTTTGTCTCATCCCCTGCAGTCTGTTCTCTGACAAGCTTTTGGCTTCTGAGTAATGCATTTAGATGGCAATTGGTAAAATTACAAATGCACAGTAAATTAAAGTAAAAACAAATTGTTCTTATGAAATGAAAGACAAAAAGGTTTTATAGCACAGTTAGTTCAAAAAGTGTCAGGTATACCATATGACACTCAGGTGTCTTTCATTAAATAATACATTATGTAGTGAGTACAAACTCCAGGAACTATGGAAATGACTATGAAAGCAGATATCAATAGGAATAATACACAGTTTATGCTGGAGACAGTCTATTTACTCATACTGAGCAAGACATACATGTAAAGGTATTTAGCCAACATGAATCGAGGTAAGCTAAATTTCATGATGCACACTTAAATGAAAAGTTAGATACATTTTTTGGTGTGTTAGTACATTTAACCAATTAATCAGATGCACTGATAAGCTATTTTTCTCATATTTAAACTCATATTTGTTTTTTTTTAAATGACACATCACATTTAAAAAATGTCTAGACTACATGACATATCAAGACAAATATAACTTTATTACACAGGTTATTATTTCTAATTTTTGAAATTGTCAAATATATTCTGAAGTTTAAATTACTGTAAACATTTTAAATAGTATTTTTTAAAAGCCTTATTTCAATTGTTTAACTTCACTTTTAATTTAGAGATAATTTATAAAGACACAGGACATGCTCCAAATTGAAGCAGATTTAGGAATCTGAAAATAACTTAAAACTAAAGTATTTCCATGTGGTCTCATGGAACAGATATCTATGCTTCTTGCAAATTCACTGGTTGAAACCTATGTCCAAAGCGCCGGGGCCTTTTGCGGGAACCTTGAAAACTATGTTGAAGCCATCTTGAGTGGCATTAGCCATCTTGAGTGGCATGTCTTTGTCTAGGAGAGCTGGCTTGCCCCTTCCTGACTTTTGAAGTTACAGTGAGAAGATTGCCATCAATGAGGGAGCTGGTTCTCACATGACCCTGAAAATGCTGGCACCTTGAACTTGGACTTCCCAGCATCCAGAATGTGAAAAGTTGTTCCTGTTATTAAGTGTGTTGAGAGTTTAGCTAAGCTACTCCATGGCATTCTTTTTGACCAGCAGAGACCTTTAACTGACACTCGTGTCTTGCACGCCATACGCTGCAGACCTGAGTCACATGTAAATGTTAGATCATTCTATGACATTTCCAACAGCCCTTGAGGTCAGCAGTTTCCCTCGCCATCCAACACCTTCCTCTTAGATGTCCTTAGATATGAGCCTTGTGAAACTTACCAAAACCCCACCCTTTTGGTTTAAAATGACCAATCCAGTGTTGGCCTGGGAACTCCAAATCATTCTGTGCACAGTCTAATAAAGGCTTATGTCCTGGTTCGAGTACCTCATTATCTCTCTGTATTTTTCCTTGACTTGCTGTGTGTACCCTGGAGGCATGCGGGAGAGTACTTCCTCCAAGACCCTTGCATAATAAACTTCTCTGTTTCAGTTTCTTTTGTCTGGTTTTTTGAAATTTGGCTCACCATTCATGACCCTATGCTCCGCACTAAAGTGTTGCTTTAGCAAATTCATAACAACAAGCAACACACTTACACTTCACGGAATTTGTGACAGGTAGCCACCTTTACTCAGATGGAGAGCCAGTGAAAGAGTCCACCAGATTGTATCCAGCCTCCTTCACATTGAGTCCAGTGTTCCTCCCACACAGAAGCCTCCACAAGTTAGATATGCCGTCCATTGATTTATTCACTGAACTGGCATGCAGTTGAGCATCTACTCTGAATGGCATTTTACTAGGTTTTGTAGATAGAATAGTAAAAAGACTATGATGGGGGTTGCAATCTAAAAGGGGAGGTAGCACAAATTATATTACAATATATCAAATGACAAGAAATAAATAAAGAAAAACAAATAGACTGCTGAGATTAAAAAGAATATTAGTGTTCTGGGGTGTATTGGCTGGGGCCTATTTATATAAAATAACCAAAGCAGACTTTCATTTAACCCAGAAAGTTAAGGTAGAGCTAGATATCTGAAGAGCAGAAAAGACAGCAAACAATGGCTTTGTACTATAGAGACAGAACAGAGAACAGTGATTGCATTGTGTTAGAATGAATATGATAATATATGCCCTTATATGTGTATATGTTGAAGAACTTGGATTTTTTCCCTCCATGTATGATGCAAATAATAAAATGATTTTAAGCAGTGAAGTGATATACATATTCCCTTACCTTGTTGCCATGTGGAAAATATATTGGAAAGATGTAAGTGAAGACACTATTTATGAAATTGCTGTAATTGTCCATGTGAGGGAGTCAGTAAGTAGATTAGGATGTTGAAGCTGAAGATGGAGAAGAGTAAGTAGATTTGAGAAATAGGAACATGCTATTAACAGGACATGCTGATAAAACAGATAATATTTGCAGGAGGTTAAGAAAAAGAGAGGTGTATAAAAGATTACTATTAGGCTTATGGTTTAAGCAACTGAATGAATGAGAGTGTGATTTCTTGAGATTGGTGAACTTAAGGAATTTGAGAATGAGTATTATTTGTATATGGGGAAAAATAAGATTTCGGTTTTGAACATGATAAATCTGAAATGTCTTTGAGAGACACCAAATAGAAACATCAAGGACATATTTGGAGGTGTATGTAAAGGAGAATACAGAAATATGGAACAGACAAAAATGTTTGAACATGACATTGAGCTGGCCTTTAAAATCTTGGAAATAAATAATATAACTAACAGGGGAATTACAAAGCAGAAAAGGGCCTAAAATAATCCCTATAAATTACATAATTTTAGAGGCCAGAGGGCAGAGGATTAAGTAAAGTCTTAAATATGGTTTTAAATCTCTCTTTCCAACTATATTTTGTTAGTATCAATACATTGTCTCTGATGTAATCTTTCTCTTCAAATATAACAGTTTCATCCCATGTTATTATTTATTACATGATTATTTCCTTAAAACTATTCAAATTCTAGCATTTCTATAGAGGCAATGCTTAGGCCTTATAAAAAATGAGTATCAATTAACATCTCTGGATTTTACCTTGAAAAATTATCTAAATTCTTTGAGTTTATACTATATAAATATGAATGGTACTCTGTTGTTTCATAACAGCACTTTTAAAAAGCATGTAGATCTTAAGAAATTTTACTTTTCACTTTATTTGCTATTCCCATTCATTATTTGCTATTAAATGAATGGGCAAGAAAGAAGCCCAGTTGCTTTTGATGTAATCCCATTTGTTTATTTTCTCTTTAGCTTCCATTGCCCTGGGAGCTGTATAGGTGAAGAAATTGCTTCAGCATATGTCTGAGATTTTGCTGCCTATGGATTTCTCTAAGGTTTTCATGGTTTCTGGCTTACATTTAAGTCCGTTATCCATTTTGAGCTTATTTTTGTGTATGGTGTAAGTTGGTGGACTAGTTTTATTTTTTGCATGTATCTTTCCAATATTCCCAACACCATGTATTGAAGAGACTGTCTTGACTTCATTGTATGTTCTTGCCTCCTTTGTCAAATATTAATTGAGCATAGTAGTTTGGGTCAATTTCTGGTTTCTCTATTCTATTCCATTGGTCTATATATGTCTTTTCTTGTGCCACTACAAGGCAGTTTCGAGAACAGTGGTTTTGTAATACAGCTTGATATCTAGTATTGAGATCCCTTTACTTTGTTCTTCTTTCTTGGGATTGCTGCACCTATTCAAGGTCTTTTTTATTCCAGATGAATTTTTGGAAAGTTCATTCTAGGTCTGTGACATATGCTATTGGTATTTTAATGGGGAATGCATTGAATCTATAGATTGCTTTGGGTAGTATGGAGATTTTAATTATGTTGATTCTACCAATCCATGAACATGGTATGTTCTTCCATCTGTTTATTTCTTCCTCTATCTCCTTTTTCAGTGTCATGTAGTTTTCTGAGTAGGTCTTTTACTTCCTTAGTTAAGTTTATTTCTAGGTACCTTATTAGTAATTTTTTTGATGCAATGGTAAATGGGATTTCTTTTTGTAATCTCTCTATAAGGTCACTATTGATGTATAAAAATACCATCAATTTCTAGGTGTTAATTTTGTATAATGCTACATTTCAAAATTTATTTATTAAGTCTAATAATTTTTGATGGAATCTTTAGTGTACAGAATCATCTCACTTGTGAATAATGACAGTTTTATATCTCCTTTTCCAATTTGAATACCTTTTATTTCTTCTTTTTGTCTAATTGTTATGGCTAGCACATCTAGTCCTATGTCAAACAGGAGTAGTAAAAGTGGGAATCCCTGTTTTGTACCTGTTCTTAAGTGAAATGTTTTTAGTTTTTGACCATTGAGTATGATGTTGGCTGTAGGTTTGTCACAAAAGGCTTGTATTATGTTGAGGTATGATCCCTCTATTCCTACTTTGCTGAGAGTTTTTATCAAGAAAAGGTGTTGGATTTTATCAAATGCTTTTTCTGCATCAATTGGAATGACTATGTTATTTTTATCTCTCAATTTGTTTATGTGATGTATCACATTTATTGATTTGCAGATATTATACTATCTTTGCATGCCCAGAATAAATCCTACTTGGTCTTGGTGTATGATCTTTCTGATATAATGCTGGATCCAATATGCTAGAATTTTGTTGAGGATTTTGGCATCTATGTTCATGAGGGATATTGGTCTGTAATTCTCTTTGTGTTGTCTCTATCTAGTTTTGGTATCAAAAGAAAACCTTCTTAACACCAAAAGAAACTATCAATAAAACAACAAGGAAGTCCACTGCATGAGGGGAAATATTTGCCAATGTTATCTCTTATAAGGGTTTAATACCCAGCATTTACAGAAAACTCATATAACTTAACAAAAGAAAGATAAACAACCCAATCAAAAAATGGGCAACAGAACTACATACACTGAGTGGCCAGGCTATTATAATCTCTGAATGCATAATAATCTTGCCACTCAGTGTATATCCTATATAATAAAAAGCTAATATTCAAATTCCCCCCTCGACCAGGAGTTCGACCAGCAAGCAGGCCAGCCAAACGCCCATGTCCCCGCCCCTTGGACAGGCTGGCCAGACCCCCACCCATGCACAAATTGATGCATCAGGCCTCTAAAATATATATATATATATATATATATATATATATATATATATATATATATATATACACACACACACACACACACACACACACACACACACACACATACTGAGCAGCCAGATTATTATGTGTTCAGAGATCGTAATAATATGGCCACTCAGTGTATATTATCCCTTCTAACTCTTAATTTCTCATCTATTAGGGAAGCATGAGAGCATTTTCCATATATATTCACAGAATATGATAAATCAAATATTTTTGCAATGATTTTGACATTTTAATACACAGTACAAACATAATTTATTCTTTTAATTGGTAGTACTGCCATTATTGAAAGTTCATTTGTAGTCCAATATTTTCTTTAAAAATTTATACAGTATTCACAGTTCCTATTTTAAAGAAATTATTGGGGTTACATTGGTTAATAAAATTTTAATCACTCCTTTTATTAGTTATAATGATTTTACAATTAAAAAAGCACACATGCAGTCTCACAGCTCCTTAGGCATTTTTGTCTGTGTTCCTAGACACCCATTAACCTTATTACAAACAGGGGTTGGTGTTAAGCAGGATTTTTTGTCAAGCTCAGTACTTGGTAGGTGTCCAGCAATATCTGTCAAACTAAATTAACACGTTTCTCCTTCTGGCTTGTTTACATTCATATCATTATCTTTTAAAAAAATATGCTAAAAGGAAAATTTGCTAAACAAAGACATTTATGTTTTGTTCAAAGGACCTTCTATAAATCATGAATAATTTAGAATTACTAGTGTTAGAATAAAGAGTTTTATAATATGTATAAACACAGAAATGTAATGTTTAGGTCAGTTCAGTAAAAAACACAAAACAAAACAAAAACACAAGAAAAGTATTCAGCTAACTTATCCACATGATTTGGAAAGCCCAACTGAAATTTTAAAATCTAACTCCCTTCTCTTAGGATGAATTTCATTTTAAGGTGAAAAGTATATCTCCCCTTGTCTTCATTCCTTCCACAATGTTTTTAGTAACTAATCTTATTAACAATGATTTTTAAGGCGTTTATGTTTTGCTTACAGGGAAATAAAAACTAAAAACGTTTAGTTTGACGTTACAACCACCATTGCTCTGTTTTACAATTGTGAATGGAAATATAAAAGCTATAGAATCATAATCCATTACAATGGAAGCAGCCTTAAATATCAACCTAAAAACTCAGCACATGCTCAGTAGTGAGAACCCTGACACCTGGAGTGTGTAAGTGGATATCCTGTGTCTCCACCACTGGGAAGTGTGAGAAATGGATCCAGAATCCCTCTCTCCTGATTCTCAGGAAACTTTCACCACACTGCAGTGATTCCAAGTCTGCTTTTGATGTGTTTGATAATGTTAAAGGAATAATATTAATACATTTGAGAATAACAGCACAAAAGGAATCAGCACAGAAGGGGGTGAGGTAGTAATGTAAACATCTGTTTTCCGATGGTCTTAGGCGACCCTGCTAATGGTTCTCAACCAGGTTGAGAAACGCTACTGTAGAGCCTAAGACCACCAGAAAACACAGATATTTACATTATGATTCATTAACAGTAGCAAATATACAGTTATGAAGTAGCAACGAAAATAATTTTATGGTTGGGGGTCACCACAACATGAGGAACTGTATAGGGTCATGGCATTACAAAGGTTGAGAACCACTGTGAAGGTGGAGAGAAGAAGGAAACACCAAAGTTCTCGGCTACACCTGCTCCAATTAGAGCTCCTGGAACTTGGAATGGATTGGAGGGATGAGAAATGATTATAGCGAGCCCTTCTCCAGGAGTGACCTTAAGTCTAGGCTGGGAGTTTGAGGGAAAGGGAACCATAAGTTTTTGGCCACACTCATCAAGAGGTTCCCTCACGGAATAAGGGAAAGTGAGGTGGCTCATTGCTCCAGCCCAAAGAATCAAAACGCACTTTCTTCCTCTGCCAGGAATGTTCTTACATATTTTCACCTGGATAATTTCTACTCTCCAAGTTCCTTTTTATCCACATCCAAACCTCTAGAACCCAGACAGTGTCTGGATTATATTAGGTTCTCAAAAGATAGACACTAAATGAATGAATGAGTGCATACACAAATAGAGAGAATTCACTGAAAAGACATTGACAAAGCAAAGTCTTAGAGACAATGGAAATGGTATTCTCTACCTCTGAGACAAGTGAGATACATTTTATGTAGGAGAAACTTTTGTGAAACCTCATTCTTCTTAGGAAGCAATGACTTGATGTTTGGTATTTTATTCATTACTTCCTGTCCAGAATTTTTAGTGTATGACCCTTCTGTTTTCTGACTTCTATGTTAAAAAATTAACCTTATCTCAACACTAGAAGACATATGTATTATGCTCAGTGTTTTCTTTCCATTTCACATGTTCTAAAATGCAGAGGAGATTTAAGCTGAAAATAGACCAAGAGAAGGGAGGATGGGTCAAACATATGGTGATAGGATGCAATAAACAAATTATATATAATACAAATATACACTTGAACCTATATAATCTTATTAACCAATATAATCTTATTAACCAATGGCATCCCAATACATTTAATTTAAAAAAACAAAGTTGGGTGGGAAATAAAAGAAATTAATTTTTTCTAAGCCTCACAGAAACATAGGCTATATGTCAACAAAACATTTTAGCCCTTAAAAAATTGTTTCAAATGGTGTTTCTTTAGTTTACACATCAAGGAAGAAACTGTGGCTTAGCAAGATTAAATTTTTACCTCCAAAGAATTAAATAGCAGAGCTAAAGTTAATTCTTTAATAAATAGCATTTCTTCTTAACAAAGCATTTCATTTAATCCATTTGTGTAAACACATGTATGCATTACACTTATTTTTTTCATTAAAAATGGTCTATCTGACACTTATAATTGTGGAATAAATTAGGTTAAAGTTTTCTAAACCTGGGTGGTGGGTCGTGTATGTGATATTCAGTCATGCGAAACAAAGTTGTGGTATAAACTGTCGATCTGCATATTTTTAAGTTCTCCTGAAGATTCTTACTTAATCTACAACCTTGTACCAGGCTAAGGGTTATGTTTGTGAATCACAGTACTGGAGACATAGAACTAATTCCTCTTTATAACCATTTAGTAAGAATAAGATTGTTTTAGAAAATATAAGTCAAGAGTATGATTTATATTAACAAACTATTACAGCTTATCAAAGGAGAAAAAAATTAGCATTTGAAGTGGTCATTTTCCTTAGGTCTGCCCTTGGATGGTGGCTAGGATTTTAAAAGGTGTAATTCAGGCTCATTTAGTAACAGACCATGTCATAAACAGAGGTGAGGAAGTCAGAAGATATGTGCATGTGTAGAATGTATAGCAATGTGAATGGATCATAGAGCTCTGGAAGAAGATATTGAAAAATCGTGCTAGAAGTTTAAATTTTTACCAGATTGTGGGAATCATTATATATATATATATATGTGTGTGTGTGTGTGTGTGTGTGTGTGTGTGTGTGTGTGTGTATATATATATATATATATATATATATATATATATATATATATATATATTAAATTGATTTCAGAAAGGAAGAGTGAGGGAGACAGAGATAGAAACATCAATGCTGAGAGAGAATCAGGGATAGGTTGCCTCCTATATGCCCCCTACCGGGGATCGAGCCCACAACCACTCTGGCATGTGCTCTGACCTGGAATCGAACTGTGATCTCCTGGTTCATAGGTCCATGCTCAATCACTGAGCCCCGGCAGCTGGGCAGATTGTGAGGGTCTTAAATGCCGTCCAGGTGGTTGGAATACACAATGTATATTCAGATGTGGATGTGTGTTTTTGTTATTGTTGTTTTTACCAAGGGCAAGACATTTTCATAATTATACTTAAAAAAGTAATATTTTAACGTTGTATGTAGCAGATTATAGGAAGAAATTCCACAAGTCCATTGCCAATGACTCAGGCAGCATTGTGCTTTTAAACCAAATTTTCAATGAGAAATGAAAGGCACAAACAGAGACCAGGAAAAAAAAAAAAGCACAAAACAGCAATATTACATCACAAAGAAGAAACAGGAAAAACAAATCTAGTAATGCTTTCAGAAAAAAAGTAAATTCTCACATAATACTGTAAACTAATGGAAGAGAAAGACATATTAGAGGATTTTCTATAGTGCAGCATTCCTCAAGGAGATAAAATAATTATTACACATTATTTTCTCCCTTCTTTCAAATTCCATATTGATTTCTACATTACTTCTTTCAAGCATCGTAATGGAATTGAATGTCTACTGAACCCTGGAAAATGAGGTTTGCTTATTCAAGAGCTCCATGACTTTGAACATTTCAGATTTGTTTCCATTACCATCATCTGCCTCTTATATATAAAGCTAAACTTTAACTGAAAACCACAACAAGCATACATTTTTCACAAGATAGCTGATTTTTTTTAAACTAGTGTATGAATCTGGCTTTCATTTTGTATGAGAATCCAGTATTATTGATTCATTTAAACATACAACAAAAACATTCTATTTAAAGGATTCTCAAATCCTCACAGACGTCAATTCATGTTTTCCTTTGGTCAGCTGTAAAACTTTGTTTTCACAGTTGTGGTGCTGCGTTATAATTTTTCTAGCACATTTTCCCTGGTTTAAAAACACAGTTTGTGACAGTGGCAGTGTTCCTTGTTAGTGACCACGGGGAGGAAAGATCAGCTTGGAAGAAGGAATGGAATAGAGATAGTAAGAGAAGTGTCGGGATAGTTAGCAAGGCAGCTCCTGCTCCTAGAGGAAGCTGTTATTTTTTTAAATGGTGCATTTTCCAAAACAAAAGAGTTGGGAGGAAATTATCTAATGGAGAGCACTTGAACTTTGCTGACTTGTTCTGCATGGAAGAAGTCTAAGATAAGCATAATACAATTGAGTTTTTCAAATATCTTTGAGTCCCATTGTCATCTGAATCTCTTGGTATTTCAAAAGGTCAGTTATAGACACAATAGTCTCTATTTTGGAAAGGGGGCATCCTGAGGCCCACAAAAGCTACTGCCCAGACAGGCAACCAAAGCTGACCAATGGACAGCTCCAATGAGTGCTTCCTATGCCAAAATCCATGTCCTCTCCGTCTCTCCTTCTCTCTTCTTTATCTGCGATCCTTCCCCTTCTCCTTCCCTGTTATATACCTTCAATTTTTGTATTTAATTCATTTACTAAACACTTATTATTTTTCTATTATAGTTCATTCATTTTAATTCTACTAGAGGTTCAAAGTTAATAAAACATAACAGGTGACCTCAAACTACTGTGTGTAACATATACGCTGGGGATTGGAAGCTTTGTTGGACAACCTGTGATTTCAATCCATGCTAAAATTCAAGCAAAAATTAAAAAGGACTATTTACATTTTCAGACAAGAAAATTTTCAATAATGGGGATGCTTTCTGAATTTTTTTACAGTAGACATGGAGCACAGTATTTAAGTTGCACAGTAGTCGTCATGTCAACCCAAAAATCCCTGTTGCCTATATTTTCTTAACTGTCTCCCTTGAACTTTTCCTGGAAAAAAAAAAAAATCTAAATCCTCTCCTTGTTCTAACTCATTAGCTATTTTTTCTTAAACTCTGCATTTCCCCCTTTTATAGGCATACTAATTCATTTCTATTCTGTTTTCCTAAACATTCACAGAGATGTCTACCTATGCAACCTAAAAAGATTCTCCAGGTACTAGTAAGAAAAGAAAAACAGCACTATGTATTTTTGTTGACAAAATGGTTACAGTAAGGTGTTATATATGGCACTAAAGGAGGGCTGAAGTCACAGGAGAGGGCTGCATGAGGAAATCAGAATTGATCATTCTTATGTGCCTTCCTCTGTCCCCTGGATGTCTAGCACATATGTTTAATGCTGTAACACGTATATCAAAACATGCTAAACATTACAGCCAAGTTCCACATATAAAATTGTTTGAAAATTACTTAGTTTTGCAGAGAGAAAATAAACATAAAATGTCATTTGTCTCATTTTTCAAAATGACATTAAATGTGAACTTTGTTGTAATTTTTGTAAGCTAATTACCTTAGTTTCTGAAAGCAAATGTCTACAAAAGCTAATGGTGATGGATCATGTTTTTAACACAAGAATGATGTAAGCAATGGTAAAGTTTTCAGTTTTATTGGCAGAATCCTAGTTAAATTGAATTTGTCATTTGTTTCTTGGATGGATGGGAAAATCACAGTGAATGCTTAGTCACTTTTTTATAAAATAAAATAATATTACTGCAGG
Source organism: Pipistrellus hanaki (assembly GCF_964339955.1). Lineage (NCBI taxonomy): Eukaryota > Metazoa > Chordata > Mammalia > Chiroptera > Vespertilionidae > Pipistrellus > Pipistrellus hanaki. Next base: position 40,088,005 of record NC_140507.1, on the reverse strand, counting down.
TTTATAGTTAGTTTTATATGAAATGGTATGCCAAAATATCTTACATAAATAGAAATTTTTATTAAAATTAATTTAGGAGACCATTGACTGAGTTGGTTCTACCATGTTTCCCCGAAAATAAGACATCCTCCAAAAATAAGACCTAGAGCATGGAAAGATAAGACATCTCTTGAAAATAAGACCTAGCGCAACTTTGGGATAAAAAAAAATTAATATAAGACAGTGTCTTATTTTCAGGGAGACAGGGTAGTACCTTAGCAGCCTACATAAATAAAATCAAAGTCTAAACCCAAATATCTCAAGGTTAAGAAATTAATACTTAAGGATAACCAGTCACAAATAGCCAACTAGTCTTTTCCAAAAAAGTAACTGTTTAAGCTGTAGCCAATCAATAATATTCTGACTTTTCTCTATAAAAGTTTATTCCTAGCTGCTGTCCATGGAGGTTCCTAACCACTCCTGGTTTGGCACTACCCCGTTCCAATGGATTTTTGTTCAAGTAAACTCTTAAAATGTTTAACATTCTTCAGTTTATATTTTAAATTGTATGATTTTAGTCACAGAAAAATGAAATTGTTGTATACAAATAAGGCTCTTTTTTCACAGTGCCTGTAACAATCTGCATTCCCACTAGCTGTGTGGTGGTGTTCCCTTTTCTCCACATCTTTGCCAGCACTTATTGTTTGTTGATTTATTGATGGTAGCCATTTGGACAAGTGTAAAGTGATACCTTATTGTCATTTTAATTTTCATCTTTCTGATGATTACTGAAATTGAACATTTTTCCATATGTCTATTGGCCGTCTATATGTCCTTTTTGGAGAAGTGTCTATTCATGTGGTTTGACCATTTTTAATTGGACTTTTTGGCTTCCTGGTGTTGAATTGAATGAATTCTTTGTATATTCTGAAAATTAAACCCTTATCAGATATATCATTGGTGAATATGTTTTCCCATACAGTAGGTTCCCTTTCCATTTTTTTTGATGGTTTCTTTTGTGGTGCAGAAGCTTTTTAGTTTAATATATAAACAGTATCAAATTTCCTAAAATTAAAAATGAATCTGCCATTTGACTCAGAGACCCTGCATCTGAGAATATATCATAAGAAGCCTGAAATACCAATCAGAAAGAATAATGCACCCTATGCTCATAGCAGCACTATTTACAATAACTACGATCTGGAAATAGCACAAGTACCCACCAATAGAAGAATGAATAAAAATATGTGATATATTTACACAATGGAATACTACCTATACTAATATTAGAGGAATATGCAAATTGCCCGAGACACCATCACAATAACAGTAATGACCAAACAGCAGCTGGCTACCAGTAATTATAAAGTGGATCTAAATACTTAATTATAAAAACAATACATAAGTCATTTGGCTTGATATTCTGCCCTGTTGGACAGAAAGGCAACTGTTACTGTGGTTGATGTGGCCAACATATGAGTGTAACTAAGTCTCCTGTGATCTGAAACTGCTCCACCACAGTTACTGATCACATGACAGGAAAGAACTTACTAGAATCAACCAGGAACTCTTCATATGTGGTAAATCAAATTAGTGAACTCCAAAAGGAAAACACTACCTCTCCAATAATCTGAAACTCTTTCTTGTTTTACTATTAATTTTCCATAAAAGGAATATTTAAAATATGACCAAACCAGGGTGGAATGTGCCACCCTAGTTTATATTTAAAATATGACCAAACCAGCCTGGAATGTGGAAGTTATTTTTGTCTAATTTTTTATTGGGCAAATATACAGTTATTTGGTTCAAATAGCCTGAATGATCTGTTTTCTCTATCTAATCTTTCACTATTACTAAGGGCTATTTATAAAATATTTCAAATATGTATAGAACTATTAACACAGACTATTCTATGACTAACACCAATACATTAACTATGTGATGCAAACCAAAAGTATGTGGTGAAGAGGAGAAGAAGCTAAATAAGAACTTGAAATAACAGACCAGCATAGTTCCTGGAAGGTCTAGGAACATCCATGAAAGCATGATTAAACATTTCAGGACAGAGGAGCAAGAGGATCAGCTTCAGACAGCTGAGGGGAAACATCATAGGTGTGGTGGGCACCTAAAAACGAGTAATGAAACTCTGATGAAAATTTTTATTAGCCTTGTTCATGACAGCTCTTAGAAATATTGTTCTCTTCTTTCAAAAATATGAAAATTGTCGCATTCTTGCATAATTATTTAGATTTGTACTATTCTTCCAAATAGCTAATTACATTTAGTCTTCACAACACACCTGCGAAGTGAAGATTATCCTTATGTTTATTTTGCATATAGGAGTAATTTGCTCCATTTCACAACATTAGTCAGTGGTAGAAACAGATGCACACACCATGTACAATATGCTTGGCCAAGGAGGTAAAAATACAGGCTGAAAACCAGGCATGTCTTGCTTGCCAAACCCTCCAGCTCCCCTCAATACTGACAGCCTGGAGAAAGAGAACCCATTCTGGAAATCTCTTTGTTCATCCAGATCCAATTTCCACTCTGTTTTCTGCCTAATGCTTTCTTGTCCTCTGGCACCTAAACCGGCTAGCCTACGGGAACACGAAAGGAGATGAAAGTGAGGAAGGAGAGCGATGTTAGGATATTTATTTTTCAATCTTCCTCCTCAACATGTCCCTGTCTCCCCTTATCATTTTAATGAAAGCAAAAAGGCAAAACTTGTTAAGCTTAGGATCCTTATATTTGTATTAACATTTGTATTAAGACTTATTTATTTTCCTTACCTTGACTATATTATTTTTGTTTTTTTTGTTTTTCTTTGTGCTGGGACCCTGACCCAGATTTTCTTTCTACTTTGCATAGAAGTGGCATTTTCCTAATTTATTTGTTTAAAGGGAGCATTTTCCAACTTTTACAAATGTATAAGGTGGCTAGAACCTACCTAGGGTAAAACTAGAATTTAAACCTATGTTTTCTCATCAGTAAACCAAATGGAACTCGGTGACTTAATATCTAGTACCACTGACCAGCTAGTTGAGGTTAGACATTCTATTTGATCTATGGACAACAACCTCTTTCCCATGATGTTAATTTAGAATAATATATTTTTAAAATTCTTTCTTGGCATAAGTATTTTTGCTTGTTTACTTTTGTCTTTGTTGGATCTATCAAATTTATACTTGGGAAAATACATATTTAATATTAAATAATCATAATAACAAGAGCACTTAAGTTTATTGAAATTATACTTACATGGTAACGGTGATATACAATATTTTACCTAAAATAGTCCTACACTTTTTAAACTGATATTTATAATTTTATATATAGCCTATTCTTGAAACACTAAAATGCTTTAAAGTATGTCATATGAGGAACTCTTTTAATTTTTAAAACCACTTCCTGCAGGTATACAAATATGACATTGAATAGTAATGTGAATATCCACAAAATAAGTTTGTCTACTAAATAAGAACACAAATTTGTGAAAATGTATATGTTAATAGCCAAAATGTATATGTTAATTTTGTTATTACAAAAATGGATTTATAATAATATATTTAAAGTAAAATCAAGAGCAGTACAGTTTTTACATTTTCACAAAGGATAATATCTGCCTATACAAAAAAAAATTATCTGAACCAGGAAAGCAATACTTCCCTTTTACATAATGTTCTCTTATCTACTATATATTTTATAGAAAATGTATAATTAGTCTATTAAAATGCACAGAAATGAAGCCAAAAATATCATGCATGTAATTAATCTACAAATTCTAAGCCAGAAAAAAATGGGAATTATTTCCTTAATAAAGGAAAAAGAAGAAGCATATCATTGATTTCTTTGAGTGGAAAATTCATTTTAATCTAATGCCAAAAGTGTCAGGTTTACCCACAGTATAACATACCGTGCATTTTTCATTGTCATCTAAATAAAATTCTTTTTAAATTATCAAAATTCATCTTCTGCCCAACAGCCATCACTTCCATCATCTACTGATTGAATTTCAAATGGTTTGCACTTAACTTAGCCAGACACTGGGCAAGTCAAGCAACTCTACCATCTGGACCAGGCAAAAAAGTGACAGAAAACGGTGAAGTGTTGATGTGCTATAATTCCAATCAGAACACCATGCCTGTTAAGGCTTCCAGTTTGAACTTTTCTTCTCCAAAATATATGCCAGTTTATACGTTTAAAAAAGGGTACTATTAAGGCAAATTATAATATAAAGCTGAAATTAGTACAACCAAGTAAAACGAAAATGAAATAAACATTTTATTATTACCAAGAAGGAATAACAAAGATCCTTTTCTTCTTCTAGTTAAAAGATGGTTATACAGTAGTGTAAAAAATAGGGAGAGAACACTTTTATATTATAATATGACCAAAAATTCCACCCAAAACCAACTATGATATATTACATATATTTAAATACATTGATAATGTAATATTTGATCATAGCAAATTGAAATATGATAAAGTCAAATTGAAATTTAAACAGGAAAGGCAAAACTATAAAACTTATAAAATTTATACGAAAATATTTTATAACATAAAGCTAATAAAGAATTTCTCAAATTCAAAGGCAGTTACAAAATAAAGGTAAATAACAATAATTGAGACTATAAAAAATAAGTACAACTGTTCATAAAAATAAACAATTACAAGTGGGAATATGAAGTATGAGTTAGAAACTTATATTTGAAACTGATTAGCATATATAAAAACAATTTAAAAAAGTCATTAGGAAAACTAGATGACCCATTAATATGGGCAAAAGATAGAATTCCCCCAGAATAAAACCACATTAGCCTTTAACATAAGAAAATGTTAATGTGATAAATAATAAGTGGAATTTAATTTTAACTCACAATGGGATGTCATTTTTTATCAACCCAATTAGAAAAAATTTAAGTGTGAAATATTGGTTAATAATGGTATGAAGGAACCAGAATACTTTTATAGCACTTTTGTTGGGAATGCACATTGATAGGAATGCTTGAGAAAGAAAATTGATATGTTCTAAGAAGAGTAAGATATGCAGATCTTGTGATGTTGCAATTCTATTCTTAGATATATAACCCAGAGACTCTTGCAGGTATCCTCTAGGAACATATACATTAACATTTGTTAAAATGTTTTCATATTAACAAAAAGCTGGAAATAGGCCTAACATTTGATAAATTTACCAGTGTTACACAATTCTCAATTATCTAAGAATTAAGAATATATTATAGTGTGTGTTTTTTACAAAGAACATAGATAAATTTCAGAAATACAATGTAAATTCAAGTAAGTCAATTGATTTTATGAGCATAAAGTTTACAAACATCCAGAGGAACACATTTGGAAAACTAAAGGCAACTAAAGACTGGCAATCATAGTGTTCAGGGTAGTGATTTCCTCTAACGGCGAAGACTGAGTCGGGATTAAGTAGGAGCACACAGCAGTCTCCAACGGCAATGGTGGGCTTTTTATCAGAAAGCATATGCTAGATACATCAGTGTTTCCTATAAAATTCACCTGTATCTACACATTTCTCTTTGATTTGATATTTAATAAATGATAAATATAATGGTTAATCAATTCAATATGGAAAGAAAGCATTACGAATTAGGATTAGTTGGCTATGTTGGATTCAGAAATAAAAGCAGAGGAGAGACTATCATTCAATTCAAGTAACTTTGAATATATAAAGTGGAAATTATGCTAAGGACGCTAAAACCAATCATTGAGAGTCATTAACTTCCAGAAATTCCCAGTTTAAAGAGAAATGGATGCATTCCGATACCAGATAAACATGGTTGCTGCAAGTGTTGGAAGATTAACTTTGATCAGGATTTCTACCTATGTCAAGGCCGGGAGAAAATTGAGCTGAGATTCCTGAGAATCTAAAGGACATTGACAAGCATTTAAAGTTGTTCCTGTAAAGGCATTAAGGAAGGAAAGTTAAGGCAACCACTTCACTGACCATCAGCCTTTTGCTGTCTATGTTCAGAGAATGTGTGTGAACAATGTAGAAGGATGCTTCAATACAGGCAGGCAGGCTTTGAATGCATGTGTGCCTGGTATGAGATTTTCTCTATGGCATTGCCCTCATGTAGGCTATGTAGGCTACAGGAGAACAATTAAAAATGATGGTATAAAATAGGAAAAAAAAAAAAAAAAAGAAGAGAGTCTGGTCTAGATCGAGATGAATCTCATTTATTTTAGACTGAGAACTAATGAAATCTCACAGTTGAATTTATATTTAAATGATATGTTCTTGGCTTATAGAAGCACCACTCCAATCTCAGTCTCCACCTTCACATGCTGTTCACCCTGTATTTCCTTATCTGCACATGGCTAACTTCCCATAAGGACACTGGTCATATTAGATTAGGGTCCAATGCAATAAATTTAGCTTAATTTGATTAAATCTGTAAAGATTCTATTGTCAACTAAAGCCTCCTTCTCAGACACTGAGAATAGTGACTTCAACATCTCTTTGATTGAAGGAATTTTTTTAAATGTATTTTTATTGATTTCAGAGAGGAAGGGAGAGGAAGAGAGAGATAGAAACAATAATGAGAATCATTGATTAGCTGCCTCCTGCACGCCCGCTATTGGGGATTGAGACCGCAAACCAGGCATATTCCCTTGACTGGAATTGAACCTGCAACCCTTCAGTCCACAGGCTAATGCTTTATTTACTGAGCTAAGCTCTCTAGGGCTGAAGGAATTTTTTTTTACTCATATAAAATTCCATTCTCCTTAGGAATAAGTCCCACTTCTCCATCATTTATACTATAAAAAATGAGTGCATCAAAAATGAAGTATTAAATACAATGCAACTTTATGTGTAACCGAGCAATTCATTTTAAATTTAATGGCTTCCTATACAATGTTAGTTGGATATAAATTGTTAGCTGTTTAAGCATTAAAGTCTATTTTTTTGTAATCATTTCATATTATGTTTACACAAAATAATTGTAAAGACTGTACTTCTGTTTTTCTACTGGACTTGTTCATCCCAAGTTTAATAAAGTAACTAAACCTCAAGAAGGAAAATATCTTGCATAAAGATTGGGCAGCTCAACTAGACATTCATTAAATGAATACTCTTTGCAGTCCTAAATAGTCCTTATAATATAAATTGATGTTTTTTCAGTAAAAGCACCACAATAAAATAGGTAAAAAGGAGGAAAACTCATTATTTATTTTAAAGACTTAAAATTACTTTCTAAAGGAAATATCAATAGAGCACTGTATTATTATAATTTTTTTTCAAATTTGGCATTTATGTGCTAAAAAAATTGGCCTAATCTTTATGTAATTTCCCAGGAATACACTCATTTTCTTAGCCCTGCAGTAAATTGCTAAAATTAATCTTTAAAGACTCAGCTATGATTAGGTACACATAGTTTAAAATATAGATCAGATATAAAATTTAGGAGAGACTTAACCAGCATCTGGCATAAACAAAATTAGATTATAAACCAATCAAATATAAATATAAATGTAGATTTGTATACTATAAGAGTAACTCTCAATAAATATCATACACACTTCAAGAAACATGTTTTTATTTTCGTATTTATTATTTGTACTGCAAACTTAAGCTATTCCTTTTCTTCAGCTAGTTATTTTTTTTCAAGGTTAATTTGTGACCACACACTTTGTAAAAGAAAAAGACAGAATAAAGATGAAGACAGAAATTGTTCTTTCATTAAAGTTTAAATATGAAATCTGATAAGTGCAGAAATTATTCTAATATAATTTTATAAATATTAATTGTTGAAAATGATTTTAATCAGTAGACTTATAATAATGTATGTATATCTTATTATGAAAAGTCAAGGTATTCTTTTTAAGACTATCTTAGGGAAAAGCTTCAATAAGTACAATTTATGCCTTATGATTGTGCAAAATGGAGAATATCTGTATAAATCCAGTGGAAGGAGGCTTATGCTCAGGATTTCACATACAGGGTTTAGAAATACTTTTTCTTGCTTGGTTTATCATCAATGCACAATAGAAACTACTAAAAATATCAGAAACTCTTTGAGCAGAGCTGAATAATTACATTTTATAGCATTGGTAAAGAACCCAGGATATTAACTGCTCTTCTGTATGCGTGGAATCAGTTCTGGCATTTATAGTCTACATGTCTAACTCAACAATCGTTTCTGGGGAACTCAAAGACACACAATCCAAATTGCTCAGGCCACCAGTTGACTGTGTTTATTTTCTCATTTGGACCTTCTGCTTTATATTCTTCATGTATCTGTCACTGGCAACATAATCTGCTAGAATGAATGAGAAACTACTGCAGAAATTGCTCTTTATGTTATAAAGATGCAAGGTTGTCAGAGGGGATAGTATTTTAGCTATCAAAAACAAGACTAATGATGGAGAGAAAGAGTGAGAAAGAGAGAGAGAGAGGTTTCCAAAATGCCAAAGAAAAACTGAAGGGAGGATAAGAAATTTCTATATTAAAAAATAAAGAAAACTATGTAACTACCAATCATTTGGGGGCAGCAACAACTAATCACCTTTAACAAAGAAAATATATTTTAATATAGTGACTATACAATACTATGTTACTATTTTAATATAGTATTGTATTAGCATTGCATTAGCACAGATTTACTGAAATGTATTTCAATTGCATATGATGAATTTTACCAAGAGCAGTACATATAAACATATAACATTCTAAGTTGTCGTTAAGTGTTTAATTAACCCTTAAAATTAATTTTCCAAATATTTTAATATAAGTTTAAGAAAATTTTGATTAAAAGAATTGGAGAACAACAACATAGAATTATTGTTTAATTTATACCATTATTACTTTGAAACAAAATAGACAAATATATTGCCCCAATTGAATTTGCATTTTGTGGTGATTATATCATTATCTCTTAGATCAGTGTTTCCCAACCTTCTCTCATGATGAGAATCACCTGGTGGAGTTGTTAAAACACAGATTCCTGAATCCCAACTAAGAAGTGCTAAACTAGGATTTTTGAGAACATATAGGTAAAATTGCATACCTAACTTAGTGCTCTGTATATAACATCTGTCTTAGAGCACTAGTTAAGTATACAATTTTACCTATATGTTCCCAAAAATCCTAGTTTAGCACTTCTTAGTTGGGATTCAGGAATCTGTGTTTTAACAACTCCACCAGATGATTCTCATCATGAGAGAAGGTTGGGAAACACTGCCTTAGATAACAATGAATAAAAAGACTTAGCAATTGATATGCTTAAAGATCTTTTAAGGTCCAAATTATTCCCACAAATTACATATTAAGTCATAGTAATTTAAAGAGGGGGATTAACAAAGTATGTATATTCTATTTTTCTCTGGGTCTCAAATTGGTCTTTTAAAATCTAAAACTTTAAAATGGGGATAACAATGAAATAGAAGAAATATCCTTCACTGGCACTTGATCAAGAATCACTTTATCTTGGCATTTTTAAGATTAAGCAGATTGTCACTTATAGCTACCTAAGGATGTAAAATAGTTCACACAATAACAGACTGGATATATAATATACATTTTAAAACTGTTTTTAACATTCTTTAAATTTAATACTGGAAAAGAAATTATCTTATACAACAAAGTAAAATAAAATGATATCTTATTCAGAAATGGTAATTCATTTCAGAAACAGAAAATCCACACCTTGCTCTGAATTGGAAGACTTTTTGTTTATTTCTTCTGAAAAGCCCTCCTGACAAATGCTTCTCTTTGTATTTTTCTCCTTCCTATCTTGTTTAAACATGTTGTGTGTGTGTTTTTGTGTGTGTGTATTTAAAAAATATATTTAAAGTAATAATTGACTAATAAAAGGAATAGTTTTTAATACTGCATTTTGTGTATTTCTGTGAGTTTGTGTTTATTTATTTTTAAAATATATTTTTATTGATTTCAGAGAGAAAAAGGGAGAAAAAGAGAGCAATTAAAACATCAATGATGAGAAAGAATTATTGATCTGCTGCCTCCTGCACACCCCATATTGGGGATAAAGCCCTCAATTTGGGCATGCGCCCGAGCTTATCAAAGCCTGACCTTATGGTTCATAGGTTGACGCTCAACCACTAAGCCATGCCTGCCAGGCAGCTTGTGGTGTTTTTTTTTTTGTTTGTTTATTTTAATTTTCAATTATTTCTTTGGAATTTCTTCCTTTTTTATGTCTTTTCAGATGAGCTTCTCAATGTTGCCCACCATAAAATTTCCTGTAACTCTCTCTCTATGTTAATTCAGACTAGAGAGCCAGCATGCTTCCACAGAAAAATGTATTTGTTCACGGTGTTTTATTTTATCATCAGTTGTACTATTCTATATTATATGAAACATATTTAGAAGAAAGGACTTGGCATGTTTCCGTTACTTCTTTTCTTCTCTTGCTGAAATTTGAAATTATCTCAGCTAAATCTTTGTACCTAATGTTATCATTGGAGAACATGTTGCATGAAAAAAAGTTGAAATGTGTTTTGCAAAATCATTAGTCCCAGGAAGCTGGAAAAGACCTCAGAGTGTCCTCAAGACCAGAAGAAATGATTCATTAACCCTTACCTCACTTCAGACTAATCAGCTTCCAGCCTTACTCCAAACCCCTCACCCACATTGTCTTGTGATTTCATCCTTTAGAATCTGTAACCAATATGCCATTGGGGAGTTCAGGCTGTTGAGTATTAGCTCCCATTCTCGTTGGCGGTGCCATTCGTGAAAAAAAAAATAATAGCCAATATTTCTCCACTGCAATTCTCAGCGTCTAGTGTTTGGCACTATGGGTGGAAGACTTTCTTTTCTACAACTATTTTCCCCGATATTTATTTTTTTATTTTTTTTAATTTTTCACATATAAGTGAGGGCCTGATTTGCCTTCTGCCTTAGCCTGACTTATTCACCTAGCATAATTCTCTCAAGGTCAACCCAAGCTTGTGCAAATGGCAGGATTTTCTTTCAGTAGCTCAGTAATATCAGACCAAAATCTTACAATTTAATATAATAAAACACTTCTCCATATAATGTAGCTACACTTCAAAAAATCCACATGCCTTTGCTAGATAGTACTCTGGTTTCATAATTTTCTGACTTATAGCAAATCATCATGAAGTGCCTTCAGAGACAATAGGGCAAGGACTGCCTGCAACATGAAGTCATTTAAATAATTCAAAATTTAAGTGTTTTTCATAATCAAAGCAAGGAAATAAAACTAATTTTAGATTGTTAATTTAAAGATTGAAGATGAAAATGTCTACAAGCAAGCAAGAACATATCAATTAAGGAAAACTGCAAAACTATGTAGTTCAGCATTGCCAAGGGTACCTCTCCCATATGTGTTTATGTGCATATTTATCTGTGCATGCATTTTTTTAAAACATATTTTATTGATTTTTTACAGAGAGGAAGGGAGAGAGATAGAGAGCCAGAAACGTCGATGAGAGAGAAGCATCGACCAGCTGCCTCTTGCACACCCCCTTCTGGGGATGTGCCCACAACCCAGGTACATGCCCTTGACTGGAATCGAACCTGAGACCCTTCAGTCCGCAGACCGACGCTCTACCACTGAGCCAAACCGGTTTCGGCTGTGCATGTAATTTTGACATGGATTGTTTGGGAAACACAAAACTAATTATATTTTCTGATTCCACTTTGTAGATATAAGTTTTAAGTATGCCTAATATTTTTCATCGCTTTGGCAACAGAACTAAAGTAACAGTAGAATAAATTAGGAGTTAGCACACATTCAGATCCTGTTTTAGAAGGAGACTATAGTTTAAATATTGACAATGGCTGCAGTCAAATCTGTGATAAAAGAAACTAGGTTTATTGAAATTAATTTTTTATTAAAAATAGCTATAACAACAATTTGCAGAAACATGATTATAATATTCGATACACTTGTTATTTGTCAATATCTCCTTCAGTGCCTCAGTGAAAAAGTAATTCTGCTGGCATCATCTGTGTCTTAATTAAATCTTCATGCCTAAATAGTGTAGCTTGAGGAAAATTTTTACCATTCTTATGGAAATAATTAAATTTAGGAGTAGGTTCCTAAATTCATGTTTACTTAAATATAAAGACACATTTTTTTCATCAATATTTTTGACAGGTTTGGATTGAATTCAGACCCACAAGATTTTCTGCAGATATAAGGTTCTCAAAGCTATTGCTTTAGTGATTTTGCAGTGTATTACAAATGTGCTTTTTTCCCCTGACTTCTCTTCATTTCACCCTATCTAACAATATTTTTTGCACTTAAATGTATTTCTTCTAAGGCCAGCTGTTGTCAGCCAATCTCCTATGAACTTGCTTTTGTTTTTATCAAGGACAATGGCTGAGTATTTTGTACTTAAAGTTAAAGATTTATAAGAAGTTTTTATTCTACTCTGTATTTAAATAATGTCATTCTGTGTTTTATCTATATCAACTATATTCAAAAAGGTATATATTTACACATTACAAAATTTTATTCTTAAAGGAATTAGAGTTTATCCATATCTAAAAGCAATCTCCTACACTACTGACAGCAAGAATCTAGTTTTTTCTCCATGATTCCAAAGCAAGGCATTCCAATAAGATAAAGAGAACTGGGTTAATGGGAACATCTGAGTGATAGACCTGAATGTTATGAAAAAATATAAATTGAGAATATGAAGATATATTTTCCCAAAATTGACAGAAAGAAGTAGTTTATGCATCAAAATTTTTTTCAATTGTAATGTTTTTCTTTAAAGCTTAAATATGTTAAACTGATGGGATTGATCCATTTTATAAGAAGAATTTGACTAGAAGAGAAAGAAAAAGGAAGGAATAGGAAAAAATCGAGAAAAAAGAAAGAGAATGAAAGAGAGAGACAGAGCAAGAAAAATACTATAAAATTCCTAATAAGACAGGAAGTATTAGATACAATAGGTAGATAGAAAATTTATTCTGAAGATGAGAGCTGCAGTTTGTAACATCTATTGAAGACCAGGTATCATTGAATCCTTGCAATATCTATAAGAAATTTATAAATATTGTTCTCAGATAATTAGATGACAATAAAATCACCATGAAACTTATTAGGAATCTTGAATAACACATGTGTCAACTGACATTAATGCTATATCTAAAATGCATTATTACTATTTGTAAGACATGACAGCATGTTTTATCAATATATATATTCTCTAAATTTATAATTATCTCAAAATCATAATCGGAAAAGTTATAAATCTAAGGATGTATGATAAAAGGGGAAATGTGGAAAAAGCTGTGATGGATTAATATTTAGGAAGACGCAAAATATAAAATAAAGTGTACTCACAGCTAAGTATTTAGGTATAAGGCTTAAATGAATTAAACAGTATTAAAGGGCTTTATTAATCACTTGAAAATTTTATCTGGTACATTTAGTATTTGATGTTTGCCAAATTTATAAGAAAACTATCATATTGAATTCTATTATTTTATTAAAGTTAATTTATATTTTCAAGTTTTCCACCTACTATTTTAAACAAGGAATGAATTCATTCACATGTAAGAATTTAGGAGAAAATTGTTGCTATTATTTTGTTGACAATTTAAATAAATTAATTAAATAAACCTGAGGTATCCATGATCAATTGTTCAGCGTGTTTTAGGTCTTTTTTGTATTACAAATATTGTAGCTGGTGGTTGGTGGTTTGTGACAAATCTTCATTAAAAATTTGATCATGTTAATATCTCATTCCACTGCATACTTTTGCCTCCCAATTATGCAATTTGCAATATACTCTCAGAGTATTTGAACTTTTGTTGTTTTAAAAGAGATTCATGCTGCTTTTTCCTTAATGCTTTTTAAGGAAAATAATAAAGAGGACCATGTTTATTCTGTCATTTTAATTCATGTAATAAGCATTATCCATTTAAAACTGATATTTTTATGAAGAAACAAAATTGTTACCAAATTTATGAGCATTACAAATGATGAGTCAAAAAATGTATCAAGAATTACAACCAAAAGACACTCAGGAAGTTGGCAATTGGATTTTAATATTTTAGTATCTAAAATTTTCTACTTTTTTCATCCACAGAATCATACCGAGGTAAATGCTGACATGTTATCTCTCCTTTCTGTATACCAAACCAAAATATAATGTCGAGATCTATCTGATTTATTGTTTGTGATGTTTATTGAAGGAAAGCTTTTTGTTATTTTGTATTCTCTCAGTCAGCACAATTCTCTTAGGGATTGGAAAATGTATGGAAACAGAAAAGTTCAACTCTCTTCAGATTCTCCTAAGAATATGAACAATGCTTTTCACACAAAAATTTTATGAATATCAACATTTCCAATATGTAATTTTTGGAAACAGCCTAATTTTTATTAAATATTATGAATTTCAGGTATACAATATAATGATTTTATATATACATATATATATATATATATATATATATATATGTGTGTATATATAATATATCTTAAAAGTGATTGTACAATTATTATATACTATTAACTACATCCCCTGTGCTGTACATTATATCCTTATTACATATTTTTACATATTTTATAACTAAAATTATACCTTTTATTCACTTTACCTTTTTTTAAAGCATTATTTCTTTTTTACTGCTGAGTGATATCATACTCATTTTTTTTATCATTTTTCCATGGATATTTAGGTTGCTTTCATTTATTGATGGATACTTAGGTTGCTTCATATCTTGGCTATTATGAATAATGCTGCAATGAACATGGGGTGCATACATTATTTTGAATTAGTGTATTATTGTTAAAAAGCACTTTCTCAAATAACGCCATATAGTCATGATATCAAAAATGTGTGTGTTGATTAAGTTCGAGTTCTTATCTCACCAAAATCAAAGACAGAAGTCGCGGACAAAAACAATGGGAGCAAAGTTTATTGAGAGAAGCCAGTCCTGAAAAGGTGCAGCTGGGGTTCCAAGAGCAGCCCAGGGTCCGGAGCTTCCTTTCCACACTACAGTCGGGAGTAATTTAGTATCCAAGCTAATGAAAGTCTAATAGTCCATGTGTGAAGGCTCATGTGGCCATAAGCCATGAGGGCTCAGGGATGTGCTCCCTGACATAGGAATGAACCTCAGGAGCCCACTGTGTGTCAGGGAGAAGAGAGAGAGGGAGGAAGTGGGCACCTTTTAATTTAGGGGTTTGGGAAGTCTTGCTAGCTCCTACTTGGTCTTTTCAAAGAATTCCGCCTTAGCAATATCCTTTGGATGGGTTCATACACCTCACTGCCTTGTGGTTGGTTATCTGCACGTTGCCTGTCTTAGCAATATCCATTCACTTTAAAGTTCATGCCCTTCTTGTGAGCGCCCTTTCTCCCCGTCCCAGTTGGGGTGCCTTAGTAACTGCGCCTAGTTAGGTTCTCAGTTCTACTTCCTTTCCTATGGCTCCACCTCTAAATACCTAGTTTCTTTATGTCTCCTCAGTAATGTTTTTTATTTTATTTTATTTTTATTTAGCTATGACCAAAATTATTTTATTTTCTCAGAATTACAACTTTGTCTAAACAACACACTTTTTATTTCCAACTGGCTTATCATACTTTTTTCTTTGACTTTTCATGCCTACTTTCTTGTGCCCATGTGATAGTTCTATAAAGAGTAACATCAGAAACAGCAGTATTCAGCAGGTTCTCCAAAGTGATACCATTAAGCAAATAACATGAAAAGACTAAACCGAGTCACTAACAATGAGGTACTGGAAGTCAGCCAGCCTGCAGGCAGTAAACGGATGGTTATTAGCTCACTAGCCTGCTAGGCTGAAGATTTATGGGGAATAAGTATAAATAAAATCCCAAAGCATTCTTGTAAGACATTGTATTCAGGAGGTGAAATGGGGTAACTACAGAGAGAGAAAGTGTAAGCACTTAGAACATAAACTGAGTTCTGACCTCTGGCAGTATGGCCCTGGGAGACACAGCTTGGCAGGAACAGTGGTAAGCAGAATCACCAAGATGTAAAAACAGAGAAAGGATAGCTCATGGTGAACAAAGACGTTAAGAGCAATCAAATGCCTTAATAATCACAATTCATAAACAATGCTAAACAAAGAGGTGCTTTTCCTACCAAACACAAGGCATTTTATGTACGTTTTATGCATGGAGAGATTCACCTGTTTTGATCTTTTCTTTTTAACTGCCCAGCAAATGCCCTTTTCAAAAAAAGTTCCTGCTACCAGAACTCCGAATATCTATCTTGAGTTAAAAAAAAAATCTAATTTGTTTCAACATTTCTATTGATTCTTATCATCCTTTTTGTAATATTTATAAAATACAGAATATATCTATATAGAGAAATATATTTATATACATATCTGTCTACAGTCAAAATATACCATGAATTAAATGCATGCTAAAGTATGCAACTTTACTCAAATACGCTTTTAACAGATAAAACTATCTTTATACATTTAATAAAATATACTTAGTTTTAATTGTGGCATTTGTTGAAAATGACAGTGGGATAAATACCTGTTTATATTAGGAATCTAGGAATAGGGTAGCTGTTGAGTTATGAAGAAATAGACAACAGGACAGAATCAGCATGGTTTTTGTGGAATAAGGAAAGGTAAATGAGTCAGGTGAGGCAAGGAAGCACCACCCACGAAAAAGGCAAAGTTCAGCTAACTCAGATCAGAACCAATATCCTCTAAGCCAGTGTTTCCCAAACTTTTGACATATGTGTGCCCCTTCTATAATTTTCGTAACGCTGAGTACCCCTCGTACTCATGAGAACGTAGAATTAGGCGCAGCTAAGCAAAGTGCAGTGCATATCCCCACCAAACTCCTCCCGTATCCCTGGGGGTACGCGTACCACACTTTGGGAAACACTGCCGGAAGCAGCCTAGTTTTATTTCAGGCAAAGTTTAGCCATACGGTTTTTTGGACTGAAAACTATGGTCTCAAGTAGTGCACATAAAATGTATTTGAAAAGTACTTAGCCTTAAAAAAAAATGCATAGCTACCACCATGTGATATGAGTCTGCAGGTAGAAGGGCCAAACTTTGGAACTGGTTTTCTGGAGTTGGACTCCAGCTGTTGTTGCTCAGCAGTAGGCTCAAGTATGAGGATGCTACAAGGATTAAAACAGAGTTTCACCAAAATCCAAGGCCAATGACTTTTATTTATTGTGGCCTAGGTGAGTTTGGTTCAGAGACAAATAATAATTTGTCATGTGAGATTTGTATATCATGCTAAAATCATGTAAAATTTTATACTTTGGTGAGTGAAAATCCTTGAATTTCACAAAATTTAAGCAGAAAAATAATGTATAACTGATTGAATGTGCACACCCCAGGGCAGGGCGGATGGAGGGGGCAGTGACTATTTTAGACATTTCCTAGGTTTCTGACTTAACTGGCAAAAAAATATGATGCAATACGTTTATTTTTAATGTTTTGTGTGTTTAATTGTCTGTTGAATAACTAGAATAAAATGTACAATTGTTTGTTGAAAATGAAGCTCGTGAGCCTGAGAGTTTGGAAACCATGATAGAAAGGATGGTAAAAGCCATGGGCGTAAAGTATGCCAAGCATTGAGAACAAAAGTAATATTGAACGAAGAATTGATCCCTGTGGAACATCTACAGGCAAAAAAGGGCAGAGAAAGGAGAAAAATTCCCATCAAATAGAGAAGGTACAGGCACAGAATGGGAATAAACAAGGAGTGATAGGAACATCACTAAAATACTATATAAATATTTTTGAAGGGCCTCCCCCCATGAAAAAATAAAGAAGACAAAGAAGACTAATATTTAGTGCAATTGGTGACTGGCTTTTTTTTTTTGTGAAGTATATAGGTCAGCTTAATTAATAGAAACCAAAGCAAAATATACTTTTGCTTAATAAAAGTCACCAAACCCAGTGAATTTGCATGCATTGCAATAGAAATTATCTAATCTGACCAAAAGAGAAAACAGACTGGAAGACACAACAACAACAAAGCCAGCAGAGTCTCTTCTGAAACCCCAACCACAGGAAATAGCAAACCTGTTTTATTTCAGCAGGAAGAGCAGGACACCTCTGCTTCCCAAAGACTTGTTCATTCTTCTCTACTTTCTCGTTCTGCAGGTAACAAGGGCCTCAATCATTTTTGCTTTTTGCATGATATCTCACTGTTCCTCTCTGGAATGGTGGCATCGTGCTGATTGTACCTTTAGATCAGAAAGTGATACAACTTGCCGAAACCGGTTTGGCTCAATGGATAGAGCGTTGGCTTGGGGACTGAAAGGTCCCGGGTTCGATTCCGGTCAAGGGCATGTACCTTGGTTGCGGGCATATCCCCAGTAGGGGGTGTGCAAGAGGCAGCTGATCAGTGACTCTCTCATTGATGTTTCTAACTCTCTGTCTCTCTCCCTTCCTCTCTGTACAAAATCAATATAAAAAAAAAAGTGATAAACTTAATAGGGAGATAAACTTGAGGAGATCCAGAGATCTGCCACACTGGGGGAAGAGTAGAAGTCTAATTGTCTACATGGCACAGGAGAGCCTTCGCCCTGGAGAGAGGATGAGTGGCTTTACCTTGTGCTCCCTAACGTAAGAAAGGGGTGCTCAGTTTTCGCAGCAGCTCCTTGGATTGTCGGGATAGCATATCCCATTTGGGAAATAACCGTCTGGACCCACTTGAACCAGAAAGTAGCCGGGTTTTAGTAGTAGGTAATGCAAGGGAGTGTTCTGTAGGAGGTTATGTGTAAAACTGCACTGTTGCTTGGACTATGGGAGCCTACCAATCCAATGATATTAGAGATTTACTATAGATAAGATCATTACATTGATTATATCAGTAAAGTAGAAGATTCACACTGTAGACCCCTGAGGGCTATTTTTCTTGTTCTTACTCAAGCTTACTGGCAGTTTCCTAATTAAATGTTATATAAAATAATTCTGCTCATCTTTGTCATTGTAATAAAGTTGAGGATGAAATTTTCCTTTCTTTAAACTGTAGTTGACATTATAATTCCATAAGCCTAAGTTTCCCAATTATGAAATAGGCAGCCATCATCATCATACTTTATTTTGTATTCAAAGAAGCACTTTCAAAGCTTTCCTATTGATCATCACATAATGAGAATTCTATAAACATAGATTTCGTTTGGAAACTAGGTTAATAAGATTGCATATTCCATTCAGACTTTAATGATTTGCCTGCCATTATACCTTATTTCAAAGTGCCAGATTCCTTGATCTCACCCAGCAGAAATGAGGCGGAGAGAATCGTCTTTAACATCCCCTGATCATGGACACTGAGCATAAAGGTAAGTTATCAAACTTCCCACTGCTCTGCTTCTGTCACTGAGTCAACACTTGCATCTAAATAAATGAGGTTAATGTTAATGTATGTTGTTTGAAGTAGAAACTGGTATCAGTAAGGGATAAGTAAGTACTAATACAGTGCAGTCAAGACTATTTCACAGAATATAAATGGTCGGGAAACATTTAACATACCAATGCTTCTCTAAAATGTCAGAGTTAATGGAATTTGAATTACAGGTGTAATAGATACATTTTATAATAAATAAATGATTATAAACTTATAAACCAAAGATATAGAGACAGTAAAGCAACAAGCAGACTGTCAACTTATAGCGGGGAGGGTAGGGAGATCTGGGAGAGATAAGAGATCAACCTAAGTACTTGTATACATGCATATAAGTACAACCAATAGACACAAAACTCTGATGAGGGAGGGCATGCATGGACGAGGGGCAATGGTAAGATATGTACACAGATAATAATTTAATAAAAAAGAAAAAAAGAATTAAAAATGACTGTAAAGAAGGCATCATTTTTTTTGAAAAATTAATCCATCATTTATTTCTACTGGTACTTATTAAGTGTCTATTATGGAATAGACTCATGCAACAATGTCATGTTTAAGAAAATGGTACTTTTCCTAAAGTTATTTACAGATAAGTTAAACCTATGGCATGCTTTTCCAGGAAACTACATATTATGTCTGCTATAGAATCTAATTTATAAAGAAGACTGCTTTCATTCTCAAATGTATCATCTCAATGATTAATTAGAGAATTATCCTGTTTGTAAACTATTGATAAATTAATGTACAGAAATATTGGATGAAATTCAAGTAATTAAAATATATAATTTTTAAGAAATTAAATTATATCTTTAGTTGCTTTTATAGTTTGAATCCTATCCTACCTTGATCAATTGCAGCAGCTTCTTTTAAACCACAATGAAAGCTGGATAAATATTTGGTTATCAAGAGAATCAGTCCAATACCACAGAACTCAGTAAATTAATTTTACCCAGTGGCATTAAATCCAGTTTGGAGAAAACTATAAAGAGGGTTATGATAGCATATTACAAATTGACTGAAAAGTATCCTCATGGGGAAGATAATGATATTTGCTCCTATAAATGAATATTCAAGATGTTCCATTTCCTTGTTTTTAGATAAAAACAGGATATCAGATATTTGTTATTGACACTTTGTAGATGTGGAATATATTTTTAAAAAATGTTTAAATTTACTAAAGAAATGCTCTTTTGAAAAATAGCAAGATCAAATTCCTGAGATGCAACTCTGAATGTAAATTGAATTCAGTAATGAAGTAAAACTGGATTGGATTCAGAATAATTAAGAAAAGTTGATTACAAATCCAAATAAATAATTAAATACTTTCCCCTGGCCAAAGGCATTATTTCTTAACTGTGCTTAGGTTGGCTCTACATGTTAGAAAGATAAATCAGTTTTAAAAAACTCAAGTCGCCACTTGAAATTTGGAGGCAGACCTCTGTCTAGAGGTATTAAAAACACACTTATGCTAACTTAATGAAGCTTTACTTGAATTAACAAATATATAGCAAAAATATAAATACCATTGGAGTCAATTTCTTCATAGAAATATCAGGAATGAAAATCACAGCTCCTCAACTTATATAAATAATAAACTGGAATTTGCTTCTCATTGCCCCCGAGTAGTGTTGTTACTAATAGTTAATGCAAACAATCTGAACATTTTCTCCGTTTATTGAAGGGAAAGAAGCTCACAGCCCATTTCAGGATATGGGAAAGAGTGGCACTGACTTCACTTCTTCACCACGCGCAGTGAGGTGTACGTCTTACAGATACGCTCATTAAAAATTTGATAGATCACTACATTAAAAATTAAATCGAGAGCATTTTTGGCTCTTTGGATAAAATGAAATAATAAAAAAGGACATGGACTTGTGTCTACAGTTTCTAGATCACAATAATTATAATAACCTTGCTAATTCTGATAAAAATGAGTGGATATGACTAGATCATTTAAAACCACCCTGCAAGGCAAATTTTTGACACTTTTACTTTGTTTTATAGAAAATACTCATGAATTATGCTTACCAAAGAGTGCCACCACTTACAGTTAAAGTAAAATTATTTATAAGAAAACCTTGCAAATGTTATGATTCAAAATGAAATACCTATTATTGGTCTGTAGTATTTTTTGTTGGCTTAAAAATAAATATTATAAAGAGTGTGTTACCTATAAGCAAAATTAGTTATTTCTTTTTGGAATTTCTTTCCTTTTCTATAATATTAATAGGATTTTCAAACATTTATTAATATATTTCAATATAAAAGTCTGAAACTAATTCTCAAAAGCAATGTCAACTTATATTAAAATTAGTATTGATAGCTAGTTAGATATATGCATATATCGGACTGATATAAAATATAATTAATGGGTAATATGTTATGTATAAGCTGATTTTTTGTGACTAGATAACAATAGAATACTTAAAATTTCCATCAATTAAAAGTAAAACTTTCCTTCAATTTTAGTGATTCATAAGATATTTATTTACCTGTAGTCTATCTATCATCTAGCTAGCTATCATCTATCTATCTATCTATCATCATCTATTTATCTAAATTACTATATAGATATCCCCATGATGGTTAATTTTGTGTGTCAACCTGAAGCGTGTTTTTGATGATATTGATATTTACTAGTAAGTCAGTTACCTTTGAGTAAGCGGATTCCCCTCTAGAATGTGGTCTCTTCCAATCAATTAACTGCTTGGATAAAATATATATATATATTTTTTCTCAGAGCAAGAGTGAATTCTCCAGCAGACTGCCTTCAAATGTCATCTGCACTATCATCTCTCCTGAGTCTCTAGCCTTCCAACCCACACTACTGATTTTGGACTTGCCATCCAACAGAATTATGCAGTCCAGTTCCTTGTAGTAAGTATGGACTCTGTCTCTCTGGATAACCCAATTACATAATTCCCAAAATAATTGCTTGAAATTATAGGTATCTATAGAGCCATCATCTCTGACATTATAGTACCAACATGAGTAATTTTAACATGAAAATTTGGTCACAATGCCAGAAACTAAATTTTCTAGGTAAATTTCTTTAATTGAAAAATTTGTCATCACGTGGGTGCTGTCATAAAAAATCTTACCTTCAGCAAAAACAGGTCCTATCACTTCTACAGCATAAACAACTTTGTGCCTCAAAGCTAGTTTTTATTTATTTCAAATTTGAATTTAAGAATGTTCAGTTATCTAAAGCTTAACAGTTTATGAAAATAAAATCTATTTCTTTCTCTTGCTAAATATCCATTTTAGGACTAATGCATCTTTGCTCCAAGTTATCCTGCCTCCTGGTCCAGGCTGAACAAGCATAACCTATCTGGGATGAGCCAGCTGCTTGGCAGAAGGGGAAAAAATAATATATATATATATACTAATATACTAATACACTGTGAATTGGCTTTTAAAGCTTTAGGTATGACATCTGTCACCTTCACACAAATCTCATTTCCCCAAATTATTTATATGACTTCTCCTGATTTAAAATTCCAAAGATGTATAGTCCTCTTTCTGGAGGATCACCACAAATCACAATGATTAATTCTGAGGAAATTGGGTGGGGACGGAAGTAGAATTTTTCTGGAGAGTCAGTGAGAACTAGGCTGCAAACATTGACCTTGATAGGGTGCAGGTGCACAGTCCTTCCTCAGGAGGAGCAGAGTATTTGGTATCAATCTAGCAGACAAAACCACACAGGGTGTTCACAGGAGAAAGGTAACGGAAAGGAATATTTTGGTTCCCTAGAAAAAACTTTTTAAACAAGAGCTGTACCACCAAAACGACTGCCCAATCAGAACATGAGGGGTTTTTTTTTTTTGGTAATAATTAAAATATTGTCTCTAAAACATTCAAATATGAACACAATGGTCATATCTCAAACCCTAGTTTCAATTGAACTGCTAATCTTATCAATGTATCATAGTCAAAGTGTTTTACATGAGACAGTGGGACATTTGGGAAAGTACACATGCTTGGGAATGATACAGATTTGAGCTAAAATCTTAACCGAAAATAGCACCTGATGATTATGGCCTACTTGTTAAACTTTGTGAATCTCAATTTCATGTATAAAAATAGAGATAATAATGTTTTAGTAAATTATGTATAGATTTTTAATACACAACTTATCACTTCTGTCACTTAAGTTTTTCCATTACTATGTACCTTTAAAATGATTAAAAAGAAAAATCCTTGCCCTAGCTGGTTTGATTCAGTGTATAGAGCATTGGTCTGCAGGCTGAAGGGTCCCGAGTTCGATTCCAGTCAAGGGCACATGCACAGGTTGTGGGCTCCACCCCCAGGAGGGGGTGTGCAGGAGGCAACTGAGCAATGATTCTCTCTCATCATTGATGTTTCTATCTCTCTTTCCTATCTCCCTTACTCTCTGAAATCAATATAAATGTATTTAAAAAAAAAAAGAAAGTATCACTTAAAAAAAGAAAGAAAATCCCCCCCAAAAAAGAAAATACGTGGTTTTGTCTGTATTGTTTCAACTAAAATAACTTATTTTTTTGCCACTTAATTGTTTCAAATATGCTTATACAAGTTTAAATTCTATAGATTTGATAATTGAAATAGTGAATATATTTAGGAAACATGGTTGCAAACTTTAGGCAAATTAATAGGGGCTTTGTGCTTATTGTTTACAATGTAAGTTAACCATAATACTGTTTTTAATGCAATATAAATTGAACTTCAGGGTGCCATCTTTTTCAAATAATTTTTCCTTATAATCATTTACTTAGTAGTGATAGATGAAGCATTTACTTATATTGAATATCATGCTATACATCTATTTTAATAAATTTTAGCCTTCAGCTTAATTGATAGTTTCAAACAGAGGGATAGATTTATTCCCACAATGAATAAAACTGCTTAACATTTGCAGCCTGTATAAATTATGTTAACACTTCCATTGGCTTTCCATTTTCAGCCTAATATACTGCTAATTTTAAAAGAAATCAATCAAACAATATATAATATATCCTGAGAAGACATTTTCTATATAAGGAGAATAAAATATTTTTCTATAATACTTTAAAGCTGTGTGTTAAATGACTTTGCCAGGAGCCTTCACTGAACCAAGAGGCTTTTGACTTGTCTGATGAATATCTCAGTGAGCTCCCTTTATCATTTTTATTTTAGACTATTTGTCTTCACCTGGCACTCCACCTGTATAAGTGAGATGTCTCTATTGTAAGAACTTACAATATAGTTTCAGAAAATTTGTCTCCTAATTAAAAACATGACTGACTAATCCATATGCTTGTTATAGATAGTAAAATACAAAGAAAGTGATGATCAAATATTGATTTCTGGAACTACATATAAAACCATTCAGGTATAAGTGGAAACCCTTGGTTACTACCATAGTCTCCAGTGCACTTCATAAGATCTGGTACTCACATAAAGAAATACTACAATTCAAAACTTATGTAATGTAATTGTGTCTGTTTTAATATTTTGTTTCATCATTAAATCATATGTGTTATATAGTTTTTCTGCATTAATACAAATGTATTTCCAAAATTTTACTTTATTTTATGAAAACAGTTTTTGAATACTTTCTCAAATAGATTAGTAGTAACAAATTGAAGTAAAGTTTAATAAATAAAACTAGCAATGACTTGTAATTTATCACAATATTTGATCTATATGATATGATATAATGCTATACAGACTTAATTTTTAAGTGAAATTATATGACTTCACTGTTTTTATAAGACTTTTTTTCTGAAAACTAAATAAATACTTAATAACTGAGTGCCTTACTTTACTTTTATTTTAAGGTGAGTATACAGTACATAAATAAAACAGAGAAGTAGCAGAGTGATGTTTTAGACCTGTTAACAATAACACTGTAAAATTAAGATACAGTGCTCACTTTGGCAGTACATGTACTAAAATTGGAATGATTCAGAGAATATCAGCTTGGCCCTGCTCAAGGTAACACGTAAATTCATGAAGCGTTCCATATTTTTGTATTAAGCTACACTACAAAGCCACTGTTCTCAAAACTGCCTGGAACTGGCACAAAAAGAGACATATAGATTAGTGGAACAGAACAAAGAACCCAGAAATTGACACAAGCCATTATGCTCAAATAATATTTGACAAAGGAGGCAAGAGCATACAATGGAGTCAAAATAGTCTCTTCAATAAGTGGTGTCGGGGAAATTGGACAGATGCATGCAAAAAAATGAAACTAGAGCACCAACTTACACCATACACAAAAATAAACTCAAAATAGATAAAGGACTTAAATGTAAGACAGAAACCATAAAAATCTTAGAGGAATTCAGAGGCAGCAAATCTCAGACATATGCTGAAGCAATATCTTTACAGATACAACTCCTAGGCCAATAGAAACTGAGGAGAAAATAAACATATGAGAATACATCAAAATAAAAAGCTTCTGCACAGCAAAAGATGCATCGACAAAACAACAAGAAAGCCCACTGTGTGGGAGAACATATGTGCCAGTTATCTCTGATAAGGGTTTAATCTCCAACATTTACAGAGAACTCATACAACTTAACACAATCTAATAAAAAATGGGCAAAGGACCTAAATAGACACTTTTTGAAAGAGGACATACAGAAGGTCAAGAGACATATGAAAACATGCTCAAAGTCAATAGTTATCTGAGAGATGCAAATCAAAAAGACAATGTGGTACCATTTCACACCTGTCAGAATGGCTATCATCAACAAATAACAAGTGCTGGCGAGGATGTGGAGAAAAAGGAACTCTCATGCACTACTGATGGGAATGCAGACTGGTGCAGCCACTGTGGAGAATAGTATGGAGTTTCCTCAAAAAATTAAAAATGGAACTGCCATTTGACCCAGTAATACCAGTGAAGGATAGGGTTTCACACAGCTTACACTTTAATAAATATACTTTGTGTTAAACAGACTTATAATTGAATCATTTATCTTCTGTTTTATCAGTGTTGATGTGTGTTAAATGAGGTTAAATATACCTACTTCCATTGTTGAAATTGTATTAAAGAAATTTAGTAAAGTGTAAAAACGCCTACTTTACTCACCAGTCATGGTTACTTTTCTTAATTGAAGTCCAGAAACATTTGATAAATGAATTGTTGGGTTTTAGGATGCAAAATTTTCACTCACATATTTTGTATAAATTTTATAATAACTTTTAAATGAGAAAGCATGCAATTATATTTTCCTGCTAGTCAACAGATTGTCAATAAGTGATTATATGACAATACATCTATAAATGTCTCATGTAAAACTACAGAAACTATAGCATGTGGAAAGATTATGGTAATTTCACATTAATAAAACTAATGGTAAATTTATTCTATTTTAAACTTTTACGTAAGATTAAAATAACTATTTCAAAGCCCTAAAGTTTAAAACTCAAACCATTTTGTTCATGCCCAGAAGGCATTCTTGGCTCATCTTAGATTTGATGAAAGCTGTCTTTGTGCATAAACTATTTCATTTTTTCAACAACAAAACTATGAGGGGAACAAACAACTCTAGGTGTGAAACCTTCCAATTCCAACCCTTCCTCAAATGTAGGCCTATTCATTTTTGGCTGTTCAATTTGTTGCCAAAGTTTTCAATCAGTTCTTTTTTACTATGCTATTTTCTGGAAGTTTTATGAATCTATAGTAGTATTTTGTCTTCATCATATGGGTCAAGATGATTTAAACTTTTGTTTTATTTTTTCTTGTGTTACCTGAGGTAATTAACTTTTTGAAAAAAATTACAATAATAAGGGAATGAATGAAAAAACACAATAACTGGTTTTGAACAACCAGACAAAGAAAATGGTTAGGCTCCTGTGGATGAGAATAGAAATCTTTATAACTCAATGGAAGTTCTTGTTTGTTTTGTTTTTAAATATATTTTAATTTATTTCAGAGAGGAAGCGTGAGGGAGAGATAGAAGCGTTAATAATGAGAGAGAAATCATTGATATGTGGCATTCTGCACGTCCACCACTGGGGTTTAAGCCCACAACCTAGGAATGTGCCCTTGACCAGAATCAAACTCAGGACCCTTCAATCCACAGGCCAACCCTTTATCCACTGAGCTAAACAAGCTAGGGTATTAATAGAAGTGTTTTAATTTTTGAGATTTATGGTTTATTTTTGACATTTAACTATTTTATGAAAATACATTCACATGTTTTAGTCATCCAGTGAAATTCTCCCTGGTCTCCCTGTGATCCAGCAATCTCATAATTCTCACAGATAACTGCCATTTCAGACTATCTTAGTGAAAATTCTCCCACTTGTGAATCTATATGTATCCTCCACTGTTAATACACAAAACATATATACTCCTCTGGCTTTTGTTATATCACTTAATATATATTTGGAGTCTGTTTCCATATACGTGCACAGAGATCTTACTCATTGATGACAGCAGCACATGCTGGTATTATATTTTATTCCAACGTCATCTTAACAAAACCTCACTTAGATTATTTTATTTAATTATTGTTTTGCTGTTACAAACAGTGCTGCAATTAATGGCCTTAATGAGAAAAATATATACATAATATTTCTCAGTTGAGTCAGAGTGAATCAATTTGTAATTTTAATATTAAAATTGTAATTTTAATGAAACTCATTCATCCTCCTTACAGATGTAATGGTTTGCACTCCCACGGCATTACGAGAGGAGGCCTGTTCCCAGCAGCTTCATTAACAGAGCACGTTGTCATTCGTGTATCAGGTCACCATGGAGTAGCCGCGGCCAGACATACTTTCAGAAGCAAAGGTCCTATTCTGGCTTTCCTTGGGTTCGTGTTAGCATGTCCTGTAGCTTTCAATCATCTTTCTTCTCAACTGTTAAGAGTATTTTTATTGCCAAAACCGGTTTGCTCAATGGATAGAGCGTCGGCCTGCAGACTGAAAGGTCCCGGGTTCGATTCTGATCAAGGGCATGTACCTTGGTTGCGGGCACATCCCCAGTAGGGGGTGCGCAAGAGGCAGCTGATTAAGGATTCTCTCATCGATGTTTCTAACTCTCTTTCTCTCTGTAAAAAAATCAATAAAATATATTTTTTAAAAAGAGTATTTCTATTTGCATCTATATTTGAAGTGAGTTTCTTGTAAGTAGAACAGAGTGCATTTTGTTGGAAATCTGTTTGTAACTATCTACAAAAGAAGTATTACAAGTGGAGAGGAATTAGTGGTGATAAATGTATCAGTGAGATGCTGTTTATATTTGTTAAATTATATCTGGCAGAAAAATGTGTGATATGTATACTGTCATAGAGTAAATGGAACCATGATTTATGGTTCCCCATTTTCATAACAATGTTAATATGCTATCTTCTATATTGCTTTAGCACATTTCAAAGCAAATTAATTCTATTTTTCTTTACATTTTATTCTCTTTTTATTGATTCTGATATTGTGACCTATGGAGATATTGTTAAACAGAGATTGTGAAGCCCAATGATATATTCCCAACTTCCTGTGCTTCTGTCCCTTCCTAAGAGTTGGTCTCAGTACAAGAGTAGACTTGAAGGCCGAAATTGGTTTGGCTCAGTGGATAGAGAGTTGGCCTGCAGACTGAAAGGTCCCAGGTTCGATTATGGTCAAGGGCATGTACCTTGGTTGCAGGCATGTTCCCAGTGGGGGGTGTGCAGGAGGCAGCTGATCGATGATTCCCTCTCATCGATGTTTCTAGCTCTCTATACCTCTCTCTTCATCCTTGTAAAAAATCAATAAAAATATATATATTTTAAAAAGAGTAGACGTGAAGATAAAGTGGCATATTTCCTACTTTCTGATATTGCCCATATTTATATATGCAATATCTTACATAAAGTTGGCAGGAGGGCATATAATTTAATATAACCCGGTTTATTACAAAAACACTTTATTTTTTTTTTTACAAGGATATCTGTTTTTATCTTTTAAAAATATATTTTTTATTTATTTCAGAGAGGAAGGGAGGGGGAGAAAGAGAGAAACATCAATGATGAGAGAGAATCATGGCTTTTCTGCCTCCCATATGCCCCCACTAGGGATCAAGTTCACATCCTGGACATGTGCTCTGACCTGGACTGAAACCAAACTGTGACCTCCTGGTTCAATCCTGATCCACACCAGCCTGGCCTGGTGTGGATCAGGATGGCACAACAATTTTTTTTTTAATTTAAAACATTTTAAAAATTTTAATCTTTTTTAAATTGCTAGATTCAGAATCATGATTGGGGTGAGAAAATTTTCCAACACAATTGATAAAAATTGTTCACATTTTAATCTGTTTTCTTTCATAAATTTAATTAAGGAAAACTTGAAGATTAACATTTTTGTTATAAAAACACATTTTAGAAAAATTAGGTTGTTATTTGAAGATTCTCAGTGTTTTAAAAGTATTAATAAAGTAGTATATTTCTATATTTCTCAGGAAAATGTTAATAGTACAATTAGAAACTTTAATATTTAGATGGTAAACATAACTTCCTTTAGAGAAGGATGCTCAATTAACCTCATAGCAAATATTTGACATATGCAACTTATTTAAGTTGAATGACAAGACTTCATTTTCCACTGACATGTTATGGATTAACAGTGATATTTCACAAATTTTCAAAGTTCACAAATTATAATTAGAGAAGGATGCTCAGTTAACCTCATTAGCATATATTTGTGATATGCAATTATTTAAGTTGAATGACAAGACTTCAGTTTCCATTAACATGTTATGGATTGACGGTGATTTTTCACAATTTTCAAAATTCACAAATCATAATTATTTTATAGCTATTTTAAGTTCTATTATTTGCATATAATACATTCTTTATTACACAACTAGAAGCCCGATGCACAAAAATTTGTCCAAGAGTAGGCCTTCCTTACCCCAGCTGCCAGCACTGGCTTTCCTCTGGCACTCAGGACCCAGGCTGGCTTAGACTAATTAGCATATTACTCTTTTATTAGTTTAGATATGCACTAATACATTAATATGTTATAGATATGTTAATTGTGATTACATAGTTTTTATCTTAAGAAACATTATGATGGTCCTTTTTATGACAAAGAAATACAGGATATAAATTATACTGAGAAATAATATTTACACATTTTCCTAGAGTAGCTTTAAAAATAGATGTTTTGATTGCTTTGATTTTATAAGCTTACTTTTAATATCTACTTTAATTCTTTAATTCATTAATATTTTCAATCAATACACACAAGAAATGATACATTTTTACTCACTGGCTCATAAGTGAAAAAGTTTAAAAATTGCTTAAATTGATGATTATAATGTCACAGTATGGCCAGTCTGTGCCTAAAGGTTATCAGTTTCAAGAAACTGCTACAGTTTGATGAAACCCATTCCATTTGTAAAGGATGCTGGAAATTCCACCCCACTACCCCATACAAACTTTAAAAAATAAAAATAGAAGTCAATCTAGATTTCTTTAGCAAGAACCCCATAATCCTCCAAGTTTATTCCTAAAAAGAAAAAAAAAAGTCAACATTTAGAATATTTCTCACAGATGAGCCATTTCTTTCTCTTTTACTTTAACATTATTTTTCTACTTAAATACATTAATTTACCCTAAGCTTCATTAGGTAACTAAAGTACACAATATTTCAGTGGTGACATATTTCAAACAGACTATTCTAATATACTTATGTTAATATGATAGTTGAGTAGGCTATAAAATCTAGAATAATCCATGTAGGGTTTCCTTTGCCATAGGTTCACTAATATCTGAGAAAAATAATATCAACAATTTACTTGTGTTTTTAGCTAATCCCCTAAACTTCAAAATCTGTGCTGAATATATTTCTTTTATTTTACTTTTCATTGTCAGATAAGACTCTCAGTAGGAGTACAGAAAAAAAAAAGTTAAATACATCAATAGTTAATTAAATTAGTCTCCTAATTTAAATTATAAATTATAATCCTTTATATTATAAAAATAACATGAATTTATTTATACATCCATTTAAAACATGAAATAACCTAAATACATATTTAAGCCTATATATATATTTTAATCAATCTAATTTTGTAAGCATTATAATTATGCATAGTTTGATCACACTATTAAAAATGAATTTACTTTTATCAGTATCCAAAGTAAAACTTGTATTTTGTCCTGACAGCAATGAGGAATGGTCAAAATACTTTCTATGTGGAGGGATGCACCATAGTTGATGAGGATAAATCATCAAACTGGCCAATTATAAAGTGTGACAAAGTTTTCCATTATAGTTATTATTATTATCATGCATTTAGTACTAATGTATGGTTGTCATTGTTTAATGAATCCTTCTTGCATCTACCATTAGAGTAAAATACCAGAGAAAACATAAAATGAACCAGCCAGGAACATTTACATCTATAGAGAGATTGTTTTTTAATTCTTAGATATGAAGACAAATGTCAAAATAAGTTTGCTTGATAGGCCAGATTGTTAGTGCAAATAAAGAGATAAGGCCTATGACTGGCAAACACATTTACTCTCTAATTAAAGTTAGTTATAGCATTTCTGCTAAACAATGTAGGCCAATTGTGGTCATATCTCATTATTGTTTAAGGAGTCCCAGAAACTTAATATTTTAACTGTCTATATCCTCCATTTATTGTCATTAAATTATTAAAGTAAGGAAACAAACACCATCTAAGGCAAATACAAATATCTGAAGTAGTTTACTTTGCCAATTTCCATGGTGTAAAGCTTCTAAGCTGGGCAATTGTGACGTCACTGAACATGGAGCTAGAAGGGTTGCATACAGCCATTTCTCCTGAGCATGCAATTCACTCCCACTAGCCATGGACTTGCTCCCTCATATTTGAAGAGTCCTCTGATCATTCAAAAGTACTGAGAAGTCTGTTAAAGGTGGATTATCAGTACCTTTGGAACTACTGTAACTTCCTCTTTAGTGTCTCCAACTTCCATGGATTTCTTACATATCCTCTAATTCATGTTCGCTTCTTGTCTTGTCTTTGTGTACTTAATGCTCCACTCCTTCTTGCTCTCTTCAAATATCATATTTAAAGTGACCAGTATGTTTTTGCTTCTCTAGGCCATATTAACTAGGAGAGGAACGTGTTTGGTATTTTTGTCCCTTGCACAGTATGTTTATTGCTTTTTTCCCCCTGTATATAGACATACTGTCTTACTTCATCACCATCACAGTGTATCCTTGATGTTGACATTCTATGAAATGTTTCATGTTTAAAAGGGAGCCATTAGGCTTAGCTCTAAGTACTAGCCCAACAAAGGATTGTCTGCTTTTATCTTTCTCACTTGAAATAACATATGGAAGTTGAAAGAGAAGTACATATATCAGCTTGTATTTATAGTAGTCAATCCTATCTTTTTTTAAAATTTAAATCCTCACCTATCACCCAAGGATATGTTTATTGATGAGAGAGAGAGAGAGAGAGAGAGAGAGAGAGAGAGAGAGAGAGAGAGAGAGATGAGAGTGGAGAATGGCTTTCCTTCTATGCACCACAACACAATTGGGGACCAAATTGACAACCTGAGTATGTGCCCTGACTGCGAATCAATCCCATGACCTTTTGGTTACAGGACCATGCTCCAATCAGCTGAGCCAGGGCCTTCCCTGGTTTTAATTTTCATTCCTGGTGCACCATCATGGTTATAGTTATTTGCTCCCAATCTTGATGACTTCAGTTAATTTCCCATAACCTTGATTCTCTTCTCTCATGTTTGATAAAATAAAAACTTTGCTTTCATGTTTAATGATTAAGCCTAAGCTAGTTATTAGATACCTTGACTTTGGGTGGCAGGTTAGCAATGCTATGACAATTGCTTTTGTTTGAAATAATAGCAATTTGAGAGACATCTTAGATCTATCTTGGGGACTTTGATTTGGCTGTATAATGACTATCTTAGCAGATGGTAAGAAATTTTGACTTAATTAGACATATTAAGAATAATTAAATGACTTTGACTTTGAAAATGATATTGCTTTTGTCTTCTGTAACTCTCATAAAGTATAGAAACTAGTTGATTAATAGGGAAGGAGGTAGACCAACTGTACATACACAATTCAGCAATCTGAATTGTGTATATACACTTCATGTACATACACAAATGTCCATGTCTGTGCCTTGGATTTTACACACATATAGTGTTTTTTTTCAATTTGAGGACATTGTTAAATATATTGTATCCATAATAAAATATATCAAAGGAAGCTAAGACCTAAGATGGTCTAATTAAAAATTATTTCTTACTACTGGTTTTACTTGCTAGCCTTTTACTGTTCAATTCCTAGATGTATAAAATGTCAAATTGTGAGTGAAAGCTATAATTTCCTAACAATGACATTATGAAAATTATAAATATGATGTTTTTCTTTTGCATTTTCAAATATAATGGTATTATCCTTTATTTGCTCAAACTATCTATCTTCTTGGGTGTATATGAGTGTTTATTATAGAAAAAAAGTAACACATGACTTCAGAATTACAGAAAACATGGAGAAGCATCTATTTAGTTCTTTTCCCAATTTTTTAGATCAAGCTGTTTGTTTTTCTAATTTTAAGTTTTAAGAGTTCTCTGTATATTTTGGGTAACAGTAACTTATCAGATATATTTTGTAAATATTTTGTCCTAGTCTGAGGCTTGTATTCTCATTCTCCTAACACTACTTTTCCTGAAGCCTGAGTTTTTAATAAAATATTTTTTTAAAGTAATATTCAACACTTTTGCTGGGAATGAAGCAGAGCTCCTCATGTGGTCATACCTGAAGTTGATTTCTAAGATATTGTCTCATGAAATTAATGATTATTAAAAGAAATCAAGATCACATCTTTCTAGACTCCAAACCTAAATATGTGTTTGAGAAAAGCATTGAGAATAGAGAATACCAAGACTTGTGTAGGCATGCAAAATTAACAAGAAGGAAATTTACTTAAATATGTGGTCAGTTTTATGCATCCGGCACTTCATAGAAAATTAAGCATAAAAATAATAGGGTAGGATAAATATTATGAAGTGCTCTAATATATGCAACATACATTTAAATAGTTAGTTATTCAGGACTCTAACACATATAATTTTTACAAACAGATTTTCTTTTTAAATAACAAAATGACTTAGCATCTATTTTCCTTAAAAACACAATTATAGATTTTTTTAAATAAAATATCTTGTTAAATTTTTGAAATATACCATGACCATCATTACTTCTAAGCTTGGTAAAATGTTTCACTCCTTCATTCAACTTAATGTTATATTGTATCTCATATATTTTGATGACTTCCTTTATAAAATTATTTTCAATAGTAGTTGAAACCCATCTTAAATTTTTCTTCTAATTTTTTTTTGGTTGGATACATTTTTTATTCAATTGTTTTATTAGTCTTTGCTCTTGAACACTCTATATACATAATTTCAATTGACTATATTCTTAATGTGATAATTTAATATTTTTATAATGCAACTGCTTGATATTGTTGAATTTTAAATTATTTAAAATGTCTGGATTGTTATTAAATTACATTTATTCAAATTATCCCATGTTGTTAGTCAATTAGAAAAATTTAAATTTATTGTTATTATAGATAATGTTGCAATAAAATTCTTGTGGATCATTTTACTCACATAATTGTTTCCTTGGGATATACTTCAGAAATGCCCTTCTTTGCATATTTTTAAGGCATTTGATACTCATTTCTAAATTGCCTTCCAGAAAGGTCATATCAATTTATACTCTCACATTAATATAGTGTGAAGAAGACATTTTTAATGTTTTAATTGGGAGATTAATTGGCAAATTCTTTCTACAGTTTAAAGAAAGAAAATATCCTGTATTATAAATTAAGTAAAGTATTATAAATTAATGTTATAGCTTATATATGATTACTAAAAATACCTTTCTATAAATCAGGATGGGAGGTTAAAAATAAGCCCAAAGTTTGTGCAGTTGCACATCTTTAGTTTTTCTTTATGAGAGTAAAAAAATAATAGTGAACAAACTCATTCCAAAAAAGTTTTTATAATATTCGGTAGTCTAAGTTGTTATATAGTATGCATGAAGTTTCAGTTATACAAGATGAATAAATTCTAGAAATCTGTTTTACAACATAGTGCCTATAGTTACCAGTATTGTATTGTACACTTAAAATTTTGTTTAAAAGTTATATTTCATGTAAATGTTGCCACCATCGTTTAAAAACAAATACAAACAATAAAGGGGCAGGTGGATTGGATATGTTTATTACTTTGCTTCTGATGATGGTTTCATGGGTTTATGCATCTGTCCAATCCCATCAAATTATAATAAATAGGTGTAGAAATTATATTTCAAAAAAGCCATTTAAAAACTAAAACCTATAGATAGGAAACTTCAAAGTTTTTACTTCTCTTTCTAATTTGATGGACAACAGCTATGTAATCTAACTTCCTTTTTTTGCTCAAAAAATAAAAAATAAAGAAACACATACACGTACCTATATGCAAAGTTGTGTCTGTGAATCCCTATAAACTTGGTGATCTTTGACAAACTGCTGGATTGAGTCAGATTAAACAGGTTCATTGGGATAAAAGACCATTAATAGTATTTTGTCAGACTGATACACCAAAATATTATTTCTTCAAGACTGAGCCAGTTTGTGGCATTTGTTGCTTTACTGGATCAGGTTCTAATTGATCTGTTTAAATATATAAATATCACGGTTGCTACCAAGAGTTAATGAGATAACATTTGTGATTATTTAGCCTAACATCTGATACAAACAAGAGCTCAGTATATGTTGGTCATTATTTTCAAGGTAATTTTCTGCATACTCTTTATTATAAAATAAGGAATCCTTTACTACTAAATATTGCATAAAATGCTTTATATTTTAAGTATTATGTTCCTTATCACAGTGATGAGTAAATCTCAAAACATCAATTCATTTTATTTGCTATTATGATAACTAAAAGGAGATTTATTTAAACATTAGAGGCCCGGTGCATGAAATTCATGCACAGGAATCCCTCAGCCCAACCTGCACCCTCTACAAGCTCTCAGGCGATATCCTAGTGATAGCTTAGGCCCACTTCCCTTGGTTCTCCACTCTCTGTGGGCCTGGAGGTTTTTGCTGCAGCCATAGAGATGAAGTCCCCATGCCCTGCTGTCTGAATCTGTTTGCTGGGCCGCAGGCTTCTCTGCTGCCATGGAAACCCCCATGCCCTGCTCTCCAGACTCTGTTTGCCAGGCCTGGGGCTTCCCTGCTGCTGCTCCTGCACTAACTGCTATCCAGACTCTGACTGCCCTGTCTGGGGCAGATAAAGAACCCCTCCGGAGTCGAATCCAGCCTCGCTGCTCCTGTGGACATGCCAGACACTCCAGCAGTGGAGCTGAGGGGACTGGGCGCTGCCATCTTGTGGCTATAGGGGCCGCTATTTTGTCACGGAGTAATGGTTAATTTGCATATTACTCTATTATTAGATAGGTTAGCACTTTTTTTTTTTTTTCTAAATGTAAGGGAAAACCTTCTGTCAAATATTGCATTTCTACAAATAATTTAAAACATTTTTTTTTTTTTAGTAACAAAGGGAGTTAAAGAGATCCCATATTTTTGAGAAAAAAATAAGAGCTGAGGAACTGTGGCACAAAATGGTCTGACATGTATATTATCTTACCTGGAATCATTTCATTATGAGGTCTAAAAAAAAATAGCTGTTCTTTGGGACTGAATAAATATAGTTCTAATTTCAGCTTCTAATTTCAGGTTCTCATATATAATTACTCTCTCTGTGAGTGTCGAGTGGAGGGTTTTGTGTTACCTTGGGTATGAGCTTTAATTTAAGTCCTCAGATTTCCAAAATTCTAATTTAAACTGCAGAGCAGCACAGCTATGATCAGATTGTTCTCTTACAAATGGGGTTTATAATTTACGAATCCCAAATGAAACAAATCATTTAGCAGAACTCAAAGAAATGAGTTTCCTATGCTTCAATTTTTTTTTCTGCCTTTTACAAAGTGAAAGAAAAGCAAGGTTTAAATAGTATTCTGAGAGCCTCATCAAGAACTGTAGAGTTATTCTTGAAATATATGCCGATTTAAATTCAATCCTTTGGAGAAATATTAATAAGTTAAGTTACAGAAAGGCCAAAATAAGACAGCCTAAAAGCTTTAGTGTCATGTAGCTGATTCTTCATGGTTTATATAGAAGAGAAAGGATCTTTTCCCTGTAGATTACATCACATGAGTTAGATGCTATTGCCACTGCAGTAGGAAAGAATCCTTTATCCCTATATCCAATTCTCAAGGGTAACTAAGATGTCAGATAATAAAAAAGTATTAGCCAAAGCCGGTTTGGCTCAGTGGTAGAGCATTGGTCTGCGGACTGCGAGGTCCCGGGTTCGATTCCAGTCAAGGGCATGTACATTGGTTGCAGGCACATTCCCAGAAGGGGGTGTGCAAGAGGCAGCTTATCGATGGCTCTCTCTCATCGATGTTTCTAACTCTCTATCTCTCTCCCTTCCTCTCTGTAAAAAATCAATAAAATATATTTTTTTTAAAAAGTATTAGTTCTTTGCAATTATCTTTACTTTCCCTATTCTGCATCTCCAGAGGAGCCACTGGGCCTAAAATTGATGAGATCTAGAAAACCAGGAAGATGTTCTTCCTTCATTGGAAAAATAGCCAATATCTGCCCGAGAGGGTAAAAAACAAAAACAATACTAGCAGAAATTGAGTCCAAGAGTGTTAAGGGAGAAAATGAGTTGGGAATATTTTAACCTTTTTTAATATTAAAAAAAATGTATTTTAGGGAGAGTAAAATTCAAGATAGATTGTATAAACTCTCTTGTATATACAAGGAACACTATCTTAATATATTTTAACTTCCCAAAGCACCATTCACTACTCACTGAATGGAAATAACTTTCATAGTTCTCTATTTTAAATTTTTTTTAATATATTTTATTGATTTTTTTTTTTTTTTTTTTTTTTTTTTTTTTTTTTTTTTTACAGAGAGGAAGGGAGAGAGAGCTCTTGCACACCCCCTACCGGGGATGTGCCCACAACCAACATACATACCCTTGACCAGAATTGAACCTGGGACCTTTCAGTCCGCAGACCGACACTCTACCACTGAGCCAAACCGGCTTCGGCTATTTTAAATAATATATTTCAAAATTACATGTTATATTTTAAAAAACATGGAAAATAAGGAATAAAGGTGGAAAAGACATTAAAGAACAAAGGAAGAAGTTCTAAGCCTATTATACATGGCAAGCATTTGTTGTAATCTCAGTATGTATTTAAAAAGCATCCAATCACAAGCAGAAAAGCACAAAATTTATGAGTTAGAGTTTTAATAATGGAGAAAGGTGGGAAGAGAAAGAAAAGTTTCTAGTAGTTTTCACTGCATAACTCCCAAATATAGGACCTAAACATTTATTTCCAATGTGAGGGTGGCCGGGCAATGGCAGAGCAACTTTGCTAAATGTGGGTCTTGGCTGAAGGAGCAGCATCCACTCTGGGAAGCTTTTCTCGCTGCAATAGCAGAAACACAGGAGTCATGGGTGTGTGCTCCATGGTGCTAACACATTTTAAACACCTGCTTTACAGGATTATTTTTACCATGAGTAGGTGTGTAATTACATCAGATTATTTTTTCTGCAAATTTAATTTTGCTAAATAATTTTTCAGCTGATTCATTTTCTAGTGTTTAACCACTTGCAGTAATGGTATAGACCCAAATTCAATAGACTCTAGGATCTGTTTTTGTATATTGCTTGTTTCCATTTGTTAATATTTTTCTTATAATTTTTGTGTCTTATAGAGTTTATTCTCTCTACATTCCTAAGAGGAATTTGGTGTTAGGGTTAAGCAATCTTCATGTAGTACTTTGGGAATACTTGAGTATCATAGTATTTTGATCTAGCAAAATGAAGGTAACTATACCAAACTAGAGGCCCAATGAATGAAAATTGTGCAAGGGGTGTGGCCCTCGCAGCCTGACTGCCTCAAAGACCCTCGGCTCCACACACCCCCCCCCCCCCACCCACTGGTCCTTCTGGAAGGTCTTTCCAGAAGGTCATTCTGCCCTCTGGGATAATTAGCATATTAGCCCTTTATTATATAGAATGATGTCAAAACTGCCTATTGAAAGAAATCTTTTGATTCTAAAATTTGTTATTTCTTCTAAATACTATCCATAGGATGTGTATAAAATGTACCAGGATTATAAATTTAGGAACATTTACTTTCTTTGTAGGAATGGCTCAAATTTAACAGCAGAAAACACTTTGATAATGTGGAAAAATCTACAAACAAAACTGTTTGATTGTGTCACCGCCTTTTCTCTCCAACGCGGGTCTGTGAAATGTCACCTTAGCTTTGGATTCTGTCTGTCAGCATTTTTCGTTCTTAATTTCATCATGATGTCATTTGATTTCACAAGTAATACCTCTATGTTGATTAATAGCTCACATTCACAACAGAATTATAATGTTTTCCTCTTTCTTGATTTTCTTATGTTTTCATAAATTTAGGATTTGTAAAATAGGTATTTTCATATATGTCATTATATATTATATATGTATGTACATATATCAATATATGTAAAATTCCAATAAGACATGTTCACATGGAAATCTTAGTCCATCCTATTCTTCAATTAGAAAATGGCACTAGTCACAGTTTCCTGGGATGGGTGTAGAGAAATCAATGCAAAAGGGCAGAAGTGGATTTTGTGGGTGAATTAAAATGTTCTATACCTCAACTGGTATTGTCCTTACATGGTTGTAAACAGTTGTCAAAACTCATCCAACTTGATGGACATCTGTGCTGTTTCCACTTTTAGACTATAATGAATAACACCATTCCAAACATTCATGTACAATTTTGTATGTACTCTTTGTCAGGTAATTTATTATATAGGAAATAACCCAAATTAATGAGATACAACTAAACCAGAGAATAAGAATTAGTCCATTACTCCTGAAGGGATTGAATGCCTACCTTAGCATGAAAGATTAAGAGATTCCCAAAATGATGGCTTCTCTGAGTTGAAATAATTTGTGTCTGCCCATATTTGTCACTCTTTAATACACATGTCCCAAATTGGAGTGACTGAATTATCCAGGCTGTGTCTGAAACTGGAAGACATGGGAACTCTCTATGCTGTTTCTCTGAAAACATTGTTGCTGTACATTCTCTACTATTCTTCAAAGCAATATACACGTGTTGCTGGGAGAAGCCTACTGTTTCTCAGGAGTGCCTTAATCTAACCTCATGTCTACTGCTGTGGTAGAGCAGAGCAGGCATTGTGAAAACTGTTTATTTGACATGTTCAAGTAAAGGAATACTAGACTTGGGGGACTTGTTTAGAAGTCCGAGGATTCTGCTGGTAGTTGGGAATAAACATGACAGAGGAGGCATATGACATGAAATAAAATAAAGGCATGAGGAGAAAGGGGACAAGGCATATTCCAGAGAGGTTTAAAACATAGTTGCAATGAGACTGAAGGTTTAATGTTCTGTTAAAGATGAATAACTAGGAAGAATTTAAAATAACTTCTGAGTTTCTGTCTTAAACTACTGAGTAGGAAACACAGAATGAAGAATGCATTTTAGGGAAGAAGATGATGAATTGTTTCCCATGTTTCTGGAGCTATACCAAGAAGGGGTATGCTGGAAATAATAGCAGTTAGCTGTTGTTTGTTTGTTTGTTTGTTTTTGTGTGTGTGTGTGTGTGAAGAATTTAAACACAAATCAAGCTTCTTATTGTCTTACTAATACTAGAGAAGTATATTTAGCATTGTTCTATCTCAGCTTTCATTTTCCATCAGTCCTTCCCTTGAATGGATAAAATGTATGATTGACTGCATGTTTTTATCTGAATTGTACTTTTAATATGCTAATGGCACCCTCTTAAGTACCTACTTTAAGTCAGCCATTTTTATGTATGTATGTATGTATGTATGTATTTATAAAATATATTTTTATTAATTTCAGAGAGGAAGGGAGAGGGAGAGAGAGATAGAAACATCAATGATGAAAGAATCATTTATCAGCTGCCTCCTGCATGCCCCTACTGAGGATTGAGCCCACAACGCGGGTATGTGCTCTTAACTGGAATCGAACACAGAATCCTTCAGTCCACAAGTCAATGCTCTATCCACTGAGCCAAACTGGCTAAGGCTCAAATCAGCCTTTAAGTCTACAAAACTGAAAGGCTATATACTATCAATAAACTCCTCCTCTTTGAATTCTTAATTTATAACATAAATAATAGTAAATTGATTTGGAATTTTCCTTGTAGTAGGCAATGTATTAATATATACATATATGTGTGGGTTTATAGTTGTGAGTATCCAAAACACAGTTTATTCTATCATTATTATTTATTAATGTCCATTTCCATATGAACAACTATAAACCTATTTTGCCTTCCCCTGTATATATACCCTTTATATATTCTTTCTTATAGCAATTTACTCTTTCTATATTCAATTCTGTATATGTGATGGGTGTGTTTACATATCTGAATTTTCATACAAGATTATAAGACTTTCAAAAGGGTAGTTCTATATCTGAGTATTATTCACTAGAGGCCTAGAGCACAAATTCATGCACCAGTGGGATCCCTTGGCCTGGCCTGCAGTTTTGGGTCAAAACCAATTCTCCAATATCGCCCAAGGGGTTACAGATTGAGAGAGGGTGCAGGCCAGGCTGAGGGACCCCAACAGTGCACAACCAGGGCTATGGAGGGATGAAGGAGGTTGGCCAGCCAGGGAGGGACTGTGGGAGGCCTCTAGGGCATGGCCAGCTCATCTTGCTCAGTCCCAATTGGCTGAACCCCAGTAGCAAGCTATCCTACTGGTTGGCGCACCTGCCCCCTTGTGGTCAGTATACTTCATAGCAAGCAGTTGAGCAGCCTTGGTATATCATTGGCATACTACATTCTGATTGGTTGAGTGGACAACTGGATGACTGGACACTTAGCATATTAGGCTTTTAGTATATAGGATAACCTTCACAATGCTTTCTTGGTGGTTTTCAACACATTTTTGGCTGAATAAATAGCTGAGTGAAAAAATGATGAATCTTCTCTCTATAATGAAATATGGAGGGAAAAGGAGAATATTTTATGTTGAACTTAATGGATATTTGAATGGAGATTTGTGAAGACAATAACATTAATATAGGTTTGGGTTTGGTTGCATAGCTATTCTATAATAGCTACCAATCACCCTCAGGAACAGTATCTAACACAATCCCATAACTATAAATTATCTTAAAAATATTTTATCTATTTAGGCATACATCTTGCTTTCAAACTGATAAATACTAAAACCTTTCCAAGATGATAAACTTTCTAGAATGTATGTATGTGTACTTAAAGAAATACATTCTCTTGAAAATTTTAAAACTTTATAGAGGTTAGTTTTGTTCTGAAAAACTAAAATAGGATTTTTTTTCATAAGAGAAATTAGCAAAAAATGTTTTTTGCTGCTTATGTTGAATTTTGTGGAGCTTTATAAATGTGTTCGTAATAATCTAAAAGGTCCTCAGTTAAACACAGAGGGAAAGAGCAGGCTTATTGCATTTTGTATGATGCTGTCATGCAAAGTCATGCTATTAAACAGAAACTTCCAATATAAATCATTTAGTCCTGTTCTATTCCATAGGAATTTTTCTGATAATAAAAATGTTGCATACATGTGTTGTCATATGTAATAGCAGCTAGCCCCAATTCATTACTGAGCACTTGAAATGTAGCTAGAAACACAGAGAACTGAATTTTTAATTTATTTTCTTTTAATTAATTTTAATTTAAATGTCCACATATGGTTAATGGCTATATTATAGGAAAGTAAAGCAAGGATTAATAAATTTTACTTAGGTCTTTATATAGAAGCTTGTATCTTCAAAAATATATTACACATAACTTCTATGAAAACAAATCATTACTTTCAGCCTTTTATAATAAGAAATTGCCACAGGGATCCACAAAAGCCTAATTTTGGAAAGAACAAACAAGTATAGATTTACTGCCATATTAATTAGTGTTTAAGGGTATTAAGAAACAACAAACAAACCAAAAGATAATGAGAATATGAAAAGCTATCTGTTGGAACTACTCATGGAACAAGAAAATATTAACTTTGATGGCCAAATCTGACAACATTTCTATGAGTCTGCCAAGAAGAATAGTTTGCATAAAGACAAAATAGTTCAATTAAAATATACTATAAGAAATTTTCTTAATATGTTTAATTTCAAAACAGAAATATTCTATATTTTTTTTAGTGTAGTTGATGGGAATATATATATATATATATATATATATATATATATATAAACAACTTTTATTATCTTTCTTATTTTTAGTTATTTTGTATGTTTTTTAATTGATTTAAAATAAGGAAATAAAAACTAACAACTGTTTCCCCTCTGGTTAATTAG
Organism: Pipistrellus hanaki; assembly: GCF_964339955.1. Classification (NCBI taxonomy): domain Eukaryota; kingdom Metazoa; phylum Chordata; class Mammalia; order Chiroptera; family Vespertilionidae; genus Pipistrellus; species Pipistrellus hanaki. The sequence goes on along the minus strand of NC_140507.1, from coordinate 40,044,280 downwards.
ATAATTTGGAAAACAATTCTAAATTAGTCTAAATTAAAATACTTTCATTTGGATTAAAAATGAGCATTCCTGTTTAAAATTTGCATAATGTAACACAATTTGTTTGTTAGCCATATGGGTAAATTTATTTAGTATAATTTTTCAAGAAACTGTAGAGATATACATTTTCTAGTTCAATGTAACCAATATCAAAATTATTTTAAATTTTTTTCATAGAGGGCCATAAAGTAAATTACAATATAGTTACACTGATTATAATATCAAGAACACAGCAAAAACCATGAAAATAAAGACTAAAGGACAAAGCATAAATAATAAAGGTAGAAAAAGCTAAATTTACTAAAAACTAATTAGATGACCTAAGCATCTATTTAGAAACTCTTGCTTCTAAAAGTTAGCTCAGAGTTTTCTACCAGTCTGTAAAAAGGTGAATTCTACTCATCTCACTTTCTAATAAGATGACTCACAGTACCTTCAGAAAAACAGGATTTTTTTCATCTGGTGCCTGATGAGAATTAATTTGCTATGTTATATCCTCAATGAGACATGTAGAAATGTCTTTAATATGGTCATTCATTATTTTGACACTATACAAAAGTACAAAACCCAAGAAGAGAATACTTGCCAAAATATTAACTTAAAATTCTGCTTTTGAAACCAGTCATAGCACACAAACATTTTATACCCAAGTATTCATTAATCTTGTTAGTTTAGGACTTTAAGAAAATTAATATGAACAGCATCAAATAAGCATCAGAAGGTAGAAATTAAAAGCATTTCAAAGAGACAAAAATAAAGTAAAATGTGTGTGGATGTGTTTATTTACGCTACACTCCTATGTCACTTAACTATGGGGATACATTTCTGAGAAATGAGTTGTTAGGCAATTTTGTCATTGTTTGAACCTCATAGAAAGCACTTACACAAACCGAGTTAGTATAGTCTACTCTACATGTAGGTTGCATGGACAAGCCCTTGTAGCATGTTACTGCACAAAACAACACAAGATCAAATCAAGCACACAGAAAAATGGTGCAATTAAGAGATACAGTAAACCTTAGAGGTACGAAGCTATAATTATCATGATACAGCACAATGTTTTACAGGAAGCCTTTTTTTTTTTTTTTTTTTTTTTTTACTAAGTACACTCTAGAATAACAATAAAACACAAACTAGTAGCAGTTGTTTACAATCATTATATGTAATACATATTATTATTAATTGTACTAGAGGCCAATTGCAGAAAGATTCCTGCAACAGGGCTTCCTGCTGTGGTCGCTGCCACGCCTGACTCCCACCCTTCTCTCGCCCAGCTTCCCTTCCTTCTTTTCCATAGCCTGGCCTGCTTGCTGCTTTGCAGCTTCGCTCCCTTCTGTAGCACTTGACTTCTTTCTACACGATTTTCAGTCTTCACTCTGGCCTGGGTATGCAGATTAACTGCCATCTTGGTTAGGTTAATTTGCATACCTGCACTGATTGGCTGGTGGGTGTGGTTTATGGACATGGCGGAGGTAAGGCCACTTTGCATGCTTCTCTTTTATTAGGTAGGATTATTATATAATGATTTAAATGTTTGTGTGTTGAAGACATCAGACATCTGATGGAGAAATTAGGCTTTGAAAGGAAGGACCATGGCCAAAGGACTAATGGTGAATGGTAAAGAAGTGTGATTGTGATATCTTCTTGCCTGATGGTACCTGCATTTTTTTCTGAGACATTTGACAATTCTGTCTGCTATAGAAAAGGCTCAGGATCTGGGTTTCCTTAGCTGAGGGCAAATCTGAAGATGTGGAGAAAAAAACAAGTATGTGAGAGGGCTTGTGAAATGATACTGAAAATTAGAAGGATGAGGAGCCTGGGGAGAAAAGCGGGAGAGAGACTGTAATGTGTCATCTGTTTGCCCTCAAAACATGGGCTGCACTCAGAAGCTAGACAAGACTAAGAAGTAAAACACTTTGTAAAAATAGAGCAGAAATTCAGGAACCCTTTCAATCCCAATGATATAAGCTATACAGTTCAGAAGAGACCCCAGTGATTGCCTGGACTCATAGTTGGAATTTCAAAGGTTATTCCTTAATTCTGAAGATAAACCACAGGTAGGTAGACTAAAATTTACCTTCTTTAGCTCATTCCCTAATGAATTAAGGTGGTAATCCTTTATTCTTTCTGCTTAGCAGGTATAATGGAAACTATTAAAGAAGAAAAATAACGCCATCCTGAGGGGAAAAACTAAAAAATAAGTAAACAAGTAGAAACTTCATCATTACGGAGGCAAACATATCACAGATCCTGCAGACACTCAAAAAATAGGAAGAGAATATGGTAAAAATATGCATATCTCTAAATTTATCAACTTGGTTGAAAAGGACAGATTCCTTAAAAGTCACAAATTACCAAAAATTAAAACAATTATACGTAAACTAGAGGCATCAGGCATGAAATTGGTGCAAGAGTGGGCCCTCCTTCTCCTGACTGCCTTCTCTCTGGCACTCGGGACCCAGGCTTCCTTCGTAGCCCCAGTTTCAACCAGAAGGTGGGGCGGAAAGATGTCTGATCTAATTAGTATATTACACTTTTATCATTATAGATTATTATCATAGATATTTAGACGGTTATATATTCCACAGGACAAGAATCAGAGAGAAGCTATAGCTAAACTGGCCAGAATATCCTTTCAGTTCTTTGCATTATGCCTCTCCGTGGAGGCAGGCTTCTAAGCCTAATAGAGCCATTTGTATAAAAATATTTACAAAATCCTCTTTGGGTCCAGAAAGTTTTTAATGAGGATCAGAACTTTGAATATGTTATCAGCAGTAATTGTGGTGTTTATTTGTATTAATTGACTTCTAGGACTTTAGAGTATCTAATTCACTAGCCTTTGGGAAAATTATGAAACTGCAACGATTTGTTTATAAAATCAATTAAAAATGTGTGATTCTTTATTATGCATTGTTTTCAAATGCTTAACTTAATAAAACATAAACTTCAATTTGAACAAACTATGACTATTAAAGTTTTATTATTTTACCCAGATGGCATTTTCATTTTGTTCCACAATAATGTTGATTATTTTAAGCAATGTTTCACTGTTTTTCATCCTTCTCAATGACCTGGAAGCTAACTGTTGAGGCTTAATTTGTCTATTAATGTCTTCTAGCACCTCCTCCTTTTTCAGATATAATTGAAACAGTATTTCCTTTTCCCTCACATAACACTTTTAACTTTTTATCACAAGTTTTACTAAGTGGTTGATCTCAAACCCCTTTTAAATCATTACATTCAAAATGCAAAGTAAAGCCTGGTTGGTGTGGCTCAGTGATTGAGCATCTACTGATGAACCAGGAAGTCACGGTTTGATTCCCTGTCAAGGCACATGCCCAGATTGCAGGCTCAATCCTCAGTAGAGTTTGTGCAGAAGGCATCCCATCAATGATTCTCTATCATCATTAATGTTTCAATCTCTCTTCCTCTCCCTTTCGCTCTGAAATCAACAAAAATACATTAAAAATATACAAAGTAAGTAAATCAATGCTTAAATAATAATTATAAATCATTGAGATGGTTAGAAAATAACATTAGACATTTACATTTTTCTAATGTTTTTATTAATATTATTTCCTACAAAGTAGGTAGAGTTAAATAATATCCATTGTAAAACTATCATGAAATATTATATTTGTACTCTTTTCATAAAACTATTTCCTTTTTATGTATGTATGATATATAATTTTAAAATGTAAATTAAGTTTCCACATATAGGGTAGGGCAAAAGTAGGTTTACAGTTGTAAGTAAAACACAGTGTATTATTGTATTATTATTCATTATTTATGGTATTATTTTTCATATGAACAAATGTGAACCTAATTTTGCCTCATCCTGTACATAGACCCTGTGTGCACAATTATTAGACTGTTTAAATGTCATTCCACTTGGGCAATTAACATAAATTGGAAGGCACAAGGAGCTCCATTGTCCTTTTTTGCAGATAGTAAATTCCTTAAACTTTCTGTGCTTCAGTTTTCTCCTCCATAAAACAGGGCTAAGATATACACCAACCCCACTGGGAAGTGTGAAGATTAAGAAAGGTGTATATGTAAATCACTTAGAACAAGGCCCTATATGTAAGCCATAAGTGCTACTTATTTGCTTATTATTTTGAATATTAATTTTATAAAATACTGAAAACTCATAATTTTTAAAAATTTTATAAGTTTATGTCATCTAATAAAACTCCCTTTTCTGGATAAATATATTGGATCATTCTGGCTTAACTCATTTTAAAATGTTTAGTTTTGTATTATTAATGGTTTTATTATTAAAAATGATTTTCAAGTGGGTAATGTTTCTAGACTCTATATTTAAATTTGAAATATGGAAAATATTAAGACTATAATTCTCAAACTTTACTATGCAAAATTTCAATTCAAACATAAAGATTCTATGCCCATAATCTCTGCATTTAAACTCTGGATGAATGTACATATTAACCAAGGGTTACAGGAGATTTTAAAACAAATAAACCTAGATAGATACAATATAGTGAAAAATACTTTTCTCAAAATCTGCCCAAAATTTCTTATCCATGATGAATGGTGTACATGTACTTATTTGATTTCATAAGTAAACTCAGTAAACATTCTAAAATTCCATATTTCAATATTAAAAAATATACCTAATAATTTAAATGTTCAAGAAAAATTTAGATCAGATAAAATATTGTTTTTTCCGCAACCAATAGACGCTTCCAATTGCAAGATAAAAGTGATAAAAATCATCAAAAATGAGAAGACCATGGCAGAATGGTTATGTCTTATTAAAAATGATACTATAAGTTTTCAGTTTCATAAATACAAAAAAAGAGGAAACTTAAGATTAAATGAAGTAGATTATTAGGATAATTTAATATTTTTTTTCTAGTGAAATCTTAGGGTGAAGTATATTCTGTATTAAAATCTGAAGTGAGATTTTATTAACATTAATAATATTGAAAGTTGACTATCTATTCATAGATTGCAGAAACATACCCAATATAAAGTTCTAAATGGAAACTGCAGATTCATCAACAAAGAGATGAGGCAGCGTGTACAAAAATCGTGTTGTTGGCTATTGAGGGGGAAAATGTTCTAAAATTAAGAAATGAGCGAAGTGTGTTTTTGCCTCATTGTTGGAGCTTGGGGAAAATAATAGTTGGTGATGGCCTCTTTAATATGAGAACTTACTGCTTGGTGCTCTGCTTATGATCTCTGTGTGATACCATTTCCTGCCTTCATGCTTGTCAGCCCTATTGGATCCTACTGATAGGGGATGAAATCCTGTTATTCCAATTTGAGACACAGATGTGGCCTTTTCATTTGCTTCTTCTTTGTGTTCATTTTGCTTCCAGAGGAGAAGTTCACACACTTGGCGTCTCTCACCATCTAGCCCCAAAACGCCTATGTAAAATCTTGTGAATTGAAAATGCAAGGTTTCTTTTTCTTAGAATTAGCTGATTATATAAATATCCTCAAATCATTGTTCCCTTCATCTTCCTGCTTTACTTGCTATCAAGTTTAAAGTGTCTTGGGTGATAGTAATATTTTATTTATTTATATTTATTGTTGAAAGTATTACAGATACCACCCTCCCCATTTTTTTCCAATGACCCCCTTTACCTTACAACTGTCCTCGCCCCAGGCCTTCATCCATTATTGACTGTCCATGGGTTATGCATATCTATATAATAAAAGACTAAGCAACTGTTGCGGCTAGAACACTGGTCGCTATGATGCACACTGACCACCAGAGGGTAGATGCTCAATGCAGGAGCTGTTCCCTGGTGTTCAATGCGCTCCCACGGGGGAACACCGATCAGCCTAAGCCAGGCTCATGGCTGGCAAGGAGCAGCAAGCCGAGTGGTAAGAAGCAAGGGATCCTGGATTGCAAGAGGGTTGTCTGACTGCCAGTTTAGGCCTGACCCCCTGGTGCACAAATGTCACGCACTGGGCCTCTGGTATACATATAAGTTCTTTGGTTAATTTCTTCCCTCCTCTCCCTCTTTAACAAAACACATTTTTACATTTTTAATAAAATAATACTATGTATACAAAAAAACAAAAAGGTGGTAAAGAAGGGAACCATGAATTAGTTTCATAGAATGGTTAAAATGAGCAATTGCTAGAGTGATATCCGAGCAATGAAAAAATTATACATTAACAATATGTATATTGGTGAGTAGCATAGCATTGTAATCCATGAATTATAATCCCTTTTGCTTGTTTCATATAAACAAAGCACTTTAAACTATTTTTTCTTTTCCTATTTTGACACATAAAACAGAAATAGTGTGTCGTGCAGTATCCAAAGATAACCAGAATTAGCAAAAGCAAAATTATGCATTTTGTTTTCCCTTGAGAAGGACAAGTAGCTAGTTAGTTATTGCTTAGAAAACTGAGATGTTTTGAGGCAAAACTGTGTCAACAACAGAATGACATGACAGAATCACAAAAGTTTCAGACTTAATTGTGGGAGACAGGATAAAATTTACTTTTGTTTTCAAATTTAACTCAGGTTAGATTAAAGGGTGTATTATCCATTGACATAGAATATGAATATTGAAATTTTTTTAAATTTACTATGTGATATTTTGAAAAGTATTTAATTTTTAATTATAAAGTAACTTTATGTTATATTTATAATGTTTGATGTTTGGAGGGATGGGGGAATAATTTAATGGATCACATACTAAAAATACTGACTTTGTCTGGTTATACCATGGAAAGGTATACCTTATTAACTTACACCTGGATTAACTGAGTAGTCAGTTAATGGCAAGTGCACTATTTGTGTTATATACATAACCTAGGAAGCATAATTTATCTTTACAAATAAGAATATGCATACATTATTGCAAGCATTACCCTTGACCACAGATTCTGCTAATACCCTTTAAAATTCATCCTCCACATTCTCTTTCAGTTGATCCATTAGATGATTATTTCTCTAACTTTGTTCTATGCACTATTCTAGGTATTGGAGACACTTAAGTAAGACTTGATGTCTGATTTTGTGAAGTTTGACTATTATGAAAGATATCCTATCTTATATAATAAAAGCCTAATTTGCTAAGTGTCCAGTTGACCATTCAACCATTCAAAGCGTAATATGCTAATAATATGTTAAGGTCACTCTACCACTGGCTATGATGAGCCTTGACGAGCAGGGACATACAGTCGGTTGGTCGACCAGTCACTATAACATTCAATGATCACCAGGGGACAGACTCTCTGTCTGGTAGGTTAGCTTGCTGCTGGGGTCCAGCTGAATATGACTGAGGGAGACGGGCCAGACATGCCTTGGAGCCCTTCTGCAGTCCCTTCCTGGCTGGCCAACCTCCTGCGTTCCTCCCCGGCTCTAATCATGCACCAGTGAAATCCCTCAACCTGGCCTGTACCCTCTCACAATCTGGAACTTTTGGGGGGATGTCGGAGAGCTGGTTTTGGTCAGGCTGAGGGACCCCACTGTTGTACAAATTCATATAAATATAAAATCAAGGCAAAATACAAAATTCAAGCAAAATATAAACATTAATGCTCTTATAATTTATTACAGATTCTAAAGCGAGGCATAGGTAAGATGCTCTGAATTTTGGAGGCAAGGTCCACTTATCCTGACGGGATTTGGAGATGAGTTCTGGAGACTATTACAGGGACAGGTTCTGATCAAGACAAGAATAAAATTAAATCCCAGAGTTTTGTTGTAATATAAGAAATTTCATTACTGGAAGAAAAAATAAATTTTTAAAAAAAGGTTATTAGAAAAAAACTTAAAAATTGGTTATAAGCAAATCAATTCAGATATTTAAAATAAGCCTAGAGTTCATCTGCAGCACTTCCTGATATACCCTAGCAATCTGAAATTGATTCAGAAGGTCACTCATAAAAATTAGGATATACTTTTTCTGAATTAAAAAAAGACTGCAATTTGCTGACATGGTACTTTAAAATATTTTTCCTGTCCCCGAATTTTGCCCTTATTTTATTAACTGTTCTCAGAAGGAAGTTTGTTTAATAAAATGCTATTCAGATATTGCTAAAAGTAGAATTCCACTGAATATTGATTACATGAAGTTAGTGCTTTCAAGTAAGAGAAGTTAAAAAGGACAATAACATATGGAGATACCAGATTGAGAAAAATGTCATTTAGTTTTCTTTTACTTTTTGGTACGGAATATAGCTGTAAGAAAATCAATTCAGTAAATATGTTTACTAATTGGTCATCTGAAAAGCACAGTCATGGGTATAATTAAGGTAATATGACAGTTTTTAAATCAGAAAAATTACCACCCAAGTGCCCATAAGTAGATGAGTAGATAAAAAAAAAAGTATAGTATAGCACTAGCTGGTTTGGCTCAGGGGATATAGCATTGGACTGTGAACTGGAAGGTCCCAGGTTCGATTCTGGTCAAGGGCACATGCTCAGTTTGTAGGCTCGATCCTCAGTAGCAGGTGTGCAGGAGGCAGCCGATCAATGATGCTCTCTCATCATTGATGTTTCTATCTTTCTCCCTCTCCATTCCTCACTGAAATCAATAAAAACATATATACATATATTTAAAAAGTGTAGTACATTTACACAATGGAATATTACCCTGCTGTAAAAAGGAACAAAATGTTACCCTTTGTGACAACATGGATGGACCTGAAGAACATTATGTTAAGTGAAATAAGCCAGTCAGAGAAAGACATGCACTATATGAATTCACTCATATGTGGAATTTAATGAACAAACTGAACTACCAAGCAAAATAGAGATAGACTCAGAGATAGAGAGGCAAGGTCCACTTATCCTGACGGGATGTGGAGATGAGTTCTGGAGACTATTACAGGGACAGGTTCTGATCAAGACAAGAATAAAATTAAATCCCAGAGTTTTGTTGTAATATAAGAAATTTCATTACTGGAAGAAAAAATAAATTTTTTAAAAACGGTTATTAGAAATCGAACCTGGGACCTTCCAGTTCACAGTCCAATGCTATATCCCCTGAGCCAAACCAGCTAGTGCTGTACTATACTTTTTTTTTTTTTTATCTACTCATCTACTTATGGGCACTTGGGTGGTAATTTTTCTGATTTAAAAACTGTCATATTACCTTAATTATACCCATGACTGTGCTTTTCAGATGACCAATTAGTAAACATATTTACTGAATTGATTGAGGGGGTTGGGAAGGTGAAAAGATAGAACAAAAAAATAAATAAATAAATAAAGGGAGAAAGAGAGAACTCGTGGACATGGACAGCAGTGTGGGGATTACAACGGTGAAGGAGGACGGTTAGAAGTGGAAGAGGGCATAGAGGGGATAAATGGTGATGGGAAAATTTAAATTAAAAATTTTACTTAAAAAAAAGAAAACTACCCATCTGTAAAATATTACTCAAGATGCAAATTATTCAAGTAACCCATAGTAGAGATGGAGAATAATCCAGGAGAAATTTGGTTTGTTAAATTTATTAAATTTATATCAGTGAGTGAGCACACTCTACCAAAACTAAGATTGAGCTAGAAAGAAATGTCACCCAATTGTCGAAACACTAGTTCATGAGTTTATAAGGTGTGACTCTTAGTTTCTAAGTAAAATTTTTTGAAAATACATAATAAAATAACATAAACATTATTAATAATATCAGATAAGTTATTACTAGTTGATAAAAGTGCTAGAATCAATGGTATATTTATATGCCTTACTAAGAAAGTAGATCGCTTATTTGCCAGAAATAGGAGTTGAAAAAGAAAAGTGTGAAGAAAGAGAGTTGTGGAAAAAAAAAAAAAAAACCCTCAAAAAATAACTGTCACGTGCTGTGATCAGGAAACATCACATGTAAATACAGTTGCCCTGAATAAGTCTTTTTATTCTAGTACTAGAGGCCCTGTGCATGAAATTCGTGCACAGGCGGGGGGCGGGGGGGGAAGGTGTCCCTCAGCCCAGCCTGCACCCCTTCAATCTGGGACCCAGGTTCCATTCTGGTCAAGGGCATGTACATTGGTTTCAGGCAAATCCCCAGTGGAGGGTGTGCAGGAGGAAGCTGGTCAATACTTCTCTCTCATTGATGTTTCTAGCTCTCTATCCTTCTCCCTTCCTCTCTGTAAAAAATCAATAAAATATATTTTTAAAAAATACATCTAGTACCAAATGTTTAAGAAACAAATAAACATTTTGAAAATAATAAATATTAATTTATGTATATTAATGAAGCAGCACTTAAATAAATACATGAGAAAAAAATAAATTATAAAATTCTTTATGACTCACCTAGTTCATATTAAGCCATAATTTGAGAAGTTTGTAGAAAAGTATGAAGTTGTAATTACAAGAGAAAAATCAAGATTTCCTTGCTAATCTTTTGGTAGTACAGCTACGGAGTAATAGAAATACACTTCTGTGTAACTATAAAGTGTTTGGGAAATACACAGTATAAACAAAAAACTTTTACCCTTGTGTTTGTTTTTATATTAAATTTATTGGAGTGACACTGTATAATAAGATTATATAGGCTTCAAGTACACTTGTTTGTTTGTTTTTAAAGAGTCAATTGCCATGAATCTGATCAACACAATTAGGTTATAAAATATGTTTTTTGTTGGAGAGGGTGAGATTATATTTGAATATTGGAATTATGATGAAAAAAATCTACTTTGTTTTAAATTGCATATTAAAAATCAGGGAATGCATATTGAACAAATAGAACACAGATCTGTCAGTGCAATTAAAATTTAAGTTGGCAACTTAGAAACAACAAAATGAAATCATTTTTTAAGAAACCAAATTAACGAATACAATATCCATACAGACATTGGAGAAGGAGGATTTTCTTAGCTAAGCTGTTTGGAAAGCTAAGCAAACATTCAATACACCTTTCTAACTTGTGCAAATATTTGAAATCTCCTATTCTCTAGGGTAAGCCACTGTCTGCTGTGACACCGAATTCTGGCTTCCTCCGAGTACATTTAAGTAACTTTGCTCCATAGTCTTTCAACATATTAAACATTGACAAACCAAGAAATTGTATCAATCGAGGGCCAATCAGAAGGCAGAACCCACATTAGTATTTTGTACAGAGGGAATTTAAGATAAGGAATGGTTAACTAAGTTTGAATGTTTTAACTAAGTATCAGAATGGGTAAAAAAAAAAAAAAAAAAAAAAAAAAAAAAAGTCTCTTAGGCATTATGAACACAGTGAACTTAATTAACAGCTTCTAATCCAGAGGTGAGGGAACAATAGAAGAGGCTGGCACAATTTAAAAATGTTAATAAGGGGGGACCCTAAGCAGCTGAAACTCAGACCTCTGAGGAGGGGATGCTGTCCACCTGGTGCGATGTCTTTTAGAGGAGGGTCCCCATGGGGCTGAAACCCACCTCTAGGAAGGGGACATCCATTTGCTAGTTGGCTTTGGTTTCTCTAAAACCCACAAGCAAGCTATGTTTTTAAATGATAATAAAAAATATGCAAATGATCCCACTGCTCCAGGAAGGAAGTGCTTCTACAAGGCCAGGGAAATGCTCAGGTAACTCCAAGCAGATAGAAGACTAAATGTAGGAACAAGTTTCCTCTCCCCAGGCTCAGAGTCGCCACATGAGCCCCACTGCAAGGACTGCAAGGACTGTAGGGAAGGAGCTGGCCAAGGAGAACATGGAAGAATGAATGGGACCTGAGAGAAAATAAGTGAATTCCCTGCCTAGCCCTGAATCTCGTGTCAGAGGATGAAAAGTCATTAGTGAGGTAAATATAAATATAACAATTTTAAACATAAAGCAGGGTATTCATTTCTTTATTGGGATTAAGCCCAGATTTAAACTAATCCAGTAGCAGCTTGACCTGTAAGTATAAATAGCAATGTGACCAAAAAATATAATCATAATATCATATACCTTTAATATTGAAGAACCTTAGGGGACATTTTTAAAGGTGAAAATATTTCAAAAGATCATTATGTAACTTGCCCAAAATTATAACAAAGATTAATGTGGAAGGAAAATTAAGTTTTTTGACTTTAGTTTTCTATTTTTTTAGAATGCAAGGCTCCTTCTCTCATTTATAGATAGATAACATTTGTAGCAGGAAACATCTCTAATATCTTTATTTTTGATGTAAAGAAACTGACTGAGGCCCTAAGGAGTGAAGTGGCCCTAAATCATGGAGCAGACCCATGTAAATATTCTTCTATCCTTGACCACTTCCTCTCTGTCTATGCTGTCTCTTCCAACACTGTTGTCAAAAATGTTTAAAGAATATTTCTTCTTAGCTGTTTTAAGGCTTTATCATGCAGGGGAAGGGGAAAGCTCCCCTCAGCCCAGCCTGCACTCTCTCTAATCCAGGACCCCTCAGGGTCCTTGAGAACTGCCCAAAATGCTATTCTTAGGGATAAGTCTAACAAAATATATACAATATTTATATGAGAAACACTATAAAATTCTGATATTCATGGTTAAGAAGACTTAATATTATCATAATATCAGTTCTTCCCAACTCGATTGTTAATAAAAATTTTAGCAAGTTATTTTTTTAGATATTTGCAACTAAAGTTTATACAGAGAAGCAAAACCTATAGAATGGTCAACACAATATTGATGGAACAGCATAAAGTTGGAAAATTGACACTACCCTACTTTAAGACTTCTTATAAAACTACAGTAATCAAGAGAGTATGGTTTAGGCAAAAGAATAAGCACGCAGATCAATGGAGCAAAATTGAAAGCCCAGAAATAAACCCACAGAATATAGTCAACAGTCTTTGACAATGAAGCAGACAAAACAGTGGAGTTAAGATGATCTTTTCAATAAATGGTACAGTAAAAACTGGATATTAATATAAAAAAAGGAATTTGAAGCAGATTTCACACTTTTCAAAGATTTAACTCAAAATTGATCAGAGACTTAAGTGTAAAACACAAAAATATAAGACTCTATTACAAATCAAATGTTCTTATTTCCCTAAAATTTAAATATGAAACATTAACTACTGATGTAATAGTATTAGGAGATGGGGCTTTGGGGAATTAATTAGCCTTAAGTAGAAGATGGGGTCTTCATGATGGGATTAGCATCCTTAGGAGAAGACAAATGCACCAGAGCTTTCTCCATCTGATCAGGAGAAAGCAAAAGGATAGCCATCAGCAAGGTAGAAAGACAGTTTTCATCATAACCATATCAGCCACCATTCTGATTGTGAAATTTCCAGCTTCCAGAACAATGAGAAATAAATTCCTGTTATTTAAGCCACCAAGTTATTGTAACTTGAACAATTAAGACAAACTCTTTAAAAAACCCTAAAAGATAATATATGAGAAACCTAGATGGCCTCAGGTATGAGGATGACTTTTCAGAAACAACATCAAAGGCAACATTCATGAAAGAAAGCGTTGATAAACTGGGTTTTATAAAAACTAAAATATTCTACTCTATGAAACACACTGTCAAGGGAATGAAAAGGCAAGCCACAGAATGTAAAAAAATAATTTAAAAAATTGCAAATGACTTATCTATCCAAAATATACAAAGAACATTTAAAACTCATCAATAAGAAAACTAAACAACTTAAATAGAAAATGGGTAAAATACTTGAAAGACCCCTTAAAAAAACACATGTACAGGTGGCAATCAAGAAATAGAAAATGTGCTCCACATTATATATCATTAGGGAATTACAACCACCACAATGAAATTTCACTATACATTATCAGAAAGGTCAAAATCCAAAACAGCGATCACACGGAATGCTGGAGAACATGCAAAACAAGAGGGAAGCACCTGAGAATAATTTTCCATTGATTTTGAGAGAAAGTTGAAGGGAGGGAGGAAGTGGGGAAAAAGAAAAACATCATTAATGCCCCCTCCCCCTCAAAAAAACACAAACAAACAAACAAAACAAACAACAACAAAAAACAGTGATTGATTGTCTTTTGCATGTGCCCTGACCTGGGCTGGGATCAAACCTGCAATGCAGGAACCAAAGCAGAAATCATTCCATGTGCAGGCTCTAACCACTTCGCAACACCAGCCAGGGCTCCAGAGGAATTCTTAATTACCTCTTACTTTTACTAGATGATTCAGCAATTTTGCTCTTTGGCATGTATCCAAATAATCTGAAAACAGATGTCCACATACAAAACTGCACATAGATGCTTCGAGCAGCTTTATTGATATTTGCCAAAACTTAGACGCAATCAAGATGTCCTGTAGCAAGATCAATGGTTTATGGAGGGAGATAGAACACAGAATTTAGGGTGCAGTAAAAATACTCTGTATGATACCATAATGATGGGTATTATTTGTCAAAACTCATAGAATGTACAACACCAAGAGTAAACTGTAACGTAAACCATGGACTTTGGGTAATAATGACGTGTCAATGTAGGCTTATCAATTGCAGCAAATGTACACTTCAGTGGAGGATATTGATAAAGGGGAGAGTAGGAAGTACTTGGGAAATCTCTGTATCTTCCTCTTAGTTATTCTATGAACTTAAACCTTTCTAAAAAAATAAAGTCTGTTATAAAAAAGAAATACATACTCCTAGAGTCTACTCAAACCAACAGAGGCAGAATTTCTGGGAATGTGATCTTGTACATTCATAAACACTTCAGGAGCCAGTTCTATGGACACTAATGTTTAATATGCCCCTTAATCTTTCCAAGTAACTTCTCAAACCATCATTGCTTCCTTTCATCACATTTGATGTTAGAAAATTATAACTCACCTTTCAGTTTATCCTTAACTTCCAAAATGTTTTAGAAAATTTCCAAAAGCTGAGTGAAGCAATCTAATAAGCTTACCTTATAAATGAATAATCACTTGCTTCTGGCTTACCTTTTTTAATCCATTAATTTTTAAAACTATGTTTATTTTAGTATCAAATAAACAAGGACGTTACATAATCTAAAACCCTTATTATCTTTTTTTTAATAAAAATCAACATCTCTATCCAACAATCATATTCTATTCATGCATTTAATTTTACATATTACAATTCTACATTATAAATATTTTACTTGTCAGTTATGATTTTTTAAAATTTAATAAGACTTTATCATTCTCACATGAATATTTGACTGGCTCCAAAATTCAAACTGTTCATACACTGCCCATCACAGGCAGATACTCATATAGTCACCCTTCCCTGTTTTCATCCTCACATTTTCTCAAAATATACAAAAATATTGGGTTATAGTCTACCTCAACCCAGCTGTTTAGTTCTCTCTCGTATTGTTTTCAGGATGTAAAGCTGAAGATAAAACACCTAAAGGCAGCATTAACTTTTATGCTGAATCAGAGTCATAAACCTTCTTGAATTGCTTTTTCTCTTTAAAATGGTTACTGGCAGCACAGTTCATATCAGCTTTCAATATAATTTTCAAATCACTCATTTGATATAGACAGTTAATACTATTAGTGGATAGATTCCAAGAAGCTCTCTAGTTAAAATCATTTCAGTAACGAGATGAAAACTAGCAGTCGATTAAAAGCAAATTTTCACTTTATGAAACAATTGGAATAAAAGATAGAATATTTATAATGTGATGCAACAGAACTAGTCCCTAAGAATTGCATTGGACACTCTAATCTATTTGGCCAGTCTCCTGGGAATTAATGAAATAAAATCTCAAGTTAGCCAAAAAGTATTCAGAAAGTTCACCAATATCCAAAATGAAGTAAAAAATGCAAAGATGATTTATTTGGAGTGCATTTGACTGTGAATCCCTAGCCCCAAAGATGGAAATATGTAGTGAGAAGATGCCACATTCAGTCACAAGATCAAGGGGTCATTGAGTTTCATTGAAGGTCCAGGCACTTGGGGCCAATATCTGACTGGTGTCTAGGACAGGGAGAGATGGGTTCCCTTGAGGAGTCAGTGATTGCCTGACTCCAGAACTGAATGAAGCAATGGATATCTCCTGCATATTTATAATGTGCTTCATACACAACTACTATTTGGAGTTAATTTCTCATTTAATCTTCACCAAATGAGAATTTAGTATAGTCTTTCCTATACTAAAATATTTAAACCTCAGAGGATAATAAAAGAACACAGCAATGAAACAGTAGATCTGAGAATGGCTAAACTATGCAAGGATTTTGTCACTATCTGCAATCCAGTTGTGACTATGAAAGCAAATTTGTTGGCTGCTCCATATGTACTCATGCCCCGTGGGTCAGTGAACATTCCCTGTTTGCCAGATACTGCTGGCACCATGCCCTGTGTCCAGGATTTTGAAGTATTGAGGGTGCATTGTATTGTCCACTTAAATTTTACATGATTACTATTTTTATGATATGAAAGATAATAACTTTCTGAAAACAGATAGGGCAGTGGTTGAGGAGAGATATAGGGGCATACTGTCCTGAATATTGCACACACACACATAAAGTGTAGAGTTAAGTAAAGATAGGAAGAGATAAGGCATTATGGCATAGTGTAGACTGCAATATTTTCCAATCAGGTTCAGAGGTCAACGTAACAGAGTCAAGAACAGGAGTCATGAGTGGATCTTTGACCAGGAGAGCAACTCCTGGATTTTGGACTATGATGTTGCAAACAACTTACCATATAGGTAACTATAATGTGTTGAGTAGCTATACCTAGAGTCTTCCTTCATGCAATCATATGACATTATCTAGTTTTCTTCCCTCTCGATTGTAATACTTAGAGACGAATCCATAAGGAAAAAACAATCTATTGAGAACAGATAACCAAAGCCTGAATTTTTAAAATATTTACACATCAGGAGAAAAGAAAACAACAACAATTAGATGGAGGCAGAGAGGACATTGCAGAGAGGTAGGGAGAATAGCATGATGCCCTATAAGCCAAAGCAGAAAATGTTAAGACTGGGGAAATGATAAATGCTGAGCATACATGGTTAGTGGTAGTCACCTAAAATTATGAAACTTGATAAAGATAAATTATATTGTCAATGAGAAACTGCTTGCCATGGCAGACACCTCACTCCACATAAGCACCTTCATGTCACTTGACAGCAGAAACGCATTCCTGTGACTCCCACATATTCCAGGAAATACCTGGCCAGTGAAAACTCCCTGCCCCTAAAATTGAAAACTCTTCCTTTTTTGAAATAACCTCAAACTTACCCCCTTTTGCCACAGAGAGCTGCTAGGTGTATCAAATAGTCAATTAAAATGTTTCTCTGCTTTCAAAATTTCCACCAAACAAACACTTGCCAACCGTAGACCATGTTAGTAGTTCTTCTTTCTATCCTATAGACTGTACTCTCCTTTCTAACTCCTTCAAACTCCTGCTGAAAAGTAAGAAATGACAGATGGCCTCCCTTAGTGGCAAGGTAATGAATAAACAGACTTTGTTTATGTATCAGCAGACTTAGTCTGTCTTTGAAATCAGTAAAGGAACCCATAAGTTTAAAAAATGAATCAATTAAAATATAAAATAACTAAACAAAAAAAATGCCAAGATAAAACAGTAGTTATCTTTTAACATTTTATAATCTACTATTATTAACAAACTGTCTTTACCTATATTATTTAAACTTCAACATATCCCGAACAGAGATTCATTCATTGTAATGAAGATTGGAAATTGATTTTATTTTATTTTTTATTTTTTTGGTTTTATATTTTTATTTCTAGTTTTCCAGATTCAGTTAATGTGGACTAGAATTTGAACTCAGGCCCTCTGTTCTAAGATCTATTCACCTTAACAATTCAATGCATTGCTTATACTGTATAAGTAAAATGGCGAATTTAGGATACTGCTATTCAAAATGAAAATATTTAAAGTAAGAAATACAACATTGGTTTGGCTTCTCAAAAGAATCCAGCCTTGGCTAGGCATTATTTAAAAAAGTAATTCTTAGTCCTAACCAGTTTGGCTCAATGGCTAGAGCGTTGGCCTGCATACTCAGGGCATGTATCTTGGTTTTGAGCACTTCCCCAGTAGGGGATGTGCAGGAGGCAGCTGATCAATGTTTCTCTCTCATTGATGTTTCTAGTTCTCTATCTCTCTCCCTTCCTCTCTGTAAAAAATCAATAAAATATATATATATATTTTAAAGTAATTCTTAGAGACTTGGAAGAAACATACAGAATAATGTATAATTAGCATAACAAAATAAAATAAAACACAACTAAAATGTTAATGATTTGCAGACTAATTTCTTTTTCAGTTTTACATATGGAAAATTAGATAAATATGTACCATATTTAGTCTATAAATTATGAATAATAAAAAGGTCAACTGGTACATTTAAATTTAGAGAGGGTTTAAGAGGGATTGGCAAATATATACATGATAGTTACATGATTCTTACATAAAATTTATATGATTCTTGCAGATAGAAAATTTGTCTTAATTTTTGTAGGGTAACTACCTCTTATATTAATATATTTGTTCTTTGTTGGTAAAAGTTTCACAAAATTCTGACCCTCTTAGTTTGTGGACAATAAAATATTTGAGTAAGGAATCTAAATTCATGAATATTTAAGATTTTCAGAATATTTTAAACTTTTTACTAAAGATGCATTAATCAGAATAAGGAATTATTAAAGTCTCTAATATCTTTAATTTTTCTGGTATAAATAAAAGAAGAAAAATATTTATCTTTATCTTTATTCATTCACAGTTATATACTTACTTAAAAGCTTTAATATAAAAAGTGTTCTTTTGCTACTTTCTTCTCTAAAATTAAAACCTCTCTTACATTGATCATATCTTGTTCTAATTTATTTTATATTTTTCTAATTTTCTTATATATCTATATTATTAGAATGCTGTTAAGAATATAGTGCATGAAATTCTAAAATTTTCTGAATGAATGATAGAAGAATGTGGCAATCAGTTTAACAAACATTACAATAATATAGGTCTTTAAAAGCAGTTCCTAATCATAGCCCTATTTTATCAATCAAGTCTGACTGATGAACAATTTACATTTTAATGTAGACATTTCTGAAATTTTCTGAAAGACAAAATAATTTTGTAAGCAACATTATCTCCCATCTTATCAGTAGGATTATATAGTCTTTGGCAAACACCCCTGTTTTGTGTTGTCATACCCAGAAAGTATCTCCTTTGGGAAATGGGGTGCATCATATGCACTTGATAAAATAATTTATAATTATGGCCATTTATGCCTTTAAATGTGGGCTATTGATAGTGAAGTTATGTCTTAAAAGATACACTTTTATAGGCTAAATTCTGGCCAACCCCAGTGTCTAGGAAGATTACTTTCTTCTTCGTAAGAATTATAAATCTTTCTGTAATCATTTTCTTCTTCCCCCAGGTCTTTATATTTCTTCTAGGTAACTATATTTCATCCATGTAAACCCACAAATCTGATCATGTCATTACAATCCTTAAAATCTTCCTCTGACTTTAGGGTGAAATCCAAAACTCATTAGCACATAAAGGTTACATGTGCCATAGTAGAAAGATTGTGGTTTGGGGAGTTGGTGAGAATGACAAATAAATCTGCATTTGTCACTTCAAGAAATTCAATTTTTTTTATATTTAAAAGAGACATCATGTAGACAATCTAGAGCTTTGTTGTGAAGATTGGGCAAGAGCACATGAGTGGAGCACACAGGATAGCAGTGTCCCTGAAGGGTAAATGCCCTTATGTTCACAAGCATTATTCCCTGGTGAGCCTCTCTAGCTTCACACAAATATCACCTTTTGCCCATTAAAATATATTTTGTCTTGTCCTTTACTCTTATTTCTGATTTTATGCAAAGTTTTGCCCTTTTTGAGTCTCAACTGTGATACAGAATGAGTGAAGGGCACAGAGAGGGGGCTACATATTTGTGAGGAGAAGCACAGAATTTGTTGATCGATGGCTTTATTATTGGGCTCTTATATTGTGGGGAATGAGAATAATAGATGTATCCAAGAAAAACATGAAGAAAAACTCTAGGACAGAAATGTACCTTCGTAGCAAGGAAATGAGGGAAGAAAATTCTGGATTCCCGAAAGTCTGCCAAATTTGTTTGTGATACAGTTGTGTAGTTTTAATGTTGTCCTTATTTCTCAAAACACCCAGCATTTATTTTTATTTTCAGCCACATTAACTTTCCAACTTCAATTGCTTTTTGCAAAACCCATTTTAATTTCACAAGGTTAACCCCCTTTGATACCCTTATCATAGCAGTGTTTACCATCAAGCCAAAGAAACAGAATGTATCCTAGGTACCTTAGATATTTGGGAGTTTCAAATAAGAGTATTAAAAACAAACAAACAAAGAACAATACAAAATATAGCCAAAACTAATCTATGGTGAGAAACAGTGAGAGCATGACTAACTCAGATGCGAGCAGGTGAATTGAGTGGAAAGGGACATGAGCAAATGTTGAGCAGTGATGGCAATTAGATGGTGATGAAGTGGGTATATACAAATGTCAAAACTATGTCAGGCTGTCCATTTTAGATTTGGCGATATAAGCATATCTAAAGTTTAAAATATATTTCAAAGCAAAAAAATAATTCTCATTTTTACTTGGAAAATACCATAGAGATTAATAAAATATTTAATAATGAACAAGATATGCATCCCTGGTCAGTTTCTCAATGGTTAGAATATCAGAGCGTAGTTCAATTCCTAATTAAGGACATTGTACCTGAGTTGCAAGTTTCATTCCTGTCCCCCATGGTGGTGTGTGTGGTAGGCAACCAATCATTGTGTCTCTCTCCTCTTCTCTTCTCTTCTCTTCTCTTCTCTTCTCTTCTCTTCTCTTCTCTTCTCTTCTCTTCTCTTCTCTCTCTCTCTCTCTCTCTCTCTCTCTCTCTCTCTCTCCATCCTTCCACTTTCTCTAAAAATTAATGGGAAAAATATCCTCAATTCTCAGATGAAGATTTTTTTAAAGATATGCAATGAAGACAACATATCAAATGCATGAGATACTTTGTCTTCAAAAATGTTTGAAACTGGAGATGTAAGGTTCCCATTAATGTGGTGAGATCAGAGATGATGTTTCATGCATAACCATAATGGAATATTTGAACTAAATATTCTTAATGTACCCACTATGGAATGGGTAATCATAATGAAAGCCTGTAAATGTAACAGAGATCCTTTACATTTTTTGCTTGAAATTTCTTGGAGCAAATGTTCACTACATATGTTCAAAATGTACTAACATCTGAAGGTAATTATGATATATATATATATATATATATATATATATATATATATTTGTGTATGAGTGAAAGATGTTTACTGTCAATAAAGAAATGGACATGTGTCTATATTTTGAGATTATTTAGTCATTCAAACATGCTTTAATTATGGAGAGAAAAAAAATTACCAACTGAAATAGGGTTGTGATAAATGCTCCTCACAAAACATTATCTCAAGTGCAGACTTTTTAACTTTGAAACAATGAAGGGGAAAAACAATGTGATGTGTTATTTTGACCCTTCTGTATCACACTTTAGAAGCAGTAAAAGAGAGTCTAAAAAAAGGTAAGCAAAAAGTTGTTGGATTTTGTAAAATAAATTCAGTGTAATTCATAGAAAAGCTGATGGCAACACTGAAGAGGTAGCATGGGAAATAAATCAGAAATAAGCATTTCTCCTCAAGAAAATAATAGAATTTCATAAAACATATAAAAGAAAAGAAAAAGAAAAAAATAAGAAAGAAACAGGAATAAAAATATTCACTTGCTTGTATTGTTACATTGAATTAATATCCCTTCTCTTTCAAAGAATTGTGTAATATGGGGAAAATGAGGCATATACCTAAATTTCTATACTTCTACTATTGAAGTTAGTCAGGTTATATGAAATACAAACATATATAACATAAACAAAAATAGTTTATTTTAAATGTAACCAAAATATTAAGAATAGAAACATATTGATGTAAATCATGATTTTATATTTTACTCATTAATTTATATGTACTCTTCATTTGACTTATATTTAGAAATATCTAGAACACAGTATTTCCTTTGTCCTAAATTCTTTAGGGCCACGTATTGTGCGCAAGTGTAGTTCTCCTTTTCTCCTCTGATCCTACATCTGGACAAGCCCTAGCTAACTCTCCTCTAGTGCCAAGTGAGAAAATTAATCCCCGAAACTCTCCTGTCCACCATGGGGACTTTTCTTAGTCATCTACTTCCCATGAAGACCCAACCCTCTCCCACTATTCATTCCAGCCTGCCCTGCTCTGCCAGTTGTCTGCTGTGTGAAGAATAAACTTGCTCTCCAGTGACCTTAGTGTGTGGGATGTCATTAGCCTTGACTTCTGCCCTGAAATTGTCAGAAGTCCTTCTCACTTCCACACAATATCCCAAACCACTGAGAAGGTAAACAACTTATTGTTCTAGAATGTAAATTTCTTAACCTGAGTAAATGTAAGAAAAATTTAAGGGAGATAAAAACAAAACAAATCTATTTCTCACTTATACCTATATACAAATTCGTCATGTAAACTGAACAAAATACATAGAGACAATGGGAATTAAAGTGCAAACAAATGTAAGATTCAAGATATTCTAACCCAGAGTATGAGAGCAGAGAAAAACTCTTAAAGAAATTATGCTGAGACAAGGGTATACAGCAAAACTATTCAGAAAAAAACAAGGTATGTGTTAATTTAGACAAATAATAGTACAGCATAGAAAATATAGTCAGTAATATTGCAATGCCTATGTGTGGTACTAGGTGAGTACTGGGAATATTGAAGGAATACTTTGTAAAGTATGTGATTATCCAACCACTATGCTGTAAGCATGAAACTAATACAAAATAATATTGAATGTAATATGTAACTGAAAAATGAAAAGATTCAGATTTACCTGCAATTCATGTAAACCTAATTTTTCCCATAGTTTTTATTTTCCATTTCTTCCTGTTAGATATAAATATTCAAGCTTGCATTTATTCATTTAAAATGTGAAGAGGCATTAATTCCTGCCTTTTGCCACTGTCAATAAATACTATCCTGTATCTAGATTACCAGTAAGTGAGTATTTTATCTCCAACCTTAAATCTCTCTTCTATCAACACTGCACATCACTATCAAAATTAATCTTCTTAAATTACACTTTGCATGTCTTTGCTCAAAAATAATTTCTCTCTATTACTTTCCAGTTCTTCCATTAATCAAACTGAACTGTGCCCTCCCTTTCTGGTCTACCAATTTAAAGTATATTTATAATGTACAATATTATTTAAATTTAAGCTTATGTGTAAGACCACTTCTATTTCCTATTGTAATTTTTCATTAAATCTTTAAACATCTAGGTTTCCACTGAATACAAGCTGCTATGCATCATACCATTTTGATAATATTCTCTCTCTCTCTCTCCCCCTCCCCAACTATTTCCTTATATTTGTACCTCACCTTCCAATCTCATCTCCCCAGTCTCAATCTCCAATAAATCTTTGTATTACTTATTTTAAGCCAAGGTTCAAAATAATTAAGTTTCAATTTTAAGAACTATTGTACAAATCACCATTATATTATCTACCCCCCGTTTATTATATTATATTTTGAAAGTATAATTAAGACAGGTAGGGTAGAAATATTGGAGAGATCAATATCTTGTCAATTTTAAGTGTATAGGCTATGTCAATGGTAACTACAGAAGATGAAGAAAAACAGACCTAACACCATAAGCATAGGGTTAACCATAGTACAAACAGAAACATTCCAAAAAATCACAATGTTTTCTAAACCCATACGATCAATGAGCCTTCAGAAGCATTCTCTTTGGCTATGAACAGCTTCTTATTTTCACTTTTCTGTTTGTTTTGATCTAATATTTTGTGGGAATTCTTTCTTGAAACATTTGATAAAAGCTCGATTATGGATTAAAATTAAAGTGATAACTCTTCCCAAAAAAATACACCTTTTTTGATACTTCGGCTAACTATACAATCATCTGGGTAATCTGACTTTTAAAAAGCAGAAAGGTATTTGTCTGTCGATGAATTAAAGAGATCACTTATATTTTGCATTGTTAAGAGTTTTAATGCATATTTATTATTACAATCTGCAGTCCCTCATGTATTATTTAACTTCATTAGAGATAATAGGTAAATTAATACTCAGGACACTTTCTTTCATTCCACCTCTATCTCTATGCTGGCATGGAGGAAATAGAATCAGCTTATAATCAGATAAGTCTTATGGAATACATTGTCCTTTGTTTTAGTTTTAGACTTAGAGGTCCCTGTGCAGCTTCTTTTCTGTACTGAAACACAGTAGCATTAGTGACACATTTTTTAAAAGAACATTTCAAACAACACCCTAATGAGAAAAAGACAATATTTTATGTTTTCAGAGAAATCATTAAAATGTACATATATTTTAAATTTTTCTCTTGGGTTTCTTACATAAAATGTAATTAGCATTTAGAAGTCTTTACTAAAATTCAGGCAATATATAATCTTGTGGTTTTATTGATCAGGTCCTGCTTAAGAGAGAAATAGTTTAGCTTGAAAATCATACTAATATTTGAGATAATGGAGCGTAATGCTGATTCAAGGGACAGATAGCTATGACGAAAAGAAAACCAAACAGAACCTAATATGTAAGCTGTAGCTTATTTTACCAGAGCCTTCGGGGAAGAAGTGACATTAATCAGGAAAGAGCAAATGGTTACATAAGAACAGAAATACTTTAAGTGGAAAGTCACCATATCTATAATTCTATTAACCTTCATTAAAATTATAGACAAAGATACAATCTCACTGCTATCTTTCAACATTTAGCTATAATTTAAGATGATTTATAAAGTTTGCTCCAAAAGAATTAAATGACATAATTCTTGCAAGCAAACTTCGGAGTGTACCTAAGCCATCTGGAAGGAGGAGAATTAATTCTTACATACTAAAAAGTATATGTGTGCATGTATGTACACACACAAGTATAACTTGTATAATTCCAGTAATATGTATACAATTTTGATTAAAATTATAAAGTATATAATGAAGAGTTCAACATATTATATATTCACATTATATTAAAACCCAGGGAGAAAAATATAATGAATGAAGACAATATCCCTTTACCAGTAAAGTAAAATAAATAAATAAAAAATAAAAGTGTTGACAGCTATAAATGATGATATGGTTAGAAGTGAAATACATCTCTATTAATGGGAAGAACCATGAGCGCTGCCCTGATCCCTTTTACTATTGATTCCATGGTTCTGTCCTCTCTGACCACCAGGATCCTGGCACAACCCCAGGAGAGAGTGTGGAAGCATCTTATTTTTAAGAGATTATTCATAGATAAATTGCATACCATAAAATTCTCCCTGTAAGGTGTTTATAGTGTATTTACAGTTACATACCCATTGCCATAATCTAATTTTTCACATTTAATTACCCCAGGAAGAAATCTTGTACCTTTTAGCAGATATTCCCCATGCATACCCCACTCCTAATTTCCTAAACTGGGCCTAAGAAATCAGAAATCCACTTCCTTTATAGAATTTTAAATTTTCATCACTTTCCATTAATGATAAAAATAGGTGATAGCTTTCTTCTGTTAGCATAATGATTTGGGTGTTATTCATGTTGTCGCATGTATCAGTATTCCATCTCTTTCTGCTGCCAACTAACATGTTGTTGTGGTATATAGCACACAATGCTTATCTATTCATCTGTTGATATACATTTGGCTTATTCCACCATTGGCTAATATGCATAATGGTGCTATGAACACTCATGTAGGAGTTTTTGTGTGCATATATGTTTTCATCTTTCTTGGGTAGATACCTAGGGAGGTATGGGATTGCCACTGTGTTGGTACCACTGTGTTTAACATTTTGAGGAACTGCCAATCTGTTTTCCAAAGTGGTTGCATAATTTTACATTCCCACCAGTAATGTAAAAGTGTTCCAACTTCTGTATATCCTTGACATCACTTGTTATTGTCTGTCTCCATGTGGAGAAACCAGTCAAGCCTGCCCAGATTTCTAATCTACAGAACTGTGAGATCTGTAGATGCACATATTTTTAATACTCTAAATCTGTGACATATTTTAATGCAACAATTACAAAAAATAAATGCTTAATACATAAATATAAGCAGTCAGGGAAACAAGCTGCCACTCTAACACTTTGCTTTAAAATCTCATCAGTAAATACCCAGTTTTATCCCTCATGAGTTTTTCCTTCAGAAAACACTACAAGTTCTACCAAGTCCTTTTCTACTTACAAAAAGAATCGTCTTTCCTCCAGTTTCCAGTAACAGGCTCCTCTTGTCTTAGACTTCATCAGACTCATCCCCAACACCCATATTTCTAGCACGCACCTCAGAACTCTCTCACACTCTACATTATTTAGTTCCTAAGTCACGTTCACCTGATTAGGTATATGTTAAGGCAGACCTCTACTGTAGATACCAAAATCTGTCTATGTCAGCTCCAACTGTCATAACAAATACCACAGACTGGGTGGCTTAAACACAGAAATGTATTTTCTCACCATTCTGGAGGCTGGAAGTCTGAGATCAGAGTGCCGGAATGATAGGGTTCCAATGAGGTCTTCCTGCCTTGCAGAGGCTGGCTTCTCATTGTGAATTCATATGGAAGAGGGAGAGAGAGACAGAAAGATGAGAGAGAGAGAGAGAGAGAGAGAGAGAGAGAGAGAGAGAGAGAGAGAGAGGGAGAAAGAGAGAGGGAGAGAGAGAGAGAGAGAGAGAGAGAGAGAGAGAGAGAGAGAGAGAGAGAGGAAGAGAGAGAGAGAGAGAGAGAGAGAGAGAGAGAGAGAGAGAGAGAGAGAGAGAGAGAGGCTCTCTGGTGTTCCTCATTATAATGGACTAATCCCATCATGAGGACTCCAACCTCATAGCTTCATCTGCACCTATTTCTGGAAGGCTTAGTCTCCAAATGCATCTCATGGGAGGTTAGGGGTTTTTACATAGCACTAGACATGACAACATCTTCTCCTAAGTGACTTAATTCTTTATCAATTTGTTTAATATTTTCCTTTTATTTCTATCTCATATTTAATTTTTCTTCCTATTTCCTAGGTTGCATTTTTTTATCCTGATTACAAGTGTGTGTTTTTTTCTTAAATTGTTTTTCTAAGGACAGCATGTCAGAAAGAAGTAGAAAATATACATGTACTCTCCTTAATCAGAAAACCTCAATTAAAATCAATGAATAAATAGTATTTTAGATTATTTGAACTTCACAATGTAGATACATATCCATCCTATTAAGCAGCTATAATTGAGGGAGAGAGATAACATATATACATACACACAATAAGTAAATCTAGGGGAGCTTATTGTAAATGCAAGAGAAAAGATATGAAGAAACTATGGAAGCATAGAAGCAAGAAAAACTAATTATGGCTGGAAGAAACAGAAAGAAAAAAAAGAGCGAACTGACCCTTAAATATTCTGATATAAAATTCTAGTCTTTTTTTTTTTCTTCCCCAAATCTATACTTATCTTTCTCTGCCAGAGCTTTTAGTTTTTACTTAAGCTTATTTCTCCGCTTCTATCTCCCATTATTATTCAGGCGTGGTCCACACTGGCAGCCGAACCTCAGACATCCTAGACAGAGCATTGGAACCTGACACACAAACCTGTAGGAACCCCGGGGGCACAGTTTAAAATCGTCCTCGGCACCCAGAGGGGATGTTCCCTGGGACAAGCTAGAGGCAGGAACAGGAAGGAGCCCTCAGCCTGGGCTAGAGGAAGCAAGCACACTTCAGCTGTTATGCAAATGTGGAGATGATCAGTCCTCCTGGTGGTATTTGCCTCAGGAGTGGGGCTGAGTCCGGAGCAAAGTGTCTGATTCAAAAATCCTCAGGAGTCACACACTAAAATTAAAGAGCAGCAAACACATAAACCGATTCTCCCTGGGAAATAGGTTTCTGCATTGTCTGTTTTAATTTTCAAATTATAGGTGTTATATAACTGACCTTTTCTCACTTTAAGACTTCAATAAAAAATAAAAGGACAGTGAAATTATGTAAGACAGATATTTTAAAAACATTTTTTAGAATTACAAGGCAATATAGATTTTTTCCCCCCCTCAGAGAATGTATTGTGCTCTCACATACTTCAATGAGCAGACCACAATATTACAAGCTATTTGGAACTCAAAGGCGTTTCATGAAATGTAAGCCGGGTGAAAAGAGAAATGTGTGAATTTGAAGTAAAAGTGATGACAGCATAGTCGGATGATCTCAGAGGCCAGTGTAAGTTTGCTATAGTAACACCCACAAGAGAATATGTGAAGGACAGAGGTTCAGAGAGAAAAAAACAAACGAACAAACAAGCATCCAGCACATGATAGGGATCATTAATATGTCAACTTTATATTGCAAAGAATGATAAAAATCTGACATGATAGTTTCTGTTTTTTAAAGCTAGTTTTATCAATCTAAACATATATGCATATCCACAATTAGATGAGTAGCGTGAAGCATCACATTTTATTAAGAATATACTAGCTCCACATGAGATTTAGACTATTAAGATCTTTAGAGCTGATTTATATCATGTAAGCAATTTAAAGATAAAATTAATTAATGCCAGCTACCGAAGAGTATCCCTTCTTTGCTATGTCAGTATTCTGAGACTTTCAGGGAGTTCTCTGTTAGTCACTGTTACATGATTCATCCTTCGCAATTGGATTGCTGGTAATGAACTCATTCCTGTTTCAAGAATCCTTTTTATGCTTATTGTGAAAAATGGATTCTTCATCTTCTCTCTGTTTCCCTGAAATCAGGGGAATGTTAAATTCATGTCTACTTATAAAACTAAATTACCAGGGATGATGTAATTATATACATATTAATTTTAGAGATACAACATACATGCTTCAAGGGTATCTCGCATAGATAAAAAATAGGAGTAGGCATACATTAAATACTTACTAACTTCTAGGGTAGTAATTATTTCATTGAATAAATATTTTATCAGGTAAAAACATGTTTTCCTTGGTCAGTGGCATTTTAATACTATAGGGGAAGGTTGTCCCTCAGCCCGGCCTGCACTTTCTCCAATCCATGACCTTTTGGGTGATTTCTGACTGCCAGTTTAGGCTCATCTCAGGGATCGGGTCTAAACTGAATCTGGCCTAAACTGGCAGTTGGACATCTCTCTCACAATCCAGGATTGCTGGCTCCTAACCATTTGCTTGTCTGCAGGCCTGATCCCTAACTGCTCTCCCCTGCTGGCCTGATCCCCCTAACTATTCTCGCCTGCCAGCCTGATCTCCCTAACTGCTCTCTCCTGATCACCCCTGATTGCCTTTGTCTTGTCCATGCCACCATGGCTTTGTCCAGAAGGACATCTAGTCTAATTAGTATATTACCCTTTTATTAGTATAGATTGCAGTTTAACTGATTCTAAAAATAGTTCAAAACATATTTCATCTCATATTAAATGTGGTATTACCCATAGCATAATCATTTTAAAAAATAAAATATACCATAACATTTATTGTTGATTTTTAACATTTCAGTGAACCAATCTGAACAAACAAAAAAATTCCAACACTTTAATATTGGGGGAGGAAATCTTTCACTTTCCTTAATTATGTAGGCAATTAAAATATCTCGCCTGTCCTTCAGTAGTCAAAAGTTTATGAGTTTCTATGATGAATAAAAATGGATCAGCATATATATTACATGGTTACTCCTTTCCATTTGGCTGAGACTTTTTAGCATTGCACACAAAAAGTTCCCTTGTGATGACAATATTATATTAGAAACAAATTTAGAAACATTATGTTTACATTTTCATCTTTCTCAGGATCTTATTTTAATTTCACCTTGTGTGTATTATTTTAAGATAACATGATTCATTTAATAAATTATTTGTGCTAACTTTAAAACATCTTGAAAAGATAACTTAATGTTTAAGAAATATAAATAAACAAGTAAATAAAGTTTGAATACAGTGTACACATTTTTCATTTGCCATTCATGAAGTTAGGTTTGCCAAGGAAGAGCAAATAAATCCAATTAGGGAGTTGATTCTCATCTCAATCTTCAACTTCTTAATATTTCTCTAAATAATTCCAATCTGATTCAGTGTGGATTTCAGTTCTGCATCAATGCTAAAGATAATCTTACATTGACATCCTAATTCATAATATTAATACAACTGTTTATTTTTAGTTAACAATTATTTGCTTACTGATCACATATCAGGAATCTTCTCAGTACTGGGAACACAAGAGTGAACCTAACAAATGTCCATTCAACAGGATGGAGATAACCAATGGGAGGTGATAAGCACCGTAAAGAAAATAAATCAGGGCTCAACAACCAAAATGGTGATGTAGGAGATCCCTGCAAAAGTTCCTAATCAGACAGTTATTCATTAACAAAAACAGCTCTGGGAGAGCTCTGGGGTCCACTTAAATTTTAGCAACACAGCAGAGCAAAAAGATGTGAGAAGAATAGCACAAGAAGAGAAGGAAGACAGTGTCATGGTGTCTACATCATGCCATCCCCAAGCTGCCCAGTGACAATTGGGAACCTCCCAGCACAAAAAGCATAGGAGCAACCAGATCCCCAATCCTTTGGGACACTGTGCTAAGGCCCCTTTTCAGTTTCACCATAACCAGAGAGGCAAAGCCGAAAGATATGGAGATGGCTGGGCCAGCCATCTCCAAACAAACAAACAAAACAAAACAAAAAAAGACAGGGGCTATTGATTGTGGCCATGCAGCAGTAGCAATTGTGAGTCACAGAGACCCGTTTTGCAGACAAATTCTTCAGTTTTGTCACTAAGGAAGGATCCAATGGCCATCATAGCTGTCTGGGCCCTCTGCAAGATTTTACTGACTTTTGTCCTCCTGATACTCCTGTTGACAGACTATGGTTCACCATCAAGATGATGTGTGTGCCATTGGAGTCACACAAGGAGAAGCCAGTGTCTGACAACATCCCAAACATAGGGAGAGATTTGGTCATCCAAGTTCACAAAGTTAATAGTGGCCCCAAAATTTTAATCCAGAATAATCTTCTCCATTACACATAATAACAAAACTTTTTGAAAACAAACACAAGAAGAAAATTTTACAAGCAGCAAGGGAAAATATTTTTTTCAAAAAAGTGTATATTCCTAGAAAAATACAATTTACCAAAAATGAATTATGAAAAACTGGAAAATCTGAATAAATCAATAATGAGTAGGAAATGGAATCAGTAATCAAAATCTCTCAACTAAGGAAAGTCCAAGGTCAAATGGCTTCACCAGTAAATTCTACCAAACATTTAGAGAGTGTTAACAGCAATCCATCTCAAACTCTTGTATGGGAAAGAAAGTTCAAAATACCAGGTAAATACCAAAGAAAGTTCAAAATACCAAAATACCAGGATTATAGAGTAAAATGCATATATGAAAGTATACTTCTGTAGCTTTCTTATTTTTATGTGAAATAATATAAAATTATTTCATGAAACATTATGTTAAGTTAAAGATGCATATTTAAGTTCTAAATTTATGCATGTGCAATCACACATGTGCACACACATACACACACTTACACTGTTGGCTAAAAATAAATGAGTTAGCATATAATACTAAGAAATATTATGTTAATTCAAACTATAAAAGAAAAAGGCAAGTAAAAACAGAGATCAAACAGAAAAAAAAAAAGTTTAAGGTAATAAAATCAATCCAAAGCATATATAGCTACATTAAATGTAAATAAAATCATATCACAATTAAAAGAATGGCTTGTCAGATTACAATCTATACTGATAAAAGGGTATGTGTTAATTAGACCAGGTTGACTGGATGCCCAACTTCCTTCGGGACAGATAAGGAGGAGGGTAGTTAGGGGGTGACCAGGCAGGCAGGGAGGCAGGCGAGCAGTTAAGAGCCAGCAGTCCCAGATTACAAGAGGGTACAGGTCAGGCTGAGGAACCCCCTCCCACCCCTCATGCATGAATTTCATGCAGTGGGCCTCTAGTAAAAATATAAGTAAATTTGTTCATTATAAGAGATGCTCTATAAACATGAAAAGTACAGATTAATATAATAGAATGGAAAAACATATACCATGCAAATCCTATCATGGCAAAACCTAAAAGGATATGTTAAAATAGAAAAGTAGAAATCAAAACAAGCTGTGCTAGAACAGCTATCAAGGGCCATTTCATAATGATAAAATAGTTGATGACTCATGAAGATCTACTAATCAGATTAACGTGCCCTAACACAGATATTCTAAACCTGAATGAACTAAAGAAAGAAATAAAAGAACCAACAACAACAAAAAAAGAAGGAAAAAAAAGAAAAAGAAATTCACAATTATAGTTAAAAAATGTCAATATCCTTCTCTCTATACTGGAGAGAACTATCAAAGGAAAAATGTGTGGAAAATAGAAAACACTCAATTACCAACCAATTTGACCAAACTGACTAGTAAAAACCAATAAAAATAATGACTGTAGAAGATACATTATTCTTAATTGCACACAGAAGGTATATAATTAAAATAAAATGCACACGGCATTCAGTTTGATCAATATAACAACATGTTAAGTTTAAAAAAAAAGTTTTTGAATGGGAGGGTCACAAAATAGGCCCGAGGATAGTAGAAGCTTTCTGTGTCTTGATAGATATGTTGGTTTCACCCCATATTTTCAAAACTAATTGATTAAGACATTTATGATTTGTTCATTGTACTATATGAAAAATTTACCTCAATTTAAATGTGTGTGTGTAAAATTTGGTCCAATTAGATTTCTTAGCAATACACGTCTCTATATTGTTTTTAGATAGAATTACAGTTTAGTAAAGATTGCATTACAACAGACCACTACTTGATATATGTTATACCACTATCTCTGTGTAGTATGTATAGGCTTACTTATGCTATATTTACACATATTTCAAAAATAGATAATGTGGATTTCTAAAAATACCAAATACTACACTAATTAAAAGTATTTTTAAATTATATGTTAATACTTACTAAGTTATCATAAATTCAGTAAAGTAGTAGACAAAAGTTATCTGAACTTTAAATGCAAAACTCAAGATAATATGCTATAATCCTTCTACAGAGTATTTTTGGCCACTCTTTATAATGGAACCATTAATTTGTTTTAATTAAGATTTCTGAAATAGATTTTTAAATTTTAAATCGCAGTACTATGGTATCCCCAGAAATAATAATGACCTGTCCAATTATAAATGTGAAGAACACTATTATAGTCACTGGCTTTCTTTTGTCTTGCTTCCTATATTCCTATTCAATGAAATGATATTATTATCTTCTGCAGCTGATTATATTGGTTGCTTTGTGAATAGGGACAAGCAGCATTTCATTTAAAAATAATGTTTTATTTGGTTTTAAGGGAAATAGTTATACCTATTATATACCCTTTGAAGAATATGCACTAAAAATTAGAATTAAAATGTTCTCTACTTTAAACCTGCTCTGGAAAACTATGAATTAGCTTTGTGACAGTTGACATTTTAGATATTATCTTTAAAATAACATTCTTAATACTCTGCCTTTTATTAAAGTCCTTCAAAGTGTTCTCAGTCATTAATTAACCTATGTATAAAAAAAAGGGTAATATGCAAATCGACTGAACAGCAAAATGACCAGTCACTATGAGGCACACTGACCACTGGCGGGCAGATGCTCAATGAAGGAGCTGCCCCCTGGTGGTCAGTGAGTTCCCACAGGAGAAGCACTGCTCAGCCACAAGCTGGTGAGCACAGTGGCAGTGGCAGGAACCTCTCCCGCTTCCATGGCAGTGCTAAGGAAGTGTGACTGCAGCTTAGGCCCCCTCCTGCAGCCTAAGCTGTCGTTTGGACATCCCCCAGCTCCCAGACTGTGAAAGGGCGCAGGCCAGGGTGAGAGGCTTCCCACCACTGCACAAATGTCATGCACCAGGCCGCTAGTAAGTATACAGTGGTGCCTCGCATAACGAACGCCTCGCACAGCGAACTTTGGACAGGTTTTTCATGAAACCATCGGCCAAAAAGCAGAAAATGGAAGATGTGCAAGATTCGGTAGACTCTACTTAGTCTGTCTTAAAATTAAAAAAATGTGTGTTTTTTTTTAAAAAAATTATGTTTTTAGATGTATCTAAATAAAAATATGTCATCTTAGCATATTTTTTTTATGTCATCTTAGCATATTTTATGCTACAGAACGAATTATTTTTTTTAACATGTATTGTTATGGGAAAACGCGTTTCACATAACAAACTTTTCACATAACAAGCTTGCTCCTGGAACGAATTAAGTTCGTTGTGTGAGGCACCACTACTTTCTCTCTTTTTTTCTTTTATAGTTTTAAATAAAACAATTTCACAATATTAATTTTTTCCAGCATATTACATAATCTGTAGAAAGATGATGTTCAGAAAATTTGGCATATGAAATTAGCAGAGTCAGGCAATATTAGTGAAAATATACACTAATAATTGTAAGAGAATAGATATATTGGTTTCATCATTGATTGTAACTTTAACATACATAACTTGAATATTTTAATTAGAAAATCTAGTAAATTAATTTAGCATATTCTATAAAATTTACATAACATTGAGGCACTGTGGATTATGAAATACATAACGAGTGAATCATATGAATAAAAATATTTTATATAAATATAAATTCTTTAATGTTTTCTCTTACAGTTTGCAGCAAAATCATATTTTTTTCTTTATATGCTCTCACGTTAAAAATATCCTTGCATTTTTATTTATTTATTTATTTATTTTTGCATAGGACTAGACTGACCTCAGTTAGGATTACGCAGATGAAGGTGTAGATTTGACCATTGTCAGCTTCAAGTCTAGGATAGGTGTGGAGTTCTCTAATACTAATGCTACTCGAACACTTTTAATGGGGACAAGCAAAACATTAAGCTCTTGGTGACCTGCCCAGCAGGGTTCTCTCATCCCATCCCTTCTAGTTACCTCCTTCAACATAATTACAAAGCCATCAAGCTTCCACACATACTCTTTTTCTTCTTCCTCCCATCTTTTGGCATCCCTGCTTTAAGTACACGACTTTCTAATTCTCAGACAGAAAGCACAGTGTCTGGAGGAAGAGATCTTGGTTTCCTAGTCTTGGAGTTCACTTAGTTCTCAGTGGAAGGGCATCTCTAATGCCTGTGATACTTCCTTTCTGTGCCTGCCAGCCTGCTCCAGCACACATTCCTGTATTCTACCCTCCCACTGTCTTAAAGCTCTATACCTGTCACTTTATTATTCTAATTACTGTCTCTGTTCTCTAATATCAAAGATAATATAGAAGCATAAAATCCAGATCTCAAAGTGGTGGGTGGCTTGCCCATGAGAAAGTGGTTGGAAAAAAAATTTTTTTATGGGAGAGAGAAAAGTGTGAGAAAGCCAATGTGAAAGTCTGTACTGAAATCCCCAGTCTTAAGGAGCGCCAGAGGGTGAGTAGAAGTAACGATGGAACAAAGGCAGGCCAGCCTCTCAGGTCTCTTGTGGCCTACCTTGGGGATGGGGGGTGGGGGAAAGATTTCTGGGAAAGCACTAGAAAAAAGTGTTTTTATGTCAAATATTGGCCATAATTATCCTAAAAATATCATCATGAACTGTGAATTACAGTAATTTACAAACTATCACATACTTTTGTACCAAAATTTAGAAGGTTTAAAAATAATAAACATATAGGCAGATAAACGAAGTAGTGTAAACTGTGTGAAGTATGGGCAAATAAAACAGACAAACTAGATTACCAGTGGGGAGAGAGTAGAAAGAATGGGAACCTTGCTATAACAAAGACAAACTCTTATTTCTTTTACTATCACCCAGGGCCTCCTTTAATTACCCTTATCTCTAAGCAAACTATGAATATTAAGACTTCTGAATTGCTGCCTGCAGATGTTCCTTATTAGCAAGTAGGGTAGTAAATTCAGTAAATATCATCATTGTTATTTCTTAAAAAATGGGAAAACCTCATTAAATAGAAAAGTGTGTTCCTTATTTTTTTTTTCTTTCCCCTGATAGTAGTGTAAACCATTTTTCTTCAATACATAAAAATGTAACCTGTATTTTTTTCAGAAAACTACCACCCAGTTTGAACTTGCTTAGATATCTGTAGATAAGGCTAGGAAGTAAAAGATCAGCACTTCTATCTAGGATCTGCCTCCTACATTAAACGTGTGGGCAAAGGAGTTTCATTGATGTCAGAAAGAAGCCAAGACATGTGGACCCCACATGGACAAACAATCATAAACAGCTGAGAATGCAAACCCTCAGCATAAAATTATTGGTAATGGAAAACCACTTAGAGGTTATATCTAAGGAGACTGCACTGACAGGAAGATGGTGCCTCCAAAAAAACTGCAGTAAATGCAAAATACAGTGAATGAGGAGTCATGCAGAAAATGGTCGTTTTGTGATTTGGGGGTTCCTGTGAATCCAATAGTTCAAAGTTCAAAAAGGAAAATGCAAATCAATTATTTAATGCAGTTTATATAAAATCAAAATTTATAAATTTACTCTAAACATATTTGAGTTGCTTCAGAAAAAAATTAAATAACATTATTTCATGCTGGATCTCTTATTATCTAACTTTTTGGGTCTGTACCTATGCAAGCACATTTTTAACATCAACCCATAGTTTATTATTGGGTGGGGGATACATATAAGGCAGTAATTTTCAACCTTTTTCATCTTATCACAACAAAACTACTAAAATTCTGTGGCCAAAATAGGTATAATTTTGATTCATTCACACCAGATGTCTATTGACTGTTGTAATTTTTTTCTTAATTTGACAATCTAATAGAAAAGAGGTCAGTGCTCCTGACTACATGGTCAGCTCTCATATACTTGAAAAATTCTTGCATCACACCGGTTTAAATCCCTGCTATAAGGTAATCAAGAAACACAAATATAGTAGTCCCTCACCACAGTTTCCCTTTCTGCAGTTTCAGTTACCTGTGGTAAATCCTGGTCCAAAAATATAAAAGGGAAAATTCCAGAAGTAAAAAATTAATGAATTTTAAACAGGCTCATTTTGACTTCTTCCCATCAAGAACCAAAAGTATTCCTTTGCCCAGCATCTCTACACTGGAGATGCTGTGAGTCACCGAATAGTCATCTTGGTTACCAAATCAGCAATTGTGGGATCACAGTGCTGTGTTCTAGTAACACTTATTTTACTTAACAGTGGCCCCAATGTGCAAGAGTAGTGACACTGGAAGTTGAGATATGCAAAGAGAAGCCATAAAGTTTTTCCTTTTGTGAAAAGGGATGCATGGAAAGGAAAAAAAACAAAAACCTAGCATCCATAGGGTTTGGTACTTTCCACAGTTTCTGGTATCCACTGGTAGTCTGGAAACATATCCACACAGAAAAGGGAGGACTACCCGTACAGGCTGACAGTTCAAGCAGCAGCCCGGAGCTGGAGAGCTTGCAGAGCTAAATGACAACAGCTGATTTTCTAGGTTAGATGGATGGAGAATGAATGTGAGCATGACAGAAAACCGAGATGATCTACTTAAACTCAATTGATGGAAATAAGAACTGAGATGAACTGTGTTAACATCACTCAACAGTTTGCTCCCAGAATTCTTAACCAGAAAGGTCAGACTGTATTCCAATAAATAACCTACTGTTTGCTTTTTTAAAATCTGGTGAACCAATTATGAGAGCAAATAATGTGATCACTTGGCCAACTAGCTTTCTATCCTTGCCAAAAGTTTGCTCAGCTGGACAAACTGCTTATTTTTTAGAACAAAAATGTACTCATCAACAGCCTCTTCAAAATGTTCACCCTACTGGGTTCACCAGCCCTACACACCGTGTCAGGATATTTGCTCAGTCCTTAATCAGTTGCCTCACTTTATAAACATCTGCTTTAAAACCCCAAGCCAAGATCTCAAACTCTGTGCATGTTTTTATCAAATTCCTTCTCATGAGACACTCCTCAGGTAATGTCACTGTGGTCATTTTTTCCCATATCGCAGTAAGCACAGTGAATTCAACTTTGAGGACATTTATTTTAGTGGTTTTATTCAAATATAACAATAGAAAATGGGTTGAAATACCCCTTGGCATTTTACCCATTAGAAAGCTTTATCAGAAAGTAAACTTTAGACCCCAATAAGAAAGCAAAGAAGTTTTTCAATTTAAATATTACTACAGCTTTTAGGGCCATTATTTTAAATTACTTATTAATTGATTGTTTTTAGAGTCAAGGAGTTATTTTGATAATTCAGATTCAAATTAACACATATTTCTTACACTCCTAATTATTAGTTAACTGCTGTGGCCAAAGGAAAATCTGAAAACATAATTATAGATTACTTAATTTTCCTAAATTCATTCTATTATAACCACTATTATTGCTAAAATTATTCAACAAAATAAATTTTGCAATAGTTTACAATATAAGGTCTTATAAGGGGTATAGGAACAGATAGATAAGAAGATAGTTAATAGAGATTACTGGAAAACAGCTATTATTTAGATCTCAAACAAATGCTGGTTGCCTTCCCTTTGGCCTTTTATTTTTAGGTTAACAGTTGTCATCAGTCTAAATATTGAAACTAAATTTTGGGAATCATTTCTGTTTCTGTAGAATGATTACAACAGAGGGAATTTCTCAATTCCCACAAAGGCCCAGTATATGGTACAAATGCATAAGGTGGTTGTGCTGGAGACAATTTCTATTAAAATGCAGAAGCAAATGTTACAGAAATAAACACAGAATAGACAAAAGCAGCGTAAGATAAAAGCAAGTGTGACTTAGAGGTAAGATACATGTGTCTAGCAAAGAGCAGAAACTGCCAAGAATTATAGGAATCAAGTGACAATCCTGGCAGTTGCTCTGATTTCTCTGCCCTCCATGTCCCTGGAGAGATGTGAAGACATTGAACACAGAGGGTGGTAGAACTAAGGCCACTGATTCTGTTGCCACCCTGAAGGACCCCATGCTTTTCCCAACTCTTCGTCTGGGTGTATGCTATCATATTAATATAAAACATTTTAGATGTTCTAGGCACTAGGCCTTAATAAGGTGTGTGTTTTTCCCCTCCAATTTTCAGTCTGTGGCCTAAAGCAATGTAATGAGATTTTTTTTGTTGTTTACCTTTTATTGTATTTTTTCCCTATTGTATATCTATCTATTAAAAATAAATCTTGTTAAAAGACTGACAGAAAAGCCTGTGGGTTTCATTGTGGAAGCAAATGTATTTTCTGGTTCATTTAATGATAATCAAATTATAAACACAGATAAAAAGTGAAAGGCAAGTTCTGCAATCTAGCAAGACCAAGACTGCTGCAGTCCTAACCGGAGGATACAAATTACTTCTGTTGAAGTGATTTCAAAGGTATGTATCCCTTCCGTTTTAGAGTTGAAATTTTATTTTTACAAATAATTAATATTTTTCACTGATCTTGATCTCTGCATATATAAAATGATAAAAAAATTTAGACAAGTCAATATAAATGTTAAATGTAATGTGAGGGACTCTCTAAACAAAACAGCTGAGTATTCAACTACATGGAGTATTTTTTCAACTACACAGAGTATTAGGCATGCAATCAACGTTCTTCTCTCAATGTGGTAAACCATTAATACTTCATTTACCTGAATAAAAATTAGAAATTTACTACACATACAATGGGGTGACAGAAATTTTGAGGGAAAAAAAATCCAAAGCTATGCCATTTGTGTGCTTTTCAATGATTAAGACAGAAAAACGATTACTTTAACACACTTAGTTGTTTTATTTATGCTTCTGACTAAATTTATTTGTGCTTTGTTAATTTCAATTTATTTTGTTATCTGCTATGCTAATATTTATTCTTGTATGGTATATTATATTATAGTACAGGGTGTGGAAAATTAAGTTTACAGTTGTTTGTATGGAATACAATAATTATTAATGTAAGAATAAACTCTGTTTTACATACTAACAACTATTAACCTACTTTTGCCCCACCTTGTATTTTACCAATCTTTAATCCTTTTGGTTTTAAATTAGCAGCAGCTGCATCTACAAAAAAAAAAAGAACTGTTTTATGTATAAAACATGCTTTGCTTAAGATCCTTTGATAAGACATCAAAAGATATGTCTTCTAGTCCAGCTGGCATCCTTCAGTAGTATATACTACAGGTTAAAGAGTAATTATTTCTGTTGAAGTGATTTAAAAAGGTAAGTATCCTTTTCAACTGCAATCTTTAAAAATCAGAATGGAACGTATTTTTATACTTTACTCATTAATTATATTTACTAATCTCCTCTTCACAATAGCTTTTCATCCAGTAATTGGTATATTTTATAAGACATAGCTAATTTTAAAAGAGATATGTTACATGCCCACTATTTTAATATGTTTGCTTCCAAAAATGCATGCCTTGTTCTACTTTAGCTATTTGCTATTCAAAAAAAATCCTGCTATATTTTGATGATAATTTTTTAAGAATTGGCAAAGACAATAATAAATGTAATGTTAAATAAAACAAGTAGACTCTCTCTGAATTTCTTGAATCAATAGCAACAATCAAGAGAGATAATTTGTAACAAGAAGTCCTAGCCTAAAAATATTTATATATACACAAAAATAAATGGCTGATAATAAAAACCCTCTTTATATAAAATGTATACATGTATTTGGGGACGTATATGCTATTATATTTTATTGTATTGGATTTCCTCCTCTTAGGTTGGTGATTTATTGAAAATCCTTCAACTTAAAATTAAAACCATTATATGTATAGAGAAAGTTCTATGAACTCAAACTTCTCAATTATTAGGTAAAAGCTAGAGACTGGTGTCTTAGATTGCTTTTTGTAGTTGGATTGCTTTTTTTTTTTTTTTTTTTTTCAATTTTCTTACCTGGATGGGGAGGGGGTGGAGAGGTCAGCATGACTAGATCTGGTTAATCAGGTTTTCAATTTTGGTGCATGGCTTTGCAGCCTGGTTATAAACAACAGAACATTACATCACTCCTCCGCCCCTTCAGGTCATCCCCTTCCCCCATGGGCCCCCGCAAAGCAAGCTTACCGTAAGTCTCTGCAACTTATGGAGGAATTGAATGCTACTTTTATAGCTAAGCCTTAAAAAGAATGCTATCAGGTTTATATAGAGTGAGGAAGAGTTAAGTTCCTATATGCTTTCATTCATTTTTGAATATTATAAGAATGATAATTTTAATAACACTCAATGTTGACATGTTCATTCACTTATTTCTACATTTCCTGTATTTCCTCTTCTAATTATTCCAACTTCTCACTGAGCTTTTCAGTTCATTTATAGATCTCTGCTCTGCTCTGCCTTCTCTCTACATCCATTCATTTCCAAACATGTTTTCCTGTATAAAGTTGTAATCTTGCAATCTGTCTTCAGAGCAGTTATCTTTCAAAATATAGAAATAATTCTATATCTACTGCAATAATATGTTGGTGACAGTTCCTTTGAGGCATGATAAAGAGGGTTAACTGCATCATTATAACTTAAAAATGACAAGTGCTGGATTCTTTTATTTTAGAGGTTGTAGCACAGAGTTTCAGAGAAATTATGTTCTTTCATTTGCCAAATGTTTGTTTTTGGTTGACATCAGATAGTACTGATCCCATAATGAATTTATGGCCTGAAAACATAGTTTATATACTCATATGTATTGCTACTCAGTGTATTTGTGAAAAAGTAAAATTCCCAGGAAGCTAAGTTTGTTAAATCTATTCATCTACAATTATTTTTGCTTTAGACATGAAAAAGTTCAAAGTATATGATGTATGCATAAACTAGTTAGTTCAGGAATTGTACATATTTATAGCAAGCATAATTTAAATGATTACTTCAGGTAGACTTTCTGGACAAAATAATCACATTTTACCACTTTATATAAATTATAAATATGTAATCCAGCAGAGTTGGTTTTCTCTGACATGCAGTACAAGAATAATGATTATTTTAACTAGCATGATTGTGAACTCAATAACCAAGTTAAGCATCTTGTATGCATTACCATCTCCTTTATTTTTCAGATTTATACTATACTAAAGGCCCGATGCATAAAAATTCATGCAAGAATGGGCCTTCCTTCCCCTGGCTGCCAGCACCACCTTTGCTCTGGCCTGGAGCTGCCTCCCCACCTTCCCACACTGCCCAGAGCCCTGAGTGTTTGGAGTGGTACAGAACACCTACATCACTGCCATGGTGACTACACAAGCATCCTGCCCCTGGCTGTTCGGCACCTGTATATGCAAATTAATCTTCCTTCTTTGTTGTATTAATTTGCATACTCACTCCTGATTGGTTGGTTGGTAATGGAGGTACAGACGATTTGCATCTTTCTCTTTTATTAGTGTAGATACCTATGGTTACCATTTCCAATTTATCTAAGGGGAAATTGAAACTAAGGAAGTGATATAAATGTCCTAAAGTTACATAGTTAGGAAGGTAAATATCCAATATATTTAAAAGTATTAATACTTGATTCTGCTTTTTTTTTTAGTGTCAACCTAAATAAAAGAGGTAAACTGAGGCAGCTCAAATTAGCAAAAAATAGTTTATTCCTGAATTGCAAATTACTATTCAGAAGATTCAAACTGTAGCAAGCTACAGACAGTTGTGAGGGTTTGGGGTGGACTACATCTATGGGCAAGGAGTGCAAAGAGGAAAGAGATCCGCAGAGGCCTAGAGCAAGTTTGAGGGTTTGAGGTTGGGGAGAGAGTCTTAGAGGATGTTCCTCGGTCAGGAAATATTTTTTGGTTCTCTTTAAATCAGGCATTTTCAGGAAATCATCCCCTCAGTTTTTAAATTTCCTGAGTGTACATGTGTGAACTTCTCCATTTCATATTCTCTGATACCATTTTAGATTTAAATCCTCTCACAATGCATTTGTAAGTACCATGTCACACTGAGATACCTACTTTATGATTTTGTATTGACTATACATTAATTCATTCACATAATAAATACACATTGGTGTGTGTTTTTTTTTTCATTTTACTTGCATGTTTTAAGAAAACATTTAAAGGTTAACTTAGTTTTTCCTTATGTTTCATTTATTTTTATACCTGGAACATTCCTTTCTACCAACAAACTATATAAATATTCAACAACATTATTTCCATATGTTTTGTTTCTCAACTGTTTAACCTATCTTAAAAGTGTTTTCATTCCCTTTAACCATGAGATGAGATATACGGTAGTAATGTTATAAGGCATTGGACAGATGTCATAATAACAGTTCCTCTGTCCTTAAACATTGGACAAATTTTGAACAGAATCTAATATTGATATTGAAGATATCTTGAGAAATTAATTACTCATGATCTTTTCTGACATTGGATAAAGCAAAGATCATAAAGTAAACATCATTTGGCTTCTCTGAGATGAATACTTCTATAAAAATAAATGACAATATCACAATGCATATTTCAAGTACTTATCATTCATTATTTTATTTTACTAATTTAAAATATCCAATATTTCCTTAATTTTATATGTTTTCCAGGAATGCTGTACAAATAAAACTTAAAATTCCATTCCATTGTGCATTGGAACATACTTGTTGAAGTTTAAATCTAACACTACTAAACTTTTGACCCTCCCTCTAACACAAATAACTGCATTATTTTTATTTGATCATAAATCATTCTGTGTACTCTACAACATCATTTTTACAATCTCTTGAGAATAAATTCTATCCCATCAAGTTATCTAGCATTCCTCTCTGTGACCCTGCCACACTCCTCATTCATCATATATTCTTTTATTCCCTCAGTGTTTTATGAGTGTAAGATAAGTGCCAAACATAGTACTTGGCACCATTAAAACAAAAATAAAGAAGACACATAACTGCCTTAATCTTTACAATATCTGAAGGAGATAAATTTCCAAAAGTTAGTGAAGAAAATTTAAGCAAAACACTATTAGATAAAAAAGAAAAGAGTTCTAAATCTGGAGTTATTAGGAAGTGTTTCCTAAAAAGGTGATATTTTAGTGATATGTTAAGAATTTCCCAAGAAAATGGGAGGGAAAAGATTCCAAACAAGGTAAACAGTAGGTGCATATGCAGAGATAAAATACTTCTAATTATTAGTGTCATAGAGTAAGATTTAAGGAGGAGAGAACCAGGAAAGAAGAAATATATACAGACACTTTCATGTTGAACACCATGCATCAGACACAAAGTGATTTAACAGATTTACCTTATTGTTAACCATAAAAATCACTGAATTCAAGTGGGAAATAATGATAACTTGGGAAAATACAGGAAAGGAGTAAAATTATTATGTAGCTTTTATAGTAGTCCAGGTGGGAGAAGATGAAATAGAATTTAATATTGTGTCAGTGGGTGTGAATAAAGTGGCTAGAGGCAAATGACAATGGAATGACAGCTTTTATAAAATTTTGTGACATTTTACAATAATTAGATGATGAAATAGAAAAAGGGATCTAAAAAGAGTGATACATTATTTGAAAAACAATAACTCAAAATTAGATTTGGTTGACCAAGTTATAACATGGCTTAAGGTAGAAAATCCAGTAACCCAGGGAATTAAAATTTTAATGTGAAGTATTCAAATTAAATCTCTAGGTCAGCTCTGCACATAATGATCTTGAAATCCATTTGCAGCTTGCCAGGTGTTTGAACATGTAATCTGGAATTTTGGAATGATGATTGGGGGGGGGAGGATCCATAAATAGTTATTGAATACCTACTTTATGCCTTGCTATG
Source organism: Pipistrellus hanaki (assembly GCF_964339955.1). Classification (NCBI taxonomy): domain Eukaryota; kingdom Metazoa; phylum Chordata; class Mammalia; order Chiroptera; family Vespertilionidae; genus Pipistrellus; species Pipistrellus hanaki. The sequence goes on along the minus strand of NC_140507.1, from coordinate 39,999,641 downwards.
GAATAAATAAATATTTGCATCTCTACAAAATTCATGTTCAAAACCTATTCAATCTAATAATTTGGTCTTAGGGCCTTTAGGAGGTAATTAGCTCATAAAAATGAAACGCTCAGGATAGAAGCAGTGCCTTACTGAAGACACAGGAGAAAGCCCTATCTCTTTTTCCCTCAGTATCTGAGAATACATCCAGAAGATAGATGTCACCCTAGCCAGCTTGGCTCAGTGGATGGAGCATAAGCCTGTGACTGAGGGTCCCAGGTTTGATTCTGGCCAAGGGCACATGCTGGGTTGTGGGCTTGATCCCTAGGAGGAGATATACAGGAGGCAGCCAATCAATGATTCTCTCTCATTATTGATGTTTCTATCTCGCACTCCTTCTCCTTTCCTTTATGAAATCAATAAAGAAATAGATGTTTTTTAAAGTTTAATAAAAAATTAAAAAAAAAAAAAGATAGATGTCTGCAAAGAAGAAAGTGTATCCTCATAGGACACCAGATCTATTGGCACCTTAATTTTGGATTTCTAGCCTCCTGAACTATCCTATGTAATAAAAGCCTAATATGCTTAGTGTCTGATCAACTGTTTGGCATGGGCCGTTCAACCAATCAAAGTGCAATATGCTAATGATATGCTAAGGCTGCTCAACCACTCGCTATTAAGTACACTGACCACTAGAGGGAAGACAATCTTATCAGTAGGTTAGCTTGCTGCTGGGGTCTGGCCGATTGGGACTAAATGAAGCTCTCCCACAATCCCACCCTGGCTGGCCAACCTCCTGCACACATTAAAGATGATTTTAGTTTATTGAACGCAAATATTTGCAATAAACATCTTTGTAAAACACCCAACCATCAACAAACTGAAAGATGTGATCCTTATGAAACGTATAAGCAAAGATAGAAAATGTGGACAAACTGTATATGTATGAACTATTTAAAACAATTAAAAACTCATTCAAAAAATTCATTCTTTTTTTTATGGATCCTCTCTTTTCCTTTCCTGATTACTTTCTCAATACTCAACTCTGGTTTTCCTGGTCATAACATGCACAAACTCAATAAGAGGTAATGGCTTCTACATGTAAATGTTCAGCTACAATTTTCATAGTCATTGCATAATTTTATTGGTATAAGATAAATAGTAACTTTAATATATGCTTATTAGACTTAGGGTAGTCTAGCCAAATAACAAAATAAGGTTACACCAGAATATTTGTGATTTCCATTTAGAAGCTGGAGGTTTTATATATAATGAGAGTTCTGATATGACATTTTTATTTTGTCATTTTTAGTAGGATCACTATTTTTTCTTTGCAATATAGCATATTAAAGTACTGTAGCATGGATTATTACAAACATAAAAGTTGATTTGAAAGAGCCTATGCAAATAATAGAAAATGCATTCATGTAGTATGGCTCTCATAACCTTGAGTGAGCTATTAATGGAAAATTCAACTATTATTCTACTGATAACTTTTGAATTTTAAAAACAATGTACATTATATGATATATAACATAAATGCTACCTGATTATACAAGTTCCTTTAACATCACATATTATAAATTAATGCTAGACTGCAGGGAAGAGTGACAGAAAGACCATTACAAAATTCTATTTTGGGATTATAATAGATATAATATTCTGCAATTTAATTTAATGAGTTGCAATTAAGAAACTGTTTCAAGAGTTGTATGTGATTTCTTTTAATTATTAGTTATTAGTTTTTCCTGCATAAGTGCATTTAAAATCACATTATTTGAACTGTAGTAAGTGATAAAAATTCTCCATTAATTTAATATTTCTTATGGATTAGAGATCAGTAAAATTTAAACAGATATACAGTACTTCCAATTCTCAGCAGTAGTCAGAAGAGTAAAATTATTTTTAGAAAACCTATTATTTATAATATGGGAAGAACCCATACCTATACATGGGATTTGGAGATATTTGCATATGATGCTGAATATACATCCAAAGGGTACTATCCTACCAAATAAAAGAGTAATATGCAAATTAACCACCACTCTGCTCAAGCCACACCCACCAACCAATCAGAGCAAGTATGCAAATTAACCCCACCAAGATGGCAGCAGCCACAAAGAGTAGTTGAGAGGCTTGGGTTTCCCTGGCAACAGAGGAAGCGAAGCTTTCCACACACACTGGCCAGCCTAGGCCTCCACTCAAGGATACAAAGTTTCAATTATAGAAGATACATAAAGCCAAACAGAAATGGCGGCAGCCACTGAGTGAGCTTGAGGGCTTGGCTTCACTCCAGGCTACAAAGTTTCAATTGTAGAAGGTAAATAAATTCCAGATACCAAGGCCTCTGCTTGGGTCACAGGGGGTGTGGCTGGCCTGCAAACCACCACAGGCCCCTCGCCCAGGCCTCCCCACACCCCAAGGGAACCCCCACCCTAATCCTGGACACACTTCAGGGCAAACCAGCTGCCCCTCCCTACCCCCCCGCATACACCAGGCCTCTATCCTATCTAATAAAAGAGTATCATGCAGATTGACCATCACTCCAACACACAAGATGGCTGCCCCCATGTGGTCAAAGATCCTCCCCCCATGTGAACACAAGATGGCCACCACAAGATGGCCTGCAGGGGAGGGCAATTGAGAGGGACCAGGCCTGCAAGTGAGGGCAGTTAGAGGCAATCAACCCTGCAGGGGAGGGCAATTAGGGGTGGCCAGGCTGGCAGAGGAGGGTAGTTGGGGGCAAACATGCTGGCAGGGGAGCAGTTAGACATCAATCAGGCTGGCATGGGAGTGGTTAGGGGGTGATCAGGCTGGCAGGCAGAAGCAGTTAGGGGCAATCAGGAAGGCAGGCAGGCAAGCAGTTGGCAGCCAGCAGTCCTGTATTGTGAGAGGGATGTCCAACTGCCCATTTAGACCTGATCTCGGTGGACAATTTAGCATCCCTCGAGGGGTCCCAGATTGGAGAGGGTGCAGGCTGAGCTGAGGGACACCTCCTCACCCTGTGCACAAATTTTGTGCACCGGGACTCTAGTAACTTAACAACCATCTCTAATCAAACATTTAAGATAACTAATTAACTGAGTAAGTTGCTATATTACTTTACTAGGTCTGACATAATAGAAAAGTAGACTAGTTGGCTTAAACAACAGAAATTTATTTTCTTACAGTTTTCAAAGCTAGAAGCCCAAGATCAAGGTGCTATCACTGTTGGTATCTGGTGAGGCCCCTCTTTCTGGCTTGTACATGATCACCTTTTGGTATTGCTTCACGTGACCTGAACATGGGTGGGAAGAGGAGAGATTTCTGATGTCTCCTTTTATCAGGACACCAGTACTAGTGAATCAAGGCTCCAATCTTATGGCCTCATCTACCCTTAATTGCATCCTTAAAAGCTCATCTTCAGTAGTCTAATTGGGGGTTAGAGCTTCAAAATATGAATTTTGAGGAAACATTATTCAACCTAGAGCATGAAAGATTGCTTTAAAAGTTTTAAAATGTATAAAAATATATAAGTTGTACTACTGTAGTTCATATTATGTTTGTATATGTATACTAACTCATGAGTTAACTGATTGCCAAAGCAAATATATAGTTTTGCTAAATGGGGAAAATACCTTAATCTTAGAATGACTAAAAATAGAATTTTGATTGAATTTTCTGTGTTCCACTATGTGTAATTTAATATCAGATTAGGTTGAGTAAGGAAGGTAGCAGCTCTCCAGCTCAGATTTGAGGTTTGCTGTCCTATGGTGCTAGTGGTAGAGGTAAATACAATAGGTGCATCTGTGCACTAAATTTTAAGAGCAAGCCACCAGTATTTTCTGACGGTTTGGTTGGGAAGCATGAGAGAAGAATGAATTAAACATGATAACTCTAAAGCCTTTCACTGAATAAATGGGTGAAGATCAATACCTATTATTTAAATGGAGAATTCTAGAAAACAAATAGATTTTGGAGAAAAATAAATCAAGATTGTGTTTTTTATTTTATTTTATTTTTGCTGAGATAGTAAATCTTAAAGGTTCTCATCAGAAGAAAAATATTTTGTAATTATGTATGGTGATAAATGTGTTAACTAGATTTATTGTAGAAATAAAACATTTATATAATATAGAAAAGATAAATAAAATATAAATTAACCAAGACAAAAGGAACATTTTTAACATATTATGTTGGCAATATCTTTTAGGAATCTTCATCAATTAAACAGTGGCTTTGATGACAGTTGAGAAACCTGAAGGGATTTATCATTACAGTTTTCAAAATAAATAATTGCCCAAACTCAGTGATCGGCAAACTCAACAGAGCCAAATATCAACAGTACAACAATTGAAATTTCTTTTGAGAGCAAATTTTTTAAACTTAAACTTCTTCTAATGCCACTTCTTCAAAAAAGACTCGCCCAGGACTTGGAAGAGCCACACTCAAGGGGCCAAAGAGCCACATGTGGCTCATGAGCTGTGGTTTGCCGACCACTGCCCTAGTTGGTTTTAATTAGTGGATAGAGTGCAGGCCTTGGGACTGAAGGATCCCAGGTTCAATTCCATTCAAGGGCACTAGCCCAGCTTGCGGGCTCAATCCCTAGTAGAGGGCATGCAGGAGGCTGCCGATCAGTGATTCTCTCTCTCATTGATGTTTCTATCTCTCTTTCCCTCTTCCTTCCTCTCTGAAATCAATAAAAATATATTTAAAATAATAAAATTTTAAAAATAAAATAAATAATTGCAAATGTTGATTTATGAAACCAGTTCAAAACACAGCTATTATAAGAAAGCCAAAATTTCTTATAAAAATTTAGTTATAAAAAAAAATGTTGCCAAAACCGGTTTGGCTCAGTGGATAGAGCTTTCGCCTGCGGACTGAAAGGTTCCAGGTTCGATTCCGGTCAAGGGCATTTACCTTGGTTGCGGGCACATTCCCAGTAGGAGGTGTACAAGAGGCAGCTGATGGATGATTCTCTCTCATCGATGTTTCTAACTCTTTATCCCACTCTCTTCCTCTCTGTAAAAAATCAATAAAATATATTTTTAAAAAATGTCAGTAAAAAATGTTTTTGATGTGTAGTAAGAACTTATGTAATTTATGAATTCACTCTATAAATATGGCTATGATAGTCTGTGCATTATATTAACTCTTGGTAATTCCTATAAGAGGAAAACTGATCAAGAATCTCCTAGATCTTAGAATCTAGTGATAAAGACAAACATATTATTTTAAGGAAAAGTGTGGGTCCTTTAAGAAGCAATAATAGTGATAACAATTCCCCCTGGAGTGGAAGTGGAAAGCTCTCTGTGAATAAAAAAGGAGAATAATTGCAACTGACTACATCATATAGGAGCAAGGAGGAGAAGTTAAAGATCCTATGAAGAGGACTTCATGGAAAAACAAACAAAACAGGATATTATCATTGAGAATTAAACAAGTTTGAGTATAAGGTAGAATTTATTGAAGCTGAATAAGGCATTGGTGTTTTAGTGGCTTGTATTTAGTTTGCTAAAGTGTTCCGCATTAATGCTACAGGTATGAAGACAGAGTCACAGCAGAGAGAACCTGTAGAACATTTGCTACCAGTGGAGAGGCTATGACTGCAGTTCCTCCAGAAGTGCAATGTGTTCTTAACTTCCTTATGGCTGGACCTGCAATGTTCCTTTTAGTACTTTTTACAGAGTAAAGCCCAAAATATGATGACCTTATATTTCTTTTTAGAAGTGCATTCCCTTGGTCTTTGAAATCCTGCTATACAATTACTAATTAATATTTGGCAAGGAATTTGGAAAGGTGTGTATTCTCAGACATGTCATAAACCATATTGGTTACAATGTAAAATCAAGGCTACAGCACACCCATTAAAAGGATTTATAACTATGCTTTAACTGAGAGTGGAGATGGAAAGAACACCAGACAGCTGTTAAGAGGTTGAGAGCAGAAAATATGTTCTACTATTCATAAAAAAAAAAGGCACTGGGGATATAGAAGTTGTTTTAAGTTTCTGAAAGTTGTTGGAGAATTAAACAAACTTGGAATTGATATTTTGAAAGCATGAGGTAATGTGATGAAACTCTCAGGAATATTTACAATGATAACATCTACTTATGAACCAAGGGTACCATTATATTTGATATTGTAATAGAATACATGAAATAGGGAAGGAAAGGAGGTTACAAAAAATTTTAAAGAAATTGATATCAGAATATACATATAGGTGCAGGTCGAAGTGTCATTTTCAACTCAAGTGGTTGTTTACTAAATGAATTGCTTGGTTTAGAAATAAAGATATATTACAAAGCAAGTCATACATGTAACAAAAATTCACCCAGAAACATTTCACCTATAGGTAAAAACATGTCACCATAAATACTTATGCATAACTATTATTTTCTCTGTTATCTAAAATGTGGTAGCCATCCCAAATTTAAGTTATCAGATTTGAAAGTTTAACATTAACTGGGAGAGTTGAGAATGTTTTTAAAACCCGGGTTTTAATAGTTAAAATTCTAAAATTAGGGATAAAAATGTTATTTTACAATAAATTTCTCAATTCTTGACCATGCGCTTCTAACTGGAAGGAATTCTCATCCTGCTACTTCTATAAACAAAACTACCACTAAAATTAGTATTAATTGTAGTAATCAGAATAGAAAATGTTTCACTGTATATTAGACACTGTGCTGAGCCTTGCTTGAAGTATTTGTTTTTATAGTAAACATATCAAGTGGAGACTACTATTACACTCATTGCATAGGTGAGGAAATGTGCACAAGGTCACATGACTAGAAAAGAACAAAGACTCAAAACTTTGTGGTGCCATAGTCCACAAAGTTCATTCTAAGTCTAAGCTTTCCTCTTAGGCTCCCTATAGAAGATGCAAACTATCTTTTTCATAATGCAAATTAAAACACAAGCCAGAACACAGAAGAGGCCACAAGCAATTTGGGAATTTTGCTCTTAGGTAAATTTTGCTGAAAGATTTCGCTTCATAATCAAAGTTAATATTTAGCAAAATGTGGTGTGCTGAGTCTTGATTTTACACTACTCTTTCTGTATTAAAATGTCAAGAACTGCTGCTGCATAAGCTAATCAATATACTAAGACCCAACCGCAGAACATTATGAAGTTTGTTTAAATAGCTCAGCTAATTATACAAATGTGGATGGTATCAAAAAATGTACTGCTGAGTTATCCCATTGAGTTAGAGAGTCATCCCTAATGAAGCAGTAAAAAGGGATATGACAGGCCTGGCATTTTGAGACTTCTGACAAATTCTCATCGGGATTTAAATTAAGGTGTTATAATTAAACATATAGGATATTCTGGAAAATCAAAGGTGAATGGCAATTCCATGGGAAAGAATGACCCACATAGCTCTCCAGAGCTTTGTCACATATACTTTGAGGGGATCCCAGAGTCGCACATGTTAACTGGTTAATACGAAATAGTTCTACAAAATAGAACCTTGGAGCTCAGTCCTTCAACCACCCACATATACTATTTGCCAGCAGTAACCTACTGAAGTGTTTTCCCCCCCTTTATTCATGTCAAATCCCTGAAAATTATACTTTCACTCAAATCATATAGTAATTATTTGCAATGTATGATTATTATAAAAAGTGGACATATATTTAAACAAAATTCTAATTCATCAACTATCTTTTAACAAAAATAAGTAACATGGAAGTTTAAAAGTGGGTAAACTTTTTAAATGATTCTATTTATGGATACTCAATTAAAAAGTAATTGTACTAGTAAAAAAATAATGAAATATTAGCATAGAAGGATTGTGAGTTCAACCAATGTTTTTATAGAACACGCATATAACTTTATCTGAAAAGAAATCAGGACTAATGTGGGGCCCACATACTCACTGTTTTACTTGTTACTATTTGTTCTTCTTAATGGAAAAAAAAAATTTCAGCAAGTTCACTACCCAGTTTACTTCATGTTTTTTCTAATGTCCAAAATTTATGTTTAAAACTTTTTATTCTCATGTCCTAACATAGCTCCCTAAACATTTGAATCCCACTGTTCTGTTATATCCATGTTTTCATTTTTAGCTTTGTGCATCTGTCCCACAATGGTGTAGATAATGTCACTCATCATTTTTTCTACTAAAAACATAACTAAACGATTAACAGTAGCTAATGTTCATGAATATTTTCCATACAGATCTACCTGAAATAATGTTATTCAGTTTAATCCTCACAATAACCAAAAAAAGTAGGTAGAATTATTGTACCCATGATAAAATAGACTTCAGATTTATGACAATAAAAACATGTTTAGTATGTATAAGGGGGCAAATGATAATTGTGAGATTCATAAGAAATAGGCCATAGCATGGGAAAACATTATTGCTCAAAGGGAGAGAAGAAAACACATTTTCTGAACTATATATGTTGAGGTCTGAGCATGAACACTCTGATACAATGGCATCTGTCTATGACATAGCTAGATTATTTTCTTCATTTTATTAATATTGTAAAAAATATAATTAAATAGATAATATAGTGCAGTCAAAAACATTATTAACTGATCTGTTCTGATGTTCATGCCTTAATAGCAGAAACTGAAGCTTGACTTGGATTTCACTTTTACTGTTTAGCAGCAATGAGGGTTGCTGTTATCTGGCATTCCATATTTCCTTAAGTAATCAGACTTACTATTTTTTGTACATCCATTTTTCAGACTGAGGTAAGTATTGCCTGATTCATCTCTCCTTTTTAAATACTGATATGCATGATACGAACATGTGTATTTTTAGGCAGCAAGGTGAATCAAGGTTTTTGAAGGGACTGAGCTATTGTTATCATGAAGGATACAGACTGGAATCTTTAAGAAAAACTGTATTTCATGGAACAGTTTATAATTTTACTTAGCTGCATTTTATCAGTGTTTCTACTGTAATTTATAAATTGAAAGAGGCATTCACCCTCTTAATATGTGAATACAGGCTAATATTTCATTCAATAAATTTATAACCTATTTTTACATTTCATATCTATAGAATTTACTTACCAGTGGTTGAATTAGTGTTTTAATTTCATTTTTCTTTAAACATGCATTCATTTTTTCACAAAATTAAACTGTGTTATATGTAGATATATATTACAAATAAGTATGCTCATACACTTAATTAGACCCTTGTTTATGATTCTATTAACCATTCTATCTTTTTTTCTAATACATATCACCATTACAGAGTTAATTTAACATCATATAGCAAGTCACCATGCAACAAACATATATATGTATGTATATAGTTTTATTTATCCCCAAATGTAGCCCTTTGTTGTACACTCTTTTCATTCTCTTATGAATAGAGAAGCAGAAATTTGGTGTTTGGAAGCTTAAGATGTCTATACAATAGGAATAAATTACATTAATAAAAGGAGTCTAGGATGAAAATGCTGCTGTTGGCTTACCCAATAAGTTAACTGGGTTGATTTATAATATACTGTGTTTTTCATGAACCCAAACTCTATTAAGAAGGCTGCTTTCAGGAAGCAATATACCCCACACAAGAGAGTTGTGTATGAAAGTGTGAATAATGGATTCTTTGACAGGTAATATCAAATCTGAGATTGAAGTCTGTCACTTGCCTTCAGAAGTATCCATCCTTACCTTTGGAATCAGATAATGGTCACTGCTTTCAGGAAAAGCATGAATTTCAAATAATCATTTTCATTTCCTGAGATCCATAACCTATGTGTGCTCACTGATATTCAGGTAACTAGGTCAATTCCACTGGGTCTAGGAGTGTCAATTCTCACAAATTCATAACTCCAAATGAAACTTAGAATGCATAGGTCAAGTTCTAGCACAAAATCCTGTGGTATTTTGATTAAAATTGCATTAGATTAAAAGATTAAGTTTGAAAGAAGTAAAATATTTCCCAAGATAAAATAAATAAAATATGTATTTCTTTCCACTTATTTTGATTTTCTTTTATGATCTTCACTGAATTGAACTCATATTCTTCATGTAGGTCTATCCTCACATTCCCCAAGAAATTAAAAAATATAATTTAACAAATTTGCTATATAAACATAACAAAACATTTAATGACATTTTCTACATAGAAAAGCTTATTATTTGTATATTTATAATATATTTTAGCACTTACATATATAAAATATATAAACATATACATACACCTGTATATATGCATATATATTCTGGGATCCAATCTATGGTCCCAATAATTAGCGGTGTAGCAAGTGCTATTGACCAAAAGTCAATAGACCCATACTGAATAAAAGTATGGGTCTCTCAGTATGCTTAACCCATGAACCTGTCTGGCATGGCTTGGTGGTTGAGCATTGACCTATTAATCAGGAGTTCACAGTTCAATTCCCGATCAGGGCACATGCCTGGGTTATTGGCTTGATCCCCATTGTGGGGCATGCAGGGGGCAGTCAATCAATGATTCTCTCATCTTGATGTTTTTATCTCTCTTTCCCTCTTCCTTCCTCTCTGAAATCAATAAAAATATATTTAAAAATAAATAAAATTACTAAGAAGGCGCTCTTTAAAAAATAAATTAACCCATGAATGGTGGTTTGCTTGTTGCTTGCTTATTTTTCTCTGGATGGTAGGAGGAGAGGTGCTGTAATGACAAAGGGGCAGCAAGTCCCATGACCATAACTGGAAGCAATGTCCCCATGGTTATCTGGTTCCCAGGGTTAAAACATAGGGTTTTAGCAACAAGAACCATGCTATTCATTACTAAGCTCTGGGTGAGCCAAAGATACTAGAGGTTTGTTTGACTAAGCAGCAAAAAAAGTGGACACTCAAATGCCCAAGCGAATGCAAAGCCTTGCGTGCCAACATGGAGATGCTCTCCACACTGGCTAGTCCACAGTAAGAGAGCTGTGGAGACATGCACAGGGCACAGAGAAAGGGGACTCTGTGTCTAGGTGCTTGCCAGATACTGGGAAGTACAGAGAGGATAAGCAGCACTCTTGTCTGCAATGACTTTGGTGCTAGAGGGTGGAGGGAAAAAACCCTTCCTGCTGATCTCCCTGTCCCCACATCCAACCTCCCTCTTCCCATACTCCATGCATACCAGGCCCAGTTGTACCTGCTTCTGTGGAGGGAAGAAGCTCCTAAATTCAACTAATCAGATTTGGGCAAGATTCTCCATGAAGAAGAGAAACTAACCTGACCTTGTACACGAGGTTCTCTGGGCTAAATTCAGCGCACTTTTTCTGTGATTTCCATTCTGAATGTGCAGTTGATATTGACATATGTCAGAGGAAATTCACCCAATTCAAGAAAGAGAATCCTATCTATCCTATGGGTATGGGATCCAATAGCATAAACTAGGGAGGAGAAGGGGGAATTGCTGTATTAGAAAAATATTTGATGGTTGTGGAGTACTCAGATATATCATTTCCCTGTGCAGCAATATTGTCTGTTCCATACAGCCACCAGGTAAGTCATTAGAAAGCAGTGACAGCTATTAACCTGGCTATAAAGTTCTTATGAAAACTGAACGCCTGACCATGGAGGATTCATAATTCTCTAGCCTGACCCCCTCATATTAGAGTTTGCAACTTGGACTCAATGACTATCAAGGGAAGGGCCTAAGAGGCCTCACTCTTTGTTCAAAAAATGTTATACTTATGAGTGTAGCTGGCCCGGTGTTACATGAAAAAGTGTAAATTACACCTGTAAGAACAACTTTTCTTTTTCTTCCATGACTTGAAGCAAAGCCACTGGTTCTATGAAGTTCTTGATTGACAAAGATCCCCCTAACTTCTCAGAATTGTTCCCCACTGGTATGGCTGAGTGAAAATCTGATGGCATATATTAGGAGGCAGCTGTCATCCCACCTCAGTGGTGGCATAGGAAGAACATTAGGAAGGTAATAGACACTTCTTGTCTGAGTTTGGCTACATATTGTAGAACCAAGCACAGATGCTGATAGAACGATAAGCATCATTCATAAAGACGATCACAGGAAGGGACCATTCTCTATACAAATATACCAGAATCAAGCTGCAACTGACACCTGGATCATCCAGATTTTTGCCACTGGTACTGAAATTCATCATCACAAAGGACATGTTACCACATCCAGCATTTAGACTCAACACCAATTAAACAATAATGTTTTTGAAGACGAAGCTACAATTGCATGCTGGAATTGTCATCCCTGCCAAAAGTCAGCCCATTTGACTCATGAGTGAATGAGACATTGCACATGGAAATTTTCTCGAGACTATTTGAGGTATCTCAATGCTGTTTACAGCTGTCACTTTTACAGTCTGGTCAGTTAACTCTGGTCACAGCATTTGACCCTTAAAACTAAACTGTGTACATTTCTTTCTGCTATCAAAATATGTATTATCTAATGATGGCATGTCTTTGCCATAAAGTGGGCATAGTCATGCTTATTTTTTGGTCATTTTATGCATTATATCAAACACAGGATGCTGGCAATTCGAAGTGTTGGAATGGACTTTTAAAAAAAGTCTACTCTAGCCTGACAGGTGTGGCTCAGTATTGAGCATTGTTTTGGGAACCAAGATGCCACTTGGTTCAGTCAGGGGAGGCACACGCCTGGGTTATAAGCTAGATCCCCAGAAGGGACTGTGCAGGAGACAGCCAATCAATAATGTTCCTCTCTTATCAATGTTTCTACATCTCTATACTTCTCTATTCCTCTCTCTCTCTCTAAAAGTCAATTAAAAAAAACAGTTTTTAAAAGTCTCTATCTCTGGATTTAACTAGAAACTGTTCTGAAAACTAGCAGACAAAAGTCTATATTACTGGGTTGAAATCAAGGTGTGAATAAGGCTATGCTGCCTCTTGGAGGTTCAAGAAGAGAATCTGTTCTTTGCTTCTTCCAGCTTCTAGCATTCTTTTGCTTGTGGCTACATCATCCCAATGTTCAAGGCCAGCATTTTCAAACCTTCTTTTCTAGGTTTGTATCATGTCTCCCTGACTAACTCTACATGATATATGTTATGTGTGGCATTTAGGCATGTAGGACTCTTCTGGGTAACTCAGTATAATCTCCCTATCTCAAGATCCTTAATTTAATCATACCTGTGAATATCCATTTTCTGCCAAAGTAACATTTATAGGTTTCAGAGATTAGAACCTGCTGTCCTTGGGTGGCCATTATTCAGCGTACACAAATAATGATTATTTTTGCTGATCTTGATTAGTTTCATAATAACCAAATAGAGAGCTTTCTCACAAAGTATAAAACAAACATTCCATTATGTAACCATAAACTTGTCTATTTCATAATCACCATGCCACCATAAAGAACAAGCAAAAGCAGAGCCAGTCTGTGAGTTGGAATGATAGGATTAATCAATGTTGCTACAGAAGCTGGGTCAAGGGGATTTTGAGAGAGGATCTATATTGTGTAAGGACAGGGATAATCTCAGCTAGTCTGATACACTCAGCTAACTAATAATCCAAGCCAACTCTCTGCTTGTCCCTGGGCATTTCTAGAGCCATGGTATTGACTTTGGTCTAAACCTGAATGAAATGTAGTAAGTAATGATTAATGTAGTTCTGTGCTGGGGTAATTAATGTAGCACTGTGCAATGGTCCAAGACAGACCCTGACAACCAGCCCCAAATGCTCAGTGACTTTTATAGGATATGTGCAAAATACAAAGAGATGATAGGCACCAGCTTCCTCTTGGCTTGTTATTGATGCTAGTTCCCCAGCCTGATTCTGGCTATGTGAGCAAACATACTGGTGTTTACCAAGACCACAGAGGGCTTGCTGATCATGCTGGGACCTTAGGTTGTCTCTCCACTGGGTCTCTGCATCCCTTTCTCTCCCATCCTCTTCTACCAAGACAAAGGACCATCCCTCATTGTTTTCACCCAGCAAGGGGACCTACACTCTTCCAGTTTCTGTGTCAGTTCACATTATTGCTGTAGACCCTCCCTAATTTCACATGCCTCCTGCTTTGAATCCAAAAACATTTGTGTAAAGGGCTTGGCCCTCGCAGCCCCAGCATGGTCCAGTGGTTGTCCTGATGGTCATTCCGCTATGCGGCCATGTGGTCAATTTGCATATTATGCTTTTATTATTACAGATTCCTGCTTGGTTTCTGTCACTAGGCTACTCAAACTGCCATGTCTGCTCCTGCCTATATTACATCTATCTTTGTTTTCCATTGGACCTCTGTCAAGCTAACCTCTCACTATCTTACATGCTCATTAATGCATTAAATATACCAATTGGAAGTAATTGTATTGTTTATCTATTTGGAATTTATTAATATGCAGTTACACATTTTTAGTATATGTGTTCATTTAATTTTATCCAGATTTCATATTTTAATGATCAATTTGGCTGACTGGCTTCTTTAGGGTTTTAATTCATTTTGAAAGACAGGTCTGCAAGTTAATTGTCTGTATTTTCTCACTGGTGCCCTCTTCCCTCTTTAGCTATTGTTTATTTTTGTCTATTTCCACCCTTCCCCAGGGGATCTCCCTTCCCAACCTAGGCTCATCTAAATTGGTTAGGGCTATTACTACGTTATGATAATGGACATATGTCATAGCAAGTATCTCAGCACAGTCCCTGTTCCCAAGCAGTGTCTGTTGAACCCATGAGCTTAGGCATGCATTGGCATGAGGCACAGCCTCAGCTTCACTGCAACTTTCTAGCCCTCTGTCTGCAAACAAAGTAGAGAGAATAAATATTATACCCAAATCTGTGTTTGGAGTGCATTGTCCCACATCACTTATAAGAGCAAGCTCCATGCCACCTCCACTCTCCCTGCACTGAGAAACCTCAGACATGAGCTGGACAGTGCGTCCTAGTTCGGGAACATTTTACCTTGATTGTAGCTTGAGCATCTTATTTTTCTTCCATTATTTGAATAAAGTAGTTTTCTTCCTAGTTTCATAATATATTAACATACAATAATAACTCTGCTGGAAAAGCATGAATGAGTCTTAAAATTTTGAATCTTCTTATTTTAATTTGTATCAGTGCATGTAAAAGAGTGCACATTCTGCATTCAAATTAGAAAATATTTCTAACTAACCATAGCCTCTGCATTATCCTGATTCACAATGCGTAAAATAAAAAAGATTAGTTAGCTATGGGACTGCTATTCAAGAAAACTGTAATCCAATATTTGGTCTTAAATAAAAACAAATGACTATAATGCAAGGAGAGCCATATGATCTTGCAAACACAAAACTTAACAGATAAGATTTAATATGTTGTGTGTGTTGGTGGGGATATCAGCAAAGACTTTTTGGGAGGAATAATAATTCACACAGGTAAACAGGGAAGGCAATAAACTTCAAAGGAATGAAACACCCTTGGACAAGCATTCTCCATGTATTGGCGACAGTGAGTACTCCAATTTGAGTGGCAGGCCATACAAGTTAGAGAATTATCAGAATAAACTAAATGTTAGGTTGGTGACTAGAGTGTTTGACTAAGAAATTGATCCTCATTATTGTTGACAACTGTATTGTCCCATGGCACCTGAGATAATAAGAATAATCTCAGGGAGAATAAAATCTCATTATTTATATTTGAGGCTACAGGAATACACTAAAAGAATTGGGATTCAGCTGGGAAATGTGCCCTGCCATTAAAAAAAAAATAATAGTTTCTGAAAGTGTATAATTTGCTTTGGATTTCCCCCTTAAGTTTTTCTTAAATATACAAAGTGAAATAGAAGTCAGATAAGTATTTTACGTAAATTTTATAATAGTCCTATAAAGTAAAATTTACTATGTTCATAAAATATACACAAGATGAGTTTTGAAAAAGTTTGTATAGTTAATAATTGGCAGAGCAAGAATGAGTAAAGAATTGTTTTGAATCAAAACTCCCACACTTACCCAGGAATCTCCTTGAAGCATTTGGGGATATTAAGTTTATGATTATACATTTCTCATTCACTCAATTTAAAAGGTTTTGAATGTCTAGCTTCTCATTTGGGGGCAATAACAACTTCAGTCTTTAAAATTATATTTAAATATAATGACAAATGTGAATTTTGGATAACCACACTTAACAAGTGGGCTCTGTATGGAGAAATTTCTAGCAGTGAATTTTGCTTGAAGCTATTCTTGAGACTTATTAACATGGATTTAAGTAGAATGGAATAATAATGGAATGATAATGGAAATCACATTTTTATAATTGAGATAATCCATATTCTGTAGTACCTCAGGTTAATTTGTAAAATTAGTCTAAAATTATAAACGAGTAGAAAGTTATTGTGCTGCTGAACAAAGTTTAATTTGATGAGGCAGTGTTCAGCTTAGTGATTCTACTTGGCCTTTACTTTTCTTTATTTTTTCTTTCCTAATATTCAGATTATGAAATGAAATGATGTTAAAAGGCAATAAAAATCCCAAATTCTTAGTGTTATATGCTTTTCTATGGGGTTGGATTCATACCCATTTTATATCACATTATTTTACTGTGAGTGTATATATTTCACTCTTTTGGTTCTAATTTTAAAGATTCTTATACTTTATTTTAACAATTATCTTCTCTCTTCATTTTGACTTTTGAAATTTAAATATAAAGTTTTAATCTAACTAAAATAGTAGCTAATTTAAGGTGATTGATGTTAATTGAAAACATTTTTACGTATGGTTAAATACCTGTCATATTGTAAGCATATAAAAATATACATTGAATTAACAGGCAGAGAACAGAAATGCAGGTTTAAATGTGGGCATCAAGGCATGCTCTGAAAATGTTACCACTAATGTTATTACAGCATTAATTAATTAATACTATTAGTAGGAAAAACAAACAATAGAGCCTCAAGGAAGCTAATTGAGCATATATTTTCCAAACACCATGTTGACTAGCTTGAAATTGGCCCTGATAATTTGAAATTGGCCTTGGAAGTATATTTATATCATAAAAATCAGAAAATATTTCAGTTCTTTGTTTTCTAGAAAACTGGCTGTCAGACATTTAACAGCATAGCACTGAGTGAAAATCAGCTGGGAATGAATTACAAAGATTCTGGGAGAAGAGACAGTGAATAAGCAAAGTTCTCAAGAGGTTTTGCTCTAAAGAGAAGCCAAAAAAGGGGAGGGGGACGCACGTGGGCGGGCAGGGGACAAAAGTTAGAAGTAAAAGTGTTGTGGTTAAGAGATGTGTGTGTTTGTTTTGTTTTTACTTATGATATGGCAGAAATAAAGGGCATAGGTAAGCAAAATGAATGTTACATTCAAAAGGAGAATAACTTGATGACACAGAAGATAAAAGAAAGAATGCCAAGAGTGACCGACTTCAGTTTTCATAAACGAGCTGTGACCTTTATTGCGAAGGTCTCTAGCTTTAAACATCTCAAGAGCTGGACATGGGTACACTTGCAGAACTGTGGTAGTACAGAGATGGAGGATCTCGTCTATTCATTATTTTCTCAAGACATTACATTTTGATCATATATAGCTTGTATTAATTTCATTTTTCATATAAGACCTTTAGAGAGAAAAAGATCAAGTTTATTGTATAATTACTGTAACATATGCATTAAAATATAACACCTTCAAATCTTAACCTACCCTGTTAGGTTTATATATTTAAGAAGGCCCCCAAAATTGGTCACTCTTTAAGCAGCCTATAAAAGGATTTGCCTGGAGGGCCACATGATATCCCTTTTGTACAGAGTTCAGAATTTGCTATGTGCTATTCAACACACATAAAAATAAAATAAGCACACAAATAATGCCAGAAATAATAATAAGCACACAAATAATGCCAGAAATAATAAAGTAAAATTATTATTATTATTTTACTTAAGCTATACATGGTCACTTCCATCGATGTTTGCTTTAGTGGCTGTTAGATGGCTGCTTCTATAAACATTATATTTGCTAATGAAGGGATTAGGGACAGGCTTTCCCAAGGTGTGTGGCTTAGGCATATTTTGAGCTGAAAGCAGCAGAGACTTTTCAGGCTCAAAAGAAACTTTTACTTCTTCTTCAGAGTCCTTAAATCAGGCCCCTGCCCATAATAGCAATTATCACCAAAATAAAAAAAAACTTCTAATTATTAAAAATCTGCTTTCTTATTGTCCTGTGAATAAATTTTCTCCCTTTTGAAGCCCCAAAGGGCAGTACTTCATTCCTTGGTTCAGTATGTTACACCTCATTTCACCTGTCTGTCTCTGAACCTCTCACCTATGTGGGATCTTTGCCTATCTCATGTTTCTGGGGTTCCCATGCATATATATGTGATTAAACTTAGTTTCCTCTTGCTAATCTGTCTCATGTTCATTTACTATGAGACCAGCTGAACAAAACTTAGAAGGTAGAGGAAATTTCTTCTCTCTCCACAATACTAATGTACTCTCTCGACAAATAACTGATATCTATTTTAATGTCAGTTGAGAATATAAAAAAAGTTCAATTTTCAGTTCTACTACATATATCTTTTTCTAAGAATGTGCATATTCTATATAATAAAAGGCTCATATGCAAATTGACCAAATGATGGAACGACCAGTCACTATGCTGCACACTGACCACCAGGGAGCAGATGCTCAATGTAGGAGCTTCCCCCTGGTGGTCAGTGCGCTCCCTCGGGGGGGTGCCACTCAGCCAGAAGCCCTGAGCTGGACTCACAGCTGGCACCTTTCCTGCCTCCACAGAAGCACTAAGGGTGTCCAACTGCCAGCGTAGGTCCACTCCCCACTCATGGCCCAGTCAGACATCCCTTGAGGGTTCTCAGACTGCAAGAGGGCACAGGCTGGGCTGAGGGAGCCTGCTGAGTGCACAAATTTTATGCACTGGGCCTCTAGTATATAATATATACAATTTACATAAATAAAACATACACATACATATGTGCACTTATATAAATGTTGTCACTCATTTTATTATATAAACTGTACATAATTATTATGGTCATTGATTATGCTATTATTAAGCTACTAGAGGCATGGTATATGAAATTCATGCACTGATGGGGGATATGATCCCTCAGCCTTGACTGCACCCTCTTGCAGTCTGGGAGCCCCACCATCACTGCTGTGCTAGCCAGCCTTGAGCCCAGCTTCTGGCTGAGAGGCGTGCCCCCTGTGGGAGCACACTGACCACCAGGGAATAGGTCCTGCATTGAACATCTACCCTAATGGTCAGTGCATGTCATAGCAACCGGTCATTCTGCTGTTTGGTCCATTTGCATATTAGCCTTTTATTTTATAGAATTTTCTCCCTCTCCAATTATAGATTACTTACATAAATATAAAATATTTTAGGAATTATTTGAATTGTATATCAAGTAATATATTTATACATTCATATTTAAGATTCTACCTACTGCTGAATATACTCCAATTGTTTTGTTTCTAACAAAAGAAATCTAAACACAAATTTAAGTTTTCTTTACATCTTCCTGTCTATTCAGTAAATCTAACAAATCAAAAAAAGGAAAGATTTAAACAGCTGTTACTGTCACCATCTATCCACATGCTGCAATAATACCCTATCTAACTGACAGAGTGACAAGCCCAGCATCTTTATCTTATCCTCATAATTTAATTTGCAAACAGCTAGCTTGACTTCCTTACCCTCCAGGCCCAGTGTCAGCCTTATTGAATGAAAATTCAATTCTCACCAAAGGCCCTCAAGGGTAATTACTGGTCTATGGTGAACAGTTTTACAGAAGAACTGAAGGTGAAATCTAAACAATGTCTCTTTATGGTGATAAAAATCCCATCTCCCTGGATTCACATTTAACTTCTTCAACAAAGCAACTTAATGATTTGTTTACTTTCTCTACCTCTTAATAGGCACAAGGCATCAGTGTTTCCCCCCCAATTATTATTTGTTCTTTTTTCTAGGTCAGCATCTGAAGTATATTACAATTTTAGAATTTTCACTTTATTTAGGAATTTGCATTTACAGTTATGCTCATATTTATCTGGATTTTAATGTACAAAGTAAATTTCTTGAAGTTCTCAATTGGAATTGAGTGAATTGATTTAAAGAATTGAGTGAATTGATTTAATGTTTACTCAAAAAGCAACTGATTAGTAACTGCAGGAAAAAAAGACACCCTTCAGAGATATAATAAATGCTGTTTGATTGACAACATGCTTTGAGAAAAGGAGTAAGTCATAGGCTGAGGTTTTGAACAAAGGTGAAAAGATTTTTTGTTTCTTACTACACAGATATCTCTGAACCTGCAAGTCAATTCTGAGAGTGCCACTTCAAGGAAAAAAAAAAAAAAAGAGGAAAATAAACCGCCTTGCTTCTTATCTGAATTAAATAATAAAGAAAACTCAGTCCAAGGACTTTGTGTGGCAAACACTCTACTCATTTTCCCAGTTAGTTATTCAGTCATTGTCTACCTGAACAACTAATTAAAGAAAACCACAAAATCACTTTGAACTCATGATAATAAAGATATGCTAATATTTTTTTTAAAAGATAGAAACTACTAGAACCTTCTTTTCTGTCTTCCAAAATTACATTTCTTCTGTACCTATCCTAATGATGCAAAATATGGTATAATATTTTCTGAATTAATCAGTCCTGTCTGAAAATATAAAAACATCATCATGCTATTCTAACAAAAGAAATGGAAAGAGCATTTATTGCAAAGATTTGAAGAGAAAGAATAAGAAAGTTCTTACATTTTTTTTTTCTAAATTGGGACATGAAATGAAAAAATCTTTCTTGACAAGACTTTGAAATCGATATGTTAATATATCTTCAGTGGGGGGTACAGAGAATGGGTAGGAGAGGTAGATGAATGGTGAGATTATTTATTCAAAAAGGATAAAATAACACAACTATTTTCTGAGGAATGTGCAATGCTATAAAGATAAAAACCTTCTTCAATCATTCAATTGTTCAGTCAACCCATTTTTATTCAGCACTTATTTTTTGCCAAGCATTCTGCTGTGTATTAAGGGCGAAGGAATGAATGAGAAAATATGCAGGGTCTACATTAAGGGGAGGCAAAGTGTACATAAATGATAAATGTATTATGAAGTTCCTAATTAAGTTTCAATATATAATACAAAATGTGAAAGGTACATTTCCATGGTGCAACTGGGGCAGCAAAAAAATTCCCTCTTTAAGCCCTCAGACACTCCAACTGCCCAAAGGTGCCACAGAGGCCCTGTGCTGATCTGCAGTCCGGGGCCTTCTCCTTAACATCCAGTGGATCTGCACACACAGCACTGGGTGCCTGCATTTAGGTCTATTTACCCCATGATTGCAGCCCAGTTCCAGCCTGACCAAACACAGAACAATCTGCTATCCTCTGGCCCAGACCACACCTTCTCTAAGGAGGTCTTAACTTCTTCCAACTTTGTCCTCCTGTGGATAGTCTCTCTCAGTTCTAGGGTACTACAGAGAGAATTTTCCTATATCTTGCTTTTATACCCTTATGTTCTTATATCTTATACTCTTTTATCATAATTAGTAATTGTTTATATTAAAAATCCCAAACTACTGTGTGGTTATCTCCAGTTTGGATCCAGACTGATTTTAATAGGTATTATTTTGTTTTGCTTTGTTTTTCCATTAAAAAAAAAATCTGAGCTCAAAAACACATGAGAGCAACCTAAAAGTTCACACATCTGATACAAATAACACACCTGGCATTTTAAGAGAAATATAATTACCAAGTCCATTAAGGAAGTAAGTTGAGAAGAGACAGAAAGGTATTTAAGTATAACAAAAATAATATAACCCAAAAGGAAATGGAACAGAGAATTAATAATAACTACTATTTTTTTACTGAAAAAAATGCTTTTGAGCAAGATTTTGCAATGAAATCCAAAGTTCAATCGCCTTTAAAAGATCAACTTCAGAGCAATATTGGGGGCTAAGAAATCCCTTGGCAGAATTGCCTAAGGTAAGGGAGAGTCAGTATGAGTGAGATTAATAAAACAATGACCTCAGTTAAAAACACAGAACATTAAAGTGCTAAAACAGGAAAGAAAAAAAATTAAGAAGAAGGAAATGCTGAGGCCCTGTCTGAACACAGTGCCAGTGGGTGAGTCCAGAGGGAAGGTGTAGAACCTTGAGAGTCTGAAGGCCTGTGTTCAGATCCCCACACTGCCTTTCCAGCTGGGTTACCAAAGCATGTACATCATCTCTCTCCGACTCCATTTCCATGTCTTCCCAATGAGAAGGACAGTATCTAACTTTCATGGTTGCCGGGTGTTTTAAAGAAACATTGACCATGGATCACTTGGCATAGGCCAGGCCAAATAAACAATCAACCTTTATCAAATGTTCTCAGTAGTAATAAAATAAGTAAGTAAACAAATAAATAAGAACCCACTCTGAACACTTTATGAGTGATGTTACCAACAGTGATGTTTCAAGTATGAGTATAGAATTTCTTACTATAATCATTTGTTTCTTTCAATTAAAATTTAAAAAGTCATTTTGTTAGTACACTTTCTTTCATACCCGTGTTTCCCCAAAAATAAGACATCCTCGGAAAATAAGACCTAGCACAACTTTGGGAGAAAAAATTAATATAAGACACTGACTTATTTTCGGGGAAACAGGGTATTATACATAATATTTATATCTTATATTACTGAGTTGGATATTTTTAAGTGACATGATTTTATTAAAAATTCAAGTTTGTGTTAGAGAGAAAATTTCATTAAGATGCTGTCTTTAGTTTGTATATATGCTATTACTTTTAATCTATAAACATGATAAAACCGAGAAGGCCCAGGTTTTCTGATCAGGGAAACTTCATTTCTCAGCTGTGTGATCCTGGGAACTCCAAGGTGCTTCCCTGAGAGTCTGAGAATAATGTCAAAGCACTGGTAGGATTGTTTGAGATGGAATATACGGAATAACCCTACAATCCGAGGGAAAAGTTTTATATTTCTTAATCACTGCAGCTAAAACCAACACTGAGGAAACTGATTCGAATACCTTCAGAGAACCACCAACATCAGGGCTAAATAGCTTCGCTCGGGGCTTGTTGAAATGGGGATCCAACTTGGTACAAAATGAGACAAGGATTCAAGACAGAGACTGGCAGTAGCATGGGACATGCAGTGTTCCTAGAAAGTGGTCATTTTAACCCATGATTCCTGTATGGGAGATGGAGGGCTTCTCCTAAGGCTCCAAGACAAATATTGAAAATATAGGGAGAAATATAAATAGACTCATTAGCTCCCTCCAAGTCTCTGAGATAAAATTTACATCTTGGTTTAAAGTTAACTCACACAAAATTCACACCTGGTAATTGACAGAGATTTAAAGATAGTCCATTTTCCCACTGTTTTCTTTAATTCCTAGTCTCTGAAGCCTGCCATAGTGCATGACCGAAAATAGGAAGTTGATAACATCTCTTTAGAATACATCTCTTCATGAAAAGTGATTAATAACTTGAGAGTATCAATTCTTTCCTCTGGGGACCCTGACTCACAAATTATACAAATTGAATGGATCAGTTATGTAAAGGTTATGGAAACATTTATTAATCGTATGTTATATGTTTAATTGAGCATTATTTCACTTCAGTGCTTAAGTATGCTAATATATTATAGGCTAATTTTAAAAATTATATATATTTGTGACATACATTGTTTATTGAACTTAGAATTCAGTGATTCAGCATATATATATATATATATATATATATGATATATACACTATTTTCAGCATATATATATATATATATATACTATTTTACCCAATGTTAGACCTAAAAATATTAATTCTAAATTTGTATTTTTATAATTAATTTCTCAGAAGATATAAAGTTTATGTTTATAGTTAACACATACGTTTCTTTCAAGTACTTAAATTTGTTTTTGAAATTAGCATAAGTTTAAATCTATTTTGC
Organism: Pipistrellus hanaki; assembly: GCF_964339955.1. Taxonomy (NCBI): domain Eukaryota; kingdom Metazoa; phylum Chordata; class Mammalia; order Chiroptera; family Vespertilionidae; genus Pipistrellus; species Pipistrellus hanaki. Next base: position 39,975,854 of record NC_140507.1, on the reverse strand, counting down.
TTTTGAAAACTGCAAAATATTAATATGGTATCATTGGTGTCTTTTCTCAATGTACCTTCCCTGGTTGTAATAACCACATAGTGGTATGTTATGATGACAGACTGGTAGTTTTAGAAATATTTAAAAGAGCTACCTTTAAAGCTACCCACACATATGAACCTGCAGGAGGTGCAACTAGATTTATTCTTAGAGGCCGATCCCTTAAAGGGAAGTTTTGAAGCTATTATATTTCTCCCTAAACCAAGGAAAACTGTTTAGAAAGTAGAACTATGTATTTGCTTTCGGAGAAAGAAAAAAACACACCTTTCTAGAGTAAGAAAGTCAATCTACCATTTGCCATTAAAATTTTTCTTTTCATGAATTTACTGAAATTGATTTTAATCAAGGTTTAAAAGTGTACTCCACATTTCCTAGTGGCCTATTATATTTATTTACTCAAGCCCAGTGCTTTTGTTCTGATGCCTTCACATAAAACCTCAAGGGCATTGGCATTCTCCTGACATTGTGATCACTAGACTTTAGAAGACTCGACCACTATCCTATTTTTCATCCTTGTCTCATTTCCCAACCACATTAGGGCTAAGTGTATAATAGCCTAGGCTCCTGCGGATTGTTCAAAGAACCTGTCAGGAAACAGCCTGTGTTACCTCCAGGAAAAGAAGCCCTTTCTTATCAATGTGGTAATTGCCATCGCACTCAATATTAGCTAATTGAAATACCAGTGATTAATGATCTATCCTTTCAAAGACTTTTCTTATCTCAGTGAGCTTTTGAAACCATGCCTAGGAGGTATATATCATTTTCCAGTAATTTTTGTTTCTTTCTCTTCTAGCTTTAATTTTCCTGTCTTTCATCTTCATCCAGACTGTCCCCACTCAGGTGTCTAAGCTACATGTGTCATTTATTTCTTTTGTCACAGCCTCTTTCCTCATTCATATTGCCATACGTCTTTCTGTCCTGTGGTGTCTATCTCTTTAATAGTACATATTTATCATAGTATTTTATCCCTTGCCTCTTGCTAAATATAGTTATAGAATGGGTACAGAGAAAAAAAGGAGTCTGATTAGGTGGTGACAGTTCTAATTGCTAAGACGTTGGATATATATAGTATTATGAAGGTTGGTTTTATCAAGTCATCAAGCCTCACTTTTCTTAAAGACAAAAAGTTCAAGGACTTTAAAACACAATGCCATGGTTTTATAAGCAGAAGAGTCAGCTAGATTTAATATATATTAAACATTATTTTGTTGCTTTGATGTTATTCACAACAAAAGTATACCAACATCTGTTTTATTCTGTGCATAGTTCAAAGAAAAGGTGTGTGTTCAGCTAAATTATAAATTCTTCTATGTCAGAACCTAAATATAAACCACATTTTCATCAGAAGAGTACCTAGCACAGCATAAATGTTTTCAATAATCGCTATGTGCTTGTTGAAATAATGGCAAGAAATACAGTTGTTAAAAATTGCCTTCCATAAGTCCAAATTGTGAAGCTTCATTTTGTTTCTGTGCACAAGGATATATAATAACTAAGGAAATGCTGGCAAAAGTGACACCTCTGGGATAGTCCTTCTTCCTCTGGATTGTTCCATAGATTGAGCCATATTTAAAAGAATGCAAGATTACACATTTTATTCTAACATTGTTTTAGTGTGACTTTGATATATATATAATATTTGGAGGCTAAATGAGTATTATAAACATATACTAGGAGATTTCGGTACTCGTTTACCTTTTGCTTTCTGAGAGTAACAGGTTGTTAAAATTTAACAGAATAATGTATGTACTACAAGTGAGTTATAATACAGATTACTTAGTGGGACTTGAAAAAAGACATGGATGTAATGGGTTTGAGTATTCTTCCAAAGTACACATGCATTAAAGGAATTAAAAGAGTCAGGTTTTGAGACTAATCTTTTATTTAGAGAACAGTAGCCGCAGGGGGTTTCTTGACTCTAATAGATCCCCGTCACCTTTCCCAACAAAAACAGTGGAACTGCTATTTTTAATATCAAGTAAGAGAGGTGATTTAGTAAGAACCCCAAGAGCTTAATATATGGAGGAGCTAAGAGGGTCAAGCTCTTAGTCATAGCTATAGTTTCTAAAAAGGAGAAGTTGGAAGTATGAGCATGGGATGAAAATAGAAGCTGAATAGGAGGCTGAAATCTAGGAAGTAACTACTCTCTCAGATTACTGTGGCAAAATAGAGGCATATATGTTTTCAGTGGAACACTATAGGTCATGTAAATGCCTTATGCAAGAGGTATATTTCACAGAATGAATAGGGATGAGTAAGACACAATGAAAAGAAACTCTGATACCACCTCAGGACTGAGCAGCTGAGAAACCCAGCTAAGAGAGGGGAGAAGAGTCCTTAATTCCCTCAAGAGTGATGCATGAAAGAGGGAGAAAGCCTAAATCCCTGCCTAGTCCAGACAGTGAGATGGCAGCTCTGCATGTTAACAGCCAAAGAAAGGACATCCTTACACATCAGTCTTATGTTCTTGCTCCAACAGTGAAAAGGCAGCCACTGAGAGTCTACACAGTGGGGAGAAGTTGAAATACTAAATGGAAAATGACAGCAGAATCAGTTTATAGTGACCCACGTCCAGGTGGGAGTGCAGTTTCAATTTTAAACCAAGTCAAGTTGTAAATTTTGAATATGGCTTGCGACTAAACTTTGACTAGATTTGGTAGTGACTAAACTTATACTGTGATACTAAGAGGGAGTAAGCAGTATAAATTGGTAGTTACAGTATAGTCACAGATATATGGATTACAGCATAGAGAACATAATAAAGAATATCCTGTTAAGGTGTATGGGGCCAGGTGGGTGCATGAAGCAGTGGGGGGCCACTCTGTAAAGTACACAGCTTTCTGACCACTTTGCAGCACATCTGAAACTAATACAGAATGTACACTGTCATTTAAAAATGAATAAATAATAAAAAAGAAAAGAAAACGAGTTGCCAGAAACACTGTGGAAAAGCCAAGTTTTCATTGCCAAGGCAGGCTAACCAACTGAGCGCTTTTAAAGACAGAATGGTATACAAAGTCGGCAGTTGGATTAAAACCATTCCCCACAAGTAATTTCTTGTTAATCCCAGTTACACAAGTTGTATGACTTTGGGCAGGTAACACAATTATTTTGATCCTCTTTTATATTGGCAAATGATGACAGATGTGGTGACAAGCCCCAAGATATGGTGAGAGGAAGAAAAATGCCTGACAACATTAATAAACAGAGACAAGTTAAACACCTATAAATCCTTTAAAAACATTAAACTTATATTGTAGAACTGAGAATAGTCTAAGGGGCTTTATAAACAGAAATTTCAAGCAAATAACTAATATTGTATTGCATTTATGTTTTAAATAACTCATAAGACTATTTTTATCAAATAAAACAAATTCAACAAGTTGTGAATCATATAGTTGAAACAATCCTGCTCAAACTCTAATCTTATGCAGGAAAAATAATTTTTGAAATAAAATGCAAAAATATAACAATATTTCAGAATGGGGAGAAAAGTTCAGTGAAAGTGCTTAGTTTATATCTTATTTACCAACTACCAAGTAGTTCAAAAATAATATCACTTTAAAAGAACAGACAGCATAGCACAATATATAACTCTATAAAGACCTAACCGGTTTGGCTCAGTGGATAGAACATGGGCCTGTGGACTGAAGGGTCCCAGGTTCAATTCCGGTCAAGGGCATATACCTGCGTTTCAAGCATATCCCCAATAGTGGGTGTGCAGGAGGCAGCGGATCAATGTATCTCATTGATGTCTCTCTCTATCCCTCTCTCTTCCTCTCTGTAAAAAATCAATAAAACATATTTTAAAAAAAGAATTATGTTCTACAAAACTGGCAAAAATAGTGTTATTATTGCATACACATTATGTTCTGAAACCCTTATGACTTATGAAGTCCAACAGCAAGGTACTGTGGTTTTAGTATTCAGAAGTAAAAATAAGGTTTCCACAGAAATGCCCCACTGTTGTCAGCCTGTCACATACAATAAGGGACAGAATAGAAGTTATACAACATACACCAGACTTGTTAAGAAAGAAGACATGGTTGTTTAATAGTGAAAAATGCAAGTGACATTTTCTTCTCTCTATCACACACACTCTTTCTTAACAAGATGTAAGCTATGCCGAAACCGGTTTGGCTCAGTGGATAGAGCATTGGCCTGCGGACTGAAAGGTCCCGGGTTTGATTTCAGTCAAGGGCATGTACCTTGGTTGTGGCACATCCCCAGTAGGGGGTGTGCAAGAGGCAGCTTGTCGATGTTTCTCTCTCATTGACGTTTCTAACTCTATATCCCTCTCAATTCCTCTCTGTGTAAAATCAATAATATATATAAAAGATGTAAGCTATGTACATGGAGGAGAAGTTTCTCATTTTTTTGTTGGTCCTGATTACTAATAATTCATCAAATAGAGAGGAGAGTTGAGTTATCTTTGCTTTTCATAGGACAGTCAACAGTAAATCCTACTGAATAAGACAGTTGTAAAGTCTAGGGTTTGTGATATAAAATTCTACAATGACAGCTAATTCTTCTCTGTTTGTTGGAAAGTATTGAAGGGAAAGAGGCATTTGATAGGTTGGTGGAAGAATGTTATCAAATTTTGAAAATATTTTCTGAAGCAATTACTAAAGATAATATACACTTTAATATAAATTATGATAATATAATGATAATATAAATTGTGATAAGTATATATCAGTGCAAGGCTAAACATCTAAAATAGGGTTTAACATGAAATATGTAAACATGACATGCTTTATATCTGGCAGTGTAAAAATGCTTATTCATTTCAGTATAACAGTACTATATATATTTGGGATACAACATATGGTATCTTAACATTTCATTGCTTAAAAATAAGTGGTAAATCTCTGTGCCCTCTTCTCAATTTTGCTACACACCTAAAACTGCTCTAAATAAAATGAGGTCTTAAAAATACATGGACAGATCTAACTATTCCTGAACTGCAGGCTCTTTCTATGTCATTTAAAACTCATTTTATTATAATGCTCAGAACATTATATTATATTTATAATAAAGAAAAAGATTGATATCTTTTCCACAGGGTGAATATGAAAGGGTGGCAATGGCATGAGGACCTGATTTTTTTACATTTCTTTGAGCTTCCTTCTACTCCACCTCTGCTATGTTTACAAATAGGACATTTTGGATAGAGAGGCTCCTCATGGATCAACAAGAAGACATTTGCAGTTCCTAAAAATGAGAGCTACAGTGCCCTGCTTAGAGAGCAATGGCTCATGTGTCCACCTTTCAGTCATTGCAACAATAGAAATCTGGGGTGCCCACTGAGCAACCGTAGGGACATATGTTTTACATTAGACTTGGGCCCTACCCCAAAGTGCATGACCTGAGAGTGACAACATGATTGTGTAAGAGAAAATCATGACATCACCACCACTACCACCACCACCACCATGTAAATGCAACATAAAAAAAAGCAGCAGTCTACTACCACCACATTTTAGAAGTGACTGTATCCATGGTATATATCAGTCCACATATTTTATGTTCATTTATATATGTTTTCTCATTTTATCCTAGAGAAAAATAAGTGAGCTTAATCTAGGTCATGATATTCTCATTTCTACAGAATGGGAAATTAAGCTAAACTGTTGATGTGGATTTCACAAAGTCAGAGAGCTAGTTAGTAGCAGAGGCAGGATTGCAGTTCAATTCTGTCTGGGCTCTAAAATATTAGCACTTTATATGAACCTGCACCATCTTCAATAATCATTGAATGGATTTTGAATAAATGAATAAGTGACTGTTTGAAATACAAGCTGTAGTGTCCCTAAGGCAGATAGGAGAGCTGCTGGCATGACCTAACCTAACCATTTGTTTAATCATGAACCACAGATTCCTGAAAAGGACTAAATGATGAAATGATTGTAACTTCCATCTCATTCTGTGAAATCACTTTTGGGAAGGCAAGGATAATTAAAATTCATTGAGATTGAATAAATTATTACAACTGACCAAAAAAACAAAATTGGGAATCCTAATGGCTCTTGATTAGAAAAGTTTAGGGAAACATTTTTTTTCTGGACACAAAAAAAATGACAATATGATTATAAGCAATTTAAAGCAGATGGTACACATTTATCCTGCCAACATTTATGGAAATCAAGTAAATGGCAGAGTACATTTTTAAATGTGTTTTGTCTTAATCCAAGGATACAGTGAAACTGTCTTCCTTTTCCTTTTATTTGCTTGTCTTTATATTCCAACAATATTTCTCTTTTTTGTATGCCTCTAATTCTCAAACCATAAGATTGATTTTTATTTTATTTTTAATCTTGACACTATTGTACATGTCCCCCATTCCCCTCCTTTTCCCAACACCTCCCCACCCTACTACATCCCCTTCCTTGGTCTTTACTAATTTCTTGAGTACATAGCAATAACCAAGTAAAAACCATTTGATGAGTCTTTAAGACTCAACAGAGAAACCAGTAATTTTAAGAGAATTTCTATGAAATGAAACTCTGGATACTCCTCCTCTAGTTGAAAATAAAATAAATAATAATTAAAATTTATACTCTGAACATAAAAAAGATACTCTATGTCAACAGCTAATAACAACAATGGGTAGAATCATCTAGTTACAGATTTATCACTTCAGTAAATCTTGAAACTTGATAAAGTCTTTGGTATCATCCATAATCATGGCCCACTATAAATTTAACTCATTTTATAAAGTGTTATGATTATGACAAATCTGATGTTATCTAATAGGACTTCATCTGCCCAAAGTCAATCATGGTGACAGGATAGCCATGAGATAGGTTGCTATTGCTTGTGACTGTGTACTACTAAAGGTTTTTTTTTGTGATCCTTTAGGAACTTTGTCTCAACAGGCTATCTGCAACAATGAACTAGTACGAGACCTTATATCTCATACCAAATGTAGCTTATACAGAAATTTAATTTTTGAGAATTCTGTTATAAGCCTCATAAATACTATCAACAAATACTTTTTCAACAAATATATTTTAAAGAATTAAACATAAACACTTTACTAGCCTTTGTATTTTTAATATAAAAAACATAGGTCATCAAGAAGTTTGCAAATTAGTGGACATATGAGCTACATGAAAGGCTGCCAGTATTAGACCATAGTGTTATATATCAAATCTATGTAAATATACATTTAAAAATATATATCAATTTAAACTATTTTATATAATAGTATTTTATACCAATTTCTGGTTAAAAAATACTTATCTAAAGACTAATAATTTGATTAAAATACTTTATTAAAATTATTTAACCAAAATTTTAAACTGAAAAACCCATACTTTGGGATAAAATGTTTTCAACTGTAGCATTATTTTTAAATGGGTTTATCAGTACTTTTAACTCTATTTCAATTTTTTAAAATGAAATGAGAACACATAGAAAATTATTCAACTTTAAAAACAGAATTTTAAATAAATTCTAGAATATACTAGTAAACAATTTAAAGTATTATGTTTATAATTAGTTATATTTTTAAATTTGTGTGCATTGTGTTTATAATTATCCAAAATTATCTTCAAATTTATCATATTTTGCTCTATATTTTTAAATGGGTATAACTATAGATTTCCTCAAATCTAAAAATAATGTAAATTTTGATTTCTGTTGTCACTTGTATTAATATTTAGAATTAGGGATGTGAAAAAACTATATATACAGTATATAAAAGGCTAAGTGTCTGTCCGTCCTACCTGTAGCTATGATGCGCACTGACCACCAGGGGCCAGACATTGAATGCAGGAGCTGCCATGGCATGCATTGGCCATTTAAAAATTAACGGCACCGAGGACTTGACGCTGACAAATCAACACTGGCTTCCCCCAGGTGGGACACAGACCCCGCAACCACCCTGTAATGATACCCCACCAAATCACCAATGCTGCCAAGACCCCATGGCACAAAACGCGGCCCACAGCCCAGCTCAGCCCAGAATGATTGCTGTGGGCTCTGGGTAAGATATCATGTAGCAATGCCCAGTTTCCTCTCCCTAGGGACTAGCTTCCTTTGAGTTTCTTCAGCCCATGAACCCAACTTGCTCTATAGCCAGGTGCAAACATTTTACAGTTTAACCAGATGTTTGTGAAGCATTTTCCCATGCCTCATCTCATTTGATCCTCACAGAAGTCCTGAAGTAAATAGATAAGGGACTTGGTAGAATCCTATTTTCTTTTCATTGGTAAGAGGCAAATAGCAATATTAAAATATTTCTTCTAATTAATTTCCTTTCAATGAGCATGAATTTGTGCACTATGATACTAGTTTATTTATAATAACATTGCCTTCTCCTAAGTGAATTAAAGAATGATAGCCTTTATTTTGTCTGCTAGAACAGATGATGTGTAAGCAACATCATAATTAATTGCAAGCCTCCTATTATTTAAAATAAAATTGCCAGAGGTCAACGTCTTTACACTTAGTTTTAAAAATAAGTACTGAGGTCATATCATTTACCATTTTAATCTGTTCACCTAAAAAAAGCATAAAAAGTCAACTATCAGAGAATTATTTTCTGCTTATATAAAATACAGCATTATACATCATTTTGGCATGTATAAAGGCTTTGCAAAATTAGTAAAATAAATACATGTACAAAGAATATATTAAAAGTCATGTTATTAAAATAGTTACGTTGTGAAATAATATTTGGACAGTATGTTTGGAGGAAAAGAGTATCTGACAGATTAGCATTTATCAAACATAAATTTCAAAAATAGATGTGTCTATTCACATTAGTGCAAGACACAGTATTTTATTAAACTATCTATTGTGAATATTAAAATAAAACCTAAAAACAGTATTATAAACCTCGGAAGTAGGCACAATCCAATTCCATGAATTTAGTAAACATTTATTTATCTACAAAACTTATTTGTATTGGATTTTTAAGATTATATTAGAACTGCAAAATTTATTCCTTTTAAATCCTCAAATCTGTGTTGTTTTCATTTGTATTCATGGAATAGTTTTCAATGTGTGATATAGTTTCAACAGTCAAGGAGTTTCAGATGCTCTTAAATTGAAGAATCACCTATCATTTTCATTTAAGATAAACAAAGTATAAGTTCAAGTTTTGAGGGATAAGCACGTCTTTTGCAATTTGTAATTGTTTGGACAGAGATACAAAGCAAAGAAGGGTAAGAGAAGATAAAAATAAAAGATGTGCAACCAAAAGTAAAGGCAGTTAGAGTAAACACTATGATGGGTTTTAAAATGAAGTTTTCCATCGTAATCAATTACTCTTACTTTTATGACTTCATTAAAGAATATGTATTGCAATATTTTAAAATATTAACACCCACCACAACCAGGGCTGTCTGCCTGCTCTTCTATTTATAAGTTATATTTTTAACACGGTACTTCTTGTGAAGTATACATTTTCTTGTTAAGTATTGAATACATTTTTCTATAATTTATTAATAATTACTTGAAATTACTGTGGCTTTCAAAATGAGACATGATGTTTCTTCCATTTGAAATATAATTTTTGTTTTCTCTAAAACAAATCACATATTTTACTTATTTTTTTCAGTTTTGCTTAAGTTATCAATTAAGGTATTACATGTAAAACAAATTATATATCTTAAAACTTCATCTATAGAATGTGGTATATTATTTATCATGGACTGCTTGCATATTCTCAATTCTCTACATTTCCTACCTTAATCTCTGTATTCAGAACACAAACATTTTCTTAATTCCCTAAGTATACAAATATCTCCCTGGTCAATCATAACCAGCATCCCAACCTGAGGGGTAATGGGGTGATTAGCCTTATACAATGTACAGAAGTGGTAGTCCTCTCATATTCTTATCTATCTTGCTAATCTGGTACCTATATATATTAAATAGGCTCTAATAAATTGAGTGATTATATCCCTCATCCGTACCATACACTATATCTGGTAGGTTTCTGCAGTTTCTGAAAGGATCTCATGTCACACTGATGAATTTCAGTATGGAGTTGAGTTAATGCAATCCTAAGTAGGAGAAACACAACATACACCCCTTGGGTTATGAGGCAAGACCAAGCCATTTGCAGGAGATTAATAAACATCTTTCAAAAAGGTAGATCTTGGAGTATTTCTGAACCCAGGCGGAAACTGATCATCTGACCATGGAACATTAAGTGTTTATATACCAAAGCTGAGTATCACAAGTTGAATCATTTCAGACTGACCAGCCTATAATGTCAGGTAGACCCATCAGCATTCTATAGTAGAACTACAGGCCCGGTGCACGAAATTAATGTGGGGGAGGGGGATTGAACCTCAGCCCAGCCTGCACCCTCTCCAATCTGGGACCCCCTCAAGGGATGTCCGACTTCCTCTCTTACAATCCAGGACTGCTGGCTCCCACCTGCTCACCTGCCTGTCGTCCTGATTACCCCTAACAACTTCTGCCTGCCAGACTGATCACCCCCTAACCACTCCCCTGCCAGCCTGATCCATGCCTAACTGGTCCCCTGCCAGCTGATTGCCCCTAACTACCTTCTCTTATCAACCTGGTTCCCCTCAAACTGCATTTATTTGCAGGCCTGGTCCCCTGAAACAGCCCCCTTCCCTGCTGGCCTGGTCACCCCTAACTGCCCTTCCTTGCAAACTTCATCATCCCTAACTACTTTCCTCTGCTGGTCTGGTCCCTCACCAACTGCCCTCCCCTGCAGACCTTGTCCCCACAATAGCCTTCCTCTGTAGGCCTGGCCACCCCCAACTGCCGTCCTCTGCAGGTCTGGTGCCCCCAAACTTCCCTGCCCTACAGGCCTGGTCCCCCCAAACTGACCTTCTCTGCAGGCCTGGTTGCCCCGGATTTCCTCCACTGCAGACCTGATCACCCCTAACTGTCCTCCCCTGAAGGCTTAATTACTCTCAACTGCCCTCCCTTTTAGGCCTGGTCTTTCCCACTGCTGTCTCCTGGCTGGCCATCTTGTGGTGGCCATCTTGTGTCCACATTGGGGCAGCCATCTTGTGTGTTGGAGTGCCGGTCAATTTGCATATTACTCTTTTATTAGAAATGATAGATATGTGTACTTAGGACTCATCATTCAGGTTCAGAGGGCAAAAATTGCATGAACAGATGGCCATATGCCTATTTTATTCAACCCTACACTTTTGCCTGCCCTAGGTCACACCCTTTTACTTTGATAGTTAAAGTAAAAGCTCATCCACATGAGTTGAATTTATGTTTATAAGCAAGTGATACGAGGCAAAAGTGGTTGACAGTAGTAGATACTGCAGTGTACCAGGTAGATTTCCCCTCCAAAAGGCATTCATTTCCTTGGCTTCTGGGAATGTATACTGCTGATTTCACATAGTAGCAGATTTCTTTCTGAAAAATACTTTCATCTAAATGTAGCTTACTTTTTAATTTTTTTTGGAGAAAATTCCATACCGTTTTCCACAGTGGCTACACCAGTCTGCATTCCCACCAAAAGTATACAAGAGTTCTCTTTTATTCACATCCTCAACAGCACTTATTGTTTGTTAATTGATTGATAATTGCTTTTTGACACAGTGATCCCAATTCTGGACATATATCCAAAGAAACATAAAACACTGTTTCAAAAGAATATGCATGCCTATTTTATAGCAGCCATACTTACAATAGCTAAGATATGGAAACAGCTCAAGTGCCAATCAGTAGATAAGTAGATAAAATAGCTGTAGTATATTTACACAATGGAATACTATGCAGCTGTTAAAAAAAAAAAAAAGACTCTATTACCATTTGAGAAAGCCCGGAGGGACATGGAGATGATTATGCTAAGTGAAATAAGCCAGTGAGAAAAAAACAAGCGACACATGATCTCACTCATATGTAGAATCTAAAAAACATAATAAACTGATGGACAAAATAAATCCAGAGACCTAAAAGCATGAAACAGACTGAGGAATCTCAGAGGCAAGGCAGGGTAGATAGGTGAGAAGAGATTAACCAAAGAATGTATATGTATATATGCATAACCCACATACTGGCTTGAGGGAGAGGGGTAGTGGGGTGTAGAAGGCAATGGAAGAAAAGGGGATGTATATAATACTTTCAACAATAAAAATAAAGTTTTAAAATGAATGTCAAAATAATTACTCAACTAGAAGTTTTATTTATTAGATAATACTTTCCTTTGATTTTACATTGCCAGTAGCTTTAACCCAATGGCCTTTTTAATATGTTAGAAAAATGTATATGCATTATTATATTGAATATTTTGACTTCCCAGCTTTCTTGTGTTACCATGTGCATTTCTTTTAATATTTTGAAAACTATAAACTGTGAAAATGAGTTAATACAATCTATATTCTATTAATATCCTAGGAAAATTCATTTTTACAGTATATTTTCAAACTACTAATTTTACTGATTCCAATGTTTTGTTCATTTTTCTGAAGTTCTTTTATGTTTTCTATGCACTCAATTGCAAGAAAAATGGGAAAACTTGCCGAAACCGGTTTGGCTCAGTGGTAGAGCATCGGTCTGCGGACAGAAAGGTCCCGGGATCGATTCCAGTCAAGGGCATGTACGATGGCTGCAGGCACATCCCCTACTGGTCGATGTTTCTCTCTCACCGACATTTCTGGCTCTTTATCTCTCTGCCTTCCTCTCTGTAAAAAATCAATAAAATATATATATTTTTTTAAAATGGGAAAACTTATTAACTAGTAAGAATAATTGTCACCATCCAAACCAGTGGTGCTGCCAATGCTGTTCTCACTGAGTTAATTTTGCATGAGGTATTTTGTTCGAAGGCGGTCCACAAGCTGTCTTAAGTGCTATAAAGTTGCCTAAATAGCAATAACCATTGTTTTTCCCTTTCATTAGAATATGCACAAAACTTAATAGTCCTTTGTCTCTTATTTCTATTGTTCTTGCCTTGATGTTTATTTTTCCTAGACCAGAAAAGTTGATGGCATCATTTGATGTTTAACATTGCCTTTATGCTAATTGTGTTTATTTTTATCTTTGCTATGATAAAGGGATCAACCTGATAAGAAGGCCATTGTCTTTCAATAATTCTCTAAATGTATAAGGATACACAGTGGATATTCCAAATCTTGAACAAATGATTGCATGGGCAAATATTATGAATTCTGTAAATACTGAAGCATTATTTCAGTATATCTTAATTTCATAATGAGCACAGTTATACTTAGAACTAGACTTTTGATTTGGCAAAAATCTATTTGGTGATTTTAATGCTGCCTAAAGATTAGAGTTTATGAAGGCCTAGAAACCAAAAGCATGGTTATTACATAAAACATATTTCTAGAGCTATAACAGCTCTGAAAAAAAACAATATAATTTCAAATGTAATTTCCAGTAAGGCCCATTTTCCAACAAGCCCTCCTGCTTTGCTAGAATATATGATTTGAGGCTTGCACAAACTTACCAAAGAGAAAGATATTGCGCACACATTTCAGCCTCTGTTTTTCTTTTCCAGAATCTTACATAAAGCGCAAACACATCATCAGAAATATTTGGTATCAATACTACTCAAGTGACTGATAACAAACTCCCTTAATGTCAACATTCATTTCATTCTTTCTATCAAGAAGAATAAGGCCATACCTATATATTAAAATATTATTCACTTTGACAACAGAACTAGTTCCAAGACATGAACTATTGCCACATTACAAAGAAGAAGCAATCAGTATTTTTCATCACCTAAGAATCTCAATACTGCAAAAAAATTCCATCACTTCTAATGAAATTGGTAAGTACCTAGGAGGCAAATGTCTTTTCTTATTTCTACTGTGAAATCCGGGTTGAAATGAGCAGTTGTAGTTAACTAACATTCTCATTAGCCAGACAATATTAGTCAATGGTGAGAATATTTATTAAAACTTGTGGAAAATGACATGAAATTTTTATTAAGATTGTAAGGTTTATTATTGTTCTGTTTTAACTAGATCAGTAGCCTATTTTCAAAATTAAAAACAGGATAGCGGTAAATTCGTGTTTATTTACATTACATTGGATGAATAATCAATGAAAATGTTACCATAGATCCACTTATCCAAAAGATGGTTATATAGTTTAATTTACATATTTGTAACACCTATATCTATTTATTTTTTGCTTATAAAATAGTGTAGTAGATTTTATGCTCTCTTTACTCTGTAATTGGCTTATCATTAACTGTAGTGTAAATAGGTCATATTTTCTGGTGTATTAATCTTATATATATATTTTATTGATAAAAATGAAGCCACATGAACAGTTGAACAGATTAAAAATTCTCAGTAGAGTTTGGATGTACTGTTATAGTAAACTATTATTAAAGACCAATAAAGAAACCATCAACAAACAAGAAGGTCCACTGCATGAGAGAACATATTTGCCAATGTTATCTCTGATAAGGGTTTAATCTCCAACATTTATAGGGAACTCATACAATTTAACAAAAGGAAGATAAACAACCCAATGAAAAAATGGGCTATGGACCTAAATAGACATTTTTTAAAAGAAGATAAAAGGAAAGCCAGGCAACATATGAAAACATGCTCAAAGTCACTAATCATCTGAGAGATGCAAATCAAAATGACAATGCAATAACATCAGAATGGCTATCATCAACAAATCAACAAATGACAAGTACTGGTGAGGATGTGGAGAAAAAGGAACCCTTATGCACTGCTAGCGGGAATACAGACTGGTGCAGCCACTGTAGAGAACAGTATGGAGTTTTCTCAAAAATGAAAAATGGAACTCTCATTTGACCCAGTGATCCCACTTTTAGGAATATATCCCAAGAAATTAAAAACACCAGTCAGAAAGGATATATGCACCCCTATGTTCATAGCAGCAAAATTCACCATAACTAATATTTGGAAACACACATGGTGTCAAACTAAGCCAAAGGAAAATTGTTTGAGCAAAAATAAAAAGATCCCAAGTCTAATGTATAGAAAAGATTCTTTTATTAACATTTGGTCAAGAATATGTTTGTATATTTCCAGAAAACTCCTCCAAGCCCTGTGGATTCCTGCAACATGGATCCCAGAGAGGAACTGAGCAGACTGCTCCAGTCACAAAAATAAGCAGTGACCCCCAAGAATAGAGGATAAACAGTCCAGAAATTAAGATAGTAAATATGCCTTGCCAAACTAGCAGTCAGCAGCTATGCATCACTGCAGGTTGCCCAAAACCTAACCAGAGAAAGCCATACCTGTATTGCCACCATTTGTCCACCATCCAGAACTAGAATATCATTGCTTAAGGAAGTGTTGGACATTGAAATTAGGACTCAAAGAACTGTTGACCCAGAAAGAAACTTATTGCAAATTAATTTACTTAATTCCTTAGACAGCAATTTAAAGGGACTTGATAGAACTCTATCCTTTCCATTGAATTTAAAAATTTTAAAGCATACATTCTTCTTAAATTTATAAATAAAAAAGGGTAAGATCCCTGAAGCCAATTCCAGCATGTCATAATTGCAAGAGTTTCATGGAAAGGTTGATGGAACTTGAGGACTCAACAAGGGCTGAGTCACATATGTTATCGCCTGTTGGTAATGGCTAAAGGCATTTCCCCAAATCTGAAAAGGATGCATTAAATGATTATTTGCTGCCAGACAACACAGGGCATCTTAATCTACATGTTATTATCTCCTGTTGGCCAAACACCTGAATAACCGAAGGCAATTGCCCAATATGACAATGCTTTTGTATGAAACCCTACCTTTTGAAGTATATATCTCCACCTTGCCTTAGGACAATCTGTGTAAATAAAAAGCAAGGGGTCCATGGTTTCTGAGACAAGGAGAACTTGGTTTCTTCAGCCAGGCTCCTCTGCTCCCCCATATGCCTTTCAAAATTATGTTTCTTTTCTGGACTCTTATTTAATTTACTCACAGCCCCTTCTCCAGATGCCAGGTCAAGACCACCAACATTAAATGGCACCCTATGTCTGGCATTAATGATCCTTTCTGTAATACTAACTACTAGTGATCTATAATAAGAATTTTTCTTACATCAATCAGATTTTGCTTTATGTTCTGCCTTTTATAAAAGACATAATAATCTGTTTCATAAAACTTAATACGTTTTGAGAATAAAGAACAAAACAATAATTTATTTCTCCACATGTTTAATAAACCTTAAAATATGGTATTTGGCCAAGATTTATAATCTAGATGGATGTCAAAACTTAAAAAAAAAAAAACTGTCATATACTCATATTTGTCATGCATGGCATTTGAATGTAACTGTTCTTTAGTAATCAAAAACCTTATTTCATCTTCTTATAAGATCCAACATTTACATATTTATATAGCTTATACATATGTATTTTTGGAAATATATACGAATATTTACATTGACATGTTTTTATTAGTTTATTTTTACTTAAACTGTGTAGATGATAGAAACATTTTTCTTTTACTTTTCTCCCTGCATGCATGCTAATTACTTCATCAATTTCTACAGTAGCCTTTGACCTATAATAATATTATATATAATGTGTGGTTTTTTTTCCCCTCACAATTCAGCATGCACAATTTTAAGAAGTTGTTTTGTGTTTTTTGTTGTTGTTGTTTTTTTTCCAAATGGCAGTATATAAAAGAATGCTTTATTTTCTGATTTCATGACTAATAGGTTTTCAATGTGAAAATATACAAGTGCTCTAACTTGGCATGTAACAAAATCATTCCTATAGTACTGATATTATGAAATATGATCATCAATGTTTTTTAAAATCATTACTCCATTTATTAAATTTGATAGTACAATATCTATTCAGTTACTAACAGATCAGCTGCAGTATTTCTTCTGCTTGGAGCCAAATGGCAATCAAAGAGGCCACACAGAGCTTTATCCATACTTCTCAAATGACATGGGTTTAAAATCATCAATACAACACTTAACATTGTATTTTCCAATTAAATGAAATGATCACGTTTCTATTCTTAGACTATCTCCTGCTAGTAACTGTGCCAGATTACATCCTGACCATTTTCCACCATGGTGAAGAAATATTATCCATTAAAATGCTTCAAATTTCAAATGGAGTCCTGTGACATGAGTTGTCTACAGGGTGTCACAGTGTCTATCTTCTATAACTCTGTCGTATTCACAGCAAGATGCTTATCATTAAAGTAAAAATGTACAGGATTTTGGAAGCTGGGCTTATACATTTTTTCCTGTGATGTTTTCTTTGAGAAAAGAGTATTTATAATTTTATTAGCTGTTTCATTAATATAGTTGCATACCTTTATAGCCCATGTAGAATTACAAAGAGTGAACTTTACTTAGTTTTATTCTATATTTGTACCACATGCAATCATTTGACAGAATTAAGTCATGATTAAGCCAAATACTAATTGCTTCAGAATTAAAATGGACTTTATATGTTATTTATTGAAATAGTAGAGGTCTGGTGCATGAATTTGTCTATCAGTGGGGTCCCTCAGCCTGGCCTGTAGCATCAGGCCAAAATTGGCTCTCTGATATCCTCTGAGGGGTCCCAGATTGTGAGGCGGTGCAGGCCAGGGCGAGGGACCCCACTGGTGCAGGATCAAGGTCAGGGAGGGACTTGTGAGGTTGGCCAGCAAGGGAAGGATCACAGAAGGGCTCCAGGGCATGACTGGCTCATCTCACCCAGTCCTGATTGGCCAGATCCCAGTGACAAGCTAACCTATGGGTTGGAGTGTCTCCCCTCTGGTGGTCAGTGCATGTCATAGTGACTGGTTGACAGGTCGATTATCTGCCTGCTGGTGGTCAGTGCACATCATAGGTTGAGTAGCCTTAGCATATCATTAGCATATTACACTTTGATTTGTTGAATGGATGACTAGATACTTAGTATATTAGTCTTTTATTATATAGGATATTATTCCTTGCATAATGATACCTCATAATGCCCTGAGTATGGTGTGATGGAAAAAATAATGAACTGGACATAAGGAGACATGAAGCCTAATTTCTTCCCTACAATTAAGAATAAGGTTTGAGCAAACCTTCTAACTCTTTGATCTAAATATATTTCATTATTATTAAGTGTTATCTAGTTTCCCTAAGTATTGATAAACTTCATGGGCAAGATTTCTCTGTATTCATGCAAGTCAATACCTGATTTGTGTGAGTGTGGGGGATGGGGGGTGTTATTCCAAATCTTAATTACATAAAAATGAACTCTTGCTAACTGCTAACATCCCTCATTGAATATCTGTCTAATAAAATTTATTTCCCATTTTGATTTTCTAGTAATTGCCAAATCAGCACCAGGATTAAAAAATATGGCCACTAAAATACATGGACAACTTTGTTGTCTCTTATTGTCATAGTGGTCTATTCAACTGAGCTCCTTTTTTAAAATTAATTTGTGTAATGTGATTTCTTACAAGATAGTCATAGATCACTAGTAACAATTGGTAATAAGCTCTTTACTGCCATTTTCAATTATTTTTACTTTTGTTGATATCTGAATTAAAAAAATTCTCAGGTAAATTGGTAATTAGAACATAACTAGTTTTTTGTTGATTTCCTCAATAGGTCTAAACAGAGAAAGAGTTGAAATTGATGGAAGACTTCTTGGAGTGATACTTATTTTTTAAAAGTCAAATAAAACACCCAACTAAATGTTATGAATATCACAGGCTAGCTAATTTAATAATTAAGTTATCAGTCTTCTTCTTTACTATCAAAATGGTTTAATAATTTGTTTTATGGTGGTCCTTTAGACTTTAAAGCAATATTAATAGGGGTGTAACAGAGTAAAATATTAACTTCTGATATATAATTTTAAAATTTTGTTCCTAATACTTTTATATTAATTTCTATGATTTTAATATTAATTATAGAAATATGCCTGCTATTCCTCACTTTAGTAAAAT
Organism: Pipistrellus hanaki; assembly: GCF_964339955.1. Classification (NCBI taxonomy): domain Eukaryota; kingdom Metazoa; phylum Chordata; class Mammalia; order Chiroptera; family Vespertilionidae; genus Pipistrellus; species Pipistrellus hanaki. The sequence continues at coordinate 39,956,947 of NC_140507.1, read as the reverse complement.
ATAGCAGAAAGACTTTTATATATACACTTTTTACATTAAGATATCAAGGAACTATTTAAAATTTGACTCCTGTGAAGAACAATAATATATAGATGACTAAAATATAATTAGCTTTTTTAATACAAAGTACAAAATATATGCTTATAAGTACATATTTCATGAATTTATATTACATTTATTTACAAGGATGTTTGCCTTTTCAAAATATTCAATACCATACCAAAATATATATAAAACACATATTTTTACTTAGCCAATGTAAGTGCCATTATAAAGCATAAAAAATAAAAGCTTTTTCAAGTTCAGATATTCAATTAAAAAATGAATCCAAATATTCTCTCATTCAGTGAATACTAAATACTAAGCTATCAGCCAAATCTGTGTTAAATTCAAAGAAGCTTTTTGAATTCAAAGAAGCCTTTTGAATCAGTAGCTTTTATAGATGTAGAGAGTTACCTACAAAGCTATATTGCTGATGCATTAAGTACTAGTACACCACATTGTTAGAATATTCAGAGCACTGTGGTAAGTAGTAGCATTTATTCCAAACCCACCTACATTCCCTGTTCTTTCCTGTCTTCTTTGTTGATGAAGAACACATCCTTGCCTCATAGATCATTATTTTGGTCATGAGACTGGCTTGTCCAATGGAAGTGACAAAGAACCACTTCATAGCATGTCTGGAAGCACATTGCAAGTTCTGCCGGCCTTCCCGTCTGCCAGGGGTCCTCAAACGTTTTAAAGTGGGGGCCAGATCACGGTCCCTCAGAGAGCTGGAGGGCCGGACTATATGAACTACTAATTCCTACTGTAACACCTCGGGCTGCGCTTACTGCCCAAAAAACCTGGCGGGCCGGATCAGACTCCTCTGGGGGCCGCATGTGGCCCGCGGGCCGTAGTTTAAAGACCCCTGCCGGCTTCTGCCATCCACCGTAAGAGGCTTTTGCCATAAGGAGCCCTTATCCCTCAGCATGGGTCACAGAATAAGAAATACATGGAGAAGTGCTGGACATAACCTGTGGTCTGCAGACTGGAGAAAGCCAAGCTGATCCCACAGGACACTTAGGAGCCACAGATGACTCACAGATACACTGAACACGAAAGCAAAAAACCTTGTGCTAACATCTCCTCATTTGAGGGCTATTAGGCAGAATTGCAAAATCTTCTTTCTATAAGTGTTATTTTATAAATTGAGAATATGAAACAAGACATGATTCTTAGAAAGTTTGGCTGTTACTTTAGTGGAATTCACTAGGCAGCATGGCAATAATACAATAGAATCAGAATTGATGAGGGATGTGGTTCACAAGTATGACTACATATTAAATTAACTAGGGAGCTCCCAAAAAACAGAAATATGCTGAAGACCCATACCCAGATATCCTACAGTGATTGCAGTGATTGTTCTGAGTGGGGTTGCAATAGAGTTGTTGTGGATGACAATACCCCAGATGCCATTAGTAGGCAAGCAGCATTGAGAATTGCTGACCTATGCTATGTACTCTGAGTATAAATTCAATTTTATCACTATATTCTGAATTTATTAAAAATGGTTTTGTCCAGCTAAACTTATGAGAAACACACACACACACACACACACACACACACACACACATACTAGATTAGAGTAATGGGGAGAAAACTGCTTTATGTGACTACAAGAGGCCTGGTGGATGAAATTCATGCATAGGGTGGGGTGGGGGGCTGTCCCTCAGCCCAGCCTGCACCCTGTCCAATCTGGGACCCATCAAAGGATGTCTGACTGCCCATTTAGGCCAGATCCCTACCAAGATCATGGGATCAAGCCTAAATGAGCAGTCGGATATCCCTCTCACAATCCAGGACCACTGGCTCCCAAATGCTCACCTGCCTGCCAGCCTGATTATCCCCTTACCACTCCCCTGCCAGCCTGGTGGATGTATAACTACTCCCCTGCCAGCCCAATAGTCTCTTAACTGCCCTCCCCTGCAGGCCTGGTGACCCCTAACTGCTCTCCACTGCTTGCCCAGTTGCCCCTAACTGTCCTCCACTGCCGGCCTAGTCATCCCAAATGCCCTTCCCTGCTGGCTTGGTTGCCCCCAACTGCCTTCCCCTGCAGGGCTAGTTCTCTGCAACTGCCCTCCTCTGCAGGGCTGGTTCCCCCCAAATTCCCTTCCCTGCAGGCCAGGTCCCCAAATTGCCCTCCCCTGCAGACCTGTGTCTCCTTCAACTGTCCTCCCCTGCAGGCCTAGCCACCCCCAACTGCCCTCCTCTGCTGGCCTGATCACCCCTAACTACCCTCCTCTAATGGCCTGGTCATCCCTTCCTTCCTTCCCCTGCAGGCCTGGTCTCTCCCAACTGCCCTCCCCTGCTGGCCTGATCACCCACAACTGTCCTCTCCTGCTAGCCATCTTGTGGTGGCCATCTTGTATGTTGGAGTAATGGTCAATTTGCATATTACCTCTTTATCATATAGGATAGAAACACACACATATATATCTTACATAATAAAAGAGAAACATGCAAATTAACCATCACTTTGCTATGCCCACAGACAGAGTAAGCATGCAAATCAACCCAACAAAGATGGAATTTAATTTGCATATGCAGGTATGGAGCTGCAGGGAAGGGCGAGACTGCTATAAAGGGAAGGGGGTCTGTGGAGGGAGCTACAGGAGTGGTGCTTCAGAGACAAGCAAGGATTTGCTTGCTCCCTAGTGGCTGGGGAGCAGTGACTTGCCAGCTCCTGGGTAGCTGGGAGTGAAGCCAGGGGAAGAAAGGCCTATTATTGCATGAATATCATGCAACAGGCCTCTAGTGTGTGTGTGTGTGTGTGTGTGTGTGTGTGTGTGTGTGTGTGTGTGTGTATATATATATATATATATATATATATATATATACAGAGAGAGAGAGAAGAGAGAGAGAGAGAGAGAGAGAGAGAGAGAGAGAGAGAGAGAGAGAGAAAGAGAGAGAGAGAAACCAAAATAATAATATATGAAATTTCATTTGAAATGTGTATACCAATCAGATATACTTGACTTTGTATAAGCACTAGAGGCCTTTGCATGAAGACTCATGCAATAGGCCTTCTTTCCCCTGACTGTCAGCAGTGGTTTTCCTCTGGCACCCAGGACCCAGGCTGCAGTGGAACCAAATCTTCAGCCTTCAGGCTTGGCTCTGGCTGCAGCTGAGCCTTCAATCTTCAGTCTTCACTAGGGCAGAGCCTTCGGTCTTCGCTCCATGCCTGTGTATGCAAATTAATCCATCATTTTGTTGGGTTATTTGCATACTCACTCCTGATGACTGGTGGGTGTTGCAGAGTTATGGTCAATATGCATCTTTCTCTTTTATTAGTGTAGATCATAGCCAGTCACTTTAATTTTACTCCCACTGCCACATTGGTCATCCCTCTGCTTGTTCAACTCCAGGTAAGTGCCAATTATCTGATCTCTCCTTTTATGTAAGTTAACAATAATCCCTTAATTAAAAGTATTACTACTACAAAAGTATCTTGAGGGGCTATGTTTTATTTTCTTTGAAAAGTGTCCAAGGAGGTTTATAACTAACAGCAATGGATGAAAAGTTACAAGTACCTGTGGTTCAGCATCAGAAGTTACACAATGGCATTGTTCCTACATTCTCTGGGGTAAAACAAGTCCCAGGGCCTATCCAGATTCAAAGCAAGAAATAGGCTCTGTCTCTCCATGGAGAGGAGTAACAGAGAATTTGCTAGAATATTTAATCCAATACAGTTACTTCTTATATTTAAATTTTACTAAACAGTAGCTGCAATAACTTTGAAGCAAAATGACTTTGTTTTATTTACTATTGTTATAACATTGCATAAATGACACTTAATGAATATTTGTTATATTGAGTTTTTAATATATGAAACTAATCTAATGCATTGGTACTGAAGTTACTGTTTAATTTTTAGAGTTATGATGGTTCAATCTCACTTCTAAGTAACACAGAATGTTACAATTTATTTAATGTATTAGACAATAAAATCCACAGATACAGAGTTTGAGATATTTTAGATAGCCACAAACTAAACTGGAGGAACACTGGTTAACTTAATCAAGAAATGAAAATGTCCATGAGGCAATAAAGTTTTGAAGCCTTTTCGAACATTGTTAATATACAAAGTATATAATGCAACTAAGTGTATTTTGGTTTAAACAAGTATAAATACATTTATAAAAGAGTTGCAAAAACAAAAATTTTCAAAGATTCAAAATAAACCAAAAGGGATAATTATTTTTGATATTCATAAATCATTTTTATACTTTTTCAATTTTTCATATCAGCAGTAAAGAAATGGCTCTTTGGTTTGTGCAGTTATGAAAGTCACCCTCTATAATTGTATGATGCCTAACTTTTGATGTATGTGTTAGTAAATAGCCCAGGGTTTAAATAAACATTTGTTATTCATCATCTTAAGAAATAGGACCATTGACTTATAAATGTATTCATAAAGCAGACCTACAAAAGTCAAGGGTGAGTAATTTAAAAGGTATTTGTTCTCTCTTTATTGAGTACCATATGCCAAACATACACAATTATCATGATTGAATATTTCAATTTTCATGACAATATAAATAAATATGGATAACGAAATATAATTGATCATTATATGTATAACTACTGCTTACAATAAAATTTTCTGTTTAAAAAGTGGCACACTCCTTCAAAAAAGAAATATATATGTATATATGTATAATTCATTTATAAAAGCAAAAGTGATAATTCCAATTTATGTTTCATGCTTACAAATATGTAAACATTACTCCATAACCTCCAACATGTTGCTTTTAAAACTGCAAATAATAGCAATAAGTATTTTTTACATAAAAATACTAACATTTCCTTTTATTTTTGGCTTTCTCCTTGTGATAGATATTATATTTTGCTTGGTTATCTCCCTTCTGGAAACAATGCTTTACTATATCTGACATCTTAGAAATACACTGTTGTTATTTTCTACAATTTACCATGTAGTTAGACTTATTCTTTATTTGGGGACTATTTTTCATTTGTTAAATTTTAGTTAAGATTGTGTGTAAAACTCAGAATATGCTTTCAAATTCTTTAACATCCCAAGACATGTGAACAGCTACACTTTAATCTCTGCTAGAATTCTTCTTCTAGGTACAATCAAATTGGAAAGTTAGCTATTTAACTAGATATGTTAGGTATCATTTTGAGCTCCTTTGTGTTAACCCTGATGGTGAGATGCTCTGTAAGTCATTGCATTTATGTTTAAATTAAGGAATCATTACAAAGTGATTTTAATCCCTTTATATTTTTGAGCTATTCAGGCCAAATAATATTTCATATGAATAATCTTAAAAATATAAATTTCCCCCTCTTATAATATTTTTATAAATGTTTATATAAAAGTAATTGGATGAATTCAATTGGTACATTTATAAAAATGTTATAACAAATGACACTATTTAGATGAATTATATTTATAATAAAAAGTAATAAACTCCATCAGGAAGTTCCCAGTAAAGTATTAAATTATCTTTAAAAGTCATATTTTTCTTCTCACCAATCACACTGTTCAAACACATGAGTCCACTATACTAAAAGTAAAATTTATGCTGTTTATGAGTTCATGCATTTTTATAAACTCTCTCCATTTTTTATTTCTACAGAATAGCTTGGAATTAATTTTGTTATTAATTCTTAATTATTATAAGACTCCATAACTATATCTGTATATTATCAAACACATGTACTGGTAGAGAATGAATCCAATGTGCATAAAAATATATCCATGTGAATGAATTAAATTAAATTAATAGTAAATGATGAAACTTTTGCTCTGTGAAAAAAATTTTTTTAAACATAGGAAAACAACTCAAAGTACTTTGGAATATAAAACAACAAGTATACTGAACAAGATAAAGATGTGAAGTCAGCAATAAAAAAAACACAAATAAAGTGCAATGAAAAATACTTTCAGTGAAGACAGATATGATTTACATATATATAATTTTTAAATATATTTTTATTGATTTAGAGAGGAAGAGAGAAGGAGAGATAGAAACATCAGTGATGAGAGAGAATCACTGATAGCTGCCTGCTGCATGCCCCACACTGGGTGAGGATGGAGTCCACAACCCAGGCATGTGCCCGTTATCCAGAAATGGAATAGGTCAATGCTCAACCACTGAGCTACACCATCTGGGCTATTTATTTATTTTATAATGAAGTTTGTCAACAGTTGAGTACCAATTTCTGTTCAATATGCAGTGATAATTATTTAGAGCACCAGAGGAGTTTATTGAATGGCATTTGTATACAAGAAACTTAAGATCTACATTTTTAAGAAGGAAAAAAGCCATTTAAGATGGAAATGAAGTGAACATTCCAGAATGTATTCTCATTATTTTTTTAAGTGATGTTTATATTTTCTACAAGTGATTTCAGCAATTGTTTCCAGTCCCACAAATATTCACTGAGCACCTACAGTGTGAGAGGCAGTTTCCTTGCCTTACGCCAGTTGCCTGGCAGACACAGTGCCAATCCCTGAGAGGCTCATAATTCAATCAAATGTCGACAAGTTTATAAACCATTAAGATTCTAGGGCAGCCCAGAGAAATGAGCCCAATGCAGAGTGAATGGGAGAGTCAACACAGGTGTCACAGAACATCCGTGTCTGTGTTGAGGTTTCAAGAACTGAGGGGAATTTAGCTAGATGAGACTCCATTGGTATGTTGAACATGTCAACAGGAGCAGACATTTCTGAAATTGAGTGTCCAGTGGGAAGAGTTAAGGAAGAAGAGAAGAACCAGGTATTGGACCACAAGGAACTGCAATCCCTGATGAAAAGAGTTTACACACTTCATCCTGAAAGCCAGTAGGAAGTCAGTATGTGTTTTTAAGTAAGGAACAAGAGACTGAGGTTACTGCAGCATTCCCAACTAGAAATGATGATGGTGTGGACTGGACAAGTAGCAATGGGGATGAAGAGATCTAGATTTATCTAAGAACTACTAAACACATATAATTATGAGATTTACAATAGTCAAATATTTATATATTCAAATATACTTTAACAAGTGTCTTCAGAATATGCTATTTATAGCCAAAGATAGTGAAACGTGTGACCATATAATTTTATTATATTTTATCGATAATATTACTATTTTTAATATATATGGACTAATAAAAATATTTGTTATACTTTTTTTTACCAGTTGGAAGAAATTTAGTTGAGATTATAATTAATCAATTCTTCACAGTTATTAAAAAATGAATAATCAGAACAATTTTAGATGTTAGACCTAAGTGCAAATATAGAATAATTATGGTATAAGCTGTTATTTTCCTTTTAAAGTGCACATGCTTTCTACCAAATGAGAAAGCCTTCTCAGCCTTACTTAAAGAAGTTAGTGACATTTCTGCTTCAGATAAAAACCAGGGCTAAAAACTCCCACAGCTAAATATCTTTGATCTTGTAATTTAAAGTAAAATGAGTCACAGAAGAAAATGAAAAGCTTTGAAAGCTTAAAATATAAATCAAATTTATTGGGTCTCATCTTCCTCCATCTATTTCTTTCATTATGATTTTCACTTTCTTAAGTGGTTTTATTTTAGCATCATGAAGAAAAAAATTTTAAAAAGTCTTTTTTTTTTTTTTTTTTTTTTGTAAAAGACAGAGCTTTGACTCTGAAATCTGAAAGAATTGTTTTATCAATATACCACATTAAACTCTGCAGTTTTCAAATCAGATTCCTGGGAAATGTTTTATTAACATATCTAAAAGTGTGCACTTTCTTTCATCTCTTCCATTCCTTTGAGCATATACTTACTGATCTAACCTTTCTACACACAAGATAGTGGGGGGAGAAGAGAAACTTCTTTTCTCACATGGTTTCCTCTCAAGTAGAAAGTGGGTATGTGACTAATACATTTTCCCTTCCTCCAAGTCATTTGCAGATTCAAAGGCATTTTTCTCTTCTAGTATATTTCCTAAATATGGTGGTTTTGCTGAGATCCTGACCAATTTCTCTTACCACTTTTATATTTGTTAGTCCTATTATTATATTTTCCTTCAGATTACAGAGAGCATTCATGTGTTTTTTGTTTGTTTGTTTGTTTGTTTTTCTTTTTCAGTGAACCATCATGTACATTCTCCCCATGTGTCTGCACTTAAACCAAAATGACACTAAGTCACATTACAGCATCAATGGCTCCAAGTAATGGAAGAGAGCACAGGTACAGGAAGTATTTTGCCCAAATGGACCATTCTGCAATCATACTTACTACCAAATGAGAGAAGAAAGGGTGTTTTGGAATAAATCAAAATATATCCTACTATGGAGCTGGATCATCTGGATCAAATTTCCCTGGGCACTTGTAGGCACTGGCTTATTTTTCATAAAGATAGAAAAGAATCATTTTTTAAATAGAAAAGATCACTATAAAAATTGCAATGTGGAAACTAGTTTAACAAACATAATTGACTATGTATCGAGTGAATCTTATTTAAAAATCTTTGTTGTGGCTATTTTTATATCTGTTTGAAACTTTATTCTTATGTGAATTTCTCCCTGTAAAGTGACCTTTCTTTTCTAAAATCAAATATTCCAAAATAGAAATTCTTTATTATTAAATATCCTAGCATCTCTAATTATAAGTCATCTGTGTATATTTTAATACCTCTTACTGAAAAATATTCCTCTTTCTTATCTATGTACAAGTGGTGTGTAGGAAGATAATTTGGAGAACTTAGTTCACCCTATATTCAGTTTATATTTTTAAAAGATGAAAGTTTTCTAAAGACTATAACTTAGCATTAGAAAAACAGGATAATTTGTGTTTCCTTGAAGCAACAAATTTAACATCTAATTCTATATTTTTGTCTTAAATTGTGGCGATGCACACCAAAATACAAAATAAATAATGTGTGGCCACCGGATTACCCAATATGTATCAGTCAGATGAATGGGGTAAGAAAAGCTCTGGGTTTAGCATCCAGAGGCATGAATGTGAATTCTGATTTAGCGCTCACTGGCTCTGGGTTCAGGTTCAAGTCTCTCAAACTTTCTGCACAGAAAGTTATTTTCTCATGTTTTAAAACAAGTGAAATTATATGTTTTAGAGTTAAAATAATGCTCTTAAGTGAAGTTTCTGTCTTGGTCTAGGCACCAAAATATGTTAGTTCACCTCTGTCTTAATTGGGGAGAATATTACAAATCATTTATCTATCAATCCCCTGTAATAAGAACAACTTTTATTTAGTCTTTTGAATTACCAAGCAATTAAATTATATATAATATAAATGCAAATGCCCAATTATATTTTATGCCTTTGAATTGAATACTTGTAATTTTCTTCAAAGATTTATTGGTTATAGGATACTATTTTCTCCTAATTTTTTAGCCATAAGATGTATTTTAATTATTTTATAAATGATCAAAATCCCAGGAATGATAAGACCATGAAAGATACAGTAAAAATTAATAAATAAGTAAACAATATAATAAGTGTAGTCTAACAAAGTTCTCATTTTCCCTATTACTAAATTAATTTTTGACAATTTTTTTTTCCCCAAGAGGGAATCAAACCCATTTATCCTGGCATTCAGAAATATTGATCACTTGCCTAATCTACTTTATTATTTTATTATTCAATATTCCAACCCTTATAACTGTTCTCTCATCAAATGTGACTACAACTCATGGACACATTTTGGTGTTTTTGCATGTACACCGCTGGACTTTTACTCACATGCTTCCTCTCACACATGCTTCTAACATTCTTAAAGATCGTGGAAGTTCTAAAATATGGTCCTACTTTTTTAGCAATTATTGCATTGGCAAGTGAGGTTCATGTCCCTCCTGCAGCATATTAGTCAACCTTGCGATTGCTTCAACTAATTGAGTTCAGTAGAAATGATTCTATGTAATTTCCAAGGTGGGTTATTAAAATCAGTAACTTCCATCTAGTTCTCTTGAAGCCTTTGCTTGTGACAAGCTCTGTATTGAGGTGCTCTTAGACCTATGAGCCTACATGTGAGAAGTCCAATACAGATGGAGATGCCATGTGTAGGTGCTCCTATTGACAATCTCAAGGTGAGCAGAACTTTTAAGCCATCACATGCCATCTACCTCACATGTGAGTGAAAAAGTGTCCAGGTCACTGAAGCCCGAATTGCCTTTGGGTTCATCCAAATCCCTTGTTTCTTAGACATCAGGAGAGAAGCTACTGCATCCCCTTTTCTATTGCATCCCCTTTTCAGGAGGTGGGTCTCTACCTTCTTGGGTAACAGTTCTCCCTAAATATTTTCATGCTTCTCCATGGTCCAGGTCTTGTGAGTAGATACTTTTTGTTATGCTAACATCATTGCAAGCTACAGAGAATTTTGGAAAATAAAAACCTCTTAAAAAATTTAAAGACATAATGCCATTTTCGTCTCCACTTTGGAGACATTTGTTTACATACCAGAGGTAAGAACCCTTCTTTACCCCCCTCCTCAAGGAGATATGTTTTATAAGTGTTCTCTCCCTTTCTTGAGGGGCAATGGGAAGATGTATCAGTAACCCCTATGAAATCTTAGAATCTCAATGGGGCGAACAAATCTACATGTGCAGATAATGGTTGTCTCTAACCATTGCTCTGTGGGGATTGGAGCTCTGACTGCTGCATTTTGCTATCAGTAATCAGCTCTCTGTTTCTCTGATGCAGAAAGCCTTGTGTCTGCTACCAACACACACACGCACGCACGCACGCACGCACACACGCAAGCACGCACTTTGGCAGGCCTAGTTGTTTGCAAATAAATGCAGTCAGTTTGAGGAATTTGGGAACTGAAAATATGACCACCAGGTGGCAATAACACACAATAGGGTTTCTTTGGGTAAGGGGTTGACAGGTTTGCACAGGGGCCACTAAGTAGAGAGAAAGGAAGGCAGGAGAACTCCCCAAAGGGAAGGAAATCAGGGGAAGAGCTCACCTGTTCTTACGATGACTCCCAACAGCATAAACAGGAGTCTCTGAGTCAGAGAACTCTGAGAGCAGTACTGGCTTGTAGTCATGTAGAGCCCCAGGATTTAGCATATCTCTGGCTAGCAGATTTGGGGAATAGTTCCATGGGATATGCAAAATAGTTTCAGAATGGCTGAAATATCTGCTTCCTTGGGCTATATATAAGACAACTGGATTGCAAAAATGTGAGTTTGGCATTGGCTGGCTTTCAAACTGTGGTTCCCAGCCTAATGGAAGTAAACATGGGGTTATACAGGTATCATCTTTGGCTTATGTATATAATATGTGGAAAACATCTCAGATCCTCCACTGGTTCTGACTTAACATACCCTTAGCATGAATCTGGGTGGGCTTGTGTCTGCTGTGACCAATATAGCAGAGCACTGCTATGGGGCTTCTGATTCTAGGCTATGAATGGCCATGCAGCTTCTCCCTGGCTCTGCAAGAAAGCTTGAATTGCTGACCTCCTCTCAGAAACAAGTCACTGCCTTGTGAGAAGCTCTAGTCAAATGGAGAAGCCATGCCATGTGTAAGTCTAGATAGCCCTGATTTTGACACATCTCGGTCTGTCACATGAGTGAGGAAGCCCCAGATGCCCTCCCCCCTGGCCATTGGACTGCTCCAAGCCACAGCCTCACAAATCACACATTGAGGAGCAGGTGTGTCATCTCCATTGTGCTTGACTGAATTACTGTTTCAGGTATCTATACCATCAATGCTTTGTTGTTGTTGTTTTCAATCTACTAATCTTGAGGTGGTATTTAATAAAGCAAATAGATAACTACCGTGTTTCCCCAAAAATTCTTATTTAATGAATTTGAAAATAAGACCTACTTACATGTTTCCTTCTGAGTGAAATATAAGGCATCCCCCAAAATAAGCCCCCCCCAGGCTAAACATGAGAGATTTGGTCCATTGATTCTGAAAGAAATGGAGTCACAAGAAATTCACCAGGAAATTCAGGAATTGGATTGTTATGATGGTGTTCCAGAAGATGATGACATGATTGTCATTGAATAAATGAGTAAATTCTTGATACTGTGGGATTCACAGTTTGTCTGGTTTGTGATGACAACTACCATACTACCGTACCATATACAGGTAATAAATTTCCTTTATTTTCATTTAACAATAAATGTGTACTGTATTCTTCTTCATGGAAAAATAAGACATCCCCTGAAAATAAGACCTAGCGCATCTTTGGGAGCAAAAATTAATATAAGACACTGTCTTATTTTCAGGGAAACAGGGTAGTAAAAATGTATAGATTTAATCATGTATCGTCTGTAAACCTATGCATAAGAATTCCATTCAATGTGTTTTTAATGGTTTTTAAATTTCTAAAGTACCCAAGTGTGGTTTCACCAACCACAGTCCACTATTACAGCTGCTGTTTGCCATGTGCAAATGTCAAATATCTCTTTTTATATTATATATTCCCAGAGGGAAGACTGGTCAAGTCGTTTCCTTCATTAAACTATATCAATAGTAAATTATAAGTGTGATAGGTTAATTCAAGTTTAAGGAAAGGATTAGAAAATGCATAGAAAATAATACATGGAGAAATGGAGACAGAGAAATTAAAAGCATACATAAAAATATGGCCCAAGCTAACCTTCCATCATTTAGAGATTCAAAGTATGAAATCATACTATAGATTTTGATAACATCAAGTAGTTCTTTGAAACACATTAATAGTATATAAATAATACCAAAGAATGAATCAAGGCCTGGGATGATTTTCAACATTGAGTTTGAAATTATATCTTGTTAGCTTTTGAAAATGCAGCTATTTAAAATATCACTGTGCTTCACAGCCAGTGAATGGCAGAAGTGGACCTGTAACCCACATTTAAATGCCTAATTCATCCTTTGAATTTTACCAACTTACAAGCAAGACATATTTCAATGATCAAATTATTTTGGTTACTTGCACTTAAACATAAGTGTTGTTTTCGTTCTATATCAAAAGTTTTGAAATTAAGATATTGATACAAAATAAATTTTAACAACATTGAATATTAAGAAAGTTAAGTAGTAAAAATATATAAAATGCTATCAATATTTAGGTAATAGAGTGATTTGATTTAGCTCTCCTGTACTTTGTGATATCCTCTTTTAGCATCTGCTCTATTATGGTTTGTTTTGATTTGTTATTTTCCCCAACATCTATTTGCTCTCTGATATTGTTTTTCTTTCTATTTAGACAATGAATGAAAAAGGTATTCATTGGTCCATTTAAATCAACCCCTTCGAACTCATGTTACATTAAATGGTGGCTCTTTTAAATAGGCCAGCCCCTTGAATCCAAATGGTAGTGCAAATAAATTAAGCCTTTTCATTTAGACTCTATTGACCTGATTCTACTATAATGTATTTTTGTAAACACATCTGTTGTTTATCATAAAAGACTAAAAGTGTATTATAATTAGAAATCTGTCAGTAATTTATTTGCTCCTTAACCACCTGCTTTATACTGAATCATAATATCTCGCGATACATTTTTTGTTATAAAACTAAAGTATATAAATGTGAACATTATTCCATGTTTTGAAAATCATCTCGGTTTCAGCATGATACTTACTACTATTTGTAATGAGTGTTTTGTTTGACATTGTAGTTATCTTGCAAGCAGAGACCAACCCTTTTAAAGGTTTTATTATATTAGTGGTCTTACCAGTAATTATATGACAAAACAAGTACTTTTGCCAATCAGAAAGTGCTCTAATTATTTCATAATTTTACACAGAATATGTCTCTCAAAAACACTATTTTGTCAACTTTTCATCATTGAAAAACTACCTTCTTTAATATGAGAAAACAAATTATTATGATTCTATCATTTTCGTTCTGAGTAGTAAGGAAATGAATAAAAACAGTGCCATTTCAAAATAAAGTTGGAGTACCATCCCAGAAGAATTGCCTTGTAGGTTTTCCCCTTTAATCTCCGGGATGTTTGAACTTGGCAAAAGAATCTTTGGACTAGGCCAAACCAAGTTTGTCTTATAAGCATCTGTTTGTAAAGATAACAGAGAAGAAGAGGTCCTCACTATGAGGACTTAAAATTAAGAACAATGTTTAGAATTGAGTCATCATGCATAGCTAAATTATAGTTTTGCCTATTAGCACGAATAGAAATCCCTTACTTAGCCGAAACCGGTTTGGCTCAGTGGATAGAGCGTCGGCCTGTGAACTGAAAGGTCCTGGGTTCAATTCCGGTCAAGGGCATGTACATTGGCAGCTGATCAATGATTCTCTCTCATTGATGTTTCTAACTCTCTATCCCTCTCTCTTCCTCTCTGTAAAAAAATGAATAAAATATATTTTTTAAAAATCCCTTACTTAGATTATTATCACCAATAGAAATTGACTCCTTCTTCATGTATTTCTCTTAGATTTAAAAAAAAAAAAAAAGCTCTTGCATTTACCTCATAATTGGAGCATTAATTTGCTTTTCTGAATCAGTACTTCCTAGAACTGCAACTGTTTTTTTTTTATCTCAAATAAAAACATGTTGCCTCTTTGTTTTTCTGTTCATTTGTTTGTATTTTAGGTTAGCAGCAGAATTCATTGCTGTTAAAATATTACAATGTCGAGGATTCTTAAAGGAATTACCTTGTAGGTAAAACTGGCATTACTTGTTAAGTTTAGTATGGCTTTAAGGTGTAATAAAGCTAAATCTTTAGAATAGGTACATCAAACACACTCTTACGATAACCAATATACCAGTGGATTAAAAGTAAAATAAATATGATATTTTGATAATAAGGAGGGTTTTAAAATTTTATGTAACAAATCTAGAATATTGTTTTCATGCATTGATAAAAAACATACACAGAGTAAATGTATCCTTTTATAAATTTCAATTGTTACAACATTTTCATCATTTACTAGATCTTGCTTGCCTGACACACAAATTATTAGTATATAGATAAAAAAAGATGAAAGGAAATTTTTGGAGTTCTGTATAAAAGACACTTCAAAGGTATTTGAGAAGAGACACTGGATATATCAAAGGTTTAGGACTTTAGAATTCAAGTAATTAACTGAACAGCCAAGTAATTAAATCTACATTATATTATTTTACTAGTAATTATATATTAGTAATTTGCAATGTGGGAGTGAGTGTGGACATCAGGATGCTTCATTAATGGGTAATAAACAAAAATATAGCCAGATACTGTTTTCCAGGTATGATTTCTAAAATTAATAGGTTGAGAATTCCAGTTTAAACATATTTATTTTCTTATTGAATTAACTTGACACATATTTCAGAGACCATATATCTGTGGATTTATTTATGAACTATCTGCTCTGTTTCATTGAAATGTATTTCTATACTACACCAATATCAGATTGCATTGATTACAGTAGCTTTATATTAAACCTTGATCTCTGATATTAAGGTCTCATACTTCCTCCCATTCCAAGTCAGTTTTACTACGTATTTCTTTTTCTGTATTTCCATATGATTTTTTGACTCAGCTTTTGAGTATATAGAGTAATTTTTCACAAAGATTATTTTGATTACGTATATTGATTTGGACTATATTGACATAATACTATTGAATGTTTTGATATATGAACATGGTATAGCTTTTCATTCATTAGATCTTTAATCTCTCTCAAAATATTGCCATTTTCATTATGAAGGCCTCACATGGTTTTGTGCTATTGTGAACAGTATAAATTTAAATTTTATTTTACAATTGCTCTTTTAATTTAAAAATAGAGAAATGCTAGTACAGAGAAACTCAATAACTTTAAAAAATTTACCTTACATTTTATATTATCCTGTATTGACTTATAAGATCTGGTAGTTCTTTTGTACCTTAATATGGTTACATGTGTACAACCACACATTTGCAAGGAAAATTTTTTTCTCTCTCTCTTTTTTCAATCTCTGTTATTTTTTCTTACTTTATTGCACCAACTAGCCCCTCTGGAAAATACTTGGATAGAAATGGTAGAAGCACACATCCTTGTGTTGTTACTAACTTTATGTGAAAGAGTAATCAGCCTTTTGAGTATAATGATAACAGAATTTTTCATAAATACTGTTTATAAAATTTACTTCTATTTAGAAGTAATTTAGAAATTTACTTCAATTTCTAATTTACTCAATGTCTTTGCTCATGAATGTGTGTCGAATATTCTCAAAATGTTTCTGCATTAATTGATATAATTACATACTTTCCCTATCCCATCTGTTAATATGGTGAATTACATCAATTGATTTTGAATTCCTGTAATAAATGTCCTAGTCGTCTATATAGTAAATAATAAATCACATAAATTTAGTGGAATAAAATAACCATTTTAATGCATATGTGATTCTTTGGCTTAGGAATTTAAACAGGGCACACTGGGGATGGCCTTTAGTCTAAAAGAGCTAGAGAAGCCGTATAATGAAAGCTAACTCAAATTAGACTCTCTCATAAGTAAAAAATAAACCTCAGCTGTATAAAACTGCTGATATCTGGGATAGTTTAGTATAGCAGTTAGCTTGTAATGGGCAATAATGTTGTCTTTCCCACAGATTTGTTGTGAGAATCACATAAGTTAAAAATCAGAATATACTTAGATGTAGGTGTGGCACATGTAAAGTTCTGTATCATTTGTTTTATGAATTAAACATAAAACATTAAGTGCATCTTAATTCATTATGTCCTTTCAAAAACCCGTTCTGCCTGGCATCCATATTTCATGTTAATTGCATCATCAATTTTAGTTCTGACATATTTCCCACAAGCAACTCTTATTTTTACTCCTACTGTCAAAATTCTAGAGCTTTATCTAGGGTAGGGCTTATCAGTCTCGATACTACTGAGATTTGGGCCCAGATCATTAACTTGCAGGTGTTGGTAGCATTAGTGCTGTCCCATGCACCCTACAATAACAGCATCCCTGAGCTCTACGCACTAGATGCCACTAGCAGACTTCCCAGGGTGACAATTTAATGTGTCTCCAGACATTTCCAAATGTCCTCTGGGGAAGCAAAATCATCCACAGTTGAGAACAACTGGTCTAGAATAAGTAGGAAAAGGAAAACATCTGTTTCATGCGAGTGTTACACAGCATGTGCTTGCCTAAAATAGAAACTGCTCTAGCTAATTTAAACAGAAATGTATTTTATGAGGGTACTTACAGTTGTTGAAAGGTGGATCCTGTTCCCAAGAGGTATTCTTAACACAGCAAACCTTGTCCATTAGGAATCCAATACCTCCATCCTTACCTGAAAATTGGGAAATCAAAATCAAAATCTCTGCTACTTTTTCAGCCTTGGTCATGGTAGCATAGTAGATAATCTATGATATGCCTCTCACAAATACAAAACCAAGAGAACACATTAGTAGCTCTTATACTATTGAGGAGGGAAAAAAAAATTCAATTATCTCCGCACATTGGCTTATCAGAGGAAAAGGAGATATCTGACTCTATCCCATTTCCCCCCATTTTGAAGGAGGTTATCAAGAGGACTTAATAGAGAGTTAGCCCGTGAGCTGGACCTGGGCAATTGGAGGCTCCTTACATTCTCACCTGTCCTTGGAATATATATTTAACCCACTGTTCCTAGGAGACACTCCAAAGGTGCAGTCATGAGAGTAGTGTGTTATTGAGACCTGGACTGTACACAGACTGAACCAAGTTAAGGCCTCTATATAAACTGTTCAGATTCGTTTTGTTTGTTTTGATAGTTAATCCTCATTCCCAAATATTTTTCCATGGATTTTAAGGGAAAGTGGAAGAGAGAGAGAAAGACAGAGGAAAATACCAATATGAGAGAAACATATCGATTGATTGCCTTCTACACAAGCCCCAATCGGGACCCAGGCCAGGGAGAAGCCTGCAACCAAGGTACATGTCCTTGACCAGAATCGAACCTGTGACCCTTCAGTCCTCAGGCAGACACTCTGTCCACCGAACCAAATTAGACAGGGTTAAACTGTTCAGATTCTGCCAGGAAGGAGACCTACAGTCACTCAGAATAAGTTCCATTGCTTTAGAGACCTACAGTCACTCAGAATAAGTCCCATTGCTTTTTACAACTTCCACCTACCAATCTGGAGTTGTCTGCCTTTTTTTCTTCAGTCTTTCCTTGCCCTTTATGCACATGGGTAAATTTCAAATCTCACCCTGGGGAACTACCAAGACTGAACCAACAATTGGTGAGCCAGCCAGGAGACCAAAAGTCTTGGAAAAGAGGCATCTTTGAGAAAAAGTCCAGGTTGGCCATCAACCTCTATGTGTGTATCTTATACGCTTGTGGATAAGGTACAAGTCTATCCCAGCCCCCAAGAATATAAAAGAGATATAAGTCTTTGTAGGTATTTTGGGGTTTTGGAGAATTTTTATTCCCCATGGGGCACAGTGCCTCTGTCTCTCTGTGGGACCAGGGTCAGAGCAGCAAGCCACCTTTGAAAAGGCAAAAGTGCTAGTGAAGCAGACTGAAGCTCCGGGCATCTCCCATGAAGATCTGCCATTTGAGTTCGATGTGTCTGTGACTCTGGAAGGTTTAAGTTGGGCACTTGGCAGAGACAACCGAGGGAGAGAGTACCCCAAGGATTTTGGCCTCAGTTCTGGGGGGGGGGGGGGCAGAAACTCTATATACCCCCCATAAAGCAACAGCTCCTAGCAGTGTACACAGAGCTTCTGATGAAGGAACAGTGTATCCTGGTGTGACCAGGTAGACTGAGAATATGTTCACCTCTGTCAGACTCAAACTCCCACTGCGACCAAGTGGCATGCCTATCAGCCGCAGAGGAGCACCCTGTCCACCAGCCCACTATCTCTAAAATGGGAGCACTACTAGGCCTTGTAGGGTATGTAGCTTCTCCAAATGCCCCACTCCTATTTCTGTGGCAATCCCTGTAACTTATAGAGAAGGAGCAGGGGAAATCCCTGCTAATGCCTGGTGTATAGACGGGTCTAACCTGGGCAATTCGTCTGCATGGACTACAGTCACTACTCAGCCCAACACTGACACCATGTGGATGTAAACAGGAAGGAACCACATCAGCCAGTGAGCAGAACTTAAGAGTGTTTTTGGTTAGTCTGGCTCATGGTTACTCAAGAGCCATGGCTATTAACCTTTGCACTGATAGTTGGGCTGTCCTACAAGAAATGACCCTATGGCTTGGACAATGAGAAGCCAACGTATGGATGAACACCCATCCTTGTGGGATCAGGATCTTGTAGAAAGACATTTCGATTTTCCTGCAAGCTCCTGAAACAGATTTCACCATTTTCCAGGTGCAGGCTCATGAGGCATTGAGAGTCCCTGGTAATCAGGAAGCTGATGCCCTAGCCCAGGTATGAGACTCTTCAGTAGGTACAGCAGATTGAGTGCACAAAAGGAGGGGCCACCATAGTACCTGGAGGAGATTGCATATTGCCAAGGATGCTTGATAGCCCTCGACTTGCTAATGTAGGAATAGCATGCACTGTGTGCACTAAACAATGCCCAAGGCAACAACAAAAAGGAGCCAGGGGCCATCCACCAGAGGTCCCAACAAGTGAAGGACTGACAGGCTGGTTATACTGGCCCCACCCTGCAAGTGAGAATTCCAAATATGCCTTGTTTTGTACTGACACCAGGCTCTCCCATTGGCATGCAAACCAAGTTACAATCACTAGGGGATTAGAGACACTGAGTACCTTGTATAGATACTCTCATTGAATAGATAGTAATAGGGGGTTCACATTTGAAGGGTCCTGATATGCAAGACTGGAGAAAGGAACATGTTAATGAAGGTACCATCTCCCCTATAACCTGCAGACAGATTAATTTACTAACAAGCAACCACCTTGGCCTGGTGGGCTAAAGAAGTGCTCCAGGCTTTAATACATTTGAAAGATCCATCAGTAGGGCCTATTTGCTGTGGTATCTGCCTCCAGTGCAAACACAGAGCAGCCAAAGGAGCTGCCTCCATGCTGCTGAAACCTCATGCTGACACTCAGGACACACTGTGGGAGAGGGAAAGAAGCTGGTCAGAGCCAGTCATGTGGGGTGGGTGTTGGTGAAGGTCATCAAGAGGATGTAATTCCTAGGGACATCTAGATGGAGGCAAATGCAAACTTGAGAGAGAGGTGTGCTGTGGAGACTTGAGATCTGCCCACAACAAGCCTGCCACGTTATCGTGCTTTTTAAGACCACCACCTGCCGCTCTGTGGTCTGCCTCTTTATCAGGTCTCTTCCTGCCCTCCATGCAGAGTGCCAGGTACCCATCCCCCCTTGATACTCCAGACACTGTGCACCCACAAACCTCCAACTGCATGTGATTATTTCTGCTGAGGGAAAGCTAGGCTGAATTTGAAACCAAACTAAATGAGTCTGGGAAATGCAGTCTTTAGCTTTGTGACCTCTGACAAGAAGGTGTGCATCTTACCATAGAATAGAGTTGAGTGATCCACTCGGCAATATCTGCCTGTACAGTCTGTGACAGTAATTCCTAATAAGTGCTTACCTTTACAATCTGAATCTAACCTATGCTTCAGGCTTTTATCTGCACTTTTCCCTTTATGAGACCTATATTCTAGGGAAACTGCCTTTTAACTACTCTGCACTCATCCACTTAGCGTTCTGCAGAGTACCTATTTCCTATCTTTGGGTTTTTGTTGTTGGTTATATGCTTCTTTTTTGTTATTTCCTTCCACTAAGACTCCATTAACCAGCGGAAAAATGCTTAATGTTAAGAAAACAGGTTAAATGCCACATCATCCATGATTCCTTCTTTAACTGTCCTCACGGAGAGTGCCATATGACCTTGAATTTTAAAAATTGTTTAGTGCCTCCATTAATAGAAACTATCTTGTGGGCATTTATCTTGGCTTCCTTATTAAAGTGTGAGTTTCCTGAAAAGCATCCATGTGTAAAAGTTTGTCGAATAAATTTATAAAAATTATTAGCAACCTACTATATTGGGAGTGTATTAATTTTATTTGCTTTATAAAGCAAACACATTTATAAAAATTAAACGTATATATATATATATATAAAAAACATAATTATATATATAATAAAAGTATAATATGCTAATTAGACATGACGTCCTTCCATACGTCCTCCCATCCTTCTGGACAAAGCCAGGGCTGCAAGGGAAACCCGGGTCCTGGGTGCCAGAGGGAAGCTGGTGTTGGCAGCTGGGGGAAGGAAGGCCTGCGGATTTCATGCATTGGGCCTCTAGTGCTGTAATAATAATCTTTGAATAGAGCTTTTGAAACAACAGGACTTAATTATTTAAACCTGCACATAAACCAATAATCTAGAAAAGTATTAATAAGAGAAATGAAGTTTTAATGTTTAATAATATTACTTTGTAAATGTTGAAAATAACAATGTCTCAAACATTTGCATGCTACCAACTAGTCACCACGATTTACACAAAGTGGAATTTAAGAACAAATTTTTGCTAGCTTATCCTCTGATTACAACATATATGATTCTTATCTGGTGAATCAACGTAGGTCAATGTTCCCATACTTTATATTCCTAAAAATTTACTCTCTACATTAATAACTGTTATGACAATAAAAAGGGGGAACCAAACTGGAATAAACATGACCTATGTCTTCAGTGCTACAGCGAGGGAGTCAGCTCCCTCAGCTGAGCTGGGCAGAGATTCAAAGGCAGGGAGAGAAAAAACTACAGTGGAAAGAAGGGAAAACGTCAAGAATGTTCTGGTTAAAGGTTCTGGTCCGGGGGGAAATACACACTTAGCTTTCTGTGTGTGTGTGTGTGTGTGTGTGTGTGTGTGTGTGTGTGTGTGTTTTCTGAGTTAAATAAGTGGGGATAAAAAAAATACAAAATTTGGCAGCTATTGACAAAATTCTGGCTTTTCTGGGCACATAGTCCCAGAGGCTGTTGAGCTCCTGGACTTCTGGGTCAGAGTTCTGTTGTCACAGATTCTCTGGCCATGGTTTATTTGCATGTTCAGCCTCTTACTGTTTCAATTACATGCTCCAACATCTGGGTGTCTTCCTTTCTTATTCCCCACTTCCACCATTCATTCTCTTCATTTAACCAACAAATATTTATAGAGCACCTAATATATTAATGAAGCTCCATCAGGCAGTGCCTGTATACAATGGCCCTAACTTTTTAGGGCTTATAGTTAACAGGAAATGTGTGTAGTTCTATGTGGGTTTATTTGTTTGTTTTGTTTTGTTTGTGTGTTGTTTTTTTTAAGTGGGCCAGGGAGGTGGTAGGTAGATGGAGTTGGCAGCATGGATTCAAATTTGTCCTCATGACTGAATGCTAAAGATCCAACAATGTAGGCTAGGTAATAGGCATTGACCCAATGGGGAGCCCTCTGAACTGATGGCAGCCTATTAGGAGCTCTGCAATTAGGAAAAGACTTGATTCGCTGGGGTCAAACCCTGATCACAGTATAGATAGGTCATGGTGGTATAAAAGGAGGGTGTTGGATTAAGCAGGAGTGGCTCACAGTTGTGGAAAAATTAAAGAACAAGCTATTGAAAACAGAATCAAATCTCAGAAAAGAGCTCAAGTTCAGATTGTGCCTTCCCTTGCAGTGAGGAATTATAAATAATGGTAACCTACATAGGATACATTCCCTTTCTCAAACTCAAATGGTAGAGTCATTTACTGATGGAGTTAAAAAATTAGACCTGCCATATAAATATTTTCTCCCCTCACAGATTATGCTAGATATGCAACCATGAAACCTTCCAGGAACTCCAACGCTGGATAATTCTATTCTTGATTTTACCCATATTTTGCCAAAATTGGTGCTCTAATCATACCCAATCCTTAGAGCTTCTGGAGCCCCAAAGGGTAAGCAAACACTATCTTATTGAATAAAATAGAAGAATAATTGTACATAATCATGATGGTGGGGAGCAGATTTATATTGGATTGAGTCATGTGGTAAGAAGTCCCAACCATTCAATAGCCCAGTCTACCTTCTGTCTACTAAAGTCAGGCACTTCGGTTCTGTAGCTGCACCTTTCACTGCCTGATTTTAACTCTGGGATCTGAGTACTCCAGGGTGTCGAAAGAATTATTTTTAAAAATTAATGAAAACTCCTAGAAAGGGAATTTCAAAGCAAGTTAGAAAACAGAAAAAAAAAATCCTGAACGTGTCACCAAAGTCACTATAACCCCCCATTAAATACTGAGCAACTACAAGGAAGAATTAGTTTTTTTTTTAGTTTTTTATTAGAAAGGAATTTCTGATAAATGGCACAGAAATACAGAGGTAGTCAAGTTATATTTTCAGTCTATAGTGTAAGAAATTTTACTTTGTGCATATATAACTTTTTAAATTAAAAATAATATTATAAAAATAGAAACCTATCTTGTTTGAGAGGTATTTAAGTGTTACGTGATCTTTCTGAAAAATATGCACAGAATAATCTTTTTTTCTGTTAAAATTAATGTATATTTTTAAATGTAGATAGGTAGCTATGAATATATATTATTGAATATATTTGCATGAATATATTTTTGAATATATATGAAAATGGAAGATATGGACTTATGCTTAAATATGCACTCAAAATGCCTGAAAGTGTTGGCGGTATGGTGGTAAGCATAGCTACTATCCACAAAGGCCTGGGGAAATGCACAACAAATGGTTCCAGCTCTACATGAAGAGTACACTTATGGGATAAAAATTAAGGGAACTAGGAATATCTAATTTTTATATTATCTATATGTCTGTACTATTTGAACAATATTTAGGAATGAGCAATACTATTCTATAATTTAAAATAAGCCAATGTGCTAATAAAGCAGATGAAAAGACATAATGTGATTAACTAGGTAAAATTTTTGAGCAGAAGGAGAATATGCAATCTATTTGAACAGATATCAGTGATGTATTATAATAAGGACTGGGACATAAAGAACGGAAGGAATGAGACCATGGTGAGATATTAAACACTATAATTATCTAGAATTTCAAATGTGTTTGTTAATTTCCTAATAGAAAAGTACTCTCTTAAGATATTATAATGTCTTCATCTCATGAAAAGAAATCCCTTCCCTGTTGTGTAAACACATTTATGTTTTTGCTTCTCTATTTTATTTTTTAAAAATACTCTCCAAAACATTCATATACAAGATATGGTAAAAATAATTCAGTTAAGTGTTTGACCTTGAATGCACAAATAAAACCCCAAATATGCTGTCTACTTGTAGGGAAACAACTGATATTTTAGTTATTCTAAGGAAATAATGCCATGTAAATACCCTTTCTTTTTATAGAAAACTGCTGTATATGGATTTTATTTTGACATCTTACCATAAGCTCTGGTTGCTTTTGTAGTGAAAACCCTGCAATTCATCTGAAAGGTCATTCAGGACTAGGCACAATAATTTCGGCTGATCAAATCAATTATTTATACAATGAACTACAGTATGGTTCCCTCCAGAAATTACCTTATTATATCTACTCACTCCCACTGAACTCTAAGAAAAGTGACATTTTGAAATACAAAGCTTATTCTCTTCATTGCACTTAATACGTGTATCGGCATCTCTCTGTGGCTCTTTTCTCTATTGAATAGCTGTCAGTCAGCAAGAGAGGGCCCCTTTCCTCCGCACAGGCACAGTGGGTTTTCCTTGACATGATGGGAAATTTTCCAGTTGGCAAAGGTAAAGATTGAGGGAGGTAAAGCTTTGGACTCAGCATGAGAGGTAATAGAGCTATTAGCCAAATAGCAACTTCAGAGATGCTGGTGGTGCACAACCAGGCAGCAAAGAAGGAGGTTTATTGTCCCGAGGGGCACGGATTTAGAAAGTGTTTGGCAGAATTACGCATGCCACTCGAGAGGGAAACATTTTTCAAAATAGAGCTTCTGGTGTGGAAATTGGGGTTATTTTAAATTAACAATTATATTTAGTAAGTAGAGAAGCATTTTCCACAAAAGGGACAAGATACTAACATCAGGATAATGATATAATTTGAAATTAAATTACCTGCTACCAAGCACTTTAACTGTAATAAAGTAATCAATGACCCTTATGACCTCTACATTTTATTATATTCTCTGGTGTTGTATTTATTTGTTACAACAAGATTGACCTGTTCTAATAATGACCCTATAATAATAAACAATGTTCAGGATAATTTTACATCTGTGTTTATTTAACTTTTTTATACTCAGATGAAATTAGAAATTATGCAAAATATTTCTATTTTTAAAATAATAGTTTTAAAACATGTTTAGACAATCTTTGGAGCCCCATGTTATTCTATAACCAGGTATATCTTAGAAGGAGAAGGATTTTTAAATGTGATAAATCACCTGGCAAATTGGAGAATGGAATGCTGTAAATTGCTGTGCAAAGAACGTACCTCAAACCTTTGCAGTTTATGTGGGTCCTCCGGCTCAGTATAGTGACAAGCCTGTGGTCAGTATTTTGGCTGGGACTGTGGTCATCTAAAAAATCCTCTTGACTATGAACTTCCAATATGGGTGTTAGTAGGATTCAGTTCCTTCTGGGCTATTAACTGTGGACCTTAGTTTCTTGCTGGCAAGTGGATGGAAGTTACCTTCATGTCCCAGCCATGTGAGACTCTGCTGAGGCCAGTTCACAATGTGCCAGCTGGCCTCCCTTAGAAGGAACTGGCAAGGTAGCACATGTAGGAAGCCACATTCTATGTGTAACCTAATCCTGGGGTGACATTCTATCAGTTTTGCAATATTATATTTCTTAGAAGTTATTGAGTTCAGTCCACAATCAAGGGAAGGAATATCCAGAGGCAGGAATCATTTAGGGCCATCTGAAGGCTACCATAATTGTTTGGTAACATTAGATTGGCTTCTAGTTGAATTGTGAATTTAATGCTTGTGATAAGAAAGATTTGTATATTATCAGCAATATTTGTATATTATCAGAAAAAAGCAACTGGGTAAAAAAAATGTATCAACTTCTTATGGTAAATTTTCTTAAAATTTTTAAACTTAATTTCCCCTAATGTGATGAACATAAAATTATACAGTTGAATTTGTAAAAAACTAAAATCACTTGCAGAAAGTTGTTTGTACTGAGAAGTTCCTTAGAACAATTTAAGAAAGAAAATATTTCACTAGCCCTTGAAGGTTATCACAAAAAAAATGTTCTTCAAAAAGCAATTGTCATGAATTTTAGACATATGATCCCTCGAGCTTAGAAGAGACCATGTGTCCAGCTAGCTCAATTTATACATTTAAAAAGAACAGTGACATGAGTATCATGAATAAATATTGTCAAACTCATTGTCAAGTGCATGCCATTCAACCAACACATGCATCTACCTACATCTGTTTACATATTAGACATCACTATTATTTAGCCAAATAATGAAAGCAAATAAACAAAAATATTATAGGCCAAAAACAATGGAAACAAAAAACAATACATGCTTATATATTAAAAAATTTATAATTCTTTAAATTAAGTTTATTTTATTGTTATTTAACTTAAGCTATAGCAAATGAAATATTTTAGTAGAGACTCCTGACAAATAAGAGTCTATAATGCATTATATTGAAGAGGGGATTCTTGGAGGTTTAGTTAGAACCATCTAGCACTTCAGTATGCTATTATATTAAGTATTTAATAGTTCTAGAAGTGAATTAACAGAGATAAAGTTAATAGCTTTTTCCTATCACCATCATCTCTAACTTGTCTTCTGTCTCCATCCTTGCTCACCTATAATTCAATTTAACATGGCAACTAGAATGATCCTATTAAAATTCATATCAATAACACGCTTTCTCTTTTTCTACCTTGGAGTCAAATAAGAAGCCACTGGTTAAATCCGCCAATGGCTCATTCACAGTAAGGAAAAGCAAAAGTCATTAAAGTAATAAAAAGAACCTGCAACATCCAGTCCCTACGATCTGTCTAATATATTTCTACCTTGTTCCACATTGTTATTCTGCTCCAGACACAGGCTCTTTTAGGCTAATGATGCCATGGGGCAGGGACAGGTGCTCTTGGCATATGCTATTTGACAAGAAGATGATTTTCATGAAGTCATTTATAATCAAACAGCAAGTCAAATAGGTAAAGTTTTTCAGTGTTAACAGAATTTAGAGAAGAGTATGAAAACAAAAGACAGTATTCAATTTCAAATAGAAGGGCCAGAGAAATATGTGTTAAGTGATCAAGAAATCAAGGTTTGGGGAAGATGTAACTATTGGCAATTATAGGAACACAAGATCAAGCCTAATTTAGGCTGTGGTGTTGAAACTACATCAAGTATATTATTATTATTATTATTATTATTATTATTAGACATAGAATATTATGTGCACAAAGAACAATAAAAGGTAATGCATTGCTGCAGCTATGCATTATTAAATGTTTCAACTCTATTTTCTTATTTTTACAATCAAAAAGTCATTGTACTAGGAAAAACTAATAAAATTATAAGATTTGTTTTAATTATTGGATAATTATTTAATTATATAGTATATATACACAATATAGGTTATTTTTGTCTTTTGTAAGTAAGTTCAAAGAACAGTTAATTCATGTGTATGGGCATGCGTTTACTTTTCTGTTAGATTTATTCAGGTGAAATTTTTAAGTACATATTTTTTATATAAGATTTGTATATTTCATTGTGTGTCCACCACCCAAAGTCAAAACTTCTATCACCATATATTTAACCCCCTTTATTCTTTACAATCTCCCCACCAGTATTCCCACTGATAACCCCATACCATTGTCTGTGTCTATGAGTTTTGGGTTTGTTTTTTTGTTTGTTTGTTCATTTATTGCTTACAGTTTTATATTCCACATGAGTGAAATTATATAGTTCTCAACTTTTTCTATTTGACTTATTTAGCTTAGCATGACAACCTCAAGGTCTATCCATGGCAGCATTTCATTTTTCATATAATTTAGTAGTAATATTCAGTTATCTTATTTACTTTTATAATTTTGGGAGAGTAGTGTAATTGCAGTCTTTATGGACAACAATTTATCACCTACAATATAGTTCCTAGCCTGGCAATAAAATCAAAATAAGTAAGTGTGACTTTCTTTTATTTATTTTTTTAGCATTTAGGGAAACAAATAACGGAGTTAAATAAAGATTATGTTTTTGTGCTATAATTTTAAATTCAAATTTAATTGAATTAGGTATTGCTTTAATTGTCAATTTCATATCTATTTACCCGAAGGAATCTTTTCGCCCAGCTTTCTTTTAAAGAAGTATAAAAACAAAAATCTCATTCTTTAAAAATAATACATTTATTATTCTATAAAATTTAATAGACAGTCTTACCCTCTAACCCATGACTTTTCCTAATATTAACACCACTATTTAAGAATTGCTAGGTAGAGAACAATTAGTATTTGAAATTATGTGAAAATAAATAATAAAGGATATTCTAAAGACTTGTCTTAGAGTTAGTTGTATATGAATGTGAAATATGAATTGTTCAATCAAGGCAAGTTATACTAATTTTAAACTTAGAGTTTTTGTCTAAAAATATTATTCTTCCAACTCAAAATAAGTTTTATTTTCTAAGTTATTTTTTTATAATATAAGTGGTTTCATTCTTTCATTTTTCCCCCTGGAAAAGAATACCAATAAAATTAGATTTTTTTTTTCCTCATTAAAGTCTACTCATTACTTCCAATTTCCAACAAGAGATCTTTACATCTCTAGCTTGGGCAATAAGTTAAATCCAAGAAATTTCTCCTCCTGTTATAAAATGATATCATGTACCATGTGGATGGTGATTTTCTTGTTATGTCCTCCATGTCTCGGCCTCACCCACTCACAGATAATTCGATTTTTGGGTAAAACTATTACTTCACAGTAGAAAGGACTGACGTAGAAAATTTTTCTAATCAACATTTCACAAAATACCTTTTCATTTGTCTTTTACAACAAACCAGGCAGAAAATGTTAATTTCAAAAAGAAAAGAAGCTCTGTCTTCATAAAACAGCAGTATGGGTTGTGTTGAAGTCTTATCTACTTATGATAAAGTTAGAAAGACTAAAGACAATGTGATATTTTATTTTTACAATATGTTAAATTTCAAATTTTGTCTCCAATTAGGAAATTCTATCTTTCATATTATATTGAGGTTTATATAATTTACAATTAGGTTTGGCTGCAAGTAGCTAACAGGTTAAATTTGAGATATTTATGAGATAGGTAAGTCAAGCTATCAATAGATGGATAAAGAGTAAAGTCATAAATAATATGTTTTTTTTTTAATTGCTCCTTGCTCCTATTCATTCCTCTTTATCCAACCTATGTTCTGAAATAGGCCCATCCTTACTAGCTTTTATTAGTGTGGATGATTTACAAATAGAAAGAAGACTTAGTACAGAATACAGGAATATTACACACTATTTTTTTTATGTTCATCACTGAATCTATTGTATAGTGTTCATGTGCTAGAAATAAGATATCACTTGGTTGGCTAGATGTTCACAAATAGATGGTTTATACAATTCTAATTAGAGGACTCTGATGTTAGCCTAGATCAGTGAAACCCAGAATTGAGTCTGAATAGTTTCCTTACTTTCAAGAGCACTGCAAAATGCTACCTAAATTCACAAGTGGTGATAAGTAGGCTTTTGACAATGTCACTCCCTATGTTCCACTGGGTGTACATCCTGAATAAAACAGAAGAGAGGAAATATCTTAATCATCAAAAGTTCTTTAGACTGGCCCAAACTGGCCCCAAAACCTGCCTTAAGCCTTGAGGAATCAATGTTCTCTCCTCTGTTTTCAATCTGGATAGCCACGTAAGAGTCCACTGCTACATGAACTATTCCTTGTGCGAGAATTACAACTCTATTTGCTCTAGACCTCATATAACCAACAGTTAATTCAACAATCATTTACTCTGAACCTATTATGTTTTACGCAATATGCTTAACATGGATGCAGCAACAGTAAGAATGGTAGAGGTTTTCAAGGACCCTGAAGTCTAGTGTGAGAAAGAGGCATATTAACAACTGTGACCTGTAGTATGTATCTAACCTTTAGCCATTAGAATTAAGTTCTATGGAAAGACCAAGGAAGGGTGTTTATTGTGCATTGTGCATATTCTCAGATTCCCTGTACCACCTACCTCCTCCTTCCCTTCCTTAGTGCCTACATGAGACAAATCGCCCACCCACCTCTAGATTTGCATAAAGTGCCCTACTGGAGGTATGCAATTTGGCTGTTCATTCAACCTCTGAAGCACAAGAAGATGCAATCTGAAATGTTAGCTTCCCATTTTGTTCTCTGATTAATGCAAATTAGAAATCAGAGAGAACAGTGGCTGGTATACTACCCCCAGCTCATTTTTCTCCTCTATGGAATACTTCAAGGTGTATTTTCTCCTTACAAACTGTCCAGATCAGCTCACATGCTCAGAATACAAACCTGAGGAACAGCTCTCTGTACCTTTTTGCAGCTCACACCAAAGCAGTAGCAAAGCACATAAAGTCAAGCACCACATCACTTCATGTTTCCTTGCTACTTCTCTGCTCACTCTCATCACCTATAAAATACCCCAAACTTCATCTCTGCCTCTGGTTCTAGAATATCTGGGTGCATACACATAGTTAACTTTGCTTAAAGATGATCATGGTTTTAACATATACAAAACAAAAACAAAAACAAAAAAACACCACACACCCACAAATGTTTTGCCTAAAAGTATGATAAAAAATGTTTTATGATGTCAACATTATTTTTAATGCAAAGAAGAATCCCATCTTAAAAAATCAAGAGTGCCCTTTGTTCAAATAGCATTTCAAGCAAGGCTACAATGGAACAAATCACACTGAGGACAGTGTCTATGCATATGGTTATCAGTTGTATTTTGCACAGTCTCACAGTTTAGGAATTCAATAGAGTATAAAATTCAGTCTCAGTATTTGCTCAATAAGCCATTAGCCCTGGTTTAAAGCTGAGCTACACTTTATTAAGTGCACTTGCTATGGAATATTGACAGCCCTATCTAAGGGTTCTCCTTTAATCCATCTATATTATTAAATGAAAAATTAAATTTAAAAGTATTATGACAAATAATCCCCAAGGGAAAAGAAGTGATGAAATCTTATGATGCAGTCAAAATTTGATTTGAGATATTCATCAGATAGTCAATTGAAATGAAAATAAATTTAGTAACTGATGATGGTAGTTCCATCCTTAGTGAGAAGAATGAAAGCCAGGGAGTGTTTCTGTTCATCAAAACACGGGGTTTCCCAATTCTCCATAACAGTTATAAAAGACACAACAGGTTCAAAACGAAGTCATTTGTGTTAAAATCCCATGTCAGGGAATTGAAACTTAACACCTAACTTAATTACAGCTTCAGTCTTCCTGGGGAATGTGACCTTTAACCAACCAATCTGGAATTTCCTGGTCCCTTTCTGATCCCCTTAGGAGGGTGACCTTGCCTGAGACAATGTAATCTTTGCTAATAATTTTCCTTTTTCTCAGCTGTCCTGCCTCTGTCTTTAAATGCTCTCCTTTTCTGTAGCTCAGGGGAGTTCCTTCCTATTGCTGGATTGGATGCTGCCCGATTCATGAATTGTTCAATAAAACCAGTTAGATCTTTCATATAGATCACTTTAAATCGTTGCTACTTAACAAAAGACTTTCTACCTCTAATAGTTACCATGCATGCACAGTTTATTATAGAATGTCTGGCATAAAAAATATATTAAATCAGGATTAATAAACAAATGTTGACATATCAACTGTCTTCTAACCCACTAAACAATGCAATTTTTAAAAGCAAGAGGAACTAGTTTTGTGGTACATCTTCCCAATTAATAAAACTCGAAACAATTTTTTGATGAAGTTTATAATAGTGTCAAATGACAAAGCTAAAACAATGTAGTAACTACTTTGATGTCCTTATTCAAGGGAAAACAGTCCATGAACTTGGGCAACAGCTAGTTTCACAGAGCACTGAAAGAGGCAACATGAATTAGGGCGTGCTTGGCTAGAAGGAAATAAATTCATTTTTTGCCAGCAGGTCCTATTTTGTAGAGTAAGATAAGCTAGCTAATACTGAGTTGGAAGATGGTGATTCCTGTGTATCACATTTTCTTGACAGGTGTTTCCCAAAAGTGCAGCGGACTTTGGTTTAGTTTGATGGGGGCTAAGACACTGGAGTAGCCTCCATGTTGTGTGTCCTAATATATGAACTTTCTGTATCAATAATAACAGGCATTCAGCCTTTTATCTGCTGTTTCTGGCATTGTAGACGAGTGGATACTGTGAAGATCCTTCACAATTAAAATACAACCCTGGGAAAAATCACATCAGACACATTTTATATATCGCTTACCTTGACCAAAATAAGGTAAATATGCACAACGGTCTGTGCCCTGATTTGATCAGTATACTCTGTTCTTCCATATTTAAATCTATCTATGATTTCAGTTATATCAGCTTACCCAAAATAGATCTGATTCTGCAAGACTGACTTGCATTAGCCAAATTCAGAGGAAACTATTAAAACTGTCTAGAGCTGTCACAGAGCTTTCCAGTAAAGGACTCGTTTCTTAGCATCAGGCTTTCTGGAAAGTGAAAGGTTATTAGAAGTGTGTGTGGTGTTTATAGAGTTATTACATTGTGACAACTTACCAGAAACCATACATATTCGCAATTAATTTCTGGATTATTTAAGTGTGTAACCCTTATGTTTTTCTTAGGCAAGAATATTCTTACTTGCTGCTAGCTGGGAAAGAGAGAAAAATATTACATAAAAAATTCCAAGATTCTAGCATGATTTCTAATAAAGAAGAATGATTGAATTATAAGTGCAGAGGGAGAGGTTTCTGCTCGTGGGTGGTATTTGTATTTTAAGAGACAACATTTCATGGATCGTAGGTTCAAGCAAATACCCATTGTGCTAGACATTAACTGCCACTTAGCAATAGTGACAGAGAAGTAGAAAACATCTGGTTGAGGATAATGAGCCAGAGCTTCTCAGCTCCCTTGGATGCTAATAGCATTGGGCAAAGGTCATGGTGGAGGGCCATCTGGCTCCCTGTGTAAAGAGATGTAGAGATGCTTCCTAGCACTGCAAACCATCAGCATATTTGTAAAGAGCAGCAGGTAAGAAAATCTACCAAGTCATAAATATTTAATGAGCCATTTAAAATATTGTACATTAATACATTTCATTAGTAATATGGCTACTAAATATTAGATTTGTTTCACAAACTACTGAAACAAAGCATTATAATGTACAAATTCACCGAACCATATTATGATACAAGACAGATTATTGCTCATGTATTTAAATTTGGGGGCAGGGAAGCTATGTGCAAAACTGTAACTAAATAAGAATTAGCTTTCAGGAATTAATTTCCTTTTATGATTTTCCTTAACTCTTACCTTCAGCATATTTCTATCAAAAATTTCTAAGTGGGAAACATGTGGCATCACTCAAATGAATTGTAATTTATTTTTTATAGCAAAAAAATTGTATGGAGTATGTGCTGTATATCAGATGCCAGGCTTGGCACTGAGAACAGAACAAAATGAATGCCCTCAAAATATGAGCATTTAGCCCTAGCTAGTATGGCTTAGTTGATTGAGCATTGGTCCATGCACCAAGGAGTCACCAGTTCAATTCTGATCAGGGCACAGGGCTGGGGTTGCCTGCTGGATCCCTAGTAGGGGGCCGACAGGAGGCAGTCCATTAATGCTGCTCTCCCTCCCTCTCCCTCTTTCTTCCTCTTACTCTAAAATAAATAAAAGTAAAAAACATAGTAAAAAAAAACAAAAAAAAAAAACTAATAGTGTAATAGAAAAGGTTACAGAAACGTTTACAATACATTAGTTTGCAATGCAGTCTAATGCATGCTTTAATAGAAACCTGCACTGGCCCTTTGGGGAAAATAGTCAAGACAAATTTTACCACAGAAGTGCTACCCAAGTTTAGTAAATAAATTGATGTCATATTTCTCCCAGCAAGTATTATTTCCCCCTGAAGTTAGTGGAGCAAGACCAATGGATTTAAAAAAATAAAAAAATAAAGCATGATTTAAGTCATCAACCTAGAATAAGATATTAGAACCCTCCCTCTCCCCCCGGAAAAAAAAAAAATGACATGAACTCAGATGGCTCTGAGGACTTAAGTTTACATTGGTTAATATAAATTAGTACACTTATCTATATATATAAAAGTCCAGAGACCGAACAGTGGAATGACCAGAAGGACTGAAATGACCGGTGGCTATGACACATACTGCGGCGGCCAATGGGCCAGATCAAAACTCTGATTGCCCCCCTAGCCTTCTGTGTCCCCTCCCCCTGACCATCCCCCTTCCTAATCAGCCCCAATCAGAGCAGGAGGCCAAACCCCAACTATGCATGAATTCCTGCACAGGACCTCTAGGATATAAAATAAAAGTGTATTCTTTCTGTGCTATATGTGAATGAGATTTTTCAAATAATTACTCAGAACACTGGATAGAAAAGTAAAGACATTCCATAATTCTTAAAATTAGGGAGCCAGGAGCCTAACTAAAATAATGCCTTTGAAATTGGAGAGTGCTAAACTGAAAATCCTCAGTCTACCATTTTTTTCCATGAGAACTTGTTAATATTTAAATAAGAATGTGAATTAATAAACCCACACACTAAGTAACTAAAAGAACTTTTGCACAGCAGGCAATAAATAAATGTTAGTCCTCATGCTTCATTCTCAAATCCACTCTTCCTTTTACTCTCAAAGGAAATCCTGGTGGCTGGATGCCTTTTGCCTTCCTAACATTTCTTTAAGGAACTTTGTCTTCCAACACTCCCCCGTCCCTATGCTTCTCCAACTTCAGTAAAAGTTCTGTTTCCCACTGGAGGCTTCCTGATATCACCTGGCCACCACTCCTTCCTCCTCTCCAAAAGAGCCTTAAAGGTCCCTGTAATTTTCCACTTGCTTCCTTCTGGAGGTCACCTCCAGGCTTTGTTCTCTGCCATCCCTAGACCATGTGGCCCCAGTGAGAATTCAGCTCTTGTTGGAGCACAGGACAGGGGGCAGAAGAGTAATATTTTACTTAGATTATTTTAATCCCATGTAAAAGAGTATTTACTGATATAATCCATATTGCTCAGGTAATTAAAAATTTATAACATTACTTCTCCATTTAAATATCATTTTAATAATGTAGTAATAACAAAAAGATAACTGCATTTGCTCTTCCCCCATTTGGTACCATAAAAGTCAGAGGTTTAAAGGAATTACAATACTTAAAAGAAATATTATTTCTTAAATATTTGCTAAAGTCAACTTTATTCCCCCCAGAAATGATATTTCTGAGCAGTTGTGTTGTCTTATAAAGGAATAGCAGTTATAGTAAGCTATAATACATACTACTCACTCTAGCTACTATAACCAGAAAATTCTTCAAACAGAATGAACATTAGTTACTTAAAGGTTAACTTCTATAAGAGGTTCCTCATCATTTTAAAAAGAAACTGCTATCACACATTTAAAAAGTTCATAGTAATTTCCGTACAAGTCTGCAGAATAAAATGCTCTTTGCAATTAGCCAGCCTACTTTTATAACGCATAGATGAGCTGCACAATTTTCAATTTTACTATCTACTTGATTGAAATATAATTTTGATTTTCATATTCTAGTACAGCCCAGCTGGCATGGTCAATGGTTCAATTCCTGTAGGGCATATACCCAAGTTGCAGACTTAATCCACAGTATAGGGTGTGCAAGAGGCAGCTGATCGATGATTCTCTCTCATCATCGATGTTTTTATTTTCTTCTCGCTTCCTCACTGAAATCAATAAAAATATATTTAAAAATATTCTATTACATATTTATTTTACATATGCATTTTATTTATTTCTTGCATTATCATTTGAAAGTTACTCTTTCTCATAGGGCTGATAGTTAATTTTCTATATCTCACATTTGACATTGTTTTTTATGTATTTATAATATAGCTGTGGTAAACTGAATAACAGCCCCTCAAAGATATTTATGTCCTAAGCCCCAACACCTGTGAATGCATTATCATACATTTCCAAAAGATTGTGCAGGTGTGATTAAGTTAAAGATTTTGATATAGGGGGGTTCTGGTAGGTTATAAATGGAACCAATGTAATCACAAGCATTTTTATAGGAGGAAGGCAGGATGATCATTGACATGGAAGGTGATATGATAATGGAAGGAAAGACAAGAAGAAGGGAGAGAGAAAAAGAGAGGGATGGAGGAAAAGAAGGGAAAGATGAAGGGAGAGAAGAAGGAAAGGAGGAGAGAGGGAATGACTGGAAGCAGAAGAGAGAGAAAATGTTATACCGATGGATTTTAAATGAAGGAAAGGGACAGATGCCAGGGAATAGAGGTAGTCTAGAAGACAGAAAAGGAGAGGGAATAAATTAGACCCTAATGGCTCCTGAGGGAATAGGCCTGCAACAGACTTCATTTTAGTCCTCTGAAAGAGATTTCTCACTCACTCTAAAGAAATGTAAGAAAGTTAATGGGTGTTATTTTAAACCATGAAATTTTGTGGTGATTTGTTACAACAATAATAGGAAACAACTATTGTAGTTTATTGTATCTTCATCAGTTTTTCTCTGCCTAAACTGTTCACACTGAATTATTTTATATGTTAGTAATTTTGAGGTAAATAACTGGAAACAAAATGCAAACATTCCCCTTTATATGTGTGTATGTCATATACATAGATCTATGTTTTTATATGCAGTTATGTATAAGTACATTTACACATGTGTGGATATACATATAATACATGTGTGGATACAAATATAATACAACTAGAAAAAGAATTTTGAAAATTTATTTAATCAGTTATTTTTATTATTTGAATATATTATGTAAATCAGACTTGTAATAAATCATGTTTCAGTGACCTGAAACATTTAATGTATTATTTTAAATTTAATTTTATGGATTTTCTGGATGCCCTTCTGCTTAGTGGAAACTTTTAAACATAAATCTACATTAAATCCAATATTCATTTCAGTGTGGGGGCTCAGTATAGTATTATATGCACAAAGCATGGTTTAAAAAGGAAGCTAAAAATGAAAAAAGAGGTAGATATATTTCAGGATAAATTTGATTGGGAAGTGCTTCCTTCTCAGATGTCCATAGGTTTTTTAAATTATAGTAAAATCATTTTGCTATAGTATATAAATCTAATAAGACTGCATTAAAATAAAACTATTTTAAATATATTTGTTTGAATTAATTCATAATAAATAATAGACATAATATATTTTAATTCACACTTTTGTCTTTTCTGATGAGCATTTAAAAATTTTGAAGATTATATATATATATACTTTTATATATATCTATATAAAAGTAGATTTACAGTTGTGAATATGCATAATAGAGTTTATTCTTGTATTAGTATTTATTAATTATTATATTATTTTCCATATAAATCACTGTAAACCTACTTTTGCCCACCCTGTATGTTTTAGATTCCTGGGATATTTTCATTTTCTTATTAAAAATTATCAAAAGTCAAATTAAATCTGTTCATTTTTAATTATTATTCAAAAGTTTGGTAGTAATCTTTCTAATGAAATATGTCTATTATAATACTTTAGGGTATAGTTTCTCTGAAGTGTACTCTAGAAAACAATTTTTGGTCCCATGCTTGTAACAAACTTACACCCAACTACAACAAAAATGAAAGTTAATTTTTCCTTTGTTTACCTAAAAATTCTTATACAATATGGAAGATACGATGATAGGTGCATTCCTGATCCATTTCTGATCTCAAAGTGAAAACATTTTATTTTCTCATTAATTATGGTGTTCGGCTAAATTTTTTAATACACTTTATCCTATTAAGCATGTTCCCTTGATAGAACAAATGGTAAGGGCATGGCCCAGAGATACTTTTTGCTGCTGTGAATCCTGGGACTGATGAGTAAATGCTGCAGCCTTCCCCAGAGCGCTGAATCTGGCGGAAGGAAGCGGCTGGCCCTGACAAATGTGGGAGTCATTCTCCCTTTGGTGGCAGACAACTGAACGATATGAAGATTGAAGCCAGCCATCTTGTTCCAGGGGAGAAAAATTGGTCATGCTATTTATATCCCAGCAGCTACCTGTGAATGACACAAAAGCTCAGCTTTGCCAGAGATCTTATTTTGCCCTGTCCTTTCCTAGATTTTTTCTCTCTGTCCCTTCCCGAATATTCTAAAAGAACAGATTTTTCCACAAAAGCATAAGCACATGAATCGCTGTCTCAGGCTCTCTACTCACTCCTGTGGTTAACAAGAAAATTAAAGTGGCTTATTTCTTACAACTCTTCTCATAATCTAAGGAACAGAACATCCAATATTAGCCCTCTCATAGCCCTTCACCCAGCTTCTCTGAGTATCCCCAGGCTAAGGGCTGCAGCAAACCCAGCCAGGAAAGACCACACTCACGAACCAACATCAATGTTCAGAATCAGTGCCGCCCAGCTTCTAATTAAGAAGGATGAAAAAGTATCTTTCCTTTGCAACAGGTAGGAATTACTCTGACCCACAACTGAGGTGACCTTTCCATTTTTGGTAAAGAGATAATTGTTGAGTACCTTTCAGGTCATGCATAAGCAGAACACAAAAAAATACTACACTAGAATTATCTCCCCATGTATGCTCAGGTTCATCTAAGTCAAGCTTCACCAAAATCTTTACAATTGTTTTCTTCCTTTATTTTTAAGTTAACCTGGAGTCACAGAGGACTCACATGAGATATCACCTGTAATGATTATAAAAAATATCACATATGGAGTTTGAGGATTTAATGTCCTCTAGTCCAAGCAAATCTCTAGATTTGGAAAAGAGAAAGGGTTTACTTTTGCTCCCTCCTCTTTTTTTGTTATCAGTTATATGAAAATAACCTAAATATTTTTAAATGTGTTTAACTAGAGTCCCAGTGCACTAATTTGTGCATTGGTGGGATCCCTCAGTCTGGCCAGTGATCGAGGCCTATTGAGGGGTTGGCTGCCTGGGGGGAAGGACCCCAAGAGGTTGGCTGGCCAGGAGGGGGGAGGGCCATGGGAGGTCAGCTCAAGGAGTGGGGCAGGGAACACAGGAGGTTGGCCAGCTGGGGGAGGGTCTGTGGAGGTTGACTGGCCTGAGGAGGGAGGGGTTATGGGAGGTTGGCTGGCTGGCCCCCCAGATAGGGGCAATCAGAGGGCTGACTGGGGGGAGGGGCCATGGGAAGTTGGCTGTGGGAGTGCACTGACATTCAGGGAGCAGCTCCTGCATTGAGCATCTTCCCCCTGTGGTCAATATGCATCATAGCGACCAGTAGACCTGTCATTCTCATCATTCTGATTGTTCAGCCATAATGGTCACTTACGCTTTTATATAGGGAGATAGGTCTAAGCATAGACCACTATTCCATTTTTCATTTAAAAAATTGAAAACAAAAGATGGCTTGAAATACTTGGTGAGTTGAACACTGTGGAAAAGCAAGCAAGTCAGCATGGAGACAGTGGAAATAAGACACAATCAGAAGGGTGTGCAGGGCAGGGATCTGAGCAAAGAAAAAGGAGGAAACTGATGAAGACTCTCAGAAGATTGAAGTCCCTGCTGAGCCCAGCCTCGCAGATGATAACACCACTGATTTGAGAGCTGAAGGAGCGCATGCTGCACTTATCACAACCTCCTGCGGACTCATGACATCTCTGGAGATGAAAGACCAACAGAGGCATTAATTTATTTCTCAGGAGTATTCACTTATCATTTAGCCAAAAGAAAGGCACGATTTTTTTTTCCTCAAAGATTCTGATTTTTTGGTATTATGTTACCTACTGATAGCAAAATAGAAATGCAAGCGTTATGGAGCAGGTAAAACACAGGTCTCATCACCATTGACACTTAGCGCAATGGTGATAAGCCATGCCTTATGCGTGGGAAATGCAGGAAACAACTAACAGGACCATATTTTCAAAATTGGTGGGTATCACTTAAAATATACAGAGTAACATTTGGGAAGTTTGTTTTTATTATATTAAACACTTCATTACACTTGTTTCTTAAATCCCAAGGTAATTTGTAATTTTATTATCGATATATATGCATTAGTATTTACATATGTATCCATCTAATTAAGATGAAATTTTACTGTAGTAAGTAATAGGAAATTCTAAGATTTAAACTCCTGCAGTCCGAGAACACCATCAAGACTTAGAAAAGGAAGTGATTACTAGTCACTGCCTGTCAAGGCTGTATACTAGTTCTACAGAGAATAAGAACTAAGAATGTGTATATGTGTATATATCTATATATGAATATATTTAATGTAAATATATAGAGAGATAATTATTTAATATATGAAATGACTCTATGAATTAAAAATTATTACTATCTTTAATTTTCTATTACCAATTAATAGCAAATATCAAAAATGGAATACATACTTTGTTTGCCAGAAATTGCTTTTAAAACAACTATTTTTACTTATTTTTAAAATCTTTATTGTTGAAAATATTGCATATGTTCCCTATTTTCTTCCATTGTCTATTTTTACTTTTCAATGCTTGTCTTAAGAGTAGCAATATACATGTACAACTAAGAAAAAAATTCTCTTTTAAATAACACTATACTACAATATATTGCAGGCATCTTTTTTTAAAATATATTTTATTGATTTTTTTTTTTTTTTACAGTGAGGAAGGGAGAAGGATAGAGAGTTAGAAACATAGATGAGAGAGAAACATCGATTAGCTGCCTCCTACACACCCCCTACTGGGGATGTGATCTTAATTAAGGTACATGCCCTTGGCTGGAATCAAACCTGGGACCCTTGAGTCCACAGGCCGATGCTCTATTCACTGAACCAAACTGATTAGGGCCTGCAGGCATCTTTTACCAGGTATTACAAATTCTTACCCCCATCCCTTATAATGTTCTAGTATAATATTGCTTACTTTTTTTCTCTGTAGCTCTTAACACATTAACCATAGCTATTTTACATTCCCTGTCCAATCATTCCAAAATTTGCATCATATTTGAACCTGGTTCTGATGCTTGCCTTGTTTCTGTATTTTTTTCATTACTCTTAATGTGTCCCGTAATCTTTAATTGAACACCAGCATTACTCATCAGGCAATAGGAAATGAGGTAAAAGTCCTTAATGTGAGATTTTAAGTATATCTGGCTAAGAGATCAGCTGTGTTTAATCTTCGCTCTTGTTGAAGGTACAAGAGATTAAATTCCTATAATGTTCTCCTTTTGTTTTTTTGGAGGGTGGTTCCTAAAAAATTCTCCTTAGGAGTGCCTTGAGGCTCTCTCAGCTTCAATCCATTGTTACTACACTGGAGTCCTGTGGAGGTCAGGGAATTGGGGGGGCGGGGGGGGGGGTGTGGAGGCGCCTAGGGCGTGGGGCATGGGGAGGGGCAGGGAAGCACTCTACAACATTCTGATTACATTTCAGTCGTTCAGTGGGCCTGCATCCCTGAGCTGTGACCTCACAAGTGTTTCTGCCTCCCTTACCACTGTTGGTGAGAATGGAAGGACAGAGGCTTGGAGTTGGGGAAATGCCCAGGTGCAGTATGTTTCTCTTTGGTATGGATTACACTGTAGGTGTGTTTCAAATGTATTTCCCCTTTCCCTCCCAGAAATATGAGGTGATTTTTCTTGGCTGTTCACTTCCTTACTCCTGAAGTAAAATCCATGAAAATGAGGGGCCCCAATTAAGGTTGAAAAGCCTGTTTCTGACCTGTGTTTCTGACCTGTGTTTCTTGACGTGCCCTGCACTGTTCGTCATGGGCCCAGGTCAGGCCTTTTGGTCTGTATAGACACCCAAATAACAGGAAAAACAATGACAAGTAAAAACTTTCCCAAAATAAATATTAATAGTTTCCCAAATTAATTGGGCAAAGAAAAACCATGATGTTCTTAAGCACAATAACCTTAAATTAATATAGAGTGCAGTGAAAAGATGTAAATCATACTATGATAAATGCTCTTCCATTTGGCATATCTTTAAGTTTACTCATTCTTTTTTTAAAAAATATATCTTTATTGATTTCAGAAATGAAGGGGAAGGGAGAGAGAGATGCAAACATCAAGCATGAGAGAGAATCATTAATTGGCTACCTCCTGCACACCCTCTATTGGGATCAAACCATGACCTGCTGGTTCACAGGTTGACATTCAGCCACTGAGCCATGCTGGCTGGGTGACTCATTCTTTCCTTGGCTGTGTCCAGTCAGTTTATGAGTCCATCAAAGGCTTTCTGTTAGTGTTTTGATTTCTAGAATTTCCTATTGATTCTTAGATATCTTTTTGCTTATACCAATCTGTTCTTAAATACTTCCTCCTTTTTACATTAGATCTCTTTACCCATTAATCACAGTCATTTCAAATTCCCAGATTTTGTCAGCATGCAGCCATATATGAGAACTATTATGCAGAGAAAACTGTGTAGTAGTAACATACATGACTAAACACAGTGGGCTTATGTGGTAGTAAATGTGTCTCCCAACAGTTTAAGTATAAATTATTTTAGAGAATAAGACCAATTTAAATGCATATTTTTGAAATAAATATCTGAAGTGTTTAGCATTGTTTCAAAAAATCTCTTGTAGAGTTCTAAAATATCCCTCACATGTGTTAAGTTAGGTCCTTACCAATGTTAATAGCCTATTTTCTACATTTATAATATATTCATAATATTTTGAAAAAAAATTATACAATTTGAAACTCTATTTTCCCTCCCTTTTATTATTGTCTAAAGCTACTCAAACAGTAAAAGAACATATAAGAACAATCAAAATTAATAGGTTGCTTCCTCATGTGCAAATAATTCCATGGATTACTTGAGAGAACTAGAAAAACAAAAACAACCACTTGCTGGCATTGGTGCATATGGTGATATATGAACAACATAAATATTTGGTCGGTTATTTAAGACTCCAATGATCCTGTGAAAGAAGCAAGTTCAGAATTATCTTACCTCTATAGCTACTACACACTCTCCCTGCCTTATGGATGTTGAGGTGAGTGTGTTTTAGAACCTGATGCTGTCAATACCCTCTTTTGCTAGTGATTCCCCCAAAAGTGCAAGGAACTTAATTCATTCCTTTATCTGTCAGGTTAATCAAGTACCAGAATTCAATCCTAGTTTCAATTTTGTAACATCATATCACATCCAGAGTCCACATCCCATTAAGTGAAAAATAAATCTTAATCATTCATTCATAA
Source organism: Pipistrellus hanaki (assembly GCF_964339955.1). Taxonomy (NCBI): domain Eukaryota; kingdom Metazoa; phylum Chordata; class Mammalia; order Chiroptera; family Vespertilionidae; genus Pipistrellus; species Pipistrellus hanaki. The sequence goes on along the minus strand of NC_140507.1, from coordinate 39,913,826 downwards.
TTAATAACAAAGAGCAGTGGGACATGAGTTCTCTGTTCCCAGGGATAATGATTTGGATATCTGATATAAAGGAAAGATTTAAAATTACTCCACAGATATATATATATATATATATATCTGTGGAGTAATCCCTTCATTTCATAATTAGTACTATAGACATCCCTTCATTTCATAATTAGTACTATAGACATACCATGGCATGCCAACCCAGACACAGAGCAAGGCTAATTAGCCATGAGGGATTGAGACTCGCCAATTAGTTGTAAATTTTAACTCAGCTAGGTGAAAGGCCCTTCAAGAGGTCAAACGATGCTGCCATTGAACCAGCACAAAAAAGAGAACCACACGGAGGTCAAAGAGGTCATCAATAATAGTAAGTACAGAGAAGTTAGGGTGCAGGACCAAAATATTTCAGAGTGATGAGTTGCACAATTTCTGAAAAAGCAATTAAATTTGAAGTACCTCTAATTAACTGTAGGGGTGAATAGGAACCATGGGAAGAGTGGAGGAGGAATAAATCACAGGCCTCTAAGAAAAACGTTTTCTTCATTAAAGTTCTTTTATTTAAATTTCCTTTTGTGGAGTCTGAGGAATGGCAGAAGCCACCTAATTAAAAATCCACACATTACCTATTAGTCATTTTTCAATCACATGTAATGCCCTTGGAAAGGAAACTTTTGATAATGACTGCATTCTACCAATTAAAGCAACCCAGTAATTCCTTTGATTTGCAATAAAGAAACCATAGTTGACAATGAAAATAAAGCTACTTGGTTTCCAGTCTCTAAAACAATTTCTATCATTCAGTGCTCCCTTTAGTGCCACTTTCTGTACTTAAATTGGGTGTATCTTTATCAGCAGAGCTTGTTAGAAGTAATTTAATATTATGACTAATCTAAGTGAAAAAATGCCTATTAAAAATGTTGGATTTGTCTAATTTCTATTACATTCTTATTTGAACAGCCTTCTGTTTCCTCAGGAAAGGAAAAAGGGCAAATAATTGGAGTTCTATGTAATAATTAAAGGCTGCACTAATTTTTTGAACACTCTTCAGTTTTGAAAAGCTTATAGAACTCATCTGAAATCAGAGTGATTGGAGAAGGCATTTTTCTCCTAAATGATCAATTTGCCTAACTGGCATTCATTCATACTGTTGAGAACATTACATGATTATAATCAAAATATTAATAAATTTAAAAAGTAATTGCACTTCTAAAATTATACAAATGAGCAATACTTTGAAGAGCTGAAACTTAAGGTAGCTATTCCCTTTACATAATGAAAAATCAATGAAATTCATTACAATATCCATCAGAATCTAACTGATTTAAAAAAAAAAGGTTTAAGGATAACTGTTTTGAAGTATGGTAGGATTAAAACAGGACAGGAAAGGACAGGTTAAGGAAAGGAAGGGCTTTTTAATTAGTGGTATTATCTTCATAATTAACTATTAATATTAATAATATGAAAAGATAAAAAGAGACCAGGGGGTTAACACCCCTCCCTTCCGACAAACTGAGGCTTGTGGGAGTCACATGCAGCTCTTTGGCCCCTTGAGTGTGGCTCTTCCACAAAATACCACATGCGGACGCGCACATGCAGTGCAATTGAAACTCTGTGGCCCATGTGCAGAAGTTGGTTTTCGGCTCTCAAAAGAAATTTCAATCGTTGTACTGTTGATATTTGTCTCTGTTTGCCAACCACGGGGCTAGAAGGATGGAACCACTGCAAGCACACACGATCCTAAGGGTTCATTGGTTAAGCTGCCAGTTATAATCCCCAGATAAAGAAACTTTCCCTCTTTTGTTCCTATTTCTCACTTTCTTCCTTGCTCTGTGACCTGCACTCTCCCTTTCACTAGCCCACCATGTGGACTTAAGCAGCCACATGGCCCATGGCCATTTGGACTTCACACATAATGGGCTGCAGCTGGAAACACAAGCTGAGCTAGCCAGATGTTGGACTACACTGGACTTTAATATGAGCAGAAACTCTGTACAGTAGCTTTAATTCTGGACCTGCTAAAGACAAGATTGGATTTTCTACATGGCAAGACAGAGGGAGATGGGCCTTGGAAAGGAACCCCCTTAATTCCACATTATCAATAAAGCTTTCCACGGCACCTCACCCTTCCAGGGGCGGCCTCAGGAAATTATTTTCCTAGTGGCACCCTAGAATTCCACTTACACCAGTAACAGGTATAGACACAGAGGACACCCCACTGATAACAGGGTGACAGGGAATCGAATAGAAATGGTAAATGACATCCATAAGACCTGGATTCTAGATCTGGTCTGACCAACTTGATTTATGGCATTTATCTCTCAAAGCTTAAAAAAAAATATATCGATTTTCTCATTTTGGCATGAATAAAGTAATAAAAAATAAGACATGTGAAACCTATTATTTACATTCAGATTTATAATCATCAAAGGTTATATAGGAGCATCCAGGAGTTAAATATCATCAAAACTTTGCATAAATTTATTGGAATCATGCAAGATTAGGCCAGAGAAATATTGGAGAGCCATGTAGTGGGGGCTACTCTTCGTCAGGCTGAGTAAGTGTATAATTCCGCCAATTAAGTGAAACTAAACTTTTTCATCAGCACACTCTCCAAAATAATCAATAAAATCATTGACAATAATGAGCAATATAAAACCATAATAATAGTTTGCAGTGATGCTTCTCATAATTCCATAGATCTGCTCCTTACAGCAAAGGAACATTAGGCTTAGTCCAAAGGAGAATCTCTGAATGGAATGTGAAGTTAGTCTTGTGGTTGTTGTTTTAATGCTTGGATTTCCCTTAAAAATTCATGAGACCTTTCACTATGCACTATAATATATCCATCATTTTTGAGACAATAAAATATTTTCCTCAAAAGCTTTGAGGTAAATTGATCCACGGAAAGTATATTCTATGTTTATTCTCTGGCTTGACCTAATGCATCTTATGTCATCTCAAATTTGTGGAGTTATGTCTGTTTAGGCAATACAGTTCTGAATTGTGTATGTGTATCTGTATCATTGTGTTTTTATGTATACACACTAGTGGGTATTATCAAACTAAAAAATGAAACAAAATATATAAATTAAAAACCCTATAATCATTTTGATATACCTTATTACCTTCTTCTAGGTATCAGTGGTGGTTGGGATCTCTAGTACAGAAGTAAGTGTAATATTAGCAGAGTTGCAGTTTAGAGCAAGGCCACACCATGAAAGATGAGTGTAGATGGATTAGCATAATCCAGATCAGGTAAGAACTACTAAGTGATAAGATGAGTTTTAGCTATCATCTTAAGAACAATAGAAAATTATTAAAGAATTTTAAGCATGGATGTGACACAATTAGAAATGTGCTTGAAAAGGACCCTCTGAGAGGACTTCTGGAAATTGGATTTGGGGTTAAGAGTTAATGCTTGGAATACAGGAAGTGTTTGTACTAGTATAATATTAAATATAACTGAATTTCTGAGATTTATTTATTAAATCCTGATTCCCAATCAATGTTCTTGCCTCCACACTAAGAAATTATGAAATAATCTTACTGCAATTTGTTTTATGGTAACTATATGCTGGTGAAAAGCTCTGATCACAGAACTTTTTCACATCTGCATTACTTTAGATTAATTAATAAATCATTTATATTAACTTGGCATTTCAGATGCTTACTTTATTACTCAAATATCCCTGTATTTGTTAATATGACATTTTAATATCTGAAGTACATTTTAAAATAAATGATTGTGCAATTAAAAGTAAAGTTCCCAAGTAAAAGTTTATTCAGATACTAGAAGCTCAGTGCATGAAATTTGTGCAATCTGCCAGGTACCCCTCCCTTTTCCCGGCTTCATCCTTCCTACCCCCTCCGTCCCTCCTCCCCCACGTCAAACTCCCAGAAGAACTTCCGGTCAGGGACAATTTGTATACTATGCTTTTATTATATAGGATGTCCTCATTAATAGTGTGAATACAAAGACCTAAAACTAATAAAATTAGGAAGCATAAAGGAAATGTAGAAGCACTTTAAAAATTATGTTTATATTTTATTTAGTAGCTTTCTGAATTAGGCAGGACTTGAAATATATTTTAGCACACAAATTTCATAGCTACTTGTTTGATTAGACACAGAAAGTCACCTTAGAACAGATTTTCTTCAATTATGCCAAGTGGGTCCATTCTGAATTTTGAAATCCCACTTTACAATAATCAATGTCTTTATTTTTATATAGAAGACTTGATGAGGCTTTGAATTGAACATATGCTGTATTTCAGGAATATGCAAGGAAAAACTACAAATTAGATTTTCAAGGACATAAATACTGTGGCTAAAAGGAGATGGAATATTTCCCTAGTTTCTTGACCTTGAGTTTACTTGATAGTTTACACCTTGAAGCTGTTCTTTTCTGTCTAGGATCTGCCCAGTGTTGTTAGAATCAACCAGGCCACCTTTCTTGTATTCCTCACATCCTGGTATTGGATGAAAGCCTTGCTTTCAATACCAGTGCCCATAAATTTCATAGTTTTTGAGACATATAGTATTTTATTTTATATTATAGTAGGTTACTGTCAATGTAGAAAACTGTTTCTGATTTTTATATACTCATCTTGAGACTAGAACACTTACTCAACTCAAATTTAATTCAAATATAATAACTTTTGATGCTATTTTTTTATGTAGGTGATTATATCATTTGTCAATCATGGCATTTTCACTGAATACCTTTCAATCCTTGCACTCTAATTTCTCATTTTTTCTCCACTATCTCTTTTTCTGTCTCTCCATATTTCTGTCGTCTGTCTCTCCTTTTTCATCTCCCCACCTATCCTTTCATCCTTCCATTATTCTTATACCATAATTAGAGCATTCAGTTAAGCTAGTGGCTATTGAAATTCCTGACTTTCTTTTGTTCTTAAATGAAATATGTCTGTGTAGGTATTTGACACATAACCCTTACCATTGTATGAACTTTCCTCCTTTACATTATTTATTATTATTATTATTATTATTATTATTATTTTATTGATTATGGTCTCACATAATTGTCCTTATTCAAAATTTTCCTATTATTTAAAGTAAAAAAGGGGGTGACAGTGGAAGAATATCATGTAAGGAAATATATCCTGATAATAATTTACACCTAAAAAATTTGTGCTTTAGAAAATTAACCTTCATTCGAAATGCTAATAGCAAGATACCCATGAAAATGCACACATGGTGACAAAACAAGCCAGGGGAAAATCATTTGGGGGGGGGGGGGGGGAATGGGAAAGAATCCCAAATAAAATTTAAAGAAAATATCCCTTTATTAACTTTTGGTCGAGAATATGTTTGTATATTTTCAGAAAACAACTCCGAGACCATCTGGAATTCTGTAACAGAGAGCAATAGACAGAAGCGCTCCAGCCATGAAGACAGAAGAGACACAATTCAGAGATGGAAGATGCTGACGACGCCTCAGCATACCAGCAGACAGCAGCCGCGGGTTGCTGAAGGATGCCCAGGACCAAACCAGAGACTGGCGGACCTGCATTACCGCCATTTGTCCACCAACCAGATCTGAAATATCATGGCTGGCATGTACACATAAGGAACTATCTGGCATTGAAATTGGGATGCAAAAGAACTGTTAGCCCAGAAAGGAACTCACTACAGACTGATTCATGTGCCTCTCAGCATAACCATTATGGCTTGTTGCAGTTTAGGTTCTTACAAGGGTATTTCTTGGATCACAGGATCTCACACATCTAGAGGAAATAATGAACAACACAGACCCAGAGAAAGAGAACCAGCGATCAGACTCTTTACATTATTTTTTAAAGTATTGATCTTTATCAAATGCTTTATTTACATCTGTGAGATATGCTCTTTCTATTCTTTAGTCTATTAGCAGCACTTTTTAAATGTTAAATCAGCAAAGATGTTTTGGGATAAATTTTATATATGATGTGTTGATTTAATTTTATTTTTTATATTTTTATTGATTTCAGAGAGGAAGTGGAAGGAAGAGAGAGAGAGAAGCATCAAACCTGGGACCCTTCAATCCACAGGTCAACACTCTATCCACTGAGTCAAACTAGCTGGGACTGATGCATTAATTTTAATATATTGTTGTATTCAGTTCAGTATTGTTTTTTCTAAGGCATTCTCATCTGTATTTATAAGAGTAATGAATCTATAATTTTTTCTTGTATTTACTTTATCTGTCTTAATATTATACTATCTTCATAGAGTGAATGGTTACCTTTAGCTATTTCTCTCTATTTGGAAAATTGTACAAACATCTAGAATTTTCTAGAAGTTTCTAAAATTTGCTCCTTTGTCTTTGAAAAACTTAAATTTTAATAAAAATATGTGTAGGTATATATTTCCTTTAACTAGGAAGTTTGTTTTGACATTCTATAAGTTGTTTCACTATGAGATTTTAAACTTTATAATTTTAAGTTTATTTTCATTATTTCTTCACACATTTGTTCTCATTCTGGTATTCTATGTCTAAATGCTCAAGCTCTACTTCTATCCCCCAGTTTCATAATATTTACCTCATCCTTTCCTGTTGTCTTCTGTAAAATTCTGTGAATATGATTTCCCAGGTCATTTATCCATTCTTAATGATCACCATTTTATCTCATCCATCATAAGTAAAATTTCTATTTTATTACCTTTTCTGGGTTTTTTTTTGAATTGTAAATATTCTTTCATAATAAACTTCCATGAAATTTACATATTACAATTAACTTAAGTACTTATTCTCAGTTAAAAAATGCAGCACTATGTGTTACAGTTGTCATTTTTCTTTGTGGGTTTACTTCTCAGATATGATTATTTTATCTTGAGTGTTCATGGTCCCCTGGTGGTATCACCTACCTTTGTGGTAATTGTATTACTTGATTAAGGTTCTTGTTTTGTCCTTCCTAGTGAACTAAGAGACATGTAGGGAATAAGTCCCAAGTTGAAAAATCTCAGGAATCTCATGGCATTTTCTACTGTTCTATCTGATCACTCCTCTGGTCCCTGACTCAGCTTTTTATCCTGAATTACTTAGGGTCTTACATTAAATTTCTGTATCAAGGAGACCTAAAGGTACAATAAATTATGTACAAGAAAATTTTGTTTCTTTCTCACTTAATAGTTTGAGGAGAGTTGTCTATGCTAGTGCATTGTTTCTTCACCACAGATGCACTGACACTAACTATAAAAGGTAGCCCTCAGTCCAAGTTGGCTAATATGTGTACTGTTGTTTCCATGCCAGCAAGAGAGAGAGACATGGGAAAAACAATAACTTTTCCTATGTAATGATATAATCTACAAGTTTTAAGCATCATTTCCACTATATTACACCGACCAGAACTGCGTCATGTGGCCACAGCTAGATGCAAAGGAAGCTAGGAAATGCAGTATCTATTCAGGTAGAAATGTGTCCCGCTAAAATTCAGGTGGCTCTCTTATTAAAAGGAAGAATGTGTTAATGGTTCCTGGGAGACAATTAGGCATTTATTACATAAAATTACTCTTAGGGGAAAAAAAGGCGCTCAGGAAAACTTTTCCATCTAAGAGGCATATTACCGTGTGCTTGGGTTTAGAGGAGGTGAACCTGGAGCGACGAACTTCCCACCTTTTTCTACAACTGTCCCATTAGCGATTCAGGCCATCAGGGCCAATAATTAGGACATCGCTAGAGATATCTGTGGCGATGGCAAGCAGGGCCATTTCAAGATAATGTGGTTCCAAGACCAGAATTTCAAAACTCTCTTCCATTCCAGTCCCCTGCTGCAATTCACCTGTCTCTATGGATGTTGTTAATCGGAATGCTCTCTCTCTCTCTCTCTCTCTCTCTCTCTCTCTCTCTCTCTCTCTCTCTCTCTCTCTCACACACACACACACACACACACACACACACACGATTTTACATGATTTTTCTGGAGCAGGTTATTTGAGAAAAATCTAAAAGCATGTTCTAGTTACCTTTTATCAGATATCAGAGAGATAGAGCTTTAAGTGTGTGCATATAGGTCTATGCCAGAGAACTTGAAATAATTTGTAGAAAATTAAACAATTTGTTCACCACCTTTCAATAACTTCCTGAAGCTTATTTTATCTTCTAACTAAATGGTTTATTTTGATATTTCATTGACAGAATCATAAATACAAATATTTGAGAACACCAGAAGAATTTTAAGTCATAATAGTTCCTAAAATAGATAAAGTAAAGGGATGATTGAGCATCATTTTAGTTTTAATTAAATGACTAAATCTGAGGTTTCCTCAGATTTGAGGGACAAGTATGACATTTCATAATGAAATTCTCAAGGTCTGAAGGTCTGATTAACTTCAATATTTTATGATAAAATGATGGTAAGGACACTGGAAAAAAAGATTCTTCAGTGGATAACATAGCCATAATGTTAATGAATAGTATATGTTCTTAGACTTAAAAAAATTATGCTCATTTTAAATATTAGAATATTATCATTCTGTCTTACTTTTACCACACTTGCTTAAAGCTCTGTCTCTGCAATGCAGAGAATAGCTTAAAAGAAGAGCAAACTATCTTTACTCAAGTGTATCATAGTTTTGTCTTTTGCACAATAATCAGTCTCAATTTGAAGTGCCAAGTCTCTGGTGGCTCATGGAAGCCTGTAGCTCCAGTCAGACAGAGAACCATGAACCCAGAAGTCTAATGACCCAGTTTTAGTGTGTGTATGTGTGTAACTCATATAATTCCAAGTTAAATAATTTTTAAAAATATGTATTTTATTGTTTTTTTACAGAGAGGAAGAGAGAGGGATAGAAAGCTAGAAACATCCATGAGAGAGAAACATTGATCAGCTGCTTCTTGCACATTCCCTACTGGGGATATGCCCGCAACCAAGGTACATGTCCTTGACCGGAATCAAACCTGGGACCTTTCAGTCCACAGGCTGACGCTCTATCCATTGAGCCAAACCAGTTTTGGCCAAGTTAAATAATTTAGGCTAATCTGGATGTTTCCCCAGGCTCTCCTGAATAGTCAGATAATCAGACCAAGTCCTATTATTCAGGTGTTCTTCCTCTATTGTTCATCTTAACTTCCTCTTGTGCCATACCCTTTCCGGTGGATGGTAGGAATATTGGTGTGAAAATACATAGATTGTTGTAGACATACTGGTTTAAATCACCACAAGTTATTTGTTGTTCTGATTGTTTTAGCTTTAAGATCAGAGACCCATAATTTCCTACGAATATGTATCCCTCCCCTGCATAATAACAGAACTGGGCATAGTGTAATATACACTCTCCAGCCTCTTCTGCAGCCCATTGTTAACAGAAGCATTAATTTTCTCACCAATGGGACAGGAGAAGTGATGTCCACATCTAGGTTTGACTTCAGTGGAATGTATTTGTGCTTTCCCAACTTCCCCCCCACCCCCCAGAGGCCAGGAGGTAAGTCAAAATAATTGCCTATGAAATAGAACCTTGAACACAGAGATGGGTGTCTCCTTACAATCTGGACTCAATGCTTCTGTACTTTCATGTGAAAATGAATAAATTTTGATGTAATTTTTGCTACTATATTTTGAGGTCTTTTTATTGCAACTTGTGTGAGCACTAACTAATATATTCCTTTAATCCTATTCCTGCCTTTTACTGTGCTCCAGAAAATAAAAACTCAAGCCTATAGGAAAAAAGCAGAGATGTTGCTTGGTCACTACAATATCAAGAGGGGTTCTAGAGGCAAAACAAACTAAAGTCTAAAACAATAATTAAAACAATTTGGCATGGTGCTGAAATTAAAAATAGAACACACACACACACACACACAAAAAAAAAAAAAAAAACACAAAAAAACCTCATTAGCAAATGTGAGAAACACAAGGGATGAGAATACATATTTTTTTCACAGCAGATCTTAGAAAGTCATATGATCATTGTAACCCGAAGGAAGGTCATCTTAAGCTAGTTATTTGTTTCCTTATTCTTATTTCATGGCACATAATATAAATAGGCATGGAGGTGTTAGCATAGGTAAGTAGATATTGATAAAGTAAAGGGGCAAAAAGAATCAGACATTAGCCAAAGCCAGTTTGGCTCAGCGATAGAGCGTTCGTCTGCAGACTGAAAGGTCCCAGGTTCGATTCCAGTCAAGGGCATGTACCTTGGTTGCGGGCACATCCCCGGTAGGGGGTGTGCAAGAGGCAGCTGGTCGATGTTTCTCTCATAGACGTTTCTAGCTCTCTATCTCTCTCCTTTCCTCTCTGTAAAAAAAATCAAAAAAATATTTAAAAAATCAGACATTATTAAACATAATCAACCAGGAGCATAAACCTGCTTGTTTCATCAGAAATTTGAAGCTTCACACAGTCCCCAGGGAGCCACAATAAAGAGGAATATAAGCACCTGGGCCCTGGAGGCATCAAAATAGGGCCTGTAGAAGCCTCTCAGTATAACTTGGGGGAAAGAATGGATTGATTAGAAGGCAAACCCAACACAATCCTTGTAAGACTTGGGGAGTTGATTGGTTATTTTTTAAAAAGCACCTGGTCATTCCCAGACCCAAAATAATATAATCCTAGCTAACAAAACCTCTCTCTCTCTCTCTCTCTCTCTCTCTCTCTCTCTCTCTCTCTCTCTCTTTCTCTCTCTTTCTCTCTCATACACACACACATACACACACACACACACACACACACACATGCACGCGCACACACACGTGTGTACACACATGCCTGGTAACATGGTTTTCACCCAGTTTGTTTGTGTGTTTTCTTTCCATAGCAGCCATGTGGGACTTCAAATCCAGACTCCAAGCAGGCACCTCAGTATAGCAGCACAACAATGGGTTACAGGATTGCAGCCAGAAATAACGCTAAACTACCTGGATGTGGAATGAGACTGCTTAGCAGCTGCCTGGGGTATATAACAGACAGCAAGGGCGCCAATTGCGGCCTGACACAGGACCAGGCCAAGGCAAAGCAGAGCTGGGAAAACAAGCTAAGCTAGCCAAATAGTGACAAAGACTGGAATGAACGGTACCAATGGCACAGAACTTTTGGACTTTGGCTTTTGTTTTGGGCTTAATGAAGACAAGATTAGATCTTTTTAATGGCAGGATAGATGGGGATGAGACATCAGGAACCCAGGGATAGTCTCCTATTTCCACTCAAATAAATACCACCAAGCTCCCAACTCCCCACGTAGATCTTCCAGAATGCGTTCCTCATGATACCACAAGAACCCCACTTCCACTGGCAACAGAGGGATCAAAACACATACTGAATCATAGTTCAAAATCAACTACTTTGTGTTGATATATTAACCTATTCTGGTCAAATATCCTATATAATAAAACCCTAATATGCAAATCGACCAAATGGTGGAATGACCAGTTGCTATGATGAGCACTTACCACCAGGGGGCAGACACTCAACATGGGAGCTGCCCACTGGTGATCAGTGCATTTCCACAAGGGGAGCACCACTCAGCCAGAGCCAGACTCACAGCTGGCAAGGGTAGAGGCATGGCAGGAGTTTCTCCTGCTTTGCTGCAAGAGGACAGTGGGGAGCGAGGGGTTCTGGACTGAGAGCCCAGGACTGTAAAAGGTATGTCTGACTGCTGGCTTAAGCAGACATCCCCCAAGAGGTCCTAGATTGCAAGAGGGCACAGATTGGGCTGAGGGACACCCCCCTCTCCAGTGCACAATTTCATACATTGAGCCTCTAGTTGCAAGATATTTTATAAATACCCTAGCCAAAAATTATAATATCAAATATACAATCAAATAGTTAAAATCATATATTCACAATTTAAAACTCTAATGTTTATCTGGGAAGAAAAATAATTTATTTCTACCTTCCTAAATTCTTCTGGCTGGATGAATAATCAAATTAACCTGAGGCACAGTGATAGTAGAAAATCACTAACTTTATCATGTTAGTACATATGGGGGGTTTGTAAGAATATGAGACTCATGGCCACTTGTGCTAAGGATAAATGGAAGATGTGATCACTTGAGACTTCAAAGATCAGGAAGGCAATTCACACTCAGGTTTAGAAAAATAACACAAGAATGAAAATGAAAACAACAATTTGTGGCTTTTATACCTATCCAAGAGATTAAAAAAAAAATCATAATCAAATAAACCAAATTAAAAAGTTAACATAAAATTTTAAATGCTGAAAGAAATGGTTGAAATGATCGTTCCCATGGATATACACATTCTCATTAGAGAATTTGTTCAACCTTTTCTTAAAATCCTCATGAAGTTTCAAAGGTGACAAGACAGTCATGGCTTTCAACCTTAGGATGATAGCTCCATTTCCAGTCTTTCCATTTTAATGGCACTTTAAGCATAATGAAAAATTTAAACATAATTAGTGAATCTTTAAAATGTTTCCTCAATTGAAGGCATATGCTCATTGCATCTCTGTCTGGGTAGAAGCTGGGGGAGTGTGCAGAGATCTACAGGAACTCAACCATGATGTGAGCATCTTTCAATAGCTCTTTCCACACAATGCCCCTCGTTTGCAAATGCTTGCTATTACTAGTGATTTGCTCATAAGAACGTTTACTTTCAATTCTGAGCCTGTGGCTAAATTTAAAGCATGTAATTTATGACTAAGAAGGCAATTATTCTGTCAGGCTCACTAACTATCATGAGATATTTGATTAGCAGGTTGAAGTTGTTGTTTTTTAACTATCTGAAGCTTTTTATTTAAATTATGTGTTAAGTTTTTATTATCTTGACTCTTAACAATACCAAAATACAACTCCCATTTCAATTTACCTTTTCCCTTAAGCCTTATCTGTCCTGTTGTTTTATTTCAAGCAGAAAGTCTATTAAGTACTATACACAGAGTCCACAAATTGCTACTAAAAGTGACTATTTGTTGCTGCTGAAAATCAATTGCAGGTTAAATATTTAAATGCAAATATTTGGACATTGTATATATTGGCTTCAAAATAATATTTTATCTAACTCTTTTTACTAATGATGTAAGTACATAAGTTAGAGAAAATTATGATAGTTGAACACTGGAATTAACCTCAGTAATCTCAAATAAAGCAAAAATGACACTTTTTAAAATGCAGTAATTACTTAAAATCTTAATTGAGAAGGAACCATATTTCAAATCTTACTCCATTTGGTACAATTTTATGGAAAAAGTGAATAAAATATTGTATTTGGAAATAAAATAATGCAGTATTTCTAGTATTACCATTTCCTAAGTAACCTTATTCAATTATTTAAAAATTTTTAATATATGTCAAATGCCAGTAGAATATCTAGTTGCTAACCTTGTTGTAAATAATTAATTAAATCATATAAGTCATAGAAACATTGAAATAATTTGTAATATTAATGACATTAAATATTATACATATCACAAAAATCATATTAAATTTTTAATGAAAACAATGTATTCAAATATTTGGTGAAAGTGATGGCTTTATTGGATAGAATGTTTAATTATAAATGGGTCATTCAACAGTCAGAATTTTCTGCTCCTGATTTTGAGTAGGTCTGAGCAGATTTTCCCTAATAGTTAACTTCTATATACAAAGTTGGCATATTTTTTTACATTTAATATCTAAATCACTGTAGATGTTCCTTAGCTGTTAATATAAATGTTACTAATTAGAGTCCATTCATTCTTATGTGGTCACAGTATGATAGTCTGTCTTCCCCATTTACTCCCTTCAACCCTTGAAAACGCTGACATGGCCATCTGGCCAGACTTTTGATAGAATGACAACTGGGGATATCGTAGTCCCTAAAAGACACCTGAAATAGCAATCACACAACTAGACATCAAGGTCCAAATCTGGGCCTGTACGGACACAGTGGAGATGACTTCCAGACAGTCCAGCCCTTCATGCTGCTTAATAATTAGCCCCAACGTTTCCAGCGGAATTCAACGGCATTCAGAGACTTCACTCTCCTGATGTGGGATAGAAATTGTTGAGGTTTTAAAATGTGTAAAAACATTTTTAAAATCTACCTAATTTCCTCCAGTGCTTTATTATAAGGCTATGTTGGTTCAGGGTTTCCCTGCCGGACAATAAAAGCCATAAGCAGAGCTCATTTCCTTTTTAACACCCTACAATTTCTCACACGCGTTCCATCAGCTTAGGCTGGCGTTTCCCAGTGCCCATTTTGTCTTGTGAACTCCAATTCAACCTTCAGGTTTTGAATAAAGTATCTTCATATCTGGGGAAGTTTATATGCTAGCTCTAGACAGTTTCTATAGCATGCATTATTTCTTTATAACAATTATTATATTTCAATCTTCACAGAAGTGATGAGCACTTGAGTTCTTTGTATTGCTTTTGAATCTCCATACCCTACCACGGTGCCTTGGCTAGATGAATGTTGATATAGGAAGCATTTGTTTAAGACTTACTATGGAACAGACACTGTTTTATGTGCTGTCAATAAGAACATTCAACCAAACAGCAGTTTCTTTGTATCTGTGCTTGTTTGTGTTAACCTCTGTAGGGTGGCCCTATTGGCCAGCCTATCCCAGGTGCCCTAGCATTTCAGTTTGTTAGGGTTGGTTACATTCTAATGGTCATTCTGTGTGTGAAGTTTTGATGAGTCCCTTGAGATATGTAACTTCACAAGTTGGAATGGGCTACGATGCGGGTTGATCCTCGGATTGTGAGCATTAAGTAGAAAAATAGAACCCTTCTATTTTGAGGTATTCAAAAAAAGAACAGAAAAATGCCTGGGAGTGTGAAAGCAAATACAGAAACAAAGAGTTCAGAGAAACTGGTTGGTGAATACTGCCAGGCAAAACATCCTCCAGCACAGAGCAATTTCTCCTCATTTTCACCACCGAAGCAAATGCTATAGACTGGAAACAATTATCCTAAATTACAGAGAAAGCAGAGGAAGAAAATATATGCTTGGAGCCTCAATATATAAAACAGGTGCTAGAGGTGTGAGTCAGATGAAAGCAGAGATAGAGCCACCCTGGCTCTACCTGTCCAGCCCTCCTTTTATACCCTGACGACCTTCTATGCCTGGGCTGGAGAATCACTACTGAAAAATCATGGGGTATGATTTGTATCCATGCATGAACACAAATAGGATTGTTAAATGTACCTGTTAAATGGTGAAAATGAGGACATGTTAAACTGCCTTGTTAGACTATTCTTATATAAACCAGGAAGAATACTTGTCTTAGATTTCTAAGCCACTTTAAGAAAAACTCTCCAATTCTGTCCCCAGACATTTCTCCATAGTTCCCTTTCCTCTCTTTACTTCTACAGCTATAATTCAAATACTGCCATTTCTCAATCAGACTATTGCAATAGCTTTCTAACAGAGCTCCATATTTTCAATCTGATGCCCTTACAAAGCCTCCTGCACACCAGCAACTCTTGACTAAGGTGTGATGATGCTCTTGAATCAGTAGAAGGTAAAGAAAGAGAATCTCCATGACTGCTTTTAGGAATTCAGAAGGATCCAAAGATCATGCAGTGGCTCATGCTATATTTCTCCTTAGCACCCGTTAATTGCCTCTAATTTGTTACACATGATAACATGCAATATCTTTTTATGGATCATCAGTCAAATTAGTATTATTTTTAAAAATTTCCCTCAATCTTTTCCATAAAATAAACATTGCCTAAATGTCTATTTTTGATCATATAAATCCAACATGTGTCAGGTACATGCCTTCATCTGTAACTAACTGTTTAACAGTTAGTTACAGACCTTCAAGGTCACAATAGAAGTAGAAGAGAAGCATGAAAAAAGCACGATTGTCTTTAACTGCTTAGGCTCAGAAGTGTTTTTTTATTATTTTTGTGTAGCATATGTGAGTATTTTATATTATTTTGTGTAGCATATATATACTGAGTGGCCAAATTATTATGATCTCTGAACATATAATATTCTGGCCACTCAGTCCATATCCTATATAATAAAAACATGCAAATTATCCCCTCAACCAGGAATTTGACCAGTAGGCAGGCCAGCCAACCACCTATGACCCTTCCCCCTGGCCAAGCTGGCTGGACCCCACCCATGCATGAATTCATGCACCAGGTCTCTAATATCTATCTATCTATCTATCTATCTATTGAGTGGCCAGATTTTTATGCATTCAGAGATCATAATAATGTGGCCACTCAGTGTATATATATATTGCTACATAAAATTATTTGGATTGAATCTAATCCCAGAATCTTAGAAGAAGAGCCTGGAAAATGCAGTCTTCCTAAATAGCTACAGAGACTAAAATGAAATGAGATTTTTAAATGCACACCATTGACTCTTTCATATCTGATATCCAAAGTTTTTCTCAATCCAACTATTTTCAGGCTTTATATCCCTCCATTCTCTTTACAAATTTTTGTTGTCATTCTGGCCAAAGAGGGTACACTCAAAAGTATCCTTATTTATTTTATGACTTAGAAACACCTAACATGTCATCTTACCTATCCACTCTAATCCCTCTGTTTTCCTACAAAATATCTCACACATTTTTAAGCTTAATTTTCCATTCTCCACTCGGCATCTACTGAGTCAACGTATTATCTGAAAGTTTACTTTATGGTATGGTGCACTGATGACAAGAAAAATTAGTCAGTTATATAACATAATAGAAGCAAGAGAAACAGAAGCAAGGAGGGAAAGAGAAAAGAAAAGAAGGAAGAAACAAAGAGGAGGGAAGAACTAAAATAAAGTAGGGCAGGAAGAAAAATATTAGATGTGTGTGTGTGTGTGTGTGTGAAGCTCCATAGGGAAAAAGAACATGAATAGGAATTAGGAAATGCAGTCAAGAGCATAGGAACCTATGGGAAGAAAATTAGGATAAAAAATAAAACTCCACAAAGACTGTATTTTAGTCACTATTCAACCCGAGAAAGTTGAATAAATAGGAGATAACAGATTTACTAGTAGATATGGAGATAGATACAGATATAGTGGAAGATGAGAGGTTTATTACAGAGCACTAGTTTAGACAACTGTAGCTGGCTGAGCAAGCCGGGAGTCACAGGAAGGCAGGGAGGTAGGTAGGAATGACTCAGGAAAGGAAGAAAACTGCAGATCCAGCTGCTGTGTCATGCATTTCAGCTACGTGAGTCAGCAGTTCTGAATAATGAAGCAATTGTTGCTGTACCAGAATGTAGAAACTCCAATCTCCTTTTCCTCTTAAGCCTTAAGGGTCTTAAGGGTTCTAATTGCCAACTACAATTCTGATCATCTGTTTCAATCAGCAATTCTCCAGCTGGGTATGCTACTGTTCAACTCCATTCTGACAACATCAGCTCCCACAGATTAAGGGCTCAGTCCTACAAGACTGTCCATCCCCTCACTTCAGATGCCAGTTGAAAGCCCAAGTTATTGTTTGTGTTTCTAACCAACTAGCTATAGATTGGTGCTTCCAGTGACCTTTGCCTTTGATTACTTTGCCAAAGTGGGACACAGAACTTATTGAAAATTTTTACTTCCTAGACCATTGGTTGGCAAAATGTGGCTCATGAGCCACATGCGTCTCTCTGGCCCATTGAGTGTGGCTCTTTCACAAAATATCATGGCCTGGGTGAGTCTATTTTGAAGAAATGGCATTAGAAGAAGTTTAAAGAATTTGGCTCTCAAAAGAAATTTCAATCATTGTACTCTTGATATTTGGCTCTGTTGACTAATGAGTCTGCCCACCATTGTCCTAGACAATCAGTTTATCAGAAGAGGATATGTAACCGCTTAGAAATGTCATTTTTTTTAAATATAACCTTTTCTCTTTTCTTTCCTTTTGATTCATACTGGTCTCATTCAGCACCCCTACTCACCTGCCTTCTTCTCCATTGCACATCCACTCCCTTAATCATTAAGCCTAAGGATAAGGAGGTTCTGATCAGCATCAAAAACCTTAGGAACAAAGCTTCAGTCTCTGACCCCAGAGACAGAGTTTCATTTAACCTAAAGATGACATCTAGGCCTCAGTTGTTTTTCAGCTCCAGGCCCAGAAAAGGAACAAAACCAGATGAAATGGTGCCATGACTGACATCAGAACCAAATGATCAACACCCTCCTACCCTAGGATCAACCAATCAGTAGAGAACATGACCTTCACCACGACCCTAACTCCTTTAGTCCCTATGATTAATGATTTCCCCCCACATTATCCATCCCCTGGAAGCCATCAGGGAGCCAGGTTGTTGAGCATGAACTCACCTATCTCACTTCCTAAAAATAAATCCTGATTTTCTTTGCTGCAAATTTCTATTTCCGTCTTATTGGACTTTGATGCATGGGGGCAAATGGACCCCTTTAGCCCTGAAACAGACTCAGGAACAGCCAGACAGAAGAGAGGCATGGGGCAAGGTCTGGGGAGGAGGGGCAGAGTTTTCATATTCTCTCCAAGTGCACCGCTCTCCCTGAACCTCCCCACCCTCCCAACCTAGAAGCTCTCTGACCCCCTGTGCTGGAGTTTTAATCATTGCATAGGCACGATGAATGAAATCAGTGATCTGTGTTGTTCTAAAACAGCCATTCTCATCCATTTTCTATATAACACTTAGCAGGGAGTTTTAAAATTTGTCTGCAGCCTTTTGATCTGTGGAATGTGACTTTCCCGAAAGTTTCACATTTCACATTTTCCACCTTTTGAAATGTGCAAGCCAGCCTACACTAGACAAGAAGAATTTAAAATTTGAAAATTTCCTGACCCTGGTTAATGTCTCTGTAAGTTTCTTTGGCTTTTAATGTCATGGTATTATTCACTATGCTATTTTTTTTTCTGAGTCATGACACCTTGAGCCCCCCACATTGAGCCCCTTTTCCATCTTCTCTGCAGCTATAGCAGGCACTGCATACTCTTGTAGCCAAGAAAGTAAGCTGTCCACTTCAACTATGCTGAAGACTCACATTAACGAGAGAAAACTTAGAATGACAGCTACCTGAATATGATCCGTGGATAATACTGCAAAAAAGATGCCAGGCACGAGGATTTGTAAATGTCCTAAGCAATGCTTAGGAGAAGCATTTCCAGCAGATGAGAGCTGTCATATCCCCTCTTTCAGACTGAGGGGCAGTGCTGTGTCCTTCATGGACTTTAGATGAGAATGGGTAATGTTGAAATCTACAGCTATTTTCATGAAGGAGATAAAGCCATAAACTCTCATACTAATTCAAAACTACAGCATGCTTATTAAACCTTAGCCAGCAACGTATTCCTGTCTCAACATAATGTTTTACAAAGGTAAGCTGCTAAACAGTAAACGGAGACCATCAATTCCAGCAAATCACATGTGCTACAAAACAAGGGGGATGAAGAAATAGATGTAACTCTCCACCTACCTCTCTCCAAATGTTTAAGAAAGTGAGATGACTACTAACACCCAGGACCAGGGACACTTTAAACACCCACTTCACTCATTTCTATTCACTGACACAATCGTCTATAGTCTCAGGTCTCAAGACACACATGCAAATTGTTCTCAGAACAAACTATGGAAGCTGAGAAATACTGTTTGTTATCCTTGGAGCAAAGAGGGGAACATGTCTGCCTGGTATCCTGGTATTCTACACAGTCACAGAAAAAATCAAGTGTAGTATTTTGGCCTTATATAAAAATATGGTTACATTTACATGTGTAAGTACATATTTCCAAGCTTTTATTTAGATTAAATATAACACTTTTTTAAAAGAGTTCATATTAATAAAAAGCATAAATATAATTTATATTACAGTAATTGCTTTTCCAACTTATTTTAGTATAGCATACATATTTTTTAAGAATGAGCAATTTGAATTTATTTTGAATATTTTTTGATTATGAAAATCTTGCCTGCAATTTGGAGGACTTATTCTTGAAAACATAAAAATTCTTGAATTTTTTTTTTTTACCAAGGCACTTTTGGGTCAGCTGTAAAGGATTGTACTTAGCTAATAAAGGAAGGAAGAGGAGAGTTATCTGAAGTGGCACAATTTCAGGAGTACATTAAGATATTAAGACCTCCAAGTACCTCCCCACTAATATTACCATACTACCTGGTATTTTATTTACCAAAATCATTATTTTTGGCTAAAGCACTGTTTTCAAGAGGTCTTGGATTCAAACTGTAATAATAAAAGTGTAATATGCTAATTAGACCAGGCAGCTGAACAACCTTCCAGACGAATCCCCTGCAGTGGGGACTGAGGCAGAGGTGGTTAGAGGTAATCAGGCAGGCAGTTAGGGGTGATCAGGCAGACAGACGAGTGGTTAGGGGAAATCAGGAAGGCAGGTGGAGGTGGTGAGAGGGTTATCAGGCAGGCAGGCAAGCGCTTAGGAGCCAGCAGTCCCAGATTGTGAGAGGAATATCCAACTCTCGGTTTAGGCCCAAACCCGCAGAGATCCCTGTGGGATCAGATCTAAACCAGCAGTCAGACATCTACTGAAGGTTCTTGGATTGTGAGAGGATGTAAGCTGGGCTGAGGGACACCCTCCTCCATGCACAAATTTCGTACACCAGGCCTCTAGTCGAGTGATAATAGTAGTTATGGTAATATTAATAGGATTATTTAACTGAATCAGAATTAAGGCCTTGTTACTTAGGGCTTCTCACTCTGGTGATGTCATCCATACTCATGATGTTAAAAACTATCTCCATGCCCATGACAGCACATTCCTACGTACTCCACACCTCTTCTTGCACTCAAGTTTTTAAGGATCTAAGTGCTTAGCTGACTAAGCAGCCCACTTTTGGGGTGTCCAAAATGACACACCATCAGCTATCTAAAATGGAATTCTTGATTTCCCCCAGCCCCAAGCCTGCTCTTCTCATAGTTTTTCACATCTCAGTAACTACCTGCTTCTTCCTTCCAGTTCTTAGGCCAAAAGGCTTGTATCTATCTTTCTCCCACAAGCCACACACCTCAGCAAATCCTCTGCAGTCTGTTTTCATAGTTCTTTTCAGAATCTGACTACATCACATCACAATCTTCATCACTACAAGAATCCAAGCAACTCTCTTCTCTCATCTGGATTACTGTTTCCTGTTTATGCCCGTGGCCACACCCACCTCTGGAATCTATTGTCCACACAACAGGTAGTCAGAAGGATCCTCTTAATACTCGCTTCCATGAGAATTATCTTCTTATTCCACTCAGTGTAAAAGAATAAAGCCTGGGATAATCTAGTTTTCTATACATGCCCTCTTTGTCCTCTTGGGTCAAATCAAGCCTCAGGGCCTGGGACATTCTGATCCCACTGAATGGGCCACTTGCTCCCTGAATATTCAGTTCACTAGATACACTTTTGTCATATCAGTTCTAAGATGTCTATTTAATGGGATTGTCCTATTTAAAACTGTACTCTACACACACATGTGGATACCCCTATTTTTTTCCTGCTTATTTTTTCTCCTACAGAAACTATCAGCTTCTGACATAACATCTATTTTACTTGTAGGTTTGTACATATTCCTTTCTCAAGTGCCATGTAAGTTTTATGAGGGGAATACTTTTGTCTACTTCTGTTTATAGCTGCATCTGCATGATGTAGGCTAAAACTAGGCCCTTTGCCAGTACTTGATAAATACTTTTCTGTGATAATAATAATAGTTACATCTATATTCCTTATATAATTTCTGATTTGTATAGGTTTATTCAATCTTCCCAAAAGTTTCCTGGAAGATACTGTTACTTTTATTTACAGACAACATCAAAGAGCTTAGCAACTTGTCAAAGGGAACAACAAATGGATATAATGCCAAATTTTTAACCCAGATTGTGTGTATGTGCATGTTGCTTACAGAGAGAGAAAGCCTGAGAGGAAGAGGCAAGGCAAAACAAGAGAAAGAAAGAGAGAGAGAGAGAGAGAGAGAGAGAGAGAGAGAGAGAGAGAGAGAGAGAGACTGCTTCTCATCTAGATGTCTCTCATCCTGAATTAGCAATTTCTGCAATGGTGGACATGTTGGTTATTAGACATTTAGGCCACAGTCATAATGTCCTCACATCTAATACATCTGCAGCAAATTTGTCTTACAGATGCTCCTTCTTATTTATTAATTTCTCTCCTAGATTTACTTTTCCTTTACACAGAAACAGAAAGTGAGATTAAAGAACAAGTAAAGCATACAACAGCAGTAGAATGTGTGGCATTCACAAAGGAACAAGTACTATTGCTAACTTCTCTCTAGTGATTGGTAAAAATGCTGATGCTGCATTTAGTACATAGATAACAGTGTTAATTAATCAATGTAATTTAAGGTGTGCAATGTTTAGTGTCCATTTAGAAAATAAAAATTCCATGACTGCTTTAGAAGTTTTAAAAATGCATTGCAATTAAATGATTCAGTTATATGCACAAAGATCAATAAACTTTGTCAAGCTATGCCTTTACCTAGGCTTTACTATTTTACATTTTATTCTCTACCTGACAATACATTTTAAAAATATGATTCAAGAAACTATTTTCATTTCTGTTTGCTCAGCAGTATTTTAAATAATTTATGACATTAGTTATATTTGTTTGAGAGTAAAATCTACTGCCCAGTATCCTTTATGTCATTCTTTGTTTCAACACTTTCTATCTTAATGTCACATAAAAACCAAAGTCTATGAAATCCTACAGTGATTATGGCAACTCAGCAATACTTTGCTGGCACTCATTTTTTTGTGTGTATTTATTTTCATGTGGGAAACTTTACAACTTCTAAGACATAAAGAATATATTTCGACCAGCTGGCGTGGCTCAGTGGTTGAGCATTGACCTGTAAACCAGGAGGTCGTAGATTCATTCCCTAGTCAGGGCACATGCTGGGATTGCGGGTTTGATCCCCAGTGTGGCACATGCATGAGGAAGACTCTCATCACTGATGTTTCCATCTCTCTCTCTCTATCTCTCTCTCTCTCTCTCCCTCTCTAAAATCAATATATATATATATATATATATATATATATATATATATATATATATATATTAATATATATATATATATATATATATATATATATATATATATATATATATATTTTTTTTTTTTTTTAAAGAAGAATATTTTTTGTGCCCTAGCCAGTCTTTGGACTGAAGGGTCCTAGGTTCAATTCCAGTCAAGGGCACATGTCCAAGTTGTAGACTCAGTCCCCAATAGGGGGCATGCAGGAGGCAGCCAATCAATGATTCTCTCTCATCATTGATATTTCTATCTCTTTTCTCCCTCTCCCTTCCTCTCTGCAATCAATAAAAATATATTTTTTAAATAATATTTTTCCATCACCCATATGCTTATGGGTAAAGATACTGGCATGAATACTGACAATGGTCTCCTAAATTCCAAAATGTGGTGCAGTATGGAGTCTGGGGAAATGGAAGAGTTACAGTGGGTCATAACAGAGGGCTGGGGAATTACATATAGAGACCTGGGTGCAGTGGGGTGAGAAGGGGGTGACTGCAGCAATGAAACATTGATGAATGCTCTCTGCTGAGATGCCTTGTTTGGAGGTAAGTATTATGGTGAAGAACTAGGTATGAGACTGAAAAAATAAATATGAATGAAAGATTCTTCTACCCAGTCACAGCTCCACAATTATTTAATTTTTACCTACCACTAGAAATTCATGCATGTGGGGGAAGATTAAGTCTGAGAGCCAGCTCCCTGCCTGAATATAGTTAGATAAAACCAGCAGGCTGTCACACTCTGCTTTTATTCTATTCTCACGAAGTTTTCTACCCAGAGGGAAGGCATTTTTATTTTGGGGGGGGGGGGGGGAGGGATATATGTACAGAAAATTGCAGCATAGAATGTTCCCTTTGACTGCATGATGGAATTCTAACTCTAGTCATTCATTCCAGAAAATTAATTAACAGCTAGGATTGGTCACATTGGTTTGGAACATGAGCAGCATAAGAGACAAAGGTTGAAGTGAAAAACCCAACCCTGATGCAATCAGAGGCAACTAGGGAGAACAACTTTAAAAACCTAATTGTGAAATGAGATTCCTCAGAGATACATTAAAAGATATTATTTCTTAGAACCAGAAAGCAAGAATTCTTTAAAACCCTTATATGTAAGAATATCAAAGTGATCTTAGATTTGGTGACGTCTTTGACACAAACCAAAACCTGGATCCATGAAGGAAAAATATTTATAAATTGGGTGCCATTAAAACTTAACTCTTCTGCTCTGCAAAAAGGCAAGGTACCAACTAGGAGTAAGTATTTACAGAGCACAGATCTGACAAAAGACTGGTATCCAAAATATATATTTAAAAAAAAAAAACAACACCTTAATTCTCAGCAATGAAAGAAAAACCACAAATAACCCAATTAGAAAATGTACAAAAGGTCCAAACAGGCACCTAACCAAACGGCATATGCAACTGAGAAATAAGCACAAGAAAAAGTCATTCCACAACACATGCCATTAAAGAATTGCAAAATGAGACACTACTCTACACTTAAGAGAATGGCTAAATCTGAAACATTGACAACAGCAAATGCTGCTGAGGACCTGGCACAAAAGGAACTCTCCATTCCTTGGTGGTGAAAATGCAAAATGGCACAGCCACTTTGGAAGACAGATGGCAGTTTCTAGCAAAAATGAACACACCCTTCCCAAATGATTTAACAATCCGTCATGCTTTTGGGTATTTATCCAAATGAGTTGGAAACTTATATCCACACAAAACCTGCACTCAAATATTTATAGTTGCTTTATATATTCATAGTTGCTAAAAATTGGAGGGGACCAAGATGTTCTTCAATAGGGGAGTAAACAAATAAACTGTGGAATATTTAGACAATGGAATGTTATCCAGCACTAAAAAGAAATGAGTTATGAAAGCCATGAAAAGATATGGAGGAGCCTTAGATGCATGGTACTAAGTAAAAGCAGTCAATATGGAAAAGATTAATCCTTTTTTTTCTAATAGCCCAGATGCCCATCTGCAATAGAATAGATAAATAAACTCAGTGTAGCTACTTACTAGAATACTAGAGAGTAATTGGGATAAACGGCTATGCCATGTAGCCACATGGTTGAATTTTACAAACATAATGTTGAATGAAGGAAGCCAGAAACAAAAAAGATTCATCTTTTACCATTCCAACTACAGCTAACCATTGACGATACAGGTTTGAACTGTGAGTCCACATGTACGTGGATTTTTTTTTAAATTGACCCATGCAGTCCAAACTTCATAAATTCTAAAGTTAACTGATGGAAAGGTCATAAATAAAATGGAAGGAGAGACAGGTAAGGGGGGGAAAATTCATTTATAAATTAATTAAGTATACTTATTCATAGGGAGTCTAGAAAATGCTTTCCTATGAAAAATGAAACAGACATAAACAGAGCTGGTACTTAGGAGACAAATGCTGGTGTGACTTCAGGACTCGTGAGCACTCCTGCTGGCGGGGATGGGCTTCTGCTGCCCAGGCTGTTCAGAATATTGAATATTATCGAGTGTGAATGCAGTGCTTAGAGTCATAAAGAACAGACTAGAATAGCTAAAGGGAAACAAGCCCCAAAGCAGTTAACTCTAAGAAATATTACTTATAATTTTGCATACTTTTCATTTGATACTTTTCCACAGTGCTTCCATTTTTACAACCTTGTGGCTAGATGGCTCTAAGAACATCTTTTAAAATTCATTGCTTCAATAACCACATTTTGGCTGTCCCTTTCTTTTCTATACTTACCACACAGCCCTCTTTAAACTTTTCCTTTATGTTTACTCTTCCCATGATTATTTATAATACCAATATTTTAAAATCATATTCTCTTTAACACTTACTATTAACTATACTTAACAGTACTTACTATGGTCTTTCTTCTTTAAATACTTTTATAATTCTGTTTTTGCATAAACTCCAGAGAATTTTTATAATAATTTACTTTGCAAACATTAACACATAAAATTATTCTAGTAAATATTAAAAATGTATTTGGAAAAAGCACTAAAGCACTTGGATAGAAGAAGAGATGGGGTGGCCCTGGGTTTTCACCAGAAGTCACCTTATTGTGACTTCATCTCCAGGTTCTGCTACTTCTGAGGAATAATAACAACAAGAACAGCTATTGCCTGGTGTTAATATATATGCTGCCCTATCTGTTAAGAATATTGAGCATTACCCCTGAGTGTGAATGTAGTGTTTAGAGTTATAAAGAATAAATCTATAATAATAAAAGGGTAAATGATAATTAGACTGATGTCTGCCGGACATCCTTCTGGGCAAAGCCATGGTGGTGGGGGCCAAGGCAATTAGGCTGCAGGGAGAGTAGTTAAGGGCAATCAGGCCAGCAGGGGTGGGCAGTTAGAGGTGATCAGGCTGGCAGGGAGAGGAGGTTAGAGGGTGACCAAGCTGGCAGGCAGAGAGGGTTAAGGGCATCAGGCAGGCAGGCAGAGATGATAAGGGGCAATCAGGCAGGCAGACAGGTAAGCAGTTAGGAGACAGCAGTCCTGGATTGCAAGAGGGATGTCCGATTGCCGGTTTAGGCCCGATCTAACAAGCCTGAACTGGCAGTCGGACATCTCCCAAGGGGTCCCAGATGGAGAGAGTGCAGGCTGGGTTGAGGGACCACCCTCCCCATGCATGAATTTCATGCACTGGGCCTCCAAAATATATACTGATTTCAGAGAGGAAGAGAGAGAATCAGCTGCCTCCTGCATGCTTCCTACTGGCATGTAACCTGACCTGGAATCAAACTGTGACCTCCTGGTTCACAGGTTGACACTTAACCACTGAACCACACTGGTTGGGCTGCCTAGGGTTATTATAAAGAAGAAAGAATTTTATTCTTTGAAATCACTTATAATACAAAGTATTCAGTGTCTTTTTGTGACAAGATGCATATCATTTGTTTGAGACACACAGGTTAGCATCCTTGGCGCAATGTATTTATTCAAGTACAAAATCAAAACTTTAGAAAGCCCTCAGCCTTGCATCTATTTTATTTTGTATCCACTCTGCCCATTTTGTGGGTAGCCAGTTTCTTTAATTTTAGCTAGTTGTGCTCCTGACAGCAGTCACATCACATTATGGAACCTTCCAAACTTTGTTGGCACCTTCATCTCATTTTCTATCAAAAAATGTGCCTGTTTCTTTCATCATGCAATCCACAATTATCTGAAAATAAGCAGCCTGCTGTTGTTGCTAGCAAAGAAAATAGGGGAAGAATAATATCCTACTCTTCACACATGCCTGGACGCTCTTCAGAGACAGTGGATGTAATTGCCAGTAACAACCTTGAACTGATGCTCTGTACACAGCTGTGGTTTAAGCCTTTACATTTTTTAAAATTCTCCCTACAAGAATGAGCTTATCTGTGCATAGGTTGAAAACAGCACGGCCCTCTGCTATTTGACAGAGATGGGTGTAAATTACTGCACTGATTTTTAGGCCAACTGTTTTAGTAGAGGGGTGAAATAATACTTCTCTTTAACTAGGTGGGTATTTAATTACTTTTACATGTTTGCTTTGAAAAAATAGAATTTAGAATTTAGTAGGTATGCATTATTCTCAATATCAAGATGAATTTCTGGTCATTGAGACTGACCTAGTCATCACCGAGGAAATCAGGTCTGGAAAAAACTGCCTCAGTAACAGAAGACTTCCTTGAATTATACCAGGCAACCTATTTTCTAACTAAAGATATGACCAAGTTGGGGACAAACAGCAGGTGGTTTTTCTGAATGAAGCGTCATAAAAAAGAATCACATAAGGCAAGGGTGCTGGGGGAAACTATTACATCATTCTTTGGTATTTAGCGTTTTCAGGTTTCAGGTCCACTCTCATATTTCTCTCAAGTAGCCAGTTCATCATCTTTAATTTTGACTTCTTTTAATGGATTCTAAAAAAGGCTCTACACCTTTCACTTAACTATTTTCTAATTGCAATTACTTTATATAATCACTAGAGGCCTGGTACACATAATTTATGTGGGTGTGGGGTAGGGGTTCTCAGCCCAGCCTGCACCCTCTCGCAATCTGGGACCCCTCAGGGGATCTCCAACTGCCAGTTTAGTCCCTATCCTACCGCAGGATTGGGCCTAAACAGGCAGTCGGACATTCCTCTCACAATCCAGGACCACTGGCTCCTAATTGCTCAACTGCCTGCCTGCCTGCCTCATTGCCCTAACTACTTACCTGCCTGTCTGATCACCCCTAACCACTTGCCTACCTGCCTGATCATCCCTAACTGCTCTGCCTGACTGCTTGATCACCCCTATCTGCTTGCCTGCCTGATTGACCCTAATCACTCACTTCCTACCTGACTGCCCCTAACCACTTACTTGCCAGCCTGCTTGCCTGTTTGACCCTAACAGTCTCAGCTCAGTTCACCCCACCATGGCTTTGTCCAGAAGGAAGTTTGAAATAACTTCAGAAGGCCATTAGGCTGCCTGTCTAATTAGAAAATTATACTTTTATTATTATTAACATCTTATTTCACATTAGTATATTTAAAAATTTGGATTTCTGAGTGCCTTGAGTAAGACGTTTATATATATTTTATTGATTTCTTTTCGAAAAGGGAGAGGAATAGAGAGAAACATTGATGAGACAGAAACATCGATCAGCTGCCTCCTGCACACCTCCTACTTGGGATGTGCCTGCAACCAAGGTACATGCCCTTGACTGGAATTGGACCTGGTACCCTTCAGTCCACAGGCCAACACTCTATTCACTGAGCCAAACTGCTTAGGGCAAATCTTCTTATTTTAGGTGAGTCTTGTCAGATATGTATATACTTTGAGTATTATCCTTAGCACACAGGGGATATGATTTTGCTCCATGTGTTTTTATCAGCTGATGTTATAACTTTTATTACTTACTTTCTGCAGTGTTTTGAGTTTTATGGAAAATGGTAGCTTAAATCAATCAGTTATTATAATTTGTAATAACATATTACCTTACGCATTTATAAAATTTTAAAATTTATGAGAGGCCCTGGAATGACCAATTATTTTTTTTAAATATATTTTATTGATTTTTTTACAGAGAGGAAGAGAGAGGGATAGAGAGTTAGAAACACCAATAAGAGAGTCACCGATCAGCTGCCTTTTGCACACCCCCTACTGGAGATGTGCCCGCAACCAAGGTAAATGCCCTTGACTGGAATCGAACCTGGGACCTTTCAGTTCACAGGCCGACGCTCTATCCACTGAGCCAAATCGGTCTCGGCAATGGCCAATTATTGAATGCATAAAAGTCATGTGAGATTTAAAATTAAATTAAAAATTCTGTCCTTCAAATCTTTCTCAAGCCTTAGGCTATGAGAGAGTACGGATATATCCTACAATAAACTTCCTGCACATATTGCATCAGCAGGTGATAATGAGTTTCTACCAAAATGACATCAGTGTCCTCTGACCAAAATCCTAAACTAAGAACATTGCACAGAGGCATCTCACAGAGCCAAAAAGCTTTCCCCCTCATAAATTTTCGTTCAGTCCCACAGATCTCTTGCAAACTAACTAATATAATAAATTATATAAAAGTAGATTACAATTTGTACTCTATGAATTTTTAAAAGAAATGTCATTTTTAAACCCTAAACTACTGTTGTAACTGCTGTAATTTCCCTTTAATCTTATAGCCTGAGGCTAAAAATTTCACATAATGGCATTTCTCTGATTCTTAAAGTAAATAGGAGGCATGTCTTCTTGATGCTACCTAGATGACATGTAGATAAATCACAGGAAAGTACTGTGCTCAGAAGAAAGTCTCATAGCTACACAGTCAACTTGATCATATATTTATATGTTTTTATCATTTCCAGATATTTTAATTTATCCTGTTTTGTTTCTTGTTTTACTACCGTGTTTCCCCGAAAATAAGACATCCTCCGAAAATAAGACCTACTTACAGGTTTCCTTCTGAGTGAAATATAAGGCATACCCTGAAAATAAGCCCCCCCCCCCCCCCCAGGCTAAACATGAGAGATTTGGTCCACTGATTCTGAAAGAAATGGAGTCACAAGAAATTCACCAGGAAATTCAGGATTGGATTGTTATGATGATGTTCCAGAAGATGATGGCATGATTGTCATTGAATAAATGAGTAAATTCTTCATACTGTAGGATTCAGTTTGTCTGGTTTGTGTTGACAACTACTGTACTGTATACAGGTAATAAATTTCCTTTATTTTCATTTAACAATAAATGTGTACTGTATTCTTCTTCATGGAAAAATAAGACATCCCCTGAAAATAAGACCTAGCGCATCTTTGGGAGCAAAAATTAATATAAGACACTGTCTTATTTTCGGGGAAACAGGGTAGTTCCTTTTTTTTTCTTTATTGATTAAGGTATTACATAATCATCCTTATCTCTCCCTTACCGCCCCCCCCCCAAATCCTCCTAGTGTCTGTGTCCATAGGTTAGGCTTCTATACATGCACACAAGTCCTTTGGTTGATCTCCTCCCTTCCTCCCACCCTCCCCTGCCTTGTCTCTGAGGTTTGATGGTCTCATAGATGCTTCTCTGTTTCTGGATCTGTTTTTGTTCATCAGTGTATGTTGCTCATTATATTCCACCTCCAAATTTATATGGAAGTGTTCATTGTTTAATTTTCTTCTTCTTCATATTTAAAACTAAGTCATGTTTGAAAGCAATATGCACTTGGCCATGCATTTTGAACCTGAGCTTTAAATGTATGTGAAGATGATTATTTTTTAATCCTTAGAGGATTTCTATTAGTTTCACATTGTTCTGAACATATTATCATGACAGGATATCTGTTTTCTCTTATTTGCCCAAGGTTATTTTAATTATGTAAAGATATATGAGAGCCAGGATTTCTGTGCACAGGTATACGTTATAACTATTTATTAAATTATGTTTAGTCAGGTCAAAAGGTTCATATTCATAGAGCCAGTGCTTTGGGGCCATCTCTATTTGTAGTGTATTTCACACAGAAGTCCAGATGAGTGCAATAACGAGGGATACTTCATACGCCCTTACAACCTTCTGAAAAGCCTTACGTAAAGAAACACAAAGGCTCTCTCTTCCAGAAAGAAACGGAGCACCATCAAACTCAATCCTCTTTATATGTGCACTAATGCTTTGGATGTTTGAAAACTATTATTCCACGTGATTTTTAAAATCAAATAGCTATTTCATTATCTAACATTAAGAAAAATATGTGATATATCCATTCTCCTGCAGCCTTAAATAAACATAACTATTATAGTCCCTACAGTAGATGGTTTCGTTGTTAAAACGGAAGAAATAAAAATGCCTAAGTCGCCAGGTCTCCCAGCAACACACACAAAAATCATAGTTGTGCTTCGATTTAAATGGACTAGTAATAAGGAACATTCAACCATTTGGAACTGAAATATTCATGAGCTACTCTGAGAACAATGAAACGAAATATCTTCAGATGTCCTAGAGGAACAAGAGTCAAGAAAACACGAGAATAACAAGACTATTTTAAACTTTCTTCTTTTTAACTTTTTCCCCCCACTGGATAAAAATATGCAATTTAATCTTGCTACATTATGCATAGAATGTGACAAAATCACCAATCTATGCCTTAAAAAAAAATCTCTTAAAGCCTTTGACATAGTTTAATTCCACACGTTTAGAGATATTGGAATTTTAATTGGCCTTATAGTATTTAACCAGGTAATTAGAATTATGGGGAAATTTTTCTTTCTAGATAAACTCTAAAGGATATCTCATGGCATATCTTTAAATAACAACAGAAAAATCAATATCCACCTTACTACAATAACAAAATGATAAAAACCTAGACTTTTGGAAATTAGAACTTCATAATTTCTACAAACATGCTTCTGCAAATAATTACTCTTTATTTATTTCTATGTGGTTCCATTATGCCATTTTTTTAAAATTTTAAGACAGCTACACAGTTTTAAAAAGTATCTATTATAGGTAAAGACATAAAAAGAAAGTTTTAAGAAGCATTTATTTGCAAGTTTTAATCAGATTGTGATGGTTAAGTGAAAAGTCGGTATAATTGAAAGGTGTGATTGTGGGTATTTTTTTCTTTACATTTGCTCAGTGACATTAAGAAAAATACAAATAGATGTAAAACTTTATTTTATTATTAAAACTGAATTCGTGAGTTTGAATTCTCCATGCCCAACCCCTTTCAAATCCATCTTTGTTCCTGCATCTCTTTCTTAGTCAACTTTACTATCATCTCCAAGTTCTTCAGATAGGTAACTGTGTGTGGTCTTATTAATGCTAAATCGTCACTGTCATTTACCTTAATAAACTACATCATCTTCAGACCCTCAAAACAGATGGGATCTGACCCCATCCCCCCTGCCAGCAGCTGCTGGAGACCCTGTCTTCCCAGGGACCGAGGAGAGCAGAGCATTGGGCCTCCTTACCTCTCTCACCCACATCTTTCCTCAGCCTCTGGCTTCCCTCCAGCACACCCCAAAGCTGCCACCTCGGATGCCTATTTCCACTGTCTCTGCATCCCCCCCAGGGAGGGTGCTGTCACCTCCTGCTGTATCCCTGCTTCCTCTTCCCCCTCAGTCTGCTCCAGACATAAAAGCCAGTGGGTCCCCTCCTACAGCCTGGGCCTGTCCGGGTTCTCACGGGCCCTCAATCTTTGCAGATGTGCCCCCTGACCCATCCTTGACCCCCTTCCACTTGGCCTCTTGCTCCTCCTGCTGCCCTCTGTGGGCTGTCTCCTCTGCCCAAGGCCCTTCTCCAGGCATCTGCCTGGCTAGCCTCCATCCGCCCACTTTTCCTAAGTGAGCCTACCTTTGCCTGTCCCTTGCGGAGCCCCTATGTGGCTTCATTCCCATGTTTTCATGATGCCCGTGCCCTCTAACGGCTGCACCTCATGTCTGTGTGAGGCTGTTTCTTCCCCACATATTCATCCTCTCCTGGGGAATGCACCATCGGTCAGAAAGGGTGGCTGGCTCACTTGCTGCTCTGTGAGCCCTGCAGATAGCGACCAGCAACAGCGACTGCAGATGGAGCCACCGCCCAGTTCCCAGGCTTTGAGTGAGCCTGGCCCCAATCAATAGCCTCTGCAGGCAAGATGGTGGAGCTTGTGAGGGGGCAGTGCCAGGCCAAGGTTGGGTGCCGGGTGCAGCTGTGAGGCTGTAAGGCTGGGCCTGCAAACTGGAGCCTGATTTTTGTAGGCCACCCAGAGGGAACCCACTGGTGCATGATTTCATGCACCGGGCCTCTAGTTGTTTTCATGACTTGAAATTTCCCAGTACAGAGACATCTATGTTACTTGCATTGAGAAAAATATTCTCTAACAAATAGATACCCTGAAGGTGAGTTTCTGCTAAACAGGTAGCTGGGTTCTGAGATTCTCAGGAAACTCATGAATCATTTAATCTAAATTTAAAATATAATAGACCTGTCAAGCTGGACTGGAAAAGTTTACATTTCTTTTTCAAAGTCTCAACTTTTTTCCAAGCAATAAACTCACCAGAAGCAAACAAATGCTTCAGAAATCTAGTCAAGCTAAAAAGCGTGTTTGACTCTACATGGTGAAAACAAAGGGGCAGATATAAAGATAGAGTCTGACCATCACACAGAACCACCAACAGCACAGAGACAAAGAGAATAATGCTTCCAAGGTTAACTTCTTTAAAAAATGTTAGCATGAAGTTTGCAATGTATATATTTATCTTTTTTTGTTGTTGTTGTTAGAATTAGATCTTTCTTCTTTACTGTATTTATGTAATAGAAGAGATTTTGTGTTTTCATAAAATAGGTCTTCTGATTTGGCTATCCAAATATCATATACTCAAAATATTATTCATTCTTAGATACCATTATGTAATTTTCAGCATAACATTCACACTGTTGTATTGCAAATATTAGGAGAGATTAACATGAGTAAAATACTATAGAAATAAGGGGAAATTGTGATCTAAGTTCATGGACCAGCAAAACAAACAGAAATTCCAGGAAACTTTGTTTGATCCATTTCATCATCATCTTTAAACACTTTTTAAATTCAAGCACGTACACTTCACTTCCTGGAAAATTAACTATATATATATACCACTATTTCTTTACAAAAATAATGTAAAGCACACAGTAACTACACCAAAAACTACATATACACTTGAACAAACAAAATTCATCACTGTCATTATGCTCACATTTTAACTTATTTTTTAGATGATCCAGCTCTCTATTCCCACTGTCATTCCATTAGGTCAGGAACTATTTATTCACCACTAAATATTCTAAGAGCAGCTAGATTCAACCCCTCCTAGTTATGATTGCCAGAAAACTAGGAGTTTTTGTTTTAATTATTTCTTCTCATTCACCTCCTAAATATTGTCTTATAAAAAGTCTCAGAGGATAGAGGAGAATACAGTATTTGGATAGATAATGTCCCAAATCCTATCAAATTTGACAAGATGATCTACCAAATAAAATGATTAAAAAGCAGAGCTATAGCAGAAGAAATGAACATGAAAAGAAATCAGTGGAATGAAATTAGTTCTTTAGAAAGATCTAAAAATTACTAAAATATCTGGATAGACAAATGATAAAATAGAGACAACAATGATTAACAAAATTAGACATGAATAAGGAAATATAACTTCTTATTTCACATATGTTAAAAAGTTAATATGGGTTTATAAAGAATAATATAATATTGGGTCGGCAACTAAGTAATTGCGGATTTTTAAAAGAAATTCAAAGACAATTTTTTCATGGAACTAAATAACTTTATTCTGTAATGTATTGCCCATTTTGATCAATGACCTTTTGCCATCTTTCAGGCAGCATTATAATCCCACGTTCAAAAAACTTCTGATTTTTATTAGCAAAAAACTGAATCAGGTATGATTTGACATCATCATCATTATTGAAATTTTTACCATTCAAGGAGTTTTGTAAAGATCGAAACAAAAAGTAATCAGATGGTGCAAGGTCAGGACTATATGGTGGATGTGGCAAAACATCCCAACCAAGCTCCATTAATTTTTGCCGAGTGACCAAAGATGTGTGTGGCCTTGCATTGTCATGATGGAATACAACACCTTTTCGATTTGTCAATTCGGGCCACTTTTCTTCAACTGCATTGTTTAATTTCGTTAGTTGTTCAATGTAGACATCAGAATTGATCGTTCGGTTGGGTGGTAAGAGTTCAAAGTAGACAATTCCTTTGTAATCCCACCAAACTGATAACAAAACCTTCTTTTGATGAATATCAGCTTTTGATGTTGTTTGAGTTGGTTCACCTGGCCTGCTCCACGATCATTTCCGCTTGATATTGTTATAAACAACCCATTTTTCATCGCCAGTTATCAGTCATTTTAAAAATGGATCATTTTCATTACGTTTCTTTAGCAAATCGCAGCTGCTAATGCGTTGCGTTAACTGTGATTCTTTCAGTTCGTGAGGAACCCATGTATCGAGTTTTTTAACATAGCCAAGTTGTTTTAAGTGATTTTCAATGCATGTATGTGATACATGAAGCTTCTCTGCAATCTCACATGTTGTACTGTGACAGTCCGAATTGATTATTGCTTTGATTAGGGCGTCATCAACTTCAACTGGACGACCAGAGCGTTTTTCATCTTTGAGTGAAAAATCACCAGAACGAAATTTGGCAAACCAATTTTGACCCTGCCGTTCTTTTAAGGCTTCGTCACCATAAACAGCACATAACTTTTTATGAGCTTGCGATGCGTTTTCCCTTTGCGGAAATAAAAAAGCAAAATATGATGAAAATGTTCCTTTTGATTTTCCATTTTTCAATGAACGCCAAACGAAAACTACAAAACAGATCAAAAAACTTTTTTTACTGATTAACAGCTGAATAGCCAACTATCAAATAACAAAATGTGTTTTACATTTTACTACGTCTGCAAACCTAAAAATTCAACTGAAGCCATATATGTGTGAAACCCGCAATTACTTAGCTGCCGACCCAATAGAATGAATTCTATAGCATTTATGACAAGTATTAACTGCTTAGTAGATGCAAATTATAAAAGCTGATAACAAAAACAGAAGCTGAGTTACATAGATGGTTAGAGAAATGATACTTATAATTTAAAAACCTTCCCTAAAAGAAAACTTCAATATCACATGTGTTTATTGATTAGCTCCATCAATCCCATAAACTCTTCAGAATTTAAGGAAGAAAGTTATATCAATCCCATAAACTCCTCAGAATTCAGAATGAAAGCAAATATATCTCAAATTATTTTGTGAAACCAGTATACCCTTGATTCCAATACATATAAATGATATAAAAACAGATGATATAAATATAATTTTTGTATATGTATTTTTATTCCAATTTCATGTTAAAAGATGAAATTTAACTTTGGAATGAATCTTTGCTTTACATTAAACTAGAGGCCTGATGTACAAAAGTTGTTTAAAGGTAGGGTCCCTAGGCTAGCTGGCGATCAGGGCTGATCTGTGAGGCAACGAGTAAAGTGATCAGGCAGCCCCTGCTGGCACCCACCTCAGCTTGTCTGGACTGGCTGCTCGCCAGCCCTGTCCCCCACTGCCACCACCACCACTCATCGCCTCCCTCTGTGGAGTGACTAACAGGAAGATCTGGGGTATCCCCACTGGCCTCCACCTTGACTGGCCTAGAGCCTGGGCTGGGGGCAGTTCCTGCATTGAATGTCTGCCCCTCTGGTGATCAGTGTGAGTCATAGCAATTGTTCCTTCCACCAGTTATTTTGCTATTCAATAGATTTGCATATTAGGCTTTTATTATATAGGATACCTTCTGATGAAATTATTTATTTGTTTGTTTGTTTATTTATTGATTTATTTATTTATTACATTTGACCTCCTTCACCTATTTATTTATTTATTACATTTTATTTATTTATTTATTTATTTATTTATTTATTTATTACATTTGACCTCCTTCACCTATTTATTTATTTATTACATTTGACCTCCTTCACCTATTCCCCACCACCAATACCTACCTCTAGCAACCACCACCAATCTGTTTTCTGCATCTAACAGCTTGGATTTTTGTCTGTTTTAGATTTCACACATAGGAAAGGTCACATAGTATTTGTCATCTTCTGTTTTACTTCATTTAGCAAAATGCCCTTGAGGTCTATCAATTTACTTTAAAATAGCAAAGTTTTATATTTTATGACTAAATAATATTCCATTGCCTATCAAATAATTCCAGTTTCTTTATCCATTCATCCTCTTTGGACACTTAGCTTGTTTCCATCTCCTGGCTACTGTAAATAGTGTTGCAATTAACTTGGGAAGACATGTATTTTTTTAGTTTGGGAGATTTTGGGGGGAAAACTTATGAAGTTTATATCTACCCTTTTTTAGGGAATCATATTTAACATAATTATGTCATGTTGCTAATTTTCAGTCATAGGTTGCTGTTCGAACCTGAGATATGTAGTGCTATTAAACCATATTAAAAAATTCTCCCACATTATTTTGGAAATCTTATAAAAGTATTTTGACATTTAAATGAAAAATGAATAATAGAGCATCTGTAAAACAGTTTGTGAATGAAAACAATCACTGGATAATAATAAAAATATCAAGTTATGGATTGATAGACACTGACAGATAGATATGAGATTTTTCCAGAAGGAAAACCCAATACAGATAGCATGGGTTTGATATAATCCCCTGGAGAACTAGAAGAAAAGCCCAATATAATATTTTTTTCCCTATCTGTGCTCTGACAAATCATATGTAAGAAAGAAGCTGCAGCCTAAACCAGTTTGGCTCAGTGGATAGAGCATCAGCCTGCAGACTGAAAGGTCCCAGGTTCGATTCCATTCAAGGGCATGTACCTTGGTTGCGGGCACATCCCCAGTAGGGGGTGTGCAGGAGGCAGCTGGTCGATGTTTCTCTCTCATCGATGTTTCTAACTCTCTATCCCTCTCCTTTCCTCTCTGTAAAAAATCAATAAAATATATTTTAAAAAAGAAGAAAGAAAGAAAGAAAGAAAGAAAGAAAGAAAGAAAGAAAGAAAGAAAGAAGCTGCAGTAACAAAATATCCATGTATTTTCACTCTTGAACTTTGAACACTCCCACAAAGGAATTGGAGTAAGTTTTTCTTCAGTGCTAAATACAAGCATAATGAGCCAAACTTTCTACCTTGAAGAAGTCATAACACCTTGGCAACATTGTAAACTTTTAACATATGGTTCATTTACATGAAGAGCATCGAGGCAGAATGTTTTTAAATATCTAAACCTCAAAGATGATGAGAAGACAAACAGCCTGGCCGATGAGGTGATTAATTCCTTTGTAGACAACCAGGATTGATGGCCCAGAACACAATCTTCTGTCATTTCCTCCTGATAAAATGTCAGTGCAAATGAAACTTTTTTTAAAAAAAGAAATCATTTTGAATATTTTAACAGCTTCATTTCTTTGGGAAAAATAATTAGTGCCTTATAATTAGCATAGATTCTTGGGTGGATTACCATGAAAGTAAAGGTAGAATACATTTTTAGAATGTAAACTACTATAATTTAATCCTACTTTGTTTCTTTTCTTTAGCACTTTACAGAGACATATCTATATGTATAAAAGCCAAGTGACCAAAAGGTTGAATGACCACAACAACCAGAACAACTAGTGTCTATGTTGTGCACTGTTGTGTCTAACCAACCTAATTGGAGGCGTAACTAGCCAGTCAACCACTCAAGGTCTCTCCCCCTGCTGGCTCCACTCCAATCACTCTCCCCACTCCAATCACTGAAGTGATTGTAAACACTGTCCAGCCTTCTAGACCAGGAACCTGAAGGGCCAGTGATCAGGAGGAAAACCCTCTTACAGTCTGGACCATCAGTTGGGTGTCCAGGAGGGGTGCCCAGCACAATCACCATCTTCCTGTGTTCTCTCTCCACTGCTTACTACCAAAGAGGGCAACCACATCACACCACAGCTCTCTTTAGAGGGTTTGCCAGCAGGGAACTAAAGTGCATTATCTATGTAGGGAGAGGCTTAGAAATAGAAGCTGTAAGTGTCCTTGACCCTAAAGTGCCTTAGAAGATTCAACTCATCTGAAAGGAAACAGCAAATGTGTATACACCCTGCAAAGATCTTTGACACTAATAACTCCCCCTGGGCAGCCCCACCCGATTGTCCACCACCCACCCCAATTGGGGGCAGGTGGCCAGACCCCACCTGTCCACAAATTTGTGCACCGGGCCTCTAGTTCTTACATAGAAACTAGGGCCCGGTGCACAAATTCATGCACCTTGAAAGGAACGGTGGGCCATGAGGCTACGGTAGACACAGGGCAGGTCTTGGCCCATCCTCTGCACCCTTGTTGGGCACCTACCACCATAGCCTCTGGTCACCTGTCAGCAGCCTCACTCCTCCTGCTACCACTCACACCTGCTGAAGGCACAAAGCAATTGGGGCTGGCAGGGGGTGTAAGTGGGGCTGGTGCAGTCAGTGAGCAGCAGCTGCTGTCCCGATCTCCCCTCAGGAGCCAGGGCAGGTGGAGAAGCCCTCACAAGTGATCAGGGCCAGCAGCTGCTACCCATACCCGCTGTCAGTGCTGAGTGACTGGAACTGGTACCAGGCCCTGGTAGTGGGTGAGAGTGGTGGCTCAGGCACTGGCATGAGCAGGGCCAGTGCCAGCAGCGGGTGTAAGCACCGGGTGGGACCACAGCCCATGGGAGCAAAGAACTTTCAGTAACCACCAGAGGCTCACCCTGATGACAGCAGCCAGCACTCCACCTTGGTCTGTGCCCCTGCTCACCTGCTCCACCATCCCGCCGCAGCTGACACCCGCCATGTTCTGCGTACACTCCCTGGTGGTCTGTGCACATCATAGGTGGTTGTTTGGTTGCTCCATCATTTGGTCTATTTGCATATTAGACTTTTATTATATAAGATATATTTCTTAGTATGATATATATACATTTGTCAAGATTTTTGTGGGTGAATATGGGTATTTCAAATATTCATATTCACTCACAAAAATCTTGACAAATGTATATATTGTAAGAAATTTATCTGAATCATGGTTAGAAATTACTGATTGTGATTGACAAACAATCCCCTGATTTATATATTATAAATTTATTTAATTTTCACTATATAATATAAGCTTTTTACCCATGGCATTGAATATAATAGATCCCTCAGCAACATCTGAAATGCCCCATTTGTTTATTTCCTAAGAAAAATAGTTTACAGAAGTATTTTGTAATATTGCTGCTCACAATATTTTTCTGTTTCTCCCTCTCAACTTATCTACTTTAATTCTACAAAGCACAGGTCAGACTCCCCACAACAAAGAATTATTCAGCCAAAATATCAGTAATGGTGAGGTTAAGAACTTTGCTCTAGATTAGCAACCACTAAACAGATAAAAGGGGAGAACGTCAAGTACTTTATTTAAAAAAAAAAAAAAATAAGAGAAAAAAATTCAGCAAATCAAGGAAAAAATACATTGAGTCTTTGAGGCCAAAGCATGGAAAAGCCAGCGGAGGGTGGGCAGGGAGACAGACCAGAGAGAGGGTTTATCAGTGACCTCCTGTTCTTCCTGTATGTGTGTTTTTAAGAAAATATAGGAGGATGTTTAGAACAGAGGCAATTATAGTGGACTGGATCATATGGTTCAGGAGTGCTTCATGTAACCATTGCACACAGCTGCCTTTATGACAGCAACTGGTCATTTCAAAAACCCTGGTAGCTCAATTCTGTTGCCCCATCAGTTCCATTAAATGGTCCCTGGCAAGGATATGAATATACTGTCTTTTAGCTGTGCCGGCCACTCACTTTTTCCGTCTCTGCTTGCCCTGAAGAAATGCCTGTTGGAGAAAGGGAAGCCTCCTGGGATCTGGCAGGTCCGACTCAGCTATGCCTAATGAAACTTTTCTCAACCTCAAGGAGCATGAGCAGGGGACACAGAAATGACAATGTGGCTCCCAAGAGCCAAGGGAGATGCATTCAAAGCTTTCTTGAATGGAAGTGAATTTCAGTAAAAAGAAGGGGAGACTGCTGAAACCTGCTCAGAGAATCCTGTACAGTGATACAATCAGTTTATCAGTTCCTGAAGTGGGATGAAGGAAGAAGGAAGGAAGGAAGGGCGTAGGGGGAGGAAGAAAAAAAGAAGGAAGGAAAGAGCAGTTTATGCTGCCAATTTGGGCTGAGAATTTATTTACTAAATGTTAACAAATTCAATGTATGGGTTAACAATCATTAATTTAACTATTTCTATTGAGAAATATTTTACTGTTTTCAGTTCTTCAGTACTGTATGATATTATTATATAGTGTATTTAATTTAAAAAAAATGATACTTTTCTTCAGTTATCACATTTATATTTATTGTCAGACCTATTTAGTATTATGCAATTTTATTTTATTTTATTTTATATTGGACATGTAAATTTGATATTTAATAACCATGTCACTTCCTTATTATCTTTTACATTCTTCTCTATGAATGTTTTTGTATTTTAATATTGATGATGTTTCTCCCATGTTTAGATATTCTCATATTTTCTAAATGTATACATTCCTTTCAAACCTCTATTTCTTTTTTTTTCAACTTTAGACAGTATTATGACTCCTTGCTGAAGATTTTAGAGATGTTAGTTCTGACATTTTCATTTTCATTCATCTTCTCTCTAAGCACTTAATTTGTTTTAATACAATTACAATATTAATTTCTTAATATTTAATATATTCATTCTGTTCAGTTTTAGTTCAACACAGAAATAGACTCGGTACCCATCAAAAACGAGATTTTGACACTCAGGCACTCAGCTCCTGAATTATTTATTTTTATTCATCATTTATTTGGTTGGATTTAAAAGTCAAGTATTTATTTCAAGAAAGTATCATGTACGCTAAATCCCCTCAATCATTTTAACATTGAGGTAATCTTTATATTTCCTTTACATGAGTGGCAAACTTTCATCCAAGTCAATTCACAACAAGCACAAAACCTGGGTATTAGAAAACAGCCAAATGCATCGTAAAAAAAAGGCTGGCATGGGACAAGTGCGTCTGGAGAGAGGTCGTGAAAATTGAGCACATGCTCTATGCCTGTTTCATACAATCCAGGCGCCAGGGAGAGGGACCAGAACAGCTGTGC
The DNA here is from genome assembly GCF_964339955.1 of Pipistrellus hanaki. Taxonomy (NCBI): domain Eukaryota; kingdom Metazoa; phylum Chordata; class Mammalia; order Chiroptera; family Vespertilionidae; genus Pipistrellus; species Pipistrellus hanaki. The sequence continues at coordinate 39,871,849 of NC_140507.1, read as the reverse complement.
ACAACTAGGTGTGCAATGCCCTCACTCTGCCAATTGAATTTAAATTCAATGGGAAAGCAGAATCATAATTTCATTAAAGATATCAACAATTTTTTAAGTCAATTGCTTCTCTGGTTGTCTTAATCAGTCATATGCTTGCAAAATGATAGGAAAAAATTATCTCTAGAAATTGCAGGGCATCAAGTTTTTTTTAAAGTATATAAAGTTTTTTTTAAAGTATATTATTGATTTCAGAGAGAAAGGGAAAAAGAGAGAGATAGAAACATCTATAATGAGAGAGAACCACTGATCGGCCACATCCTGCATGCCCACACTGGGGACTGAGTCTGCAACCCAGGCATGTGCCCTCATGAGGAATCGAACCCTGACCTCCTGGTTCATTGGTCTATGCTCAACCACTGAGCCACGCCGGACAGGTTAAGGCATAAAGTTTTAACATAAGCACCAGTAAAATAATCTGCATTAAAAAAATATATATGTGGACATTAAGATTAGTGGGATTAGTGCCTATTACTTCATCAGACTCAAGGATAGTTACAATCTCCAAATGTTTAAAAACTCTGTCCAGAATTCCATTGGTGAAATATGAATACAGAGGATCTCACACTGCTCCTGAAACACAGCCAGCGGGATTTGCTGTGCTGAGATCTCAGCGCAATGTTGTGCTTTCGCCTGGGATCACAGGTGCCCAGCACAGTGCTAACTGCCCGGGAAGTTCTCAGTGGTGCGCTAATATTTTTGGGAAAAGGTGTGTAATAAAGGTATCTGCCTTGACTTGAGGCTTCTTGCTCGAGAAGATGCATGGTTTCTGAGTCTTTTCTAACATGAAAGTTTGATTTTTTATTTTGTGTGTGAGTGTGTTTGCCATGCGGGCTTATTTGTTAAACTTTTTTTCCTTGTTTTTTCCATTCTCCCCCCCCCCCCCCCTTAATTTACTTAATGCTTTTATTAAAGCCAAAATAGAAATCAGGACAAGGACATCTCCTCCGCCAGCTCCAGTTAGAAAAAAATATTATCCTTTAAATTGCTTCTAGAAGGCCTCAGCGAACAGGCAGGCAGGTTCGTGAATGACTGATTAATGTGGAAGCTGGCACTCCTGAGAACATTGTTATACCAAGCAGATCGGAAAATGCGTGCTGAATTATTGTTATGGTAATTACCCTCCACTGAATTTATCTTGCTGTTCAAAAGTAATAATAAAAATCTTGAATAGGTAGAGTAATTACACTTAACTGCTGTAATTAATAAATTAATTTTAGAAAATGATTCATATCAGGAATGAATCATAAGGACTGAAATTTAAAACCTCTGAGCTCACATTTTCTAACTTTTTACAAATTATGCTTAAATCATTATTAAAAATAATGCGCTTTTTTCTGGGTTAACTATTTTGTTTCTTAGTTTTCATTCTTATAATGACCCACTTTTAATATGTAATCAATGTCTTCATCTTATAAAACTGTGCAAAACACATGCACACTTAGGATCAGTTACACTCAGCCAGTGATTTGGTCTATGTTCCTAGACATACATACATGTGTCCATGCAAGCCCAGGCACACGTTGTACTCCAGACAGGATGTGAAACCACTTCCATAGATGGATTCTAGTTCAGATCATTAAAGTTCACAGATAATTCATGAAAATGGGGCAACTATAATTCAGTACTAATTTATGTGCATGTTATCCAAAACTCCAATAATATTGCATAGAATCCATAAACTAGTGAAGTATTTTTAATTGAGCAAATAATGATCCCTTCATTTATTTCCTCAGCAATGAGAGTGTATGCATTACCAATGCAATTCTTCTCCCTTCCTCATTCCTTTTATGTGTGTTGTGTTTGTGTGTGTTTTTTCACTTACTTATTTGACGCCAGTTTAAACCCCAAAACACAGTACACTCTATTGTTCAATATTGAGATATGACAAGTTTATGTATCAGAGAATAATAAATAATAAATTTCATTTCAATTATCAGCGAAATGAAAATGGAAATATGCTGAATACCAGTTAAAACTTTAAAATATAATGCTTCTTCCCTTGTCCTTCAGAAAGAGAATTTCCTTTCCCTTCTTAATGATATTTAAGTAGACATGAAATAAAATAAAAATTGGGAAAATCCTATCATCAGAAGTATACAGAGATATATATAATATTATGTTCACTCTTTGAATAAGAAGAGGAGGCAGGAAATAGGAGGAGAAAAAAAGAAAAGAACCAAATCAAGAAATTGGGATGAGAAAAAGTCATCACTTAGCTATCAGGGCATCAAACACTAAAGCTATATAACATAACATTAAGTTAACATTGAGAACATCTGTAGTTTTTTTTTTTGTTTTTTTTTAATATAGAAGGTTATTCTGGATTTAAGTCTCACTGAGATATTTTGATATGTTAGATTTTCTACTTTGTGTTTTGATTTTAGCCCAATGAATATTTACCTGTATACACAGATTCTACCTTAGTGACCCACAGTTTTACGCACATGCATGCAACAGAATGGAAACACTATTCTATTATCAAGATAACTTATCTCCAATAGTACTTCCCACAGCTCAATATGGCTATATAATTTTTAAATGAGTTTTCATAGTTTACTTTTCCCCCCAGTTATTATAAGTGAATATAATGTTGTAATCTATGTCACTAAAGAGATAATGTGAGTCACTAAAGAGATGTGACATCAATTTTTCATTGGAACTGTATAAAATATATTAATATATATTATATGCAGGTAGGAAATTATGCATACATATTTCTATAATTATATTAATATCGTGATATTTAGATTATTGTTTATGTGGAAATGAGATCATTATGACATTTTCAATAAGGTTAAAAATAGCTAAAATGCCAATTCAGTGAGATTATGTACATAGTTCGAGTCCTATGCAGCATTTACTTCTACAAAATGAGACAGACTACCTGATGCTCAGACTTCATCTGGAATTAAAACTCATCATTTTGCAAAATAACAAGGAACATAAATGCTGTACTTGATAAATTACCATGATTTACCTCCCACCACCATGCTCTCCCCACCTACAGTCACAATTTTATGACATCTCACATCATTGGGGTTTTTTTAAGAAGGCTTCTCCTATGGTATATTTTAATTAGATGCAAAGTTTTTATTTATTTACTTTCTTTTTTTGAGCTCTTAAAGCTCTATCTGAACTCTGTTTTTGCCAACGGTAGTAAAACATGTAGCTCATTAAGTTATGCAGACTAAAGCAAAACTACAAATCCAACAAATTGACCAGCAAAAGGATATTAATTACCTACGGACATTTTAAGTTTCTATTCGTTGTTTCTTTCCATCCTAACTTCTGGTTTGTGCATCGCCAGACCACTGACTTTCACCAAAAGCAATTACGAGAATCTATTCCTCCATGACACCTCAGCCCTGGGAAGCACAGTCATGCTTCCAGCTTCTTCTTGCTGTGCTGTAACTCACCCTTTACATTACACTTGCACTGAAGGTTGGAAAATTCACGTCTAAATATAACTTGACTCAAAATGTAGCCATAAGTTTTATTTTCTAAATAGTTTAAATTTAAACTCCCAAACTTGAACTTATATGAGTAGTCTAACTGACATTTCTGAAAATCTATGTTGTTGCTTGCAAATCTAGAACATTAAAAAAATGTGTGAAAAGCTCCCAAAACATGTAAAAATTGAATTGTTACTTTACTTGTGGGATGCACACCATAGTCACCTTCCCACTTGGCTTCTTATAAAGTGTGTTAGCTTCCAAGAGTTGGATTCTCCTACAGTGTAATGCATAATATATAACCCTGAACAACTGAAAAAGGACTAATATAATATATGAAAGTTTATTATTACATAGATTTTTAGGATATGATCTCTAATATAATATGGGTTCTTGATATCATCAAAGAGATATCTTCCTACTGCTGCTACTGCTGATGCTGCTACTATTACTATTGCTGTTGCTGCTGCTGCTATTACTCATATGTATGCCACCTAGTTTTCTACTTTCCCCAAAGCACATGCTATGTCTTTGTAAGTATTTACAACCACGTTATTTCTGCAAATCAAGTTATTAAGCTCATCGCCTTGCTGACCAAGAAGGCCTTCAAGTTCCTTTCAGTTGAGTTTAATCTCTCTCCCTGTTGCAATAGTCTTTACTCCTATTATAATAGTCTTAAATACAGTCTGCCTTATTTTAAGAGGTGGTTAGTGCATTTTTTTTATAGTTCCCTGGTTGAATTCTTAACTTGCACAATTCATGTACATTATAGTTATTTCATGCCATAAAGCTAAGGGTATTTCATTGTATAGCAATAGTAGCTAGAAAACTATTCTGAAAAAAAAAAAAAAACAACTACCAATGCAACCTATAGTTGAAATGAAACATAAATGAAGAATATGAGAAACAATACTGCTTCAGTGTAATTAATTATAAAAAGATTGAAAAAATTAACTTGATCTTTATTTAAAATTTTAAGTAGATCTTTATTTACAGTGCACCATAATCATTTTCCCCATTTACCTTTTAAAGGTATAACTGGCATACAATATTACATTGATTTAATGTGTAAAACGTAATTCTCTGAAATATGTATATATTGCAAAATAATCAACACAGTAAGTCTATTTAATATCTGTCACAATACATAGTTACATATATTTTTTCTCTTGTGATGTAGACTTTTAAGTTTGACTCCATTAGCAACTTTCAAATATGCAACAGAGTATTGTTAACTATAGTTGCCCATTAAGCTTGAACTACACAAACTTAGCACCATTAATCCCTGACAGAAGAAAACTCTTCCCCTCCTCTTGGTCAGCAATCAGACTGGTTATTACAGCAAGAGAACATTATGCCCACGAATAGAACCACTGCTGATCATGTATCATAACTATTTACTAATATATCAATTGCTCCTAGTTACTATTATACAATCAATCCCTCATCAACTTAATCATACTCTCCCTTTCTCAACCAAAATTTCAAGCCTCCTTCTCCTCAAATGTTCTCTTTTCAACTAACTCTCTTCTACTTCTCAGAGTAAATAGAAGCCATAAAATCACAATAGTGAGCATTCATCTGTTACCCCATTTCTCCAGTTGCAGCAAGAGATATCATTTCTCCTGTATCAGACCACATTCACATTAAAATCATCCAATTCTCAGTGGGAGCTTCAGATGTAATTGGGGACACTGACAACAAGCAGAGGATGAAGGAGAAATCTTATGAAAACCATCCAGCGTAAGACTGGATGCAGCCACTGTGGAGAACAGTATGGAGCTTCCTCAAAAAACTAAAAATGGAACTCCCATTTGACCCAGTGATCCCACTTCTAGGATTATATCATAAGAAACTAGAAACACCAATTAGAAAGGATATATGCACCCCTAAGTTAATAGCAGCACAATTTACAATAGCTAAGATTTGGAAACAGCCTAAGTGCCCATCAGCAGATGATTGGATCAGAAAACAATGGTACATCTACACAATGGAATACTATGCTGCCATAAAAAAGGAATTCTTACCATTTGCAGCAACTTGGATGGAACTAGAGAGCATTATGCTAAGTGAAATAGCCAGTCAATGAAAGAAAAATACCACATGATCTCTCATTTGTGCATAATAAAGAACTTTATAAACTGGTGAACAAAAAGATAGCTACAGAGGCAGTAAGGCATCAGACAGACTGTCAAATTACAGCATGAAGGTTAGGGAGAGGTGGGGGAGGTAAGAGATCAACCAAAGGACTTGCATGCATGCATATAAGCATGACCAATGGACGCAAAACACTAGGGGGTGAGGGCATGTATGGTAGCAGGGTGGGGAGGGCAATGGTAAGATATGTACACATATAATAGCTTAATTTAAAAAATGGAAGAAAAAAAAAACATCCAGCATATAGCCTGTCAATAGGAATTTAGGAAGAGTGTTTTACTCTCTACCTTGTAAGTCACTCTCTCCCCAAATTCATTTATTCTTGAATCTTCGTTCATTGTCTCCCTTAGACTCAGGCCCAAGCCTCTATTATGTATCTTCCCGGGTTATAATGCATCACGTAGTAACAAAGAAAGAGGCCTCAAAGTATTTTTGGCTCATTTAAAATATGTGTGTGGTTAACTTTCCATTAAATATGAGATATTTCTAAAAGACACAGTAACATTTTGCAGTGCGTCCGTTTCTTTCACTTGGTCACACAAGAGATTCCATTACCTCGTTCAAGCCAGTAGTGTACTATTGGGAAAATATTCCATAATTGTATAACAGTGACATCCAAGTCTGACATCCTTCAAAGTAAAGGTCAAGTTCCTTCTTTTTAAGTCTGAATTGCTTAACTAACTTCAGAGCCTGATTTATTGTAAATCTGATTGAGTTGAAGGCTAAGGTTGCTTGCTATATTATTCTGAATCCAATGTTGTTTTCTTTAAAAAAAAAAAAAAATTAAATGCCCAAAACATCAAGGCTAAATAGAGAGCCAGAGAAAAGCAACTGTTCTTTGATAAATGAAATAGGTTATTACTAACATGATAAAACTTAAGAAATCTGAAAGGGTTCTCTACAGGTGCTAATTTTACTACTTGAATGAAATTAATAAGACTCTCCATAAAACAGCAGGAGATCCTTAGATTACAGGCGTAATCAGCAAGAAAATTTATTGTGGTTTCATGAAGCATAAAATGTTTGTGTAATATATGCAAAAGTGGTACTTTATTCTCTGCAGTGAACAATTCTCTGCCCTTATAATAGAAAAATATTTAATAGTTTGGCACCTCTTGAGGCATAGTTTTTTAAAGTTGTTCAAGGGTTGATTAATTTGGCTGGAGACAAAATAACAATGTGTAATGCTGAGTCATGTAAAACTATTGAAGGATCTTATCTACCTAATAAAAGAGTAACATGCTAATTAACTATAGCTTTGCAACACCCACCAGCCAATCAGGAGTGAGTATGCAAATCCACCCAACAAAGATGGAGGGTTAATTTGCATATGCAGGCACCAAGCGGCCAGGGGTGGGCCGGGATGCTTTCATCATCGCCATAGTGACAATGCAGGTGTTCTGCACCACCCCCTAACGCTCTGGGCCTCTGAGCAGCATGGGAAAGCGGAAAGGTGGCTCCATCCAGAGCGCAGGTGGTGCTGGCAACAAGGGAAAGGAAGGATCATTCTGGCACGAATCTTCGTGCACTGGGATTCTAGTACATTAATATAATGACAGTCAATGTAGAGGATTTTCTGTTGAGATATAGGGCAAAGTCCAAAATAATGTAGAGCACAGAGTTATGTCTCAGAAAACATTAATTTATTAAATAATAGGGAAATGAATAATCAGAGACTACATTAAATAATATATCAGAAACCTGGGAAGAAACAATTTATGAAGCTAACTAATACCTAGCATATAATATTTTTAAGGTTTAAAGCAATCATAATGTGACTTTATACTATAAATTTTAGAATATATATTTTACACTTAACTGAATTTAATCAATCTTATGTTGTACCTTGCTTGATATTGCTAGAAAAAATAATATATGTTTTGAAAAAGGATCTTTTTCCATATTTTTCTTGCTCTGGTGCATTTGCTCTACTTAAATGATCCTTGAATCTCTGTTTAGGCTTGGGGCATGGATGTCTTTGGAGAGAACTCTACAAGTGTTGGTCAGTCACATATTCATTTTCATGCTTAGGAAATACTGTGTGGTGGGTTTTGTTTTAAAAAAGAGCTACATTTTAGTATTTCAAAAGAGAGAGAAAAGATGACAACTAAACATTAGAAACTGAAATCCCTACTTATGTCTATGTGCCCATATACAATTTAATAATTTTAATAAATGCAGGTGTGGGCAAAAGTAGGTTTACAGTTGTGAGTGACATTCTTCTGAATTAATAAAGCTATTGTAAGAATAATGTCTTTTTTTAATATGAACAACTGTAAACCTACTTTTGCCAACCCCTGTATTATGACATCACATTACTCCATAATAAAACCTCACTTTTTTCCTGATTATTTTATATTAAGAGTGCAATTTTGAATTCAAGATAAAGGAATAAGTCCTTTTTCTTTCTGCTAAATGTTACCACCAGCTATTCCCATTCTTACCCTAGAGTAGGGGTGTCGAACTCAATCAGAGAAGGGGCCAAAATCTAAAATCCAGCCTAAATCGCGGGCCGAATGGTTTACTGAACAGTCATAAACTGACAATGTCATAAACTGACAGCAGAGTGCAGTGATGACAGCGCGGTGCGGGCCACATTGCAAGGCCTGGCGGGCTGGATTTGGCCCGCGGGCCTTGTGTTTGACACATGTGCCCTAGAGGAAACCAAATGTGACCTCATTCTTTTGCATGTGGATTTCTTTTCTATAATCAATTCTGCTTTAATGTTTGCCAAAGATTGTTACCTCATAATAAATGGTAAAGAATGCAAGTTTTATTTATACTAAAGCATTGCATTAAATGATTACAAAAGCTTCAACAGCACTTAATATATATATAAAACATTAAATTGCACTATTATTCCATATTCAATTTATTTTCTACAAATGGAAATAGTATGCCATATTTGGAAATGTCAAGCATCAAGGAAAGGAAACAGGGATTCTAGATAAGAGTACTTAAGATTAATACAGCATGCACAGGACTTCCCGATTGAAACGTTCACATTAGCATTGCATTTTCAACAGTTAATCTCCTAATGAGGCTTCTTCAGCAATGAGAAGTAAGTTGCAGGACTGAGCGTGGCCCTAAGGCCTGCATCTAGAAAGAGCTACATTTCAGTGTTTGAAAAGCCATTTCCTATCATTTGGAAAAGAAAGCACTACACTGCCACCTTCTGACAAGGTCCTTCTCCCTGATCAGGAAAATATCGGGTGTAAATAGAGTATACTCATTTGACACCATACATAGCCATTACAATTTCACTATAAGATGAGTATAGATTATTGGGAGGATCATCTTGTAAGTTACATATATGTGTAATCATAATAACCACATGAAAACCTGTCTAACCTCCTGAAACTAATATAATATTGAATATCAACTGTAATTGAACAATTAAAAAATTTTAAAGCAAAAAAAAAAAAATAGGGTATACATGGTACAGTACTTTTAGTATAATTAATCCTTTTAAGGCAGCAAGAGTAGAATATTTTATATTTTAAAAAATAATTATCTGTACTATAATGCACAGCTTAAATAATTTAAGCTGCATATATGTAAATTATGCAAAATAAGAAATTAAGCAACTGTGAACCCAATATCCAAACTAAGAATTAAACATTATCAACAATGTTAAAGCTGCCTGTATACACCTTAATCCTTTCTAAATTTATAATTTAACTCTGAAAATTCATCTCCCCCCTGCAACATCCCTCCTCTTCGGCCCCCATGGATGTCATCAGAGTGACCTTTCTGCATGAAATACTTTGGTGGTCTTTTCACTTAGCATTTCTCTGATTCTCTGTTGCTGCTGACCTATCTGGCATTCAAGTGGTTAAAAATTCCTTTCTATGGATTTTTTCATAGAATTATTACCTTTGTCCTTTTTCTTTTACTTTATTGGGGAAAACACTCCAACTATTTCACAAAGATTTATTAGATGCCTACTATGTGTCAATATCAATAGCAAGTAGAACAGATCTAATGGAGAACAAGATGAAATTACTGCTTGCCCACCAGACAAGTGTTATAAGCAACTCTGGGAAATAATCAAACAATTAGAGTCCAGTCAGATAAGGGCCATAGGTAAACTAATATAAACTTCTCTTTCCTAACCTGGCTGATTTTCAAGAACCGGAAGGTATTGCAGACACTGATAGAGAATCTGGCCAGCACAGAACCTTAATTCAATAATGGATTGGTTTAGGACACTGTCATTGGGTCAGTAATATGATTGAACCCAGGATTTTAAATCATATATCCTGTGAAAAATTCTCCTTTATTGAAGTTCACTTAAGTAAAGTAATAGACATCCTATAACACAATACTGTTCCTCTAGTAAAACTGGCAAATGTTATTGGCTATAAGATTCATGAAGAATTACCTAGAAGGGATATAGATGAAAATGGTATTGGCTTCCTTTCATAAGGAAAGAATTCTAAAGGTTGAAATGATCAAATTTGATTTATCAATGTCCAGGACAAAAATGATGGTAATTTCATGTTCATAGTCATTTTCCTTATAATTTTAAAGTAATAAAAATCAAACTGTAAGCTCACTTACATAATCAAAATATTACAAAAGTAAAAAGCTTTTCATTTGAACGTTAATTGAAATAACCCATATTCACTGTTTGAACTTCTTAGAAATATCACCCTATATTTAAAAATATCTGATTTAACTGGTAACCACAAATCATACAATGTGGTGAGAAAAATAAGTTTCTGTTGCTTTAGCTAAGTATATAAAATGAGTCAAGTGTTGGAAATGACCAGAACCCTCTCTTTTCATTTTTTACTGGTGGCACTGTATCAGTTTTAAGAATTATATACAGATATTTTCTGATGAGTTGTCTTCATTAGAAAAATGAAATCACTCAACAATTATTTTTAGAGCTTTCCATGAGAAAAGTCTGGTCCTAGTTCCAAGAAGGGCACTACAGTGCCTCGTGGTTTTTCTGAATCTACCTTGTACCTTGTCCTGGGATAAGGCCAGTCCCACTATAGTACCCAGATTTTCTGGTAGGTCTTGATTAGTCAATAAGAAATATTTCACCTTTCTTCATATCCCAGGGATCCCTCTATTTATATTTCTCACAACATACCTGTAACTGGTCATAATCTTCAGCAATCTTGGATTTAGAGCATGTAAATAAATATCAACAAATATTTGTCCCGAAAAAAACTGTTATCAGATCGAGGTCTTGTATGGATGTTATCTACACAAAATCCTCAGATTGGCCGAAACTGGTTTGGCTCAGTGGATAGAGTGTCGGCCTGCGGACTGAAAGGTCCCAGGTTCGATTCCTGTCAAGGGCATGTAACTTGGTTGCAGGCACATCCCCAAGTAGGAGGTGTGCAAGAGGCAACTGATCGATGATTCTCTCTCATCGATGTTTCTAACTCTCTATCCCTCTCTCTTCCTCTCTGTAAAAATTCAATAAAATATATTAAAAATTTAAAAATCAATAAAATATATATTTTTAAAAAATCCTCAGATTACCCTCATTAAAGCACATTCAGTGTCCTTTTTAATTGCTTAAGTGCATACTTTCCAGCGTATAAGATGGCCCCCTAATTTTACAGTTAAAACATAGGTTTAGGCCAATATTCGCTGTATAAGACTACCCCCCACTTCAAAGAGAAGACTTACTTTGTCATCAAGATCTGCAGGTAATTTTTGTGCAATTTTGGTCTTTTGCCCCTGATTTTCGGTTGACTTCTTTTCAGTTCAAAAGTCGTCTTATACGCCGGAAAATATGGTATATCCTACACAAATGTAATTGCTCTATTCTCTACTTCAGTATCATCCTCTTCAGCTTATATGTAGTCTTCACAAAATATATATAGTTGTTATTCACCTTCATTCTTCTTAAAAGTACATTTTTAAAATTTTAATTGAATTTATCAGGGGGATCTTGGTTAATAAAACCATACAGGTTTCTAGTGTATAGCTCAACAAAACATCATCTGCACACATCACCTAAAGAAAAGACTCTCCATCCCCATTAGCCCCTTTTTGCACTGTTCCATCTCCCCCCAACCTCTTTCCCTCTGGCTATCACCATACGGTCTCCCATGTCTATATGTAATATATATAATTCTTTTAAAAAATTATATATATATATATATATATATATATATATATATATATATATATATATATATATATATACTGACCTCAGAGAGGAAGGAAGAGGAAGAGAGAGATAAGAACATCAAAGAGGAAAGAGAATCATTGATTCAATGCCTCCTGCACACCCACAATGGGGATCAAGTCCGCAACCTGAGTATGTGCCCTGATTTGGATTGAACCTGAGCTCCTGATTCATAGGTCCATGCTCAACCAAAGCCATGCTGGTCAGGAGATTATATATATATATATATATATATATATATATATATATATATATATATCTTTAGTTTACAATAGTCAGATTTTTTTTTCCTCCTTCTATGATGGTTTTAGATCCTCTTTATGACTTGTCATCTGTTCCATCACCCTAAACCTCAATAGAACTTATAAAAGCATGTCATTTTTAAAAACTAGACCAAGCATAAGCAAAGCACTTCTATTTGAATTATTTAGTGCTTGAAATATTTTTCAGGGAAGATAATAGCATTTATGGCTCCTTCCAGACAATTAGTAATTTCTATTTGAAAGACAAGTCTGCACAAAGGTGCCCAGGGCCAGTTTCCTCATGGTGGAATTTGGACAGATTACTGACAGGGCACCAAGCAGTCTATGCACTCAGACATCGGAGAGAAAATGAGCACAGGATTTACTCTGTGTGGATACATGGGTGTTAGTGCCTGTGTTTACAAATATACAATTTAGTACAGAAAATCTGGCTGGAATGAAATCTTAATAAAATGGTTTTGGGAAGAAAACTGTTCTGATACTTAATTCCAGGCCATTTATACAGACTAAAATAATACTTGAAGCATTATCAGGTTCCTCATTTTTCTTTTACTCAAACAGGACTGGCATTGCACAAGGCTACACATTGTGAATTTTGTTTTACTGAGAATTAAATTGCAAGAATAGAATTGTTTTCCTGGAGTCCTGGTAGTTTTTCAGGCTTCAGCCATTCCTTGTAAACATGCAGATACTCTAGGACTAGAAAGCCCTTACCTCACAAGTCTTTAACACTTTAGGGAGCAGAAGGGCATGATGACCTCTGAGTGGGAGTCAGTCACTACTGTCAGGGATGGAGAGGGCAGTGATAGAGAAGAAGAGAATGGGAAGACCACCAGGAAATGCCAATATTGCCTTTTAAAGCTTAAAGATGTTGCATTTTTATGTATGCAGTAATTTGTATTAATCCATGTTTTCTTTAATACATGGGCATAGAGATTTCAGGAGGCAGTGAAATCAAACCAATCTCGCCTATCACCACTCTCCCACCACCTCCACCTCTCTGAGCTGCAAGCGACATATGCACTTCTCCAAGCTACAGATCAATTGTCCTGGTCAGAGTTCATAAATTAATAGCATATTATTTTATTATTTCATTTTCAATAAACTTCCTTCGGTGATCCAGTGATTTTCTGAAATTATAAGATTAAGGAGTGCTAAGTAGTTTTTCAAGTACTTGTGCATCAATAGTTTCTATTACATAGCATTACATCTTAGCCAATGTACCTGTAGAACACTAAATTTATTTTGCTATCAAAATCCAGGGAGTTTATAAACCAAAATTATGACATAGCTGTTGCCAAATATTTCTAAGTCATCCTAACATGGCATCTTTGGGTGTCATATTGATACTACTTCATTGCAATAAAAATAGGAAAAAGCCTTGGCTGGTATGGTTCAGCTGGCCATGCAGGAAGAAGTTGCCAGATAATTCTTGATCCTGATATATGCTTAGGTTGCAGGCTTTATCTCCAGTTGGGTCTTGTAGGAGGCAGCCAATTGATGTTTATCTCTCATGAATATTTCTGTCTTTCTCTCCCTCTCCCTTCCTCTCTCTCTCTCAAGTCCAACTATATATATAAAAGCCTAAGCGACCGGTTGCCTGGTCACTATGATGCACATTGAACATCAGGGGGCAGACACTCAGTGCAGGAGATGCTTCCTGGTGGTCAGTGCACTCCCACAGTGGGAGCACCACTCAACTGACTGATGGCTACCAGATGCCAGGCTCATGGTTGGTAAGTGCAGCTGTGGTGGTGCAACTCTCTCCTGTGGAAACTTCCCCTGTGTGTCCTTCCCCCATCCAGACCAGGACCAGGACCAAGGCTGGTACTGGCATCGGGACCAACTTGGCACAAGCCCACGACCACCTCTCAGACATTGGTGTGCTGGTATCACCCTTGCCCTAGGACAGGTGGTGTGGAGACCACAGCAGAGTGGCAGCAAGCCTACTGAGCAGTGCCAGGAGCAGGTACAGTGGGGCCAGGAGGAGCAGGAGTGGCAGGCAGAATTGGATTGCTGGTTTCAGCCCTATCCCTGCCTGCCAGGCCAAGAGATCCAAGTAGTGCACAAATCCGTTCACCGGACCTCTAATCAAAACATTTTTTTTTTAAAGGGGTCATATCATGTTTAAAACTCTTAAAATCTGTTTATATCAATGATATCTAGTTTGCAAATATCTCTTTAAATAATTGAATGAATAAGTTAATGAATCCAAAACTATGTTGGATAATTAAAATATATCTTGCCGAAACCGGTTTGGCTCAGTGGTAGAGCATCGGTCTGCGGACTGAAAGGTCCCGGGTTCGATTCCGGTCAAGGGCATGTACCTTGGTTGCGGGCACATCCCCGGTAGGGGATGTGCAGGAGGCAGCTGGTCGATGTTTCTCTATCATCGACGTTTCTAGCTCTCTATCTCTCTCCCTTCCTCTCTGTAAAATAAAACAATAAAATATATTTAAAATATAATATATCTATATCCATTAATACTCTTTGATGTAGGAAAAAAAATGGAAACCAAACTCACACTATACATCATTTGTCTATTTGCTACTCTCTTAACTTTAAATGAAGAGGCAAGAAATTTTTCACTTTTGTTTAATGAAAAGATCACCTTATTTTTAATGAGGTGAAAACCTACTTATTGTAGCAAGAACTCTATTTTCGCCCCTCTCTACATCCCACACCATCAGCTCACACTGATACAAATAATGGGCAACCTTATTGTCCTTCCCCCATTAGCAAAACTGTGGATGTATGAAATGGCCAATCCTGGGATGAGCTAACATTTCCATGGCAGCCATTGGAGGGAGAATAGCCAACCACAAGTGATAAATTCATCTGGTTAGATTTTTTTTTAATCACTGGGAATTTAGGAACATTATTCATCAGAATTTAAATAACACCATCTTAAAGTTAAGGGACAAAATGAATATTGATTAGCTCAAACTTGTAATAGCTAAGACAAGTATAGAATGCAGGAATCTGATAGGAATTTAGGCTTTATGTTATTTGCATTCATTAAATTAAAGAACTCTTTTAAAGAACTGTTTCAGGAAATTATATCCTGGAATGAATTGTTCTCCAATTATCTTTGGACCATCAGTCTTGCAATTTATACTCTTATTTATAAGTGAAAAAAGTTTGGTGATGGAGTGCTTGAATTTCTGATCATTTGCCCTGTTCTAAAAATTCAAACTGAATCTTCCAAGTACTAGATTACTATTGTACAATGCATGACAAGGAAAGATTTAAAACTATGGGGTAGAAGTTTCTTTTCTGAAACTAGAGACTACAGGAAAAGGGGGTCATACAATATTATAAAGCTACAAGTCCCCCAAGTCTGAAAAAGTCCAACCCTTAAAATAGGGTTCATACTGTCTGGCATTGGGAATTATCCTGTGATTTTAATCTTTATTGTTGTCATAGACAAGCTTGAGGTGCTAAAAACAAAACAGAACAGAGCAAAATCTGTGTGGCATGGTGGAGAGTTGATGGGATTTGTGGCAGAGATGTTTAATGCTCAGCAAATACGAATGGTATGCCTTACTGTCCCAGACTCTCTTACAGGAGGGGGGACTCAAGTGATTGGTTCTGACTAAGATACCAGTTGGGTCTGGTTATTTCTGAGCAAAAGAAATTAGGAGCTGATAGGCACATCAGCCACTTTCTTATAGTTCCATGGGGCATTTAAAAGTCAGATTTTCCAGACAATGCATTTTCATCAGACTTTATGAATATGCAAATCTGCTAAGCCACTGAGATTTCAGGGTTTGTTTATTGTGCCTGTTTGTGTTAGTTACTCTGACAAATACAGGTGCATATATTAACCAGATAACCACCTTCAACAAGGAAATGAGAAACGGACTCTCTAGAGGAGAGGTTTTCGCAGGTGACAATCTAAGGGTGGCAGAGCATCTTGGAGTAGCATTTGCTCCAGAAATGAGTCAGTGCTGCAGAGTTCATGGCAAACAGTTAATGAACAAGCTTGCACTGCCTGACTTCTGTTAGTGAGGATAATTTGAGAAGAATCACAAGAGGAATATGATCAGAATATAGATATCAAATATTAGCTATTGGATCTAATCTTATGTCAGCAGGCTCCTAGGATGAAAAGCAAGTATTGGATCAGAGCCCGGTCCATCCTCCAACTACCCCCACCCCCAAATTTGTATGCAGAGTGCCAATATTGGCCACATATGATGACTACTTTGGCGACACTCCCAGGGCAATTTAAAGACCTCATAAATGAGGGGGGGCGGGGTGGCAAGGGAAAGATGGGACACATGTAATACCTTAAATCAATAAAGAAAAATTTTAAAGAAGACCTCATAGATGGACAAAATTGATTAAAAATGCTAGTCTTCCAAGGATTTTGATGAAACTTGAGATTTCTGTTTGTTTTAGATGTCACATGAAGTACATCCAAGGCTAACTAAATCATATTCTTTCATTGGAAAAATAAAGGAATGTCAAAGAGAGAGAATTTAATTCTGATGCTGATGTTTTCACCATGACCTCACTAAGTTTTTTTTTTTGTGTGTGTGTATTTCTTAGGCTTTCCATAAGTAACTTTTTTAGACACAGCCTGGTTAAAGCATAAAAAGCCAGTGGAAGAGATAGGTCATTTGAAGGTGATGTTGAAAGAGATATAAGATAGAAAATGCATACCCTATATTTATTCTGAGTGCCAGCAGGAGAAAAGAGAGGGAAGGAAGTAGAGAATTTCCATAATTTGAGGCACATCAATCCTCAGACTCCAATGGTCCAGTAAACTCAAAGCAATATTTAGAGAGGAAGGAGGGAAAGAAAAAAATAAGGAAGGAAGGAAGGAAGGAAGGAAGGAAGGAAGGAAGGAAGGAAGGAAGGAAGGAAGGAAGGAAGGAAGGAAGGAAAGGAGAGAGGGAGGGAGGGAGGGAGGGAGGGAGGGAGGGAGGGAGGGGGGAGAGGGGGAGGGAGGGAGGAAGATGAAGATAGGTCACAACTTAGACACATTATAATAAAACCACAGATGGAAGTGCAAAAGACAATCATAACTTGACGAATATCCCATGTCCTAGAAAACAGGCCCAGTAGTTACAGTTCTAACAGTTAGAGCATAGAAGAATTTCTGCGCATGCCTGGATCTGAATTTATAAAGGTGACTGAGTCATGACATGTAAAGGTCAAAGCCATAAAATAAAAGTTTAACATTACTCATAGTTCCCCTAGGACAAGAGGCATAGCTACGTGGGGCCACAGGAAGAACACCAGGTTTTGGTCAGGAAGTAAAGCAGGAGCTATGAGAGGGCTTAGCCTAGTAGGTTTTATCAGACTGTCCTTGAGAAAAACAAGGAAGGGCAGGGGCAAAAGTTTTAGGATTGTCTAGTTTGAACAATTGCAGTGTGCTTTGGGCTATAGGAATGATTCCTAGTTGCCTGATACATGACCCTGGGGTGATTAAAGCAGAGGAAATTGCTTCCTAGTTTGTATGGGTAGATGGAGCAGATGGGTTGGTTAGCTTACATATTAGACATCTCCTGGCTGAGCCCCTTGCCATCTGAAAAAATTAGCTAAACCGGTGGGAGAGGGGGGAGTTTCTCCACAGTCAGAAAGGCATTTTTAAATTGTCAAAACATCACAATATATAAAAAATAAAAACACACTATAACTCATTTGTGGCATGTATGAATTACCAAAGGTACCCCCATTTCTACCCAGTTCACACCTCTGTATGAGGGAACACATATGCAAATTGCAAACCTGGGAGCATCCTACTGATATCCAAAATACATCCAGACTGTAGGGCTTTCCCTTGCCCTCTACCTATGGCCTTTGCTCCTGCCAGGTAGGGGGTGTCATGTGATACAGGGTTGTGGGGAGTGCAGGAATTTGAAAGGAGGGTTAGCATGGAGTTTGAAGGCCAGGCTCCTTCTACCTAACTTTCTATCAGCCAATTCCATTGTAAGGCTCTCTATTAAACTGCCCTGAAGACGTTTGCATGTGCTTACCAAGCACAGCTATATAGTCAGTGCTAATGCAAAAGCTGGTACGTTTTCTATCCATATTTATTCCTGTTGGGAGCCAGCAGAGTTGAGGCAAGCAACCCAGTCTTAAGGAAATAGAATTAAGTTCATTCTAGCAGAAGTTATGTGGTGCCCTGAGGGCTTGGCCAGAAGATAAGATAACTTGCAGCTTAATATCTTCCTGCTTAGCATCTTCCTGCCACTTCCCCTTCCTGATCCTCCCCCCTAGATAGCCCAGCCTTGGAATGTTGCACCTTGGAATGTCACACCGCCCCTGGCAGTTAGCCAATCCTGTGTTGCCAAGTACCAAAGACCCCCCTGCATAGGCAACCCTGCCCCCCTTTGTTTCTGCTGTATAAATACAGCCATTTCAGAGAATAAAAATCGGAGCTTGATCAGAACCTTGTCTTGCTCCCATTCTTTCTCGTTCCTTGTTTGCCTCATTCTCTTAGGTGGTTCCTACGGGCCCCCGTTGTTGTCCCGCAGGTCGGGACATATTCCTACTATCCTGAAAGTAAACACATTTCTGAGGCAGGAAAAGATGAATTTTTACATAGAGCAAGAGCTGCATTATTTCTCCTTGTCCGAAATATCCCAGTTCTGGGATGGTATAATGAGAGCCAGATGGACAGCCTTGTGCAGTCCTGCCAAACCACAGGAGAGGAACTCTGAAACACTGAATCTGAGGTTGTATAAGGCTACACCTGTCCGTTTTATCACCACACCCAAGAGAGGGACAAAATTCTTTACTTGTTAATAGAAGAAAAGGGTGAAGAGTCCTGGAATATTACCCTTTAGGATGTCTCATCCTTGAGTGAAATGTGAAGAAATACCTCTAGATAAGTACATTTCTCCAGATGGTCTCTCACTGTCTACTCAGTAACGTCCATGGCTTGTGCTTTGACCCAGATCCCAGTAAAATGTGCAAAAAGCCCTAACTCTGTAGAAACAAACATATTCACTTCCTGACCGTAGAGTCTCATCAAGAAATAATCTGATCTTTTCAAAGATAATAAGGCAAAGGAAGAGGTAGTCACCGATGTCCACATGATTGTTTTTCCAGGAAGTCTTCTTCCCATGTTCATAGAATAAATGGTTATAACATAGTCTTTGACCTACTTTGGAACCATGTAATTAAACTTGTTGCAATGCAGTGCTATAAATCAGTTCACCCATAATGCACCTGGTATTTAGGGAGCAACGCTCCATTTCAGGCACTGTTCTAGGTGCAGAGAAGCTTTCAACAAAACTTACAAAAAAAAATTCCTGCTTTTATGGAGTGTGCAATATGATGCTATGTTACATGCCAGTCATTTATTTCTAGTAACAAATCCTAAATTTCCTAATAACAATGATTTTTGTGTTTTTTATATTTTTATATAAAAGTGTGACTATTATATATAAAAATATAAAAAATGGACACCACTCTCACTTTATATTCAAACATGTTTTTGGAATGGTAGATAAAGGGTGGCATTAAGCCGTTAACCAGAAAATACATAAGACATGAATGAGTTGTGCATAGGCTAGAAACCTCCTGGGGGCTATTAGTTTAGCGAGTTCAAACCTAGGTTAGGGCAATTTGCTCTTTTTTAGTGATTATACTCTTTAAAGCAATATGGCTTAGATGATTTAATAGTTTTTGTCTAGTGGTAATGGTTAATTTATTACATATTTATAGATAGATTTTTTTTTTATAATGTGTCCTTTGGAGTTCTAATTTCTGTTTAGGTTTTAAGATTTATGACAAAAATTTATGATTAGGGAATATATTGCTGTTCATTTTTAAAATTTCAGCTAGAGAAATAGGTTTGGGGGATTATTACATGAACAACTGATATGGGTATGTTTTTACTAATAGGAATAGTTATTAAAGTATTATAAATATATGTATATACATATATATGTATGCTAAACATTGTTTGAATGCATAGACATTTTTAAAATAAGCAACATTTCTTTGTTCCATTAAATAAGAACTTAACACCACAGATTAACTGTTTTACACATATTTGTGTGGGTTTTGTTTTTTTTTTTCAAGGAATGCAATTACAAAGCTCTCAGATATAAAACACACTTTTCTTAAACAAGTCAGTCAATAACTTACCTTTTATCATATCTAAAATCAGGTTTTATGGAAACAATAGAACATTTTTAAATAATTCACTTATTTGCTTGATAGTTCAAATCAATGGAAAAAAATGCAATGATTTTTCAACAAGAGTTATCCATTTTACACCATCTGAACATAGGCAAACACATGTTGAACTCTATAAAAATAAAGTGCACTCTATTATTCTCTCACTGACAAAAATATATAATATTCAAAGCATAAAAATGTGCTAGAGGTGAGATATTATGTAAACGTCAATGTTGCCCATGTCACTTTTCAATTATTTTAAATCACATTAATATTTTGAGCGATATTTTTATTGTTTACAGAATTTTAATATTAAGAAGAAAAGTCATAAACTAAAGAAGAAACAACCTATCAACCAGGGTCTCTGTTGAAACAGCAGTTTCCACCAGAGCTGAAGGACCTTGCTTGCCACAGTTACCATCTCTAATAGTAATTGATGACCTGGAGGCAATTGTGAAGTTTTCCCATCAGATTCATTTTCTGTGATCAAATACAGTTTTCAAGGAGTACATTGTATGCAAAATGCTCTCTTTGTTTTGATACAGTCTGAGTGGTAATGCAGTTGTTTTCAAAGGCCTGTCAAAAGCAAGTTTAGTGATCTACCTTTCTTCCTGGCAAAGGAAACAAAGCAGAATTAACAGGGAGAAATGTGTCCTTTGATTCAATGCAAAGTTATATGCAGTTTACTCTGCGGTTCTGAATTCAGTTGAAAATCAGTGGTGGGAAAGAAAAAGCATGTAATACCCAGTATTTGTGAAAAATGATTAGCACTTTCAGCATTAAGCTTTCTGATAAAAAATAAGGACATGGTATTTTAGAAGAAGTGGGGGTGACATGGAGGGGTGAACATCTTTAAAAGCATCACAGTTGATATAAATGTCATAGTGGCCTGGCGCAGAGACACAGATCTAGGAAATTAGGTTTTCTCTATTTTCTGAGTTCTGGAATCAGTGATTGGGTGCTCAATAATATGGGAAATAACCATTATATTCTGGTTTCATAATTTCCTATTGAATAAGCTGAGGCATAGATTTGTACCTGAAATCCTCTAATGGCTACATTCCCACTTGCCACCTGTTTGAACCCTCTTTTTTAAAAAAAACAAAAAAAATGGATTATTTTGATAAAAATAAGAGTATAACATGGGGGTAAAACTAACACACATCTGAATTCACATTATGGACCTATATTGTGTGATTCAAGACTTTACATATTTGTGGATAGAGGAAAATTATTCACTGTAAAAATTTTACTAACATTATACAAAGAAAAGCTAAAATAAATCACATCTTTTTCTGTGTGATATACTATTATATTCCACCTCTTTAATGTTCCTGCTTGATGTGATGAGAATCACAGAAATGGAATATAAATTAAACATCTCCATTTTTCAATTGTAAAGTCACAGAAAAATAAATTAAGTTAATTCATTTTTATTTTAATATACCATTCAATATGTGTTAGTACAAACATACACTCATACACATTTAATGAGGAATTTGTCTAGCTATATATTTAATATTTATAAGTCTTCATCAAATGGTTTTAGGATCATAGACCTCCAGTTCTATAGCATTACTTTTTTCTTTTCTTTTCATTTTTCTTTTTAATGAGGCACATACTAATGCCAGATCACCTAAAAGCTTGCAAAAGATTACATAATCATGCTTCTAATTCATGGCCTGCCCTGTGGTTACTAGATAATAAAGCTTCTATGCCCATTTATACCAGATGAAGGGGATGGATCCTCTGAAGCCATGAACCTGACCCAGTAACATTCACCCAGAGCACGAGGCAACTGCAGAGCTAGGGAAGGTACATCTATCCACAGCTCTGCAGAAAGAAGGCACATGCCTTCCTGGTGAGAAGAAGGAAGGACCATGTCTGAGGAGCTAAAGCAAAAGTTAAAAAGCAATATTCTAAGATCACTGCCTTTTCCCTCACTGCTAGTCACAGCTCTTTCATGGTTGAAGCCTGGCTCCCTTGCATTTCAAATCCTCTTATCAAAATAGTAGCTAAAGAATAAAAAGGAAGACAAAGTGACCTTTTTTTCTGTCTCTCTTCTTGAGGAAATAATTGATATTAGGCCAAAGAAGTAGCAACCATACCTATAACCAAAGCAGCAACAGCTATAATTTGGCTAAGCTAAATACCATACCCAAACTCAACATCCAGCGGTTTATAGGCATATGTAAAATATCCCCTAGGCCAATCATAGGGCACAGACATTATTAAATTGATTCATAGTCTGATTTTTTTTTTAGTTTTAGTATCTCAGAATTAGAGATGCTTCTCAAATTATGTGGAGTGCCATAGTTTAATATATTTTTAATAGTAAAACAGTTATAATTTTAAATTTAATGGAAGCATTTTTCTACTTTTAAGACTGATGAAACTTGACTAACAGAGGCTCACCCATTATCACATTGCCAACATGTCAACTCAGAACTGAATGACTATAAAACTCTTCTTTCAACTGCAAATGATATAATATTTACAATATACCCAATTCTCTTGGAAGCAAACTCATAGAACAGAATTTATGCCATTAAACAAATTATGAGTCAAAATAAGAGAGACTAGAAGCATGAGAGGGATTCAACCGAGTGGGGTTCTCAGTTGCTGGTTTGGAAAACGGAGAGGAATGAGGGTAGTTTCCAGAAGCTAAGAGTGGACTCCAAACTGGCAACCGGCAAGGAAATGAGAACTTCAACCTTAAAGCCTCAAGGAGCTAAACAGAAAATAATGGAAATTGTTTCATGCTAACAACCTAAGTAAGTGGTTAGCAGATTCTTCCCTAGGGCTTCCAGGGAAGAAAACAGCCTAGCCAAGGACACATGAGACCTAAGAGGGAAACTCTCCTCACAGATCCCAGTGGATTCGTGTGGAGACTTCCAAGCTACAAGAAGAGTGATCTAACAAATAGCCATTGCTAATTAAACTACTACGTCGGCGGTAATTTATTACACATCAATAGAAAATCAGTACAGATTTTGGTGAGAGAGCAAGACACAGGGAAAGGATAGGATATTTGCAAAATGTCATAGGCAATCCATCACAGGACATTCTTTTGCTTATCACTGTAACATTTTAAATAATGTTGAAATATGTGATCACACATTTTCTCAGATTGTAAGATTTTCTTCTCCTGAGAGAAATTATGTGGGAAGAAAACATCAATATATGATGACAATATTCTCACTTAGAATACAGGTGATGACCTTTCACGCTAGAAGACACTATTAGGGAATGAGATTCCATTTTTATCATTTTGTGCACTCCTAGCCCACCATCCTGCCCCCCTTCCCACCTCACCACCACTATCCTATTTTCATAGTCTTTGGTTCTCTTTTTATTTTAACATTCACCAGCCGGAAGCTCTTTTTGAAGACTACTTTGAGGCACTAGGTTAACATTATCCACACGTTACAGAACCACAACTGTCTGGTGGTTTTGTCCCCCTGGCCTAGCAACAAATTTCAGAGTAGAAAAGTCCAGCTTCCTGACTCAGTGCAGGAGAATTGTCAGTTATGCTTACACTCTGGAGTTTGGGAGCATTTCTTAATAAATCATTTGTACACGATTATTTGTCTTGAGTCAGCTTCTGGGAGATGTGACTTGTATAAATACTAGTCATGGTCCTAGAAAGCAGATCTTGAAATAAGTCTCTTAAGTAAGATCACTCAGAGGCTAGATGGCAACAGGAACTCTGTTGGTAAGATTTTCACGTGGGGTGAAGTTGTATGGGATGGAGGAAGAAATACATGTTAGCCTATGAGGGTACAGAGAAGGGGGTAGTAGTAAATATAAAAACAGAAATTTACATGTTATCTTCTGTTGACACTGAAGAAAGAAAATGACAACCTCAGAGCATTCCATTGGCAATTTAGAACATGGAATAGATGTCAGAATGAAAGTCACAGAAAGAGGTTTTCATCTTATATAGCCCATGGGCAGATTATTCTGAAGACCAAGCCAAGGACTAACTATATGATAGAAGAAAGTCAGAAAGAACTGAATCATTGCAGCCCCGATCTTTTGTCACTTGGAATAGGAACATATGGAAGAATGCGCTTAAGAAAACTGAGTCCCAAGTTCCTCTTAGTATTCCAAGCCCAGAGAAACAGCCTGGTTTCCCCTTGCTAGAAAGTTCAGCAATTCTTAGCATGGATCAAATGAAGACATGTTGCTCCTGCTAAGAGCCAAAATGGACCAATCAGCAAAGGAGCTGCAGGATAAAGTCATCGTATACCAGGAGAAATGTGGAACTATGCCTGAGATAGATCTTGAGGGGCCTATTCCAGGCGGAGCAGGCTGTGAAGTTGAATAATGGAGGGCTTTTGATAGGGGAACACTTTCCCGTGCCTCTGGATTTACCATCCAGGAAAAGGCACCTGGACTGTGTCCAACCATGCACCTGGACTGGCTCTGTGAGTCTCAGGGAAAAAAGATGGCTTATATTAAACAAAGTGGAGATGTCAGATTCTCCTTGGCACAATGTTGCGAAGAGACTCCCGAGGCACAGAGAAGTGAGCCAGAGGCACAGAGAAGTGAGCCAGACAGAGTGCATGTGTTAGGTAAGACCTCACATCACCACCCCTCCCTCCTCTGAGGATCCAGATCCTGGAGAGAGCCAGCAGACACCATCTTTGACCGTGATAAGCAATGCGGGATACCAGATCCCAATGGTAGCTGTTATTTTTTTTTTTTTTTTCAGTCTGGTACTGACAGTAAGAGATATTTTTATACAACTGGGATCCTTTGTGTCCAAAAACATATGTCGGAATGTCAGAAATGCAGAAACCTGGTGGCAGTATTTAAAGTCAAAAGTAAGATTGATTTAATTACTATAATCTGCAACCAGTTAAAAGTGGCTGATGGAAAAACTTTCCCAAAAGAGATCTTGCATTTGGATAAAAGGGACTGATTCAAGGCAAACGAGGAGAGGAAATGGGCACATGACCACATATTTATTGGTATTGCCGCATATAGCCTTGCCAGAAGATGTGTCCCCTTAGAGTGCTGACACAGGCTGCATGGGTGTAGCTAAGGTGCCACCTGCAAGACAATCCTGTGTGTGAACGAGGTTATATCCTTCAAGATGTGGCACATGCACTGAGCCAACCATTATGGGGATTGCCGTGAGTTGTTCTCCCTGTGTCCATGCCCTTGGAGAATGCCTACATGCTAGGACTCTGGTTTGCCTATGTAACTTGCTTTGAGCAATAGGACATTCACAGATATGATGCAGACAAAAGCATGAAAGGTGTTTGTGCTTTGTGATTCATGCTTTCCTATTCTGCCTGAGGGCCTTACCAACACTGCCATGGCAATAAAGCTACACTAGTCTGCTGGCCACACTCCCGACTAAGAGCCAGGACCAACTGTCAGACACATGAAGAAGGCCATTCCAAGAAAACAGCCACCCAGCTAAGCCCAACCCAAATTCCCAACCCTCAAGTCATGAGCCAAAACAAGATTTTTGTTTTAAAATAGATTTTGGTGTGGTTTGTTTTACAGAAAATGTTAACTGACACAGTTCTCATTTGAACTTGCCTCTCCTGTGTCCTATATCATTTTTGGTTTCTCCTAGAAGTACATCCTGTATAAATCACTCAGACAGGAATCTCTGACTTAGAATAAACTGGGAAGCATCGCCCAAGACAATAATGATTTGTTACTGGCTAGACTTCACGAAGACAAGACAGTATTAACCTTATGCTCCTGCATTCCAAAAACTGGACACATATTCCCAGTAATCTGAATTTGGAAATGGAAGTTATTCGGAACAAAGCATGAGGGGATACAACTATTATATATGTTCAGAGTAAGATTCTTCTTTCTCTCCTATCTGCCGTGACCATCCATCCCCCTTTTATCAACTTTAGCTATTAGAAGAGTGCAAATTAGAGAATTAGGTGCTGGGTAGAGACTTGTCCAAGGATTATAATTCTAGAAAATACATTCAAATTATAAGATAAATAGTCTTTCCACTGTATTCCCAAATGCTGTATTCTACAAGGAAAAAGCCATCAAGAAAACAGGTGGTGAGATATTTGCTGTCACATGCATGACACATGAATGCCAGTGTACATTCCTGCCATTTGCTGTTTGACAGGACTCCCAGAGCTCAAGGGAGGGTGAAAGGGCACCCCCTGAGGAGATACCATCCTCACAGCCTGTTGGCAGGGGGAGGTGTCAGTCATTTTACAGAGTTATACACCACTAGGAAATCTCTTGCTTTATGACAGGAATCCAGCAATATGTTTTTAAAAAAACATATTGTATCAGCTTTTTAAATATAATCTCACTTGGGGGTAGGAAAAAGCAGTGCTGTAAAGCTTTTTACACTGAAGAACTATACCAAAAGGTAATTGATAGTTAAAATCTCATTCAACCCTGGCTAGTGTTGCTCAA
Source organism: Pipistrellus hanaki (assembly GCF_964339955.1). Taxonomy (NCBI): domain Eukaryota; kingdom Metazoa; phylum Chordata; class Mammalia; order Chiroptera; family Vespertilionidae; genus Pipistrellus; species Pipistrellus hanaki. The sequence continues at coordinate 39,845,219 of NC_140507.1, read as the reverse complement.
TAGTTAGAGTGTCAGCCTGCACACCAGAGTCAAGGATTTGATTCCCAGTCAAGGGCACCTACCTGGGTTGCAGGTTTGATCCCAGGCCCAGTTGGCGAGTGCTGGAAGCAAACTAATTGATGTGTCTTTCTCCTCTTTCTCTCTCTCTCTCTCTCTCTCTCTCTCTCTCTCTCTCTCTCTCTCTCTCTCTCTCTCTCTCTCTCTTTCTCTCTCTCTCTCCTCTCTCTCTCTCCCTCTCCCTTCTTCCCTCCTCCCTCCCTTCCTCTCCCCTCCTTTCCACTCTCCCTAAGACAAAGGGAGAAATATCCTTAGGTAAGGATTAACAACAACAACAAAAATCTCATTCATCTGTATTGTCCTTAGTTGTACTTTTTTCCAGAAGGGAGAAACCTTTATTTTCTTTTAATTTATGTTAAAATTTTATGTTTACTTAATAAAATACAGAAAAATAGCATTGGTCTTTTTACATTACCAGCTTTTATAGGATTACAAACTGTAACTTTCATACAGTGGTAATGCATCACAATTTAATTATATACATTCTAACTATGCCATTGACTATTTCTGGGAGGCAGATGATCTATGTTTAATTTTATGGTCAATAATTAAGCTTCAGATAAAATTATAAGATGAAAAATTTACTAAATCTTTGGCAAGATGACTACTTCTAACAGTTAATAAGGAGGAAGAGACTGTGATAAATGGGGAGATTATATTTGAATTATTAAAATTAGCAATACAAAGAAAAAGGAAGGCTACAAGGATACATAATAGAGCATTAATTTCAGCTTTATCAATCCTTTTGTGGAACAAATATTATGATTCAGAATATTAAGTAAAAGTAGGACATGTGCTAGTAAAATGTCCCTCTATTGTATTTCAAATATATAAACCATAGGAAAGAATTTATGCTAAAAATATTACATCATCTCTGATAGGTTTTGAGATATAATGCTTTTTACTAACTAAAAATTCTGACCTTCCATTTTAAATCCTGTGTTATTTATTAATGAAAGAAAAGTCCTACTTAAAATAAAGAGTATAGAGTTATTATTAGGATTAGTCTCCAAATTTTACTCATCTTAATACTCCAAAAATATTGGATACATGTACATTTGTCATTTCTCACCGTGTTTGTTGAGTGGTATTTATGAACATATGGTTTATAAATAATAATGAGTATTACCTTTTTAATGAAGTTAAGCCTCATACACTTACTATAATATGTGTATGTGTATACAATACATAAATACATAAATATATATATATATATATATATATATATATATATATACTCACACAGAAGCGTGTGTGTGTGTGTGTGTGTGTGTGTGTGTATACCCCTTATATATGTACTAGAGGCCCGGTGTACGAATTTGTGCACTGGAGGGATCCCTCAGCCTGGCCTGCACCCTCTCACAATTTGGGACCCTCAGGGGGTTTGGACTGCCAGTTTTGGCCCAATCCCTAGCAGTCTGACATTTCCCAAGGGCAGTGAAGCAGCCAGGGAGGAGCCCCAAGCCAGGCACCACACTGCTCCCACTCATCTGGGCCCGCTGCATCTGCCACTGCTCAGTAGTGCTGCTGCAGAGGTGGGAGAGGCTCATGCCCCCACAGCTGTGCCAGCCTACCATGAGCCTTGCATCTGGCGCTGGTGGGTCAGCTGAGCGGTGCTCCAGCTGTGGGAGTGCACTAACCACCAGGGGGCAGCTCCTGCGTTGAGTGTCTGCCCCCTGGTGTTCAGCATGCATCACAGCAACCAGTCAACTAGTCATTTGACTGTTTGGTCATTTGGTCAGTTAGGCTTTTATATACATAGATTTATATGCCTATAAGCATATATACACACACACAATTTCTATATTTCTGGGTAACCTGGTTGATATAGGAAGTTCTTAGCTTCTTTCTTAGAACAGAAGGGAGATAGTGCCAAGGAAATGTCTCAGAAATTCCAGAGATGATCCTGCCTCTCATGAACCTTGTTTGCTCCTCAATCTATAGAGTCAGGCAATGCACCACCTGACAGATTCTTGGAATCCTTTGCTAGGACTTGGGCCCAGTCTCAGGGCCCATGAACACCCATGGCCATATTTAATTTGAAGTAGATATCACTTACAGGATGGACCAAACTGTGGCTGGACCTAAGCAGTGCAAGAAGACTCTCAGAACTCCCAGCAACTAATTTTGGAATCTTCCCCCGAATCTAGCAGGAATGCAAACACATATTTTCTGAGGTTATTTTTTTTTACATCAGTTATCACATTATGATGGGGTTGCAGTGTCTCAAATCAATATGCTAAATATAAAGCAAATATTAAACTTAGATTTGCAGATTTGAAAGAGGATTTGAAGGAGAAAAACATTTTGGGGGGACTGGATAATAGATATGGTGATCTGATTAGCTTTGCAAGCAATAATTGGGCATGTTTACTAATTTTCAGGATGACTGTGTGTTGAAGGAGAATTTTTCTATGAATATTTCATGATTCACATAGTCATGGTCCAAGACTTCTAATCAAGGGAATATTTGAATAGCAAAAGCCTTGGAAGCTAGCGTTTTAAAGATGTCTACCCAGAGACATTCGCCTCCATTCCAGCAGAATACATAAGGACAAAGGCTTCCCCTTCACCTCCCGAGAGGATTTTTTTTTACATTATTTGCTGCAGGACCTATATAAGCTCTTGGTCTCATAATTTCGGGGTCGCCCTCTTGTAATGTGAATCCACTGCACATGCCGATGAGCTATGATTCTCTTCCATGTCACCCCGTGGGGGATGTGGCACTCAGGGAAGTGACACAGATACTACCCTGTGAGCAACAGACTGCTTCTCATGGTCTCATGATCTTGCTATCTCTGTCCTTATATATACATAAAATTACTGTGAATTGAAAATAGTTTTAAATAAGCCACTGCAAACGCAGGGTTAGGGACAATATTCACATGGATATTTATTCTCCTGGCTTTCTGTAAAAGTGAGGGCAAGACATTATTTAAACAAATGTTTGCATCTTTTAAATATGAAATTTTATCTAACATTACAGATAGCAAAGTTTTAAATAAGGTGTTCTCTTTTCCATTACATCATTTTCATTTTGAGGTGGGGGGGAAATAAACGCGTGGGAATTAATTACAGTATTGTAGAGAACATGTTGAATGTCATTAACAAGCACATACGAGTGACAGATGCTTCAAATCCGACATTTCCGTTTCATCTCTTCTGCTTCCAGCCAGAGACTGTTTTTGTATGTTTGCTTGCTTGTTTGTGTTTTGTTTTGCTTTCAAGGATCCACGTTGTTAGCTTGTGCCTGGATAATTTAAAATAATCTCCACGGTTTAAGCTCTATGACCTTTATTATATCCTCAAAGTTCATTTTGTCATGTAACGGCATATCAACAGGTTCCAAAGATTGGGGCATGGACATCTTTGGGAAGCCATTGTGCTTATCACAGTCCAAATACTTAATACCTCAGTCTCCATTCCCTCACTTATAGAATGGGCATACCATTACCTAACCCCAAGAGGCATTTTGAAAATCAGATAATTGTAAATCACAGCCTGCCTCTCCCTCCAACTTCCTTCTTTCCAGGAGTGACCCAGGTTTAAGCTGACTTGCTTATATATTAGAGGGTGGTGATGAGAATATGTTTCATAGAATTAAAATAAAATGTTCCTTTCCAATTGCCCACTGTTTTAGTCAGTGTTGTGTCTAAAGAAATGTGTAGTTAACATGCGCAGCAGAGGAAAATATCAAGTGACTCGGTTAAGCCTTTGGCAAATAATGATTCAATGTCAATCCAATATTGAATTCTATGACAGACGACTGAACTATTGATATTTTGTTTTGCTGATGAAAGAGGGAATCAAATGTTTTTGTACAAACCTGCAGGACAGTTCTGTTAATGAAGTCATTGATAAAAAGGACATTTGTTCATCTGTCACAGCACTGCCCTAAATCTAGATTGATCCTCAGAACACACCTGGTAAACATCAAACACGGGCTTCCTTTGCACTGTCAGAAATCATGCTTTAGTCATATGCCATTGGAAAAGTCTTATACATAAAAAATATATAGAAAGACTGAAAAAGTCTGTAATAGAACAGAAAATAGTATTGACCCAATTAAAAGAGAAATTCATAACAAAATATTTTACCTGAATATGTATATATTTATCAATTAAAATATTTGACAAATATTTTACCAATTATCTGTGAAGTTAAATGTAAATAATTTTTCCAAATTTATACATTCTCAGGAAGATTGCATGATTTAATGGTATTTACACAGCTAGAAAGTAATAGAAACAACATCTACATTCAGATTTTTTTTCCTTTAAAAAAATCTGTCTTACATATTTCCTAAGTATGAAATATAAATGGAAAAATAATTTCATTATACAACAGTTGGAATTTTTTTGAAATGTCTCATTATTTTCACTCAATTTTATGATATTTAAAAGAAAGCAAAAAAGTTTCACAGAAGTAGAAGGATTGATAAATTCTCAATATGTTAGATCAGCCTATAATTCTTAACCACAAAGCAAAGACTAAAGACTAAATAACACAATTTAGAATGAGAAAACCAAAAACTCTCAAAACTATCTGATGGCTCAATAACAAGTCAGCATGTTCCTGTCCCTTAATATTGTGAAAGCAAGGTCATTGTTTTTAAAATAATTTTGAAAATCCACTAAAAAGCTGACTAGAAATTCTCTTCTCTACTGAAGAAGCCTGAGTGCTAAAAGTGCAAAAAAGAGAAAAGTAAATACATTATCTAATGACAAATATAATTGCCAAGGAGAAATATAGTGATAGAGTCAAATACTTTTCTTGATTCAGTTATTTAAATTTGATGAAAACTAGAGTTTTATTTTCTGATACCATTCCATAGAACATAAAAATAATGCTCCTAATGTTACTTAACAGAATTTATTAAAATGTGATGCAGAGTGGAATATTTTTCCTTACCCTTGGCAGCCAGAGCCAGAAAGACCATTTCCTTAGACATTGTGAAGAACAGCATCATTATTGGAGAGATAGAATTTACATCGAAATAAATTGATTCTAGACCCAGGGCTCTCTTTAACCCAGTTTTAGTGTTGTAAGCAAAAAGCTCTATTGAATTATAAGGTAATATTATCTTTTTAAAAATACCTATTAAATTAAATACAGCAAACTAGACTTTCCAGACAGTGTCCACATGGGACAATTAGTCAGCTACAGAGATGTAAAGTGATGCTTTTCTCTTGTTAATAAATGAATAATTTCAGAAACTCGACATTATACTGGCTGGATACAAAGGGCTGCTATGCAGATTCAAAAATGCATAATTTCAATGTGAAATCTCTTAGATTGTGTGGAGAATACGAAATGTTTTTATTTAAAATTATGAAACATGAATAGCAGAAGGAGTACTGTGACAATAGAAAATAATAACAATGTACCTTTTAAAACAATATGATTATATTTGTGGTGATATCAGTTAAAATTAGATGACAAATGGAGCTCAATAACCAGATACCACCAAATGCTTAAAGAAAATATGCTTGTTTTATATGAGTTAAACCACGGGACATAAAATACATGCCATTTCTGTATTATTAAAAAAAAAAAAGTATTGCTTCACAGCAACAATAATTTAAAGAAACCTGGTTAATGGTCAATGTTTGCCTTAGATCTTTAAGGTTTTATTTTATTATAATCGGGATGTGCTTTTATTTTTATGTTTAAAAAATATTTTTATTGATTTTTATAGAGGAAAGTAGAGGGACAGAGAGATAGAAACATCAATGATGAGAGAGAATCACTGATTGGCTGCCTCCTGTATGCTCCATACTGAGGGTGGAGCTCACAACCTGAGTACATGCCTAACCCAGAATCTAACCGTGACCTCCTGGTTCATAGGTCCATGCTTAACCACTGAGCAACACCAGCCAGGCTGAATGCGCTTTTAAATTAAAACATGTATTTCATGTCTCTCTTCTTTTTCCCTTATTTTTAATACACTCCCCCCAGAAAAATAACAAACAAACACAAAAACATCACTACAGCTGTGTTGTCACAATCATAGTAAGTTATCCTTGAGCAGACAGAATATTGGCTTAGTGTCAGAAGGTGGAGGCTCACACCATAGCCCTATGCACTGAATACTTTCCAGGGGACACCACCACAAGAAACAGTCAAATAAGGATTCATCTAACATAGTTATTTCTCAGTAAAAATTAATAATTTAAAATCCAGTTCATATATCCCTGCCTCTTCTCAGTTTAGTGTAAATGAATTCATTAACTGCATTCTACTTACATCTGAGATCCAGACCAGATTAAATTTCTACCTATGAAAGCTGATGTCTTAACCTGAACTGTGGTGCCAAATTCCCCATCATCCAACCCCTCCTATAGATATTCTGAACTTAATGAAGTCCTTGCATCCAAATTCTCATCTTTTTTTTTTTTTTTTTAATGCTGCAAATCAATTAAACAACAAATATTAACTGCGGGTCCTACATCAAAAGACAAATACTTAACATGAGTTGAAATAAAAGCCATGGGCACTAGAAAACAGACAAAACAAACAAACAAAAAAACACACACAAACCCGTAATTAAGTAGAGGAAATAATGTTTCAATTCAAGAAGAACACTAAATCCTACAGTTAACCTACAAGCATAATAAATGCCATTAAATATGCAAAACTATTAAATTATGAGATTATTTTAGGTAGTGAGCTTTGCTTAAAAATGCTGCAGGGAGCAAAAGAGGAATTGAGGTAGAAAAAACGCGGGTGGGGACACACGTTGGGGTAAGAAAACAGTATGAGCAAAGCGATCCTCCTGTCAGTGCGTTCATTATCCCAGATCAACAAGAGAAGGACTCCTCCCTGTAATTCACAAAGAAAGGCATGTGCTGCCCACAGAAATTTTAAACAATAGGAGTATTTTGATACACTCGTTGATATTATATCTTTACAACTTTCCACAGTAAGGAAAAGACAGACCTCTGGAAGACTTAATGACCCAGTGAGAAAGAGAAGAGAGGAGCAAGCTACTGTGGCATAGCAACAGCTGCCTGATGTGCTAGGCCAGTAATGGTCAATAGAACTTGTTGGGGCAAAGGGAATGTCCTAACTGTGCTGTCCAAACGGTTCACTAGTCAATTGGAGAGACTGAGAACTTTTACAGTTAGTAAAACTGAGGAACTGAATCTTTGATTGTATCTCATTTTAATCTATTTGAACTGAATTAGCCACCCATCGCTTCTAGCTAGCGGCTAGTGAGTTGGAGTATAGTTAGATGAGGAAGCCTCCCTGCCAGCCTCCTTCCTCTCCCTGCCGATTGAGCCCTGGAGCCAGGAGGGCACTTCAGCCTGATCACACTGCCCTGACCGCCAAACCTCAGCGTACCGCTGAAAGAGGCCCCGGGGAAGCTATGTCAGCTCATGTCAGTTATTTTCTTAGCTACCTCCTTGACTCTGTTTCTTGGTCTGTTAGTAAACTAATTAGAAAGCAACCAAAGGCAGAGTTAGGATCTCCAATTTGTTCAGTTTTAGAATCAAAGCCATCATTTTTTTTTTTAGTTTGACCTACTCTCTCATAGGCCAACAATTAAAATATGGATTCATATCTATTTGAGAATCTGTTTTACAATACCATTTATCTGACTACATTTAAATCATTACCTTTTCTAAATAGATACAGATTTTTTTTTTTTTTTTTGGACTGAGATTATTGGTTAGAGCTGAGTGATAAGTTCAGAGAAACAAAGTTGATAATGGAAACATCAGCCAAGTTTTTACTTGATACACCTTGCTGTAAAGTTTGGTATGCATTGCATTCCACTCCCCTACAGAAGACTCTTTATTCTATGTGGAGTAATTCTACCTCGGCACTCGATGTATGCATGGTGCCTCTCAGTGTATTGCCTGTTTCTAAGAATGAATTATAGTAATGTTACCCTTCTTGTCTCCCCAGAACTGAGATACTAATTTTGGTTATGATGCCATTCTATATGGGATTGGGCAAACTTCAAGTAATTTAATGAAGCAATAACCCCACTCGGGGAGTGTCGGACTCCTGAGGAAGAAATTCAGTCTTGTAATAGTGTTATATACAATGTGCATGAGCATTAGTAATATAAGTCATCTTAAATATGTATGACTTTATTTCGGTACTGTTAGTCATGTTCCAAAACTTATTCTCCAGTCTGCACTTCTCTTTTCCTTTGAAAAAAATTAAAATAACTGATTTGCCCTCAGAGAAAATAAGAAGGTATGCTAAAAACACAGACAGCTCTGCCTTGGTGTATGGCTGTGAATTTCTTGAGGTATGATTTTTCCAGATAGGATGAAATAAAACTTTTGTACTTTATCCAACCTTTTGGTTACTTTCTAATTCCTCTCTTTTGACTACTTGACACCTGATGTGTTAATGGTTGTGATGAACATCATGGAAGATCATCCTTGAGGATTTATGGTGCTAATAGAAGCCATACAAAGTGCAAAGCTGCTATAAGAAGAGAATACATGTTTTTAAACCTAGCCTGACTAGCTTACTGTCATCCTATTAAATGCCTCTAAAATAACTGGTATAAAGAAAGAGAAGGCTAGATGTGTACAGGAAGGGGTATTGTTAAACAAGAGCAAGAAAGGGAAATACATGACAATAGAAATATTCCTTTCATAATCTTTCCTTTTAAAACTTCTTTGTTGCCCTATTGTTAAAAAGATGCCCATAGAAAATCCAAATGAAAGTCATATGTTTCTGGTTTCAAGCTAATAAAACCAAATGTTTAGCTTCTTGAACTCTACATTAAGAGAATTTCTAAAATCCTGAGCCTGGTAATATTATTTGAAATGTAAAAAACTAAAAGAAAAAGTAGCCTAAATTAAATGGAATAAATGTCCTCATATTACCAAAGGGGTCCTATTTCATCATATTAGTTATCAAATTCTTAGCCATGAGTCTGAAACCTTTTAGCAACTGCTCTACAAACTTCACAATATATCTTAAGTTCCCTATCTACACTAATAAAAGAAAAATATGCAAATTGACTGTACCTTCACGACACCCATCAGGAGTGAGTATGCAACAAAGATGGCAGGTTAACCCAATAAAGATGGCAGGTTAATTTGCATACACAGACACCGAGAGGCTGGGGGTTGGACGCTTGCGTCATCACCATGGCAATGACACAGGTGTTCAGCACAGGGCCTCTGGGCAGCATGGAAAGGTAGAAAGGCAGCTCTGGGCTGGAGAAAGGTGAAAAGGTGGCAGCCAGGGGAAGGAAGGCCCATTCTTGCACAAATCTTTGTGCATCAGGCCTCTAGTTTACTTATAAGAGAGGTTAACTAGAATTATTTAAAATGATTGTAGTTGAATTAGTAGCCTTATAGGATATCAGATTTAATGAGCTATTTTCTGATGTGAGTTTCAATAACAAAATAAGAACACATTTATTTTTAAATATATAAATTAATTTGAATCGAATTAAGATTGCAACACTGACTGAATTTCTAAGTAACACACGGCATTAAAATGTCATTTCCTTCAGGAAAGTGTTTTGTTCACACCCTATCTAATACATAGACCATTATTTTCTCCCTTAATTCTTTATTCATTTTCTCTATAACCCTCATTATATATTCATAATTATTTTATGAATGGTCACTTTATGGTTTTTATTTGTCTCCATATTTCAGTTCAAGAAATGCAAGGAAGTGTTTTGTAGATCTTCAAATCTTCAGTTCTTAGACCAACTCCTGACTCAGATTAGGCTAGATAATATGTATGGAACAGATTAATTATTATATGCATATTATTAGTATCAATAATTACTCATTGCATATTATTATTAATAATTAAGCATTACATATAAATAATTTATTACAGCTATGCCAATAAGGGTTTAGACATTATGTCTAAATTCCTTTCAGTTAAGCCTTACATGATTATAAAGCAGTAACTAAAAACTCATAAGGACTAATCTAAGTGGTAACTAAGAAGTCAATTTTTGTATATTTGTATTAAAATCATCTTCTGTGTATTTATATAGACATATATTTTAAATATTGACTCCTTGTGATAAATCCCAGAAGTGCTGTGGGTCTGCCTGTGGAGATGGAGAGGGTAGATGCAGGTGCGATTTAGCAAGCTAACCTATTGGTTGATGTGCCTGGCCCCCTGGTGGTCAGTGCGAATCATAGCAACTGGTCGACTGGTCAGACACTTAGCATAGTACACTTTTATTATGTATGATAATGTAGTCAGTGATTCATACTATGAAGAAAATGAAGTCAGGAGAAGAGAACAGAAAATGATATAAGTGGATGTTTTCCTGGAGGATCAGAGACAGACTCTGAGCAGAGGAGTCTGATGCTTGAAGAGATCAAGAAACAAGGACAGCCCTAGCCAGTTTGGCTCAGCGGATAGAGCGTCGGCCTGCGGACTAAAGGGTCCCAGGTTTGATTCTGGCCAAGGGCACATGCCTGGGGTTGCGGGCTTGATCCCCAGTATGGGACCTGCAGGAGGCTGCTGATCAATGATTCTCTCTCATCATTCTCTCTCACTCTCCCTCTCCCTTCCTCTCTAAAAAGAAATAATAAAAATATATTAAAAAAAAAAAAAAGAAAGAAAGAAACAAGGCAGCCCTAGCTGGTTTACTCAGTGGTAAGAGTATTGGCCCAAGGATTGAAGGTTCTCAGATTCAATTCTTGTTGAGGGCACATACCAAGTTTGCAGACAACCAATAGATGTGTCTCTCTCACATCAATGTTTCTCTCTTTCGCTCTCTCCCTTTCTCCAAAATTCAATGGAAAAAAATATCCTCAGGTGAGGATTAACAAAAAACAAACAAAAAAAAAAAAAAAGAAAGAAAGAAAGAAACAAGGCCAGTGTATCTGAAGTAAGCAAGAATGAATGCTAAAAACATAACTCCTAATAACCAACCAAAGACCACATTATAACATGTCCTTTTATTCATTGTTCAATATTTCTCAGTTGAACTCTTTGAAAACTCAAATAAATATTAAATAAATAAGCAAGCATATAAATGAATTTGTGGCTCATAAATACACCTACAGCAAAACATTGGTTGTTCAGTAAATACTTACTAAAGAAATGAATATATTTAAAATAATAGCAAGTGATAGAGAGAAAATATATATATATATATATATATATATATATATATATATATATTTTTTTTTTTCTGCTATTAAAAAAAGTAAAAATAAGAAGCTGAAGAGAGAATACAAGCAGCATTCCAAGTAGATAAGACATATATGTTTAGAGGGGGATATTTGAGACAGAAAATGTTTATGGATTATTTCTAAGTGCCAGAGTGTACATGGCTATAAAATCTGAAAATAGATAATGAAAAGAAGGACCTATCAATTCGGTAAAATAAAAAGAGTAGAAGAGAATAAGATAGACTTTAATAATGAATGACATGATTGATTCAAATCAAGTCAAGATTTGCAATTTAAACAAAATATTACAAATTGAGTGACCTTTTAAATTGAAAGTAATAAAGATTTGTAAATCTACTTCTTTAAGTTTCAATTTTTGGTCTGTTAGTGAAAAATGGGAAGAACTTAAGTCAAATGAACATAAATTAGGGGTAATGGAGCACTTTAATTGTAAGGTTAATCACTTAGCAGGTTCTTAATGATTTTTATTTTAGAATTAACTTGGGAATCATTGTGATCTACTAATGAATAACATAATATAAAGGTACATAAGTCAATAAATCCAATTTCCCTTATGAATGGAATATGCATCAATTTACTGTTGAGAATTTCAGGCTAATGTGAATTTCTCTTATAGGTCCTATTGTCCAGGGAAAACTATTCACTTTTACATTATTTTTTTAATGGGATTTACTTTAAAATCAGTATCAGGGACTCCATGTAAAATTTCCTTAACAAACAGAACAGCTATTAGGAAATATATCACATGAAATGTTGATCCATGTTGTTTTACAAACTTTCAATACATTTCTGCTTCTGCCTTCAGCTATTCTTGGAATAGAACTACATATTCGGCGGACACTAAAGAAACAATTTGTGACCTAGAGTAGATCATATACTAGTACTGTCTCCAACTAAGCGTCAGATTGTACACTTGTAAAATGTAAAGAACAGAAGATATGATTTAAACTACATTTCCAAACCTAAAATTATATTGCTTTGTGAAATTTAAATGGATTGCTGCCATTAGCGATTATTTAAACTTTTGGAAATTTATTAATATTTTATTAAATATAAATATAAATATAAAAAGTAAATAATTAAGAAATTTGTCCAAATCATGTATACAAATTGTTTCATGGCATTTTATCATATGCACTTCTCACATTTTCTAATTCATTTTACCATGTGTCCATAATTTGAAATTTAAAATTTCATCTTTACTTTTGAGGCATTCTTTATACCAAAGAATTATAATTTGTAGTCAAAGGTTTTAAAGTCATTTATCTTCAGTCTACTTGTCAACAAATCAAAGACGGATATGGAAAGCATTTGGCTCAAGTAGGCATTACATATGTCTACGTTTGTGTTTAAAAAGTCCAGTTAATATCAGGGATTTTTCAATTTCATACAATTATAAGCTTCCTTATTCCCACCAAGCCATAGCCTTTCTACTGTTTTGGTTACCAAGCCATAGATGCAGCTTTCCCTGCATTCATAAATGTGCTGAGTCCAGAACTAAAAAATCTTCTTAATTTTCGGATTCATTACTCAGAGTACATATCTACTGCTGCAAACAGTGTCTCTCTACATCAGTGTTTCCCAAACTTCTCTCATGATGAGAATCACCTGGTGGAGTTGTTAAAACACAGATTCCTGAATCCCAACTAAGAAGTGCTAAACTAGAATTTTTGAGAACATATAGGTAAAATTGCATACCTAACTTAGTGCTCTGTATATAAAATCTGTCTTAGAGCACTAGTTAAGTATACAATTTTACCTATATGTTCCCAAAAATTCTAGTTTAGCACTTCTTAGTTGGGATTCAGGAATCTGTGGTTTAACAACTCCACCAGGTGATTCTCATCATGAGAGAAGTTTGGGAAACACTGCTCTACATGAATGTTGTTTACCTGGTTTTGGGGTGAGTTTGAGGAAAAGAGCAAGGAAAAAGAATACAGAGTAGAAAAGTAAAAATTGGCATTTGAGATTGGTGAGATAGGAATGGTTATTCTAATTCCCACCTTCCCTTCTGAAAGTACACATCAAAAGGGCATTCCAAGATCTGCCCTTTTATTTAACCTGTTCTTTAATTTTACACTGAGCATAATATAGTATATGATTAGATTTCATGGGGTAAACATTTAGCTTGATTTTATCATATTTTTAAGCCTCAGGGAGTTATAATGTAGTTGATCTTTCGTGAAGCATACTCTCTCATTTTCTCAGAGGATGACTCTTTGGCATCATGAGCCAACACGAATGGTAGCCTCATAGAAACTAAGTATTGGGAGAAGTGCTGAAGATTGTGGAGACAACTTTTCCATCTGATGTAGGCCCCCAATTCAGGAAAAGACTATGACTTTGCCAGCTGCAAAGTCAATTGACTTTTCTTTTTAATTTGACAGCTCTACTTGTTATCAAATTCTCCTATAGGGCAAAATCGGCTTTATTCCATTGCCCACTACTGCCTTTAGCTCCACTCTCTACCACACAATTGACTGAGAAGTCTGTCTAAGCATTCGTTCACTCTACAAATACTTGGAAGCCACTATCTAGCTCACACTGATCTTTTCTTCAGCAAAACTATTCCTCAATTGCTGTAATTTTTTTTCACTACAGCAGTTCTCTTAGTTACATCTTCTTTAACATTGTCTTTCATAAAATCTAAAACACATAATTCAACCTAATAAGGACCTTCATATGCATTTAGTCTGATGTGATATATGCATGATAGGTTATAGATTTTCAATATTTCAAGTTATTATTGTGATCAGGTCCCTACTACATGGCATCCCCACAACTAATTTACTTTAGATGGAATAGCTAATTCTAAATAAACCTTCTTGAAATGTAACAATTAAGCTTTCTCCTCAATCAGATTTACTAAGAGATTATTATTTTCATTTCCAGATCTTTATCAACGTGGCTACAACACTTGAGGCAATAACATCAAAAAGAGTCCTCATTTGATACCAGACCAAGGTCAAAGATTCTGTTCAGGAAAAGAAGCTAATGTAAACAATTTCTCACTGAGAAAATAAAATGCCCTGAGGGGAAAAAGTTAGAAACTTTTTAAAACACCTTGTAATCCAACACAGAAAATGAACACACCAATTCCATAGTACTGTGAAAAGAACAGTATACCAGTTGTCATAAATCATAAAGGCCACTCAATCTCCCCCAAACTGTAGTATTATAAGACATTATACTTCATGTCTTAACAGAGATGCTCATCGGATTTCTCTCTTAAGACATTTTATTTCCAACTACAGTTCTTTTCATTGTTAAAAAAAAAACCTAACCTAATACAAAAGCATCGGGGATAAGATACCACTCCAGAGCAATGACTGGTTCTCATTTGTTCCACAGTCAAGCCATTAGTCAAGGCACTTCAACTTCTGGAATCAAACTGTCTCTTTCTTGAATAAGAGAATCAGAAGTGCTAATTTATAATCTTTTTGAGATCCAACTTTCCAGCGCTCTATTACCCTACTTCAGATTGAAAGTCTGTCTCAATCAAACTCTATTGGGTTTTTACAAGCTGATACTTAATATAGTTTACTTTAGAGTGTTAAATGTGCAAAATTACTTTTGCCAAAAAATTCACATTGGATCTTATCCTACATTGACCTAAAACAGCGTTTCAACATTCCTAAATAAAATTACTAATTCAGAAGACATTATAATTCCCTCAAATAAAATCAATGCTAGTTTTGCACCTTAAACATATAAGTCTTTTCTTGTGGACCTTGAAGCCATACAATGCTCTTTACTAGTCACCCAAGTATGTGAGGTTGTGTCTCCAGTCCTCATGTTCCTGTCTGAACTGACAAAAAAGGAAAATCTGCCAACATTTGGAAGGTATGCTCAGGTAAGAGTAGGAGTGATTAAGTTATTAAAACAAATTAATTTTAAAGATCACCTTTTATGCATGATACATCCCCTAGCTTATCTCTCTAGTTTGACACAGAGCTTGGTTTCCTATACAGCCTTAGTTTAAGCTCTGTATCTTATATTAAGCACGCCAGGGTCTCTATTTAGTTTCTTTGGTTGTAATTCAAGTACAGTTGACCCTTGAACAACAATGGTATGAATTGGGCAGGTCCACATATAAACAGATTTTTTTCAAGAAACACTATAAATGCATTTTCTCTTTCTTATGATTTCTTGGTAACATTTTCTTTTCTCTAGCTTAGTTTATTTGAAGAATACAGTACATGATACATATACAAACTATGTGTTCACCAACTATTTATGTTACAAGTAAGGTCACAATAGGCTATTAGTAGTATCAAAGAATAAAATTCAGTGGAGTAAATTAGAGGATCTAATTAATTCTATTATTGGATTCCTGAGATGGGAAGTATCCCATCTTCTTAGGAACTGTACAAAATAAAAGTTTTTGTTTTTGTTTTGTTTTTTATGAAAAAGGGTGGGGTAAATGAGGTTTTAACAAAAGAAAAGAAAGGATTATTTTTAATACCAGAATATCTTTTGGCAGGAAAGGACTGGGAAGGGATCTTATAATGTAGATTATCTTTTCTCTCTATGGTGTCTTGTTTGGGGGTGAAGAGAACCCAAGTGTCATATTACTTCCTTGATGTTCACTGGAAAATTCCAGATTGGCTGATTAAGGCTATTTTTTTTTTTTTTTTTTTTTTGGAGATTTTGAAACTACTGCTTGATCTCTTATTAAATCTAGGTTTGGTATCATGGGCTTTAAGAGTGACACCATTTAGGGCCTATTAAAGATAAATGTATCTTTAAATTTAGTTGGTTCAATTTTATTATTTAACAGTTCTTAATTTTTCGGGAGTCAAAAATTATACGCAGATTTTACTGGGTGAGGGACCGAAGCCCCAGGTTGTTTATGGGCCAATTGCACATAGCTCTGCCAGACTCCTTGGCTGTGCAGATGGGATGTGTGATATGTGGGAATAAAATAAATCCTCTGTGGTATCCGCAAATATGGAGAAGTACTGGATCTTTATTTACAACTTTCTACAAAAATTGCTGTTCCAGCCACTAAAATCCTATCTATTCTCCACCCCTCAGAGTGGAGAATAGACAGGAAGGAAGGAAGATAATTATACTCCTATGCCTAACAAAGTATAGTGTTCTACATTGGCCCTGGCATATTTTAGGCTTTGGGGGTAATTCTGGAACTTTAAAAGAACTATGTTTTCTATTAAAGTTTGCTATAAACCTCCTGTTTAATCATGGCTTCATATTGGAGAATGTGTTTCTGCTTTGAGAAGAATTGCAGCAGAGTTATGTATTACATTGTTAGATATTAAAGGACATTCTAGACATTATCCAACATTTTAGTAACTGGTAAATACAATATATATTTCTTTTTAATGTTTTAAGTAAGATGATTTTTATATATGAGAGGAAGTGGAGCTGTTAAGGAAAGCATAATAAATTCTCCACTAGTGAAATGTGAAGCCCACCATTCAGTACAAAGACCAGAACTGTGAAGGGACTGAATGGTGCTGCCTAAGAGGCCCAGACAGTGAATCACATTATCAAAGAATGACCTCATTCCAAAAATCTATTTCTAAAAGAAAAAGAAAAAGAAAAATCTGTCCAAAACCTAATTGCAAAAGAACACTGAAAACGTTTTAAAACATTTCACAATAAAAGAGATTAAAACCCATCAAAATGGAAAGAAGTGGTTCAATGATCATTTTTAAATGATAGGGTTTTGTGTGCTTTTTGGTTTAGAAGTTATTTCTATTCCTTAAATCACATTCCTTATTTCTAAAATGTTTTATGAGAAACCAGAATGCTAATGACACAATATCAACTAAATAGTAGAGAAAAAGGGCATCATTCTAAAATCCAAAAGTCAAGATGCAATAAAAATTTATATCAATGATTCATAGTGTATATTGTAAATAATAGTCTCCAAGTTTTTGGTTTTTTTATAAAATATGGATACTAAGAAAGTTTTTTGAAAAATACTTAGTGTGGCAGAAATGTTATTGCCTAATTATAAGGGCTTGAAGGGAAATTGATAATAAGACTTGAAGGGAAATTGATAGTGAGGGTTCTGGAAAAGAATCTCTTGTGTAGATTGCTGTGAGGTGAAGCTGAGAAGTGTTTTAGCCCTTCTACAACCACAAAGAGAGCCAGTGCTGGGGCAAAGCTAAAGAGATACCTGATCGGAGAAATTAAAAGAACCTCCAAACTACACACCAAGATAATGAACCTTCCACCTCCCATAACTCAAGATTTTCACTTACATATTTAAAAATATATTAAATATCCTTGGTGTTTGTGACTTGTGACTAAAGGCCTAACACCCAATCGACTGAGACATCGCTGGTTGTAATACATCAAAGAAGCACTTGTAGATGTAGCAGTACCATGTAGGTGATAAATCATTTAAAAGTTAGTAAGAAGAAATGAGAAAAAGAATTTTTTTAAAAAATTGATACAAGTGTTCATCAAGCAATATCACTAAAGTAATATAACTTCAATGTCTTCAATAGAATATTTTTTTAAGACCGTGGTCACATTATCTCACCCTCAGTTTCAGAAAAAAAATATAAGAACATGTATCTTTGAAAATTGTTTAATCATGTTCATTTGACAGTCTCTGCTAAATAAAGGTTTAGTGGAGACTTATTCAATCCGTTACAGATGGCTAAATAAATAATAGTATGATTCGGAATTCTAAAATATAGACACAATTGATGAAAATTTTCATAAACGTTTAAGTTAGATATTAGGCTGTATTCATTCATTCATTCATTCACTAGTTCATTTTCCATCAATTTATCTTTCATGCATTAATTTAATAAAAATTCACTAAGCATCTATCTACCTATGAGACTCAGAATACAAGGCTCTTTGGCTACCCTGGAGAAGATGAAAATGGCTTTCCTTTCTTGAAGATTATAATTTGGATGGGAAAAAGGTTATATGATTAATCAAATACATAACTATTTATTTTAATTGTGGAAAGCACTAAGACTAAGATAAGATTGTAGGGAAGTGGCTGTGCACTGAGTATCTGATCTACCCCGAGGTGATTGGGAAGTTGTCCATGAGCAATGATCTACCAAGAGGGACAGCTAACAGTGGGAACAGCCTGTCCCCACGGGAGAAATATTTACCACTGGTATTATTCAGAATTGCCAGTACACGGTGATGAGAAAAAGCAGACCACATTTTTGGTTGGCTTTATTATTGTTTTAAAACTTCCACATTTGCCATAATAATAGGTCCCTTATTGCCAGTGCCATGGAAGAGCCACACCACTGTCCTGTGTTTGGTAAACACTGTCCATGATATGGATATTCATAAAATGACATCTTTATATAATTCTTTACCATGTGAGTTGGTAAAAACAAAAAACAGAAACAAACAAAAAAAAAAAAAACAGAAACAAAAAACAGGACCAATTTCACTCATCTTTAACACCAGAGGGACTTATTTTAAGATCTATGAATACGTTTTAAATGTGGATATTAAGACAATTCAATTTTCACAGACTATTTTCTCCCTTAGAATCTTGTCCCTGTTTCTGCTTCTTCTTTCCAACCTTTTTCTGGTTGACATAGGATCACTGCTATATGACAGTGATGGACATTAAGAGTACAAAGATGTACACACATGTACACACACACACACACACACACACACACACACACACACTTTTCTGCTGTTTTGATGGTAAGGTACATAAACACACAGATACATAATATTTTGTAAAAATATTTTGAGCTATTAAGAGGGATTTAAATTCATTCTAGTTTTAATCACACTACAGAGATGAATGTCTGACTGCCAAGATCATTTTTATTAAAACCTACAAAAAGAATTATATTATGCAGAAGGGTTCCTATTTTTCAGACATCTTGTCTTTTCATTTTACACTTTGATGGACTAAATCTTCTGCATAATGTATATATTTTATACTAGTGTTAATTTTTTCAAATTTAAATATAAAATTTTAATTCAAAATATTACTTTTGGTTTTTTTGTTGATGCAACTTTTAGATCTGTATTACTTTCACATTTTAGAACTGTACCAAGTTATAGTGTTTAAATAATTGTAAGCTGACAATTAAAAAATGTAGAATGGCTGAAACTGGTTTAGCTCAGTGGATAGAGCATCGGCCTGCAGACTGAAGTGTCCCGGGTTCGATTACGGTCAAGGGCATGTACCTTGGCTGTGGGCACATCCCGGTAGAGGGTGTGCAAGAGACAGCTGGTCAATGTTTCTCTCTCATTGACGTTTCTAGGTCTTTATTCCTCTTCCTTCCTCTCTGTAAAAAATCAATAAAATATATATATATATTTTAAAATGTAGAATGGTCAAAAGTGATTTTGTCAGAAACATGAATATTGATGTCAAAAATGGTATTAATATCTGACAGATATGAAATGAAAAATTGTCTTTTTTTAAATGGTCTAATGCTAATACATATTAATACAAATAATTTTGAAAGTTTAAACATGTAAGTGCAATCAAAAGGAAAAGTAATCATTTGTAAATTGATAAGAACATCCGTTTTGTTATTTAAAAAAATCTTTAACTATGCAAAATGAATATTTAGTTCTATTTTTAGCTTTTAATAATTAGGGAAGAATTTAATCAGCACAAATAATCATACTATTAGTGTCAATCTCATTGTATATTTGGGGAAAATGGAGTTAATTATAGAGATGTGCTAAATGAAATAGAAATATGTAAGTTTTGAGAATGTTAAAATTTCTTTCAATTCTAGAAACCTATTTTAAAATGCATGTTTAGTAAAATAAGTCAGATACAGAAGAACAAATATCATGTGATTTCACTTATACATGGAGTTAAAAACAACCAAAAAACAGTGAACGAACAAAACAAAGCTGAAACAGAGTAATAGATATAGAGGACAAACTGATGGGTGCCAGAGGGGAGTGGAGGTGGGGATGGACAAAGAAGGAGAAGGGAGCCGAAACAGGTTTGGCTCAATAGACAGAGCTTTGGGATGCGGACTGAAAAGTCCCAGGTTTGATCAGGTCAAGAGGCAGCTCATGTAACTTGGTTGCAGGCACATCCCCATTAGGAGGTGAGCAAGAGGCAGCTGATTGATGATTCTCTCTCATTGATGTTTCTAACTCTCTATCCCTCTCTCTTCCTCTCTGTAAAAAATCAATAAAATGTATATATTTTTTAAAAAGGTGAAGGGAAATAAAAGGGACAAACTTCCAGTTATAAAATAAATAAGCCACATGAATATAATGCATAGCATAGGGAAGATAGTCAAAAGTATCATTGTAACTATTTGGTGACAGATGTTTTCCAGATATATCATGGTGGTCACTTTGTAAGGTATATTAATAGTGAATAACTACGTGTACACCTGAAACTCATATGATATGGTATGCCAACAGTACTTTAATGTAAAAAGGCTTATCAATGATTTTAAAAAATTAAATGCATGTTTTTATTTTTGTATTTGAATGTATTATATATGTCCCCTTTTTCTCCCACTAACCTCTTCTAGCCCACCCCCGCCTCAGGCCTCCACCAGCCTATTGTCTGTGTCCATGGGTTATGCATATCAAAGAACTTGTATGCATACTAGAGGCCCAATGCACGAAATTCTGCAAGGGGCTAGGGCCTCACAGCCTGGCTTTGTCTGGAAGGTCATCTGGACAGTCATTCCGCCCGCCATCCAGCTTAATTAGCATAGTAGCTCTTTATTATATAGGATATGCATAAGTGCATATTTTTAAAGATCAACTGTATTTTACTATGGGGGGAAAGAATATTTAAACTCCAAACCACCACTAGATAAATTTTATGCCCTAAATTAAATTTTTAAATCTTGGGGCTTTACATGTCTGATAACAAGTATATTTCTTATATGGTATAATGACTTCTTTGTCTAAATCATAGTCTCTCCACCTGGGCACTATTGACTTTTGGGATAAATCTTTGCTGTGGGGCTTCCCTGTGCACCTTGGGATATTTGGCAGCATCCTTGGTTTCTGTCCCCAAGTGTAACAACAAAAAGCTTCTCCAGACATGGCCAAATGTCCCCTCGGGAGGAGAATCCCACTTGGCTGAGAACCACTGCTCTAAATCCTATGTGGGGGTGAAGGAGACAGGGGGAACAGAAAGCGCGTCCTATAGCAAGAAGATTGTCTTATCTATAAATAACAGGCAGCACTGAGTACTTTAGTGTGTTGTGTGTGTGTGTGTGTTTCCAATTTTCAGGCAATTATGTACGCATGTCCATATTAATATTAGATATCATAGAAGAAAACCAAGCAGAGCATTACAAACTGCTGCCATGAAGAGGCTCCTAAGGAATGTTTTAACTTAGGGCCTAAGGGCAAAATAAGGTATAGGGATTTAGGGAGACATTCAAGTTTCAGCCAGAATTCAGCTAGCTCAAGGGAATAGAGACATTATGTTGTAAATAACATTCCTTGAACAATCTCAATTTTATCCAGTGGAAAGGCAAGGGATAGTTAGAGGCCAAAGATTAAGAGCAAGAGTGGGTAGGTGGAGAGGCAGTTGCAGAGAATAAAGTTCTCAGCCCTTCAATCTATTGCCCTTAACTGTCTCTCCAATTTGCACTTAATACTGTGCAATAATGCAATCTCCAGGCAGTTGCAGTGAATCTTCATTGCTAGAAAGTTATAGCTCTGAATTTTCCTCTCAATGATATCGACATTTTTCCCCTCTAAATTCTACAATCTATATATTTGGTTCGCCAACTTAATTGGTAGATCCGCAATATAAGAGAAGTTTGTTTTAAAGAAATTGTGCTTTCAATCTGTATGACTATGGTGATGTGCAAGTAAGATTTCCTAAACATCAAGATGTGATTAATTTTTATTACATCAGAATTCTATTAAATGCATGACAATAATGTCAAGAGGACCCATGTTTTTATGGCTCACAATATTTTATATCATTATCATTTCATAAATACATGAATGAATGAATAAAAATATCAGAGGATCAGCAAGTTTTTCAATTTTTCCCACTCTTGGCCAGAGAATTTTGGCAAGCTAGCCAAGTTGTAAGAATTAATCGATAATAGATATAAAATAATATCTGAGAGTTTATTAAACATAATTTTATCGAGATGATAAAATTTGGTAATAATAACTGTATCCATACTCTCCAATCAGGACTATATATTATTCCTTTATTAAATTCTAGTGGCCCAGCATGTGAAATTTGTGCATGGCGGTTGGGGGGTATTTCTCAGCTCGGCCTGCACCCTCTCCAATCTAGGACCCCTTGAAGGATGCCTTACTGCCACTTTACAGGGATCAAGCCTAAACTGGCAGTCGAACATTCCTCTCACAATCTGGGTCTGCTGGCTCCAGCTGCTCACCTGCCTGCCTGTCTGATTGCCCCTAACCAGTCTGCCTGCTAGCTTTCTCCCCCCCGCCCCCAACTATCCCCTGCTGCCAGCCTACTCACCCCCAACTGCCCCCACTGCTGTCCTAATTATCTCCAACTGACCCCCGCTGACAAGCTATTCACCCCCAACTGGACCCCCTGTTGGTCTGCTTATCCCCAATGGCCCCTGCTGTTCCATCATGGCCTGATCACCCTCTGGCGACCCAAGGTCCCAGCCCCTCCTTTTTTTTCTTTTTCTTTTCTTTTCTTTTTTTTTTTTTTTTTCAGTGCCTCCTTGAGCAGAGGCCAGGGCTAGCTGGAAGCAAGTATCTAGGATTCATTTATCTTCTCTATGTAACTTTGTAGCCTTGAGCAGAGGCCAGGGCAGAAAGCTTGGCTTCCTCCATTGCAAGGGAAACCCTAATCTCCTGCTTGCTCCAGTTCTGTCGTCAGCCGCCATCTTGGTTGGGTTGATTTGCATACTCACTCCTGATTTGCTGATGGGCATGGCTTGTGGGCATAGCATAGGTACAGTCAATTTGCATGTTTCTCTTTTATTAGTATAGATAACTTTATTGATTTTAGAGAGGCAGGGAGAGGGAAAGAAAGATATAAACATCAGTGATGAGAGAGAATCATTGATTGGCTGCCTCCTGCACGTCCCCTACCAGGGATCAAGCCTGCAACCCAGGTGTGTGCCCTTGAACCCTTCAGTCCGCAGGCTGACTCTCTATCCACTGAGCCAAACCAGTTAGGGCAGGACTATATATCATTTAATTTACTATCCAAGTCACATATAGTACATTGCAAGGAATTTGATTTGATTCCATTATATGCTTAGGCAATATGATCTAATGACTTTGAGAATCGGTTTGGGACTCAACCATTTACTAAGTTTCTTTCTTTCAGAAATTTTATATTCAACCAAAAGATTGTTTTGAGAATCAAGTAAAGTGATTAAAGTAAATTACTTAGTTTACTGCTTACTGTATGTTCAACACTATTTGAATATTAACAACTGTTAAAAGAGGCTTTATTCTGTTAATACTTGACTGCCCATCCTAAAGAACTGAAATAACCATTCTCAGTGTCACCAACACTTGATTGTAACAAAATGCTTGCCTCTTCTATAAGTCCACAATACTCTATTCCTTACTGCGTGGACTGTTTTGGTTTATATTGCCTTTATTTTGAGGTGTTTTTTTTTTGTTTGTTTGTTTGGTTGTTTTTTTTTCCTGATGTTCTTAGTCTTTGGAATCTTAAGTGCTAGCTAAATGATAACTTTATAAAGTAAAACTTTGTTTTGATTTTTTAAAAGACTTTGCATTATCCAGCTTACATTATAAACTGGTATTGTGACCAGCCAGCATGACTCCATGGTTGAGTGGGTACCTATGAGCCAGTAGGTTATGGTATGATTACTGGTCAGGGCACATGCCCTGGTTGCGGACTCAATCCCCAATGTGGGGTGTACAGGAGATAGTCAATCAATGATTATCTCTCATCATTAATGTTTCTCTCCTTCCCCCTTCCTCTAAGAAATCATTAAAATATATTCAATGAAATGGTATTGTCTTCTGGAATAACTAACCTGTGAAGTGCTTACACAATGCCGCACTTCTCATTCTCTTGTGTGAATCTTCCTCCACACCCAGCTGGGCATCCCCTATATAATATCAATACCTATATGGCATCAGGTTGGGATGTTGCTGATCAGGTATTTCATTCCTCCCTCCACCTGGCTGCACTGGAATCTCGAAAGAACTTTTAGTCCGCATAACAATGATGAAGAAAACTCATCTTGCCTTTATTATTATTTTACTCATCTCTATACAAAGGCAAGAAGAAGAAAAGACAATTACATAATTCAGAACATGCCACTACAGTTTTTTTTTTGTTTGTTTGTTTGTTTGTTTGGTTTTTTGTACACATACAAATTCACTTACAAACACAGTAGGAATCCTTCTAATCATGAAAAATAGTATTGACCAGGTTCATGAAAACTGAAAATCAATGCAGGGGTGGGACTGCAATAGAGCCTAATAAGATATGTGTTATGATGAAAGAATGTGGAAGATATTGTCATAGATTTCACTGAAAAGTAGTGAAATCATGGAAACTGTAACAGACCACAACACAAGCATCAAACTAATTTAAAAATGCCTTTTTATGTATTATTGATTTTTCATTATTATGACCTTATACTTTAACTTACGGTACTTGGTTTTGATCCTAATTTTCTACTCGCTCTTTGTTTAGATCCCAATGGGATAGTGATACAGTGTGACTATTCAGAAAGGCACTGGGGAGAGGAGATTAAGACTCCCTGCTAATGAGAACAAGGGAAGGAAACAGGAACGTGCCAATCTAAGTGCGCTACCTGTAAATTGAACTGCCAGACAAGAGGAAATACATAATGCTTCATGACAAATCTCCGTTTGAGGGAAAAATAGTCTAAAATAAACATAAAGCAAAACAAACATAATAGATCAACTGCAGGGAAGGAGTATAAGTGCATCATATGATGTCTTTGACAATAAAATTATAAATGCTAAATTATCTTCAAATTTTTATTTTATATAACTATAAATATAGTATTATTTTCTGAAGACTTTACTTTTTAAAGAATCTAAATATTACATTCTTCAGATATACATGCACTAGCTTCATTTTAATCCTGATTTTTTTAAATCTATTATATGGTATTTTAGGAAATTAATTGCAATATATTATTTTTATATTTACACATAAAATAGTTAAATAAGTATTGCAAATAGTTATTTAATGACAGTCTTATAGTGTGAGGCCTTAATTAAGTAATAGATATAAACTGTATGACAGAACTCATA
Source organism: Pipistrellus hanaki (assembly GCF_964339955.1). Lineage (NCBI taxonomy): Eukaryota > Metazoa > Chordata > Mammalia > Chiroptera > Vespertilionidae > Pipistrellus > Pipistrellus hanaki. The sequence goes on along the minus strand of NC_140507.1, from coordinate 39,819,822 downwards.
GCTTCTGAAATATATGTGTATGTATATTTCTAAATCATCTACCTTCTAATCTTTATTTTTGTATAAACCTTTCATCTTCATTTATTTTCTTTTATTCTCCCTAAAATATCTCTAATTCAAAAGTACAATGTAAATAATTGCTTTTTTAACATAGATTTTACTATAACAGACATTTTTACATCTTGCAATTATTCAGATGTAAATAAAAAGCATATTTGTAACTGTTAATTATGTTGAGAAATTCCGTTCCATTTGGTTCCTCCTTTTGAAATGGATTATCATGTGAATGAATATTAATTCACTCCAACTGTTCAGATGTATTACTCAGTTTTCATTTTCTCTCAAAATTAAGTTTCATTGGTATTCATCTGATATTTAAGAAACATTTAAATTTCCTTGCCTCTGTTCTTTGAAAGGATTGCTAAGTTAATAGACATGAGCAAGATTTGAGTTACACTGGACACAAAAGGACAAAAAATATATTGTGGTGATATGTGAATTGCACATGGCTGAGCGTTCCAATTTCAGGAGGTTTCTGCTTGCACAACTGTGTGATGTGGTTGCTAAGGATGATGTGCTGCAAAGAGGTGGCTTTAGATCTGAAATCACTCTGCTGCCTCCTAGATGAGTGCACGTGTCCATGTTACTTAATCTCCCCAGACCTTGGATGCTTTATCTATTCTGCTAACGATAATACCCACTTGGTATGAACACTATCAGGCTGGCATGAGACATTGTACTTCACTTACTTAATAAGCAATTCTTATGATGATATTACAGTATTACTAGTGGCCCAGTGCACGAATGAAAATTCATACAAGAATAGGCCTTTGTTCCCCTGGATGCAGGCACTGCCTTTGCTCTGGCCTCCAGCCCAGAGCTGCCTTTCTGCCTTCCCATGCTTCCCAGAGGCTTGGAGCTGCTGGGGTGGTGTGACAAGCCTGTGTCATCTCCTTGGTGACATCACAAGCAACCCACCCCATCCCCAGCTACTTGGCATCTGCATATGCAAATTAATCTTCCATCTTTGTTAGGTTAATTTGCGTACTCAGTCCTGATTGGCTGGTGAGCATCACAATTAGAATGTTACTCTTTTATTATGTAGTTATGTTTTGGTTTCCTATTTATCTTCTTTTTTTGTGTGGATATCAGTTGATAAAAGGGTACATATTTTCAGTTGTATAAGATGATTAAGGTCTGAGGCTCTACTATGATGTCTAAAATTTCCTAAGAGGGTAAGAAATAAATGTTCTCAACAACAAAAAAATGGTAAATAAGTGAGGCAATGGATGTGTTAATTAAGCTGATAGCTGGAATCCTTTCTCAGTGTCTATGTATATTAAATCATTGTGTTGTACATTTTGAATATCTTTTAATTTTGTCAATTACATCACAATAAAAATAACAATAATATTTTAAAAAAAGGGAGGCAAAGGCTGCCTGGTTGGGGTTGGTACTGATTGGAGTGTAATAGTTTAGGGACAACAAGGGCTGAAAAGGAGAAAATTTAGTTTCTCCAAAATTAGAACTTGTCAATAAAAACGGCATTTTCAGTAGCACTCTGAATCCATTCTAGAGTTTTTGCCTATGAGGGCAAATATGGCAGCAAGAATTTGTAGGACTGGTTAAATATTTTGGACATAATTCTTTTGATGAGTAAAATATTCTCCTTAAAAATATCTCTGACAGGCCTTAGAATTTGTCTATCATATAGAAAACTGACATTTCTAATGTGAATTTCTGTATTTACTGCTACCAATTAATCTACATATAAAATAATAAAGAGTTACTTTTTAAAAATAAAAACTAAAATTAAAATATCAAAACCAAATTTTATTGTTAGGCATGCCCATAACCCTGTAAACATACCAAGAGTCATCAAATTGACATTTCAGTAAATTTAGGGAAGATGGAAGTATTTTTATTTGTGATATATTGCAAACAGTAAAACTGCATGTTTATGATATAATCTGACAACTAAATATATCCACACCCATTTTAACATGTACCTTTTTTCTAATAAATATTATATTTTATATTTGTAAAGAAACAAAATTATACAGATATGTTCATCTTACCTCATTTCCTTCATCTTTCCCTAAGGTAACCATTATTCTGAAGTGGAAATAGATTGCACTAGTTTAAACATTGAATTTTGTAAATTAGATTGCAAATTACAAGAAATTGAAGTTCACTGAGCATAGCTTTTTGAAAGGAAAATAGAGCATTTCAAAGGAGAAGCTAATAGCATAGGCTGGTCCTAAGAAGGAGATACTTGAAATGTACAAAGAATGTGCGGGGTGATAATGGGTGAGGGGAAGTAAGAACCTGCATTTCTTCCAGAGAATGCTTAATGTAAAACTAGTCAAAACATGTTTGTGGAACAGTGAGAACCACATTTGTGACAGAAATACGGTTGAGTTCAAGTTCATAGGCAGTCTATTATAAGACTCTTTGGCACTATGAATTCTCAGCCATTAAGGGAAGGTTGAATTATGTTTAGTGAGTTACACTTATATAATATTCTATACCATTATACTTTGAATAGGTTTTCCATTATAACTTTTAATTGCTTTTATTTAAGATTGAGTAAAGGATGTCATTCAGTTACTTCAAGCTTTGGGTAACCAAAATTTTTTGTTTAACAGAATATTTATTCAACTGGGACATCATCAGTAAAAATGTTTAAAAACTAAAATTTTTAAATACTTAAGGTTATATTCAAGTTACAAAAAGTTGTGAACCTGTATTTTAAAACTAAAAATAAATTTTCACCATATTTTTGGGAGATCCTGGATAAAGAAGTTCCCTAAAGCATATATTCCCTTGACAGAGATTTTAAAACAAACATAAACAGATATAACAGTCACTGTTATTTAAATAATAATTCTTTAAATATGATCATGTTAGAGATGATACAGAATTTTAAAAACATGTAATATGCTCAATAAAGTAAACATAGAAAGTTTGAAAAAGTAGAAACAAGGTTGTAAACTAAAATTCCAAAGCTCAGAAATAGCCACTTACAGGTTTATAGTATATTTCCTTCTTAACTTTTGGTTCTGTTTATGTTTTGTACTATGGACATGATGTATATACACAAATGTGTAAACAAATTTATCAAAATAAATTTTCATTTTTATTTTTACTAAAGTAAAACAAGTTTATTAAATAATATTGGAAAATACTAAACATAAAAGAGTGAAAACATGATGAACAAGTTTATTTCATAGAGTTAAACACTATTGTTATGTTGGTGTATAATGTAGTCCTGCCTTATTCATAGGGGTGACATGCCAAAACCTCAGGGATGCCTGAAACCATGGATAGTACTTAACCCTATATGTACTATTTTTATTTTTCTGTACATACATACCTATTATAAATTTTAATTTATAAATTAGGCATAGTAAAATATCAACATCAATAATTGATAATAAAATATAACAACTGTAATAATATATTGTATTAAAAGTTGTGTAATGTGCCCCCCCCCCCTCTCTCTCTCTCTGTCTCTCTCCCCCTTCTCCTGCAAACACCTTATTGTACTGTATTCACCTTTTCCAGCTTCTCTTTATGATATCTGAATTGCCAGTTTCATTACACATTGGGGCCATTGTTAAGTTAAGTAAAGCTGACTTGAACACAGTACTAGGATTCCATGGAAGTCACTCTGATAAGGGAGGTGGCTACTCAATGACTAATGGGCAGGAGCATGGGCAGCAAAGAGACATTGGACAAATAAATATTTGACATCCTGGGCTGGGTGATGGAAATGCTTAGTATTTCATTCTGTTATTCAGAACAAGCAATTTAAAACTTATGAAATGTTTGTTTCTGGAATTTTTCAATTAATATTTTGAGAGCACGGTTGACTGTGAGTACCTGAAACCTCAGGTTGCATGGGTAATTCATTAAACATTTCCATTTTAAAATGTGTGAATGGTCAAAGTACGTTTATGGATAAGAAATATTTTACTAATCTCAAAGGCAATGGCTTTAGTTTATATTATTTATTGTTATTCTTACTTTGGTGAGAATTTTATTAGTAAATTATCACATATAACCTTAGGAGATATTTGCAAATTATTTGTAAATAGATTTACCTACAAAAAAATGTCAGCATCAAAATAAGTGAAAACTATGCAAGCTCATTCTCTTTGGGGGGGGGTGTGTGTCATGAAAATAGTCATTACATAATTTCATCAAAATTTAAGTTTTTAAAATTTTAGATAGCTCTTCCTGTTCAGCACTGGGCATATCTTTGAATCTTTATGCATTCATGTTCCTTAAAATATGCATTTGGTACAGTTATAAGGAACATCTATAATCTTAAAGAATTTCTATGTTAGCCTTTAATACAGAAAAAGAGGTTTCTTGGTTTTTCTAAAGGCTGTCTATCAGATCAAACTTGTAAGATTTCCATACATTCTTATTTTATATATCACAGATTCCAAAAGCACAACAAATCAATAACTTAGTCATAAGCTCATTTTTCAGTTTTATTTTGAGCATTTGATTTTTCTATAACTATTTTTAAAACTGAAGACTATATATTTTTGCAAAGTCATTCTATATTTCTATATGCATAAGAAATTCAGCATGGTCATATAAAATTATGATGCAGTGAGATGTAATATTTAAAAATATATAACTAAATAGAGACTTTAATATTAAATTTTGTATTTTGTTTATAATTAAGTTTTTATAATAGGTATTTAATTAAGTCATGGATTTTTTTTTTCCAGAAAAACAATGCTCAGACTGTATATTATATGTAGCCTGATGAATTAATATGTATTTACCCTAAGGGCCCATCATTCTGTTCATAATTGATTATAGAATATGATATGGAATTACCCTAGAATTTCAAAAAGGACACTTGGGAAATTGGCAACCATCTAGCTCAGACTTCATAGTTTGTAAACTATAATTTAAAATCTATTAATACCCCAGTTACTTGGGTTTATGGCATATTAAGTTTTAATTTACTTAAAACTAGAACAACAAGAAAGTAAAACATTTATTTTAATTAGAAAGAAACTAAATTATATTTGCATTCATTTTCTATCATTGTAAGGCCAAAAGAATCTCTCATGAAGAAAATATTCAAATTACCATAAGCTTACATATTTTGTTTTATAAATTATATATCAACTACAAGAAAACTGCATTTTAAACATTAATTAAAAATTACAGACTTACAGTGGATGGCAGAAAGGGCTTCAAGTTAATTTAGCTGTTTTAATTCAATCTGACTAACTTAATTATACTGACATACTTGGTTGAAATAGAAACATTTTATTTTTTCTTTTGATGAATTTAAAACACATGAAATTTCACCATTCTTTCCTGAAATAACTGAACAACTCATAGTAGATTTTAAACATTATCGGCATGGTATGTCAAAATACAGAATGATGAAATGATCTAATTTGTTTGCTAAATGCCAACACGTATTCATTTCATAAGCAATTTTATCCAGGCTATGAATTATGAACTATTTTTTCCTCAGAGAAAAGCTGTGCTAGGACTTAACAAATGAAAAATAGCAATGTTTGTATTCAACGTTTCTGTTTTTCAAATTTAGATGAGATTTTGCTCATGAAATTTTTTGGCTCCAATTGCTAGTGGGTTGCGAGACCCTACACAAAGTCTCTTTTCTTACCTTTCCAAAAACCAAGTTTTCTCTCTAGGCCACCAACGATACTTCATCTTTAATAACTCATGTCTCAAAGTGTCCAAAATGTTCTAGGTTGACTCCAGCTCATGTGCCAATTACGTTTCAGGAAAGAATTACCTTTTTTTTTTTTTTTTTTTTTTTAATTGACTAGAGACTCAGTGCACAAAATTCCTATACTTGGGGGAACCCTCAGCCCAGCCTGTGCCCTCTTGCAGTCTGGGAGCCATCAGGGGAATGTACGACTGGCAGCTTAGGCCTAAGATGTCAGTGGTACATCCCCTGAGGAGCTGCCCCAAGCTGTCAGTCAGACATCCTTAGCACTGCTGCAGAGGCAGGAGAGACTCCTGCCACCGCTACTGTGCTCGCCAGCCATGAGCCTGGTTCAGGGCTTCTGACTGAGGGACACTCCCCCTGTGGGAGCACACTGACCACCAGGGGGTAGCTCCTGTGTTGTGCATCTGCCCCCTGGAGGTCAATGTGTGTCATAGCGAGTGGTCGTTCTGCAATTTGGTTGACTTGCTTATTAGCCTTTTAAATATAGGATAACTCTTCTGGTTCAGGGCAGAGTTCAGTGGGAAAATATCTGAAATTATGCTAAGTTTCACGTAGATCTCCACCAGGGACAGCTGTCTAAGCTTTCCTATTTAAAGAGCTGTATATAATCAGTTCAATTATACATTGTAATGACTATCCCATCTTCCTGACAATAGGCAGGGCAGTTTACCACTTGTAATCAGGAGTCACATTTAGTAAACTTGGGTTACCAACCTCACACCAGCCAACAGAATAACTAGAAACACCAAGCCTCAAAGATGGAAGAAAATGTCAAGAATTCTTCTCACAGGAAAAAAAACATGGAGACTCATAAATTTCACCATACAAATGTTCCTAAGTCAGGTAGCTGGGTAGTGGCAGACAGAAATAAAGACTTTGCTTAGATGACATTGAGGCCAAGGAACTAAACATTTTAAAAAATGATAATTCATATACAAGGATTTAGCAACAGTTACCCACAGAGGTTAATCCCATCTTTCTCACTTGAGTGTTGCTAATCAGATTACTTAAGCCACATTCTCCTTCCTCAGCTTTGACATATCCATAAATTATTTACTTATCAGATAAGCCCAGCCATGAATCCAATGAAAAGTGCCATAAAAGCGCATTAAGTCATACTACACATTCCTCTTCTCTTTATAACCCTTGTCATTATCCTCCCACAACTTTTAAGCTAATCCTAATTGATGGATTCCATCAGCAAATTAAAAAACAATACTCTGTAAACTTCAGTGATGAAAAACATACACAGTAAAACAATATGCTCCTTGGAAATGCAGCACTTTTTTATCTTTATGGTGCAGAGTGAAAGACAAATTAAGGGAAGAATGCTGTGCAAGCCTTTTTCACTGCTTTTATGATAATAAGAAGATAGTCCTTATTTGTTTGGATTGTGTGGTGTACATTCATTGTCCTGTTACAATTTATTGATTTGCTTAAAAATCAGCGGATGCCTGATGGAAAACTTACAGGTGTTTCCTTCTGATAGTTTGCATTTGCAATTTAAATTGAATTTATAAGCTTAAAAGGCTCGTCCACAACTACTAGGCTCACTTCTCTAAAAGAATACCTTACATTTCATGAAGCAGTTTTTTATTAGCATTTAGTAGTGATTCATACATGATTTTTTTGTGATAAGGAGGTAAGTGTCATTTATTGTGAAGAAAGTTTAAAGGAGAAACTGTTTTCAACTTAGCACTTATTGGAAGCAGAGGAGAAGTTACAACAATAGTTTTCCATGTTCTTGACATTTGAGATTAAAATCACGTTTTTCCATTGTGATATTTAGAGTGTAACTAAAAGCACTCTCCATTTTCAGATAAGCTTCCCTTTGTTACCTCTCTGTCTAAAATTTAGATTTGAAGTATAATTTTAACAAAACCACTCCAGAAACAAATTTATAGAGATGATTTCTTGAGAAAAAAAAAAAAAATCCCAAGTGTTCTCACATACTCAGTGTCACAAGCCCAAGATGATAGTGGATTGTGAAGCAACCTCCTCTCTTTCTGAGCCAGGGAGCCACAGTGATTTTTTCTGAGACCATCCTCAATCTGTCTCTATAACCCTTCTCCTGCATTGGAGACATTTCTACTGAATGCTGAAAAGTGCTCCCCATGCTTGCTTTAAGTTATGGAGTTGGATGGGAAGTACCGCTGTAAGAATAAAAGGATTGTTTTAAAATTATACTGTTGCCCTGAGTTTACTTTAGAGTTATCTATACTAGTAAAAGGGTAATATGCTAATTAGACTGGATGTCTTCCGGACATCTTTCATGACAAAGCTGGGCCTGGGCCCGGCCACCGGCCCTGCAGTCCCGGGTGCCAGCACCTGCAGCTGTGGCCCCGGAGAGGGCGAAGCCACCCGTCCCCGGTTACCTGCAGCTGTGGCAGGCTCAGGGAAGGCAGCCCGGGTCCCAAGTGCCTGCGACCAGCCAGAAGGAGGGAAGCCCAGGTCCCAGATACTTGCGGCTGACCAACGAAGGAAATCCTGGGTCCCGAGTGTGGGGCCAAGGCAGAAGTGGTCAGGGATCAGGGTCAGACCTAAACCGGCAGCCAGACATCCCCCAAAAGGTCCTGATTGGAGAGGGTGCAGGCCAGGCTGAGGGATCCCCTTCCCCATGCATGAATTTCATGTACTGGGCCTCCAGTCACTGATAATCTCATTGCATTGTGAAGTAGAATCATAATACATAATTTTGTAAGATACTCATATTTTAAAATCTTATATGGAGCTTCCCCCCGCCCCCCTATTTTACCCAAGAAAAGCAGAAATTTTCTCCCAAAATAATTTAAAATATTCCTGTTCCTTTCCCTTCCTGGTTATTTTTTTTTGTACATATATAGTAGCCAAATTTTAATTAAGAACAAAAGCCTGCATTCTTTGTATGAAGCCACTAATTTTTCTGTTAAAAAGAAAAAGTTGAAGGTGGCAACCAGCAATCTTCAATTTATGCCAGATATGAAAGTACATTTTTTTCTTACTTTTTCACCTTTCTATTTAATTTAAAATTTGAATTGTATTTATTGGGGTGACAATGGTTGTAAAATCATACAGGTTCCAGGGATATAACTCAAGAAAACATCATCTGCATCATGTGCCCATTGCCCGAAGCAAAGTCTCTCTCCATCCCCATCTCTGACTCCTTTCCCCTTTGCCCACCTGCAACTATTCCCACTCTTCTCCTCTGGCTCTCACCACACTGCTGTCTGTGTCTCTGTGTTATGTATATGCTTTTTTTTTCTTTTCTTAATCCATTAACCTTCTTTCATCCAGTCCCCTAACCTCCCTCCCCTCTGACAGCAGTCAGTCTATTCACAGTGTCCATGCCTCTGTTTCAACTTTGTTCATACATGTACTTTGTTACTGACCCATATGCACATTTTAACTTGAATGCCAGGATTCTGTGTAGCTATCAAACTGTACTTATGAATGTGTTGGACTAAGAATAAAAAACCTATTTGCTAAGTTTTTGCTCATATTTGTGTGTGTAGAGAAATTCAATTATCTATCAACTTGCTCCTTGATTTTCACCCCCATATTCACTGTGGAGCTTGGAGATCAGCTTTCTTCTCTTCAGCAAGTAGGTGTGACCACCAAACCTCATTGCAGGATGCCTGTTTTTGTGTCATATTTCATAGTAAAAATCACCCTGGATACTGCCCTCCACTGGTATCTTCAAGGTTCCAGATGACCAATGCTATAGGGATGAGTTCCATGATACTTTTCAAGGTTGCATTCAAAGGAATCTCAAAGTGTAAGGAAATGTTCTAGGTAAATGAAAAGAGTCACAGACACTGTCTTCCTTGAGCCTCTCATTTTGATCACTCCCATGTAAATGAGATCTTGCTTTCATATTCTTCCTGAGGGCCTGGTATATTTAAAAATCACTTATGTGCCAGCAGTACTTTCACATAAGAAAAAGCCTGAGGGGATAACAATTCCTGGCAATAAAATATGGAGATGTATAGTTGCAATTTCTGAGCCTACAACTAATTATTTACACCTCATGGTGTAAAGAACTGTGTTGTTGTTGTTTTTTTCCCCTTCTAAGTAAGTTCCCATAAAGTGTCATGTCATAGCAAAACAGTGACATAAAACTTCAAGTTATTTTGAAGAAAATTAAAACAAATGTAAACACAAGACAAAACAAAGAGCCCATGTTTCCATTCCTGATTTAGCTCAGCATTGCAAATCTTAGGAGAGTTTTTGTCTTTTTATTTATGAATGGATATTTTTGTAATGGTTACAGACAGCCTAGTGGCACAGGAAAGCCTCAGATGGTGGCTGCCCAGCTGCCCAGAGCTGCCCTAGACACAGGTAACCAGGGCTGGCCAAGGCTTGTGCTGCCAGCAGTGGCAGCAGCAGAGGTGTGATGGGGGCATCGCCTTCCCCTGATCACTGGGTTGCCTCCCACTCCTGAGGGCTCCTGGACTGTGAGAGGGGGCAGGCTGGGCTAAGGGACCCCCCTCCAGTGCATGAATTTTCATTCACCAGGTCTCTAGTTAATTATAAGTAGGGGTGGGTGATTCAAAAGTAAATAAAGCTTCTCTAGATACTTTTAAGTTAATGTGTTAATTCTTATGGATGTGTTGAGAAGCTATTGTGTGCTTGGCATATATTTTTGGCAAATATTGAAAAACTACAGGGTTCATTCCTAGGTTTTTCTCTTTCTACAGTTCCTTCCTCTCTGTCCTTATATTACATAACTGGCTCTTGCTCATCATGCTTTCTCCAGTGCCCTTGACATTTTTGTGGTTGGAACACTCTACCACTAGATGTTGGCTAATTCCTTGCCATTCAATTATTGACTCAACCATCACCTAATGAGCATGAGTCACAGTCATTGGAGCTGGTGAGCAAAGAGTGAATGAAAGATAAACCCTATCCTTAAAGAGCAGATAATCTATGTGGTTTACTTTGAATTAGAGAAGTGTTTGGACTATAAAGTATAATTCTAAATGTAGTTCTTTGAGAAAGAACAAAAGACTACATGCAGAATGAAATAAATATTATATCCTATTAAGAAAAAAAATGTTTACCATGCTTTATCTTATAGTCCCATGTCATTAGTCAAACAAAGAGATGGGAGGGAGGTCAGAGATTTCAATTACAAATATAAAATTTGGTATATTTTATATTCCAAAATAAATTGGCTTTACTTTGGCTTCATACACACAGCAAATATATATATATATTGAAGAGCCAATGTATAAAATAAGAGTCAAAAGTTTGCTTTATCCTATAAAGGTAAGGCATATTTATAGGCAATAAAAATATTGCTTATAAATGCCAATTGGTATGAGTGTAGCTAAATGTGAATGTGGGTATGAGTTTGCAAATAAAAATAGATATAGGTAAAGAATGGCAAAAATCCCAGCTGGTGTTGCTCAGTGGTTGAACATCAACCTATGAACCAGGAGGTCAAGGTTCAATTACCAGTCAGGGCACATGCCCAGGTTGCAGGCTCAATCACCAATGTGGGGCATGCAGGAGGCAGTTAATCAGTGATGCTCTCTCATTAAAGTTTCTCTCTCTCTCTCTCTCTCTCTCTCTCTCTCTCTCTCTCTCTCATTGAAGTTTCTCTCTCTCTCTTTTAAATCAATAAACATATATATATATATATATATATATATATATATATATATATATATATATATATAAAAGAATGGCAAAATCAATAGCTATAATAGCGCTATGGGGGAGGGGAGGGAGAGAGAGAGAGAGAAAGATGGTGAATGGAGAGCATATAAAACCAAAATGAAAAGTTCATTGGAGGGCCTCATCAGAAGAATGGAGAAGACAGAAAAAAATCGATTAAAAAGACAGAATAAGAGAAGTTGACTAATCTAATCAGAGAGAAAATAGTTGGTTTAAAAAACAATCAATAAAGCTTCAGGAACCTGTTGGACTGTAACCAAATAGTTCCCATTCATGTCATTGGATTTCAAGAAGGACAGGGGAGAGAAAACAAGGCTCAAAAGTGTACTCCAAGTATTTATGGATAAAAACCGAGTTTGGCAAGAAACAAAATCTACACCTAGAAACTGAACAAATACCAAATAGAGTAAAGTCAAACAAATCCATAACAAGACACATCATAATTAAGCTCCTGAAAAATAAAGACAAAGACTTTTTTTAAAAACAGCCAGAAAATATGAACACATTACCTATATGGGAGAAAAAGAAATCAATTACAATGACAGCGTATTTCTCATTGGAAAACAGAGATGCCAGAAATGAAATGGCACAATACTTCTCAGATGTTGAAAAAAAAACCTGTCAAAACAGAAGCATATCCCTAGTGAAAATATACTGGTGAAATTATGACTTCTGTGGAGTGTAGTAAGTTATGCATATATGATGTAATACCTCAAGCAATCACGCAAAACATATAAAAAGAGTTATACTCAAAACACTATAAATAAATCAAGGCTGTTTGTGGATGAGATTAGCATTTGAATCAGTAGATTGAGCAAAGCAGAGTTCAGGCCCTAATGTAGATGATCCTAATCCAAGCAATTAAAGACTGAAATAAAGCAAAATGGCTGAGTCAGCGGGAATGCCTCCAGACTGATCACTGAGCTGAAATGCTGGTCTTTTCCAGCCTTAGGAATGTGTCTGAAACTTCAGCTCTTCTGGGGTCAAAGCCTGCTGATCTGGGACTGGAACTACATTGCTCCATTCTCAGGCCTTGGGGTATAGACTCATAGGCTCTCCTACACATCCAGTGTACTGACTGCAGGTCTTGGACCTCTCTCTCCAAAACTGAGTGAGCTAATTTCTTATCATATACTAATTCCATTTTACTGGACAACCCTGACTAGTATTGTATATGTATATGTATATATATATGTATGTTTTCAGGTATATAATTAACAGATGAAAATGAATTCTATATATCAGTTTTCAGTTTTTATTGAGTTTCAATGGGAAAAAGCAAAAAATTAGAACATTTGATTTCATCAAAATTGTATGTGTGTCTGTGTGTCTGTGTGTGTGTGTGTGTGTGTGTGTGTGTGTGTGTGTGTAAAGCTAGGATGTTGGTGGTATGGAAGTAGAGATAGATAACGTATATGGGTTTCAATTGATTAAACACTTACTCATAGAAACAAGGGATACAAAAAGAGCCTTTGATCCATCTTATATAAATGCCTGTGTTCATTACCTATTCAAATCAGCATGTGGTAATTTTTATTTGTCAGTGGAAATCAATCAACCTCTCATTTTAAAAAAGGTAGAATATTTTGGGTCATCAGTATGATTCAAGTGGTATTCTATTTTAGAAAAGTCATTTCTTTTTAAAGATGTTTTTAATATTCATGATTTGAACATTTAATTACGGTTGATATTAAATAAAAAGAATGAGCACATTTTGACTTGCAAAGTTTGTAGTTCACTAAGAATTCATTAGGCCATACTCAGTGGTTCAGGAGTCTATCTTCATGTTTTTGAAATTTATTAAGAGGATATTTAACTACAGGTAAATCTAATTGTAAACCTATTTAAATTTTTAAAATAAGACAATACTATAGACTGAAAATCTATTAAAATGAGTCCAATGTTTATTTAAGCATTGTTCTTATTCTACATAAAAATTTAAATCAAACCTTCACACATAATTTCCACATAAATCATAAGACACCATAGTGAGATTTTCTTGAAAAATATAACTTGAAGTTAGAAAGGAATTCAAAGTCAGAGAGATTCTAATGCAAATCATGCATCCCTTCCTACTATGACCAAGATAAGTAACAGTAACACACACAACTATTCACACTGAGTATCCACTACCTAACAGATAATTTATATACAGTCCTAGGGGCTCAGTGCACAAAATTCATGCACATTAAAAGGGAATTAGAGGAAATATTTTCATATTGCTATTTGCCCTTTCTCTATAATAGAAGTGTCAGAGATGAAAGAAAATTAGTAAAATGTATATGAAAACCTTCCTCCTGTCAGAGTCTAGGGTGCGCCATGGGAACCAGAGTCAAGTCCCTGCCCACCCATGTGTACCTCGAAATCACGCAAGGCCCAAACCAAGCTGGCCCCACCCTCGTCAAGTCCCATCAGGTGGGGGGTATGGCCTGAGATCCCCTGGCCTGTGATAGGGGACATGCCTTGAGGTCCCAATCAAACCCCACCAGGTGGGGAGGGGGGTGTGTCCTCAGGTTCCCCAGCCTGGTATCGGGCCAGGGGCATGGCCTGAGGTCCCCTGTCAAGACCCTCTGGGTGGGGAGCATGGCCTCAGGTCTCCTGGCCCAGTGATGGGCTGGCGGTCACAGCCTAAGGGCCCCTGGCCTGGCGCTGGGGTGGGGGTGCAGCCTTGGGTCCCATCAAGCTGCACTGGGCAGGGGGCACAGCCTCATGTCCGCTGCCCCAGCCCAGTGTCACACAGCCTCAGGTCCCTGAAGATTGCTCATTAAGGTCGTTATGGTAAGTTGGCCTTTGCTGTGATTGCAGCCATCCTGTATTACGGAATCCCTGCCTCCACTGTGGGCACAGCCATCTTGTTCTGGTGTGATGGTCAATTCGCATATTCCCTCTTCATTAGATAGTATCTTATTTTACCCTTATAGCAGCTCAATGATGAAGATACAGCCGGTCTCATTTCACAGACAGAAGGTCAAGCTTAAAAGTGTTGTCAGTCCTTAGACAGTTGCCTAAATTGTTTTAGTTGTAGTACCCTCACTAATGAAATGGTGAAAATTATACCTACCTCATTGTGTTATGGATTTCACATGACAATATATGTAATACATCAAGCTCAGTGATGTTAACCTCACAGTCACTAAACAAGGGGTTAGCCCTTCCATTTTAATTTCGATTCATACACAGAAATAAATCAGGATCTCCCAGAGAGGGATGAGAGCAACCAAGATGTGGTTTATCAGGGTTGAGTGTTTACAGATATGGATTACCTAAATAAGTCAACTTCATATGCACCAATATGTCCTCCTAAAAATGTATGAAGAACTAAACTGTCCATTGAGGACATTGTTTTATAGGCAGAGAAAGCTCATTCCTGATGGGATACTATTTGCAAGAAGTGGTGGACAAGAAGTGGCACTGTGCCTCATACATTTATCAAATTAATAATAAAGTGAATGTCTTAAACTCATATTAAGATAAAGCAAAATTTTTAAGCTTCCTAGGATTCAAATCAAAAGGCTCTTCAGGCTTTAATATTCCGAGCAGCACTAAATGACTCCCCTGGGCTCACTGCTAATTTTAAAGCTATTAGACAGAAGGGCTGGATTGCAAGGGAGGTATAGCACTGAATTCATTCTTTTTCCTTTCCAGGGGGAGGCCCAAGAGGCTTCAAGATTTAAAGTCAGCCAGCTCAACCGACCATGACAAGAATCTTCTTGATAAATACAAAAAAACACATTAAGAAGCTATTTGATGGTGCTGTGTTTGTGAATAGCTTTGAGTGAATCCTTATCTAAGTCATATAATTCCTAAGCAAACAAACAAATCTTTTATTTATCTCAATGCTTTGAAATACTTTAATTTATAAAAACAGTATAGGGTCATGGTGAAGATGTTTTCAGATTCATGTCACTGGATCTCTGTGTAGCTATATGCTATAGAGCACTAGGCACTATTGTCTAAGGACATGATAATATGCACTTTTTTTGTTTTGTTTTATTAATCCTCATCCAAGGATAAATTTTCCATTGGTTTTTAGAGAGAGTGGAAGGTAGCGGGGGAGACAGAGAGAGAAACATCTATTGAGAAAGACATATCAATTGGTTACCTCCCATGTATGTCTGGTAGGAGTGGAATCGAGGCTGCAACCAAGGTATGTTCCCTTGACCAGAATCACACCCACAACCCTTCAGTCCTCCAGACAATGCTCTATCCACTGAGACAAACTGGCTAGGGCACTAATATGCACTTTTTGATATAATTATTTTCACACAAGACTGAATGACCAATGTGGGATTTTTTTTTTTATCTTAACAAATGATTTAAATGATTTTTCTATCTGTAATATAATATAATATAATCTATAATAATAAAACCATAATATGCTGATTAGATCGGATAGCTGAACGACCTTCCGAATGTCATTCCAGATGTCCTTCCAGATGAAACTGTGGCAGCAAGGGCTGAGGCAGAGGCAGTTTGGGGCAATCAGTCAGGCAGGTAGAGTGGTTAGGGGTGATCAGGCAGGCAGGCAGTTAGGCAGGAGAGCGGTTAAGAGTCAGTAGTCCAGGATTGTGAGAGGGATTTCTGACTGCCAGTTTAGGCTCAATTCCTGCAGGATCGACCTAAACCAGCAGTCAGACATCCTCTGAGGGGTCCCGAATTACGAGAGGATGCAGGCCAGGCTGCGGAAAACTGCTCCCATGCACGAATTTTGTGCACTGGGCCTCTAGTATAATTAATATAATATAATATAATATAATATAATATAATATAATATAATATAATAATATAATAATACTTCCATAATTGCACATGATACATTATAGGTAAGGTAAAGCTCATTTCCATAGTTTGTTTTTAAATTATTATTAATTTATAAAACCTACTGTAATTTGAAATACAAATTAATATCAAGGGATTCTCTACCTGAAGATAATTAAATTAATGAGATTTTTTTTATTACTTATAATGATTTGTATGTCTTTCAAAGTACAGTTTCTTCATCTCAAGTAAAATGGGGGGGAAAAAAAGTAGTAGTCTTATAAGTAAAGAATAAAATCTAATTCAAATAATGCAACCCAAAGGAATCAGAATTTGATGACCAACTATCTTGTCTCTCTGGAGATTTTAGGCAACAGTGTCTTTCCACTAAATTTGTATTGAAGCTTCCCTTAATGGGGTGACAAAAGGAATGTTCTCAGAAACCTGAAATATCTGTCTTTGTCTCTGAAAATTCTATTTACTTCTAGAACATATAGGTATATCCAATAAAATGGTCATGGAAAATTTGGAACCACCAAATACGATAATAAAAAAAAAAAAAGACATTTGCACACAGAAACAAACAAAATAAAACCTAAACAAAACTATAAGATGAAAGAAAGAAATATTAGCTTTTGAAAAAGTACTAGGGATTTTCTCTTAGGTAGTCATTACCTTTATAATGCCACCAGGGTGCCTGTTCCATTATCTTTAATTTCCCAAAGCAGTGATTCATTCCCACCCCTGTGCTCCATTCTCTGGGATGAGTGGCATGAATCAGAGATGCCTTGAAGTACAATTAGGAAAGCCTGTGCCTACGGAACATAGTTACAAGTTCCTCAAGGCATTGAACTCATGTCTTTAGCTGCCTTAATATCAGGTTCCAAAGAACCTTGGGGCCTGGCCAAATATTACCATTCTACACCATTAATTAAGCTATTACTTCCTGTAAGACCTTACAAGGGCTCTTTATGGTTTCATATGCCCTCAAACCCCTCTAAATTTAATTAAAAAATTTAAGAATATTAAAATGCACTACAATTTCCCTCTAATTCTGACAATGATATACTTCAGTCCAGACTTTGACCTGGTTAAATACAATCAGATTACTATTATAATTTTTTTGCAACCCAAATACTCCTGTGCCAGGTAATCTTGTCTTAGAGTGCCTTTAATAATTTTTCCAATATTTTCTTTTCTTTTTTGTCCTTTAGCAGCCACTTTACAACTGTTGGGCTTATAATAAATAAAAAAAAATGTTTTTTCTATTAATGCATGGTATGGTTATTAATATCAAATCTCTCTCACATTATGTGGTGACTTAGCAAAGGTAATCTTTATTCTCTCTGTTCTCTATATACAATGTCTATTAGGAAAACAAAAAATCAACTATTCCAGGCTCTGTGATCCTAATTTATATAACTGAGTTTTATTTCTCTAAAATTTACATTTTTGACGTATGTGAAATAGATAGCATCCTATATAATAAAAGCCTAAGATGCTAAGTGTCAAACTGCTTGTTTGACTGTATGACCAGTCATTATGATGCACACTGGCCACCAGGGGGAAGATGCTCTGACTGGTAGGTTAGCTAGCTGCTGGGGTGGGGCCAATTTGGTTGGGCGAGTGGGCCTGATACACCCTAGAGTCCTCCTGCAGTCCCTCCCATGCTTGATCATGTGCAGACAGGGTCCTGGATTGTGAGAGGGCACAAGCCAGGCCAAGGGCACCCACCAGTGCACAGATCTGTTCACTGAGCCTCTATTATATAATAATTCACTTACCCCTTCAACCAATGGTAAACACTTGGATGGTTTCTACATTTTTACTATCACAAATAGCATTGCAATCCATATTATTTTGTGTTTTCCCGGACATATGCTGGAATAGTTCTAAATATACAAGCTACTGACAAATAGCTTTCTAGAATTGGTGCCCTAGTTAACCTCCCCAATACAAACATGCTTCTTGCATATCTATACACACATCTATACTAATAAAAGGGTAATATGCTAATTAGTCTAGACCTGGATGTCATTCCGGATAAAGCCATGGTGGCAGGGCTGAGACAGAGACAGTTAGGGGTGATCAGGCCAGGAGGGGAGGGCAATTGGGAGCCATCAGGCCAGCATGGGAGGACAGTTGGGGGTGAGCAGGTTGGCAGGGGGCCAGTTGGTGAGCAGGCTGTTAGGCAGAGTGGCTAGAGGCAATCAGGCTGGCAGGGGCGCATTTGGGGGCAAGCAGGCTGGAGGGGGGGGGAGTTGGGGGCAAGAAGACTGGCAGGCAGAATGGTTAGGGGCAATAAGGCAGGCAGGCAGGTGAATGGTTAGGAGCCAGTGTTCCCAGATTGGAGAGGGTGCAGGCCAGGCTGAAGGACACCCTCCACCCCTCGTGCTTGAGTTTTGTGCACCAGGCCACTAGTAGTATATAAATGTTGGATCTTATATAAGTGGGATATTTAATTGATGTCATGTTATTTACATTTTAATCTTTAATTAAATTATCTTATGAATTAATAAAAACCTAAAGTGAAAGAAAAAAACTATTAATCTAAAGAGAGAACACATAAGAGAGAATTTCTTTCTTTTTTTTTTTTTTTTAAGAATTTTTTTTATTATTATTGATTTTTTTACAGAGAGGAAGAGAGGGGGATAGAGAGTTAGAAACATTGATGAGAGAGAATCATCGATCAGCTGCCTCTTGCACACCCCGTACTGGGGATGTGCCCGCAACCAAGGTACATGCCCTTAACAGGAATCGAACCCAGGACCTTTCAATTCGCAGGCAGACGCTCTATCCACTGAGCCAAACCGGTTTCGGCAAGAGAGAATTTCTTAAGACAAAAAAACCACAATGCTTACATATTGAAAAATTGAACTAATATAATAAGCAAAATAGACACACAGTCATAAATAAAGAGCAGGTAGAGGGCTCTGTATGGGGTAAAAAGGAAAAAAAAAAGGAAAGAACTCATGAACATGGACAACAGTGTGGTGCATGCAAGGGGGAGGTGGAAGTGGAAGAGGTTATAGGGGGGATAAATGGTGATGGAAACATTTAATAAAATGAAGAAAAAATAAAAATAAAATATATTTTCTCACCTGATGCTAATAAAATAAATATTTATAAATTAAAGTCAATATCTAGACATTTTCCTAAGTTGACAAATGTGTTTTATTCCCTTTAATTTTTTAAAAAAATTATTTTATTGAATAAGCTATTACATATTTGTCCTTATCTCCCCATTGCCTATTCCCTTTCATTCTTAGGAAATGAAATATCTTAGGAAATCTTGAGAACTGAATTAAAATATCTTAGGAAATCTTGAGAACTGAATTAAAATAATTATCTCGAGGAGGAATCCAAGATGGCTGCTCGGGTAGGCAACTAGCCGCAGCCGCACACAACAATTTTAATAAAATACAACTAAAATATAAAATGGACATTACCCAGAACTACAGGAAAGTCGACTGACTGGAAATCCTACAACAAGAAGCAAGGAGAAAACCAGAAGGAAGCACGGAGGAGCTGTAAAAGCCTAAGGTACGGAGACACGCAGCGCGCGGAGAGGACGGAGCCGGAGAGGAGGGAGGCCGAGTGCCTGGCGGGCGTTCCCTAGCGGGAAGGAGAGAAAACTCCGACTGTGCTGGGCCCCTGACTGCTCTGAACCCCAGTTCTGGGCCAGACCCCGGGGACTCAGGCTCAGCCATAGGGAGCTGGGCTGTAAGGCGGTACCCGGGGAAGCGGAGAAAGGAGGTCCCGGAGGCGCACTCACTGCCCCCAGAGAAGGGACGGCCGGCTGTGCCGCGGGATTGCCCTGACGGGAAGGAGACTGGGGCTCCAGACTGCTGTGAACGCCACCTCCAACTCCACTTCCAACTGAACTGAACCCCAATACCGGGCTCATTGGGGGAGAGCATAGACTGTTTGGCAGCAGGCGAAAATCGAGGGCACCTTTCTCTCAGAGGCGCCGGCAGCGAGCACTGAAGGACCCGCAGAGGGCGGGGCTGACGGAAGCCAAAGCTGCAGGCTCCACCCTGAAACCACGTCCCGTCTGTAACTGCGAAATGCGACAAGAAAATAGATCACAAACGAGAGAAATGGAGGACAAAAAGCGTCTGGATATAGAGTTCAAATCTACGCTTATAAGGTTTTTCAAGAATTTCCTAGAAAAGATGGATAAGGCCTATGAGGATATGAAAAGAGATCAACTAGAATTAATAAGGAGTCAACAAGAAATGATAAGGGATCAACAAGAAATAAAGAATACATTGTCTGAAATAAAAAATATTCTACAGAGTCCTAAAAACAGAAGGGAAGATCGCAAGAATCAAGTCAAAGATTTGGAACATAAAGAGCCAGAAGACACTCCTCCACAGAAGCTAGAAGGCAAGAGAATCCAGAAAATTGAAGATAATGTAAGAAACCTCTGGGACAACTTCAAGCGAACCAACATCAGAATTATGGGGGTTCCAGAAGATGAGACAGAGCAAGATATCGAAAACATACTGAAAGAAATAGTGACAGAAAACTTCCCCCACCTGGTGAAAGAATTTGACTTACAAGTCCAGGAAGCGCACAGAACTCCAAACAAAAGGAATCCAAAGAGGACCACACCGAGACACATCATTATTAAAATTCCAAGAGCAAAAGATAAAGAGAGAATATTAAAAGAAGCAAGAGCAAAGAAGGTAGTAACTTATAAAGGAGCACCTATACGATTGTCAGCTGACTTCTCAACAGAAACCATGCAGGCCAGAAGGGAATGGCAAGAAATATTCAAGGTGATGAATAGCAAGAACCTACAGCCAAAAATAAGCTACCCAGCAAAGCTATCACTCAGAATCGAAGGCCAGATAAAGAGCTTCACTAATAAAAAAAAGCTAAAGGAGTTCATCACCACCAAACCAGAATTATATGAATTGCTGAAGGGGGTTCTTTCAGAAGAGAAAGTAAACAAAGATAAAAATTATGAACAACAAATACGTAATTATCAACAAGTGAATCTAAAAACCAAGGAAATTAAAAAAATCTGATGAACAATATTAACTGTTGAATATAATAGAATCAGAGGTATGGAAGGGGAGTGAACTGATGATTCTTGGGGAAAAGGGGAGAGGGGGGCGTGGGAAGAGACTGAACATAAACTGTGCACCTATGGATGAGGACAATGGGGAGAGGGGAAAGGGCAGAGGGTGGGGTGGGAACCTGGTGGAGGAGAGCAATGGTGGGGGCGGGGGGGGGAAGGAACATTTGTAATAATATGAAAAATAAAAACTTATTAAAAACAAAAACAAAAACAAAAACAAACAAAAAAAAATAATAATTATCTCAAATATCTTAGGAAATCTTGAGAACTGAATTAAAATAATTCACTGTCTTGGGTAAAGCTGGTTTTCCCAGTGACTGTACTTAAATATCATAAGACACTTAGAGAAAAAAAACAAAAACATTATGCATTAGTAAATACTTAAGAAGGTATAGATTTTAAAATAAGAATTCTCTGTTACAGTTTGAAATATGTTGATACCTCAGAGAATAGAGAAGCGTAGCAAAAATCTACTGAGAAGTCACACACTGTCAATATTCACATAGAAAGAAATTAAATGCATGGCCTCATTTAAATTAATTTGATTAATTTGGGTAAATTGATCCTAAAAGTCAAACTTTAATGTTTTTCTTTTCAAAATGTCAATTAAACTCTCCATTTTGAATCATCTTTCAAATACATGCTTCACTTCCAATGTTCGTCCAAAAAAAGGCTTTACCTCAAGCAGTGACGTATATCACTGCAATAATAATGATAATGATGACATTGTATGCATATTAATAACATAATATAATGAGAGGTAAATATATATATATCATCTACTGCATGCCTGGGACTACATATAGATGAACACATAGAGTCTTCAGAACACCATTAAATAGGGTTTATCATTACCAACAGCAGAAAAGAAATAGAGAGGTAGAATAGCTTGTTTCACTGTTTATAAGAGGCAGAGCCAGAAGAATATGATTCTATTAACACTGCTTCATTTAATATATGTCCATTTTCAGAAGTAATCCTGAGATAGCTCATTTTTTTTTTCCTGTGAGGCATTTTATTTCCACATATGCATTACATCCCTAGAAAAAGAATCCCAGGATGTTCCCTCCTGTGTGTTTTCATCTTGCTTCTTCATGGTCCATGATGCCTGCTGAGGTGGTCAGTACAATGAAACCAAACTGACGGGAAACCAACCAAGCAAGTTGTTCTGCCATTTTTCTAGATCTTTGAGTGGCACATCAAATCTGGAGCTGATTACTCCACACTTGTTCAACCTGCCTGTGAGGTTCACAACAATTTTCCCAGCTCTGTGGTAATCAATAATTTCAAATTCGCCAATGTAACCATGCTTCATCATCACAGTCAGAAACCGGACGATGACTTTGGAGCACGGCCTAATGAGAACCTGGCGTTTGCCTCACTTTTCGGCACTGTTGATGCTCTTCAGAGTATCAGCCAGGACATTCATGCGCACCATTGTGGCGGCACAGACCGATGGCGGAAAGAGGACGGGAGGGGCGAGCGCAGGGAGTTATGGGCTGAGAGCTCATTTTATGTGTCACCTTGGTTGAACCATTGTGCTCATACATGAGATCAAACTTTTCAAACGTTTCCATGAGGCTGTTTTTTTGCACTAGACTAGCATTTAAATTGGTTGCATTTGAGTAAAGCAGATTGCCCTCCATCATGTACTTAGGCCTCATCCAATCATTTGAAGGCCTGAATAGGAAAAAAATGTTGACCTCCACAAGAAGGAACTACCCAGCAGAGAGCCTCTCTCTCTCTCTCTCTCTCTCTCTCTCTCTCTCTCTCTCTCTCTCTCTCTCTCTCTCTATTAGTTCTTCCTCTGGATCACTTGACTAAAGCAAATGCTGAAAATTACGCATGTATTTGTGAGATCCAAGAATTGCTTTTTTTTTTTCCCTTTTACCAATGCTCTTCCTCTTTCTATTTTCTTCCTTTTCTTTCCTCTTCTCCTTCTTTCTCTTTTTTTTTCTAAAGAATGACATGATTTTGTCATAGAAAGTAACCTCATGCCTTTTTACTCATAATCTCTATTACGTTTATTTCATTACTGCATTCATTCCTCTTGTCCAAACAAGAAGAAATCTGGAGTAAGGCTTCACTTTCAACTGTCCTTAGGTAAGGCCTGATCTGTCTCTATCACTTTAAATCTATTCCAAACCATTATTTGTGTTTTCTACTTCTTTCATTTTCAAAGGAGGTCATATTTATATCTTACATTTACATGCTAAATCTTACCCCTTATCAATAATTGTCTCAATCTCTTTTAAATCTTCAAATCTTTACTTCTAGTTAACATTTTGTTTTCAATCTGTACTTTAAAGCCGCATTCACATGAGGGTCTTGGCTTATGGATTACTGATAGGCAGGTTCTGTCAGATGGAAATTTAACTGCCTTCCCTGGTCCTTACCTAGTTTTTTTATTGTGGGGTTTAAGTTGTAGGCATAAAGTCTTCAATAAACAAGGTACAATATTATTATGCATTAACATGGCAAGCTCATCCATCTGGAAATTTTAGGTCTCCTCTATACCCTGATTAAGGTTCCTGTCACCAGGCTAAAAGGGAGGTACTAATAATTCCTGACCTTATTACTATTTTTTAAAGCATTGGAGCTTTATCTTCTTCAGCTGGTTAAGTGGCTATAATGTTTTAAAGTTCTTGGATATTTGGTACTAATCTACTATTCTAAATAAAATATAAATTTTAGTATTACCACAGAGAGCATTTCTATATTTATACTTGTTCACATTTTCTTCTGACGTGTGGACATTTCAAAATAATGTTGTTGTCATCTGTAAGTTTCAAATTTGTTAAGGTAAAAGCTGAATAAAAAAGAATGTTGACACTTTTCAGTAATCTATTTTGATTAAATGAAACCTTAACCAAAACTAGTGCCATATTTTTAATAAATCATTCTGGCCTCTAGGCTAATCAGAATATCTGTCTTGGATGACAGATATTCTTAGTTCAACAATTATGATAAAGTGGCCATAATAAGGACTGATAAAAGAAGAGCTATTAGCCTTTAAGTCTGCCTAAAGAAAGGCTATTTCTCTTTATTTTTGGATCTTCAATTCTTAACATAAATCTCTAAATATATTTAAAGACACAATTCAAAGCTTTCCCATTCCTCATGCTTACTTCACAACCCTTTCTATATTCTACTTTGTTCTAGATACTATTTTAAGTTAAGAAATTAATCAAAGACTCAATCTAAAATCAACTCAAAACCTTAATATATTTGCTAATCACACTTTCTTTGGACCATCAAAGATAATGAGGTAATTGAGCTTGTAATAGAACTTACTTATTTTCAAGACAATGGAAATTTTCAGAATCACTAGACCAAATCCTTCAATTTCTAAACAATGAAATTGAGACACAGAACACTAACTTAGTTCAGGTTATATTTTTAAATTTGGCAAAGTCAATAGTACAGGCAATTTGTTTGCTTATTTATTTATTTTGCTTATAGTTCTTTATACTTTTACCTAAATTATTCCCCTTCCACAACATTAAATATGTTATTGAGAAAACAAAAAAACTTAGTAATTTACTCTTTACAGAGATAACTGGGCACTGATTGCATTTTTTTTTTCTTGAAAGAGAAAATTGTTCCACAGTTTTATAAGTATGTTAAACTTAAACATTAAAATTTCTTAAAAACAAAATTAAGTATTTGCCAATTCAAGTTCTGATTATATTCATTTAAATTATGAATGTATTTTAGAGTTACATATTTTTAAGACTTGATAATTTATAGTGTAAAAATTTGGAGAAAAGATAAGGAAGCTTCAAATGGTAATGCATTTCATATTTTTAATGTAGTTCTTTAAGCCAATATGTTTAGCTTTACCTCCTTCATAACCTTTAAAAATCAATGTCTATGATGTGTTAGTAATAAGCTACTTAATTTCAAATACTTACAAATTTACATGGTTTACAACTGGGTTTTTCCATATTTAAAAGGCATTTCTTTCATAACTCCTTTTAGATTCCTAACAGAAGGACACCTTGTGCCAATTTAAAAAAAAATGGGAGTAACTAGATTTATTTACATTCTAAAAACATTAAATTGGATGAATGGTACATATAGCTTACATATGACCTTTGGAAAAATTAACAATACAGCAAAATGATCAGGACAAAGGAATGTCCTTCAACCTCATGCAATTCTCAAGGATATGTCATACTTTTAATGTATGAATAATTTAGTTAAATGAAAATTGCTATTCTCTTTCTCCAGTAATTTTGAGCTCTCTAGTTATAATTATACATGGCCTTGGCCTCTCAAGCATCCAGTTATGAAAGATTCAGTCTTTGCCTGATAAATCTGACACTTTATTTGGCAGAATTTAATAAGCTGAAGAGTTGAGAAGATACCAGGCAAGCTTCATGAAAGAGAGAGACACACAGAATAATAGGATAGGTATAAAAGAGGACACAGAGTAACAAAAAAGGAAAAACAAAGTTTTAAAAATAGAAAAAACAAGAACAAGGGAAGAGAAAATACCAAAATCACATTGGACTTATGGCAGCATGTGAGATAATGACCAATACGTATGGGATGTTTAATAGTTTGGATTCTTATGTACACTCCATGGTGAAAGTCATTTAATTTTCAGAACAATTCTAAAATACACATATATTCATTTCTATGTTCACATAAAATTTGGATACACAAAGAAGTAATATAAAATTCTCAAGTCCTTAACACCAAATATTTCATATTACTTGGATAAAAAAGTAGAAGAGGTTATTTCACTATTTAATTATTAGAGTTTCTTTCCCTAAATATAAAAATTCTAAACTCTCAAACTTAGCTCATACACTTACACATAAGCATACATACACAAACTCTGACTCCCATGTATGCATCAAAATATGTCCCCTGGGTGTCATTGACAATGTGTACCTTTACTCACTTGTTCCACTGAACCTATAAGAAAACAAAAAGTTTTCCTCTAAGGTATCCTTGAGGTTTAGCAGGAACAAGCTTCTGGTTTATTAGTATTCCAATCAAAATACCACTTTGACCATCTCCAACAACCAAATTTTGCTTGATTTTATAACTAAAGTTTAGTTTTATTTCATAGAAATATAGACAATAGAAGAAAACTAACAGTAAGTGATGCCTTGCCATAGGCTCTGAATACTCTCTCTCTCTCTCTCTCTCTCTCTCTCTCTCTCTCTCTCTCTCTCTCTCTCTCTCTGTTATAATTGCTAAATTTATGTCCCAGGTATATTACACTATTATAAAAACGAGCTAAAGAGTACCTGGTGCTCTTATTGAAATAGTTTCCCAATTATTCAATTGAAAATTCTGCTTTTTATACTATATTTTAAAGAAATTTTTAATCTGTTCTGTGTAGTACCATCGATCATTCCATAGACACAATTATGTAAATAAAATACAGTTTATAAATTATAGGTAAATCTAGGGGGGAAAAGAAAATCTATGATTATGCTAATAATAAAAGATCAGTTCATTAGTGGACCAGAGATAGCAATGGATTTCTGGAAAACTGAAACTAAATAGAATTATATTGGCAGATAAAGAAAGTAGATAAAGGAACAGCTGGAGAAAATTGCCAAGAAGGTCACTGCCAATTGTCTAGGTTAAACCCCAGGGAGACACAACCTAGAAGGATGTAGGGAGAATTAAAATGAATTGTGACAAATCAAAACATTGGAACCTCAAGAAAACAGCTGGAGAATACTCAAATTCATATGTTAATACTTCATTTCTTATTTAGTGATATTTAGAGGTGGGAGCTCTAGGAGAGATTAGGTCATGAATGAAATTAGTGTCCTAATAATAGAGGTCTCAGAGAGGTCCCTCCTCCCTCCTACTATATGAAATTACAGTGAAGAGATGGTAGTCTGGGAACCCTGAAGCAGGTCCTTAGAAAACACAGAATCTGATGACGTCTTAATTTTGGACTCCCCAGGCCCTACAACTGATAGAAGCCAATCTCTGTTGTTTATAATCTATCTTATCCATAGCATTATTTTATAGCAGCATAAATGGACTAAGATATCATCTCAAAGTTGATGAGATGATTTAAAAAATTCTTAGCTTTTTTACAAAACTAATTCCTCCAATGATGTTTAGTTTATTAGTGCAAAGGAAGAGATCACTTCCTAAAACAAAACTAAAATTTATTTTAAATATATTTTTATTGATTTCAGAGAGGAAGGGAGAGGGATAGAGAGATAAAAACATTAATGAGAGAGAATCCTACTGAGGATTGAGACTGCAACCCAGGTATGTGCTCTTGACCAGAATCGAACCTGGGATCCTTCAGTCCACAGGGCAATGCTCTATCCACTGAGTCAAACCAGTAAGGACAACAGAACTACAATTTAAACTGAACATTTATTTTTCTTGAATAGACCATAAGGAGTAATCCCATCATGACTCATTCTTGATAATCTATCAACACACAGATCCCAAGACTCAAGTAATTTCTTACTATATAGATACATGATCCAGTACACACCTTAGGATAATCCACTATCTTCCTAACCAATCCCTAAAATTTTGTCATTTCAACTCATGGTCTGTTTCAACTCATGGTCTAGCGTCAACAAAATCTCCTAAAACACAAAGATATTTTCAATGTTCACTTAACTTCTTTGCTGTTCCCTAGGAATACTTCTTCACTTTTGAGGCTACACACAGACACACACACACACACACACACACACACACACACACACACACTTTAGATTCCATTATTCATCAGTTATGATCACTCCCTTCTAAGTCTTTATTCAATGAACTCACCAATCTCCAGGGTGGTGATTCCATACTTCTTCACGTTCAGCCATAACATCATCATGGCCATTCTTAGCTGATAACCTTGCTCCTTATTTCACTGCAGGAAAAACAATCAAACAAACAAACAAAAACTTAGAAGAGGATTTCACAAAACACACCAGTTTATCCGAATTCTTTTTAAAAGTAGTAAAAGCATTGGAATCATCACTGACTTTTCTGCCTCTTAACTTAGATGAAGTCTATGAGTAAATCTTGCCATCTTTACATGTAAAAGAGATCCTAATTCCAAGTCATTTTATAGAGACAGTATATTATTGATTATAAAAAACTGACAAAGCTGATACAATAAAGGTAAATTACATGTTTTCTCATAAAAATACATAGAAAAATATTACACAAGTATGAAAAAATAAAATGAATTAATAAATAAACAGGGTGATACATGATGAATAATTTTATTTGAATAATACAAAAATAGTTTAACATTGAAAAATTGATTAATATAATCCATCACATTAACAAAAAACACACAGAGTAAAAATAGTGATAAAGTTGGTAAGATAGGAATGTCTTTGGAAAAATTCATAACTTATTTAGGACGTAAAACAAATAATTTTACTAAACTAAAAATGGCCATGAGATTTTTAATCTGACATTCTACTAAAAAGTATTAAAACAAATTTTAATAATCATTATGCTTAATAGTGAGATGATAACCAATTTATTATTATTGCACTGAAAGTTATAGTCAATATAATTTTAGATGAAAGGTTATCAACTATTTAGGAATAAATATAACAAAAACAAGACTTATGAATTTAAAAATTACAAAACTTTATTGAGATAAATTTAAGGTATATAGAGAGGGCTATATCTTATTCATTTTAAAATACTCAATGATAGATATATTGGATCTGTATCTATATGTAAAAGCCTAAGCAACCATTAGACCATTCAACCAGTAGCTATAACATGCACTGATCATCAGGGGGCAGATGTTCAAAGCACAGGCATGGAAATATAGAATAGACTAATGAATCTCAGAGGGAAGGGGTGAGGGAGAAGGCGGGAAGATATTAACCAAATATCTTATATCCATACTAGAGTCCTGGTGCATGGATTCATACACTGGTGGAGTCCCTTGGCTTGGCCTGTGGGATTGGGCAGAAACTCGCCTGGTACATGGATTCATGCACTGGTGGGGTCTCTCAGCCTGGCCTGCAGGGATCAGGCCAAACCAGCAGTCCAACATCCACCTAGGGATCCCCAATTGTGAGAGGGCACAGGTCAGGCCAAGGGACCCCACTGGTGCAGAATCTGTGCACAGGGCCAATAGTATGTATATGTATTTAGTTTTGATGTGTATATATATTCATTCAATTTGGAAATATATATTTATACATACACAAACATAGAGATGTTTAATTTGGAGATTATATATAATGTGCATATAGATATGTATATATATATATGACATAAAAATAATGAAATATAAAGGATAAAAGTGATAAAGTAGAACATATTAAAATCAAGTACTAATTGCATCATCATATACCATTAATAGAGTGCATTGGTCAGAGAATGAAGTAATATTTTCAATAAATATAATGAACAAAGGCTTAAATCTTAAATATATAAAGAATATTTATAAGTTAGTACAAGCAATTCTGCCAATCCAACAAAAAACCTGCAAAAGACTTAAGCTTTTAATTCACTAGAGAGAATATGCAAATGGTCTAAAAATTAGAAAGATACAAAATTACATTAGTCATTAGGGGCAAACAAATTAAAATGCAGTATGTCACTGCTGCCCACCCAAATGAATGGCAGATATAACAAGAGATAGACAATACCAAGAGTAGGTGAGGATGTGGAGTCATTAGGCTATACATGCACTGCAGGTAGGAATAAATTACATAGATATTTTAAGAAGTGTTTGGCAATATTTACTCAAGTTGAAATATGCATACCTTATGATCTAAAAATTTATTCCTAGGGTATAACAACAACCATGTGTATATGCATTCGCCCAAAAGCATTTACAACAATAATCATAGCAGGATTTTCATAATAACTCTAAGTAGGAAGCAATCTAAATGCCCAATAGCATATTCAGACAAAAAGATAATATAAAGTTAGAGAAATGAAATGAATAAAAAATTCAACAACTAGCAACAGCAGGTATTTTTTTTTTTATCCCATACATAACTCTGTGGATGTTTGCTTTGTTAAAATTAATGAGTGGCACATATGAGATTTTTACACTTTCATCTATCCTCTGCAATAATTCACACACACACACACACACACACACACACAGGTGTCCATCTACTCTCAAGGAAACAACCACATAAACTTTTATAATGGAAGTCACACTTCTATATAACATAAAATCCTCCAGTGGCTTCCCACCTCCATCAGATGAAAATCCAGTCCTAGCCACAGCTTTCAAAATCCTGAACAATGGGACTTCTGCTTGACTCTCAACTCATTGCTACAATCCTCCTCATTGATCATGCTGCCTGCCACACCGGCTGGCTTGCTCTCTTCCAAATATGACAAACAAGCTCCCCATTGAGCGATCACCCCTGTGTTGAATACTCATTCACAAACAGCGACAAGATGGACTTCTCTCATCATCTTGTGTTTGAGTCTCCCCTGTAAGCCGGGCTGAGGCCTTCACTCGCCTCCCTACTCAAGAACCTGCTCACTGCCATCACTCTCTCTGCCTGTGCACTACTTTGCTTTCAAAGAATGCATGATCGCATACATCTGATATATTATCTCAGTAATTTTTTTTCCACCGTGTAGAAGTTTTCATTAAAGCAGGTATTCATTTTATTCACAAATTATTTCCCAGAATTTACAATCATACCTCACACATTTATTGAATGAATGAATAAATTACCTCACAACTGGGAGGCAGGAAATGAGAAGAAAACCACTTAAATGCATTTAACTCCTCATCTTTCATAGCAGAGGTAAACTATTTTAAAATTGTTATTTAAACAATGAAAAACATTAGATTCATGGCCAAGAAACTAAAAAGCAGATCTTAAAAGCAGAAAAAGTGAAAAATGGGCACCTACAGAGACAAGAATTTATAAGTGGCTACTGGTAGCAGGGAGATGTTCTATTTTAGCCTTTGGCAGAATATTATTTCTTAAATCATATAAATTTTAAAATTTTTAAAAAACATATAGAGAATCTATAATGATATCCTGTTTATTTTCTGATACTTGCAATTTGTGACTTCTCACTTTTTTTCTTAGCCTTGCTAGAGGTTTATTAATTATATTATTGATTTCAAAAAATCAGCTGTTGGTTTTGTTTTCTCCCTATTGATTTTCTGGTTTCAATTTCATTGACTTTTGGTATAATTCTTTTCATGTATAATGTAATTTAGAAGAAATGTTGGCCATTTTATGGGTTTATCATTTTCTAAAAAATTTTTCTTTGCACTGGCCAAAGAGTCAGACAATATCTAACATATAGTAGTGTAGTAGTGGTTGCTTACTAATTAATAATCCAATAAATAGAACCCAATAAATAAAAAATAGAAATAGAGATTTAGACAAAAAATTTGTGTGTGTGTGTGTGTGTGTGTTTTAATTGTTTAGTGTGTTTGATGTATCTCTAAAAAAACACTACCAGTTAGAAGAGATACAATAATATATCACTCAATTTAATACCTGGCACATGGAAGACAATCAATAAATGCTGCTGAATGAAGAAAAAGCAGGTTTACAAAGAGTAGAGAAATATTCTTGTTCAGGTAGTACATGGCTCTACTTATTGAGATGTTGAGATTTCTTAGCTTTGCCTCTGAGATTGTTGGGAAGACAACACAAAAAAAATAATGGGCTCTGTACTGGACATTATACATGCCTAATTAACAGTTGTTGACATTGACATCGGCACTATACCAATGTGTAGAAACATTTCTACATAGATAAATACTTATGATAGAACAGTTATGTATTAAACAGTAATACATGTTACATATATGAAAACAAATAAGTTCATCTATTATATAGGATTATGCCGATATGATTACTTACATTATTGATAAATATTGATGACTTGAGTCTATAAATTCGTCTTTATTTATTTATGTAATAACTGGTAAATAATTTCAAGTACTTGTCAAACATCTGTCTAAGTTTTACATGTAGAAAGGAAAAGACTGTGACCTCAAAATGCTTACTTAACACAGCCTTAAGTAATAACAGACATTTAGAAAAATAAATATTTAGAAAACCAAAAAGTCATAAATGATGCTAGATTAATTTAACTCAACATAATGCTTTTCAAATTTCATTTTAAATTTATATCTAAATAAAGTTTTATAAAGCAATTAAGAAATGATTTACATTTAATTACTGTGTGAGTACATATCATGATCTCCCAATATTTCTTTCTTTCATTGTTATCATGTCTAAAATTTTTCAAAATATGGCAAGAAGACATTTCTCTTTTGACATGAATATAATGGAAAACTGTCAAAATGAAAATAAAAGCCACCCTTTAAAACATGGTTCCCTCAATTATTTTTGTGACAACTAAGCAAGTAAGGCAATGGTTAAATATAAATTTAGGGGAAAACGTAAGCATGAGAAAACAAAATATATTGCAATGATCAAATATAAAACTGATACTCAAACAGCCTCTTTTGCCAAAAGCTCTGTCATCTAGAAAATGAGATGATTTGACAAAATAGCATCTCTGTAACATAATAACTGAGATCAAGAAGAGTTCTCTTTCAGAGGAGAAATTACTGAGTCTTCACTGCGGTCCTTTGTTGCCACCAGGAATGGGCTGCTGTGAGGACACTCCTATGGAGCTGCTGTTCCACCTATTTCACCTTTGGATTGTTCATGCTTTTAAAATTAGTTCATCTCTGATCAAAGGAAAACATGCTGTTTCACGAGGAAACAATTTCTAAAGTAAATATCGTAAAAATGTATATGACTTGCTGATGCTGATGTGGATGTGGATCTGGAGAGAGCTAACATTTTCTAGCCATTTGATAATCATTCAGTAAGTAATGCTCTTATCTCATACTATTATAATTAGCCTAGGTAAAAATTCTTAAAAATAATATGAGCTATGAGTTTAACTTTGAAAGCGCCATTAAGTTTAGTGTCACAACTAGGCTTAGCTTTCAAAGAAACATAAAATAATTCATTACGTTTTGAAACTTTGGGTGATTTTAAGCATATTCTAATAATCTTCCCTCATGCAAACGACGTTAGCACTTTTTAAGTCATATTTTCAAAAAAAAAAAAAAAAAGTCAGTTGCCTTCAGAAATACAGAATTTAATCAATTTTATCCTATATAATAAAAGTGTAGAAGGCAAATTATCCCCTCAGCCAGAGTTCTTCAGGGAGCTCGACCAGGGGGCGGGCTGACTGGGGGAAGGGAAGGGAACACTGGCATTGGCAGGCAGTTGGGGGAAGGAAGGGATGCCCCAGCCAGTGGCCTGCAGCTGCTAGGGACACTACCAGTGCATGATTTTCATGATTTTCATGATTTTCATGCACTGGGCCTCTAGTATCTTATACTATCCTAGCTTCCACAAACACAAGAATATTAACAAAGCAAAAATTTTCAACAAGATTTCTTAACTTGCACATTGATACAGCCTATAGTCTGTTCCTCTGCCAACTTGTAAGAACACATGAACAAAGTTTGAGGAAATCTGCATCGCAGTGATATTATTCTGCTAAAAAGCACCCCAAAATCAAGTAATTTGAACATGGTAAAAAAAAAAATGCCAAGGATTTACTTCATATAAATAAGCAAGCCGTGAGATGAAAATGAGCGTGGATCTAATCTAAGGTGGCTCTTCCAAAAGTAAGAGGAAGAAAAGAAAGAAACCTGTTATTTTATATCTAACACCTACTATAACCAGGTGTTGCTTGCGGATCTGAGTAGAAGGAATCAAAACAAATATAAGAAAGTAAACCTCTAGCTTCCTAAAGTTTACATTCCAGTTTGCGGAGGGGATGATGGCAAGAGAGAGTAAAAAATTAAAATTTATGTTAGCAAGTCATACAGAATAAGTGGTGATGAGTGCTAAGGAGAAAAACACCTGGCTTGGAGATAAGGCTTGTCAATAAAGGGGTGGCAATTTTAAAGAGGGTCTACCTAGACTAGAGCTTCTGGAGAAGTGAGGCCAAAGGAAAAGAAACACCTGAGGAGGTGTGTGAACATGACCATAACTGGGGAAAAAACATTGCAGGCAATGAGTTTTGAAGCTACTGGATGATTTTTGGCTTAATATTAATGTAGATTATATATCTCAATACAGAATCAAGGACAACAACTTATGTATGGACAAAAGATGGGTGAGGACAAACAGAAAAAACAAATAAGAGGATACTGCAGAAATTCAGGAGAAAGGAAATTTGACTTGTACCAGGGTGCTGGAGATGGAGGTAGTTTGTTAGAAGTTTTCTGAGTCTGGGTATTTTTCAAAACATAGGTCAGAGAGAATTTGATGTGGTGTACAAGAGAGAAATTAGTCAAAAAGGATTCTCAAACCATAGCCTAAGAAACTGGAAGAATAGAATGGTCAATAACAGAAATTGGTAAAACTTGCAACAGTGAGTTTTCTTCTAAGAAAAAAGAGAGCATAGTTTGGGGCAAGTTAATTTTAAACTCTATTAATCATCCCAGTGAAGATGTTGAATTGCCATTGGTGTATAAGACCAGAAATCAGAGGAGAGTTCTGAAGACATACACATTTGGGTTATTAGTATATAAAGAATGTATGGGGTATAAAGCCACGATAATTAAACACAATGTGAAAGGACTTACTGTAAAATTAACTCACAAAGACAGATAGTGGCTAGCCCAGTGTTTCCCAACCTTCTCTCATGATGAGAATCACCTGGTGGAGTTGTTAAAACACAGATTCCTGAATCCCAACTAAGAAGTGCTAAACTAGAATTTTTGGGAACATATAGGTAAAATTGTATACTTAACTAGTGCTCTAAGACAGATTTTATATACAGAGCACTAAGTTAGGTATGCAATTTTACCTATATGTTCTCAAAAATTCTAGTTTAGCACTTCTTAGTTGGGATTCAGGAATCTGTGTTTTAACAACTCCACCAGGTGATTATCATCATGAGAGAAGGTTGGGAAACACTGGGCTAGACACTCAGGCAAAAGAGGTCTCTGATCTGAAGAGGAACCTGAGATATGGGTGAGAGGGCCGGCCAGAGAGTTAGGTGGAGAGTAGGGAGACTGTGGGATCATGGAAGTGAATGAAGCATTTCAAGGGGAAAGAGGGTTATTAGTGCTGCTGCTCAGTCACATAAAATAAACAGGGAGGAGTAACTATTGGTAACCTTGACAAAAGTAGTTTTCCTTGGAGATGTAAATCTGACAGCTGGTGTCTGGCGGTTCCTGTGAAAATGGGAGGAAAGAAAATGGACAGAATATAGCCACTCTTCAAAGGGTTTTTCTATAAAGGCAAAGGAAAAAAAATATCCAAAGAGGAAAGCAATATAGAGAGACTTTGATTGTCTCCCAAGATGAAAGTATATTGGTATATTTAAAAAGAAGTTCTAGCCCAAGCCGGTTTGGCTCAGTGGTAGAGCATTGGTCTGTGGACTGAAAGGTCCTGGGTTCGATTCCGGTGAGGGGCATGTACATTGGTTGCGGGCATATCCCCGGTAAGGGGTGTGCAAGAGGCAGCTGGTCGGTGTTTCTCTCTCATAGACGTTTCTAGCTCTCTATCTCTCTCCCTTCCTCTCTGTAATAGTAAACAAACAGCACATACATCAATGATGCAAGAATAGAGAATTCCCATATACTCCACTCACATTTTCCTCTACAGTTAAAACTTGTCATGACTAATAAACTAATTCTGGTACATTTTTATCAGCTAAATCCCATAATTGATTCACCTTCCTTTCGTTTTTTACCAAATGTACTTGTTCTGTTCCAGGATCAAATCCAGAAAAATACTAGTAGACTGCATTTAGTCATTATATTTCCTTCGGGTCTGCTTAACTGTAACAGTTTTAGATTACTATTTTTATTATCTTTTCAGTTTTTAGGGCAAGTACTGATCAGGTATTTTTGTAAAATGTTCCTCCATTGGGATTGGTCTGATTGGTTCTACTCATTAGAATAGGATTATGTGTTTTTGAAAGGAGACCACAAGGCTAAAGTGCCATTTTCATCACATCACACAAAAGGTGCATACTATCAGCAAGTTGATGTTAATCTTCACACCTGGATGAGTAGTGTCTATTAGGTTTCTTCACTGCAGAGTTGCCCTTCTCTCTTCCCATACTGTAATCTCTGGGAGGAAGTCAATATGCAAACCCTCACTTAGGGAGTGGGGAGCCATGCCCACCCATCTTGAGGTCAGAGTCCATATACATTTTCTTCATCAAGGAGATTTACCTATTCACCACCGATCATTTCACTATTTCACCACTATTATTATCTATTATATTAGCATAAATGTGTGGATATTTATTTGTTTTGTTTTTAATAGAATAGTATACCATTTACTGTGTTGCTCACATTTTTCTAGTTTTAGTCACTGGGAGCACTTTCAGCTGGTTCTGTGTCTCTTTGACTCATCATTGTGTGTTTATAAAATTTTTGTTGCATTTTTTTCTTTTTTGAGCACTTTTTCACTTTCTGGCACTATAGAATGTTCCAGGCTCACCTTGTATATTTCTCACTACAGCTTTAGACTCAGTTATTTTTTAACTGGCAAGAGAGAGTAAAAAAGTGTGTGTGTGTGTGTGTGTGTGTGTGTGTGTGTGTGTGTGTGTGTTTCCCCGAAAATAAAACATCTTCCGAAGACCTAACACATGGAAAGATAAGACATCCCCTGAAAATAAGACCTAGCGCAACTTTGGGAGAAAAAAATAATAAAAGACACTGTCTTATTTTGGGGGAAACAGGATTTTTTTTTTTTTTATAACAGAGAGGAAGGAAGAAGATCAGAGAGTCAGAAACATCAATGAGAGAGAAATATCGATCAGCTCCCTCCCGCACATGCCCCACTGGGGATGTGCTCACAACCAAGATACATTCCCTTGACCAGAACCAAATCTAAGACCCTTCAGTCCATAGGCCGACACTCCATCCACCGAGCCAAATCAGCCCAGGGCTAGACTCAGTTAGTTCTTTAGAGAGCTCTGAAAATTGAGATATTTTATTATAAATTTAAAAAAGAAGTCTTCAATTTTTGTGATGTTCTAATATTCTTCTCTAAGGCAATGGATGCTTTGTTTTCTACATTAAATTTGAATGAAATGGAGATATATATATATATATATATATATATATATATATATTACAATATAACATTTTCATCCTATCAACAATTATAAGAAAAAAAGTAGTACTTAGATAGATCCTCATAACATAAGACACCATCAAAAGTGTTTGATAATTAACTCTTTTAATATTGACAACAACATTATAAGACAGTATGATAGGTCCTCTCTTAAATGTCTTTATCTCATGTAATACACAAAATAGCAAAATGCAGTTATTATTATTATTCCCATTAGACAATTACTAAAAAGAAAAAAAAAGTTTCCTTGGCTATATTAGAACTGGAAAAAAAAGTTCTCACATCATTTCTACTTCAACATAATGGAGTTGGTTGTCAATATGTAAAGGTTCTTCAAAATTGAAATGGTGTGGTTCAATAATTTTCCAATTCATTTGGTTATGTTAGATAGCCTTTGTCTCTATATTCTTTTTTGCATCTGTAGATAGATGATAGCTAGCTAGATAGATAGATAGATAGGCAGAAATATAGACAGATAGGAAAGTATTTATCATGCCAAACCAAATTATTTCTGTATATGTTTCCCTACATTTTATTTTCTTATACAGCCAAGTTTGATTTCTTATATCTATTATTGTAGAGGAGACACAATTTATAATTTAATGATTAAATATATATAAATGCTAAGATTAGAGGTTTTCATATGTAAGACACTAAATAATTTTTAACTATTAAAGAGAATTAAATATAAGTACTTATAGGTGCTCTCAGATTATGACAAATCTACATTGTTAGTCTCATCTATAATAATAAAAGCATAATATGCTAATTAACAACTTTCGAACAACCTTCTGGATGAAGCTGGGGGTGCAAAGGCTGAGCCCATTGCACGAATTTCATGCATTGGGCCTCTAGTAATTATATATTTTAATAAATTTCAATATAATAGTAGAGGCTAACATTTTGGGGAAAGTAAAAGAAAATGGAATTTCTCTGATTTTGTTTTTTAAAATTATCTCAAAGATTCAATACTTAGGGGTGAAAAAATATTTCTATCTAAGCAATAGAAATTTAGATAGAGTAATTGATTTGGATTTCAATGTAATTTTACTAGCATATATTTTCAGTATAATTTATGACTGCTTCATTTTGAAATAGTTATTGTATTTTTAAAGGTAGATTGGTAAAGATCAGTCCAATTCTCTGTTTAACTGATCTAACGCCTGAGCTTTAATTGAGTTTATCCATCAAAGTCACATTTCATTTGGAGAATGGATGTCAGGCTACAGCAGTTAGCAATAATAAAGAAAAAGGACTTTAAATTAACTAACAGTATCTTAGAACAAAAATTAAAGTCTATATTCCTGGTCAACTTAGAACTTTCATTCAAATTAAAAGCATAATTGAATTCTGACTGATGCTCAGTAGTATCACTATAAATTGAAGACAGATTAACAATAGGTATTTAAGCCCAGTAAATGTATATGTCCAAGTGTGCCATTTATAGAATTGGGTCCATTGGGAGATTTTAAAAAAAATTAAGTCAGGAGCATAAGTAGCTTATGTAAAATTCAATGCTGTAATTTGAATATTTAATACACTCATTAATAGTGACATATGTAACTCAATATAATCAGGATACAAAATTCTTTCCTGTGATAGTTACACAAAGTCCATGGCTGGTGTTTGTTATTTCCCTAGTCCTAGAATGCAGAGCTGGAAAAGATATATTGGTATGTGGCAAATGGCAGAATTCCTACATTAGCTGCATGCCTCATGCAGTAGGGTTGTTATGGTAAGGAAATGCTAAGTAATAGGCTCTACTTATCAACATAGTCAAGTATAAACAGTATTGCATCCGTGAGGGGATATCAGATCAGTACCACCATCTGGGCTTGACAAATAAAAGAGTCTTGATTACCACTATGTGACCATTAACTTTCCTATGTGGGCTGTGCAGAAGACAAAAGTGTTTGGAGAAAGGCAGTGGCTTATCATAATTTAACAAAGTGATTGTGGTGTTGCTCTGGATATTTTGTGTGTGTGTGTGTGTGTGTGTGTGTGTGTGTGCGCGCGCGCGTGCATATAAACTGGTATATAGATTTTGATAGTCAGGCAATATATATATATATATATATATATATATATATATATATATATATATATATATATATGGCTAATATGGAAAATGTCCCCTTGGGAGTTCAACCGGGAGACTGTGAGTTCAATCGCTTTCTATGACATGTGCTAACCACCAGGGGGTGGTGCTCAATGAAAGAAGGCCCCCATTGGCAGACAGGGAAGGCTGGCGGCTGGAAGGCCCTGATTGGCCCCGATCACTGGCCAGGCCTAGGAACCCTACCCATGCACAATTTTGTGCACTGGGCCTCTAGTTTTTATATAAATATTTAATAAAAAAAAATTCCAACTTGCACTTCATTTGAATGTGTTACTTTTACCAAGTTGCCAAATAATCCAAAAGGCTATAGTTTTTAGTGGAGTCCCAAACAAAAAAATTAAAAGGGTTTTCAGTAAGTCCAAATGCCACAGAAGCTGATGTGCACCTCAGGTTTTATAATCATGAGATCTCAGGTGCTCTAAATGCTGTTGATAGATAGGAAGGAATGAGGCAGGCCCTCACAGATGAATTCAAGCACAGGCCTTTACTATGCAGAGTAGAACTATGCCAGTCTCTACAGGTCATTAATCTCCATTTGAGAAACAGCTTCTGGCTTCTGTTGTGTTCTCACATAAACTGTGTATTTGAGCATGAGCCATTGAGCCACCAATCTTTGTTTTCCTCATCACCCAAACACCAAATTCACTCAGGGAACTGGTAATTCTTGGCTGATTGCCTTAAAGAAGAATTGTAACAATCAGAAGAGCAATTAGACTATAAATATCATTCTGGCTTTTGTGTTCCAAATGCCTTGCTCTTCAAAAAGTGATTAATTTATTAAGATGTAAGTTCACTACATGTAATAGAAACCCAACTTAATAAGAGATCAACTAAAATAAAAGCTTATTTGTTTCCCAAATTTATATAGTATATGGTTCTGCTTTTCAAAAGCATCAGAATTCTAGAGGCTTCTATCTACCTGTGTCAACCTTATTTATGATGTCTAAGACAGATGGCAACAACAGCTGTCAAGGACAATGCAGGAAGGATAAAAGGTAAAGAAGGAGAAATTACAGCCATTGAATTTAAGATAAAACAAGGAGGTTGAACAAATCACTTTTTCTCATATCTCATTGGAACAGAAAAGTGAGTATGCATGACCAAAACTAGGAGGTGCAAAACTACTGTCAGTAACAAAATGTTTTTAGGAACAAAAATTATCATTTTCAGGTAAATGTCTTGAAAAGAAACTTGAGGTAGCAAGGAATTTGATTGTGAAGGTGAAGTAGGAAGAGAAAAGACTGCAGAAACAATTTTATCTATGGACAGTCCAAGTAAAGAGGGATTTGGGGTGGGGAGAATAAGAAAGTTGAGAGAGATCCATTGAGCCAAATAAACAATAAAGATTTTTGAACACAGAGTATCAAATATTTAACATTAAATAGTTTGTGTTCCTGTTATAATTCATTGCTTCTAATTGCTTCAACTTTGCTGAACAATCTCACTTAAGCCTCATGTATTTAGGCTTTGGGGGGAAATTCAAAGGAAGGAGCTGGGGTTGATGTGGTCATATAGGTGAAGCAGCAGGTGCAAGGTACATGAGTGGAGACAGGAATGCAGAGGCAAGAAATGACTGAAACAACATAATTGTTTGAGGCATTTGTAGAATTTCTAGAAAGGAGTTTAGGCTTTCCTATAGAAAAGGACATGGAATCGGAATTCAAGTCTATCTTCACAGATCTTAACAGATAATGAGCAATTAATATTATACTTTCCAGGTGGGGAAGGATTCTATAAAAGTGTTGGCAAGCAGTGTACGTGGGTAAAAAAAAAAGAAGTGATTTTATTCTAGTTTGTCAGAAATCAATTACAAATATTACAATGACATACTTAGCAAAATTAGGTTTTAGTAGAAAAACCGAATTTCAGAGCTGTGATGTGCATTAACTAAGATTTCACAGCAGAGCTAAGAGCAGGATTCCAGACCTGATGGCACTGGCCTAATAAGTGTGTCTTTTAGATAATATTACATCTGTAATACTACAGGCTTCTACATATTTGGAATTCTTAACAGTTCTTGTCCCTAAATTTTATTTGCTCAAAATTGCCTGTCTTTCAATTTTCAAAATATTTTTAACCAATTATTAATTAATAACTATACCAATGACATATATACTCTTTCATATAATCATCCCTCATTCATTCATCCATTCAATCATTCACCAAATACATATTGAATACCAATGATGTCTAAGCATCATTCTAGATGCCAAAAAATAAAAATAAGTACAATACATATATGGTAAATTTTGTTAGATAACATCAAGCCCTAATGCCCTTCTTCAGATATCAGCATTTATTTGTTGGAAGCATAGCATCTAAATTTATTTAATACTTACTTGCGAGTACCCCACATTGGGCTGCCAGTTGCCGGTGCCCCCCCACCCACCCCTCCCTATGTCCTGCATGGTTCAAAGTTCAGGTTCAGAGTTTGGGCTCTGGAGAAGGCCACAGGGAAATAAAAGAGACTAGACAAGAAAGTATAAATTTGGGAACATTGGGGCCAGGTGGGAGCCCAACTCCACCCAGCTCAGGCCTTATCTCCATTATATTAAGACTATGGAATACACTCATAGCCTTTAGGCAGGCAATCCCAATGATAGCCAATCAGCAAGAATTTACATAAAACTAAAAGGTGGAAGTTGCTTTAGCTACCATTGTCTCAGCTAAACAGTGGGTGCTTGGCTCTGACCTTTCAGAGCTTCAAGGTGGACCAGCCTTCTGGGTTCCTTGTCCAGACAATGTACGGCTTCCAACACTTAGTCACCATGTTTACTTCAATGCTTCAACTCCTTCACCCTAATCTTTGGAGATTGGTAGTTTTCTTTCTCACAAATGAGGAAATTTGAGATAGATAAATGAAATAACTCACTCCAGGTCTCAGGGCAATAAACAGCAGAGGCAGCTGTGAAATCCAGACGCCCTGGCACAGCCCATGCTGGTAACCTATGTATGTGTGTGACGTCTGTTTAACTCCCTTGCAGAGAGATTGGAAAGGGAGAAATATCAGACTACTTCCTAACTGAACCTACTCCGTTCATATAAAATGAAATCTAATTTTTATCTTAAACATAAGATCCTTATTTCTCTGTGTATACATACTGAATTCCCACCATTTATACATATTTGGGTTTAAAGACAAATTCATTAATAAAACAGAATGTGAGGGCATGTGATCATTCAATTTTCTCTGACATAAGCCAGAGCTATGACATGAAAAGAAAGGAAGACGCTCTTGTTCATTTCCAGGAAGAGTATTCCACCTGCTTTGCTGAAAACAGAGCAGCTTGAGACCACTGGACTAGAGGAGGCTAAAAGCACACACAAGCCCGTTCTCTTTAAAATGAAATATTCAGCAGCGAGACGAAATTAGTGACCATGAAAAGGGTTTTGAGGACATAAAACTAGAGGACAGATTCTGTCGGAGCATTTCAAGGCATTGGAAAGGGGGCTCACCTCCAGGGCAGTCAGTGGCGATTGCGCTGGAAAGGAGAGCGCTGTAATCAATCTCGGTGCAGCTGCAAACAGAAGAGCCATCGGGATTACAGCTTTTGCAGTTGGATTGCGAAAGAAAAAAGGAATCAGATGAATGTGTCAATAATGGTCTCCACATGCACCTGGTAATTCATGCCCAGATGATACATTTGGCAAGATCAAAAATAATATGGTTAAACTTGAAGAGGGGATTTCTACCTAGATCAGTTAGAGATTTCTCCAATTTTCATCAATGCACTTAAATTTATTTATGATTTCCTTATTTGAAATGAATGAGTATTTAAAAATATCTTGCAAAAGACTTTTTAAAAAAAAATGGTTTAAATAATAGGTGGATAAAAATAAGGGGGATATATCCTCTTCACCAGACACAGGTATAATTTTCAGTGACAATTTCTAAAAATAAAAACAATTTTAATGTATGTAGAGCACATAATTTTGCTGCCATTTGCTAAAATTAGAATGTGAAACTGAGATATGTTTGTGTGGATTTCCTATAAAAAAGCCAATAGATAAGCACAAGGTGAGCTCAGTCTGAATGGGATCCTGAGCATCAGAAAGTAAGAAAGGCTTTCAAAATACTCAATATCCTTCCAGATTACCCCCATCCAAAATTTGGCCAAAATTAAGTTGGAAACAGATTCCTCAATCTAGATCCCATTTTTGTTTCCTTCAATTCCCCTATTGGGTTTGTAAAAATCATAGATGAGCCGATTCAAATGTGTGTACTGCACAAAAACGATTCATTCCTCTTTCAAAGCACAAAGAAGAAAGGTTTGTTGATTCTCTTGCCTCATCTTCACTCCTCACAATACTCTTACTTAGGACTTCTGGGCCTCAGATATGAGGCAAAAAGTGGGAGCAGGGGGCACCTAATATACCCACTCTGACTACTCTCACTTAGACATCATTTCCTAATGTTTCTTCTCCCATAGGTACTTAATTAAGTGGTAGACAAGAGTACAAAGTTGAATAGAATACACCACTAATAGTATTTACAATTTTCTTTCAGAAACATCCATCTTTTCATTCATGAACACTGGATAAACTCTGCAATATGGATGAATGTCGTATCTCCCAAAGTTGCAAAGGCATGTGTGCCTGGGCTGACTAGACAAATAGGACCTATTATTCCCAATAACTTTGCTCTAAACCACCTCATCTAAACTTTCTAGGGTTTTTATTTTCTGCTCTCTTGCTAAAAGATGTAAGGCAATCAACGTTGGTCGTCATGGATCAGGTAGCAATTGAGTGATTATTTAGTTACAATTGACTTTAATGAATATAAGTTAAAAGAAAACTATTTCTCCTTTCCATGCTCTTAGAGAACACACTGGAGTCAATCAAACTCAGTTTTAAAAATCAAAATGAATCAAGAAAGATAAATTTAAGGAGCTGTGAGAACGATCTATATCGGTAAGGAATAAAATATAAGAACTAGCTTCAGGTATCTGTATTCACTCAAAACATATTCAATTTATAAAATCTACCCTGATATAGGCTGCTTTCAGGATTAAAATGAAAAACCAACTGAATTATCTATGTTTATTTTAATTTTGAAAAATGTTAATGCTTCCTCACCAATTTGCTT
Organism: Pipistrellus hanaki; assembly: GCF_964339955.1. NCBI lineage: Eukaryota > Metazoa > Chordata > Mammalia > Chiroptera > Vespertilionidae > Pipistrellus > Pipistrellus hanaki. The sequence continues at coordinate 39,775,269 of NC_140507.1, read as the reverse complement.
CTATATTAATTAGATAAATATAAAAATATTCAGCTGATTTTTTTCTACATGTAGGAATATTAAAAATATAAAACAATGGTTTTACCATAAAAGTTATATATTACTTAAAGCATATTTCATCTTATGCCCCCAAAAGTGATATTTAATTTCAATAAAACATAAGATATGCCTGTAAACTATGTATGTAATCACTGATTATTTAATTTAAAAAAAACACAAAGAAATTTGACCCACTCTTCTTTACCCTTCATAGAATAAGGATATATTTTAGTGTAGCCAGGTTTTGTTACTTTAAAAAAGTGTATGGAGATTTAAAACCTTAGTTATTTCATAAGTAATACAGGGCAAAACTTATCATTCATGTGTGTATAACTTATCTTTCATTTTTAAATGACAAAATACTTGTTAATTGCTGTTTAATGTCCCTGTTAAATACTGATTAATCAAATGATTTAATAGCTATGAAACAAAAAATAAATAAAGCAAATGAACAAAAGATCATATAAGAATGTCAAACTCCTTCAGTTACCAAGTACATTTATCTTCTTTTACTTGAGTCTGAGAAAATATATATTATAGGTGTTGATAAATGATGATGATAGATAGATAATATATTTATATACTTATACACACTTATGTATTTTCCTCAAGATAAAACTATCAATTCACCAACAAATTTCTATATTTGAAGGCAGACATGCTTTGGTTTGCTTATGATGAAACATTTTCTATGTAAATGAATTGCTTCTGAAGCTGTCTGGCTTGTCAAATGCATAAGGCATACAAAATAGTTACAATTCAGCTAATTATAATATATTATCTTACAGGCCCCAACTTCATTAAGGAAAATGCAGAACGCCATTAAGATGTGTGAAGAATAATTTAAATGATGACTTTTTTGATGGACTAATAAGAGTTTGTCATATTTATAAGAAGTACAGACTTGGTGACAACAACAAAATAAATTTCTAAATAATTTTATAGCAAAATGTTTTTTCACTAGTAATTAAGAGTTTAGGAAGTTGAAGGTAGGGAAATGTAGGAAGAAAGATTTGGAAAACACATACTTTTCATGATAGAATGATAGTTTTTAAAAGATAGAATTGAAGTCCTTATCTTTTCTATTCATGTTGTTCCTAGAGCAAGTCTAATTGCTTTCTAGTTTTCCATTTGGGTCCCTATTTGTGTAGCCTATTGTTAATATTCAAAAGATCATCCACATTTTGATACATTACAACAATTAAAACCACTTAAAACCAAATAATATGTAATTCAAGGTTTACACTGCAGTTTAGATTTATCATTAGGATCTGCTAACTGACTTGAAATCTTACTTTCTATACCTTTTCATTGAAATTTCAGTGAATATTTAGAAGTACTGAAAAAACTCTCAGACTTTTTTGAGAAGTTTAGAAATTCAAAGAGATAGTATGGAAAACAACATTCGGAGGAATCTGAATTAATTTTCTCCTGCTGGGAGATTGTACCCCATGCTTTTCCTCAGGAAAAATTACATTGCCCATATGTTGTACTTCCAACTGAGACTTTTGTGTTTATTTTTGCCATTGAACAAACACTTAAAGGACAGACACAGTGACATGTACTTGATAATAGTCCTCCGTCCTCCACCCTCTGTCCTTCTTACATGTTTTCCAGCAGCCCTCCTTGATTCAACTGTCCTGTAGCCCATCCTGACCTTAGGAGTAAGATTGTGATCTGAACAAGGCTGGTAGCTGACCTTCCATGGTTTTGTTAGTTTGTTTGTTTATTTTGCTTTGTGTTTTTTTTTGTTTGTTTGTTTTAGCAAACAAGAAAGACTGTCTTTATTCTCTGGCCCTGTGTTTTTGTGGATGCTAGGATACCAGATTCACCTGTTTCTACCAATTCAACAAATACTGTTTGAGCGCATGCAATGAGCCAGGCACCATTCTAGACACTGAGGATGGAGCAATTAACATTAAGCCTTCATTGCACTTCCATCTCAACCCTGAGAGAGGCTGACAAAATAAAACTGGCCAAGAGAAAAACGCTTTGATTTTTATGATCTACCCAGTTAAGTCTTATGAAATTGGTATCCCATATCCAAACCTTTATTTGTCATATGTTTCATTTCTACTAGTTTGTTTGTGGTATCTTGTAGTTGTGGCCAAAAGTTTCCAAAGGACAACTTAAAAGTTCCCTATTTCCTGGCAGGCATGGTTGAGCATTGACCTATGAACCATGAGGTCACAGTTGGACTCCTGGTCTTGGCACATGCCTGGCTGTGAGCTTGACCCCCAGTGTGGAGCATGCAGGAGGCAGCCGATCAATGATTCTCTCTATCATTGATGTTTTTCCCTCTCTGAAATCAATAACATATTTTTTAATTCACTATTATTAGAAGTATCCATAGATTAAATAGTCATATGAATATTGACTTATTTTAATTATTTTACTCAGTTTCTCAATTATGGATCTTATTAAAAAAAAAAAAAAAACACTGCATGTAATAGTATTTCTCACTAAAATTAAAATATTTATTTTATTAGCCCACTTTTAATTATTACAAGAATTTGAGAATTAAGCTAAATGAGAAATATTTGTTAGAACCATTGGTATGACCAGCTTCTGGATTTAATAAATCTATAATTGAGAGGACATTTTCTAAAATTGCAGAGCTACATTTACATATTTCCTAATGTGACTTGCAAAAGTGAGATAAGTTCTTTACATGCTGAAATGTAGAACAATAAACTCTATATACACTAAAAGCTGAATCCCCATAAAAAATAATGACAAGGTCAAATTGTATCAAATAAAAACTCTTTATTGAGTCCCTACTCTTTTAAGGTACTCTGTGATTTACTCTTAAGTGTTCATAGTAAGAAAATATAAGTTCTCCAAGGACCTAACAGTCTGTTTGGGGAGACGAGATTTCCTCAATGGTTGAGTGTCAGCCTATGAACCAAGAAATCATGATTCTCAGTCATGGCACATGCCTGTGTTGACTGCTCAATCCCTAATGGGGAATGTGCAGGAGGCAGCCAATCAATGATTCTCTCTCATCATTGATGTTTCTATCTTTCTCCCCTTCACCCTTCCTCTCTGGAATAAATAAGACATATTAAAAAAAACAAAAACAAGTACCTGAGGTGGGTTCTCTAAAAAGAGTAAATTTATAGGCAAGTAATCCATTTAACAAGTTATTTAATAGAATTTTGATGTAAGAAAGATAAAACAAATCAAAGAATAGTAAAAGAATATAATAAATTAACAGGATAAATAACCTATCTTAACAACTATGTTCATTATAAGATATAAACAAAGAGGACATAAGAAAATGTCAACATTCAAAATGATGAGAAAATATATAGAAATATGTTTAGAATGATTTTAAGTTGCATCAACCTACATGTTATACATTTGTTACTAAGATTTTGTTTTCCTAACAATTTTTAAGTTGAATTTATAGAAATGTTTATTTTGTCTAATTTCATATTTTCCAATAAATATTTTTTTTAAATCTTATTGAAATCAAGAAGACAATTCTTCATATAAAATGTACCCACAATTAAAAGAACTTGTTTTTACATTTTGTGTTTCATGTCAATATAAAGTATTTTTTCTTTGCCTTACAAAGATTTCCAGTCCTACTATGCAGGAGTGGTTAAGTATGTTGATTTATTTTCTTTACTAGAGGTCCGGTGCATGAAATTCATGAACAAGACGGGGGGCGGGTTTGTCCCTCAGCCTGACCTAAACCCTCTCACATTCTGGGACCCCTAGATCCTAGCTGCTCACCTGCCTGCCTGCCTGATCGCCCATAACCATTCTCCCCTGCCAGCCTGATCGCCCCTAACAGATCTTTGCTGCTAAACTGATTGCCCCTAACTGCTCTGCCTGCCTGTCTGATCACCCCTGACTGTCTCTGCGTTGGCCCCACCGCCATGGCTTTGTCTGGAAGGAAGTCTGGGAAATGTCTGGTCTATCTGGTCTAATTAGCATATTACCCTCTTATTAGTATAGATCATTAGTATATATATATATCTATATCTATATCTATCTATCTATATATCTATATCTATATCTATCTATATATCTATATATATATATTCTTCAGCATTGCAGTATTCCTTTTTCAAGTGACATTTAAAATCTCAAGAAAGATTAATATAGTACTGAATAATGGTGGCACATGTGTAAAACATTAACACTGCCCTTTACCCATCTTGCATATTTCACATTTATTTGTTTAAAATATGAGCAGTACCACATGACATCAAGCATCTGGCATACAGATGGAGAATTGTGGGTACCAAAATATCAGAGCTATTTTGGTGGAGTAATGAATACCCCTGCATATGTTGTATTTGAAAAAGAAAGTTTTACAGTTTCATGCAAAGTGCAAACACACACACACACACACACACACACACACACACAAAATAAAATAAAATAAAATAAATATATAGCATATTATTCTTAACTTGGAAAAAATTATGTGATGCATTAATGGATATCACAAAAGATAAAGATCTTTGGATAAGATTTAGTCATTTAAAGTGAAAATCCAAGATTAAAATAGCACTTGATGGACTTGGAGAGTAAAGTGTTATCATTAGGTAGAAACAGCTGATGAGGGGTTTAAGCACACAGGCATGAACTTTGGCAAAGAAGACAGGCTTCTTCCAGTAGGTTTCATGTTTATTTATTTTTTAATTTAATTTAATTTTTTAAATATATTTTATTGTTTTTATTTTTTTACAGAGAGGAAAGGAGAGGGATAGAGAACTAGAAACATCAATGAGAGAGAAGCATCAATCAGCTGCCTCCTGAACACCCCCCACTGGGGATGTGCCCACAACCAAGGTACATGCCCTTGACCAGAATTGAACCTGGGACCCTTGAGTCCATAGGCCAATGCTCTATCCACTGAGCCAAACCAGTTTTGGCTAGTAGGTTTCATGTTTATATAGAGAAAAACATAGAAGTCAAGTAATTTACGGAGATGCTTCCAAGACCACATGACTGACTAAATCAAACCAAACTTTCAGAGCCAACGTCATCAGTAGTTTGATATAAACCTAAGTATGGATATCACAAAGAATCACATTCAATATGTTCTCTTTTCTATAAAAAGCTTCAAATTTATTTTCCACTCAACTTCTTATCTTTTTAATTTTTTTATATTGCTGTTACCTTTTAGGTATTGACCCTGTTACTGATACCACTGTCACAGATTTTATTTTTTAATGCACTCGAGATCCTCTACAGTTCATTCAAAGTACAGTGTCACATAAAATACAGAGGAATTGAAGAGGCAGCCTGTATCCTGCAGTGACACTGTATAATTGAGCTGGACAAAGGTAAGTATTATAAATGGAAAGTGCATATGTAAAAACATACTACAATGCTAGAGTATGTTTCCAGGGGAGCAGAATAGTGTTTTATTCTCATGCTGTTAACTGAGATGACTTGACTATAAAAATATTGTCAGTAGGAAATTAATTTCTAAAAAAAAGTCAGTCCTTAAATGTAAGTCCATGTTTTTTAATCAAATATTTGCTTTGAAAAATTTGTCTCTTGAAACTTTTTTCAGGTGCATAATATTCCAGAGAGTTTTACTTAATCTAAGTTTACATCCAAATATTTTATCCATAAAAAGGATAAATAGATACCATCACTCCCAATAATTTCATCATTTAAAAGTCAGTCAAATATAGTTCAACACTATATTTGTGTTAAACAGTGTATGCTGTAGATCAAAGCATTTTTTCATTTGAATTTTGCCATGTTGATCAGTTAATTTATTCCCTTTTATTTATTTCTTATTTTGCAAGAATAGTTAGACAAAATTATCAGCATCCTGAAAGGTTCATTCTAGAAATAAAATCATGGTGTATTTTGTCTTTTTCATGAGATATTGACTTCAAAACCTCCTATTCAACATTAGATACAGGGGTGGGCAAAAGTAGGTTTATGAGTTGTGATTATGTGAAACACAATTTATTCTTGTGTTATTTATTAAGTATTGTATTATATTCCATGTGAACAACTATAAACCTACCTTGCCAAACCCTAATCATAATATCTGTATATTTATGTGAAGCACATTCTGCCTTCAAGTCACAATCGATAGAACAGAACAGCATTAGAATCAGGAGAGGTGATTCCTCTCCTTTCTATAAGAGAGAAGAAATTAAATTCCTTCTGAAGGAATTCACATGCTTTTCACTCCACAAAACTCCCCATAGTCCAAGCAAATTTTCCAGTGTATTTTGGTCCTATATATCGATTTTGTAAATTAGTAATCCACACAGGAAATCTAATGTCACCCCAATAAAATTTAAAATAAATAAATAAATAAGAATGAATCCTTTCCAAAGATTTCAAAACAGATTAGAAATACAATGGCCATTGTTTGCGTGTCAAAGATGAAAACAATGTGTCTAAAGTGTTTACTCAAAATAAGAGAGGCCATATAAAGGACTCTTGTTCAATATGCTAGGGAATAAGAGAACTCAATGTGTGTGAATCTGAGAACTAGTTACAGGACATAAAAAATTAATAAATTATTTGATCAATTGTAACTGTTGTTATCTTTAAAAATTAAACTACTTTGTATCCCAGACATCCTTGGGTTTTTTGTTTTATTTTCTTTTGTTTGTTGGAGCTAGGGATGCTAAATTAATCTAACAACTTAATTTTCTTATTTTTAGAAATAATAACTTATGAAGTGAGCTGTTCACTTAAGTAATTTTTTTCATTAATATAGTAACTATAAAAGTATAATAGAAAAGAGAGAGAAATTAATATGCAAAAATTTTACCTAGAACCTATACATATTAAACAAATCCATCTTGCTGTTAATAAACATTAAATAGTGGTTTCAAAATTTGCAAAATATTTCATAAGGTTCTTGTAAGAAGGAGCTGTATAAAGTGTTTACTGGAGTGCCGGATATAGTGAGTACTACATAAAAAAATGTCAATACTATAAATATGTATGTTATTTCAGTCATATTAATGATAATAAACATAGTCAGTAGTATATTTATGGGACAGATGCCAGGATTTGAACCCAACCACTGATAAAGAATATACTAATATAATGACTGTGGCCAACTTACTTAACCACACTAAACTTCAGTTTCTTCATTAACAAAGAGGAAAAGAGTAGATAAAGATGTGCTCTCTCATAAATTTAGAGGAATAATTAAATGTTAAACTACAGCTTAGCTGGTTGTGGCTCTGTGGTAGAGCATTGACTGAGGAACCAAGAGATCACTAGTTCAATTCCAGGTCAGGGCACAGGCCAGGTTTTGGGCTTGATCCCCAGTAGGGGTCATGCAGGAGGCAGTTGATCAATAATTCTCTCTCATTGATGTTTCTTTCTCTCTCTCTCTCTCTCTCTCTCTCTCTCTCTCTCTCTCTCTCTCTCTCTCTCTTAAATAAATAAATATTAAACTACAAGAATTAGATAATAATACTTAAGTAATAGTGATGTTCTTATTTTTCTTATGTTTAGTATTTAGAGACTAAAATTACATGTCCTTTAATTCAATTATCCATCTGATGCTTGACATCCCTTGACAAACCTGACAAGTCATGTTTCTATATTTAAACATCTCTAGTGGCAGTAGTTTCTCCTCTTTGAAAAAGAAGCTATTTCTGAACTTTAAAATTTCTTTCTAAACTGATTCAAAAAGGTGAGTTCGTAAATCACTGAACCATTTCTATCCCTGGCTCATACACACTTAGATCCTATGTCTTCTCCATGTGACAATCTTTCAAGCAACTAAAGGCAGTTATGTACCTCATAAGTAGGGTTGCCATACAATTTGTTGCCAAAACTGAGACACGTTTGTGAGTAAAAGGCCAAGCATAAAAACTTATGCTAGAATAACAGGTATAAACCTCTGCTATAGCAGGGAAACTGGGAAGTATAGTAACCTTCCGTGATGCCTTCTCTCCATTAAGTAAAATACTCTCAGTGCCTGCAACCCTTCCTTTTATGATTCAGGACTGTTTCCATTTTTTTCTTTTCTTTTTTTAAAAATAAAAATATATTTTATTGATTTCAGAGAGGAAAGGAGAGGGAGAGAGAGATACAAACATCAATGATGAGAAAGAAAGATCATTGATCAGCAGCCTCCTGCATGCCCTTTACTGGGGAGAGATCCAGGAACCCGGGCATGTACCCTGACGGGAAATCAAGCCTTGACCTCCTAGTTCATAGGTCAGTCTTCAACCACTGAGCCACACCATCTGGGGAGGACTGGTTCCATTTTAATGTATCTCTTCTAATTTATTTGAATCTGCATTTTAGCTTAGAGTCCTCTCTAGTGGAATTCAGAACTGCAATCCTATATAAGAAAGAGGCAATATGCAAATTGACCCTCACACCCTCGTGTCACAAGATGGTTGCCTCCATGTTGTCACAAAATGGCCATCCCATGTCATCACAAGATGGCTACCACAAGATGGCTACCCCCATATTGTCACAATATGGCTGCCCTCACATTGTCACAAGATGGATAGCAGGGGAGGGCAGTTGAGGGTAATGGAACTTGCATGGGAGGGCATTTGGGGGAAACCAGGCCTGCAGGGGAGGGCAGTTGGGGGTGATTGGGCTGGCAGTGGAGCAGTAAAATATCAATCATGCTGACAGGGGAGCAGTTAGGCATCAATCAGGCCAGCAGGGAAGTGGTTAGGGGCAATTACACAGGCAGGCAGGCAGGCAAGTGGTTAGGAGCCAGCGGTACCAGATTGTGAGAGGGATCCCAGATTGGAGAGGGTGCTGGCTAGGCTGAGGGACATGACCCAAGTGCACGAATTCCAGGCCTCTATTGGAAAATATGGAAGGCCAAAGCTCAGCAGAAAAATTTAGCAAAGCAACACTTTGTAGACAGAACAAATACATAATCTCAGCATTATAAAATTAATGTTTTTAGGTTTGTTTTATTGTTGTTGTAGTTTTATTCTGAATATTCTGATCATTCATCCTATGGCATGTGAATGCAACTGAGACTTCAATGGGAATATAACAAATTTTATCACTACACTAAGAGAAAACAAAACAAAACTATGATCTATGAGTAGAAAAACCCAACATTGATTAAATACAGAGGTTAAAGAAGAGAATTTGAATATATAACTGAAATGGCTAAAGCAACTTAGGTGATATCTATTTTTTAATATTCTCATTGATTTCAGAGAGGAAGGAAGAGGAAGATAAAGATAGAAACATCGATGACGAGAGAGAATTACTGATCACCTGCCTCTTGCATGCCCCCAAACATGTTCCCTTGATTGGAATTGAACCTGGGATCTTCCAGTCCACAGGCTAACATTCTATTCACTGAACCAAACCAGCTAGCGCCAACATCTATTTTTTAACCTTTTACCAAGAAAGTAGGAATTTATGTAGAACATCAAAACATATTTCCAAACAAATATCTCTTTCCTTCCGTCAATTAACATCTTTATTGATAAATACATATGTTCATAGCAGCACAATTCACCAGAGCTAAGATTTCAAAACAGCCTAAGTGCCCATCAGCAGATGAATGGATTAAAAAACTCTGGTACATCTACACAATGGAATACTATTCTATGGTAAAAAAGGAGTTCTTATCATTTGCAACAGCATGGATGGAACTGGAGAGCATTATGCTAAGTGAAATAAGCCAATCAGAGAAAGATAAATATCACATGATCTCATTCATTTATGGAATATAATGAACAACATAAAATGATGAACAAAAACAGATTCAGAGACAGAGAAAAATTGATTAGAACATCAAACTTCTGAGGAGAGGTAGGGGAGGGTGCGGGTAAGGGAGAGAGATCAACCAAAGGACATGTATGCATGCATATAAGCCTAACCAATGGACACAGACAACAGGGGGTGAGGGCATGAGAGGAGGGTTGTGGGGGGAGGGTAATGAGGGAATAAAGGTACATATGTAATACCTTAATCAATAAAGAATTTTTTTAAAAAAGCATGCAAAAGTGATGTTTAAGAATTTAAAAAACTGGTACAAGGAGGTCTCTCACATAACTCATGAAATGTATTATATTAATAATGACCTAGTTCTGAAGTGAAGTCCCTCCCCAGTCTCTAATCTGATCGCTCTAAACTTTGCCAGAAACATTTTCCTAAAATCACAAAAATATAAAATTATAGTTTATTTTATGAAAAACAATTTTAGGGTGATTGTCTAAATTTCTAAAATAGTAGAATGTTAGCAGGCATCATGGTCAACTTTCACAGTGAAATATATATCCACATTTTAGTCAAACTATAATACCTTGTATTTTTTTATAAATCAGCCTAATAACATTGTTTCAAAGGAGAATTAGATCTTTTGTTTGGCTTAATTTTTTTTTTTAATTTGAGAGAGAAACATTTAACCTTGTTCTATTTTCCATCTTGGTAATAGCCAACAGACGGTGTAGTGATCATGAATGTGGCACTTTCATATACATGAAAAGGGGGCTTGGCATTATCCCATACTTCCTTGTGCCAACTAAACATTCCAGTATTCAAACTCCAAAAATAGGCCATCAGGGCCATATGCCTTATTAAATATGACTGGCCTTCCAGTATCCACATTATCATCATTGAAGAGAACACTGACATGAGTGTATGTATCAGTAAAACTGACTTAAGCTATTAGAATATGAACATTTATTTGAGTTAAAAAGTATCTTACTCATCCTTTACTTTGTCTATGGAATTTAATATATAATTGATTTCAGAGAGGAAGGGAGAGGAAGAGATAGAAACATCAGTGATGAGAGAGAATCATTGATAGCTTGCCTCCTGCACACCTCACACTGGGGATTGAGCCCACAACCTGGGCATGCGCCCTGACCGGAATAGAATGACTTCCTAGTTCATAACACTCAAGCATGCTGGCTTGGCATTAGACATACACTTTTAATTAGACTAAACACTTCATAGATTTATACATTTAAAAATGGGGGGAAAATGATTGAGGAAGACAATTTAGGTGTATTCATGAAGTAGAGAGTCTCTTTTGAGAGAACAGCAAGATGGGCTGAAGACAGAATGCTTTAATGGTATGAAGAATGAAGAACAAGGAAGAGACAAATAAAATGATCTGAATGGCTGGGGCCACAACGTCAGTGTTGTTTGGGATCAGAGTTGGCTTGGTGTCTGGGGGTGGCTGACTGGATGTACCACCTTTCTAGTCAAAGTGGAACATAAAGACAGGAAAGTTATCTAGCTTTCATTTGTTGCTAGGACACCATCCACAGGAACAGCTACATTTGAGTGAAGGAAATTATTTCAACAAAACATTTCTAAAACATCAACTATTTAAAATATTTATTGGTTGAATGATTTCACTGGTACTTATTTGGGGATAGTAATAGGATTGTACATAAGAGTTGTTGGGATCTAGAGAAACAGGCTGTAAGTGGCTGAAAAACAATATAAAAGCGCGCCACAGAGATAAAGGGCTTTTAACTGATGGTGTGTTTGTTTGTTTTTTATCCGTGAGAGTGTTTACTTTTTACCTCCAACTATATAATATATTATTTTAATTTAGCTTTGCTTTTTCTTTTAATTTCATATTTTCCATCACCATTGTGCAGATTTTTCATGAGGAAATTAATGAATTAAGAACTTAAAAACCAAACAAAAAACCCTGAGACTGATTATTACTCTTTATGGTAAAGGACCTTTATAAAAAACTTAAAACTATTTACCACAGGATAAATGGAATTGTCACAGGTTCTCAACTCTGTTGTATAAAGCTGAACATCAGCATTTTGAAATGAGAACATCACTTGATTGAGTGAAAGGTTGAGAGAAATCAGATCAAATGGAACGTTCCTGAGTAGAATACCAAAATAAAAATCTAGGTTTGAAGTAGAGAAATAGTATTATCGCTGGTGAATACAAGAAACTGAAAACATGGCATTGCACACACACACACAAACACACAAAAGTACTTTGAGAATAAACCAAACACACACACACACACACACACACACACACACACACACACACAAACAAATTAGATCATTTGACTACTTTAATGCCATCTCTTTCTTTTGGATGAATAGTTAAAATATTATCAGTGAGTGTAGATTCAACATATGTATTCCAAAAGTAACATGTCAAAACTTTTATTTCTGTGAGTTCTTTTCCTAGGAGCTGATGTAATCTTGGATGCATGGATTGCCTTTATTGCTAATTCCTGGAGTTTTCAGAGCAGGTAAAGCTCTGCGTCACACTGGCACTCACTCACCCTGCACAGTGACAGAGTCCGCACCCATGCGCACCGAGAGCTCTGCTTAGCAGTTTGGAAACAATGGTGTTGCATTTATTGCTTGTCTTTCTATAGACGATAATTTTTTTAAAATATAAAAATAAATTTATGTCTTTGTGTATGTGTTTATTTTTTACTTCCCTCTCTCTTCCCTCAGAACAATTCTTTCTACAATGTAGATGCTAACTAGATTGGTGATGATGATGATAATGATGATGATGAACGATGATGATAAAAATAATATAATGGAGCCACTTTAAAATGGAGTTGGAGCTGCCATCCCAGAGGAATGCCTTGCAGGTCTTACTCCTCAAACCTTTGGAATATTTAAACTGGGCAAAACAACCTTTCAGTAGGTCCTACGGCAACACTGTATTCCAACAACTGTTTGGAGACATAACAATTAAGCAGATATGACTTGGGTAAAAACACAAATCTAGCTTATAACTTCATAGCAAAATAAAAATGCTTCTTAATAAAAACAACAGCTTTCTTTAGTTAAATCAATTCTTAATTAGATTCTATTTGCTCAGACATTATTTAAATTCAGTGTTTTGTGGGTCAAAATGCCATTGCTTCCACATTTACCTGCTATTTAGATATCATCAAAGCAAGTTTACTCATCATTTACTCAGCACTTGACACCATTTAGGAATGTCCCTTTCTTTTAAATTTACTTATGTAATTTTTCACTGAAATAAGGAGATATTTAAACTAAATATCAATTCCAAAAGTATCAAACATTTAAAAAAAAAAAAAGCCTAAAATTTCAAACTTAAAATGGAGAACTTATGAATACTAAACTCAATGTAGCTCTCTATTTAATTCAGTCTGATCTGTAAGACAAAAATTAAAAACTGGGATCTCAATTTATAATTGTACAGATGAAAAATGACTTTAAAAGCCTTTGGTGGAAATAGCTGAAGGCTTCTCTTGGAAAACATTATTATTTTCATTTTTGGCAAAACCACAAACCACACGTTCTAATTCTCAGAGCAGAAAATGTTAGCAATTTCCCACTGACAAGAAGAAAAAAGATAGATCTTCTGAATGTTCAACTACTCCTGGTCATAGGTTGGAGAATAGGAATTTTCACTGGGAAACTCCTGCAAAGCTGACTTTTTTTTTTCTTCTGAGGGACTCTATTTTCTTCAACTAAAGGGAAAAACAGTAACTATGAATCTGATGTTGGCCTTTCTTTACTTCAGCAGACATTAAGTTTGTGTATTCCGAAAATCTAGTCAGGATAACTTGTACTGTTTAAGATAGCATCCATGAAGTTAAATTATACTGATTTGCTGTGATTTGAAGAATGTATCTCTTGAGCTAAAATTAACTTTGTGTCTCTTTCTCTTTAGAAATATGCCTAACTCTGATTATTCTTACATTTTTTTAATTTTGTCATCATCTTTTATTTTTCTCTCTTTCTCTCTGATCAGTCTTGTAACTATGGTTTTAGATATTATTTTTACATTTCTGTTCATCAATAACATGAAATAATTTTTGCAATGTATCTTTAAAATATTCTCTGTGCTAGCACTTTTACATAATTATAAAAAAACATTTAATTATAAAAGACATTAAAATAGTTGCTATCAAGACTATTATTACATGTTAAAAATGATGCTCAGATAAAAATATTGTAAAACATCACAAATTTAGTAAGAAATGAAGATGTCAGACACTAGTGCTTATGGGTTTTCAGTGCTAACATGTTACTCCTATTTCCCCAAGATTTATTGATCCCTTGCAGTGTCTATATCTCTTTATTTCTGCCCTAAGCTCAATGCTTCTCTTACTGTCACTTTCTGCACATGTCTGATAGTTGTACTTCCTCTGACTTTCTCATTTATCTCTTTCCTTTCCTACTTTACCTTGTTGGGTATCTACCTGAACTAACACCATAAGAAATCTGGTAGAGTTTTGGTAATTATGAGATTAAGTTTTATGCACTTGTTTTAAAGCATGCAAGAAGCTTTGATTCTGGCTTTGATTGCTACTGAAATGTGGGTTTCAGGGTGCAGACTTCTTCTAAGGGGTCCCGATGAAGTTGAAGAATAAATTTGTGGACTAACAGATTTTCTTCATAAAAGTGTAGAAGTTTATTGGAAGCATATTCAAACTCCATCTGGGCAGGGGTGTCCCCAAAGGTGACCCCTGGGGAGAGAGGGGCCCAAATGGGAAAAGCCTGTTTTCTCTCTTCCTAATGGGAAAAAATCTTAAATCCAAAAATCTAAAATATGTAAATTTGCCTTGAGTCCCTTTGTCTCTGGTTTATATATGCCTGATCTTTGTCTGATCCTGACCCTTTCTACTTGGACGTTCCTTAATCTAGGATCCCCTTGCTTTCCTCATTGGTCACTCTGCTACATGGTATGTTTCAAAGCTCATTTGGTGCCCCCTTATCTTGTAACATTTCTCTATCCTCTGTGAAAATGTTTCTTTTGTCCTGAAAGCTTGTAATTTTTCTTTATCCTCTGTGAATGTATATTGTCCCCACCCCCCTTATTCTGTGGCATTTTTCTATCCTCTGTAAGATAAATATTTTGCCCCGTTATGCATCCCTCTCCCATGGACCTCTCTTTATTCCCTAGGACTGTCTGTTTTGTCTCTAAAATTCCTTTCACTACTAAATGTATATACTAGGTAGGTAGATATATACACATGAAAGAGGCATACGTGTTTGAATTGTGAGCCATCTATATAAGCCCCCCTCCTGCCTTTCTTTTCTCCCCACATTTTTTTTCACTTTTTTTCCTAAATTCTGCTTTAAAAATCTTATTTTGCTTCTACTCTGCATGTGAATTCATCAGAAAAGAAAATTAGTACCTGGGTCAGTATAAGTACATACACAAATATTTAAAGATAACAAATGATTTCTATCTCAGAAAACAAAACAAAAAAAATCAATATTTTCCCTTTTAAAATTCTACATTGGGAAATGCTTTCTACTCAGAAAGGCATACAAGCCTAAATATTTAAAGAGGGTTTATTTTTCTTCAAAGTTTCTTCTAAAAATAAATGGTAATTCAAAAGATAAAAAGAATCAGCTTGCTGCAGTATTATTCATTCCTCATTTCCCCCCTCACAATATTTTATGTTATTGTCATAGCATATTGTTGCTTATAAAGAAAAGAATAATTACTGGTCACAAAAGAACCTGAGAAAAAGTGTGTTCATTTACAAAGACTGGGAAGATTACTTCATTAATCTATAAGTGCAGGAAATGAGAAAATAATTCTTGAAACATGCATGTGAAATACATCCATACATTTTCCAAGCTTCTATTCCCTTTGTATTTGTATCTCTATGTAAAAGATACTGTGTTGCAGAAACAAATAGCCCCATTAGACACGCCTGCACAGCTGCTGGGCATGTTAAGTTTATTAAAACCGTAGGGCAGATATTTAAAATACATGCTGGATCTCTCTAATGTCATGGGAACTGGTGAAGTGAAGTAGGTATATATATTATATCTTTTCTGACTCAGACCTCACTCTAACTTACATATTCTCAGCCAGTAAATGCAATGGATTCTGCAGTTATCAAATGCAGAGTTGATATATCTTTATATACATAAATATCTGTATCAATTAAAATTGCTAGTGAAGTGCAGACAAAAGTCAAGCATAAAGATTCTTCTACCAAAATCTTCTCTACCTGTTTGGTGTTCTGTGAAAACACTTGGGGTTGGAGGAAGGAGTCAATTCCAAAAATTAGAGACATACAGATCCAAGCAAAAGTGAAGGACTGTGAAGTAATAGTATAACTAGTCATACTGGATGTTTTTCACCTAGTTTTTAAAAATTGGTAACTTAAAGGCAATTATCTATACACTAGAGGCCTGGTGCATGAAATTTGTGTGCGGGTATGGTCCCTAGGCCTGGTCTGTGATCAGGGCTATCTTTCCCAGCTGCCCGTAGCAAGTCCTGCCCTCACTGCCACCTGCCCCTGATTCCACATTCACCATTGGGCTATCGGAGCCTGACAGCCGGGGGAGGGACCAAGAGGTCAGCCATTCCCACCTACTCATTGGCCCTGCCTACACCATGGGTTGCCCTCTGGGTGTGGGGTGAGTGGTGGGGCAAGGGCTTTGGCCTGATGCCACCCACGTCCCCTGCCACCCACTCCCAGTTCCCTATTTGCCATCAGGTGATTGGAACCTGCTTGCCAGGGAAAGGGACCAAGAAGTGGTCAGTGTGCCTCATAGTGACTGGTTGACCTGTCGTTCTAGTCATTCCGCCATTAGGGTCAATTTGCATATTATCATTTTATTATATAGGATAGAAGCCCGGTCATGGTTGGGGGCTGGCTGACATGCCCTGATGAGGGCACCAGATCCAGATAGGGGTCCCCATTGGGGTGCAGAGCTGGCTGGGAAAAAGGGCCACTTGCAGGCTGGCATGCCCATGATTGGGGTAGAGGGGTCCCTAATGGGGGTGGAACCAGCCAGGACGAGGGGACATGATTGTTCTGGTCTCTGTTCTGCCATTTCGGTTGCTGGGCTTTTATTATATAGGATATAAAACCCTAATAGGCAAATAGACTGAATAGCACAACAACAGGATCAAACAACTGGTTGTTATGATGTGCACCAACCAGCAGGGGGCACATGCAGCACATGACAGGCATAGCAGCAGGCAGCAGAGTGTAGAACATGGTGGGCATTGGCCGTGGTGGGATGGTGGAGCAGGTGAGTGAGGGCAAAACATTAAGGCCAGGCACTGGTTGCTGTCATCAGGGTGAGCCTCTGGTGGTTACTGAAAATTCTTTGCTCCCACACACCACAATCCCGCCAGGTGCTCACTCCACTTGCATCTGATGCTGGCGCCGGCCCCAATCGCTTCTCACTGTCAGCAGGTGCAAGCGAGGCTGGTGTCATCAGCTTGTGGGAATGGTGGCAGTGGGAGTGGGGCTGCCTGCAGAAAGGGGGCCAGGGTCTGCGGTGGGAGGGGCCACTCAGGGGCACGGAGGATGGGCCAAGACCTGCCCCTGTACCCACCACAGCCTCTCGGCCCACAGTTCCTTTCAAGGTACATGAATTCGTGCATGGGCCCCTAGTTCTGTAAATAATGAGCAGTCATCTGCTCATTGCTGTAATGAGCAGTGATGAAGAACATAACTTTGAAATCTGAATTGGGCCCTGCAAACTGTCACAGGAGGGGAAAGGTGTAAAGAACTGTTTAGTGTCTTACCCAGAGTAACACTCAGTTATTAAGTACTATTACTATTATCTTTACTGTTACTATTATCTTATTGATAGAGATCATCTCCGTATGTGATACTTGGTGAAAATAAGTATAAGGCTTCTAATGACGTAGGCACTCACCAGAACAGCAGACGCCCTGAGTTTCCCATTGACCTGCCTGTGTGTGTCTAACTGTTCATGTAGTTGTATATCTTACCAGTCCCTGCGGTCCAGGATATGGAATCTGGAGCCAAGCTGTCTGAGTTGGAATTTCAGCAATGCCACTTATCAGCTGTATGATCTTGGCTAGGTCACTTAATCTCTCTGTCTCAGATTTCCTCTGTAAAGTGTTGATAAAAATAGTACCTTTTTCCTTATGATACTTGTGAGGATTCAATAACCATGTATCCAACATTGTCCCTGCATTGTTTGGCACTGAACACCAAATAGCTCTAGGGCTTTCCTGTCTATATGCCTCCTTTTTGTTTGTTTTTTTAAACCTTCTTTTATCAAGAAAGGTGATAAAGGCAATAGTCATAAAATGGAAAATATATATTACATATATGATGCCTTGGAATTGTCTACATTTGTCCTGTGTTGCTTTCCTAGTAACTGAGTAAAGCAGCATATCATATAGTCAATTATATTTATGTGCACAGCACTTTTTAGTGTCCCTGTTGCACAGAAACATGTAAGTGGATTAATAGAATGAAAATAATTATTTTATGCACAGAGTCACTAGTGGAAAGTATTTTTAGTACTTTGAAGTGTTTTTCCCCCCACTTGACTAATTATCAAGAAGCTGCCTGATTGCTGATTGATTGATGACGGATGGAGAGGAGGTTCAGCAGGTGTAAATAGTTTGGTTAGCATAAGTGCTTCCAAGGAAGAAGCCACCCAGTTCTGAGGCAGGCAGAGATACAGATGTCTCTCCTAAGGGTACTGATCTGGAAGGTAAATATCGAATTTGTGTTACAAATTGAAAAGAGTGGGATCTGAAGAGTATCTTAAATATAATTGCTAATGATAACCATAATTCTGCTTCTGATGATAGTGAACAAAAATAGTCTTTGTATTTTAAATGTCGAGGAGACAAAAGAAAGTGAAGAAAAACTTATCAGATAAATCTAACTTTTCTAATCTGATAGTTTAAAAAACTGTAGCTACATATATATGTCAAAAGTGACACATATTGAATAAGTAAATAATAATAGTAAGATAAAAATAAATAAATGTTAAGAATATAATTTATTGCCGGGACCGGTTTGGCTCAGTGGATGGAGCGTCGGCCTGCGGACTGAAAGGTCCCGGGTTCAATTCCGGGCAAGGGCATGTACCTTGGTTGCAGGCACATCTCCGGTGGGGGGTGTGCAAGAGGCAGCTGGTCGATGGTTCTCTCTCATCGATGTCTCTAGCTCTCTATCTCTCTCTTCCTCTCTGTGAAAAATCAATAAAATATATTTTTTTTAAAAAAAGAATATAATTTATTATTACTAAAGTAAAATGAGCACAGAGGGACCTTGAGAGTACTATGCTAAGCGAAATAAGCCGGCCAAAGAAAGACAAGTATCACATGATCTCACTCAGATGTGAAATCTAATGAACAAAATAAAACTGTTGAACAAAATAGATGCAGAAACAGGAAGCATGGAACAGACTGTGCAATCCCAGAGGAAAGCAGGGGTGGGGTAGGGGGAAAAGATCAACCAAAGAAGCCATATGCAGATATACATAACCCATGGACACAGACAATAGGGTGGTGGAGGCCGGGGGTGGCTGGCTTCCAGGGGTCAATGAAAGAAAAAAAAAGGGGACATACACAATACTTACAACAATAAAGATTTCTTAAAATAAAATAATAAACAAAGCTGAATAGATGATATAATAAAGAAAAAAATAAACTGTAATTTTATTTAAGAAGTTATTATATTTTAAAATTTGCACTAAAACTAGGAATTAATACATTTCCATGCTTTTGTGTTACTATATAACACAAGCAAAAATATGACACTTTTTTTTATAAATAATGATAAACTGATTACTTTATTCAACACCATATTATTTTAATGAAAGTCTGTTCAATTTTAGCACCCAGATAATTGTGCTTGTAAAACTTTTTCCCCTTCAGTAGTCATTTGCATATTCAGAGTTGAAGCACTCTGAAAGAGAAAAACAATGAATTCAAGGGAGTCAGGGAACAATAGAAAAACAGGTGAGTGAGAGCCCCTGGATGGAGGTAAGAACAGGCCTGCATCTCCCAGCGTCCATAGTTTCCAGTGTACTCAACACACAGGGCACAACATGAGGGTGAAGGTCAATTTCCCACAATCAGCTCTGCTTTCCCAAGGCTGAGTCAGAATATGTGACCTTAAGCTAGCTACACAATGTACACCTCCTCTTGAGACCAAATCTACATCAGATGATATTAGCACATTGTCTTGGTACATCTTAAAAAAGCTAAATAATATAGAACTTAACAAAGTGGAAGTAGGGAGGGACCTGTGGACAAAATGAACCAATCTACATAGCCATGCACCCAGCTATAAGCAAAACGGATGTAGAAAGAAAGAACAGGGTAGTTATTTTACCCTAAAGAGAGAGAGGGAGGCCTTACCTCGATCTTCCTACCACATGGAAGGGGGAAATGTAATGGAAGACCCCACAGGTGTTCCTATTTCAATCCACAGTAAACCTGCCTACTAGTTACAGTCCCGTTAGATTCTGACAAGTGATGTCAGCAATCCTTCTCCTGGATCATGTACCTGAGAGAAATTCTGGCAGAGCTAGCTGTCATAACCCCTCTCTAGAGATTGAACATGATTTTTTTCCCCCTACAGTATGAATTCCCTCCTCCATGCTACTAAAAGACAAAGTAGGGCCAAATTATAATCAATAGAAAGATCATCAGCTAAATTCAAGTGAGCTCTTATGATATTCCAAACATTTTTCTCAGCAAATAAAAATGAATTACCAATTTGATCCTCAAAACTGCTTATAGCCCTCACCCCCTCCTGACTGTGTCCATTGGTTATGCTTATATGCATGCATACAAGTCCTTTGGCACAAGCGGCGGAATGAGGGGGTGGGGGGATAAGGATACATATGTAATACATTAATCAATAAAGAAAAAAAAAACTGCTTATTGTAGTAAATGCTGTTATTGGCCCACTTTACAGATAATGAAACTCTGATACAGAGAGATTAAGCAACTTTATCAAAGTCTTATACCAAGTAAGTGGTAGAAGTAGAATTTCGTTTGAACCTAAAGTCACCCCCTTAAAAATTAGACTCTAATGTATCGCATAATTACATAGACTGTGGTCAAATACCAGACCCTGTCATTCTAGGAAACTTTAATTACAGATGGTAACACTATTGCTTATCTGATAGAGTTATTGTGAGAATTATATTAAGTCACCTACAAGTCCCATCTCTTTTGCCATTTGAGCTTCCAGTCCCCAAGTGTTCTCAGCTTACTTGTTCCTCATCCAAAGGTCCTTTGTTCATCTTACTCCAGAATGTATTCACTATTTTTTTCTTCCTAGATAAACAAATATCTCATTTCTATTTACTCCTCACAAATACATTAATATTATCTCCTAACTTGAACTGAAATTTTATTGTTTCCACTCCAGCATTTTCCAGTTGAATTTTCTCTTTATTCCTAAACTGTTTCACTATGGAGTTCCAAAGCAGGGACTATAGATAGAATATATAGTATGCTCTATCTATCATCTATCTATCTATCTATCTATCTTATATACTATGTGTATATGCAAAGTATATATAGTACATATATGTAAACTGTGTGTAAAATATTCTATTCTATTTTATTAAATATATGTATCTCCATCATTATTTTTAATCTTCTACAAATGTCAAGAAATTTCATGAATATTCACTAGGGTATCCCTAGAGAATAATGTATGGCACTTAGCAGTCTTCAAAATATATTTATTAAATGAATGAGTGAATGCACAAATAAATGACAAACGAATTCTCGGGTTTTTACATATAAAATATTTTTTTTTCCCTCTCCTAAACCCTGTGAAGGAAAAATCAAGGAGAATATGAACTACTTCCTAGCATTTATCTCCATAAATATGTAGAAATCCCAATAGTATCTAAAAGCTCAATTTGTTTCATCTAGCAAAACACAGAATATTGGTGTCTTTGATATTACTGTGCTTCAGATCTTTAATTTTATGAAAAGCACACCTAGGTCTAATTGCATCCAATTAAGATAAAATCAGAGTACATTGTTGATGTTATTGAATTCATAAATCTAATGCTCAATTACAAAGTGACTCCAAACCACTGCCAAGACCTAGACAACTATGGCCTCTCCTAGAGTTTCTTTTGCAAAAGCAGCCTACATTATAAATCACTTTTATGCAATGAAGGTCAGCTATCTATAGTTAATGGGATGTTTTCTTGCTGGATAATTTATCTATGTTGTGTTTCTTTCATCAGAACACACTTTTGGCTACATATGGCCTGATATTAAAGTGTCTCTATATTTCTCAAGATAAATGATTTAGTGGATGAAAAGAGTGAATTGTATTCATCTTCTGAAATTAAAATAAAAAATAAAAAATTAACATGAGCAGTACTTAGGTGAATAATGAGCATGTTTTCATTTCAAAACAAGAAAATTTAAGAAAATGTTTTTGTTTAACATGGAACAGGACAAGGGAACATTTAAGAAGATATAGATTTGGAGAGATTTGGATTTTTAAAGCAGGAAACAAATGAACAAGTCTAATAGAGGATAAGAAAATTTACATTTTACAAGTCAAAACTACCAAAGTTTTATGCAGAGAATCCCTCTCTGAAGACTCATTTCCTTGAAATGCATGACCTTTCTAACTGCAACAATGTGAGCTTGGGCCTGGTGAACCCTCCAGCCCAAAATCCTTTTCTGAAGGCAGTAATGAGAGATGACCTGAGTTCAAATCCCAAATCAACCACATACTGCTTCTCAGCTTCTGGTCAAGTTTTCTTAACCTCATTTGTAAAATGCAGGTATTCAACATTTGGGCTATTTATGAGGATTAAATAAAGTAATGCCTATTGACCTATTTAATTAATAGTGTACCTGGCTCAGAGTAGTAGTTACACTTTGTTAACTCTTATTTTATTTTTATTACTGAGGAATTGTTCTAGAAATATTTTTCCATGGCATAAATAGGGTAGCAATATGCTCACAAATATCAAGTCTTTACAGGTCCACCGTCTCATGTTATCTCTTGACTATTTTAAAACTAGCAAGGGATTTTGTTAAATAAAGATAAGTGTGCAGTTACTCACTTTGTTATCATATTGTGTGAATATCATATTATATAAATATATGAAATATAAAATGTGATTCCTATTTAAATATAGTATTATATTTTTGATGTTAAATATAATAATTTATAATCATTGTAAAATCATAATAATATATTATTTTGGGCATTATACTCATCATGCAGATTTTGTTTTAGGTTATAATTTTGTAATCTTTCCTTATCTTTGTAGGTTAATTCCAGGCAATATTATAAAGGAAACAAATGAATGAGAATGGACTACAATGCCAGGGCAGGGCAAATATTTATTATTACTTCCTAAAACCACTTAAAATGTTTATATTCTAGCAATATATATTAAAAAAAAATTCATCGTCTTTAGCATTTGCTAATTTCTGTGGCATAATTGTAAATACCTCCATCAAGTGTAATATTAGCAGAAAATAAGCATTGGGAAAATACACACATGGTTGTCTCTCTTGAGCCAGCACATAACCTGACGCTAGCACATCACTACTTCTTCCCAGTGTGCTCCATGTAACAAAAAAACTTCGCCCCTCACTACATCCACAGAAAAATTTAATATCTCACTAAGAATCTGCACATTCCAGATAACCAGATACATAAATGGCTCAGAATTAGGCCTATTATCCAAAAATCATTTTGTAGAGAGATAGTATTCTATAAAATTTAAATGCTGAAAACCTGTTTTAAAATGGTCTACCTTGAACAAAATCAAGGAAAAGATGTGAAGTCATAAGCAATAACGCAACCATTGAGCATAAAAGTGTAAAATAAGATAAATATAAACTGAACAAAAATAAAACAGTCTGCATTGTATCAGCCTATCTTAGACTTCAATGTGCACAGGAATCACATGAGTCTCTTGTTCAAGGCAAATTCTGGTTCACCAGGAGAGATTAGGGGTCTGATATTCCTTAATCATTTCATATAGCTAACACCGATCCCCTGGCTTCATAACCACATTTGAATACCAAGGTACTACATTATTTTAGCTACCGTTAGTTCTTCAAGGATTAAGAAAATGAAAACTTATTTTAGAAAAAAAAAAATGCAGAGTAAGTGAACAGTACTGAATTGTTTTTAGAACTTGAAAACCCAGTCATTCTCATGGGGCATAAGGAAGATAAGGAACTCTTTGGTTTTTTATGTATTAGTTTGTTTGAGGATCCTTGACTGTTGGTGTACTAATTTGTTTGATGACTAGGAAGCTGTATCACACTAGAGACTCCGTGCACAAAATCTGTGCTTGAGTAGGGTCCCTAACGGCTGCTGGCTGCCTGCTGGGGCCTTCCTTCATATCCGCCTTGGCCTGGCTCCACCTGCTCACCTGTTCCATCAATCTGCCGTGGTCCCACTTACCTCAGGACCCATCGGGGCTAGCAGTGCCTCCACTGCTGCCCACTGCCAGCCACCACATCATCGATACCTACCATGTTCTTTACCACCCCCTGGGAGTCCACACACATCTAACTCCTGGTGGGTCAAACTTCCATCCATGGGGAAAATTTGCATATTAGCCTTTCATTACATAGGATAGTTTGGGAAGATGGAACAACTTTATTGAAACTTGAGGAGTAGGCATACACTTCATTCTCTGGGAGTTTTTGAAAGAGGCAATCTCCTTAGTTCATATTGTAACTCACCAGAAGGGGAAGAAATATCTGGGATTTTTAAAAGGTACAAGAGGTTAATCTCCCCTCACTGCTCAGCGAAGACGGGGAAGGGTCAGCTTATTACCCTTCACCTTCTACCCCACAAAGAGCCGGGCTTCTTTCTGGTGCCAAAGGCATAGGGAGGCTATCTCTAAGCCACTGTGTTCTCAGTCCATCTGTGGCATCCTAAAGACATCTAGCAATCATGCTCCAAAAAGATGGGAGGTCTCAAGCTTCTCACTAGGTTTCAGTAGTTGGTATTTCAATAGAATTTGGCTCTCAATATATGAGTTCAGGCTACAGTTTTTGAGATACTTTTTTCCCCCAAAGACAATCTCCTCCATATTTTTCTGGATAGTATTTTGAGAGTTAACATATATAGTTCCTTCTTTACTTTCTCCTCTGTGTAAATAAATAGCATGTTTGGTATCTAGGGACAGCATGTGGCCAACAGCACTATTCTGAGCCATGTTAGAACCTGTGGCAAAAGGAAAAAATCAGTAATAGTTAATGATCCTGTCTTTATTTAAAATTGTGATTATTTCATTTATCATGTATGTTTACATTGATTTCTATTTTTAAGAATTGTGTTATACATTTAATCTTGATTCCTGAGGTTGGAAAAATATTATCTATGCCGCAAAGATAGCATGGAAACAGCAGGAAGCCTTGAGCTAAGGAATGCCCATAGGAAGAGAACAATACATATCTCCTTGGAGGGATGTTAACCTAAATTTAGGATTGCTGGGGGATTACTAGAAATAAACAAATAAATAAGCTTTTTAGTGATTTCAGCATACTATGTGTGCCTTTTGCTTGCTGAGTTAGATGTTTAGAGAATAAAAAAGAAATGTGCTATTTCTTGTATATATGTAAACAAGATAAGATGGCTCATCCACTTCAGTGGAAGCCAGATACTGTTCAAGGAAAGCCTAAGTATTCCCTGAAAAATTTACCTCCTGGAGGATTAATTTCTTTACAAAGAGATTCGTGCAATAGGCCTTCCCCTGGCTGCTGGCACCAGTTTTCCTCCAGCACCCGGGACCCAGGCCTTCGCTATAACTGCAGCCTTCAGTCTTCTCTCCAGGTGGAGCACCACTCCTGTAGCTCCCTCTGCCCCCACCCTCCCCCTCATAGCAGGCATCCCACCCTACCTGGCCACTCTGAGCCTGCATGAGTGCTGCCCAGCGGCCCTGAGTGGTTGGGAGGGCGGGGCCATCTCCATCTTTGTCAGGTTAATTTGCAAACTCATTCTTGATTGGCTGGTGGGCATTGCGAAGGTACGGCTAATTTGCATGTTTCTCTTTTATTAGTGTAGATGGGCCTGTTACATATTCTATCTATTCACTCACCTGTTAAGAGTATCATTTCCTTATTTCACTGAAAGCAAGAGGACCCATTTTCTATGATCATACTAAGGAACCTCAACTCAAAGGCCCTGGATGGTGATGGATATGTGTCCCCAGGGAATTGACTCATAGGCTAAGCTGATCACATGAAATTATCTTGAAAATCTGTAATTAGGAAACCCTGACTGAGTAGCTGCCAGTTAGAAAAGTGGAAGGCACTAAAACCTAATGGTCATGTAAAATCAGAGATGAATTAAATCACATTACTCTATGCAATCCTCTGCATATTTATGCAGGATCAAATTACAAGGGAGAAAGAGAAGGATTGTGAAATTAAGAAATCTGTTCAGTAAAGAGAAGGATAGTTAATAAATATATGGAGCAAAGTGGAGATACAAAATCATACCTGGAAAATAGAGAAAACTTTTTTTAAGGTTCATATCCATTAACTCCCAACAACAATTGGTTGAAAGCTCTCCTGGAGGGGCTGTCATTTGCAGCACTTCAGTCCTGCTCTAGAGGTATATGTGACTGCAGAGGCCTCTAGAAGCAGAGAGAGACAAAGAGTCACAGATAATAGCAACTGGATTTAGGTCAGCGTGCAGAGAAATATCAAGTACTAGAGAGGAACAGAGAGGCGGAGAGGGAGATTAGATTTCTTAGCCGTGTCTCCAAAGTTGAGAGAGAGAGAAAGAGAGAGAGAGAGAGAGAGAGAACATTGTTTAGAGATGGGACCAGCAAAAGCTGCTCCTGCTCTGATCAGTGTGTGCTGAGAGCTACACTGCAGAGCTGAGGCTGAACACTGACCACAAAGAAAGCTGAAAGCTGAAGTGCTTGGCATCATGCATTATAATTACGGGATGCCTTAAAACATAAGTTTATCCCTCAAGTTCCTCTGAGATAGAGCTGATGTTTACACTCTGAACTGGGCCATGTTCTGAAAGAAGGCATTATTGCATACACTGCAAGCCACATCTACCTCAAAGGAAAGAGTGTTTTGACCACAAAAATAAATTTTCAGTGATGAAAGGCTGGGGGTCTACTGGGAGAATAAAGTTGGCAGCCTGTAAAAAATGCAGCTAACCTGAAAGCCATCCTGTAGCAACATACTGGGCAACTACCTCTTTCTGTTGGAAAAATTTAAAGCTGTACTGTGCCATCTACTTTTCAGGTAGGAAATGTCTTAAAGTGGCCTAGGGATTCCCTTCACTCATTCCAAAAAACATGAGATGATATCATCAAGGCATTAATGACTTCTTCATGTTAGAGAGTAAGAATATCTATTCAAAGTTTAAAATGTTAGGCAACTTTAAGGAAAGACTGTAGTGCTTTAAAAATTCTATAAATTGTAATTTTACTAATTAAAATATTAGAAGATAATTACAATAAATGAATGATGTCAAAGTGCTTAGAAGAGCCACATATTTTCATATAAAATTACAATATCCGTGAGTAGCTGAGTTAAAGGTAAAATATTTAAGAGGAAAAGGCAAAATTTTATTAAAACACTGTAGCAAATCATCAAGACTGAAAATCAAACAGTAGATTAAAAGAGACATATAGAGTAACCAAACATAAGTTTAACAAAATAATTCCTGAACTTATTGATTTTGTAACTAATGTAACTTATTATAAATGTCTCAAGGTACGGATATTTTTCTATTTTGAGCTAGTATTTTTACAGAGAAATTTTCTAGAAATAATAAGTTCACAACCAATTCTAAAGCCTATCCTCAGTCATTAGCCCTTAAATTCTGAACTTTGAATTTATTCTCAGCAACTGAGCGTATTTCTTACATTTCTGTGATTTTAGTTCATTTCCTTCCCATATTCTAAGAATCATTTCTCTAGAACTTTTCCTGTCTCTCCTGACTATTGATTTTCATGTCTATAACTCTATTTGCCAAGATAAGCATTTTAGATAGATCACTGAGCTAGAACCTGGTGAGTAAAATTAAAAAAGAGAAGTTTTGTGATTCGAGAGACCAATTAGGAGTATCAAAAGAATTTAACATTAAGAACAATGCAAAAACAAACAAACAAACAAAAAGCACAATAATTAAGCCCTGGACTAAAGGGAAAAAAATCAGAATATTGAAAGAACATTTATAAGAGATGCTAAAGAACATAATATTTAGTGACCCCTATGATGCCCAGATCTTTTCCCTTGGCAACTGAACAGTGCCATTCATTAAGACTGATAAGGGCAGAAGAGAAGTGATCTGTAGTGGCTCTGTGAGTATGTGCATGCTATGGACATAGTATTGGGGTGGGGGGGATACCCTGGTTATGCTCAATATTATTTATATAATTGTAGATTATCTACCTTATGTCCACATATATCTTCTTTTAGTATTATATTTGTCCTATATGATAGAGGTGTCTATTGTGTTAGTCTAATTTCCCTCATAGCATTAGTCAACTGGAATTATTATCATCCCTAGGAAATTTGTTTATAATATGCATAACATTTAACCTGATATTTTCCTGAGTTTGTCTTCACAGAGATGTCATACATTTAGAATAATTATTGAACATTTCAATCAAAGGCCCACCAGATTCTGATATAGAGGCCATCTCCACATTAAAATGGGAAATTTGACCCATCTCTGTAGTCACATCTCTAGACTTAATCCAAAAGAACTCTAAAGGTTGACATTATTTTAAAAATACAACTCAAGTTTACAATTTTTAAATTTATTTAGTCATTTTGTTAATGGGAGTGTCCATCACTAACTCTGAACAAAATATGGAAGTTCAAAGAAAAAAAAGGAAAAGAAAACTTGATACCCCATTCCTGTGAAGCATATATATCCAGTGTCACTAAAAGCAGGCAGAACGTTATTATGACCTAACAAATTACTGAGTTCTATGGTTAGACCACTTCAAATACAAGTCCAAGTAATTTTGGTTAATCTACTTAGGTCCTCCAAAATTTAAAATAAGGCAAAAGTAATATCTTCTTCAAAGAAAATTTTGTGATGGTTAAATGACAGTGAAGGAATGTAATTTTTTATACTAGTAAGCAGTGAGTTATTATTTATGACACTACAATCCTATATAATAAAAGGCTAATATGCAAATTGATCAAACGGCAGAACAACTGGTTGCTATGATGCGCACTGACCACCAGGAGGCAGATGCTCAACATAGAAGATGCCCCCTGGTGGTCAGGGCACTCCCATAGGTGGATCACCACTCAGCCAGAAGCCCAGAAGCTGGGCTCACAGCTGGCTAGCACAGCAGTGGTGGCTGGAGCCTCTCCTGCCTCCACAGCAGCATTAAGGATGTCTGATTGATGGCGGGGACCAGACCTAAGCTATCAGTTAAACATTCCCCAAGGGCTCCTAGACTCCAAGAGGCTCAGGCCAGGCTGAGGGACCCTCCAACCCCGAGTGCTCTAATCTTACCTAATAATAGACAAATATGTAAATTGTCTGTACCTCGGCTATGTCCACAGCCAATCATAGTGAGTATGCAAATTAGAAAGCCAAAGATGGCTTGGAGTGTCCAGTCAGGGCAGGACACCTGCTATGAGAGGGAGGGCAGGGGGCAGGGCAAAGGGATCTACAGAAGAAGAGTGCCAGTGAAGACAATATGGCAGACTCCAGAGTCTGCAGCAAAGACAAAGATGGCAGACTCTGGCCTGAGCGAAGGCCTGGGTCCCAGGTGCCTGAGGTAAACCAGTGTTGGAAGCCAAGAGAAGAAAGGCCTATTGCATGAATCTCTTTGTGCTACGGGCCTCTAGTATTATTATAATTGGGCTATAGGACAACAAAAGTAGTTTTATATATGACCACTGTCCATATGTCCAAGGATAATAATTCTTTACATTTGATAGATTAGTGTTTTATCACTTATACATGTGATCAAAATTTTCCACACTCTGACTTTCTATTTATTAGTTACTTTGATAAACAGACATTTATACTTATAACAAAATACATTTTTTTTTCAGTGCTTTCCTTGCCTGTTTCATGGTTATGAAGTGAAAATGGAAAAAAAAAAAAAAAAAAAAAAAAAAAGGAGTAATTCAGATGGATAAATGCATGTATTAGATTGAGAAAGATAAATCAAGAACAGCACCTAGTTTCTTGGTGTAACTATATGATCAGTGTTATCATCTACTGTAATGGGAAAATTCTAGAAATAGGAGACAAAAGCCAAGATTCTATTTTAAATACGTTAGATTTAACATGATCTTTACCTGTATAATTGAAGATGGTATGGTTGGGTATATGCCTCATGTTTATGGGAATGTTTGACTATGGATTTAAATTTGGTTACATGATATTTAAAGACATGTTGCTGGATGACAGTTTATATACACACACACACACACACACACACACACACACACAGTAGTTCCTCGGGTTACGTCAGAGATCTGTTCCTACTGCTCAACGTAATGTGATTTTTGCTGTCAGTCGGAACCTACCTACATAAGCACCTATGTCACTCACATGGAGCACACACACAGCGGTAATGAAGTGAAACAGTAAAACAAATTTAAAAGAAAGATAACAAGTTCTGACCTTTACTTGTAAATAAATAAAAACCATACAGCACATATGTACATATGTCGAAATGACGGAACATTTTTTTTTTTTATATAAATAAATGGGAGATGGTGACATAACCACAAAACAACGTACATCAAGCCTGACATAAACCAAGGACTGTCTGTATATATAAAGAAAAGGGTGCAAAAATGATGCTGGGATATGCCTGAACTTGTGGAAAAAACACCCTAAGAGTAGTTAGTGAGGCAAAAAATCAGGGACTGCTTTATGATATAAAATCTAAGAAAGGAATGTAATGCAAGAAGAATCCTGCTGAGATGGCAAACAAGATAAAATTTGAGAAACATCATTAGACTAGGCCAGCGTTTTTCAACCGCTGTTCCGCGGCACACTAGTGTGCCGCGAGATGTTGCCTGGTGTGCCGTAGGTGCAGACAAGACAAGAATTTTATAATTTTTCACTATTTTGTTTACTTAATATTTCATAATAAAGTAATTATAAAAGACTTTCTTTGTGTTTATTTGATTCCTATTCAAGAGAATTACTTTATATATAGTCAATATAGGCACAGAGTTAAATTTTTTAACATTTTCTAATGGTGGTGTGCCTCGTGATTTTTTTCATGAAACAAGTGTGCTTTGCCCAAAAAAGGTTGAAAAACACTGGACTAGGCTATATAGAGGATTTTTTTTTTTTTTTATCTTGACAAAAGCAATTTCAATGGATTGGTTAGAGAGAGAGATATTGAGTGATGAGTGAAGAAGTGTAGACAAGGAGGTCAAATCTAACTTTCAAAAGCATTTTCTGCAGTAGGGAAGATAATAAAAATAGAGGAATATTAAGAGGAAAATATGGAATCAAGAAGGTGTTTCAACTTTCCAAAAGGGGAAGTGACATGCTCTAACATCCAGAGCTCGGGAAGGAGGGCTTTAGATCAGACATAGAAGGACACCTGTGGTCCAATTGAAGAGTAGGGAAGCCATGGTATATAGAGACACAGATCTAGGTCTGTTTGGAGGCAGAACAGAAACTGCACTGGATTTATATTTAATAAAAATTGTTGTACTTACAGAGTGAAGAATGAATTGACGTGATTATTATAATATTCGAAGTGAGATATGGTCAAGCCCCAATTAGTGGAAGGGCACAGGTGATGGAAGAGAAGAGGAAGATGACAGACATTAAAAAGAGAATAAACTGGAGTTGATTATAGATTAGAGGCAGACAAGTTATAGGTAAAAGAAAGTATTTGAAGATAATTCCTACTTACTGTCCTTGGGGACAAGTGATGGCATCTTATTCTTTAGCTAAATACTAGAGGGAGGAGGGAAAAGTTTAGAGGAAAAAAAAATATCATTTGATTATATACATTGTAGGTGCCTGGGAGAAGTGCAGGTGACTGACAGATAAATGCTTTGCATTTAAGCCTGTTATTTTAGACCTGATCCAGTCTATGTGCAATACAAGCTGTGATGTCTTTATTTCAATTAATAATAATGGTCAATTTGCTTTTTGATTATGATATTTTTAGCCCCCAGACGCATGAAATAATCAAAATGCATTTAAAAAATAAGTGGAGAAATTGCTCCTGTTAAATTAAACAAATATTAAAACACCTAACATATTATAATATTCCATATCAAGATAAGGCATCAGTACTTTGAATAAAAATAATAGTTTCTGTCTCAGTCATACTACGCTATAGCACTTAAAATAACTGATTATGATAGTGTAGGTTACTTATCTAAAACTTTTAAATGACATAAACTGCATTTCATTCATCTAATTGATTATATGGCCAATGTATAAACAGGGATATATTTAGAATTTCCATTTCCCATCTTGACAGACAAGCATTTATTTTCTGTACATAGTACATATATATTACAATTGTATGCAAATATAGCCTAGAGAACATTTGTGTAGAAATTGAAAATTTTTTTGTTTCAAAGATGTTTAAGATTGGAATGAAAGTAACACATTACAATTTCTAATGTGATTCTTTTCATTTTCAGAAAGATTGTATCTTGCCCAAGGAAGATATGTTCCTTTATATGAATATTTCTCTTTCATGAATTTATTTATTTAGTTTTACCAAAGCTTAGGTAAGGAGGTAACAATGCATCAAAAACAAACATATCTGAGATTGCTATGGAATGTTCCAGATTATTTAAACTTAATTATGGCATTTTGTTTGATTGCTTCAGTGGTGTTGCCTTTCACTATTAATTTGGAAACAAAGCACAGCCTACGTGAAGATTTTTACACACCACTTTGAGATTTTAAGTCATTCTCTACAAAAATGAATATTAAAAATTACCTTTTCGCCAAAACTGGTTTGGCTCAGTGGATAGAGCATCCGCCTGCGGACTGAAAGGTCCCGGGTTCGATTCCTGTCAAGGGCATGTACCTTGGTTGCGTGCACATCCCCAGTAGGGGGTGTGCAAGAGGCAGCTGGTCGATGTACATCTCTCATCGACGTTTCTAACTCTCTATCCCTCTCAATTCCTCTCTGTGTAAAATCAATAATATATATATATATATATATATATAAATTACCTTCTCTCCCCTCTTTCCCTCTCATAAAGATGGCAGTACAAATGGAAAGAACCTTGACTAGCAATCTCGAATAACATGACAGGCTTGTCAATTTAGCACTGCAGGCTTTGCGCATGCGCAGGAGGTGAGAACTGGAAAGTAAACTGTCTACTCTGTGCTAGTCATTATTACAGACTCTGCATATGCATGGTTACATCTAATAGCCACATTTCTGTGAAGCTGGTGTTGCTATTGACTGTTCTCCATTCCATTTTAGAGATGATTGAGTGATGTTAACAGATATCTATTTTCCCAAATTCTCACAATTCAGTGACTGAGCGGAGATACCAGCTCAGATCTAGACCTATCAACTAATAGACTCAAGCTCGACGTACTACATCATTCTGGACATGAAGCAAGTTAACTCCTTAGACTTCTGTAGGGAATGCTGGGCTGAGATTGTTCCTGTGGGCCCTTAAAATTCTGAAGGCATTTTACTATTTGTTTCTAGCTCTTCATGATTTCTCTATTCTCTATTTTTTTTTTTATCAGTAGTATTCTTCTTCAATAGGTCCCCTCTATTAATATTCTCCTAGCCTTCAGAGCTACAGATCCTGTCTACTACCACAAAATCCAGATTTTTGCTGTGGCATAAGGAAGCTATTAGCTACATATGGCTGTTTAATTTTAAATTAATGAAATGTAATAAACAAAAATATCAGTTCATCTGTCTTACTACCCACCTTTCAATTGTTCAATAGTTACATTTCCATCATCACAGAAAACCCGGTTGAGCAGTACAGTTCCAATTATTTGATGTCTATGCTGCCTGGTGCAAATTTTCAACATATTTCCGACATTTCATGGAAGCTCCTGATCCCTTGCACAATATCCCTTGCATAATAGCTCAAAAATATTTTCTTTGAGACTGTGTTTACCTCAAATTAAATAAGGAGTTCCATAATAGGACATATAGAGCTCAAAACCATTTTTTCAACATTTCCAACTATATCGGGAAACTAATTCTTTCGCTATTTTACCTCCCTATACAATGCTCTTTGAAATTGCTCTTTGAGCACACAATTTTTTAAAAAAAATATATTTTATTGATTTTTACAGAGAGGAAGAGAGAGGGATAGAGTGTTAGAAACATCGATGAGAGAGAATCATCAATCAGCTGCCTCTTGCACACCCCCTACTGGGGATGTGCCTGCAACCAAGGTACATGCCCTTGACCAGAATCGAACCCAGGACCTCTCAGTCCGCAGGCCAACGCTCTATCCATTGAGCCAAACCGGTTTCGGCGGAGCACACAATTTTTTAAATATTTTTGGCAGGAATATATTATTGTTAATGATATAAGTGACGAGTGTAGACTTTTTATTTTCTAACTAGGTCCAAACATGTCAACTCATTTACCTAGGAAGCAATACCCATAGAGTTTCATCCCCAACATACATGTATGGATTTGTGTGTGATTTGATGATGACCTCGTGAACACATTTAGGACACCTTCCAGGGCCGTGGAAAGTGATGTACAGGTGGGTGCACAAAACTTACAATTCATTGGCCACAAAGAAAATTTGTCTCCTACCCTTGGTATGCGTTTTTAGAGCATTTCATTGTAATTTAGAGAAGGGTTTATGAAACCTGTGGACTATTAAACAGTGACACCAAAAAATAAAAGTCTCTATGAGCATCATGTTTTATCAAGACACATGTCCTCTTGTGCTTCAAATAATCCGATTAGTAGGTATATTGTTAGATAACACCATTATCTGTAAATGATTCTCTCAGAGAAGATTACATAAATTAATCTAACCTCTAGAGCCTTTTAAATGTAATTAAGGTTTATGATAACTGAGTTCTTTGGATGAAAGGAGCCTTTGAAATAAACTGCTTATTCATGTCATTACATTGCTGATGATAGAAAAACATATATTAGAATATTTATGTGAAAATTGGACAACAGTCCCAGTGTGTGAACAGAAAGGAAATCCAGTGATGTACATATTTTTATTATTTTTTAATATAAAATTCCACCCAATGTTGTTTTAGTTAACTAAGATAAATAGCAGGTCAATTTAACAATTTTAAATTAGCTTAATATTTAGTTTAATAATATTGCACATTTCTCGTCAGCTCGAAACTAAATCATATAACATCTCTTATATCAATATTTTCCAATATTATTCAAAACCAAATTTAATGGCAGGTAAATTTTTCACATCTAGTAATTACAGATATAAAATTCCATTATGCTTACTCCTTGGTGTTAAAACTCTCATTGCCCAGGCCATTTAAATACCTTCCCAGCTACTGTCCCTTTCTCTGTTAGTCTCTCCTCTTTCCATATCATTCTATAAGCTTAGTTTGTTAAGGAAGAGGTATAAGACAATTTAAAACATTCATTAGGAGAGAAAGAATTTCAGATCTAATTCACTGGGACTTGGAAGCATTATTTTATTTCTATAATATTGACTTTTTAATCACCTGTAAAATAAAATTATGTGTCTTTCTGGATTATTGTGATGATTAAGTGATAATCCATGGACAAAGAGCAGTAATACTATAGAACCACAATTATCTTAACTGTATAAATTTGCAATGTCTCCTCATTATGGGTCAAAGACCAATCTCCTTACTTAGACAGCTAAGTCCTGCTTTCCAGGTTTTTTAATTCTGTTATTCAGACCAAACCAGAAATATCAGTGCTTGATGAAGAGGGATTTCTTCCTTCCACTCTTAGCCTAAACTTCTCACAAAAGCCATGCTGTTGCAGACCCTGCTCACCCCACCTGGAATGACCCAACCCTTCATTTATTTTATATAAACTATATCAACTTCTAATCTTCTATCCACTTCCCTCAAGACACTTGTGAATTCCCACAGCAGAAATCTCCTAAACAAAGGAGTTGTCTCTCTGGTGTTTTTGGCTCACTTTGGCTTCCTGGCCTTCACCTGGGTGTCATCCACAGCCTTGTGGACCTGTGGACCCCATATGCAATGGACTGATGGACTGCAGAGGGAGAACACAAATTGAGCCAGCTCAATGCTGCATTGGACTATGCAGTCATGGAAGGGAAATTCTGGACACTGGCTCTGATGTTAGCCCTGCTAAAGGCAAAATGGGACTTCCTCCTTAGCAGGACTGAGATATAAATAAATAAATAAATAAATAAATAAATAAATAAATAAATAAATAAATAAAAACAACTTGGAAACAGGAGTTTTATTACACAAAAATAAAGCTTTCTACAATATTGCATCCACCTATGTGAGTCTTAGAACGTTCTTTTCCTTGGCATATCACAGGAAATCACCCTCCACTAGTAGCAGGGTGAAACGAGGACCTCTCCTCTTTATTAACAACAGTACACGTAATATTATCCATGAGTCAATATCAATCATAAGATGGGTTCCATTTTCCCATTGAGAAGATCCACTAAAAACTTTGCTGACCAACCTGAATGTCTAAAGTCCAGGGTTTTATATAATATTAGACATTATTATTATATTTAACTTGTTAAATATTCAATATTTAAACTGACAACAACATATCGCTTTTAAATATTATTTACCTACTCACAAAATAATAAGATGAGTAGAATATTACTTATTTTTTGCATTTGTGGAAAATTTTGCTCAGGGAGTCTTTGGATCCTCCCACAGCCTCTTGTATAAAATGATTCCAGATATCCCCATGGTGATTTAAGTTGTGGTGAGAATGTAGAAGGCTTTTGGACACTGAGGCATATGAAGAAGTCCATTGTGAAGCTTAAAAATAAAATAATTCTTGCAGATAACAGGAGACAGAAACTTAATTGTGCCTTTGGACATAATTGTTCAAGGACAGAATATACACAGCTATGACAGCTGTTTAACTATGTATGGCATCCTGTCTTGTACCTCTAAGAACTTACAACTGAAGGTGAATATCAACATACTTGTGACTGAACAGCAAAAAATGATGGGAGTACTTTGCTCCTTGATAACATTATTGAGTCATCAAACTAACACTAATAATACTGTAAACTCTTGACATTCTATCATGAAGGTTAATAAATATCTTTTTATTGAAACCACTTATAGTCAGATAACCTATTTCTCAAATGTTTTACGCAACACAATAAAACATGACAAAAGGTTTGAAAAATGGCAGCAAACTTGAGACTTAGACATGTTTTAACATACTTTTAAATGTGCCAAAGCAGGAAGAAGTAAACATGATAAGCGATGCTCAATATTAAGCAACTACAAATACAACAGTTTCAGGTAATATCCTATTAGTGCCTTATCACCAACTTCATTTCCTGAGCAGCTTCCAAGACAAGAAAATCACAGTCACCTGAAGATACTTGTTGAAATGCGTATTTATTGGGCAATTCCCGAAGGTTCATGCATCTGCATTTTTAAGCAACCACCTCAAAGTGATTGTTATAAAGACTAAAGTAAGTCTAGCTGTCAAGAGGCAAATTTTATATGCTAAACCCAGTGGCTCCCTCTCAGACAGGTTAAACACTTCAAACAGCTGGAACTTGGTACATACATACGGTACTTAGTAAACTTGTTTAGGACTCATACAACAAATCCAGATCCCCCCCTGCAAGGCTGGACCTCAAAGACCGGAGAGCTGAGGTGAACAATAACACATAGTGCACTCTAGGTAACTGGCTGGCTCAGGGAAGGTGAGGAAATTGAATCTTCAATGGGGCTACAGTACTTCCTCCTTTGGAAGACATGAAATTCAGGGGCTAATAGAAATGCAGCAGAGAGTTTAAGCAGGATGAGGTCTGAGAAGATACATTTGTTTCTGGTAATTAAATAAATTGAAGAACTAAGTAAGATAAATTCACAACAGTGTCTGCTCCAAAATCAAGATAGTTCAGGATAAAGAATGGCACTTGTGAAAGAGCAGATAATGAGTATAGATGACTCTCCCAGCAAATGCTGGAGAAGGGGAAGAGAGAGACCAGTGAATAGGGAAGTAGTCCCACTGTCAACACTATGTCTGTGCCCCACATCCTAAAGGCACCATCCCTTTTAATTAGAGGTGACAGATAATCAACTATGTTGTGTTACTGTATCAACAGAAACATTTGTAATGGTTATTCATGGTAAAGGAAGGGACTAGGGCTTGATTCTACAACCCATTTAAAAAAAAGCTGAAGTAATAAATAAATGGAATATTGAATATCAGTAATTCTATAATAGGTCATTTAAGTATCACAAAACTTATCTTAAAACAATTAAACATGTAAGGGAAGTGAAAACAAAGTTTCATAATAAGTCTGGAGGAACCAACTGAGTCCGTAGTTTTTCCTTAGAAAGATGCAAGAGTGATTTCTTTCCTGGGTTCTTGTCCAGATGGATTCGAAGAATAAAGCCCCAGACAAAAGGAGGTAGATGAAAAGGGTGGAAATTTATTGGAAACAAGTACAGACTTCCATGTAAGGAGGTGGTCCCAAAGGGGGTAACCCACTAAGATCCTTTTTTCAAGGTCTATAAAGGCTGCAGTTCTTTGTCTCTTCATACTGCCTTCCAACTGGTAAAATATCAGCTCAAAGCTCAAAATACATGTAGCTCTCCCCTGCCCCCCTTTCTCTCCCACTTCAGTGGTAGAATTCTTTATCTATTGTGAAAACCTGTTTTCCTCTTTTCCCCATTTGTCAGCATTTCTCTATCCTCTGTGAAATTTATTTCTGCTTTATCCTCATTCCCTGTGGCTTTCCCTACCTTCTGTGAATGGGTGTTTTCCTTTTCCCTTATCCTGTGGCATCTCTTCTTCCTCTTTGTGAATGTACACCTTTCGGCTGCCCCCAAGTCCTCATCTATGCCTTCCTCCCCCATGAACCCTCTTTATCCCTAAACTCTTTAAACCTGCCTATTTTTCCTTAAAACTCCCTTCTGCAACATAGCAAGAGGAATCTGAAACAAGTAGGAGCTGTCAATATTATTTCTAATTGCACAAGGAAATTTCAACCTTATTTTCTTATCCACCAGAGGGCCATATCTCTTCCCTATGACTGAAGTATAAGTCAAAATTTAGACTAGCCAAACACATTTGCTAATTTCTATATGACAAATTATAAAATGATGTGTCATTGAATAACCTTATTTATTATTAAAGTATCATAACCTGTGGTTATTTCCACTTTATCAACATGAAAATTAGTGATAAAAAAAATCAGTGTTATATTTTCCCACTATGCTTTACCATTTTTTAACCAAGAAATTTATTCAAGATAGAAATTAAAGTATCTCAAACTAAAAATAAATAAATAAGTAAATAAATACAGAGCCCTACCAAATTCATTCTCCTACGTAGTGTTGAATTCATCACTATCACTCATCTGTTCAGGACAAATATGCTATTGCTTGATAAATTCTCCAGAATTAGAGTCTCATTTTTTGAAGCATCAATACATGCATCTCTAAAATGGGTTAAAAACACACTTGATTGTAGTGGCTCCATTGCAAAACAATGGGCCATCTGTTTCATTAAGTCTTTAACAGTTCTCAGTCCTTCACTGCCTCTTGGCTAAATCTGTTTTTTATGTGCTGTGAGGTTGTTTTTTTAAATTTAATTTTATTTTTATTTTCTAGAATTGTTGAGTTTCAGCCAGCCTAATTCACTACCCTCTTCAAGAGTTGTTCTCCTGCAGAATAGCTTAGCATCAGCTGGCTCGGCAGCTGACTCACTACCAGAATGTTATTGCCTCCCTTCTCCCCACATTCTTTTTATTTAGAAGTCTATTTTTCTCTAGTAACAGGAAGTAGCTGATATACATTTGAACAAAAAGAATATTTTTATATGATATAATATATTATACTATAGGATCACCTAATAGATGTATATTACATATACACTTGTAAAAGTATATATAAAAGTGGTGTCTTATTTTTCTTATCATTTCTGTGTCATAGATATTCAGCATTTGACATTGGTTAGATATTGTCACTAAAATATTGCCAGCTGGCAGATACTTTTGATGGTCTTCATACCATTCTTTTCACTGCCTTTCCTTTTTCAAAAGAGAATTGTAACTTTATTTATTAAGCCGCTCTCTTGAGTAGGTGGTCCTAATTAGATCTCAAAGACTGACCATTTTACTCTCTTATTAAGAACAAATGATCCAGTAGAATTTATCACTCATATGTTAAGAAACTATAAATGAGATCCTACCACACACCATATACACTGCTGACCTCTGAGGAAGCAATGCTGGGGAACCTCTATTCACAGCTGAGCTGTGATAAACGTGGTCTGAGTAATATGCA
Organism: Pipistrellus hanaki; assembly: GCF_964339955.1. Classification (NCBI taxonomy): domain Eukaryota; kingdom Metazoa; phylum Chordata; class Mammalia; order Chiroptera; family Vespertilionidae; genus Pipistrellus; species Pipistrellus hanaki. The sequence continues at coordinate 39,735,143 of NC_140507.1, read as the reverse complement.
GCCAGTAAATAAGGAGAACAATAAAAGAAGGTCCATCTGTCTGGAAGGACAGGAGGATGGCTTCAGGAACCAGGCTGGATAGAGGAGAAAAGGCAACATATCAGGAAAAAGGTAAAGTCTGGTAACATAGCACAGTGAGCCAAGGTAATTGCTTGTAATTCACCACCAGTGTGACAATAAGGTGTAAGGAATGAGGAGGCATACGTCATACTTTAATCTGCATCCTGGAGAACTCTGAAGGCCAGCAAAAGAAATTGGTCTTCATCCTGAAGATTTTAATCTGGGGATGGTATGAATGTGACATATTAAGATTTATAATCCAGACAGATTATTTAGTCACCACCATGAAAGAAAGGCTGAGACTGTTCATAGACTGTAACAGAGGCACAGAGCTTGTTCATATGAACAGGTGGTGGTTTTGGAGACAGATAAGATAGAACTGATTTAAAGAATACTTGAAAAGCAATATCAACAAAGTAGGTGAGCAAATGGATGTAGAAAATTAGGAAATGATGTTTTTGGATTAAAACCTGTTTTCTAGTTTAGGCTATTGAGGATATTGTGAGGTCATTAATATAAAGTTGAAATCCTGTGAAAGGAGTAGATTTGTAAAGTATATGAAGTGAGTGACATTTTTTGACATATTGAGTTTGACATCCCTATGGTCCATTTAAATAAACAATCGGGTACATTGATTTGTAGTTCAAGAGTAAGATACATGTTGTATATAAGATACAGAAGTCTTATCAGTAACAGCAGTAGTCATAAATATAAAAGTAAATTCAAGCATCCAAGGAGAGTTAAGAGCAAGAAGAGGGTACTGACACAGGGTAACTCAGGACTACCCACATATTTAGGATTTAAAGGGACATGTTACAGGACAACATAACAACTAGAAATGTTAGAGAGGTGGGAGAGAAATAATAATCAACATTTAATAATTTAAAAACAAATAACACAAAAAATGAGAAGTAATATTCATTGGGCTCATTATTAAGAGTTAATTGCTAATTTTCAATATTTTCAGATGCATCACCAATTAACAGAAAAGTGATCTAAACTCATAAATCAGTATGGCTATTAAATAAATTATATTAAGATTCTTATCTGGTGTATAAGCTCCTCAAAGGTATAAAACTCATATATCATTTCATTAAAATAAATTTTAACTGTTTATTAATTGCATTTATCTACATCTTAGTAATCTTTCATTACAAATCCTCAAAATGTAGGTATTTGTATCAAAATGTAAAAGTGAAAGAAAGGCAATCATCAATTTGTATTGAAACTTTAATCTACCTAAGTCAAAATGTAAAATAAACTTTTTATTCTCAAATATCATATATTGCACTTTATTACAAGGTATATTATACATTAGAAGGCAAGATAAGAAAATCTCTAAGAAGATGAAACCAAGAGGAAAATAAATGGATAATAGCAAGGAAGTGTTAAAAGGATTAATCTAAGAAGTTCAATACACAATTAATAATAATCTAGACAAAAGAATAAATGGAGAGGAAATTACCAAAGAAATAATTCACCAATATTTCCAGAATTGAATAAAATAACTCACCAAAAGCTAGAAAAAGATGAATTAAAGTAGACCTACAAGTGTACATTTTAATGAAATCTTAGAATGCCACAGATAAGGAAAAATTCTAGAGTTGCTAACGAATAAAACAACAGTTCCATAGAATGAAATTTGGATATAAATGACATTAGAAGTCTCTAACACTGGAATTTTGAAGACGATAAAACAAAGCCATCAAAATTTTTAGAAAAACAGTTTCAACTTAAAAATTCTGAAACTTGGCAAACTGTGAAGCGAGACTACAAAAGGAAGAGGTTTATAGTCATATGGAAGTTTTGAAAATTTTACATACCTTATACCTCATCTCAAAGTAACTAGAATATATTTCCCAAATGTGATAAACTAAATTTTTTAAATAAAAGGACATGGGATCCAGCAGTGTGTTCACCATAGGCAAGTAGCAAAGAGAAGTATAGCATGAAGAGAATTCTCAGCATGACAACTCTGCAGCAATCTTAAGTGTAGTAAGTCGTGTGATAGGTACATTGGAAAATACATGATTTTAAAAGCAATTCTCTTCTACAGAAAAAGATGAAAGAAAATACTTGTGTTAGCCCAGCCAGTGTTGCTCAGTGGTTGCGTGTTGACCTATGAACAAGGAGGTCACGGTTCGATTCTGGTTAATGCACATGCCCAGGTTGTGGGCTCAATCCGTAGTGTGAGGTTTGCAGGAGAAAGACAGTCAATGATTCTCTTTCAGTATTGATGTTTCTATCCCTTTTTCCTTTTTCCTTCCTCTCTTAAATCAATAAAAAATATATTTTTAAGAAAAGGAAACAGTTATGATAAACACAGCATTTACATAGTTATTATGATGCAGAAACATTAATGTTACTTAAAACATAATATGAGCATAAAAGGATGGAGGAAAGGAGCAAGAATAGTAATTAAGACTGATACTTCCTCACCTTTCATAAAATGAAATAATGTCTGAACTTCATACTTCAAAAACTAGCACTAAAATGTATAATTTTCGAGTATGGAAATAAACACAACTTTAAAAAAGCTGAAACATTTGTCAAGAGTCAGACTCAGAATGGGATAAGTAAGACAATGAAGCTCTAATTTTTTTTTATTATGGCCTTGTAGTACTAGTTGACTTTTTAAACTATGTGGATTTATTACTCTCATAAGAATAAAAATAGTTAGAACAAAGGATTAAACAGAATAATAGGATGAGTAGGAGTAAAATGTTCAAGGCTTGATGGTTTTGACAGCTCCATGTAGAGGTACACATAAAGAGTTACCAGTACTGTACAGCTATTGTTGAAACTGAGACAGGCACCCAAGTTTTCTCTAGGTAGAGTATTTAAAGAACAAAGAGGTAGTAAAACTTCCATAATTATATTTAATAATGTATATTGGTTTTAGTATGAAATGATGTCTCTTATTACTTGAACTTTTCCAAGGTCTTTGAAATAGTCATCTGAACATATACATGCATCCATGTGCATGCACACAGAGTCTGTATCTATGCCTCATGTTTGCTTGGCCTTTCCATTCATTATGATAACACACATCTAAACTACAAAGAAAAGGATTAAACTATTCATACTATATTAGTTGCTTTATTTCAGAACTGAACATTATTCATCTGTTTGCTTTCAGCAGTTTAAAATTCTTGAGCAGATCTTTTCTCCTTTATTTGGTATAATCACACTGATCAAGTATGCACATCACACCAACATACATATAAACAAGGTGAGGGTCCAACTCAATAGATATCATTACTAGTATTTCTTTAAAATGCCAAAATTACCTTTTTAAAACACCAAAACAATGTATACGAATATTTGGAAAAGGATGAAATGGGGTGATCATATTTATAATCAACTGAACATAAACATGGCTAGGGATCAGGGCTTGACAAGATTCATGTATGTAGGTTAGGGCTATGGAGCTCACAGAGAGATCCAGAGGTGTGCAGGGGTTTCCTTATCTAAAATACCAGAAGTGTGGTGGTGGGAAAGGAAGGGTGAGGCCTCAATCCTGTCAATGGCCAAACAGTAAAAATATGTCAGATCTCTATTATGTTTTCACTTATAAAAGTCAAATATTAGTTAATATTTTGGGCCATTGCCAAGACCTGTTTCTTTCACTTAATTGCTATTAAAAAATTATGGGAATTAATTTAAGATCTTAAGTTATCTTTTTCCAGAAACAATAAACATTTGCTATAGCAGGCATAATAGAGCAACTCTTGTCTAAATCAACTTAAATTGAAGACCTAGCAGAGGAAATGCATGCCATTTTAGGCATTAAAACTATTTTTTATTTTCACTACCTTATACTAGATGTCTGATTTTCAAAACACTTGAAAAATATTTTAAAAAATCCAAATAAACAGCACAGTGCTGAGAGAGAGAAACAGATTCAGATATGACACAGGTGTTAGAAGATACAGACATATTTTAAAATAATCATTATAAATAATAAAGGCACTACAAAGAATCTTCATAATGGGTGTTTCCATGGAACCCACAAAAATATCCATGATTGATATAAGGAGCTGTGAATATTTTCCAGGATCCATTGGCACTGATGCTAGACCACTTCTGCAATACCCCCTGAATAAAAACTCTCTGTCCCCTACCAACCTGTACAACCCTGTTCCCATATTTTTCTGGAATGCATACATAATAGTTTGAAGTATTTTATCTAGCTGGCTAAAGTGTTTTTTCAAAACTGCCAAATAAAGTTATTTTGCTGCATCCAAACCGACAAACTGTTTAAGCAAACAAAACCAAACAAAAACTTTAGGTCATGTATACTTGGTAGGATGGAACTAATTTCAATACAAATGATGACCTTTTATTTTATCTAATATACATATATTTGAATGCATTCTACATAGCTTTAAATTACCTAAGCATATATAAACATACATATGAAAGTGATTGTTATTATATGTACCTATTATGATATAATACACGTATTGTTTATATATTATAACAAATATGAATTATGTAATAAATTATAGATCTATGAATTTATATATGTTACAGAAGTAGCCTGCAACATTTAAAAAGTATAATATTGGCACCTGGTTCTTTTTGAATCAAGTAGTTCCACGACTGATGCTGAGTCTCTTTCTAAGACTTAATTTAGGGGGGGAAATCCATACTCTCAAATTAATGTAAACATTCTTACAAAGTGTATGGGAATTCAAGGCAGTTTTACTTCTAAAAATGTCAGAGGAACATCCCATCAAAGCCTCAGGAGAAAAAGAATGTCAACAACAATTAAGCTGAAGCAGCTTCCCTGGCCCCTCTGCTCGCACACAGAGCCGCGCAGCAGTATTTAATCAAGAGGGAGGGGGGAAAGGATTATAAAGGACCTGACCACCTTAACCTGGGCATTGAGTGTTCAGCAATGTGTAACAAGCCTCAGATGGAACTCTGGATAAGATTTTAAAGGCGGAAGGGAGAATGTGGCATTAAAACAAGAATCCCTGTCTCTTTCCTCTGAACTTTACAATTTTGGTTAACTCAGCTTTACCCAGGGACCCATCCCATTGTTAGCAGTGCAGTAGATGGTGGGAAATTGTAACTTACAGCTTTAAAGGTTAGTCTGTGCTCCAAAAAGACATATAAAGGCAGCATGGAGTCTGGCATTATTTATCATCTAGAGACATAGTCACCACTTAATGTCACCGCCTTCTGTGGCAGTGGGGAACCCTACAAAACCCGGTTCAGCTGGCCATCTGCTTGATAAAGCACAGCCACCCTGAGCTGGAGCTGAAGAAGATGAATTAAATTGACGCTTCCTCTTATAAATCATCCACTCTCCTAAAGAGTCTCTTCAGTAACTGAAGTGCTTGGAATTAGGCGAGGATAGACTGCTACTCATATATTTAAAGAAAGACATTAATAAAAACATTAAATGGATACATTTAACTTACAAGTTCACAGAACCATTACAAACTACAATATATACTTATATTCTTTCAATTCTTTCCAAAGAAGTGTTCTTAGATATAAATCAAATTTCCGGTTGAATAAGATGCATCCAATTGAAGTCATGTTTTTTTCTTTTTGTTTGTTGTTGGTGGTTTTGTGTTCTTTTTCTCTTCTTTTTTTTAAACAACAATAAAATTTACTTAAACAGAATGAACATTACACAAACAGAAAACATATATATAATAGAAGCAGAAAAAGCATTTCTATGATGAGTGAAGGGTGAAATTCATTGGTTAAAAGTGTCCTAGGAAATTTAATAAAATCTGATAAATGCCATAAATGACATTCTTGACATTTAAGGAAAATTAATAGTAAAAATAAAGCCATCATTTACTGTCAACCCCATGAATCATCTCATTTAAATAATGATTGGGGGCAAATCCTATTTGGTAAGTAGTATTGTTCCCCCATTTTACAGAAGAGTAATTTCGCTAAACTTACTCGGCAATTGAGCAATGGATTTAAATTTTGAATGCAGAACAATGGCACTGCAGAGGCTGAGACTGTAACCATTATTCTCTATATTAGAAAATAAAATTCTCAAGCATTTTTCATCTGGTTGGTCCCTAAAGTCTCTACGAAGAGGATGTACTTTCTCTTGAGGAGACATGTCTGTTGCCTTCACAGATCATGACCTCCCCAAAACCCCCAACTTTCTTCAGGAACCACCCACTGCTAAGTAGCCCAAGTGACTCAGAAGTTGACCCTATATCCAACTGTAGGGGAGGACATGTCTAAGACTAATCAATGCTTATTAATTTCTGATGATTGGTATTGAATGAGAACAGCCAAACTAAATGGAAAAATTTTATATTCTTTGGTTATAGGACAGTTTCTTCTCTTACTTAGATTAGAAGTGAACAAGAAAACTCATAAACTTGTTTTCTGCAATCTTCTGACCATTAGAAAAAGCAGTTTGAAGGGAAAAGACATCAACAAGAAAATACCGGCATACCAATGAGGGAACTGCTGGGAGAACAGCAGACAAATAAACTGGAGCCTGGAACTCTCTTACTTCTAGATGTTGGATTATGTGAGATAAAAACGCCCTCGACATTTTATCTATCTGAGGCAAGTTTTCTGATAGTTGATCAGCACAACTATTTTCATTGATAACGCACATATATGCCCATACACACCTGTATACAAACATGGTATTCATGGTATTGATATTAAAGATACTCCATCTGCCTGGGCCTTTTCCTTCATAATATATTTTTGTATTCAGAAAAAAAATGGCATTTGTTTCCAGATTTTAAGTTGTAATTGGACCTTTAAAGTAGCCTACATCTATTAGCAAAAGAGAAAAATAAATTTCTTTCTTGCCTTGTCTATGAAAACCACTAAACTAGATTTTTGTCAATTATTTGGGGGGGAAATGAGTAAAATAAATAGTAGTAAATAAATAAATTTGCTTAAAAATAGGAAGCCATAGAGGGATATTATTTCACAAAAATTAAGAAGCAGGACTGTATTTCCATTTCTCTTGCCTCTCTATACTTGGGTGATACATATCTCAAATTCCTGCTACGCTGCAGTCCCCATTACAATGGTAACATTAACAAATGCTGAAACATTAGCGGCTGGTTCCATGCTTCCTGAGGCTTTCTGAAACCCAACCCCTGGATGGCTTCACTGCTTCTTGCTTACTTGCTAGTTAATGAAATAATTTCCACAATATCCCAGATTGTACAATTGTGGAAAGAGAGAAGAATGACTTTTTAGTGTAAGCCTCTAATTTTATAGAAAGTATAGTATAACATTAATGCATAAAAAAGATTGGTCGGAGCTACTGGGGTTAGGAGTTGATACATATGTCATCTCCACAGCAGAACAACCACTTTTGATTCCCTTTCTTCTGTGAATGCTGTTGGTTGTGCCTAGACGCATGTTAAAAATGTGGCAACTAGAGCTGAGACATGATTAGTTCAGGGAATTTCAGTCTTCTTGAACTTCTTAGACCTTAGTTTCTCCTGATGAAAATAGTATCCCTCTTAGAGAAATCTTTTGGTTAAAAGTAATATATCTCCTTTTTAAGCAACTGGAGACAGAAATGTTAATGATTGCTCTTGGCAAATTTGAGCAGAAGGGGCAGGTTAGGCCAAGTTGAAGATGTTGGTCTTTATAAATAAATGGTAACTTATATGGCATGGGAGGGAAGTTTTGGGTCACAGATGAGTCCTGGGATTTCACCCTACAGCAACCAGTCAGGTGTTAGGAGTGGAGGCCCAGTGTTTTAAGTAAAGATCTCTGCATTAGCCCCAAAGATATAAAGCATTTTAACAATGACAGATTAAAAACAAAAATACAAAAAATCACCTGAGAATTTAAGTGAAAAAAAATGCCTAAATTCTATTCTACTCCAGTAATATCATAATTCCCTTTAACATGAACATAAAGGGAGTTTTATAAATGGGAGGATTCAGTTTTAGCCTATATATCCCACCCACAAAGCCTTGTTTATTGGTGAAACCCAGCACTAACTCCGAGACATCCCAAAACAAATACGGGCATGGATTATAAATAACAAATGTTAGTTTTAATTCTCTATAAATAAAAGACTATCTAAAGAATATTTAGAAATTATGTGCATAATAAAAATGTAGATTTCAAAGTTCTTGAATGAAATACTACAGATAAATACAACAAACTGGATTGAGGCAAACATCACAAAACAAGAACAAAAATCTGGAAAGATAATCGGAAGAGGAAGTGTACGGGTACAACTTCACTTATCATTTATAATATAAGAAATAACATTGCCTAAAAAATAATGATAATAAATTCATATAGATTCGATTGCTTTACTTAAAGATATAACAAAGGAGAGGTTGTATATCTCCCAAGTTATCATAACAAAAAGAAATAAAAAGCTCACAATGTTACACATGGAAATATTCCTTCAGACCTTCAGTGTCTACTTATGGGGCTACACCTTGTTCAAAGATAGAATGGAGAGAAATAAGCTATGTCCCTGTCCTCATGAAACCTTGAAAGTGGTTTTGGAGTAAAACATTAAATCAATCATCACTGTTGAATATAGTCATGGTTAACTATCCTGGCTGCTACATAACGGACATAGAGTCTAAATGCAGGAAACGGGAGGACCTGGCCTGGCCTCGGGATAGGGAGGGTATTGCAGAAGAGAGCAGTGATTTGATGGTGAAGGGGAGGGATTCAGTCAGTGGGAGCAATCTGAGTGAAAGTCCTGAAGGAAGGCTAGAGGATGGTGAAGAAATTGAAATAATATTTGCATAATAGCTCACATGCAGAGGAAAAAGACAATAGTGATAGCAAGTATCTATGGCGTGTTGTGTTATCCTTGCTTCTAAGAACAAACTTCCTTCTTCCAAGGCTCTGACACCACAGTCTCTGACCTGTGATTTCCAGCATTCTCTGGAGGGGACAATCCTAGCGGGATCTGCTGTCCACACTGGCCTCTGACTTGTTTGGTCAGTGGAATGGGGTTGGGTGTGACATAAATCACTTCGGAGCAAGAGCTTTCCATGGGTTGTGTGCTTTGGTTTGTGATTCTGCTCTTGACCCTGAGAATAGCATATTCCAGACCGGAGCTGATCCTTCAGCCTGAGTCCCAATATAGAAGGTTCATGAAGCTCAGAGCAGCCACAAAGACCCTGTGCCACTCACATTTTTCAAGGGGGAAAAAATGACCGGTGCAGAGATTTCGAGACTTTTACTTCACATACAACCTAGCAGAAATTCACTAGAAGAACATGTAATTAATATTTTGACAAATAAATAAATAAATAAATAAATAAAAGTTTACCTCACTCAAAACACCACAGATTACGATTACATATCTATAGGTTTACACACACATAGAGATGCATCTAGAACCTTCTTTAACAAAATGCTGTTTGTGGATAATCTCTTGAGTATCAGTTTTTCTGTCCTTTTAAAAAGTATTATTTTAGCATTTTATAAATATGTGGCAATTTTGTGAATTTTAAAAAATCCCACTAACAGGAAAATAAGAATGAGATTTAAAAATACTTTAAATGCAACCCATCTGAATTAACAATATAATATTGATAATAGATACCAGGATACTGTGAAAATAAAATTTTTATTGGAGACTTGTATGGTATATATCATATGATAGGTCAAAGCAGTGCTTTCCAAACTTTGGGGTGTATCAGAATTACCTGGAAAACTCTTAGAAGAAATTGCTAATCCCTATCTCTAGAGTTCCTGATTCCATAGGTATGGCGAGGGCCTGATCATTTGTGTTTCAAGGATTTCCCAGGTGATACTGATGGTACCAGTCCAAGAACACACTTTTAGGAGTAAGACATTAAATGCTTGGACAAATACATCTCTAGATGAGAATTTTAGTTTTGGTGCATAGTTTCAAATTACTTGATTTGATTGTTGTCTTGTCCAAAAGGGTACTTGAAAAAAAATGACAATGTTTGCCTCTGTGCCTCTTTCTTTACTTATATATTGTTGGTAAATTTCATTTAAATAACTATTCTTATAGCTGTATATCCTACTTAAAAATACTCATGGAGTTAGGAAATAGGGACACACACATATACACACATCCACACATGTCTTTCCTACCCATGGAAAAGTTACATTTTCATAGGTAAGACATTGACTTTACTATTTTGAATAACCCTCTCTGAGAATATAATGGTTGTTTTTCTCTTTCCTTTTGACTTCACATTTTTCTCTAGGCATTTAACATCCTTGGCCTTGCTCAGAATCAGTTCACAAGTATCCTACAGACCAATTTGGAACTTCAGATCCTCTTTTAAAATGGAAGGACATCATTCTCACAATAGTAGCCAGAGGGGGGGGGGGAAAGAGCAGATTTTGGTTTTTCTTTGCAGAAACTAAAATATTGTTGAATTCTACTCTTTAATTAGGAAAGAAAAAAAAGAGGAGCAAAAGAAAGGTTTCAGAGGTTTTATTTCCTTTTTTGTGTATATTTTAGTTAAAGTTTGAGACAACATTTAAGTTTTATCACATAATGCTTTTGGCTAGGTCAAGATCTAGTTTCCATTAAAGCATTTTGCCAAAGGAAAAGTTGTTAAAAAGTACATAAGATGCTAGGTGATCTGCCTTTGGTGGAACTTGACTTTCTGAAACATCTGAAACACACGACTGTCTTCTGGTAAATTGAAATGGAGAGGTTTGCGCAGGAGCCTTTTGGGCAAAGAACACTCAGCCTCTGAGTCAAAGCCATAGAACATTTCTTGTTATTCCCTGAACATTGCCCTTCTAGCGAGCTCCTAATAGTCTTTGCAAGGTGTCTGATACCCTTTGCCTTCAAGACAGCTACATTGATAAAACCACGGGTCTTCTAAGGAATATTACGATTAAAACTAGGATACTGAGAGGTTATTAGGGATTCATAGAATTTTAGAGTTAAACACACACACACACACACACACACACACACACACACACACACCCTCTCCAATTTTAAAGCCAGACAAGTTTCTGTGCAGTGAGAACAGAAAGGAAAATTGAAATTGCACTCTCTTCCTAAAACCCCATAAAATCTGATTACAAAGTCTCCTGCATTACTTTTAATGAGTTTTTCCTGGCTCACCACGACTAGGGCACAGACTCCAATGTGCCTATTCAAGGTTAAAAATCTCAAAATCTTCATTAATATTTTGCTATTGCACCGGGATGTTCATGCTACGCTGCCTCTGCTAATTAAATTAATAGTTACAAATGCTTACCAAAGAGATTAATTTATACACCGCCCTCTCCGGAAGGGCTGGTTGCTAGGCAGCCCTGGGTGAAGGCTGCGCACCAAGCTCCCTCCTGGTCAGGACCCAGGTGCCTGGCATCCTTCATAGGGAGAGCGGAGGCTACACTGCGTTCACTGAGAACATTCGCCTTCGTCTTTACATCTCAATTGCTTCACTTTAATTACTTTAATCACTTGGCGCAGTCTAGTGTTCCAAGTCTATTTAATCTGAAGTATATTGTGTCTTCTGCTTTGTGGGCTTGCTTCAGTGTCTTCTCTCACTCTAGTCTCTTTGCAAGCAGTGATTCTATATTATGCTTGGCTTTCCTACCATAACGGGCATACTTGACGACTCCTGAAGCATTAGCAACAATCTGGATTTTTGCATAGGATTTCAACTCTGATAACTCTCATTACCAAATACCTCCTTGAGGTAACACCTGGTTTCCCACACTACCCTGCTCTTTATTTTTGGAGATTGCATTCTTCATTTTTAAATTTTCTCACTGCTATATCTAGAGACAGCAGAGCCACTGGGCGTTCACGCTAAAGATAGATGTGGCGGTTCTCTCCTGCTCTGGGATGCGCTTTCTGCTGCTAAATTGGCTGCCAGCAAGTTTGTCATGTGTGAAACCTGGCTTTCACCCAAATTTCAATTGACATTCTTTCTTCCTTGCAAACAGGTGGCTCGTCTAAAAATTAACCAAATACAAATGAACAGAGAATATGTGCATACCCTGATTGTAAAAAAGTAAGTTACAAATGCATATTTAATAAAAAGGATGCTATTTAAAAAGGGTTTTTATTATAATGCTAACCTAGCCCCAGGACAATCAAGGAAAACCTTTTAGGATGAAATTTCCTGGAGGAAGTGAACAGTGTTTAGTCAAAGTAGCTTATTTCATTGGGAAACACTAGTCAAAGTGTATTGGCTCAATGGCTGGACCATGCTTTTGTGGTTTTAATATAATTTCTGCCTTGGTCTGTGATATTATGTCTCATCCTTCTACACTCAGTATATGTGTGGGTTTATCTGTAAGTGTGTGTGTGTGTGTGTGTGTGTGTGTGTGTGTGCGCGCGCGCGCGTGCGCACGTGTCCACATGCATAGGCATGCATACACATGTGTCCATTCTCCCCAGTTGCCCTGTCATGCTCTAAAAATGACCCTCAGTTGTGTGTTAAAGTTGGGTCACTATATTCCACATTCCATCTCTTTAGATAGAAGAAAAAGAACGTGAAGGCCAATAAATAAGTATAAGATAAATTGCATACATCCTTGCTCCTGGCAAAATTTAGTTACAGAACCTAAATAACTGCACATGAGGTTGTGAAGAAATATGGTCTCTAGCCAGCAACTGCATGCCCAGCTACAATGCTAAGAATCTGAAAGAAGAAAAATGGACTTGGTTGAAGGTGTCATGCAGGATGATATCAGAGAGGCAGAAGCATTTTGATTTCTTTGAAATAAAGATTTAGAAAAGAATTTTTTCTTTAAAACAGCAGTTTGAGCACAATTGTTAACCTCTGTTCCTCAGTCAAAAACTTCTAAAAGGACAGCAAGTGAGCTAAAAGGTATATAAGCCCAGAATAAAAAGGAGAACTTGAAGAGGTGATAATGGCGAAGAGATGAAAACCAAAACTTAGATGGCAACAAGTCACAACACTCGCAGGTTAACAACAAATAAGAGAGAGAATGTGCTTGTTAGAAGAATATATAATTATATGAAGCATATTATATATAGTACAGTATACGTTACTATAAGGTCCCGCCCTGTACCTAGCATTAGTAATAATGATAAAAACTCCACAACAAACCACATCATAATGATAAATATGAGTACTTTGTATATAAATAGAAAATCTTTAATGCATCCAGAGTGGTAAACTATAGTTTATGGAGAATTACATTTAACAATATCACAGGCAAAAGATACATCAATCGTCCTGAAAGGAAAAAAACAGGTAAATAGAAAGACTAGGGTTTCCAAACGGCTCAGACTTCTCACCATCAATCAACACTGAAACTTATAAAGCATGAAGGAAATGTCTTCAGAATTCTGACCAAAAATGACTTCCTGTTCCTAATATTATCCCAGGACAAACTACAAAGATGAAGTCTGAAGTACTTGCTCATAAACTATTCTCATAGGACAAGGAAGAACAAACTAAATGAAAACAAATAAAACTACCAAGAAGAAGGAAGGGATGCGATACTGGGTACAGGAAAATAAAAAGGTGAAACGAAGAGGGCCTCTAGCTGGTTCCAGGCCATCTTGGTTTAAATCTGTACGGATATAATTTTAATAGTACATTGTTAACCCTCAAAGATGTTCTAGTTTGTAAGGTAAAGTACAAAGTCACCAATGCATCACAAAGCAAAGCTGGGCAGTCTAGACTGCTCTCAGGAAGGGTATCTCCCAGGAGGAAAGAAGAGGAAATGATGTGCTACTTTAGGAGAGAAGTTTCATCCTTTTTAGTTCAATCAGAATATTTGAAGCAGAATAAATGTTGGGTATGTGTTCTCTGTAAAATAAAAATACTTTTCAAAAAGAAAAGACACACAGTGGGAACACAGTGGTTTGGCTGTAAATGATATGAAGTCACACAATGTAAACACCAAGTGCCTATTAATTTTTTTTAAATCTTCATTGTTGAATGTATTATAGATGCCCCTCTTTTTCCCCCTTCTTGTCCCCCTCCACTCTGCTCCCACCCCACCCCAGGCCTTCATCACCCTATTGTTTGTGTCTTTAGGTAATGAATATTTGCATATAAGAGCTTTACTTAATCTCTCCCTATCCCCAGCTCCATTCTCTCTAAAAATCCCGTCTGTTCCATTTCCATGCCTCTGCTTTTATTTTATTTACCAGTTTAGTCTGTTCATTAGATTTCTCATTCCTTTATTTTGATTTTTAGATTCAATCGTTGATAGGTATGAATTTATTGCCATTTTCTTGTTCATACATTTTATCTTCTTCATCCTCTTCTTAAAGAATACCCTTCAGCATTTCATATAATACTGGTTTGGTGGTGATAAACTCCTTTAGCTTTGTCTTGTCTGTGAAGCTCTTTATCTGACCTTCAATTCTAAATGACTGCTTTGCTGGGTAAAGTAATCTTGGTTGTAGGTCCTTGCTATTCATCACTTTGAATATTTCTTACCACTCCCTTCTGGCCTGCATAATTCTATTGAGAAATCAGCTGGTAGTCATACTGGCATTCCCTTGTAGGAATTAACTGATTTTCTCTTGCTGCTTTTAACATTCTCGCTTTGTTTTGAGCCCTTGGGATTGTAATTACGATGTGTCTTGGTGTGATCCTCTTTGGGTTCCTCTTGTTTTATTTTTTTAAACTGTAATTTAATTACAGTATAAGTATTACAGGAGGAAGGTTGTGTGTAAAAGAGCTGAATGTTCATATTCCTTTTAATGAAGATATAAAATTTATATTTAAAAATAAATTCTATGGCATAAATAGAATTATTAAGGTAAATACTGGACAACAAATAAAATGGCAGATGTGATGGACTCAAGAAGTAGCACTGGTGGGAAAGAGTAGAGCAATGGAACATTATGTCTCATTATTGTCATTTTAAACTGTGGACAGAGCATACTTTGATAAAAAAAAATAGGTATTAAGTTAAGAACTTGATCTTTTCTTTATTGCCCAAATAATAATGCTGTCTTCCTACCATGTAATCTAAAACTCTTAAAAATTTCTCTCCAATCTCCCAATCTAATTCTCTGATCTTAATCCAATTACTCCTACCCTTTTGTTTTTCAACCAGATACACACACATACACACACACTTTTAAAAATATTTCTAGAAACTTTTACTTTTTCTCATGTACTCTACAAACCTCTACAAACCCATCCTTTATTTGTTTTTGTTTTTTTAATTTTTAATTTTTACAAATATTTTTTTTTTGGACAGGCCCATCCTATAATTAATCTATCCCATTTCCCCAGAATGCTTTAAGAATACTTATTAGGCATCCTTTAAGAATAAATTCAAATGTGCACATTCTTAATTTTATAGGCAATTAGTTCCACATGACTCTACACAGCCACAAGCACTGGTAGTTTATTTTGTTTCTATTACATCTTGTTAATTGTACTGTATCTGCATATACACTGCTCCTTGATAAACTGTGATGACATATTGAGGTAGAGTGTCAGTGTCCTACTGCTCCTATAATAAGTTACTAGAAACTTGGCATCTAAACAACAGATTTATTCTCATAAAGTTCTGGATATCACATTCAGTCTTATTGAGCTTATAAGGTGTTGGAGGCCTTGAAGGAAGAATCCATTGCTCTACCTTTTTCAGGATCTGGAAACCACTTACGTGCCTTGGTTAGTAGGTTACTGGCCCCTTCTTCTCTCTGTCTTCAAAGTCAGTAATGCAGTTTCTGCCAATCTCTGTCTGTCTGTCTGTCTCTCAGTCTGTCTATCTGTGTCACACACACACCACCACCACCACCACCACCACCACCACTCCTGTTTCCATCTTCACATCTCCTCCACCCTACAGCCTCCCTCTTACTGGAATCCCCCAGAGAGCTGAGATGATCTCGCCGTCTTCAGATCCTTAACTTAATCCTATCTGAAAAGTCCATTTGCATGCTGTCCTACAGTCCTTGGATATTTAGTTCTGGTTTTTATTTGGTTCTTTGTTTAGTCTTTGTCCCCCTTGCTTGTCGGTCTTGGAGGTTGATGTAGCCTTTAGCTCAGATATTCTTCCTCAGCCATGTCTAGTCTACTAATAAGCCTGTCAAAGGCATTCTTCTTTTCTGTTACACTATTTTTAATCTCCAGCATACCTTCTTTGTTTTCTTAGATTCCCATCTCTCTGCTTACATTGCTCACCTGGTCTTTAATTTATAGAGTAGAGCCTTTATTAGTCATAGTTGTTTTAAATTCCCAGTCTGATAATCCCAACACAACTGCTATTCCTGGTTCTGATACTAGCTCTGTTCCTTCAAATTGTGTCTTTTTACTTTCAGCATTTTTTATTAATTGGACAGACAATTTCAAACATCATTTTGATAATCACACCCACAATATGGCTTTAAATAAAAACTGCTCTAGATGAGGTACTTGAAAACTTACTGAGGAGAGAAAAATAAGCTGATGAGGGAGGGTTCTAAGCCTCACAGGAAAATTTGTAATTTATAAATTATTGATCTGGGCTCTCTTGCTAGGTTTCTGGATGGGATCTCTCTGAAGTCTTAAGCAAAAATATTGTGCATATTAACTTTTTTCTATGGGTAAGTATATTCAAAAATTTACAAATGGGTCTGAAATTCAAATAAGATTCTTGTTGCTATAGAAAACAATAAGAGAAAAAGCTGCAGCAAGACTAAGTCTAAAGTTTCTTCTCCCTTATAACTATCTATTTGATTAACAAACCTTTACACAAATTTGTGGAATTGTGTAAGGTAGGAAGGATAATGGTATCATGTTTTTTAAATATTTAGTGTTTTGATGACAGTGGGATGCCTTGAATCTCAGAAGTATGTCTCCTAAATGCAGCAAGCTCATGGTAGTAAGGTTATGGCTAGATATCAAATTCTGTTTTCTGTTGTCACTGATAGGATTATTACCATTCCTCTAAAGCACACAAACTTGAGTTGTTATTCATAGAAATTTTAAGATCTAAGTTTATTATGCTGTTTATCATATAAATATGCAAAAATAAAATATAATTGCTATGGATTCCAAGTCTATTCCTATGCAAAAATTCATGTTTATTGAAAATTATAATGCAAATTAAGTTATGCAGCTCTGCATTGTGTTTCTTTAGTAACTGGGAGCTTTTTTTGTTTTTAGCTCTGTCTACATAAATTAGAATAATTTCTCTATATTTTATCCATAAATGCTTCCATAAATTGTGACTAATGTTTTTAATGTGGTATTATAATATTGGTACAAAAAGAATCCAAGCAAAACCTTGTGAAAGTAAAGAAAAAAACTGCCACAGAATTGGTGGCAACCTCTCCTTCTCATACTGTCTGAGCAACACTTCTGATTTCCTGGAAATGCATTTCCAAGTTATCTGATGTTGCTCCTGTTTGTCTAAAGTACTTACCACTTAAAAAAACAAAACAAAACATATTTTACTGATTTTTTACAGAGAGGGAAGGAGAGAGATAGAGAGCCAGAAACATTGATCAGCTGTCTCCTGCACACCCCCTAGTGGGGATGTGACCACAACCCAGGTACTTGCCCTTGACTGGAATCGAACCTGGGACCCTTCAAACCCTTTCATTGAATTTTTGCATCCTTTCCCCCTCCTCTCGTTGAATTCTTACAATGTTTTCAAACTTTTGATAGCAGAATTATTTAGGCTTCACTGAAACTACAAAGCAGGTCAGAGCACAGAGAAGTATTATAACACAGGAAGGAACTGTCCATGGAGCATGTCTGCAGGGGATTGCTAAACCCCTGAAAGTAACTGCCTTGAATGGAAAAGTGAGTGCACAAATTAGAAGTCAGTGCAAGGAATTAATGAATACCTAATTATTTTTAGCACATCAGAAAAGAGGTTGCTTAATTAATTTTATTTAGAAAAATTGAGTCCACATTTCTTGACCTGGTGAGGTATCTTCCAATTTTCAGAAAACCCAGCTTATCTCTGCAGATAGATGCCCAGTCCAATATACATGAAAAGAACTTATATCCTTTCTAACAGCATGGGTAGACCTGAATAGTATTATGCAAGTGAAATAAGCCAATCAGAGAAAACAAATATCAAATAATCTCACTTATATATGGAGTCTAATGAACAAAATAAACTACAAACAAAATGGAACCAGAAGCATGGAACAGACTGGCCAATGCCCAATGGGAGGGATTGGAGGTGAAGGGATTAGCTAAAGAACATAGATGCATACTGCATGGACACAGACAATAGTTTGGTAAAGACTAAGGGAGGGGCAGGAAGGAGTAATGAAGGTGGGCAAAGTGTGGGAAATAACATGTCAACATTAAAAATTTTTTAAATAAAAAAAAGACACATGTCTAATGGCATCACTCCAACAAAAGTATTTTATCTGGCCACCATCCATTTCTTCAGTCACTTAAAACAAAATAACAAAAATCAATAAGCAAAATCTATAGCTCATCGATGTCATCCACTGTTTGGAATCTAGGGATATTTTACAAATAAAAAAAGAGCCTGCCCTGCCCTCAAGATGTCCATGTTTTAGTGTCTTTTCGTTGTCAAGTTCCTTATCCTATAAGAACTTTTCCAAGATTTGCTCCCTTTTCCCTGTTGAGGATGATCTTTTACTGATTGTAATGCTGATTTATTTGTACCTCCAGAATGCTCATTGTCATTTTGCTCTTTTGTTTCTGAATGTATTCTTCCCTTAATTCAAAATGCCCTCAACCTACCGTATCATTGCCTATGCAATGATATCCTTTCTCCTTAATGCTTACTTATTCTATAAAGGTTTTTCTAAACCCATGTCTCTAACACAGACTTCCTCTATATACAACCTCTTTCTTAGACTTATTTTATATTGTACTTGGCAAAGTATTATTAGTTTCTTTCTTAAGTGTACTTTCCCTAATAAATTGTGAGAAATTAGCTTTTTAGGAGAAATCCTGTTTTTATATTTGAATCCATGGCTCTTACTAAAGTACATAAAATATTGCACACAGTTTAAAGGTATAGATCAACCAACTTATGGGTAAATTAAGATATTGTTCTAACTTCTTAATCCATTCCATTTAATTATACTTAGTTTACCAAATACTTATACAGAGCTTCTAATATGTTCAGAAGTGTATTAGTTATTCATTGTATCAGAGGCAGATGACAGTACTAATGTTCCTTTCTTTCTAATACTGTCTATTATGTCCAGAGAATAATTTGAGTTTTATAATTTAGAATTTCATATAATTTTAAACTTTGTGGAGACATTATATTTTATGGGAAAGTTACTATCTTTTCTTTGCACCATTTCTGACATGCCCTATAGTTGTTCAATAACCTGTTTGTTTTCAATACCGAGAAGCTACACGTGTAGAAGAGGATGCCAGTCAAGTTTTCTCTCTACTAGGGACAGACATGAGTTTCTTTGGCTTCTCTATGAAATCCCCAGAAGAAGGGAGACTGGCGTTTGTGCTCTTGTTTGTATCCTGATTTGTCCTCCACAGACAGATATTCCCACTCTGGTATCCTATGTCACCTCACTCTGTATTTCCTTTCAGTATTATTGGGCTAGTTACATTCCTTTGTCTCAAGGATGACCTACATTTCCTCCAGGGCCCTACTCATGTGCCTGCGAAAGGGTGACTGCTATTTGGATATAATATTATTGCTAACCAGAGATGTAGCGCTCTATTTTTTTAATCTCCAAATTTATTCTACATTTTGTGACAGCCAAATTAGGTTTGAGCCCCAATGACAGAGCTGCTCTTGGGAATAGTGTAGTATCTAGCAGATTTTAAATGTCAATGGAAAGTTCATCAGAATACTCTCAACCAGTGAATTTGGATGGAATTTGTCAAATATATGCTTTTTCATAGACTTCATTCAAAACTGGCTAGAAATGTAGAATGTGGAAAGAGATCGAGAAGACCAGAGGGCAAAGGATGCTGAAAGCATATTTACTTAAGCACTTGGTAGTATAAGTTCATGGCTCTGTGCACCCTAAGGACCCTCAGCTATGCATGATTAGCAGATTGAGAAGTGCTGAATTTCAGAGAAAATCTTTATGAGCACATCAATTTTATAAATAGAAAGTTTTAAGGAAATATGCAACTAGAAATACATATAAATACATATTATATGTAGTATAATTAATATATAATTATCGTATATATATCAAGACAGATTAAAAAGTTAGCAGAAACCTAGAGGCTAGTGGATTCAGAAAGTTTAGTAAATATAATTATTCAATAAGTCATTTGGCTTCAGAAATAAATTTCACACAGTAACATTAAATTTAATAGATCTTTGTTTATGCTATATTGATGTACCATAACCCTAATTACTTTATCCTCAAAATGACATGAAGAGATAAGAGACATGTATATATTTAAAACAGTATCATGAACAAAAGAGAAATATAGGGAATACTGACAGTGGCTTTCACTTATATTTAGGTATTAAAATTCATTTTAAGTGGTTATATGATTAGATTGAACAACCAGGAAGAGTGTTTTACCCAATGCTGTAAAGCTATCAATTCATATATTGTGAGAATTTGAATGTATTTACCTCTTTGAGAGGCCATAAAAACTTAGTGTTTCTTTTTCCTTGTTACCAGTAGAATATTCCCATCCCACCTTCTGGAATTAAATATATCTGTGTTGAATGAAGGTTTTATAAGCTTCCTTTAATAATAGGTGAGTAAACAATAAGTATTTAATAATTTAACACTTTAATTAATAAGCTTTCTTGAAGGATGGGAACCTGGAGTTCCAGAAAATGGTAGGTAGAAAAAGTATTGTGAATCTAAGATTGAGATAAATTGCTCTACATTTTTTAAAAAAAGGGAGATTTTAGTGGATAAAATTTGACAGAAAGTGAAGAGAAAAGCCTTCTATTAGGACCCATTGATATAATATTTATTAAAAAGCCTGATTTTCAGTATGTGTGTGTTGCTGGGAGGGGGGTGTGTGTGTGTGCAGGCATGGGTATGTGCATAGAAATGAAATTATATGACTTGCTCAACACAAATTGCCTAAGATTTTCCTTTGGTATATTTTAATAAAAACCATGTTCTCACTAACTGGCTTATGCAGTAATTTCTAGATAATCATTAAATTCTGCTTAAAAACTCAAAATGTCTGAAGATTTTGAGTATTCCCCTCAAAAGTCAGTTATGTTTTGATTGATTCTAGGACCTATATAATCTTTATCTGCTAAATTAGAATTATGTGTGTGGCTCTTAAGATTGCCGAACCAGCTGGTTTGGCTCAACGGATAGAGTGACAGCCTGTGGACTAAAGGGTCCCTGGCTCCATTCAAGTGAAGGGCACATGCTCAATCCCCAGTAGGGAGCGTGCAGGAGGCCACTGATCAATGATTCTCATCATTGATGTTTCTATCTCTCCCTCTCCTTTCCTCTCTGAAATCAATAAAAATATATTTTAAAAAAAGATTTCAGAACCAATTTTTGAAACTATGTACTGTATTTTTAAAAGTATAAAAGAAATGTTCCATATATTAGAGAGACTAGAGGGTGGTGAGAACATGCCACATTGTGGTGGCAGGCCTCAGAGCGAGAAGGCAATGGCATCTGATATATTTTTTCAGGTGTCGCCATTTGGAATATCTGTGTTCTCAAATTCACAAATGCTCCTGTCACTGTGGGTGGCAGTACTTGAATGTTTTCAGTAATGAGGACAGTGCAGAGATGTGTATGTCAAGTTTCTTACCAGACATCAGCATCAAGGAGAAAAAGACTCACACATATATGTTAAGTCCTGAGAGGCCTCTTACAGGGCGCAGCTACACAAGCCTCTTTGACATTGATGCCTAACAGTCTTTCTGAAGAAACCTAACTTCTTCCGCGAGCAGAAGGGAGTCCTCAGATTCTTACTATTAGAGGAGCTATTTTGGAAGTTCAAAAGCAGAAGGCAGCCTTGGCTGTTCTCAGGCAGCAAAACTGAGCAGAAAAGTTTTGACCTCATGCATCATTAATACTAGAGGCTGGTTTATGGACTTGTACACCAGTGGGGTCCCTCAGCCTGGCCTGCTGGGATCTGGCCTAAACAAGATCTTTGACATCCCCCCAGGGCGAGAGGGTGGTGGTTCTCAGGTGACATATCCTGAAATCGGGCTCCCTCCTCTCTGGTTCTGGGTGTGTTACCAGAGAACTGTGGCTGCCAAGTCACTGCAGCTCAGCAGCTCCTATATTGAGCATTTGCCCCCTAGTGGTTAGTATGCATCATACCTAAAAGTAGGATGGTCAGACGGTCATTTTGAGAGCTGCTGAGGTTGTCTTCCTGACAAGTAAGAGCCCATCAACTCAAGTCAGGCAGCCTCTCCAACACTGATTAGGAGGATAGTAAGCTTGGGGTCATTCAAAGTCAAAGACCATTAACTCACTTAGAGTATGAATAACTTTGCCCCAAATAATATCTGAAAGCTACACATACTGCTCAGCCCACAAAAGGCCTCAGAAGTATCTGAGAGATTCAAAACCAAAATATATCAAAGGAGCACCCTTTGAGCACACTATGAGTTTGTTTTTTCAACACTGAGATGAGGATCTTATAATCCATTTCACTGTTAAGCAGGTCTTTATCCTGATAACCCAATGAGGCTGTGTTTTGAGTTATTCTGGCTACATACATTTAGGTGGGGGGTGTCATTATTGTATCTCTTTTAGAGGTCGGGAACTTAGAGTGAGGTCTATTTCTTATTTGGAGAAGCTGTGGAAGAACAAGGCTATGAATTCCTCCAGCTCACCCAGGCACCTGTGCATTCTAATGTTTCTGACCTTGGCCATCAAGAGTTTTTAGCCTTTATCTTCCAAATGAAGCCTCAAAACCTTTGCAGACACAGCAGGGCTCTGAGCTGGCTAGGATGGGGTGGAGAAGGTAGCCCAGAAGGGAAAGCAATCCATTTACTCAGTAGTTAAATAAGTGAAGTGAGCTAAGCAATGTAGTGAGCTAAATCAATGATGTCATATCTCAATTCATAAAATAAGGAGCAAGAGAAGATGTACAAGAAGTAGAAAGTCTGGATGGGGGTGTAAGTAATTGTTTTAAATCTTCTCATTAGCATCATCCCAGAATGTATTCAATTTTACAAGAGCTAAAAGTATTTGTTCATTGAAAGTTGGAACAATGTGGTTAACATTCCTATTTTTTTTATTAGCATATAGGAGTACCTCCCTCTCTGGTAGTGGACACTGTGGTGCATGCCCAGAACTCTCCTTTAGGACAAAGGGATCCCTCACTCCTCCCCCAGAAACTGACAAAGTTAATAACTGACAGATGATTACTGTTAGCTACAAAAGCTCCCTCATCCAAAGTCAACCACTGTCATTCCAGTGACTGGTCTATGGGAGGCATGATGGCTCAGCTCCTTTATACCAATTTAGGAAGGACTATGTCTGGTCCAGAGATCTTTTTGAAATAGACTGAGCCTTTGCTGTGACTGCATCTGAGTCTACCATCTATCTCTCTCTACTCTTGTTTCTTTTACTCTCCCACAAATGTGGATCCAAATGCACTCTCCAGTAAACTTCCTCACAGACACAGACTTTTCCGAGTCTTCTTCCTGGGAACTTGAACTGTAGGAAGTACATTAGCAAGAAGTTGGGCCTGAGGGCCTGTGTGTCTGTTTGCTAGTGAGTGTACTTTACAGACTTGAAGCAAGACCTAAATCACTCTGAAGGTGCAGGAAAGGGACATTGCAGGCTGTGTGGAAATTATTTAAGTCTATTATTTAACAAGAAAGGCTTAAATGAAAGGTCTAATTTAAACATTGAAGGGGACCTCTATTTCACCCCTCCTGTTATTTTTCACTAAAAACACTTTTGCTAATTAGATCTTTTTTTGAATAGATTCTATTTAGTAGAAACCTGTAGACCTGAGACATGCTTTAATGTTAATACACATGCAGAAGAGAAGCTCTACGTGAGGGCACAGCTGAATCCTGGTGACACAGAGAGTTCTTTCTGCAGAGGATCTGTCTACAGTGTATAAAGGGTGGGCTCCGGTGGCATTCATAAGTGAAAGGAATATTTATGTGTGCTTCATTTGGCTGGAAACATAATGACTCTATTTAGATATGAACTGGAAATTAATTAGCCCAATCTGCTTTTCTCCTTCCTAACTTGACCACTGAACAAAATCATAAAAATGTTATTTTTCTGGAAATATCATAGAACAGAGAGCACAGAACATGTAGTACTTTTGAAGGAATCAGAAGCACTTCTTTCTAACTATGTCATCCTTGTTTGTTGACTGTCGGCGTTGCCATAGACTTTTATAATTTATTTTGTACTACTTGTACCAAAGTCTGCAAACTACGTTTTCAGGGTGCTCTTGTCATCCCTTAAGTTTTTCCCCCAATGGGCAACTGACAGGAGTTTGGAAGCACAGGAAGAATGACTTATTTCCTGTTTCTTTTGTCAGTGGCCTTTTCAGTGCCTTCTAACACCTATATAATCAATACCCTGAGGGGAATCCTTCTCTGCTTGAAATATCTAGAGTGATTTCTAATTTTTTTTTACTGGATACTAAATATTCAGAGACGGTACAAGAGCAATTATTTATGAGGTTCTTTCTGTCTTTCAAGAAGACATTTTGGTCTATGATGGACCTCGACTTTTTATGACATTATTGAAGTTTCCAATTTGTTGACCTTAAAGAAGTCGCTTAACTTTTCTGAGCCCTTGTTTTCTTAGGTGGAAAATGCAGGGCTTACATTTCATGATTTTAAAGTGATTTTTTTAACTTGAAATTTTATGAATCCAAAGAAAGTGAAAGTATTGTGTTATCCTTAATCCTTACATTTTTCCATGTTTTAAGATCAGGCTCAGAAAGAAATGGTGGGAATGTCAGTGGTGACAGCATAATTTTTTTTGAGGCGGATGTTTGATATTTTTAACACATGTGTCAGCAAACAATATATCATATTATGAGCAGTGGGAAGTTCAGAAATGTACTATACTTTAAAGCTAACATCAAATATATTACAAATTTAATCATAAGGGATTGCTACTTGCTTGTCACATAAAATAAATGTATGCTGTATGCTTTTCCCTGAAAATATAAAGCTTACAGAATATAGTATTGACAGTATATTCTAAGACATTTTTGAAGAGGCAGCTAATTTTGTAACAAATAGAAAATAAATAATTTTTCACAGTCAGTAACTGATGCAACTGATAATCAAGACATGCATATATGTCTTTTCATAGAAATCGCCTGCTATGTAAATGATATGAGCCTGGATATTAATATCTCAAAAACTTACACAGCTGTCATTTAAAGACAGAAGAAAATGTGGCTGGAATCTGCAATTTGTTTGGCATAGGTGTGTTTTAGAGACACGGAGCTGTTGGGATCATGCTCAGGTCATACATGCAACGAGAAATGCTAGCATTACATAGCTTAATAAATACAGTGCTTCGCCCTCATCAGCTTATCTTTTATCCAAACTGTAATCATGCAAAATTACTGGTAGTGAGGGCTTTTGTCACTGGCTTCACAGAGTCATTTATAATGCTGGAGAGGCCTCTGCCATTTTCCTAATTGATGTTCCAAGTCAGGATTGCATTTGGATCCATCATCGTCACTTGGTTGTCAAGGAGTCCAATGTAAGCCATGCATTTTAAATACCATTGCTCTGTACATACTGTTTCTTCTGTTTCAGCAAAGCAGCAGGCACGTGGTTGGATGCATGCATCCCATGACAATGGTTTTAAACCTTCAAGTTTGTGTTCAGAATATGAATGAATGACCTTAGGACTATCAAAACATTCTTATATAGAAAAAGTGATGTCACTTTAAAATAAATTGATCTCCTATTTGTTTTGAAGCTGACCATTAATCCATGCTAATTCTTTTTAAACCATATGCTATGAACTTTGAAACTAAGACTGTAAAATACAGCATTTATAACAGCTGTTTCTTCAATATGAGCAAATGAACAACCTCTACTAAATACAAATAAAATGAGGTTATTCTAAGATAACGTGTACTGTCCCATTGTCATATATAATATATTCTAATGACACAAATTACATCAGAATATAAGCATATGCATAAAAAATGCTAAGCATGGAATTGTGGTACTTAAGCATTAATTATAGATTCTAAAAACTGATTTTCTGTAAACTACAATGAAGCATTCTGTGATCTCATATACCGATAGGCAAAATAAAGGAATATATTTATATTTCAGTGTATTAATTATCTATTATTACCTAACAAATTACTCCAAAACTTACAGGCTCAAATCCTTGTGGATCAGGGTTTCAGGTATAGCTCACTGGGATCCTTGACTGAAGAGCATTTCACAGGTTACAGTCCAAGTGTTCTGGGCTTTGGCCATCTTACATTTAAACTAGAGAGACTCCGCTTTCACACAGGGCTGGCAGGATACAGTCCCTCGTGGGTTGTGGATTGAGACCTTCAGTTCCTTGCAATCCCTGGAACAAGACCACCCTCAGGTCCTTGCCATGTAAAGTTCTACAAATGGCAGCTTATTGAGTCAAAGCATTCAAGCCAAGAAGGCAATGGAGAGATTCAGCAGACAAGACAGAAGCCGCAATCTTTTGTGATCTAGGTATAGACGTAGCAGCTCATAGTGCTCTGGCCTGTTCGTAGAAGCAGTTTCTCCAGGGGAGAGGATGCCACCAGGCCGTGAAAACGAAAGGTGGAGACTAGCAGGGCCATCTTACAGGTTGCCTACCACACTCTCGAGTCAGAATGAATACAACCATATAAAACCTGTAAGTTTGAACAACACCCTTTTCTCCCTTCTGAAAGTAAATCTTTCAGACATGCTTTCCAAACTTTGAGCTTCCTGAGGTAACATTTCTTTATCTAATCCCTTCTATCAAAACTAAACCCAGAGGGGCAGTGCAAAAATCATTCCTCCTCCATTAGAAATGGAAACCTATTTAAAAGAAAACTATTATCACATTAAAAAAAAAAAAGCCCCAGAAGAAGTAGCCACACTTGTTATATAAGTAATGAATAATATACATTTTACTGCACATGTTTTGAATTATTTTTCTTGTTCAATATAGTTGATAAGAAAAAAAACACACACTACACCCTAATCCCCAATAGCCATGATTCAATTTCTGATAATAAAATTATGTGCTTAAATAAGGATGTATACTTTTCAAGTCAAAAGAATATCAACGGCTACATTCCACTAGGGAACAGATTGTATATTTCAATCTCTTTTCAGTTGTGTATAAACAATCAGAAATAAATCCAGTATACTGAGTTATCAGCAATGAATAAAACATTGATGACCATGTGTGCAAAACATATTTAGACAACATCTATGAAATATTAAGCTTCCCAATGTGAAAAATAGCTGATAAAAACTGCTCACTGTTGATAAAAGAAACATAAGGCCTAAAAATATTGGGTAATAGGCAATGCATCATTTGTTGTTATTTTTTTTCTTAGCATTTATTAGAGCAACAATTACGTAAAGAACTTTCATAACCTGTTACCTGTATATTTCCTCTGGGGCCACAGTCTACATGCAGGTCTTGACATTCCAAGAACAAGAAGAGCCTATGCAGAAAGCGGTGCGCGAAAGAGCATGACAGACAAGGCAAGAGAGTGGGAGAGGGTGGTCTCTGTGCACACAGCCCTCCCCGAACCTCGCTCTGCTCTTAGCCAGGTGTGTTCCGGAAGTCTGCAGATCGGCAGACTCATTTGTCAAGTGAGTGTTCTCTTCAATGGAAGCTGAAACATATGCTCTGCTCATGTGTAAAGATATGCTGTTTCCTATTATAAGGTTTATTTCTGTAACATTAGCAAGATATAGAATGTCTGCGTGTTTATTTACACTGCAGTTTTGTTTTTGTTTTTTGCCTAAAAACTAAACAAAGGACTTTGCTGTTTGACTTTCAGTCTCTATTTATTTGCTTTGAAGCTTTCCCTTTGAAGATTTAACATCAACGTTTCTCCCCTGCATCTTATCTTATAACTTGGAATTCATATATTCTTTTCTCCCCAATTTTTATTGTCAGTATTAGGCTCCTGCAAAAGAGGGCTTCTTGGCCATCCTAGTCTGCTGCCCCTTCCACTTTATCTTTGAGGAGAAAGGCTGCTCCTTATTTGTCAAGTTCAAGGACATAGATTAGGGTTCAGAACCTATACATGAGAGTTAACATTTGACCGTTCTATTTCTAAGGGTCTTGAGGCATAACAAGGCCAAGAACTGTTGTTACTTTCTGTAAACACAACAACCTGCCTTTTCATCACTTATTCCCTGCTCTGCTCATTCTCTGTCCCATGCAGCCACGACAGTCAGGTGCACAGCTAGACTGCATTTCTGTTCAGGGTTGGCCTCGGCAAGAATGTTAGAACAGGAGGCTCTGGACCCGGATGGGCTCTCCCTGGTCTCCTGGCTCTCTTGTGCTGTTGCCTGACTTTTCTCTGTAGATGTGCATGCATTTTCTTCCTAGTAGAGCAGCAGGACCCATGTTTACTTAAGTCTGTGAGTCTAGAGAAATAGCTAACATTAATCAAACCAGTCAGCCTACTTTTGATCTAGGCGCTAACTTGTTTCTAACAGAGAAAAAGAGTTCTCCATGTGGTCCCATCAATCCCCCCATAGGGCCATACAGTGCTTGTTGGCCTGGCTCACGGTTCTTCATGGGCCTAGCTTTGTCATAAACAGGATGGAGGCTCCTGAGTTCTCTCTCTTTCCTCCCTGTCTCTCTTCCTCTGAACCTTTTATAAATGTATATTACATATTATGTAAATATATATTTTACCAACAAAAGTTAATAGCAAGTTTTTCTATGTGTTGATAGGTCCCCAAATTTGGCATACATAAGAATTCACAGGCTTTGGTTAACTTAAAACCCATGCAAAAATCATGGCTGAAACAATAGCTTCAACCTATTTAATGTGAATAATTCTAAATTAGAAAACTGGAACAGGCATCCAGACTACATAAAGGTTTTTTTCTTTTTCTATAAGAAAATTGTAGCAAGTGACAATTCTTAACTGTCCCTAAAATAGGAGCCCAAGGACAGACTGCTGTGCTATTTCTCTAAGAAAGCTGACTACTATTATATCCATAAACTCACATGCCAGCTGAAAAAATTTATGTAAGTACAAAAAGTATTGCCTAGTGGAATTAATGCTTAGCAAGCATCCATAGCAAAACCCTCTTTCTGTTTTCTTTTAAAATGTCTTAACTAAAGGAGAAGGCTACAATACAGTAATGCAGAGGAAACTTCAGAATTAAATTTAAGGTTATTACTCAGGACAGCTTTTGAAGATGTTGTTTAGTACAGGCTTAACCAATTGCTTTTTACGGAAAGCCCTTTGATACAATTGAATGACTTTCCCTCTCCAAAGCAACCATCAACTGCACAAATCAATACTGACAATACCACCTGGGTTACAGAGGATAATTTTCCAATTGTAGAACCATACATATTAGACACCTCACAGAAAAGATAAACCAAGAGCCAACCTTATGTAAAGAAAATCTGTCCCTGATAGGGGGATTGAACTGAGAAGAGAAATAAACCTCAACTCCACATTGCATTCTAAAGGGACTTCCAAGAACAAACAAATGGCAAAGAAAATTAGAAAGAACTTGAAGGACAAAAACAAACTTCGCATCTCTACCAAACAAAAGAAAATCAATAAACCTTTAGCTCTGGATGGGATTGTGACTGTTGCATGTGGTAATATACCTAAAGATCAGCTTCCAGAAAGTTCAATGTACCAGGGGAAAAAATATGATAAGGAGGTTCATTATATTGAAAATGCGACTACATCATCGGAAGAGTTGTTGACAAATCCAAAATATCTGGGATGACCCTATCAACAAACTTCTATCAACAAACAGTGCAATCTTGGATTGTACCTATCTTTTATATGGGGATTCTTAATTCTTACCAGGTGACCTCTAGAATTGCTTTGACTTGTAAAATTTATGAGTGTGCCAGTATAACTTGTATTTATGCTCCTACAGAACAAAGTACATATGCCAGACACTCTTCCAAGTGAGAAGCATAAAGCTTATTAAGATAGACTCTACTTTTCAAGGAGCTAAAAGTCAAGTAGAGAAAATGCATATCTAGTTTCTATTGTCACTATGGAATGAATTCCAAACATCAATTCTAAGACAAACTATAGCTGTTAGTACTTCTATCTGAAGTGTGCCCTGAGGAGCCTTGGATAACCAGGGATCAAGAAGAAAGGGGGGGGGGGGGGGGGGTTAGGGAAAGCCTGCATTCCAGAATTTTACATTTTGTATTTTCTCAAGATTTTAAATACACAAACAGTGCTTAAATTGATAAATAAATAGCTACCAACTGATTAAAACAGATCTATTTTTAAAACTTGGTCTTGTGCTTTTATAACTTAACAGATGATAGTACACTATTATTTACTAGTGTAAGAAGTGTCCAAGATTTTGAATTCTTGCTAATAATGGTTATGTCTTGCTGACCATAACACTGATTTCAGAGCAAAATGTTGATTTATTTTTTTAAGTGGGGAAATTATTATATTTTCAGTGAATGAAAGAAAATTATTATGTGAGAAAATAAGACCTGGTTATTTTTATTTTTTAATATGCTGGAAAATGGGTTAAGAAAAATGCAGAATAGATTAAAAATCAACATTTAATTCATTCCACAGAAACATCAGGTAGGTCTCCTGGGATCCCAAGGAATGGAAATTAGAGTGCTTTTACACTAGTGACTTAATGACTTTGCTTTTGTGTTCACGTCTGTAACGTTAGATAGGTAGGAGTGATTTTACATGTAGATATGATATGATGAAATCTCAAGAAAAATAATTAAAAATAAATGTGAGAGATCATAGGAAATGTATGAATTTTCATTGAAATTGATGTAAGCCAAATAATTTTTGTAAAACTACAACATGAGTTCTCCAAAAGCATTCATCAACTCTATGAAAGAAACTGAGAATTAGAAACTAAATCTGGCCCAGCCAGTGCGGCTCAGTTGTTGAGCACAGACCCATGAGCCAGGAGGTCATGGCTCAATTTCCAGTCAGGGCACAGCCCAATGGGGAGCTGATCAATGATTCCCTCTCATCATTGATGTTTCTCTCTCTCCTTTCCCTTCCTTTCTGAAATCAATAAAAATATATTTAATAAGAAAAATAAACTAAATTTAGAGTCCAATACATTTTAATATTTTCTTTATTATTCAATTTTATCCATATTTTATGTATTCTTAAATGTCTTTATTAATATTTACTTTTGACATATGTAAGAATTCCAAATATGTTTATGTTGATGTAAAAAAGTCAAAATAAATAAATACAGGTTGAGCAAAAGTAGGTTTACAGTTATTCATATAGAAAATATAATAATTAATCTATCTATCTATATCTATCTATATGGCTAATATGCAAAATGTCCCCTCTGGAGTTCCACCAGGGGACCAGGAGTTTGATTGCTCTCTATGATGTGCACTGACTACCAGGGGGCAGCGTGGAATAAAGGAAGGCCCCAACCAACCCTGATCACCAACCAGGCCTAGGAGACCCTCTCTGTGCATGAATTTCATGTACCAGGAATCTAGTAAATAATAATACAAAAATAAACTGCTTTGTGTACTCACAGCTGTAAGCCTAATTTTGCTTAAAACTGTATATATATATACATCTCAAAGCTGATGTAAATACGGTAAGCTATAATGTATATGCAATATTTAAAATATGAGTTTTCTTTTTAAAATAACAGGGGAAAAAAGAGATAAAGAGATTAAGCCCTAACTGGTTTGGCTCAATGGATAGAGCATTGGCCTGCGGACTCAAGTGTCCCAGGTTAGATTCTGGTCAAGGGCATGCATCTTGTTTGCAGGCACATCCCCGGTAGGGAGTGTGCAGGAGGCAGCTGATCGATGTTTCTCTCTCATTGATGTTTCTAACTCTCTATCACTCTCCCTTCCTTTCTGTAAAAAAATCAATAAAATATATTTTTAAAAAAAGAAAAAGAAAAAAAGTAATTAAAATAAAATTATCTGGCTATTTCAATCACTCATGTGTATGGACCTAAGAATGATGTTCTCACTAAATATTTTAGAGCCATTAGAAAGATTTAATTTGTGTTCTGCAAAATACTGCCATTCTGAAAGTTCATTTCAAGTGTTATTTACTGTATTGGAGCATTCAATTCCATAATAATAGACTGACATTTCATTTAACCTTTTCTGCTAAAATAGCATATAGAGTTTATTTCTTTGAATTGATCATCCAGGTGAGGCTAATCTTTACTTGATTCAACAAGCCAGATAAAATAATGTGGTACATCAGATCTTTTATTCATAAAAATATTGGTTTATTCCTAGAAGAACATGAGGCCATGATACTCTTTCAAACAAAGTTCAGCATTGGATTAAACATTACTAAAAATACATAACATGTTCAATTTCTTAGCAGAGAAAAGGGAGTTCTTATAAATTATTCTTTGTTCTTAGTTTAAAAAAAAGGTTCTTAAAAAGTATTCCACTTAATCATTAGGATCTCATTGTGATTATCTATAAAAGAAAGAATTCAATTAAGAAGATGATATTCATAATATATGACTAAAATTAATGTTCATATATTAACCATGAGATTTGAGATTAAA
The DNA here is from genome assembly GCF_964339955.1 of Pipistrellus hanaki. NCBI lineage: Eukaryota > Metazoa > Chordata > Mammalia > Chiroptera > Vespertilionidae > Pipistrellus > Pipistrellus hanaki. The sequence goes on along the minus strand of NC_140507.1, from coordinate 39,702,566 downwards.
TACATTTTTTATTCAGATGATTTTTACTTTGTCAAAGAAATAAAAAATAAAGATTCCAGGTCCAGTTTTCAAAAAGGTAACAATCAAAAGGATTCCTCAACTACCCAAGATCAAGCATCATATCTTTATATATATATATATATATATATATATATATATATATATATATATGATATTCCAACTTGCCTTTTTAGCTTTGGCCTGTGACAGATCAAATCTCCCATCAAGACAAATTTTAAAAATAAATAAATTGAAGTGTCTGTGTGTGTGTGTGTGTGTGAAGAATTCTCAACTGAAATTAATATTGGAAACTAATAATAGGATGTTAGGGCAACAAAAGCTGCCAGGACTTGAGGGGGAAAGATCATGGGCTAATAAGAACCCAAAGGAAGTGAGTGTAACATGTAAAAGTTCTCCACTTGAAACATTGCCAACCTCTAAGAAGTATAGTCTAAGTCACATGTGTCAAACACAAGGCCCGCGGGCCAAATCCAGCCCGCCAGGCCTTGCAATGTGGCCCGCACCGCGCTGTCATCACTGCACTCCGCTGTCAGTTTATGACATTGTCAGTTTATGACTGTTCAGTAAACCATTCGGCCCGCGATTTAGGCTGGATTTTAGATTTTGGCCCCTTCTCTGATTGAGTTCGACACCCCTAGTCTAAGTAGAAAGCAGGAACTAAGGGGCTGAAAAGCTAACTGAACCTTGGCAGTCTCACTTTGCTAAGCCAAGAAGTCTAACTAAGAGGGCCTTCATACCCCAGGATCTCAACAGGACTCTCTTTGTAAGGGAAAGTCAAAATTAAACCAAGTCTTATGAAGAATGAAACCTGATGTTGAATCTGTCCAATCCCTAATTGAATTAAGATACTCCCCTAATCTACTTGTCTGCCAGTTATCTTTTTAAAAGTGTTAGTAGTATTATTTTTAAAATATCCCTAGTGTTGGAAGAAATTATGACTCAGGGACTGTATACATATATTTTTACTATACATCATCCAGACTCAATCTGAACACCTTCTAGCTGCAGCAGAAAATGTTTCTGCACGCAGTCCCCAGTGCCTTGACTTAGCACTGAGGCCTGTGGAAGAGTTAGGGCAGTATTTGTCAGTGGCAGGTTTTGGGGAGGAGGTAGGCACCTGCAGATTACTAGTCTTCAGTCCTTCGGGAAACAGCAATGGCACAGCAGCAACAGACTGCCAGATGCCAGAGTTGGAAACAGGAGCAATGGCAACTACCATGTGGTAGCCAAGTGCAAATCTATGGGCAGAAAACCACATTTTCTCAGAATTTGCAGAATGCCTTAGCAGTGGTTCTCTACCTTTTTAATGCCACAATCCTTTAATACAGTTCCTCATGTTGTGGTGACCCCAAAACATAAAATTATTTTCGTTGCTACTTCATAACTGTTATTTTGCTACTGTTATTGAATCATAAGGTAAATATCTGTGTTTTCTGATGGTCTTAGGCTCTACAGTAGCGCTTCTCAAGCTGTGGGTTGTGACCATCAGAAAACACAGATATTTACATTACGACTCATTAACAGTAGCAAAATTATAGTTATGAAGTAGCAATGAAAATATCTTTATGGTTAGGGTTCACCACAACATGAGGAACTGTATTAAAGGGTCGCAGCATTAGAAAGGTTGAAAACCACTGCAGAGGAATGTGAGGAGTATAGAATTCTAATGAAGAAAATATGGGTGAATTTAAACAGACATTTCTGTTCCTGAGTTTGAACCTCAGTTCTATCATTCACTAGTTGTTGTGCCTGGAAAATGTGTGCCAGAGTCCAGTTTATTCATCTCTAAAATATAAATGATAATAATAGCTATCTGGCAGGATTGTTAAGGGAATTAAGTGAGCATATCTACCTACATATCTATATCTACATCTACAACTACCTATACCTATACCTATACCTATACCTATACCTATACTTAAACCCATATCCATATCCATATCCATATCCATATCCATATCTATATCTATATCTATATATCTTGGTAAATCATAAACACTATTATTATTATTATTATTATTATTATTATCATCATCATTATTACTATTGTCCTGGTCCATGAAATTCATGCACTCAGGGGGTTCCCTCAGCTCAGCCTGAAACCTCTTGTAGTCTCAGAGCCTTCAGGGGATGTCCACTGACAGCCTAAGCCGGCAGTCTGACATCCTTAGGGCTGCCTCAGAGGTGGAAGAGGTTCCTGCCACCACTGCTGCACTCGCCAGCCATGATTTCGGCTTCTGACTCGGTGGTGCTCCCACTGTGGGAGCACATTGACCACCAGGGGGCAGTTCCTGCATTGAGCATCTGGCTCCTGGTGGTCAGTGTGTAGCATAGCAACCGGTTGTTCTGAGGTTCAGTCAATTTACAAATTAGCCTTTTATAATATAGTATTATTATAGCTTTACCCCCAAAAGGCTGTGTCTTGGAGAGTATGAGATATATTATCAATAAAAATAGTATATACGATGGCAGGTAGTGGACCCATAGTAGAAAAAGCTGAAAATAACAGAAAGTGAACAAAAAAGTTGTCAAGACTACAATTGCTGTTGTTATTTAAATTCCAAGTAAATAATAAAAATGGGCATGGCAGTGTGCTGACTGACTGCTTATTTAAGACATACTTTAAAGCTAGGCCAAGTAGGCAGTTTGGGAAGGTGATAAATGAATTAAACTGTGTCAGTTTCAAACTGTCACCGTTAGAATCTAATTCAAATTTAAACAGCAATTTAAACAGTATAAAAGATTGCCCTCATCGGTCCTCCATAATCTTAACCTTTGGAGCTTTCCGCAGAATAGATAGTAAATTGAATTAATTATTAGCCTTTCACCTTGGGAACCTAGGTAGAACCTGGCAGCTCAGAAGACAGCTAATGAGATTGGTAGCTTCATTTCTGTCCCCAGTGTGCTCTAATCCTCAACACATATCCACCTGTCGTATTTTCCCCCTGCTTCCTTTTAGTGAATAAGATCCCGAGGAGTCAGACTTGGCTGACATTTAAAATCCTCTCTGTGAAGTGACATCATTGTGGATACCAGTAAGGTCAGAACAATGTCATGTGTAGGAGCTCACAGGGAAAAAATGATATTAAAATAGTGTCCAAGAATAGGATTGACCCTAATTGGTTCCCATCATTCTGGAATACATTACTCTTTTGAACAACTCCCATTAAAGTGAGCACCCCATTACCTATTCACTTACTCATTCACTCCTTCATTTATTCATATAGTCAATAAGCATTCATAAGTGGTTACCACTTGCCATATGAATGTATGGGTCCCAGGAACCTACCATCATAGAACTTATTACCTGGTGAAACATAAAAACAAGCTAATAGGCAATTTAATGACTGTGAAATTAGAGGTGTTAAAGGAGAAGTATGCAGTTGCATAATCTGCACTGGGAAGAGTCAAATGGTCATTTTGGTAGAAATTACTTCTAAGTTGAAAAATGAGCAGGTATTGAAAGGGAATGAGGGTCTAGATAGTAAATCCTGGAACATTAAGCTCTTCAGTAGAGCTACAAAAGAGAATGAGGAAGGGGTGTTAGGAGGAGACACTGAGGAGGAATATATACTCAGTACATTGTGAGACATTTAAAGAGATGGTTTCCTGAAGGCAGGGGCAACATTTAAAGACTTTTCTACAAGAGAGCGACCTCCTCAGAATTGTATCTTAGATCATCCCAGCTGCATTTATAAAGAAGGCATTAGTGCTGAACAGGACCTGGACTTGGTAACTCACTCTTGCAGGAAACCAAGTTATTGATCATGAAGAACTAAATGAGGGCAATAGCAATAGAAATAAAATGAACAACATTGAAAAATATTAGATATACACAGGACTGATGAATGGATGAGTGAGGAGAAAAAGATGTGCAGATGCAAGTTAAAGGTTCAGCTTTCTTGTTGGATTCTACCAATAGATGTGCTTGGTGTTGAAAACGATGAAATCTTAGAACTACCTGTCTACCACACTATTAGAAGCTAATTCTCCAGGGGGTGTGGGGGAAGGGGAGTCTCACATTTCTGAATGGCTTCTCTTGTATAAAAAAAAGAAATTCAGAACATAGAGAGCCTGCCCCATGGGCAGAGTGCAGGTTTCTTAATAAAGATAGTCTTCCTCCAGGGCAAAGGTTGGGCAAGTGTGCTAATCACCACATTAAAAAGAGGAGGGCTTTCTTAGCTTAGGGTTTGTCAGCTGTTCAACCCACTGTGGATGCAGCATCTAACTGGGCCCTCCTCTGGGTTGTCCCATGGGATTGGCAAGGCAAAACGAAGCCATGTGAAGGTGCAGCTCCTGCTTTCCGCTGTGCACTGAGTGAAAATGCCCTTCATCTCTGACCAGCGGTCTCTCCTTTCCTGCTGACCTCCATGAACTGCATGGGACTGACTTGTTATCATGTACATAAACTCTATGATTTCACCATTCTTAAACACCACACCCCCTCACAATTTCTTCATTATCTCCATTTTAAAACTGTTTAAATTTGAGAATTTAGACATTTTTTAGGGACATTATGATTTTATGTTGAGGGTAGATATTTGAAGGTGGAAGTTATTGTGTTAAGGGAGTCGTAAAATGTTTCAGCTTTATATCCCTACAAATGCCTAAGTCCTATGTGTTTGAATCGTTTGTGTTTACACATGTAATTTTTAATAGACCAGCAACTAGTACATTACATATATCCAAATAAGAAAAATCTAAAATTAACTTTGATGACCTTCATTTCTCATAGTCTAAATGTGAATATTTTTAAAAACATGAATAAAAATTCATATTAAAATTTAGAGAATGGAAATTGGCAACTTTGAAGAAAATTTTGTTGGTCCAAATAATGTTTCCTTGCAACTATTGCTGGTTTGAAACCAACATTTTAACAAAAAAAGAAATTCTGACCTTTAAATTTTAAAGACAATGGTATGTTTTATAGCTGAAAGGAAATATTTTCAACAAATTTTTATTACATTCCAGGGGCTGGATATATGACAATGAATAAAAGAATCATCCCTCTTCTCAACAAATAAATAATGTAAATAGAAACATTTGTACATAAATATTCTGAGTGGTAAAAAAAAAAAGTATATTTATGTACATATTTGAAAGCATTACTTCATACTCTGTCATTTGCTATTTGTTATTTAATTTAAGTAGTACTATGGTTAAATATGGTTTCCTTGATTTTGAGTAAACAAAACATTCATCATTAATGCCTTGATAAGTTATTTATATAAGGAGGGTAAGTTCTAGTGGGAAATTATTTTTTATTTACATTGAAATTAATACCATTCTTTTTGTGCATGGGTTTTGAGATGCTAATTGTGTTGGCTTGGTTAAAGGAATTTAGCCTGCCAGCATGACTTAGTGGTTGAGTATTGATCTATATACCAAGAGGTCACAGTTCCATGCCTGGTCAGGGCACATGCCCTAGTTGTTGGCTCAATCCCCAGTAGGAGATGTATAGGAAGCGGCCAATCAATGATTCTCTCATCAGTGATGTTTCTATCTCTCTCCCTCTCCGTTCCTCTCCGAAATAAATAAAAAATAAAGAAATTTGAGAAATTTTGACATTTTGTCTTATTTTCTTCCAAGCCGTATAACAGTTTGTCCCAAGTATAGGCAAAGAATTATATAGTACTCATGCTCAATTAATGGTAGTTAATACTAGCCCACTTCTTGACATTAATACCTTGGTTCTTCAAAGATTTGCAATGAAAGAAAGTTGGTTCTCTGTCTGCTTACTTTTACTAAAGAATAAAAAAAAACGAGAGAGAGAGAACTGAAAATATAGGCCTATAGTCAGTTATAGTAACCACACATATTTACTAATTCTACAGCTTCTCTTCTAACACTGGGGCATGCTCAGCTTTGGGCAACTACCATAGTACTGAGAATGTACAAAATCGTACCTTTAGCATTCAGCATCTTCCCTGAAAATAAATTTTCTTTCAAGATTTGGGAAACAAATGTATTGAATTGTGGCATTCTTAAAAATGCTAAAGCAAAATCTAGTTTACTGTTTTTCCTTTGCCAGTCTAGTCTTATGGTTTTGTGCAGCAACACATTTTCCATTAGACAATATGGTGGTATTTGTTTTCTCACACTTTAAAATCATGTTTTTGCCAAGAGAAAAATCCATGCTAATATCACTGGTCTTCAGAGAGAACTGGCACGAATCTGCCATCAGACAGGTTGGAATGAAGCATTCCCTAATGAGTCCAAACACCTGCACAATCATTAGCTGTTGTTTTTTCAAATTTAGTTTGGCACATTGTGAATTAAAATTCTTTTGACAATTGTACCTGATCACATGCTCTGTTTTGTTTCATCCCTTGCTATGTACACCCTACCTATTCATTAATGCATTCTGGAAAAGAGCTTTATGAGTTGTTTGAGAATTATCGATGTCAGCTGACTTAGTTCTTTATGAAGATTTGTTTTTAAATCAGGATTCTTGATTTTATCTCTCATTTTATTGTCATTATAGTTTTTCATTTCATAGTTCTGCAAATAGACCCAAATTCCATGTGAATTTGTAAACTAACTGATTTTAGTTTGACTTTCCAGAACAGATCAAATTAGCTGATATTTTCTTCTACAGAATTATGGCATCTCCAAAAACTAAGTGACTCTCCAGCCAACAAACCTGCTATTAAATTCTGGTTCTTCAATTTATGAATGTATAACAACATCTGCATATCATTTTCCTCCGTTTTATAAAATTCTTAGTCTCAATTAAAGGGTCATTCTGAACATTCAGAGAGATAAAGGAGGTTGAAAACCCTGATATGTGTTTTTAATTGCAGCAAAATTTGGTTTAGTAAACTCCTTCATTGGCATAATTTTGTTTCTATTGCCTCATCATCTTTATCATACCTGTTTGAAACACATTTCAACTTGTAAGTGCTCTTCTTAAAAGAATTCAAAAGAATCTTTTAATTATTTTCTCTAATATACATGTTATATCACGTTTCAAGTCAACTGTATGAAATAGATTTTTAATCTTCAAAGGAAACATTGTTTTTTAATTGCTTTAAGTAACATACCCTATAATAAGGAAACCTGGTAATACTGTCAAGTTTAACTTTCCTACTTGTGTTAGCAGTAAGATTTCTAATTACAGTTACATCACTTTGTGTTTATGATATATTTTAAGGAAGGAAAGCTTATTTTAATAAGTGTAGAAATATCCTCCTGAGTCTGTATTTGAAATTAGAGACAGATTATAGAAAAGACAGAAGAGGCAACGCTAGAGGGAAGTGGAGACACTAGTGAAGAATTGAACACTTGTCTTTGCATCAGTCACTTCACAGCTGGCTCAATAATAGAGAGAAATTGAAACAAACTGTCTTATACTTCCCATAATTCCCTGAAAGAGTGTCTACTCAACACACATTTGTTTGTACTATAGGGCTTGAGGGAAAGTTTTAGGAGTCTCTTTAATGTTTGGGGGTAGTAGTGACTTATAGGAAAGTGGCATTATGTCATAATTCATGTCAATCTTTTTCAGGAGGGAATATCTGAGTAAGTGGAATAATTTAACTTAGTCAAAGGATACCGAGGTATAAAAATAAAATGTGAAAAATCAGAAAATTGACTAGAAATTGGACCCAAGCATGCTTAGAAAGATCTGAATTGATGGCTAACTAATAAAATAGCTGAAATCATCTGAGAGAGGCAAATAATAAAGTGTTGAAGTTAAGATGTTTTCACTGGGTTGATTATTAAAGGGAAATAATAATGGACATCATCTGTTCAGGACTCCTTTAAATAAGATGTAGCTTTAAAAAAATGTTTTAAGGCCGGAATATCCTGAAAGATGAAGACTCTATGATCTGGAATCTTATGTGTAAACCATTTCAATGAAACAGACTGGTTTATCTACTGTTAAACTAACCCCCCAAATTTCCAGAATGATCTACACATGTACCTAACCTCATGAGTCAAAACTGGAACCTTGGCACAAAATTGGAGGCATTAGATAAGCAATTAACTCCTGTGTGGTTTTTGAATGCACAAATGAGGGCATACTTCTGAAAATAGGCTGCCAGCCTCAGTGTAGGGTGGCTATTTTGGCATGAACATTCCCATTAAGTGAATAATTAAAAGAGCACTTGGCCCTGGTATCCTGAACAAATTCCAGCTTGGTTAATTATATGCACTTACTGCCATTTTAATCCTCCCTGCAATTTCCACTGGACACAAAGTTTTCCTAAATCCTCTGCCCTAAAATAGTGTTCTGCTGAGTATGGAGTGTTTGTCTTCTACCCCTGTTTGTGCTCAGTGGTTTGGCAGTATTCCCATGAAGTTCAGCCTGGGGCTTCCAAAGAGCACATCAACAGGAAACCTAATCTGAGGAAAAACATGGTGGCAAAATGTGTTCAATTTCAAAGAGTCCCAAGGGGTTTTTTGGGGAAAAAATAATATTATAAAATACACTTTGGCATCAGAGGTTCACTATGGATATGGATGCTCTCATATGAAGACTTGAAAATATACTGATGCCTGCATCATTTAATCAATAGGTAGCTAGACAAAAAAAAAAAAGGTGCTAATACAGAAATACTGTCACCACCGATTTATAGTGTTGGCTACTTTTCTTGTTTTGTTTTGTTTTTCCAGGTGGGAATGTTTACACTCTACAATTTTAGTTTTACTTTCTCAATTCTCATAGAGTAAAATAAAAAAAAAAAGCAGATGTGTGTATGTATAAAACTTTAAGTGGATGCATCTGCTTTAAAAAAAAAAAAGAGCATTCTTATTTTTTTTAAGGTCTTGTTTATAAATGTGAAACCCAAAAACTACCTGAAATTTGATCTGTGAATGAAACTATAGTTATTACATTTATTTTCAACATTTTATAATATCCTACTTCAATAATCAATGGATAAGCAAATTATTTCAAAATGAGAATCTACCTTAAAAACACACATTTTATATTTTTGAACCTTGATGCTGAATCTTGAATAAAATTTAGATAAAAATTATGTTTTGGAATATCATATAAGATAGAGATATATATATGTAGATATTCTCTCTCTCTCTCTCTCTCTCTCTCACACACACACACACACACACACACACACACATATATATATATATATATATATATATATATATATACATATATATATATAAATGTAGTGGATTTTAAAATAATTAAATTTTAGCACCATTATATACTATATTCTATAATATCATTAATGTCAGAGTGTGAAATGAAATATCAAATGTACACAGATATCCTACTAAAATTTGACATAAGTTGGGAGAGGTTTTAGAAAAATATATTGGTTCAAAATAATAAAAATACATTTAAAATGAATTACATTTTTTAATATTTATCAATACTTTTATCATATTGTATAAAAACTATACCAAGTTTGAAGAGTATGTTTAAAATGACTTGTCAAAAGTAAGGCCAACTAATATATGAAATTCACTTGGGTATCAGGATGGGGAAGAACTCAAAGAACAGACAATTCCATCTAAATTTTCATGAAAATGCCATCACCACCCACATGTTCAACTTTATGAGTGCTCACTAAGAGAGCATGCAGAAGGGATTATTAACTCATGGAAAATTTCTCTCACAAGGACACATAGAAAGTCAAGTAGTCACTGCTAATTTTCATCATAAACATGAACTTATGATTAGTGGCAGATTCTAGAATATTTTGATGACCCTTGTCATTTGTCAGTGAGTATGTGTGGGTAGGGTTGCTTTATAGGTAAGTACTCAGTATATATTGGATAATTGATAATTATGCACAACTATCTATATATATATATATATATATATATATATATATATATATATATATATATATATAAAAGCCTAAGCAACGGTTCAACTGTTCGACCATTCAACCAGCTATGATGGTGCACTGACCATCAGGGGGCAGAAGCTCAATGCACAGATATGGAAACAGAACAGACTGATGAATCTCAGAGAGAAGTGGGGAGGGCGAAGGGTGGGAAGTAGTTAACCAAAAATCTTATATGTATTCTAGAGGCCCAGTGCAGGTATTCATGCACCAATGGGGCCACTTAGCCTGTCCTTCAAGGATCGAAACAAAACTGGCAATCTGACCTCCCTCGAGGGGGTTCTGGATTGCAAGAGGGCACAAGCCAGGCTAAGGGACCCCACCGCTGCATGAATATGTGCATTGGGCCTCTAGTTATTAAATAATATAAAATGTATTACTAAACTGGCAATTAATGTTATAGGAGATTCAAATGGAAATTTTAAAATATCTTTCAAATCCTAGCCATTGGATGGCACTGTGTGAAAGATATAAGAAATTCGAAATGTAAATTTAGACCCAATATTCTTTTTTTTTTTTTTTTTTTAATGACCTTTGAATACAATCATTAAAATGTACTTGGTTGAGTTCAAACAAAATGCTCACTTAGTAGACTTTGACATTGTATTCTAAACAGGATGTTAATTTCTGTTTGACTTTACTTTGTATAATTATAGCCAATTTATTTATGTTTAAAATTACTACCTTTATATTTCTATTATTTCTTAAATGGTAACCAAATTAAATTTCAAGAACAAAATTCCTATATTAACTTCATTTGAAATATGCATATACTCTCATGGCAAAATGTGAATATTTATAACAAGTAGAAAAATTATTACAAATCACTCTGAATATATTATATCAATGTCACTAAAGAAAGAGTTAATTATAGCATAGATTCTGAAAATCATGACCTTATTTTTTAAAATCTCTAATTATAAGCATAGTTGTATTGGGGAATTTTTAAGACACATTTTAAACTGCATATTTATATGTCTTTGGTACTCTGATTTGTTCCTATGTTTTATTATCTATACTAATAAAAGTCTAGGTGGCATCTTGTCCTCATATCATCACAAGATAGCTGCCTCCATATTGTCACAAGATGGCCACCACAAGATGGCCGGCAGGGGAGGGCAGCTGGGGGCAATGAGGTTGGCAGGGAAGGGTAGTTAGGAGCAACCAGGCCAGCATGAGATGGCAGTTGGGGGCAACTGGGCCAGCAGGGGAGCAGTTAGGCATCAATCAGGCCGGCAGGCGAGAGGTTAGGAAGTGATCAGGATGGCACACAGAAGCAGTTAGAGGCAATCAGGCAGGCTGGCAAGTGGTTAGGAGCCAGCAGTCCCGAATTGTGAGAGGGATGTCCAACTGCCAGTTGGGCATTCCCTGAGGGGTCCCAGATTGGAGAGGGTGTAGGCTGGGGTGTGGAACACACCTCCCCAGTGCACAATTTTCATGCACCAGGCCTCTAGTATTTAAATAAGGAATTATGGTGGTATTTTTATATTTTTTATCTCTCCTGTACCTTTCCCTTTTTTAAATCTATGGCTAAGTTTTCAAAAATAAAAAGAGTTCCTAAGAATACAAGTCAACAATGATAGAATACCAGTGAATTGCAAATCAGGTGCAAATTTATTATAGTTGCAGTACTGCCCTTTACATTGTTAGGGTAAATAGACAAAGTGAAGAATTCAATGTTTATATAAATTATTTTTAAATACTTCAATAAGTAGCAGAAAAATTGCTAACTACTACTATATAGAAACTTACATATATATATATAAATAGTATTTACTATCAATAAAACTTTGGGGAAAATTAATTAAGATAACAAACTGTTTTCTTGAATATTTCCTCTGTAACTAAGTGTGGTCAGTTTCTCACATAAAATCAGTATGTTTCCAAAGAATGCTTGTTTTGTGTTGTTCTAAGCAGTTAAGAAAAACTCTGAAACTGTTCAGTGCAGTGATGCAGCTCTGCCTTAGACATCCAACAGCTGAAATGGGAAGCTTCGGCCTGGTGTCTGCAGGAGGCCCACGCAGCCAGTGAAAGCAACAAGCAGGTGCATTTATTTGGGGGTGAGGATAAAAGCAAACTGGTTTTACTAGTAAATGAATTTCCACAAGTTTGGTTTTTGAAAAATGTCAGGTTAATACCTCATATAGCTGCATCTTGCTTTTGCATTCCCTTTAGTCCAATGTTAACCCATTGAATATGGCATGCAAGGCCCTCAGTATTGTTCTCTCCTTCCATCATTTCCAAACCTTCAGTAAGTTACTGTCTGAGGCATGGCTTGGTCTCAGAGGAGCTGGTGAAGGATTTCTGTCCATATGAGGGCTGAGACAGGACAGGAAAAGGCCAGGTCAAGAACCTCAGGGCCAGTCCCCCTGGAAGGAATGGTAACCCAAGCCCAGAGGTTCAATATCAGAACAAAGGCTTGGGCAGAAACCAGCATGCGGGAAAGATCTGAGACACGGAAATATCCCCCAAAGGTTCCAGAATTACCTTAGTTGCTGATAAATTTTCATTCTCAAATTTCAGAAATACCCAGTTCACTTTATATCTACCATCATCTAATTACTTTGTTTTCTATACAAGATAATAGAAAACTTGAATTTCCCAGGGAGAATCCAATGGTAGACATGTTTACTCTTATCAATAAATAGGCAGCACTTCTATTCATTAATTACTGAGAGAGCATTTTATAGTGATTCGACATCATCTTTAAAAGTTATTTCATACCAAAGAGGTGGTGGTCTTTTAAACCACCTTTCAGTGATTTTATTTTACAGGAATTATGCATGTGTGGCCACAACCGAATGCCTCTTTACAGGAAGCTTGTCTCTGGAGTTCCCTGCACACATAAAGCCTAGAAAAAACATCTGTGCAAGGCAAGACTCATTTGGTTCCTAATAAAAGTTACCCTTGGGAAGGTTATTCAGTCCACACGATCTTTCACTGCCACTGCACACTTCAGAGGGAGCAAACAGAAACATCAAAGTCTTACTATTTTTATAAATAACGTTGTCAGGTACTAGTTTAAGACCTTTTTCAAAATGCACCGTCAGCAATATCGTTGTAAAAGGTAAAATGAACCGAAAGTCAGCGCCCCTGCTGCGCATTCAGCCTCCGTGTTGACGGTGGGCGGTGAGCTGTTTGAAAAGAAAAGCTGGAAACTAGGAGCAGTGCCCGGAAGGTGCACACTCTCAGGTGGCCCGCACCTGCTCTTCCCAGAGGCCATCATCCATGCTGGCGGGCAGTGCACGGCTTCTAGAATGGTCTAGTTTGTGTTTGACAAACGTTGAGGGGAAATGGACAAAGTGCATGACACCCCTAAAGAGTGCACTTAAAACACCCTGGTTCAGAAATGATTTCAAACTTGGCAAAATTTTAATATTTATTTTTCTATTTTTGTTTGAATACATTAATGTGTACTTGCATAGGACTATCTTAAACAGAAGAAGCAAATGTCTGTGAAAAAGACACAGAGTCATAAGTACATCCCTCGTTTGCAGGAAAACCTCTTTTTTTAAAAAATACAGTTTCTTCTCAGATCATACAGCTGCCAGGGGAATGTGCATGCATAAGAGAGAAAAGGAATAAGTACCTTCCACAGTCATTCAAGTCAACCGGCGGCAACCTGGCAGCCAGCGTGGTGACAGAAGTGCCAGCCGAAACACACATTCACTGCTTGCTTCCATTCTCTAAATCAGGATATATTTCATGAAATGATAATGGGATTTGTTTGCACTGTTCTATGTAAGAATCAATATATGAATAAATAACATAAGAAGGCAACAAAAAATAAAGTTTAGAATAACAAATGATCTATGTAATTTTTTTAAAAAAAGAAAAAAATTCCATTTACATTTTCATGGCAAAGTGTGAAGAATTGTGGAATCTCCCATTAAGGAATTATGTTAAAATATTCAGAAATATGCCGAAACCGGTTTGGCTCAATGGATAGAGCGTCGGCTTGGGAACTGAAGGGACCCGGGTTCGATTCCGGTCAAGGGCATGTACCTTGGTTGTGGGCATATCCCCGGTAGGGGGTGTGCAGGAGGCGGCTGATCGATGACTCTCTCTCATCGATGTTTCTAACTCTCTATCTCTCTCCCTTCCTCTCTGCACAAAATCAATAAAATATATTAAAAAAATATTCAGAAATATTAAAGCAAAGTAGTTAGTATGTTACTTTCAAATTTGCTTTCCCTGCATGCTAAGAACCATTATGCTGCCTCTTCATCACATTTAATATCCAGCAATGTTTGAACAAAGAACTTGAAGAGGGGGTTCTAATCATTTTTTGTTTCTCAATATAGGACAACAAATAATTTATTATACCTCTGCTATGTGCCAGAGACAGTGTCCGGTCCTATAGTGATGAAATGAACAACAAAGGATCCCAGCTCTCTACTAGCTTACGTCAGTGGAAGGCCCAGAAGAGAAAGACTCAAAACGGGTAGGTTCAACACAAAGCTAAGGCTAGCATGTGCTATGTAGGCATAAGCTAGAGACCCTTAATGCAGACAGGGAAGTACTCTTTATCTTTCTCCGTCATCTCTCTCCTTACACACACACACACACACACACACACACACACACACCACAATGCATCCTCCTTCTTTCTAACTTCAATGCAATGGAATACTGAATTTGAGTTTGAAGACTTCTGCATAACTTGAAAATTATTGTTTTAATCACTGCTTTTTGGGTGCATTTCGGACTGACTAGTCAATGGTCTTAGGAATCAAGTACATGGTGTGGGTACCACAAACATGTTGTGAGCATCTGGGCAGGTCCCACACCTCTGGGTCTGCACATCCCTCCTGGCTGGCTCCCTCTCTGCCCTGGAATGTAGGGTGGGGAAGAATTTGAGCCCTGGATTTCCCAGCTCCTGAGGTCAGTGGGGATCAGGTGGTGGAAGAGCAAGACCCGGGGTCTCTCCCTCCCTCACAGAGTCTGTGTCCACTGATCCTGCGCAGGCCGCCATTCCGAGGGTTTGGATTCCTCTTCCCTGCTCAGGGGGGGAGAAGGGCTGACATTTGGGGGCCTCAATGTCCCTTCTTCTGTTTAGCTTCCCAACTATTCTGTAACTGTCCTTGGTGCAAAATTCACTGACTGTTAAATACTTTTTTTTCTTTTGTGGCAAAACCCTGACTGACATGCTTCCCAGATACTATACTATGCGAAAGAATCAAAAGGCCTACAGAGTTGTGCTGAGCCACTTTGAACTATACTGACTCATCACAATTTATTGTGTCCCCATAATAATACGTAGTAATTATAGCTTAATATTAATTTGCTGCTATTAATTTCCATGTGTCTCACATGTGTTATTTAATCCTTCCAAGAACTCTTGAAGGTCAGCACAGTCATTTTTCTAGTTCACAAATATTCCAAGGTTACCAACGAAACAGGAATGCCCTTGACCTTTAACTCCACTGATACAGCTTAGTGTAGGCACTCCCTGAGAGCCAGGCATCATTTCCTTCCTTCTTAGCTCTGTCTACAACTTTACTTGCTACATTGAATATTGTACAATTTGGTAAGTCATACAACTATGCCTCTTAGAATTAAATCTATAATATGGGCAAATGTAATCCATTAAAGAGCTTATAGAGAACTTGTATGAACATAGCACTGAAACTTTAATTTGTGAGAAATATGAGGATTATTTCAGCTTTTCACTACTTACTTTCTGATTCTCTGCTGTGTTCTGAAGTGGAAAGTTTGTTTGATACCTGAGCCAAATTATTTCCACACACATTGGAACTCTGCTAAACTTAGATCTCTTCGAAAAGAAAAATTACAAGTTATCAATTTCTGAAATCTCAGTGAGTCCCAGATCCAAGTCATTGAAAGCACTCCATAAATGTGATTTGTAACAGCAATTAGATGAGTATATTTATAAGTGGATGTGTATAAGGAGATATATGGGTAAGGTTCGAAAATAAATATATGTGGATAAGTACCTGTAAAATAAGTACCTCCAGATTATACAGAATAAATCTGCCATAACTTTAAGAATTGTTCCATATGACATTCACAATCCTACAGCATGCAATTGAAATGTGATTTATTAATCCAT
The DNA here is from genome assembly GCF_964339955.1 of Pipistrellus hanaki. Classification (NCBI taxonomy): domain Eukaryota; kingdom Metazoa; phylum Chordata; class Mammalia; order Chiroptera; family Vespertilionidae; genus Pipistrellus; species Pipistrellus hanaki. The sequence goes on along the minus strand of NC_140507.1, from coordinate 39,686,648 downwards.
TCTTTGAATAGAAGGAATAAACTCAGATGTAATAATACTACGGTCACATTTTAGTTGAGGTTGCTCATTACTTTGGTCAACAGCTGGTTTTGCCTTCTGGTCATGTATTGGAGGCTGAATACACAGTGTTTCTCCAGAATATGTTGAGAGCCCAGAAAATAAATTTTAAAACTAGAATGAAAAGAGAACAAGATGGGATACTACAACAGACAAGAGTTGCCAACCTATTTTGTAAGCTGAAAAATTGATGCATAATAAGATGTTATGTGAGGGGGAAAAAATGAAACCTAAGATTTCAGTGGGGAGGAGTTCCAAAGCAGGCTGACCCATCCCACAGGGTCACATAAAAGTTCAGGATTTGGCAAAATCAAGTACCTTGCAAGGGAGGAAGTTTATCTAGAACTGATAATAGGAAAGATTGTTGAAAAGTTTATATGACAAGCAGTTACATTCTCAGATGCCTCCTCCAAAGACAAGTAAATAGGCAATTATCCTCTTACCCTTTCCACTTGGGAAAACATGGAAGTTACTCCCAAGAAATACATTTATAGTCTTAGAGACACTCAGTGTCATTGAAGGTGATGGTACATATTTTCATCAAGAAAACATTAAAATGTATATGTTGAATTATGGACTACTTCTCCCCTCAATCCTAGCAGGAATTTGAAGGACTCCTTACCTTTTACAAATGATCTGCCTAAGAGAAAAGTCCATGGAAAACTAGAGTTTTTCCAATAAAAAGCCATATTTCCCCCTAATCACCCTTGCAGGGAGATATACCAGTCACCCAACACTTCCTATTCTTTTTTTTTATTATTAAATTATTATCTTTGTATATATACCATTGCCCCCCCCATACATGCTCTCCCTCCCCAGAGTTTTGTGTTCATTGGTTGTACTTATATGCATGTATACAAGTCCTTCAGTTGATCTCTTATCTCCCCCAGATCTCCCTAACCTCCCCACTGTAATTTGACAGTCTGCTTGTTGCTTTACTGTCTCTATATCTATCTTTTGGTTCTTCAGTTTATAATGTTCTTTATCATCCATAAATAAGTGAGTTCATGTGGTATTTCTCTTTCATTGACTGGCTTATTTCACTCAGCATGATGTTCTTCAATTCCATCCAGGTGGCTGCAAATGATGAGAATTTCTTCTTTTTTATGGCAGCATAATATTCCATTGTGTAGATGTACCATAGTTTTTTGATCCAATCATCTGCTGATGGGCACCTAGGTTGTTTCCAAATCCTAGCTATTGTAAATTGTGCTGCTATGAACATAGGGGTGCATATATCCTTTCTGATTGGTGTTTCTAGCTTCTTGGGATATATTCCTAGGAGTGGGATTACTGGGTCAAATTTTTTCAGTTTTTTGAGGAAGCTCCATACTGTTCTCCACAGTGGTTGCACCAGTCTACATTCCCACCAGCAGTGCACAAGGGTTCCTTTTTCTCCGCAACCTCACCAATACTTGTCGTTTGTTGATTTGTTGATGTTGGCCATTCTGACAGGTGTAAGATGATACCGCATTGTTGTTTTGATTTGCATCTCTCCAACACTACCTATTCTACAAAACTTCCAATAACCATATTATGCTTCAATGGAAAATATGAATAAACTGTAAGAGACACCCAGACTTTAAGGAAAGCCACTTGCAGAAGAAATCATTAAGGCCAAACAAACAGGGGGGGAACCCGCTTAAAATATAATGCAAAGTAAGAAAAAAAATTAAAAATCCCAATAAATTATATTTTTTAATTTAAAAAATAATTATAAATTCACTATATTTCAAATGCAAAAAGAAAATGCGCCAGTGAAATAATGCCAAGATTCTATAGAGGGGACAATTGTGAAACAAACAAAACATTCTTGAATTAAACATATGAATTAAAAAAATAAAAATAAAAATAAATGTTTAAAAAAAAAACTTTCTATGGAGGAATTTAGTAAAAACCTCCTCCCAAAGTCTCAAAGACAAAGAAATGTAAATATAAAGGAGAAAAGCTAACATTGTGTAATCAATTCAAGCAATTAACTTCCTGAGCAATAGGAGCTCTATAAAGAGAGTGGGGGGTATGAAGAAATATAATTATCTGGGAATAATAAAAGTAAGGGGTCCAGAGCTTGAGAACATGTAGATACAAGTAAAATAAAATTTAAAAAAGCCAGCCAAATCCTAAAATAATGAATGAGAAAATACTTATTCCAGGTGTTTTTATAATCATGAAATTTCAGAAAACTGGGGATGCAGAGAAAACTCTGGTCTGGGTCTGCTTTGTTTTTCCCTGAATCTTCAGTGCTTGTGTGGCAGCCTGTGGCCAGAAACCCTCAATATGCATCTGAGAAATGCATGCCTGCATGGTGAATGCAGCAACCATGCAGAGAGCTGGAGTCCTGACCACAGGGCATCCCTTTGCTTCTGAATTAGATCAGTGTGTTAGGACTTATACTTCAAGTTGCTATCTTACTAAACTTTTTTTCTTTCCTTTTAACATGGTTTCATTCTCTTAACACAGTCTATTTTGCATATGTGTAATCTTATTCAAATAAACACTACTGCTTTGTTGTGATTTGCCATATTTTTATTATTCCTAAACTTATTTTACATTTTTTCAATGACTTAGTACATTTCAGTTTAATCTATTTTTTTTGTTGATCAGTGAGTCATACTTCTTCAGTCCTTTACCTCCAACTTTCTATTTTATCTCTTTGTTTATGTTTTATCCAGATTAATAGTGGCCCAGGGGTTAAGAGTAGAGCCTCTGAAAATATTATATCCAGGTTGAAATCACCCTTTGCTGCTCACTAGATACGATGCTTTGGGAGAGTTACTTAAATTTTCTTGTCTGGAAAATTGTGACAATAATCCTTCACATATAGGATTCCCACACAAATTTAGAATTGAGTATCTGTTAAGTTTATCTAATAGTGTTTGGCTTAGAGTAACACAGAAAGAAAGAAAGAAAGAAAGAAAGAAAGAAAGAAAGAAAGAAAGAAAGAAAGAAAGAAAGAAAGAAAGAAAGAAAGAAAGAAAGAAAGAAAGAAAAAGGAAGGAAGGAAGGAAGGAAGGAAGGAAGGAAGGAAGGAAGAGAGAAAGAAAGAAAGAAAGAAAGAGAGAAAGCAAGAGAAAGAGAGAGAGAGAGAGAGAGAGAGAGAGAGAGAGAGAGAGAGAGAGAGAGAGAAAGGAAGAAAGAAAGAAATGTTCAAGTTCCAAAGTTCTATCACATGATTTTATGTCTGACTTTTCCTTATTTATTTTATTATGGCAACCAGACTGCAGGCATACATTAAACATTAGAATCATCACATTTTTAAAAGGCTGATTTATTGTGGGTATGCAATATTATCTATGACTTCCAATTTATGTAATAATAATACCAGCACAAGGATTGACAGATATTGTTAACATTAGGTTTCCAAAACAAGAACATCTGTATTGTGTATTCTATAACTTAAAAAAAAAGGGAGGAGGAAGCATTTTAAAACATGAAGTAAACTTTCCTAAAGCCTAAAATTGGTGCCAATTTAATAAGTCCATGATGGTTTATGAAATATTTGTGCTCTGTCTGACAGCCCACAGTAAAAACCTGTGGTAGGTTCTCAATTGGATAAAAGGAAAAACAGAATATATTGGAATGAGGCCACATTTATCTAAATCAACAGAGACATTTCCTACTTCACTGACCTTCACTGTGTTTTGAGAACTACAGCAGCACTGAGGAACATTTTTTTCTTAAGTATACAAAATGCCCTCAAAGAATGTCTCTTTACCTAGTCTTATTTCCTATGATCAGGTATTTGAGACCTCATTATAAGGATTTCATAAGTTTGTCATTACTATACATTTCTCCCCACCAGTGCAAGCTAATCTTACATTCTACAGAAATGCTAAAATTCTCCTAGAAGTGTCATAGTCCTTCCCTTGATGATCATAACTCAAAACAACAGCTTTTAAAACATCCATTGTACTGACATCTATGGAGAGGAATACTCTGAAGATGGCTGGAATCAATCCACATAATGGAAAAATCTAATGTTTAACATCTGTATAGATACTTAGATATGGGGCAAAGTAGAGTCTGGATAAACTAATTTTTAAAAGAGCTATTAGACTGAATTTTTAAACTCTTCATTTATTACAGATTAAATTACAAAAGACAAGATCCAATCTGATTTTCAACTCATTCTATAGGTCCTCACAATTTTAGTACAAATCATAAATTTTTCAAATTGCCAAAGTTTAAAATATAAATAATTTAAACTACATGATTAAGTTAAAAGTAATGAAGTCTTATTCAATTGGGAGAAATATGGAGTTATTTTTATCCATTTTTCCATTTGGTCCAATTAACTTTCCTAAGCATATGTAGTGTCAAATTGTTATCACTTAATAAGTAAAATAAAGAATATATATATATATATATATATATATATATATATATATATATATATATTATATACAACCTTTTATTCTTTAGAACATCTTATATATGTGCATATCTCTGTATGTATGTGTACTTATACATTATATATAAAATAGTCTCACATACATGGTTGCATTCCCCTGACACTCATGAATTAATATTAAAATGTCCATTGGGTTATGTGAAATGGTTCATTAAATAGTAATGAAAAATACCCAGTATGTTCCCACAATTTGAGAAAAATAAAATAAAAGTGTAATCAACCATGATATTTGCTTAACCATAACTCTCCTTATGCAGGACTTGTGAAAATTATTGCAGACACATCCTTTGAATTACACAAAAAAATAATCTGTGAAAATTAAGCATGATCTATTACAGGTGACACATCATGCCTTATAAGCCATTGGTCATGGTTGGCTTATCACAGTGTTCTGCAATCTACTATGGCTTTCGGGACCACGAATGCAGAGCTGCTAGGGTGTAATCTGGTAGATGGGAACAGAAGAGGGGCCTCCATGCTGGTATGGCATGCGGTGGAATGGGAGATAGTGGGTACACAGGAATTATTTAGAACACAGCAATAAACACAGGCTTTCCGGGTCATAATACAGGACAGTGCTTATTTTTGTTTGTGTACAGATAACATTTTAAGCCACTCATTGAAAAATATTTCATGAGCACCTATTCTGTGCCAATATCTGTTCTAGAACTTTGGCTTCATTCGTGAAGAAAAATATCTCAACCTGTGTGAAGTTTAGCCTCTTGAAAAGAGGGAACAGATAATAAACATAACTAATAACTAAAATAAATTGTATCATATGATACATACTATTGGGAAATATAAAGCAGGATAAGAAGGATCAGGTATGCAGGTTTGAGCAGCCATATTGCCATTTTAGATAAGGTAACTGGAGTAGGGCCTAATGAGAAAGTGACATCTACACAAACACCTGAAAGAGGGGACAGAGATAGCAAGGCAGGTACCAGGAAGCAGAGCCAAATGGCCGGGGAAGCAGGTGCAAGAGATTCAGTCACAGAGGTGATGGCCACCGATACAGGACATCCAGGGTTTTGCCTATCATTGTGAAGAAGTTAGATGATCTAAGAAGCAGCATGATCTGTTCTCAGAGTTACTCTGGCTATCATTCCAAGAGCAGACAACAGTAGCAATCGGGAGAATGGTGGGGCTTCACTGACACTAATACTAATCAGGGAGACAGATAATGTTGCCTGGACCCACAGAGACAGCAGCAGGAATGATGAAAAGACCACGATCATTTTATTGATACATCCCAATGTTAATTTGCAATGGGATGGATGCAACAATGAGGTGGGGGGGGGGGGGCGGAGGAGGTGTGAAAAGTGACTCAGTGGTATTTGTAGGCTGTTGTGATGGCTAAAGGCTGAACTGAGCTGGAAGGAGCTGAGCCGCCAGGGTCAGAGGAGTCTATTCAGCATCAAAGAACCATTGAGCTTTTAATCAGAGCATCGGAGTTAGCAAGAGGCAAAAGAGCAGAAAATGTCTCATTCTTCCCCATCGGAAAATGCCTGGGGAGGGTTAGGTGGGTCAGCATAGACTCCGGTATCATCTCACTGCTGGGAGAGCCCCCAGACAAAAGGGCGATGCCATTTTATGGGCCCAGGGGCCTGGGGAAGGAGTGGAAAAGTATGAAGTACTTGAGTCAGAGTGGGGAAAAATATCTATATGAGGAGGTCTTAACAGAGACACTGGGAAAGGCCATGGCCGAGGGCCCTCTGAACAAAGGCACGTGGGCTAGGAATACAGATAAGAGCTGTAAGAGCGTAAGTCACTAAAGGAGGCTGAGTCCTCGGTTGTAACTCCCTTTAGAGACAAGAGTGCACCGACTGTACCTCAAGCCTGAGGTGAGGAGGGTAGAAAAGCCTTTGTAATTGTGGATAGTGGGGTCTGAGGGATCACACATAGGTTTTTGGCCAGGAGATGACTCTACATTAACACAAACTGATAGAGGCCAGACTGTAAATATAGAAAGAACACTTTTCAGAAAACTTGGAATAGAGTTTTAGACATATTTCACCTCATTTCCTGAGCCAGTCGGTTTAAAGTAAAATATGTAAGAACACCCCCAAATCTCAAGAGTGTGTATAGATTAAAATTTTCTCATACTAACTATCCATTACAGGTTGCCTGGATCTCTGCCTCATGTGTTCTCAGTTGTGTGTGTGTGTGTGTGTGTGTGTGTGTGTGTGTGTGTCTTGCAACATTGTGAAAGTTGTGGGAGAGAGAGAAAGAGAGGTTTATTGTGTTGATTAGGCAAATCCAAAACCTGAAATCCCTAGGGAAGAGGGAGGCTGTTAGGAAGGGTGGGCAGAAAAAGCTGACAGTTCCTTGGGTAAAAGCTGACATTGCAGTCTAAGGGCAGAATTTCTTCTTCCTTATGGAAACCTTAGTGTGTTTTCTTGTTTGTTTGTTTTTTAAGGACTTTGAACTAATTGGATCAGGTCCACGCAGATTATCCGGAATAATCTCCTTCACATAAACTCACCTGATTTTAAATGTTAATCATATCTACAGAATACCTTCACAGCAACACCTAAATGAATGTTAAATGGAATACCTGCGTACTATAGCCATTGAAGTCATGCATAAATATTTCCACCACAAAAATATACATAACTTCTGCTCACACATCATTGGCCAAATCAGGTCACATGGCCACACTAAGCTTTTCAAAATAGAAATGTATAATCTCTGGCAGGAAAGAACTACTAGGAAGTACTACCTGACAGAGGGAAAGGGAATAATTTGAAATCTAATAGTCTATCCCACTTCTGAACTTATTTGTGTTTTGTCCCTTAGTTTGCTATTTTTCTTCTCGTATTCAAAAGTATTTTTATTCCAAAAGATAAAAATATACACTTTGTCGACCATTATAGAGTGACATGGATGTTTTCCCCATTTAGTGAAGGTACTATCAATAGGTAGACTAAAGTAAATCTCAGCACCCAATGCCATAGTGAGACTCCCCACACAATCAATGCTCCACAGTCTAGAAGTTTTTATTTTGTTTTGTTTTTTTAATATATTTTATTGATTTTTTTTTTTACAGAGAGGAAGAGAGAGGGGTAGAGAGTTAGAAACATCGATGTGAGCCGGGACCGGTTTGGCTCAATGGATAGAGCGTCGGCTTGGCGACTGAAGGGCCCCGGGTTTGATTCAGGTCAAAGGCATGTACCTTGGTTGCGGGCATATCCCTAGTAGGGGGTGTGCAAGAGGCAGCTGATCGATGACTCTCTCTCATTGATGTTTCTAACTCTCTTATCTCTCTCCCTTCCTTTCTGTACAAAAATCAATAAAATATATTAAAAAAAAAAAAGAAAAGAAACATCGATGTGAGAGAATCATTGATCAGCTGCCTCTTGCACACCCCCACTGGGGATGTACTTGCAACCAAGGTACTTGAACCCAGGACCTTTCAGTCCCCAGGCCAACGCTCTATCCATTGATCCAAACCGGTTTCGACCTACAGTCTAGAAGTTTTGGTAACTGAGGGATACAGCATTTCCCAGAGGCAAGAACAATAAACTGAAAGTCAGTAAATGAGATTCTGGTCCTTACCCTGACCTCCAATTTAACTGTAGGCCATTTTAAAACCTTGAATGAAATATAAATATAAATATAAATATAAATATAAATATAAATATTAAAAAATTTATAATTTGTAATATCTTTAACCAACGAAGGCACTTTTAATTGTCACAATTGAGGGCAACATATAAACTGTACTGAGTCCAAACTGAATTAACTTTTCTCCTCTAATTACAAAGTCCTGATATAGGATTGGTATCAAGGACAGAAAGATTAGGAGCATTGTATGGAATAATAATTTCAATTATGTATTGTCTGTTTTCTCAAACACGATCTCCCTTGCATGTTTACAAAATGACCAAAATAACTCCAGACTTCATGGCTTCACAATCTGAAACCCAGTGGAAAAAAGGACTTCCCCCCGTTAGCAGGATAACAGTCCTAGCTGTGGCTCTGTCCCAGGGTGCTTCTGCATGGTTAACCAGGAAGCCAATTAGGTCTCTTTTCTGGAGTTGAGGAGATACAGACGTGGCCAGCAAAAACACATGCATTGATTGCGGAGGGCCAATTTCCCAAAGGAAATGTACAACTATATTTTAATGGTAAAAAAGTAAATGCAGACTTTGTGCATGTAAGACATATTATTGGGCAAAAAATAAAAAAATCACCAGATGTTCTTTCTCCATCAAATAAAGGATCTATACTAGGTGATTTCAAATGCCTCTTGTAAGTCATTACTTTTCTGCAAGTGCCTAAGCCATTGCATGTTGTGAGCCTCCGGGTCCTCTTTATTGATAAGATTTATAGGAGGAATTGGAAACATCATGTAAACACAGAACTATAATATAGTTAAAATGATCATTGATTTTTTCATCCATTCAGAACCTAAACTGCATGTTTTATATTTTAATTTTACTATTTGTAGTTTATTACTTGAAATGGACATTTAATATGTACACACCTTCAATGGATATTTTAATATGTTGTTGCCATAAAATTTTCTTATATAGGTAGAGCAGTATCTATTACTTTTTCAAAGCATCATCTTTATTGTTCAAGCATTGACACTCACTAGCATTCATTCCATTCTGCTTTGGCAATAGATAACAGAGAATAATAGTTACCCCTTTCAAAATAAAAGTACAAATTCTTGACCTAGGTATTTCAGCTATGACTGGAAGTGTGCTGGCTTAGTGAACCTTAAAAGAATAGAACATTTAAATTTTCAAATACAGTGGTCCATTATTATGATAGTTAAAACTTAAAATGGCAATAAAATGGTTAACAGAAGATATGTCTGCACTATTGAGACAGAATGAACATGTTGATAAGAAATTTAAAAAAAACATGGGTTCATAGTGAATTTGAACTTTTAAATATAAAAACTTAACCACTGCCTAATCAATCAAATTAACTTAATAAATTTGACGTGTAAACTTTAACTATGAGAGGAAGTATTTGCTATCAGCTACCCCGAGTTTCCTTTACTTGTATCAAGGGTGACTTGTTTATTTGTTTGTTTGTTTTATGTTTTTGGTTTTCTTAGCCAAACCAGTTGATTAATGTTTCTTATGGTGATCTGAATAAGTGGTAGTCTTGATCTGAGTTCTCCCTGATGCCTTTACAGTCTGAGCAGACAGACACTGCCCCAGGGGACAGAGTATTTGGCCACCCACATTTCCTTTGTCATTAGCCAGGTGTTGCCTATCTCTTGAACATATCCATTATCTCCTTTTCTCACCAACAAATAACCAGTGTTATCTCCCGGTTTGGCTACTTGTTCCAGGTGGGTCAGCTCTTTATCTCATGATGAGTGATGACAGACCAGTTAAGGGATGAGAGTGCCATTCAGTAAGATAAGATATTGTTACTGAGTAGGCAGGTAAATGAAAATGTTTTAAGTGTTCCTAGTGGTAAGGATCCTTCAGAACTTCAATTCTTTACAAATAGAGGAGATACAATTGGATTCATAAAATTTCAATTATAAGCATATCTCCCATGAAACTGTTTTACCATATATCCATTTTATACATTAAAACAATACAACACACATAATCAAAATACACAACAGAGAAAAGCTTTTTGTAATGTAAGAACAATCCATCAATAAAAAATTATATGACTGGGAGATCATGCCTTTCAGTTCTCAACTATTGTGTATAAAGTATTTCCATTTGAAAAATATTAATTTTCATGAATCAATATCTGTTTTACAGAGAAATATCTCAGCCGTAAGACTAAATTTCTCTTTTTAATCACCGTTTAATACGATGATAGGGATAAACATTTATGAAAAAACTGTATTACTGAAATCAAGTAAAGAGGCGATCTAGGTATCTTTCTAATCCTGTATTGTCTAATATGTGACTACTGAATGATAGAGATGTGGCAAGTTTAACTGAGATATGCTATCAGTATAAAATATACACCAGATTTAAATTATCTCAATAATTTTTATATTGATCACATGGCTAGAGATAATGTCTTAAATATTATATTTGGGTTAAATGCAATGTTACCACAATTATTTTCACCAGTTTCTCTTTACTCCTTTGTATTCAGCTGCTAGAACATTTTATGTGGCATGTAGTACTTACATTATGTTTTTATTGATCCATTAAGCTCTCAGCAATACAGCATAGCATTAGCGTATTGAAAATTACTTTTTTTCCACTCAGACCTCATACATGGTTCACATAATCCATGGCCTTTGTATTAAAAATGGTCTCATATCACTTCAGCCATTAGAATGTGTTGTCATAAAGGAATAGAAAAACAAATTTCTTTCTATCATACAATTTCATAATAGCCAGGGAAGTAACTATTTTGTGCACTAGGAAGGTCTGGCATGGAGCATAAATATATACAGTTATAAGTTTAGTTATGATTCTCTTTGGCATTCCCAATTACATTTTGGAAACCTTATCTACAGTGTCCACAGCAATCTTTTTAACCAGCTGAGTAAACTTAGTTAAATTCAACCAAGTTTTGAACATGATTTATTTATTCAGCTGTTAACTCTAGTTTCTTTGGCATACCCCAAAATTGAACATGCACCAAAGTCTGTTTGCTATCTTATTATTAAATAGTACACAGCTGTTAGGATCCCACTTTCAATAACACTGGGATCCTGTCATTCTTCCTGCCATTCTACCTGTTGTTAACCGAGTGTATGAAATTATTAATTATTGGTTAGCAATTATTGGCATGAAAACTGATCTTTTATAAGCACTGTTGAGATGAAGAAAGTATCCTCTTTGTTATTTCCATTATCAACCCCAGCTTTTTTTGTCTAATACTTAAAGCATGGCCAAGTCCTTGAGTAAAATCAACTATTTTTCTAAGCTCACTTGAAAATTTTTTTAAAAGCTAAACTTTTTTTATGCACCACTACTATTGAAATAAAGAACAACCAAATGTCAAACAATCTGTTTCTATTCTAAGACGACTTGGTGTTTATAGTACTCAAATATAGAACAACATTTTTGGAATACCAAGTAAGGTAGGTAGCTAGGCGACCTAAAATCCATTGCATAAAATTTACAATCATAAATTGTTTTTAATCTCGGCCACAATAAAAATGAAAAAGTCAAAATGAAAGACATTTCTGATTAAAGAATGTTTTGTCAGAGAGTAACAAGACTATTGCATAAGTGCATGAAATGTACTCAGGCATTAACTTACCGGGCCAGTATAAATGCAGTTGAAATTGCTTCAAGTATTCGTAGGGAGATAGAGCAATTATAGTTTTAGAAATATATTCTAGATAAGGCAAAGTATATTGTTCATTTATAAATTATTATTCTTAAAAATCATATCTTTATACAATATCAATTCTATACTTCAAACTTTATGTGTAAAAAACAAAATAAACTTTATAATACTCAAATATTTTTATTTCTTACATCAGAAATTGGAGTTAAAACCATGCTGTTCACAAAACTAATTCTATAGAATATTTTTCTAGTGTACCAATAAATTCTCTAATACAATACTTATTTAAAGTCATGAAGTTTATATAATTAATTTTAAAAATAGTCTTATAATCTCTCCTATCATCACATTTACTGTAGTTTAGACTCCAAAAATTTTACAGAACAGGCAAACTGATTTCATAGGTCTTGTATTGCCTTATCCATGAAAGGTTTGCTAATGTTACTGAGGGGTAAACAAAACTACTTTAAAGGGGGTGTCATAAGTCCTACAAACAAATCAAAGTTACTATTTTACCCCAATGCACAAATGAGAATCACAAAATGACATAGCTTGGATTTTTTTCTTTTACTATCACTAGAGGCCCAGTGCATGACATTTGTGCACAGTACGGGGGGGGGTGGGGGAAGGGCAAGGGGGGATCCTCAGCCCAGCCTGTTTCCTCTCACAATCTGAGACCTCTGGCTCCTAACCACTTGCCTGCCTGCCTGATCTCCCCTAACAGCTTGCCTGCCTGATTGCCCCTAACTTCTTGCCAGGCTGCCTGATTGCCTCAGCCCCCCCTCCCCAGCTTCGTCCAGAAAGACACTTGGAATGACATCCAGAAGGTCAGTTGTGCAGCTGTCAGATCTAATTAGCATATTATACTTTTATTATTATAGATGTTTCCGCAGTAAATATCACAAAAAAACATAAAGAACCTGCAAAACTAGAGAGAAATTGGAAGTCAATAGTCCCCCAAATAGTAAAAAGCTCTGTTCACAATTTTGACTGCATTAAATATATGCATATGTGTACACACTCAGCATAACTATCTAATACACCATGTTTAAATGGATAATAAACACGGAGACCACTGAGAGAGATACTGCAACCTTTGCTGGTGTTTATATACACACCAGACACATCCAATCACCAGTTTTACAGATGTGTGAACCCTGACATTGCTGCCCATAGCAAAGAAATATCACACCTTTTCCTTCTTCCTCATAGAAAAAATATGCATTTAACTATCAACCTGGTTTGGCTCAGTGGATAGTGTTAGCCTGCAAACTGAAGGATCCCCAGTTTGATCCCAGTCAGTGGCACATGCCTGAGTTGCGGGCTTGATCTCCAAATAGGGCATCAGGAGGCAATTGCTCAATAATTCCCTCTCATCATTGGTATTTCTGTCTCTCTCTCCCTCTTGCTTCTTCTCTGAAATCAATATATATATATAAAAATAAATAAAACTCATCATTCAGCATAAGCTAAATAAACTGTTCAACACTCTCTGGAAAGAGAGACATCCTTATCTGATGCCCATTTATAGTTGGCTTTTGTACAACACAGGTTTGACTGTGCAGGTCCACTTTTATGTGGATTTTTTTCAAGAGAGGTGGCTTTTTGTATTCTCTGTCCCCCTTTTCACATGCAGGTTCACCAACCATCAATTGAAAACAGTATTCTCACTCTCAGTTGGTGAATCTGCAGGTGCTGAGAGTCGCCTGTATTCATTGTCCTGAGCCATGTTACATAAGGGTCTTCAGCACCCACAGATTTTTATATCTGTGAGGGTTCTGGGACCAATCCCTTATGGATACTGAATAACTACAGTAAATTTGGGGGAAGACAAGAATGATGGCAGATTTTTTTACTGGAGGAGGTGTCGTTTTTCCCTAAGCCCCATTTTTTCAAACATCAACTGTACTTTGCTCAACTAATGGCAGATTTTGGAACAAACCTGGCCCTACTTCTGGAATCCAGGGAGTCAAACTAACAACCCTTGGGTTGGATAACAATATTTTGGGGAAAGCCTGAGGATAATCAGATCATATACTTCTGGCCACAGATAATCTCTCTTTCATCCTTACTCTGGTTTTGTGCCCCTTCCTCAGTAGTGTCCACTACACATCCATTTGTGGACCACTCTTGTCCTAGTAATTTACACCCCACTGCAGACAAGGTATGTCTGAAAACAACACAATCTGTGTACAACACAGAGAGACACGTAACATGGGTCAGACTGAGGACAATGGGAACCACACTGTTGGCTAATCAGGTTATCTTGTCCATTCACCAGATAATTCTCAGAGCAATAGATAATGGGTCTTTTATTAATTGCTAAAATTTGTGCTCCCAAACTATACTTTTAAAGTTAATTTATGAGGCTATCTATCTTCCTTTTTATGTCTAAGTATTTATAGATTTAATTTTGACTTATTTTTATTTATTAAATTTATTGTAAAACAGTAAAAAAAAAAAAAAAAGCTTTGCATTTCCGTGACTTTCTAATTCTATATGTTCTCAGAAATCGTTCTATCTTTTTTTTTTTTTAATAGATACTATTTCATAAAAAAAATGTTTTGACCCAGTAAAATTCCTGATTTAGTTCACTTTATGAGTTAAGAAAATATTCTTTCAAAGTGTGCACATAACTGGGAGATTTAAAATACTATCACGTATGAAATCCATTTTGTGAGTTAAGAAATCACTGTTTCAGAATATGAGTAAAACCTGAAGGATTCAAATACTGCTGTTTAGATGTCATTAGTCGTCAACTTTCTTCCTTTGCTTTCACTCTCTTAAGGGTGAGGTTTAAATACATTTTACACCAAACATTTTTTCTAACAATGATCAGAAAATGATTACTTTGAAACAATGATTCTGGATTTAAGAAGGGGATTCAGTGGGCTGGTGCTTTCTTGGGCTATCTTACTATGAATGTGTATAGCATCCTGGGGCCAAGCTGGTGACTGGCTCCCTGGCCCTGGTGAATGTAAGCATTACAATCGGAGAGAGCAGAGCAATTGAGAGTTAAGATTCTTTTGAAGAGAAAGTTCATCTACCTAAAACTGTCCCGTAAGTAAAGCAAAGGTGGGACTGTGTGCTATTATATACATCTATATTAACGCTCAACTTTGCTCTTCTTACCTGTTCTTTCTGAGAAATATTTTCTAGATTCTATACATGCACAGAATGTATCTATCGAACATTTAGAAAATGTAATTTTCTAAATTATTCAATTTTTTAAAATTCCATTTGTATTATCCAATATTACTTGAAATTGTGCCATGATGTAATAAATTTAGTCTCTAAATAGTCCATGGAAAGCTGTCATATATATGTGCTTAGTGTGAACCTTAAAACAACTGTTGATGATGCTGAGGCAGGTAAGAGAATGTTTTTATTTAAGTGTCCTGTGCCTCATGTGTGAAAAAAAGAGTCTAGAATAAACTCTACTTAATTTACATGGATGAGTTGTGCAAATGATAATCAGACATCTAGCTATTTTTTCCTACCAGATCTCAACAAAAGCAGTGTCAAGCACTGTGAAGAGCAGGCTGTAATTGGACCTTGGAAAATCCCAAGAATTATATCTCTAGAACCAAATTAATTGCTCTTAGGGAAGATTACATATAATTACTCCAAAAAGCTACTGATGAGAAAAGTTGTCTGCTGTTTTATTTATTCTAATAAGGAATTTTTTCCTTAAACTTTTTAGATACACTTTTACATGCAAGAGGCTGGTTTCCTACCAGGGAGGGGTCCCAAGACAGGTGCTCAGAGGCATAGGAGCCATTGAGGGGGTGTTCATTTGGAGAAGCCTGTGAGAACTGAAGTCTGATAGGGAAGAAGAGGGAATCAGTGAGGCTGTGCTCTCAACTATTGTTCATTCAGCCCTGACCTGGTCCTAGGGGAGGGCTCAGGGGCATACAACCCATTGCAAAGTTATCCTGCTTAAGGCAACTGGGGTGGGGCAACCTTGAACCCCTGACTGAGTCAGCCACGGTAGTCAAGTGTCACCTGAGAGTAATTCTCTGGAGAAGGGGAACAACATCTTTTTCATAAATGAGTCCAAATGGAGAGATTTAATCCTATGTGTAGAAGTAGGCATTTCTGAAAGCCCTGGAAGTTAGAGTCTTCACAGTGCATTATCTCTCAACTGCATATTTCAATGTTCTCCTACTCACATTTATGGAAAGGCCTGTAAATATCAAACTTGAAAAAGAACAATTACAAAATGGTGATTAGGACCATCAGAGCTATTTCGTGCTACTCCCAAGGTGAGTTAGGACTGAGGATACAGTTTCAACTGAACATAAAGATGAATTTTCCAACAAGCCAATACTGCACAGCATTGCATTATATTTTTTCTGTCCCAGGATATTTATGCTCCCATCAAGTTTAGGTTACCAAAAGGTTAATGCCAGAGACTTGTTCAAAAGTGCATCACACATACTTTGAATCATTTTAATACTATTTTAATTTAGATCTGTTAGCATTAAATATGTAATATACCTAGGTACAAACCCACCAGTATACCAATGCACTATAAAATTATAAAAAAGATGATACCCTTGTTCTCCAATACTGTGACATGTGTGTATTTATTGTTATTTTATAATAAATTAGGGAAACTTTCCATCTTTTACTTTGTTTAAATCTCTTAATTTCATCAGCAAAGTAGATCCACACACTGTAATTAAAACAAGCAAATAAAAAAATTCTAAGATCTACCAACTCTGTGCCCTAAACCATTTTGCCATTATAGGGACTAGGTTGGCATTTTCTGAGGTGGCCAATAACATGTTGTTTCCAGTCTTACACCTGTAATAACTCTCCAGGTTTAATTTTAGAGACAAATTCATCAGCTTGGCTTGCCATCCTTGAAAATAGGCTGTTACAGTGAAAATTCTGAAAGACTTGCAGAGTCCTACTCCCCTCAACTGCCTTTATACTAATATTAATCCTGTTTTAATTCAATGCCATTTAAACTTCCCTTGTACATGATTTGTTCACTAAATTGCAATACTTTCCAGACTGCCGAGAATGCTACAAGTCAGAGGCCAGACTCAAGCAATTGAGACTATTTAGTGTCAAAACAAAATCTGGAGAGATTCCAGCTGGTGGATGCCCCTTGAGACATTTATCTCAGAAGTGTAGAAGTTATCTACTACTTTATGGACTTCTGAACAGTACTAGTAGACATAATACATTCAGACAAAAGGCAATAAGACATAACGTTCCTAGAGAAATACACACTGAACTCCTGTATCTATAGTACATCCTCTGAGCATTCAAGTAGGCTCTTAGGCAAGACAGCTAAAAGTTTAAATGCCTACAGAAACTTGAATGAATGGGTTTAGCACTTGGACATACTATACATGGTTGTATCTTTTGATGCTACCCAACTACAACAACAACAACAAAAAATATCAGAATAATTCAGTGCAGAGCCAGTCATGTTGGTCATTTCCTAATACTCAGGGGGTTCTTTAAAGTCTTTGGCATAATTCCATTGGTTGTGGTTGACCGACAGCTATTTCAATTACATGCCTTGGGAATTCTCACAATTGTTTGCTAGGAAAGGGAACATTTGGAAACTGGGGTTCTAATTATATACCTAACAGTGCTTCAAAAGGATGCACAATTAATTTAATATCTATGAGCCCAACTTTTATATATCAAATTAAAAGGATGAACAAATTATTTTTATTTTTTCTTCAATTTATATTAATGATGGATATTGTGTGCCTGCACAGGCACATACACATTACCCTATGATTAGCTTACAAAATATTTCATCTGATACCATATATAGTTCTTTTAATATTAGTAACTATATTCCCTTTAAAATTAAAGAAATGGGCTTTGTTTAAATATATTCCCTTTTAAAAAATATTTATTGATTTCAGAAAGGAAGGGAGAAGGAGAGAGAGATAGAAACATCAGTGATTACAGAGAATCATTGATTGGAAGCCTCCTGCACAGCCCCACACTGGGGACCGAACCCACAACCCAGGCATGTGCCCTTGCCCAGAATCGAACCTGGGACCCTTCAGTCCACAGGCCAACGCTTTATCCACTGAGCCAACCCGGCTAGTGCTATTCCCATTTTTTAAAACAAAAAAAATTTAAACTATGACTGAATCAGAAAAATAATCTGAAAATCTGGACAAAGCTAAAAAGGAAAAGAAAGAAAAGTTGTGGGCTGCATTACACTGGTACCTTTAAAAAAAAAAAGCATTGAGAAAGAAGATACTGTAACATTTAAAATTCATGTTGTGTAGATTATCATTGCTACTTAAGGTTATGAATGATTGTTTAGACTATATACTTTTTTAGGAGAAAATAATGAATATGACATTTGGTGCCTTATTCTTATTTTAGATTGTAGTTTTTTAAATTAAAAATCAAAAGTAGGGACAGACACTAATGCCTTATTATATTTTTAACTGAAACCTCATGAAATGTACAGTGGAGGATCAGAAATGTAATATTGAGGTGGCTTTGTCTCTTATCTGCATATTACAGATTAAAGGTCATTTTGATTTGATCATTAGGACACAAAAGTTAAATGCACATGCATAAATGACTTTGCTAACTATATTAGATTAATATTAACATTAAATGATTAGTAATTTATATAGGAGAGCTGCAGGTACTCCAACTTGTTCACTGACACCATGGAACAGCTGAGTGGAAGGTGAGCCCAGGGTTTGTTGTTGACATACAAAGAAAGAAAAAAAAATATTTTAAAATTTAGATAATTTTCTTTTAAATCCCAGTATAGCATTTTTAAATTGCAGAACTAATGAAAATAAGTTATACATGGACATATCATATGCTACTGGATATAAATGCAGTTTTGCCAAATGCATTATGTGGTTATGTGCTGGGCAACAGTGTGAGCTTTAGGGTAGCATGTCTATGAGTCAGCATGGATGCTGAAATGTTCACCTGAGACCCTGCAGGTTCAAGTCCCTGGACAGAGTGAGGAAGTGCTGAGCAGCAGACTTTCCACTCAACTCTTCCATGGTGCGAGTGAGCAAGTTGGGGTAACTGCAGCTTGTCCTGCTTGGTGACAACTCCAGGTTTTCAGATTTGGGTCATAAAGAATTAAAAGAAGCCCTAACTGGTTTGGCTCAGTGGATAGAGTGTTGGTCTGTGTACTGAAAGGTGACAGGTTTGATTCCGGTCATGAGCATGTTCCTTGGTTGTGGGCATATCCCCAATAGGAAGCAGCCGATCGATGTTTCTCTCTCATTGATGTTTCTAACTCTCTATCCCTCTCCCTTTTTCTCTGTAAAAAATCAATAAAATATATCCTTTAAAAAAATTTTTTAAAGAGTTAAAAGAAGAGATTACTAAAAAAAAATTATCACTGTTTTATTTCATCTAGACTCAGGGCTATCTTAAGAAAAGGGAATACATAACCAATCAAACTCATAAGTAGAGAATACACTTAACACATGCTTAATAAAATACTTCCTATTTATGAGTGAAAACTTTAAACTTAGTTTTTGGAGATCATGGAGAAAGAATGGCCTTTCTCAGATTTCATACATCTATGTGCCTAAAGTAAATATCTATGTACACACAATTTTTGAAAAGAAAACTATGAACTCACTTGTAAAGAGACAGCTGACATACGTGCTGAAAAAGCAAACTTGAATATTCCAAGTGACTAACGTCACGTAGAGTCAAGCTGGCATGGTAGGAGGCACATCTCTTTTTTAGGACATTTTATGAGCCTAAAACTGAACTATAAATAATAAACGAGATTTTTATTCTTGAACTTTTATGCTACATCAAATAACAATTATGCATAGTTTGAATTATGAGACTATAACATTATATACAAGGGTCCTGTTGGCCACATAAGCCACTTGTTTTTATTACAACAACCTTTTGTGGAATTACAATCCCATAATGTAAAACAGCTTGTTAAGTATATGATATCATTCATCATCCACAACCATTTCAATGGTGACTGTTATCTAGATGAACAGATGGAGGGGGAAAGAAGATGAGATTTAGAATTAAAAGCATATAAAGTTCTTACGATCATGTAAGTGTTTCCAGAGGAGAAACAAAGAACTAGAAACATTTTAAAATGGTATATCTGAATATGAATTCCCTGTAATTCACCCTTTGCTTGCGGGTTGGATCCTATACAAATCAGAGGCATTTTAAATGCAGTTGCTCTGAAGCTCGGTTATCTCTCTGTAAAATGAGGTTAGCCTCTACAATATCTGAGATCTATTCTAGCCCTTACAGTCTAGTTTAGAATCCAAATACACAATCCAAAAAGCAAATAGACTTTTCACACTTGTGAGAAAATATGACATTCACTTCTATGCATGTGAAAATATGTTATGTAAAAAAAAAAAAAAAAAAAAAAAAAAAAAGACACTGAGTGAGATTCCTCTTCCCAGAGCTCTCTTATAAAGGAAGGGTATACATATAAATCAGGAAACTCATGCACTTTCCAAAAATCCTAAACCCAATTCCCAAAGGTAATTTCTTCATCTGTGCAGTCCTTTCTGAAGAGTTATTTAACTGGATGGATATTTCTTATTCTACTTTTTCTCCCTGAAGTTACAGATTTCTAACTCAGCCAAAATATTAGTATCTTCATGAAGAATATTATGCTTTCCCTTGGCTAACAAGGTACATAAAAATATTTTCACTGTCTGCTAAAATGAAAACTGCAACATCAAAAATCAAAACAACAAATCTGTACACTTATCTCAATTTACATATTAAATTTGTTACAGATACAAAACTAAAGATCCTTTAGATAAAAGAATTTCCAGAAAGAAAGAAATGCCCCATGGGTACAAAAGGTACACACAGAAATTGTAAAGCTTCTTTTATTTACATGACAGGTTTTATCAAGGAAAACATCTGGTAGTATTTTAATAAAGTAAACATTAATATATACCATACATTTCAGGGATAATTTCCTTGGAGTGCTCATAATATAGAATTCATTTATATTAAAACATTTAAAAATTAATAATTCAATCAACCCCTGTTTATTGAGCATCCCATTCTTCTGCTTTATAGATAATATTAGAGGCCTGGGACATGAAAATAGTGCACTTGGGGAGTCCTTCAGCCCAGTCTGTGCCCTCTCACAGTCCAGGAGTCCACAGGGGATGTCTGACTGACAGCTTAGGCCCACTTCCCAGTCCTAAGGCTGCTGAGCTTGCCATACATGAGCCTGGCTTCTGGCTGAGCAGCACTCCCTCTGTGGGAGCGCACTGACCACCAGGGGGCAGCTCCTGCATTGAGCATCTGTCCCCTGATGGTCATTGTGCATCATAGTGACTGGTTGTTCCACTGTTCAGTAGATTTGCATATTAGCCTGTTATTATATAGGATTAGTGGTGCAATGCATGAAATTCGTGCAAGGGACTCAGCTCTTGCAGCTGTGATGGCTTGCCTTGGCCCTTGCAGTCCTGGCTTCATCTGGCAGGTTGTCCGGAAGGTCATTCAGCTGTCCGACCTAATTAGCATATTATGCTTTTCTTATTATTGATGGCTTTCTTCTCTTTTTTTTCTTTTTTCCTCCCCCTTTGCCCATCTCCACCCAGAATCCCCCTCCCCAGGCATCACCCCATTGTGGTCTGTATCCATGGGCCATACATATGTGATCTTTGGTTAATCTCTTCGCCTCCTCTTATCCAGTCTATCTCCCCTCCCCTATAACAGCAGTCAGTCTGTTCCATGTATCCATGCCTCTGGTTCTACTTTCATTGTCAGTTTATTTTGTTCATTAGATTTCACAAATTAAGTGAATTGATATGGTATTTTTCTCTGATTGGCTTATTTCACTTAGCATAAAACTCTACGGGTCCATCCATGCTATCACAAAAGAGTTCCTTCTTTAGATGGCTGCACAGTATTCCATTGTGTAATTATACCACAGCTTTTTCATCCCCTCATTCACTAATGGGCACTTGGGCTGTTTCCAGATCTTGGCTGTTGTGAATAAAGCTACTAGGAACACAGGGATGCATATATTCTTTCTGATTAGTGTTTCAGATTTTTTAGGATATATTCCCAGAAGTGGGATCGTTGGGTCAAAAGGCAGTTCCATTGTTAACTTTTTGAAGAAGCTCCATCCCATTTTCCACAGTGGCTGCACCAGTATGCATTCCTGCCAGCACTGTGCCATGTTCCCTTTTCTCCACATCCTTGCAAGCACTTGTTTCTTCATTTATTGGTGGTAGCCATTCTGACAAGGGTGAGGCGGCATCTCATTGTCATTTTAATTTGCATGTCTTTGATGACTAATGTTATTTTTATTCTCATACATTTATTTTTGGTAATTTTTAAATAAGTTATTTTGTCTTTTTTTTTTTTTTAATTGAATAAATAATCCAAGGGACTTCTGCTCTATTTGTTTTCTGAAGACAGTTTTCAGGCTCCTAAATGATTTTTGTAAATGTAAAACACATTTTCACATTTGCTTAAGCATTTTCATTTTGGACAAATGGTATCCCTTTTTTATTATCTCCTTAGTTGAATATGAATCCATTTGTTGACTTATAAGGAATCATTTCAGTAAGTACAAGCCTGAGCAGTGTGTGGAATAGTAGAATATTGGGAAGATGTTTTAAATAGAAGCAGAAGGGCTTTAATCCAGGATGCTCTGTTCTAAGAGGTGGCCAGTTTCCCTTTAAAATTTAAGATGAGCTCCAACTGCGAGCAAATTTTTTTCAATATTTTATACTTAATGTCTTATTTGAACACTATTCTCCTGTCGGATGGGCATTTTATTGTTATTTAATTGTTTTGTTGTGCTGAGGTAGATTTATAGGAAGAAATATTTTAATAGGCATACCTGTCAAATTTTATCATGATTATAAGACAAATAAAATTCGATAAACATATTCAAGAAATGTATATCTAACTCTCTGTGGAATAAATAAGTCTGTTATATGAAATAAAGTGCAGCTATCTCTTTATTGAAGCTTTTCCTTTTATTGCAGACATATTGATTAATCCACTTCTACTTCCTTTGGGTCCTCATGGCCCTGTATTCTCGTCCCACAGTTGTTAAGTGCATCCTGGCAGACGTCCATTGGATCATCCGGCCTCCCTGAGAGGCCTCTGGAAGGCTTCGTCTAGACTCTACACAAAAATTAATTTCGCCTTTGGAAAGAAAGGTGATGCTATAACCATAGAACACCAATTCGGATATCTTTATAGGATAGAATCATGTTCAATCAAAACAAAACATGATTATTTTGAATATACCCCTCCTGCCTGGGCCATTACTACATAGGTTTTCTTTCACCTTCTGCTACCTAGAGCATTTACAAATGGTATCAGAGGATGAGCAGCATCATTTTTTAAGGAAAATTTTAGTATCAGATATTGTTTTTAAGTTATTGGTAGAAGAAGGATTAAGAAAGGACAACCCCTGGTAAAATTTGTGAATTAAGTGGTTTGCCTTTTTCCTGGTACCAATGAAAAGTCCTTCTCTACCAACCCCTAGACACTGAAGAACTCTGGGTTCCTGTGGTGACGTTCATCATTGGCAATATCTGATGCACTACGTTAACTATTAATAACTTAAGGCAACAACCTTTATGAAAACTTGTATAGTAGAAAACATAACACTAATTACTCAATTGGCCTTGTGAAGGGTTTGCAAGATCTCGCCTTCCATGTGAAGAATTCCCAGTAGCTACACATTTTGAAGTACACCTCCTAATCAGCCAGATATAGGACTGAGAAAACAACATGAATTTAATTTGTTTATAAGTTCAAAAATAGTATCATTTTATCACCTCTTCTTACATTAAACCCTTCATTTTTAATGAATCTTTTAGATAGGAAAACAGATATTGACTATTTCTGATGAGACACACACAGCTATACTGCATCAGAAATAGATAATATATGAGTGAGTAGACATAGATATATATGGTGTGCATAGATATAATTATATTTATATATACATAAAAATTCAGAAATATATGTACAGACTATATACATATGCAAATACACATTTATGTACATTTACAATTCAGAGACATGTAAATGTAAATTATTGAAAGTTTGGTGCTATTTTCTTTAAGTGGAAAAGTGTGATAAGTGATGAGCGATCTATCTACTGATCCATCTATTGTCTAAATCATATTTTTTCCTAGTTTCCAAGTATCCCATCTGACCTTAGTGACAACTCATTTTTAAAAAATGATGAGCATTAGGCTGTGTTTCTTATTAGAAGTATGGATGCAAGAAGGCTATTACAAAGGATGAAAAATGTAACCACATGTTGCAATCTATTTCTTATATAGGTCATTCTCTTTGATCCTCACTTGAAAGCATTACCATTACCAGGAGATGTTACAAAAAAATAAAAAATAAAAAGCAATTACCACCGCATCTCAGTTAGAGGAGCTTATAGTATTAAGGGTTCATCACATTTTTCACTTTCTGTCTGAAAAACAGTGTTATATGGTTTCAGGCCAAGAAGTGGAGATTTTACTTTCCTACTAGGACTTTTTTTTTTCTTTAGCCTTAAAAAAAATTCAACTTGCAAGTCGTGCTTTTTTAAAGAGTACTAAAGAATAAAGGAAGGATGCTCACCCTTCTACTGAACAAGAAACTGCAGTTAGGCATGGCAGGTCTTTTAATAACATCTCTGAATATTAAAATCACTGCACTGTTCTAGTGAAATACTTTACATTATTCTCAATAGTTTTTTAAAAAAGAATTTATGAAATTTGAAATTCAACAACTTTAGAACATGTTAACACCATAAACTTTACTTTGTATAATCTTATCATTCAAAAGAATTTTTTACTCTCTTTTCCTAATTTATTCTCTAGGTGAGGTAAGACTTTAGTGTTAACATTTTATCAATAGAGAAGCAGGGGTTGCTGATAAGAATTAACAAAGTCACCTAGATGGAGTGAGTGGAAGAATTGAAATTAAAAGTTTGTTTTTTGAAACATGAGCCTCTAACTAGACTATTGAATGCCAAGAAAATTCAATCAATTTCTTAGAATACCTAGAATTGGGAGCCTAAATTTTTAGACTCCTTATTATGATGGATTTGTATTTAATAATGTACTTTACTATTTTAGGGCCTCATTGTTTCTTGAAGCTTGAGACTTCATTGACAAATATGATAAATATCTTAAAATTCCATTGTATCAATTCCTTTAAAGTAAATCACAAAATGGAACAACAAAAGAGATTTAAGAGATTACACCTGTTGTCCCAAACAACTCTTTCTAATATCCAACTATCCATAATAATAATGTAATATGCGAATTAGGCCAGACATCCTTCCGGACGACCTTCTGGATGAAGCTGAGGCTGCAAGCGAAGCCCAGATCTGGTGCCTGCTGGTGGCCAGAGGGAAGCCTGGGTCCTGGGTGCCAGGGGGAAGGTGGTGCCGGCAGCCGAGAAGAAAGGCCTACTGGTACTCTTGCATGAATTTCGTGCATTGGGCCTCCAGTTAAATTATATTTTGTAACAGTCATGAACTGACTACAAATATATTCTTCATATAGAATGAGTCATAAGCAATTCATATTTTAAGCTGGGCTATGCTAATTGTTTTAAACACTTTATTATGTTATATGAGCCTCAAAACTATTCATGCCTAAGTGCTACCATCCTCATTCACAAATGACCAAAACTGATGTTCACAAATACCATGTTTCCCCCAAATTTTCCAGGAAATGAAGAGATCCGTTTGCCCTCAAAGCCTGAGGTATTAATAGGTGAGTTATATTACCTCCCAAGCGATCTCATGTAGGTAAAGAATCTAAAACGCCAGATGGCAGTAGCCACAATATACCAGGGGCCAATCAGAGATAGGGGCAGACCCATCACCCTTCAGCGTGATTCTTCTAACCAGAAAGTGAGCCGGAGAATAAACTGAAAATCTCCATAAATCTTTCTTGGAAGCCAAAGACAAATGTTCTTTATTGACCATCCACTCTATTGGGATCTATCAATATTCTGTAACTCAGTAAAGTATGTATTTGAATATCTTAAGGAAGGATAGGCTCATAGAAATAATGCACCCAGTGATTCAGGCATCAAAAGAGCCTTGATGGAAAAGTTAGTAAAGCCATCAAGGGAATCACTCAATATCCCTAAATGAACCCAAAATTACCCCTCCCTATTTTACTGGTGAGAAGGGGAAATGGTGTTGAGAAATGTGTGCCTATTCAGAGCTCCTTAATTCAATATTGGGAACAAGATGCAAGTCTATTATATATGAATATCTGAAGCTTGGTGTGATAAATATGTTAAAAATGTAAAAAGAAAGATCCCATTGTTATACCCTTAGGGAAATTAATTAACATTGATTTATATTTTATAACAGCTCAAATTAGAGTGACTTATGCTTAGTAGGAAAATTATCTTTACTTCAAAAGAATAATCTATTGAAATGAAATAATATGTGAATAAAACTTAGGGAATACAGTCATTTTTGTAGCCTGTGGAACAAATCAAAGAATCTATAAAATATGAAGTAAAGAAACAGGAAGTTTAGAATGCCTCTGGTTTCATACAAATTAGAGTCTGGCTACATATTTTTATAAAAATTGAGATGAATACTTTGCAACTCAGGAGTGTTGACCACAGGGACACTGTGACCAAAGTTAAAAGGGCACTGAAAGCTAAATAACATTTTT
This sequence comes from Pipistrellus hanaki, assembly GCF_964339955.1. NCBI lineage: Eukaryota > Metazoa > Chordata > Mammalia > Chiroptera > Vespertilionidae > Pipistrellus > Pipistrellus hanaki. The sequence goes on along the minus strand of NC_140507.1, from coordinate 39,660,275 downwards.
CTTCCTAAATGTCTTTTTCTTCATGACTGCATCAGAAACTTCACATTTCACAGATCAACTGGTGTCCTTTGTTTCCACTGTATATAAATGTGTTTCATCTCTTCTAATTTCATTTCCCAGGGTGTTAAAGTCCCTAGCCTCTAACTAGAAACAATAATAGCATGAATCTGTATAAAAACCATGAACTCAAATGGCTGAGAATTTTGTTTTAAATCACAGTGTTAATACAATTATATTTGAGCCTCATAACATTTGAGGGGCAGGTTTATTATTGTATCATTATAAAAACATAAAACTTAGAATAAACACCCTAAAGTAACACGGTACATGTACTAGTAAGGAGGGATATTGATGAAAGAATGATTCAAACTTATTATACAAAAACCTCCCTCATCTGTAGTTTGTAGTATTACAGATTATCCATTCACAGTGTCATTTGTCAACATGTTATTATAATAAAGAAACCTAGTAATATATCATAGTTCAAATTATGTCAGCATATTAAAACAAAACAAAATCCTTCAGTTGTTTTTCACCAACATTTATCATCTCCTTCTGTTCTTCCTGTTCATGAATATTTTCTTGATAAATAATACCTGTATATTGCCGAAACCGGTTAGGCTCAGAGGTAGAGCATCGGTCTGCGGACTGAAAGGTCCCGGGTTCGATTCCGGTCAAGGGCATGTACTTTGGTTGTGGGCACATCCCCAGTAGGGGGTGTGCAAGAGGCAGCTGGTCCATGTTTCTCTCTCATCGACGTTTCTAGCTCTATGTCTCTCTCCCTTCCTCTCTGTAAAAATCAATAAAATATATTTAAAAAATAATAATAATACCTGCATATAATAGAAATTGTAAGAGCACGCAGACTTACATTTTAAGTGCATATGATAATTGATAAGAATAACCTAACATTTTAGATGAAGTATTAAAAAAAACAAAACATACATGCTTTTTCATTCACTAGTCATGCAAAATGGTGCTGGGAGATCTGTTTCTAACACATTTGTGTAACTAATCAACAGCTTTCCAGCTAAAGCAGCTAGTATGCAATGTCTTCCCCAGTGAAATGTGGCAAATTCTCTTGTGTTAATGATTAAAAGTATTCCGTCGCTTCCTCTATGGAGGGATAATCTAAATCTTTTGAAAGTTATCAGTAACTTCATTTGGAAAGCAGATAAAATGGACACCTAGACACTACATTTTTGTTGTTATTGTTTAAATTGCTGTATAAATACTCGTTAGGGAATATTAATTCAAAACAAAACAACAAAGCGCACACACAAAAACAAACATTTTTAATTTTAAAACACAACATATTAATACTTAAAATAGAACCAACACAGATTAAATACCGAAAATATTTAATGAAAAAATGTTTCTCAAATACTAATTGCTTCAAGCTCTTAGCTCGGTTGGAAAGAATAGGGTATTAATGAGCTTTTGATCCTCATAAGGGGAAATTAAATTTATACAGTGAAATCTCTGATCCCTTGCCACAGATTACACCCTGTAATCTCAGCTGGTGACCCAGTAAATGCATTCAATTCATCACTGTGGGTTTTGGTTGTGGGAGACTGGATGATTATTATAAATTCATTACTAATGATATAAAAATAACTTGAGCCGAAACTGGTTTGGCTCAGTGGTAGAGCGCCGGTCTGCAGACTGAAAGGTCCCAGGTTCGATTCCGGTCAAGGGCATGTACATTGGTTGCAGGCACATCCCCAGCAGGGGGTGTGCAAGAGGCAGCTGGTCGATGTTTCTCTCTCATCAACATTTCTAGCTTTCTATCTCTATCCCTTCCTCTCTGTAAAAAATCAATAAAATATATATTTTTAAAAAATAACTTGAAATTTCCTGACCCACAATTGATAAATCATATCATTTTCATATACAAAAGAGCAGGATTAAAAATAAATAAATAATTAGCAAAACACAGTAATCAAGGTAACTGAAACTTTGCTTCCTAGTAACCACAATAAAAATCAGTTATGACTTCAGATTAATAGCCTATTTACAGCTATTTTAGTTCATAAAGGAAATCTATTTTAAATTTGAAAAATATCTAATTATTTACGTAAATAAAAGCCTAATATGCAAACTGTCCCCACAGGAGTTTGACCAGGAGACCCATCACTTGCTCTGATGTGTGCTGACCACCAGGGGGTGATGTATGAATGAAGGCCCTAGGGAAGGGAGGCTCCAGCCAGCAGCCAGAAGGAAGGCCCTGGCTGGTAGCTGGAAGACCCTGACTGGCCCTAATCACTGGCCAGGCCTAGCGACACTACCCATGCACAGATTTTGTGCATCAGGCCTCTAATATCTAATAAAAATATTGAGTAACTATTATGAACCTAACTTGGCATTTATAGCTCCTCATCTGCAAATAAGTTACTTTTTAAAGTCTGTGTGTACAATGTAGATTCATAATGATATTTGCTAATAATATTTTTTTATTCAACATAATTAAAATCTTAGATATATAGGCAGTCCTTTGGTCAGACTCAACGTACATCATTCTGTGGTTATGCCGCCATCTCATATTTATTTAAAAAAAAAAAAAAGTTCCATCATTTCAATGTATGTTCATATGTGCTTCATGTTTTTTATTATTGTATATTTTTTATACAAGTAAAGGTCAGGAATTGTTATCTTTCTTTTAATTTAATTTTATTTTATTGTTTCATCTCATTACTACTGTGTATGTGCTCCATGTGAGTGACTTAGGTGCTTATGTAGGTGGGTTCCAACTTATGGCATAAATCACGTTATATAGTGCCATAGGAATAGATTTCCAATGTACCCCAAGGACTTACTGTATGTAAAGATAAAAAAAAGTGAAAAGTTAGAAGATAATATGGGGCAAATTAATGAACACTTTATTAATTTCAATAAACTCTTTACCTTACAATAAGTGGATACTTTGGGTTCCTATTGATATTGTACTAATGTTCATGTAAAATTATGAGTCCTATCTTTTAATGTAATGATCTATGTTCCTTTTAGGCATATAAAGGTTTCATTTCAACTGAATAGCTTTTTGGTTTATAAGAATATACTCACAAATTAAGTTAGAAAGCTTGATGGTTTCTTTTACTCATAATAGATAAAGTCAAGGTCCCAATAAGCAAGTATGGAGCTATAATTTGAATCCTCAATTTTAACAAGTGGAAATGTATACAAAAAGCTTGCCCCACAATATTCAGCTCTTTTGTAGAATAGAAATTCAATCAAACACCTTAGAAAGTGAATGCTTTCTCTCTTCCCAGGATACCTCTCTGCCTCTCATGTTTCCAATAGGGATGCCTGGCCCCATATCTCAGGCAATGAAACAAACAGTAGATGGTGTGGGTTCTTTCTGAAGTATAAAGATCTTGATCAGATTCCAGCCATACCATTCACCCACTGTAGGACTTGGAATAATTTACATTTTCTTCATTAGTGAAAGAGTAAAATTAACTACCTCTCAGAGTTGTGGAAGGGTTACCATTACATCATGCATGTATGGTATTCCACACAATGGCTATCACACATTGGGACCATAATAATGCCAGATGCAAATATCTTCACCCACATGATTTAGGGGCAAACATTTCACCTCCCTGTAGACCCTGATGTTTTTTGTTTGTTTGTTTGTTTGTTTTTGTTTTTTAAAATATATTTTATTGATTTTTCACAGAGAGGAAGAGAGAGATAGAGAGTTAGAAACATCGATGAGAGAGAATCATCGATCAGCTGCCTCTTGCACACCCATACTGGGGATGTGCCCGCAACCAAGGTACATGCCCTTGACCGGAATCGAACCTGAGACCTTTCAGTCGCAGGTCGATGCTCTATCCACTGAGCTAAACCGGTTTCGGCGACCCTGATGTTTTTATTAACACATCACATTAAGTTAACATTTTGATAATTCTATATTTGGTACAAAACAACTTGTCTTACATCTTCAACGAGGGGGATAGATATTATATTACAAAATAAACTTGGCCTTTGAAAAGGAACCATCTTAGTTATTTCTATATTACAAATATATTTCATAAGAGAAATAATTAGACCCTAATATGTAATTATTTTACTTAAAGTGAATGTGTAGTTAGTAGAGATGATCACTATTAGAGAGATAGAAGCCCTATTTCAAATCTAGAGACTCATAAACTACTTGATGGGGGGAAAAGACACACACAGTGCAGAGAACATTATAATTGTTCACCAGTAGGAGGTGCATTAATTTCTCGATGTAAGAGCCTCTGCCTTGTGAGCCCTCTCCAGCCACAGGGCAGAGGTGCTCTCTTGGAAGATGCTAGACAATCTACCTTAGGGCTTTGCATGTGTAGTTCTGCCTCCATTTCACATCTGCCTTATGTCCTTCACATCTTTGATGTTAATAAATCTCTGAAAGTTCTTCTCTGCTCATCCTGTTTAAAAAGAAAACTGCTTTCCCAAAAGAGGTCCTCCTGTTTTATGTATTACCTTTTATCCTTCATGGCTTCATTGCTTTTAACATCCTTTTTTAAAAATCTGTAGCATTTATTACTATTTAAAATATAAAATGTTTTACTTTTTTTTTCTTTTCTTATTGCCTACTACCTTTCTTTTAATGTAATTTCTTTAAAGATTTTTTCTGTGGCCCCCCCTCCCCCCCCCACACACACACTGCTTACAACAATGTCTGGCATATAATATATGATGTCCCCAACAAATAAATACCTGGTTTTGTAGGGAATGAGAGAACTGATAATAAGCACAGTTTCTAAGCATGATATGGCTATGGTACAAACATAGAAAATAAATACACTTTTCACTCTTTATACTGTCTTTCTACCTTCTAAATGAACACATTCAATTGCATGCATTCAGATATAAATATTTTAGAGAGAAAGGATGTCTAATAGAATCACTAAATATTGGTTATGATGGAGAGAAATGAGTTGGCTGACCACAAATTAAGTCCCATCTGTCTTCTTTAGATGACCACTAGATTTCCCTGAACAGTTTATTATAAATGTAATTTTATTATATTTATTTTATGGTTCCTATCTCTTTGAAAATAGCTGTTACTCAAATGGTAAACATAAAGAAAATTGTTTTCTTTAATTCTTTTGGGTCCTTGAGAAAAAATTCACTTTCTGTACAATTCTATCTACAAGTTTTGGCAGATTCTTTTGATATAAACAAGTTCAGTTGTTATTCCCCAAGTGAGTTGGGAAAATGAGCTTCTGTTCACACCTACATTTCTTACCTTACGATAAGTTCTCTTGTATACCAAGAAAACATCCCTTTCAATTATATCCAGGCCACAAGATACAAGAAATATTGAATTTATATCAAATGTATCAAAAGTATTACAGTGGGAAGTCTAAGTCTTTTCCTGAATTCTTTTGAAGTGGCAATGTTCGGTACAATTGCTACTAGCCACATGTAGATTTTTAGATTAAAATTAAATAAAATGAAAGATTCAATTTTCAGTTCCACTAGCCACATTCCGAATGCTTGATTCCTACACAGCTAATGATTGCCATAGGGGACAGCACAGATATAGAACATTTTCATCATGACAGCACAGCGAGAATTGGTTTTGTCCTGCTCTACCTGAGGCTAAGGCAAAGAGACAGCAGAGATACAGAGAATGTAAGTACATCCAACACATATGGTAATGGCTTTTTCAAGGAAGAAGAATTCCTTTTCTTCTAATCATGATCTAACCATTCTTTGGTCAAATATTAAAAGATAAGTCCACTGCATTTGGAGAACATATTTGCCAATGTTATCACCGATAAGGGTTTAATCTCCAACATTTACAGGAAACTCATACAATTTAACAAAAGGAAAATAAAAAACCCGATCAAAAAAATGAGCAATGGACTTAGATACTTTTTGAAAGAAGACAGAAGGAAGGCCAAGAGACATATGAAAACATACTCAAAGTCACTAATCATCTGAGAGATGCAAATCAAAATGCAGTACCATCTCACACCTGTCAGAATGGCTATCATCAACAAATCAACAAATGACAAGTGCTGTCAAGAATGCAGAGAAAAAGGAACCCTCTTACACTTTTGGTGGGAATGCAGACTGGTGCAGCCACTGTGGAAAATAGTAAGGAGTTTCCTAAAAAAATTAAAAATGGAACTCCCATTTGACCCAGTGAATCCACTTCTAGGAATGTATCCCAAGAAACTAGAAATACCAATTAGAAAGGATATATGCATCCCTATGTTCATAGCAGCACACTTTACCATAGCTAAGATTTGAAAACAGCCTAAGTGCCCATCAGCAAATGAGTGGATTAAAAATGGTGATAAATCTACAAGATGGAATACTACACTGTAGAAAAAAAAGAAGGCATTCTTACCATTTGCAACAGCATGGATGGAACTGGAGAGCATTATGATAAGCAAAATAAGCCAGTCAAAGAAAGATAAATATCACATGATCTCACTCATTTGTGAAATATAATGAACAACATAAACTGATAAACAAAAACAAATCTAGAGACAGAGAAGCATTGAACACACCATCAAAACCTCAGAGGGAAGGGAGGGGAGAGCAGGAGTATGGGGAAGAGATCAACCAAAGGACTTGTATGCATGCATATAAGCTTAACCAATGGACACAGACACCAGGAAGGTGAGGGCATGAGTGTGGGGGGTAAAGAATGGGGGGATAAAGACACATATGTAATACATTAATCCAGTGTTTCCCAAACTTTTGACATATGTGTACCCCTTCTATAATTTTCGTAACGCTGAGTACCCCTTGTGCTCATGAGAACATAGAATTAGGCACAGCTAAGCATGGTTCAGTGCATATTCCCACCAAATTCCGGTGCAACATGTACCCCCACCAAATCTTCCCGTACCCCTGTGTACATGATAAGCAGTCGTGAAATAATAATTATCAGTTAATTCTTTCAACATTTATGTATTGAAAATCTATTAAGTACAATATGTGTTAGCATCTTGCTGGGTGCTATTGAAAGCTTCTTAATTTTTTTTCTTTTCTTTAGCAGTGTTTCCCAAAGTGGCAAGGTCCCCTCAGAGGCCCCTGACCTTTTAGAGAATACTCCTTATAGACACACATTCCAACCACGTCCTTTGCTTCCCCACAAGTACTGTTAACTCTGCCTTAATATTTGAATCTGTACTCAAATATTCATTTTTGTTACTTGACAAAAAGCCTATCCTCCACTAGAAAATTAATTTCATTAGGACTGGGACTACAGCTATTTTCTGCATCCGTGTATCTCCAACACTTAGTGCCCGTGTATGTCCAATACCTATAAAATAAATAAATGCAGTTCATGCTCTTTCTGAACAGTTCTCTCTGCACTCCTGGCTCGCTGAAATTCCCTTGGAAGTGATGACAGCTTAAGTGAGTGAGGGGAAGAGATACTTCCTTTGGATCATTGCCTTACTGATTCTCTTCCTCACAACAGATTTTGGTCTCCTCCTGTTAGAGATTAACACCACACTGTCGATGTGGTGTAGTGGAAAGTATAATCACGTAGGAGTGAGAACACTTCTGTTCTCCCTTATGCTGTGTTCCCCTGTGTGACTCTAGGAACTGAACTTCTGCTTCCTAATCTGTGAAATGGGAATAGAACCACCTGTCTCACTTCACTCAAACTCACAGTTTTTGCAAGGGTCACATGAAATAAGTTATGCAAGAATATTTTAAAATCCAAATTATTATTCAAAACTTGGGAAGACACTTACGCCTCTGAGTGGTATGGTTCAATGTTTTCCTCATTCTCTGTCCAAATTTAATTTTTTTTCCACTTTAGTGACTTTCTTTTCTTTTGCTTCACACACAGGGAACGCTCTGTCTCCTCTCCTGCTCTGTTTGATTCTCCATCTGTCTGCCATCCCATTTTGTTCTCCACTTCACTGCCAACTCACTGCCTTCTTTTCTTATCAGGTAATTTAGCTGTAAAGCCCTGTAGCTGGCCTCTTTCAATTACTTTATAAAATCTGTTCTCAAGTGACCTTCTTGCGACATCCTATGGCCATTTCACCATGTTGCTTTCACCTAAAACCTAATCTGCCCATTTAGCAGTTTATCCGCATCACTGAGCACACCAAAACAGGGCTTAGTCTATGCTCTTATCTTAGTACTGTTAAGAATTGTATTCAGTATTGGTTAGTATCATTTCCAAGTTTCTACATGAAATTTACTTAAAAATAATTAGAGAGTTCCTTCTTGTATAAAATTCAGTACACTGATGCTTAGCATAATAATAATAATAATAATAATAATAATAATACAAGTAATTAACTAGTATATTTTGAGATATCTCTTGAATCACCAGAATAATGTATGTGAATTGTTTGCTAGGAAAAATGGCACCATCAGCGCTACCAAAAACAAGAGCTGACCAGGATCTAATTCTCAAAGCCAAGATAAAGTTAATATTACCTCTTTCTTCCCAGAGCAAACTGCCTCTCCTATAGATAAGGTTATAAACTTAAAGTGAGGTTTGGCTAATTGATGAACATGAACAAAATTGATAACTGATGGGGCATGTTATCAACATTTTCTTTTAAGAAATGGACTGTTGTGCCTTTGTGTATGGGGTGTTGGTAATAATTGTACCTCTACTTTTGCAGTCTTTTCTTTTTCATTTTTAATTATTCCGAATGTATAATGAAGTAAAATTTTTAAAAATTACAAAAAATGTGCAAGAGATTACCAAAAGTGCATTGCTGTTTTGAAAAAAAAAATTAATGCACTGCTGAGGTACAGGACGAAGATGAAAGTTCATGTATTCTTAGAAGTAAAATCTAGTACTATACATAGAGAACCCTAAAAATTCCACTAAAAAACTACTAGAACTGATAAATGAATTCAGTAAAGTAGAAGGTTACAAAATAAATATCCAGAAACCGGTTGCATTTTTGTACACCAATAATGCTTTATCAGAAATGGAGACTAAGAAAATGCCATTCACAATTGCATTAAATAATAAAATACCTAAAAATAAACTTAACCAAGGATGGAAAAGACCTGTACCCTTGTAGTCTCTAACCAAGTCAGTCACTGGCTAAAAAATACTTACTGACCTCCTATTCCATAGCAGTCATTGTTCAAAGTGTTCATATTCATCGATGAACTAAAAGGCATGACTTGCCCAGCCAGTATTACTCAATGGTTGAGTACTGACTTAAGAACTGAGATCATGGTTTGATTCACAGCCAGGATACATGCCTGGGTTGCAGGCTTGGTCCCCAGTGTGGGGCATGCAGGAGGCAGCTGATCAATGATTTTCTCTCATCATTGATGTTTCAATCTCTCCCTCTCCCTTCCTTCTGAAATCAATAAAAATATATTAAATAAATATCAATCAATAAATAAATAAATAAATAAAAATAAAAGGTATGACTATATCTTCCTAAACCTTATCTGTTTGGAGAGATGATAAACAAGTAAATAAACACACAGAATTTGAACCAAAATATTCATGTAAAAATTTACAGTAATCGGAAAATGGACCAGATGTAATGACAGATGACACCCTGGATTGGAGAGTTACTTAGAATCACATAAGTTGGAAACCAATGAGGAGGCTATTTGAGCAGAGGGAACACGAGATGGTGGTGGTGTGATATAGCATGAAAAAACAGAGACCAAGTGACCAACTTAGGATAAAGTTAGGAAGCAGAAACAATGGGCTTTCCAGAAGATTATAAATATGAGGTAAAGGAAAGGTAAGCATGCAGGATAACTTGTGGTTTCTGGTTTGAGAAAGTGTGCAGACAATGGCCCCATATTTAGATGGACAGGAATAGGAAAGAGTCAGATTCATGGTATGAAATGGAGATGAGTACAATTTCTGTTTTAAGTGCTTTAAGATGACTGAGCTATTCAAGTAAAAATACCAAATAATGGTTGAATATATTATTTTAGAACAGGGATTGGTAAAAATTTTTATAAAGGGGAAGCTAGTAAATACCTTTGGCTTTTCTCTGTTGCAACTATTCAGCACGCTCTTACAGCAAGGAAACAGCCAGAGAAAATACCTGAACAAAGGAACATGCCTATAGTTCAAAAAAACTTCATCTTTGGACACTCTAACTTGAATTTAATATAATTTTTATAAAATATTACTCATCTTTAAATTTCTTCCAACCATCTAAACATATAAAAAATCTCATATTCTTGGCAAAAGATGCTGTGTACTGTCAAAGGCTAATGAGCTATAGTTGTTTTTTTAACCCATCTTTTAGGTATAAAGTAGTCCAGTCCAAAGAAATCAGATGGTAGTTAAAATTAAAAAAAAAAAAAAGAATAAAACTGCATAAGGGAAGAAGTATAGAAGAATATAAGAAACGATCCAGATCTAAGGCCTTGGAAATTCTAAGAGTTAAAGATCATATAAAGGAAGAGGATCGTGTTAGGAAGACTGAAAAGAAACAGGCAAAGAGATAGAAACCAAAGGGAAGATGGCAGCATGACAGGAGAAAGAAAAAGGCAGTCCTGACAGCTGTCGGCTGGGAGCTGGCCTCGCACCAAGCGAGGCCGTGGTGTTCTCCTGTTGAATGTGAACAATTTCACAGAATGCCAGTGTGAGGCAAGGTCACTGTGTAGCCACGATGGAGTGAGATGTAAACAAGGGGCCTCTGTTCCGTGTCTGAACCCAGACAAAAACAAGAGCACCATGAAAACGACAAGTGTTTCCAAACTTCCCTGCTCCCAGCTATCAGAGTGATTGCTGCTGCTTTACGAATTATAGCTTTAGCCTAACTCTATTCTTTCTACCTACTAAGTAAAAAACATTAAGGTACACAGCATAGAATCCCATTGCTTGGTGAAAGCATCCAGTTCACAAAATTTCACCTCCTCAAACCTTCCTCCAAATCACCTCACACAGCCCCCAACCTGTAAGCACTTCCTGGCACACTCTCATTAACATGCCCCACAGTTCCCGGGAGTATGCCTTCTCACACCAACTATTCAAAGACCAATTTGACCAACTATAGGTGGTCTTTGATTGATGGTCATCAGCTAAGAGAATGTGTCAATAAAGGACCAAGTCCATGAAATACTACAGAAAAGTAAAATAAGATGGGCACTGAAAAGTGATTACTGGATTTGTTTCCATGGAGATAATTGGTATATCTGAAACCAATGACTGCCTAGGATAGGATCTGGTATAAATGCTGTGTTCTGTGTGTGTGTGTTTAGTGGGTGTGGGGTAAGGGGAGATTCCAGCATGCACAGACAAGTACTAACTGATAGTCCTTGGAGTCAATTCAAAAGCCAATAGGAATCCCCAATTTGGGATGCAGCGGAGAAGAAAACTTGATTAAGTGCAAACAGCTTGACTGTAATAGAGCATGGCTGTGAGAACAACAGTGCTGTGGGCCAGCTCCATAGTGCTAAGCGCAGCTGTTGTGAAAACAGCAGGGTTGTGAGGCTGCCCCTGGACCACGCCCCTCTTCAGCTTTGCGCTGTGCTGTGCCTTCTGCTCCATAATGCTCCTGGCTGTTTCAGCTCCAGCAGGGGAAACAGTCTCCAGTTTTCAGTTGAAAATGCACTCCAAGAGCCAGAGGGGAGCTACTTATATAGACAGAAGTCCCCCAACCTGATCCCTGATTGGTAAAAATAGAGCCACTCTGATTGGTCAGAGCTGCCACAGCTCTGATTGGATGGGAAAGCCTCAGTCCCACTGGTTGAAATAGGACTCCAGGAACTCCTTAATAAGTGCAGGCTCAGCGGGCAGAAACACAGTGTAGGCAGCAGGTTAGCTCAGAGGCCTCTCTAGGAAGTGCAGTTTGCATTAAATGTCTGCTGGACTCTGCTTTTTTATTTATTTGAGTGCAGTTAGCCACCAGGAGCTCTTCTTAGTCCTAAGGGTTCACACAAGTTAGCCAGTATGTGAGTTTGACCTTGAAGAAATGCAAGAACGAATACATATTATCAATTATTATTCTTACTAGAGGTCCAGTGCACGAATCGTACATGGGTAGGGTCCCTAGACCTGGCTGGCGATCAGGGCCCATCAGAGCCTTCCAGGGACCTTCCTTTGTTATGTGCTGCCCCCTGATGGGCAACACGTCATAGTGAGCGATCAAATTCCGGTTTTCCTGGTCAAACTCCCAAGGGGACAATTTGCATCTTAGGTTTGTATAGATGATAGATAGATAGATGATAGATAGATGATAGATAGATAGATAGATAGATATGCTCCTACTATAGTCTGGTCCTCAATTCCTATTCCTAAAATACTTTATAGGTGTTGCCTAACATGGCACTAAATTAAAGATCTTTAATACAATATCTTTTGTTGATTTCAAGCATTTCTATCCTGAAAATGGCCCAAAAGTAATTAGAGTGATTTTAGATAGGAAATATCTTAGCAATTATATAGTTCACAGGGAAATATTTCTGCAATACCAAAATACTTTCACAGGAAGAAAATAAATGTAGCTAATTATTTCCCAATTAGCTAGATGTAGTTTCATGGGAAAAAAACAATACATGGGTAAAATAATTCATTTATCTGGAGGTCCCAGATAACAATCACAACAGTGTAGTATATTGTATTTTATTTTCATAATCAAAATACCAGCATAGTTCTTCTTCATGGAAAAAAATATATACTCTAGACTTTAGGAATCTGAACCTGTTTAAAAGAATTTTGCTTCTGTTGGTTTTTCTTTGATGTTCAATATGAGAGAATATGATTCTGCCACACAATCACTTCTCTGGTAATCAGGGTAGAATATCAGGGCTCATTTTGATAGGCCAGAAAAAAGGGAGTAAATTGTTTTGAGATTCAAACCACCACTTTCTCTAGCATGCATTTGAAATACATTCTGCTGTAATTGAGCCTATTTTTTTCTAGCCTAACAATAGTTTAAAATATTGCTGCTACTCATCAAACCTATGGTTAAAAGCTTAGGCAGCATTGCGTTGGCTGTATTTCACATCTTCAAAGCAGAGACCCAGTCTCTTTTGAGATGCATATTAATTAGGTGTATTTAACAGTAGTACTTTAAAAGGCTGTATGATTCTTTATCTTCAGTATTAGATTCCCTCACCACCTGTTCCATGCTCTTATGTCATTCCAAGAAAATAAAGCATAGAATTGATACACTTAAGATCAGAAGAGACCTCTATCATGCAAAAATTCTGTCTTTGTTAGTTTAATTCCCCAAAGTTAACTTTGTGGGCGTTTTTTTTTTAATTCTCATCCAAGGATATAGAAGGATATAGTTATTGATTTTAGAGAGAGAGAGGAGGGTGAGAGGGTGAGAGGGAAATAAAGAGGGAGGGAGGGAGAGAGAGAGAGAGAGAGAGAGAGAGAGAGAGAGAGAGAGAGAGAGAGAGAAGCATTGATTGGTAGGTGTCCCTACCACCCTGATCATCATACCCACAACCTAGGTATGTGCTCTGACTGGGAAAGGAACCTGCAACTTTTTGATGTATGGGACAACACTCCAACCAACTGAGCCTCCTGGCTAGGGCTCAACTACTTTGGAACAAGTAAAACACTTACCAAGCACACCTGAGAGTGGAGAGCTTTCTTTTCTATGGAATGAAAGAAATCTATGCCTTAGCATATTAGTGTACTCAAATATATCCTTTTCTGAAGAAGACATTTCCAAATTACTTCCTGTTTTGTTACTTATTATTCCCCATCTTTCTTTGTATTCTGCCTTATGAGATATCCAGACTGCACCACATCCAGCTAAGTCAGAATTTCTAATGGTGAGATGCAAGTATCAGTATTTTTCTTTTCTTTTTAATATGTTTTTTTTTATTTTTATTTTTTTACAGAGAGGGAAGGGAGAGGAATAGAGAGCTAGAAACATCTATGAGAGAGAAACATCAATCAGCTGCCTCCTGCACACCCCCTACTGGGGATGTGCCCACAACCAATGTACATGCCCTTGATCAGAATTGAACCAGGGACCCCTCAGTCCACAGACTGACGCTCTATCCACTGAACCAAACCGATTTCGTCAAGCATCAGTATTTTTTGAAATTCCCCAGGTAATTCCAATATGCAGCCATATTCGGAAGCTATAGTTACAGTCAATGCGATAATTATAACTTCCTCAAATACTTTTTTCAAATCCCCACTCTGTTTGTGCCATATACAAAACATACCTTCACAGCATCCCTAGCAGGCAAGATATTATTGAACGTATTGTATTGATTTAAAAAATGAGACTTAGAATTTGAGTGCTGGCACAGACTATGGAAGAGTATTTGGAGAAAGCCAGGACCCAGTCCAGTGTGAGCTGCCACGCAGTGCCCTCTCCAGTCACCCAGCTGCCTTGTGGCAGGACATCTGGTTGATGTCCTCTTATCTTTACGGCTCATGTTTTCTCATAGCCCCATGTCTTGTTCTCCATATAGTCCCACACCCCATCACAGCCTTCCAACTCATTTACACTTCAGAATTCAACTCCTCCTCCTCATTACCAAAACCTTTCTCCTATTTCTTACTGAGGAAAGCACAGTTGCATAATAACTTGTACTTACTAATATAAAATATTTACCATTTTAAGCTATAAAAATTTGATTGCCTTCTCTATCACAGCTAATTGTGAGTGTCTCAAGGGCATTAATGGCTTGCATTTGTCTCTGAATCTGCAGGGACTAACAATCAATAAATAATCGGGAAAATTTATACCAGTTTGACAAAAACCATTGTCTCAAATTTAGAGGCAAAGAACTTCAAAATTTTTCAGTTTTTTAAAATATTCTTTTATGAATACACGGGTTTTTCAATTACGTAACTCAATATGAGGGTTCAATATGTGAGTGTGAATGTCTGTGGATATTATGTATGCACTATAGCCCTTCCCGGGCTTCCCTCCTCCAGCTGTCAGCAGGCACCCGGAAGCCTTGCTGCTTTCCTCCTTAGGCCACTGGCAGGCACCCAGGACCCAGCCTGGCTTCCTTCTGACCCGGCTTCTTCAAGAAGGACGTCCAGAATGACATCCAGAAGACATCCCGTCTAAATAGCATATTACCCTTGTATTATTATGGATAATTGCAAGTATAAGTGTAGTAATTTATTTGTTCAGCATTTCCTGAGCCTCCAAAACACTAGCTGCAATCACTATATTGTGCTAGATCATCAAGTATGAAAGCATAGTACTGATTCCCACTGTCCTGGAGTGCAGAATCGGGCCACTGAGAGAGATTTGCAGCCTATTTTGAAGTAGGACTCAGAGTCCCTCTATCCTAATAAAAAGCATTCTGCCACACTTGGTAATTTCAGAAAGCTTTGTTTAAGGTTGTGTTAATCAGAACATTTCCCTAAAGATTTGCTCCTAATGGATCCAATAATTTCATGAAAGCAGCCTCCACGAACACTGCTGATGACATACATCAACGTACAAACACTCATCCTTCTGCTCCTCTTGCCCAGGACTCTCGTGTGACAACCTCCTTCAAATAATGTCACATTGCACAGTGACCCTGTGCTGCACAATCAAGTTTGCATACCAAGACCAAAAGATTTATTTTCCCATCTACTCAAGTTCTACAATTGGATCGCAAGTCTTTAGAGATGGTGTATATTATATTTTCTTTGTCTTTTGATTAGGGTGTAGAGGCTACACATAAGATTCAAATCTTTGCTTGCCGGTACAGCTTCTAAAATATCTCCCACATGAAATTACCAAGTAAAAACAATAGCATTCTATCCTCAAGAAGTCAATGTTTGAACCTTAGCATGCAGCTTGCAGGCCACTCAAAGTTAATATAAAGTAGATTTCACTCAAATGAGATTGCTCCCACACTGAAGCTGTCGTTAGCAGATATAGTACCAGGATCCCCCCAAGAATATGCTTGAAACAAAACAATGTTAAAATGAGCAAAGTAAATTAAGGTATATGTTATCATGGGGTCGTTTCAAAATGAATGGAGCCACTGCTCACCATGCAATTCATGAGACTGATGCCTTAAATATTAATTTCCCAACCACTGTCATTGTAAAAAAGCATTCTGGGTTGTTTTCTATGTCATAAATTCGAATTTAAACAGAGTAAGAAGCTTTTAGTAAGAAATTTTACATCTGTTTATGTTTGAAATTAAAGCCAAAAGAATTGAAAGGAAGGAAAAATAACCAACGGGGCTTTCAAAAATTTAAAACTCCATCATGCATAAATGGAGCTCATCAAAGAAAGTAATTTCCCTGCAGAAAACACTCCATCTTTTGTTTTATGTAAGTTATCAACATGAATATTTTATTCTCAATGAAACCTCCTTTTCCCTTTTGTATTGCATAGTTTCCACTTGGTATCTCAAATAATAGGCTTCCTTCCTTCCATCCCACTCTATTATTCAGGTCAGTTGCAATAAAATATTTTCCTGGCTTGGTGCAAGTGTTAATTATAGATTGAGCTTTACTAATTCAATATTTTTCATTCTTAGCCCTATTGTGTATTGAAGTCTAGAAACACTAACCACTTGAATTGTTCCACAATAAACACAAAATCATCTTTGCAAGTTGGAGTATGATATCTAAAGTATCTATTAAATTAAAAAGTGTATCTTGGCTTAGTTTTATTCTTGACTCAAATGATGAAATAAAAGTTCTATGGCAACTGTAGTAAGTGTTATTTAGCATAGCCAGTCCAATCAGCCTAACGGGGTGCCTTAAACCCAACATTCTCATTCACATTGAGCCCAAAGGTTTCAATCTTTGGATTCATTTGCATGGTACTCCCCTTTCAGGGATACTTCTGTCTCCTCACCTAATGGCTTCAATACTATTCAGGGCACTTACTATATTTTCTTGTTCTGCCTATACCTTGGATAATTACATTGTGATGTATAGAATCTCAAAGAAGTACAAGTTAGTTGGTTCACATATCAAATAATCTATTATTGTTTATTTTAAAGGTTTTTTTTTATCAGAATTAAGCTTTATTGATAAATATTTTTAATCTAAAGCAAATATAGCCATTATTCTTACCTTCTATGAGTCTGAGATTGAATTAAGAAGTTAGTTTTATAATAAACTGTAAATATATTTATACACTTACTTTTAAATAATAACTTATAAGCTTACTCCCTATGTTTCTAGATGGTTGGCTAAAAAAAATGTCAGCTGGATTTTGCTTTCTATAGTTCAGCTGGGAAGCAATCTTGTGAAGTTTCGAGTTCTCTAGCCCTGATAATTTATAAGCACGAGTGTTTTTTCCACGTTGGTGACAATTACCATATGTACTACAGCATAGCATTCAAATTCTTACATAACCATTTAACATCTCACTTGCATAGCTGAGAGGGTATTCATAATTCACCTGATATTTTTTAAATCACCCTGATTATAGTGGATGCTGATAGGACCCAAGATGAATATTCAAGAAATAATTTCCTTCAAAGGAACATTACGAAAATGGAAAATACTATGCATTCTTTTACTCCCACATAACTTCATATATCTTGTATCTTATAACCATCTTAAAGCCAAAAATGAAACACTGGAAATGATAAATAGGAAAACATCAATCATATTGTAATTGATATTGCTAGATTAGCATACTTTTAAGTACAGCCCTATAAATACGGCAAATAGTCAGTGATCATATACTATGTCAGGTTGAGTTTTTGACAAATATGTTTTTTAGCTTCCTTCAGTCTCTGGTCTCAATATAGCACTGCCCTTTAAAAATGCAACAATAAATCAGTAGCATTCTCTGCACTGTAATATAAAAAATGACAAAACTACAACATAAGTCACATAAATAGAATGTTATGCTAATACTCAAATCTCTCACTCCAGGAAATAGAATTATTTTTGAAGCAATGCAGTTACTCATCCTTTCCATTAAGCACATTTCAAAAACAAATAAATAGTGATTAAACTACATTGTCCCTACTTTATCCTCATGACCTGTAATTACAAATATTTCTCACCACCTCTTAGCTGCATCATTCCAAATATAGATATAAAAGCAGTTAATGTGAAGAAATATTTTTTATAAGTAATGAGCTTTCCCTAATGTTACTTATAAGCCTATTCAATAAATTTCAAGGCCTATCTTTATTCAATCTTTAAATGTAAATTGTTGATTTGAGACACATCAATTTAATTTTTCTTAGCAAGAGCTCATATGTGGTTTCCTTTAAGGATAATAAAAGCAATTTACACAAATGTTTAAAACAATAATAATTGTCATTTAAGAACTTCATGAAAATGTTGGCTTACCTAAGGCACTTCAAATTAATTATAATGTATATCATGTGTCACAAGTTTTACTAGTTCAAAAAATGGTTTTGAATGCCAAGATGTTTTCACCAAAAAAGTAAGCATCTTAAACCTATAGGAATAATGGTATTTCTTATGAAGAAACACTTCATTAGGATGATTTAAATTTCCACAGATACATTTTTAGTGCCACCATTTGATCAGACATAAGGATTATAAACTAATTTCATATGATTGGTTTGATTCTTATTTGGACTACTAATCAGATACTCATGCAAGTTTGACTACTTAATAAAGTACTCAAAAATATAATATGCCAACCAAACTATACATAGGTAAACATTTTATAGCTATTTTTAGACATCAGAGTGTTGTAATGAGGGGTATAGTTACATAAGGATGAACCAAAAATCATAGGAAATTCTAGGGCATAACAACATAGGGAGCAGGTCCAGCCAGTGTCATGGGCACACGGCATGTGCAGTGTGCACAGGGACACATGCTTCCAGGACTCTGCACGTGGTTTACATTTCTGCTGTCACCTTTGTGAAGTTGCTAATAATTTCTGAATAAGGTTTGCCCTGGGCCCTGTTCCCAGAACAGGCTAAAGCAAAATGCAAAGGGAAGAGACAAGTAAATAATATGTATTTTTAAAGTACAAAGAAAATGTACATAGTTATTTGATAGATTTTGGACATCCTCTCTAAAGCCCCTAACAAATAAAATCTACTTCAAATGTTCAAATGCAGTCATGAGATAGTATCAGTGGGTTTGCTTTGACTACGTGTAAAACACAATTTAAAATTGTACTCAATTCCTTGCAAACAATTTCTACATACATTCTAAATTCCTATATGCTTTTTATTTTCAAATAGAGGCTTGGTGCACGAAATTCATGCAAGGGGCTCAGCCCTCAAAGCCCCAGCTGCCTTATGGCCCTGGGTGCCTCATAGCCCCGCCCAGTGAACATTCTGGAAGGTTGTTCTGCCATCTGGTCTAATTAGCATATTAGCTCTTTATCAATAGGATAAGCTCTTATAAAGGCTCATCTCATAAAATGATATGATAGAATCATTTAGCATTTTCATAAAAATGTTTGTGTATAATGTTTAAAAGCATTATTTACTTGGAATACCACCCCAATTAACTTGGATTTATGTAAAACAAAAAGATTAATACAAAGAAAAGTTATGAACAAACTTTTTTCCCTAAAATTACTCACAGATTTAGTTTAAAAGTACCCTTTGTCCTGTAATTGCACATATTGGAAATGAAGGTGACTAAAATTTTACTCTAAACAATGAATCAACTGGTCCTGTATTATAGTAAAGTTTCAATATAATAGAGTTTAAAATACATTTATTAGAAAAGTTTCCATTTAAAAATATGTAATAACCGGATTAAACATCTTATTCAAGGCAACAAAAAATTAAAGGGAAAAACAAGATAAGGAATTACATTGCATGCTAGGCCTAACAACCCACCTGTATTTATGTTTGTCAATATGGATTAATTGTTAAATAAAAAATTCTACAGAAGATATAAACACTCCAATTATTCTGAATCCCTGCCCAAAGTATAGAGCATAGTGTGCTGAGTGGAATAAAGGAGACAGGAAGCCCAGAAATAGTTTATTCTCTGAACAAACAACAATTAGTAAAGGCAGATTGAATAAAAACCTTTCCACAGTGAAAACTTATTTGCTGGATGGATGGGTGGGTGGATGGGTGGGTGGATGGGTGGATGGGTGGGTGGGTGGATGGGTGGGTGGGTGGGTGGAGTAAAGAACCCCCCTGAAGGGCACAGGCTTTGGAGCTCCACACATACTGGAACATTTACCATTACACACCTACTTGACTTTGGCAACTTAGTCATCATCTCCAAGTCTTATATTTCATATCTATAAAACAGGGCTTATAAATTTGTTTTAAAGCATATTAATGTAAGAAATAAAATTATCTGGAACATAATGAATGCTAAATAAAAAGCAATCTAAATTGGTTGAATTACCTAAAATGGAATTTTATTTTTAATACTAAACTTATTTTAATAATAAACTTTGTTTTTTAGAGGAGTTTTAAGTTCAAAGCAAAACTGAGAAGGGCCATAGCCAGTGTGGCTCAGTTGGTTAGAGAATTATCCCTCACACCCAAAGGCTTCAGGTTCAATTCCCAGTGAGGTCACATACCTAAGTTGTGGGATCGGTCCCCAGTCAGGATAGGTACAGAAGCAAGTGATCTCTTTTTATGGATTGTGCCTTTGGTGTTATATCCAAGACGCCATTGCATACCCAAGTTCACCTAGATTTTCTCCTATGTTTTCTTCCATACATTTACAGTTTTACCTCTTACACTTGGCTCTGTGATACATTTTGAGTTTATTTCTATGAAGCATGTCTACATTTTTTTTTTTTTTTTTGCTTGTGGATGTCATGTTCTAGCACCATTTGTTGCAAAGATTATCTTTGTTCCGTTGCATTACTTTTGTTCCTTTACCCAAACTGAATTGACTATATTTATTTGGATCTATCTTTGGGTCTATACTCTGTGTCATTGATCTACGTGTCTATTCTTTCACCATTATTACACTGTCTCCGTTACTGTAGCTTTAGAATAAGCTATGATGTCAGTAGTGTCAGTCCTCCAAATATGGAATTTCACAAGAGAGAAAATAAATGGGGCATTTAAAAACCAGAATTAATTTCAATTTGACAGGTGGGAAAACATTGTATTAAGAAAAAGGTAGAATATATTTTTAAAAAAATAGTCTCATTTTATGTACATATTTGAGATACCTTGATACAAGCAAAAATTGGGATATTTTAGACCTAAGTCTAGGATTCAAACAATGCTGGATTATCAAAAAGAACAACAATTGCCAGGGCTTGTATCCATTTCCACATGCAAAGGTAGAACAATGCTCTCCCTTATTTCTATCACAAGAATATTATGATACAGGAAGATAGAGCATGCTTGAAAGTACTTCGAGCAGTTTGAAAGGTCGGAGACGTGTTTGTGTCTATAAGCTCCTCTTCCTCTGCAGGGCTATAATGTCGGTGTTTCCAGACAGGATCCCTCAGCTCTCACTCTCACTCTCACTCTCACTCTCACTCTCACTCTCACTCTCACTCTCACAGCTCTGTTGCCAGAAATGCCTCCTTGTGTCTGGTGCTCCAGCAGTAAAAATTGATAGCTCCCATAATTCAAAATCATGAATTTCAATATTTTATTTTGGACCCTTTCCATGAGCAAAAACTTTAGTGAATGGCACCAAAAATATCTTTATTTTTAACAAATTGCTTCACCCAGTAAGGTCAAATCACTCTCCTTTCGGCATTCTCTTGAATTCACTTAAGAATTAAATAAATCATGGGTGACCTTTTTTTTCCCCCCCTTTCCTCCATTTATCTGATTAAGGTCATGCCTCATTTTTTTAAAAATCAGACTTCAAAAGTTTTATGAACGCATAGATGTTAAACTCAGTTTCTGCCAAAGTTTAACCACTTCTAAAAATGAGAGTGGAAGCAAAGGATATTAATTGTTACCTTGGTGGTTAGTAGGTTTAGGTTAGGAACAGAGCAAAAATATGGTTGCCTCCCTGATGTTAAAATCCCAAGAGAGCCTCTCCTCCTCTTGGTTTGGATGCATTATAAAACCAGATATTTTCTTTTTATGATACAAAAGCTCTAAGTGCTTTGCAATGGGACATATAAAAATATCAATTCCCCAAATTTGAAAAAATTCATATGGTCACAAACACTATCAATCTTTCTTTTATTATAGTCTTGATAATCAGATCACTGTCTCAATAGACCTGCACTGACATCCTTTTTTGTACTGTTTTTACTCCAGAAAATAGTATCCCCAGATATCCCCCTGTATTATTTGCCATCATCTTGACATATTGCTACTTCTACAGATTAGAAATATTTGCATCATTGACATACATCTCCACAGACTTGCTGGCTTATTCTATTTGACATGGTAACATCATGTCTATGGGTTTGTATTATAAAAAAAAAAAAACCTCATGAGAATGTCAATGACACAAAATCCCATTACACTGAAGGGGAATTATTGACATTAGAAACGCATTGTGAAAAGTGACTAGAATACCACATTTCTGGGGGCTTTGCTTCATAAAAATGGAAAACCACTTTATAATGACTTAAGTATATTTACTTATGAGTTTTCAAAAGAAATATTACCATAAAAAATAAACTTAAAAGAAACTAAGAAAATAGTTTGAACAAAAAGAAGGGGGGGGGGGGCGGGGGGAGGGACACTGTTTGTTTAACAATTGTAATTTGTTTCACGTAGTCAATGGGATGCTACCCAGGCCAGAAAAAGGGAGGAGGCCTCAGTCACTTGTCACTCACTGTTCTAGCACACATTTCCCCAGCATGAGTCAGAAAAACCTGGTAGGGATTAAGCCAGAGTATTGAAAACGTAAGCCAAATACTCCTTCTGGTATGAATAAATTAGGATTCACCAGGCGGAATTACTAGTAAAAGCCATCTGGGGATAGAAATCAACTAACTTCAAATTTCACAGTAGTTAAAGGGGTCCTTTTATTTATTTATATTTTTATCCTAATTTATTTTAATTTTATTTTGAGGTATGACATCCTGCCCCATCCCTTGCTTAGGGCATGGGACTAGGTATTTACTGACAGCTACAGAAATAGCATCCACCACCGTTATGTTTGTTCATGACATGAAGGAAAAGGAGCTGGATGCTTTCCAGTTGCTGGGGCAGGACTATGAATCTTGCAGATGTCCCCAACTGTGTATGCTGCCAGCCAACTTGCTTTTATTCCCCTTACGGATGTGGGAATTAATGTGAACATTTCCCTAGAGTCTCTTGCTTTTATGCAAAGGAAGGCTGGGTGTTTTGCAAAAAGGGAGGGGGGATGTGAGTTTCCTTTTGGAATGTATGGAGTGGGGGACTAGTGCGCCATCATTTACAGTCTGGCTGACGGGGAGCACAGAGCCCATTACCCATCGTCCTCTGGGTGATTTAAAGCCACCAACTGGAGTCTAGTGCTGATATTAGAGCAATTATTTTATGAGATACTTTAGGTTTAAAATATATGTGTCAGGAAGACAGAGAACTTTTAAATCTTTAAAAGATAACTGGGAAGGTTGCGTCCAAAGACAAGTTCAGTTCTCAACACTTAAATGATGGATGTGCTATTTTGATAACAAATCGTTGTTATTAGACCCCACCCCCCCCGCCCCAATGGAAAGAGTATAGTCAGAAATGACATGGAATTACGGTCCTTTATTTATTAGCGGAGGAACATCAAACGATGGAAGGGACAGTGTCAATTTTAGGATAAGAGTGCGACTTAAATGAGATAGAACAGACACAGGGTCTGGCTGATGTGCACAAGTCTCTTCACTCAAGGGCATGTGCTCTGCCTTACCTCACAGCTGTTCCATGAAGAGCAAATACACACTTTTGCAACCTGCAGATTTCTCACTAATGAAAGAAAAAGCAGCCTCCAATTTATAAAAAGTATATATTTTGATTTCAGAGAGGAAGGGAGCGGGGAAGAGAGTTAGAAACATAAACGATGAGAGAGAAACACTGATCAGCTCTACACTGGGGATCAAGCCCTCAACCTGGCCATGTGCCCTGACTCGGTTCATAGGCCAATGCTCAACCACTGAGCTACACTGGCTGGGCAAGCCTCCAACTTTAAAATGTTGGGATGGGTCTAGATTACAGTCTCTAATCTATTGTGACTCAGAATTTGAGTAGCACTCAAGAACCAATATTAATATTTAAGATGTATTTCTAAGACTCTGCTACTCACTCCTGCCTTCTAATTGATATCCCTATTTAACCTTCTTGTCAGCCCTCAAACCTTGTCTCCATTGGAGAGGAGGTAGATTTTATCACAGTTGCCTATTTTTGCTATCTACATGTTTGCAGGAGAGCTGAAGTGAGAGTGAGCGAGACAGAACAATGATTTTCTCTGCTGTTTTCCACGGTGAGAGAAGCTGGGACTACACATTCTACTTCATTACAAGTTAGTCATTTTCTTCCAATTACTCTGTTTTTTTCCTCCTACTAAATGATTTAAAATATTTTCTTATATGTTTGATATCTAAATAAGAAAAGCAATATTTTAAGTATTTACTTTATGAATTATTTTTAAAATGGATCTAACTTTGGGGGGATTGGAAACAAAATATAATATTCCTCATTTAAATCAATACTCTCATTAAATACATTTATCTTAGAATTTATTATAGTACTAAGTAGCAAAAGTAACTGCATAAATTACACAAAGGAGGTTATTGTATATATACTTCTGAGAGAGAGACTTCTCAGTCACCACGAAGAACTTTGAAATAAAATTTGCAATTCAATTTGAAAGTTTTCTTTCTATGTCAGTTTATGCAGTAGTAACCAACAATTGTCGGTAAGTCAGTAACTTTAAAAAAACTAATTTCTTCGCATGTCCAAATCCCATCAGGTATAAACTATGGGTTCCTCTCCTGTTGTCATTGTCCTCACTCTCAGAATGGGCTAGCTGATAGCATCTCCCCTTCCTGGAGCATAGCTGGTCTCAGCAGCAAGACTGACTGATCCCACAATGACAAACTCAACCTGAGATGGCACCTGTGCAAACAACCTATGGTACAGAATTGGTCACATGCACCGAAAAAGACAAGGGAGATAGAAGTTAAATTCTGACACAAGCCCAGAAGAACTGGACTGTTTGGGAAACAGCACTAATTACTATCAAACTATAAATTAGATTGTAACGGTGGAGAATGCATCTAGAAAACCTACATTCCTCAGCAGCCAGCACCGACCCTGGCACATGGAAGGTGTCCCACAAAGAGTTGCTGAGTGAAGAAGAAGGGTTAGAAATGAAGCGGGATGGCAGTCACTTTAAAAAACAAAACAAAAAAAACCCTGTCTTCTCAGTAACCTTAGACCACCTGTTGAGGAAAAACAGAGATCTGTAACGGGGAGAATCAAATGAATTCGGCGTGCGCCGTGTGACAACTTATAATCAATAACCTCCAATTCCTCATTTCAAAAATGTAAATGAAACCACCTGCCCTAGGGTAGAATGCAAAAGTACTTTTTAAGCTGCAATATGCTTAAAATATTAAATAGCGCTCATTTCTGTCATCCAGAATGAAGCCACACAAGAAAACCCAGCTGGGATAGGTTTATAATCCAAATAAAAAAAATCAAAATTGCAATTATAAGCACAGATGGAAATATACAGCTCTGAATAGTGTCACTATGTATAAATCCAGGAGCAATTTTAAAGCAAAGAATATTGATTGGGGAACATAGATCTCCTCAACTGAGCAAATTAGACTCTCCGCCCACATCCCCTTGGTTTCTCCCGTGCCCTGCCTGCCAGGAATGCATGTGTCATTGTGCCATTGGTTCAGTGACACCCTGTACTCAGTTGTATAAATGAATCAGTGAACAATGAAGAATATGTTGAGGGATGCTGTCACTTAGGGAATAAATATAGATTGGCTAGAATTACAGAGAAGGGAAATAGGACATGGAAGGAGAAGAGGAAGGACCTGTGAGTGATGAACTATGAGGTCATACACAGGGGCAGCACGGGACACATCAAGCAAGGATTGTGGCAATGAAAACATTGGGACTAAGATGGATGAGATTGATGTTCAAAGGACACATGTGCATAAATCTTTAAAAACTCAAGTGTTGTTTAAAGCAATTCATTAGGTTCTTTAAAGCTGATGACCAACCCAAATTCTCAAATAGCACTTTTAGAGATACATGTGGATGTGGAGGGTCCTAGAGGTTCAGCCACACAGCCTCCCTGCTGAGGACTGGCAGTATTCCTTGCTGCTTTTATTTTGCATCTCACTTGGGCACGTATTTGATATTCAGGGAAATTTGGAGTAACTAATGAATGCTGTAAGCACAAATGAATATTATTTCTGTGCAGTTG
The DNA here is from genome assembly GCF_964339955.1 of Pipistrellus hanaki. Classification (NCBI taxonomy): domain Eukaryota; kingdom Metazoa; phylum Chordata; class Mammalia; order Chiroptera; family Vespertilionidae; genus Pipistrellus; species Pipistrellus hanaki. The sequence goes on along the minus strand of NC_140507.1, from coordinate 39,634,138 downwards.
TGTTTTTTTTTGTTGTTGTTGTTGTTTTGTTTTTTGTAAAACATTTGGAGAGAGCAACCCAGCATCAGAAGCATGGATGGGGGCTATGCATTCTAATCACACGCCCCCTGCAGCTTCGCACTTCATCTACTTAGGTCTTCCCTCTGTCTTCTGGCTGTACCATCTGGCTAGCTGAACTCGGGGTTCTTATGGTATGTGTTATCTGACAATAGGATAGTGATCATTTAAAATTCTAATAGAGGATCACGAAGACTGATTCATAAATCAAAGCCCAGGTTTTTGTCATAAAAACATACTGAACTTCCAAGTGGCAGCTGTGCATCCCACTTACACTCTGTGTCCTTTTTGAGGCTCAAGGTGTAGGCAAAATGTGCAGATAACATGAAGCCAAGAGTGTTAGGCTTTGTTTGAGCACTTCCCGGCAAGACCTGACTGAGGCAAGTCATGTCTCTTAGTGAATGTTGGTTACATCACACTTTAAAAGAGTATAATAAAGTATTCTCTATAAGATTACATGCATACATTATTTTATATACTCCATAGAAACATACAAACATAAGAAAACATAAAATTTTAAAATATATTTTGATTTTGTACGGAGAAGAAGAGAGAGAGATAGAGAGTTAGAAACATCGATGAGAGAGAGTCATTGATCAGCTGCCTCTTGCACACCCCCTACTGGGGATATGCCCGCAACCAAGGTACATGCCCTTGACCAGAATCGAACCCGGGACCCTTCAGTCCCCAAGCCAACGCTCTATCCATTGAGCCAAACCGGTCTTGGCGGAAAACATAAAATTTTAGCACAAGCTTTCTAAGAAGTATGACTAAGAAATCACAGCAAGTGCATGAATATAGTAATATTTTTGATATTTCCTAATCAATATAAATCTTGCACCTAAGCCAGGTGCTCACTGCATAGCAAATGCATTGGCAGATATACTGATGGTTAAGAACTAAGGGAAGTGAATCTTGCTGTTGAAATGGTTGAAAGTCAGTGGTGCAGGGGAGTTTGTTATATATACCTTCACATTAACTTCTTACTGAAAAACATGAACGATCTGTGAAATAATTAGAAACTCTAGAACTCTGCCTCTCTGACTTCTGAAATGCTTACTATCACATGTCTATGCCCTCCTTTTTAATGGGCCTAATTTCCCCAACATAATTTTTAGGTTTATATTTTATCTGATTTGTGTTAATTGCAAAATATTACAAATGACAACATTTTAAATATCTGTATCAATTTTGGAAGCATCCACAGAGATGATCTAGTCTTTATTTAAACTCTTTGATAAGGAAAACCAGAGCCGAATCCTTGCTATGTTCCATAGACAGTGCTGTGTGTGTGCCTGTGCATGTGCGTTTGCGTGTGTGTGTGTGTGTGTGTGTGTGTGTGTGTGTGGTATTTCATTTAAATCTCCCTGCAGTTAGATAGGGACTTGCTTAAGGTCACTTAATCCCAATTTGTTTGTCGCCATGACCTTGGTAAATTGACTAAGAAACTCTTTTTGTGCATCACCTAGATATACTTCGGTTGTTAGCCAGCAGGATACTGACACATGACAATAATGTAGACAATAAAGGGAGAGAACTATCTTCCTTAGGTGGGTGTATGGCAAATAAGCCACAACACACTGCCAAACAGAAGGTGGGTGTTTGTTTTGTTGAAAGCATTTCACACAGAGGACAAAGGGACTCAATTCATATTCAAAGCAAAGCACACATTTTAGGAACAGCTAAATGTTGATTACTGTTCTGCAATTTTGTTTTAATTAAATACTACCATTAAGAACACTAAATAATGAGCTAACCTTCCAGTGTGTGCCTAAGATATTAATCTGAGTTTCTCCACCATCAGACTGTTAGAACTTAGAAGCCTGATGCTTTGCACAGCCCTGTCCCTTCTGTTTCCCCAGCTCAGTGTATACAGAGTCCTCTGGACATCAACTCTGTGTTTACTGAGAATTGGGATGCACCAGCCCGCTTCCGTGCTGTCTGCACACAAATTCATATGAGAACATGAGTGATGAGAAAATAGGAACAGAGCCATGAGATCTGATTTCGTTTTGGCTCTGTCACTACTGGCCTTGAAACATACTGAGCCATCCACAGTGACAATGGAAGAGAACAGAAAGTCCAAAAACAACTTCTTATTTGACAGATCCGACACTGAACCTTGGAGAAATGAAGTGCCTTGCAAAGATCACATAAAGTTGGTGGGACGATAAGATAAAAAGGTCAAACTTTGCAAATCATTTTATTTTTTTATATTAGTACCTCTGTAAAACTAACAACTTGAGAAAGATTATTTCTTTTCTTTAATACACCTAGTAAAGAAAACAACTCTGTAATTTTTATTGAAGGCTTTGAATGAAAAAAATGTATGTGTACAGAATACCATGAGCCAAGGGACAGACTTTAGAACTGAGCTACCTGGTCACCCAGAGCCTTGGTTGCCTCACATTATAGTGTGAGTGCACGTGTGTGCAGGTGCGTGTGTGCAGGTGTGTGTGTGTGTGTGTGTAAAAGATTATTGGGAAGTTCACAGGATCCAAAGTGCATGCGGAAATATTGAATGATACCCTCATCGGTATTTCAACAAAAATTTGGTTGCTTGAGTTGAATATGCTTAAGATGTACCACCTCTTCAGAAACATAGCTATTTTTCAATCAAAACATAAAGCTTTATAGAGACAAGGAGTCATTATCAGCATATATAGAACTCTAACTTACCCTACTTTCTTGCTTGGGATAAGTAGTTCATATCCTAAGACTTTTATGATGTGACAGACTTTGAGGGAGGGGTAAAGTCTTCAATTATTTATCAGCCACCTGGTGCCTAGCAGGACCAAACATGATCACCAATTTTGGATTGATCTATAATATTGGAATGCTACCTCCATTTACTTAGATTCATTACATTGAGGTTGGCAAAAGTAGGCTTACAGTTATGAGTGTGTGTAATAGTTTATTCTTGTGTTATTATTTATTTGTTAATTGTATTATTTTCATATGCACAATTATAAACCTACTTTTGCCCATTCCTGCATTAAACAAGTTATTAGAACCTTAAAAGAATTTGTTTCTTCACCTATAACATTGTGATAACAATAAAACCTCTGTTAAGAGTTTGCTGTGAAGCTAAAAAGATATAATATATGTAAGGTACTTAGGATTATGCCTTCTGCATGGTAAAACAGCAGTAAATTTAAATATTATCACTACTTGAATCAATAACTATATATTGAAACATTACATGATCAGTTTGTTTTCTAATAACTTCAGTGAAACGTAAGTCTTGAATAAATGATTTGCTCTCTTAATGTATCTCATAATTACAACTGACATTTATATTAGGAATACAGAATAAGAAAACAGTAATTGGACACACATTTTATTTTGGAAAGAATAGTGAGAGTCAAAATGCATATACACTTTTATCAGGCAGGTGATATGTTCTTGAAAGAATAGTGAAGAGCTAAAAACATAAAAATAAAGAAGGTGTGGAGAAGTAATTTTATTAGCTGTCTTCTGTTCCCTTCAGAGATAAATAAGAAAAATAGGTTTGCTCTAGGAATGTTAAGTTGTTCCCCCCAAATTCTCCTCATTTATCTTCTAAACTCAATGCCATCATTGTGTGCAATGGCAGACTTACTCCCAAAAGTTTGTATTATTATTGCTATTGACAAGGCCATGTTTTAAATTTCCGGAGGTGGGAGAAACAAAATAAACTATTTGCTCCACAGGGACAGACTTTGCATTTCTCTATTCAAATTTAGGCCAATAAAAATGACATTCTCATTAAAACAAAACAACAACACAACAAAACAAGGGCAGAAGAATAAAGTCAACCAGGTGTCAAAGTGAATAGAGATTTTTTTTTTTAAGTGTTCAAATTTAGTTTCATGGAAGAGAACTATTAACTGTTACACCCATTTTGTAAAAAAATAAAAATAAAAAGCCTCAATATTTTTCCCCAATTCCAATTAGATGAATATAAATAAATGAAAACTCATGTTTGTTAGAAATGTCCGTTACTTCAATGTATGTACGAACTGAATGTTAAAGAGAGTTTGTAACGGGATTTCAAGAACAAGCACTTTGCATTCTAAAATTTCAGGGAACATTGATTTAAGCAAAATACTAATGTGACAAGTAAGCCTGAGCTTGGAGTTAGGGGAGCATATTAATGCACCGGTCTTACTTCTGGGAAAGGATGTGACAGGTCTGGGCAGCCCAGGAGAGGGCTGCCTGGCAGGGGAGGAAAGGCCATCCCAGCAGCCGCCCAGCGCTGCTCTGTAGGCCCAGAGTCACGGCCAACGTTAATAAGTCGCTAGCTATTTTCACATGCTTGTCATAACCTCTGTGTCACCATTTCAGCCAAGAGAGAACATAAGACAATGAACTTCGGGGAGAGAGAGTTAAAGCAAGCCTGTCAAGGCATGGCAGCCCAAATTTGATCTGCCTTCTGTTTTTCTCCCTGTAGCTTGTGTCAATCTCACTTGGCCAAGTTTTCAAACATAGCACCTAATTTGGGAAAGTGTCTGAACACAATCAAGTTGTCACCAGCCCATCTAGTGGGCATTCAAGCTTTCTGGTAATGATACTAATTTGAAAAGCCTAATTTAGAGCATCATGCTTACGGTAGCCTCCATGAAATCAGAATTTAAAATCTGCCTTTTAAAGTTGTAAACATGAGATTTTTTAAAAAGTGCCCTGAGTTAGTAAGATCCCTACAGTAACATTTATTCCTGGGTGTGACTATAATGATCTGAGAATGGCTGCTGGGTGACTCACCACAGACTCTTAAGTTACATATTAATAATAAATATCAGAGTTAAAAGCCCAAGGCACTCTATAGCATTTTGGTGTAAAGACACTTTAATTGAATAACTGTTACTATGAATGCCAATAATGTTAGTTCTATGCAGAAATTAACAGGTACTCAACACAAAAGGAATTTTAAAATATAAAGAAAAACTGAAACAATTCATGTATATATGTATGTAGTTAATATTGCTTATTTGAAGATCTAGAGTTAGAGTTAAAATTCATGGTAATGTTATAAAGCCTTCCTTAGTCATATATACAATCTTCATGGTTTAAAATAAAGCTTTATTCAGAATATAGAAAGAAATGAAAGATAAGAGTATCAAGTCGAGGCATTTACAGAAAGGGATCATCTACTTTCTACCTCTTTGAGGGCCGCACAACAGCATTCAAAACAGTTGGCAGAAGAAACCGGTTTGGCTCAGTGGATAGAGCGTCGGCCTGCAGACTGAAGGGTCCTGGGTTTGATTCCAATCAAGAGCATGTACCTTGGTTGTGGGCACATCCCCAGTGGGGATATTTTATTGATTTTTTACAGAGAGGAAGGGAGAGATATAGAGAGTTAGAAACATCGATGAGAGAGAGACATCGATCAGCTGCCTCCTGCACACCCCCCACTGGGGATGTGCCTGCAACCAAGGTACATGCCCTTGATGGGAATCAAACCCGGGACTTCTAGTCAGCAGGCCATCGCTCTATCCACTGAGCAAAACCAGTTTTGGCAATAAAATATATATTTAAATTAAAAAAAAAAACAGTCAGCAACTTCTAGTTAGTCATTTTTAATCTATTTATATTTTCTAAGACAGACTAGTCCTATATTCAAGCATTTTCCATCAAAAAGAGCAAATAGATAAGTAATTTGTTTGAAAAACATTCAAGTCCACTTTCCTTAATAATCCCTTGCCTAATCATATCACATTTGTACAACTGAAAAAAAACACTATAATACAAAACATTAATCTATATGTCAGCAAAATTTAAAATGTGTGCATGTACAGGGATACAGTTATGAATGCATATATGCATATGTATTTATAATTTAATTGAATTATTTAGTAAATAAAATGATGATTATGGAAAAATATATAAAAATATGGATATTTCTTCAAATTGCATGTTTCCCCAGGTTTCAGTCCCAGATAGTTTAGGAGCTATCACAGCCATAGGTGCTTTAAGGACCCAGACTTCTGACATTTTGCTGTCACCCAGCTGACTTACTCCAGAAATGAAGAAGAGAGAAATAAAGGGGGAGCAGTATTTTGTTAGGAGTCAGCATGAGACTTGCTGCTTAGTTTCCATGAGCAAGAACTTGGTTGTGAGGAAACAGACAAGAGTGCTGGGAAATGCAATCTCCATCTGGACTTCCATGGACTCTACTAACACAGGTATGGAAGGGAGTAGGGTGAGAACAGATACTGAGGAAAGTTAGTAAGCTTTGCCATAACGATGCATTTCTTAATTTTATAACTTAATAACTTTAAAAAGTGTCATCTCAAGGAAATCTGCTAGTACTTTGGGATTTCTAGATACTGTCATTCTTTTAAATGAGAGTTGTTTAAAACTTGCTTTGTCACTCAGAGCAGTTATGAGTCCCTGTCCCTTGCATGTGCTCTCCAGCCTAAGACAGGAGCAGAAGACAAAGTAAGGCCACATATATTTTTGAGTGGAAATGACCAATGGTATTTTCCTTTCTGAACATTATGGAGCAACCAAAAACCTCAAGATAATTTATAATTAGCAGTGGAATGTAGCTTTGTGACAGAAGGGAGATTAGAATGGAGGGTGTATTTGACAAAAATCACAAAAAAATGTCAAACCATAGCTCAATAGTATGAAAATTATATATAATTTTTATTTAATCACATTCTTATTTAATTCACACAAGACCAACATCTCCATAGGTCAATTAAAACTTTCAAATGTAATAACTTATGACTTGTTCTGGATACAAGAGTGTCATATAAAATAAGTGAAATTCCTGGGCTGTACAGGTATGATTTCAATTAATGAATTTCAAAATTTGTGATTTGTTTTCTGACAATATTTAGGTTTTATGCTTATATATCTTGTCCAAGACATTTTCATAGATGTTAATAACAATTGTCAAATAATTTTTAAACGCTAAGTTTAACTACCAAAAAACAAAATTTGCTCTCTATAAAAGAGTCCAATTCTTGAAAATCATATTTGCCACTAACTAAGGGCAGAATTAAATGACTATATAAGTATGTATATATATCCAAAAATGAAATGGCATGATACTTGCAGAAATGGATAGTATAATGGGAAAATAATCAAGAATAAAAATTATATTCATTTTCTTAATAAATACTCATATGTTCATTGAATTTATATTTTGTCTATGATAGAAGAAATTCAGCGAAGGAAATAAAATTATTTGCCCTGATCAAATTTAAATTCTAGAGGGAAAGATAAGTAATAAATACATAATTATAATTTTGATGAGTTTTATTAAAAGAGATCCAGGAGTATCATTCATTCACTGGGACACCAAATCTGCTCTGGGGAGATTAGCAAAGTATGACATCGTAGTCAATACAAAAAGGATGCTATAACCTTATGTATGTGAAAATGTAGTGTTGAGGAAAAGAAGCTCCAGTAAGAAGCAATTTTCTGTTTTAGTGACTAGATGTGAAAAGAGAAAGTGTGTGCAGAACCAATGGAAATAATTTCATTTATCTGAAGCATACACAGGCATGGAAGTCCAGAGGAAGGAGATAAAACTCAAGAGATGGACAGAGATAATACTTTACATAGAAGAGGTACCATCTTGCCAAAAATACCTACTCAACCTTAAAACTAATCTGACAAAGCCATATAAGACTGAGGCTATATATGTTTTCACAGTTGATTGTTGTATGTATGTGGAAAGTTAGGTTGCCAATAGGAATTAGGAAAAATGACCAAGAGACTATCCCTAGTCTAGGTAATAAATGGCTAGGCTCAAGGTGACAGAATGGGGAAGTACTTGGACCAACACACTTTGGTGATGGATTTAAGGAGCAGTGAGAAATAGAAGAGTCAAGAGTGATTTCAAAATCATTGGTTTCAACAACCATGTGTATTGTGCTATTCTTGAATGAGACTGGAAACAGTGAAGGAAGGGATCATCCAAGTGGAGGAAGGGGTCATGAGTTCATTAGTTTGTCTTTAAGACATCTAAGGGCAGAGAGTACGTAATGTGTAAGTGAGGCAGTAAGTACGTAATTTGTAACTCAGGACAAGTTATTGACTGGAGGCGGAAATTCAAGAGTTCTGAGCTTATCTCTGGTAGTCCGAATCTTGGAAGTCCATGAGATTACTTAGGGAGAATATTTACAGACAACCAATACATGTTATGGCATCAGAATGGAATTGAGATGAATGATATTCTTTCACTGTACTAACTGATCTTAATGGAGTTAGTCACACAATTCTCCATTTTTAGCATAGACCTAGGATCAAAAAGAGCAGCTTTCTCTTCTAAAAAAGTAATGAATTTTAATAATAGGTACTGGTATCAAGAATAAAAATTTTAAAGTATGAAAATTATAAAATGTAACAATTAAGTTTTAATTGGTAATATAAACAAATTAATTCCAATAAAATTATCTAAATATGACTTTGAATATTATAGTCTAGGTCTATGAAAGTTATATTATCTGTACTAGTAACAAAATGCTAGTAAATAAAATTAAGTGTGTTTTATTGGGTTACAAATAGAAGATATATATATATATATATATATATATATATATATATATATAATATATTACTTTAGCATGTTACTCTGTAGATGTGCTCAAGAAAAGATAAGGTGAAAAGTTAAAGTTTCAGGTTCTATTGAAATGTTTAATTTGGAACCATGTTCCTTATAACAAGGCACCTGTGTACTTTGTAAGGAAGAAAGGCCCACTAGAGTTACAAGACCTATATTTTTATAGTTATTCTATTTTTTACTTAAATTTTATGAATTGCAGGGTTTTCATCTGAAAATTAGTTTATAAATACTTCAATTACCTTACAAAGCAATTTGAGAAGAATAAAAGATGAGGTAAGTGATAGAATTTTATTATTATGTGCAAAGCAGGTCAGTTGCTGTTTGGAATTCGGTCATGTAAATAAAGAGCACGGTTTTCACATAATTCAAGGAGAGAATGATTTTTACAAAAGATATCTGTGACATAGTAAATTCATTTCAGAGCACAAAGAGAAAAAAACAAACAAACAAAAAAAACACAAAACATCGCATCTCCTAAACTACTGAGGATTCTTTTCTCCAGCTGTTCCACCCACACAAAGGAGGAAAAGCGGAGAGAGGTATAGCAATGTGGATGTAATGGATATGCATGATTCAAAACTAAGTATTAAAAGCCACAGGAGTCCTAGCCAGTTTGACTCTGGATAGAGTGTGGGTCCGAGGTCTGAAGGGTCCCTGGTTCAATTTCCATCAAAGGCACATACCTCGGTTGTAGGCTTAATCTTCAGTCCTGGTCAGGGCAAGTGTGGGAGGCAACCAATTGATGTGCCTCTCTCACACTGATTCTTCTCTTTGTCTCTCCTCCTCCCTTCCACTCCCCTAAAAATCAATGGAAAAACACCCTGGGGTAAGGGTGAGGGTAAACAAGCAAACAAAAACAAAAAAGCCACAGGAATATAATTAAAGTGCTGAAATCTTTGAAAACCCAGGGAGTCCTTAGGCAAATGAGAGCTGTGGAAATCTCACACGTTATGCAAAACATGGAGAAAAAGTGAGTTTCCGTAAGTTAAAGTGGTAGATTGAACTAGACATTCTTTTTCATAAAAATTTATAAACTTAATAAATAAAACTGACTTGCCTCTCCAAGAAGATGATTTGTTAATGCAATCAGTATTTTTAAATGAATTGCCCCCATTTAACATAAGTCACACTGGTCTTTTCTTCTGTGCAATATATCTTTGGCTTTCTTATGCCATCAGTCACAGAAGTCACAAGTTTAAGCAACAACCTTTCTCAAAACTTCTGCTGCAGTTTCATATCAATATCTCACTACATTACAGACAAGTAGTCACCACACATAAGCAATGTATGCCCAGTGTCCGCAGTCTGTACAAACACAAGTGACATTAGCTTTCATTTCTCACAGGAGTCATTAAATGGTAGATGTGAACAATATAAATTGCTTCCTGTCATCTCCTTACATTCGATCAGTTGAAGGGTGCATTTATAAAATGTTGGAGATGTGAAAAAGAACTGGCAATACGAACTGGCAAATATGATCCATTTGAAATTTTGTTTCATTTTATATTCACAGTACTCTACCTTCTGATGGTCTCTCTTTTCAAAATGGGATTCCTTTGATAGTCAGACTCTCATACCTTATTCCTGCAGGCTAAGATCTCTATTTTCACTGCTTCTGTAGGAAAATTAGAATTTCTGTCTTCCACAATATTAAACAGAGGCTTTTTTTAAAGGGCTTATGACTTGACAAAAAATGCGTTAGCTGTGAAAACTGACAAGATTTTGTGCTTGTGGAGCCTGTGAGAAGCAGCAAAGCCTCTATTACTAACATATTGCTTTTTATTATAAAATATGACTCCCATTAGTTTTGGGCTACAGCCAAGTCTCTTCTCATAGTTTAAAAAGGAGTTACCTTGACAAGATACGACTTAAATCACATCTTGATCTATATTATGAACACAAAAGAACTCTTTCTGCATTAAAGTGACAATAAGAGCCTGATTTATAATCCTAAAGCAAAGAAATTCAGAGTTAAATAAATCAAATGACTTAGCACTTGTCCCCAGGTTTTTTGCAAGGGTGTAAAATCTATGACAAAAAAAGAATAAATGTTATAACTAATATTCCATCTCTAGACTGAAAGTATTATGTGGGTATATTAAGCATACATTTTCATTTTGGTGAATTTTCAAAGAGATAATTAGAAATAAGACAACTATCTCCTCAGACTATAGTGTAGTTTGTGGTATTTCTGGACCCATAATAATTGTGCATTTTTTTTCTTTTATAAAAAATGTGAAGCCTGATACAGGTTTACAGTTAATTCATCTATTTCTTAAACATCCTCAGGAAAATTTGTTTCTTGTCACCGGAGTTAAGCCACCCAGTATTTGTCTGAAGCCCTCAAGCCTAATAACTTTAATAGAATGTAAAACAAAACATTCTCTACAGAGAATAGATACAGCTCCAAGGAAAAGAAACGACGACTTGTTCATTTAAAAAATATTTAATCAGTATCAAGAGCTATTCTGAATGCAGGCAAATCAAACAAAATCCATGTCCTCATGGAATTTACTTTAAGGTAAACTCTAATATATATGTAATACAATCAGCTAATATGAGCTATATGTAATAGATCAGGAAATGGAAGGTACAGGTGGGGCCAAGAAACCATGGTAATACTTTTGAAAGAAAAGCACATTAAACTGTGTTTAAGGGTGAATGAGGAGGTGGGAGTGCTCTAAATGGAATGAACACCATGAGAGAAAGCTGGACTGGAAGAGGTCTGTAATAGCAGGGTCACAAGAAGAGCAGTTCAATGGAGATGGAGAAGACACGTGGGAGAGTCTTAAGCACTGAGTCTGGGGTATCCAGGGTAAGTGTTTCTCAGACATGGCTTTGAAAACCTCATTCAAGACTTTTGACCCAGTGATTTTACTTCTGGGAATATATCTGAAGAAAACCAAAACACCAATTTGAAAGAATATAGGCAGCCCAATGTTCATTGTAGCATTATTTACAACAGTCAAACTATAGGAGCAACCCAAGTGCCTATCAAGAGACAGTGGATAAATCTATAATAATAAAAGCCTAAGCAACCATTACAAACAAACAGACAACTGGACAGGCTGTGTGGGGCAACCAGGCTGGCAGGGGGGTTAATGAGGGACGACCAAAGGATTGACCAGGCTGGCATGGTGGGGCAGTTAGGGGTGATCAGGCCAGTACACAAAGGCAGTGAGGGATGATCAGGCCGACAGGGGGCAATTAGGGGTCACCAGGCAGGCAGGCAGGTGAACAACTAGGAGCCAGCAGTCAGGATTGTGAGAGAGATGTCCTACTGTCAGTTTAGGCCTGATCCAGGAGACCTGGATTGGAGAAGGTACAGGCTGGGCTGAGGGGGACCCATGCACGAATTTTGCGCATCAGGACTCTAGTATAGTTAATAATATTATAACAATTATGTATGGTGCCAGGTGGATACTATAAACATTGGGGGCAATCCTCTGTGAAGTATATCATTGTCTTTCCACCATGCTTACACCTGAAACTTATACAAAATAATATTGAATGCAACCTGTATTTTAAAACAACAAAAAACAAACAAAGAAACAAAAAAAACCTGAGGTTGAGATTTCTCTGTAAAGACAATCAACCAAATGAGAAATTATGATTGACGACTGGTTGGATAGCTCCATTCCCCACAGAGGGGGCATCCTATAGCCTGAAGTAGACATAAAACTTCATCAGCGTTTCCTTCCTTATCTCAAATGCTCCCTAATCTTCATGATGGATACCTCTCTAAAGAGTGGCCTAGCTAGAAATAATTAAAAAGAATCCTGCAAACTAAATTTAATACTTTTAATATTTACATGCAAATACATTTTATGTATTAACAAAATCAGCAAATATGTTTTGCAAAATGTTAACATTAACATGTATTAGAGACTGAGAAATGTTTAGAAGATGATTTCTTGGTTGGCACTCTTCTAGAAATTCAATTCAATTTACAAGTGCTTAAATAGTTTCATAAGCAACACATTTTAAAATTACTAATACTGTTTCTATGCCTTACTAAAATTAATACAATAAAAGTTAGTATTTAAATTAACCTTTTAATACTACTCTGCCTTTTGATTATGTGAAACCAAATATAATAAATGTATTTTATATTACCAAGACATATAGAGTAGCATATATTTATTCACATAAAATTAAAATATTAGACCTTTATTTTGCCACAGTATAGTTTTTCTTCCATGTAAATATGCTAAAGTTAATTTAAAAAATGGAAAGAAACAATTAGTAGTCCTTTATGGTACTGCTTCCAAGGAAAGCATACATTTTAATTAACATAAAACAAAGAAACTAATTACTATTGGACCCAAATTATCATTTCAGGAATTAGGACAAACTTTTTTTTTGTTTTTAAACAACACATAAAAGTCACTTGTCTTGTTTACATGGATCTAATAGTTTTTACTTAAGTGATTCTAAAATAAAAGACCAATTGAGGTAGAAGATAATTTTTAGGTATGAAACTTCACTTCAGATTTTTCAAGAAGCATGTTTTACAGACTGAGAGATACTAAAACCAATAACTTGCTAAGGCCAGAGCTGAAATTGGATCCAGATCTTATGCATAGTCCAGGGACTGACTCATTATGTCACACTTAACTCATTTTACCCTGGAACTGCAGCCAGAAAACTTATAATATGATGACCATAAAAGAAGAGCTGTAATCAAGAATAGTCCCAAATGATAAACCTTCTCCTTGACATTAAGTTTTTAGCACAACCCAATGAATGATTCTGCCTTATTTCATATGATATCACTTAGGTATTATGAAGGTGAAACCTGAACAAATACAAATATACAATTACATTACTCCCCCCAAATATCTACACTAATAAAAGAGAAAAGATGCAAATTGACCATACCTTTGTGACACCCACCAGCCAATCAGGAATTTGTAAACAATTTAACCCAACAAAGATGGCAGATTTGTGACACCCACCAGCCAATCAGGAATTTGTAAACAATTTAACCCAACAAAGATGGCAGGTTAATTTATATACACAGGTGTCAAGCGGCTGGGGTGGGACACTTGCAATGTCACCATGGTGACTACACAGGTGTTCCCCACCCCCCAGGCACTCCAGGCCTCTGGGCAGCATGGGAAGGCGGAAAGGTGGCTCTGGGCCAGAGAAAAGGCAGCAAGGTGGCATCATCGAGCATTGGGCCTCTAGTATATTAATAATTATAACATAATGATTACATCAAACACTATTTCAGAGATACATTCAGTAGTATTATACAAGAAGTTGAAGGAGTCTGTTTTGGATTCAATACTGCTTTTGTATTTTTAGTTTAATTCTATTGAAACTGAATCTGTAAGCCATCAGTTTAATTGATTAATAGTTCATTAACTATGGGTCAACTGGTTTAACCAAAATGGTTACACAACTTCATGTACCAAATACTGAGTTGACTGACCTGGGCAAACACTTAAGGTTTTCAAAAAGATTAAAAAAATATGTATATCTATATATTTAACATTTACTTTTTTTATGGGGGTGGGGGGTATAAATAATGCCAAATATTTTTAATAAATGGAAAATTGTGAAAGTAATAGTGGGCTTAAAGTAGAAGGTGAGTTTGAAATCAAGTTTTACCCCTTCTTAACCTCTATACTTTGCAAGCCAAATATAGGGACAGCACATGGAAAGAGGCAGTTTTGTGTTTTAACATAGTTCTAAAAACTAAGCGTTAAAATAACTTCTCAAAGCATCTAATTGAATCCTAAAAAAATAGCTTCCAAACTGAGCCAATCTAAATCTTTAAAAATAATGACATTCATCTGTTTCTTTCCTTGGACCAAAAAAAAAAAAAAAAAAAAAAAGTATGGTACCATACAGAGTGGAAATTTAACATCAAGTTTGTAGAAGGCAATTCTGGGAACAGAAGAGCTCCCTATAAAAAACCTTTTGAATCTGAACTCTACCAGGGATTATGAATGTTTTTTGAAAGAATATAAGTTAATTTTATAATTAGGGTTTTAATATGACTCACACCATTGACTCATCAACTTTTTTCATGTAATTAGTTCAGCCCACAACTCATGAAGTGACAGGTATTGACATAATCAGTAGGAAAAATTTAAAGTCTTGACGTTACATAAATACATAGGAAAGTGACTCAAGACTGAGCTATTGAGCCACAAAAGTAATTGATAAAATAAGTGATGGTGGAAGGTGCTGCTATTTTAATTTAAATTATTTCATTCCATGATAGTTTTTACATGAGAGCCAAAATACTCATTAAAATTTTAATATTATTGTAAATCATTTTGCTCTTTGAATACATGTAATTTTATCACTTTATATTAAATATTTAAAGAAGAAAATACCCTAAAACTTAATCCAGAGTTTTAAATGACAGGAATTAATTTATACCTATAAACAACAATAAATATTTATAAAATAATGATCATGGCCCTAATTGGTTTGGCTCAGTGAATACACCGTCAGTCACAGGTTCAATTCCGGTCAAGGGCACATGCTTGGGTTGCGCGGGCTGTATCCCTAGTGGGGGGCGTGCAGCAGGCAGCTGATCTATGATTCTCTCTCATCATTGATGTTTCTATCTCTCTCCCCCTCTCCCTTCCACTCTGAAATCAATAAAATATATTTTAAAACAAAGAAAACAATGATCACGTAATTTTTTAGTTCATGTACAAGGAGTTTATTTCATAAAGTTTATTGAATTTAATAAAGATTAACTATTAACAGAATTATGCATTTTCCTCTGTCTGTTACTTGTAAATTGTTATGATTTTGACTGAATCTGAAATCTCAAAATTAAAATGCACACATCATAGGTAAATAGTTTACGTGGCCCTATTCCAAATAAATTTAAGATTCTATCAAGAAAGATATAGTTCCCCAAAGATACTTCAGATGTGCTCTCTCTTCTTACATGATTTTAGTTGCCACTGCAAAATTCTAGACCTCAGGAAAAAAATATTCTATTTAGGCTTAGAATTTCTTTCTCTCAAATTTAGCAAGACAGAGTGAAATAATTTAAATGTTCTAGGTAATGCCCATAATAGGGAGGAGATTCATGTTAAACTAAATTCATTTTCTTTAATTTCACTTGGTTACTGGTGTTACAAAATTTTAAGTATGCAGCTTCAGGAGAAATTTGTACAAATGTTTCTCCACTTTAACAGCACCAAGTTGTAGAATATTTCTCTTATCCAAAAAGGTTCCTCTGGATTCCTTCCCAACCTATTCCTCCAGGGAAACCACAGTTCTAAATTTTATCACAAACGATTAATTTTGCCCACCTTTTAGCTTCATATGGCTTAAAACAATAGTAGGTTTCCTTTAGTCTTGGCTTGATTTTTCACTCGCTGTAATTAATATCTGTTAGATGTGTATTTATGAATAGCAAATATTGCCAAATAGTATTCTAAAGTAATTGTCCCTATTTACTATACTCTGTCCAGAGTGAGGGATGTTCCACTTTCTCCACAAGCTTACGGCACTCCACACAGTAATGTCATATTGCCTTATGTTTTGTTCTCACAGTTTGCGTGCGTGGTAGTGCTCTCTCACTGTGCTTAGCATGTTCCTAATGATTACAATTGTTGGGCCCCTTGTTATCTGCTTACTGGTCTTTTTCTGGATACCCCCTCTTGTGAAGTGAATTCAACAGTGTGTGTGTGTGAGTGTATGTTTTTCTAGGGTGATTTATCTTCCTTATTGATTTGTGGTAGCCTTTTATGTATTCTTGATATATCTGCCATTTGGACATTTTTTTTATTCTGTATTTTGCAACTCCTTCTCCTTTATTGTGTCATTTGATAAAAAATAAATTTGTTTACTTTTGAAGTCCAAGTTATCCTCTACTTTTATTTTTCTTTTATAGTTTGTGCCCATGATTAAGAAATCTGAGTATGGCAATAAAAGAAAGATAATTTTCTGTTTTCTCTTAAAGCTTTACCTTACTTTACTTTACTTTACTTTACTTTACTTTACTTCACTTTACTTTATTTAGTGCCATGATTCATCTTATATTGGCCTCTGTATATGATGTGAGGCAAAGGTCAGAGTCCATTTTTCCACTGGGTCATCTTATTGCCCTAGTACAGTTCCCCCCACTGAAGGGCAAGCTCTCACATTTTTCTTTACGTTGCCATGGAAAGCTTCCACCTTACTTTTTACTTCTTTTTTCCAGGAGATGATAATAGAGTTGGATTCAATCTTCAATCATTCACTACCTGCATAATTTTAAAATAATAATCTACTTCATTAGCCAACAGATTATCTTGCTAAAAAAGAGGGCTCATGATTGAAGTAAAGGATTTCTAACTACATTCCAGCTTTAACATTTTGTTCTACCTGACCTTCAATAACAAATTAGTGATGCACAACTAATTTCAGAAATGCAAATTCAGAATAGAAGGGTCTAAAATCTCACCTTGGTTTAAATAACACAAGTCCCAATTCTTCATCTAAAACCCTGGGGGCTAGATGTGTTTGGTGATTTAGAATTTATCACGTTTTGTAAGGTTAATTTGATGCATATATTGTGTATTGTGTAATTCTCACGGCACTCCACACAGTAATCAAACTTTAATATATATGCAGAGAAACATATGAAGAAAGATAAACACCGTAAATAGTAATAGTTTGGGAAAGGTTATATTTAAAATTGGTTTCAAAAATAGTTGTGATCTTTGGGATTTCAGCATTGTGGACAATGGATTGTGTACCTGTATCACTGTGGAGTGAAGATACATGTAATGAAACAATGTCATTAAAGATATTAATTCTATGCAATATCTTAGCTACTAGTCTTCAAACTTACAATGAAAATTTGTTACAATTGGGTTTTAGTAACCTGGAATGTTTTCCCTTTGCCTATGTAAATGTGCAATAGAGAACACAAAACAGAAGCTATGAAAACACATGATAATATGCATACGGTGACCTTTAAAATGAATAATGTAAATTGCAACAGTAATAATGAAATCATAATGTAAATATTAGGTGTGGGATGCATATCTGATTCACATACCGATATGAATAATGTTATATTTACACTCATGCATTCACTTAAAAATGCGCATTTCAGCCACAGAAATAGTAAATTGTTTTCTACTCAACACTGTTTTCCTTTAACTTAGAGTGTTCTGTTCCAGGACTTCCTTGTTTGTCTCACAGCTGCTACTCCCCCATTGGGCACTATTAAACAGTTAGTTTCTCTTAAGACCTATATATGCAAACTTTCCAACCCAACCTTGGAAAAGAATATAAACATGTTTAATTACTCCTAAACTCTGGGCATATTAAGGATCTAGCCTTTGCTAGGAACTACCAATTGTTATTTTATATAATAAGAAATAAAACAATTTTAAACACCTGCTTAAAACCCTTCCCAGTGAAGTATACGGGGAATCAGCAAACTCAGGAGTCAGCACCTTGGCCCTCACAGAACATAAAAATACTAATCATTTTTTAGTTTGATCAATCCAATTTTCTTTTCATTTTGCTATCACTGCTATGAAACTAACTCTTAATAAACAATTAATTTACCATTTATAGAATTTTGATGACACATAAAACCAAGTTGGCCTTTATAAGATCAGAATATTAAATATAGCGGAAGATGTCACAGAAGAACTTACTGTCAGTCTGGTCTGAATCAGGGTTAAAATACTTATTACATGTCTGAGGTCTTATAACGATTATTCACTTTAAAGTACTAGTTATTACATATGTAGATCTAACTCATATTAAATTAAAAATACTTTCTTCCCAAAGAATGTCTTAATATAGAGAAATTCAAGGTAAACTTTGATAAAGTGTAGTTCCCTTAGCTTTCAGGAAAAAAAAATAATAGGATGGCAAATGTTAATTTTATTCCTTTCAGGAAAAAAACTAAATCAGGGGGGGGAAAAACATTGAAAGAAATTTAAAAGACTTTTCTAGAAATGCAGACTTACCTGAATATGATTAGAAATTAAGATACTATTTTAAAATAAAGATATGTCTTAAAAAATAAATTAAGCATATTTACCTTCCAATGAGTAAAATCATAGAAAGTAAAATAATTTACTTACTCAAATCGGAAAAGTCACAAGTTGAGGACAACTGATTACCTGTTTCAAACTATATCACAGAATCAGTAAAACTCCACTACTTCCTAAGAGAGAGTTAGTGAAAAACATTTTCTTAAAGATTTGGTCATGTGATCATTTTCTTCAGACTCAGGGTTGCTCACACTAAAACAGATTGTTACTCTTGAAAATATTCTTACACTTATCCTCACATAGTTAAGATGATACAGTTCTGACTGAAAGAAGAAACCAACTAAGATTCTTAGGATCTTTCTAACTCTGTTGTACTGAGTCCATTTAGCCTTCAGATTTTTATACCTCACCATGTTACCAAAGCTACAGCTAAAAATCTGAATAAGAACAGTGAGAAATGAAGAAACTTTTATTTTCAATAGTAGAACTTGCCACAGTCCTTTATTTAGCACCCACGTATACCTGGTATAATACTAAGAACACTAAAGATATCAATAAAGCTGATTGATTGGAGAAAAACTCTTGGTTTAAATCAGTGTGAACTGTCAGTCTTATAAAAGTAATGTGTTTAACAATGAATTAATCATGATATTTTCCAAAAGAAATAAGTATTGAAAATTTGCTGTATATCACTCCTCAAATAAGGGAGGTAAAAGATGCTGAATGCAAGTTAAATCACTTCCTTTAACCTTAGAGATTTTTATGAAATAACATCTCTACTGAAGACAGGTTGATAATAACTTATGACTTTGAGGTCTTAGGCCAGTCTATGATATTATTGCCAGTCCAGGGAAAATTGTTATTTGAATGACATCCAATCTAACCTTCAACACCTAATCATTTAGAGGGCCTTGGATAGCACAGAGTTCAGATATTAAGAATACTCAGATTATATTTGCTATTCTTTCAACTCCCTCTTCTCAAAGAATCTAATTTATGCCTTAAGATTGATTTGCAAATACTATTAAAGAACTGAGGTGGGCTTTATTTCATACCTTTGCATATAGTTTTATAAGTAAAACAGCAAGAATGAAAAAAACTTAGAAACTATGGATGTTTTATGCTTATTATTCTATTAAAAAGTGAAGATTTGCCACTTATAAAAGGCAAATATATTTTTCTATTTTAATTTGTCTTTAAGAAAATTTTGCAAAATTAAAGGTATATAACCTTCTATTCAGACACTTAATTTAAAAATAACTATCAAAACATTACTTCAAAGAACAGGTTTTATGAATCCTATATGTATGTGATAGTGGCAGATGGAAACATGTCTATGAAACTACTGATTAAAGAACAATTTCAAGGGTAATTGAAGGAAAAAATTTAAAATACAGAGATCTCACCATGAATTATTATTTTGATATGACCCCTTCCATGGGACACAAAAACTTTCTGTCTTCTCATATTTTTCTTAAAAATAAGATTCTATTTTAATAGAAAATGTGCTTAAATTTTTAAAACTAAATTATATGAAATTATACTCTTGAATAGTGTTTTAGTATTTTTACATATTTAACGCTGCTTTACCCACAATGTTGAAAAACAAAGCTACACCAAGACCGGTTTGGCTCAGTGGATGGAGCGTCGGCCTGCGGACTGAAGGGTCCCGGGTTCGATTCCGGTCAAGGGCATGTACCTTGGTTGCGGGCACATCCCCAGTGGGGGGTGTGCAGGAGGCAGCTGATCAATGACTCTCTCTCATCAATGTTTCTGACTCTCTATCCCTCTCTCTTCCTCTCTGTAAAAAATCAATAAAATATATATATTTTAAAAACAAAGCTACATTTATTGACTAAGGCATTTTATATAAAACAATGGATTTTTAGAAATGGAAACTCATCTAAAGGGTTTACTTCCTCGTTTTGCAAAGCATTAAATTTTCCCTGATGGCTTTCTTCTTTATGCCTTGCTTGATTGCTTTATTTAATAGAATATAGAATGCTATACGGCACACAATATCTCCCATGAAAAACAATGAGATAAATTGCAACTATATCAATAGAAATTTGTAACTAGTACAGAGATCTGCTCTTTCCCAGAGTAATAGTTAAAGTTGAATTAAGTAGGTAGGAAGAAAATCCAATGTAAGAAAATTAAAACTGAATTCTGGTTAACTACTGTTGATTATATATATATATATATATATATATATATATATATATATATATATATATATATATAATTAAAACCAAAATCTCGCAATCCAGAAATCCTCTCCACAAAGAAAAAGAAAAAGAAAATCCTTCTATTACTGAATAAGCACTGAGCCAGACCATAATGAGTATCTTGGGCAATCAGCTAAGACTCTGCAAAGACAGAAAAAATCTCACTCTTTTATATGGCCAAGCAAATACAATCTATTATCTCAAAGTTTTCAAAATAAACAATAACTAGTCCTCAAGTAAGAAGACTTGACTACATCATTGTTGCTGAAACAGGGAAATCAAACAGAAATGTGTGGTTTTCCTCTGGGCAGGAAGCAAAGGAAATTCCCCCATTCTTGTCCAGTTGGATTCCAAGAATGGAGCCAAGAACAAAAGGTGGAAATTTACTGAGAAACAAGCAAAAACTCCCAAGTGAGGAGGGGGTTCCAAAGGAGTAGCCCATTAAGCCCCTTAGTCCTGAGGTTTATAAAGGCTGCAGTTCTTTGTGTCCTGATATTCTCCTCTGATTGGTCACTCTCAGAGTTTCAAGACCTGGGGTCCCCCTGTTATTCTCCCCCTCCTGTGGTAGAATTCTCCATTCCCTGTGAAAATCTGTTTTCCTCTTTCTTTCTCCCCTTTGTTTTTATATTCCCTGGGGCTTTCCCCTGATCTCCTGTGAATGGGTGTCTTCCTCTCCCTTTAGGCTGTGGTATCTTTAGTTCTTTGTGAATGTAGGCCTTTTGCCAGCTCCAAGTTCCCAGCCAACTGTGCCTCCCTCCTCCATGGAACCCCTAATTCTTAAAACTCCCTAAACCTGCCTATTTTATTCCTAAAAACTCCTTTCATTGCCACAATGACAAAATCATTGTTAGGATAAATAATTAATCCTAACTTTGCCTGGTAATTGTAGTGACCATGTGTGTTAACATTAGTTTTATCTGGGGGTGGGGTGGGGGGGGAGATAAAAAATAAAATAATAAACCCTCATTTTTATGACAAGAAGTAGTTTTGCTCCTTGGAGCAAGGTGACTAATATCAGTTTAGGCTCCAAGCTTCCCAGCAGAAATGGAGAGATTGTAGTGCTACCTCCCTTGATGTTAGCATTTCAAAGAGATGGTTTGCAGGTTCTTGAGTAAGATTTTCCTGGGTCATAAAGCTGAAGAAAGGTCAGCTGATGAAAGATTTATTTAGTCTTGTAAAGGATTTGCTGTCTATACATTTCAGAGAGCCCAGAAAGTACTACAAGTTTTCTAAGGCAAATGCTCTAAGAAAAAAGGGAGAGGGAAGTCTCTTCCCCAATTACAACAGTGAGAGTTGAGCTACTTATTTTTCTTCTGTATTTGCCCTTGCAGTACAAACTATTCGGCTTCATCTAAAACAAATCATAAGAGAGAAAAATCAACTTTTTTAAGTCATAAAATAAAAAATTCAAAGCAATTATTGAACACACACATACACACACACACACACACACACACACACACAACTAGGGGCCCATTGCATGGAATTCATGCACTGGGGGGTGGGAGGTGGGGAGAGAGTGTCCCTCAGCCCAGCCTGCACCCTCTCCAATCTGGCCCACCTGGGGGATGTCTGACTGCCAATTAAGGCCCATCAGGTCTAACCAGCAGTTGGATATCCCTCTCACAATCCAGGACTGCTGGCTCCCAACCACTAGCCTTCCTGCCTGTCTGATTTCCCGAACAGCTTCTGCTTACCAGTCTGATCACCCCCTAACTACTCCCCTGTCAGCATGCTTGCCAAACTGCTCCCCTGCCAGCCTGATTGCCCCCAACTGCCCTTCCCTGCAGGCCTAGTCCCCCACAACTGCCCTTCCCTGCTGGCCTGATTCCTCCCAAAAGCCCTCCCCTGCAGGCCTGGTTCCCCCCACCCCAACTTCCCTTCCCTGCTGGCCTGACTGCCCACAACTGCCCTCCCATGCTGACCATCTTATAGTGGCCATTTTGTGACCACATGGGGGTGGACATCTTGTGGGCATGGTGGTCAATTTGCATAATACCTCTTTATTATATAATATACTAAAATATACATCTTAACAGTGGCTACTTTCCCTACTTCTAAACACTAGCCCACTTATTCTTTAAATTAGACATCTCAATACAAATCCAAGGGTCCTTTGTGGTTTATGGCCTTTCTCTTACTACATCCAAAAAGACTTCTTTACTCTATTGTATGCTCTTCCCTCCATTTTCAAATACTAAAGACAGTCTCTTAAATAAATGGTGCTGGGAAAATTGGACAGATAGATGAAAAAAATTTAAATTAGACCATGAACTTAGTGTACACAAGAATAAGCTCAAAATGGATAAAATACTTAAATGTAGGTTGTGAAACCATAAAAATCCTAAAAGAAAATGTAGACAGCAAAATAGACATCTCACGCATAGAAGAATTTTCACAGACATGTTGCCCAGGGCAAGAAAAACAAAGGAAAAAAATAAACAATAGGACTATATAAAACTAAAAGCTTCTGCATAGCAAAGGAAACCAGCATCAGAATAAAAAGAAAGCCTTCTCTGTGGGATAACATAGCACCCCTATGTTCAGAACAGCACAATTTACAATAGTTAAAATCTGGAAACAGCCCAAGTGCCCATGAGTAGATGAGTGGATAAAAGATAAAAAGGCTGTGGTACATTTACACAATGGAATACTATCAGCTGTAAAAAAAATAAATAAAAATAAAAATAAAAGGATCTCTTACCCTTTGAGACAGCAGAGAGGGACCTAGAGAGTAGTATGCTAAGTTCAATAAGTCAGTCAGAGAAAGACAAGTATCACATGACCTCACTTATATGTGGAATCTAAAGAACAAAATAGAACCAGAGACACTGAAGCATCTCAGAGGGAAGAAATTAAACAAAGAACTTATATGCATAACCCATGGACACAGACATTAGAACAGTGAAGGACTGAGGAGGTAGTGGGAAAAGGGTGTAGGGATCAATGGGAGAAAAAAAGGGGACATCTGCAATACTTTCAACAATATAGATAATTTTTTTAAAATAATGAATAGCGATTGCTTTTCAAAACAAACAAATAAACAAACAAAACACACACACACAAAAAAAGCACACACACACAAAAACAAAAAACAAACAAAAACAAACTTCTTTTAGGACTTTTGGAAAGATTAGTTCTAGTTCATTTGGATTAGAATATAACTAGGACTCAGATGTGGATTGAAAAGGATTCCTCAGAGTTGAATTTATTCCACTTTGTTGTGCCTTGCTTTTCAAATTGAGGCTGGACTTCCAAGCATATATCAGAGTGGCAAAATATTTAACATTAACAAGTTACTTTAATTCACTTTATTGCTAAAACGGTAACCCAATTTATTTGACTGACTTTGCACTGGTTAGACTATGACTAGTAATCATATTTTTTAGTTGACCAGTGTTTCCCCATTATACCACACTCCCCATTCATAATATTCCATCCCGGATGATATGGCTTCATCTCTACCTCTCTCACACACACTAAAGTGGGATCACAAGTTTTTTTTCCTTGCTTTTATTATTTTTTTTTTAAATGTTGACACTATTACAGATGTCTCCCACTTTGCCTCCCTTGACCATCTCTACCCTCTCCCTCAATTTTCAACACATTGTCCTTGGCCATGTAGAATGCATACATGTCCTTTAGCTAATCCCTTCATCTTCTTTATTCAGTCACCCCCACTCTCCTCTCTGGGATCATAAGGTTAAGGCCAAATACAGTTAAATAATTATATAGAGGTAAATATTAATTTCATATCTTATGGTAGAAATGCTTTCAACTTTCACCAATTTTTTCATTTTCTTAAAATTTTCACATTAGACAAAACTCAAGTCCCATAATGTCTCTCTAGAATATATAATTCTTTTTTTGTTTCTATACTAGGTGTACCAGTTAATAATGCAGATTTTGGCCTAAATCGGTTTGGCTAAGTGAATAGAGTGTCAGCTTGAGGATTGAAAGGTCCCAGGTTCGATTCCAGTCAAGGACATGTACCTTGGTTGTGGGCACATTCCCAGTAGGGGGTGTGCAACAGGTGGCTGATCAATGTTTCTCTCACATCGATGTTTCTAGCTCTCTATTCCTCTCCCTTCCTCTCTCTGTAAAAATCAATAAAATATATATTTAAAAATAAAATAAAAATAATGTGGATTTTGTAATCAAAGAAAACACAATAATTTTAAGAGAAATATCAAAAGTGCTTTATTCAAAGTAATGTCCATCAATAGCTACGCATTTCCCTATCTTTCAGGTAAGTTGTAGATGTCATCCTAATAGAGCTTTTCTTGTTTTGAGGCAAACAATTCAGAGACCCAATTTTCCACTTCTTCATTTATTTTGAAGTGTTTCTCAGAAAGTGCGTGTGCCATTGATGGGAACAAGTGGTAATCTGAAGGATAAAGGTCTGGTGAATACAGCGGGTGGTTTAGTACTTCACAGGTAAGATAATTTAATGTGACTTTAACTGGTTTTGAAGTGTGTGATGGTACATCATCATGAAGTAAAATTATTTTGCTTTGTCTTCTGGCCCATTCTGGTTGTCTCACAATCAAAGTGTGGTTCAAATTGATTATTTGTTGTTGGTAGTGATCAGTATTAACGGCTTCACTTAGTTTTAGTAGCTCATAACACACCACACCTTCCTGATCCCACCAAATGCAGAGCATTGTCTTCTTTTTAAAGTAATTTAGCCTTGCAGTCTATGTTGATGGTTGACCTGGATCAACCCATGATTTTGTGCATTTGGGATTCTCAAAATAAATCCACTTTTCATTGCCTGTCACAATTTAATGCAAAAAAAAAAAAAAAAAGACTTCCTTTTGTGCAGTTGAAGCAACATTTTAGTGATGACTTTTTGCTTTTCCATTTGTCTTTCCTTCATTTGATGTGGCACCTTTAAAAGATTTTCCTTCCTTTAAAAATTTTCCCATTGCCTGTAAATGATCAGAAATTGTTTGCTGAGCAACATTTAATCTTTCTACAAGTAGTTTTTGAATTTGACATGCATCTTCAGCCAATAATGCTTGCAATTGTTGGTCTTCAAATTTTTTCAAGTTGACCTGGACATTCTTTGTCTTTCACATGGAAATCATCACTTTTTCTAAAAATATATTTTAATTGATTTTTTACAGAGAGGAAGGGAGAGAAATAGAGAGTTAGAAACATCGATGAGAGAAACATCAATCAGCTGCCTCTTGCACACCCCCTACTGGGGATGCCCTTGACTGGGATCGAACCTGGGACCCTTCAGTCCGCAGACCGACGCTCTATCCACTGAGCAAAACCGGTTTCGGCCGGAAATTATCACTTTTTAAGCCAGCTTTCACAAGTATCTTGAAATGGAGCATGTTCACCATAAGCTTTCTGAAGTATTCAACAGCACTTTTCTTCAAAATAAAATTATAAATTATAACTTCCCACAAATGCTCTTTTTTTGCACAAAATTCAACATTTTTAGGTGTAAAAATATCTATGATCTTCATCAAATTTGACATATGAAGTTTTGAAGCTTGTTGTCAATACAATAGCATACATATCAAATTGAATATATATCAACATATGTGTAACTCCATCTAATGAAAAAAATCTGTCTTATTAACCAATACACCTAGTAACTTACAATGAATTTAGAAGCTGTGGACTCTTAAAATATTTGCAGACTGACTAGCTTGCTTTGTTTTATTCAGACATATTTAATACTAGAGACCCAGCTTATGAAATTCATACATGGGTAGGGTCCCTAAGCCTGGCCTGCAATCAGAGCTGATCTTCCCCAGCTGGCCACAGCCAGCCCCATTCCCCAACCGCCCATTGCCAGCCACCCTCTGTGTATGGGGTAACCGGCAGGGCAATCAGGGCCCCGCTGGCACAGGCCTTGGCCTGGCACTGTCCATGCCCACTGCTACCCACCCCAGTTCCCCATTCCCCATTGGGTGATTGGGAGAGGTATCAAGAGGTTGGCTGGCAGGCCCTAATCAGGCGAATCAGGGCCTGCTGGCTGAGGGGAGCTCCTACATTGAGTGTTTGCCCCCTGGTGGTCAGTGCAGTCATTCCACAGTCTAGTCAATTTGCATATTACCCTTTTATATATCTAGATTATGTAAGTAGATTTATATATCAATAAAAGGTATGCCTGTGAGTATTTATGTATCCCTAAAAACAACAGAGATTATTTATTTGGATAAGAAGAAAATTGAAAAGAAGAAACTAAAATATAAATTTCAAAGTACCATCATTACTGCATCTTGTAATAAATGGTGAGTGTACCAGTGGGCCAGAGCTGGTCACAGTGCCTAAGGGAGGTCTGATAGGAATGTACTAAAAGTGCCTTAGTTTGAAACGAAGGCTTTACAATCCCTAATTATTGATGGTATAGTTTGTAACATTATTTTTATTCAACTATGACCAATGGGAAATTAAAACAACTTTGATCATTTTAGAAATTCTAGGCTTGGCTTTTCATTTGTAACTATCAATTATTTAAACAATAGTTTCAAATGGTTCTTGGAGCCCTTTTGGGGGGAAAATTACAGTAATTTAGGTAGCAAATGTGAATGATCTCAAATTTTTAGCTCCATATGGAATAAAAAGGGCTTATAAAACAGTCACACTGCCATCTACTGGCATGTTTTGGTAAAAGAACCAACATTTTCTCAGTCTAACAGCCTGACTATGCACTTGAAATATCTGACTTGACATATAGCAGTAGGAAAAGGGGGAACACAGTGTGCCCCTGCTCAGTGCATCTACTTGAAATAATCTCACCATTCACAGGAGCCGTTTCGAGCTATTCAGTGTTTCACTTTTATATACTGCAATTAGGTACATTTATTAATGGCATTATTGCACAGTATTTCATAGCTGGTAAAACTGTTTTCAGGAAAGGGACTACAGAGTGTATGTTAATAAATCTGCCCTGCATGTACAGTACACAGGGACTTGCTAATAGGATTTTCATAATAACAGCATTTATCTCACAGCACACTTTATAATACCAATCACTATGTACCAGCAGTGTTGTTATTACATTATGTGAAAAATGGGATCTGAGTTAAGGAGATGTATTATAACCTGAAACACAGAAGCATTATGGTAGTAGAAGCATTAAACCCTTTTCATTCCCATCCTTGGTCACCTCTACCAGAATTGATATAAGAAAAACAACCAGTTTTTGTACATAGATCAATGATTCAGTCTCACTGGCTTATGAACTAGTAGCTCTGGAGTGTAACATCCTGATACAAAGCGGGCATGATCCTGAAGACAGGAAGAATCAATTCTTCCCAAAGATGGTCATAATCATCTCAGATCAAATGGAATTCATTCCCCAACTTATTTTTATGGAATCGTGCTACTGATTTCTCTGTCTGCCATGTGCCAAGACACTAAGTTTGTCTTCAAATGAATATTTAATTTTATAATATTATTTTTCACAAGAGAAGACTAATGGGTGCTCACCAGTTTTTCGGGTAATTACATGTTGTACATGTTTGTTGTTTTTTAATCCTGCCCAAGGATATGTTTTTATTATTTTAGAGAGAGAGGAAGGAGAACAGAAGAGAAACAGGAAGGAGATAGGGTAAGAGAGAGAGAGAAACATCAGTGTGAGAGAGAAACATGAATTGGCTGCCTCCCACACACACCTCAATAGGGGATCGAACCCACAACCCAGGTATGTGCCCTGAATGGGAACTGAACCTACAAACTTTTGGGTGTAGAGATTCTCAAACTCCCAGAGTGGTATATTATTATAGCACCCCATGGTCAGGGTGCTATGCATGTTTTAAAAGTTAAATGCAGCCGAGACCGGTTTGGCTCAATGGATAGAGCGTCGGCTTGGGGACTGACGGGTCCCGGGTTCGATTCCGGTCAAGGGCATGTACCTTGGTTGCGGGCATATCCCCAGTAGGGGGTGTGCAAGAGGCAGCTGATCGATGACTCTCTCTCATTGATGTTTCTAACTCTCTATCTCTCTCCCTTCCTCTCTGTACAAAATCAATAATATATATATATGTATATATATATATATATATATATATATATATATATATATATATATGTAAAGTTAAATGCAAAAGAAAAAAAAATACAAACATTTTGGCTAAGATTTTAATACCCTGCAAAATAATTAATACACAAAACCTGAGCTTTAAGCCCCATATAACAATAACTGATTAGCTCTGTTACTTATAATACAAACAACAAGGAAAATTTTCAATCTCAGATTGCTTAGAATCATTTAAATATATGTAGTCAATCAGGAGGCATATCATTAGCCTATTGTTTTTCACATTTTTTTTGGCCTGAACTACATCCATGAATGGAGAATATACAATTTGTCTGAAAGCCACGCACTATTTGAGCAGTGCATACTATCACTTATTTTGTCATAACTGGTTCTCCCTAGATTTATTATGAAATGGAGTGAATTAAAGGTTCACTTGACTGGAGATCCAAGAAAGCAGAACGTTCTGCTCCCAGAGCTCCAGCTGAGTTTGAATAAGAAATCGCTGGAGAAAAGATGAAAGGCCCAATTTTCCTGCCACCTTCCAACCATCTCTAAATAAATGTTAAAGATCCTTGCCTTGCAAAACAGAAGATTTCTAAGTGATAATTTAGCGATAGCTACCATAAAAAAATCAAGACTGAAAGATATTTAAGTTTTCTTTTTCTCCCATGCATGAAACGCTTTTAAATGCACATAGAATATAGAGCA
The DNA here is from genome assembly GCF_964339955.1 of Pipistrellus hanaki. Taxonomy (NCBI): domain Eukaryota; kingdom Metazoa; phylum Chordata; class Mammalia; order Chiroptera; family Vespertilionidae; genus Pipistrellus; species Pipistrellus hanaki. Next base: position 39,604,600 of record NC_140507.1, on the reverse strand, counting down.
CTTCCATTGATAGAACTTATTATTTCATTTCATAGTAACTTGACAAGGAGGAATTCATATTTGAATTATAAGTGCTTTTCACTTTATGTTGCTCATTTCATATTATAACCTTGTGAATCGTGAATAAAAAAAATGTATTATTTCAACTTTTGTATGGCTTTAACAATACAAGTGAAAAATAAACCCAACAACTATAAACATATGAAAATCTTTTGGTGACATAGAGAAGTTAAACTGGTATGTAGTGGTGATGGTGGTGGTGGTGGTGGTGGTGTGTGTGTGTGTGGGGGGGTGCTTTTAACCAGGAAGAAGGCAGTTTGTGAACATCCTATATAATAAAAGGCTAATATGCAAATCAACTGAATAGCAGAACGACTGGTCACTATGACGCACACTGACCAGCAGGGGGCAGACGCTCAATGCAGGAGCTGTCCCCTGGTGGTCAGTGCACTCCCACAGGGGGAGCGCCACTCAGCCAGAAGCCGGGCTCATGGCTGGTGAGCAGCAAACTTGGGAGCCTCTCCTGCCTCCACTGCAGGCAGTGGTAAGGAGCAAGGGGTCCTGGACTATGGGAGCCCCAGACTGCGATAGGGATCCTAGACTGAAAGAGAGCTCAGCCTGGATTGAGGGACCTCCTCTCCCACCCCTCTCCCCCAGTGCATGAATGTTGTGCACCGGGCCTCTAGTACAAAATATGAGGGATCCTTGGGAATTCTGTTTCAGTTTCTCTAATAAAACTATCTTGGGACCAAAAGTACCTGCCCTTCACATATGACTACTTAGAGCTCCAATACAGGTGTCATTTAATTAAATTAGAACAGCCAGGAGCCCTGTACTTATAGAGAGCTGACCCAGAGAAACAGGGAATACATTTAGACAGCCCTGCTCCACCCCATCTCAAAACCCCCTGTGTGGTGTATTATTATCGATTGTATGGATTGTCTGTCCTAATGCTAATTCTCCGTGGGAGGTAAAGGGTAAAGCCATTTATCTAAGGATTTATTTAATGGGGTCAAGTCATTGCCAATGGGTCATTGGTGCCTGGAATTTTCCACCTCCCTTCTCCAGGATTGCTTTAGTGCACTGGAGTTGACATGCAGAGCCTGATTTTCCTCCATAAGCACTGCAAGACAGAAAACCTTACAGGCCCAAAGGAAAATGGACTCAGGTAGATAAAAAGACACAAGAGAAAACAAAACTTCTAGTTCTGCTAGAACTGTGGTGAGCAAACTGCGGCTTGCAAGCCACATGTGGCTCTTTGACTCCTTGAGTGTGGCTCTTCCACAAAATATCATGGCCTGGGCAAGTCTATTTTGAAGAAGTGGCATTAGAAGAAGTGTAAGTTTAAAAAATTTGGCTCTCAAAAGAAATTTCAATCGTTGTACTGTTGATATTTGGCTCTGTTGACTAATGAGTTTGCTGACCAGTATAGCTAGAAGTACTGAAGCATCTTTATTAAGATTTAAAATTAGTCAAATAATAAGGTAAAAGATAAAAGGAATGATATAAATTAAAAATAGATGGAATTAAGGGTTATACAAATACAGATGAGGAATGTATTATCAAAGCAATAAATCAGAACAAGAAAATTTTTTAGAGAAAGAAATGGAAAGAAATTTTTTTAAAAATATATTTTTTTTTATTGATTTTGTACAGAGAGGAAGTGAGAGAGATAGAGAGTTAGAAACATCGATGATAGAGAGTCATCGATCAGCTGCCTCTTGCACACCACCCACTGGGGATATGCCCGCAACCAAGGTACATGCCCTTGACCGGAATCGAACCCGGGTCCCTTCAGTCCCGAAGCCGACGCTCCATCCATTGAGCCAAACCGGTCTCAGCATGGAAAGAAATTTTTAAAAAAGATTAAATGACAAGCTAAAGAGGCTAGAAGAAAAAATAACAATATCTGGAAAATATGTTAAAAACAGAAGAAGAAAAAATAAAGAGTAATATAATTTGAGGTAATAATGGATATAAATTTCCAAGGTTTTTTGTTTTGTTTTGTTTTGTTTTGTTTTTTTCTTCACAGAGGAGGTCTCAGAGTGCTAAAGAATGATAAAGAAAACCCACACTCGTCTTTACAAGAAATTATAGAATATCAGGGAGTGAGAACAGCTTAAATGGAAAGCTTGAGTAATAAGGGAACCACTATGAATGACATCAGAGCCACAAACCAAATGTCAGAAATTAGCATTAACCATTGTGTAAAGAAACCATACTCAAAATATGCAAATAAGGCCAAACCAGTGGAAGAGCATTGCTTATCAGGCTTATGCCAGGATTATTTCATCTTATATATCAGTAAGAGGTACTTTTACTTGGCTTTGACTATTATTAAGGAATGAGAATCTGGAAGTTGCACGCTGGTTTGTTATTGTCTGGTAAAGATGTAAATAGTGGCCATTAGGAAATAGACCATCCAATTTTTGTTTTTTACTGCTTTCTTAGACAAGTTGTAACCTTTTAAACACCCATAAATACCTGCACATAAATGCTCTTTAAAACAGCTTTACCATTTTACTAGTGCAATCATTAATGACTTAATAAATATTTGGCAAACATGTATCCATATTTGTATGTCATAATAATTTGCACTTGAGAAAATGATGATATGACATCGAGAACCTGGAGGTCACATTTTAGAAGCAGAGATATTTACAGACTATTTTGTATGTCTTTACACTCTTCACTTCTAAATATTATTCTTGAGAATAACTGTTTAAGATCTCCAATTCTGGAATGAGAAAGATATGTTTAGATCCCGCTAAATGACCTCCGTAGGATAAATTAAGTAATGGCACTAAAAGTCAAATTTCTGAACTCAAAATGGGAATGTTTGTACCTTCTTCAAGTAGTTGTGAAAATCAAATCACCCTTAGAAAGCACTTGCCACAATACACAGCTGAATAAGCACAAAATAAATGTTAGCTATTGCAACATTTACTCTTGAGATCCACCAAAAGAAATATGTGCGTTATCATAAAAATAATTTATGTAAGAACATGGTCTTAGAAGAAGACACATCCTTGGGAGTCAGAGAAAAAACACATAGTTATGCAAATCTCCATGGCATATTTATCTGACTTTTACTGTACTATGCATCCTTTAATATCTAATGAAAATAATATTGAGTGTGAATTATTTATATTTGAACGTTTTGAAATCACTCAGTTAACTATCTGCCAAGCATCAAAAGGAACACAGTGTCTGTTATCTTTAGTTTCTGATGGAGTTTAAAGAGTTCACTGATGTCTCTGGCTGTCCCAGAACAGTTTTTATTCCTTTGGTTTGCAAATCAGAAAGTTAGGAAATTTAAGGATTTATTCTGTAAAATAAAGTGAATGCCAAGCTTTTAGAAAATATAAACCAGAAATGCAGCTTCACAAAGAGAGTTAAAAATTATATTAGCTCTAATAAATTTATCATGTATATATTAGTTCAGAAAAGCTTTTTTTAAAAATCTACTTTGTATGTTATTATTTTTGAAGAGTATTTGAATTCTTCATTTCTCAGGTAATACAACTGTTGTGTGTCTATTCAAATGGGTTTATGGCACTCATCTTAACACTTACGGGTAATGACTGTTATCAATGAATGTTTTTACATTTGGTCATGAGTAGATATAAGATAAACAGCACAGCTAGTCTTTTCAAGTACGCTCTGTATAGTTACTGTCATAAAGCAAAAGTTTCCTTCCATTTAGCTAAATATTAAGTAGAAGAGGAAGAGGTAATTTTCCCTTTGCTGTAATGAATTTTTCTGGAAAACATTGGTAAGCAAAATGGGCCATGTTTCAGATTATCAATAAGAAACAAAACAAAACAAAAAAACAAAGTGCCATTATCAGCAAAGTATCTCCAGTTCTGATGCCACCCAAAAAAGGTGACCAGATCTGTCTTGTTGACTAAAGCACACATGGCACTGTTCAAGTGACAAGGAGGGTAAACTGCTTCCAAAGGTGGTCTCCTGACAGGTCACTTTTGAAGGCCTTAAGCTCCTTTTGGAGCTCTACATCTATTTCAATAAATTATATTGCTATTATATTTGAATTGTAACTCATTTGCATGTCCTCTTTCCTAAAAAAATAACGTCCGATTTTAGATAGGAAAAAAGAAATTGCTTGCTGTGAAAGAAAAAAACAAAACACACCAACAAATCTTTAGTATTTAATTGGATTTATAATGATAATATCTGTAAAGCTAATAACAAAATTCAAATATGCTTTTATGGAAAAGTTCTTTAGCACTCTCTCTTATAATCTCTCATTTTCTCTGATGTACTGGGCCTAAATTGCCACTTATAATGTGTGATGAACACACAGAAACTTACACGTTGCCTTTTGTTTTATCTAGGAGCAAGTAGATTGTACAAATAAGCTTGATTGCTCTGTGATAGAAAATGTGACCATCTGTAACAATTCATATTGTGAACTTATTACATAGATAATTATTATGATTGGTGTTACAATTCAGCAATCAGAAATCTGTACAGGATCCAAAAGAACACAGCAGGATAATACTCAATCTAAACGGGCTCAGGAAAACTGCAATTTATTTGACACACTTCACAAGAGAGGCAGAATCAATTGGACATATAGTGTAATCATTTTTCTGCCCCCTCAGTAGCTTGTCAAAGGAGCCAGCATCATGGATGGGAGGGAATCTGCCAGACAGAATCATGGTTGTTGTATCTGCATAAGAATACATCCATCCTCGGGCCCACCCAACATAGTACTGGGGCTCCCTTTATCCGGACAGAGCAAGTTTCCCTAAAGATTCACCCCTTGTAATTGTTATCTTTATGCCTCTCAGGAAACTAAACCTCCCCATCTCTCTAACTCCACTTGGATTCAACTTATGTGTAGATTGGAGTATGTCTTTTATAAGAAAAACCCATCCCCCCTCACAAAAGCTTTTTTTTTATGGCTCTCATATTAACTATTTTTGAAAAATCAGTGAATCTTAACGTAAGCATTATAAACTTACTGATATGGTTTCCAGCACCCAATGGTGTTTTGCGTTTGGAAGATAACTTGTTATTGCCATGCTGATGAAATCTGTAATTGTTCAATTTTTTAAGAGCTCTGTGTGTCTCTAGTTATTCCACATCTGCTCCATTAAATAAGATATGACAGAAGGGAACTTGGTGGGAGGCAGAGAGGGAGAAACCAAAGGAGTCCTAAAGACATGCAGGTGGAAAGCTGTTATCCTAAACATCTGGACCTGTTTACTAGGTAGTTGCTATCCTGGGATAGATTCATGATCTATGTATAGACTCCCTTGGTGGGATACAAATAATATTTTTTAAATGGAATTCCTCTATTGAATAAAATATCAGAATTTCAAAGTCTTAGTGTTTCAGAATAATCAATTATGAAACGTTTAAGATGGAGCATCATTTGTTTCTATTTAGTAGAACATTTGAAAGATAGACAAGTGTCCAATAAAATTTTTGAAGTGATATTAATTTCAATATTTATTTTCTACTTCTAAGCTGCATGTTCATAATAAAATAACATTGAGATGTAAGGAGAGAACTTCATTAGTTACTATTTTCTTCAAGCTACTTTGTACCAGATATCTTGTGCCTATATTCTAGGCATCATTTCATTAAAATAAAAGTACAGCCGAAACCGGTATGGCTCAGTGGTAGAGCGTCAGTCTGCGGACTGAAAGATCCCGGGTTCAATTCTGGTCAAGGGCATGTACGTTGGTTACGGGCACATCCCCAGTGCAGGAGGCAGCTGGTCGATGTTTCTCTCTCATCGACGTTTCTATCTCTCTATCTCTCTCCCTTCCTCTCTGTAAAAAATCAATAAAATATATATTAAAAAAATAAAACTACAACAACAGCTCTATAATGAGATGAAGGAAGCAATATTCTGACTGATATATAAGTACAAAACCTAATGCAGAATTAAGATACTTGTACTAACAAGTGGAAGTCCCATGTCTCCAGCTAGCTTCTCTGGTGGGGATCTATTCCAAAGCTTGACAGACTCTCAGAACTTTTTTCTTTTTTAAATTAATTTCTTTATTGATTAAGGTATCACATATTTGTCCTCAAACCCCCATTCCAACCCCCCCTGCCAACTCATACCTCCACCCCCCACTATTGTCCTTGACCACAGGTTAGGCTCAAATGTGTGCATATAAGTCATTGGTTGATCTCTCCCTTTTATTCCCACCCTCCCTTTGAGGTCCAACAGTCCAACCCATAGCTCTTTATGAAAATGGATCCCAAGTCAAATTTATAGAAAATATTCCTTTATTAACTTTTGGTCAAGAATATGTTTGTAATTTTCAGAAAACAACTCCAAGGCCATGTGGATTCTGGCAACGGAGAGGAATTGACAGGACTACTCCAACCATGAAGACAGAAGAGAAACAGTCCAGAGATGAAAGTCACTGATGATGCCTTACCATAATAGCAGTCGGCAGCTGTGTATCACTGCGGGTTGTCCAGGACCAAACCAGAGAGGGTTGGATCTCCATTACCACCATTTGCCCACTCTTCAGAACTGAAATATCTTTACTGACATGTACACATACGGAACTGTTTGACATTGAAATTGGGTCTCAGAACTTTTTAATGATTCTCACTTAAATACTCTTTTGAATCTTTATATTAAACACAATATTCTTCCCTCTGTTTGCTTTCCCATCCTCTTCTCAGGTTCGTATTAAGTTTGAGAAGCAATCTGAAGCTGGTTCAGGTAGTGAGCTAGTAAAAACCATTGAGAATGTCACAGGCTTTGATTACAGGAAATAAATCGTCTTTAAAAAACTCCACATTATTGTTAGCAACAAAATCAGAGATATAGAGGAGTGAAAATGATGACTCTGTATCCAGGAATCATTCATCTTGCAAGATTACACCATAATGAAATTGAATGCCAACCAATTTGGGGTTTTACTTAATAAAATCTTCTTACTACTGAGGAAAAGATGCAGTTTTGTGAGGAAATGACACTAAACATGGCTTTGTGTATCTCACTATACATTCTATCAGTAGAGCTTTCATTTGTTGGGACCACACAAAACTGTCAGTATTTGACTGTTTGAGGCCTGCAAAATGGCAATTTCACCTGGTTCTTTGAATCAGCAGAAAAATGAGAGCATGGTACTGTCTATTTTAGTGGTGTTCAAAGAACCAGGGAATCCACTAATCAAAAACCTATTGCATTTGTCTTCCCCAAGGAGACATATGGTCCCATATACTCTTACATTATAGGATAAAATTTTTAATTAAAGTAGCAAGCTGATGTTTTTAATGCCTTCGCCTAAAATGAAGTAAACCTGTGAATATTACCAATTCTATGGGTACCCTCCCAAATAAGGCAATATTTTAGATTAGTAAGGTTCTAGTTTTTAACTTCTTGTGCATTTTTAAACTTCAAAGAAAAATCTTAGTTAAATGGTCTCCTGGGGCTTTCCTTTGACATCTTTTAAAGTGATTAATTAGCTGAAGAAATGCAGAGGTTAATAATTTTGATTAACTTATAATTAGCTCTACCTGTATTTCAGAGGAAATGATCAATACTGCCATTGGAGGCGGCCAGGCTAAGATCCAGCAGCAGCACTTCTAGGACATATGCAGCTAATTTCCGACAACTCAGTTTATGGGCCTCGCCGGAACAGGCTAAAGCTTTCTTACTCAGCCACAACTCATTAGAAAGTTCTACTTTATACAGAGAAAGTAAACATTTCATTACTTGCCTTCATCCCCTTTTTATTTTTTACTTTTTTTGGGGAAGATGGCATTCAAGCTTTCCCAAGTAGGTAATTATTGTTAAAATTAATGTAGTTGATCTCTACTATATGTGTAGAATTTTAAGAAAATAATTTCACTTGAAGTTTAGTTTTCAAGTAAATTTGTGATATTTAAAGTAGAGATTGAATGGTTTTTAAATCTGAAATTAATTTGCCTTCAAATAACATATAATTTGAAACTCATAATAATTCAGAATGTCAATTTTGAGATGTAGTATATCAAGCATTATCTGAGAAACTGGAGGAAAAACAATAGAATTCCATTTTGAGGGGAGTATTTTTTTAGTAAAAAGAATCAACTTATAATAATATTAATTTCTTTGGGTTTTCTTTTTTAAAAAAAATAATTTGAGAGAGACACACTGATTTATTGTTCCACTCACTTGTGCATTCCTTGATTGTTTCTTTTTTAATTTTTTAAAAATATGTATGTTTACTGATTTCAGAGAGGAAGAGGGGGGGGTAACATCATTGATGAGAGATAATCATTGATCAGCTGCCTCCTGCATGCCCTCTGCTGGGGATCAAGCCGACAACTCAGGCATGTGCCCTTGACTGGAATCGAACCCAGGACCCTCCAGTCTGCAGGACCCTTCTAGCCACTGAGCCAAACCAGCGAGAGCAAATTGGTTGCTTCTTTTTAAAAATATTATTAATTTTTAAAGAGAGAGGAAGCCAAAACCGGTTTGGCTCAGTGAATAGAGCGTCGGCCTGCGGACTGAAGGGTCCCAGGTTCGATTCCGGTCAAGGGCATGTACCTTGGTTGCGGGCATGTCCCCAGTAGGGGGTGTGTAGGAGGCAGCTGATCGATGTTTCTCTCTCATCGATGTTTCTAACTCTCTATCCCTTTCTCTTCCTCTCTGTAAAAAATCAATAAAATATATATTTAAGAGAGAGAGAGAGAGAGAGAGAGAGAGAGAGAGAGAGAGAGAGAGAGAAAGAACATCATCAATATGAAAGCCGAACATTGATCAGCTGACTTCTGTACAACCCCCATTGGGGATAGAGCCTGAAACCTGGGTATGTGCTCTGATGGGAACTGAACCAGAAACTTTCTGGTGAACAGGATGATGCCCAAGCAGCTGAGCCACGCCAGCCAGGGCCTGTGTTGCTTTTTGTTTGTGCACTGACTGAGGATGGAATCCACAACCTTTGGTGTATTTGGTCGATGCTCTAACCAACTAAGCTACCCATCCAGGGCTCCCTCTGCTTTCAATATGGAAAATGAGTTCCCCTGAATCAAATTTTGTTTACCATCTTACTTAAATATTATCAGGATGACTGTGATTTTTTTTAAAATTACAACATGCAAATATATATAACATGATAGTATATAGGGCTTTACCGTTTTATAGAGGATTTCAAATAAAATTTTCAAAGAATAAAAATATTTATGTAAAATTGTTAAATGCTACCAAACTCAGAATTAACTATGGTTTCTATAATCAGGTGATAAACTAACCATGACAATGTTTTTTGCATATTTATACAGGTAAGAACACTAAAGATATAACTTCTAAGACGTCCAAGTATTTAAACTGTACCAAAAAGTCTCATTTGAATTGGCAGTTCCTATATGTTTGCAAATCCATTGTCAGCACATCAACCAGCATGATGAAAGTCTGAATGACATCCCCAGGATCATCGGGCTCAGTGGTTATGCACTGACCTATGAACCAGGAGGTCATAGTTCTAGTAGGGCACATGCCTAAGTTTCAGGCTTGATCCACAGTAGGGGACATGAAGGAGGCAGCAGATTAATTATCTCTCATCATTGATGTTTCTCTCTCTCTCCCTTTTCCTTATTCCATGAAATCAATAAAAACATATTTAAAAAAAAAAGTCAGAACCACATGTATTGTATCAGAATTCTAGACTTTTGTTCATTTCTAATGGCTAATAGCTTAATGGAGCATTACAATTTGCAAATTTCATAATTACAGACTCACAGTTCAGAAAACTGTGATAGGTAGCCCCACATCTACATGGGGACATTAATTCTCACGTCTTCGGAGCTATTACCCCAATAGTTGAATGGGTGTTTATTTAAAGCCTCTAAGTAACTTCACATAGCCCTGCTAAGGACATTATCTCATCCAGACTTCCACAGATACTGAGGCTGTTTTGCCTTCACCTGATCCTGCAAGGTGGCAGCATATTGAGCATATGCTGCTAGCTTAGCAACTAAGTCTGTTTTTGAGGAACTTTTGCTTTCTTGGGTAGATGCTTACCTGTTATCTGAAATCTGGCCAAAACCCTTGGAGTTTGATGGATATATTCTTGAACATGAAACACTGCAAGAGCACTTTGTTTTTCCAGGGAAAAACATCTGTACACCAACTATTCCACACAGTGTGCCAGTAGCTTCGCCAGATTTATCATCTGCATAGGTACAGACCTGTCAATTAACACTTTATAGTTGTGAGATTAAAAGGTAAAGAAGCAAATTCTTTCTTGTTCTCATCAAAGTTTGAACTGCTATTTGGGTCATAGCCATTACATAACTTACAATAGTTTAAGTCAATCTCTTCTTTTCCTTTTAGATAGTTTCATTCACTGTCAAAAGACTTCCAAGAAATGCTTGCTTCCAGTTAACTTAGATACCTTTCAGCATCTCTTTTGCCATTAATCCATAATTGTTTTTAACAGAGCCTTATGGGTAGACATCCTCATGTTCTCAGGGCCTCTGAGGCCTCTCTCCATTCAGGGCAGAGTTCTCTCCTGAGGACGGCATGACTCCAACAGAGCTCTGCTGGACCCTTCTTCATTCTCTAATTTTTCAAGATAATTTAATCATATAAATAGCCTATTTATGTTAGAAAGTCATTGTATTAGTTATCTATTGGTAAATAACATTTTGTCCTAAGGCTTATCTTAAACCAGCATTTATTATTAAACCTCACACCGATCCTGTGGGCCAGGAGTTTGAAAGAAGCTTAACTACATGTCTCTGATGACGAGTCCCTTACAAGGCTACAAACTGCTAAGGCTGAAATGATCAAAAGTCTTAACTGGGGCTGAGGGACCTATTTCCAAGCTCACTCGTTTAACTGTTGGCAGTGGAACTTAGCTCCCTGCCATACGGATTTCTCTACAGGGCTCCTTATTACAAGGCAGACGTGAACCAAGAGAAAAGGTGTGGCCAAGATGGAAACTACAGTGTCTTTTAAATCAGAAACTCAAAAGTGCCATGTTATCAATTTCATTGAGCTCTATTAACCGCTCAGATTTGCCCATACCATGTGGGGACAAATTACACAAGGACATGAATATTAGAATGTGGAAATCTTTGGGGACCATCTTGGAGCCTGGCTATCACATCATTCAAACATAAGTTTGTGACATTATTTTTTTTTTCATTTAAATTATAAGTATTATTGGAGAAAGACAGAAATCTCAAACATTATAAACCAAAAAAAAAAGAGTATTAATAGTTTATTGAATTTGATGAAGAAATATGAACCAATTAGATATATAGAGTTTGTATCTATGAGTGGAACATGATGATACAGAAATATCAAGAAAGGAGGAAATTAATTAATTTTGTTTTAGCTGCGTTCAATATCATGTGACAATAAGACACTCAAGTGCTCTCTGGTAGGTATTTGGAGATTTGCCATTATCCCTTTAAGGGAGAATTCTGAGATAGGAATGAAGGTTTGCATATTTTTATAGCTATGAACTTTACAGTGGAGTGAATATAACTTAGAAACAGAGGTGGGAGCCAAATAATTAAGAACAGAGTGGAAAAGTATGAGCAGAAAAGAAAAGAGGAACTTTTTATGGATTAAAGGGAAAATGAAAACTCATTACATGTTGGTTCATAAAATCAAAGAAAGTTCCAAAAACAGGTTACTAACACCAAAGACACATCTATCACCCCAAGTACGAAAACTTTTCCTGCTCAAGCTAAGATGTCACAACCATCCCTGGCACAGTGCCCCCCCCTCCCCCCCACAATATTATTAACTGAGATTAACCATTGTGAGGCTTTCGCTCTCCATTTTAAAAGAAAATAATTTATCCAGACTTTGAGAGCAGCAAAATGCTGGTTGAATTGGAAACCAGACCATGTAGTGTTCAGCTTCTGTCAGTACGTCACTGCCTTCAGCTGTAAGGCTGATTGACGTGTTTCTAAGATTGGAAAAGGTATGGGAGTCTGAATATAAAGGAAAAACATTTGACTGTGGATTCAAAATATATGAGAAGAGAAAATATCTGAATAAATATACTTCTGCTTAACATTTATTGAAACATGCTAAGACACTAACAACATTTTGAATTAAATGTCATATGTCTTCTTATGCCACCTTACAAAGGGCCATTACTAATTTTATCTTTTTTTTTTAAGTATATATACAGAGTCAACTTGCAGAGACAGGTAGGGAAATTGTCTCTCCTTATGCCCACCATGCTAGTTAGTAGAGGAGTGTCTTCAAGCAGTGTTTTTCCTAACTCCCAGGCCCTCAGTAGGTGGGAGGCATGAGCAATTCCTGAGCAGTCCACTCCTCCTGGGCTGGGAGGGAACAGTTGAGCAGCTAAGTATTCAATATCAAGTTGGGTAGATAGCCCAGATGTCTCAGAGAGATATCTACCCACCTGACAGAGCTGGGCTCAAACCCAGGAATGCCTGATTTAGAAATGTATGCTTTTGACCCCTGCCTAAGAGTAAGTATTTAAATATCTGCTGATATCATTAAAGTTAAAGAGTGAAAACTAGAAAAATATAAAGTGACTAATGACAAAAATATTGATCATTACTATTCTCATTGCTCTAATAACAACAAATATATATTGTGTACTAGTATAAGGTCAGGGCCTTTGCATAAATAAGTTTGTTCAATGATCAAACATCCTTCCGAGGCTAGAATTATCTCATAGGGCAATGGATAATAATCCTTATAAATAGAATTAGAGTAATAGAATGATTTCTTAGATTAACAATCCTTTTTATCCCAGAATTACAGATGAACAGACTGAGGTACAGGATGTTAAAGTAATTTACTTATGGTCACATAGCTAGTAAATAGAGGAGGCAAAATTCAAAACCATGTCTGTGTGACTGCAGAACCTACATATTTAAGCTCTAATCTACAGAATACACTGCCTGCCACCACTTGAAGCAAATTATTTTCTTTCACAAAGTTCTTATATAGTTTTGTTCCTCTTTTTTTTTGTGTGTGTATTCAAATAGCTGTATTCATATGAAAAATTCAAAAGTCATGTTCATAACATACTTAACATTTCACACTGTTTTTTTCTTCTAGCATTCTCTCATGAGTTTTTCTATATTCATGTTCAATTGTCATAATTATGTTTCATTTTGTTCATGTAACATTCCATACAATAATGTTCTAAAACAGAAAAAGGCACTCTTCTATGGTTTGACATTTCATTTAGCTTGCATTCAATGTTTGCCTTGACATAAGCAACTCTACAATCAATTTATATGTATATAATGTTTTCTAGTTATCAGATTATTTTCTAAGTTAAATTTTCAAAAGGTTAAAAACTTAAAAAGATTCTTATGTTTAAGTATATGAATATTTGTATGACTTTTGTACACAATACCAAAATGCTTCATTGAAATCTCACCACAACATTCTCTGAAACTAACATAAAAGAAAAATATAAATAAAACAATTACTAATAATATTAGTTTTGTTTCTGTTCATGACTATATTTTTTTCATATACATATATTACAGATGTTGCTGTGACAAGCACTGGAGTATATATGGCTTGAGATTATGCATCCAGTGGACATGATGGATATAGAGAGAGTTCTAAATGAGACCAAAGCTTTGCCATCCCAAAATATGTTTTTTGGGATATTAATTTTAAGATATATATATATATATATATATATATATATATATATATATATATATATATATATAAATATATATATGCCTAAGCAACTGGAACAATTAGTTGACCAGTCACTATGATGCAACAGGTGGAGCACCACTCATCCAGAAGATGAGCTCATGGCTGGCAAGTGCAACTATGGCAGCCAGAGCCTCTCCTGCCTCTGCTGTGGTGGGCAGGTGCAGTGCCCGGCCCTAGCTCAGGCTCCTCCTCGGCTGCCTGTGGCTTAGCACACTGCTACATCCCTCATACCCCATAAGCCTGCAGTTACAATCTCTGGAGAATGGTTGAAGCACAGACAGTCAGAGTAACCAGGACCAGGAGGAGCCTGATGTCCCCACCTGGCTCCTGGAACTCTGCCTCAGGCATCAAGATCAAATCTCATCCCTTACCAATTGCCCTAGAACTACAGAGGAAAGCAGCAATATAACAGTGGCCACAAGGTGTCAACTGACAATCGGGATAAAAGTCAAAGAGAGATGGATCTGAAGGGTGGGGTGTGGGCAATAGAGCACCCATGCCCCCCAAGATCCCCAACTTTGTATTGTTCACCTCACAACATCTCTTATTCAGTTCTGAGCATTGGAACGCATCCAGCACTACCCAAGACATCCATTGGGGACCCCCTGGCCAGCAAGGCATGACCCTGACCACAGAAGGGACATTGGGAAATATTTTTTTCAGGAAGCTGTGGGGAGGAGGACAGACTCCCCACACAACATCCCAGCAGCTCACAGGTGCAGGCTCCCAATTTTCTTTCATTGTGCATGAATCTGTGCACTGGGCCACTAGTTAAGAAATAAAAGACTTGGAAATAACATTTAATCTACCCCTTTTCCCGCCCAAGAGATTCAGATGGAAAGACCTGTTCCAGGAAGGAAATCTTAGCATTGCCACCCCATCCTCATCTGAATTAAACATGGTAGATAGGAGGCTCCAAGGAGGGGCCTGTTACCTGGATCAGCCCCTGTGACCCACAATTTCTGGGTTGCTTAGCAAGAATTTGCCTGTTATTTGCATTCAACTTTTCCTCAACTACCTGTAAATTGCATGTTTCCTTTGAAATCTTAGATCCCTGCCCCATTTTTCCTTTATCCATAATGACATATAAACCTCAATTGCCCAAAGCATTGTGGGAATCTTATATCTTATGACACCCTCAAGCATGTCCATCCATTATAAACTTTAGACATCTTCTCCTGTTTATTTGTCTTTGTAAATATGATTATTAGCCTGGATAGGAGAACTTAGAAAATGTAAAAAAAAAAAAAAAAAAAATTATTGTTTTAGCCCCACAGTTCTCATGATTGCTCTGCACCCTGAGCCCTAGCAGTGCATGTGAAGAGCCTACCAACCTTTCTTGTAATTAGCGGCCACAGAAGAGCACACCTAACTGACCCTGAAGTCAATGGGGAATATTCAACCTTGGGCACATTAGCATAATGCCATAACCAATAGAGCTAATTTTCTAACTAATGCATCACAGCAGGTTATTTAATAAGTTGTTCTTTACCATCTAAGCTCTTTTGCTCTATCCCGTATTGCCCACATTCTCTCCTGCTCCTGAGTCCCCAGTAACCTCAGACCACAACTCTTACAAACACATTTTTTTCATTTCCCCCAAGAACTTCACAAACACCCTTAAATATTTTTTTTTATTTTTATTTTGGATTTATAACAGATTTTATATTAGATTTTCTTTTACTCAACACTTATTGAGACATTATTTCTATAGTTCTGACTTTTTTCATATCCTTCTATCTCATGTTTCTTGAATTTTTGAATTTAGACTGATCTAAATATTATAAACTCAGACACTATCTTAATTAATGAGCATATGCAATAAAATGTATTTTGTATACTTTGACAACTAAGTTTTGGAATCATTGTTATAATTATTAGGTAATCGTATTTTTCTTTTCCTTATTTGAGGTTTTGCATCTCTGGGAGCACAAAGAACCTGCTCTCTTGACTAGACCTTGACCTTCTTCAGAGAGTGCTGATGGTCGGTGTACTGGAAGGATACTGCCTTGAATGAGCCATGCAGAGAACCACCAGGAAGGGAAGAGCTTGAGCAGGGGAACATGAAGAGACCTCACATACCTTTGAGACATTGTGGGGAGTCCCAGAAACAATGGAGGTATTTTTAAAGAAGAGTTCCTACATTGTGTGGGTAGATTCCGGAGCCAGGTAAATTGTGCTTCTTGCTGTTAACTTGGCTCTGGAGTCATGAGGACTCAGGAAACTCCTTTGAGATACTTGGGCCAGGTGTTGCCACTCCTGCTCATCACAGCCCCCCACTTCTGCCACCACTTGGTAGGCTCGCTGCCACTCCACTTCAGTCTTCATGCGCCTGTCCTAGGGCGGTACCGGCACACCCATGACCAAGAAGCGGCCATGGACTCGTACTGTCAGTCCCGATGCCAGTCCCCATCCCAGGCCCAGTACAGATGGGGGAGGGACTCGCATGTCTGAGGGAGAGGCTCATGCTCCCACAGATGCACTCACCAGCCATGAACCTGGTGTCTGGTGCCTTTGGTCAGTGCTGAGGGAGCGCACTGACCACCAGAGGGCTGCTCCTGCATTGAGCGTCTGCCCCCTGGCAGTCAGTGTGCATCATAGCTATTGGTCGACCAGTTGAGCAGTCGAACAGTCGCTTAGGCTTCTAGATTAGGGGTGTCGAACTCAATCAGAGAAGGGGCCAAAATCTAAAATCCAGCCTAAATCGCGGGCCGAATGGTTTACTGAACAGTCATAAACTGACAATGCATA
The DNA here is from genome assembly GCF_964339955.1 of Pipistrellus hanaki. Lineage (NCBI taxonomy): Eukaryota > Metazoa > Chordata > Mammalia > Chiroptera > Vespertilionidae > Pipistrellus > Pipistrellus hanaki. Next base: position 39,588,183 of record NC_140507.1, on the reverse strand, counting down.
AACTGACAGCGGAGTGCAGTGATGACAGCGCGGTGCGGGCCACATTGCAAGGCCTGGTGGGCTGGATTTGGCCCGTGGGCCTTGTGTTTGACACATGTGTTCTAGATGATAGATAGATAGATAGATAGATGATAGATAGATAGATAGATAGATAGATAACATCAGCTCTCAATTACCTAAGAAGAGACAAGTCATAAATAAGCTATAACCACTTGAGTCTTAATCTTACCACTGAGCTCTAGGTTTCTTTAGGTTTTTTGTTTGTTTGTTTGTTTTTTTGTTTTTCCAAGAAATATCTCATGAGACAATATTATTTGAAACCAATATTTAAGCTTTATTAAAAGTCTATAGAATATTTTTCAAAGAACATCCCTGTGTAATATGTTTGGTTATAATCATTCTTATTAAATGTTGATGTAGTCTTTAGTATGCAGATTTTTATAGAACAAATCTAAGAATTTATTTTATTCCATAAGAAACATCAGTAATTCAGTTATTTTGTTTAAGTTATTTAAAATATGGTAAAATAAAATGCATGTTCATTCTGGGACCTCTGGTTTATTTAGAACCTTATATTACTTAAACTCCTGTAAATAACTATAATATTTTCAACTTATGAATTTTCTCATTGTAGTGAAAGATAGGAAACTAAAGGTTAAAGAAAGCTTCATAGATTTATTATGATGGTATTATTTCAAGTTGCTTTTATATTTTAAGGTAAAAATATATGCAATTGTTTAAATGGATAGAAAAATAACCCAGAATAAATATTATTTGATTCATCCATTTACAAGTCCTTTTGGGTTATACATATGACAAAATTAACAGTAGGGCAAAGTTCTATCTTGTCCATGTCAGAGTTATTCAAAAACACCCTATTATTAAAGGGACTTTTTTTTCAGTTTTTTAAACATTTATTAAGGAGCTATTGTGAGGCAGATATTTGTTCTAGTGCTAATGAAACAAAGACGAATGAGACATGGTATTATCCTTTAGATCTTTATGAAACAGAAAAGAAATATAAGCATATCACAACAATCAGAAATGGCAAGACAAAGTTATGAACAAAGGTTTTATACATGTTTCCACTGCATATCTTTAATTACTTTTTACAGTTTCTATTTGCTGTTATTCCTCAGTGTATAAAACAATATGGTTTCCTATATTCCTAATTTTTACGAGGTCCTCTTGCTCTTTAGGGTAAGCATTTGAGAGGTCCAATGTGAAATTTGCTTCTCTGTAATGATGATGTTGAGGAGATAGCTTTTACTAATGTGCTTTTAACTAAAGCAGAAATAAAAGGTTGCTTTTTTAAAGATTGCTTGTTTTGATTTAGGATTCTGCACTTTGATCTGTCCTTACTTTGAAGATGATTTTAAAAGGAAATTTCAGATATACTCAGGTAATAATATTTTCATAAAGGACCCAGAAGTCTCAACTGAAAGAGATATTATTCTCATGCCCCAAAAAACCTATATTTTAAATTGATTCATGTTTTCCAGACAATAATGACAATCTAGCTTTAATCTTCTCTAAGACTTAAAGAAGTCTCTGATCTGTTAGGGATTGTTGGTGGGCAATTGATTACGTTTCCAAACAACTTTCTGAAAATGATTTAAGAGGCAATATTTTACAGATTTCCTTGATAGTTTTCATACTGATTACTTATATTTTATATATTAAGGATCTATATTTCTAATTGTATTATTCAAATTACCTCCCATTTAAACTATATAAAGTGAACTTACTTAAATATCTTGAATTGTTTTCAGAAAAGTCAGGATATTGTCCCCTGATATGTATTTCAACCATAAAAATTATTTTAAAAATATGATAAATTTTCCCTTAGTTGACAAGCAACTTTTTATCTAAGTCTTGGGCTGCAGCTCTTACCGCTGCAGCTACCCAGATACCAGTGTGTAAAATGAAAGCCCCACACAGTAGAGAAACATCCCTTATCGCAATATACTTTACATATTTTGGGTAATATCTCTGATCTTGAAGCATGTCATAAATTTGGTTTACATGGCTGCTAATCCCACTTAACTGGGCCTCAGAACCTCACATAATATTGTAGCTAATCATAATAATATTAGTTAATGAATAAATGATTACCATCAGCTATCAAATAACAAAGCTAACAAATGTAAAGATAGACAATGTCTTCAATCCTTTTATGTAAAATTGGTGATTAGAGTCAGAAAGTGAATTTTAAATTTCACTAGAATAGCAGAGGCCTTACTTTTGAAAGAGGATGTCTCTCGTGCTTCCTGTGATGTCATTAAACTACAGAATCAGCCGGCGGGCATAAAGAACCACAGAGAAAGTCTGAGGGTTGCTCTCATTAGCTCTGCCATGCTCATTAGTCTTTGAATTAGGATTTTGCTCCTGTCTTTTTTAAACAAAGATTTCGCCGTGGTTTATAGAAGTGCAGGGAAAGTAGGATAATGTAAGAACTGATGAAGGAGACTGCACTGCTAAAAACCTTGGTTTATAGTGGTGATAAACATAAGTCAGAGTCCAACAACCTTGCAGTTGATTTTTATACAACAAACAGATGGCAAACGACATAAAAATCCTTAAAACTAAATACTGTAACATAGACAAGTACTCATGCTATTATGTTAATTGCATAATGAGGATATACACTTTTACGATCATTCCTCATATATAGAACGAATATTTATGAACCCTACTATGTGCACCCTGCTTTACTAGTGGCTTGGAAAACAGTGATAGGTAAGGTAGAAAGAGCCTTTGCTTTTTCAGAGTCTACAACCTCCTTAGGGTGGGGACAGGGATGGGAAACTGAAAGAATGCAGACAACTACACAGAGATAGCAAGATGTTTTCCAGGACTGGCTTAAGGATCAGGGGACTTTGGAACCTGAGACAAAAAAGCTTCACTGGTAACCTGCTTGGGACCCCCTCCCTGCTGCTCCTGCAGGGAGTCCATCTCTCTCTCCATAAATTTTGAGTCCACTTACCCTCTTTGTCCGTGAACTCATTCTTCGATTTCGCAAGACAAGGAACTCAGACCCGAACCAGAAATTTTGACATCAGATGATTTTTCAGATTTGTACAACTGTAGTAAAGAAAGAAAGGGGGGGAAAAAAAGAAGAAGAAGAAAAAGAAGAAAAGAAGAAGAAGAAAAAAAACACCAGAAGAAGTGAATCCCTTCATTTATGAAAAATGAAACAATGTAAGTTCCATGTTTTTCAGGAATGCAACAAAGATTTAACATCACCAAGGTACTTCACCATGTAAATACACTATTCTAGGTATAACCACTCAGAAACTTCATTTCTTTAATATGACCTTTTCTCCTTTCTTTCTTTTGACTCAAACTGGCCTCATGCAGCACCTTGACTCACCTGCCTGCTTCTTCCTTGTTTGTCCCTCAGGACAATGAGGTTCTGGGCTGCATACAATACTCTTAAGAAACAAAGCCTGGGATCTGATGACTTATCACTTATTCCCATGAATTAACCAATCAATCATTAGAGAAAATATGACACCTTGGTGGGAGTTAATTAGAAAACAAGTACATTAAAATATTTTTTTACAAAATTTTACTGAGAATTCAACAACATTTTTCTTTTGTTACAAGCTCTTTTTGCTGCTTATTTCTCCCCCAGACTTTTAATCTCTCTCAGGGCTGAGAGGGTTAACTTCCTAACTTAAAATAATTTAGAGAGAAAGTGTCATTGAAATATAGAAAGAAAACATCCGGTATCACTCAGAGCATTTTCCATCGCAATGTAAATTCTCTTCATTCAAAAAGCAGCTTTTAATATTTTAATTAGGATACTGTGTTATATGAAAGGAACATCTGATTTTAGAAATGCAAATGAGCGTATGCTAGGAAACAAAGATGCGAAATTAAAGAGGTAATATGAAGTTCAGCAGCCAGCAAGGAAGAAAAAGAATGTGAGGAGGGATCAAGGAAATAACCTGAAGTAAAAATTATACTAGCATTTTTTCATGTTTAGTAATTTGACAAGGTTAAGGACAGTTTTAATACACCTTAAAATGCAATAATTATCTTTGGCTAATAGATTTGAAATCAATCAGACTGCAGGTAGTTATTGACAGTTAACTTGGAAGCAATTACTGACCTTGGATGTTCCCTGCAGCACCCCAGCTAGCTGAGTATTGAGCAGTACTCCATCCTGTTACTATCAGGCTTCCTTTTCCACTTTCCCTTTTTGCTCATTGCTCCAAAACAAAGAAGACATTCATGGCAATCTATACTATGATATACAGCTGAATTTTACAGCTTTTCTGTAGGGAGCGGCTGTAGGGTCAAGCCTCGGACTGACCTGTGGCAGAGGCACAAACAAGTCCCAGCTTGGAGGGCAGAGCCCTCTTAGCATAATTAAGTTTAACCTTATCGCCCTCCCTAGATCCTTCCTAGGTAGCTAATGGGCTGTGGGAGATGCAGCAAGTGCTGCCAAAACAAGGTGAAAGTCACAAGAACATTATAACTAGGTCGACCACTATCTTGTTTTTTCTCTGACTCTAAAATAAACCCTTAGCTTGCTGGCTGGATCTCTTTCTGTGACCTCATCCAGGCACGGGAGATCCGCGGAGCCCCAGCTGTGTTTTCTTTTCTTTAATCCTTCAATGCCCCTCCTCATGCTCAACGAACCCTTAGCTGTGCTGGTGTGGCACACTTTTCCATTTTAAACAAAAGGGCATTGAGCCTCTGACAGATTAGATTCTTGGTCGGCAAACTGCAGCTTGCGAGCCACATGGGGCTCTTTGGCCCCTGAGTGTGGCTCTTCTACAAAATACCACAGCCTGGGAGAGTCTATTTTGAAGAAGTGGTGTTAGAAAAAGTTTAAAAAATTTTGGCTCTCAAAAGAAATTTCAATCGAACTGTTGATATTTGGCTCTGTTGACTAATGAGTTTGCCGACCACTGGCGTTAGATCACTAGACAGGTGAGGGAACTGAGACCAAATCCAACTCTACCCTCCCAGCTGATGCTCTTAACAATTAGATCCCTTTGTTGTGGAGACTGCATGTTTAGGGTTTCCTCACTCTTACGGAATTCTGGCCACATATTTTTTAAAAATATATTTTATTGATTTTTAACAGAGAGGAAGGATAGTAATAGAGAGCTGGAAACATCGACCAGCTGCCTCTTGCACACCCCCCAACAGGGATATGCCCGCAACCAATGTACATGCCCTTGACCAGAATCGAACCTGGGACCTTTCAGTCTGCAGACCAATGCTCTATCCACTGAGCCAAACCGGTTTTGGCTCTTTTTAAAAATTAAATTTGTGTTGTTTCTCTGTTGCTAACAGATAAAGTAACCTGTCTAGAAGAAAAACTGCAAAAGAGTCATCAGTTTCTTTCTTAAGCAGAAGAATGAATGATAGTGAGTCCACATTCTGAGCAGAGAAATCTTAATTTCAACAGATGTGGAAGGAGAAAGCGAGGCATTCTGGAGCCATAAGCAGTAAACAAAGGAGGTGAATGGGGAGCCGCATAGCTGCAAAGGGAGCATTTTTCCTGGAATGGACTTCTACCACCAGCAAAGCTGAGCCCACAGCTCTACACATCCAGCATCCAGACCTTATTGGCTGAGGAGGCCAAGAATGAGTAAAATGGGATAATAAAAACACGTCTTGTACATTGGAAAGGGATGCACTCAAATATGGAACTGAGGAACTATTAAAGTTTAATATGGAGATGATCTATCGTCTCACATTTCAGGTTCAAATTCTGAATTGCTATCTCTCTGAACCATTGTCAAACTCCATGGTGAAGCTCTGTGTTGAGTTTTGTATTAGTTACTAAGGGAAAAAAAAACACAAAAAAACCTGACTTGCCAAGGAGCTATTTGTGAATATGGCAATGCTCTGTGTGCAATGTATGGGTTATGATGCACCTAGATAGTGGAATAGGTTATATCTGCTCTTTAGGGTCATTTAGGCCTTGGCAAAATAGCACCCTGGGAACCTTATCACTTATTTGTGAAAAAAGAATAACCATACCCCTGTCATGGAATTTTTTGAAGGCTAATTTAGATGAATAGAAAGAAAGTACTTTGCACAATACTCGGCATTATTGTGAATGGCCCCTGAGCATTGCTGTTATCAATAGTAGCAGAGCTAATAATATTGTGTTCAGCAGATAGAAAAGTGGAAAATTGTATAGTGTATTCTCCAACTCAGGGCCTTCCCTAATAGTAAGAGACGTGTGTAAACAAAGATAAGTTTGACTCAAATGGCATTGGTTATTGGGGTCTTCAGAAGGGAGTTCCTCCAGAGAGAAGACTGAATACTACATGGAGGTTGTTACTTGAAGTATGAGCAGAGGAAAACAAAAATTGTTCATCCAGCAGATCAACCCTCATCACACAGCCTTAGAGGGTTCTAGAAGGAAGCAGTTGCAGACAGGAGTTATTAAACAGAGTCAGAAAAACACAGCCAGATAAAAGGACTAATTAATGCAAGAAAATGATCTACAGTTTTAAAAGTGACAAATAATTTCGCCTGTTTCATGTATCATAAGGAATATTTTGGTATATTTTTAATAAAAAGAACTGTCTTTACTATGAAAACCCTTAGAATATGGTAAACTTTGAAAGAGGATAGTTCACTATATAAAATTAACTTTCCTTAGAAGTTAATTCACTGCAGCACATTTTATAATAAAAACAGAAAAATATCAATGTTTTATAATAGGAGAATGGATAGATGACTCAGAGTATATCTGTCATTGTACTGTTATGCAGCCATTCATGTAATATTTTTCACAACTAATGACATGGGAATATTTCTTACAACAATATAATAGAAAAATGCAGTCATCAAATGCATACATTTATACATGTATTCATACATATGTATACACACATATGTTGAAATGCAATATTCAATGCACACATATATGATCATAAGCATATACTATGTGCATGCATAGTAAAATAAATGAAAACACACTGCAATGTTATCAATGGGATGGGAAATGCTGTTTTCTTCTAAGTATTTATTAAAAAATCTCCCAGGGTTCTAAATTCACAAATTACTTTTATAATAAGAAAAAAAGGGTCAATTTAAAGACGTAATTAAACTACATAAACATCAACATCTCTCACACTAAACTTGATGTCAATGGAAATGGCTATATAGAGAAGATCTTTCCTGAATATCTACTGCAATGCTGTGACTGAAATTAGACAGCGTTGGCCAAAAACAGTTCTTTAAGGATAATGTGCCCCATTTCTCCCAAATCTCCTGTACCAGGAAGCACTCAGTGGCTTATACAGCTAGTAAAGCAAAGATGAAGAGTGACTATCTGAAAAGCTCATCCCACAGGTGAGTGGGGTGCTTAGCTTCAGGGCTGGTGTGAATAGATAAAAGCTGCTTCCTGTTACCTGGCACCTGGCATACCCTCCGGACACTGCGCTCTCACGTCTGAGCATCAGCAAAGCCTTTTGCAGGATGAGGATGCAAACAGGGAGAGAGAGATTCTGATCTACAATATTAAAACCACCAAGACTTTATATTTCCCAAAGTAACAGTTTGTAACTCATGCATTAATTTTTACTTCAATTATTTATCTTTATGTGTATCAACCACAGTGAAAGAGAAAATGAATAACTCTGTGCCCCAATTTTATCACAATAAGGAGAACTGAATAACTTATAAGCTCTGTCTTCTCTGGTGAGTTATGAACACATTCGCCTTTCTGAGAGGAAAATTAAATTTCTACTGCATCTGAGAACTCCTTTAAAATATTTTATTACTGTTGTTAAGGGATTTAGAATAATGGAGGCAGTGTTAAAGTAAATATACTATCTCCATTTTCTGTCTCTTTAATTGCTGAATTGTTCATTTTCGCACCAGAGAATCATGGTTTATTTACTGTCAATTCATGAACTAGAAGCTGAGGGAGAGCATGCACTATCACAATCACACAATCCAAAAGACAAGCCAAGACAATAAGAGATCATCTCAAATGAACTGTACTTATTTTTATTTTCATAGCAGATATGCTTACCAGATTCGGCACATGTTCAACTCTAAGACTCATGGGAGAAACAGTTCATGCTGGTTTAGATTGGGTAATAAAGAGAAACAGAAAATCGCAACTGTGGAGGGTACTTAGCTGAAGAATTATTGGGCATATAAATTATATATCTCCTTGTTTTTCTCCTGCAAATCAAGGTTTTACCAAATTTTAAGACAAACTGGGATGCTTCATTTACTTTACCAAAAACACACCACTTTTAAAACCAATGCCATCCAAGTAAATTCATGCAAACTATATGTAACGTCTACTCTGTGGAAGGTACTTACACCGAGTCTGTCAGTGACAGGAGCTTCTGATCCAATACCCCGGCTCTTCAGAGAGAACAGCCTCCAATATTTCTAATGGGCACTTTATCCCAACAGAGGACATTAATGTCTTCCTGGGTTTGGGAACAAATGCTTCCCAATCAATCAAAGCAAACAAATTTTAATAATTACTTGCAAGTACTTATGTTCTGTGTATTGCTGTGATTCTGGGTAATTCCTCAATTGCATAAGCATTGGGAGAAAAATAAGGATATTGTTTTTTCTAGAAAATAAAGTGTGAATTCACATGGCTTGAATTGAGATGCTGATTAAATCTGGTAAAGTTCATCTTTTATGGGCAAATAATAGGATAGAAAGATGAGTGGTATTCTTTTTGGCATCAGGAGACAATCTTGTGCTGGTACGGGAAAGCGGAGGCACAAACACAAAATTGATCACATTTGGAAAAATGATCAGTCCTAGGTGGCAATACGTGAATGATAAAATCTAAAAGGAAATTCATAAGATCAAGACATTATATATGGTTATGGCACTGGAAAAGTTGTAACCAAGTTAATGATACTTGAAGTAGACCCCACAGATAGATAAAGTTTGGAGTAGCAGAGGAACTGCACCTCAGAAAACTTAATCAATAGTGGGATATTACAGATGAATTAAGAAAGCAAGAGAAATAACCTTGAGAACTCCACCTGGAAGGATTTTTCAAAGAATTTGAGAATTAGAAGGCTCTGCAGTCGAGGAAATGCACTAAAAATCGAAATGTGGGGATAAAATTCTGTGCTGTAAAACACAGAATTTGCATTGATTAAATATAAATAGAAGTGGGGAGGATAAGAGCTCCAAGTTTAATACACTAGACTATTTACAGAAATGTAAAAGTCAAGAGGAATAGCACGTTCTGGGAAATACTGAAGAGAGGATATGAGTGGATTTGTTTTTTAACCTGCCAAGTTTCAGTTCCTTGTGGAATATCCAAGGCTGATTGTCAAGGAGACTGAAAAGTTGGTCTGGAGGCACAATTTCAGGATTCATTGGTGCTTAAAGCATGAGAATAGATGAGATTCCTAAGGAAAGAAGTCCCACAGAAGAGGCAGGCTTAAAGATAGAAGAAAGTTATTTGAGGAGTGAACCTAGGGACAATGTCTGTTAAAATATTAAACTATGATAATGTAAATCAATGTGATCCCCATTTTTGCTAGCCAGCACTTGCCAATGAAATTGTAGTTTTATTGGTGTTCAACTCAGTGTGAGACAATTCAATGAGGTTTCCAATTTTATTGAGAATTTCATAGCTTGTGGAATGTCCCTCAGGTGATGAAACATATTGGAATACAATTCTATGGTACTAATGGGGTAACTTTTATTTTCTTCTATCTTGATAGCAATAAATAAATACAACACTTATGCAGTATACTATGGAGACATAAAAACTTAAAAGTGCCAAGCAAATTATTGTCTATTGTGCATATTCTTATCCAAATGGCAACATTTTTTTAAAAAAAATCTTATTGTTTTAGGTATTAGAAATAGTAGTACATATCTCTCTTCCCCCCTCCCCCATTAACCTCCCCACAGCCACTCCCCCCCCTCACCCCCCCCCCTACTTGCCCTCATCCCCAGGCTCCCAGTACAACATTTTTTTATTGATCAAATAGGCCATCATTCATCCTTGTTTTCATAAGATAGAACTAATTTGTTTTCTTTATCTTACTCTAAGCAGAGGGCATTAAGCTGGTGAAAATATTCTTTGCCCAGACAAAAGAACTATCAGAGCTCACTATTCTATCGCATCATTAAAGGTAGAAAAACACAAATTTGTGAATAAATGGTAATAATAATAATAGCAACAGCATAAGCTTTGATTCCTGCAAACACACCAGTTTTCATGAAAACAACTTGTACTAGCATTATTAAGTCTTTCACATTAAAAATAAAAATTTCAGGGTGAATATAGCTTAATGTTGCTTATATCCTCCTCATCATTATCGTCATCATTATCACTATTGTCATTGCCATTATTCGCAACTGTAGTAAAATGGATTATTGTTCTATCTTTTCATCCCTTCCCTGTAACGGGATTACACCCAAATCTTTTGTATCCTAACCCTCCTAATAGACTAGGGGGATATCCACCCTTCCCTGCTAGCTATGAGCTAAGTCATGTGACTTGCCTTGGCTGACCTGCACTCCCATGAGCTATAAATAGCAACTTAAAATGTTAGTTATTGTTAATACATCATCACTATAAAACATATGTATCATAGCGCTATTTGACTTTTCAAAATAAGTCATTATAAAAATACAAAGATAAGTATAAAATAATATCACAAAATAAAAGCTTGCTGTTTTATTGCAATGAGTTAGGTTAGAAGTTGGAGCAGAGCTGGATATTTATAGAAAATGAAACCGGAGGAAGCCCGTTCCAGTTCATTCCCCTACAAAGGACCTATTCAATAAATTTAAGAGCAAATGCTGTTTGTTTGGCTGACAATGGAAGGAAGGCATGTTTGGGCCTGATCCCCAGAGACTGGAGGAGAGTGTGGCGGATAGAATGTCATGGCCACACTCCCGTTTAGGGTAGTTGCTCAGAGACAGAAGCCAGACTAAACATTAGCTCCTCCACTCACTAGCTTGAGTGACCTAGCAGTGTCGGGGGGAGAGAAGAATCACAGAAATGTGGGGAGAGTCATTCGCCCACCTGCATCCCGGATAATAGACCTTTGGCATTTGTTAGGGGATGTTGGCCACCCTAGCAGGACGTCACTGCCCTGTAGGGCAATATTAAAATGACAGGTTCAGAGAGCAGAGATATGAACGAAGCTCCTTGATTCAAAGCAAAACAACACAAGATGACATTTTCTTCAGCACATTGGAGACCACCTGCTTTGGGGTCTCTCAGAATCAACAGTTTTTAAGTAAAGGACAGATACCCTTCCTGAGTAGGTAGAACCTCCGAGCTAGTGAATGTCATGAATTAATATTAATGTAGTGAAGCTTTGGAAAGTTGAGTTATACTATATTTATCCTTGAATGAATTTAATTCATTTCAACAAATATTTATCAACCAGTTAGTATGTATGAAGTATTATTTATGAATAAGAATGAAAGTAGCAGGCCTAAGGCAGTATAACTTATTAGTTCATGCTTGTTTGAAGTAAATTTCTGATGATTTAAGAATGGAAGTATATTTCTCTCTTCTCTAAATAGTTGGACTCAGTTGTGTTGACAGAGCTGTGGACTGGAGGTGGGTGAGGAGAGGAGTTTGTTCCAGGGATGCTCTCAGAACCGGTTATTCTGACACCAATCACCGATCAGTTCTATCTGCACTACCTCAATTTCCTTACCTATAAAATGATAAATGATCTTAAGTGAGCCCCAAATTAACCTACTCTCCAGGTCTCATGTCATAGTTGAACTTTAAAATCTTAATCTTTTAACTTTATCCTTAAATTTCAAAATGCTATTAGACCAGTGCATTTAAAAATGCTAAGTAGTGAAGTTGGAAAGCAAGTGGGCTGGGATCAACAGTTATATTCATCCAAATGCCACTATGAAATCATTCATAACATTAACGGAGAGAACTGTCTCAAATAAACCAGCAGGTATATCACTTGCATATCTCCGTATTATGTGTTATGTGCACCCAAGGAACAATGTGAGACTCAGAAATGCATTCATGGGAGATTAAGCTTGATTTCCCCCCAACATATTGTAAAACAACCATGTAAGCAGGTGTGAAACTTGATTTTCTTGATTTTGTTAAAGATTTTCATTTCTCAAACAGCCCATCAGACATTAGGATTGAAAAGCTTTTTTTTTTTTTTTTTTTAGAATTCCTTTAGCACAGTATAAGCATGACTTAGGCAAAGTAGTATTCATTAGTGATACATAGATTGCAGGGTACAAATGCCACCAGAGGTTGTTAACTATGTTAAAGATCTCCATTAGACTCAGAATCAAAGCACCTTTATATGCAAGTAGTAAGTTTTAAACCTGTAGCATATTTACCTGATCCATCCAGGCCCTGAATCTGGATTATTATTATTTTTTAACCTTACTGCTAAGTCTTTCATTAGAAAGAAGAAATTACCAACAGAATTCTACAATTATTAAAACTGGCAGCTATTCTAAACACAAAACTGGTATTTAAAAAATGAAATTTCATCTATCTTATGCTTAACACCTACCGAGGAGAACACATTAGAAAGAATCACTGTTGTATAAAAGTGTACAGCTTTTCTCTCTAGGAAAAGATGTTTTTAAAATGATTTTTAATTTATACTATGCAATGATTTGAAGTTTAATATTCACCTACAAAAATATTGAATAAATAATTTGTAAAGCAACTATATTTACAGTTTCTCTCATAGAAGTAATGGATCCTACATTTTGAGGGGTAAAAAATATCTTCTCATGTCACCTGTAATCCAACCGTCTTTTCTTACACCCTTCATTTCATTGTTTATGGCTGTTGAGTTTCAATTTATTTTCTTTTAGCCTCTTGACCCTTCTGCTTGGTATTTCTAAACATGGATTTTAAGTGTATATATAGATGATAGATAGATCAATATATGATAGATAGATGATAGATAGATAGATGATAGATAGATAGATAGATAGATAGATGATAAATAGATCCCAGTAATCATGTTATTTAAAATATTTGACACAACTATTCTTAATATACCCTGATATGTTATAGTACACCAAACTGGTAAAGTTTATTCTCACAGGCAAAAATTCAAACAAAACTGAATAAAACATTTGATGCCCTTTTAAATAGATGACTAAGTGTACCAGGATATCAGCAGAGGCAGAACCACTGCAGATGCTACGTCTCACTTATTTACCACACAGAGACTAGAAGATACTATGCTGAATATATCCAGGTTTGCAAAAGTATTTTATCATTTCTTATGGATGTTTTGGATAAAGTACTAAGATAATCAAAACAGAATTTAGGTGAAATTCCAGTTCAGGATAAACATCTTTCAAAAAAAAAAAATGGTGACTTCTAACACCATTTACCAATGTTGATGATATAAACATTGGGGAGGGAATGTTCTATATGTAGTAAGGGGTTGATTTTCTCAAGAGTCCTACTGCCTACTGCCCCATAGGAGGATCTGGAGGGTGCTTCATTCTTTGACATCAGGAGAACTTAACACTCACTTTAAAGTGGTGGACACAGAAGTCTGATTTCTGACTTTTGCCTGGAAATATATGGGGCAAAGGTGGGCTAACTGTGTGCTTTGAAGCAGGGTGCAGAGATGTGTGGTGTGAGGAGACAGACACTGATGGGGCAAAGAACACAGAATTATTTCCCAGGGACCAGACTGTAGAGCCACATGGGACGAGCTTTGATTCTGTGTGATAGGGTTTCTTTGAAGACAAAAACAACCTAAGAAGAAAAGAGGTTGAAGGACGTGTAAGGATAAGAAGGGAGTGGTAGATGGTTACCAAAAATGAGATAAAATATAGGAATTGGAATGAAATATAATTACATAAAGAAGAAAATTTACATGGAGTTATAATGACAATTTTTCACAAATTAAGAAATAATATTAATTCTAATAATTAATCCTAGAGGAAAAATAACCAGATTACTATGTTCCATCCCAAGAATACTGATTCAATATCCTGATTCAGACTGGCTTTGCTTGAGATCAAACACTACTTAAAGGTCGAAATGCAGTGTAAAATAAGATTCAGCATTGCATTCGCAAAGCCATCAATCACCAAAGACAGTCCCCTCCAGTCACTAGACATCGCTCCTCTCATTTTATTAGATTATTTATTCAACTAAGAAACATTTAATTAAATTCTCAGTTGAATAGCTAGAAGTGATATAAAAAAAAGGTGTATCCACCATAAACCAGTGTGTTAAAGTATAGTTTGTCTCTTCTTATAATTTAGTTAAAATAGAATTTCTCAAAATGTAGTTTGCCATAAAATAGGGTTCCTTTATAGATCTCCTATACTATTAATATCAGATATATAATATATGACACACACACACTCTCTCTCTCTGTTTCTCCAAATAGAGATGCATAGAGATAGAGAGGGGTAGAAATGAGGAAGGGAAGAAAGGAGGGAGGGAGAGAAAAGGAGAGAGAGAGAGAGAGAGAGAGAGAGAGAGAGAGAGAGAGAGAGAGAGAGAGAGAGAAATATATAGATAGATATAGATAAAGAGATAAAGTGGTAGAGGTAGAGATAGATTAATAGAGATAGAGAGAAAGGTAGAGATACAGTTAGAGATAGAGATAGAGAGATGGAGATAAAGGTTTTAAATAAAAATATACTCTCAATAGAAAACATTTGGTTACCTCCCATTAAGAATAATTACTAATTATATAAAATGTTTACAGTTGTTATGGTCAGGTGTTGTATATTAAATTCAGAATTCAGTTGAGACCTTTATTCTCACATTACTGAAGTTGCTGCAATTCTTTTTTACAGATTTTCCTCATAGGTGATGTATAGTACATTTAAAAACTTACCAATTAATAAGGCGGATTTTTTTCAATAGATGGAGTTACACATATGTTGATATATATGCGATTTGATATGTATGCTATTTTGTTATATTGACAGCAAAAGATGTCAAATTTGCTGAAGGTGTTGACATCATAAATATTTTTACACTTAAAAATGTCAAATTTTCTGCCCCCCCCCCAAAAAAAGGGAAGTTTTAATTCATTACTTTGTTTTGAAGAAAAGTGCTGCTGAAAGTTATTATATACTTGAGGAAGCTTATGGTGAACATGCTCCATCTCAAGATACTTGTGATCACTGGTTTAAATGCTTTAAAAGTGATGAGTTCCACGTGAAAGACAAGTAATGTCCAGGTTAATCGAAAAAGTTTGAAGACCAACAATTACAAGCATTACTGGATGAAGATGCATGTCAAACTCAAAAACAACTTGCAGAAAGATTAAACGTTGCTCCACAAACAATTTCCAATAGTTTATAAGCAATGGGAAAGATTTTAAAGGAAGGAAAATCTTTTAAAGGTGCCACATCAACTGAAGGAAAGACAAATGCAAAACCAAAAAGTCATCAGTAAAATGTTGCTTCAACTGCAGGAAAGAAACTCTTTTTTGCATTGAATTGTGACTGGCAATAAAATCGAATTGATTTTGGGAATCCCAAATGCACAAAATCATGGGTTGATCCACGTCAACTATCAACATCGACTGCAAGGCCAAATCGCTTTGGAAAGAAGACAATTCTCTGTGTTTGGTGGGATCAGGAAGGTGTGGTGTATTATGAGCTTCTAAAACCAACTTATACCATTAATACTGATCGCTACCAACAACAAATAATCAATTTGAATCATGCTTTGATCGTGAAATGAGCAGAATGTTCCAGAAGACATGGCAAAGTAATTTTGTTTCATGATGACGCACCATCACACACTTTAAAATTAGTTAAAGACACATTAAAAGATCTTGCCTGGGAAGTATTAACCCACCTGCCATATTCACCAGATCTTGCTCCTTCAGATTACTACTTGTTCTGATAGATGGCACACACACTTTCTGAGCAGCACTTCAAAATGTAAAAAAAGTGGAAAATTGGGTCTCTGGTTTGCCTCAAAACAAGAAAAGTTCTATTGGGACAGTATCCACAAATTACCTGAAAGATGGGGAAATGTGAAGCTAGCCATGGACATTACTTTGAATAAAGCACTTTTGATATTTCTCTTGAAAATATTATATATACTTTTATTACAAAATTTGCATTAGTAACCCTTACATCTAGTATATTCTAGTTTCTGACTATATAGCTTTATCAACCAAGACCTATATAACCTAAGATTGATAATTCAACCCATTTTTTGTATGTCTTTTCTTTCTTTTTTCTTTCTTTTTTTCCTGTGTTGTTTTCACAAGAATGGCTCTCTCCTTTGTATTGCTCAGTAAAATATTACTTTCATCATCATCCTATTTACATTGCATTATTTATTTCTCTGTCCTTTTTTTTTTTTTTACTAGATTGATTTCCTCTGATAGATCTGATAGAGACTGTCTCTCACATATCTTCTTTATCAGGAAAAATAACCAGCTTGACTTTGTCTAAGTATTTGCTTAAAAAAATAAGGAGGGGAATGGGATTGATATCTTCAAGATACAGTAACATTCCTGAATTTTAATCTAAGGTCATCTGTAAAATATATCTGAACAAGTAGCTCATGAGACTATGGGGCAAAAATGACCTCATCTTTGTTTTCTTCCACATAAGGATATTTGAATAAGCAAAACAGTACATATTTATAGATCTCTATTAGTAAAAGATACATTTCATTAGTTGCACTTTGGTTCAAAATGGTTTCCTAAATGCAAATTAGGTTGGCAGTTAATATTATCAGTAGCTGAATATTCGCATTTGGTCAGTTTGTGTGCTCTCACTCTTGGAATGAAAATACTTTTCAGGTACGAAAACCCAATTTCCAAAAGCCCAAGTGAATTGGTTGGGTGGAAGAGATAACCTGCAGCTGCTTAGTCAGTGGTAATGCAACCATTATTCCTCTCAAAATGCAAGGTGTAATAAAAAGCTGCAAATGTCGAGTATGCAGCCAAGGCTTCATGAAACAATAGTCCTAGGGTAATGACACGCAAGCCCAGGTTTCTGTTGGGTAGTTGGCACTCTGAAGATTGACAATTCATTTCCTATTAAGAAAGGCATCATGGATACAGCCAGACAATAGCTTGTTTGAGTTTCCTTCAGGACTAGCAATTACCTGTATCCTTGAAAGACAGAAGGAAAGGCCTGCGGTGGGTCAGCAAGGGTGGACAGCTGGTCAGTCGTCTGGCCTGGAACTACATAACACTCAGCAGTGCTGCTTAAATGTGGAGAGTCATTAAATTGGCATTTAATTGAACACTATAAACAATGTCACTAGCACAATCATGTTGCTAATGATTAACCCTAAAGTAATCAGAGGCTGTTATCTGTCTCTTGGTGGCTTCTTAAAATATCACTTAACCAAGGGCTATCTTGGGGGAAATAAAGAAGATACCAATGCTACAGATGAAAAAAACATCTATCTGTATAAAATTATAACCTTACTTCCTATTTGGCTCATTTATAACTGTGTCAATATAAGACCTGTCTATAAATCAGTGTATACAGAGCTGCATGTCATTACAAAAAACTTGTAAAATCAGTGTTATTTTCTTTTTTATTTAAGTATGGCTGGTATTCAGCATTCTATTAGCTTCAGGTGTACAAGATAGTGCTTTGACATTTATATACCTTAAACTGCGATTACCACACTAAGTTTAGTGTTTAAAATAAAAATACAATTCAAAGACATTTGAAAATTTGCAATCATTTATTTTGAATTTGACTTGCTTTGGGGGGGAAAAAATGCATTTATGCTCTGGGATACCTGTTGAATTTTCAGGTATCCTGAAATGGCAGCTACAGACTTTTGTGTCGCAGCCTGCAATGCCTGCTTCTTAACCACATGCAGCCTAGCCCATCCTTGCCAATCCAGGATTACAAGTCTCTCCCTGGACATGTGTATTTGCATAATCTCCTTGGTTTATATCTGTTTGTTTATGTGTTACCTAATGGGATTTATATGTGTGCTTTTGATGGCTCAGATTTTGACCAAAACACAGAGCACTATTCAGAAAAAGTTTCATGCCATATGGATGTGGATATGTAAGTAAGAGGAAAGCTTGATGAGTCAGAGGTGAAATCCAAGGATAATGAGAGCTAAAAGCAAGAGAAAGATGGTTTAAAGACAAAAAAAAGAAAGAGAGAGAGAGAGAGAGAGAGAGAGAGAGAGGAGGGAGGGAAGGAAGGAGGAAGGGAGGGAGGGAGGAAGGTAGAGAGGGAGGGAGGGAGGGAGGGAAGGAGGAAGGAAGGAAGGAAGGAAGGAAGGAAGGAAGGAAGGAAGGAAGGAAGGAAGGAAGGAAGGAAGGAAGGAAGAAAAGCTGGTATCTCTGGAGAGCTGGTCCAGGAACAGTGGGAACAGGAACCTTTCTCATTCAGGGGGACACAGTAATCAGCTTAATACATCAAACACCCTCCAGATTATTCATGATAAAGCGAAGCTTTATGTCTTAGAAAAACATCTAAAACGGATACTGTGCACTCTTTTTCCAAGAGCATTGAGAAATATTACTATGGAGTAATGTCAAATCACTTTCAATGTATCAAAATCATATGATCACCTACTAGATACCAGACATTGGGCTCAATGCCGGAAATGCAATAATAAACATGATGTGGACACTGGCTTCAAAGGGTGTACACTTTATTTGAAGAAGCAGGTGATTTCAAGATCTGTTGAACATTTTAATGAGAAAGAAGTAAGTACAGGGTGCTTGGGAACACAAAGAAGGAATATCTAAACCAGTCTAAAAGGGACAGTAAGTTTTCTTACAGGAAGAGGCATCCAAACTGAAAGTTGAAGGGAGAATCAGGAATCAACTAGGTCAGTGGTTGGCATACTGTGGCTCCCGAGCCACATGCGGTTCTTTGGCCCCTTGAGTATGGCTCTTCCACAAAGTACCAGGTATGGACCCCACACGTACAGAGCAATTGAAACTTCATGGCTCATGCGCAGAAGTTGGTTTTCAGCCTGGACGAGTCTATTTTGAAGAAGTGGCGTTAGAACACTCAAGGGGCCAAAGAGCCGCATGTGGCTCGCAAGCTGCTGTTTGCCGACCACTGAACTACTAGGTGAAAGAAAACAGGATACAGATGAGGGAAGTTTTCTAATCAAAGTCCTAGACATCAAGAAAGACTAGGGAGATAAAGAAGTCAATCCAGAAAAGGCCCTGGACGTTTAATTAAGCAAAATATGGAACCCCCTGGCTCCCTGTCATTCTACTACATAGTATGTGATTTTCTAAAATTACACAGAGTACTGAATTTCTGCATTAAAAAGATGGCATTAGCTGCAGTGTGGAGAAAGATCAGAAGGGCCACTAAGATGAAAAGTAGGGAGACCTGTTAGGAAGCTGAGCAGCGTTCCGGGCAGAGTTGATGGTGGCCTGAGCCAAGGGGATAACAATGGGAATGGGGAGAAAGAGAGGATTTTGAGTTATATTTAGGACACAGGAGTAAAAGACCAAAATTCCCTTGGTAACAAAATGAGTCTGTTGATAGTGAAATAAATTAACTAACCTGGGAGCATCCTAAACTCTGTGATTATTTTGTGTAACTCTTTTATACAGCTTGTGCCCAGGGACTCCCTACAAAATGTTCAGAGAGGTTCTAAGCTATAAGAAATAGTTTAAAATGTTGTTAATGTAATAAAAATCAAAACAGGACAAAACCGCTATTTTGCTCCTTAACTTTGGCAGAAGAATTTATGCGCAATAAAAGAAGACCTATGTGTTATGCTGATCTTGGCAATTTTTTCTTTATTTAAAATCTTGTCAGAGAAATCATTGCACAGCTTTTCAATCTATTTCAAATTATAAACAAGAACAGTCTTATCAAAATATGCCTACAAACTAAATCAGAGAGAATTAGTTGATAAGTCACTTCAAGTGGAAAGTCTGAACGGTCCTTCTGGCAGAAGCCATTTTTATCATAGTCACCCCATTGACTAGCTATTCTAGGACCATATTCTGGCTGGAAACTGCTGTGAAATCCTGCTTTCTGAGTATATGATGTCTACACCACAAATTACTCTGCCTCTCACCAACTCATCCTTCTTCAAGATTCAAACCAACTATAGCATCCTTTAATTTTTCATTTATCCACAGACATCCTGGATCAGACAACTCAGATTCTACTCAGCACTCCTTGGATTCTCCAAGATGTTCATATCTCACTAATCTTATATAATAAATAGCTAATATGCAAATTGTCCCCTTGACCAGGAGTTGGACCCAGAGTTCGATCAGGGGCCAGGCCCGGCCAGGCAACTGCCTGCAGGCCCTCTACCCACCAGTCCCACCCCCAACAGACCTTTTCCACCCTGATTGGGGCTGGTCCAGCTGGACCCCACCCATGCATGAATTCGTGCACTGGTCCTCTAGTGAAATATAACAAAATGGTGTCTTCCACATACTGAAAAAATTATCTTTCTTTGACATTCCATATGAACAGTCATCTGGAAGCTGCTTGCTTCACTTATCCTGATGCCTGCTCACCTGATCACCCTCTCTCATTGTCCTCAAGCCCCTGGCTCCCTGTCATTCTACTACATAGTATGTGATTTTCTAAAATTACGGGAGATCTCTGACCAAACTTTTGCCATCCCTTTCACAACACTCAATTCTAATGGGCCTTTTGATGCATCAGAATCATAGATATTGAGACCATGAGACATGGAAATACCTTAATTCTCTGACCCCAACTATAAAGCCACCTTCCCTTTTCACAGCTGCAAAGCATGGTGATTGAGTGCGCAAACTCTATACCCAAACTACTCGAATTCAAAAGCTGGCTTTATTGCAATCTGATTACTATGTATAAGTTCTTTTATCTCCCAAGTTAACTGTTAAAATGTTAAAAACACTAAATATATAAAATTTCTTAGAATCATGCCTCAGCTAGAAATTCTTCATAGAAGCAGATTAATAATAAGAAAAACAATCTGAAGGTCAAATGAAATGTCACCCAGAATCTAGGAAATCCTGGATGTAGTTAAGATAGCAAAGCCTGGTGAAGACCATGTAGAACAGGCTTCTTTATATACTGAGGTACCTCCAAGAGCAATGAGATACCTAGAGACCCTACAGCCCAAACTGGAGGAGTAGAAATGATTAAATGTTTGGAGGTCAATAGCATCCTTTAAAAAATAAATGTGCAGTAGATAATACATCCTTGGTTTTGTTCAATAGGCTAAAAGTCTCATGTTTATGTAGGAAGGAAAAAACTACATGTAGCACTGACCAACGTGGGTCAGTGGTTGAGTGCTGACCTATGAACCAGGAGGTCCTGGTTCCATTCCTGGTCAGGGCACATGCCCGGGTTTTAGGCTCAAACACCAAAATTAGCAGAATTTATTTGAAGGATGTGCTCATTTGGGACTCTCAATGCAATGTTGCCTCTAGAACATTTTGAGGAAGGCTGTGGTCACTAGTTCAGGTCTGAAAGGCAAGGTAAAAACATCGTCCAAAAAGCAAAGCTTCTAGGATTTCTAATAAGCAGTCCATGTCTGGACAGTTAAAAGTACAGGGTAAGATTTATTCAGGCTGAGGGGGAAAAAAATCCTTTGAGGATGAAAAATAAAATAATAAAACTAGACTTTCATGAGATCTAGCTCTCAGCAGCCAATCTTAGGAGAGTTTATGTTAATTATCTGTGTCCTGCCCTCTCCAAAATATTTTTGGTCATCGACAACCCCCTGAGAGTCAGAAAATCACCTACAAAAACCAACTATACCGATATGTTATTGATTAACAGCAATGCACTTTCTAATTTCAAAGATTTGCTGGTATCTTATAGTCAATGAATTCCTAGTATTTTAGTTAAACCTCTACACCCAGAAATTCTAAAATTAATGGTGTCCTACTATTGGATAAATGCAGTAAGGCAGTTAAGTAAACACTCAAAGGAATTTTGGTCTGAGTTAGTTGAGGCTATCAATTTATATTAATCTCTTCGTGGCTTAATAAGACTTAAAGTTGTTTCAGGCAACCAAAAATCTATACTTGGTCTCCAGAGTCCTCTCTTTGGAGCTGAGTAGCAGCAATCATTGAAAGAACAAAAACACCATACCTTATATTTATTCCATAGCAGTCTAAGTCAAGCTTACCCTATCCTACTAAGTCAAAGTTCTGGCCAGAGAACTTTCTCACTCTTTTGCCCTGCAAGGAAAAAAATACTATGATAATGAAAGTGAAGAACTTTGGAGCCAAATAATACAGGTTTAAATTCTCGCTAAATCAAATGGCTGTGTGATCTTAGAGTTCCCTGTGTCTCTATTCCCACTTATGTAAAACTAGAGGCCCAGTGCACAAAATTCTTGCACTAGGGGTAGAGGGGTGTCCTTCAGCCAGGCCTGTGCCCTCTCGCTTCTTACCACCCACCTGCTGGCTGCTCCTTACCACTCAGCTTGCTGCTCCTCAGCACTGCTGTGGAGGTGGGAGACACGCCCGTCACCACCACTGCACCTGCCAGCCATGAGCCCAGCTTCTGGCTGAGTAACACTCCCCCTGTGGGAGCACACTGGCTACCAGAGGGCAGCTCCTGTGTTAAGAGTCTGCCCCCTGGTGGTAAGTGCACATCATAGCAACTGGTTATTCTGCCATTCAGTTGATTTGTATATTAGGGTTTTATTATATAGGATAGGATAAAAATAGAATCAACCATAGTGTTAACATGAGGGCCCAGTTAAGTAATCTATGTGAAGGTACAACAATATCTGGCACATATATATTTTCATAGTATTATCTGAAATGGCTCATAATAGTCTTTGTTTTACTAAGTTATTGTAGGTGCATTTTATGTATAGAAAAGAATAAAAAAAAATCCCTCAACATTCAGTTGAGTATTTTACTTACTGTAGCATTGTTTTCTAATTATATTCAATTATTAGAACTCTGAAATGGTAAAAATACATTTTTATAAACCTCTGAATTTTGACAATTTTTGTGTTATTCTTTGATAAGTGGACTTACCGAATTTTCCGGCGTATAAGACGACACTGTGTTCTAGTAAAAAGCCTGCTCAGATTGTCCAGAGTCCGAGAGGCGGTCTATTAAAAAAAGAACTGGTGTTGCCTCGGAAGTGGGGGGTAGTCTTATACAGCGAATATAGGCCTAAACTTATGTTTTAACTGTAAAATTAGGGGGTCGTCTTATACACCGGAAAATTCGGTATGCAATGATATGGAAAAGTGGGATATTTCCAAAGATTCTAATAATGAGAGAACAGATATGATTCAGTGACAACACGTAAAACAAAAGATTTACAACTACCAATTTTTTGGGGGGACAAAAGGTATTTACTAAAATCCAGAGGTAGTATCCAAACAGAAGCCTCAACAAAAACAGAACTTAAAAGCTTACCCTGTGTTTGGCAGAAAAGAATCTTTTATGAACTATAAACTAAGACTTAATTGCATGTTTACATAAATATTGGCATGCCAGAAACAAACAGAACTGCGTTACCATCCATAGAAGTTAAACCCACCTGTTCCATTTGGTTTCATCCTATCTGCTGCACTTGATCTGATACTGGGATATAATTAGCGCTTAAAGATTATTTAGAAAACATTTAAAAAAATTATAAAACTTAAGCCCTTTACAATATTAAAAGGAACAATTATTATGCATGACTAAGTTTTTATGACAGTGAACTTCATGAATTAATAGTGTTTTTTTTAAATACACACCTTGTAAAAGATAACAAAAGAAAGCATCTTTTAATATCAAACATGAGCACAAAAAATTATTCTTATTTAGAGATTGTTAATACAGCTTTTATTTTATCTCAGTCCTTTTGTCTTATCATCCACAGGCACTGCAGACAGAGTCTGCCCTGGCAGTAGTTGACTGCTCTTTTTGATATAATCACGCCTCTCTCCTATGGACAGGCCAATATCTTTTGTGATTAGCAAAGGACAGCCCTGTCTATCTCCATTAGTCACGGGTACTTAGCAGTTCACTACATGCATCACTACTAATTGCTGCAAAAGTATTCATCTGGCCTCCCTTCCTTTTGATGTTTGTTTTCTTTTTTCCTTCCCAAACAAAACAGGTAAGTAAGTCTATTCCTACAAGCTGCACTGGGATTGGAAAATTTTGAGATGACTCCTCATTATCATTATTTGAAAAGAATTTTACTTTGCATTATTTTAGGTGCTTTGCATGAAAATCAGGTCTCATAAACAGCAACTCATGCAGTCCCAAAATTTAAACTAGGAGTTTTTTGTGTGTGTCTGTTTTGTTTGTTTATTTGTTTGTTTTTTAACGATGTTCTTTGAAGAACTTTTCAACCAATATTTTTAATTTTATTCTCTTGATTTCTAACTCCATTTCCTATCATTTAAACAAATAAAATTGAAAGTGAATAATGACTCTGCCACATGAATTAAATTCTGGAAGTGCACTGTAGAACACTTGATTACTGTATTTGAAAAAAAAAAAAAAAGAAAGATAAGAGCAGGACTATGACCCTCACTCAGGTCAGCTTCACACTGTGAATAATAAAATATAATTAGCACAGGTAAATGCAGGAAAGCAAAGTAATTGCAATGTAAGAACTGAGAGCATTCTAATACCTAAAAGTTAGCCAGAAGTCAGAAAGGGCTTTGGACTCACTAAGAATGGTTGAATGAAGATGCCAGGAATTGGCTTCAAGGCCAGAGTAGTGGGGAAGAATTTAGCACCAGCCCAGGGAACCTGTCATTACCCCCTGGTATTTTTCCTGCAAGAATTAAATAACTCACCTCTGGTCACAACTATGCAGTGTACAACTATAATAGGTTACATGTTCACTTCCTTGTGAGTTCAAGATGCTTTTTCATTCATTACATTTGAGTGCCTTCCAGCCCCCCAAAACCAGGGAGGATACAAGCTTGGTTAAGCAGAAAACAAAATCGAGTTAAAATCAAAATCAGAATTGAAGCTCTGAAAAATAATGTTAGAAATTAAAATCAAGCAAGAAGGAAAGAAGAGGTGAAGGAAAACAAACAAACAAACAAAAAAAAAAAAACAACAATAGTTGAAACTGGTTTGGTTCAGTGGATAGAGTATCAGCCTGCGGACTGAAATGTCCCAGGTTTGATTCTGGTCAAGGGCATGTACCTTGGTTGAGGGCACATCCCCAGTAGGGGGTGTGCAGGAAGAAGCTGATGCTTCTCTCTCATGGATGTTTCTAGCTCTCTATTCCTCTCCCTTCCTTTCTGTAAAAAATCAATAAAATATATATATATTTTTTTTAAAAAACACAATATTTCAAAATTTTAGTTTAGAATTCTAAGTTTACACATCCTTACAAAATCAAGTAATAAGAAAAACATCTCTTCCAAAATGTACTGTTTAAGAAAGATGTAAAATTTACAACACAAAAATTGATTTAAAATCCTCAAAACGTTTTTTAATAGTCAAGAAAAAGAGCCATTCAATCCTCTATGGAAAAACACAGAGTTAAATTTAAACACAGGCAAATATGATATAAATAACACCAAGAAAAGAAAAACACAGAAATTTTTCACTATCCTATGTTGAAAATATTTGGTGGAAAATTCTATAAATGACTTAATACAAATGCTGTGTTGCCAGGATAATGGGCACAACCTTGTTTGAACTCTGCCTTCTTTAGCCACATGAAAAACTCTATTGACTCATTTTCTGCGAAAGGGAAGGAAGGATTGCTTAATAATTATACCGTAGTTCCTATGACTAAAATCAAATCATTATCTTTTGCATTTTTAAATCATAAGACAAATAGGTACTTGAGAGAAAACCAACCACAACATTTTACTTTAAAGGGCAAACCTAAAAATATGTGTACAACCAACAAACACATCAATGAACTTCCCACAAGTTCTAGGATCTATTATCTCTGGCCTGATTCAAACTAATTATATTCACCCACACTATAATACTGGACTATACTGTGTAAAAAATGCTTTATACAATAAGAACAAGGAGTACAAGGAGGCCCTATTAGCATAAGATGTAACAGCCTTGAGATAATAAGGATAGAGAGTACAGAGAGAAAATGACAGTGTCCACTGAAATTAGCTGATTTTCATTTCCACTCCATCATGGAGTCTCGAATGGCTTACCTATTGGTTGGTACACAATGATGAAAACGAAAATAGAGTATGGAGTTTGGGATGATGGCGACCTCACATATTCTCATGAAGTGATAGTTCACAGTTTCACAGAACAATGATGACTGGCTAGATTCTGCAGAGGTAGCTCTTTCTTGGCCACAGTGGGAATGAGTGTATCCAGTATGGTTTTGCCACATCAACAAAACTCTTAGCTTGGATTGTTAAACTGCATTAACATACTAAGAGAAATAAATAAATATAGGGTAATAAGGTTGATTTTGGATCCAGAAAATCAATAAATTAAATCCCAACATTGCTACCTGTGAATCAACTTTATTGAGGCATACTAATAGATTACATATAGTAATCTGCACCTCTTTGATAAGACAATCAGATATGTTTTGGTGACTACATCTCTGAAACCATATGCACAATAAAAATACAAAAAATTCCTAACATTTTCAAAAGGAGAGTATATCCTTTTGCAGCCCATTCTTAATTCTTTTCTATGTTCAAAGGCAGCAATCAGCTTTTGTTCATTTTTTAAATACATTTGTATTTTCTAAAATCAGATATGCAATTATATAGTATTAGAGATCCAGTGCCTAAATTTTCATACACTGGAGGAGGGTCCCTCAGCCCAGCCTGCCTGTTCTCACAGTCCAGGAGCCTTCAGGGGCGGGAGGCAACCTGGATGATCAGGGGAAGGTGATGCCCCATCACACCTCTGCTGCTGCAACTGCCAGCAGTGCAAGCCTCGGCCAGCCCTGAGCCTTGGGTGGCCCAGGGCAGCTGGGCAGCCACCATCAGAGGCTTTCCTGTGCCATGGGCCAGCCCTGGATGGCTGGGGGACTGAGGAGACAGGAGGACTTCGGAGACAGGCATGTGGAGCAGCTGGGCCTGTGGAGCAGCCACAAATCTGCCACCCCCCATCGGGCTGAGAGGACTGGGTACCACCATCTTCTGGTTGTGGGCACTGCCATCTTTGAGGGCATGGCAGTCAATTAGCATATTCCCTCCATATTGGCTGTGGGTAGCACCATCTTTGAGGGCATGTCAGTCAATTAGCATATTCCCTCCATATTGGCTGTGGGTAGTACCATCTTTGAGGGCAGGCAGTCAATTAGCATATTTCCTCCTTATTGGCTGTGGGTGCTGCCATCTTTGCAACTATGTGAGGGTCAATTAACATACACCCTCTTTATTAAATAGGATGGTTTCTTTTGTGTTTGACTTCTGTCACACAGCACAGTACGTAAATTCAGGCCTATCGTTTAATCTTTATATTTAGGTTTGGTATTCCTTTCAAGTTAATTTTTTGTGTTTGATGTAAGATGTGTTAATGTTTCCTTCCCTGGTCTCCCAGGAGTGTGACCAGTAGTTCCAGCACCCTGTGATGGACTTTCAAGTTTACCCACTGAATTACCTTACACTTTTGTCAAAAATCAATTTACCAAATATATGTGGGCTTTTTTCTAGACTCTTTATTCAGTTCAATTGATCTATTTGTCTTTCCTTACACCAATACCTTATATAATACTGTCTTGAGATTTGTTCTCTGAGTGCTGAAAGAATGTTGTTAAAATCTTTTACTACTTTGTAGAAGTGTCTATATTTTACTTTAATTTATGTGTTTTGAGGCTCTTTTATGAGGCCCATAAACATGTGTAGTGTTACATTTTATCATGACTGGTATTGTGTTTTAATTAGCAGAAAAAGATCTTTGCCCTAAAAGGGATTGCTTTTTTAGAGGTCTTGCTAATTTGTCAAATATAAGTGTGCAAGCTCCTATTTTCCTCAAACAAGAACACAGTGATATTTTACTTGTCTATCTGCCTGTCTGCATATAGTGTTTGCCAAAGTTATTTCACCTCTTCATATATAGATCTGGTGGTGGAGGGGATGTGGACTGACTTGTATCAATTCTCCTGAAAGGGAAGAAATCAAGACATATCCAATCCTTCTTTCAGAAATGCAGCAATGGAGAAATCATTTGCAATGAAATAGGGTGGCCATGCATCAAGGCCCAAATCAAGGAAGATAAAATATAAAAATAAATAAGATTATTTGGCCTGTTCTAGATCTGAGTCAAAAGAAAGGAAAATATGTGATCAAGTGACCCATATTGCTTGGGGTTAACTTCATTCTGGGATGTGATCAAAGTTGTAAAATTAGAAGAACTTCTTACTAAGCATTGTGACCATTAAGTTCAAGGCCTATTCTTGACTGGCTGGTGTTGTTCAGTGGTTGTAATTTGCCCCATGAATTAGGAGGTCATTTTCAATTCCCAATCAGAGCACATGCCCAGATTGTGGGCTCAATCCCCAGTGTGGGGTGTGCAGGAGGCAGCTGATCAATGATTATTTCTCATCACTGATGTTTCTTTGCTGCTCTCCCTCTCCCTCTCTTTCTCTAAAATCAATTAAAAACATATATATTTTTAAAAAGTTAGTTATACTTGGTCCCAATAAGGCAGAGGATATATTCAAAATACTATAATACACGATTGAAAGTGTTTCATGTCTTAACAGACATGTGATTCTGAGATAACCCATCTCTTAAGCCAAAATTCACCCACTTGCAAAGTTTGCATTAAGTTGGAGAGACCCGATGACAGCTAAGCTCTTGATCTACTTCACTGTATCAGCAGTGTGCTGCCGATGGCAGTGTTTTACTGAAATTTGAATCTCTACTATGTTGATTTGACTCTTTGCTGGCCATCTTAGAGGGACCTAACATGTTGTGGAGGTGACTGAGTGAGGAAATCAAAATTATTTTAACCTAAATATATTGGCCAGTATCTTTGACCAATATGGCTGAAATCCCCTTCACTGAGTTTAACATGGACAGAGGGCTTGCTTACCTTCTCATGCTCACTACTTCTGATGCAATTGCTGCCCAGCACTTGTGATGCTACTATAGCAAAAATGTTCCCATTGCTTGTATAGTATATGCTGTGCTCAGTGTGGACCAGCAGCCACCCTGTCATTGCTATAGGCAGTGATCAGAATAGACTCATGCAAAAATATAGGCTTTGACTTTAAGATATATCTAAATAAGGCAGGAAATTCCTTACATTTTTTAATGGGAAGTGGTTATAGCCAATTTGAAGAACAAGGCAGATTCTGAGAGTAAATCTACTTTTACTTGTAGATGGGAAGTTGATCATTACATTCTGGGAACTGATCAGAGCTAATTATGTATATGTTAAGTTATGAAGCAGAACACTTCTCTTACATAGATACACAAACCCATACACAACTCCTTTCAATTAAGAGATTTATCTTACTTAGAAAAAGTAAGATGATACACAGAGTTATCATTTGGAATACTAAGGGGCTATGGAGAAGGTGATAAAATAGAATTAAATATGTGGTTTGAATTATAATAAATAACTCTTCTAAAGAGCATCTCTTCCAAACTAAGACAAATTTATGTGCATTAAAAGCCCACTAAGACAAGTCTTATCCTGAATCCCTTTCTTTAGTTGTTTAGGAAATATTGTTTTGCTATCTATCCACCAATCTAGTGATGTGTTTATTCAAACCAGGGGTCGGCAACCTTTAAGACATAAAGAGCCACTTGGACCCTTTTTCGAAGGAAAAAAAAAAACCTCGGAGCCGCAAAACCATTGCGACATAAGTGATACAGCTCCCCGCCCCGCCCTGCTATCTGCCTGCTAGTGTGGGACTTGCTGGGGGCCGCAGCAAAGGTTCAAAAGAGCCGCATGCGGCTTGGGAGCCGCAGGTTGTCAACCCCTGATTCAAACTATACTACTTATAAAAGTTTGAGCACAATACTCACTCACTTGAATTTTAATACTTTATTCATTTACATTTGGTTTCCAAACACCAAAAATGTTGTGTAACCACTTGACCCTTTCACAAACTATCAGAGAATATAGGCCACGGTATTTGGGCCTGCTCTTCTCTTCTGGTATTAAGATGATAGAGTCAAATGGGTTTTCTTTTGCTTCATACCCTAAAGAAATCCACTCATGTGCTCTACAGAGGGGAAGTAATAATATTGCTATCCTCTTATGTTTAAGTTACTTTAATGAATCAAATATACTCATTGAATAGTTCAACAACTATTTGCTGAGCTCCTTCTATGAGGCAGGCACTGAGCTATATTTTGGGGATACGGTAATGAATATAGATATGGTCTCACTCTCAAATATGCCTGGGTTTGGGGATAAGTAATATGGCTACCTGACAACCCCCACAACTCTCAACCTAAGAACAAGCCAAGACAAGCAAAAAGGTATCCAACAAGGACAGTCACTGAAAGGAAGTTTGCAATGTCACATCCATTGCTAATCACATTCTCTCCTTTTGATCATTGTACTTCCCCTCCACTCCCCCTACAAAATTGGTCTATAGTCTTCTAACATGTCTTGGTAGGCATGGTGTTAAAATCAGGTTCTGTGAATTTGGTATAAAGGGTTTGAAAGAAGGTGATAGGAAATAATGTGAGCTGGCCCCCAAAGCATTGTGCCATGCCCTGTATAGATAGAGAAACTAAACATTTAAGTTGATTTTCCTTAGATCACACAACTAGTTAGTGTCTAAGTTAGAATGTGGCACATGAGTTTCAGATTTCCTAGTTATCTAGTATAATGGGGAGGTTGACTTTGACACCACTCCAATGTCATGTGTAACACATGCTTTCCATAACAGAGGTACAGAGTGAACTTCCAGGTGGAAATGATTTCTGACGAAGATTTAAAAAAAACAACAACAAAAAACCCACCTCCCTTAGCCAGGTTTGGCTCAGCATATAGAGAACATTGGCCTGCGGACTGAAGGGTCCTGGTTTCAATTCTGATCAAAGGCATATGACCAGGTTGCCAGCTCCATCCCCAGTTTGGGCATGCAGGAAGTAGCCAATCAATGATTCTCTCTCATCATTGATGTTTCTATCTTTCTCTCCCTCTTCCTTTTTCTCTGAAATCATAAAAATATATTTAAAAAAAACAATTCAAGTAGATTCCTGGTTAACTAGTCACAAAAGGCAGATGGAAGTGGGGGAAGAAAAGGAGTATTTCAAACTAAGAAAATGGCATGATTAGATTTGTTTGAAGCATAAATATCAAAGCATGTGGAGAACATAGTGACTAAGTAATGAAATTTAGGGTGCCTGATACATTAAAAAGGAACCCAGAAGAATAGACTGAAGTTTAGCAACTAAACTAAAGATTTTATATTTTCTTATTGGACATATACATGTTTCAAATGTCTGTAAAGATAATTTTGGTAGCATTCTAAAGAAAGGCTTGGGGAGATGGATTCTCAAATAGTAAATTGGGAAACTTGTGTAAAGCTTGGATAGTACTTGACCGAAGGGTTAGATCAAAACACATTTGAGAGCCATTTTGTTACACCACCTAAAAATAAAATAAAATCAGCAAGCACAAAATCAAAGACTTAGTGTAACTCTATTCAGTTTTTAACCCTGTTCAAATATTTTTGGAAAGGCAGATGCCCTCTGGAGAAAAGAGGGCTTGAGCTATTTCTCCTAACTGCTTTTGCTGGAAAGTTTTCTACACACCTTCTGGTATTAAAGGAGGTTCAGGAAATAAGATGCTTTCAACTGGAGAAATAAAGAAAGGTAACAGGGTTGATGTTTGATATTCATAACAGAATTCTGAGATTCTTATTTCCAAACGGGTGAGCTCCTTTACTCGGCTGGTCTCTTTTGCTGTTTCTTAACATCCTGCCTAGCACACTAGCACAGGTATTTGGCCTTTTTTTAGGGTTACACTCCACCAGGAAAGAGTATTTATTACTTAACAAGAAACACTGCATGCTTGGAGATGAGTGGAGGCCATGAAGCTAGCTTGCAGTGTGGATGAAGGCTCTCTGCTGGGCACATTCACAATTTGATGCTCTCTGTCCTCATGTGAGACTATTTGCTGCCCTGCAGCTAATCTACCTATTCCTTATAACAGGGCATCAAATTTTCCTCAGGTATTCACACACACACACCATCAACCTTGTGTATAGTTTGGATGGTTTACCTCAACTCCAATTTCCAGGAGAGGACCATGAGTTGTGCACATCACCCTAATCATATCTTTTGCCCACATACTTTTTGGCTCAGAGATGAGAATGTTAATAATACTCTCTCAGCTTTAGCTGGGAACATGAGACCCTTCCTCTGATTGACTTTTTATGAGTATGTGAGGCTTACAACTCCTATAACCACATGGGAAATGCCTACATCTTTCCTGTGGAGCCTGAGCAGACAGGCGAGCCATCTAGAGAAAGCTAACAAGAGAAATGGCTGAAATAATTTATATAAATCAATAAATATATTTTTAAAGGAAGCAAAAAAAATCAGAGTGTAAGCCCAGGTATCTATCTTCAGAGTCTGTGCTATTATGAACCCTATGGTGATGCTTTTTCAAGAAAGAGTTGGACAATTTGTCTCATGTCTAGACAGGCAAGGAGACAAAACCTGGAATATATCATAGATCCAGCAAAGAAGGTCTGGAATGTGAAAAGTCACAGCCTGTCTTACCTGAGCTTTCTGTTTATAAGTTTTGCAAGCTTCCAGTAAAAAATCATGCCTCAAAATGTAAAAAATAAATAAATAAAATAAAATACTATATGTCGCAAACCTCTGAGTAACTTCTACATGCTTGAAGCCTCATACTGTATATTAAATCCTAGAGCACTACTCCATTTCACAAGAGATGTAAAAACTACATATGTGAGGTCAACAACTGTAGAAACTTTAAAAGCTTCTATTTTTTTACTGCCTTATGACTCTGGTTTGAGGATTTCACTTTAAAAAAAAAAAAAAAGGTTAACATTTTTAAACGAAAAAATATGAATTAATTTAACAAGGTAGTTATCAATTCCTTGGAAAATTAGTGCTCCACTCTATAGTCAGTCTTTAAGGGAAGGGATCCCCAAAGAAGACAGTAGACAGCAGCAGTTTTGAAAAGGATATAAAAAGTTAGAATAATTGGGTGAATGAAAAAGAAGAGACATCAAGCTCCTGGGACTGACCTAGCTCTCAAAAAGGCCCTGAGAACTTGGTGAGGATATGGAGAAAAAGGAACCCTCCTGTACTGCTGGTGGGAACGCAGATTGGTGCAGCCACTGTGGAAGAAAGTTTGGAGTTTCCTCAAAAAGTTAAAAATGAACCCCTCTTTGACCCAGTAATCCCATTTCTAGGACTATATCTCAAGAAAACAGAAACACCAGTCAGAAAGGATATATGCACCCCTATGTTCATAGCAACACAATTTATAATAGCTAAGATTTGGGAACAACCTAAATGCCCATCAGCAAATGTGTAGATTAAAAAACTATCGTACATCTACACAATGGACTACTACTCCACTATAAAAAAGAAGGAACTTTTACCATTTGCAACAGTATAGATGGAACTGAAGAGCGTTATGTTAAGCAAATTAAGCCAGTGAGAGAGAGATAAATATCACATGATCTCACTCATATGTACGATATAATGATCAACATAATTTGATGAATAAGAATAGATTCAGAGACAAATGGCAGGGGAGGGGGGCAGTTAGAGATCAACTAAAGGCCTTGAATGCATGCGTATTAGCATAACCAATGGACACAGACACTGGGGCAGTGGGGGCATGCCTGGGTTGGAAATGGCTTGGGGGGTGTCAAGTGGGGGGAAAAGGAGATATATGTAAAACTAGACAATACATAAAAATATATATTAAATAAAAAACATTTGCATTATACTTTTCACACAAAACACAGAACATTATTTTACTTTGGATTTTGTCCAGCCATTTATATATGTAAATAAATCATTCTTGGCCACACGAAGTCCTTACAAAACAGGAGGTGAGTCAGGTCTGGTGCCCTAGCTGTCGCTTCCTAGTCACTGATGTAGCCATTACCTTGATTTCCAACTAAGAGAAGTATTTCTTATATCTGGTGTTTTTCTGCACAGTGAAAAATATCTTAGAGAAATTAAATTTCAGAGATGAACAACACAATCCATATGCCTGGAGGACAACAAGACTTTTCAAGAATGCTGCTAATTAATGAAAATCTGAGCCATCAACAATAGGAAAGGTGGCTTTCATTTTCAACACATTCTTGAGAACATTGCCAACAGTGTTCACTGATGTCAAAGGTTGCACCCACTGGCTATGACCCACCTGCTATGACCAGCTATGATCTTTCCTTTCTGTTTGCTGTGTTTTAAGTGTGTATATTCAGTTGATTTTCTGGACACATAAACTACTGAGATCAATGTAGCGATCAACCATTATTAGCCCCTTCTTTCTTCTTCCTGCCATCTTACAGCTCTCTGCTCTCCTGCAGGAAGGTGTCGGGGCATTTTTATTGTATTGCTATTTACTCTTCAGCTCAATAGTTTTTTCAAAGCAGACACATCATTGACATTTAGCAGCATTAATCTCCACCAGTGCAATATACCTAATTGGTTTTAATGAAATAAGGAAAGAGAACTTTGTGGGGAAATTGGGAAAAAGCTGCAATGAACTGAGATGTCTGTTTTCAGATATTTTCTAAAGTCAATGGCATTGACCAACAGAAGAAAGAGTGCTGTGAGCAGCATTTAGTCCTCTATAAATTTTCATGGCTGTATGTGACTGAAATAGAGTGGACAGTTATTTCCATTTTGAAATGCGTTAATTTGTTTATTTGGAAAGGATTCTGAATATGAAGGCAAACAGGGTAAACATTCTATTAATGCTTTCTCTAATAAAAGCCTCTCATATCAACATAATGATGACCCAATGCAAAGACAGAAATTCTGCATGGGCCCAAGATAATCAGACAATAGTCCCAATGAAAATCAGACTGTAAAACTTCAAGTCCTGTATGTGGCATATCTTACCCATCGCTTTTATTTATTTGTCATGAGATTAGTTTTTGTGGGGAATTATCAAGTTTATATTTAGTAATGTTTATTACATTTTATTTTAAAATTTTATCTGGTTTTTAAAATGTGAAAGCTCAGAATGTATAAGGCTATGGCCACATAAACCACCTTGATAGCCTTGGTTGGCAGATGTCTAAAATACCTGCAAGATATTAGGACTGATTTAGAATCACCTCAGAAGCAACCTAGTGAACCAAGCAATTGAGTATAACTCTGGGGAATCTGTATTCTAATGCTGATTTTTCTATTGCCTATGTGAGTCTAATTCTGCCCTCTGTGCTTAGGGAGCAGTCTGACATGAAGCACATAATTATATCATCAGAATTGCCTGGGGGGGAGGGGAATGTAATTTATCATGTAGAGCTTACCTTTCATCTACCTTTCATCATACCCTACATCCTAACCCCTCAGCCATGCAAATAGTATAAAGGCTGCCGCCCACACCCCAAAAATGCTTCAGTTGAGTCTGGAATGATGTGCCAGATAGGGTGTAAACAGAAACTTGATTCTTTCACGGATATAGTAAAGTATTTTCCTATGCAAATAATTGAAATAAGAATACAAAATAACAACTTTGAATGTAAGAAGTCATCTAGAAAACATATTCTTTATTCTAATTTAACTATTATAATTTACTTGTTTTATTTTTCCTCTATAGGATATGCATATTTAGGGGGCTCAACATCTATTAGACTGGGAAATACATTGTTCACTGCACATTGCAATTAACTTATGTACTCATCACAAGGAATAATTAGTTATCTTCTCATTATGTTGACCTTTTCTTCTTGGCATTCAGAAAGCTTAGTCTTCACAAAGAGATAACTGGAGGGTTGTGGCCCGAGGAGATCTGAAAAGCCCCTTTATACATTCACCTAGCATGAAAAGGATGCTGCTATGAGCAGTCAATAGGCCTTATGGGGCAAGCTAATAAAACTGTGGGGAAGGTTCTCACCCTAACGCAACATAGCAGAAGAGGACTTAGTTTCTACCATTAGTGAGTCTGATTCAATTAAATCACTGTAATTTGACAGTGCTGTCCCTTATTTCATTATTCTTGGAGTGCAAGTTCAATCTTCACCTCTGCCTATTACACTCTTGCTGGCTCGTGGTTATCATTATCCTACATAAAGAGCTAAGGCTGCCGAGACCGGTTTGGCTCAATGGATAGAGCGTCGGCTTGAGGACTGAAGGGTCCCGGGTTCGATTCCGGTCAAGGGCATGTACCTTGGTTGCGGGCATATCCCCAGCAGGGGGTGTGCAAGAGGCAGCTGATCGATGACTCTCTCTCATCGATGTTTCTAGCTCTTTAGCTCTCTCCCTTCTTCTCTGTACAAAATCAATCAATATATATATATATACATATATATATATATATATATATATATATATATATAGAGAGAGAGAGAGAGAGAGAGAGAGAGAGAGAGAGCTAAGGCTTCACTGAGAAGTGGCTTGTGGCTTGGAAAACCCACAAAATATTACACCACAAAAAATTTTGGTTAGCTTTGGTAGCTTTAGCCGAAACCTCTTTGGCTCAGTGGATAGAGCATCAGTCTGTGGACTGAAAGGTCCCAGGTTCCATTCCGGTCAAGGGCATGTATTGATACCTTGGTTGTGGGCACATCCTTAGTAGGGGTTGTGCAGGAGGCAGCTGATCGATATCTCACTCTCATCGATGTTTCTAACTCTCTATCCCTCTACCTTCCTCTCTGTAAAAAATCAATAAAATATATCTAAAAGAAAACACAAAACAAACAAACAGGTGGTACCTTTAAGTTATAGATAAAACATCCAACCAGTAACTACAAGTAAAAAATATTACATCAACTGGTCAGTTTGGCTTTTCTAATTATGTGGAAACGATTTCAGTAACTATATCACACTAATTGTAACTGTCCTTTATATGTATGTAGCACTTTATAATTAAATTTCTTCACATATATTATCTTATTTGATTTCTATATGTTTTTATTGCATTTGTTCCTTAGAAACAATATCTTCAAACATTATAAAGAATTTAATCATATGATTAAAATATGCTAAGAATCTCTAATGAAATCTTTTGTGAATGTGAATATAAATTCACTTGACAATTGCAAAATCAGTTGGGTCACAAAAATGTAGCTTAAATTTCCTAGAGGTTTTTTGTTTGTTTTTTTGCATCTTAGAATTTTTAATCTCCCAAGAGTTTTATTCTTTCATTAAAATGACCAGAACATTAATGCCAGCAATACTTAAATCTACACTTCAATGCCTAAACTAAAAATAAATACACATTTTTATGTTTAGTATAAGTAGGCAAAAATGATCATTAAATGTTTAGTATGAGTAGGCAAAAATGACTCATTTTTTTTCACTTAAGAATTTGATTACTCATTTACTGTCAATTCCAGAACATTTTATGAACATGTGAGCTATTGTGTACTAGAATAAAATCATTGGAACTTGAGAGGCCCTAGAGATCCTTCAAGCTAGCGATTTATTTAGCAGCAAGGGAAACAGGAAGATCAGGGAACATGACCAAATTTATATGATCATCAAGTGATTGAGTTCAAATTTTAACACAAATGTTATGACTCATAAGATCCCAGTCAGCTCTTATGACAAAATGTTCACATGGAACCCAATATAATAACCCAAACTATGCCACAGGACAATTTTCTTTTCCAGGAAAAAATAAAAAACATAGTTAAACCATCTCAGTGGTTATTGTTTATCTATCAATATTTACTGATTGGATGTTTCCCCTAGAACTTAAAGGTACCACCTGTTCTCTACTTTGCTCTAACTGCTTCAGAAATATAAGCGTCTTCTATGAATTATCCATTTTATCTTATCAATAGACAAGTCATTGTAAAAGTTGATTACGTTTTGAAACTTTTTACCAAACAGACACTATGGAGAACATAGAGTCAAATAAGACAAAGGTCTTGTCTCAACAAAAACTAACTAATCAGAAGAACTTGAGAAGTTCCATGGAAATTATTCAGATGCTCTAAGGTAGGGGTGTCGAACTCAATCAGAGAAGGGGCAAAAATGTAAAATTCAGCCTAAATCGCGGGCCGAATGGTTTACTGAACAGTCATAAACTGACAATGTCATAAACTGACAGCGGAGTGCAGTGATGACAGCGCGGTGCGGGCCACATTGCAAGGCCTGGCGGGCTGGATTTGGCCCGCGGGCCTTGTGTTTGACACATGTGCTCTAAGGGCAGAGGGAGGAGGGAGGTGTTCCTCCTTCCTTCTCCCATGTCTCCATCCACCAAACACCTCCACTACATTAACATCAAATACAATAGGACAATATTTTCATCAGCTCCTACTTTCTTCAGACAGAAGGATAAAGTTAAAAAAAAAAAAAAAGACAAATGCCCTTCACTTGGAAACAGAAACAGAAATAGTTATATAACCTTGGGCAACCAGCCCAAAACGTTTGGAATTATCTTATTTCTGAGGCATAGTACTACATGTTCAAAAATAGACAGAGGCAAAGAAGCATGAACAGAATGTCAAACTATGGCAGGACTCTAGGGGATGGTTGGGGGGATAAGAGATCGATGGAAGTACTTGTATACATGCATATAAACACAACCAACAAACGCAAGACACTGGGGGTAGGGGGATGAGGGCAAGTGCAGTGGGGGGGGGGGGGGAGGGAGGGAAGTAGAAAAGGCCAGGGGGAGGTCAGTGGGGGGGGGGGGGGGAGACGTGTACTACTATTTGTAATACCTTAAACTAGGGGTGTCGAACTCAATCAGAAAAGGGGCCAAAATCTAAAATCCAGCCTAAATCGTGGGCCGAATGGTTTACTGAACAGTCATAAACTGACAATGTCATAAACTGACAGCGGAGTGCAGTGATAACAGCGCTGTGCGGGCCACATTGCAAGGCCTGGTGGGCTGGATTTGGCCCGCGGGCCTTGTGTTTGACACATGTGCTTTAAACAATAAAATTAAATAAATTAATAAATAATAAATAAATAAATAAAAGACAAATGCCCTTCACTTGGAAACAGAAACAAAAGTAGTCATATAACCTTGATATAACCTTGGGCAACCAGCCCAAAATGTTTGGAATTATCTTATTTCTGAGGCATGTTATTGCATGTTCTGTGAATGAGTTTGGGTGTCCATGTAACCTCTGATTCGCAGCATTCATCACTTTACTCAATGTGTTAAACCAGTGTCACATTGGGGTTTCTGACTCAGGTCCTGTAATCCCATAAATTCAGTCCTCTGATGGGAGGCCAGGATCCCTCTGCTGGCTACACCTAACTCCTTTCTCTTACCAATTATATTGTTTACTCAGTTGCCAGCTGGGTCCCTCTATGGATGAGCTTTCTATCCAGAAAAAAAAAATGGCACAGCCCTCATTTCTTTGTGCCTAAACCTTAGCACATGATTATATTTGTCTTCCCCATACCTAGTTAATTTTAAGTATTCCAAGAGGGAATTAGTCTTTATTTGTTAGAGAAAATAAGGTATTGTCAGAGAAAAGGTTTGTTGCTTTATATATTTAATTAAAAAAAAAAGAGATAAAGACAATATCGCAGTACTAAATAGCAATTATTATTACTCTTTACAATTAAGACCATTAAATTTTAGAAATGTAAAGCGATGCAGGCAGGTGACAGGTCAGAGCCCAGGAAAGGGTATTCTACCCTCTGAGGTGGAAAGTGACAAGGGATGAACCTTCAGGTAAATGGATAATCTCTTGATAAACATTTCTTATTGATTGTGTGGCAGGATTATAATGTTTGGATTGCTCTAATATTGAAAGTCATTTTCTTTGTCATACTAAGAGAGTGAGATGAAAATGCTTTCTTCACTTCCTGAAATTAACTTTTGAAATTTACAAAAAAAGTTGAAGTCCTATTCAGTTGCTAATGCTTCGGATGGGGTATGATGAGCCTTTAGAACTATTATGATAGAGGAAAAAAATGAAAGTGAGAGTTCCTCTGAAGGAAACCAGGAGAAAAAAGCATTTCTGTAAAGTCAGAGGAGGACAGGGAAGTTGGGAGGGTAGAGAGGGCCTCTGAAAGGACACCTGATCCCAGGGAAGTTTCCAGAAGGAAGAGGGAAAAGTTGGGCAGACAGTAAGAAGGACCTCCGTTCCTACTAGTCACCTGGAAGCTGAGTCACTCAGGGGTGGTCCAGCTTGCCCTTAGGGAATTATTTCTTAGGATTCTTATTAATCAAGCAGCAAATATCAAAGTGAAAATGAAAATGTGTTCAAGGAAACACAAGTCAATATCTTTTTCTAAAAATAGGATGCTGAAAAGAGGCTGTGGACAAGAGAACAGGGGGCTCTCTCATGGAGTGATAATTATCCCAAAATGGAGGAAAGTGAGTTCTCTAAATTTTAGAACTACTTTGTTTGATATGGAATCAGGATACAGTATACAGCACTAAAACAAAGCAAAACTTGGATAATTACCTCTTCTTTGGGGCTTTTTGGAAAGGGGCACAACTGCTTCCTCTAGTTAATGTTTCTATTCTGTTCTAATTAGGGTGGCTACCAAATTTTTGGACTCACACCTGGATTCTTTGTCCTTCGGAATCAAAGAATGGAACCACGGACGGAACATGGTATAGCAAATGTGGAGCTTTATTGAAGAACAAGTATAGACTCCCACGAGGGGAGAGGGAAGAGTCCCACTGGGCTCCTCTTCCCAAGGGCTTATAAAGGCTGCAGAGCCTGGTCCCTGGGTATCCCCTCTGATTGGTCACTATTCCCTTAGACTGGTAACTATGGTAACTCCTAGGCTCAAAGATTGAACCCTCCTACCCTACTGTTTCCCTATTCCAGTGTTTTTCAACCTTTTTTGGGCAAAGGCACACTTGTTTCATGAAAAAAATCACGAGGCACACCACCATTAGAAAATGTTAAAAAATTTAACTCTGTGCCTATATTGACTATATATAAAGTAATTCTCTTGAATAGGAGTCAAATAAACACAAAGAAAGTATTTTATAATTACTTTATTATGAAATATTAAGTAAACAAAATAGTGAAAAATTATAAAATTCTTGTCTTGTCTGCACCTACGGCACACCAGGCAACATCTCGCGGCACACTAGTGTGCCGCGGAACAGCGGTTGAAAAACGCTGTCCTATTCCCTTTGGGCTTTCTTCTCCTTCAAGAATGAAGGGCTTCCTTCTCTTTATTTTTTAAGTATACTTTCTTGGCTATTTCCAGTTCCCTTGTCTTATGTAAATGCAACTGTTGCTGCTCCCTTGTCTTATGGAGATGTAACTGCACCTGGCTTTTTGTGTTATGGGGAGGTCTTTCTATTTCCAAGTGAAGGACATTTGTCTTTTTTTAAAATTTAATTTAATTTTATTGTTTAAACAGTAGTACACATGTCTCCTTCCCTCTCTCCCCACCCACCCCCCCAAAAAAAATAAAAACACACAAAAAGCCAGGTGCAGTTACATCCCAGTCTGCAGTGCCATGCTTTTCCGGAACCCCAATTGTAAAAAGTCCCTCAGCCTACCTATGTTCCCCCAAAATTCCTGCTTCAGTGTTAAGGTGGCTCTTCTGAATCCACATGTTTTCACAGAGCACAGACTTTCAGGTACTGAGCTCTTCTTTATTCCTTCACTTCTAACAAGTCTGCGTCCTCCTATGTGATCTTTTAGTGTGACATATAAAATAAATTGTATTTATGGTAAAACCTGAGAGGTAAAAATTGCCATTTAAAAAAAATATAACATTTTCTCCTACAGACATTTCAGATATGTATTTTTGTAAGCATCTGAGATGTGCAAGT
This sequence comes from Pipistrellus hanaki, assembly GCF_964339955.1. Lineage (NCBI taxonomy): Eukaryota > Metazoa > Chordata > Mammalia > Chiroptera > Vespertilionidae > Pipistrellus > Pipistrellus hanaki. The sequence continues at coordinate 39,546,484 of NC_140507.1, read as the reverse complement.
CATTTACAAAATATCTCTCTGTTTCTACTTGCTCCTAGAAATTACCATGATTCATCTGAGAATGTTCCCATGGGCAATGTCTGAGCCTTCTTCTCCTTTAGGCTGAGCTGTCATGATCCCACTAGGACTTTTGAGGGAGGGGGTTAGGTGTCATGGGGTTGTTAACTAGGCCTAGCAATTTTTCTAAGACTGGTGGTTATTGTTTATCTTAATTATATGGAAATGATTTTATATTACTTCATTACATATTTTTAAAGCAAATACTGGAAAAGGGCCATTGCTTTTTTCCCCTTAATCCCCTAGTCTTAGACATTTCACCACATCACTGAGTCTGCTACTGCTATTTTTACACTTCCATTTAGCACTCAACCTGCTGTTGCCTGTTTTCCAATGCTGATGCTCAGCACCGCCAAACAAAGAGCAGCAAGACAGCAAGAAAAGCATATATGTGTGTGTGTGTGTAGGGGGGGGGGGGGCACACAGGCACACAAGCACACAAGCACACACGCACACACACACACACACACACATACACACAACAGGAATGCTTGAAGGGAGGCTATGTTAACAATAAACCTGGAAAAGTCAAACAGATGAAAAGCTAAACTTGCAGCATCTGTTCCATCTTCTGGTCAGCCAATAATAACAAATTTTCTGAACATTTCTACCGATGGAGACATCACCATATTTTGCATTTATTTTTTTCTTTTTGGCCCATTAAAATATTTCTACTTGCACATCAATATCAAAAACCTAATATTTCTATATGTAAATTATTTGCTCATTCTCAATGACAAACTCTGTCATTAAAACCTTTTCCACTATTAATACTGGCTGCTCATGAAAACTTCCACTGGCTCTCGATTTGATTTCCCGAAGTGATAGTTCATCCTTTCCCACTTTTGAACCAATTTTATTTTAATCCGTTTCAAAGGATTAAAACAGTGACTCATTTATTTTAACCTTTCTCACTCATATATTTCTTGTGCCTATTCACTTCTTGACATCATATATTTGGTTTTCCTCGTAAACACTCTCTGATAAACTATTGTGGAAGCTGCTGGACTATAGTCAACTTCTCGTACTATTATACTTACTTATCTACTACAATCCATTCATTCATTCTGAGCCCAGCACTGACTCCTACTTACCTTTCAAATTGAACTGTAAGTCCAATCATGGACACTAATTTGATTTACCCTAACCTCCCTCACACATACCTTTTGATTTACATATTTTCTATATTAGAATTGTTTCTTTTCCTACATGAACCTTAAAAGGGGCATCACAATCCTGAGACAATAAAATTTGGATTCTCATATACAGAGCTCTGCCCTTTCTCTTCCCCTCTAAGTTCTCTTACCTACTTTTTTACAAAGTCACTTTTCCCCCAAAGCTTTCTCCAATGAATGCTAATACCTCTGGTTAATCCAAATGTCTAACAAACTGCATTTATTGTGGTGACCAAAATAGCTGTTATATATTGGAGCTAAAAACGATGTTTATGCAGAATCTTATCTTATCTTATCATGAACTGTGAATCTTTTTACACTTTTATCCACAAAACCATTTCGATAAATGAGAGCTATGCCAATTATAGCCATTGAATGTGTTCATATATATTTGCAAATGTTTAAATTTCATAAATCTTGCCTTTCACATCAGGAGGCCAGGCTCAACAGATGCTTCCATATGCTACCCCCTCTTGTTAAGGCTAAAGGTGTTAATTAAACAAATAATTCAAATTAAGAAGGTATATAATTTTTTAAATCAAACTAATTCATCTCTTGTGTTCTCTGTGTGGTGGCTGCTAACTAGGATGAGGCTTTTAGTCACACCATACACAATAACACATTGTTGTCATATGTGTAAATGTGTATAAATAGAATACTAGATACATATTAACCACTCCCATTCCATGAGAGATAGCAAATTTGGCAAAGAGGCAAACCTTTATGGATGTTTGCAAATAGGCAACGCCATTCCTAATTAAGCCTAGATAGCACTGACCTAGAACCTTCCACATGTGTTGCAGAGGTAAAAACTTACGGGACTTTGAGACTTAATAAAAGATAGGCAGGGAAAGGATGTGCCGCCAAACCTACTCTGAGGCCCAGTAAGATCACTGAGTGAAAAGACACAAGTTTCTTATTGAAATATCCCTCCTACTCCATTTCAAAGGTTCTGGCCAAGCTCAGATTCAGATTAGGACTCACAGGAAATAAAATTGGTTCAAAAGTGGGAAAGGATGAACTATCACTTCGGGAAATCAAATCGAGAGCCAGTGGAAGTTTTCATGAGCAGCCTAGAATCAAAGGTGGCAGGTCTGCAAAAAATAGTGCAGATCAAGTGGCTTTATAGCAACTGAGCTAACAGGTGTAAACAGAGAATGCTTGTTAGGAGTCCCTGAACAAAAGAGAGCAAGGCTTTACTTGTGGTTCTTAAGTGTTTACTTAATCCACATATGTTTTGTACACTTAATTGTTAGCACTGCTTGAACTATTTTGCTCCACAACACTACCTACCTACCATAATGGCTCCTGGATACACCATGAGTGTATACTGCACTATATCCAGGTCTAGTGCAATGACAGGCACATAAATACAGGTGAGTATTTATTGACTGCATAAGGAAAGGGAAGTAATGAGAAATATCTTCTACTGGAATCTCCAAATTTAATCCCCACCATTTTCTACCCTGATTTCTACATGGTACCCTCTGACTATGGGGTCAGTGAATGGAGATCCCTGGAGGGCAACTTGGGAAAGAAAAGAGAGCTATTTCAGAAAATGTATTCTATTGGTTCTCTCCTGGGAGCTTGCCTCTGGCTGGCTGTGTCCCTTGACTGGTCTTCTTAAAGACTATAGGCTCTCCTTGGTATTATGGCTCTTTGGAATAAGAATTAATGGTCTAGATTTGATGGTGTTTGTCATTTATATCAGTAACATCAAGTTCATTTTCCCTTGGAAATATAGATATGTAGAAAATTAAACTAAGAATAGTGCAATATTATAATCCTGATTTTGGAAACAAAAATGCTATTATGTTAGACCTCCTTATTATATGCAAATATAACAGCATGCACATACCAGGATAAAATTTGATTGACACAAATTGTCTATGTGAGATGATTTACACAGAGGTTTGCTATATAATGTATCCCCTAGCATTTAAGGTGAGCATTGGCAGGAGATAACTGACTGAGGTTTTGGAATTTGTCCATCTTCCTTTCTCAGTAATATAACTAACATCTGGTAAATTTGGGCAGAAATGACATGAGTATATGCACATGGGACAGTTGTTATTGGCTGTGGGGAGAGGAACAAGCTAACAAAGAAACCTCAAACAGCAAGAACAGATGTACTTTCCATTGCCAAAATCCCCTATGGAGAAAGCAGATTCCCTGCATTGGGAAGTAGTCTAGGTTAGTTCCTCTAGTTAGTGAGAAACTAGGAGTAATAGGAAAATGGATCAAAGACTGGTAATCAGAGTCTATTTAGAAAGGATGCAAAATGTTCAACTGGTCTTATCAGATATGATGATAGATATTATTATATAGTCCAGACATATCCTATTTTCAATCTGGTATGAATTAACTTTAAGATTAACACTCTAAATCAGTGGTTGGCAAACTCATTAATCAACAGAGCCAAACATCAACAGTACAGCGATTGAAATTTCTTTTGAGAGCCAGATTTTTTAACTTAAGCTTCTTCTTCTTCTTCTTCTTCTTCTTCTTCTTCTTCTTCTTCTTCTTCTTCTTCTTCTTCTTCTTCTTCTTCTTTTTTAATATATTTTATTGATTTTTCACAGAGAGGAAGGGAGAGAGATAGAGAACTAGAAACGTTGATGAGAGAGAAACATCAACTAGCTGCCTCTTACACACCCCTTACCGGGGATGTGCCCGCAACCAATGTACGTGCCCTTGACCCGAATCCAACCTGGGACCTTTCAGTCTGCAGACCGAAGCTCTACCGCTGAGCCAAACAGGTTTCGGCTAAACTTAAACTTCTTCTAATGTCACTTCTTCAAAATAGACTCACCCACTCAAGGGGCCAAAGAGCCACATGTGGCTCGCGAGCAGCAGTTTGCCGACCAAGTGAAAGTTGTTAAAATTTTTCTATAAAGAGTCAGAGAGTAAATATGTTAGGTTTTGTGAGCCAAAAGACAAAATCAAGAATACTAAGAATTGCCGAGACCAGTTTGGCTCAATGGATAGAGCGTCGGCTTGGGGACTGAAGGGTCCAGGTTCGATTCCGGTCAAGGGCATGTACCTTGGTTGCGGGCATATCCCCAGTGGGGGGTGTGCAAGAGGCAGCTGATCGATGACTCTCTCTCATCGATGTTTCTGACTCTCTATCTCTCTCTCCCTTCCTCTCTGTACAAAATCAATAAAATATATTTAAAAAAAAAAAAGAATACTAAGAATGTAGTTAAAAAATAAGAGAGAGCAACCAACTTCCACAAATTTTCAGTGGATGAGATTCAAAATATCTACACCAATAAAAGAGAAAAATGCTAATTAGCCGTACCTTCGCTACACCCACAGCCAATCAGAGTATGCAAATTAACCCAACAAAGATGGCAGTTAATTTGCATATGCTGAGGGAGGGAGGAGTGAAGACTGAGGACAGCATAGAAGGAAGAGGGAGGAAAAGCAGAAAGCAAGGTGGCTGCCAGAGGAAAAGCGTGGGTGGGACAGGGCGGGGCAGGTGGGGGGCAGTGGCGCTAGCTGCTTGCAGGAATCTTCCTATAATAGGCCCCTAGTCTATACCAATAATAACCTAGGGCCATCACAACTGAAAGCACTACTAAACACCTGGGTCCCAGTGGCAGAGGCAGTGGCAGTGAGAGTCAAGGCCAGATCCATCCATCACCAGTTAGAAGGCATCTCAGGGTGAGGACAATCACCTCAGCCAGAACTCCAGTGGCCTCTCCTCAGAGGCAGCCCCTTTCCTCCATGTGCACTGCAGAGGACAGACAGGGATGCCTAAGAGGCTGGGGTCATGGTGCCCCTTCCCTACCCTACTTCCCCTGGCCTCCTTCACCTGTGACCCCACAGAAGGGTATGTATGAGAGCCCTTCCCCTGCTAGCTCTCACCACTGTCTCTGCCATCCCTCAGCACACAGGCATTATAAACTTTCAAACTTGCCCTACTCACTTCCTCTCACCCCCTTTCAGGGCCTCTGGTCTGGATGGGGCCTCTGGAATCCAGGGCTCTGGGGTTTTACAACAGAGCTGGGGTGGGAAAGGGTAAACAGCTCTAAAGATGGCTGATATGGCCAACCCCCTCTACCCCAGCCTGCCAGTTCAGCTCAGAACGTGGCATTCAGAGGGGATCCCTACTTCCCCAGCAATGGTTCTAGGGCCTCGGCCCCAGTGCCAACCTCCTCTCCCACTTGGCCTTCCCCACAGCTGGTGCTTGCTGCAGCTCCACGTGTCTTACTTAACCACCCCTTCCTTCCCTGTTCCTACGAGGAGGTTGCATCTTTGAATGTTATATTCATACAAACTTTGTAACGTTTTGGGGAAAAAACACACAAAACAAAACAACGACCAAGAGAATGCCGCAGTTAATATCCAGAGTCCGGCTCAGGAGAAAGGAGAGAAGGCAGAATTCCATAAGTTGGCTGATGTGAAGGTATTTCTGAGTGACTGCCTGGCGGGTGACAGCTGTGTGACTGCAGAGGAAGGAGTCCGAGTGTCTCAGCAGAACACCAAGGACCTCCGTGTTCTGAACCTTTGCTCTGGTTTCCAGAGTTCCCTGCTCCCCACCTGTTGGCCCCCTCCCTCTGAGGGGCGCCGCCATTGTCACATGGGTGCAACTGGAGTATGGTGTCTTGAGAGGATTGTCCCAATGTACGTGTCCTTTTATCTGGCAATGAAAACATCCCAAAGAACAAGAATGGAGAAAGACTGCTGTCCTTTAGGCAAAACAAAAACAAAAACAAAAACAAAAACAACAATCCTGGAAGTGTCCTGTGAAGAGCTGAGACTTGGTTCTGTCCACGCACCTCAGAGAGATTGGACCCAGTTTCGCCCTGACTTTACCCACTTATGTTACTCTTGAAGGTGTCTTTGCCACAATGTGAATAAACTGCCGCCTTTTGGAATAGGGGCTCATACGAAAGTCTGCATTCCCAACTTCTCTTAAAACAGATCTATGTTCTGCAGCTGTGGCCATCGTCCTGAGACCAGGTCCTGTCACTCGGAATCAGGGGGCACTGGAGTGGAGTCTCCCCCACCCCATGGGCCTCCCGCACCCTTTTACATTCAGGGATTGAGTTGAGCTCACTTTGGGGGAGGCCTGGCAAGGGTGACAGGTGTCACAGGTGGAAGGATGGAGAATGGAGAGGCGGACACCCTGCTCGGTCCCTCCCTGGGTGGGATCAGGCAGATGAAGGCCGGCAGTTGGGTGAGACAGCATCCTCTGTGTCCATCTCTCATGGGTCTGGCCACTCCCCTCAGGTCTGGGCAGCCCTCTGTGTTCCACGACAGCATGCTCTGCCCTCACATGCTGCTCGCCCTAAATGAGAAGGAAGAGAGCAGTTGGCCCACAGACAACTAACTACACAGAAAGAGAGGGCTCATGGCTGTGGAGCCCAGTGGTGGTGGTGGGAGTCTCTCCTGCCTTCGTGGCAGCGCTAAGGATCAGTGAGCTCAGTGGTAAGGAGCAGCAAGCAGGAAGGTGGTAAGAAGTGAGAGATCCCCACACTGCGAGAGAGATTTCCAACTGTTGGCTTACCTGGTAGGCAGACATCCCCTGAGGGGTCCCGGACTGCAAGAGGTGCAGGCTAGGCTAAGGGGACCACCAGCCCCCTTGCACCAATTTTGTGCACCAGGCCTCTAGTACTACTAATAATAACAATTGAGTTAATTTTTGTGTAAATAAACTCTATTAATGAAGATAATTAAATTCCTTCTTGGGGAGGGAAAGCATTTTAATTAATTAGAATTCTAAGTGAGTTCTCTGTCACCATGGTGGAAACATGGTGTTATCTCCTACAATGTCTTCCTTGCTTCCCTGAAATTTCAAGCTGGGAACATACTAGGATGTGTTTCTTGCCTCTCTCTTATTTGCACTTACACTTCCCTCTATGTGTTGGTGACTTTTCATACAGGAAAGCTGGCTATAACACAGGCTATCTGTTATAACTCTCTAAGTTTCATTTCCAGCTGAACTACTCATTGGCTCTCTTACCTGTGACGACTTACTTAATGTCTCCGTTTCAATTCTCTTACCTAAAAATGAGTTATGGTACCAACCTCACAGAGTTGTTCTAACGATTAAATGAGCCAATAAATGCCAAGATTTAGAAGAATGCATGGCATATTATAAAGTATTCCATATGAATGTCATTTTTCTCCTGATATTTTTCAACCATATAAAAATATAAAACCATTCTTAGCTCTGGGTCCATATAGAAACAACCACACGGCCAGGTTCAGCCCACAAGCAACAGTTTGCAGATGCCTTCTCCAAGTGCTATTTCACTCCACCTGTCTTATTTCATGCCACCTGTCTTACTCTCCACTTGTTACACATAGAGACCTGTCTACCTTTCATCCTTCCAGTGAAATTGAGACTCAACAGCGGGATATACATATTACCTCTCCAACCACATGGAGGCTGTGTCAGTTTTTTCATAAGAATGATTTTAATCTAAATTCTGTTCAGAAACTTTGAAAGAAAAATTATGTTTCTCCTTGCATTCATTGCCATTCTCCAAGCATGACCATCCTTTATCTTTCCTCTCTATCACTTTCATCCTCACATTAGTCCATACATCATGGCCCCTAGTTTATTTTCCATCTTGATGTGAAGACTTCTCCTAATATTAATTAAATTAGTATTAAATAAATTCCACAAGGCCAATAATCTTCTCCATTCTACTAGTAGCCCAAATCATTGCACCACACTGGTCCTCAAAAATAATTCCTTTCTTAATGTCCTTGCAATCAGCATATGCAACTCTCCATTGAATTCCTTCACATGCATGACTGACATTGGTGCATGGGATACCATATTATTCAACATTCCAATGCTTGCTGTTATCTTGAAGTCATTTAATTTTCTTGTATCTGACTCAGGTAAACATATTAACCCCAGCTCCTTTATCTCTTAAATATTACTTATTATCCTTCTCCCTATTCACCTTTATCACTTCACCTATGGTCATCCCAAGTCTAAAACATTACACTTCAATTTCACACTCTTGCATTATTTTTTGTGAAGAGTATTTATGCAATAATACAATCACAAAATGATTTAAAGCATTATGGAAACTTATTACTAGGTCTTACTCTAGTCTGGAGAAAATACTGAGCTGACTTGAGAAATTTGAGTAACAGTTACTCATCTTAAGAGATAAGAGAAAAATTTCAGGAAGATAGAAAAATATATTGATTTGCTGAAGCAAGAAAAAGAGGACAGTATAGTTGAGTCACAGAAGTTGTATGTATGTAAGAGATAGTAAACGGTCTGAGATTTGGCTTGAGATAATGGCAGAGACCAAAATCAAATAGCCAATGTTAAGGATTTTGGATACACCTAGTTAGTTTCAGCAAGATCACTTGGCTTCACTATGAATTGGAGAACAAGAGAGAAGAAAGGTAACATTGGGGAAACAAAAATATATTTCAGTAGAATAAGGAAGGAATTTTGGTAGCTTAGATTTCTAGCAGAAAGTGATGGTAGGAAGTTGTGGCAGTGGGAATAAAGAGTAGAGGTAAGATTTGAGAAAATATTTATAGAGAAAATCAATGGGCCTGGATTATTTATTGGATATGAGGAGTGGAGTAAAATGAGATATAAGCCTTCCAAGCAGTTTTCTAGCTTGAGCCATAAATAAATGATGATGTTATATGTTGAGGTAAGGTAAAATTAAAGGAGAGCATCTCTGGGAGCAAGAGAGCAATTGGTCATGATGAGTTTAAACTAAATATTAGAAACCAAACTGGAGAATTTAGCCAGATCAGCTGGGGAAATATATTAGGTGGTTTCAGAATATGAATGATAATTGAAACAAATGTGAGATTCAGCCAGACATAATCCTAAATACTTTTCCCTATCCTCTTTACATTTTATATTCTACCAGTTATTAAATCCAATCAATCCCATTCCCTAAATACCACTTTAATCCATCCTCTTACCTTCATCAGACTTCAGGTGCACTGGTGTGGACATTCATCATCTCCCTTCTGGGCTGTGAGAGTCACACCTCACTCCTTAGTCTCACCCCTGTTCAACCTACTTATCTACACTGCTATCAGAAAGATTGATCACAAAATTAAATTCACCATATTCCTCATCTGCTCAAAATCTTCCATTGCCTCTCATTCTCCTGAAGGATGAAATTTACATTTCTTTGCACAGCACTGATCTAATGATCTAGACCTCACAACTTACCCAACATTTCAAGCTCCTTCTAATCTCTATAACTGCATGATTGCTACTCACATCGCCTCTTCTGCTTGGAAGATACTAGTACATTCTTAGTCCTCAAGTCCCCCAAATATTTTCTGGCTAAACACAGGTACTCTCGTAGGGTCTCAATGCCTTTCTCTCTTCTTGCTTGTGCTTCTGTTTGCTTTCCAGCACACCCACTATATAAGTAATTTAAAGGTAAGGCATCCACAATGTCTAATATAACATATAAGTAGGCATTCAAAAACTTGCTTTTGAATAAATGAATGTTCACATTTTAGTGTGGATATATTTTTTTAAAATTACACAGCAATACCTGACAACATAACAAGATATAATGTCAGCTTCTCCATTTCTAGAAAATTATCATAATCTCTATATAACATTTTATTTGTAAGAGTTAAACATAATGATGCAATTTATATTAAAACTGTTAATTCCATAAGATCTTTTTTTATGGATTAACTTCAGATGACATACATTCTATTAAAATAAAATATTGTGCCATTGCTTTGAATTGATGAAATACATAGTGTATCTGAAAAGAGGAAATGGTATATTAAAAATGCCACATATGAAGACACTATGTAGAGATTTCAAAAGCAAACCATAGTTGAGTGGAGACATCTCATATCATACTGGTGTGAATGGATTTCATAGTCTACCATTCTTGTTATACTGTGCACTTACTTGTTATATAGATCACTCCCCAAAGGGCCTCCTATGAATCACCTGGCAGATTTCATTGAGCCCTAAGTGAATTTTAATGGGGTGAAAAGACAGTGAAGTCACAGTACTATCTATCTGTAGGTAAGGTAGAGAATAAAAGTATAATATCCTCCTCTAATGGTCATTGGATACACTCTTGATATGGTACCCTGACCAGTAAGTAATTCAATCCCTTGCCTCTCTCCTTCTTCACAATTAGTGTGCACTTCTAAATTGAACCAGTTTAGAGAAATGCTTGACCACAGATAAAGCTTGTACTAGTATTGGTTCTCTTTCCTGAGTTTTCAGGAAGACTGTATTAAGGACATACATATGTGCTAGAGTCATACTTTCATTAAAAAAAAAAAAGGCTGTTTGAACCTTGATCTTTATATTCAGAGGAAATAATATTAAAATTGATTTGAGCCCTATCTGGTTTGGCTCAGTGAATTGAGCACCCGCCTGCAGACTGAAGAGTCCTGGTTCGATTTCTGTCAAGGGCACATACCCTGGTTGTAGACTCCATCCCCAGTAGGGGGCTTGCAGGAGGCAGCCAATCAATGATTCTCATCATTGATATTTCTCTCTCTCTCTTCCTCTCTGAAATCAATAAAAATATATTTTAAAAAGCAGATTTGAAATTTGCTTCTATCAGAAGGAAACAATTCAATCATATGAAATTGCCAATTGTTGACTACTTTTGGATTCTGCAATGGCAATTTCATATCATTTAACTTGAGAGTTTCTAGAGAAAATTTACAATAAGAGTACTCTCATTGGTTTGCCTGGTCTGTCAACTTATATTCAGAAAAATATTTATGAACCATATTACTAAAATTGCATAAAAATAAGTACATATTCTAATGATGGAAAACAACACTTTTGAGGAACATTAAATATTTCCAATTTTTCAAACATAGTTTAAAGGTAAGGTTCACTTCATTCATTAAAAACTGTGAGTAATATGTTTTACTGAATTCCAAATACTATACTCCTAGCCTCAATATATTTAAGTGACAAAGACCAGGAACTGTATATTTCAGGGAACCTTAAAGAACCTGGGATACAAATACTTCTTCCTGCAGCATTTGGATAAACAGCATGAGTGAAAATAAAAGTATTGCGCTTGGCATCTTGTCTGGGTCTTGGTGGTAAGATTAACTAGAAATGAGATAAAACATTTTCTCCTTCTTGGTTGTCCTTTCATAGGAAAGAAAAGGTCAATTTCAATCAACTGGCCACTTTCTATCACTTGAGTCACTTTAAATACTGCAGGTAATTTTTTCTTAAATGAATAAATACTGTAGGTTAGAAGAGATTTTCAGTAGACCAAATTACTAGAATGGAATATTTTCCTAAATCAAATTTTACCATATTATTATTGTGACTTGTCAGTATTATTATGACCTGTCAATTTTTTTGTAAAGTACATTGTGAAAGCAGTGGGGGTAGATGTATAGAGAAAATCAGGAGAGATTCCTGAAACAGAATTGATCTTCTACTTTTATGTCATAGAACATTTGAATTATATATCTACTAATAACAATGCATGTATTTTCTATTATAATAACAGGATTGGGGGAGACTTCAGCTTGATTGTAGGGTAAGAAACTTCTATTTTCTTTTTAAATAAATAGGTGAATCAAGAGCATGTGAATTCTTGCAGGAGAAGTTTCATGTATGTACTGCCTTGAAAGCTGTATCGGCTCATCCAACCACTCAGATTGCTGACCCCATGATGCAGGGCCCACTTCTTACTCACCAGCAACCTTTCCTCCCCATCCTGAACAAAGGCAGAGCTCCAGATAATAGCCATGCATACATAAAAGGAGAGGAAACACCCGGTAAAAATAAATTCTACAATCAAAGGCTCCTACTGCTTCAGCATGGCTGATTAGGTGGGATTTGGGAAGGGTAGTTGAGGGCTGTTTTTTCTTCCTGCCTTTACAGTTCTACAACCACAATGGCTCTCTAGTGGGATGCTAAATTAAGAGGCATTTTGTTTGTATTGTTAGCAGCTAGATCGAAACAGTCACAGAGAAATGCTTTATTATGGTGAGGAAAGGACCCTTTTAATAAGGCTCTTAGGAGACTGGGTTTTAATGACGCTTAACACAATGTTTTAAACCACACACTGCATCTACATGTTATTTCTTGTTAAATGCTGGTTATTAAACAGCAGGCTGGCTCCAGATTGCCTGCAGAGGGTAGTTAGGGTTGGCTGATACATCTCTGACAATTTGAATAGTTGATGGAGTGACAAGTGCTGTTTGCATTTAAAGGATTTTACACTTTAGCATCTGCACATTGCAGCAGTGTATATTATTACCCAGTGTACTTCTACACAATATGCTGAAGGGTTAAAGCCAATTAAGCACAAATGTAAGTTTCAATTTCTTTTAGAATTCTGTGCCCTCATCCAAACTTAGCTTGCTTAAGCCGCAATGATTTTCTTCACTAATTAACCCAGGGATCTCTGCAGTGAATTGCTGTTCAAAACTGCAGACCAGAGAACAAGTCAGGGAGATGAAGAACAGAATGTGCCCCAAGGAAAGATGTAAGCAATAAAGCAATACATGTTTATAACTGGGTTGTTTTTTTTAACCGTGTAGAGGCTTAGCTTTTTAAAAATTAAAAAAACAGGGAGAACAGTGTTTTGCGCTGCATTTATTTTTCTCACAATTAATCTCGCAGCTTTTTTGCTCCCATCCTCTCACACCTCAAAAACAAGTCACCCTCTGGGTCAAGTACACCGTCAGATGCCAAGGAATCAAGGTGTACAGTCTTTAGATGTTAACTTTCAGCAGTAAATGTGCTTTTCTCTAGATAGCCTGCTCTCTCTTTACATCATTTATTTTGGGATCTTGCTTCAAAGTGATAAATTCTCTTTTAAATTGCTTATTTTCCTGTAACAGGTGTGAAAAGAGAGCAAGACTGCCTGTCACATGGGAGAGATTCTTAATGTGAGGTGCTTCTAGGTCGGGTCAATAATTGGTCACCCCTTCTGTATATATTCGTTCTATTATCTACACTCTTGAGGTTATTTCAATCCCATCTTTAAAGTAGAAATATTATATAAATGTTGTGCTTTCATGTACCTTTTCCCAACTTTGTGTTCAGTGAGGGCATATTGGTACCTATATATTAATCATAGGAGAATTTATCCACAGAAATCAGAAAATAATGCATTCAAATCCTGTCCTATAAAATATATTAAACTTAAAGTTTGCCTTCTCCCTAGCTGTTGAACTGTGGTTAAACCTAAAAGTATGTCTGTGTCTACAGCTATTACATTCCGAATAACTCAAAAATTTGAGCAATATATTTCTAATGTTCGAAATCCATTATCCAATTCAGCAAAGAAATTATTCATGTCATTGATGAAAGAACAAAGACTTAGGACTTTGTTGTTTTACTTTCATCTTACTCATTAGAGTAAACTAGCATATGAGCCAACTTTCATGTCAGAACTATCCTTATAGAGCTCCATTGTTCGGCATTTACCAGCAGGCTATAGAACAATGGATTATGTGTTCCACAAACTGCATGTCCCAAAATGCAGAAGACATATAGTAAAAATGGCAAATGTTCATAAAGAAACATAAAAAAAATTGGAAGGACATAAAAAGTAAAATAAATATACTTATGATGTCTTAGCCTACAAAAGATAAGACTCACAATGTATATTACAAACTTTATACTTCCATGGTCCTAGTAGGTGGTCTCATCTATGGAAATGGACTAAAAAGGCATTCACCTTTCAACTTAGCCCAAGGAAGAATTTAAAAGTCTCTGGTGATTTCCCATTGACATTAAGATTAAACTCAAGATATTGTATATCAGTGCAGATTGTACAGTTTATATTGGGGATTCATGCATTTTTAATTCCTGAAAGCTCTCAGATATGTTTCATGAGCATGTAATATGAAGCATCTAACCTCAAAAAGTTTTCTAAACTAGGTGAGTCTTTCAGGAATATTTCAATACTATGGCCATGTGAATCTAATATTTAAGATATTTATAAACATTTATTTAGTATCATCAAATTTTATCAATTCATTATATATATGTGTGTGTATAATGTATACATATATGTACATATATACAGTATATACACTGAGTGGCCAGATTATTATGATCTCTGAATGCATAATAATCTGGCCATTCATTATATTTCTATCTCAAATGGGTACCAAAAGTATTCTAGACTTTTGCTGGAGATCAACCGCCTGCTTGCCCTGAGCTTTCTATCAGCCAGTGCAAATGGGAAAATTGATCAGGTGCATGATTTATAGTATCTTTGATATCAAATAAATGAGGTACTCAAGAGAAGTACACTGAGTGTCAGATTATTATGTGTTCAGAGATCATATAATCTCACCACTCAGTGTATATTGTATGAGACACAGTTCTAGGAACTGGCATGAAAATCAATAACAAATCAGATACAACCTCTGGCCTAATAAAGCTAAAAATGAAAAAGGAATAAACATATGAACAAATAAATAAGATAAGTTTTAATAGTAATATGCACTAAAAATAAAAATTTAATAATATAGGGGATAGAGAGCTTTAGGTTGGAGGGGAAGAGAGTTTACTTTGGCTAAGAATGTAAGGAATGGATGTCTTACACCCTCTCTGTGGAGATATTCCAACAAAGAACTGAATGATCAAAAACAGTGAGCAACTGTAACAGTCTAGAATATGAACAGAACAGAGAATAGCAACTGTAAAGGTCCTGTAATAGGATTGGGTGGTGAGTATTTAAAGGAAGGCCACTGAGACAAGAAAGATAATAGTCACATCAAGATTGAAGAGAAGGGCTGTAAGGCTGCAGTCTTGTAGTGCATGAGAAGGAGCTTGTTTTAATTATTTTTATTGCTTTGAAAGAGGTAGAGAGAGGGGGAGAGTAGAAGAAAGAGGAGGGGAGGGGAGGGGAGGGGAGGGGAGAAAGAACCTTATGAGACCAGGAGGTCACCATTCATTTCCAGTCAGGGCACACACCCAGCTTGTGGCTTGATTCCCAATCTGGGGAATGCAAGAGGCAGCCAATCAGATTCTCTGCCTCTTGCATGCATGCCCCAGACTGAGGACCCAGCCAGTGCCCTGATACCATGACTGGAATTGAATGGTGACCTTCTGGCCTCATAAGGTCAATGCTAAGCACTGAGTCACACTGAAAAAGCAGGAGTTTTATTCAGATGTAGGTAAAAATGGACAAATGAAGCAAGAGATGCATAAATGTGTTTATATTTGAAGCCAAATCAGTAGTATGCTCCTTTGTCTATGCCTCTAGATTCTGGATACACATGACCTGAGAATCTAATAGCTCAAGCTCTCTAAGCTTTAGTGCTATAAGAGGAATAAGGAATAACACCTACCTATCAGCCTGTGTGAAGATAAAATAAGATGTAAAATCCCTCGTATGTTCTATGCTCAATGGGTTAGCTAATTTTATGCAAACTAAACTACATATATTTTACATTTCACCTTCCAGAGTCAGTGTCTCAACAAATTATTTTATTTATTTTGTAGAATTCTGATTGAGACAACATAGTAGACATTTTATAGCCAAATATTAGGCACATCAAAAAAGAATATTCCAACACTTAGCTCATTCCTTCTTTATATGCTAAATAAGATAGTTAAATAAGGATATTTAGAGATTTTATTTGTAGTCAATTAACCAAACTTATTTAGAGCGTTTAATATTATATAACTTTTTGAAATTGCTTATATAAAACCAAATTCACACATGCACACACAGAGAAAGAAAGTGAAAACATTGTCCATGATCCTGTCTTATGCAAATACTCACTGTGAACATGTGGTTCTATACTAACTTTCTTTAAGGCACATGTGTCAAACACAAGGCCCGCGGGCCAAATCCAGCCCGCCAGGCCTTGCAATGTGGCCCGCACAGCGCTGTCATCACTGCACTCCGCTGTCAGTTTATGACATTGTCAGTTTATGACTGTTCAGTAAACCATTCGGCCCGCGTTTTAGGCTGGATTTTAGATTTTGGCCCCTTCTCTGATTGAGTTCGACACCCCTACTTTAAGGCAACTAATTACTCAAATGCTCTATCTAGAGAAGACTTCTCTATTATGGCAACATACTTGATTGTAAAGGTATATTAAAGAACTTTCTCAAATTTAACTGGGAATATTTTTATAAGAAGAGGATAAATATTGTCTACCACAAAGAGAAAATATTTAAAAGTATAGCATCCAAAATATAATGTAAAAATATAGGTATCAGTCACCATAGTTGATGTGAAGGGTAGAGTAAAATAATCAACTCAATAGTTATAGCATTTCAAATAGTTTCACTACCACGAAGCCCACCCAGTCACTTATCCAAATTAATGTTATGTCCATACCTAATGAAATCAGATTAATAGGAGACTAGTTGAAGACATAAGAAAGTTGTTATAAAATTTGTCTCTCTTAGTATTGACAAAACTTTATCCTAGTGTGAAGAATATACACTGAGTGGCCAGATTATTATGATCTGTGAATGCATAATAATCTGGCCACTCAGTGTATATCCTATATAATAAAAGGCTAATATGCAAATTTTTCCCTCCACCTGGAGTTTGACCAGCAGGCAGGCCAGGCAACTGCTCATGTCCCCTACCCCTGGCCAAGGTGGCCAGACCCTATCTGTGCACAAATTCATGCACCAGGCCTCTAATATATTTACTGAGTGGCCAGATTATTATGCATTCAGAGGTCAATATATATGCCAGTTATTTGCAAATGCCCTATTTAAATTTTATTAAAATTTCTTTTTTTTTGAAATTTTAATAAAATTTTTTTTAAAAAATCTGAGTTTCAGAAGAGTTAAATGATTTACTCAACATCACAGAATAAGCTGCAAACCTTGAAGCCAATCTTTGCATTTTTCATGACACTATACCATGCTCTAATGTTTTGTTGTATGAGACACAAGGAACATAAAGGTCATGCCTTCCTTTAAAGAGCATGTTCTCTTTGCAACCATTTTGTTTTTAATATATTTTATTGATTTTTTACAGAGAGGAAGAGAGAGGGATAGAGAGTTAGAAACATCAACGAGAGAGTCATTGATTAGCTGCCTCCTGCACAGCCCCCACTGGGGATGTGCTCACAACCAAGGTATATGCCCTTAACTGGAATCGAACCTGGGACCTTTCAGTCCTCAGGCCAACGCTCTATCCACTGAGCCAAACCGGTTTCAGCTCTTTGCAACCATTTTGCTGGACCAGCACTTAGCTGTTTCCCACCGCATCTAACCCTTTCCCCTGAATCCAGATTTGAGAAAACATGTTTATGCCTCTGTAATGCAAAAGTGGCCCTTTTTTACTAAAAAATTAATATGAAAGGTCAGAGTTCAGAAAGTATTCAATATTTTTACATTCTGCCATATTTACATTATCTAATGTTAGTTACACACATATCCTCCACTCAGGTGCAGGAACCATCTTGTTTATTCTTTCTGAATATTTCTCTGATTTTCTCCTGACTTCTGACCTCAGTAAGTTACTCTCTATCTGTGGATTATATTTACTGACCTTACCTGGAAGGGTGGAATAACTAGTCAGCCCAGTAAAGCGGGAGCAGAATGTAGGTAAAACCAAAGGATTAAAGATTAGAAGCCTTTTCAAAATAAAGCACTCAAATTAAGCAAAAGGATAAGTTCAAAATGTATCATCAGACTCGTAGAGAGCCAGTATATTATTTTAGAGTAGATATTTGGAGCTGGGATTTGTGATAGAGCAGGAATCAAAGAGAATAGAAGTGGGAATTGCCTTGATCAATTTTAGACCCTAGTCCAATAACTCTCAGAGGACTTAAACATTGCTTTAGTGTTTGTTTCCTTGGATAGATTGGTATAATTTTTAAAAAGCCTCAAGGTAATAAGTTGGCATTGAATAAATGTTTAAAGTGTATGTCATGGGAAACCATGCATGGTCTGCTCTTCACAGCCAGATATTTCATCATTGAACATGAAAAGGCTCACCAATTTTTCTTCCACCTTTTAAATGATGGAACTTTTGCCTTCTCCAGCATTTTTCTAACATTATATTCTTCTGCTCTTTTAGTGTTTCATGTCCCTCACCAATCACCTATTAACTCCCCCCCCCCCCCCCCCCCTTTCTTCAAGCCATTGAATCCCTACCGGGTACTTGTTCTGAATATTTCTTTTGTGCTTCCATTGAACCACAAACCTTCCTCCTCTGGTCTTTCCCTAGCTCCCTCCCTCATATATTATTATTATTATTTTTTTACCATCCTGGTTCCTACACGCAAAGAATAAAATTCATCTGTTTACACTTGAAAGCAACATGGCCTCTCAGTGTGACCATGTTTTCAAAATCATTTAAGCCTCCAGGACATTGGTCAGTTTCATAAAATTTTAACTTTTTTTTTTTTTTTTTTGTAAACCATGAAAATCTTTTCCATGTCCTTTTTGTGTGTGAATAGTTTCTTGTCACTTTTGAATATTAATCTAAACATAAAATAAAGATTGTTTTGCTTTACTTAGAGTTAAAGAATAGTTTTAAAGCCATTTTATATTACAAAAAACCATATATTCTAACAGATCATTTTCCTTTTCTTTAATGGTTCTGTTGTCTTAAATCAAGCAACAGTATCACAACTGATTAGGATAAAAAAACTTTTAATTACAAAAGTCTCCTAAGCTGTTTTTCCACTCCTCTTTTCAAACCTCATTTTACAAATTCCCCTTCCTATCATTGCCAAAATTGTTTATTCTAAAAGATAATTTGGTCATGCCACGCTTCTGTTTGTAACAGTTTAGCATTTCCACACTTCCTATACAGTATGCAGGCTCCCTGGGGTGGCATCAAAGCTTTTCATCATAAGATTCCTCTCATATATACTTCATCTTTATCATGCTGGTAACTATATATATATATATATTAATTATTGATTTTTACAGAGAGGAAAGGAGAGAGATAGAGAGATAGAAATGTCGATGAGAGAGAAACATCAACCAGCTGCCTCTTGCACACCCCCTACCGGGGATGTGCCCGCAACCAACGTACATGCCCCTGACCGGAATTGAACCTGGGACCTTTCAGTCCGCAGACTGATGCTTTACCACTGAGCCAAACCGGTTTCAGTGCTGGTAACTATTTTAAAGATATATTTCTTTTTACTGATTCAGAGAGGAAGGGAGAAGGAGAGGGAGAGAGAAACATCAATGTTGAGAATCATTGATCAGCTGCCTCCTGCAAGCCCCCAACCCAGGCATGTGCCCTTGACCAGAATCAAACCTGGGACCCTTCAGTTCGCAGGCTGAGGCTCTATCCTCTGAGCCAAGCCGGCCAAGGCTGGTAATTATTTTTTATCGTTATCTAAAAGTGTGTTCTGGCCCTAGCCAGTTTGGCTCAATGGATAGAGCTTCCATCTATGGACTAAAGGGTCTAGGGCTTGATTCTGGTCAGGGGCATGATCCCCAGCCCTGGTCTGGTTGGGTCCCGTGTGGGAGGCTATCAATTGATGTTTCTCTCTATATAACTCTCCTCCTTCCTTTACTCTCTCTAAAAATCAATGAAAAAATATCCTCTCGTGAGGATTAACCAAAACAAAAATAAATAAACAAATAAATAAAACTGTGTTCCATTTCTGTGCCTTTGATCACTTTTTTATATTTGAGCCATAGCACTGTCTCAAATGCTGCCACTCTCTTCTCCACCTACCAAAACTTCGCCATGATTCGCAACTTAGTAGAAGCTTCATCACTTCCACAAAGGCTTTCCTATTTCCCCAAAATATTGTCTATTGCTTCCTTTGTGTTCCTAGTCTACTATGCACAACATAGTTTTACTATAATGCTCTTTTATATTACAATTTTTTACTACCATGTCAGTTTTCCTTAGATAATAAACTTCTTTTTAAAATCTTTTTAAAATTGATTTTTTGTGAGAGAGAAAAACATAGATGTGAGAGCAGAACATTGATTGGCTGCCTCCTACACACCCCCTTCTAGGAATCAAACTGCCAACCCTTCAGTATACAGGACTATGTGCAACCAACTGAGAAACACCACCCAGGTCAGACAATAAACCTCTTGAGGGCAGGAGGTATATCAGATGTACAGTTATAATATAGCATTAATTATTGTACTTAGAGCATTTAATAAACTTAGGAGTTTTCAGTGTAAAGGTAGCACAGGTAAAAAATAAATTTTAATTTAAAAGTGCATATGGGAAAGTAGTAAATATTTAAGAGTGTCACCAGTCAACAGGGGGAAATTTACTATGAAACTCATTTTTATTCCCCCTTGCATAGCCTTTGAGAATGGTGAGACTTGCTGGAATTGTCAGGTATTCTAGAAGACAAGAATGGCAGAGTGTAATTGGCAAGCTCTGATGTGAGAATTTATGGTAGATTGCTGAAGAGACCAGAAGCTCCAAAGCTGCAATAATTTTCTGTAATTTATTTTCTGTATTAAATAGATATTCATTTTTAAACTGATTTTACAATCATAAATTTATGTGCTTTTTCTTAAGAAGAATCCCCCAACTTTATAAGCTTCTGACTCCACAAAACTCTACCCACTCCTGCCAATCAGGTAAACATGGAAATAGTACTAAGGTGGGCAATATTCAAATTATTTAACAACCA
The DNA here is from genome assembly GCF_964339955.1 of Pipistrellus hanaki. Taxonomy (NCBI): domain Eukaryota; kingdom Metazoa; phylum Chordata; class Mammalia; order Chiroptera; family Vespertilionidae; genus Pipistrellus; species Pipistrellus hanaki. The sequence continues at coordinate 39,525,710 of NC_140507.1, read as the reverse complement.
GCAACATTAATTTTTAGAGAAATTAAAAACTTTAAAACTATATTCTCTAAATAATATTGAACAATATCATCCAATACAGTCAAGGTGATTATGTATATAAACACACACACACACACACACACACACACACACACACACACATATATATGTACACACACACATATGTACACACACACATGTGTGCGTGTGTGTGTGCGCGCGCGCGCTGATTTTTCATTGAATTATTCTGATTCTCAAAAAAATCGTTAGTGCTAGATTTGTTTGAAATGACTCTCAGCGTCATGGTTGATGTAAGGGAAAAACATGAAAATTTCCAATACTTTCTCATTAAATTGATAGACACTAGGTGATTTATATTCTCAATTTCTATTAATATCAACAATAGTATTCATGATTCCAAAGCTTCTTTTGTTTTTGGTGTGTGTGTGTGTGTGTGTGTGTGCGCGAGAGAGAGAGAGAGAAAGAAAGAAATATTTTACCCTTTGTTCTTCCTGTGTGATCTACAATAATAATCTGCTTCGTGATAATATTTACTGTTGTGTTGCTGAAAATTAAATGAAAGAGAAGTTGGGTGCTTCATTTGGCTGGAAAAAGTTTAGCTACATCAGAAAGCAGGTCTAATTAAGCAAGTTTATTCTCTCTATGTAAAAGGTAAAGTTGACTCACACATGTGGGATACACATAAAGCTCTTGCTTGTGCCAGTCACATGCATGTCTCCGTCTGTCATTGTTGATCATGAATTTGGTTGACGGTTCTATTATAGAGAAAGGGCATATAGTGATATTAAAATATTTCTTCTGCCAAAACTGGTTTGGCTCAGTGGTAGAGCGTCGGTCTGCGGACTGAAAGGTCCTGGGTTCGATTCCAGTCAAGGGCATGTACATTGGTTGGGGGAACATCCCTGGTACGGGGTGTGCAAGAGGCACCTGGTCGATGTTTCTCTCTCATCGACGTTTCTAGCTCTCTATCTCTCTTCCTTCCTCTCTGTAAAAAATCAATAAAATATATTTTTAAAAATATTTATTCTAATTAATTTCCTTTCAATGTGCATGAATTCAATGTGCACCAGGCCACTAGTATTTTAATAGTTTTTATTATTCCACCCTACAGTAATTGGTTAAAGGAGGCCAGCTTATTCATAACAACAAATTAGTTCTTTGTCAACTGCTTACTTCTACCTTAGGCAATGTGTAATCTTTTTATTTGTCTTCTTTTTCTTAAAACAAAACAAAACAAACAAACAAACAAACAAACAAAAAACCCTAAGCACTTGTGTGTGATGAGAGTTAACATGACTATAACTCTTGTTTGTATATGGAGTTCCACAGAGACAAACGAAGTCCAATTTATTTTGTCAGGTAAAAGCTGCAGAATGTGAATTATGTTGATTTATAATAGACATGTCACTTCTAACCGTCCGTTCTTCACAGTCTGCAAAACAAATTCGGCTAGTCATAAGCATCCTTTTCACTGTGCACACGCTCCACCTTAACCTTGTGTCCCCTGCAGGAGATTCTCCGTGCTGACTTCTTCTGGGCTGACATCGCCTTTGTGTGCTGGGATTTAAGTTAACCTTTTATTCTTTTATAACAGATGCTACATACACTCCAGTCAGGGATTTGGTTAATTGCTTCTCTGATGGAGAGACCATCCTCAGTTGTAAGGGATTTAAAAAGATTCAGGAAATCAACAACAGGTAAATTAGGAGAGGATCAGAGACTTCCCCACAGGAAAAAAAAAAAATGTAAATGTTAAAAGCTTGATCTAATCCTTGGGCTCATGCATATTTCTGAAATAGGATTTGTCAACTACAAATGCAAAATAGCTTCAATTTGATACTAGTGACTTTGTTTCATAGGCTGAAACCCTCAAGCAGCAAAACTGACTGCCAAGGATTGATGTAAAAGTATTGACAAAGCAGAAGGCTGCGCAGTGAGGACATCCTCTTATAAGGCTCCACACAGTGAATCTGTAATTACAGCTGCGGTCTCTGAATACCACATCTCTGGGCCACTGGACTGCTAAACTTCCCTTCACCCTTCACCCCTCCTAATAATTAAACAGAAAAAGGACAAAGAGAGGGGAAGGAGCTAATTAATAACTGTAGGTAGGAATACTTTATCTGAAACAAATAATCTTTGTGGGATAAGGGAGGAGGAAGAGCCATCATAAAAAGGACTAGCTAAGGTCCTTCAGAGCTATATAAATAACTAATGGCCCCTGTTATATCTTTCATTAAATCCCACTTCAGTGGTATATACAGCTCTACTATGACATCTTAGATAAAAACATGCTGCAGGTGAAATGACCTCACAATAATATGGTGTGAGGTGAGAAAGTCAAGTCTCTTAGTTAATTGTGAAGTCTGTGAGACCAGAACAAAGGCTGATCATGGGGAAAGAGAGGGAGGGAGGAAGAGAGGGAGGGAGGGAGGGAGCGAGGGAGGAGGAGGAGAGAGAGAAAGACAGAGGGAGGGAGGGATGGAGGGAAAGAGAGAGAGAGAGAGAGAGAGAGAGAGAGAGAGAGAGAGAGAGAGAGAGAGAGAGAGAGAGAACGAACAGGAGAGGGAATCTTTGGGTGTTTTACAGTAACTTTCCAAGATGTTGTGCCCTTCTGCTGACTGACAGACAAACATCTTCCCAACACCACCCCAACTTATGCTGTGCATGTGTCCATCTCCTCCTTTGTTCAACCCACAGTGATATTCAAGGAATTGACTCATGGTTACCTGGGGCATGAAGCTATAGCTTCCTGGTGAAGTTGACCAGGTGACTATGCTTATAATGTCTGGCCTCCCCTTTGCTCTCTTGCTGCTATTAATATTAATAAACCAGCTAATTATGACTATAACACATTCACCCACCATTCCCTTCCCACATATTAAGAGGCTGGTGTTCCATTTCCTCTTACCGGCTCCTGTAAAGCATGTGTTTAGTTTATCATCTCATTATTATTGCTGGCAAAGCACACATGTGAACCCTACCTCAAGACAAATGAACAGTGAAGACTCTAGCATGTTCTTTAGCAAATTATAATGGAAAACCCAAATGGAGACTATTAAGACATGTTGCAATGGAACCAGAGGATCGAGATCTAAACAAGAAACACCTTTATAGTCTTAATCAGGAAGACATCCTTGATGTCTGCAAAAGCAAGGAAGAATATATAATTGACTCCTAAATGTTAGATATGGCACTGTCATAGTGATAAAGCTACAAGGAACTAATATATTATTGTGATAATTTATTTTCCTTATTGAAGATAACTATGTGACTGACTCAAGTTCATTGTTTCTACTCCCAACGTTTATGTCCCTTTACATAAAGACATTTTAATTAGTGGAGTTGAAATAAGTATCCAAATATTGCATAAGTAGAATCTTCTTGATGTGCACTTATTTGAGAGGGGTTAAATTATCAAATTTAAGACAAAAATATTGATCATATTCACCCAAAGCTACTTATATTGTATCTTATATAATTGTACTGTTAAATACAGCCTATGTATCATCTTCAAGTATCCACATTTTAATATCCAAGGATGGTCCAGCATGACAAGAGACTGGGTACAAGGAACTGAGAAAGACTGCAGATAGGTGGTGAAGGAAGTAGAGATTTCCTCCTGTCAGTTAGGCCTACCTGCCTCAGAAACATATTTAGCCACTTCAGCCATGATACTAATAAAAGATGACCACAACAATATGTTCATTCTCAATGGCATGGATCTAGAACTATTCTAATGGCATAAGTCTACCTTTACAGTGTACCCTGATGATAAGGAACACAGGTTCTGGACATAAACTGCGGGCTTTGCTAGCTTTGTGTTATAATCAAGTTATTTAACTTATCTGTAAAGTTCTTGTGAGGGCTAAACTAATCCATATCTTACCTAATAAGAGAGAAACATGCAAATTAACCATCACTCCACTTCATCCACTCAGAGTGAGTGTGCAAATTAACGCAACAAATATGCAGGTTAATTTGCATAAGGAGGTGCAGAGCAGAGCGAAGCCTGCTATGAGGGGAAGGGGGCGGTGGAGGGAGCTACTGGAGTGGTGCTCCAGACAGAAGTGAGGGTGTGCTGGCTCCCAGGGGGCAGGGGAGTGGGGACTTGCTGGCTCCCAGGTGTCTGGGAGTGAAGCCAGGGGCCTGGTCTTGCACAAATATCGTGCAACGGGCCTCTAGTAAGTAAAATACTTAGAACAATTCAATTTTCAAAAATTATTTGCTTTTTATTCCAACTTATAGTAAAGAGGTCACTATTTATAGGAAATTTCTGTTGAGAAGCTTAAGAAAAGCTACCATGTACCCTGATTTGGCACACTGACAACAGTGTGGATAATTTAAAATTAACATAATGCTACCAGAACATTAAGTTTAGATAATAAGTTGTGCATAGGTTGATAAGCATTCCCAAAATAATCTTAATATCTTTTAAGAGACTAGAAAGTAACACTTTAAAATTAAGTTTACATTTTAATAAATCAGTCAATAAAATGTCTTTAAATTCTGTACTGGGACTATGCTATTTCTATGCCTACCTCAGGAAAACCAAGATGTTTCAGCATCAACATCATGAATAGAATATAGACAGACAAGGGTATGCTATCAAATTATTAATATAGTTTCCTTTTAATATAAAATTGAATAATGTATAAAGTATAGAAGAAACCAAAGAAAAATGATTTATCAATTTATTTTGCACATGTCCCAAAGAGAAGAGTTTCCAGAGCAGGAGGCAAAAGCATCCCAAAGCCTTGGAGATTATATCTCTACTAGAGGCCCAGTGCATGAAATTTGTGTACTTGCAGGGGTCCTCCAGCCTATCCTGCACCCTCTCACAGTCTGGGAGCCCTTGGGGGATGTCCTACTGATGGTGTAGGCCTGATCCCCATGGAGAGGGGGCCTAAGCCATCAGTTGGACATCTTTAGCACTGCCATGGAGGCAAGAGACTGCATCACCACCACTGCGCTCACCAGCAGTGATCCCAGCTTCCGGCTGAGCAGTGCTCCCTCTGTAGAAGCACAATGACCACCAGTAGGAAGCTCCTGCATTAAGTATCTGTCCCCTGGTGATCAGTGCACATCATAGTGACCAGTCTTTCTGCTGTTCAGTTGATTTGCATATTAGCCTTTTATTATATAGGATTTTCATTATTATGATCATTCAACTATATTTACTCTGTCTAATCATAAATATACACTAAGAAGACCATTTATGAGATTGTTAAATATACTTTTATTTATTTTTTTATTTTTTTTTATTTTTTACAGAGAGGAAGGGAGAGAGATAGAGAGCTAGAACATCGATGAGAGAGAAACATCGACCAGCTGCCTCTTGCACACCCCCTACTGGAAATGTGCCCGCAACCAAGGTACATGCCCTTGACCGGAATCAAACCTGGGACCCTTCCGTCCGAAGGCTGACACTCTATCCACTGAGCCAAACCGATTTCGGCTGTTAAATATACTTTTAAAATATAAATCTAATCTTGACATTCTCTCTCTTAAACTGTCTTCTGTATTCCTATATCAATGACTTAAAAAAAAAAAAAAGGTGAGGATTACACATTCCTCAGAGATAAGAAAAGAGAAGGAAAAAAGAGAGGGTGAATGAGAAAAAATAAAGGGTAAAACCATGATGAGCCTGAGACACTAAAATATTTGGAGGTCAGACAAGACAAAACCAGTAAAGGAGATGAAGAAGGAGCTGGTGATGTAAAAGAAATACAAAAGAATCTGTCTTTGTATCCAAAAGACAAAAGAATATTATAGAGAAAGGAATAGGCAAAAGTGTCTAATTCTGTTGAGAGTTTGAATAACATGGGAATGGACACAAGGTGACCATTGGCTTTGACACAAGGTGATTGTTATGATATCATCAAGAGTAGAGTGAAGAGTAAAGAATGAGAAACTAGGCGATAGAAATTCTGTAGAAAGATCAGTAACTTTGAAAAAGAAATGGGAAGGTGACTTGATACATGGATCAGAAAAGGTATTTTTAAAAAGTGGATTCTAAGCCTCTGATGGTCAATAATTTCATTTTGTTCATTACTCAATACTCAGTGCCTAGTACTATTACCTGCACAATGTTCATTCTCAAAGGATTTCTTAGTTGAATGAATAAGTAAATATAAGTATATAAATGACTCATGGTGAATAGGATTTAATGTAGAGGGAAGTTTATGGTTAGAAGAAAAGCAGCCATACCTGCTTTCATGCTTAAATCTCACCTTGATTTGTTACCATGTCTCCATGTCTTCCCATAGGAACACATGATTTTCTTCCATTAGTGAACTTCTCCTTTTTATTTCACCTTGTTTCACCTCTCATGGAGGCCCTTCCAGATCCATACTTGTATTTTGAAGTTCCTGCTTTTCATAGGGCTATCATTGTTTTTATTTGGCTTTCATTCAACTAGTCAATAAGTTCCTTAATGGTGGACACTATGACCTATTTGAATTTTCATCTCCAGTGTCTAGCAAAAAGTCTGGTAAAACTCAGACATCAATACATATTTGATGAATAAATAATAAATGACAGTCCTACTGGAAATGCAACATGTTTTTCACTCAACACATCTTCTAGTCATCTTGGTATTTCTCTTTTATTTCTGATTATATAATATCCATAACTGCATATTAATATTTTGATTTGTTAGTTTCTTGTGGGTTGGTGAGCTTGACCCAATTTCTTACAATTAAAGGTAACAGATAAATTCTTTTTCTGGATTACCTACATTAAAAAATTAGAACCCTAATTTCAAAAGGCATAGGCCCAGCCACCATCATTTTGCACCAATTTAGCCAGCGAAAGTATAAAACTAATAATTTATGATGTCATCTCACAAGTTTTGAATACAAATATTTCCCTGTTTTATTAAGAATGACTTAAAATCTTAAAATTAAAATTTTAAATTATATTTTATTACATTTCATATGGTCGTATGAAATGTAATAAAATATAATTTAAAATTTTAGCAGTCGTATATTACCAAACAATAAGACAATAGACACTATGACAGTATAGAACAATTTTTTGCATTACCTTTTTAGTTAATGTCTAGGTTAGATTTTTTCCTAATTATAATAGTCCTTCAATCATAAATTCTCATATCTAGTCTGTTATAGAAATTGTCTCTAAATGAATTAACTATAAGTTCATTTAACATCTACTCTTATATCTCTTGGCTTACAGAATCTACCCTGTTTTGAAATATTGTATTTTTTCAGTATCTATATTCCTCTGGTATTTCATTTCTATTAATATTCAACATGAAATACGATGCTTTTAAATATCAATAACTGTTCCAGTTCATCCATAATTCATAAATTTATTTTTACATGTAATCTATAGGTATTGGTATTATCTATTGATTCTGGAATTAAAATGAGATAGAACAGTGGCAAGAAGAAGTGGAAAATAACTGTCAGTTTCTGTAATCTTATAAAAATCAACTGGTTAGATGCAGTTCATATTAGCTCCATGTCAAGGAGAAAAAGCTATCAGAGGCACCCCATGGGTCCAAATTCCATTGTATTTATTTTATTTACATTTTAACCATGTTTGATAAGTTGAAGTTCTTAAGAAATACTGTATCATTTGCAATATAGGTTGCTGAATCTTAAGAAGGAACTAGTGCTCACCATGACAGATGCCATTTTCAGCAATGAATTTTAAAAATATTTACAGCTGCCAGTCTAAAAATATGGTTGTGTTAATAGAAACGTGATCACATTCAAAAGTGGGAAACAATGCATGGGTGAAATTGTATGCCTTTCTCAAATTCATAAAAGAGCAGTTCTGAAGATAACAGAGAGTTATCCTTTTAAGGGCTAAGATATTTTCATAAAGCTTTATTTAATTATCCTAATACTTAATGAAGCCTGAATTTAATGTAGATAAAAATATTTCACTTCTAGAGATGCCTCAAGACATTTATCACACAGTATTCCATATTATTCAATATAATGTTAACTATGGCTATCTATATTTCAAATACATACAAGTGAAGAAATACTTTTTTTAATCATGATAATATCACATTATATTCTATGAGATGTCAATTAATTGAATTATATAAATGATAGAACTAAATATAATATTTAGTCTCACATTTCTTAAGATGCTTTGTATTTATACTAAACTAGAGGCCCAGTGCACAGATTTGTGTACCGGTGGGGTTCCTCAGCCTGGCCTGCACCCTCTCCCAATACGGGACCCCTCGGGGGATATCAGATAGCTGGTTTTGGCTTGATCCCTACAGGCCCAATCCCCACAGGAGGGAGCCCGATCCTATACATTGAGCATCTGTCCCCTGGTGGTCAGGGTGCAGCATAACAACCGGTCGACCAGTTGTTCAGTCACAGGCTTTTATATAATGGAGACACATTAAAAGAATATATAATACAGTGCTCTTGTGTTTTATTCCACTGTAAGAGTGACAGACACGTACAGACTACGCTCTTCACTCTTTCTCACTCAGTCTACTCCAGTCACTTATACCTGTACCTTCCAGTGTTTGAACAAGATAGCAGAACCACTATGATTACCACCAAAAAAGGGATTAATTTGACTTGAAATAATTGTGAGAGATGCTCATGTTCATCCTTACATAACTGTGATCATCTGCACCACAGCACCTTTGCTCTACTCTTTCTGCATCTTCTTTTCCCAAGCCTGCTAAACTCTGGTTAAGGAATTCATTCAAGTCTCAACTATCAATAGAATCTCCTCAGACTGCCTAACCACCCTACCCAGCAAGGTATCCTCCATAACTCAATATTCCTGGACCACAATTTACTTTATTCACAGGTCTTAACATTTCTTGGCATAATAAGATAAATTTAATAGATGAATTGTGTATTAATTTTCTACAAGCTTAATGGAGGCTGATTTGTTTCTCTTGTTCATAATTAGTTCCCTATAGCCTAGAATAGGACTTAGCACATCAAAAGCATTAAAAATATAGTGGTTGAATGAGAAAATAAATGAATGACCAGCACAGTAGTAACGTTAACAGGAAAAATAAGGAAGACAAAAGGAAATTATCACAAAGCACAGTAAAACATTTTATTAAATCAACAGAAGATGGAAGACATAAAAGGAAAAAACTTAAAAATGATACAGAGAATTTTCGGACAAAGTGACAAAATGAATTCTGTTTTTTGTGGAATGCTAGGCCCCTCATGGTCTGGTCCCATTTCCCTCTTAGTTTTGGTGAGAATGACCTCATGCTCTGTGCTCCAGCTATAATGTGGTAATTATAGTTTTTTAAAACATCAAGCTGCTTTTTCTCGTGCTGTTCCCTGCACGGGGGAGATCATTACTTACCATTGGCCATATTGTTATTGACAACCTTTGTTCTCAACATTGTGTCTACCCTTCTCACAATGACAACCACTTCTCAATAGACATGTCAGCCTTCAACTTTGATCTCCAGCATCATCTCCTTTAGAGAAGCTTACCTCCCTATTCTTTTCTTCCCCCAAAGAGAGCTATCCAGCTCCTTCTCTGCCTACCTACTATAATCTATTCAAATTTTATCATGGTGTCTTCACCAGCACCTCATCCTAAACTTGTTTACATTTCTATCGTGGCCAGCCAACTGGGGATTTCTTAGTAGCAAGGATGCCTTTCACTCATTGAATTAGGGAGATTTGAACAAGAATATATATATTTTTTAAATTAAAGAATGAGTCTCAATTAATCTGGTTGATTTTTAGAACAAATTTTTTAAAATGATAGAAACAATCAATTCAATAAAAATGTGCTGATTTATCTTCAAGCTACCATGCTGAGCATCAAGGATATAGTGAGGCATAAATGAGGCTTCTGTTCTCAAGAAGTTCAAAATCTATAAAGAGAAAAATATTTTAAAAGTAAAAGTCCAATATACTTATATACATGATAGAAAATTATATCCAAGTGTCATATATTAAAATATGTAGATTTAAGTTTTATAAATACAAAAGGAAGAGATGACTTTATGACGGAATCAGTTCATATAGAAACAGGTATACCTGGAAAATCCCAAACTAATCTTAAGGTTTCCATTGGAATTAAAAAAAAATGTGATATTTCTTAGATTCTGCCACCTAGGTATCAGTAATACATAATTCAGTGATTAAATGATCAAAATATAAATTACTAAAAATGGATGACTTGCAAAACTGACTGAAAATGATAGAAAAAAAATTCAACCAATGACTCAACTAAAGGTCTATATGTATGCTTTGTTCTTCTATAAAAATACACAAATGTTTTTAATATTTTGGCATTGTTCTCCTCTACCCTCCTCCCTACCCTGTGCTGTAATGCATATTCAGGTAATCTCAGCTCATCAATACTAAAATCCTGGAATACAATTTTGAAGTAATGATCATCTAACAAAAATTTTGTGATTGAGTAGAGGGCATTGAAAGTATATTAAGAACATATTTACATCACGAAGAGGAAGAGAGCCACAGTTAAATATTTGAGAGTGGAGAGAGTAAAATAAATGTTGAGACTTGCCCTTTAGAAATGTGGTACAAATATGAAAGAACCTTAGCAATCTAAGATGTCACTTGTCACACACACACATACACTGAAATTGAATAAAAATGGTAAATGGTTTTCAAGAGCATGTGAACAGGTTTAAAGTAGTCTGAGAAGGTCAAATGACTGCTCCCCAAGAGACCTCACATAGTAACATTAATTAGGTAATTTCACCCTGTTCAGTTCAGATGTTGGTCTTGAGTTTTGCTGAAACTAGATCTGTCAAGTGTCTTAAAGGTGAGTATGCCTCCTGAAAATACTAATAAGTGATAGAAGGTATAAGCTAGTACAATAGCTAACCAGCTGACCTCAACTCTCTCTTCCAGAGTTACTTATATTGGCACTTTTCCCTCTCTGATTAATCCATTCAGTCAGGATTCTCTTCAATGTGAGAACCATTCTGTCTCTGCTCTTATCCAACCTGAGTTTTATATTTCTAAAGTTCTTGGAGGAAAGGGGTAGGTGTGAAATTTGGCATCACACATGTACCACCTAGTACATATTCTAGATTCTAGAATGGCACAAACTATTAAGTCAAGCCATTTTCAGATTTATGATTGGTGTTGGTACACACACCATATTTTCCATGTATAAGACTCTATTTTTTTTTTCTAAAATTGAGGAACATCTTATATATGGAAGTCATCCAAAGAGGGAGCTGCCTGGGTTTGTAGCTACCTATACCTTGTTAACAGGCTTCCTCCAATCACGACTCTCATTGTCACTGATGTCAGCTGATGCCATAATTGGAGGTGGAGGTCAAGAGTATGCAGATGCATTCTGAGCTGATAAAGATATAAAAAAATAAAAAGATAAATACCAGTAAATGGTTGTCTTACTCTGCAAAATTCACACTGAATGTAATCTGCTATGCAGAAGAGCATGGGAATCGAGCTGCAGAGAGACCATTTGGATCTCCTCCTACTAAGTGTATGGTCAGACAGCAAAGAAAACAGGAAGAACAACTCCTTAAGATGCCAAAAAAGAAGAAGGCCTTAAGAAGAAAACCAGCAAAATGGGAAAAATTAGAGCAGAGGTTTAAGACTTGGGTTATGGAGCAGCAACAGATTGGCTTATGTATGTCAACCAAACTTATTCAATGTCAGGCAAGAATGTTTGAAAAAACAAAACAAAACATTATTGATTTTACAGGAAAGGCAAAATGGTGCTTCAATTTCATGAGGAGAGATGGTTGGCCATGAGAACAAGAACAAAGTTAGCTCAGAAAATGACACCAGTTTATAAGGATGATCTCACATATAGAGACAGTGACTCAGAAGACAGCAGTGATACAATAGAAGTTGAAGAAATTCATATTTCTGGACCTAATAGTGATGAAGAAGAGAGCAATGATGCAACAGAGACTAAGTAATGTGATATGCTGCATAATATATGGTACTGTACATATATATGGTACTGTACCTATATATGGCATATAAACATTACCTGCAGTAATCCTATATAATAAAGATGTAATATGCAAATGGTTGTTACACTGTGAAGCGTAATGACCGACTGTGTAACGACTGAATCATGGATCAGCAGGAGGATGGGGCATCGAGTTACAAGCAGGTGGCAGAGAGCTACAGGAGGGGGCAGAGCAGAAAGCTATGAGGGGGATAGGGGAGCAATAGGAGGGTGGGACAGTGGGTAGACAGCTACTGGAGGGTGGCAGTAAGCTACTGGAAAACTACTGGTGAACTACTAGTGCACGAATTTGTGTGCAGGGCTACTAGTTACTAAATAAAAAAAATGTGTTCTGTTTTATGTTTAAAATATTGATTTCTTAATTTTGGGTTGGAAAAGTGGGGTATATTATACATGGGGGCATCTTATACAAAGAAAAATATGGTAAGAAGATGGAAGTTTTTCAAGCTCTTTTATAGCCTTTTGAGAACCTCTGCATGCCTACTTGTAATGCTAAAGACACCCTCTGAACATCTTTATGTGTGACATTGATAGTATTAGTCCCTGTATTTGGAATGTGTATTAAACAATAAGGAAAAGTGAAATATATTTTTATTGATTTCAGAGAGGAAGGCAGAGGGAGAAAAAGAAAGATTAATGATGAGAGAGAATCATTAATCGGCTGCCTCCTGTATGCCCCATACTTGAGGGTTGAGCCCACAGCCTAGTCCTATGCCCTGACAGGGAATCAAAGCCCTGACTGAAAATCAAACCATGACCTTTTGGTTCATAGGTCGAAGCTCAACCACAAAGCCATACCAGCTGGGCTAGAGCAATTTTCAATATATTACTATCAATACTAATGTCAATTGCCCCCCTTCATCAGAAAGAAAAGTTATTTTAAAATGTGTTGTATATATGTTCACATAGGGGGGAAAAAGTTGATTTATCATTTTTCTCTTTAACCCTGTTTCCAATATATAATGCTCAAACTTCTTCTAATGTTATCTTCTAATCATGAAATAACCATCAATGAACCCTCACTGGACTAGTGATAAAGTAAAAAGGAAGACATTTCAATGGTTATATTATGTGTGTATTATACCAAGACCATGGTAGCAGCCAAATAAAAACCCCAACTAGATGAAAAATGAGTGCATCTACAATGAAACCCATGTCCTGAGCTCAGTTCTATATTTTTAAAATTGGCTGAGAGTCTCAATGAGACTTACTCTTCACTACAAAATGTCTTATTATCTGTTGCTTTAGACCCAGGCTTGGAGTATCAAAAGTAAATAATGGCCTCATACTTTTCATGAAGCTTTGGTAATGCTCCCCCAAAGGCTACTGGTAATGACATCTTGTCAAAAAGAATAGAGGAAACATTTTTTCAATTCCTCTGGAAATAGTTCTACACTGATTTCAGAGATGTGGTCATGCACCTGGCCAAGCTGGTCAGTGGACACAATGCCCTCCAGCTCTGTGAGGCCAATTATACCCTCCGTGTCAACAGCAGCCCCAACACTCTCCTCTACACTTCTGATTGTCTAGGATCACAACTGCAGTGATGTAACTGATTTCACTGTCACAGATTTGGTGTGTTATGCTCAAAGTATACACGCCAGATATCTTGACATTAAGATGCCTAATAATATGTGTAAATGTATACTAGTATGTATTTGAGTTCAGGTTTTCTGTCACTAATTTGTTTTCTTTGGAAAAGACATTCTTTGTCAAGAAAGATTTTATTGCAACAATCTATAACGCCAAATGAGATAATTTTAGAGCTATTGAAATTTTCATTCAGTTGGTTAAAAAATGGATTTGTGTAAAGCTGGATCCAGATTCTGGCCACTCTGCTTGCATGCTGTGGGAATTAAGGAGCATTACTTCATATCTCCAGACCCCAGAATGTTTATCTGCAGAATGGAAATGATAGCACTCACCTTGTAGGCTTATTAAAGAATATAATCCACATAAACCACTCAGAGTGTCAGGCATGCAGGATATAGCAAGTACATATTAGCTTTTATCTTTAATTTTATTACTGATAAACATCTTAAGTATGTTTCAGCAATTATGATTTCTAAGAGAATCTTATCTCCCCTATTACAGTTTTTGGTCTCTGCTCTTTCTTGATTTTAGTGGATTTTCTTAATATACGTATTTCAGATAATAAATTTCCATTTAAATTCCTTTGTAGTGGCATAAACACTTAAAATAATAATAGTAAAATCTTTACCATATGTGTTTACCCTTTAAAATTAAAATAAATGTAAGTGGCTCAAAACTATTAATGTCTCTGCAGTAAGATAAATAATGTATAATTGTTAGCATAAAAACAAACATTTTGAAACATCATAAAGCAATAACTATAGCATTAACAGTAAGTTTATGTCCTCTAACCATAGCTTCCCTGTGACACATTTGGTTTTCAGTAAAGATAATGACTACTGCTCACTTGGGTGGCTAAAAATATTCTCCTCACCTAGGATACCACTACTTCTGAACATGGTTTTGGAATGGCTGTTAGTTTGCTGAAGTCTTCCCAGTCAGTTTGTCCCCCATACTGAGATAATAGATAGTGAACTACTTCTTTGTACAGGTTTGAGCCCTCTGGGAAGTGTGGGTGGGAGTGGCTGTCCTATGTCCTATAGTTGAAGAGAGAAAGATCCTTCCCAAGGTCTACACATGTGATGGCTACATGTTTCTATTGATTGAAATGAAATAACATTTGAAATGCATTTCCTCAGTTGCAGTATCCACATTTCATGAGCTCCTTAGCCACTGATAGCTAGTGGCTGCCATCTTGAACAGCACACCTGGAGAACATTTCCAATATCACAGACAGCTCTACAGCAAAGCCTGAAGGCAAGTGCTACACACCATCCCCAGCATATAAGAAGTCAACACTGACTTCTCATCTTGTTTTTACAGTTGTTGATGTAATTTCCTTCCAAAAATTTGTCCTGATTTCTTATTTACTGATTTGTTGTTTATAACTTTATGAATGTGATTTCCATTTGAGGAGGAATGATAGAAGAATGCTCCACATATGGACTGTTATCCAGAGAAATCTATTTGTTTATTTTATTTATATTTTATGTCATGTTGATAGTTAAACTCTTTCTCATCTCTACTATATACTTAGATACACTGTGGCTTCTCAAAACTCCACTGACCAAATTTTATTCCATTTAGAAGTAATTTAAAATAATTTTACAATATTAAACTGCCTAGTTAAAATTTCAGAACATTTCCCTGAAACATCCTCTTATAAGTTCATAAGATTTCATTCACAGTGCTTTTAATATTAATATCTTGTCCTTTCCAAGACTCTTATTATTATAGTTATCAAGAGAATCCTTGGGCTATAAGACTTTGGAGAATAGTACCTTTGAAACATGCCAAGAAACTGTCCCTCCCTAAATTCTGATGATAAAAGGCTCCTAGGGAAGGGCTGCATTAAATGTTCAGATGAATCAGCTTGCCAAAGAGCGCCAGCTGTTTATATTTGGCGGCAGACTGCAACAGAATTCATCTCATTTGCAAATCTTGGGATATGGAGATGCAGATAAATGTTAGCAATATAAAGCAGCAAATGTAGAATGAGCTGTATTCTTAGTATTTGGAGAAAGACTTCATATTTCATATTTGTGCATATGGAGCTTTGAAACCTTATTCATAAACATGCTATCTGAGCAACATGGCACAGGAGACATTTTTAATATGGCCAAAACTGTATCCAGATACTTTCTTACATAGCATTATATACGCAAATATTTTAACATTGCACTTGTAAAAAATGTGAATAAAAATGACATTTAGCAATGGAAACAAAAATATATTTGCTGTGTTGTCTTAATAGAATGAGTGTTGTCTGTCAATCAAGTGTCACAGATAAAAACATTACTCTCTCTTAGAGATGAAAAGGTCCCCAATCAATATATAAGGAAACATTAGTGTTTCCTGGGGATTTTTGTAAGTTCACTTGATTCACACATTCACTTCTTAGCCTTCACAAAAGAGTAAGTTCAGCACTAAAGAGGAAAAAGTATACTAGTAAGAAATTTGTTTATGGGTCTGAAAACAAATGCCAGGAATTCAAAGGACTGGGTGATAACACATTTTTAAAAAAATATAAGATTCTATTTTAATTCAAGCAACTTTTTATCTTATTTGGGAATAGAAAAGCCTTAATTCACAGTAAAAAAAATTACTTGTCCTTGAATGGAAAGAAATTTATCCATTATCTTATAAAATAAAAGCCAAATATGCTAAGTGTCTGGTCATCTGTTCAACCAATCAAAGCATAATATGCTAAGGTCTCTCAACTGCTATGATGTCCACTGACCACCAGGGGGCAGACACTCCAACTGGTAGGTTAGCTTGCTGCTGGGGTCTGGCCAATTGGGACTGGTGAGACAAGCTAGACATGCCCTGGAGCCCTCTCACATCAATCCTTCCCTGTCTGGCCAACCTGCACCATTGGGGTCCCTCGGCCTGCCCTGCACCCTCTCACAATCCAGGATCCCTTGGGGGATAAGAGAGCCTGTTTCAGCCTGATCCCACAGGCCAGGCCAAGGGACCCCACTGGTACTTGAATTTGAACACCAAGCCTCTAGTTACTAATAATTAAGCAAGGCAAAAATCTGTTCTTTTATTTGCAGTTGAAGAGAACTCATTCCAATCTGTTAATCAATTCATTCTCCCTACAGCCAGAAAGCTCTTTTAAAAATACAAATGTGATCACATGGAATTATTAATTAAAACAGTACAATGGCTTTTGTTTTCCACAGGAAAAACATCCAAACCTTTAACCTTTAGCATGATCTACAAAGTACTGCTTGTTTGATCTTTCCTGCCTCTGCCCCTGCCATGACACCCAGAGCCTCAGAGTGGCCATCCAGTGAGGCAACATATGAATATTGAATGAATGGATAAACAGTATAATTTTCTTTTTCTCAGATAAAAAGCATCTGGAGAAAAGAGATGACTAGGATATATACATTTGTCTCACCACCCCATGTAAAACAGGAATACCTTTGTCCCCTCATTCTCCATCTCCTTATCATGTTTCATTTTCCATACTGTAAGTATTACCTATCATATATTGGTGTTTATACATTAACTTCATAGGGGATGATGATGTCTGGTGTATCCACTGCTTTATCTCCTAAGGGCTTAACAAGAATTTGCCAGACAGCAAAAACACAATAAATTTCTGTTGGATTAACCAATGAAAGAATAGTGCTACTCTGTAATCACTCAGTTGGGCCAGCACTTAAATGGTCAGAAAGCACTTTCCAAGGCCACTTTGCCTTCAGTTATTATCTTTCTCCTCATCTACCACTCTCCAAGTTATCTTGCGAGGGACTCATTTATTTATTCATTGCAAAGATCCTTTTGTTCTTCCCTCACTTTAAAGAGCTTTCTTGGCCATCCTGGTCTTCTCTATAAAGTTTAAAATACTTAGCACAGCCTCAAAGGGTGGCCCCTGCTAAAACTGCAAGATGAACTCCCACTTTCACCCTCACCTTGAGTGTCACATCCAGGCCACCATCTGGCAGTCCTTCTGGACCACCACGGTCTCCCTCACTCACGGCTGTGTCTTTGCACAGATCAGTTCCTGTGGCTAACTAAGCCCTTTTTCTTGTATAAATTCTTACTTTTCTTGCAGGTTTGTGCTTTGGAAGTAACTTCCTCTGAAAAGGCTTCTCCAGACCTCAAATATTGGGGAAGTGCTTTCTACTTTCCATATCATAGTACTTACCCTCCCATCACTTAATTGCATGCATGTCTGTATTTCCCCTAGACGGCGATACCTTTGACCGCAGGCGTAATCATTATTGCACATGGTGGCTGCACACAGGTACAATATTTGCTAAATGAAGACATGGAAGCAAATATCACATAATTCTAACTCAGTGTTTATAGGCAGTTCCTTTTAAGATTGGGACTGGATATTTTTTTTTCCCCTTCGGACCAAAAACAATACTGGGAATGTGAAAAGGTATTACAGGTTAGCAGAGACAGAGAGAGAATCCTGGCTGATCTCTTACTTACCTATATTGACCAATGTGTAAAAATACTTGTAGGGTAGACCAACACTAATCAGACAGAAACTGAGGACAAACCAACCTCTAGGACAAACAAACACTGATCAGACAGGAACTGAGCTCACTAACAGCCATTTGCTTTACAAAGTGGGCTCTTTCTTACCCCAAAATCATACACCCAACTCTGCAGGATATTCCATCCAACCTCAACATCTTTTGTCTTACACCTGCCAAAGCCGCCAAAGCTGCTTTAGAAGCAAACAACTGTAAGAAAAACCCAGAAAAACATAGTATAAGAATTTATGGCATTCGTTTACTGATTAGTCTCTGATTTTCTCCATAGCACTACCTTGGGGACAAGCCCTTAGATGTCACCATAAATCCCATTTTATTGATATCTAATATTGCTTCCAAGATGGTAACAATATATTTCTAGCAGCATCAGGATGGGTAAGAATGGAACATTTGCACATCAAAATTTGTTCTGAAGCAGCACAAAACAGCAAACTTCTGCCTCCTCTTTTAAGATTACAGAGACAACCTGACACAGCACTGAGGAAGTGACATACATTTTCTTTGCCACAGCAGCAGAGGGAAGACAGGTCTCCTCCTCTAGTCTGACAATACAAACCTATTATCATAAATCAGGAGCTGCCTTAGAAAGCAACTTGAAGTGTTGAATAATTACTGGGAGAAAGAATAGTTCAGTATCAATTGAGGCAAAACTCAAATACCCATCATGAGATAAATGTACAGGCATTTCCTTATAAACACATCATTCCTTAGCACATTTTTAGTTTTGGGAGAGTCGCTTGACTCTCTTAACCTCAATTTCCTCATGGAAATGAGTGTAATAATGTCTGCATCACTTTATTTTTGTGGAAATTTAATTAGATAGGAAACATAAAATACTTAGCAGAGTATTGGCACACAGCAGCTCAGCAGTAATTGGTTGATATTCTGTGTAGGCTTTTTTTTTTTTTACGGTTCCCCAATCAATCATGCTAATTTCTTTCAAAGGTAAACCTTGATTTTTTTGTGTGTGTATCCTTGCTGAATGAATAGAAAGGAAGAAGAGGAAGCAGTCAGGTAGGAATGAGAATATGTAACATTATGATGTAGAAATTGTGAGGAGCCACAATGACTGTTCTGTAGTCAAGATATTCCACTGACCTAATGAACTTGAAATAGCAAATGTCTTCCTGTAAGCAGGTCACTCTAGAATGGGAAACCTTTTCAATAACTAATTTGCCACTGACTAAGCCAAAAGACTATATGAGGAGCTTGCTGTTCTTAAACTGTGTCAGTTTCTGTGAGTTATCCAAAGAACCAGCTCTACTTGACTAATGCAGTACCTTCTAGCGTTTGTAGTGAGGATTAAATTAGATATTATGTAAAGATTCTGTGTCTCCTATCAGACCTCTGGCGATCATGCCCTTAGGGAGTCCCATGCCTTTGACTCTAGGCTGTGACTCACTCCTGACCAACAGAATGCAGAGGCGAAACTCTGGTCAAAGTGACCTGAGGCTGGGTCTGAAGAAGCCTTGCAGCTTCAGAGGGAGCCTCCGGGCACATTCATCCTTAGGATGCTCCCTCTCAGAAAACTAGATCCATGCAATAAAAACCCAGCCACATGAAGAGGCCAGTGAAGGCGCCCAAACTGAAATTCCCTCACAGAGTTTTAAGCCAATAGCCAGCATCCATTGCCTGTCTTCTGAATGAGCAATTTTGGAAGTTCTGCTAAATTCAGTCTCATTTTGACTGCAACTTAAGCCAGCATTTGATAGGAAAGGCATGAGACATCCAAAGTAAGAATTACTTAGCTGAGCCCAAACATGTCACAGAAACAAGTAAAATAGTCATAAATCATTACTTAAACAGCCTAAATTTGGGGATGGTTTCCTTATGCAGCAAAAAATAACAGGAACAAATTCATATACTTTGTCACAAAGTATAAAGTAAAAGTAAAATAAGACTGATTGAATCAAAGATTGATTAAAGAGTTTGATTTTTTTTTTTTTCTTTCAAAACCGGTTTGGCTCAGTGGTAGAGCGTCGGTCTGCGGACTGAAAGGTCCAAGGTTCAATTCCGGTCAAGGGCATGTACGTTGGTTGCGGGCACATCCCCAGTAGGGGGTGTGCAGGAGGCAGCTGGTCAATGTTTCTCTCTCATCGACGTTTCTAGCTCTCTATCTCTCTCCCTTCCTCTCTGTAAAAAATCAATAAAATATATATATTTTTAAAAAGAGTTTGATTTTGAATTCACTGCTACTTTGCTGAAATAATAAGCTTGGTAGAAATAAGTGATATGGTATTACAATGCCAGGACTAACACATTTTAACATCTCTAAAATTAAGATGTATCTTACAATCAATGAGATTATGTAATTGATTATTTTTCTTATGGTATTGTAAGATGCATATAAAAATTGATGGCATATTAGATATTGAAATATACTGTATTCAAGGGATAGTCTAATATACCCTCACTTGGTAAATATTTTTCTCATACAGTGGGATCTGTTTTCATTTTTATGGTTGCTTTTGCTGTGCAGAAGCTTTTTATTTTTATGTAGTCCCATTTGTTTATTTTCTCCTTAGTTTCCCTTGCTTCAGGAGATGTATCCATAAGCATAATGCTATCTGAGATGTCTGAGATTTTACTGCCTATGGTTTCTTCTGGGATTTTTATGCTTTCACAACTTAGATTTAAACTTTTTATTCATTTTGAGTTTCTTCTTATGTATGGTGTAAGTTGGTGGACTAGTTTCATTTTTTGCATGTATCTGTCCATTTTTCCCAACACTATTTATTGAAGAGACTGTCTTGACCCCATTGTATGCTGTTGCCTCCTTTGTCAATATTAATTGAGCATAAAGTCTTGGTTCAATTTGTTCAGTTTCATTGATCTATATGCATGTCCTGTGCCAGTACCAGGCTGTTTTGATTACAATGGCTTTGTAGTATAAGGTGATATCCAGTATTTTGATCCTTCCTACTTTGTTGTTCTTTCTCAAGATTGCTGTGGCTATTCGGGGTCTTTTGGGGATCCATATTCTTTTTTTTGGAGTATTGGTTCTACCTCTGTTCCATTGGCATTTTAACAGGAATTGCACTGAATTTATAGTTTGCTTTGGGTAGAATGGACATTTTAATGATGTTAATTCTTCCAGTGAATGAACAAGGCTTATTCTTCCATTTGTTCATATCTTCTTCTACTTCTTTTTTCAGTGCCCTGTATTTTTCTGAGTATAGGTGTTTTACCTCCTTGGTGTCTTCCAAGGTATCTTATGCTTTTTTGCTGTTTTGCAATGGTGAAATGGGATTTTTTTAAAGGTTAATTTCCAAAATATATAAAGAACTCATACAACTTAACAAAGGGAAGACAAAAGACCCAATTAAAAATGGGCAAAGGGCATAGACATTTCTCCAAAAAGCACATACAAATGGCCAAGAGAAATATGAAGAAAAAAAAAAACAAAAAAAATTGCTCTAATCATCAGAGACATGCAAATTAAAACAACAATGAGGTATCACCTCACACCTACAATGACTACCATCAATCAACAAATAAGTGCTACCTAGAATGTGGATAAAAGGAAACCCTAGTATACTGCTGATGGGAATGCAGACTGGTGAAGCCATTATGGAAAAAAGTATGGAGTTTCCTCAAAAAATTAAAAATGAAAAGTTGCCATCTGACTAAATGATCCCATTTTTAGGAATATATCCTAAGAATCCCAAAAAAATCAATCAGAAAGACTATATGCACCCCTTTATGTTCATAGCAGTGCTTTTTACAATAGCTAATATATGGAAACAGTCAAAGTGCTCATTAGTAGATTAGTGGGTAAAAACATATTCTGCATTTACACAATGGAATGCTATGCAGCTATAAAAAAAAGGATCTCTAACTTTGAGACAGTATGGATAGAACTGATGAGCATTATGCTAAGTAAAATAAGCCAGTGAGAGAAAGACAAGTATCACATGATCTCACTTATATGTGGAATCTAATGAATAAAATAAACTGATGAACAAAATAGATTCAGAAACATGGAAACATACAACAGACTGAAAAATCTTAGAGAAAATGATGGGAGAGACTGAAAGATTAATTAAAGGATTTATATGCATACTAGAGGCTTGGTGCATGAAACCATGCATGGGGGGGTGCCCCTCAGCCCAGCCTGTACCCTCTCCAATCTGAGACCCCTTGAGGGATATCCAACCACCCAGTGGGATCGGACCTAAATGGGTGGTAGGACATCTTTCTCACAATCCAGAGCTGCTGGCTCCCAATTGCTCGCCTGCCTCTGCCTGATTGCCCTTAACCACTTCTGCCTGCCAGCCTGATCACCCCCTAACCACTCCACTGCCAGCCTGATTAATGCTTAAATGCTACCTGGCTGGCCCAATTGCCACTAACTGACCTTCCCTGTCAGCCTGGTCAACCCTAACTGTCCTCCCCTGTAGGCCTGGTAGTCCCCAACTACCCTCTCCTGCTGGCCTGGTCACCCCTAACTGCCCTCTCCTGCAGGCCTGGCTCCCCCAACTGCCCTGCTCTGCAATCCTGGTCCCCCCCAACTGCCCTCCACTGCAGGCCTGAGTCAACACCCAACGGATCTCCTCTGCTGGCCCAGTCACTCCTAATTGACCTCCCTGCTAGCCTGATTGCCCACAACTGTCCTTCCCTGCAGGACTGGCCAGCCATCTTTGACCACATGGGGTTGGCCATTTTGTGTCTTGGAGTGATGGTCAATTTGCGTATTACTCTTTTATTAGATAGGATATGCATAACCCATGGACATACATACAATAGTGCAATGAAGTCTTGGGGAGGAGACAGGAGCAGGATTGAAGGAGGCAAATGGGGGAAGATAAGGAGATATCTATAATACTTTCAATAATAAAGATAAATTAAAAATAAATAAAAAAATAAAAGACTTTCACTGTCATCAACTTCCTCAGCATTTCTTCAAGAGTCCATTTAAGCAGGTTTCTGGTCTTCCCTAGCAATAATTTTTTTGGACTGGATCCAGGAATTTGCTTCTAAACAAACTTTCTAAGTTATCCTTATCTACACTAATAAAAGGCAAGCAAATTAACCATACCTCTGCTATACCCACAAGCCAACCCACCAGCCAATCAGGAGTGAGTATGAAAATTAACCCAACCAAGATGGTGGCGGCCACAGAGCTGGAGTGAACAGGAGATTGGGTTTCCCTGGTGATGGAGGAAGCCAAGCTTCCTGATGGCCCTGGCAGGCCCTGGCCTCTGCTCCAGGCTCCAAAGTTTTAATTATAGAAGATAAATAAATCCCAGATACTTGCTTCCAGCTGGTCTTGGCCTCTGCTCAAGGAGGTGCAGAAAAAAAGAAAAAGAAAAAAAGGAGGAGCTGGGAGAGAGCGTGGGTTGCCAGAGGTGATCAGGCCAGGATGGTATGGCAGTTGTGGGTGATCAGCCTGGTAGAGGGTCAGGGTCATTATGATTAAGCAGACCAGCAAGGAGGCCAGTTGTGGATGAGCATGCTGTCAGTGGGGGTCATTTGGAGGTGATTGGGACAATAGGGAGTCAATTTGGAGTGAGCAGGCCAGCAGGGGGGCAGTTGGGGACAGTTGGGGGTGAGCAGGCTAGCAGGCAGAGTGATTAGGGGCAATCAGGCAGGCAGGCAGGCAGGTGATCTGGTGGAGCCAGCAGTCCTGTATTGTGAGAGGGATGTCTGACTGCTGGTTTAGGCCCAATCCCTCTAAACTGGTAGTAGGACATCCTTCAAGGGTCCCAGATTGGAGAGGGTGCAGGCCAGACTGAGGAACACTCCCACTCCTGTGCATGAATTTCATGTACCAGGCCACTAGTACATAATAATGTCTGAAAAACGCTGATCCAGGTGCAAAATATCTGCACTAGATTTGAAAATTAACCTTGATCAGTGTGGTTCAGAGGTTAAAGTGTCAAGCCATATACAATGGATTGCAGATTCTATTCTCAGTCAAGGGCCCATACCTGGCCCAGGTCAGAATGCATGCTAGAGGCAACCAATTGATGCGTCTCTCTCACATCCGTGTTTCTCTCTCTCCTCTTCCCCCCCATCTTTCCACTCTCACTGAAAAACAATGGAAAAAATAACCTCACATGAGGATTAGCAATTAGATTAGCTTCCCATTGACATATGTTCATTAAGTTGTAATTGGCATTAAACTTTTGACATTGTAGAGTCTTAAATTGAGTGATTTATTAGACATAACCACACTCTTACATTTTAAAAACTCCATAAAATTTCATTATATTCCTTGATGACAAACATATCTTAAAATCACAGTGATGAATCTCCTCCTCACCACATAGTATTTTATCAGTTATTGTTATTTCAACTATCCAACTGCCTATATGTTTGTTTTTAAATATATTTTATTGATTTTTTAGAGAGATGAAGGGAGAGAGACAGAGAGCCAGAAATGTCGGATGAGAGAGAAACATTGACCAGCTGCCTCCTGCACACCCCCCACCGGGGATGTCCCTGCAACCAATGTACATGCCCTTGACCGGAATTGAACACGGGACCCCTCAGTCCACAGACCGATGCTCTACCGCTGAGCCAAACCAGTTTCAGCATGCCTATATGTTTTCTATCCTAACATCTCAAATATGTATGTTGCATTAAATTTAAACATTTCAATTCAAAAAAAGATTTAGATATTATAATTACAAATTCCATATTTTAAATATTTATATCCAAGGAGAGAATCTAACAATATTTCTTAAATTGATATATACAATCTTCTAAAAATTGATATAAATCTATACAAACATGCTTTCTAAATATTTAAAAGGTTCTTCAATGTTTAAGTTGCATAGGAAAGTATACTTGTTTTATAAACATGAAACAGATTATTTCCAAGCATATAAAATTCCCTGTTGCTCAGCTCTTTAATTCTTTCACTAGACATGCAGAAATTGTTGAGTCAATTGTGAAATTTATTTTAACACTTCACACCCTGATAGCCATGTTGCTGGTTATTTATGGCTTCTTTTTGAGCATTAAAGTGCAGCTGGGAGGCAAATACACCAAAAAGGTTCCGCAGCCTTCAGCAAACCTGGCAGTCAAAACTTCCATTTGGTGAATAAAGCCACATCAATCCCTTTACAGAATCGCAGTCATCTCTTTCCATCACATGGAAAATACGTTTCTCAAAATTATTTTATTTTTGTAATGGTTTGTTTAATTTCTAACTTTCAGAACATGTGAACAAATAATATATATATATATAATTTAGCTTCCATATGGTGAAGGAACAAAGAACAGATTGTATAGCAATCATTTTTACCTTACAGCATTATACACAGAAGTGAATTTTGTATAGGAAATCAAATTTAGTAGTTATTCAACAAATGTATCTTCAGTAAGTTCTGTAAATAGAATAAAATTCTATGTACATATGAATATGATGCAATAGAATGAGCTTACAGCAGTAATATGTTAGAAGTTGAAAAACTACAATTTTACTTTTAATTGCAATTTCAACAAGAAACAATGGAAGAAAGTTCATGTTAGACACTGGATATATCCAAGAATCAAAGTTCATTTGTAATTACACACTCAAATATTCAAGAATATTTGTGCTTTTTGACAAGAATTAACATTATATTTATTGCAAACATCCACTGTATTTTTCTATTAATTTGAATGCTACTGCTCTTTCCAAATGTAGTTATTTTTAAGCAGATGAAATTTTCCCATTCAAGCAAATTTGGGTAAAAATAAAATTTTTCCACATTAATTCACATTGTAAGAATGATACTTTCAACTAAAATAATGACATTTAAATTGACAGGATTTTTTCCCTTTTATGATGACCAAAAGTAACTGCTAACTATTTGAACTATCACAATCAAGGAAAAACTATCTACTGGGACAATAAAAGTGCTCTCAAAAGTGCTCTAAATGACTAACAATATAAAAGAGCATTTTAATATTTTGAGACACAAAATATTAATAAAACAGAAGGTACTAGTAAATAACCCCTCCCACCATTAAACTATCAATGTTCTTCAATGATCATTTGCATTTCTGTATTTTTATTCTTTCTCTTTCCTCTAGTTGTGGTAGTTGTGGATAAGAGTATTAGTGGTAATCGTAGTAGTGGTAGTAATGGCACTGATAATAATAGCAGTAGTAAGAATTATTATTTATTGAATATTTGCTATGTGCTTATCATAGGCTTAAGTACATTATTACTCCACTAGAGGCCTGATGCACGAAGATTCATGAAGCAATGGGCCTTCCTTCCCCTGGCTGCCAGCACAGCCTTAGCTCTAGCCCAGAGCCACCTTTTCACTTTCCTCCACATTGCCCAGAGGCCCGGAGAGGCTGGGGCTTTATGGGCCTGCACCGTCACCATGGCAACTGCACAAGTGTCCTACCCCCAGCTGCTTGGCACCTGTGTATACAAATTAACTTGCCATCCTTGTTGAGCTAATTTGCATACTCACTCCTGATTGGCTGATGGGTGTCACAAAGGCATGGTCAATTTGCATCTTTCTCTTTTATAGGTATAGATGTGAAAGGTTATGACATTTGCTTAAATTGCTACAGCTATTAAATGAGAGTAGGGTTATGTACTCCCAGTCTCTCTGACTCCAACATTTTACCTTTTTGAAAATAAATACCATAAAAGTAATGACTTTGTCTATACATTTTGTTTTAAATAACACACACACACACACAGTTTTATTAAAATTTAAGCAGAATAATATGTCTAGTTAACACAGAAAAATACATATATTTTTATTAATATATTTTATTGATTTTTTACAGAGAGGAAGAGAGAGGGATAGAGAGTTAGAAACATTTATGAGAATCATCGATCAGCTGCCTCTGGATCTGCCCGCAACCAAGGTACATGCCCTTGACCGGAATTGAACCTGGGACCTTTCAGTCCACAGGCTGATGCTCTATCCATTGAGCCAAACAGGTTTTGGCCAGAAAAATGTATTTTTGATACAATAGTAATTATTTAGTCAGTAATTTTAATAGTGATCTATTATTTCACATGATTATATTCCCCATATTTTATCTATTAAAGTTTCAGTCTTTAGTATTGTTAGACAACATGAATCAGGCTACTGTAGAAATTAATATATGCAAAGGATGAAAATTAACGAGCTGAGTGGAACAAACTAGGAAGAAGATGAGAAACTGTGATAAGAAACTATATAAAATGAATCAGGAACACAATAGTTAGAATCAGGGTTCCAAAAAAAACTAGATTATTTAGGGAAATAATCTTAAATATTGCTAATCAGTGATAACATTGGCAAATATGTTCTCCCATGCACTGGGCTTTCTTGTTGTTTTGCTGATGGTTTCTTTTGCTGTGCAAAAGCTTTTTATTTTGATGTAGTCCCATTTGTTTATTTTCTCTTTAGTTTCCATTGCCCTAGGACAGTGGTCAGCAAACTCATTAGTCAACAGTGCCAACTATCAACAGTACAATGATTGAAATTTCTTTTGAAAGCCAAATTTTTTAAACTTAAACTTCTTCTAATGCCACTTCTTCAAAATAGACTCGACCAGGCCATGGTATTTTGTGGAAGAACCACACTCAAAGGGCCAAAGAGCCCTATGTGATTTGCAAGCCACAGTTTGCCAATCATGGCCCTAGAAATAGTATTGGTAAAGAAATTGCTTCAACATATGTCTGAGATTTTGTTGCCTGTGGATTTCTCTGGTATTTTCATGGTTTCTATCTTATGTTTAAGTTCTTTATTCATTTTGAGTTTATTTTTGTGTATGGTGTAAGTTGGTGGCCTAGTTTCATGTATCTGTCCAATTTTCCCAACACCATTTATTGAAAAGACTGTCTTGAATCCATTGTATATTCATGCCTCTTTTGTCAAATATTAATTGAGCATAGTGGGTTGGGTTGATTTCTGTGTTCTTCTATTCTATTCTATTCTATTCTATTCTATTCTATTCTATTCTATTGATCTATATGTCTGTTCTTGTGCCAGTACCAGTCTGTTTTGAGAAAAGTGGCTTTGTAATTCAATTTGATATCTGATTTGAGTTCCCACCTACTTTGTTCTTCTTTCTCAAAATTATTATAGCTATGCAGGATCTTTTTTTTTTATTCCAGATGAATTTTTGGAAAGTTCCTTCTAGGTCTGGGAAATATGCTGTTGGTATTTTAATGAGGAATACATTGAATCTATAGATTGCTTTGGGTAGAATGGACATTTTAATGATGTTGATTTTACAATTCATGAACACAATATGTTCTTCCATATGTTTATGTCTTCCTCTATCTCTTTTTTTGGTGTCCTATAGTTTTCCACGTATAGGTCTTCTACCTCCTTAGTTAAGTTTATTCTTAGGTATCTTAATTTTTTTTGGTACAATGGTAAATGGGATTGCTGTTTTAGTCCCTCTTTCTGTAAGTTTACTATTGGTGTATAGACTGCCATAGATTTCTTGACATTAGTTTTGTATCCTGCTACATTGCCAAATTTATTTATTAAATTTAATAATTTTTATGAAGTCTTAAGGTTTTCTATGTACAGTATTATGTCATCTACTTTATAAAATATATAGGGAACTCATACAATTTAACAAAAGGAAGATTTTAAAAAACAATAAAAAAAATGGGCAACAGACCTAAATAGATACTTTTTGAAAAAAGACAGAACAAAAGCCAAGAGACATATAAAAACATGCTCAAAGTCACTAATTACCCAAGAGATGCAAATCAAAATGACAACATGGTACCATCTCACACCTGTCAGAATGGCTATCACCAACAAATCAACTAACAACAAGTCCTGGCAAAGATGGGGAGAAAAAGGGGCCCTGGAGCACTGCTGGTGGGAATGCAGACTGGTGCAGCCACTGTAGAGAACAGTATGCAGTTTCCTCAAAAAACTAAAAATGGAACTCCAATTTAACCCAGTGATCCAACTTAGACAAATATATCTTTAGAAATTAGAAACACCAATTAGAAAGGATATATGCACCCCTCTGTTCATAGAGGCACAATTCATCATAGTCAACATTTGGAAATAGCCTAAGTGCCCATCAAGCAGATGAGTGGATTAAAAAGACTGTGGTACATCTACCCAATGGAGTAAAAACAAAGGAATTCTTACCATTTGCAACAGCATGGATGGAACTGGAGATCATTATGCTAAGTGAAATAAATGAACATAAATTGATGAACAAAAACAGATCTAGTGACAGAGAAATATCAATCAAACCATCAAACCTCAGAGGGAAGGGAGGGGAGGGGAGGGTAAGGGAGAGAGATCAACCAAAGGACTTGTATGCATGCATATAAGCCTAACCAATGGGCACAGACAACAGAGGTTGAGGGCATGAGTGGGGGCGGAGGGGTCAATCGGGGGATAAGGACACATATGCAATATCTTAATCAATAAAGAAATTTAAAAAAACACAGAACTTGAAAATAAAAAAATAAAGCAAATAAAAATATTGCTAATCAAACTGGATGCTCAGCCAGTTTACTAAAAAATTATATACACTTTGGTTAATTGAGCAGATATCTAATAGAAAATTGCAGTCCACTTATGTTTTACCTAACACAGATCTAACATCTGATCAAGAATAGCATGAAAGGTCAAGTGAAATCA
This sequence comes from Pipistrellus hanaki, assembly GCF_964339955.1. NCBI lineage: Eukaryota > Metazoa > Chordata > Mammalia > Chiroptera > Vespertilionidae > Pipistrellus > Pipistrellus hanaki. Next base: position 39,496,060 of record NC_140507.1, on the reverse strand, counting down.
AAAGAGGGCCAGCTGAAGCAGAGAATCAACAGGAAGACTTTCTGCAAGTGCTTGATTGACTCTCAAGATAATGTATATTTTCAATTCAAAAAGCAGGATTCAGTAAGATGTGTCCAAACAAGCTAAATTATTGAAGAGAACTGACAAGTCTGCATAAGGAAAGATGCACATGAACCTTGAAAATGCTTTTGTTGCATTATTTAGAAAACTTATAAATGTCAGGTTACTGTCAGTGCTACTGCTCTTAAGAGTGGCATTTGCAAAATAATATTTGCCAAAGTTCATGTGACTATTTCTGTGAAAACTGTAGGCAAATTTCCTTTTACCCACAACGATGCTGTAACTGCTACTAGTCACCCACAGCTTTTGTCATTCTCACATGAAAAGCTTGAATTAGTATATGCCTAGGATACCTTCAATACATATTTCAGGTTTTTTTTAATGGGCAACATGATTGCCCCACAAGGAAATTACTTTAATTAAAATCGTTTGACAAACTACCAAAGTCATCGGAAGTGCTCATGGAGCATTCCATTCAACATTCACTGTGGCCATTTGTTCAAAGTATTTTAATCTTGTTTTCATATTAAAAATTGCTTGAGGTATGTTTAATATATTATACTTTCCTTATACTACTATTCATGGGCAAAATCATTTTAATGGCTCATAGATTATACCTGCTATTATTATTTTCTAGTCTGTATTATAATTAAGGAACTTCAAAAAATATATTCAAGAACAGCATATACTTAACATAATTTAGTTTTGAAAAATAATAATGAGGAATAATAATACTGCCTGATAAAGTTAATGTCTGTTGTAGGAAGGAATGGGAATGGTGAAATAATATTTAACAGACTAATGGGTGAGTTCAATAGGCAGAAAATAGTAGTGCCATATTCAAATGTTCATTACTGGATATGCTTAAACAGAGACAAATCTGTACATGTATTTGCAAAAACTAGTATTTTCACCACTCATAAAAACTGAGTGCATTTAGAAGAGATACTATGTACTTTGTTAATGTTGTGAATTTAGTTTTTATAAAATTCAAATGTTTTTATTTTGACATAACCGTAAATCCCCATACAGTTCTAAGGAATAACACAGGGAGATTCCACTTATCTTTATTCATTTACCCTCAATGCTATCACCTTACAAAATTGTAATACAATGTCACAACCAGGGTATTGACATTGAAACAGTCAAGACACAGAGCCTTTCCACCAACAGGTTTATCTCTCCTGTTGCTCTTTTATAGTCATACCCATTTCTTTGTCATCAAGCACCCCCCCCTCCCAACCCCCCAACCCCTGTCTCACTGACTTCTGGCAACCACTCAAGTATTCTCTATTTCTATAATTTTGTAATTCTCAAGAGTTGTATAGATATAATTGTTATATAACCTTTAGGAATTAGCTTATTTCATTCAACAAACTTCTCTGAAGATTCACTGATGCTGCAATCTATGGATAGCTCCTTCCTGTTTGTTGATGACAAATATTCCAGGTATGCCTGGTCCAATTAATTATTCACCCACTGGAGGACATTTGAATCGTTTCTATTTTGGAGTTATTATGAATAAAATTACCCTGATCATTTTTTTTCAGAGATTTTTGTCAGACAATAAGTTTTTATTATCTGGGATAAATGCCCAGAAATGAAATTGCTGGATTATATACATGGAAGTTATATGCTTAGTTTTAAAAAAATCAAAACAAAACAAACAAACATACAAACAGAAACGCAACAGCTGGTTAATCTCAGTGGATAGAGCATTGGCCTGTGGATTGGAGGCGCCCAGGTTCGATTCCAGTTAAGGGCACACACTAGGGTCACACGTTCCATCCCCAGTATGGGGCATGCAGGAGGCAACCAATCCATGATCCTCTCTCATCACTGATGTTTGTATCTCCCTCTCCCTTCCTCTCTGAAATCAATAAAAATATTATATATATTTAAAAAAACACAAACAGCTTAGCTGTTTTCCAGCATGGCTATTTCACTTTACATTCTCACTAGTAAGGTTGGGTGATGATCCAATATCTCCACTTGCTTAGCAGGACTTGATATTGTCATTTCTTTTCCTTTTAGCCATTCTGATATGTGATTTTAAATTCAATTTCCCTAATAGCTAATGATGTTGAAAATCTTATCTTGTGTTAATTTAAACTGTATGTCCTCTTCAGTGAAATGTTTACCTCTGCCCATTTTATAATTAGGTTGTTTGATTTTTAACTGTTGAATTTTGAGAGTTCTTGATATAGTCTGGATACTAGTCCTTGGTTGAATATGTGGTTTGTAAATATTCTCTCACAGACCATAGCTTGTTTCTTTGTTGTTGTTTTCTTTTGTGGTCTTTCCTGCTCATATGATGGTCCTTTTACAGATAAAACGTTTTTAATTTTTAAGTGAAATTTACTATGTTTTCTTTTATGAATCATGTTTTTGATAACATGTGCCTAGACCTAGATCCCAAAGATTTTTCTCCTGTGTTTTTATTTTAAGTTTTACAATTTCACACTTTATATTTTAAGTTCATGATCCATTTGAGTTCATTTTTTGTATAAGATGTAAGATTTTGTTATTTTTTTATCTATAGATGCCCATTCTTTAATACCGTGTTTTCACTTGATCTTAGCCAAAAGGCCGAGAAGCGATTAATACCGTATTTTCAAAGGGATATCTTTCCTCTATTAAATTGCTTATGCACCTTTGTAAAAAATCAGTTATGACATTTGTACAGATTTATTTAGGTTCTCTATTGGCTGGCATTGACCTACATTTCTATCTCTCTGCCAATATCAACAGTATTGATTAGTTATGAAATCAGCAAGACAGATTTCTCCCATTTTATAATTCTTTCTCAAAACTTTTTTTTTTTAGCTATTCTTGTTCCTTATGACTACATGTAAATTTTTAAATAAACTTGCCTATATGTACAAAATATCTTGCTGGAATTTTCATAAGAATTATATTAAAACAATATATCATTTTGGGGAGAATTGATATCTTTGCTATATTGAGCATTCTGATCCATAAATACAATGTATGTCTCCATTTATTTACATTGTTCTTATTGAATTTATTGAGGTAACATTGGTTAATAAAATTATATAGGTCTTAAATGTATAATTCTACAGAATGTCAGGTGTATATTGTTTTGTGTGTTCACCAAACCAAGTGGTCTCTTTCGTCACCATTTATACCCCCTTTACCCTCTTCTGCCTCCTCCCATTATCCCCTTTACCTCATGTAATCATCATATGGTTGTTTGTATGTATTGTGTATAAGGGTGTTTTTTTGTTTTATTTTGTTTTTGTTTAATTCATTCATTTTTTCCACTCAAGTCCCTAACAGCCTAACAGATGTTCTCTGTATCTAGTCTGTTTCCATTTTGTTTTTTAGTTTATTTTGTTCATTAGATTCCACATTTAAGTGAAATCATGTGGTAGTTGTCTTTCTATGACTGGCTTGTTTCATTTAGCATAATATTCTCCAGGTCCACCCATGCTGTTACAAAAGGTAAACTTTCCTTCCTTTTTTTTTTTTTTTTTTTTTGTACAGTCAAGTAGTATTTCATTGTGTAACTATTCCACAGATTGTTGATTCACTCATCTACTGAGGGCACTTGGGCTGCTTCCACTTGACTATTGTATACAACGCTGCAATGAGCTTAGAGGTGCATATATTCTTTTGAATTAATGTTTTAGGTTTCTTCAGATATATTCCCAAAAGCAGAATTGCTGTGTCCCAAGGCAGATCCATTGTTATTTATTTTTACTAAATACCACAGAGATTTCCACGGCGGATACACCAATCTGCATTCCTACCAGCAGTGAGCAAGGTTGCCTTTACTCCACATCCTTGCCAACATTTCATACTTGTTGATTTATTGATGATAACCATTGTGACAGGTGTGAGGTGATATCTCATTGTAGTTTTCATTTGCATCTTTCTGATGATTTCTGATATTGAAAATCTTTTCATATGTCTATTGACCATCTGTATGTCCTCTTTGGAGAAGTGTCTATTCAGGTCCTTGGTCCATTTTTTAATTTGATTATTTATGTTTTTTTGGTGTTCAGTCGTAAAAGTTCTTTATAAGTTTTGGGTGCTAACATCTTACCAGATGTACAATTAGCAAATATATTCTCCCCTCCAGTGGGGTGTCTTTTCATTTTGTTGATGGTTTCCGTTGCTGTGCTCTCGGGGGCCTTTTCTTCCCTCTCTTGCAGTCTTTATTTGTGGCAAGACTTTTCTTCTTTTCTAATGTAGGCATCTTGTACAGGTATCCTGTCTTTCAAAAGTCTGTGTTACATCATTTGCTCTTATGAAAGACTGCATTAATACCTATTTTCACTAACCAAAAGAAATCCAAAAAGGATTTTTGCTTTTACAATGAGAGGTAAATGCGAAAATAGCCTTCAGCCTTTGCTTTGTAGCAAGCATATGAAGCAGCGCACACCAGGACAGTCAGAAGGCCCTCCCCAGAAAACAACACTCTGTATCTATGAGTGCGCATCAGGTCACCAGAGCTTTGAACTGTGTCTGTGAGTGCCTGTGTTTTATCTCAATGTATTTTGTTCTTCTATTAGCAAGATGTGTCCTAAGGTTTCAGAAAAGCCTAGGAGCAATGATCAGGGCACGTTACACATATCATAAAAGTGTATGTGATTGTTTTGATCATGATGAGTAAAATAAAGATATTGTGCACGTATTGAATTTGGGGTTTGAAATACTCAAAAATTTTCCATAGAAATTAGTGGCAATTGTGTCATTGCTGTATGCCCTTTAGCCTTACAAAGATTTCATAAGAATGCTCCCTTTCTGAGTAGTGGGGGAAACATGTACTGTTACCTTCCCTCTTAACACTTATAGTTGTATTTTGAGATGTTAAGTTATCATTCACTTCAATGTGTCTTTGCAACTTTTCGACAAAAATTTTCTCCAGACATCCTCTTTAAATTATGGTGTTGCTTAGTTTAAAAGTATATTAAAATGTTCTTCTTATATATATAATGGATTACTAGTTTGATTTCATTGAAGTTAGAAGAAGACCTTCTGTATGTTTTCAATACTATTAAATAATTGAGGCTTATTTTGTGCCCCCACCCCACGCTATGGTCTATTTTTAATATATGTTCCATGTGAAAAAAATTGTATATTCTGCTGCTGTTGGATGGAGTGGTTTAAAAATGTTGATTAGATCCTCCTGATTACTAGTTTTGATTTCTTCTTCTATGTAGTTTCTGTCTTATTGTCTAGTTGTTCTATCAATTGTTCAGAGTTCCCAGAAAGATATTAGGATGAAACACAAGCTGTCTAGAGTTAGGACTCATCCAAAAGTCAGTGTGTTGCTAGACATAATTATTCTAAGGCACATATATGCTTAGGTCCTTCATGTATTCCATAGCCTACTTCGCCCCACCTTGTGGATTAAGAGAGTACTTAAAAGATAGTGATTGACTGTGAGGGCTGGTTACGCAAGTATGAAATCTGGGCAATGCTATCAGGAGGAGTAGGATGGAACTCTCAGGCACAAGGTGAAGCCACTTTCTTTTTCCAAAGTGCATTTAGGTATTACTTTATGATTAAAAACTAGGTTATGGTAAATAAATAAAATATGCATATGCTTTGACACAGCAATTTTGTTTCTAGTAATTTATCCTAAAAGAAATGATTAAGGATGTGCATAAAGATTTATGTTTATAATGCTCATTATAGCATTGTTTATTGTAATAAAATAGAAAATAGCCAATCTGCAATATAAGAATGTGGCTAAATAAATTACAGTACATCCATTTTATGAATATCATGTATTCATTATGATGATGCTGTGGAAGTTTATTCCTAACATGATATATCACCCTTTATTAACAAGTTTGATAAAAAGGGAGTGGTTCTAAAATTATATGTATAGTAGGCTCATATTTTGATTAAATATATACGCATTCTTAATGGGTGTCTATTCAAAATTTAACTGATTGACTCTGTTTAGCTCATTTGTGATCGGTTTTTGTGCTCTCCTTTGTGCATTTATGTAATTTAAAAAATTTCTGCAAAAATGCTTATTACTTTTAGAGACATAAAATATGTTCAATTAACATCCTATTTATGAATATGAAAAATGTTCCTGCATGAGAAAATAACAAGCTAACAAATATTATGTACAAACATTATCTCCCTGACCTAGATTTTTATTAGTAACACCAAAACAGGATATTTTACTATGCTGAAACAGGGGAAAAAAAACAAGTAAAACAACTATCAAGAGAAAGTTGGATAAAATCAGGTTCACTGGACAAAAGCTGCAGAATCAAGTCTGAATGAAGGAAAATACCTAATTTTAAAATACTTAATGATTTGGTAATAATTAATTTTATGATTATGCCACTTTACTTGGTCTCAAAATAAATGATTATAATTAATACCATTTTCCAAGTCCCAGCTGTATGATTTATATGTAATCCTTACATTTCTGTAAGAATGGTCTTCATATCCACTTTGGAGGATAATTTGCTGATACTGAAATGAATGTCATAGAATCTTTAAAAGTTGCTCAAATATAATATGCTAGTAAACAGGACAGCTGGAATATAGTCATATTTCTTTGAATACAAATTCAATATATTTTTTTATATACTCGGATAGTGAAAGTATTTTACTACTTTTTTAAACAAACATGATGTCCAGATATGCGCTGAAGATTCTTGGAGGAATAATGTAGGTAATGAGTATGTGCCAAGGGAAACTGGGACTGTAAAGCCAGGGTAATCATTAAAAAAAAATGAGTTCAAGGAAAGACTTAAGTAGTGAGAGAAGTTAAGCAAAATGTCTAGTATTTAAAAAGTGACTAAAGAATAGCTTGGAGTCTTCATAGGGTAATCCAGTTATCCCCTTTCCTCTAGGATGAAAATTATGAATCTGACAGTCAAGGACTTGTTTTGGGCAAATCAGTTATTTATTAATTCAGGCCTTTCTCACTCACAGGAGAGCAATGGTGAGGAAAACAGAAGAGGTACGCCATGGGATCCCTTGTTTCTCAGATCACAGGAATCTGTGATGAAGCCACTGGCAGCATGAGGGACACCTTGCCAGGGGCAGCAGTAGATTTGGTGAGGCTACCATTTTGGAATTAGCATGGTTGCTGGCAGAGTGGTAACTGAGAGATATCTGGTGGGGATGGCAGGAAAAGCCCCAGTAGAAGCTCACTGGTTGCAGGAGTGGTAGTCTATGGCAGGAGTCTAGGAAGGCTGGAGCAATTCAACTTGTCATCAAAAGCAGAGCAAAACAGGGAAGGGGAGCAGCCTAGAGAGTGATCCTCTTCACTAACAAGTCCCTCTCTCAAAAAGGGACAATTAAAATTGTCATCAGAATTATGACGGAATTGTCCAAAGACTATAATACCAGCTATAGAAAAGGTGAAGACATAACTATATTTGTTCAATAAGAATATAAGATATTGTAGAGTTTTATAACTTTGTAATGTAATGTAATTAAGTTAAATATATAATCAGTTTATCATAATCAAGTGATCTCTACCTCGTTGGTGTTTAGCAAAACTATCTGCATAATTATGTTAAGTAATGTTGAAATTTCATAAATTTGTATCCTTTTAGAATCTTCTGTGGTTATATTTTCTCTCTGGTAAATGTGACCATATGAAATCCTTACTCAAAAAATATATAAATAAATAAAAATTCAAACATCTCTCCTCTTATACTGGGGCAAGTATTGCGTTTCTAACCTTAACCAAGAGTTTGCTCTTCTTTCTTTCCTTTGCTTCCTCTTGTTCTTTCCCACCACTATCTCTTCTCTTCCCTCAGACATATTTCTCAGGAAAAAAAAAGTCATCAGTGTCCTGAAGTCAAAAGGGGAAAAACAACAACAGTGCATTAATAACAGTGACTCTAAACTAAATCTGGCCACTCAGTGTGTGTGTGTGTGTGTGTGTGTGTGTGTGTGTATGTATATATATTAGAGGCCTGGTGCATGGATTCATGCATGGGTGGGGGTCTGGCCAGCCTGGCCAGGAGGAGGACACATAAGAAGTTGGCCAGCCTGCCTGCTGGTTGAGGGGACAATTTGTATATTAGCCTTTTATTATATAGGATATACACTGAGTGGCCAGATTATTATGCATTCACAGATCATAATCTGGCCACTCAGTGTATAATGCAATGATGTTATATGCCTTAATCCCAGGAAGAGCTATCAGCAAGCAATACTGTACAATTACCTTTCAGGAGCAGAAGTGATAAAGATAAGTATTTTGGATTCATGGGTACAGAGATGGGAAAGGAAATGATGAGATCAACAAAAAAAAACAGGTATTGAGAGAGGAGAAATATCCATGAACAGAGCCCTCAAGACTTTGCAAAGAAGATTGAAAACCAATAGTTAGACAAGTAGGAAAACAAAGAGGATAGTTTTTCAAGGAAAGAATGATTAGGTCAAATGTTGATGACAAATGAAAAAAAGATGAATAATGAGAATTGGTCATTGTATTCAGAGATACAGTGGGTATTGGTAACATTGATTAAGTTCTTTCAGTAAAGTGACATCAAGAAAAACAGAATGGAGGGTCCACTAGAGAATGGAAAGGAAAGATCAGAAAACTGGAGTAGCATGATTGTTAATTATAGGGTATTAGCTGGAGATAAGTGGAATCAAGAAGGGTACTTCACCATTTGGAGAAATAAACATGCTTGTACACTAATGGGAATGATCCAATAGAGAGAGGGCTTCCTGGCAACATCGATTTCCAGGTTTGGGGCTTCCTCCCTATCGACAGGTTGAGAAGGAAGCCATCATTGAAATTTATTGAAAATGAGGGGATATGGTCACAGTGTAGAACTCTGCATATTTACCCACTATGTTTCACCACAAAATCTGTTTTGTAGCATTTATCCATTTGTCCATTCAGATTTGTAAACAAGTTTCCCTCTTTGTTAAGGAGCACACAACATTTGTGTTAGGCACTTCTTGGATTTCAATTCAAAACATCTTGACCCTTCTTCTCATTACACCTAATGTAGTTATACCCAGTCCTATACAAACTTCAACTATCTCACCCAGATACCAACAGCCTTGACTCAGACCTGCACCACCTACATCCCTCTTCCCTCCCAGGCTCTCTGAGCCACAGAGTGGATGCCCATAGCACCATATTTTGCACTCACACAGGTGTCCCACTCAGGATACAGCACTACCATTGGAAAATTAGTGATGAAGGCCAACCTCCCCTCTTCTTCCCTCCCCCCCCCCCCAGTGTGAAGTTCTGAGATATTGTGTAAGGCTTCTCATAAGGAGCCCAGGGAGCCTTTTAGAGTAGACAGCTTGTTACCCATCTCTGTTTGGCTTTTTCCCCTTCCTGGTTTTACCCTGTCTCTATTCCCTGGGATAATGTTTGCAAATAAAAACAAAACTTTGCTTTAGTCTCTGCTTTAAGGGAAACCCATGCTAAGAAAATATTCAACCAAAGTTTTTGCCTAAAATTATAAATATATTCCTATCACACTCATCCAAATGTGACCTGTTTCCTGCTAATGAAAACGGAATCAGTACCATGGAAGGTATAAATTTGTAGAGCAAGTGCTACAAATATAAAATTCATCTTTGACATATGAACGTTCTCATACAAATCTTTGCTTCTGTATTTTAAATGAAGAACAAATAATATGTTGATATTACAGTGGATCAACAATAAAATAGATTCATTGGTTACATTAAGCTTCTACTAGGTGCCAGAAAATTATATGATAATAAAGTAAAAAGTAAAAGTGTTCAATGACCCAGAAAAATAAAATATTGTAAGATTTTAATATTCCGCTCTATATCGAGTCTGAAGAAAAGTGGTCAAGAACCCAATATTTCCTAGTGCCTTGGGATTTTGCACAATTTTTCTGTCCTTAGCTGAAACATTTGTCCTATAAATTCGATTTTATACCATCTGAATAAAACCATGTGGTGACATCTCCTAGACCTAGATCATCTTTAAGTTCCAGAATCTCCTCTAGCAGAAAGCCCTTTTTTTCAGAATTTCCACTCAGGATTTTGGTCCCATTTTAAGTATACTAAGCATACTTAGAAGAAATAAACCTATCTCGATTACATTAATAAGTCAAAGACGATGACCCTCTCATTTAACACATCCTGCTTAGTAATTATTAAATAACTACGGAGGGAAGTTTGATGCCCTTTAGTAACCTACCTCACTCATATTGTGGGCCTTGTGGTCATAAGTGACATAATTTTAAATATAATCATTGTTTCCCTAAGAATTATTATTCCATTTGCTAGTTCTACTTGTTCATTACATATAAATCTGACTACCTATTTCTAGAAATATGCAATTATGTGAAACATAATAGGAAATAAGTCTCAAATTTGTCATTTCTAATTATCTGCAAATGTCAATGCTCCTCAAAATATTCTTCCTGTTTAAGTATAGATTTTGTGGATCCTCTGGTAAGTTTTAAACTATTGTGAGAAATAGCTCAAATAACATCACCTCTTCGAAAGCTCACTTAATTACACCCCCCACACTAGCACAGGAAGCATTAATCTTTGCGTCCTCCCCTTTAACATCTTAAATTGTGCAGCATTCTGTTACACGTGCTGATTAACACTTTGGTCTGTCCATTGAAGTACTAGAGCAGCAAGCACCATGCCATATACATTTTTTTCATAGTACATGTATAACCCAGTGACTAACAAATAGAAAATGTTAATAAATAAATGTATGCTTGAAAGCATGTATCAATCAATATTTGAATGCATGTGTAAGTGAAAGAATAAACAAATAGAAACAAACAGATTCAATAGAATACTAGAGCTAGAATCCCACAAGCACAATGGAAAATACCAGATCAATTAAGGCAGATTTTTTTTTTCCTTTCTTTTCTTCCAGTTTCCATTTCAGTGTTTAAATTGTATCTGATTTAGTGGAAATGAAAAGAGATTTTTGAATTAATTTTTCTACTTTAATGTTCTTTCTGACTTTAATTAAATATCCTTCTTAAGCTTGTCTTTTGCCTTTTCTCTCTCTCTCGCTCTCTCAGAAGGGAAGTGGTGGATGCTCAACTAACAGGCGTCTGAAGATTTCACAGCTCTAACGTTTAATGCTTGCAGTGGAGTTGGAGTCACACATGAAGGATTTTTTATCTTATTATCGTTAATTCCAACAACTGTTACACAGAAAAGAGTGTTCTGATCAGAACGATAGTAATTAATTTTACATAATCAGGGATTTGCTATCAAAGCCACTTTGTGTGCTCTTAGCAGTTGTCACTGTCTTCTGGATTGCCAAATCCCAACCCTGTGCTTTTGCACTTTTATCAGCTGCGTGTTCTAGACACCAAGAGTCAGAGCTTTAGAAGGAAGCATGTATAGATAACGGGAGAAATACAGTGTCTTGATTAATTTGCCATTTAGAAGTATATTAATTTTGTTCATTGATCTTTTTGTCTCGCCATTGTTTTGGTTTTGGTGAGGTCAGTTTTTGTGTGTTGTTGGCACTGGCAGGAGTTAAGCCACAGTAGAAGGCAGTTTTGGTAAAGTTTACTCTTTTGTAAATGGGCCATAAGTATTTGCTTTTGGACATTTGTCTAGAACTATTTCTTTTTCCTAGAGGATTTTAAATAATCAATTTTATACGTATCACTTGGATAGCTAACTTGACAGTTTTGATGGGCCATTATTGTAGTTTAAATTTCATTTTGGAAGACTTTATGTGACATTTCAGACTTATTATGCTACCTTGAAAGCTGGAGTTCAGAAGGCCTCTGACTTTGATCTCAGGTCATCATTAGTTAGTGCCAATGATCTGCAGCATCCTCTCTGTGTGAACATCAACTCAAAAACTGGTGAAAGACCATTCACTGTGGATCTTTCTTCATTAGTAACAATACTGGACAGTTTGAGAGCGAATTCTATGCATTATAGAAACTCCTCTAATATAATTTCATTAATTGTCAAGGTGAATAATAATTGGAAATTATAGTTGCGTTTGATTAAGAATAAATAATAAAGTTATGATTAAAGTGATACTTCCTGTTAATAAAAAAATTGAAAGGAGGAAAAGGAAATGGAGACTGCAAAGCCCCTAGTGTCATTTCTTTCCTCTTTTGCTGCCTCTGTAGCTTAATTAAACCAATATGGAATGTGACTATAATTAATACTATTAATTAAAAAGTAACAGCATTTATAGGTTTAGTTTGCTTTTAGCTAAACTTCTGTATTGAATATATTAAGGAAAGATGAGGCAAATGGTCATTTTAACAAGGCATTCATAAATGGCATTTCTGTCAAAAGAATTCTGCTTTAATGTTTTAAGAAAGGCAAGAGGCTCACAAAAATGATATACTTAGTAATAGTATAAGACACTGAATATGTGATGCAAAATATATTCTAATAATTTATATCTACACTAATAAAAGGGTAATATGCAAATTGGCCATACCTTCGCAACACCCACCAGCAAATCAGGAATGACTATGCAAGTTAACTCAACAAAGATAGTGGGTTAATTTGCATAAGGTGCCAGGCAGCTAGGGACAGGAAGCTTGCATCTTCACCATGGGTATGATGCAGGCGTTCGGCAGCGCCCCAGCTGCTTAGGGCCTCTGAGCAGTATGGGAAAGCAGAAAGGCAGCTCTGGCCAGAGCCAAGGCCGGTGCCTGCAGCCAGGGTAAGAAAGGCCTATTCTTGCACAGATCTTCGTGTATCAGGCCTCTACTTTGTTATCATCAAGAAAGGGTATTTATGATTGTGGTTATATATTTTGACCCATAGAAACAATCATTCTCCATGTTTCCTTATTCCTTTACTTGCAGAAAGCTGAGCACTCAGAGGCATTCCATCTGAAGGCCTGCTTGGTTTGAGCTGACAGATAGGAGGATGCTTTCCTAGAAACCTGGTCCGATGCTATAGCGTCTTTGGTTTTCTTATGGTGGTGTCTTTAAGGAATCAGAAACGCCTTTTAATTTTCTTCCAATACCTTGAGAATACAACATGTCTCTGGCATTTCTCCCGTCTACAAACAAATAACTATTATTCTATTGATCAATCTAGAATGATGTTTAGGATTTTTTTTATAATGCCAGCTGATGGCCGTCAAACACTGACTGACCCCGCCCCACATTTCTTCCTCAGTAGATTACAGTATCTCTTTCAGGTTAAACTTCACTCAAATGTTTCCTTTGCATTTTTAGACAGATTTTCACTGTGACATTTATATTTTATTTCTTTATGTACTGTCCTTCAGGGACAGAGGCATGTTTTTTTTTTTTTTTTTTTTTTTTTTTTTAATATATTTTATTGATTTTTTACAGAGAGGAAGAGAGAGGGATAGAAAGTCAGAAACATCGATGAGAGAGAAACATCAACCAGCTGCCTCTTGCACACCCCCTACTGGAGATGTGCCCGCAACCAAGGTACATGCCCTTGACCGGAATCGAACCCGGGACACATGAATCCGCAGGCTGACGCTCTATCCACTGAGCCAAACCGGTCTCGGCCAGAAGCATGTTTTAAATAATAAAATAAATGGCAGAGAACTACAGTTGGGAAAAAAAATGCAGAGGATATGCTCTGCTCAGTGGCCAGAGAGGGCTATTTGGCTGAGAACATTAGCTGCACAGACTCTAATGCTCACTGGTAAGGATATCATTGGCCTGCTACCCCAGCCTCCTGGGTGGAGAATGGGTGCTAGCATTCAACACATGCATGGAAAACATGTGTGTCTCTCTGTGGGCACACAAGCATACATGACAACAGGATACCATAAGAGAAGTCTAGGTAATCTGCATACTTAGTATTTTTATTAATCCACTGTATAGAAAAATATCAAATCAGGGATGCATGAATTGACATTTATCTAGCAATGTAAGTAATATCCAACAAGTCTGCAGAGCTCAAAGGAATGGAAATAGTAAGAAAATAGCATATTTATTTATCTCCTTTTGTTCTTAAATACAATTTTTTTATGTACTAATTAACTACTGGGGGACTGTATTTCCCTTCATTAGTGTGAACTAAGAAGGCAATTTACAGAAATATATTGATATTAACAGAAGCCCATTACAATAAACAATAGATGAGACCCTGTGAGATTGCTTTAAAATGATTTTATCCCCATTGTTGTCAGAATCATCTTTGCATTGAGCTTTAAGGTATAAAAGCAGACTAAAAAATTTAATCAATAGTGCAATATAGAAATTACCTATAGGTGTCATAACGATGATGCATATTTCTTTTTCAATTAGCTTTAGGAGAAATAAATGAGGTTTGATTATATTATATGCCAAAATATACCAGACCGAGAACTTCTCACTAAGTATACAGGGCAAAACTGCTGAAAAGATTGGGTGTGCTTTTGTTTGCTCATATTAAACTCTGATGAAGACGCACTCTACCAAATTAATTCAAAATTCCAGTTTCAATTATTTACCTTCACATGCATGCCCTTTATATTCTCAGCAACAGGGATTACTGGCAGCCCCTTGCACTTTGCTTTCACCTTTCTTTGGTTAAGTGAGCATTTTTTCCACGTGGGAAATCTTTCTATCACCAACACAAGGCCAGGCTGATGACAAGATTTACTCAACTATCAGACAGTCCCATCTCCCTGGCCCCAGTGAGGGATAAGAGGTGCACACATGTCCTAGCCCATGTGTGCTAGAGTGTTGGCCTGCAGACTGAAGGGTCCTGGGTTCAATTCTGGCCAAGGGCACATGTTTAGGTTGCAGACTTGACCCCAGTAGGGAGCATGCAGGAGGCATCCCATCAGTGATTCTCTCTCATCATTGATGTTTCTCTCTCTTTCTCTTTCCCTCTCCCATCCTCTCTGAAATCAATTATATATATATATATATATATATATATATATATATATATATATATATATTTTTTTTTTAAAGAGGTATAGACATGTCAGGACATCAGAGTCTTCCCTGGTCTTTAGGGTTTTTACGAGAGGAGCGTTGACTTAAGCATAGAGAAGCTCAGAGCTACCATCAGCCTGATCTCTCTGCCACAACAGGGTGAAGACTGCCTAAGAATGAATCTCTGAAGAAAGCATAGGTATTTTATAGCAAATATATATACATATACATATACATACATACATATACATATACATATACATACATACACACACACACACACACACACACACACACACTAAAAGCCCGGTGCACAAAAACACTGCCGAGGGGAGTGGTCCCTCAGCCCAGCCTACACCCTCGCACAGTCAGGAACCCCTCACTCCTTAACACCCGCCTGCTCACCGCTCTTTATCACTAGGCTCACTGTTCATTAGCACTACCATGGAGGCAGGAGAGGCTCCCGCCACCGCCACTGAGCTTGGAACCCAGCTTCTGGCTGAGTGACGCTCCCTTGTGGAAGCACACTGACCACCAGGAGGCAGCTCCTGCATTGAGCGTCTGCCCCCTGGTGGTCAGTACGCATTATACCAACTGGCCATTCTGGTTGTTCCTCCATGACAGTTGCTTAGGCTTTTATTACATAGACTAGAGGCCCAGTGCATGACATTCACGCACGGGGGTATATGTCCCTCAGCCCAGATTGCACCCTCTCCCATCTGGGACCCCTTGAGGGATGTCCTACTGCCCATTTAGGCCCAATCCTCAGGCCTAAACAGGCAATCAAGCATCCCTTTCACAATCCAGGACTGCTGGCTCCCAACTGCTCACCTGCAGGCTTGCCCCTATCCACTTCAGCCTGACAGCCTGATCACCCCATAACCACTCCTGACAGCCTGATTGATGCCTAATTGCTCCCCTGCCAGCATGATTGCCCCTAACTTCTGTCCCCAGCAGGCCTTTTCCCCCAAAACTGCCCTTCCTTTCAGGCCTGGTTTCCCCCAACTTCCCTCTGGTCATGCCAACCTGGTAACCCTTAACGGCCCTCCCCTGCAGGCCTGGTCACCCTTAGCTGCTTTCTCCTGATGGCCATCTTGTGCCCACATGGTGGCAGGATCTTTGACCACCTTGGGGCAGCCATCTTGTGCATTGGAGTGATTGTCAATTTGCATATTACTCTTTTATTAGATAGGATAGAGGCCTAGTGCACGGGTGCCAGCCAACTGGTTTGCCCTGAAGGGTGTCCTTGATCAGGGTGGGGGTTCCCTTGGGGTGTGGGGTTGCCTGGGCTAGGGGCCTGTGGTGGTTTGCAGGCTGGCCATGCCCCCAGTGACCCAAACAGAGGCCCTGGGATCTGGGATTTCTTTATCTTCTATAATTGAAACTTTGTAGCCTTGAGTGGAGGTCAGGGCCTGCCAGGAAGTTTGGCTTCCTCCATCACCATGGAAATCCAAGCCTCCTGCTTGCTCTGTGGCCAGCCGCCATCTTGGTTGGGGTTAATTTGCATACTTTCTCTTGATTTGGTGGTGGGCGTGGCTTATGGGTATAGTATACTGTGTTTCCCCAAAAATAAGACATCCTCCGAAAATAAGACCTAGCGCATGAAAGATAAGACATCCCCTGAAAATAAGACCTAGCACAACTTTGGGAGAAAAAATTAATATAAGACACTGTCTTATTTTCTGGGAAACAGAGTAGTGATGGTTAATTTGTATGTTTCTCTTTTATAAGTGTAGATATACTAGTGGCCTGGTGCATGAATTCATTCACGGGTGGGGTCTGGCAAGCCCACTGGGGTAGTCTGGCCTAGGGAAGGGACTGTGGGTGGTTGTCTGGTCAGCCTCCAGCCTCAATCAGGATTGGGGGGAAGGGGGTGTTAATCAGGGGGGCGGGGGGCTGGCCAGGGAGAGGGGCCACAGGTGGTTGGCTGGCCAGCCCCACCTCCTGGTCAAACTCCCAGTCGAAGGGACAATTGCATTTAGCCTTTTATCATATGAGATTATATATATATATATATATATATATATATATATATATATGCCTAATTGTTTACTTTTATTAGTAAGTAAAGAAAATATGGGCTCTAAAAATATGAAATAAACATGAATGAACTCTTTCTAATATGGTTGAAAAAGAGGCACACACTAAACTTGATAAGCTCATGGCAGGCACTACAAATTCAGAGACCTAAAGTAACCACATAGGATGGTCTGGAATTACCTCAATGTGTTGAGATTTTGATTCCCAGCAATTGTCGTCAGTTTGGCTCAAGTAGACTAAAACATTATCTACAGGTTTGTGTGTTTCTTACATTGACATTAAACTAGCCATTTGCAAAATCATTTTCTTCTTAAGAAAATTGTATATATATATCCTAAAATTGACATATATTGCCCATCAGGTGATAGATTCTGGCTACTTCAGATACTGTACATCAAATTTATGAAAGTTATCATCGAAATAAATCCCTGAGAAAGATATTTGAAATCTCAAAAATTGTCTTCAGTGCCATGAGTGTTTTATACTTGTTCCCTAATGTCATTCAAAATCATTATGCCTTTTACAGGAGCAGTTTAACAGGATAGAAAATCAAGGTCATGCATAATAGCCATTCTTTTAGAGAGCTCACTAAAAAACATGTTGACAACCTGACTATAATTTGATCTTACTTATAATTTTCTTTATTTTATTTAAGAATAAATTAAGATCATGGGCTTTTTTTGAGATATGTTAGATATTTTTTGAAATATCTGAAGAACAAAACGGGGCACAAATTGAAATTGTGGTATAGACGCTTCCTTTCATTAAGCGGTCTCTAAGTAAATGAGAAACCTCTTCTCCTAAATTATGTGGTGTTTTTTTGTTTTTGTTTTTTTTTTAATAATAAGCAACATTAAACATTCTGAATAGTTCTTCCTTATGTGTATAGGCCAAGTTTTGGCTCATGCAGGCAAACAACGTGATGATGGTAACAATGTATACGGGATGGTGACAGTGCCTCCACAGCTCCTGCTCATGATATTGTGCAAAAATACGATGTCGGCGGATAAGTTTGTTTTCTCCATTGTTTGTCCTGCTTTCCCTCACATGATCATATTTATCGTTAACTGGTTTGTGAAACTCTTAAAAATGGCATGACTTGTATTTTTGACAAATGAGGACTTGTTGTTTTGTTTTTTTTTATTATAAAGACTAAAATTTGGAATGATAAATTTTGATAGTTCAGGTTTCTTCTCTCCTATTTGAAGTAAATTATTAACTTTCCATATAATTTTCATCCCATGCAAGTAAAATCTATTTGTTGACACATAAACTGTGAAGCCTCCATGCAACTGTCTGCCAAAGTTCAAAACACCTGAGACATTGAAACTTGGTATAAATGGTTACCAGCATCACAAATTTAAGATGATCTCCGTTGATATTCCTGTTGGCAATTTTCTTTTGCTACTGCCTTTAAGAAATCATTACATGCTCAGAAGATTTGCTCTGAGAACAAGCAAATGCACATTCTTTATTTTAACATGAGTCCTAGTCAATATTTATATTTATGACCTTATTCTGTGCTGTAATATTTATGATCCTATTTTATTGCTACCTTCATGCTCTGGTGAGTGACTTTTAAGCTATTGATCCTTTCTGTGAGCTGGGGATACAATAAAGCAAAATCCCAGTTACAATAAAAATGCAAATGTAGCAAATTTAATTAATGAAATACAATTTATATGAAAATAACTTAGTCAAGACAAATTACTCCCTGTTAAATGAATGCTAGCCTAGACTAACTGTCCAGCACAGTACTTACAGTCCATTATTAAAAACATAAATAGTTATTATGGGTGTAATAGAATTTCCATGAGAAACAGTTATTCTCAAATTTCAAATGCATAAAATGTATAAGAACAAAGGTTTCATTTTTTTTTTTTTTGTACTCATAGAACATTGTCAAATATCCACTGGACATCTGATAGTCTGCCATGTTTAATAAGATAACTCTAGCCAATGAAGAGCCATTTTGTAAAGGAGAGATATAACCTTCATAAGCAGGAAGTAATCCTGAGATCTGAGATTATTTCAAAGGTTCAATGATAAGCAATAGGGCATTAATCAGGGCAAAAGAAATGCTGAGGGGAGAGTTGATGCAGAGCCATTTTGGTATAAAATCCATAATCTCTACTTTCTTTCTTTACTCACTCCAATTAAGCATCTCTGGACACCAGTATACTGAAACAGGAGAGTAGCATTTCACCTTTACGTTCTTTAATACAATGATCCAATATACTAGTACTAGAGGCCCGGTGCATGAAAATTCATGCACTGTAGGGGATGATCCCTCAGCCTGACCTGCCCCCTCTCATAGTCTGGGAGCCCTCAAGGGTAGGAGGAGACCCAGCAATCAGGGGAAGGCGACACACCATCACATCTCTACTGCTGCCATTGCCAGCAGCACAAGCTCAGCTGGGCCTGGTTACATGAGCTTCGGCGGCTCTGGGTAGCCGGGCAGCCACCATCCAAGGCTTGCCTGCACCTTAGGACAGCCCTGGTGGCTGAGCTGTCACCATCTTAGGCTTTCCTGCTCCTCAGGCCAGCTGGGGGCACCTACCGCCCCAGTGCAGCTGAGGGGACTGGGCACTGCCATCTTGTGGCAGTGGTTGCCACCATATTTGAGGGTGGTACAGTCAATTAACATATTCCCTCCTCATTGGCTGTGGGCACCACTATCTTTGTTATGGCATGAGGATCAATTAACATATTCCCTCTTTATTAGATAGAATGTCTCCACTTAAGTTACTTGACTTGTTACCAGCACATTGGAATAATAGGAAATACTGTTCTTTTGGTTTTTATGACACCGCACTTCCCTCCTTCCTATGCCTGAACATTCCACTGTGTCCCAGACCCAAATAGTCAACTGCCTACATACCCAGTTTCCCCAAAAATAAGACAGTGTCTTATATTAATTTTTGCTCCCAAAGATGTGCTAGGTCTTATTTTCAGGGGATGTCTTATTTTTCCATGAAGAAGAATACAGTATACATTTATTGTTAAATGAAAATAAAGGAAATTTATTACCTGTATACGGTACAGTAGTACAGTAGTTGTCAACACAAACCAGACAAACTGTGAATCCTAAGGTATCAAGAATTTACTCATTTATTCAATGACAATCATGTCATCATCTTCTGAAACATCATCATAACAATCCAATTCCTGAATTTCCTGGTGAATTTCTTGTGACTCCATTTCTTTCAGAATCAGTGGACCAAATCTCTCATGTTTAGCCTAGTAGGTCTTATTTTTGGAAGATGTCTTATTTTTGGGGAAATAATCATCTAGAAATTTAATTCTTAATACCCATATTCTTTGCTTCCCTCGTCTTCCTCATCTCAGTAAAAGTCACCACCACCACAAGTTCTTTCTCATTAGTAATTAAAGTCTGTTAACACTAACTCCAAAATATATGCAAATTCATCTCCATTATAACCACTCTAAGCCAAGCTACAATCATTAGCAATTGGGCTGCCTCTAAAAAGTCTCCTAGCTTTTTTGTTAGCTCGTAGTCCATTCTCTATATCAGAACTCAGAGTCATCTTAAAAAAGCATAAATGATGGCATGCCACCTCTTTGCCTAAAACACTGCTAATTAAGACTCAAAATATGTTGCTTGATCTCAGTTCTATCTACATTGCAAAGCACTTTGACACTCTACACCTGGCTCACTAAGCTTTGGCCACATTTATTCTCTCTCTGCTCCTACAATGCAATTAAGTCTGGTTCCATCTTGAGGATTTCAAAGATTGAGGTCAGGTACATAAATCCATGTTCAATACTGACAAACCTGGGGAGGAACCATGCTTGTGAGTGGCTGAATCATATTAGTAAAGTAGTAGAAAACTAGAAATTAAGGAATTCCAGAAATTATGAAGCAGTAAATTAATTAGAAAATATTTAATATAAATAATATAGAATTATTAATATCTCAAAGAGACAAGTAAAAAAGAACAAAGGTTACTTTTATGAATAAATTTTAGGCAAAGCATTTTTTTTAAAAAAAATACACACACAAAGTTATACTGAAATTCCTTTGATTCTAACACTAGGTATTGAAGAGGAAAATTGAGAAATACAACAATTGGTTGTTAATAAATGCAACTTCTCTATGATTCTGTGTAACTGGTAGTATATGCAAACTAATTTGTTTTATTACTATTCATAAAGTTAAAATATAGCTTGAATTTATTCTCAATATAAAAAAATAGATGTCAATTTCTATTAGCTCAAGACAAATTTTTCATAATGATCAATGTACCCCAGAATCCATAGGATCTCCAAAACAAAGAGTAAATCTCCACTGACCTAATTATGTCATGAGAGAGAATTTTCTTTTCTTTTATTCAAAAGCTATTTATTTCTTTCAGATGTCCCTCAATAGAGACGGATTCCATAATTTAAAAAGGGAAACTCAATCAACTGATATTGTTCATGCCTTTGTTTATTCCAATAATTGTACATTTTCAACAGCAAAGGAAAAATACTGAGCCTGTCCTTAAAAGACTGTTTTTTTTTCTCCTATTAAAGGAGGAAGGATTATATTTATTCAGAAGTTGAAGTAGATTTATTTGAGTTAAGAGAGAGACCCTGATAAACCAATGCCACAAATTACATAACAGCCTTGTGAGGAGGCAGCACTTTGGTACTTCGTTTAGGAAAGTAAAATTGACAATGTTTATTTTACTTCCTTTTAACCCAAATAGGCAACACCTTTAGTTGTCAACAGTAAATGGCCATGGATGAAAAAAATACCATTAAATATAAACCAACTTTGCCAGCCCTTTCTAATAGATTCATCAACATAACATACATAAAAGAACAATTTGCACTGTTTAGCCTACTTAAATAAGTTCCTTTTGCACATGAAACCTTAAATGCCATATTTCAGTAATCAAATAGCCTAATTCTTAAATTTAGATTTATTAACAAAACAAGGCCAGTTACAAAGATTTTGAAAATAAATAGAAAATACTTAAAATTGAGATTCAGGACATGTCCTTGAGTAGCCATAAAGATATATATATCCCTCACCCTATGTCCTTAAATGTCTCTACTACTAATGGGAAAATTTCCTTATTTGCATTGACTTTTTTCCTAGCCAGCAAAACTGTATAGAAACTGTCAGCTTCCTACAGTTCGGGGGAACACCCTCAAATAGTTTGGACATTTTTTTAACCTTGCTTAAAGCTTCAAGATTGCTTTTTGGACAATTCCAAAATACCTATCACATTTCATATTGAAAGCCATTTACTAAATGGTAGTGCATTTTCCCAACACCCTTCAGAGGTCACTCGATGCATTTTCATTTTCACTTGTAAACTGTGTCTACATTATGACAAAGCAATCCAATAAAACGTTAAAAAAAATAAAATTACCCAAAAGGAAGTTTATTCTAAACCAGCAATTTTCTAACTTTTTTGTATCTTATGGTACAGGTAAATTAATTAGTACTAGAATTCTGCAGCATATCAAAAAGTATATCATATTTTTGCCAATCTAACAAAAAAGTAGGTATAATTTTGATTCATTCACACCAGGCAGCTATTATTGCATTGATTGTAGTCTTTTTTTTAATTTTTATTTGAAAAACTAAGGCAAAAGAGGTCAGTGCTCCTGACTAAGTAGTCAGGTGGTCCATGTTTTAAAAGTTCTTGAGGCACACTGGTTGAAAATTGCTACTCTAAACCATATAGAATACTTTCTTTGGAGGATTTTCCTATTCAACTTTAGTTTTGGAAATATGTAATTTACTGCGGTTGATAACAGTCCCTCTTAATTGGCACATGATTAATCTTTTGAAAATATAGACGAGGGAGAGAAAATGGCTCATAGAGTATTTTCTTTTGTTTCATGGTATCTTTCTTTCACTCCATAGCACTAGCTAATGCACAAGCCCAATTATAAACCAGGGAAACCTTCAAAAGTATACTAGCCTAAATTAGCCCATTTAACACTAACTATCCTCTTCATTATTCATCAATCTGCATCATTAACATTCCTTTCCATCAACATAAGCATAAGGATCATAAGATCTCCATTAATTCAGAAACAAAAAAATTCCTGATGTACATTTTTCTGAGTCCTTTAATACATTTCAGGATTATAAACAATATATCCCTGATGATCTATATATAAAATATTCCTAGTTACTAAACAATTTCATCTAATTGCTAAAGGAACAGATGTCCTTATATTTATATTAATTTATCCCTTTTACACAATGGATATCAGGCAAGATTATCTCCATTCTTTAAAAGCACAGTTACACAGTAGTTCAGCTTAAGATCTTTAGAGTCAAGATTGCCGGCATTGGACTGGAATATGACAATAATATGTTTCTTAGCATGGGTTATCCTATCCGCTTCTATTTATTCATCCAAATATTGGGATCGGACTAGAACCTACCTTATAGAGTTAAGATGAAGGCTAGATAAAATTACACACAGCTTTCTTATTAGATCCCATAGTTTCCAGCACAAAATTGGAGCTCCGGCTTAATAAGTATTACCCAATTTTTGTTGATGTTGTTTTGCTTTGTTTCTTAGTTTTATGTATTTATTTATTTTTACTAACCTTGGGATAATCACAGTTTCTCAAAGACCATTTAACAAAGATAAGTTATTGTGGAAATAAGAAGCTGGTCCACACTTAAGGGAAAAGGTTATAATCAATAACATTCTGCACTTGGAGCCCTGGCCCATGTGGCTCAGTTCGTTGGGTATAGTCCTTTGCATGGAAGGGTTGCCCATTCAATTCTCAATCAGGAGGGCACATGCCCAAGTTGTGGACCCCATCCCCAGTGGTAGGTGTGCAGGAAGCAGCTCATGGATGTGGTCCCTCTCACACTGAAATTTCTATCCCTCTCCCTTCTCTTCTCTCTCTCTCTCTCTCTCTCTCTCTCTCTCTCTCTCTCTCTCTCTCTCTCTCTCTCAAAAAACAAACAAAAAAAAAAAAAAAAAAAAACAGAACCAATAAATAATCTTAAAAAAAAATTCTGAGGAATCTCAGAGGGGAGGGGAAGGGGGATGGTGAGAGATTAACCAAAGAACTTACATGCATATAAGCATAACCATGACATGAGCAATAGTACAGTGAATACCTGGGGGCAGGTGTGGGGGGTGCAGAGTGGATGTGGATAGGGTCAATGGGGAAAAAAGGAAATATCTATAATTCTTCCAACAATAAAGATAAATTTTTAAAACAAAGAAAAATATTCTGCATATGTTGGGTTTGCTCTGATTCTCTTAGATATGATACCTATATGTGTTAGTTAACATGGGCTTATTGCTAGGTAAAATGGTTAGTGGAAAGTACTAGAAACTGCTTCTATAGATTCTCTTCGCCATTTACAAACTCAGTTTCTGAATGGTATAGATAAAGTGGTGTTAGGACCACAGTTTGCTTTGTAGTTTGTCTCCCTCACAACCTTTTCAAAATATTCTCTTTGCTATATAATATCAAAGTCTCAATAGAAAGAAGTTTTCTCATTGAATATCAAGTTATAAATAAATGTTTTACTAGGAAAAGAGGCTAAAGGAGACAGAATTAGGTCAGCACAACAGCAAAGTTCATCTTTCGGAAATTTTAGAGATGGAGCTGTTTTCTTTGAATTTTTTTATAGATATAAATACATATTTATAAAATATAAATATTACTGAAATGATTCATTATTATTGCATTCAACTTTTCCCTTAAAGGCACAGTTTTTTTTTGTTATTACTTTTATTAGTGAAATTGTGAATGTATTTAAGGAATCCTATATAATAAAGAGGTAATATGCAAATTGACCATCACTCCAACACATAAGATAGCTGCCACAAGATGGCCAGCAGGGGAGGACAATTGGGGGCAACAAGGCCTGCAGGGAAGGGCAGTTGGGACAATCAGGCTGGCAGGGGAGCAGTTAGGCATTCATCAGGCTGGCAGGGGAATGGTTAGGGGGTGATCAGGCTGGCAGGCAGGCAGGCAGACAAGCGGTTGGGAGCCAGAAGTCCTGGATTGTGAGAGGGATGTCCAACTGCCCGTTTAGGCCCAACCCCATGATCCCGGTGGGATCCGGCCTAAAAGGACAGTTGGACATCCCTCGATAGGTCCCAAATTGGATAGAGTGCAGGCTGGGCTGAGAGGAACCCCCACCCCCGTGCACAAATTTCATGCACTGGGCCTCTAGTAGTCACAAAAGCAGTTTTCTCCCCATTACTCTAATCTAGTTCCCAATGCTACCAAATGACATCCAATTTGATTCCAGCCAGTAGTACAAATACTAGTCACTAATCTTCTGGTTTTTCTCATGATAACAGACAAAATTATAAAATGTTACATCCTGAACAATTCCCTCTTCTTAAGAAAGGGTGAGACCAGTAACTTGCTTCTCAAAGACTATTCCCAAAGTCTCATGATTAGTTTATGGTATTTTCAGCTTCACTGATTTTAATTTAGAAATAAAACTGGAGACTAATTGGTGTGGCTCAGTAGTTGAGCATCAACTTATGAACCAAGAGGTCATGGTTCAATTCCCAGTCAGGGCACATACAGAGGCAGCAGGCTTGATCCCCAGAAGGAGGTGTGTAGGAGGCAACCGATCAATGATTTTCTTCATTGATGCTTCTATCTCCCTTTCCCATCCTCTCTGAAACCAATAAAAATATACTTAAAAATAATAAGTAAAATTGGAAGCTATTTAATGCATAAATTGTGATTTATTGATATGTATATACATTGTGAAAGAATCCCCCATCTAGTGAATTATCATATCCATCACCTTATGTACTTATTCGTTGGTTCATTGTGAGAACATTTAAGTTCTCCCCTCTTAGAAGATGCCAATTTTATAATACAACATTATAAATTATAATCACCACATTACACATTAGACCCTTAGACCTTATTCATCTTATAGTGGAAAGCTTTATCATTTTATCATCTTCTCTGCATTTCCCCCACCCCACCTGGTAATCACTTTTCTACTCTCTGTTTCTATGAATTTGACTTTTTTTTTTTTTCAGAGTCCACGTGTAGTATTTGTCTTTCTGTCTGGCTGGTTTCAGTCAGTGTAATGCCCTCGAGGTTATGACATGTTTATAACACTCTGTCTCACTATCCCACACAAGACTCACTCGCTGGCCTTGAAGAAGTAAGCTGCTCCTCTGTGAACTGCCCATGAAAATGGGCCATGGGGCAGGGAACTGCATGTCACCTGCAGCACCTGAGGGCAGCCTCCAGCAACAGCCAGAGAGAAGTCAGCGCCATCAGTCACAGAGCCACATGAAAACGAATGTGCCAACCACCTGAATTAGCTTGGAAGCAGATTCTGCCCAGTGAGTCTCCAGATGAAAACACAGACCTGCCCAGCTCCTTTCTGTAGCCTGGGGAGACCCTGGCTGGAAGGCCAGGCGAGCCATGCCCAGAATTTTGGCCCACAGAAATGAGATAATAAACATGTGTTGTTTTAAGCCATGAAGTGTGTGGTAATTTGTTAACAGCAATAGAAAACGAATACACTCATTTTTCCAAGTTACATTTTGAAAAATCAGGAAATAGGAAAAAGACCACTTTTTTCTTTTTCAGTTACCCACATCCTCTACTCTCTTATTTGGGTAGACTTCCATCAAATTGATTATACTCTGTTTTACCTGTAACTGTCTTTTTTGGTGGGAGCAAGGACAGTGGTTTATAGAAAAGGAAGCAGAACATATTCCATGTCCCAAATGTCTGTCTTCAGGAATTTCACCTATTTCAGCTGTACTTGGTTCTATGTATAGCAGTTGCAAGTGATTTAAATAACTCAAAATGGTTTAAATAGAAAAGAGATTGACTGTGTCAAATGACAAGAAGCTTATCAGTAGAGGAGGCTCCAGGCTATAAAGACTAAAACACCAGCTCAGCTTCTTTGTGATTCTTTCAGCAATTTCCTTCTCTAAGTTGGTTTCATCCTACAGCAGATCCAGTAATCACATCTAGACATGATAAGCCTGGCATTCGAAAAAGGGTAGTTCTTTTCTATTCATTCTCTCTCCCAATCCAAAAACACCTTCCCTTCGAGAGTCCCCAGGAGGCTTTTCTTCATGTTTCTTTGGCCACAGGGCATCACATGTCTCTTCGAAAATAATCATTGGCATGGTATAGCTGATCAAACCTTATGTTAAAGTTAAGCCAATCTTAACCTTCTCTGAAGGTTGGGTAACATGATCAAAATAGGATTTCATTTGTGGAAATATACACAGAAAGGAAAGATAGTTTAGGAAGGCATACTGGACGAGGTTATAACCCTGTTGGATATTAATGGACAAGTAAGTAGCACATAGGCAAATAAATATGGACCAGAGAAACTGAAAGCAGAGGGTAAGCATGTGAAGAATGACCAGGGCCTTACATGAGGAGAGCTGAAGTATAGATGAAGGAAGTGTGAGAAAGGGGAGATGATTTGTGAAATATATAGGTAGTAAAATTAGGGGGATTTTTATCTATTATAAAATATTCATCTCCCCCAAAATACTACACAAACAATTCAACTCTCTGAACCAGTTTATTTACAAAATTGAATTACTTTCAAAGATTATCTGTGAAACCTTAGAAATGCACAATATTTATGTTAAAGGTCATAAATGAGTTCAATTCTTTTATTTAATCGGAACATTTCAGACTTGAGAGCAACTAAAAAGTTCACTAATTGCAAAGATAATTGATTCAAAATATGAGAGCCACTTATGCATGAACAGCCTTTATTTCAAGCTAGAACACCAAAAGCAGCAACTGTTAAAGCAAACTGTTCTCTTTTAAAGTGCTCTTATGTAATTTTAAGCTGTTCATTCCTTTAGAAAAACCTTCAACTGCCACCATGAAAAGATTCATGTATTTTAAATATCTAGCATAAAGCTTCAAACTGCAGTACACATGAATAATTTTGTGAAATTCAAATAATTATGATCCCCATAATTAAAAATAAAATTACTAAATTAAAAAAAGACAAAGCTAGAGTAAAATGATTTGTGCTAAAATCATGAAATTGTCATTGCTTTAGTTATTAGTATGATCCATTTTTAATCTATGACATTTATAAAGCAAGAGATTTTACTTATCCAGTCTTATTAGCATAATAATCATTGCACTTTACATGGCTTTAACAATAAGTGTCTTCCCTTATATTTAAGTTTTGCCCAGACAAACAGAATTAAATATGTATTGAACTTAAAGGTTAAAGCCCCTTCATTAATCCTGTTATTGTTTTTCAGAAGCCAAATTCTCCATTAGGGTACCGCTTGATTTCATAGCATTGATTCTAATCATTTTCTAGTAATGAACCTCAGACTGACATAGATAATTCCTTTGGGCATTTTCACTTGTAAGAAACTTCAACCCTTAACCTCTTTCACTTCATTTGCATAATCACTTGCATAGATCTTCCTACATCTGGGATGTGTCTATGTTTTTCTGCATTAATTTTCAATTTTACTATCTTGGAACAACCTCTTTATTTTAATTTTTTTCTTCTTTACATTTTCTTCATTGCCTCCCAGAGCCTGCATTTCCAGGCATTGGTTTTTTTTGCCTTCACTTGTTTGCTTGTTACTTGAAGAGACATTAAATGATTATGATGGATTTTGATTTTGATGGGTCTTGATGCACATAAACAAATCACTACAGCAGCCTCTTTTTTTAGGCCAGTGTATCTATTAAAAAAAATTAAAAAGACCCACACACTTCAGAAGTATCTTTACACAGAAGTTTGTCTGGTTCATACAATCCTACTTCCCCAGAGTTCTGGACCACAACCATGGGAATGGAATATGAACTCTCCCTTTTATTCTACACATTCTTTACATTATGTTTTTAATTCTTTCACAAAACTTGATTGAAAGAGATATCATAAGGCAATGCAAGTATTCTCAGACTGCAAATTAATATGAGGATAGGTATCGTTTTGTTGTCTTTCACCCCTCTCAGGTCAACTTGGCTTTTCTTAGTATCACCCTACTCCACTCACAGGCCATCTTGGAGTGCACTCTTTTTATACTAGTCTTTTAAAAAATTTCTCTTTCTCAGTTTTTCTATTTTACCAATAATTAATTTTCTTCATCTCAGATGCAAAAGCTTTAGTCACCTAAATGAAAGCCCATCAGCTTCTCCTTGGTTCAAGAATAGGGTTTGAGCATCCTTTCCCGTATTTCTTTAGGACTTTCCTCCTGGGTCCATTTCTTCTTGTCAAAAACTTCAAACAAGTTACTTTATACAAGCTACAATTTTTCTATATTTCCAAATATCCTAAAGATCTTATTTTTTCTTTTGATGTATTTTAAGCCTAAATTAAATGGAGGAATTAGAAATCAAATAACCTCATGTTTCCAGGCAATTGAAAAAGGCAATTTCATAGACTAAACTCCTTCATGAGACTGTGAGCTCCTTGAGGGCATGTCTAAGCAAATCTCTGAAACCCAATTAATGCCTATAAAACATCTCCTTGTGAATACACAGCAATAGTTGACAGAGCATGATGATAGGTAATTATGCAACTTTACTTTAGAATTTAAACTATCTACAAATGCTAGGAATAATATAATGATTCTGGATACCTGATTTTTTTTTTCCAGATGCAAAAAAAAAAAAATGGAATCCACATTAAATACACATGTGCTCAGTGTTTCATGAATAATGAGTGCTGAGACACTCTCAGGTAAGTGCTCTGCAAGGTAGTCATGCTGTTGGCTCAGAGGAAATGGTTTAAAGCAGTAACTTGTAATGTATTCAGTGGCCTGATTATGCCCTAAGGGAAGACCCACCTAAAGACTTCACTTAGTGGTTAGAAATGATTCAGAAACCTGAGGAAATTACATCTAGCACGAGGCAAATAATGATGAGAGACTCTGGAAGACTATATTTGACATCAGGAGTTTTACATGAGAGAAAATAACCCTTATGAATTTCCAAGTACTGGATAGCATTTTACATATTGGTTTTACAGTGCATACTTGGGAGCTTAGTTTATAATCCATAAACTCTCAGGATTTTGTTTTTAAAAGGCTCGGAAATGTGTAGCTCGTCTCCTGTGGGCTTTGAAAGCATTCCCATATAAACCTCTCAGTAAGCTTTCTGTACAAGTTCTGTCTTGTATACATTTTGGTGAATTTGCAGGGGCAGGCAGGCCTCTAGGAGACTCTTCCCTTAGACAGTATGTTTCTAGAAAAATGTTAAGAGTTGAGTCTCACAATGCCTAAATAGAAGACATTGCTCTAAGTGATTTTGATTAATGCAAGCCTGGGAATGCATAGCAAGTCATATTTAGGCAACAATGCCCTGGTAAAAATCCAAAAGCTTTATCCAGGAAGATGTGTCAGGTGTAAAGGAGATGAGAGCATTAAAGGGCCATGGAGTCACCTGGAGGAGTCTCATCAAAGAGGACAGCCCAGGTGAGGGAGGAGAAACAGCAACTCCCCTTCCCCACCAAGTGTTAATTCCCCTGAATTTGGAGGCTGCACAAATGCCACTGAGAGATACAAGCTTGAAACTAGGCTGCACCTACACCAAGCTATCAGAGCCCACACAGAGTCAGTCCCTGCAGTTGTGCCTGGAAGAAGAGATAGATGACACCAGGGGGGTCTGCAGCCATACAGAAAAGTTAACCAATATACTTTCTAACCTGGCTCTGGATTCTTGTCAACTCGGATTTAAAAAGATCCCACTTCAATATGTAGTGTGTGTGTGTGTGTGTGTGTGTGTGTGTGTGTGTGTGTGTATGTGTGTGTGTACAAATAGTACTAGCTTATTTTGGACTACTTTTCCCCCCTCTTCTAATCTTGGCAAGAATATCTGCCTCATCCAACTTTTTTGATCCATAAATAAATGTACTCCTCATAGTTGGACAGAATTTTCAGTGACAGTCAAATACCATCTAATTTTTCACATGCACAACACACACACAAAGCTACCTGTGGGATGAAATCAGCAAGGCTCATTTTTTTTTAAATAATATGTAGGCTGTAGAGCAAGCATGTCAAATTCAAAGGCTAACATGGGCCAAATAAACAACACATGCAGCCCGCAGGCCAAGAGTTTGACACGCTTGCTGTAGAGTGTTTTGTGTGCATTGTCCCATTATTCACTTTTGCCTCAGAAATTATGGTATAAAGATCTCAAGGATTTACACAAAAAGGTACTCTGCATTTTAACGAAAATTTAAGATTATAGTTACACAAACTTCCTCCCTTATTATTTCTCAATTGAATTATTTCTCTCTGCTTATCAATTCCAGGGTCAAAACTACACAAACAGGGAGTTTTATGCTGTCCGAAAATCTTGATAAGTTTCCAATAATTTCCATGCAATTCTAAACTATAATTGATTTTTTTCTAGACTTGTTAAACATTCCTAAAGGATAAAGAATAAATTCTGAGTAATAGCAAGACAAGTATAAAAAAGAACAATGATGGTGGCAGGTCAAATATTAGCCTTATCTGGTATAAGAACTTATCACAAAGTCATTTATTAGGCAGGATAAATGGCCCCCACAGATGTTCATGCCCTAATCTGCAGATCTGGTGAATATGTTTGACTGCATGGCAAAAGGGATTTTGCAGGTGTAATTATAGTATGAGTCTTGAAATGGAGAGATTATCCTGGCCTTCCCAAGTGGACCCAATCTAATTATCAAGCCTTTAAATCATCTCTTAAATGGAGTGGAGAAACTTTCAGACTGCAGAGAATCAGAGAGATGGAAGCGTAAGAATGATGAGAGCCATTGCTGCTGGCTTGGAGATGCAGGAAAGAATTGAATGAGCCAAGGAAAGTAGGCAGCTTCTAGGAGCAAAAAAGTCAAGGACACAGATTACCCCCCGGAACCCCCAGAAAGGAACAGAGCCCTGCCAACACTGTGACTTTACCCCAGTGAGATCCATGTCACACTTTTGCCCTATAGAACTGTGAGATAATATATTTTAATTGTTTAATTCACCAAGTTTCTGGTAATTTGATAGAGAAGCAATAGAAAATGAATACGTTATTATTATCAGTTCAAAGTGATATTGGAAAAGGAATAGAAAGCAGGTCACTGGAACATAAGTAGAAATAGATCCTAGTTAATATAAGAATTGGGTATTTGTCCAAGGTGGCCATTTCATTCATTATAAAAAGTGAAATGGTGAAGACTATAGAATTAAACTAATATTAGCTCCATCTATCTGGAGAAAAATAAAACTGGATTTTTATCTTAGATAATGAAAGGGGGGAAAAAAGAATTGATGGATTTTAGCTTCAATGTAAAAAGTGAACAATAAAAATCTTAAAAGGAAAACTATAATGTTACAAGTACATGTTATAAATACCCAATATCTTGTTGACATGTTTATGGGAAGAAGTGATGTGGGTGAGAAAGAAAGAGAGAGGGAGATGATTGAAAAAGAAAATAAAAACCAAGACTTTAAAAGTATGTATGACATCTTATCATTTAAATGTAAAATTATTTGTTTATATATAAATGTTATATAACATAAAAACAATTATTTGCATTTGTGGGTCTCTTTCCAGTCATTTGGTCTATTTAAATATTTTGAATCATTTAAGTGATGCAAGAAGAAAATGTTAGCATCCATATAAATTACTGTGATTTAGTAATATATTCAGATACCACAGAAAACAAAGTATAAAAAAAGATGCTTTTAGTAACTGTCTTCTTAATGTTCTCCAAATGTCCACAGGTTGTTCAGTATTATTAGATGCTCATTCAAAACTGACTTTGCCTGGAGTACCTCTGGTCCTATTTTATCATTCCTCTGCTCTGTGCTGACAGCTCTCGAGCTGAAATTATCTTCTCCATGCAGTCAAATGTTCACAATCCAGTTATCTTTTTCTCCATTATTTATCTGTCTTCAACCAAATGAGACAATTTTTCCATTGGGACTTACTCTGCACTTTTAAAAAATGAAACTAACTTTCTTTATTATAGAACTGAATTCACATAAAAAAAAGGCTGAACTCCATTTAATAGATGGTTTTATAACTGAAGAATTGAAAGGATTTCTTTATAAATAGCTTCACCTTAAGACAGAGCATGGGGGCCCTGAGGAGAGCATTATAGTGACTCTCAAAGGTACTTTTCTCAATGATGCTATCACAGGTAGGAAGCAGGGTCTGATAAAAAATTCAGAATGGTATTGTAACAGGAGAAACTGGGCACCCCATGCCCGCCCCCAGGTGGCAGTGGCCTTTCACTCTGATCTGAAGCCTAAAGAAAGGCATTTTGAGAAGACAATAGACAATGAAGAGTGTGTGAGGAGCATGGTAGAGATGAATGGAGGGACCAAGAGAAGAAGAACAGCATCACTTGAAAGGAGTCATATAGCTCTGCATAGAACAGCTCAGTCTGTAATCTCTATCCTGGTCTAATACTGTTTAATACATCCAGATTGCACAATACTGTCAGGTGAAAGGGGTGGTAGAAATGGAAAGGTCCCTGGATCAGGGCATAGGGGGTCCACTCCATTCAGGCCATCTTTCCATTTTGTGCCCCATCAGGACAGTAGACAATGATGAATTTGTTTTATCAGTCATCAGGGACACAGATATTAAACTAGTAATATTATAGATAATACCACTCTATCCCCAGCTGCACCTGAGAATACCCAGGGGGAACTCATTTGGTTATTAATCAAACCTTCTCTGACATAATTCCAGTGGCTGAAGTGGGGGCAGAAAAAAAAAAAGACATTGAAGTGTGGCTATGGCTGATATTCTCTAGGAATCAGTGACTCTCAGAAGATGATTGACATTTCTAGAAAAATGCAAAACCCACTCAACTCTGGAGGTCTGTTTGAAATTCAGAAGACAATTAAGTGAGCCTAATAGTGCTGCCAAATTTAGAAACATGCTTACACAGTCTGCAGAAAATATCAGGGGCTATTTAGAGTCTACCTTAAATACCCACAGATTATATTTCCAATTTAATACCTGGGGCATTCAACTCTGTTCATTGCACTCGCTTCAGTGAGTTTCACTTTGGGAGCATAACACTGCATTGAAAATGTGTCCTCTAAACTATGATATTTATATGTCATTCAATATGAAATTTATGAGGTTCCAGTTCTGATTTCTAAATGGATGCAAATTAGAACACAGAGAATTTACATTCCTTCATTTCCAACCCACATACATGAAGGTTGACTTTAAAGGCCACTGTGCTTGTCTGTTTCATAGAAGCTATATAATATATGTATTTCTATGTCCTTAGTATCTAACACACTCTGGATTTCAGTTTTTCATTTAATTTAGGGCAAAAATTTGCTCTAAAAATACTGTGCTACTGAAGGGAGAGGTGGACTATTTTTTTTTCTTTTAATTCCTGAAACATTTATAAGTTCTCAGGGCAGAATTTGTAATCATATCATCTAATACTTTCCTGTCTTCTTTTGAAGATTAGCAGTTAAAAATCTTTTGCTCCTCAGATCAGTTTCTAGGAAGAGAAGGTATTTTATTTACTCCAGTGTACTTTTTTTGGGAAGGACAAATTTTTACAAAAGGCACGCTATTTGTTGTGAACAGAAAAGTGTTTGTGTTCAGAAAGAAATTGCTTATATTCCATTTCTTTTAATAAGCATTTTATGTTAATACTATAAATCCATTTGCATTTCCACAGGTGATGTTTGGGTGCTGAATTGCAGATCTAAGATTTAAAGTAATAAAAAATTAGAAAAAAACTTCTTTCAAGAGTGTTTAATGCTAGTGGTGGGGCAAATCCATCCACTTTAAATATTATCATGGGCTCTGAAATGATAATTTCACCCTTCTTTTAAAAATTATTTCTCCCTGACCTAATAATAAAACATATGTTTTTAAATTGTTCATTAAGATAAAAAAAAATTTCTCCCATCAAAATAGATTGTTTTGCCCACAAAGCTTTCCTTTTTATTCTCACCTATTGTGATAAAATCCATAACTATTTTTACCTTTTTTCTCTTCTGCTTTTTTTCTCAAGTCTCACCTCTGAAAAAGGGGTGGAGTGTTTTTATCACTCCCTTCCCTGACCTGTAAGCCACTCCCAAGGCATAAGTTTAGGCATATTCTATTATTGGAAGGTACCTTATTATATATCCCTTTGTTTTTAGTTTAATTTAGGGCAGAAACAGGGTCAGGAACGTAAAACACAGCTTATTATTGTATTATTTATTAATTATATATTATTTTCCATGTGAACACCTGTAACCTACATTATGGATTCTTAGTGAACCCTATTTACTTAGTATTAATTATTAAAAGAGTGTGGAAAAAAAGATTAATTACTCACTCTATGTTATCTCTTCTATTTTGAGGCCTTTGTTCTCATTCACATTTTTTTTAAGTTAGTCCAAAGCTTCTTCCTTGAATAGACTATTCAGAGGAGTTAGATGCTTGTATTTCCTGAGCTATTAAATATCTTTAATTGTTATTTCCTGGAAAGTTAATATGTAAGGATTCTTTGAGAGAGCAGTCCATTGATACTTTTTCTTTTAATACTGTAGTTTCCAGAGCAAACGAGAAGTCCAGTGTCAATCTGAGTAATTTTTCTATTTGCCTGAAGTTCAAAATGGAATTCTTTCTCATTAGAAAACAAGAAAATCAGAAGATTATATAAAAGTGTATACTGTCTCTCTTCAATCCTTTCTGGAAGTAGGTGAACTTCTTCAACTATTAATTCTCAGAGCTAGCTTTACCTCAGAAAATTTTTCTTCTATTGTTTCTTTGTTATTACTTCTGACATTTATTCTTTTTTCTGAAACTATGTTAATTGTTATTTACTTGTTAGGTTACCAGGCTCTTTATTCTGTCATTTTGTGTGTGTGTGTGTGTGTGTGTGTGTGTGTGTGTGTGTGGTTTCTATGTTTATATAATTTGTCTTTATTTTTTAACTATTTGTTGTAGATCATTTATTTAATAGGCCATTGGTTCAGATCTCAGGTGAGTATAAAGTCTTCAAATAATCTATTAAATTGTTTTGATGACAAATCAGATTTTTCATTCTATTTTATTTTACAATATTTTCACTGTGGAATTTTATTTCCCTTTTGTGCTTCTGTTACTATATTTTATTCAAGTGGCTGTCCATCTCATGCAACAGCTATGATATGCTGGATGAATATCATTCTCCCCAGACTGATCACTCTGCATACTGGCTGGGTTAGATCTGTCATAGCTCATCAGGCTGAGCTCCTGGGGCTCAGATCTGATGTTATTCCCTAAGCAACAGGAATCACATAGAGGCTGGGAGACAAAATAACCACTTCTTTTATGGGCAATAGTCAGTAAAAAGGAGGTTATAAAGCTTTTCTGAACCCCTCTAAAGAATTCATTCTGGATTCGCTAAATCATCTACTGTATGTATGCCTTGAGTCTGAAAAGGGTTGGCCCAGCTATCCATTGGCTTTGTGCCCAGAGAAACCAGATGTATTCAGACAAGGTTAATGTTGCTACAGTTTTTATAATTCTCCAAAACAATAATGTCCCATGATGTTCTATAGTCCACAGTATTCTCAAAGCTTCCAGTTGCCAGGTCTTTCCATATAACTCCAACAAAATCAAGACCTCACTTGCCTATACTCACTTGCCTACACTCATTTGCCTGAGGACACAAACTACCACGAGGCTCAGGGGAAGCAAATTGATTGGGGCTGGAAGTAGAGAAAGAAAGGGTATATGTTCAGATTGCTTGTGCTCTATTTGTTTCCAGAACTCTACAAAAATGTTAAGATAAAAAATTTTAAAAACCGAATTATGCAACTTACATTAGTATTAAGCAATATACAGGTGGATGATAATTTTGTAAATGCACATACTTATATTTATAAAAATGCATTCATAGTGATTCTTTAAAAATGGTAGGTTATTCATAAACAATATATCTTCTTGTCTTATTGTGTTTTCAAATTTTCTAGTATGTGTATTACGTGTTTGCTTGCATGTATATGTGTATACATAGATTTAATCACAAAGAGTTTTGTAACACTTTAGGTATTCAGGGTAGGTTAAGATATATATGTATGATTTCAATTTTTATACTGTATTTTTTGAGCTTGAAACTCTGAGTAGGTTGCATTATTTGACTTGCTTTTAGATATTTCATATATCTAGAAGTGTTTTGAAATTGGAAATCTCCTGCTTTTTCAAATTAAGAGGGTAGTAGTTATTGAAGTTTTATCTACTGATAAAGGCTACATCCTCTATCTATGTAGAAGCCTGCCCTAGTCTAATCTCTTATCAACTGCAGCTTTGCCTTCCCTTTTTTTTTAATCATACATATGTGAAATCATACTTTTCAGCTGTCTACTACAGAATCCTGTTGAGAAAAAAATGTATTATCTCAGCTGGACACAACTCCACGAAAATATTGAAAATGAATAAATAGCAGAAACACTAAGTATGAAATTTAAAATGTAACCAAATACTCTCTAGGCAAAAGAGACTTAGAATTTAATGTCACCTTCTGGCAGATGGACTATGCAGGCTTTACTCAAGAAAATGCATGTTGCCCCTGTAGCTTAGTTGGTTGGAGCATTGTACCATGTACTAAAGGGTCATGGATTTGATTCCTGATCAGGACACATACACAGATTGTGGGTTTGATCCCCAGTTAGGATCCATATGGGAGGCAATTGATTAATGTTTCTCTCTCACATTGATGTTTCTCTCTATCTCCCTCCCTCTGTAAAATCAATGAAAAAATGCATGCTACCTATAGAATGGATCCTTCTATATTTCTGAAAATAAAGCAATTCTACTTTTAAAAAATAAAGTTTATTTTATTAATCGCATCTTATCTTTGGATATTATAAGGAAGAATAGCAAATTAATTCAATCTCATATTGTTATTTCTAAAGGTGAAAAAAGTCAAAAACAAATGTTTTATCTATTTAGCAGTGGACTAAGCATCATCAACTCTGCAAGGTATTTCCTTCAGTATGGATATATGCTAGCCTTCCTACATTTTCTAGGCAGATATTTGCTTTAGTGGATTTGAAAACCCATATCATTTTCCCTTCTATTTTATCTCTTGCAACATAATATTTTAAATTATGTGGGGTTTTTTTTATGTTTGCTCTCTCATTAAGCTATGGGTCCTTTAAGGAAATATGTCATATCTTATTATTTCGTGTCATTAGTATAGCATACTGCTTAGATGAATGAAGAAATATGATGAATAAATATGATAGTAATTTGTAACAGGTTGCAAGAAACTAAAAAAATAGACTGCCAAGCACAATAACAACAACAAAAATTAATAAAACCCAATTGACTGTAGAGAACAACCAAAAGAAACAATTGGTCAAATATTTAAAGCCATTCCAACAAAATTAAGTGAAGTTCTATTTGTTTTGTCTTTAATAACTTTTCTCTGTTTTCTGTTATTATTTACATGTTCTAAATTAATCTGCTATTACTACAGCAAATGTAGGTATAGAAGAAACAAAATTATAAAAATGGGAGTATTATGCTGCTATAAAAAAGAAGGAATTCTCATCATTTGCAGCAACCTGGATGGAATTGGAGAACATCATGCTGAGTGAAATAAGCCAATCAATGAAAGAGAAACACCACATGACCTCACTCATTTGTGGATAATAAAGAGCACTATAAACTGATGAACCAAAAGATAGATATAGAGACAGTATATCAACAAGTAGACTGTCAAATTACAGCGGGGATGGGAGGAAGATCTGGGGGAGATAATAGATCAACCGAAGGACTTTTATACATGCATATAAGTACAACCAATGGACACAAAACTCTGGGGAGGGAGGGGATGTGTGGGAGAGAGGGAGGGGGGCAAAAAAAATCAATAAAATATATTTAAAAATATATATTTAAAAAAAATAAATAAAGGAAATGCTGGAACAGAAGAAAAAAAAAGAAAAAAATAAATGAAAAAAAAAATGGGAGTATTGTCTCCTGATATCAGTCAAAACTGTGCTGCAACCAACGAACTGTTTTGCCGAGATTTCAATAAATTAGAGTGTTATTCATTCATGCAGGCAAACCTGGACTGGTTTACAATTTATTTCATGTCATCAAGAAAGCAGGATCAGTTTGTCCTTCTGTTTCACCACCAGTTTTTTCTATTATTCTCAAGGTTGCTGGGTCACTCAAAGGTAACTGCTGAAACTTCAGCCTTCATAGTAGTTACAGACAGGGAAACGGGATTAGCAAAGGAATTTTACTTAAAATGTGTTGGTCACATGTGTGTTCAAGTAGGATGTAAAGGTAGCTTTTCAGCACAGCACCTTGCCAGTATTCTGATAACCAGAAAAGGACAGGAGAATGGGGAGCAGACAGACAACCAGAATCTCGCACCACTTCTCAGTCCTAAAGAAAAGCTCATTATCATGAAGAGACCCTTAATTCAGAACAGGACGTGGGAACTAAAAAATAATGCTTGCTTTTGGAATCATCTAATTTGGGATAATCATCCAACATTTGATCGGAGGGTAATTTATCTTTCCCTAAAGACTATTCTAGTTACTTTATGAATCTAAGTCACCTTTGCTGAAGTCAAAGACAATGCAAAGTCCCTGCCTGTATAAAAGGTGGGCCATTCTCTGATTCCCCTTATGTATTCAGCCATAATTTGTACTAGGAGTATAATTTTTACACATTAAAGATTGTGTCAAGTCTGAAAATTTTGCACTCATGCAAAGGGCTGGCTCCAAGAGTGTATAACCTGGCAGCCCACAGACACCACGCTCTGAAGGGCCCTGCTCTCATGCTCCACGGTTACCATCTTCAAATATTTGAGCCCCGTGTTTTCATGTTGCATTAGCAATCACAAATTATGTAGCCAGTCCTAGTCCCATATAACATAGCAGAGGAGTCTAGAAAATAGCCAGAAACAGCACTAGTTTGTGCTTAATATCCAAGGAATGAAGAATAATTGCCCACTGCTGGCTATAGATTAAATATATATTTGTTGCCATAGGTAACATTTACGAAATGTTGTAAATAGCACACAACTTAGAAATCACATAAATTGTGACCCTAAAGCTAATTAAATTCGGTATCTAATGGAGTGAAATTTATCGACAGCTCACGAAAATGAATTAAGAGAAGCAGTAACTGCAGTGTGTTAAAAGTAATAAAGCGTTGGGGTTTTTTTTTCCTCCTAAGCTTTTAGAAGATTATTATAAAATTGCTCTAGGCCATTCAGTTAATATGCTACACCCAATTACTATTCTTAAATCAGCGAGGACATGTCTATTTATTGAAAAGTAACTTACTTGTTATTGTTTCTAATTTTTATTCACACTTAGGAA
The DNA here is from genome assembly GCF_964339955.1 of Pipistrellus hanaki. NCBI lineage: Eukaryota > Metazoa > Chordata > Mammalia > Chiroptera > Vespertilionidae > Pipistrellus > Pipistrellus hanaki. The sequence continues at coordinate 39,455,862 of NC_140507.1, read as the reverse complement.
ATTGGACACTTATTAAATATTGAAATTGAGCAAGGCACATCGTAGATGTCAGGTTAATGACATGCAAAGACCAATTTGCATTATATTATTTCTGTTTTCAGGCACTTTTCATTTCTAATGTAATTTTAGCACAGGGAGCATGAATCTATGCAAACTTCTTCCATGATTTAATTTCTAAAGCTGAAAATTTTCACAAAGGTAAGAGTTTTATGGGCAAATACAGACTCATTTCTTTTATCGGGATAAAAATTCTTTTGAAAACTTCCTCAAGGACAGTGGAAATTATATTCAATTCCCAACTGTTCAAGAAAGTTTAAAAATATAGTTATAGTTGTTATCAATAACCAATTCATATCATCAAGCTCTGCATCATACAAAAGGCATGATCCATGCCCTCTTTTATATTACAATCTAAAAAAAAAAAAATCAAAACAACAAACAAAGGAAGTAAAATGCATGGATAATAACACATGCAGCTAAAACACCAGTGCAACCATCACTATTTTGAGAAAGCTTAAGACACTAAAATCTGAATGTCAAAATAGAGAAATCAAGGTAAATAGTTAAATATTATATATTTGCCATTATTTATGTCTATAAAAGGGTTGTTTTCAAGAGTTTGCTTTACTTTTATTTCAGTTTTTGTTAACTTTAGCTCAGTTCAATGCACAAGGTCAACTCTGTTCCTTTTGCAGCAATATTTCACTGAAGTATTGGGAGGATCACAGGATCAGTATTCCCCAGTAAAAGGAAATATAAAATGTGCTTTACCAAAGCCGTGAGCCCATTGCCACAGTTCTTTTTTTTTAATATATTTATTTATTGATTTCAGAGAGGAAGGGAGAAGGAGAGAGAGAGAGAGAAACATCAATGATGAGAGAGAATCATTGATTGGCTGCCTCCTGCACACTTCCCATTGGGGATTGAGCCCACAGCCCAGGCATGTGCCCTTGGCTGGAATCAAACCTGGGACCCTTCATTTCGCAGGCTGATGCTCTATCCACTGAGCCAAGCCGGCTAGGGCTCATTGCCACAATTCTAATGCAACAAGGCGGTCTAGCTCAGAACTCTCTTTAAAAAGGCACAGAGAAAAGTTCAGCCTTTGCTCCAAGGATTTGGCTAATTGACATAATCCTCAAAGTTGTTTTATTAGTGAAGATGAATGCTTTAAAAGTTGATGATCTGGCAAAAATATGTTATTCTCATCTTGTACTAAATGGACACAGGCTAATGTAAAACCGAATGAATTCTTTAAAAATGGAACAGCAGGAATCACAAAAGCAGAAAACTAAAATGATTGAAAGCAACCCATCAGTCCTAAGAAAATTCTGTCCACATTCCTAAGGAGCGTGTTCATCGAAGGAACTATTTGGGTCAAAATGCACTGTTTCCTCTATAAATGTCATTTTACATAAGACACCATTTCAAGTGGGAAAAGCATAACTTTTCAGAGCACTACATTAAGCACTGACAAATGTCCCTTTTAAAATCCTCAGGCAAAGGCAGCCTATCTATGAATCCCCTGTCCACGAGCCTCAGGATCTTGAAGGTTTTGTAATCAACAGAGTTGAAGATAGTCCACCTCTGTTATCTGCTACACTAAGACAGAAAGATAAATTAAGAGATGTAAATTTTAGATCTGTATATTTTAGAAAATTCTTACCGAAAATATCAAGTACATATATTAATGTATAAATATAAAGTAAACAAGTAATTCAACTAATCTACAATTGACATTTTCTTTACTTTGCTCTCAGAGCAAATGCTAGAAAGGCCATGGCTCAAATGCAAGTGGGACTTTTAAGCCGAGATGAAAACGATTGTCTGTATGCTGAGGTCAGTAGAAAGGTGATGATGTCTGCCCATAAGGAGACCCTCAGTGCACGGGAGCTAATTCTCGTCCATTTAAACCCACTGCTTGAAATAGGCCCCCCTGTAATGACAGCCAAACATAGCTTCCATGTTACTCTAAATGGAAGATTACTAGCTGCCCAGTAAATGTAATCTTAGGAATATTATGATGCCCCTCTTGACCATATTAACAGGTGTAAAGACATGGTATGTAATCTCAAAAACCACACACACACATACACACACACACACACACACACACACACAAATACTGGTGGCCCGGTACACAAAATCTGTGCATGCAGTGGGGGAGAGGGGTATGACCCTAGGCCCAGCCTGTACCCTCTCCATCCAATCTGGGACTCCTTGAGGATTGGGCCTAAACGGGCAGTCAGACATTCCTCTCACAATCCAGGACCGCTGGCTCCCAACTGCTCATCTGCCTGCCTTCCTGATTCCCCCTAACTCTTCTGACTGCCAGCCTGATCACCCCCTAACTATTCCCCTGCCAGCCTAATTGATGCCTAACTACTCCCCTGGCAGTCTGGTCACCGCTAACTGCCCTCCCCTGCAGGCATGGTCCCTCCCAACTTTCCTCCCCTGCTGGCCATCTTTGACTACATGGGGGCAGCCATCTTGTGTTAGAGTGATGGTCAATTTGCATATTACTCTTTTATTAGATAGGATAGAGGCCTGGTGCATGGGTGGGGGCCAGCTGGTTTGCCCTGAAGGGTGTCCCAGATCAGGGTGGGGGTTCCTTTGGGCATGAGACACCCTGGGCGAGGGGCTTGTGGTCATTTACAGGCCAACCACACAACCCTGGCAACCCAAGCAGAGGCCCTGGTATCTGGTATTTATTTATCTTTTATAAATGAAACTTGGTAGCCTTGAGCAGAGGTCAGGGCAGGCCAGGATGAAGGGGGCAGGAAGCTTGGCTTCCTCCATCACCAGGGGCTAGCCAAGTATGAGGCTGGCTCCAGATCCATGGCTGCTGCCATATTTGTTGGGTTGATTGGAATACTTACTTCTGATTGGCTGGTGGGTGTGGCTTGTTGGCCTAGCAGAGGTATGGTCAATTTGCATGTCTCTCTTTTATTAAATAGGATAATTTATTAGTATAATCCATGCTACTTAAAAGTCAAAAAATATTATTCTGCTAAGTATGTTTTGACCAAACATGTTTAAGAATATCACCTCATCTCTACTTGTTCCATCATACTTTCCATTTCATAAATATCCCTAACAAATGTAGTTATTTTTTCTAGAAATAAGCTTTCCACTAAAATGCTGCATAGAATTGATAAGTAAAGTATATTTAGGTCCATCTCCTCTTTCTCAGTAGCCCTAACCTGAATCCATTCTGTATCTGTTTTCATACTATTACAGAAACTTCACTTGTATGTGATAACTCAGTCAGCTTAATTTTTTAAAAATATATTTTATTTATTTTTTGCAGAGAGGAAGAGAGGGATGTGACTTTAATAGGACACTGTTACCAGATTTTTGAATGTCCCATATTATGACACTAATCCCCTCACAAACAACCCAAACCTGTGGGAGTAATCATAGAAGTATCCTGGTACTCTGTCCTTCACCTGCTATCCCATTTTCTGAGCACTAAAAGCAAGTACATCCCACTTCTTGCCACCCACTCTTTAAAAAAACAAAGGCAAATGCTTCCTATAATTTAATGTTCCTATTAAAAGAAATTTTCTTCTGGTCAAATGCTTTAATTTTTACAAGCAGTGTCATTATCACAGAAATACCAGTGCTGGCCCTATAATATACATTCAAGGTGTATAATTTTAGTTGACCTAGTAATCAAGTAAATGGCTCTCTTTAGATTTTTACAGTCAGATGGACTCACGCTGCTACTGTAATCTGATTATAAGCTAAGACAAAATTTTAATTTATTTTAAATGCCAACAAATTCACAATGCAAATCAATATTACTACGATAGGATCAGATGCCTTTTAAACACAGAGCCGAGATGGTCAGAATAATTTTCTTTGAGTATTATCTTTTAGGTATAAAGTTAAGAACTAGATATTAAGTCACAGAGACAAGCTGGTCTTCTCAAGAAGCTCAATGACTATGATAGTAAAATGAATGACATGAGAGGTATTAGACCTCCGTAAACCTGAACAAAGAGTGGGGCAGGCTGAGTGTGTGAGATAAACAGCCCAGGGAAGTAAGATAGAAAAGGGGGCAGTGGCTGGGAACTGCTGGAAAGATGCCAGAAAGGCAGGGGGAGTGGAGGGATAATGTGTGATAAAGAGCTTAAAAAGGCAAAACGCCCATATCAGGTTTCAGATGGCAGATGTCACTGGGTATGAGGCCATGGTGGGATGATAGCATCAGGTTGAAAGGGATACTGAGTAGAAATAAATAATCAGACTTGGAGAAAAGTCAAGAAAAGATTTTGTTAGTTAACATTTTATTTGAAAACAACTGTGTTAACAAGACAATGATAAATACCCTAGGACACACATAAAGGGCATTATTGAAATGGTAGATATCCGTCAGGAGAATTGGAAATGAGCTTTCTTTAATTAGGAACAAGTGTGGAATAACAAATGTGAAAGCTACATTTGGAGACACTAACGATGAGACAATATGTTTTCCTATGTTACTGTTTGCTGGGACCCGATGATGCATCGCTGCAGAGGAACTTAAAGAGTGAATAATAGTTGGCCATCTGGTTGCAAACTTTGACAGCTTCGGAATATGGCAGCTGATAGTGAGCAAGGAGTAAAGAAAATATACTTTTACCAACTGCATCAAAGTTATGTGGGAGTAAATGGGCTTGCCTGCTAATAAAGATAATTACCTCTTTTTGATAAGAGATGAAGGCTCAAAGCTACAGCTGGATAATAAAAAATTCTTCTAGAGCAGAACAGCATCAAATTATATTCAATTCGAGTTCCATGCATTATTAACTCCCTCAAAATTAAAGCATTTTTTTTAGTCTCTTGCGAGGCAGAAGCGTGTAATGGAAAGACCTCAGCTTTGAAGTTAGATAACCATGGATTCAAAATCCGGCTCCCTGATCAACAAGTGTTCTTTAAACCAATCCTCATTTTGAAAATGAAGACATAGCCACCTATCTCCCAGGTTTTTACTGGCTGAAAAAGATGAGTATGTTAGATGACCATCACAGGGACTTGCATTCATTATTCCCTTAACAAGTAGCTGTTGAGTGCTACCATGTGTGAAGCACTGTGCTAGTGTCTGATCACACAATGGTGACTGAACACAGATTTGGTTTACAGACTTTTGAGAAAGATAGCCACTAAATGTCAATTACAAAACTAAATGTAAAAATTATAATCATGGTAAGTGCCACAAAGCAAAGAGGCATCAATTGAGACAGTAGATAAATAGATGGCATAATCAGAGAGGTCAACAATAGCATCTTGACAATTGAGCTGATATTATAAGGATTTCCTGGAATTCACTGGGTGACAAACAGCAAAAACAAAGGTGAGTATTGCCTGGGATGAGACTGAAGAGATAATGAGATAGAATGATGTGGGATGGAAAGGTCTTAAAGTAGGTGCACAAGAAGATAATAAATGAAAGTTACCTCTTTCCCCCATTGTATGCATTGCTGCTGTGAGCGTCTGTCTATTCAATGTAAAAGCACCTAAAGGCAACAACTTTGTGTTTCTTTTTTGAAAATATATTTTTATTGATTTCAGGGAGAAAGGGAGAAGGAGAGAAAAATAGAAACATCAGTGTGAGAGAAACATTGATAGGCTGCCTCTTACATGCCCCACACTGGGGATGGAGCCCATAACCCAAGCATGTGCCCTGATCAAGAATTGAAATGTGACCTCCTAGTTGATAGGTCAACACTCAACCACTGAGCCACACTGGTCAGGCTACTCTTGTGTTTCTTAATACATTCCTAGCTATCTAGTAAGTATAGTGAAGGATTGTGAAGTTCTTCTTGATCATATCAACATGTATAGTAACTACCAGAGGACAGTAGAAATAACAATGGTCATGTGGTCACTAGGCAATAGGCACTATCTGGGGTATGGGCCTTAAATAGCACAGCACAGTCCCCTGGACTAGCCCCTCTTATGAGAAGACAACTCTGCTTCATGCTCACACTCCCCTGACTAAGAGCCACCCAACCCAGGCATTTGGCTTCTCACCTGAAGGTAAGAGCAAAGATTATCATTAATTATCTGGATGCATTAATTATGAAAACATTCTGTATGCCATGAGATTCTAGATTATATTGAACTAACAAAACCCCAGAAAATATTTTAAGACAACACAAATTTGTTCCCTGCTCATTTTTCATGAATTTCATTGTCAGCAAGGAACCCTGCTCCACTGTATCCTTATTTGAGGGGTAGGCTGAGGAAGTGACCACCTGGCACCTAAACACATGTCACAACCCTATGCACCTCATTAGCTATAGCAAGTCACATGGCCACATCTAATTTCAAAGGAGCAGGTAAGTGCAACTCTTCAATATTTCTAGAATAAAGAGAACCAAAATATTGGTAAATAATCACATTGACCACATACCTTGAATGGCCAGTTTATTATGACCACCTAATATTGGTAGGTAAATTAGCTATCATTTCACAGTTACCAAGATAAAATGTCTCCAATTTGCATAGAACACAAGGATTGGACAGTTGAGCATTGGAAAAGTCATGTGGTCCAATGAATCACATTTCCAGTTGTATCATGCAGATGGCAGAGTGAGAATTTGGCGGAAACAGCATGAAAGCATGAATCCCACATGCAGGAGTATAACCCTTCAAGCTGATGGGGGCAATGTTATAGTTTAGGGCATGTTTTCCTGGCATAATTTGGGTCCTTTAATTCATGTGGAACAACATCTGAATAGCACAACATACCTAAGTATCATTGCGATCAAGTTCATCCTATCATGTTGATGGCATATCCCAATGGAGATGGCTTCTTCCAACAAGACAATGCACCATGCCATGGTGCTCGTATTATGCAGGAGTGGTTTCAAGAACATGAGGGAGATTTTATCTTGCTTAGGTGGCCCCCACAATCACCAGACCTCAATCCAATTGAGTGTTTGGGGAATGAAGTTAAAGGAGCCATCAGGCAGCTGGTTCCACAACCATCAAATCTCACAGAACTGGACAGTGCTATTCATCAGGCTTGGTGTCAGATTCCTCGCATCACCTTTCAACATCTCATGGAGTCAATGCCAAGAAGAATTGCTGTAGTATTTCAGGCAAAAGGTGGCCCAATGAAGTACTGATAGGGTGGTCATAATAATCTGGCCACTCAGTGTATATTTACTCCCATGAGGGATTCAAATGAATAAAAATGAATTTCTCGCATCCACTCTCAGGATTTCTTCTTCTCCTGTCTTGTGCTCTCTTGGCCATCACACTAATTCCAAGGCATTTATTCTAACTACTTCCAGTTACTAGTGTTCCTTTCCAGTGATTCTCCTATAACATATCTTATTCACCTTCTCTTGCCTTAGATCCTTCTCTAAGATAATGTTAGCTGGAATTGATAGCAACCAAATAATCTTACAAATCAAACTAATGCATTGCATTGATATAGGAAAATACTTAGAAGGTATTTTGACAAATAATTCCTCATTCAATATCATAAGCAACTTTGAGGTCAATGGTGTCCTCATTTTATGAGAAGAGAAATTCAGGTTAAGTATAGTGACTAGCCAGGGTCAAGAGCTAATACATGATAAAATCTGGATTTGATTTTATGTTTGATCACAGAAAATATATTCTTTCCATAGCACTACATGGTCCAAAATATGACACCTGCTTTTCATTATTAAACTCTGTGTATCTATAAACTATTATTCTTCGGATCACACAGTAGAAAGCAAACAAGCTTAGGGACTGAGAAGTGTGCCGGCCAGTATGCACACTCCAGAGACTCTGCTTCAAATTCATTAACTGAATGCAGGCACTCAGAGTCCAGTGCATTAACCTCAGCAGACACTGCAGATAATAACTGACCCCACCCAAATCACAGGATAAGGGAAGTATTGACATAAAATAATAGAGTCATGTCTTCTAAGTAGCAAAAGGATTAAAATACATTCCGAGATAAAAGAAGCAAAAATACCCTTTCAAAATGTAAATTACTTCTTCCATAGCAACAATGATAATGTACTAATTCTAAGAGTCAAATAAATTATTCAAGGACACTGCCATTTAGTTTGTTTCTTGACTCCATAGGGAAAAAGTAATTATGTCTGGCCCAGCCAAGCCTAAGATAACAGATGGCTATAAGGGAACAAAAGCGAAGGTAATGTCTTCAAAAATCTACCAAGATGCTTCATATTTTAATGAAATATGCCCCGAGAGTCAATCAGTCCAAGGTACTCATTTTACATTCAAAGAAGTTGAGGCCCAGAGAGGTTAAGTACTTTTCTGGAGGTCACACAGTCTGTGGCAGTGCTTGAATAAGGCGGAAAGCAGATTCTGACCATGAAAAGGCTTGGAAGAAAATTGCCAATTATTAAGCATGTTCTTTGATTCTTCATTCACATCCCTGTACCTCAGGCTCAGATGAGCACAATGAAAAAGATACCATTTTCGTCTTCCATTATAAATACATTAGGAAGCCAAAGGAAACAGACCTAGCCTGGATCCACACAGTAATGGGCAGAGCAGGGCACCAGACTTTTTTTTACCTCCAAAGCTGGGTGCTTTCTCTCACACCAAAAAGCCCTGTGAACATGTGCCCTCCCTAGCACTGTGTGTGTTCAAGTCTAGGTACCTTTTGCCAATGGCGCTGTTTTAAGGGATTACTGCTTGATTTAGATTTTTGACAAAAGCCTCATCTAATGCTATCTCTGAGATATTTGATCAATGTATCTGTACCTTCTTGAAGTACTGTCTTATTTGAGAGGCTGGTTAGATAACTAAAATAATTCAGGGTTCATTATGATGATTGAAATAGTATTCCTGGGTTATTGTCCCAGACCTCTAGAATGTCATCTCAATGCAGGGACTTTTCGTAGAGAAGTTTCCTGAAGACTAATGGGGGGTAGGAAAGTGTGGGAGGAGACTTTTGCCTTCCAGATCTGCAATGGCTTCTCTTAGTGATAAAAGATTTGCTTTAGTGCCTCTGAAAAACCCATAATCAAGTCTCTTAAAGAGACCAGGGCCACCTCTACCTGACCTTGATCACCATAACACACCATGTCAACACAACTGGGTCCAGGAATAATACAGAGTAGGAAACACATTCTGCTGAAGGATCCAACCACTCCTCCCTAAGCACATATTAGCTTTGTCTTTTCTGATGTAAGGGAAATATGGGGCCTGGTCTAGATTAGGGCAGAGGTAAAGGGGCAAAAGTACCCAGGCAGTTATGGTGCCAGGTGGCTAATTTAGTTGCCTGCCTGGCACATTAGAATTAACCACATTTCTGATACAGTGACCACACCTCCTTGCATTTTCTGGAGACATTTTCTTGACATGCCTAAGATACTACAAGCTACCACTCACAGCCACAACCCAAATACCACCTTCCAACTTCAGGCATGAAGGAAGGGTTCAGCTGGGCGTGCCTCTGAATTCATAGCATTACAGATCTCCTCCAGGTACATGCTAAAAATAAATAAATAATGGTTCCAAGGCGTAAGCACCTATCCAGAGAAATGTTCTTAAAAACAGCCTGTAGGCTAATGTCACCTGCAGAGATACGTTTCCATTGTCAAGAAGAGGCAAGACCCAATGTATGATCAGCACAAATGTTTCACTATCTCCTTTCTCATTCTCCATCTCTTGGTACTGATGCACAAGGAGACCCTAATTGAGATCTCTCCATCACATCTTGGTTGGAAAGACAGGTGTCTGGCACTTGGTCACTGCTTGCCATGAACTAGGAAGAGAAAGATTAGGAAAGGATGGTGAGTCAGTATAACCAAAACCTGTTATAATCAGTTAAGAACCACATGGACCACTCTCAAGAGTTTCAAATCAAGACGCCATTGAACTCAACTAAGCTCCACAATCCATGTTAAATTTGTGAAAGAACAGAATATATTTTTAAAGTTTTGATAAACAGTTTATACATTACAGATGGGTTTAAAAAGTAGCATTCTTGCCGGGACCGGTTTGGCTCAATGGATAGAGCGTCGGCTTGGGGACTGAAAGGTCCCGGGTTTGATTCTGGTCAAGGGCATGTACCTTGGTTGCAGGCATATCCCTCGTAGGGGGTGTGCAAGAGGCAGCTGATCGATGACTCTCTCTCATCGATGTTTCTGACTCTCTATCTCTCTCCCTTCCTCTCTGTACAAAATCAATAAAATATTTAAAAAAAAAAGTAGCATTCTTTCACATTCTAACAATGCTTTCACATTTTCACAAAGCTTTTGCATTCCCCCTTTGAACCCGTTCAGATGGAAATGGCAAGTGTTATCTTTATTTTAAAAATAGAAAATGAAAGACCATAGTGGTTTTAGGAAATGGCTCAAATCACACAGGAAGTACATTTAGTAGCAATCAATAAATGCCTTTTCCTATTTCCCATCAGCCCCTGAGCCCGTCAAGTTATATGTCATCTACAAAGGAGTCATAAGCTGGGTTTTTCTTTTTATTTCTCCTTTTTTCTAGACATACTTCCATTGTTCTGCAATGTTCACAAGAGGTACTATATATTTATTTATCTTCTTAACACTCACCCAAAAGGAAAATAGCTTAATTTTGTGTGTGGTCTCATTATTAAAAAATCAGGTGCAGCATACTTCAAGTCCTGACATTTTTTTAGAAGCTATGGGTTTTGTTATTGCTGCTGTTGTTTTGTTGTATTTGGAAAGCTAGCTTTGACATTTTAGCTATAGAAAAAAAGTTGATAAATCTTTTATTTGTTTTATTTGTCACTTTACCAAAACCAAGAAAGGTAGGAAATAGCACAGCTGGTACATATTTCTAATCTAAACTGTCATACAGAGTTAGCATGGGGAGGAATCTGTTGATGTGGATGCTTTTGATCTTCCCTCCGGCAGGGCTGGCTCTGGCAGAGAATCATTGAGGACTGCTTTCAGGTAGAAGCTATAGAACATGCCTACATGTATAATGCTGGGAGGATTGAAAGGACTTTTCTCCAAAACAAGTCTATTTTTTTTTTCATATGAAATACCTGCTTTGAATTAACAAGTATGTATGGTATGGTACCAAAATTAATGGAAGAAATAACACATTCTTACTGTGTTTTCTACTCAGCAATTCCAGAATTGAGAACCAAAACTGATCAAAAGTAGCCAACTCACGGTGCTTAGATACTGTATTTTAAACCATATTTCATGTAACTCTGATCAGTGTAACTTGGAAAGGGACCATTTCTGGGTTGAAAAAATAAAGCCAAATTCTTTTTTGGAATTGATGGAAATTATAGAGAAACAATCAAAGTTTTGCTTAATATTTATCCTCAATGAAATGACACATAAAGAACATTTCATTAAATACAGTAGGTTGAATTTCCTGGTGTATTTTTCCCCCAAGTCAGTTAACATTCTGCTCAAATGACATTTTTTATTTCAGTAGAATTTAACTTTTAAATTTTATATTTAAATGCACTTTTAAAGTTTGCTCAAGTGCCCTCAAGAAAGCCATTAATTTGATTAATAGATTTATGGTCTTTCTGTATTTTGTACATTTTTGTTTTGTTTTGTTCTTTTTTTGGTTTTCATGTTAGAAGCACATGAACACTAAGAAGCTTTTTAATAAGTTATGTTTCTCGATGTACTTTAGGATATTATTTCCTACTTAGACAAATATGCTGATTTGCTTAGCACTGCTTCAGAAAGTACACTAAGCAATTTGAAAAAACTGCAAATATTTTGTTGCTGTTTTAACATTGGAGGAAAAAGTAAAACGTGTCCTAGTTTAACATACTGCCCTTCTTAATTCTGAAGGAAAAACATCTCAGGTCCTTAAGAAAATGCAGGCAAATACAGAACATAATTGAAAACTTCCAAAGGGAAATTTTTAAAAATAAACTTATTTCCATTCTATCTTCAATGGAACTACTGAAGAATTTTCCAATAAAATAAAAGCAGCAATCACAATAGCTAAAGATCTCTCTTGTGATTACAGTAAAAATATTTGAATTACCATAGGCAGTTATAAACAACAGCAATTCCCTCAGCTACTTATCTGGTCCTCCTGTTGGTTCATCCTTCCCAACATGTAGGTGGATCAAATGCCATTGCCTAAGGAAGTATATGACTAAAATAAATACCTTTTAAAATCTTTTGAACGCATAAGAATCTTTTTAAAAATATATTTTTACTGATTTCAGAGAGAAAAGGCAAGGGAGAGAGAGATTGAAACATCAATGATGAGAGAGAATCACTGATTGGCTGCCTCCTGCATGTCCCCTACTGGAGATTGAGCCCACAAACCTGGCATGTGCCCTTGATCGGAATTGAACCCGGGACCCTTCAGTCCTCAGGCAGATGCTCTATCCATTGAGCAAAACCGGATAGGGAGAAAGTTTTTTGTGTTTTTGGAGGGGGGTTGAATATTTTGTGGTTTTATTTATTGTTGACACTATTACAGATGTCCCCATCCTCTCCACCCCCCACCCACTCCCACCCTTGCCCTTTGCCCAACTCCACTTAGCCCTGGGCCATCCCCCTGCCCTCTGGCCAACACCACGGTGTTGTCTGTGTCTATGGCTTGTGCATGTATGTTTTTTCACCTTAACTTCGGCCAGTTTATACCCTCCTATGTTGTAATTCCCCCAGTCCCCACACTTCAACAGTATGCATGGTTCCACACATACATATCTTCATGTCGGTAACTTCTCAGTCCTGTGGGAAACTTACTTTCTTCTCCAGAATAGGTTTTTTCATTTGATGTTAAACACAAGTTCACCAAAGTATGTTTTGTGACCCAATTTCCTTTTTTCAAAAATTATAAAAACAATAAACACGCTCTTTACCAAAGTCCTGCAATTTTAAATGTTTGTAAAGGATTAAGATCTCAGAAAGATTGAGGTCTAATGTCTAAAGTCAATAAATTTTTATCCTTGATTTTAGCATGACCTTTTTTACAGACATTGTGTCAAAAGAAAAAAAAAAAAAAAAAGCAACAGCAAATATTAAACAGTCATAGAAAACTTTCTTCCTGGCTACTTTCAATAGACAAGAGTCACCAAATTTAAACCTAAACTCAACTGCACTGAAAGTAAGGGCCACCATGTTTCTAAGAGGCTGCAGGGAGAGGGGGAGCATAGACCCATCTGTGTTGCTAACTGGCTTTACCCAAAGAAAAAGGAAGAATCCTCTGACCTCTGCACTAGGTTGGATCAAGACACCTACCGAAGTTAGGCTTCTACTCTCAAAGGAAGACTGGGCGATGGGAGTACCATCTCCTTTAAGGACATTTCAATGAGATGATTCTCAGATCCATGAAAAAGACAGTCTTGGGCTGCAATATTGACAAGAGGCTTTTTAAAAGACAGAGGAAGCATTTACAATTACAAGTTTTCTAGAGTCAATGTTCTATGCAAAGGGAGTTCAGGGACCTAAATTCGGGGGGGGGGGGGGAGGCACGGAATTTAATTACGCTTGGGGTACCATGAAGGCCATCTTGAACAACAGTGATAGATATGTATACGTGAGAAATACAGGATACAAAGTGAAGCAAAATGGCTTAGAAATTAAACTTTTTTTTTTTTTACTTAGGAACAAAATGTATCTTGAAAACATCCAAAAGAATCAAAACACAGTATACAACACATTTTTCTTTATGGTGAACAAATAAATACAAGGATCCCCAGCAAACATAACAACAAGGAGTTTAACTTGGAGGTGAAAGTATTATACACTGAAAACCATTTAAAAATGATGAAAAAGTTAAAGAATGCATAAAGAAATAGTAACACAGCCTGTGTTTATGAATTGGAAGACATAACATTGTTTATATCTTTATATTAATCACAGGGATCTAAAGATCAATTCAATCTCTATTAAATATCTCTCTGGGGATTTTTACAGAGATAGGAAAAACAATGACAAAGTTAATATGGAACCACATAAGACTTTGAGTAGCCAAAACAATCTTGAGAATGAAAGAGAAAACTGGAGACCTTACACTTCCTGATTTCAAAATGCTTTACAAAGCTACAGTAATCAAAATAGTATGTTTCTGGGATAAAAACATATGTAGACCAGTAGAATAAAATAGAGCTTAGAATTAAACCTACACATATAAGGTCAATTATTTTTTATAAGGGTCCTTGTGGGGAAGGTCATCAAGAAGACAGGAGCTCCTGTTTGAGGAGCTAGCAGGACTCAGGCCATTGGAGTTTTCCAGGGAATGTGGACTCTGCTTGCCACCCCCACTCTAGAAGCTTCCCAAGGACACGGACTTAAGGTTGAAATATGCTGATGAAACTATCTAATCTGGGTACATGACTGAACCCTGTGAAGGCTTCCTGTTTATATGACTGACTCTACTTAAGGATTTTGTATAAATGTTAAGATTGGGTGGGTAGACAGAGAAAATTACTTGACTTGTAGCTAGCTGCCTAAGACAAGGCCCAAGGAAGTTCCCTTGTTTATTAAACCTTCCACCTACCAATCTGGAGTAGTCTGCCTTTTTCCTTGGGTTCCTTCCTGTCTTCCAAGTAGGTGGGGGGGGGCAGTCCAGATTATACCTGGGAGGCTCCAGTGAAGGTTACAACTCAATAAGGCAGGGAATATACATTGGACAAAGGATAGTGTTTTCAACAAATGATGTTGAGAAAATTGGATAGCTACATGCAAAAAATAATAATAGTAATAATAATAAAATGAAATTGGTACCTTATGTTACACCATACACAAATTAAACTCAAAAAAGATTTAATATTTAAATTGAAGACATCAAAAGTATGAATATCCTAGAAAAAAAGGTAGGGGAAAATCTTTATGACATTAATCTTGGCAATGATTCTATGGCTATAACACCAAAAGCATAGGTAACAAAAGAAAAACAGACAAGTGGGACTACATCAAACTATAAACACTTCTGCTTATAAAGGAAACAATCGTGAGAGTGAAAAGGCAACCTACTGACTGAAAGTATTTGAAAACCATACAGCTGATAAAGCATTAACATCCAAGCTATATAAAGAACCTAAACTTCTCAAGAGCAAAAAACAAACAACAAAAATGGTGCAGTCACTTTGTTAAACAGTATAAAGTTTTTTCAAAGATTAAAAATAGAACTAACACCTGATGCTGCAATCCCACTTGTGGGTATATATACAAAATCATTTAAATTGTGATCTCAAAAAGGTATCTGCACTCTTGTGTTCTTTGCAGCATCATTCATAATATCAAGATATGGAAACAACATAAATTTCCATTCAAATATGAATAAAGAAAATGTGTTATCTACATGCAATATGATATTATCCACCCTTCAAAGAAGATATTCCAAAATACACAACAACATGGATGAACCTTAAAGACATTCTACTAGCCGAAACCGGTTTGGCTCAGGGGATAGAGCGTCAGCCTGTGGACTGAAAGGTCTCAGGTTCGATTCCAGTCAAGGGCAAGTACCTGGGTTGCGGGCACATCCCCTGTGGGAGGTGTGCAGGAGGCAGCTGATCGATGATTCTCTCTCATCAATGTTTCTAACTCTCTATCCCTCTCCCTTCCTCTCTGTAAAAACTCAATAAAATATATTTTTTAAAAAAAAGACATTCTACTAAGTGAAATAAGCCTGTCAGAGAAGGAAAAGTACTGCTTAATTTCACTTATATGAATTACTTAAAGTCACAGAATCAGAGAATGGAATGTTAGATGCCTGGGGATGGGGAAGGGGAAAATGTGGAGGTGGTAATTAATGGGCATAAAGTCTTAGTTATGCAAGATGAATAGGTTCTAATGATCTGCCCTACAACCTACTCCTATAGTTAATGATACTGTATTGCAAACCTAGGATTTTGTTAAGAAGTTAGATCTTATGTTAAGTATTCTTACTAGAATAAAATAAAAGTTTTAAAGTTGCCTTGTTGATTATTTAAACTATGCCTTCAAAATTTTGGAAATTGACAGTTTCAAAGTTCACGTGATTGATTCATTCCCTTAAAGTATCTCCATAAGGATATTGATTTGATCTGATAGTTTTTCTATGAAAGAACATTAATTCCTTTCATTAAATGCATTAATGCATTCTTGCAGTTCTTGCTAACGGCAACTACAAGCACTGTGGGGTTTTTTTTTTGTGTGTATTTTTTTTTAATATACAATGGCTATTCATATTACATGAACTCTTAATCAGCTCTCTAAGAAAAAGGAGAAATGTAGAATAAGTGTGTAACCTTTCCCATTTCCTCTGGCACTGTTGAAGGAGTAGTCACTCTGCCTCTGTGACCCTAATTTCCCGATGGCTCTCACTGATCATTCCTTATAGTTGATATAAGATTTCTATACTGACTTTAATGCTCCCAGTTAGGCAGGATAGTAACCTAAAGTGAATGGACTGTGAGTATTCCCTCTGCATATTAAGAGCCACTTGTCCTCACCCTCGTGGAATAATTTTAAACTTACAATATGGCACCATTGGTTCCTGTAATTAAAGCTGGCTAAACACAAAGTTCTCCCCTTTCTTTTTTTCCCTTTCTTCCCTCCTTTCTTTCTTCATTTATTCCTTTTTAAGGAAATTTTAGCCTTCAGCTGAACAAATCAAAATTAATGATCTCTGTTTAAAAAAAAGAGAAAGATGCTCACTGATAAAGAAATCCATATTGGATCCTTTATATTACACTTATACAAAATAATTCAATTGTTTCATCAAAAAATAAAGGCTCTTAGCAAAAGAGCTGATTAAAAAACTGATTAAAACAATGGTGTAGCATATTTGATTATATTTGCTCAAAACTTTTCTTTATATGTTTTCTTGTTATGACATGAAATTCAATAGCCACAAGGTCACATATGAAAGCTGCATATAAAGGTCAAGCTTCCTAAAAA
Source organism: Pipistrellus hanaki (assembly GCF_964339955.1). Taxonomy (NCBI): domain Eukaryota; kingdom Metazoa; phylum Chordata; class Mammalia; order Chiroptera; family Vespertilionidae; genus Pipistrellus; species Pipistrellus hanaki. The sequence continues at coordinate 39,439,042 of NC_140507.1, read as the reverse complement.
TATACCTTCAGTAAACATTCTTAATGCTTTAAATTGTTCTTCAATTTTTTTGAGAGATTTAATAGGACAAGTTTGGTGGAGAAATAACCATAGTGATAAATTCCCTTAAGAGAGACAAAGTAGTTTAAATATGTTATAAAATTTTATTGAAAATAACCTTCAAGAAATTATTTTTAACCTATAAACACAGTTTCTAATTCTGCCTTCATATCTCTCTTAAAAAAAACAAAACATCTCAGACCTGTTAGTTCACTACTTTCAATTTGACAGTGTGCATCAGGTCCCCAAGTGATAATTTTTCAAAGTAACTTTGATGTGGGAGATAAAATTCTGCCCTTGATATTAAAAAATATTATCAAGGCCGATAATGCTGCCCTTCTAAATTGAAGGATTATCACTATTAAATTGAACATGTATATTTCTGTAGAAGATCTATAATCCCCAATTTTTGGAACAATGATTTTTATCTTTATTTGCCTGTCAAACATCCATAAAAAGATTAACTTGACAACTTTATGAGACATGATCATTCTGTCCAATTGAATTCAACAGGGCCAAGATTCTTTTTGTACCAAGAAGCCACAACAATATCACGAATTTCATTTTAATATTCTGCTACCTCACTAATGATATTATTTTGTTCTGATATGACTAGATTAAAGCATTCATCTGTATGTATTAAAAATGATCATATCAAATAACAAAATAAAACCTATCTCTAAGTAACCCTTCCTAACCTTTAGTTCTCATTTGGCCAGGGATATAGACTAGTCTTCTAGCATTCAAAGCACACAGCAACTAAAATTAGACAATTTATGAACATTTGTGCTGACAAATTATGGCCTAATTGTGGACTCATGACAAACCACAAAGAAGCAAATTAGCCCTTACCTGGGTATAAAAATTTTGTTATTCTTCTGTAATTCTGTTTATAAATGACATCAACAGACTTTTGTAGGTTCTACTAATTCTCTTTCCTGTCACAAATTTTACTGGCTTTAGGCAAAAAAAGAAAAAGAAAAAAAGAAAAGAAATGTTTGAAAGAAGAATAAAATGTTTTGCTTTTTTAAATATTTGTTAAAGATATACAACTGTATAAGAAAACCATTAGGTTTGTTTAATGCTTTACCCTAAATTTGATGTGCACTGTCTAGGAAGCTTCACGGATACTGTCTGAAAGGCAGCGAGGACTGTGGGCAAGGCCAGGTCTTTGACTGAAGAGCTGATAAAACACCCGAAAGGTGACTTCATGTTGGACAGAGGCGGGGGGTGATTCCATCCTACAATGGCTACTATTCATCTTGAAAATTGTACATCAGCCAGAGTTACCGCCACAAAAGGTGAAGAAGTATCGAGCAGCTAACAGGAGAGGCAGGACTCTTGAGTGCAAATGGTACCTCCTAAAGGGCCATCACAGTTCTAATGGGGAAAAGACAGTGGGGGGGAGGCAGGCTGTTAGAGAGCAGTGGCTACAGGGTCTGCTGTTCTTTACTTGTCTTCTTCCTCTTTTAGATCTGAAGGCAGAGCAGAGAGTTTAGTCTTGTCTCATAAAAATGAAAACCTACCAGATAGCATATTGAGGTGTCTCACTCAGGTAAGAAGATTGTGGCTAGAAATTTACAGTAACTTGTTAATTTTTTTTCTTTTTTTCTTTTTTTTTTTTTTCTTTTGCTTGGAAAGTGAGCATATTTTAAGTGTGTACTTATTGCTGTTATTGTAATCAGTAATTGAGAGTCTATCATAATGTCTCCGTTATTTTAAACAATCCACAGGTTATTTAGTAATGCATTTTAGAATAAGATAAAATTTCATATAGCTATTTCTTTTCACCAAGAAAATTGGGAGCATTTTAAACATATTTTAATAAAATGGATAAAACCCAGGAATGAATAAATATAAGTTAGTGTGATCACAAGAGGAAAAAAAACAACAATCATTTTATGAACAAAGCTTTCCTTATTTCAAAACTTCCCCAATTGGGTAAAAAGAGTAAGTTTACACAGGCAACTGTAACATTTATAGAATAATGGATCTGGAATTTTTAAATCACTTGCCAACTGATGGTTGGTTGTAAAAATTTAATAAGAAAAGTGACTAATATTGATATTGTATTGTCATTTTGATAAAATAAAGACTTTACAAAATCCTGGCTAAAAGAAGGAAAAAGGTAATAGTTAATTAGCTTCCGATTTTTTTATTCCTAACCATCTGCAACAAAATAATATTTCTTAAAAACTGTTACCACATATCCATTTAAAAAGAAAGCACAGAGCCCACCTGCTTGGCTCAACTAAACCTAGGAACTAGGAGGTCAAGGTTCAATTCCCAGTAGGGGCACTTGCCTGGATTGTAGGCTCAATCCCCAGTGAGGGGTGTGCAGGAGGCACTCAATCAATGTTTCTTTCTCATCATTGATGTTTCTATATCTCTCTCTCTCTCCTTCTCCCTTCCTCTTTGAAATCAATAAAATTATATACATGGTAAGCATACCACAGGTGAGCAGAAATTCCAGAAATAATAGAAAGCAAGAAAGAAAACACTTCTCAAAAAATAAACCAGGATTAGGATAATAAATAAAACTCAAGCCCATCAAAAAAAAAGTGAAAATAAAAAATTATTTGGTTACTAGGAAAATCTGGTGAAAACAATTTATATCCTGAGATACCAGATTGGCAAAAATTAATAATAACATTAATATCTGTGTTTAATTGGCTAGGAGACTGTTGGAACATGTCTATATCATATACATATATATATATATATATATATATATATATATATAGAGAGAGAGAGAGAGAGAGAGAGAGAGAGAGAGAGAGAGAGAGCACGAGCTAGGGTCTGTAACATCCACAATGATCAAAGGCTCTACCTAATGCCCAGGCTGCACAAGCAGCAGGCTTTAGTGTCTGGTGGATGGGGACTTGTGGCAGCAGGGACAGCGCGGGGGGGATGGGGAGGGCAGGGCCAGCACTCACAAAAACTCACAACCACACATACACACGTAAAGACACACACAGCACCCACCAGCTCACAGCATTTTCTCCCTTCCTTTCCCTCCCTCTCAGCTTGCTCTTGGAGCCTTTCTCAGAATGAGGCCCCAGGGTGGGCAAAGGGTGGAGCTGCCCCCACTGGCCCCGCCCCCTCCCAGCCAGAAAAGAGGAAGTGGGAGAGAGGGAGGCCTGGAGGCCTGGAGGACTGCTGAGAAACACAAAGAGAGACAGAGACTGGGAGAAACTGGGATGGAGAAATGCAAACAAAATAGCAATATTAAAATATTTCCTCTAATGAACTCCCTTTTAATGTGCACACATTTTGTATAAGGAGCCACTAGTTGGTAAATAAAACCTTACTGGAGGATAATTTAGCAAAATGAATCAAAATCTTCTCTAAAATTTTCTACTTACTCTTTCTCCAACAATTCTACTTCTAAATATTTATCCTAACAAAGGAAAACCAGACATTTTCCCTCCAGGTTATGTTACTGAGAGAGAAAAAAATCCAACAACAGAGGTTTAGCTCAATAACTGATGGTTCTTTTATGTTTTATTAATTGCATTCTTTGTGTTAAGAGCTAGACATATGTAACTGATTATTGCAAGCTTAAATGATGGTATCTGTGAAAATGAAGATTTCAAAATGTTACATACTGAACACTACATATACAAAATACAGACACATATGCACACACATGCATACATACAAACATATAAATCTACATATATTTCTATAGTGACTATCTCCAAGCGGTAGGATTCCAGATAGTTTTCTTTTTTTCTATTACTTTCCATGTTTTCTAGTTTTTGCAGAGATCACACTTCATTTGTGAAATAAGCAAGGGAAAAATGAAAATATAACCCCAATCGATAACTGATTCTGGTATATAAATGAGGCCAGCACTCATACCATAGATAAGCAGTATATATTATATAATAGTTAAGTTAATGCCTCTAACTACCAGATGGCCTGGGTTCAAGTCCCAGTCCCTAACTGTTCAATTTAGGCAAATTATTAAATTTCTCTGTGCCATAGTTTCCTTATCTGTAAAATATGCTAATAGTTCCTATCATGTTTTGAAGTGAGCTAATATGCATGAACAAGGAAGCATCTCTGTTTACCAGTAAACACCTCAGGGAAGTTACCAATTATTATTTTCCCCACTGGAAACAGGCATCTGAAGGCAAATCTGCTAGTATTATTTTGTTCACTGATAGATTCCCAGAATATAGAACAGTGCCAGGTCAATAGTCAGCAATGAATATATAATGAATGTATATTTGCAGGAAGGACAGTGGGAAGAAAGGAAAGGAGAAAGGAATGTCTACTTTATTTTAGTAAGATGTACACTGAGTGGCCAGATTATTATGATCTCTGAATGCATAATAATCTAGCTATTCAGTGTATATCCTATATAATAAAAGGCTAATATGCAAATTGTCCCCTCAGCTAGGAATTAGACCAGCAGGCAGGCAGGCTGGCCAACAGCCCATGTCCCCTCCCCTGGCCATACTGGCTGGATCCCACCCATGCATGAATTCATGCACCGGGCCTCTAATATATATATATATATACTAATCAGCCAGATTATTATGCATTCAGAGATCATAATAATCTGACCACTCAGGGTATATAGCTCACATATAATAAAATGGCAGGAGGAACATTAGTAATGTTGCTGATTATGTACTTATTCAGGTATATTTGAATGCCTTTTTAAATTATTTTTGAAGTATGACATATGTCTCCTATTTCCCGACTGACACCCCCCACACTCCCACTCATACCCCCAGAACAAGCCCTCACTGCCCCAGTGTCTGTGTCCATATGAATGCCTTTTATTCAGTTCTCTTTCAAATTCAATAAGAAAATCAGAGATCCTATACTTTCTAGATGGAAAGCTCTATAAGTCAGTCTCACTTATGTGCATATGAGTAAATTTTGACCCTTTTTAAAAAATATGCTTTTATTGATTTTTAGAGACGCAGGGAGAGGGAGAAGGGAGAGAGAAAGAAACATCAAAGAGAGAAGAAACATGGATCAGCTGCCTCCTACATGCCCCCTACTGGGGATTACGCCTGCAACCGGGCATGTGCCCTTACCAGGAATCAAATTAGCGGCCTCTAGGTGCATGGTTGACAATCAACCATTGAGCCACACTGGCAAGGCAATTTTGACTAATTTGTAGTCATTTTAAACATTTTTTATTATCACCTCACTGTAGGCCCATATTTCCCCTTTAACTTATATGGAGATCTATTTCTTTTAGAGGCAAGATATGCCTTATATATAGATAAAAAGATAACTTCTTGGTTGTTCCCTGGACAGCAGAATTTGAAATCTGTAAACTATTATTTTTCCTTAAGAATATGTAAATGCTTTGAAAATTTCACAAAGTGATGTCTTTGCTAGAAAGGCCATTTTCATTATTGTATCTGCCTGCCTCTCCATATTTCAGGGTGATAGCTTGTCCTGAAAACCCAGTCCTCTTGTGGATCTAAGAAAAACCACTGATTTTCAATTTCCTTAACTTTCTGTTGGTGTGAAGATAAGAGTGATAGCTCTCAAGCCCTTCACATCTCAGAACTGAAATCGCAAGTCTGAATGTGAAATTTTGATGCCGAAAAGTTTGAAAATTAAATTTTAAAAATTGACCTCAGACTCAAACAAACAAAAAAAGCCTGCCTTTTAGTTTTGCAATCTTGTGATACAAGTAATGTGAAATAATACACAGAAAAAAATGCTATCTGCTCTAAAAATTGCTTACAAACCACTTCCAACTGGATTCATCTATTCCTCTCCAATGCTCCTGAGGGATAAAGACAGCCACCATGCCACTATCACATAGGCTTCATATTGGTCATTCCAAAAATAGAGAAGAGGAAGAATTTTTAACTTTTAGCAAAGTCATCGTAAAATAAAATTGATGATAAATGTGCACCAGTGGTTGCTTTCAGTCATTTTCGTATTAGCGCTTTTAAAGAAAACATTTTATAGAAAACATTTTATAGAAATTAGCAAATCTGTATCACTAAAGTAAGTCTATATCTCTATCAAGACTATTTTTAAAATATTTACATCTTTAGTAACCACTAATTGACATTAATTATCGTATTGAAAGGGAATAAAAATGCTAGTTTCATTATAAAGGTTTTCATGATGCATTGATGATCATTTGAAAAGGAATTATGATATTAATTGATTAAGTACTATATTTTTTAGTGTGTGATTTTAAGAAAAATAAAAATACCATAATTAATCCATGAGCAATAAACACTTGGGACTAATAGCAGGGATAAATCAAGACACATTACTATGGTGATGACAGTGGATAATGAATTGAGTGGTGTGGAGAATTTTTATTCAATTTCCTCATTCCTTGCCCTGTAAGTTATCTAATTAAAACCTAGAAAAACTCAGTACAAATGATTCAGCTAGTTTATGACTTAGCTTTTATATACAAGAATATTTTATCTAAAAAAGTTATGATCTAGTTAACACGTACCAAGTTCCTCTATATCATCAGACTTAGAAATGCTCAGTCACAAGCATATACTCAATGTGTGTTAACGGTGTTAAGAATGATAGGGACATTATAGTAGAGCACACTCTTTATCATAAATGACTTTAAAGTGGGTGGAAGGTTCTTATATCTCTGTACTTTTTTTTAACAAAAAAATTCAATTTAAAAATTCATCCTGTCAACATCTTTTTAAATATCAGAAAATCAGATCACACTAAGCCAGAAATTCTACATAGAAGCAATCATCTAGAGCTAAACATAGGTCTGACTTATACATGGCAGGATGATTAATCAATAAGAGAAGTTTGGCTTTAATATTTGAGCATTCTCCTTTGGTGTAAAAATTGTCTTGAGGATGATTTAGTTATTTAAGTATAACATATTCACTTATTCTTTTACTGGTGACCTAAACTAAAATAAAGTTTTTCAGGTTGATAATTTAAGACTGGTTTTCAATGAAACATGAGTACATGCTTTATAGAGTTATATACTAGAAGATTCCAATTCTTTCTTTCTGAGAAATATGTCTTATTCTAGGCCTGTAAATATTTCTTACACCTTTACATTACCTAACCTGTCTGTCCTCTGAGACCATTTGAATTCAGGATCTCTGCTTTCTAGTCAGATCAACTAGGTCAAATCCCATTTTGGCCAGGTACATGCTGTAAAACCCTGGTCAAATCAGTGCCTTTGAGCTGCTGTACAAAAAAGAGTAATATAATCGTGTCTAACAGCCGGTGCTCATTCAGGAAAGCAGAGTGACTAGAATCTAGTTGGAACAAAACCCTTACACAATCTTGGGTCTGGGTGGTGGGCAGCCTGGGTAAATAGACATCTGGAAGGGGGAGTTAAAGAATCAGAGAAAGTCACAACTTAGTCTGCGGAAAGCACTGACTCTGTGCACAAGTCAGAACTTGCTAACAATTTTAAGAAGCCAAGCCCATTCAACCACCACAGGAGAGCTGCACGGGGCATTTTCCGGAAAGGTTTCTGAGAAGCCATGGCCTCGGTGTAGCAGCCACTACCTCTGTGTGCCCATCATCACTTGTCTGCTCTGGATCTGTTGCTACTGATGCCCAGCAGGGCTATCGACCCAGAAGATAAGCAGGAAAAAGAACCAAGGTGGGACCCACAAGACATTTCTGTTTCTGATCATAATAATATCTATTGTTATAATTTTCATGACAATTATCTAAGTAATGACTGCTTTCTACACTTCTGTCCAGAAAATCCTACCTAGTTTCCTCTTTCTGACAACTCTATGCCAAAACTATACAGGAAAGGAGATTCAGGGATCATGAGCCCCAACTTAACCAAAATGATGCAGAGCAGGCCAGAACAAGAGTCAACTTTATGAAGCTATGAAAATGATTAATATTGAGTATATAAACCAGTTATTGGTTGTCTCAGTGTGATCTCATGCCTTATTTGAACAAAGCTTCCATATCACTTCGACTTAGTACAAAGGTTACAATTATTTTAAAATGATGAGAGAACAGGGTGAACTGTATTAAAGATGACATTGGTGAGAGTTTATAAAGCTGAAGTATCTCATTGAAAAAATCCTTCCTGAATATCCCTTTACCATCAACAAGTTCATTTTTCTCCCTTTGCTTCCATGCCCTGGTCTGCAGAACTTGCACCTCCTGAGCTCCTATCTTGCTGTATTTTTTATTTGCTTTGTCATGGTTAATTTTATGTGTCAATTTGACTAGGACTCAAGGTGCCTCATATTTGGCTGGGTATTTGGCTAAATATTATCTTGGGGGGTGTCTGGAAGGATGTTTCAGGATGCAATGAGCATCTGAATTAAAGGACTGAATAACGCAGGTTGCCCTTCCAATGTGGTTGGAATGGGCATCATCCAAACCATGGAGGATCTGAATAGAACAAAATGGTGGGAGAAGAATTCACTTTCTTCCATGCTGATTGAACTGGAACTTTGGTCTTCTTCTGCACTCAAACCAGGAATTACACAATCAGATCTTCTAATTCCCTTATGTTTATGTATGTGTGTATATATATATATATATATATATTCCTCATCTGAGGATTTATTTTATTGATTTAGAGACAGATGAAGGAGGGAGAGGGGGAGAGAGAGAGAAACATCAATGTGAGAGAAAACATTCTTCAGTCGCCTCTCATTAACACCCTTTCCAGGATCAAACCTGCAATCTAGATATGTGCCTTGACCAGGAATCTAACCCAGGACTTTCAGTGTATGGGGCAACACTCCAACCAACTGAGTCACACTGGCCAGAACCACCCTTGCAATATTTTATTGACTAGAACATGTCACATGTTTCCTCCTGTAGTTAGGAAAAGAATATTCAAGGATGCAACTTATTAGTGGGGAGGGAGCCACCATAGAGGGCTTCCTTCACTGAAGTGCTAAGTGACTCATCAGAGAAAATGCTTAAACTCTTTGGTCCCTAAATTCTCTATCTAAAATTTATCTGACAAATCAATTACTTATTGCTATAGACTGGTTGGTTTTTCTCCCCGAAGTTCATATGTTCAAACCCATCCCTTAATGTGATAGTATTAAGAGGTGGAGCCTTTGGGAAATGACTAGGATTAGATGAGTTCAAGGGTAGATCCTTTATAAATGAGATTACTGCTTTTATAAGAGTCATAAGAGAACTTGCTTCTTCTCTCTGCTCCCTGTGTGAGGATATAATGAGAAGTCAGCAGTCTGCAAACCAGCAGAGGGCTTTCAACAGACCCTGACTATGCTGACACCCTGATCTTGGACTTACAGCCTCCGAAACTGTGATAAATAAATTTCTGCTATTTATAAGCCATCTCTTAACACAGTTTATTTATATATATAAAAGCCTAAGTGACCATTTCAACTGTTTACTATGATGTGCACTGACCACCAAGGGGCAGATGCTCAATACAGGAGCTACCCCCTGTTGGTCAGTGTGCTCCCATAGCCAACCTCCCACATCCGGCCAACCTCTGGCGGTCTCCCCACTCCACCCAACACCCGTTGGCCGGCCACGAATGGCCTTTAAAAGGACTAGGTGAGAGAGCCCCAATCAGCCCAGATCACTGGCCAGGCAAAGGGACCCCAACTGTGGACAATTTGGTGCACAGGGCCCCTAGGAGTATTATAAGCTGACTAACACATCTATGCATCAACATGTATTCACTTCTCTATGATGGTGAAATTAAAAATAATATAAATATTCAAAAGTAGAGAACAGTTAAGTAAATTATGGTTTATTCATATTATGATGTTCTATGATATAATTCTTATGTCATGTTAGAGAATATTATTTATCCTAATGCAGAAAAAAATGTTCAGATACATTTCTGAGAATACAAACACTATCAAATAGCATGTGTATAATATATAATTATTTTATTTTATGTATACACTCAAGACATATATATGTCTTGAAAGATATGGAACACATCTCTTTTAGTCTACCATTTATTTGTACATGCACTTTTTCTCTGCTGATGTGGAGTATAGAGAAAAGTGAAGAGACCAATCCTATAGTTAGAACTCCTCAGTTACAACTCTGAGTCTACAACCTACCAGCCAATGACACTGGACAAATTACTTAACCTCATTCTGCCTCTGTTTCTTTTCTATAAACTAGAGGCCCAATACACAAAATTTATGCCAGGGGCTTGGCCCTCACAGTCGCAGAGGCTTGCCTCCGCCCTTGCAGCCCCAGTTTTGTCCAGAAGATCATCCAGAAGGTTGTTTGGCTGTCCAGTCTAATTAGCATATTATGCTTTATTATAGATGGGGAACCCTTACAGGTTTTTGTGAAAATTAAAAGAGATAATGCATGGAAACAGAATTAGGTCTAACAGGGAGAAAATAATGCTTAATTAATCTTAGCTATGAATTCATTAAGTGACCAAAAATGTATGGAAGAATTGGGTTAGCAACATGGATGATAGAATGTCCTAGAATATATGAGAGGACTGTCTCACCATTTGCATCATATTAATTAATAACTCAATACAAATTCAATATAACCAATCCATAGGGAAAGTTATTGACAGATCCTTTCCAACACAAAACAAGCAAATATACAAAATATTTACCTGGTATGCTATATTATAGAAAAAAATGAGTCTTAACAATTGAAATGTATGAAAAATTTACTAGTATGAGGGGGGTACTGAATCTAGGTAGGAAATAACCAGCAAAAAACAAAACAAAAAATCTGACATGTATAAAACTATCCTAGTGAAATGTTGCACTCATTTTAAAACAGCAGAGAACCAACTTTACTTTTAAAGAGGTAAATCTATAATTATCACCAGTAAACTTGGATTATGTGGCAATAATGATTTCAAAAGGAAACTTACAATAGAAAGAACTAGGAATTATTAATTTTATCTGAAGGAAAAAACTGGGATTCAAATCAAAATCCATTGGTTGACCCACTGTATTTCACCACTTACAAGAGAATAAAACAAACTAAAAAAAGACCATAATGGCTAAATATTGATATTTTTATGACCTAAAATTGTCACCTTAAGGTAGAATATTACCTGCTGAAAGGCAGGCGAAAGGACTAAAAGCAAAGCCTGGAAACCCCATTGAGTAGGAGCTAATAATGAGTTACCCAGTCATTTCCCAGCTGGGCTTCTAGAGCTCCTTATTGCGACTCTACAAGATGCACAGACTTAATTAAAAGCTGACTTTTTTCTTCAACTGCAGCATTATTCAATGGCCAAGTATAACTACAGTTAAATAAAGAACCAGGGCATAAAAGGAATCTGCTCTAACACTGACCTCAAAAATCAGTGGGAAGTGTCATTGGGGCAGACAGGTGGATGGCCTCTGAGGAAAAGCAAGAATTGGGACACAAAAGAAATACTAATGTGTATCTTAAACTATTGGTAGTTTTTATCAGCATCACACTTCAATTAATTTAAAGTTTTCACACTTTAATTAATTTAATGTTTCTTATTTCATAGATGTCTCTTTAAGACCTCAGAAATATAATCATATTCATTTGTTCAGAGTAGACATTTGAAGCTTTGTGATGAATTGAAACCATTGTGATCATGAGCAATCTTTACAAATGTGACTACAAGAATCATTGTTTCCCTGTATAATCACATAATTTTTTTTAAATATTCTGCATTCATTGAATTGCTTTGTTAGCTATAATGAAGAATGTAAATCTGTTCTCTTTTTTTCTCTCCTCCCCCTTTTTCTCCTTTCTTTCCCATTCCTGAGCCACCCCTATCCTTACCTCTCTCTCTGAATATCCTTCATCAACATATGGTCACCATAAGTAGATATTTAGCTAGATACAAATAACAAAAACATAACTAAAAACATATTATCTACATCTAGACTTTCATATGTTTTCTGAATTTTTGTTTATTGATTTCAGAGAGGAAGGAATAGGAACATCAATGATGAGAACGAATCATAGATCGGCTGCCTCCTGCATACCCATGTTAGTTAGTACCTCAATACAAAACAAGAAAATTGAGTAAAGGCCATGTACAGTTTGGGAGGACACACTGGAAGATTGAGCCGGCAACTTAGGCATGTGTCCTGACCAAGAATCGAACTGTGACTTCCTGGTTCATAGGTCAACACTCAACCACTGAGACACACCAACCTAGCTGTTTTCTGAATTTAAAATAAATTAAGAACAGAATCTGAACATTGGAATATCCACTGTCTGGCTCTTCATCTTCCAGGAACAACTCTGGGGCTATGGAATCTGTGTAACTCTCTATACACTGAGAATATGAAACTAGAAGATCTTTGCATCACCTAAAATTATGTGGGATAACATAGGCAGAATATTGAAAATAGTAATATGGATTTAGACAAATAAACTATAATGCTGAAATCTCTTCCATTGGAACAAAAAGTGAGAATAAAACAGAAAGTCTATTTCAAACTATTCAACCAATATTAGCTTCAACATCTCTCCTCTGGGAAGGCTTCCCAATATTCTCAATTACATCTGTCCTTGATGTCTTTAACATTTTAGACATGGTACCTGTTATGGCACATTGTTGTCATCATCCCACACTATGGTGCGAGTATCCAAAACCAGAACCATTCTTTCCTACCCTTGCTGAGTCAGCACCATCAATGACCATACAAGACACAGCCATAAAAAGTATCTGAATGAATGAATGAATGGATGAATGAACTAACCTTGCTTAACACAATAGCTAACCAAAAACAAAACAAAGCAATCTCATTTGCATAACCATTTTGTCTTGTTTTCAGAAAAGTAGTAATTTAGGCTTCCTTTAGAAGTTTACTCTATTTCAAGGTAGCATGTATTTCAAGCACATATTCTTTTAACCAAAAATCTTGTTTACATGTTGCTTAAACTACTATCAAATACATCACCACTCCTAAAATTCTTTTAAAATCAAATGAATATTTCAGGTTTTACACAGAATGAGTCTTATCTAACCCAGGAGGATCTCCTTTGCATATTTTACTATCTAAGAGATCATTTTTTCATCTTATTTATCAATGTAGAACCCTCTAAAGCAAGCATATTGTATCTTAAATTAAGAAAACAGAAATATATATATTAACATATTTAATTTAGGAAACAAATTTGAAACCATTTTCATAATATAAAAATAGCTATATAGGAATATGGAATGTGATTTTAGCAAACTTGAATTCAAGAAAAATAGACAAAAATAATTCTCTGTGTTATACAATATTTTCAAGACATTTCTGATACATTAACTCTATACCTTTATAAGAATTTAGTGCATCATTTCCATTTGCCAAAGCATAAACTGAGTATCAGGAAATTTTGTTGAAATTCATGTAAATTATAGGTGGTAAAGTTGAAACTACAGCTGAGAGCTGCTGATTCATAATTCTCTTCTTTGCATAAAAAACCATGGCATATCTTTGCTACATATCATATTTTGCAAATAAAAGTATTTTAAATATTAATTATATTCCTAGTTTAGTACTTTGCCCATAGAAATATTAAAATGAACAAATGCTAAGTTCTTTAAGTGTAAACCAATATAAGCATAAAGCAGTATTATTAAAACTCACAATAATATGGCATTTAAAAATTGATTGTCTCAATTGATGGAGAATCCAATTTAGGTTAAATAACTATGTTTATGAAATTACTTCAGGATTTATTGGCTGTTGCACAATAACTCATCAACTACAGTTGAGCTTGCAGGAATTTGAGCAGAAAAGTTAATTAACAATAATTTTAAAACTGCCAAAAGCTGCTGCAAGTTCACTCTGCCCTCTGCATACATAGCATCATGTGCTGAGCTTCAAAAAGAAAGTCATTTCCTAAAACTGTTTTCTTTTATGTCACTGAACTCATCATTAAAAATAAGTGAGCAGTATTGATTTGGATAGTTTAATAATTCAAAATGGTTAAAGGCAATAACAGCACTTAAACAGACAAATATTTCCTATTATTGTTTATTACCAACTTTAGCTATAATGACTCAATTAATCCAGGCACAGTTTCCCAAAGCAAACTGAAATGCAATTATCAGACCAATAAGATGCTAAAGTCAGTAACTTAAACCTCGAGTAGATTTTATAAAGTGATATAATCAATATTGCACTCAAGGTGGTATATGGTATTGTTAATTTGCCACAGAAAATACAGAAATTCCATTACCTTTTAAAGTTAAAATAAAATATCTTAAAATCCACTGATGTGATATTTGTTGCACTTTGAGTAACTTCTTTGTAGCATATACGGAGTGTCCCCAAAATGTATATACACTTTAACAGGTGATTCCATTATTTTTGTAAAATATATTTTTATTGATTTAAGAGAGGAAGGAAAAGGAAGAGAGAGATAGAAAAATCAATGATGAGAGAGCATCATTGATCAGCTGCCTCCTTGTCCCACATTGGTGATAGAACCAGCAACCCAGCCATATGCCCTGACCAGAATAGAACCATAACCTTCTGGTTTCTAAGTTGACACTCAACCCTGAGCCATGTGGCCTGGACTGACCCTATTACATTTTGAAAATGAAATGTATTTTAATAAATACTGCCCTTATCATTACTCAAATTGTATATGCATTTTTGGGAACACACTGTATATGATTTAGAAAATTGCTTCCATTCATATGCTTTGTGTGAAGACAACTGCTTCTGTTAGGTAAGATAAATTATAGGTAATAAGTTATTGGACATGAATAATACTTTGTCACTGGAAGCACAACTTGCCTTACCAATATATAAAGTATTTTTTATACCTCTTGTGTGTTAGAAAAATATCTAAACATGATTCGTGTTTATAAATCCACTCACAGACATCATACTAATTGTCTTTTCAAATTTTATTTTTTAAAATAGCAAACTATTGCCTCTGAAACCAAGTTGTTTCTATATTTGTCCATCATGACTCTTTTTAAATTGGAAAAAAAAAAAAAACCACATACAACAGTACACTGGCATACCTTTGGCAAGAAAAACACGCTCTCTCCTAGACATCTGTTTGTTATTCCTCGGGACCATCACTGGTACTTCACTACCCTCCAGTTCAGGGTTAATAATGTCTAAGGAAGTGAAAATGCACAGAGATATCCATTTAATTCAAGTATGGGTTGAGACCATGGTCAGAAACTACTGGAAAAATCTATTATTGGTTAACTGTGTACTAAACTTTATTTTTTGTTCATTTGTAGTCCCCCTCAGTGCCTTTCTTAAAGGTTTCTTTTTATTTTTAACAATCTTTTAAAAATTCCTAATTTGACTAAGTTTTTGTACCCAAAAAGGAAACGTACCATATTGTCAACAGGTGTCCCACTATCCTTTTAGGAACACAGCTGGGTTCCTTTTTGAGACACCGTTATTATTTCCTGACATTTCAACTAGACTTGAGCTTTGAAAAGTTAAGAAGTTCTCATTGATGGATTCCACATGTGGCCATCTCCTTTTGTGGTGATATACTTCTCTGTTTGGCTGTTTAGTACCCAGCACCCTCTTCCCTGATTTCCCTTGTGGCACAAGTGGGAGGACATGTCCACCTCTCCCTATTGCAGAATTCAGATTCCCCATCTCACTGTGCTCATGTGAGATGTGCAGGTAAGAGAAATGTTTAATGATGAAAGTGTGAGACAAGGCTTGAAAAAAGTTAGCAGTCAGATTCAGGGGCATCAGTAGAGGTAGCGAAAACTCTGCCTGTTCTTACATCTATGATATGCATGCTCTGATTTCTGTTGCCTGGCCCTTCAGATTCCCATAACCACTCTCTGTGTTATAGTCTATCCCAACACTCCTCCAGATTCTATGAGCTCCCATATAAAGTAAATAAAAATAAATTACATTAAGACCTGCAGAGTCAGTTGTTATTGATTACAACTAAGATGTGACTATTCAGCATGTTTTGGAAAATTCTGCATCCTCAGTAGGAGATACGATAACTCCAACTCCAGATGCTCCTAATGTGGTTGACTTGAGCTCAGTTCTTAATATAGAACTTAGATAATTACTAGAGGCACAGGCATTGACTCTTATCTTCAAGAGTATAATGTAGACACACCCTTTTCTAATGGATAAAAATGTTATTTAGAGCCCACCCAGTATTGCTCAGTGGTTGAGCATCAGCCTATGAACGAAGAGGTCATGGTTCGGTACCTGGTCAGGGCACATGCTCTGGGTTGTGGGCTCAGTTATGAGGGAAGTGGCTGATCAATGATTCTCTCTCATTATTGATGTTTCTAACTCTCTCTTCTTCTACCCTCCTCTTTGAAATCAATAAAATAAAATAAAAGTTTTTTTTTAGAGTGGGTTCCCTTTTGGCTTGCATGCTATTGAAAGACTACTTAAAAGCACTTTGCTATCGATATCACTTCTTCTGAAATAAGCTGTCTGTTTCTAGTTCACTCATTTAAAAAATGTGTTTCATAAATATTTAAGCTTCTGTATGCAATAGACATCATGTTTAAAACCAGGAACATAGTGATCAATAATACTGTTATGATCCCAAATAATTTTTGAACTTTACTTAATCCCTGGCCTTATTAAAATGCATTGGATACTTCCTATGTGTATTTAAAACACTTCCCAGAGAAGTCAAAGGTTTTCGTGAATAAACTCTGTTTCATATACTCACAACTGTAAACCTACTTTTGCCCCATCCTCTACATTATAGATATGTCATTAAAAATTCTTGTAAATTGCAGTATTAGATTTCAAATCTTAGTTTGGCTCTTTAGATCTACCTTTGTGATCCTGGGAAAATTAAGTCAACTCTCTAACTTTCCTTATTTGTAAAAATAACAATGCCCAACCCATTGGATTGTTATAAGCATAAATATAATAAAATCATGTATGTAGAACAGGGCAGTTGGGCCACATTAAACAATAAATATAAGCTAATTCTTTAAGCATTAGCATCCTCTTTGTTAACGTCAATATGAATAAAGGAAGAATAACTGGCCCCTTCACTCTATCCTCACTTGTACTTTCTTCACTCATCAGCTCTAATGCTGCTCAATAATAAAGCAGTACTAGTACTTGTAGGAAACCCACCCCCACCCCCAAATGGGAAAGCCAATCTCAAGGTCGCTTTTCCTATAAGGGAAAAAAAGAGAGCTGTTCTTTCTAACAGTAAATGTAAAGAAGGAGATGTTGTTTTATGAAGAAAAATAGTATTTGCTCATTAACTTAAGATTTCATTCATAGTTGTAGAAAATTAATAAGAAAAGTAATTATCAAATATAAAATTATCTGCAGTCCTGCAGCTCACTGTCACTGACAACTTCCAGAGTTCCCTGGGTGAAATCTGAAACTGGACTCTGCACTTGGAGGGCAAGGAGACTGAAGAAAGAGGCAGCCCACTGCAGATAGGTAGATAGCAGGTTTACTAACCAAAGGAACTTCTGTATGAGGCTTGTCCTAGGTGCCTGCAAGATGAGAAGACCTCTGCATCTACCCACCAGAATCTTTAATTTATAGAGAGGTCTTACTGGAGTTGTCACATATTCAGTCCAGAAGGTCTCGACACCTCATTCTCGCAAGTCTATCTCCTTCAAAGAGCTCGCAATGTACAAAAATGGTGGGCAGAATGCACATTCCAAGGAGGGGAGGGGGCAGGAGCCTCTGATTGCCGGGCCCCATCTGGGGGTCAACCAGCACCCACATCCTCTCAGTGACCTCCTCCAACACACACTTGTGTCATGCCTTTTATTATGTCTATTTACAATAGACTATGTCTCTCCCAAGGTCAGGAACTCAGAATGTATTCAACGTGCTTACACTTACTCTATAAATTTGGTAGTATTTAAATTATCTCTGTGAATAATAGATCTTTGAGACGTATGTTCACTTTAAGAGATACCTTGGGCAAGCTCCAGAAAAGAAAAGCCACAGTGAATTACATGTTACCTTAGTGGACAATAAAAGGGAATCTTCCAGGTTTCGTATTCTGAGAGTACATGCTGGCTGACCAGGCTGTTTCAAGTGTTTGTCTGCCATCATTTTAAATTAGAAGATACCCCACTGTCAAACCCTGGCAGCCAAGAATCAAAAGTCACTTAAGATTGTCGAAGGAAAAAAACATGGACCTTTTTGTCAGAACTTCTCACTGAGAGTCAAAATTCAATGGTACAGTCTAAATAATCTGTCCCTAATAATACTGAGTACCAAAATTTGTGAGATAATTTACTTTACTATCAAGCATTGTTTTAACATGGCTCGAGGTTATCCTTATACATCACCTTCCCTTGGTTGCATTCAATTTGTGTCCTTTAATGGGAAAGAAAAGGTCTGATGACACAGGTTCTGCCCTAGAGAATTGCCCTCAGTTTACAAATTCATCAGTCAGGTCTATTCTATGACATGTCATAAAGGACATCAGGTAAAAAATAAAAAAATAAAAAAAAAACCTCTCTGAACTACAGAATGATACAAACAGATTAGAATGCTTCCAGATTTTAATGCAGAGAGAATAGAAGAAAACAGAATCTTGAAAAATTAAAAAGCCATATTAATTTATACATCTATTGAATAGTTGGGAAATAATTGCACCCTTATACAATTACTCCATAATAATACCAATAAGCTCTGAGTAACAGAAGAAGCAATTCTAAGCATGATCCATTGAAGGTAATTAAGGATTTGCTCCCCTTTGAAATCAGGTATATAAAATACCATTATGAAACACACCATAGCTGAAATTTTGACAAGTCAGATATTAATTGCACATAATTGTATGTTTTGGGAAAGTTCTCAATCACCTGCTTTTTTTGTTTGTCATTTAGAGAAGCAGATTTAGAGCTAATATAATTATTTATACAAAATATTTAGCTTGCATTGAAGAAAAAGAACTTTACAACATTTCAAAGTAGCTACGGGAATACTTAGCAAATGATCATAGACGTTTCAGACAGCAACTTGAATTCTTAATATGTCAAACATTTAAAGAAAGAGTAAAAAGAGGAGAGTTTGGGTTCCCAATGAAAACTATTTTTCTGCCATTTTGCTCAATTTGGTTTTGCATCTTTAAAAGAATGCAGAGATAATTTGTAAGAAACTTGATATATTCTTCAAACTGAATTACCACAATGGGCATTAATCTTTGCCACTGTTTGTAGGTAAAATACATTTAAAACTGAGCAGACAGGCTCCCTTACTCTCTCCTCTCCCTTATCAGTTATTTTCCCCTGGGATCATGTGCTTAAAAGAGTACTTGTCAATTAAATAAACATTAATTGATACAATGATAGTTTCTATTTTCAACTGTAGGTCATCTTTAAAACATAAATAAATGTAGTAATCACTAATTACATATTTCAAAAGTAATGGGAACAAAAATAATCTAAATATTGTTTTATTACTAGTTCTCTGAATAACTATTAATTGAAATTATAAATATCTCAACCAAATATTTGCATCTTTAATTGTATTAAGATACACATTTTATACTAATGTGTCTTTTTTATAAGATTTTTGAGCATTCTGGCTTGATTTAAACACCCTTTTACTATTTCATGTTGCTGCTCACGTCTCTGGCTAGGGTTGCACAAAATATAAATTGCCACTTCAAATGTCCCCAGCTGCTCTTTTATATCTTGATAGGCCCAATCATTCTCAACAGGAATGCTTGATAACTTTAGAAACCTCAGTAATAAAGTGCCATATTCCTGACTTTTTATTATTATTATTTTATACTATGACAAAACAGGTGCTTCATTTTTATTGATTAAATAAAAAATGAAATTTCTGATCTTTCAACTTTTTTATGTTTATTTTAACTCCCCAAATTCTTTATAAAATGGTATATAATTTACAGTTCTCCTGAGTATATGAATATGAAGACTTATGGGTACCCTACACATAAACTTTTAAGTAAAAGTAAATTTTTAGCAAAAATATATTGGAGTGTAGGGTGGAAAAATTGATTGACAACAGGGCATAATGCCCAAAGCCACCATTATAACTAACGAAAAATCCTGGTTGTTGTTTTCTTAATTTTTATTGAGAAATAGTTTTTCTCATAAATAAAAAAATGTATTATTTTTTGTGCCTTGAAAAACAATGTTCAGCCTCATATGGGCTTGGAATTTTGAGATTTTTCAGTTAAAATAAAGTATGAGAGCCAAGAATGATAGGATTATTATTCTTGTTTTATTTTATACCAAGGGTGTTTGGGTTTTGTCTATCATTTTGTATGTTTTTTTAAGATAGCACGTGAATGAGGCAGAAGATGCGCATTGGGTTGCATTTTTTAAATGTGATGCTATGCACTGATTCACTGTGTCCTTTTGGCAACTACCAATGTGATGCCAGCAAGACATGAAGATCTGCATTGCAACCTAGATTTTTCCATCAGAAAAATAAATTAATAGGTGTAACTTATGTCGTCTTGTTTATACCACTGCCTAAATGTATGAACTTACCTTAAAAATAATATTAGTCATGTTAAAGGGGAAAAAAATTAAACTCTTGATTTAGCCACTCGAATATTTCTCTACTGTACTTAGAAAGCTTGCAACACTATGATTTTGGGGTTCAGAAAAGGATTCTGTTACTATGACTTCTCCTTTTGCTGGTCTACCTCCATAGGTAGAAATGGCTCTCAGACACACCAAACAATACCACAGCAAATACCCATGAGTAGAGTATTGAACAGCATTCCTTATGTGGAACAAAAGTGCTCTATAGAGACCAGTCTCAAAGAATGTATGATATGCTATTGACAATATGGAATTATTCTTTAAAAATCTCTCTTCTCTATTCCTTTACCCCCTCCCAGAACATTATCAACTAAGTGCCTTTTCTTTATCACTATATCTATCATAGCTTAGGCTCAGTGGGTCACGCACACACAAAATTACCTTTCCAAGAACATTTGAAGTTGACTTCAAAATATGGTATAATCTAATTGCTACAAAACATTCCATTCTTAGTAAAATATCAATGCTCAGCAAACGTTCGCATCCAAAAGAACAGATCTGCGACGCTCAGAACAGCAGATGTTAGTTTGCCAATTACGTTAAAAACAGAACATAAAAGAGAAAGATATTCACTTGTATCATATGCTGTGAATTGATCACCTGCATCTGCCTGACGTGTTTGAGTCTAAACAAAGCACGTTGAGTTTCCAAGGGGAATATCCATTTACTACCATGGAATCAAAGCAATTACACCTCTTTCCTGCTGTACTCATCAGTCACAGAACAAGCCAGAAATTCACACGGCAGCTTAAACAAGAAGGCCAAAATGAACCAGGTATCACATACCAGTTATTAAGTTTGTGAGTGAAATGCAAAAGAGAAGAGACTGCACAATGCTGAAAATAGAGAGGAAGGGGAGGGTTCTGGAGCACTCAAATTGCGTTGTCATCCAATCACTTTCCCACCGAATTAATTAGCCTCTCCCCAATATTGGGCACTGCTCCTACACCTGAGCAGTGGCGGATGGGCATATGTGTCACTGCTGCCTAACCACAGGGGCACTCTTCTGTAGTTTCTGGTATAATTTGGAGGAATTAAAGCATACAATCCTATATAATAAAAGGGCAATATGCAAATGGACCCTGACAGCGGAACAACCAGAATGACTCCTGGACCAGTCGCTATAAGAGGCACTGACCACTTCTCAGTCCCTTTCCTCAGCCAGCAGGCTCTGATCACTCCATGGTGAACAGGGAACCGGGCTGAGTGGCAGCAGGGGGCAGGGCCAGCTGCAGGAAGCCAGGAAGATGGCCCTGATTGCAGGCCTGGCCTAGGGACCGTACCTGCGCATGATTTCCTGTGCCAGGCCTCTAATAATATTATGTAACTAGAGGCCAGGAAATTTGTGCATGGGTGGGCAGGGGGGTGTACGGGGAGGTCCCTCAGTCCAGCCTACACGCTCTTGTAATCCAGGACCCTAGGGGTGCCTCCACTGCGCTCTCCAGCCTTGAGCCCAGCTTCTGACTGAATGGCACTCTACCTGTGGGAGCGCACTGACCACTAGAGGGAAGCTCCTGCATTGAGCGTCTTCCCCTGGTGGTCAGTGCACATCATAGAGATCAATTGTTCCACTGTAGAGCCTAAACAGACTATCTGACACCCCCAAGGGGTGCCAGGTTGTGAGAGAGCACAGGCTAGGCCAAGGGAACCACCAGTACACAATTGGGGCCAGGGAGGGGCACAGAAGGTTGGCCAGCTGGGAGTTACTTTGGGAAGCTTCAGGGCATGTCCAGCCTGTCTTGCTCAATCCCAATCAGCCGTACCCTAGCAGCAAGCTAACCTACCAGTTAGAGCATCTTCCCCCTGGTGATCAGTGCACATCATTGCAACTGGTGGACCAGTCAATTGTCTGCTCCCCTGGTGGTCAGTGCATGTCATAGCAAACAGTTGAGTGGCCTTAGCACATTAAGCTTTGTTTGGTTGAACGGCCAACTGGACAACCAGACACTTAGCATATTAGGCTTTTATTATATAGGATAGGAGAGGGAGAGAAAGATAGAAACAACAATGATGACAGAAAATCATTGATCATTGGGATCAAACCCCCAACCCAGGCATATATCCTCACGAGGAATTGAACACTGACCTTCTGGTTCATAAGTTGATGCTCAACCACTGAATAACACCAGCTTGGCTATGGTCTTCATTTGGTCTATAAGGTTTAATCCTTTCTGATATAGAACTAGAGATAACTTTCCCTGAACCATATGCAAAATGGGTATTTCAATGTCTTCAGATCATCATACACTAATTTGCCTGAAAGTTAGGGAATGTCAAGAAAGATAACAAATCTAGAAAAAAATATAAACAGAAATAGATTTACATTAAGTCTTCCTTGCAAATAACTGTAATTACGAGGAAGTATGAAACTGGGAGAATAGAGACTTTTGTGACACTGTGAGTAAATTTTTGTGAAATTAATTTCTTTAAACTAGACTTAGACAACAGTGTTGCATAATCTCAAAGCATAGTGAATGTCATGAAGTCTATAAAATTTTTGTTTTATTTTTATCTACCTAAGATATTCAGCTCTGGTCATGTAATACATATAAACCAATAACTGACAATATAGTGTTATTACTTAATGTCTTTCTAAATTACTCTATAGAAGCAAGAAGAAAGCTCTTTGTGGTAGAATGGGAAAACAATTTCATGGAAGATACAGCATTTCAGATGGTTATTGTAAATCTGAGCAAAAAGAAACTAGAAAGAAGAGTACGCTAGATAGCAAGAACAGTATGAATAAAAGTTTGGACACTAATTAAGCCTGCTGCATTGGGAGATTTAAATGTTGAGACATGATTCTAATGAGGTTAATTGAACTCATATTATTAAGGTTTATAATACAAAACTATAAAAGTTGATTGTTTATTCAGCAAAGGGATCAGTCCCTTTTCTCCAACATCCCCTATGAAGGCAGGTCCTGATAGCCCCACTTGCATCCACAGTTGGTCTCAGAGCCACCGCTCACACCCGCTGCCAGTACCCAGCCCCAGATCCAATTGCTCAGCGCCATCATTGCATGGAAGCAGTGGCAGCAGGAGCAGGGCCACGGTGGGAGGGACCGGACAGGGGCGGAGAGGATGGGCCGACACCACCCCTATGCCCACCACAGTCTTGCAGCCCATAGTTCCTTTCAAGGTGCATGAGTTTGTGCATGGGCTCCTAGTCTGTTTACAATAGTCTCAAGTACTTAAATTAACCTGGTTAATTTCAAAGCAGTCTAGAAATAAGAGGGTATATTCTATCAAGCAGGAGATAATCTCAATATAGGAAAAATAAAATTGCAACATCAGCTTTGAAGTCACCAATTAAGATTAAAATATATTCCATAAATGCCAACACTAAAAGCAAACTCTCATGCATGTAAATGTTAATAAGCCACTTTTAAAAATAGGCCTAGGAACTAACTGTACAGCTCACTCCCCAATGTGCACTGAGGACTGGTTTCAACTGGCTCCATCAGTTTTCAGTTTTACCTGGGAAGCATTTTAAAGCACAGACTCTGATGGTGCATTCTCTCAGCTGCTGCCACCAGGGAACCTGCGCCCCTACTTTGCGCGGTAACAGTGAGAAGTTATGTTCATTGTTTAACTATAAGGGGTGAACATCAAATCTGTTCCTTACGAAGATAATTCTGATGTGCAGTCTCTAACTGCCTCCTTATCCAATCTTCTGAAGGATCATCAACCTGAGATACAAAATTATTAAAGTGAAGAATAGAGATATAAAATCTAAAAATAATTCATTTTAAAAAACATCAAACACTGTTTTTTTTTTAAAAAAAAAAGTATTTTATCCCATTTTAATTTCTTTTTCCAAGGGAAGGCTAAATTACATCAGAAATAACATCCCCTCCCCCCCCCACCCCTCACTATTTAATGAACTTCAAGCGAGGGTACCATTTTTAAGATATTTAGGTTGACCAAGGGTATAAAATGCAATCAAGATATTCGGTAAGTAATAGGAAGTTTAAGACAGTGTATAATAATCATGCAGATCTCAATCTCTGGTGCCTAGAAAAGCTCAGGTTTTCATTAGCCTTCTGTCTTCCTGATGTTTTATGGCCCTGTTGCAGATATTAAGGGCCATGCAATTTTCACTTTATTTTCTTTATATATTTTTAAATATATATATTTATTAAATTGATTGGGGTGACATTGGTCGACATGAACATATAGGTTTCAGGTGTGGGTTTCTGTGTTAAAATATCTGTATATTGCACCATGTGCTCATCACCCAAAGTCAAATCTTCTCCTGTCATCTTATATTAGGACCCTTTTCTCCCCAGCCCACTTCCCTCTGGCAGCCACCACACTGCAGTTTGTGTTCAGAAGTTTCTGAATTATATCCCACAAATGAGTGAAATCATATAGTTATTAATGTTCTCAAGGTCCATCCATGTTGTTACAAATGGCACTGTTTCATCCTTTCTTTTGGCTGAGTAGTATTTCACTGTGTTTATGTACCACATCTTCTTTATGCAGTCCTCTATTGGGGGAAACTTTGGTTGTTTCCATGTCTTGGCCCCTTGAATAATGCTGCAATGAGCATAAGGGTGCATATATCTTTGTGAATACATGATTTCAAGTTTTTCAGAAGAGGGATTGTGGGCTAGTTTGGTAGCTCATTTCTCAATTTATTATTTCATTTTTTTAGGCATTGCCAGATTGCTTTCCATAGTGGTTGTGCCAGTCTACATTCCCACTAGCAGTGCATGAGGGTTCCCTTTTTTCTTTAACCTCTCCAACACTTGTTCTTGCATGCGTTGTTGATAATGGCCATTCTAATAGGTATAAGGTGGTATCTCATTATAGTTTGGATTTGCATTTCCCTAAGTGCCATTGAGGTTGAACATCTTTTCATATAGCTATTGGCTGTTCCTATGTATTCTTGAAAGAAGTGTATTTTCAGGTTCCCTGCCCACTTTTTGATTAGGTTGTATGTTTGGTGTTGAATTCTTTATATACTTTGGAAATTAGACTTTTGTCGGAGCTACTGTTCACAAATATCATTTCCCAACTGGTTGGCTGCCTTGTTGTTTTGTTGTCAGTTTCTTTTTTTTGTGTGGAAGCTGTGCAGAAGCTTTTAAGTTTGATATAGTTTCATTCATATATTTTTGCCTTTACTTCCTTTGACTTTGAGGTCAAGTTCATAAAATCTTCTCCACAAACAAGGTCCATAAATTTCGTACCTATATTTTCTTCTATGTAAATTATTGTTCTGGGTTTTGTATTTGGGTCTTTGATACATTTTGAATTAATTTTTATAGAGAGAGACAAACTAATCTGTATGATTCTATAGCACAATATTTTACCATTTACCAAAATAGAAACATGCTCAGTTTCTCTTCGTCTATGGCATTTTGACTTACGAACAATTTTGAATTATTCTGCAGATCAAAATAATCTAATTTTTCTTTGGAAGAATCTTCACATGCATGTGTAATGTGATATATATATATATATATATATATATATATATATATATTCAATATGCATTATTTTGAATAAAATTTATGTACTTACATTTTAAATTACACATATTATAAAGTGATTTTAGCTTTTTTAGAACTATTCATTTTAAATAGAAATGTGTTGTGGTCAGCACTTAGCAGCTCAAAATAGCAGCTCAAAAGGAATGAAAGTGCTGCCATAGTCATGTGCTTTATACTTTCAAAGAATTTCCCATTATAGCCTAAATCCTGGACAAAACACAAAACAAAGTCTGAACATTTTCTTTGTCCTCATACTTCCTACCCAAAATCTAACTGAAATTTGAAAACAGAGGGGATTTCTACTAATGTCAAACAGGTAACATAGATTAGGTCAATGATATTGAAAGTTCAAACTTTTCTATTGTGGATAAAGAAGAGCACCTTCATGTATACCTTATTTGGGTTGCCATTCATTATTAGTTATTTTTATGTTTATTTTTTCACCATTAGATGTCTTTCTCAGAAACCTTCATGTATATTATTTCCTAAGTTCCACAGCTACAATTCTCATCTTTTACAACTTCTCTGCATATATCATAAATTCTGTAAGTATGATAATGTAAAACTGTGATAATGACAGTATTGAAACAAAAAAAATGGGGATGATGAGGAATCTGAGTGCAATCAGAATACCAATTATGGCACACTATCACTTCAATTATATATGGAAGGAGAATATTTTTTACATTTCTTTCACCAAGAAGGTATGACTTCTAGGCAGAAGGAAAAGGACAACTTCATTCTAAGTAAGTTTTTAAATAGTTCATAATGACTATAATAAGGAAATAGAGGTTACCTTTTAGAGTCTACTGTTCTTATAGCCATTCTCTATGACTTTCCAAAGAGATACATTCATATAATTCTATAGTTAATGATGACGTATATTCGTAAATGTTTAGAATGTTATCATATTAAATTTAAAAAACGCAAATGTGCATTTCATTTAATAATATAACCTTTATCCCCCTGCTCACATAAGTAGATGTAAACAATGTTTAGTAAACCTAAAGTCAGACTTTAATTGTGGGAAAGGATATATTTTTAGATGAGTTTAGAAAAATAATTGCAATATTTTGGTAATACAAATATGATGAAAAAAACTTGTACCATTTTATTAAAATTTACCACAAAGCGTCTTAATAATATATTGATTTCATGTGTTAACATTGGTTGGTTTTTATAGTGCTGTACATTTTCCTGTATGTTTATTAGGTCTACAGATTTAAAAATATCTTGACTTTCATCTATTATTTATAATCCAGGTGGAATGACCAGTTGGTCCAATATACAGATCAAATCAATTCTGGTTCATGCTTTTAGAACTGAACAGAATAGAGAAAAACTTATATATATTGTAAAAAAAACAAAAAAACAAAAACTTATATACTATGTATGGTACTATGTATATATACTATATATATTATTTCAGAGAGGAGGGGAGAGGAAGAGAAAGATAGAAACATCAATGATGATAGAAAATCATTGATCAGCTGCCTCCTGCATGATTTCTAGTGGGGATCAAGCCCACAACCTGCACATATGCCCTTGACTGGAATCGAACCCAGACCCTTAAGTCCACAGGCCACTGCTCTATCTACTGAGCCCAATCGGCTAGGGCAAGGAAAACTTTTGAATGGAATTTTATAAAGTAAAACACATTTTTATGTAGGGTTTAATTGACATTACCTGTCCCTCATAGCAATGTTATCCAATAGAATTATAATCTGAGCCACATATGTAATTTAAAATTTTCTCATTGCTACAAAAAGGTAAGAAAAAAGATGAAATTAATTTTAATAACATAGTATCGAAAACAACATATTTAACATATTTTACTATATAATAAGTATTTTGAAAATCAGGAAATTTATATTCTTTTTCATTCCATCTATGGAATCTAAAGTGTTTTATAGTTACAATATATATTAATCAATACCAGTCAGATTTCAAGTACTCAATAGTCACAAGGAGCTAGTGGCTACCATAACATGACAGCACAGGATTAGGAAAGAAGAGGTCCCCTTTGAGGGGAGTGGTGTTAGTCCTTGTGAAAACAGACTACAAAAAGGCTAGAAAAGGGAGTTCTGCTCATGAACAGTGACTTTGCCAATTTCCCCCTGACCACATAAGATATAAAAACAGCTTTTTGTTCCTGTATTAGCCATCTGGGGAACATCCGGGCTACAAGCCAATCTCTCTCTACTACTCAAGCAGGAGAAGAAATAAATGGAGAGAGGTGATACGGGGAAAGACTGCCAAACTATAAATGGGTCAGGCCATTCTCCCTTGAAGCCCTGGATCCCACAGATGCCTACAAGCCTGAGAATTGCCCCAGGTGGGCAGATTGTATTGAGATCATCAGACTAGTGAAAGAAAAAAACAAAAACTGTCATCTATCAGAAGAAACGTGTCATGATGATGCCAAGAGCTGGAAGTCAAACAAACAATTTGGCCAAACCTTCCAAGGAACTGTGAAAGCATAAAGAGCTTGTCTAAGGCCCTCACTGATGGGCAGGCTGAAGCCTCCACCTGCCACCAGCATTCCAATGAGCCAAACAAGAAGAGGCCAGTAACTTCTCCTGAGCGAGTAGGAGATCTGCGTTTTTTCTCTTGCACTTTCAATCCCCACTGGAGGAGCTAGTGCAGAAGAGAGAGGTGTGTGAAAAGCAGACCACAAACCAATCCTCAACTCCCCCTGCAAGTCCCTGGAGCCAAGGCCATACCTTATACTGGGAAGATAAAAGACTTTGAATCAGGATTGAGTCTTGAAATAAGACTGTCACAAAACTGAAATTACCTCATGTTTCAGAAGCCAGCCAATGTCATGAAAGAAGTGATGACACCCCCAGAGCAAGGATGATTTATTTCAGGAAAAGTAAGAGCATGACTGGGGGAGGGGAGAATAAAGCTATGCCATATTTAAAATTCAATGAATTGTGACTTCTCAATCAACTAATTAAACAAAATATTGTGGATGAAATGTTTAAAACACATGTCTATATATAAATTGGAGATGAGACATGGAGTTTAGAAAAGGATATATAGGAAATAAATGTAGCTAAAATGTGTAAAGACAGATTATGTAGGTGCTCAAATACCAGGAAAAAAAGAGCATGTACTTTTATTTGAAAAGAAGGAGTGAACAAAGTTTGTGATCAGGAAAGTTACACAATTGAATTGGAACCTTTAGAAATATTAAAGTTTTGGAGTTATTGTAGAGTTTAAATTCAAGTAGGAGAAAGATGGAAAGCAGAGAAATCAATTATCCAGCAGTTATAAAAACAAAGAGGGAATGGCAATTGTAAAAATAAAAAGAAAGGAAAAAGCTGATTTAAGAAATGTTTGAAAACATTTCTGATGGACTCGATGACTAATTGATTGTAGGCAGTACTGTTATGGGAGAGGAGGTAGGTAAAAATGTTGGAGGGGGGTGGATAATGAGTATCTGAAGCAAAGGTGAAGGATACTGAAATGGCATATTAGGCAGAAACATAAGTACAGAGCCCATGTCCATCAACTAGCATTGGAACTAAAGATCTGAAAGTCAAGAGATGTCAGCAATAGAGAAAAATTCTGGAGTCAGCAGCCGATAGTGAGAGTTGGAATTGTGGCAATGAATGAGAAAACCCATGAGCAGACTGAAAAAGAGCAGTCCTAGCAGGGAAGATCATTGTCACTGCGGTCAAAGGAGAAGGGAAGGAAAGGAAGAAATTGTCAATGGCCTCACAGGATGCAAAGACATAAGTGGATAAGATGCAGGAAGAAGTTATTTG
The DNA here is from genome assembly GCF_964339955.1 of Pipistrellus hanaki. Taxonomy (NCBI): domain Eukaryota; kingdom Metazoa; phylum Chordata; class Mammalia; order Chiroptera; family Vespertilionidae; genus Pipistrellus; species Pipistrellus hanaki. The sequence continues at coordinate 39,409,317 of NC_140507.1, read as the reverse complement.
TTTGGGCCAATAAGTAGTTATTTGTGACCTGAGCAAAACAGTACAATATTACAACAATCAAAAGATAGTAGAACAGATTAGGAAGTGGCTGTGAATGAATGCAGGCAGTACAGGTAGAAAATGCAGAGCTGAAACTGTCCTGATTTACATTCAAGGAGGAACTTATGAAACTTCCTAGGTAACTAATCAGGGCACTATTAGAAGCTTTGGATTCTACAGTAAAGATCATCAGGAATTCCAAGCCAGTGCCTAGAAACCAGACTGCAAAACCTTCATTACCCTTTTGAAAAGCAGTGGTTAGTTTACCACATAGGCGCTAAACTTTATTATTACAAATATGCTAAATTTTAGAAAAAAATAATGTCATATTACATTGTAATTTGTACCTATCTGAAGTCCAAATAAAAATTTAACTATCTCCCAGAATCACTAAATAAATTTAAAAATAGCCTTAGATATATTTCAATAAATTACATAATGTTCCTTTTGTTCTTCACAAATAGTTATTATTTATGACATTCCTGTCTCTATAGTTAAAGTATAAAGTATGCCAAAATTTAAACAAAATCATTTTTTTCCTTTGTGTTAGAATAAATTGAGAGAAAAATGTGAATTATGAATTTTTTAACCGTTTACATTTACTTCATTTTAAAATATTCCAGCTTGAATATTTACCACAAAAGATAAGATTTTTAACTTTCATTTCAAAAAGAACATATCTTGACCAATTTTTTTAAATTTTAAAATATTAGTAAGTCATATTTTCAGTTTTTTTACTTCTGAAGAACTAAAAGAACAACATCTGTGGTTTTGTTTGTTTGTTTTTTCTAGTTAGAATGTACTTGTTTTTGTAATAACCACAACTATCCTTAGAACATAAATTTAAGGCATAGGAACACTGGAAACAGTCAATTCAAGGAAAGCAACTCTAATTACAAATTTGAACTCATTTTTAAAGTATTTTCCTTCCTACACCATTTAATGTTATAATTCTAGAGGCACCCATTGTAACGTTTCTTTAAGGTAGATCTGCTCAAAATGAAGAAAAAAAATATATTAGATCAAAGTCCAGCTTACCAGTAAGCAGGATACTTAGAGCTAAAAGATAGGGCACAAAAATGGGTAACTGCCATCTCTCTCATTTAAAAAACACAGGAGCTTATGCCCAATGCCACCCAATGTGTTCTGTCAAAGAAGTGACTTGAAATATGTTCTACTAACACTGAAATGGCAATAAGCAATTTGAAGGAAAAGGTACACTTGACCAAATTGTCCCCCACAGCTCATAAACACCTCCGCGTGTGCCCTGAGAGTCTATCAGGGCTGTGGGAGACATTTATTGACTTTTACTTGATCTCCTATGGCCAAAACACACCAAGGTTAACACAGTTACTCAACACCTTTGATGCAGCCAGGAAAATGTTTGACTGAAAAATGCGTACAATTTAACAAAAGCAAGCAGCAACTGCCTGCAGGAAGTTCTACACCCACAATCACTTCCAAATGTCACAGTTAACCCAATGCCGTGACAGCTCAGCTCTGCTCTGCGAGCACCCTTTAGACTGTCTGCTAAGAAAAGACAGGTCAGCTTTTAAGTAGAGGTTTATTTTCACTTCTGAGTTATGCCTCAAACTTGGGTCAAATATTATGTTTAGGAAGTCTTGAAATAAGACATATACTTCTAATTCTTTGTAACAGATATCTCAATAATTTGAAAATTTTTTTTTGAACTCTAGAATAATTCATACAGTATTGTCCACTTGACCTAAAAGGATTACATATGAACACAATTCACATGAGTCAGAATACACGCTGGAGAATTTGCTTATGGTAGTTGCTCTCTACCAATGCTAGCAAGCAACTCAGCACTTATAACACAAACACACCACTTTCCACCTTCCCTACTGCTAATTAAGAAATCACAAAAATCCATGGTTAATTAGTTTTAAGAGAGCAAAGTTCAAAAAGTAGAGCCACAAGAAAAAAAAAGAAAAGAAAAAAAACACACCCACAAACCAAGAAGCTAAGATTTTGAAAGCTTTGTTGCCATTGATTTAATAAATGATCTTGGGTAAATCAACTTAAATTGCACTTCCAGGCAATACCCATTACTGAAGGTGCTGTGCTATAGTATTTTCACAACACTGTTAAATGTGCTATCTTTGTTGCTACAGACAACCCATTAATGAACAATTCAGCTTTCCAGTAATTAAAGTTGATTTAAATACTAAATGACCCTATGTCAGCCAACAAGAAGAGTTGGTTTTCCTCAATTCATGATAATTTTCTTCCATTCCATTTTATAAACAAGATAACGTGCTACACAGATCAACGCCATTTGGTTTCATTGCCTACATTTTGCTGAATAAATTTTAGTCTTTTTTAAAGGTATAAGTTCTTTGGGATAATACAAGAGAACTGTTAAAATCAATATACATTAAAATCATTTCTCCTTCCTCCCTTACTTCCCAATGAAGCTGGACTTTGCAAAGAAGACCAATTTCTAAAATAAATATTATTGCTGTATAATTCATAACCTAATCTACTATATGCTAATTCCAGCAAATATTGATATAGATCCCTTTACCAGTTTTAGATAAAAGATGATTCTGCTAAGCCATTTTCTCTATTTGCTAATGCATTAAATAATAATAACAAATACTTAAATTCGTTCCTAATGGAGTATTTGAAAAGTCCTAGGTCATGCACCAGGACACCTCAATAAATTGGGTCAGATTTATATCAAGCAAAAGTAACATTCTCTTATAATATCACAAGTTAGCTGGCATACGGATGTATAAATTAGTAGACTCCTATAAATAAAGTGACATGAGCAAATTTAAGTATTTATTTTTAGGTATAGTGTAATAAGATGTTAAAGAAATATCTCATTTTACTGACTTTCAATTGACTTCCTATTAGTCGATATATGGCATATACATTATGAAATTAAAAAAAAACAAAACAGCATGGTAATATTTGCAAGTCTTCATCTGTTCACCTTAATGTTAATATTTAATCCTTTTACATTTATATAAAGCTGGGTTCCCCTTGTTATTTTCTGCAGTACTAAAATGAGTATTATTTCAATTTAAAACAATATATACCACTACATTGAGATATACCCTAGAACATAATTCTAGAAAAAAAATCTTCTCAGCTAGATTTTTTAAAATAGGCAATCTATAATACTTTCTATACAAAAATACAACTATGGCTTATTTAATTATTCCACGTGACATTTCTACATGATACAGAAATGAATTCCTCTTTTCCTAGAGCTAGTGGCAAGGAAAGAAAGTGTATCGCAGTAATGGTCTAAGAATTTGTATTGATGTTCTCCACTTTGAGGGTAAGCAGATTAAGACAGTAATTAAACAACTCTGCCAAAGGTCAGCGAAAACTCAGAGGAAAAAGCCCCTAAATACTGAGGCAAGGATGCAGGTCAGTAGAAGAATTAGCATCTTCCATGGTGCTTACTGGAAGAGAGAAGCTGTCAAAGCCATATGAATGAAATATCACCCCCTTAAGGACATGTGAGGGGCTCTCTCTTACCTCAGTTTCTCTTAGCCTCAGCTACACTAACCCCTTCCCTGTCTTCACACTCTAAAGCCTTAGAAAAGTATACTGAAAACCATCAGTTTGAGAGAAAGAAACAATATCCACATAAAGTCGGAAGATATGTATTAATCAATTTATGTAGCAATAAAACTGCATAGCAAACAACCCCTGATTTAGAAACTACAAAAGACATTTATTTTTCTTACTTACGAGTGTACAGAATAGTTATGATACTCCTGGGTTTAGCTGGAAGACTCATGGATTAGCTCAAGGATTGGGTTTGGATTTAAGTTTGCTCCATGTAGCTCCTAGTTCTGGGATTAGCAACTAATCAGAACAAGTTCCTCTCATGGCAGAAGGTGGAAGTTCAGGAGTCTAACTCATCATGCAAGCACATTCAGAGCCTCTCTATTTATGACATTTTGCTCACATTCTATTGGTCTTGAAATATGAAGTCCAAAATCAATGTCACATGGGATGTACAAAATCAGTAAGGAGGGTAATTATTCTCCTCTCATGAAGCCAGGGAGAGAGCAAAAGTGTGCTGAAAGATAAACTCATTTATGTCAGAAGTACATTAGGTATCAAAAAGAATTAGCTTGTACTGTATCAGAACAATACAGTACAATGAATGGAGCTATTTAAATTAATCAGAAACAAGATGAAATAAGTGATGTAATACTATACAGTACAGAAAAATAATTTCAGCAGAACATGTAATCCAGGAAGCATTGGCTGATTTCCTACCAACATTTGCACTATAAAGACCTTCCTAAAGAAATTCAATTAAGTGTTTAAAGGTAAAAGGAACAACGATAGTTCAAAGATAAAATGCTATAACAACAAAATACAAACCAAGGGACCATGGCAGAGCTAAGAAAATAAATTGAGAAGCAAAACACACAATTTCTGATACAGTAAGAAAATTCTAAATAGCAAGAATCATAACAAACATGACTAAAATAATATAAAATTAATGTTGTATGAAAAGCTTGAGATAATCAAATGAACAGAGAAAGAGGCAGCGAGATTACAAGTAGAGCTATGATGATGGATAAGAAGGGAGAGCAAGGAAAAAACAGCATGAAGGTCATTTGTCTTCCTAAAGTAGAGATACCAAACAAACAAAATAATAGATAGGCATTCAAGGTTAAAATACATAAAAATGACACTAAAGTGTAGAAAGACTTAAATCTGCAAACTGAAAGAAATATGCTTTACTTTAAAAATCTGATTCAGAGTGACTGAGGTAGAAATGAATCATAGTTAAATTACAGAAATTCAAGAATAAAGAAAGAATTCTTCCTCCATTCAATTAAAAACAAAGTCATCTATACGGGGAGAAAAATGAGGTTATCCTGAGAGTTCCTAGTAATATTTAATGCCAGTGAAAAACTGAAGTAGTTTTTATGAAATTCCAAGGGAAAGGAAGTGTTATCTAAAAAAGCATATCTAGTTAAGTTGCCACTTAATTACAAAAATAAGAGCCATGAAAGTTAGGAAATGCAATACTCATGAACCCTCCTTAATAAAAACTGGGCTCAGGAGTGAGCTGCAGCTGAGCATAAGATGGCTCAAAGAGGACAGGATGGGAGAAGCCAGGGGAAGGGAATGGTGTGAGCAGTAAATCCATTTATGTGTGGAACTAAGACCCCCAAACGAGGGAATTTATTGTGCAGAAAACACATGTGTCATGAATCTCCTCAAACAAAAAAATATAAGGAGAGGAGAAGAAAGTATACAATGCTAATTGCTTTCTCCTTCACAGTAATCCTCTCTAAAATTGGAGCATTTACATAATTAGGAGAGAATATGTTGATGCTAAATTTTTAACTATAATATTTTCATACTTTCCTTAGTTTGCTGGTATTTTTTAAATGACCAATAATCTTCATGGTGAAAGTTTTATCTGAAATTAGCTTCTCTTCAAATTCTTTATCTGTATTAAATAAAATTTTGTATAATTTATTTGTTAAATAAAATTCCATACGTATCAAATTTAATACCATTGTGTCCTTATTACAAAATTATTTGTCTGCACGTGCAACCACCTTATCCTGTAATTCTCTAAGCTCTTCATATCAGCTTTATTCTCAGACTGGCTTCCCTCACGGAACAAGACTGCCCGCAGCAGAGCAGAGCTCAATCAGGACTTAGAGTATTGCATTGCTCCTTTTACACATAGCTGTAAAGGGCGCCATTCAAAATGTAGCCTCGCCCCCCTGGTGTGGTTCAGTGGTTGATCTATGAACCAGGCGGTCATGGTTTGATTCCCCATTAGCTCATGTCTGGTTTGTGGGCTCAATCCCCAGTAATGGAGGGTGCAAAAGGCAGCCGGTAATTGATTTAAAACATATATATATATATATATATATATATATATATATATATATATATTATTATTATTATTATTATTATTATTAATTTTTTTTACAGAGAGGAAGAGAGAGGGATAGAGAGTTAGAAACATTGATGAGAGAGAATCATTGATCAGCTGCCTCTTGCACACCCCCTACTGGGGGTGTGCCCGCAACCAAGGTACATACATGCCCTTGACTGGAATCGAACCTGGGGCCTTTCAGTCCACAGGCTGACGCTCTATCCACTGAGCCAAACCGGTTTCGGCCGATCATTGATGTTTTTATCTCTCTCCTCCCTTCCTCTCAGGAAATCAATAAAAATACATATTTTTAATGTAGCCTATTTATGCATGTCATGTGATAGCAGTCCTAGAAGGGACAATACATTCCTTCCCATACCTACAGAACACAGGGCCTGAGGTTAGTGTTAATTGTCCCATCCTTGAATGAAGCCCTCTAGGCACTCTTTGGCTTTGAACTAAGTCACATGCCCATCACTGAACTAATGTCTGTGTCAAGAGACATGGATTATGGATCAGGGTTAAGCTAATTTCATCTAATTCACACAACTACTACACACTGGGGCTAGACAGTGGGCTTCACATTGGGCAAGGAATAAAACAGATGTTTGTAAGATGATCACACTATCCAAAACGGAGGAGTTTTCAGGCAGGATCAAGGTCTAGTAACTGAGATGTATATAGAAAATTACTTAAGAAGACTGAGTGTAATTTTAGTCACTTCTAGTGGTTCTTTCTCCAACTCTGTAAACTTCATATTCCCAAGGGGGAATATGTCACAGTGGGATATGTATAGAAAATTTAGTCACAGTGGGATATGTATAGAAAATTATTCTATTGATTATTTCTTCTCTAAATTGAAGTTCCACTTTATGACCCAAATACTTGCAAATCAGATGTACTAGCTATCCAACAGAATGCATTTTATGAGATTTATAGGTGCCTATTAGGAACAAATAAATGTGCAACAAACAATCTAAGGATCAACTAACACATAATTTATCAATAAAGGCATCCTGAACATAGAAGCTCTAAAAATATTGATTCATTGTAAATAAAGCCCCAAGAGGGCTGTTTTGAAGACTGAGCTTTAAAGCATAGTTCACAGGTATAGTCTTACCTACACTGCAAGTATTTTCATGCACAGGAGATATTTTCTAGCATTAACACATATAGAGGAAGGGCAAACCCCAGGAATGAAGTCTGGCTGAAAATTCTATTACCATGCTATTTGCTGTGAGACGAATAGAAACAAATATCTTCTAGATCTAAAAAATAAGAATAATCAGTGTGACAGCTTTTCAAGAAGTACCACATATACCCTCATGGGGTGGAAGGTGAGGCTTCTAAATGACAATGACAAATGTTAGAAATGTGGCAGAGCAAATGGCCAAGTGCTACACCATTCCCCTTGGGAATATAAAGTTTACAGAGTTGGAAAAAGAACCACTGGATCACTCTATCATTCTTCCACTAGAAGTGACTAAAATGACACTGTCAGTCTTCTTAAGTCTTTGAGAAGACTAGATGCAAAAAATCTCAAATGATTACAGGACTTGTAACTCTAGTTTAAAATAGAATGATAATGGCGAAGAAAGCTTGAACAATTAAAAACAACTAAATGAGAAGGCATCATTATCAATGTTAAGAATTACATTTAAACTTTTATGACAAAGGCTGCACTAGGATTTGATAAATGACTCATCTTTCAAGAACAGAAACCCTTTACCCAGCTAAACTTAAAAATGGATACAGCCGCCAAATTAAAGAGCCTGAAAATAAGATTTTTGTAGTATGAGTGATGGGCTGAACATATTTCAAGACAGATGGACAGATCTCCAGTTGACGTAATGTGTGACCACCATTTATAGCAGATTTACTATCACCTACTCAGGTCAGTCAACTCCCAAAATAGACAAGTCAATAAACACCCATCCACTGTAGTCTTACCTCAATACCGGATTGTGTCATTCAATGTAATTATTTCTTTCTGATTTGAAATTCAGGGTAATGGTCAAACCTTGTGTGGTATATTAGTCTCTACTTAATTAATTTCTAAGTCAACATTTGTTTTTCCTTATCATTTTCAAAGAGAGAGAAATGCCAAAAACGATTTAAAGCAATGATTAACTTAACTTTTTTATAGCTCTGATTTTTAACCTAGATTTATAAGCCTCAGTGCATTCACTTCTAAATGTTAAAAGGGGTCACATAGAAAGAGTTTCCAACTTAAACAGATTGAAAGCCAAGCATCCACTTAAAAGTTGTTTAATACTTAGAATGCTTTTTTTTTTTTATAGAAATGGTATAATAAGAGTGTACTTTGCTATGCATTAAAAGGCAATGGATAGCAACTCTTTAAAAAGACACGCTTTACACTTTTTTTTTTCTATAAAAACTACTTAAGCTTTACTACACTATAAAAATTTTGCTACATGAAAACCTTGTCTCCAAAATGTGCCTGGCACATAATAAACATTCAATAAACATTTGCTGAATAAATGCTTGTCCACTGCCAAATCAGTTACATGGAACCACACGGCCTCAATTACCTCACCTATGACTCTGCCTTTTAACCAAGTCATTAACCAGTCAACTGAACACAGACAACAGACAAAGTGCTATGATAAACATGCCCCAAAAGGAATTATGATCTTATGAGAGAAGACACTAAAATAATATGGCTTAGCACTTAGCAGGGAATGAAATAATTAAAAAGAAAAAAGAGAGAAATTTAATGCTGAATAGATTAAGCATGAACTTAGGAGTTTTCTAACTTCACAACTGTCAACACTCGTTTAATAGGTATAATTAGATTTAAAACCCACTTTATCAGTATGGATATCAATCCTAAAATACCATTATGTGCTTCAACCAAAGGCTAAAGAAGCATCTGGTGTCTTTAGTATTCCTGTAATAATGGTGATCCTCGAAGATTTGGTGGTTTATTTACATTATGAATAAAGTCTGTCTTTAACAGTAATGCGATTTTAAAAATCAAAGTCAAAGGACCAGCCAGTGTCCCTGCTATTGTAAGGACCATAACTGAAAAGCACTGTGTAAGTGTGGGCCACACCAGCTCCATTATTCTGGCTCGTTTACATCAGAGTCCTGGCGGAACAGAGGGCACAGTAAAAACAGTGGTTGCAGAAACTTTAAAAAAAAAGAACCTATTAACAAAGGCATGGGCAGCATCACAGACACATTAAAGAAATCATTAAAAACCCTGAACAACCAATAGTTACTCTCTCCAGGCTTTAAGAGATAAAGGAGGAGAGGGGGGAAAGTTTCTAGAAGTCTGTGAGACTGGTTGCTCCAGGAAAGACCCTAAAAAAAAAGTTTGGCTTTATCATGAGAAACCAGCAGGGGGATAAATATTATTAACTTTCTTTCCTCCAACCCTCTGGTCACCCCAGGTCAGCCTCTTGGGACACAGACCAAGCTGAAAGTGAACAAAAAGAAAAATGAAGACAGCCGGGACTGGACTGGTAGGGAAGCGCAAGAATTGTGGGACTAGAGGGAAGCAGGGAAAACAAACTCCCCAGAGGGTTGGGATCACAGCCCATCCAACAGCCAGACAATGAGTGTGTACCTTGTCTACAAGCTTCCGGCAGCCCAGAGCTTCCTTCGCGTGGCCCAGACGTTCACCCCAACAAGTGCACGAAGCAGAGGAGCCCGTGGACCTGAGATTGGTACTGAACTCACACGGTGAAAGCACCTGGGAAGAAAGCAAGCCCCACCTGCGCCACTCCTGGGGCAGACAGAGGATGCTGCCGCACACCAGGCCTGGGGCCCGGGGACCAGGCTGACAGGAAACTGAACTGCTCATGGGAGAAGCTACCGATGTGAAGGTGTTGGGAAAACTGTACGAAAAAGGGTTTTCAGAAAGTGGGAATTCAACAAGCACAGAGATCCTGGGGGCTCATCCAGAGCAAGTAGGTACTGGAGGTACTACAGGGGAGTGAAAACTGCTGAAACACAACCCCTCCTAGCCAAAATCATCCCAGGTGCTGTCCACAATACCAGCACCTTAGCTGATCAGGTTTGAAAAGAATGAGACATTGGAAGTGAGGCAATCCTAACAGAAAATATTTTATTCTGCCAGATTAAAGAAAAAATTCTAAAGTAATACATAAATACTTTCTTACAATACTAAAAAATGCAGAATTATGCCAAAACTGGTTTGACTCAGTGGATAGAGCGTCGGCTTGGGGACTGAAGGGTCCCGGGTTCAATTCTGGTCAGGGCCATGTACCTTGGTTGCGGGCACATCCCCAGGGGGGGGGGGGGGGGGGTTGTAGGAAGCAGCTGATCAATGTTTCTCTCTCATTGATGTATATAACTCTCTATCCCTCTCCCCTCCTCTCTGTAAAAAAAAAAAAAAAAAAAAAAAATTTCAATAAAATATTTTTTTTAAAAAAATGCAGAATTATGTAGACTAAAAGTGAAAGCCAGCTTTGTCACCATTTCTAACAGAGACATGTGTGGATATATACCCATCTTCTAGTTTTGTGTTTTTAATGCAGAAAATGTATAATTTTTACATAGTTAACACTATTGCTGCTCTTTTATCAACAGCTTTTTTCACTTAACAAATAATGTACTGGAGAACTTTAAACAGCAATGAAAAAAAATAAAATGCTTTGCCTGAACTCGATACAGCAAATGGTAATTCTTCCATAAAACACTCACCTTTTATATTTTACATAGTTTATTAAGATAAAATTAAAGCTTTTCTAGACAGCATTTTTAATAATCTCCTGGATAATTTAATTAGGAAATTCTTCCTCTCCCTAAGTTTGAAAGAAATATTATCTTTCATATTTTTTACTCTACACATTTTGTGCCCATAACTATTTAATCGACACAACAATTTTATGTATAGATTGAAGTAGGAGATATAACTTGTATCAAATGCATTTTGCATCACTGCACCTCATTGAAATTGCCACAATTATTAATAATTAAATTCCCACATATACATGGATCAGCTTCTCAACTCAATTCTGCTTCATTAATCAATGTGCCTCTTCTTGAGTCAGTATTGCTATCATTTAATAACCGTGTCTTTATACATTAGGACAAATTTTGAGATAAATGGCATAAAATAAAGATAAAGGTAAATAAGAAATGATGCAAATATTCAATTATATAAAAACAGCTTGTCCATGTATTTTTACATAAATGGTGTCATATCAAATCACACCATTTGAGATTCCAATGGAGATACATTAAACAATAATTTAATCATTTTATTTAAAAATATAAATATATAAATTGTATTGAAGATTGTGCATTTTGAAATTGCTTAGTTATAATAAAAAATATTAGTTGTTAACTTTAAAAAATGTACAAGAAATATACTATTTTTTCATAATCCTCTTAAGTACTATATAAGCCACAAATATTTGAAGACCATCTAAAAGAAAGTGAATCAAGAGATTACATTAATAAGTAATGAAATTAATGCATTTTTTAAGATAATATTTGGGCAGCCAGAAGTTTCTTGATGAAGTAATAGTGTAATTCTGAGGAATTAGGTGACAGAAAAATCTGGCAGCTCATTTACTACCCAGGAAGCTCCCTAAAAAGGTGTCCAAAGAAATCTAAATATTCACTAATATTATTATGTTGAAAATTTAGAGAAAAGTAACTTTCTACTATAACTAGGTTGTTTTGTTTAATTAAATCATGGAAAATTGAAAGAGGCTTGAAACTGATCTCAATGCCCTGGGGGTTGGGCAGCATGATGACAGCTGAAAATAGCAGGTGGATAAGAGGAAGGTAACTGCACGTTGTCAGAAAAAAAGTCTGATTCTGACTGGAAATAGATTCCCTTAGAAATGTTACACTGACCCATGCTCTGACTTAAGTGGCTTTTCACAAATGTTATAATTCTATTTTGCTCATCTGTTTGCTTTGTGCATTAGATTTCACGTATAAGTGATACAAAGTGATAGTTGTCTTTCTCTGACTGGCTTATTTCACTTAGCATAATCCTCTCTAGGCCCCTCCATGCTGTCTCAAAGGATAAGAGATTCTTATTGTTTACAACTGCATAGTATTCCTTGGTGTTAATGCACCACGGCTTTTTTATCCATTTATCCCCTGATGGGCACGTGGGCTGTTTCCAGATTTTAGCTATTGTAAACTGCTGCTCTGAACAAAGGGGTGTTCCTTTCTGATTGGTGTTTTGGATTCTTAGGATACATTTCCTTTCTGATTGGTGTTTTGGATTCTTAGGATACATTCCTAGAAAAGGGATCACTGGGTCAAATGGCAGTTCCTTTTTTGAGGAAACTCCATACTGTTTTCTATAGTGGCTGCACTAGCCTGCATTTCCACCAACAGTGTCCTATTTTTAAATGTTTTTCCTCCCTTCCTTTTAGGAATCATTGTGGAATGTAATAACTAGGTTGAGTTTAAACGCATTTCCATGTCCTAGAGAAATCTGTATTCAGACCACAGTGCTGGGATGTTTTATTTAAAAAAAAAAAAAAAAAAAAAAACAAACAAAAAATACCAGGATTGCTGTCACAGATAATAATGTGGTAAAGGCCAGGGGATAGGGTGTGCAGTGGAGGGGTAAAAAGGGACTGCACCTGTAATACTTTCAACAATAAAGATATATTTTTTTAAAAAAAGGAGCTAGGGAAAAAAAATCATTGCATCATTAGAGCACATACTTGAATGATTATAATAGATACCTCTTCTTTAAAACCTTTATTATGTATTCCTCAAAGTCTTCAATCATCATTCCTTTGTGATTAGAAACTACACCAAGTCATTTTGCATATTGCTCAGAAGTACAAGAAAATCTAAATAATGCTTTTCTTATTACCACTCTTAGACAACTCAAAAACTATCAAATCTCTTTTGAAAAATTTTGAACCTAAATATACTAAGTTCTTAGAATTTATTTTGTGTTTGAGTCTTGAAAAGTGTTGTAGAAAGCCATCTGTCATAATTCAGTTTTCAGATGTTCATTCATTCAAAAAAGTTATTGAATGTATTGAATTCTAGTACCAAGTCATACAAAGTAATGATTATCTTAAAAACTAGAGGCCTGGTGCACAAAATTCGTGAATTGAGCGGGGGGGGGGGGGGGGGGTGTCTCTAAGCCCAGACTGCAACATCTGAATCTGACTGTTCACTTAGGCCCGATCCTAAATGGGCTGTTGGACATCCCTCTGTTGGCTCCTAACCACTCACCTGCCTGCCTGCCTGATTGCCCCTAACCACTTCTGCCTGCCAGCCTGATCGATGCCTAACTATTCCCCTGTTGATCCGATTACCCCTAACTGCCTCCCGTGTCAGCCTGGTCACCCATAACTGCCCTTCCCTGCCAGTCTGGTTGCCCCTAACTGCCCTCCCTTGCCAACCTGGTTTTCCCTAACTACCTTCCCCTGCTGGCCTAGTCATCCCCAACTCTCCTCCCCTGCCTGGTTGCCCCCAACTGCCCTCCCTGCAGGCCTGGTCCCCTCCACTATCCTCCCCTGCAGGCCTGATCGCCCCCAACTGCCCTCCTTTGCAGGCCTGGTCCCTCCCAACTATGCCCTCCTCCACCCTGCTGCCCAGATCACCCACAACTGCCTTCTCTTGCTGGCCATCTTGTGTCCACATGGGATGGCCATCTTTGACCACAGGGGGCAGCCATCATGTGTTGGAGTGATGGTCAATTTGCATATCCCTCTTTTATTAGATAGGATTTTTAAAGGTGGTCATGACCTAAAAGAACTTGCAATTGACTAGAAAAGGTTAATATTAAGAAAGTGAAAGCATAAACATATAGTTGCAAGTTATGGTAAGTGCTCTTAATGCAAAGGAAAGGTGAGAGGACCTGTCCAGATGTAGTGCTCAAGGGAGTCATAGAGAGTGCCATATGAGCCCAGACTTGAAATACCCAAACGAACCAGGAGGGAATGAACAATAAAATGAGGCCAGGGTACCCCAGATCGTGATGGTCATGGGCAGAGTGTGAAGTCTGAGTTTGGAGAAGCAGGTAGAGAACAGCTTTAACATGGCTCATTAAGAAATATGGATTTTATTTAAAGATAACTAAGATATTTTTTTAAATATATTTTATTGATTTTTTACGGAGAGGAAGAGAGAGAGAGAGAGAGAGCTAGAAACGTCGATGAGAGAGAAACATCGACCAGCTGCCTCTTGCACACCCCCTACCGGGGATGTGCCTGCAACCAACATACATGCCCCTGACCGGAATCGAACCTGGGACCTTTCAGTCCGCAGACTGACGCTATACCACTGAGCCAAACCGGTGTTGGCTAAAGATAACTAAGATATTATTATAGAACTTCTAAAAAGATCAAAATATTCAGCATTTGCTTTAAAAATATTTCTCTGCTGGAATTGTAAAGAAAACAGAGGGAACTTTAGTTTGGGATAATATAGTAGGTAAAACACACAGATACACTCACACAGTATAAAATATGGAAAAAGTATATTTTAACTAGAGTCTCATAAAAAAAAAATCTTCCAGATAAGAAACTTGAAGGAAACCAAAAAGCTGAAGCTGGGAAAAGGAGAGAAGAAAGGAAACCTAACCTATAATAGATACAGAGATAGCCACTGAGTAAGCCAGGAATGCCTTCCAAACGGGAGCATTTCACTTATCACTGAATTTCACATGTCCAGCTGCTTTTCCCTAAGAAGTGAGGAAGATATGTTCCCCCATGCAGTGGGCTGCCTTTGCAGTTTGTTAATGGTTTCTTTTGCTGTGCAACAGCTTCTTATTTTGATGTAGTCCCATTTATTTATTTTCTTCTTAGTTTCCTTTGCCCTATGAGATGTATACACAAACATATTGCTATGAAAGATGTCTGAGATTTTGTGACCTATAATTTCTTCTAGGATTTTTATAGTTTCATGACTTAATTTAAATCCTTTGTCCATTTTTGAGTTTATTCTTGTATGTGGCGTAAGTTGGTGGTCTAGTTTCATTTTCTGGTATATACCTGTCCAATTTTCCCAACACCATTTATTAAAGAGACTGTCTTTACGTCATTGTATGCTCTTGCCTCTTTCTCTGACTGGTTTATTTCAGTTAGCATAGTACTCTCCAGGTCCCTCCATGCTGTCTCAAATGGTAAAGACACTTATTTTTTTTACTGCTGCATAGTATTCTATGGTGTAAATATACTACAGCACTTTTTATCCATTCATCTACTGATGAGCACTTTGGCTGTTTCCAGATTTTAGCTATTGTAAATTGCATTGCTAGAACATAGAAGTTCTTAAATGACAAAGCTACATATATTCTTTCAGGTTACATATATCTAATAAACAAAATAAATGGATGAACAAAATAGATCCAGAGACAAAGAAGCATGAAAAAGACTGATGAATCTCAGAAGGAAGGTAGGGTTGAGGGAATGGGTGGAGGGTGATTCACTGGAGAACATATATGCATATATGTGTAGCCCATGGACGCCGACAGTAGTGTGCTGAGGTGGGTATGTGGTCAAAGGGGTCAATGGATTATAAAAAAGGGACATCTGTAATTCTTTAAATAATAAAGAAAATATTTTTTAAATGGCACTGATTTTTAAATATTAATTTTGTATCCTGCTACTTTACCAAATTTATTTATCAGGCCAGTAGTTTTTTGGTGCAGTATTTAGGGTTTTCTATTTATAGTATCGTGTAACCTGAAAATGACAGTTTTCCTTTCTCCTCCTTTACAAATTGAATGACTTTATTTCTTCTTCTTGTCTGATAGCTGTGACTAGAACTTCCAGAACTATGTTGAATTATAATGGCAAAAATGGACACGCCTGTTTTGTTTCTGTTTTTAAGGAAAATGGTTTTAGATTTTACCCATTGAATAATATGTTGGCTATGAGTTTGTTACATATAGCCTTTATTATGTTGAGGTATGATCCTTCTATAGATCTTTGATGAGAGTTTTTATCATAAATTGGTGCTGCTTTTAAAAATATTTATAAAATATTTTCTGCATCAATTTATATGACCATGTGATTTTTATCCTTTAGTTTATGTGACGTATCATGTTTATTCATTTACAAATATTGTAAATGAATAAATCCCACTTAATCATGATCTTTTCCATATATTTCTGGGTCTGTTTTATTAATATTTTGTTGAGGATTTTAGCATCTATGTTCATCAGGTATATTGGCTTATCATTTTCTTTCTTTGTGGTGTCTTTATCTGGTTCTGGAATTAGGATAATGCTGGCCGTGTAAGTCTTCCTTCCTTTAAATTTTTTTGAATAGTTTGAGAAGGTAGGTATTAGTTCTTCTTTGAATGTTTGGTAAACTTTGCCTGTGAAGCCATCCAGTCAAGGGCTTTTATTTGCTGTGAGTTTTTGTTTGTTTATTTTTTCTTGCTATCACTGCTTTTGCTTTCATTAGTTTTAATTGGTCTATTCCAATATTCTGATTCTATTTTGGAAGATTGTATATTTCTAGAAATTTATCCATTTCACCCATATTGTACAACTTGTTGGCATATACTTGTTCATAATATTTTCTAGTGATCCTTTGTATTTCTGTGGTGTCCATTATTACTTCTCTTTCATTTCTGATTTTATTTAGTTGGGTCATCTCTTTTTTCTTGATGTGTCTGGTTAAAGGTTTGTCAATCTTATTTGTCTTTTCAAAGAAGCAGCTCTTGGTTTCATTGATCTTTTGTATCTCTTTTAGTTTCTATGTCATTTATTTTAACTCTCATCTTTATTATTTACTTCCTTCTGCTTACACTGGGCTTTGCTTGTTATTCTTTTGGAGTTCTTTTAGGTGTAGGGTTAAATTGTTCATTTGAGATTTTTCTTGCCTCTCAAGGTATGTGGCCTATAGCTTTTCAAAGGTGCATGCTTCCACTAAGATGAGCTCTGCCCTTGTGGCATTCTGTTAAAGCACTTTGTTACCAAAGCAGTTTTTGAAACTTACTACTTCACTGAGGACCAAACACTTTTTGAGTTCTGACTCTTTGATGGGGATCAGGTCTCTCCTTTATATAAACAACCATTTCTCTATGAAAAAACAAAACCATAAATTTCTGTGACCTTCAAACATAACAAATGCCATGTAATCTAAGGCTCATTTGATCTCATGTCAAGAGGTAAAAGCTAACTATATTTCTGTAAAAAAAAAAAAAGTTTCTAAAAGTAATGTCAGAATGAGCATGGTTTATATTTAAACATCACAAATGTTCACAGTTACCCACCTCAGCTTTAGCAGAAGCCTAAATATTTCCGTATGTATATTTTTATTCTAAAATATTATTACCAGTTTATTTTTCAAGATTTCTGGCTCCAAGTTCTAGATTAGTATGCTTTTCCTGTGGGGGAAGAACCTGGGTTCTAAATACTCAGGTCACAAGTTCTTGCTTGCACAGTCAAGTACACATCCAAGAGGGATGGAGACAAGAAGTAGCTGAGCTGTACAAGCTCTGGCCACACTCAGCAATCACTCAGGAGAGAGGAAGGATACAAAGAAGCCTGGAGTTACACAATAGAAGAAAACAAAAAGTAGAGGTGAAGAAGCCTTCCCCGTTATTAAACAATACTCAATGGAAGTTAACTATTATCTCAGTTATTATTAACTATAACTATTTTATCTTCTGGTATTTTGTTCTGTTTGTCTCCCCCTTACAATATGAATTTCTGTGGGGAAGGATGATGTCCCCCTTAGTCATTGTTAATTCCCAAGACTGTACCAAGCAAAAAATAAACTCTCCAGATAGGAACAAGAAGGGGGTAGAATCGACATCGTGGTAGGTATGGGGGAGAAATCAAAAGTTTAGTTTCAGGTATGCTAAATGTTAAATACTTGAATACACCTGGATGTGAAGATATCAGGTGGACAATCAGATTGTTTGGGAACCAGGTAAAATATTTGGGCTAGAATTATACATTTAAGAGTCATCAACATAAAAACGGGATTACTTTATGAGAAGAATTTATGCAAAATAGACATGAACCTAGTATGAACTTGAGGAACTGTATACTTTAAATGAGGAGTAGGAGAGAAGAAAATGGGGAATGAGCAGTCAGCAAAATGCTAGGAAAAACTAAGATGATACAATGCAGATAAAACCAAGCGAGAGAAGCTAGTGTTCCAAATTGGACTTGTGAATAGCTGTTCTGAGTGCTGCTGAGAGGTCATATAGGATGAGAACATAGCACAAAACATTTGATTTAGCAATATGCAGATCACTGATAGTTTTTTTTCATTTTGTTTTGTGTGTGGTTTTGTGGTGTGTTGTGTTTTTTGAGTTGGAGAAAGGGGAGATTATATGTGAAGACAGTTTGATGATTTGGAAATGTGAAGGTCTTTGGTAGATCAGCTTTTACATGTTTGTAATGAACATGAGGGAAGAAGAAGTGAGTCTATTAAATCAGGCAAATAATATCTTTGTCTTGCCTTAAGATCTGGGGACTTTTTGAAACCTTATCTAGAATTTTTTGATTTTTGTTGTTTTGTTTTTTCATTTATTTTATTGATTTTTCACAGAGAGGAAGTGAGAGAGGGATAGAGAGTTAGAAACATCGATGAGAGAGAGACATCGATCAGCCGCCTCCTGCACACCCCCTACCGGGGATGTGCCCGCAACCAAGGTACATGTCCTTGACCTGAATCGAACCCGGAACCTTTCAGTCTGCAGGCAGACGCTCTATCCACTGAGCCAAACCGGTTTCGGCTTATCTAGAATTTTTATCTAGAATGGCTTTTAAGTTCTATTTAATATCTGAGGAAGGAGCGTTGCCATTTCTAAATGCCAGATCTCAGTTCATAAAATTCTGGACTTGTTTAATGTCATCTTGAAAAGGGTAAAGATGGTGTATGAAATCTGCTATAACTAGAGGTTACCAATACAATTCTAGAACTATGAATTTAAAAACTTGGGTTGATTTTGTGGCCTCTAACAACTCTTTTAGTTATGGAAGTTCAAATAATAGGAGCAATCAAATGTCATGCTCTAGGATATAAACTAATTGCCTGCAGGGCCTGCTCTTTGTACTATGCTTAGCGCTGTATACTCAGGTAGACACATCAGAAGGGCTGAGTGAAAAAGCAACAAGAATTATGGTCTCTGAAATGTGAGGCTTGGTCTTTACAGGCTTCAAGATGCAGAATCATTGGTTATAAAAAACAGGATTTCTAGTATGTGAACTAATGTGTTAAAATATGCAGCACTAAATCTCTGAAGAAAGCAAACATATAGCATTGCATAATCACTTCAGAAACTTCCACACTAATAAATACATTTTGAAAGCAACATGAATATTGGGAATCCATACTCCCTTCCACTATGGTTGTTTCTGAGCCACCCATACTCTGTGAGGTTATCATCGATTAGTTTCAGGTAAATATTGAGATTATATGTCAACTTAAAAGTCAATGAAGAAGTCAAGTTAAAGAAATAAAACCAAATTTAAATTTGGCACTTGTCCACATAGGCAGTTAAATACATATAGCTGTTTTTTTTTCCTAAAGTTCTAATTTCTTCTATGAGCAACTGCATTAAAGATGATAAAACTGATTATGAAGACATCAATCACTGCCTTAAATCCTGTTAATATGGTTATTGTTTGAAGGGTATATGAAATATTTACTAGTAACTTTTTATGAAGCTGTCAATTTTCAACATTTCTAACTACCACATCACATCACATCCCAATGTGAAAAAACAAACAAACCACATTTGCGCTGTGTACATATTCCTGACCTTTGGTGAAAGAAGATTGACTGAATACCTGAGGTACTGGAGCTGCCATTTCATCCAGCCAATTAGTGAAGCTGTGTTTTCCACTGGCCAGGCCAGACACAAAATTATATTGACACTGTGGAGGTGGGAAAACACATTACAGTAGTTTGATGTTTATAAATTAGCAATACACTTTGACATGCGAGAAAGAAACATGAATAACAATTTTTACTTTACTGACAAATTAATAATCACCATAGTAAACTTGGAACTTTATAGAATAATAATATAACATATTTAAAAACATATCTTCTCATGTCTCCCTCCTGTCTAATCAGCCCTTCCATCAAGGACAAGACTATTATTCCAAATCCAAAGAATCCAAGGGTCTGTAACAGAGCTGATATAGTAATCAAATTAAGTTAAACCTATTTCTAACACTACTATCCATTAACTGTCCAAGTTTTTGGTCTCAAAAATCTTCTTAACTATAATTGTGGGGTGTGTGTGTGTGTATGTGTATGAGAGAGAGAGAGAGAGAGAGAGAGAGAGAGAGAGAGAGAGAGAGAGAGAGAATGAAAGAGATTTTATGATAGTCCCAAAAATCAGGTTGAAAGCTAATACTTCCAGCTCAAAGTTGAACACACTGACTGTTTAGACAGCAGATGGTTTCAAATAAATAGTAAAGAAAACAGGTACTACAAACTATGTGAACCTATCCATAACAGTTAATTTTAAAATCACTATATATCCAACATCATGTTTACTAGACATTATAAAGATTAAAATGTTTTGTACCCAGATATAAAATTATAATACAATTTTAAAATATTTTTATTGATTTTAGAGAGAGAAGAAGGAGGAGGGAGAGAAAAAATATATAGATGTGAGAGAGAAACATGGATCAATTGTCTCACACACACTCTGAGCACAGATGGAACCCGCATCCTGGGCATGTGCACTGACCAGGTATGGACTGGCTACCTTTCCGTGCATGGGACAACCCTCAACCAAATAAGCTACACTGGCCAGGACCCACTGCATTTTTAAAAAGATTGATTAAATGTTCGATGAAACCATAGCTTATAAGAGTTTATATCTACATTCGTGTGTGTGTGTGTGTGAGAGAGAGAGAGAGAGATGGGGAGGTGGAGAGGAGGAGATATTACTAACATAATTGAAATTAAATTAAATGGAAGTTTAGTATTAGGTATGACAGAAATATCAATAGATTTAGAGCTAAGAAAGTCAAATCCAAACCATGTCTTTAGTACAGAGCCTTATGAGCTGTGCCATCTTAGAAAAATATTTAAATTCCCAAGTTATACATATGGGAAAAATAAAAACAGTCTCACCAGGTTGCTGTGATTATCCAAAGAGATAATGTGTGAGACATCAATTACTTTCTCAACTGGTCACTATGATGAGCACTGATCACGAGAGGGCAGGCGCTCAATGAAGGACCTGCCCCCTGGGGGTCAGTGCACTCCCACAGCAGGAGTGCTGCTCAACTGACTGGCTCATCCAGCCTGGTGGCAGCCCCTCACTCCCTCAGTAGTCCTGCAAGTCCAATCTCAGGAGAACGGGCCAGGCTCAGATGGACCAGCACCACCCGGATGATCCTGACAGTGGTGCTGGCCTCCTGGAAGTCAGCCTCAGGCACTGCAGCTGCTTCCCCTCCCTAAACACTCCGAAAGGAAGAAAAGACATAAAAGCTGCTGCTAGGTGGCTCCTGACAACCAGTGCAAACCTCAGTGGGACAGATCTGGATCCCAGGCCAGTAAGGGTGTCGCACAGCCTGCCCAAAGGGCCTATCACATCTTTGCCCCCCAGCCATCCTTCTATGGAGGGGCGCTAGATGCAGGGCTCACAGCTAGTGAGTGTTGCTGCAGTGGTGCCAGCCTCTCCCAATCAGGACTGACTGGGCGTGAGCCTGTGGTAGGTGAAGAGGGGCCAGGATGAACAGGAGAGGCAAGCAAGAGCAGCAGGTAGTGTTTGACTGACAGTTCCGGCCCAATCCCCACAGACCACCCTGAGGAACCCCACCCATGCACAAAATCATGCACCAGGCCTCTAGTTTAAAAATAATGGCACCATAGTCCTGGAGCTGACAAACCAAAACTCAGCTTCACCCAAGTGGAACACAGGCCCTGCCACTACCCCAGAGTGACACCTCACATGTCGCAGTCAATGCTGCCAAGACCCCATGGCATAGCGCAAAATGTGGTCCATAGCCCAGGCCAGCCCAGAAATGGTTGCTGTGGGTGCTGGGTAATGATGTCACATAGCAATGCCCGGCTTCCTCTCCCTAGAGACTAGCCTCCTTGCAGTTTCTTCAGCCTAGGAACAAAATTTGCTTTATAGACAGGTGCAAGTGTTTTACACTTTAACCACATGTCTGTGGGCCATTTTCCCATGCCTCATCTCATTTGATCCTCACAGAGGTTCTGGAGCAGGTAGATAGGAGATTCAGTAGAATCCTATTTTCATTGGTCAGAAAATGGAAATTGAGAAAGTTTAGAAACTTGACCCGACTGAAAAGAAATAAGAAATGGTGGACCTTGAAAATTACTTCAAGTTTTCTCACTGTACAGAATATAGTCAAACACTGATACAGTTAAATATTTTATCCTTTGTTCTCCCTGCATGATCTACAATAATAATGTGCTTTCTGTTGATATTTACTGCTGTGTTGCTGACAATTACCTGAAAAAGAAGTTTGGCTACTTCACTGGGCTGGAAAAAGTTTAGCTAAATCAGAAAGAAAGTCTAATTTAGCAAGTTTATTATATATACAGAAGGCTAAGTTTACTCACACAAGCACAATACATATAAAACTCTTGCTGGAGCCAATTGCACATGTGTGCTTCGATCTGTCATTGTCAATCTTAAATTTGGGTGACACTTCTATTATAAAAAAATGGCGAATAGGGATATTAAAATATTTCTTCTAATTAATTTATTTTCAATGGGCATGACTCTGTGCACTGAGATACTAGTATTAGCCTAAGAGAACTTGGTCCAGGTCCAGGTCCTCCTTGATACTGGTGGGGTAGAGTTCTTGCTGGCATTTTTAATGTATTCTCATTCATGCCCTAAGGTGTGTTAAGCCTTTCCTTCCTTCCTTCCATCTCTCTTATAGCAGCTTGTTCTGGTTTTACATATACAATATCCTCTCAACTGTCCACAGGCACAAGTTAGATTAAAATATTTTTATTTTTTTCTTCTTTCCCTTATACTTTGCTTCCTCTGGGGTCACTTCTCTGTTTAACTTTGTTTTATCATGTTATTATATTTCTTCAAATATATATTTTGCATTGACTTCATTTCTTATAAAATGGTAGGTGGATTTTAGAATATAGAATAGAGTAGAGATAGTTGACTTGTTTCTTCAACAGCTGTATAAATTTTCTACCAAAAGGCCTTCCCTGAATGAACATTCTTCCTTACAGTGTGTTTTAGTTAGGTTTCTTAGTTTTCTTAGTTGCAAAAAAAAAAAAAAAAAAAAAATTAGCTCTTGTTTCAGCAAAAGAGTAATTTGCTAAAATATATGAAGTTTCTTTTTCTTTACCTCTTTTGTATCTTTCCCCTGGACAACTCAGTCCAAAAACCATCCCATGATATGCACAAGGGAGTCACATATTGGGTATCATCATTGGCCCAAAAGAACAGTTTGTAACCTGAGGAGAGCACCTGTGTGGAGGAGGGGCGGAGTTCTGGTAAGAGAGGGTAAGGAGGACTGCCCTGCAGGGAGTGACTCTTGTGAGGCACCATAGAGTGAGTGAGATGAGAAGAATATCCATACAGGTGTGGTGGAGGGTGTCAGAATCAACTCAGAGTAGGGCTCAGAGCCTAAGTAGAGAGAGGAGGAAATCCACATGTGGGCATGTGGCCCGGTGTGTAGTTTGGGAGACTAAACATCTTCACATGTGGACAGCTCAGGATGGGATGCTACTTTCTTCCTCAGATTTGAATGTCTTTTCCCTGAACATTTATTCTATTTGTTTATTAAAATTTTGCAGCACAAATGGAAGCCACAGTTTCCTCTCCAAGTTCACCCAAGCCAGCTTTGGTGATTGCTTCTCTTTCCCCCCCCCCTTTTTTTGTCCTTTCAATTATTATTACTTCTTGGTTCTCTGTACTTCATTAATAATATATTGCTATTATTCCATGTGTTTCCCAGTTTTCTAGTACATTGTTCATCTGTAGTTCACTTGTAACAAATGTTCTCAGGCTACCATTATACATAGTAAGACCTATCTCATTTCCCACCTACCCCAAGCCCTTCACTAACAAGGCAAGAGGAATCCCAGGCATTTACAGCTTCATATTTATATAACTCAACTCTCTTTAATTTGTAACTAAGCTGGCTATTACTTGGACTCTTATTTTTCATATTGTGATACCTCCGTTACCAATGCCTGTGCAGTTATGATTCTAGGGCAACATAAATGAAAACAAAGATCAACCTGGATTGGAGTAACCTTGGAAAATGAATTGTCCTCTTGCAGCCTAGGAGCCATCCGCAAAACAGACAATGTTCCATCTCAGCCTGTCTCGAAAGTCAACATTTTTTTTTATGAAGACGTATGGATTCCAAGAAACCCTTTCTTCTCAACGCAGCGTTTCAGAGTATTAGCCAATTTCAGCCCTTTCCCAAAACAACACATTAATCTATATGATAGGACAGGAAGGTGAAGAAAATGTTACCAGGAGAGGAGGTATTCATCTTCCTCTTGTTTGCACTTGGCATCCTGTGACATTTTAACCATTAATAAATGGTCTTAACTGGACAGTTAAGAATGTGCATGCCTCTCCCAAGTCCAAATAAATCTTAATTGCAATTCAGAGCAATTAGTGCAAATTGATAAAGTAGAACCTTCCTGATAGTATTATCTTGAGTCTGCCCCAGAACCAAAATAGTACAAAGCACCTGAACCAGTTATCAAAAG
Organism: Pipistrellus hanaki; assembly: GCF_964339955.1. Taxonomy (NCBI): domain Eukaryota; kingdom Metazoa; phylum Chordata; class Mammalia; order Chiroptera; family Vespertilionidae; genus Pipistrellus; species Pipistrellus hanaki. Next base: position 39,384,732 of record NC_140507.1, on the reverse strand, counting down.
AAAAGTTCACAATCCCAGATAGCCCAAGGTTATAGAACTTAATAATAACAGGTTATATAATAGTCCTATCAAAACCAATAGAAGTGGATAGTGTCATTTAGAAGGCAGCAGGGACCTATCAAAAATCAACTCCATTTCTTCTGAATTTAGCTTCAGGACATGTTAGAAATCCAGGCCTAAGTGTCAGCTAGACACCTCATCAAACAAAAAATTGCTTCTCATCCCCCCTCTCCAGGTCTAATAAGACAGAAAGGTAAGCCTGCATGCATCAAACCAACAATGTTAGTCGAAATTATGGCGCAGCATGATTGTCCCTAATGGAGGCACAAGCACACAGGGCAGCATGGGTCTGGAATTTTACCCTGTATGACTCCAAAGTGTAGTTCAACCATTCTATAGAAAAATTCACCTATAAAATAAAGTCAGGTATGTGAAGTATGAAATAAATGTGACACGATTTTAACAGTGCTTTGGAGTGAAATGCATCCAATGAGGTCTTACCAGAACAGATGGATGCAGATGAAAAGTCAAATAATTTCCTAAAATATAATCTTTCTATCTTTATATTCACCTTATACAGATGTTTGGAGTTGGGAAAGAGTCACAACACCATTATAGGACAAGAGTTCTCTCATTATTGAGAAAGCAGACCTTGCACAGATAGTCAATCATTGAATAAATCCCAAACTTAGCCATCCTAAATAATAAAAGCCTAATATGCTACTTGTCTGGTCATCCATTCAACCAATCAAAGTGGAATATGCTAATGATATACTATGATGTTCACTGACCCCCAGGGGGCAGAGTGTTGACCAGTCAACCAGTTGTTATGACATGCACTGATCACCAGGGGGCAGATGCTCTTACCAGTTGATTGGCTTGCTGCTGGGGTCCAGCCAGTGGGGACTGAGCAAGATGGACCAGACACATTCTGGAGCCCTCCCATGGTTCTTCCCAGGCTGGCCAACCTCCCATGTTCCTCTGTGACCCCAATTGTGCACCTGTGGGGTTGCTCTGCATGGCCTGCACCCTCTCGCAATCTTGGACCTCTCTGGGGATGTCAGAGAGCCAGTTACAGCCCAATCCCTCAAGCCAGGCCAAGAGACCCCACTGGTGCACAAATTCGTGCATGGGGCCTCTAGTCTCAGTATGTTTGAGAACAATAGTGAACGCATGCACCCACTTAAAGTACACTATAGCAGTGTTTCCCAACCTTCTCTCATGATGAGAATCACCTGGTGGAGTTGTTAAAACACAGATTCCTGAATCCCAACTAAGAAGTGCTAAACTAGAATTTTTGGGAACATATAGGTAAAATTGTATACTTAGCTAGTGCTCTAAGACAGATGTTATATACAGAGCACTAAGTTAGGTATGCAATTTTACCTATATGTTCCCAAAAATTCTAGTTTAACACTTCTTAGTTGGGATTCAGGAATCTGTGTTTTAACAACTACACCAGGTGATTCTCATCATGAGAGAAGGTTGGGAAACACTGCACTATAGTACAGATAGGTAGTTACAAAATAGTCATGGTGATGTAAAGTTCAGCATACGTAATATAGTCAAGAATACTGTAATAACTATGTCTGGTGCAGTTGGGTACTAGAAATATCCAGGGAAGACCTACTATAAAGTATGTGATTGTCTAATTACTATGCTGCATACCTGAAACTAACACAAAATAGTACTGAATGTAAACTGTAATTGAAAAAAAAATTATGAAAAAACATTATCTTTTTTAAATGTGCACAACATACATATGCCTATGTGCGTGTGTATGTGTGTGTATGTTTGTGTGTGAGACACACACACACACACACACACAGCTTTAACATTAAGCTATTTCTCCTCAACCACAATAGCGTGTACACATTTATTTTCTTTCTCATACTCTTTTCCACAGATACTGCTTGTTGTTCACTCAGATTCTATTTTCCCTCACAAAAAGAACTCTTATCTACTTTTTCCCCCATTTGCCTGTGTATTTCAAGAGAGAAAGGTGCAACCCAAGCCTAGAATGAATTATGGTTGATATAATTCAACTATGGCTGACCCACTTATCTTCCCAGGGATTGATTAAACCTTTAACCTCATCATAAAGTAACAAGGGTGTTAGAGCATTTTAAATATAATTTTAATGAAATTTTAGAATTTTACTCTAGATGACAACTGTGCACACCCTAATATGAATGCCCAGAGTTGTATACATTATAGTATTAGTCTTTTGTTTAAATCAGTTAAATTGGTTGCATTTCATCTGAATTATCGCTTAAATTCATAACTAGTCCCTGAATATTTTCCCAAAAGAATAAATATAAAGTGGTAAGAATGTTTAAAAGCTCACAAATTTGCAGCCATTATAATGTATTTTTGCTTTTAACTTTCAAAGCATAATATATCAATAAATTGTAACATGTTCACAATAATAACATTTCATCATGTCATTTATGTTCTAAAGTTATTGATTTCTTTCAGAAAAAAATGTCAGCACTTACGCTCATACTATCATTGAATGACTGCTTTACTATTTGACTACATAGCATATTTTTAAAATGCTTTTAAATTGCAATAGGTTTGTCTTAAAAACATCCAGTATTTAGAAAAGACACTCAGAGACATCTTAATACACATAAATGCAATTTGAAAATATTTCTGCCAGTGGCAAAAACATAAACACAGTTTGCAATTTACTCAGAATGGAAACTTTCAAATTATAGATTTTAAAAACTTTTTAAAATTGAGAGATTTATAAACTTTCAATTGTTTTCCTTAAAATAAAATTCTATTCATACTTTGTGTTTCTACATTTCAAAATTTCTCTATTAAAATTTTATGATGTGACTATATGCAAATCAATAAGATGCATTTAACAATTAAAGATTTTTTCTGCAGACTTCACAATTAAAGAATGCATTTAACCATTAAAGAATTTTTCTGCAGACTAGAAGTATTGCATTTACAATAAAAAGATGATAAACTTTCCACAAATATTAACACTAAAACGTTTTATATATTGGTTAACATTTAAGTCCACTTTATTTTTTTCTTATGTTCATAAAAATTTCATGACCGACTTTATAACAATAGTTGCTTATCAACTTCCTGGTTTCAGGTGACACAAGACACCAGAATATATCCAACAGTGGAATTCAACTCCTTCAGTTTGACTGTACTAACTAATCTATGCAAGTAGTGAGAAGTTGCTATATAGGTAAAATAGCCAATACCCCCTTTCTTCTCTGAAATTCTCATAGTTATTTCTTTGTCATTCTTCTCCTTAGAAAATGCTACTTTACCTTTAAAAACCTGGTATATGTTGTGAACCTTCTCACTAATCAATTTAAATAATGGTTTTCAATGTGAGTTTTATTTTGGAGGTAGAGGGTTACACCTTCTTTTATATATATAATACTACTCCTAGCAAGTTCCCATAGGAAATATAATTAATCTCTCATCTTACTGTTTTTACTGGTGAAGGAGCTTTAGTTCCTGTGAGTAAAGCCACACATTAATGTAAGTAGATCAAATATTTAAAAAGTTAGAGCATTAAAAACAGGGTGGCATGTTTTGAGTGGCGTGCGCTGTCACAGGCCTGCTCATTACACTGCACAGGATGTTTCCCAAGACATTGCCAGATCTCCTTTCACAACAAAGATCTCCAAAAGCAGGTGAGAACTTTCTCGATTCATCTGCTCTGTTCTATATTATTTCCTCGGGTAACCCTACCCTAATTTGCCTTCCTGGCCCATTCTTCTGATACCACTGTAATAACCGGGTTATTATTTAACAGGAACAGGGTGAAAGGGAAAACTAAATACAAGCATGCCACTAATACAACCGTGCCAAAAAGCTGCATTTACCATTCTCCAACTCTGTTGCCTGCTAATTAATGTGGGAAAGGGACTGGACAAAGGCAATTTATACACATGCCCAGTAAAGTCTGAATGATGTGGGAGGCTAATTATACGTCAATCATGCCTGAAAAAGGAGTCAGTGGCCAGGATGGTCTTGGCCATTACAGGGTATGAAATTTAACTGTATAAACTTCCAAACAAATGAAATTCTCCCCTTCCTCTCTCAATTGCCAGGCCCTCCTGGGACTCCTGCTTCAGGGGCACGCTCCCCAGCACCCCACGTGGTTCATGGCTGTGCTGGGCTCCACACATGACTAATGGACTTGAATCTGGCTTGAGTACTAACTACCCCCGACTGCAGCAAGGAACAGAAACTCTGCACATTGGCCCTGTTCCTGACTTTGTTGAACTCCCAGCTGCCACTCTTTGAGTACTGGCTTAAGGGAAGAGGCACTTTGGGACCGGAGAAATGTAACTACACAAGTAAAGCCTACTCTCACATTTTATTCTCCCATGTGAGTCTTAGAAAATTCATTTTCTAAAGATATCTTAAGAGCCTCAGTCCCACTTGTATCTGGGAAGTCTGGCCCATTAATTTCTCAGGCAGCACTTCCTAATCTGACAAGTGGTTGGTCTCTAGTCTGTTTCAGAATTCAAGGAGTTATTTCCATGAATATACTCTGGCATGTAAAGTTCCTCAAGAATATGGGTTATGTTTGACTCTGATGTCCAAAATGCACAATAACTTCTAAGGTTGTAGGAAAACAAAACATGATGGAGTGATCTTATTTCTCAGAGCAGGATCCTTAGGACTTTTGGAATCTAAAATGAGTGATGAGTGGTTTTTATCTTTCTAGATACCAGCATCCATAGATAATACCCACTCATAATTATTGTCCCCAAGGGATATAGGCATTTTGAAATATATCTATGAGTAGTTTCAAATGTTTGGCTATTAAACCTCATGCCATCCATTTTTTTTCCTGGTTTTTCTCCCCATTTTTCTCTCTGTCAGGTTTGCATGTTCTCTAGTCTACCACTGGGAAGAATACACAAATCCACAGCTTGGATACCTGTCTTCACCCATCCCCACCTCTGCCGTATCCTACCACATTATGGACAAAGGTCTCAGAAGGTGAGGGATAATATATTCACTGTAGTGCAGCTGTCTTCTCACTATCTTTTTGCCCATGTTTTGCATTGGGAAACAATTCCTTGTAATGACTAAGGAAATGGGCTTTCCCATCATGCCAATGCTTATTGGCTGTGCAGTGTCACTAAATGTCTCCAAGCCCTAATTTCTTCATCTATAAAAGGGAGGTGCTATTACCACCCAACACTGTTATTGGGAAGATTAAATAAGACAACACTGATAAAGAGCTGGGAGAATTACTGACACATTGTAAGTATCCAATAGGTTACCTAGAGAAGCCATGTACCGAACTCAAAATGCAGCTCATCTTTTACTTTTAAGAGAAATGGCAAGATGCTTTTTCAAAAAGGCAGCAGGTTCTGGGGTTCCCCCTGTTCTTTGGAGTGCAACAGATGGTGGAAAGGGGCTCTCTTGGGAAATAGTGTCTATGCTTTTCACACTTTTATTAGTTTTTGAATTCTTGACTTATGAAAACACACCCCCCCACACACAGAAGAACAGAATTGCATGTCACAGGTGAACACGCCATCTATAATTCTGGCATTTGGAGTGACTGTATACAGAAGAACTTTCTCTATTCTTCTTTTACTGTTTGATTCCACTTTGTTTCCCTTCCTGACCAGAAATGTAGGTCTCTGAATAAAAATGCTGAAATACAGCAAATAAAAATGAAATGATAATCTGAAAGGCAAACAGGAGTTATCAGTCAAATTTCTTTTTAAAATAGAGTATTTATTTCAGGCTACTTGTTGGTAACAGCAGGGGAGAATATCTTGACTCCAGCACATTTTTTTCCCTAATATATAGAGCTTGCCCTATCTCTACTCTAGCTAAAAGGAGAGAGAGAGAGAAAACCCTTAATTTAAATTGTACTCGTTTTTAATGAAAAGAGATTAGTAATATTTCCTTTCATTTTGATTTCTGATGCCCCACTTTTCCCCTGGTTTGCATGAAAGATCAGTGTACCTTTAAGCTACAAATTGTCTTTGCCTCCCCTCCACCCCCAACAGGTTTGTCAGCCTTTAATTCTTAAACGAATCTTGTAGGAAAGGAGGGAGTGTATTCTGAAACAAAAAGGCCCCATATTGTTCATGTTAAAACCTTTTTTTATTTCCATGCTTCTTTGGAAACTAAGCGCTCTAAAATTGATGGAGTCTCCAGCTTTTAAATACAGCTAAATGGGAGACCTTCCCTCCCAGGAAGTTCACGGGGAACCTGCAGCCTGGGGGCCTTCAGTGCCATAGCCAATGCTTCCACAGGCTGTAAGTACCTATTGCAACTTAACCGCAACAAGTGAGGAAAAATAGAAAAGCAATAACTAGAATTTTCCTTCCCAGGGAAGTTCAATTAATTCAATTGGGCATTCAGTTGCTACATTTTTACCAGAGCTGGAGTCTCTAACCTTATTTCAATGAAAATAAGTAGAATACCATTAATTTCTTTTTGGCAGTACATTTGATTGTGTGAAGAGGTTTGCAGGCTTCAGCTTGTAACCTATTTCCCTTGATATATGAACATTATTTTCCCCTTATTTTAATGCAGAAAGCTTAAGGCTAAGGTGTCAAAATTGTCTTTTATTTCCTAATTTTTTTTCTTTTATTTCTCCAAGTGAATACTATAATCAAAACGTGAAAATGGCAATTTTCCCCCTGACAAAACTTCTGATCTACATTAACCAGATTATCTCCTCTCCTTTCTTTTCCCCATAAAACACAAGCAAATGTGGTCTGCGTTGTTGACCATGAGTGATAAACACTGAACACTAAATAATGTTAAGATGTTGTAAGCCATTACCTGAATTTCCTTTAGGGAAAGAATTCACTGATGGAATACTCTGAAGTCTTAGAAATTGGGTTGTAGAACACTAATAACATAAAAAGATTGCCATGTATGAAGTGGGAGGAAAAGTTATAAAATGTCATCCAGTCTCTAATCACATTGGTCTTACCTCTTCATCTGCATCATTCTACTATAATTTCCTAATTCCCTACACTTCAGGGTCCGCAAACAATAGATGGCCCCTGAATGGCCTAGCCTGCCCGCACTTCCAGTCCCCATCTCCCTACTATTATAAGCTGGAAGTGGCCTGTGACATTTCTGATTTTGCTTTTCTAATTAAGAAGAATCATATTTCCCCACCCTTTCTCTCTCATCACCCCCACCCCAGCCCTTCATCTTTTTTCTGAACTTTTGGAAGTTAGAATTGGAGCTGCAACACACATCTTGCTACTATAAAGAAACTTCCTCAAGAGCAATCATGTGTTATTAAATGTTCAGCAACCAGCTTTCCATGCAGGAGGTGGTGGGTGGGATGAGGAACCCTTATAGGCTGCATTTACTGACTTCCTTATGCAAATGCCATGTTCATCTTAAAGGCAGCAATGTAACATCACTTAATATCAAGTTAAGACTATATGTGCAATAATATGTATTTATATTTATATATCTATATCTATATAGACAGATAGATAGATACCACAGTTTAAAAAAATTAGATTAGAAAGTGATGAGTTTATAGAGTATTTATTACCTTTTAAAAATAATTTAATGGTTCATAAATTTTAACTTTTAATAATTCCTGTTTTACAACCAGTTCACAACTTCCTAAAAATTTAGGACATGGTCCTGATGACTTTTAGCACCCCTGCTAAAATCTGTCTACTCCAAACTTTGTTACGTCAAAAGTAAACCTAGGTGTAATTAAGCTACTTAGCCTAGTTTTCTGATACTTGCAAACTAGCCATTCCTAACTGATATACATACACATCAAATATATCTACCAAACTCATTTCTGCCTCAGGTGTTTTTGTTTTTGTTTTTGCCAAATTGATCCCTTTGCTGAAGACACTTCCCCATAGACAGGACCCCCAGTATTTATGAAGCTGGAGCTCTAGCCCAAAGTCATCCTCCTAGAAAGAGCTTCCCTAACCACCTTAAGCATTGGGGGAAATAGTGATCCAGGTAGAATAAAAAGTAGATGTCAAAGGCCCAAAGTGTGGAACTTAAAGAGGGCCACTTTGAACTTAATTACACCTAGGTTTACTTTTGACATAACATAAAGTTTAGGTACTGGAAATATCGGGGAACATCACTTTCTAATCTAAAAAAGCACATATACTTTTTGTAAGGTTAAGAGTTATTGCTACTGTGTGTGTGTGTGTGTGTGTGTGTGTGTGTGTCCTGTGAGAAGAGAGAACGGCACAAAAATGAACAAGTAGAAAGAAAGGGGATCTTTCCAAATATCACACATATGCTAAGTGTATCAGTGACTTTCTAGGCAAAAGCTGTCCTCAGGTTTGAAAAGCCTATCAGCATAATAGGTTAAGAACCTGTCTGGTTCTTAGGAATAATGCATATTCTGTGTGGTTTAACCAGGAACAAAGTAAACTGTATGAAGTCACCTAGCCAGCTGGGGCTGAGGCTGATACGGTAGTGATGCCCAGGGATGTGGTGGATGAACCCCATTTCAGAACCGCATTCCCTTCTCTTCAGATGGGACTGGGGATCGCCTCCTCCACCACATGTGGGAACAGGCGTCACACATCACACGCTAAACCCCAGCAGGCCTCTTCTTTGCGCAAATTGCTTTTTCCTATGGCTCATCCTGAATTTGGCTGCGATTCCTGTTGCTCCATATTCCAGTTAGAATTCCAGTGGCATCTCCTCAGGTTAGTTAACAATAGAGTGCCTGAGGCTTGCCCTCAGTTGCTGTTATAGCAGATCCACCAGGGCAAATGTAAGTTTTCGTAAGCAACCTCTTCCAGGAGAGTCTGGGGGCCACGGTACCAGAATACAGTCTGAGCAATACACTCTCTTCCTTCCCTCCCCACTTCCAACAGTAATTACAAAACCATGCAAGCTAAATGCTCTTTGTCAACGAACATTCTTCATTGCAAAAGTACTTTTATCATATGTATCCTTCCAAAGCTATCAAGGAAAATTGGCTTCAAATTTTTTTTTCTAATTTTAACACCGCAAATACAGAGGCAAATTCATTAGCACTTGTGTCCAATAAAAACGTGACCTAATAGATATTTTTTAAGATACATGTGGAGTCTAAATTGGCAGTAAGTTTGTAAAAGGTTTCCCTTTTTATGTTAAATTGCCTTGCATATTTTAAAAATATTGTGTGTGTGTGTGTTTTTTTTTCAATTTAAATAGTCAGCATTGCAAACACATCATATTAGAATAAATGACTTGAGGGAGATCAACCCCGGAGACTTCATGTGCTAATTTATACACTCTGAGAAATGGTGAGAATCCACACTAATAACCAAGGAGAAAAACACACATGTAAATACACAAACACAGTTTCAATTACTTGGCATTGAAAACAAACACACTTACAATACTTTGGTATTTCCTAAATGTTTTCCTTTTCTTTCAGTTTTTTCTTTTGTTCAAATATGAATTGACTATTATGTAGCTATTGATAGATCTATAATTAACACAAGATGCCAGTTTGGAAGGAAAATAATGTTATACTAGAAATGTCTCAAAGGTTCCGTTTTCACTCCCTTGGAAGATGACTTCAGATAGGAATACTGACTTTTTGAGCTACGCCTTTACTTCTATTTACTTTTTCAGTAACATTCATTTGAATCCAATTTCTGGAGTTAATTGAAGAGGCAGCTGGCGTGAAAAATGAAAAGGAAAAAAAAAGAAAAGAAAAAAACAACAACTCACCAATGTGGGAAAGTCAGTAGAGGAAAAAAAGTATAAATCTTTAACTCTGTAATCAAAAGCCTTAAAGAATTTTAATATCTCAAGTACCTAGGTTATATGACAACTCCAGTGTATTTCTGATAATGAATAGATTACAATGATTAATCTCACGTGTAAATTAATTTGAATTCTACCATTCAAGCCCACTAAATCATTGAGACTTGTTGAAGCCTTGAGATTACAAAGAGCAAATAACCATCATTATTCTTATCCTATTATTATCCACCATATTTTGAGCCTCTGATACATGGAAAGCTAAGTCCTTACACTGTGGTCTCTTGTAGTAATAATAGCTATTCTTATTTAGAGCGCCATGATGTAAATATTATTTCTATTTTACATTTGAGGATGCTACTGAGATCTTGCCATGAGAGTTCTCAGGCTGTCAAGAACTGACAATGAAGTGCTATAAGTTGGTCATATTCAGATATTATAGAAAATTTGTTTTCAAATGTTTAAAATATTTAAATTGAATACAAAAATATTTAATATGTTGAGTTTTATCAAATGCCTTTTCAGCTTCTGTTGAGAAAGTCACTTGGTTTTTGTCCTTCATTCTGTTAATATATTGTATCACATTAATTGATATTTCTATATTGAAGCATCTTTATTAATGGGTAATATACACCTTCTATGCTTAGTTTCCTGAAATATCAAGAATTAGCTGAAATGCATCGGATTGCATAGCATCTGAAGTGGGGATGAAATATGTCTGTTGCGCAAAGTGATTTGAGGAGTAAGGATTTTATTTTACAAAATCTAGAAGTCCCAGTCAAACGGACATAAGTCAATGTATTTCTGGGTCTTGTTTTACATTTTTAATCTATCTTCTTAGTAGGTTCATGTGCAGCTCTTGGGCTTACATTCCTCAGTGAAAAGCCTCTAATGGACGAACTAGACATGTTTATGGATAACTTCTATGAAGTTAAAGCTTTATTTTGAAAGAAGAGTCAAATTGTCAGCTCAGTTAGCAACTGGGAAAGGGGGATTTTATGGCACTTAATAACATGTTATCGGTGTAAGTAGAGAGGAATTTTGAAATGTGGGCTAAAAGTAATGTTTATATTATTATACTAAGAACCAAATGCCACAGAGTGTCTCTTCCTAGGTTTCTGGATTCAACTTTAAGACAAGATTATCTGAATTAGAAGTGTAGCCAGAAAACAAAAAACAGATGAATCAACAAAAAACCTCACCCGAACATAACACAGGGTAAGTTCACTGTAGCTATCTATTAAGAAAGATAAGATTAGCTACATTGCCTTTGATAACTTCCATAATATATTTAATTCCTATGACCAGCAAGACCATAACCTTTGTTTCCTGTCCTTTGGGATGAGTGAGTCAACTTTCTCTAAAGCAATGCCTCAAAAACTGGTATCTGATAAATTTTCAAAATCACATAGCACTGTGTTAAAAAAAAAAAAAAAAAATGTCTTCATACTGACACTGGAATTCAAAATTCAGGTTTAGATCTGCGATTGCCTTGTTGCTCTGATCAAATTGGGCACTTGGAGAATCAGCTCAAAATCAAGAAAAAAAAATCTAATTTAATTAATATGATGATCCCTGTAAATATGGCTTGAAAAGGAAATTTAAAAAAAAATAGATCTTCAGTTTAATTTAATGAGCAAACAAGAAAATAAACACAGTTATCCATTAAGGCTGGTCACATCATGTTGGTATAAATGTAGTACTTAACTACGCAAGGCATTTTTAGCTCCTGTCATGGAGACTGTATTTCCAAAGGGTTACATGCAGGGGTTTCCTCTACACTAACCTCGGCGTGAGACAATTTAAATGGATAAATGACTGGTTTCTCGCAATCCAAACCCAGAATATCGTGGTTCAATTTAACACTATGGTATAATATGTCATAGTTCAGTTGTTAGGCTTGTAGGAACATTAACTCTGTGTTTAATATAATGCCAAATTAACTTTAATAAATTGAAATACTGTACTCTTAGAAATACTCACCTCAATGTCTTGTTAGCATTTTACTGCTGCCATACATTTTGCAGTTGGTTAAGAGGCACAAAACACAGGATCTTTTATCCTTTGGAGATAAAAATCCAAATTTGTGTTGTGTATTTCTCTAATTCCTGACAATTGAATATAATTATTTCCTCAGCAAAAAAAAAAAGAAAGAAAGAAAAAAAGAACAATGGGAAATATTTAGGGCCCTGCTATCATGTGCTTCTGTATGCTTAGCATGTGAAATACCATGAAAGGCCATAAATTATTGTTATCATATCTAATGATACTGCAAAGCTTAATTACTGCCATTTATGTGAGCACATAATACCAGATCATTTTCTCTTTGTCTATGTTCTCTTTCCATTTAAAGACTAAATCATACTGTCCTTTACCTTTTGGCCTCAATCTTTTATTTTTGGCTGCAAAAACTGAAGACCTGTTTTGCAATCTAGATCAAAATAGTTTAAGCCCATTCCAAGACTTTTAAAATGGCTAATAGGTTGGGAGAAACCTTTTGTCCAAATAATTTAAATGCAAAATTAAAAATCGAGTGTACTATTGATTCTCTTAGAATGCCACTTCTAAATGCAAAGAAGTACTTCATCAAGTACCTTATGCCTTTTATCACAGATGAGCCTTTTAAACATATATTGATTGGTTGAAATCCTAGTTGTTTTTGTACATATATAATTGAATATCTATTTTTATATTGTTATTACTTAGTCTTCCTTCTAAAGAGCATACAATATGACTCTAGATGAACAAGTTCATGAGATTCCCAAAGACAAATTAACTTTATAAAAATATGAAAGTCACAGGGAAAATATTCCCTCACATTAGAATATTCCACTGTGTCCTAATTCATATACAAATGAATTAGGCATGCCCCCTTAAAAGGTAAAAATGCTAGCAGGTGGCCAGTATTAACTTGTTACTTTTATTGCAATATTCCTAAATGAATATAGACGTAGAGTCAGCAATATATTTCTAGTGTTTAAAGTTGAAAGATTAAAATATGAAAGTTAAATACACACATAATGCACCTCATAAAATGTAATAGTACTAATTTAATATTTGGACAGCATTGTTTTCCTGAAACCAAATAAGAGCTTATTTTATAGACTAATCCAATATCATGATGAATCAATCAGTGAATATACAGCAAAATTTACATCATTAAATTATTTTTTAAAAGTTTAACAATCGCAAAATCTTTTCCTTGAGAACGTACTATGACACTTACTGCTGATGAACCACTACACAAGTCAGTACCCACAAAGACAGAATTCATGCACAGATCTTATGAGCTCAGCATAACTAATACTTCTCTAGTCATTCTCTCACCGCATCTCACTGTTCAAACTAATGTGAAACCCTCTTTTATAAAACTCTTCGTGGAACTCTTTGGACTTCCTCTGGCTCAAAGACATTAATCTTAGATCAAACTTGACTTTATTCTTTTCTCATTAGCCTGTCACAATCACTCTGTTACACTCTGCTACTGGGGGCCAGGGGAGTATTAAATCAAAGCCTGAATTAACGGAATAACTTCCGGCCATTTCCAAGATGTGGCCTTCAGCCACGATGGCTCTGATAACTTCAATCACCACAATTATAAGCCAGAGAACGAGTTGATCAAAGGGCAGAAAAGAAACATAACTTCTCCTTTTCTGAGAAAACTTTCTAGAAGCACCCATTGGCGTTTTGTTTGTAACTCATTAGCAATTTCTTTCTATGAGCTCTAATATTTCAGCTACTTAACCGGAACTACAGGTTTTTTTAATATATAAATTTATCGTATATTTTATTATCACCAGAGGTAAAAATACTAGCAGTTTTTATTTGAGGTTTTCCCTAATGGAAGCATGTCCTTTAATATGCAAGGGTGATGAGGTGTTTCGTGCTCGTCACAGTTTTAAGGGACTCTGAGAACTGCAGTATTTTGAGCTGTGTACTTGTGTGTCCACTCTGAATATACTTTAAAAACCACTTCATTGTACACTTTGGGTGACATGTACAGTATATGAATTATATATCAACAAAATTGTTCTTTTATTTCTTTTTCAATAAGACATGTCTTATAATCAATTGCAGATGTTTTCAGAGGCCTCCCAGGATTTGCTTACTGCATCCCAAACCCACAGTTGTGACTCCCAGTTGCCTCCAGTCCTGGTGGATCTGGATGCTGTGGTTTTGCAAAGGAGAAGGTGGCAAGAGGCTTGTGGAATTTCTGGAACCCCATTCCCGCAGTCTCCGCATAGGGCACCAGGGCCATTTCCCCTGTGCCAGCTCTCTGCTTCCTTTAACCTGTTGGGCAAAAGAATCCTGCGCGCTCTGGCCAGAAAGTGCATTCCCTCTTAGGTGGCCCGAATGCTTTTTTTTAGGGTCGTTTTATGGATCAAAAGAATAAACAGAGATGTGGAAAGCTTTTGTCGAATTCCTTTTATAAGATTCTTCCAGTCTTTTGGGAAGTGAGATGTGGCTCTGAATTCATCCTAAAGGGTGTCTTTGGGAAAAAGCAGAATGGCACAACTCCTGCAGGCTGCCCTGCACACTTCGCTGTCAGGATTCAGGGGGGCTTGAGGGTGAGCGAGGCAGCGGTGCCAATACAGGACCGGGGAGAAGGCAGCGCTTTCTACAATGCCCAGGCCATGAGGACTGCAGCTGTCCCACCCAGGGAGGCAGGGCGTTTCTGCTGTTTTGTTTTGGTCTGGCGTCCACCGCGTCAGCCACGGACCTGTGTGTACGCTGAGACTGTGAACAGTACAATGGTTTGTTTTGGTCTGGTGTCCACCACATCAGCCACAATCCTGTGTGTACTCTGAGACTGTGAATGGTTTTGTGGACGGTGAACACACTCCCACCTCCCGGAGATTGGCAGTTAGACACTGGCAGCTTCTGAGTCGCTTGTGGGGAGAGCAGGCCCTAGGTCCAGAACAGACTTGAGAGCCCTTGGCTAAGAGGCCTCCCCGGACTAGGGGCCACCGGCAGTTTGAAGGCCAGCCATGAACCCGATCATGGCTGGGGCACTGGCCGGCCTAGGCTAGGGGCTGACTGTGGTTTGAAGGTCGACCATGCCCCCGATTATGGTGGGGGAATCCTCCTGGTGACGGCTCATCCCGCTCCCTCAGCTCCCTAGCCTGCTGTTCAGTCCTCTGTCTATTCATTTTGGTTGTGACAGCAGCCCCTGACTTATTAAAATACATTTCATTTTCAAAACTGAGGTATCAGCTATTACAGTGTACATATATATTTTGGGGGTACACCCTTTATACATATATATTAGTTTTGGTCACACTTTCTTTAAAAACATTTTTAAAAGAAATCTCAAACTTTTTTTTTCCCATTTATATAGACAGACTGATTGACACTACACGTGACTTTTCTAATCACATCCAATTTGCAGAGCCATTTCTCACTCAGATATATGTGCACAGTGTAATAATGAAATCAGTGCTTGCACTAGTGTAAGATATTTCCAAAAGTCTACATGTTAATATATTAGAAGATAGAGAAAAACAAATACTGACTGAAACACCAGAGCAAAATAATCTGGCAAGGAAAAACAGCTTCTCCAGGCTTTGAACAGAAAGAAGGCAAGCACAAACCACCTCACCTTCCTTGCTTATTAAAGGACATACTTCCACTAGGGCGGTAGTCGGCAAACTCATTAGTCAACAGAGCCAAGTATCAACAGTACAATGATTGAAATTTCTTTTGAGAGCCAAATTTTTAAAACTTAAACTTCTTCTAATGCCACTTCAAAATAGACTCGGCCAGGCCGTGGTATTTTATGGAAGAGCGACACTCAAGGGGCCAAAGAGCCGCATGTGGCTCGCGAGCTGCAGTTTGCCGACCACTGCACGAGGGAAAAGCTCACATTAAAAAATACTATTTGCCTGGCTATCATGGCTCAGTGGTTGAGAGTTGACCTAGGGACCAGGAGGTCATGGTTCAAGACCCCATTGGGGTACATGTCTAGGTTGAGGGCTCAATTCCCAGTGTGGGGGTGTGCAGGAGGCAGCCTATCAGTGATTCTCTATTATAATTGCTATTTATATCTATCTCTCCTCTCTTCCTCTCAGAAGTCAATAAAAGTATGTTTTATAAAATAAAATAAAAACTACTATTTTTTTACCTTATTGATAATATAAGAAAAATAATTAATATGTAAACAAAGACGATAGTTTTGGTTTAGTAGTGAAAATATTTGTACTCACAGGAAAAAAAATTCCGTTATTTAAACTTTGTATAAATACCTAAATTTGATTTTTCTTTTTCCCAATTTAGTATATAGTTTCCAGCCTATCATGAATGCAAACTGTCTGTTTCCATAATGCACTGCCTTTTGGAGCAGGTTTGATGTTTAAGGATATTTGACACGGGTCACTACCCTTCATTTTGACCCAGTTGAAAGAAATATTCAGTTCTCATTAAGGCTTTTCATAGGTGAAATAGTGAATTAGCGCCCGTACATCCCTTCTCCAAAGAGCTGTGAGATATACATATGTATATAAAGCCTGGAATTTCTAATGATAAACATGCAGTCAACACATCACTATATTTCTTTGGTGTTGGCCGCTTGGGAAAGTTCTCATTACTGAGTGACAGCCACAGGCCATTTTCCCTGTTAAACTCAGAAGAAAACTAAGCTACTTTGATCCAATCCTTTTGAAAAGATAAGACTGGTGTTATGGCTAAAACCACAGCTGACAGGTTTCAAATAGGACCGCAGTTTGAAGCTGTGGGGTTTAATAGAAAGAACAAAGAGCTTTCGAATCTGCTTGCAATGGAGCAGTTCACTCAGTGGAATAAATTGCATGGAACCCACACCCTTCTGATGAAGTCAGGCATCCGTTACTTTTACTAAACAGTCTTCATTGCTTGAGCCAGGTATTAGAAACATTGATGGCGCTTGGAAAATCACCTATTCCTCAAAGCTTCCTTTGCTAACTAGCTCACAAATGGCATCCAGTCACTGACCTATAATAAAATGCTGTGGGTAACCCAGTCACCATTTGTTGTATGCACTCAACATTATGAAAAAAATGTGTGGCTTGGGTTTTTAGTGAAGTCTCAGGATTGTCCACTCTTTGATCAGGCCTGTGAATATCACTGATTTCTGGAGGAGGTATAAACCCTCCAGGAAATTTCTCACTCTTCTTTTCCAGCCAGGGCTCCACCCTAGGCCCTTGATCATCTCTGACCCCAGGCATGGATTGATTGATCATGACACTAATGAAGCTTGAGCTTTAGGGCCTCTCATATAGTTGTTATTCATACCTTTATATTATTTTAATAGGTCACACACCCCCTATATTCCTGTTATAATTTTTAAGACATTTAAAAATATTTTTATTAATTTCATAGAGGAAGGAAGAGAGAGGGAGAGAGAGAGAGAGAGAGAGAGAGAGAGAGAGAGAGAGAGAGAGAGAGAGAGAGAGAGAGAGAGAGAGAGAGAGAGAGAGAGAGAGAGAGAGAGAGAGAATAAGAGATCAACGATGAGAATCATTGACCAGCTGTCTTCTGCACACCCCACACTGGGGATTGAACCTGTAACCCAGGCATGTGGCCTGACCAGGAATCAAACCCTGACCTCCTGGTTCATAGGTCAATGCTCAATCACCAAGCCGTACTGGCCAGGCACTTTTATATAATCTTAAAGCCACACAAAACCTAGATTTGCCAAGGAGATTCATATGTATAATATGAAAACAAAATCAAACTGAAGTTTTGTTTGTTGAACTTAAATGTAGGTTGGAGAGAGCCATGAGAAGTCTGATCAAAATCCATGCAACATATTGAAAGAAGTATGTCCAATTACATCATTGAAAGGATGATCCTACCTCCCACCTGTCAGTCCCTAGCTCCTTCTTTGCATACTTGATAACACTTGTAACTAACTAGTGTTACATAAATATAGGTTTTATCTTCTTCCTCCCCATCTGTAAAGTAAGCTCCAAATGGGAAAGGAAGATTTTGCGTCTTTTTACCACTGAATTTCCAGCATCAAGAAGAGTGGATTCTACATAGGCTAAGGTGATCATATAGCTTATTATCCAAAGAGGAACACTTTAAGAAATAAATGGGACTGTTATTAATATTTATACCAGAATAAAATGTAAACTGTGGCAGCTTCAGGAAACTGGAAGCAAAGTAACCCCATCCTAAGGCTACATTGAATTGATTGCCAGTGAGGAAAAGTGAGAGAAAATTGCTTAACATTAGATAGCCCTATCTTACTTACCATTGGCATAAAGCATTTTGATCTTTTAAGGCTGGGAGGAAACCCTTTAATTGGGAAATTCTCTTTAGTCTACCTTAGTCATCCCATAAGTCATTGTTCTCAACCGGAAGCTACTTAAACTACTGTCCCAATCCCACCCAGGGATAATTGGCAATATCTGAATACATCTCTGCTTGTCATAACCATGTAGGTGCTATGGGCATCTGACAGGTAGAGGCAAGAATACTGCTAAATATCCTATGATGCAAAAGACAATCCCAACCTCAACAAAAAATTATCTGGCTCAAAATATCAATAATGCTGAGGTCTAGCAACGATGAAGAAACAAAAAACAAATGCCCAAGAAAAGTTATTCATATTCATTTGCAAATCAATTAATGGGTCAAAGAAGTAAAGGAAAGGAGAGTTCAGTGGGGATAGATAAACCACTTTTACTTTTACCTAATATCCAGCCTGTGCTACATATTTCATGTTATTTCACCTCATCCTCAGAATAGTCATCTGAGTTCTCAGTATCCCTATTGTATGAATTTGTGAACTGTCTGTGGTTTGCTTATCCTGAACAGAGATCAAAACCCATATCTTACATATCATATCAGGTCCTTTAAAAAAAAAAACTACTTTAGTTCTCTTTATGTGAACTTTTTTTTGCTTCTTTTTATTCATTTAGTAGAGGCCTGGTGCATGAAATTCATAAACAGGGATGGGGGGTGTCCCTCAGCCCAGCCTGCACCCTCTTTAATCTGGGACCCCTCAAGGGATGTCGGACTGCCCTTTGGGCCCAATTCCACTGGGCATCCCTCTTACAATCCAGGTCTGCTAGCTCCCACCTGCCTGCCTGTTTGCCCTTAACAGCTTCTGCTTGCCATCCTTGTCACCCCTAACTTCCCTCCCCTGCCAGCCTGATTGCCCCTAACTACCTTCCCCTGCAGCCTGGTTGCCCCCAACTGCCCTCCCTTGTAGACCTGGTTCCTCCCAACTGCCCTCCCCTGCTGGCCATCTTGTGGCAGCAATCTTGTGTCCACATGGGGGGAGCCATTTTGTGTGTTGGAGTGATGGCCAATTTGCATATTACCTCTTTATTATATAGGATTCACTTATTTAATTCAACACATTTATTTTTAGTATATTCGCAAAAATGCAAGGCACAAACCTATGCCCATGGAAAACAACTTTGAACAAAACAGTGTCTGCCTTAGGGGAATAATTGCACTTAAAAACAAAACAAAAATCTTGCTTAGATATTCATTTCCTTCTCCCTGGGAACTGAGCCATTACCCAGCCATTCACCCTGAGAGCACCAGCTGGCACAGGGTGCTGAGAGGTGCTGGGAAATCACTGTGTAACTCTACAAATTATTTTTGCTATGTTATGTTATTTTGAAAATGTTATGATGTTAAAAGACGGAGGTAAACCCTTTTAGAATTTTTTCATGAGCATCAGATTGGCTTAGAAAAGTAAGTTACTGACATGCCACTGTTTTTTATGCAAAGTAAATTTTAAAGCAGCTCTGAGCTGAAAGAATAAGAGGAATGAGCCCACTAGGTTAAATGAGTATGAATAACCAGGGTAACCTAGGGAAAAAACACACAAAAAAAACAGGGCAACTGAATGGAAAAATGATTTTGTTTTCAGCAAAAAGAGGAACCACATACTAGTAATTCTATCATATTTAATTAGTTATCCTTAGAGGTTATCATCTGAAGAATAGGACACATATTATGAAAAATCTTTTTTTATTTTGTGCTTTTTTTCTGAGTTAAGTAAAAGGAAACAGAATAGGTCTTCTAAATTCTAGTTATAATTCTCATTACATTCACGTATGTGCCTATTATATGGCTTCTCTCTAAAATAAAGAAATATATAATGTCAAGTGAGAATGGTGCTATGAAGTTAACATGGGACAAAGAGTCATAGGAGATTCTATTTTTGATGAGGTGTTTATGCAAATATTTAGATAAAGCAACATTTGAACAGAGACTTAAAAGAAGGAGTGAGCCATGTTAAAATATCTGGCTATGACCCTGATGTTTACCTCTCTTTCAATATTCAATCATTAATTCATTTCACTCGTTCACACAACACTATTTTTATGGAGTGCTTACAGTATGACAGGAATAATACTAGGCACTGAGGGTAAAGAGTGAAGAGATACAGATGGGTCCCTGTCCTCATAAGTCTATCGTCTAGCAGGGATAACTGACTCTCAATAAGAGCAAAGCTAGTCATGAAAGAAGAGCCAGGGGCTTATAAGGACTCATCTCTCGCCAGAGGTGGGGCTGGGGCTGCCAGCCAAGCAGATGCCACTTGAGAATGGGTCTGGAATGGCCAGGGAGAGGAGAGAGTGCAGTGACGTCATTCTTAGCAGCAAAGGGAACAGCGTGTGTTTCAAATTAAAGAAAGCTTCCCATATTGGGGGGAAAAGGAAGTCCCAGGCAAAACAAATAAAAAGATCAAAGTGCCAGAGCAAGAGGTGGGGTCAGGAGAGCCAGGGGCACAATCCTGAAGAGTTTTATTAGCCACTATAAGCATTCAGAGATGTAAGAAGCGAGTGATGCAAACACATTTCCATCTTAATACCGGCTTCTAGAAAATTCTTTCCCACCTTGATGCCTTTATGGGATGTTTTTCTCTCTACCCGAACCCCACTTTCCCCAAGGTTCACATAACTGACTTATTACCTTTCTTAAGGTCTCAGGTCAAATATTACTTTCCTAAGTTTTTTTTTTTTTTTTGTGTGTGTGTGTGTGTGTATATGTGTGTGTGTGTGTGTGTGTGTGTGTTTAATATCTATTGTGGGAATTCTCAAGGACATTAATATTCTAATGTGCATTACAAATCCAAAGAGAAATGTGCAGCATTTCTCAAATATCCTCCCTCCTGCCCATCCTCAAACACCCTCTTCACAACACAGGGTTAGTGTTCCACTGAATACATCTTGGCAAAGGCTGGTCTGACTGACTCATGGGTTTGAAAAACAAAATTCATTCACCTTAACTTCTATATTCCTGCCATACACTGTAGAACTCATATTTCAAATTAACATACCATGCAATACTGAGACTACACTGAATTGAAGAAGAAGAAAAAAAAACAGAAAGAACACATTGCACCTTTGATAGTGAGGAAATAAAACCTATTCCAGTGAACATCCCATGACTGACTATATTTAAATGATATTTATATGAACCCCAACTCCTTCTGACCTTGAGAATTATCAAAATGAAAGTCTGAATTACATGGGAAATAAATGAAAGAACTTGTGATATGGAGAAATACAGATTGCAGGGGAAAGCATGGCAAAATAATTGCTCACTTTCATCCGAGGATATATAAGGAAGCCAAGTCATTTCAATGGCTATTTATGTAAAGCAGCAAACATCCTGCATGTTAACCTCTAGAAATAAGCTTGCAAAAATACAAAATGGAAGACCATGACCTCTGAGCATCTGAGTCCCGTGCTACTTTAGAGAAGCCCTTTCTGTGTTATTCCATTCTTTTTTTAGCAGCTGCATCAGGAATTGAGAGGATCCATCTTGAGAACTGATTGCATGGTGCTGCCAGCACAGCATGGGCACTCTCTTCATGGGGAGAATAGGTTGTTCACACAGCCCTGCACAGTTTGTTAAACCCTCAGGGGCCTGGAGAAACTCAGCACAAAACTAAGGTGGCACTATCCATTATCAGACAGGACCAGAGTCCATATGGCCATGCTGAATTGCCTGTCATCTTTCCACATACTGAGTTACATACAGGCTTTACATTAAAAGCTTTGTATGTTTAACAGGCAATTTCTTTAAAATATAAGTAATTTAAAAAAGAAAACACAGACCCCCCCCCCCGCCAAAAAAAAAAACAAAAAAAAAACCTACATAAACCTCCAAAATGTCTGTTCAATTGGCAAAAATAATTACCATCCGTGTAAGTTTGATTTCAAAACCTTCCCAGGAATTCTAGAATATGGACTGACCAAAAACAGTCATCTCTTCCTTAGGACACTCCTCTTGTGTAACTGGGCTTGTGGCCGCATGTTCTCAAGGAGAGGACATGCTTGCAGCTGAGGTCTCAGGGTACCTTTTTTGAAGTCCCAGGCCAGCCACTAACTAGCTGCATGGCCTGCCCAGTTCCTGCAGCCTCTTCTCTGAAATGAGGATTGTAATTCTGGCCCTGTCTTCCTGACAGGCCAGTGGAATAATAGGGAAGAAAACCTCTTTTGAAACTGCAGATACTATGCAAATGTCTGTGATGATGAGAGGATAGGAAGAAGAGCAAGCCTGTGTGAGGGAGAACATTAGACTTGCTGCCCTGAAGTTACAAAGGACATCCTAAGCAATGACGTTGCCTTTGGGCATTTCAAATTAAACTGAGAGCAGACTTAATCACAATTAGAACTCTCCAACAGGAAGCTCATATCCTACCTGGATATCTCTTCAGTATATAGGCAACCAACATAATGAATGTTGTTTAAATTATATTCATGTCTCCATATTGTTAACACACCTACTGGCAATATCAAGACCTTGATTTAAACTCTTATCAACTTTGAAACTGTCCAATAGTCTGGTTTGCAACAACGGATTGACAAAACTAATTAGGTATCTTGTGGAGGGGGAAATCTTAGAATCAAAATGATAATAATCTGGGCACATTTCAAGAACGGCCACAATGTTCTCCTTTAACCCATTCTGCCTTTATTCACCTTTCTCTTTTCCATACCATGCAACACATTAATACCAACCATATACCAACTTTTCCCCCACCTAATGCCAACTTTTTCCCTTTTACTCTAATCTCCAGTAAAAAGGATGTTACACTTTTTTTAAAAAAAATATTTTTATTGATTTTTTGCAGAGAGGAAGGGAGAGAGATAGAGAGCTAGAAACGCTGATGAGAGAGAAATATCAACCAGCTGCCTCCTGCACACCCCCCACCGGGGATGTGCCCGCAACCAATGTACATGCTGCCCTTGACTGGAATCGAACCCGGGACCTTTCAGTCCTCAGACCGACACTCTACCACTGAGCCAAAACGGCTTTGGCGGATGTTACACTTTTTATATATCACTGTGCACAAAGATCTGGTTTCCTCCTACTCTGTCCTGCAAACTTTATTCAATGGTGTCCCTCATTCTCCGCTTTCTGTAGCATTTGTGGCTCCACGAGCCTGCATGTGTTTGCTCCCAAAGCCCACTTCTCCATAGCCACGTTCACATCTGGCCCTCTGTCAGAAAAAAAAGGATGTTTTCTCCAGGAAGCTCCGAGTTGTCTTGACTTCGTGGCAATCTGCTCTTCTGTTTGCTTTCGGCAAATGTACAATGTACCAACTACACATGGTCTCCTCTCCACAAAAACAGAACAACTGGTCAACAGGAAAATTGTTTGCTTGGCATTTTCTCAATTTTTCTAAGGCATACAGAGTTCTGGATGAGTGTGACTAGGTTTGGGGATGAGGGCTGTGGTGACAGGAAATGAATTGTGAAAAAGTGTTACATGTGCTGGAAGAGTGACAGCTCTTGTCTGGTTGAGGATGCTACAGTCACCATCATTCATCTCTATCTTCCCTAAGATAACCACTCTAATTAACAGCAATATTAATGTTTGATATGGATGTGATGCTTTGTTACCTTTCATAAAGAGTAAGTAAAGGCACCCCTTAAAAATGTTCTTACGTTTCATAAGTGTAAATAAAGGCACCCCTTAAAAAAACTTTATTGACAATCTAAGGAAAAGCCAGTGTGCCTGCTCTGTAAAAGCAGCCCCAACACTTGAAACCAATTCTCGTAAGCCTCCACTCTCCCAAATACATCCTGCCAAGTCCATTCTGAGTATCTATTCACTCTGCAGGTCCCTGATGATACAGACTAGTGTATCAGTGATCTTCAAGAATTGAGACAACCTTCTACTCCGTGTGGTGTGAGAAAGGTGTCTGGAGTGTGATGCACACAGGGGAAATGTGATTCTACCTGCACTTAAAGTCAACAACTGAAAAGCCATCAGGATGCCTTGCTCAGGTGTGACCGCACCAGCTCTCTGAATTCCCATGATGAGAGGTGCAGATCAATCTTTGGGGCCCCCAGGTAGCTTTCATATGACAGAAGAGAGGGTTTCTCCTCCCCCCACCCCGAAATGTAACAGTTGATGTATTAAAAGCTCAGTGAGTTTAGTCACTTTTTATCTTTCCCTTTAAATCTGAATGATTGTACTAAGCTTTTAAGGTCTGTGCCAGCTAACTAGGGCATTTTAGTAATCTATTTTTAATATGTACCAACTTCTGTTCTTTTTAGTGCTGCCTTAAGACATACTTTTATCTTTACTGGTATGCAGAGATCATCAAAAAATATAAGTTCTCCATTACATGACAACTCATAATGAGTCTTAATGAAGCTGGGGAACAGCTGTTTAGAAACTCCCGTTGAATAGCTTCCTAAGCAGCACTCACTTCGGTAGCCTCTGAGCTGCCCCCTCACCCGCATCGCAGAGCTCCCCGTCCATAGAATGAGAAGGGTGAGAGTGGAATCTTTCTCCAGTCCCATTAGGTACTTTGTTTTCATCAGCATGCTAATACGCTATTATGAATTAGTGCATTATGAGCCATCAGCTCAATGCCTTTTACCCTTTTAATTATATTCCTTCTAGGAGCAGAAAAGAAAGTAAATGTTACTATGCAAATTTTTTTAGGAATTCGTGTCCTGGGTGGAAATGAGGGTGGGAGAGAGCACACAGAACAAACTTACTTTTTAATTATAGTGCAAACACATCGGCAAATGCAAAGTGTTGAAAGTTGTTAAGCTAAGCCCAGATGATTTCAGATAAGACCCACAATGTGAAATTTAAAGGATTTGAACTTCACGTATAGGTTAATATGTGTGAACAACTAAAATAAACTCCGATTTGAACTTAATCTCCCTTTTCATTTATACTTTCAAATGGGACTCATCTAGTTATCCTAAAATGTCTCCCTACATGACAAGGATCTTAGAAACAAAGTTAATGGTCAGGACACTATCACTAACTTACTTATTCTTTGGCCCACATTACTTCAAGCAACCAGTTTTCCTATATATATTTTTTGTTTACCTTCTCACTTTAACAAATTTATTTATATCAATGATATTTCTAAATGAAACCTTTTTGCTTGCTTTTGTAAAGTAGAATGCAATGATTCTACTTGATACTCAGTACAGGAGTAAACTGGTATAGAGGAAGCACTAATGGTCACTGACTTATTGAACAAGTCTTTCTATGTAGAATCTTTAGAATATTCAAGTTGTGCACGTACTTCTGAAATTGTCCTTCTGGTTGCTTAAAGGACAATGAGGTAGAGTTCGACTGATGAACCGCACAGGCTCTGAGGGATGAGCATGGTTGCAATCACAATAGTGCCGTGTAATACGTGATGAGGCCGTCTGATAGGAATTTACTATTCACGCGCAGTAGTGACAACTTGTGCTTGCAGTTTTATCATCTTTACTATTTTACATCACTGTTTTTGTTCATCAAAGTTTTCCGGCAAAATATTCCTACATAGATAAGTAGGGTACGTTTATTTTAAAATAGACAATTCACTTTTCAATATGGAACTAATGTAGATGTTTTCCTCATTTGCTTTGAGAAATTATGTAAATACAACTAAGAGAAAGGAAGTAGGAATGTAATGTCCACCTTTGATGGAACTAAATATCACCTGTAAGTCAAATACAATATATAAGGAAAAGCTGAAAAATGTAAGAAAAAAAAATAAAAGGAAGTGTAGGAAAGTCCATGAGAATACACCCCCGGCTGCAGGTCTCAGAGGCAGGCATCTGAGCATTATTCTCCAAAGAAGAGACATATACTTATGAGAAAACCAGCAATCCTTCACTTGCATAAGTGAAAATCCTGTATGTGGTGATAGCACAGTGTTTCTTTAACCAAGATTGACATTGTTTTTCTAGAAGCAGGATATAGAGAGCAAAGTGATAAATCACACACACACACACACACACACACACACACACACACAGCCATACTAGAAGGAAGCAGACTGTTTCTGAGACAAGCTAAAGGAGATTGGTGAGAACTATTTTGCATTGTTAATCTCAGTTTCCTGGCATAAAGGTTAACAAACTCATTAACACATTATTTTGCTTTTTTCTAACACATTATTTTGTTTTAAGATTGCTGTTAGCATGAAACGGAGATTGAGGAACTTTTACTGTAAAGAACCAAATAATATTTTAAGCTTTTGTGCTCCATACAATTGCTGTAACTTCCACCTCATCCTACTCCTCCTCCTTTGTTGGGGAGCACAGGAGACTTGGTTGGAAAGTGTATAAGGAGGACATTCTGAGACAAGGAAAGAGTGCTGCCCTGTTTATTGGAATTCCGACTTAGGGGAGTACCCAAGGCAAGTGCCCTGATTACTCCTTGACCTTTCTTTCTTTTTTTTTTCTTTTTTTTTTTTTTATATATTTTATTGATTTTATACAGAGAGGAAGGGAGAGAGATAGAGAGTTAGAAACATTGATGAGAGAGAGTCATCGATCAGCTGCCTCTTGCACACCCCCCACTGGGGATATGCCCGCAACCAAGGTACATGCCCTTGACCGGAATCGAACCTGGGACCCTTCAGTCCCCAAGCCGATGCTCTATCCATTGAGCCAAACCAGTCCCGGCCTCCTTGACCTTTCTAAACGAGTCTGTGCACAAGCAGACCCCAGTGTTTACTGGAATCCTTATGCTTAATCTCTGGGTGTCCTCCCAAGATTACTTACCCTACTGATTGTATCTAAAAGATAAACTTTATCTTAAACTGCTATTGTAATAAAAGCCTAACAGGGCAGGAGATCCAGGCTGTCTGGTTCCTTTAGCCAGGCAATCCCTTAGCTCTCTCTTTCACAGCAAACGTTGTGTCATACTAATCCATTCTTCCAATGTTCAGAGTCTGCTGGTCAGCTTTGGTACTCGTCCTTCTATTAAAAATATAAAGCCCTCTCAGTTCACAGCTTATACAAAACAAGGGTATGGACCATATTAGAGCCACAAGCTATAGCTTGCTGACCCCTGGATTAGAATATGGACCTGATCTCTCACTCATGTCCCCCCACCAAAAAATCATGTAAATAATTGGTCTAAAAGGAAATAGTGTTATCCAAGGATGAGTAATAAAATGACTCATATCTAAAACATCTGCATAAGATTATAATACCACAAAGGAAAAAAGTGGGGGTGGAAAGCCAATAGAAAAAAAAAATTATAGTCAAAGAATCACTTTTCACGGATAAGATAAAAATATTGGATTGAATTTTGTGAAAGTTCTATCAGTTAATCACTTATATAAACATAATCATAGCAGATATATAATATCTAACTATAATGAAAGCTTTAAGAGGAGACATTTTTTTTGTATGTGTGTGTGTTTTTAACTGCGCTATTAGTAGTCCCTTGAATAGTGCTTGGCACACACTGTTTTCAATACATTTTAAAATATATATTTTTATTGGTTTTTGAGAAAGAGAAAGGCAGAGGAAGAGAGAGAAGCATCAGTGTGAGAGTGGAACATCAATCAACAGCCTCCCCATGCCCCCTACTGGGGATTGAGCTGCAATCTAAGCATGTGCCCTGACAGGGAATCACACCTGCCACATTTTGGTGCACAGGATGTTACCCAAGGAACTGAGCCATACCAGCCAGGGCTAGATATATATTTTTATTGAATATAGGAGTGGCAAGACAGCTGAAGAGAAAAATACATAAACTGGCACAATTTAGGAAAGTGGAAAAACTAAGTTTATCACAGAAATAAAGGCCACTTTGGGAGCAGCAGGGAGGTATTTTAAAAACAGTAAAAGACAGGGAAGGGAAGGATTAAAAAAATAATAAAAAGGACAATAAAAAAATACATTTGGATAAAGGCC
Source organism: Pipistrellus hanaki (assembly GCF_964339955.1). NCBI lineage: Eukaryota > Metazoa > Chordata > Mammalia > Chiroptera > Vespertilionidae > Pipistrellus > Pipistrellus hanaki. Next base: position 39,356,878 of record NC_140507.1, on the reverse strand, counting down.
AAAGATATATATTTCAGTAGTTGGAATCCCCAAAGGAAAAATGCCAAATGTAACAGAACAAAGTGTATACCCTGTCCTACTAAAAATAGACACATGAATAATAATGAATCATACTATGAAATATAATTAAATATATAAAATCTATAAAAATAGATATTGACCAGAAAGGTAAAAATATCTTTGAATACATAAAGATGTCTTTTCTTTTAAAGACAAAAAAAATTTCTTTGGACACCCAGGACAGAAGATTAAGCACAGTGTGAGTTAGGCTGTATCAGACTTCCTTCTGTATTCACATCCCACATGATAATCTAGGGGAACAAGTAAGTCTTAAAGGAGATCTGCAGGGTCTAATCCAATAATTTAATTACCATTCATAGTGTTCAAATATAAATATAGTAAATAAATGACACCATATATACAATACCTCAGAGAATATAGTAGCTCTCAAAATGCCTTCATTAAAAAAAAAAAAAAAAAAAAAAAAAAAAAAAAAAACCTATTAAAAGGACCATCTTTAGCCAACTATGGAGTGAGCAAAGAAACAATGGGAAAAGGACTGATAGTAAGCACCAAGTCTGCTTAAATATGGGATTAGTATTAGAACAGGAGGTTATTGTTATTAAAAAAAAAAAAGAGAGTAAATACTATAAATCCAGTATCGGAAAGTATCATAAATAACAAATGCTGGGAGAAGAAGATAAAAGAAGGTAGAAGGCAGTATAAATATACTAACTTCCTCATTTTACAGCTAAAGGTACAAAAAATCATGTAAATAATTGGTCTAAATATTGCACTATTTATAATGTTGGTACCAAATATTGCACTATTTATAATGTTGGTACCAACATAGATGAACATCAATAAGAAACTGGATAGCCGAAACCGGTTTGGCTCAGCGGTAGAGCGTCGGTCTGTGGACTGAAAGGTCCCAGGTTCGATTCTGGTCAAGGGCATGTACATTGGTTGCGGGCACATCCCCGGTAGGGGGTGTGCAAGAGGCAGCTAATCGATGTTTCTCTCTCATCGACATTTCTAACTCTCTATCTCTCTCCCTTCCTCTCTGTAAAAAATCAATAAAATATATTTAAAAAAAAAAAGAAACTGGATAAATAAAGCATATCCATAAATGAGAATACTAGGTGCTTTAAAAGAATGAGGCCACTTCAGAGAGTGATAGGGAATAATTTCCAAGACATAATGCTAAGTTAAGCAAAAGCAAGTTGCAGATCAACGTAGAGAATGCTACCATAGATGATAGATAGATAGAAGATAGATACTTTTCTATTCACATATTTTCTCGTGGAAATAGAAACACAGGCTGGTCAGGCAACCACAATTAGTGAAAGACAAATTTGTTTCAATTTTTGGCTGTTTCCTTGTACTGACCCTGGAGACCTCAAAGAGGCACCATATCTCTGGATGCAGAAGGGTTCTCTTCCCTTTCCTGTTTTGACTGCTGTCATCCATTAAATGGTCTTTGCTTTAAGGGCTCCTGTGTCAAATATTTAATTTAATTGGCTCCATAAAGGTCAGAGGAAATAATAAACGGATTTAGTACTAAATGCTGTAAGTTATCTCAGTAACCCCAAGCTAAGTCTCCATCTGTTGGAAATTGCTGCTGTTATTTGGGCCCACTCCATCTCTGGAGGGTGGCTTGATTCAGGATTTTATGGAGGTACAGGAATTGTTGAAATCCTTTTATTAATAAAAACTATAGTTTACCATACAGTTAACCACTTCAGCATAGTTACTTCAGTTCAGCTAAAGATGTCTTTCTTTTGGCGTGGTCTAAATTGTTCCAGTATCAGACTTTTAAATTTTTATTTTGTTTGTCAATAATCTTTTTAATTTCTTTGTTGATCAAGGTATTACATATGTGTCCTTATTCCCTTATTACCCCTACCCCCCATTCATGTCCCCACCCTCCTGTTGTCTGTGTCAATTGATTAGGATTATATGGACACATATAAGTCCTTTAGTTGATCTCTTCCGTTATCTCCACCATTCCCTACCTTCCCTGAGGTTTAACATTCTGATTGATGTTTCTCAGTCTCTGGATCTGTTTTGTTCATCAGTTTATGTTATTATACAAATGAGTGAGATCATGTGATATTTATCTTTCTCTGCCTGGCTTATTTCACTTAGCATAATGCTAACCATCTCCATCCATGTTGTTGCAAATAGTAAGAACTCCTTTTTCACCAAAGTGTAATATTCCATTGTGTAGATGTACCACAGTTTTTTAATCCCCTCATTTGCTGATGGGCACTTAGGCTGTTTTCAAATATTAGCTATGGTGAATTGTGCTGCTATGAACATAGGGGTGCATATATCCTTTCTGATTCGTGTTTCTAGTTTCTTGGGATATATTCCTAGAAGTGGGATCACTGGGTCAAATGGGAGTTTCATTTTTAGTTTTTTGTGGAAACTCCATACTGTTCTCCACAGTGGCTGCACCAGTCTGCATTCCCATCAGCAGTGCACAAGGGTTCCTTTTTCTCTGCATCCTCACCAGCACTTGTCATTTGTTGATTTGTTGATGATAACCATTCTGACAGGTGTCAGTTGGTACCACATTGTCGTTTTGATTTGCATCTCTCTGATGATTAGTGACTTTAAGCACGTTTTCATATGTCTCTTGGCCTTCCTTCTGTATTCTTTCTAAAAGTATCTATTTAGGTCAGTTGCCCAAGCTGTATTACAAAGACACTGCTCTGAAAACTGCCTGGTACTGGCACAAGAACAGACATCTAGATCAATGAAATAGTATAGAGAACCCAGAAATCTATCCAAATCGCTATGCTCAATTAATATTTGACAAAGGAGGCATGAACATACAGTGGAGTCAAGATAGTCTCTTCAATAAGTGGTGTTGGGAAAGTTGGACAGATACATTAAAAAAAGAGAAAGAAAGAAAGAAACTAGACCACCAACTTACACCATACATAAAAATAAACTCAAAATGGATCAAGGACTTAAACATATGATGGGAAACCATAAAAATACTAGAGGAATCCACAGACAGAGAAATCTCAGACATATGCTGAAGCAATTTCTTCACTAATACTGCTCCTAGGGCAATGGAAACTAAAGAGTAAATAAACAAATGGGACTACATCAAAATAAAAAGCTTTTCCTCAGCAAAGGAAACCATCAATAAAACAACAAGGAAGCCCACTGCATGGGAGAACATATTTGCCAATAATATCAACGATAAAGGTTTAATCTCCAACATTTACAGGGAACTTACCGTATACAACTTAACAAAAAGAAGATAAACAACCCAATCAAAAAATTGTCAATAATTTTTATCAAGCCTTTATCTACACCAGTAATGTCATATGACTAGTATATCATTAACCTTATAACTTTAAAATTTTCTTTTTTTTTTCTAAAGACAATTGCTTATATTTCACTGTAGGTTTCTAATTTTTACCAAATGTATTTCTAAGGAGACTTCGGTTTTCTTCTTTCTATTCTTGAAATGACTATTACTAGTTATTTGTGACCAATTGGTGATTGTGTAGCTTTCCAAGCCTACATTAGATATTCTGCATTTCCCCCCAATTTTTCTCAGTGAAAAGTTTGTTTCTCATTTTGTCCTGTAGGTTAAGAGGGAAATGTGATATTCTGGGTCCACAGACTACTAAATGAAGTCTGAACAGAAACATATTCTCCACAGGAATGAATCACAGACTCCAGTACACTAGCTGTAGAGAAGTATAAAACATCCTTGCTGAGTAGTCAGTATAAACTGTAACCTATTAACAGACACAACGGCTATTACCATTTAGCTGTTTATTTTTGCCTATTACTAAGAAAACTCTATGTGTCTTAGTTATCCATTTCATGCTATCTAAATATCCACAGCCCCAGCCAAAAATTATATGTATGAATTATGTAATATCTCATCTAAAAGCTAACATTTCAATCATTATTATAAATTAAAATGATTTGTTTTTTAATTAAAAAGAGAAAATTACTTAAAAGGGTCTTCTATTTAAAAAGAGAAAATTACTTTTGGGATGAAATTATATATAATTTATGTAATGTATGTGTTATATATTTTTAGGAGACAAAACTATAAAAATCATTGTAATTTTTGGTTATTGATAACTCTGTACGACTATGGTTTCACTTAACAAGGGTAAAATGGAAATTCAGAATATAGATGAAAAATTCCACTCCAGCCCAGCCTCAGTGGTTGAGTGTCAAGACATGAATCAGGAGGTCACAGTTCAATTCCCAGTTAAGGGCACATACCCGGGTTGCAAGCTTGATCCCCAGTAGGGAATGTGCAAAAGGCAACCAATGGATGATTCTCTATCATCATTGATGTCTCTATCTCTCTCTCTTCTTCTTCCTTCCTCTCTCTGAAATAAATAAGACAATTAAAAAAAACTCTACTCCACATATGAGCACAGTTACTAAGATGCCTCAATACAACTTTCACTTAGAAAAAGAGGCATTTTAAAAATTACTCTTCCCCTTTTCAGTCTTTTACCTAGAGAAAATGGTGGTGATTTTAAAAAAAAAAAAAATCAGATCTGGTTGCAGATTAAAATGTCTTCTCCTATTTAAAAAGAGAAAATTACTTTTGGAATGAAAGTATTTAATAATTCCTGAATAGCTTGTTCAGTTTTTGTGGTTACTTTTTAATATAAATCACACATTTTAAAGTGTTACCTTAAATCACCATCCTTTATTTATTCTTGCTTACTTTTTAAAATATAAGACAAATATACAGCTGCATTGGTTTGTCTTAGTGTAAGTTATTGAAATGATCAACATTCTCTTTTTTCAATCCTCACCCAAGGTTATTTTTCTATTGATATTTAGAGAGAATGGAAGGGAGAGAAAGACAGAGAGAAATATTAATGCCAGAGAAATACATTGATTAGTTTCCTCCTGCATGAGCCCTGACCAGGGCCTGGGCCAGGGAGGAGCCTGCAACCAAAGTACATGCCCTTGATCAGAATCGAACCCGGGACCCTTCAGTCCACACTGAGCAATACAGGCTAGGGCAATCAGCATTCTTTATCAATGAAAAGTTCAAAAACAGAATGGAGAGAGAGAGAGAGAGAGAGAGAGAGAGAGAGAGAGAGAGAGAGAGAGAGAGAGAGAGAAAGAAAGAGAGAGAGAGAGAGAGGTGTGTGTGTTTGTGGTGTGTGTGTGTGTGTGTGTGTGTGTGTGTGTGTGTGTGTGTGTGTTAAAGAAATTTTAGGTATTAATGAACATAGAATATAAGATATTAGAAGATATTTTTAAAGTCAGAATGCTGTAACTTTGGATTCTAAGAGAATGGCTTAAACATTTACAAAAAGGAATGGAAATATGAGAGTTATAGATTATCAGCCTGTGCAAGGAAAATGCAGATTGTGTTATTTTCATATGTCTGTCATTTCTGATAGCATCATGCACATCCGTACCTTTCCACAACCAAACAGTGTCCTTCACATAACAGACACTTAGTATATTTGGTAAATAGAACTAAATATAAATTACCTGATTCTTGGAGCAATCACGATATTCTATTTTTTCCCCTCTTCTAATTCTAGTGACAATGACAACAAATACACTGACTCCTAGCATCAGAGAAGAAAAAAGAGGAAAAAACTATGAGGCCATACAGAAAACTATGAAGAAAGTCCTATGAGAAAATAAGAATAGTTTTAATCCTAAGAACTAAAAAAAAAAAAAAAATCCACAAATGAGCAAGTAGAACAATAATAGCCATTATCAATCATTTCAATTACTTTTAAAAAGTGTAAAGTTATTGTGTGTATCAAAGGATAACTGAAATTTATTTATGAAGCAATATAAAAGCAATCTCTATTTACAGAGAAAGTGTTGATTGGTTAAGAAGACAAAAAATGGCAGAGTCAACCACATGAATATTGCTAATGAGATCCAGAATTCAAAACTTGTTTTGGTTCTGCAATTTTATCACAGACTTTTGAAAAAATGATTCCATCACATCTGTGAGACACCAATTTGTTTCCCAAATTTCTTGCTGTAGAGGCCTGAGCTAATGGGAAGTATAATGAATAGAGAAACTTTTTAGAAAACAAAATTCTTAAAATTTTAGGAATGTTTCTCATTATAGATGTTATCACATTGGCAGCCAAAAAGAAAAGTAAGGATGAATAAGAAATCAATTTTCTAACATTAGTCCTTGAAGCAGTAGAGATTGATAGAACACATTTGGAATTTCCTTTCTGCCTTCAGATTCTACTGAGGAATAATCTAAAAACCAGAAAACTTCCGTTTTAATCTGGGTTTCCATTTAGTTCTTGTGCAACATTGAACATCACCTCTTTTGTTTTTACATTGGAAAAGGAACATGTTACACCAGGTAATTCTTTCCAAATATACTTTTCTTCTTATACAACTTTCACTACATAAATTTGGAGATGTGGAAATTACTGTAATCATCCAAATGATCTGATCAGTATAGTCGGCCTATCTAGGTGTCCTTGGTGATACCTAGATAGGCCGACTATACTAATACTTTAGTCCTTTTTTCTAAATACAATTTTTAAATGCCTATGCTATCTATGTAATTCTTGAAATTATCCTTTCAGCTAAGTCTGCATAGGCAGCATCAGACCATTCAAGAAGTTAAGCTTCTCCACTGCTAGCAATGGTTAGAAATATTTTCCTTTTATAAATGTCTACATTGTTTATATGTGCTGTGGTATCTATAGTCCTATCTTTACACCCAGCCCCAACCCACTTATTGTTACCATTGATACTCATGTGGAAGTAGTTATTTTCTATGGATAATCGTATATCAAACCCATGCATGATTCCCTAAGGTTTATTTGTAAAAAAGGTGCCTAAGGTAAAAACAATCACCCATCTTTTTGTGAGCTAATTGATAACTTTATGTTTAATAGAGTGATAGAGAATGCATGTCTGGTAGCAGAGAGAAAATAAGTAACTCAAAGAATAAAGAGCCATATATAATTCCTAGCTATAAAATGAAGTCTTAGTCATCTAATTCATTTTTGTCTCTGAAATGTGATTTAGAAATGGTAGATTCTAGAAAAAGAAAGAAAGAAAGAAAGAAAGAAAGAAAGAAAGGAAGGAAGGAAGGAAGGAAGGAAGGAAGGAAGGAAGGAAGGAAGGAAGAAAGAGGAAAGAAAGAAAGAAAGAAAGAAAGAAAGAAAGAAAGAAAGAAAGAAAGAAAGAAAGAAAGAAAGAAAGAAAGAAAGAAAGAAAGAAAGAAAGAGGAAGGAAGGAAGGAAAGGGGAGGGAGGAAGGGAGGAAGGTGAAAGGAAGTCAAAAGAAAGAAAGAAAGAAAGACAGAAAGAAAGAAAGAAAGAAAGAAAGAAAGAAAGAAAGAAAGAAAGAAAGAAAGAAAGAAAGAAAGAAAGAAAGAGGAAGGAAGGAAGGAAAGGGGAGGGAGGAAGGGAGGAAGGTGAAAGGAAGTCAAATGGGAGATAGGTGGTGAGTGGAATAGCAGAACAAGTGACAGGATGATATTGCTCTCCAAGGTATGAGGATAATAGCAGTGAATATCTCTGAGCAAAAAGGTCTAGAGCAGTACTGTTCAATGTCCAGCAGAAATGTAATACAAGCCACATGCACAGTTAAATTTTCTAGTAGTCAGAAATAGAAAGAAAAGATAAAATTAATTTTAACAATATGTTTATTTAGACCAATATATCTAAAATACTATAATTCAACATGTAAAAATTATTGAGATATTTTACATTTTGTAGTATGTCTTTGAAATCCATTTGGTTAGCTACCTGGAAAGTACTTGAGAGCTATATGTGGGTAGCACTAATTATAATGAACAGCAGAGATATAATCACAAAGTCAAGAGCACACCTACTAATTATGCTTCCTCCTCATTGACTTATTACACACACACACACACACACACACACACACACAGACTTCCTATCTCTAACACCAATAATATCATCCCAGAGATTTTTGTATGTATAAGATATTTAGTTAATTTTGAAAAGATGTTGTTGTTATTATTTATTATTATTACAATCTCTTCATGAATTTTATGAGGCATATTGTTTCCCAACATTAGGTGACATCCTAATATAAAAAGACAGGGGCCATCATCACTGAAACAACTGGACAGCAGGTTGCATGGGGTGACCAGGCAGACAGGGGGGTTAGTGAAGGACAACAAAATGACTGAACAGTAGGCTGCATGGGGCAACGAGGCCAGCAGTGGGGGGACAGTTGGAGGCAACAAGGCTGGCAAGCGGGAACAGTTAGGGGTGACCAGGCCAACAGGGGGTGGAAGTTGTGAGTGACCAGGCCAGCATGGAGGCAGTTAGGGGTGATCAGGCCAGCAGGCAGTGGCAATTAGGGGTGATCAGGCTGGTAAAGGGAGGTGGGCAGTTAGGGGCAATGAGGCAGGCAGGTGAGCAGTTAGGAGCCAGTGGTACCAGATTGTGAGAGGGATGTCCGACTGCCGATTTAGGCCCGATCCCTGGATCTGGACTAAATCACCAGGCAGATAGTCCAGAGAGGACCCGGATTAGAGAGGGTGCAGGCTGGGCTGAGGGACCCCCCTTGCATGAATTTTGTGCACTGGGCCTCTAGGAGATATAGAAACGTTTTCTGCCTTCAGTTGCTGGCCCTGAATTACTTTAGATACATAAAGTAATTGACTTAATGGACTCTACAGCAGATAGTAATTTTCCAGTGATCCACTCAGATATACAAAAAAACAAAACAAAAAAAAAAAAAAAAAAAAAAAAACATTTTTTTTTCTATCATTTTTATCTCAGTATAATCTCATTATTCTTGAGTTATCATTTCTTCCAGTGAGTATTTATTGGCCATCTGCTATGTGCTAGTTTTGTTATAAGCAATATGAATGGTTAAAAATTCTTACATCTTATAGAACATATTCTAGTGGAAAGAACACAGATAATATAAAATGAATATCAAAAAAATACAATACGGTATTGAAGTAACTGAATACTCAGGATAGTAACTGAAGACTCAGGTAAATCCAGACACTTTCTGACAGTGGCTAGGGGAGTGTCTAGAATATGGTAGGTATTCAATAAATATTTTTCAATAAATAAATAACAGTAGATGGAGGCAAGGCATCCGATTAAATGTACACATTGTCACATCTGGATGTCTGCTATGGACCCCCCTCCACATTTTCCTCCACTAAGATACCTTCATCCCCATCTTCTCACTGGAGGTAGGGTCCATAGGACCAGGCATCACCAAGACCTGATCATAGCTAAGTGTCCACTTCAGGTCTACTGCCTCCCACTCTGTTGCTCCTTCCCAGGAGCACATACCTACTTAAGTGTTCTTCTGTGCTACGTGGGTCCCAGAGTCTAATGGGGCTGCCTGGGCCGCCTTCAGGCAATCTATCTCCTGAATCCCACGCCATGTGCCTATAGATTTCTAAATGGAAATTGGAACACACATTCACCATTAGTTTTGGATGGACAGATGTAGTTGAGGTAATCTCTTTCTCGCTTCTCAAGAGTTTACCAGGAAGTGGGCAGGAGAGTATCAGGGCACAGCTTTTCTTAGAACCCTCAACCACATTCTAACTTTTTTTTGTTTATTTGTTTGTTAATCCTCACAAAGGATATTTTTTCCATTTGTTTTTAGAGAGAGTAGAAGAGAGGAGGTAAGGGGAAAGAAAGATGAGAGATAGAAACATTGATGTGAGAGAGACACACACTCAGACCTGGGCCTGGGATGGAACCTACAACCCAGATATGGGCTCTTGACTGGGAATTGAACCTGCAACTCTGTGTGTAGGACAATGCTCTAACCACTGAGCGATGCCTGCCAGGACGACGTCTAACTTTCTTGTCTTCTTTTCTTACCCAGAGAGAATTTGTATCTCTTCTGTGGGGAGTGGGGGTGTTCATAAGTAACAATGAATAAATTATCAAATGCAATATTTCAGTCCAATTTCTTAAATGATGCACAGGCTTCCTACACAACCAATCACATTTAGCTTAGGAAATCTTAAACTTTAGAAAATGGTACCGTTTTTCTCTCTGTTTTAATTCTTGTTTGTAATGGCTGGACTTGTTTATATGCTGAGGATAAACAGGAGAATAAAACCAGAAGAAAAAAAAACAAACAGATAACCACACTAACTTATACTGACTTTTCACAAGACAGCTATGCTTTCTGCTCCACAAAACACTAGATAAAAGAGAAAAACGCTACCCAGTTGACCTGCAGAGGAATACACAAAACACTAAGATATCTCATCTTCTTTTTTAATATACTAGTATATACCCATATGCATTAGCAATACTGGGTTTATATACTTTTCCTGTTCAAACTGTCAAATAAAGCAATCCAAATATCATAAATATCTGAAAACCAGAGATATTGAGAAGTGAAAGTAATAAAATCCTTTTAAAAGAAATGAGAAAACACATGATGGCTCGAAAGGAAAAGGCCTCAAAGCATATACGGTGTGGTGTCTGCCACAGAGACAAGAGTGCTGGGACAGCAGAAAGGGAGGCAGGCTCCACAGGTGGCTGTCCTATGAGGATGGCTGCAGAGGCTGCAGGGCACAGAATGGCACTCACTGCTCAGCATCCATGTATCAACTCTAATGACACAACTTTGCCTTAATACTAATTAAGTGTTGCTCAGTGGTTGAGCATATGCTCATGAACAAAGAGGTCACTGATTTAATTCCCTGTCAGGATAAGTTCTGGGTTGTGGGCTCTATCCCTGGTGGGGGCCGGGCAGGAGGCAGGCAATCGGTGATGTTTCTCTCTCATGGATATTTCTATCTCTCTATCCCTCTCCCTTCATCTATCTCTAAAAATCAATAAAAACATATTTTTAAAGTATTAAAAAAATAATAATAATGCCCTTTATTCTATTTCTTCAAGATACTTCAAATATCACATTTTGCCATGTTTACTCATACCAACCAAGCAATGTTTTTTTTCTCCAAAACATACTGCAATGCTTATCTATATTTACTATAATATTACAGCATATATTTCGAATCCAACTAACATGCTTAAAGTAAGTAAGATGAGGTTAGGATTTATGTTTTTACCATATTAAGTCTATTTCTTATAAGACTATATAAGATTAGAGTTCCATACCAACAATATCTTTATTCCATGAAATTCATAATGTAGTTATTTTTAAGAACATACATACTACACTATAGGAGAAATTATGCTAATTTTATAATGTCAATATAGTCAATAATTCCCTTTTCTTCAGCACTATTACCTTTAGTGCTGTCCTGTTGGATTATTAAGTCATTTGTCAATTTAAGGCAATATGACCCAATAAAGCTGCATTATTTAAGTAATGATTACTTCATAACATTTAATTTGTATCTGTAGGAGACATGAAATATAGGCTTCCAAATTCTGGGTTAGTAAAGTCTAGCTCCTTTTAGTTCTGTTGAACACATTTGTCTCCAAATTTAGCTTCTTGTACCTTAACATATTGGTTGTCTTCCCATGTTTTAAATGTATGGTTATATATCACATATTTTATTAGCTGTTTAATGAGTGGTAATGCCCAGCTAAGAAACAGTTTTTATGAAATAAAAAGGTCTTGGTTAGTAAATTTTCAAAAACAAACAAAAAAGAACATCCAGAATCTATTCTTATTAATGTTTGACCCTTTCTCTTTATATACATTCTGCGATGTGTTCTTAAATTTTGATGAGTAAGAGCCACATAAGGCTATCATAAGTCTTCAGGTTGTTGAGACAATGAAGATGATTTTGACCATGTAATGCCTAGGGTATGGAGAGGTGATATAAAATAAGAAAGAAGAATGTGGAAAGAAAAGCAATAGTCATGAAATGGGTAGAATAAGAAGAAATTATTTGTCACAGTCAGGAAAGAGGATGTCAGCAATATATAGCCAGAGTTCTTAACTAGGTGAAATGCCAGAAAACTGTGAGAAATAAGAAATGAGGGTGAGTCACATCCTCTATGTAACATGTAAGCTAGTGTTTAAACATCACTTTGGAGTTTATGAAGTTCGTTTGACACCCATAATCATCTTTCGTCCTTCCTGAGTTAGATACTATTATCATCATCCTCAATTCACTATGAGGATACTTGGTGAAGTTCACACAGGGCCACATATGTGAGACAGAAGCAACCCAGAACCTCAGACTCCAACCCATGTGCCATCCCTCACCTGAGGCCAAAGGGATATCAGTTGACTTACTGCTATAAGCCCCCTTCAATTATAACTAAGTTATAAAGAAGACTTCTGGAAAGCTAACAAGAACTATTGTCTGAGACCTTTAGTGGTGACTCTGTTGCTAATTTTTTAAGTAATACAGATAACATTTTCTCTTTCTCTGCTGAGAAACTCATTGTTATTTTCTTCATTACAAACAAAACAACAATTCTTTCAACTAAGAGACACATTCTCAGAATTTTTAAGTGCTCAAATTATAACATAAGAATTCCTACAGTGAAGAGAGAGAGAGAGAGAGAGAGAGAGAGAGAGAGAGAGAGAGAAAGAGAGAGAATCTATGTGAAGTTTAATAAGCAGTGAACAAACTTTCTGAAAGGGCTATCCTTTCTACCCAATTAATGATAGATACAGATGGCCCCTGACTCATGATGGTTCACTTTGAATTTTTGTACTTACCAATGGTGCGAAAGCAATACACATTCAGTAGAAAATGTACTTTAGTTTTTGAATTTTGATCTTTTCTCAGGCTAACAACATGTAATACAACACTATCTTATAATGCTGGCAGCAACATCTCCCAGTCAGCCATGAATTCTTGAGGGTAAACAACTGAAACTGTACAGTTACTGCATTGCCAGAGTTCTTGTACACTGTGCTCTGAGCACGTTCAAGGTAGGCTAGGTTAACCTAGGATATTCAGTGGGTTAGGTATGTTAAATGCATTTCCAAGTTATGGTCTATCAATTCAAGATGGGCTTGTCTGGATGAAACCCCATCCTAAGTTGAGGAGCATCTGTAAACAAATATAAAATGTGCACTTAATTCAGCTTCTTTGTTTTCATCCAGATACTTGGTATTGGCAAGTCTACACCCAACAAAACAGTTGATTCAGCCAACTCAGTAGCAAAAACAAGAAGTTGCATCAGTCATGAGTTATGCACACAAAATCATCAGCAATGAGAATCTTGCTAATCAACCAGTTGTCAAAGAGCCTTGAAAATGTAGCCGAATCAGCACACAGCAAAGTTTCTATATCATCGATGCACTTGCCTATTTCAAAGAATTCTACAGCAATTGTAGGAGAGAGACGTCTATTTTTGAATGCTACCATGTATTAGGAAAAAATCCAGAATGATTAAGTCTCCTGGCATGTATTTCAGCTATTACAGCTGTTTGCAATATATATGTCTACATCTATATTTGAAATCTCTGCTCTTGCCATTCGCCATCTGCCCATAGACGGGTGAAAATGCCTATGGTTTTTGTTCACGCTTATGAAACTTCACATAGAAATCTGCCAAACCTGTATGATTTTTCCTAGTATTTTTAAAACATCTAATCAATATCCCAGAAATGTTAAAGTAGAAGAGTGTGATCTTTTAAAGCCACCTGTGCCGCTCACCTTTTTAATTAGAAGAGGTGTAAAATGCCCCTCACATTAATTTTGGCCATCTAACTTTTTATTAACTATTTCACAATACTCCGCATATCCAGAAAACTGGCTTCTGGATCTCAAACCTCTAGAATATAGTGGGGAAATAAATCTAGAAACACTAAGACAGTATCACAAGCCCCAGAATCACAGAAGAATCCCTTGCTCATAGGTATCTAATAGCAGAATCCTGACCTCCCATCAGTCATTTTCTCTTAAGACAAAATTCTCACACTTTTGGCTCTCTGGTACCTAGGTAACAGAGGACTTATGAGACTAAATTAAAAAAGAAATGCTATTCTAGAGGAGGACAGATGAAAGAGGGAAATATGGGCAAGGCAACGGAGAGACTGAAAAGCTGAAAACCATGCCATGAATTTGGCTGAGGATTATAGTCCAGCATGTTAGTGAATGGTCCCAACAGTGTTCACGAACTATTTCTAAAACCCATTCTATTTAGAGGCCTCCATGTAAAACAAAAAAACAAAATCAAAATATTTAAATCTATTTCAATCAATAGTATTTAAAATTTATAAACTTGGGAAGTTTAAAATTTAAGCTCCACTTAACAATAAGATTGATTCATTTATGTGAAAAGTGTGCACTAAGGTACAAGTTTAAAAGCCACTTTTATAACAGAATAATTATGTAAAAGGTATATATTATATCATTAATATCCATAATTTAAAACCATGTAGATTCAATTAGTCAAAAAATCCAATCTCAAGAATTCCCCCTAAAAAAAAACTCCCCACCCATGATCTGAAACAAAGTTCCACACCACAGAAGAAGATTCTCATACTTTACACAGATCATACTTTTATGAGACAACTGAATACAACTAAAATTTAAAAATCAGTATTATAACCATTCAGTTTCTTCTGTCTCTGTTGAGTTATTTCTGAATAAATGTGGCAATAGCATAATTGTTCTATTACAACAGGATATTACAACAGGAGTTGATTCTATGTATCTAGGATTAATATTTTTCACTTAAGATGAACCACCCTTTAGAACTATTGGCAGATTGGTCACTAATCCATTCCTCTCTCTGTTTATTCTATAATAATTGTCCTTTTATTAAGAAATTCCTGCCGAAACTGGTTTGGCTCAATGGATAGAGCATCGGCTTGGGGACTGAAGGGACCCGGGTTTGATTCTGGTCAAGGGCATGTACCTTGGTTGCAGGCATATCCCCAGTGGGGGGTGTGCAAGAGGCAGCTGATCGATGACTCTCTTTCATCGATGTTTCTAGCTCTCTATCTCTCTCCCTTTCTCTCTGTACAAAATCAATAAAATATATTTTTTTAAAAAAAGAAATTCCTATCCTCATATTACTTATCCCATAAATATTTTCTAAACCTACATTTCAAAAGAAATGTCAAGACTTCTAACTGAAGACTCAATATGCTCCAATTTAATTTTGTAAGTAAACAAGTCCCTTCTTACCTAACTATTATTATCAGATGGTCAGAACTTCCTCCTGGCTCACAGTCAGAAATGTAATTACACCTACAGTAGAAGACAATCAATTCTACAGACACATTTTTTTTCTTTCTTCTAAGTTTGTTATGGTAGAGGGCATATTTGACAATAAGTTTATTGACAGGCAATATCTCTCTGATAAAATATATTGTTTAAACTTGTCTTCCTTTTTAGAATTTATGAATTTGCTATTTTAAATATCAAGAAATATTTTCCTATTAAATATGCATTTATTTATAAATACTAGTGAGCCAGTGCACAGAATTTGTACACATTGAAAGGGGTTTAATTAAAGGAAATAATTTTATAATGCTATTTGCCCTTTCTCTTTAATTCCATGTTTCCCCGAAAATAAAACATCCTCCGAAAATAAGGCTTAGTGCATGGAAAGATAAGACATCCCCTGAAAATAAGACCTAGCGCAACTTTGGGAGAAAAAATTAATATAAGATACTGTCTTATTTTCAGGGAAACAGGGTAGAAGTGTCAGAGATGAAAAAAATTAGTAAAATGTATATGAAACCCTTCCTCCTGTCAGAGTCTGGGGCACACCACGGGACCCAGAGTCAAGTCCCCACCCACCCACATGCACCCACATGCACCCAGGCCAGCACCCCACCATTGGGCTAGATCCAGACCCGGCCAGTCCCACCCTTGTCAAGCCAGACCAGGGCGGGGGTGTGTGCCTTGAGGTCTTCCATCAAGCCCTGCCAGGTGAGGGGCACGGCCTGAGGTCCCCTGTCAAGCCCTGCCTGGTGGGGGTGTGTGGCCTGAGGTCCCCTGTCAAGCCCTGCCTGGTGGGGGTGTGTGGCCTGAGGTCCCCTGTCAAGCCCTGCCTGGTGGGGGTGTGTGGCCTGAGGTCCCCTGTCAAGCCCTGCCTGGTGGGGGTGTGTGGCCTGAGGTCCCCTGTCAAGCCCCACAGGGGTGGTGGAGGGCACAGCCTCAGGTCCCTGTTCATTGCTTGTTAAGGCTTCTTATGGGAACTTGGCCTCAGCTGTGGATGCAGCCATCTTTGTGATGAGTGATGGTCAATTAGCATATTCCCTCTTTATTAGATAAGATATTGTCTTTATATTCATTGGCTCTGGAATTAACTCAAGATTTTACCACTAAATAAGAGAAAGCTAAAATACTGCATTACATATATTTTAGGTGTGCATCAAGTAAAGATGATAAAGAGTTTGGTTTTTTCATATACATCTAGTTTGGTCTTGCTAGATAACAAATTTAAAAGATTTGAGTGTCTCCTTTACAATAATTCAGTGTTTATTATAGGTCTCTAAGTCACTCAGCATATGATGTCGGGATGCTTAGCATAGAAACTACTTCACTGAAAATGTGACATAATTCTTTGCTGAACCAAATTGAAACAAACTGTGATATACACTTAAAACAAATCAATAATAATATAGGGTAATGACTGGTTCAATAGAAGTCCAAAAGATTGATATGGTAAAATAGAGCATGTAGTAACTAATGTTGAATGGGGAGTTAAGGTTTAACCAAAGAAGTTGCAATTGAACACATTCATAAAACATGTATTTTAGAACCTAATAGGAACTTTTTAAAAAAAAACAACACCAAACCTTTAAAATATTACTTCTTCGGCTGGCTTTTTGTGGGGATTTATTTTGTTTTTCTTCCTTCAAGTTTCTGATTATCATTTTAACTGATTTTGAGTTTGTAGCTTTACTTGGTATGGTTGCAATCACAATTATCACTTTAGCTGGGACCTTATGCAGTGAGAGCGCCTAAGAAATAAGACGAGGGCAGGAAAAGCCTGTGTCTGTAGTCGTTATTACAAAGCACATTATATTTCTATAGAGCCTGCTCACTTTTCACGCTCAGTGCCAACTAAGATTAGAAGCACTCTCATCCTGACTGTTCAGAATTTGTCAAGGCATTGCCATTGTTAGGATTAAACTCCAAACTGAACGGGCTCAAAGAGCCAATGACAAAATGCCAATCGCTTCCGTCTGCCGCCTCTCCCAGCTCACCAAGCTCCAGAAATAATGACTTCCTTTTATTTCCCCCTCTAACTCTCTCTCTCTCTCTCTCTCTCTCTCTCTCTCTCTCTCTCTCTCTCTCTCTTTCTCTCTCTCACACACACACACACACACACACACACACACACACACACACACAGGC
Source organism: Pipistrellus hanaki (assembly GCF_964339955.1). Classification (NCBI taxonomy): domain Eukaryota; kingdom Metazoa; phylum Chordata; class Mammalia; order Chiroptera; family Vespertilionidae; genus Pipistrellus; species Pipistrellus hanaki. The sequence goes on along the minus strand of NC_140507.1, from coordinate 39,339,642 downwards.
ATACCCACATGTAAACACACATGTGGCCATACGTAAGAGATACAAAGGATAGACATATGAATCATTTTAGAGTAAAAGTTGGGTGTTAGACCATTGCAGCAATGGTCTGCTTAAACTCTTGAGACCCCCAAACAAGTAAAGAAAGAGGAGGTCATTGTGACCGAAAGTTGCATTATGTTCTGTATCTTCAGTGTATGAAGGCATGTGCAACACATTTCAGCACTCCACACAAATATGTTCTAATGACTATTTATTAAAACATAAAGCAGGAAGCTAGACCATTTTATTGATACAGGACATTTCTGTCATCTCTGTTGTGCAGCCTTCCACAAACTGTCAGATCCTCTTCTGTTGCTGCCATAGAGCCCAACAAACTTACCAAGCTTCATACATGCCCAAACGTTTCCTCCTCTCCTCAGATCTGTACTCCACCTCTCCAACTTGCTGCTAGCCAATCCCGTCCACCCATTCACCAATATCTTGAAATTCCTGAATCCACAGAATTCTTTATCTTTAGAAGACCTCCTAAATGGATTTTAAAACCCTCCAACTTCTTGAATTCTCTGACTCTCTAGAGTTTCTTCTTTATTCATCTCTCCTTTTCTAACAACATCTAAATACTGCCCTCCTCAGAATTGGGCTTTGGCTCTCTGCTCTTCTCTCTCAGTATTCTCTCCCCCAAGTGATTTCACCAGTTCCCATCATGTCAAAGACCATGTACATGCTGATGACTTCCAAAAGTGTCAGGCCAACCAGTAACTCTGATGGCTATATGAGAGATATGGCAAATCTACCATGCCTAAAGTGAGCTCTCAATTTCTCCCCCAGAAACATATTCCTCCTGTAGGCTATCCGTCTACATAAATGGTACTCACATCCTTTTATTGCTCATTCTAGAAATATAAAGGTCATTTTTAGTTCTTTGGCATTCTTCATATTTTCCCCCAACCTTACCCAACAAATTCAACCACACCTATAAATTCCACCTCTAAAATATTTCCCCAATCTAAATATCCTCTCTATCTTCATTCCCACAATTATTCTGATTCAAGACAAAAATCACATCTCACTAGAATTATAACAATGACCTTTATAATGTTTCTATGAATAGCTTTATTGAATATATCTGATATATAAAAAGACTGGACATCCTATCTAATAAAGAGGGAATACGCTAATTGACTGCCCCACCCTCAAATATGGAAGCACCCACAGCCATAAAATGGAGGCACCCAGTCTACTCAGCCCCGCTGGGGTGGCAGGTACAGCAAGGTCAGAAGTCCCTGTTTCCAGAGTCCCAGAGTCCCTTCAGCCCCAGCCTCCCAGGGTCAGCCTGAGGCTCAGGCAAGCCTCGGATGGCAGCTTCCCAGCTGCCCAGGGCCTCCCGAGGCTCAGGAAACCAGGGACGGCAGAGACTTGTGCTGCCGGCAGTGGCAGCAGCAGAGGTGTGATGGGGGCATGGCGTTCCCTGATCATTAGGTCACCTCTCACCCCTGAGGGGTCCCGTTCTGTGAGAGGGGACAGGCCAAACTGAGGGACTCCCCCCCCCCCCCCCCTGCTCCAGTGCATGAATTTCTATGCACTGGGCCTCTAATATTTAATGTTTATAATTGGATCTCTCCATTCCTACCTCTGAACCCTACCTATCTATCCTCCACACTATAGTCAGAGTGATCTTCATTTTTAAAAATCTTTATTGTTGAAAGTATTACATATGTCCCCTTTTTCCTTCATTGACCTCTCCCAGTCCAACCCCCACCCCCACCCCAGGAATTCATCACCCTGTTGCCTGTGTCCATGGGTTAGGCATATATCTATACAAGTTCATTGGTTGATCTCTTCCCACCCACCTACCTTCCCCTGCCTTCCCTTGGAGTGATCTTAATGGAGCTCCTCATAAGGTCATTTTAAGGTCATCTAGAATTTTCTTTTTTATGTCTTCTCTACACTAATTAAGTAACTGTGTATTACAGTACACTTTTTATTTCAATTTTTCTTCTTGAAATATTTACATCATTTCTAAATATTCCCCATTTTCCTTATAGACCATTAAAATACTAATTAAATTAGCAGCATTATTTCAAATTAAGCTTTTCAGAAAAGCCTTTGATTTACGTTTAATAAGACAACTATTATTTTACTATCTAAAAATAAAATCCAATTATAGTTGCTAAGATATAATAATGCATTTCAATATACACTGGATGAGTTAACATAAAGGAAATACAATGACATATTTGTTTTCCTCTAATAAGTTCTAAATAACTTTTTTAACATTTAAGTAAAAAAAAAAAAACATTTAGATATAAATATTCTTACAATATGATTTTTTACTGAGAAATTTTTTTCTCCTGTTTTAAATACTGTTAATATATTGGCTTATATATAATCATATATGTATGTGTGTGTGTGTATATATATATATATATATATATATATATATATATATATATATATATATATCAGGTTAACCAAGAGTGGCATTTATCCCTCATTATTTTGTTAAAGATAGAAAAGTTGTCTGACTCTATTTATGCAATACTTATGAAAGGAAGAATACAGATGCCCTCTGACTCAGCAACATACTGCTATGAGTGCGCACAAAAGCCCATGTCTTAAACACACACATCTAAATATAAAGCAGCACTGGATAAATCAAGGGGAAAAGCAATCGTTCAAGTTATTTGACATTTTATGGGAACCAAATTGCAACTTCATTCTTTGACTAAACATTTTCTTGTTTGATACCAGAATTGTATTTGATAGAAACTGTAAAATGGAAATAGTGACCTGAGGCAATATAAAGAAAGTTATTTTACTTCAGCACAATCACTAACAATGTAATCTCATCAATGATTGCTATCTATCACATGTAGCAGACACCTTCCTTCACTATGGATTTAGGAAGAAAAGTGTAAATTACCTAATACTTTCAAACAAATGTCATTTGCATATTTTGTACCTGACTTATCTGTGTTAATCAAACATGTTTACTGAATTCAAGTACTTGTTTAGTTCTCTTGTTCTCTGTACTCATGCTAATAAGTACAGAAAGTTACTGTAAATAATGGTGGTTGTTCCAGAGTTTAATCTTTGTCTGTGTGAACTTAGGCAGCATGGTGTCACCTGGCGCTTTGTGGAAATTAAGTAAGGGTCCAAAATGAAGTAAGTTCGTCAGCATGGTGGCACCGTAGGAAATTTAGAGTGTGGCTCTAAAGGAAAGAAGCTGGCAATTTACTTACTAATAGGGTTCACAGGAAATCAAGGATGGAATGTCATAATTTATCATACAAACCAAGACACCACTAAAAGTGAAAGAGAATTGTTAGCACTTATGTCAAGACAAAAGAAATAAAGTGATACTAACCCACACAAAACAAGATGTAAGGTGACCCAAAGATATTTTCACCCTAAGGAAATAGAAAGTCAAGATCAGGATAAGAAGCTATAGGAGGGATGACTATTTCTCAATAGCTGTCAGGTAACAGGGACCTAAATAATTATCTCTAGTGATAAATGTGACAGGAAGTGCCATTCTGTGGTAAGGTTGCCAGATGAAGTACAGGAATCCAGTTACTTTGAATTTCAGATAAAGAACAAATAATTTCTTAGTATAAATATGTCTTAAACAATATTTGGGACATAGTTTATAGTTTTAAAAATTCTCATTTATCTAAAATTCAAATTTGACTGTGAGTCTTATATTTTTATTCCTAAGTCTGACAACTCTATTGGGGGTCCATGATGTGTTTCTAGATAAATTATTCTACTTGCAAGTATCATCAAGAAGGGCCTGTGTAGTTCTAAACTCGAGACTCCTTACAAGAACTACAGTTTTGGGTGTTTTTTGTTGTTGTTGTTACTTCCTAAAATGGGTTTACTCACTTCAAAAAAATAGAAAGACCCTTCTGAAATGCTTAGCACAAGATCCAAAGTTTAGAAGCTGTTGGTCAAAATGTAGGTGTACAGTAAGTGCCTGGGATTACTGAGTGACCCTCTCTGTGCCTATGTCAGGATTATACAAGAAAAAAGCAAAATGTAAAAATACTGAATGCACAAAAGGAAACCTCAACAGATGATGGTTTGGCTCAGCGGATAGAGAATCAGCTTGTGGACTGTGTGGACTGAAGGGTCCTAGGTTCGATTCCAGTCAAGGTCATGCTCCTCCACTGCCCAGGGCCCTGGTCTGGGTTCATGCAGAAGGCAACTAATTGATGTGTTTCTCTTGCATCGATGTTTCTCTCTGTCTTTCTCTCTCCCTTTCAGTCTCTCTAAATATCTATGGGAAAATATCTTCAGATAAGGATTAAAAATAAAAATAAATGGAGGGAGGGAGGGAAGGGGGAAGGAAGGAAGGAAGGAAGGAAGGAAGGAAGGAAGGAAGGGAGGGAGGGAGGGAGGGAGGGAGGGAGGGAGGGAGGGAGGGAGGGAGGGAGGGAGAGGGGAGGGGAGGGGAGGGGAGGGGAGGGGAGGGAAGGGAAGGGGAGGGGAGGGAAGGGAAGGGAAGGGAAGGGAAGGGAAGGGAAGGGAAGGGAAGGGAAGGGAAGGGAAGGGAAGGGAAGGGAAGGGAAGGGAAGGGAAGGGAAGGGAAGGGAAGGGAAGGGAAGGGAAGAAGGAAGGGAAGGGAAGGAAAGAAGGAAAGGAAGAAAGAAAGACCCAACCAAAGAGCCAGTACAAAGTAGGGTTATGTTCTGATGGGCCAAATTAGTCAGGTTTGAGTCCCCTAGTTCATTCAAACATTAGGAGCCCAGAACTCAGATCCTCAGTGGGAACAGAAACAAAGTCCAAAGCCAGAGGTCAGACAGAACTCTGTGAAACAGTCAAGAAAGTTCAAGATTCTGGTAAAGAAATAGAGGCAGGTTTGGGGTGACTAGGAAGAGAACAGGCAGGTCAGGATGATGCCCTCTACTAAGACTGGACTATCTATGACTTACTTTTATCAATCATTAAATGGAAGAAACATTCATCCTTCTGAATGGCTTTATTTATTACATCCAATATACTGCAGTTAGAATTTTTATATAAGGAATAGCCAACTGTAATATTTATAATAATTTCAATAATAGTAGTAATAACTAATTGGTATTCAGTTTCTTACTATCAACTGAAAATAAATTGAGCTTTTCTCTTGGCTTAATTTATTTAATCACCTCAACCTTATGATGTAAGTAACATTGTTATCTTAATTTTACCTTTCTATAAATTAGGTAGGTTCTCATATCAAGACAAGATGAAAACTCCAAAAGGTGAACAAGATCTATAAGAACCACAGTGCACAGCTCATGTCTGTGCCACAAAGACAACCTAGCTAGGTTGGAATTCCTCTAGCTTCATTGTTTCCTAGCTCTCTAACTTTGGGCAAGTCCCTTCATCCTTCTAAGTCATAATTTCATTTCATTTAGAAAGGGGGCAATAGTAGGGGTGCCTTACAATGTTATAAAAGTGAAATAATATATAAATGGTTTAGGATAATATATACCTGGTATACAATCAGTATGCAATAAATAGCAAATGCTGTAATTTAGAAAAGACTCGATATTAAAAAAGATGGAAAGGAAACAAAATTTGTTATTGTTGTAGTTGTTGCATTGATTCGTTGTCTTTATAGTCTTCTATTTCAGTATTCTATAAGGTCTACTTATGTGTCTGCAGAGATTTCTTCGTCTCTACCTGCAATCTATACCCTCTGATATTTGCTCAACAGAAAGCCTAGCTACCATATCAGGAGACAGAGTGGAGTGACTTGAGCTGGGTTCTGGCCAGGCCTGCATCTTCCTCTAGCCTCCACCATTACCCCATCTCTACCCACCCCACCCTCCTCTCCCCTCCCCCTAACACCCCAGGCAGGAAACAGAGGAGCGGCAGTGTCCAAGTCCAATATGAAGAAATACAAGGAAAATATATTTGCTCCTACCACTCCTAGACTCAATTGAAGAGCCATAAATATGACATTAAGGTTCTCCGATTTCCTAAAAGGGATGGGAAACATAATTTAGACATATAAGGGAACCGATACCCTGTAAGGTAAACTTTGACCATTGAGAGACAAAATTCAAGGAGGAACCAGTAGATGAAGTTTACAAACTTCCTGCCCCACCATGAACTTCTGAAAATTGCACTAGGATCATAGTACCTCTCCAGACACCACATGTGGGAAGGATTTTTTAGTGGTGAAATAGGTAGGTTTAGGAAATTTGAGGAATTAAGGGGTCCATGGAAAAAGCACAGGGCTACAGAGCTACAAGGGTACATTTCCATAGGAAAGGGGAGCGTTTAGCAGTAGGTGTGTTTCCATGGAATAAGGGAGCAGGGAGCCGGGACCGGTTTGGCTCAATGGATAGAGCGTCGGCTTGGGGACTGAAGGGCCCTGGGTTCGATTCCAGTCAAGGGCATGTACCTTGGTTGCGGGCATATCCCCAGTAGGGGGTGAGCAAGAGGCAGCTGATCGATGACTCTCTCTCATTGATGTTTCTAACTCTCTATCTCTCTCCCTTTCTCTCTGTACAAAAATCAATAAAATATATATTTAAAAAATAATAATAATAAAAAAAAATAAGGGAGCAGGGAGCTGCAGAAGGTGCACATTTACAGAATAAAGGGAAGGAAGCCCCTCATTCAGAGAGGGAAGAGGAAAGCCCAAAGGGAAAAGGAAAAAAATAAGGGAAAAGATGGAGGGAGCTCAGGAGTTGCCATAGTGACCAAATCAGAGGAGATAGTGACCAATCAGAAGGGATATCAAGGCCTTTATATACCTAAGGAAAAGGGACTTAGTGGGATGCTTTCACCCTCCCCACCTGGGAGTCAGTGCTTGTTTCTCAATAAATTTCTTCCTTTTACTATACCACCTTTCATCCATGGTTTCATTCTTCAACTCCACCTGACAAGAATCCAGGAACCATCCTGCCTGGAGGAAAACCATGCATTCCAGGCCAATTTTTCCATTTCAGTGTGACCAAGGCACTGGCTGAGTATGTTTTCTTGTAAAGGATATGGTCATCTCTGTCACTCAATAGCTTTATTTAATCTTTCTTTTTCTCTTTTTTATCTTACTTCTTTTTCCCCCTCTCTTACTGCCATTGGTTTAAAAAGATGGATAATGATAGGTAGGTAGGCAGGTAGTAGGTAAATAAATAGATAGATTAGATGATAGATAGATAGATAGATAGATAGATAGATAGATAGATAGATATTTAACACTGAGTGCTTTGCCTCAGGCAATTTTACTAGAAAATTCCAGCTAAGATGACTGGTAAGAAGAGTCGACCTAGAAAATGGATCTTCAAGGTGGAATGATGGAATAGATAATCGCTCTGTATTAAGGGCATCTTAGAGATCCCACTGCTGCAACTAGAATGAGTGGTATCACAAAAAATAAAGCTTCATGTGATTGATATGGGAGCAACAATAATTGGAAGAATTATGGTATATGTTCTATATGACATTGGAAGTTTTGCTAAAGAAAAAAATGACAGGTTCAGGACAGCTAATTGCCAGCTAAAGGAATATCATAAAAATCAATAGGTCTTTGAAACTTCACAAAAACTCTTGTCTTCTGTAGCTTCAGGGCACACTGTACAGGGAGTCAGGCTTGGGATCTAATTATAAGAGTGACAAAGCTGCAAAGGAAACTAAAAGTAAATCTCAAAGATCTCTTGTGTCAAATTATGGGCTCTGAAGAAAAATAATGGATGCAAGGATAAGAACATTTGGGTGGAGAATTTTGAGAATCTTGAACCTCAAAGTTGCCTGGTCAACAGAAGCAGCCCTTTTCCACTTATTAGAGAAAAGGTTCTTCTCTTGTCTGAATCTGTAGAGTAGATCCTAATTGTTGGCTGAGATGGACCACCCCTCTTGCCTGCACTTGAAAATATTTTACTTTAACAAGTTGTGGATTTTGGAACTTCTTTAACATAGGTGGAAAGAAATGGAAAGCACAGGGAAGTGGGATTATTAGAATAGATATGTTATGTAATATCTGAAAATAAAGCACCGGGCTATGCTCTCTAGGAAAACCCAGAAGACACTTTCTTTGTGAAGGCAATAAGGAATCCCAGGGGAGGGAGACCCTGGCATACTGAGTGGTAGCTGTCCTATGCAGGCTGGCATTCGGTGGGAAACATGTGGAAATGAGCCCCCTTCAACCACTTTATGTCACAGAGACCAAGCAAGGCTCTAACAAGATAATGAGTTTTAAAAACTGTAAATAAGTAACCATTGTAGTTTAAAAGTTTAAGCCATTCAGTGTACAAACATGTAAATATTATTAGCATTTGTCTTCTTGACTAAATGTTCCCATTCTATTGGGGGGGGAAAAACACACACACACACACACACAAAAAAAAAAAAACAGCTTCTTTCTTTCCAACTGATGTCAAACATCTATTTCTTCTCTCCCTAAAAATGAGCTTATGCTTGAACTTGTGAGAAATGCTCACCTGTCTGAATTTAAATAACTGACTCAGAGATAAAAGTATGACAAAAACGAGACTTTTAGTAAGTTCTGGAGAGCCTTTTTAGCTGCCTCCATCTCCCCCTATCTAGCTAAGGCAGGCACCTTGCGGGGAAGAAGGGGTACCTCCATGATGCTGGCCCATGTGCAAATTTCTTTGTTCCCATGTCCACTTTTCTCCTCCCTATATTCTGTTTGCCCTGGGGAAATGCAGCAAATTCCATCAAAAGCTGACCATGCTGAAGATGGATCACAGAGGTCCATTTCCTACAAATTGTATTGTAATATGCTACATAGACTACACATTTCATTCTTAGTTTAATGACTGTAGACACTAATGACCAAAGAAAAAGATGCTATGGTGATGTAACACTATGCATTATATATTTAGAACCACATAATTCATCATGAAATTACTAAAAGCTATTAATTGCTAAAATAATAATAATGGAAGAAAAATAAGTACTGCCTATAAAAGACTGCTAATTAAAATACTTTAATATAGTAAATTGATCATTAATAGTGTGTTTCATTTAATCAATGGGTAAATAAAGATAACTATCTGATCACAAGACACTTTGACACAACTTCAAGCATCGATCTCTATTGTGAAAACCTTGTAAACTTTTGTATAAAATAATTTAAAATGTAAGAAAGTTTTTAAACATGAGCTCCTTATAATTAGTAGCAATGATAAGATTCCTAAATGTCAGTGCTGGTAGAACCTAACCATTTGAAGCAATGTGGACATAATTACCAAAGTGGCATTAACGTGAGAGGAGCAATTAGAATATCTCCACCTAAGCTAAGTGTAGTAACAGCTAATATATATATCATGGTGCCCCAGAGGGACAATAGCTTGAAATTTTAATGGGTGTTGTTTAGTTTAATTTTATGAGCATGGAAATCAAGTTCCAGTCATTAGAAGTTCAAAGCAACCATCACAATTAAAAATTTTAGTCCCTCAATCAATTCCAGACCTAAGTCAGCTTGTAGATTCAGAATCTATTGATTAAATGGAAGATCCATTCCCTGAGGAAAGTTCTTGCAATATGACTACAAGTCTATTCTTCTGATCTTTCCATTTGCCATGATAACAAGGAACTGTGGCAGAGAAACCACATTATTTTTTGTTTTGTATTGTTTGCTTGTTTTACTTAGCTTTGTAGAGCAAAAACCATTATATTAGAAATAATTAAATAGAAATTACTGAAAATTACCCCCAATAGCCAAGGCAGTAAATTAGAAACAATTCTCATACAGTAAGGGACTGCAGAAATTAATGCCCTCACTAAAGGCTTGAGGGGGTAAGGTAATGAAACCCATCAGTTAATCTGTGAGACTCTACAAATAAAATAAAATATAAGTCATAATTAATCATGGTGGAATATTTATTATATTCTTAGCAAATTGGTGGCCTCAATTATAACTGCTTTGTGAGATGTGACTCTCATGTTGAACATGCCAACATGACATCTGGTCCTTAGTGAGGAAGCATTAATGTGGTCAATGTCTGTCTTTTCCTTAAACACAAAACCAAGAGAAATTGGAACAAATTTACATATTCATGGAAAGGGTAGCAGTACAGATTCACAGAAATGCCTTAAGGCTATGTAACTCTTGGGTTCTTTGTCCTAATATAATCTGCAGTAACTTGGCCTTTTTAATTCCACACACTGTATTGACACCATGCCAATGGTTCTGTCCTAATAAGACATATGTCACTGAAGAGTAGAAAATCAAACCCACAAACCTTAAGGCGCCTAGCATATTAGTTAAGTTATTAGAATTCCAATGATGTGGTGCATGTATTATATGTAAAGTAAAAAGTATATTAATATACTTCAAACTTCCCACAACTCAAAGGAGCATAGCCTGGGTAGGCATCTTGGATTTTGGAGGCAGCATTACTTTTGATTTTGGAGAGACTCTTGCTTCAACCATTTATATGGTGAATTTGAAGGAAAAAAAAGGAAGCGTGTTTTACAGTAATGGAGGATTCCGGTCTAAACAGGCTACCGTGATTCAGAACATACATCCTAGTGAATCAAGTGGTACTTGAAGTGTTCTTAATCTATAAAGATGTTATGTAGGAAGTTTGTGAAGTACATAAAAATCCTCCCTATGGACCAAGTTGCAAGTCAGACATTTGGATGTTAATTTAAAATGCGGAAACATAGTCAGAGGTACAAATATACATTGAATCCTGGGCAGTGGTGAAGGGTTTGGCCAGGTAACCAGGAGTTTAACAAAAATAAGGCTGAAAATGATGGGAAGGAGTCTTAGGGATAATGTATATGATAAAAGTGAGCACAAAATACAAAGATTCATGTGTCTCATGTTAATGTTATGGAGAAAACGTCTCCTGCAAAGAAAGCTCTCCCTGGCAAAGTCCAGATGGAGCTCTCTCCTCTGGTGTACACTCAGCCTCTGCAATGAACAGCAGGGCCATTAGAGCAAAGATGAAAGCTATGCACAATACTCAAGCTAAAGTAAGCCTTCACTGGTTCATATAAAATCTTGCCCTATAGCTTTTTAGACAATTACAACTTAAATAGGTGCTCCCTCCACCCAAATCTATAACACATTTATTATAGTATTATATTGCACTTATGTGTATTATATTGGATTAAATAACAATATACAAAACCACCATCCTTCTCAATGTTTATGCTTTACTTCTACACAACACACACATACTATTAATATATCTTGCATTCTTTCTGCCCACCAATGGTGTGATAACTGTGGTTTGCCAAACACACACACACAAACACACTGTGACTTGCTTATTGGAATGACCAAAAATTCATTCATTTACTTGTTCATCCATTCAAAAAACAGTGAATGAGCACCTTGTCCTGAGTCCTGTGCTTAGAATGGTAGATACTCCCTACCTGGAAGAGCTCCAAGTGGGAGGAAGGGACAGACAAGAAGATGGGCAGCATGAGTAATCTGAATAGTGTCAAGATCGACCTTGACACAAGGCACTGAAGAAGCACTTCAGTTTATATCTCTACTGTGAATTAAGAGCTTTTACTCTTCACAGTTTAAGTAATGCTGCCATTACTTCATCCATAACTGTCTCAAAGTAAACTCAATTTTCAAGTGTATAAATGCAACTGTCTAAATATAGTATAACAAATAGCTTCTCATTGGTATTCTTCCTAATGCCAATAGAGATTAGAGAACAACCTGACCTTTCTCACAAAGTCTAAAGCATCAGCTATAATCCTCTGGAAAAATAAAGAGCAGAGGAACAGAAAATAGTGTGGTATAATCACACATAAATAAATTGTTTCTACATGATCTTAAAATAGGTTTGTTCAAATAGTTCACAATTGTTTCTCAAAGATGATCTAGCCATAAAGTTGGCAAAATAAGAGGGGTGTAAATCAAATTCTTTTGCAAGATTTTTAAAATTAATACTGTGTTTTAGTGAGCTTTCAATTAGCAAGGCTTAAGGACTAAAAGTATGCCCATTTGAAAAAAAAAAAAACACACACACACACACTAAAACCACTGTTAAGTCTTAGTTTAGTCAAATAAGTTTAGTAAAAGTGCCCTTTGGGCTTTTTACAAAGATATTTTCACTTAAAATTGAAATGGACATTTCAGAGTGGTGAGCCCAAGACAGGAGGGAGAGCATGAGGCACTTGAGAAACTCAGGGAAGAAAGGGAATGCCCTTTGGAGGAGAAGTATCAGGATCTAGATTGTGATTTGTCTGTAGTTGGCTGCAATAATAAGAGCGCCTATCTACCAGAAAAGAAAAAAAAAAAAAAGACCTCCTGATATAGGCAGTAAGCAAGTGAGTTCTGGAACCAGATTTCTGCATTCAAACCCAAGCTCTGCCACTTCCAAGCTGTGTGACCTATAGCTAGTTCCTTGGGAGGTTAAGCTAGATTAGAGGTAATAGGATTTTACCTTATTATGTTGGAGACCTAAAAACTAAAGTTTAGAAGTGAAAAATGACTTTTTAAAATCATGCAAGTGGTAAGTGGAAACAAGCAAGACTGTTCTGTCTAAGCAAGACAACAGATCCAAGAAAGCACAAAAGCTTCCCAGACATATATTTGTGGGAAAGAGACAATATTATAAACTAGAGCAGAAATTTAGTAAACAAAAATATCTGATTTAAAAAGCTACTCAAAAGAACTATGATTCTAACTTAAAGAAATTGTGAAAATATAGATTAATATCTGGAGCTTCAGAAGTTGTGTTCATAGAATTTTTACTAAAACAGAGGAAAGAGGTCTGATAAATGCAGAGTCTAAAATATACATAAATTGCAGACATTATAATTAGACATTTGGCACCATAGAGAAAACACTGTAATTCTCCTATATTACAAAAGGAAGAAAGAAAATAACCTGAAGGTTAGGTGAATTTTTCCAGAGCACATCATGCTCTTCTCAAATCATCAGAGACCCTTAATCCACTGGCATATAACACATTTGGCCCATAGGAACATAGCTCTATTTGGAGCACTCTGGCCAAGTGTCTACAAAGTAGAAATATTCCAAATACTTCAAATTATAACTAAGTGGTATTAGTCTTTTTTTTTTTTCATACTGAGACTTAGCTGGAAAATATAGCCCAATTTTTGCTTCTATCTCCTTCGCTCTCCCCACGCAGTCACATCATTTGCACGATTATAGATGCCGTTCCGCTGTGTCAGCGATTTCCTTTATGCAGCCAGCTTCGCAAATGTTTATGAAACTAGTTTTTTGGGGGGGTAAGTATATTTTAAGCTGAAACACAGCAAGTAAAATCCCATCACTTGAGAGCAATTTCTTTTATCTACCTTGCAAAATGTGATGTGAATATATAAAAAGATACAGAGTAATTTAAAGCATATGAAAAGGAAGTACAGAAAATGCAAAAAGGGATGGATGAAACTGAACTGAACTCCAGATAAATTTTTCTTTGAGATATGAGATTTGGTGATGTATAGAGGGCGTCCCCAAAATATATACACTTTTAATAATTATAAAGACGGTTTTTATTAAAATACATTTTATTTTAAAAATTGAGCTTTTGACTATTAAAGTGCGTATACATTTTTGGGGCACCCTGTATTAAAAAAAAATAACAATGTACCCATAATATTATGTGACATTGAAATCAATGGCATATGCACAAAAAGGGTGAACTAACATTTTGGGTCTGCAAAGAAGCCTATAGGATAATGTCCTTTAATAAGCAAAAAAGAAAAAAAAAAAAGTGAGGCCAAGATAAGAATTGTTAAAAATCTGACCACATCGCTTGAAGTCTATTCACAAGTTTTCACCATATGCAAAGAGAAAGACTGAAATATCTCTATTCTACACACATTTCTTACCACTGCATATATTACCACTCCACATATTTGTTCAGAAAAGCATGTAAAAAGACAATTGTACAATCCCAATTAGTTTAAGCACAACAAGAGCAAACCTGGAGAATTTGTTTTTCAAGGTTGATTGCATTTAGGTAGGGAAGAAGGAAGAAGGAAATATTATTTCTACAGATTTCTGAGGATTCTGCAACTGAGACTACAAATAGTTCCAAAAATATTAGAACAAATGGACAGAGATGGTAAACGGAAAGATATTTAGAAAAAGTTCAAGAGACTTTAATTAAATAACATGTTCAACTATGAATAAAAGCTGAAGGCACCTTAATAAACCAATTAAGAGGAGAGGATCCAAGATGGCTGCTCGGGTATACACCTAGCCGCAGCAGCTCACAACAATTTCAAGAGAATACAACTAAAATGTAGAGTGGACATTGCCCAGAGCTACAGGTAGTCGACTGACTGAAAACTCTACAATAGGAAGGAGGGAGAAAACGAGAAGGAAAATCAGAGGAGCTGAAAAAAAGCCTAAGGTACGGAGACATGCGGCGCGCTCGCACGCACGCGCGCGCGGAGAGGTCGCAGCCGGAGAGGAGGAGAGGGCTGGGTGCTGCCCGGCGTTCCCTAGCAGGAAGGAAATAGAACCTCCAGCCTGGGCTGAACCCCCGAACCGGCAGCGCTGAGCCCCAAGTTATGGGCCAGACCCTGGGGACCCAGGCTCCGGCAGGGGGAGACAATCCCGGGGGACGGCGAAATGCAGGGCCCCCGGAGTCGCGCGCACATGGCGCGCAGAGAACTGAATGTTGACTCTGATGCTGGATTACCCTAGCCGGAAGAAACAAAGCCTCCGGCGGCAGCTCTGAGCCTCAGTCCAGACCGCCCCGAACTCCAGGTCTGGGCCAGTCCCTGGGGACCCAGGCTCGGGCAGGGGGAGACGGAGCTGTGAGGTGGAGTCCTGGGAGCTCGGCGAAAGGCCGAGCCCCTGGAGTCGCGCACACTGTGCGCAGAGGACTGTCTGTTGACTCTGATCCTGGACTCCCCTAGTGGGAGGGAGAAAGAAAGCTCCAGACTGGAGGAACGCCACGAGGAGCAGGAGCCCCTGCCGGACACCGGCCAGCCGGGCGCCAGCAAGGAGCCCGGCGACGGGGCCCCCAGGGAGGGGGGGGTGCCCCTGAGCCTTCGACTGCTGAGCATGGGCAACGGAGCCAAGGACGGGGGCTGCTTCCTGGGCGGCGCCGACCCCGGCAACAGGCTGGAGCAGCGCGGGAGCCCGCGGAGAACAAAGGGGTGCCACAGGCCAACCTGCTGAGCTCCCAGGACAAGGAGGAAGAAACCAAAGAAGTTCTCAATGTGAAGAAATCAAGTGAGAGCAAATGATAGTAAAATTACTTAAGAAAGAATACAAAGAAGATCTTGAAAAATCAAAGACTAAGTCAGAACTCAACGCACCAGCCAACATTGCAACATAAATGCGTTTTGTTTTGTTTTTTTTTAAAAAAAGAAAAAAAAAAAAAGAGAAAAAAGGGACAGAATGTTGGAACAGCAGCGACCAGGCCTAGAGTGGCCAGGCACAAGGCAGTGGCAGCTGGGCCCGGAGCAGCAGTGGCCAGGCCCCAGAGCAGCAGCAGCCAGAACAAGACCATCAACGGCCAGCACTGGAGCAGCCAGACCTGGGGCAGTGGCAGCCAGGCCTGAGGCAGAGGCGGCCAAGCCCAGGGTGGCCAGTCCAGGAACACCCAGACACGGAGTGGCTGGGCCCGGAGAAGCCGGGCCCAGAGCAGCCGGGTTGGGAGCAGCCAGGCCCAGAACAGCAGTAGCCAAGCACGGAGCATCCAGGCTGGGAGCGGCCAGGCTTGGAGCAGCCGGGTCGGGTGTGGCCAGGCCCGGAGCAGCGGCTGCCAGGCTGGGAGCAGCCAGGCCCGGAGCAGCTGGGTCTGGTGTGGCCAGGCCTGGAGCAGCGGCTGCCAGGCTGGGAGCGGCCAGGCCCAGAGCAACAGCTGCCAGGCTGGGAGCGGCCAGGCCCGGGGCAGCCGGGTCTGGTGCGGCCAGGCCCGGAGCAGCGGCTGCCAGGCTGGGAGCGGCCAGGCCCGGAGCAGCAGCTGCCAGGCTGGGAGCGGCCAGGCCCGGAGCAGCCGGGTCTGGTGCGGCCAGGCCCGGAGCAGCGGCTGCCAGGCTGGGAGCGGCCAGGCCCAGAGCAGCGGCTGCCAGGCTGGGAGCGGCCAGGCCCGGAGCAGCCGGGTCTGGTGCGGCCAGGCCTGGAGCAGTGGCTGCCAGGCTGGGAGTGGCCAGGCCTGGAGAAGCGGCTGCCAGGCTGGGAGCGGCCAGGCCCGGAGCAGCTGGGTCTGGTGCGGCCAGGCCTGGAGCAGTGGCTGCCAGGCTGGGAGCGGCCAGGCCAGGAGCAGCGGCTGCCAGGCTGGGAGCGGCCAGGCCCGGAGCAGCCGGGTCTGGTGCGGCCAGGCCTGGAGCAGTGGCTGCCAGGCTGGGAGTGGCCAGGCCTGGAGAAGCGGCTGCCAGGCTGGGAGCGGCCAGGCCCGGAGCAGCCGGGTCTGGTGCGGCCAGGCCCGGAGCAGCGGCTGCCAGGCTGGGAGCGGCCAGGCCCGGAGCAGCTGGGTCTGGTGTGGCCAGGCCCAGAGCAGCGGCTGCCAGGCTGGGAGCGGCCAGGCCCGGAGCAGCAGCTGCCAGGCTGGGAGCGGCCAGGCCCGGAGCAGCCGGGTTTGGTGCGGCCAGGCCCGGAGCAGTGGCTGCCAGGCTGGGAGCGGCCAGGCCCGGAGCAGCAGCTGCCGGGCTGGGAGCGGCCAGGCCCGGAGCAGCCGGGTTTGGTGCGGCCAGGCCCGGAGCAGCGGCTGCCAGGCTGGGAGCGGCCAGGCCCGGAGCAGCCGGGTCTGGTGCGGCCAGGCCCGGAGCAGCGGCTGACAGGCTGGGAGCGGCCAGGCCCGGAGCGGCCGGGACCAGAGCAACCGGGCCCAGAGCAGCCGGGTCGGGTGCGACCAGGCCTGTAGCAGCAACAGCCAAGTCCAGAGCAACTAGGTCGGGAGCGGCAGTGACCAGACCCGGAGCAGCTGGTTGTGGAACGAACCAGAGCAACAGAGGCCAGGCCCGGAGCAGCCAGGCCCGAAACAGCTCACTTCTCACCTCTACCTGCCCACGGCTGCCTCTCAGACATGGCTGGAAACTTTTGCAGGAACTTGAGGGTCTGCTGAATCAAGTGATGAAGGCTTAGATCTGGATGTGTTGAGTTAGTATAGCGCTGGGGTGTTGATCTGTGAGTGCCTTGGGTGGGGCCTGGATGAGGCTGGTTGACCTATTTGAAAATGTCTTTTGTGTGAAGTGTATCATTGGGCATGTGGAGGTATTATTGATATGAGAAAAGGCTAAGTAACAGATTTACTATCTGAAAAGGGATTTACTATCGGGGAAAGGGAGGGAGGAAGAGACTGAACATAAACTGTGCACCTATGGATGAGGACAATGGGGGATGGGGAGGGGGCAAAGGGTGGGGTGGGAACCTGGTGGAGGGGGGAGGAAATGAGGAACCTTTGTAATGATATGAACAATAAAGATTGATTTAAAAAAAAAAATAAAAAAAATAAAAAAAAAATAAAATAAAAAAAATAAATAAACCAATTAAATCTTCACAAGTTGCTCTTCTGTGTGATCGGATATTTAAATAATACACAAAAGGAAGTACCAGCATAACAAAGACAGAAGTGCAGACATGTTGGTTTAGACTATGTGACAGGCAGAATAATAATCTCCAAAGATTTTCACTTCCAATCCCTAGAACCTGTGATAATATGAATCTGACATAGCAGAAGGAATTCACAGATGTTATTAAATTGATATGGAGATAGCAACCATGATTATCAAGGTGGACCCAATCTAAGCACCTATTGTTAGAGGTAGAGAACCTTTCCCAGTGTGGTCACAGTGACATATGACTACAGAAGTCACGTGTGATGTGAAGAGTACTCAGTCTGCCATTGTTGGCTTTGAAGATTGAGTAAAGAAGCAGAAAATGTGGGTAGCCTCAGGAAGCTGAAAAAGATAAGGATTCCCCCCAAAAAGGAATGCAGGCCTGCCTTTACCTTCTAAGCCCAGTGAGGTTCATGTTGGACTTTTAACCTACAGAACAATACGATTTTAAACTTGCCTTATGTTAAGCCACAAAGTTTGTTACAACAGCAATAAAAAGTAACATACACTATAACTAACTGAGCTTGGGTTTAAAGAAACATTTTAAGAACAAAAGAAAGGAAATTTAAGCTGTATTCTGAGTACAACAATATAAAAGAAAAAAAGTAGTGCCAAAATTAGGAAATGACAAAGGACAAGGAGGAGGAGAACGGACAGAAGAGCAAAATGAATGGAGGATCTGTATGCTAAACTGCTTTAGTTTTGAGTTTTTCTTTATGAGAAGTTCTAACTATTTGTAAGGATTAATATTCCATGATACTGATTCTTTTATTTCTGATTAATGGCCTTGCAAAGAACAAAGAGAAAATACACTTTTTTAATTGAATAAAATCCATTTGGTCTCACAATTACGTGATGAGCGCATTCAAGCTTTCTATAAACCTAAGTTACTTTTTACCTTAAAAATATTTTCAATTTCAGCATTCTAAGAATGGTTTCAGTTACCACTGATTATTTTTAACAATGCTAAGAAAGATTAAAATAATAAGAAAACAGAAAAATGATGGAATTATTTAGAAAGACTATGAAATAGCAAAACAAATCATCACTATTGTATCATCCTTCGATTTTCATATTGAGTTGACCAAAGTGTTATGTCATTATCATTTAAGAAAAGTTATAAGACTGGAAATGCAATCTTTGTTGTCTGCTTTTAGCTTTCATTGAACTCAGTTGAAAATGCAGAAATTTTATTTTCTCCTCATCCTGACAAGAGAAGAAAATTGACAGAGGATGATGATTCACAATTATTGGGTGACTCAGAAGATGAATGTAAAGTGACAAACAACAGCTCTAGACTAGAATGATGATTATGAGACTAATAGTGTAAGTGAAATAAATCTCAGACTATGAGTCTTTCTTCAGATGATGATATCATATATAAATTTTCTCAAATTCAAGATCAATGAGTGAATAATACTTTTAAAGACAAAAGAGAAATAAATATAGAGTGTTCTTATTCACTTAATCATTTAACAGGAGGACTTAATCATGTAATATTTTGGGACAAGTACCAGGACAATCTCATTTTGCTAAAAGAGCAGGTGACAATATTCTTTCATCTTTTGTGGTCTTATGGTTTGTAGGTAGAAAAATGCTGAGAACATATAAGTATACTAAATAAATAGAAGAAATTAAATTATGTAAAATAAAAAAGTGGATTCATCATTATCATCTGTGTTCATAAATCTAAGGACGAACATGTTCAGCAATTAGTGAACACAGAAAATGGCCATCTTCAGCAAATATATACACTGTCAAAATTTCAAAAGCTTCTTCAAGTAATACATTTTGGTGATGTAAGTGTAAGAAGAACCAGATACAATGATAAGCTGGGATCCACTGGAGATGTATTTAAAATCTGAAATCAGTATTTACAAGATAAATATGTTCCAGGTACATGTGTGACAATTGATAAACGTTAACCTTATTAATGCTTGAGCAGTACCTATCTCAGGTTTATGTACATGCCAAAGCTAGAATATAGGAAATAAATATTTAGGTTTCTTCTATGTAAATAGTAATTAAAGTTTCACACAAAGTTGTTTTCACTATTTCTCTATTCTTACATCTGTTACATGGACTAAAAGGATAAATGGTGAAAAGGATCAATTGGTCTCAGATTAGGCAAAAATGGTGATGAGACTGAACCTTCATGCTGAACTCTGTGGGGCAGAGGGAGGTCCCAGGCAGCAGGGACAGGGGTGTGATGGCCTAACAAAAGCATCTCTTCCCCTCAATGCCTGAAGTCAAGGTTGTGTGGTCCATACTTCTCTTTTTTACTCTTCTTCTCAACCTCTTGCTAAACTTAAGATGTGTGTTTCACTCTTTGCTCTTATAATAGTCCTTGAGGAAAGAAGTAGTACTAATTTCTCTCACTAATTTTAGCAAAGGAATTATATTGAAATCCAAATCAAAGAACTAAAGTAGAGCGTGTCAGCAGTCACAGTTTAAATTGAAAATTTTCAATAAGAAGAAAATGATAGAAAGCACAAACTTCCCCCATTAAGTTGCAAACTATGATTATGTATTCGTTTTCAAGGGCTCCCATAACAAAGAACCACAAAATGTGTGGCTTAAAATAACAGACATGTATTCCTAGAGGCTGGAAGTCTGGTTTTAAGTGTAGTCAGGGCAGTTGCTTCTGAAATGGTCTGAGAGAGAATTTAACCCAAGTCTTCTCCTAGCTTCTGGTGGATGTCAGCAATCCTCAGTGACCCTTGTCTTATGTATACATCTCTCTAAGCTGTCTGTCTTCATAGGGCTTTCTCCTCTTTGTGTATCTGTGTTTCTGTGTCCAAGTATCTGTCTTCTCTTAGGGGCACTAATGACTTTGGATTTAGGAACCATCCTAGTTCTGTATGACCTCATTTTAAATTGATTCCAATAGCAAAGTCTCTATTTCCATATAAATTCACATTTACAGGTGCCTGGTGAACATTAATTGAAGGAGGCACTATTCAACCCAGTACATATTATTTTTGTCAAAAACAACCCATTGATGCTGGAGACATATAAGCCCTTACATAGAAATGTAGGAATTACAAAGAGAACATTAGATCATTTATAAGGAGGAAGAGTCCAATATTTTAATAAGAGTACTTAGAAACTATAAATTCAGTAAATAATATAATCGGAAGATTATTTTTAAGTCTTGGTTAAAGCATCAAATAGCTTTTGAGAAATTGAAAATAACCTAAAATTTCATTTGAAATGTTTCATGTCAAAAAGAGGGATAAGATGCTACTCTTTGTTTCTGATTTTCCTCCCCAGGGCTTACCCCTCCCTCTGGTGGGCAACATCAAACACTGGCTGGTAATGATCAAGCCCAAGATGTTTAAGAGCTCAAGGATTCATTTGATCCTGCACGTTACTAGAACTTGGAATAGTATTCTGCTCCCAACTGGCTTCCCTATCGAAATATGGATTTCTTCATGTTAACTTCCATTTCTGTTTTACCAGTGGCCTCCTGTTTCCACAGTGTGCAAGACACAGAGGGGTGAACTGTCAAAATACTGTGTATGGAATAACACTCACGAATCCTGTTAACGGTAATGGGACCAAGGCGAGGAGTCCCCTGTCACTGTGGAGCCACTCTGTCCTGAAATGCTCCAATTTATTATTGGAAGTTTTTAAGTTAATGTCATTATCAGAAATGAGGTAAAGGCAACTAATTTTATTTCACATTTTTCTCCTAGCAATTATTCATTCTTTACCGGTAATATATAATTTAGAAAAGAAGAAAACAGAAGCCTCTTTCTCTAAGAAAAGCACAAATGTATTTGTTTGGGCTCCTGTGCAGACTGCACAGCAGGAGGTGACACAGTCAGAGGTGAGTTCCCCCTGGTGCAACCTGTGTGGCATCTTACAGTCTTTTGTGATATTTCATATGGTTTCTGCTAAAATCTACTTCAGAATTATCCCCTGCCTGGATGCATCAAGGGCATGAGGCTTTTCATTTTTACAAAACCCTGGTGATCACCCCTTGCAGTCTGCTGGTAAGTAGAGAAGCCTGCTAGACCGAAGCACTTGCTATTATCTGATTTTCGAGGGAAGCTTTTTGGACTGTTATATGCATTAATTGACATCTCCCTTGTAATAGGTTCTTGTGCCAGTGAAAAACCCTCAGAAGTTGTACTGATCAACAAACCATGAAGATGATTCCTCTCCGAGTCTTCCAGCCAAAGGAAACCGGAAGCCGCTCACCTTGAATAGAATGGATGACTGAAACTTTGTCCTCAGAGTACTTGGTCTTAAAGAAAATGACTGCCCTGATGATGAATTGGATGGTTCCCTTCTTTCTACTGCAGCTACCACAAAATTCTTTCTACAAAGTGTTCATGAAGTTCTTTTGGAATTGATGTTCAATTGCTGATCCAAACAGTTTATACCACGAAACTGTATTGGCTTTACCTTGTAGTCCAGCCCCTTGTCTTGAGGTCAGTTTTGAGCAGACCTACACCTGTTCCCTGCCTATGCAGCCTGACCGCACCCACCTGAAGTACACCTTGGAATTACTGATTGCCTGCCTCCTGCACAACCGCCCCTGCGCCCTGGCCAACTGGGGATCAAGCCCACAACCCAGGCATGTCCTCCCAACCAGAATCGAACCGGGGACCCTCCAGTCTGCAGGCCAATGCACCATCCACTGAGCCAAACGAGCTAGGACTCCAAGGCTCTTTTCATGCCAAACCTCAAGAAAACCATGAGAACCCACTGGCACTCACATCTGTCGAATCCAGAAATTTGAGGGAATTAACCCGTATCCATGAACTCATCCCTTGACTAATGGGGAATGGGAACCAATTGATAACTGCTTTCCCTTTTGATTCCTTAGACAGAGAGTTGTCAGACACATGTCATAGGCCCCAAAGACCTAAGGGATTAGAGCAATGTCACCCCCACTGTAGGCAAGCCCATAATGCATCTGTGTTGTTCCCCTTAGATCTTTTTTCACGTCTCATTCCTTGTACTCTGGTGAGCCAAGCGAAGCCCAATGAGTTTTAATAGTAAGTAAGAAAGTATGAAGCATAAACTTTTTTGCCACAAACCCAACAGATTATGTTGGCTAATTCAAAATACTGAAAAGTTGAAATATAATGTATTTCAGGATTAACCACAGTGCTATTAATAGCAGAGAGAATTTGAAAAATTAATAATACTGCATAATAAAATGGTAAATTCTTATCTTTTACTTTGCTACATTAGTAATTCAAACATGGTTGAGCATAGTATTATTTAAAATATTGGCAAGTCAATAATGCAGCATGAGTAAAAATATTATTAGCAAAGTTCCTAATGTGTAATATTGTATTTTCTACTTACTTCCTTTCAGATACAAGTGCAGAAAGTGGAAAAGTTTTTCATTAAATAATGCAAAATTCTATACTCATTATATTGAAACCTGAAAGACTTCTGAGGACATAAACATATACTTTCCCTCCCTTATAAAGGATAACAAAGAATGAAACATAGATAATTCATAATGTATATAGTGGTGATGCTTATTTTCATCGATGCAATAGAAATATGCCAAATAGTCTGGGATAGAAATGTAACAAAATTAAAATTATCACATTAAAAGCCATTTGGATTAATTATGCTATTCTTAATATCTCTGAATAACTGCTATTTTATTAATATATGTTTGAAAGTTTCCGGCTATGGACATGATAGTAGAAAAATAAAAGCCCAGAGAGTCCCAGTATTGAGTGAGCTTCCCTGTCGGTAATTCTGCTTAAAATAGGGCTTTGGTTCACAAGCCTATTTGTGAAGCCACTTGATAACCTTTGTGTACAGCAGGGTGATTCAGGGGTGCAAAGCAAGGTTTGTGTTGTAAGTCTTTTTAAAAGCAACTTTCCATAAATATAGAAATGCAATAGAAAGTTGAGTAGTCACTTATAAGGACACTTATAAATCAACTAGACCAGGGGACAGACACAATATTACTTACATAAGTGGTTCACATCAATATGTCACCACCCCTAATACTGTATATGTAACTGCAACTCAGAGCCTTTGAAAAGATTTTAACTTACACAATTATCATTCCTTCCTCTACCTCAAGTGATCAAAATTTCCCTTGCGGATGTTACATACCACTAAATATAAGGTTGCTAAGCATATGCCAACAGACAAGAACAGATACCCAACAGTGGGCCTGCATATTTAGTACAAAACACACATGTTCATCCCACAGGCACTTGCTTAGGCGAGAAAATAAGCCAGAGTGTTAATTTCCAAATGCTCAGATATTTTTCAAAGTATCAAAAAAATAAGGCAAATAAAGTTTTAGGATAAGGAATGAGGGTTTTTTTTTGTTTGTTTTTGTTTTGTTTTGTTTTGACCATTTTATGAAGCCTCACATTTCAATTTAGTTTAGTGGCTATACAGAAATGCCACTCTGGCTATATTTAATTCCTGCTATTTAACTGCAAAAGTTTAGACAGAATGTTGCATTTATAGTGAGTAGCTCTGCAAAGTCAGTTATTTTAAGGAGTTATGCCTTACACAGGTTTGCCTCTCCTGAAATGAGAAAACATGGATTTGTCTTTTCAAATCAAGCCCCAACAGGGTCTTAAAATTAAAAATAATGTATTGCCACCTTACAGCTGTTAGATTGTTTTTTATCACAAAGCTGAGAGATAACAACAAGTATGTAGAGAAAACAGGATTTCTATACAATGTTGGCAGGAAAATAATTTGGTGCAACCACTATGAAAAACAGTACAGAGTCTTAAAAAACTTAAAATAGAACTACCATGATCCAGCAACCCCACTTCTGGGTACAAATCCAAAGGAAACAAAATCTCAAAGGGAAATCTCTGCCATGCTCACTGCAGCATTACTCACAAGACATGGGAATAATTTAAGTGTCTGCCAATAGATGAATGCTTAAAGAAAATGAAATATTATTCAGCCATGAGGGGAAAAAAGGGAACTGATATTTGCAACAATATAGATGAATCTCGAAGGCACTATGTTAAGTAAAATAAGCCAGAGAAAACAAATACTGTATGATTTCTCTTGTATGTAAAATCTTAGGGGAAAAAAAAAAAAAAAAAAAAAAAAAAAGTCAAACTTACAGAAACAGAGTAGAATGGTAGTTACCAGGATCTGAGTGTTAGAGAAAATGGGGAAATTTTGATCAAAGGGTGTAAGATTTAGTTATGAGTATGTTCTGGAAACCTACCATACAGTATAGTGACTGTAGTTAAAAACATTGTGTTGGCCCTAACTGATTTGGCTCAGTGGATAGAGCGTCGGCCTGCGGGCTCAAGGGTCCCAGGTTTGATTCCAGTCAAGGGCATGTACCTTGGTTACAGGCACATACCCAGTGGAGAATGTACAGGAGGCAGCTTATTAATGTTTCTCTCTCATCAGTGTTTCTAACTCTACTCATCTCCCTCCCTTATATATTTTTTAAATAAAATAAAAATAAAAACATTGTGTTTTAAACAAGAAATTTGCTAAGAGAAGAGATTGTAAGCATTCTCACCACACACAAAAAAGAAATGTTGCTTATGTGAGGTGATGGATGTATGAATCAAACTGATGTAGTAATCATTTTACACAGTATATATACATATTAAATCATCATGTTGTACCTGTTTAAATATATAAAATTTAATTTGTCAGTTATACTTCCATAAAGCTAAGAAAAAGAAAAATTTTTTTAAGAACACACTAATTTCTGAGTACCTGAAAGTTTCTTTTACAATATACCTCATGCTTTTCAACAATTTAGGGGATTTAAATGATCGAATGTAGGCAGTTACCAAGCATTCCATCATTTATTTATATTTTTAATTTCCAAATTTATCTATATTCATATGAAAACATTACAAAGTAATTCTAAAATATAAACTCTGTCCTACACTATTTTTTGCCTATTTTTTGGAAATAATACCACCACAATAATACAAGTGGAGAACTTTGGTGTTTTATTTAAGTTCTTCATCACTGATGCTGGAAACTGAATATGGGTAAATAGCCAAATTTTTATAAATGAGTCCTTCTTATATCCTCTTACATTTATCTCCTACTTTCTATCCCTGGTGTCACTATCCTGCATTAGACTCCTGTCACATCACCTAATTTACAGAAACCTCTAACTGATGGCTCCTTCTCTGGGAGCAGGGACAGGAGCCAAATCCATTGCTTACAACACCAGCAAATGAATCTTCTTAAACAAAGCTCTGAATGGATCCCCAACCTACTGAATGAAATCAAATCAGACCCTTCATGATACAGGCCCATCCAGCTTCCGACCCTTTCCCTTTACATCCCTGTCAAGTACAAAAACTCCAGCCAACACAGGTTTGACCACCATTTAACAATCTTCTCCTACCCGAAACCGGTTTGGCTCAATGGATAGAGCGTCGGCTTGGGGACTGAAAGGTCCTGGGTTCGATTCCGGTCAAGGGCATGTACCTTGGTTGCGGGCATATCCCCAGTAGGGGGTGTGCAAGAGGCAGCTGATTGATGACTCTCTCTCATCGATGTTTCTAACTATCTCTCTCCCTTCCTCTCTGTACAAAATCAATAAAATATATATATAAAACTTTGGGGGGGGGGGGAACAATCTTCTCCTATATTTATCTCCTACTAGAGGCCCAATGCACAAGATTCATGGGTGGGGAGGAGACCCCTAGCCCATCCTGCACCCTCTCCAATCCGAGACCACTTAGCGGATGTCCAACTATAGATCGGGCCTAAACCAGCAGTCAGACATCTCTCTCACAATCCGGGATGTCTGACTGCCTGACTGCCCCCAACTGCCCCCTCTCTGCCAGCCTGGTCACCCCCAACTGTCCGCCCCCTCCCCTATAGCCTGGTCGCCCTACACAGCCTGCTGTTCAGTCATTTGGTCCTGCCTCACTAACCCCCCCTGTTGTCCTGATCACCCCACGCATGCTGCTGTTAGGTTGATACTGGGATGGCCTTCTGGACAATTTGCATATTCCTCTATTATTAGTATAGAAGAGCTTTTACTGGAAAGGTTTCATGTGCTTATAATTCCACTTTTTTAATACTCCAGCCTCTTTAAATCCTGATAATGCTTTAAGAACTAGTTCCTGGGCTACCCAGCAATGCTTGATAGTATTTTCCATGTAGTTTACATGAACAGCGATTACCATATTTTCCTGTGTATAAGACACTATTTCTTTTCTAAAATTGTTAGATTGAAAAATTGAGGGGTGTCTTATACACGGAAGTCAGCCAAGGAGGGAGCTCAGTGGGTGTGTACCTGCCCATACCTTGTCAAATAGGCTTCCTCCAGTCACGAGCCTTATTGTCACTTACAACAGCTGATGCTGTAATCGGAGGTGGGGGTGGAGAGTTCTGAGCCCATAAAGATGTCAAAAAATAAAAAGATAAATACCGGTAAATGTTTGTCTTACTCTGCAAAATTCAAACTAAATGTAATCAGCTATGCAAAAAACATGGAAATAGAGCTGCAGAGAGATAATTAACCTCCTCCTACTGAGTGTATGATCAGAAAGTGGAGAAAACAGGAGGAACAACTCTAACATGCCAAAAAGGAAGAAGGCCTTAAGAGGAAAACCAGCAAAGTGTTTTATTTCTTAATTTGGGATTGGAAAGGGACGGGCGGGGGGGGGGGGGGGGTAGTGGGCATCTTATCCACATAAAAATATGCTATGTTACACATCAAAACTCTGAAGATACAGCAATAAAACCTCTCTTCACCCAGCTCTTACATGGAGAGGCCATGTGATGTTTGATTGTGGGAAACAATCAGAGAGGCAAACTTTTTATAATGAAATAAAGTCTCCCAGGTAGAAATCTAATCAGAAGTTTTCTTATTTTCTCCTAACATCAGGGAAACTGGAAGAAAAAAAAAATTTCTCCCACTACAGCTGCAGTAAACTTTTATTTTTTTTTTCTGGAGGCATTTGCATGCATTTTGAAGCGCACATAAAGAACTGTCTCTCCAGCATTGTACAATTATGTGTAGTAACAAATAGACACAAAAATAGATAGTGCCGTGGAAGTTGGTGTGTCCTAGAGAATGAACATTAACCAACTGCATACAAATCAACTAAAAATTCTTCTCAATTATCATAGCGCTCCATTCTGCAAGAAAGAGACCGGCACAACATACAAAAGCCTGGTTCCAGTGACATACAACAAGAAACTAAAAGATGATTCAGGATCAGAACTAATATATTATTCCAGGAACTCCTAGTTAAATATTTTCCTTATAATCTAGTGACAAAGGATTAGGAAACCAGTCTCACATTACAGATATGCGCATATATTATTTCCAATTACTCTACGTCAGTGTAGAAAGAACTACAGATACATCTATAAATTCCTTCATGTTAGGTCTAAAACTTTAGACCTAAGAATCTCATCTTTACTTATTTTTCTCAATACTTGGCAAATTATAAAGTTTCTTATTTAATAAGCTAACATTTCTCTACTGAATATCTATAAAATTCTAAGGCAAAGCAAGTTTTACTATGGTTTTTATTTTATTTTTTACGATGCTGAGCACTGGGCGTTTCTGAGGTGGAGGTAAAAGTGCATTTACCACTGGCTTAAATAATAGTAGCAGCCAAATTTTAAAAACAAATTCCAAGGTCTTGATCATTTATCATTAATTGCCACTTAACCCTATCCACAATCATGGTACCAGAGAGCCAGATGCCATTTTGAGTTGGGTTTTCTGGAAAGCGTATTCTTCCTTGTTCTTGTTTTCTGGCTCAGAAATGACATTAACTTGATATCAGAAAGCTACATTTGATAAAGGAAGGCACAAGCAGGCGTGTCAGTTATATCCTTGGTGTCTTACACTTGGAAGGTTTCCAGTATTTCTATAGAATTACTGCAGAGCAGCCAGGGCCCTGACACTTAAAGACTCAAACAGTCAACAGCTGTCATGCTGCCAACAAGCTGTCTTTTGGGTAGCAGCTGTGTCTGCTCTTGCGCGCTTCTTTCACCAATCATAGTAAACCAATGGCAAGCATTTTTGTTTTTGTGTAGGTTTATTTATTTATTACTTTGCCTGGGTTATTATATTAGCAGTTCACCTTCGGGGACATAGATATGAGAGGGACTGCTTCTTCATTAGACAATTGAAGAAAGCAGGTAAAGCTGAATCCGGTTTGGCTCAGTGGACAGAGCTTCGGCCTATGAACTGAAAGGTCCCAGGTTTGATTCCGGTCAAGGGAATGTACCTTGGTTGCCGGCACATCCCTAGGAGGGGGTGTGCAAGAGGCAGCTGATCGATGATTCTCTCTCATCAATGTTTCTAACTCTCTATCCCTCTCCCTCTCTGTAAAAAATCAATAAAATATATTTTTTTAAAAGAAAGCAGGTAAAGAGAAAAATTAAAAGGTATATTTTACCAACTATATAGAAAATTGTAACTGCTAACTTACTTGACAGAACTTATTCCTAATTCTGTTGTTAGTTTTCACTACATGCTCACAAGTGGAAATAAAATATGAACAGTCAAATACCTACATTATGGGCCACATGTACGTTGCTATCATCTCATCTACAACCAATTTATACTTCACCCCCACTGTCTCCCGTCTCTGCATTCAGAGCGTGAATCTATCTCATCCAAAGCATGGCTGGCTCTTGGTATTTGAAGAAGGTTGGTAGGTTTTGAGAGATCTCTGAGCTTCCACAGTAAAAATAGAAAAGAAGATAGCTGACTTATTTCCTCCGTGGTATTCATGAATAGTTTACACTCCTGTTTTTCATTCTCTTTTATCTTTCCCCGTTTGCCCTTTTCTATCCTCAATGGTACATGGAGTAGCATTTGCTCAATGAAGCAAGTTGTAGAAGGGGAGAGTCAGAGTAACTTGTAACAGGAGACAACCAAAGTTTTCCATTGTTAAGGTCTCAAACTAGTCTGGACATCAAATTCATACTTTGACAACTCACTATAAACACATGAAACAGGCAGTAAGAAACAATCTTCAGGGACTTACACATTTTCTTCAGGACCCTGTACAATATACAGGCAGACCGTTATTCCTTGGCCCTTCCTACATCCTTCTTAACCCTATGTCTCCTAGCTCCATGTTATTTTTTATTATGCTTGCCTCCAAACCCTATCTAGGACAAGCTCACTTAAAAGTACCCATATTCCAGTATTAACTTCCTCTCCCTCACAGTCACTAAACCAAACTTTGACACTGAGTTTGAGCTCAGCCAACACTGATTTAAAATTTAACTAAAGTTAATGTCATTCGGAGGAAGTCGCTGGTTTGGCTTGGAAGGTGGAAACAGAAACAGCACACAAACTGGCTATCTGAGCAGCACGGAATGGATATGCAAGACCTCTAACAATGAGAAGCCCATCTTGTGATTCTGCTTGAATCTGGGGTTAAAAATAAAATCCTTTCCCGCATCCCATCATCACAAGTGCCTAAACAGGTGGCATGGGAGACGCTGTCAGTGCGTTACGATGGGCAAATGCCAGGAGAGATTATCCTGGTGGAAATAATCAGTCTGAGAATGCCCAAGGGTGCTGATGGCATTTCTAAATTAAATATTCACACGGAGCTTAAGACTTTAGCAGAAAATGAAAACCAGGTAAATCATACCAGAGGGAACAGTCAGAACAGAACTTGAAGCAAAATATTTTCTAACATCTGCAGTCAAGTGCTCTGCTGGAATATGTGAAAGATGGATTCCCTCTGGTAGCAAATGAGAAATTCAGTGGCTGTATTTACATTCTGTATATATTCATTGGAACATATGGCCCAATGAATTATTCTACATGATAAATCTCCACCGAGGCAGCCTGCTACCCACTCAGGCCCTGAACCTTCTGAAAGTGGCAAAACCTCCTGCCAAGTGGTGTTATTCAGAAGAACAGAGGGAAAGGGGAAGTGAATGGCAGGCAGCACTGGTTATCTGAGAGGGTTCCGAGGAGTTCTATAAAGTGTGTGTAGCTGGGGGAGGGGGTGGTTGCCTAATTCATCCAGAAGTGCTCTATGGGGGTTAGGACCAGAGTCTGGGTATTTTGTTGTTGTTGTTGCTGTTGTTGTTTTCCTAATCAGCAATTGCAGGGCAAGCAGGTAGCCTTTCATGGGCAGACTCTGGTTTCCAGACAGATCCCAATCTGCTTCCTGTCTATGTGGGTTTGGAGCATTCTGGACCTCTTCCAACAGGCTCTTGGCTCTGCGGCCTGATTATCCCGAGCTGTGTTAATGAACAAATGTGCCGGTTTACAAAGGAGACACACGCTTTCAATGAGGAGCCCCTCTGTGCAGGGCTCCCTGAATCTGACTGGGAAAACGATGCTCTCTACTGAATCGCATCAGAGCAAGGGATTTGCAGCAGCGGGGTGTGAGATGGGAAAACAATCCCAGACAATTTTCATGGGACTGAAGTGGCAGTCAGGGGTGCCCAGAACCCGAGGCCAAATTTGAGAAAACTAATGTCTTAATTGTTGTACCATCTGTAAGGAATTCTCAGAGACTCCTAACCAAACAGGAAGAGGAAAGTAGTATCACTGTTCCTGTCTCACAGCGTGGAGCCCCATGGTCAGGTTTCTGTGCTAAGCGAGTTTCATATGGGGCCTTTTTCTCTGTCTGAGGCCACCTTTGAATTTGAAGGAATTAGTGTCCATGTTTCAGGGCTTCCCATTGAGTTGCTGTCAGGACAATGATGGAGGGAAAATAGCAATATTATATATTTATGTCTAATTATTAACTACTGAATCCTTTTTATAAAAAGGGGACAGAGGTAAAAAGCTGTACCTTTAAATATAAACCAAAAATTTCAAGTAGCAAATGAGTGTATCTATTGATTACATTGCAAAATTGTGTTCTTTTCCCATTACAAAACTTTAAATAAATGAAAAATATATATAATTTTGAGATTATATTCTCTTCTGAAAAAATGGCAAATTTGTGGGATTTTACATTTTTTTCAATGGTTAGATTCCCAAGGAACCTAAATTCTGCCTAGGTGATGTGGTTAGACAAGTCTGAAAATGAGACCTGAATAATTGTCTGGTAACAACCAATTCAAAACTGAAAACTAAAAAATGAAGAACAATCTGTCATCCCTCTAAAGTCTAAACTGTTCTCTCCTAACTAAAACTACCAGGCTCAGAATTAGCCAGATAATTCTCAGTTCACTACTCCAGCACCAACCGCAGAGGTTAGTGTAACCTAGGGGTGTCGAACTCAATCAGAGAAGGGGCCAAAATCTAAAATCCAGCCTAAATCGCGGGCCGAATGGTTTACTGAACAGTCATAAACTGACAATGTCATAAACTGACAGCGGAATGCAGTGATGACAGTGCGGTGCGGGCCACATTGCAAGGCCTGGCAGGCTAGATTTGGCCCGCGGGCCTTGTGTTTGACACATGTGGACTGTAACCTATACATGTAAATAGGTGACTCTGACCAACACCCCTCGGTAGAGGTGTGCTGCACTGTCTGTGACCCGGGAAACGAGGTCTGCCTTTGCGGCGATCAGTCACAGGCCCTGCATTGCCTGCTTGGTGCCTTTAGAATGGCCTCCACACCCTTGCAGCATCCTGCTGGTGAAAGCACTAGAGTGGACCCATGGGGAATGGTCACAGCTGAGCTGATATTTGTTTAGGCAACCTAAACTCATTTACGAAGGTTATCAAATCCTAAAACTTATATATGTGGCACAAGCAGAATGAGCTGTTTTTTAAAAAATCATCCTGGAAATACAATCTAAATAAAGGAACACCAGGAATCTTCAAAAGGAACCAATGTAGTTGTAGATAGACCAATGTAATGAACCTGGATTTTTAAAAACCATGAATAAATTATGGAAGGGAAAAGTCTCATAGCCAAAACCAGATATCAAACACATTATCACAAACCTAGGGGTGGGGGGAGACTAAAAGTATTACTAGGATGGCAAAAACACTACATTGAGGCTCTTTAAAGTTTAAAGTAAAAATGCTAATTATTCTAAAATGATATCACAAAATCTGTTGCTTATGAGAGTAAGATTTTAAGACAGATAGACCTGATTCTGATTCTAAAGCTGGCTATGTTGCTTCTTTAACTGTGTAGTCTTGGCAAATTTACCCAATTCCTCTTATGGTTCTGCACTTGTAAAATGAGAATAACAATACTTCTACATTGAATTTTTGATGATTGGACAATGTAAATAAAACTATTAGCTCCATATCTGCTACAGAGTTAGCACACAATGAGCATTTATTTAAGTGCTTGGAAAAGGGAAGGGACAGCCTCAGAGTAGTAGATTTATGCTAGAATGATAACCAGAGGCAGAGAAAAAGAAAAGCTATTCCATTTATATTTTACTTTCACTTCTTTAAAAACAAACAAACAAACAAAAAAAAACAGTGATCCTCAAATTGGAAATGATAGAACAAACTTAGTTACCAGGGGACAACAGTATAAAGTTGACACACACAAAATATGATGAAAGATAGCCAAATTGCTTTAAATTACCTTTAAGTCTCAAGCACAGACAGAATGTATGACAGAGTGGTGAACATCAGGGCAATTGTGGAATGGCTATGAAAAATACCTAGACAATGAGATAAGACTTGGAAAAATTGAGTAAGGTTGCTGGTTCAATTCCTGGTCAGGACACATACCCGGGTTCTGGGCTTGATCCCTGGTAGGGGGCAGGCAGAAGGTAATCAATCAATCATTCAATCAATCTCTCTCCTCTCTATCTCTCTCTTCCTCTCCCTTCCTCTTCTCTCTAAAAATCAATTTTAAAAAATCTTAAAGAAACAAACAAAAAAAGACTAAGTAATGGCTCAAAAGTCAATATAAAATTTCAGAGTGAGATGGGCCTAATATAAGAGCAGTTCTTTTTTTTTTTTTTAATGCCCATCATAAGATAATGAGATGTGGCTGCTTAAGCAGCTCACATGACTTTATGTTGTAGGTAAATATTAATATCCAAAAAGAAAAGATACGCCCCATTGTACTGTGAACTTGTCCCCCCAAATCCAGAACGCTGTATTTTATTCTGGGCTCCACATTTTTATAAGATGTTGACATACTGGGGTTATCCAGAACATAGCAACAAAAACAACAAAGATTTTACAAATTTTGTCATGTGCTAAATATTAGAATTAACCAGGACTGGAAATGTGAAAGCAGAGCAGGAACTTAATAGCTTCGTTCCAATATTTTACAGATTTCAAAAGATTAGAATAAACTGCGGTGCTTCAAATGTCAAAACTAAAACTACAAGGAATAGAAAGACAAATTTCAGTAAAATTTCCAAGTAAGTAAAACAGCAATGGTCTTGCAAGAAGGGACGCTCCTTATTATTGCAACATCCAACCCACACACTGAAAAGACCACTAGCATTCATTCAATCTATAGGAGAAGCTGTTCTGTGTAACTTCTAAAGGTCCCTTCTACCCAAACCCGCTGGACCATCAGCATTTCACTTTCAACAGAGAATTTTTAGTTCAATTATTCCCAACACTTGATTGCAGCAAGCCAGATTTCTTTTCATTTAATTCCTTTCCGTAATCGCCCAGAGCAAATGTGTATAGAATTAGCAATCGTTTTTAGTAAATACTAGCCCATCTTTGTAGACACCCCAAAGAATGGAGCAGTTAATCATTCATCAGCTGTGACCTCTGAACCAGTTTCTTTACTTGGAGAAAAATTGAAGTTCCACCCCATCACACTTACACTTGCTTGACTTCACAGCTGCAATATGTCCCTCTAGAGAGAGGTCCATTGTTAGTGTCATGAGCATCGATCAATCGCACCTAAGCTGCTCTCCCAATGATTACCCCGTCCCTCAATCCCCTTAAGTTTCACGGCCCAAAGCATGCCCAGAGCTCACTGCAGGCAGACTCATTCTGATCAGCCCAACACAAGCACACAGCACGTGTTCGTAGAGCCAAAAGCAGTTGAAGTCCCAAGGTACTCCAATCGTAGACAGAATTTCAGCTTTCTTAGGTAACTGTCATATTTGCCTTGGTGTCTCTTAAAGTTTTAAATCGGGAAAAAATATAAATGCAGAAAAGCCATGATAAGTTAACTTAGCAATCTGTTGTAATAAACATGTGCACGATGAACATACATTATGGAAATCAGATGGAGAGCCAGGAGAGTGATAACAGAGTAAGAAATGTGAGCATGGTGAGGTCATAAAAATGGTGTTATATATCACGAAGAGTTTTTCCTTTTTAAACAGTCTGGTCAGGATTCCTGCTTAAAATATTTGAGGATCTACCCACCCCTCTGTTTACCACAGTGCATTATTCAAAGTGTTCAATAATGCAAAGGAAGCTTGAAACCCAGGAGACAGTCTGCACCTGAATGTAGACAAAGGAGGTATTACCGTGTTGGAGATGATACCCGTACTAGTATGTATTTACTGTCTCTACTGAAACCCAGACATGGACATTATCATCTTAATTTCTTTGTCTGATTTCTTCTGTGTTTAGGCCCCACTTGTATGCTCATTCCAAGATCTTTAAGAATGAGTCCAAAGAGTAGAGCCTTCATCTAAAAGCTTAGTGTTGTATGAGCTTCAGGATGGAGGGGGGGGGGGAGCATTGCTTTAAAAGCTGGTGAAAATTCTTTAGGTAAAAAATTTGCTATTTAGAAAATAATAGCCTTTAAGGTCTATTTTACATATGAACAAGTTTCTTTGGCGTGACCAGAATAGGCATGAAATTATGAAGCAGGTGGGTATGCTGTTGAGCTTTAGTTTATATTACAACCTCAACAGATAGCAGCACAGAGACACTGATGCATGCAACAGACTGACAAACTTCAGAGGGAAGGGAAGGCTCCAGAAGAGATTAATCAAAGAATTTATATGCATATGTGCATAACCCATAGCTAGACAATATTGCCAGGAAGGCCTTGGGAAGAGACAAAGGTGAGGTAGAGGGGGTCAATGAGGAGGGGAGAAAGGGACAGTTGTAATACTTTCAACAGGATAAATTTTAAATAAATAAACATTTTGCTCACGAGAAGAAAAAATGTTATAAAGAGGAGACAGATGCTGAATGTGAAATTTAACCTCTCCACTCATCGCAGATGCATAGTGATCAGGAAGTAAGTTGATTCCTTTTCTCAGAGTACTGAAAAAAAAATATTTTTTCACCTCTTTTTGTGCAGAAATACAAATCAAACGGCATCTAAATGCAATGCTTTTGTAGGGGTAAGCAGCTGATCTCAGAATGGTCTCAGTTCAGACTGATTGTTCCATCTCTTTCCTAAAAAAATACACTTACAAGCAAATTTAGCTTAGAGGAGCCTAGCAATAATGCCTGCCTAATAGGAACAATTTCTCCGTGCCTTCAACAGGCCCTGATAACAAAGTGCATAACAGCCGCAAAGAAGTAGCCCAATGAGTATCTTCTGCTGATGGTGATTGATCCGGTCTCATAATGAAGTGAAAGCTCTTTTAGAGCCAAAGCAATTTTGCCCACATCCTTTATCAGGGGAAACCGTAATGAATTGTGGTAGTTGCCAGCATTTATTGAAAATTTCATCTAAGAATGTTTGCCAGATGTCATTACATGAGAATTAAGTGCAGCCTGAGAGCCTTGCTGTAATGCTCAGAATCTCTCTCCATCACTGTTCTGGAGCTGGTTTGGGTCTGCCTCCAAACGTTACAGGGAAATAAAAGAAGCTTTAAACCATAATTGATTAAGTGCTTTATGCGCATCACGTCTTGTTTCTTCTCTTATGAGAAATTTCATTACCCAAATCCTATATGCAGTTTCAATGTTAGTCTACGTAAAAAAAAAAAAAAAAAAAAAATTCTAAACCCTTACACTGACCTGATGTTCTTTAAATTTTTTAAACATTTAATATTGCTTGCTACCTAAAAACTGTTTCAGAAATACTTTCAGATTATTCTGGGTAAAAAAAAAATTAAAAGCTATAAGAATTATTTAACATTCTAAAGAGTAAGTGAATGCTGAACTCATTGGTACACAGAAAAACATTTTCATTAAACAGGTTATACTTAATGGATTCCCTAGCCTAATATAGAGAAGTCATGTGACCTATCCAACTTACATTATTTCATGTCATCAGACATAATCAGTTTCCTTTCCTCAATGACTCTTACAGAATTACTGTCAAGCTGTATTTGGCTGAGAGATCTGTTTATAGGAAACCGGTTTGTAGTTTTTCAGCAAAGTAAAAAGATAAATCCATCTGCTGTCTGTCAGCTCACCTTTTTTATGAAAGGCTACAGCCTGAAGCCTAGAACATACTAGGTCTTCCTTTGGCTGCTTCATTTTCATATACTAAACCAGAGTTTTCAGCAGTTTACATGGAATGCTTTCTCAACTGTGCTCATAAAAACCATTAATTCTCCTTTCTAACTTCAGTGCATGTCAGTTGACTACATATATTCAGATGCAAATCTTGTCCCTGCTTTAGACAAGAAACATAATATGGGAAACATTATGAGTCAGCCCACAGCATGTGGAATCATTTAGCCTGATGACTTAGCACCACTTTCTACAGAAAAGAAAAAGTAGAGTCTTCATTTTATGCACACCTAATATGTTTAGTATGTTTCCTCCTCAGATATGACAATCCTAGTAACCACTAATTGTGTATTGCAACTCAGAATTTTTAGCTTTAAGTATTCGAAGGAACATATTTATCCAAATTGAAAGTGTCATTTGTTTTTAAAGCATCGTGTTCCACTGGCCATGAGGATTGAATTAAGTCCCTAAAGTGCTTGCAAAAGCATTGCTATTTGCATAGTTTGAATTAGATTAAAGAGGTACAAAACCCAAAAATTCCAGAAATGTGAAAGACACCATGTGTGTCATGATGAGGTTGGTAGTTATAAAGTTTTTGCTGTGGCTGATATATCCATGCCAGATTATGTCTGCATAAGAAATTATAAATTGTCATGGATTCTACTAGTTCATTAATTGGCTTATTGATTTTCTTTCTATTCTGCTGATCCAAGCCATGTTTTAGTATTACTTTGGAATATGGGAATTTATGGTTTTATATTATATTAATACCTGGCTCCATGAATAGGTGTGTGTCCTAAACTCTGCAAAAAAAAAAAAAAAAAGTTTTAAGTATAAACATTTTTTAAAAACATTTAATGTACAACTTTCTATTGGGTCTTCCACTCAGTATCAACAAAGCCCCTCACAACCATCCCTGAGCCTGAGGAGAGGTAAGATTTACAGTTGAATCTTATAGCTCAGAGTGTATTTTGGGAAAAACGCCTCTCTGCTGAGAATGAGATACTTTCTGGTACTATGACTTGAGGAAATTGCTATTTGGAGATCTCTACAGGACGCTTCTGCAGGAAAAGGGCAGAATACACTAAGGTGCATACTGGTCTTGCCCTGAAATGTGACTCTGTCCCCAAAATGATAAACTCCTGGATCTAATGCTATCTAAAACACTCTGTCATACAACAAACAGCGCTCCTTGTGTGGCTTCCCCTAGGGAATAAAACACTCTGAAGGAAATGAATTTCCTCCCAACACACAAGAATGAAAAGTCAGTTCATGTTTCTGATTAGTGAATGAACCCACAAACCCATGGACACATGCACAAAAATTAAAATGTTTTTAACAATGCCTCATTATAAGTGAAAAGCAGTACCCTAGAGCTATGGCATTCCTCCTGTTCAATTTGGGCAAATGTGTCTCTGCCTGTGGGCGTGTATTTTTAATAGCAACCAGTATAGTCTACTTGTCTATTCTGAAAGTTCATTACTAATATTTCCCTTACTCCACTTAGTGTATCATATTTGTTGTACTTTTACATCTTGGCATTTTTCTTGGCACCCATAAAGCATAGCCTGAATTTTTCTCTTCATGTGTTCAGTCAGAGAGCTGTCCTCTCTCATCCATAGTCCCTACAAGAGGGGCCTGCTTTCAGTGACAGGAGATATCCTGTATAATAAAAGCCTAATATGCTAAGTGTCTGATTGTCCAGTCGTCCATTCAACCAACCAAAGCATAGTATGCTAATGATATGCTAAGCCACTCAGCTGCTTGCTATGATATGAACTGACCACCAGGGGGCAGATGCTCCCACTAGCAGGATAGCTTGCTGCTGGGATTTAGCCAGCTGATCAGGACTGAGACAGGCCTGACACACCCTGAAGCCCTTTCACAGTCCCTCCGTGGCAGCTGGCCAACCTCCCGCATCCCTCCCGAGCCCCAATCGTGCACTAGTAGGGTCCCTCAGCCTGGCCTGCAACCTCTTCCAATCCGGGACCTCTTGGGGGATGTCAGAGAGCTGATTTCGGCCCAACCATGGAACGACCGGTCACTATGATGCACACTGCCCACCAGAGGCAGATACTCAATGCAGGAGCTGCTCAGCCAGAAGCTGGACTCATGGCGGGCAAGTGCAGCAGCAGTAGTGGGAGCCTCTCCCACCTCCACAGCAGTGTTAAGAATGTCCAATTACCATCACTCAGAAATCCCCCAAAAGGCTCCAAGAGAGAGAGAGAGAGAGAGAGAGAGAGAGAGAGAGAGAGAGAGAGAGAGCACATGCACACATTACAGTATACTGTTATAATTGTTCTGTTATATTATTGTTATCAGTGGAAATAAAGTATCCCTTCCCCATTGGATGCTGGGGATGGGGTCCTTACAATAGCTTGAGAAAAAGAATTTCCTCAGACTGGAATAGGATGAGTGATCTTGACTTGAGTGGAATTACAACCCTGGGTTTTCCAAAGACCCATTTTCCTTAATCCAGTCCCAGAAGAAGTGCAGCTGGGGATTCGGTAGAGTTAGAAGTAAAGCCAGAGTCCAGAGTTTCCATTCCATGTTGGAACTGGGTCTGGTACAGCATCAGGCTAGTTGCAGTCCATTAGTCTATTGTGTGAGCCATGTGAGAAAACGCAGGGGAGTGAAGAGAGTCCCAAGACTCCCTACAACAAGAGTCCCAAGAGTCCCCAAAACACAAGACAGCAAGCTTCTTTGTTTAGGAGATTAAATATCTTAAATCTTCCCATGTGTGCAGTGGCCAATGACCTGTTCCCAGGTGTGATTTTCAAAAGGGCACCTTCCCTATGTCACCCGGATTTTACCGAGCAAGCATCTATTCTCCCCTGTCCGGTCCCTTCCCTGAGCGATGGCAGGGAATGGACCAGGTGGCTCCCTGGGGAGAATTGAACTGCAGCTTCCTCACAAAGCTGGCCAAGTGACATGCCTATAAAATCTGCCCCCCCCCCTTTTTTTTTTTGCTCCTTTCATTAATTACTAGGTTAATTATAATACTATCAAGTTACTGTTCTTAATCTCTTACTGTGCCTAATTTATAAATTAAGCTTTGTCATAGGTATGATAGGTATGTACGAGAAGAAAAGAACATTGTATATAGGTGGTTTGGTATTATCCATATTCCAGGCATTCACTGAGGGCCTTAGGACACATCCCCCAAGGATAAGTGGAGAATCTACTACAGACATAAACATAGATTAGATAGATAAAGACAGAGACAGAGACAGAGACAGAGACTGAGATGAGTTAGAGATAGAGATAGAGAGGTAGAGAGAGATATATAGATATAGAATAGCTATAAAGGGGAAGTTCAATTCCTATCAGTCATGGAGAAGACCAAAGATGTGTGTTTCAGTGAAAATCAAAGTTTTGTATTCATATATAAACACACTCTCTCTCTCTCTCTCACACACACACACACACACACACACACACGGAGACTGATCACTACTTTAAACCATACTTTCAGGTTTATATCACATGGAGGACATTATTTTTACATACAAAGTGTGTTCTCATTGGGGAATGGGTAACGAAATTTCTTTTCTTCTTTGGTTCTCAAAGACGGAAGAATCGGTTAATGATAGAGGTGCTTGTCACCCTGGTCGCACTGTAGCATTTTGGTGTTATTCAGTCCTGTGGAGTGGCATGTGGAAAAGACGTTGGCTCCCTATGATCAGTAGCTTGTATAGTTTAGAAATATTATGTTGAATATAAAAGCTATTGATTACAGGCGGAAAATGCACTTACCAATTACTGCTTTAAAGACGAGTACAAAGTGTTCACCTGCTGAAGTGGTTACAGCTGGTGCCAGACAATAAGCAGGCACACCGGTCTCTCAGAGAGGTCCCAGGTTCTTCTTAAACAAATGCTTGTGTTTTTTTGTAGCTTAAAATTCATGGTAGAGATTCAGCAAAAATAAGTAGGAAAACGTGAGGCAGGAGTGCCTGCCGAGAAATTGGCGGTCTGAAGAGCCTGCTATGTAATCAGCCAAGGCAGTTAGTGGCTTTTTACAGCTTCAAAGCTGCCCTTTCTCAGAGGTTGAGTTTTCAGCCCATGGACCCTGCCCACAAATTGATAAGAATGCCAAGGACGCTGGAATGCTGCTTTGGTAAATAATAGCTTCAAATATTGCTGTTGATCTGAACCACCTTTCAGCTTTACATTTGAATGAGCACATGCAAATTCGCTCTCCAGATTAATAGACTCTGTGGTCTATTTACACACCTTCAATCAGCCCGCCATCTTGGCCCTGGGGAATCAGCCCACAGCTAGGGCATCACCCCTTCCTGCAGTTCTCTTTGGGAGAGAAGAAAGCTTCCTTCGGCCTCCATGCCCACCTTATTGATTGCCTTTCCAAGTCTCCAGAGAATTCTCTTCTCGGCTGGTGTTCCCTTTGAATGTTGTGTACTTTTTGGCAATGCCCTTAACAACTCCCCAGAGGGCTTGGCATGCCTGCGGAGGGCAAGGCCGCCCAAAGAAAGATGAGAATGAATAATCTAAAGTTACTACTCACGGACCCTGGGGCCAGCCCATGACTAGTTTCTAACTAACAAGCAGCTCTTTCAGACTCCGCTGTGTTTGTCACACGCCACACTGCAGCCCAGAGGTTTCTCTCACTGCTCATTTTCTCTCTGGGATCAGCTAATTGCTATATGCAGCAGCCAGGCTCTGGAAACCTGTAGGGCAGGGAGCTATAGAAACCTAACGGATAATGTCCTTTTTCTTACAATCTTTCCACACTCCCCAGTCCACATTTGGAGGAGGAGTGTTCTGCTCTTCCCCATACCATCCCAGAAGCAAGATTGTTTTCTATCGTGCGGTAGCTAATATAAATGTAGCAGAGATGTCCTTAACATCTGGCTTTCTAGCAGCCTAGGGGTTTCAAATCAAGCATGAAGTATGAGAAGTTGTAAATATCAACAGTCTGACAAAGCACTCCTTTAATATCTGTAAGTTCCATTTACTTTAGACAATGCCTTGGATAAATAAAATTAGGACTTCAGCATATCTGCTCTGACTCATAGTGAAGTTTACAGCTTTCTCAAGAGTTTCTTTTCTCTTAAACAATTCCTGCAAGGCCTCCAAAATTTGTTGTTCATCTCAGACCACTATGCAGCAACACTTTAGATCATTAAACGGTTTAGGTCTGAGGTATAAAAAAAGAATAAGGAAAAAATAAATAAACTATAACATTAAACTGGAGATACAGACTAGTAATATAAGAAGTTGATTTATCCTGGTGTGGAAAAAAAAACTAATACACAAGAGCAGCTAAGCAATGCTCATTTTTATGGCATAGTATACAAAATATATAAGCCATTTTGTTTGAGATAGAGATTGATCAAAGAAAATATTATCCTCGTGGTTTTTCTCTACACAAGCAGTAATTTTTAATATTTAAAGTGAACAGAGCAGGCCTATAAAGCAGTAGGAATATCCAAGTATTTCTCTGAAAACTGTTTTTTAAAGCATCTAAAACCTTATCCTGAACTTACTTAAAATACATACAAGTAAAATTGGAATTACTTTGTAAACTTTCTCCCCTTTAGACTTTGCAATTTCTCTGAGGAACAATGGTTTGAGAAGAAGAAAAAAAAAGGCAATTTAAAAAAATGTTTCCATGGCTTTTAGTGGGTCTCTGAAAGTGGGAACTCCTGAATCTCCAAAGAGACTGAGGTTTTGAAATACTCTTATCAGCTTTTAAGAGCGGAGGTGTTAAGCACACAGACTAGCTTTGGGGCACTATTCTGAACGCATCTGATTTGAAGGAGGCTCATCAACTCCAGACTGAGAGCGGCTGCTTCCAGAACTGCGAGTGCATTTCCAGCAAAGGTTTCTCTTCGTTACCTGCCCTGCACCACTTATTAAATACAAAGCCCATTGCCCAGAAGAATCTGCTCACAATCTCTGCAACAGTGGCATCTGCGGAGGGAGATCCAGCCACTTGAAACTCATTAAAACATACTTGAGATTGACAATGAGGAGAGAACATCTGTCAGACTTGGCCAAGATTTCAATCAAGTGTGATGTTGCTGTGTTACTTGACTACATTGACTTAATAAATGAGTTGGCTGCTGTCAGCACAAGGAAAGTTTGGTTGTAATTACTATCCTGTCCTCTTTCTTCCTTTCTGAGATGTTCTTTCACTTAGATGCTTACAGGCTACGTGAAATGTATGAAAATGAAGTTGATGGAATAATATCACACACATTTCACTTTCACTTGATGGAATTTAATAAGATGACCACTTCTTTAGTGAGCTTGCAAGTACTTACCCTTGAAAAGGTAGATAAAATCACACTCATTTCCACTCTGGAAATGGCTCCAATGGAACATCTGGAAGAACAGTCCTACTGATATATGGATTGTATGGCTATAATAAATGTCCATATGGATAAATTTAAAAGAAAAGCAAAAGCATTTCTCAATACCAAAGAGTCATTGATCTTTACTAAATAATGCCTTACCTTATACGGCATAAGACTTAGCCTTCTGTTTATATTTCACAATTAATCCCAGAACTATCCATTTTGCAAAGGATGAAAGAGAATCTCAAGGAAGTTCACCTATCGGCTCTAGTGACATAACTACTAAGCTCCTGAATCAATTCCAACTCTTAAGTTTAGTGTGTTCCCATTATTGTTGCATTGAAGTATTCCCCTTTTAGAGATGTGTGTTGATGGCTCAGATTTCAGCACAAGTTGTTGCCTCTGACAACTCTATTTTGGGGGATAGAAAGTAATCATTACTTCCTACAGAATAGCAC
The DNA here is from genome assembly GCF_964339955.1 of Pipistrellus hanaki. Classification (NCBI taxonomy): domain Eukaryota; kingdom Metazoa; phylum Chordata; class Mammalia; order Chiroptera; family Vespertilionidae; genus Pipistrellus; species Pipistrellus hanaki. Next base: position 39,296,167 of record NC_140507.1, on the reverse strand, counting down.
TGTTGGCTTACAGATAGAAAGATGTAAAACTCAGCCTTAAATCCAGGCAAGTTTATCAGGGCTTAGAAGAAATTATCATAATTCAATTAGCACAAAGCTAGACACTGAGCAGAACTATGTTCTCTTCACTCAATGCACTGGAACTTCCATTTACCAGCCCTAGCAAATTTGGGATCACCGACTAGAGGAGCTGAGCCTGTAGGTGCCTAGGTAAACAGAGGCTCGCCACCCCCAGCTATATGCATGGGTCTATCAATGGGGTATAGTCTGCTCAGAGAGTGTGTAAAGAAGAGGTCTTATATTAAAGTCGTTTCTTCCTTGGGAAGAGCAATAGCAACAGTACCCAGAAAAAAAGAAAGCCTACCATTTAAACATCAATAACTGTATTACCTCTTCATTTATCTCTTTACCTATTATCAGCAATAAAAATTCCACAATGGTGCACATTTAATGAATGATAAACCTCCACTTCTGTTGCCCCCATACATCTAGAGCTGTAATCCAGGATATGTCCAGCATTGATACCATTAGACTGTCAGCCTACAGATTGGTCCAAGTTTGTGTCATATCTTTTCTTTCTATTTTCCAAGTTTGTATCATAGATGGGATATTTTTATAAAGACTGCCTTACAGAAGGTCAAAGTAGTTGCAAAATTAACATGCCCATGGGTGAGATGAGCCACATAGCTAAGACTGTCATAGTGTTAGTAAAAATAGGTCAGCCACACATAAGTGTGTGAATTCTCCCTTCCTGAACTCTTTGCATTTTATTTTTAACTCTCATATGGCACATATCACTTTCTACCTTGTATTATAATTATTTTGAATGAAGGGTTTATCTCTTATACTATTATAAGATCTCAAAATTCTTTTTGTTCTCCACAACACAATGTGATTTGCACATACTAGGCATTCATTAAGTGTCAATTGTTTGACAGAACTCTAAAAATAACAAGGTAAGAAAAAAATAATGTTTAAAAGCTACTTTTATTTTTTTAAGTGTTTGACTATTGTACTACCCTTGAAAAGGTAGATAAAATCACACTCATTAGAACATTCGGGCTCTACTGTTCTTGTTCTTTTCCCAACGGAATGCCTCCACTACACATGCACACACATGCACATGCATGCACACAATGCATATGCACACATATACACTCATGTACCCACATGTTTAGTACATGCATGCACACACATGTACACACATGAGCACATTCAGTGATCCAAGCATGTTGAATTACTTTTACTTATCTGGTCTTTTACATCCAGGCTTCCTTCATCTCTCTGAGATTCACTTCTTCCTTTACTCTGACCTATCCCTACATCAAGTCTCTAGTTAATCACACTTCCTTCTGGAAGCTTTCTCTCATCCTCTAAAATCACCCCACTGTACCTTATTGCTTCCTCTATCATAGCATACAGCATGTAATTTCCTCTACATTGGCAGATGGGCAGATGGGAGAACCAGGGTATAGTTGGTGTCCTTTCCTGAGTAAGTGAGGGCAGCCAGACCCAGCCTAGCAATGGGCCTTCAGTATTCTGTGTGAATTCCCTCTTTATGAGCTGGTAGGCATTACAGTTTATGTGACTCATAGGCTGATATAAGCAATTCTGTTTGTAGTGTTCTACAACATAAATAACAAAGCCAAGTTTTTCCATACAAGTCATTCAATGAAGGTGTTTCCATTTAAAATAAATAGAATGCCCTAAAGTATAGTAGATCTAATAACTTAACCGGTAGTCAGTACTTTATTATTACTTTTCAGTAAAACCCTTCCTTTATGCTGAATATTTAAAGAGACCATTATAACTTTTTTCTAAGGTAAGGAGTAGGAAGTTGGAGTAAGCTGAATAGAGGAGGTGAAATACTGGTTGAGTTGGGTTTAACCAAATAAAGAAGGGAGGAAGCTCATTTCAGAAAGAGCAAAAAGTGTGAGCACAATTCTAGAAACATGAGCACAATTCTAGACATATGACTAAAACTATGGCTTTTTGGTTAAGGTCAGTGTATGGAAGGTAGATATGGAAGAACCTTAGTGCATGCAAAAGATGAGGTTATAAAGGTAAATTGTTTTGAGATTATAAATAGCCTTGACCAATAAACAAAGGAATTTGAACGTAATTCTGTAAACTAAATCAAGCATCCCAAGTTTATAAGCAGGAAGCCACATAACCCAACCTGTGACTCAGAGAAGCTGATGAACAGCGAATGAGAAAAGCTGGAGTCAAGAAGATCTGGCCCGGATGCCATTTCTGTGATTAGAGTAACTGGTTTCAATAATTTAAAGGACTGCATATCTGTAAAGTTCAACAAATGTTAATTTAAAACTATTATCTCAATATGATTGAATTCAATAACTTTTAAGGCAGCAGATATTAAGAAAATTTTTTTGTTCCTTAGTTACAAGAAATTCAGATAAAATTAATGTGCAATGTGAACATAATGACCAAATCCACTAATGAGCTGATTGCAGGCTTTGTGTTCCTAACCTTAAGAATATGGATTACAGTTGCACTGAAGGAAAAGGACCACAACAATGTTGGACCTGCTGAGATGCAGTGCAGATTGTAATTCACAGAAATAAAAGATTTTTTTACTCAAATATATAAAAAGCCAAACTTATTAGTCTAAATTAGGATCTAATTGAAATCTACATGCAGCAGTTTAATAATGTAGTTACTGAGATGAAGTTCACGGTCAAAGAAGAAATTTCTTACAATGAAAGGGATATGACTTACAATATTTCTTTTCAAGTCAATTATAGTATTTGTAATTTATAGTTAACTAAATTAACTTCGTAGCAGAATCCCAAAAGAAATTTTGAAATGATTAAATCTATGGGACGTTTTTGTGTTGCAAGACAGCTTTTCCTTTCCACCTGCTATCATTGCAAGTGCATGGCTATCGTGCCAGAAGGACCATGCGCTACTGCAACTCAAGACAAAGAAAAGACAGAGCCTCTGTAAGCATAACCATGCAGAGGAATTATGCCAACAGGAGGTCAGTCTTGATAAAGCAATATCCAGTCTGCAATTCCTAGCATGTTAGCTGGCTATGAGAACCTATTTTCTATGGGAATATTATGTTTTAGCCATCCCTGCCTGCCCTCTTTTCCCCTTACCCCAAAGCAGATGTTAGTGGACACTGAGACCTCCCAGTGAAACAGGAATGGAAGTCACTCTATGTGTGGACTAGGAAACCCATGTACCAGTTTTACAATGTTATTTGCTACCACAAACATGGCTGTCAATTTTTAAATAAATATTACTAAATTTCTCTGGATGTGGGTCCATTTGAGGACAATATGTGGTAGTCTTAAAATTGCGATCTTCAATAATTAGAAAATTTTGCGAGGTAACTGACTCTTAAATCTGTCTGTAAATGGATGAAGGCAGGAAGACCCCAAACAAAAATAAATCAATTTTTTTTTCCTGTAACAACATTCTAGGATGGAAAAATCACTCATCCTAGGAATTACTCATTCCTGACTAGAGGGAGTAAATAAATCTGTCACTGCTATGTCACCCACATTTTAGATGACTTTGTTATTAAAGACAAAATATCAATTCAAATGTAATTCATTGGATCCCAGGTCACAACTGACTGACAAAGTGTCACGTTGATGGTTTTTCCTGAATAAATTAAGCCCATGTATTATGTTTTGTCTTGATATTCTCTACCATCTTAAGACTGTAGAACCATGCTCTAGTAAAATCTACCCTTTCTATCTTGTATAGGTATTCATCACTCTCAGGAACAAAGGGTGGCATTTCTAACTCAGTGCCAACTGCAATCATAGCCCATTTATGAGGCAAGTAGTAACCAATACAGTGACCCATTAATAAAATCAAAATTAGTTAATAATTATTGACTGATTCCTATGGGCCAGGCATTGCTGGGAAATGTGGCAATGTGAATAAAGCCCCTACATGGACAAGTTATATAATTTAATTCCAGCTAATGATAAGGACTACAGGGAAAGAAAAGCTATATGAGCAAGCTCCTTTAAATAGAGTAGTTAGAGATGCCTCTCCGAGGAGGTAACAGTTGACTAGAGAGGTAAGATAAACATTAGGAAGAAAAGTGTTTCAAACAGAGGTAATCACAAACACAGAAATTCTGAGGGGAAAAGAGGTCACATTTGATGCATTCAAGGAATTGCAGGTGGGCTTAACAAAGTCTGAGAAGAGTTTTCAAGGAAATGTGGTGAGAAATGAGGTTGGGGAGCAAGTCAGGGATATGATGGTGTTTGGTGAAGACTAGATTTCATTTTCTATGGAACAGGAAACCACCAGAGGATTTTGACCAGGGAAGTGATAATATATATTCCTTAAATGTATCCCTGATAACCCAATTCAGCATGTTTCTCTACCCATTAATATGAAAATAGCCAGTCCTACTTTCAAGGGCTCAAATGGTATCTTTACAGGACAAAGGCATTAGAAATAACATCTTTTTAATTCCCCCTTGCCTTTTTTGAAGCCAGGCATATATCAAAATCAAAGTTAAAGTAGGAAAAGTAGGAAAAGTAGTCAAGTAGTAAGAGAAAGAGATAGAACTGTTGCTTCATTTGTACACTGGGATCTGCTGAGAAGTAAGCAACGTGACTGTAAACATTCTAATTACCCTCAGTGCCCTCAAGTCACTGTGGTCTAAGTTCATCCCCCACATCCCTGGGCTCATCTATAGAGGAATCAGAGAAATTTTAGTCATGGACAATCTAGTACCACAGAAAACAAAGGAAAGAGAACTGTGGTTAACAAATAAATAGGTTTCCTTGCCGGGACTGGTTTGGCTCAGTGGATAGAGCGTCAGCCTGCGGACTGAAAGGTCCCGGGTTCGATTCCGGTCAAGGGCATGTACCTTGGTTGTGGGCACATCCCCAGTGGGGGGTGTGCAGGAAGCAGCTGGTCGGTGTTTCTCTCTCATCGACGTTTCTAACTCTCTATCCCTCTCAATTCCTCTCTGTGTAAAATCAATAAAATATATTTTAAAAACAAAAACAAAAAAACAAATCAATAGGTTTCCAACCCACCCTGAAAAACGAGGGACCCTTAAATGCTAAGAAACTGGGGGGGAGGGAGTTAAAGAATAGAGGGGGTTATTCTAGATCTCCCACATAAACCCCACTTTCTCTACCCTGATTAACACTGAGTTAAAGGACCATTAGTCTGAATTCCATATGTGCTTGGCCAGTCAATGTAAGATGTTCAATAATGTCTATCCTGCCCCTTCCTTCCACCCTTACAGTTACAGTACTACCCTTATTCTCAAAATATGAGACTTTTTACTATTTTCCTTTCCAGATTTAAAAAAAAATGTCTAAGAAACCTGAATGAAAATGTTTCCTGGAGCTAAGTAGAGTCATGTTGACAAAATTGATCAAGGTGGTGAACTATAGTTGATTGAATGAGGGCTCTTTGTTTTAACTAAGGAAGCTAAACTTCTTGGAAGATATATGTCTATAAAGAATGAGAAATTGCTCAATTTAGATAAATAAATAGCAAAGAAGACATTTAGTGTAAGTTTGAAGATCAGACTAAGGGACCAAAAAGAAAAAGCTTGGGATAATGCTGATACTATAAAGCATGCAGGCTAGAGAAGGGTTATAAAGGAAAGAAATAATTTAATACTAAGAGCAGAGTCTGGGAAAATCTTAAAAGGAAAGAATAACCTGGTTGCAGTTTAGACAAGTTTTAGAAATTACTTTGTCAGCAAAGTGATTTTGCCTCTTTCCAAAGAAGCAATGCATAAAAGGAAATAGAGGGCTCTTGCTGTGGTAAATTGTCACCTAGTTCCAGGATCTGGGTCGAAGAAATATAATGAAAATCAGATGTATTTAGAGGCAAAAATATACTGTATGATTTTCTAAAGTGGGCCAAGACTACACAAGTTCACAAGAAAATTCTGAAATGCTCTATGCACTCTCCAAGGAGCCCAGTGGTGTCCCTCGGAGACTCACTGCGCCTCGGGGAGAATCGTATTCCAGTGAGTACAATTACTCAGCTTTACTCGAGGCCAACTCCACAGCTCCCAGCCAGGAGGATTCTTCAGCAGCAGGATGACCACTGGGCCTGCAGGCTCCCATAATAAGGGAATCTCAAAGGCTTCCTGCTCTTTAACTTCCTATGTAATCAGGGCGAGTCCTGTGTGGCTGCCTGTGGTGACATTCTTACTCCCCATGTTTGAGGCTGGGGCTACTTCTTAACCAGACTTTTAAGAGCACAGTCAAGAGTTTTCTTCATCTTTCAGGCTTTGCTGCAGATGCCTCTTATTGGGGAACATAAAAGGAATGGCTTTTGTACCCCAAGATTGGGTAACTTATTTTAATGAATAAAAAAGAAAGTCAGAAATTGGATCCTTACTTTTTATTACCAAAACATACAGATAAAACAACAAAATGACTAGAAGCTAATTAAAAATCAGTAATAGGCAAATAAGTATTAGCTGCATGGAACACAGGTTATAAAACACCACTTACTAGACCATCCTTTCATTAAATTCCCCCCACATCTATATCTTTATCCCAGGAGCCCATGGACCACATCATCTCCTTCCCTACACCATTCTTACTGATACCATCCCCTGGCTCCTAATAACTCTTTTCAGGTGAAAATCAATAATTTTTTCACTCAAGTTTTCAGTATTTTGATTTGTGACTTTTATGAATTCACCATCTCCCTTCTCCATTTTAGCCATATGTAAAACAGAATTCATAAATTTGACTAAAGTCAAAGTGCTCTGACAAGGATTGATAACAAAAACCCCTGTCAAGCATTTCCCATATAAATTATTATGGAAATTCTTGACAGTACACATTTATATAAATAAATATGTGAAAAGGAGATTTGGATTTATCTACTTTCTTTCATTATTTATTTATGAAGCATCCAAAATTAGATAGGTTTTATGAATTTAGCATTCCTGTTCCCTAAACTTATGCCATAAAAACTGGATGATTTTGTGGTAAAATACTATGCATGAATTTTTCAATGTAATTTTTTAAATTATCAGTGGTTACAGGTCAGGAATCTGGGGGGCTTCCCACTGCATGAGTTTGATTCTCTTTGAATTGCATATTCGTTTGACAATTACATGACCCACCTGATATATAAAAGTCATGACTTACAAAACCTTATGTTAACAGTGCATATGAAGTCAATCCAAATGTAATTATAAATGTAATTTTAATTCTGTTCCTTTTGCTGGGCTACAGTATCTGTGAGTAATCTATTCCAAAATCAAAGATCAACCCAAAGCCCTTCTGCCAACTCTGCGCCTGTATTCCAAGTATTTATTTAATGTCAGTGATCAGTAAGGGACCTAGAGACCTTTCACTCTAGGTGCGAGAAAAATGCAAATCTGTTAGTTATTTGCTGAGGTTCCTAAGGACACTGGAAACTCACAGGCATTTGCAACTGTGAATTTTCCAGCAAATATAAAATCTTTGTCTTCCAGAGTATTTGCTTAACTGAACAAAGTTTACACAGCCTGAAGAGGATTAAGATTAACAATAATACAAAATTAAACCTTTGACATTCCTCCAGTCCATTTGTATGTTTGTCTCCTCTTTTCCCACAGTGATTTCCAAAACTTGGACATAAAAATAAAATGGATTGGGACCTCACAGTGTTCACTGAAACTCTCCGGGCACCAATGATTATAGATACATTTGCTTTCCCTGCATTCATTTACTCAGGAACATTATTTAGTATCAAAAAAATGAGCCATGCATTGTGCCACATACTGAAAAGACAATGATAAATTTAAAAAATATTATCATTCCAACTTTTATGAGTTTACATTTTGTGAGAAAGTGGGAAAGGTAAATAGAGGAGTGGATTGCAAATATAATGGTACCAATGGCATGAGAGCATAAATAAAGAAAAGAATGATCATTTCTGATGGAGAGAGTCCAAGAAGAATTCATGAAGGACACAAAATATGAGTGTGTTCTGAAGAATCCATAAACATTTGGTGATCTGAACTGAGAAACATTCCAAGCAAAAAGAAGAGCTTTTACACACACACACACATACACACACACACACACACACACGCACATGCACACAAATTTAAGGTTTTGTATATAAGTATTTGATGTGCCTGGAGTAAAGAAGTAATGGACTAATGAATGAAGTGGCAGGAAATAGAACTGTACATATTTTTGTGGTATCAAGATTAAAAGTTGAAGCTCACTGGTATAGATCCAAAATAACTGAGTTAAACATGTCTTTATTGGTTGAGCATGTAGAATATTTCCAATCTTTCCTAAGGTGTTAAACTGTGATGAACACCTTCCAGCACATATCTTTGATCACATCTCTGGACCAGATTACTACAGATGAAGTTAGTGAAGTAAGTGTTGTATATCTTATAACATTTGGTAGTTTTATTTCTAGGAAGATCCCATTTATCAGCAACATGTTCATTTCACTATTCGCATTGTCAAATCTAAGCTTCACCATTTAAAAAGAAAAATTGCTAGTTGCACAAATGGAGACTGGGAATAGATCTTAGAGCATTATGAATATAAGAACTAAAAGTTTGAATTTAATTCTGATGTTAATGAGAAACTTATTAAATATTTTTGATGAAGAGGGCAAAATAGCTAGATCAGCCCTTTAAAAATATTAATTTGGCAGCAGGAAATGGGATAAGATGGGATTGTGTTGCTTGAGAACCCACAAAATGTCGGAAACAGAGGCTGTTCTCTGTAGCCTGGGCAGCACTGCCAAATAGAACTTCCTGCAATGATGAAATGTCCCACAGAGGTCACTAGCCACAGGTTGCTTTTAAGTACTTCAAAAGTAGCAACTGCAACTGAGGAACTGAATTTTAATTTGTACTTAATTTTATTAAATGTAAATAGCCACATATGGCAAATTACTATCCTATTGGACAGAACAGGCCTAGAGGAATAAAACTCAAGATAGAGACACCAAGATTGGGGGGGGGGGGGGCAAATACAGAACAAATTCAGTGATTGTTTGAATGTGCAGAGTGAAGGAGAGAGAGAATCCTATCTGATATCAAGATTTGAAATCAGAGGGAAATGAAATACGTCAATGTCACTTATAGAGAATGCAATAGAGAAAATGACTCCGATGAAGTCTCTCTCTCTTCCTCCCTCTCTCCCTCTCTCTCATCCTTTCACTCTCTCTCTTTCTCCTCTTTCAATAAACAGTTCCTAAAGTTGTTGACAGGACATTAAAAATGACAAAAAGATTTAAACCAAATAGGAAGCATAGTTTCATGCTGTGTTGATCTATATAAACTGTGATAAGCTGTTGGAATTTAATCTATATATCAAACCTACAAATACAAACTGGCACTCCTCACCGTCAAAAACTCTGATGAAAATAAAACTGTCCTTAACACCATACAAAACTAACCAAATTCCAAAAGCAAGACAAGTTAAGTATCCTACCTCCACAACTTCAAGGCAATATCTTTCTGTGAGACAATATGAGTCAAATTGTAACAGTAACTATATTTAAAAAATGTAAGGGTAAATGCAATATTAAAAAAAATTTATGAGGGTTAATGATCCAGCCAAACAAACAAATGTTGTATAAATAAAACAAAACAACAGCATCAGGCTATTAGTTAAATCTATGCTGATGGATAAATGAAGAAAGAGAGTGAAAGAAAGGAACTCCTCCTTCACCTCCATCTTTGTGTAATTAATAATTTCTCAACTTTTAAGCCTAAACTTAAATTTGGCTTCACAGAAAGAACTTATTCTAAATACCCCTTTCCGATATATTATTTCCAATTCTGTTGTTTTCATTCAAAACACTAGCACATTGTTTATTGAGTTGTTTTTCACCTTTCTCCATCAATGCTAAGATCCATGACAGTCTGTTTTGTTAACTCATATTTACAAGTCTCCAGGAAGGACAATGTCTATTATGTAAGACATGCACAGTAAATATTTTTGGGTGAGTAAGTGAATCTTCCTCATTTAAATGAAGATCATCCATTCACTCTGGAACATCAAGTAGATTAAGAAAAACATTCTACCAAGATAAAAGTGAGACTATTGAAGTCAATTGACCAAATTAATTCTCACCAAACACGAAAGAGCCTTGTAGGCTCAATATGATCAACTCACAATCCAGTGTCTGGCACATCATTTAATGAGAAACTTCAGCTCACTTCTAGCAAAGACCTTGCTTCTAGCAAAGACCTTTACTTCAACAAAATCAGATGAGCTCATGGGATATTTATTATATGAACCTTCATCCTAAGATAAAACAAATCCTAAATTTGTTAGTAATCAACCTTAAAGAACACTAATTGATTAACAGTACATGGTAAGCATGGATAATAGTCCTGATTTTGTAAGTTCTGGGGGACATTTTATTCATACTACCACTTAAGGTTCCTCAAGACCAACATTAATCATATACCATTACAATAATAAGAATTAGAGAGAATATAAATGTTTGAGTAGACATGTCTGAATGAACCCTCTGGTCTTCTGAAAATATAAATTCAAAACTCATGATTTTGTTCTAATCATTTAAAAACAGAAATATTCACAGCAATAATATTTTCCCTTTTTGCTAACAATGTGAAAAAGAAAAGAAAAAAAAAAAGCTCTCCACATATGGGAGCTGTTCACACCTCACACTTAGGCCTCAGTGTTATTACAAGTGGGTCTGATGCTCTCAATCAAGTCATTTTGTTCTTCTGTTAGACAAAAACAGTCTCAGAGAACATCGGAACATGATATCAGATAAGGTCGCCCTGAGATTATGATAAAGTGAGACAAAAGCCAGGTCACTATGCAGTCCACAAAACATCCCCCCATGAAATGTGTGACTGCTACTTCTTTACCAATTACACCATTGCCCTCCCTCTAGTCTGCCCTCCCTGTGAATAAGTTTTACTGAGCTACTCATTCATAGAATTTTCCTGCTTTCTGACGGAATGAGATCCCACTTCCTTAGAGCTTCCCCAAAATTACCCCACCAAAATCCTATAAGTCCTAATTACCCTTTATTGAAACATTCTTAGTTCCTATCAAAGAAAACTTGTTTCAGATAGAGTTAAAATGGACAAAGAAGACTTTACTCAAGACCAATGCAATAAGAGAGAGATTTAACTCAGCTCTAATAAAACAAAAAGTGGGTGAGTTTTTAAGTCTAGGGTAAGCTAATGGAAAGGTGCTTTAGGGAATTAGTATGAGATTGATCAATGTCACTATACCAACTATGTTTACTAATTAATGCTTATCAAAGTGAGACTCCTACCAGATAGGGAATCCGTTCTTTGAGAAAGATATTTCTGGTTATAAAACTAGCAAAAGACTGGAAGATTTATACCAGAAAGGGTAGAGAAAGAGTAAGTGATCTAAGGAAAGAGAGGTTAGGGGCCCCTATTCATGAAGAAACCTACCTAAACTTTAGTCAAGTTGAGGGAATTATTAAAGTTGTCTTGGTTAGTCCCCATGATGTGTGTTGTCTCTAACTGCAATCAGGAATAAACCCAACTTTTTCAACTATAGATGTGCTCCTAGTGATCTATGGCTGAGGGTATTGACAAAAGCAAGGAGGGAGGGAGGGAGGGAGGGAGGGAGAGAGAGAGAGAGAGAGAGAGAGAGAGAGAGAGAGAGAGATTTGGTTTTCAACTCATGTTTAACTAAAACTAATCTCAAATTATATTTTAAAAAATCCCCTCTGAATATTTAGTACAGCCTCTTGGTTTTTTGAGAAATCCATATTAAATACAATGAAATTCATGTCTTTATGTGCTCAATGGCTGGATCACATAGATAAATTGTTTGCAAGAGCATATTGTGGATGTTTATTTGTTTCTGCTTGTCTGGAACCAGTCTTGAGGACTCTTTTTCTTTTTAACTAGTTTATTGAGGTACTGTTGAAACAAAAAGCTGAAAACACTTAATGTATACAATTTGATGACTTTGGAGGTAAGTATGCATCTATGAAAGCATCATCAAAGTCTGAACCATAAATATCTGTCACTTCTAAGAGTTTCCTCCCACTCTCTTTACTTATTATTATTTTTTTTGTTTGTGTGTGTGATAATGTCACTTAACAATTTGTTTTGAAACCACAAAAATCATGAGATGCTCCAAGGTACCTTTAAAATGTGACAGTACCTATTGAGTGTCATCCTCCTGAGGCTACTGCTTGGGATATGATTATCTTCTAACTTTCTGAGTCTTGGTAAAGTATCTCATAATTCTAGTTTGTTGAAATATTTAATTTTAATCCAATATCACCAATGGCATTAATATATAACATTTAAAAATGATAGACACAAAAATGGTTAGAACTAGGTCAAGAGTTCACAAATTACAGCTTGCAGGCCAAGTACAGCTCATGCCTATATTGTAAATAAAGTTTCAGTAGAACACAGGCATGCCCATTCTTTTGTACTGAATATGGGAGCCTATGAGCTACAATGACAGAGTTGAGTAGATACAACAGCGACCACCTGGATTGAAAAGTTTAAATATTTACTATCTGCCCTTTATGTAAAAGTTTGCCAACCCTAAATTTAGGTTAAAAAGTAGAAAGATCATTTGCCAGAGACCTATTTAAATCCTTTTTAAAATATAAAATTAAGCATGATTATTTTTCCTGCATCACGTTGCAGGGCACAATATCATGCAACCTCTGATTTTTTTTTACTAATAACATACACATTAATGCATGCAAATTATTATTACTTTCATCTACCAAAACCAAAACTAGTCCCTGAGTTGTGACTATCCTTTGACTTTTTTTATACCCATCCTACACCTTTGCAAGAAGTATCAAAAATTATTTGTATTAAATCCTCCTTGAATTATCCTAATTTGAATGGGCCATCTGGGAGCTAGACTGACACATGGTTGGATGTCTTAAATAACAGTGTACATTTGCCTAAAGTGTGTCTTTCAGCATGTATCCCTTAAGAAGCAGGCAATGTGGCAGCAATTGGTGACTTCATAAAGTATAAGAGAGACAGAAGGAGATGTCCATCCTTCCTGAGAAATTGCCAATAATAGTCACTTTACAGTGTGTGAGATCTTGTCCTCTCTATTCCCTGAACCATTGAGGTGGAAGCAACTTAGATGGTTAGGGAAACACTGAATTCGCTACAGAACCAAATAAGCTGCTGTTGTCCATCATGCCTAATGCGACAATTGCACACAGAAAGAACACTGCGACCCACTATCTAGAAGGAGGTGCCACAAGTAAAAATGGTTAATTCTTCTCTGATGAAAGAAATAAGGTTCAACCTGTCCAAAACACCTCAGATCACCAAAAAGTCCAAAAACAGTCATAATTCTATATCAACCACTAAGAATACACAAGGCAGAAAATCATAACCATGACTATTTTAGGACCTGCACAACTCCAGCCAGATGAAATCAGAAACAAAGATATCGAGCTGAACTAAAATCAGAGAAATGTGAGAGCTCAGGTTGCACTTTTAGTTTGAATTCCCTAAACCAACTTGGAGGCTGGATGTCTTCTACAGCCCCTTTAAGAGGGGTCCAACAACTATCAAAAATCATCAGAGACTGTTGATTCATCACTTTCCACTTGCTATCAACTAATTGCTAAAAAAAAAAAAAATACAGACATAGGTAGGTAACTGATAGATGGATGGAAGGGTAAACAGATGATAGATAATCACAGCCTCTGAAGCCACATAGTTTACATCTGATACCTTTTCTATTCCTTCTATATGCTAGCCCTCAAAATTGTCTCTCCAACACCCCTGCATATCAATACACACTACACACACATATACACACATGTACGAAACCATACATACACATGCCACACGTACCCACAGACACACACACCGTTTTCTATTACAGGGATAAAAATGATTATTTCTTTCACCTTTTCCTCATAAAATATTTTCCTAAAATATTTTCCCATCCTAACTCTGTTCTTTAGACACTTTCTGGTTTATCACTGTCTCTATTAAAACAGCTAATCCTGCCACTATTTTTTATTCAGAGAGTGTAGCTATTCTGGGAATGTGTTGAAATGAAAGTATTCTGGATTCTATTATCCTTCATATTAGCTATTTGCCCAGGTTCAATATATCTATTAACTATCACTCTTTAATACAGGCGCTCAATTAGACAGAATATCAAATCTCGGAATGAAGAGCCTATTTTTGTTATTTCATTTACACACCCAGAAATATTTAAGCCACCTGTACTAGAGGCAGAAATGAGGTAATTCTACCAACACATAAAACTATTTCTGCATCCCAGTGGAATGAATGCCTGGTTCTTAAGGTAAAGCAGGTGTCTGCCAGATGAAGGGAAGGATACCAGTGAGACAACTTATCCGAACCTCCTCCACTGCCTATTGCAGAACAGCTGAATTTGCTAAGATATCTGCATATTGCTCTTCTATACAAAAGGCTTTAAAAATATTTCAGATTTTCAATTGATTCCAAGGAGACCTGGGTTTTTACAGATGTCAGCTTTAGAGAAATGCCACACTGAAGAGTGTCAAAGACTTTATGTCTGGTGGTTTGCATGGCACAGGCGCCAAATGCTTTCATAAAGTTAAGTTTTTTAAAAGAGCAGGAGCAAAGCCCCAGAGAGGTTTTGAGAAAACCCCTTGAAAGGTCTCCACTCTGTTGTGATAAAAGCCAACAGAGGGAAGGATGGAGTGTATTACCAGCTAAGATTTCAGCTGGCTTCATCAGAATGGAGGAAGCAAGAATGAATACAATTTTTGAATCTCCAGGGGGAAATAAAAATGCTACCTGCAAGGAATAAGAGCAACTTTTATAGGGTGAAGCCTCCACCTACAGTTCTCACTTTTTATCAGCTGTGACTTTAGGTGACAGGGAGGCCAGCGAACACTTTAAAAATATAGGTGCTAATCTGTGTGTGCACCTGCAGTTTAGGATATTAATGGAAGGATATGACCGAGGGCACTTGTTATGATGCATAGAACAATTATATAATGAGCTTAGTATAGATTCCTCATTAAATTATTGGTCACAAACATAGTAATATTTTTAATTGTCAAATTATACTTTATCTTTTCTTAAAAAGGGATTTGAAGCATTTTTCTAGAAATAAGTATTTTTGTTATACAAAAATATGTTGTGGCTGTAGTTGGTAAAGATATAGAATACAGAGGAAAGATAAAGTGGGAACAGAATAATTAGGTCAAGTAATGTAAGTTCAAAACGTAAAACTGGATGACAAGCATGACTCTAGGCTTCTTGGTGAGTGAAGCCAAGTGGAAATCCAATATAGGTACATGAGTAGATTCCAGTAAACTAAACAGAATCTGAGATTTCCCCAAAAACAATCTCAGGTCTCTCCATGACAGGTGCAGTGGGTATATCCAACTATTATCTCTGTTTCAAACATAGTTTTCCTGTTGGTTTGGCATGTTTTACTTGAAGTCTATATATCCTATCTAATAAAAGGGAAGCATGCAAATTGACCATATCTCTGCTATGTCCACAAGCCACACCCATCAGCCAATCAGGAGCAGGTATGCAAATTAACCAAACCAATATGTCGGTTAATTTGCATATCCTGGTGCAGAGCAAAGACTGAAGACAGTTTAGAAGGAAGCCAGTGCTGTAGAAGGGAGCAAAGCTGCAGAAAAGCAAGCAGAATGGTGGAAATGGGAGGAAAACAGGCGGGTGGAGGGAAGCAGGTGGGACAGCGGAGAAGAGAGGGAAGCAGGCAGGGCGGCGGAAATGGCTGCAGGAAGCCCTGTTCTTGCAGGAATCTTCCTGCAATGGGCCTCTAGTAATTATATATGAAAGTATAATACTGGAAAAAATTCTCATCAGCCATGAGTTTAAAAACACCCAAGGTACTGAAAAAAAGATGCAGTTTTCATGCTGAATTTTATGCTGAAATTGATACAGCTATCAGAGTGCTAGAGCAGACATATTTTCAACAACATCTCTATAGTTTGTGCAAGGGGGATTTGCACATGGCTATTTCTTACAACAGTTCTCGGTACCAAGTGAGGGCATAATGACAAAGAATGCTTTGGCAACAACTCTAAAAAGAGTGAAAATAATACAACCTAAGCATATAATGTGCAGATATTCAGGTAAGTGAAGGATGTAATTTTAAATATCTATCTTCCTGGGAAATATATAACTGGACCACATACCTTTCAGCATGTAATATTGCTTTTCATAATTAAACTTTTAGACCAAGGTCTTTAAGGCAATGTTATCCAGTAAATAGGTTTTCTAAATTGCTTATAACTCAGTTCATCCTTGAGTAAAAGGTAGGTTTACATTCACTATTCTAAAAAGTACTAATTGGAACACATGCCTAAATCAATGCCCCTTGTACCCCATACTCCAAAAGAGGATTCTAGGTTCCCCCAAGCACCCAGTCTTTCTCAGAAAATAGCTATGATTCATCTGCATTGATCTGTCCTTATATTGAAATTGACCTGCTAATAAAAATAAAAACCAAATTAACACATTCTGGGCCATAAAACACATCTTACCAAAGTTAAAAAAAGAGAAATTACATATTATCTGCTCTCAGACCACAAAGGAATTAAATTAAAAATCAGTCACCTAAAGATAACTAAGAAATCCCAAAAACATGGAGATTAAACTATACTCCTCTAAATAACACGAGTCAAGAAAGAAATCTCAGAAAAATTAAATATTTTAACTAAATTATAATAAAAACACAATTTATCAAAATTTGTGAGATGCATTGAAAGCAGAGATTAGAGGGAATTTTATAGCATTTAATGCAAACACTGGAAAAGAAGAATTATCCAAAATCCATAATCTGCTTCCACCTTGAAAACTAGAAAAAGAAGACCAAATTAAATCCAAAGTAAGCAGAAGAAAATTAATAAGAAGCTGAGGAGAAATCAATAAAATTAAATAAGAAAATCAAAGAAACTAAAAGATGGTTCTTTGAAAATTTCAATAAAGTTGATAAGTCAGGCTAATTAAGAAAAAAAGAGGAAGAGAACAAAAATTATTAATATCAGAAATGAAAGAGGGGACATTACTACAGATCCCATGAACATTAAAAAAATAATAAAGAACTGTAATGAACTCCATGTCCACAAGTTTGATAACTTAGATAAAATGGACCAATTCCTTGAAAGACACAAACCACTAAAACTCACATGAGGTCCTGGCTGGTTTGGCTCAGAATTCAGATTGAGGGGTCCCAGGTTTAATTCCAGTCGGGGACACAACACATGCCCAGACTCCGGGCTCAGTCCCCAGTGGGGGGGGGGGGGGGGGGGGGGGGGGTCGGAGGGAGAAGATAGCCAATCAGTGATTCTCTCTCATCATTGATATTTCTGTCTCCCTCTCTCCCTTCCTCTCTGAAATTAATAAAAATATATTTTAAAAATAATAATAAATAAAAATAAATAAAACTCACATGAGAAGAAGTAGACAATCTGAGTGTGTGTGTGTATATATATTTAACATATATAATATATATATATATATTAAAGAAATGTAATCAATAATTAATAACCCTCTAAAATAGAAAGAACCAGGCCCAGGTAGGTTAACTGGAAATTCTACCAGTCATTTAAGGAAGAAATCATACCCATTCTCTACAACCTCTTTAGGAGAATAAAAGTAGGAAAAAATAATTTCTAACTCATTATTTCAAGCCAACATTACCAAAACAAGATAGAAACACTATAAGAAAACTACAAAACAATATTCCCATGAATATCCTCAGCAAAATATTAGCAAATTGAATCCAAAAAGTGTTAAAAATAACTATATAGCATGACCAAGTAGACTTACCCAAAGTATGCAAGGCTTATCAAACATTCAAAATCAATTTATTTAACCCACCATGTCAATAGAGTACAAAAGGAAAGTAAACATACAAAACTAAACATATTCTTTCCATATGATCCAGCAATCTCACTCCTTGGTATTTAAACAAATCAGTAAAAACTTATGTCCATGCAAAATCAGCACAGAGATGTTATCAGCTTTATTCACAAATGCCAAAACTTAAAAGCATACAGGGTGTCCTCATGTAGCTGAATGGAAAAATAAACTGCAGTAAATCCAGACAACAAAGTACTATTCAGCCCTAAAAAGAAATGAGCTACCACGCCATGAAAATACATGAAAGAACTTTGAATCCATGTTGCTAAATGAAAGAAGCCAATCTAAAAGGTCTTCATATTATATGATTCCAACTACAAAACATTCTGGAAAAGGCAAAATTATGGAAACAGTAAAAATATCCGTGGCTATCAGGGGTAGAAAATGGGGGAAATGAGTAGGCAGAGCAAAGAAAATTTTTAGATCAGTGAAAATACTCCGTATGATACTATAGTGAAAACTATATGTCATTATACATTTGTACAAATCCATGAAATGTACACCAAGAGTGAACCTGTAGGTAAACTATGGATTTCAGATTATTATCGGGTCTAGTAATAATTAATGTCGTTTTTTAACATTCGTTTAAAATCTTGCTTGGCGTTGACTTGTATTGACATAACCTTCAAACACGTGGTATCTACAGAACGTGTGAAGTGCAATTAACAAGTTTTGCTTGAAAAAGTTTGTGTGTGGTTTGGTTTTTGTTGCAGAACTAGGGCTAAGAAGATGGCGGATGAAGAGCATATTAGGCACTGCATGCTTTACGAGTTCCAATTAGGAAGAAAAGCAAGTGAGGCTGCAAAAAACATCAAATTGAATTCAATTTGGATTCAATTAGCAAATTGAATGTTTAGTTTTGTATGTTTACTTTCCTTTTGTACTCTATTGACATGGTAGTGCTCTTGGTCAAGATGCAGTTAGCGCCAGAAAATGCCAGCGTTGGTTTGAGAAATTTCGCGAGGGAAATTTTTCATTAGATGACAAGAGTGGTCGAGGCCGTGTGTAGCCTAAAGTAGCCTAACTAATCGAGAAAAAGAGAGAGAATAAGGATAAAAATAGTTATTTTTCTTCCATTGAGGTAATTCCAATATATTTCAGTTTAAGCAGTGGTGTATTTGTCCTGTAGACATTAAAATTCAATGTATAAAACATGAATCTCACTTTACAGCCTAAGAATTTTACTTAAAAGTTTCAGGATGTGCTCTCATCCCAGATATCAAAAAGTACTCATACAGATGAGATAAATAGGAAAAGTAGAAAATATAACAAAGTATCTTGAAATAAAATTAGTAGATATAAATCATGGCAATGTGTAATATCTCTATTATAAGACAAATTAATTACATGTCAATGAAATGGAAAGTCCATTTTGATGAAAGTTTCTTTTTAATTCAGGAGAGTGTCACTATATCCAAAATAGCCAAAAAGATTATAATAGAACACAGAAGAAGTTTTAGCTATTGGTTGTCTTTCTTTGGGAATTGCACACTGTTAGAATCCACTGTGTCCTCAATGGATCTGGAGCACTCTGTACACTAAGCCGCTGTGGAGTCTGTCATAAGATACTATAACAATAACCTACATCCAGTTCCATTTGCCTTTTCAATTGACATTGACATTCCTCCATCAAGAGGTGAGCTCTATCGTGGTGAGCAAAAGTAGGTTTACAGTTGTAATACAAATAAATAATGCAATAATTAATAAACAATAATACTAGAATAAACTGTGTTTTGAGTACTCACAACTGTAAACCTACTTTTGCCCACTTTTTGATTCCCCTCCTCTTGAACCTGAGTGGCCTTTATAATTGCCTTAACAGTGAAGCTCAGTGGTAGGGATCCTGTTTGACTTCCAAGGTTGGTTCATAGTCTTCTAAACAGGCCTGCTCCTCTTCAAAAGGTATCCCCCAATCTTCTCAGCTCCTCCTAAAGACTGCCTCTCAGGTCATACCCATTCATCTTTCCTCCCAGACCCTATTTAGCAATTTGGCTGTCCTTCTAGGTCACTGTAGGCAGAGGGGAAGATTGAATGGTTCTTTCTATTTCTTCAAATCAATTGTTATGATACAAACACTTTAACTTTATACCCTCATGGTTTACTCTTCATTCTCCAAAGCTTGTTTGGGAAATTTTTTTTGCTAAAGAACTAATTGCTTCTTATTATTTAAAAAAAAAAAAAAAAAAATCCTACTTCTCCCTAGAAACAAAGTGGATATCTGTGTTTGACTAAAGAAAAGGGGAAAGCACAACTATTAATGTTTAAAAATAGTCTCTTGTCACATGTGTTACTAGTCACAAAGAGACCAAAAACAAGAGTTTAGGTCAAAGGGCCCAAATTTTTCACATAAAAATAGAAGTCAAATAATAACAACAAAAGGCATTGGCTTCTGAAAAATAAATGAGGTCACGTGGACTGGCAGGCAATAGATGTACCCGAAAAGTAAAAGAAGGGACATGGTAAAATGCAATTTCTTCAAATGCATTATACCAAAGCCTTAGTGGCCACTCAGCTGGCATCACACATGACGAAGGGAGTGTAACATAGTGAAGTCTATGATGCTGATGCTGCCCCTATACAACAGAGCAGCAGTTCCAGCTCTTGGAGAACTGGGAACAGTAGCTGACCCAGAGCCAGGAAAGCAAAGGCTGGGAATGAATTTTTAAATAAACCCAAAATAAAGTGTGTATTGGAAGAGGGATTTCGTAGTTCTGTCCCCAGGTACCATTTTGGGAACTGTGGGCAGCTGCTTTTCCCCGTTTATTTAGAATTAGCCTACAGCCCCTATTTGAGGTCTGCTGGTTCAATCCTCTTCCCCATCCCAGGTCCCACAAACTGTGCCTGCAGAACCTTTTTTTGGTCAGGCTGAAATAACTGGTCACTGCAGGAGTGTTACGGAGCACATGTGTGTCATGTGCTGTGTAGGAAAAGGCTAGCTAAAGGAGATGAGATCTTTAATTTCAAAAAAGTCAAGCATGCTACCCTTTGGTACACGTGCTTATTTTACATATTAGAACCAAGTTCCAGTAAGCTATAAATATTTATAAAAATCTTACTAATGCCAAAACCAGTTTGGTTCAGGGGATAGAGCGTCAGCCTGTGGACTGAAGGGTCCAAGTTCGATTCCAGGTTCCAGGCACATCCCCAGTGGGCGGTGTGCAGGAGGGAGCTGATCAATGTTTATGTCTCATCAATGTTTCTAGCTCTCTATCCCTCTTCCTTCCTTTATTTAAAAAAAAATCAATAAAATATATATTTTTTTTAATTTTACTAAGCTTGTTTCATGTCCTGAAAGCTTAACTGATTCACCATCAGGTCAGGGACTACAAAATGTAGCCAGAAAGAAATGTGGGTTGCACCCCATCTTGGGCCAGATAGGGCCAGACAGAAAAGTGGGTTGAGCTTCATTGGCAGCTAAGGATCCTACCAAAGAGTGCCAGCCCTCAGGAAGATGACAATTGTCATTAAAGGGAACATTCTAAAGAGGTAAATAAATAGCTTCATGGAAAGCTTTGTTGCAAAAAGCTAATGCGAAATTAAAGATAGAAGAGGTATGTAAAACAAAAGTGTCCCACAGCTCTTCTTCCTCAAGAGCTCCTGAAACGTTATGAGATGCAGGGCTCCTTGCTTCCCTTTGAGTGTCAAGGGAAGGCCTAGCTCAGTCCTCTCTGCGAGCTGCATGGGGCCAGCCCTTCTGGAAGCACACACTGTACACCGCCTCTGCTAATTATTCTCCCTGCATGCACTTCCCAAAGGCTGTGCCAGGCAAAATGTGAGCAATTTTCCTTATATTATTGCCCAAATGTAGGTTTTTATTTTTTCCCCCCATTTGTTTTCTTTACCAGGGTCCTTTTGCCCAACATAGTTACCTTGAATTCCCTCTGGCTAAGCTATTGTTTATCTTCATTACCACATTTTTAACTCAGTATGACCCCTTAGGAACCACAAATTTTCAAAAGAAACCAATACCGAATTGTAGATGTGGAGATCAGGGTTTTTTGTTGCTGTTGTTGTATTGTGCACTAGAATTAATACCACACATCCAGGTGGCTTTACAAATTCAAAATGTAAATTACCTCTTTATTTCAGATTTTTGTGCCTCTGAAAAGCCAGCTTTTCATTCTTTAGGCACAAGAGGTTAACGGCCTTATTTTACAGGAAAGTCAAGGATGAAAGCAAAAGTGATGAGTAGAATATTATTAGGACCCTATTTCTACCCTTACCCCAGAACTAAAATATAGAGATTTGAATAAGGAAAAGGTGATGCAGAGGAATTAAATGCTGAAAGTAAATGGAGGATTTGAAGAGCTAAGGAAAAGGAACAGGCAAAGAACGACATTAAATTTAAGTAATTCTGAAAAGGAGCTGGCATACAATCATTCATGAAAGTCATGTGCTTGACTTTCTCAACATCTCTGCAGTTACTACTCTCATTAACTAACCAAAGTCAGCATTGCTCCTTAGGGAGAAAAAATAAATAAAGGAAATTTTGGCATATCAAAGAATACATAGAAAGCTGCAAAATTATTCACTGAATCATTTTTTGGGCAAATTTAGCGCTGTTTTCACGTCTTTGTGTTCTTTCTAAGTCTATGTTTGTCAATGTCAATTCAACCCTCCCTGAAAACAACAGAGCCACAATTAGAGATGTAAAAAGCAGTTTGTGTGCAATTTAAATGCCGCAAACTGGCAATCTTCTCATGAAAACCACAAACAATTACTTCCATTCTTATGCACCGTGCATCTGGTTCACCACCATTTTTTATATGGGATTGCATGTGAATTGATAGTTAATTTCACAGCCAGGAGGGGGAAAGCTACTTTTTTTTTTTTTTTTACAAGGGTGAGTTATTTGCTTTTTAGTCACAGTACATTGCTGTGTTTATATGGGTAATGATTTAAATTATACAGTCAACTAGCCAAATAACAATCCTTTTCTCTACTTAACTCAAGCGGTTCTCCTCAGGCACCAGGATCAGGTGAAGCTAACCCTGTCTTCCATAAAGGCCTCCATCCTGCTGTGTTGAGAACAATCAGCTCTCTGGAACACCAGGAAGATGAAGAGACTTGAATCATATCAAAAAGGATAAAATTTTCTTCCTATTTGATCTCTACTTTGTCATTTCTGATTAAACTTAAAAATATAAAAATTAAAAATAAGATTAATGAGAATAAACCTATCTTTGAAAAAGTCCCCAAATAGGCCCGTTGCACTAAAGGGCACCTTCATTAATGAGTGATTTACAGACTTCTTAAAAGACATGTATTTGCATCTATTTAGTTTGTACATGAAGAAATCACATGTGGGAATAACATTTGAATAAACAAAACTGCAAAGATAATGAAAGCATTTCGTACAGCATTGATATTCAGGAACATCCTTCAGGCTCACTCAAGAGGAAGTGAGCTTTAATGCAAAGGCATTAGTAATGGACCTTTATTTTCTTATTAGAATTAACCTTGATGTGGAAGAAAAAACTTTCTTCACTGTTGAATACATATTTCTCTCCGTCTAATATATTCTACTAAAACCTTTTGCTAAAAAGTGACACACTGCAATTTATTATTCCTGAAATGAGCAATGCCAAAAACCAAATAACTGAGAATTAATTTTTTGAAGGAAACAAGTTGTTTCCATTGATCATAAATGATATTATGGGGAAAGCTAGAATTTTCTTCCCAGCAGGTGTTTTCAAATAAGAAAGATTCTTCCCTCTGTAGAAGAATTTAGCCAAAATCTGCCAATGATAGAAAAATGAACTATATTAGTCCTTAAAATTCATTTCAAGCTATCTCATTTAGGCCCCTAATTTCCGATTGCTACTTTTTAAAATCAGAGCAGCAAGTGGGAAAATATGATTTATTAGCAACCTATCAACACAGCCTGATTCAGCCTCATATTTATTTTAATAATATCACTTTGAATTCTATAATTTGAACTCAATGCCCTATTATACCATTGTGTTGTCTCCCACTTTCAACAGCTTGATAGGACATAATGTGTGAGTAAAATAGACTCACACATAGTCCAAAGTTTGTCTGATGTGATACAGTGATTCCATCAAAGACAAAATCTGCGAGCTGTTTTAGCAGAACAAATTTAAATTAAAATAAACAAAAGGTTCAATTAAGAATTAGAGCAAAAAGTTGACATTCCTTAGATTTGATAACTAAAGTAGAAATGTGCCTTCTTTTGACACTTTGAGTCCACATGAATATTTACTGATTATGTTTTTGAGGATATTAATAGAATATAAAGTCCTGGAACTCAAATAACACACAGTGTTAAAGCTAAAGTATGAGAACCTCCACCCACACCCCTTCTGAGTATTTCAAAAGGTTAGCTCCAGTGCCCTCCAAGACATATATTTCCAAGTAGAATTATAGAGATTCAATCAGAACAAAAAATACAAATTATATAGGGAGTAATTAGAGTAATTGAAAAAATAGATGTAACCCAAGTCTCCATGGTTTTGAAGGCCCAACAAAGATTATTTCAGGAAAAACATGCACTAGGATCTCTATTAGAAGATGCGTTAATGTTAGAAAAGAATATCCACTCTTGCTGTTTCAAGATTCACCCAGTACTGGGGATGTCACTGTTTCAAAGGACTCAAGGATTCTAATTTGACTCCATAGTTGCACCTGAAATTCAGTCCACTGTAATCTTCATAGGAAAATTATTAAGATCCCTAAATATAAATGACTCTCTTATAATTCCTTAAAGATATTTGAAGAATCTAAAATGGCCTTAGAACTAAATCTGGGAAATAAACCGTTAGAGGCCTCCTTCACAGGAGCAAATCCAACGTTTACAGATGTTTTTGCTTTCACGTCTTTCTTGGTCAACAGATACTAACGAATACAGCCTCAGCGATTTGAAAAACTTACAAAATATGTTACCTGTGTCGAGTGTGCGAGTGTTTTTTGTTATGCAGGACCTAAAGCATAACCCTTGCCCTCTAGGAGTTGATGTTTCATTTAACTATATAAAATACTTTTCATGATTCCCTTTAATTTCCAACAGTATATGCATGTATAGAGACTAAGGACATGTCATGTTATGCCTTATGTTACTTTGCTTACCTGTCTTCTCCTTGTTAAGTTTATAATACCCTGATACCATGGTTTATGTCTTACTTACTTTTTTTTAACCTTGGAGAATCTTACCCAGTGATGTTCTCATAATAGTCGGTCCATAAATATTTATTGACTTGAATTATTCACTGCCACATAGACCTTGATAAGGCTGTATAGGGGAAAACTTTCAGCTTCCCCCAGACTGCCTTACACACATAAACTCATTTGGTGTAGATGACAATACAAAGTGCCTTCTCCACAGATTTGACATTGGAGTTCAGCCCATGTTAGAGTTCAGCTTTGTCACAGGATACTGTCCCATGTGTGTCTGTTCCTTCAAGCAAAAGACCTACTCATAACTCCTTATTGCTTTTTTAACTCAGTAACAGTTCAGGGTTTATCTTGCTGGGATACATTTTTCACCTATTTTACAGATAAAATTGATGCATTTCAGGAATTCAGTAACTCTGAGGGAGCAGTGTGAAAGCCCACGGTGGGAGAAGCGGGGTTTTTGCTTTCTGCTTTCCACACACTCTTACCTGCCAACGCTTTCCGCCGGGTTCTATAATGGCACTCAGTCCTTCTTTGGAGAAAATGATAGCCTTCCTTAAGAATAGCAAGATGTGACTTCTTGCCCTGGGAAAGAATATTAGCAGTCATTAAAAAAAAAAAAAGAAAGAAAGAAAGAAAAGTTGCCAACATTACTTACAAATATGCACTAGATATTTGAACAATATTGATCCGGAAAGCACAATAATTAACCATAAATAAGATCCAAATAACACAAGTCAAACTTCAGTGGAGCTCGAGTTAATTAAAGTTTGCTGTGAAGGCTGAATGACACTGTCAAAATGGAAGTTGTTGGTTTGGAGTTGAAATTCTAAGCTGGCTTTTTTTTTTTTTCTTTTTTTTTTCCTGACAACTCATTATCACCTTTGCATTTTCTCTGAGTTATACAGCCAGAAGGAGCCACAGCAGACCCCTGGACTGCTCTATGAGCCACAGAAGACCTTAATAAGAAATAACTTGTTGACAAATCTCTTCAACAGCTGGTCATCTCAGTGACACTGACACAGGAATATCACTCATCCTGCTAAATCTAACTACACCCATGCTTTTTCACACATTTTCAAGAATTACCTTAGTAACAACGATTATACTCCAAGTA
Organism: Pipistrellus hanaki; assembly: GCF_964339955.1. Classification (NCBI taxonomy): domain Eukaryota; kingdom Metazoa; phylum Chordata; class Mammalia; order Chiroptera; family Vespertilionidae; genus Pipistrellus; species Pipistrellus hanaki. The sequence goes on along the minus strand of NC_140507.1, from coordinate 39,270,047 downwards.
ATAAATTGTGCATTTAAAACCAATAGAAAATCTACTCTGATCTCAGAGTGGTTCTCTAATTTGCATTCACAAATTTGCTTTTAGTAATATTCACTCATTATCTATTCCTCTGGGAGAAGAAGATCTGTGAATCCCTTCCAACCCTAAAGTGCACGTTTCGGAGGGCTGGATTCCAGGCCACCACTGTCCCTCAGCAGCCCACGGGGATGGACTATAAGTCAAATCAAAGGCTTCAGTTTTGCTTATACAATACAACAACACAGCAATTAACTTCAAACATCTTACAGCAAAGTGTTTTGTGGACTTTCAAAGAAGAGTATATGTATGGTAAGAGCTTGGAAAAGGCTGGTTCTTTTAACATAGTTACTCTTACAGAACATCATCAAGTTGGTTTTTTGGGATGATGCTGAAAGATGCATGAAACTGGGAACACCTCCCTGGGCTGCTACATGAGAGACAGATAAACTTCTTGTGAACTTTTAGTTTTGCTGGACTGCTTTGAGCAGCTGGCCTGCCCACACTAGGTGCAGTTGAGCTTTCAGAAAAGGGGTTTAAAATGATATATGCCATCCCCACAGCTCAGCATGAGCATACAATGCTGAAGCTTTTTCCACATGACGTGGGGGCTGTGGACAATGAGATCTGGAGAGTCCACCAATGACAGCATGTATGGTATAAAGGTATTGATGGTCAGATGCTCTGCAAGAAGGTGGGAGGACCAAATGACACATGGGCCATAGCAGACAAAAGCCTACTTCATTGCTCCCACTCACACCCTTGAATCTAGGGAAAGAACTTAAACGGCCAACACTTCCCCAGCATGCTGGTGTGACTGACCCTCTTACTGAGTCCCCAGCTGAAAATGGGTTGTCTTCATTAAACAATCCTTGTTGGGAGCCATCAGAGTTGAGACAAGCAACTCAGTCTTAAGGAAATAGAATTAAGTTCCTTCTAGCAGAAGTTATGCGGTGCCCTGAGGGTTTGGCCAGAAGATAAGATTAACCTGCCGCTTAACATCTTTGCAACTTCCTCTTCCTGATCCTCCCCAATAGATAGCTCAGCCTTGGAATGTTACACCTTGGAATGTTACGCTGCTCTGGCAGTTAGCGCTGCTCTAGCAGTTAGCCAATCCTGTGTTGCCAGATACCTTACCACCTTGTCACTCAATGCCTAAACCAATTATACACAGCCAAAGACCCCTCTGCATAGGCAACCCTGCCCCACTTTGTCTCTGCTGTATATATACAGCCATTTCAGAGAATAAAGTTGGGGGCTTGATCAGAACCTTGTCTTGCCTCCATTCTTCCGCGTTCCTTGTTTCTTTCATTCTCTTAGGTGGTTCCTGCGTACCCCCGTTGTTGCCCCGTGGGTCGGGACAAATCCTGGTTTTTAAACCCCTTGCAACTTTTGCCCAAAATGAATTTCAAGCTTTATTTCTGGACAATTCTAAACTATTTAAAGGGAGTGAACATTTTTTTAAATAAAATTTTTTTAAAAAAAACACACACAACTTTGCTAAACCTCACCCATAAAGCCACAGAAGCAGGACAGACATACAGGGCAAGGTTATAACAAAAGAGGAAATCTATGCGTAAATACTGGAGGGATTAGTCTGGCTTACTTGCTTGTTGACATTATTGACCTCATCTAGGTGCGTCCTGATGAAACATATCATTTCATTATCAACCAGACATTACTGAAGAGGGGGGCAAGGGGAGAAGACAGGTGCCCTGCTGCACTCTCCTGAATTAGCAATGACCTTGCTAATTAAAACCTAATTGTGAGAGAGTAGCATGGAGATACCCCCTTTGAAACCCTGGCATGGATCCCCACTAATCTAAAAGTTGTCACTTACAAACACAAAGAAATTGGCTTATTGGAATGAACACTAATGGAAGGTTCTGCTGCTCAGAGATGACAGGACATAGGATTGGGGGGAGGAAGGAAGGAATGTGTATGTCTTGAATTGCCTTTCATTATCTGAGAGGAAGCCTTTGACAGCAAGAGCCCCATCAGGAGGGTGGAAACAAAATGAGTGTGGCAGGAACCACATTCCCTAGTTTATTAATATGTATAATATACACAACTCGGAGCCACTGGGTGACTCCAATAGGTGGGTTATTCTATTTAAGGATATTCATTTTAAACAAGCGTATGAAGGGAGGTTCAAGGACAACGCCTTTTGGTATATTTTACTTCATTTTTTAATGTAACTGTTTGGGAAGTCCTTTTAGTCTGGCATAAAGCAAGAGAGTAGATTAGTCTTTAAACAACTGAAAGATTCAGTTAATGCATTAACCTATCTTCTTAGTGAGTCATCCAAGTAACACTTCGGCAAATACACACAAACAAACATTTTTCATTTTAAAATATACCTATACTACCTTACGTTTTTCCATGCTAACTATGACTAACTAACCTCAGGAAACCTATGGATGTTAATGTATATCCTATGTCCCCATTTAATATAAGCCCCAGATAAAGCAACCTCCCCTACCTCCACCCCACCCCAAAGACATCTATAATAATAGCAAGAAATATCCTTCCAATCTAACTCAACTTAGCTTCCTTTTGATCTGCTCAGTGCCTATCTGTCCTGTTCATGTGAATACCTATAGGGCTTATACCTCATTTCTGTCCAAACTCATATTTTCAGGTCCTAGAAAGCCGTACACTATAGTAACAAACAGCCCTGGCTTTGGAGCCAAATGTGTTGACTCATTTGCTAACTATGCCACTTTCCCTCTGCTTTGGGGTAATAACATTAAGTTTTTTGGACCTTGATTTCCTCATCTTAGCCTGATTAGTAAGAGTCTTTTTTTTTTTTTTTTTTTTTTTTTTTTTAAGATTTTAGTAAAGCCCTTAGCCCAGTCCCTTCTGCATGTGGAAAACTCTGTAAACATTAGCCTTTACTCTTCAGCCCTCTTGTGCAGCCAAAGAGCTTTGATCTGCTTTTCTTTCTTCTGCTTACCTTCAAAAAAATATTTTGTCATCATCTTAAAACTGTTTATAAATTCTTCCTTCTTATTCTTGTAATGCATCCCACTAATTTGTCTGAATTGTTTTTCTCTTTGCCTTTATACTAAAAAAGTGGTCTATTGAATTCCTCAAGGATGTGAATGTCTAGCAAGCTCTGTATAAAGTAAATTCTATTCATACTTTAACTTACCCATCATAGGAGATTTAATAGAAAAACTGAGAGAAGGTAAAAGAAAAAAAGAGAACGGTGAGCCCAATGAAATATGGAAAGAAATTGAAGTGCATACAGGGGTTTTATCAAGGCTTGATCCAAATATCTTCTGTACAATGGCAGCTCCTGTAATGTGACATTTGAGGAATTCACAAGAATACAATTTGCAGAGATTTATAGACCCAGACACAATCTGAGAGATAACCTGCTACATCCCAAATAGATTTTCTTTTGTTTTAATCCTCACCCAAGGACAAACATTAATCAGTTGCCTCCGGTATGCACCCTGACATGGAATGCAACCTGCAACCTTTTGGTGCATGGGACAACTCTCCAGTCAACTGAGCCACCCAGCCAGGGCTACAATTTTATTTAACTTTCAATTAAGGTATGGACAGTTTAAATAACTTTTCTTAGGGCATGTAATTATTAATTAACACACCCATTCTACCCCTAAGTCCATGTCTACAAGGTTATTAACCAAAGAAGCTATTCATTCATAAAATGTCATTAATTTTGTGTACTTGCCTATCTTCTCAACGATAGAAGGACTTCTTCTTGTGTAGAACTGTCTATCATATTTCACCAGGATTAGATTTCCATGTCCCCAAACAGCTCCTAAAGCACCTTAGATATACGACACCCAAAGCCAGGCCCACTTTGGTCTATGGACAAAGCAGCCAACTTATGATATGAACCGAAGAGGAAGAAATGTTATACAACTGAAAACTAACTTCCCAGAAATTTTCACTAGATTTTTAATAACTTTTTAGAAAAAAATTACTTTTAGATAGACATTGTATTAAATACTTTAATTCACCTCTTCTCATTTAATCATCAAACATAGTACTTAAAATATACTTTAGAATTAAGGAATAAAATTGAGGCACCATTATACACACTTTCATCAACAGAGGACATGGATAACTTATCCAGAGGCACTAGCAAATGCATAACACGTTTGAATCCCAACCCAGGTCTCTGAAACCTTCTATTTCCCCTTCTACTTGACACCCATCCCTGGGTGAAAGGCAGCATCTTCTGAAAGTGCCCTTTACTAAGGGACATTCAGAGTAGAAACGTATCGATCCCAGAGTGAATATATTAGCAAACATTAGTTGATTGGAGTACCTTGTAGAAAAGAAGCATTTGAGGGAAAGAGGGCTCACACAGGTGAGCTTTGATTGAAGTGAGGGAGTCTGAGCTGATATGGAGACAGCAGCAGAGGCAGGCGAGGTGGGTGAGGGAGCTGGCAGGTGCAGCAGGGGAGGGGGAGCCCCCGGCATACCAGGGCTGCACAATGTGGATTGATGGCAAGGCAAAGAATCACTCCTCATGTCTCTATAGACCAGCCCTGACATCCGACCATCATTTTAAATGTGAAGTGCTCCTTGGATCTGATTTTGAGAGGTTGGGCTTTAGGATTTCACTGCTATTTTCACTCGGAAAGGTCATCAGAGAGTACGTTAGATGGCGATAACTCTGTCTCCACTCAGTGTGCTGCTTCTGTAAGTGTGCCCTCCTGAAAATAAACTACATCTGGCAACCACTTGTGTGAATTACCGAAATAAAAGACTCACACTGTTAATGGAGCACTTTTATACTAGAAAAAGAAACCATTAGGTTTGATGTTTAGAGAAACTTTTCCTGTCACTCACTTGATTGATTGCATCTTTTATTAGTTCTTCACTGAATTACTTTATGGAATTTCCCTTTTTAATCTGCTCCCCTTTGTTGGGATTTTAAGAATGTATATTTTGAAAGTAGTGGTAAAAAATGTTGAGAAGTATAAAATTCAACATCATAAAAGCCTTTTCGTGTGTGGCATTATGAACACAGCCGTCATGTGGAGTCTGGAATGTAGGTGTAAATTTCAGGGAGTGAGGATTATGCTGTAAAGGGAAGTGGAAGTATAAATTGGAGCTTTAGGCTGGTGAAAGAAAGGGAGTTGGAGGCAAAGGAAAAGCAGGCATGGGGCACATATCACAACCATGAACACAGGCCTCCTTCAGGCACAGCCTTCTAACTAATGCTTTCTGAAGTGCTGTTTTCAAGGATCAGATGTAAGCTCTGCTCAGCAGGGCTGCTCAGAGCCCCCTCCTCCTTTTGTCACCTGACAGGGCCTGTGATTAGCCAGGCTAGCACACCAGTCAAGGGCCCAGGTTTCAATGTGTGCACTCGCGGTAGAGGTGAGCACTGGGGACTCTCCTGCAGGGGATGTAACGGGAGTGTCTGTGTCTCGAGAGGACAAGGAATCGGGCACCTGATGAAACAGAGCCAGGCAGACAAAGAGCTGTGATAGAACACTGACTGGCTAAGTGTGTGCATGGAGCTAGGAGCCCACAGTATTCAGGAAGGCGCCTCATAATCCGCGTGACAGTCTGTCAAGCTTCCATTTTCCTTCTTTCTTGTTTTGCATGTCCACCCTGAACTGGGTGGCATGTTCATTTCCTATGCCTCACCACCCAGAATCAGGGCTGGGCCAGCCTTGGCTGGTATCTGCTGCTAACTAATGAGCTGCCACCTTTGACAGTTGTGGCAAAGCTGCACGCTGGTGTTTATAAATGCCACGCACAGAGACTCGCTGGTGGGCAAGGCCGCTGATGATCCACAGAGGATTTCAGGTGAGTGGAGAGAATCTCATTAGCAGCATCTCCCCTCTTCTTCCTGCCTGACTGCCAGAGAGCCAGCGAGCCCAGCAAGTACTTACTCAGGCCCAGCAGTGGTTGTTTTCTGCCTTTACTTAGAATGCTGACCTAAGCTCCTCACAGCTATTCCCAATTCACTAACCAAAACAGTCCTTGAATTCAGAGCATTCATCATTGTCTTGGGTTGAATTCCCCCAAAGCAGACCCTAAGACAAAGATTCCTGTGAAAATATTTATTAGGAACTGTTTCAAGAGGGGGGGGGGGGGGGGGGAGAAAGAAAAAAAAAAGAGGGAGAGTGGGACTATAAAGATTATAGTAGGCAGAACAATGCCCCCCCCCCAAGATGTCACCTTCTAGTACCCAGACTTTATCAATATGTTGTCTTATACAGCAAAAGAGAAGGAAGGTTGTTACATGCTACTGAGTCTGCTCTGACTCCAGGTGATCCTACGAATGGGTGATGTCCATAGTGTCCTGCCCTCAGCAGCCCTGCTCAGCTCCTGTAGATGATGCCCATGGCTTCTTTTATGGAGCCCATCCATCTCATATTAGGTCTTTCTCTTTTCTGCTGCCTTCTATTTCTCTGAGCATTACTGTCTTTTCTAAAGAATATGTCTTCTCAAGATTTGCCCAAAGAAGGACAGCTTCTGTTTTGTCATCTTTGCCTCCAGTGATGTTTGAAATAGAATTAAGGTTACTAGTCAGCTGATCTTAAACTAGGGAGACTACCGTGGGTTATATGGACAGGCCCAATCTAATCACAAAAGGCCTTAAATGTGAATGGGGTAGCAGGAGAGTAGGTCAGGGAGATGGCAGCATGAAAAAGGTCAGATGCCCTGTGCTGGATCTTGGATGTTGGGAACCATGGACAAGGACCAGAGAGAGGCCTCTAGGAGATAAGGGTGAAACTAGTTGACAGCCATCAAGGAAACAGAGCCTTAATCACATGGAACTGAATTCTATAGGCAAAGGTTCTCCCATAGAGCCTACAGAAAGAAACAGTCCTGCCAGCCAGCCTAGTGACACCCAACAGGAATTCTGCAGAATAATGAAAAACCTTCGTTGTTTTATTTTTCATTAATTTTTAATCACTAAAATTGTGTCATTGTTACAACTGTAGTAGGAAACTCATATAGAATACAAGTAAAGATGTGATAATAAGCAAAGAACCAGAGAGCAGTGATTTTCAAACTTTCTCATCTCATGACACACATGAGATGAAATTTAGTAAACTACTTACTGAAATTCTGATCACACCAAAAAATTTTTTTTTAAATCTATACATATATTTAATGGTGATCCTATGAATGGGTGATGTCCACAGTGTCCTGCCCTCAGCAGCCCTGCTCAGCTTCAGTAGATCATGCCCATGGCTTCTCTTATGGACCCACCTATCTCACATTTGGTCTTTCTCTTTTCTATTTAGATCAGCAATATATATATATATATATATATATATATATATATATATATATATAGCTTATCTGATAAAAAAAAAATGAAACAACTTTGATTCATTCGCACCTGACAGCTATAGTTGTGTTAACTGTTATGATTTTTTTATTTGACAATTGAAGGGAAAAGAGGTCAGTGGCCTTGATTAAGCAGTCAGGTATTGCATGCTTTAAACATTTTTGTGGCACACCAGTTGAAAATCACTGCCATTGAGGGTAATTAGAAGATTCTATGGAGGGAATCTAATGACAGTGTAAGTCACCCTTCAGTTTTTATATCAGGGGCTAGAGAGTTGGGTATTACCCCATGGCTCCCATTGAGAACTGCTTAAAAAATAGGAGTATGAGAAGGTAGTAGAAAACCTATTATCCCAGGAATTTCTTACTTTCTACACAGGAAAGTACATTCTTACAGCCTACTGCTAAGGACAGCATTCCAATGAAGAGGTGCAGGTACTGGCTACAGGGAAAGAAAGCAACGTGAGCCAATGTGCAGAGAAAGTTTGAAGGAACCCAAGGGAATGTGGGCAGAGCTGAAGTTGTCTGCTACCACCATCCATCACAATAAATATCCACTCTCCAAAAATCTATCGTATAAATGAAACCACTGAATAGCTCAGAAGACAGAATACAAGCTTTGAAAGCAACAGAGCATGGTCAAATCCCAATCTTTATTTGTGACATTGGGTGAATTACCTACTCTCTGTAAGTCTTAGTTTCTTTGGATGGTAATAAGAATTATTAATGGCCCTGGCTGCTTTTGCTCAATGGGTAGAGTGTTAGCCTTCAGACTGAAGGGGTCTTAGGTTCAATTCTGGTTGGAGGCACATGCCCCATTTACAGGCTCAATCCCCAGCAGGGGGCATGTAGGAGGCGGCTGATGAATGATTCTCTCTCCTCATTGATGTTTCTATCTCTTTCCCTCTCCATTCCTCTCTGATATCAATAAAAATATATTTCTTAAAAACAATTATTAATGGGAAACTCTCTTGCCAAGTCTCCATGAATACTGAGTATATGAGTGAATAAAAAACACATTGCACAATGCCTAGAAATTAGCTAAAGCTGGTTCTCTTCTCTTTTCTCCCTTGACCTTGGACTTCAGAATGTAATACACTTTATCTAGGATAGGAAGGAGAGATCAGCATTGAGTTTTAAACTAGGTGTTACCATCCCACAATTTATTTTCCTTCAGGTAATGGACATGCCAGTTTCCTGCCAACTTTAGAAAAATCATTTTTCTTTTTCAAAACCTCATCTAGATACTGACATTCTCTTCATTTCATAGCCAAACTTATTAAAACAGCATTCTATACCCATCTCCATCATCCACTTGCTTTCAGATCCGCTGCCTTCTGCTTTCACCATCTAATGTGCTTGTCAGACCTACTCCTTCTGGAGCTCATAGTCATATTTGACTCTGGTGACCACTCACTTCTAAATATATTCTCCTCCCAAGTTCTAAGTTGCTCATGGCTAACCCCAACTCTCCTGCTATTCCTCTCACTTTGCTTCTTCTGAAATATTAAATAGCCAATATCTGAAATTATCTGGGAAGCTCTCACCTTAGACTTTCAATTTAATAATATAAATAATAGAGGCCAATATTGATTGGCATTTACAATGTGCCAGGCACTTGACTAAAGACTTCACATTATGCATGAGGTGGTTACCATTTTTCATTTTACAATGAAAAAAACAAGGTTTAAGAGGGAAATAACATGACCAGAGTGGTAGAGCCAGCATGAGAACCCAGGAAGCCTGATTCATACCCACTCTTTTATTCATACTGACTTCTATTCCTGAGTATCCTGTCCATATGTAAATGTTTAGCCACCATAAATTTGTGGATGGCCAAGTCCGTATCTCTGGTCTGGTGTTTCTGCTAAGCTACAGACCTTTGTGTTCCACTGCCTCCTAGACAGGTCCACTCACATGGGCCACAGGCATGTCACTCCATGTTTCCCACCCCAACCTCACCCCATCAAAGAACCTGCCCCTTCTCTTCCTATATCAGTAGTTGGTACCAGTTCAGTTACTGAGTGATATCCTAATCTGTTTGCTTCTCCATGTTCAGCCAGCAAGTCCCACCAATTCTTACACTACAACAGCTCTGGGACCCAGCTATCAATCTCCAACTATTACAGACTTGTTTCAAGCCAACATTTCTGTGTAAACAACTATGGTTGATTCAAACCAACTCTATTGCTTGGGTCTGTTTTCCCATCCATAAATCTGGTAACATTATGCTTCAACAGCTTCCATTAGATTCACAGAAAAGTTCAACATCCAAGTTTAACTAAAAAGGCCTGCTGTGATCTGGGCCTTCGCTGCCCTTCTAATCCTGTTTCTCATGTAGCACCCTTGCCTTATGAAAATATTGTGATTTCCCAAGAAGACATGTCTGCTCACTGCTCTGTGCTGCTGCATGTGCTCTGCCCTCTACTTGACTGCCTGGCTCCCATAGCTACCTGTCCTTACACACTCATTCAAGCATCACCACAATAGGAGACATCTCTGCCCTCTTGGATCAAGTGAAATTCAATACGCCTTTTTTCACAATGCTTATCAGACTAGATTATGTAATAAACAGAAGCCAATGCATGAAATTCATGAAAAGAGCTCGGCCCTCGTAGCCTTAGCTGTCCCTTGCAGCCCCCTCATAGCCCTGGCTCGCCCTTGCAGCCCCTTGCTGCCTCGATTGGTCCTCACATCCCCATCTCCATTCAGAAGGTCGTCCGGATGGTTGTACAGACAGTCATTCAGCTATTCGGTCTAATTAGGTCTTTATTAGATAGGATTCACATTTCTTCCGTCTCCCCAAGTAGACTCTTAGCTCCTGGAGAGCAGTGAGTGTGTTCCATTCAGTGAAGTAATCCCAGCAGCCAGCCCAGAATAGAAACTCAGTAAAAAGCTGCTAAGTGGGAAAAAGCACAAATAAATGGACTACTAAAGAGCTTATCACACTATAGTTGCACACCCAGACTTCCGGGGTTCCCACAAATCCCTAACCAATGCTTTTCCAGGGACTTATTGCCCAGAAGATAGTGATGCACATGTCGCTCTTGACACCACATGGCAGTCACAAGCCCAAGCACCCATCAGGGAACACAGCTGAACACGCGTCAGCCAAGACACCATCACAGAGAGAAGAGGATGCAGCCACCTGGGAGGAGGGATTACCATGACTCCAGTTACAGTGACACGGAGCTACCTGACATCTTAGGCAAGGCTGTCAGACAACATGTAGCACTTCAAGATTAAATCTGATATGAAGGGAAAAGAAGGAGATTTCTCATGTGGCCAGAGGAATCTACCATCTTCTTAGGAAATTGGAAAAAAGATACAATTTTTTTTCCTAAAATACAGAAATTACACAGGGCAAAGAAGAGAGATTTAAACATCCCTCCTCTTTACATCCAATCCAGGTCTTCCTTGGAGAAGAGTCACAATACAGAAAAAGAAAGAACAGGAGGGGAGTGGAATTTTTCATTCTTCTGTTTGCTGTGTGGTAGCAGAAAATTGCTGCTGGTGACAGTGTTATTACATAGACCATGAAGAATAAAGCACCCTAAGAGGTGTCTATTTATAGAATAAATACTTATATAGCACTGTGCAGTCTTCGTTGATGGCAAGGGAATAGTCATGGCCTCTTGCAAACAGACCAAAGGAGACCTGGGTTCCAGGACCAGTGCTGCCCTCATTGACTTCCCAGCTAGTGGTTCATTCCCTTCCCCACTCTGCAAAAGGGAAGCTGAAGCACACGGTCCATGAGTTCCCTTACAGCTCTAATTGTCCAAGATTCTCTCTCTTATTCTCTCCAAGCAGCCAGAGAGACTACTTGCCACAGTGCAGCCTGGAATCCGGCTGGGCGAAGGCAAAGAGGCACCTGAATGATATGAGCAGCTGAGGCACGGAAGACTCAAGAATGAGATGGACAAGACTTTAGTGACATGCTATTGCTATCCTGGCTGTCATGGGCCAGCTGTGGCTGAGCAATTCATGGCAGCAAGAAATCTCAGCAATGGGGAAAGGAAAAGAACGATCTTGCATTAGCATCACCCACATCCTCCCATTCTAAACTCTGGAACTCCAAATTAGACAATACTAACCAAGGAGAGATTTGGCATGCGGACTGATAAGTGGCTAGCCAGCTCATCTTTCAAACACGTCCACTGCTAAACTGAATTTGCTAAACTGAAGCTATAGTTAATAATAATAATAATATTCTATACGTCTGGGAATGGGAGGGTGCCATTCACTGAGAAAAAAAACAGAATCCTACTGAGCTAGGTGTTCTGAGAAAAGGAGTAGGTAAAAGGAAGTCCATAAGGTGACCTTCCCTGGTACCAGATTTGAAAATGCCAGTTAGTAAAAACTGGACAGAAAGATGGGACAGGTTTTCAAGGAGGCAAATAATAAGTTACACTCCTTTTTTAGCCATATATGAAACTACCTGAAATCAGAACATTATGGGGAACCCAGAGGAGCTCCAGAATCTGACAATCTTCAACTGTAAACAGAACAATGACCCACTCTCAGAGAAGACTCTGCCATGGGTGGCACAGTCTTCCTACTGTATCTTCTTCCATAAGTCTGTTTACAGTTGAAGCATATTCACAAACTGGATTTAGTTTTATAGTCTCTTCTCCAAATCCTGTCATCTCCAGTCATAAATGATTTTTTTCATTATTTAAACTGTACCTGAAAGGCAAGGACACAAAAATACTAGGCCAAATAATATAATATCCCTCCCCAGGGGCATTGTTGGATCTGCAGTAACAATATGCTGTTTTTCTCAGGCAACTGGCTCTGATGATGTCACAGTTTGCTCTTCTATAGACCTTCCATGCCTGTAGTCAAGATAACATATTTACTACTCCTGATTTCATTCTCCCAGGAAACATGCTGGCTTGCTCTGGGAGTCCTATCACAGTGTTTATTATTATTGTTACTAGAGGCTTGGTGCATGAAATTTGTGCATGGGGGAGGGGCCCTCAGCCCAGCCTGCACCCTCTCCAACTGCCAGTTGGACATCCCTCTTACAATCCAAGACTACTGGCTCTCAACTGTTCATCTGCCTGCATTCCTGATTGCCCCTAACTGCTTCTGCCTGCCAGCCTGATGACCCCTAACCACTCCCCTGCCAGCCTGATTGCCCCTAACTTCCCTCCCCTGCAGGCCTGGTCACCTCTAACTACCCTCCCCTACTGGTCTGGTCACCCCCAACTGCCCTCCACTGCTGGCCTGGTCCCCCCCAACTGCCCTCTCCTATAGGCCCAGTCACCCCCAACTTCTCTCCTCTGCCAGGCCTGGCCATCCCTAACTGCTCTCCCTTGCAGGCTTGATCACTGCCAATTGCCCTCCCTTGCAGGCCTGGTCCCTCTCAACTGCCCTCCCTTGCAGGCCTGGTCCTTCCCAACATGTTGACATAAGGTGGCCATCTTATGTCAACATGGGATCAGCCATTTTTGACCACTTAGGAGCAGCCATCTTGTTTGTTGGAGTGATGGTCAATTTGCATATTACTCTTTTATTAGATAGGGTTACTATGTTTTGTTTCTACTTTATTTTATAGTTGCTGTTACATGGTTTGAAGCAGGAAACATACAAGGCAGACTTGGCTGCACTGTGTTATTTAGTGCTGAGACCTCTTTTTTCTGGTGTCACCTGCTTCTTTTATCAGCACTTGGCTGGATACAAGCCTGCTGCCCACTCACTTCTGCACTTGTCCCTGTGGTCTCCCTGGCCCAGATCTCCCTTTATTCTTCTCTGTCCCTCCGTTTCTTAGTCTCAGCCTCCTAGACACCAAGCCTGCGGCCTGACACTTAATCCACAAGTTTCTGCCCACTGCACATAGTCACACCCATCCTGAAGCTTCCACACTTCACTCCTGTACCTTCTTTATTTAAATAGAAAAAGTATAGCACCTTCATGCCCAAACATCTGCATGTAAAGCAATGAGATTGATTCCACAAACCTCATAGCAAAATAAAGTCATCCTGCTCTATAATCAGTCTATATTTGTCTGTTTGCATTCCTATTTATATATGTATATAGAGATACTATGTGTAGATGTTTATTTCCTGTCCCTACAACTGTCATTCTATTTTTAAGAGATTTTTTTCACTCTGCTAATACAGCAAGAGAAAAACATAATTATGCAGGTAAATTTCTGCTGCTATAGAACAGGTGGGAACTAAGAGCATTAAAAAAATTTTTTTTAAATATAACTTCCCTCAAGACTGTTATTCATGGATTGGATTTTAGAAATTGAACCTAACAAATAGTCATAAAATCTATATTCTTGTCTCAGTTCTGAAACTAATGACCTGAAAATGAGGGCTGAGAATAGGAAATTTAATTTCTCACACTCTTTGGGTGGGATAATGCTTAATTTTGCAATCATGTCCCTTACCTTAAATTCAGGCCTCTTAGTCATTAAATACTTACAGCAGTCACCAGACATTTTAACTGCCCAAAACATCCCCACAAATGCCTGCTAAGGGGGCTGGACTGCCTCCAGTTAAGAAACAATTCCAATCAAAAAGGCATTTGTGCAGAATGGCTTCAGATCCTTACTATTTGTAAAACACTATTATAGTAATAGCATAGTGTAGTAATTTATAAAATATTAATTGATCTTGAAATATTGGTGAAGGTTGGTGAAACAACACAATAGACGAAAACTAGGTCTACCAGTGATCTTGAGTAGCAGAACTATCCTAAGACCTGGACCAGCCAGACTGGTACTTCATATATGTCATATTTTGAGATTGTTTTTGTTATAGCAGCATAAGCTTCTTCTTGCCTTAGCCTAATAAAAAACCATCACCTGGAAGCAGGACATAAGTAACAAGACCTAAAATAGATTTGTGAACTGGTTTAGAAATTAGGTGATCATAGGCAGTGAAGAGCTAAATCACCCATTAGCCTTCTGTACCCCTTGTTGTGGCTGGTAAAGCATTTAGCAAAACTCTCACCAGTGTTAACTCAGAAAACAGGCCCCAGGAGCCTATAAGTCTAGAGAAAGTGGTGGGTATCAACCAGAAATTTAGGGCTTAGTTGTTCCTTGTCACTTTTAATAAGATACATGAGAAAGAGAAAAACTCAGGCATGAATTTCCCAGTTGGAAGGCAGACCTGGGAAGAACTACACATCTGTTCAGTGAAACTCTCTGTGTGTAGTCTGATCTCTAAATCACCTGAGAACCTGGAAACGGGACTCACAGAACTGGAAACACAAGCTGCTCTACACCTGAGAAGAGTAGAATGTAAGTCAATTACCTGGGGTCCCTGTCAAATCCCTCCTATAAGTGTCTTAGCATGAAATGCATCCAGTACAGAAGGCAGTGGGAGAGTGTTGTCTTCCAGCCCAAGCCTATCCAAAGAACTGGGGATAAACTAGGCAGAGATGCCAGCAGATAAAAGCGGATCAGCAGGTATGGGACTCCATCTAAAAAAATATATTTATTTAAGGTTATCTGTCAACAGAATGACTGAAAGCAAATAGATCCAAGGTCTATATTCTTTTTCAGGAAATTTGATTACCAAATAAATCACAAACCTGGTGAAACTCTAGGCCTCAGGCCAGCTTTAGCCAGAGCAGATGGCAAAAACTTTTCAATACCCACTTCAGATAAAGAAAAACTGACAAGTGAGATGTTTACAAAGGATAGAGCTGGGGTCCAGAGGAAAATGGACATGGGAGCTCTCCCAGAAAACAAAACTGAACCCTGGCCAGGTGGCTCAGGTAGTTGGAGCATCAATACATGCAGCAAAAGGTCGTGAGTTCAATTCCCAGTCAGGACACATACCTAGGTTGAAGATTCAATCCCTAATCAGGGTGAGTATGGGAAGAAACCAATCAATTCTTCTCTCTCTCACACTCTCTCTCTGTCTAAAATCAATAACAACATATCCTCTGATGATAATTTTTTTACAAAGCAGAAAAGAGAGTTGTCAGATGGGCTATACTGACCATATTTTGCTGCTCCAGTCCTAGGGCAGAAGTTTTTGTAATACTCAGAACTTTTCCAATTCTTCCATTTTTTGAGTGTTAGCTTTTCTTTTTAACTACAGTTTAAATTCATCATTATTTTGTATTAGTTTCAGGTGTACAGCATAGTGGATAGACAATCATATACTTTACAAAATGATCCCCCCGATATTTCAAATACCCACCTGGCACCATACATAATACAATATTATTGACTATATTCCCTATGCTGTACTTTACATTGACTATATTTATATTATTGACTATATTCCCTATGCTCTGCCTGTTTTGTAACTACCAATCTGTACTTCTGAATCCCTTCACCTTTTCACACAGTCCCCCATTCCCACTCATCTGTGGCAAACATCAGTCTGTTCTCTATCTATGAGTCTACTTCTATTTCGTTTCTTTGTTTATTTTTTCTTTAGATTCCACATATAAGTAAAGTCATATGGTATTTGTCTGTCTCTGTGTGACAGTTTAATTGCATATTTTAGGTTGACAATTTGTCTATTGCTCTACAGTCACCAGACCATGAAGAACTTTACCTGGACCTGTTAATGAGAAGTGTCCATCACACCTGGAGTTCCCAAACTTAGATCTATCGGATGCCATAATGGATCAGGGTTTGGGCACTGTCCCCTGGGACAAAGAAGATGGTAAGAATTATACATGCATATTTATGGGGCCAGAGTGGCAGACTGCTAGCTCTCCCCCAGTATCTGCCCCTCACATACTATCATGCCCTCCAGCTAGAAACATTGTCCAGCCTGCAGTGGATGGGAGAAGTGACATCTGCATTTTAAAACTTCATTGTCACTTTGTTCAAAAGAAATCTCCTGCTCTGGACTTTTCCCCTTCCCATGACCTGGAACACAGCCTGCTGGCATTCCAGATCCCTCCAGGGGCCTCGCCAATTAGAACAGTAATCTAGCGGATGGTGATTCTGGAGGAACAAGATGGAATACATATGAGCTCCTCAAGGGCCGTGTCCTTTGTGAGGCACAGCTGTCCCTGTCACCTGGACCTGTACAGGCTTGGTTGTTACCAAAAGTAACCTCTATCTTCCTGAAGCTGTTTTGTATCTGGTTCCCTTTATTACGACAGCTTAGCCTTGGCCATAACTAACATAACATGCATATTTCTCCCCCTTCTTAATAACTCTGGGGATTTCTTGTCTAAGGTAGGTCAATTCAAGGAAGCCATCCCCAGAAATAAAGGAAACCACCAATTCTTAAAAAAAAAAAAAAAAAGAAAGAAAGAAAGAAAGAAAGAAAGAAAGAAAGAAATTAAGAAAGAAAGAAAAAAGAAGGAAAGAAATTAAGAAGATGAGAAATAAAATTGGGATCTATTTTACAATGACACAAATGATAACTATTATTACAAAGAGTGAAAATACCTTATTGCTTTGAAAATTCCACTTGTGTCCTATTTAATGGACCCTGTCTGCTTTCTTCTAGTTTTTCAAGTAATACAGTCTCATCCAACAAAATAGTATGTATTTATTCTGCATCTTATATATTACAAGTGCACAATTTTTCCTTATATTGGGAGCAAGAATGAGAGAAGTTAGGTTACTACGTTCAATTCCACAGTAGATAAGGGAAGAGAGATCTTCAATAGAAGACAGGCCCATCTCTGATTATGTGTGAGAAAAGCAGACAGGCTCTGAGATCAATAATCACTATGGGTTCCAGAAAGGCAGCATGGCCACAGTGTGTGCCATCATTCAGCACTTCTCCATTCAGTTCTCACTGGTCCTTTTATACTGTCTGCCCTTTCTAAGCCTTCAGAAAGTCAGTCGGGCTAAAGTCATAGAAAAATAAATTAAAAATTGGCCAAAGGTAGCAGCGGATTGCAGAAAATGATTATTATATGTTTGAAGTCTTTATGAAGACATCCCAATCAGAATATGAAAAGATTTCAAAAGCTACATTTACATTTTACAAGTGAATACTTTAACTTGCAGGTGAATAGGGAACAGTGAACATAGGATGTTCTGAACTGGTAGGTTAAGTAAGAGGCAAAAAATAATAGCGAATAAATTGCCAGCAGATGTTGTTGTTGGTTCAGAGCATGAGACTGCCAAAAGAATAGGCTGTTGGGATATCATGGGATATAAATGACTTTCTCACTCTGGGTGATTTAATTTCACTGAATTGAAACTTGCAACTATTCATTATGGTGTACTCAATGTAGCTGAAAATGTTTAAATTTTTTATAGTCTTACTGTACCTGAAAAGAAGCAATTGAGGCAGAAGTCATGGGGACTGCTAAGATCCTTCCACCAAAGACAGAATCAGTGATGTGCGGGATCTCTCCCCAACCCTCATTCAGTAGTTTGAAATCATCCATGATGGGACTATTTACACTAAGGAAATAGGCAAAAATTACAAATGAGGGTTCTGTAAAGTTTTGGGTTGGGGGTTGGGGTTTCCTTTTTCCAGGTGGTTTACCAGCTCACACTGCTGAGATTATTGGCAGTTGAAACTCTCAGTTGAGTCAAGTCACATTCCCTTCCTGAGGGTATCCTGCATCCAAGACTGGTCAATGCAGAGAGTGGCAAAGCCCCAGCCCAGAATGGCACTTCAGGACAACTCTTTGTTATGCGTGCATCACAACTGACTTCTCCCTGCACTCAATCCTGCCTCCTTCGCTCCCTCAACAAGTGTGATGCAAATAGCACTCTCCAATAAACCCTCATACACACCAGTATCCTCAAAAACCCAACCTGAAACAGAGGGATAAGCAGGATAGAAAAAGTATTACCCAGAGCAGAGCAAAAATAGAAAAGAAACCATTCCTGAAACATAACTAATTATAACATTATTTACCTGGCTTTGCACTGTTTAAAAAAAAATGATGAGAATAGAGAAGGCAGAGCAATTTTGTGAGTTTCTTGTTCTTTATGTTTTTGTTGTTTTTTTTTTCCCACAGAAGTCTCTTCTCTTGCAGAGTATTCTCTTTTTTAAAAAAATATATTTTATTGATTTTTTTTTTTTTACAGAGAGGAAAGAAGAGGGAGAGAGAGTTAGAATCATCAATGAGAGAGAAACATCCAACAACTGACTCTTGCACACCCAATCAGCTACCTCCTGCACACTCCTTATTGGGGATGTGCTCGCAACCAAGGTATATGGCCTTGACCAGAATCAAACCTAGCACCCTTGAGTCTGAAGGCCTATGCTCTATCCACTGAGCCAAACAGGTTAGGGAGAGTATTCCTAATGTAACATTAAACATCAGAGGTTTTTTTTATTTGGGGGGGAAAAAGTCAGCATTTGTTGCTTTTATTTGCCTAATTTTAGTCAATTAAAGAGGTATTGTTTCAGTGATTTTGCCCTAAAGTAAAAACAAACATTACAAAAAGAGATCAAAAGTCAACAAAAGAACAAAATAGAAACTGATTTAGCTGAATTGCTGGGTAGAATTTGCTTCTTTTTCCCAACCACTGCTTTCAATCTTGTTTTACCCAACATCTTAGCAAGCCTTTTGCATTTCAGTTCACTCTCAATTATTAGAGCACCCTCCAGTTTAAAATTACTCTCCTATTTCATTTAAATCTTATCTCTTGCTTCCCTCCCCCAGCCCAGGCTGGGTCTGGGGCTCTAGAAGCTTGAGGTAGAGAGCAGGGCCAGGGCAGCTCGGTCACTCTTACTCAGCCCCATTGAGTGGATGAGGGACTGCAGATTAACCCATCGTTCCGTTTCAAGACTTTACTTCTCTGGAGTTAGAGTCGGTCAGAGGAAAGAAGGAAAAAAGGTGCAGAGTTCTTGACTGTTCCTGACTGTGGCCTCCTCCTCCTCGTTGCTGGCCCACGCTTTCCTGGCTAACACTGAATGACCAACCTGTGCTCCCTGAAGGTCAGAAGTCCAAGTGCTGACTGAGGGTTGTTTCTGAGTTTATAAGGAGGCTCTAGGAGGTGTCCACACTTCTAAGCCCTCTGACAAAAGAGAGCAAGTCTGGTCAGACCTCCCAAACCCTCAGCTCCTAACTCCCAATATTACAGGATGGGTGGGAATGGACCGGACAAACACCCAGCTGTTGCAGCACTGACACATGAGCCCAGGAGCCTCTCTTGTCTTGGCCTCCTCAATGCTATGTTGTATTCTTGCATGGGGTGCGAGGTGCTGGAGGGAAGGTTGAGGCTCATGAGCTACAATAATAATCACTGATGGAGGTTTCTGGCCCCAACGGTTACTAGTTCTTGGAGCTTCTCTCTTTAAACTTGGGGTTACTTAATGTCTCTTTGTTCTAAGAGTATTAATCACCAAATATTCTAAGTCAGCAGAAAAAAATGTCTTAATATTTTCAGAATTTCAAACTGGCACTTATAACCAGTTTTTAAACCTACCCCTTTTGCCTCCCCAACAAAAACAAAAACAAAAAACAAACAAACAAAAAAACACCTGCCTATTATAACATTAGTCTAAGTTGTATAGTGAGGCACATTAGTCTATGTTGTATAGTGAGGCAATGCAGACCATCTGAATTTTATACCTGAATTTCAGAAGTGGTTGTTACATTAATTAAAGCATAAGGAAAATTGTTGCTTCACCTTTTCCCTTTGTATTTGTAGAGACAGAAATGTATGATAGAAAAGTTGATGATGACTAGAATACCCGCAAAACAAACACCCTGTTGGTTTGGCGGGGCCTCCTACTACATGGCTTCCGATTATAGGACAAGTTGTTTGAAATCTTCTGGAATTATCCTGTTCCAGTTCTACATGTTGAATCCTGCTTTTCATGTAACCCAGCACAACTTCAGGTTTTATCTCATAACTAGATGTCATCGTTAATTTGTTCTTGTTGCTGTATGAAAATAGCTCTCCACCTCACACAGTTTGCTTCATACAATTTTCCTAAACAACAACAAATTAAATCTTTAAGGGCATGTCTTTCAGAAGTCTATAGACTTGAAAAAAAAATGTTTTAAAGAAAGCAGCATCACCCCTGTTTGTTATCAACCACAACCTTGGTCCTCAAAACATCAACTTAAGGAGGGCACAGCACTATTGGCAATACAGTTTGGGCTCCCTTAATTTCATGCACTGTGACTTCAACAATTTCTCCATTTCTCATCTTATTTCTATAAAAGTAACTTCATTTAAAAGCAGGGAAACCACATTTCATGCTCTTCAGTTTCATTAAAGTTATACAAAAGGAGCCTACCAAAAGAAGCGTCTCCTAATTAAACAGTGGTAGCAGATGAAAATGTGGAAATGATGAATCTGAAAGGAAGCTGACACTATATATGTCCCAGAATTTTTTATCATGGCATGAAAAAAAAAAAGAACTGAAAAATTAAGATCTGAATCTCAAGAGGAACTGTTACATCTGTCATTATAAAGGGTGAAATGAAGCCCACTGACTTCTAAGGTAGAGCAGGAGACATGAGAGAAGGAGAAAACAATGGAATCTCCTCTAATCCTTCATGGGGGTAGGCTCTGCATAGATCCTAGAGAGGGCACTGCACCTATGTTGGTTGTAAATAGAAACTCATTCGTGTAAAGCAAAGGCTGCAGCAGATGCCCTGGACTTCTCTGAGAGCACTTTCATCATAACTCAGCCCAGTGAGGGAGCGTGCTGGTAAATGGGCACTTCAGATAAAGTGCTACCAAGAATAAGAGAGAGTAAAACTTAATGGGTTATTCCTCCTCTGCAGGACCTGCAAAATAAGCTTGCTTGATTGGCTGGCTCCTCTCTCAAAATGGAAGGAGTAATGGCATGTTTCTCAGAACCCTGGGAATGAGACTGCATTCTAAATGGCTTCTCTCTCAACTTGAAAAGCAAGGTTTATAAAGCAAAGACCATTTATTCTGATCTTGGTAATTGTTTATTTGAGTTTCATATTTTACAGGTCAGATCCTCAACCACTTACCGAGCTCTAATAAGTAGCTTAGAAAACTATAAATCATCTACAAAGTTTTATGTTAACAAACCTGTACCCTAATTAATCACTGCCTTTTTCTCACCCTTTTTATAATTAAGGGTATTTCTAAAAGTGCTTTTCAACCCCAACTCAATAAAACTCCAAAACTAGTTAAGTATTTCATTAGGTGGAAGTCATTTTGACTTCTGATTTCTTCAATTCCTTTAGCTCTTAAAAACATTTGAAAGTTGATCTCATAAAGCCATAAAAGATTATGTCTTATTATCCAAATTCTTCAGATTATTGGAATATTGTAGATCACTAATTGATGTCACTCATGCTTTGTAGTATATCAGAGCATCCTATCTGTGAGGTCAGGGGGTATTCACATTAAGACCTTATGAAATTATCTTTGTATGTTTGTCTATATATCTATAGACAGAGAGATTAGTTAGATACATGTATATGTATTTACATATATATGTAAATATAATGACAATTTTTATATGTGGTAATGAAAAGTTATGGTCTAACAAAATTTGTATAGCAAGACAATTTTCTGACAGTTGAAAGTAAATACTTTGAGGAAGTGGTATTGTGGGAGGAAGCCACAGGCCTGACTATTGGCAAGTGAGTTCTAGACTGTGTGACTTAGACACACTCCACGTGTAAACAAAACAATAAAGAAATATGACTAACAAATTACATAAGTACACTATTTGCAGGGTTCTGTTCTCCATGCTTTAGACATAAGTCTTAGTAGATATCATTCTAAGGCTCAAAAAGCTGAGGCTTAAAGAGACTAAGTCAGATATGCCAAAGAAAAGTGATTATATAGTTTTTCATCTAAATCAGAACATTTTTAGAGTAAAGAAGGCACTAACTACATAGGATGCTAAGACAGTTGGTATAAAAATGGACCATCCCAGATAAACTAGAATATGTGTCATTCTACTCAAGGATGAAGTACAGGTGAGATTCAAACCCTAGCATAGTAACCCCGTAGCCCAGAAATTTAATCACTAAGCTCTGTTTAGATATTACTTTCCTTTTCAAGAAACTAAGAAACAGGGGAATACTCAACTAGTGTGCTGACACATGCAAACAATTACTGGGATTAGTATCTGGCTGGGAAAGTGGGGTTCTAAAGTCAGCATGTAATGTGAAAATTGAGTAGAGTTTAACTTTAAAAGTTTCACATGGATTAAGAAGCATCTGGAGAACTGATTCCAACTGTGGGAACAACAGATTTTTACTAATCATCTCTTGCTTTTACTCTCCTGTGAAGGTCTGCAGTTTGATTTTGGTGAGTTAAATGAGCATAGCATACAATGTCATCGCATAATTTAAAGTAGAATAAAATAGATGTTCTGGAAATATCAGGGGAAATGACCCCCTCCCCCCAAAAAAAGTTAAAAAAAATAGATTAAATGACACTTCCATAGATGAATTTCATTTAAAGTGAGTTCATGGTAATAATAATAATAATAATAATAATAATAATAATAGGTAGAGAATGGAGGACATACCATCCTGAGAGAACAATGTGAAAAAATACATTGGCACCTGGAAAATGCTTGTGCCTAGAACATCAGACCAGAGAAAGATGGAGTTAGAGTAAGAACGTGAAGAACTTTAGATGTCAGCTCAATGAGCTTGCTTCTCACCCTATAATCAGTGTGTGGCAATATTTGGTGTGAGTCAGATCCACCCATGAAGCATTTTCTTATGAAAGCCATTACCTGGCATTAGGAGCCAGTTGTAAAAAGAACCAAAGTTGTACCAGTAAGAAGTTGTTCCTAACACTGGAAATGGCTTTGAAGGTAAGATACAGACTTTTTATTTTCATGCTGGAAAATTTTTGTGGGGGATGAAGAGATTATTATGGACATATAATCCTTTATAATTAAAAAAATTACATATATATGCGTAACCTATTTGCTCAGTACCCAGCCTAAAAGCATTTATCCAGGGCAATACATGAACACCTGTGTGTTTAAAATGTTCCAAAGCTGAGTTACATGGGCACAGAAGCTAGAAACGGTTATTATTGCCAATGGTGAGCCACTACAGGTTTTAGTGATCCCTTTTTTAATAAGTTTTTCCTGACAATTTTATGTGAAGCAAAGAATGCTGAGAAGTGGGGAATGTGTAGAAAAATTCAGCAATAGTTTAAGGATGAGTGGCATCCAAAATAGTTTCTAAATATAGACTGTCCATCATTTGATGCTATTCTCCATTACACATGCTTTCTGGAATAGCTTCACATAAGGTTTAAATAACAGGAGAAACTGCTGAAATAAAAATTATACAAGCAAGACAGGTGAGAAATTCTGCAAGAGAATATGTTGCTATACTCTGATATATGTTGTAATCATCAATAGATCATACTTCAAATCCTGGCTCTTCATTTATTAGCTATCTAACCTTGGACAAGATACTGGATCTCTCTAGGTGTCAGATCTTTATCTGGAAAATGGAAGTTGTACCTGTGGTTGATACCTAAAACCTTTTTCAACAGCTATACACATAGGTTTCCTGGAGTAATTTAAACATAGGCAGAAGTCAATCTGACTCACAGAATCTTAGGGCATTTTATGGTTAAGAATACTGGCTTGCCTTCACAAGTTTTGCTCAATGGTTAGAGTGTTGGCCTGCAGACTAAAGGGTCATGGGTTCAATCCCAGTCAAGGGCACGTATCTTGTTTGCAGACTCAATCCCTGGTCCTAATCAGGATGTGTGCTGGAGGTAACCAATTGATGTGTCTCTCACATCTATGTTTCTCTCTGTGTGTTTCTCTCCTGCCTTTCTACTCTCTAAAAAAAATCAATGGGAAAAATATCCTCAGGTGAGGATTAACAAAACAAAAAAAAATACTGGCTAAACATCATGTAAGCCATGCATGGGCACCTGCCACCTGGCTCAGACAATGGCTAATCTCACCTAGGCAGAAGGGACTGTCAGAAAAACCAATGCTTCCTATCTCAGCATCAAGCTTTCAGTCCCATATGTGTCCAATGGGGAACTACTTTCTATACAGCCAGAAACTAGCTTAACCTCACATGCCATGTTTCCTTTCCCCTGATGCATTTGTCCCAACTTTAGACAGCTCCATAACCTATTTATGCATGTAGCATGCCTAAAGCCAATGCCCTTTCTCTCATTTGTTTCACATCCTCTTTCTTAACCACAACAAATTCTGTATGACCTATAGCTGCACACCTCACAGACAGGTGCTCCTCTTTACAATATAGCACAGCCACCCAAAGCAAGCCTGCTTTCCACAGGCTGAAACTGACTCGAGATTTGCTGTTCATTCCTGGTGCCTCATTCTCATGACTCCCAAAGACAACTCCCTGACAAGGCTGCTATAAAGATCAAAAGGAAAATAAACAAAGTACCTAGCACAGAGTAGACACTGAACAAATATCATTTGTTAGATTCAGGTTTAAATCCTGGCACCATTTACAAACTATATGACACATATGCTTTAACTGTAAGCTACACAAATAACAACTGCCTTGAAGGATTGTTATGAGTATTAAATAATAAAATAGGATCACATATCCAAGTATATCACTCACTTACTAAGGAACTCTGTAAACACTAATTTCCTTCTTTCTTATTCCACTTCTCCAACAGGGCATAATGCCATGGGATTCTGGGGAAAGTAAAAGGAAGTGAACACTGGGTAGGAAGGCTAGCTCAGGAGCTAAACTGTCTGGGTTCCAATCATAGCTCTACCACCTCTGTAACTTTGGGGCAGGTTATTTAACATTTGTCCTTCTATTTGTGGAAGGGAATAATAATATCTATCTCATACAGGTAGTTGTAGGAATAAACCAGATGACACATAGAAAGTGTTTAGAATAGGAGTTGAAAGCCCTCAATGATAGCTGGTATAGTTACTTTGTTTGACAACTTTTCTTTGCCTTAGATCATGGCAAAAGCATCAATGGTGTGCAGGTCCTTAAGGGGAATGCCTACTTGTGCTCTTCTCAATTGTTTGAGTAAAAATGCCATCTGCTGTGGCATTCTCTAATTCATCTGCTTTCAGAGCTCCACTGTAATGGGTCCTAGGGTTGCTATATCAAAGTACTAGAATGGCTCAAACCACAGAACCTTATTCTGAGACAGTTTTGGGGACTATAAGTTCAAAATCAAGGTGCTGGCAGGGCCATGATTTCCCTGAAGAAACTAGGGATATGTTCTTCTGATATCTGCTGGCAAAACTCTGCATCCCTTGGCTTGTAGATGCGTCACTGTTGTCTCTGCCTCTGATTTCAGATGCATATTCACATGGCTGCCCTCTCCCTATGCCTCTGTCTGAGCTTCCTCATCTCTCTTCATAGTGACACTCTAAAGATCACATTACTTCTACAAAAACTCTATTTCCAAATTAGGTCACATCCTGAGAACCAGGAGGCTAGAACTTTAAAATATCCTTTGGGGGCACGTGATCCAAACCATAACACTCTCATAATACATATTTAGATGTACTTCTCATAATTCTTAACAAGAACTCTTTCAACAGCACCCCCTCAAAAGCTCCTTAAATACTGTATAAAAATACAAACTACATAATCCTGTGACCATGGAAGGGACACTTAGTAACATTGACTTTTAAAGTTGCTATAATCATCCAAGCTGCTTTTTGCTGCTAAAAGGGAAAAAAAGGTATGAAAAAGTTTCTGTTATTTTAAAAATAACAATAACTTTAAAAGCAAATATGATTGCTAAATAACTGGTTATACAAAACCAAGAAAAGAACAGTTTCTAAAACTTGATATGGAGTACAGTGTGTGTGTGTGTGTGTGTGTGTGTGTGTGTGTGTGTGTGTTTTGTGTGTTGTGTGTGTGTGTGAGAGTGCTTGCTCTCACACTCTTTGTTCCTGTGCCTTTGGAAAAGATGGAAATGGTCTGAAATCAACTAAAACAGATGGCTGAGTGGGCCTTGTGAATCTCTCATGTCTCAAGGAAGTTTAGAAGTCATTGCAACATTTTTTCAAGAAAAAAAATCTGTGAGTTTTAAGTTGCTGCACTTTGTCTATTTCCATTCAGCTAGAATATTTACTTTTGAGATCTTTGAAGGTTAGACTCTGAGGAAGTCTTAAAAGCTAAATGAAATGGTGCAGGTGCATTTGCTCAGGATACTCTTCCTTATGAACCAGAACTACATTGCGCACTAACGCAGCATGCACACGTGCCATGCATTACACACTAGTGATATTTCCAAATTTTATAAAAAGTTGAACAAAAATAATTTTATGCTCACCATATAAAGCACTGAATCCCTTGTGAATATGTGTGTGGTATAAGTATAAATGATTTTCATTCTTTACATGGAGAATTACCTTGAATGTGTGTTAGAAGAATGCCCTTAAAAACATTTTCCACACAAACAGAGATGAATTTTCCTAAGACAGTATCTTACGATGGTTTCTGACTGGCCCTGAGGACCTTTTACTAGTATAAGCTTTTCCCTAAGTCTTTAAGAACTCTGCATATACTCTGTCATTCAGGTTGATCTTTTTGCTCCTTCATCCTCTTCTGCATGGGATTCTGGGTCCTCTATTGACTCCTGTCTATGTCCCTCATATGCTTCGTGGACTAGCTGGCATTCTCTTTGTAAAGTTTTCTTTAGCATTCATTGCCTACTCCATGCCGTCTTATACCACATACATGTTGATGTTCCCATTTTGTGTTTATCACCTCTCATTTGACTTCTCTTATTTTCCTCCTTATAAAATAGTTATCTTTTCACAAGTCTTAACTATTGATATATACCCATTTGATTATTTTTGAGGATACTAATTTATAGTCTTTCATCATGCCCACCCAGTGTCTGATATAAAACCTGTGCTCACTGTTACTGAAGAATGGTTTAACATCAGACACAGAGTTTTTGCACAATGCCACACTGGGTGCCATGGGAAGTAGGAAAAAGAACTGGTCTCTAGCTCAGGTACAGCCTGGTGCGGAGAAGGGAAAGACTCAAGTAAATACGAAAAGGAGACTCTGAGAAAGGCAATGCGGAGGCTACAGACAATGGGGGGTGGGGGCAGGAAAGACAATGCTGACTAGCTGGCTTGCAGTAGTCAGGGTCAGGAGAGGCTTTGTGGAGAAGGTGGCTTTTGGAATGGACCGTGAGGGGGGTTAGAATTTTAACAGGCAGTAAGGAAGCCACTGCAGAAGCAGAGACCAGGCTGAGCTCAAAATCCCTGTGTGATTATTCCCATTTGGGAAGGAACTGAGCCATGAGCAGTCATAAACAGAAGGTGGGGAACCTAATGCTGGCCAGCATAGGCGATGTTTCAAGGACCTTCACATCTGGCTGAGAATGTACACAGAAGTCAGCCATCATGCTCTGGGTTCTCAACTTTGTGAACTAGCCGCGTTCAGGGAGAGGTTTTGATTTTGATTGGTAACACTGAGCTGTTAATACTGGAATTACACTGTCCCTGAAATCCTAGATGAATTGAAAAGCAAAGCCTGCATCAACCAAATTCAGGAGCTTGTGAAGTCATTCCTCAGAACCATAACTCAGAACAGATCAGCACAGAGGCAACTGGGCTTCCTACCAAACATTAGGGAATTTCACCTGAATCGTTCTCAGAGAGAGATTGCCAAAACGCCAGATTAGCTGTAACTGCAAATCTGTCTGCTCAGTGCCTCATGTGTGCCTGCATATACTTAGATAATCAATACTTTTCTCATCATGTGAAACTACAACTCATTTCTAGGAGGAAGCCATAACCTATCTGGTTGAAAGAAATGTCTTCTCCACAAAGACGAACATTTAATCTTCATTCCATAATATGTATTACAAATAACAACACGTTTATTCATCATGCTCCAAGGTGGAGAAAAAGAAAATGATTAAAAATACTTTCTGTGTGTGTATGTGTGTGGTTTTGTAACACACAAAAAAAATAAAAGAGCAACAGTGAATGCTTACAGTAAGTATCCACATTTTTCTGAGACTAATTACATATACCTCAAACTAGATATATATTTTAGATTTATAAAAACTACTTATAAATCCTCATATGAATAGTGGGAAAATCATCCTTGGTCACTGCATGCATTTTCTACTTGTCAAGAGTACTTCTTCAGTATATTTTTCAACCGTAGGTCTAGTCTGATTCCAAGTGGAGTCTTATTTCTTTTGAATATGTGTTGCTCTCCTGAATTTTTTTCTGATATTCAACCTAAGTCTTTTTTTTTTCTCTTATCCTATTTCACAATATATTTCCTGAGGTTGCCAAGTCACAGAGCCCTGCATTCTAATTGCTGAGATTTGAAGTTGCTGCTGATTCCAAGTTTTTTTTTTTTCCTTGTTTTTTTTTTTTTTTTTTTTTTTTTTTAATTCATTAGCCACATTCTTTTTCAGCTGCTGAGAAACAGATGTTGAGCTTCTAATAAGAAGAAGCATGAGTCTCCTAGGAAAGCAGTATCTCCTGGTTCTGAAAGCAATATCAGAGCAGAGCTAAGATTCTAATACTTGACTAAATGTTGCTTAGGAAATGAAAATTACATGAATTCTTCTGTGTACATTTGCTGATATTTTAGTCTAAAATAAACTAGCAAGGCCTTCTTAATGTTGAAATATATACCCTCCCAGCAGCAATAATAAACTGTGTTTATACCAAACTTTGGAATTTCTCTTCCATGATTGTAAGCCTGACCTTATTATTTACTAGATATAAGATAGGGCGGAATGTAGAGGAGCATAATCGTTCCTACATCGTAAGAAGTGTTCTCAGTTCATGCCATTTCATAGAAAAATAAAGTTTAAAGTGCAATCAGGTACTTTGATAGAAAACCTCAGTTCTTTGATTACTTCTGAATAGGTATATGCATTAATGTCAAATCACTTGATGTAAAAGCCCAGATTTTTCGATAAAAAGTAGCTTTTATAGAGCATTAAAATGAGATAGATAAGCTGTTAAATGCCTTGGTGCTTTGTAACTCTGGCCCCCTGGAGGGTCTTCTGATGAATACAGGAATGATTGAGAACCACATTTGAAACTGACTAGAAATTGGCTAGAATTACAGATATTAGATCATTTCAAGACAGAGCAGAGTCAGAGTTAGGAATCAGAAAAACCCATGTTTAAAGCACTTAATATCTTATATGTTTTTTTTTTACTTACCCCAGCACCTAATATTGTCTCTTGCAAAGAGCTAATGCTCAATAAATATGTATTTTTACACCAAAAGAATAAGAGATGACAAAGTAGGGATAGCATGTACAAAAATTGTTTTTTGCTATATAGGGGAGTGGTGGCCAGAGGAAGGATTGGGGGCCAAGGGAAGGTGCTGTTTTTATGTGTGTTTCATGCATGGGAGGCATCTTGAAATGGAAAGAAACCATCTAGGACTTGGGTATGATATGAAGGAAGAGACAAGAGGGCTTATACCACTATTGCCTAGGAGTTAAAAGGGACCTATAATAGATTATCGATACAATATCCTGGGACTTGCTTCCAGTTGTATTGTGCAATATGGCCCCTTGATAATGCAAAGTAATGAGTCCACACTGGAGAGCTTGGCTTTGACTTGACAGCTGTCTATAGGAGGGCAACGGATCTAGGAAACAAAGAGCTCACAAGGTCTTCAAAGGTATTAGGAGCAATGTGGTTCTTTTCCCCCAGAATTTCAAGGCTAAAATCTAGATTATAGACCCCAAAAGGCTCCATCCTGCCTTGGGGATATAGTTGGATAATGTGACCAGGCTTTGAGATCTGGAGGGAAAGGAGCAATCACAAAGCTGATTGAGTGTGGAGGAATGGCAGCAAGAGGGGGAAGTAGCTATTATGTTGAAGTGTTGTTGTTTTTAATGAGACCAGAGCATTGTTTTTATAAATAGACAGATTCTTCTGGAGTAATCACTGCCACTGTCACTCCAGAAGAATGACTGTCAATATAGAAAAAGAATCAAATTTATTCTGTGCAACTTTGCAGAATTGTGACTAGAAGAGGGAGACAGATTCCATTCATTGTCAGGAAGGGCTCAATAACAACAGAATTCTTGAGTTATGTTCTTGAAGTGTCCAAGCAAGGAAATACATGTGTGTTAAATTATTAGATAAATTTAGATCCACAGTTTCCTAAAGAAAGGTTATGTGACCCACCTCTACACCTTTTGTTCATACAGATCAATTTTGCACTCCTTCATTGCTTAAAACTTCATTGCTTAAAAAACTGTTAATAATATTCATTGCATGCCAAGCTCTGTTCTAAATTCACTATATGTCTTGACTAATTTAATCCTCAGAACAATTCTATTATCATACAACTAGAAGCCCAGTACATGAAATTTTGCAGGTAGGGTCCCTAGGGCCTAGCCACCTGTGATCAGGGCCATCTTCTGCCCATTCACCAGTCCTCAGGCCGAACACTACCTCCACCACCAAGCTATCAGGCTAAAATGACCAGAACAACTGGTCAACCAATCACTATGATATGCACTGACCACCAGGGGGCAGGCACTTAAAGCAGGAACTGCTCCCTGGTGGTCAGTGTGCTCTCACAGAGGGAGCAGCCACTCAGAGGGCAGGTCCACAGTGGGCCGATCCCCGCAGGCCATGCTCCCACCAGTGCACAAATCCATGCACCAGGACTCTAGTCATTTATAACTACAATATACTTTCCCTTTTTTGGCTGCTCTTTTCTGGAGCCATAAGAGGGAGAGGAATGTGAGAGTTTGAGAGTTTGAGGAATGTGAGAGTTTTGAGAATGTGAGAGTTCTCTCATGGTGGGAAATGTGAGAGTTTGAAATCATTTAATGTATGAAAAACTGTTGCTAGGTGACTATTATCTGCGAGCTTGCTGATGTGTGTGTTGGTACCTGGAGAAAAATGTAAGTAGGAGTAATGTTTTGTTTAAGTTTACCCCTTAATGAAGATGCTACATGATTTTAAAATGGTAAGCAGTGGGTAAACAAGCAAGGAAAGAAAACAGGTTTTTTTTTCATTTAAGATAAAACTTTTTTTTTTTTTTTTTAACAAGCAGCAACACTGTCCGGAAGGAGTGGTGTAGGCGCAGACCACAAGGGGCAGCTTCCACACTGTCCCCATTCCAGGCATGCTGATCTGTCGCAGGGGTCCCAAGACCAGCTGCCACACAACTCAATTTTAACTCGTAACACCTGCCAGAGCCTGAGTCATTTGGGAAGAGCGGGGTCAGGTACTGATGGTCCTTTTGACAAGGAGAGGCCCGGGCTGATTCTAGTGACAATCTTGTGTCACAGGTACTGACTGTGCTGACATAGGAGCTGAGAGGAAGACAGACACAGGAGTCCTTCCTGACAGCAGAGGGAGAGAGAGCACGATCAGACCAGGAAGAGTCAGGGGCACTGTAAGCCGCTACCTCAGTTCAGCTGCCTCCTGCCTGGCGGAGAGTTTCTGATGCTGGTAGAGAATCATTCCTCCTTGTGTTTTTCCCTCCTCCTAGACCTTCCTAACTGTTCTCACCAACTCTCTCCCAAAGCGCAGCTAAAATCTTCAACTGAGTGCAAAGACAGATATTTGTCATTAGTAAAGCTTTGGAGAATGGGAATCAAGTGGGTCCCAGTGGCTGTGAAAAGTGCTGGAGAAGATCAAAGGCCCGAGCTCGGTGAAGCAGAGAGTCTAATGGGAACACCAGGACGAGGAGGAGAGACTGACCTGTGAATTCAGCTTGCACGCACCCTCTCCTTTGCTCCTTCAACTAATTTCAATTTCCCGATTGAGGGTAGACCATGAGCATTCGGATGACACCCGCACCCCAATAGAAACATCTGTACCAGTGCTTGCTGGCTTATAATTAACCTGAGGTCTCAAACAGACAGGGGGAAAGAAACACATCATGGTGTCTGTCCTTCCCTGTACAGCTGGAGACACTGCTGGTTGGTGAGCACCAGACACTCTCCGGGTCTATGTTTCAGGCTTCGGTGTGGGAGGACGAAGTGCAGGCACCTGGTGGTATTCCTGGCAAAGCTACTGTTGCCTCCCTCCAGGCAACAGTATTTGCACGATTGTACTTATTTGCTTTTTTTAAAGGATCGGTTAAAAAATCCCGAGTAATAATTGACCTCACAAGAAATTAGTCATTATGTCGTTATCCCATCCCTTCTGCTCCTTCAAAGCCTTGTTTTTGTAGCTAAGCATGAAATCATCTCCCAGAGTTTCTGGAGCAGGTCTTTTTCTACTCATGTGATTGCAAACAGGAACTCTCCTTATTCAAGAAGGAAAGGTTATTAAACCAAGTGAAGGTCTTTTCTATATTAAAGCAAAAAATAAAAAATAAAACCCAGAAAGAAATGTGCCTGCAGTCTTGCCCGGGCAGCACGTGGCCACGGGTGTGAGCCATGCCCAGCTCCGGGTCCACATGTCCTGACTGGCTTCGCGCCAGCAGTCAATTTAAAAGTCAGTCTGTTAATAATCTCATTTGCAACGTGTTTGGTTCTTTTTAAATTTCTGCTCATTGTTTTGGAGTGTCCAGGCTTGTTTTCTAAATGAAATTCAAATAAGTTTTTCCACCCTGGAGCTGTAACATTCTGCAATGCTGATTTGAGAGCCATCTTGGTGCTGAAGCCATGATTTCAGAGTCCTTCCCTGCTGGGAACAGGAACTGACCCCTGTTTATGCTTCTTTTTCCAGCTCTAGAGCCTCGATCAGGCAGCACTGTTTTGGGGGAGGAGTTGATGCTGGCTATCCTGTAACAGGGAGTCCTATCATTTTTGTCAGTTTTACTGTCACCTCCCCATCTTCTGCCATGCCACAAACTGGGCCACTTTCTTTTATATATAAAAAAAAACAAAAACACATTTAGCCACAGTGCAATGCAGATATTTTAGTGATTCTCTCCAGCTGCCCTCTCCCAGTGCATAAAATGGCCCCAAAGCATTCCCACTGCCTTTGTGACTACAAGACACATAGAAATTACCAGCCAGCACTCTGCACACACCCTGGGCATCCCTAGGAAATCAAGCAGAAAAAGCCATATTAAGCCATCTTATTGGGTGTTATCAAGAAACAAAATGAACTCATTATTATTTCCTTTCTTTTCCCCATGATTTGCAATTCCTGGATGAAAACTGAAGGATATCAAAAGGTTTCAAGGCAACCCTTTAGAGAATGGCCTTTTGCTTTCCCCATTGCATTTGCCCTAAGTGTTAATTGACTTTGAAAAGGCAGGATATTATCTTTTTAGACAAAAGGAAAGGATAGACCTGTTTTGTGAACGCCAACATCCTGCAGCATCAAAGTGCTGCTTAAATCGTGGCCCAGCAGATCTGAGAACTATCCAGGAGAGTGAGACAGAACAGATTTTTTTTTTCTTTTTTAAAAGGCAAAACAGTCTTAGAATGAAAGAGTGCTGCTGCCATCTAGAGGGAGCAGTGGTAGCAGTCAGCAAGGGACCCAGCAAGCAGGGAATGAGTTTCATTCTCCTCCAGCCCAGCCACTCATTTTCCCTTCATCTGGTGAGAAGGCACCACCTTTACCCACCCTTTGTTCTAACACAGTGTTTCCCAAACTTCTCTCATGATGAGAATCACCTGGTGGAGTTGTTAAAATACAGATTCCTGAATCCCAACTAAGAAAAGCTAAACTAGAATTTTTGGGAATTAGTAAGCTTAGAGCATTAGTTAAGTATACAGTTTTACCTATATGTTCCCAAAAATTCTAGTTTAGCTCTTCTTAGTTGGGAATCAGAAATCTGTAGTTTAACAACTCCACCAGGTGATTCTCATCATGAGAGAAGTGTGGGAAACACTGTTCTAACAAAAACATGGACTTGGTGAGGACAATCGGATGTCATGAAAAGTGGTTCTTTCCTAGCAAGAGGCTTCCCTGAGTACAGACAGGTTACACAAGCGCTGGTGTGCGGACCCCTGTCGTTGTGTGAAATTACTTTGACACTCACAAGATCACATGTGGGTTGTCCTTAGAGTGCTGGACCCGGAATCAGTGCATCTATTTCTTTCCACACCTTTCTGATAGTTCTCCTGTACAGCATAATTTAACCATTTCCTTTTTTAAAAAATGTTTTGCCATTCACCTAAATGAAGTCGTAGTGATGTTCAGTATATATAAACTTAAAATAGCCTAGAAATTATGAAAATAGGAATAACTATAGCTATAAAAAGAAGCTAAAAGTAGAGACATTATGAAACTTATTGAGCTTATGGGGATGAGGGACTAAGAAAATAAGGGTGTTTCCATCAATATACAGGCCAGGTGTATTCCTGCACGGTAGGGTCTCCAGTGGCTGCCAGCTGCTGACCTGGTACTCTCTCCCTTTCCCTAGCTTCCTGCTGCCACCACCAGCCTGGGGCCTTCCTCCCTTCCCCCACCTGGCTCTGCCCCCTGGTCAAACTCCCAGTCCAGGGTACAATTTGCATACTATGCTTTTATTATATAGAACATTATTAACTGCTTTGTACATACAATTGTTTAAGTTAGGATGTGGGTTTCATTTAGAAATATAATGTACCCACATGCAACAATGGAAGTCTAAGTGCCTTTGTACTGTTCTCAGTATCTTGAGGAAAGGAGTATCTGTGATTTGTAATTCCAATCCCTACATTTAATTTTGTTATTTTGTTGTTAATTAAAATTCTACTTGTGACTTTGAGCCAAAAAGCAATATTTATTCCCACTGCGCCCATGAAAATCCTATTTTAAAAGATTCCAATATTTTGTCTATTTTATCACCAATGTTTCAGCAGAGAATAGGTGCCTACCACATGAGTCTTGTCTGTGTTATAATTGAAACTAGAGTTTCCCTTCATCAGACCAAAGAAAGGAAATAGAACTAACCAGTCATTATCACTTAGGACGACTTTTTATTTGAAACATGTTTCTGCAACTATTAACTGGCTCTACATTACAGGAAAGCAGTAATTCTATTTCCTCATTTTTTTTTAAAAAAAAGTCAGAACTGGAATAAATGAACTTTATAATCTATTTTCACTCTTGGAGTCCTAGTTATATTACCATATATTCATGTGGTTTAAAACTAAGTACAATCTAAAATAAAATGATAAATAAATATGGATTCATAAATAAGTAGTACAGAGCCAAAGTTTTATACAAGATGTTCTCTGATTAGTTCTAATTAAGTACTATGTTAATATGGGGAAATCTCTATATGTAATAAGATATAAAGTTCATATGGATAAAATTTATCCTAACAAACCTTTCTATATTGAATTAAAATAGCCATATTTTTTTATTCTGTTATTTTATGGTGATGAATATAGAGACAGGTTTTCTTATTTAACCTTTCATGAATGGATTACTAGGCTTCCATTTGAGCAATATATCTCTTATCAATTCTAAGAAATTTATAGCCGTTATTTTTTTAAAATATTTTATCTCCTCATTTTCTGGGTTCTCTCCTTCTGAAACTTTGACTATATATATATATATATATATATATATATATATATATATATACTACACCTTCTCATTCTTTGTTCTATGATTCTGGAGTCTCATGTTTCCCATCTCTTTGTCTCCTGGAACCTCATCCTGCATAATTTCTTCAGCTGTGTCTTTCTTTCTTTTTTTCTTTTTTTTAAATATATTTTATTGATTTTTCACAGAGAGGAAGAGAGAGGGCTAGAGAGTTAGAAACATCGATGAGAGAGAATCATCGATCAGCTGCCTCTCGCACACCCCCTACTGGGTGTGCAACCAAGGTTCATGCCCTTGCCCGGAATCGAACCCGTGACCTTTCAGTCCACAGGCCGAAGCTCTATCCACTGAGCCAAACCGGTCCTGGCTCAGCTGTGTCTTTCAAATCACTAACTTTCTCTTTAGCTATTTCCAATCTGGTAGTTAACATGCTCACTGAGTTTTTAATTTTAAAAAATGAATTTTACATTTTTAGAAATCTATTTTTTCATATTTACTTAGTCATTTTTATTAGCTTGTTTCTTAATCATTGTAAAATATATTTTACTTCTATAAACACTAAACATGCATTTTCTGTGCTTTCTCTAATACTACCAATATATGAAAGTCTTTTGAACTTGATACTACCAGATGGTACCATGTTTCCCCGAAAATAAGACATCCTCCGAAAATAAGACCTACTTACAGGTTTCCTTCTGAGTGAAATATAAGGCATCCCCCTGAAAATAAAGCCCCCTTAGGCTAAACATGAGAGATTTGGTCCACTGATTCTGAAAGAAATGGAGTCACAAGAAATTCACCAGGAAATTCAGGAATTGGATTGTTATGATGATATTCCAGAAGATGATGACATGATTGTCATTGAATAAATGAGTAAATTCTTGATGCTGTAGGATTCAGTTTGTCTGGTTTGTGTTAACAACTACCGTACTACCGTACCATATACAGGTAATAAATTTCCTTTATTTTCATTTAACAATAAATGTGTGCCATATTCTTCTTCATGGAAAAATAAGACATCTCCTGAAAATAAGACCTAGCGCATCTTTGGGAGCAAAAATTAATATAAGACACTGTCTTATTTTCGGGGAAGCAGGGTAGCTGATAGCTCTCACTTTCTTATTTTGCTTCTTTTGTGTTTCGGGATTGGGCTATAAGCTCATATTCCATGGAATATCCATAGCAATTCTTTGAGAATTGTTTTGGAGATCGATTCCTTCAGAGGTGATTGTATTTGCTTTTTCCTAAAACATATCAATCTCACACCACTTCCTGATGAACATTCTGAAGCAAGAAATTTAAAAGAGATCCCTTTCCTTCAAATCAATGCCAAACTTTGAGAGCAGTGACTTTCTTTGCTGTGATAATATAGCAAGGCAAATATTATTATTCTTTTATTTCTTTATTGATTAAGGTGTTACATATGTGACCTTATTACCCCATTACTTCCCATCCCCCCGATTCATGCCCTCACCCCCCAAGGCAAATATTATCATTTCAAGTTCTTATTTCATCTTTGCACCAAGCAGCAGGGCTTTGAAGTCCCATTTTCATATAAGGTCTTTTATTTTAACCCCAATATTAAGCAGGGCCTAGACTTTTTCTTGAATTTTCCATGCCCTGTGGAGAATAACGATTAGGTCACCTAGACTTGGTAATACTCGCAGAGTGAAAGCTGTTCACATTGCTCCAGTTACCTGTCTGAGTTCTCACTTTTGCTTAGGTTTTGCCTATGAGAATTTCTTAATTCTTTACCAGAACATCAATGTTTTCTGTTGTTTTTAGCAAGATCTGTCAAAGAATCCAGACTACCTGACTGCTAAAAGCGGAAGTTCATTTATATGGAATCTAATTTAAAAAAAAATCTACAGTGCATGCATTGTATTCTCCATGACTACAGATACTAAAATCTCAGCTTCTTGCTACATGTTGTTTAATGATTTCACTGATCTTTCTCAATAAATGTAATTATGCCACTGTCCCCCTTGAAACCTTCCAATATCGGCCCTTTGCATCAGGATACAATTCAGTCTCCGTAACATGTCTTACAACATGGGTAGATCGGGTCCACCTCTCTAGCCTCCCTTTTCTCTGCCATCAACACCATTCCCATCATCACCATTATTCAGTCCTACTGAGCCACACTCGCTATTTCGGCTCCATGCATTCTCTTAACCTTCTCCAGTGTTTATTGCTTAGAGTTACTGTTGTCCTAGTCTTCCTTCAAGTTTCAGTTTATCTGTCCCCTCCTGCATTCCTTCCCTAAATCCCAGATCCAGGTTGAGATGTCCCTTTCCTTGGTCCTCCCATGGAGCCTTATACCTCATGCCCTTTCACAGCTTCTGTCACCCTTTTTGTATTTCTGAATCCTCCACTACAACACAGGCTTTTTAAAAGCAGGTATATTTGTCCTTTTCAATTATACACCTGGCATTTACCACAATCTCTGCAACATAATACACACTCGATGAATATTTTTATATGAAATTAAGTATCTTTTTGCTTTTTCTGAATTGTAAATGAAGGTTCCATTGTGCCTAGGTATTTCTATGGGATTGAGTCATAAGTTATTGAGTAATACAAAGACATAGGTATATGCATCCACTTTAAAGGTATTGTTATTTCAGACACTTATTTTTATCCTGAAAAAAAGCAATTTTCCAAAATATTAAATACAAATCTGAAACTCAGTAAATGCTGTTGCCAAGAGGACATCAAATCATAAAAGCTTTTGGGACTATATTCCTATTGTCTATGAACAATGATTTAATTTCTTCATTATAATTCCTGCTGCACTGCAAGGAAACAAGGTAAAAGATTTAGCAGAAGGTCTTCCTAACTGAAATCTTAGGAGACTGTGGTAATTTGGCATTCATTACAACAACAGCTAAAATGATTAGAGGTAGACAGACCCTAATCTAGCCCAAGTCTAACCAAAGGGAAGAAATGTAGCGTGATGTCCTTGCAAGTTACATCAATATTACCTTCGTTCTCCTCAGATCCTTCAGTCACTTTTTTGTGTTTATGTTTCTAATTCACTGCCTTCAGCATTCATGTGATATCTTTTTTTAATCAGAATTAACCTAAGAATTTGATTTAGTCAATATTGTACACATGCTATAAAATTACCTGTCAGCTACAAGATTTCAGGCTAAAATTACAGAGACCACTGTGATTTTTTTAAATACAGAAGTAGTTAGTCATCCAACCCTTTGATTTTGATGAAACTAGAGCAAAGTGGTGATTTACAGACATGATATAATTTTGCACAATGGACATTGATCTTTATAGCAAATGAAGTATGCCAGGTTATATTTATCATAACCTACATTGTTAATATCAAAAGAAAATAGACTGCATTTAAAAATCATTAAATCTAGAGTACAGAGTATTGAAAATCCACAATATTATCAGTAACATGGTGGGGTGGTGAGGCATCCTGGAAACTCTTGGGTGTTTTATTCTTAAGCTCTTTAGAAACATATACAAAAGTAGAAAAATAATGTAAACACATATTTTAAGTTTCTTTTCATTAGTTATGACCTGTGAGACAATTAACTGAGCTCTTGAGTCAGCTTCAGAATCATTATTATAAAATGCCTGGGTCTAAATTAAATGGTTAGGCTTTCTCAAAGCTTAGATATAGTGATACTTCATAATAAAGGTCTGTGAAACCCCTTCTCCAAGAGAGGAATAAGTTCTTTCTCGCTCTCTGATCGTAGGTATTAAATCCCTCTCTTTATAGTGATGTTCTCAATGTATTATTATCGCATCGATGTTGTACAGCAACCTAATGCAATCTTAATGGGAATTCCAGTGTAAAGATAAAATCAAACATAATAGTTAGGTGGTTTTTCTGAGATCACCAGTGGTAAAGGGTGAATCAAAAATTATTCTGGTATATATATAACTTATCTCCCATTCCTGAATTTTAACCAATAAATATTCACCATCCTATTGAAATATAATAGAGTTCTTTTTTCCTTGAGAAGTAACATGCTGACCACTGCTTTCTCAAAAGGCACTTATATTTGGTTTAAAGGGATCTCTGATAACAGACATGAGAGTCTCTTTAAAAGGAAGCCTGCTCTCCTTCGAGAGACATGTGCTGTGGGAAGACGTACTGTGAACTAGAAGAAACAAGTTGCTGAAATAGGTAATGACCTGGATAGGATATTGAAGCCAAAGGTGTTTGTGAATGGAAATAGAGCCAAATAGAGGGAAGTGACTTGTGGCATGTCATAAGGATCAGCACTAGTATTGATTTTGGTTACTTGGCTGACCTAAAAGAAGGAAAATACTGTAAGGTGATGAAATGTGCTGATGATACAAAGTAGAGATAGTTAGCCAATACGTGGTAGGAAAGCAATAAAACTAACAATGACCGAGGTGGGCTAGAATTATGGGCTGGAAAGAATAGTGTGCTATTCAATTCTGGGAAAGTCTAAATAAAGTTAATCTAAAGTGCAATACCGAAGAAAAAAGAAACTGAACCATTGATGGGCCACAGTTATCAAATTGTTTTAGATATTTAGAAACAGAACACTTGTAACATCAGATAATTTCATGCAAGGGAACAAATGACATAAAATATTGGTAATTTGGTTGACTATACACGCTTGAGAAATATAAAAGAAACGTAAAAAAGTTTGAGTCAGCCCTGGGTCAGTGGTTGAATGTCAATCTATGAACCAAGAGGTTGATTTCTGGTCAGGGCACATGCCTGGGTTGTGGGCTCAATCCCCAGTGTAAGGCATGCAGGAAGCAGCTGACCAATTATTATCTCTCATCACTGATGTTTCTATCTCTCCCTCTTCCTTCCTCTCTGAAATCAATGAAAATATATATTTTTTAAAAATTGAGTCAGGCCGAAACCAGTTTGGCTCAGCGGTAGAGCATCAGTCTGAGGACTGAAGGGTCCCAGGTTCGATTCCGTCAGGGGCATGTATGTTGGTTGCGAGCACATCCTCTGTGGGGGGGGGGGGGTGCGGGAAGCAGCTGGTCGATGTTTCTCTCTCATCGATGTTTCTTGCTCTCTATCTCTCTCCCTTCCTCTCTGTAAAAAAATCAATAAAATATATTTTTTAAAAATTGAGTCAGGCAAGCTAGATTAACTCCTGAGAATGATAAAATTACTACTGTGGGTCCAATTAATATGTAACACCCTGGAAAATATTTCTACTGCCAGAAAGTAAGTGGAGGAGAAAGAGATTTCAACCTTTCTCACACTTACAATTATAAACAAAGACTGAACGCCAAAAAAAAAAAAATCTCCACTGATTAAGTCCATGGCAACCTTGAATGTTCTTATTTCCACACAGTGGGATTCACACAATTAAAAAATAGTCAGAAGTGTTGGAAGAAATATGAAATACAATGTGGGCAGAAGGGAAAGGATGGATAAATTTGTGTCACATGACCTCTAAAACTGATGTCTTCAGGTTGGCTGTGATTTGATTGACAGGCAGATCCAGCCCTGCACATCTCTTGAAGTCACTCTTATTTGAAGAGTTTTTGTTTGTTTGTTTGTTTGTTTGTTTGTTTTTAGAGTTGTCCCATCATCAGAATTGTCTTACAGTAATTCCTGAGGAACTTGGGTGTCTAAAGCCACACATATTCGTTTAGCTATTAAAAAAATAAACTTGACCCCTAGCTGGTTTGGCTCAATGGATAGAGTGTTGACCTGCGGACTGAAAGGTCCCAGGTTTGTTTCTAGCCAAGGGCACATGCCTGGATTGCAGGCTCAATCCCAGTAAGAGGCATGCAGGAGGCAGCCAATCAATGATTCTCTCTCATCATTGATGTTCTTATCTATCTCTCTTGCTTCCTCTCTAAAATCAATAAAATATATTTTTTAAAAAATAAGAAAAATAAAGTTGAAATCTTCATTCAAAAATTTTTATTTAAATTTCTGTTCAAGATATTATGCTCCATATAATGGATGATAGCCCTTTAAGAAAAGTATGATTGAAGCAGTTTTATTAGAAACTATTATCTCATATTTTTTTCCAAATGTATGTAGGGGTCCAGTTAAGGGGACTCCAGTAGGAAATGTTTGTACAATCTGCTGCATAAAAAGTAGCCCACATTGGATGAAGAAAAAGGAAGTGCAGCTTCATCTCACATTTGCATGTCAAGAGAAGCACCTTGTAATTGTGGGGGGAGAAACGGGGAGAAGAAGGCAGAGGGTTTTGAACCCTCTCAGTTGCCCCAAAGCATGACTTGGATATCTCCCATCTTCCCACTTTTGCAGCATGGAAGAATGGAGCAGCAAGGACAGTGATAATAAGACCAAAGATTTTTTTGAACTCTCACCATGCGGCAGGTGGGAGGCTGAGTAAAGCCAGAGAAAGGGGACTGAGAGCGGACATGTCATTGGGATTCACTTCCCCTTGACTATTTCTTCTTCAAGAGAAATTCCAAGAGAGGTAAAGGGGCTTTGACCTTAACAAGGTAATAGAACCTTTTAAAGTTTCATGACTAGCCAAAACTGGTTTGGCTCAGTGGTATAGCATCGGTCTGCGGACTGAAGGGTCCCAGGTTCGATTCCAGTCAAGGGCATGTACATTGGTTGCGGGCACGTCCCCGGTGGGGGGGGGGTGCAGAAGGCAGCTGGTCGATGTTTCTCTCTCATCGACGTTTCTAGCTCTCTATCTCTCTCCCTTCCTCTCTGTAAAAAATCAATAAAATATATTTTTTTAAAAATAAAGTTTCATGGCTAGTCCCCTGAAAATGCATATAAATATAAAAATTTACAAGCAATTACAAGAACACTACAAACCTCTCTTCAAAGCCCATTCATAGATTGAACCTTCTCATTACAGTGTATTATAGAACCAGCCTCAGAATGAAAATTTTAACTGAAAGATGATTTTCAAAAACATGTTGGCTGTCGCCTTTGGCATACAGCAGCTTGTTATACAGAGACTGGGATATACAATACACAAGGGGGGATATAGACAGAAAGCACAAAAAGGGCAGATTACATAATAGCCACCAAAAATGCCTCAGGGACACTCTGGGAGTCTGACCCTGCATGGCATCACATTGGCATATATCGGTTTCTCATGACACCACTGAGTTCTTCCTTAAAGAGCTGGCCGCAGCCTATTTTCCCTCCTCTGCGGGTGGCCTGAGTCATTGCACTGCTGTAAAGAATGTAATCTGCTCTCCAACTGGGAGCAAAGGTGAATTGAGTTGTGATCTTTCTTCTCTCATGAATAACATCCCCCTGGATGCTTACTGTAATGCCAACACTTCTAGCCTCTCCCTCCCCATCCTGTCAGCATCCTGTCGGTGTGTTGGGGGTTGCATCAGCCAGATGGAGTTCATCCAAGAATTACACATCCCGCAATGTGATCTCTGGGGTGAGGCTGTTTCCCAAGGAGTCAGTTGAGTATTGGCCCACCTGAAGCTTTTCATACAAAGCTATGTCCAAATACCTTGTCTGATGTAACATTGCATCAGATTAATGCTAGATCTAACCCAGAAGTGAGCAAGGGTGGATGATATTCATGCCCATCAGCAGCTCAATCTGGTGAGTTTAATAAAATCATCAGAGAAACAGAGAACTATAAGAGCCTCCCCAAAGCGCTTATCCAGCCGACAGAGGAGCAGCTCTCCCCTGGGAGCACCTTCAGTGGCTCCCCAAGGCCTCCTGAAGGTCAGGCCCATCTGCAGGGCCCTGCAGGTCCTGGGGATCTGTTCCTACTTCTGTTTTGTTCTGAAATCTGGCCCCATTTTGAGTCTCCTCACTCCCTGTGGGTCCACTCTTAGCCTGGGCTTTAACCCATTTGCCCTTAGGCAAACCCTGAATTTCTCCCTTCTGTTATCTGTTGCGTTGGGTGTTCCATTCCCATTCATCTTTCTCATGTTTGCATACCAAAATCCCACCCATCCTCTGAAGCCCAACCCCACCCCTCTACCAAGAAATCCTCCTTTAAGCTTCCCATCGTTGTCCCAGGAGAAGGTCCTTGCAGTCCTGACTGAGGCACAGCATAGGCTACGGGTTCAGACAGATGTGAGTTTGGATCCAGGATC
The DNA here is from genome assembly GCF_964339955.1 of Pipistrellus hanaki. NCBI lineage: Eukaryota > Metazoa > Chordata > Mammalia > Chiroptera > Vespertilionidae > Pipistrellus > Pipistrellus hanaki. Next base: position 39,226,434 of record NC_140507.1, on the reverse strand, counting down.
TATGCCTCTACGACAAGTTATCTAGCTCTTTAATGATCAGTTTTTTATGTGCAAAATTAGGACAGATAATGGCCTTTAGGTATATTGTGAGTGTTCTCCAACACATCAGCATATTTAATGAGTGTTCATTTCTTTTTAAAAATTATTTTCTGTCCTTTCCAGTATTTTTTTTTTAGCCTTTATCATATACTGTCTCATTCAGTCACTATACTCACTCTCTCTTGTCATATATATTAGTGTGTGTATGTGTGTGTGTGTGTGTGTATGTATCTTGTTTCCTCTACTAGAGAATATTGCTCAAATATCAACTTATTGTAGATGACTTTCCCACACCATTTGTTTCTATCCTCTTTCTCTACTTTTTGGTGTCCCACCATCCTCTCTATCTAATGATGTGTGTTTCTTTGTTTGGCTTCTGTTACCCTCTATATGCAAGCTCCTAAGAGTGGGGACTTTTTCTATGCTACTTACTGCTATTTCACCAGGACCTGAACAAGCCTGGCAGCTAATAGTAAGTATTTAATAATATTTGGCAAATTAGCGAAGGATTTAATACGCCCCTTGAGGCTAGTGATAATTTCTTACCTATGATAAAGCCTCCAGGCTGGAAGGGACATTAAAAATCCCTTTATTGCTCCTCAGACAGCCATGCCCTGAACATAGCCCCTCCCTCCTAATCCAAGGAGATGCCCAGCCCCTCCAAGTTTCCAAGCTCTCTACCACCTCCCTCACTTTAAGGTGCTGCCCCTGCCACCCAGAATTCCCTCTTGCTGCTCTGTACCTGCCTGCTGAGTTCCTCCTAAGCCTGCAGAGCCAATGGCAGGAAGGAGCATGTGTTTTGCAGCTGCACATAAGTGGGTTGAATGCAGCTGCAAATAGTTGGCCAATCTTGGACACTTTACTTGGCTCCTGGGACCTTGGTTGTCTTATTTATAAAGTGGGAATTGTGGATCCATGAGGTTGAAGATGCTGGATGTGAAGAACCCATCCTTAGTTCCTCATGGTAGGCTGCCACTGAATGGAAAACTTTAAAATGAAACAAAAAAACAAACAAAAAAAAGCTTTCCAGTTCCTTTCTCTATAAAACCTGTAACTCTACCAAGTAAAACTGGCCACTCCCTTTCTATATATTTTAATAAATCTTATAGGTATTTCTACAATATCAATAAAGATATATTATACTGATATCAGATTTTCAGTCCCTGTCCTCCATTTGAATTGAGCTGAAGACAGAAGCCAAAACTGGAGTGACTTTTGTAGGCTCAAACCACTAGTGCTGGGCCTGGCACAGAACACAGTCAGCAGACATTTGTTCTTTAAGGAAATGAATCTGGGAGAATTGTGCCTGCCCTGCTGGGCTCAATGCCTTTGCCATTCCTCTAGATTATTTTCCCTCAATGAAAATTTACTCTTAGACTTCATCTCCTCATTTATAGCTTTCCCCACCGGCCTTTCCTGAGGTCAGTTAATACAGTCTTGGTGGTTGTCCCTATTGATCTCTAACAAGATGGCATGAATTGCCCTCCAATGTCCAGTTTATTTCTATTAGCTCTCTTTTCTCTATTAGCTACTCACTCACTCACTCACTCACTCACTCATTAATTCCTTCAGCATGCACTGATCAGTCATGAAACAGAACTAGCAGATAGGACCTTTCCTCTGTTGGGTCATCAAGCACATCACACAGTTTGTTAAGCTCTGGTTATCTTTCATTTTCAAAAAAAAATTAAAACAGCCCGGCTAGTGTGGCTCAGTGGTTGAATGTTGACCTATGAACCAGGAGGTCAAGGTTCAATTCCCAATCAGGGCACATGCCTGGGTTGTGGGCTCAATCCCCAGTGTGGGGTGTGCAGGAGGCAGCCAATCAATGATTCTCTCTCATCATTGATGTTTCTATCTCTCCCTCTCTTTGCCTGTCTGAAATTAATAGAAATATATTTTTAAATAAAATAGACAAAAATACACTTTATAAAATAATGGCCAGCAAGACCAGTTTGTAATACTAACCAAAGCTTTGCATTGAAAAATGGTCATTGTCAGTTTCCTTGAACATAACTTTTTAAAAAAAGTGAATAAATTTTCTGATTTCCTCTCAATTTTCTAAGATTGGTCTATCTATATTTATATGTTTATAAGCAGCAGAAGGAGATAAAAATGAGTTAGGTATTATATTACAACTTTAAATGTCATTGTCATGGATATTATTGCCAATCCTTTTAAAACTAAATCTAAGCCCTCAGCATTGGATAAACTAAGCAGAGTTAAGAAGCAAAGGAAGTGATTCATTTTGGCGCAGGTCATCGTATCTACTAGATTATCCCTGCCTCCCCCCAACCAAAAATGAGATACATGTCACCCTGACCAGGCCTTCTATAGAACAAACACATTTACAAGACTGACAGTGCAAAGGAAACTTGAAACTATCATCTGAATATAAAAAATGAAAATGTCCTCTCTAGACGACAAAGTAAACTGAAAATCACAGGGAAGGGACCAGCGCTGTCCTCACCAGACCCTGTGAGTCAGAACAGAGCGCCTAACGCCTCCCTGGGCATGGGCTGCCACTCGGTCTGCTCCTCCATAAAATAGAGATAAAAGGGGTGCTCCCGTCCTACCCAGTTTGGCTCAGTGGATAGAGTGTGGAACTGTGGACTGAAAGGTCCCAGGTTCGATTCTGGTCAAGGGCATGTACCTTAGTTGTGGGCACATCCCCAGTAGGAGGAGTGCAGGAGGCAGCTGACTGATGTTTCTCTCTCATCGATGTTTCCAACTCTCTCTCCCCCTCCCTTCCTCTCTGTAAAAAATCAATAAAATATATTTTTTTAAAACGGGAGTCGGGGGGTGCTCCCCTCCTCATATCAGAGGTGGAAGAATTAACAAAACTGGGCTGGGAATGCATTTCAAGATGCACAGATGAGAGGTAATGGGAATAAAGCGTAAAGACTGCTATTCAGAAATGCTCTTTTACGTGCTCTTGATACTTGGACAGATGTCTCAGGATGCTGAAGGCTTTGTTCGCAGGCGTAGGGGGTTGAAAGGCCTCTGCGGCAAAAACAAACAGCTCCCTCTTTGGTCTGGACGGGAGAATGAGGCCTTGGGCCCTTGCTGCCTGCCCAGGGTGCTATTCCAGGTGCTGCACAGCACACCCACCGCACAGGCAACGGAGATTCTCTGCTGACCTGAACCACCAGCACCAGCAAGGAAACACAAGAGCACTGCATTAACATACAGCCATCCAAAATTCCTATTTGATTTCTTATTTCCGATTGCTCTATTGGAAAACCATTTGTGTCTTCTTTGGCAGTGGGAAGAGAACTGAGCTAGCAGTGGGAGCCCTAAGTGAGACCTGATTCGGCTGATTACAGAAGGTAAGTCTTCGGTATGTGAAACCTACCGTGTGTACCCTCATCTTTAAAATACACGCGTGATCCTATGCCAAAGGCTGTGTGGAGGATGACAAAGGAGGACTCTAAAGATGCTGTCCACTGCAAGCACTCAATGTAAGAGGCTATATGGGTTGGCTATCCAGTGCCTTTTACTGCCATGAGGACTACGGAGAAATCATGCAGTTGCCACCTCTGGAAATGGAGCAGTACGTGGATTCAGAGTGGAAAGAAGTTTGCTGAGAACACACAAACCATGGTCTCACAAAATGAATAATGTAGTCAACTTCCTCAGAAGAAATCCATTCTATGAACACTTGAGAATCCTATCATTAAAGGCGTAGTATGTGGGCAATGGTGATAGGGCATCCTGGAATTCTGTAATCAGAAGAAAGGCTTGAAACAATCATCTTCCCATTCCATTATGTGGCCAAAGGAAGATACACTGACAGATGCCGGGCAGAGCAATGGCACAGTCAGGGAGTGTGGCAAGGACAGCAGGTCACAGCCACACTTGCTTGCACAGATAGAAACACTGTCAGCAGAGGCAGCAGCAGCACCTCTGACTTACAGAACAACGATAAATATAACGAGAGGGACAGATGAAATTGGAATACTGCGATTCTACTGGGTGCTCCCGCTCCTGTCTGTGTGTTCATAACACACTAATCAAATCATCTAGAGTGACTGCTTTCCAGGCCATAAATATTTTCTGTAGCTGCAGAAACACAATGCAGCTGTGTGTTTCTGTGATAAGCCCCTCACACAGAAGGCAGACCCATGAGCTCACGGAGAGAGAGAGGACGCAGGGGCTGATGGTGGAGACGGAAAGCAAGTGTCTCCACCTCAATCCACCATTTGCTCCACAAGGGCCAGGCATAACAAGACGGAGGGACATGCACAGCCCCTTGCTGACAGGGAAGTAAACAATCCCCAGGCATTACCTCATTGCTCTGCATCTCGCCCCCAGGGAATCAGAAGCAAGGATTATCCAATTTTGCAGGCACTGAAAGTGAGGTTTTGATTGGCTGAATATCTGGGGAAAGGTCCCAGAGCTAGTCTGTGTATTACCAAGATTAGAGCCAGTTCTCCAGCCTTCCTTTGCAATACTTATTACTTATGCGCACTTTAAAACTCATTAGAATGGCAAGGAAATGTGCTTATAGAACAATGCCAAGTGAAATAAAAAGGAAAGCAAGGATGGAAAACTTCACATTCAATATTAGTCTTAGTTACATAAAATGCGTATGTTTATAAAATTGGACTTGCGGGCAGCCAATATTAGCGGTAGTGACATCTGGATTATAGAATTAATGGTGATTTGGGTTTTTCCTTCATCCCACTCTGTATTTTCCAAGTTCTGAATTATGAGCAATAAAAATTTTGATGAGAAAAATAATTCACATTGAAAAATTCATAAAAAGGCTTTATAGGGTCATAAAAATGTGAACATATCCATCAATACTATTTGTAAGAATTTCTATACTAGATATGATGGGTGTTAACAAAGAAAAAGAAAATATTCCTACAGTATTTTCTTTTGCTTCCTATACTGGCCAAAAGTTTGTTTTCCTAAACTACAGTCCTAATCAATGACATCTTACTCTCTCCTAAATTAAGTCCAAACTACCAAACTCAACATTCAGCCTAGAATGAGACCACAGACAAACCTGTCAGTTGCTCTTTGACTAGGTCCTTAGTTACTCTATGTGTGTTCGCTTCTTCAAAACATTTCATTCACCTGGGAAAGGAGTGTTTTCGACTATTGGTGTTGTAGAAACTGGATACCCATACCTTATAGCATACACAAAATTAAGTTGAAGACCTATACATTAAGAGCTGAAGTTATAAAACTGTTGTAACAGAGAAAAAATATTTCATGATGATGGATTAAGCAATGATTTTATGGCTATAACACCAAAAGCATAGGCAACAAAAGAAAATACATAAATATTTAAATATTTTATGCAGTAAAGGACTTGACATGAACAGAGTGAAAGGCACGCTGTGGAATGGGAGAAATGTTTTCAAGTTATATATCTGATAAGGTCTTAGTATTCAGAATATATAAAGAACTCCTCCAACTTAGTAACACAGAAGCAGGATCTCGAAGTGACATTTATCCAGCCATCTTCATAGCAGCATTATTCACAACAGTCAAAGGTATAAAGCAACCCATGTGTGCAGTAAAGGATTCAGATAAATGGATAAACAATAGAATATTAATTGACCTTTAAAAGTAAGGAAATTCTGACACACTAGACAACATAGTGACCTTGAAGATATCAAGCTAACTAAAGTAAGTCAGGCATAAAAGGCCAAATGCTATATGATTCTACTTATTTAAGGCAATATTGTCCTTATCTGAATCCTAACTGTAGTCCAGAACATAGCAAAGTGCTTACAGAGCACTTTTACATTTAACATATTATTGGATATTCATTGAAGTAGAATAGTATTCATTTTAAATATATACAATTTGGCTGAGAAAAGGTATGCAACATGCAAAGGTCAAACCACTGGCAGGCAGCTGACCACCCAGTCCATGGCTTCCAGTTTTAAAGGGAGCTGCCCAAAGTCCACAGGATCTAACTTTCGGCACTAATTATGCACATCTTTGAATTATTTGTTATGTTATACGCCATTTTTTATATTTCAACTAAGCTATAAATTCCGTAAGAACAGGGATCAAGTCCTAAACATGTTTGTAATCCCAGCAATCCCAAGCATATTTTCAATGAATTCTTGTGGAATTAATGAAAGAATAACCTGTGAGCAATTTCTATAACAACAGATGGATGGACCCTACTAACTAAACACACAGTAGTAATCTAGAGCTGAAAGACTTAAATACCACAAAGAGACACTGTATTCCTAACTGATACCAACGCATGGCAGTTGTCCAGATTGAAATGATATCCAACCAGTTAATTCATGGGAAGAAAATGTTACTCTGAAACATCATAACTGGCTTTCGCTGAATGATACTCGGTGTCTGCATTTGCCTTAACTCCTCTGCCATTTACTAGATGTGTTATTTTAGGCCATCATTCTCAATGTTTTGATAAGGGTGATCATCACATTCTTACTCATTCATTTCTGCAAAGTATTTTATCCTGTTTCTACTTAAGAAAGCCAAACAAACTGATGTTTGCATTGCTGACATTTTGTTAAATAGCAACATCTGTGTCTCAAGCCCAGTACATTTTATAGCAGTTAGTCTCTAAGTTGGACCCGAGTAGTCTTTCTGGGTCTTTGCTTTCCTGATTCTTAACATTTATTTGAGATTTAATTGCAAATGTACAATATCAGCAGTATGCTATGTCTACTGATATAATCGCCAGCATCCTGTAGACATACAGATTTTGTGTTCAGTTGCTTTCCTGCTCTCCATACATTGCCAGTTCCTATCATTAACTAGATTTCCCTTTACTTGCTTCTTTCAATAATTACACTCTAATGGACCTTATGAGAGGGACAGAGTGGAGATGGTAGAATACATTGCCAAAGCAATACATGCTCTTTCAATGACAAGCTGAGGTCCTGTGCTGCAGCCACTGGACGTGGGCATTTCCACACACTTTCTCAACATCATGGTGGCCCCGTCAGCCTGATAGAGGCAACCTGCCTCTTAGTTACCAGACAAGCACTCCCTGCTGCTGATGACCTTAGTTGTCCACATCAGTGACAACTTGCGGGGTGCAAAGTTCTCCGCCAGGGGAGTCGTGCCTATGTGTAATCACTGTCTTGTATAATAATGTAATGATGCAGTGTGGGTCAGAAATCATAGGAAACATAGTAATTAAAGATTCTCGATGTGTTTTCCTTGACTCAGTACTCAACTCCACTACCACTTTAAAATATTGTCCATCCGCAGGATTCTGGCTGGTTGTCCGAAAGCATGGTGGAAAGCAGGAATGTGATTTGGCCTTATAACCAGATAGCTCCCAAACCGCAGTTCCCGGGCTGAGGCTACGGGAGGCATATCCACCCGGAGCACTCGCCTGGCTTCCCACACGTGTGGTGCAATGGTTCAGAGGCAACTGCTCTCAGCGTTTGCTTTGAGTTCGTTCCTTCGCAGGGAGCCAAGGCAGGCACTGCACGCTGAGGAATGAAAATCTCGGCTCAGGAAATAACAAAGGCCTTTTCTGTTTCATAGCCAAAGAGACTGAAACTCGAGAAAGTTGGGGAGAAATGTACTTTAAACAATTTGTAGCTATTTTGCTTGATTTTCCCCTTGAAGCAATAAATAACTGTGCTCCCTACTGCTGGTATTTTATCAAGCTCAGTTTATTATAGCTGTGCATTGTGTTCCATGCAAGACAGCATCTTTGAGCTTTCTTTGCGTGTTTCCCTGCTACAATTTAACTCCGTGAGGAGCAGCACCAGTGTACCACCACCGGGATGAAGAAGAAATAGCAGAACCTGCTGCTAGATGCCGCCACCTGAATGTGGAATTCCCCCCTGAGGAACAGAGGAATGCCACGTGGGCTCGTTTGGTGAAAATTAATGTGGTAACAAAAGGAAGCAGGAGCCGCTGGATTAACAAGCACTCCCCGCTGGTGATGACCTTTGTCACTAGGAAGCCCAGAACAAGAGAAAATGATTTCCAACATAAAATCCCTCCCCCACGCACCCACCCCCATCTCCTGAACACAGAAGAGGAGCAGCCGTGGGAGAGAGGGTCTCTGAGGACGAGCCTACCGCTTTGGTTTTTATTGAAGTCTGATGCCCTTTGATTCTCTGTAAAAGGCAGAGGAACCGGGGAATGTTGGCGCCCTAAGGACATGAGCTGCAACTCACTAGGGTCACTGTTCCTCACATCCTATGATATGGAATTTGATTTATCTGCTCCCAAGGCCTGGTCTCACAATTGTTAACAATACAATGATCCTGTGAACACTCACACTCATATTCAAAGCATTTTTTTTTTTCCATTTTTTCATTTGCCCATTAGAGAAGAAGAAAAAAATACACAGAGACGTAGGTAAATTTCTTCCTCATTTCTACCATAAACAGAACACTGATAAGAAATTCTTTAGGTACCTCCATTTTCCTCACTGGAAAACAGGGCATTACAAAGCTTTAACTTGGCACTGGCCCGTGTTCATCCCAATCATGAAAATAATTGGAAGATGCTTTTCAGATGCCGAAGGAAGAGGCAGCGTCTGTGTTTCTCGTTCAGCAGCCTCTGCCTTCCTTGTGTGAATTCATTTGAATGAAGGATGTCAAAAGAAGACCTGCCGAGGTGGGAACCTAGGAGTGTGTGAGCGAGTGCACTGCCCGGGCACTAAATAACCACCACACAGCAGAGCACATGCACCCGGGGCCCTGCAGTCCTCCCTGACTGCCCAAGTGCTGATAGCAAAATCCTCCACCGGGAAGAATCCATCTCCTGGAAAGACAAGAGGGTCCCAGAATGAGTCCTAGCAAGAGGCCATTGCTGTGAGGGATGGGGAGGGCGCAGCACTGGAATCTCTCCTTGCCACAGGAAACCAGTAAATCTAGTTGTGAAGACAAGTCAAGTTGAGTTGTGGGGGGAAACGTTCTCCGGCTGAAAGTCCCCAAAGGCTCAGTAAAGGTTTTCATATTAATAATAGTTTATAAGTGGAGTCTTTCAAGTTAGACGTTTTAAGCTGTCGTTTCATACATAGCATAATAAAGAATGTTGTGTGACATGAAAAGTAATAGAAGGGTTGTTTGGATAATTATTTCATCACTTTGAATCCAGAATTTTGAAATGGAATAGTCTTTCCTCGCTTCTTCTGCAATAAATCATTAACAAAAAATAAGTGGTTTCACAAATAAATGACTGTATCTATGACTACTCTCCCAAAATCAATTACACATTTATTGATAATTCTGCATTTAAAGGTTCATTTCACCTTAGTATTGATATTCTGTCTCCCATGCCATTTCATTCAATTTAAAATTTTTCATTCTTTGGAATGAACTGTAAGAAAGTTGCTGCCAGAACGTGGCCCCATTTCATAGTTGGGCAATGCAGCTCAATATATTATATTTTTATTAATTACTATAATCAGTAAAGTTTCTTATTTGTATGCTCAGCAAAATTAAAGTTAGGAGTTTGGGGCTTCCTTTTGTAAAGCAAGAATTTCTGGCTTCTACGGAAAGACATCTCTTAGCTGTTCTGTAAAATGGAGCAATATAGGAAAACTTACTTCCTGAGTCTTCACACAAACTTGAGTCAGTGCAACAAGAATATTTGCATTTTTGCAATACAAACTGCCCAACCCTTGGTGGAGTGCCAGGGATTGGAAAACTAAAATAGAACCTTTGCCCTAGCTGGTTTGGCTCAGTGGATAGAGCATTGGCCTGCGGACTGAAGGCTACCGGGTTCCATTCTGGTCAAGGGCACATGCCTGGGTTGTGGGCTCGATCCCCAGTGGGGGGTGTTCAGAAGGCAGCCGGTCAATGATTCTCTCTCATCATTGATGTTTCTATCTCTCTCCTCCTCTGCTTCCTCTCTGAAATCAATAAAAAATATATATAAATAAACAATAAATAAAATAGAACACTTGTCCTTCGGAAGTTTTCAGTCTATTGAGAAAGCAGATAGACACATGGAAAGTTTCAAGATAAAGCAGGGTGACTCCCAGCCTGTGAGTAAGGAAAGGAACAGGGGAAGGTCAGTCCAATGGGGTAATTTAGGGAAGGACACTTAGGTGAAATGTTAACCTTTCTTAACATGAAGACTTTGTAATGGAATATAACACATAATTGGATGTCTTGGTCAGTTTGGGGTGCTATAACCAAATGCCGTAGACTGAAGTGCTTACAGCACAGATACTTATTTCTCCTGGTTCCAGAGACTCTAAGTCCAAGATCAAGGTGCAGATGACCAGTTCTTTCTCAGAGGGTAGAGAGAGAAACTCTGGTGTCTCTTCCTCTCTTTTAAGGGCATTAATCCCATCATTGGGGCCCCACCTCCTCACCTCATACAAACCTAATTATCTCTCCAAAGCCCTCAGCTCCTACCACCGTCATATTGAGAATGGGGCTTAAATACCTGAATGGGGAGAGGATGAAGTGGGAGAGACACCTACATTCAGTCCACAACAGTGAGCATGTCCAACTGTATCAAATCAGCAAGCAATTTAATAAAATCTTGACCGCAATAATTCAGCATGTGACTGTGAAAATCTCCATGGGGGCGTCAACATGTGGAAGAGTCAGTCCATTCTGTCTGAGGCAGATCACTACACAGCCTCAAAGGGAATGACACAACCAGGGGAAATACATAGGCTTTCATCTCCGCCCTATATTAATGCTGTGATGCCATAAAAATGGTAATAATTGTAAATGCTGGAGCAGGCCAGACTGGAATGGCAGGGTTTTACTGCCATCTGCTGGCGGCACTCATGATGACCGTCAGTGAGGGTACTGAATGCTACCTGCAGGCTTGGCTCTGCCAGCAGTAACACCACAGGTGGAGGAAGGTACTTACTGTTACTATTTTATTAGAGAACATACATTTAAAACTCATTTTCAAACCTGTTTGTATTGTACTCTAATCATATAAGGAAATGTTAATGATATTTTCTTTGTACGTTTCAAAATGGTAACCCTGAAACTAAACACATTTTTCATTCACACATCTGTTGAAATTTTTATGTACACCTTTGTTATTCTCAGCACAAGTTAATAAGATACACTATAGGGAAAAGGCTGTGTTTGCCATCAGGTTTTCAATTAGCTAAAATGAGGTATTGCTGGCACTTGAATGAAATAAACTATATTTCATTCAAACAAAATATTTAAATGCTTTTTCTTTATGTTGGTTTGAGAGCAGGTTTTATTTCAGCAGTTCCGTACACTATGTACTTCTCTGACTTTTCCCGAGGCCTTCCTTTAACTATGAAACCATTTATGGCAAAATAAATAAATAAAACAAGTAAACCAATTGTTCCATTACTTGCTAGTTTTCATTATATACTGAAACATCCATTCAGCATTTTTATCTGCTAATGTAACAGAAACTCATCTGCTCAGTGAGATTTATTACTTGTTTTGTCTCACGTGTTCACGAGATATTGTTGCACATTTTGCAATGGGTCTTTATTATCTAGTAATGATGGCTTGCAAATTAAATTAGTTTTTAATGGCGTAGTTAAATTCTAATTTATGTTTTGGAGCTTTGTTTAATTCGTTTAGTTATAATGCAATCGTTTTCTTGCTATTTCCTTACATTACATAGAAAGAACAAAGGAATGGTGGGCTCCTCTCACCACATCCAGTTGCTTTGGCATCATTAAATCGTGTGTCTAATTGCATTTCCCCCAAGAAACTTTCAGTGCACTCCACAGGGGGAGCGCCACTCAGCCAGAAGCCGGGCTCACGGCTGGGAGCGCAGTGGCAGTGGCAGGATCCTCTCCCGCCTCCGTGGCAACACTGAGGATGTCGGCCTCCCAACTTAGGCCCTGCCTAAGCCATCAGTCAGACATCCCCCGAGGACCCCTGGACTGTGAGAGGGTGCAGGCTGGGCTGAGGGACCCCCCTGAGTGCACAAATTTTGTGCACCAGGCCTCTAGTACTCATTATAATCCTACTGTGCTGTGTAATGTACGGGGCAATTATTCTTTTGCAACAAATTCCTTTCCTGTGAGCTCTAGTTCTTTCCTGAGCATTCAGGAAAACCGAAACCAAAAGTGCTCATTAGTGGCACAGAAAGTAACCTTTTATAATGTCTACTTGCATTTTCTTTCCTCTCAATTGAGAGGGTATTCAAAGACCTGGCTATAATCACCTTTTATAATAATACCCTTTCATTGGGGTCCACACGGCAAAGGCAAAATACCATTAGCGAATTTTAATGTTTTAAACCAGAAACTGGATTCCGGGTTGCATGGAAGTAACTGATGTGGTTGGGGATTTCCTGAGCACACTAGACCCTGCCTCCTGTGGGCAGTTTTCCCAGAAGGACTGAAGCACAAGGTGGCATTTTAATGAGGACAATCAGCATCCCTGGCTTTTTTAAGTCCCATCCAAATAAGGATCACCTCTGAAGCCCATTCTTCCTTTTGTTCTAATGAGAAAAAGAAATCTCATTTCCCGGATAATTCTTTCCTTCCAACTGCAGTTTGGCTGTGCTTTCTAGGTACAACACACGGAAGCCAGCGGTGACCCAGGTATGGATTCTGCTGGTCACCCTGACCATCATCTTTTAAGCTCTTGATAGTGGCCACTAACAGAGAAAGAGTCTGGTTGTCAGTAAACTATTTTCTTATCCTGGAAATTCATCACACCAGAGCTACTGCATAGGAGAGCCAGGAGTAGCAACTTCACAAACGAAGGTAACACTGGAAGAAGTATCTTTCCTTATTTCTTATGAAGATGAAACAAGAACATGTACTGTTGGGCTGAGAAGGAGACTGACTTTCCAGTATATACTTTTTACTGTTTTCATTGTTTCCCTGTGCATATTAAACAAGAAGCCTGCTAAAAATAACAGTGTGATGTAGAGATGTGATATTGCTTCAGATTTTAAATCAGTTTAATAGTGTACCTGTGAAAGGATAAGGAAGAAATAAAATGGGATCTCAGGATCCTATTATATTAAAAAACAATTCTCTAAGACACCAATGGAGAATAAAATCTGCCTTAACATTAATTCCCATGTTCCCCTGTCTGAACCATAATCGTTACTGTCTTCTGGTCCCACAGTTTGCTGATGACAATGTCTAGCACAGCTTCTACAGAATGGACCCAAGATTAGAAATTGGTCCTTGAAATTCACTTTTTCAGGAGAGCCATCTGCACTGAAGTGAGCCCAGAGAAAAAAAAGAATATTTGTAGAGAAAAAAATAATTTGCTACAAAGCTCTTGCCCCTGCTCTTACCATTCTATATTCCTGTCCATTGCTTAGGAGCTGAGTGCTAAGAGATTTTGAGTCACAATCAACAGTCTTTGTTCACCACTTTCTATAGATCACCAGATGTTACATAATACACCTCACTTTTGGCCTAAACCTCACTGAAACAACCAATGAATGGATAAATAAGTAGAGCAACATATCAATGTCTCTCTCTCTCTCTCTCTCTCTCTCTCTCTCTCTCTCTCTCTCTCTCCTCTCCCTCTCCCTCTCTCTCATCAATCAATCAAAAGAAGGAAAAGAAAAGAAAGGCCCATGGTTAGGGGTTCCATTGTGTTCCTCAAAGAGATGTTAAAGTCTTAACTCCACATGTTCAGAATGCAAACTTATTTAGAAATAGGATCACTGCAGATGTAGTTCATTAAGATTAGATCATAGCGTGTTAAAATGAGCCCTTACTTCTATATGCCTAGTGTCCTTATAAAATGTAGGCACAGTGGGAAACTGCCATGTGACCATGGAGGCAGAGAGGGGAATTATGCAGCTGTCATCCCAGGAACACAAAGGATTCACAGCCACCACCAGAAGCTAAGAGACAAGGAAGGCTTCTACCTCTCTCGGGAGGAGAATGTCCCTGTTGGCATCTTGGTTTTGGATTCCCAGCTTCTAGCATGGTGTAAAAATAAGTGTCTGTTGTTTTAAGCCATCCTGGTTTGTGGTGCTTTGTTACAGAAATCTAGGAAACTCTTCCCCCACCTCCACCCTCCACCACCTACCAGAGGCTTATCTTAGCCTAAAACCAACCTAGCCAACAACCCCTTCCCTTCTCAGGAGTCAAAGGTACGCAGAAGTAATTATGAGTTTGTTTTACTCATATTTCATGTCCATTGGATCCTATAGATTTGCTTGAAGAGCTAACCATCAAATGATAACATGGAGACATGGTTTTAAATTTCAAATAATTTTCATAAAATATGAACTTTTGAAACATAATCTGTTTAATTAGGATATACCCTTTTGGCTGAGGGATACTGTTTTTAATGTCATTTTAAGTTTTGTCATAGAGGTGTTCATATATTTTATAAATGATGTTATTTTGGCTAAGAAAATAAACACACAGCTGGAAAATTTTGTTTGGGCTTGAAGGAAATCAGGGTGGTGTGTGTGTGTGTGTGTGTGTGTGTGTAAAAGTTACTAAATATATATTCAGTGAGTATAAAATTTCAATAAAAAGGGTTAGCTTTTTATTTATTTTTTCAAATAAATTTGATTTGTAAGATACAGAGAAAGAAAAGAATCGCTTTAAAGGTATTTGGTTGTGAAGAAGAGTTGGAAATTTAACAACAGAGGCCTCAAAAGTGTGTTACTGTCTGGTTTGAATGTTCTGTAGTATTTACTTTCCCCACACACAACAGGCTCAGGAACTGGCCGGCTTTTTCTAGATTAAGACACGCAAACACCTTCAATTGCCTTATCCTCAGCTACTTACACACATGAATAAACCCTAGAGTGTCTTCCAAACTTTTTAACAATATATTTTTATTGATTTCAAGAGGAAGGAGGAGATAGAAACACCAATGGTGTAAGAGAATCACTGATTGGCTGCCTCCTGCATGCCCCCTACTGGGGATGGAGCCTGCAGCCCAGGCATGTGCCTTTGACTAGAATTGAACCTGGGACCCTTTGGTCTGTAGGCCAAAGCTCTGTCCACAGAGCCAAATTGGCTAGGGCTCTTCCGATATCTTTGAACTTGCTTTAAATTATCTTACATTCTGACTCAGTACAAACAAACCTCTCTCTCGGTGTAATTTGTATTAATATATAATATATAACTGAAAAGAACAATTCCCAAAGCCACATTTGTCTTTCTTCCTTGTGATATACTCTAATATTTTCCATCCTATCCTATTTCATATCTCCGTCCTTTCTCTATTTTTCACCTAAGAATCCCAAGGAGTGTTTAAAGAGGGCCTGTTCCTGCAGGATTTCCTGGGGGTTTAGATAGATTCTCACAAAACCCTGGAAACTCTTCAGACTGAAACCGAGGAGAGACTCATACTTGAAGAACCACTTTGAAGTAGAATTAAAGGTGATTTTTTTTCCTGTGTATTCAAAGGGTTACTACCTGGAGTCATCAAAAACCAAAAGCTACAAATACAAGGTGATAATCCTCCAGATTATCTAATATCATCAGTGTATTATATAATCCTAACCCAGCCAGTGTGGCTCAGTGGTTGAGCAACAACCCATGAACCAGGAGGTAATGGCTGGATTCCCTGTCAGGGCACATGCCTGGATTGTGGGCTCAATCCCCAGTAGGGGGCATGCAGGAGGCAATCGGTTGATGATGTTTCTCTCTCATTGATGTTTCTCTCTCTCTCCCCTCTCCCTAAGTCAATAAAAGCATATTTTTTTTAAAAAAAAGAAAGGATAATCCTAGCACAGGAAGTAAGGTAGGAAGAAAGGGGAGAGAGGTAAGAAGGGAAAGAGGGAGGGAGGAAAGGAAATGAAATTCAAAAAAGAAAAATTCAAAAGTAAAGAACCCCCTGCCCCCACTTTGAACAACTCAGGGTTTTCTTACATCAAGTGCAGTCACAACAAATTCTGAGTATACTGTATAACAAAAAAGAGTGGTTCCACTTTGCATATTGGTATTCATTTATTTCCTTTTTATGAAATAAACATTTTAAACAATCTCGTTTCAATTTTGCCTCCTGGAGCCTCAACTGTGTGATTCCTCGTGCAGCTCTCCGAAGGGCATATTAACAAAACTGAGCCATCTGGTAGCTCCTGTTGGAGCCACTAACTCTTTTTTTTTTTTTTCTTTTTTATTAATTTCAGAGAGGAAGGAAGAGAGAGAGAAAGACAGAAACATCAATGATGAGAGAGAATTATTGATTGGCTGCCTCCTGTACGCTTCCCACTGGTGATCGAGTCCACAACCTGGACATGTGCCCTTGACTGGGAATGGAACCTGGGACCCTTCAGTCCGCAAGTTGATACTCTATGCACTGAGCCAACCCGGCTAGGGCTGAGCCACTCATGCTTGCTAAGTAGGTATTAAGATCAGCTGTTCCTGCAATGTTGCTGAAGGATGGCCTATGCTATAAACATGTAAATGCAGCAATCTTTTCAAACATTATTTTCTATTTGGGTATCCTCTGAATTTCCAGTTACAGCTCTGCTCTTGACATTTGTTTCATTAGCAATTGAACTAAATTAAAGTACTATTGAAAGGGATCGAGGAGAGGGAGGAGGGATACTTGTGAAATCTTTAAGGAAATAAAGGATAAATCTAATTGATGCTAGAGAGATTTCCAGGATCACCAACTACCATCAACCCACTCAATTTCAGCTTTGTCATCAGCTCTTCCATGAACATGCGAAGCCATCTGTTGTGAAGAGAGAAGTATTGCAGGGCACACCTATTGGCCAGAAGGCAAGAACTAGCTAAGTAAGAATACTGTCAAATTGCCGGACAACTGTCTTAATAATTGTCGGGGGTGGGGGGGGGGGGCGGGAGGGGAGAGGGAAGGGAGAGCAATACTGTAGCAGAACAGTGCAGAACTTGGCTCTCCTATCTGCCTGGCTGTGCAGTGGGGAGATACAATCCAAGTTTGTTGCTGATTATCCCATTAAGAGCTCTCTAGCAACTTCCTTTTCTCTTCTATAGCCAGCTGGTATTCCACAGAACAACAAAAGAGTCGTCCACTGACTGACCTTCCGTAACTTTTCAACTGTACAAAGGACCCCTAAACAATGTCAATGCCTGAATACAGCAGCTCAGTGAGCAAGTGAGTGGGGAGGCAGGTGGACGGGAGAGAAGAGAAGAATGCACAGCAGGGGAGGGGCTTAGCTGGAAGCAGGTCATTGTGGTCCTCAGTCAATGCAGGGAAAGGACAGTGCGGTAGGAAGACTATGAGGGGTCGTGGGGTGACAAGAGTACCAATCCCTCCCGAGTCTCTAAAGACCCCACAACTGTTTTATTTTATTAAATAAAAAAAAAAAAAAGAAAGAAAGAAACCCTCCATTCCCATCTCCTGCCATCATGCCCACTTTCTTGATTGGGGAGGGGGGTAGGGGGAGAGGCACATAAAATAAAATCATCCACCTTCACCTGGGAGGGGAAGGCAACAGCTTCCCAATTATGTCAGCCCGCATGGCAGAGAGGAGGAGAGAAGGGACACCGCTGGGTTCCAAACAAAACAGTTTATGTTCCCTTGGAGTTCAGAGTCAGAGAACAAAAGTCATGTAGTGACCCTCAAAGCAAGCCCAAAGGGGCTACGGGGAGACTTGATAATGGGACAGTTCGCTGGAAGAGAGCAAAGGACTTAAGTTCCCAGGTTACAAAAGCAGTCCGAAGAGAAAGCATTGTTCCCGGCCCTAGCCATGCCACAGGCCTGGGCCCTGCTTTCTTCTGCGCACGGAATTGTGTTTTCACATCTATTGTTGTAGGTGTTTCAGGGCTGCTGGAGGCTGCACAGCCCTGTTTCAATGCGGCTGGAGAGCAGATTGTTGGGGGACAGGGCACCTTTCCTGAGGAATGAGCCCTTTTTCTCAACACCCCCACTGTCTCACAGCCCTGGGGAGCTGGGAATGCAGAGCTCTGCCACACTGCCATAATAGACGGTGATTAAACCTTGGCTGAACTTCCCCCCACAAAACAAGGTATCACATAAAGTACCCAAAATCAGGCGTATTTGGGGAAAACAATCACTCACTAGTTCAACCAAAAAGAGGTTTCTAGATCTAATTGTCACCTGCAGTGCACACCACACAAAGGTCCCTGGCTACAAGGCAGAGTTGTATAAATAGCATGACAAACAGCTGCAGATTTCAATTACTCCATGATCATCAGTGTATAGAATAAAGAGGCAATTCTGCAGAGGGGAAACCACAGGGAATACATTGGACTGACAACTGCCTGGAATTCAATTTGCCGAAGTGATATTGAAATATGGGGGAGAAGTCGCGGTGTGCTGATTAAGTTTCAAGCTGCTGCATTACTAATACTGTCTCATGAACCTGGATGCTCCGTTATCACCATAGCAACATGATCATCAGAGCAATCCTGGAATCAGGCTACACCGCTGACTGTTCATTTACATTTGTGATAAATGCTGGAAAAGTCAGGTACATTAATAAGCCAGGTCTCTCACAGAACCTGGCATCCTAGCAGAAAATATTGTTTCTTCTATACTCTTAGTTATTGGACACATAAACAAACGAATACATAAGGAAGATAAATGAATAGAGAGCCAAATGTTCACCCAAGAAGAAATAAAAGCAGAAAATCTGTTTTTCGGTAGTGGTATTTAGATTTGCCCAGAGTACCTAATGAGGAAACAATACAGGCGCGTGTGCGAGCGCGCACACACACACATACACACACACACGATCACTTGACAGCATTAAATGGTTGGTCTTTATATTACATAAATGTACAAAACAAGCTTTTTATGACTGAAGTTTTACTCTACTGATATTTACTGTGCTTAATAAATGAATGATATTATTTGAAGTAATTTTTACACACTGGACTTATTATTGTAATTTGACTCATTATACAAAATGCTCATTCTCAAAATATTTATTTTGATTTCCTTAACTTTTTCACTGTTGATTTCAAAGTAAAAGTAAAATATAGAAAAAATAACATTCCTGTCTTTTATTTTTAGTAATTTCTGATCAAGGATTAACACAGAAACAGTAGAATCTGACTTGGGAAATACGCTACTCTTCTGCAAAATTAATCAGATGAGAAAAAAAAATCTCAGAGCTAAATTTTAAATTGCTTGTTTTTCAGAAACAGCAAATGGCTACATCTCCTCTGGAAGTGCTAACCATTGTATATTTATTTTTTAAGTATTTCCAGACAGTGCCTTCTGTTTCCATGGACTGACACCTTCCTCTTTTGACCTCTGTCTGCCCAAAGGCTACACAGCATCCTTAGCAACGAGACACTCTCCCGGTTTATGTGATACTGCAAGTTGACATTGAGAGAAGTTTACTCTTATGCACTGGACAGGAAAGCGATCTGTTTCCCAAACACTTTGCTCACTGAAGTTCAAATAAAGTTCACTCCTAGCAGGATACTATAATAAAAATATCCAGAAGCAACGACGTAGTGCAATGCTTTGTTACATTATTAGCACCCTATGTAGAGGGCTGCTAGATTGTGTTACTATAATACAGGAATGCAGTTGTTTTCATTCCAAAAGAACCCATATCTCACGTGAAGGAGCAGTGATTACAGACACCTGGAAAGGAAAGATGACAGCACCTCTAATGACTCCGCCTGCCTCTTCCAGACTTCCCAGCCTGCATTACAATCTACGCACGCATGCCCATGCACATCTATCACTTTGTTGATTTCCTCCTCCTCTAAAAGCTTCCTCATTCTTTGGAAAGTATTAATGTGCAGAGAAAAACACAAGGGACTTGGGATAAGTTCAGCTTGAGTTGACAGTCAATTTACAACTCGATAACACTAGGCAAGCCTGTCATTTGACTTTATGCATCTAATGTTCCTCATGTGTAAACAGGGATTACAACTAGCCCACACAGCTAGAGTTCAGATGAGATCAGAAATCATATGTTGAGTGTCTACCTGTGAGCACCTAGTTAAGATTAGATCCTTCCTCCTATCTTCCTTCAGTGTACCTGACCATTCTATCATGCTCACCCATTCAGCAAAGTGCCTTTCAGAGCTTTTCTCTACACTATTCTTCATAAAAACTTTCCTGACCAACTCTCTCAACCATGCTACTAACCCTGATGCCCATTAAGCCTCCTCTGTCAGCTAGACATGTTGGTTGTGTCCTATTTCCTTTTTCACTGCAGGCCAGTGTTCCCAATCATCCTTTCCTTACCCCCCTCCCTCCTAGCCCTTCCTTGCTTCCTATCACCCATTCCCTCTCCCTGGGAAAATCCAGGTCCCTTCCTCTCCAGCAAGACAAAGAAGGTTGGGAAGCTTTGCAGGAAGACAGTGTCCAGTGAGAATGTTATCATCTTAAAACTCTCTAGAAACCCCTGGTAGATCTATGCAGGCACAACATAGCAGGAAGAGGAAGTCAGAACCTAAGGCAGCCTGTGTCCGGTCCAGCCCTGGTGAAGAAGAGAAGACGGGGAAGAGTGGGCTAAAAAGCACTATTGTCAAATACGGGGCACAAATTTCCCAGATTTGTCAAATTTCCCAAAAGCTGCTCGCACACAAAATGCAATCCACCACACCAGACAAAAGGATTTATTTTCTCATGTGTATGAGAAAGAGTTGGAGGAGATGAAATAAGCAGCGAGTCCAACTGCCCATCTCCAATCATTCCATTTCCCTGTCTCAGTCCACTCTCTCTGCTACAACAGAAACACCACAGCCTGGGCAGCTTCAACAGCAAGTGTTTACATCTCCCAGTTCTAGAGCCTGGGAAGTCAACAGTCAGGGCATGGGCAGATGTGGAGTCTTGTGAAGACCTACTTCCTGGTTCTTTCTCCCTGTGTCCCCACAAGACAGAAAGAGCAAGAGAGCACTCAGGTCCCTTTAATGAGGGTAGTAATCTCACTTATGCGGGCCCTCTCCTCATGCCCCAAAGGCCCCACCTTCTAATACCATCACACTAGGGGTTAGTTTCACATACTACCATCTTTCCTATATTCTTTTTCATGGATTGTCTTCCTACTAATAACCACTTTCTAGTAAATTTTCTTGAATACTCAGTCTCTTTGCCCTCTGCTCTCTCACGGAATCTCTGTGCAAAGGACTTCCTAACCTGCACCTCAAGCCCTGTCTCCTCATTTACATAGGCTCAGTCACCATCTCTATGGGATGTCTCCACGCTGGTGACTCAACGGCCTTCAAGATCTGCAGATTCTCTCTCTAATGTAGCTGATGCTCACACTTCCCTAGCTGGGCATGCCTGGTTCCTTCTCTCCCTCTTCATCATCACATGTCTAATGAGCAGGGAAAGTGTTTCTGTGCCCCTTCTCTCTCTCTTGAATATATTACTCTGAGTGGAATCACATTTCATGATTATAATTGGGCCACAGTGGCTATTTGGAGTGACAGGGCACTAGTGGTTCACATATGTGGGAGAAGCTTCTCTCTCTGGCATTCTCCAGTGCACTGTGCCCCATATCACTGGGCTGAGCCAGGACCTGTACTCTTGGATAAACCTAGCCATATTTGTCTCTCTTCTTTCCACAAGTGCTGTCAGCTAATCTGACATGTGTCCAGGTGGGGTTAAGATGTGGAAACAGATGGTGGGAGTAAAGGTGTGGGGTGGGGTTGGGAATCAGGTGGAGGGGAGCTATGGGGGGGGGCGGGGGGGAGGAACACCTGTAATAATCTGAACAATAAAGATTTATTTAAAAAAATAAAAAAATAATAATAAAAAGATGTGGAAACAGGTGGAGGAAGAGCCCTGTTTGTGCAGAGCCCTCGCCGTTGGCAGGATGATGTCCCATTTGCCAAGTGCCATTATTTCTTAGCCACTATTTCTCCCCTTGAGAAAAAAGTTACTATGGGCTTAAGGAAAAGTCCAGCATGATGAGATTCCTTGGTCAGATGTCAAGTAACACCAAAAAATCCTCATTCAAATTGTAAGAATCTCCACACTTCAAGGCCAGTTCCAATCCTTCTTTTATAGCAGTGAATAGCAGAAGCTCTGCCTGGGAAAAGCCTTGTGTATGAATCTAAACTTCACTATTAATACCTGTATGAATTTAGTCAAGTGACTTATCCTCTCTGAGACTCATCAGTAAAAATGGGGGATTTAGATAATAAATGATCAGTACTACAGATGGGTCACCTTAGCACCATCCCTAGCAAGAAGCAAGCCTTTAATAACTGCTCTTTATGGCTTTGAGGTCTGTGTCCCAAGATCGCTCTCTTCCTCACCAACAACTGAACTGCCAAGCATTCCTGCACCACTTAATATGTAAATGTTATGAATTTATAGAACATTAGGTTTACTATCATTGATAGTTTTCTAATTTTCCATGTATTAGTCTTGCCTCTAACAAGAAATTTGAATCACTTTGTGGATCAAGCTTAGAGCTTATCCTTTTTGGAAGAACCCAAGAGTGACCAGCACAGTACCAGCATATGATTGGTCAACATCATACTTCAATCATATTATCAATAATCTTTTTTTACTAAAGATCAAAAATTAGAGACTGGCACATAAGTATCAGCTGTCATCATCAAACTTCCTTGGCTGCAGCTGTTCTTACTATAAAATAACTCTGCTGAGGACTAAAGTCCCAACCCAATAGTCACCTACCTGCATGGTAAGCTAAGTAAATGAGGGGGGGGGGGGGACACGCATGCGCAGAGGGGAAGAGTATAAGATTTATCCAGATCACTGTTTCAAGGGATGGAATTATGGATGAATCAATCTAGATGAAACCCCCAAAAAAGTGAACTCAGGGTGAACAAATGAGGTCAACCTTATGCCAAGGCAAAGAAGTAGAATCAAAAGTAGCAATAAAAAAAAATAGCTTCTGCTTCAT
This sequence comes from Pipistrellus hanaki, assembly GCF_964339955.1. Taxonomy (NCBI): domain Eukaryota; kingdom Metazoa; phylum Chordata; class Mammalia; order Chiroptera; family Vespertilionidae; genus Pipistrellus; species Pipistrellus hanaki. Next base: position 39,203,712 of record NC_140507.1, on the reverse strand, counting down.
TATATCATAATTGCTAAAGTAAATAATACAAATAACTACCACACCACATACTATTGGTCATATTATGTTGTAATAAATATCATATTATTGAATGTATATTTGCACTCCATGTAACTTACGTTCAGCAAAATATTTCTAAGAATCTTTTCAGTTGGAGTCTGGCCTGTACACACAGGTGAACTGATCTTTGATGAGCAAAAGGAAGGTGAGTTTTAATAATTTTTCATTTCTCTTTTACTCTAACTTGCCAGTCCTTTCAAACCGGGAAACTGCAAAGCTTTTTAAGGAAAGAATATCTTTTCCAACACTATGTGCTTCATTTTTTTGCAGGAAGATGAACAGGTAAAGTTAGAGTTTAGTCACTTTATCATCACACTGCAATTATAGGGTAAAAAAAATAAATAAATGCCCTGCTTCAGAGGACAGTTATTATTATTTTCAATGTTGTTATTTGGGCAACTTGTTTTTCTCTTCAGTCCTTAATCAAACTGTAATCAAGTCAAAGAGCCTAAAGCAGACTTTTGAAAAGAAAAATGGCCAAATGCACATGCCGAATCGCTGCTGCCAGGTGAGTAACTCTTTTCTCTCGTTTAACAGAGTGTGAGCCCCGGGTAGACAGTACATCAGGCCTCAACTTTCTTAGTGTGGCTTGGCAGCAAAGAGAAGCGATGCAATTTTAGGCTGTGTCCACAAACGCATCCGTCACAGGGAAGGGGAAGAACGCCCTGAGGAGCATCGTGTCCTGTGAAATACGGTGTGCTGTTCCAGGCCCTGACAAAGCAGCAAAGTTGGAACAAAGTGGGAAGAACTCGCAGGGGAGTGTGCAAAGTTTTAAAAGATTGCGGCAAACATTCTGTGGCCCCACAATAATACCTGAGAGGTGCGGGGCAACATTCATAAGCAAAGGGGCCGGGTAAATGGGAAGGAGACAGAGGGGTTGTTTGGGGTGCACAACAGCAGAATCACAGCAGCAATGTGATTAAATCGAGCAAAGGAAAACTTAAGCTGAACGTTAAGGGGGAGATTGCTGACAGTGAAGCCCATTTGAGAGCCAAATGGCCTCTCCAGGGAAGAGGCTTGGGCTCCGTTGCCGGGTCATTTAAGACGGGCCTGGACAAAAGCACTCAAAGGAACATTGCAGGGAACCAGTCTGCCCTGGCAGGGGAGTCACAGTAACCTACTAGTTCTTGTTCTCTCTCTCTCTCTCTCTCTCTCTCTCTCTCTCTCTCTCTCTCTCTCTCTCTCTCTCTCTTTCTCTCTCTCTCTCTCTCTCTCTCTCTCTCTCTCTCTCTCTCTCTCTCTCTCTCTCTCTAGTTAGACCATGAGAACTCATATTGGCTAATGATCTTCCTCCTTCTCACAGCAAGTGCTCTTTATCTTTAAAAATAATAAATCAATGTAATGTTTACCTGCAGCCTTAATCCGTGTCCTGCAATCTCTCAAGTCCCCCAAATCAACTACTCCTACTGAATAGTATTATTGGTCTCATATTTTCCTTTTGCAAAATTTCAGATATGTCATCTCATTTATTTTATCCACCATTCAGCAACTAATAAGCAAACTGTATATGCCAGGCACCATCTTAACCCTAGAACTACAAAATCAGTGCTCCTGTCTCAACGCCAAGGTACTCGGTCTAGCTGGTGACACAGACAAGGCAGAGGAAGAACAGTGTGGAGCGTGCCGTTAGAAGAATGCCACACTGCCCTGGGTGTTCAGGCACAGGGACAGCTGACTCCGCAGAAGTGGCCAAGAGAACATGAGAAACATCTCCGTACATCTCTGTTCCTGCAAGTTTTTCCTAACTTCCCTCTTTTCTGACCTCCATTCTGACACCAGCTTGCATTATATACATTTCAGTCTTCCCAACTGAAGCTCATCGGGTTCTGCCCAGTTTTCAAATAGGAACTGGTTTCAAGGCTGCAACTTTGAGAGAGTAATGTGGGATGGAGACCACTTGGACAGTACATGGGACTGAACCCAGTTAAGGCCTTTATATAAACACTAGAGTCCCGATGCACAAAATTTGTGCATGTGTAGGGTCCCTTCTGGCTGCCAGCTGGGGCCGTCCTTTCAGCTGCCAGCCAGGGCCTCCCTTCCCCAGCTGCTGGCTGCCGGCTGCTGGCTGGGCCTTCCCTTCATTCTGGGCCGCCCCCTGGTGGTCAGTGCATCATAGTGAGCAATTGGTCTCCTGGTCAAACTCCTGCAGAAATAATTTGCATATTAGGCTTTTATATATATATAGATTTAATATTCTGGTGGGTGGGTGCAGGGATCTTCTTCCCTTGTGGCCACACAAGAAAAGTCTTATACAGGGTGGGGCAAAAATAGCTCTACAATTGTTCATATAGAAAATATTACAATAACTAATCATTAATAATATAAGAATAAACTGTTTTGCACATGCACAACTGTAAACCTACTTTTTCCCCACCCTGTATATACAGTAATCTCCCTTCTTGTTAAACCTGTCCCCTACCAACTAGAATGGTCTGTTTCCTTCTTTGGTCTCCCCTGGCCCTCCATGTACAGAGGCTAACCCACAAACCAACAGGCACTAATCCCATAAACGGGCCCCCACCCTAAAGACATTGCCTAATCCTAATTACCTTCCAAAGATCCATTTCTAAAATACCATCACTTTGGAAGTTGGGGCTTCAACATTGTAATTCTGAGGATATGCAATTCAATCCACAGCAATAACCTATAATAATAAAAGCATAATATGCTAATTAGACCAGATGTCCTTCCAGATGACCTTCCGGATGAAGCCGGTGCTGTGAGGGAGGCCCTGGTACCTGGTGCCAGAGGGAAGCCAGTGCCAGCAGCCAGGGAAAGGAAGGCCTACTCCTGCATGAGTTTCATGCATTGGGCCTCTAGTACATTCATAAAGTCACACACATGCACACACACACTCAACTTTATTCCCATTTACTTTTTCCTGTTACTCTAGCCATCTTTTTCAAACAAATACTCAAGGGTCTAATGAAGTTCTGATTCTATTCAGGACTTGAGATAAAGAAACCAGTGAAGACGAAACCGGTTTGGCTCAGTGGATAGAGTGTCGGCCTGCAGACTGAAGGAACCCGGGTTGGATTCCAGTCAAGGGCATGTATCTTAGTTGTGGGCACATCCCCAGTAGGGGGTGTGCAAGAGGCAACTGATCAATGATTCTCTCTCATCAATATTTCTAACTCTCTCTTCCTCTCTGTGAAAAATCAATAAAATATATTTTTTAAAAAGAAAGAAAGAAAAAAGAAACTGGTGAAATCCAGGGATCCAAGAGTTAGGATCCAAAGGTGGGCTGCATCTAGTACATTATTTAATTAAATCAGATAGGGTGGTTCATTGCCATATAATTGAATTTTGTACTTTGAATATCATGTTGAAAATATATCATTACACTAAAAACTTTATTCCTAAGAGACTAAATTTTCTGAGCAGCCTTTGGTATATATCTTATGCAGCCTCCATGCTTATCAGTTCAAACCTGGCTACAGGTACATTTCATAATAAATGGCAGCCTTAAAGTCATCTACACATTTTCATTCTTTAGTGATTCCTCTTAACCACTTCCACAAGATTTGCAGAAAAGCAACCAAAATGGTTTCCAATAATAAAGAGAAAAACTATGGGATTATGGACTCTAAGAGCTAGATCTAAGAGGTAATTAGGATAATAATAAATAATTGGACTTTGATGCTTTTAGAGTTCAAAAATAGTTTTCATAGTTTATCAACTGTATTTATAGTCCAAATCACTATCCTTTACAACCAACTTGTTTTGGAATATTTCCAGAACTGAGAGTTCATACCTTATGCAATCACTCATTCCTTAATGTAGAAGATTCTAATTGTTAAAATCTTCTGTGTAATGACCTTATAAAAATCCCAACAACAGCCACTCCCTGTTCCTATTTCTGACCACCGAGTCTCACAAAAATGTTTAACCTTTAGTCCTTTTGACATCCTTTTACCATACCAGATCTTCTTGTTACTGTGTTTGAAAACCATAATTATTTCCTATAATTATCGATGGCAAAAATAGCTAACAATTATGGATCCCTTACTACATGACAGATTCTGTTAGACTATTTTATTATACTAAGTTATTTCTATTAACTTACGTGAATTCTGAGAACAACCTCTGAGGTGTACATCATTTTGATCCTGAAAAGTCGGCAAAGATGCTGCCAGCACAGAGCTCCTAAGTGGCAGAGCCATTATGGGGACCCAGACTTCAGACTCCAGATCCCCATGGTATAGGGTTTTCATACCACCCTGTTTGCTTTCCTTGGCACATTTCTAGCCTGCCCTATACATTCCTATGAGGTTAGGATAACCAACCAAATCAATGTGGTGGGCCTCCGTGACCCACACAAGATGTGCTGTTACTACAGACAGCCTGGGAAATGCAGATGCTACGGAATCCACCCTCAAATGAGACTCAGTGGAAGGAAAAGAGGGATGAGCTGGGCATCCATATTTTTTAAATCTCCTCAAATGGTTCTAATGGGCCCCGCAATGGTTTAGGGCAAAGATTCACAAGCTTTATTGTTCATGGAAATTATCTTAAGTTCTGATTCAGGAGCATAGCTTGGGGTTCAGAAACTGGCATTTTCATCAGGACCTATTCCAGGCAATTTGTATTTAGGCAGCATTAAACTATGGGATTCTTATTCTTTCATACTACTCCAATATGCCATGGAATGAAGATATATGAGAAATAGGCAAAGGTTTCCCACATCCTCCATATATCCAGGACCACAGTCACTTTCAGAAAGGGCCACTTTCTTATTGCCACCCTACCTCCATAACTCGGATTCCACATAAGATATCTGGTACCCAACATCCCTCAATTACACATTGAAGGCAAGTTTACCTGAGGTGAGTAACAGCCTACACAAAAGATGCACTTCTGAAAATTATTTACAACAGGCTATCTTTAGCTGTTCTTAAAATATCATCATTATGTACACACTTATCTTTTCACATTCCGTACAATATTTTTATATAAATAAAATCTGCTGACATCCAGTCAATTCAACAAACATATTTAGTGCACCTGCTAAACTCCAGACACTATTTTATTTAAGGAGATGTAGGTGCAGGAGTGAGAGAGATAATTACAAAGATGAATAAAACATGGCCCTACTTTCAAAGCACTCATGTTCATGGCCGAACCCCGTGGTCGGCAAACTGCAACTCATGAGCCACATGGGGCTCTTTGGCCCCTTGAGTGTGGCTCTTCCACAAAATACCATGGCCTGGGCGAGTCTATTTTGAAGATGTGGCGTTAGAAGAAGTATAAGTTTTAAAAAATTGGCTCTCAAAATAAATTTCCATCGTTGTACTGTTGATATTTGGCTCTATTGACTAATGAGTTTGCCGACCACTGGCCTAACCCACTCTTTTCATTACAGGTAGCCACACAGATGATGCTCAGATGACCAGAAACCTTGAGCATAGTTGAACATCACAGCTCAGTTCACAGTCAGAGAGTTGTACTCTTTCACATAATGAGTGTACTCTTTTCACTCACTGTTTCCAACAGCTGATTCCCTTTTGGTTTTGTTTTCCTGTGTTTAAATCTTCATTCACTCCTCAGACTAATATGGCGCATCTGTACCCCCTTTCTACCTACTCAGACACAACCTGGATTCACCCACAAATTCTACCATCTCTGGGCACTCCTGGCATATCTCAACCCAGGACAATTCTTTTCAAGTGAAAGGAATTATTTCTCCTCAGACCCAGAGCTTCAACGTGAATGTGGTACAGTTCATAGTCTACCAAGAGACATGTGCAGACATATCCACAGTTAATCATAAGACAGAATGTGTTATAATGTTATAAGAAAACAAACAAACAAGAATGCCATGGCAGCATATTGGAGAGAAAAATTATTTCTGACTAGGATGACAGAAGGCAGCTTCATGGAAATGTGATGTTTGTGATTTATCTTAAGAAGAAGGAAGTTGTCAAGAGTTAAGAGCAATCTAGAGGAATGGAAGAGAAGCAATAAAGAAATGGGGCGGGAGGGAAATTTTGGGACACTATCAGGTTAAATAAATTGATTGGGGTAAAAGGGAAGTGGTTGGCAAAGGGTCAAAACATAGTAGGAAAGGAGATTTGTGTGGCCTTGAATGATAAAGAACGTGGACTTTATGCCCTATGGAATGAGCCATGAAAGACCTTTCTGTAAGAATGTGATAGAATCGCCTATGCTTTGAGAACAATACTCTGGCTGCAGTTTAAAGGATAAATTGGAATCAGGGGAGGAGACTGAGGAACAAACTATTGGAAACCATTAAAATCATGCACAGTTTTCTTCTCAGAAAGTGAGATGGATGCCCTCCATTTGCCCTCAGGAACACTTCACATTCTCCACCTGCTCCCTCACCTGAGACTGACTGCCCCACCGGCTCCCTCCCCCTCTAGATTTCCTAGTAAGTTCAGCCAGTGGCAAGGACCCACCGAGATCTGTGGGAAGCAGAAGAGTGAGCTTGAGGTACAACAGGGTGGGCAAAAGTGGGTTTACTAGTATAGCTGTAAGTACAGGAGACAGTTAATTTTTATATTATTATTTATTAATGATTGTAATTGTTTCCATAAGATCAAGTTTAAATCTACTTTTTCCCACCCTGTATTTCCTCCCCACACCTGAAAGGTTACCTCAGGCTGGCCATGCCCTGTTCTGATAGAAGATCACAGCTCTGTCCAGTGGCCCACTCCATGCCTACCCGCCCCCCAACTCTGAAGTTCAGGAACTTTCTCTCTTTATCTGTTCAGACCTAGGGGTGGTAGCTGTAGCCACTCCAATATCCCTCAGGTATCACATGATCCCTGATGAGTTTCCCATACCTTAGCAAATAAACACTTTATCAAATTTTCCTCCACTTACACATTTTCAGAGTGTCCTTGATTACTTGCCAGGAACATGACTGGCGCAGGCAGTACTTAGTACCCTTAAATTAGAGTGTTGATCAAGAGCACAGGGTAGTGCTCCTGAGGGGAATCTGAGCACACTAACAGTGCAGAACTTTGACAGGGACCTCCTTGCTGAAGAGACAATAGCTATGGGAATGCAGCCCCGGTATCAGTTAATTTAGCCATTTCAGACTGTTGATGCAATTATACCCATGTCTGATAGCAAAGGGATTTTAGTCATGATGTGGATTTGTGTCCAAACAATTTGTTTTATAGGGATGAGGGCACAAAGGTTTAAAGTCAAACTAGCATAGCTCAAAGATACAGCAGCCCAGAACTAGGGAACAGCAATCACAAAAATGCGGCTTCCATTAACACAGGAGACAGACCTGTGACTGTTTCCATAATGTATGCAAAGGCTGAGGTAGAGAAGAAAGCTTTGAGAAAAGGACTTGTGAGGTGCTGAAGCTGCAGTTCTTTGAGCAGAAGCAGGGGTGAGAACGTCTGCAGTCTTCTATGTGGGTCTATATAGCCCTCTATTCAAACAGATCAGATAATACCTAAAGGGCAGGTGGCTTATTTGTTCTAAAGGCAGCAAGAGTTAATGGCATGCTTAAGTCATTTCTGCAGCAGCCTGTAATTTCACAAGGGCTCAAACGTTTCCTTTGACAGCTGGGCTGTGTGTTCATTATGTTGTCAATGTGTGCTTTAGAAAGGAGAGAGTGCCTGGTAGGAGAAGAGCTGGGGGAGGGGAAGCCAAGTGTTCGATGTTTTTTATCTCTCCGATTGGTTTAAAGCAATCAAGTAAGGCAAGAATCCTCTTTTCCTGAAAATATTCAAATTGCCCATTTCACACACAATTCCATTTTTTATAGAAAGATAAAGTTAATCTTCCATGATTTACTTGAAGTTAGGGATTACAAGTATCTACTTTTTGACCATCCTTATCACATTCTCGGAGAATATATTTAAATAGAGTGAAAGAGAAAATTAAATGGCCATGGGGAGGAGGGGTATAACATTTTTTTTAAAGCACACAACTAATGTAAGTCATAGAAAGAGGGTTGAAGAAAATTTTTAAAAATAAAAAAATTCTATTTGAATTACAAAGGAAAATCTGATTTTTTTTCTTTATTTCAGAATGAAAACATGATAAGTACCATACAAGGGAAAACAGAAAGTGGAAAATTGTTGTCATCTCCCATGAGCTGAAGGGGTTTAGGCAGGCCTCCCCAAGATGTGCCACTTTGTATTGTTTTGAACTGAAGGCAACAGAGACCCTGGAGGCTCAAAAAACTTTCCCCTCTCCCTTAAAAAATTTACAGTAGGGGTCTTACCCATAAGAGCTATTACCAGAAATAATTTTGTGTGATCTATCTATCTGGCAGGGCAACCATCTAATTGCTGAACATCTGCTCTTATCATTCTGCAAATTACTCTCCTCTCCTCTGAAGCCCCAGGGTGCCTTACCTCATTCCTGGGCTCAGGATGACATATAAACCCCATTTTCCTTTCCTGTCTCCCAACTTCTCCTGGATGTGGGGGTCTCTGATTCTTTCATATGTGAGGTTGCCATACGTACTTGTGTAATTAAACTTGATTATTTTCTCTTGTTAACCTCCCTCGCTGATTTAATTATTAGACCAGCCGGAAAACCCAGAAGGGTAGAATAAAATATTTTCCTCCCCCATAATCTTGTCACCCTAATTAAAGCAGGCTAAAGGGATGTGATTTTGGACAGTTGCCAATGTACCTTTCTTTAACTCCATACCTCCCTTTCTTTCTCAATCAGCGCTGTTCTCCTATGGAGAACTAGAGATGCAGAGACCACAGAGAACCAAGCAACAACGCCTCTTTATTATTCCTCTTTCCAGCTTCAGCTGCCAGTGCTTCCAGCTGGGGTGAGGAGTGAAAAGTTGCAATAAATGTAAACTAGGTCCAATCTGTATGACACCAACCAATTAGAGAGAGACAGAAAATTTCCAAATTTGTCAAAAGTGGATCAATTTAATGACAAAAAAAGCACACTTGACTATAGGGTCCTGTCCCACAGATGCCAGTACACCAAGTTAAGTTCTTTTTTTTTCTTTTGCACTCTGACTAGCCTGTTAAAATAGTTCAAAGATTGACCTAATTTTTGTTCACCTCTACTCAACTGTTATATGCTGTGTGATTGGTCCATAATTCCGACTGATTGAAAGGTATCCATAGCAGCTGGTTTTCCTATTTGAAGCTGATACTCTTTTTTCCATGTCTCTTTTTGTTTTGTCTGGTCTTGCTTTAATAGCAAGGCAGTATCATGATCCTTGATATTTTGAACATTTTAATAAGTAGACTTTCAGCAAGGCCCAGCAGCCAGAAGAATTTAAAGAAATCACAGGTCCAGAGTTATCCATGTTTTTCTTGCTTATTAATGGTAACTAATTGCCTTAATTGGTGATAATTAAAAAGGTATCACCCCTGACCTGTGTACTGTAATGCAAACTAATTTGGGGGTTTCTGATGGGATAGAAGAAATACACTAAATTAAACTCATTGAGGGAAAGTTTGAATGAAAGTAAAAATTAAATAGTATTTTTAAAGAAAGTCCATTAACAAATATATATTAAGTACTCCCTATATACTAGGCACTGTAACAGGGCATGGTCCCTAATTTCAGGAAATGTGTGATCTAATTGAGGGATCAAGATATGGATTCCTATCCCCCAAGATGTCAGATCTGTCCAATTAAGTGACCGTCAGGTCCTATAATTTGGGGGGCGAAGGCTGTGAAGTATGGCAAAAGAAACTAGAGACCCAGATTTTCAATGTAAGCTAGCATTTATTAAGTATTTAGTAAGTGTCAAAACATTATTTTAAGCACTTTATATTCTATGGAGTAGGTGCTATCCTTCATGCCATCTTATAGGTGGGAAAATTGTAGAAGGTATTAGAAACTTGATAAAGGTCACTTAGCTAGTAAAGTGGAATTTATTAGTGTCAGTGCCTGTGTGTTTTAGCTATTCAGTAGATAATATTATAAAGAATGAAAATTGAACTGTGTCTAAAAAGAATAAAGGTCTTAAGGAAATTTGTCAAGAAATACCTGGCAGAAGTTTCCAAATAGTGGGAGTTCTTCCCACTATTTCATAACTTCCTACCCAACCCAACCAAGAGTTATAAAACATCGGAAAGAGATGAGTAAAGATGGAAGAGGTGGGCTAGGGATAGGGAGAACTGTCTGAAACCAGAAGGCAGTTTAGAGGATGGAAGACTCTAAAACAGATTATTATACTAGTATTTTCCAGTTATAACCTTAGGACTAGCCTGATTGTGTAATACTGTGATTTTCTCTAATGTTAGTAGTCATCTAGTGAATCAGACATAGTACATACATGTAATCAGACAAATAAGTACAAAATTGTTTTTCTTTGCATTCATTGATTAAACAAATTTTATTGAGAGCCAATTTATGCTCAGTATCCCAATAGAGATTGTGTGATACAGTGGTGAACAAAACAGACATGGGTCCTTGAACATAGAGCCTACACATTAGAAGGGAAAACATCAAATAACTACAGGATAAATACAATAGGATCCATAGAGAGATATAATGTAATTGAAAGCATATAATAAGGGCCAAAGTCAAAGGGATGAGTAGCCTGGGAGTGGGCGGGGAAGTAAATTAATTAGACAAACAGATAAAATCATGGTAGTATTCTTAAAAATGTTATTTGTATAAAACATTTCACATTATTTATTTTATACTGTTCTCATGCTAATACCAATTACCTCATTTTTTTTTTTAGAAGAAATCTTCCTTACAATTCCTTTCCCACATAAGGAACCAATATTCAGAAGGTCTACATTGCTTTCCCACATCACTTAGCTGGAGTTACTGAACAACCCCAGCTGCTCTGACTGGAATCCAGGGCACCATCTACTCAACCACATGCTGTGAGACATAGGGCGAGAAGCCGAAAGAGAACCCCCACCAGGGAAAATATCTCTTTTTTAATTGAAAAAAAAAATCACTGGAGTCTATATGCAAAATTGTTCAAGATCCCTTAGATGTTTTAAAAGCTATTAGAATTTGAGGTGAAAATAGAAGCTTATTGTATTTTTTTTAGGAATTGGCTTCAGAGTCTGCTTAGTTGCAGGGTTTAGTGTTACCTCCTGTCTATGCCTCATTCTGCACCTCACTAAGATCTACCTATCTTTTCAGACAATATTCTATAATTATTCTATAGGCCATCAGCCTGTTTCCTCTTTTCAGCCCTACTGTAACAGCCCCACGTGTTAGCTGCTAAGCTTAAGCCACTTGAAATGCCTCACTTAGCAAGAAGCTAGAGCAAATTGGTTAAGTATGACTTAGAACTAGAGTCTTAATTACAGTATTGTGTACCTGAGGTCATTATTCAAATGATGCTTGGGACTATTATTTGTGATCAACTCAATTAATGCAATTTGTCCTGGCACATAAATGCAGTCAATTACTTGGTAATCACAAGGCTCTCAATAACTTCAAGCTGATTATTCCAAAAACAGCTTCCTGTGCCAGTTATATGATAGGCAGATGATACATAGATGATAGATAGAGATAATACTAGAGGCCCAGTACATGAATTTGTGCACAGGTGGGGTCTGGCTGGCCCCGCCCCAATCAGGGTGGTTTGGGTCTGAGCCTGTTGGGAGAAGGAGAAGGCAGGAGGTTGGCCAGCTGGTCCACCCCAATAGGGCCTGATCAGGGCAGGGCCAGTTGGGGGAAGGGGCTGTGGGCAACTGGACAGTGGGCCCTACCCCTGATTGGGGTTAGAGGGACTGATTGGGGGCAGGGCGAGCCATGGGAAGGGGCTGTTGGCAGAAGGCCAGCTGGCCCTGCCCCCAAATGGGGTGGGGGTGCTGATCAGGGGTGCAGCCTGGGGGAGGCACCATGGTTGGTTGGCTGACAGGCCCTGCCCCTGATGGGGTGGGGCAGGGGCAATCAGGGGTGGGCCAGTTGATCTGTCAACCAGTCCTAATAGTGGCTTAGGCTTTATTACATATAAAAATATTTTTTGCATTTACCAACCCCTTTAGGAGAGAACCACTCTACATCCAAGTCCCAGAGATACCAAAATTGGCATTCTAAACCTTTTCCTGTCAGAACATTTTCCTGAAATCTTTCTATCCAGCCTCATAGAGATCTGAAATTAATATAAGTGACCAAATTAAACTAATTACTCTCTTACAACCTCTAAGTGGGGTTGGGAGATGAAAAGAAGGCCAGAACTCACATTATACTGGTTATAGTCCTTCAGAAAAATCAGGAGAGTACAATGAGATATACTATAATTTTTCATTTTAATAAGATGAAGAATATGATTAGAATAGAGTTGATGGCCTCAAATTTTTAAATTTCTCTGAATTACAAGAATTTGAATGGTTTAGTTCCCATGGGATATAATGCTCACTAAAATTAAGCTATGGAAACTACTCCTCAATATGGTGGTTGAAACCTAACATCATCAATGAACTATTCAAATTCCAGCTACTTCAGAAAACTTTTCTAAGATATCTTATTTCTCTCATTCTATTATAAGATACAGAGCACTATCTCAAAAGAAGCCTAAAGATCCAGCCTTATAACTGATTTGGCACCAGTTTCCTGAACCAAGAGGAGAACAACAATAATATTGACTCTATTTATTCAGCATCTACTTTGTACCAAGCACTTTTCATGCACTATTTCACTTAATCCTCAAATCACTCTAATAAGGTAAGGCCGTTATTATCTTCATTTTCTTATGTGGATGCTAAACTAGCCATGCTAGGTAGCTAACTAATCTGAGCTCACTAACAGTGCAGAACTTTGATTGCAGCCAAGTCTGTCTGTCTCCAGCTATGAGTGCTGCTTCATCATGCCCAGCTCGTTAACTTAGATACCCGCCCATCCAATGCTTCCTTCTACAGGGAAGGCACTAGGGCCCAGAGAGAGCCTATGTTACTAAAAGGAACTGGACCATGGGTCCAGTAAGCCTGTTTTTGTTCTTTAAATGAAAAAAAGACTGTTTTAGGTTTCTTTCTCCTATTATTCTCTAACAAAAACTTAGATATTTCGGGGAAGAAAATTCTTTAGTTTTTTAATTAAATCAACTATTTTTCATTTTTATTGTCACTGAAGTAGAACATTTAATAATCAGAGGATTTATTCACCATAGGTTTATGGTGAAATTGTTACTCTGTACTACCTTACAGGGAAGATTTCACTTTTTATTTTTCTTGGACTTCAGAGCATATACCACATCCAGAAACCCTGCTTGTGAGCACAGTTCCTTAAGAGAGCAAATCAGCATTCTGCGAACATGGTCAGGCTCAATGCCTTAGCAGGGGCTTAATCACAGTCAAGGAAGAAAATCACCAAGCACTTAGCTGTACTATTTTAAGGACTGATAAATGAGTCAAAATAAACATTTTTCTATTATTTAAGGTCAAACCAATCAGTTGGCAAATATTTATTGCTCAGCCTATTGTCCACACTTTTAATCTACTAATCATTCTGGGAGGAAAATGAATTCTGGTTGTTTTGTAAAAGGTAAGGTATATTTTTCTAGTTGAATGAAATATAAAAATAATAATCTTTTAAAAATTAGCTGTCACTATTCCAAACATACTTTGACTACATGTTTTGAGAGCTTCTTTCATTATAATAAAACTAGAGGCCCAGTGCACAAAATTCATACACACACACACACACACACACACACACACACAAACGCTCTGAGTGGCCATATTGTTATGACCACCCCATCAGTACTTTGTTGGGGCATCTTTTGCTTTCAATACTGTGGCGAGTCTTCTTGGCATTGACTCCATGAGATGTTGAAAGGTGATGCGAGGAATCTGACACCAATGCTCAATTGGATTGAGATCTGGTGATTGTGGGGCCACTTAAGCAAGGTAAAGTCTCGTTCATGCTCTTGAAACCACTCCTGCACAATACGAGCACCGTGGTGGCATGGCACACTGTCTTGTTGGAAGAAGCCATCTCCATTGGCATATGCCATCAACATAATAGGATGAACTTGATCAGCAATGATACTTTGCTATGTTGTGCTATTCAATGTTGTTCCGTACAAATTAAAGGGCCCAAATCATGCCAGGAAAACATGCCCCAAACCATAACACTGCCCCTACCAGCTTGAAGGGTTGTACTCATACATGCTTTCATGCCGTTTCCTTGAAATTCTTACTCTGCCATCTACATGATGCAACTGGAAACGTGATTCATCAGACCACATGACTTTTTTTCCAAGGCTCGACTCTCCAATCCTTGTGTTCCTGTGTGAATTGGAGATGTTTTATCTTGGTAACTTCAAACAGCAAAGGTGTTTGAACATGCCTGTGGCTTCCATATCCCATACAATGAAGTGTACGGCTAATTTGCCTACAAACATCAGGTGGTCATAATAATCTGGCCACTAAGCATATGATGACAGTCCCACAGAAATAAAAAAATAAAAGCAAACTAATGAATGGTGAGATAGAAGCCCTAAAGTAGCCCCTAATTAAGCATTTGACCTAGAAGGTCTGTGTGGAGGCAAGGCAGCGTCACAGGAAGAAGCTGGGTGTAATTTCTCTTGCCTAAGTCATGTGGCCAGGGGGAGAGGACAGCAATTGTAAGTGTAACCAATATATTGGAGGAGGCCTGGTGCATGAATTTGTGCATGGGTGAGGTCCAGCCAGCCTGGCCAAGGGGAGAGGACAGGGGCAGTTGGCCAGCCTGCCTGCTGATCGGACTCCTGGTCGAGGGGACAATTTGTATATTAGTATATTAGCCTTTTATTATATAGGATATACACTGAATGGCTAGATAATTATGTGTTCAGAGATCATAATAATATGGCCACTCAGTATATATGACAGATTACTGATACTATAGTTACTTCTGAACATGTTTAGATATATTCTAGATTGTAGAATAAAGTTTTATAGAGATATGTACAACACAGCAGATGGTTGATATCCAAATTAGTTACACCTGCCATATTTAAATAACAGGAGAATAATAAATTTAACATATAGTAAGATAATTTATATATGTAGATGAATACAGTATATCAAATTATGATAAAGGAATATAAACCTTGCAATGACTTATTGGGTCATTGGACTTTATTATTATACCCAGTTTCAATTCCTATTTCTAACCTAAAAAGAATGATTTCAGAGTCCTTGAGAATAAAGACCTTAATATGCAGCATCCTAATGCATAATGCAATGCCAGAGAAACAGTGGGTGTTCAATAAATGTTAGTGGATGCTGACAGTAGAATCAAATTTAGATAATAAAGTTTTATAAATCTGAATACATATGCATTTCTTAATAAATACTAAGGATGTGACTGGTCCAAGAGGAAAAAACAGACCAGTCCTCGCAAGCTTCCTATTAAATATTTAGAGAATTTTCTGACTCAGGGCCACCTGCTAGGCCATGATAAGAATAATGCACTCCAGGCTGTTCAAAATTGTTTGACCCTATGAAACATTAAAGCCATTTTATTCTCAAAAGGTTCTCTTATAAAAGAGTAAAAGTAACCTCATTCTTCTTGCGGAGGAACCAAAAGGGAAATCTTACATCAGCTTGCTAAACTTAACAGTCTAGTTAGTCTGAAAGGGCAAAATGCAGCAGCCTCTAGAACATCTACTGTCTTTCTAATGTAGAAGATAAATGGTTGTATCTCACATGTAATAATAGGGCATCTGAACAGCACAAATTAAAAGGGGGGTTTTGTCCAGAAACTCCTTTTCCCAGCTTACCATAAGCCAGCTCAAAAAAATTCCTGAGTTGGAAGGGACCTCAAAAGCATCCTACCCAACCACTTCATCTTATAAATGAGGCGAAATAAAATGACTCTTCTTAAGTCACTTGGACACAACTGCATGGGGATGAACACTCAGACCTCTTTAATCTCCAGAAAACTGCTCTTCACTGCCCCTCTTTCCTTCAGCTATGACATTCCCATCCTGTGATTACTATTAGATAAGCAAACTCAAAAGCACATCTGCTGTAGAATCATCTCAGAAGCACATTAACATAAATGTATTTATGTCATTAGCTGCTGTTACTGTGCATCCAAAGACCCCTGCTTTCTTATCTTTACTCATAATATTGCACCTCATCTCTACCTAACCACTCCCCTTCCTCACTTCCGACAGAAATCCTGCCCAAGCTTTAGTCACATGGCAACATTTCCTCACCACTTCCTACCAGACCACATTCTCCCACCCAACCACATTATTATTATTATTATTATTATTATTATTATTATTATTATTTGACTCTTTTATATTTCTAGATCTTGTCTCCCAATTAATTTTTGCATTCCTGGACGGCTAGCCCATGCACCTGACTTCATTAGTATCCTCCTTAGAATCTCAAATATACTTTTGAAATAAATGGATATATTTAATACTCTGTCTCTTTCCAGTCAGAATTTAAAGCGATAAAAAATACCCGTTGAGTTTTTAACAAAAGGTGAAAATTCAGGAGCCTGCATTTCTGAGAGAACAACAGAGAGTGGCTGACAAGGGCTACATGACAAGGTGGACCATGAGACCCTAGGCCTTCACCTCCCACATGGGTGAGCGAGGCCTGCTGGCACAGCCACAGACAAGCTTCCCCTGAAATCCCTTCATGTTTTATTTCACATTAAGTGACACCATAAGATCTCCCAATTGTGACATTTCAGACACCAGTTGTTCCATGGTATTAAAAGTGGAGGCTTCACACTCATTCCGCAGATTTTGATACACAAGGTGATGGAGGGCCTAAGGTCTTGCTCTCCTCATTTGAATCTTAGAAAAAAACAAGTCACCCCGGTCTGCAATTTGGGGCTTAAAATTCTAATCATGCCTTGGATTTATTTGTGTCACATCATTTCAGATACATTTAATGTCACTGGGGCACAGTAAACAGGATATATTTAAGAAATTTCAAAATGCCCACTTTTGCATGTTAATTTGCATCAAAGCATGATGCACTATGTCACTTATGGTATTTAATATATTTGCATTCCTACTTAAAAGGAAAGTTTTATTCCCATAAAAGCAAATTAAATAAGTATGTAATTACAATTAATTGCCATCATCAGTAAAGTAACAGAGTTTTTTGGCTCAGCTTGTTTATCCACAGTTATTTTTTTAAATCAATTAATTTCTGCTCAAGCTTTCAGAACTCTACCTGGTCAAGTAGATCATAATTCTCAATATTGTGCTATTAGCTGACTTTTAAGTAAAACCTGTTACAAAATTACTTCTATTTTTCTTGGCATTCATAAATACATATATTCATCAAAATGGATAAAATGTGCAATTAAAAAAACAGTGTGCTTGTGACATAATGTAAATTGAAAACACACAATAGCCCTAGCCAGTTTTGCTCAGTGGATAGAACACTGTCCTGTGAACTAAAGGGTCCCAGGTTTGATTCTGGCCAAGGACACATGCCTGAGTTGCAGGCTTGATCCCCAGTAGGGGGCATGCAGGAGGTAGCCGATCAATGATTCTATCTCATTATTGATGTTTCTATCTCTCTATCCTTCTCCCTTCCCCTCTGAAATCAATTTAAAAAAAGAAAACACAGAATATATTACTTGTATTCATATTAGATCCACACCTCCTTTAACAGTTTGTAAATGTCAGCAATTGTAAGTGTAACCATGTTTCCCTAAGTCCCATCAACTCAAAGTCACAATTAGGTATCAATGACAATAACAGAATAGCCACTGCTTAACCTCCTGCCCTTTTCAAAATTGCCAAGATAAATATTCCTGATCATTATGCCATATTAATCCAGGCCAATTTACCCTACCTGGAAACAAGCCATAGTATGATGTCTTACCCATAAAAAAAAAAAAGATGGCTAACAACTGAAAAACAATTAAAGGAATTTATATATTTATTGCAGTCTCTTAGGAACTCTCACAAGATATGGAAAAACATATCTTTTTTCTCCATCTCTCCTGCAACTTTCATAATCACAATAGCTTCCCCATTGTCTCTCTCATGTCCCTTTCCAATCCAGCTCACCCCTCTTCCCTCCTCTGCCTTACCTAGAAAGGCTCTTTATTGTATAGATCGACTTCAGCTCACAGGTACCCATCTCACCAATTATGGTCTCCAGTTCTGTTCAACTAAGCAAAGGCCAGAGAAAGACCCAGTTCTCTGTAATCTTCCTGACAGGTGATAGGCACCAGTCACCCTCTCCTGCCTTATCTGGACACTGACAAGAGAATCTATGGACCCAAAGTACTAATCCTAAACTAAGCTGATGATGGTCTTGCTACTGAACAATGCAGGGACCCACCTGCTTCTCTGTTCCGTGCTTCCAGTTTCCTCACTTCACCAATGTAATAAGGCTCTAAAGTTGAGACCCTTTTCCCTCCAGGGTCCTATAAAAAAAATCTTTGTAATTCGCTTCACTCCCATTGGTGTAGGAGTAGGGAGGATTCAGAGCAGCCCACGATTTTCTGTTCTCATATTGACCCTTCAACTTAGGCCAATCCTTTTCTATAAGGCTTTTAAACAAAGCCCCAGAAATATATATATATAAGGGCTTTGAAATTATTCTAAGTGAAATAAGTCAGTGGGAGAAGGATAAATATCACATGATCTCACTCATATGTGTAATCTAAACACTAAAATAAACTGATGAACAAAATAGGTCCAGAAACATAGAAACATGGACCAGACTGATTGATGAATCTCTAAGGGAAGTCGGGCATGGATGGGTGCATGGGAAGAGATTTACCAAAGAATTCATATGCATATATGCATTACCCAAGGATACAGACAATAATAGTGTGGTGAAGGCCTGGCATGAGGGGGGAGAGAGCAGGCCAGAAGGGATCACTGGGGGGAAAAAGGGTACATCTGTATTACTCTCAACAATAAAGATAGATTTTTGTAAATGTAATATAGTCTATGACCTACTAATTACACATAAGACTACAATTTGCACAAATACATTCATGACACCCTTATTGTTTATTTTTTTAAATGTAGAAACAACCAAAATGCTCAATAGGAAAAGGATCAACATGGCACATTCACACAACGAAATATTACAGAGCTATTTTCAAAGATATGGATCAAATGACTCATTGAGGAAATGCCCTTCTCCCAAGCATGTTGAAATTACAGATATGAAAGAGAAATTCTTTTTATTAAGTTAAGCTATATTTGATTAGTAAAAAAGATATTAAGAGATTTGTAAAAATTATGGTACATAAAATATAATTAATTTGAAATGTAAGTGAAATATAAATAGAATTTTAAATATAAAAGAAAATAATGATAAAATACACTTTTTAAAAATAAATGAGATAGATACACAAACTCTAGGCAAATTTTTTCAAGGAATTTTACTGTCTAGAACACATGTGTCAAACACAAGGCCCGCGGGCCAAATCCAGCCCGCCAGGCCTTGCAATGTGGCCCGCACCGCGCTGTCATCACTGCACTCCGCTGTCAGTTTATGACATTGTCAGTTTATGACTGTTCAGTAAACCATTCGGCCCGCGATTTAGGCTGGATTTTAGATTTTGGCCCCTTCTCTGATTGAGTTCGACACCCCTAGTCTAGAAGGTATAAAAATAGAGTGATAAAGGAGAGGAAAAATAAGAATAGGTTTTTCTTTTAAAGATAAAAACTATTCTACCACATTTATAAGCTGATGGTGAAGCAGGAATTTTAGGGGGACATAGGCAAGCTTAGGAATTTTTTTAGAATTGGGGTCCATGGAAGCGTGGGGCTGCAGACTGGGAGAAGGTACATCTCCATAACACAAGGAAGCCCGGTGCAGTTACATCTCCATAAGTCAAGGAGGCAGCAACAGGTATATTTCCCTAAAACAAGGGAACTGGAATTAGCCAAGAAAGGTCTATATTTACAAAACAAAGAGAAGGAAGCCCTTCACTCAGGATAGAAAGAAAGCCCAAAGGGAATATGGAAACAATGAGGAAGCGAGGGGGGTGTGGGGAGAAACACCTCACAAGTCCCACCTGAGGTTCAACCTTTGAGCCCAGGAGTTACTATAGTAACCAGTCTAAGGGAATAGTGACCAATCAGAGGGGATGTCAAGGCACCAGGATCTGCAGCCTATACATATAAGCCATGGGGAAAAAGAACCCAGTGGGACTCTTCCCTCTCCCCACATGGTAGTCACTTCTGTGGGACCCTTCTCCCTCCCTACGTGGGAGAGTCTGTACTTGTTCTTCAATAAATCTCCACCTTTGCTATACCACTTTCTGTCCGTGGATTCATTCTTCAATTCCGGCGGATAAAGAATCTGGGTTCCAGTCCAAAAATTCTGTATCAATGGGAATGATACAGTAGAAAAGAAAAATACTGATTAAGCAGATGGGACATTGCCGTCCCAGAGAATGCCAGACAATAAGAGGGAATGGGGGAGCCAGTGCCCAAAGGAAGGAGCCTGGCTGCGGGGAGAAGCAGGGAGCATTTGCTTATCTATGGAAACTAGAGAAGAAGCAGAAAGGAGCAAAGATGGAGGCAGGTTTGGTGATGGTGCTTTTGTCACCAGCTGAAAATAAGGAAGAGATAAAAAGTAATAGAAGTTTTAAAAAGTGAGAAAAGTGTGTCATCACCTCAGAGGGAGAGAAAATAAATTTACTAGAGAAATATAGTAAGATTGCCCTGCAGGGCTGAGAACTCACCCGAGACCTGTGATCATGGAAGCATGGAATGGAGTGCAGAATCTCCGAAGGAAGGTGAAGGAGGGTGGGTGGATGGGAGGTTATCAACCAAAGAGCTAATATGCATACAATGCATAACCCATAGACCAGACAATAGGGTGGTGAAGGCCTGGTTTTAGGGCGTGGAGCAGGCTGAAGGAGCTCAATGGAGGGAAAAAGAAGACTAATACTTTCAACAATAAAGATTTTTTTTTAATAAATAAATTTACCAAGTTAAGCCTCTGAGAGAGAGAGAGAGAGAGAGAGAGAGAGAGAGAGAGAGAGACAAGTTGGGTATTTCCCTCAGCCATATTCTGCTAATTGATTTCAGTAAAAAATGAAGCTGAATTATATTTAATTGGTAAGAATTTTGTCAGGTAAGAGAAAAAGAAAATGAGTTTTGGTGTATGCAAGAGAGTGGTGATTAAAGGCTACTGACTTTGAAGCTAGACAAGGAGAGAAGTGGGGACATGGGTGAGGGTGGGAAGCAAGAACTGAGAAAAGTGGTGTGGAAGTAGGAGAGGGCCTATAGATTAAAGGGTCCTGACAGAGTGAAGGACAAATGAAGTTGGAATACCAGGGAATGTGAGCTAAAAAATAGGAAGTGATGGTTTCATACAGAATGCTTAAAATTGATATTTTAATGGTGAGACCACTACTGCCATAGACAGGGGTTGGGTATACCCCTGAAAGTGGGTATGAGGAGGTCAAGATCAGAGGAAGTAAGGAAGTCAGGGTATTACTGGCCAGGGTGTGGGGTTATCTAAGTTGTTATCAAGATCATAAAAGAAGTTGTTGCTTTGCCAACTCCTTGGAAACTTCCCAATATGGAGGGTAAGGGAGAGACTAAAGAAAAAGGCAGACCACTCCAGACTGGTAGGTGGCAGGTTCCATGAGCAAGGAAACTGATTTATGTGACTTGTCTTGGGCAGACACAAGACAAGTAGCTTTCCACACTTGCCCGCCAGAATCTTAAAAGTTTATCTAGAGGCCTTAACAGGGTTCAGTCACTTACCCAGATTCATCACCACCTTCCCATCCCAATGACCTTTGTGTGGGCAGCTTCTAGCTCAGGGCAGGCAAGCAGAGTGGACATTCCAAGCACCAAGTAGGGAGTGGGAGCTTCCAACTGCCCAAGTCCAGCCCTCAGGTCAAACCTGAGAGCACATCATCTTGATATCCTTCCCTAACAGGGGTCATAGTAGAGATGAGTATTTTAGCCAGGAGCTGTCTTCAAACAATTATTAATTTGTCATGCTGCATGGAGTAATTGGTTTATATGATAAACTCTACTGTTAAATTATTTGTTGAAAATAGGAAGCTTTTTTATTTTTTCCTCTTTAGTATATAGAGGAATGTCTAGAATATGATAGCCATTTAATAAATGTTTGATAATGCACCCGATATAGCTGCCATAGCTTAATTCTCCCCTTGGCCCAAGACCAAATCAGCAGGACAGACTTAAAAAAAAGAAAAGTAAGTCACATAGTAGAGATAAACAAAGACACATGAATGATTAAAAACAGCGTTAAAAATTGGTGTTACTTTCAACCAGTCTATTTAAATATTTAACTAAGTTGTAGAGTAGAAAACACTGCAGTCATCATGGTCCTTCCCTGCCCTACATTGAGAACAAGGTCAGCTTCTTGTATTGCAATTCCCAAATTTCCATGTCTCACACACACACAAAAATTAAAGTCCGTATGTTCACCAAACTCTTTCCTTGTAGAATAATTTAGCTTCATTATTCAAATATGCCTTTTGCAATCTCACCTCCCACTCTAAGTAACTTATAAATGTACCCCTTCCAACTCAATAGAGCACATGTCCTTATATGACCAGTGATGTTTCAAAACCTCTCAGGTATCAGCAGTCAGCACCACCCTGACTGATCAGTTCCAGAAACAAATTCTGCTCTCTTCTCTAACCTGGGACCAGAAGGACCATAGCAAGATGGAGAGGAAGGTCACAGCAACAGCTGCATTAGGGGTCAATCTGTAAGGGGGCTGAAGTAACACTGAAATAAGTTGTCATATTTTAAATTCATTCTCTATTGAAAGCTTATAATGCCCTCAAGTAAATACTCCTATCTACTAAAGATCTAGCTTTACTGAGTATATTTTTAATGAACATTTGCAGTTGTAGGAAGATAAAAGTCAGTGGCAATCAATTGAAATTCCAAAATTTAACTGATGCAAATTCATTGAAGTGAAATTTCTTTTAGTGCCTAAATTTTCAATTCTTTGCCTCCTAATAAGTTTTCTGCATTGGCATATAGAAAAATAAATCCAAAGAGAAAACAGCAACTATCTACCTAATAAAAGAGTAACATGCTAATTGATCACACCTTTGTGATGCCCACCAGCCAATCTGAAGTGAGTATGCAAATTACTCAACAAAGATGGCAGGTTAATTTGCATACATAGAACCCAGAGGCCAGGGGTGGGGTGGGATGTTTGCGTTGTCCCCATGGCGATGACACAGGTGTTCTGCACCACCCCAGCTGCTCTGGGCCTCAGGGCAGTGTGGAAGGCAGAAAGGCAGCTCTGGCCAAAGCGGAGACAGTGCCGGCAGCCAGGGGAAGGAAGGCCCATTCGTGCATGAATCTTCATGCATTGGGCCCCTAGTATTAATAATAATTATATCTAACTTGAGGTTGAATGATTTCTCTTATATCACTCAGCTAGTAAGGAGCAGAGCTGGTGCTTAAAGCCAAGCAACCCGCACTCTTAACTATTTCACTATTTTTGTCTCTTTTTTTTTTCCTTCAAAATATTAACCTTGGTTTGGCCTGCAAAAGGGAATTACTGAGTAAATATTTCTTTGCACAGTTTATTCCAATAGATACTCATTTCTCTCCCCCTCCTCTTCATAAATACTAAACAACTATTTAAAGAACAATGGTTTTAAACTGTGCCAAATTATTAGCTTTATTGAGGCATTCACATAATCTCCACTCGTCCAGGGTGAAAGATTGCATTGCTGTTCTCAAGTCTACTCCTTTCCTGGTATGCACCCTTTGCCATGTGACTTGGCAATTCCTCCTGCAAGATGGGGAGTTTAAGTCTAGGTGTTGACTTGGGGCTGGGACATAGGACTTTCTTTAGCCAATAGGATATTAACAAGCAGAGGCTGGAGGCGTGCTTATGCATCTAGGTTTGTCCTCTTACGCTCTGCGACAGGCATGAGAAAAGCATGCCCTGAGTAGCCCAAAGACCCCAGAAGAATGAGAAACATGTAAAGCAGATCTAAACCTCAATTGAAGTTTGTTGCCAAGTCCAGTCTCCATCAGCTGAGCCCCAGCCAAATCTCAGATGCAGGAACAAGGGAAAAAATTGTTTATGGTTGCCTGTCTCTGAGTTTCAGAGTGGTTTTTAATCAGTATCAATTCGGCCAAAGTTGACTGATACACTCTAAGACCCATGAAACCTTAATCCTTCCACTGTTGGAGTTTGGCCCAGGACAGCTTAACCACAGACACTCTAAATAGAAAATTCTTTTAATTGTCCTTTGAGAGTAAAAATACCTCTGTAATTGTCCTTTGAGAGTAAAAATACCTCTGTCTTTTAGAATTTGTATAAAATGCTACATTGTTATTGTAAACAACCAGAAAAGAAAATAAAAAGAGTAAATATAGAAGGTAATTTGGGGTGTTGTTTTTTTTTTCTTTTTTTGTTTTGTTTCCGTTATTTTTTAAATATGTGGTATACTTTACTTATTATTAGCACAAGGAAAGAAGAAGAAGAAAAAAGGAGAGAGACAACCCTTGAGAAACAGAATTTTTCTCCTTATTTCAGGAATAATAGTTAAAGTAAAAATATGCAAAAACCACAGAAAGGGCCAGGAAGCAAGAAGCCAAATCACTGAACCAATAGAAGAAATAAGGGAGGATTAATCCATGCAGGACTTTAAGGGCTCCCAGGAAGGCAGACTTGAGCTAAAGGAGTTTCTATTCTATAGTGGGGGCATGAGTAAGAGTTCTTAACTCTAGCGTATCTCAGAAAAGTCTATAGCTGACATCATCCCAAAGTAGAATTTGAAAACATTTGCTCATAGCAATGGTTTTCTACATTGTGATTAAGTTTTACAGTGTTAGTATGATATTCAATCATTCATTCCACAAATTTTAGTTAGTACCTAATATGTACCAGGCAGGTACTAGAGTAAATTATGAGGATAAAAATCTGAAGGCTGCTGAAGGAAACTAAGCAACAACAGTGCAGCTTTGTTTTTGGGGGAAACAATATCATTTCAAACACCTAGCTTACAACTGTCCTTTGAGAATACAATCTATGTATATAAAAGCCTAAACGACAGAATGACTGAATGACCGAATAATCTGTCGACTGGTCACTGTGACATGCACTGACCATCATGGGGCAGATTCTCAATGCAGGAGCTGTCCCCTGGCGGTCAGTGCACTCTTACGGCAGGAGCGCCACTCAGCACACTTACCAACCAGCAGCAGTGGCAGGCACAGTGGGGCTGGATGAGCGGGAGCGGCGTGCCTGGCCTAGGCTCGGGCTCCTTCCTGACCGCCTGCCACTTTGCCTACTACTACCTTCCTCAGGGGATGTCCGACTGCCAGTTTCAGCCCAATCCCTGCAGGCCTGGTCAAAACTGGCAGTCTGACATCCCCCAAGGGGTCCCGGATTGTGAGAGGGCACAGGCCAGGCTGAGGGACCCCACTGGTGCACAAATCCTTGCACATGGCCTCTAGTGTCTCTATAAATTAGGAAATGTGTTATTCTATATTTTTGTCCACTAAGTACATTAGGGAGGTCCAAGAAACTTGAGGGTAAAAAGTAGATGTGTTGGCTCATTTTTAAAAGGAAACTGCTGTGATATTAATACATGGAGAGGGTAGGTCAAAACTGTATATAGCTGATGTATAAGCCCTGAATAGAAGTTTGGAATGGCTTCCTTTCAACAAGTACAGCCAGTAGCTTTAATAGGTGCTTAGCTAAAAAGAAGATAGGTACTGGCTGCTTTTTAGACACCTGATGACAATTCACAAGAATGCATTTAAACTACAGTTACAGTACCATCTTCAATTAAACACTGTCTATATTAAAAACACTTTACAGGAAAAGCTCAAGTACATCTTAGATTTAAATTTACACCATGGAAGTTTGGAGAGCTAGGCTAAGAAGCCATATATAGAAAATCAGAAAAGATTTCCAAATGCTCAATAGGTAGTTGGACTGGGAGGATTTTACTGGGATAAAGTGAGAGACTTAACATTGCCTATAAAACCTATTCAAGGATAGCACCTTACTAGATCAAAGTGTGAAATTAATTGACTCCACACAACAGGATCTATTTCAGTTCACACACCAGTTTATGTGAAAATGAGAGAGGACAGCAGAGTAAGGCATAAAGGAGTAGAAGCAGTAACAGTATTCATAACCACTGAGTAATAGATAATTAAACATAAGATCGTGCCTCTCAGTTTTGAAATTGATGATGCTGAGGATGTCATAAAGAAGGGATCTGAGAGAGAATATATATAGTTTTGAGAAAGGAATTAATTATGGCATTTTCAGAATGTAAAAGCAAAGAGGAATAGAAGTGGATCATTTAATGAACAATCCTGTTACTTAAAACCAAGATTTTAAGAATCAGAAATGATATAAAGTTTGAAAGATTGATTACATTCCTTAAAAATATTGTTGAAATCAATATACCTTTAATTATCCATATCTATTACTGCATGTATAAATGTCTTTATGGAGACACTAATACAACGATAGATGATTCCAACCTCTTACTATGTCAGTGCAGATATATCTTACTTAAACTGTAAGTGCTATGTCCCTGATGGATATATAGAGCACCTATGCAAATAGACAAGCAAAAGAAACCTTTCCATTTTTCATAACATCTCACTGTTAACTACCAAAGAGGCCTTTCTAAATCACAGATGTCATTGTTCTCCTTCTGGTGACTTTGCCATAATAGTGTTAAACTATAATTGTTGAACAGAATTAAAAAAAAAAAACTCCTTCATAAATAATTGTTTGAACAAAATATATAAACTTCTGATTAAAAATTGTCTTTCTTACTATCTTAATTTAAGATATATATATAAAAAGGTTGATATGAACCTAGACAACATTTCAAGTATCAAAGAAGAACTCACTGGCACTTGGGTTACTTTTTATCTTTTCATGCACATTAGGCACTTCCAAATATGTAGAGAATATTATCTCCCAACTCAAAGAAGGCTGGATTCTCTACTTATTAAGTGGGTATGTCTTGTCAAGTGGGCCAGCATAGGTATGATGAACCTATGAGAAATAAGTTACTTAAAACAATAAAAGGAATACAAAGAGGCAAAGGACATTCCTCCAGAGAAACAAGAAGAGAAGAGAATCCAGAAAGTTGAAGATAGTGTAAAAAGCCTCTGGGACAACTTCAAGTGTACCAACATCAGAATTATGGGGGTGCCAGAAGAAGAGAGAGAGCAAGATACTGAAAACCTATTTGAAGAAATAATGACAGAAAACTTCCCCCACCTGGTGAAAGAAATAGACTTATAAGTCCAGGACGCTCACAGAACCCCAAACAAAAGGAATCCAAAGAGGATCACACCAAGACACATCATAATTAAAATGCCAAGGGCAAAAGACAAAGAGAAAATCTTACAAGCAGCAAGAGAAAAGCAGTTAGTTACCTATAAGGGAGCACTCATACGATTAGCAGCTGATTTCTCAACAGAAACTATGCAGGCCAGATAAGAGTGGCAAGAAATATTCAAAGTGATGAATAGCAAGAACCTGCAACCAAGATTACTCTACCCAGCAAAGTTATCATTCAGAATTGAAGGGCAGATAAAGAGGTTCACAGATAAGAAAAAGCTAAAGGAGTTCACCACTACCAAACCAGTGTTATATGAAATGCTGATATGTATTATTTAAAAAGAGGAAAAAGAAGAAAAAAGTAAAGATAAAAATTCTGATCAACAAATACATATATATCAACAAGTGAATCTAAAAATCAAGTGAATTAAAAATCTGAGGAACAGAATAAACTGGTGAATCAGGGGCAAAGAAAGGGAGTGGATTGATAATTATCAGGGGGAAGAGGGTGAGGGGGTGCAGAAAGAGACTGGACTAAAATCATACACCTATGGATGAGGACAATTTAAGGGAGAGAAGAACAGAGGGTGGGGTGGGAACCGGATGGAAGGGAGCTATGGGGGGTGGGGGGGAGAAAAAACAATTGTAAAAATCTGAGCAATAAACATTTATTAAATTAAAAAAAGAGGGGGAAAAAAGAAAAGACTATGGTTAGCACTTTTGTCTCCATGCAAAAGAGGCTAAGTTTATAATTATGAAGAGGTTAAATTTATGAATCTATGCATAAAGCGAGTTTATTAATTTATGCAGAAAAAATAAATGGATAAAGGATGATTTAGAATATTAAATAAAACAAACAAGTGCACAGGTTTAAGTCAGCTATTATTCAACATCTATTATTTACTCATTCAGTCTACAAATATTGAGAGAGAACTCAATATGTGCCCAAGACTTCTGGAGTATGAAAAGCAGCTAATTTTAAAACTGTTTCATAAATTCATAATAAGAAGTCCAAGATTACAGATGACTTCAAGTTGTCTATATTCTAATTTCCACTCTTTTAACAAGCAATCAAGTGACTTGAGGCAAATAAATAAATGTACCAGACTGATAAAAAATGGTGCTTTAGAGCATGTGATCACAAAGGTCTCTCTTAGAACTAAAACCTGGATATCAATGAATAACAGGTTGAAAAATTTTTAAAAAATAATAAAGTTTCAAGTATAATTATAGTGTTAAAATTAATTTTAATATATAAATATGGGACATAAATTTAAGAATAATTAGTAGAAAACACAATAAGTGGTAGAAAATCATGTCCAGCACATGCCACATCTGATGACTGTAGCCTTTACATACTAAATAAAATAGCCTTTCTAGATAAAGGAGAGTACATGCATGATTCTGTTAGAAAGCACATGCAAGACTCTGAACCAGAGACTCATAGAAATAGAACCCCAGGGAAAATAAAGAAGACAGCTCTCCCTTCCATGACTACAGCCACACCACCATGTTCTTCAAAGCCCAGGAAAGCAAGGCAGACCAAGTGTGTGTGAGTCCGTGTGTGTGTGTGTGTGTGTGTGTGTGTGTGTGTGTGTGTGTGTGTGTGGCTTTCATTTCAGCATTCCCTTAGAATTCAGTTGAGACTCTGGACTGAAATCCCCTTTGAGAGCACCCACCTGTGTGTGAGACCATTGTAGAGTTCTGAAGGCAAAGTCACTTTCCATGTCAAGTGCAAATAATCCCCTGGCTTTCAGTTAGAGCCCGGTTCCATAGTGCTGCACCCATCACATGACCACTTTGATCTTCTCTTTATGATAAAGATTTAGTAAAATACTCTGTCAAACAGTTCACTAACTCTTATTTTGTGGACTTCATCAAAATAGTCTTTATTTTTAAAAAACACTATCTCCACTTTGTGTCACTCTGAAATACAACAATATACCCATCAAGACCAAAAGATGCCATGAAATGAAGCACCTTAAGTGAAATCCTTTTAAAGCCGGTGCAACTTGAGTTGAAGCTGCAAGAATAGTGACATTAATTATTGAACTGAAGGGAGAGGAAGGCATTCTTCATGGTGTTCAAAAGCACCCTGGGAGCAGAGTCTCCCTCCAGGATCCCTTCTGAGAGGCCTGCACCTGCTTTCCAAGGCAGAGAGCTCTCCCTGCCCTTGAAGCACCAGATGCCAACAAAGTCCCTCTTTTCTTGTCAGACTTGACTTGAAAGAGAATTGACAAATCCACACGCTGCCTAACTTCCTTTACCTGGGCAACGATTAAGTCAGTAACGTATTCTCATATAAACTTCTCTTATGTTTCAGGTGCCAAATATAGAAAAATCCCAGCTCTTTCTCAAATACTTTACCGAAAACCTCTTTGTGGCCTTCCCAGCAACTAGGCACTTCTGTATACTAGCAGCTGTCTCTTGCTTTGTGTGGGAGGCTCTGAACACACTGATGAAAAGGGTATTGCAGCCATTTTCTCTGTGACAGAAATCGAGCTTCAGAATACATTTTAAATCCCTCTGTTTTAAGGGCAAGGAAGGTGTTAAGATTTCAGACAAAAAAAATGACAAAATTCTGTTAAGTGACAGTAAATCAATATGCACACAAAGGCAAGACATGAGGGTTAAGTTGTAAGAGAAGTGATTTGGATTTGATATTATAAAGAATTTAGTGACATAACAGTTATGAAAATTGGGAGAATTTACCAACAGAGTAACAGGGTGTGTTTTGTTTTAAATAACTTCCAAAATGAAATAGAGATAAACTGGGATCTTTCAAGGCCTCCTCCAATGTTGTGATTTTGATTTTTCTTTAGATCCTATTATATTAGGTCCTATTATATTACAAATAAAATTTGTAATATAATAGATCCTATTATATTACAAATGAAACTATCCTAAATGTCTTACCCTCAGTCCAAATTAACATTATTTCTGAACCACCATGGACAATAGTTCCTATATCAAATGAAATCCCCAACAGGTACACACAGTACTTGTCGATAATTATGAAGTCACAGGCAGACTACCACTTGACAAATTGTGAACTTGATCTCCATCACCCCCATAGATTCATACTTTGCTTCTTTTTCCTCCTCCAAGGGCACCGCTTAATTTTTTTCCTAATGCTAAAAATATTCAAGTTTACTTTTTCTTCATCTTGCTTTCACAATTAATGTAAATTATTAATGGTTTCTTAAGATAGCATTTCCCAAAACATGTTGAAGAGAACATTAGATCTTTGGGATATTAACAAAACTTGCTTGAAAAAAGGCTCACATGGTCAAATATATTTTTTCAAATGTTGTTATATATATATTGGCCCTCAGAGCTTTACTATACTACTATGCATTATGATTTGTCAGAAGGTAGTTATTATAGACAACACTGCCCAAACTTATTTGGATATAGAATCCTTTTTTTTTTTTTATTGGAACAGCTCAGTAGGACTACAACTATTAAGACAGTTACTGTGATCATAGATCCAGGAGTCTAACACAAGATTCTAAATTCAGTCTCCAAGCATATGTTAAGTTGACCTATAAGACTAAAGTCATAGAAAAACAAGTAAAATTTGGGTTCAAAATACAACTATTCTCAATAGCATGTGGTCTAAAATAGACTGGCCAGATTTTTAGATATATTGTTTCCATTTAGTTTTAAACTTCCTTAGTTCTAGCTTTTATATTAAAATTTTCTTTTATTCAATATAATTCAATGAATTTAGGTATTATTTATTTAATGATTTTACTATGTGCCAAACATGATGTAAGAAAATAACAAGTATTCCCTCTCATTGATAATCCTATATAACAGAAGACTAATATGCAAATCTACCAAACGGCAGAATGACCGGTCACTATGACGCACACTGACCACTAGGGGACAGAAACACTCAATGTAGGAGCTTCCCCCTGGTGGTTAGTGTGCTCCCACAGGGGGACTGCCACTCACCCAGAAGCCAGGCTTATGACTGGCAAGCACAGCAGTAGTGGTGGGAGCCTCTCCTGCGTCTGCAGCAGTGCTAAGGATGTCCGACTGCCAGCTTAGGCCTTCTCCCCATGGGGTGCAGGCCTAAGCCATCAGTCGGACATACACCATGGGCTCCTAGACTGCGAGAGGGTATAGGCCAGGCTGAGGGACCCCCCCCCCCCTACCAAGTACAAGAATTTCATGCACCAGGCTCTAGTAATATTAATAAGTATAATAGTTATATTCAATGGGATGGACTATTTTAAAGGCATAATACCAACACTTTATTAAAAGCTAACCAGAAATACCTTGTTAAATCAATGCCTAAAGCAAATGAACTATAAACTATCATTTCAAAGAAATGAAGTGAGATTTTTATTTCTCTTTTGTTTGTTTTTTCCATGGAAGATGACAACTTCTTTAAGTAGTCACTTCCTTATTTGTGTATATTTACATTCTTTTAATATTTATTCACATATGTTTTCTTATCTAATGACCATCATAATAGTACTTCTAAAGCCTGGCTTTCCTACCCTAAAATTTAAATATATTTTATTGATTTTTTTTTTTTTTTTTTTTTTTTACAGAGAGGAAGGGAGAGAGATAGAGAGTTAGAAACGTCGATGAGAGAGAAACATGGACCAGCTGCCTCTTGCACACCCCCTACTGGGGATGTGCCCGCAACCAATGTACATGCCCTTGACCAGAATCGAACCTGGGACCTTTCAGTCCGCAGACAGATGCTCTACCACGGAGCCAAACCGGCTTTGGCTCTCCTACCCTAAAATTTAAAGGCACTTGAATTCTTTCAGCCCATAAAAATCTCTCAACTCTATGTTAAGTGTCTGGTCGTGTGGTCGTCTGTTCAACCAATTAAAGCGTAATATGCTAATGATATGCTAAGGCCACTCAACTGCTCGCTATGACGTGCACTGACCACCGGGGGGCAGACAGTTGAATGATCAGCCAGTCACTATGATGTGCCCTGACCACCAGGGGGCAGACGCTCCAACCAGTAAGTTAGCTTGCTGCTGGGGTCCAGTTGATCAGGACTGAGCAAGATAGCCTGGACATGCCCTAGAGCCCTCCAGTGGTCCCTTCCCAGCTGGCCAACCTCCCACATCTCTATCTGGCCCCCATCATACACTGATGGGGTCCCTCGGCCTGGCCTGTGCCCTCTCACAATCCTGGTCTCCTCGAGGGATGTCAGAGAGCCAGTTTCAACCTAATCCCATGGGCCAGGTACACAAATTTGAAGAAAAAAGCTCAGATCTTTCTATTCCTTGCCTATTCAATAGTAGGCAAAGTTCAACACTATTAGCAAATTATTGCTTTGCTATTTTAATTAGCCTAAGGAAATTGATATAGTCTCTAGCTGTGCCTAATTTGTAATCTGTAAGATACTAATAACTTCCCTGTTTGCATACACGATGCTGTGCTAAACATAAAAACAAAATGACTTTTCATTTTCTGAGTCTAAAGAAACACAATCTTCTGTGGTATATTTGAAACAATCAGATCAACTTAGAAGATGCCAGCAGAATATATTAAAAGAACCCAGGTGAGACACAGAAAGTATACGTCAAGTTGAGGACTTCAGGCAGTTATTATCATATAGATTGGTCTTAAAGTCAAGTAGAAAACTTCCCAATGAAAGATGCAATTTCTACCAGGATGACAGAGTGATATGAGTGGGCTAAATTATCTGGAAGATTCGGTTCTATTACTACAGTTGTATTGCTAAATCTACCAAACAGAATGTGAGGTCTATTATGCCAGGACTGTGAAGAAGTACCTGGTAAATGAAATGTTATTAAATTTCAAGTGCATCATTTTCATCCAACTGCATCTGTAAGATATTTTAATAAGTTATGCATATGCTTGACATATAAAAATGTGTAGGTGGAATTCACACTGGAAGCACTGTTCTGGTAAACATATTTAATTTGATTTTTATAACTGAAAAGATTCAGCTGGATCACTAATGTGTTGAACCAAAAGTATATTTCCTCTACAGAATTCTGTATTTTTTTAACATTAGGCTTAATACTCAGGACGTAAATGTCAGTGCAGGCAGGCCTAGGACTAGGAGTTCTAACAAGGAGAAAATTCTTAGAGGTGGAGTCCAGAATCAGAGCATTGAATCTCAGAAAAACACAAAATTCCAGCAGTAGCTATTAAGTTTTAACACAATCAAGAATGTCCTTTAAGAGATCAACCAAAGGACTTGTGTCTATGCATATGAGCATAACCAATGGACACAGACAGTAGTGGTTGAGGCATGTGCTGGGGGTGGAGGCAGCTGGGGAGAAGACAATGTGGGGGAAGGAGACTTATGTAATACTTTAAACAATAAAGGCTTTAAATTAAAAACATTAACTAAAAATCAGGAGGGGGGAAAAAAAAAAAAAAAAGAATGTCCTTTAAGTCAAAGAAATCCAGAGCACACCTGAATTTAGCTTTGAAAGGAAAGAAACTGTGCACCTGAGAGGAATGTAATATAAATTCTCAAACATGAGATTTTTGCCCTTCTGTTAAATCATACAAGAAACATGGGTTACAACAGCCCCAATAGATGTCAGGAAGTACAAATCAGTAAGGGACTTAATCTAGATCTATACACTTGTGTGTCTCTTAATCTGAACTTTTTCTTTCACACTAGCAATTTAAAAAAAAAAAAAAAAAAAAAAAAAAAACCTGACCTGTATTATCTGTGGGAATATGTGTAGCAGGTCCAATGTTCCAGCTGAGAGTTTTTTATTCACTCCCCTTTTCAGTTTGTCCAGTCTGCGGAAGAATCACATTATTTGAATGACAGTCACAGGTAAGAAGGAAGAAAATTCACTGCTCAGAAACATGGGTCAATATATTCCCTAATTGCTCAGAAGCAACCACCTCAAATGCATTAGTGGAGTAAACACATCTAAAATTGTGCTGTAATAATAGTTATATTTCCTCTTTACTTGTAGATCAGCAGAAGAGGGAAATTCTACATGTGATTGTGTACCAAGAGCTGAAATGCAGTGATGGAAAGGGAAAAGTTTTTCTGTTAGGACATGCTGATTTCATTGTTTACATGCTACCATTGCTTTTCTTTTCCAATGTGCTAACGTGTTCGTATTTTGTGATGAAGGATGTAGTCTTAGCTATCAGAGATGCTAAGACTGGAAAATCACTTGTGATTAATTCACTCATTCATGTATGCATGCATTGTTTCATTCAACATATATGTGTTGAGTATGCTAGATGTGCTAGATGCTAGCAAAACAGAGTCGATGCCCTAAGGGATTCCAAGGGATGGCAATAATCATTCAAATATGCAGCACATATTTATTAAGCTCCTAATATGTGCCATGCATTATGCTCAATATGGAGATATAGAAGTGCCCTAATGGAGCTCATCTTATTAGTAATTAAGACGATGAGCTAGA
This sequence comes from Pipistrellus hanaki, assembly GCF_964339955.1. NCBI lineage: Eukaryota > Metazoa > Chordata > Mammalia > Chiroptera > Vespertilionidae > Pipistrellus > Pipistrellus hanaki. The sequence continues at coordinate 39,169,082 of NC_140507.1, read as the reverse complement.
GAGTAATTCAAGGGATAAGAGAGGACACTTTAGACTGGGCAGAGTTCACTTCAAAGGATGACTTCTGAGCTAAGACAGAAAGATTAAAAGGAGTCTAGTCTGTCACACAAAGGGAAACTATGCTCCAGACACACAGAAGGGCAAGATTAAAAGCCCTGGTGCAAGAGGGAGCTTGGGGGAAGATGTCGTGTGGCTAATGAGTGGTGAGCAAGGATGAAAGTGGCATAAAATGTGGTGTGAGAATTACACAGGAATGACATAATGTGAGGTCTTCTGGGCCTTGTTAAGGAGTTTAAAGTTTATCCTAAGTAAATACAGAAGCCATTGAAAATGTATAAAGGGAGTATTAAAGTGATTCAATGTATATTTTAAGAAGGTTGCTATGTAGAGGATAAAAAGAAAGAGCCAGCAGGGATGTAGCAGACCTGCTAGTGCTGGAGTCCAGACAAAGAAAGACATCACTACAGAGAGGCAGACACCAGCACCGTGACTCCCTGGGAATGGAAGAGAAAGGCCAGCAACCACTAGATTCTAAAGATAACAACTGGAACAACGCCACTAACGACACAATAATAAGCCATTTTTAAAGTACTTGTGTACCTGCCAACATGATTTATACCAGTTAGATAGTAACTCTTCTAATGGTTATATGACATTTTCATATATCTATTTTCCATACAATAAAACTGAGGTTGAGAACTGCTGCTGTAAACCCTATGACCATCAGAAAGCACAGATATTTACATTACGACTCATTAACAGTAGCAAAATTACAGTTATGAAGTGGCAATGAAATAATTTTATGGTTGGGGGTCACCACAACATGAGGAACTGTATTAAAGGGTTGCAGCATTAGAAAGCTTGAGAACCACTGTCTTAAAGGAACAATTACACTAGCAAGCACATTTATCACATGCAATATATTCGTCTGAATCAACAGTAGCATCTTACAAAACTATGATAATAAATGCTATATAATCATCATTTATTAGCATAAGCTATCTATCTATCTATCTATCTATCTATCTATCTATAAAAGCCTAAGCAACCTATTGACCAGTCGACACTGACCAGATGCTCAATGCAGGAGCTGTCCCCTGCTGGTCAGTGTGCTCCCACAGTGGGAGTGCCGCTCAGCTGACCAAGGGGTGCCAAAGCCGGGCTCAGGGCTGATGAGCACAGCGTGGCGTGTGTGAGCCTCTCCCATGGACACTCCCCCGGCATGCCTTCCCCCACCTGGACCGGACTGGGATCAGACCACCATCTGGACTGACTGGGCTCCAGCCTGCAGTTGCTTCTCCAGTGATGCACTAGGAGCGAGGCTGCAATGATGAACAGTGACCACACAGTCATGGGCACACCAGTATTGCCCTAGGATGGGCATGCGGAGACCACAGCAGAGCAGCAGCGAGCCTACTGAGTGAGCACGAGCAGTGCAGCGTCCAGCCCAGGCTCAGCCTCTTCCCTGATCACCTGCTACTCCCTACACTACTTCGTGCCATGCAGGATTGATGCAGACAGCAGGCTGGGGCCTTATGAGCTGATGGGTAAGTCTGGGCTGCCGCAGCACCGAGGTCCACTGATCCCCACAGGCCAGGCTGGGGGACCCCAACAGTGCACAAATCTGTGTACTGTGCACTGGGCCTCTATCTAGTATAATATTAACATAGACTTACTATTCTGTTAGCAAAAGTGTTCCCTCTCATTGTACTTTGTCTTTTCCCCTCTTCACAGTGTTAGAGTTCCACAAACAAGGCCCTATCCTAGGTTCACTTACTTCTTTTCCTTTTCTGTCTCTCTCTAGCTGACTTCTTTTATTTTCAGAGATTCAAAAACCATTTTTGCCAGGGACTCACAATCACTACATCAGACTAGAATTCATAGATACAAATGTATACTGGGTATCTGTACTTGATATTTCATCAAGCACAACAAAAATACCATGTCCAGCCCTGGCCAGTGTGCTCAGGGGTAACAGCAACAGCTCGTAGACTCAAGCATTGCAGGTTCGCTTCCTGCCTCTATTAGGAGCTTGTACAGGAAGCAACTCTCTCTCTCTCTCTCTCTCTCTCTCTCTCTCTCTCTCTCTCTCTCTCTCTCCTCTCACTCTTTCTCTGAGTGTGTCTCTCCCCATCTTTATGTCCCTTCCACTCTCTAGAAATCAATGCAGAAAATATCCTTGGGTGAGGATTAGAAAAATAATAAGATAATATGTCCAAAAGTTAACCCACTTGAAACCTGCTTGAATTCCTGTCTCCACATCTCAGTAAATCATCCTTCCATTTACCTAGATTGCCTTGGAACTATCATCAATTCCTTCTTCTTCCTCATTTCCAATTCATAATACAAGTCTTCATACTAACTGTATATTTCTGACGCACCCATTGTCCTTTTCTCCATCTGCCACTACTATTATCTCCTAGTTGGATTATTATAGTAACCTCACAATCAGCCTCATGTTATCTATTCTTGCCACCTCTAACCCAATCAATGTCCTTAGCAGTAAATATCTTTATAAAACATAATCACTTATTATTCATTTACTTTAAACCTCTCAATATCTTGTCATAGCTAGTAAAAGAGGTCCAAACTCCCTACCAACATATACAACTCCTTGTATGCCCTGGTTTTGACCTACTTCTCCAGCCCCATCTACTACCACTGTCACCCTGACACATCAATCCTCACATAATTCCTCGGTCAAGGTAAATTTCTACAGCATTTCATTCTGCTTGGAATGGCCTTTCTTCTGCTTTCCCCCTGCTAGCCCAAGCATATCATCAAGATCTTTTCAGAGTTCTTTCCCGATCCCTGGATCTAAATTTGGTCTCCCTGTTAGATTCTCCTCATAACACTTAACACATTTTATAATTATGTATTCATGTGATCATGTATTTATTTTGTGCTTGTATAACTTTTCTCTTCCCTGATAGACTTTAGCCAGTGGTAAAGCATAATAAAGAGTAAAGCAACTCAATTTAGATAGGGCCACTAATGACTTATATACTTCAGGAGTAAAAGGTTTATGTCACCCTAAGAGTTTAAGAACCCCAAATAGCTGAGGTGCTGAATCAATAGATTCCAGCATGTTACTCTTTTTTTATACATATATTTTTATTGACTTCAGAGAGGAAGGGAGAGGGAGAGTTAGATAGAAACATCAATGATATTAGATAATCACTGATCAGCTGCCTCCTGCACACCCCTGCTGGGGATTGAGCCCACAACCCATACATGTGCCCTTGACCGGAATCAAACCCTGGACCCCCTAGTCCTCAGGCCAACACTCTATCCATTGAGCTAAACCAGCCAGGGCAACAGCATGGTACTCTTTAATCGGGATCAGTTATCCAGTCAGTGTAGTGACAACCTTCACTTCCTTTTAGTTGACTGGTAAAAGTGGCTAGGAAAATCTCAAATTCCAGGTCAGTGGAAGGAGTGTATTTCCTATAGAAAAATTCTCCTTTGAGAACTAAGGCCTCTCAACCAATAAAGTCCATGTATATGGAGATAGGGAGATTAATTTGTTATATGAATTATAAAGGTTAATAGTGAATGGAGGCACACTCACTTCCACACCTTGATTCCCATGGCTGTGGGGGAAACAGCCCCACATATTAGTCACTGGTTCAATGTATACAGCACATCTCCATGAGGGATAATACCAAAAGCATTGTAGACGAAGAATATAATAGCTCAGGGAGGATACATTACTGGTCCTTCAATGATGGAAGAAAGCCAGTATAAACTACCTGCCACAGTGTGGCTAGCTGGTTGCATGAGGAATTATGTCATATCTGGGTCTTAACATACTAGTGTTGCCATACTATTCACTTAGTAGCACAAGTGGCCAGATCTGCCTCAGAATGGAAAATTTCCTCTTTTTGAGCACGCATAATCTCCTTCCATGTCATATGTCCACTTTATTCATGATCCCATCCAGCGAGTAGTGAGGATGCCAGGGAAAGAAGCTTACAATGCCGGTCACCTTATTCACCTGGTACAGAAAGCCCCTCTGCAGTAGGTGTCCTCTGCTTAGTATTCACTTAGGTCACAAATATCTTTACACTCTGTGGCCATTTCAAAGTTCCAGTCACATATCTCTCCCACATCCTCTTGTCACTGATTTCCTAATGGTGTGATTTCCAGGTCTTGATTATTTGGATAAACTGTTAGCTATCTCCCTTAAATCCCTGTGAATCTTTTCCTTTGTCCATATTTCTTTCCAAACAAGACAAGATATACTGCTTGATATTCTGCCCATTGGGAGGATTTTTTTCTCCCTACTGTCCTTCTTAACCACTACTAAGTTAGACTATGATGCTACATCATTGAATTCTGACTGGTGCCTGTATATTATGCAAACTCATTTCTATAAAGGCCTAATTTTTCTTCTTTTTCAGTCAGATAATAATAGGATACACTTCATGAGTCATGGGTGTGGGATGAGTGAGAGACATTATTATTTGGTTGAACATTTTTGTGTCTATGTTCATAGAGAATATTGATCCTTATTTTTATTTTTTTATAAAAACGTGTTTAATTTTTTGTTCTAGGTTAATGTTAGTATCATAAAGTGAACTGAAAGGCATTTCCTCTCCTATTTTCTGAAAGAATTGGTGTAAGATTTATTTCTTCTACAGATGTTTGATAGAATTTTTCTTAGATCTATCTAATTCATAAGTTTTCTTTAGTGGAAAATATTTTAACTATGAATTCAATTTTTAATAGAGGACTGTTTAAGTCTGTGGGGCACTTGCCAGCCTCGCCTCCCCACCACCACTGCCAGTCACCTCCCTTTATGGGGCAATTGGCAGGGAGATCAGGGATGGGGGCCCTGGCACCCGCCTTGTCTGGCCTGGGCCTGTGGGCTGGGGGCAGCTCCTGCATTGAGTGTCTGTCTCTTGGTGGTCAGTGCACATCACAGCAATTAGTCATTCCACCATTTCACCATTTGGTCAATTTGCATATTAGGCTATTATTATATAGGAAAGAATCTGTAGTGATGCCCAGTTTTCAATTTTACTTCTGTTCAACTAGTGCCAGATGTGCCATAATTATCTGCATGACCAAACTACTCACATAACCTCCTGTGTGAGGGATTCCAAAGACCACCCTCAAGCTCCATGATTTCTTGGAAAATTCACAAAACTGAGAAAAGCGATTATACTCATACTAGTGGCCTGTGCACAAAATTCGTGCACAGAGTAAGGGGGTCCCTAAGCCCAACCAGCACTCTCTCCAATTGGGGACATCTTGGGGGATGTCCGACTGCAGGTTTAGGCCTGATCCCACATTGGGCCTAAACCAGCAGTCAGACATCCCCATCACAATCTGGGACTGATGGCTCCTAACCACTCACCTGCCTGCCTGCCTGATCATCATTAACTGTCCTCCCCTGCCTACCTGATGTCACCCCCAATGGCCCTCCCATGCCGGCCTGATCTTGCCCCCAACTTCCCTCCTCTCCTGGCCAATTTGGTTCTGATTTGTCAGTTTCTATGCCAGTCAGTGTCAAAAGCTCTGCCTCCTAGGCATCCATTGGCTCCTCACACTTCACCCAGATTTAGTTCTAATTGGTCAGTTTCTATGCCAGTCAGCATCTTGAGGCCTATCAGTGAGGCCTGATCAGAAAGGTGGGGCTGATCAGCAGTCCAGATGGAGGCCTGGAAGGAAATGGAGGCATGGCTGATGGCCTGGCCCAAAGAGAAAGAGAGAGGAAAGTGCTGTTCATCAGCTGCCACAGAGGCTATGGATTAGACCCTGCTTCTCTCTTCAAGCCTCTCTGCAGGCCTGATTCACAGCCCCCTCAGCAGTTAGTGCTGGGTCACCATGTCTGCAGCTGCAGCAGTCAGTGCCGGGTCACTACGGCAACCCAGCGCTGACTGCAGGACTGACTTCCAGTTGGTTGAGCCTCTGGTCATGACGGACCCAGGGTTTTTATATATTAGGATATGGTTGATTACAGGGAAAGAAATCTGCAAAGGGAAAACTGCATAGAGAGGAGTCTAAGAGAAACGAGGCACAAACTTCCATTTGTCACCAAGCAGTCACATGGACAGTATTTAATTCTCCCAACCATGATGTGTGACAAAACATGTGAAATTTTGTCAACCAGGGAAACTCACCCAACCCTGTATTCAGAGTCTTAATTGGAGATTAATCAATAGGATGTGTCAGAGTAGAGGCTCATATGACTAACCTCAGCTAGTCATAGCCTCTGAACCTCCTAAATTGATGCAAAGTGGCCCAAATCTTCAGACATACAAAAGCAGGTATTTACCAAAAATTATTCATTGGCATAAACTATCTGGTGTGGCCGAAGGCTCAAGCCTGCAGAGACACTCTTGTAGGTTGAATTCCCCACAGGCTCTGAGGTCACCTCCAAGGATCCAACAGCCAGCACTGAAGGCTGAGGGAATCGGCAGGACTCGAGCAGCCCAGGCCCACTGGTGAGCACTTCCCTGCACATTTACCTAAGCTTACCTTTCATTGTGCATAAAATGAGGTTTGTTACAAGAGATTAATGAGGTTGTGTATATAGGAAGTTCCTAGCATATGACTGATAGGAATTCATATTTTTTGGGTATTGTTCAAAAAAAGAAAAAGAACTTGCCCAGCCTTTGCAACATCAAAATATCTGTATGGTTTTTACTTAGCAAATAAACAGCTAATGTATTGATTTTTGCAACATGATATTCTCTCCTCAGCTTGGTTATTCAGATATATTGGCGCCTAACAGGAATTCTTGTAGAGGTGCCTTTCAATTAATTAAGTAGACTCTTACTATCACAGTGGATTCTAATCGTGAGCAGGCTGTGCTCTGCACACAGGTATCTAGTTGAGCGGGTAAGCAAGGGACTAAAAGGTAGCCCACGTTTGCCTTGCCAACCGATTTGCTACAAGCCCAATCTATCTTGGAAAAGGTTTTTGTTTTGTTTTTGAATTTCACACATGGGCTTGTAAGAGCTAGTGGCAGCCCTGTCACTATTGTTATCTCCATGTTATAGTGACAGAACTGGTAGTTTAATTAATAGTGGCTTAAGACATTATGTGTCAAGATTATAGTTATGGATTAATTTGAGGAGATGTGAGCATTCTAAATATTTGCCATATAAAACACAACATGTCTAACTCACCTAATGAAATAACATGCCCATGATGTATTGAGCTACTTAGTTGGAATAGGAATAAACAGTTATATTCTCCCCCCCCCCCCAAAAAAAAATGTGCACTATGAAAATATTCTACACACACCAGGCAACTAACTTTCAAAAGCCACAAGGAAAAAAGGTTGCTCAGATCTTCTGCTGTTTGTTTTAGCATTAAAGTCATTAGCTCTGGTTATTAGATTCTCTCAGGAGACGGGAGGGATTATGGTTAATCATAAGCAGTACAAATTACCATATATGCTGATGACCTTTTAATGTTCATGGCAAATCCAGAAAAATCTTGATAAGCTTTGCTGGATTTACTGGATTAATTTATGTAATTGCCAGAATATAATATTAACTGTGAAAATCTGATTTGACACCAATAAATGACTTTTCCCTAAAGCAATTGATCACTTACCTGCCTTTCCCTGGGAAACTACTCAAGATAACAATACAGTAATATCAAAGGCCAAAGGCTCTGTAATATAACAAAGTCATAAATATTGAAATTAAAACCAGGCAAATGTTTACAAACATAAATTTCCTGGCAGGTCATATGTTCCAGCATTTCATGTTTTTCTTCCTTATATTTTCCTTTCCTTTTCTTTCTCACATAGGAGGTGTTAGTCTAGGATTTTCTTATCTGAACACTATCTATCTTGTCAAATATTTGTCTTCATAGGGCAGGTCATGAGCAATGAAGTGGCAATTTTTATACGCTTCCCTGTAGCAAGGATAAGGCTAGAGTGCATAAAGGGGGAGAAAGGATGAAAATAAGGAGTCACATTTCAATGACGAGAGGATTTTTCTCTCTGTTTCCTTAGTTTCTAAGCCAAAACAACCTGGGAACTAAAAGCATCGATCTGTGCCAGTTTTCTATTTCTTGCCAACTCTTTCCAAGCGAACCCTCTCTCCATAAATATTCAGCCCAGCAGAGTGAGATTCTACAATATGGAAAAGCAACTGTCGGCAAGCATCCCACTCCTTTATCTCAGACCCTGTTTAAACCACACAACATACTATTTATTAGTGAACTCATTCTCATTATCCTTTTTTCATCTGATGCAGACTCCAGGTCTGACTTGGTGCAGCAGTCCCCAGGACCCACCACAGCGAAAGGTTCCCTCATGGGTTAATGAGGTATAAACTGGGAATTCCGGGAAGTTGTGATTTCCTGATGCAGACACTGGACCCTCCACTTCTGCCTTCCTTCCTCCTGCCTCAGAACCAGACAGGATTCTGGAGGTGCAGCAATCAGCTTGCAACCAAAATTTCTGTCATGCTACACGCTAGGAAAGACAGAGAGGGCTCAAACACTATAAGTAGTGGGGTTTTCTATTATTTGCAGCCAAGCACCCTCTTAAGTGATGAAAGCAGCATCTCTGTTTATGTCTTATGTCTGGGAAGCAGTCCATTTCCATGACAGCACTGTCTCCATAATTGTCAGATACAATAAAATGTGGTTAATTTTTACATAATGTTCCCAATAGATGTTTATGGTAAAAACAAAGCCATCGAGATGATTGAGTATATGCACAAAGCAACCCTAGCGGAGATAAAGCAAGCACTGCCGTGGCATATGAGTGTAGATTCACAGAGCCCACAAGACATTTTGACAAGCACCCGAACACATTCTGCAGTGGAAAAGAAAATATTTGTCTAGCTTCTCATGCAGTAGGGCAATATTTCCATATCTTATTTACTTCTTCTCAAGAGGTTAGACAATTTTTACAGAATGAGAAAAGGGAATAGTAAAAATGGTAATCATGACACTTTTTGGCTTCTCACGGATCAATATTTGTCCAAAATCTCCCCACAGTCACATGCCTGTGAATTAGGTAATGCCCAAATTGCTTCAAACTGGCAGAACTGATAGCATGAGGTGACTGTGATCTAAGCTCCAATGTCTGTGTGGATCTCTGCACCAAGGGGGACAGCCATTGCTCACAGGAAAAGGTGGAGGGGTGCCTGCAAGCTCTACCAGAATAAATGGCCATCAACACTTGCTGCACACCCATCTTTCTTATGCAAACAAAATGCTTCCATTGTGAGGGCATCCTAAGAGAACTGCCCACATGCTGGAAGAGACTGCTTACTGAGGGTATCCATCCCCTTCAAAATAAACATCATATTGTTAATTGTGGCAGACATGCAATTTGCAAAACAATCTAAGTTATTTGTGCTTCTAACAGCCATCTGAGGTCTTATTTTATCTCCTTAAATCTGCTGCAATTTCTGAATGAATTTTTATGGGTACATTTAAGGAAACAATTAGACGTACAAATAAAGAACTCCCTCACGCCCCACTTATCTTGTGTGATTGGAACACTGGAAAAACAAGCCCTTTGAAAGGCTCAGGCATTTGCTCCCCTCCCCCTCACACCGTGATGATAAACCAAACTAGTAAAGAAAAGGTGCAGCTGACATCTGAATTACCTCCTTTCAGAGACATCATGCAAAGTTAAAAATCAATCTTTTATCTTTGATTTTTTCCCCCCTGAACTTTCCCTGTCTGTGTAATCTGTAAGATTTCTCTTCTAGGATAGAAGTCAGGTATTTTTCACGAAGACACTATGATCCTATTCTGCTACAAGTGGGACTGCGTTTCTGTATTCTATTCATGATCACTCAGGTCCTCCCTACAACGTTATTATGGGCCCTTGAATTACATGTATATATGGTACTTATATATATTCAGAAACTATTGCCAGTGTTCTCAGAAAGCAGACCTGTTTATAAATATGCTCAATATAAGTAGGAAAAAAATGGAGTTGAATATACAGCACTAGCGCCAAGCTTGACAGAGAATCCATCACCGGCTCTGCCCTCAAGGGAGAGGAGACAGGTACAAAAATAACAATACTACAAGTAGAAATGGATGTGTCATTGGAGAAGTAAAAATGAAGCAATCAAGGAGTTTGAGGGGAGACTCTTCCGGCTCGACCAGGGGACGGGATCACATGGAGGCCCCCTGCCAGAATGCAGCAAAAGGGCTCTACCCAGCTCGAGAAGCAAAGCCTCGCCAGGCAGAGGACTCCGAGGGAAGGACAGCAGAAAGGTGCAGAGACACTGGTCAGCGAGGACAGAGGTTTGTCATGAAAGTCAGAGACATGTGACACCGTGCTGTAAAAAGTTCTAATTAAACAGATGAGTCCCATGAAAGCCACTGGCTTGGCGCAGGGACTCTACACACATGAGCAACTAGAAATCTGAATATAAGGTGGGGATAAATGACGGTAATGCCTGATGGGGAGGTCCCTGAAAGCCAGTCCAAGAAACTGAAGCTTTATCTGGTAGGTAATCATGACAATATTTATGACACTGTAATAATGCCACGCCGAGGCTAGAATTACAGCCGGGAAGGAGCTTGTAACACTAATATGCAGATAAGTGAGTCAAGCTGACTGTCAAAAGTCTCCAGTACCTGATGCTACCCACACACCAGTTGCCATCCTGAGGTCTCAACCAGTCCTACAAGAGGCCTGATATTCCTGTGCCTCCAGTATAGAGTCGTGCAAATTAACCAAGCACTCCAACTCCAGGTCAACGGGATCACTGGCTTTACCCTCCATTCATGACTATTCCAAGTTTGGGAGTAAGGCTTTCTCAAACCTCTTTGTGAGTGTTCAGAGTTCAACCCTCTTTAAACATGGGGGCCTACATGTAACAATCCCCCAGGGCTCCCCACAGCATTCCAGCACACAAGAGAGATCATAAGAGATTTTTCACACCGAAAGGAGACAAAAATACGTCAATATAATTAAATTACACAGAATCTAAAAGAACACATGTACATAGATATTTGTTAAGCACAGTGCCAATTCAATTTCCTTAAACACTCAACAAGACCTATTTTCCACGAGATTTCTTGCTAACAGGCCCTCAGTCACATTAAGTGCTCACAAAGTGCACGGAGGCAGTATTTTATCGCACAGCCCTAATTGAGCTGTCTAGGTTAAAGAAGCCGAATGTTACGGAAATGTTTATTATACAAGCACACTTAATCTGAAGCTGGAGTGAAACGTTTCTGTAGCTTTGGATATAATTTATCCCTGCAAAAGGCAAAAAAAAAAAAGCGCCTTTTATCACCCTCTCATTTCAGTGAATTATGTTTATGGAGTCCTTCTACTGCTATGAATCTGGTTTCACTCCAACTTGAGGAAGAGTTAAGTCCCAAATCCCTCAGTTGAATCTCATTATGTTCCTAGTCCCTTGTTCCCCATCAAGACATATGCCTTCACTATACATACAGGGCAGTCACCACCATTATCACCGGCTCTTACTTATAGTGGCCATTCCTTTACAGCAAGGCAAACAACGTGTAAATCCGGGTATCTGGAGACATTTGTTATTTCAACTGTTTTCATTTCAGTTAACATGCCATTGGAGAATTCGTAATTTTTTCTTTTTCTTTTTTTTTTTTTCTTGTTTGTTTGTGGGGTTTTTTCCAATTGGTGGGGAAAGTGGAGGAGAGTCTTCATTTTGCAAAAATGACATTTTCTTCATCTTTAATACTTTGAATCTAAATATTAGGGTTACAACAGCAGCGAATGAGATCAAGTATACATCTGAATCGGTAGCAGAATTAAGCAATTTTACAGCAAAAACCTCAACAAAATGAATACTACTTAAACTAAGCTATTCATCTGCATCTTCTTAACAATTGAGATATTCTGTGTGTGGATTATAGTGTTTTCAAAATCTATGTTTATTTTAAAATTTGGTAAACAAATATGTGCATAGTTTAACTTTTTTTAAAAATATATTTTATTCATTTTTTACAGAGAGGAAAGGAGAGAGATAGAGAGTTAGAAACATCGATGTGAGACAATCATCGACCAACTGCCTCTTGCACACCTCCTACTGGGGATGTGCCCGCAACCCAAGTACATGCCCTTGACCGGAATCGAACCTGGGACCTTTCAGTCCGCAGGCTGACACTCTATCTCCACTGAGCCAAACCGGTCTCGGCTACTTTTTTTTTTTTTTTAATGTATTTTATTGATTTTCCACAGAGAGGAAGAGAGAAGGATAGAGAGTTAGAAACATCAATGAGAGAGAATCATTGATCAGCTGCCTCTTGCACACCCCCAACTGGGGATGTGCCCCCAACCAAGGCACATGCCCTTGACCAGAATCGAACCCAGGACCTTTCAGTCCGCAGGCTGACGCACTATCCACTGAGCCAAACCAGTTTTGGCGCATAGTGTAACTTTGAATGCTTTATATAACTGTTGAATATCTAGAAAATATATTTCCAACAAACACCAATTAAATTCAATTAATAAGATAGAGTGATGGAGAAATCCCTGTTCCCAACATGAAAATAAACTAGCTCTCATGTGGAGTATAATAGTGCTGAGTAATTAATTTATTCATAAGCAAACATTTACTGAGAGCTGACTGTGCTTCAAGCACTCTTCTGAGAATTAGTTATGCCAAAGTGAACAAAACCCTGAAAAAGTTCCTCTATTTATTGAGCTTACATCCTAGCCAGCTGAAAACCATTCAGTAAAACAAGGAGCAAGAAGTGAGAAAAAATTATCTGTAACCACCTGGTAATGGCTAATTTTTTAACTGTATACGTTTTAGTATTAAGGAGTGCAATATACCAAATGGAATTTGGCCCGAGCACCAAAAAGAACAATGCCGTCATCCTATAACACAACAGACTTTTCTCAGAGCCATCTCTCCCTGAAAGTCCAGGAAGAGCGGCCACGGTTCCAGTAACAACCTAAAATAACAGGTCAAGTCTTGATTCCAGGGACTACATTAACATGAGAACATGAGCCGGATTTCATTTGTTTAAACAAAAAAAGATTATTAAGGTACAGTGAAAGGAAACGAAGTTAGCTATCACGCAACCAAAAGTCAGACTCAGCCTCCGGTAACTGTTTCCAAAGCTCTTCCCACAACACACCTTGCTGTGGCAGAAAGTGGTCAGCAAAGAGGCTGGGATGGAAACGCAAACACCACTGCTGATACAGCAATTCCTTAAAACCCCCAAATTAAGTAGCCATTAAAGAAAGGCATCGACCACCAAACTTTGAGTTCTTCTAGTACAGTAGTAGGCAAACTGCGGCTCGTGAGCCACATGTGGCTCTTTGGCCCTTGGAGAGTGGCTCTTCCACAGAATACCACGGCCTGGGTGAGTCTATTTGGAAGAAGTGACATTAAAAGAAGCTTAAGTTAAAAAAAAATTTGGCTTTTAAAAGAAATTTCAGTCGTTGTACTGTTGATATTTGGCTCCATTGACTAATAAGTTTGCTGACCACTGTCCTAGCATGTTCAACTGTATAAAGCTCAAAAAACAAAACACACTCCGGAAGTTAAAAATAACTAAACATTTTTTTTTTAAATTATTGCACACTGATTTCAGATATCAGACAGAAGAGTGGGGAGAGGGTTATTGGTGAACTTGTGACTGCTCTCCACACACATGTCAGACTATCTCACCTTCATGTCTTCCCTCGTAGTTACACAGACTTTCTAAAGCTCCCTGTATAAGCCCTTCCGCATCCTTGTCAGCGGGAAGGCAGGCTCCTTCCACCCTCCACTCGCCCCTCCTGAGCTGTGGCCTCATGGGAAGGCTGCTTTTCCTTGTGGCAGCAGCAGTCCTGCCAGAAGCAAGTGTGGCTGATGTTTCTTGTCCCCACCCAATAGCAGAGTCACTTCTTTCCCGAAGCCCCACCCCACTTTATCCATCTTATGGGTCCAGATCATCATCGTTCTATCCACCTCTGAACTAATCCCTGACAAAGGGCGTGGAATGGCCACAATCTGTTCACACACATCATCCAAGGTACAAGGGAATTAGCCACAGTGTCCACAAAGCCCAGGCCAACTAAGGGATCTGCAAAGCTTTCCTCCTCTCTCTCCCCTCTGCTCTCTACTCCTAGAAGTTACTGCACACGGCTTCTTGCTCGCCTCTGTCTGATCCTCTGCTTCAGCCTCAAGGAGCAGTAAAAATAACAGGTCACAATGATGACAACAATAATAACAGTGTGTGCCTTTTACTGAGTACTTGTGCTAGTCACTGTCCTAAGTATTCATCATACATTACCAAAATTAACTTCATATTAGATAGTAAGTAAGGTTGTTCTCATTATAGGTTAGAAGGTTGAAGCACAGTGAAAATACTCATCCAAAATGCTAAATTGAAAAAGAGTGAAATCCAGCTCCAAAGAACTTTGCTCTATGCCGCACAGATGTGAACCAGTGAGCTCCAGTCTAGGTGAGCGACTGGATATAGGTTACTGTCCCTTTCCGGGTAAGAAGTCGCCTGGAATGAATCCAGTCCCCAGGGCTGCAATCACTCTATCTCACTCTCTTTATGTGCTGTATTTAAACAGATCTGCCTGACTTGACTTCTGCCTTGGCTTTTATCCAGTTCTCCTCTGGGATCAATAATAGAGGCCCAAGCTATTGAGTGCGGCTGTGGCCCTGATCCCCTTCCCGGCCTTGCTCCTCCAGGACCCAGGCTAGACTCTGTTTCCCACACCACTTCAGCCACAGACTGGTCTCTGCATTATACCGGATGACCCTGAAAATCCCTGTGGCTAGACATTTACTTCCAGACGGTGCTGAGATTCTAAAACAACTCTAAAGGAGTGAGGACATAGTTTTCCCTGAGCTGTCAGAAACATTCTACCTTTTCAGGGACCGGAAAACTTAAACCTTAAAGGAAACCTGGGAGAGAGGGTTGCAGTTATGAGGGAACCATCACCCCTGCATTCATAGAAACAAAAAACAAATCCAGCACACAAACAAATAGGGTAGCAAAGGCATATTATACATCTAAAATCAGCGATAATGGGCACTTACCACGACCATCCATTTACAGTACCTTATTCATAATAATTTTTTTGTTTTAATTTCTGTTTTCCTTCCTCTGCAGTTGTTTTTGTTTGTTTTTTTTGTTTTTTTTTATGTCAGCATATAATTCATTTGAATGGACTGCTTGACTCAGGAAAAGACATGTTATCCAAAACAAACAGCTTTTTTCAGTTTTTTCTCAATTCTTTTAAAAATAATCATGCAGGCAGCAAAGGTAATAAAAGCTAGCGTCTGCTGACTTCTTGGTACACGTTTGACATTATTGTTGTTGTTGTCAAATTATAAATGAAGAAAGCAAGGTGAGTAACATCCTAACAAACTATATGTGGCATGTGGGGAGCAAAAGAAGGTTTTCTGTTGGCTGCAGTGCCTGGAGATCTTGACCCTCCATCTTATCTAGGAAGTTTGTAATGCTGTGAGGTACAGGCTTATCCGGAACTTCTGGTTCATAAGGAAGCCTGGAGTCTTCAAGGACTCATGAGTTTAAAAAGAGATGAAATGAGATCTGAGACAAGACATAACGTATGAGTCGGATTCACGGTTGCCTCTTGGGTTGCTGGGAGATGCAGAGGAGACTGACTCCTCGGAGATTATTTCATGGGTAGGATGTGCACGTCTGTGATGGAGGCATCGGTCAGGTAGCTTTAAAAAAGGACTGTTTTGACTTGGTACCAGAGGACTTCTCTGGGAATACTATCTACAGAAATTACTTTCAGGCGGAATTAGGATAAAATTTTTTCTCAAAGGATAATACTCTCAAGAGTTAGGGAACATGTTAAGCAAAGGAAACCACGAAGAACCATACTGGTGCATCTCAAGTCTCTGCCTAACTAAAGAAGCACCTTGAAAGTGTTCCTATGACTTATCTGACTTGTGGGTGACTTTGTCCCCCATTCCACAACATCCTGGTGCCTTTGTGGGGTCAGTGAAGTTACATTTTTGCTGTCTATTCTCCTCTGCACTGGACAGAAGAAAAAGAAAGTGGTCTTGAATCCTAGGCATGAATGCCAGAATTGCAGACCATAATAGAAATGCCGAGATAGGGTAGTGAGATTGAGAGTCAGGAATCCGGGGCCAGCTGAGTTCTGACTAAATGGTGAGTCGGCCATAGGCAGGCGGGAGTCCAGAAGGACGCACGTCGGAGGGCAAACAGGAGCCTCGAGTTAGAAATCAGGCAGATGCAGAGACTTCCAACTCCCGGAAGTCAGTCAGGCAGACACAGGTCAGAAATCAAGCAGGCAGGCCAAAAACTGATGGCATAACGATCACAGAGCACAGGAAAGCAGGTGGCTGAAGCCCTAGACACACGGGAGAGGTCCAGGGGTTCCACAGAGAGTGAAGGGAGAGGGCAGAATGGGTTGAGAAAACAGATTTATAGGCATGTACAAATTTATGACATATTTGTGCCTGTTTATGAGCAAAAGTAGCAGAGCCTGAATACTGATTCTAACTACATAACCCATTAACACAGAATTCTGAAGTTTTCTCTTTTTACGTAATTGAATACAGTAGTCCCTCCTTATCCACCCCTTACTCCCCAGAGTATGTTCCAAGACCCCCATTGGATGCCTGAAACAGTGAATAGTACCAAACCCATATATACTACGGGGGTTTTCCTAAACATACACACCTATAATACAGTTAAATTTATACATTTGGCATAGTAAGAGATTAACAACAGCTCATAAAATAAGCATGATTATAACAATACTAGAGGCCCGGTGCACAAAAATTCATGCACCCGGGGGGTAGGGGGTCCCTCAGCCCAGCCTGCCTCCTCTCACAGTCCAGGACCCCTTGGGGGATGTCCAGCTGAAGGCTTTAGTGCTGTCATGGAGGCAGGAGAGGCTCCTGCCACCACAGCTCTGCTGGCCACCCATGAACTGGCTTCTAGCTGAGCAGCACTCCCCCTGTGGAAGCACACTGACCACCAGGGGGCAGCTCCTGCATTGAGCGTCTGCCCCCTGGTGGTCAGTGCCCAGCATAGTGATGGTCAGTCCCCGCCCCCACCCTTAGAGTCAATTTGCATATTACCCTTTCATTATATAGGATTATTATATAGCATACCTCTCTGTATGGTGCCTCTCTCCTCTCTCTCTCTCTCTCTCTCTCTCTCTCTCTCTCTCTCTCTCTCTCTCTCTCTCTCTCTCTCTCCTCTTCCCTCCCAGTAAACAGTAAACTAGCAAGATTTCTTCTTCCTTCTTCACAGTTTCACAGTAAAAGATTCATTCTTACCATAGATCTTAGCAGCCCCAGCATATGACTTTTCTCCTTAAGTGGAGCACTTGTACCTTTCACTAAAGGCAGCACTGACGGCTTCTTTGTGGTCTTTCTGAATCCCTGGCATCGCTGCTCTTGCACTTTGGGGCTGTTATGAAGTGAAACAAGGGAGACTTGAACACAAGCCCTGAGAACCAGGTGGCTGCTGAGTGGCTACGGGGCAGGAGCAGCTGCAGGTGGAGGTGCTGGACAAAAGGGTGGGTCGTGTCCCCTCCCCTGGAGGGATGCAGGGGGACCTCGAGTAGAGATTTCATCATGCTACTCAGAATGTGGGTAATTTAAAACTATGAAGTGTTTATTTCTAGAATTTTCCATTTAATGTTATGGGACTGTGGTTGACCGTGGGTAACTGAAATCCTAATAAAGGAGGAGAGTGTATACTATTTAGTAAACACAAACTTACTGGCCATTTGCTTCTTTCTCAAATGACCAATGATTCAAAACATTAGTCCGAGAACATTTTCAGCTGCTTCTTAAGGGATCACGGTATTTCCCAAAACTAAATTGCCTCAGTCAGATGTCAGTAATGGTGGTCATGATCAAACACTCCTGAGGTTCTACGTTTTATCCACTACACTCTCTTTCCTCACACTTTTACATAGTTCTCCAATGTGGGGATGAAAATGGCTGAATAGGAATGAATATAGTCATGGCTATTGTGGACACACAAAGAGTACAATGTTCTCACTGAAGACACAAAACAATGAATAAGCATTTGAACTTCGCACTGAAAAAATTATATCCATATTTTAAAAGCCAATTTTCAGTTTAGGAAGATGTTCCTAAACTCAAAATCAGAGAAATGGGGTCTACTCTGCTGTGCCCCCAGCTTGTCATGTTTATTAACCTCTGAAGATCACAGTTACTTTTTTAAAAATAACACAGATGATTTCTTTAGCTTTAAAGTTTTATGTCTCTAAGAAAGACTCTTCTAAGTATCTAGGGCTAATGATTAAATGTGTAACCAGAAAGGCTACAGAATATCTTTCTCTGAAGTCTTTAAATATAAATTAGACAAGTCTAGATAGAATAAATGCTTAAATGTAAAATCATGAAAACATAGAAGGACTAGAAATTATGTATAGTCATATTTTATAGTGATTTTATAGGGAGGACATATTTTTTAAACATGATGCAAAAGCCATGGAGAAAAAAAATGGAAAATTTAACATGAAAATCATAAACTTCTATCTTTTTTTTTTGAGAATTTGTTGAGAATGTGGAGAAACAAGTACTTTTTTAAATTTCTGGTCAAAGTATACATTAGTGTAATTTTTTTGAGAAGATTTGACAATATGTTTACAATTTTAAATGTGTATATACCTTTCTCACATCAATTCCCCTCCCAGAATTTGTCTTATAGAAATACTTGAACAAGTTTCCCCAAAATAAACATCATAGCATTGTTGAGAAGGTAGAAAAGTAGGTATAATTGAAATGTCTATCAATAAGAAGCAGGTATATAAATCATATTTTTCCGCTCTATAGAAAACAATGCAGTAAAGGAAAAAGGACATTTCTGTGTTGCTTATACTTGTTGTCACTTGTTTGTATTGACTTCACAATACTAAGAATAACATATGATAGATGATGAGATATAAATGCTCTTTGATTGTATAACTTTAACACCATTTCGCTGCAATAATTTACTCACTTACTTATTCAACAAGTAGTTTTGAGTGTCTTTTCTGTACAATGCCCATTAGAAAATTATGTAAATAGCCGAAACCGGTTTGGCTCAGTGGATAGAGCGTCGGCCTGGGGACTGAAAGATCCCGGGTTCAATTCCGGTCAAAGGCATGTACCTTGGCTGCTGGCACATCCCCAGTAGGGGGTGTGCAAGAGGCAGCTGATCGGTGATTCTCTCTCATCGATGTTTCCAACTATCTATCCCTCTCTCTTCCTCTCTGTAAAAAATCAATAAAATATATTTTTTAAAAGAAAAGAAAAGAAAATTGTATAACTAGCTTCTCAAGTTCCCTTCTAGCTCTTTTAGTCGATTGCCTTCTTTAAGTCCAGTGAAAATGGTGTTGGTTAGTATTTAGGAAAATGAGAAGTTAACATATCTAGCATAACAGCAGAATTATTCTTCAGCCTAAAACCAACAGAAAAGAGCCAGGCAGAACAGTCACGGTTTATGTGAAAGATTATAAATGGATTATAAACTCCATTTGGTTGGGAATGCCCGAGGGTTATTTCTTACTGTTTCCACAGGACTCATGTTGCTTTTTTGCTGGGCTTTTAGGGAGCTGGAAGAAGAAAGTCATTGCCTCACGGTGGTGATTTGCTCTTTAAAAATCTCAGTTATTTCTTTCTCTCATTACATAGTTTAAGAAGAATCGATAAAGGAGAGATTTTCTGCAGCATCATGAATTCACGTTCATTAAAGAGAAATTTGACAGGACTAAAAATCGAACAATACGCCCTGGTGAAAAGGAAGCCAACATATTGAAACATTTTCTCTGTGGCTGGAATCCCCCCAAGAGCCCCTCCCAGCCCTGGCTGCCCAGACCCCTACCAGGACTCCCGACCTCCACAGAACCCAGCCACTTTGGGTTAATGCCTGCCCCGCAGAGGTATCCAGGAGCCTGCTCCAGGGAGTGGCTGTTGTCCATTCTGAAGAGTGAGGGCCATGCCTCACCATCACTGAACGTTTTTAATATCACCTTGGGAATGATATATATTTCACTTCTTCCTTTTAACAAATTGGGTATCCATTGCCTTTGAGGGTACTCAGAAATCTCCTGAGTGGTCCTCAACCTCACCATCTTCACCACTTGGCTACCTCACTCCGGTGTTGGCAAATCCCAGGACTCTCAGTTGAGAACCTTCTCATACCTCCCAACTTCCACTGCTCTGTCATGGCTGTTCTGCACCTGTCATCCAACAGCCACACAGGCCAGGCAACTACTGACTCTCCATGGCTCTGGCCAAAGCTTTGGATCTTTCTATTTTAGCCTCGTTCGGGAAAAGTTCTGGATTTTAAAAGTCTATTGTGGCCCTAACTGGTTTGGCTCAGTGGATAGAGCAGCATTGGCCTGCGGACTGAAGGATCCCAGGTTCGATTTCGGTCAAGGGTATGTACCTTGGTTGCGGACACATTCCCGACAAGGGGTGGGCAGGAGGCAGCTGATCCATGTTTCTAACTTTCTATCCTTTTCCCTTCCTCTCTGTAAAAAATCAACACAATATATTTTTAAAAAAATCTATTGTGTATAATCAATGTTCATTTTTATCTCACTCTTTTCCATCATTGGCTTTTCTGCTGTAGCCTTGTTTTCTGTGTTCTGCTTTTTTGTGTTTTCAGAATGATTTTGGACACTTTACTCCCTATATTCCTTTTCTTACCTATTAGGACTCCCTCTCCATCTCTAATCTGTCTTTCATTAAAATTCAGAGTTCACAGCAGGCTTTGCTCTGATTGACTGAGTGATTCTTCCCTGTGCCCATGTCTGGCAGGCATTTAATAGTAATTAGAGATTTCTCTGATCTGTTCATAAGGTTCTCTGATAATCAACAAGAAGTCACTTTGATTGATAGTCACTGTCACGAAAGTAGGAAGGCCGGTCTTCTTAACCAATTTTCATGAAGAAATAATCAGTAGATGAAATGTTCCAAATGAATGTCCAGACAGAGTTAACCTCAAAGAAGTGTTTTTTAAAAGGATAACGTGAGCTTTTATTGTCTAGCAACCATGTCAAAGTAAAGCCCAGAATAGGAATTCTAAGTATCCCTGAGGCTTTTTAAAAAAAATCCCCTGAGGTTCCCTTTCCCCTACTCATTAGCTGGAACTCTTTGGTGGTGTGAGGGATCAAGTGGAAATCTATAGCAATAAAGCTGTTGGTGAGGCCATCCTGGCAGGTGAGAAATTAAGACGGAAGTAAATCCTGTGGGCTTTAAAATAATGAGGAGAAATGGCAAAGCCAACAGCAGTGGGTAAAGGGCATGAACAGCTAAAGAGCCACCATGGGTCATCATTGGAAAACATATTATTTCAGTATATTTTCTCTTGATTTAGTGCCTGCTGCCTGAGGTCTGTGGTACCACTCACGCTAATAAATCATTGCTCTGGATGACAGCCTGAGCACCTGTGTTTTATCATACAGCGGGAAACCTTGTAAATTACCACGAGAAGCAACTAGTGCGCGTGAGGCAGAGCTATGAGAATCAGTCAAAGCCTTAGTCTATTAGGCCCATTTCATGTTATTTGCAGGTGCATTAAAAGAAGTGGGGAGAATTGCAAAAATGATGAGCCCCAGCCTTTTGATCAGTGTTTAATAAGAACGACACAGGACAGCTGGAGTGGGCGCCTAATGGCCTGCAGATGGACTGTGTCCACAGTGGGACCCTACCTGCTTCAATCTGCCCATTGGCTATGTGGCAATTTAGCTTATAAAAGTGACAGGACGACTTCAAGGAAGTGAGTCTGTGGCGCGCGGGGAAACCTTGCTTTGTGCCTGTGTGCCTTGAAGCTTTGTTTCGTAGAAGAGGTTGGCTTATGAATTCACTTGGTGTGTCACGCTTTTTAAAACTTTTGACTCTATAACTTCTCAAACAAATTGGCCAGGAAAAAAAAAAAAAAGTACCACAAGCAGATATACCTTTGCTAGTAAGTTCATCAAAATTTGTAAGCTCACTCTTTTTTACCCTTAACTTTTTATTCAAACTATTCTGCCTTGTTAAGATAATCTCTATATTCTTGGACACTCACCAGAGGAAGAAGTAAAAAGAAACTTGAGAATAAAAGGTATGTTTGCACCACACACTCAAGGGCGCCATTCGCCATAAGCTACACATCCACAAGAGCCAGCACGCAATGGTGTTTTTGCCCAAGAACTTCTTGGTTTAAAGTTCTCCTGTCATTACAATAAAATCTAATGCCCCTGACTTAGGTGAAGATGACATTTAACCACCGTGTAGGACCAAGTCTTTGATTAGCTAGTGATCATCAATCTGGGTTGAATATCTGCAGTGCTATTCTGAGGCTGCGTTTCTTTACATGGAAGGACCCAGAATACACCTGCTGGGCTTCTGAATAATACAAGGCCACAAGTCCAAATTTCAGCATGCCAACTTCCGGAAGAGAGGAGAAAAGGAGTTGTGATTATCTCTCATTGTCTATACTTATAATAGCAGATGGCCATAACTCAGCAAAAAAAAAAAAACACACACACAAAAAAAAAAACACAAAAAAAACACACGACATAACAGCGCTCTCTTCCCTGTCATTCTTTCAAAACTGTGAGCTGGGTGGAGATCTACAGGAGGTAATAGATGTCCCCTTCACCTCCTGCTGAGTATGGGGAGCAATTCCTATAAGCATACCCATAGAGTGATCCCCATGTTGTGTCTTTCTGTGAGTGACTATTCGCCAAGTCTCGGCTATTCAGGGAGAAGGCCTGTTGTATTCCCGGTAATTTTCATTCTGTGTGGCCTTCATACTCTATCATCTTCACATGCTGCCTGCTATTTCTGGTTGTGCCATTGCTAGGGTGACAGAAAGAAGCATTACCCATCTGCACCCCCTTCCCACCAGCTGTGCCAATGGCACTTCAAGCAGGACTGCTAGAGTAAGTCCTCCATCAACTTCCACTTCCCAAAGCTGTCAGCCCAAGATGATGTATCTACAAAGGGATTTCAGAGCTTTATAAGCAAATAATGCCTCCTCCAAAGCACATATTAACTGAGCAAACAATACGCCTTAATTCAGTATGTTCATTTGCATATTTACACAGAAGCCCCTGCTGCTTATTTGCCTACGATAATGAAAGTGCATCCAAGAAACCTTCTCCACTGGAGCTTAAGCACACAGGCAGAAACATGATGGGTTGATTTAAAGTTTTAATCTTTTTCTTTTTCTGTGGGGAAGAGTCATCATTCAGATTAATTTAGATAACCCATAGTATCTTGTAAAAGAGGGGGTTGCCCAGGATAGAAAATGTTTTTCTTTACAGTGCTGCTGACTTATTTCAGTATGTCCTGCCAAATTTTCTTCAGACTGCATTGAGGTTAAAAACACCTGTAGAAAGACAGGAATCCTAATGATATGAAAAGTTGTGAAGTTCAACAGTTTTGTAGGAACATGAAGTCTTAACATTGGAAAATAGACTGATAAGATATCTCTACTCCCAACTGTCCTCAGAACAAATGGTTACTCACAAACACCCTGGGTAACTAGTTAAGAGCAGCATTGACAGAACTCATCTTTCTAGATTTTCCACAACCTTAAATTTTTTCAACAAAATATTCCTGAAGATGATTTCTGTAGTGCATTCTAAACAGACATGCCTTTCAAATACTTTTAAGATAGATAAGCAATAGAAGTAATCAGATCTTCAACATTTTTTTCCCTCAGGTAAAATGAGCTCAGTTTATCATAAAAATCATTAGTTGAATTAAATGGAGAAAGACATCAAGAATAGAAAGAAAGAAATAAAACATTTTATTTGCACACTAAATGATTGTGAATGCAGAAAATCATAAGGAATATACAAAAAAGCCACTACTAAACCTAAAAAGTAAATTTAGTAAAGTTTATAAAGTCAACACACACAAAAATTACTGTGTTTCTATACACTAGTAACAAATAATTGGAAAAGGTAATTTAATTTAAAAATCAATATTATTTCAATGGTATTGAATATCAAAACAGTGTGGTTTTAAAATAGGTATGACCAAATAGAATAATAAAAAAGAATTGAATGTTCAAAAAAAGACCCATGGCATATCTGATGAATATGTTTTAAACAAAAATTCAAAGCAAATCAATAGAGAAAGAAAGGTATTTTCAACAAATAGCACTGAAAAATCTGTTTAAATATGTGAAAAAAACAAAAATAAAATTTTGACACTTTCCTCACCATGTACAAATTTGATTTGAGATGAACACAGAGCTGAACTTAAAATTAAAATCGTAAAGGCTGTAGAATAAAAAAATTTAAAGAATATGTATATGACTTGGGGCAGAAAAATATTTTTTTAGAAACACAAGTACTAACTTTATCAAAATTTAAAACTCATCCAAAGATACCATTAAGAAAATTAAATAGAAAGCTACATACTGGAAGACAATACTTATAATGCTCCTACTTGACAAAGAATTTAGATCCTAAATATAAATAAATCATTGATAAAACATTTTAATGGAAAAATTTTGGAATTCACTTTACAAAGGAGAGACAGAATGGCAAATAAGCACATGAAAAGTTGCTCAACATCCTTAGTCATCAAAGTTTGCAAATTAAAACCAGAATGAGGCGATACTTCATAAGCACTAGAAGAACTAAATGAAAAAAACTCAGAAAATGGTAATAGGGGTGTACAATGGCACAACCTCATTGGAAAACTGTACAGCAGTGTCTTAAGTTAAACATACACCTACATCATCATCTATTCTATCCTAAAGTATTTACCAAAGAAATGAAAACATGTCCACACAAAGACTTGTTCAGAAATATATAATGCAGCTTTATTAATAATGGTCAAAAAGTATTTTAAAATCCCACAGACTATCAACAGAAAGAAAAATAAACAAAAATGTGGTATATCATGTAATTAACTACTGATTCATGCAAAACATGAATTAACCTCAAAAACATCAAGAGAGTCTCTTCAATAAATGGTGTTGGGAAAATTGGACAGATACATGCAAAAAAAAAAAAAATAGACCACCAACTTACACTATACACAAAAATAAACTCAAAATGGATAAAGAACTTAAACATAAGATGGGAAACCATAAGAATACTAGAGGAATCCACAGGCAGCAAAATCTCAGACATATGCTGAAGAATTTCTTCAGCAATACTGCTCCTAGGGCAATGGAAACTAAAGAGAAAATAAACAAATGGGACTACATCAAAACAAAAAGCTTTCACACAGAAAAAGAAACAATCAACAAAACAAGAAAGTCCACTGCATGGGATAATATTTGCCAATGTTATTACAAATGAGGGTTTAATCTCCAACATTTACAGTGAACTCATAAAACTTAACAAAAGAGAGATAAACAACCCAATCAAAAAATGGGCAATGGACCTAAATAAAATTGTTTCGAAAGAAGACAGAAGGAAGGCCAAGAGACACATGAAAACATGCTCAAAGTCACTAATCATCTGAGATACGCAAATCAAAATGACAATGCAGTACCATCTCACAACGGTCAGAATGGCTATCATCAACAAATGATAAATGTTGGCAAGGAGGCAGAAAAAATTGAACCCTCTTGCACTGCTGGTGGGAATGCAGACTGGTGCAGCTACTGTGGAAGACAGTATGGAGTTTCCTCAAAAGACTAAAAATGGAACTCCCATTTGACCCAGTGATCCCTGTTCTAGGAATATATCCTAAGAAACTAGAAACACCAATAAAAAAGAATATATGTACCCCTATGTTCATAGCAGCACAATTCACCATAATTAAGATTTAAAAATAGCTTAAGTGCCCATCAGCAGATGAGTGGATTAAAAAACTGGTACATCTACGCAATGAAACACTACACAGTAGTAAAAAAAAAAAAAAAAAAAAAAAAATAGAAGGGATTATTGCCATTTGCAACAGCTTGGATGGAACTGGAGAGCACTATGCTATGCTAAGTGAAATCAGCCAGTTAGAGAAAGATAAATATCACATGATCTCACTCATTTATAGAAAATAATGAACAACATAAATGGATGAACAAAAACAAATCCAGAGACAGAAAAGTATCAAACCTCAGAGGGAAAGTAGAGAAGGGTGGAAGTAAGGGGGAGAGATCAACCAAAGGACTTGTATGCATGCATATAATCCTAACCAATGGACACAGACACCAGGGGAGTTGAGGGCATGAGTGGGGAGGGGGCAGGGATTGACTAGAAGGAGACTCAATAGAACTTTCTGGAATGGTGGAAATATTTTATATCTTGTTTAGGTTGATGGCCACATGACCAAATGATGGTCACATTTGTCTAAACTCATTGACCTATACCTTTAAGATTTGTGTATTTTGCTGTATATATTGACCTCAATAAAAAGAAAAGAAAAATAATCACATAGAAAATCAGGCTCCATTCTTATTGTCCATGCCCCAAAACTTAAAGTTGCATATCATATCTAATAAAAAAGTTATATGCAAATTGACCATCACTCCAACACAAGATGGCTTCCCCCATGTGGACATAAGATGGCCACCATAAGATGGCCAGTAGGGGAGGGCAGTTGGGAGGGACCAGGCCTGCAGGGGAAGGCAGTTAGGGGTGACCAGACCTGCGGGAGAGGGGGGCGGGGGGAGTTAGGGGCAATCAGGCTGGCAGGGGAGTGGTTAGGGGGTGATCAGGCTGGCAGGCAGAAGCAGTTAGGGGCAGTCAGGAAGGCAAGCAGGCGAGCAGTTGGAAGCCAGCAGTCCTGGATTGTGAGAGGGATGTCCGACTGCCCATTTAGGCCCATAGGATCAGGCCTAAACCGGCAGCCAGACTTCCTTCCAGGGTTCCCAGATTGGAGAGGGTGCAGGCTGGGAGTGTGATTCATGCACACTCCCATGCATGAATTTCATGCACCAGGCCTCTAGTATAATTTCTTATTAATAATATATTTAATTACTCACTGAAGACTTCCTATATATTAGGAAACTTTTTAGGTAAGCATATTTAAGGGATTTTCCTCATTTTATCTTCATGGTAACCATATAAAGGCACATTTTTTATCATCACCCCATCCCCAACTTTACATATGAGGAAACTGAGGTTCAGAGAGATTAAGTAATTTGCTCAGGATCACAGAGCTAATAGATAAAGACAAATTTGTACTTACCTATATTGCTCTTATATTGTGGTGGCAGAATGTAGAGGAAAACGATCAGCCAGCACTCTGAGGGAGGATTATTTCGCAGATCTGCTAGTCCAGGGGAATTCCTGATCCAAAGCCTGAACTAAAGTCGTGGAGAGGCTCTGACCTATATAGCTCCTCCTGTGGCGGGCCCCTGAGGGTCCCTGCAGCTCCGCCCAAGCCAGCTGTGGAGAGGCCCTGGGGTTAGCCTCTGCAGCTCTGCCCAAGTCAGTCAGAGTGGGGAAGTAAGACTAAGGTTTTAACCAGTTACTGAACTAGGTTGCAAGCTCCCCCATCCCCCATTTTTCTTTTCATATTTAAGATCTGAAAATTATCTGAAAAGCACTCTTTTGGGGCTTTATATTAGTTTAATATCTATGCTTAAATTGATGAGAAATCTTGATCAGAAAAAGATATATTGTCGGTGAAAAGATTAAGAAAAATAGCATGTATAAGTTTAGTTAATTTAGGGTAACAGTCATGGTGATAAGAATAGCTAAGATTTGCCGGGACCGGTTTGGCTCAGTGGATAGAGCGTCAGCCTGTGGAGTGAAAGGTCCCGGGTTCGATTCTGGTCAAGGGCATGTGCCTTGGTTGCAGGCGCATCCCAAGTGGGGGGTTTGCAGGAGGCAGCTGGTCGATGTTTCTCTCTCATCGACGTTTCTAGCTCTCTGTCCCTCTCAATTCCTCTCTGTGTAAAATCAATAAAATATATTATATATATAAAAGAATAGCTAATATCTAAGGAGCACTAACTATATGACAGACATCGCCAAAATACTTAATTCATTAAATCCTCACAATGACTCTATAAAGCAGGTATTATTACAGAAGAGGAAACTGAGGCAGGGAGCGCTTCAGTCATTTGGTCAAGGTGCATAGCAAGTAAGGAGCCAACATCAGCTACTTATTGGAGAAGAAAAGACAAAATAAAGAGAAGGAATCTGGAGGGTGCCTACGTTCCTGAAAATTCAAAATGAGATGTTATCTCCCAAGAACACAGTTGAAAACTGGCTATGTTAAGAGTGTCAGAATGAAAACAGCCACAAGCGAAGTGAGTAGAGAGTAAGCAGGGAGAGAGTAAGCACACAAGCTCCAGCTGCATTCTCCTTCAGGGAAGGTCGTACAAAGTGCCTGGGAGGGATTCGTGCATAGAATAAAGGATGCTCCCACAAGAGGCTGGTCTTGGTTGTACACTGTGATTGAATTCTCTCTGCCTGGGAGGACTTCTGAGGTACCAGAGAGTCACTGTAGCTCAAACTGACTTGGCCTTAGGCTTTAATGTAAAGCAACTAGATATACGCGGTTGTGTGTAACTTCGCGTGTTTTACTGGGACCTGTGCCGCAGGAAGTGAACTCCCAGTGGAGGGAACAGAAAAGCACTTGCTCCCTGTAGGGCAACTGGACAGTTTGGACGTGCAGCTGCCAGGACTCTCCCCCTGCACTCGCCACCATGGAGGCAACTGGAAGCCACTCCGTGGGGTGAGGAGAGGTAGAGATGCAGGGAGCAAAGATGAACACGAGCGTGCCTGTCATTGTGAGATGATGGAATCATCTCAAACTCACAATTTTGAATCAAAAAAGCAAATGTTGCAAAAACCTGCCTTCGTAAGATACCAAACAGGTGATTCCCCATGAAGCTCAGCTCCGCCCCTGCCTCCCAGGGATGAATTATTATCACATCTCTGAGGGGTGGCATTTAGCAGGAAGCTGGGACCAAGCCCCGGATCACTCCTAGTAGCTGAGCAAGAGGACAGATGAGCTTAAGTCTCTTCCTCACCGTTTACACTAGGTTGCAGCTGAGGAAGAGGCATCAGCTCAGTAGGCAGCCTTGCTCAGCTTTCTTGCTGCAAAAAATATTGGGGAATGTAAGGATCACTGGTTTACTTTAGATTTGTTTCTTATACACTAGCAGAGAACTGGTAGACTGGAGTCACATCCATAGGTAAATATTTTAAATATTAATAGGCTGATAGCATATGCTCTAAGAATAGAATTGGAAGAAAATACATCTAATGGCAGGCATTAGAAAATGAGAGAAACTGCTTTCACCAGGTTTTTGTGGTTTGTTGTGTTTTTTTTTGGGGGGGGGGAGGGGCTAAGAAACAATGGTTTCTAGTACATTGTTTTTTATTTCTCTGTGTTTCTTGACTTCATAGAAATTCATGTCTTGAAAAAGCACTCAATGATGACAATAATGAGAACAATTCAGTGCATTCTGCCTTGATCACTGCAGAAATGAAATGATACTACGTACCTTAATTATCTGCTAACCACTAGAAGTATCTGATGTAGCCAGGTATATCTTTAATACAAAACATATGAGTGTTTTCTCTGTAAAATGCTAATACATATATATAATGTGACACTGGAGGTGGCATGGTAATTAAGGGTATAATTGCTGTAATTACTGATGGAATTACTCATATTCCTCTATGCTACTTTTTCTAATTATCTTGGCTTAATGAAGATGCGTATTTTTGCATTGAACAGGATGTGGCCACATTTGGCTTTCTGCCTGGGATGATGTACAGTGTCTGTCCCTTGAATGATCATAGAGCAAAGGGGTCACCACTTGTTTGCAGGGAGAAGGGGTTTCAGAAACACAACAGGCAATTGAAATGCATGTCATGAACATCCTGCAAAAAGCTCACAGATGGGTTTCATTGGAAGAAATATAACAGTAGGGGGGACATTATCCTAGAAGGAGCCCAATAGCTTTACAGTCTTCAGACTTTAATGAGAATGACTTGTAAAAATAGTACAGAGGTTTCATACTGTTTGTCCATTCTTAGCCCAGTCCCCAACTCAAAAACGGATTCAAACAGCTCCATTGTTCCTGGTTTTTCTACCCTCTTTATCACAAGAATGAGGCCCAAAAGATTGGTACTTTAAACGTTCTGAAAATTGAAAGACTTGAAAGAAACCTACTGTCTGTCTTTTTACTTCATGTATTTTAAATGCATGGAAATCTAACTGGCAGGCTATACTGCTTATTTATTCATTTATCAGCCACCTGGACAGAGGTTAAATAGATACCCATTGAATAAAGACTTTACAGTCACTCAAAATATGTATCTAATAGATTCCATTTATTCTAGAAGTAAAAGGTATTTTGTAAATTCAGATGATTATTGGTATCGTGCTACTTGGCACCACCAATCAAAAGAGCTATAGTATTTATTAAATCTATGAAAACCTTATAGAAGGAAAACACAACCAAAACCCGGAAAATTATCTTGACTGGATCACTCAATAATTCCTAAGTTCTGCTTTCAGAACCTGTATGAGTTTCCTACTGCTGCTGTTAACAAGTTACCACATTATTGAAACAATTCAAATTCTTTACTTTACAGTCACCAAGGTCAGAAGTCTAAACTGGGTCAAGAGAGCTCCATTCCTCCTGCAGTTCTGGGAAAGACTTTGCCACCTTGCCTTTCCAGCTTCTAAAAGAGGCTCATCGCTGGCTCATGGCATCACCTCCTCCGCCTCTGCATCTCCTCCAACCATCCTGCCTCATGCGCCATGGACCCTAGTGATTACATTGGGCTCATCCAGATAATCCCAGATAATCTCCCTCTTAATCACATCTGCAAAGTCCATTTTGACAAGTAAGGTAACAAACAGGTTCTAAGGATTAGAAAACGAACGTTATGAAAGTCAATAAGCAAAAACCTCATTTAAAATGAAGTCAGGAGGCTAGAAGATAGAACTCTCAAGCCCCTGTCACTCAACACACACTACTGACCCCAACAGGAAGTGCTGTACCTGCATTCCAACAGGCAGTGATACTACTTTAATACTCATGGGGAGGACAAAAAGATTCTTCCCTGCCCAGTAACAGCTAAGCCAATGGGAGACTGCCATAACTCAGCCAATGGAAAGCCGCTATACTTTGAACTTTCTTTTTACAACAGCCCCTCCTATGTTCATTTAAAAAAAAAAAAAAAGTGTTCCTCCTTTTTTGTTTCTCTGGACTAACAGGTGGTTCACCAATAGATCACATGTCCTGAATTGCAATTCTTTGTTCTAAAATAATCTCATTTTGCTTGAGATATAGCTGCCTATCTATCTGTTAAAGATCAGCATCCTTGACAGATTAAAAATAGCGGCAGAATAAGTGACTGCTGCTTGGACATGCTCCCAGAAACAAACTGGTATTACAACCAAAATACAAAAAAACAAACAAACAAACAAACAAAAAACTTTCTGAATAATCAAGGGAAAACTCACAGAGAGACCCTTGACACCAAGGACTGAAAGTAGAGGCCTCAGAGAGACTGTTTTTCTTGAAATATTAATGTTTATTGCATGTGTAAGGTTTGATGCGCAGGAAGCTGTCCACTAAGGAGTTTTAAAGTAAAGTTTATTCCCCAGTAATGAATGGGACTCATTAAGGAGGAAGAGAAATCATAATTGAAGGAGTTGGGAGGGGGAATGGACCCAGCCAGGCTGCCACCTGGACATGAGGATCAGCATCACGTGGCTGGTCTGGGGGTCTTTTTAAGGGGAAGAACAGGAAGGGGTGGGCTCCAGGACACTTTGGCAGGTGCTGATTGATGGCTCAATGTTTTGGAGATGTCTCTGTGACAGATGCCAGTAATGTCATAACTCCACCCACCAGTTGGGAGAAGGGAGAACCTTATAGCATGTAAAAAAAAAAAAAAAATAAGTTAGCATTGTTGAAGGCCCATTATTTTGCAAGGCCTCTTTTTAATTTAAAATTGGAGGAAGGGCAATCCTTTGCCTCTACTTCTTTTAGTTTACTTTTTTTTTTTAATCAACAGCTTCTGAAAGAAAGCCAATTACTACTTTTTTTTCCATAGAGGAAGAATAGCAAAAGGAGATACTCATGGGTTTTTTTTGTTTGTTTGTTTTTTAATAATTCATCATTTATTGTTGGTGCCCCTCGTTCAGGCATTATAATGCTGGGGTTCTTTTCCCATCCTTACAAAGGGTCAGCATTCTGGAGAAATGGACTGTGCGCGTGTAGATTATTAAGAAGTCCAGCCAAGACCGGTTTGGCTCAATGGATAGAGTGTCGGCTTGGGGACTGAAGGGTCTCGGGTTCGATTCTGGTCAAGGGCATGTACCTTGGTTGCGGGCATATCCCCAGTAGGGGGTGTGCAAGAGGCAGCTGATTGATGACTCTCTCTCATCGATGTTTCTAACTCTCTATCTCTCTCCCTTCCTCTCTGTACAAAATCAATAAAAATATAAAATAAAATAAAAATAAATAAAAAGAATCTGGATGTTAAAAAGAAGAAGAAGAAGAAGAAGAAGAAGAAGAAGAAGAAGAAGAAGAAGAAGAAGAAGAAGAAGAAGTCCAAAGACAAAAGATAGTTTTGAAAGGCATTAGGGGTCAGAGAAGTTTCAGCTAAAGGGAACTGAAGACTCTTAAGTTCTTCAGATCTTAGAACTGAAGTCTAAGGATCTCGTGCTTTTATTAAGCACAATTTGTCCCAAGGCAAGGTGGAAATATACACTTCAAAGGGTAAAGTATCAAAGGGTAGAATACAGAAGCATTATCAGTTTGGGGAATAGCCTATAGCTGTTCAGGTGTTTGGCCAACAGGAGGCAATAAAATGCCCTGATCTTTCTGGCAGCAGACAATCATTCTATTCAGGTTTGGGGGAAGTGCTGTTTAGCCATTTCCAACAGGTAAACTACATGTGTGGCTCACCCTTGTTGAGTCTCCCAAGTCCCATCAACATTTTAACGGAACTCTTGTAATTATTACATGCTGGAATCAGTTCTCAGCAATTTATGTCTATTCAAATCTCTTTGTTCACTTAATGACATCATAATGAAGAAACATAAAATTCAAAAATGTGCAGATGTCATGTGAACAAGCCCTCACCTAACAAAACAAAACAAAACAAAACAAAACAAAACAAAACAAAAAAGCTTCTCTGAGTTAAAGGACTGCACGGAAAAAGAGCACCCAAATTTGAAGCCACGCCTCCAGGCCTTTCTTTTCAGGGCTCTTTCACCTGTTCCAAGTAGTCTCCCCAGGTGAATAGATGGAAATGATCTGTATTTGGCTCATCAATTGTTCAATTATAAATGAGTGCTTCAGAACTTTCTATGGTGTATGACTACAGAATAATGCTTCTGGCATAGTTCCAGTTAAAGAGCCAATTTTTCATTGCACCAAAATATATTGTACTAACGAAACAATTTGACCAAAAACAATTTAATCAATTCATGTTCTTTATATATTGTCTGAGAAAATAAACATCCTCCTGTTTTTTAAGTTTGTTAAGAAAAGTTAACTTTTTAAATTGATACTAGAAATCTTTAATCATTATGAAGGGTGTTCTTTTTTTCTCTTTTCTTAAAAGTAAAATTGACTTCAAAATTCCTCACAAAAGATAACTATTTGGTTTTATCTGAAAAACAGTGGTTCTTTAAATTTAAAAAATTTTCATTGAGCTTGCTGCAAAGCAAAATTTCTTAATAGTACTCAACCAACTTGTGAAATATTTTGATCTTATATAAGCTTTCACTGATTCCCAGCAACAGCATTTTGACAAACAAGTTTAGCATTGAAACCAACAGTTGCAATTCTGTAGAAAGTTCTCTCTTTTTCATTTTAATAACATTTCTGCACAAATTCCAAAATGATAGGGTGCCTGTTATTCTGAGTCCAATGTTCATTACTCATGTCTGCTTGGGCATTATTGGATGTATACTTTGGAATAAAGAGGGCTTTTACAATGTCTAATATGATGTCCTTTGTAATCTGTTATTAGCCTGTGCGTCGCCTTGCCAGTTAATCATCCCATTATAGATTCTGAAAACCTGACAACCCAAAGGGATTGAAATGCAGTGTGCTACAAGATTAGAAATAGCTACACGAAAATGAGGGAAAACAAATGCTGTAGATTGGCACATAAAATAAAGGCTTCATAAAATGTTTGTTCTAGAGATCTCTCAATACTTTTACCATAAAAGAAACAAAGGCAACAAACAAGAAAGAAGACAGGAGACCCTTGAACTTGACCACGGATACGGAATAAAAACTAGGAGTTTGTACAGGAAGCTATCCAATATAATTGAAAATCAAATTAATATATACATCAGTTCTCTATTTACCTGCCCTGTCATTTGAGAGCAGAAAAGACCGATACATTTCTCCAGGCATCCCCAGAAGTGCACAACGCCATTTATCTCTCCTTGTTTGTGTGCCATGGTTGGTCCTCTTGCTTCTGCGTACTTTGCTGCCATCTCCAGGAAGCTGTGATGATGAGAACAGCCCAACCGGGCCCATTGTTATTGCCCTAGAAAAATGTTCTAGGATTTTTCAAAGCGATTGCTGCATGTGAAAGCATCTTTAACAGAAAAATCTTTGGAAAATCAAAATGTTTGCAGCTATCGATGACTATTAGATCACAAATACAATTATCTATTGGTTATTTATTTGGAAATAAAAGTCACACTTTAAAAGGAGAGTTCCATTAGCAAAATGCCAAATTCAGAATAAATCCCATCAAAGTAGCAGGTCTAATTTCCACAGTTAAAGATAATAGAAAAAAATAGTTTGTCATGAATATCTTTATTGCTATAACAATCCAAAGAATTAATGGCAAACTGCTCTGCTCTCAATATGTTAAATTGCTATAAATTCAAATCCCTTTTCAGGGAATGAGTTCTTTAAAAAAGACAGCACATACTGAATTCCATTTGTGAGTGACTATAAAAGAGGGTCATAAAAATCTAAAGGCAGGGATTCATATTTTTCCTAAAAAACATCCTAAATCAAGGGACAGGGGAGTTCTAAGACTTTAAACTTCTGCCATTAGGGTGGTTACTACCCGAACAGACGCCCTTGGCTCCATGTAAAGAAAAAGAAAACAATTCGTATGGCCCTCAGGCAAGGTTTAGGATACTTCCCAGCAACAAACACACAGCAAGTGCACTGAGGTTCAGTGTCATGTATTGATACAACAAGGTGCAGCTCTGTTCACAGTGTCAGTGTACTGAACACCAAGGACACAACTGATAACATGCTCTGACCTTGATTTCCTCTGCTTGATCAAGAATATGCAATATTATAAATAATTGCATAATTCCTTATAATATTGATAGCATCTGATGTATGAACAATGCATATCAAAATTTAAGATAAACTGAAGACCATACACTAATCCTTAGACACTCTGATAAAAGATAGATCCTAAATGCCCAATAGAAAAGGATAGATCTTTTGTATATATTTGATGAATTCTTAATATGTAAAGTCCAGATAGTCCATGCTTAAAATTAGAATGTCTGTCAT
This sequence comes from Pipistrellus hanaki, assembly GCF_964339955.1. Classification (NCBI taxonomy): domain Eukaryota; kingdom Metazoa; phylum Chordata; class Mammalia; order Chiroptera; family Vespertilionidae; genus Pipistrellus; species Pipistrellus hanaki. Next base: position 39,133,730 of record NC_140507.1, on the reverse strand, counting down.
CTTCCACCCTGCTGAACTGCGTGCAGTATCTTTTAAACCAGGAACAGTTTCTTATTTATCTGTAACTTTCACTCCTAGCAAATAGTACAGCACCATAGATGATCTCTAATTGTTTGTTGAACTGAACTGAATATAATAAATATGTCACTAAAGGTTATTCAGCTCAGTTGGTGTGGCTCAGTGGTTGAGTGTCAACCCATGAACCAGGAGGTCATGCTTTAATTCTGGTCAGGGCTCATGCCTGGATTTCAGGCTTTATTCCCAGCAGGGGACGTGCAGGAAGTAGCCAACCTATGATTATCTCTCATCACTGATGTTTCTATCTCTCTCTCCCTATCCTTTCTCTCTCTGAAATCAATAAAAACATATTTTAAAAGGTTACTCATTGATGATGGTTTATAAATCTTATAAAATAACATTTTCTGATTCTTGGAATGACTGTCATCATTTTTGAAGCATATTACTATATCTTTGGAGAAAAGTTAGAACACAGTAGAGTTCTCCATGGAAATTAAACCACTGCCAATGTGGAAATCAATGTGAGGGTAGTACAAAGTTAACGTTAATAGTTTTATAAAGCTTTAAAAACTGAATGTTAGTTATATTTGACACTTTAACTTCTATCCTAATTAATTAACTAATTAAATAAAAATATTAAAAATATCTAACAATTGACTGAATTTATTTGAAAAGAATAAAGGTTAAAAATAAACCATCATAAGAAAAAAATCAACAGGGAGAATGAGTCAGCCAATTAAAGATCCTTTTATTTCCCAGGACCCAGAAAATAAACCAGTTAGAATTAGGTAAGAGATGCCATTCCAGAACAGACCATATACAATAGGAACATACAAATAGGAGTCAATTATTACTGTGCATACAAATTAGAGAATACCCAAAAGAAAGACGACTTTACCACAAGACCTCAGTATTTTTTTTCTTTAGAATAAAAGACTGATGGCTCATAAATTTGAAAACTATACAAACTGGGTTTGCCATAAACATCAAAGTCAAATTTACTTTATAAACATAATGGTTACATCACCCAAACAGACTAGGACAATGAGCAATTCTTAAGGTCCATACTATTTTTTCTATCCTGTGTCTTTAGACTGGACCAAAGATATGGATGTCAGTTCCACTCACTATAAATTAATCTAAAATGTAATTGGGCTGAAATCGGTTTGGCTCAGTGGTAGAGCGTCGGTCTGCGGACTGAAAGGTCCCAGGTTCGATTCCAGTCAGGGGCATGTACGTTGGTTGCGGGCACATCCCCAGTAGGGGGTGTGCAGGAGGCAGCTGGTCAATGTTTCTCTCTCATCGATGTTTCTAGCTCTCTATCTCTCTCCCTTCCTCTCTGTAAAAAATCAATAAAATATATTTTTTTAAAAATAAATAAAATAAAATGTAATTGGATGCTTAGCTGTCAGTTGTCCAAAGAACAACTTTTCCTATAGCTCTTTCAACTACATAGGATTCCAGAAATGGGCCCATGTTGAATAAATGAGGGAAGTGGCCTGTCCTGTTCCAGTTTGGTTATTAGCCTCCATCTCATTAAGCACAAAACAGAAGAAGAGGCAGTGGCTACCTACTCTTGGGTTTTGTTATGGTGGCCCCAACTGGCTAAAACACGACAGTAAGACATATTTACTTTATTAAGACATAAATTAGGTTATCTAATGACTTATCCCCAAAATACATCATTACTATTCAAAATCTGACCAGATTCAGACTTTCTGTGGGTCTTTGGAGAGTGCCAGCACATGTATTAATTTTGTGCTATTCAATTAATCTGAGAGTTTGGCCTTTTTTTTTTTTTTTTTTTTTTCTCCCAGAAAAAGGGCTATCTTTGGGTTCCTCTGTTGTTAATGACAGATTCTTAGAGACAAAACCTTGGTCAAACAGTTTTCTTTGGCTGCATTGCTCTATTTAAGAATTCTCTCCTTTTTCCCAAAAGAACTTTGTGGAGAAGCACAATTGCTACCATAATTTTGCTGTTCTTTCCCCTCAGCTTTCTGAGTTAAAGTTGTACCATGACCAGCTTTATTATAGACTATTTGGTTCTGAGTTCTAATTCATGGATTTTATTTTTAATATAAGTATAAACCTCTACTGCATAAAATGCTGTTTAAAAAAAGGCGTGATCAGAATCAGGAATTTGCAAGGACTACAACCTGATATAAGGATTTGCTATAATTTTTTAAATATTTTCATGGTCCTTTGACGTTTCAGAGTATTTGGAGGCAAATTATTTCATTTGGTATGCATAATAACCTTGAATCATGTATTATCCCTATTTAAAAAGGGAACACAAACCCTACTCTTAATTTCCATGGTTCAACTAAAAAAAAAGCTGAAGCTTTTAAAAAGATTTATTACAAATTAGGGTGTAGCAGAAGGGTAAATATGACCACCTCTCCTGAGTTGCTACTGGGTACTCCCCAGAGACACAGGGCCACCCAGATTCAAGGGATGGGGAAATATACCTCACCTCTGGAAGAATTTGTTCTACAATCCGTGTCTGGTCACAATTATTTACAATCCTTGAATGTGCTATATTTGCCACACCCTTTTAAGATCTAAAAAAGTATCTTCCAATCACAGCATCGGGCTCAAAATCCAAAATGTAGAATTTGTACCCATATTTGTCACTGTATTTTTTTCAACTTCTAACCCTTTTGCTTTGCCTCCCACTTTTTATCCCGTTCTGTGAGCTAATATTATTTGTCTGGTATAACCTTAAGAATCTTCTGCTCAGAAATGTATTATGTTCTCTGAAGCCATCCTGCTTCCCTGTCTCTTGGGAAAGGGAAGTTGGGGGAAGTGGGGGATAGGAGAGGGAGGATAAATAAAGATATTTGGTGTTTGTTTTTTGACGAAATTATTGGTGTCTCACTTGACTTGAAGACATTTCAGTTAATGCAAGTTTTATTTTAACATAATTGCATTAATCTTAGCCAAAACCAGTTACTTCATACCAATTTCCATCCTCTCCACAAAGTCCATCAGCCTGGCTCCAGCCATTTAAATGCCTGGGTTTCTGAAACGTGAACCTTTTCAGGCTGACACCTTAATTGAAGTTCAGCTGGTTGCTTCTGGTACAGTTGCTTTGAACTTCATGGAGAGTTGGTCCTCTGATCTCCCTTCTTACCCATGGGGACTGAAACTGTAATTCTACTTATCCTTATCACCACCTTGAGAAGTTCTACTTTGCTCATCTGATTTTCTATTTCTAATCCTAAATCTTGACACTTTTACGAATATTAATTAGTATGCAACATTGCACTGCAGCACTATGCAAAAATGAGGATTGTACAAAAAGACTGAATCACATTATTTAAATCAAAAAGGTTCAGATAAGATCTATAAAGGAGAAATAATCCTAAACTGTCACCATTCGGTTTTATTGAGAGTATGGCACTAGAGGTAAATACTGTTCAAGGAGTAGAGGGGATTATGTGATTTGCTCTGGAAAACCAGTAATGCTTCTGGCTCCTATGGTCACACTTAGTGTACCAGTTGCTCTGTTTTTTATTCTAATATGAATGCAAATAAATACTTTGGAAGAAATGTCTACTCTGGGCTTTTGCTGATCATAATCACAAAAGTGATCAACTAGAACAGAGAAAATTAAAAAGTTTAAGAAAGTTCATTAATTTTAGGAAGAATGAATATTGTGAATACCTAAAAACTTTCCTTAATGGAAAATGGCTTTGAGTTAGAGAAGCATTAGAGTGAAATTACTATTCCCTCCTACTCTGCTTTCACACTGTATGATAAATTATACCCAGGTTAGCTGTGCTGGTCAATTTCCATTTTTTAGGTATTTTTTTTTTGGAGGCCATTGCTATTCAAAGTCAGCTTATCATTTGAACTGCCTATTCACTATTTTTCTTCTCTCTCTCTCCTCCATTCTCTCCCTCTCTCTTTCTTCCCATGCAATAGAGAAAATTTTTTAACTATCCTGAAATTTGGATATTCATTGCCATATTACTATTTAAAAGGCAACATATACACTAAGTGGCCAGATTATTATGATCACTGAACACATCATAATCTGGCCACTCAGTGTATAATCCTATTTAATAAAAGGCTAATATGCAAATTGTCCCCTCAACCAGGAGTTCGACCAGCAGGCAGGCCAGCCAACCACCCATGTCCCCTCCCCTGGCCAGGCTGGCAGGACCCCACCCATGCACAAATTCATGCACTGGGACTCATATATATATATATACTGAGTGGCCAGATTATTATGTGTTCAGAGATAATAATAATTTCCACTCAGTGTAAATGTGCTGGCCAAATGAACAGAGAAATATGAAAGGCTGTCAGTTGACAGGCAATAAATTAGTTGCTTAGTTCTACTTAAGTCACATAAAAAGAAGAAAACAAAAGGCGGACTACCAGTAGATTAAATGAATAGTTACATATATAATTAAATATATTCCCATGTTATCAATAATCTTTCCCCTGAGTAAACTGACTTTAGTTGAAACCTGTTTAGATTTGGGATCTCTAGGGATGAATGACAAATAAGGGTAGTGATTTTTCATCCTCTGAATCACTCAAGGAGCCATTGTGCTGTGGTACAATTTATCCCTTATTAAAAGACTTCCTAAAAAGTGAGTGAAAGGGTTGCTGATTTTTTTAGTTTTAGAAAATTTTATTATGGCAAACTTCACTTTCTGAACTTTAGTTTAATATTGTACTAAAAGGTAACAATGGAATAAATTATCTATGCATCTCATCTTATAAAAAGATTTCTCTATTCTGTTAAGAAGTTCCATTCCTTGGCTGGCTTTTTGATGCTTTGGGACCACTGGGAGGAGGGGTGGGGGGAGATAAAATATAGTATACATGTCTTTACTGTTGTTTCTGGAAAATTTACTGTTTTTTATGAAACCCAAAGAGTTTGTTGCTAAGATACTTATGGAAACAGAGGCATTATAAACTGCTAGTTTTTAACTTTTTTATTTATATTTTTCTCTAGCATGCTTAAAATATGCAGGGATGGGAGGAGGTGAAAGGATGCCATGGTTTAAGATTGCTGTTCCTTTTAGAGACCAAGTTTCAGGAAGAGAAAATGTAGACACGCAGGCACATTGTAAAGCCTGCCTGCTACCCCAGCAGCTCCTGTGCCATGGCCTACAATGGTTCCCAGGCACCTCATGTCATCCATTCACCTGCAGCATGACTACTGCATGCTAAGCATGTACCCTTGATTCTGAAAGAAAGATACACACCCTATCTGAAATATTGGAGGGTTTCAGGATGACATTCACATATTAATTGCCAAGAATGTAAACTAATATTCACCTCACTCTTCTTATCTATATGTATTCCCTTAGAACCTAGAGTCTCTTATGCACAGAAATTATAAGGTGCCTCCTGAATGTGTGGTCTTACATGGTAAATGCAATTTCCAAAAGCTTTAAATTTAAAGTCAAGGTGTACCTAAACCATTGGGGAAATCTGGCTCAATTTGTATGATCATTTTTCACCATATCACGTTATGCTTGGTCTCTCTGGAAATTTTCTTCTGAAGTACAGGCAAAGTTTCTGTCATTAGGAGTCTAGTGTTGTGTAAAGTCAGCAAATACATTTCAAACTTTAAAATGTGCATTAAAGGGATTATATCTGCAGCCAATAATTGCAATGCGACATAAGCCTTGAACTAATGGGCTCAAGGATAATGCTGGAGTGGTATCTGTAATACCTATTTGCTATAATATTGCATAACAGTTTTATGTAAACATGATCTCATGTAAGTGTTCATTTCATAGGGACTTCTGCTATCAATATTCAACCTAGTTAGTAACCAGAAACTGTCAATATGCCCTTCAAACCTTATGTTCTTGAGTGACAGGTTCCACTTCTCCAGTTTGTTATTTATTTGGTAGCTGCATTGATTTAAATTCTTTCTCTGCTTCTGCTTACATGTCTAGAGGAGAATGATATTAGCACAGACATTGTGACAAAGACACAATGAACAGCTTAAAGTGATCACTCTTGGATCAATTCGTAGGGTCAAGGGAAAATAGGGGGATATAAGACTATCAGGACATGTTTACTGCCATTCTTAATTACACCAAACCGATGGCCATGAATGTAATTCTCCAATTCAGCTAATATTTCCTTTTCAGATAATAAAGAACCCAATCCTGCCATTTAACAAACACTTCTTAGTACCTACTACATGCTCGCCAGGTTAAGTATCAAGAATGAAAAGAGGAGTAAGGCAAGCTTTTTGTTCACACAGACATGTTTTTAAAATAACCATACAAAATGGAGTGAGTACTAAAGTAGGAATCTGACTGTTTTGGATTTTTAATTTTTTGGGTTTTTTTTTTTATGTCAATAATAACTTCCTCCTGAGGAGAGCTTATAAAATTAAAATCCGCGATGGAATTGGGTAGATAATTTTAAACTGAACTTTAAGAGTTAAATTGTTTTTGCAAAATAGAGGGAAACGAATAGACAATGTAGGATGGAGGTCTTAGGATTGAGGTAGAGTAGAAATATACATGTATGACATCCTTGGCAATTAATATGTGAACCACATACATAATTTTTAAGTAATTGGTAGTCACATTTGTAGAAAGCAAAAATTTTAGCCCTCGCTGATTTGGCTGAGTGGATAGAGCATTGGCCTGTGGCCTGAAGGGTCCCGAGTTCGATTCTGTTGGGGCACATGCCTGGTTGGGTTTCATCACCAGTAGGAGGAGTTGCAGGAGGCAGCCAATCATGATTCTCTCTCACCATTGATGTTTCTATCTCTCTCTCCCTCTCCTTTCCTCTCTGAAATCAACAAAAATACTTTTCAAAGAAAAGCATAATTTTATAAAAATGAAATTAATTTTAATGATTTATTTAACTCAACATATCTAAAACATTGTCGTTTCAACATATAAATATTTTTAAAACTTATTAACAAGATATTATATGTTCTTTAAAAAAAAAAAGTCTTCAAAATTTGGTGTGCATTTTACACTTACAGCACATCTGATCTCAAACTAGCTCCATTTCAAGTGTCCAAAAGGCACCACAGATGGCCAGTGGTTAATATACTGGCCAGCACAGATCTAGTAGGTGAAAGGGGAAGTGACCAATGAGATGGTAGGAGCTAGTGTGCTATGTAATGTGATGTGATCTCTTCCTGTTAACCCCCATGATCATCAGTCAAGGCTACCATCCTCACAAATACCTGAGGTGAGAGATTGGTGTTTCAAATCATGATGAAGTTAACACAAACGTATTGATGTGATGTGGGTGTAAGTACAACAGCATATTTAGAGACAAGGAGGCATGAAAGAGTGTGAATAAACAGAGGAAGAAGTCTAAGAGTTGTTGTTAAGAGATGAAGCCAGAAAGATGTATTAGGGTGAGAATGAAATGGACTCTGTACATACAAAGAGCATTGTTTTTTGTGTTGTTGTTGTTGAACACACTAGGGAGAAAATATATGAGTAGGTTTCTATAATATTACTTGGATGTCCCATAAACATTTCAAATTCAATATAAAAATTTAACTCATCATTGAACCATTCCTTCAAACCCACCATTGCTATGCTTCTTAATTCCTCCTCCTCTTGTTTCCTCTCAAACCTACCTCCTCATATCCTGCAAGGCTAGTTACTCTTCTTACTCTCCACTTCCCTAACTCTATTTCAAGCTAACACCATCTGGAACTTAGATTATTACAACTGGTCTCCTTCTGCGAACTTGATTGTTTTTAATCCATTTCCCATAGGAAAATACTATTTTCCTAAAATGCAGTGCAAATCATAAAGTTTCCAGTTTGTCTCCTTCTTTTCTTAGGAGAAATTCCCAATTTCCTTCCTACAATTGGTTTAAAAGGCACTGAGGGGTATAGCTTTTCATTACTTCTCCAGCTTTACTCACCACATTTTCTTCTCACTCTTCACTTCAGTCATTAAACTTCTCTTAGTCCATCAAATGTGCCCACCACTTCAGAGCCTTTGGCAGGGGCTTTCTTCTGTATGAAACATATTCCCTAATTTTGTAGTCTTTATATACATAATCTTTTTCTACTAAATCTTTCCAACTGTCCTCAAGTACAAGTTAGATTGCTTTCATAAATCACTCACTAGTGCCCAGTATTTCTCCTATCCTAAGACTTAGCACTCTTTATGAATGTGAAAATTTCCCAGCAAAATAATTTCTCCACTAACAAAAAGAAAACCAATGTCTTTTCTCATTATATCTAGGGAATACCATACCTGGCATAGATTTAGATAGTCCATAAATGTTTGCTGAATGATTAATTTATATCAATATGTTGGAGCTTTAGAGAGACCAGAGGAAGGTGTCAAGTTAGGTTACTGTGATAATCTATAGTAGATCTTGACAACCTGAAATAAGGCAAGATAATGTATGAGGGATGAATGAAGTGTAGTGAAAGTAATAAGCAAGTAAATATAGCAGGACTTGATAACTAGTTAGATGTAGGAGATAAAGGCACAGAGAGAGTTAAGAATGAGCTCCAGTTTCAAATCTTAAATAGTCAGTGACACTGATAAAAGAGGAAACACAAAAAAGCAGCAAGCTTGTGGTAGGGAAAGTACAATAAGGTTGCAGAGGAATAGTGAGGTCAAGTCTGAAAACCTGTTGAGGAAGATGTAGAAGACCTAACTACTGATTGAGGATCTCCTATAAGAAGCAAAGCTCTGAAAATGAGGGGAAAGGTCGGAAATAAAGCTACAAAGTTATAAGTAATTGGTCTATTGATGATAGTTGAAGTCATAGGAATGGATAAAATTGAGTACCAAGAGTATGCAGAGTGAAAAGGAAAGATGATGAGATGATACCTGAAGAGCATCAATTTTAAGGATTAGGCTAAAAATGGAAGCCATAGCATTTCTGCCAAAAGTGGCAGATTGAACACATCCATCTACTTTCAGTCTATTCATAAACCATACTAAAAAAAGAACACACACACACACACACACACACACACACACACACACACACACATATATATATATATATATATATATATATATATATATATATATATATACATATATATATCTTTATTTAAAAGTATAACACATAAGGAGGACAGTCAGAACAGGAGTACAACAAGAAGGGAAGAAGAAAGCACACAACTTTAGAAGGTGAAAAACAGTTGGACAAGTGATAATTTAGCAAGCTGGAAACACACACACACACACACACACACACACACACACACACCCCTGAATCTTAACCAGTATTAAGGGTGGCCAAGAAGCAAGCCAATTTTGTAACATCATTGCAAAAGTCTTAGTAAGAATGGATAGCACTACATACTTCAGAAAGTTGGTTAAAGCTCTACCCACATGTTCAGTGCTTCCATTTTATTTATAGCTGTCAACTTTTAAGTATGAGCAGACAACCAAGTATTACAAAACAACAAAAGAGAGTTTCTACTGTGAAATACAAAGATCAAAACAGACAGTTAAATACAAGTTGGAGGAGAATGGTTTTTCAGGGAGAATAAAATCCCAAAGAAAATTACTAGACCCTTAGGGATAAAAGAAATAAAACACTGCAACCATGAATGAGAACAGGACACCTTCTAAAAAACAAGAAAGAACATTCTGAGAACAAAAAGAATACATTTATGAAAAATTAGAACTTTTAGTAGAAACTAAAAATTTGAAAAAAGAAATTTAGGAAATATTCTAGAAAGTTGAGCAAAAGGAGAAAAAAAATAAATAAACATTAAAAATTGCTATTGTTTCTCAAAAAGCTATAATAAAATAGTTCTATAGAGAAGAGAAAAAAAGAGGAGAAAACAATATGTATTATTTTCCTATGGCCTCTGTAACAAAGTACCACAAAATTAAAATAGCACAAATATATTATCTCACCATTCTAGAGGCCAGAATACTAAGGTTGATTTCACTGGCCTAACATGAAGGTGTTGGTAGGGCTGGCTCCTTTGGGAGGTGCTAGAAATGAATGCATTTCTTTGCCTTTTCTGGTTTGTAGCAACCACTGCTCATCCTTGGCATATGGTTCCCTTCCTCTATCCTCAAAGTACATTACTCCAATCTCTGCTTCTGTCTTCATGCGGCCTTCTCTCTGACTCTGACTTTTCTGTTTAAGAATCATTATAGTTATATCAGGCCTATCCAGATAACCCAAAATAATCTTCCTATCTCAATTTGCTTAACTTGATCACATCTGCAAAGTCCCGTCTAGGATGACATTCACAGGTTCCGAGATTAGGACATGGACTTCTTGGGAGGCCGGGGTTAAAGAAGAACATCACTCAGCCTACTCCACCTTTGATGAAATGATTTGTGTGGTGCACACAGGTGTATACATGTGTAAAAAATCATCAAACTGTACATTTAAGACTCATGCAACTTACTCTATATCAATTTTACCTCGATAAAATTAAAAAGGGTTAGCTGATATTTCATGGTAGAATATAAACATTTGAGACATGTAAAGTCACAAGCTGTGCTTTCTGTGAAAGCTAGTCAAGGCTGCAGTCTGCAAAATGAGAGAGTAAACCAACAAAGAGGAAGACCTGGGATAGAAAAAAATAGACCAAACCAAGGAGAGAAGGTGAAGGGATCCCAGCATCATGATAAATAATTCCCAAAATGGCACTAGCCAGTTTGCTCAGTGGATACAGAGTCAGCCTGCAGACTGAAGGGCCCCGGGGTTCAATTCCAATCAAGGGCACATACCTCAGTTGCAAGCTCCAGGCCCTGGTCAGGGGTATGTGGGAGGCAGCCAATAGATGTGTCTCTCTCACATTGGTATTTATATTTCTCTCTCCCTCTCCCTTCCACTCTCCCTAAAAATCAATAGGAAAAATATCCTTGGGTGAAGATAGATAAATAAATAAATAAATAAATAAATAAATAAATAAATAAATAAATAAATAAATCCCTGAATGTCTCAGGGAAAATAGCCCAGATTGGAACAAGCTCTAGGGAAAATGACTCCAGAAATAACAACAATTTGATAAGGTTTAATTAGTGAAAGATATATAGAAGAGCAAGAAGAATAAGACAATTGTTTTTCCCAGGAAAGCCATAAATTATATAGGAAAATTTACATAAACTTAGTTTATTCCCTAACTTGGCTCCTTGAATAGCATTTGCAGGGTTATAATCATGCAATCACTAAATACCTAGCCAACTACAATAGAAATATGAAATGGGGTTAAATGATCAGCTAAGAAGTGAAAGGGGTCCATCTGGGTAGAGGGAATTATGAGAAGCATATCTGGAGACTGATGATTTTGTAGTAAACCTGGGATAATATTTCAACTTCTTGAATGATGTGCATTCACAATTTTTATTTAAATAATATCTTCAATTTTTTATTTTTTATTTTTTTCCAGAAAGAAGATGGGAGTGGTGCAAAAGAGATTAAGAGGTGATCAGTCAGGAGATGAACTTCATAAGGGACTGATGGTTAGATTGAGTGATGGGTTGTTGCTGATCATGGTCTAGATGGAATATTTCAAGGCTTTCAAATTAAGTTTTCAATGTCATAGCCTTGCATTTAAAACTTATCATTTTTCAGTGCAAGACAGGCTTTCTTTTCGAAACTTCCTTTTTTAATGCAAAACGTTTTAAATAATTTGTGAAGCATTCTGTCAGTATTTTATGCTACAGGGAAAAGAAGTTTCCTTTTCTCTTCCCATTACTGCTATCTCTGAACACATTCAGCAGAGAATTTATTACTTATTAAAGCAAATGACATCCCCTAAGGGGTTTTCAGGAATTACAAACAATTACAGGAAAGAAAAGTGTTTCCAATACCAAACAGGCAATAATGATGGAAGGCACTACTGAATATGCCAGCGATATCATAGAGTTTAGAGAGCAAGCGCAGTGCTTTAACCTTTATTTTAGCTGATAGAAGATGATGCAGTATTCTATTATCCACAATGACAAGTGATTTATTGGGATACTTTCTTTTCTTCCAAACTGTTTTAAGCCACTGTTTTTTTTCTTCAATTGCACTGATTTTTCATCTTACTGCATGTTTGGGGCTGTAAATATTTCTGCAGTCATTTAGAAAGAAAAAAACAACATCCTTAGCTCTAGAGATCCTCACTTTGTTAATGCTACTCCACCAATGGAGGTTTGCCTTGCTGGGTGACAAAGCAGCCTCTATTTAGGCAGACGTTTTTAGTAGCCTTGTCTGAAAGTAACCACAGGCTTAGGAAATTCCTACTAATATTTTCCACAAAATCTGCTTTTTAAAATCTTGTTGTGTGGGGAGCCAGATATTCTTGCTAAAAGAGAAAATTATCTTAAAATAGGATTCCCGAGATTGAAGGATGCAGGCAGCAGATTAAAAGCTGACAATGGAACCGTGGTGATTATCCATATGCAATTCTTCAGGCCTGATATATCCTGGTATATGTTTTTCCTATCCCTCATGGGGATAATCAGGATAATCTATCAGAAAAGTGGTTTTGCTGAGGTTCAGAAATAAGAACAAAACATTTAAGAAGCCTTTCTCCTAAAGTCCATCTCCAATGGAGAGAAGAAGTCCGTACTTCAGATCTTGATAGAGAGGCAGGTTATTATTCAGTTTTCAGGTCGGGGGTTGGTGGGTAGTACTAGGATGCTGAGTCAAATGGTGCTTTGCAACACTGGTAACTTTTTGACAAATTGCCCAGATTTCATGGTTAATGAGCCATTGTTGTCTGTGTTCTGTAGATGTACAAAATTAAAGTTCCAAAAGACTAAAGACTGCCACTCTAGTGCATTTTCCATTATTGATTGCCCTTTGTAATTTCGTTACATACTCAAATTTAGAACCACATGTGCATAAAATGAAGAAAAAAAATTAAAGGAAGAATGTGATAGCAATCAGTATAGTTTCAAATTGTTTTTTATTTTAAAGCATAATCTAGCAAGAGGGAAGTCTAAAGTTTTGATATCTTAGATAAAGGAATGAAGAATTGGATTCTATTTTCCTTAGTGGTTTCAGTAAATTAATCTTTGTGCAACTAGGGTTTTATCATCTGTCAAAAAAAGTGAAAAGAGACATCTATTCTAAAACTCTTTCTAAGAAAAAAAAAAAGTTTGCTTTTACGTTCAAGATATCATAATTTTCATAGGATATCAATCTATAATATTATCTGTTTAAAATAGTCAAAGATTTTTATCTATACCTCTTTTTATAATTTTATATGTTTACTTTTAATGTTAATCTTTGGATTTACATAAATTAAAAATCACACCCATAAAAGATATTGGAAAAATTTGGTGTGCAAACCAGTGTGAAAAATATTTATTTGATACTAAAATTACTATATTAATTAAGAACCTGTCATTAGTGTTTTAATTAATATTATAAAATATTTCAGCCATATTAAAAAGTAAAGGTATACTAAGCATCAATCACCTATTGAAATAACTTTCCAGGCCCAAGATGGAGCTGCTCCTATCCAAGATGCCATATCAGCAAACTGAAATGTAAGATAGCTTTCCTGTCTCTGTAAATGCTCCACTTGACCAAAAACTCAGTATATCCACTCAGCTAATCCCCAAACACCAAGCCAGTTCTGGGGTCTATATATTCATGGGGGATACCTTCCACACTCCCAGTGCATGCTTATAGCCACAGTACCAAACCCCAGATATTCTGTTCTCCCTATGCAAATATGCCTATGATAAAGTTTAATTTATAAATTATGCCCAGTAAGTAATTAGCAACAATAACTAATAATAAAATAGAATAATTCTGTGGTCAAAGTTAGGGTCTATCTCTCTCTTTCTCTCTTTCTCTCTCTCTCTCTCTCTCTCTCTCTCTCTCTCTCTCTCTCTCTCTCAAAATATTTTATTGTATTTTTTACTTAAAGGAAACACTTTCTGGCTTCTCTTTAACATAACCAAATTGCCAGTTTGGGGGCCATTCTGGAGATGATGGACAAAGGGATGGGTCACGTCCCAGGTAGGACAGGGCAGGACTCTGAAGATTTCACCACACTCCTCAGAATGGCACACAATTTAAAACCTATGAATTGTTTTATTTTTGGAATTTTTATTTAATATTTTTGGACCTTGATTGATCTCAGGAACTAAAATCACAGAAAGCAAAACAAAACCACAAATAAGAGGAGGACTCCTGGACTAATGTTTCTGTTCCTTCTCACCCCAAACAAGGTTGACTATGTGGTCCCAGCCATTCAGATATTTTCTATTTTTCTCTTCCTTTTTATTTATTCTTTATCCTATAAAAGCTTCTTGCGTCTGCCCTACTTTGCAGTTCTCTGACTGGAAACTACTTCATGCAGTGTTAAGTAGAGTTTGTTTATAACATCTAAATTGTCTTTTAAAATCATTTTTAACACGCCCAATTTAAGGGGAAAAAAATCCATTTGTCTCCCAGTGTCTCTCAAAATAGTGGTTATCCTAAATTTGGTGTTTATCATTTTCAATCATGTTTTTATAATTTTACCATATAAACTATATATATATATATATATATATATATATATATATATATATATATATATATATATAAAGTGTCATCTTGCATGTTTCTATGTTTCTTAAATAGTAGCATATTATACTTATACCACATATATGTAAAGTTATATTTTTGAGACTATCTACATTGATAATTAGCTAAAACTCATAATTTTAATTGTTCCATTCTAAAAAATTAATGTGATTAATTTGCTTATTCATTCTCCTATGGATAATTATTTAAGTTGTTTCCAATTTTTTTTAAATGCTTCAGTAAAAATTTATATATCCTATACATATATATGGAAGTATTTATAGGTTATATATGTAGAAATGAAATTATTGAGTTCTACAGTTATATACATCTTCAAGTTTGTATCTCCTATTGCTCTCCAAAGTAGCTGTACTAATTTATACTCTCACCAACAATGTTTACAGTGTCTTTTGATGCACAGAAAATTTATTTAAATTAATCAATCTTTTCTACGCTTTCTGGATCTTATTTAAGAAATCTATTCATAACATAAAAGGTCAAAATAGTTTTATCTGTATTTTCTTCTGAAAGGAGTTTTGTGTTTTATGTTTGGGTCTCTAACCCATCTGGAATCGATTTTTGTTCATATTATAATCGATGGACTCATTTTTGTTTTCATATGAATAAAAACAATTGATTTAAATCAGTCTAAAGTGAATGTGTGTCTCTATCCTCCTTCCAAAAATAAAAAGTAAAAAAAATAAAAAATAGAAAAATCTTACCCAACAATAAAATGCTCCAAGTGCTATGAAGCCTGGCTCCTAGTTATTTATGGTTGCTTCAACCCAGTGTTCTCAGAGATATTACCCGCTGAAATCATGCTTCAGGTTAAATTCTCAATATATAAACCATCTAGAAAAGTTGAGCTCTAAATGAGTGTGCAGGTGGGCCTCTATTTATAAATTCTCAGAGGAAAACTCTGCTACCCCAACTCCTTGCTCAGGCTGAGACAGATAAGTTGCTTAGTTGGTGTTCTCTGCCAGTGGGTAGATATCTTTCCAATTCACCCTTGACCTATTCACTGGTGTTTCAATTATTTGATAGTTTTTCATTTCATTTTCTATTTCATTTTCAACTCCCTGGCTCGTATGGATCCACAGGATCATATTCTGTCCCCATAGGGCATTACATTCCAATTCTTGATAACTGAGAGATGGTACCAACCCTCACTACCATCCCCACCTCCCAAGATAGCTGCCACAAAGCTTTCATTTCTTCATCATTTATATCCTTTGCTATTTTCCAAATTCTCTTGTGAGAATTTTAAAGAATAGTTTTTTATGTTTTATCTAGTATTTCTAGGTTTTTAAAAACTGAAGGCAGTTTGGGTTGTTCTAATCACCACTATCCAGAAAAACTAAGCCCTTTAAGTTAGTTTAATATAAATTGATATTGGATATTAGGTTTAATATTCAATTCAATATTGGAGAAGATAATTTTAGGATTACTAAAAATGAAACCATATCTGACATATAAGATTCAGTGAAAAATCTTTATATTAATGTCACATTCATAATGGTTTTAGCTCTTTTTAAAACTTTTTGTCAGAGGCCAAAGATGAAAAATTTGGTTGCTTTCAAAGCTCTATTTTGTAACTCATGTAATTTATTAATGTATTTATAGGAATTTAAATTATTATTAACTCATTTACTCAACTCATATCATCTAACGTTTTCTTGATTCATGTATCAGGATCTATTAGAATTCAATATGTCAGCCAATTATTTTGCCCAGTTTTCCCACTATTCCCACTTAGCCTGTCCCACAGGAAAGCAAACTGGAGGGCATTTTCCATCCAAATATGGAACATTTTCCTGCCTCTGAACCTTTGCTTTTACTTTATAATTTTTTAAATATGTTTTATTGATTTTAGAAAGAGAGGAAGGGAGGG
Organism: Pipistrellus hanaki; assembly: GCF_964339955.1. Classification (NCBI taxonomy): domain Eukaryota; kingdom Metazoa; phylum Chordata; class Mammalia; order Chiroptera; family Vespertilionidae; genus Pipistrellus; species Pipistrellus hanaki. The sequence goes on along the minus strand of NC_140507.1, from coordinate 39,117,346 downwards.
AGAGGAAGAGAAGCATCGATCAGCTGTCTCTGATACACTGCCTCCCATATGCACGGCTACTGGGGATCCAGCCTAAATCTGATCATGTGCCCTGATTGGAATCAAACTGGTGACCTCTCAGTGCCTGGGACAACATTCAGCCAACTTTGCCACACCAGCAAGAGCTTTGGTTTTACTTTAAATATCCATATGTCTTTATTCCTCTTTCCTCAGGTCCAACTCTCAAACCCTACATCTTCAAGGCCTCTTTATATGCCTATCATCTTCATGAAAGCACTCTTTATTGCCGCAGATACGACCTCTAATCTTGGCAAACTCTTGTGGTCCTTATCATATTCTATCTTGATTTAGTGCTTAATCAGGATTTAAATTTTCTTTTAGCTTAGAAAATATGAGTCTCTATCTTTTTTATTCTTATATTCCATGAAACCCTTTGAGAATTTGTAGAAAGTCAATAAATACTCATTGAATTTCAGTAAAAAGCTTCTTTACAATTTTAAATTGGTTATTTTAAATAATCATATGTCTTTTTATTTAAAATATAAACCCTGAAAGAGAATATTTTAAAATGTTACATGCTACATAAAAGGTGTGACAACACATAGACTCCTAAAGTTTATTCTATCATCAATATGCTAATATTTTTTAATAACTTCATATACATTTTCATGTGTATTTCAGTCAAGAGGCATAGTGTACACATTGGCAGTGAGATGGTCAACTGGTCATAGTCAGAAATTCAGGTTCACTAAGGTACTGTGCTCTGTGAGCACAGGTAGGGTACAGTGCAACTCAAGGTTCCTGGCTCTCCACCCATTGCTGGAAGCCAAGCAGTAGAAGGAAATAAAAGTCAAACAGAAAATACAGGAAACAGAAAGAAAAACTTCCTCCTAAGATGACTCTCCACTGCACTCTATTGTCTTTGCTTAACACGTGTTGAAAATTAGAAATGATACAGAATTCAGCTCCATTATTATAGAGCAGGCAATGAAGAATGGTTTGAAGCTGAAAGGTCATAAAATTGATAGGTGGCATAATGAGTAACATAAATTTCATTGCATTCATTTATCCTTAATCCAGGAGTAGATTTTCTACAATGTAAAAGATGGATGGTCATGTTAAGATATGAGGATGTAAATTTAGATTTTAAAAACAGTATAATTCTTTTAAACAATAGTTAATGAACTAAAATTTCAGGGAATTAAATTTTAGGGGAGCATCTCAGTGCATTATATGTTTTTAACTTATTCAATATTTTTTCTTTTTGTAACTTTATTTTTATTTTTGACACTATTACAGACGTCCTCATTCTGCACCCCCTTTGCCAACCTCTCACCCCCCTTCCCTCTGACCATCACACTGTTTGTCTATAAATTATGCATATATGTTCTTTGACTAATCCCTTCACCTTCTTTCATCCATCCCCTCTGATACCTGTCTGTTCCATGTAGAGAATATATTTCATCATCCCAAATCTGTTCCAGTTTGATATTAAAATCTATTTTTAATAAATACCACAAGTTACTCTTTTGGGAAAAATACATAAATATTGTGACAAAATGAAACATCATCTAGTGGTTAGTATGAGATAAAATCCTTAGACTCGAGTCTCTAGGAATTTACTTGAATAAACAGACAATAAGATAGCATTAATCCATCATGATCCTCAATTAACAGAATTTTTTCCTACTATATTTAATAAATATAAATATCCCTTATGTGATTTAGGCATCAGGCATAATGGTTAATGCATGGACTTTAAAAATAAACCAACTAGGTTTGTATCCTGACTCACATTTATTGGGCAATTTGCTTAACCTCTTCTCTTTCTCAGTTTTGTCATCTGTAAAATGGGGATTGAGTTCCTGCCTCATAGGAGTTTTCTGTGTATTAAATGAGCTGATAAAAGTAAAACAAAAGTTCACCATTGTAGGGAAAATTCCCTACTACTCATATCTAACACTCTTGAAGAATTATGGTGCTGATCATATAAAGAAGAAACAACCATTTTCCCCCTAAAATTCTCATCATCACATCAAAGACTAGAGGAATAAATCTAAAGTGAACTCTCTCCCCTTAGAATTCTGGGACTATTACTTCTTCAAAATGGGACCAACTATATGTTTTATATTTGTTCTAACACCTTGCCAGATAGTTATGACTGCTTTATCCCTATCACTCAATGTTTTGCTCTATCAGTACAAAACATGTATGTTTGCCTTTATGAATTTCTTCAACCAACTGATGCTCAGAAAAATCCATTAAACCCTGGGATAAAAGGCTTAGACTTTTTATTTTAAAGCTTATACTTTTCCTGTTTCAAGTCACAGGAATGCTAAAGAAGTTATTCGGATAAAGTTACTTTAAAGAATAATCTGAGAAGACACTATTGAGCAGACACATGGTAGAACACTTTTTTTCCTGCCAGCCTTAATATATTCACATACCCAGTAGTTCAATTCATAATCATTTAATAAAGTGAACATTTGTAGTCTTAAATATTAAGAAAGAAAGAGGCTATTAAAAGTTAAAACCCTACTTGCATTTAGCTATGTTTTTTAAAAAAAATAATAATCCCAGGAATACTGTAATGAGGTCTAGGTTTAGGAGAAAGCATTGTGCAAGTTAATGTAAGTAATGAACCTTTCATGTGAAATGATGTAGTGTCACAACTCATTTGCATCCCACTTAAAGTGTAATTAAGTTTCTCTGACAGCATGGCTTATGGCTGAGAGAACAAACCTGGCTGCTAAATTAATCCAGGGTCCCTCAGTTAATCACACTCAGCAAAGAAAACTTTATACACTCTTTCATTTAAAGTTCCCAAACTCCCATTTACAGAAGTGTATGACAAGTCAGCCCTACGGAAAAACCTTTGTATGAAATTGATTGCCTCTTGCCAGACAGATTTAATCATCACCCGAGACCTAAAAACTGGACTTTGATGAATCAGGACATAAGAATACATTTTTTTTCACTCCAGCTATGAAGGCTGGTAGCCTGGAGGGGATGATTTCACATTTAAATTTCGCTGCCCCATATATTTAAAGTATAGTATGCCTTCAAACTTCCATCTGAAGTGTTGGTAATTTTAAAATTTATAATACTGGGCGGTCTTAATAAGTGCTCAGAAATAATGGAATTTTTTTCCTATTCATTCTTTCAGGACTTGAGTACTTCATGTGAGTTTCTAAATGAAGTTGTTATTCAATAGATTCTCTTGAGGTTTTTTGCTTTGTTTTGTTTTGTTTGCTTGCTATTGTCATCACTTATTTGTTTCGTTGAGAATATTTCCTATTTGCAATGCCCAGAACTGATTATGATGCTGCCACAAGATAAGAACCACATTGGGTAATTTATAGCAAGTTTTAACTAAGCAAAGATTCAATTTACAAATAATCTAAACTGTTTTCAGAGAGGCAAACAAGAAGATAGGTCAATTTTTCAAGATCTGATTCCATGAGAATCTCTGCCCAACTGTTATGCCTAGCAATTATTTTTTGTTTTCTTCTCTTTCTTGCCACCCCAATTCAAAGGCCACTATGAAAAAAACACTCTATTTTTAAGTTAATGGCCTCAGAATTGACTATTGCTACTACTACAAGTAAACTAGTCAAAGTGTTGAGAACTGGAAAAAGAAGACTAGATAGATACATGAGATATTCCTGTATCCAACAAGTGCCCAATAATCCTATATAATAAAAGAGAAACATGTAAATGACCGTACCTCCACTACACTCACCAGCCAATCAGGAGTGAGTATGCCAATTAACCCAACAAAGGTGACAGGTTAATTTGCATATGCAGTTGCCAAAAGGCCTGGGTCCCAGGTATATCCTCAAGACCCAAGCCACCATACACCCGCACTTAGGCCCTGAGTGGCTGGGGTCCAGAATGCTCCCAAACACTCTGGGCTTACGGGTGCAGGCGCCAAGCAGATATTCCCTCCCCGTGGCTGCTTGTGCAAGCACTGGCATCAAGCGGCTGCCCAGGTCCACACGCCCCTCAGCCTGGCACCCACAACACAGGGCTGCCAACATGGGGGTCATGTCCCTAGCAGGAGTAGCTGCCACACGCATGGCCCGGGGTCTCTGCAAGACCTCCAGCCCAGCACCCACAACAAGGGGCTGGCTGCTGGCCTCAGGGACATGAGGAGACCCCGGCAGTGGTCACCACATACGTGACCCAGATTCTCCACACACCACCTAGCCCAGCACCCCACATGGTGGGGACATGTCCCTAGCCCAATGGACACAACCCAGGGGGTCCTCTGAGCATGAGCCACAGAGGAAACACCTTTTTCTTTCTTTTATAAAAAAAATTATATTTTATTGATTTTTTTACAGAGAAGAGGGATAGACAGTCAGAAATATCAGTGAAAGAGATACATTGATCAGCTACCTCTTGCATACTCCCTACTGGGGATGTGCCCCCAACCAAGGTACATGCCCTTGACCAGAATCAAACCTGGGACCTTTCAGTGGATAGAGCAGGCCCATGCTCTATCCACTGAACCAAACCAGTTTGAGCATAAATACCTTTTCTGACCGCTCACTGGCTAAGCTCCCTGTATGACACAACTTGCAGTGCTCTTGGTAACTTGAGTTATAAGAATCCAAGAAGGTGATCCAGGGTTTTGCCACCACACTCCTGAAGAAAAAATGAAGGTCCCCTGCAGGAGGGGCTAAGAATTATCATATCCTGCCCTGGCTGGTTTTGCTCAGTGGATAGAGCCTCTGCCTGCCAACTGTAGCATCTGGGTTTGATTCTGATGAAGGGCATATGCCTAGGTTACAGGTTCCTTCCTGGCCAGGGCCCAGGTCAGGGCTCATGCAGGAGGCAACCAATCAAAGTGTCCTTCTCACATTGATTTTTCTCTGTATCTCTCCCTCTTTTTCACACTCTCTAAAAATCAATGGAAACATATCCTCAGGTGAGGATAAAAATAAAAAAAGATATTTTCATATCTTATGAAAGACACATCTTAAAAATGCCTAAAGAAAATTGTCATTTTTTCATGGTGAAGGGACTAGAGTCTGTGTTGATGAAAATACCTTGGCAGCTGCAGGGTTGGCAGTGGCTGCAGCAGCAGGGTGATAGGGCTGGTGCCTTTCCCTGATCAGCCCGGTCACCTCCCACAGTAGGACATCCCCTGAGGGCTCCCAGTCTGCGAGATGGAGCAGACTGGGCTGAGGGAATCCCCAAGTGCACAAATTTTGTGCACCGGGCTACTAGTTTAATAATATAATGCCTAATGGACTTACTCTGGTCCCCTAAACTAATATTGTTTAGGGTGTTTTAGGCTTAGTACTGATAACTTGCATGCTATTCCTGAGATCATTGTCATGTATAGGAATTAAACCAGACTATATTTCAGAGTAACATTGAGTAGAGGCTATAATAGTCACCTCCATGTATTTACATAGCACTGAAATTTACCTAGGGCAAAATCTGCTGCAGCTCATTTTTCTAGATGAGTCTCAGCACCATGTAATCTATCACTGGCATTTTAAAAGAAACATTGCATGCTTTTCCCTGATTTTCCAAAGTTCTATTTCAGGAAACAGAAAACTTGCTAGGAAGGATGAGTTGATGGAAGAGAAGCACCCTAAAAATTATTTTCTCTTACCATTTATTAAGAGAACATTATGTAGTAAAACATAAAAAGTCCTATTCAATTTTGGCATGCTCTTGGAATATTTACCAGGGTAGCAGACAAAGATTTTTACTCCAGCTATCCAACTGAGGCCAAAAGATGGTGGTAATGGAGTTCTATTTGTTAAGTATCTTTATGAAGTATAAACTCTGTTAACAGAAAGTAAAGGGTCACAGAAAAACTCCCTCCACAACTCCGAGACTGGCTGCTCCCAGTTGTCTCCCAATATCCATTCAGATACAAAGAATCAAAAGTTTAAAATACAGCAAAGCTTCAGGACACATTGGAAAAAAAATCAAATTTTAAATATTCAACACATAGCCATGTTTTCATTTATTCATTAAGTATAAAAATGTAAAAGAAAATATATTTGTGCTTTATTACATTACAAAGTATGCTTAATATATCTATTATAATATTTTAAATGATATTTATATAATTACATAATGACATAAGTAATTTTTCTATGTATACCTTTTTAGGCCTTGACACAATATTTACTGGAGAGTGAGAAACCTTTCTTTCCATGTTAATGATTACCAATATATATAAAATCCAAGTGACCAGAATGACCAGAACAACCAAAACAAACTGAATGACCCGCTAGCTTTGATGTGCACGGTGGGCCCGATCAGCCCCTCCCACCCTGATTGGGGGCGGAGCCAGCCAGCTGACAGCCTGCGGCCCCTCCCCCTGGTGGACCGGACCCGATTGGCCCCAATTGGGGTGGGCCGACCGGACACAAAATTGTGCACTGGGCCTTTAGTATATACATAATTATGCATGTATTTTTATACATGTATCTCTTAATTCAATCACACCTAAAAAGGTTTATATAAGCAGTGTGTTGAATTCACATTTGAAAACATGTCAAGATGGTCTAAATCTAAGGTTCCCCATGTAAAAATGAAGGTAACCTTACATGACTTATTGATGGTTTCTGTGAGTCCCTAATTACTAAACACAGTGGCTCAATTCACATAGAAGTATAGTATAGTATAGTATAGTATAGTATAGTATAGTATAGGTTAAGTTCCAGCAGCTTATTTCATTTTATGTAGTTCAATAGAGCTAGGAAAAGCATGAAACCATGGTTCCTGGTTAGTTTAAAATTTTTTTGTCATTTTCAATGTCCTATATTTTCAATATTTTTTATTGAATTTGTTGTGGTGATATTGGTTAGTAAAATTATATAGGTTTCAGAGATAGAATTCTATAACACATCATCTGTATATTGTATTGTGTGTTCACCATCCCAAGTCAAGTCTCCTCCTATCACCATTTATCCCTCCTATACCCTCTTCTATCTTCCCCAACCCCCCTTTCTCTCTGGTAATCACCATACCCTTATTTGTCTATGAGGTCCTGTTTTGTTTTGTTTTGTTTTGTTTTGCTTAATTTCTTCATCTATTTCACCAGTTCTCCTACTCCCTCCCCTCCAAGAGCTTTCAGTCTGTTCTCTGTCTTTTTATGACTCTGTTTCTATTGTTTGTTGGTTTATTTTGTTCTAATAAGACTTTACTATGAATCTTATTCCTCTAGATCTGTTCTATCCAATAGGATAGTAATTAGCAATATGTGGCTATTTTAACTCAATGAAATTAAGTAAAGTTAAAAATTCAGTTCCTCAGTGTCATTAGCTATCTTAGAAGTACTTAAAAGCAGCCTATGGCTAGTGACTGCTGTACTGATGGGACGTTTTCATCACTGCAGGAAATCTACTGGGCAGTGCTGCCCAGACTACGGAGAACAGCCTCTGCTTTCAAAATTGTGTGGGTTCTCAAGCAACAACAATCCCATTTTACACTGACATTAATTAAGTACTTACAACACTCTTGTAACATGGGCTTTACATACAGATTATCAAAGTACATGAGCTTTCACTGCCAGCAGCGATGTTACTAATACTACTACTACAAATAGGAATCACGCCATGCTGTACAGTGCTTGGTACAGTTTGAGCGAAATGGATTCAAACTGACTGCTGAGTAGATTCACTTCCAATTAGGTGGAAGGTGATCCAAATGATAGAGTTATCTATAATAATAAAAGCATAACATGACAAAGTCAGGACTGCAAGAGAAGCCTAGGTCCCTGGTGCCAGAGGGAAGCCGTGGCGGCAGCCAGGGGAAGGAAGGCCTGCTCTTGCCCGATTTTTGTGTCTCTGGCCTTTAGTTAAAGTATAAAAGCATAAAAAGTAGTTCAAACAAACTTGCTGAATAAAATTCACCCCTGCTATACATAAAAATATAAAAACTATATTTATAAAGTTTATATATTTATAAAATTCATATAAAATTTATATGAACATGTAATTGTTGTTAGATTTTAGGCACTGTAAAAAAAATGATGAATGCTTAAAGTATCTTCTAAAAGCATGTGCCGTATCTGAAATCTTCAGCTATCAAACCAAAAAAACTCAAATGTTCACAAAATATAATATATAGGAGATATTTCCAAAAGACAAACCATATCCCAGTTTTTTTATGAGTTATGAAGAGCTGAGAAAATAATATAAATAAACAAGAAAGATTACATGATAGATTTAATTCTACAATTTTAAAAGCTTAAATAATTTAAAATTGGCCTTTGGCTTTCAGTTTCTATTAGCTTATACAGTATAAATAGAAAATGTTTTAGAATTAATTTTATAAAAATCTTATTTGGGAATAGAGCCACTTATTATTGCCAGAAATACAATGAAGCTCTTCCTTGGATATTAAAAAAACAAAAACAAAAACAAAAACAAAAAAAACACAAAAACTTAAAGATTTGTTAAAAAAACAACTCTTATCTTTCTCTCAAAACTCATTATAACTAAAAGCCAAAAATAAATGTGCACTCAAATTATTGTTGCATGCTCACAAAATAAACCCTTGTTCCTACTCAATCTCTTCAAGTGGTATTGAACAAAGGGCTTCATAAATTCTTCTAATCCCCAATCCATGAGCTGCATATAAATTTTCTTAATACCAGGTGGGCAATAGTCCCAAGGAAGAGATCCAATCCCAGTCCACTGCTTCCAGGTAATGCTGACTCAATTGTAAACTTGGCTCTTTCTTTCATAGTTAGGAATAATTAATCAAAACAGCGTAATCTGAAATTGGTGAATTTTATGTGTTAGGCAAATAGAACCAAGGTTTAAATTAAATAAAATTATATAATTGCTTTGTGAGGCAAGTTCATCAGTTATGGTTCCTGGTTTAACGATTCATTAGTAATGCCACTGAGTGTTTACCCCATTCATAGTTTTATTATTTATTAAAAGTTAAAAGTATTTGTGGTCTGCTACAAAACATGTAAAAATGTCAGAGTCGATTTGTGCAAATGGCGGACTTTTAAAGAGCATAATAATACTGCTCATCTAGGTACTGGTTCTTCATGCTTGGAGCTCTAAGGAAAAGAAACTGAAACCACTTTGTTTGCTGATCATTCCCAAACTTTATTATAGTTGTGAATACCTATGATGATCGCTCCCAGCAGACCCAGCCACCTTAGCCCAAGGAACTTGACCTGCATCACAGAGATAATCTCCAATGGCCCTTACCTGCTCAAGTCATTTTGTCCTTTCTCAATATTTCAGAAGATGGTCCTACTTATTATATTGGTCTTATTTATTATTATTTTTAAACATATTTTATTGGTTTTTGTGTGTTGTTGTTTTTTTTTTACAGAGAAGGAGAGAGAGGGATAGAGAGTTAGAAACATTGATAAAAGAGAATCATCAATCAGCTGCCTCTTGCACACCCCCTACTAGGGATGTGCCTGCAACTAAGGTACATGCCCTTGACTGGAATCGAACCTGGGACCTTTTGGTCCGCAGGCTGACACTCTATCCACTGAGCAAACCAGTTTCGGCCTTATTTTATTTTTTAATAAAGTTTTTGGCTAATATCAACTTCTACTTTTTTAAACATCTCCTTATGCTTATCAATGTAATATTTTAACAGGGATAAGGCATAAGAGGGATATGTTTTAGAAACCATCATGTCCCAAACAGAGAATATTGGATTTCTTTTTTATTCAGATTGTTTCCCCATAGACTTTCTTCCTTTGCTCCCAGAGAAGATCCTGTCAACTCTAAAGAAGGATCTAATATTAATTGAAGTCAGCCAGAATCATTGACAATCTCATTCTAAACAGTATCCATTTGGGAAACAGTGGTGATCAAGAGCCAAATTACCTTCTCTGCTCTTTCAATTTCATTCCCTTAGAGATCAAGACTACTTAATTTAAAAAACTATTATAGGACTGCTGTGACTATGTTATTCACAGGTCAGTTGACAACTTTTAGACCTATAAACTAAAATCTACGATCTCTTATAAGCACAATCCACTGATGCTCCTCATTTTCCTTAACAGTCTATTCTATATCCAGAAAAGAAGGTCTGTGAGGAAGTTGATCCAGGGCAGCTCCGGAACTCACTCTGAAATAATTCCACAGAGCTGCCAATACTTGTCTCCCTTTCAGAATTTTTTTTTAAAAAAGCTTTTAAACAGAGTGTCCATCATCAAATAGTTGAAAACCTACCTACTATTCTGCTGCCAGGACAAACTTGAGTAAGTTGTTTGGCATCCTTTAGAAATTGGCATTCACCAGAGTTCTCCATTATGGCTAGAACTTCTCAATTTATTTTAAGACTAGTGTCCTAGTGCATGAATTCATGTACATTGAAAGGAAATTAATTAGAATAAATATTTTAATATTGCTATTTGCCCTTTCTCTCTAATAGAAGTGTCAACCAAATTCATGATCAACAATGACAGATGGAAACACACACGTGTGACTGGCATTAGTGAGAGCTTTATATGTATAGCATATGCATGAGTCAACTTAGCCTTTTATAGATATAGAATAAACTTGCTTAATTAGACCTGCTTTCTGGTTTAGCTAAACTTTTTCCAGCCCAGTGAAGCACCCAAAATTCTCTTTCAGATAATTGTCAGAAACACAGCAACAAATATCAACATGAAGCAGATTATTATTGTAGTTCACACAGGGAGAACAAAGGTAAAACATTTAACTGCAGCAGTGTTTTACTTTATTCTGTGCAGTGAGAAAATCTGAAGTCACTTTCAAGGTCCCCAAAAAAGACTAATCCAGTTAGAATAGTTTCTTTATTTTTTCATCCACTATTTCTTCCTGCTTGAGAAGGATCTACCCTGTTTCCCCAAAAATAAAACAGTGTCTTATATTATTTTTTTCTCCCAAAGTTGCGCTAGGTCTTATTTTCAGGGGAATGTCTTATCTTTCCATGCACGAGGTCTTATTTTCGGAGGATGTCTTATTTTCAGGGAAACACGGGTAGTTCGAAGAGGTCAAGGATGATGTCTGACTGTACACCAGAATGTCTCACTGTCTAGCACATTTAACATTTGTTGAATGACTAATGAGCAACAGGTCAAGTAATGAATGAATAAATGAATATCATTAAAGTATCGATTCACTGGGAACTCTATAACTGTGGTTGATTTAACACCCTTAATTTCTCACAGTATCATCCTTCTTGCTTCCCAAAGTGACTCTGTCAAGTGACCTTCCAGTATATTAGGCAGCAGGCAAGATCCTAAGAAAAAAAGTGTAAGTGCACTAGTAACAGATTGAAATAGCTATTTCTGTATTCTTTGTCCCCCGTCCCTTACTCCTCCCAACATTTGGATATCCTGCTGCTAAATTCTTTGAATTTTGCCCTGAGTGATGATGAAAAGGCACCATGTAGTAACGGCAAGAGGGAACCGACGTGCCATTTATGTATGTTCACAAAGGAGAGCTCCTTGTTTCCCCAACGGCAGCATCATCAGCCGGCTGCCCACCCTCCCCAAGCCCTCCTCCAGTGTCTCCTGCTAGATTGCACAAATGTTTAATTGGAAAACAAGCATGTTTCGAAAGCTTCATTAAAAATCTGGTTTCACACCCTAGCTGATTTGGTTCAGTGGGTAGAGCGTATTCCAGTCATGGGCATCAGTTGGGGCACATCCAGGAGGCAACCAATCAAATGTGTCTCTCTCACATGGATATTTTTCAGTCTCTCTTTCCCCCTCCATTCCACTCTCTCTAAAAATCAATGGGAAAAAAATATCCTTGGGTGAGGATTAACAACAACAAAATCCGGCTTCACAGATATTCCAGGCCAATCTCTTCAAGGTTTATGGTGACTATTCTGTAATTCCAAACAAGTGCTTATTTAAGCATTTGAAGGGAACTAGGATTGCTTTTCTGAGGAAAGCTCTGGCTCTACCTGCACAGCTTTCTTTACAGTAAGTGGAGTTTTCATTCCAGCAATAATGTAAGTGAGGTTCTTCAGTGTTCCCCCTGAAATACCATCCTGGCCATCAGTTTCCCTGAGTAAGGTCACAACAATCTTCTGTTAATCAGCTACACATACTAGAGGGCATCATCACAGTGTGTTTGCTGTTGTCCCGCACTATAAATTTCCTGCCATAGAGTTCTTATGAAAAACCCATGTAAAATCATTTAAATTCCAAAGGAATTGTTGAAAGCGGTTGTATAAAAAAAACACCTGTCTGATTATGAATTCACACAAGGTACTTATAAAAATACAAACACCTGAGATCTATTCAAGATATCTTGAATCTGGCTGAAACTGGTTTGGTTCAGTGGATAGAGCATTGGTCTGCGGACTGAGGGGTCCCAGGTTCAATTCCGGTCAAGGGCATGTACATTGGTTGCGGGCACATCCCTAGTGAGGGGTGTACAGGAGGCATCTGGTCGATGTATCTTTCTCATCAATGTTTCTGGCTCTCTATCCCTCTCTATCCCTCTCTGTGAAAAATCAATAAAAATATATATTTTTAAAAAGATACCTTGAATCTGAATGTTAAGGGAAAATTCAAAGCCTGAACAGGATCTTTCAGCACATAGTAGGCACACACTAAGTTTAGATTAAAAGAGTCAATGTAAAAGGTATTGAGTTTTATACTGCAATGTTGCATTTCCCCTAGACAGATCGTTCATTTTGTGGGACAGAATCGCTAGGATTCTCTCCATCTACAATCCGCAAGTCTGGATTTTCCCAGGAATATTAGTAATTCCTTGAAGATGGGAGCTTTGACTATCATTCCTGTTCATGCATATAACCCCAGCCACAAGGACAATTCCCTACATGGTAACTGCTGACAAAATATTTGCTGGATAAATGAATCGGTCTGCGAACCCTTATATTTGTCAAACCCCACATATAGCACCAAGAGTATTAAATCAGAGTAGAGCTTACCATATTACACATAGATAAAGCTGAGCCAGAAAAGTTGACAATTGAAAATGATGACTTCAATGCATTTTAATAGCATGTCTATTTCAAACAATGATATTGACAAATGATGACTTCAATGGATTTTAATAGCATGTCTATTTCAAACAATGATATTGACAATTTGGGGAAGATTATAACGCCTCTTATTTAGATATCAAATTTTTCTTTTTTATGTAAATATTTAAGTAGATATAAAGAAAATATATACGAAAAATTTGGAGAAACCCTGTTGGTAAGAAATCCAATGAATATTAACTGAATTAAAACATTTTGAAAAGGTGAATGTATTCCATTGCAGTAGAAGCTCCAGGAGGGCAAAAATCAGATCGTATTAGACTCTGTCTGTATCCTCTGCCCCTAACAAGAGCCAGGCCTGTAAAAGGAACTCAAGGAAACTTTGATAAATGAACAAATGAAATAATAAAAGAATGAATTAATGAATTTATTTCTGCCTAATAAATATATGTAAATAGCCTAAACCGGTTTGGCTCAGTGGACAGAGCTTAGGCCTGCGGACTGAGGGGTCCCGGGTTCGATTCCGGTCAAGGGCATGTACATTGGTTGCAGGCACATCCCCAGGGGTGGGTGTGCAGGAGGCAGCTGGTCGATGTTTCTCTCTCATCGATGTCTCTAGCTTTCTATCCCTCTCCCTTCCTCTCTGTAAAAAATCAATAAAATATATGTATTTTTACAAATATATATATAAGTAAATAACTAATTGTGTTTTCATTAATAAAACCCATTTTAACATATCAATTTGCTTGATACTCAAGTATGCATACTTTTACCACAAATTAAGACAAACTGTGCTTTACCTTTCAGAGTGGGTTCTGCTAGACACTACAGTACAATAGAGCAAACCAGTTCAAGATTCAGCAGCCTCCTTAACTCTATCTGACACCTAAATAGACAGCAGCATTAAATCTGTCACTTTGTTCTTGCTACCTCCACTGCTGTTGATGGGATCTTAATCTTGTTGGCATCCACTTAACAAACAACCTATTCACAGTTCTCAATTTTCATTCCCCCACCTTTTACAAAGCAGAAAGTCAAATGGTAAAGTTAATAAAGCTATAAAAACATATACTACCAAATTTACTTTCCTGATAGATCAAGTGTCATTGATTTAGGACAGCTGGTGTCTGGATAAATAAATTCCTAATAACTACACAGAAAGAGGCCAAGACAGGTGTCCATTGCTAGAGCCGGAAGACCTGCTCCCAGATCACTGCCCTGTTCGGATGACTGGCCTCAGCTGCAATTTCCCTGTGGCTCAAAATCTGCCCAGCCTCTTTGGTAGGCAGAGGTTTCTAGATCCATTTCTTACCGGGATAGATTCCTCACAAACAAGGATAATCCTTTAGTCACTTGAATTCCTCTCTCTACTCTTCACTGTCAGGCTTTGCAATTTTTATTTTTTCCTGGTAGGATGCACTTCCTATTGTAGTTATGGCACTTTTCACCCTGGGCCCTTCTTTCTGAGGCCTTATAGAAAGAAGGATCTTTAGCTAGAAATTTTTCACGCTGCTGACAGTCTGGAAATGATTTGTTTTAGAAGAGAGTACAGGTGAAGGGAGTGAAAAGATTATTTATTCTACCAACTTGGAGAACTTGCACATCAGTTAATCATAGATTTACTTTAAAATAAAATGTGATGGCTTTCAACATTTAGTTTTATTGTTTTTATTTTTATTTAAGAATGACACAGAAATATTTTAAAGTTTCATGAATAGTAAACCACTGCAAATAGGCTAAATTTTTTTCCTCTAGCTAAATTAATTTTAATTTATGCTTTCCCACAAAAATTTGGTAAAATGGATTACTGAAACACTAGACAATAAAAGCATGCTTTAACCTAGATATGTTTACAATGTTTACAAATGCATTTGCTCATATATGAATCTATATATAAACCAATATTTATTTAAACTGTGGGTATCCTTTCAGACATTTTCAAAATGAGCTTCTTCCACACATGGAAGACTGCAAAATAATCCAAACTGTCAATCTGTAAAACCTTTGCCTAATACCTGACACTTTATTTTTTTTTAAATATATTTTATTGATTTTTTTACAGATAGAAAGGAAGAGGGACCCTTTATAATAAAATGGTAATGCAAATTGTCCCCTCGACCGAGAGTCTGACCGGAGTTCAACTAGAGAGCTGGGCTGGCCAGCCAACCACCCAGGGCCTCTTTTTCCCCTGGTGGCCCCGCCCACATCTCCTCCTCTGGCCAGTTTAGCCTGATCAGGGGCATGTTGGCTGGACCCCACACATGCATGAATTCATGCACTGGGCCTCTAGTTTCTCATAAACTCTTAAGAGGTATATAATTTTATATCCAATCAAACATTGTTATTACTCTGTGTGGATCAGAGTAGGACCATGTGGCAAGTATATTATCTGGGGCACAAATCCCTACCTGGATTTAAAAAGAAAGCACTACATAAAAAGCTCAGTTAGATGTGGCCAGACTTCAAAATGAAAATATATGCATGAGCCATTTAGAACTTACAGATAAATAAAGATGAAAAGGTCAGCAGTGGTTTTTCTTCTTCACTGTTACTAAGCCTCTGGAATAAGCTCAGGAAATGTATGCAGGTGGTTTTTTTTATTTGATAGAGGTACATCCATGGAACCAATTTACAAGTGATTTGCAGGCAGGCTGGCATTACTAAAATAAACGGTGCTATTACTATGATTTATGCTACTTTCCTAACACAAATGATAAAGTGAAATTTACAGTCCTTAATTATCACCATGAAAAATTGGGAAGGAGAGAAAAGAGCAAAGATTGGCAATTTGCAAACTTGTCAGTAAGGCAAGATGCAAAAATCCATTTGCTTTACTTTAAAGAAAAAAAGACGCTGTATTAATGGGCCTTGCTAGATTGTCATAAATCCACTGGGAAAGAGGAAGGAGTTCAAAAACACAAATGACCAGAACTTAACCTTGAGATGCCAGGCAGCATGGAGTAGGAGAGCAGCTGACAATATATAGCCTCTAGTTATATAGGCAGGGAGGTGACAAAGCACAACAGTACACTATACATTGTTCTGAGGCACTGACGAGGCCCAGTTTGCTCTTCAAATCACTTCTTTTTATTATATTTTTAAAATTATTAGCAGGGGGGAAATCAAGTTAAAGAAATTTTATCTTTATCTGCAATGTATAAGTAAACAATTTTTCTCTTGTCCCGTTCATATCTAGAAAACACTAGAATGTAGTCTGCTAAGACATTCAAAGATGTTTAGAGATGTTTCTATCCAAGAATTCTAACAAAGCCATACAGAGGAGATGACTCCGAGAGCCATGCCTCAAACCCTGTGATTTTCAAGGAGAGGCCTAGTCCAGTCCTCTCTCTCTTCCACCACATCCTACTCTAACAGCCCAGCCTCACTTTATTTCCAATACTCATCCCCTTCAGGACTGACCGATCAGGAACTGTGTAGAGTTCTAATAGACTTTCTATTGAATTATTTGCTACTTTTGATTTAATAAACAGGAATGTCATGCAGTGGGACTCACACTACTTCAGAGACTGCATCAGAGCCAAACTCTAAAAAGTCACAAAACATAGCAACTGACTGTATCTGGAAGACAAGAGAGATGGAACAATCGAACATGGCGGAAGTTTCATATCTATCCAATTTAGAAAATAATGGTGCCATTATACGGAAGGCCCAACCAAAACCCGGGAATTGATTTTAGTTTCAGAAATGTTAAGCTTGAGTTGCTGGTAGGACACCCAGGTGCAGATACCCGAAAATATTATTGGGAATGTAGGAACAACACCCTTGAGAGAACTTGGGCCCAGATAAATAGATGTGGGGAAATGTGAACAGGAAGGAAGGCTGAAGGCATGGGGGAGGATCAGGTGGGTCATCATGGTGAATGTAAAGACAGAGGCCTGGTAGCAAAAACAAAAGGAGACAGATCATGAGAAGAGAAAATAGTCATATAAAAAAAAACACTCATCGGAGAAGTAGGGAAATCCTGAAAAGAATCTCAAGAAAAAGGTATAATCATCAATGTCTCATACATGCTGCAGAGAAATCACGAAGAATGAGAAGATTTCATTAAATCAGTTCACCAAGATAAACTTCAACAGATAAAACCCCAAATACAAGAGTTTAATAAACACATTTAAGAAACAGGGGCTGCATGTGTAGAGTTTTCTGAACAGAAAGAACATGGGAAAATCTTTTGGGAGAACACTGGAGATGGATTTGTAAATACAGTGGTAGATATGAAGTATATGTAAGCATCTTATCAATTTCTGATTTCTTGCCACTGCTTACAATTTTCTTCTTTTTTTTTTTTTTTTTTTCGGCCATTGCCCATCTTTTATTTTTTTTATTTTTTTTTAATAAGTTTTTATTGTTCATATTATTACAAATGTTCCTTCCCCCCTCCCCCCCACCATTGCTCTCCTCCACCAGGTTCCCACCCCACCCTCTGTCCTTTCCCCACTCCCCATTGTCCTCATCCATAGGTGCACAGTTTATGTTCAGTCTCTTCCCACGCCCCCCTCTCCCCTTTTCCCCAAGAATCATCAGTTCACTCCCCTTCCATACCTCTGATTCTATTATATTCAACAGTTACTATTGTTCATCAGATTTTTTTTTTAATTTCCTTGGTTTTTAGATTCACTTGTTGATAGTTACATATTTGTTGTTACAATTTTCTTCTTTCATGACTGGGATATTACAATGGGAAAAGCCTTCAGCTAGGTCTTTTATGGAGCTCATTGCTTTTGTATGTAAGACCTCAGTGACAAGGATGAATGATAGTAGCTTTGACTAGTTCCCAGAAGGCCTAAGAGCATTTGGCATTCAACAACCAAGCTCTTTCTCCATTTTTACTTCCCATCAACTTGGGTTTTGTTCCCATTCCATGTATACTCATTTTTGAAGCATCATTTCTCCATTTCTATCACCTTCTTCCTAAGGTTTTAAATTATAATAAAATATTCACAGCTTCCTTAATAACCTCCTTACTTGAAATTCATAAATTTCACACCTTTCCCTTTGGAATTTTCCATAGCTTCATTCATTGTATCTGGATAGAATCTCCTTTCCATAAGCATTTTCTAAGTCATATTTTCATCATCATACTTGACATGGACCACATGGAATTTAAAATGCTGTTTCTTCTAAGCTATAAATATTCTCATTAATAGTTCAGGTTAATCACCATTTGAGGGCTTACTTTATGTATTTTACATTAATATAGTGCCTAACGTTCATTATCTCATTTTATCATCTCCAAAAACCTTTTAAGTGAATATTTTTATTCTCTCCAATTCACAGACAAGGAAACTCAGTGTCCGAAAAGTTAGCTAACTCAACCAAAGGCACACAGCAAGTTAGCACCAGAGCTGGAGTTTGAAACCACATCCATTTGAGTTCAATATCCATCATCTGTCTTGTGGAAAATCCTATCTCAATCCTTTAATCTTACTTTGTAAGTATGTCAATTGTCAATTAATACATTTTCATTGTCGGAACACTACACAAAACAATTAAATTCTCATTAGTGAAAGAAGGCATCTGTCAATTCTGTTTTATCCTAATACAAAATATCAAAAAGAATAGTTTTAATTTCATATAGTGATACGTATT
This sequence comes from Pipistrellus hanaki, assembly GCF_964339955.1. Taxonomy (NCBI): domain Eukaryota; kingdom Metazoa; phylum Chordata; class Mammalia; order Chiroptera; family Vespertilionidae; genus Pipistrellus; species Pipistrellus hanaki. Next base: position 39,098,791 of record NC_140507.1, on the reverse strand, counting down.
ATTTATATTTTATTTTCTATGTATTACAGTGTTTTGATATCTTTCAGGCTAAAGAAAGACTGCTCCTCCTTGGGCTAGGCAACTCTAAGAGATATAAATGGATTGAATACTCCCAGCAAAAGACATAGGGTCACCTAGAACATACCTTTGATCCGTAAACTAATTCAGAGCCACATCCCCTCCATCTAGCCATGTCAGCCTGGAGGCAATATTCCTTTACCTAAATCATCCCAGGGCCTGGTACCACTAGAGGGATTACCCTTAGAATTTAGAGCCTGAGGCAAAGAAGAGGAAGAAGTAAAGAAAAGACAACCTTCTCAACTAAGTAACTTATAACCAAAAAGCAGATTACAGGGAAATAAATTCTGACTCACTAGAGGGAAATGTGCTTTAATTATCATTTTTATATACTACCAAGTTTCAGATGTCACTACCCTTTAAAAAAAAAACAACCACATCTTTTAAACTAATATGTTCAAAAATCTAGAAGGCAAACTCTAGATTTAGCATATAAGAATAAAATTATGTCTCATGAAAAATTTGATTGGGATTAAAAATTCCTTTCATTCATCATTTATAATAGCCAGTTCAGATTGTTTGATTGATTTATGTTATAATCCTGGAGTAATTTACTATCCTAATTTATAACATGATATCTGTTGACTTTTGCCATACTTATATTTATACCTTCTGGAGATTCTGTCACTTTACAAAGCTGTTAATTAATTCTTCTTCCAAATCATTAATATGTTTAATTAAAGCAAATAAGGTAAAAGTGTATGTCATGTTCATCTTTGCATTGTCTCTAGTATCTAACACAATGTCACTGTTGTAAGTGGGGCTCAGAAGTACAGTGATTCAATGATTGTTTATTGAAGTCCTACTGTGTACCTGCCAAACCTGTAGATATTGTAAGAAAACAGTGCTGTGGCTAAGAGTGGGGACTTCCAGGACAGTTGAATCTGTTCAAATCCCTACTCTTCCATTTAGTATACCTCAATTTCTTATACGTGTTTCCTCACCTATAAAATGGGCAAAATAATAATAAATAACAATACTTCCTTCCCAGGTGAAGAATGAAAAAGATCATATGTGTAATGTGCTTACCATAGCCTTCACATAGCAAATCCTCAATAAATGTTGTTTATAAGTCAATAATATAACATCTATAAAATAAACCATTCATAGTATCTATGTATTATAATTCATTAAATAAAGTTCTCTCAGCAGAAGGCTTTTGCCTTTTTTTTTTATTACTGTATCTCCAGTGCCTAAAACAGTGAATCATACATTAAGCACTCAAAAGAAAAGTGTTTAATAAATGAATCAAGACATTTTTACATAAAAATAATTTCATTTTCTCTATTATAAACATTTATTTCAAAAATTACAAATGACAGTGACATTGTGTTAGATACTAGAGACAATGCAAAGATGAACATGACATACACTTTTACCTTATTTGCTTTAATTAAACATATTAATGATTTGGAAGAAGAATTAATTAACAGCTTTGTAAAGTGACAGAATCTCCAGAAGGTATAAATATAAGTATGGCAAAAGTCAACAGATATCATGTTATAAATTAGGATAGCAAGATTAAATGAAGCAAGATTCTAACATATCAAGATAATCTAGTTCCTTCCAGCACCCTGCCTTAGAAATTATATTACCTAAGCAATAAGGACATACTGTAAAATGCCTACTTCTACATATATAATACAAATAATAAAATCTTCCAACTGGAAATAAATATGGTGAGTTAATTAAGCATATCCGTTAGACACTCAAAAAAATTTACCACATAAAAACTTGAAAAAACCAAAATGATAAATTCAATTTTCTTATTAATCTTGGTACTACACAAGACAAATGTTTTTAACAGAAGAAACTAAAGTTGCTAATAACTTCAATCTTAACTCCCAACAACATATTTTAGTAATTCCTGGTGCCTGGCAAAATAGCTTCTGAACACTTGTTTCCCATTTAGTACTCCAGAAAACTTGCCAAAAGGTAGAGTTCCAGATGGAATAGAAGAAAGCATGAAGAACCCTCAAGGATTTACACTTAAGATTTAGGTGATGAGTGTCCCAGAGATGTGGGGATGTCATGGACACCAATCACTTCTCTCCGCCAGATTTTTCTTCCCAGTTTTTCTCAGAACCCTCACTGCCTTTGGAAAATTCTAATTCTTTCTGATTACTTTGTGATTCTGGTAGGGCTGCCAATTACATTATCTTGGCCTCCTTACATACTGAGCTGGAAAGAGGAAATCTGTTATATTATGTGAAATCTCTGTTTCCTCTTAGGTGGCTAAGCTGGTAGTGGTGCACATTTTTGGCAGCCTGAGCCATCTCCTTCACCACACCTCATAAAGGAAACTTTCTCTACAGGAGGAATAAAGACAGACACACTGAGATATGGAAGAGATGCAGAGAGGATGGTGGAGTAGGATATGGAGGTGTGAGAAAAGAGCACGAGATAAATACCCATTGGCATCACTTTAATCTTTGGATTGAGGCAAACTCAGGCAGGTCAGCTAGTTCACCTCTGATCTTTATTATCTAAGCCAATAATTCTCTTCCCATTCAAATTTCCTTGAGCTGTACTTCTTTCACTTATAATGAAAAAAAATTTTACTTAGTTACAAAATACCTAGAGCTACGATATAAGTTTATAAATAAAAATATTTCAAGTCATGGATATTCAATATTTTAAACTAGAAGCACTATTTTTTTTTCTGCTTTTAATGGTTGTGCATTTTATATGATTAAAACTGCAAAACATTTGAGTTTCACTCATTGAAACTAACCTTTGCTTTGAGGTGTGAATATCCACACAGCTAATAAGAGAAAAGGAAACAACTGATTCATTTTGAAGTTTTTACCTTAGCAACTCAAGTTAATATAATTATGATTAAGTTAGCAACAAAGGCAAGAGTCAAAGAGCATGGACTCAAACCAGAGAGCTTGGGTTCAGAGTAGGAACTGCCACTTACAAGCTGTGAGATGTTGGTCAAGTCAGGCAATGGAGATATGTTCCCTGGCCCGTAAAATGGATTACGGATTTGAAATGTGAAAAAAGTACTCAGAATAGTATCTGACACAATGTAAGCATGACATTAGTGTTAATCACTATCATTGCTGCTGTTATATAACACAACCGACGTTGCCATAAGCAGATCCTAGCTTCCCTAGCATGACTTGGCAACAACAATAGAAAGCTTTCAAACGCCTCATTGGTTGGATCATTTCATCAGCTCACACTTCGCTTCAATGAAGAAACGGAGATCAGATTTGCCTGATAGCTGCATGAAGCTTCAGGTGTGCGTGCCAAATCGGTGAAGCATTTTAGTAATGTTACTGGTGCTAATGCCAAGAATAGCATGGTGGTTTCCTCTGCCACTTACCCCTTTCTTCTCAGGGAGAGGGATGGGATAGAAAGCAAATTATCTGACTGGAAACTTGGGAATTGAAACTGAAGGAATCTAATGCTGATTTTTTTTTCTTATTTTTTCCCATGATATAACATGCTTCCAAAAAAAGCTGTGCTGTGATTGTAGAGATCTCATGCTCAGATATATAGAGAATCAGACCCGCACTATAACTATAAGAAGCACTCTGAATATAAGCACTTAAATTCAAAATTGCAAATACAGCCCATCCGGTATTGGTTGAGGTCACAGTTTCCCTAGATTCCCCACGAGAGCACATGCCTGCTCAGTCCCGAGTGTGGGGCATGCAGAAGGAAGCCCATCAATGATTCTCTCTCATCATTGATGTTTCTCTCTCCCTCTCTGAAATCAATAAAAATATAGTAAAAAAAAAAAAAAAAGCAAACAGTTACCCATTATCTATTACTTGGATTAATATTTTCACGTAGATTGCCAATTAATACTGCTTCATAAATAATTGTATTAAGTACCTATCAGATATAGACTATTAACTCCTCAAGCTTTCAATTCCAGGCCCCATAATTTTTTACCTGAGCTTTCTATGTCATTGACTTTTGAGATTCTCAGCATGAGTAGCATGAGGTATTTGGAAACAGTGAGAGGATAAATTGATATTGTAAGAGAAAATTGCCATATATCATAACTCTTTATTTTTCTCAGTATTGGCATTCAAAATAGAAAATTTCTCACCTTCATACACCTTCATACTCAGAGCCCATGAAAAGTCAGTTCTGCTTCCCATGGTGGTGCTGGGGGACCATCAAGGAAAGGAGCATTCACTTCCATCTGTAAGTCCTTGAACCCCAGGTTTAACCTTGACAGTCAGAGGCCCATGTAGCAATGGCAAACTGTTGTGTGTTGTGGGAATTCCAGATTCCAACTATCAAAATGAGACAGAGAGCAAATACCATGATATAAGTAAAGCAATGAGTTTCTTGCTTCCCTGATCTTGATCAAATTAAATTGAAATAACATTTTTTACTGATGTCCTCAAGGCAATCAATGCCCCACTACATTTTAGGGAATTCCATTGATTATAGCAAAAACACTTTGGTGTAATATTCACTCATAGAAAAATTTCTACAAAAAATATTCAAGGAATTTGTTTTGTGACTTAATACACAAGTACATTTATTTACGTAGTATGTATCATTTTTAATGATGGGTATTTTCTTTCATTCATTCCACAAAGAATTTTTGAGGACAAAAATTCAAAGTAGTAGATGCAGTAATCCCTACCCTAAAACAACATTTAATCTTTATGAGCAGAAGGAAAGACAAAATGCACATTTACAAACTAATGACAATTCAATGAAGCAAAGGCTTAGAACTCGATTGGATAACACAAAAAAACTAATAGTAACATGAAGAAAAATATGGGTTGGATAATCAGAAAATATCTCCAGACTTGAACTACACAAGAAAGGAGAACACATACCGTATTTTCTGGCGTATAAGACGACCCCCTAATTTTACAGTTAAAACATAGGTTTAGGCCTATATTCACTGTATAAGACTACCCCCCACTTCCGAGGCAACACCAGTTCTTTTTTTAATAGACCGCCTTTCTGACTCTCGCCAATCTGAGCAGGCTTTTTACTAGAATACAGTGTAGCTTCAGGTACAGAACATGTATAATTTGCATGCATAAAAAGCCTGCTTGGATTGGCTGAGTTAGAGAGGCGGTCCAAGCAGCCTTGCAGTGATTGGTGCGGGATCAAGTTGGAAAATTCGTTTAGCGGCATATCGAGACGTTTTTCGGGATATACTCGGCGTATAAGACGACCCCCGATTTTCGGTTGACTTTTTTTTGTTTCAAAAGTCGTCTTATACACCGGAAAATATGGTATGTTAAATGTAAGTGTTTTGGATAGTTTATTTTAGATGTTTATTTTGCCTACTTTAATTTCAAGCTTTAGAACTAAAAATAACGACATCAATCTATCAGCATTTATTGTTCACATTCCATGTTAGCTGCTGACTTGTATGTATTTCCCCTAAGTCCCCAAAATGTACATATTAAATGTTTATTAAGTGTTAAACCCTTACTATTTAGGGCAATAGGGGTCGAAAAGGAAAAACAAATAAAAAAATAAAAATAAAAGCGGGGGGAGGGGATGTGATTTGTAGATTTGTATCAGTTATCTATTTGCCACAATAATGCTATGCAATAAACTACACTAGAATGTAGTAAATATATTGAAATAATTTATTATCTCATAAAAATATGTGTCATCAAGAAGACACACATATATAAGAATTTTGCTATTATTTTAAAAATTATTGCCCTGGCCAGTGTGGCTCAGTTGGTTGGGCATCATTCTGTGCACCAAAAGGTTGCTGGTTTCCATGCCCTGGTTTTCAGACTCGGTTTCACTTTCACATCGATGTTTCTCTCTGTCTCCCCCGCCCCCTTCATTTCTCTCTCAAAAAGTTACAAATTTATAAAAATTAAGAAAAAAAAAATTGCACCACCATCCACCTTTTCTGTTCTGGATGTTAGAACTATAAAAAGAAGACATTCCCCTTGCCTTCAAGTGACTCACAATCTAGTGGGAAAAGACACCTGTACTCAACACAGGAGGAAGCTGTGCCAACTGCTCCAGCAGAAGCATGGGAGCACTGAGCAGGGAGCCTGTGCTTCTGAGGGTGGGAACTGGAAGAATGGACAGCATGCAAAGACTTCACAGAACTTACAGCTGACAGGCACGTAGGAACAGAAAAGGAAAGGAAGGGCGTGTGTTATAATGGAGGAAATGGCATGAACAAAAGCACGGAGCCATGTGTGAGCTGAAGGGAGTGGGGAGAGCAGATATAAACTGAGAGCAATGTTCATGGTGGGAGGTGCAGGGCGGGGCGGTGCGGGGTGGGGGGGGGATCCTGGTTGTAGAAGGGGTGAAGACTCTGCAGGTAAACAGTAGTGTGTGTGTGCTAAAGCCAAGTGCAACCACTGAAGGGTTTTAAGCAGAGAACTCATTGATGAGGTTTATCACTCTGGAGAATGTATAGAAGAACAAATATACTCTAAGAAATGTGAAGTCTTATTCAGGATTTACTTTTCTATCCCAATTTCCCCTAACTACACTGGGGTGCTTTTATTTTCAAAGTTATAGCCTTTATTTCAAATGATGCTTGTGAAATGTCTGTAGGAGAAAAGGATCATCAAGAACAGAATTTACCTCAATTCAATAACAATGTTCCTTTCTACAGCAAAATATTTCTTGAACCTACAAGTAACAGATACACTCATGCCCCTTAAATTATTCATTTCTCATTATGTAAAGAAAATTAACCAAAGTGGTTCTGACTAAATGGAGAAAAAAAAATTAGAGCCAAGAATAAATTACTGTAGGCTCTGAATGCTATAGGTTTAAACAGCCATTTAGACAACTATCCCATCCTAAAAGCAAAATAAATTTATCTCCACAAAAATTTAAATCTCCACATTTGCAGTAGTATGATTGTTCTTTTGCCACCAAATATTTATAAGTTATGTTTAGCTCTGATTGACTTTTGCTTAAAAAAGAGTTAGAATAATTTTTAAATGTATAAAATAGAAGGTATTTTCCCCTTTCTTTATAAGTAGATTATAATCTTCCTAATATGCCCAAATAGTCAAAGGCATTCTTCTGCCAACCTATCAGTGTTGGTCAAAATAACACCTTTAGTTAAAATTCAGAATGTCAAAATAATCTTAATTTTATAGGAAATTCTACTTGTTTTGTTGTATAGTTTAGAAATAGCAAATGCCAACCTGAAAATTTATGGAACAAAATTGCACTAACATAGGTGGACAAGAAAACACATATTTTTTATTCTAGTATTCAAATGTTCTCTGGTATAAAATTTGTAAAGTGAGCTATCTATACTATGAATCCTACTTTGTATATAAGGAAAAACTAAACAAACAAACAAAAAAACCCCGTAACACCAAACACAGCAGGTTTAGGCATCCTTGTGCTCAACTCTGAGGTAAAAATGATGTCGATTCCTTTCAAAAACAACTTGATGTTTATCAAACTCTCAGCCACTTAAAGTCTGCTTTCTGTTAAGCTTGGGAAATGCTCATTTGATGCTAGCACTACATAGAACAGAATTTGGCCTGATGAGTCTTCTTTTGTTCATTTTCATCATGTTTCCACAAATAAACAGTATATCACCTGTAGTAACAGAGAGATGTTATTTGGCCGAAAGTGCTATGACTCCTGAGAGGCAAAACTAAAATTTTCTAAACTGGAAGAAATAAACCTCTAAAAGTCAATAAAAGAGCAGGCAACACTCTTGATAGACATGTTTTGTTTAGCTTTTATAAACTTTTCTTGATAGACTTCTTTTGTAAAAGTTTCTATAGGAAAATTACCAATGATTTTTCAAGGTACAATAATAGAAAACAAGCTGCATTGAAGTTAGGGCTAGGTTGTTCAAAATTAGAGAATTTTATTTCTAGAGTTTTCTATCAGCATTTATAAGGATAGTGAGTTATAATTATGTAATTTTATCAAGTCAATAGAATCAATGTAATACAGAGTCTGGGTAACTAACTAAAAACTTCATGCTATATCATTTCTTCAATTACAGAACTTAACTTTTTTTAATTTCTTTATTGATTGAGGTATTACATTTGTGTTCTTATCCCCCCATTGTTTCCCCACTCCCACAACTCATGCCTTCACACCCCTGTTGTCTGTGTCCATTGGTTAGGCTTATATACATGCGTAGTAGTCCTTTGGTTGATCTCTCCCTTGCCCCCACTCTCCCTTACCTTCCCTCTGAGGTTTGATTATCTGATCAATGCTTCTCTGTCTCTGGATCTGTTTTTGTTCATCAGTTTATGTTGTTCATTGTATTCCATAAGTGAGTGAGATCATTTGATATTTATCTTACTCTGACTGGCTTATTTCACTTAGCATAATGCTCTCCAGTTCCATCCATGTGGCTGCAAATGGTAAGAATCCCTTCTTTTTTTTTTTTACCACAGTGTAGTATTGCATTGTGTAGATGTATCAGCGTTTTTTAATCCATTTATCTACTGATGGGCACTTAGGCTGTTTCTAAATCTTAGCTATGGAGAATTGTGCCGCTATGAACATAGGGGTGCATATATCCTTTCTGACTGGTGTTTCTAGTTTCTTGGAATATATTCCTAGAAGTGGGATCACTGGGTCAAATGGGAGTTCCATTTTCAGTTTTTTAAGGAAACTCCATACTCTTCACAGTGCCTGCACCAGTTTGCATTCCCACCTGCAGTGGGAATCGTTTCCTATTCCTAGGGTTCCTTTTTCACTGCATCCTGGACAGTACTTGTTGATTTGTTGATGACAGCCATTCTGACAGGTGAGAGATGCTACCACATTGTCATTTTGATTTGCATCTCTCAGAAAATTAGTGACTTTGAGCATGTTTTCATATGTCTCTTGTCCTTCTGTCTTCTTTTGAAAAGTAACTTAGGTCTGTTGCCCATTTTTTTTTTGTTTGGGTTGTTTATCTTCCTTTTGTTAAGTTGTATGAATTCCCTGTAAATGTTGGAGATTAAATCTTTATTGGTGATAACATTGACAAATATGTTCTCCCATGCAGTGGGCTTCCTTGTTGTTTTGTTGATGGTTTCTTTTGCTGTGTAAAAGCTTTTTATTTTGATGTAGTCCCATTTGTTTATTTTTCTCTTTAGTTTCCATTGCCCTAGGAGAGGTATCAGTGAATAAATTGCTTCGGCATATGTCTGAGATTTTGCTGCCTGGGGATTCCTCTAGTATTTTTATGGTTTCTCATCTAATGTTTAAGTCCTGTATCCATTTTGAGTTTATTTTTGTGTATGGTGTAAGTTGGTGGTCTAGTTTCATTTTTTTGTATGTATCTGTCCAACTTTCCCAACACCATTTATTGAAGAGACTGTCTTGATTCCATTGTATGTTCATGCCTCCTTTGTCAAATATTAATTGAGCATAGTGGTTTGGGTCAATTTCTGTGTTCTGTATTCTATTCCATTGATCTATATATCTGTTCTTGTACCAGTACCAGGCTGTTTGAGAACAGTGGCTTTGTAATACAGCTTGGTATCTAATATTGAGATCCCTCCTACTTTGTTCTTTTTTCTCAGAATTGCTGTGGCTATTCGGGTTTTTGGTGGTTTTTTTTGTTTTGTTTTTTTTGTTTGTTTGTTTGTTTGTTTTTTAAATTCCAGATGAATTTTTGGAAAGTTCGTTCTAGGTCTGTGAAATATGCCATTAGTATTTTAATGGGGAGTGCATTGAATATATAGATTGCTTTGGGTAGCATGGACATTTTAATGATGTTGATTCTAACAATCCATGAACACGGTATTTCCTTCCTTCTGTTTATGTCTTCCTCTATCTCTTTTTTCAGTGTTCAGTTTTCCACGTATAGGTCTTTTACTTCCTTAGTTAAATTTATTCCTAGGTATCTTAAATTTTTTTGTGTGTAATGGTAAATGGGATTGCTTTTTAAATCTCTCTTTCTGCAAGTTCACTATTGGTGTATAGAAAGGCCATAGATTTCTTGGCATTAATTTTGTATCCTGCTACATTGATGCATTCATTTATTAAGTCTAATAGTTTTTGATGGAGTCTTTAGGGTTTTTATGTACAATATCATGTCATCTGTGAATAAGGACACTTTTACTTCTTCTTTTCCTTTTATTTCTTCTTTTTCTCTAACCACAATAGCTAGTATTTCCAGTACTATGTTGAACAGGTGTGGTGAGAGTAGGCATCCCTGTCTTGTTTCTGTTCTTAGGGAAATGATTTTAGTTTTTGCCCTTGTGCCAGGCCAGCAGCAGGTAAAAGTGGGGCTGGTGCCATCAGCAAGTGCAAGTGGCAGCTGCCGCCCCGATTGCCCCTCAGGAGCAGGGGGCAGTGGAGTAGCCCTCAGGGGTGATCAGGGCAGGCAGCTGCTGCTTGTAACCACTGATAGCACTAAGCGATTGGGACTGGTACCAGGCATTGGAAGCAGGTGTAAGCGATGGCTCCAGTGCCAGCTGAGTGTGTGAGCAGAGCTGGCACTGGCAGTGGGTGTGAGTGGGACCATTGCTGGCAACAGGTGCAAGAGATGGCTGCTGAAACCAAGCAGTCAGGGCCAGCACCCATCACCAGCAGCGGGTGCAAGACCACAGCAGATGCAAATGTGGGGGCAAAGAATTTTCAGTAACCACCAGAGGCTTGCTCTGAAGGCAGCCACCGCTGCCATGCCTTGGTCTGGTGCCCCTCTCCCTCACCTGCTTCATCATCTCACTATGGCTGACACTCACCATGTTCTGCACACGCCCCCTGGTGGTCAGTGCTCGTCATACAATGATCAGTTGTTCTATTGTTCAGTTATTCCGGTTGTTCCACCTTTCGGTCTATTTGCATATTAGCCTTTTATTATATAGGATTATTATATAGGATTAAAATCACTGGAGTTACTATTTTGAATTAAGGAAAAGCAGCATATATATAGCTATTAATACAAAATTTATTTGTAGAAAAAGGTGAGATGTTTATAACCTGAATGTATTCATTTGGAGTTATATAAAAGAATATATACATATATATTCTACATGATCTAGTAATCCTATGTACTATTATAGCACATTTAAGTAGGATTTAATGCATAGCATTTTACCCCCCATTAAGATAGAAAATAATACCTAATTTTGTTATAATTATAGCTTATTTATAAGCAAGGCACAGAACAAAATAGGAAAATAAGGCTTAACATTAAAAAAAAGTCTCCTATATTCATTTCAGCAATTAAAATAATGATTGATGACCAAGATACAAATAATATCATGGGAATAATATAACATCTGAGTTTAAAAAGAAAGCTACAAGGTCCTCATTGAACTATACAAAATTATAATGCTATAAAGCTTGTCCCACTGTAGAACAAGGTGATCTCCGAAATTACAAGGCAGTGAATTCAAAACCATAAAAAGGAAATATTACTTCATAACCTTTCGTTAACCTGTAGCTACAGTTCCATAGGAGGTCATAAAATCAAATTCTGTGGTAGGATTTAAAAGATGGATAATTTTATAGCACTCATAATATCAGTGTTCAAGCTCATTGCCTTCAGCAGCTGGAATAGAATTACTTGGTCATTCATATCAGTAGACTACTAGGTCTGAAGGTAGGTGCTACATGTTGTCTTAAAGGTTAAGTATTGGTTCTTTGGAGTCAAATGACACCATTTACCATGTTAGTCTCCTTTCTAACATGCATCAGAGTGATGAAGGAGCACAGAAGCCATAGCAGCTGCCTTAAGAATCAGAATTTATAATTTTCTTCTGAAGGCTTCTCATCCATTTATAGGCCCACATGCACAGTAAGCCTACACTGGCATCAGATGGGTGCTATAATTCCCATTTTCAGGTTATTTTATGTTGAGTGATCTTCTGTTTCCAAGCTGAAGCTTCCATTTTCCAGAATGGTACTCTAACTTGTAAAAATGCCTCCCGTATCTATCATCTGCTTTAAAAATTCAAATTATATGTCTATTGCTGTTTGTATGTCCTCTTTGGTGAAATGTTTATTTAGGTCTTCTGTCCATTTTTTAATTGGTTGTTTGGTGTTTTCTGCTATTAAATTGTATAAGTTCTTTATGAATTTTGGACATTAACCTATTATCAGATGTATCATTGGTGAACATTTTTTTCCAGATGGCCAATATGCATTTGAAACAATGCTCAATGCCACTAATCAACAGAGAAAGGCAAATTTGAACCACAAGGAAATATTGCCTCATACCTGTCAGAATGGCTATCAATAAATCAACAAAAAAACGAATGTGGAAATATAGGAAGCAAAAAGATGAATAACATGAAAAAATACAAATTACAATGTCCTATCTATGCAATTTTTTTTACTGCTTTTGGAAATGTAAGGTCCTTTCATATTTAAACATTTTTTTAAATTGCTTTTGCTGCCTCTGTGCCTTTGCTCAGTCTGCCTCTGTCACCAGAATGCCATTCTCTGTCCCTCCCAATTCAAGAATTCATTTTAATTCCAGTTTCTTCATAAAGAGATCTCTGGTTCCTCAGATGAAAAGTCATTCCCGAACACATTCTCTCCATCTACCCTGTTTGTCCAAAACATTACATCTGTATTTCTGATACCCATTTCTATCTTATTCTAGATATATGCATAAAGGCATATGGTTTACCACTTGTTTAGCTCTGTTGCAGAATGTAAAGTTCTCATAAATGGTTGCTGTCGCTGAGTCTTCCTTTGTGTGTTTCTCAGCACCTAGTCTTTGCTGTATCAGTTGCTCAGATTATTATGAAGGAATAATTAAATTAATGAGGAGATATTTATGCAGGTATGTGCTTCCTTGGACAATAACTCATTGGAAGAGTTACTCTGCAGCATGCCTGTTACCAATGCCTTTATGTAATTCTTACTTCACTTTTTCCAGCTGGCAAGTGATTTCTTTCTTGGTGACTTTTGAAAATTCCAGTACTTTAAAATAATAATAACAAAAATTAATCTCTACCAAAAAATAGCAGGAAAAATATAGTATTTAGACCTACTATTCATATGAAAAGAACTGCTTCAGTAAAAAAAATACAAAAATAAAAGAATGTTGAGACTGTCATTATGTTAAACACAGCCTTGTGGTTGTTTCTGGGTAGAGTTGAGTGAAGCACCAAAAATATCGTTTTGTTAACCTGCTTCTTCCATCTAGTGGCAAAAAGCAGTAAGATACAATGTCCTAGGAAAACACCAGGGTCAAATGGTTCTAAATGCCATTTTAGGAATTACTGATGGTAAGAGTCCAACAATCCAAGGTTTAAATTATTTTTTTAAATAAGTATTTTAGCAAATTGACAGTATTCAGCTGGGATAAATATCAAAGTTACTTAAACACATATGTATATTAGCACATTTTTAACAAAGACTTCTGCTACATATATAAAGGTACATATCACTCCACATTAAAGAGGGGTGAAACTTTGTGTATACATAGTTATGTTTCTGAGCCAAATTGTTAGATAACTATTTATTTTTATTTATTTATTTATTTTTTAAATATATATTTTATTGATTTTTTACAGAGAGGAAGAGAGAGGGATAGAGAGTTAGAAACATCGATGTGAGAGAATCATCGATCAGCTGCCTCTTGCACACCCCCTACTAGGGATGTGCCCGCAACCAAGGTACATGCCCTTGACCGGAATCGAACCCGGGACCTTTCAGTCTACAGGCTGACGCTCTATCCACTGAGCCAAACCGGTTTTGGCAATAACTATTTAGACTTTCATTATTTCCTCAACTATAGGTCCAGAACTATGGTGTTGTTATAGGTTTCAAAAGATAAAATTGAGAGCCACCGAAATTGGCCTATCCCACTGGAATTATCAGTTAAACTAATTTTTCAAAAATAGGCAGTGAAATACTTTATGACCTGAAGCATGGAGTCAATTGAAACGTGGGGGGAGGAGGGAGGGCAACATTTGAAGGAGATACAATCATCTGCTCTACATTACTAGAGCTGCTTCAAAAGCATCAATGAAAAGTAACATGCAACACACAGCATAGTTGTGCATTTTCCACACTCTCAAAGGCCAAAGCTTATCCCTAATATGTGAGGTTGGACTGCCCTTCTAACACTCTGTAACTAACGTTTAGAAGTTAAATGTGGGCTCTGCAACAATGGAATAAACATTCCCCAAGACAGCAAGCTTTTCTCCTCCCCCTATTCAAGTGAGCCAGTTAACAACATGTAATGGTATATAAATTGAGCAGTCAACGTTTAAAACTATATTAAGACTACATAAGGGGGAAGTGGAAGTGCTGAAGAATATCATGATTCTTTCAAATTCAATATTTTTTAGTTAAAAGAAGATTGATTTTTTTGTTCAAGAACATCAGAATTTTCAAGAATAGGAAAATGCTGCCTTAACACCCTCAACCCCTAACACAAATTTGGCTGTTGGTTTTTCCCCCTCTCCCTAGCCACCCTTGCCACACAATGGAAGTAGCCTAAAAATGTATATTCTGCTACAAATGAGAGAAGGTGGGGAAATGGAGCATGACATAGAGGAGAGGATGAAACAAAGGAGATGGGCTCACTGGACAACTCCATCTGTGAAACTGGCAAGGCAGAAATGATTCTCATTTCTCCAGAATTCTCATGGCTAGTCTCCCTGGATGGAGCCAGGAAAGAATGGGGAGGCTGCTGAAGCCATTGCCACTGTTTAGATATCCCAACAGCCACAAGACTTGATGCCTCACCCTCAGTAATTAAACTGACACAAACGGTTGTTACCATATGGTGCCAGCTGGAGCCAAAATGGTGACGGTATCTGGCCATCAGGACTACTACCCCGGTGGTTGGAACCTAGCCCGGCATTACTCATTTCACGGACTTCACAATCGTGTGTGCCCACATTATGGGCAACTGAAACGCGTAGGTCTCTTATATCATGGTATAATGTGGTTTTGCTAAAACTGGAGACCTTGGCATTTAACATTTTCTTTCACAATAGACAAGCTCAATTCCTGAGAAGCAAACTGCAGGCAAGCTATATATGTAGTCACCAGCATTAATATTTTACTCATTATTTTTATGAGTTTCTTGCACCTTGGGCAAATCATGTAACTTCTTTGGGCCTCAGTTTCCTGATCTGTATAACAGAGGTAATGATAATGCCCACCTAAAAAGGTTTTTATCAGGAATTAAATGAGAAAATACACATAAAGTGCTGGCAAATATTAACTATTCAATAGAGATAAAACATTACGGTGCATAGGGCACCTAATATATACCCAGAATTTTGTAGCACATTATCCTGCACATAGTATGGCATCTAACATTTATTTACATGTGTTTGTAAAATAAAGAGTACTCCCTTTGGTGCAAATATTTTATTATAGTTTACCTTTGGAAATATCATGGTGATATTTTTTTAATATATTTTATTGATTTTTCAGAGAGGAAGAGAGAGGGATAGAGAGCTAGAAACATCGATGAGAGAGAATCATCGATCAGCTGCCTCTTGCACACCTCCTATTGGGGATGCGCCCGCAACCAAGGTACATGCCCTTGACCGGAATCGAACCCGGGACCTTTCAGTCCCCAGGCAGACGCTCTATCCACTGAGCCAAACCAGTCCCGGCTCATGGTGATATTTTTAAACAATTTTCAAATAAATTTTAAACAATGCCTTCACGTCTTTGGGTAGCCAATAAGCAATTAGCTCAATATTTGTGTCATATTTTTTGGTGATTCTTAGAAAATCTTAGATGAAAAGCTAAAGATTAATGGAAGAAAAATTTAAAGCATATAAAATTTAAAAAGAGGTATATGATTATCAAAGATAAAATATCTGTTAAAGAACAAAAAGGAAGATAAAGTGATCATTAAAAACTTCTAAACCCAAAAGAAAGAATAGAAGTTGTCATCAATTTCTAGAGAAGTCTTGTAGCCTATGTTTTGTATGAAACCAGGACCTCAAAGAATGAGGGGGAAGGAGGGAAGGCATTCCAAAGCACCGATTTTCCTGTCCCCATGGGAATTTGGGTTGGAGCAAGTCTATAAAATGGTAAACTTTTTATATATAAACATATTTAGAGAACAGGAGTATATTTGAGGAAATTAGGGGCATCTCTATTCTAGAGATATGGGCAAGAGTACAATTTTGCAGCAGGAATATAAACCAAGGATATCCTGGCAAAAAATACAAAAGTCTTTGTGAAGAAAATAGTTAAACAGCAGAATGACAACCTATTTTCTTCTTTTATATGGAGATGCCCTAGCAAAGAAAGTGAACCAGTCAAATCCCCTTGTAAACCAAGTCATGACAAATTCTGCAAACTAAGGATGTTAGCTAACAGGAGATTCCTTACCTATGGAAAGCTTTGAGCAGGATGCTTTTGGTTGGTTTAAGATTGCTTATGGGGAAAAACAAAACAAAACAAAACAAAAAAACTAAACAAACAAACAAAAAACTAGACTTGGATGGATGGGGTATGGGTCCTTAGAAAATGTCATATAAGCAATGTAATTATCTGAATATGAAATGGAACTGTTTACTGACTAAAATATAGCCCCTTTGGAGTTAAGTCCATGAAGCTAAAAACATAAATGAGAACCTTTGGAATTGGCTGAGTCTATAATCTCCTTTATGATGAATAGAGGACAGTTGACAAATCTAGCTTAAAATTAAATCCAAGCCATTCTGAGAAATTCCTGGAGCAACCAGAGAATTAAGTTATTCTCAAACTGTGAGAAGTAAGTTATTTCTCTCACAGACCCTTCCAACATGCAAGAAACTCATAGCTAAGAGGGAAGTTTGGGTTTTGGCAAAATCACATTGCACCTATGAGAATATTGCTAGCCCCAATCACAAACTCATCAAAAATAAATGTTATTGTAACTGCGGTCCTTAGCAGAAATGTCTTAAAAGATTTATAAAGGATGGTGGTACAGGGAAACCCACTGAGAACTCATGATCCAACTGTTCACGTTATACAATGTCTGCCTCCTAGAATATATGCAGATTTGAAGCCTCTGGGAGGAATCAAATAGGGCTACTCGCAAAGACCCCTTGGATTTTGGACTTGAAAACGAAGGCAGCTGCTCATTAAAGCCATTTGAAAGACAGTTGTTAGCTTGTTCCCAGAAGCTGATTAAAACTGCTGCACCATAGAAGGGCATCAAATAAATCTGAGGCTTAGGTATCAATCATGCCTTGGATGATGTCAGAAAGACATTGACTAGGGAAGGGGCAGCACAAGAGAAAATGCTGTGTGTAAGATGCTGCAGGTAGGAAGTGCAGAGGAAGAGGGCAGCAGCCAGGAGCAAGCTGCTCATGGTGTCACTGAGAGAGCCCTGCAAGGACCCTCCCTTCCCCACACTGCTCTGTGGTACAAACCCAGTGATTCTTTCTCAGCCAAGACAAAGCAGCTGTCTGGCTCTGTGATGGCAGTTCCTGGCTTGAGGGCCATGCTCCTGCTTAGAAATTGGCAGCTATGTGTGTACCTTACTGGGAGAAAAAGCCTTGAGGAGAGAAAGAACAGGTAAGTCTGAAAATTGGCAGGGTTGAGAGCTGCTAATTTAGCAGTGGGAGAAGAATTACACTCCTGATCTCAGAGGAGTATTTAAATATTTACAGACTTTGGGCTGTAGTCAGGGGCAAATGGGTCCTAGATGACTAGACAATAGAGAATGCCCTTAAGTGGCACTCAAGGAAAACTCATTGAGAATTAAGAAAAAATTAAAGCTGATCATGTGGATATTCACACACACACACACACACACACACACACACACACATCAAGTTTTCAGCTCAGAAAGGAGATTGGAATGCTCTGACAGATACCTTGATCAGATTCCTGAGCCAGCTACCTGGGTTCTTGAAACCAGTGGGTATGTAGTTTCAGATACAGTAACAACCTGTGTCTTCCCTCGCAGGGGCAGATGTTACCTAATGACACCTGTTAAAAACTGTACTAAAACATCTGGAACAAACCAGATGAGACCCAGAATTTGTTGAAAAATAGAATCTAGTCACCTCCTGTAATAGGGAATGTGGTATATGAGAAATAGAATGATCCTTCCTATAATATTGACTGGTATGTGGTATGTCAAACATCACTTTTATTGGTTGATTTTAGAGAGAGGGGAAGGGAGGAACAGGAGGAGAAGGAGAGAGAGAGATTGATTTGTTATTTCACTTATGTATGCATTCATTGATTGATTTTTGCATGTGCCCCGACTGGGGATCAAACCTCACAACCTTGGTGTATTGAGACAACTGAGCTACCCAGTCTAGGCCAAGTCTCTCTTCAAGAGTTATAAGGTCTATCAAAGGCTTTTTAAGCTTAGTTATACAATTAAGTAAAAAGCAAGATTGAACTTTCACAAATAGCAAGTTAGGAGATTTAGTATAGATGCAGACTGGGTTTTCTTCCTCTCTCATATTTTACTACACTCTGATTCATTCCCTATTCATGGTAGATACTAAGAGATTTGCAATCAGATGAGCACTAGTCCACCAAAGTCTACTGCTGCGATGACAGAGACATTGCTGCAATAAATAAAAGGGGCTTAGGGAAAAGTGATTTATTAATGAGGAGTAGTTTGAACATCCATCTTCTCTGGGAGCATATGTACTGCATTAAGGGCTTCCGAAAATCTTTTTGCTTCCACGTTATTTTTATTTGTAGAATCGGGTAACAATCCATAAAGCCCACCTGGAACAAGGGCTCAGAGTAGGTTGAATTTGGCTGTCATTCCAAATGAGTGAGGAACCAGGAAGAGCGAAAACAGGAAATGAGGAAAAAGCAAAACAGAGTGTTTTTAGTTGGCCACTGGGGTATGATTTCTTCAGGGAACCTCTAAGGCAGTGTTCCTCAACCTTCCTAATGCCGCGGCCCTTTAATACAGTTCCTCATGTTGTGGTGACCCCCAACCATAAAGTTATTTTCGCTGCTACTGTAATTTTGCTACTGTTAATGAATCGTAATGTAAATATCTGTGTTTTTTGATGGTCTTAGGTTGAGAATCACTGCTGTAGAGCCTAAGACCATCGGAAAACACAGATATTTACATTAAGATTCATTAACAGTAGCAAAATTAGTTATGAAGTAGCAGCGAAAATAACTTTATGGTTGGGGGTCACCACAACATGAGGAACTGTATTAAAGGGTCTCGGCATTAGGAAGGTTGAGAACCACTGCTCTAAGGAGCGATGTGGAAGGGACCTGAGAACTGTCAATCCGAGGAATGAAAGAGAGGAGTACGTGTCCACTGACTCCTGTCCTCCTTGGTCAAGAGTTGTCTGTGGAGTGTTAGCTCTTCACACAGGATAGTTTATGTGTGAGAATGAGAACAACCAAGTGGGTTCCTGCGGATGGTCCACACAGCTGAAGCAGCAGCAAAGCCGTGGCAGAAAGCAAGCTACACAGCACAACTGACGCAAGGTGCTGGTTCACAGAGAGCAATCCGTTGCTGGAGTAAAAAGACTGAAAGGATTGGCGGTTAGTTAGAAAAGCTTGCTAATGCACTGTGGGATATAAGTGTGCTAATAAAGCAATGTGTAAAATGCCATATAAAACTAAATGGAAAGAAGGAAATTATTTGGGGGTTTTGAGGCATGAGTAGAAGTGCTGAGGGCTTAATTTAACTGCTTCATCCATTTGCTATCATTTTTCTTTTTAAGTATCAGGTTAATTATATTCATTATCTTCTGCCCCAAAAGTCTAACTTAAAAAAAATGAGAAAAAAATTTTTCTTACAGTAAATTTTTAAAATGCCCAATAAAATATTTTAGACCTAAAAGTAAAGAAAATATTTCCCTTTGGATTGTGACTTATATTTACTGGCACAGGGTGGGAAGGACATGAAAAAGCACCTGAATAAATGCAGGCACTGTGTAATCTATTTAAGTGGTGAGAGAATCGGCATGACACTGGGGTAAACAATTCAAAGCACAGGGAGGAAATGCATTCATGCATACTGTTCAGTGAAGGAATGATTGCTCTTTCATGACCTTCAAGTTGAAAAACAAATTTGAAACAGTTATCATAAACACCCACTCTCAAATATTGAGTTTCTATAGGGTGCATTGTTTGCATCTTATTAATGGACAACTTTTCAAAAATTAAGTGGTTAAATTGCATGTTATTTTCAAAAGAAAATGTTCATAAAGTGTTTTTGCTTGCTTGATATTGAAAGAGGAACATATTATCTAGATAAAAGTTGAGGTGTTTTTAAAAAAAATACATTTAAACAGTTTTAAAAAAATACATAATAGGTTTTAGAAAGCCCACAAACCACCATATTGAAGTCAGTATTTTATATGGCTGTGATTGTTATCTAGAGTATTTGGGCTTTACTTTTTCTCCACATTATAAAGTTACTAGGGCCCAGTGCACAAATTTGTGCACCTAGAAAGGAACTGTGGGCTGCGAGGCTGCTGTGGGCACAGGGGCAGACCTCAGTCCCGTCTGCCAAAAGCCCAATTGCTGCTGTGGCTTCAGCTCCGCTCACACCTGGTGACAGCACTGAGCAATTGGGACTGGTGCCAGGCACCGGCAGCAGGTGTGAGCGGTGGCGGCTCTGGCGCCAGCAGTGGGTGCAAATGGGGCCATCGCTGGCACTGAGTATGAGAGGCAGCTACTGGCCCCAATCGCCCCTCAGGAGCAAGGGGAGATGGAGAAGCCCTGAGGGGCAATTGGGGCCAGATGGCACTGAGCAATCAGGGCCTGCGCTGGGTGCTGGCAGCGGGTGTGAGCACCAGGTGGGACTGTGGTGTGCAGGAGCAAAGAATTTTCAGTAACCACCAGAGGCTCGCCTTAATGACAGCGACCAGGACCCTGCCTTGGTCTGACACCCCTGCTCACCTGCTCCACAATCCTGCCACAGCCAATGTCCACAATGTTCCATGCTCTGCCAGCTGCAGCTTATGCCCACCATGTTCCACGTTCACCCCTGGAAGTCAGCGCATGTCATAGCGACCGGTTGTTTGGCCATTTGATTGTTCCACCATTCAGTCTATTTGCATATTGGGGTTTTATATACATTTAGATGACATATCTGAACTTGTAATTCATAGTGATTGATTTCATTTCTAAAATAAAAATGCTCCAAAAGTATCTTATTTTTTGCCCTCATAGTTTTATATGTATTTATAAAATTATTTCGGGTAACATAAATAAATCACCCTAGATTATTTTAAATATGCCTTTCCTATCCAAAACTGGCAGATTGTTACCACATCAAATTAGTTAGTTGCTGATATAACTTCTGTATTTAATCAAAGATGCCTAACACTGTCACCATGATATGTA
Source organism: Pipistrellus hanaki (assembly GCF_964339955.1). Taxonomy (NCBI): domain Eukaryota; kingdom Metazoa; phylum Chordata; class Mammalia; order Chiroptera; family Vespertilionidae; genus Pipistrellus; species Pipistrellus hanaki. Next base: position 39,077,545 of record NC_140507.1, on the reverse strand, counting down.
GTTATAGTGCCTCTTAAAAGTCAGCATTTATCTTTCACTAGCTCTTTTGATATAGAGAAGATATTAATAACCAAAAGAAAAAAAAGTCAGTTGATAAGTCACATTTAACCAGCACTAACGATTATTTAATGGAATGACATAAACTTGAAGTGAACACCATTTTATTTATAGCTTATTTTATAACAGCATTTTATTAAGAAATAATTTACATATAGTACAACCACAAATCTTAAAATATATAGAGTTTGAGGAATGTTGACAAATGTATGCAAGTATATATAGCATCATCCAGATCAAAATACAAAACATTTCAACCCAGAAAATTCCTTCGTATCCCTTTGCCAGGTCATTCGAATCCCTTCTCCTTATGCAGAGCAGCTGTCGTTCTGATTCAGGATAGCCTAGTTTTGCCTATAATTGACCTTCACATAAAAATAATTATACAGTATATTCTGATTTTTCTCAGCATAATGCTTTTCAAATTCATCTAGGTTTTTGCATGCATCAACAGGCCATTCTTTTGTAACAGTAATACTCTATCAGATTATCCATTCTCCTGGGGATGGGAATTTGATTTTCTATAGTTTGGTGCTGTTATGAATAAAGCTGCTAAGAACATTCATTTTTCTTGAGTGTATATCCAAGAATGAAACTGCTCAATCATAGGGTAGGAATGTATTTAACTATACTAGAAGTGGCCAAATAGTCCCCAAGTGGTTGTACCATTTACATTCCTACCCACAATATTGAAAAATTCCAGTTACTCCATGTACTCAGTACGGTTGGTATTTCAGGGTTGTTGTTTGTTTGTTTTTAGCCAGTTAGCTGTTGTTCATGAACTTTTAGTCATTCAGTAGCATCTTCCTGTGGTTTTCACATTTCTTTGATAAGTGAGGTTGTGAGCCTTTCTATATACTGATTGGCCTTTTGTATGTTTTCCTCTGGAAGTGTCCAACTCTTTTGCTCCTTAACTGGCTTGTCTTTTTAATACTGATACCCAGTTCTTTACATATTCTGCGTAAGAGTCCTCTGGCAGATGTGTTTTTTGAATATTTTATCCCAATTTTTGACTTTTTCACATTGTCACTGAAGATTTCTTATGAGCTTTTAATTTTGATGAAGTCCAATTTATTTATTTTTCTATTTTAGTGAGTGCTTTTTATGTCCTATTTGAAATTTGTTTTTTGTGTGTGTTTTTTTCAGATTGTAAAGATTTTCTCTTTATTTCACCAGTTACATTTAGATTCTTTTTTCTTTTTTCTTTTTTTTAATATGTTAGAGGTCAAGGTTCATTCCCCTCCCCCCCCCCCAATATTTTCCCCAGTTATTCCAACACCATTTGTTGAAACGACTATCCTTTTCCTCTTAAATGCATTGGCACCTTTGTCACAAGTCAACTGACTCTAGATAGTTCTGTTCCTGGTTTGTCTATCTGTCCCATTGATATATGTGTCTAAATTTATGCTAAGGTCATATGCTTCACTATTGAAGACTAGTGACAAGTCTTGATCCAGTTAGTATATGTCTTCCAACTTCATTATGTTTTTCAAAATTGTTTTGGCATTTCCACACAAAATTTGAATCAGCTTGTCAATTTCTATCCCAAAAAAGCCTTCTAGGATTTTAAACTTGGATTGCATTGAATCAATAGATCACTCTGGGGAAACAAATTAGACATTTATTTTCTCCTCTATAGCTGCATAGTCCAGATAGATTCCTCTACTGCATAGTTCAGAACCCAGATTCCTTTGTCTTTCCACTCAACTACCTATCCCTGGGTTGGCTCCTTGTTGACACAATGAAGCTAGTGTGTTACCTCAGGGATCCATTCTGCAACTCAGGAAAAAAGAAGGGAATGGCGAAGGACAAAGCGTGTATGGCAGCTGAGTCTTTCATCTTTAAAGCATCTTTTCTTTAAGCCTCACCAAACACTACATATAATCATCTCTCACTGCTGTGAACTGTCTTATAGAGTCGTTTCTATCTGGCAAAGGAATCTTGGAAAATGTAGTTTTTGAGTAGAGCCCCTAAAAATTAATGTTCTGTCAGTAAAGAACAGGAGAAAGTATGTAGTGTGTAGGAAGTAGATATCTGCATAAGTAATCAAGTTTCTAGAGATCAACCAAAGAACTTGTATGCATATATTCATAACCCATGGACACTGACAATAGTGTGGTGAAGGCCTGGGGTGGGGGGCAGGGTTGGGTTAGAAGGGGTCGATGTAATACTTTCAACAATAAAGATTTGTTTTTTTAAAGTTTCTTCTGTAAAACTGCTAATTTTTGAGTTTAGAATGCTGAAGAAGGAACGGGTAGAGTTCATAAATGATTTACTATATAGATGGCTTCTAGCTCTGAAATATGTTATAACAGAAATTTTAAAAAATTGTAGACCATGATGTTTTGATGTTTACAAAATAAAATGAGTACATTCAACTTACTAGCATTCAGAAAATGGCATTTCTTTATAAATAAAAGCAGAAACTGTTACCTGAATTCCATTTCTTCTACAAAGTAAAAATAGTCATAAGACAAGAAAAATAGCTAATTTAAATAAAACATGTATCTTAATGATGCCTTAACAGATGTGGATTTCCTGTTCAACTGAAATATTATATATACTTGTTTTCCAACCAGTTCAAGAATGGACAAAAGATTCTGAGTAAGGAATTAATGCACATGGAGTTCAAAAGTGTGAAAATAAGATTTTCCTATCTCAGGCTGGCTAGGTAAGGGAAGTGGGAAGAGAAATAATGATTTTATTGACCGAGTCAGGGATATTTGGTGTAAGAGTGATGTAAAGATGACAGAAATCATTGACACTGTGGCTCCTGGACAAAATGACTGTGAAAAAATTAACTTTATAGATATAATAATCTATAAACTTTCCACTTTCTTGTTAATTTGTATAAAATTTGTCAGAGAGATACTATATTTTCATTGACCTTTATGAAAATATTGTTGAAATTTTTTCACATTATACTTGGAAGAGACTATATTTATTACTATAGGCCCAGTGCACAAAATTCATGCACTGATAGGGTCCCTAGTGACTACTGACTGCCAGCCAGGGCCTCCCTACCTTACCCGTGGCTGGCCCCACACTCTTGTCAAACTCCCAGACAACTCCCGGTAGAGGGGACAATTTGCATACCATGCTTTTATTATATAGGATGATTTACCTTAAAAGGTATAGAGTGGAAAGCATTGATATGGTCATCTACTATACTCCTATACATCAGGTTTCTCTATTAGCCCACAGGTCAGATTCTGGTTGTTTCCATTCTTCTCCCAGCAGTGTGTTAAAATTGAAAGGCTTGAAGTATTCCAGACGGTGGCTAAATGCAAAGAAAAAGAAGGTGGGAATTGGAATGAATTATGCATTTGAGAAATAGGTGACTTGAAAGGCTATTCATTCTGTCACATCTGTGATAGGACAACATTCTATTTTAAGAACACCAAAGGTAAGATATATTCTCTATGTATAATTTTCTCACTCTAGCTCTCAAACATTAAGCTCTGAAAACATTCACCCACATCCCAAAGCACTTAAAATCTACTTTCAAAATCTGACTCATTCCATCTAGCCTTAAACAAACCATATTGTATTTTTACAGATGTTTTTACATTTAAACTTTGATATACTTTATATCAGTTATATGAACTACTATTTTAAAAGTTTCAACTCCATAGATAAGAGGATAGACTTCTTTGCCCAAGCAAAGAAGGTTGAAAGAGTGCTAATCCTAGCTCTTTTCTTCCTGGGAACACTGTTTAACTACTACGGAGATTTCTATTGTGGTTTAATTGGGAGAGAAAGGTTTAGCTAACATGCTGCAGTAGAATTCAGCTCTTCAGCAGATCACTCTGCCTTGGCTGGGCCCTGGCCAATGGTATAGTCACACTTTTACCTAGAGAGCCTCCAACAACAAATACGTTGAGGAGTCAAACATATTATAGCACTATGGAGCTAAAATATAAGAAGGTATTTATTAGCTGGTGAAGAACCAGAGAAACAAGCCATCTTGATATGAGGGCCCTAAGTCACTTACATCTAGATTCTGGGCCCATTCTGCTTACCTGGCCAGACTGAACCAGTTTGAGTCTCAACTGTCATTTCCAGACGAAGAGGTTCAGGAACCAACAATGAAGGTTAAGGGAAAAGAAGGGAGGCTAGTTAGGAAGGGTCAGGACTGGGGAGAAAAGCAGAGGAAAGAGGGAAAAGTGTATCAGGCAGGAAAAAAAAAAAAAAAAGGAATAGGCTAGAAGAGATGAAAGCAAAGTGAAAAAAGAGTATGACAGGAAGGAGAAGGCAAACAGGGAAAGGAGCAACAGCATTTTCCAGAGGTAAAAAGGCAGGAGACTCAGTCCACCATGGTGCAGAGTCCACTAGAGTTAGATATCAATAAAGGGAGGGAGCAAACGAATCAGACATTATCTACAGTGGTGCCTCACACAACGAACTTAATTCGTTCCAGGAGCAAGCTTGTTATGCAAAAAGTTCGTTATGTGAAACGCGTTTTCCCATAACAATACATGTTAAAAAAAATAATTCGTTCTGTAGCATAAAATATGCTAAGATGACATAAAAAAAAATATGCTAAGATGACATATTTTTATTTAGATACATCTAAAAACATAATTTTTTTAAAAAAAACACACATTTTTTTAATTTTAAGACAGACTAAGTAGAGTCTACCGAATCTTGCACATCTTCATCCATTTTCTGCTTTTTGGCCGATGGTTTCATGAAAATCCTGTCCAAAGTTCGCTGTGCGAGGCGTTCGTTATGCGAGGCACCACTGTATATAACTAGAGGCCCATTGCAGGAAGATTCCTGCAATAGGGCTTCCTGCTGCGGTCACTGCCCCGCCTGCTTCCCTCCCTTCTCCTCTGCCCCAGCTTTGCTCCCTTCTGCAAGGCTTGGCTTCTTTCTATGCTGTCTTCAGTCTTAGCTCTGGCCTGGATATGCAAATTAACCGCCATCTTGGTTGGGTTAATTTGCATACTCACCCTGATTGGCTGGTGGGCATGGCTTGTGGGCTAGCAAAGGTGTGGTCAATTTGCATGTTTCTCTTTTATTAGGTAGGATAAAGAGGTAATATGCAAATTGGTCCTAACGGTGTCAAAGTAATGACCAATTTGCGTATTGACAGACCAGCAGGAGGATGTGCATGCAACAGGGGGACTTGTGTGAGGCTCACTTCCCTGTCTCCAGTGCACTAAGCGAGTCTGTGAAGACAGGGACTGAACTTGACTGAACCAATGGCACAGAATTTATGGGCACTGGCCTTTGCTCTTGACTTGATGAAGACAAGGCTGGACTTCTTTCACAGCGGGACACAGCTGAATCCAGGCCAGTCCTTTGATTTTGCTTCTACAATAAATCTTACCACTGCTTCTCATTCTCCCGTACATGGGTCTCCAAAATGCTTTCCTATCACTCTGTGAAAGGACCCTATTTCCACTAGGATGTCTCTGTTAGCTCTTCTGAACACACACTCACCAGACTGTCTTGGCCACACAGACAGCTAGAGAGCAGAAATCCCAGCTTGCCCTAGGACAGGATCTGGCTTTCCTAAGGGAGTAGAGCTCACTGCAATCCATGAGGCATTCATACGGCTGGACAGGCGCTATATTCTCCTTAGGTGACAGCTTCAAATTGGGCAAGTGTAGGAGACACCTGGGCTTACATGCCTGGTACCCACAGGGGCCAGTATCTCTTGTAATAAGTCCACAGGCATAGCTTCTAGGGTCTCCACTGGGAATATGACTGTTATTCCAAAGCGATGCTGTCCCCATCAGGTATTTATAATTAATTCATAAAACTATCTGTCCAGATGCAATTTAGCAATTAGGAGTCATCTTTATTATTATGTTGCCTAGAAACCTAGTTGACATTTTTATCCTTATGAGGTTACCAAGGGAAGATAGCTAGAGAGTTAATTGAAGGTCATATTCTCAAGCAGTAAGGGAAATAATTTATTAACCCTTTGTTCACACCAAGAATTTGAATGTCTCTGCCCAGTTAGCTCTGAAAGGGATCATAAATGATTTTGTAACAATACTTCTATACCAGCTGTTGCAATATTCACTAAGCAAGATTTTCCTCATATTGCCATGGAAACTTCTGTGCTATACTTACAGCAGTGAGAGAGACTAAGTGTGTCCACAGTCTGTCAAGTATTTACTGAGAACCATCAGGGAACACAGTACCCTACTAGGTGCTTGTACACATGTCTCCTTTGACGGAAAAACGTTATCACTGGTCTACCAAAAATTAATTTCCAAAAAACCTTCACAGTTGGGACATATCTTCATTCATTTTTTACTTACAAATCAGGTTTTTGTCCTGGTTGCAGTTCATGCCGAGGTACAGGGTAAAGAGCTTCATAGATTCTTTTATCTTTTGATCCATGAATTGCAAATGAATTGAATTTTGTCACATTTGGTGGAAAATAACTCCAAGGAAGATAAGCTCTGCCTTCCCATTTTGTCTCTCCTCTGGACACTTCGAATGATAGAGCAAGTTCTTGCTACAGAAATGACATATGAAATATAAAAGGTAAATTCATATTTATAAGTTAAACATATATATTAAATATTATAATATATACACAGATCTTCTATTTAAGAACTTTATCTCATATTTTTATTTACTTACTTTCCATACATTTCTTCTTCCAGATAATAAAAGCACCAAATGTTGTCCATGGCTGTGGAAATTAAAATTCCTCATGAGTGTTTGAAAGAAACAAACATTATTTTCTTCACTATTGTTTATATCTGCAATGTGTGTATTTTAACTAAATTTCCAAATAATTAAAAGATGGCCCTAGCCAGTTTGCCTCAGTGGATAGTGTTGGCCTGTGGACTGAAAGGTCTCAGGTTTGATTCAGTCAAGGACACATGCTCAAGTTGTGGGCTTGGTCCCCAGTAGGGGGCATGCAGGAGGCAGCCAATCAATGATTCTCTATCATTGATGTTTCTATCTCTCTTCCCCTCTCCTTTCCTCTATGAAATCAATTTTTTTTTTTTAAACTGCAAATTGAATACTGGATAATTATAGGAAGAGCCAGTATGTTCAGTTACTTAGAAATGCCATTATTTTCCAGATAATTATAGTCAAAAGTTACACATGTTCAGATTGTTTTTTATATTTTTTAAATATAAAATTATATAAAATATTTCAGTCAGAAGATAAAAACTCAGCAAAGGGGTGAGGGATATTATAATATTTGGCACTTATAATAAAACTATTTTCAAAAACAAAAGTACCCTAAGAGAAGCTGGCACCAATTTCTAGATTAATCCAACAACTTTACTAAAGGTTATTTCCATAAGAAAACTGTCTTGAAGCTCATTAGGAATAAAAAAAATATAAAATATAGATTGTTTAAAACTATATCTGTCTTCCTCTTGCGTTTTCCTGTTTTCTACCATTAGTTCATACACCAATGTCACATTTTCAAAAAGAAACATAACATATCCTCAAAAGGAAACTCTAATAAAAGAGCATAATTGGGACTAGCCGGGTCAATAAGAATCAAAGATTTTTCGAGTAGTTACATGAAAGAAATTTATTATCTCTGGAAAAGACTATATCTAAACACTTCTATAAAGATAGTCTATTGTGAGCTTTTCAGAGAGGATGTCCTTCAGAAAACTACTCTAACACATGACATGTATTCTTTCCTCTGCTTATTTTTATTGTTATGATGCAAGCTTAATAATATCCTAGAAGTAAAAGTTCTTGTAAATGAAAACAACAATATTCTTCACATTGTTTTCCTAGAAATTAATTGTCACAGGAATTGATTGCCTGAAGCAAAATCTTGATTCTTGATTATTGACTGTCCTGATATATATGAAACCAAACTACTTTAAGAATTTTTTAATTTTTAGAACTTATTAATTTTGTACATAATAGTTATTATGTAATATCTTACCAAAAGAGAATCTAATTATCCTATTCATTCAGTGCTAAGTAATCTCTTTATGAAAATAAACTGGTATTTTTATCTAATAAAAGTAAAACCAAGAATGAAACTTTAGAATTCTAGTAGATCCAAGTTCTTTACTGACTTGTAGACAAGTTACAAATCTATTTGTCTTAGCTTTCTCACTTGTATGATTAAAATAATTACATAATGGGTGAATATTTTTTTTCCCTCATGTGACAGTTTATGACAATGATATGTTTCAATAAAATATTTTGGCATGTTAGTTGCAAGGTTATTCCTCTGAAAAATATAATTGGAAACAGCTACATTTTCCACATTAGAGTTAGCAAAAAATCAAATTAAGGGAAAAGAAAATTATATCTAAAATCTTATTTAAATTGATTGTTTGGAACTTTCTGCCCAGCCTACAAAGGGACAAAGGCTAATGGATGATATTAGATACTGAAAGACATTTAAATGCCATTTAAAATAATGATCACAATACAAAAAAATATATTCATTAATCTATATTTGTTATAATATAGATGAGAGGTGGGCACAAATTCACTTTTTCATATCTACAGGACAAATATTGTCAACCAGGTAAAGAAGGTTCCCAAAGGAATGGTTAAATTTGAACAAAGAGAGTCCCAGGTTAACACGCTAAATGAATCTAGAAAAAACAATGTGTGATTTATCCCTGGCACTTCAAAGTGACATAGTACACACTGAATAAATAAATGAGGACTACTGTACAACCTATGAGGGAAGACGGGGGTGAGGGGATAAGAAATCCACCAAAGAACTTGTATGCATGCACATGAGCATAACCAATGGGCTTGTGCTGGGGGTAGGGAGGCCGGGGAGAGGTCAATGAAGGAAAAAGGAAACTCATTTAATACTTTAAAGCATAAAGAATTTAAATTTTTTAAAATGAGGATTAAATGAAGAAACACATTAATACATTATTAACAAATATATAAAAGTGTAATCTAGTTATTAAAAAAATTTCCTAAAAGAAACGTTTTCATGAATTAGTTTAATTTATCAAATCTATACATCTCCCTTTATTTCTGAGTAGCTAGGACATGATAACGCCAATTTTTAGAATAAACAATGAGTTTGTTTTATAATAATATTTCATTTTGCAAAAGAATTATTTTCAAATTTATTACAAAGACCAACTACATAGTAAAATGAAAATAACATAAATACTATTTTCAAATATCTGTAATATATACAGGGTTTGACAAAAGTAGGCTTACAATTGTTTGTATGGAAAATAATACAATAATTAATAAATAATAATATAAGAATAAACTCTGTTTTGCATACTCATAACTTTGAACCTACTTTTGCCAAACCCATTTTAAACATATATTTTAAATTATACAGTTATTGAAAATAAGAAATTATGCATAGTTCAGATTGGCATTTGCCCTCCTCTGTTGAAATTAGTAAATTTTTACTATGACCACATGATTTATAACTAGAAAACAACGTGTTCAAGTTATATAGTAATGAGTTAGAAAAAAAAATTTTTTTATACTTACGGGCAAAGTTCAACTTCTAAGTACTGTTCAGTTATGTCGTTCAGGAAAAATGCTTCTACAACTTTTGAAAACAGATACAATATATTGAGAATTTAATTATGCTTCAACAATAAATTACTTATTTATTCCTTTAGAGTATAAAATAAATTAACTCATTATTTTTAATTATAGCTGTATCCTCAGTAGAAAAAGGAACAAATAAAATAAATCGACGTTGCTTAGAAATAAATCATCATCAAATTTTCCCATATCAGATTGCCATAAATTAAAAAGATTAATAAAGCCTAGAGCTAGTGATGTTGTAAAGAAATCAACATTATCATATAGATTTTAGGCCAGTTCTCTTTTTTGGGGAATTTATCCTAAGGAAATAATCAGACAACTAGAAAAATAAGTAAATATAATGCTAGTCAACAAAATATTGCTCAAAAATTAGTTATTATCTAAACGATTATCTCCTATTATATAGGATCATTGCCTATTATATAAATAAATCTTCTATTATATAGAAAAGCTACCATATAAATTATGAAATTTATGTATTCTATAATATGTATGTAACCATTAAAATCAAAGACAGTTAAATATTTTTTGATATGAAGAGATATCCATGATATTTGACAAGTAGGCTACAGAGCAATAAGCAAATCAGCAAATAAGCAAACCTTTCAATGTATTAATAAGTGATGCTGCAAAGAGAATAAGGGGCCAGGTCATGAAAAATCGTATATAGAAATCATATTAAGAAGAGTAGAACTTATTTGGGAAAAGCAGAAGCCTGAGAGGTTTTTAAGTAGCTGAATGATGACTTTAAATTTTTTTTTTTTAAATGTATCTTTATCGTTGAAAGTATTACAGATGCCCCCTTTGTTCCCCTATTGATAGATCACTCTGGCTTTCAAGAGAGAAAGATAAACTTAAGGGCAAAAAGACTATTTAGAAGTCTCTGTCCTATTTGAGGTAAAAGATGATGAAGGCCTAACCTATAGCAGAGATGATGGGAATAAAGAAGGGGTACTGAAATAGAGAAACATTTAGGAGGGAAATTGGTAAAACTTAGTAGATAAAACCAAACTTAGAGAATGGGAAAAAATCTTGGGGAAAAAATCACATTTCTATATTCAGTGATTTGAGGTATATGACTGCCATTGATTGAGACTGGGCAATTAGGGGAAAAGTAGGTTTATGAGAAAAGTGGATAAGTTGAGTTTGGGACTTGTTGAGTAGATAAGTCACACTGGTGTGTATACCAATGGGAAGCTGATATATACAAGCTCTGTATCAGTAATAGACAACATATGGTTAACATTTTATAAATTAACTAGAGGCCCGGTGCATGAGATTTGTGCATGAAGGGGGTGGGGGTGGTGGTGGGGGAGGGTCCCCTCAACCCAGCCTACACCCTCTCCAATCCGGGAGCCTTGGCTCCTAACTGCCCACCTGCCTGCTAGCCTTGTCACCCCCAATTGCCCCCTCTGCCAGCCTGGTCACCCCTTACTGCCCCTCCTCCGGCCTGGTTACCCCCAACTGCCCCCTGCCTTTTTATATATTAGGATTTTGACAAAATGCATGCCATATAGATGGTATAGAGAAAGTAGATGTTAGTAGGGACTAGAAGAATCATCAAAGGTTTCTTTGGCCCTAGATGATATGGCTCAGTTGGTTGGAGTGTTGTCCTGTGCACTGGAAGGACATGGGTTCAATTCCAGGCCAGGGCACATACCTAGGTTTTGGGTTCAATCCCTGGTCAGGGCACATTTGAGAGGCAACTGAACACTGAATCTCTCTCACATGGCTGTTTCTCTTTCTCTCTTTCCCCAACCCTCTCTAAAATCTATTTTTTTAAAAAGAAAAAAGGTTTCTTTGAATAAATGGAACCTAATTTAGACCTTGAACTATGTTCATTAGAGGCAGGAGGAATAGAATGAGAAAAGGTACATGGGTGAGAATGTGAATGGATAGTAACATGGATAGTAGCCTTTTAGAAATCAAAAGGTTTGGGTTGAATATGATAGCCCTATTCATGAGTCCCCAGAATGTTTGTAAGAAGGCTTTGAACTTTATCTCAGGGATAGTAATGGTTTGTGATCTGGGGAATGGCATCATAAAGAGTCTTTTAGAAAGATAAGTTTGGTAGCTTAATTAGGAGACATTAGACGGGGATCATATAGCAAACCTGAAAGTGTAATTTTATGGCGTCTTTTAAGCTTCCCTTGATATGTGAGATTACTTGTTAGTACATATAAAATAAAAACTACATTTCAGATTGAAGTTGATGGTGTTTCTATAATAAGTAAAACACCCTCAAACTTCCGTAAAGAAAGTTTATAAGGTTAAAGTGGCAATCTGAAGACAAAACAAGAATGCTGAACTCTTCTCAGACTAGGTAACAGAAGTAAAGGAAGGACATATGGCAGCAATTTAGAAGTCTGGGTTTGTAATTGCCATTTTTCACTGTTCTTGTTATAGAGTTGAAGTCGCATAGGTAATGGTGAAAAAGTCAGAATGAGAGATTGGTAGGAAATATCACACACTGCATATGTCAGTTACTCAGAAGCACTCACTTCCTTACAGCAAGATAAAATAATAGCTCTGTGAGAGGTTATTACAAAAAGATTTATGTTTGCAATAAAACACCGTACTGCCACTTACCTTCATAATCCCACAGTTCATTGAAAGGCTTTCCTGGTTCTCCAAGCGGGGCTGGAGGATCATTGAAAAATGGAGCACTAACTTTCAACATCACTCCTCCGTCACCTGGGTTCAGCCTGACAAAAACTGGCTCATGCGTCACCGAAGAACCATCCCAAGTGTGTTCAATTTTAAAATCCATCTTTAGATTCTAAAGGAAAAAAAAGACATATTAAAACAAACTCTTTAACAATACGGAAATGTTTTCTTTAGTCAGAAATGAAGTGAAAATTTCCAATAAGCCAAGCAGGACGATAGCAGAGTGACAGAAGACGGTTCTGAGAGTCCAAAGGCCATTTGTGTTATGGTGAAATAATGGACACTGAGTTTTACCAAAAATAGGTAGTTGGACCCAAAAAGCTTTGAGACTAAGTCTAGACCCAAAATTGTTTTTCACAACTGTAAGCCCACTGCAGAAATTGTTCATGTACTTAACAACTACAAGCATTATGAGTTTTTATGCCATTCTTTTTCATTTACTGTAAAATGTGCAGGTGTCTAAACTATTGGGTCCTTTGAGAACCAAGATCTTTAAAATAAAATTCAACTTGATTAAAATATTCTATCAATCAGCAGAAGCATTTCTGAAACACCTACTCTTTTGGTTAAAACCCTGTTATTGGTTTTTTTGGGGGGAGTTGGGGGAATGGGGGTTACAACTATTTGAATGTTAGTCCCTTGTTCTCAGAGTTTAGATTTTCTTAATCTATTTTTTTTAAAATTTTTAATGTGTTTTATTTATTTTTCAAGAGAGAGAAAGGGAGAAGAATAGAGAGACAGAAATATCCATGAGAGAGAAACATCATCAACTGGCTGTCTCCTGTACATCCCCTACAGGGGATCGAGCCCTCACTGTGGGCATGTGCTCTGATTGGGAACTGAACCTGTGAACTCTTGTTCCTGGGTCAGTGCTCAATCTCTGAGCCCACTAATAGCTGAGCTTCTTAGTCGATTTCAAAGTTTAAATGCTGGCGATTCTTTTTCCATTATTCTAACGGTTAAAAGAGATTAATCAAGCAATTTGGTAATTTAACACTTGAAATATCCAAAAGTAGCACAAGCAATATTTGCATTTTATGTTGTTTTTCCAAAGATTAAATTGAAGGACAGAGTATTATGTTAATAAAATTACATATTGTTAAAAATTATAAATTGGGCATTTTATAAACATTACCTGATTTAATTTCGCTAGAAACTAGCAGATGAGCTATTTTTATCCTCAGTACAAAAGAAGAAACTGACTTGTCAAAGGTCACATAACAGGCAAATCAAGAAATTGAAACAATGCCAACCATGTTTACCCAGATGAAGTCATTTTAGGAATCTGGAGGGAGATGAAAGCCTTATTTTAGGGGTACTGAATTCTCTAAATTATACTAGATTCGTATGTCATGTTCAGAGGAGAATCTTGATTACTAAATGATGATATTTTCAGACTGTAATTTATATATCTGAAGTCTTTGAAGGCATTTCCTTGTTTCATATGTTATTTTTACTCCAAGTAGTAAAGTACTAAATTTTGAATGCATTAATTGCATTGAATATGTACTTCCTATGTGTCAAGCATTTTAAGATCCAAATATATAAGCTCTGTATCACATAAGGAATCCAACAGCTCTGAAAACCTTTTGCTAAAGTACGTAGTGCCCTGGCCAGGATCAGTTGGTTGGAGCATCATCCCATACACCAAAAGGTTGCAGGTTCCATTTCCAGTCAGGGCGCATACCTAGGTTGCAGTTTCTACACCTGGACGGGTGCATATGGTGGCAACTGATAGATGTTTCTTTCACATTAGTGTTCTATCTCTATCTCTGTCTCTATCTCTCTCCCCCTCTCCCCTTTCCTCTCTCTCTAAAATCAATAAACATTGGAAGCATGAAACCGAGTATGGAATCTTCCAGAGAAGGTGGGGGAGGTAATCAACCAATGACTTTGTATGCATATATGCATAACCCATGAACACAGACAATAGGGTGCTGAAGGCCAGGGGCAGGGGCGTGGGAGGGGGGAGACTGGAGGGAGTCAATGGGGGTAACCTCTAAAATTAAAAAGTAGTTCTGGTATTACAATCCATTTCCAAGTGAAAGCATATTAGAAAAGGATAAGTTCAACAATTTATACTAATAAAAGAGTAATATGCTAATTAGACTAGGAGACCTTCCCGAGACCTTCTGGAGGTCCTTCTGGACAAAGCCAGGGGCTTGGCCAGCCTTCAAACTGCCCCCAAATGGTCCTCGGTCCTTTGCCCAGGCCGGGCACACAACCCTGCGGGGACCCCCTTCCCTATAGAGTCGTGGCTAGCCTGCAAACCACCCCAGGTTCCTTGCCCAGGCTGGTCCCACCCTGATCCTGGACCCCCCTTCAGGGAAGACCAGCTGGCCCCCACCCATGCACCAGTCCTCTATTCTATACTAATAAAAGAGTAATATGTTAATTAGACAAAGCCATGGTGGCTGGGGCAAGGCAGAGGTGGATAGGGGTGATCGACCAGGCTAGTGGCGAGGACAGTTGGGGGCAAGCAGGCTGGTGGGGGGGCAGTTAGGGGTGAGTAGGCCAGCAAGGGGGGGGGGCAGTTGGGGGCAAGCAGGCTGGCAGGGGGGGCAGTTGGGCGTGAGCAGGCCAGCAGGGAGAGGGGCAGTTGGTAGCAAGAAGGCCGGCGGCAGGAGAGGGGGCACTTGGGGCCAGCAAGCCAGCAGGCAGAGTGGTTAGAGGCAACCAGGTAGGCAGGCAGGTGAGTGGTTAGGAGCCAGCAGTCCCGGATTGCAAGAGGGATGTCCAACTGCCGGTTGTGTGATCAGGCCTAAACCAGCAGTCAGACATCCCCCGAGGGGTCCCAGATTGTAGAGGGTACAGGCCGGGCTGAGGGATGCTCCCTGCCCCCCTGGTGCATGAATTTTGTGCATAGGCCACTAGTACTGAAATAAACTCAGTGAGTGATAAGACTAAAAATTCATGTATGTGGAATTTAGTCCTGACTTGCATGGAATAAAACATTAACAATACATTTATTTTCTTTAGTTAAAATATCCAGATGTCTTCTTCAAAAATAAATCTACTAGAATATCCTCTACCCCAAATTTGGTATCTTCTTATTACATACAGGAAGAAATAAGAATAAATCAAGATATTAGAAATGCTCATTAAAATTGATTCTGATGGCAATATACTGAGGGAACATGCTATCTCTTAACTTGGAATTTGACAATCCTGGCAAAACATAGCTCAGCAACTAGGAAGTATTGGTAGATTCATTCATTCTCCATACAAGCATCAAATCCACGAAATGCTGAACACATTAAAGGATTTGTGTGATCCTATTCAATGGGTTTCCACTAGAAAATTTTCTACAACTCATAATTCAGATAAATAACTAATTTATTTAACCTTTAAAGCAGGGGTCTTCAAACTACGGCCCGCGGGCCACATGCGGCCCGCAGAGGAGTCTGATCCGGCCCGCCAGGTTTTTTGGGCAGTAGGAATTAGTAGTTCATATAGTCCGGCCCTCCAGCTCTCTGAGGGACCGTGATCTGGCCCCCACTTTAAAAAGTTTGAGGACCCCTGCTTTAAAGGCTCCTAAAAGTCAACAAGGAGAAGACCAAAACCCAAACAGAAAAACGGGTAGAGATATGAACAGCTAATTCACAGAAGAAAATGCAGAATGTTCAAGTTCACTTATAATGATAGAAGTTGGTTAGTATGTAGCATGTTGGTTAGAGTGTAGTGTGTTAACCTGAGACAACAAGGTTGAAGGTTCAATCTCTGGTCTGGGTACATACAAGAAGCAACCAACGAATGCATCAATAAGTGGAACACCAAATCAATGTCTTTCTCTCTTATTCTCTTTTTCTCTCCCTTTCTACTCTCTCTCTCTCTGAAATCAATCAGAAAATTGTTTGTTTCTAAAGAAATGCAAAATAAATTTAAAAAATACTATTCTTCACTTATATTTTCAAGGACCGGAAAGTTTGGTAACATGCTAATGAGGACACAGAAGCAATCACACACTGCTGTTGGGGCATAACTGGCACAGCCTTTGTCAAGGGCAAGCCCTGGATAGCTATCTAAATAAAAAATGCAAACATCCTTTGACTCAAAAATGCTAGTTCTAGAACTTATTAGACCTGCACATATTCAAAGTAATATTCATTGTAACGTTGTTTAGAATAACAAAACATTGTAAGCAATTTAAATACCCATCGGTAGAGGACTGATACAGAAAATATACTGTATCATACAAGGAGAAACTACATAACTGTTACAAAGAGTGAGGCACCTCTATACATATATCTAAAACATACTAAGTGGAAAAAAAGCAAGGTGCAGAAAAGTAAGTATTCGGTAAATTACAAGGAAGACTAGTTGCACTTGTGAATGCACACACTATCTCAGGAAGCATAAACAAGCCAGGGGCAGCAGTGGTTGCCTCTTTGGATCTGCCTAACACAGGGGAGGAAGGCAGACTTACTTTAAACAGTATCACTTTATCGTTTGTTTGTTTGTTTGTTTTTTTACCTATTTGAATTTATACTATGATAGATACACATTACTATTAAAAATACACGAATAATTTAAAACTCTTTTTTTTTAAGGCTAGGTCTCTCTCTCTCTTTTGTTAATCCTCAACTAAGGATATCTTTGTCATTGAGTTTTAGAGAGAGTAGAAGGAGGAGAGAGAGTGAGAGAGAGAGAGAGAGAGAGAGAGAGAGAGAGAGAGAGAGAGAGAGAAATGGAGGAGATACATTGTCTGTGGCAAGAGCCCCAACCTGGGTTGGGGACCTATCCTACAACCCTTTGATGCATAGGCAGACACTAACCACTGAGACCACTGGTCAGAAGGAAGGCTGGGTGTCTCTAAAGAGTATGGTAACTACCTCTTTTCTCCTTTATATTATTTATGCTGAACATGTCTAAAAAGTTAGAATGGATATGAGGAATATTAGTTAAAGAATATATTAATTCAAGATGGTCATTACCTTGCTATGTAATTTTAATGTTGGCTCTTAAACTTTCTTAAAAGAATGTTTACTATTAATCCTGTATTTTCCCCACATTTTAACTGCTATTCTTTAACTTACACTTTCATAAAAAAAAAAAAAAGGTCAAAAGTAATTTAAAATTATTTTCATGCTTTCCCTATATGCAAAGACATTTAAAAGGAAGTGAAGGAAGAAAAAGGAGAAAGAAGCTCAGAGTATTAGAAGCTTAGGAGAGGGGGGAAATTCCAGGAAGGTTTAAAGAAGGGAATCACGGAAATGGTGTTCCTCAACAGAACGTTTTGCAAGGAAAATTCCACGAAATTCTCTTTCGTTTTATACAAAAAATTTCTTTTACGGTTCCATTCTCCACATACACACACACCCCTTCCTCTCCAATGAAAAGAGAAAAGGAGAAATGAGGAAATCAGGCGGAAAGAGGGAGTAAACTGGGCCAGCAGGAGGAGGCAGCTGAATAAGTTACCAGAGAGAAAAAGCTAACGACAAGAATGGGGGAAGGTGCAAGGAATGAGAATGAAAAATAAAACAACAACAAAAACATAAAAGACACAGACCTGGAAGCTCTATGTCCACCAGGCTTGCTACATCCAGCTGAGTTCATGGGAGAGGACTCAGCTTAGGCTCCGCCCCGCTGCCTACACAGTCTGGAGACGGGGCTTGGAGGACTGAAGCTGACGCCTGATTTTTCTAGGAAAGAAAAATGTTGAAGGACCATCAGTGAACATCTGAAGACTCCTAATAGTTCTATTGAAGTGTGAGCGGTTTTCTAGATGGAAGAGGAACCCCGCAATATAAAATCCTGTGCAACAACTTTAAAATCAACTGTAAAGTATTAAGATTAAAATAGAACATGTACAGTGATAATTCACTAAATGCAACTAAAGGCTAATTGGCTATATAAGCCAAACCTGGAAATTATATTACACCATCTATAAATAATATTACCCTAGCTGTAAATTATATTACTCTACCGGGCGGCATCTACATAGTGGTCAACAATGGTGACAATAGAACCAGAGTGCCTGGATTCAAATCCCAGTTCAGGCACTTTCTAGTTCAAATTAACATTTATATTGCTAGCATTGAAATTTCCCCCAAAGCTAACTGTGGGGGGGGGGGGGGGAATGATAGGGTTTAAATCCAGACAAAATAGGTTTTTAATAATGGGAATTGTAATCCATCCATAGATGTAAAGTTTTGCCTCATTCTTTCCTTGCAAAAATGTAATTTTTGTCTTTCCCCCTTTTGGGGAAGAAAGTTGACTAAAGAAACAACTGCTGAGTTTGCAGGGCCTTTGGAGTACTTCTAACTACATGCCTCATTGCTACGCAGTTAAACATTCAAACTACTGTCTCCTTCCTCCAAAGACCCAAGAGGGTTAGGACGTACTTCGTTTCTGCAGATTACCCAGTCCTTACTCAGAAATCCTCCTGCGGGGCAGCCTTGGTGTGGCCTCTTAAGTCTCCAGTCTGAGTTTCGCCCCTCCAAACCCCTCTCCCTCCGTCCCCCACCTCCCCCAAACCGCAGAACCCCAAATCCTTTCCAAACCTCCTCTTTCCCCCTTTGGGGAGCGGGTTCTCCCAGTCCGGAAGTCTAGGTAGCAAAGATCCTGGGGAATTAAAAACATCTACTTAATGACCTACCTAGGGTTACATTTTGGGGGGTTTCTTTAAAAAAAAATATACCAGTTGGGTCCCCCACACCCAAAGACACAAGCCCGCCAGCTTTCCCGCCACCGCTCCGCCGGCTCAGCTGGTTGTCATCCACGTTCCCGCAGCCCCGCTCCCAGCTGGACACATAGCCAATGGCGTGCGGGAACGCTAGGCAGCGTGATGACGTCGCGCTGACGCCCGCGTGAGGACGCACGCGGCATCCCCGTCTCCTAGGAGCGGTCCAGGGCACCGGTTTCAAGTCGCCGGGCGGGCCGCCTGGACTTCCGCCCCGGCCGGGGACCGTCCGTCCTGAAGCCGCCGCCGCTCGCTCCGCGGAGGACGCCGCCCCCGGGCTGCCCGCCGGCTCCCTCCGCGCTCCCTCCGCTAGGTGGCCCGACGCGACCGGAGCCACCCGTCCGACGCCTGTCTCCACCCGCGCCCCGTCCCGCCCGGCTGAGATTTGTGTGGCCCTGGGGCAGCATGCGCTCGGCGCGCCCCCGGCAAACCTGAAACCGGAGGTCTCCTTCCCGAGCGGGGAGTGGGGTGCTGACAACGGCACTGAACAACGTCCGGAGCGGCGCCCCAGGTTTGCCTTCCCGCCCACCAGCCCCGTGTCTTGTTCAGGAATCAAGTGAAGGTGGTGAATACTCCAAACTCACATCTCATCCGAATGGCCAGGGAAACCGACCCACTGAGGGAGAAAAGTAAGCTCCTTCTTCCTTTCCTGAGGATTCTTAGCCTTAGCATTCCACGTCATCATGGACCAACTAATATATATATATATATATATATATATATATATATATATATATATATATATATATATATATAATTTTTTTTTTTTTGGAATGCCTCTTGCGGGCGTGGAAGTGTGTGGAAACTTACAGAAGTCCGCTGCAGAAAAGCCTAGTGGGATTAGAGGAGGATGTGTGTACACATACTAGAGCAGAACTGTTGGGTGAATACGTGCAGGTCCCTTGGCTTCCCCGGGGCTCTGCTAGACACTAAACATGTTTGCTACGCTTCTCACAGGCTCTGGGACCTGAGAGAGCAACCGCTGGGCAGGGTTTCTCAGTCCGCAGTTAGACCCTGGAGGCACAGCTCCGGCCGTTTGGCCATTTATAGAAGTCCTCCTTTTTCAGTTATGTGCCAGAGCCATATAAGCATAGCTGCCACCATGTGAAGAGGACAATCCTACCCTCCAGGAATTTAAATCAAGGAGGGAAATAGATAAATTCCATAAGTACACTGAAGTGACAGCAACTGCTAGCTCCTTTGCCTCCGTTTCTTCCTAGGTTCTTGGCGTGATGAAAAGAGTGTTTAACTATGTAAGGGATTTGGGATTGTACGTGACACATAGTGCTAAACAAATACTAACTAGTATTGTACAGGCTTATTATTAACTGTGGCCAAGGAAGGTGCCATTGGGCTGGAATATGAAGTGCTAATATGAATTTACTAGGCACCCTCCTCAGTATTTGCAACACTGAGGAGGTTAGAAATATGCTTAGTTAACAACTTGCAAGGAAGTTAGCTTGGATGGAATGTGCTTTATCTAGAGAAATGACAAGTGCAGCTGAAAGGGAAGAATGAGGCTAGATGGTCAACAGTCTTGTCTGCTATGTTCAGGAGTTCCGTCCATTGCACAGGTTCCAGGAACCACTGAAAAAAAAATCTACTGAGAATAACATGATCAAATTGGGATTTTGAAAGCCCAGTGTGGCTGTTATAAGGAGCATGCATTATAGCACAGTGCAGTTAGGTGACTTATCCAGGTAAGAAATGAACTAAGGTCGGTACAATGGAGATTGGAGATTAGGGGGTTTGGGAGAAAGAGGTGGAGGGCAACCAGGAACATAAGGGGGGATGGAGGGAAACAGTAGGCTTCATTTTGGAAGTATTATAGACCAGTGGTGAAGAACTCAGCC
The DNA here is from genome assembly GCF_964339955.1 of Pipistrellus hanaki. Lineage (NCBI taxonomy): Eukaryota > Metazoa > Chordata > Mammalia > Chiroptera > Vespertilionidae > Pipistrellus > Pipistrellus hanaki. Next base: position 39,056,785 of record NC_140507.1, on the reverse strand, counting down.
CATCTCTGGCATTCTCTACATTGGCTTCTATGGAACTTGATTGCCTCTTTTCATTTGTTCCATTGGGATTTGATAGTCTCGCTCAAGACACTGTGATTTGGTACTTTTCATCTGGCAACTCCACATGATAAAGTGTCAGCTTTACACATCATAACCACTGGCAGTTCCATACCTAGTCAGGCTTCTAGTAAACTTCTAGCATATTTGCAGAACACTAGTCTTCCATTTCCATCTGAGAAGGGAGATCTGTTCAAAGAGGGACCTGTGTATCAAACTAAGAAATGAAGAATTCGTTCTTGTAGTGGTGATTATGGACAGTGGGGATGGACTCATTTTTTCCTTTCATTCTCTTAACAGTGTCTTTCACAGAACAGAACTTTCTAAGTGTGGTGAAGTTCAATTCCTCAATTTGTTGTTTTATGAATCTGTGTTACATCTAAGAAATCTTTGCCTACACCAAGGGTGCAAAGATTTTCTTCTGTGTTTTTTCTTTTTTTTCTAGAAGTTTTGTAGTTTTAAGTTATACATTTGGATCTATGACCCATTTTGAGTTGAATTTTGTAAGGATTGAGGCTCATTGTTTTGCATATGGATGCCCAATAGAAAGAATATCCTTTCTCCATTGGGGTACCTTTGCCCTTTGTTAGTTCTCTGTATTTGTGTAGGTCCATTTCTGGACTTATAATAATTCTGATCCATTAATATGTTTGAAGTTTTATAGTAAGTCATTAAATCAGATAGTGTTAGCCTTTCAAATGTGCTCTTTTTCACAGTTGTTTTGGCTATCCTAAGTCCTTTGCATTTTCATATAAATTTTAGAAGCAGCTTGTCAATTTCTACAAAAAACAGATGCTTGGATTTTGATAGGCATTGAAACTACTGATCAATTTGTGTAGATTATATTGAGTTATCTGATCAATTAAAAGTTATATATCTGCTGAAACCGGTTTGGCTCAGTGGTAGAGTGTCGGTCTGCAGACTGAAAGGTCCCAGGTTCGATTCCGGTCAGGGGCATGTATGTTGGTTGCAGGCACATCCCCAGTAGGGGGTGTGCAAGAGGCTGCTGGTCGATGTTTCTCTCTCATCGACGTTTCTAGCTCTCTATCTCTCTTCCTTCCTCTCTGTAAAAAATCAATAAAATATATTTAAAAAAAAAAAAGTTATATATCTGTCCTAACTGGTTTGGCCCAGTGGATAGTGACAGCTTGCAGACTGAAAGGTCCCAGGTTCAATTCCTGTCAAGGGCATGTTGGTTGCCGGCATGTTGGTTGCTGGCACATCCCCAGAAGTGGATGTGCAGGAGGAAACTGATTGATGTTTCTAACTCTCTCTCCCTCTCCCTTCCTCTCTGTAAAAATCAATAAAATATATATTTTTAAAAATTGAAATATTTGAAATTGTTGAAATCCATTGAAATATTGCTTCATTAATTTCTTTCAGAAATATTGGTATTTTAGTATATATTAGTAGGTTTTACATACTTTTTATCAGATATATTGCTGTTTTGATATTGATACTATTGTAAATAGAATTATACTTTCACCTTCATTTTTTTTTATTTATCATTGCTACTATAGAGAAGTCTTTATTTTTGCCAATTGTGTTTCTAAACACACTAATTATTTGTAGTAGTTTTATTATTGTAAAGCCCGTTAGATTTTCTACATAGACGATCATTTCATCTTATAAATACAGATTTATTTATTTCCAATTCTGGGTGGTATTGAAAGAATGAGTATTGTAAATTTATCAGGTGCTGTGTATTACTGTGAATTAAAATATCACCTTGTACTTACTGGACCTCCTTTTTGTCTCCTGCTCACTCTGACTTAATTTGGATTCTTCATCCTGCAGTTTCTCCTCAATGAGGAAGTTTGTCCTGAAAAAGAATTTCAGCAGATTTTAACAGTTCTAAAGAATATGGCTAAAAGTAATCTTTTCAACTTCTTTTACTTCTAGTAGCAGGAATTTAAAAAGAATGTGCAGAATATTTTTTTGAGAAAGCTAGGGGAGAGAGAAAATTAAAATTTATGAGATCAGAAAAATTGGTTCTTTGCAGCTGTTCTTCTTTTTCCTATTGACAATAGTTGGTTTAGGTGTGTAGAAGGGGTCCTATTCTTAAACTCGAAGTGGTGTGATAAAATTTTTAAAATTATTTTTTCTTTATTGATTAAGGTATTACATATGTGTCCTTATCGCCCCATTGTCCCCCCACCCCCCGACTCATGCCCTCAGGCCCCCCCTCCCCCCCCCCCCCCCCCCCGCCCCGAATCTGTGTTGAAAATGATGGTTCATTTTATTTTAAGAAGTAGTGGAGGCTAGCAGTTTTGCATTGGCTATATCAAATAATAATGTCTTTATTTCTAGTTTTTAAAAATTGAACATTACCCTATGAACTACAAATTGTTTGTTGTTGTTTTCTCAGCTCAAAGACTAAACGAAGTTCTTAGGCTGTGTCAAATGGAAAATGTTTCCAAATATTCAACAGTGCAGGTATGTAAATGAAGGTCTAACAAACTGGTTTACTTTGGTTGTAAATATATCTGTATAAATATGAATTGAAATAAATTCTACTTTGGATTATTCTCATGTGAAGTTGCCTACAGCAGTTTGAAATTTTACCTAAAATTTTGATGCCTGTAAGGAGAAAAGCTTGTTTTTGCTTAATGAATGTAAATTCTTTGACCATAGAAACTGCCTTTTTTTTTTTTTTTTAAGAGTTGGAGTTTACATATTATGCATAGTGTTAACATGTTTGAGTTCTGAAATGAGAATTCATTTTTGTTTTGACACATTCTAAAGTTGTTTCTCAATATACAGCCAGTTGTAAACTTTAACTACCAGAGTTTTCATAGATTATGACAGAAGCATAGACTAGCTCAAAGTAGTATATAATGCATGGCATTGTTTTAAATATTTCTTTCCTTGGTTGTATGTTTTTATTTAAATACTAGAGGCCCAGTACATAAAATTTGTGCACAGGGGTGGGGGGGAGCGGGGGTTGTCCCTCAGCCAGACCTGCACCCTCTCCAGTCTAGGCAGAGATCAGGCCTAAACCGGCAATAGGGCATCCCTCTCATATACTGGGACTGCTGGCTCCTAACCACTTGCCTGCCTGCCTGATTGCCCCTAACTGCTTCTTCCTGCCAGCCTGATCGCCCTCTAACCACTCTCCTGTCATCCTGGTTGACATCAAACTGCTCCCCTGCTGGCCTGATTGCTCTCTAATGCCCTCCCCTGCAAGCCCAATCACCCACAACTGCCCTCCCCTGCAGGCCTGGTTGCCCATAGCTGCCCTTTCCTGCAGGCCTGGTCGCCCCCAACTGCCCTCCCCTGCCAGTGATCTTGTGGCAGCCATCTTGTGTCCACATGGAGGCGGCCATCTTGTGTGGTGGAGTGATGGTCAATTTGCATATTATCTCTTTATTAGATAGGATGCCTGAAGGGGGGATTCAAACAAAAGATTCATTTTAAATCCTGAGAAGGCTTCTGGGCAATGTGTTGCATCATACCAGTATCTCCTGGAATCTATGGCTAACTTGATTATGAAAGATGATTTTACCAGATAAAATAGTCAGCCCATTAGATTACCTACCTTATGCATTGTGATTATCATTCCTTAAAGCCTAATGGTAACCAAGTAGGAACACATCTACCCTTACTTAATAGTGTATTCTATGGTGAAATAATAGCTCCTTGAATTCTCTGAAAGTATACATTCTTCTCTTCCATGTACCATTCTTATAGTCATACAATCATATCTTCATTACCAGCTCTTATTTTTAATGATAGTATAATGTTACTGCGTAAAGTTCCTCCTGCAGCTGACTCTTCAGAACATGTGGCTTCTCAAGGCCCCACTGGTCAGAACGTCTTGCCTTTCACTGCATGGATTGCAATAGTCAGAGGGGAGGTAATATTAAACCAAAGAAAGTAAAAGCGGATTATGAATGGCAAAACATATTTGAAATTTCGGAAAAATTCATGTTAGAATATATAAAGGATCTCTTCAAATCAATACCAGAAAAACAGGCAAAAGACTGGAACATGTACCTCACAATAACCAATAAATTTATGAAAAGGTGTTCAGTTTCATTGTCAGATACTTGCAAATTAAAACTGCAGTGAGATGCTACTGCATACCCACTGACTAAAGTGAAAGCCATGAATCCAACTATTGACAAAGATATAGAACAACTCTCTATACAGCCTGTGGGAGTATTAGAACTGACTGATGCGTACTCTCAGAATCATCCTATATAATGAAAGCCTAATAGGCAAATAGACCCAACGGCAGAATGACCAGTCTCTATGATGCACATTGACCACCAGGGGGCAGATGCTCAGCACAGGCGCTGCCCGCAGGCTCCAGGCCAGCCACAGCGGTTGTTAGCAGGGGGCCTCCTCAATCACCCTGCCAGTCACCCGCAGAGGGAGGCAACTGGCGGCATTGGCAGGAGGCAGGACCGGCAAGCAGGTGGCGCCAGGCCAGCCGTGGCAGGTGTCAGTGGGGGGGCCCTGGTCACCCCACCAGTCACCCCACAGATAGCCCTGATTGAAGGCCAGGCCTAAGGACTCTACCTGTGCACGAATTTCGTGCACCAGGCCTCTAGTATACCCATAAGAAAAGACCTTTATAAGATAGTTCATTTAACAATAGAGAGTATACTTACATTAATTTAAGGCATTGTTTCTAATGTTTTACTATGAAGAATAATAATTGATGTAGGTTTCTGGTCGATATATTTTTTTAATAATTTGAGCAAGTTATTCCTGTTTTTTTGTATGCCAAGATTTTTACTATGTATAGGTTTTAAAATTTACCAAATCTAAAAATGATTTTTTTCCTCTCTTTTTTAATTGCATGAATAGAGTTTCTACAGTTATAAAAATTTTAATTGTATTTAATTTTATACCACTGTCAGTTTTGGCTAGAATGATCTGAGAAAACATTTTAAGAATCAGTATTCTCTCTTATAGAAAGCTGCTTTCAAAGGAGAGGGAGGTGACATATTAGGAAACTTAGTAGTTGACCAAAGGTAAGGCTGAGTTACCAGAAAAATGTTATTTTCTTAATTATATTTAATTATTGTCAAAATAATTCCCATAGAATTAGGAATGTTTATTTTGTAATCTGCTCTACAGTAATCAAATCTGAGTTATGTGTCATTGAATTGAAAAGGGGGAAAAAAGCCAGTATCTTAGTCTGTAAGAGTGGTTCTCACCTGGGGTGTTTTTGCTTCTGTCTCCTCCCCCGATATTTGACAATGACTTGTCACAGCTACGGAGGGTGAGGGTGTTACTGTTATCTGTTGGGTGGAAGCCAGGGATGCCACTAAATGTCCTGCAGTGCCCAGGTCATCTTCCCACAACAAATAATTATTCAGCACAGAATATTAATTTAGCTAAGGGAAAGAACTACTGATTTGGGGAAAAGGCAAAGTATTGATTGCTATGGGGAAAATGATATTAAGAATAGTAAAGGTCTTAGATGCATAATTTATTTCACAAGTTACATATCTATTAAATCAGATTAAACAAAGTATGCCTTTTTGGTATTTTTTCTTTAGCTTTTCAGCACCTCTTATTACTGAGTATGATAAGCATCTGGAAGAGCTAAATGGGCAGCTGAAACACTATCAGGTATGACATCATAGTTATCAAGCTTTTTGTAATATTTTATTATAAGAAAAGAAAAAGTAAAATAAGACTCCCTTTTAAAAAAAATTGATAAGGGCCAAAACCGGTTTGGCTCAGTGGATAGAGCGTCGGTCTGGGGACTGAAGGGTCCCAGGTTCGATTCCGGTCAAGGACATGTACATTGGTTGCGGGCACATCCCCAGTGGAGGGTGTACAAGAGGCACATCTCTCTCATCGACGTTTCTAGCTCTCTATCCCTCTCCCTTCCTCTCTCTGGAAAATTAATAAAATATATTAAAAAAAAGAAATATTAAAAAAAATTGATAGGGAAGAAAATATTTAGCTTTCAGTGTGTGTGCGTGTTTGTGTGTGTGTGTGTGTGTGTGTGTGTGTGTGTGTGTAAATTATCTTTGGCCTATTTTTTTTTAAAATATATTTTATTGATATTTTACAGAGAGGAAGGGAGAGAGATAGAGAGCTAGAAACGTCAATGAGAGAGAATCATCAACTAGCTGCCTCTTGCACACCCCCTACTGGGGATGTACCCGCAAACAATGTACATGCCCTTGACTGGAATCGAGCCTGGGACCTTTCAGTCCGCAGACCGACGCTCTACCACTGAGCCAAACCGGTTTTAGCTGGCCTATTTTTTAATCCAGTGTTTCCTTGCTCCTGCTCCCTGGCAGGAGCATCTCTTGGATGTGTAGAAGCACTCATTAATACATTATTTGCCTACATCTTTATTTTCCCCCTAGAAATACCTAAAACCATTACGTCTTTTTAGATCTTTCTCTTTATCCATATTTCCCATTATATGGTTTCTGAATTTTCTCCCCAATTTCAAATATTATGTCTATCAGGTTTTAAACGTTATTGATCCACTTCTAATGTAGGACTAAGCTGTGGCAGATTTTTTCTAAACTTCTTAGTAATTAGGGTTTATTTTAGGAGCGAAGGGGAGTGAAGAAACCAAGGAAGCTGTCCATACCGACATATTATCATGGGTCTCAGCATTTTTAAGATTAGGGCATATAGCAGGTTCATGGAGAACTAGAGGTATAGCACATCATTATTTGGGATACTATCTGAATTTTAGTTAGCTACAGTTTTAGAGTATACATAGTATTTGTCATCTTTCTTTTATTTGATTTTTTTTTTCATTTTCCTCGCAAATTTTAACCTTTCTGATTGTTGGCTAACCACACAGTAGAAGCATTTCTTAAATAGATGCTATATGTTCCAGTGAAGCCCACAAAGAAGTGATGGCCTTAGAGTGTTAATATACTCATCTTTTTGTTTGGCTCAGATACTAACCCCTAAGTTAATTTAGTTGTGACAGGGTAGCAGGGTTCCCTTAATGTAATGCAAAAAGAAGAAAATATGCCTGTGGTCATTTAAGTTTTGAGCCAACCATAGTAATGTCTTTTAATCTTTCTAATTGACAGTAGCAACAGAAAGCCCTCTTTTGCACAAATGGCATTTTGCTTTTATTCTTAGGACCAATGTGCTGCTGCTGGATTCCCTCTTTTGGAATTGCTGTAATGACATATCGTTTCAATTGTTATAAAATGGAAAAGCTTGTTATCTTGAAATTAAACTGTTTAAAATTTTAAATTTTCATAATGTATCTGATTTATGTATCTCTTTAATCTGCTATTTTACGAAGGTGTTTAACTTCATTTTTCCATTTGGCATTCTCCATCTGAGAGTGATTACTGAATTAATGACAAGAGAGGTGCTGAAAGCCCAAGGGTCTGTGATAAGAATAGTTGCTACTTTTAGATAGATAAAAAGATGCTTATACCTTCTTCTGAGAACAGTTGCTCACATAGATATTATTGATTCGAACTGGTACTTATTTATCTTATTGACCCAGTCAAAAATAGTTAATCTTGAAAGCAAGAGAAGTATCACAATAGTTTCCTATATGAAACCACCCTAGCCAGTTTGACTCAGTGGATAGAGTGTCGCCCTGCCGACTGAAGTATCCTGGGTTTGATTCCTGGTCAGGAGCACTTGCCTGGGTTTCAGGCTTGATCCCCAGTGGGGGGCATGCAAGAGGCAGCCGATCAATGATCCTCTCTCATCATTGGTGTTTCTATATTTCCCTCTCTCTTCCTCTCTGAGATCAATAAAATCACATTTAAAAAAAAAAATCACCAAAAAAATATATATATATATTTTCTTCCAGAAAATGTAAATAATAGGGGGAAATTTGATGATATGAGATTTAGTTTCCTTCCAACCTCTAAGTAATTTGAAATATTTTACACTAAAAAATATTTCAGATTTTTAGTGTGGCTGTAATCCTAGCTAATACACTCACTCAGCTTCCACATAATTGGAATTGTTTGAGTAATAAATACCTTTCAAGATATTCTGACATTGTTGCAACTTTTAAAGATCTATATTTTTTTTTAATTACAAAGTGGGAATAATTGCTACACTAAATAAAATCTAGACCTCCTAGATAGTGTGACATTCAAAACCTGCCACCTGTCTTTTTAATTTTATCTCTCACTGCCATTGTTCCAGGTATGGTCAGTTCTCAATTATCTGGTAGTAAATTTCTTCCATGATTCAGGCACAGCAGGGAGCTGGGAAAGGTTCACTTTTTGAGCCAGCTTTGTAGGTAGAATTAGCTGGGACTGATTTTCTGGGCCAAGCTGCCTTCAGCTTCTTTGGCAGGAAGTGGAGAGAAAGGCTGGGAGCATCACCTCTCCCACCTTCCCTTGCCAGATTCCTCCAGGCTGCCTCCTCTCCTTTAGGCTAGGTGCCCAATCAAGACAATTGGGCAGATCAGGAGTTGGTTGCATTTTTGTTTTAACTGATTTTACATGGCCTTCTTCCTGTTCTTCACTTCCGATTCACTCCCAGTGGATTAGATTTTTTTTTTTTTTTTTTTTTTTTTGCTTCTTTGCTGTTACTTACATTTCTCCCTACTTGAAAAGCCCTTTCTTTCCCATTGAACTTCTGTTATCCTTTTATCCCCTAGAGAAAATTTAACCCTGGCTTTATCTCATTCCCTTTATGGTCTATATTTTATTCTTGGTATTTTAGTCATTTTTTAACTCTCTTCCCTACTAAAGTATATGCTAGTGACTACATTGGTTTACATAGCAGCCTTGCGTAGTGCAGAGTACTTTAGACAGTTAATAAAAGTAGTGAATCGGAGCCTGAATGAAATAATGCTAAAGAAGATCTTCACATATTTTCTTTTTTACCATTAACATTTTACTTTTGAAATACAAGCACTTACATGGGCTTCACTTAAACTAAGATGAATTAATTAAAATATGTATTCACGGTATAGGGAGCATCTGATATTTGTTATAGTGACATAATGAGGAATATCGTATATCTGTTTTTTCTATAAACTTCTACAAATCATAGGAATTACATTTATAATTTTCTTAATGTATTTGTAAAATACTTTTATTTATATGCGATTCAAAATGAATGTTTCCTCAGATTTGTATATTATTAAAATATTCAGATTTAAGATTGCTTGTTAGAAGTAAAGAATACTTATTTCTTTTTGGAAGACTAGTGTGATAGAATATGATTGCTTGCATACGAATGGAGACTTCATAGAGATCTCATTGGGAAATGTATGACTACAACTATATTTTATTCTTTCAGAAACAAGTGGGTGAGATGAAACTACAACTTGAAAGTGTCATCAAGGAAAATGAAAGGTATATCAATTACTATTGTTTCTTTATTATTGTCTTAGATTAAATTTTTTTGTTATTTAATATATTATTTATGTGGTATACTGGTTATGAATGTGGTCTCTTGGGCCTGATTTCTTATTTAATTCCTAGCTCTATTACTAGCTATGTGACCTTGGATAAGTTACTTAATCTCTTTGTACTGTAGTTTTCTTTTTGTCTACAAAGTACATGAAATATGGTACATAATGAGCACCATATAATGTTAGCAATTATTAATAGTATAGCGTATAGTATGTGTTATAAAATATACTGATAAAACAAAAACTGGTCAAGCACTCATCCAACTTAAGAGCTACTGTGTTCCCAAATTGATACATCTATCCATGTATTCCTTCTCTATCCCATCCTTCCCTTCTGTAAGAGGTTAACACTATCTTGAATTTTGTATTTGTCATTTTTTTAAAAAAGTTTTTTATAGGTATATGTATTTGTAACAATATGTTAATTTTTAGTTTTATTTTATGTGTTTATTGTAAATATTTTCTGCTTATAGTTAATGAATTGATTTGAAGTTTTTCTGATAAAACTTTTTTTTCTTTTAAATTTATATCATTTTAAAATAAAACACTTAGTCTATTAATATGTACCTTCCTGTGCTTTCTTTTAGTTGTTTCAAAGTAGGATCTATAATTTAGTTTAATATGAATATTTAATTGAATTTATTGATGAACATTGGTTAATAGAATTATATAAGTTTCAGGTATATAAGTCTGTAGTACTTCATCTGTATATTGTATGTTTACTATCCCAAGTCAAGTCTCCTTCTATCACCATTTATTCTCCCTTTATCTTCTTCTACCTCTCCCCATCCCTCTTCCCTCTGGCAATCACCACAATGTTCTCTGTGTTGAGTTTTTCTTTTCTTTTTTGCTTAATCCCTTTACCCTTCTCACACAGTGCTCCCAACCTCTCCCTCTGACTTTCCCTCCATGAGTTTGTCTCCACTTTGTTAGTTTATTTTGTTCATTAGATTCCACATATAAATGAAATCATAAGGTTGCTTGACTATAATTCTGAAAATCTTAAATTCTACTTCAAATTAAGTTGAATAAATTGAATTTAAGGTTTTCAGAATTATGATCAAGCTTATGTAAGAAGGTGCTGAAAAATAAAGCCTCAATATTCTTGATTTTATAACTAGCATCACTTTTATTCTCTGTTTATTAACTGAAATGAGGAAGAGGTCAAATAAGCTTTGTGAAACACAATGAAGAAAACAACAAATAATTCTATAAGATTTCATATCCCATTTCCATTTTATTGACTGTATAAAAATACTATCACATTTTAAATATTTTTCTGAATGTCTTGTTTTATCAATTAATAAGGTACAGTATCTGAATTTTACCTTTTTGAAAACTTAAAAATGCAAACTGGTTACACTTGAATTCATTATGACCAATTTAATGCTTTTGAAATTGTAAGATAATTTTCATTCTTATCACACAGTATTTAGTGGTGATTAAACACTTCTAATTATTTTGGCCTGCTTAAAAATGATTTTTTATGTAAAAAATGATTTTTTGACCCAAATGTTTGTTTCATTAACCTTAAATATTAATTACTGTTACTAAAATTAATTTATATTATTACCGTGTTAACTGTTTGTTCCAAAGGTTGCACAGTGAATTAAAAGATGCTGTTGTAAAACAGTTGGAGGCCCTTCCCTTTGACACAGAGATGGGAAATGATATATATATAGATGATGAAACAGTCAGGAATCTTCAAGAACAGTTACAACTAGCCAATAAAGTAAGTGACATTTATATATTTTTAAATTATATCCTGAGTAAACCGAGACTTTGTAAAATTCTGTGTTAATTGCCTGGGCTGGTGTGGCTCAGAAGTTGAGAGTCAACCTATGAACCAGGAGGTCTCAGTTTTATTCCCGGTCAGGACACATGCCCAAGTTGTAGGCTTGATCACCAGTGGCATCGAGCATGTGGGAGGTGGCCAATCAATAATTCTCTTTTATTAATGATGTTTCTACCTCTCTCTCCCTTTCCCTTCCTCTTTGAAATCAATAAAAATATACTTTTTTAAACCTATGTTAATCATTATATATTAACTAGAGGCCTGATGCATGAAATTTGTGCAAGGGGCTCAGTCCTCACAGTCCCAGCTTTATCCAAAAGGTCGTCCTGACAGTTGTTCCACTGTTCGGCCATCAGGTCTAATTAGCATATTATGCTTTTATTATTATAGATTTAATTGAATCATAAAGCTTTTAACATGAATTTATCTTATAAAATATTTAACATCAAGGAAATTTTTAAAGAGAAAAATCATTAGTTATCTATTTCTGTAAATTTATGTTTTTTTATTTTTCTGGGTTTTCTTTTGATACTGTTGTCTTTCATTTTCATAGATTATAGAATTATATTTTTTCTTGTTTTATCCTCATAGAAATTGAACTATTTGGGAAGCCATGTTCTATATATCCTGTTTTCTATACTAATTTTTTGTGATTATACCTAAGGGAAATTTTATTCTAATTTATAATTTTATATCTGAGGTATCTCATCTCTTGTATGGATTTGAATCCCTATTCTACTTTCTTGCTGTGTTACCTCAGTTTCTTCATTTATATAAGGGGATTAGAAATTCTGTATTACAATTTAGATTTTATGGTTATCTATGAAGAGTCATATTTTTTATTACTTGGAATTGTTTACTTATGAAAGTGATATTGTAGATTAATCAGCTAGCTATATTTACCTTGGTAAGGAGCATGTATTTTGAGTTTAAAAAGTAATAGGAGGGGAAAAAATGAGGGAGTCATTTTTTTACTTTGTTCTAGACTAGTGTTATCAGGAAGGACTTATAAATGTTTATGTAAACTAAATATATAGTAGTTTGTAGTTTCAAACTGCTATATTGTAGTTTCAAAAAACAAAATCAAATGAACAAAATAAGATGTCTCTAAAAACATCTCTCTCAGAGTACTTTTGTTGTAATAATGTCCAATGATAGATTTTATAAAACTTGAAAATTACTTATTCTTTTTTAACATTTTTTTAACTTTCTTTTTAAAACTATACTCTCATTTCATACCCTTTTCTCCTCCTGTCTTCCCTCTCTTTACCTTTCCATCTACATCCAGCTTGGTCTCCTTTCATATCTCTGAAGATGGCCCCACTTTTTTTTGCTACATTTGGATCAGTTATTTAGTAGATTATTTGGTGAGGTCCAAGTTTGAGCACTCAAAAAGAGGAAAGCAGATTAGCTATAAATTTCCCTACAAAAGTTTTTTCCAGACTCTGCCATCAACTTGCTGAGGGACTCTAGGCCAATGGCCAGAGAGAGCATTAAGAAAACAATGCTCACCACATGCTCCTTTAGTGTTTCTCAGTGAGTTTGGTTTCATGACTCCTCATCAGGATGCTTAAGAATTATTGAGGACCCCAAAGATATTTTTGTGTTTGTAGGTTATGTACCTATTAGTATTTATTGTATTTCAAATTTAAACATGTTTTTGAAAACAAATGGAAGCATGGCACCACATTCCAGTAGCCATCAGTGATGACAGCATCACAAAGCACATCATATAAACTTCAGGAAACTCTACTGTGCACTCATCAGAAGATTAAAAGGCAAATAGTATGTTTATATTGTTATGAACAGAATTTTTACCTCAAGGACCCCTGAAGCACACTTTGAGAATTGCTATATTGAAAGAATAATGATTTGAGAAGCTTCTTGTTATAAAAGGCCAGGTGAAAATCTACACTAATAAGAGTAAGATGCAAAGTAACTGTACCTTTATTACACCCACCAGCCAATCAGGAGCAAGTATGCAAATTATCTTTGATGGGTTAATTTGCATACACAGGCACTCAGTGCCTGCTGGTGGGGCAGCGTGGGAAGGCAGAAAGGTGGCTCTGGCCAGAGTGAAGGCAGTACTGGCAGCCAGGGGAAAGAAAGCCCATTCTGGCACAAATCTTCATGCATTGGGCCTCTAGTAGTATAATACAAAGATTAAACTGTATCATTTCCAATATTATTAAAAGAAAAACAAGATTCTCTTCAAAAATCACATTTATAAATATCAATACATCTAACATTTATTAAAAATATTATATCTAGATGTTAGTAATATTTACTATCAACTGGTAAGATTATAGGTAATTCTTTTCTTTTTCTGTATTTTCCCAATTTTCTACATTTATTACATTTATTACTTTTACAATTACAAAAAAAAGTCTTGTACTTTGCGAGGGGCAATTTTCTTTGTCAGTAATTTCTAAGGCTTATCCTCTGTTGAAGAACAAGGAGAGTGGTTTCATCTCTATCTCTGATCTAAGAGCTTTAATTTTGCCTATGAAATCAAAATAAATAAATAAAATTCAAAGAAATTTTCACCTTTTGTTTTATTCTCTAAATTATTTCATCTTCATATCATCAAAAATATTATAATTATACCATCTTTACATAAGTTCTATTTTTTCTTTATTTTTACTTTCTCACATCATCTATCCCCCTATACCCTCTGCCACCCCACCCACTCCCTTCTCCCTCACAAACATTATACTGTTGTCCATGTTCTTTTAATTTTATGACTTTTATACAAGAATTTATTTTGCAAAAGAATATGGTTAATTTGTACTATGCCATAAATAGCCTGCTAATAATTTAATGAGTTCTCAAATATTTTTGTTTTATAGGAAAAAAATTATGTTTTGGAACTCTGGCAGAATGTTTCTCAGGAGTTGAATAGAGTGAAGAAACTTTGCCTGGAGAATCAGACTGAGGCCCAGATTAAAGTAATTGAAGGAAAAAAACAAAAGGTAAAATTGGCTATCCTGGTTATCTTATATAGCAATAAGAAATCATATTCTGGAGAAACTGTTTTGGAGAGGAATACCTAAGTTTCTAGTGTATCCTTTATGTAACAGTTAATAAATCTTTGATAGTTAAAAAATCTCTTGAGCCGATAATTAAAGCAGTTCCTTCTGTACATTGCCTTTTTTGTCATCAGCAGTGAAAGCCATATTTAGTGTTAAGCAGCTATTAGATTATCTATTATAATAAAAGTGTAATAGGTTAATTAGACCAGACAGCCAAACGACCTTCCTCACTTCCTTCTGGACAACCTTCCTGATGACCATGCTATGACATCCACTGTTGCCAGGCCAGCCAAGGCAGGTGTGATGTGATTGTCCGGGGCCCGGCCATTGCCCCATGATCGCCCTGCAGAAAGAGGCTCGGACCACTGGCTGGTGGGGCAATCGATCAATCTGGAGGCACCACGATCACCCCAAAGAGGGAGGCACGGCCCACCAACCAGCAGGCTGCAGCAGGTAGATAGGGCCTCCCTCTGTGGGGATGATCCGTCGTAGAGCCCTTGCCAGGTAGGCAGAGCGATACAATTTTGGGGCGATGCATCTAAGAGCTGGGGCTGGGTGTGTGGGGCCTACCTCTTTGGGGCAATCGATTGTGGGGTTCCCAGACTGTGAGAGGGTACAGGCAAGGTTTAGGGACACCCTCCTCCCTGTGCACGGATTTCATGCACCGGGCCTCTAGTTATGTATAAATGGACTTCTAAAGCTTTTACAGTCTTCATTTCTGCCTCGCTTAAAAGAGACAAAAACTATTCATTGGATCATGACAAATGAAGAAACCTGCACAACTATAGGGACGACGCTATATAAAATGAAAATTGACACCTTTTTTTATATACGTGTTTTTATTGATTGCTGCAAGAGGAAAGGAGAAGGGAGAGAGAGATAGAAATATCAATAATGAGAGAGAATCATGGATCTGCTGCCTCCTACAAGCCCCCCATTAGGGATTGAGCCCACCATATAGTCATGCACTCTGACCAGGTGATCTCCTGGTTCACAGGTCAACACTCAATCACTGAGCCACACGACTGGGTAAAAATTGACACCTAAAATGTGAACTTTTTACTAAAATAGATATTAAATTTGTCTAACATAACTTAATCAGAATAGAATTTTACAATAGGAAGGCATTTTAATTGTTGCTTAAAGATTTCTTATATTTTTTGAAAGTGGACATCTAGCTTTCACTTCATACTTCGTGTTGATATAAACTCACTGTCACACAGGACCATCCATTCCATTGGAAAACCTGTCTCTTATCCTTTTGGTTTTTTTTCTGCTAGGTATGTTGACAGCTGTGGAGTACTTCTAGTTCAGGTAGTTTTTCTGTAGAGTTTGAGAAGGGAACTGTTGGGAATTTCTACCTAAACAAGTCATAGTAATATTGACATGATGCTTTGCAGTTTACTAAATAACTTATCTATATGGGGTTGAAAATAACCCATGTTGTCTGATCCGTAAGACTAGAGATCTAGAAACCATTTCTAATATTAAGTTCTCTAAGGTTGTTTCCTTGTTTAGGTCAGTCAGCCAAGCAATTAGAAGTTTGTTTTGTTTGTTTTTCACCTGAATAAGATTATGTTTGACCTGTAGCTTGCAGTAAATTTTTTTTTTTTTTTTTTTACAAAACTTCACAAATAATACTTTGTTCTTATTTTCCCAGTTATCTAACATTCTTTAATTCTGTCTCCAGACATACTAACAATTACTCCCAACTATTTGTCACCTGCACATGTAATTTTAGTAAGAGCATTACAGATAATCAAATGATTTAAACCTTGTGGCACTCAAGCTGTGAGAATTTTTAAAAGTGGGAGTGGGACAGTAACTTCTTGGCCATGTTTTGCACTATAGGTGCGTATGGGTTTGAATGTGGCTTTCCAATATTGGACAGGACTTCTCTAGCATGTCTATTGACTAATGAATTGGTTTCTAGATTATGCTTTCACAAAAAAACAGAAATAGCTACATTACTTTCCATATTGCCACCTTATTTAATTTCAGTGATAATTTATTTAAAAGTTTATCATTTCTTCCTCTATTAATTCACATAATAATAGAAGAAATGCCACTGATTTCATCTAGACTGGACATAATAATTTTAAACTTGATTTTAGTTTAATTTTAAATAAGCGTTGCAAACCAAATGCTCTTTATGTACCCCGTGTTTTTTACTATAGAATCAGCTGACCAATTCTCAACAATTGAACAAGAAACTTTATGCTAATACTGAGGGCATAGAAATGGTAAGTGATAATACCATTTAGTGTACTTATTTATATAAACTTTAAATTGTCACCATAAATATTTATTTATGCTAATGTAAATCAACAAGAAACTTGTTACATGACATTAATATAGGTAAGCAGTACTCTTTTCTCTTCATCCGTCTTTTTCACATTTTTAATAACATGACAGAGTTCACAGTACTTTCTGGAGATCAAAAGCTAACATCTATCTGAAATATATTTTAATTTGAAAATACTCAGGTTTCTTGGTAGGATCTCCTGAGAGTAACCTAGACTGGGACCTTCTCAAGAAAGGGACTCATGTACAGGTAGGTATGTGATAGGAGGAAGAGAACTGTTAAATCAGTGAATAGCCTCATTTCTTAAATAACAGGGCACTAAGAACAATTTGTTAGTTGACTGACCACCAGAACTAACTGGTACACCTACATTTCCCTGTGATTTTTTTCCCCTAAATAAATATAATCAGCCCTCCCACTTCTGTTCTTTACCATTTTTTCCTCTTACTTTCCTTTCCTTTTCTTTCAGATTTTTTTTTTCTCTTTTTCCTTCCATTTCCTTTTCCTTCTTGGAATTTTATTTTACCTCATTATTGAGTAATAGGATTATGACATCTCAGGTAATTATTCTCCTTCCTTTCTTTGTTTTACTTAGTTACTCCGCTATTTTTATTAGTACCTAATGAAAATGTCTTTGTTTAAGTGCAGAATTTTGTCATCAAAAGTAAGTTACCTAACTTTATCCCTTATTTTTAAATGTTCTCTTAATCCTGTAAAAATATTAAATCAGTTTCCCCTGTTTTACTTATATTAACATTTAGAATTTCCAGCCACTTATAGTTTTTATAATAACTATAAAAACTGGTCACCCCTAACTGCCCTCCCCTGCAGGCCTGGTCCCCACAACTGCCCTTCCCTGTAGGCCTGATTGCCCACAACTGCCCTTCCCTGCTGGCCATCTTGTGGTGGCCATTTTGTGTCCACATGGGGTGGCCATTTGTGTATTGGAGTGATGGTCAATTTGCATATTACCTCTTTATTATATAGGATGACTGTAGCTAGAGTTAGAGTTTATATTTCCTACAGATTCTCTTTACTGAAATCATATTCTTTTTTGAGATTTCCTTAGCTTGACAAATTATTCAAAAATATTTGTTAATTACCTACTAAGTTCCTTGCATTGTTACAGATGTTCTAGTTTCAAGAGGAAGTGCATCTATCTGAAGACCCCTAGTCTACTTAGTAAAACAGGAAAGACACCTGACCAGTGTGGTTCAGTGGTTGAGCATTGACCTATGCACCAGGAGGTCACAGGTTCTATTCCCAGTCAGGGCACATGCCCAGGTTGCGGGCTTGATGCCCAATACAAGGAATGCGGGAGGTAGGCAATCCAATGTTTCTGTCTATTCCTCTTCCCTCCTCTCTCTCTAAAATCAAGAAAAACATTAAAAAACAAACAAACAAAAAAAAAAAACAGGAAAGAAGAAATAATTAGTGAGTAAAGTGCTGAAATAGATAACTGAGAAGGATGCTTCCTTAGACCTTTATGAATCTCCACATTCTATGAATCTTCCACATTTGTATCTGCTCACAAATGCCTAACTAGGCCAAAACAGATGCAATTGTTGAGTTTCTGCTAGGATTGCTACTAAGTTAAGTGTGTTAGTTAGCAACACTAGCTTCTTATAATTCATGATTCTAATGTATATTTCTACTAATTATTCTACATCATTTATCTTTAAGATACTCTCAAATAATAAAAAAACAAGCATTATTTATGCTAGTGTCAAGATAGTATATATAATAAAAAATCTATAATAATAAAAGTATAATATGCTAATTAGACCCGACGAAGCCTGGGCTTCGAGGGAAGCCCGGGTTCCAGGTGCCAGAGGGAAGCTGGTGCCACCAGCCGGGGAAGGAAGGCCTACACTTGCATGAATTTCATGCATCGGGTCCCTAGTTAATGGTATAATACAGATAGTATAAAGGAATTCAGAGAAGTGAATCAGTTTGGGCTGAAGTTGTTAAAAGAGCTTCACAAGAGAATTTGAAATTATATTAAAGGTCATCTACTTCCCTAAATGAAAAAGAGATCCTTCTATTAAATGCTTTTCAGTTAGATGGTAATTTAGCCTGTTTTGAATATCCCCTGTAAGAGATATTATACTTCCCCTAGCAGCCTTTTCCTTCCAACTCTGATTACTGGAAAGCTAGAAATCTCTCATCAGATTTTTTCTCACTTATGCCCAGTTTTATCTTTTGGAGGATAAAACCTGTGACCTCCTGGTGCATAGGTCAATGCTATAGGAAGCTCACTTCTTCAAGTCTGCCCTTCAGTTATTTGCATATAATCATATGTCTTTCTTGACTCATTTCCATTGTTACACCCAGGTTTTATTGCTATTTTTTTTTGTTGCTGCTGTTGTTATTTTTTTGGCTGTGGTATAATTTGCCTCCTTATTTCTAGTTCTTCCTCTGTATGTGATACTTAGTCTCTTAAATTGTTGTCTGTTAATTGAATACTAAATTCTAGTCTGCAGTAGTCTACTTCTCAACATAAAGATAAATATGCAGTCCAGATGCCTTCTTTCAGGTCTCATAAAGACATTCATTCATTCAATCCTCAAAGGTATAAGTACTTAGAATGTGCTAAATCAGGTACATATCCTAAGTGACACTGTGAGTTCTGGAAGAAGCTAGTCCTCAAAAAAAAATGGCTCATATTGTAGCCAGAAATACATAAACTTTAAATATAATGCAATATATATTATAAAAGTACATATAAAATTTTATCAAAATGCAAAAAGGAAACAGTTAATTCTGCCTTACATTGAGCGGATGACATGGAATGTAGAGAGATGAATGCTGGCAGAAGGAGGACATCCCAGGCAGAGGGAAATACAATGGTGTATTAACAATATGAAGTCAATACCATTGTATTAAGTAGAGTATTAGAGAAGCAAAATGAAAATTGCTTCTGGAACTTTTGCTGGAGAAATGTATGTATGATCCGTTGAGAAGGAAGAGACTGAAATCACGACTATCAGTAACTGTCATCCATATGGCTCTGCATCTAAGGCATATAGAGAGAAATAAGGAATTTGTACCACCATTGTAAAAGCAGCACTTACAGGAGAAAATCAGTTTCCTTAGAAAAAAATTTCTACACATGGAAAAGTGCTTCATATCTTACTTTAGTTTCCTTCACAAGTAGACCCTAAGAAAAGGGTTACAAAGCATGTAGTTTATTTAGAGACTACAGGCCTGATGCACGAAATTCCTGCAAGGGGCTTGGCCCCTGCCCCCACCCGCTGTCCCCTTCCTGGCTTTATCTGGAAGGTCACCTGAAAAGATATCTAGTCTATTTAGCATATTACCCTTTTAGTATTATAAATAATACAGGAAGCACCAGTAAGGGAGTGGGGAAGTGAGACTAGGAAGGGAAGAGAGACAGCCAGTAAGGGTTTTCAACAGTCAAGTGAATTAACATTGTGGGTAACTGAAACTTAATTCTGCTCATGAACTGTGGAAGCCAGCATAGACTAGGTTATTCTGCCATGGGACACAGGAGTTCGGGGTGTTTTCATACCAGTTCCCTTTATTCGTTGTTATCAGGCTCTTCCAGAGCAGTGGGGGCATGAATTCTACAACACCCACAGCCTTTGCATAGTTAGGTGAGCAGAGGAGGCTCAGGTGGCCAGAGAAAGCCAGAAGGCGGAAATGCACAGGCAGGTAGTTGGAGGGAAGTGGGTGACACTGAAGTAGTAGAGGGTTCTGTTTTACCCTCAAAACATCTAATTATTGTCATTATTTCATTTTATTTTTCTACTTATATGCCCTAGAGTTAATCTTTAAAAGAGGAAGGGTTGTTGTTTTTTTCCTTGGTAGGCACTCCTTATTTTTCTCCTTACCTTTTAAAAATTATTTTATTGTTGAGAATATTACAGATCCCCTCTTTTTTTTTTTTTCTCCCTTTGCCCCCCACCACCCTATTGGCTGTATTCATGGGCGATGCATATAATTTCTTTGGTTAATTTCTTCTCGCTCACACCCTGCCTCTCTTTTCTTTGAGTTTCTTCGGTCTCTTCCATGTTTCCATGCCTCTGGTTTTATTTTATTCACAAGTTTATTGTGTTCATTAGATTCCATATATAAGTGAGATCATGTGATATTTCTTTGATTGATATATTTCACTTAGCACAGTCATTTCCACATCCCTCCAGGCTACTTGATAATAGATCCTTTTTTATATCTGCATAATATCCCATTGGTAACATAGCTTTTTTATCCACTAATCTACTGATAAGCACTTAGGCTGTTTCCAGAGCTTAACTACTGTAAATAACATTGCTGTGAACATAAGTATGCATATATTCTTTTTTATTTTAATATCTTTATTGATTCAGGTATCACATTTGTCCCTACCCCCCATTGATCTATATGCCTGTTCTTGTGCCAGAACCAAACTGTTTTTATTATAGTGGCTTTGTAATATAATTGATATCCAATATTGTGATTCCTCCAACTATGTTCTTCTTTCTTTAGATAGCTGCTGCTATTCAAGGATCTTATTTGGTTCCACATAAATTTTGGAGTATTTGTTCTAGATCTGTGAAATATACCATTAGTATTTTAATAGAGATTTCATTGAATCTATAGATTGCTTTGGGTAGTATGCTCATTTTAATGATGTTAATTCTATCAACTCCTGAACATGGTATATTCTTCCAATTGTTTATATCTTCTCATCTCTTTTTTCAACATCCTGTAGTTTTCCAAGTACAGTTCTTTTACATCCTTGGTTAAGTTTATTCCTAAGTATCTTAAGTTTTTTGTTGCATTAATAAATGGGTTTGTTGATGATATATATATTTTTAGTTTCTCTTTCTGAGAGTTCATTCTTGATGTATAAAATTTCCATTGGTTTCTGGGTGTTAAAGAAGTAGTTTTAAATGTTCTGATACTGAATATTCTTTTTTTTTTTTATGGTAGGGTAACCAACACTTGCTGAAAACAATAACTGAACAAAGTGTGGAAATCGAGCAACTCCGAAAACAACTTAGGTATTTTAAAAATTAATTTTGTTATTTTAGTATTACTAGTTGTTTTTCTTCAGAGGAACTTGTGATGCTATAATTTTTCCCATCAGTTTTTTCCCCACCTTCCCTTTTATGTTCCTGTCAATAGCTATTTGTGTGGTCTGTTCTATGCTACAGACATTTACAAATATCTTTAAATTGTAGTGTATATCGAAAAGAGAGATGAACCTACAATTGGGCTCAGAGTCGTAAGGATAAGGAGGAGGAATCAACAAAAGAGGCTGAGAAGAGACCAATGAGATAGGGGACACAAGGAAGTATATCCTGGAGGTTAAGTGAAGGACGTATATTAAGGAGGAAGAAATGATTGCTGAGTGAAGTGCAGTCAGTGCTAGGTAAAGCAGGATGAGTTCATTAACTTCAGCAACATAGAGGTTGTATTAGCTTCCCACCTGCCATCACAAATGATAATTGGTGGCTTGAAACAACAAATTTATTCCTTCTAGTTCTGGAGGCTAGATGTTTGAAATCAAGGGGTTAGTCGGGCGGTGGTCCCCTGAGGCTTTGGGGGAGAATCTTTCCTTGCCTCTGCAGCTGCTGGTAGCCTGAGGTGCTTCTTGGCTTGGCTTGTGGCAGCATAACTCTCATCTCTCACCTTCATCTTCACTTTGCTTTGTTTTCTGTCTCTCTGTGTACTCTCTCCTCTTTCATAAGCATAAAAGTCAGGATTTAGAGCCCATTCTAATCTAGGATAATCCATCTTGAGATCCTTATTTTAATTGCTTCTACAAAGTCCTTATTCCCAAATAAAGTTTCTGGTAGGGGGTATAGTCACTATTCAATCCACTGCAGGGGTCATTGTAGTTTTAACAAGAGTACTTCAGATTCTACTCTTTTTTCATATTCACACAAACCATTAAAAAACATAGAACTCATTCTGGATGGTAAAAAGGCATAGCAATCAGGAAAACACATGTTGAAGTATTGTGATACTTCTTCACACCCAGTTATCAATGTCAAAAATATAATGTGGAATGTAATAACAAGTGCAAAAGGAGCTTAAAGAATGATGCAATTTATATACATTTTAAATGTTTTAAATAATAGTGTGTGTTGATTATATATATATATAGATATATATATACAGTTATATATACCTTATATATTTAGATATATATCTATGTTAACTTATATAGTAAAAGAATAAAATGTCTGTATATAAAAAAATAAAATAAAAACATTTCCTGGAATGACATACCCTAACTTCTAATTAGTGATTACCTCTGTGGAATAAGACTCTTTGTAGAAGTAGGGAATTGGAGGCAACCTAGGTGTCTGTCACCAAGGAAATAGGTAAAATGCAGTAACTGCATCCTGTGGAATGCTATGTATCATTTAGGAACATGTGTTTACAGGTAAAGATGTAGTTACAGCAACATGGATCTATAAAACAGGGTTTGTATGTTAAAAGTAAAAAGATATTATCTATAGCATAAAACCACATGCAAATAGCAATATATAATTTTTATATATTAGAGGCCCAGTGCACAAAATTCATGCATGTGGTGGGGGTGGGAGGGAGAGAATTCCCTCAGCCCAGCCTGCACCCTCTCCAATCTGGGACCCCTCAGGGGATGTCCAATTCCCAGGCCTAACCCGACAGTCTGACATCCCTCTCACAATCCGGGACCACTGGCTCCTAAAGCTCACTTGCTGCCTGCCTGACTATCCTTAACTGCCCCCATGCTGGCCTAGTCACCCCTGCTGGCCTGGTCACCCCTAACTGCCCCCCCACCAGCCTGGTCACCTCCAACTCCCCCCTCCTACTGGCCAGTTTGCCCCCAACTGTCCCCCAGCCAGCCTGTTCGCCCCATGCAGCCTGTTGTTCGGTCGTCCATTCGGTTGCAATGGTCACTTAGGCTTTATATAGATAGGTATATATGTAGATAGATAGATAGATAGATAGATAGATAGATAGATAGATATCTCTGAAGTATATTTCACATTTTAATGTGAACCACAAGATGAAGAGAATGAGAAAAGGATTGAGAATGCACAGGTAAACAAAAATTAACAAATGAGAGTAACAGTTCACAGTTAATAATAACAGATCATGGAAAGAATAGTGTGATTAATTTAACTCTGCACTTAAGGTTCAGAAAAGAGTGGAAAAAGAAAGAATATGGTGTATGTAGTATAAAACAGGGTGCGAGGTCCTGGAAGAAAGATGAGTAAGAAAATTGGTTCATAAAGACCTGTGATCATATAATGATAATGGAAATAGAAAACAAAAATGCATATAAATATTTTTGTATAGGGAAAATGAGCAGAACGTGGTGATATTGGGATAAAGGGCAGGGGGAATCATGGAATTTTATTGCTAAAGGTAATTTAATGATCGTCTTTAACTTTCTACTTTTTAAATGTTTTTTTGTTAAATTTATTAGGGTGACTTGTTAATAGGATCATACAGGTTTCATGAAAAAAGCCAAATTAGAACTCATATGTTGTAATTGCTATTTTAGTGAGTTTCTATACCTGGTTGTCTAACGGTATTCACAAAAGTAAGGAAGTCAATGAGAACTGCTTGTTAAAGAAAGGATGATGAGTGTGGCTACATTATTTTTGACATCTCATTTGGCTTTTGGACATTCAGGCCCAAAGACTATCAATAGAGATTGATAAAGCTAGTTGTGGTTTTCTAAAAGGTCTTAACATTTCATTGTCCATGAGCAGTCTTGCCATAATATTTACTGGCAGTATTCCATGGTTTAACATTAAGCAATTCAGAGTTGTATACATAAAACTAATGCTTGCTTTTCCTGACACAGACTTGAAGGAACAGAAGGATAAGCAGATGCTTCTTTTAAGGAGGAGGGTATTGCTTTCCAGTTTGACAGATTCGGAATGATGGGCATATTGACGTTACCAGAATGTAGGTTTTGAGATGCCCTATATAACCATGCCAAGAATAACTAGATCGGAAACTCTTTAAACACCAGCATTAAGTTTGTACTTATACTGAAAATATACTGGTTTCATTTGTCTGCTGTTATGGTACAAGAAAAAGTAGAATCCTGTGAATTTATAATTAAAGCTTTTCATCATTTTCCTTTTGAGAAATCCTGGTGATGCCCTGTCATAGCAGATGAAACTCTTCAGCCTATTTTCCAAAAACCTACTTCACCTGGTTTTCCCCAGCACTCTAGCTATGTACAAACTGCTCACACCAGTATCTTACTGTTACTCATGGAACAAAATTTTGGTTCCTTCCCTTTTGCCTTTGGTCATTATTCTGTTTGTCAAAAATGTTATAACTTTCTAAGCCTGGTTAAAACTTGCCATCTCCAGGAAGACTTCTCTCATTCATTCTATCAGATTTTTACTGTTCCTGTGGCTCTTCTCATCATTAATTAATTTAAACAAATATTGTGCTATTTCTCTTTAAGTGCTTTTTTGTCGTAAATATTTGTTTCCAATGTATGTCCCACTGAGTTATGGACATGGTTGTAATTCAAGTCTTGCCTGCTCATATTTTATATCTTCCTTGTAAAGTCTTTGAAGGAAAGGATTTTCATCTGTGTGTGTGTGTGTGTGTGTGTATATATATATATATATTTTTTAAATATATTTTATTGATTTTTTTATGAGAGGAAGGAAGAGAGATAGAGAGCTAGAAATGTCGATGAGAGAGAAACATCGACCAGCTGCCTCTTGCACATCCCCTACCGGGGATGTGCCCGCAACCAATGTACATGCCCTTGACTAGAATCGAACCTGGGACCTTTCAGTCCTCAGACCAACGCTCTACCACTGAGCCAAACCAGCTTCGGCTTCATCTGTTTATATTTTTCAGGAATAACCAATATTATCTTGGTAAAGGATGTGCTATACAGACTGACTAAAGTATTTGCATAGGGGTCTGTGTTATCCTTGTGGCACCATCAGAATGTTTATTTAAAACTAGAGGCCTGGTGCACGAAAATTTATGCGGTGGGGGGTCCCTCAGCCTGCCCTGTGCCCTCTTGCAGTCCAGGAGCCCTGCCAAGGAGGTGGGAGAGGCTCCAGCCATCACTCCTGTGCTCATGGCCATCAGCCAGGCTTGTGGCTGAGCAGAGCTCCCCCTGTGGGAGTGCACTACCCCCAGGGGACAGCTCCAGCATTGAGCGTCTGCCCCCTGGTGGTCAGTGCTCATCATAGCTCATCATTCAGTCATTAGGGTCACTTTGTATATTACCCTTTTATTATATAGGATATTTTAGCCACTAAGGAATGATCTTATTAGCATACATAGATAGTATCTATAATAATAAAAGCATAATATTCTAATTAGACCAGACAGCCGAACGACCTTCCGGATGTCCTTCCAGATGAAGCCAGGGCTGCAAGGGCTGAGGCAAGCTGCCACAGCTGTAAGGCCAAACCCCTTGCACAGATTTCGTGCATCGGGCCTCTACACTTCATATATAGAATCTGTAACTTGCCAATTTATTTTATATTTACTGAGAACTTAGACATACACAAATGTGCTCTGGAGTAGAAACGACCTTTAATAAGTTTATGTGTGATATGATAGCCTAAAATTACCTTAACCTGTTTAATCTCATGCACACTTTGTGGCTTCAGTGATCTCACTAAAGATGAGACCCCATTCAGTATTTCTAGCTCAAGGTTTTCTTGGTTGTCTCCACCCAGATGGTTCAGAGGCACTTGAAACTCAGCAGGCTCTCTGAGCTTATTATCTATCATGTATCCTGAATCTTTATGTTTGTGACTGGCACCATCCAGTTTCTGCTTCATAAAACTAGGAGGTATCTTAAATTCTCCTGTGCCTCAACTCTGCCTCCCAAATCTCTCTCAGATCCTTCACTTCTACGTCACTGTGTTGTTATTGCCTTTGTTCAGTCCATCATCTCATCTGAGTGACCTCCAAATTGGTTTATTCCTTCCCTATCTTTCTTTTTCATGCTGTCATCAGGATGATCTTTCTAAAATGAAATCTGATCATGTCACTCTCCTTCAAAGGCTACTAAATGTAATCCAAGTTACTCGGCACAACCTAAAGTCCTCTATGACTTGACCCCTGACTACTTTAGATCTTGTCACTCCTCACCTCAATTTTCTAAACTACTTTTAGTTTTCCAAACAAGCCATGCTGCTTCCTAACTCCCTAATTTCGTTCACATTGATCAGGCTGCCTGAAATGCTCTTCTCTGATAAATATCCTCTCAACATTCAAGTGTCACATGTTCTAGAAATCTTTTTCTGAATCTTTATAGTTTCTTCCTCCCCAGGTAGAATCAGGTGTACCATCCTTTGTGCCTCAGCTGTAGCTGCAGATCCTAGTTGTAGCTTCTCTCCTTGCATTTCTTTCACTCTAGTATACTTTTATTCTTTATAAGTTAATCTCTACTTGCTAGCTTTTAAGATCCTTAAAGATATGGCTCATAATTTAGTCATTTTTATCTTGCCAGCAAGTGCTCAAAAAACATTGTTGAGTGATTCAGTTAATTAAATAATTAATTAAATTGCACTTCACAGGAGGGGCACGGCTAAACTAATTTTTGTGGGTTTTCTCTTTGTGTACTTTTATCATTGATCTTGTGGGGGCACAACTATCTTCTTGGAGTGTCATTGTAAAAATTACATTTTATATTCTTCAGCTATGCAGTAATATGTGACACATAATGGTTGATTTCAACAACAACACACCAGAGAAAACCATTTTTAATATAACTGATAGTAGCTTTGCAAAATGAATGAAAAGATTTTCAGTGTTCCTCAATATGGATCCAGGCTTTAAGTTATACCGACTTTTAAATGTTTTTAGTACCAATCATCCCAAAGTTTGAATGCATGATAGATGCATTTAATTATTTTTTAATGGTTAGTGCTCTATTTAAATGTGAAATAAAATCCAAAAAATATTTAAAATGTGATAATGAAAGGATTTTTAAATAAGTAGTTTTATTAAAAAAACATAAGAGCAATTTGATATCAGTGTGATTCTTTATATCAGTCTATTATGTTTAATGCAACAAAGGCTAAATTACATAAATCAGTCTGCATATTTATTGCATTCATTTTTAATCTTTTTCTTCAAAAACATTGTATGTGCCAATAATTTTTATGTGATCTCTTTTCAAAAATATATGTACCTTTGCCAGGTAATAGTTTTATTTTAGCTGAGATAATAGTTTTTTCTCAGCTGATTTATGTCCCAATTTGAATGATATTGTGTCTTCTGTTATAAGAATGCAATGGAAATCTGGAATCCCTGGATTACTATGTTTGATTCATAGTCTCTTGGAAACTGTCCCATGTGAGAAATGGCCTGAGCTTAGTCAGAAGAATTGCCAGACAGTTCCTTATGTGCTGGCTGCTAGTCTTCTGAGCATGGAAAACATGTTTTAAGAAATAAGGCTTTGCTGTCATTTTTCTGTCTGTTCACACTGTTTTAATTACAGTTACCCATTACTCAAATGTTTACTAGCATATTGTTCGTGCTTAATCTTTAAAGGTCAGAAAGAAGAATATTAGACTTCATGTCCAGAACATATTGTTCAAGAGTAGGAAAAGATCTATAACTTTGCTGTTTGGAAGTTTTGCCTCTAAAAATTGATTACTGATTTATTTCAAAATATGTATTTTATTGATAATTTTATTTTGCAAATATTCACATTTGCACACCTAAAAATATGCTTCTGTGTAGTATGAAGTATAAATAGCGTAGGCTTTGAAATAAGACAGTTCTAGTTTTGTTTTCTTATTTTTTATTTTCTATTTTGTATTCTGTTTCTGGTTCATTGACTTGGCCAGGTTACTTAACCAAATGAACTTCAGTTTCCTCAGCTCTGTAATGGAAATATGATTTTCTTTGCAGTGTTGTAGTATTTTATGACTCTCATTATCTTTACTCTCTTCCATTCTACTTTAGCGTATGACCTATCCAAATAGATAGGCATGGGTAATGCTTACAAAGCAGATGCTAGTAGTTTGAGAGTTAGTATTAATATCATAAATAGGCAGGTATTTCCCTTCCTAGCTATGGAAAAATCAGCCTTACCTACACTGTTGCTGCTATAACTCCTGGCACTAGATGAAGCCTTCTTCTCTTATTTTATCTTTTCTAGTAAGCTCTATTCCCATTTCTTGCATACTGTACAACCCCAAATCTCTTCTTTTTCTTCTTATATCTTGTTCCTTCACTTATATTCGTTTTAAAAGTTTAGTCTCTCTCTGTGGGGCTCTTCCAAGACCTCCCACCCCCTGATGATTCATCATTTTACTATAGTTTATCCTTTCTAGTCTTTGAAATTGCTTGGAAGAAGAGTGTATATGCTCTAGGGTTTCTGGAATTTCTTTCAATTTGGATTTGGTCCTGCCTCTCTAGTCTTCTTCTCCTCAGGATTACTGGTACCTTTTTGGTTTAAAACAAAATGGCCCATTTTCCTTGGTTGTTGCCTCTTCTTGATTGAGGACTTTCTGCACTTACATGATCTGACTTCTGCCTTCCTCTCTGCTTTATCTTCTACCTTCCTGTTAGTGATACATCCTAGCTAAGTACCATTTCTTTAAGTGCTTTTCTCATACTCTTTACATTTATTGTAAATTTACTCTGCCTGTAACTCTTTCACCCTAAATTTTAAGTTGGCTTATCATGCTTTAGGTCTTAATTCAAATATCCCTTACACAGGTTATCCCTGAGGACCCAGGTCTCTCATTGTTTTATATCATATTCTTCAGAGAATTATCACTTCTAAAATTACCTAATTTATATGTTTACATGTTATCCGAATCTCTTCACAGCAATGTAAACTTTATGGGAATAGTTTGTCTCTCTTGTTTACCACTGAATTAACAGTGCTTTGTTAGTTTTTGTAGGTGCTCCGTGAAGTAAATACAGGGTTCCTGAAATATAGTTAGGAAAACAAAGCAAGACTTGACTTAGGGTGGTGGACACATGGTGCTATATACAGATTTTGGAACCTGCATGTTCATTTTGACCAATGTCACCATAATAAAACTTAATAAAAATAAAAACCAAAGCAGCTGTATGAGCCACCAGCACTTGAAGCTCAATGCCTGGCATAGTATAAGCATTCAACAAATATTTGTTTAAAAAATG
The DNA here is from genome assembly GCF_964339955.1 of Pipistrellus hanaki. Lineage (NCBI taxonomy): Eukaryota > Metazoa > Chordata > Mammalia > Chiroptera > Vespertilionidae > Pipistrellus > Pipistrellus hanaki. Next base: position 39,027,146 of record NC_140507.1, on the reverse strand, counting down.
ATTGAATAGAATCTCTTAAATTCTATCTTTGTCAAATCTATGCCTCTCAGTGGAACTGCTTATTCATTGTTGCTATCACTCTGGTTTAGCCTTTTGCTGCTTCTTGTTCATTTATTATGATATATTGGCTAGATAGAGACAGAATGAACCATTATTCTAGTCCATTGTTTTTCACAGATGTCAGGTTTAAATCCCTAAAGTGCAGCCCTGATCCCACTCTTCAAATAGCTTCCTTTGCCTTTAAATGAATACAGATTGTTTAACTTGTCAATTAAGGTCACTGACACTAATTTTCATCGCCTTTCTTATTTCCTACCTTCCCTGAGTAGGCCCTATAGGTTCCTACCTTTATGCTTATTCTGCTCCTTCTTGAAGCTTTCTCTTTTTATGTTTATGAGACTTACTAGTCCTCTGCCAATTTTTTTTTAAATATCTCCCACTTAAGTATTCTTTGAACAAATGCAAATGTACTACCTACTTTGAATCATAAAACTTTATTTTAAACTTTGGTGATGCTTAAAGTGTGCTTTGTGGCCCTCCTAAAGATTACTGTGTCTCACCTATCCCTGTGTGTTTTGTACCACCTTCCAACATGCCTTGTGTGTCTCAAGCATCACAACTTGATAAACATTGTTGAGCATGTCCATTGCATAAGCCTACTTAATAAGAGAAAATGAATTTAAATATTCTCCAGTTTGTCAGTGATACCCAAAGTAATATGACTCTAAAACCATATTTTTAATCATTGTTTGCAATCATTTTGTAAAGACAAACATGTTGACAAATGATAAACATAAAACAATGGCTGTACCTCAGAATTAGCTTTATTGAGGTGTGAAAAACTGATGACGAGACTAGCCCCAGACCTTGTAAATGAATGAGACTGAGAGCCTGTGCATACAGAATTGGGGAAAGCTCATGTTCATGAACAGAAGGTGTAGACAACTATAACTGATATATTAGAAACTTATATTCTGACATGGAAATTAGAATTTGAACTACTTTTTGTATAATTTTGAATTAAATTTTTAAAAACTCAAGCGCCTCTGTTTTAACGTTTTGACAGCTCAGTCTGTGGATTATTAATACCTTTTGCTTTCAGAGTTTTCTTGGTAGACTGTCTTTTTAATAGGTATAAACATTGATAGCCATTGAAGATTGAAAGAAGAAAACAAAATAAAAAATTTTCACAGTTTTGCTGTTTAACATCAGTTTTCTAAAGCAGAAATTATCTTAAAGTTTCAGAACTTTGTGTAAAATTAAGTTTGGGTATTCCCAAAATACTTAAACATAGCCCTGGCTGGTTTGGCTTAGTGGATAGAGCGTCAGCCTGCAGACTGAAGGGTCCCAGGTTCAATGCCGATCAAGGACACAAGGCTGATCCCCGGTCCCTGAGAGGCATCTAATCAATGTGTCTCTCTCACATGGTTTCTCTCTGTCTCTCCAAATCCCTTCCACTCTCTTTAAAAATTAATGGGAAAAATCATCTCTTCCAGTGAGGATTAACAAAAAATCAAAATCAAAATTTTTTTAAACACAAATGATTGGCTTTACTACAGTATTGTATAATTGTAGGAACACTTATTAAAATACCAAACGATGTATTTCTCTTTTATTTTAAAAAGGAAAACCAGACTGTAGATCAAATAAGTAAAATCTGTATCTTATTTTGCTCAGATTCTTATCACTTTTCATTGTATGGAAGTTATTATAAACATTTCTAGTATTTCCTTAATGTAAGACTGCAAAAGAAACTGATAAAAAATTTATAAAGTAGACTCTTTCTGTTTGATGTTAAATCTCAAAAGCATGTAATGATGCTTAAGCATTTTAATATGTGTCTAAGGTAATGCTATAATTTACAGTACTATATCCTGTCTTTTATACTTGGTTATACTTTGCATAACAGAGCAAAGCTTTGTTTTTTAGAAATATTTATAAAGATTAATATTAAATTAAAGATAAATCCCAGAAATTTGAAATTGTTTAACAATGAAGCATGTGTGAAAATGAAATAATGTGCTTTTTAAAATATTCCTATAGGGCAAAAATAAAATATGTGGGTAGTTGTGACATCCATATTGTTTAGTAATTGTTTATTTTTTATCAAATTTATTTTTCTAAAATAAAAATTAATTTTGACCTTGCTATAATTTGTACACAAGCAGACATATCTACAACATTTACATGTTAAATATTATAAACATATAGTTAATGAAGTTTCCTCATAAAATAAAATTAGGATTATTTTTGTTGGTTCCTCTAACGATTCAAAGTTTGAATATTTGAAGGGACTTACCAGGCTCCACAGAGCTACTCACTTAAGGCTTTTGCGTAAAAGTAAAGGATATTGTGCAGAAAAAAAGAAAAGAAAAGAAAAAAAAGACAGCACAGGCAAAGTGCCCCAGGGTCTTTATTCAGACAAAGACATGCTTTGTCTCCAGATTGAACTACCAACATGTGTGCAGTGAATTTTGGCTTCAGGAAAGCTCAAGGCTGGGCTTTTTTTTTTTCTTCTTCCCATTAGTCACATAGCCCAACCCGGCTATCAGTTATTCCAGGTGAAAATCATCAGTAAACAAATCCTGGCTGGAGGTTACATGACAGGTTCAGATATTAAGCAGCACATCACAAATCCCACTTTTCATTTCTCGTCCAGGAATCAAGGGCAGACATTCAGCGTGGGCATAACTGCTGACCTCTCAGAGAGAGAGAGAGGTGGGGCTGATCAGCAGTGGCAGACCCAGATAGAAAAGCAGGGTGATCAGATCCTATTTTTCTCTCCCTCGCCAGCAGCCAAGCCTCTCACTCTCTCCCAGTGGTCAGTAGCTCAGCCACTCACCAGCAGCCTGTGGCAGCTGCTGATCAGCCCCACCTCTATGATCAGGCCTGGATATAGGCCCAGAGATGCTGATTGGCATAGAAACCGACCAATCAGAACCAAATCTGGGTGAATTGTGAGGAGCCAATGGCTACCTAGAAGACGGAGCTTTTGACACTGACTGGCATAGAAACCGACCAATCAGAACCAAATTGGCCACCAGAGTAAGGCAATTGGGGATGAGATCAGGACAGTTAGGGGTGATCAGGCATTCAGAGGCAGTTAGGGGTGATAAAGCTGGCAGAGGAGGCAGTTGGGGATGAGATCAGGTTGGCAGAGGAGGGCAGTTGGGGCAATCAGGCCAGCAGGGGAAGGGCAGTTGGGGGCCATCAAGTCAACAGGGGAGGGTAGTTAGGGGTGACCAGGCTTTCAGGGAAGGACAGTTGGAGGTGACCAGGCTGGCAGGAGACAGCAATTGGGGTTGAGATCAGGCCAGCAGGGGAGGGCATTTGGGGATGACCAGGCTGGCAGGGGAGGGTAGTTGGGGGCGATTGGGTCAACAGGGGAGCGTTTAAGTTAAGGTGACCAGACGTCCCGCTTTTGGCGGGACAGTCCCGATTTTTAACAATTTGTCCTGTGTCCTGCGGCATTTTTAAAAAGTCCAAATCTTTCCAAAAATCGGGACTTTTTTAAAACATTGCAGGACGCAGGACAAATTGTTAAAAATCGGGACTCTCCTGCCAAAAGCAGGATGTCTGGTCACCTTAATTTAAGTGTTAATCAGGCCTGCAGGGGAGCGGTTAAGGGGTGATCAGGCTGGCAGGCAGATGTGGTTAGGGGCAATCAGGCAGGCAGGCAGGCAAGCAGTTAGGAGCCAGCAGTCCCGATTGTGAGAGAGATGTCTGACTACCTGGGATTGGCCTAAACCAGCAGTCGGACATCCCCTGAGGGGACCCAGATTGGAGAGGGTGCAGGCTGGGCTGAGGGACAAATTCCCCCTCTCCCCCCCATCCCAATTGCACAAATGTCATGTACCTGGCCTGTAAATTAAATATAATAATTTAAATACTTTAAGAATTTTTTTCATGACTTACAAAACAGGTCTTAGGACCATTATCTCAAAAGTTTTTAAATTATGTGGGAGAGAGATTCTGTTTCAAATGAAAGATTCACAAAATTACTCTAGAATTTGCACACTAAATATCAAATTGGCTAGGCATGATATAAGTAAAATATCAAGATATACCTTGATTGTCTCCTTTCTACTTGTGTCCTCTTTCGTTCATTTATAATATATTTACTTCTATGTGCTAGACACTCTGGTCTCTACTGAGGATTTAACAATTTAAAAAATGTTATCCTTGCCTTTAATGATCTTCATTTCATTTTTTATAAATTTCAAATTCCATGAGGGGGTATCTGTTAGTAATGCACAAAGTGATGAGGACTGGGATTTTAGGGTCTTTTAGCTAAGACAAGTTAGGGAATACTTGAAATGAGGAGATTTTTTTTAACTAAGTCCTAAAGATTGAAGAAGTTATCATAAAAAGAGGGAGGGAGATAGTCCAATCAAACAGGTAAAAAAATAGACAGGGTCGTGTTTAGGAAACAGTGGGCTTGTAATTTGTTATACCTGGAACATAAACTACATGGGGAGAATTGGCAAGACATGAGACTCTTGAAGACCAGATGATGGCTAGTCTTAAAGGCCATGCAGAGGAGTGTTGATTGTGTACCCAAAGAAGTGGAGAATCCAGAAATCATTATTAAACGATAATTTTTATCACTCAACTTTTTGGCAGGTAGGATGCAGTATAGAGGATGAATTAAAGAGGAGGCCAACAGTGAAGATTTGAATTTGTAATCTATTGGAATAGTCTTGGGAAGTAATGATGGAGCCAAAGTTTGGACAATGAAAGTGAAAATGGATTACACAATTTAGAGACTATTTAGAAGTAGAATCATTAGGCAAATTAGATAGAAATGAGGAAACCATCTATTATACAGATCTGGTCTTGGCAGATTATTCTTTCTAAGCATGCATGTGCACAAAAGTCAGTACTGATTTTACCAAATTTACATTTTCTAATTTTTTACATTCTTTATGGTGTATGAAAACTGTACTAATTTACTTTCTGTTTTAGGCAAGCCAAGTTAGATATGAGAGTTGCAGTTGCAAAAGTGGAACAGTTAACTCAAGTGACTGAAGATTTTCAAGGACAGATGCAGAAGAAGGTATTTTCTTATTTCTAAGACAACTGATTGAGTGCCCATAGCTTAGTGTTTTCCATGTCTTTTATTCCTGATCTATTTGGATTAGGGGTTAAACAGGCTGCTGGAAAAAAAGAATTATTTTTCCATTTAAATATAAAATTAGTCAGCTAAATTATAATATTGGAAATAACTACCAAAACTTACTGGATAGGAAAGTGTAGTTATTGGCAGTGAGGGCAGTCAGTAAAACTCACTCTCTATGGACCCAGCTATTGGATTTAGCAGGCAAAGGCAGAAGATAAGGAGCAAAAAGTTGTTTAAAAAGATAATGCCTGAAAAATTCTAAACTTTGGTAGAAAATATAAACAGATCTAAAAATCTCAGTAATCCCAAGTAGGACAAGCACAAAGAAAATCACTTTTAGATACATCCTGACAACACCGACAGTTATAAAGTGAAGACATGAAAACCGCAACAGAAAAATGGCATAAACAGGAACGGCCGTGAGTAATGGCTGACTTCCCATCAAGAAACTGTGGGAGCAGAAAACATTGGAATAATATATCTGAAGTGCTGAAGGCAAAAAAACCAAACAAAAAAAAAAACACAAAATGCTCACTAAGAATTCTATGTGCAGTGCAACTGTACTTCAGAAATGCAGGCAAATAAAGGCATTTTCAGGTAAAAACAAGTTGTCACTAGCAGAACTGTACTTAAAAAATGCTGAAGAAAATTCCTTAGGCTGAAAGGAAGTGACACAGATGGCAGCTTAGATATAGGAAGAAATGAAGAGCAACAGGAATTATAACTATGAAATAATATATCGACATATTTTTCTTTTCTCTTATTAATACCTTAAAAGACTTGATTGCTTTAAAGCAGAACTTAGCACTGTATTTGATGGATTTGTGAAGTATGCAGATGTAAGATATGACAGGCAGGCACTAAAAACTAGGATGGTATATGGCAATAAACACACTGCTGCAAGGTTTGACATTTTCTCTGAATTCATTAAATATTAACTCTAAGTAAATTGGAGTAAGTTAGAGATGCATATTTTAATCTCTAGAGCAACCCTAAAAAAGTAATCCAAACAGATATAGCTAAAAGCCAATAGAAGAATTAAAATGGTATTACAAAAAAGTAACACACCAGAAGGTAGGGAAAGACAGGCAGTGAATTTTTTTAAAGGTTGTTCAAATAAAACCTAAATATATTTTAAAGCATCTCCATGTCAAAGAACTATCCTGTTATTATAATGGATGCAGTATAACCTAGTTAACAGAGCTTGTCTGAAAGGCAAATTGACTGCTCTATAGAAATACTGTAGTAGAAATCTATATGCAATGACTATTTGATTATTGATTGTTTTATACAGGATTGATGGTATCTAATACAGGAAGATTCTCTTCACCATTTTTAGTATATATATGATTTGCTCCTCAAGCGGTCCTGCTTTAAACTTATAAATTATATTCTAATAGTGTGTTTTAGAGAGTGAACTATAGGCTTTATGCTCTAGAATGATGAATTGAATTTTCACATACTCAGAATAAGTTTCCAGTTTCTTTATTTTCTAGGAGGAGGATATGGTGACTTCCCAAAGAAGAGAGGAAGCATCAGATAGGCGTTTACAGCAGTTGCAATCTAGTATAAAACAATTAGAAACAAGGTAAATTTTTAAATACGTCTAGCTTTGCCTATACTTTTCAAAAGATATTCTACATTAGAGTATCAGTATGTATTTTATAAGTGCTAAACAAAAAATCTGATATTTTGAACATTGTTTACCTGAAAAAATGTATTCAAATGATTGGTATATTCAAAGATCGTTTCTATCTTTACCTTTTCTCTATAGCAATCATAGTTACGTTTAATCAATCCCAAAATCAAACATGTTCTTTTTATCCTGAAGCAGAGAAAAATAATAATGAAGTTGGTAAAAATCTTATAAAAACCACTTCTTACTAAGCAGATACAAAAGAGAAAAAAATACTTGAGAAATCATTATAGATGGTTTCTCTGGAGGTTTCCGAAGCAATACTTTTCAGTTATCATTGAAGCTCTAGATACTTTTTATTTTTCATTTTTATTTAATTTTTGTGCTTTAATACTCACCCGAGGATATTTTTCCACGGATTTTTAGAGAAAGCGGAAGGGAAGGCAGGAGAGAGAGACAGAAACATTGATGTGAAAGAAACACATCGATTGGTTGCCTCCCAAACGCACGTTGACTGGGCCCAGGGATCTAACCCACAACCCAGGCACCTGTCCTTGACCGAGAATCAAACCCAAGACCGCTTGGTGTGCAGGCCAATGCTCTAACCACTGAGCAACATCAGTCAGGGCTGGACTACTTTTTAAATATATCGATAGCTTTGTCCTTCATTGCTGTCTTAGTGCAAACATTCACTCAAGAATCTTTTGTTGTTTTGCTCGTTTCCTCTTATTAGCTGTTCCCTTAAAAATTTTGAAAATTGTCATTTGTAATCTTTTAACAATATCATGGCCACAGCCTGCCTATAAATTCACATTATTGTTTTTTTTTTTTTAAAAAAAGGCTCTTGTATTTTTGTATGAGAGCAAACAGAGTTATGAGTAGCTAAGCTTTGACTAGTTCTTCATAACCCCTGGTGAGTCCATCTGCTCTGCCTGCCTGGGGCCATGGTGAAGGAAAGACGAAGGGATGGTCGGAGAGTGGCAGGTGTCCTGGGTCTCGGGGAGAGGCAGAGTGCTTCACCTGCTGCCACAGGTGCTTTAGCCATTTAAGGTGGAATGAATAATGTCCTGCATAGAAATCATTACATTAAAGTATAATGGGACCAAATTCTGTTAAAAGGCAGGGATATGCAGATTTTGATTAAAAAGCAAGGCTCAGTAATATGTTATTTTAGAAAACACCTAAAACAGAGAATAAATAAATTAGAACAAAGATCTCAAGAGGGGGAAGTAGAGGAGAATTTGTTTTAAATTTATGTATATAAAAGCTGCCCTAGCTGGTTTGGCTCAGTGGATAGAGTGTCAGCCTGCAGACACAAGTGTCCCAGGTTCAGTTCTGGTCCAGGGCACATTCCTGGGTTATGGGTTCAATCCCCAGTGGGAGCACATAAGGGAAGCAGCTGATCAGTGATTCTCTCTCATCATTGATCTATTTCTTTCACCCTCCCCCTTCCTCTCTGAAATCAATAAAAATATATTTTAAAAAATAAAAGCTTACATGACCATATGACCAGTAGCTATGATGCACAATGACCACCAGGGGGCAGATATTCAACACAGGAGCTGCTGAGCTGTGATGACTTGGCAGCTGCAGTTTTTGGGTGAAGCACCAGGAACCAGAGAGGAGGGAGCCCGATTCCAGGGTGTGTCACCTGAGAACCACCCTCTCCCAACCCCTCTGGGGATGTTGGAGAGCTGGCTTCGGCCTGATCCCTGCAGTCCAGGCTGAGGGACCCTGCTGGTGCACAAATCCGTGCACCGGGTCTCTAGTTTAAAATAAAGGTTTTAGTATAAAATATCAGCAACCTGTAAACAAAGAAAGCAGGAGTGATGGTGTTACTATACACAAGGTACGGTGTAAAGGGAAAAGCAGTAAACAGAATAAGAGGGACCTTAAATAATGAAAATAGAAGCCTTTTGAAAAAGATAACATTAATAAACCTAAATGCAGCAAATGATAGGACAGCTCAATATGTGATGCAAAAGCCAGGGAGTGCAAAAGTGATTAGATAAAAATAAAATCATTATTTTTGGCCATTTGCATCTCATCTCCCTGCCATGTTTGTAGAATTCTCCAGATTTATCTCCAAAAGGGAGACCAGCTAATTCTGTGGGGGAAGTTTTTGGCAAGTTCCTTGCTACAAAGCTTCATTCCTGGTTTTCCAGTTCTCCCAGTGAGTCTGTGAATTTACCCTGTTATTCTTCGAATAAACCCTTTTCCACTTAGGCTGGCTTCTGCTTCTGACAGCTCAGAACCCTAACTAAGTGATGGACCTTAACTCCATTTAGGATTAAGCAGAGGTACTAAATAAACAACAACAACAAAATGTTTAAAAAGGAGAGGAATGAAATAAAAAGGCTAACTTCTGTCCACTGGAAGCGGGGAGAGCATGGGCTGCGCTGGGAAGCTTCCTTCTGGCGCTGTGTTTTTAAGGGTGAGAATGGGGATGGGGAGAGGACCAAGCAGGTTTCTCCTGCCACCACTTAGGGGGAAAATGCCTGAAAATAAAGTAAAGGGTGAAATGTTAGGGAAGAGTTGTCCTACCAGAACATGTTATTAAAGATTTAGGGGTCAAAATATGAAAGACATAGCAATCTTTTGAGGAAATCTCAGAGTTTACATTCACAATCTATGGATAATGGAGAACACCTTTATAAAAGTGAAATCCAAGAAGTTGGGGGGAAAAGAGTCAAATTTAACTGTATTAACATGAAATTTTGCCCTGTGAAAAAAATTCCCTATGTAGAGTCAACAGGCAAACAACAACAAATATGTTTGCAGTATGTAGGAACAGATTGAAAGTTACTATCTTAATATTCAAAGAGTTCTTATAAAGGAACAGACAAAGTAAATAACCCATCAGAAAAAAAAATGGGCAAAGGATATGACGTGGCTAACAAAATTTTTCAACTATACTGAAACCCTTCCGTAATCAGGGACATACAAATTAACATAAAATTACATCCATCATAGTAGGAAAGGAAAAAGCTTTTGGGTGTACTGCTAGGGGATTTCTACAATGTGTTATTCATTGAGAAAAGCAAGTATGGAAAAGTGATATTAATTTTTATAAAACAAAATAATTATATTTAGAAACCTGTGGATCAGTGTACGTATGCTGTGTATGTGTGTATATGATTTTATGAACTTGGGAAAATATTCAAAGTTAATATGGGTAATCCTGGTAGAGCATGGGAACTGGGAGCCAACCAAAAAGAAAAGGAAAGAAAAAAGACCATATATATAGAAATAACTACTCATTATTTAAGAATTTGCTTTACCAAAACCGGTTTGGCTCAATGGATAGAGCGTCGTCTTGGGGACTAAAGGGTCCCTGGTTCGATTCCGGTCAAGGGCATGTACCTTGGTTGTGGGCATATCCCTAGTAGGGGGTGTGCAAGAGGCACCTAATCAATGACTCTCTCTCATCGATGTTTCTAACTCTCTATCTCTCTCCCTTCCTCTCTGTACAAAATCAACAAAAATATATTAAAAAAAAAAAAAAAAAAAAAAAGAATTTGCTTTATTGCCGAAACCCGTTTAGCTCAGTGGATAGAGCATCCGTCTGCGGACTGAAAGGTCCCAGGTTTGATTCCGGTCAAGAGCATGTACATTGGTTGCGGGCACATCTCCAGAAGAGGGTGTGCAAGAGGCAGCTGGTCGATGTTTCTCTCTCATCGATGTTTCTAGCTCTCTATCCCTCTCCCTTCCTCTCTGTAAAAAAATCAATAAAATATATTTTTTTAAAAGAATCTGCTTTATAACATTATCACATAACTATTCTATATTATACCATGATACTATAGAAAATGTAACATAATTAGAATCTGAATATCTAGGCGTAATATCAGCCCCACAGCTTGTTAGCCATACGACCTTGATCAAATGACCTCTATTAAAATAGGTCTGATTTTCTTTAAAATGGCAATAACAAAATCTATGATGCAGAACTTTTATGTGAACCAAATAAGAAAATATACATGAAAATAACTGGAATAATGCTTGTCCTGTAGCAGGTGCTCAGTAAATATGCTATCTCCTTCCTTCTCTTTAAAAAAAATTAACTTTTGCAATGTGACTATTAATATTTAGATTATGTGTGACAGTCCAAGAAGCCACCCAACTAAGAGCAGATAAAATACATTTGGAAAAACAGACCAGAGAGTTACAAACGAAGTACAATGAATTAGAAAAGGAGAGATATGAAGCTGTTGTAACCTCCAGAAATAGCATGCAACTCTTAGAAGAAGCTAACCTGCAAAAAAACCAGGTAAGAAAACTAGTTACCATGTTTATAAAAAAATAAAATACTGAATATTCCTCCATACGACATAGTAGGGAATCTATAACTACAGAATAAACACGTGAAAATGACATTGCTTTGCTCTCCTTTAATAAGCATACTACATTATTGATGATAAGACTTATTATAATATCATAAAGCATAATAAAGTGTCAGCCCTCTCCAAAAGCTTATGTATACATATCAGACTTTTCTTCTGTCTATAATCCTTGTGTAACTAATCTTCATCCCCTATAGTTTTATACTCTTTAAAAGACCTGTTATATCCTGGCCAGTGTGGCTCAATGGCTGATCGTTGACCTGTTAACCAGGAAGTCACAGTTTGATTCCTGGTCAGGGCACATGCCTGAGTGTGGGCTCAACCCCCACTTTGGGGCCTTGCAAGAGGCAGCTAATCAATGATTCTCATCATTGATATTTCTATTTCTCTCTTTCTCATCCCACTCTGAAATGAAAAAAAAATATTTTAAAAGACCTATTACAGCACTTTGCTGCAATATACCCTGTATTTTGTTCAGTTGAATGAGATGAATCTTATCTTTATTTCCCCTTTATCTCTTACACAATTACTTTAATAGAGCAGAATTTTAATTGACAGGAATTAAATTTAGCTGTGGAGATTTATTAACTGGGGCCTTTATTTCACTTTTTTTTAACCTTCTAACAATCGATTCCAATGTGATCACATATCATATTTTTGTCTTTACCACTTCCTTATGAATGATAGTTTATAGAAATTATAAAGCATTCATATTTGTTTTTAATGTTGCTGCCTTCCTTATGTAGAGATCATTAATTTGTTTAACCAGCATTTATTGAATACCTAGTATATGTGTAATAATGCTGGGAAATATGGGAAGTACAATGAAAATGCTTTAAGTTTCCTTTCTTACAGAACAGAGGGTTTTCCAAGAGTGCCATTAAAAAAAAAAGCAAGCTATAAGTTGTCTATTAAGAAGCTATTAAAAAATAAATAATTATGCAAATTTAAACCATAGGAATGCTAATCTTCCCATCTGAATGCTGTCTGCTAGAATGGTTGAAACCTCCAGAAATAGCATGCAACTCTTAGAAATAGACATAAAATAGACATAAAATGCTTGGGAATTTTATGTCTTACCACCTAAATTAGCTAAAAAAAATAAAAGTAAAATAAAAAATAAGAGCAGGGCAAAATAGTTCTTCTTTGCCCTCTGAAGCCTAATTATATGAGCATTCTTCACATCAGGTTGTGAAAGATGAGCACTGTATGTAGAGCTGGTGGACAGAAGGTCGTAGTGACACTCATTGCCTAACCCTCAACTCTTACCACCCAGGCCTTAAGTCAGCAGACTTTTATAGAGACTGTCTGTGGCTACAATATTAAGCTGCCTTTCAACTCATTGCTTAGTTACTAAAGGGTTCTCTACTTCAGCTTCTTGTCCCAAGAAGTCAAGGGTTCTTTAAACTGATCACACACACAGACCTGAAGCACGGCCCTGCATAGTTCTCTTTCAGTGCTTCCCCCTTTACTCAGTGTTTCCTTCTCCCCCACCAGGTTGTCACAGCCAAATAGCTGTTACTCTTACTACCGTGTTTCCCCGAAAATAAGACATCCTCCGAAAATAAGACCTACTTACAGGTTTCCTTCTGAGTGAAATATAAGGCATCCCCCGAAAATAATGCCCCCCTAGGCTAAACATGAGAGATTTGGTCCACTGATTCTGAAAGAAATAGAGTCACAAGAAATTCACCAGGAAATTCAGGAATTGGATTGTTATGATGATGTTCCAGAAGATGATGACACAATTGTCATTGAATAAATGAGTAAATTCTTGATACTATAGGATTCACAGTTTGTCTGGTTTGTGTTGACAACTACTGTACTACTGTACCGTATACAGGTAATAAATTTCCTTTATTTTCATTTAACAATAAATGTGTACCGTATTCTTCTTCATGGAAAAATAAGACATCCCCTGAAAATAAGACCTAGTGCATCTTTGGGAGCAAAAATTAATATAAGACAGTCTTATTTTCAGGGAAACAGGGTAGCTTACCTATTTAAGCAGGAAGGAAGTTATTAAAAGATTTTTTTAAAAGAGAGATGGGAATGCGTGTGGTACCTTTGAAAAATAGTAGTATCGGAACACTAGACCACTTAATAGGATGATGAGAGAGAAAGATTGAGATTGATTGATTGATTGATTGATTCAGGGCTCAGAAAGATATTTGGACTGAAGAGGTAAACTTGGGAATTGTTAGCATCTAAGTGATATTTAGAATAAAGATATTGGATTAGAGCACCAAGGATGGACATAGGTGGAGCAAAGGACCAAGGCCTGAGTCTAATATCAAAGAGGTTGAGAAGAGGAAAAAGCAACAACACAGACTGAAAGGGAATGGTGAGAGGAAAACCAAACAAGATGCACAAAAAGCCAAATAAGAATGTAAAATAAGGGAGAAAGTAACCCATTATCTCAAGTGTTGCTGACAGATTAAATAACAATTACTCTGAAATGACTCCTGAGTGGGCGGTTTGGAGTGTGGTGAAAGCCTGATTGGCATGGGTTGAAGGAGGAAGTTTTGGAGGCCAGGAGTTGGCTCCATAGGAAGACAGAGAGATGAGTATAACTGACAACAGAACTGAGAGTATGAAGCTGTTCTTTAGGTGAGATAAAAATGATGGGAGGGATAGAAACACATCAAGAAGACAGAGCAGGTGGCCTCTACAGTGATTGAGATGTGAAATGACAAGGGACTTAATGGCAATAATACCAAATAATGAATAGAAAGGGAAATCCAAGAGATTTTTTCCAAGAATGAAACACTTGGACTTGACTTATTTTGTAAAGGGAGAAGAAATTTTTAGAAATGATTCTAAGACCTCCAGCTGTAAAGATTAGGGATTGATGGACTAGATGAAATAAATACCAAAGGAAAATGATAAATCTTTAGTTAGGACAAGGTCAGGTGAAGAGGTCAGAGAAAATAATACCACTCATAACTTAAGTAAGAACTCCAAGTGGAGATGTCTCAGAAGTTTAAAATGTTTGCTTTCAAGAAATTTTTACCCATTTATTATGTTATCTTTATTAATGATGTGGCCTATAATAACATCAATTATTATTTTCTGCAGGCTCTGCTTGAGGAGAAGCAAAAAGAAGAAGAGATAGAGAAAATTAAAAAATCATTTTCTCAGTTTATGCAAGAGGCTGCCTCAAGAGCCAAGAAGGAAGTAAGGGGGCTTTTAATTATATTTAAAATTAAAAATTTTACAGCTTAAGACTCAATACTGCTTAAGTTTTGCTTGATGGACCTAGTTACTTAAATATCAGCTAATTTGGTACAGCATCAATGTACCAAATTTCAAATAAAAACCAACATAGGATATTAGCACCTACAATTTGAGGTGGAGTGGGAAAGCAGTGGAGGGTAGGGAAATGGCAGAGTGATGTATATACATACCTCCCACCTCCTGCCCTGCCATATCAGGGAGCTATAATGTCAGGGTATGCATTGGTGATGCTAAGTTTGATCACATGATTGAGATGGTAAGATCAGATTTCTCCATTGTCACTTAATAAATAATTGGGGGAGTTTGTTGAAGACCATGCTGGTATCCTTTTTCACCAAAATCTTTCATACACTGGTCTTGGCACTCATTGATAGTTCTTGCCAGAAATAAATATTATATGGACAGATTAAAATGATAATATTCTATTCTTTCTATACATTTATAAGCTGTTGTTTTTTCACTAGAGAAGTGCCCTGCCCCTTTTTTTTAATATCACTGTGGATTCATTTTATGTTATATTATATTACCATCAGTCTTTTTATCTTCAAACTAAAGGCCCAGTGCACGAGACTCATGCACTGAGGGGGGTGTCCCTCAGCCTGGCCTGAACCCTCTCGCAGTCTGGGACCCCTCGGAGAATGTTCAACTGTGGCTTAGGCCCAATCAGGGGTCGGGCTTAAACTGGCAGTCAGACATCCCTCTTGTAGTCTTGGGCTCTTACAGTCCCAAGACCCCTCTCTCCTTACCACCTGCCTGCAGCAGAGGCAGGAGAGGCTCCGTCACCACTGCTGGGCTTGCCAGCTGAGCCTTGCTTCTGGCTGAGCAGCTCTCCTGTTGTGGGAGCGCACTTACCACCAGGGGGCAGTTCCTGCATTGAGCGTCTATCCCTCCGTGATCAGTGAGCATCATAGTGACTGGTCATTCGCCGTTTGGTCAATTTGCATATTATGCTTTTATTATATAAGGTTGTCTCTCTAGCTTTCTTGCATAAGTGATGTTTCTCTCTTATCCCGTGCTTTCCCTGTCTCAGACCTAGAATCTGCCATTTTTTCAAGAAGCCTGGGTTATAATTTTTAATTTGACACTTTGTCAGAGACAAGGTTTAGAAAAAGCAGAAATTTATAGTTTAATTTTTAAATATTTACATTAAAATCCTTGCCTACATATTTATAAAGACTTATCAATGAAATTATTAACACAAATTATTGTAAAATAATACCTTTTCCTTTAAAATGAGCTTCCATACACCTCTAGCTAATATAATATTGTATGCCAACTGTATTTAATAAAAAATAAATTTGCCCGGCCAGTCTGTTCAGTAGCTGAGCATTGACCTATGAACCAAGAGATCACAATTCGATTCCCAGTCAAGGCATATGCCTAGGTTGAGGGCTCAATCCCCAGTGGTGGGTATGCAGGAGGTAGCTGATCAATGATTCTCATTGATGTTTCTATCTCTCTCCCTTCCTCTCTAAAATCAGTAAAAATATATTTTAAAAAAATAAATAAATAAATTTAATAAATAAGGCAAGTTAGCTCTATAAAAAGTAGTTAGATATACTGTGTATTCCTTCACTAGGTGTTAACTATTTTCTTACATAGATATATATATGATGAAACTGTTTTTATCAAAGTGCTCATGATAAGAGACATCCTCTAATTGATGTCTAATTCTAAGATAAATTTACATTAGTTTTATGGTCAATGGAGGTTATCTTTTGCATGAATCCTTTAATAATCTCTGTAATTTTTTCAAAAGTGTTGCAATCTCTGAATTCAGTCCAAACCTTTCTGCAAACACAAGTATTCAACTGCCTCCTAAAATCTAGTTTCTCTCTATCTAAAGATCTTTCAGACCTCTATTCAACTTGTTAGGTGTTTTAAGGCAGAACTGGAAATTTGCAAAAATGTAAAATAATCCCACTCTTCTCAAAATATTTTAATTTTAGAAGTTACTTACTTTTTATAAAATATATTATTTGTACTAAACTGTAAAAACCTTAGTTATTGTTATTTATGAAGGAATTAATAAGTAAATACTTTGAAATTTTCTGTTTTAATCTCTAATATGGTACATTTCAATAGAAAAAAAATCATAAACAAAAAATAGCTGTTTTTTATTGTGTAAAGGATTCTGGGACCAAAATGCTTGATAACCACTGTCCTTTATCGTAGTCTCTTTCCTCCCACTTCATGATAAATTCTTAATTCTTTAATATTTCCTGTGCTGGCTGGTCCGAGTGCAGTGGTGTCTTACAACTAATATTTCCTGTGCTTACTTATCTTTTATGCCCTAAAAGTTACAACTTTATTTTTTATCAAAATTATTATTCTAAATGTGTATATTGGATATTATTAATTTTTATTTTAGTCCTTAATAATTCATAAATATCTTAATTTACAGATTTCCAATTCAAGAAAACAATATCAGGTACAGATTTCTCGACTAACAGAAGAACTGTCAGCCCTTCAGATGGTATGTTAGAAGCCTGTATTGATATTTTCTTCTGAAATTGCTTATTTTAAAGGGCAAGAGACATAGTATTGGACCTCGTTAATTCAAAAGATGTTTATTAAGACAAGAACTATACTAGATGCTAGGGACAGAGAGGAAATCAAAATGAACATGTTATCTGATGTCTTGGAATTTATAATCTAGCAGGAAAGATGGCTCTGATTATCTATCTTTGACAAAGAATTCACCTGGCACGAGTGAATCAGCCAGCTACAGCTGGGTTCACATGGGAGACCAGGGAGGAAAAAAAAGGTATATATGAGAGTGAGAAGGAAGAAAGACAAGCTTCCCGAAGGAAGGAGTACTGAAGGATGAGTAGGCAAAGAGGGGTAAGGAAAAGAGTGCTTGTGTGGCTAGAGGTGGATTAAATAAATAAATTTAACTTGAAGATAGATGAAATGGAGTTTAACAACCTTGCTTACAGGGGAGTAAAGGTATAAGAATTTCTGAAGTTGGGAGGATATCTGATTGGTATTTAGTCACCCCAGAGAGAAGGACCACATCTTCTCCACATTCTGCAAACTCCAGTGTGCATAATGGGAACTTAGTCATTGTGCATAGGTCCTGAGACCAATAGAACAGCAGTGTTACTTTTTGTCTGATGAGTGTCATTTGTTTTAAGGATACAGAAACATTAGGTAAAATTAATAGGATGCGGGGGGCGGGGGGTGGGCGGCGGCGCTTTTTTCTCCTTCTATCTCCTTGCTATTTTGCTGATTCTCTTAAATGGAGTGATTTAGCTATCAAAGGATTAACAGCTTTGAGGAAGAAGGGCATACCTTAGTTCAGGATTATTTAATGGATTATAAACTCTACACGGACAAGAACATTTGTCCTTATATTTCCCCAAAAGAACATGTACTAGATAAGACCTGCAGGGATTTAAAACAAACAAACAAAACACACACACACACACACACACACACACACAAAAAAAAAAAAAAAAAAAAAAAAAAAAGCTGTTAGCTGTGTAACAACCAGAGCTCTGTCAACTCACTTTGGAGTAAAATAAATTATAATTTCAGGTTATTTTAATACATGTTTCTTAGGCTTTACAGTGAAACAATTCTAATTCATAGCCAAGTGGCTTTTTCTAAAAATATTAAATATTGGGTCAGCAGCTAAGTAATTGTGGGTTTCACACATTTATGGCTTCAGTTGAATTTTTAGGTTTGCAGACGTAGTACAAATGTAAAACACATTTTGTTATTTGATAGTTGGCTATTCAGCTGTTAATCAGTAAAAAAAGTTTTTTGATCTGTTTTGTAGTTTTCGTTTGGCGTTCGTTGAAAAATGGAAAATCAAAAGGAACATTTTCGTCATATTTTGCTTTTTTATTTCCGCAAAGGGAAAACGCATCGCAAGCTCATAAAAAGTTATGTGCTGTTTATGGTGACGAAGCCTTAAAAGAACGGCAGTGTCAAAATTGGTTTGCCAAATTTCGTTCTGGTGATTTTTCACTCAAAGATGAAAAACGCTCTGGTCGTCCAGTTGAAGTTGATGACGCCCTAATCAAAGCAATAATCAATTCAGACTGTCACAGTACAACACGTGAGATTGCAGAGAAGCTTCATGTATCACATACATGCATTGAAAATCACTTAAAACAACTTGGCTATGTTCAAAAACTCGATACATGGGTTCCTCACGAACTGAAAGAATCACAGTTAACGCAACGCATTAGCAGCTGCTATTTGCTAAAGAAACGTAATGAAAATGATCCATTTTTAAAACGACTGATAACTGGCGATGAAAAATGGATTGTTTACAACAATATCAAGTGGAAAAGATCGTGGAGCAGGCCAGGTGAACCAACTCAAACAACATCAAAAGCTGATATTCATCAAAAGAAGGTTTTGTTATCAGTTTGGTGGGATTACAAAGGACTTGTCTACTTTGAACTCTTACCACCCAACCGAACGATCAATTCTGATGTCTACATTGAACAACTAACGAAATTAAACAATGCAGTTGAAGAAAAGCGGCCCGAATTGACAAATCGAAAAGGTGTTGTATTCCATCATGACAATGCAAGGCCACACACATCTTTGGTCACTCGGCAAAAATTAATGGAGCTTGGTTGGGATGTTTTGCCACATCCACCATATAGTCCTGACCTTGCACCATCTGATTACTTTTTGTTTCGATCTTTACAAAACTCCTTGAATGGTAAAAATTTCAATAATGATGATGATGTCAAATCGTACCTGATTCAGTTTTTTGCTAATAAAAACCAGAAGTTTTTTGAACGTGGGATTATGATGCTGCCTGAAAGATGGCAAAAGGTCATTGATCAAAATGGGCAATACATTACAGAATAAAGTTATTTAGTTCCATGAAAAAATTCTTTGATTTTTTTAAAAAATCCGCAATTACTTAGTTGCCGACCCAATATTATCTGATGTCCTGTTGATTCCATTGGGAAAACTGTATGACTAATTGAAAGTGTTTACTGTTGCCTATGAGTGTTTCTGTTACTATGAGTTTTTGTTTTGTTTGTTTGTTTGTTCATTTGTTGCTTTCAATTTTATATCTTACATATGAGTGAAATCATATGGTTTCTAACTTTTCCTGTCTGACTAATTTTGCTAGCATGATATTCTCAAGGTCCATCCATGTTATTGCAAATGGCAGTATTTCATATTTCCTTCTGGCTGAGTAGTATTCCATTCTATATCTCATCCCAATAAATGTAATAAAAAGAAAGAAAAAGAGAAAAGTGTTTTAATTAAGCATTTATATTTTCTCAGGAAACTCAGGCTATAGATTAGGAAAAAATATTTGCAAAAGACATACCTGATAAAAGTCTCATCCAGAATACACAAAGAACTCTTAATATTCAACAATAAGAAAACAAATAAGTCGATTAAAAATGGACCAAAGACCTTAGTAGGCATCTCACTGAAGAAGATAAACAGATATAAAGTAAGCTTATGAGAAGTCGCTCCATATCATATGCCACCAGGAAAATGCAAATTATTATTTTTTTTTTTTGAGGTTGCCTAAGGATTTATTTTTTTTGACAGTTTTTTTTTTTTATTAAATTATTATTTGTGTATATTAAAACAACAATGTGATACCACTCATTAAACCAAGTAAGTGCCAGATACACTTATTGGAATGGCCAAAATCCAGAACACCAACAGAGGCAAAGATGTGGAGCAACAGGAACTTTCATTCTTTGCTGGTGGGAATGAAAAGTGGAACAGCCACTTTTGAAGGCAGTTTGGTGGTTTCTTACAAAACTGAAGATACCCCTACACATGGCTCAACAATTTTACTCCTCTTTATGTACCTGAACAAGTTGAAAACGTATGTCTACACAAAGACCTGCACATGATTATTTATAAAAACTTTATTCATAATTTCCAAACCTTGGAGGCACCAAGACATCATTTCCTATGTGAATGGATAAATGAACTGTGGTATGTCTAGACAATGGAATATTATTTAACACTAAAAAGAAATGACCATTCAAGCCATAAAAAGACATGGAGGAAACTTATATGCATACCAGAGGCCCAGTGCACAAAATTTGTGCATGGGTAGGGTCCCTACTGGCTGCTGGCTGCTGGCTGCCAGCCGGGGCCTCCCTTTCTCCAACTACCTGCTGCCGCCACCCGCTGAAGCCTTCCTTCTCACCCACCTTGGCCTGGCGCTGCCCACTCACCTGCTCCACCTTCCCACCATAGTTCTGCTCTCATCAGGGCCCATTGGGGCCGGCAGTGCCTTCACTGCCAACCACTGCCAGCACCATGTCACCAACGCCAGCCATGTTCTGCACTGCCCCTTGCATTGGCTGTTAATAAGTTCTGCAAAAAAATTTTTTTTTTACTTTTAGAATTTATATACAAGCTTTTAGTCCACATGTATCCTTAGGGTGCTGTGCCTTTGCCTAGTCTGGTATTTTCTTTTAAAATATGATAAGAATTTATGGGGAAGAAAAGCTAAAAGATGAGAAATGGATCTCATTTATTTATGTTTTTCTCCTTGCTGTCCCTCAACTTCTGTCACTCGACTGGTATATTTACTTAGAACTTGGCATTCTGTATTGGGGTGATTTCTGAAATCCTGGAGTAGTTAGCTCTTTGAAGATGGAGTTTGTTCGTTTGTTTTTGTTTTAACCAAGGCCTTGCTATACTGATAGGGGGAATGTGGCGTTCCTGTTATGAACAAATAATATTATCCATGTTTTTCCATTTTTCTTAAGGATTTACAAATATTATAGCTATTTACAATATGACTTGAATTTACAGGAGTGTACCGAAAAACAAGGCCAAATTGAACGAGTCATTAAGGAGAAAAAAGCAGTGGAAGAAGAACTAGAAAAGGTAAAAAGAAAAAGAAAAAAATAACTGCCTAAAATCCAACTGCAAATATTCAACATTACTGTCTGCTTCCATCACACTATCTACTAGCAACCCCTATATTATAAGTATTCATCTGGTGAGTGTTTTTTTTAGGCTTGAAATACATAAAAGTATAAATTTTATGAAAAAGCTATATTCATTGCTCAAACCTCATCCCAATGGTAAATTTTATTTTGTCTGTCTTCTCATTTTAAATGTTATGCCAACTTGAAAATTATGACATTGATGTGATTTTTACCTTTAAAAATGCATATTTTTATTTCATAGTTAAGAAAAACACTTACCCCAATGATATTTGAGGGAAACATATTGTAAGGAGTCTATAGTTAACATTTTTTTCTTACTTAGATAACTTTCTTTTATTAGCAGTAAATATCCCACTCTCTTCAAGAGCCTTGGGGGTAAGGGGCTACATTTGATTCAGCACACAATTACTCAGTGTTTAAAAAGATAGTCAGTAATAGAGTCAAAGTTTGATTTTCTTCCAAGAGCTATATAGCATAAAAAGCATGTGATATATTTATATCATTAACATGCAGAGATCATAACAACATAGGATCATAAAAGAGTAATTTAAAAAGCAAAACATCTTTTTAATCCCTTATCTAGGTAAAAAAAAAAAAAAAAAGCACACAGGATTTTTAGGTAGGAACTTCATGGTCACCATTCTCCTTCATGGTTGATGCTTCTCAGTTTTCATCATATATGTACCATTTAAATTGCAATCAGGGCTTGAGGTGAAATTTTAACATCACATAGCATAAGTTAAGGAATAGGCTGTATTGGAGAAATGTAAAACTTACAAGGCTAAAGGTAACAGGTTCTCCCACTGTCCAAAGACAAATGTGCTAAAGTCCCCTGCTGCATTGCAATATGAGTCTGCATTTTGGTAGTAGGACATGTGCTGATATTCTATCATTTTTATAGAGTAGGAGTAACAAAGCATCTTATCAGTGGGAGAAGACTCGGGTTACCTGTCCAGGCAGTCTGGATTTGAAGGGTAGGATTTGTGTGAAAATGTGAGCTGCCTAGACCTTACAATTCTTGGGGTGTTATAGACTCTACTGGAGGCCTGGTGCATGAAATTCGTGCATGGGTAGGGTCCCTCCCTAGGTCTGGCTGGCAATCAAGGCCAATCTGTGGGGTGACTGATGGGGCAATCAGGGGGCCCCTGCTGGCAACTGCCTTGTCTGGCTTGGGTTTTGGGGGCAGCTCCTGCATTGAATGACTGCCCCCTGGTGGTCAGTGTGCATCATAAGTGACCAGTCATTCTGCCTATCGTTCCACTCTTCAGTCAATTTGCATATTAGGCTTTTTTTTATATAGGATGTTGTGGGAGAAGGCTACATAGGAAGCTGAACTTGGGTACAATCATTCCTGCGAGGCAAGGGGGAACCCCCATTTCAGCTAGACCATTATCTAGTTAACACAAAGGGGCATTTTGTAGTCACTTTCAGATAGTTCTGCTCATTACACCATAACATATATTGTGTTTGAAAATTTAAATAATTGACTTCTGGGATTTTTATCAAAGAATCAAAGCAGTTACCTCTTAAGGGTGACATCTAGAGCACTTTTTTTTTTTTACTTCAGCTCTTTTACATTTTTTTAAATATTAAAACTATTGGAATAATTTACAATGAGCATGAATCATTTTAAAAAATAAGAAGTCATTATTTTGTCAGTTTTTAGCATTGTATTTTATAAATGTAAAACATCCATCTTAATTATTGATGTGCTTTACTACATTAAAGTGGTAAAAGATAAACACAGGATCATGGATTTTGATTTCTCATCATTGATTTCCATTTTTAAATCTATAATTTCTTAGAACATTGTCTCTGTAAGGTAACATACCAATGAGCCTCTTCTGCAGGTTTACCGTGAAGGCAAAGTAAACGAAAATCATTACAGAAAACTGGAAGAAATGCACCAAAGATGTCTGGTTGCAGAGTGTTCAAAAGATGATCTTCAGCTAAGACTTAAGACAGCAGAAAATAAACTAAAACAATTTGAAATAAAGTAAGACACTCTATGGAATTTTCTGTGATAACATTTTCAGAATGCAAACAATTTTTGACAGATCCTTTACTTTCTTTATAGGATTAATAATTAACTAGAGGCCCAAAGCATAAAATTCATGCATGTGGCGGGGGGGGGGGGGGGGGGCGGGGGGGGTGTCCCTCAGCTCAGCCTGCACCCTCTCCAATCTGGGACCCCTTGAGGGATATCCGACGGCCGGTTTAGGCCCGATCCTAGTGGGATCAGGCTTAAATGGGAAGTTGGACATCCTTCTCACAATCCAGAACTGCTGGCTCCCAACTGCTCACTTACCTCTTCCTGATTGCCCCTAACCACTCCCCTGCTAATCTGGTCACCCCTAACTGTCCTCCCCTGCTTGTAGCCTCCTACTGTCCTCCCCCTACAGGCCTGGTCCCCCTCAACTTCCCTACCCTGCAGGCCTGGGTCCCCCCAACTGCTCTCCCCTGCAGTCCTGTCCCACCCCCAACTGCCCTCCTCTGCTGGCCCAGTCACCCCTAACTGCCCACAACTACCCTCCCCTGCTGGCCATCTTGTGGTGGCCATTTTGTGTCCACATGAGGGCGGCCTCTTGTGTCTTGGAGTGATTGTCAATTTGCATATTAATCTTTTATTATATAGGATTATATCTTGTGTTTAAAAAAACAAACTTTAGCACCAAATAGATATTTTTGTTCAAAATTATTTTTGAAGACTAATTTCTTCAGACAGAAAAGATTTAATAGTATTTTATCATTTTAAAAAAAGTCCTTCTTTCTGGCAGTTAAGTGGGATGCATATATGTGTAATCATTTACCTTGTTTCTCTGTGCCTTGTGGTTCCTAAAAGCTAATAATTAAGTCAAGAGGCTTGAGTGTATCCAGCTTTCATTTTTTTTTGTAGGATTTCTTCATAGGTGTTGATATCTTGGACTTTTGTTTAGAAGAGCACAACCTGTGGTTAATTCTGGTCTTAAAGGCATCTTTCTCACTAGCACTCTTTGTCGATCATTGCCTATATCCATCATTTCACTAATAACTTTATTAGCCAACGTTGATATAGACAAAAACAAAAACAAAAAAAACAGACCTATAAATATTATGGGAAATGAAGGCCTTGTATTGACCAAGGGATGTTCACAGTATTTGATTACCTAGAATTGAAAAGATAGAAATTTAAAATGAGAGGGATAAAAATTAGTACTAGACATGTTTGGAAGTTGTGTCACCCAACAATCCATTGTAGAGAAAGTTCAAAAAATATAACCTATTTAAACTATGATTAAATAAGTTTATAGAATCAGAAAAGTATAAAAACCATTTATAAGACAAGTATAATAGGAAAATATGAAATAGGTCTTATTATAATTGGCTAATATGGCCAGCTAATGTCTTTCTATGGGGGTTGCTTGAGGAAATAAAGTTTTATTACTATTTCACCTTTCATACCATTAGCTTCAGTTTGTTCTCTTGAAGTCCTCTTTACACACGGATTCTCAATGTTCTTCTATTCTTAGTTAAGATAGCTAAATTGAATGTGCTTTCCTGGCATAGCATAGAATTCTGACACCATGCAGTTAGGTTGTACGATGAAGACAAATGGTCCAGAACAAGAAAACAAACTCTATGTAAAAATATAGACAGATTTCTTGACGTCCATTACCTATCATTAAGTTTAAGTTTTTTTGTTTGTTTGTTTGTTTTCTTTTTTTAATCAGTTCCTCAGAAGAGATATCACGTTGCCAAGAAATGATTCAGAAACTTCAAAATCTCCTGGAATCTGAAAGAGAGAACTGTGGTTTCGTCAGTGAACAAAGGCTAAAACTTCAGCAAGAAAATGAACAGTTACAGAAGGAGACCGAGGATTTAAGAAAGATGGCTCTCGAGGCTCAAAAAAAAGCAAAATTAAAGGTATTTTCAATAGTAGTCACAGTTAAATATGGACTGTGAGAAGCAGAATGTAGAGGATTTAGAGACCTTGTAAAACACTTTTAAGGCCCTTTTTCTTTTTTGCCTTCTCATCAGATAGCACTAAATCATAATGCAGAGCGTTAACCGGCCTTTCTGTGGTGTAGAACTTGGCAAGCATACTTGAAAATGATTGCTTTCACTGTCCACACACACAAAATTATTTCCCAACCGTGAAGTACACTAAGATTCCTGCCAAAGCAATTTAAGCAATGCTAGTAAAACTATAGATTAGATAACTGTATAGACTACCTCTCTTCTCCCTCTGTAATAGCCTCTTGAAAATTGACCTCTAAAACTGGCTGTACAGAGGATGCTACCTCAGAGTGTTCTGACAATCACTCGTAGGTAGTCTAAAAATTCCACTCGGAAGAAGGTGAGGGACGAACTCTCTTCCAGGAAAAAGTCCCCGTCATTTTCTCTCTCATTTCTCCTTTAATGCTCACATGCTTTGGCAATAGGAACATGATTACCTGTTTAAGGGAGTTTTAAGGGGCACACGTATCACCGCCAACATGTTGCTTACCTTTCCCATTTTTTTTTTTTTGGAAAAGTGGCATTAACTCTATATCATTAATAATCTGTATCTTCTAGTTTCCTAGTAGGGATGCGGGGTGATAATGCTAGTGTTTCACTTCATTTTTTGTTATTTTGAGGACTCATAAAGTCACATTTCACCCAAATTAATATCAACTTTTATTGAATGCCTCTTGTTCTAAGTATTAACACTGGTAAAAGCTTGAATTCCGAAAACGAGAGCCTTATGTCTCCTACAAAGAACTTTGTACTTTATACTTTAGTCAGTGAGAAATCTTTGAACAATAAGGGAAGAATTGTTCTACAAGATATGAAGACTTTATATAAAGCTATAGTAATTAAAAATGTGTAATCAACATAAGAATAATCAATTTGATCAGTGAAAAAAAATAGAGTCCAGGAACAAACCAGTTTTTCATAATTACCTCATTTATAATAAAGGCACCACTGCAATTCAATAGGGAAAGACTTATCTTGACTGTAAATGATGCTAGATCAGTTGAGTCCATATTTTAAAAATAAACCTTGACTCATATCACACCACCATGCAAATTGATTTTGAGTTGTAGACCTAAATGAAAATATAAACAGTGGAGCTTCAAGGAGAAAATTTTCATGTCCTTGAATAAGAAAGAATTTCTTAAACAGAACACATACAAAAAAAACACAATGATCATAATGGAAACACAGATGAATTGAATTTTACTAAAATTAATGAATGACATCAGAAGACATCGAGAGAATAAAAAGAGGAAAGTATAATATATAAAATAAAAAAATGGGCTTATATTCGAACTATAAAAACTATTACCAATTAAAAAGGAAATTATTAATAAGAAAAAAGTTACTTAATAAGGAAATAACAGACATCACATTTCCATAAATGGGCAAGACTTAAATGGGTACTTTATAAAAAGAGCACATATGAAAAAATGTTCAACTTTATTACATATTAGTTAAAACTATGGTGCAAGTGCCACTACATACCCACCAGAATGGATAAATTTTAAAAACTAACAGTATCAAGTGTTGACAAAGGTGTAAAGCAGCTGGAACTTTCATATAATACTTTTCAAAATGTAAATTGGTATAATCACCATTTGACAGTGTCTTTTAAAATTGGACAGACATATATTCTATATCAAATAATCCTGGCTACTTACCCAAAGAGAGTGCTTATTATGTTCTCTGCAATGAAGGACACAAAAGAAGATGGGAGGGAGACTTAAGTCCTCTTTTCCTACCCAACATTCTGAATTCCATCATTTGTGGGACTTTCGTCACAGGAGGCCCAGTTGTTTTTAGCCATTGGCCTTTCGATATCACTGCAAACCTATCCAGTTTAACATTCAGAATTGCATCCAGTAAGGGGTCTGAGGTTTGTTTAAAGACTGAATTTTGACACCAAAAAGCCATCATTTGATCAATCCTCAGCTGTGTTTTGATGACTATGTTTCAGGTCCTAAAGATGTAATAGCAAACAAAAAGGACATAGTCCCCACCCTTAAAACCTTAAAATGTGCCTGGAGTTGGTCAAACTTTAAACATCTACTTACAGACATTTTAGGAAATGTGAGAACTTTTAGAGAGGGACCTAACTTTGTCTGGATAGGTAGAGAATTAGCCTGAAAAAGCAATAATTGGTCTGAATTCTAAAAGTTGGCTAGAAATAACCAAGATGGAGCAGAAGGGGAAAGATTATTCCACGCAAAGAGAACATGTCAAAATGACCCAAGAATGAGAAGACATTGTGGCAGAAATGAAGGAAGAAGGGGAAGGTGGCATAATACAAGTTTGTACTAGTAGAAGTAGGCATGGATCAGGCTATCATGAAGGACCTAAAGCCAGGCTTGTCACAAATAGATTTTCTAGGTGGCAATGGGAAGTTAACTTGATAGGCAGAATTCTAAAACTATATATATATATGAGTGTGTATATAAATATGCATAGATCCTTTTTAGTATGTGTGTGAGAGAAAGAGAAATAGACAATTCCGCATAAGATACCAGAATCAGGGCTTCTCCAGAGAAGGTGGAGATTGAGGCAGGGAAGGAGGAGGGGCATATTCAAATCTAAATTTTCAGACTCTAATAATTGAAAAAGTATTAAAAATCAGGAGTCACGGAGCCTCCGGAGGATTGCCCAATACAAAATTAAGAAATCAGTATTGTTTTCCAGTGCCTGGATTCATAAAGTCCTACATTTCTACTTGTGTTCTGTTTGAGAAAGCAAACTTAAGAGTCTTAGAAGCATGTATTTAGCAGGGGCAGTGAAGACAGACAGTTTGCAGTTTTCCTCCATGAGCCAGGGATTTTGCTGTTGTTGGGTTTCCTTTGGTGTTTTTTGAATTGGTAAAGTTGGGTTCTTTGTTCATTCTTTTTTTGAGTATGGAAGTAGCCATATTTAATGAATTGCTAGAAGCCATGCCAGCTATGACCATTTTAAAGCCCAACACTTGAAAATATCACAAAGTTAGGTATTCTTTATAATATTGCTTTAGTGTAGCAAGATAAAGATGTCCTGAGAGTACACCAAGAAAATTGTTGTAGTGCCCATTTTCTCAGTTGCCTCAAGGATGGGCATAGATAGTTTTATTCTAGATGCACCTGGAGGAGGCACTTCATTACATGCTTTAGGGCACTAAGGCTTCATTCTCTCCCTGGATCCCAGCTGAGAAAACCACTAGGGTATCCCAACAGTATTTATTTACGTGTTCATAAAATGTGTTTACTATGACATACACTACCTAGAAATGAACTGAACTTATTTCCATATGAGATTCTCAAAATCATTATTATAGTCTTTTTGAAATGGTGAAGGAACTCCTATATATAATAATAGAGGCCTGGTGCATGAAATTCGTGCAGTGGGGGGAAGGGAGTGGGTACCCTCAACCCAGCCTGTACCCTCTCACAATATAGGACTGCTCCTATATGGCTCCTAATGGCTCCTAACTACTCTCCTGCCTACCTGCCTGATTGGTGCCTAACTGCTCCCCTGCCAGCCTAATCACCCCCCAACTTCCCTCCCCTGCTGGCCTGATCTTGCTCCCAACTGCCCTCCCCTGCCAGCCATCTTGTGGTGCCCATCTTGTGATGATGTCATGGTAGCCATCTTGTGGCAATGTCTCGCGATGCCACCTAGGCTTTTATTATATAGGATTCTGTGACTTCATAAAGCCCTGTGAAAGACAATCTGAAGTGTAGTATATTAATCTAAAGTGACTGTAGGAGCTCCTGAGCTGGTAAACATGTCAGGAGGTTAGGGTCTATACCTGGAAGCTCGTAGCCCCTACATCCCAACCTTGCCCTGTGTATCTCTTCAATCTGCTGTTCCGGAGTTGTAGCCTTTATAGTACATCAGTAAACATTTTTTTAAATGGCTTGAGTAAAAACCTAACTTTTAATGACTGAGAGCCTGAACATTTCCCATGGATTATGGCAACAGAAGTAATAGTAAATGATGAGAGCAGTTTTACATTATAGAGTACTAGAAGCCCGATGCATGAAGATTCGTGCCAAAATGGCCTTCCTTTCCCTGGCTGTCGGCACCGCTTTTGCTCTGGCCAGAGCCACCTTTCCACCTTCCTACGCTACTCAGAGGCCCAGAACAGCTGGGGGTGGGGCAGAACAACTGCATTGTCACCATGGCAATGACGCAAGCATCCCACCCCACCTCAGCTGCTTGGTGGCTATGTATGCAAATTAACCACCATCTTGTTTGGTTAATTTGCATACTCACTCTTGATTGGCTGTGGGTGTCATGAAGATAGAGTCAATTAACATGTTTGTCTATTAGGTAAGATACTTTTTTCTACTGGCATTTTAAGGTGTTGGGGAAAGTGTCACAAAAAATTGTGGTTCATCAAAATTCTAGTTTCACTAAATTTTACTGTCATAGAGGATGAGTCCTCAGTGGTGAAAAAAAACAGTTATAAACAACTTTTATGTGGATTTCCCATAAAAAAATTTACGTGTACAGACAATGCAATGAATATTCTTTTTGGGTGTCAGTGGTCAGCGTATCCTGTAGAATAATGGGAAAGAAAGAGAAGACACTGTGTGTATTTTATTCCCTAGATCAGTGCAATGGAACATGAATTTTCTGTAAAAGAGCACGGGTTTGAAGTTCAGCTGAGAGAGTTGGAAGATACTAACCGCAACTCCACTGTTGAACTGAGGCATCTCTTAGCAACTCAGCAGAAGGCAGCCAATAGGTGGAAAGAAGAAACGAAGAGACTTACTGAAAGTTCCGAAATGAGGATTAGTAATCTGAAGTAAGTCCCCTGTTAATTGCCTCATACATTTTACAGAAGAAATTAACCACTAGTGTAAGGTCTGTGCCATAGTATTTTTATAAAAGTGTATAATCCTGGACCTTATATTTATATGTTTTATTCATCAAATGTTTATTGGATCACTATAAAAAAATATTGAGCATTATAAACCAAAACTGATATAGTGTATTTTTATAAATTTTATGCATATGGCCATTTAGAATCTTAATGCTATTTGTATATAAATATAACATAGTGATGTTCTGTAAATACAACAGAATCCATTTGGCCTGCAAAGCCTAAAATATTTGCTCTCTGGCCGTTTAAGAAAATGCTTACTGGCCCCTGCCCAGAAGAAACATGAGCTTCGATGCTGAGTGAGATGGGATGCTATAGAGGCTTTGAGCAAAGTGATATGATCAGACTTAAATGCTCAACAGACCAGAACTAAATGTGGGGAGTTGTAAATGATTTCCATGGTGCGGGAATCATTGATGCTCCAATATTCTGCTGCTTTTTCTCATTATAAGCTTTCGTTCAAAAATTGCCTCAGCACTTTTTGCTGTGTTTTCATCTCTTTAATACTTTTGAAGTATTGCAGTTTTAATGAATTGATTAATCTGAATAATCTAATATACCTGTAGTGGATCCAATCATACTTTTTAAAAATATCCCACCTCATTTGGCATAATATATATTGGTGAAATGTATATTTCATGATAATATATATTAGTGAAAGCTAGGCTTTGGGTAACTTTTTCCTGTACATGTGTCTATGGTCAGTTACAGCATTCAGGAAGCTGAAATCAACTGTAGCTTCAAAATAAATCAGTTGGACCCTTGCTGGTTTGGCTCAGTGGATAGAGCGTTGGCCTATGGATTAAAATAAATCAGTTGGAACTATTGCAGGGAATTAATATTGGGGTCGTTAGAATTAATGTTGTACTTATTACACAACATATTCTAATTAAGAAACATTAGCAGTTGGTTTTAATGTTATTTCTTAACAGGAAATATGCTGTTATACCTTTGTGTTTTTATACTACTTCCTTGAGTAAAATTAGTGAGACCAGAGGAAAACCAAAAGAGAAAGAAACCAGACAGAGTTTTACAGTTTCTGTACTCCAGGTTCCCAGGGGTGAACACAGTGCACCACACAGAGCCCCACAGGGCCAGCCTGGGGTTGGGCACAAGACAGAGGGAGTCAGGGACAAGGCTCAGCAGCTCACACAGACAGAAAAGCCTGCCGAGCCTAAGTAGTCAAGCAACACTTTGTACCCTAGTTCTAGTTGTACACTTTTTTTTTTTTAACAATTTTATTTCTACTTTTGGTGAATTATTTATTTTTTTTTTGCCATCTATGAATTTGAATTTGCAGCAAACTTACTCTGTAAGTCATTGCTAAGAACTTACATTTTTCTCAAAGCTTATTAAGTAGAAGTAATATAAACTTTTCAAATTATAACCATTTGACAACTGAAGGCATTATGTTTATTTTCAGTTTACATAGAATCTTAGAATACTGTGTATGTCTTCCCAAAATAGTCTCCATCTTTTATGCATAACTCATAATTTGACAGCTTTTAAATACTGAAAAACATAAGCTTTAGGATCATATATTTATCAACAGCCTTCAACAATAAACTATTGAAATAACAATTTTAAAGATCTAAAATTTTTCTCCACAGTATGAGTAGCTAACTTAAGACCTTCACATAGGAATCAGTTAGGGTATATAAAAAGGAGTCTATTGAACAAAATAAACTGACAAAATAGAAGCAGAGGCATAGATACATGGGACAGACTGACAGCTGTCAGAGGGGAGGGGAGTTGAGAGGCTGGATGAAAGAAAGTGAAGGGATTAAGCAAATATACACAGAGAGAGAGAGAGAGAGAAGAGAGAGAGAGAGAGAGAGAGAGAGAGAGAGAGAGAGAGAGAGAGAGAGAGAGAGAGAGAGAGAGAGACAACAGTGTGGTGGTAGCTAGAGGGAAAGAGGGGGTGCGGTGAAAGTGGAGGTGGGCAATGGGGGAGAATGAGGACGGAAAGAGACTGCTTGGGATGATGTGCAGATGATGTGTTGTTGACTTGTACACTTGAAACCTGCATAGTTTTGCAAACCAGTGTCATCCCAATAAATTCAATTTGAAAAAAGCTTAAATTGTAGCTTCTAATTCAGGGTCTGCTCCACAAATGTGTGATTACATATAAACCACTTAATTTTTTCAAGCATTAATTTTATCATCTCTAAGCCTCATGTAAATATTATATATTATTAGAAATAGTGTGTAGTCATATTTTTATTCTACACTAGAGGTCCAGTGCACAAAATTTGTGCACTTGGGGGCAATTTCCTCAGCCTGGCCTGTGCCCTCTCATAATTCGGGACCCCTCGGGGGATGTCCACCTACCAGCTTAGGCCCTATCTCCCCAGGGATTGAGCCTAAGCCAGCAGACAGATATGCCTCTTGCAGTCCAGGACTCTCAGAGTCTGGGACCCCTTGCTCCTTACTGCCCAGCTTGTACTCACCAGCCATGAGCCTGGCTTCTGGCTGAGCAGTACTCCCCCTGCATTGAGCATCTGCCCCTTGTGGTCAGTGTGTATCTTAGCGGCCAGTCATTCCACTGTTCAGTTGATTTGCATGTTAGGGTTTTATTATATAGGATTCATATTTCAATGGCCTTACTGTCCCTGAATCTTTAGTCCTTGACTATCTTTGAGATCTTTTCAGTATTCTGATTTTTAGTTTTTATCATGATCATATCTCTTCAAGTTCATATGGATTCTAATTATTGTGACTGCTTTTCCTTCTGCCATTCCAGTTCAGTGTAACCTAGTTTTTAACAAATCCACAATAACTGCATAGGGGAAGAATCCTTCTTTGAATGCTCTTATTAAAGACAAGAGAAAAAGAACCAGATTTTCCAGCCATTGCCTCTTCTGTGTGTTTGACAATCCAGTCTTTGTCCCAGGGATTAGAACACTCTTCTTATTCAATTTTAAAAGCCCCCATGTTCCATGGCATTTTTGGTAGGTTGAATAGGTTGACGAAGATTACTTAAAACTAAACTGTTTATAAAAAAAATAAGTAGGTTACACATCTTACATGCTTTGAAAATTTTAGATTTAGTCGTTTTCTTTAGAAATCTTTTTAAAAAGGAATAATTATGCTTAAGTTAAATCTTTCTTGGTTATGTAATAATTTTTATAATTTTTTTAATATGAGAAAGCATTATATTCTAATTAGGGTTTCATTGTATATATTTAGAATTTTGCAGAGGAAAGTCGGTTTTCATAAGGCATTCTTAATCTTTACCTGTTGTGCCTGTGTTGGTTGTTTAAACCAGGATTGGAAGAGAAAGACACTCCACTATTCTAGGGAGACTTCCTGCATGTCTCTGCTAGGTCCCTAAAAGCATGTTGGTTTGCTCCACATGTTTACATTATGAAAGAAAATGTTTACTTTCAAAATAGAAAATATTTTCACAAGAGTTTGCATTAAGACTTGTTTCCTTTCATAAAGGGATTATATATTACACAGTATTGAGAAAATATATATATTTTTAGCATGTAAGGAAGCAGCACAACAGTTAGAGAGACCACCACTGACTCAGGGTGCGATCAAGCCTGAATTTGAATCCCACCCAGCCTCAACATTTTACACTTACCTATAATCCCATATGTTACTAAAAGGCTTTATTTATATGATACATATATAGTGTTAACTCCATTTCTGACATGTAAAATATTTAGGAAGGAAACAGTAAAACCAGGGCTTAGGGAATAGCCTTTATAACTGCAAAGAGATTATTGTATTTCAAGCAAACCATATTATAATGCATGGGATATGTATATGAGAAGTTTATGTGCTTATTTCATTTTTAATTGTACAAAAAAGCATTACTAATTCTAGAAAGCACTAGATTTTAGGAAAGATTTATATATGTGAATTGTATCCTCTTTGGAGGCATAAATAATACTGAGGGATATATATGAAATCAAGCCAAAAATCTTGCTACAATAAAAATAGTATCTATCAAAGTATTTTACCTATCCCTCACCTATTGGTCATAAACAGAATTACATAGCAGCTATAATTTTTTTATTTTGAAGTAGAAATTTATGTTTATTCCAGTGAAAAAAATATTACGAATGTGTTCCTCTTCACTGGATATATTTAGGACAGCTTCCATATGGGTACTAGCAATGTGATTATTCCAGGAACTCTCTAGGCTGACTGCTAGGTAGTATTTCTGTTTCTTTGGGGAAGGGTTCACTTGTTTTCCTCAAAAACAGTTTTGTTTTAGGCTGATTCAGCGATACAATCCAAGTCTTCAACCAATTATGTCTTTTATTAATAATAAATTACAACATAAACCACAGAACAATACATTTAAAAATCAAATGGCTCATTTGATGCATTTGACATTCCCCATGAGGATTTCTGTGTATATGCCACCAATGCAGGCATTCTATTATTTATATAAAATGTATTTATTCGTCACCGTTGACAATGAGCTTTTTCAGGTTACGTCCCAGCATTCATTGCCAGCACACCATTATCGTGCCATATGCATTAAAGCTTTCCCCTGAAATATGTCCTCTTTACTTCTTAACAAATATTTATATATTGCCATGTTCTTGCCTCCCATGTGTCTACCTACTTACTATAGTTCAAGAGCATTAGAGACAAATACCAGCATAGCCACAACACCCCTAAGATGCCAGAATCCTCTAGGGTAGGGGTGTCAAACTCAATCAGAGAAGGGGCCAAAATCTAAAATCCAGCCTAAATCGCGGGCCGAATGGTTTACTGAACAGTCATAAACTGACAATGTCATAAACTGACAGCGGAGTGCAGTGATGACAGCGCGGTGCGGGCCACATTGCAAGGCCTGGAGGGCTGGATTTGGCCTGCGGGCGTTGTGTTTGACACATGTGCTCTAGGGACTGGTTTTGCTGCCTTAGAAAACTTCTGTTCCTCCTGACAAGTGACAAATAAATATGATTATCAGGTACCTGTGATTTCTTAAGATCTACCAAAAAGTAAGTATAGCTATAATGACACATAACTCACATTAATTAAATAAAATCATTTTTCTATAGAAGAAAGTTTTTTATGTAAGTATCAGAAGCTTTTTAAAAGTCTGAGTTCCTCTGGTATCTTCTTTCAGTTTGAAGTTTGCTTTCATTTGTAAATTTTTATTCATTTATAATCATTCCCTCTTGGTTACTCTTTTATTTTGAAACCAGAGGTCTGGTGCACGAAATTCGTGCACTCAGAGGAGTCTCTCAGCCTGGGTTGCAAGAGAGCACAGGCCAGGCCAAGGGACCCCACCGGTGCATGATTGGGGCCGGGGAGAGATGCGGGAGGTTGGCCACCTGGGGAGAGACCACGGGAGGGCTCCAGGGAATGTCCAGCCCATCTTGCTCAGTCCCGATTGGCTGAACCCCAGAAGCAAGCTAACCTACCTGTTGGAACATCTGCCCCCGGGTGGTCAGTGCACATCATAGCAACTGGTCGACTGTCTGCCCCCTGGTGATCAGTGCACATTATGGCGACTGGTCAACTGTCTGCCCCCTGGTGGTCAGTGCACATCATAACTAGAGGTAGAGTGGCCTTAGCATATCATTAGCACATTACACTTTGATTGGTTGAACAGACAACCGGACACTTAGCATATTAGGCTTTTATTATATGGGATGTATGTAATGCAGAGAATTTTGAGCTTTCAAGAGGGGACAGTATTAATAGTTTCTTGTTAATATATAACATCTGTAACTGCAATGTAGCTGTACTAATCTTACTTGAATGATACATTATTTTTATAGATTAAATTTAAAAATGAGAGACATTTGTCCTGCCAATATCAAATAGATAAAGCTATGTGGTGGTAATGCACAGGACAGATCATCTGAGTAGAATACAGAAAAACAGACCAAGTAAAATTGGAAATTTTGCTCATGATAATATGGCATTTTAAATCACTGGTGAAAACATAATATTTTAAAATATTTAGAATATTTCTATCATATACATAAAACTAATTTCAGGTGGATTAAAGAGCTAAATAAAAAAGAAGGTATTAAAAGAAATTACTACTTTTATTATCTTGGAATATAACAGTTTTTCTAATCAAAACACAAAACCCAGATCTATAAAAGAAAAATATTGATTTAACAAAAAATAAAAATTCTATATGAAGATACCAAAGATAAAAGACAAATGTCAAAAAACAACAACAAAGGATTCATATGAAGAATCCACCAAGATTTTAATAATTAAGAAAAATAGTATCAACCTAATAGAATGAGGGACAAAGTATGTGAACTGGCAGCTCACAGAAGCAAAGTTCCATTAAACAATGCAAACCAGGTTCAGCCACTCTATTCACTAAAAAAAAATAAAAAAATATGCAAATTTAAAGCAATAATTGTACCTATCAAGTTGGCAAAAATGTAAAAGGTGGTTAACATGCAGTGCCCGAAAGCACATGGGAAAACAGGAATTGGTGTATGGTATTGGTGGGAACTGGTGAATCCTTTTTAGAAGAATTATCTAATAAAACTGAGTCTGTGCAGACCCTTTTGCAATCTCAGGTGCAGTATTTATCCCATGGAAACACTTGCATTTCTGTAAACATGCAATAACATACCTGCTCTTGCCTTCAGTCAGGCCCCGCACATCCTCAACTAAGACTCTTAACGTATTATAGCATCCTTCGCTCTGCTTTGTTTTGTTTTGTTTTTCCACTCCACCTTTCATACTGCTGTCAGAATTATTTTCCTAAAAAAGCAAATCCTTGCCCTGTCTACTTAGTGGCTTCTGTTTTATTGTTGCCTGTAGGTTTCCTACAATCTTTCCTTCACCTTATTTATTATCAGCAGTCTGCCTGTTTACTTGTGTTCCAGCCACACTGAACAACCTCCCCAATAAACCAAACATGCTGGCCCTTTACAACTCCTAGTCTGCACTCCATTCACTCATCACCACATATTTATTGAGTAATGGGCAGTGGAAGCTGTCAAATAAATATGTTTAAAGTCAGATAAAAAGTACTATAGAGAAAATTAAAATAAACCAATGTGACCATAATGGATGAGTGGGCACTTGAGACTGGTAGATAAGGAAGACCCTGTGAGGGAATTAATGTGAGATCTAATGACAAAAAGGATCCTGTCATTTAAAGCATCAGGAGAAAGAGCATTTTGAGTGGAGAGAGCAGTCACTGTGAAGAGACAGGTATGTTTGAAGTATAAGAAACAGTACACAAAATGAAGGCAGAGGGGCAGATTTGGGCAACCAGACTCTGAGACTCCAGGGCTGAACACACAAGGTTTATTTCTTGCTTATATTACCTGTCTCTAAGACAATTTGGCAGTAAGGCTCTGGTGGTAGAGATTCCATGGCCTTGAAGGTGTGGTTTTTTGAGAGCACTGGTTGGGCAGGTGTGGGGGTGGGGAGGAAGGTGGGAAGTCGGCTCTGAATGATACACATCACTTCCTTTTATCTTCATTGGCCAAACTGATCTAACTCATAAGAGTCTAGGAAACACGTAGGGTGCACACAGAATTTTGGGTGATTGCTTCTGCTCCAATCTGGGACTTGATCTTGGCTGTTTTATTAGCCAGGTAAAGATTTTTAAGTGTGAATGAAGGCTAGTGGACAGTTTTAAAAGAAGTCACCTGATCAGATTTCTTTTTTTTTTTAAGACCATTGGCTTCTGAATGGAAAATAGAAGTAGGAAAGAAAGCTGGGAAAGGACTTAGAAAGCTATTGTAAGAGTCTTGTTAAGAAATGGTGGTGACTCAGACTAAGAAGAAAGAGAAAGATGGGAGTCTTTTTTTTAAGCTGTAATTGAAGGAGTTGATGGATTTAACGTGGCATATGGAGGAAAAGAGAGGAATCAAGGAGGATTCTAGGGGTATGTACGTGCGATTTCTTTCTAGGGATATTTTTTCCCAACTCCCAATCTAAAAACATTTTCTTCCCTCCTGACCCATCTCAAATATCTTTATGTTTTCTGTAAGGCATTCTTAATTCCTCTGACAGATTGAGTCTTTCCTTTCCCTACACTCCCATACCACTCTGCTCATTCTTCTTCATGGCACTTACTGAATTGTAGTATAACTATCATTTACATTCATCTCTTCTACAAGACTCTGAGCAGAAATCTTGCTAGGCATATAGATGTTTAATAAAATTGTATTGAATAAATGAATGAATGAATGAATGAATATATAATATGTAATATTTTCATCTCCAAAACTGTGTGTGTGTGTGTGTGTGTATGTGTGTATGCAGTTACACAGCATCTGAGCCCAAGAAATTCTCTTAAATCTCTAAAATATTATTCTTGTCTATAAATCTGTAATGTTGCTTTTCTTAAGCTTTTTTTTTTTTTTTTAACAGGATGAGAGGCAGCTGCAGGTAGTGGCAGATTACAAAATGTATAATTGCTAAAAGTAATTGAAGCATATTATAGTATAATTCAACAGGAAAAAAAACATCTGGCATATGCTATGTTAATTTGTCATAGGAGAGAGTTTCGAAGAAAGCACACACTGCAGCTGGCAGATCCATCATTTCTCTGAGACGAATAGCACACCTTTGTTTGTAATTCTCTTGTCTAATAAGAACAGAGTCTTGTGTGATTTACTCTTCAGACACCACTAAAGGATTTCATGCATTAGGAAATTTCCCCTTATTCTGTATCAACCAAAATGTGCATGGCCCATTCTTATCTTAAACTGTGCCTCAGTGATAATGATCTGAGCAATTATCGTTAATTAATTATAAAGCCTAAGATATTGGCCCAAATTTTAAATGCTTATTCCATGCCTTAAGGAGCCATAACTTCTCTTCTTTTATAAAAAGTGTTTGCTGTGTTTTCAAAGAGATGAATGCATTGCAGGGAACACTTTGCTCTTAACCTTGTAACCATAACTATTCAGTTATTACATGTGCTTGTGATATGGGGAATCGAAGTGTGTTTAGAGTAGAAATTCCCTCAGCATGGGTTAGGACACCCATTTCTATGATAGAGAAGAAGAAAAAGACTCGTTTTTATTACAGAGCAGCTTCTAATGCTGCCCTTTTGAAATAATCTATATTTCCAACTCTCTCCTGAACATTTCCATAGCACCTCAATTTGATGCATTCAGATCTGAACC
Organism: Pipistrellus hanaki; assembly: GCF_964339955.1. Taxonomy (NCBI): domain Eukaryota; kingdom Metazoa; phylum Chordata; class Mammalia; order Chiroptera; family Vespertilionidae; genus Pipistrellus; species Pipistrellus hanaki. The sequence goes on along the minus strand of NC_140507.1, from coordinate 38,987,954 downwards.
AATTCTTCCACACCTGGCCCAAATTTGTCCTTCATCCTGCATTTCCTTTTCCATGAGTGGTGCTATCTACCCGGTCACTCAGGCAAAATCATCCTGAACCCTTCTCTTCATAACCAAAAATCAAGTACTGCTAATTCTACCCTCCCCCGCTCTCATCAAAATATCTCCTGAATCTGTCCATTGCCCTCTCAAAGTTCGGGTGTCAACATTGCTCACCTAGATTGCTGCTATAACCTCCTAATTTACTGTTATCATAGATGCTTACAATTTTTCCTGCTGTAATCAGCAAAATCTCCTGATACTCAAATCTAATCTTGTCACCTCTTCTTAAAATACTTCAGCGCTTCCCTATCATGTCTGATAAATTCCCCATTTCCTATCAAGACATAGAAGATCCTTTGCAATCTGTTTCCTTGTGTTTCAGCTTCTTTCCCCCTACAACTGACTTCCAGTGAGTCTGTATGGCGCATCCATACTGCACTTCTCCCAGCTTTCTACCTTGATGATCCTTTCTCATTTCCTGGCCTTCACATGTGGATCTCATTATAACGTCTTTCCTTTTCTCACCCTGCCTCTGCCCACCTAATGTCTGTTCATCTTTCATATATCAGCTTAAAAGCCTGCTCCTCTGGAGAGCCGTGCTAATCCCCTCATCCTCCACAGGACTTTTATAGCATTTACTTGTTATAAACCTAGTAGCTTCTCAGTATTTCTGGTATCCCTTTGTCTCACTGTGGCAGTGACTGCATCTCCTCTGCAGGCCCCCCTCCTCCATCTCACAAGCACCAGCATCATGTGTAACATGCAGCAGGCACTCAATTCAGTATTTAATGAAATGAATGGACTGTACAGTCTCCCCAATCGCATCCTTAGGGCCACACTTAGAATGATATGTGAGGAAGTTCACCCACACTTTGTACACTTTGAGTCCATTCTTCACATAGTTTCTTAACATAAGCTTCCTATGAGTGGTGTTTATAATTAAAGCTCTACATTGCATTGGTTTTCCTAGCAGTCGTCCGCTAGGAATGTATTACACCACTTGATGGGTGCTGTGAAAATGTAATCACTGAATTATCTAGTTAGTTCTGCAATGACAGCAAGTACTGTAGATAGTGACTCCTAATTGCTCCCATGCCTGCCTGCCTGATCGCCTCTAATGCCCCCCCTGCCAGCCTGATCACCCCTAACAGTCTCTGCCTGCCGGCCTGATTTACCCTAACTCCCCCCCCCCCCCGCCTCGCCAGCCTGGTTGCCCCTAACTGTCCCCCCCCCTCCTGCTGGCCTGGTTGTCCCTAATTGCCAACCCTGCCAGCCTGATCACCCCTAACCATCTTTGCCTGCTGGCCCGATCGCTCCTAACTGACCCCCCTGCCAGCCTGGTCACCCCTAACTACTCCCCCGACTGGCCTGGTCGCCCTCAACTGACACCCCTGACAGCCTGGTCATCCCACGCAGCCTGTTGTTCAGTCGTTTGGTCATCCTTCACTAACCCCCCTGCTGGCCTGGTCGCCCCACTTAGCCTGCTATTCGATTGTCCGCCTGATTGTTTAGGTCATGACAGCCCCTGGCTTTTTATATATTAACCGGGAATCAAACCATGATGTTCTGGTTCATGAGTTTATGCTCAACTATTGAGCCACACTAGCTGGGTGATGTAAGTTATTTTGTATGTATGTGTTTTTAAATTTTACTTACACAGAAGATAATAAATCAATTATATTTTACAACTGTGTTTCTAAATTGTATTTGTAAGCATAACTAGGATATTTTATTACATGCACATAAATTATGTAAGTAAACTAAAAATATTTAGGACTTAGAGGGCCAAGTGATATTATAAGGAATTCCTCATTCTTATATACTTACGCTAACTTGGTAGAAGACAATTTTACCTTAAACCTATAATATATATTGTAATATGCCAGAAATTAGAAATTTGTTAAGTTCTTTAATTAGCGTAAAGTACTCTTTAAGCACCACAATGTCACACAGAAACTGGAAATGTCATCTGTTGCTATCCTTCTGGCAGGCTGTACCTCAGTCATGCCTGATAGGAAATGATGCTTCTGTGCTTAAAGATTTCCAGGGGAGAGATTATGTAGCTGTATTTGGCAAGTGTTTCCACTATCATACCACTGTGAAACTTTCTGGAAAGTCTTGTTTAATGTTTTTTCCAAATCACTAATGATATTGGGAGTGCTCAATGATGTTCTCTAACGAAGAGAGAATTTCTCACAGATAATAGAGTCGCGTCATCCCCTGGGTGTTTCCTTTACCCTGCAGTCAAACATCCCAGCAGAGAGATTAGCAGCTGCAAAGCACTGGCAGGCAGGCTCTGGGAATGTCTCAGGGGACAGAGCTGGTGAAACCACCATTCTCTTCACCCTTTCACACCTCCCCAAATTTCATTCAGAAAGGAGACCGAAGGGAATGCTTAACTGGAAAAAAAAAAAAAAACACACACACCTTTTTTTAGCCACTTCAAATCCTTTGTAGAAACAAGTGGAATATATACAAATCTAAATAAATAAAAATGATCTTTATCTAAAATATGTTTTGTGGTAGATTCTTCAGTAAATGTTTGCTGAGCAAATAAGCAAGAGAACTTTCTAACTTAGGTTTGCTACAAAAAGCCATAAATCAGCAAATATTTACTGAATTCTTATGTGCAAAGCAACTTTGGTAGATCCTGTGGAAACTAAAAACAATTCCCAATAAATTTTATTTATTTCATTTTTAAAGAGAAGATGGGGAGAGAAACATTGATTTGTTGTCCACTTATTCAGGCACTCATTGGTTGATTCTTTTGTTTTTCATTGGTTGATTTTTATATGTGCCTTGACTGAGGATCAAACCCACAACCTTGGCATATCAGGACTACACTTCAGCCAACTGACCTGTCCAGCCAAGGCAAAGTAATCCCCATTTTTAAAGTTTTCCATTATTCTTGGGTGAGTGTGTGTGTGTGTGTAAACAACTAATCGGCATTACAATACAGAATTGCTAAATGTCTATACATAAAATAAGCATAAACCTTTGATGAAATTAAAATGAATTCGGAAGGAGGCATAGAAAGAATTGAGGCAGAGTGGAATCTTAAAGAGAGAGCAGGATTTTAATGGCAAATCTAAACATAAGGATTCAGAAAATGACATAATGCAAGCTTATTGGGATACAGGTGGTTTGCTTGCAGGACCGTGAGAGCCTACATAACAAGGAAGACTCCTATCAGAGATAAGGTCGGGAAGATTCAGGGGGGTTTTGAATGCCAGTCTTGGACTGTTTTGTGCAGTAGCAGAATGCCCTAGAAGTTGTCATTCAGGGAAGCAAGGTATTAAAGTGGTATCTCAGGACGAGAACATGCTGGCGATTAGAAAGGGAAGGCCGCTGTGTTCACTGAGCACTTCTGCGGGCGCGATGGTGGGTGCTTCACAGAAGCCTGAGCCATTGGCGGTGCCCATCGGTATAAAAACTAAGAACTTGAGTTGTGATGGTAACACAGAGTAGAAGGGAAGAACAGATCTGAGAGTCATTGCAAAGGAAGGATCTATTTAGGAAGAGTCTATTTAGGAGCGTTGTAGAACAAGTGAGACTGCACTTCACCTAGGCCACCAGGCAGATGTGTGGGCGGGGTGAAATCTGAGTGGTAGGTTTTGGAGACAGTGCAGGAAGTTTGATGTTGGGCATCAAGTTTAAGTGTAAGACTGAACCTTTGGGAAGTACATCAGAAATAAAGATAAATGTGTTCGGTTTTTAGTAAATGTGTTACTTTTTATAATCTAGAATGCCTGATAAGCACACAAATTCATAGTCCTTCACTCACTAATTTAGCAATTGCCTGCCATCCAGGGGAGGGCACAGAGCTCACACTGGAAGCAAAGGTTCTGTTTTCAGTCCTGACTCTACACTGACTAGCTGCATGACTCTAGACAACTACTTCACTTTATTTTTATATGTCTCTGTCTTTAAATTTTTTCATATGTGAGAATGGAGTCCCATAGTGTTATCATAAAAACGAATGAGTTTATTTAAATAAAGCACCTAGGACAGTGTCTGGCATGTTGGAAGCACATGGAAGTGTTTGCTGTTAACACCACCATCATCAGCAGCATCCTCATCATCATCATCATCTGCATCATTACTTGCCCAGCTCTGCTGAGAACCAGACCTTAAAGGGAGCCACAAGGAATGATCCAGTTGCTCACCATCCAGGAGTGACAGAGTTTGACACACAAGAGAATAGTATTCACACAGATTAAAAAGTAACGTAGGCTTACCCTAGCCATTTTGGCTCAGTGCATAGAGCATCAGCCTGTGGACTGAAGGGTCCTAGGTTCAATTTGGGTCAAAAGCACATGCCTGAGTTGCTGGCTTGATCCCAGTAGGAGGCGTGCAGGAGGCAGCTAATCAATGATTTTCATCACTGATGTTTCTATCTCTCCCTCTTCCATTCTCTCTGAGATCAATCAAAATATATTTTTTAAAGTAACTTAGGCTTAATAATGTGTATTTTTGTGATTTTAAATTTTTTGAAAAATTATTACTAATACTATTTATTAGAAATTATTACTGTCATTCAGGTAAATTGTCATGGATATATAAGTGAATAATAATTCAGACATCAAATTATGCAGTAGGTGTTTTCTATAAACTGGATGTTGGCCGACTTTATAAATATGATCATTGTTTTATCTTCATCTCAGTAGTACTCAAAGGTTATTTCTCATCAGCACTAATGTGCAAAACATTTACCTTTAATTGCATTTTACCCAGAAGACTTGTCACTTCAGTCATTTTGCGCTTTTTTTCTTTTTTCTTTTTTTTATCTTGGGAATTTTAAGCTATGTAAGGTAGAATGAGCTGTGTCCCTTTTAGTCTGTGTTTACTAACATGTACCTTGCACTTGGCCTGAAGAATGTTCAGTAACTACTTGTGTGGAATTGATTTGTAGACGTTATTATTTTCTCTCTCCTATGTATTTATACCAGATTGCTTTCTGATTTTAATAACTATTCACTTAGCTATACGACACCTGAGAGACCAGGTTTTTAAGCTGTTTATGTAGCTCCTTTGGAAAAATCAAAGCTGAAGTTATTTTGGAAGTGTTAATCTGTTGATTTTTTTAAAGAACAAGTAAGGTCAAAGGATGAAAAACCGAATCCTGAATAATTATTTTAGTACGCAAGACATTGAGTTGATCTTTTTTTTTTTTTTAAAGTTATTTTTAAGACTATATTGTATCTACTTCTAACCTGGGATTCTTCAAGTTATTTTTGGCCAAAAATAATATAATGAATTTATGTTGAATAGAAAAAAAGTGCATAAGAAAATTCCAGCTAATAAAACATAAGAGATATGAATGTATAAAATATGCAACCCAAACACTAGTCCTGAATGTACCACATTGAGATGACTGTGGAGTGATTAACATTACCAGTTTTCCCAGAGTTGAGCTCCTCTAAGAAGCACTGTATATTACAGTAGTTTATGAGTAGTTATAGTAATGAATATGAATGTGCTTTCATTTAATGCCAAATAATAGTCGAGATAATATTAAGACATACTAGTATACTAGTATATATATTCATGTACATAGGTGGGGCAGAGGGGTCCTGTGGCGAAGTATAACATAAAATGTATTGTTTTAACCATTTTAAAATTGTGATAAAGTAACAAAGTTATCTGCTTAACCATTTAAAGTGTACAATTCAATAGTGTTAAGTGTATTCACATTACTGTATAATCAATCTCCAGAATATATGTGCATTTTATAAAGAAATGAATGAGTCCTTTAGATATGGTCTATTACTAAGAAACGTTATTTTACACACAGAAACATGAACATGCATCTCACTAATAAGGATTCTATTTGTTCATTTTTTAAAAAACAATCTCTCCATCTCTCCCTCCCTCCTTCCTCCTTTTCTCCCTCCCTCCTTCCTCCCTCCTTCCCTTCATTAATAGGAGTGAGCTGAGTCGGCAGAAACTTCATACCCAAGAGCTGCTTTCTCAGCTGGAAATGGCAAATGAAAAGGTAGTGGAGGTAAGATAATGACTCCCCCGGGAGGTCCTTCTGCTGCAGCCTGATACACATGTTGGAGAATTTTACTGGAGCCAAGTCCAAATTAATTCTCTACTTGGAAATGACCGTACAGATGTGCGTATTTCTTGTAGAAATCATCCATAACCCAGAAGTCCTCAGGTGGTGCCATGTGAATAAAAGCCTGGAGTCAGGGATCCCTCATGTGCACATGACAGATGCGGGGCTGGTCCGGTCTCAGAGACTACTAGGACCCTCGGAGGTCTGTGTGTGTCTGAGATTATTTTTTAACCTGATCCTTTTGTTTACTTTTCATCCATCACAAGAGATGTGTAGAAAATACTTTGGCCTCCTGGAATATATTAAAATACTCCTGCAGATGACTTGAGAGCTAACTAGAGCAAGAGTTCAGGTTTTTTTTCTTGAAGTGTTAAAAAGGAAGCAATTTCTAGATTATGATTAGGGCATTCTAGAACTCTAGTTCTCCTTTTGATGTCCCAACTTTGAATGTATTTGCTGGAATTTCTTTTACAGGCTGCCTGGCCCACCGTCTTTTTGTGGGCCGCTATAGCTGCCAGAGTGAAATCATTGCTCTTAAGTTTTGTAGCGTTGTAAATTGATATGAACCATTTAGAAAACAATTCCACCCTAGCCATTAAAGTACTCTTCGGTATAGTTCCCACTTCCAGGAATCTGGTCTAAGGGGGGTTATTTAAAATGGGGGGAAATTTAAAGGAAGATAATCAACACAGTAATGTTAATAATATCAGAAGAGCAGAAGCAACCACAATGAACCGTTGAAAAAGAACAATTGCCTATATATTATGATTTATGTAATCTGGACTATGCCTTAACCGTTATTATGACAGCATAAAAAAATATGTATGTTATGTGCAGTCTGATAGTTACTATGAAAATGATTATTATAGATGATGGCATTTTTCCCCCGAGTTCGCTCTAGTTTTAAAATGTGCCTCTTAAATTTAAGACTGCGTATTTAAACAATTTTGTAAATTGGAATAGCCAGTATAGTTCTCATCATAAAATTTAATTTTGCTTTGGGGCATAGTGAGAAATATAATAAGCTCATTTTAACAGGATACTGTTATTTCAATATTTTATGTTAGTAGGCATGACAGGCCCCGTAATCACTTGTGTGTTAAGACATGGGAACTATATTGTTCTTCATAGAAAGCGTGTTTTTCTTTCCATTCCTGATTAGGCTGGTTACTCTCTCAATTCCCACAAGTGCCAGAAAAACTGAATAACAATACCAGTTGTACAAAAACATTTTGTTCAGGCGAGTAAGTATGGGAGGTCTGGTGCGTTTCTTAACTCACAGCTTCTTTGAGCCGGTGCGTGGCGGCGTGTGGTGTCAGATTTATGTTCGTGGAGCTGCGAGCTTCCTGAGGCTGGGCTGCCAGGTCACCACTGGGAAGTGCGGTCTCGGCTCTGGAGGGCAGGGTTGGTTCCTCCTGGGCTCAGAGGAGGATCGGTCCAGGCCTGTCTCCCAGCTTCCGGCAGCCTCAGGTGTTCCTCCACTCGTAGATGGTGTTTTCCCTGAGTCTTCCTATGGTCTTCCCTTTGCACACGTCTGTCTGTCCAAATTCCCCCTTTTTATAAAGACACCAGTCATATTTGATTAAGGCCAAGCCTAGTAATATCATTCTAACATATAGCAAAAACCTTATTTCCAAATGAAGACATTTATAGGTACTGGGGGTTAGGACTTCAATATATATGTAGGGGCATAATTCAACCCATAACAATCTATAATAATAAAAGCATAATATGCAAATGGACCTAACGACCGAACAGCAGAACGACCGTTCAGACGACCACGCTATGATACGCACTGGTGCCAGGCCAGCCAAGGCGGGTGCCCTGTCATCACCCCATGACCGCCCTGCAGAGGGAGGCCCAGGCCACTGACTGGTGGGCTGTGGTGGGTGGGCAGGGTCTACCTCTTTGGGGGATTCGATCTCAGGGTTCCCAGACTGTGAGAGGGTGCAGGCCGGGCTGAGGGACACCCTTCTCCACCACCCTCTGAGAGCACGAATTTCGTGCACCAGGCCTCTAGTTTCTTAATAACTCTGTTGACCCTAATACCTTGTGGCGAATACAGCTGTTTGGGGAACATGTAGAAACAGACTTCGTCACCTTTTAAAGAACACCTTTAGCATAGAAGTAATTTAGGCACATCTAACACTGTTAAAACCAGGATTTCTAGAATGAATATTTTTTGTTTCTTGAATGTTAATAATGACAATGTCCCATTTTCCCTAGAAGTTGGTCCTAGCACAGTGGCTCTGAGGACACCAGCAGGCAGTGCCAGCGCCCGCGGGGAACAGGGTAGACACAAGGGTTCTCAGTTGGGAGTGGGTCCAGGTGGGAAGCCCGGCAGTCTGTGTTTTCACGCTCTGCACATTGGAAGCACTGAGCTGGCATCTCACGGTTAACAGGTCAGAAATTGAAAATCCTGTTCTCAACTTCTGATTCTCTTTGCTTTGCACTTAATCCATATTTTTGTTGGCATGGAGGGGTAAAATGGTTTAGTGAGGATGTACAACCAGCTTTGAATTTCATAACTTGAAACATGCACATTTTGAGACACTCTGTTTGCATTTTTTAGTGGTCAGATGACGTCCAGATTTCCCATTGATTATTCCACAAACGCCTCCATGTCACGCGTGGATCTCTAACCCATTCGTTTTACGCTTCCTCTTCCAGAGTGAAAAGTTAATTCTCGAGCATCAAGAAAAAGCCAGCAGACTCCAGAGGCGGCTCAGCCAGGCGGAGCAGAGAGCCGCGTCCGCGTCTCAGCAGGTAGGGGCTCCGCGCCGTCCCTGACGGGAACTGTCCGGGTGGGTCACGCTAAGAAAGGCTCCTCAGAAGTCCCCGGAGAACTAGAAGGGTTATTTTTACCTGATTAAATTTGAAATTAGTCTCTATTACTTGGGGTTGAAAGTAAACTTTAAAGACAGAAATAAACATCAGTCTCTGCAGTTGACTCCCACCTCTGGAACCACTGTCCACTCACAGACACTAGCCATCAGCAGCTGCTCCAACTAATTAAAAGTAAATAAACTAAAATAAATCTGCAGTCAGACTAGCAGATTCCAGGTGCTCAATGACCAAGCGTCACATCAGACAGCAGGACATGACGGTGAGCCGCTCTGTCCCAGGAAGTCCGGGGGACGCCCTGCCCCAGAGGCTGTGCGTGTGAACTGGCAGGTGTTTTCTGACAGAGTCGGAAGTAGGCAGCATCGCTCTGAAAGCACTGTTTCAATTGCACTTTTTTTAATGGAAAAAAAATACTTTGTGTATAGGTTAACTCCATTTAATGCACATTTGTATACGACTATAAATCTAAAATATGATATAAAGTCCAGTGGGAAATAGAGTTTGAAAATGCATCTGTGAAATATTGATATGGGGGTAATTATCCATAATGCACACACATCATTAGGAAACGGGCCATTTGTTCTGCAATAGGAGCAATAGTCTCTTTTTTTGAGAACGAAATGAGATCAGTTTAGTGAATATAAAGATAGGCTGGAAACAGTTCAGATAGATAGATAGATAGACAGGTAGGCAGATAGATGGACAGTCAGATAGATAGGTATGGATAGGCAGACAGACAAAAACAAACCAAGTTAAAACATTAATAGTTATATTTGGATATAAGTCTACTATTTTAATTAAAATTAATATTACTCAGATATTACACCATTTTATACATAGTAAAGCAACTCTGAATACTGAATTAAGTTTGTGTTTGTGATATTTACAGATTTTCTTTTTAAGTCTGCTTCTGGTATGACCATGAGGCGACACTTAACTGAAATCCAGCCATAATTTGCCCTTCTCCTTCTGTCCCCTCCCTCTTGAAAGTAATTATAGCTTTATGAAATGTTTAATTACTTATGGAATAATGAAGTAACTGATTACTTAATTACTCAAGAATTCCTCCATCGCGTGGATTGTAGGGTAGTAGGAGCGAGGGTGTGCTGGGCAGTGTCCGGAGCGTGTGTTTGGTGTGGACAGACAGCCTACTGTCCCTCGGCAGCCATGTGGCTCAGGGCCGCTTCCATCTCTCTGTGCCTCATGCTCTTACTCAGCATAGGATAAGAACGCCTCCATTATGCCGAAACCGGTTTGGCTCAGTGGATAGAGCGTCGGTCTGGGGACTGAAAGGTCCCAGGTTCGATTCCGGTCAAGGACATGTACATTGGTTGCTGGCACATCCCCAGAAGGGGGTGTGCAAGAGGCAGCTGGTCAATGTTTCTCTCTCATCGACGTTTCTAGCTTTCTATCCCTCTCCCTTCCTCTTTGTGGAAAATTAATAAAATATATTTTTTTAAAACACACACACACAGGAAAAACGCTTCCATTAGAGTTATTGAAAGGTGAAGGGAATTCACACAAACAAAGCACTTAGTCATTAAATGGTAAGTAGAGAGATATATAAGAAATTAAATTTTTTACATCACAATCCTTAAAGCTTGGAGTTCGCCTTTTTTAAGGAATATGGTCAAGAAAATGCCTACTTAAACCACCTACCTCGAGTCCCGTGGTAAAAAGGGAGCAGTTACAGAACTTCGCTGTGGCGTCCGGTGACATCTGGCTGCGTCTCCCTCCAGACAGTTAAGCCTGAGCAGCCTCCTGCTAACCTCAATGGCAAAGTTGCCCCCATTCTCTTTGTGAACTTTTTTTTTTTAATGTTTTTTCAGTAAATCACAATTTTTTCCTTAAGCTTTTCTTCTCCTATTTTGTTCTTCTTTAAAGATGGAAAGTAACCATTCAGCCTTCTCCCCATACACAAAAAGGAATTTATCCCCTGGAGTTAATATTTTTTCCACCTGAAGCGAGTCCAAGTTATAAACTTTGTTTATGAGACATATATTCAGTTTTTTTAACCTTTACCTTTGCCTTCTCTGAATTCTTTCTAATTAATTTTTTTCATTTTCCTCCAAAAAATGGAAACTGCTAATAGAAATGGTATCCTGCTAAGGGCCTGATATTTAATGCAGCGATGGCACTGAGAGATCCTCGTTGTCTGTTCTCAGCAGTGCAGCCCAGCACCGTGCTGGGTCCAGAGAGAGCCCCTCAGTCCTGACTCGGCCGGTCCTGACCCTGCTCCTCCCGGGCCCTGTCTCCAACGCCCCCCAGCCAGTACTGTGGCCCGGGTTCTAAGTCACACGCGCCATGACTGCCATGTCTTAGAAATCAGGGCGGTGCGGCCTTTCTCCGCAAGAACACAAACCTAGAAACTAAGAAAATCAATAAATGTGACAATGTCAGATTTCAAATTCCTACATTTAAAAAGTGTCATGAAGTCAATGACGGACTGAGGAAAGTATGAGCAACAAGTGTATGACCAAGAGGCTAATGACGTGAATGCATACAAAGAGTGGCTACGTCAACAACGAAGTGCTGCGGTTCACACATCATTGGTGCCAATGGCGATACATGTAATGACCCAGGACCCAGCATTCCTAAGAACTTATTCTGCAGGTGGCTCCTTGCCCCTGGGCACAGCTGTACATGGAAGCATGAAAAATCCTAATTGCAGCGTTGCTTATCCTTTTAAAATATTAAAAATATCTAAATGCCCATCAACAGAAAACCAGCTAAATTATGGAATATCCAGGCAGGGGACAGTTAGCAGCTGTTAAGGAATAAAATAGATCTAATATGAAACCATTTTGCCTCAGCTGGTTTGACTCAGTGGATAGAGCATTGGCCTACAGACTGAAGGGCCCCAGGTTCAATATCAGTGACGGGCATGTACCAGCTTCCATATTATGCTTCCATGTTATTTCCTTTAGTAAGAAAGTAATATGGAAGCATTTTTAAGGTAGATCTTGTAGCAGGGAGAGAAAAAAAAAAAAACAAGATAAAAAGTCTGCATCATACTTTATCATTTTCTAAATAAAAAGGGGTGAGGAAATATATGCATATGCCTACCCCCATTTAGGATATTTTAGGAAAGATGCTTAGGAACTGGAAATAGTGTTGAATCTGGAAGGAAGGCTACGGAAATAGCACAGTGGTGGGAAGACTTCCTTTATGCTACGTCGTACTGTTCGTTTTATTTTTTGCACTGTTAGGTGTGTTTTTTTTTTTACCATGTGTATATTCCATATTTTAATCAATTCCAATTAATATTTAAAGATTATTTTCCTATTAGACTTTTCTTACTATGGCCTATCATCTCTTTATTACCAGCCCTGCTTACAGTGTGCCTGCTTACAGTGTGCCTGTTTTAGCCACTTTTCCAATTCCCTTTCCTCTGGCTGTTCTTCTTCCTTCTGTGGACTCAGTCCTGGAATTCTCAGGATGTCACTGAGCCGCGGGAGGTCGTATTTGGCTTGTGTGTCTAGTGTGGCGCAGGCACTCACGTGTCTCAGGAGTAAAAGAGAAGTGAGCACAGAGGGCGACCTCTCCCAAGCCCCTCTCCACGAAGGTCATGTTCGATGGCCGTAAGCTGTGGCGGGTTACACAGTGTGGAAAATTCACCCAAGACTTTCCAGAGGAGAGTGACTGCTCACTGATTGTTCATTTCACTTGCAGCTCAGTGTGGTTACAGTGCAGAGAAGAAAAGCAGCCTCCATGATGAACCTGGAAAATATCTAAAAAGGCCCGTAGCTCACCCCAGCCTTGGCGGGGGAAGCCGCCGCACTAGGAGGGCGAATGGGAAAACCTGCCGCGAAGGGCCAGGCCCTGCCGCCGGCTGGCGCGTGCGCCGTTGTTGTTGAGGGTTTGGGGCAGCAGGACAGCGGCGGCCTCCTGGGAGTAAAGGAAACAGAACCTTCCGGGCTTCAGTGGAGAATAAAGCAGCTGAGAAGACCTCATTGCCTCCACCGGTGTGTCTGTTGTCTAAACACCCCCCCCCTCCTTTGGAAGAGCATAATAACCTTTAGACTATGCTAATCATGAGAAAGAAATTTTAAGTAAGTGCTAAAATTTTAAGATTTCTGTTTCCAAGATTTGAGAATTTTATATCAGATTGTTACTTCTAATTCATTTTTAAGGTTCCCAAGTATCCATTTTATTTTGAACTCGTAAATATAATAAATTATGTGTTCTGAAATGATGCTGTCGTGTATTTTAATATGTAACTGTAGTGACTCCGTTTTTCACTTCCATGATCTCCAGGATTCATCGATGCTGACGGTGAGGCTGGGGGGCGGTAGGTGTGAGCAGCAGCCATCAGGTGGACTTGATCCTGAGGCTGCGCCGCGTGGCTCATGGGCTGCAGCTTTGCGGTGGTTCTGCGCTCCCAGTGGGAGCGGGGCGGAGAGGTGTGCTCTGGACAGCAAGCTGGGAGGCCTGCGGTGGCGCAGGTAAAAGGTAGAGCCTTAAGTTTGAGTTGTGTCCATATTCAGCCCGCAGTGGGAAGTTTCGGACTGATGCCGACAACCAGATGCCATGGGGTCTTTGGTGGAGTTGAGGCCGTGGGGCGGAGGAGCTGGCCCTGGGCCTTGTGTGCTGGGCTGACTCCCGTCGCCCCTCCTCTCCTGCCCTCCCCTGACATTGCCTTTTACTCCCCTCACCAGGTCCTCCTCTCCCCGCCCAGCGCAGTGTTCACACCTGGCTGTGTGCACATTCTCCCGGTGCCACTCAGTCTAGGGGAGGGCTGAGTTGCTCGTAGAGAGTGCTATAGGGTTTCTCCTCGCGCTTAGAGACTGGTCACTGACTGAGTCTTTCTCAGGTCCTCTCCCCCTCCCAGCAGGTTGCAGGCTCCGCGAGAGCAGGACTCCTGTCTCTGTAACCTTAACGCTCAACAGAGTTTCAGTCATGACTGCCTGTTCCTTTTTAAAGCCCTTTCATCCCTTTAGTATGGCATCATGGAACTTTTCATTCAATATTTTCACCCTTTTTTGAAAGAATAAAAAAGCCATTAGAGCAGAATGTGATATATAAGGAACTCTGTTACCACTTACATCTGTGAAGATTAAAAACATGAGACTAGCATCCCCTTTCATCTAAAAAGCGGAGAGAAGCTGTAATCACCTTTTTGTAAATAACCACAAGAATTCATGGAGACTCCTTCCTGGGCCTACAGTAAACATGCTGATCTGTGTTAACGATGCCCGTTGGTTGAGCACCTATCACTCATACATAAGGCATTGTGCTAACATTTTGCATTTATTAGCTCATATAATGCAACCACCCTGCGAGGCAGATGTTATTCCATTTCCTAAGATACAAGGCATGACGGAAGCTAACCAACTTGCTCTGGGTCAAAAGCGGGAAGTGGCTCTGAGGTTTCACACCCGCCTCTCCTACACCAGACGCCTTCTACTCGCTGGGCGGCATCTCCAGGCCACGGAAGCCACACCTTTGACCTCTCTCCTGTTTGCTGGCAGGGACCGAGCGGTCGCCTTTCTCATTCTCGGCTGCCCTGGGAGTTCACCTGGGCCACATCCTGGACTTGCTCATCCCGGACTTCCCATAACTTCTACCAGTGCCCTCCACACTGGTTGCTCACTACCCATTAGTGTGTCCTTCTCAGTTCAAGGATCGTGTTCTTGATGGGAAATATAGGTGCAAATCAGGGTTTAAAAAATTCTACTTCCACTTTTTCACTCATCAACCCTATAACAAATCTGAACTGTGAGCCCTTTTTCTTTCCTTTTTACCCTTTCTAGCTAACCCAAAAGCCCATTTGGTCATCTAATTAATATGCATTACAGAGAAAACTTGGTATAAGAAAAGCAACTTCATATATAGTTGGATTTGGTTTTTTCTATAATGGGTGGTAAAAATCACTATGAAGCATCCACCAAAAATCGTAAATATGTTAAATTTTGTTTAGCAATTGTAAAGTGGTTGGTATAATATTGTATGATTTCCTGTGTCAAAATTTGGGACCTGGGACCAGTAGAGGCAAAGATATGATCACAAGTGTCTGACATGAAAAAGAAGCTCAGACATTCAAAAGTGAGCAAGGAAAGGAGGACCTCACCCTGAGGCTGCTGCAGGGAGAGGGGACGCCACACTGGTGGTAAGAATCATTCCTTCAGCCAGATGAGTGGGTAAAGTAGCCATAATTAACCCATAATTATAAATGTACCACTTAAAACTCAGCCAGATAAAAGCCGAGTAGTAGTGAGACTATCAAGATATATTAGTGTTAATTAGGAATGACAGTACTTTTTTAAAATCTTGGCTATTTAATTTGACAAGTCATTGTTTGGCTTATTTGAAAAATTAACTGGATTTATTATATCTTCTCTCACAAAAATACTGATTTGAAGGTTTGATATAGCATCAGTTTAAAGTTTTTGGACATTAGTCCTAATTCTAGATTCATCATCAAGAAACTGTGTGACTCTAAATAACTAACTTTCCAGGAAGGTGTCAGGATATGGAGAATTGTGACTGAGTTTCTGATAGCTCTTTTCTTTGCTCAGATATGCACATATTTTATCTGAAAATGTGTATGTGTGCTCGCTACATGATGTCTATGACGCCACATAAACTAATTTTATTCTCCCTAGAAGAAGGCAGCGATGACCACAAGCAGACGGTATTAGCCAGTAGCCATTAGGTTTCGTTCAGATTCATTCGGCCAGGACATTGACGTAAGGGTTCAGGCCATGATCATCAGCTTTACTTTATAGAAATTCATTAGCCTGAAGTTCCCAGGTGTGAGCCCAGCACACTCAGGAACACCAGAGCTCCTTACGGGAACTATTTTTAGATTCTGTGAGGCAGCCGAGCTCGAGGGATTGACTCACTCCCAGCTCTACCCCCTACTGACCTCGAGCAATTAACTTGACTTTCGTGCCTCAGTTTCCTCATCTGCAAATCAGATAACGCCTCACCTGTGAGGCTTAACCACAGTCATTATCCACAAAATAGCCCAGTGCCTGCCATGTGAAAGCCCCCGTCATATCTGCAGGAGTCTGGAGGTTCTCCTGACGGCTGTGCGCACAATGACAACATCAGGTTTTAATTGCATAAGCAATCACTATGGAGATGGCATTGGCAAAGCTGCAGCTAATTGAGGGGGAGGAGGGATTAATTTCAGCAAGACTTGAGTGAAGGAAACAAGGGGCAGCTGCAATTAACCAGGGCAAGAATTGGTGCAGCTTGAGCTACATGGCACGTGGTACTGGGATTAAGAGAAATGGAAATGCTGAGGAGATACTAAGTGCAATCCACAGGCCTATGACTTGGCCCTGGTAATGGAAGGAAGGACTCGCACACACTCCCAGGTTCCAGGCCTGAGCTGCGGTCTCTAAGGCAGGATGTACAAGGATGGGCCAAAACCCCCAGCAGCTGCCTCCATCCTGAGGAAAGGTGCTTGCTCGGCCCAGGAGGAGCCGAGTGCAGGTGTGGACGCAGCCGAGGGGAGAGCAGCCGCAGCCGGGGAAGTAGATACGGGATCTGCTCGTGGGCCTTTTTCAATAACCAGACAGTCCGAGCTCTCCTGCTCTTCCCAGACCGGACCACATCACCGCGCCGTTGTGAGCAGTAAAGAGAAATCCTCCTGCACCTTGGAAGCTCATCACCAAGTTTGCTGCTGATGGAGACTTTCAAAGGTAGGAACCGTTCTCTAAGGTCTGGGTGAACACGGGCACGGGCCCCTGGGGCCGAATTCCCCATCCCGTCGCAGAACTGTCACGGCTAAGCCCTTCCTGCCTGTGGCTCCCGGGGACTTAATTTCCCAGGGGAACTATCGTGGTTATTCAGCTTGAAGACCCTGTAGGAAGAATTCCAGTTCTTTCTCTCTGGGGTCTGACAGAGCAAGCAAGCTGGAAGTAAACAGTCACTAAGGAGGGGCTAAGGAGAAATTAACTTCTAGCCAAATGTATGAACAATTCATGTGTAAGAAGAAGACACTGACTGGCCAAATCACTACAAAAATTATACCTGAGGGCAGTAGCACCGCCCTGGTGTGGCTCCTATGCACCCCGGTCTGGGTGAGGATGCACGACTCACGTCGGCTTGGCTGTCCCCGACCCGCAAAACTGCACATCACTGATGCACATTTGTGTGCGTGGTGACTGAATGCTGCTTCAGGCAGGGAGAGCACCGAGCTGGTCATTAGAAGTGGGGCCGAAGCCCAGGCCCCGTGCGGTGACCTCCACACATCTTTGTAGAATGCAGATCATACCTAAGAATGCGTTTAATAAAACTGTGCTCTTAAAAGTTATCCTTTTAAAGAGCCTTATAAAATAATCTTCCTGTCACTCAGAAATAACTTTTTTCTTTTCTTTTTTTTTTTTTTTGCTTTTGCTTCAGAATGCTCAACAGTCAACAATATGTTGGGGGGAAAAATCTTGTTCCTAATCATAAAAATAGTCTCCCAGCTACTAAATCCTTCTACAGCTGTACCTAAGTTACTGCGTGGACTTGCTTGAAGTATCACAGTAACCCCAGTCATACTGTAAGATGTTACCCTCTTCTTACTGAAGGGGAAATGGAGGCTTCTAAAGGCTAGGCAATCTGGCCAAGGTCATGTGACCAGTCTCTCGGACCCTCAGGTCTTAAGTTGCTTCAACAGCTAGTTGTTTTCAGATCTAAGATTGGGATCCGGAAGGAACTCCATTGAGTTAGGGAAGACAAAAATCAAACTGTGACCATCTTTCAGTGTCTCCGCATCAGAGCTGGGCAAGCCCACCACCCGGGGAGGGGTTATCCACCTCTTGTCCTGTTCCCTACAGTTTGCACTCATCATCTAAACCAGGACACACTTGCTACACGCTGATTCAGGACTAAGTCTTGTACATCTTTAAACATTGAGCAACAGCAGATTTCAAAAGACACTTAAGATGTATTGCAAAAATGTACAGCATTTATTCACATACAGACAAAAAGGCACAAATTCTACTAAATAGTTCCAACAAAAAAATACAGCTGTCCTCAACTAGTTTTATAAATACTTTCAAAAAGGGGGTAGAAATAAATACAGGATTGGGCCATGTCATATAAAATAGTCATCTCTACATATACTTTGTTTAATTTCTGATTTGTAACTCTTCATGCACCTTTTTTTTTCTTTTCAATTTTTAGCTGAATGGACACCAAGCTAGGCACATAGTGAAAAATCCTCTGTACAAGGTTACAAATGTAATGACAAGTTTGTCCATTTGAAAATAATTAAGATTTGTACACAACACATAGAACCCTTCATTGTGATTTTGTGTTTATAGCCTAACAAATGACATTCCAGGCAACTTTACAAAAGTTTAACTAGCCTACATTTTGACATAATACATTGATCATAATCAAAGATATTTCTTGGTCAGGGTGCACAAGGAAAGATAAAGCTTAAAATAAAAAAAAAAGAAAGAAAGAAAGAAAAAGAGCAAATGGTAGGTCCCACACTAAGAAGTGTACATGGGGCGGGGGTAGGGGTTGCTGCTGCTGGTGGCCACACAGACATCCCAGCAGGACAGAGAACTGACCTACACAGCTATCATTACACCGGAGACACCGTGCTCTAGCCATTTGCCTCTCAAAGCAGAAATTAAAAGTGGGCTTTTTATATTTTGTGTGTCTTCTTTTCCTTGGGCTATTTTTTATTTTTTTCGTTTTATGTTTTTGTTTTTTGTTTTGTGTGTTTTTTTTTTTGGTTCAGCATAACTTGAAACATTTGAAAGCTTTTCAACCTAAATGTGGGGGGGAAACAGGTAAGGCATTATTTTTGCACAAAACTAGCATTCCTAATAGTGCAAATGAATCTGTGAACCTCTTAAAATGGTGAGAGGTCATACGCTTACTAGAATTTAGGTTTTCTTTCTATGGCTTGACAAATCCACATCCTCGAACTCTCACCAGAGCTGTCACTGTAGTCCAAAAGTTACCGGGTAGAGTCCACCTTCTGTGCTCAGCAAAAGGTTTCTGCTCCTCTGCAAAGTCTGCCTTTTCAATTAGGCTATGAGTGAAAGTACAACTTGGATTTGTAAGAAACTTCTATCTGCAGCAACAGCTTATCTGGACAACAGTCTTTTTCAAAAGGAGCCTCTCAGCTCAAAAATAGTCCATCTAAACCTGGGTCATCCTTTCCCCTCTCCTGAATCAGCTACTACAATGTATTCAAAAAGCTTAAGACTTGGTCTGAGAATGTCATACATACAGTGGAGATGCATCCGATCTACTATTTGATCATCTGACAAAACTTGCATAGCAAGATGGAATTCAATAAGCCTTGTTTGGTGTTGACAATCCTCTGGAAGACTTGAAAGTGAACCGCAGGACTCAAACCATTATTCATCAAGTATCAGAATGTCCCTGCCACGTGGAAACAGATGGATAAATGAATCAGGAGTCTGAATACCGACACCAGCAAACTAAGGGGTGATTTAGGGGAAGCTGGGCTTGTTCCAAGTGCCCATAATTCTAAGTCTAATCGCTATTTAAACTTTCCTTCTCTGAAGTTTGATGCACAACTACGCTGAATTCCAAAGAAAATGAACAGGACCTTAACACTACCCATTGTCTTAACACAGATGCACCGCAGTCAGTGCGAAAACAGAACATTGTACCCAAATTAATGCTAAATTCATTATTGCTGATAACTTACGAGTTATTGCCATTTGCAATTAGGAAGTCCAAGTTACGAATCAGAGCCTAGAACTGACTCCAGAAAAAACCTACTACACTTAAAACTCTTTCCTGTAGAAACTTGGTCAATGGTAAGAGGTTATCACAACTTATTGCCTTTCTATTGTTTCTAAAATATAGCCTATTTCACGCTTTTTTTTTTCTTTTCTTTTTTTTTCTTTTTTTCTTTTCCTTTTTTCCTTGTTCTTAAGGAATCTGTTCCAGTTGGGGACCCTGGGAAGTATGAGTCACTGGAGTCTGAAAGTTCATCGCTTGAACGTGAATGACTACTGTACTGTTGGAGGCCAGCGGACCAGTGATTGCCAATGGCTTAGGGGACCCCGCCCAGGCTGGCCCACAGACGGCAGTTAGGGAAGAGAGTGTCTAGAGGACTGGTCAATGGGGCCTCAGCTGCCCTCTTCCACAGACAGAACTTCCCAGTGACCTCGCTCTGCACCAGGTCTCTCCATCCCGCTCCCTCCCAGGGCTGCAGGCCGAGGAGCCACATCCCCTCACATTCCAGCCCCCGAAGCTCCTCCAGGGGTGACCTTCAACACTTCTCCCATCTGGGACATTTGCACAGAAGCCCCCTCGAGCTCCTCGGAGCTGCTGCCTGCAGACTGCAATGCAACAAGAACATGGCTTCCAATCCGCCACCGTCCAGGAAATAAGTTACAGGCTAGCCAACGGTACGCGAGGGTGTCTAGAACCATATCTGACTCCGTGTAGTCGGGTGACCAAGAGTTTGTGCTTTGGGAAGAAAACAGAGCAATAAAAACTCAGGAGGCCTCCGTAGGCCTCTCCCTCTTTAAAAAATGCACTTCATTCATTCATTCTTAGCTTAGTGTTTAAGCTTCTAGTCTCCGCCGTGCCTTGCGGTCGCAACCTACGTGTTTCCTCAACCAGGTGCAAATAGCACACACTCCTCGCGGTTTATAAATGACTGGAAAAAAAAAAAAAAAAATCCATCTGAACGGCGAGTCAGTGTGTGCGCGGCTCGGGGCCAGGCATCAGGAGGCCAGGATGCTCCTGCGGATGAAGTCTGTCCTGCGGCCCATGGCGCCGCCCGCCGCGGGGATGCACTTCTTCTCCGAGGCCTCGCCCTCCGAGTCGCTCATCTCGCCGTCGGGGGCGTAGCCGTCGCTCTCGGGGTCGGCCCGCGGCTTGCTCTTGGCCCTCTCCCTGGCGGGCCCGCGGCCCAGGCCCAGGCAGGGGCAGGCGGCCCCGGGGGCGGGCGCCTCCTGCGGCGGCCGCTCCCCCTTCTTTGGGATCCGGAAGCCCCCCCAGTTCTTCCCGGGGCTGGCGGGCGTGGTAGGCACTTTGGCTGCGGGCGGGGGGTGGCTGCCCCGCGCCAGGGCGCCGTTGCACTTGGGCGGCCCCTCTCTCCGGGCGGCCCGGGGCGCGGGGTCCGGGTGCCGCGGGGGCGCGTCCGCGGCCCGGAGGGGCTTGTGTCGGAAAGGCCTGTCCCTCCCGTCCCCCTGGCCGGGGTCGCAGGGAAAGCGGGGGTCCCTCCTGCGCCCGGGGTCTGGCGCCAGCGCGCCGTTGCGCTGCGGGGCGGCCAGGAGCCGGGCGTCGGCGAAGGCCTTGTCGAAGCCCAGCCAGCCCTGCGGGGCGCCCGCCGCCCGGTGCGGGGCCTGGCCCGCGGCCCGCGGGTGCGGCTTCTTCAGGGCGCGGCCCAGGGAGGTGCCCATCTGCTTCCGGAAGAAGGCCGAGTGCCACTTCAGGTCCTCGATCTGGGGCGCGTCGGGGCCCACGGAGGGGCTGTTGAACAGAAGCATGCTCTCCAGGGAGGCGGCGGAGCAGGAGGGCGAAGGCACACCTGCGGGGGGGAAAGCAGAGAGAAAGGTTACAGCAGGAGCAAGTCCGAGGAGGCCAGCTCCAGACCCGCAGTGGGGCCCGCGCAATGCAAACGTCCCGCAGGCAACACAGGGCCGGGCTGCAGAACCGTCAGAGGAGAGGGGTCCGCCTGGGGAGCAGCCCTGGAGCTGCGGACGGCTAGCAGCTGCCTTTTCTGAAACAGCCAGAGCCACAGAGGAGCCCCTGAAGCAGCATCTTTCCAAGGAAGGCACGTCCTTCCACACCACAGCTGAGCTGACAAGGACCCCAGGGGAGGCGGGGCGGGGAGGGGTGTGGCGGGCCTGCCTCCCAGCAGGGCTAAGGCGAGAGGGAAGTGGGGGCCCCCAGGGCTGTGATGCGGGGAATGTGAGGAGCTGTGAGGTGAGTAAGGGAAGGTGTTTAAGCGCCTCCCAGACACAGAGCAAATGTTTTTTTAAATGTTTACTATCAGATGTAAAACCCACTTGTGGGATTAAACTGAAAATGTAACCCCACAGGAGATAAGTTAAACTGGTCTTTTTCAAACATTTTTCATGCCAATCACAGTAAGCGCTAAATTGCACCTAACTCAGGAAAAGCCTACTTTTCCTTAAGTCTTACTGTCCTTTAGCATCTGATGTGCCCTCTGACCTTTGCCGTTTCACTTGTTTTTGAAGCTAGTGATGAACTAACTACTCAGCTCTTCTCGCCACCCACGGAGCCCTGCCCCTGGGTCTGGGGAAGCTGGGTGAGCTCACAGCAAGGGCCTCAGAGCCGGTTCGGGCTTCTGTCCCCTGTGGCGTGAGAACCAGCAGGAAAGTGGGTCCCACCGGAGCCCCAGGCCTGAGCGCCCGAAGGAACCTACTGCTGAGCAGACACGGAGCAAGCGTGAACCGGAACAGAGCCAGCGACTCCAAACACAGACCGCCACCACGGGGAGGGGGGGGCATAATCTGCCGGCTTTCTCAAACATCAAAGGCTAGGGTCCACCTCCACGCCACACTGGTGGCTGTTTCTCACCTGCCGTGGGGAAAAAGCAAAGGGCGGGGGGTTCCTGACTCGGATTCTCTTTGACCTGGAATCGTGTCTCTCAAGTCTCCGATGCATGACCTCTGCAGGCGGCCCCTCCACTGGGGACTCTCACCCAGCAGAACAGCCCTCCTCCCCGTCCTCAGCCACTCACAGCCTGAGCCGTGGCCCCTGAATGACACGCCATGGGTGTCCGCGCTGCTCCGCCTGGAATCACAGGCCCAGAGCAGGCGAGGGGCGGCAGAGGCAGCGCCCGGCTGAGTCTAACACTGAGGAGGAGCGACACAGGCCCCGGGGGTGCCCCGTCCTGGCTGCGGCTCCCACAGGGACCACAGGCTGCGCCCAGCCCTTCCCGCCGGTGTGTGGGGGCCGGTGGGGTTCCTTGTCTGCAGGACTTGCGAGTGGAGGGATGCGTGACAGCTGTTACACACACAGGGTCTCCGCCACTCAGCCAAGGAAGAGCCTCAGCCGGGAAACGCAGAGAGCTGCCGGCAACACCATAAAAAAGGACTCGGTGAAACCCGGCGCACATGCTCTTTACAGCTCATTCCCTTTAAACAACAACTTAGCAAAAGTCCCAGGAAGGCCCAGCGCCCCCAGGCGCGGCCGCACTCCGCCCCGCCCAGCTCCAACGTCCTCAGAGGGGAAACCCGTGCGGAAACTCAGTGAACAGCCAGGAGTCCATTTTAAAGAATCTGAATCGAACTGCTGTCACTTGTGACACCCTACTAAAAATTCTCATTTTAAAAGTCTGAGGATACTAGCTTGATACATTCCTGGAGGGAAAAAAAAATCTAAGATAATATTATTAGTAAATCAATGCTATTAAAAGTATATATTACTTCAAGAATGTCACTTAACACTCCGTAGGCTTTCTTCTCTTTCTTCCACTGACCACTCCACAGGAAGTCCTCCCTTCACGCCAACAGGCTCGGCGATGTCCCGAGAACGGGCGCGTGGGAACCCAGCTTCCCAGAGGCCAACAGGGAGGAACAAGGAGGCGTTCCCACGGCCTCTCCTCACATCCTAAGGAAACACTCTGTACCTCTGGTCACCTTGATCTGGTTGGTTTGGGGTAAATCAGAATTCGAATTTCACCACTCTAGGGTGTAACAACCTTGTTTCCACGTGTCGGAATAATCTACATCGAGCCAGCCGCGACTCAGCGCAAAGCAAGTATTTCAGATGTTGCCGCTCTAACTTCAAAGGGCAGACAGGCACAGAGATGAGACGAGGCAAGCTCCCCTCAGAGCTGCCTGTGCCCGCAGTCTGCGATGCTGCCTGACCCACGCTCGGCGCATCGCCTTTTCTGAAAGCCGCCCAACCTGCTTCCCTGCGTTGATGCGCGCAGACCGTTAGCGCCAAAAGGCAGCTTTGGTTCCGGACCCGGCCTCTTCTGCAAGCCCACAGAGTCCCAGGGAAGTTACACGGCGGCCCAACAACCGTGTATTTGATCTCCAATGATTGCCGTGGTTTTTCCTTTCCCCTCTGGTTACCCAGAGCCGTGTTAACCTGAAGGCACCAAATGCATAAATACTTGGTGCTGAGTCTCCAAAAGATGCAAATTCCCCCTACACCAGTGGTCGGCAAACCGAGGCTCGCAAGCCACATGCGGCTCTTTGGCCCCTTGAGTGTGGCTCTTCCACAAAATACCACGTGCCGGCGCGCAGGAACAGTGCGATCGAAACTTCGTGGCCCATGCGCAGCAGTCTGTTTTCGGCCTGGGCGACTCTATTCTGAAGAAGTGGTTCTAACGCCGAGCCACACTCAAGGGGCCAAAGAGCCGCGTGCGGCTCCCGAGCCGCGGTTTGCCAACCACTGCCCTACACCAAAAAAGTCCACTGGGAATGTTCTCTAAACAGACATATGCCTCGAGCGCGGTCTTAAGATACACTGAGCGTATGCTTACAGGCAGGTGCCAGGCTAGGTAACCCCCTATCTTTTTAGGTCTCCCCAGGATGCCTTACGGTTGATCAAGTGCTTTGCAATAAAGAAGTTACTCTTTCATTTGAGCCTTTGAAAACAGTTCCCGGGCGGTAGCTGGCGGCACCACCACCCTCAAGTTCCATCTGAGCAAACAGGGCGGCTAGGAGAACTGGAGACCCGCTTGGGATTGGCCCAGACGTAGAGGATCAAGGATGCGGCCCAAATCCTTAGCCCTTCCCCCTGCGCCCCGGGCCTCAGATGCTCAGAGATTTCCTGTAGTCGGCAAGCCTGTGCTTCTGAGGTTATCCTGTCGGGTACAAGGAAAGGAAAGGAGCTACTCTTGCTTTCCTCAGCAGAGCGTGAGGCCTGCGCCCCGCCTGCCGCCGGAGCTGCGAGGCTGATGCATACCTGAAACTCTTTCTTGCTCCAAGAGCTTAGTGTAAAGATTGAATATCTGTTCCTGGACTTTGCACACAGATCGCTTAATCTTTTCCCTGCGGGTCACCATGTAAGTGAGGTTCCGAACCTAGAATGTAGAGAATAAAGATTCTAAGTAAGCAATGCATTGTAACAGTACTTTGGTGGTTGTTCTGTTTTTGGTTTTTTGTTTTTTTTTACCTGAGAGAAAATTGTCCTACTAGGGCCTTGAGTGACATCTGAAATCAAAATGTACTTTGAATGTGTTATCCAATCTCTTATCTCGTTGGGGCTGCTAACAAGGCTTCCACACACGCCCCTCCACACAGGATGAGATGGGAGAGGAGCTCCTACCGATCGCCCCAAAGTCCCGCCGCCTCCACCACACCCGCCTTAGACTCATCGCTACGCCACCCCCAAGGACCTGCCCCAGCACCTGCAGGCGAAAGGCTTTTAGAGAGATCAGAAGCCCCTGCGCTGCACTCTGCCCAGCACCTTCTGAAAGGGAAGTGAGGTCAGCACAGGGTCAAGGGCAATCAGAAGCGAAGCCCATCCCCTGCACAAGGCTCACTAGGTGAACGCCTCGGTCAGCTGGCACTGAGCCACAGTTCCACTGTGCCTGACGGCCCACCCCTGGGGATCACGTGCACACACTCGAAACTTGTAACTAACCAACACAGACTCAGTCCTAAGCCAACCTGGGATCAGTCAACACAGAAACAGAACTTAAAAGATTTGTCAATAAAACCCCTCCAATCCTCAGTCCTAAGACCTATTGGTAAACCTAACCAGACTCCAGGGGCCTGAATGCACAGATCTCAAAACGCAGCAGAGGAGATGCTAGCACACGGTCCGGCCTCCTGCAGGACGTGGACGAGATGTCCCCAATCCTCCCTGGCAGCGGTGAGCAGTGACTCCTGTTCCCCATCAGCTCCCAACTCCCCTCAAAACCTTATGCTTGGCAATCCCTTCCCCCGCCGCCTGCCTTGAAACAGAAGAGGTCAAAGGTCCTCGCCCTCTGCGGTTCGCAGTGAGGATGAGGACCAGCCATGCACACAGGACTGCACTGGCTCCTGCAGACACCGCCCCTGTGTCTTCAGTCCATCCCGAGCCCCGTTGGGTTCCAAGGGAGAGGACATGACTCTCAGAGGGGCAGCTCTCTGGCTCCTACGTTTACATCCACGTGTAACGTATTTAGCATCTTCCTAACACTTTCCTTCACTGAAAAAGAATATAAATCTTAACAAGTCTCGTTCCCTGAGTAAATAGTTTGGTTCCTCTCACTTCATCTCACAGCCTCAGACCCCAGGCCAGGAAGTAGGTGTCCTTTATAAAACCCTGACCCACTGGGGACAGAGGTGGCTACCAGGCTATTCTCGTTCATGAGCAATCTTCCACCCAGGGGAGATTAGAGAGGAAGCTCAAAGAGGAAGAGGCAAGACCTAGATAGAGGTCACAGATTCAAAACCCTTTGCAAAACAAGCAGGAGGAATCTGGCCTCCGGAAGTGGGAATTACTTCTGGCTCTGGGGACAGAGAGGCGGCTCTTCTGTTCCAGCTGGATGCACGGCAGAGACACATCTCTTTCTTAAAATTACCCACAGAAACAGAGGCCTGGGGAGCCAGAGACCGGGACATTGGGTATTTATTCAAATTTAATTTCAAGGGCTTCAGCCACTCCCCCGGGAAGCCTCCATCTGGCTGCTAATGGGGAACTCCCCGTCTCTTCCCCACAACCTCTGATGAGAAACATCCAACTGTAACCCCAAGAGGCAAAGGCCCAGGTTCACTGTCAGTTGGGATGAATCGGCCGCTGAAGGCCAGGCTATTTAGAATAGTGAGCAGCCTAAACGGTACCCCCTGGTGCACACACACACTCCTCACAGGACGGGTGCACCAGCGGCCCCCGTGTGTAGTGCTGAGCGGAGGCTCTGCCCTGAAAGCAGACCCTGCCTGGCCCTTCCTGCACACCCCCCCCAAACAGGCCAGCAGGGAGGTACCCCGAAACACCAGCTCACGGTACAGCCTCACACCACGTGACACCTGAGTGAGGTTTTCATCAAATGCAGTGTTTGCAGGCCCCAGCAGGGTAGCTCAGTTGGTTACAGAGCACCACCCCGGTTCACCAAGGCTGCAGGTTCAATCCCGTCAGGGCATTGAAGAATCAACTAATACATGCATGAAAAGGCGGGACAAATCGATATTTTTTTCTCTCTCTAAAATCAGTGTATATATGTGTATGTTTCCCTAGACAGAATGCTGTCCCCTCACCCCAGAATTCTGGAGTCAGAAGTGGGGTCCAAAAACTGGCCTTTCAGGTTTCCAGGTAATGCTGCTGGCTGGGGACCATCCTGAGAACCACTGCCCTCAGGAGCCCGAGTGCTCTCAGGGCTTTCTTGAATCCCAGGCACTGCCTGCCACACCAAAGCCGGACATGCCTCTTGTTCAGGGATAATGGCGGCTCCAGTTTCACAGGGGGCCGTGCCACTGGGCACTGAGTGGACCGGCCCAAGAACCAGCCTCTCCTGACACAGAGGCAGCGTGTCTGTCTCAGCAGGCACTCTGCCGCCTCTCGCAGCAAACCCCATTGAGGGGGAAGGATCCCTCGGGAGGGGAGGGGCCTGGGGGCCTTGCTGTCAGCAGCCGGCACTCATCAGCAATCATGTCTTCTTAAAGGTGTGGGTCCCCAGCCCCTCCTGAAAGCCATCCCTATCCTTTCTGGTCCGGACCGGGTACCAGGCGTGCAACGCCTCCAGCTGTCTTTGCAGGGAAGAGCAGTCGCCATTATCAGGTGTCAGCGGTTTGCATTTCTAATGAAGGCTGCTCAGGGGTCAGTGTGGGACTGACCATGAACCCCAATTGTCCCGGGTGGCACCTGATCCTGTGTGCCTGCTATGATGTTCTACTGTGTGAAGTAGGCAGAACAAAGAGAGCATACGTTATGATTTGTTCTGATGAGCCTCTGGCCTGATATACTTCTTGTTTATGATTGCAAAGAGCCCTGGACTCTCTGGGGCATGACAAAGGTTCAATCTTCTAAAGCCCCACCATCACAGGCCTCATGGCACATTGTGGAGAATGTATTTTTCATTACAATAAGCCCGTTTTAAACTGGCACTAAATACCCTAAAATCTGTTAAGCTCTTTATTAAAGTAAATGTAAGTAATGCCACACACACACACACAGAAATCCTGATTTATTCCCTGTTTCTCATACATAATTGGCATCATTCTACTTAAAAAGCAACAGTGATGACTCCAAAAAGATGTTTAGAATTTAATTATAAGTCCGTGTTAATCTGAGTAACTTAAGCACAGAAAAGAGTTAGTACACCACAAACATTTTCTACACTTTTATTTTGTGGTGATTGTGAGACAAACACAGTCCAAACATCAGACTTCTCGTCCTCCCTCCTGAGGACTATCTGACTCCGGGCTCGTGCGCCCAGGACAGCGGCCGTCACGTACTGGCTCCTCGCCAGGGTTCCAGCTTATCCCTCAGAATACCCTTTCTCAAATTAACAAAAAACGCCACACATCCATGTGGTTGGAGGTGAGGTCTTCTGCACACTCACCACCAGGGGGCGTGTGGGAGCACGAGAGCCCCAGCCCTCCCCCCTCCCTGCTGGCCTCACCTGACCCCAATCCTAACCTGCTCCAGGAAGGAGTGTCACCAGCTGGCCCTGGGTCGTGTGCAGACCAGGCCTCCAATGACCACTTAAAAACACCTGCACGCCGATGCCACCTCTCCCAGGGCCAGGCAGGTCCCTTTGGGAGATCTGCATCTTTTGGTTCATTCGTCCATTCGCCCTACGCTTGGCCTACACTCTCATTTCCCATAGTCTCTGAGGCAGAGGCTCCCAGGCAGGTGAATCACTTCCTGCTGGGGGCTCAGGGAGGTGCGTTAACTGTTCCAGGCCTGGCCGTGGTGCAGGCTGCTTCAGGCCAGAAGCAGAGTCCAGCTGTGCGCTAATGAATTTAATCAGCCGGGAGCTGCCACAGAAGGTGCTCTAAGATGCATCTCCAATTAGCAAGCCTCAGTCAGAAGCTACCTACTGGGAGCAGGAGGCCCTGGGGGGAGACCGCCCTCCTAATTATATCTGTGCAGGAGGGAAGCCCACCTGGGACTCCCCGTAACGTAACGGTAAGGGTGGAGGCACAAAGCAGCAACAGCTGAAGGAAGCGGCCATGGCCCCAGGCAGCCCACAGCCGCCTCACCAGCAATGCGCAGCGATACTGTGCGTGCTGAGCGGGACGGGATCCCCACAACCACACAGGACACACCACAGACACACGTGACACGGACACACACATGCACACGTGATATATACACACAGCCTCGGGGATGACGTAGCACCTCACTGCCAGGAGGACCTGTGGCAGACACGCGTGTGTAAGTGCTCGCACACGCGCCAGCACCCACAACCTGCCCTGCCCCTCAGCACAGGGCGCCCACGAGCCAGCCAGGAATGGGGGGGCAGAGGCAGCACCCCCCACTCCTCTCAGAGCCACGTGACCAGCACCTGGTGTGCCTCAGGCTGAACAAGAGATCTTACCCCCCTGCCTGCACCACCGTTCGGCAAGTCTAACTGGTGTCCTAACCGTTTGCAAACTATTCTGGGCCAATCCCTGGGTCGTTTTCCTGGGGCTCAGATCACTCTAGCTCTAGAATGGAGGGGACACACACCCCATTGGATCTTGCAGAAGAACAATACTGGGATTAACGGGGAAATATTTAAAAGGAGGTCACAGAGAAGCCCCGTGTGAGCTTCCCAGCCCGGGGACACTACACGGACACACCCCCATGCTGCAGTGTGTACAGGGTCTGAGCGAGCGACCGGCCGCCACGCTGGCTGCGCAAGCGCGGCCTCTGAGCAGTCCTCTTGGCTAAGTCACTACAAGGTGTCAGTGTCAATCATTACCCTCTCCAGGTCCTGCCGCAGGTGCGTGAACAGCTGCAGCCGCCTAAACAAGACATCCTGCTCCCGCTTGGCCAGATTGTCCTCCTCGTCTCTCTTTGGGGTGATGAGCGGCTTGTTGAAGTTGACCTTCCTCTTCAGCTTCCAGTACTGGTACAGGAAGTCCACCACCTCCTCGGGCAGCCGCAGGGCCCTGGCCACGTCCAGCAGGTTGACGAAGGTGTAGAAGGCGTCCTCCAGCTGCTGCAGCTTCTGCTTCCGGACGCTCCCGCGGTGGGCCTCCTCCTGCTTCTGCTCCAGGCTGGCGAAGGGCTCCAGCGGGCTCCGGGGGGAGCGCTCGGGGCCCCCGTTCTCCTGGGCGGCCCCCGCCGCCAGGCTCCCCTCGGCTTTCCTGTGGGAGCTGTGCTTGGGGCAGTAGGACTTGAACTTGACCTCATCGTTCTCCGCCAGGATGGTCTTCATCTCCAGGCCCCGGTCGAAGGCGCAGGTCACGTGGAAGGCCGTGCGGCAGTTCTTCACGGAGCACTGGCGAGGAAAGGAGGGGACCGTTAGGCGGGCCGTGGCTGACGCCCCTCGGTGCCGGGCCCCGGCGCCCGGCAGAGCTGCGCCCGGCGTGGCCGTGACAAAGCCCCGGCGTTACCGGCACACTAACCCCGGGGTGTGTGAAACAAGGGAAGGCCGGGGGGTTCAGGAAACTTCAGAGGGAAGGTTTCATGGACCAACCCTGCCTCTCGGACGAGCCCTGTGGCCCAGGGTCCGGGGCAGACCGCCTGCACGGGGCCTGTGGCCTGAGCGGGGCTGGCGCTCACGCTCCACGCCAGAGAACGTGCGCTCCCTGGCAGGGTGCCCGCAGAAGCTCCGCTGTGCTTTCTCTCTGGGTCTGAGCTCTTTCGTGTTTGTGTAAAAGGCCGGACGACAGGAATCTCCCGAGAGGAGTGACAACCAGTCGGAGGTTCTCCGGGAACCTGAGTGCTCGCCTCACCCCGGCCAGCGGAGCCCAGCACAGCGGGACATTCCCTCCCAGCCCGCCGCTCCAGATGAGGCAGGTGAACACCAACTCCCACAGAGAAAGAGGAGCGGGAGGCAAGGAAAGCCCAGCCCGGGGAGGTCGGGACCAGTGTCCACACCCGTTGGGACCCTCGCCCGATGCTCCTGGGGCAGTGGAAGTGGCACTAGACACATGCCCTGCCTGGCGGTGCTGGCTGCTCCCAGCAGCCCCCGGGACTGGCTGTGGTGGTAGAGAACCGCAAGGGGCTGACCCCCGGGTCACGAGGAAGCCTGGAGGCCAGGCGTCATGGCTGCACCCCCTCCCGGGAGCCTCCGGTTCACCCCAGCATCAGGGCTGCAATCTGCAGCTCAGAGGGCTGGCGGCCTGGCAGGAGGGCTCCCGTCTGATGTCACAGGATGAACCCCTGGAGGAGGCTTCTGGTGAAGACTGAAGCCAGTCTCTTAGAAGCACCTGTGCCGCGTGAGGCCACGGGACCTGGGCTCGCTGGGGCTGCGGGAAGCAGAACCCGGGCCCCGGGCCAGCTGAAAAGCTGAATTACACTCATTGAGCGGCCAGAACTGGGACCACGGAGGGCAGAGGATGGCGCTGGGGCTCCTCCCCCATCATGGCAGCATGTAACAGGTCATGCCGTTACAGGTCAGCATGTAACTCACTGCCACTCGGGATTTCTCCCGTTATTACACCCACAAGTACGGAAAACCCAGCTCCCTCCACCACTCCCTCCTTACCAACACTTAACAGCCAAATAAGAGAAATCTGTCTGTAACTTTACCTATAAACAACCTCAGTTCCCGGGAACGTGTGAAATCGGCAGGACACGCGCACACACCTGGCCGCCACCAGCAGAGCCCGGAGGAGGGCTCCCCCCGGGCGCAGGCAGCGCAGCCAGGGGCGGGGCGCGGAGGCCGGGCTCGCCTGGGCCTGGGTCTGGGCCTGGGCCTGGGTCTGGCTCACACCGCCCTGAGCCCAGGCGCCGCCGCGGAGGAGGGCGCTGCCGCGCAGGATTTACACAGGACTCTGTAAGGACGCCAAGCAGCCTTCCTGTGGGTTTTCCGATTCAGGTTGACTCAGCAAACAGATGTTACAGAACCGTAAACCACAGCCCTCACAGCTGCAGACATTCCGGGGAGGAATTCTTTAATAACATCGGCCCACTCTGTGCAGATATGAGAAATCACCGGCCTTCCTCGGCCTCTTCTCTTCCAAGTGAACGTTCGGGGAAAAGAGGTCAACGGCCACAAAAATCACCCGATTATCTCTCTTTGAAAGAGAGACAGAGACCGCTGCCTCCTGTGCGGACCGGGATGGGAGCTGGGGAGGGCACAGACCAGGCCTCACGGGGACTCACGGGGGTAACTGGGAAGATTTCCATCTTCCTGGGTTTGCAAAGCTTGTTCCTGCAAGTTCTCTCTCTCTCTCTCTCTCTCTCTCTCTCTCTCTCTCTCTCTCTCACACACACACACACACACACACACACTAATGCGTGTTTTTTTTGTAACTCCAGGCTCTTTGCCATGTGTTAGTTTTAAGCAGATTCTATTCGAATACACAACTCTGCACTGCTTTCAAGGTCTGCAGACCGATCCCACTAGCTGGCTCATGCCTCACCCTCTGAATATTTCTGTTCCATTCTGGATTCTCAGACACCAGTATAGAATGACAAATTTTTAAAACCACCAGTCAGTGGGTACCGTAACGAAAGAAATATTTATCAGCCATATACAAATCGGTTTTGCCAAATGAGGTCATTTTCTTAAAACCCATGACTGGCAGCTGGACCGAGCTCCTGGAGTGTGCGCCTGCTCGGAGTGTGACGGGGACCGAGGGGAGGCCGAGGGGAAGCCCTGGCCCTGAGCTGGCCACACGCGGCGTCTGCAGGCGCAGGGACAGCACTGCAGACCTCGAGTCCTGACTGTGGAGATGCCAATAACCTAAGGCCCAGAAATTAACTTCAACTAGTTTTAGACAACATGAAAAAGGATAGCTGTATGTTCTCTCCTTAACTCTATCTACCTGTAGATTTACACTTGTTGGTGTGCGGACAAAGAAGCCAGGTTTACATAAAAGCCACAGTGCGTGCGCACGGTGCCAGAGAACCAGGCAGCCAGGCTGCGTTCGGTGCAGCACCGCGGGGTGTCCCTCAGCCAGCTATGCCAGCTGCTGCCTCGTCTCACCTGAGACATGACCCTGCACACCTGGGAAGCCAGCAGCGTCAGGGCAGCTGGAGGCGGGTCACCTGCTCAGCCCGCAAACAGGTAAGAGGGTGGCCAGCCCTCCAGCGCCAAGGCTGGCTCTTCCCCGGAGGCGGCTGCCAGGCTGGGAGCAGGGAGGGTGCCCGCAGACAAACTGACCGTCCTCACTGCTCAGACGGAGCCCAAGTGGCCCTGTGCCGGCCAAGCTGGCGTTCTGCTTACACAGAACACAATCTACCCACATCACAGGACCAGACCAGCCCTAGCCTCCCCATAAGAGCGTGAGACCCCCATCCTGCTTCCTGAATTCACCTGCAATTTCCAGAGTTCACAGACACCGCTCCCCCCCAAACTCCAGCCTGCTCCCTGCAACACAGGGAAGGAGAAGAAGCCGCTGGGGCTAGGCCATACCTGTATGGAGGCCCCAAACTTCTCGTTGCAGAGGCTGCACACCAGCGCCCACCGACTGCTGGGGATGTGAGACACCTTGGTGATGGGCTCCATCTTCTCGGGGCTGCCGA
This sequence comes from Pipistrellus hanaki, assembly GCF_964339955.1. Classification (NCBI taxonomy): domain Eukaryota; kingdom Metazoa; phylum Chordata; class Mammalia; order Chiroptera; family Vespertilionidae; genus Pipistrellus; species Pipistrellus hanaki. Next base: position 38,954,521 of record NC_140507.1, on the reverse strand, counting down.
TGCTCACCTAGGGCCCGAGGAACAGCGAGAGTGCACTGAGGCCGTCAGACAGACCAAGGCTGGGCGCGGGTGGCAGAACCTGAGAGATGTGCTACTTCCCGTGCTCCCCCTCCCCTTCTCCGCCAGACAGGGGCCAGGGGCACTCGACCTCCTAGGAGGGGCACATCAGGACAGCTCAGGGGACAGTTCGGGGGCAGGAGAGCCCAGAGCCCAGAGTCCATTCCCTCCACCCTGAGCACCTGGGGGCCATGTGACTCGGGAGCGCCTGTTCCCAGAACTCCCAGATAACCGGGGTGCCCGTCTCAGCGCCCCCCACAGCGGGCCCACCCGACGCGGTCAGGGCTGGAGGTGGAGCACGTCTACACAGACGGACTTCAGCGTCTGTCTCACTAAAGAGAACCATCCTCTTCCGACTGGAAAGGCTGCTACATGGTGGAAAACTACCAAGACACACTGGCTCCTTGGCACGGGGCCTGGGTCGCTGAACCGGGTCCCCGTTAATAGCAAACCACGCGGCCTGGCGCTGCCGGCACCCGAGGCATGAAGCCGCAGCCCCAGCCGTCCCCAGATAATCGCCCTCCGGAGGGAAATGCACCAGGAATCACACACCAAAAACGCTGAAATTTGAATCGAAAATGATATTCTCCACAGTGAACCATGCAAATTAAATTAGTCAAGGTCTGGGACTGGAAATAAATTACACCAGACCTGAAATTAAAAAGGTTGAGGCTAAGGGAGAACTCCCATAAAAGTCACAGAAACAGGACCCAGAGCCGTGGCTCCTCAGCGTGCTGCCGTCCCGTGGACCGGCGCCAGGCGCAGTCCCGGGGGAAGGGCTGGGCGTCCGGGCCACCGCCCACAAGCTGCAGGGCTGCCCCGGGGCCCTGGCCCAGTGGGAGGCCTAGCTGTGACGGACACCCGAACCGAAGCCTGACCACCACCCCACGCACTGCTGCCTGGGTTAGTACGGCCACAGTGTGTCCCCCCTGGCTAGAAGGAGGTGCGGGGAGATTCAGGTGATGGGGGGGGGGGGGGGGGGAGAAACAAACGGGTGGCACTAAAAAGGTGTCCTTTTCCTCATCGGATACCACCTGGCCTGTTTGTGACCGGCCCCCTCCTCCACCCCGGCCAAAAGGCAGAGCCCCCGTGAGACCACACTCACCTCGGGGATCCACAGGGCACAGCTGACGTGGACCCACTTGGTCCCGCTGCGGGTGGGCTTCATGGCTCCGCCTTTCTTGGGGCACAGCAAGCACTTGGGCTGCACCCCCAGGGCACACGTCCGGCACAGCCAGCTGCCCTCGGGCACCTTGAGGATTCCGTAGCAGGCCTGTGAGGCCAGCGCCCCCGGGGAAAGGAGAAGAGAGAGAGAGAGAGAAAAGGATTCGTTTTTCCCATGATACCTGTTACTCTTACAACACCCAGAAGGTTTATATCAGGACAAGTGGCTAAACAGAAGCACTGCTCTGCCCACCACACAGGGTTCCTCTCCCTCCAGGTCAGAGCCGGATGGTGTGTGATGTCTGTGGGTGCAGTACGACGTGCTCACCGCCAGGTGACTCTGAACTCTCCCCGAGGACAGTCAGGTCCGGGAGGAGTCTGCTCTGCTGTGTGGCCAGGGCCACCACGGGCCCCCCAGCTCTGAACCCGGAGCCGCAGATCCTCAGGGCAGAGCTCGGGGTGAAACAGGGGGAGCTGCCCCCGGCTTCCTGGCGTGGGTGGGACTCAAAGTGAGAAAACAACACAGGGCACCCAGGAGCCTCCCGAAGCGATGAAACGCGCTGACCATGGAACACCAGCTAAGGAGCATCCATCCTCGTCCCCCGGGCTCAGACGCTACCGGCCGATCCCAACACTCTCCCAAGTGGACCCGCGGGCCCAGAAAGGTGAGACTTTCTAGACCCAGAGGATCTGGTCTTTTTAACTGACACTTAGAGCAAAACCTGTTCTGCACAAGAAAGCCAATCGCAGAAATCAAGGCTTTTTACCAGCAAAGTCGCCAAGATGGCTCAAAGCTAGAAAAGGCAGCGTGTTAAACAAGTGAGGAAACAAAACCATGATGGTAGCAGGTCCAGAGCCTCTCAACACCACTGCCAGCCGCTGTCCTCAGATGACCCGGGAGTCAGGAAGTCGGGAGCCAGTCGCGGGCTCCAGCCTCCAGACAGGAAAGCAGCCCAGTGCCGTCTGCGAGCGCAGGACGCAGAGAGGAAACCGCAGGGATGAGAGCGGGCGGAGGCAGCAGCCAGACTGAGCTCAGGGCGCGATGTCAGCGCCATGAATGAGCCACTGTCAACACAGGCTGCCGGGAAACAACTTTAAATAGAGTGAAATGACACCAGTAAGGTTTCCAGCACCCAAAGGTTCCTATCAGGCATTCTAGAGGAAGTCACATTTGAAAAGATAACTTTTTTTTTTTACTAGAAAAGTAAGTCTAAACAAAATTAAAAGATTAAATAAAATATGCCTTTAAGTCAAGCCCTGAAGAATGCCTCAAAGGATAAATGAACCACAAGGAAAAGCTAAGGAAAGACACAGCATGGTGATGGCAGGAGGAACAAGACCAGGAGAGGGGGGTGGCTGGGGGCCCGGACACCCCAACTTCCAGCTCCAATGGCCACTAACCCACAGGGACCCTGAGCAACCCCCCTGATATCAGTCACTTATCTATGAAATGGGGTTTGAGAGCTTCCAAGCAGAACCCCCTTTTTTTTTTTCCAAACAAACAGGGGCAAACTAAGTAAAATAGGAAAAAAGCCTGAAAAGTCATCCAGGTTAACAGCACCAGCAACAAAAACAACGATGGCAGTCACAGTGCTCCCGGTCTTGTCACAAGGAGACCCTACAAGGAGTCCCGGTCTCCCCAGGAAGTTCCCCCAACGACGGGCAGCCCAGGGCTGCGGGCGGCTCCGGCGGCCGCAGGGAGAGACCATGCCGCTCTCGGGAGGAGCGGGACAGGACACGGCAGGCCAGGCTGAAGGCAGAGGGGAGGCCAAGAGGCAGCACATCGTTCAGAAAACAATGACCCAAGAAGTCCCAGAGCAAACCTGACTCTTCTACCAAGAAGTCGCTGAGCAATCTCCACCGTCTAAGTTGATGTCGGCATAAACAGGTGAATTCAAAGAAAGGACCTCAGTGTAGCCTTTTAAATCCTAACAGTGTACGTGAGTCCCCACAGAAATCCGAGTCACTGCGTGACTGCATTAAAAGTAAGTAAGAGAGGTGAGAAAGCCTGGGGTTGGCCCAGTGTCCACCCTTACGGACACCTCCAGGTTACTTTTCATAGAAGGCAGCGAGCGACCACCAAACCCTCCCGGAATCCATCAGGGAGGACAGGAAATCCATTTCCAGGAAAGGGAACTCCTTCCTCTTCTTAACAGCTCAGTTTGCACACGAACACATCTGCAAGTGTTATGGGTTAAACCGTATCCCAAAAAGAGATGCCCAAGTCCTAACCCAGTGCCTCGGAAGGCAGCCTTATTTGGAAACAGGGGCATCGCAGATGTGGCCAGTTAAGAGGAGGTCACGCTGGGGGAGGGTGGGCCTTGAATGCCACAGGACAGGTGGCCCTGTGAGAAGATGTCAGGTGTGCAGACACCCACAGGAGGACCCACCTGGCGAAGGCAGGGACACCTGTGCAGCTGCAAGTCCGGGAGCACCAATGATGGTCAGCAAACCACACAACACTGGGAGAGTGGGAGCAGGGGAGCCTCAGGCGATGGCCCTGCCCACACCTGGCTTTCAGACTTCTAGTCTCCAGAGCAGCAAGACAAGCTTCTGTACGTAAGCCACGCAGTTTGTGGCTCTTCGTTATGACAGTCTGGAGGAAACCAGTCCAGCTAACTACCCACCTTTTCAGTGTTCTTAATACCTGAACTCAGGTGCTGGCGCCGGGCAAAGGGGCACGTATATTCTTTCTAAGGGAACCTGACCTCCATGGGCAGGACTAAGACCATGTAAAGGAGAGAGTCTCACAAAGGAGTCTATGCGTCCGGTTGTAAATGCATAAGAGATACTTCAAACACGAAGGACCGCGTAGGGACAGCGAGATGCCGGGACTCCCTCGGGGTCTGGAGGGAGACCCAGCCTCTCTGGGCGCCCCGGGGGCGGACGGGCGCAGGCCCGGTGTGTGTCTGGGCCTCGCCTGCTGCCCACATACCTGGTGCACGCAGATGTTGCATTTGTCACAGAACACCATCTCGTTGCCGTCCTCGCCGTCGGGCGACTGGCAGACGTCGCACACCACGTCCTCGTCGTACTCGATGCCCAGGCCCTCCTCCGTCTCGATGGCGTGGTTCATGTTGTCGGAGCAGCGCTGCTCGAACTCCTCCAGGACCCTCTCCATGGTGCCCTCGTCCAGCTCCGGCATGCCTGCGGGCGCAGAGCCGCCTCGGTAACCCCGCCACCGGCATCACCGGGCACCGTGTGTTTGCACGTGTGAGCGATGGGCAGTGAACACATAATGTGATAAGTAAATCCATCCTGAGCGACCGCACGTTCTCTAGTGCGTGCCCTCAGACCCTTCCACGGGAGACGCTGTGTTGCAAGTAGAAAACACGAGATAAACCCCCAAAGGGAGCGAGGCTGTTCAAGGCACTGTCGTTCAATAGCCATGTCATTGCAATGCTACACGTCAACCACCATGGCAGTGGCTCAGAAGCCCTGGCCTGACCCTGGGTTGCGGGTTGGGTGTTTGTTTGAAAACTTTCCTTCCTTACTACTTGTGACGGTGCCCTGACAGCAGGTTCCTCCGTGAGCACTGGATGCTCTCATCCGGTTCATCCCTCTGCACCCTCTGAACTGACTACACCGAGAGGCTCAGTGAATCAGACACACGAGCGGCCAAAACACAAGGACTGTGGGCAGCCCAGGAGACGGCTCGTTGTGGATCAAACTGCATTCTTAGGCAAGAAGGATCCAAAATACATCCCCAGTGGTTCTCGTGGTTATGGCCAGTGGTGGGATGAGCCTTCTATTTTCTTCCACGTGTGGATATAGTCCAAACTTCCTACCATGAAAACACTCACGCAGACGGGAAAAAATAGGCTGCAAATGCTATTCAGACAGAACACTGAAGCAGCAAGAAACAACAGAAATGTCATTAGAGCCAACCACAACTTCTGTGCACTATCGCAAGTTTAAAGCCATCAAATTAACACTTCTTGGGTTTTTATGAAAATCTGAGAACCACCAGGATAGAGCTGACGGTGTGATAAGCCCTAAACGGTTATTAAAAAAAAAAAGCACCTACCATCGCAAACCCTATTTAACTCTGAGACAGTCTCTGCGCGGCCAGGCGCTCCCAGTATGCAGTTCTAAAAACACCACTGGTTTTGAAAATACAATCCGATGCCCTGTAATTAATTCTCGCCATTAAAAAGACTAATAAAAACACGTGTTCAGTAGCTGCCTATGTCCTGGGCACTTCCCTCCGACTGAGGAGCCAGCCCAGGGCTCATCCCTGAACCACCTCAAAGGCACCAGTGGCTCTGGCTGTACCGGCCTAACACAGGCCACCTGGTCGGTCAGGGGAACCTGGTCTCTACAAAACCGCTGTGAAGCAGGCGGTGGATGGAAGAAGCTGGAACAGATCCACCCCTGAGAGCTCTGAGAAGACTCCAGTGTTTTGCACCGAGCTCAGACTAGACTTCACCGTCTTGCTCATCAGGACACCTAGAGAGACAGACCCTCAGCAATCAGGAATGCGGAGGGCAAACCACAGGCCACCCGGTCTCTACCTGGACCTGGAGATGCAGTGAGTGTGGCGCAGACTCACACAGCAAACGAGCAAACTCCAGGAAGAGCCGGCTGGGCGGACCTGGGCTTGGGAAGGGGAGGGGCGGGGCGGGCCCCGGAGAGGACAGATCCCTGAGGAAAGAGGCAGGCGCTCCAGCTCAGGGGCCGGACCTGGTGAGGAGGCATCACTGCGCTGCGGGGTCTGGAAGGGAGCCGGGCTGGGGGGCTGGAGTGGACTCGGCGGCGGGGCAGATGCACCTTGGGAAAGGAGTGCCGGCCCTCTGTGGTCCAGGGACCGTCACTTTGTTTCTCAGGCTTCCGTGCCCATGGGGTAAAGAAGATCAGGGCAGGGAAGGTCCCTCGCTGGCCCGGTCCCCGAGTCCATCTCAGCAGACAGCGCTCGTTACAGACAGCAGCAGGGCCTCACCCATCTCCTTGAACTCCTCGTTGGTCAGCTCCAGCCACGCCGCGTCCATGTCGTTGAGGTCGTACCGACACACGCCATCGGCCAGAGCGCGGATGTCCACGTAGCCCAGCTCCGGGGGCTCGGAGCCTGAGGAGACGATGTATTTCTTGGGCCTGATGAACATGAGGGACTTCTCTTCCGACACGACCCTAGTGAACAGCAAACACGGGGCAGACGGGTCACCCTTCCTGCCGCAGGCCAGCCCGGCTGTGCCAAGGCCCCAGGAGAGTCCTCCCTCCCCACCCCCCAGCCCAGGCCATCGCCGGACTAACGGGCTTAAAGGCCTGGCATCACTGCCAGTAAAACTAAGGAGCCCTAACGCACCCATAGGGAAAGGTCCAGGTGCAAACCCTGCAGAAGTCTTCAAAACCTGCTCCTCCCACTCAGCTTCCCCGACACCCCGGCCCCACCCCGGCCCACAGCGGCGGGTGCTGTGGCCGCTTAGGTGCCCAGCGTTGCCCATTCAATCCCTTTCCTGCAACCAGAACCACCCAGCCTGCTGGACGCCAGGCACTGGGTTCTCGGGAACATGGAGGAGCAAGAGCAGCCGCCGCTGATGCTGGGAACCAAGGGAAGCCTCTGTCTGACCTCAGCCATCCCTCAGCGGCCCCAGAACCAGAGTGAGCCCGGCCGGGGACTCTCCCAACACCCCAGGACAAGAACCCGCGCTCCCTCTCCTCCTCACCCTCCCCTCTGCCCCCACCTAACACCTGAAGCAGTCTCATCCACCACGCCCCCCAGGCCCGGATGGCACGAGAGATTGCAGACCCCCGGCTGGGAGCCCGCACAGCCCTCCACATCTCTGTTCAGCAGTTGGCAAGTTGTCCAAAGACTGTGTCAGGTTTCGTCATCACCTTTATCATTACTAAAGTGATTTCATCTATAGGACACGGAGATGGGCTAACTAGACAGCTGTTTCTCCTACTCAACCAAGAGCAGGCTTTTCTTCAGCTAAAAAGGTCCATCGGCTATATAGTAACCGTTATGCTGGGCTCCCAAATGTCGTGAGCAAACTGGTGAAAAGTTCCTCGCTTGGGGGCTGCCAGGCTGGTGTGGTGCCAAGGCGTGCACATTGGCAAACACAGTGCTCCCTGCGAGAGCCCCGCGACAGCCCGCCCACAGGCCAGGGGCCCGCCTATGGAGCCGCCAGGCCCATCTCTGCACCTGCAGACCTAGGCGGACATTTGTCGCAGAGATCCCGAAGAGCAGGGATCAAACTTGATCACTGCCAGTGCCTGGAGAGACACCGGGTGGCTAGGGTGAGGGTGAGGGTGAGAGGGTGAGGGTGAGGGTGAGGGTGAAGAGTGAGGGTGAGGGTGAGGGTGAGGGAAAGGGTGAGGGTGAGGGTGAGGGTGAGGGTGAGGGTGAGGGTGAGAGTGAAAGTGAGAGAGTGAGGGTAAGGAGGGAGGAGGGGTGAGGGTGAGGGTGAAGGTGAGGCAAGCCCTGTCCGCTCTGCGATGGTGAGGATGCAGAGCCCAGGTTGCTCCCTCCTCTCCCCACCAGCAGCCCAGGGTCGGGGGAGCTGATGAGAGGACAAGTGCAAACTGGCTGCAGCTTCTAGTGAAGCTGGGTCACTGAGGAACCTCAGGGGGAGAGTGGTTTGTGAGTCAATGGAGACAAAGCCCCACAAGAACTGGGCAAAGTCACCTAATCCATTCTTCTCCCCAAACTCCCCTCCACACGCCTAACCTGGCTACCCCACACCTGTCCTCCTCCAAAGGGGGAGTGGCCACCATGGGACCCAGGAAGCCACCTTTGCAGCGTGAATGTGACCAGGAGTGGAGATGTAAGCTCAGGAAGAGGGACAGCCAGGGGTGCAGACACCCGAACCCCAGCCAGTCCTCCAAGTCACTGTCCTGTGGGCCTGACGTGCCCCTACGCCCGGGACCTCAGTGCCGCCGAGGACCCGCCGCTCTCTGCCCCGGGCTGAGGGGCACACAGGCCCCGCGGGAGAGGCAGGGCCGTCCTCCCGGGGCGCGTCTACCTGGCCACGGGCTGCGGGATGGTCCCCGGGCTGACTGGCACCTGGACCCCCTTCTCCCACTCCTGTCTCCAGGGGTCTGCCAGCACGTAGTACTCGTCGGGGTTCAGCTGGTAGGAGTCGTGCAGCTTCATGGCGGTGATCAGGTCTGTCCTAAACACCTGCAGAGGGAGAGACGGGGTCACGGACACTTGATATTTGCTTTCTTACTCAGAGCACTGGCAGCTGCAGGGTAACCATGGAGCTGCCCTGGAACAAGGTCACTGGATCAACAGAGAACCAGTCTGGCCTGTGACAGGAAGCCCTGAGCCTGCCGCACCCTGGCCTCGGGCTCGGGGGCTCCACGTCCACACGGCAGCTGCTGGAACGGCGTCAGCCAAGCAGCTTCCCCGAACCCTCAGCTCACGGAGAGGAGCGCTGGGGAAGCCGTGGGCGGGATCCCGCAGGGAGGCGAGCTCCTGGTGGTGTTTAAGAACCAAAGCTCCACTGACCGTGAGGCAACTTCAAACCCAGACCTGGAACCCGGAACCACCAGGGCCTCCCCGGCCCCACCGCAGGCCCCAGGGCATATGGCGGGGCGTCTGGGAGGTCAGGGCCCAGCTGGCCTGTGCCAGGCGCAGAGGAGCCTGGGACAGAAGCAGTGACAGGCCTGGGAGCCAGGTCCGAGAAAGGGCCTCACAGCACGTGCACATGTGCACACCTTTCCGGGCACAACTGCTGTTTGTGCCGAGTGGGGAGGAGGCGGGAGAGGGAGAGAGGGGAAGAAGACAAGGAAAGCCCTGCCCTCTCCTCTCCCTGCCCGAAACAGAGCCACAGAGTCTCCAAAGGACCTCAGCCAAGACGGCTCCTCCGGCCTGTGTCGGCCCCGAGGGGACACACAAAGGCGGCCTGCAGGCCCACTGCCCCGCGGGGCCGGAGCCGGCCCGTCTCCTCGTCCACGCCCGTCTCTGGGCGACAGCGCTGACCCTGGCACCAGCGCCGCCCTGGCAGGAGCGGGCCTGCATCTGTAGGCCACGCTCTCTGTTTACACAAGTCACAATGCCGGGCGCACTCCCCCCGAGGAGGACAGGGGGCTCTTTCTTGTGCTGCGGAGCGCGGCTCGCATTCTCTCCCTGCGAATAGGGCCGTGTTTGTTTTTCCTGGTGGCTTTTCAAGCTGGTGATGGCTTTAATACACTTCGCCCCAGCCGAGTCTGAGGCAGTGTCTGAGCTCCCCCCAGCACGCCGCTCCCGCCCCAGGGACAGCGAGAACCCCGTGCAGGCCCCACAAAAGCACAGGAAGATCGGCTCCCTTATAAGCACTGATCCCAAAGCAGGTGCCCCGCCAGGCCAGGGCCTCCCCGCCCCAAAGAAGGAGTCCTTTAAAACAAAGGATAGGTCCACAGCTTCAGGAAGAAAATCAGACTGAAAATGCATTCCAACTGAGTCCTGTAAGTGGAAAAATCAGGCGTGTTCCGAAGAAGGAGAATCAAACCGCACTGAAAAAAGTGGCAGCCCACCACCTCCTTACTCAGACAGGACGGGGACGCTCAGAACCAAAGCAGGTGCCCCCAGATGGGCACCCAGGTCCCTGGCAGAATTCAGCGTCAGTGCTTCAGGTATAAAGATGTCTGAACTCAGAGGAATCTTAGAAAAAATCTGCAACAAAACATGGATCAGGCACAAGGCACAGTCCAGGTGCCCTGGCCGGGGGGAGGGGGGGGGCGGCGGCGGTGTTCTCTAGCCCCCATCCCTGCCCTGAAATGACAGGAGTACAGAGGAGAGACAGCAGGGGAATTAAAAGAGGAGCAGCAGACCTGGCCACTCCAGAGCTACCAAAAGGGAAGCGGGTGGGCAGGCTCCATGGGACAGCCTGAATGAGCCCGGGGGGGTAAAACCTCCCCAAGTTCAAGTGTCTCCTGGGGAGGTTCCTACAATTCCAAAGGATGAGCACTCCTTACTCCCTCTTAGAGAGGGAGTCTCTGCTACACTCACACAGCACCCCCCACACCCCGTTCAGCCAGAGAAGCAGGCGGGCTGCAGGTGAGGCCGTGGCCAGGCGTCCGTGAGGTCACCCCGCCAAGGGGCAGAACCAGACGCTCCCCCTTATGACCTGCTCGCGTGGACACTGGGATAAACTACGCCTTTTCTCCCAGGATGTCCGTGCTCGGGGGCCAGCAGAGGTTTTCAGAGGAAACCCCTCAAGGCTGGTAGGAGCCCCCAGTCAACGAAAGCCAGCAGAGAGACGCCCCAAAAGACAATCTTAAATAGAATGACAGGTGACAGCGAGACAGATAACAAAATGGGGAGCAGGAGAGATGTTAAGATGAGAAACAAACTGGAAAAGAAGGGGAAAGCCTCAAGCATAATCCCCAGAACAAAACTCCCAGAACTATACTGTTGTTGCCAAGTAAGCCACAGATCTACGGCTAAAACGAACTTGAGGCTGGCAGTGACTGGCAGCCGCTGAGTTCGCTTATGTCCTGGCCAGCAGGAAAGTTGTTGGGAGCCAGCAAACAGGGAAGAGAAAGGAAAAGAAGAATATAATCAATGATAATAATAGCTAACAGTTACTGAGCACTTTTTATGTGCTTTGTATGTGTTGACCTCTGTGTAGTAACCCCTTAATCCTCACAATAGTCCTGAGGTAACCACCTATGTTGTCCCCATCTTACAGAGTTGGAAACTGAGGCACAGAAAGGTGACTTGCCCAAGTTTCACAGACAGACACAGTATCAGCCTCAGGGTTGTATGTCATCACGTGTTCTCATGCACACGTGTCAGACATACGTCACGCCAGCATTCGGGAAATACCTCGGAAGGCTTCCGATCTTCATGTCTGGAGCAGGAACCTCTCCTGTGCTGGGACCGAGAATTCTGGGACCAAGTGGTGGACAGGCCTGAAGACACAAACATGCACAGAAGAATGATTAAAAGTGCAGAAATCACTGAGTGCTCAGTTTTATTTGACCAAACTCACCAGGCCCACCTCCACACACGCCATGAGACAGCCATGACGCTGGGCCAGAGCGCTGGACTCGCAGGGCCCCGCCACGCCCAGGGCTCATGCGCTAAGGCCCACCCGGGCGAGACCCCCGGCCCAGCACCCAGGAGGACACCGGCTCTGGGCCAGGAGCCTGCACCTCTGAAGTTAAGAGGCTCAGGGTCTCCTGGTGCTAAATACCAACTGGGAAACTTCTTCCTGAGTTTTTAGGAAACGTTCTGTATGCGAAGACTAAGATCTTTATGCTAAACCCTAAGGCCAACCTCAAAACTTAAAGCAAGAAGCGGTGGTGCTTCTCTCCTGGTGCCCCTCTCCGCGCCTCTCCGCTCCCCAGGCCCAGCCCAGGCCCTCCCGGCTTGAGCAGATGGTCAGACCTGCACCTCACTCTCCTCCAGGGGCATGTTCACCTCGAATGAAGACATCACCTCAGAGCGCCCCAGAGCCGTCACCTCAGCGACACAAAACTGGACCCAACCTTTGATCCACACCTGTCCTCCCCGTCTATTCTTAACCTTGTGAGTATCACATTTCTACTTGAACTCAGAAATCTAAGCCACCCGAGGCCCTCCTCACTCAGGACAGGTAGAATTAATGGCAAAGTTGTATTAACTCACTGCCCATTGCCTCGGACTCCCAGTCAGCCCCCAATCCCCCGACTGCCCATAACGTGCTGTATAGACACTGGCTGCGGCCTCCTGTTTGTGGGTGCCCCACCTACAGTATGTCTCACTTCCACCCTGAACGCATACCTACATTTCCCAGAAATTAACAGCCTCCCCCCCAGAAGCCCAACCGGAGGGAACCGCCATTCTACTGTCACTCAAACTGGAAGCTCTTATCTCTACAGATCCCAGAGATAAAGGACAGAACCAAGTGCCCATTAGACCTTGGGGACACTAACAGATAGAATCTGCACATAAGCCTATCATCGGATTTGCGATGACGGAGACTGAAGGGGATCTAACGCCAGGCTTCCCTTTGGCACCACCCACACTCATCAGTTCTGAGGCCTGTAAATGGGGCGACTGTTAGGACAGCAGAATCAGACCTCCTACAGGTCGCCCCTGTAGCCACGCTCAGTAAAGCGTCTAGAAAATGCTTTTTTAAGAAATAGGGAACGTGAACTAGAATGTTTCACACCCACAGAGAAAGAAATATTCCGGGCCCCTGGGGTGAGCCCAACGTACAGAAGTTCCAAATCCTGTCATCACTGGAAAAAGCAAAGACAGAAGCCAAGTTAGGAACCTGGAGAGGAAGGTGGTGGGTGGCTCATGCCTTAGACAGGCCTCTCTCACCCTGGGGTCCTGTGGCCCCTCGGCCGGCTCAGGGCTAAAAGGAGACAGGGGACCAGCCAGCAACTCCAGGAGGTGCCGGGGATCTCAGGTCTCAGGAGGGAAAGAGCGGTTAGGGCAGGAAGGCACGATCCTTTCCTCCCAGTTACTATGGAAGGGTTATAATGAAAAGGAACAAACCCAGAAATTTAACAAGGACCATGCACTCCACTGCTATCCTGGAAACCTCACATGGGGCGGAGGGAGGCGAGGCCGTCCTTTCAGAGCTGAGCAGAAGCCACACTCCTGTCATTGGTGGGCTGGGGACCTTGTAGCCTTTTCTTGGGCATCTGTCAGCATCCCTCCAGCGTCGTTTCCAAGGTCCCCAGGAGCCTGCAGCCTTGCTGGCATGGAACAACCGAAGGAGTGACGGTCATACAGAAACTGCCGCTTCTCTATCCTTGAGCAGTGCGTGTCTGCACCACACTCACTTTGTAAAACAGAGAGCCGAAGGCGCTGCAGATCTGGCACCTGACAGTAACACTGCCCGAGAGAAACACCGGTCCACCCAGAGCAGTCCATTCCTCTTCCTTTTAATGGACGTGATGCGCAAGACGGGAGAGAAGTAAGAGTTAATCCTGTTAAGCCCACTTTATAGAAAGTGAGGCTGGGGGAGGGAGCTAAGTTTCAATTATCACTGATGTGAAAAATGTCCTTAGCGTAATTATAAAGGCCAAAACCCAGAAACTTAATTATGGGCCAACAGACGACATGGATACACAACGGTGGTATATCCACAGTGGAACAGGACGCTGCACCAAGAAAGGAGCTTCCGAGGCAGGCCGTGTGGACAAAGTTGGAATAACTCCATGGAGAGAAGGAAACCAGACAGTCTGTGGCGTGTTACTCCACTTACAGAAAACTCTGAAAAATTACATTTTTTAAAAAATATATTTTTATTGATTTTTTACAGAGAGGAAGGGAGAGAGATAGAGAGCTAGAAACATCGACGAGAGAGAAACATCGACCAGCTGCCTCTTGCACACCCCCTACTGGGGATGTGCCCGCAACCAATGTACATGCCCTTGACCGGAATCGAACCCGGGACCTTTCAGTCCGCAGACCGACGCTCTATCACTGAGCCAAACCGGCTTCGGCTGAAAAATTACATTTATCTCCAGCGACAGAAAGTGGATCATCTGATGAGGGGAAAGGTGGGGGGGGGAGATGTCCTTGAGTTTTGAGGCTGTAAACATGTCAGAACTTATCAGCGTATCCACTTGTAAGGTGGGCAGGAGATAGCGGAGGGTCTCCTATCATCCACTAACAACAAGAAGGAGATGCTCCCTTCTACTTGGCACAGGCGGCTGCATACACCCGAGACCCTGCAGCCCACCAGTGGGGCGGGCCGGCGGGCCCTGTTGCTGGTGGTCTCTTCCTCCGGACCTCTGTGACGCAGCAGATCCTCAGTAAGTGTGTTTAAAACTGGACAAGAACGAGGAGTCGTTGTTCAGGACCGTCTTACTCAGCGAGAACCATCCCTGTCACTTCTGAACTGAAGGCCCCAGCACCGAGAACACGCTTCCGTTTTGCCTCTCAGAAGTTAGGTTTGAGCTCAAGGAAAATTAAGCAATGATACAGGTAACGGCAGCCTGGTGGGGCCACTGCCTCTGGGTCAGAATGCAGCGACATCCACAGGTTCCCAGGGAGCCCACAGCGGGGACCCGAACAAGTGTCCGACGTCCCTGCCCAGTCCTCCCCACTCAGCCAGGCTCTCTCCGGACAGCTCTTGGATGGTCAAGAAGCTCCCAGGATACGATCCAAACAAAAATAATTTGCATCCCTTTGTAATTAGGGGGGAAAAAACAAAACAAAACAAAACAAAACAAAACAAAAAACTAGATAATGCTGAATGGGAAAAACTGTGAAACCAGAAATGAGAGTATTTCAAACCCTGAAAGACAAAGGCTTATCTCAGCAAACACCTGCCACTGGCTAGTTCTCAGAAACGGTGTGTTGAGGCCACACTGGGTGGGGCCCCGTTCTGCTTTGTTCTGAGGGCTAACATTTAAAGGCAGACTAAATTTAAAATGTGACAAGTAAGACTTTGTTTTATTTTCTTTTTGTTTTCAGGAGGAGCTGGGAACTCTCATCTGGTGATGATGTGATTATTTTATTGACCACACTCAAGAGAGTACCTGAAGCTAAGTCCACACCATGACAAATGTAAGCAATCTGAGAAATTCTTATGCTGTTAGAGTAACAATATTGTATATTAAATACCGTAAATGATGCAAGTAAAAAATGTCTTGTTTTAATATCCCCACCTCCCATTAAAAGGTTCACAGGTGGCAATACTGTGGGCACAGATCCTGTGGGCACCAGCTTTCTGATAGTGCAAGTGTGCTCCTTTGAAATATTAAAAGTAGCCACACTGAGTTGCCCTAGATCTCAAATAAGGAAAAAAACCTCAAGAGTAAACCTAATACGTGCTGCACATGACTTTCGCACACAGCAGCTCATGTGTGGTGAGCCTCCCAGGTCGTGCATTGCATGGATGGTTCAGAAATTATAGAATGAATGGTGGCCTGGGTGTTCACACCACAAAATGCAAATGACAGAAGAACCTCGCCTCGGACCCAGGGTGCGTCTCCTTATGTCTCGGACCCTGTGTCTCAGTCCCTGTGTCTCAGTCCGTGTGTCCGGCACTAGCAAACAAGATGCTGGTGTCTCCAATCCGTTAAGCCAGCTTAACAAGGTAAGACGCTTAGGACTGGCAAGCATGAAGTCCAGTGGCCGGCCAGCATCAGCGGACAGTGCAGACCCGGGAGGCCCCATGCGTCACTTCCAGGGAAGGCCAGCCTAGCCCTGTGCAGGTCAGTCAGAGCCATGGACATCCCTATCGGAACGTTAGCTGAGCTAATGCAGTCACTGGCTGTTCACTGTAACGGGATGACAGGAGGCAGCCTCGGATACAGCCGCCGTTTCTATCAGGGGCTGACCCGATGCCTACCCCAACTATGCCTTCCCAGCACAGCTCAGCTCCATCCTCCCAGTCACTGCCACCTTCCAAAACAAGTAGCGTAACACGTACATTCAAAGAACTGGCCCAGGCACGTTCCGACATACTTAGCGCCCTGGGTTCTTCAACCAAACCAGCACACACGACTGTCTCCCAGCCCCCAGACCTCCTGCTGAGGTCCCAGCCCCAGGGCCACAGAGGTTAGTCCATGCACAGGACCCTTTGGGCCAGTGGCTCCTTGAGCCCAAGCTATTCCCCTTTTCATCAATGTCAAAGTCAAGCCACAAGTTGGGTTTGAAAAGGGGCAAAGCCACCTATGGGCCTTGAGGAGACATGGATACAAGTATACGTTCTGCCTTACCTCAAGCCAAAATTCCCACATTTCCAACTGAACTATGCCACTCCTGTGGAAAAGGAGCAAACTAAAGGTACAGTCACCCGGGAGCAGAACTGCGCACTTTCAAGCAGAAGAGAAACCACCGAAGAAGACGTGTGTAGGGGTGACTAAGCACAGCCGGCCAAACACAGACAATGAAGACAAGCTATCCAACACTCGATGGGAATCCATCGAGTGCAGTGATACAGGAAGTCTGTTTCCTCCGCTACAAGCGACGGGGCCTTCACTGCCGCCTGCGCGCTGGAGGGAGCCCAGGAGGACACCCCCTCCCGGCGTCCTGCTTGCCAGCCATCGGCCTGCATCACCAGCGGCAACACTGGTCGGAGGGAGTCTGACTCAGCAGTCTTCTCTGCCCGTTCGTGTGACAGGAGGGGGAGCCGCGCTCAGCGGCAGGACCAGACCAGACAGGAGCGTGTCCCGGCGGCACAGGTGTGGACCTGGGCGGTGCCTGGCTCCAGACCCCAGCCACGCCCGGCCTTCCGTGGGGAGGGGGACCAGCCCTGAGACGGAGGACGTCAGACAGAAAAAGGAAGCCTCGCTTCACAAGTTTAGGAAAAACTCTGACCTGTCAGCACACTTCTTCTCTCTCCGTGGGAAATAAAAGAACCGATTTCACTTCCCTCTGGGTCTCTGAGAGAGAGGCACATTTTAAAACAACCAAAACACACACACACAAAAAAAAAAAAAAAACCCAAAAACCACCACTTACACTTGGCTCCCTTCTCCTGGCCAAAGCCCCCACGTGTTTAAAAAATTGGCCAAAATGGCCGAAACCGGTTTGGCTCAGTGGATAGAGCATCGGCCTGCGGACTGAAAGGTCCCAGGTTCGATTCCGGTCAAGGGCATGTACCTTGGTTGCGGGCACATCCCCAGTGGGGGGTGTGCAAGAGGCAGCCGATCGATGATTCTCTCTCATTGATGTTTCTAACTCTCTATCCCTCTCTCTTCCTCTCTGTAAAAAAATCAATAAAATATATTTAAAAAATAAAAAAATAAAAATAAAATTGGCCAAATGAACAGTCTTCTTTATGTTCTACTATTTAATTGTTGTCTTACTTTTACATGAAAAAAA
The DNA here is from genome assembly GCF_964339955.1 of Pipistrellus hanaki. Taxonomy (NCBI): domain Eukaryota; kingdom Metazoa; phylum Chordata; class Mammalia; order Chiroptera; family Vespertilionidae; genus Pipistrellus; species Pipistrellus hanaki. Next base: position 38,937,597 of record NC_140507.1, on the reverse strand, counting down.
AAATATATATGAGAATGCTGATCAGAGCTGTTAACTGGCCTGAGATAATCAGCAACACCTGATTCCTGCCAAAGCCAGAACACGATGTCTTAATGAGCCTCTGCAGCTTTATTACCGATCAAAGGAGATCGCCTTTAGGTTCTGGAAATGCTGGAACTAGCTGGTGGATCCCATTTGCACGCTGGCAGAAACCCCTCAGGGCTGAGGATCCCAGGCAGGGGAGTGGGAAAGGAAGGGCCCATTTTCCCTGGCCACCCCCTGGCACCGAGCACAGCTTCAGAGGCTGGCAGGGCCACCCGGTCCTGGGAGCCCAGCAATTACAGGCACAGCCTGAAAACACCGCAAGGCCGCTCCGGCCAAGAGCAGGGCTGGCCCCGCGGGGCACCTGGAGCGGCTCCGGCAGCTGGAGGGAGGCCCGCACTGGCATGGAGCATGCCCGTCCGCTCCCCGCGGCGAATACCACTCTGCTGCTCCCTGACCCGCTCCCGCCCGAGGCCAGCGGCGAGGCCCCCCGCCCGCCGACGTCAGTGGCTCCCTCTCCTCCACTTGGACACGCTCTGCACTGGGCGGGCGCTGCTGCCAGAACCGTCAGGGCTGCAGGCTGGAGAGCGGCCACTGCAGGCCCAGCCCTCCCTGCAAGCAGCCCTTCTTCCAAGCGCCCAGATCCGCTGGGGCCGGCGGGGGCCTGGGGACCTGGCGGCAGGGGCAGAAGGCACCTCACTGCACAAAAGGTCGGGCGGCCCCAGGGCAGGCAGCTCTAGTGCACAGGGCAGTGGGCGGCAAACGGGGGCTCGAGAGCCACATGCGGCTCGAGAGCCGAGGTTTGCCACTCTGTGACTAATGAGTTTGCCGACCACTGACCTAGACTCTCGATTCCAATAGTTACAGGCTGTTGTTGTTCCTTGTGATTTAGCCCCTATCCCAGTGGTCAGCAAACTCATTAGTCAGCAGAGCAGCAAACCTCGGCTCTCGAGCCGCATGTGTCTCGTGAGCCCCCGTTTGCCGACCACTGCCCTCGAAGAAGTTGGGAAGGGGTGGTTCCGTGGGTGGCGTGCCTATTTCCTAGGCTGGGCATGCCAGGGTTCTCACCACTGCCATCAGGCACCGTAACTGCCCTACACGAGGCCTGGATGGACAGCACGGCTGTGAGGCATCAGCGCCTGCTTTACACCAACTACGAAGACCTGCCACCACCTCCCAGCAGCCACTGTCCTGCCCACGTCTAGTCCCGTCCAGCCCGACTCCTGGCTGGAGCAGCGCTGCGGCGCCTCCAGCTTGGTCGTGTCTCTGGTTAACCCCCAGGACCCTCTGAACTCCGACCTGAACCGCCTGCCCCCCACATGGCTATGAGCACATCAGGAGGAGGAGGAAAGTAGCCCGTCCCCAGAAAGGTGACTTCTGATGGACACACTGTCAGTGGGGCCTCAGCCGCCGCCTCCTTCATGTTTAACCGGAGTTTGGGAGGGGGAGGGCTGCATGTTTAGATGAAGGATGCGGTCTTCTATGGCCACAGTTATGGGCTGAACAGTGTCCCCGGCATTCCCTCAGAATGGGATGTATTTGGAGACGGGGCCTTAACGGGGTGACTAAATGAAATGAGGTCTACGGGTGCCCCTGGCCCAAGCTCGCTGGTGTCCCCTTGAGAAGAGAACACGGGGACACACGGACACAGGGGCACCCGCGCACAGAGGGCCATGTGAGGGCACGCGAGGCGGCGGCCGCATGCACGCCAAGGAGCGGCCTCGGAGAGAAAGTCAACCCGTCCACACCTTGACCTTGGATTTCTGGCCTCCAGGACCGTGAGAAAATAAGCCTCTGTTGTTCAAGCCCAGCCTGAGCTGTGGTTACTGCGGAGCAGAGGGCCCCCGCCCAGGGCTGCACTGTCCAATACGGTCATCGCCAGACGCACGAGGCTTTTCAAATTGAAATTAATACATAAAATTTTAAAATGAACTTCCTGAGTTACACTGGATCAGGACATTTCCATCCAATTGGGCAGCTGGAGTCCCCGAGAGGGGAGGGTCTGGTTCTGGGGGAACATTCCGAACCCCTGCGAGCCGGGCTGTCCTGGGGGGAGCAGAGGCGGTGACGGGCGGAGCGAGCAGGACCCTGCTGCCCACAGGACACGGGCACCGCGCTCAGCCTCCGCCCGCACGGCTGGGTGAAGGCTGCTCGTAAAGCCTTCCTCTGATTAACTAACCAAAAAGCAGATTTTTAAAACTGCTGCAGGACTGACGCGTGTCCTCCGCCAGCGTTTACTGAGCTCTTGTAAGTTCCGAGGACCCTTTGATGGGCACCACGGGAAGCAGACAAGATTACCTAAGCATGTTCCTGCCTCAAGGAGAAAAAAGAGCCAAGCAAACACCACACAGGCAGTGCGGGCCGGGGAGCTCAGAAGGCACGGTGCGGGCCGGACAGGTGGCTCACCGCCTGCGCCCAGGCTCAGGCCCGCAGGAGCTCCCCGCGAAATGAAGGAAAGCCCTCTCTCTAGAGCCCGCCTCCTGGTTTTTCCTTCCTTCACACTCACTCCTCCCTGAGCCAAGGGCCAACCCCTCAGCTGCTCCCTGATCTGGTCACGGCTAAACTTACCCGTGCCCCCAAACTCCGGCCCCCTCCCGCAGCCGCCAACGGTGCTTCCCACTGCCCACGCCGGGACCAGAGTGCCAACCAGATCCGGTGTGTAAGAAGTTTGCATGTTCCGCGGCCCCTCCCTCCACGTTCCCTGTGGCTATCAGTGCAGCCCCCCTGGCGGCAAAGCCCTGCTTTCTAACGTGCAGCTTTTAATCTACGGAAAACTGGGAGACAGAAAACCAAAACGATCCTGTTCGCCTAAAAATTATTCCATCGTTCTACCTCCATCTCCTCCCGGACCCCCTGCCCTCCCAATCTCCATCACCTCCCCGGGCCCCTGCCCGCCCAGCAACCTCCATCTCCTCCCCATGTCCCCTTGGTCCCCCAACCTCAATCACCTCCCCGGGCCCCTGCCCTCCCAACCTCCATCTCCTCCCCATGTCCCCTTGGCCCCCCAACCTCCATCTCCTCCCCGGGCCCCCTTGGCCCCCCACTCCTGTGAACCATGCCTGCGTTCACCGTTTGCATAGGGCACCAGTGATATCTCTGCCACGGCCCAAGACGCCGTCTGTCTATCAGAGCTGGAGTCTACGTACCCCTGACTCAGCACGCTGGCCCCATGCCTCTGCCCTCACACAGGAAAGCAAGCGCTCTCTCTGGGTTCCCCGCAGGTCACCTCTAAGGCAGAACACCTGCTGGCGGCTGGAGCTCAGGCCCGGTGCTAGGGACATCGGCATCTGAGGGGCGCTCCGCAGCAGCCTGCTAGCTGCTCAGCACACAGACGCGGTGTGGCATTTATTTTGGCTGCCTGGAAGCCAACTAACTTCTGGTTCTCAGCTGCACTGTGAAAACACGAGGCTGCCAGCGGGCTGCGGTGCGGCGGCAGCGGCGTCACAGACCGTCAGTCACTCCGGGGAGGGCCCCCACTCGCCCCCTCTGCAGACCCGCACCGAGCACGTCACACCCCGCCCGCCGGGCAGGCCTCGGTCTCCCTCCCTATCGGGTTGAGCTCGTTAATAATTAACTGGCTTCGGTTAGGTTCCCTTCTACAGGGCGGCGTGAAGTGCCGTCAGGGATGCTCGGGAGGAGCACACAGGCCAGTGACTCCTGGAACTGGCTTCCTCGTCCTGGGGTGACAGACAGGAGCCTGAGGAGCGCCCGCGCAGCCACGTCACCGGGGAGCTGTGGCCACAGGCCTGCAGCATCACGCCAGGTGCTTGGCCAGGCCTGGGCGTTCGGCGACCTGCCCGACAGGCAAGACCTGCCTGGGAGGCCCAGGGCCTCGGCTATTTTTAAAGCATTCCATTTAAAAAAAAAACAAAAAAAAAACACCCATGTTTCTGCCCCAAACCCTGGTGGGCTCCGAGAACAACAGAGCGGGACTCACTGCCATTGTCGTCAGAATCCTCACTGCTGCTGGGAAGGCGACCTCGTTTCATGATCTCCCCGGGAAACAGCAGGCGGCCTGCAAAGCAATGAGACAGCACTTAACCCGAGATGATAAGACACACAATCATCAAGTTGTGCTTCAGAAGGCAGCCGGGATTTACGGCACACAAAAGCAAACAATCGGCTCCAAGGAGTGCCTGAACGGTCACCGGCGAAAAGCCCAAAGATACATGATCAGGTGCAATCATTAACCGAGCGGGCTCAGGGCTGAGGGGGGAGGGCGGGGGAGTCACGCAGCAGGAGTCTCCCCGAGGTGCCGGGCTCCTGGCTCATCCCTGTGACAGCATGGCAACTACTCCAGGAGCCTCTTCAGCTGGCAGCGGCAAGCACTGCAGGAAAAACCCAGGCAACCAACGACCACGGTGCTTCCTCTGCAGACAGGCTCCTGTCTCCGGGAGGGGGCGGCGAGCCGGAATGTGTGAATATTTACACTGCACTGGGCATGATTATGCTTCTCAGGCATATTTCACTGAAACAGCCCTAAAAACCGAATAACCTAGATTCCGGGGAAGACAAATGGGGAGGTGGGACTGCAGAAGCCTCCCGCAGCCACCTCCAACCCCCAGCGGTGCACAGCTGGGACAGGAAGGGACCGGAGAGCCACAGGATTCTGATTCGAGCCCTCTCCTGACACATTAGGAAACTGAAGCGAAAAATAAAAAAAATAAATAAACAAACAAGGTCGCTCTGTGGGTGGGGAGCTCCTAATCCAGTCCATTTTCACTACACGTCACCCCAGCTCCTTCCAGGAGGTCCAGGAGTCCAGCCTCACGCAGCACACTAAGAAATCAGCTGTCCAGATGCCCAGCCCACTGTGCCAGCTCCTCGGAGACACAGGTGATGACAGGCCTCAGCCCCATCCGGTAAGAGGCAGGCTGCATTTAGGAGAAAGGGCCATGGATGGAGCCTCAATGGCTGATCACTGAACTTAGATGGACTCACAGGGCAACTATCGAAAAACTTTCCCAAACTACAACTATTGATCACCTCTATGTATCTTTGGGGCCCTGGTCTTACTGCAGATCAATGATTCGCAGGAAGGGAGGAGGGCTTTTGAGTCACAGGGAACCACAGCATCAGAATGTGGTGTGAACAGGAGTGTGGCCACAGGATGGTGTGACCCACAGCATCAGAATGTGGTGTGAACAGGAGCGTGGCCACAGATGTATGGAGAATGATTGTGCTAGTACCAGACCCAAGAGAACAACCCAGAGCTCTTCTCCAAACGGACCTGTGAAACAAGACCGGGTTTGACTCGTGGATCGAGCGTCAGCCTTCAGACTGAAAGGTCCCGGGTTCGATTCAGGTCAAGGGCATGTACCTTGGTTTCGGGCACATCCCCAATGGGAGGTGTGCAGGAGGCAGCTAGCTCATTGATATTTCTCTCTCATCGATGTTTCTGACTCTCTATCCCTCTCCCTTCCTCTCCGTAAAAAAAAAAAATAAAAAAAAAAAATAAATATATATATATATATATAGATAGATAGATAGATAGATATAGATATATAGATTTATAGATATTTTAAAGCAGAAATGATCCCAGGATGGCCGTTCCCACCTGCAAAATAGACCTATGCAATTCACACGAATATTCAGACCCCTAATCTCTAATTCCAATATTTTATATTTTCTTTCTGAGACACCACCACAGTTAGGATGTGTGGATATTTGTTTGCCAACGGATTCTTCAAAAAACACGGAAAGAATTTACAGAGCCAGGACATGAGTCCTGATCTGGGTCATGAGTTGTCTTATGGGCCAGGGTTTCATCCTGGGGGGCAGGTCACAGTCCTAAACCCGCCCACCCTTTTGCAGAGCCCCAATCACCCGTAACTAACACCCAGCTGCCTACAGCTGGGCCTGGGGCACACCCACAAACACCTGTGGCCCACTGCCCCTGAAATGCTCACCTTCTGGCCCTGTCACCACGTACACTAACTGCTCACAGGGACACCCTGCTCCCCTCTGGGCCCCACAGGAGGCAGTACAGGGAGGAAAGGGAGAGAAAGGAGCACTCATCCCAAAAGCTGCAGCTCCCAGAGTCTAATTGTAAGCGAGTTTAAAAAGAAAGAAGAAAAAAAAAAAAACAACAACTAGAAAGTGCTACCTAAAGAGGAATTCCTTAAAGTAACAGTGTGAAGCAGCAGGACACAGCGGGAGCTGGTGCGAGAACTGTGGAGAGGAAGATTGGGAGGCTGAGAAGGCCCCTCCAGCCACCCAGCGACAAACAGAAAAACAAAGGCTGATTACACATCATTGATGCAGACAACTTAAATGTACCTGCACAGGAGAACACGGAGAATGAAGACTCTTTTTGCATCAAAATGCCTTCCTCCTCTCAAACCAGGGGAAGCACTTACTGAACAGTCACTGACTGGAAAATGCAAGCACCGCCCAAAAGCACTGACACTCTTCTCCTAAACACACATCAACACTCTCAAGCAAGATGATGCAAAGTAAAGAGTGAAAATAGTACTTTTCTTCTAATGAATTCCATTTTCATTTGCCCTGGAAGATGCTGAGTGATGGAGCTGAGAGCACTGTGATGTGCTTCTGTAGGAACCCCGAGAGGTGAAGGGGTGAGTGCTGGGCAGTTTCCTCCTCACTGGCTCTGGTGTACTTACACACTGACATCGGCTGCTGTCTCTCACCTGGGGCTCCTTACGACATCAAGAAGTCAAAATACACGTAACGATCTTTAGGAAACTCGGTACAGTTGTTGAATAAGAGCCGTGCAATAAGAGCCGGTGGGAGGGAGCAGAGGGCCCCTGCACCACTACCTTGCTGCCTCTTTCAGGGCAATGGCTGACTATTATCTGGACGGTAATAGTTTAAGTAATAATCAATCACAGGGTTACTCTCAACACTGCGGAGAGAGCTGCAAGAGGATGGCCACAAGCACATGAATCTCTGGGCTGTCGGGAGGCAGGAGAAGAAAGCGAGCGCCCCGACCGCGGGCAGCGCCGGTGCAGCCGAGGAGAGGCACGGCCACAGGAGCTCAGGATGGCCAGTGCCTGGCAGTGGTCAGCGCACGCTGTGGGACAGAGGCTGATGGAGTCCGGAAGGATTCTGAGCAAGGTCGGGGAGAACAAAGGGGAGGGAACTGGAAGAGGAAGCACAACATTTTGGGCAAAGCACTACCATATCTAACAACATGTATCCAAACTAGCATATCACTCTGAGCAGCCTCTTCGCACTAAGGACCTTACTATTTCTATACTAATACACATCCCTTCTTATCCTGTGCTCCAGTGCCAAAGCTCGTTGATTCACAATGTATGAATTCTTCAAGTCCACTGCCCCAGAGGTCTGTCATCAACCACCTCTACCTACATTGCTGAAAGCACCACCCTTCCATTCTTAGTGTCTACAGTTTCTTACCCTTTCCGATTATTCTAAACTAATCCTCCCTCTGAGGTGACCTCATCGAGCCGTGCTCCAAGCCAACCCGCCTCTCCCTTTGCTCCACAATGCAAACAGGTCCAGGCAGAACACCGAGGTCTCCTGCCACCTGGCCCTTCAGCCCTGCCCAAGCCTCTCTCCCAGCTTGACCAGCTTACCTCGGCTGGGCCAGGCCTCTGCCCTGGAGACACCTCCTCCGCTGCCTCTGCTAATGTGGTTCCTCTGCCCTCTTCTCCTCACCTACCCGCTGTAGAGAGGGACATGCCAAGCAGGGAGGTGTGGTGGCTGCTCAGAGCAGCACCTGCTCAGGAAGCAGGCTCCTCCCCTCACTGGCCCAAGCCTCAATATCGCATGCAGGTCACTCTCTTTCAGTCTCTCCTGTCACTCAGTTAAAATGCAGTGGTGGATCAACTGATATCAATCCAATTAAACGTGCGTGGAGTTTGATGCCAGAGACACAGTGAAGATGCGGATGGACGCAGCAAGCACACGACTAGACCAGCAGCTTCAATGTGGCCACTGCTACAGGTTACCGGATTACCGCTGGTTGATTTTGGTGGGACATGGAACCTGTCCATTAGATAGCAATGTACCTGACAACCTTAAAATTCAAGTTTCCTTTGTGGGGGGAGGAGAGAGACACCAGTACTAAGAGCAGCCATTAGCTGCAGGAACCACCCCGAAGGTGGTTCAGGAATGTGTAAGGGAACAAGTTCAGTGACCAGGGTGCGGTCCCAGGGAGGCATGACTGGTATGTGACTCCAAGAAAGAATGAGAAATGAACTCACAGGGACAAGGAGAGAAGGGCTTTCACAAAAGAATTAAGATGATTAAGATTTTGAGGATGTTTATTCAACGCTTTTCCTGGGAAAGAGGGACCCATCTGAGGAAAACAAACTTGTCCAGTTACCAGAATTTCTGTGGTTGAACAGGGACCACTTATCCGGCCATAAACTCTACAGCTGTAATAAGAATTATACCCTGGTGATTTTAATTATCTTATGGCTCATACTCAGAAAGGCTAGCTTCTTCCTCAAAATATCAATTTTATCTACTGTTTCCATTCTTATTTATTTCACTCTCAAGAAGTCCAAGAAGGCTCCGTTCAAGACCCCTTATATTTCTGGATTATCCCCAAATGCGGCGCTGAGCATCACAGTAACCTTTGGATGAACGACTGGATTCCGGTACGTGAACTGTATCCAATGCTCAGAGGCTTTATGGAATGTGAGAAGCTTTCACTTTAATATCTTAATTGACCTTTAACTGGAGTAACTTCCATTAAATTACTTCTAAATTTATTGGTGTCCTTCCATGCTTTGTGAAAGTTAATCTAATACCTAAATGTGGTAGATTCAGCCCTGCTTGTGTTGCTCAGTGTTTAAGCGTTGACCTATACACCAGGAGGTCACCATTCCATTCCCCATCAGGGTACAAGCCCAGGTTGCAGGCTCGATTCCCCAGTAGGGGACATGCAAGAGGCAGCTGATCAATGATTATCTCTCATCATCGTTGTTTCTATCTCTCTCTCCCTCTCTGAAATCAATAAAAACGTGTTTTAAATGCAGTATTTAAAAATGTATTTAGAAAATGTATAATATAAAAATGTTAAAGAATATATCTTCGGTCACCAAGGGGGGGTCTTACACATAAAGTATTTTGTAATGAACTACTCCTTTCTGTTTGTTTTCTAAGTTCACACAATTTGAATACGGTACTATCTTTAAACACCATGTAATTGGTAATTTGATTCCTAAATTGTTGATCATAACATATCCACCCCAATGAAAAAAAAGATTTACATTTTCTTAATAGGTCACCACCTTATAGTAGTTCCCTGCGGAGTACGCAGTATTCAGAATACCAAAGTACCCAAATACAGTGACCACTACTTCACAGTAATTTCTGGCCCTAAGTGAATGTGAAGGGAATCCAGATGATTTCTTACATGTCTTGTTTTTTTTTTTTAATACATTTTTATTGATTTCAGAGATGAAGGGAAAAGGAAAGAGATAGAGACATCAATGATGAGAGAGAATCACTGACCAGGCCGTCTCCTGCACACGCCCTACTGGGGATCCAGTTCGCAATCGGGGAATGTGCCAATCGGGAACCAAACCCAAACCGTGACCTCCTGGTTCATAGGTCCAACACTCAACCACTAAGCCACTCCAGCAGGGCTCTTCCCTCAATTTTAAAACATTAATTGCCTAGATAGAAGTTTTCAAATTGGCAACATTATCTAATTCATATGCTCTCAGAGTCTAAAAATACTAATGTGACTATAATTCAAACCCGGATTTCTCACTTTAATCAAAGGATTTATATCCATTCGGAGTGGCACAGTAGTTTCAGTGTTCTTCCTTGCACAGGGGGGTCACCAATTGATTCCCAGTCAAGCCACACGCCCAGGTTTCAGGCTCAATCCCCAGTAGGGGGCATGCAGGAAGCAGCCCATCAAGGATGTGTGTCTCTCCCTCCCTTCCCTTCCTCTTCTCTGAAATCAATAAAAACATTTTTTAAAACAATAATATAGATTTGATTGAATTGACAAACTGCTTAGACCTTAACTGTTAAAAGTTTTAACCTTGTCTAAATATCTCAACCCCGCGCCCCCAAATGGAACTTTAAAATATGTGTCCTTTATGTCATACATCAAAATTTGTTTAAGGAAAATGCTGGCCAAGCTACTATTGTAAGCCTTTGCAAAGTTGTCACACTTGAAAATATTCAGCTGAGCCGAGACCGGTTTGGCTCAATGGATAGAGCGTCGGCTTGGGGACTGAAGGGTCCCGGGTTCGATTCCGGTCAAGGGCATGTGCCTTGGTTGCGGGCATATCCCCAGTAGGGGGTGTGCAAGAGGCAGCTGATCGATGACTGTCTTTCATCGATTTCTAGCTCTCCATCTCTCTCCCTTCCTCTCTGTACAAAATCAATAAAATATATTAAAAGAAAAAAAGAAAATATTCAGCTGAAAAGAGTTTATGTTAGCAATAAATAACCATCTCTCCCCAAAAAGCAAAGATTTTAAAAACTGACCAGATAAGCATCACTACAACATTTACTCCTAGGAACATTACTAATAAAGCCCAAGTACTATCATTAATTAACTGCAAATTCTTCATAAATTATTTTGAAACTCAGACTTTAAAAGTCAATAAAAGTGTTTTTCAAGATTTTAAGGAATTCATAAATTTGAGTGGTTTTAAATGAATCACCAGCAGCCACTGCCTGCCAATTTATAAATAATCCAATTCCTGCTTATGTGCCCAAAACAATCTGTTAACCCCTCCCAGGCCTCTGTAATTGCTGACTCAATCAGTGTCAACAACTGAAAAGCAGCTACAAACATTCTAATCATTTGTATTTGGAATGTTTTTTGTTTGTTTGTTTGCTTTCCTGGACAGAAAAATAAATGAATTCACACCCAAACGATGAAGGCAGTCACCAAGGCCTCCAAGCTGGAGCTTCTATTCCTGGTTTCATGTACTCAAAATCCTTTCTGTTAGGTTTATATGCTCAGGTATGGAAAGATGCCAAAGACATATTAAGAAAGAAACACAGGCAAACTGCAGGGGGGGGGGGGGAGCCAGAGGGGGAGAACCTGAAATATAATATGGATTAATTTATCCAAAAAAGGGAGGAGGGAAGAGAACACGAACACCAATTGCTTGCATAATCATGAAAAATCACTGGAAGACCATAAAGGCTAATAGTGTTTAATCGTTGAGAAATATGGCCAAAGTGTTCTAGACAGAACGGGTTGGGAACTTTTACGTCTCGTTATGATCATTATAAAATTTCTCTTTGTTACCATGCTCCTGTGCTACACTTAAAATAGTAAAGATTTAAAATCCAAAGCCTTTCCTCCCTGCTCCTCTCCATGTGGAGAAGACCCTGGGGCACAGCTTCTTGGCCCCATGCAAGGCACCAGCCTAAAATGAACAGCCATCAATAAAGTATATATTCCACCTCCTTCCTGGGATGGGTATCAAAGGCTTGTCTTGCTTCAAAAGAATGCCCGATGGAACAGTGCAGAAGGGAAAAAATTGAAAAGGTAATAGGATAAGGCTGTAAAATGCTACTCTCAGCCATTCATTATGTAGTTCAAAAGCAAAAGTTTTCAAAATATAAGAATAGCCAATGCCAGAAGCAAGTCCCTAGAAATGTCTGTCATAATAGGAAAACTAACCCAGACTGGAAAACTGGGATATAAACTACCTTTAAAGAATAAACACTCAACTTCTTATACATTTTAAGAGTAGTACTATTTGGAAGGAAAAATAAACGTAAAAAAAGCTATGTTCTAGAGTTGACTACCAACCACCATTCCTTCCACCCATATTAAGGTCATTCATTCTTTTCAACAATTCCAGGCGTGACTTCAGAATCCTACTTAACACACAGTGCTACCACTTCAGAATTCATAGGAGATATAATCCTACTCCTCCTTGCACACTTTTTGGACCATTTACCTGGTAAGACCTATCTCTTCAGAATAGATGAAAATAAAATCTTTTCTAAAGCATTTCACTGACATCAGAAGTTTGTGTTCCATTCTGTGTTTGAGTCTGAACAAGGTCTAATTTACATAACGCATATGTACACATCTGGAAACTAAAAGTTCACTGAAAACTAACACTTTAGCCATGGTCCATCTGTCTCAGTGCAGAGAGTATCGGGCCACAGACGGAAGGGTCTCAGGCACCTTGGGCATGTACCTCAGTTGCAGGCTCGATCCCCAGCCCCGGGTGGGGTGCGTATGGGAGGCAACCAATCAGTATGTCTCTCTGACATTAATGTTTCTCTCTCTCAAACTCAATGGAAAAAATATCCTCCGGTGAGAATTAACGACAAAAATAAAACTTTAAAAAAAACAACGAAGTGTTCAGAGGAGATGGTTTCTGAATGAACATAGTTAAGGGTGCAGATAGGAAAAGCATCTACAACCCCTATTCCACCCTTGGAAGAATAAGTCAATAAATGCAAAGTGTCTACAGGGGAATTTTAAAAGATTTTTAAATGTTCAAACCAGATGTTCTTATACAGGATATACAAAGCAGCTTCTGCGGAAACCAGATTCAACCAGCTAATGACAATTACACTGCACACAGATTGAAATGCAGCTGTTTTTAAGGAACTTTGTTCCTTGATTATAGCCGGGTGTCAGAAACTATCAGTTACCACTAACAATGTTAAGTCTCCAAAAATTTTAAAGTACTGTTTAAAAAGAAACAAAAGTCTCCCCGTGTATGAACTGGAAGACCTAGATGGCACACTGAACAAAAATTGCATTTATACCCCATCTGAGTTGCGTATGAAAAGAAACATGTCATCACAATGCACAAATCTTGTTATGTTCATAGAGACAGACGCACAAGGTAGACTCAAACTCAGCAGCCGGGTCTGGGAAATAGTCTCTGGGTTTAAAGCTGATGAGTCTACCCCATGGATTGTATCTACAGGAAAACTTCCCAAAAGAAGCCCATCAAGTCAGCATTGTGGTGCTAAAGAACATTCCAAGGATAATTAAACCTGCCTTTCCGAATTTTAAAGACAAGCGCACTGAATTCTGGAGAGGTGAAGCAGCATGAGTCAAGACTCAGGTCCAGGGCAAAGCCAATCCCCAAACCAAAGACCAGTCCCCAAGGTGAGTGGGCACCTGGGTGCCCACCCACCTTGGCTTCCTCCCCCTGGAGGCCTGCTAGGATTTAGGAAGAAGTTACCTAGAAGACGAAGGCCATGCCCTGTCATGTTGTCGGGGAGCAGACAACTAAAATGTAATCCGTGAACAACAGTCTGTGAACTTGGAAATGCAAACACGGTTTCCTGGCAGGCTGATGTGGCGAGGGTTGCAAAAGCCATGCTGCCTGTGGAGCTGGAGGAGTGTGCAGCCAGAAGTTCCCGAACACTGTCAGGGGGGAGTGCCCTGAGCAGCAGGCACTAACTTCTGCTGAGCACACACACACACTCCCTGCTGGAGAGAGGGTATCTCCCTCTGCAGGAACTGCTTTATAGAGCATTTCCCCTTATGCGGCTCCTTGGCCTGGCTCCCTTGGCGGTGCAACTACCCAGTGAGCTTTCTCTCCTAGGTACGCAGGGTCCGTGTGATACACCCTATCCTCAAGGGGGATCCTGGGACCAAAGGGTTAAAAGCCTCAGTCCTCGGACTAGCCAGCTCCCTCCATATTTATCACACTTCTGATTTCAACTTCTGATCTCAGGTCCCTGCCTGAAAGGAAACTGAGCCCTAACAGAGACAATCCGGTGACCAGGTCAGGCTATGTCTCACTGTCAGTCAGAGGCCGGGGCTGTTTCTGTCCTGCCCCTGAGCTGAGAATGGTTTTCGCATATCAAAACGGTCTGGGGTTGGGGTAGAGGGTATCAAAAGCACATTTCATGACACACAGAAATGACACAGAATTCAGATTTCACTGACAGTAAATAAAATGTTACTGGCACACAGCCATGTTCATTCATTCCCCTTGTGCTCACAGGCCTTTGTACTTAAGATGGCTGTACAGCTGTAACAGAGGCTGTCAGGCCCACAGCCTAAAACATTGACATTTACTATCTTATCTGGGCCCTCACACATTAAATAAATAAATAAATAAATAAATAAATAAATAAATAAATAAAAAGTTTACTGATGCTTGTTATAAATCAAGAGACTGGGAGCATGATGTTTAGAAACCAGCATTCTACATGTTCAATGAAATGTCAATTACCAGGTCCTGGACAGCTGACAAATACCTTAATGCTTACAAAGTTAAGGATCAGACACACTTTGTCCTTAAGGAGTCCTTAACTAGAACAGACAGAAATCACAAGGGGAATTGAAAGGGGGAAGGGTGTACTGAGCAACTTAAATAAAGGCCGTGTCTAGAAAACCGAGAATTCTTCTCAAAAGGAAATCCCCGAGGCTCGTACTTTGGGGCCAGTGTACACTAAGTTGTAAAAACTTCTAACAAGCTTCTTATCTGATTTTCAAGTCAATCACCAACAAGCAGAAAAATGACTGTTCGAGACAAGGATTTTAACGACAATCCATGGTTAACAGTGATATAAAAGGATCAGGCAGAAATCATAAAAAAGAAGTCCCCAAAATTTAAACACTAACCTGGGATCCAAAGTACCCAGGGAGTCCCTGAAATGACAGGTACATTTCAGTGCCCCTGGCTTTTTCCTGGGGGAGAGGTCCCACAGGTTTAAGTCTGACTTTTAAAACAGTTACGAGCCACCAGCACTCAGCCTACACTTCTTAAGTGCGTCATTATATTTCAACACCGAAATAACTGATGTGCATAAGAAAGCTGGCCATGAGTCATCAAGAAAAATCTTAAATCATGTTTAGAGTACTTTGGGCTAAACAAAAGCAAACCAGGCAGCTCACACTCCAACCGCTGTTAACCTTGCCAAGTCCTGCTCCCTGCTCTGGAGGAGGAAGGAGTGAAGGAGACAAATGCTTGTCTCGGTCTTCGGTTTGTACCTTCAGCACTGACAGCTTCCCTGAAAGTCAGTGCTTAAAAAGTGTCTTAGAAGCCGTTGTGAAGTTTCAAATTAATAGTCTCATATGCAGACATTCATTGATCAATATTAAAAATATGTTAATACCAGTTTGGGAATGCTTTCAAAACGACAGAAAAATATGGTTTAATTCTTTCAAGAAATCAGTCCAACAGAAGCTACGTTTTTAAAAATGAACTATTCCAAATGTCCTCAATCACCTTAGTATGTCTTCACCTTAAAAGCCAAAGTCAGTGGTTAAATGCTGGACTGGTTATAGCGTAACCAAAGGTTTGGTCCCTGAACATTTGTTAAGTGCACATCATATACCACTGGTCTACCGTTAATAGAGGATTCAAAATGAAAGCACACAATCCCTTCGCCAACGACCACGCTTTCTACTCCATGTCTGGCCGTCTTTATTTTTGGTACTTTCAGGTGAGGAAAGACATCCTTAGTAATCATTCAAGGTCTAGACTAGTTAAGGCTAACAAAACATGGCCAGAGTCAGGGTGGGTATCCTCTTAAGAATCCTCTTAAGACTAGATTTTTCTCTCAGGTCCAAGATCCTCCACTATAACTAAACATATACACAGGCCACTACTTTCACTCAGAGGTAAAAAGGCCCTCCGGGCCACTCCTGCATTTATTAGGAATGTGGGTAACTGCCGCCATCACAGCCCACCAACTGGGAAAACATCAAAATCTATACCCTCACCTTCCCAGGGCAACAGTCTGAATAAGGACACCACATACTAAGGACACCACATAGTAAGGACACACTGCCTACTAGTAAATGGCAATAGATTTTTCCATCAAGTCTCGACTTTCTGAAATATCATGAACTAAAATAATACACATTAATTGTTCAAATTTTAAGTGCATGATCACATAAAGTGCTGCAACATCTTGAAAATGGGGAATGTAGACTGAATACCAGAACTGTCAAGTAAACAGCTTACCGTCTCAGGAATCAAAATACTTTCCCAATTAAAGTTCCTACCAAACTTTTGATACCACGTAAGAAACAACTCTAAGCAAAGCCGCCCTGTATTTTAACTTTTTTTTTTTTTTTTTTTTTTTTAACTACGTAGTATTGTTGTCTACAGTGCCGATGTTCTAATGTATACGCTTGGACAGAGAGGCGAGGGAAGAAGCTTAACATTGATATAATTCAGTGTTTGGACAATCCAGCCAAACTTCTGAATGCCAACCCAAATAAAGAAGCAAGGTGTATTGGCTAAGATGACATATCTTCCTCCGGAACATGTCTATTTCATTAATCTTGTGGGAAAACTGAGTCTGTAAATTCCAATTCTGACGAACTATTAACTGGGATGGCGTAACAGGTGCCCTTAATACTAAGGAGGGAAGAACTTCACCAACAGGAAGGAAGGAGCAGAACTGTCAGACTCATATGCTTGCTTCCTCCTCAGGCATGCAAGCCCTCCAGACAGAGGATGTCATCAGTGTTTGATGAGGATGTTTGCTGTTCCAGCCAGCTCAGTACTGAAACCGATCCTTTTTCCCACAAGTCTGTGGGCAAATTCATCAGGCACGTTTCTTTAGAGCAGTGTTTTTCTAACAAAATCTCCAAATCTAAGACTTCCAATAAATTACAATAAAATGATACTTTGATTTCCAACTTTTTAAAAAATCCCATCACGATCAATTTCAAAGGCTTGCCTCCTCCATGTCAGAGACTTTCTGTGGGTGAAAGTCTATGTATGGAGAATAACCAGGCGCAATAAATGAGCCTCGACCAGACGTGTGATAGACAAAGCTGCTGTCGTATTTGGGGGCCAACTGAGGAAATCTAGGTCCCAGTGATGAGATGAAAACTTACCAAGCTAACTGACAGGGAAAAAACAAAACTCCTTACATAACTGTATATACAGTATGATTTCATTTCGATTAAAACATGCACACATATGCACAGACAATTATCTGGAAAGCAATACAATGAAGCTCTGGGTGGTAGAAATACGTGATTATATTTGCTTCTCTGTGTTTTCTAAGTTTCAACAATGTATGTGTAACACCGCTTCTGTAATAATACTTCAAGCCACCAAGGGCTCATTCAAGTCAAAAATCAGTATTTATGATGTGCCTACTATAGGTGAGACACACAGAGATCTGCTTTCATTCTCACCAGGGCCTCCAAGTTTTTTCAGTTAATCCTTCTCCCCAAGCCTCTGGGCTAAGCAACAGTCGTTTTTAAAATGTAACATTTCCTTAAACTCCAAAGAGGTTTTTTCCCCCCCTCTGTTCTCTCTCAGGCACACTAATAATTTTTCACCGTTTTCCCTTTATAGCTACTCTTTCAACCCTGGCAACAGACATAAAAGCTAAAACACTCTTCTGTAGGCTGAACGCCTGTGACAGAGGAGGAACTAATACAGTGGAGAAGGGGGGGGCGGGGATCTTTCTCTCCAGCTTATTCAAAGTTAAACATGTCTGTGGCAACTTTACTTACTAGAAAGCAGTGTATGATCTATGATCTTAAGATGGCATCAAGGTCAAGTTCTACTGCATGTCAGGCAAGACCCTTTATGTCTGACTAGTGAAAGATGAAGGTAGATATGGGGAAACCTAGCAAATAACCTGAAAACTGTGATTGTTCTAGATGTGGAAATGGAAGTGCTGGAATCACACACAATATATTTGTGTATAAAAAATACACACGTTTAAGGAAGAAAGCACAAGGCCAAACAACCAGAAAGTCGTCTTATGTAAAAGTGGCATTACATGAGCCTGAAATACTTGGGACAAAACAATTCTGGGTTGCAGTTATTTGCTAGGAAGTGTCGCCTACCAGAATATCCCAAGCTTCTCTCCAATCCGTGCTGCTGCCCTCTGCAACAAGTTATCCCACCAAAAGTGTTAACTATGGTTACGTTTGAAGGCTTCCTTTCTCCACTTAGACGCGATTTCAATATCGATCAGTGGTAATTTGATGAAAATGCAACTTCCTATGATAACCTCTAACCACTGGTGATCACTACCTACATTAGCTTTCAGGGAAATAATATTCTCTGAATCTTAAAACTAGTTCATTTATTAGCCTTGAGCTACAAGTAACTAGAGAGCTAGCCTTTCACAGCGGGTTTTCTAAAAAAAATATATATATATATAAAATAAAAAATAGATCACATCATAAAAACCTTGGGGAAAGAAGCCCCCAAGCATCCCCATGAATGGAAACCTCAGACTATCTGCCACTTTCCTGAAAACGTAGCTGTCTTACGTCCTTCAACTGCAGCTTATCACTTTACAAAAAGAAATGTTGAATTCCCTCTTGACTGGGGTAAGCGGAAGACCACAGACCCGGGTCCCCGCGGAGCCGCGGTGCAGCGCCCGCCTCTCGGTTACTAGAAAGCCCCGGCTGCTTCTGAACCATCTCCCAGTGAGGACGCCTTCCTAACGGGTTTGGAGGCAGGTTTAAATCGCCCGCTTTTTTGTCTGCTCGCTGCATTCACCGGCCCCGGGGCCACGGCCGCCGCCGTGCGCCTGGGAGGGGCAGCCGCGGGGAGAGCCGGGCGGAGGTCCCGGGGTGGGGATGGGGACACTGGGGCACGGGGCGATGGCGGGGTGGGCTGGGGGCGACCCGGGGTCGGGGTGCGGCCGCCGCCCTGCACGGGGTGCTCACCGCGCAGCGCCCGCCCGCCGGGATGCGCGCAGGCCCGCGCACCGCCTCCTCCCGCCCTCCCCCGCCGTCCTCCTCCCGAGGCGACAGGAACCACAGCGGGGGAGACGGGGAAAGTCACTCCCGGCCCCTCCGGGTGCGGGGATGACACCTTCTCCCGGCGCGACCGGGCGCCGCTCCCTCTCCCCGCAGCGCCGCGCCCGCCGCCGCCCTCGCCGTTCGAAAGCGGCCGCCCCCGCCGCCGCCTGCGCCCGCCCCCCGCCGCCGCCCCACCAATCGGCGCGGCCCCGGCGGCCAATCACACCGGCCCCCGCGTCCCGGAGCCACTAGCGCCGCCGCAAACGGCCGCGCGGCCCCCGCCCCGCGCGCGTCCCTCCCGGGCGGCTCCTCCGGGCCGGGGCGGGCGCTCGGCGAGCGCGGCGGCGAGCGGCCCCGAGCGGGCTCGGCTCCCGCTCCCGCTCCGCTCCCGCCCCCAGGCAGTTCTGGAAACTGTGATCACCTCTGTCACAGGAAGCCATCCGGCGGCGAGGGCGGCGCGGAACCAACAAACACACGCCCGCGGCAGCCGCCGGAACCGGCGCGGGGACAGCGACGCGGGCTGCGGGCCGGTCCCCGGGCGGCGGCGCGGCGGCGGCCCCCGCGGCGCGGGCTTTGTGCGGGGCTCCGGCGGCGCGGGCGCGGTGGGCCGGGCATCCCCGTCCCCGAAGCCCCCCCCCCCGCCACCCCCGACCCCGACCGCCGCGGCGCCGCTGCTGGGACCGTTAGGTGACGTTCCGGCCGCCGCGGCCGAGGAAGCAGCACCCCGGCCGCCCGCCGCCCCCGTGTCCACCCCGAGCCGCCGCCGGAGGCGGGCTCCAAAAGTTGGCCCCCGGGCCGCCCAGCACCTGCCCACGTGCCGCCGCGGAGGCTCGTTCGCGGGTCCCCCGGCCCTCTCCCCCCGCCGCCCCCGGCCGCCAGGTCACCTATTACCGGAGGGAGGGGAGCGAGGCTGCTATTTAAACGCCCGCGGAAGTTGAGGCACCCCCACCGGCGGGTGCGGTGCACCTGCCTCCCGCCGCCGCCGCGCTCCGCCACTTTGAGCAGCAGCAGCCCGGTCCCCGGCCCCGCCTCCTGCCCGCAGGGGGGGGTGAGGTGAGGGGGGGCGGGGGAGCGGGAAGGAGGTGGAAGGGATCGAATTTCTCCAGCAAATGGGACCGTTCCGACAGGATTCGGTTCCCCGGTCAACATTCCACATTCCATCCCTCTCCCGAATTTTGCAAGCCAGCGCCAACAACCCGGAAAGCCTGCCTGCTGGCTGCCGAACAACAGCCCCCCAACTCACTCACACACACACACACACACACACACACACACACAGGCACAGGACACGTGCACCGAAGGGCTTTGCAACTTGCAGTCCCAGGGTACACACACTGCACGTTCATTTAAGGCAGCGAGTACTCAGCGACCCCACCCCCACAATTTGCAGATGGTGCCAAAGGTTGCAATTTGCAATCCCGTTGTAAGTTCACGGTTAATCGGCACTTTGCTCTCCGCCAATGCAACTCCTTCCTAATTTCACCGAGGAAGGGGTTTTTACACTTTAACAGGCAGTCTCGCTGTAAAGTAAAAGGTCTGATCGCTGGAAACCCAATTTGGAAGGATCTAATTGCCAAGCTGTCCCTCCACCCCCCTGCTCACTGCCCTTGAATTGATGCAATGAATATTTTGGACATGTGGTGACGCGGTGACAAGAGCCGGGGCTGTGGCCACCCTACACAATGTACCTCTACACACACACACACACACACACACACACACACACACACACCTATATTTAGACAAACATAGCCGTCCCCCTCCCTCCCCGGTCACACACACCCTGGATTCATGTATGTATGCGAACCTGCGTTCTGCCATTGCCATCTGTCTACCAAGTTGCTACTATGCTTTCCACTTTCATGCAGCCCTAATGCACTTTGGGGCCAACTATACTCGGCTTCTTGCTCCTGAAACGCGTTTCATTGATGCTTCACCTGAAAAACCGCATGTTCTTCACACATCCCAAAAGGGGGGGGGGGGAAGCTCTAAGTGTTCGCCCCCCCCCAAATTGAAATAAAAATAATAATAATCATAGTCAAACTTACTGATCCAACATAAATCAATTCTCAGGCTCCAAAAACCATCTCCTCCTCTCCTCCTCCTCCTTCTCCTCCTCCTCTCCTGCTCCTCCTGCTCCTGCCCCGGCCCCCGCCCCGGCAATGCCCAAGTTGCTGGTGGGATAGTGAGGCTGCGCTCGCCGGCTGCCTGCCCGCCCTCCCTCCCTCCTCGCTACGTATCGAGAACCCAATCTTTTGGCGCCATATTAATGACGTACTATATTATTTCCACTAGGCAGCGACCTTCGGCATTCAATTACTCCCGAGAACTCCCGAGCGAAGCAACAAAACCATCAAATATGGCTGAGCCTCCCGGCTCGTCCTGCAGCCGCCGCCGCCGCCGCCGCCGCCGCCGCCGCGGGCCCGGGACGCGCACACGTCCCCACGCGGCCCCGCGGCCACGCGCCCCTCGCCCCCCGGCCGCGCGTACCTGCTGCGGAGGCTCCGCCGGCGCCGGCTCCGCCGCACGAGTTGGGGCCGCGGCGGGAGGGGAGGGAGCCGGGCGGGCCCCTGCGTTCCCGGCGCGCACACACCCGGCGCTCGCGCGGGGAGGCACTCTCGGCCGGGCGTTGGGCTGGTTATGGAGGAGGAAGGACTGTGTGAATCGAACTCATTTCTGGGTCACTGCTGCCACAGGGGGGAGCACTCTAATCCCTTGCCAAAACGAGAGGGTGGGGACAGGGGGCCGGGGGGCGGGAGCGCGGGGAGCCCGCGGCGGCGCGGGGGGCTCCGCGGCCCCGGTTAACTCTTGGCGGGCCTGCCGACCTGCGTCCGCGGGGCGGGCCCTGCGCGGCCCGGAGAGGCTCCTCCGTCACCCCGCCTGCGAGCCCTGGAGTTCTGGAGGTGTCTCCCAGCAGGGAAGTGGGTGTTGACTTTGTCCCCTTCTAACTGTCCCAGTCCCGACTCTTGTCCGACATCACAGAACCTGGACATGGATCCTTTCAAATTACTAGTTTAAAAGTGGCTCTTAAAGGCACAAAATTTGGGTGAGAGGTTCTATTTTTAGACTCAATGGTAAAATAAATAACTCTTTTGTAGTAACAGTTTCGCATTAGAATGACATGTTTAAATACAGAGGATCCAGTGTTGGAGCCGGAGCACGTCTTTCCCTAAGTTAGTATCAAACTGATCATTGCAGATGAGCATTCATTCATTCATTAGAAGAATGTTATAAATCGACACCGCCTTTCTGTTACACGGCACCACACCCCTGGGCATCGCCTTCCAAATATGAGAACTGAGCCCGAAGCTAAAGCTGGAGTTGCGGACTGATACAAAATTAGTCATCAGAGATTCATTTTGGGGGTAAAAATGAGTGGTTATCAATTTTCCACCGAATACAGACTTGCTTTTCCATGGGAAGGTTGACATATTTGTTTCATGGACCCCCCGCCCTAAAGACATAAGGGTGCGTATGATATTCAGCCTCAAAAGGAAAAAGACCTCCGTGGGGATTAAAATTCCCATTCAGTAAATAGGAACACTGATCACTAATTACAAAATTTAGTATCTAACCCAAAGGGCATTGGATGCATACTTCTGAATATATCGGGTTTGACCTCACACAGTCACACACCAACCCATCCGCCCACACGAGGAACCTAAAAACTGATGTATGAGGCAAAACTAATTGAGCCTTTCCATTATTTTTCAGAAAGCAAAGTAAGCCAAAGGAAATCTTAAGTATAGACATAGCCGTTTCACTAACAAGAGTAAAAGACACCACATTGGCCCAATTCACATGCTCACTTAATCCTGTTCAAAGTGATCTCGGATGTGAAGGACTAGGCTACCATTCTTACTATTGTTAGGACTGCATTGCAGTTATTGTTTTCACTGGTTCGCCTCACACAAACTCTACTGCGGAAGTGAAGTACACAGGTTCAGAGCCAGACAAACTCTGCATTGGCCTGCCTCTGCCTGTTATCAGTGTGTATCTGTTGGGTAAATAACAGTACTCTGAGCCTCAAGAGTAATAAAGTGAGGGTCACAGCCCCTACCTAAAGGGTTGTTAAGAGGAAAGAGAAAAACCCATAAAAGTGCCCAGCAGAGGCCCTGGCAGTAGGAGGTTATCGATTCCCTCAGCCATCTCTCCAATATCCCTTTCTTGGTCTTCTCTCCATGGAAAATTGCAACTTCTAAATTCCAATTAGACTTACTTCACTCATTCCCCCTAAAATATCTAGGTTGCACTCGCCACTGGCTATTTTACATGTCTTTTACTGACTGTCTCCAATCCCAAAACATCAGGCAACAAAATCAAAGAAGTGAATAAAATGGACAAGAAAATTAAAGAAGTAAAACGGCATCCAAACACCCCATGCAGACAGATACACTGATCAGGACGGATGGTTCCAGAACATCCTTTCAATTATGCCAATTCTTCCAAATGGTTATGGCTGAGGCAGTGTCATGCGCTATAAATAACGCTGGACCAGAAGACCCTGGACAAATCTCTTTGCGTCTTAGTTTTTCCATTGAGATGATAGACAAGATCAAATTTAACTCCTAATTTCTGATTGCTCTTACCTAGCTTAAAAAGTGATTATTTAATGAGTAGAAAACAACTTGAATGGAGAAAGAATATGTAAAAACAAACAAACAAAAAAACCACACACACACACACAAAACACACACACACACACACACACAAAAGAAAAACCCTCATTAAATCACTAGCTGCTGACATTTTTAAAATAATAGGTGTCTTTTGCCATCAAACCTCCAAAGAAACTTATTTCTAAAATAGGAAAGGTGGTAACATGGTTTGCCTTCTGGCAGCACAGACAATACATGCTAGAATAAGAGGTACTAAGCTGACAGTTAGGCAAACGAGTTGCTGGTTCCACTCTGTCACTTAGTGTCTTACCTTACCAAATCGCTGAGGATGGCCATTTCCTGATCTCTCAAATGGTTTTGTTAATTCATATTTTATTTTCAGAGATGAAAAGATAGTTAAGGAAATAGCTACTAGGTAGTCAGTTTAGTTGAAATATTAAGATTCTAGTCTTTTCTGATCTGATTAGTATTCTTGGTGATACAGTGGTGCCTCGCATAACGAACGCATCGCACAGCGAACTTTGGACAGGTTTTTCATGAAACCATCGGCCAAAAAGCAGAAAATGGAAGATGTGCAAGATTCGGTAGACTCTACTTAGTCTGTCTTAAAATTTAAAAAATGTGTTGTTTTTTTTAAAAAAAATTATGTTTTTAGATGTATCTAAATAAAAATATGTCATCTTAGCATATTTTTTTATGTCATCTTAGCATATTTTATGCTACAGAACGAATTATTTTTTTTAACATGTATTGTTATGGGAAAACGCATTTCACATAACGAACTTTTCGCATAACAAGCTTGCTCCTGGAACGAATTAAGTTCGTTGTGTGAGGCACCACTGTAATTACAATTCTATATGTTCCATGCATTTTGCTGCAGTCATATACAGTTTATGAAATTTTGATATTCATATTTCTGACTGTGAAACCATTCATAATTACACCTATAAATGTTTACTTACTAATATCCTTTGTGTCTACTCTATAGGTAAAGAATTATAAGGTCTTGACAAGAAATTCAGAATTACTTATACTGGAAGTGAAGTAGATTCACATGCTAAAGTACTATCTCATTCCTTTAGAGAAATGAGCAAGAAATTCTTACTGACAAATACCATTGCCAATTGGTATACATTACATTACATAGAGAGAATTTTCTATTGCACAAGTACTCTCCTGGATAAAATGGGTTGTGTTCTAAGAGAAAAAAACAGTAATTTTAATAACTGAATGACAGAAAAGAATAACTTTATTACCTTTTTTGAATGATGTTATTCGGTTGGGAGGGGATCTAATTCAAGGAAGAATACGTGGGTACTCTGAACAAGAAGAGTGAAGTTGGGAACAATGTTCAGCCCATGCCGGAACCACATGAGAAGAAACAGGAGGTCACAGGTAGGCGATCAGGACCAGAGCTCCCTGTCAGACCAGTCCGTGAGGTCACGGATCCCGAATAGCCAGGTAGGTGATTACAACATTCTGTTGTAAGAATGATTGGAAGGCCAATAAACCAAGATACCTTTTTGTTGATATCAGTACCAACTAAATTGTTTTTTTTTTCTTGAGGTTCTTTCTTCTTTTTTTCTTTTTTTTTTCTTCTTCTTCTTTTGTCTGCTTTGGATTGTTTACATTTTGTTGGTTTCCATACTTTTAGCACAAGATATCAAAGACAAGTCTCACAAGTGGACAGGAGAGAAGATAAATTACTTCAACTAGATGAAGTGTCCAAGACAATGGACATTTGAGGAGGTTTAAAACAGGAAAAGATTTTCCCTAATATTGAAAAGAAAAGATGATAATGGAGAGAATTTTGAAAATTTAGAAAGGCGAAGGAAGGAAATAAAACTCACCTATTATAAATATTGCCACATATGTTCAGTCTTTTTCTAGGCATTTTTTAATAAAATCGCAATAATTTCACACATTCCACTTTACAGTCTTCCTTTTCACTTACCTCTTTCATTATTTTCATCTCAGCCCTGTACTTCATTAAGTAAACATTATTTATTTATTTTTTAACTTTCAGGTCTTCGCCTGCATACCACACCTTCCTCCACTGGCCACGTCAGCCCCACGCTCTCATGCTTATTCGCTGGGCCTTGTCAACCATTGGAAAGTGCCGCCATCTTTAATATCAGATTGAAGTCTCTCGTTTTACTCTCTCTGAGACTTCCAAAGCTTAGGCTTCTCACTCGACCTTTCCTTTTATCGGAACGGTCACTGCAATTCAGCCCTCCAGTCTGCTCCTCTGACTGGATCCAGAGCTGTGTGAACTCCACATGTGGTCACCAGGAGCTGCACCTGAGAGCTGGCCAGACGCATTACTTCCAGCCCCACCCCAGGCCTCCCAAATCAGAAAGGGGGACCCAGCAATCTGTGTTTTAACAAGCCCTCCAAGGAATTCTGGCCCACACCCACATCTGAGAGCCACTCGTGTGGATCTCACTCCCATCCTCCACACGGGAGCACAGAGTCAGGCACCCGACAAGGTGGCCAGTCCCTGGCCCACCTATTCTCTGGCCACAGGCCAGTTGAAACATGAACAAGTTTTACGGTAAACCACAGGGTTCTGAGGAAGTGAATACGTGGGCCCTAAACTTGTGTGTGTGCGGTGGGAGGAGGGTGATCAGAGAAGACGGCTCAGAATAAATGACCTGAACCTGAACCCTGGAGGATTATAGGTGAGGAAGGGGGTGGGAGACCAAGAGTTGGTTTTTGTTGTTGTTTTTTTACAAAAATTCTGGCTTCTGTGTGGAGAATGGATGGGTGGGGGTGAGACACAGGTGGGGAGGCTAGATAGGAGGCTTCCGCAGGGACCCGGTGAGATAGGGGCTTAGACGGCAGACACTGACTGTGTTGGAGGCACAGCTAACTCCAGCCCTCCAGAGGTCTCCAGCTTGCTTGGTTCAACACGTGCTTGGGGCGGGGTGAGAGCTCCTTCAGGGATGCCTCTGGGACACCTCTGGAGGGCTCCCAAAAAGTAGAGGCCATGGTGCTGGGCAGTGAGGAAATAAAATAATCAGTCTGCCTGACCCCACCTTGCTGGAGCCTGCCCAGTTCCCATCACAGGTCAGTTAGCGACTTCTGCTTAGACCTGCACACAGCGATGCTAATCACTAAAGGAATCCAATCGGTAGCCTAGGAATGACTGAAACTGCCTCCCTGCTGGAAACTGCCTCCCCCGGGAGATAAGGAAGGTATGTGCAAAATGATGACTGTTCATCAGAAGACTTACGGGAAACTGTGACTAGGACCAGGCAACTGGAGTTTGTTGACCAAAAGCAAAGAAGTCTCGCCACCACCCTGGGGCCCCTGCTGAAATCCAGGTGTCCTTGGTCATAAGCCACCTCCTGACCTCAAGCCCCGCCCGGCTCCCTTTACACACACACACACACACACACACACACACACACACACCCCTGCATGAAGAAGCCTGAATTCCGTGTGTGTTTTTTTAAGATGGTTCTTTAGGATGCTAGCCTGCCATCATCTCAACTTGCTGGCTTTCTGAATAAAGTCGCTTTCCTTACCCCAACTCCTTGTCACTTGACTTATTAGCAGTTGGAGGTCTCACGGATGACACCGGGCAAAGGTTTGGGGCGGGGGGATGGGGTGGGGGGGGGGGGCGCTGGGCCTCTGCAGGTCCTTCTGGGCCCTGGTCTCCCAGCCCCATCCATCCCAGGCCCCTCCTCCCTCACTTCCCAGGGTTGCTATTCCAGTGCCTCCTGATCCCTCTGCTCCATTTTTCCTCCTCTCTTCCGAAACCCCTTAATGGCCCATTATAAGCTGAGCCCCAATCATTAGCAAATGAAAAACTGACTTCCCAATTCTCTGAGGCGAAGGGGGTGAGTGCTGGAGGATGTGGGGGGAAAGGAAGCTGGATGGAGGTGCCCCCCATGGTTTCGTTCCAGTGCTAATGAGGCAAAGAAAAGGAGGGAAACCAAGCAGTTTCTGTTAGAATTGTTTGAGAATTCACGTTTCCCCCCTGTTCTGAAGCACATTTAGTTGTAGACAAGAAGTGTTGGGTTGGATGTCAGAAGTGAGGAAGAAGTTGGAATGAAAGGTGACCCACAACAGCTGGTGATTGCCATAGGGAAGGGGGAGATAGAGGGTAAAGGGGGGGAAATGGTGGAGGAAGGAGACTTGACTTGGGATGGTGAACATACAGTATAATATCCAGATGATGTATTATAGAATTGTATACCTGAAACCGGTATAATTGTATTAGCCATTGTCACCAAAATAAATTCAATAAAAAAGAAATTAAAAGAAAAAAAAAAAAAGAAAGGTTTAGAGAACTGAGTGGCATTCGTTGAGCTCTGAGCTCTGGGGTGCAGGAGTGAAAAAGACAAGGAAAGACCTGTCCTCCTGCAGCTTATATTCATTTTCACAGTGAAAGAAATGAAAGAGTGGGGACATCGCTGAGTTCGATTTGAGGAGACACCCCATTGAAAATGCCTAAAAAGCAGAAGGGAAAGGCGGGCTACAGCTTACAGATAAGCTGAGGCCATGGGAGTGGAGGAGATCACTCAGAAGTGACTACAGAGTTCGAAGCAGAGCCTGCCTGAGCTGGAAACGAAGGAGTCGTATGAAAAGGATGGGCAGAGGAGGTTGCAAAGCTTCCATCTGAGGACAGTCCAGATTAGCTGAACTATTTTAGCCTTCTTCAACCCCAAATCAGGATTTCTAAGCACCATTCGAGAAAACCATAGACTTATCGGGTCCACTATGTGCTTGGCCTCGGCCACCTCCGGGATGTCCTGAAATCACCATTTTCCCGGCCAGTAATCTCCCACTGTGCTCAGGATCTCTCCCCGAGCTTTCTCGAGGTCCTCAGCCTGCCATCCTTCCTCTTCCGCAGCACCGTTAGCAGAGCTCCCGACTCCTACGTCACAGGAGTGACAGAGGCCATCGCACAGGCCCAGCTTTGACCTTCCCCGTGTCTCCTTCTTTCCTATCACAAAGGCTGAGAGATGACCTTCCCCGGGCTGAGAATGCCCTGAGACTGACTCACTTTCACTAGCCTCTAACTCAAGTCTAGCTCTTCTTGTCCTGGCTGGTTTCCCGCAGTGGATAGAGTGTCTGCCTGCAGACACTGAAGGGTGCCAGGTTCCGTTCTGGTCCAGGGCGCTTGCCTGGGTTGTGGGCTCAATCCCCAGTGCGGGTACATAAGGGAGGCAGCCGATCAGTGATTCTCTCTCATCATTGATGTTTCTATTTCTCTTGCCCTCCCCCTTCCTCTCTGAAATTAATAAAAATGTATATTTTTAAAAAAAGATTAACTCTTCATTCAGGTGGGTACCTCCTCCTTCTCTGGCTATTGAGTCCTTCCCAAACATTTAAATGTACTCATAGAAACCCTCTTAGAGCTCTCTTCCTCTTCCTTCCTCCTTGCAGTCACACGTGTTGAAAGAATGGTCTGCACTCATTCTTGGGCCCACTGCATTCTGAATGATGCTCCCAATCACTCCAGAGAAATTGCTCTTGCCAAAACCACCACTGACATTCTTGGTGCTAAATCCTGTGGCGATTTGTCACCTTTGTTGTCCTTAACATCCCACTGGCATGTGACGTGGCTGTCCACACATGCCCTGCTCTCACCTGGTATCCATACACCAACAGACTCTGCGTTCTCTCCTACCTGCCTGCCTTTTCTGACCCTCTTCCAGGTTTCTCTTTCTCTTTGGCTAAAGCAAGGCCTCAAACAAATTGTTTTTGAGTACCTGAGAAGAAGCATTTTTTTGGGGAAAAAATCAACTGAAGGAGTAATTCTGGTTGAGGCATTTTATAAGGAAAAAAAAAAAAAAAAAAGAATGGTTCACCAACCATGTTTAGAATGGAACTTTAAAAAAGAACATCTGGTTAAAGATTATTAGGCTAGTCAATCAGCTGGATGGGTAACCCTAGCTTCCCAGAAGGAGTTCTCAGTCTTATTAAAGTCTGTCAGAAAACTGTTCACGCACTTTATCAGGAATGCTAATTGCTTCCCAGAAGGAGCTGTAAATTACATCACACACCAAATTTCTGTCCCAGACCAGGTTTGAGCCCATTTTCTTTCTCACTTTCCGTCTCCTAAAGATTGGTTTTCCTTAGGGTCCTGTCCTCAGCCCTCTTTTTGCTTTCTACATACATCTCTTGGTGATCTCATCTACCCTCATTATTGCCACACACCCCCCCCCCCCCAACATGCCTGTCTCTATGGCCAGTGTCACGCCTCACCTTTAGTCTTGAATTTACCCAACAGCTTCCTAAACACCCCACTGGATTTTCCACAGGAAGTTCGGAGCTCAATGTCCCTCCCACTTTGCACCTCCTCATCTGTCCCATATCTCAATTAGCAGGTACCACCAGACACAATGGCCAACCCAGGAGCCAAAACACTGTCCTGGACACTTGCTTTACCTTAACTCCTCCTCTACCACCACCACCAGTCCAACCCAATCAATCACCACGTCACTTCATCAGGTCTCACCTCTGCATCCCCACAGCCCTTATCATCGTCACAGTGATCCATGCTATTGCCTAACAGTCTCCTTGCCTCCAGTCCTGGCTCCCTCTAATTCATTCCCTACTTAGTAGTCAGTGCATCTCTTTAGAGCAAAAATATCACATTTAAAACCCATTAAATACCTTCTCCCTCCCCCCCCCACCCTCCCCCCCTTTTACTCTTATGGATAGAACATGTCATCAACATAACCCATAAGGACCTTCATTTTCCAATTCCTACTTTCTTTTTCTAGCTTGCCTTCCAACAGCTCCCTTCCATCCCCCTGCCATGTAACTTTTCACATTTCTTTATGTCCCTTTAGAACTTTTGAAAATGCTTATCCCTGAGCTTGGATCATTCTCCCCTCTCTACACCCTTCCTCTTGGCTCTAAGTCACTTATGTTCTACCAAATAGCCTTATCCTATTCCCTAACCCCCACCCTTCTCCAAGCTTCTATAACGTTCAGTACTATCACTGTTAACACCTTTCTGTGTTTTCTAAGCTTTTGCACCCCTCACTTGAACTGGTGATTAAAGGACTGTGTCAGTTGTGTTCTCTACTGTGTTCCTAGTATGGAGCCTAACAATTGGTAGGCATTAATAAATGTTTTGAATGTGATGAATGAATGACCATTATATTTGTATGAACAGTCTCAAAAAAAAAAAAAAGATTATACCTGTCATTTTTATTTTCGTTGCTAAAAGTAATAAATGTTATGCTTTATTTTATTTTTTAAAATATATTTTATTGATATTTTAAAGAGAAGAAAGAAGAGGAACATTGATCAGCTACCTCCTACATACCTCCTACTGGGGATGTACCCACAACTAAGGTGCCTGCTCTTGACCAGAATCGAACTTGGGACCTTTCAGTCCACAGGCTAACGCTCTATCCACTGAGCCAAACCAGTTAGGGCTAAATTTATATTTTAGAGAAGCCAAAATCAAAATTAAGGTCACCAAAAACACTATTACTTAAATACAATCACCACTAAAATTTTGGTGTATATATTTTTATATGCTTGTATGTATGTCTCTATATACATACATTAAAAAAAGGGTGGGGGGATCTTAGCTTGTTTGGCTCAGTGAATAGAGCATCTGCCTGCGAACTGAAAGGTTCCTGGGTTTGATTCTAATAAGGGCACATGGCCAGGTTGCTGGCTCGATCCACAGCAGGGAGCCTGCAGGAGGCAGCTGATCAATGATTCTCTCTCATCATTGATGTTTCTTTCTATCTCTCTTTTCCTCTCTAAAATCAATAAAAATATATTTTAAAAAATAATGAAATAGAATAAATAAGGGGGAGTCATAATTCCCCAGGCCTGTTGGGGTGATCGATGTCTTTCTCTCACATCTATGTTTCTCTCTTTCCCTCTCTCTCCTTCCTTCCCTTTCACTCTTTCTAAAAATCAATGGGGGGGGGGGGGGAATGCCCTCAGGTGAGGATTAACTAAAAAAAATAGTTAATCCTGTAATTCTATTGAAATTAGTAATACTGAAATACTAGAATTCTATTCTGTGACTATTTTTAGATTTAATTTATCAATATAGTTGGGCTTTCCCATTATTGCAAAGAGGTCTTTAGTAAATATCATCCCAGCTATATACTCTATGATTAGGAAAATAGAATTTTATTGACAATATAATATTCCACCATATAAGTGAACTTTTCATGAGTCCCGACTTTTTATTGTTTACACTTTTGTTTTTCTAAATCCTTACTTTTACCAATAAAGCTGTGAGAAATACTCCTATACATAAAATTTGGTTCAAATATTTAACCATTCTTTGGACAGAATCTGAAAAAAGTCAAATCACTGGGTTAGAGGGTTTAAGGATCTGATCTCATTTTGCCAAATTGCTTTCTACAAAACATGTTATAATTAAGATCCCACTTTCAGGGCCCAGTGGGCGTGAGGCGTCTTCGCCAGCTGCCCACTACACTCCATGGAGAGCTGGGGCATCCCTTCAAGGAGGCACACCCCACCTCCCTGAAACAATAAAGGCAACCTGAACACATACACGAACACCACGATGGTTTGGAGATAAGGAATTCTATCAGATGCTGAAGTAGATGGAGAAGGTTTCATAAAAGATGTAGAATAATTAGGACCAGGAGGGGCAAAGAGGAAGATAATGGACACAAGGGAAGGAGACTCTTGAGGTGAGGAAGGTGCATGGAGCATCTCTGCCTGGGGGGTGATCAGGAGGGGCACCAAAATTAGTGAGTGTTTTCTATGTATATGCCAGGTAGTGGGCTAAGCATTTTACATATGTAATATTCTATTTACTTCTCACAATCCTGAGAAATAGGAATTGTGATTATTTTCATTCAGGTGTGAGTGATGTGAAAAATTAATGTTCAGGGACTGAATCACTTGCTAAAGATCACGAAGCTTTTGAGGGGTGGCAACCAGCATTTAAATCAAAAGAATCTGGCTCCAACATTCATGCTTTTAAGCACATCATTCAACTGACTCATCAGCAAGTCAGAAGCACGTACCTAATGGAGAACGGTGTCCAGGACTTGCTATCAGTAACTGAGTCATCGCTGACATTCAGTGGATGCTTGAGAAAGGAAATGAGAGCAGGAAGTACTCTACATGCTAGGGCTTGTTTCAGAAAGCTTGTTTCAGACAGAGGTCTAAATAGCTAATTTAAAATATTCGGCCATGACTTAAACGTAAAACTATAAAACTTTTAGGAAAAAGCCTTCATGACACCAACAACATAATCCATAAATAGAAAAAAATTTTTTTTTACCCTGATACAATGAAAAAACAAGCTACAGACTGGGAGAAAATATTTTAAGACCATATATCCAACAACAACAAAAAAATGGTATCTAGAATAAATGGAGAACACACAAGGCTCAACAACTTAAAAAATTATAACAACTCGTTTAGAAAACGGGCGAAGAACATGAACAGATTTCCCAAAGGGGACACACTGGTGCTAAATGAGCACATGAACAACCTTTCCGCATCATCAGCCATCCGGAAAATAAGGCAGATTTAAACCACAGCGAGCTAGCCCTGCGCTGTTATCGGAATGGCTAAAATGAAAAAGAGGGGCAACATCAAATGGGAGCGAAGATGGGGAGGAGCCCGATCACATTGGATCGCATCGCTGGCGGGAATGTAAGTGGTCCAGCCACTCCTGAAAACAGTTTGGCAGTTTCTTATAAAACCAAACATAGCTACCACGGGACCCGGCGATTGCCCTCTTGGGCATTTATGCCAGAGAAATGAAAACTTGTGTTCACATGAAAGCCTGTGGCAGCTTTACTCAAATAGCCAAAAACTGGACACAACCCAGATGTCCTTCAATGAGTGAATAGTAAGCAAACTGTCGTACATCCATATCATGAAATATTACTTAGCAATTAAAAAACAAAGAGTCCTGCCGGCTAGCTCAGTTGGTGAGAGTGTTGGCCTGATATGCCAAGGTTGTGGGTTCAATCCCCAGTCAGGATACATACACGAGCCAGCCAACAAATGCACGAATAAGTAGAACAACAAATTGATGTCTCTCCCTCTCTCTCTCTCTCTCTCTCTCTCTCTCTCTCTCTCTCTCTCTCTCTCTGTCTCAAATCCATCAATCAACAAAAATAAATAAAGGAAGAAAGAACTATTAATCTATACACAAATCTCCAGGAATTTATGCAGAATAATAATTTTTAAAAAGCCAATACCAAAAGGTTTTATGCTGTGTCATTCCATTGTGTGGCATTCTCAAAATAACAAAATTATCAAAATGGAGACTAGATTGGGGGTTATTAAAGATGAGGGAGCCAGGGAAAGAGGAAAGCGCATGTGACTATAAAAGGGCTACATGAGGGATCCTTGTGGTGATGGAATTGTTATGTATCATGATTATATCAATATTGATGACATTTATTTTGTACATGAAGGCATCATACAATGATACTGTACAACAGTTTTACAAAATGTTACTATTGGTGGAAACTGGTTAAAAAGTACACAAGTTCTCTCAGTATTCTTTCTTGTTTTTCTTTTCTTTTTTTTTTCTTCAGTAGTATGCCTTATAACTGCATGTGAGTCTACAACTGTCCCAAAATGAGAAGTTTACTTTAAAAAATATATAGCCAACTAGTAGAGAAAAAGAAATTTAAACATTAACATATTCCTAGAAAGTAACCTAATCTAAAAGGTAAAGGGATTTCCCTATGTCATTCAGCAGAGCCACGTGAATGAGAAATCCCTTTGGCCCTAAGGTTATGCTGATGTACACATTCCTAAGGTCCCTGCTCTGGGCAGGAAGGCACTAGCAGAAACAAGAGGATGGGCAGGGTTGCAGAGGTAGGAAGAGAAAAGGAGCATTGTAAATAGAAGAAAAACAAAACAAAACAAAACAGAGTGGTTCTTCCTAGAGCCCTTTATAAATATTCTCTGTCACCTGGCTTTCTGCTTTCTACCCACATGGCCAAAAGGAGTAAACAAAGATGCCCTTTCTATGGTAAATACTCACCAGGGCTCTGAGGGCAGGGGAAGAATCTAAATCTTGCCTCACATCAGCCAAATCTTACCTAATCTCTTGGACACAGTTCTGCACTCTAGTCCCAAGGTTTCACCCTGGATGCCCTCCTGTCCACCCCCCCTACCCCCCCCCCCCCTGCCAACTCATTCCCCTAGCAGCCCCGCCACCCAGAACAGAGCGTCCACGCAGACATCTAATATATCACTGCCTGACTTCTAATCCTGGGTCGAGCCCACTAGGCCACTCTGTAACATTCATCTCAGCTTTAAAAACACGAGAAGGACATGGTTGGCAAAAATCCAGGCGTAATGAATTCTATGTTCTAGAAACAGAGAAATTGAACTATTTCCATTTGAAAGTAAGAGCTGGCAGGAAATCAACAGAGCCAAATCCTCTGGGAAGGAAAAATAACAAAACCAAGCAGGCTGGTTAGTTAACTTGCAGGTCTGTAAGGTGGGCAGATTTCTTTACGCAGCAGTTTTAGACTTGAGAGACCTGTCGTCCAAGGCCAAGAATATGAATAATCTATAATAATAAAAGGGTAGTATGCTAATTAGACTGGACATCATTCCAGACGTCCTTCCTGATGAAGCCCGGGCCGGAGGGAAGCCAGCCCAGGTCTGGGTGCCTGTGGGTGGCCCAGGGGAAGCCAGCCGGGGTCCTGGGTGCCTGCAGGAGCCGAGGGAGGGAAGCCCGGGTCCCAGGTGCTGGCAGCCAGGGGAACGAAGGCCTACTCTTGCACGAATTTTCGTGCATCGGCTTCTAGTGTTATATAAAACTTTGCCCAAATGCTGGGGTCATCATTTCTTTCTCTTCTCTTCTCTTCTCTTCTCTTCTCTTCTCTTCTCTTCTCTTCTCTTCTCTTCTCTTCTCTTCTCTTCTCTTCTCTTCTCTTCTCTTCTCTTCTCCTCTCCTCTCCTCTCCTCTCCTCTCCTCTCCTCTCCTCTCCTCTCCTCTCCTCTCCTCTCCTCTCCTCTCCTCTCTCTCTCTCTCTCTCTCTCTCTCTCTCTCTCTCTCTCTCTCTTTTTCTTTTTCTTTTTTTTCCCCGCACTCTCTCTTCCTACATTTCTCTAGGTCATAGTCATCAACAGCTGTCTATCTCTTCTGATACCCACCCAAAGATAATTTTTTTTTCTTTTAGTTTCATTTCCAAAATTTGTACTGATTAGCCTGTTGGATTAGTATTCTACTTACATTCACCAACCGATATTATATGGTCAGAAGATGATTCTTACAGAAACCACGTGCTCGTACGGTGCCAAGAAGATGATTTTTACGGAAACCTTATGGACGAAGAGGAACTGGAAGGGGAACAGAAAAAGAAGCCATTTAGTGCCCATGGGACATTAGTGTCCTCATGCTTTCTTTTTTCTGCAAATCCCTTTTTCTCTTGTCTATTTCTGCCTGTTAAAATCACACATGTGTTTCAAAGTCTGGCTAAAATGTCACCTTTTCCACAAAATAAGTCAATTTCTGCCATTAGACCATGAATCCTCAAGAGCAGAAACAGTGTATTTTTTCCTTGCTGTGCCCTGTTCCCCTAAACAGGCCTCAGAATTTGTGGCTGCTCCTTGAAAGCCTCCCTGGATCTGTCCATTCAGAATCACCCGCCCCCCTGCAGGCTCTGGAGGAACTCTGTGGGACCTTCCTTCATGGCAGTTGCCATCTCTGGCTTCTATTGAAGATATCTGAAAACACATTTTTCTCCCTTTCCAGGGTGTTGTATCCTTGTAGACAGTGCACTTTGCACATAACAGCTAGTAATTCCTTGTTAAATAAAACTCCCCATTCCTCCCCTCCCAAAACCCAATTAGCAATGTGTGACATGGCAGGGGTGGGACATGGCAGCACTGAGCCACCCACCACCCTGGATCAAAGAGCAGCCCCTCCCTCTGCACATCGGGACTTCTGAGGCTCCCTTTCCACACCTTGATGCTACCCTAGTTTAACTAGGCAAAGAGCATGAACTCGGAGTTAAACACACAAAAAGACAATTATTAGGAAACTTTAGAGTGCTCCTGCTGGGTAGGGAGTTCAAGCTTGAGATAAGTTATGGTAAATTTAAATCTTAATATTATTACCAAAAATGCAATGAGAGACTCCGCTACTCCAAACAACCATGTTTGGCTATATTTTTCTTTTTATTTATTTATTTGTCTTTAATTTTTATTGATTTCAGAGAGGAAGGGAGACTGAGAGAGAGATAGATACATCAATGATGAGAGATAATAATTGATTGGCTGCCTCTTGCCCGCCCCACACTGGGGATAGAGCCCATAACGTGGGCATGTGCCCTTGACCAGAATAGAACCTGGGACCCTTCAGTCAGCAAGCCAATGCTCTATCCACTGAGCCAACTAGCCAGGGCAGCTGTATTTTTCTTTCATATCCACAAGTCATATTACTACAACGTGGTACATTTGCAGCTTTTATGCTCAGGGACCTCTGCGGGATTTTACTGTACTTTGTTTTACAGCCACACGGAGTCCAGGTCAGCCAGCAGTCCCTTGCACAATCAAAGAGCGAGTTAATAAAGAAAGGCCATTATTCCATGTGCTCAGCTTCTTTGCACTGAGCAAGAATCATGCTGTGCGTTGGTATTGAGGCCAGAGCAGCACTTATTACATGCACAGAGCGCAGTGAGGAAGGGGGATGGGTGGGGACAGACAATCCAGGCCGAGCCCTGCAGGGCTCCCTGCCTCCCTTTCCCCACCCTCTGGCCCTGACAAGGAAGAGCTCATCCCCGGGAACCAGCTTAGCCATCAGGCAGGAGCAAGGGTCAGGCTCAAGCTTATTTGGTCATCGTCTGGCCCATCAGCCAAAGTCTCTCTTTCCCCTTCCCCACCTGCGTCCAAAGGAATTTACTTTCTGCAGGGTGACTTTCATGCTCAGAAAAATTGTTCAGAAGTTACTTTGATTTTGAAATTAATATTTGACTTTACAAAATGAAAACCCAAGGAGATTTTTCTATAAGCTGGTATATTCAACTTATAATTTTGTAGATATACAGCTACCTTTCAACCACCACTTCTAAGGGGGCTTTTAATTAATGTTTGGTCACATTTGCAAATGTATTTAATTGACCTACTTTAAATATTTGAACTACATTTGTAAATTTAATATATTTTATTTTTAAAAAGTACTTCAGTTGTCTGACAAAAAAGAAATTTTTTCCAAGTACTTAAGTAATTCATATATATCCAATAAATTAATCTTATTTATATGTTAATTTTAAGTTCTTTTAAACATCTAATATTACATTTACATTTTATAAGATTACCCTAAAAATCACAAGTGTAAATCAATTACTTAGATTACATTTACATTACAATTACATTTTAAATAGTACTACATATTTACTATATTATTTAATAGGTTATATCCTCTTAAACATGATAAATATTTAAAAAATTAAATATACAGATTCTTTTGCATGAAAATATGAATACAATACATTTAATTTTCTTAAAGATTTCTCTGTATAACTGTAACTCTTCTCAGTGTTTACCACTCTAAAAAAATTTATATCTCAAATCCTTTTGATCATACTTCCAAAGCTGGTTAAATTTCATATGAGGTCTGAAGCCACAGATACTTAGGGGAATTTTTCTCATGACACCATTACCAAGAGGAGTCCCTTTATACTCTTCATATGTCATTACCTCAAAACTTATAAGAAGGAGACATTCCCAGCCTCCAAAATGGCCCCCAATGCCTCCTGGGTATATACACCATTCTGAACAGGGCTGGCCTGTGTAACCAATAGGATTGTGTGAAAATGATGGAGAGACACCTCTGAAGCCAGGTCATAAGACATTGTTGCTACCTTGTTGTCTTGGATGGTTTGCTCTGGAGGAAGCCAGCTACTCATGCAACCCTGGGGAAAGGTGTGTGTGGTAAGGACTGAGTCCTCCAACCAACAGCCAGCATTAACTTAGTAACCAACAGCCAGCCGTGTATATTACTCAGCCATCTGGGAAACACGTCGCCTCCCTCCTCCCCGCCCCCCGCCTCCCTCCCCCCAGATAACTGCAGCCCTCCCTGGCCAACAGCTTGACCTTTTGAGACACCCCACCTGAAAATCAAGTAGTTCCTTCCTACTCAAAAATACAAAAATCACTAAGCTGCTTCCAAATGCCTGGTCCATAGACTTTGTGAGATAATAAACATTATTGTCCTTTTAAGCCTCTAAATTTGGGGTTAATTTGTTATGTTAATAGGTAACTAAGAAGGAATGGTCCTATTAGCCCACACTCCTGAATGCGAATCATATCAGTATCTAATATTCAAGCCTACTAGCTCCTATCACCTCCAATCAGGTGACTACACCATTTTGCTTGGATTGAACTGTTTATGACTTCATCTCATCCTGAATATATTCCTATTCTATCTGTTTGGTCCACAGTGATACAGAAACTTTAGGGTAAGTCTAAATCTGTGTGCCATAAGCCTATTCCTGACTTTACTGTCCCAACTTCAAGGAGGTGCATCAGCAGCCACCTAGCATCACAACATCGAGAGTTCATATTTTGGCAATAAAAGTTGGAAGCATCTTCCCAAAAATGTACGGCTAAGGTGTCCACAGAGTCTGATAAACACTCAGACTTACCATGGCTAGAAAAGAACTCTCGACTTTCCTCTCCCAGCCTCCTCTTCCCCATCTCCCATGGCTCTGCAAATGCCACTGCCACCCACCAGTGCCGGTACCAAACCTAAGCATCATTCTTCTCATTGTTGATCTCCTTCTCGCTCGACCAACAAGCTTAGACTCTGCCTCCAGAGTACACTCTGTATTTGTTGCCTGCTCATCTCCATTCCCTTCAGCCAGGACATTGCAAATAGCCGCCTGACTGTAACCTCTGTTGCCTGTCTCTGTAAGCATTCACATACAGGTCTTCGTGTGACATATTTCAGTTCTTTTGGGTAAACACTTAGAAGTGAGCTTGTTGAGTCATATGATAAGCACCTGTTTAATTTTATAAGAAACTGACAAACTGTTTTCCATTTTGCATTCCCACCAGTAATACATGAGAGTTCCAGAGGTTCCACATCCTCTTCAGCACTTGGGTATTGGGTTTTGCTTTTAAAGCCATTCTAGCAGTGTGTGGCAGTCTTTTTTTTATTTAAATATATTTTATTGATTTTTTTACAGAGAGGAAAGGAGAGGGACAGAGAGCTAGAAACATCTATGAGAGAGAAATATCAATCAGCTGCCTCCTGCACACCTCATACTGGGTATGTGCCCACAACCAAGGTACATGCCCTTGACTGGAATCGAACCTGGGACCCTCTAGTCCGCAGGCCGATGCTCTATCCACTGAGCCAAACCGGTTTCAGCGTGGCAGTCTTTTTGTTTTGTTTTGTTTTTTAATCGAGACAAACTTCACATACCATGAAATGTACAGATCCTAGGTGTACAATTCAATGAGTTTTGGTAAACGTGTGCACCCATGTAATCAAGATGTAGAACATCTTTGTTTCCCTAATAAATTCCCTACAAACCCCCTTCCAGGAAGTTGCTACCCCTAGAGGCGGCCACTTCTGGTTGCTATAATTATGGATAAGTCTTCCTTTTCCTGAAACCTCTACAGGCATAGTATATATAACCTGTGTCTGGCTGGTTTTACTCAACATAATGGTTTTAAGACTTGTCCATGTTATTGTACGAACCAGTAGTTCTTTATTTTTACTGCTGAGTAGTATTTTATTATGTGAACATATCACAATGTGTTTATCCGCTCACCTTTTGATAGATGTTTGGGCTGTTTCCAGCAATTCCATTCCTAGGTATTCACCCAGGAGAAATGAAAGCATACGTCCACACGGAGACAATAATAGCCTGCTTCTTGCCTTGATCCACCGCAATCCATAGAGCAACCAGAGGGATCTTTTAAATAAATTATTCCAATCCCATCACTGCTCTGCTTAATACCCTTTAGTGACGTCCCATCCCACTTAGGAGAAAATCAAACTCCCTGAAACCCAGGCATCCCTGACTCTCAACCCTGGCTGCACCGTACACAGGAACCCTCTAGCACCTTCGATGCCTGGGCCCCACCGCAGAACAAGGGCAGCTGGCCTCTGGGGGAGGCACCGAGTGAGCCTCCCCAGGAGACTCTAACAGGTCTCAGGTTTGCCAGCCCCTGTCCGCAAGCCCTGGCCCTCACCTCTGCCATTTTATCTCCTGCCACCTAGACACACCCGCCTCCTTTGGGCTCTGGGAACACAGCAATTTCAGCCCTCCTCCCGGCTTTGTGCTGGAGTCTGCTCTGCCTGGAATGTTCTTTAGATCTTAGTGTGCCCAGCGCTTTCTTGTGATTAAGGTCTCAGCTGAAATGTCACCTCAGAGAGGCTCTTCCCCGCCGCCCCCACTTCAAAATCTAAATGAGCCACACACTAGCGTGTCCCTTGTTCAAATGCTCTGTAGCACGTTTATTTCTAATATTGTCCTGTCTGTGCATTTTTCCGTATGTGTACTGTCTGGTTCCTCCCTCCTCCACCTACCTCCCTAGACTGTAGATCCCCGGAGAACAGGGACCTTGCTGCCTCGCTCGCCACAGGATCCCTAGCATTTATTGTTATGACTGGCCCGGGGTTACAACGGTTTAAGAAATATTTGTTGAAAGCATTAAAGAAGATGCAAGTGAAATGTGCCTGTTACCTGAGAGCGAGGGCGAGAGGGAGGGCAAGAACCGGAAGCGTTCTTCTGACTGTCTTTCCCCAGGAAAAGAGAGCATTGGTTTACAGGAACAGGAAGAGACGGTGTAGCCAGAGGAGGTTAGACCGGGAACTCCAGCTCAGTAGGGCCACAAAGGCAGAGAGGCTGTTTTCAGCTTTTAGTATCTTCTGCCCTGACCCTTTAGTATCTGCTGTGGCATCGCAGATACTCAATGCATACCCTTCCCCCAGCAGTGAAGGAACTGTGATCTGCTTTGAGGGCTAGAGGGGAGGGGGAGGTACAGTGAGGGGGAGGCGTGAGGAGGGATCACTGAATCTAGATAAAAGGAGCCAGAAGTTAGGGAGCTGTCACCAACTGAAAGCATCGCATTCAGTTTAATCAATGGCATTTCAATCCATTGTTCTGTTCTATGTGTCATTTCTCTTCATAAGCACACCAATATGTTAATGCAATACTTTAAAAAAAAAATTTAAAGAAAGGAAGGACACTCAGAGGAGGAAACGTGGAAAAAGTTAGAGACATGGTTGTGTTAGACAGAGTACTGGACACACTCAGGCATTTACTTGTTTGTCACAACCCTATGTGAAATAAAATATACCCAGCCCGTGTGGCTCGGTGGTTGAGCATTGACATATGAACCAGGAGGTCAAGGTTTGATTCCTGGTTTGGGCACGTGCCCCTGTTGGGTGCATGCGGGAGGCAGCTGATCAATGATTCTCACCATTGATGCTTCTTTCTCTCCTTCCTTTCCTCTCTGAAATCAATAAAACATAATTAT
Organism: Pipistrellus hanaki; assembly: GCF_964339955.1. Classification (NCBI taxonomy): domain Eukaryota; kingdom Metazoa; phylum Chordata; class Mammalia; order Chiroptera; family Vespertilionidae; genus Pipistrellus; species Pipistrellus hanaki. The sequence goes on along the minus strand of NC_140507.1, from coordinate 38,895,879 downwards.
AGCATTTTACTTTCAGATGAGGAAACTGAATGGAGCTTAAGAGAAAATGCATTCTCTTTTAAAGACTCTTAGCACATAAGTAGTATAATAAGACTGGATAATAAATACACAAGAGAACTCATCACATACATAGATGATATTCACAATGGAAGAATATCCTTCTGAGGTAAGCGTGACAGACCATGATGCAAAGTGATCTTGTCAGGTTGGAACACTGCACTGAAACCAGGGGTTAGATACAAAGTGGTGGATACAGAGATACGGAGGGGAGTGGACTGACAATTCTTGGGGTAAAGGGGAGTGGTGGATGCGGGAAGAGACTAAACATAAACTGTGCACCTATGAATGAGGACAATGGGGGGTGGGGAAAGGGCAGAGGGTGGGGTGGGAACCTGGTGGAGGGGAGAAAGAGTGAGGAACCTTTGTAATAATATGAACAATAAAGATTGATTTAAAAATATATAAAAATAAAAAATAAAAAAATAAAATAAAAAACAAAGTGGTGGATAAAATCTAAGTCCTGCAGTACAGGGACACAAAGAAAGAGACCTGCTTTGGCTAGAGTTTGTGCAAAAAAAGAAAAGACTTTGTGGATGCTAGTTTAATATAGGGCAATAGTAGATATTAAAAATGTGAACAAGACAACCTTTAATCATTTCAGGATGATCCTTACCTTATCTGACTTCTTTCTAGTATTTATCACTGGAGATATTTTTAAAATTCTCTTCTCTCCTGGCTTCTGTTACATCTGATTATTTTTCTGGCTCTGAAGCAGGTCCTCATGGAATGCTAACACTACTAACACGATAGTCCTCATTTACTGAGGGTTCTATGCCAACCACACACATTGTACTAACTATTTAATCCCCCTCTTAGCGGCACTAATGAAATGGGCATAATCACCTCTCCCATTTTACAGACGAGAAAACCTGAGTGATTTCCTCGAGGCCAGAATTACCAATGTCAGTAGCACCCAACTCCAGAATGGCCTTGGAGGGCCTGCTCTTCTCTGCTGTTCCTCCTGCCCAGCCAAGCTGCTTCCAGAACTGCCTTTTCCTTTGCTCTTTGCTTAGATATCCATGTTCCTTAGAGTTCCGTCCTCAGCTCTCAGTTCATCTGACCTCATTGCCTCTCTGATTAGTCACAAGGAGACAAGAGCCTCGGATAAATCCTATCGTTTCTTCCCCGACACCACTGACCTCTCCGCATTCTTTCTGTGAGTAGATGTCTCTCTAAGCTGCAGAGGTGACTGGACCCCACCCCAACCCTGGCCTGAGAGAGAGAATAATGATTGGTTTAAATCAAACAGGACACTCCGTCTGCCCCCTCTTTCAGTGACTGATTTAAGCTCTGGGAGAGAGTCAGCTGAGGGATGCTTGAGAAAAGTTATCCTGACTCTTAAACAGAAATATGCATGAACAGATCCTCTCTCATCTATCACGGGGCTGCTGCCTGCATGTGGTTTCTAAGGCTCCACCTTGGAGCCTTAATACAGTTTTCAGGAGTGTAAAGGCTCCGGACACAGAAATGTTTGAGAACTGCTGCCTAGTTCATGCCAGCATCATTCCTCATCAGGGTTATTGAAGCAGTTCCCTGAATGATTTTTCTGCTGCCAACCCACCCACGGTCAACCTCAATAACCCATTCTTTACAATGCTCCCAGGATTTAGCATGATCTTCCTACATGCTTGTCAGATCCCGGCTTAATCCTCCAATGGCTCCTGTCTTTCAGGAGTAGCACCTAACACCCTCCTCCTCTTGTTTTATTTGTTCTTCTCTGTTCACCATAGCTATTCACAGTTAATTGCAGTCTCCTATCAGAAATGGTACTGGTTATTTCCATGCCTCCCCACCTGTTCTGTATTGTGTTTTGTTTTGATGTCTGGAGTGGAGGGCATTTGGTACAATGAATTGGTTACAGAGTTAAGATGGAAGAATTAAGAAGTCAATCAGGACAAAGAGGCAACCAGAGATTAGCAGCAATAGCAAGTCCCAGGGCTGGAGGTCTAAAAGGAGGAAGTGGTGTCACTAGACCCCAAGGGCCAGGGTTCCCCAGGGACATCTAAAACCATGACCAATCTGTTCATGTTCACAGATGTATGCAAGCATCACCACCATCTTAGAACATCTGCATCACCTCAAAGAGACATCTCATGTCCTTTAGCTGACCTCCTCCCCACTCCCCTGCCTCTGGACAGCATCCCACCCCAACCTCTACCCTCCCCCCCCCCCACACACACACACCGAACAACCCTAAGAAACTACTCATTGATCCATGTTTTGGATTTTCATATCAACATAGTCATATAATATGTGGTCTTTGGAGACTGGCTTCTTTTACTCAGCATAACATTTTCACATTTCCTTGTGTCAGTACCTTATTCCTCTGGACAGTCCTTTCTAAACACAAATACTAGACTGGCCTGGCACTGGAATGAACCAATCTGTTAGGTTTGATGAGAATATTCCACCTGCAATGGTTCCTTGCTGGCAGATTTCACTGCCACCTGCTACATGTGCCTCTGTACCTAACAGCCACCAGCTGGCATTGAGCCTTCTATGAAGATGAGGAAATTATGAATTATTCAGAATTATAGGTAGCATCCCCCAAATCATTGTATGATTTTTAAGCAATAGAATTCATAAGAAAACCACCCAGACCATTGTTTCATACAGTTCTACTTGACTTCCTGGGCATACCCATCAGGGATGTCCAGGCTAGTGATAGGGCTGATGCTTATGTGAATAATAGAGGCCCGGTGCACAAAAATTCATGGTTGGAGGGCCCCTCAGCACAACCTGCCCCCTCTCACAGCTGGGAGTCTTCATGGGATGTCCTACTAATGGCTTAGGCCCGCTCCCTAAGCCACAGTCTGGCCTCCCTCTGCAGGAGGCAAACAGGCCAATCAGAGGAAGGTGCCACCCCCATCACCTTGCCGCTGCTGGCTGCCAGGGCTGCCTGCCCTTGGCCCTGGCAGCTGCTGTGGCTTTGTCCAGAAGGATGTCTGGAAGAATGTTCCACTGTCCAGTCTAATTAGCATATTTCGTTTTTATTATCATAGATAATGCTTTACCAGTTCAGTGTTTCTCAGTGTGGTCCCAAGACCAGGAGCATGGGCATCACCTGGGAACATGTTATAAATGCAGGTTCTCAGGCCCCACCCCATACCTACTGCATCAGAAATTCTAGGAGTGGTGTCCAGCAAATCTGCGTTACAACAAGCCTTCAGGTCTGAGGACACTTCAGTCTGAGGACCACCAATAAGTTGACAGGTATAGCACTATCAGTACTGGCACATGAACACAAATAGCTGACTCATACTCTGATTTGTATTAAGTACGTATATACCCAGTGCATGAAGAAAAACACCGTTTGAGGGCTAAATAGCAGATAATACTTACACTGAATGTCTGCAATGACATGATAGACAACCAATTTTATTACTCCAGATTCTCCATCATTATTTCCTTTTTAAAAATAATCTATAATAATAAAAGCATAATATGCTAATTAGAACAGATGTCCTTCCAGACGACCTTCCAGATGAAGCCAGGGCTGTGAGGGAAGCCCAGGCCCTGGGTGCCAGAAGGAAGCCAGTGCCGGCAGCTGGGGAAGGAAGGCCTGCTCTTGCACGAATTTTGTGCATCGGGCCTCTAGGGCTTTGATAAAAATTTACTAAAAAAAAAAAAAAAAAAAAAAAATCCTAATATGCTTGTTGCCTTTACAGAGTTTATTTCCACTTCCGATTGAGAAGATCTTATAGGACAGATTCCTAGAAGATGATGTTTCTACAAATCACAACAAATTAATTCCTGTATCCACTCCCATCGGACATAGGCCACTAAAGATTTCTTTTCTAAGTGAATGTTTTGTCAGTGCGAAGACAATACCAGCCAGGGCATTTTCAAAGCAACTGGTAACACAATGCCCGTATTGATGAAATACCCAAGAGTTCACTTTGGACACGCCAGGGACTTTATCTATCCTTTGTGGTTAAGACCAAACACTTTTTAGGTACCCTGAGGATTGTAATTTTCTCTTTCAGCATAGATTGGACTCATGGTTGGCAGTTTTGAAATTCTGCTCAAATATGCCTTAAATACTTCATGAAAGTGTAATTCTGATAAAAGCAATTTCATTTGCCAAAAGTCACTGTTGTGTAGTTCTATTGAAATAGTAGCTATTATTTCCTCAGCATCTATTTTCATTTTGCTTTCAATACCATTAAAATTGATTTTTAAAAAGTCTTGGAGACACATGTGGTACTTACCACACATAGCCTTCCACTATTATCATTTCATGTATCCCAGCCTCATCCCTCAATTAGATTTACGCTCCCTGAGGGCAATAGCAACTTCTTGTATTATGTATTTGTTTGCCCTCATCATGTTTGTCTGGTATCTTAAATATAACAGACATCCATAAATAAGTGTGTATTGATCAACAGTTTTGATAACTTGAAACACCCATTCCTCTAGTCAGGATTAGAAACTTTCTCAAATTAGGTCAGTTAAGAAGAGAAAACAACAAACCACTTCACAGATATACAAGGACATAAGCGAAGCTCCGTTAGACCATGTGGGACATGGAGCCAATCATTTGAACCCAAGGCTAGTCTTTTCCTCTGGGGACCCTCGGGCTCCAGGTGATGATTCTATCTATCTATCTCTTTGTTTGTCCAGCTTCTTTAGTGCACTGACCTCTTTTTTCTTGTGACATCTCCATTCCCTGAAAACATGAGCTTATAGTTGCTTTGGTTTATCATGGACCTGCCCAACTACAATTGACTTGAACAACATGAGTTTGAACTGCACAGGTCCTGGTACACAATTTTTTTTTCAATAAATATGTAGTCAGTCCTCTACACCTATGTAGTCAGTCCTCTAGCACCTGTGATTCAGCCAACTAACTGTGAATCAAAATATAGTTTTTGTCCTGTGGTTGGGAATCTGCCAATGCAGAGAGACAACTGTAGGTATTGAGCTACACTATCTATATCTATCTATCTATCTATCTATCTATCTATCTATCTATCTAAGCCTAAGCAACCATCTGACCATCTGACCGGTAGCTATGACATACACGACCACCAAGGAACAGATGCTCAATGCAGTAGCTGCTGAGCTACAGTGACCTGGCAGCTATGGTTCTCAGGTGATGAACCTGGAACCAGAGAAGATGGAGCCCGATTCCAGCTGAGAATTGCCCTCTTGCAATCCCAGGACCCCCTGGGGTATGTTGAAGAGCTGATTTTGGCTCAATCCCCGCAGGCCAGGTCGAGGGATCCCACAGTGCACAAATCTGTGCACCAGGCCTCTAGTCTATACTAATAAAAGGGTAATATGCTAATTAGACTGAATATCTTCTGAACATCTTCCAGACATTCTTCCAGACAAAGCTATGGGGGTAGGGATCATGGAAGAGGCAGTTAGGGGGAAATCAGGCTGGCAGGCAAAGGCAGTTAGTGGTGATCAGGTCGTCAGGGGAGCAGTTAGGGGCATCAGGCTGGCAGGCAGAGGTGATTAGGGGTGATCAAGTAGGCAGGCAGGCAGGTGAACAGTTCTGGGTTGCAAGAGGGATGTCCTACTGCTGGTTTAGGCCCAGTCCCTCAGGGATTGGGCCTAAACCGAAAGCCAGACATCTCCTGAGGTGTCCTGGATTGAAGATGGTACAGGTCGAGCTGAAGGACCCCCACCTGCACGAATTTTGTGTACTGGGCCTCTAGTCTATATAATAAAAGTCTAAGCGACCATTATGGTGGAATGACTAGAATCACCAGTTGCTATAATGTGCAATGACCACTGGGGGGCAGACTCTCAATGCAGGAGCTGCCCCCTGGTGGTCAGTGTGCTCCCACAGGGGAAGCACCACTCAGCCAGAAGCCATGCTCACGGCTGGCGAGCACAATGTCAGTAAGTGGGAGCCTCTTCCACCTCTGCAGCAGTGCTAAGGAGCAGTGATCCCAGCTTCTGGATAGCAAGTGCAGTGGCAGTGGCAGGAGTCTTTCCCACCTGCTCTCCAGGCAGGCGGTAAGGAGCAAAGGGTTCCAGGCTGCGAGAGCCCTGGACTGTGAAAAGGATGTCTGACCGCCTAAACTGGCAGTTGGACATCCCCCCTAGGGGTCCTAGACTTCGAGAGGGCTCAGGCTGGGCAGAAGGACACCCTCCCGGCCCAGTGCACAAATTTCATGCACCAGGCCTCTAGTTTTATATAAGGCACTTGAGCTTCCTTGTATTTTTGTTTCTGCAGGTGGTCCTGGAACCAATTCCCCAAGGAAACAGAGAGATGACTGTAACTAGGTTTTGTAGGAGTGAAAAATTATATTTGGATTTTCGACTGCAAAGGTGGTGGTGCCCCTATCCTTAGCACTGTTCAGGGGTCAACTGTATTTTATGTCAAGAGCCTATTAACATCTAATTGCTTCTATGTGTTGGTTCAATTCCAAATTTTGTAGAGACATTCTGATTGGGGCAGTGTTCAGCTCACAGCCATGACTGGGAGGTCGGAGGAGCTGAGGAATCAGCATATAGAGCTGCCTCTCCAGGAACTACGGGTAGGACAGGTTTACTAATCCTGGGCAAGGACCTAACAACTGACACATGTGATCCAACTTTTCTATTATAACCTATAACTAAAGCTACACAATAGTGGTAACTAGGTCACAGATACACGTCTTCCTCAGTCCAGATCAGGCATTGGCAACTATGGCCTTTGGCCAAATCTAGCACATTGGTCTGTTTTTGTAAGAGCTGAGAATGATTTTTACAGAAGGAAGAATAGGCAACAGAGATTTTAAGTGACAAGGACCTAAAATATTACCTGTTGGGTGAGCTTTTCATTTTTTGCTTATTTAATAAACATTCACTATGTTCTACTATGTTCCAGGCACTGTTCTCTGTGTGGGAGACTCAGCGGTGTCACCTGGTTTCTGCGTGGGAGGGGCTTAGACTTTGTTGTGGGTGAGAAGAGGTCAGCATGAGAGAGAATAACAGAGGGAGAGGGCTGGGCCAGGGAGATCCTGTCTATGGAGAAGACAGGTATGCTGAGGCCTCACAGGAAAGAACCAGCCATAGGGAGGAAACACAGGCTAAGTCCCCGAGGCAGGTAAGAGATTGGCGTAATTAGGGAGCCCTACAGAGGCCAATGGGATAAGGGCAGAATGTGGTAGGAAATAAAGTTGGGAGTAGTATGGCCCTTGAAGGGGGCCATGGAAGAAGACATGGTCACAAATATTTTTTAAAATATCTCTCAGGCCGCCAAGAGGTAGACTGTACGGAAGCAAGAGTAAGTTCTACTTAGGAGGTTATTGCAATAGTTCAGGTGAGTCGTGGCTGTGATTTAGATTAGAATGGTGCCATGGGAATGGAGAAGAGTGGATGAATTGACGAGGCTAATGGATTGAGTATCCGAAGAGAGGTACGGGCATGACTCCTGGATTTCCGTTTGAGCAGCTGGGTGAGTGGTGGGGCTCAGCTGATCCATACAGTACCACCTTTTGTTAACTGGGTAATGGAGACTCCGGAACTAAGATTCTTGCTTACGTATCAGGAAAATTGTCAAAGCCAGAAAAAGAATTGTTCACGGTATTGAATTTTCTTAACTTTTACATATGTACTTTTCTACAGGGGATAACTAAAGGAAAAGCACTTCTTTGGCAAACTCCAAACCGTCTTAGAAAATTGCAAAGTGGTTTTCTTCGCGTGTGTGCGCGCTTTCTGATAGGCACAGTCTCTCAGGGCTGCCACGGTGTCCAGTGACTGTGTGGCTCGGCTTCTCCCTTTGGGAAAAAGCTGTGAAAAGGCAGAGAACCACAGGTCCTTGTCCAGCAGGGCACGCCTAGCCCTTCCCTCTACCCCACCAGGCCTGTGTGCAAGGTGAGAACCGGCATCCGCCTATGGTGCAGAGACTTGTTTTGAAGCATTTGAAGAGGAAGCGAATGCTCAGGGGAAGCCTTAAGTTTCCTTCTACTTACAGCAGTTGAATTGCAAGAGCTATCTCTTTACCATTAATCACCAGGTCTAGTGTGAAGCCGGCCAACTTCAGAGAGTTAGTTAAAAGAGGTGACTAATGACTCAACTCTCTCCTTATCGCACTCTCTCTTCAGGTCTGATCTCACCAGACACTCGGGCTGCACCGCCGGCTCTCACTAGAGCTCTTCCTGGGCTTTGCAGTGTCCAGGGAGCTCTGTGGTTAGAGAGGCCTCTCTGGAGGCCTGGCCGACCGGCCAAAGGAAACCTTCAAGCCAGCTTGGGCCATGAGTGGTGGGGCCAAGGGCGGAAGAGTGAGCATACCAGGTCTCTATAATAGAAACGTCACAGTTGACTGTGATGGTTTAGGCAGGAACTAGAAACCTCAAAAGGCCTTGGTCATTTTCTTTTAACAATTTGACCTTTATTACAGTGAGAATCTCTTTTGAAGTTAGTTCTCTAAAACTCTGCTGTTAGTCTCCACTCACTGACTCCTGTAAGAACTTATTTTAGAGATAAGCTGTCGTGATTACCCCTATTGTTCCAGCTTCAATGGCCACAACATCCAAGACTGCATTTTGATTCTTTCTAGCTAGTTTATTATGGGTCTTAGATTATGCTAAGCAATTAATGGTTGCCTTGAATCCACAGATTCAATGTGTAACCCCTGATTATAATCAAGTATCACTCTCTCATGATATTCCAATGGAGCTGTTGTTCAAATCACACGTAAATTCAATGATGTCCATTCTCACCCCTGCACACGGGGCTGTCTCTGCTCCCCTCCAACGCAGCTGCAGGGTTCCAGGAGGCCCTTGGCCAGCACCAGTCAGACACATCTATGTAGCAAAGCCAGTAGGGAAAAAGAAAGGCTGGAAATATGCCCAGTTAATGCCAATGAGCTTGTTTAACTATTTGGGGCTATATCTCAAAGTGTAAGTGTGTTGCGGTGTGTTTTGTAAAGTAGTACTTATAATCCACTGAGCTTTCAAAATAACTCTTTCCTATTAAGCCTGAATTGAGAAGTGGGGTTAATTTGCCACAGTACTTTTTTGTGTGATTATTACAGGACTGGCAGGTTAAAATGAGTGAATTGGCAAGGTTCTGTAGCTAATAAAAACACACACAAAAATTGTAACGTTCAACTGCCTCAAGGTTCCTCGTGAGGAAAACATTAACCATTCCTGATAGGCCAGTTTTTGAGTTCAAGCTAGCACATTAATACATACTTAGGGAAAGATACCTTTCAAGTGACATCTGGTCCAACATTCCCCATCATAAAAGACACAGTTCTGTTATTCAGAGATTCGCAAGTAATAGATGAACTAGTAAAATATAAATTTCATGAATCAAAATATATTTAATAAAATTGGGGGAGGGGCGATAATTATTTTGCCAGCCAGGCTATACAACTTTTTACTTTATTAGAACCATATGTGAGATATTATAACACAGCACTGAACTCTAAGAGCACATTGCCATTTGTTTAATGAACATTGAAATACCTACTGAGTTCCAGAGACCATGCTAGGAACCGAAGATAAAAGCCCAAACAGGTAATTATGTCTGAACCCTTGTCAGAAATCCTATAACTAGACTCACCTAGGTTACATCAGATTGGTTAAAACTACCATTCCAATGGCATGTGGTTGAACGTTGAAAATTGTAAAGGAACGGGTCCATCACTGTTTTAACGCTTAGAAGCTACTGGCCATCCATGTACACTATTAGCCATTTCTCAGCTGCCTCAGGAGTCTCTTGAAGTTAAAACTCGTTACATAGTTCTATTACCCACTAAAGGACATCTGCCTTCAATTTTGGCAAGCTCAACCGAAGTGGAAGAAAAGAACACTTTCTGTGTCTGAGCAAAGGTCTCTTCTGTGTTTAGCACAAAAACAAAACACAAAACAACAACACACACACACAAACACACACAAACAAACAAACAAACAATATACTTCCCCAGCTAGAAGGAAGGAAAGAAAAGTGTTTTTGTTATACATAGAGGAGGATGGAAGCACAAATCAGACCCATTTTTACAACGTATTCCATTGACCACTGACCTCATGACACTTTCTTTAAAAGAAATTTTTTTAAAATTGATTTCAGAGAGTTAGGGAGAGGGAAAGAGAGACAGAAACATCAATAATGATAAGAGAATCAGTAATTAGCTGCCTCCTGCACACCTCACACTGGAGATGGAGCCCATAACCTGGGCAGGTGACCTGATTGGGAATCGAACCATGATCTCCTGGCTCATAGGTCAATGTTCAACCACTGAGCCATGCCGGCTGGGTTCCTGTGACCTTTTGACACACTAAGTGAGTGGCAAAGATGTCAGGGGTCAAAGTTGGGAAAATATATTTACCAAATTCATAATTATTCTTGGTGCTATGCTAAATTATATACTGACAAGACATGGGTGAGTATTACATAGTTTGGGGGATTACATATAAACAGACAACACTGATTGGAAAACGTGTAGAATTAACACGATAAAAACTCATCAGTGAATGGGAAATATGTATCTAATCTAAAAAATTCAGATTAATGTATTTTAGGGGTGTGAAATGGAAGAGTGGGAAAAGGGAGGAGAGACAGCCAAGAATGAGGGAAGTGTTAGAATGTATCAAAATCTTATTGTTGCTTGAAAAAAAATAAGCTTTTTTTAAAAAAAAGAGTAAGTGAAAAAGAGGATAAAATAGAATGCCATGTGTGTGAAAAAGGAGGAAAAAAGAGTGTATCTATATATATATTTCTCTTGTATATACATAAAATATATTTGGAAGGATACACAAAATCTAATTATACTGGTTGTTTGCAGGAATGGGGGTTGGATGTAACGGGAACAGAGAGAAAAGAAAGATTTCTTACTGTATATACTTTTGTATTTTTTAAAATTTGAGTTACATGCCCTGGCTGGGTAGCTCAGTTGGTTAAAGTATCATCACATTACACCAAAATTGTGGGTTTGATCTCTGGTCAGGGCACATACAAGAAGCAACCAATGAATGCATAAATAAGCGCAACAACAAATCGATGTTTCTCTGTCTCTCGCTCTCTCTTTAAAATCAGTACCTAAAATTTAAAAATAAATAAAATTTGAGTTCATAAATTATTTTTTTAATGAAAGAAATTGAACTTAAAAAGTTGATGGGTCAGAAAAAAAAATGTCCTGAATATTTATAATATGGAATAAAAAAACAGGTATGCATGCATACACACTTGTACAATACTGCACCAGAATTTTGTACCATAATGCCACCAACTAAACCCTACATTAGTAAGCAAAAAAGGACATGACCATGGTAAAAGGTCCAAGTCCGTTATCAAGGTGTAGAAGCCATGCACAACTCCCACTGATGTGAATAAAGCAGAACCAGAAATCAATTACTGCCGAGGGGTGTCCAAGTCACCCCAATGTTCTGGAATAATTTCCTAAACTTCAGGGTCTAAAAGATATTTAACCAGGAGGTTCCAGTTCAGCTTACTCTCCCAACCTGTTATGAGGCATGTTGGAAAAGCAACTTGGTCAGCTTCTTTCTCCTCCCGTCCTACTGAAATCTCTGTCCCAAGTTTAACAATGGAGTAGAGACCTGTGCAGTGTAAGAACTGCTGATCACTCAGCTACCCCAGGAAATTCATTACCGACCATGAAAAGATAACAGGCAATCCACTGTCAACTACACAAGAGGCAGCTTTTTGGTAGCTTCATGAAGGCAAGAGCTCACACTAAGACTCAACACCTTTGTCTGTCTGGGCCCATCGTCAAAATCTTACATTTCTCAGGAAATGCCTTCTCTGAGCAAATAGGTCAAGAAAAAGGCAACCTGACTTGTAGAGCCCAAGAGATTTTATGAGCAAAACGAAGAAAGGTCCAGACATTGGCCCTCGTAAATGCTCCAGGAGGATAAAAAGGGAAGCAACCTCCACTAGCAAAGCAGTTACAATAAAAGCTTTCCCACATCGGAACACATCCTGACCGTTCTCAGAGCCTCTGGACACTTAATCCTTTCACGGGCATCACACACACACCAGAGGGGACAAGAGCGTGAACAGAACACCCCACCGAGTTCCAGAGAGAAAAAGGTATGGAAATTCAGAGGAGAAAGAGGAGAGGTGTTTTTCCATGTGTGTGTGTGTGTGTGTGTGTGTGTGTGTGTGTGTGTGTGTGTGAAGTTTTAACAAAGAAGTAGTGGGAACAGGAATGAAGATGGTAAATGCAATAAGAGAGAAATATCCAGGGAGAAATATGGGAATAAACGCAGTGCTTCGTAGATGACGATAAGCAAGCATGGTTCTACTTTGAAAAAAAAAAAAAGAAATCAAAGGGGGGGAAATCAGAGAACATATGGGGAAATAACTAGAAGCAGCTGAAGGGACCGACCTGGGGAGGAGAGAGGAGCTTAAATGCACAGCACTGTTTGAGAGGGTGCAGAAAGGCTCCCTTCCTCCGCGAGAGCCCCATCTGCTCTGAAAAGATCGTCACCGCCACGCAGCCTTCTTCATGGTATTCGCTACTCCAACCTCATTTCCCCTCTTTTTTTTTTTTTTTTCTTTTCTTTTTTCTTTTGGTGACATTTATTTTCATTCAAATAGGCAGAAAATCTCTCTTAGGAGAAACTTGCCAAATCCTGTTTCAAAAGCCTGTGAAAGACTTGACGCTGTCGGACGAGGTGTGTGAGGGGTTGGCTGTCCCGTCAGGCAGCTCCGGGCTGTCCCCGAAGAGCCACGGCGGTGGCAGGCAAGTTCAGATTTAGCTCCGCAGGTTGGAGGGAAGGGCTCAGGTTACTCCCTCATGTGATCCAGTTGGCTTGGCTTTCCTCTGTGGCAGCAAACGGCGTCTCCAGTCCCAGCCAGCTGTCACCACGTTGCCAGCGGTCAAAGGATGCCCCGGCTCTTAAAATAGCCCGAGAACCCGTACACACCTTTGCCCAGAGCGGCTCCGAGACCTGCCACAGGGAAGGCCAGGATTAGAGCCGTGTCCTCGCTCAAAGTGCACGTTGGCTCCGGAGCCCAACAATGGTGATGTAAGGCTCAGGGGAGAGCGTTCACGGCCTGAGAGGCTACTATGTGGGCAAACCTTCCCCTTCTTTCTTTCTTTCTTTCTTTCTTTCTTTCTTTCTTTCTTTCTTTCTTTCTTTCTTTCTTTCTTTCTTTCTTTCTTTCTTTCTTTCTTTCTTTCTTTCTTTCTTTCTTTCTTTCTTTCTTTCTTTCTTTCTTTCTTTCTTTCTTTCTTTCTTTCTTTCTTTCTTTCTTTCTTTCTTTCTTTCTTTCTTTCTTTCTTTCTTTCTTTCTTTCTTTCTTTCTTTCTTTCTCTTTCTTTCTCCTTCCTTCCTTCCTTCCTTCCTTCCTTCCTTCCTTCCTTCCTTCCTTCCTTCCTTCCTTCCCTTCCTTCCTTCCTTCCTTCCTTCCTTCCTTCCTTCCTTCCTTCCTTCCTTCCTTCCTTCCTTCCTTCCTTCCCAGCCTTCTATTAGATCAATGACGTTTTTTGTTTTTGTTTTGTTTTTCGGGGCCCGCTCTCTCCATCCTACACTGATTTCATTTTTTAGTGGTTTCCATTAATCTAGGGGGGGGAGTGTTAAGGAAAAGAAAGATGGGATTTCTCAAACACATTCAAACAGAGACAACGGTATCAACTGCCAGAGCCTCTGGCGCCTGGCTTCATCTGGTCTAAATAAACAGCCAGTTTTGTTCCACCTTTGATTATTTTTAAGAAATACCAGACAATAAAACATTTCGCGTATTTTACTAATGTATCTTTAAAAAAATAAGAGCTTCCTTCTCCCTGCCCCCCAAAAAGCAAAAAAACAAACAAAACAAAACAAAATTACAATACTACTATCATGATACCTGCAAAAATTAACAATAATTCCTCAACATGATCAAATCTCCAGTCAGTCCCCACTTTCCCAATCGCCTTCACTTGTCTTATATGTTTTTTCTTTTCTTTTTTCTTTTTTTTTTTACAGTTTGTTCATTTGCCTCAGTATCCAAATGAAATTCCTACATTGCAATTGTTTAATAAGATTGTTAAGTCTCTTTCTGTTTCCTTCCCATCACTATGTTTGTTTTATCCTGTAATTTTTTTCTAATTGAAGAAACTTCAAAAAACCTATTGAGTTTCCCACAGTCTAGATTGTGCTGACTCCATCCTCACAGTGTTTTGTTTTTTATGTTCTACTGTCTCATATATTTCCTGTGAAATCATAGTTAGAGCCAAAGGCTTGATCAATTTCAAGACTGTTTGTTGTTGGCAAGGTGACGTCACAAGTGATGCTGTAGAATTAATTGCTCAGTCTCTTCCATTCACACAGAAGCCACATCTAATCCATAGATGGGTAATTCTGATCTTAGTAGAACTTTTCTGTCTGAATGACTATGATGTTTGGACTCTGATTTGAGAATGAAGCACTTCCATACAGCTTTCTTTCTTTCTTTTTAAAAAATAATTAATAAGATTACTTTTAATTACATGAACATAGTTGAAGAAATTTTTGTGAACACATATACCCAGCATCTAGATTTAAATAGTAATATGTTGCATTATTGGCTTTATCACACAGTCACTCATCTACCCACTCCTCTATCCATCTATCAGTTTTACTTTTTATATTTACGTATTTAAAACTTCATTTTTATTGTTGATGCTATTACAAATGTCCCCATCCTCGCCCTTCCCCCATCCCTGCTCCTTTGCCCTCTGGCTATCACTACAATGATGTCTGCGTCTATGAGTTATGCATATATATTTCTTTACTAATCCTTTGACATCCTCTCGTCCAATCCCTCAAACCCCCTCCGCTCTGACAGCTGTCAGTCTGTGCCATGTATCCATGCCTCTGTTTCTATTTTGCTCATCATTTTATTTTGTTCATTAGATTCCACATATAAGTGAGAGCATATGGTATTTATCTTTCTCTGATTGGTTTATTTCACTTAGCATAATAATCTCCATACAGCTTTCTTAAGAATCAGTCCCTTGTCTTGGAGCTTAAGCGTGATGGCTAGGCTAAATGGAATAATACTTTCATAGTAAAATTTTAAGGGGCTTCTTGGGTCTCCACATCTCTGACATCAGTAATTAAGATGTGATCAGGTCTGTCCATTAGCTAAGTGGCTCTCACCCATCAGCTTTCAAGTTTAGCTGATTCTTTCCTGAAAAGTACTTTTAAAGGCGTCATTTCATTTACAACTCACAAAACGCCTATGAAATGGAAATTCCTAGTGCAAACTTCACCACACTGGCACCTTTTACTTCACCTGAAAATATCAAAGCTGCAAATGTTAAATCAAAGGGTTGGCTTTATTGAATGTAATGCGAATATTGATCCTATTATCAAGCTTTGCTGGACCCTGTCACTTGGCTCTGTGGAGGGCTCCTAAAATAGTACAACACTGAACCTGTAATTTTGGAGATCTTAGCCCTTCAAATTGTTAGTTCAATGGATGACACATGCATGCTCATTGTTCTCTGTCCATTCTCTCTGGGTTTGGTGTGTGGAAGTTGCCCAGGAGCGGGGAGGGGAGCTAATCCCAGGGAGTGGAGACAAAGGGAGAGAAGCAGAGGAAAGAAGCAAAGAAGAGAGAAGCTTCCTTGACATAATAAGACTTACCCAGAAACTGCAATATATACAACTTGGGCCAGAGGGAAAGAGTAGATTTATAGTGTGTTTCATTACTATACCCTAGGATTGTAGCAACAGAGGAAGAAACAACAAGAAAAACACTGAAAGAAAATAACAACAACCAAAAATATTCTGACAGATTGCTCATCTCCTCCTTGGTAATGTTTTCTTTGGTGGAGTCGCTAATATGTGGAAAGGATGGTGACTGAGGGAATGGGGGTAGTGAGTACACCCAGAAATAATTTTCAAAAGTCCTCGATCAAGTTCAATAGTGTCTTGCTAAACCTCAAGCCTGGTAATTTATACACACTCTTACACACAAACACAGACACACTCTTCTGCTCTGGTCCTTTAGCAAAAGAGAGGGCAGCTCGCTTGTAGCTGAAGAGAAAGCTCGCATTACAAAGACTTCATTACTTTTACAAAATATGCACCCAAGGACGTTTACTGGTGCACTGAGACCTATTACCATAAATAATTAAAACTAAACTATTCTTCTCTAAATAAATGTATAAAGTACATTGGGTGATTCAGAGCACTAAGCTTTCTCAACCCACTGCTTTGTGCATGGATAATGCGAGAACCCACCCAGGCCATTAAAATCATATTTCTGCTTCATCCACAGAGACTTTATAAAACAGACTTGGATGGAGCACAAGAACTTAGAACACTAAACTCTTTCTTTCTATTTACTCTTTTTTCCCCTCTCCAGTAATTATTTACGAGTAAATGAAAATGTTCAGAGCCATCTTTGCATGGTGGACCCTCACCACAGTATTTCCCACGGATACTTTGACATGAAGTTCAACAAGCCTGAGCAGCAAGCAACATGCCATTGTCAAGCACCACTGCCCATCACAGAAGTGATTTGTGTTGAGGAGTTTCCTTCTGAAGTCTTCTATACTCAGAAAATATAAAATGTGGAGCCATCAAAATGTTACCAAGACCTGGTAACATTTGGCTCAGTGGATGGAGCATCGGCCTACAGACTCAAGGGTCCCAGGTTCGATTCCGGTCAAGGGCATGTACCTTGGTTGCGGCACATCCCCAGTGGAGGGGGGGGGGGGTGTAGGAGGCGGCTGGTTGACGTTTCTCTCTCATTGATGTTTCTAGCTCTCTCTCCCTCTCCCTTCCTCTCTGTAAAAAAATCAATAAAAAATATATTTTTTAAAAATGTGACCAAGAGGATTCCATGACCTTTCACCCAAAGCATGTTCATATTTTGCTCAGAGACTGGAATTACATTTCTAATAACTTCCCTCTCTAGGCAACACAGGACACTGAAGGTTGTCTAGAGAGGGAAGAGCTGCTTTAGGGTCAATTTCTATAGTCAGAATTCTCCTTAGTTGGTTGGTCAACTTCCAGGCTTATCCTGATTTGAGTTTTATGAAGATGAGTAGTGTTTCAGAATCCCAGAAACTTTGATGTCCCACAGAATTAGTCTGACCCAACTTAATTCTCACAATGGAACTTCAATTTCCAAAGCAGCTTACAGAGAACCTAGCCCATGTTTTTATTCCTGAGGCAACTTGAAGCAAAAAGTAAACCTTTCCTTCTTCCATCCCTCTGAAATCTTTAAATTCAGGAAAAAAATCTGATGAAGAATACAGGCTCTGTGCTTTGCAGCTGTGCTACCCCCCCAAACTGGTGAGCACTCATGTGGTCCCCAAATTTTGAAAAGTATTCAGGCCAGATTTCAGGAAAACTCTTGTCAAATAAACATCATGATCGTGATAGGGTAAAGTGACAACTAAATGGAAAGGGAAGATATTTGAGATTTATATGTAACTTCATTTTTAATAATGTGAAGCTAATTTTCAGTAATCAAAGATAGGTACAGAACAAAGTACAACCTTTACTTCGCCCAGACTTTCACATCCATTCTCTACCCATTTCTTTATGAAAGTTGCAGTCATCACAGGTTTCTGATTTGCTCTCCTCCCTTCCACTTTCACCCTGTCCCCCACCCCCAGCTTCAGCAGGTTTGGGAGTCTAGGATGTTCAAACACATGCTTTAAGTCCACCATCTTGTCTTTATCTCTGCTTGTTTTCCTCCCCTACAAAATTCTACTTAGAGAGAGAGTCTTGAAAAGGCATTCGGACCTATTGAGTGAGTCAAATTGACTCAATTAAAAAGCCTCATTTGATAGATCTGTACTACACCTTATCTACGATGTTTGATCACCCGATCCATCATGAGTTATATATAATAACAGGAGAGTCATCAAAAGGTGACCACCCAGAGGAGGCAAATCAGTGAGGGTGTTAAGAGGCCAAGGAGCAGGCAAAGAGAGATTTTAGAGACATCAAAAGGCCTCCTCAATCCAAACTGTCTTCCTTTATTGATTCCTACCACAGCTGCTTCCACTACGGAGTTTGAAAATGTCATAGTGCCCTCCCTTTGGGCTAAGGAGGGTTGGAGAATATGTGGCATCCCTGCCTTCACTCCCCATCCCACCTTCAGTGTAGACAGCACTAATCAATCATGATTTTGCTTTGCTGAACTCAGATGTTCAGCATACTCCTCAGCCCTTACATACTCCTCAATGCACTGCAGAGCGCTACTATCAACAGTTGACACTAGCTCTCTAGAAGAAACGATTTCCTTTTCTGAGGTTAGGCTTTGATGTCTTAAAAACTAAATGAAATGTCAGACACAGTGTCATTCTCAGACACAAAAACTCCAAAGATCAAACGTTTACATCAACAGACTGTAAGACCTACTAAAATGGGAAACTATTCGGTGGAGAAGAAAGAAAGGGAAAGTTGAGGCATGATGTGGCAAGGAGCATCTCTCTGTAAAATATCCTGAAAAGGGGAGAATTAGACTGTAATACGAATAATCACACTGGATACTGTCTAACTGGTACAGATGAAGTTTTCATAAAAGAGTAATTTTTTTTAGAATGAAAGCACAAGTCTTTCAATCCATTTGTTACTATTTTACTTAATCGGAGACTAATGATGTAGTTTTACAAATATTTAACATGTAGATAGAAAGGGGAGATCAGGAAATAATTTTATTTTCAATAAAAATTTACCCATTCTCACCTCTCCTGTGAAGTTTTCCATGTTCTACAGAATGACCTAGATATTTAACAAATATCTATTACTTAAGTTAGCATAACTCTAAGATTGCAAGTTACCAAAAAGACTAGAAATGATTTTCAGGCAGACATGTTGTGTCATTAAACAAAGTTAGCCATCATCTCACAGTATTCCCTTTTAACTGTGTTTAGAGCATATGTACAGCAGCCTGGATACATGCTCATCTTTTCCCTGCCAGTTCCAGTTCCTCAGGCAGAAACTGGAGGAAAGTTTAGCCTGAAAACCCTTCTTGCCACAATCTGGTTTCCTGATCTCCCTGTGAACAAATGCTTGGACAAGGCCAACCACGTGTCCCCCAAGAAAGAAAGAATTGTTCGGCATGGGGTGGTTGAAATTGAGATTAAGGAGGAAAGTATTTTCTCTCTCTGGAGAGAGGAAAGTTTCTGTTGATAATGAACTAATCTAAATGCCTAAGCAGAACATTAACATCAGTTTTTGCATTGGTGTAACTTGCTGATCCAGGGCTTCCCTTGAGTATTGATACTATGGTGTAAATGTTTGTGTTCATTTCTAAGATAAACTATTGAAACATTCATTACTAAGCATAAGTTTAAGTACATATACTTTTGCTTCTTATTTTTACACTAGAGGCCTGGTGCACAAATTCGTGCACAGATGGGGTCCCTTGGCCTGGCTGGCGATTGGGGCAGCCAAGGGGCCAATCAGGACAGGCTGGCAGAGGGGAGGGACCACGAGAGGTTGGCTGTGGGAGTGCACTGACCACCAGGAGGCAGCTCCTGCATTGAGCGTCTGCCCCCTGGTCGTTAGTGCATGTCATAGCTACCAGCTGGTCATCTGGTCATCCGGTTGTAATGGTTGCTTAGGCTTTTTAAAATTAATTTATTTATTTTTATTGATTTTTTTACTGAGAGGGTCTTTTATCTGTATTTAATGGCACGTTCTCTCTGGCCTGGGGATGCTCATGGGCAAGGGCAGACCCTGCATCTTCCACCTCTGCACCAGGATGAGGTAACCTTGACTATAACAGTGATGTCTACCCTATCCTCAGAGTCATTCAAACTGCAAACCAAAAAGTCCACCAGACTGCTGCTGTCCTCACTCCAGTCTCTAAGGATGTTTTAAGCATAACATTTACAAATCTTCTCAACTTGCTGCCCTACTACCGAGTTTCAACAGATGATTCAGCTCATCCTTGGTGAATGAAAGGCAACTCATGGGAAATGAACTAAAGGAAGGAAGAACATCTCTCCTTTCCTTGAGCAAGAGGAGAGACCTACAAAGACTCTCTCTCCTAACCACCCTTTAGACAGGTTCCTCTGAGCCTTCTTCTTGATTGGGCCTCAACACGATCCCTGCTGGGCTCGCATATCCACTTGTGGCAAGAATCCTACTAACTGGTTCTAGAGAGAATCCCCCACCCTCTGAATCTGATCAAATTCCACCCCTGATACCTGATCACCCCGACTTGCCTTCACAAGAATGCTGCTAGGTCAGTTTAACAAGAATCACTCCACCTTTGATGTCTCCTCTTAGAGACATTTTCGTCCACTGACTACCCTTCCACACACTCTAATCCGTGGCCATAAATCTCCACTTGTCCTTGCTGTTCTCAAGTTCAGCCTAATCATCTCTCTAGTCACCTTTTGCAACAATTCTGGATAAAGTTTTCCTTACTGTTCTAAATGTCAGAATAATTTTTTCCTCAACAGTAAGTACTCCAGGCTCCCACCCTGAGATGCAGCAGATGGTCCACCAGGTTCCCTCCTGCCTCCTGCGGGCCGCACTCCGTGCCCACCTGGGTGCAGACAAGTCAAGACAGGATCTGCACCAGGGAGCTCCGGGCACCAGGCCAGCGGAGGGCGAGGGAGAGGCGAGGTCTCCTCTCGCGGGGTCAGAGAGCAAGTTGGAATCTCAGGGGCAGATACACTTTGGGGCACCTGTGCCCAGCGGAGTGGACATTTCACCAGGGTCACTAGCAGCATGGGCAAAAGAAAAAAAAGCACAACAACAACAAACTGAGCGATCTGTTCTGAAGCATATGAGGAAAGCCCCTGCGAAATTTCCAGAAATAGAGGAGGGAAGACATAAAAGGACTACAAACAGATCGGTGATAATTTAGTCACAAAAAGGAAATGTAACTTCCTTTTGAAATTACACACTGCTGGGGCCAATATATATGGGTTGCACATTCCAGAAATTATAAATAACTAGAATAATCATTCTTATTCTAAAACGCAAAGAAAAAAAATATATGAGCCTATTCGTTACTTTAAAAAGCAAAATAGCCCCGCCAGTGTGACTTAGTGGTTGAGCATCAACCCATAAACCAAAAGGTCACTGCTTGATTCCTGGTCAGGGCATATGCCTGGGTTGTGGGCTCCATTCCCAGTGTGGGATGTGCAGGAAGCAGCCAATCTATGATTCTCTCTCGTCACTGATGTTTCTATCTCTCTCTCCTTCTCCCTTCCTCTATGGCAGTGTTTCCCAAAGTGTGGTACACGTACCCCCAGGGGTACGGGAAGAGTTTGGTCGGGGTACACATTGCACCGGAGTTTGGTGGGGATATGCACAGCACCGTGCTTAGCTGTGCCTAATTCTACGTTCTCATGAGTATGAGGGGTACTCAGCATTACAAAAATTATAGAAGGGGTACACATATGTCAAAAGTTTGGGAAACACTGCTCTATGGAATCAAAAAATTTAAAAAACATTTAAAAAATAAAAATGATTTCTTGATATGACATCAAAAGCACACGCAACAAAAGAAAAATGGGCAAACTGGGCTTTATCAAAATTTAAAGCTTGTGTGCATCAAAGAGTAAATAGGCAAAAAGGCAACTCATCAAACAGGAGATAATATTGCAAATCACATGTCTGGTAAGAGATTAATATCCAAATTATATAAAGATATGTTCAGAGGAGGAAGGGAGTCATCATTTAAAAGTTCAGAGTTTCAGTATGGAAAAATGAAGAACAAGTTCTGGAGATAGATGTGGTGATGGTTGTACAACAATGTGAAAAATGTACTTACTGCCATTAAAAATGGTAAATTTTATGTATATTTTACTATAATACCCTGCCCCCCCCCCCCCCCCCCCACACACACACACAGAGGAAAACTTAACTACCCAAGACCTGGAATTCATTAAACCAATAAATTAAGAAATGGTTATGGGACTCTAAAAGATTTGTCAATGTTTAAATGATTTCCTTTAAGGAAGATGCTTTCCTAGAGCTTTACTGTCTCTTCACAGATCATTAGACACTTGTTCAAGCAATCAAAAGTAGGCAAAGGAAAAGATGAGTAAAAGAGAGAATAC
Source organism: Pipistrellus hanaki (assembly GCF_964339955.1). Taxonomy (NCBI): domain Eukaryota; kingdom Metazoa; phylum Chordata; class Mammalia; order Chiroptera; family Vespertilionidae; genus Pipistrellus; species Pipistrellus hanaki. The sequence continues at coordinate 38,873,894 of NC_140507.1, read as the reverse complement.
ACTGGAGGCCTTTGCAAAGCTGTGTCTGACTCTTCACAAGGCCACTGAGTATTCTGTTTATATGGTTTCCAAATGTTTTGTTTTGAAAAATACTCAAAACTTACAGATGCAGTGCAATTAACTTCCTTAAACCTGTCATTTAGATGCATCAATTTGCTGCATTATCTTTATCTTTCTTTCTCTCTCTGACTGTATCATTATTTTAACTTTATTATTGCTTTCAATGAACTAATAATAATGACAGAGTAGAATGCAAACATCATGATTCTTTACCCCTAAATAAGTTTAGCATGTTTTTTTTTCATAAAAATTACTTGGTATTGATCAAATGATCAAATTTGGAAATTTAACATTGATGCAATACTGTACAATGCATATACAAACGTTTCTTTCACGTCATGTATAGAAAAATAATGATCTTTTCTATACAGAATCAAAACCAGGATCTGCATTTATGTGTTATGTTCTTTAATCTCTTTTAAATCTAAAACAGTTCTTCAGTCTTTTAGAACATGCACAATTTTGTAGACTGTAGGCCAGTAATAGTTCATCCCTCAATTAGGGCTGGTCTGATTCTTTTCTATGATGTTTCATGCTATGGTTTTGGGGAGGAACACTACATGGGTGATACTGTGTCCTTGGTATATCACATTAGGAGGCTCATGACAACCATTTGTCCTTTCTTCCCTGTTCTTTCTATCTTGATGAAGGTACTGTCCCCCGGGTTTCTCCTCTTCGAGGTCACTTTCTTTCCCCTTTGTTACTGAATGTGTGGGGAAGTACTTTAAGAATAATTAAGTATCCTGGCAAAGTTGAACTCAATGGTTTTAATATTCATTGATGAATCTGCCCTGAATCAATTATTTCTATGATGGTTGCAAAACAGTAATTTCCTAACTCCATCATCTCTTTTACCGAATGTTGCTTAAAGTGTAATTTTTTTTTTTTGTAGCAAGTAAACTTATTATTTTTCATGGCAAATATATAGGAAATAAATTCTCACTATGGCCATTACTGTAAAAAAAAAAAAAGTGCATCACATTTTTTTTGCCTACACAAAATATAAAAAAGAAAATAAAACAGGTATGAAAAAATGAACAAGTAACTGACTCTTTTCTTTCCCAAAAGTAGAAAATTCATTTGGACAAAAACACTCATCAAAGACTACAGTAGCGTCTGATATAAAGAGATCTAGCGCTTAGAGAATGGAGGGAACATTCTAAAGGAGTCTGATCATGGGAAGGGGGTTTGATCCCGGGTCAGGGGCCGTGTTCGGGAAGCAACCAATCGATTTTTCTCTTACATGATTCTCTCTCTCTCTCTCTCTCTCTCTCTCTCTCTCTCTCTCTCTCTTTTCCTCCCTCCCTCCCTCCCTCTCCCTTCTTTCTAAAATCAATAAAAACATATCTTTGAGTGAGGGTTTTAAAAAAATAATAAAGTAGTCCAATTATAAATAACCAAGCTAAGAATAAACACCCAGTGGTAACAATTAGGGATTAGTATAAAGGTATCACTTTGGGTCTGATATTTATTTCTTTAAAGCTTATTTTAAGTATTATCTTAAAACTAGAGGCCCAGTGCACGAGATTCATGCCCTAGGGGGGTAGGCAAGGTGAGGGTGGGGGGAGGTCCCTCAGCCCGGCCTGCCCCCTCTCACAGTCCAGGAGCCCTCTGGGGATGTCTGACTGATGGCTTAGGCCCACTCCTCCCCCCCCCCCACAGGGAGCAGTTCTAAGACATCAGTCGGACATCCTTAGCACTGCTATGGAGGTGGGAAAAGGCTCCCTTCACCACTGCTGCACTTTCCAGCTGTGAGCCTGGCTCTGACTGAGTGGCTCTCCCCCTGTGGGAGTGCACTGACAACCAGGGGGAAGCTCCTGCATTGAGCATATGCCCCCCTGGTGGTCAGTGTGTGTCATAGCGACTGGTCATTCCATTGTTTGGTTGATTTGCATATTAGGGTTTTATTCTATAGGATGGGATAAAGTAATTTTAGCTGTTTTTAAAGTACACTTTGTATTTTTTTTTTATTGAATGTGCTAATATTTTTTTCTACTTAAAAAAAAATTTTTTTTGTTGATTTCAGAGAGAAAGGGAGAGGGAAAGAGAGATAGAAACATCAATGATGAGAGAGAGTCATTGATCAGCTGCCTCCAGCATGCCCCACACTGAGATCCAACCCAAAACCCGGGTATGTGCCCTGACCAGGAATCAAACCGTGACCTCCTGGTTCATAGGTATATGTTCAACCACTGAGCCACACTGGCCAGGCAGTTTTTTTTTTTTAATTTAAATACTTTAAGCTTAGTTAGACCCTGACCCACAGAACTAAGGGATCATTAATCATATAACAGCATGATTTAGTAATTGCACATTATAAACCAGAAAGAAACACCTTCAGATGCTGCACTTGCAAAAATGAACGTATTAAAGTGAGAAAAACCTTAACTCAGTGTTTCTAAACCTCACTAGCACACCTGGGAGCATTTAACACGCTCAGGCCCAGACCCACCTCACCTAGTCACAGCAGCTTAGCTCAGTCCAGTGAAAAAAGCTCGAGGAGTACAGCCAGGTTGGGCCCATCTCCCAACCCATCACCTACTGAGGAAGCAGTTAGGCCTTGGGCTGGTCAGGCTTCTTGCTCACTTCTCATCTATGGCTTTCTCATCCCAGGCTAATTAATGTCTATTATTCTTCCCAAAGTCCCTTGGGAGCTGCCTAGAGGGCCTCTTTCTTTCTTTAAAAAAATATATATATTTTATTGATTTTTTTACAGAGAGGAAGAAAGAGGAATAGAGAATCAGAAACATCAATGAGAGAGACACATTGATCAGCTGCCTCCTGCACACCCTCTACTGGGGATATGCCCACAACTAAGGTACCTGCCCCTGACTGGAATCGAACCTGGGACCCTTCAGTCTGCAGGCCAATGCTCTATCCACTGAACCAAACCGGTTAGGGCTAGAGGGCCTCTTTCTGCAGCTGTATACACCTGTCCTGCCTCTGACAATTTCTCCTTTGGGGAAGGACATACAATAAATATTTCCATTTATCCTGATTCCTTTTCTGCAAAGAGTCCCTTCCATTTTAAGAATTTTTCCATACAACAAATGAAATAATAATTCCTAAATGTCGGTTGTTTATTGAGATATTAACAAAATTCACCTGCTGTTTTCCCTTCCCAACCCCTGTTCTTTGATATCATAGAACAATTCTTTGCATCTCCATTCTATTATTTTTATTCATGTGGGCTTAAGTTCACTAGGATTCAACATTCCTTGTAAGAATCCCCAAATTTTCCATCTGATACTTTTCTTAGAGGTCTCATTGATTTTACTAAGGCAAGTATATCATGAGACATATTTACATGCATATATATATATATATGTGTGTGTGTGTATATACACAAACATACTAGTAACATGCAGCATAACATTTAACTGCTGTAAACTCATGTCATGTTACACTTCAGGGAACTGGTTTGTGCAACCTCAAATTTCCCTGTTTTGCACAAGGAAAAAAAATTCACCCTATAAAATACATTTAAAATTAAAATCTAAGCCTATAAAATTCAAATTTTTTGGTTTACTAAAGTCAGATTGTAACAAGCCCAGCAACAGTCAAATTGGAAGCATTGGGTGAAAGTGAAACAGAGGGAAATATACACATGAACAGTTATGATAACTTCTGCTGATTATTAGTTATAAGAATTTATTGAAATACTTCTAAACCCCAATATAAATATTTTAACACCATTAAATAGATATTTGAGGTAAGCCAGTGTCAGGAACTCTTATCTAATGTAAAACATGTTCGTAAGTATCACACTTCAGCAAACTTACATTCATGTAAGTAAAAGTGCTGGGAAAGTGTCATTCTTTGGAGTCCAAAACAAGCACAGGTAGAATTTTAAGAAGGGTCCTATCTGATCAAACACTTCTGTCTTTGAGCAGATCGAAGCATTTTGCTGCTCTGGTCACAGTAAGTAAACCTGGATGCCGACTGTTTTCAATGATCTCCACCCAGGGGAGATTGACCAGTCTGAGTCCTGACTGGATGACATTAGCATTGCATGTGGAAAGAGAAAAGCACTTTGGAATTTTTCATCCAGTACACAATTTGCCATTTTCCTTTCATTTGTTCACTTTTTCTCCACCTCAGAAACATAAACAACCACAGGAAGAAAACTGCACCTAAACTCTTGGTGTTTAATCATTTTTTTGTAAAATGAGACTATGATTTCCAACTCCACATTCATTGTTTCATAATACCATTACAATAAACTAGCTGGAAAAAAAATGCCACCACACTAGTTATAGTGGGATTTAATATATGCAGTTAAATACTAGAAATTCAGAACCTAACCAGGTTAAGAAGGCCTGGTGAGATTCATGAGTAGGTAGTTTGCCCCAAGCACACCTGGTGTAAAGCAACTTGATTTTGCAGAGGCCATTAACAGAATAAAATATTATGTAAAACAGGAATTACAAAGACACAAACAAAAGATGTAGAAGAAAATCTCAGGATCCAGGAAATACAGTCTTTGGATAGGGAACGCTTGATGGCCCACATGTCGTTTTTCAAGGCTTGAATTACTCTGCACCAAAACTCAATGGTCCTGGGGTCTTTGGCTTCAGGAAAGAAACTACAGTGCTTCTCTAATGCTCATTTATTTGCCTTTAAAGGTTCATGATTCCATGCAAATTGCTACTTTCCTTTTCAAGTGGAAAAAAATGTGTCTGGTGAGTTTATGGCTTCACTTGGATAGAACCGTCCGGGGCTCAGACAGGTGATTGTAATCTTCTCCCCTGGCTCTTCAGCGCCGCTGCCATCTCCCTGACCTAGCATGGCACTGACTCCGTATCCATGACTGGGTGTCTTTGAACATAAGGTGTGCAGCAGCTTTTGAGAACAGATAGAGGCCAGGCTGAAACCACAGCAACTGACTGCAGTTGTAACAACAGCACCAAATGCAGTGGCCTTCCCACCCCAGAAAAGGCCCAAGCTTGTTGGAGTCATCCAAAGACAAGACCTCTGGTTTCAATGTGACAAATAACCTCATTTAAGGTTTCATTATCTTCTGGACACCTGGTTTTGGCATGATGAGAGGAGAAAAAACTAGGGATTCTCCAGTTTTCTTATTTTATTTGAAAAAAGATATTATTTTAGCGAACCCCATTACTTACTATCTGACTTGGATGATTATCAACATTTTGCCAGACTTGAGAAGAAAAAAAAAAAAAAAATTCCATACTCAGGAGAGCTATAGTAATGAAGACAGTCACCATGAGAATATGATGAGCTTATTTGAAAAACGGTGCAAGAGAAAATGGGAAGGGTGGTACGGATTACTGGAAGCAGCCTTTTCTCTGGCCCCGCATTCAGCTCTGTTCACCGCTGTAAAAGGAATCGCTGAATGGTGAAGACAATTTTCAGCTGAAACAACGACATGAGCATCGCCTTCACGGTGGGTTTTATGAGAGCCTGACTGGACAGTGTCCCTGAACTTCTGCTAATACTGCTGCAGGGTTCTACCCTCGAAGGATCGTGATGGATGTGAGAATGAGGAAAAGGAGCTCCTCTCCCTCAGAGGCATAGAAGGGGCCCAGGATGGGGCCTGGAAGAATTCAGGTTCTCTTCTCAGCTCTGCTCAGCGAGTGGCTGGGTGACCACTCAGAGAACCAAGTGCAGGCACACCTCGGAGATGTTGTGGTTTGGTTCCAGACCGCTGCAGTAAAGCGTGCATCGCCATTAAGTGAGTCGTAACCTTTTTGGTGGTGGAGGGTCTTGCCTTCAGTTTGTAAAAAATGCAACATCTGTGAAGCACAATAAAAGTAGGTATACTTATACCATATAAAACCGGAGTTAAGTACAAAAAAAAAAATGCAGAAGGAAATTCTGCAGAGCCCAGGAGCATATAAAACTGGAGCAAATTAAGGCTTAAAATGGCTGTCTTGCTAAAAAATAATTGAACCTGAATCCGATCGACCTCTAGGTTTGCCACTTATAGGAGATGGGGAAACAAGTTAAATGACCACAAAGAAACAGTCAGCCAAATCCAGAATGAAGGGTATCCCACAGGAAAAAACGAGCCAGTTCCTATAACAGTTTGATGCATAAAAAAGAAAAGGTGATGGAAATGGGTAGAAGCAAGGCTCTTATAGAATAAAAAAGACTTGAGAACCACAAACAAATGCATTATGTGGCCGAGTTTTGGATTCTAATTCAAACAAACCAACTGGAAAATATATCTTCAGAACAGCTGGGAAGATCTGAACATGGCCTTGGCATTAAATATTAAGAAGTTATTCATAATTCTGTTAGGTACAGTAATAGTGTGGTGGTTGTGCTTTTAAAGAATGTCTTGTTAGAGATGTGGACTAAAGTATTTACAAGGGAAATGACATAATATCTGAGAGTTTCTTTAAAAGTTTTTAGCAGAAGGAAGGAAATAAAGAAAAAAGAAAGGAAGAAAAAGAGGGATGGAGAGAGGGAGGGAGGGAAAGGAAGAAGAAAAGTATGTGGGGAAGGAGACAGATAAAGCAAGATGGATCAAATAATGTTTGTGTAAATCAGGTAATTAATACATGGGGGTCCATTATTCTTTTTCCTCTATTTTTTGTATGTGCTTGAAAATTTCCCTAATTAGTGAAAAATTTCCATAAAAACAGGATTTTTAGTGGCTGCTTTGGTGCCTTTGGGAGGATGTGATATTGATGGTAGTCCACCTGTCCCTTGGGATTTATAGGCTGAGAACTGTTCATCCTAATTTAAAAGAAATTATGTTTTAGCACTTACAGGACACATGGAGGGATGGTTTAGGGTTGGGCTCATGTCAGTATTGCTGTCACAATTCACTATTGTTGAAGGACTGTTCATTTCCTGCTTACTCACTGCTTCTGTAACACAGTATTTTCTGTAACACAGTAATTTCTTGAATTCTGTGCTTTATGAAATAGCATTTATAAATTTAACACTTCATGAGTCCCCAAGCTGAGACATATAGACGAAACAGAAGGAGTTCTAAACTTCCAGGCTACCCATGAAAGTTCATTTCATTCTGAGAACATACACATGGACTTAGGTAAAAATTCTAACCTTTGCTATTTAAGGTGAGCAAAACTTGTCAGTTCAAGGTCTCAGTCCTGAGCAAATATGAATCATGGTGCTCTATCCAATACCATACGAGAATTTAACCTTATTCAATGACAAGTTTTGGTTTCTTCTAGGGCCTCTGCCCATAGAAGCAAAAGCTACTGAATAGTAGTTAGCAGGGTTGTGAGTTTCTTGGGCCCTAACCAGATATCTCTCAGAATCTAAAATTCTGTCAAAGGCTTCTTCATAGAATTTTAATATGAAGAAATTAGACATCAAATAACTATTTGAGATCTAAACTTGTCTAAAAGAATATTAGCCAATTTTTTGTACACCAATTTGCTCTTACAGGTTAATTTTTAGCAGAATTCTAAACATTATAGCACAGCCGTTAAATTACTATTATAGTTGGTGTTGCTCAGTGGTAAAATGTTGTCCCATGCACCAGGAGGTCGCCAGTTTGATTCCTGGTCAGGGCACATACCCAGGTTGCAGACTCAATCTCTCTCTCTCTCTTTCTCTCTCTGAAATCAATAAAAACAAATTAAAAGTTATGAGTCGACCAAAATGTGCTTAACTTTCACCAAAATTGGAAGAAAAGTAATAATTCTTTACGTGTCTTTAATGACATCTCCAATAATATAGCTCCAAATACTTATTCTCTTTTGCACAGAGGCCAGCATGGGAAAACTAAGGAAAGTCATCGAGAAGCCAAGAATAGGTGCTAGAATGGAAACACTACTAACACCTAATATCATTCAGATATAGCCCTTAAAACAATTGGCCTTTGCTTCTCACTATACTTTTTAATGGAAATGCAAATGTGCACATAATTGTATAGATAAGGAAGTTCTACAAAGTGATCACAAGTATTTACCCACTACCCAAATCAGAAAACAAAACATTACCCAGCAGCCTCCCTTGTATACCAATCAGTCGCTACCTCAGCCCCACTGTGAGCCTTATTCTGTGCCCTTCTGCCCCATTTTATTTTTGCCTATTTTAAACTTTGCATAAATGGAATCATGCAATATGATTTTCTTTATCTACCTTCTTACACTCAGCATTGTAAATTCATCTATATTGCTGCAGGTGCTATGATTTCCATTTAGCATTCATTGTATGAATACACCACAGTTTATCCATTCTCCTGTGGATGGACATTGGGTTGTTTCCAGGTGGGGAGTAACAAATTGAGCTGCAGCGAAATCCAGCTATCTTCTGGTACACATATGAATGCATGTCTGTTGAGTATATGTAGACAAATTTGTTTTAATAAAACCTGAGATTTATAGTACAGAGACCATATTTTCTTTTTCTTTGTAGTCCCAGGACATACTAGTGTCTGAGTAGATACTCAATAAATCTTTGCTAAATGAATAGATAAACAAATGCTTTCTGTGGCCCATTGTATTTCCTTCAGGACTTAGCGCCACAGCACCCAAATTAGTGTATTTTGGGGTATCATTGGAACCTTCCTGTTTATCCACATATGTCAATTTTCCTTTCAGTTAGGTTTTATCACAGACGTGTTCTATTATTTATGTGCTGTAACTGAAGTGACTGATGCCCTGCAGGCTTTTCAAACAGTAACATGCAGATGAAGACTGCCCTCTGCCTAGTGCTGTTTACAGCTTGCTTTTTGCTTTGTGGACTGCCTGACACTTTTGCTCAGTCACTTATCACTGAGTCTGCATTCTACATTTATCTGTTATTCTTTCTCCGGCATACCATCACCAGACTTTTTTACTTGAGTTATCACAAGTTGGTTACATAATATTTTTAAAAACGAACTTTAAATTAAAATTTTTACTTTAATATTTTTGCAATGTAGGCGTGGGACAAAAGAGAGCACGTTGGGAGGCTATACTTATATGAATGGGAAATGGTATGTTATATGCTGCAGGTGCTGATATGTAGACAAAAGAAATGACTGGTGATATTAGTATCTTACCTTATTTTCCTCTCCCCAGTTCAGAAAATGTTACTTTTCATTGTGGGTGGCATTCATTAACATAATGAGAAAATGCTGGAATCAGACAGAAAAATATTACAAGTTCTTTCTAATGCTTCAGACATTGACAAAGTGCCCAGGTAGTGGACTTACAGAGCATAGCGGGACTCAAAATTACATGACCCTTATATCATAGTCATCTAGAGCAGAAGACCTAACATTGTTGATAGCTCAAAAGAATTAGCTCTAAACTCATTAAATATTAGAAGTAAATATGACTTGCCACAGATTTGTGCTGAATTCAAATATCTCCAAGAAGAGACTGGCTCAGTGATATCAACCCAACAGTCTTTCAAAGAAGAAAGACATCTAAAAAGACAGTCACTATTGATGGTTTGACCAATTAACTTAGAAATATTCTTGACATTTTTCCTCTGGGAAGAAAGACTTGGGGTGACAGTTTTTAGTATTGCTGTTGTTCAGGGTGGTGGAATTTTCTTCTCCATTGTTTTCAAAGCTTTAAGTAATGAGAAATGGCCTTGAACCTCCTTGCATGCATACAGCTCCTTTCTGGGTCATTGTACAGTATTTGTAGTTCTGTCTTTTTTTTTTCCCTCTTGAAGTCACTTTGATATCTCATCATCATTTAAAAACTACTGTTCCCAACAGCCTCTCCAGTTGTCTTTTAGATGATGGATTACAATCAAAAGAGGGGAAAAGTAAAATAAAGTTTTAAATAAGCCTAAGAAGAAAAGGGGAAAAAATCCAAACCATTTAAATCAGTGCCATAAAACTATTTTAGAAAACCAGCTTTCTATATTTTAATGCTTTCTATGTCTGAGACATTTCTCCAGACTTTGGTGCTATAATTGTAACACCATCTTGACACTTCTACTTTTGAGCCACAGAGATTTTGCCTTTTCCTTTCTCCAAGAGAAAAAGAGGCTGGAGCCAACTGACCGCGATGTGTACTCATGATCCCTAAGCGATGGGGGCAGCGGGGAAAGGGCCACATTGGATGAGCAAGTCTAGGTCCTGCGTTCCTCGACGGCACGTGCAGTGGGCAGGTGGCCAGGGCCTTGACGAGAGGTGCATGGCTGACATTTAGGCCTGTTCTGATGGGGTGTGGATGAGGTGGGGGAAATGCCTGCAGGATAGAAGCCAGAAGAAAGATTCCTTTGTGGGATTCAGAAAACAAAGGTCCCTGCAGGCATATGAATTGCCCCTTCAGGGTAGACTCTTTAGAAAAGAAACCCCTCTTCCCAGTTGATGTAGGAGGATATCCAGCTAGTTGCCAGCCTCTGCTGGAGCCCTGGCCCAGGTGCCCAGCACAAGACACAACCTGCACATTCAGGAGTGGCAGCCACTACCGCATGGGCCAGTCTTTTGGCTGTTCCACCCCAAAGCGGGCATTTGTTCAGCTCATGTGTGAGCCACTCCTGAATGATGCTCCAGCCAGCCCTACTAGTGAGGCACGAGCAGCACCCTGAGCACATACTTTGGGATTGTTGGAGAACGGGACTGGGAGAGGAGGCAATAAATAGGCTCAACCTGAGACCTTCTTTAAAAAACTAAACAGAACAACAACAACAACAACAACAACAACAAAAACACAACTAAAAAGGGAGCTGCAGTAGACAGTTAGGAAAAATATTTATAATAGATAGAAGAAAGAAAAACATATTTTCTAAGTGCTTCTCACATGCCAGGTACTTTATTTAAAAAAAATATATTATATTGATTTTTTTATAGAGAGGAAGGAAGAAGGATAGAGAGCTAGAAACATCAATCAGCTGCCTCCTGCACACCTCCAATGGGGATGTGCCTGCAACCAAGGTACATGCCCTTGATCAGAATCGAACCTGGGACCCTTCAGGCTGCAGGCCAAGGCTCTATCCACTGAGCCAAACCGGTCAGGGCGGTACTTTATTTTTATAAATATTACTTCTTAATCATGAGGAAATAAATCCTTAACAGATATCATCTGCTTTCTCCAAATCTACTGCTGAACAAGAATGTGTCAGTTGCTCACAGTCACATGGCTAATAAGTGGCAGACTCGGCCCCCAAATATTACAACTCGTAATGACCATCTATTTCAGTGTTCACGCACTGACACCACCTGTCCCTGGATTCAACACAGGAGACCTGGGTCTGAATGGTATGACAGAGAGTACTGGTTGCCTTCCAACATACCTTCTCTGCTTCTTTGTAAAAGCAGAACTGAGTTTAGCTGAGCACATGGCCAGTCAGCAAACAGAGTAGGTTTCCCAGCCTCTCTTGCACAGAGGTCACATGATTACATTCTGGCCAGTGAGGTATAAGCAGACATGCCAAGTGGAAATTCGGGAGGCCATGCATCCTCTTTGTCTCCTTTCTCCTTAGAGCTGCCTGGAAGATGAATATGATCTGGAGCCACGATGTCACTTTGGGAATAGACGTTTAATATGGCAGAACAAAAAGACTGACACAGCCTGGGTCCCTGACGGAGGCTACCCACCTTCAGACTTCCTTTATGAGAAACAAGCAATTTAGTTTAAACCACTATGTAGTGTCTTTCTTGCTTATATACAAACGGAATCCTAACTGATATGCTGTCTACCACCTCATGGATCCACCACACCACTGACCTCTTTCCTCCCTTCTACCTCAATATTCTCTGGTTCCACCTTTTTTATATCTCAAGCCGATTGTATGTCAGATGTGCTATTGCTTTTCTCTGCGCCTGAGCCTTAGTTAGGACTCTCCATACTAATAAGTTTCTCTGACTTTAAATTTCAGTTATGAGAGGTGAGTCCCTTCCCTAGAGAAATTCTCTAAAAAAGATTACCCTTTTCAGCAAAAAGCTCAGCCTACCAAGAGGTAAGACATGCCTTTGACAGATCCCCTAAATGGTCACCACACCCTCCCCCAGGAAGTGGGCCCTAACTCACATAACTAAGAGGCACTTGTCACCTGCATGCTCCCCGAGGAAAGTCTGTGTCTCTAAATGACTTTCCTCTGCCCAGAAAAACAAAGGGTCACGTTCTGACTCCCCAATATATGAGCTTCATGGACAGGAATGTCACATACATTTGTGTAGGTTGCACATTCATTGCATAAGGGCATTTGCCCAGAGAAGGGGGCGTAGATAGGTCTTAAAGTTCCTTACAGTCTAAGAGATTCTGTTATCTACCCAATCAAACATAGTCATAGTCCAGACTCATGTTCTTCACCACTTTGTTGTGTTGTCTTTAATATCTGGAAATATTCTGTTCATTTATTGTTTGTTTGCTTATTATCTGACTTATTCTCATCCCCACTGTTCTGGCTGATGAGCTATATGGAGCAGGAGCCTTGCCTGTCACCCAAGAGCTCCTGGCACTCAGTAGGTTTTACTATTACTCGTGGCAATTTAGGGCTTTGGTGACTCACTCTTTCTCTCATCAAAAGCTTGGCTTCCCCTTAGGCCACTTATCACATTTGCCACTGAGACTCTGAGAGTTTAGAGGATAGGAAGATGGGAGGGGAAGACTAAAGAAAGGCTGAATGCCTCTGTGTACATGAAGAAGCAGTGCTGGTTTCTTTGCGTTTATGCCTGAGTTGAAAACAGCAGTTATGTTATTTTACCCATTCAAAACAGCATTTTAAAGGCACATCTGGAAGTCGTCAGTTCAAGGCTTTTTGCCACACTAAAAGAAACCTACCAAAGAATAACCAAGAGATTGCTGCCTTGCTCTGAATGGTGAACGGAAACCCACAGGTGACTGGTGAACCTTTATTGGTTTTGTGTGGGGAATCCCAACAGGCATTCCTCTTGTCAAGAACCTCTCCCAAGAAGTTGCATTGGCAACTCTTCCCTTCCAACAACGTGCATCCTTCCCATGGCCTTAACATTCCAGGATCCTTCTCCTAGTGGAGCAGTCAGGGCACACATTTGGTGTTTTCCTGAAAGCTATGGTCATTCCTTTTAAAAATTAGCTTTCTTTCTGTTTCATATAGGTGCTCTATCATTCAGGCTGAAGACTAATAAAAAAAAAGGAGAAGTAAAGGGAGAAAAATAAGTAGGGGAATGTCTGCTTATGACTGCTGCTGTGAAATAATAAAATGCCAATGACATCCCCCTACACAGAAACAGAACAGAGATGCTCAAGCGGCATTTTCAGGATGTGATAAATGTCCTTAAAAGTAAGGAGTCGTAAAAAATAAAATGGGATAGAAAACAGACCAAGAAGGAAAAAAGTATAAGATGAAAAATAAGTAGCAGGAGAAAATCCTTTCTGATCATTCAGAGAACTCATTAAATAACATTTTAAAAAGAAAAGTAGCTCAATATGAATTCAGTACCTTGAAACTTTAGTTAATCAAGCATATTTTTTATTATATTTTTTTATATATTTTATTGATTTTTTTTATAGAGAGGAAGAGAAAGGGATAGAGAGTTAGAAACCTAGATGAGAGAGAATCATTGATCAGCTGCTTCTTGAACACTCCCTACTGGGGATGTGCCCGCAACCAAGGTACATGCCCTTGACTGGAATCGAACCTGGGACCTTTCAGTCCACAGGCCGACGCTCTATCCACTGAGCAAAACTGGTTTCGGCTAATCAAGCACATTTTTAATAAACAATATTTTTGGCCTTTGGTCATTTCGTAGAATGTAATAGGATAGAGTGGCCTTGGGTAGTAGATGTCCTATAGGGCCCAGTGGCTCAGCCTACCCAATCACCTGAGGTGGACACCCTAAATGAATCCCTTTGTGGGATGTGTGCACAGTCCTGTAGTTGAGCCTTGATTGCTGTGGGTGTCACTGAGAGGAATTTACCTCCAGGCCAATTGGCTGTGGGGACCAGCTGCAACTACAGTGGGAGAGCTGCTATGAAGGAGACACTCCTATGGAGCAGGACTTGCTTCAGTGGGGCTTTGGTGCTCACTGAGTCTGCCCCTTGAGTGTGTTCTTTATGGATGTGAAGAGTCGTAATCTGGTATGGTCTGACACTAACCAGTGAGTACACTGGTTCTTGGATCTCCAAGGAGGTGCAAAGTCAGCCACTGCCCGTGGCCTCTGTTGAGCTACTTTCCATTCAGCCAGCTTTTGGACAGTTCTGAGTGATGGTTGTTCTGTATTTTAATTGTGATTTTGATGTGGTTATGTGAGGCAGTGAGTACAGGCATTTTTGCTTACACTGCCATCTTGGTTCCCATATCAGAAAAGTAACATTTTTATAAGATAAATAATGAACATATATAATATAATCCATACATGAAATATGTAAAAGGTATAGTAAGACAAATATGTGTATATCAGAAACAAAGAGTAATGTTTTCAAATAGAGAAGACAAATGAACAGATTCATGAATTAGAATTTGGTTCAGAGTTTCATCTTAGGATAATAGTTTCTTTGCTTAAGTAAGATTATGGATCTTAATTAGTCATTCATAGTTAAAGCTATTATTTAAGCTTGACTTTCTGCTTTTAAAAAATCCTTATATATCTTTGAAAATGACACCATTCACCAATGCTTATCCTAGATAATAAAAGCCCGGTGACCCTAAGGGCAGAACAACCAGAACGACCACTCAACCAGTCACTATGAGGTGCGCTGACCACCTCTCCGTCCCTCCTCCCAGCCGTCAGGCTCCGATTGCCCGATGGCAAACTGGGGACCCTGGTGGGTGGCAGCAGGGGGTGGGGCCAGCTGCAGGCAGCTGGGGAAAATGGCTCTGATCACAAGCTAGGCCTAGGGACTGTATCCACGCACTAATTTCGTGTGCTGGACCTCTAGTAAGTGATAAAATTGGAAGGTAAAGGCAACTCAAAAATGGTTAGAGCTTAATGTCTGTGACACTGTGTAAGGTAAAAATTAGATCCGGCCTTGAAATCAGGGAGACCTACATTACTCCCGACTCTACCACTCACTCACAAGGTCTCGAAAGAACTACGTAAATTATGAGCTTTGACTTCATCAGCTTTAAAACAAGGTGATTATTAGCCATCAAACATGATTGTCGTCAAAATCAACATAATGTATTTGGAAGCATCTTGCTGGGCACACAAATATTCAAGAAATGTTGTTCTCCCCAGTTTACTGCTCAGGAAATGAGGATACACTGAATTTCTGCATGCAAAATAGTCAAAATTTTAAAATATTACAATCTTTGAATTTTCTGAAATAAACCTAATGTTAAAGGCATTTAGAGAAAAAACATTAAGATTAAATTTACCATGGGAAGCCAACAAAAGGCAGATATTTAAGTATTTCCTTGTAAAGTATAGAAGCTTTAGAAAACATGTTATTCATGGTATCATGATATCAGGATTCATGGTTTCATAGATCAGGATAACTATCCTGATTGCTATGTTAGTTTCAACTTTCTCAGCTTACCCACTCAAAACAGGCTAGCTGCAGCAACCATCAAACTGAGCTGAAAGATGGACTGCTGACTCACAAGCTCCTCTCTTGAAAATGACTGCTATTTCATGAATCTAAACAACTACCACAAGTGCTCCTGCCCATGTGCGACATTTTTACAAACTTCCAGGTTTCTAACTGGCTAAGAGAGCTGGACTACCAGCCACTTTGCTTAGTGTCAACAGTGAAGTAGCTCTAATATAGCCCCTCTCAAGATTATTAGTTAAATTCCTCAAAATTAACTAATTACACATGAACACAACCAATTACTTTCTGACATAAAATGGAAAGACGATGGATAGAATAGCGAGTGACAAAAAAATATTTTGAGGGACTCAAGACTGAATGGAACCATCTAGAAGGTCCAAACAATACAACACTTATGGTGTACTACCTTCTATCTCAGCCAAAATAAGAACTATTTCAAATCATATAATAAGAATAAGGAGCTCCAATAAAATTCTGAGTTTTCACATAAGGGTGATACACAGGTTTTTTTTTTGTTTGTTTCAATGGCAGATTTTTTTTTTATAATATATTTTTATTGATTTCAAAGAGGAAGGGAGAGAGATAGAGAGATAGAAACATCAATGATGAGAGAGAACCACCAACCTGCTGCCTCCTGCATGCCCCCCACTGGGGATCAAGCCCGAAACCCAGGCATATGTCCTTGGCCAGAATCGAACCGAGGACCTTTCGATTCACAAGCTGATGCTCTATCCCCTGAACCAAATTGGCTAGGACTTAATGGCAGATCTTAAATTTAAAAAAATAAATGTTAGTCCTTGTTTCGCTTGCTTTGCTGATTAATGCACAAAGTTGGCAAATATAAACTCCCAAGAAGCCACCAGAATGATCTGTTGATCAAGCATGGCTAAGTTTGCTAAACCTGCTGCCATGAGGGAGACTACCATCTCAACGGAGTCCTGGGACTGTCAGAGGAGAGGTCAGAGGCAGAAATGTATAGGGGTTGGAGTGTGAATCTTTAAAGTATGGATCAAGTTAAGCGTGGGAAAAGTTATGATATGGTAATTTGGGATTGATGGACACAGCTTTGAGAGCTCCTGCAGAAGTCCTGGTAAGTAAACAGTTATTTAATAAGAGAACCATTTGCCCAGCTAATCGATTGTCCTGAGAACAGGGCTGTTTGCCCAGATGAGAAATTTATTGTTGAAATAAATTAGTTTGGGAGAATTTCTTGATGCAAAAAATGAAATGTCTTCTTATTCCGTAAGTTTATATTCCTGGGTGAATTTCCTAGAGCAAATAGTAACTCATGTTGCCACAGGTGGTCTTAGTGCTCAGACCTGATGGTTAAGATATGTAGATGCAGGTAAAATAGGTTTCCATTGTGGATTAGGAATCCCACACTGGCAGAACCCCAACACTGAATTCAGTAGTGAAATAGGAAAAAGAGAGGGGGGTATGGGGGCAATCAAAAAAGGGATCTGCACAATTTCAGAGACTTGGATAAAGTTACCTGCTTTCTCCTGAAGAGCAGGATTGAGGGACATCAAGTTCAACTTGTACTTCAAATGGTCCCGGTATATCTGAACTTCAAGGAGCAGAGACCAGAGAGAGAAGATTCAGCTACACCCTAGGTAGACCAGATCAATATATCTGATTGGTCTGAAATGCTTAGATGTGATGGTGTATTCCTTGAGGTTGGACCTGCCCGTTCACATTCAATATTCTGCACATAACTGCAAAATAAATGAGGTTCTACTAAAGGCTATAGATTGGTCTCCCCCAAAAGAGCTAGATAGACCTGTAGATGCAGGTTGGCCTGTTTGGTAACAAGTCCATATTTCTATTAGCCACAAAGGGAAGGTTGGACTAAGGAAAGACCACGGCAATGCTTAAAGGACGCAGAAACACATGCGGTAAAAGAAAGAGCAGAGATGAGAAATTTATTGTTGAAATAAATTGGTTTTGGGGGGACATTTGATCATTACAAATACCTTGTGATCATACAGTACCTTTTAATGTGCAAAGTGTTTACGTTTATCTTATTTTATTTGACCTTCACCACATTCTTGAAAGGAAAGGAAAACAGTCATTATTTTTACTGTTTTATGGCTGGTGAACACTGCAGCTCAGAGATGGTTACGTGTCTTGCCCAAGGTCACGACCCTGTAAAATTGCAGACAGGACTCTTGGGCTACGATCTTCTTAAGCATTTTGCAACTGCTGAGAATTGGAAGCAGAACTAAAGCTGTGAGAGGAGTGAGAGAAGTGTTTCTCTGTACCCCTCCAACCATAAGGACCAAGGTTTGCCGAGTTGTAAGTTCTGTAAATAGACAAGAGTGTACTGTGAACTGAAGCTAGAAACGGAATGGACCCCGTCCACAGTGCCTGGGCGCCCTGAGCACAGCTCTGAACCACCCTAGCTCTGCGCCACCATCGTTGAAGCACAAATTACTGTTTTCATGCCAGAGTCCTGCCTGGCCACGTGTTTCCACAGGCAGCAAAATTTCAGGATCCCTGTCTGGTTGGGCTTAAGTTTTTGGCAAGAATTTCCCTTCTCTTGTGAACATCTTGGAAAGCTTTTAACTGAGCACAAAGATGTTTATTTTGAGTAGCAAAAGGGACTAACTAAGTCTAAAAACAATCTCTACCTCTCCCACCAAAGGATTACTTTTAAAATGGAAGCGACCTTACTACCCCACCGTCTACAAGGCGGCGAGGCGGCTCTGAAGAAGCCGGTGGCTCCCACAGGGACCATGGGCCCTGTCGGGGCATTGGGAATGTGGGGTGAGGGAGCGCTGAGGGAGTGGAGATGGGATGCAGTGTGAGGTCTAATGGGGGAAGCGTGGTCTATAGTGGAGTTAGACCAGGGCTGGCGAACATCTGACCTGTGGTCCTCGAAATCATTTGGTCTGGCCCTGCCAAGGCATTAAGGGTGAGTTCATAAAATGTTTGATCAAATACAGCACGTTAATTTTTAAGCTAATAATTTTGTATAGCCTGAGAATGATGTTATAAATATCAAAATGGCCCCTGTCAGAAAAAAAGGTTCCTCATCCCTGAGCTAGACAAACCACCACAACGCAGCTGCCTCCCAATTGCCTGCTCATTTCTTGAGGGCCTTTTGGAAGAGTTTTCACACTGGCTTTAGCAGGAGGTCATGTCCAGGCAGAAAACATAATTTGTTAGGCTTTAAGGATAGTGGCACATGTCACAGGGTCAATAACTGTTGAAATAGAATCATGTTGTCTCAGAACTATAGCATATCTTATACAGTAACTGGCCCAAGTTTCTCATTAGAGAAGAAACTAAGATCCAGAAAATCCTGTGTCTTTCACAAGGTCACCCATAATTCAGCAGTAATCTAGATCTGTCAGGCAAGGCTTGTAATGCCTGGGGTCACTGCCCCACTCTGTGACACAGCTCCCTGAATGCTAACTTCCTTGTGGTGGTTTAATTCTCTCTTCTCTCCACAATGGACTGCCCACTCTGTTGAAAAAAAAACTGTCCAACTTCCAGCAGGGAAGGGACCTAACAAAGGAAAGGCTCTCTTCACTGAATGAGCAGGGGTAAAAGTGTTGCTCAGAGGCCCAGACATGGAACTTCCCCTTCAGGTATCCAGTCGAAGGGACGTGATGAAAAGGGAGAGAACTGAACTTTCTGAAAGTGACAAAGCAGGTCCCTGCAGATTTGGAGACAACTGGAAGAACACTGGTTTAGATCAGAATGAAACCTCAATTTCTTCATGGAAGAAATTGTCAAAAATTCATGACTGGGTCCTTGAAGTTATCCCTTGCCTCTGCTCTATACAGAGCCCTTTATGAGCTATTCATTAACATCGAAGGGGATCCCACAATTAATACAGATGGGGTAAAGTTAAAAATCAGTGTGGTTAGGGAGGCAGAAGATTGATTTGCCTTGGATCAATGCTGTCTTTATTCTTCTAGAGCAAATTCAGGTGCACAGGCTGAGTAGAAGAGGATGCCTCTGGGATTCCCCATTACTCATAAGACCTTAAACTCTTCGTAGTCAGTTTTCCCAATGCTTGCCTCTCCTACAAGTTTACAATAAACACCATAGTGCCTTTGCCATCAAGTCCCATGACTTTCAAGTAGACATTCAGTTGTTGGCCCATGCTTGATGACTTTGGAGAGATTTTCAGTCTCTCTACATTCATTATAATCTTTCTGAGACTCTGAGTCTCCCTCCAACCCCCAATCACAGTGCATAATTTTTCTTCCTTCTCTTAAGAGAGCGATAGCCATGAATTACGTTTCTCCTTACTCCTGAAGGAAGGACGCGATTCCTGTCTGGGAGGATCCTTGTCAACATTGCCGCTCGAAGCAAATTATTATTTTGCTTTTTAGCTCAACTTGCCTTCCTTCAAATGGGGCTTGTTTTCTGGAGATGCAAAGAAATTCTGACAAGCCAGGAATCAAGCTAAGAGGCAGAAGGTTAAGAGAATTAAATCACCTGTCTTTTGGGTCTAATTGCTGCTGCTGCAGAACATCCAAAGGGAAAGCAGGAACAGGGGAAACACGTCAGGACTCCCAGTTGAGCTGACGATGAAAAGCACCCAAGTCGCCAGGGCTCTGATTTTCTATCCTTCCCCCAGACAGCACCCTCAAAACCCGGAGGAGCCTTTGCTCCACTTGGCTGAATTGCGATGGACTGAATGTTTGTCCCCCAAATTCATAGCTTGAAATGCTAACCCCCAAAGTGACAGTGTTAGGAGGTGGGGCCTTTAGGAGTTGATTAGGTCCTGAGGGTGGAACTCTCATAAATGAGATAGTGCCCTTATATGGGAGACCCCAGAGAGATCCCACACCCCTTTCACACTTTGTGAGGGTTCAGTGAAAAGACAGCAGGCTCTCCCAGACAGGGAATCTGCCAATGACTTGATCTTAGGTTTCCCAGCCTCCAGGACCATGAGAAATAAATGTGTGTGGTTTATAAGCCACCCAGTCTTTGATATTTTTCGATAGTGACAAATAGATTAAGACATAAATGCAGACATGTTTCCTTTTTTGGGGTAATGATGTTTCATTTTTCAGGTAGGGACAGTCTTCCTGAATCCTAATAAGTATACAATTGTTGAAATTCCATCCCTTACAGCTTAGACTTCTAGGAACCAGTTAGGGGTTTTCCTTCCTCTGACACTGCTGCTTGAGTTGCAAAAATTGTCCCTTTTATGCAAATTCAAACAAAATAATTCAAATGATGAAACTACTGTGGTTTTTCTTTTCTTCTTTGGATTCCAAGCTTACACCTTTCTCATCTACGACCACACAACTCTTAGACCTCTCAGAGCAAACAGACACGCTATTGTCGACAAAAGAACTAGAGACATAATTCCCAGCTCTCTTGCTTTTGTGAAATTGTTCAATAAGTTGGCAATTTTATTTGGAGCACAAAATAACAAAACCTGTTTTAAGTTAAAGAAGTGTGTGCGTTTTTTTTAAATTTTTTAAAAATATATTTTTATTGATTTCAGAGACGAAGGAAGAGGGAGAGAGAGATAGGAACATCAATGATGAGAGAATAATTGATGGGCTGCCTCCTGCACACCCCCTACTGGGGATCAAGTCCAAAACCTGAGCATGTGTCCTTGACCAGAATCGAACTTGGGACCCTTCAGTCCTCAGGCCAATGCTCTATATTAGGGGTGTCAAACTCAATCAGAGAAGGGGCCAAAATCTAAAATCCAGCCTAAATCGCGGGCCGAATGGTTTACTGAACAGTCATAAACTGACAATGTCATAAACTGACAGCGGAGTGCAGTGATGACAGCGCGGTGCGGGCCACATTGCAAGGCCTGGCAGGCTGGATTTGGCCCGCGGGCCTTGTGTTTGACATATGTGCTCTATATACTGAGCCAAACCAGATAGGGCTGTGTGTATTTTTTAAAGAAGGTGTGGGAACCCCTTTCATGTCCCGCGTGGTTCAGGGTTCAGGTTCAGGGTTCGGTTTCTGAAGGAGGCCACACACAAATTAAAGAGACTAGAAAAGTATTAATTTGGTGATTTTGGGGGCCAGGTGAGAGCCCACCTCTAGGGGGAAGACTACACCCCGGCAACGGCCTTGCTACCCCTTTTATTAAAGTTTGGGATCCAGCCATAGAGGCAGGCAATTCCAGTACTAGCCAATCAGCAAGGACTTACATAAGATTGACAGGTGGAAGTTGCTTTAGCTACTGTTGTCTCAACTAGACAGTGAGTGATTGGCTCTGACCTTTCAGAGCTTCCAAGGTTAACCAGCCTCCTGGGATCCTTGTTCACACCTCTCTGCCAGTGGGGGCAATAGTCGGTTTCCGACAAGAAGGTGTGTCCATGAAATCTTTAACACACCTCATTTTCAAAGGTGGGACCTAATTCCCCTCCCCTTGACTGGGAGCTGGACTTCGCAAACTGCTTCTGATGAACAGACACGGCAGAAGCGAGGCTTCGTGGCATCCAAGGCTAAGTCATTAGAAAGGATGGCTCCTGCCTGGCGCTCCCTCTCCTGGATCACTTGCTGGGGAACCAGCTGCCATATCACGAGAACACTGGAGCAGCTTCAGAAGAGGTCTCTGTGGAGGAGACCTGGGCCCTTCCCCCACAGCCACGTTACATGAAAGGGAACCCCTAGCCCCATCAAGCCTCAGAAGATGGGGAGAGATCTCAAGCTGCTCCAGACTTCCTGATCCACAGATACTGCCAGAGATAATGAATGTTTATTGTTGTTTAAGCTACTAAGTTTTGGGGGAATTTATTATGTGATAATAGATAACTAATACGGGAAGCAATTAGCAGAAGATACTGTTCTATTCTTGAAACCCTGGAAATGAAAATACCAATTATCGTACAATCAGAGGATTCTTTTTCCCCCAGCTACTTACATTTCATTCTCATTCATTTGGATCCCATAAATCCCACCCAAAATGCTTTGAATCTCTCCATTTCTTTCCATCTGTTCACATTTGAAAGGTGGATATGCATTATTTACATGTGGATGCATAGACGTGAATGGAACAGGAATGCCCAAAAGGGTTAAGAAAACTGAAAGCTAGATACAATTCCCTTCTTATTAAATATCTCACACCTTTCATCTCCTCTGAAATCCTCTCTGTCCTGGAGAAAAATGCTTCAGTTTTGGATTGGTGTTAGCTTGAAGGTACTAGCTTAGTTTAGTAATTCACCTCTTGAGTGAATTACTGATAAATTCTCGTTTTTTTGCCCTCTGGCAAGATTCTCTTCTAAGACACAGTTCTGACTGTATCACCTTTTCACTCAAAGACTTTCAAAGATTACTTATTATAATCTGCATGGAGGTCACTCATAACCTCCCCTCCCCCCCCCCCCACACACACACACTCCATATGTGGTTATATATACAGGGCTCAAAATATGACAGCACTTGGGAGAATGCTTTCTAAACGGCAGGTATCTAGAAGTATGACATATCCTCTTCCCTGATATCCTGTGACACCAAACAAGGTCTTCCATTTCCAAAGGGCAACCTGGGGTCAGTGATACCTGTTTTCCTTGGCGACGCGGTTTAGTGGAGTCTTTGGGGTTTATTGTTATTTCCTACATAACCCAAGACTGTGTGTTCTTCCCTATCTCTCTGCCAATCTTCATCCTGGGCTTGGAGATCCTAACTCATTTGTTTTTGTCAAGAAGGACATTTCAGAAGCAAAGGCACAGCCATCTCTAGTCATGCTGGCTGTTAATGCAATCTAACTGAAATGATGGATGGGAGCTGGTGACCAGCATCCTTCTGTAAAACAACATAGGGAAATAACAATGTAGGGCATCCAGTCGCGTTTGAATATCCAATAAACAACGGGTAAACATTTTAATGTAAGTATATCCCAACTAGTGCATAGAATATACTTACATTAAGAAATTATCTGTTGTTCAAATTTAACTGGCATCCATCCTGCCTTTGCTTGTGAAATCTAGCAACCCTAATTACACTCACTGCAGCTGAAGGTCTGTGAAGGGCATTCTCACGGCTGCCACACTAAGGGCTCGGAAAGGAAAGGCAAGGGGTTGGAATTAGAAGAGGATCTGAGAAGCTGAAACTCAGACATCTAAGGAAAGGGTCCCCACCAGCTGCTGCCAGAATCAGGGAGGGGGCGGAACTCCTCTGCAGCTGTCGGAAAACGACAAAGCATATTCAACTGCTGCTGCTCGGGAAAGAAACTGCTGCTCAGGGGCAGGCGTGTTGCTGGACAGGACCACAAGCGGACAGGAAGTCACGGGGAAGCAGAAAGAAAACACACCGGGTGAAACAAGTCCCTCTTCCCTCCTCCAGCCCCGCAGTCTCCCTCAGCTCCCCCCATTGCAGAGCCTCACAGGGAGCCACAGGCAAAGCAGAAATGCAGAGCAGAACATTAAAGATCCGGTTTGGGATTAAAGGTAAAAAAAAACACACAACAACAACAACGAGTAACTGGCACAAGTGTAGAAGATGACAACCAATCAATGAGATAACGAAGAAGGAGTAGCTAACGGCCTCCTATGATTTCAACACAACGCTAGACTTACAAATTTCATGGTTGATGGTAATGGGGTTTGGGACCTACTAGCCCAAACAGGGCACCGCGGTTTATCGAATATCTTAAGCGGAAGGGATTTGAGAAACCGCAGGTGTTGGAAGAATTCTCTGACCTTCTCCCTGAGGCAGATCATAAGACCTTCACATGAGAGGTGCCTTCGCCACACAGAGAAGAGGAGCATCCTTATCTCCTGAGGCACTGGGTGGAAAATCTGACAGAACAGGCTTTCCTAAGTGTCCTCCCATCTACTGCCCTCAGCTTAGACCTTTGTCCTCTCACATCTTCTCCCCGCCCCGCCCCGCCCAACACACACCTTTCTACTCTTCCTCAAACCTGGCATAAAAACGTTAACGTTCGGGTTTAACCCCTTCTTCAGGCCTTCATTTCCTCATGAAAACTCTGTGTTAGGTAAAACTTATATTAAATGAATCATATGGGCGGGGGGGGGGGGGGGGAGAGGATGGGAGATACCTGTAATACTATCAACAACAAAAAGTATATTTAAAAATAAATAAATCATATGACTTCTTATTAATCTGTCTTCTGTTACAGAGCCCCAGCCAAGAACCCAGAATGGTGGGAGGGAAAAGGAGAAACGTATTTTTCTCTAGTTCCCGGTGATGACTGAATGTGCCAGGACCCTGGAACAGACCTGGGGGACATGGACTCCTCGGCCCATGTGGCTCAGTGACCTGCCCCTGGCATGGCAGAAACTTCCTCAGAAAATAGCATCTCCTTTTCTTTCACTCAGGTTATACATGCGCCTTAGTCTGACAGCTCCCCCAGCCGCCCGGCTCCCTGTGGGTCTCCTCTCACACAGGCACGCCCTCTAAAGAAATCCCTGCAGGATTGATACTGTCTTAGTCTCGAACACAAGGTAAACTAACAGAAACAGTTGCTGCTTCTTACAATTACTACTCTGTAATGCTTAATTTTCCTCTTTACCCCCTCAGTTACCTAGGAAACCAACTCACTACCTTGATAACAATTCTTTATATTACATCTTCAAGTAACTGATGTGGTTTCTGTCCCTTGACTAGGTGCCCCTGAGCTCACTGAGAACTCTAAAATGTTCCAGGAAGTTTAAGAGACTAAGCCACTCCATTACAGGGATGTGGGATGTTTATTTTCCTTTAACTTCCTTTGTTATTTAACCCGGAGTTGGCAAAACAGGGTGAGCGAGATGACTGTCTGATATATGGGTGGCATTGGACATCTGTTATGTTTTGTTTGGTATGGGAGTCACACTTGGACACACTGGCAAACCAGAAAGTGTTCACAGGAAGGTGATCAGGAAAATGACAAATCTTGAAGCCGTTCCCAACGAAGGGCGTGCTTATTGAATCTAAAAGAGAGAATTGCTGGAGGATGGGGTAACTGTTCTCAAGGTCAGTCATATGGAAACTGGATTAAACTTACTTTGCATGGCTCCAGATGTTAGAACTGGAACCAATCAGCAGAGCTAGAATGAGACATGTGAGCTCATAATTTGGCAACAATGCACACATGTATTCCTTCAATATTTGTTAAGCATGTATCTGGCAAAAGTGGGGAGGAACCCTTTTGTCTGCTAATAAAGTGTGTAGTTCTTACCCTGGCAGGGTAGCTCAGTTGGTTAGAGTGTCCATCACAATATGCAAATATGCAGGGTTGTAGATTCTATCCCCAGTCAGGGCACATAAAACAATCAAACAATGGCTGCATAAATAAGTGCAACAACATATATATATATATATATATATATATATATATATATATCCCTTCCTCTCTCTTTCTAAAAGTCAATCAATAAAAATTTTTTAAAAAAGTGTGTGGCTCTTTATGCTTAAGTCTTAGTTCCTCAAATATTTTTAAACCAGCTTTATCATCTTAATGTTTCTTTCATTAATGAGTTGAATACATTTTTGACCTGTGTTCATTCTATATTTCTATAAAAGTCATGTTTTTAACTTTCTAAAATTACATTTGACAAAGATGTGAATTAAAAAGTGAAGTGGTTGTTCAAATGGTTAATAAAATATTAATAAATCCAGAATTCAGAACACACACTGTTTCTTGCATGAATCAGTTGACACCTGTGGTATTTGATTAGATTCTAGGTTCCTTGTTTTGAGAATGACATGGTCTAAACAGAGGCGACAAGAAGAGGGCAACTGAGATGATGAGCAGTCTTGAAAACGTGTTAGGTGAGGTAGTAATAGACCTAAGGAACATAGACTCAACAAGGATGTGTTGTGACCGTTTTTAACGCTCATCTCCAATTCTAACCAATTGGACAAATCACATTTGCTGTATGAATTGAAGCAAGTCATTAACCTTTCTAGGTGTCAGCTCTGTACCTGTAAAATGAATGAGTTGAAATAGCTCTAAAATCCGAAGACAATTTCATTTAGCA
This sequence comes from Pipistrellus hanaki, assembly GCF_964339955.1. Lineage (NCBI taxonomy): Eukaryota > Metazoa > Chordata > Mammalia > Chiroptera > Vespertilionidae > Pipistrellus > Pipistrellus hanaki. Next base: position 38,847,550 of record NC_140507.1, on the reverse strand, counting down.
TTAAAAGTTTATTGAATAGGGGAAATTAACGTTTATTTTGTGCATGTCCTAAGAATACACCTAGGCCCTGTGTGGGCTCAGAACCAGCCATACAGAGATGTGCCTCTGGAGTACATAATTGCTTTGAGCTAGAGGCAATTTTAGCTTCAGGCTCAAGAGAAACCTCTACCTCTTCCTTTCACTTCCTAGAAGCACTTGAATTTGGGGCCTTGCCCACAATGAGAAATTATCAGGCATAACCTCTTTTTGACCCACCTATATGTCAGGGTAAACTTTTATTTACTAAACATCTGCTCTTCTTCTCATCCTACAATGAAGCTTTGAAGCCATCAAGGCGCGTTTTCTCTCCCCTAGCTCATAGTAACATCATATACTTCAGTCCCCATTTCTATCTCTGAGCCTCTCCCGCATGCAGGGTTCACGTACATATGTATGTATTACATTTGGTCACTTTCTCTTGCTAGTTTGTCTCATGACTACTTGATTATTAGACCAGCCAGAAGAACCCTGAGAGTAGAGGAAAGCTGGTTCCTCCCCACAGCTCTCTAGTTAGAAGTTATTGGAAAATAGATTTTTGCCTGAGTATTTTTAAAAAGCTTCTTAACTATAAGAATTGTTTGCAAATACAACAAGCTGTCTTATGAAATATTAAATACTGGGGCCATTTTGGAAGACCCATTGAGATATTCAAATGGATTTACTTGCTGATACCATTACACTGCATGGCCTGAGAAGTGTACACATTCTGATTAAACTCAGGCCTTTTCTTGTCTTTTCTTGTCTCCCAGAGCAAATCCCAAATGACTAACTCTGCATTGCTAAAGGTTTTCTTTCTTTGTTCTGATTTTGTGTTTCTGTTTCTGTCCTTGGCCAAGTCTGCTGGTCTGTCTGTTTTGATTGGCTTAGGGTCAAGCACAGTTGTATCCTGGAACAGTTTATATTGGTTTGTAAGAATCAAATACATGCATCTTCCCCCTATTCTACACTTGTGGAATTGTGTTGGTAGACTGGATACAGCAATTATGGGAAAATATTTACACCATAGAAATAGGCAAAAGCTACATGTTAGGGTTTGTTTTGAGGAAGGTTGGTGTTTCCGAATGGACAAGGTTCTTTTCACAACTAGATCCAGGCACTAGTACGTCCGGGTCTTGTTTCTAACTAGACCAGTCCCAATGGCATTATCTAGAAAGCATCCTTATAAAACTTCTGGTTGGGTCATGTCTTGTCCTAGAGCCAGACTCAGAATGCTACATAGGGCTTGATCCTAGGTAGCATTCTGATATGCACATGGCTGATTATTATGGGGAATTTGGCTTTATTATCTGACTATTTGATGATCTCTGTCAGGTGAATAATTGGGATCTATTTTCTATCAGAGGAGAGATGACAGTTAATGTAGTTTTTCAGTCTTTTTGTTTGTCTATTTGCCTACTTGAAAAAATTCCGTGCCCACTAGAAAGGAAAACAGCCTTTGAGAACTGGACTGGTGAGTTTCTTGTTTCTATGTTTATTCAGGATCTGAAGCTGAGGTTATAGAGGCAATGTCAGGCAGTTTTTGGTAATTGAGGAAAGCTTTTATTGTTCATTGTGTGTGTGAAATATTTTCTTACCTCTGAAGGGTATTAACAAATTAAATTAAAAGGTCTTTTAAATTAAGGAAACTCTCTTCCAATTGATATATAGAGTAAGTCAATTATTTATACTTATACTATGCTTACATAAAGCTAATATTCTCAGAATTCCTAGAAAATAAACAAATTAAATTTAAATACTCTAAGTGTTCTAGTTTAATAACAAAATAATTCTTTCAGAAAGTGCTGAGAAGCATTTCATATGGTAATCTAAATATAGATGCATAATATGTAATACATAATAATTTAAATTCACACAATTAAGGTGAATCTTTGTATAAATCAGACTAATTTATAACTTTGATTTTAAAAAATCTATATCTTTTTTCCACTTTTTGTAGTAAGTCTAATATAGTGTATATTTTACTCCTTAGAAAATCTGTTTGTTTTCTGAGTTTTGTCAACTTCCCATACTAGTTCATTAATAAACAAGTTAACATTACTACTTAATATTATTAAGGCTTATGAAAATTATAAAATTGTGTGCTTAATCTAATTGAGTTATAATTTTGATCATCTTTTTTATATCAAGAATCATTAGGTTTTAGATTATGTTAGCTGAAATATAATTTCTAATATCCTTAACTTTAAAATATTGGACTAATATGAAATCAAATTAATTAATGAATAAGATTAGAATACCTAGATGACCTTTAAGATAGAATGCTAAAACATTGATTATTAAACATAGTTTTTAAATATATTATATATACATCTTTATTTCTTATTTTACTATGCTGTGGAGTGGCATGCCTTTGGATTATGTTAATGAACATGTTCATTCCTGCTTGTATCTGACACTCAACTATCAATTAACCATCTCCCAGTTTTCTCTGTGAAACAGAGGTTAATTTACTTAAAATTTATAGTTAACATGGACAATTATGACCATTGAGGGAGACCAAAATTTTGCCATCCCAACATAAGCCTTTTGGGAGATCGATTTTAAATTGGTAATTAAAAAAACAAAATACTCAGAAAGACCCTTTGACCCTTCCTTTTACCTGCCTAAAGGAATTCAGATAGAAAAACCTGCTTAAAGGAAGGGAGCATATCCTTACCTCCATAATATAAACTGATTGTGGCAGACCAGGAGAAGAGAGAAATACAGCAAAGCCTGTTTGTATCCCCTTGTTTATGGGTGGCCCAGCAAGAATTTGATTACTACATGTTTTCTCCTTCTCATCTACCTGTAAATTGCCCACTTTCCCTTTGAAATCTTAGACCTTTGCCTACTTCTCCTTTTCCCCAAAATAGCATGTAAATCTAACTGCCCAATGCATTTTGGATCTTACATCTTATGACATCCCCCATATACATCCATAATAAAATTTGGATATTTTCTCCTATTAATCTGTCTCATATTAATTTATCAGCCCTACTAGAAGAACTTAGAAGGTGGGAAGAAAGTTATTTTGTTGACCCCACACCATACCACAGCAATTAGCGACAATGGGTGATGGTATATATAATATTAAAAGTGTAATATGCTAATTAGTCAGGACAGCTGAATGACCTTCCAGACATCATTCTGGATGCCCTTCTGGATGAAGCTGCAGTAGCAGGGGCAAAGGCAGAAGCAGTTAGGGGCCATCAGGTAGGCAGGCAAGTGGTTAGGGATGATGAGACCGGCAGTGGTTAGGGGCAATCAGGCAGCAGACAGGCCAACGGTCCCTAACTTCTCCTCCCTCTAGTAAGTAATAATGAAGAAAAGTACAATGATTGCAAAGTAAAGGAACTTGTTTTGTTTTTTTCAAAGAAAAAGTGAGTAATTTTATTCTAAAGGAAAATGTCTGTTCTAGAACATGAAACAGGATAGGAAAAGACAAAACTTGAATGAGAATTGAAAATTGTAGGTTTACTAAAAGAAAACCATATTTGTCATAGATGTCTGAAAAGAAGCAATAAAATATGTTGAAATTTTGGCAAAGTTCCCCCAGTTTTGTTGGGCTTATTCAAAAGATAATTTAAAAAAAAAAAAAAAAAGAACTTGGAACCCTTTATTGCCAAATATTGAACTAATGCAAAAATAGAATTTGGCTCTCTCTCTATTAAAACTATAAACTGGCCTTAGAGCTCTGAAAAAGGGGTAATGAGCTGTTATTATTTATCTTTCATCTAATCCACTCATATTGCTGAGATGTACGTAGAGTTACCAGATTAATTTCCTGTACTTTGTGTTGATTATATTTTGTCTGTGATTATTAAGAACAAAGTCTCATCACAACTGAAACAGCTAAGATTCCTTAAGATTATTTTACATACTTCTATGACTATTTTAAAATATTGTATTGTTGCTTTAATAAATAGGTAACTAAACTTTTCTAGTTTAATCATGGACTCAGTCTCCTTTTTTAAAATCTGTTGCTTTTGCCTTCCTAAATGCACGTTGAGAACCGCTCGCAGGGTCACAACCCACAGGTTGAGAACCACTGCTGTAGAGCCTAAGACCATCGGAAAACACAAATATTTACATTACGATTCATTAACAGCAGCAAAATTACAGTTATGAAGTAGCAACGAAAATAATTTTATGGTTGGGGGTCATCACAACATGAGGAACTATATTACAGGGTCACGGCATTAGGAAGGTTGAGAACCACTGCTTTACAGGGAGGTCCTTAAGATTTGGCACTGTGCTTGCTGTCCATAATACGTTCTTAGCCTTAGGAAAATAGTGATCAAACCCTCATGAAATAACATATGCTTTAGACAACTTTGCTCTTCTCCATTCTGACATTATGGGTTACTGTAATCAATTAACCACAGTCTTAGAGGTTCTTTCTGCTTTTTTCTCATGCTTGTCTGCAGGCTCTGCTATAAGTTACAAGCCAGAAATCAGATCTTCAACAAAGAGTCTTAGAGCCTCAAGGAATAGACTGTACTGGGTACTCTTAACTATTGACACTTCAAAGAATAGAGTCAGAATACAGACTGATAGCTCTTAAGCAATTTCAAAGTATATCAGGATGCTGAGTCAGAATTTACAGAGCTTAGTTTTTGGTATGGAACCTGATAGCTTTGTGAACTCAGATTGGTGATGCAAGACCCAGTGGGACAATATTTAATTATATAGGGCCAAGGGAACTGCTGAATGGTAATAACTGTGGTCATTCTTTAGGAATATTGGCAGTTTTAAATGCTCTTTTCTGATGAGTATATTATTATTTTTTTAAGTGGAAAATTGTTTTGTTTTTCTAAAAGAATTATTATCTCTTGGAGGTACATGCAGAAACATTTTCATGTAAAATGATACAATGTCTAGGACTGGTTTCAATAATCTGGGTAGGAGAGTGGCTGAGACAAATTTGCTCTATGTTATGATTGTTAAGCAGAGTGATCGGTATATGAGGTTTCATCATGCTAGTCTCTTCTTTTTTATGTTTGATATTTTTTCTACAATAAAAAGTATTTTAAAATCCCATTATCACAGGTTTACTTGTGTTGTTTAAGCTCTTCATTATTTAAATACCCACTTCTTATTTCAAAATATACACAAATGACTATTATCAATCTTTATTGTTGAATTTAGGGTGTTTTCATTTCGTATTATTATACACAACAGGTGTGGTGCATGAGATTCATGCACTGGGCGGGTGGAGGGGTCCCTCAGCTTGGCCTGTGCGCAGTCCGGGACCCCCTTGGGGAGTGTCCGCCTGTCAGTTTAGACCCAACCCTCCCGTCCCTGTCGTCGTGTACACACCACCCACCCCACCACCACCCACCCCACCACCACCACCACCACCACCACCACCCCCCCCCCCCCCCCCCCCCCCCCCCCCCCCGCGCACAGGGATCTAGCCTAACCTGGCAGACAGACATCCCTCTTATAGTGGAGGCGGGAGAGGCTCCCACCAATGCTGTTCTGCTCTCCAACTGTGATGCCTGGCTTCTGGCTGAGTGGCACTCCCCTGTGGGAGTGCACTGACCACACTCCTGTGTTGAGTGTCTGCCCCCTGGTGGTCAATGTGCATCATAGTGACCGGTCATTCTGCTGTTCAGTCGAGTTGCATATTACACTTTCATTATATAGGATAATACTGGAATACATCTTTTTATGCATGAACTTTTCACTGTATTTTGAATTATCCCCAGAAAAGAAGTTCGTGGATCAAGAGGTCTGAAATTCTAAGGCTCCTGATCATGGAGCCACTTAATTTCATAAGTGTCTTTATTAATATAAAAAGTAACCCCATCACACCCTCATTGACAATGGGTATTTTCCTTTGTTTTTAATATTTTCCAACTTTGTGAGGAGGATAGTATCTCACTGTACTTTCCCTTGAGAATTTCTCCAGTAGGCGGTTCCTATGCAGCTATTTGAAATTTCAATGTCTTATCCTCACTTCTGCTTGGGTAATCATCCTACTGGGCATGAACTCTGATATGTGGCTACTGGTGGGCATGATCCCTTGTCCCTGAGCCAAGGGAAATTCCACGCTGTGGTCCTGAATATTTCTGGCTGCTAGTGTGAACAGAAGATCCAGAAGAGCAGGAGGGAACAGGTATGGACTGGCCCAGTGAAGCTCAGAGCCAGGGGGAGAGAATGCTGCTTCAGTGTGTCAGGACCCTGGAGCCAGGAAGAGATGCTGGGGATAACATGGGAAACTTACTTCAGGGGTTCCGTATTACAGTGGTCCTGCCATTAAAACAGGGAGGGAGAAAGAGTGGATTTTTTACACCAATAAACTGTCCACTGGGCAATATTTTTATCTTAAAGTGAGTTTAGCAAATGAATATAAAGTATGCTGAGAAACAGCCCTTATTTTGCCTGATTTTGAGACTATATTGCAGCCACCAGAGAGGTAAGTAATCAACTTCCTACAGGTTGTTTGAAAGTATCAGAAGTAAACCACCTGCCAACAGGGATATGACAATTACTTATTGTCTTAAGCCAAACTTTGTTGGACGCAATATGAAACTTTTCTACATTTCTCCAGTACCAAATCTTCATGATGACAGCTTGAAACAGAGATAACAGGGAAAATGGGAGGTAAGGCAGGAGAGTGGTAACAAGCTAACAGAGACCCTCTTTGAATATCAAATACCATTTTAAGGACTCTATTCAAGAAATCACCTCTCCGGGTTGCTATATTTGATAACTAAGTTTTTATTTGTGAATACTTCAGAAAAAAATTGTGAAAGGCTTTAAACATGCAAAAGATTCCTGGGTGTCTTTTCAGTAGACAGCGAGGCATTGTCTAGAAGACCTTCAGGGCTTGTCTGATTTTATTGGGGTCTGGGCCTTTCACTGCCTTTGACAGGGCTACTCTATAACTCTGTAAGTTATACAGCACTGACAGTGATGCAAATAATTCTTGTCCAGAGATGCAAATGATTTTCATTTGTGGAGGTACATTTGCTTTTCCATTGTAGAAAAGAAGATTCCAAACATTACATTTTTTAGGCCTAATAAGTTTTGCATTTATTAGCAATTTCATTGTCCCATTCCCAATTGCCTCTTCTTCATATGCTTCTCTTTAACTGATTGGTAACATCTTATTGGTTTCCTCACTAATGAAAGATTTCTATAAAATCTCCACTTCTTGTCCATTTCATATTTATATGAAAGTCTTGATTTTAATTTTGAAAAAAATTATCCTTTAACAACTTAAACCTCAATTCAATATTTATTACTTCTTTCCAACAGTCATTAATAATGTTTTCCCCCCCTAGGAGGCTTCAGACTTTTTCTGGCATCTATAAAAAAAGACAGGTCCCAGGGCTGACACAAAGCTTCCCTCCCTCTACAGTGGGCAGGTCTACTGTAAAGCAGTGTCTAAAGTTTGTCTGACTAAGCCTGACTTTGCACAGCTTCTAAGGATATCAGTCCAGACATTGCCTTACCATTGAAGTCCTCACAAACACCCAAAATGCAAGGGAAGAGGGGAGAGAAAAGACTGAAGGAAGGAAAGTGCATGTAGTGGACAGTGATGAGCTTTTGAGGGGGCTCTAGGGAAGCAGTATGATCCCTTATAGGGTATTATAGCTGGGCACTGAGTCCACCAGGGCTGAAGAGAGTAAAGTCATTTCTAAATGTCTTGAACTCATGTTTAGAATGGGCTTAAGAAGAAAATAAGATTGAGAAGGATGGCATGGCTTTCAAAGTTGCCCTTAAGTATCTGAATGGTAAAGTGTCTACAGAAGGAAGAGTCCGGGTTCAAAGGTGAGCTAAGAGTGCAACAAATGTCAGATCCCCTCACTTCCCCCTCATCCTAGCCCCTCTCAAGGGCCTCCTCCTTAGGATATGGGGAAGGGTGAATGGCCTCCAGAGTCCACTCCTGAGTGGTCCATCTGGGAGCTGCTCTTACATGGACCCTTCTCATGTACATTCCAACCGGCCCAAAGTAGGACCTCTGCATCTACACAGTCCTGTTTACAGAGCACTGCTACCTCCTCTTGAGACCCAGTGGGGCTCACTGAAGGGTCTACACCATGTGGGTCAGACTTGCCTAAAAAACACTGCAATGCCTGGGTGGGGAGAAGGGGGGAGTTCATGAGTTGTTTGCTAAAGACTGTCCCCATAATGCAAGGAAAATCTCTAAAGTTAAACTTCATAGGGGGTCTCTTCCGACACTCTCCAGTCCTACTTGAGTTTTCCAGCTCTTTGAGAATGCACCACTTTCAAGGGGAGCGAAGTTCCTTAATGTTTACAAGCACAGATTGTGTCAGGAAAGCACCTGGGTCTGAATCTCATCTCTACTATTTGTTTCTTGTGTAATCACAATGGTGAGGGAGGGAGCACTTAAACCCTCTGTGTCTTGACTCACTCATTTTTATCTAATTATCCTAAATAATAAAAGGGTAATATGCAAATTGACTGAAAGACAGAACGACCGGTCACTATGATGTGCACTGAGCAGTTAGGGGCGATCAGGCAGGCAGGCAGGCAGACTGGTTAGTGGCAATCAGCAGAGTGGGTAAGGGCAATCAGGCAGCAGGCAGGCAGGCCAGTGGTTAGAAGCCAGTGGTCCCTGATTGTGAGGGGGATGTCCAACAGTCGGATTGTGAGAGTGTGTAGGCCGGGCTGAGGGACTCCCCCCACCCGCCACACACACACTTCATGAATTTTGTGTACCTGGCCTCTAGCATTTTATATAAAATGGAAATAATAACCCTACTGATCTCAAAGAGATATTATGAGGTTTACCTCAAGTAAAGCACTTAGTACAGTGCCTGATACTAGTAAATGCTAGATCAATGTTAGTTGTTAAAAAGCAGTGTGTTGCTAATTCTCACTCTACCACATACAAATTATATGTCCTGAGGCAAGTTATGGAACTTCTTGCAGTTCCTCAACTGCAAGATAGAGAAATTAAGTAAATCAATTAAACAAGGAAGCTATTAGGCTGAGGTGGCTCTAAAGTCCTGGTGGCCTAGGTAAGCAAACCAAAATCTAAGCCTGTAAATGCTTCAAGATTACCAAATTGAAACCTAATGACAACCAACCAAAAACAGCCAATCAATAATTTCCTTATTTTGCTCCAGCCTTTTCTCTATAAAAGTCTCCCAGAGCTTGTCAGCTGCACTGAATCAATTTTTGTTCAGATAAACTCTTGAAATTTTTGTTTTGTTTTTTTTAAAATATATTTTATTGATTTTTTACAGAGAGGAAGGGAGAGATATAGAGAGCTAGAAACGTCGATGAGAGAGAAACATCGACCAGCTGCCTCTTGCACACCCCTTACTGGGGATGTGCCCGCAACTCGGGTACATGCCCTTGACCGGAATCGAACTTGGGACCTTTCAGTCCGCAGACCGACGCTCTACCACTGAGCCAAACCGGTTTCGGCAACTCTTGAAATTTTTAATATGCCTGTTTATCTTTTAACATAATCCAGAGTTGTGAAGATGAAATGAGTGAATATGGTATGTGTAAAGCACCAATACAGAGTACTTGTTGTGTAAAGCAATTACTATGGCTGTTGCAGAAGACCAAAGACATCCAAGGACACTTCTGAGAAAAAGGAGGGACCCTGTTTAATACTCCGGCGGACTCAGGGAACAGCCTTCCAGATCTGAGTGAAGGAATATGCATGGGCCCTTCCTTATATCTCTCTCCCTGTGATCTTTGTCCCACAAACATCAATTATGCTTCCAGTCCTTTTCTGGAGCCTTGCAAGAAGGCCCCAGGTGGGGTCTCTAGGCCATATCTGATGGTCTGGCCTGGCGTCAGAGTTAATAGCCCTCCCTCTGGGCAGTGCACTGTCCACAGCTCAATGGCCTCCGCAACCGGTTCTGCAAGACCAGTACCTGGGAAAGAGGCGGTGACTTAATTATAGGTTATCAGGAATGTACACTGAGCTTGCTGGCTTGGATTCAGATCACTAGCCTCCAGATATGAGGGTTACATTGGAATTACCCCTCTTAGCCTCCCATGACTACACCCATAATTATTAGAAATTATTTTTATGTATACCCCCTACACTCCTTTAAGAAAACTCCACTCCAATCGTGAAGAAAATATGGAAGGCTGTCTATAAACTAAAAGGGACTTATAAGAAAGATCAGCCATTCACATTGTATAAATCTTATTTGGATCCTGATTCAAACAGATGTAAAAAAATAAAATAAAATAAAAATGTGGACACTCTGAACACTGACTGGATATTTGATAGTCCGAGGAATTATTAGTTTTTAAGGTAAGGTAAGAGTATTGTGGTCATGTAAAAAAGAAGTCATCATATGTGTCTGAGATTTGCTTTAAAGTTAAGTGAGAGGACAGATTAAGATTAGGCAAAGGTTGTGAAGGAGTGAGGGGACTTGGAGGTTCACTAATGTATTGTCGTTTTTGGTACATGCATTCATTACAAATCAGAAGGAGGATGAGGACTCATCTCTCTTCACCTGGCCTCCAGTCAGTGTGAGTTACTCTTCGTGTGAGTTACTCTTCCAGAGTGTGAGTTACTCTTCCAGAGCAGCGGCAGAGTGCCTTCAGCAGGTGGAGGAGAGCTTGGGGAGCCCAGATATGAACCACCTCAAGGTGTCCTTCCAGTGTGAGCTATGAGGTGATGATACACTCACCCCCACCTGAGTAGTCCAAGAACAAAAATGAATTTTCAGAAACAGTAGAATCAAAACCCATTTTTTTCCCCCAGGACTAATTGGTAGTTACAGAATAAGTCACTGGGATGTAAAGTAGGGCATAGGGGATATAGTCAATAACATTGTAATAACTAAGTATGGTGCCAGGTTGGTACTAGAAATATCGAGGGGAACACTATGTCAAGTGTACGATTATCTAACCACTATGTTGTATACTAATACAAAATAATACTGAAGGTAATCGGTAACTGAAAAATTTAAAACACATACACTTTAAAAACACACATTTTTTCCATATGCAACAAATTTTCAAAGCTGCTTCTTTCCAGGAAGGAACTAGCTCTCACTTGACATTTTTATGCAGAGCAATGTCAGTTCCCTTTGTCCTCAGATTGCACCCGGAGACCGGCGATTGCATAAGAAATGGGGTTCATTGCAGAGCAATCTCCCTCTCTGTGGACATCCTTAGGTTCACAAAGACCCGAGAAAAGTGTTAGTGCTTATGTTTCCTTCTCTTTTCTGTGTGGAGATTATAGAAATGCAGAAAGGTGTATGGGTTTAATCTCCTCTTTCAGCCCACCCTTGAGGATTGGGGATGGGAGAACTATGGGGAGTGAAGGGGGGTCGCTAGTTTCTTTCATTCACAAAAACATAATAACTATCACACATTGTTAGAGCTGAAAGGGCCTTAAAGATAATTCTTGACCAACCCTTTCAATTTACACAGAGAATGATGCTTGCTGCAATCCTACACAGGATGTTTGTAACACATTTAAATGACTCTCCTTCCCCAGATTTGGCTAATAACAAATCTTAAAAACAGAAAACAATATTGTTTTGATTTTTATCACTAAATTACTATCTCAACCTCAACCTTAAAAAAAAAAAAAAGCTTTACTGCACTTCAATATTTATTATAGTTGTTCATTTCAAGTCTCTGCAGTTTGCTTGTCACAGAACTCCTCCAGGCACACTCTGCCAAGTGGCTATTCCATGGAGCAGCCTCCCCAGGCCAGGCTGGAAGGGGAAGCCTTGTCTAGGGAATTTTAAAACCATAATAAAACCGACTAAGAGTTGGTCTGCTTTTTATTATCACCATTCTCTGCCATTCTAAACAATGTCAGTGATAAAACTGTCCTCCCTGAAAAAAAAAAAGTCTATGTTGGCTTAAATTCTAAACAATTGTTGTAGTTACTGTGAGTTGTAATTTATGTAAGCTTCAAATTAGCATATTTTGTTATTTAAAAAAATATTTATTGTATAATATCTAGAAATGAATTCAGAGAACTTCCAATGACCCAATTAACCTTGGATGCACATGGACTCAGCCCTACACATTTGTTTTAACAGTAATTCCCACAACCCCTGTGGCACTTCATATGTCTGCATTTAAAATTTCGATGTGTGGTAAATAATGATAGCACAGTGACTTTAAAGATGAAGAAACAGAACTTCAGTTACTTTAATTCCTCCATTTTATGTGAACACTTGTGTTTATTTTTGCAGTACTTTTGTTTTTCAAGCACAAATTTTAGTTCCTAGGTGGAATATTTTAATGCTACCTTTAAAATTGTAATTTCTTCTCATTAAGCTCTTAATTGCTTTTGAACTAAAAACAAATCCAGAAAGTAAAATATTTATATCAGTGATATAATTGAGTACATAGTTACCTAAATAAGTACCTCTTGGCTGAGGTTGTGGTTTTTATTAAAATTTACTCATTAGTTATTGGAAATGTTTTACATGAAATATTATGGGACTACACCTAACTGATGAACGTTACAACTGTTAGGTAGATACCAGTATCAACTATTAAAATGACCAAAATGCTGCTCTGATGTTGCCAAAAGATATCGAAGGGTAATGTTTGAATGCTTTATTTATTTCACCTAGGACTAGATACTCATTCTAATGCAATGGATCAAACAATGCCAATATCTACTACCCTTCAGCTATTTTCTTGAATATTTGCCAAGAAGAAAAACTTTAGAAATGTTTACCCAATACAAATAAAATTTATGATTAATTTTTTCTGGAGAAGATATTTTAGTGGAAAATTTGTGACTGTGGAGACATTTGAAAGCCATTGGAATTGACCCCAAATAACCTAATATGTGAAAATTATTGCAATTTCTGGAATTTATTGCAAAATGAGATATTTTTATAAATCTCAACCTTAGGTTTAAGACTTTCCCTATTTGTATACCTGTTAATTCATGTGAAATTTTTTAAAAAATTAGAATAAATCAACTGTCATTTGATTAACTATGACTGAAGATGACAGAAGATAGACTGCTAAAATGCTTGTTAAATATAAGTGTACAACAAAAATCAATTTTCATTAAGTCATTGACACACTGACAATAAAAAACACCACAGTGAGCCAGGAGTTAGAGAAGAGTAAAATAATGGTAGCTAAGAGGAATTCTTTAAGAACTCATAGGAAACATTTTAAAGATGTGGCTAATCTACTAAGAAGAAATTTGAGAATGAATGGGTTTTCTGCAGAGTGTTGAGGAATGGAGTCAGAGGAATACTGTTCTATTAATGTTATCATGCTTCTATCTTTATCCCAGGTTAGTATGTCTTGGGGCAGTGTTGATGAGAGTTATAAAGGTCCCTTTATAACAAAACTTTTCATATCTCAATAACTGGTGGCAATAATCAATAATTCTAATGGATAACCAGCCAGACGTGACCTCCACTTTACCTGTAACTTGTATATTCCCAACAGCAGCCTTCCCAGTCTCCTCTTCTTGACCATCAAGAGGAGTTGGGGGACCTGGACGGAGGCGCCAGAATAGTATTGTCTTGGTTTTGGCAACACTGTATTGTTTCTTCAGCTAACTCAGCATGCTTGAGATCATTTTAACAGCATAATGTTATCATGTGGTTTCAGTAGGAAAAGTCCCTATGTAAAAATAGCACTTTCTTCCTCAGCATGTCTGCTCCATTAATGAAAATAAGACTTTAGCTTAGAATGAGCCAGTGCAGCTATCAAGGAGTGAGCTAAAAATCTCATCTGCTTCACAGGGTTAGCCAAATTCATGAACCATGATCCTCAGAGCCACTGACAACGAGAGAGACAATAGTAAGAGGCACAAACAATGCAGGATAATTCATGTCCCATACACAACATTTAACAGCAGTGTCCTAGAATGAGCCTTCAGAGAATATGGTCAATGAGAAGAGTCACAATTGCTCTACAAGAATATTTACAGCAACAAAAACAAACCAAAAAGGAGGGGGGTGGGAAATCAGTTAACACTCAAAAATTCTTATTCAATCCAGTAAAAAGAAAACGAGGGATCAACTAATATAATTCAAGCCATATGGCAACCTAGTAGGTTGCTTCTTCTTGGAGAATGGCATTTCATTTATTCTAATCAGTCTGCGTTCCATGACACCATGATCTATTCATGCATCGGGAAACTTCTGAATCCATTATTGATATGAAAATAAAACAGAACAAAGGTCATTTTATTCTATATTTTTAAGGAAAGGTACAACTACACTTTTTAGAATTATTCTGGAAAATACAGTTTCAGAAACCATGCTAGGCCTCTCATAGTATCTTCAGAATCTGCTCCACATTAAGCCAGATGACTGGATTAATTATGCTTCTCAGAGTTCCCTCAGAAAAGCAAAGCTAGAGGAGCAGGTATGACTGTAAACATACACAGCTCTGCAACCGGCCTATCAGTAAGAGCTCCACTGAGAAATGTGGCACAGAAAATAACTGGACGTATGCCCATCTCATGACAACCAGAAAGTTCACATTCACTGAGTGAAATCTATTCATAGAATTGAAGAAATGTTACCAAGACCTTAGTTTGGACCCTAGAAGTCTCAAAGTGCTTTTATCAAGGGGGGGAAAAGGAGAACTACAAGTTTATTTTATAATCCACTTCCCCAGAAACTAGCTCTTTCTTATGGGAAGAATGTGTCTTTTTTCAAACCCTAACATACCTTTAGCAGAAACTCTTTGAAAACCATTTGAAAGGCTGTCAGACACCTCTTATTTATTGCATCAAACAGAGATCTCATTTCCTTTGGTGTGGCTGCAACCTCCACTGGCATTTCAGTGACTGCAACGCTACCCCTGCAAATTCCTTATCTGTGTCTGATCAGCCCCTATTATCTACTATTCGAAAGCAATCCTAGAAGGTGTACACCTCTGTCAATTAGGAGAGACCACACAGTGCCTTGCACACAGTAGGCATTCAGCAAATGTTAGTTAGCCCCGTGCTGGCTCCCTCCACCACTCTCTGTCCCTTTTATCTGAAGGAAAAACTAGAATGAAATGACCTAGAAGCTGCAAGGGCATTATACAGCTCCCTGCACTGTTTTCTTAGTTTGCAGCCAAAAGTAGATTTCAGAGGAACTATAGATAAAATATTCGAGTGGAAATATTCAGAGGGCCATTGGAAAAATAAAGCCACATTTAAGAATACATTTAGGAAATGGGGATATAAGTTGTGAAATCACCTACCTAGAGGTTTGTATTGAAGCTGTGGAAGTGAAGGCATTTACTGAGGAAATGGAAGAAAGAGAAGAGGGGTGAGACCAGGACCCCACATTTAATCATGCAAGGAGAAACAGCTCTGAAAAGAAAATAGAAAACATAGTCCACAAACTAGGAAGAAAATGAATATTTATTTGTAATCGCAGCTATAAGGACTGACTTAAAAAAAAAAAAAAAAAAGGATTGACCCACTAGTTGACCAGGGGTAAAAGCAGAAGCCTCCACAGTGCTCAAAGGCAGGAGGACAATCACCACCTCTGCGTCCAGAAAAGACTGCAGTGGGACCCTGTCCATGTCACCAGCCCCTGAGGACATCTTGTATCACTGCCCAGTGGCACAGCGGATGGTCACAGCAAGAACATGTTGCACAATGTTCAATGCACTCTGTTTAATGAGTCCAAAAGAGCAGAATCCATTTTTATTACAATTTCCATAAAAATAGCTAAAGTTTTACAAAGCTTGGTACGTAAAGGGTCTAAACTTGTTCACTAGAAAACTTGCTTCCCTGTAACACCTCATTTTCTGACAATATGGATGGGAGAGGTATTAATTTACACGTACTCATTTGGCAGTGTAATGAATCATAGGACTCTAACATGACAATTACTTCCAGAGACAGAAAAGAAGCACTGACCAGCAAGTGGAAAGTAGAACATCACTTTGTTCAAATTTGGAAACAGACATTGATGTGACTTCTTATGATTTTTTTCTTTTTTTCTTTTTTTTAACGTTTGTCAGCATTCTGCAGCGTCCACTGTTTTTAGTTCACACTTCCCTGGGGCCAGCTACTGTCATTACCGCTTTGCCCCTTTACCCAGCATGGGCTGGTGTGGCCTTTGGTCTTTCTTCAGCAGTTTCAGGCTTTCAATCAGCCTCCACAAAGTCCCTCGTTAACAAGCCTACACCTCGAACTCCCAGACCTCCTCCATCCTCACTGTTGTTTTCTGAATATGGCATCATTCTTGTCAACAGTTCTCACTAAAAAATGTTTATCGAGAGCTAACATGCCAGTTTCTATGTAGAACACAATTAGTGGTTCCTCAGTCCTTTGTCCCACCCATCAGGTCTAATTCTGGAGCCAAATTCCCACCCCCCAGGCTAAAGGCACCCATGGCCTTGTTCTCCAATGCAGGGGTCACTGAACTGAGCGATGCATTTACAAAATATAATATTTCCTAGTGCTTTATTAAGTTCCCAAACTTTTCAATTTTCCTGCTTGGTCTTTGATTGCCAGCCCTGATGTCTGGGATTTTTGCTTTGGATACAAGTGTTTCTAAAGGCAAAGTGGAGTGTTTTCAGAAAGCAGACTTTGGTGGAAGACTTGAGTTCTGGTCCTGGTTCTGCCTCCTGTTAAATGACCCTTGAAAATTGCTTAACTTCTCTGAGCCTCAGTATATTAATCTATATAAGGAAATCACTGCCATGATTACTTTAGATCAGGGGTCTTCAAACTACAGCCCGCGGGCCACATGCAGCCCCCAGGGGAGTCTGATCCTGCCCACCAGGTTTTTTGGGCAGTGAGCGCAGCCAAGGTGTTACAGTAGGAATTAGTAGTTCATATAGTCCGGCCCTCCAGCTCTCTGAGGGACTGTGATCTGGCCCCCACTTTAAAAAGTTTGAGGACCCTTGCTTTAGATAATTCATGTATGTAAAGCAACAATATGGTTCTTGACACACAGGAGATAATCAATACTGACTTCTGGCATTTTGTCCTTCCTACAAGATTTATCCATGTTCTTTGCATGTTGCTTCCTTTTAACCAAGGCCATGCATAACAAAATTTGTCGAATCATTTTTATGAATTTTCAGCATCTCAACAAGTATAAGGCAGTGTGGGGAGTGCTAGAATAGCAAAAGCCATAAATTGATGTTTTTAAATTTTTTATTTATTGATTTTAGAGAGTGAGAGGAAGGGTGGGTGAAGGGAGAGAGAGAGAGAGAGAGAGAGAGAGAGAGAGAGAGAGAGGATGGAGTCAATTTGTTGTTCCACTTATTTATGAATTTATTAGTTGCTTCTTGTATATGCCCTGACCAGGGATGGAACCCACAACCTTGGCATATCAGGACAATGCTCTAACCAACTGAGTTACCAAGTCAGGGCGGTAAAATGCTCTTTGATTGTTAATGGGTTTGTATTTGAGATCGCATCTCCCAAACTTCCTTTCCATAGACCATGCTTTCCACCTGCCATGTGCTTTTCCCCTTTAAACACCCAGAGTGATAGAAGAATTTGTAGGAAAAGCCATTTTATCTTTCCTAACATTCGAAGCTTTGCCTTCCAAAATGGGAATTTCTGCCCTCTGTAATGAACTGTAAATGTTCTTTCTGTTCTTGTAATCCCTACCTTTACTTCTCCATCCAAGAGATGAGAATTAAGATTGCAGATGGAATTAAGGTTGCTAATCAATTCACCTTAAAGTAGGGAGATTATCCTGGATTATCTGGGCAGGATTTGTATGAACTCAAGAGCCCTTAACTGTTAAAGAAAGAGGCAGAGGAGTCAGATCAAAGGGAAGAGCTATAAGAACTCCACCCATTGTTGTTATCTTTGAAGATGGGGAAAAAAAATCATAATCCAAAGAATATGAGTGACTTCTAGAAGCTGGAAAGTGCAAATAAGGGGATTCTAGTCTAGAGCTCCCAGAGAAAAAAAAAAAAAAATCAGCCCTGCCCACACCTAATTTAGCCCAATGAGACCCATTTCATACTGCTGAACTTCAGAACTATATATATATATATATATATATATAATCTATACATACAAAACTATATATATATAATCTATACATACAAAAGGAGGTAATATGCAAATTAGCTGGGATGCTGTAACAGTCACGACCTATCAGGAGGAGACAGCGTATACAGGTGAAGCCCAGAGTGGAGACAGAGACGGTGTGTGTGTGTGTGTGTGTGTGTGTGTGTGTGTGTGTGTGTGTGTGCTGTGCGTGAGGGCAGGCCTGGAGAGGAGAGTGGGTTCTCCACCCCCCGCCCGGCCCCATCCCTGCCTCTACCCACAGCCACCAAGGCCAAGTACAGGCCAGAAGGGAAAAGTGGGGAAGGGAGAGGGGAGAGAGGAAAGGGGGGAGGGGAGAGGACCCACTCACAGCCTCTGAGGCTGAGGGCAGGCCCCTCGCTGGCAGCCTGCCTCTGTGCATGAGCTGCAGAGGAAACACCTTTTCTGACCACTCATTGGCTAAACTCCCGGTACGCCACTCGCAGTGTTCTTGATAACTTTCCTAATAAGAATCCAAGAAGGTGATCTAGGTGATCCACCTCATTCCTGGAGGAACAAATGAAGGTCTGTTGCTGGAGGTGCTAAGAAATATCATATCCTGCCCTAGCTGGTTTGGCTCAGTGGATAGAGCCTTAGTCTGCCGACCACAGGGTCCGGGTTTGATTCTGATCATGTACCTAGGTTGCAGGCTCCTCCCTAGCCAGGGCGCGGATCAGGGCTCATGCAGGAGGCAACCAATCGAAGTATCTCTCTCATACTGATGTTTCTCTTTGTCTTTCCCTCTCTCTTCCATGCTCTCAAAAAATCCTCAGGTGAGGATAAAATATCCTCAAGTGAGGATAAAAAAAAAAAAAAAGAAAGAAAGAAATGTCATATCCTATGAAAGAGACATATTGAAAATGCCTAAAGAAAGTTGTCATTTTTTCGTGGTGATGAAAACACCTTGGCAGCTGCAGCAGCTGACAGTGGCAGCAGCAGCAGGGTGATGGGGGTGGCACCTTCTCCTGATCAGCCAGGTTGCCTCTTACAGAGGGAGGCCAGACTGTGGAGGGCAGGTCTAAGCCATCAGTAGGACATCCCCTGAGGGCTCTCGGACTGTGAGAGGGGGCAGACTGGGTTGAGGGGACCCCCCCCCCCCCCAACCTGCACAAATTTCATGCACCTGGCCTCTAGTAAGAAATAAATTCATGGGTTTTTTTTTTAGCTACTAAATGTGTGCTCACTTTTTACAGCAGCAACAGAAAACTAATACAGGTGGTAGGTTGTAAGCGATGGGATAACTCACTGCTCAAAATAAGACTAGAAGAGACTGAGATAGCTTTAAATGGCAATTCTAAAATTTTCCCTGCCCCAATATCACCCAGTGTTATGGGTGATATGGGAGGGAAAGTTGGAGGGGGAGATTAGATCATTGATGGGAAACAAAAACAAAAACTACCTTTTGGATTGTCACACTCCTGAATATAGATAGTTAAATCTGACACCTTGTTTGACCTTTGCTCTGAGGCTTTATTTTCTGTCGACACCAACTCCCTTTGGAATTGTCACAGATTAACTTTTCAAAATGCATGAATTTATCTGACCGCTTCTGACAATGGCTTGAATGAGGGACGAATGGAGGAAAGAGAGTCACAGCTTGAGCACCTAGGTTCCTGGGAGAAGGAGTCCAGGCTGGCTTCGATGCACAGGTGTGACAGACACTCCCTGAACATACTGCTTGTTCTCGGGCAGAGCTGTGCTAAGTCCCATTCAAACACTGCTCTTCATGCAGTCTCACGGGCGCCATAAACTCTGCGTCGCGTGGCACTGAGTGCTGATGGGAGTTCATTATGCCCAGTAGCGAGACCAATTGCTTCACGTTACTTAGGGCTCTCACATTTTCAGTGCTTCTTCCCACTGCATTTCCGATACCTGTGGTTTCAGCTCTGTCACTGGAGTCCCACATTTCATCACTTGTCTCTGACCCTCCAAATGCAAGGCTTTTTGAATGAGAAGATATTTTTAAAATCATCAGTTAGTATATTCTTTGCTCTCTAAAGGATTCTTAACAATATGTTAGAAACAACACTGAGTAGGTAAGAATAAAATGCCATCCGAAACTGCTTTGGCTCAGTAGATAGAGCATCGGCCTGTGGACTGAAAGATCCCGGGTTCGATTCCAGTCAAGGGCATGTACCTTGGTTGTGGGCACATCCCCAGTGTAGGGGGTGTGCAAGAGGCAGCTGATTGATGATTCTCTCTCATTGATGTTTCTAACTCTCTATCCCTCTCTCTTCCTCTCTGTCAAAAATCAATAAAATATATTTAAAAATAGCCAAAACCGGTTTGGCTCAGTGGTAGAGCGTCAGTCTGCGGACTGAAAGGTCCCGGGTTCGATTCCGGTCAAGGGCATGTACCTTAGTTGAGGGCACATCCCCGGTAGGGGGTGTGCAAGAGGCAGCTGGTCGATGTTTCTCTCTCATCGACGTTTCTAGCTCTCTATCCCTCTCTCCTCCTCTCTGTAAAAAATCAATAAAATATATTAAAAATATATATATATATTTTAAAATAAATAATAAAATAAAATGCCACATTCTACACATGCCCCACACCCTGACATGCAGAGTACGTTAAGGGAAATTTCCCAGGGATCTCCTCTGCTCTGGAGCTCACCCTTGACTTAGCAGCAGTTCCTGTTTAGAACAAGGAATGGGGAATCAAGCGGTGTTCCAGGGGAGAGGGACCGTCACCAGGAGCCATCAGGCTAAATGGGTTCAAAGTCACTCTCACACTCTGTGACGCTTGAAAGTTACTTTCTCACTGTGCCTCTATGTCTATATAAGAAGAAAAGGTGGGGTGGGAATAACAGTACCTGCGTCAGAGGGTCAGTGTGATGTCATTAAGTTCATTCATATTAAACACTTAGACCAAGGTAGAAAGTGAAGTCTTAATGAATACTAGTCCTTTTTAGACAGAACCCAAAACTTGAGAAATCAACCCTTTTGCCAGGCCACAA
Organism: Pipistrellus hanaki; assembly: GCF_964339955.1. Classification (NCBI taxonomy): domain Eukaryota; kingdom Metazoa; phylum Chordata; class Mammalia; order Chiroptera; family Vespertilionidae; genus Pipistrellus; species Pipistrellus hanaki. The sequence goes on along the minus strand of NC_140507.1, from coordinate 38,826,617 downwards.
CTATTTTTTTCTCATTTATTTCCCACTTTTACTACACATCAAGATAAATGTTTAGCTCGCTTTGATCCTCTCCTCGCGTGAGGGGGGTGTCCAGTTCCTCACATACCTGCAGCCCCTGGAAACATCTGAGAAGACTGATGCTGCGTCCAGGTTCCCCAATCAGGCTCTTTTCTGTTTCCCATCCCTGCCTTTCCCCATGTGGTTCCAATATGAAAATATTTAGTCCATCTGTCCCCGAGGGGTTTGGACTTTCTCTTCATTTGTGCTTCTTGAAATAATATGCTCCTGAGGCACAGACTGTTCCTTCATCACTAAAAAAGGTCAAGCATTTATTAGTCTGTGTATAAACATGACAACAAAGGAGCCCTTGTAAAAAATGGAATGTTCAGCTTGGATAGAACACAGAGGAGCTCCTCTTGAGTCTGGCAAATGCCCTTGGATTTCATCTCCTTTAAATACACCATGTTAGTATCACTGTTGCTCTCTGGATTCTCAGCTTTAGTTATAAATCCCCAGGAACCCTTTGAGGTGCATTCCGCATTTACATAGAATGTAAGTGCAACCTCCTTCTCAGTTCAAACACATTAACAGCTTCTTCAGTTAAACTCATCCCAGGAACTACTGCGCGTTTTACCCTCCCGTGGGTCTCACTGCCACTTATCACCCAGAGGGGAAATGATTTTCCTTTGCTCTCCAGCAGCCGCTTCATAAAAACGTTATTCCCATCCTTCTGGAACCCCAGCCTCTGATTCGTTTTCCTCTTTAGATGTCCCCGACATTAACCCAGCACAGAGTGCTTGCTCTAGCCCCATGCTTCCACGTCCATCATGGCAGCCAACCAACACCTCCATTAGCCTGTTCCCTTTCTTGATCCTTTCAGACAATGTCTATAATCTCAGCCTCTGATCCAGCAACATGTACAATCCGGGCTTAAAAATGTTCTCAAATTTACACTTTGACTTTTCTGTAAAGAACAGCACCTGTTTTTGGTGCTGTTCTTTACAGAAAATTCTCTTGCTTTCCTTATCCAAGGAATGAAGAAGCAAGGGACTCTATTATGAGAAATCTTATCTTGAAGAATGGCAATTTGTTCCATGTCCCTTTAAGGCCAAAAAGTAAAAGCATCCATCACTGATTGGAGAGCCCTAATTTTGTTTCTGGTGAGGCTGGCAGGTTATGTAGGCTCATTAAAAGCAGCCTGAACAATCTGCATCCCTGCTCCTGCTAAGACTGTGTCAGTCTGAAAACATTCTACACGGACAATAAAGTTGTTGGTTGTCTTTTCTTCCTACTACTCCTTCCTCTTCTTCCTCTTCCTTCCACTCCTTTTCTCCCTCTTTCCCCCTCCAGTCCTCCTTCCTCATTCTCTTCATCCTCTTCTTTTTCTTTTTAACCTTGTATTTTTGTCCAGAGCTGACCAGAGAAGCAATGAGGCTTGGAAAATAATCCACAACTAAATCCTGATTTTACTGCTATCTGGTGCATGGCAGGAAGTCATGTGATAATGCTTTTTCAATTTCATGTCAACTTGCATCATTTTGTAACCACGTAAGTGAATATCAGCCTAGAAATTTAGCAGCCTACCCTTCTCACAGGAAGTACAAAATACATTTCATTCAAATAAATGAAACAGACATCTGTTTCCAGGGGCTGGCCCCAACTTACTGTTCTAGTTTCTTCTGTATCTATACCCATGTCCCCAGTGAGCATGTGTGTGTGTGCACATAAACACACACACACACACACACACACACACACACACACACACGATGCTATTAGTACATTATATTATTCCCTCTCCTCTGAGCTTAGAAGAATTTCTGAGCCCCAGCTAGATGAATAAATGAATGAAATAAGCTGTGCAATTACAGCCTGTGCCTTTGTGAACACTTTCCCTGTTTTTGGAATACTACTCTGAGGTAAATATCAGGTAGTCGCTTGAATCTGTAGGTCTGGGCTGAGATCAAAACCAGATACACAGAGTTGGGAGTTACCAGGGTAGAGGTGAAAGTTAAAACCAGGGGAGCAGGTGAGAGGACTGCAGAAGAGGCTCTAGAGTAGGAATTGAAGAGGGCTGGAAACAAAGCCTGAGGAAGGCCAACATGGACAGGGCCCAGCAGTGGACTCTGAGAAGGAATGGTTGGAGAACTAAGCAGAGAACAAGAAGGGAGTGATATCATGAAAACTAAAGGAAAAGTCAACTTCAAGAAGGATGGACTGGTGACTAGGGTTCAAAGCTACAGAACTAGGCAATAGCTAGTGAGGAGTACAGAATTTTCAAAGGAAGGAAGTGACACTTTTCGTTAAAAGGTTCTTGTTTTTAAGGACAAAACAAATAGCTGATAATTAAAACCTAATAGATCTCGGGGCTATGGCAACCAACCTCTCATTAAGACAATTGTGGACCTCACCAAATCTCACCAGGAAAACCATATTCCAATCTGAATTTCCTAGCTCCTCCCTATAAAAGGGACTATAGGAATATGAGGGAAACTTTTGTCCATGCCTTATGACTACATTAGAATAACTGAGGAACTCCAAACCAGATCATCTCCCGGATGATGAAACCTAGTCTTGTAGAATCACTGTGGAGGGTTCTCAAGGAAAATCTTTCAGGGCATGAAGAGAGTTATCCACCACCTCCAGGGGAGGAATCAAAGAGCAGCACTTAGAACAATGCCTGGGGGTAAACATTCTAAATTATTACTATGATGATGATGGTTATAACAACCAATTTATATTAATTTATACTTATCTTCTTTATATTAAAAGAAAATATGCATCTTTTAAAAATAGATTGAATTAATATTAACATCAAAATAATGCCATTTTTTCTTTATTTTTGGGGAGGAGAGGAGACCCAGATGTTGATTCTCCTGTTCATTCTTATATTCACCTATTCATTCACCCATCTGTCTGTCTATCCATCCAAACCATTTTTAAGGCCCTCTTATTTACTGGGCTTTATGCAAGTTCTTACTAAAAATGAATAGGACAAGATCCCAGATCTCAACATAGTCCCATCTAGTATAAATAGGAATTTGGCCAAAAACATCATTAAAATTAAGAATCAGGATAGATATCAAATTCTTTTAAAAATAAAACCCAAAGATATGCTGTAGGCAGCATGTGTGCACTGCTTTAGTATACTAATGCTTCCTGACATTATTGCTATCACCGATAAATGTCAAAGGGGAGAGTGATATTTTTGGAGGCTTTTTTTTTTATCCTATTACAAAAATAGATTATAAACACATACACATATGTTACAGAAAGAACTCAGGCTAATATTTCTATACAGGGACAAGAATTAGCATGTTTTTAAAGTTCACAGTTATAGTCCTATGGTCAGCTTTAATCATCTGTTGGTTTCAACTCCTTATTTTATGATAGCTCTCACAATCTATTGGTATGATGTAACCTGCTTAAATTCATGAGGCTATAAGAATTTTATAGTCAAAGGGTTCCTCGAGGAGGCCCTGTGAGTCAATATTTTCCTGCAACTATCTTCATAAAGGCATAACCCAAACTAATAAATAATGATCACTAATAGTAACACAAAGCTATAACTGATCTCAAATTATTTTTAGGTTGTTCTCTCCCTCCAGACCCCCCCCCCCCCCCCCCCCCATTTAAGACATTAGTCTAAGTATTTAATTCTAATTTACATGAGGCACATGCTTTGGGGAAAGACCATGTATACTAAGGCAAAGCACAGATGAATCAAAGCTATCTGTGTGGTCACACTACTCTACCACAGGCCCCTCTGCTGAAGGTTCTTGGTGCCTCCAGTGCTAGAGGTTAATCTGGATTGCTGCTCAGAGAAGAAAAAAATACAATGCTTTTCCTGAGGCTCTCTGGAGAAAGCTAAGCCTTCTCTAACCTGGAAGGACACACCTGCGTAGAAAAGGCCCTTATTTGATCTATTGGGAGTTGAATGTCACATTATACAACATACTATGGTATATTTAAGTCAAGGAGACTGTTAGAAGACCAGGACGGATGGAATGTTCAAGTCACAAACTTCATCTTCCTATTCCCCTCAAACAGTGTGAAATAGTTAACTCTGCTGCTATAACAAACAACGCCCCCCCCCGACCCTCAGTTGCAACTACAAAGGTGTTTTTTTTCTGTGATCTAGAATGAAGAAGACATTGCATTATAACTGGCCTCATGTTTTCTTCATTCCAGATCCAAGCTGAAAAGGCAGTCAATTTAAATGAGGAGAGTGCTAATGGAAACATACAATGGCTCTGTCTCGGTTTAGGCTGTTATAACAAAAATATCCTAGACGGGCTGGCTTAATCCACAAGCATTACTTTCCCCCAGTCCTGGAGGCTGGGAAGTCCAAGATCAATGTACCTACAGAGCCTGGAGCGGGTCTGCCTGGTGGCTTGTAGACAGCCATCTCCTCAGTGTATCAGCACATGTCTGAGAGAGAGAGAGAGAGAGAGAGAGAGAGAGAGAGAGAGAGAGAGAGGTCATCTCTCGTGCCACTTCTTCTATAAGGGCATTAATCCCATTCATGAGGGGTCCACCCCCATGATTTATTTACCTGCTAAAGGCCCTACTTCCAATGACCATCACACTGGCGTGGCATTAGGGCTTCCACATATGAATTTTGGGTGGAAAAATTCAGTCCGTATAGCAGGCTCATAAAGCTTTTGCTCAGATGAAGCATCATCAAGGTTATCCACATTCCATTACCCAAAGTGCTCACATGCCCATGCCTGACATCAAGGGTGGAGAGATCGCATGGTCTCCCACAGGAGGCACAGCAAGTTGTGTAATCCTCTGTCAGAAGGGGTGCGAGCTGCTATTAATGAGAGCACGATCTACAGCCTTGTTACAGCCCCCACCTGATTCTCCAGCTCTTATTCCTTCAGCTCAAGGAGGGCACCTGGAGTGTTCGCGGGAAAAGACCACACAGAACGTGAGGTTGCAGCAGCTGCCATTTCTGTTCTTCCCTGTTTTGTTTTCATCAGCCTCTGGGGGCCAAAGGCAGAGTGGGTTGGGAAGGAGATGAGGTGGAAGTCCAGCGAGAGTACTGAGACCTTTAAACTCATTAACAGAACTGGTCACTCAGGTAGCGCCTGGGGCAGGAGAAAGAACAACCTTTCTGTGCATCCCAGAGGGCTGTGCCTGGAAGAATGTGATGAAGCCCACTCCTCCCAACCATCATCCTCTTCAGTGAATATTTACTGAGCACCCACTGGCCAGGGACTAAGAACCACAAACTCACTTGTGCTGGGAAAGGCTCTGACTCATTTGCACATTAAAAAGCACACAGACAGTAGAAACCCACCTTTTCCCCTTCCCAGTCACCCTGGGAGAGAACTCGGCCTTCTTCATTCACGTGCGGAATCCCAATTAAACATCATAAACAAAGGAAACTTTTCATTGTAATTTTCCTCCCTCTTCCCTTGCTTTCTTTGCAATTGGATTTATTGCTCAAGAATTGCCTCCCTTAAGCATCAGCCCCCATTACCCAGAGAGATAAAAGCCATAAAGGGAAGGGAACTCCTTCAGTTCTCTGCCAGTTTTGAAACAGAGTTGTGCCTTCCCAAGGGGAGTTGACAGCTGTTGCCTGAGACTGCCTGTCCTGCACCAAGGCTGGGCTCATGCTCAGAATGCAAACCGCAGCCGGCAGAGACAGAGCCGGGGTTGATAACGGCTAGAGCCCAGAGCAAATCTGCTTGGGCACGAGAAAAGGAATTGTGTAGTTTTAAAGCAGATGTATGTTCTTAACGTGTTTGGCTTGTAAAGCAACAAACCATGGGTATTGTTTCCTCCTCAGCAGTTAAAGTAAATAGTGTAACTTAAGACAGGGCAATTCCATCAATTTCATGTAATAATATTTAGTCTGTCTAACTGGATGAAACTTAAATTAGCATCCTATATAGAAGGCATTTCATTTTCACACGTACGGTATTATATTAGGAGCAAACAACATATGTCTCCATGGATATAAACAAAGGTGTCATGTTTTCAAAACAGATCCTATATGTAGAACATCTAGAACTGGGATAAAATATGGGGCTTTTGTTGGTGGGAATGGTGTTAAGTATTTCAATCTGCATGATATTTATAAGAAATATTTTCTCCGTCTCTGTGAATACCAATGAGCATTGTCTTTACCTTTTTCCAAACCTGAGTTCTTGGCTCAGTTACTCCTCTGTGACCTTGAGAATGCCAACTAGTCTGAGCTCCTGTGTCTTCGCCTGTAAAATAAGGTTGTTGAGCTGCATCAGTTTCTCTAGGTCTATTCTGGGGAACATTGCTTTTGAGGAAATTAATGGGGACAGCATTTTTAAAAGGGGGGGAACTATGGTCAAATAAGTTTAGAAACTGTGACATTGAACAATATTAAACACATTTCTTTTCTCAGAGCTTTGGCGTACTAATAGTATTCATTTTGATTCTGCAAAAGGGACATAGAGTATTTAGTTTCTCTAAATTTTTAACCAGAAAACTTTTTTCTTGCAGATCATTTCTCAGAATCAGTCAAAATATAAACTTTAAAGAACCTTCAACTTATAATATTGTATGATTAAACTGCCTGTTTATTCTGCCCAACTTTGCAATTTCTCTCATCTACCAGTATGTCAGGAAAAGAAGTACCTGGGCTTTCTGATTCATTCGTAAGGTGAAAGTCAATTCGGTCTTTGTTCTTTTTTCCTCTTTAATTTACTTTGAAAATTTTCAAACCCATACAAAGTTGAAAGAATAGTGTAATAAGTATATGTTCTTCACTTAGATTCAACAATTAACTTTTTGCTCCAATTTTCTCTCTCTCTCTCTCTCTCCCCAAACACAAATATACATACATACACATTTTATGTACTACAGGCATAATTTTACTGCTAGACCATTTATTTGAAAATAAACTGCAGATATCATGACTTTTTATCCTTAGATACTTCAAATGCTTCAAGATGCATCTCCAAAGATGAGAATATTTTCTTACATAACCTCATAGTCAAGACTACATATAAGAAGTTTACTATTGATGAATATTATCTTATGTATGCTCTGCATTTAAATTTCCCTAATTTAGTCCCAAAATGTCCTTTATAACTTTTTTTAATTCAGGATCCATTCAAGGTTCACACATCGGATTTGGTTATGTCTTCTTGGTTTCATTGATCTAGAAGCATCTACCTAACTTTTTTATCTTTCATGAAATTAATTTTTTTAAAGTCCAGAACATTTATTTTGTAGAATGTCTAATATATATTGTTGATATATTTTAGTCTGCACTATATCAGGACATAATGCTATTTTGTCCCATTATTGGTGGTATCTTGAGGAATAGCTTGGTTAAGATATTGTTTGCTACATTTATCTATAATAAGGTGTCTTTTCCCCTTGGAAATTTATATGGGATCTGATAAGTTATATTTTAAGATTTGTGAATAACTTCTTTCCCAATGGCTTTAGTATTGATTAATGATTCTTGCCTGGACCAAATATTACACTGGGATTGCAAAATAGTGATTTTTATAATCCTATCATCCCTTCTACTTTATCAACTGTTACTCTTCTATAAATAAATTTCCTTTTCTCTTTCTCATTTCTATCTCTATATTTCATTGAGGATCATAGATTCTTCATTATATTCAATGTTTTATATTCAACCAGAGGCCTGGTGCGCAAAATTCATGCACAGGTAGGGTCCCTAGGCCTGGTTGGCAATCAGGGCCAATTGGGGCCTTCCAGCTGCCGGCTGGGGCCTTCCTTAGTTCCACGCCACCCCCTGGTGATCAGCGCACATCATAGTGAGTGATCGAACTCCCAGTTTCCTGGTCAAACTCCCGAGATAACACTTTGCATATTAGCCTTTTATATATATAGACTAGAGACACAGTGCACGAAATTCATTCCCAGTGTGGGGGGTAGCCCTTAGCCCAGCCTACACCCCTCTCCAAACTGAAACATTCTGGGACCACTGGCTCCTAACCACTCACCTGCCTGCCTGCCTGATCGCCCCTTAACTGCTTCCCTGCCAGCCTGATCGCCACCTAAGTGCCCTCCCCTGACAATCTGATTGCTGCAACTGCCCTCCCCTGTTGGTCTAATTGCTGCAACTGCCCTCCCCTGCCTGCCTAATCTCACCCCTAACTGCTTGCTTCCCTGCCAGCCGGATTGCCCCTAACCACCTCTGCCTTGGCCCCACCAACGTGGCTTTGTCTGGAAGGAAGTCAGACGTCCAAAAGATGTCTTGTTGACCTGGTCTAATTAGCATATTACCCTTTTATTAGTATAGGTTATTGTAAATCATTCTTCTAACATTTATTTGGAGACTATTCTGTTCCTGATACTAACGTGAGATTAACCTAATGGTAATCTCAGTTTTCTTTACTTTCCCCTTTGTGCTTAAGAAAGCCATCAGTGTAACATGGACAACTAACCCAAATCCTTGAACTGTGGCTTAAAAGAGAGAAACTTTGCCACAAAGGTAGAAGAGGGAACTGAAGGTGGAGATGCCAGTGGAGGGAGATCTCTAAATTATAGTTATTACTAGAGGCCTGGTGCACAAATTTGTGCATGGAGGGGAGGGGGGTTAGGGAGAGACCATGGGAAGTTGGCCGTCAGCTCTGAGGAGGGAGCTAGCCCTTAGACTCCCTGGGAAAGGGGCCATGCCCGCCACTACCCACCCCCCAGTTCCCCATTGCAGTCTGGGGTCTGAAGGCCCTAGCAGGGTCAGGAGAGGAGACAATGGTCGCTGGGCTGGGAGCAGAAGGAACAGATTTCAGACACTGATGCCGCCCTACCACTGAGTGGTTCCCCCCTCCCTCCCTCATCCTTCCCTTGCTATTGCACTACCACTGCGAAGAGCGGGCAGCCCCCGGGGAAGGGAGAGGACAGGAGTGAGACAAACACTTGTGTCAAGGGCTGACTTTCAATAGATTGCAGCAAGGGAGCTGCTCTGCTACATACGAAACCCCGACCCAGAAGCAGGTTGTCTACTAATGGTTTCGCACCAGGGGCCAATGGGGGCCGGCCGACTGGAGGGAGGAACAGCAGGTGGTTGGCCAGCCATGGGAGATTGGCTGTGGGAGCGCACTGAACACTAGGGGGCAGCTCCTGCATTGAGCATATGCCCCCTGGTGGTCAGGGCACATCATAGCAACTGGTCAACCAGTCATTCCAATCATAATGGTGCTCAGTCATAACAGTTGCTTAGGCTTTTGTGTGTGTGTGGGGGAAATATATATATATATATATATATATATATATATATATATATATATATATATATATATATATTCCCCTTTTGTAAGCCTCAATCAGGTTACTATAGTTCCAACAACCATTAACTGGCCATCTGAACCATCACACATTACCATCTCTGTGGAGCAAAGCTGGACCTGCCTCAGAAGAACGGCCATTCCTACACCTAGAACACTGCCCTAATTCTTGGGCTCATGGAGGGGGAATCATAACTTCTGTTTCCAATCACTTAATGATCACCCAAGTCATTAGGGAGACTGGGGGAAATATGCCCACTGTCTTTAACATATAACAAGTCATTAGGCAAATATGCAGGTACCACAGGCCCTGAGAAACATATGAGCCCCAGAGTACTTCCCTGGCCAAACCCAGGCCACAGGCCCCTCACGGGCAGCATCCTCACCTCTCCAGCAGAATCCGAATCATGGGTTCCAAACAATTAATCACCAAGTGAATCAGAAAAGGGCTTTCAGTGGAGCCTGCTTTTAGTGGAAACATAAAGGACCCTCTGTTCCTGAGAAAGAATAGACTGACTCATCTTCGTCAAATTTTCCGGTGGAAGGAGTGCTCGGAGTGTTATGCAAGGGAAGACTGTTTTCAGTGCAATGAACCTGGTAAGGGTGTCCCAGGACCTGGCTGACTATCAGAGGTCACAGAGCATATCCAAGGGATGTACAGTCTTCTGGACTTCAGTTTGTTTCTTCTGTGGGAGGGTCCCTGTTCCCTGGGGAGCCTAGAAGCAGCTCCTCCAGCCTGAGACAAACACCCAGTCTGTGTTCCTGGTGGGAGGGGCCGGCAGGACAAGCAGCGAATGGCATCCTGCCAGGGAATAAGTATTCAGGGGCCCTTGTCTGGAATCTTTGTTACCTCAGGTGTGTAAAACTTTAGTGTCGCTCTAAGGCCGTGGGGAAGATCCTCCTCGCTGTCAGAGCACCTCCACAGGGATAAGGATCCGGTGGGAAAAGCCCAGGTTTTAGAAGCCAGAAAAAATTGTGTTCAAATGCTATGCCTGAAATGTACATGGCATAAGGCCTGTGCAACGTAGTTAATACCAGTTCCCCCATCTGTAAAATAGAGATTAAAAATACCTCACAGAGCTGTTGTGAAAACCATGTTAAATAAGGTAAAGTATGTGCATGGCTTTATTAGTTAGGATTCCTTTCATTCCAGGTAACAGAAACCCACCTGAGCTAATTTAAGAAAAAAAACTGTGAGAGAGCTTGAGACAGAGAGAGATTTAATTATAAGTGATATCCCATCATTCTTAAAATCAAGAATTCAGGCTGGAACCAAGAAACAAAATGTCATCAGGAGCCACTGCAGCCTCGCTTTGTATGTCTGTATTGTTGTGTGTTTCCCCCCCTCCTGCTCTTTTTGTGAGGACTGGCTTTCTCTCTTCTAAGCCAACAGAGCTGACAGAATGTGACTGCCCCTGGGTTTATGTCTTCCCTTTCCAAGACCTCAGAACTGAGGGAATGGAATCCCATACTCCCTTTCCAATGTCTCAGCTGCCGCAGGAGTTCACTGTGGCAGGAATGGGTGTTGGCTGGGAGCTGCTCAAACAATGCAACTGGGCCAAAGGGGCTCAGTCTTGTGGTGAGCGGAGCCACGGAGAGCCTTGTGGGTTGGGCGGTCCTTCTACTAAATGTGTTTTCTACGGGACCTTGCCTGGTCTCTTTCACTTAACAAGGGTGTCGTTTTTCTTTTTCCTTCCTCTCATTCCAGATATGATGACCCTAGGAGAAGAATTGGGGACGATCGCTCAGATTATTCTGGGGCATGTAAAGCCCTGACAGAACTGAAATGAAGCCATTAGGATGGACGTGGTGTCCTTGCTTCTGGTGCCTCGGTGGCAGGAACAATCCTATGCAGCAAAGTGTTCTCTATAGAAGAAGGTGGTTTAGGAGGTGATGGTTGGGGCCAATGGTTGAACAGCATACTTCCTAGAACAGAATTTCTATAGAAATTTAGCTGGAATTTACCTACCAGTGCAGACCACATTTCCAAGTGTAGCAATTGTGCAAAAAGCCAATATTCATTCTCTCTCTCTCCTGTCTCTCTCTCTCTCTCTCTCTCTCTCTCTCTCTCTGTTTGCCAAGCCGAGCATTGTGCTAGTGACTAGTGACAGAGATACAAAGAAAAGCACTAAAGATGTTTTATATTTCACCTTTTTCTCCTGAGAATATAGATGGCCTAGAGCCTACACATTGCCTAAGGCAGGAGTCTTTTATGAAAAGCCTCCAGACCTTAGCTGGGGAGGGACCTCTAAAGGCACCCAGGTCTTTCAACCTTGAGAGAACAAAAATAGGAGAGTTCTAAAGTAAGAAATGTTGTCCACAACAAATATTTTTTCTAGTAGTTTCTAATGAATATTTTTCACCAGAGTATAAAAACCTTTCTCAGTAATCCTATTCCCTGCCCACCCCAACCACAATTTGCAAAATTATCATGAAAGGGCCATATTTCTCTAAATTCTCTACTGAGACTGAAGTACTCATAGGAGCTCAGACCAAACATAAGCTCTTTCCTTAAGAAACAACAATGTACATGTGGTTACCTAAGCAGCATTTTTTTTTTTTTAACACACCACTGAAAACAAATTATGTCTGAGTGATAAAATATATTAGATGAGTTTGGGGGTTATCCCAGATTTTAGTAGGTTAGATTTGAGGCAGCATTTTATCTTCATCTATTACCTAAGTTTCCCAACCAATTGAAAGCCCCTGAACCACTGGGAAATGTTTAATGGGTAATAAGAATCACTTGAGTGACAAGTCCTATTTGACTAAATAGCCCAGCCATGTCTTTGCTATTGATATAAATGCTTCCATATTACATTTGCATCATTTATATCCATTGTTTTTTAAAAAAGTATTTTAAAAGTACAAAAATAATGTGACAGGATGGCAACCCTGGGGTGTTATAAATATCATAGAAGTAATAACTATAATGATAATATTGGAGTTTATCTTCAGAAGATAAAGGTTGAACTTATCAAGAGGCCGCAAGTGAGCCATAAAGACTTCTTATGGAGTGCAGATACATTTCAGATTTTCAATAATTTTGTTAAACACTCTATGGTTCCTTATTCTTAATGCTATTCCTTAGTTTTAAAACTGTTCACTGCTTTTACAGTTGCTGCTTTCTGCTGCTTTTCCATATCCAATCATCTCTAGTAAGACACTGGTAAGGTGTCAAAATAGTCTCTTTCTTTTCTGTTTCCACTTCTCCCCTCCCCAATTCCTTTCCCATCTCCCTTCTCCCCACCATCTACACCAAAGACAAATAAAATAAAATAAAATGCAAACAAGAATTAGATATTTAATAACAGGGGAGAGGACCGTGCTGAGCTCATTGCCCCTTTTCTCTACCTTAACAATCCTTACTCATCCCCAGCCTACCTGGGCTGCTATCACACAGGAACACAGACTGGGTGACTTTAGGAACAGACGTTTATTTTCCCATAATTTTGGAGGCGAGATCTAAGATCAAGATGTCCAAAGGGCTTTTTTTTTTTTCTGAGGTCACCCTCCTGGGCTTGTGGGTGGCCACCTTCTCCCTGTGTCTTCCCATGGTCTCCCCTCTGAGTGTCTGTGTCCTAATCGCCTCTTCTTAGCAGGACACTGGTCATATTGAATTAGGACCATGCTAATGACCTCATTATGACTTAATTATTTCTTTAAAGGCCCTCTCTCCAAATACAGTTACATTCTGAGGTCGTGGGGATTACAACTTCAACAGAGGAATTTGGGGGAAGGAACACAATTCAACCCATGGCAGCCACCCTCACCTTCTCTTTACTAAAATACCACATCTCTGCCACCCAGCCTACCCTGGTGTTGACCGTCCACAGCCTGGGTGATCTCTGTGAATTTTTCAGTGGCTAATTAAATGAAATTGGGTTCTTATACCACTATCTCGAGTGGTTTTAGATGAAAGTAATTTCTTTCTCCACAAGATCCATGCATACAGGGATAGTTTTATCTCTTTCGATGCCTAGACATAATCAGCACATTAATAGATAGCCTTACAATAAAACAAACAAAAATAAACAAATCTCAAACGAATTGAAGAAGAAAATGTCATTCTTTCCATTGCTGTATGCGTACATTTTATTCCTTTGAGAACAGAAGCATCTTAGAGGCAAGTTTATGCCCTCTTGGACAATTTTCAAAATTGTCTTTCCAATGTAATTTTTAAGATTTGTGATGTGAAAATTTTGTACAGAGGTCAGTTCCAAGATTTTTATGCACTTGACTGAGGTAACTTTGTTCATAGGAGCTTGGTTAACTTTGGATGATGATCACTAAAAGTTGTAGTTGTAACAGCAACCCTTCTTCGTAGAGTAACTGTAGAACCCTGCAGCACAGGTGCTGAAAATAGCCTCCGGCAGAGGTATCGTCTACATTTTGTTTTACAGACTGATTTTTCTACCTCATCTGCCTTTCTCAACTTTACAAACATGGTGGGTGCATTTTTTGCATGATTTTGTAAGTTATTTGGTTCTCCATAACTACATCAGGCTCTTCAGAGCTCACTCTGCTCATGCCTGAAGATGAGCCAAAAAAGTCTATTCAGTTATATCCTCTCGTTCATTTGAAAAATGCAGTCTCAAACAAGAGGTGAACTATATGTTGTTTTCCTGACTCTTTAGGGATGTAAGCAAATGTCTATCTTATTGGGAAAAAAAAATCATAATTCCTTAGCATAAGAAATAAAAGCCAGACTGAAGAAATTCCAGAATGGCCAAAGTAATGGTTTATGTTATCATTCAAGACATCTCCAAGGAGAAATAGTTCTCGTTATCATGTAGTTGGTTATAAAGAGGGAAATGACAGAAAATTCTGATTTAATGCTTTCTGAGTTGTTCATTCTTCAACACCCAGGATAATAATGAGGAGGACGGTGGTAATTCTCAAAAGGAATGAGACATCTGTGCCTATGAGATGATACCTATTTTGAGGGAGGCCAGGATTGCATCAGGCAGGTGAGAGGCTTTGCCCAGGAATGCTGTTAAATGCCTCCCATTTATTGCCATGGGCTACATGTGTTGCTTATATTCCCTCATTTAATCCTCACGACAATGTACTTAATGAGGTGGGTGTCAGTCTCACTATTTTACAGATGAGGAAATTGGGGGTGTGGGTGGGGTCAAAGAGTTTATGTAACTGTCCCAAAGTCATAGAGCATGAGTAGGGGAGAGAGGGGTGCCAGTATGTCCACTTCTAGGGACTGTCAGACCCAAGGCATGAACTTGGGGTGGGACAAGTGTTTGCCAAAGTGACAAGCTGGGTTTTGGTGTTTTTCTTTTTAATTTTCTGTGATGCATTTCCCTAGTCCTGTGGTCGGCAAATGGTGGCTCACAAACTGTGGCACACTCTTTGGTTCCTTGAGTGTGGCTCTTCCACAAAATACCACGGCCTGAGTGAGTCTATTTTGAAGAAGTGGCATTAGGAGAAGTTTGAGTTTAAAAAATATGGCTCTCAAAAGAAATTTCAATAGTTGTACTGTTGATATTTGTCTCTGTTGACTAATGAGTGTGCCGACCACTGCCCTAGTCTAACTCCTTCAAGAGCAGTCACTGGTCTCAGTTTCCATCTTCTGAGAGGAAGTAGACCTGCCAGAATAATCCACGAGTTTCTATATTGAATTAGAATATAAGAGAGTCTCCCAACTTTTATGTAGGAAATAATTATTATTTTGGTATGAGAAAAAATTCTCCCCTCAAAATATATAGGCAGAAGCATCAGTCACAGCTGGAAACATTTAGGAAGGGTGGCTTCTCTTTCAGACTTTTAAACAGTTTCCTGGCATCTTCGTTCCAGAGAATATTGTTCTTCTGTAAAGTTCTTTCAGGCCCCTTGCTGAGCCTGAGCCTGCTGTGCCTGTGGCAGCCACAGTCCTCCTGGAACCATAGGGACATGACCTCACCTTCGCCGTCCCACACAGCCCATTTACAGTAGCTGGGCAATGAGCAGAGTTGCTCTCCCTGGGAAAATGCCTGGCAAGGCTCAAGCTCTCACACGTGGTTTCCCAGTGAGATTTCAGCCAGGCCTAGCAGTCCCACCCGTTGTCAGAGCCTCTTCTGGATTCCTACCTTCAGCAAAAATCCTTTAGGATAGCCAGCGCAGCAGGAAACCTGTCGCTAATAGCCACCGTGGTGCCACATCAGCAATTCTCAGGGGTGCGGCCTCCATTGGTTCACTAGGCTCTCTGCCTCACCCAGGAGAGCTTGGTTTGATTGTCAGAAAGTAGAACATGCACACTTGTCTGTCAGAAACACACATGAGCACTCCGGAGCACAAGTAAACAAAACAGTCACGGAAGTTGGTAAATGTGTTTGCGTTATTTAACCAAACCAGATGAAGCATGGGAATCACCCTGCAGATAAAGCACCGCGGAATACCTTACTTGTAATCTGCCTCTACAATACAGCCATTGCCACTCATTCCGCTCACCCAATTCAGACCCTGGAATGTACTATTTTTAGACCGGCTTTGTACACTACTAGTTAGAAAACGGGCTGTTAAATCCTTTGAATAGTAGCCAAAAAGTTGAGTGAGAACCCAGAAACCTGCCACACAGATCAGCATCCTAATCAACCCTGGGGCAGCCAGCACTAAAGATCCGTCTTTGTTTACTTTTTTTGCTTCCCCTTCCCCTCACCAAGAATATCAATGTGAAAAGGCAAGGGGACAAAGACCTGGCCTTATCTGCGCCTGTCCTTCAAATGGGTTGGTTTACCCCCTCTCCTGGGTAACAGTGCATTTGTCAACATCTTTGGCGGTTTAAGCTGTTCTTTGTCAAAACCACTTTGGGAAAAGATTTGACCATTTATTTACTTGGGAGCCAGCCTGACGGCAGCAGGTGCGTCATGGAAAACTCAGACCTGGATGCCTCGCAGGCACTGGGACTCAGCGACTGGAGGGCCGGCTGCTCCCGGCCAATCGGCCACACGGGGAGGAGGGGCAGAGAGGGAAATAGTAGGCCATGTGTTGGCGTGAGGCAGGTGGTGGTTGAGGTGGTGGCACAGAGACAGAATTGCAACACCAGGGAGAGATGAAGGGCTTCCTATGATTTCGCAGCCAACAAAAAACCTGAAGGCACTGAGTTTGGCTCTGTGTCTACAGCTTGAGAAAAGCTGAGGACGAAGCAATGACGGCTAATTCTGAACTAAGTTTTTAAAATGATTTAAAAAATCCAGATCTTTGCCTCAGTTCTTAGCTTCTGTGTAAACTGCTCATTTCCCAACATTCTTTAATTTTTCAGGTGACTTGATTTGCACTTGGTGCAGTGGGTGGGATCATTTGAGCCATCCCTGGTGGCCTAAAATGGGAAGAGTTGGTCCCTGTTTTCTTTTGCCCACCTTCCTCAGGGCCATTTTGTTCCTTCCCTTGGTCTGGCTTGGTGGGTGAAAGCGTGCAGCAAGCCTGAGGCCGGGCAGTGACATCCTGTGTTGCACCTGCCCCTGCGCTGGGATGTCCTCATATTCTTCACAACAGCATTCCTGCCCGTTTACAGAACTAGTCAGAGGAGAAATAGAAAAGGGTTTAGAGTCCTTGCAGTCAAAAGTGGTCTCTAAAATTTAAGGCGGTTTATTATTTTATCTATTATTTCAAGTCCAGTAGGGTCTTGATTATAATATTAGAGGTATGTGGCGGAAAAGTAGTGCGACAGGATAATGACTAACCATAACAACAACAGGAAGTTATTTCTGAGCCCATATGTGCTAAGCACCATCCCAGACACTACCTCTGCCTTTTCCAGAAGCTCTGCAAGTGTCACTTTCCCTGCTGTGGGGAGTGCTGAGCATTGAAGGGTACTTGGCCAAGGTCATTGGCCAATCAATGGCAGATCTGAAATGCCAACCTAGGGTTGTTCTCTTTCTACTACACTAGGCAACACCATGTGCAAATATGAACCCATCCCAAGAATCCAAAGGCAACTGGCTTTACTTTGATGAACCTCAGTTCCATATATTTGGGTCCAGTTATTTTAACGGACTCAGCAATTTTACTTACCTCAGGGTTCTTACAGAAGAGTAATGGGATTGTTACTACCTGGGGTTTCAACTGATAGAATTAGTTAATCAGAGTTAGCTTGTCTGCTGCTCCTTTCAATTTTTTAATGTTTTCCAAGTATTCTATTTGACCTGATCCTTTTTGTAAATGTGGTGTGGAGAACGTGGTCTATAGTAACAGTGCATAAGAATATCCCGGCTTCTTTTATAGATGCATAAATAAATCAGGAGATAAAATTTTCCCAACCCTGAGCATATAGGCAGCACCACCATCTGGCAGGTTTGAATGCACACAAAGTTTGACGGAAACCAATCATTGGACAAAGCCTGAGCAAGAGTTGGTGCTAGTTAGGAAAGGGAGCTAAGTTCAGGAAGAGCTGCAAGGAAAACAGGAAGCAAGTATTGGTGAAATTTGCCTGTACAATAGTAACACTGTCATAGTGAATATCTGCTCAATAGATTATTCTCACTTTCCTCCTACAGGTCCATTTATTGGTTGGCCACCATCACCCAGTAAGGATAATGGGGGCAGTAAGAAATATAGGTCTTTACAGATTCTAGAAAGTAAAAACTGCCCAAGCTAAAACTTTTGGCCTTGATGTAAATGGTAGATATCTCTATACTCGTTATTACCTGGGCTTTTTCTTTTGCTTCTATCACCATGTTCCATTTCTGTTTCATCTGAAAAGAAAATGAAATAGAATTACCTCCTACACTTTATACTGCTATTGACATCAAACTGCATCTTCTTTTATTATGATCAACAAAGTTACTCATAACATTGGAGTTTGTTTTTTGCTTTTCAAGTTATAGCCATGGCTGTTGTTGGAATAATTAGTATTGCTTTGGCACTGTGTTCCACCTAAACTTGTGATGTTTGTGTGCTGTTTACCTTTCAGAAACGCTATTTTCTGAGAAGAAAAATAAAACGGGAGTACAGACTTCCAACAGCACTTTTTTTCCTTCTCTCTCCTTGGCTCTGAAAGGAGATGTGTGAACAGAATTTCAGACTGTAATTAATGCAGCTCTTCGTAAGATAAGAGGTTCCTTTATCTATAGAAAAATTGCTACACTAATTCTCAGCGAGAATCAGAAGGCTCCAGTGAATAATGCTCTTTCTACAGGAGGAATTCACATTTCCTCCTCTCTACATATTTACAGCCAAATTTTAATATTTTCTTATGGGAAAGTGAAGGTGGGTAAATATGCAATGATAATAATATTTTATAAGGCTGAATCTAAAAAACATAAATATTAATATTATGTTTAGATACATACTAAATGGGGTTACATAAAGAAGTTCCAAATAATATCGACTCCATAGAAATGTCCATGTAAGCACAGACCTTAATTGAACACAGCTTAGATCCAGCCCTTTTTGGGAGGCCGGGGACGGAGGGGGTGGAAAACAAATTGGGAAATGCAGCTCATTTAATGTAGTGAGGAAAAAGAGCTCTAGGTTTCTGTGATGTCCTCAAGTACTGTCCAAACAAGAAATAAACCTCTGCTGTTTCTTTCTTGATTTAAATATTTCCTTGTAGAACACACATTGCAATTCAGAAACAGTACTTCATGTTTTATGTGTGGGCTTGCAATAATTGATAATGTGTTGGCACTATGGTTCACCTAAACGTGTGGCACTTGTATACTATTTAACTTAAGAAAACACACACACAATGCTTTTCCAAGAAGAAAAGAAAGGGAGTACAGCGAATGACTGGAAGCTAGAGGCCACAAGATTCTTCCCTGAGGTCCTGCCTCAGAAGACCCCGCTGTAGGCAGTCAGTCCCCTGTGGCACTGCTGATTGATCAGCCCTCTCTATGGCCCTTATTCTCTGTTTCATACAAAATCAGATAACCATCCTCTTCCTTCCACCCGGACACCCTGTGAGGTGGGTGTGAAAGAGGGTACATAGGTTTGCCATTGGGCCAACTGCAAAGTTAAGATGCTTGGTCAAAGCAGGAAATGAGGGAGTTGGACTAAGAAATGTGCATCGTTTCAAGATATGATTTCTGCAAATAAAAACGAGTGGGAGCCGAAACCGGTTTGGCTCAGTGGATAGAGCGTCGGTCTGGGGACTGAAGGGTCCCGGGTTCGATTCCGGTCAAGGGCATGTACCTTGGTTGCGGGCACATCCCCAGTGGGGGGTGTGCAGGAGGCAGCTGGTCGATGTTTCTCTCTCATCGACGTTTCTAGCTCTCTATCCCTCTCCCTTCCTCTCTGTGGAAAATTAATAAAAATATATTAAAAACAAAACAAACAAACAAAAAAAACAAGTGGGAAGTTTCAGCAACAAGGTTACTGCTATTTAGATTACAGAGGCAATTTTTATTTAAGTGAAAAGATGTTTGTAACACTTGAAAACATTGGAAGACTAGAGTACCACAGAGTAGCAGTATAGCTTCTGCATCTGTCCAGCCTCACTTTCCCTTCGCTTGCCCATGCCCATGTGCGCTGAAAGGGTTCTTGCTTACGTGTTCACAAATGACAAGACTTTAAGCTCAGAACCTCTTCAGAGTGAGAAACTTTTCTTGGCAGGCAGTCAATTGATGCTGAGAGAACAAATCTGACAGAGCCTGTTTTCTTGGCGCTTTTGTTCCTATTGTTCACCGTCACATAGGAGGGCTGCTGGGAAGGATAAAAGGACCCGCAAAGGAGATGAAGGTGAATTATTCTGGACTAGCTTCCAAGCAATCCTAAGCTTCAGTGAACCTGGTATCACTCTTCTTCTGGTCCCCAGTTTTCCTTTTGTATCCTAAAATAGCACTGACGCTGAATTGGGTCAGTGGGGGAAAAATCGGTCACCAATTATTGCTAACAATTTTACCTCCCAAGAGAACATTTGGTAAATATCCCTTATCTTGAGTACACACCATAGAAGGTTCTCAGGGTGGTATCCATCTTAGGATAAGATGTTTATTTTAGATTTGAATTTCCACAATTAGAAGATTCACCTAATGTGATATGCTTCACAGAAAGAGATTTAAATCTTATCTGCAGAGGGCTACATTCCAAGTCCCCCACTGGATGCCTGAAACCAAAGATAGTGCCAAACGCTATACAAACTATGTGTGTTCTTATGCACATCAACCCGTGATATAGTCTGATTTGTACTTTATGCACTTTAAGATATTAACAACAGTAACATAATAAACAGAAAAAGTATAACAAAACATTGTAATAAAACTTATGTGAACATTGTCTCTCAAAAATCTTATTGTCATATATTCATCCTTTTCTTGTGATGATGGGAGATGATGAAATGACGATGTGATGAGATGAAGTGAGCTGAGTGATGTGGGCCTTGAGATGCAGTGTTAGGCACTTTACCTCTGATGATGCTCCAGGAGGGTCCTCTGCCTCTGCTGGCCCTGGCTCAATGAGCGATGCATGACAACGTTGATGCCTAGAGGTCAGGAGCAGATGATTTCATAGCTGGAGATCCTTGACAGTTGATGGTTTCTTGTTTGCTACTTATTTGTTTGTTTTTTGTGAAAATATTTTGGAAAAACATTCTAATCAGAAGTTGCTGCTTCTTTCTTTTTAACTCATCCAAGTGTTGCTGCAGAGATTGTGATCCAGTGATCATAGGGGTGACTTTAATGCTGCATTCCATCCAGGATTGTGTTCCATAATTTCTGTAAAATGAGGGTCATTTGAACACAAGCAATGTTACCTCGACAGTTGATGACTAAGTGATTCACAGATGGGGAATGTGTACAGCGTGGACACACTGCTGGACAAAGGGATGACTCATGTTCGGGCAGGATGGAGCAGGACAATGTGAAATTTTATCACGCTACTCAGAACACCACACAATTTAAAACTTATGAATTGTTTATTCCTGAAATTTTCCATGTAATCTTTCTGGACAATGGATGACTATGGGTAACTGAATGTGCAGAAGCTGAAAACATAGATAAGGGGGTGTGGAGGGGAACTACTGTAAGTAGATACATGCCCAATAGAAGTCATTGCAATATATACCAGAGGACATGTTAAAAAAATGTTCAAAGTATAGCTATTCAAAGTAGACTAAACTATCTGGAAATAGCCTAAATGACCATTTATGAGGGGGAGGGAGGGAAATGTGGCATAGTCACATATAGAATATTAGAAAGCAGTACAAATGACTGTAATTATGTACAGCAATATAGAGGAATCTTAACAAGGGTTTTTCATGATATTGCATGAAAAAGCAAGTTCCAAAGATTACTTATAGTAAAAAAGTAAAAAATTAATTAAATACACACACACACACACACACACACACATATAAAGACATAGGGACAAAAAATTATATAAAATGCAAAGAATATGATTATGTTAGGTGTGATGAGGCAGGGAGATGGCGTGGAATAGTAGTACACTGGTAGATTATTGTCAGTGTTTCAAACATTAAACATTAAATTCATGTTGGCTTATTATATTATTAAACATTAATAATCACATAAATAAGTACACAAAAAGACCATGCATGGGGAGAAGAATTATTTCTTTAGGTATTGAGGTCATGGATCACAGTGTGCATGGTAACTATCTTATTTATTTTATATCCCCTCTAATGTTTGTTAAGATGACTAGGATGTAGTGGAGCTTAAATAAATTGAATAGTCATTGTGCAAAACAACCTAATTATCAAATTTTATTTTAATTTGCATAAACATACATCTTTAAAGTTTAACATCATCATCATCCTAGCCAAGAAATAGCAAACACTTAGCAAAAATATTTTCACTGGACCTACTCCTTATTCCGCTTTTCTCTAGTTCTCAACACCCAAAATGATGTGTAATGAGTGGGTGAATAAATGGTTGTAAGCCTATGTATAGCAAAATCTTTCAGCAGCTAATCAACATAGATCCAAATCTAGTTAGGTCAGAATTTGAAAATCCCACCAGACTCAAAGCAATTTGTAAGTAACAAAATCCCATTTCAAGTCTATTTGTCTCTGGTTTTGTAGACCAAGTTTCAAAAATACTTCTATAATATCTGTAGGTAAATCAGTCTTTGAACAAACATCAGCATCTGTGTGGCTAGATTTGTCAGATGGGTGTGTGTATTCATCTCCTCAATTTAGAAAGTAAGTAATTAAATATTTTGAATTCATGAAGAAATTACATTTTCTAGAGACTAAATAAAACAAACAAATAAACCAAACAAAATTTAGGATTAAAATTAAGCATCAAAATATATTTATATTTTTATGGTCCATAAACAATTGAAAATGACACATACACAACTTTCCCAAATCTAATTTAAATCTTAGCTAAGAACACATAGCATATTGTTGTTTCCTGGAATTTTAACTAATATTTGAAGAGATGAGAAGAGATGTTTTCTTCTTTTTTTTTAAGATAGAGTGAAATAATTAAGAATTTCATGTTTTATAAAAAGCTGTAACATTTTTAGTATGGTTGTGTTTTAGTGTAACATGAAGTCTACGGATTGTGATATTAATGTAGGCATCTCAGGACAGTCTTTACAAATAAAAAGTCTCACTTCTCATTCCATTGTAATCCCCTTCATGCATTTGCTTTTTTTTTTTTTTTTTTAAGCTGTCTGTATTTTTAAAAAATATATATTTTATTGATTTTTTTTTTTTTACAGAGAGGAATAGAGAGTTAGAAACATCGATGAGAGAGAAACATCGATCAGCTGCCTCCTGCACAGCTCCTACTGGGAATATGCCTGCAACCAAGGTACATGCCCTTGACCAGAATCGAACCCAGGACTCTTCAGTCCACAAGCCAATGCTCTGTCCATTGAGCCAAACCGGTTAGGGCGCATTTGCTTTCTTTTCTATGTAGCTAGTGTTTTCATGAGTTAAAAATTGAAAATATGTTGCAACTAGAGTTCATGAATCACAAAGCTCAATGATTATTTTGGATATAAGGTCCTCTGATCTACAATTGGGGACTAATGAGGAGCACACTGTTGAGTCCAAAAGGTTAAGAAGCTTATATACTAGTATAATGACTGAGAGAAAATCTTAACTCCTTGGATTCTAATAGCCACAGCACATCATTTTATCTCCCTTTTCTTCACTCCACCTTTGCCCCTCATGACATATAACTTTGAGAACTAGAGATATCTTTCCTAGAAAAGAAGAGAATTAGAGTAAACATAATCGCTATTGGCAAACACTCACAGGCCTTAGCTTCAGAGGGCAGGACCTAAGGGTGGAATTCATAGGGATAACAAAACCAATTTGACCTATAGACTTTCCTACATGAAGAGCTACCGCATAACAGAATAAGGTACTGTGGGAATATCTAACTTCCTATCAGGGGAAGTGTTTAGGAGCAGCAAGTGATGGTCCACAGGCCACTGTCAAGGAGAATCCAACACTGGGCCACACAATGCTATAGCAACCTAAAGCCCAAGACTATAATTCTGTGATATTGGATATTTAATGCTTATTACATTACTAGAGGCCTAATGCACGAAATTCACGCACTGTAAGGGAGTTCTTCAGTCTGCCCTGCATCGGCTCGCAGTCCAGGACCCCTTGGGGGATGTTGACTGCTGGCTTAAGTCTGATCCTCCCTTAATGATAAGTCACCCGGGGATTGGGCCTAAGCCAGCAGTCAGACATCCCTCTAACAGTCCAGGGCTCTCCTAGTCTGGGATTCCTCGCTCCTTACCGCCCTCCTGCAGTGGAGGCGGGAGAGGCTCCCATCACCACTGCTGACTCAAGAGCATCCCTGTGGGAGCGCACTGATCACCAGGGGAGCAGCTCTTGCATTGAGCGTCTGCCCCCTGGTGGTCAGTGTGCATCATAGCGACCAGTCATTCTGCTGGTTGTTCCACTGTTCAGTCAATTTCTCATTTGGGTTTTATTATATAGGATTGTCATTCATTTAATTTCCTGGTACTATCTAAGTCTTGCCTGATATTTTCTCAGTATAGGTTAGTCACTGGAAATTGTCATTGCATCTGACCTGTCAGCTTCCTTTAGTGAGTGAGAGGATTTGATAAGATGATCTCTAGAATTCTTTTTATTTTTAGCCAAATTCTAAACCCATAAGGAGGGAGCCATTGTGTATTTACCTCACTACCCGCTTTTGGTTATCATGTAAGAAATTTAATAAATGCATGACATTTTCCAACAACACTTATAACCTTTGGGAGTCAGTTCATTTTCCCTGATTCCATTTGAGGCATTTTGATTGCTTTTGTCAGTGGGGAAAGATAATGTCACATAATTAAAATAATAAATAACCTCCCCAATAATTTGTGTTTGTTAATTTGGCACAGAACCTCCAGCTATATTTTGTTATAATGAAATTAAAATAGCACATAACTTGCAGCTCCTGCAAGTTTTTACAATTTAAAAATTGAGGATGTGCTATATGAAACCAGATTACTTGAATTACAGGGTTCAGTGATTATATTTGATATGATATCTTCTGATCTACAATTAGGGGCTAGTGAGGACAAGCTGTTGACTCATAAAGGTTGAGAGGCTTGTATATAATGACACAGAGTAAATCCTAACTCCTTGAATTCTAATGATAAGCCACAGTAATGTATGTATTGTGAGATGAGCATACCCTAGGCTGTTCAGCTATAGAGATGCATCTTCTAGGATTGCCAAGATCCCATTCTCTCAACTGGACTAACACTCAGTCTCCAAAGTTCTTAACCCTCATGTGGGATCCTTCAACCCCAATCTATGGGATTCTTAATGATTCACATCTGAGACAGCCAAAACTCCAGCAGGTGTTGAAGTCAAAGCCTCTGAGACCAATGTGACACTAATCTTACAGAAGTTGAAACTGCAATTTCTGACTCAAGAACATCCCAACGGGCGAGGGAGGGGGCAATGGTAAGATATGTACACATATAATACCTTAGTAAAAAAAAAAATGAAAGAAAGAAGAAAAAAAAGAGAGAGAGAGAGAGAAAATCCCAAGCAGTGGCATGTGCAGAAACACCTGACCTCAGGCCAAGTGAGACAAGCCCTTCAAACACTGGGCCAGCAATCACCCCTATGCCTGTCAACTTTATTTTTCATCCGTTAATGCCCAAATATAAGTACATCTCAGTCATCAATCCTCTAGCAGGATGGTCCCCCTACAATTTTTTTGGTCAATCTCTGCATTTCTCCTCACTTGCCCAAACCTTCCACCATGTCCTCAATGTGCTCCATATTTAGCGGACGCTCCTATTTCATCAGCCTCCTCTCTGAACAGTCCCTTCACCTTTTTAGTCCAAATAAAACCTGGCTTTTGCCGGAAGACACCACTTCTGTGGACCTCTCAAGTGGTGGTTGTTTATTCTCTCACCCACAAGGTGGAAGGAGAGTTGGTGTTTCATTGTCTCCATTGCCATTTCCAGGCCTTTGTGCCATTGTTCTCTGTAAATCACCCCCTCCCTTCCTCTCCCAGTAGCTTTCATATCTGGCCTCTCATTCATTTCTTGTTTTCTTACCAGTGATCCTCTCAACCCCAAAACCAACCAAAGTTTGCAGTGATTTCAAAATCTACAGTTAACACATATGATAATCTGGATTTGGGGATCTCAATTTCCCCATTTCTAATGACCTTAACTTCTCTCCATCTCTGCTGCCTACTCTTGGGGTTACACCCATACCTTGCCATTATCCATAGCTGCCCCACGGCTAATGTCGCTAATTCAAGCATCCTGCTTTCTGGCCACACCAGCCTCTTCTTCAGCTTGTCCTTTCCTACTCTGTCACTGGGTTTGCATTTTCAGTCCCTTGGCCCCCTCCAGTTTCTACCTGCCCATCAGCCCTCTTCTTTCATACCTTACTTCACTACCCAGCCAAAATCCCGCAGCCTGTCATTGCAATAACACCCAAGGTCACACTATTCTGGCAGAATCCGAACTCTGCATGTGCCCTCTTTTCTTTCTCTGTTTCTGCACCCAAGGTGACTTTTTGGAGTAAGTTGCACAACAAGCAGAGGATGTAGATTAAAATTGTTTCCTACATTCTTCAGTGGATAATCCTCATGGACCAAAGCAAGATGACTACACTACTGGAGTTAGGGGTGCCACTAAAGAGTCAACTGGGAACCGAGGCCCTGGCCGGGTAGCTCAGTTGGTTAGAGTGGCATCCCAATACACCAAGGTTGCAGGTTAGATCCCTGATCAGGGCACATAAAAGTATCAACTAATGAATGCATAGGTAAGTGGCACAAATTGATTTCTCCTCCCTCCCTCCCCCACAAAAAAATCAATAAATAAAAAGTATTTTTTTTTACAAGAGTGAACTGGACATGTCCTGAGTCCATTGGCCAGGGCTAATCCAGTGGGTGCAGGCATAAGAAATACTGACTCACAGACTTAAGATAAGCTCCTTGCTCTCAAAACTATAGGTACCATCTCATTATCCACATACTATCAGGTTACCAACTGCCAAACTGTCAACACAATACCCTACTGCAGCAAAGCTGTAGGAGCCTGATAATTTATTCTGAACTACTTTGGCTGCTACCAATTTTGTATCATTTAAAAAATACTAGGGTAATATATTTGAAAGTAAAGCACATTATTTCAACACCTGATTTACTCAATTTAACATCTGGCTTATATCTAAGTGTGTTTTTAAGAGATTATACATTCTCAAATGGATAGGATTGTAATTTCCCCTACTTATGGGTTACATAATTAAAGTTATGCACATAATTTTTGTGGAAACAGATCTAATATCATCTAGAACATCCTAAAATATTCCTGCTGCATCTCCTACTGATATTCCCCTAAGGAAAAAATACAAAAACTTAACCTTAAGAAGGTCCTTCTGCATGAAACACCTCAATTCTCCCAGTAACAACTTTAAGAATTTCTTTCTAAAGTCAGATTTTTGAGGACTCTCCATTCTATCATAATTATATTTTTAATATTCAGTTGAATGAGAAGACATATCTGATAAAAAGTTTCTAAAAACCTAGTAATGTTGTGAAATAAATAATCCCACAGTACCTACATATAGTTAAAAAGCACGAGAACAAATATATGCATCACGTTATTTATTTATAATATAAATAATGCAGTGGAAACATGCACTTGCCCCCCTACCCTACAGTGCAAAACCCTTAGGTGGGGAGGGGGGCGGGGAGCCACGAAGAGTTTTAACCATGTTTTTCTGTTATTTATTTGGTTGTTCAATACCTCAGAAACTGATCCAATATTTAAAGCAGAAAATGGAATCACTGAATGGAGACAGACTTAGGCAAAATAAAGAAAATAAAAAGCTTATTATATGTACTTCAGACAAGGGAATCTAGAACTTGGAGATATTCCAAGACTTCCTCTGAGCTGTTTCCCACAATGCAATAGAACTGTGTCTAAATCATTCATAACAGAAATAGCTGGATGATTTAGGTGCATTCACCAATGAAACAATGCTCCTATTTTGTTATTGGCTTTAACATATTCAGGAGGAAAACAGTGTTATCTCTCCAGTTCTCAAGTGCTGAGAGCGGGAATAGTCATTGGTTTTAGCTACAGGTATGTCGTGGAGTGCAAAACTATATTTCACAACAGACCATCCTATCAGTTTGATCATTTCCTAACAGTAGTTCTGATGCAAATCAGACTTTAGCCAAGGGCATTTACTCCTGACATTTCTTCCACTCCTTTTAAAGGTAATTTATATATGCTTGGTTTTTGCACATAAATGCCGTCATTCTTAGAAGAACTACATTCCCACCCTACCTAGTTATGGTAAGCATAATAGCAGTGATTCATGAAAGCAACAAGCTGAGAACTTCCCCATTTTAAGAGTTTTTCTGTTTTGTAAAATATGGTACATTGCATTCGGATTTCAATAGAAACATACCTAGATGACAATGAAAAAGCAAACTTCCATTTAGATGTTATTTTTAGGACCCTGCTATTAAATGTTATGATTAATTTTATACCTTCAAGCTCTAGTTCCAGAGCTTCAGATTTTGTAAGGCACATTAACTGAGTCATAAACAAACAGCTGCTTTTCAAAGATCAGGTTTATTTACATTATGCCAAATCTGAATTCTGAATCATTATGCTCACATCCTTGTTCATGTAATCGTATGACACTCTGGTCCCTAATTTGCAACCAGTCTTTCTGGATTTTAAGCCCTTTACAAACAAATCCATTTTTGTCCATATTCCAAAATAAAAGCACCCTAGTTTAGAAGAGTTGTACTTTGCTGATAGACTTCTTTGCCTGTTTACCTCTAAGATGCATAGTGGCAATTTGACTGGTATCAACATGCCCAGATAGTAAAATGCATGCCCCTTTAATGTCTATACAGCCAGGTTATATGGCATGCCTCTGGAGAGCTCTGAGCTACTCCTGACTTATTTGTGTTGATTGGTAATTCAGAGTCCTCTGTTACCTCAACAACTAGTACTAATCTGTTGTACATCACAACTCATAAAAGACTATTTCCCAGACTATCCTAGCACAATAGGTGCCCAATAAATATTTGCTGAATAAATTAATGAATCAGTTTATAGACTTGGGTGGGAAAAACAAAGGATCAGGTCTCTTCTCTGCAACCACAGCATTTATAGGCGTGGGAATATTGCCCCAGAATCCCGATTGAGAATGGGAAGTCAGCATGGTCTAGGATGTGCTTTACACACACTATTTGTGAAATGCAAGTTGTCAATCTATTTGTCTGAAACAGTTTAAAAATTTCCTTAATATATAAACTAAAATTGAAGCTAACAACTGAATATCAATCCACACAGTAATCTGCCACTGCAATGTCAGGTGATGGCTTCCACCAAAGCCACAGTTTTGTCATTCTATACTTCTCTCTTCTTCTGCCTCCTCTGACCAAAATCTGATATGACTCAGGAATTTTCTAGTCCTTGATATTTTCTAAAATCTTAGCTTTAATAAAAACATATGGAACGTATCAAGCAATTCCTTCTCACTCAATGAAGAACAATCCAAAGAATGATTTCTAAAGAACTATTAAAGCACACAGGAGAATTTACATTATACTCCAGTAAGTAGTAATGGATTGAAAACATTACCAATGCTTTATAGTGTGAGAAAAATCCTGACTATATAATATTGAGACTATAAACAAAATTTGGGGCAGTAAAAAAGAAATAACCCAGATTCCACAACTGAATTGCTGACCTTTTTATATAGCTGGTCAACATTTTTTCATCTCATTTTAATTTATAAATGTATTATTTTCTTAGGCTAAATCCTATATTCATTTGGCATAAAATGTCAGCATAGCTAAGAAATATGATTGCATTTTACCTTTACTTCACATTAATATGAATTAATAAATATTACTATATGTGTGTACTTATCCTATCTAATAAAAGAATAATATGCAAATTGACCATCACTCCAAACACAAAAGATGGCCACCCCCATGTGGACACAAGATGGCCACCACAAATGGCTAATAGTGGAGGGCAGTTGTAGGCGATCAGGCCAGCAGGGGAGGGTAGTTGGGAGGGACCAGGCCTGCAAGGGAGGGCAATTGGGCCTGCAGGGGAGGGCAGTTAGGGGCAACCAGGCTGGCAAGGGAGGGCAGTTAGGGGTGACCAGGCCAGTAGGGGAGGACATTTAGGGGTGACCAGGCTGGCAAGGGAGGGCAGTTAGGGGCAACCAGGCTGGCAGGGGAAGACAGTTAGGAGTGACCAGGCCAGCAGGAGAGGACATTTAGGGGCAATCTGGCCAGCAGGGGAGCAGTTAGGTATTCATCAGGCTGGCAGGGGAATGGTTAGGGGGTGATCAGGTTGGCAGGGAGAAGCAGTTAGGGGGAATCAGGCAGGCAGGCAGGTGAGCAATTAGGACTGGATTGTGAGAGGGCAGTCAGACATCTCTTGAGGGGTCCCAGATTGGAGAGGGTGCAGGCTGGGCTGAGGGAAACCACCCCCCTCGTGCATGAATTTCATGCACCAGGCCTCTAGTCTTATTATAATCCACCTGAGGTTACACAGAGAAAATCTCTTGTATAACAAACATATGTAAAAGTCTAGGCCAATGATCCATTTCAAGGAATGTTAAATAAACCAAATTCTAGTCTAACCAAAGAACTTAGACAGTCACTTGGAGCTTTCTGCTACCTCAGGTGTACCTAAATATTCAGAAAAGTTTCCACCTGGAATTTCAGGCATAATTAAAGCTTTTAATAAGTCTTCTCCTCCTTGACTATATCTGTATTGGTTAGCAATTAATGACTTGGCTTTTGACCAATATAGGAAAAAAAATACTTATTTCTCTTGTGATGATGTGTCATTTTCCAGAGCTCAGATGCCAATGGGAATTGACCCTGAGTATCATAAGCAATAAATTTTTGTACAGATAAAATCCTTTTTAGTGGAGAAGCATTTTCCATTAGGAAATTCCTCCTAATAAGAAAAAAACTAGAAAGAACTCTTTCTTTTTATCAGGAAAATAGCCCTGTGATTAACCCTCATTCCAGGCTCTATCATGGTGACATCTCTGTGGTACCACCAGCTCACCAAAGTGGTGACAGAAGCCATGGGATTGACCAGTGGTGGTGAGGAGTTGTGCCCCAAATGCCTCCAAGTTTCCACGGCCACCCCAAAGCTGTAGTCAGCCTCACAGGAGGTCTGCCTGACCTCATCGCCACAGAGCAAGACAGAGTTCTGTAGAACATTCTTTTTCAACCTCTTTAAAAAGACCAAGCAAGAACATATTAAGAATTATATATTGGTTTACAGGAAATTTAACCTCTCAAAATTTGGGAATTATCTAATGATATGGTCACTCACTGTGACTGTGGCTGTATAAAAACAATAATGTCTACAAAAGATGAAGGACAGCTATGAATTGTTACTATAATACTCAGGACTAATGATAAGATGATTAAAGCCACACATTGGTCTACACAAAGCGACAATTTTCTTCCAAAAAAAAAAAAAAAAGAGAGAGAGAGAGAGAGAGAGAGAGAGTTGATACGTGTCATTAGCCAGTGAGGCATTTATTTTCAAACTAAACCCAATTAAGAAGCTGTGCTGCTGGCCATGACTCCTACAGAAACTAATATGCACTTCTCCTCGGTGTCTCTGACTGGCCTGTGAGAGTGCACAGGGTAGTTGAACTGCATTTCATACCAAGCAGCTCTGCAGAGCAAGGTCGGGCCCACGCTCCCCGCGTGGCTTGGTCTGCCCTTGTTGTCCGGACCTGCCCAGGGTTTCGTCAGCATCACCTCTGACTCACACTTAGCAGTCAATAGCAAGATGGAGTCGTCAACGATGAGGACCTGGAGGAGGGCCAGCCTGTTGGTACTAAAGCAATGCCTGCCACAACACAGCTCGCTGGGCCAGACGTTTATGGGAAATGGCTGACAGCTGGATAAACAAGCAGCTCCTTTTTTGGTGGGCCGCAGAGAAAGCAGGGAGAAAGAAGTCTTTAGGTATATGCTTCAGATAGCTCTGTGTTGCTGTAGGCTGCTAGGAAGCAGCAACAGCATTGGATAAGGACACCAACATGGCACCTCTGGAGACAGGATGGCTCTCCACCATCAAAGGCAACAGCAAGGAGAAAAAGGCAAAATGGCAAATCGTGTTGGCCCACAGAGCAAGCGGGAGGAAAGGCTTATGCGGAGCATGGCAAGGGCTAAAGGCCTTCAGTTACCTGCAGTTGCACTCGGACATGGTAGGAAGCACTGTGCTTGGGGCTCTTCCTCACCACCAAACCCTGCTATGCACTGACCCACATCAGCAAGAAAAGAGTCTTCGTCAGGAACCAAAAGACTCAAAACAGAGAGAAGCTCAAGGTAGAAGTCTCATGGTAGGGCAACATCGGCCAGGGCTGTATTAGTAGGTGATCAGGTGTGTGTGTGTGTGTGTGTGTGTGTGTGTGTGTGTACATGCAGACCTGTGTGTGTGTGTGTGTGTGTGTGTGTGTGTGTGTGTGTGTACATGCAGACCTGCTTTCCCTTGCTTGCATGCCTGAGAGTGAGTCATTTGTTGAACTTGGTCTAGGTTTTAAGGCAGTTTGGACATCTGGGACATAGTTAGCACAGATAAATTTAATGTAGCATCAGGAAGAATTACTCTTTCCTCTACGTGACTTCTCAGAAGAGCAGCATGGACTTGGTATGGCGAATGGCAGTCAGCTGACATAAGCAGCTACTCTGGGCACAAATGCCCTTGTTCCAGGAAAACAAGAAGCCTGAACACAAATCAGGAAAGTGAACCCTACAAACATAATCTTGATTTATGGCTGCGAGACAATGCTGCTTTTTCTTGGACCTTAAGTTCTGCACACTGTGACTCACAGGAGGGCGAGTGAGGAGAAGGCGATCAGTGACAGGAGTAAAAATTACAACCCACTATGCCTGCCCCTGTGTGCCCAACTCACTGTCAGGCCTAATCCTGCAACATGTGGGAAGCCAACATAGACAGACCGAATAGTAGGGGATTAAACTAAAGAAATTACTAGTAAAAAGTTTTTCAGAGAAAGAAAATTATTATTTTTTTTAAGTATGAGTGAAATAGGAAAAGTTTTTGTTGTTAATTGAAAAGCTCTGCAAGTATTTACTTATTGAGGAAAATCAGGCAGTCTGGTACACAGCTCTGGCACCCTCGTAGTGATCTCGATCCCTTTCCATGAAGGACTAACACTTTAAACCCGAGGACCTAGGGTAATTTCTTAACAGAAGCTCTTATGTTTTGGGGTTTGTCTGAATTGGACCCATAGGATTGGAAAAGGGTGAAAAACATTGGCTCAACCGCAATTGTCAAGATTATTTTCTTAGATATAGTGAGTCTGCAAAGCGCTTCCGAGTAAAAGAAAATGAGAGGCTTGGGTCTAAAAACAGGCTTCCAAAAGTAGAAATAGGACACAGGAAGTGGAGAGTTGAAAAAAACATACTAGCCAGACTAAGGAGTACTCGAGAGAGAGGGATACAGACTCTGAGGCAGAGTCTCCAAGGACAGCTGAGGGAGGGAGGACCCTGGCTTTGTGGCTTTGTGGCTTCATTTCAGTTAGTGCCTCACAATTCATTTAGCATCGAGTGAGACAGGGTGCCCACGTGTTCTCACCTGCTCTCCCAAGAATGGGGAGGACTCTACCCAGACTTCTCTCACCACTGTATCAGACGTCTATGAGATGGAGGAGGCAGAGGTGGGAGGATTTACAGAGGGGATGTGCGATTAATTACCGGAACTCCAACTGATGAAACAGACTGGCCATGAGGAACTTTTCAGTTGAGTTTGACAATCGTCAGGCTCTGAACTGGCTCTAGGGATGCTCAGATTAATAAACATGGTTCCTGCCATTAAAGGGATTCACCATCGAAAAAGGAGACAGATGAATGAACCGAACATGATGACTCAATATGGAGTGGGACACAAGGAAGAACCAGGGCTGTGGGCCAAGAAAAGGGGCACCTCACCCAAAGAGGAAGGTCCCACAGAACAGATCACTACAGCCCTGTGCAGCTTGGCTGGCACCAAGGATTCTGCCACCTCCTGTAGTCTCAGGTCTCTCTTTCTCTTCTCACAGCTCCTACTCTCAGTCTCTCCAATACTGTACATACTGCTTTTCAGCTCTGCTGTACCCTGAAGCAACTGGCTGAGCTCTTTTCTTTTACTGCCAAAGCGTCGCCTACATCTTCCTACATCTCCTTTCCACCCTTTCATTCTGTACTTACCTCTGACATCAAGAACTCACCCACACCACTTTATAGTAATGTCCCTCTTGGAGGAGAACACACCAGTGACCTCCTTATGGACAAATCCAATGGCCCTCATTGACCTGACGCCAAGCTGAGCCTACTCTGGCAACCCCTTACCCAATGAAACTCTCCCCTCCTGCAGCCTCCCTGGCCTCGCTGCCCTTTCTCTTCCCACGTTTCCCTGTTGCATCATCAGCACCAATTCTCTTTCCATAAGAGCAGGTGTGCTCCCCAGCCTTAGGGTGCTCACCTGCACCCAGAGTTCCAACTCTTCTCCGTGCTGACAATACCCATATGTGCACTCTAGTTCTGATCCTTCACTCTATCCCTCATCCAGAATTTCCAGCTGTATTCCAATCAGGTCTACATCCATGCTCCTCCGTGGCTGCAAGTTCCAGCAGGAGAAGGGAGGAAGGGAGGAGGTCCCAGGTGACCACAGAGGGCCATACTATGTCACTTCTGCTGTTCCTTCCTGACTCTGGTTCCTGGTACATTGCTGTCTTCCAAGAAGCAGACAATTTAGGGTCCCCAAGGAGTCTCTTCGCCTAGGGGTGGTATTGTCTTACACCCCTCCATTCTCTGTTCAGGCCTCATTTTCCTTCTTGGTGAAGTAGAATCATGGTAACACTGCTCTGCCTTGTAAGTTGAATGACATCAGGACTGACATATGAAGTGATTTATACCTCAGCCTTTTCCTGTGATCTTTAGCCCCAAAACAACAGTAGCAACAACAACAATAGCACTTCCTATATGCCAGGCCCTGTGCTATATTAAGTACCACTTATATATTATCTTCCTGAATCTTCTCAGAAACCTTCTAAGGCAGAAAACATTTCGCAGAGGAGGAGATGGAGGCTTAGGGAGGTGGAAGTAACTGGCTCAAGGACATCAAAGTGAACATGCACTTCATTGCACTTCACTACACAGCCTCTCGTGTCTACTGGATTCGATTAGAGAGGGCTCAAGTTGGTTCACACCTACAAATAATTGACTGCCTGCTGCATGCTAAGCATTGTGAGATATAAAGGTTTAAAAAGATCAAGTCCATGATATCAAGGAGCTTACAGTCTAGAGGGAAAGCACCAAGATGATGGCGAAGCCTGGGAAGTGATAGGGGCCCTTCAGAAGAAAGGGTTATATTTGCACAAAGCCCACCCACTTCTCCAGGTCCCTGCCCTTGAAGAAGATCCCAGCTGCCTGAGTTTTGCCTCTGTGATGTTTCAGATTTAGCTTCCCCTCTTCTTTGATCAGGCTCCTCTGTCTTTCTGAAGCTCACACTATACATATAATTTCCATTCAAATTCAAAATCTTTCCGATTATTGTAGTGAATGCAATGTTATTCAAGGATTTTTTTTTTTTTCCTGAAAGAGCACCTATCTGACATGCATTTTTAATTTTATGTGCAATATGCAAATGTCATCACTGTAGTTGTTAACCGCAGTGCAGGATTGCAATTAACTATGGAGCTGTGCATTTTAGTTATATGGTAATGCTAATGAGATTTTCATAAAGCAAGTCCAATTACCAGCCCTATTTTTTAACTGCAAGAGCTAGTGCAAAGCAAAGGTGTTGACTTCTTTTGGAATAAATTATCCTTTGTCCTTGGCTCCTTCATCATATTCAATCATCCTAAAAAGTAACTCCTGCTACTTTGAATATTTTACCCTGCCTTGCTCTACTGTACAATATTAATGGAGACTGTGGGCAAGATTGTTTAGAAACCAATTTACCCTGCACAGTCAGTGGGAAAACTTCCTCCCAATGTCACTGCTCCAGCAGAGGAGTGGAGAGAGCTTTGAATAGTCAGAGTAAACAGGACCTGGAGGAGACTGAAGACTCTGACAGAGAGTTAGCAAAAATAAACCACCAGGGAGCACACGCACGGGGTTACCTTGAAGTGAGGAAGCCGCACGCTGTGAGTGGGGACTTAAACTCAGATTTACGACCAGATGTGTCCCAGGTTGAGAAGAACTATCTTGGAAGGATAGTCATTCATTCATTCAGAGCACAGCTGTGGGGCCTCTGTGAGCCAAACACTGAACTAGGCACTGAGGGTTCAAATACACATCAGATGGGCAGGGGAGGGAGACACAGGGGTTAGACATGAAGGTCGATTTCTAGGCTGTATTTCTCTATTAATGAATTCTGTTACAACAAAACAAAAAAAACAAAAAAAAAAAGAAAGAATTTGTGAATTTGGTCAATGAATGAATAAATAAGCATAGTGCCTATCTTCACTGAGCTTATAGTCAAATAGAAGGATACAAACATAAAAATAATGTTGTAATAAAGTTTGACACACATTATGGTAGTTTTCAGAGGGGATAAAATGAAGGGAAAGGTTTGGAGAAGGGAGGTGAAGGGGAACAAGAAGCTTCACATGGACAGGGAGATTCCTGAGTTGAGCCTTGAAGCTGAGTGGGTATTTGCTAGATGGGCGAGGTGGGGGCGAGGGGTCAGTCCAGAAAGAGCAACAGAAATAAAGCGCAGAGATATGAAACAGCCCGGGTTATGCAAGTAATTCATGGTAAGTGGAGGCAGAGACTGTGAGTGGGCCAGAGGTGAACATGATGTTTGAATGGGGCCACTGAGGGGTTTTAAGCTGGAGTGTGAACACAGGTTTGCCTTTCAGAAGTGCCACTTCAGCAGCAAAGTGAAAGATGTGGGTGGGGATGGGTGGGGTAAATCACTTACTCATATTTTTTCTTTTCTTTTTGTTTGTTAATCCTCCCCTAGGATTTTTAGAGAGAATGGAAGGGAGGAAAGGAGAGTGTGTGAGAGAGGAACATCAATGTGAAAGAGACACATCGATTGGTTGCCACCTGCAGGAGTCCCAATCAGGGCCAGGGGTTGAACCTGAAACCCAGGAATGGAACCAGTGACCTTGACCAGGAATAGAACCAGTGACCTTGACCAGGAATGGAACCAGTGACCTTTCAGTGCACAGGCCAATGTTCTAATCACTTAGCAACACTGGTCAAGGCTCACATTTCTTTTTATGCAAGGACCTTTCCTTTGTTCAATTCAGACCCTGAACAAATGATCAGATTATATATAGTTTCCTAAAGAGGAATGTTTTCTCTGCCCCTGTGGAAGGCTGTAAACTATACATCCTCTTCTTAGTTTTCATCTAAATCAGAGAGCAGAAGGGAAAAACAGGAGATAAGCAGGAAAGCTTGTAGTCTGAGTATCTTTCCTGCTCTGGGTCAACTTCTAAACAAAGTAAAGGAGCATAGAAACAGGAGCACAAGAGAAGAGACAGAGAGCAATCAAGGAAGCGAGAACGATACAAATATTACCAAAAACTGAGTAGACTTATGTATGGGTAATAGGGCTACCTTTTCTTCTTTCATACCCAACCCTACCCCTAACCCCTATTATCTCCATCAGGAAAGGAAAACCAGGAACTGGAACAGACAATGGGACATAAGAGTCTTCCAGCATTGTGCATGTGGAAATGGGCCCTGTAATATATATTATTGTTGGGAAGGAGAGAGAAGTACTTTTAGAGTAATTTCAGCATAGCAAAATTTTAAGAACATCCTAAGAGTGTGGGTTTTAGAATATGGGAGCAGATTTGTATGGTACTTATTTGTTAAAAATGGAAATGGGCCGAAACCGGTTTGGCTCAATGGATAGAGTGTCGGCTTGGGGACTGAAAGGTCCTGGGTTCGATTCTGGTCAAGGGCATGTACCTTGGTTGCGGGCATATCCCCAGTGGGGGGTGTGCAAGAGGCAGCTGATCGATGACTCTCTCTCATCGATGTTTCTAACTTTCTATCTCTCTCCCTTCCTCTCTGTACAAAATCAATAATATATATATATATATATATATATATATATATATATATATATATATATATATATTTAAATGGAAATGGTTTGAAGAAGATAAACATAGTTTGGTCTCACCTCTCCATACCATGGACATCCTTCTTACAATGCAGCTTCAAGAATTCTAGTGATCCCATCCCTAATCCAGGCATCTGGATGGAGGAAGGAACCACAAAAATAGGGCAAATGACATGTACCCATTCTCTTTTCAAGAAGCTTCCTAAATATTTCTATACCACAATCCCACTTGCATCTCATTGACCAGAACTTTGTCACATTTGGATTGGCCTCCAGTGAAAGAAGTTCCATGCCACTATAGCAAGACTGAAAGATTAAACCTCTCAATACACAGACAAGTAAATGTCGGGGCGGGGAGAGGTCGGGGGGGATGTTTCAAGTGTTTCTATCAGATGTCTTCCATATTCATGGTGAAGAATGCAGTGAAGTTATCTGCTGAGAGTGAAGAGTGAATGGGGTAGGAATTAAAGACAAAGAAGAAATTTGAAGAGCAAACAGTGGGGTTCATCCAGCATTGGGGTTTTGCTAGATAACATCAATGAAAGGACCATGGGTCAAGAATATTTAGAAAATGGGCATTATATTCTGGACAGGAGGAAACTCAACACAAGAGTGGCAGCTGGACAGGCAGAAGTGAGAGAGGAGGAGTGGAGCGAGTGTGCTGGGAAGACGTAGGACGTGGTCACAGGGGCAGTTTCCTGCAGCTGTTGTTTCAGAGAAGGAGCCGTTTCAGGTGAAATCCAGGCCCAGGGTGCAGCTGTGGGAACGGTCACTGGGAGATGAGGAGGACAAAGAACCGAATGGTCAGTGGTTAGATGATCCACAAAGAAAAACTATGAGACAAATGCCAAAGTCCATGCCTGAGGAGGAGTGAGCAGAAAACCAAAAGAGAAGGGCATGATGGGAAGGCAAAGAGTGTCTCAATGAGCAGCCTTAAAGGAGCAGGGCTCCTGAGGCAAATATTGATAGTTCCTAACCTTTAGTTCCCCTCACCCTCTTTTCTTTTTTTTCCTTCTTCTTCCTGACAGAGCATTCCTCCCCCATAGAGGCCACATATCAGTACATGAGTTCATGACCCAACTCCAGGGCCGGGTGGCATGCTATGTATTTAATGTTTGCATCCCATCAAAATTCATAGTTTAAACTGCTAACTCCCTGATGCGATGGTTTGAGGAAGTAACCTTTGGGAAGTAACTGGGTCATGAAAGTGAAACCAGGAAGTGGCCTTACCAAACACCAGGTCTGTTGTGCCTCGATCTTGGACTCCCCAGCCTCCAGGGCTGTGAGAAATACATGTTTGTGGTTTAAGCCATCCAGTCTATGGTATTCTGTTATAACAGCCTACACAGACTAAGACATCAGCTTCTGGGGAAGAAATTCTAGATGAGGAGAAGTGTCCTTTCTACCTGTGGACATTTCAGCAAGCTGAACAATGGCCCACAGAGTTACCAGGCAGTAACTCCTGGAATTTACCGTATAACTGTTACCTTGTATGGGAAAAGAGTCTCTGCAGATGTGATTAAGTTTAGGATCCAGAGATGGGGAGATTATCCTGGTGGGCCCCAAATGCAATTGCAAGTGTCCTAAGTGTCTCTCAGAAGAGAAGGGCAGAGGAAATTTGATATACACTAAAGAGAAATACATACAGAGGAGAAGGCCTTGAGAAGATTGAGGCAGAGATTGAGGCAGTGATGTAGCCACAAGACAAGAAATGTTGGCAGACACCAGAAGCTGGAAGAGGCAGGGAACAGATTCTCCCCTGGAGCTTATAGAGGGGGTTTGGCCCTGCTGACACCTTGATTTCAGCTTAGTGTATTGATTTCAGAACTCTGGACACCAATTATGGAGAGAATACATTTCCATTGCTTTAAGCCCCCAAGCTTGTGGTAATTTGTTACAGCAGTAATAGAAAACTAATACTGACACAGCTGTGAAGGATGTGGTGTCTGGAGTTGCTGCAGCCATTTTGTGACCATGAAGGAAATATGGAAAGAGCTTCTGAATTAGCCAGTTATCACTCAAGCTTTTGACCTCTCAGAATGTTAGATCATACATATTCTTGAGAGCTTGTTTGGAGGTTCTAGCAGGGGAGCGCAGCTACTCGTATACCCTTGACCAAAGACCAATCCTCTCCTCTTGGGGGAAAGTTGTCCTCTTCGACCGAGCGCCCAGCTTCGGGAGGGACGCACATGGATCGGTGAGGGAGGAGGGGGACACCCGCCTAGCCAGCCAGATCAGCCGAATCAACCCTGGCGATCAATGGGGTGACAGATGTCGCAGCCAGATCGCCCTCACATCCAGATCATACATGTTCTTATTGTTTATGTCTCTTCTAGTAGGAGATTCTGTAACCAAAGGCATACTGATCGCCACAGGCCCACCCAAAAGAATGCGGCGGTCATGGTTCGGACATGGAGCGGGTAGAGAAAGGACTTGTCCCACTTGTCTAGCCTGAGAATAGGATATAAAATGTGGGGGATGAACAGCCCCCATGTGAGTGGGGAGCAGAACAGATGGCTCAGGGCAGAGACACAAGGTAAAGAAAATATTCAAGGAAGAGATTTTAAGAATAGGGGTATTTATTCATTACACCACAGGCTTTCCGGAGGATAGTCAAGGTCTTTAGGAAGAAGGGGAGCCGTGGGAGCTGTTCTTCGGAAAAGATGATGTGAATCGGCACAGAGCACTGTTGTGATAAGATTTTGTAGTGTATGTAGATGGAGTGAGGAAGAGGGAGAGACTCACGCTTTGGATTGTGACCAAAGAAAATAGGTTTAAAGCTTGGTGCATTTAACCAGCCCCAGGGCTGCCAAGAAAACATGTTCCTACCAATGCTGGGGCCAAAGCGGCTTTTAAACTTTGGTGCCATAAGATTCATCTGTGCCATTTGTTAAACATGTTAACCATTCCTGGGCCGCGACACTCAGTAGGCCCAGAAATCGGTGCTGATAACAAGCACCCCAACTGATTCAACTACAGCTGATCCAGACCACATTTGAAGCACACTGTCCAGGACAGTGACTTTCAAATGTTTTTTTAATTAAAATCTATACTAAGAAATACATGTTATAGCACAATGCGTACACACACACATGCACGCAGACACACATGCATACACAAGGTAGGTTAGACAACCGGGCTTCACACAGAGGATGTTTATTTTTCATTCACACAAAGCCCAAAGCTAATGACTCTGGTCAGGTGGCTCGGTGGGTGGCCCTCCCCCAGTGACGGTGCAGGGACCCAGGCTGCATCCACAATGTGGCTCTGACACCTTGTGGCTTCGGTGCTGCCCTGGTGCCATCCTGCTGCCACGTGGAAGGACGGAGCGGAGGAGCCTGTGCGGAGAGTTTTAGTCGCTGTTCCTGAAAGTGGAATTTTCCCTCTGACATCTTCCGCAGCCAGGTCTAGCCACGTGGCTGGTTGTAAGGGAGGCCGGGGAGTGCAGAGGAGCCTCTGCTCTGTCTCTGTCAGCACTGCCAGATGCTCCACTCTAGATAGAGATGGTGTGTTTAACCCAACCAAAGCCTCAAAAATCTTACAACACCTTTTGAAATTTTTCTATTTTGTCCCATCCCATTCCATCCGCTTTACTTTTTGAAATGCCAGTTTCCACATCTAACTTGATTTTATGTTCTACTACACAATCTGGTTCGAAAAACACCACCCTGAGGCACACTGGCATTTGTCCAAAGGTGTGTTTCCTTGTGATGCCTCTTCCTCATCCCCAGGGAGGCACTCAGTATGTGCTCCTCATTGCTGCTCTTAGGATTGTGGTGATGAAGAGGAGGAAACAGAGAAAAGCTATGAGAGCTCTTCCCTTCCTACCTCCCCCCCCCCCTCCAACAGCTGCAATGTTTGCAATTAAAAAAGAGTAAAATGGCCTCCTTTCGGTATTTTGGTTTAAGACTCTAGAATTGAAACTTGCAACTGGAGTAAGACGCAGGAGGTGGAAGCGCTGGAGGGAGACTGTATATAAATTAAGGGCAGGATGTAGCATACAGAGATGTTCAGTTTGCTTACGGTATGGCTGACTTTTGCCCTGCCCTTGCCCAAGCCAAGATTCACCAGACCTCCTAACTTCCACCAGGATGGAAACTCGGAGCTGAGAGGTTTCCACAGAGGTTGCTTGCCCTTTCCAAGGAGACTTACTAAACGGTTGGTTCTTAGATTAATGACCTTCAGTTGTATTCCTGAAGCTCCAGGTGCAAAAAGGAGCTGGGAGGTGAGGAGAGGCTTCTCTCACTCCTGCTCCTCCCGACCTCCTGACCTCTTCCCGCTCTTCCTGCATCTCAGGCATGGTTTGAAAAAGGACCAGAGAGAAGGGGAAGGGAAAAGAGGAGTAGGAAAAGGCATGGGGATGGAAAATGGAAGGGAGAGGAGTAAGAGAGAGAAATCAGGAAAGCACCCCACAGCAATTTTTTACCAAATGAAGAGAAGGAAAATTAAATTGCTCTTGACTAAAATACATTATTAAAGTATAAGTGTCCCTTGCTCGTCTTCCCACCGGAAGCATGGATTTAGGAGAAAACAACTAGAGGATGCAGAAAATGTCCAAGGTCGCAGACTCAGAAAGGACACGGGATTGAGTGTCATGACAAGTGAACACCACCCAAGGAAAATGCTGACTGCCATTCAAGAATCACAGAATAAAGAGCGCTCAATTTAGACAAGTGAGTATGTGGATCTTTGGTGGAAAATTAGGAAGAATCAGCTATTGGGGAAGTCAGCAAGGGCTGCTAAACCCAATGGAGACCAGCTGCTCTCAGCCGGCCTTCCCCTCTCAGAGTGTGTGGAGGTGAGACCAGAGTTCAGCTTCTATTTTTAATGCAGAGCCTGGAGATAAGAGTTAAACATAAAGCAGATTAAGACTTCCCTTAAATCTCCTCCACAAAAGAAAAACTGGAATTAATCTGCAGGGGCCCCTCTATGGATAGCTCAATACCATCATTTTCTAAGAATAAAATTAGAAGCGGAAAAGTGCGCCCTTATCCTTTTGACATCCAAGAATTATTGCCATCAAAGTACTACAGCCCATGAAATTACTTCCCAGGTTACACTCATTAGATTGAGCATTTTCATTCCGAAGACCTTTCTCTTCTAATGGAAACGAAAAGAAAGAAAAGAAAATCCCCTCACTTCATAAGGCAACCGTCCCCATAAAGCAGCCCATTAATAGGATGCTAATGTGTGTGGAAGTCATTACAAAATCACAAACGCAGAACTGAGAAGCAGATTTCAGACATCGGTAGGCCTGGGCTTGCTGAGGAATTTTGGGCCAGGAGAGTGTGGAGTGCAAGTGGTGCATTATAACCTGTATCCTTGCTCACTGCAGCTAAAGAGGCACTCAGTCACAGCCTGTGACTTAAAACAAAACACACACACAACTTTTAATCACATTACATACTATCACCTTTATGGGTTAGACATTAAACAGCAAGCTAGCCGGGCCTCAGGGGCCTCTGTCACTGGATGCATTAACCAGATAACTGGGCGGTGGCAGAGCAGAGATTAAGAGCACAGGCTCTGGAGCAGTCAGCCTGGGTTCTAACCCAAGCCCCACCAATTACTCACTGTGTGACCTTGGGCAAAGTGCTTAATCTCTCTGTGCCTGGATTTCCACTCATGTAAAAGGAAGATAATAATTGTCCATGCCTCGAGTAAGGATTAATTGCGGCAATGTATGCAAAGCGCTAAATCAGTCCCTGGCATTACTGTGAGTGTTCAAGAGCACTGGGTGGGTATTAGCATTATGGTGTGTGTGAGAGGAATGAATCTGGGATGGCAGCGCACGCTGGTGGCTTAGTGCAAAGTGGCTTAGGTGGACAGTCCTCAGGACATCCCAGGCCTCGTCCTGCAGAGGGAAAACCAGTCACATTTTTCGTTGTTCTTCTGTGTATCTGAAGTCATTCCCACGCACTGAGCCTCGCAGTGTGGGTGATGCCTCAGTGTGCAGGTTTAGATCATCCCAGCAAGTCATGGCCTTTCTCTGCACAGCTCCATGTGCGTGGCGCTCTCAG
Organism: Pipistrellus hanaki; assembly: GCF_964339955.1. Lineage (NCBI taxonomy): Eukaryota > Metazoa > Chordata > Mammalia > Chiroptera > Vespertilionidae > Pipistrellus > Pipistrellus hanaki. The sequence continues at coordinate 38,782,849 of NC_140507.1, read as the reverse complement.
GGACTAAGAAGAATTAGAAGACAAAGCTCTTTCCACAGCATATCTAAAGACATTCGTACACCTAGGAGACTCCTCTTTATAGGATCCAATGTAAGAGGGAACTGCATATTCGAGGAGCAGCTAAGATGAAAACATGAGCAAGAACCAATGCCAGTCTTCAAATTCACAGTGAGCAGAGGGACAGAATCAGAACAAGATACAGGCTAAGTGAATTCCTGCTATCAAAGCAGCACAAACTGACTGTTATGGAGTCTCCACAGAGGCAACACCAAGCAAGGCACATGCTAGTGGATTCTGAAGTGTGTTCTCTTGGTGATCAGAGAGCAGCACAGCACAGGATTGGTTCACAAATACTTACAGGGCATCCACCATTTGCCAGATACTATTCCAGGTCCTGGGACAAGTCCCTGCCCTGTGAGCAAATAGACAATAAACAAACAAGCCCCAAAGTATGTCCATATACATACTTACACACACACGCACACACACACACACACACACACACACACACACATACACACATCAGGGGTATTGTTATAAAGAAAAGTAAAGAAGGTAAGGGGTTAAGGAGGGACAGAGGAAGGAGGTGCCATGTGACAAGTTGCTAATTATGAGGTAAAGGCAAAAACTGCAAGAGAAGTCAGAGAAGGTGACAAGTGAATCTGAACCGACAGCATTGTGGGAACATTTGTGACCTAGGTAGAGAGAGTAGAGTCTGGCCCAAGAGGCAGGTGCCAGTGAGGAGAAGTGGACACTGGCAGGCACGGTGGGTGAGGGTCATTTTTTTTTTTTTTTTATCACAGGGATCATCTGAATCTGCTTCCCCCATACTTGGAGGGCAGGGAGAAACGGGAAAAAAAGACAGACCACTGCAGACTGGTAGGCGGCAGGTTCCCTGAGCAAGAGAACTTACATGCAAGGCTTGCCTTGGGCAGCAGCAAAACAAGTAGTTTCCACACCCGCCTGCCAAATCTGAAAAGTTTATACAAGGGCCTTTTCAGCCCTTATCCTGGGCCCGTCACGTAGCTAAGTCCAGATAGCCTCATCATTGCATTCCTACCTCAAAGCTGTGTCCTTGGGCAGTTTCTATGTAGGGAAGGCCACCACAGTGTACATTCCAAGCTCAGGGAGGAGCCTCCAATCGCTCAGGCCTGGCTCTCGGGTCAAATCTGCAGTCACACCTTCTTCGTGACCTTCCTCATCGAGGCGACCAAGGGATCTGATGCCAGAGGCGCTGGGCCTGGTGCGGACCCACACAGGCTGTGAGGTGTACATGTCGAGTGCTACCGTTTTCATTTCAGCTGGTGGACAGGGACCAGGGCCTTGGGGCTGTGGGCACCCCAGGTGACATCAGAACACCTTCTCTTCTCGCTGTGCCCCCTGCTCGGCATAAAGAGCCTCCGAATGTGCATGTCTCCGTGCGGCAGAGAAAAGGCCCCCTGCAGCCCCCTGTCGGCCCCCCTCTGTGCTGGCGGTGCTCCCGGCGCCAGCTCGTGCTTGTCCGGTGTATTGGGTTGGGGGCCACCAGGCCGCACAGGAAAGAGGGAGGGTGCCTGAAGGAGAGGACGCTGGGCTGGGGAAACGCCACCGCCAGCAGGGCTGTCGCTCCACGTCTGGGCCTTAGCTCCACTGCCTCTTCCTCCAGCGGTCACATCCCTGCGGCCAGGGCGCTCACCTCAGCATCCTTCCCACCCTCTGAGGTTCGCGGCCTCAGATGCCTGTGGATCAAGCGACCATGTACTAGTAAGTGAGCCTTTAAAAAATACACGGCATATAAGTATGAATGTGACTTAGAGAGTTTAAGGAGGGCCCTTCACACCTTGAGCTATTTGGGGTTCTCAGAGGCCTTTTCTAAGAGCTGTGTCTTATCTCTGTGGGTTGGCTTGGCTGAAATTCTAAAGGACAACACAGAATATTCTGTATGAAGTATATGTAATTCCTTCTCCCAAAATCCAAAGGCCAGGCATCCTGGGAGTTTGCTTGGCTTGCAAACTCGAAGGAGGAGGTCTGATTTATAGTATGTGTAAGATATGTCATTTTTAAATAATAATAATAATAATAATTATTATTATTATTATTATTATTATTATTAATTACTAGAGTCCCAGTGCATGAAATTTGTGCACTGGAGTGGGGGCTGTCTCTCAGCCCAGCCTGCACCCTCTCCAATCTGGGACTCCTCAAGGGATGTCTAACTGCTGGTTTAGGCCTGATCCCTGCAGTCAGACATCCCTCTCACAATCCAGGACTGCTGGCTCCTAAACCACTAGCCTGCCTGCCTGCCTGCCTGATTGCCCCTAACCGCTTCTGCCTGCCAGCCTGATCACCCCCTAACTGCTCCTCTGCCAGCCTTATTGACACCTAACTGTTCTCCTGCCAGCACAATCGCCCCCAACTGCCCTCCCCTGTAGGCCTGATCTCACCCCCAACTGCCCTCCTCTGATCTTGTGACGAAGTGGGGGTGGCCATCTTGTGATGACACGAGGGCAAGATGCCACCTAGGCTTTTATTAGTATAGATTGTAACCAGATCAGCCTAAAAGTTGGTATCTCTGATGCTCAGACTCTCCAATGAGTATCTCCCTTGGAAGCTACTCATTTAACTTTAGTAACCAACGCATTCTATATCCCATTAATATAAAACTGTTTAGAGGTTTTTTTACTCACTTATACATATTTTTCAATATGTATATTGAGCACCCAATATATGCTAAGTACAACACTACCTGCTAGGGATTCAAAGGAGGGCAAGCCAGATGAAAGTAGAGACCATGCTTTTTCTGGTTTTGTAAATGGGTTTCTCTAACTCCTGCGGAGAAATCCTGCCTCTGGCAACACTGCGAGCATTCTGCCGTTGTGAGTTCTCTTTCAGGCACTGCACCCTATTTCAGCAATCAGGTTAGTCATTAATTACAGAGCAGGGAAACGTTCTGTGGAGCAACATCTTCAAGATGTTCTAAAACATTTGTAAAACCAGAATATAAGGTGAAAATTGTGAATAAGCAAAAGTAGCTCTGAAATTCCCTCAGGAAGGAACCATGCTGGAAACCAATACACACCATGTCTGAATAAATCTAACACAGCCAATGTTTCCTCTGGCTTTGGCTACAGACTAAATTAAATGGCTGGCTTGCATTCAAGGGCAGTAGTATTGATAAAACTGCATCTTTAAAACACTAGAATTGCATGCAGCACCTGATAAACTGGGACAGAGCAAGAGAACAGCAGACCAAATGTGTTGACTATTTTGAAATAGTAACTGATGAGTTACATTCACTTCTAAGGGCAACACAGCTCCAGCCACCGAGTCAAAGGCATGCATTGTACCAAGTGCCCGTGGGGATGTGTCTCAAAGCAGCTTCACCATCCTCACACTTTGTTTTAGTACTTAGTCTCTGGGGTCCATATCTGGGCAAGGCAGGATACTTCCCTTCATCATCCTTCCGCCCTTCTGCTCAGAGGAAGAACTGCCTACCGGAAATGGGGGCTTGAGAGCTAAATTATGCTCAGTTATGGACAAACAAAACTACACTTCTACTCACATGAATAGTCTATACATTGTAAGTCTGCTACACATGTCTCCAGGGTACACTATCAAAGATATGCCTCCAGTGTCTGAAATGGCAGGCACCAGCACAATTAAAGTGGTCCTATGCCACTGAAAAAAGAGATAGAGGAAGATGTAAGGAGATGGAAGAACATACCATGTTCATGGATCGGTAGGATCAACATCATCAAAATGTCCATACTTCCTAAAGCAATCTATAGGTTCAGTGCACTCCCCATTAAACTACCAACGACATATTTCACCGATCTAGAAAGAACTCTCCAAAAGTTCATTTGGAACAATAAAAGACCCCGAATAGCCACAGCAATCCTGAGAAAGAAGAGTAAAGTAGGAGGGATCTCAATACCAGACTTCAAACTATATTACAAAGCCACTGTTCTCAAAACAGCCTGGTACTGGCACAAGAACAGACATATAGATCAATGGAATCAAATCGAGAACCCAGATATCAACCCAAATCACTATGCTCAATTAATATTTGACAAAGGAGGCACGAATATACAATGGAGTCAAGACAGTTTCATCAATAAATGGTGTTGGGAAAATTGGACAGACACATGCAAAAGAATGAAACTAGATCACCAACTTACACCATTCACAAAAATAAACTCAAAATGGATACAGGACTTAAACATCAGACGGGAAACCATAAAAATACTAGAAGCATCCACAGGCAGCAAAATCTCAGACGTATGCCAAAAGAACTTCTTCACTGATACTACCCCTAGGGCAATGGAAGCTAAAGAGAAAATAAACAAATGGGACTACATCAAAATAAAAAGCTTTTTTACAGCAAAAGAAACCATCAACAAAACAACAAGAAAGCCCACAGTGTGGGAGAACATATTTGCAAATGATACCACTGATAAAGGTTTAATCTCCAACATCTACAAACAGCTTATACAACTAAATAAAAGGAAGATAAATAATCCAATTAAAAAATGGGCAATGGACCTAAATAGAACATTTTCAAAAGAAGACAGAAGGAAGGCCAAAAGGCACATGAAAACATGCTCAAAGTCACTAATTGTCCGAGAGATGCAAATCAAAACAACAATGAGGTACCATCTCACACCTGTCAGAATGGCCAACATCAACAAATCAACAAACGACAAGTGTTGGCGAGGTTGCGGAGAAAAAGGAACCCTCGTGCACTGCTGGTGGGAATGCAGACTGGTGCAACCACTGTGGAGAACAGTGTGGAGTTTCCTCAAAAAACTGAAAATGGAACTTCCATTTGACCCAGTAATCCCACTTCTAGGAATATATCCCAAGAAACTAGAAACACCAATCAGAAAGGATATATGCACCCCTATGTTTATAGCAGCACAATCTACAATAGCCAGAATTTGGAAACAGCCTAAGTGTCCGTCAGCAGATGATTGGATCCAAAAACTATGGTACATCTACACAATGGAATACTATGCTGCCATAAAAAAGAAGGAATTCTCATCATTTGCAGCAACCTGGATGGAATTGGAGAACATCATGCTGAGTGAAATAAGCCAATCAATGAAAAAGAAACACCACATGACCTCACTCATTTGTGGATAATAAAGAGCATTATAAACTGATGAACCAAAAGATAGATATAGAGACAGTATATCAACAAGTAGACTGTCAAATTACAGCAGGGAGGGGAGGAAGATCTGGGGGAGATAATAGATCAACCGAAGGACTTTTATACATGCATAAAAGTACAACCAATGGACACAAAACTCTGGGGAGGGAGGGGATGTGTGGGAGGGAGGAAGGGAGGGGGGCAAAAAAAAATCAATAAAATATATTAAAAAAAATAAATAAAAAAATAAAATAAAGTGGTCCTATGCATTGAGAGAGCTACATACCGAATTCTCATAACTTCAATGTATGCAGGAGCCCATCTCCCTGCACCCTTGGTTCCCCTCTCCCCGTGGCTCTCGGGACAGTCGGCTTCAAGAACATGACAATTTATTGGATGTGCAATATACACAGTGCGCATCCGCTAACATCCATCAAAATGTATCAAAAACACCGGAGAAATGAGACATTTTGTTCTGTAACTCTATGCTTAACATCTTTCTGGGTTTATTTTTTTTTAAAATATATTTTTATTGATTTTTTTACAGGGAGGAAGGGAGAGGGATAGAAAGTTAGAAACATTGATCAGCTGCCTCCTGCACATCCCCTACTGGGGGTGTGCCCGCAACCAAGGTACATGCCCTTGACCGGAATCGAACCTGGGACCCTTCAGTCCACAGGCTGATGCTCTATCCACTGAGCCAAACCGGTTTTGACAACATCTTTCTTGGTTTAAATAAGATCGACTCTTTCACCATTTAGGTTCTAGGCATTTTTAACTATAAACGTTACTCAGAATCATCCTACATTCTATCTTGTCATCCACTATTAAATAGGGCACAGCTGGCCAGAAAATACTGTTGACTGTTGATTAATAAATTAAAAGATTATACTTATAAACTGGATTGCTCAGCGGGACCTGGGGAGGTAATATATACAAACCTTAATATGAAACAATAGAGTAATTTGAAATCTAGTCAACTAATGTGACCCTAACATGCTGTACAACCCCAAGACCCCATGGTTTCTAGTCTAAACCACCCAGCATAACTGCAGTTCATCTTTAAGAAATGAAGGCTAATTGATTCTCTCTTTTGGAGAAACAGCATTACCTTTTATTACCCTCAGTTTGGTTCTCCAAAATGCCATTTTAAAGAAACCCCTGCTGTAAAGGTAAACAGCAAGGTGGGCTGGGCTTGCTGTTGGGCAGGTGGAAACATACCCCTCCTCTACCGTGTGGAGAAGAACCACTCAGTCAGGCAGGATTGGAGACTAACACCGTGTGCGCTGCCCAGGGCCGTGCTCAGTGAGACGATTAAAAGGTAGAAACGGAGAACAAGCCTATTACGGAAATGCAATTAGCTTTGGAAAGCAGTGTCTCAGGGCCATCCCCACAGAGCGGAGGCAGCTCTTCCCAGCAACCAGAACACAAGTGGCAGAGTTGCCAGCGCCTTGAGGGCCTGAGGAGAGAAAGTGAGCAGAAGCGAGCATGTCTGTGGAGATCCCAGGGCCCCGCGAACGTGTCCCTGTGCTCACACGCTGGCGAGCTGCCCAGAAGGAGCCAGCCCAGCTGCTGGGGCTGATGGCAGTCTATTTAACCTGATGATACTGGGAGCATAATCCCAGCTCTCCAGTCAGTGGGGCACTTTCCAGGCAAAAGCTCTTGAAAGCATCGGTTCACTGGCCATTGCAAATCAAGAGGGCTCAAGGGAATGGCAGGCAGACACATCTACCCTTCCAAGGAAGAAAGTTAGTGTGGATGTTTTATGGCTGGTGACACTATAATACTTGTAACTAGAGTCAGAGCTGCCAGCCCAAAAATCTATCAACCATAGTTCTGATAAAATTCTAGAGCTGAAAGAGACTAGGGAGATTGTCTAGTTTTAGGAAAGAATCAGGAGGGTTTAAAACCTTTCAAAATTACACAGCTATTTGGTGGCAAATCCAGGACAGAAACCCACAGAGCCTGGCAGCTAATCTAGGGATCTCTTCATTTATACCCAACAGCTTTTAGAAAATGTATACAATATCTCTCCCTTGTCACTGACCAGTCATCACAAGTAAATGAAAAGGTGTTTCTGAGAATAAATATCTGGGAAGCTTTTGCAAGTTTTGTTTAGAATATTTTCATTTGCAGTCAACATCCTTTTTAACATTTTGTGACATTTTTCTAAATATATTTTTTTCTAACTGTACGTATAAAAGTTATAATTCAAAAGATAGAAATAAAGACAAGTTTTCATAATTCCATAGATAGCCATAGTAAATATCTGTTGTAACAGATAGAATATATTTTACATATAATATATAAATATATATGTATAAATATGTAAAATATGATATGCTATAATATATGGATTGTTGACAATTTAATGCAACAGGATAGGAAAACTCAAGCACATTATTAAGCTTTTGCTATTTTTTAAAATATTTTATTGAGAGGAAGGAAGAGAGATAGAGAGTTAAAAACATCAATGAGAGGAGTCATCGATCAGCTGCCTCTTGCACATCCCCCACTGGAAATGTGCCCATAACCAAGGAACATGCCCTTGACCAGAATCAAACCCGGGACCCTTCAGGCTGCAGGCTAACGCTCTATCCACTAAGCCAAACCAGTTTCGGCAAGCTTTTGCTATTTTAGAAAAGGATGCTGTTCATTCTTGGTGGATGGAGAAAGAGCTCCTGAATATCTAGAGTGAAATTTCTTATCCAGAGAATGACTAGCCAAGGCCTTTGTTCAGAAAGTCTAGGCTCTCTTCACCACCACCCTGCTGCCCCCTCACTAGTCACTACCCCACTATTAACTTTGTTTTTTGTTTCTAAAGCCCCAAGATGAGAACTTAACCTGGAGTCAAGGCTGCCTACTTGGAGAGTAAGAAGAATGGGACCCAACCTTTGGGAGAGGGAGGAGGGACAGTTGACTTCCAGAAGACAGCAGGATGGGGATGTTGCCTATTCCTAAAGCCTAGGAGCTAGCAGGAGCTCCTGAAGCAATAAATATACCTAGGAGGCCAGGAACTCAGCATCCCAAGTGGAAGTCTCAGTAAAGACATCAGTGTCAAAGCATGGGCATGGATGAGTTGCCTACCCACAAACACATTACATGAGTAGGAAGCCCAAGTGCTAAGAGATAAACCCAACTGCCTGATAACCAGGGACTTGATCCCCATTTATCTCTGAACTCTAGGTTCAGAGTTCTTCTTGATTCCTAATGGGTGAAAGGAACTCCCTGAACAATGAATGAGACTAGATTTCCTAACTACCTTGATGGAGGAGACTGAGTCTCATTAGAATGAATTAAGAAAAATAAAAGCATGTGATGACTCTTTTATCTATAAACTGTGGAACAAAACGAGCATGTAACATATATCCTATATAATAAGAGAGGAATATGCTAATTATCCATTACTCCGTGAGGTGTACCCACCGACCGTGTAATGACCAGATCACAGATCTGCAGGAGGGTGGAGCAGCGATGAGGGGGGGACCGGGGTGCTACAGGAGGGCAGAGCAGTGGGCAGAGAGCTACAGGAGGGCAGCAGTGACCTACTGGTGCACCAATTCATGTGGAGGGCTACTAGTGTCATATGATATGATATGATTTACATATCAGGATACCCAGTCATGCAAAAATTATTTCTTTCTATTTATATACATACTTCACTCTAAATATAAAAGTTTATTCAAGGCAGATTAAGTACTCAGAAGTAAATAAAAGTTTCAGAAGAAATTTTAGAAGACTATTATGTATAAGCTAGGGATCACAGACCTTTATGTAATTTATATCAAAATAAGAAATTTAGGAGTGATACATGAGTATATTTGATATATAAAAATATAAGAATTTTGGTAAAAACATATAATTGATAAAGTTTAAAAATGCTAGATTATGGAAAAATGGCATGGGCATGTCTGATAAGGGTTAATATCAGTCAAATGCAAATGACTCCTATAAATTAATAAGAAAAATATAAATGATGCAACAGACATAAGAGTACATAATATGAATTTAAAAATTCACAGATGAGCAAATCCAAATGGTGATTAAACACATTAAAAGGTACTTCATGTCACTAGCTGTCAGAAAAATGTAACTTAAAATAATAATATATTCCTTCTTACTCGTTAGTGTTATTTTAAAGGAATATTTTCATACAATTAATGTTGGAAATTTAAGCATACAATCATATATTCTTTAACTCAGAAAGCCCACTTTTTGGAAATCTCTTCATGTCATAGAGGTAAGGAAAGATTACTTAAACAAGACACAGAAAAAACATGAACTATAAAGGAAAATGTTGATAAATCAGCTATATTAATACTTACTCCTATATGGCAAAGTATGTCCTAAACACATTTAAAAGAAAAAAATAATTAACTGGCAGAAGATATTTGCCATTCATATAATGATCAAAAGAGTAATATCAAAAAAATATGTTTTATCTATATGAAATGGCCAATATTCAATACCTTTTGACTTATAAAAATGGCAATCTCATAGGATTTAAGCTAATACAAAGAGTTCTCCCAAATCAATAAGAAAAAAGACAACCAACCCAAGAGGGAAAAGATGGACAAAGGATATGAATTCACAGATGAGAAAAGCCAAATGGCCAGTAAGTGATTAAAAATGCATTTAACTCACTAGAAACCTTATAAATAAAACTATGATGAGATATTGTTTTATATCACAAGGTAGGCAAAGATTTTAAAAGCACTGGTAAAAATATGGTGAAATGGGAATTCTTATACACTATAGGAGTGCAAATTGGCAACAAAAATAAAAATTGGCGCCGGCACCAGTTTGGATCAGTGGTAGAGCGTCAGTCTGTGGACTGAAAGGTCCCGGGTTCGATTCCGGTCAAGGGCATGTACCTTGGTTGCGGGCACGTCCCCGGTAGGGGGTGTGCAGGAGGCAGCTGATCGATGATTCTCTCTCATCGATGTTTTTAACTCTCTATCTCTCTCTCTTTCTCTCTGTATAAAATCAATAAAAATATATATACTAAAAAAAAAATTGGCAATACCATGTGAAGCTCATGATAAGCACAGTATCTGACCCACCAACTTCACGACTGGCATAGATACCAACTAGAGTGTCAAGCAGACATGTATAAGGAGGATCAATAAAGCATGGCTTGCAATAGTGAATAACTGGAAATAATATTAATAACATTGTATTTTATAAGTAAATATCAGATAAGTAGATTCAATCTGTCAAAATTAAAGAACCAGCTCTACATGTGTCAAAGAGTTAAAAAAGCAAACTGCAGAAGGTTATCTAGAGCAGTGTTTCCCAACCTTCTCTCATGATGAGAATCACCTGGTGGAGTTGTTAAAACACAGATTCCTGAATCCCAACTAAGAAGTGCTAAACTAGAATTTTTGGGAACATATAGGTAAAATTGTATACTTAACTAGTGCTCTAAGACAGATGTTATATACAGAGCACTAAGTTAGGTATGCAATTTTACCTATATGTTCTCAAAAATTCTAGTTTAGCACTTCTTAGTTGGGATTCAGGAATCTGTGTTTTAACAACTCCATCAGGTGATTCTCATCATGAGAGAAGGTTGGGAAACACTGATCTAGAGTATGAGCCTAATTATGTAAATTTGAAAATTACACAGAACTACATAAACATAGCAAAGTGTGGATGAGAATAATATCTAGCTGATTTAAGATAGTGTTAGGGAGGGAAAGAAATAAAATGAACTAAAGGGGTCTTCATGATCCTAGCATTGTTTTTTAAAATTTGAGATCAATATGGCAAAATGTTAATAATTATTTAAAAAAAATAATGTTGGGTACTTCCATGTGTTTGAAGTATCATGTTTGTTTTGTTTTGTTTTGTATGGTTGAAATATTTCTAACAAAAAAAGAAATAAAGGCTGAAACCGGTTTGGCTTAGTGGATGGAGCATCAGCCTGCGGACTGAGGGTCTGGGTTTGATTCCGGTCAAGGGCATGTACCTTGGTTGCAGGCATATCCCAAGTAAGGGGTGTGGGTGTGCAAGAGGCATCTGATCGATGACTCTCTCTCATCTCTCATCGATGTTTCTAACTATCTCCCTTCCTCTCTGTACAAAATCAATAAAATATATTTTAAAAAAGAAAAAATAAATAAAGGTTCAGTGCATGAGGTTCCATGAACAGGGGTGTTTGGGGCAGTGCCACTGCCAGGGCACGGCTGAGGAAAGCATGACACGTCATACCCATGTGCTTCACCCATCTGTTGCTTTTTAAAATATATAGATATAGATATAGATATAGATATAGATATATAGATATATAGATATATAGATATATAGATATATAGATATATAGATATATAGATATATATAATTATTATAAAAATATATTAAAAATATATTTTCCTCTATCCCTCTCCCTTCCGACTGAGAAAGGGAGAGGGATAGAGAGTTAGAAACATCCATGAGAGAGAAACATCGACCAGCTGCCTCCTGCACAACCCCTACTGGGGATGTGCCCGCAACCAAGGTACATGCCCTTGACTGGAATCGAACCTGGGACCTTTCAGTCCACAGGCCGATGCTCTATCCACTGAGCCGAGCCAAACCAGTTAGGGAGATCTGTTGCTTGCAAAGGACAGAAATGGGCTTTTGTTTAATTTAACTATTAAAAATAATGTGACATTAATTTAGTATCTCCGGTTGTTGAAGTCATGAAAAATGGATCCTATGATACTCAGTGTTCTGAAGCTGGCTCTGTAATATGTCATCATATAGAAGCAGGTGACATCATAGGTGAATGTTTGCCCACTTGCCTCATCCTGTTTATTAATGATATATCTCCTTCCCTCTGCCCCTCCGATGTCTTTGAAGTTTTGATCTGGAGAGTCCTTTCCCAACCTCCAACTCCTCTGTAGTTACTGCTGGAACCCCTGGGTCACATCATTTTGCAAGAGAATATATTATGACACCAGGGTCTCTGGTTTGATTTCTAATTAAACAGAAAGGCCCTTAATAACTAGCTCATCAATTTCTGTGGGTGGCAAATGTCAGAAAGCCCTTTGGGGTTTCAGCTTTCTTCTCTCCCATCATCAAGGGCAGTGTCTACCAACATGGACCTCTGTGTGCACAGCACCTTTATTCAGGGGCTCGGTGAACCCCTGTTCCTGTACTCCTGTACTCCTAGGGGAGACCAGGCAGGAGACAAAGTCACAGACACTCTCAAAGCATCTCTGTTGGGGATGGGAGAAAAAGCATAAACAGCATGTGTAGAACACGAATAACAGATAAATGGCTAACAAAGGACCCCATCTCCCTGAACTCAGTTCAGCCATGTATAAATTCTGCCCATGAAGATTGTTGCTCTGTTGCAGAAGTTACACCATTATTGGAAAAATTCAACAAGAACATTCGCATAATTCCTTAAAGACATTCTGCTCTCTCTCAGCTCCTTTGGCTGATATTTTAAAAGCTAATTTCTATACTTTGGACGTAGAGTCTACTGACATTCAACAGCTACAAAAGAATCAGTCATATGTATACCAAGCCCATACAAAGATCTTGTCATCCAGAAATAAAATGCCATTTCTTAGGAGGGGCATGAAAGTTTTTTGGTAGTTTTTTTTTTGTTTGTTTGTTTGTTTGTTTTTTTTTGGGGGGGTGGTGTTTTTGTTTTTGTAATGTTGACAATTTCTTCCCATTAGATTGGATCAAAACCTCTCAAAGGGGTGCAGAGACTAAGGAAAGTGATCTGAAGCTTCCTAGTAAAAGCAGGTCATAGGATGCTCCTTCCCCCTCGTTCCTATCAACACCTCTGCAGGAGACACGTCTTTGGGATGGTAACTGCACATACAGCTTCTTCAGCTTGGGAAACAAGGCTGGAATTGATAACTACCATCAGCACGCTGGCCATTTGCAAACTGCTGTGTTTAAAGGCATTTTTTTTTGGTCAACTGCGGACAAAGGAAATGCCCTCTTCTGTGTTGAAAGAAAACAAGCTACTGGCTTCAGTTGCCTCCCCTGCCACGGCTAGCTGGTTTCTGAGATCTTCTTTCTCTGTAATGGTTTGGATGCTAGGGCATGCGTCCTGTGATGCTAACACATCCAGACAGCAGAGTGCTAGTGTCACGCTGGGGTTAGCTTGGGGGCATGGACTTTGCAGGGGGATCTGTAAAACACAAAATCCGGTTCCCAGAGACAGAATAACACTAAATGTCAAATGTGGTATATTAAAGAAGAAATTTTTTTTTTTGTTTCAGATTATGCCTAATACGTGCTGGTAATTGCCACTCAAAACATTAAAATTTCGCCCCCAGGAAGGATGCATTTGCTGTTCTTTAAGATGTACTTTTAAACCTCTCTACTGCAATAATCCTGGCCTTTTATGGAGCCCATAAGCCCAAAGCCATACAATCTCCTCTCATCAGGATTCACGCGAGAGGACCTGTAACCTTTATGGCGAGGAAGCACTACTTTTTATGTTTCTCATGCTTTCAGGTAAGTTTCCTAAAAGGTAAGCTGACAGGTCTGATCTGGGACAGAGGAGGGCTGCCCTGAAAGAATGGGGGAAGAAAGGCGACTTTCAGGCTCTTCTATGCTCCAATTTAAAGTGCTTCTGTGACAGGAGCTGAGACCACCCTGCGAATTAGGTTTTGGTTCATAGCCTGGGAACCAAGGACCCTCGGGTATTAGTCTTTTTCTCCTTGAAATTCTCTAAGGAGCTGGAAACAGTGCTCCTGGTAGACTTGTTTTTACATCCTACCTGATTATATCTGGGGCGGAATGTGAAGTGAAGGTTATAAGGGGCTAAAGAAGGGAGGAAGGGTCAAGATTCTCCCGTGGCCACTCCCGAGGCTGCACATTGACTCTGTTTTGGGTCTATCTCTGTCCCTTGCCTTCCTCATGCTTTCCCACTATTCATAACAATCGTACTGCCGGCCATTTCTGCTAGCTTTGAGGTAACTAACTCATAATCACTTCCCAGGTTGATATAAATTTGTGACTTTCATCGTGCCACCTTTTTTGTGGGGGGAAGGAAAAGGATTCTCTCTAGAAAATAAGCAGGCTATTCCCATCAATGTCCCTGGTAGACCCTGGTATTCCTTGTGTAGAGACAGTACAAAGTGAACTTCCAATAACAAAACGTATGTAAGCACCTTATTCTGATCTTGAATAATAAAAGTTAATCACACACTCTCATACTACTACCCAGTTACTGTAATTTATTTAAAATTTGTAGAGAAATTAGATGCATTCTGCTAGAGAGCTAGAGAGCTCCACACTTTCAGGAGTACTTTTAAGAATTAAATTAAGTCAATGTCCTCCATTCCACTATCCTTAGACTCCTCAACTAGGGAGTGGAAATAGAGTAGGAGCCCAATATGCAGCCCTGAAAACTGTAATGCATAAAAAACCAATGGGGAGTTTCTACTGCCCCCTCCTCATAAAAATGGGCCAATATTTGCAAGACTTCTTAAATTTGGCATTAAAACCATGGTATCAGCTTCACATGACTTTAATTTTAACATTTAGTTTTATACATACATATATATATATATATATATATATATATATATATATATATATATATATTTTTTTTTTTTTTTTTTAATTGATCTCAGAGAGAAAGGGAGAGGGAAAGAGAGATAAAAACATCAATGATGAGAGAACCATTGATTGGCTGCCTCCTACACACCCCCTACTGGGAATCAAGTCCACAACCTGAGCCTATGCCCTGACTAGGAATTGAACCTTGACCTCCTGGTTCATGGGTCAATGCTCAGCCACTGAGCAACACTGGCCAAACTATTTTTTTTTTAATTAATAAAACTGAGCAGTAAAAATCTACTATATGGCTTTTTCTCTAATTATATTCCCACTCCTCTGTTGTCTTAGTTTTGTTTCTAAAAGGTTGAGTGCAATATTTTAAATGTTAGGTCATTCTACACTAGGCTGTAGACTTGTCTTAGTTACTCCTATTTGTATTTTTTTATTGTTTAAAGTATTACAAATAGTAGTACATATGTCTCATTCCCCCCCCCATTTGACCTTCCTTCACCCTTCTCTACCCCCCGCCACATGCCCTCACCCCCTCCCAGTGTCTTGCATCCATTGGTTATGCTTATACAAATGCATACAAGTCCTTCAGCTGATCTCTTACCTACCACCCTCCCCCCCACCCCCGCAACCCTCCCCAGCCTTCCCACTGTAGTTTGACAGTCTGTTCAATGCTTCTCTGCCTCTGTATCTATTTTTGTTCATCAGTTTACAATGTTTTTTATTATCCATAAGTGAGTGAGATCATGTGGTATTTTTCTTTCACCAACTGGCTTATTTCACTTAGCATAAGTTCATCCATGCTGTTACAAATGGTAAGAATTCTTTCTTTTTATAGCAGCGTAATATTCCATTGTGTAAATGTTAGGTCATTCTACACCAGGCTGTAGACTTGTCTTAGTTACTAAAGTCCCTCTTATTTGTGATGACAGATATATGTATAAAAATTTTCTTTAAAAAATATTTTAGCCAAAACTGGTTTGGCTCAGTGAATAGAGTGTCGGCCTGCAGACTGAAGGGTCCCGGGTTCGATTCCGGTCAAGGGCATGTACCTGGGTTGTGGGCACGTCCCCGGTAAGGGGCGTGCAAGAGGCAACTGATCAATGACTCTCATCGATGTTTCTAACTCTATCTCTCTTGACCTTCCTCTCTGTAAAAAAATCAATAAAATATATTTAAATATATATTATTGATTTTTTTACAGAGAGGAAGGAAGAGGGATAGAAAATTAGAAACATTGATGAGAGAGAAACACTGATCAGCTGCCTCCTGCACACCCCTTACTGGGGATGTGCCCGCAACCAAGGTACATGCCCTTGACCAGAATCGAACCCGGGACCCTTCAGTCTGCAGACCGATGCTCTATCCACTGAGCCAAACCGGTTTTGGCTAAAAATTTTCTTAAAATATATTTTTTTTAAGACTGCATCTTAAAAGTAATTACATATGAGGCAACTGTGGATGTAGCAAGTGCTGAACTTAAAGTTATATGTTACAGCTGAAATCTCAGCTTCAACACTAATTTAGCTGCAGGACTGAGGTGAATCCCCTTAACTTTGAGATATTATTTGTGAAAATGTAATTATAATAATATGTAACACACAAAGTTGTTATGAGAATTAAATGAGATGATTTCAATAAAAGTGTTTCTCCAAAAGCTAAACAATTGGAAGTCACCACAGGTACTAAAGGAGTGGATAGGAATGGGGCTGCCCATGCAACTATTATTGGGCAGGTAGTTGGAGTCAAGCACCCTAGAGTAGAATAAGAACATTAAACTTCAGGTACTACTTGAGATTAACATCATTGCCATTGCTTAAATATTTAATTCATACTGGTTTCTAGGGGACCAGACTGTGTGGAACATGTTGATTTAGACATTCACCAACTACTTGAGTCCCAACTGAAGTGCATACATAATAGAAACATCGCATAGACAGACTAGAAGAGCCACTCCAAGAAGCATTCATAGTAAGCACTTTTCCAATAACACAACTACCAGTTTTAAATTGGTCAAGTGGGGAGGCTCAGCCATCTCACTCCTCTGGGAATGAAGGAAACTTATTACATTGAAGATTTTGTGAGTGGATTGTACTTTTTTGATCTGGGTTTTTCTGCTGTAAAGAGTCTTTATTAATAAGACAAATACAACCAAAAGATAGAATCCCTGAAGACTAGCCTATGTGGGTTTTGTGTGTGTTTTTTGTTTTTTGGTTGTTTGTTTTTGCCTACTCTTTTAATGAAGATTTACTTATCTTAGAAAGGGTTAATATAAAGTGACTATACCAAGTTCATAAATAGTTTATTTGTCTTGTGTGGTTATTCTTTTGCTGTTAGACTTTATAATGTAAAAGAGTTGTACAAATATCCTCAGCCTGGAATTTTTTAAAATCAGATTTGTTCTCCACTTTCAGAAGGAATAATTATTCAGACGCTTTGTAGATTAGTCATTTCTTGAGAAACTAGATCATTCAGTACTGTGTCTTAGCCAACTGCCCAAGGTCAGCAAGTGCTATGGCAAGTCCTGTTTGATAGCCCCAGGCAAAAAGCCACATCATTTTCACTATTAATAACTCTTGACCTTTTGATTTACAAATAATGGCTTTTTTTCCCCCTGTAGCTCCCTGAAAAAAAAAGGGGGGGAGGGGGAATCTAAAGCTTAAAAGAATTATTTTTAATTTAATCAGTTTTAACCATAATCCTGGGCTTTTACATAAGGAAAGGACTGTTTACTCATTTCATGAAATTTTCCTAAGCACCAGTTATGGGTAGGCTACCAGGCAGGTGTTAAGGGAAACAACCAACGGTAACTGAGCCAGATGTGCCCTCAAGGAGCTTATGCTCTAATTGGGGAAAACAAATACAGCCAAACACTACAACCTAAGTTAAAAAGTAGGAAGTACTGGAGAAATATAGTCAGGATGACTTAGGGGTTCAGAAAAGAGAGCTTACTGAATTTTATGGGCTGGTAGCAGATGAGGGGGAGTTGATGATTAACCTGAGAAGGAGGTGGCATTTGAACTTGCCCTTGATAGAATTTAAACATATGGAGAGGACGTGTAAGTGTGAACAATAGAGATTGAGAAAACAGCTGATCAAGAGCATGGAGTTCAGAAAGTATGGGATAATAAAAAATGTTTCAAGTAAACCAGCTTGGCCAGACAATAGGGTATATGAAAGAAAAATCATGAAAAAATAAAAATCAGAAAAGCAGTTTGACAGCGAATCTAGAGGGCTGTTAGTGTCAGATGATGGAATGAAGGCTCTCTCTTAGACCATAGGGGGCCACTGAAGGGGTGTCATCTTCAGCGCGTGCTCAGAGGTCTGTTGAACTAAATTGGAAAGGGGTATGCTTGGAAATGAGATCACCAACCCATTGAAAATGGTCTACAAAAATCAGATAAGAAATAGCCAGCCTGTTCTGGAAAATAGAGCCTGAAGCAAAGATGAAAGTGTTTACACATAATTTGGAAAGAGCAAGCTCAGGTAGGCTAGGCTGAGGGAGAGGAAGGAAGGGAGGGTATGCATTGAAGCCTGGAAGCCTGATGCCTGGATGCATGACAGAACTGGCCTTTGCTTTATGATGAGCCACAGGGGAACACAGTGAGTCACACAATAGGTGTGCATGACATCTAGCGATAGGGTGCAAGGAGAAACCATGCCCTACAACTCCCTGGGAAGGACATTGCCTGGTTCTCATTGTCCTACTGGTAAATTAACTCCCTCACATGTTCAAGCTATAGTAAATGACTCCAACTACCAGAGATGGCAGACCCCCCAACCTGATCCTGATGTATGATGTTTCACCCAAGTCTGGAGTGACTGGAAGAATTAAAACCTCTAGGTGCCAGTTGACTTGGCTGTGTGTGTGTGTGTGTGTGTGTGTGTGTGTGTGTGTGGTTGAAAGGTGAGGAATTGAGGGGGCTTTCAAGACAAGTGATTGCTCAGCCCAGCCAGGGAACTTTTGATTGGGGAGCAAGCAGGGGATAGTAGATGAGTAGCTGAAGGTCCTGGAAGTGGGCAGATGCCATAATGATCTAAGGAGGTCTTTGTGTTGGAAGTAATGATTCAAGAGAAAAGAAGAAACAGTTAGGGAATAATTCTTTTGTTGGGCATAATGCTCTTTTCTTCGGGTTAAGTTCTTTTCTGTGTAACATTATTTTAAAAATCAACCCCCTTTCAAGTATGAATACTGAGAATCAATGGCTTAAAGATATTTCTGTATGTTTTCTGTGTTAGTAGTGTTATCCCAAATTCTAAACCTTATGTCGTCATGAAGTTTTGTCACATATAGTCCCAGTCTTTGCAAGAGGGGTTCAGATTATGTAATACCAAGTTCAGCCTCTTGAAGTAACATCTATCATCTAAGGATGGCACTATAAACACCAAACTGGACATAACTGAGCATGATTAGCCCGCCTATTTGGAATTGCACGGAGAATAAGGTCACAGAAAAGAGCTCTCTGCCCTTAAGAAAAAAAATTCTCAATTGCAAATCATTTTTAAGTACCAGTGTTGACATCCAATAGTCTACCCTAGAAATTGAAAAGGAAGAAGAGACCCTCTTTAATACTTCTTTTTCTTTCTTACCTACCAAAGGATGATGCTAGACAAATTTAACCTTATTTTTTTCTTGAGTTTTAAAAACTCTCAGGCTTGGAGCATTTGAAAAGGAATTAGAATTGTGGTGCAACCAGCAGGCCTCAGGTTGCTTCTGTCTCTGTGTGAAGCAAATCGCCAGTAACAGCTCACTTGGAAACTCAATCTCCTCAACTCTAAAATGAAGATAATGATACTTACCCTGCCAACCTCAGGGACTGCTAGAACACTAAATGGGAAAGAGCTTCGAAGATGCTCAAGTGCTGTTCATAGTTAAGCTACTGCACTTTCTATAGCCTTGGCACATGCGAGAGAGAAGCCTGACCTGGGTGTTGTTAACATCAGGCTCTACCACTGGCAACTGGGTCTGCACAGGGGTCTCCCACTTCAGGAAGCACGGATCCAGTCTCGTTATGCATTCATTGCACTGCCCCAAAGGGTTACAATCTAAAAATAACAGCCCATTTCTGTTCAAAGGAATGAGCAATACATTTAAAGGCTCTTCTTATAACAATAGCCTCCCTCATTCCTAAAGAGCTATAAAAATTCAGAGAGCCACTTTGCCCAGTTGTAGAAGATAAAAGAAGAGCAGCTAAGCAGGCAGTCAGACTAAGGTGGGGAGCAACCTGTTGTCACTGGGCTGAAAATGGCCCTGAATGCTAAAAGGCAGAAGTTACTCCAAGGGGGGAAGAGAGGGTACACAGGACGGACTTCAGCCTGTTTCAGAGCTTAGCCTCTGAGTGAAGCAGAACCTCTGTCATACCACCCCAGGGGCTGACTCTCAGGTATGACTCTATAGGAGGCCAGCATCTGTCTCTGGAAAAGCCCAAACTTTATACACCAGAAGAGATGGAGCAGACATGGAATATTATCATACTGTAGGGCAGTGGTCAGAGGAAACCCTCACTTAGCAGTTCCTCTGCCAGGCAGTCTTCCAAGGACTAGAGATACACTGACCATTTAGTCCTCACATACCCAAGGAGGTTGCATTGATGTTTCACACATCCTTTGTTGCCCTAGAGACGCATGTCTGATCCTACGGTATCAGCATGAAAGGGTTGTCAGGTCGAGATTCGAAGTTTTGTTGAACAACCAGGGTCAAATTGTCCACCCAATTCAATCAGGGCCAAAGGATTGCAGAGCAATAAAACATGGCTGTGGAGGGACAGAGAGTACTCAGAAAATTAGAATAAGAAGACAGGCACTCTGAACTGTTCCACCCTCAGAGTTCTGTAATTGGAAAACCCATTAGAACTCAATATTCTAGGGATCAACAATACTTGGCTGGTAGTCAGGGGTCTAAAATATACCTGAATATATTTTGAAGCTGCTGATGCCTCCCTACAGCTTCCATAATACAGTGGGAAACCTCTGGAAGGGAAATTCTGCTAAACCTTTAGAAACTAGCACTTTTTTTTTTCTTATTGACTGTGGCAGCCATTAACCTGACCTCTCCCCCATCCCCCATAATGGGCTTATCCCATGCACACCCCTTTCCAATGCTATTACTATAAAGTGTCTATGACATACAGCTTATCTGAGAGAATTCCAAGCTCAAGACGAAAGTATTGTAGGATGAAATGCTCTGGTTTTCCTTTTCTACAAATTATATGGTGGTTTTATTCTAAATCCTTACACCTTGCAAGAGGGCAACAGATAACAAGTTTTACCAACCAATGTTCTCACCAGACAATTCAATTAATGGTAGAGTTTATGTCCTCAGGAGGGCTGGAATCTACTGATTTCAGTGGTGTCTACAGTTTTAGGAGACTAAAAACTGTGGAGAAAGGCTTAACCATACACTAAGTACCACAGAACAAGATGGGACACTTGCTATTATCTCAGAATTTTGGTAAAAATCCCAAAGCTGGAAACAGTAAGTACTAAGTATTCATATAATATCCAAAAATAAGACTTCATAAAACACAGAGAAAAACAATCCAGCCATTCGCATGCCATCCAGACTATATATAAGACTAAAAATTTTTAAATAGATTTTTAGAGGAAACCATGTTAGAATAAAGAGGTCTTGGACACCATTTCTCCATCCATATGAGCAGGCAAGCCTTCAGGGAGGAGAGATGGTCAGCTTATTCCCTATCTGGGTATTGCAAAGCTTCCCAAACTCAAAAGTCCAACTTCTGCTACCCCAGTGTGCAGATGTGATATACTGTGGGACCCTGCTACTGTATATCCTGCATGAAACAAAATTCCAAATCAAATCAAATAAAATAAAACAAGGGAAAGCACCTAGGATGGAAAAACAAAGCCACATGAAATTAAACCAAAGCAGCATGGGGGTGAGCATTCATGAAGGACAACATTTTTTTGAAAGTAGGGGCTGACAATAGTTCAGTAATTGATCGTGGACTGGAGAGTAGGTTTGAGAACAGAATTAAGCAGAGTGCAAGGAGACCCCAGCTGTGGCATAATGAATGCTAAAGGTCACAGTAAGTCAGCCCTAAAGTCAAGGGCTCTGAACAAACCTCCCATCCCCCCCGCTCCCCACTGCTCCAGCTATGGAGACAAGATCATAACAATACTGATGGGTAAGAGACATTAGGGATTTTCTAATCCCTCCTCCCTCGCTCCATACAGAGAAGGAAGAGAGAACCAAGGGCATTTTGTTTTTGAGGAGAGGCAAAAGAGAACAGTGGAAGCAAAGACCACACTCCCCCATCCCTCCTGGCGATACTGAACCTGTGGGATAGGCCTGATGCGGAGCAGGGAGAAGATTTAACTTGAATAGATCTCAATACTACCTGCAAGTGGCTGGAAAACTCCGGGTGGGGAAGGGGGAGCAAAGAGCATGTTTGCAGGCAATGACAGCAGAAGGATCAACTCCGGGGAGTTCCATGCAGTCAATAACACAGGTTACATTCACCCAGACCGCAGGTGGCCTGACCCTGCTTCATAGTTGTCTCAAATGATCCTGCACACACTCAATTCATGGATATGCACTGAAAATTAGCTTGGAACAAGTAACCAAGAAAATCGGGCCACCAAACAAAGTAAAAGCAAATCTCATGGTTCATGTAGATACCAGAGCTCAAACCATACCCACAGAAAACATACTTTAAAAGATGTCTACTCTAACCAAACGGCGCTCCCCTTGGATCTTTGTTATAACCAAAATGGCTCTGCTATGTTGCCTCTATTTCTAGGGGATTTCTGAGGAAATAATGCATATTTGAACCTCAATCATTTGGACACACTGGGAGAAAGGGGGAAAGTAAGTGAAGGCTCAATGGATGCAGACACCAGGGGGGTGAAGGCATGAACATGAGTGGGGTGAGGGGGTAATGGGGGGATAAGGACACATATGTAATACCTTAATCAATAAAAAAGAAAAATAAATAAGTAAACAACAACAAAAAAGAAAGTAAATGGGGGTTCAATAGAACAATGAAACGTGAAAGCTAGTCATAGAATTTGAGGAGCGGATAATTTATTTTGTTACGTTTGTATGATTACAATATCAAAAATATTCCAGCACATATTTAAAGAAAGGATAAAAATGAAGATTAATGTGAATGAAAAACCACCACAAATCAGCGGGCCTCGGAATGTTGCATAGTAAAGCGTCATAAGCACCACATTTTTCTTTTCTTTGTAGAATAAGAATTAGATGCAGAACCTAGAAGATGAAGCCATTGTAATGAAATCCTTCATTTTCTGAACTGATTTTAGACAAAAATTCCTCTTACAAGTATTTATCATTTGGAAAACAAATGCTTGCTTTGAAGTTATCATGTTGTAAATTATTACTCTGAATTATGTGTCCACATGTATGTTATCACAAACTTTAAATGTTTTAAATAATGAAGCTGAGGGGTTCTTGCATTTCCTCAGCCATTTCAGAAGTGAGGCAGGTGGGGGCTGGCTAAAGGAAAGGGGTCCTCTTTACCCTGAAACCTTCACGAGAAACAGACATACGCTTGGTGGATTCTGCACTTTTGATAAAGGAGTGAGTAGAACAGCAATTACATCAGACTTCCAGGGATACCTGACATTTACAGAGCACCTGGCAGGGTTCAAAGGGTCTCATCAAAGGGGCTGCAGGTACAGACTGGAATCCACCCTGGGAAGTCTAGCTCCTAGTCCATTACAGGCTGTCTTAGGGCCTCCAGCGGGCCAGTCAGCCAATCTCTCTGAGCGCCAGTCTCCTCATGTGTAAAACAAGGGCATTTCATAACCCATCTCAATAAGTCCCCTTCGAGCCTAAGATGTAGTGGTCTTTTACTCTTATCCGTCAATTGAAACGGTGCAGCCATTCTGACGAATGAGGTTGGTGAGGCTTGGCAAGCTGTAGAAAATGTGCACGGACTCGGAGGGTGGTGAAACTGACATATGAGTCCTTCAGACAAAGCAAAAAGGACAACCCCTTTTCTGAATGTTCTTTATGATATGTAGGCAATTTACTTAAAAAGAGTATTTTCACAGCTGGTATGAGTCCAAATCTGACACAGTTGCATGCAGTGCATCTGGCTATTTTAAATGCTCAGAAGTTTAGTGACAGGGGCTTTTCCATTTCCCCTTTTATAGAATTATGAGACTTTGGGGGTGAGGAGAAGATATGGGGAAAGGAAGCCTGAGTAATCCTTTCAAGGGCTTCTTCTTACTTTGGCACATGAATAGTTCTCAGGAGGAAAGAAGGGATTTTCCCCCCCCCATCCATATAGTTTCCCAGGGACAGGAAATTCATAGCAAAACATCTCCCTTTGTTTTGAGGTAGTCACAACACCACAAACCCAAGGGCCCACACTGAGAAAGTCATCTATAGATCTCTGTCTGTTAGCCAGCATTGCTCGCCATATTGCTTATTTAAAACATGCACATACACCTCAATTCACACACATAGGAAATTTAAATGCAGCTATCTTTCACATACCTATCATATGCATGCTTTATTTAACAAGATCAGTCAAAATATGCAATTTTAAAATCTGATCTTGTTCAAATTACCCTAATAATGTATTGTAGCACAATGATTTTCAATCAGGCTCCTGTGGCACTTTGGTTTGTAAGTGGGATGACACATTTTGAACAGTGTGTAACACTTGTTTTGGCTACATCTGGGAATGGAGGGTGGTATGATGCTGTCCATCAGAGCTCAACAGGCCGAAGTAACATGATGCAGAACAACTGGACAATGTGCTAGGAGTGGGGCACGAGGCAGTGGTAACATCAAATTAGAACAAAGACATATTTACTGGAATAAGAGAGAACTTTGCCTTTAGAGGCCTGAGAAGAAAAAGTCAGATCAACATAACTATTCTATTCAACAGAAACAAAATGATAAAACGCAAGCTGTGTGAGCTGTTATAGCATAGAAGTGGTCATTTTGTAATGATTGTAGACATGCTAATTTTAAGGTTCTTCCAGTGTTCTGACAAAATCCTAACACTTGCAAGTATGCTGCAAACACAGAGTGTGAGAACCATCATTATAAGGAAACACTAGAGGCCCAGTGCCTGAAATCCATGCACTGGGACGAGGGAGCCCCTCAGCCCAGCCTGCCCCCTCTCACAGTCCGGGAGACCTCAGGGGATGTCCTACTGACAGCTTAGGCCCTCTCCCTTCCTCTCTGATATCAATAATAATAATAATAATAATAATATCTATTTATCTATATCTATCTATCTATATCTATATCTATATCTATATCTATATCTATATCTATCTATTTATTTATTTATTTTTAAGTTCCAGTTTGGTCACAGTTGCACTGTGTGCTTTGGAGAATTAAAAGACTGTTGGATCAGCCGAAACCGGTTTGGCTCAATGGATAGAGCGTTGGCTTGGGGACTGAAGGGACCCGGGTTCGATTCCGGTCAAGGACATGTACCTTGGTTGCGGGCATTTCCCCAGTAGGGGGTGTGCAAGAGGCAGCTGATCGATGACTCTCTCTCATCGATGTTTCTAGCTCTATATCTCTATCCCTTCCTCTCTGTACAAAATCAATAAAATATATTTTAAAAATAATAATAATAAAATAAAAGACTGTTGGATCTGCCCTTGGCCACCGCAGCTGCCAAGGTGTTTTTATCAACACGACTCCAGTCCCTTCACCACGAAAAAATGACAATTTTCTTTAGGCATTTTCAAGATGTGTCTTTCATAGGATATGACATTTCTTTCTTTCTTTTTCAATCCTCACCTGATGACATGTTTCCATTGATTTTTAGAAAACAGGGAAGAGAGAGGGAGAGACAGAGAGAAACCAATGTGAGAGGGACACTTCTATTGGTTGCCTCCTGCATAAGCCCTGACCTGGGCCCCGGCCAGGGAGGAGCCTGCAACCTAGGTACATGCCCTTGATCAGAATCGAACCCAGACCCTGCAGTCTGCAGGCTGAGGCTCTATCCTCTGAGCCAAACCGGCTCACTTCTGAAATGGCTGAAGTGGGGTGGGAGGTCTGATAAGTTTGCCATTACAGGAAAGTCAGGATCAAACTTAAGATGTTATCACAAATCCTCAGCATGAGATACTGACAGAGGTGAAATTGCTAAAGGAACATCAACCCATTCATACAGCACTTGGGTAATTATTTATAGATCTTAAATGCAGTATACTGGAAGTGACATTTATTTATTTACTAGAGGCCTGGTGCACAAAATTTGTGCACTCAGAAGAGGGGGCTGTTTCCCCAGCCTGGCCTGTGCCCTCTCACAATGCGAGAGCTCCACAATCAATCCCCCCAAAGAGGTAGGCCCTGCACACCCATCCAGGACTCCTTGATGGATTGCCCCAAAGAGGTAAGCCAGAGCCGGGCGTCCTGCCTCTACAGTGGGCGTGGGGCCTGGCACTCCACATGGCTTCCATGGGAAGCCCTGCAGAGTGGTCACCGGGCTCTGCCCCCATGGCGCAGGTACAGTGCCATGGGAACCTGCCTCCACTCTACACACAGCCATCTTGTGATGGCGTGAGGACATCACGGTGTGACGGTGTGAGACCACCTAGGCTTTTATTAGTAAGATTTATTTATTTGTTTATTTATTTATTTATTGCTCTTAAAGTTAGAGAGGGTGTTGAATAGGGACAAATCCCAGGATTTCCTAATTTAAATGCAGTATTACATTTTTCTGCTTAAATTCTTTTATTAAGTGTCTGCAATGTCACTTGTGACATAGCTGGCTGCAATTCTTAAAACAAAGCTGGAGTTCAAGCCTTGTAGGATTTTTGTTTATGGGGACATAAGGGGAAGCCAGTGAAATCGAGAAATTAGATGAGAATCCAGAGTAAAAAATTCACATTCTTACTAACCAACAAGGGTAACTCAAACACCCACCACAACCCTTTGTCTAGTAAGACCTTTAGCACTTAGACACACAGGCCAGGCCAGACCTCAAGTTTCCTAGAAAAATCACAGACTCACACATGGATCTATAAATTGTCTGTCCTTAACAAGCATAAAACAGCAATCTTCCCAACAGCAGAAAACAGTAGGTATTATGCATGGTGTTTTAGTTCTAGTTGTCATTGTTAATGACTATAATGTTATATGACTGAGGATAATCTCCATATAGGGAATAGGTTGATAATAAAAATCTATAAAATGAATTTCTGCATATCAGTTCTGAAGTTATGACCGATATTTATTCTAAAACAAGAGGACATTTTCCTCCTCACCCCACCTCCAAATTATATCCAGGATATAAAAGTATATACAATTTGAAAGACCAAAAACTATGTTTCAATCATAAATAAATAGCATAATGCAGCAATTTTCAACCTTTTTCATCTCGTGATATATATAAACTAATTACTAAAATTATGCACTACAACAAAATATATTTTTTGCCTATCTGACAAAAAAATGGTATAATACTGATTCATGCACATTGGACTCTATTGCTATGTTGGCAGTTGTCATTTCTTTTACTTGACAATCTAAGGAAAAAGGAATCAGTGCCACTGACTAGTCAGATATTGCATATTTTAAAAATTCTTGCAGCATACCAGTTAAAAATTGCCGACATAATGTATAAAATTAGAACTAGTAATACTCAAAATGTCGAAAACAATGCCAATTCCATTAACACAATGCTGCTTTATGTCAACTCTGTGACTTTATTGCTTGAATGTTCTGATTATTTTCCCTACTGATAATAATGGATTTGCACTGACCCATTTATATACTTTTTTAGGGGCCTTTGATGAGCCACAACACACATTTGAAAGGTGGCTGCTCGGGAAGATCCATGAGACAAATGATCTTAGCCCTTGAGTCAGTGGCCATGGCCCCATTAGCATGAAGCTCCATCAACCACCGAGCTCGGCAAGGCGCTCACCTGCACTGACTGATGGAGTAAGCAGGTCTGGAGCAAGCCAGCCAGCCGGCCACATCCTGTGCCTGTCAGCTCCCTCTGTCAGGCTGCCTCGGAGCACTTGGCATCAGTCTTAACTTGTGTTCATACATCATTTGTTAACACGTGATATTATTTTTCTTTCTTCTTGAAGGGTAAATGGCATATCCATTGATGGGGTGGGTGAATGGGCTAGTAAACAGAACTTTAAGGACTAAAAAAATCTGTTGTTGTTACAGCTGGAAGGAATCGAGTCCAACATCAATACTCTACAGATGAGAAAACTGCAGTGTGGAGGGGTGAAGTCCCTTGCCCAAGGTCGCGGAGTTATTAAGTGTTGGAGCGGGGACTAGAATTACATCCTCCTTTCCTGAACGGGTCTCCACAGTGAAGGCTTCTGGACTTCACACTGGTACGGGGAGGGAAAGCGTCACAAGGGTAGGAAGAAAAAAAGCCTTGTTCTCCCACATGGCTCAAAACCTCTTTTTTAAAGTGATTTGGGTTGGCATGAGCGGGAGCGCTGCCCTGGCAATTCTCTTTGTCTGAGGTCCTCCACACAAACCGAAAACGGTGGCCACAGGAGCTCAGCAGTGGATACCTGGAGGGTCAGGGCAGGCACAGAGCTTCCCTGAGGCTTAGGCCCCAGGCGACTGCACTTGCAGCCAGGGCTGGGACTGACCTTGAGGGAGCCTCAAGGGCCAGCAGCAGCACCTGTCAGGGTCCTAGAACCCCACCATCCCACTCCCCACCCCCACTTCATGCTGGGCAGTGGGTCTTAGGCAGTGATTTACCAACTGTAGTGATTTCAATATTTCACAACCAAACAACTGTACTAGCACATACAACAGCACTAACATCAGCCTATTTCAGATGAAACGCCCTTAATGAGATACTCAACTTACGTTTCCCAAGAAGCAAACTCAATATAATATGCTGCTGCAGGAAATGTTACCCAAACTTTGGGGTGTGCCCAAAGGACTCCAGGTCCAAGGTAAATCATGGTGTGTAGGCCCTGACTCCACCCCACCTCTCTGTGTGGGCCCCACTACCACCAGAACACACCCAGGAACCAAATATCACAAGCAGTTCTGAAGAAGACGTGAGCCTAATGATACATGTGTATAAGAGTCCTTGTCTTGTATATAAACCCCCTGACATCCAAAAAGAGGCCTGGGCCCTGGGAATGGCTGTGTTTATAGGTCATCTTTTCATGCAGTCAGGACCAAGCAACGATGTCAAAGGACATCTGGGGAAATATGCTATGGCTTGGATTTGCAAGAATAGCTCTTTGGACTTGCCCAGAATTCACCCAACTCTTGAGCCTTCTTGCATTTAGCTTCTACATTTGCTACCATCCTAAGCCTCCTGGACAGAACCCAAGAGGGAGACATTATGATGGTGGGGTTAAATAAGGCCATTGTTCCGAATGACAGACAGAGACACCTAGCCCCGGAGAGGTCCTGCTTTTCGGGGTGGTGTGATCAGTGTGATGCAAGACTCTAGTAAGCCATCGTTTTCAAGGAGGCCAGCAGGTCACAGAAGGCGATACCCAGCTTGCTCGGAGACAAGCTGCTTCCTAATCAAGTTTTCTTATACTCAGAACGATGGAAACATTTCCAAAGGTATTGTTCTCGGCAGGTTTCCAGTCATTCAGCATTTCCAGACTTCACCAAGTGGGCTTCTGAGCTATTTGCTGTTTGTTGAGAGCAACTTTCAGGAGGAGGTGATTAAAAGAAACCTATCAATTTTAGATTTTCTTTTTCCAGGAGTAAATAATGTTGACATACTGTTCAAACAAACGCACAATTTACTGCAATCTGTTTTTTTAGACAAACCCTCCACTTTAACCTCCAAATGGGGAAAACGAAGAGACTTCCCTCTTCTCATTTAATCAAGAACATATGTTCGGAGATAATACTGGAGGCTTATTCTAGGAAGCGTTCTGCTCCTCCTCTGACAGCGCCGCGGTGAGCTCATGAGGCAGCCTCGACACATAATGAAAGCAAACGCCACCATAAATCTCCTGCCCCGCGGAGGTCACTTCAGAAACATCGCCCGCTGCTCAAATAAGCAGCGGCTACGCCGAGGCACACGGAGGGGGAGAGACGCCAACTGTGACAAACAGCAGCAGGAATGCTCAAAACCGGGGCCAACCCAGGCCACTGGGAGAGGAGGAGCGGGGCTGAAGCAGGTGTGTGTGTGTGTGTGTGTGTGTGTGTGTGTGTGTGTGTGTGTGTGTGTGTGTGTGTGTGTCTGTGTGCGCGCGCCTATTTGCACCCGGCCGCCCTGCCCACCCCCCTCCCCGCTGTGTCCTGGCTGAGAGAACCTGTAAGTTCACCAGGAGACTAGCTGCTTTCCCCTGAGGAGGAGCACTTGGGAGGCACCAACTTTCATTAAACCTAAAAGTATACACAGCAGCAAGAGGCCAAAACTGTCCTCAGAAGTGAGACTTTTAAACACATCTGTTAGGGACTTTGTGGTCCTCAGGTGGGGGAGGGAGGGAGGGGTGGGGTGGGGGGTGGCAGGTGCCGAGAGAGAGAAAGAGAGAGAGAGAAAGAGAGAGAGAGAGAAAGAGAGAGAGAGAGAGAGAAAGAGAGAGAGAGAGAGAGAGAGAGAGAGAGAGAGAGAGAGAGAGAGAGAGAGAGGAGAGAGAGAGAGAGAGAGAGAGGAGAGAGAGACAGAGATGGGGAGACAGAGAGAAAGAAAGAATTCAGAGTCCGGTGCCTTTTCATTTCCAGACTATGAGTCATAAAAAAGAGCGCATAAATCCGGATCGCCAGAATGTGCTGACCCCAGTCTGGGTTTACTAACACCTGAAGTACATTTCATGGGAATGAGGCTTAAATATCAACCTGAACGTGGAGCCCGAGGGGCTCTCCTCCCACCTCTGGGCGCCAGGAGTCCCCTGGAGCCTGGAATGGAGTTCTCTGGCGGCAGGCTCATTGGAGCAGGAGAAATTATGGAAATTCCCCCGCCAGGCATGAGGATGTGATCACTGTGGGCACCGGTGGGCCCACGCAGGTCACCCGCCAATATCCCTTTAAACACCAAATTATGGACTCTTAGGCCACTGCTTCGAGGCTCCCACAAATGTGAAACCTTGACAAATTCCCAAATAAGAGCCATAAAACCAATCATTTTTGAAACCTGCATGAGTGACACCAGAAAAATTACAGCCATGTGGCAGGTCACTGTGAAATAAAGCTGCCATAAAGAAGCTTATGACGCCGTCACGGAAAAGGCAATTAGAAGGTTACTTTTTCTCAGGTCTAGGAGGGTTCTCGTTCTTCCTCCAGCCCCCTGCCTTCCACCTCCCTGCTGCAGAATGGATCAGCTTATAATAAGTAGTAGTTATATATCATAAGGCAGCAATTCCTTTTAGTTGATCCAATATATATATATATATATATATATATATATATATATATTAAAAAAAAAAAGCATCCAGATTTAGAACTTGACAGGAACCAGTATCGCCTGCCCCCGAGAGCCAGCCAGCGGAAAGTGTGTGTGTGTGTGTGTGTGTGTGTGTGTGTGTGTGTGTCATTCAGCCAGCATGGAGTCTGGGTGTTTTAAAAGCTTTAATTTAAACGGGATGAAAAACCTGGGTGTTAAGCAATTTGGCTGTGGATATTTAATGCATCAGCCATGCCGCAGAATCGGAGCCCCTATTTAAAATGAGAAATGGAAAACGCACACGCTCCGTGGGCAAGGTGTAAGTAAATGTGGGATGGTAAACAGAAATTGGCTGAGACCCTGCAGAAACACCATTAGGAGGACTAATGACATGTTCAGAAATGGCCTGAAATAAACGCTGCGCTGTCACTTGCAGGTGTGTAGAACAGACCCGGCTTTTAATTAGCCGGAGCCGTGGCTCCCAGCACTGAGATAGAGGCACCGGGAGGAAGCACGGGCCCAGAGAGGTTGGGGTTTGCGCCAAGGCACACAGCTCCTCGATGGCAACGCCGAGATGGGAACTCAGGCTCTCATCTCCACGCTGACACACTTGTGGTTGGCAGAATAAGGCACCCCAAAGACGTCCACATCCTCATCCCCTGGTCATATGGCACCCTCCGTGGCTAAAGGGACTGACAGACTTGGTTAAGAATTTTGAGATGGGAAGCTTATCCTGCATTTTCCAGGCAGCCCACTGGAATCACAAGGGTCCTTATCGGTGAAAGAGAAAACCGGAGACGGAGGGTCAGAGTCAGAGACGGGGAGATGCTGTCAGCTGGCTTTAGACATGCAGGTGGCCTCTGGAAGCTGGAACCGGCGAGAAAAGAGGTTCTTCCCTGGAGCCTCCAGAAGGAATGCAAACCTGCTGACACCTTGATATTAACTCAGTGAGACCCTTGCAGAGTTCTGATCTCCAGAATTATAGGAGGATACATTTGTCTTATTTTAAGCCACTAAGTTTGTGGCAATTTGTTATAGCAGCAATAGGACAATGGTCTATATGTCCATTGCATTTCCCCTTCATTTTAATCTAGTCCAAATAATGTCATTATCTCAGTGGTGGTCACACCCCCTTGTTTGGTCTTTACTGGTAGTACCTTCTACTCTCCCGCTCTGGCCCCCTCATTGGCTCTCTTCTCTGCATCCCCTTTCCCATATAAACTATTACTGAAGGGAAATCTGTTTTCTAATTGTCAGCTGACCCACGGTGAAAAATTCGCTGGTAGGAACTTAAGTATATTTTGGTTCGCCAACTATTACCAGTATATTAGAGTACTCTATTTGGGTGTGTTTAATCCTCTCATCCCAGTTGCCCCAGTAAAGCCTTCTAGGCTTCAAAAAATTAATCGCTAAGGGTAGAATTTGGGGTTCCTGGTTTGGATGAACCTTTCCCAAAGTGTCCCAAGTCACATTATAGAACTATAGACATGGGCTTTGCAGTCAGAGGCCTTGATTTGACTCCCTGATTCATTATTTACTAGTGATGTGATCTTGGGAAAGGTATTTATTAAGCCTTACTTTCTTTATCTCTAAAATGAAGACCGTAACAATAATCTTGCTCCACAGTGAGAATTAATGAGATTTTGTATTTAAAGTGTTCAGCATTGAATGTGACCCTTACAGACACTGGGTAAGCAGTGGTGGTGGGAGTAATAAAGGAAGTTGGTCCAGCGGTACCTGTAGCCCCCAATTCCAAGGCAGTACAAGCCTATTTAAATCCTGTGAGACCAGAAGTTTCAGATTCTGAATATTGTAGAGACAGTCACCTAGTGGGTAACAGAAGCAATCATTTACTCACTGCCAACCATGACCTTCTTCTTGGGCACTGGTGATTACAAGAGACAAACAAGTCAATATACAGCCCTGACCAAAGGAAGCTCATGGTTTAGCAGGGAACAGCTACAAAAACATAATTACTGGCATTTATCTTTTCGGATTAAAGACTTATAAATAAAACAAAGGGTGGCAAGAAGACCCAGTAATATCTTCTTAAGGGAATCAAGAATGAGGTCACAGAGGAGATGGCTTTTGAGTTGGACCCTGACGGCTGAGCAGACATTTCCCAAGCGTAAAGTAGGCAAAGGAATATACCAGACAGAGGAAAATGTGTACAGAAAATAAAGTAAAAAATATATATATATCAGCAGAGTCCTAGCTGGTTTGGCTCAGTGGCTAGAGCGTGGACCTGTGAACCAAAGAGTCTAGGGTTCGATTCTGGTCGAGGGCACTGTACCTTGGTTGCAGTCTACTCCCTGGCACAAGCTCACGCAGGAGGCGGCCAATTAATGTGTTTCTCTCATTTCAATCTTTCTCTCTGTCTTTCCCTCTCTCTTCCATTCTCACCAAAAATCAATGGGAAAATATCCTCCGGTAAGGAGCAACAAACAAACAAACAAACAAACAAACAGACTATCAACAGGAAGCATATAAACACACCTATGGCATTGACACCACTGGAACAAATGAAATCCAGTTCAACAAATTAAATACGTGACCACTTGCTCTGTATCATCAACAACCCAACTTACTTCAGTTCTGTTGTTTAGGTCACACTAAATAATTCATTCTTCCTTGACTAAAAATGATGCTTTGAAAACTCACTGATGGCCACAATGCAATCAATAATAATCAGGTAATATGCTCTGGCCCTGAGATAACAGAGTATCCTGAATCCTAATGTATGAATTCATATGCAATCAATACAGCCTTATAGGAGTGGGGAATTTTTTTTTTCACATTCCAAAGCATTTTAGTAAGATTCTGTGAAAAATCAATAACTTATTAAATGCCAGTTACCTTGTTGAAACAAACTGTTAATCACTTTTGTTGCAATGATATTGGGACCCCAGACCTAACTATATATTTTGTAATGGTGTATGTACTCACAGGCATACTTATTCATTAGAGCAGGGATTTTCAACCTTTTTCATCTCATGGCACACAAAAACTAATTATTAAAATTCAGAAGCACACCAAAAAAATGTATTTTTTGCCGACCTGACAAAAAAAAAGGGATATAATTTTCATTCATTCACAATGAACGGCTATTGTCTTGGTAGCTGTTGTCATTTTTAAATTTGGCAATCCAAGGGAAAAGAGGTCAGTGCCTCTGACTAAATAGTTGGGTATTGTATATTTGTAAGTTCTTGCTATGGCACACCAGTTAAAAATTGCTGCATTAGAGGAAATGAGGCACAGAATGACGCACACTGCAGCCAAGATGGGGTTACGACAGCAAATAGACTCTCTGCATTACTGAAGGGGGGGAAAAAGGAAACCTGTAACTTTAGCTGTGAGTGGTGAGAACTCATTATCAGAAGTAGGAGAGAGTTTATGTTGTAAAAGAACAATAATCACTTGAAATATTTTTGGAATCTGAAATATTTTGATTATCATCCTGTAATACCACAAAATAAAGTTATATTTATTTCCAGTTTGAAGATGGCTCCTTTTTGGCCACATGAGATACACATTAATATACTCATGTGTTTTGTGGAATGGAAAAGTGAGATCCACTCAGCCACAGTCTTAAGTATATTCCTCAGCAAAGGCAGGCATCTGGTCCTATTTCATTGAATATGAAACTGAATAGAAGGCTTACTTCCCTATGGATAGTTAACTTTTTAATATTTTTTAATACAAATTTTAAGTTGCTCCTCCATTGCCCTTCTGCCATCATTTTCTCAGGAAGAGAGAAAAGTTTGAGTCATGTGCTTACAAATTTGCAAGTAGTTACTAATGGAGATGTCACCTCATTTCAAAAGCAGGGTCATCATTATATGAGCTAAATTTGAGAAATATAGACTCTTAAAAGAATAAAAATTACTCTGGGGAGCTGAGTGTTATCTGGGGTTTACTGCAGAAGCCTAAACCTAGTCAGGGCATCATTTTCAGAGGCAATCCCTCTGTGCTGCTAATGCCCAGTAATCTTCAAATATAAATAGCTCCCACTGGGCTTTTGATGTTCACACCTTGGTGGACTCATTGAGAGATGTTTTACAGCTGATTGCACTGCTGAGAACCCAGTGTATGTCTTCCCCATGCCTTTGCTGACAAAGAGCTTTTGAATTGGTGTGATTGTAATAGCATTACCCTCCCACCCATGACCACTGCACTCTAGTCCCGCATTAGTATGAGGTGTAATGAGGTTAGGCTAAGAGGGATTGTGTGGTCTTAAACTGAGTTGATACTGATTGTTACTAACAGTGGAGCAGCCTACTATACTTGAAGCCCCTGGTTCTGGGGGAATATTTCATTTTTGCCAACCTTGTCTTCCATTGTCAAGATGGATTTCAGCATAATGATCCATCACCTGAGGAGATTCACTCTGCTGTTTCTGCAACCAGACAGTTTCTATTCTGTGAGTCCCTCGGTCATCAGCCGCCTGCTCTCTGACACTGTCCCCACGGAGCTCACTGCCATTTGCTTCAGCACCTAGTCTCTCTCCATTCACACCTCTGTCTTTCAGACCCCGCCTTCCTGGGTCTCTCTCCTCATAGGAACCACAACAGAGATGTTGGGCTCTAACTTCTTTTTCTCCATTGGCTTCTTCTAAAAGCCTTCTCACACACTGCTTCCAGCTGAAGAGTAAGTCATCAATCATCATATGAGTGAGACTGGCACAGAACAGCATGTGCTAAAGCAGGACCAACATGTTCATGGCAAGTTTGTTTTCACAAAATGTTAAATTGATGAGGTATCCTCACCGCAGTGGTTTCACCCATGGGATGGCATTTGGAGGGCAGGTGGCTAATATTTTCCTGAACCCAAAGCTAGGCAGTCAGCTGGGGTGCGGTGGCGGGGGTGGGGTGGGGAGGGAGAGAGACAAGAAGATGTTGGAATCAGCTCTTGTAATGGAAGCTAGACTCTCTCCCTGTGTATTGTCTCACATTTTCTCTCTGCATATCTACTCTCCTCTCTCTCTCTGCTCCCACCCTTCACTGTCTGCTCCCCAGTCCACCGAGCAGAACTCATGACTGCCCAGGTCTCCTGAGGATACACAGTGCAGCCTGACCACACTACTCCCAGCCCCGATTCCAACTTGCGAGGGTTGCAATTTTGGTTGTCCAGCGTGGGCCAGCTGTCCTATCCACGGTGGCTGGAGGCCAAGAGAATGTTCAACAAAATGGTCCTGGGGGAACTGGGGACCCAGTTAAGAGGGTTATGATGAGCTGAGCAGACATTTACTATGAGCCCACTATATGCATCTGTGCTTAAGAACACAATACTTTAAAAAAAGCATGATGATGTAGTCTTCAATTTCTTTAACAGATATCTAATGAACTCTAATTTGTCAGATACCATGCTAGGCTCAGAGGATTTAAACAGGTAAGACCCAGCCTGCCAGTGGGAGAGATAAACCAAAGAACAACAAGCCTGTAAATATATATATATATATATATATATATATATATATATATATATATATATATATATATATTAGATTGGAAAAGCTGCTACATAAAAATTGAAAGGGTGATGTGATGGCATATTTGAGAGGGACATGTGGAGGAGTGCTTACTTGAAGCCTCTTTGAAGGGATAATAACGAAGGAAGGAGGTGGTCCAGAGGAGGGAACACAGGCACAAAGTTGGCCCTGAGGAGGGAAAGGACGTAAGAGATACAAAGTGAGATTAGCAAGGTGAGCAAAACCCAGCACGTACAGAGCCTGTGTGCCATGTGAAGGGCTTGAGATGCTATTCTAAATGCAGTAGGAAGATGTCTGTGAAGATAAAGTAGAAAAGAGAAAGAGATAATCTGACTTATGTTTTTAAAAGGTGACTTTAGAGTGGGGTTTCAGGCAAGCGGAGTGGAAGGAGCTGTTGTGGTAGGTAGTTCAGGAGAGAGGGGAAGCAGGGGACCTAGAGCATGGCAGTCACTGGGATGGAGAGAAGAGCCTGATTCCAGATGTACTTCAGGTAGGACACCCACAACTTGCTAAAGAACAGGGTTTGAGCTGAAACCCGTTTGGCTCAATGGATAGAGTGTCTGCCTGCGGACTGAGAGGTCCCAGGTTGGATTCCGGTCAGGGGCATGTACCTTGGTTGCGGGCACATCCCCAGTAGGGGGTGTGCAAGAGGCAGCTGATTGATGTTGTCTCTCTCATCGATGTTTCTAACTATCTATCCCTCTCTCTCCCTTCCTCTCTGTAAAAAATCAATAAAATATAGTAAAATAAATAAATAAATAAGAACAGGGTTTGAGGAGAAAAAAAAGAAAGGACCAGCAGATGACTTCTGGCTTAAGTTTGAGCGGTTGGGTGTATGGTGAGCTATTTCTCAGAATAAGGCAGTCTAGAGAGACTGACCAGGTCTTCATCCCAGAAGGGGCCAAAGCAAGAACTCTGTGATCCCACACATCGAGATCCCTGGATCCTGATCTAGCCAGAAACTCTGATTGGTTCCTCTGCAGCTCAACGTATCTCTTTAGAAAACCACTGTAATCCCACCTTCCTGTCTCCATCATCCCAACCACCTCCCCGCTCAAAACCCACCTATACTCCAAGGCTGCTCCTCCTCCACAGGGTCCCTGGAGGAAGAAAGGCTTGAGGATAAGTCAGTATTAGGAGGCTGTGGATTAATCCAAATGTCACTTATCCCCCACTTCGCTCTGCACATGATGAGGAGACATTGCTCAAAGTGCCCCATAGGCTTTCCTGTTTATAATGAAGGCAAGGAGGCAATATTCATAGAGTTTTCATTGTTAAGGCTAAAACAAAACTGTATGTAAAGCACTTAGCACAGTGTCTAAATTATGTCAGCTTTTTAATACACATTGAATGTCATTATTCTTAACGTTTCTTTCTTTTACCTGTTTTCAAAGTAAATTTATTACCAGATATCAATTTGCTGCTTGTACAAAGACCCTAGAAAAAAGTGGATTGTTTTTTGCTTTTATTTGTGCGCATGTATGTCCCTAGCTCAACAACACTAGGAATGTCCTGTAGTAATATAACTATTCAGGCAAAAAAAATTCCACTCCAGGAAAATAGAGATTTCCTGGAAGCTCTCTCACCAAACAGGAAGATCATAAACTCTCAGGATCAGGAGGTACCTTAAAGGTCAATGATCCAATTCTCCCCCTAGGTAGAAAATAAATGAGATAGAGAAATATTTCCTGCTTTTCTAGTTATTTGTAGAATACTTCCAAGAACTATAACTGCTATTTACATCACCCCCAGTTCTGCTGCCCTTGCAGGAAAATTAGCAAAACTGCCTCATCGATGGGCACAGCTTCACCATGTAACAAAACCAAGGCCACCAGATTCCTCATGACAAACAGGCCTTCTCTTAGTTTCAATGGCATTCCCATTTGGAGGAAGTCCCTATGAGCCACAAATACCTAATAAATATTTTTTAACTTTATTTTTATTGTTGACACTATTACAGATGTCCCACTTTCCCCACCTCCACCTAGTTCCCTTTCCCTCTGGCTATCACCACACTGCTGTCTGTGTCTATGTGTGACTCCCAGGGTTATGCCACCACGGCCGCCGTCAAGCCTAGCCACACTGGCCTACCTTCTGTCCCTAAAATTCACCACACTCGGCTAGAGCTTGGGCCCTTCTGTCCTGGGAAGTTCTTTTCCCAAATGGTTCGAGGACTTTCAGACCTCACTTTAAATTGCACCTTCCAGACACCCCTTTGATAGCAGCCACCTGGCAATATTCTACCGCTTGTTTTAATTCTCCCCTCAGCACTTGCCAATATCTGATCATTTTCTTGTCTAAATGTTTATATATTTGTTTATCATCTATTTTACCCAGACAGACCAGAAGTTCCAAGAGAGCAAGAAAATTGTCCGATTTCTTCAGACTTACATCCTCTGGGCTAGATCCTGGTACATAGGAAATGATCAATAAACACATGGAGCCTGATCAAATGGTTGTTGAAAGGTCTTAGCTACCCATGGGGCACAGGTGGAAATGAAAGGAGGGGTCCCAAATAGCTCCGAAGTTTTTATTTAGCCTCAGGTGACTGAGAGGTGGTGGTGTCACAGACGGAGTCAGGAGAACAGAAGGAAAAAGTAAATTTGGGACATAAAGCTAACAATGGGTTTGTTTTCTAATTTTTTGGGTATGAAAAAAGAGCAGAAAGTGTGGTTGCTCAATAGCTGAACTCAGTAATTCTGAAATTCCACTCAGTGTCTCACCATCGGCTTTGGAGGTACACTCCCGTCTCTCCGCCATCTACCCATTTGCTGACACTGCCAGTCAGGCATGTGTCCAAGCTGCAAGCTCACAAGTCCTTCTGGACTCTTTGCTCACGCATTTCCAAAACCCAGTCAGGCCAATTTTCAAATTGCCAAACTTAAATAAGAGGTGATTTTTTTCTCTTACAAAAGGACAAGCAGCCTACATTTGCTGCCCTCTTCTTTGACTATGTCAGATGCTATCTCACAGTTGTTTTTGAAAAACAACACTTATTCAGTCCCTTCAGAGTAAGCCTAACATTTTAACAAGTGAGAAGACAACTACTTATCAAAAGAAACTCTTACTGGAGAGACATTTGAAAATAGACATTTTAAAATATCTCCATCATTGATGATAGCATTGTCCAAAATGATATGAGGGGGTCATGTGGACAAGTATTTGTATCAGAGCACTTTAAAGATTTGGGTTACAGAATTTACTAATTGTTTTTTAATTTTTTGAAACAGAGGTTCAGCAAATATTGAACCTATTAACACTATGAAAAAATATGCACCCCTTCCAATTAGCTTAGAAGAATAACTGATAACAGGGTTAAAGGAAACTAACTGACTTTAATTTTGATACACACACACAAAACAAAACAAAAAAAACCCCACCTCTGCATAATTCCAACATAGAACTAGAACTGCTGCTTCCATTTGGAATGACATTGTTTATGAGGCCTTTTCCACCCACTTCAGCCATTAAAACCAAAAAATTGAAATAAAGTAAAACCTACAAATCAGAGTATAAGTACAAACCAAGATTTTAAAAAATAATTAGACACATTCAATCACAAGGCTCTGTTTATTAAAAGTAAATAAAATAGAAATTATTCTAAATGTTTTAATCTCATTTTTTTCTCATCCTTTTACAGTTTGCACTCTGGGGTGTTTTTAAACAGGCACAACACATCAGTGCAGCAATAAGCGCATGTAATTTATTTGAAAAACAACTATGTTCAGAGCGTGGGGCTGAGATTTCCTTAGCACAGGAGGCCCAATCGCTGCTCTGCGAAGCCAGAGGAATGGCCATAGGACACCCGTGGGCCCACGGCAGGGAGCCTTCCACAGCCACAGTCCTCTCATGACCAACAGGAGGGTAATATGCACTCAGGGAGGCGTGCCGTCCCCTGGGTGTAGATCCAGATTTGATGAAACCCAGAAATCTTGGTAAGGAGGGAAAGCACAGAAACAGTGTGTGAATACCACGCCACTAGCTTGCTGCTTGGATGAGGTGAGCAGAGTTATTCTCAAACCCTGGCTCCTAGCCCTAGCTCCATCCCTTTCTTTCTTGCTGTCTCTCAAGAAAGCATATGGAATGCCAGTGGGGGAGAGTCACCGCATTACAGGGATAACCTTGAATTTGCTCTAGCTTAAGTTTTGGTTTTTTTTTAAGGAGTTAAGCCATCCCACACAGAATACTTTATTAATAACTCATTATTTGGCTACACCCTGGTGAGTCAAAAAGCCTCTGACTTACACAATCAGCAGTGCTCTTGACCCCACCTTCCTGTCAAGTCCCCTACCAACCTTGGTCTCTCCTCCTCCTAACTGGGCTCATACTTTATACTCCGCTGCCTGCACAGCCCATGCCATTTCTCACCTTGTTTATTCACTGCCCTTTGTCCCAAATGTCCTCCACTCCCCACGCCCATCTGGATAACTTCCATTCTCCCATTAAGACTGAGCGCCAACCGTCCCTTCCGGGAAGCTTTCCCTGACTCACCACGGGATCCTCCTTTGTACCCCCCCTCACAGCTCTATCACTGCATCGCAATTATCTCTCTGTGGGTTGGTCATCCCCACCGGATTGTGAGCTTTCATTTAGACCAAGGATGGAATCTTACTGGCAAGCACAGTGCCTGTAGCAGGCCTGCCATGGAAGCTTGCTGAATGAGTGAATCAGAGAGCATCTGTAAGCCTTGGAACTGATAAAAATCAAAATCAAAGGTTAATCTAATGACAAAGCATCTACACTTAATTACTGGCCCTTCATTGACTAAGAATATGATTTCAATGAGAAATTGCCAAAGAATGGGAAATTTCAAGGGAAAGTAGAACTGGGGAAGGGGGAGGGAGATCAGTGAAAAGATACAGAGGAGGAAAGGAATGTGAAGTCCTCATCCCACCATCCCAAACCAGGCCGCATCTCCTCCTTCATGGGCATCACCAGGAGACTGCTGAGGTAGCTTGTGGCTGCAAAGGGCTGGAGTCCCTGGATTGTCAGACATTAACCCTTTAGCTGCTGTGTTGTCCAGAGGTCTGAGGGATCCCAGGGGGGCCAGGAAGTTTGGACAGTGGATGGGGCGAGGGAACCCTGGACTGTGGCTTTTTTCTAACAGGTATAAAACGATTTTAATTTTTAAACAGCCGGTATAGGATTACTCTATTTGCTTAAGATCAGCCTGCGTATAGGAAAATCGGGCAGTACTGTCTATACCCCTGTATCTCTGTAAGAACACTGACCCCTTTAAAGGTAGGGTTTATTATTAGCTGAGGACCCCTTCCACTAACCCTTCACATTTGAGAGCACGTTCTTTCCCAGAACTTGGTTGGATAGGGTGAGCTGTAAACGAGCATTGAGAGGTGCTTTTTGTTTGTTTGTTTGTTTGTTTAACTCCTTTTGTTCCCCTTAAAATCGTGCCTGTAAAGATGGTGGGTGGCTCTGTTCTCCTCCTTAGCCATGAAAATGAAAGCTGATCCAGGGCTTCCATATGGGGGGGGGGGGGAGACTTTTAGTCAGAACAAGCAATAACTTTGCAGTTATTTGCATTCTAAGCTTCCTCCATGAAATTGAAAGAGATTTGACTCAATCCTTAACCTAGTTTCTACACAGCCACCACCAAATGCCCCAGACCCAGACACACACTATCACTCACAGCTAAACGAATGAAACGGGCTCTCATCAGAAATGATCAGTCCTTCTCCCAGAGAGAATTTCTATGACTCCAGCACTAGGTGGGGTTTTTCCTTTTCACCGAATGGATTTATTTCTCACTTGACTGCCCTTTCCACATTGAATGTGAGCAGCATGCGGCTCTTTCCCACATGGCGCTTACTCG
Organism: Pipistrellus hanaki; assembly: GCF_964339955.1. Classification (NCBI taxonomy): domain Eukaryota; kingdom Metazoa; phylum Chordata; class Mammalia; order Chiroptera; family Vespertilionidae; genus Pipistrellus; species Pipistrellus hanaki. The sequence continues at coordinate 38,740,577 of NC_140507.1, read as the reverse complement.
GAGTTTTCATTTTCCAGGATTGATTTCCTCTGGAAGGTGAAAGGTAGGGGGCTCTGAAACCACCTCTGAAATGACCTAAAATAGCTGCAGTGTACAAAACAGCTGATTTGATTATTTAGAAGAGTGGATGAATGCTTAGGAAAAAAACTCTGCACTGAATGCAATTACCAATGTTTCTCGAAGTGCACTTTGAGACCACCTACATCCCAACCACCTGCATCCTGGTTAGACATGCAGAGTCTCAAGTCCCATCAAAGAAACAAACTTCTCATGGTAAGGTCCTGGAAATCTGTACTTAAAAGGGAAAAAAAAAATCCTAGCTGGTTTGAGTCAGTGGATAGAGTGTCGGCCTATGGTCTGAAGAGTCCAGGTTCGATTCTGGTCAAGGTTGCAGACTCGATCCTCAGTAGCGGGGCATGCAGGAGACAGCCGATCAATGATTCTCTCTCATCATTGATGTTTCTATCTCTCTCTCCCTCTCTGAAATCAATTTAAAAAATATATAAAGTATATACACTGAGTGGCCAGATTATTATGATCTCTTTATGTATAATAATCTGGCCACTCATTGTATATCCTATATAATAAAAGGCTAATATGCAAATTGTCCCCTCGACCAGGAGTTCAAACAGCAGGCAGGCTAGTCAACTGCCCATGTCCCCTCCCCCTGGCCAGGCTGGCTGGACCCCACCCAGGCACAAATTCATGCACCCGGCCTCAAATATATATAGAATGGTCAGATTATTATGCACTCAGAGATCATAATAATCTGGCCACTCAGTGTATATTTACTTTATAAAGTATAATGTACATATAGAAAAGCACACATACCATAAGTGGACACCTAGCTAAAGTTTCACAATGAAATCCATCTGTCAAACCAACACTCAGATCAAGACCTGGAAAAACACCAGTATCCCAGAGGCCCCTTTCTGCTCCCTTCCAGTCACAATCTATACCCACTTCTCAAGGTTAATCATAATCTTAACTTCTGATGCCAGAAATTACTTTCATCTGGGTGGTGTTTTTTACCCCTTTTATACCGTCGATAAATAAAACAATGCAATATGCATTATTTTGTGTCTGGTTTCTTTCATCAGTTATATTTGTGAGACTCACCCATATTATTGCATGTAGCTACGGACAGTTCATTTTCTTTGGCTGGACGGTATTCCTTTGTGTGATTATACCAACATGTATTCATCCCTTCAATTTAAATAAAAATTATAATGAAATACCTCTATATAACCACCAGAATGGCTAAACTTAACATAGAATATACTAAGTGTTAGTGAGGACATGGAACATTGGAGACTCCTACACACTGACAGAGTGACTATAAATTGGAACAACCACTTTGGAACACTTTTCATCAGTATCTGCTATTGCTGAATATGTGGCTAATTGATGGTGCAGAAGTTTCACTCCTAGATATGTGCCCAACAGAAATACATACATATGCTCGCCACAAACTAAAATGTTCACAGCTTTCGTGTAAATAACTTGCTACTTTCTAAAAGTCCATCAACAATTGAGCCGAAACTGCCTTTTTACCAAGTTCACCCTGGGCCTTGGGGCACAGACACCTTACTATATGCAAGCGACTGTAACATGACAAATTTGGAGGAAGAACTCTGACTGTAGCAGCAGAAAGTTGCAGGCTAAGAGGAAGAGAGAGAGAAAAAATGTCAACTCTCCTTTCATTATTAATCTTCAGAATTTCAAGCGAGATGACACATACTCAAAATATCAAGAGGGTTGGTCACTTACAGGAAGCAGCCCATCTGGGAATACACATTTAATCCACCCTAAATTCCAGAACATCATTTCACTCAGCCTTTAAGATCACCCTTAATTTACATAGTCACAAAGGGAGAGGGGGAGTGAGGCAGGAGAGGTGACAATAGTTGTGCTGTGCACATGGAAAGGGTGAGCTGGCAAGTCTAGGCTTTGGAATGTCCTGTCTTTTGATCTTGTGAGGACTCCACCACCCTGTCCCTAGAATGGTGCTGTCCTCGAAGGTTATTGCCAAGTGAACGGCTGCTTTGTTTTGGTAGTTTTTTTTATAGAGAAAAGAAGCTGACTCTTTTCAGGACAATGAAATTATTCTAAATAGGGTGAAAAAAATGTTTTAGGTTGGAAACTGTCAGTTAGCTGTTCTTTGAGATAAAAGCTTTGTTCTCATAATTTAGTTTACTTCTATTGCAAAGGAGTTTTCTAATTAAAAAGTACCTCTAGCCCTGGCCATTCTGGCTCAGATAGTTGGGTGTTCCATTCCCAATCAGGGCACATTCCTGGGTTGAGGACTCAATCCCTGGTAGGGTGTCTGCAGGAGAAACTAATCAATGTTCCGCTCTCATATTGATGTTTCTCTCTTTCTTTCCCTCTCCCTTCCTCTCTCTCTAACAAAATCAATAAAGGTATATATTTTAAATGGTCTATAATAGTGTTACTAGTGCACTCACTGTAATTTCAGGATTAAAATACAGCTTTGCCCACGGACAGCAAAGACAAACCAAGGACAGCAGCCTTGGCCTGCCGAGGCCTCCGTCTCTGAGCAGCAGTTAGATGCCTGCACGCTTAGGCTGTTCCAAGTTCCTGAGCTCTAAGTACTTCTTAGGTACTTCTGTACTTCTTAAGAATGGCTGAAGGGCTGCCAGCAAGTTGGGAGCACACAGTGGTGCCAAGCTAACTTGTTGCTCTACTGTTCTTACCCCATTCCTAAGGCCATCCTGGTACTACCCTGGCCCAGGCTCTGCCTCGCCTTCTCCTTTATGGCTCAGCCAACTAATCCAGTTAAGGAACTCCTTACATTTCTGACAAAGAGGGGAAACTCATGAACTGTATGGACTAATCCCCATCGAGGCCATCCTCGTGCAGAGCTGATTTCTGTGTGTGTGTGTGTGTGTGTGTGTGTGTGTGTGTAGTATCAGGAATAGGGCAAAGAGACACATAGTTAGATACATGGGATATAAGCTCCATCAAAGCAAGTGTTTGTGTGCTTCATTCAGTTCCCCCTCCCCAGGGCTTAGAATAGGGCCTGGAACATAATGGGAGCTGGATAAGTGTTTTGTGGGTGTGGTGCTGATGAGAGAAGACAAGAGCATAAATCAGAAGCTATCCAGAAGCTCCGCAATGTGGGCCTGGTTATGAGCTAGAAGAGAAAGGTAGCCACACTTGGCAGAATTCAACACCCAATGCACGCCTTTTAAAGAAGAGAATTTCACCCTGGCTGGATGGCTTATTGGTTGGAACACCAAAGGTTGCTGGTTTGATTCCCGATCAGGGCACATACCTAAGTTGTGGGTTCCATCCCCTGTCGGGGTATGCAGGAGGCAGTTGATCAATGTTTCTCTCTCTCTCTCCCTCTCCTTCTTTTTTCCTCTTTCTCTAAAAATTCAATTAAAAAATTTTTTAAATAAAATTGTACAGTTTCATTGCATTTACTGCAATAAGGTTCAAAGGCATATCTGTAATTATGATTTGAAAACTAAAGCTTAAAGTTCTATAGAGAATTGATCTTAGTTTCCTACTTTGCCACTGGAAAACTAGGCAGACTGTAGATTATGTTTCATAATGCAAATCCTCCAGAGTCCTTACACAAAACCTAACCCATATACATGACTCTACTTAGAAATTATGGAATCTTGGGGTACAGCCAACCTTCATAAAACAAGTCAAGGAATTTCCCATGATGCCAAGGACTCTAATCAGAGCTGGCAGCCGATGGGGCACCATTTCCTCCTCTTACCCAATTCAAATGATAACAAAAAGAGAAAAGGGGCCCCAACTGGTTTAGCTCAGTGGATAGAGCATCCGCCTGCAGACTGAAGAGAGGGTTCAATTCCAGTCAAGGGCATGTATCTTGGTTGCAGGCACATCCCCAGTGGGGGGGGGGGGGGGGTACAGGAGGCAGCTGATCGATGTTTCTCTCTTTCATCGATGTTTCTAACTCTCTATTCCTCTCCCTTCCTCTCTGTAAAAAATCAATAGAACTATAAAAAAAAGAAAGAAAGAAAAAAAAGGAATTCATTGATTAATTAATTAATTAGTTAATTTGCCCTTAGAGGTCAAAGACAAAAGCTTAGCTTTTTCCTAGAAAAGTTCAATCTTCATTCCAGGGCAAAGGAATTATATGGTTCTTCTCACTTTATACCAGAAAAGAACTTATTTCCTGTTCCATCACTCTGAAACACTATAACATGAAACTGGCTTTAAAACCCTAAGTTTCACCTTGAATTGAGAATCTGCGTATTCCTTCCTCATGCCTCCCTTTTACTAAAAAGAAAAGGGAGGCGAGCCTTCTACTTTGTATAGCCTTACGAAGTGTTATACCACCGCTCTCTCCATTTTCTCTCTCAAAGGGGATGTGCTGATGAGAGAAGACAAGAGCATAAATCAGCAGCTATCCAGTGAACTTGACCACTGAATCCAATATATTACCAAGTTTTACCAGTACACTTTGAATTCTCCCTGCTTTCCTCCACTCTCCTCTCCAAACATTATACTCATTACAACTAGAATTATTTTACCAAAGAGCAAGCTCTTTCATGCCTCTGGGACTATGCACACACTCCCAGCTCTCTTATCACACTTACTTGTTTCACTCACATGCCTGTGTTCTCCGTTTGCATCTTGCATCTTCAGACCTTCATCCAGTATCACATCTAAAGGAAGAGATCACAAGTACCATATGTTAAAAATGGAGGAGGCAGTTGATCAATTTCGGTCCTACTTTAGGTTGATTTTGTCAATGGCCAACTACGTCACTTTTGCCATGTAACTTAGCAGGGCCCTCCCACTGGATGGAGCAGTCTATCCTACCCCTGACTCCGAGTTCAGGCAGGTGACTTGCTGTGACCAATGGGATGTTAGCAAATGTAAATGAAGCAGAGGATTCTGCCATTGTTATGAGAATACATTCAGGCCCAGACAGTGTGGCTCAGTGATTGAGCATCTACCTATGAACCAGGAAGTCATGGTATGATTTTTGGTTGAGGTACATGCCTGGGTTGCTGGCTCAATCTCCAGTGTGGGGCATGCCAGAGGCAGCTGATCAATAATTCTCTCTTATCATTGATGTTTCTATCTCTCTCCCTCTCCCTTCCTCTCTGAAATTAATTTAAAAATATATATTTTTTTAAAAGAACACACTCAGGCTAATCTGCTGGCTAGTCATATAGCAGGGCAAGCTGCCATGGTCACCCAGCCAAGACTATCCAAGAGCAGCCCACAGTCCCCGGCGTGAATGGGCCCACCATAAATCAGCAGAGCTGCTGAGCCAACTCCAAGCTGACTGCAGATTCATAAGCAAGTACAGCCCAGAGCAGCCAAACCCAACACAAAGTAGACTCAAGAGCTGAATCGGGAGTCAGCCAACTATAGCCTCTGGACATAAAACCACCTGTTTTTGTAAATCCCTTTGCGGGGTGGGGGTGGAAATCACAAGCAATTGATTTTATGATTGAAAAAAAAAATCAAAAGAATATTTCATTTCACCCTGGCTGGGTGGCTGTTAGTTGGAGCATCTTCCAGGTTTCAGGTTCAATCCCTTGTCAGGGCACATACAAGAATAAACCAATGAATGCATAAATAACTAGAACAACAAAAATCAATGTTTCTCTCTCTCCTCCCCCTGTCTCTCTCAAATTAATAAATATTTAAAATTGTGATATTACAGTTTAAAAAAAAGAATATTTCATTTCACATATAACAAAGCCATGTATCATTACACAAGGAATATTTCATAACATGAAAATTATATGAAATGCAAATTTCAGTGCCCATAAATAGAATTTTATTGGAACACAGGCATGCCCCTTCATTTATATATTACCTATGGCTGCTTTTGCACTCCCAGGGCAAAGCTGAGTATTTGTGACAGAGACAGTATGGACTGAGAATCCTAAAATATTTACCGTCTGGCCCTTTAAAGGAAAGGACTGCCAGCCCCTGAACTAAATAAATGTTTATTGTGGTATATCCCAGGGGCTAAATGGTGTTTTGTTTCACAGCATCACTGTAACAAAAAAATCCCCGACACATCTTGTCATCTGAAAGCTAGTTCCTTCCTCTATTCCCCAGCAGACAGTGCTGGTGGAGCAGAGGGGCTGGAGGCTGAACAGCACCAGCCCCTCCTCCTCACCAGCATGGACTCCACAGAGAGGGGCCAGACAACGAACACCAGCACAGCAAAGATGGTCACATTCTTCAGTGGTTCCCAACCCAAGGAGCAGACAGCATTAACCTCCTGCCACAGTGACTACTGAGGACCCAAAAAGAACCTTGTCCTGCTACAGCACCACAAAAGTCAGGGATGCCACCCATTTCCAGATGCACACCCAGAGGTCAACTTACACAAGAGCAGAGGGAGAAAAGGAGGAGACATCTGGGAGATGAAAGGAAATTGAGCATTTGCCTAGATTAGAATCTTGGACTAAGTTTCCCAAAATGGACTTAATTTTGCGATCCAGTGGTGGAAAGTTGGGTGGAGCATTATTTCAATTAATAAAGGAAAACCCTGAAGTTATATTTCCTTATTATCTTTGAGTGTAATGTTTTTATAAAGCTGATATGAGTTTTGAGGGAATAAATCAATAGATAAATGAATGAATGATGAGAAACTCCCCCATAACATTACCATGTACTCTTCCCACCACCTCTGGCATTTCTATCCAGTCAAGTATTTCTCTGGAAATAACTCTTTCCTCCCCTAGAACTGCCTTCCAACTTCAAGGAGCAAGCAGCAACTTCTTAAGTCCTCCACATTCAGAAATGCCTAGCACCCTCTCTTCCTCCATCCCTTGGCTTAGGAATCTAATAGGTGGTTTATCTAAGCCTTAGTTAAATTTACACAAAACAGACCGGCGTGCCTCAGGTTAGAGGAACTTGGACCTTTCAGTAGACTTTGGCCTTAAACCTGCTCAGAATATGTTCTGAGATTATAATGAGGCAATGTTTTCCCCAAGAGGAGAAAGTCAGAGTCCCACATCTGGAGTTTGACCTTTGTACATGTTGTCATTTCACCCACCACAGGAAACCTTTCTGGCCTGGCCTGAAATGTGTAACTTCTCAACAGTGTAGCTGGTAGCAATTCTACCCAGCTGTGTGGAACGGGAAGTGACAGGGCAATTAATATTCTGTTAAAACTTCAGGGGGCTACATTGAAACTGGCCAGGTGTCAGGGCTGACTCATCATGTCAAAACCAAACATGGTATTGTCTGTTCCCTTCTGCTGACTCACTTGTCAGTCCTAAGAAATGTGTATGGAGCTGAGCTGCAAGGTCCCGCATTGGCCATGGACGTTGTTCAAATGTATAAAGGATTGTTTTACAGAGGGACATGAACAGTGTCTTTCACGCATTGTTTTGTATTAAAAAAAACACACATACCTGGATAGCAGTGCAGCTGACATTAGAGAAAAACCATAGCGTTTCCCAGCCGGAAGGGAGACTTAGAAAATAAGCTAAAGTACTTTCCTAAGAGAGGTGGGAGGGTATTTAGCACAGTGTGTAAGAGCTTTGAGTCAGGCATCCTGAATTCATGTCCCATCTCCATGCCACTCACTGTGAAATTATAAGTAAGAGGCTGCTGTAGCTATTAAGTAACTTTAAGCAAATTGCTCAGACTCTCTGAGCTTCGATTTCATTATCTGTAAAATGAGGAATAATTATAGCACCCACCTCATTGGGCTATTTTGAAGATGAAGTATAAAAAGAATACAGTGCTCGGCACAAAGTGCTCAATAAAATAGCTATTATTAAGGCTGATGAGGCAATCCATGGAAACCTCTTTCTTGGAAACAGGATAGATCTCCCATGCGGGAATTAGATCAGTAAAGGGTAGAGGAATATCATCATAAACTGGGTATTGATGCAAGGGCAGAGGAGGAATAGTTACAAAGGGACCATACCTTGGAGGCCCTCAGTAGGAAATGAACCACCTTTATGTCCTGGGTCTGCTAAAGATAGTGATTCATTGTGATTCATTAAGAAATAAAAAAGGGGGGGGGAGGGGGAGTGGGGAAACTTCCCTGACTATAAGTCTTTGAAGGCTCTGCACAGATTTTCCTTTAAGGGACTTGTTTAAGTGCACACACAAGGCAAGGCAACACAGACCAAAGGCTCAGCCTGTAATGGCATACAGAAACTGATACTTACACGATACTGTTAAGTGCACTCTTTTTAAACCACTAATTCTTATTCCACAGAAAGTGGTCTTTATGTCAAAGTCCTTAAGAGTTCCAACAGCTTGTATAACGGGCAAACCTCATGGTTAGTTAGCAGCTTTCAGGGGTTGGATTCCCGGTGATAAACAAAAGAATTCCGAAGGCCACAATCCATAAACTCTCCACAGAAACATATGGAACCACTTAAGTAGGTTGGCTCAGGGCTGTTATTTTGAAAACAAGTATCCTCAGCCAGAATCTCCACTGAGTGCTATTTATTGAATGGCTGGAGAAGGGCAAGACCCCATGGGCCCTCTAGGGCTGCTCTCCAGCAAGCTCAAACATTGTGCAGATAGCGTTCTAAGCCTCCCAATACCTGGGGAAAGGAAATAAGAAGTCTGTGCATTTGTATCCTTTCCACCAAAGGCTCTGAGGACATTCATCCAGGAGCCTGCACGTCTTAAGTATCCCTTTAGAAATCTCTGATTGCAAGATCTTATGGCTCTAATGCTCTCATTTCTTACTCTCAGAACTTTTTTTTTTATTATAATTTCCATAGAAATTCAACTGGCCACTCTATCCTTTTGTACCTCAACAATAATCTATTCAAACTTCTATTATACAACATATCATTCCAAAGTCATTCTCACACCCAGGAGCTGTAAGCACTTTAAGGACAGCAACTTTTATCAGCTTCTCTTCCATATCTCCAGGGTTTGCTAAGTAGATGATAGACTATTTGTTATGTTATATTAGTCAAATCAAGTCTAATTAAAATTATACATTACTGAATGAATTCATTGGGCCCTGGCCATCCTGACCTTTTGAGTCAGTGGTAGAGCCATGATTAGGACTCAAAGTTCCAATACTCACTGTGATGACCTACTTCATAAGGATTTCCAGAAAACCCATGATGTAATTGCTCTTGTTCTCAATGGCCTGCAAGATGCAGATATAGGATAGCTCTGGGGTCCACTGGTTGCAATACTCCAAAATATGGACATACCAGTCTTTCTGACTTGTGCTATTTAAGTAATTTGTCTTGGTCACTGAACAACACAGATTGTCTTTCTCTTTAAAACTAATAATGTGGGGGTCTTCTCATCATTAAAACATTACTCAAGATTTTCTGTTTTAGCTAAGTGAAGACTAAAATAAAGTTCATCATAAAAATCTAGAAATGCTGGATAAAATATAAATTTTAAAATGTTCCTAGTCCTAGCTAAGTTCTGAAGAAATAGAAATCCCCAGGCTCCAGAAACAGAAAGGTAATTGAAAACAGAACTAAATTTCCCAGTGCCAGCTCCTGGTGGAGCTGAATTATAGTGATGGAGGGTTATTATTGATCTATTCATTTGAGGGCTTGGAATTTCATGCTCAAGTGGGAACAAAAGGTGGGCATTAGGCCCAAGTGAGCAAGAAATTGGAACTAAAACAATACATAAAAACTACAGTCCTTAAAGGCCTGTACCCTATGTGAAAAGGTAGTCTAGATTAAAAATTCATCCATTTGCATAGGTAGATATCAGGAAAATTAAAGATATAAATGGATGGGTTAAACACCAATTAGATATAGCAAGAAAACTTATAAATTGGAAAACAGATTTAAGAAAATTATGTAGAAGACACAAAGAAAAGACATAAAGATCTGGAAATATGTGAGATTAAGAGACATGAAAGATGGAATGAGGGGGTCCAACATATATTTTATTCCATAAGTGGAAATAGAGAAAATGGGACAGAGGTAATCTTTGAAAAGATAATGGTTGAAATGTTTCCACAAATGACTAAGAGATTTGAATTCTGAAGTCAAAATATCATAATGAGTTATGAGAAAGGTAAATTAAACTAAACACAAATCTAGCCGTAACAAAATAAAACTTCATTATTCAAAGACAAAGAAAAGATGTCGAAGTGCTATACAAAAATAATCATGAACTTAGAATCCAATACCCAGCTAAACTCTCCCTCAAAAGTGAAGGTAAAATAAATACATTTTAAAAGTACAAAGAAAGTTTATTGCTCACAATATATAAGCTGAAACAGGGATGATCAAATAAATAAAAAAATAGAATTTAAAAAATTTGAGTGACACAATTAATAAACTTGATTTAATTCAGAACTGCTAAGAGATATGCCATATACCCCAGAATGCCAAAAATCAGTTATTGATCCCCTGACCCTCAAAGTAGTTTGGTTGGGCATGGCTGGAGCCCGAGGCTGTGAGAAGCCACATCCAAGGCTCCTTGGAGTGAGGCTGGAGTAATGTGACAGGGAGCTCCATAGTCCCTGGAGAAGCCTAGTGCAATGAGTACTCACTGCTCTGCCACATGCACTTTGCATGGCCAAGATGTTCTCCTACTTGGAGATGCACTTCAGCAGATACAGCAGGGCAAACTCTAGGAACCAGAGGCCAGTGGAATTTTAGGAGACTGGTGTTCCAGGTGACAAGGAGCAAAGAACTTTCGCCATGGGGTGGGGAGATGGGGGGAAGTGACTCTTAGTAGGTACTACTCCAGTCAGTGGACCCCAAAATGCCTTTTTTTTTTACATATATTAAATACTATTTTAGTTATTCATTACTTTGTCATAAATAACCTCAAAATGTAATGGCTTACATTTAATGTTTCCCAAAGTGTGGTACGCATACCCCCAGGGGTATGGGAAGAGTTTGGTGGGGGTACGCATTGCACCAGAGTTTGGTGGGGATATGCACTGCACCGTGCTTAGCTGTGCCTAATTCTACGTTCTCATGAGTACGAGGGGTACTCAGAATTACGAAAATTATAGAAGGGGTACACATATGTCAAAAGTTTGGGAAACACTGGACAACAACACCATTTCATTAGATCTCATTATCTTCTGGATTAGGTCGTGGTGTAAGATTCTTTTGTTCCATGTGAAGTAATTTGAGGTTACTTTGTGGGATTCAGCTGATGGCTAGGCTGGGCTGAGTTTCAAGATCCGAGCCAGCTTTTCTCACACCTGTTACCTTGACAGGATGGCTGGACATCTGGACTAACCAGGGCGCCCTACCTCTCCATATAGTGTCAGGTCATCCCTGCATGATCTCTCCAGGAAGGTTATCAGATTTCTTACATAACAGCTCAGATACCAAGAGGTCAAAGTAGAAACTTCCAATTCCTTCTAAAGAACAGGCTGGAAATGGTACAGCATCACTCCTCCCTAGTCAATTGATCAAAGAAGTCACAGGCCAACCCAAAGTCAATGTAAAGGAAAATAGACCTTGCCCCTCAATGGGAAGCATGTGAAAGAATGTACAGCTATCTTTAATCTACCACTGATGCATTTGTCTGTTTGTGACCAATGTGCACTTGAGTTATCTCCAAGCTAGAGGTGATTAACTACTCTAGTAGTACATTTGCATAGTAAAACTTTTCTAAACTTTTTAGCCACTTACTAGAAACTTTGTTTGAACTTGAAATCTATTTGCCCTATGTAAAAGTGAGGATTCCATCTAGAAACAGAATCACTAGGAGAATAGATAGATATAGATAGAATGATGGATAGATAGATAGCAGATAGATAGACTGATAATAGGGATTTGACCTTATGCAGTTGTGAGGACTGGTTAAGTAGTCTCTGGAAAGCTATTATTTTTGTGTCTAATGATAGATTTGAACCCCAGAGGGTAGGCAAGATGGATGCAAATGAGGGGGAGCAAAATCAAGCAAGAACCCTCTACCATGAGCTGGAACCCAAAAGGATGGCCTGGAATTAAGGTCAGTTCGTACTGTTTGCAACCTTGATGAAGTGATAGTCCTGCAGGTGATGCTGATGCCCTTTGCCACAGAGCTAACCAGACACTTGGTTCAGAAAATGGAGAAGCTGAAGGAAGATCTAGGGGAAGATGGAGTAGTTTCAAAAGAGAGAAGCCAGTAGATAAAGCAACATGTGTGATCTAGAAAAACAGCACCTGCCCCAACCTTTCCAGATACAAAATAAAATTGCTTCTGCTTCACTTTTACTCTCCATATCTCATGTAAAATGCCACTGTAAGCCATGATAACCAAAAATCCACAGGGAAGAGAATTCTGGAAAATGTAGTCCACTTAGTCCACTTCACACATTACAGAGCCTCCGTGCCATTTCATAAGAAATTTCTACATTACATTTTTCAATGAAATAAAGAACTTTGGATGGCTTCAAAATAATTTCAAATAAATTGTTTCTTAAATGTTTTAAATATTTTTTGTTATTTATTTGGGCAAAGTTTATCATCATTGTTATTCAGTTTTTATTACCAAGAATTTGAAGAGATTAGAAGAGATCATTACCAAAAAGTTTTGAACAGGAAAAACAGTCACTTCTTAACATAAAATCTGATATAAAGAGGTTATTTTTATGGAAGCTAACTCAAGTTTCTCACAAAACATTTTGAAAATGTTTCCTTATCTAGGTTTATAAAAATTTAGTAGTTAATGTCTTATCTAATGTTTTCTATTTTTCTTACAATTATATAAAACAAAGAATGTGTAGTAAATATTTGTACTAAACTCTATAAAACATTTCTAATCGCCCTAGCTGGTTTTGCTCAGTGGATAGAACGTTGGCCTGTTGATTGAAAGGTCCCAGGTTCAATTCCAGCCAAGGGCACATGCCAGTGTTGCAGGATCGATCCCCAGTAGGAGGCATGCAGACGGCAGCCAATCAATGATTCTCTCATCATTGATGTTTCCATATCTCTCTCCCTCTCTCTTCCTCTCCGAAATAAATAAAAATATTTTTAAAAAAACATTTATAATCAATTCCAGCTTATGCTACTGTGCTGTACAAATATTATAATTTTTATACATGCCATGGCATGAAAAGAATTAGAATCATTGATAAAAAACTAACATATATACATCTCTGTATCTAACAAAAAAATTAATTTTGTTCAAGTGCTTATTGTGTTTTTGCAGAAACTGACCACATTTTAGGGTACAAAGTACATCTAAACATATAGCAATATCATATGTACCTAGCTCTTTGATAAAAATGCAATTATCAGTCAATTATATAAATTAAAGAGAAAAATAACTCCACATATTTGGAGATTTTAAAATATACTTATTTTCAAGGTAAGATCTTAACTAACTTCTAGTTTCAAACTACCATCCAGAAGAAAGAGTCTAAATACATTTATGACAGGAAATTTTTTAAAAATATATATTTTATTGATTTTTCACAGAGAGGAAGGGAGAGGGATAAATAGCTAGAAACATCGATGAGAGAGAATCATCGACCAGCTGCCTCCTGCACACCCCCCACTGGGGATGTGCCCACAACCAAGGTACATGCCCTTGACCAGAATCCAACCTGGGACCCTTCAGTCTGCAGACGGACACTCTATCCACTGAGCCAAACCGGTTTCGGGTATGACAGGAAATTTTTTAAAATGCCTGTAAGTGAATCATGGATCAAAAAAGAAATAAATAACAATAGGAATTATACAATACTTAGCCTGAGTTACAATTAAAACTCTTAAAAACATATGAGGTAAGGTGCAACTAAAGCTACACTTAGAGGAAAATTTATTGCCTTAAAATACAATACAGTATATAATTCTACAACTAAAGAATCTGGTATTTCGCTAACAAAGTGAAGGCTTCCAGCTTATGGATAAAATTAAGGAGAGTTAAGATTTAGGAACACAAAGGAGTCCATATCAAAAATAGAAAGTTAAATTTTCAGTACTGATGAATACTTTCTCTTCAAAAGGCATAGAAATCTTAGCTATGAACAGTATAGACATTTCAGGTATCCAACCCACTATGTTGCAGTTTTAAATGTATTAAATTCTACAATAACAACAAAAATATTCATTAGGTTTCAGTACCATTTCTGGCTCATAGTTGATATAAGGACTGCCCACTGTAGTTTATGTTGGGCTGAGTATATGTTTATTATTAGTCATAATGAAAGAAAAAAATGTGTGGGGAAGAAAAACAGATATTCAGATAAACAGAAAGAGAATTCCTTACTGTCAAAACCTATCAGCAGAAAGAAAAACACTAAACCAACAAAGAAGTATGGGGAAATAGAAGCAAGTCTTAAGACTGTTCACAGTGCCGTGTTCAGCAGGCCTTCCTAGAGCACGGGCCTGTATTCACACTGCTTAGATTCCCATGAAGTTCCTATTTTAAGTATTAAAAAAATTAAATTACAGACATTCCAGCAATAATCTTGGTATATGATAGCTTCTGTTAATATAAAGAAGATCTTTTGAAATATATGACATGTTTTTACTATTACCTTCTTGAAAAACATATAAAATTATGATATATGTAACTACAGAACCAACATTAAGTCTGGGACATGATAGCTTCTGTTAATACCAAGAAGATCTTTTGAACTATATGACATGTTTTACTACTACCTTCTTGAAAAACATATAAAATAATGATATATGTAACTACAGAACAAACATAAGTCATAGTGAATCAGAAGATAAAGACAAGTTGCAGTGTGTCCCAGAACCTATACTATAAATCACCTATGACCCAATTATTAAGAATTATGTTGGAAGCCGGGGAATTTTGGAAAAAAAAGGAAACAAGGGCTAAAAGGTAACAATAAAATATGAGTTATATATCAATTATATCTCAACAAAGCTGGGGAAAATATTAGGGATTGCAAATACAAAGCAAAATTAGCCTTCATAATAACAGAAAGACATAGCTGTCATATTTCCTATGACATTTCCTACTCTACCGAAGTAGGCAAATCCAGAGAAGGGTGTCTAATGCAAAAGCAGCCAATTCATGGACTTGTCAATAATCAAAGTCCTAGAATTTGAGTAAAACAGATGAAGTGGGCTAATCAGATTCCTCCCTCAGGAATCTGAACTAAGAGACTATAGGGAAGTTTTTAGTTAGCAGCAGGTTTATAAAAGCATTGAGCTAAATGGACACATCAGGAGGTACCATGTTGTAGGGAAGTCTGGAGTCCCTATTATGGGCCATGTGCAAGCTGTGGTTATAAGGGAGCCAAGCAATATAGAGAAGAGAATAGAGGCAACATAAAAAATCATGTGGCCAGAGAGAGGAGGAGGAAGGTAAGAGTGGCCTTGATTCATGACACCTTTTTAGACCCAACTATAATTCAATTTCTGTCTTTGGATTTCTCTGAAATCTCTCTGAAACCTAAAGTTCCTTATAACTAAAGATTTCTAAGTAAATCAAGGCATTCTAAGGTTAGTACACTTCTAGTTAACCTTCTATACTTTATTTACCTGCAAAAACTGTTATTTAGCCCTAGCCAGTTTTGCTCAATGGTTAGAGTGTCAACCATGGAATGAAGGGTTCCAGTTTCAATTCCCATCAAAGGTATGTACCTGGGTTGCAGGTTCGATTCCTGGCTGTGGGAGGCAACCAATCCATGTCTTTCTGACATCATGGTTTCTCTCCTTCCCTGCCCTTCCCTGCCCTTCCCGCCCCCCCCCCCCCCACTTCTTCCCCTCTCTCTAAAAATCAATAGGGAAAAAATATCCTGAGGTGAGGATTAACAAAACAAAACAACAACAAACAAGAAATATATTTTAGGCTTGTTGCAGAAGTAACAATAACATGTACTAAGTACTTGACACCTAGGCACTCAAAACTTGGTAATTATCATCTTCATCAAAATAAAATCTAAGACTGGTTCAAAGCATTTATACTCTCTTTTTCTAGTTTGGTATACTCTACAGCCCTGATGAGGTAGGGTAGAGTAAGTGTTACTATCTCTATTTTACAGATGGCTTAGTGAAGAGTCATAATTCCCAAGGACCAGAGAGCTGGCAAATGAAAGAACGCAGACTGGAACTCAGGGCTTATAATTACTGGTCAATGTACTTTTTACCAGATAGTCTTTCATTTCATAATGCACTCGTGGATTAGAAAAAAAATATGCAACCAAATAGTTGAAAAGTTGTGAAGTGAAGGGTTCTGATTAACCTTCAATTCAAGAGAAAAATCCATTCCATTAAAATTTCTTTTCCCTGGGAATTCCTAAGTTAAGACTTTACATTTCTTTGAAATACGCCATGATCAATGAAACACACACACACACACACACACACACACACACACTTATAGCTCCGTGAGTTCATGGAAATAGTGGTACTTTCTAGGATAGAGGAAGAGAAATTCATTATATTAGACAATCCCAGAAGAATGGCATGAGAGACCAAGATCAATGCAAGTAAATGTAGAAAAGGAGGGAGGAAAAGGGGGAGGGAGAGAGGAAATTATTCTGGAACACCTAATTACTACAGAAACTCACCTCCTAATCCCCAGGCAAGTCACACTTTTATAGATCAGTGTGTCAAATTGTTTTTTTAGAACTTGGTACGATAATCCTGAAAATCCAGATTTAGATCGTGAATAATTTTATGTTAGATGATATGGCAGTTCTAAATAAAAGTTAGTAGCTTAAATCTAAGTTTTCAAAGTTTTCCTTTCATATAACATTAGAAACATTTTAATTATTGTATATATTTACCTTCTAATGATTTTAATAAGTAAAACTATTAAAATCACAGTCACGTCCTAGTGTGGAAAACTCCAGAGGAACTGAAAACCCACTTCATGAGAATTCCATTTGGCTCCTAGAACATTATGAACACCCAATCCAAACCAAGCACCAGGCCCTGTTCATTCTCAGCAGCCTTGACAGGAAGATGCAGTCAGAGCAGATGAAGCCCACAGGACTCCCCTCTAACTGCTGCAGAACCTCAGCTTCCTTGACAACCAGATCCCTAAGTCCCCTAAAATCTGGAGATAAATTTCCAAGCTCTATGATTATCTATCTATCTATCTATCTATCTATCTATCTATCTATCTATCTATCTATGTATCCATCCTATCTATGGTTATTCCTCACCCTAGGACAGTGGTTGGCAAACTGTGGCTCGTGAGCCGCGGTTTGCCGCTCTGTTGACTAATGAGTTTGCCAACCACTGGGATAGGGGCTTAATCACAAGGAACACCAACAGCCTCTAATTATTGGAATCGAGAGTCTAGGTCAGTGGTCAGCAAACTCATTAGTCAACAGAGCGGCAAACTGTGGCTCTCGAGCGCCACAGTTTGTTGACCACTGCCCTAGGATATTTTTCTATTGATTTTTAGAGAGTGGAAGGGAGGGGGAAAACAGAGATAAACACTGATGTGAAAGAGACACATCAACTGAGTGCTTTCTGCACTCACCCCGACCAGGGCCGGAATCGAGCCTGCAACGGAGGTACGTGCCTTTGAATGGCATGGATCCCAGCACGTTTCAGTCCGCAGGCCGATGCTCTACCCACTGAACTAATCTGGCTAGGGCTCTGAGTCACTTCTTCAAATTAGGTTTAATGAGAACTTTACAGGACTGAACTGCCTCGTGAGTCTAGTTAACGTTCATTAAATCCTGAATATCCTGGGTGACCCCACAGTGACCATAGGCTCACTTAAGAGCTTGAGCTTCGGTATTTACTAGCTGGGTGGCCTTGGGAAAGTAACCCAATCTCTCTGTGCTTTATTTCCCCAGACATAAAACGGCATCATAACTACCTCTTAGTATTGTTGCAAGGATTAAATAAATTACTGAATTTAATACATATGAAATGAGTGCTTAAAAGAATGCCTAGCAGGCTCAATTCCCCAGTAGGGCGTGCAAGAGGCAGCCGATCAATGATTCTCTCTTATTGATGTTCCTATCTCTCTCTCCCTCTCCCTTCCACTCTGAAATCAATAAAAATATATATATTTTTTAAATGCGTTTTAAGTTCTCAATAATTGTTAGCACGACACTCCTTATTACATGCAACCACAAAGTCTACGGAAAACACCTTCCACCAAAGAGAAAAGAAGAAATTCAAATGTGCAAGTGGGGTGTGTATTCCACAGGAACCTTGGGAAGCCCCCAGATACAAGAAGGCCAATGGTGCTGCCAGTAAGAGGGGGCATGAAGTAAGGCGTAGAAGCAGGTACAGTCAGTGATGGCCAGGGAAGATTTTTAAGAAATATTCTTGGCAACAAGGTGTGCTTTGTTGTCAGGTTAGCAGCCTTGTAGGATTATATTTAGACTTTTTCTTTTCTTAGAAAATCTCAAGTGATTGCAACTCCCATAAAACTTTTAAATAGGTCATGAAAATCAAGGAATACTTCCTTCCTGTCGAATAGACCCCTGAAAACTCTAGGTCCAGAGATCTAGGTGCCAATTCCCTCATTCTCCTGGGAAGACAGAATGGCAAATCCAACAGGCCCCATCCCCTCCACTCCATTTAAGAGATCTCAGTCCACCGTTCAGTACAAGGAAGGAGCATTTTCTCAGAAAGAAAAACAGTTCTCCAGGTAAAAGAAAACTGGGTGAGGATTTTTAAAGGTGAGAGACTTCTCACAGAAACCAGGGCATTTTCCATCACTCTGGAAAGATAATCGAGGGGATTGCAGAAATATTACTATAGAGAAAAACAATAGCATTTAAAACTGCAAATCCCATTAACTTCTTTATAAAGCAGCCAGGAGTGATGCTCAATATCTGTTGCCATGCCTTAACAGTTAGATGTGATCTCAACTCAATCACAGAATTCTTCATCCATGCTGCTCATACAGAAAAGAGAATCATAAGAGAAAATATCCTAGGAAGGAATTTTTTTCCACTTTGGAGTTTATCCTGGGGTTCGGGGAGAATTTGGAAGGAAGATTTTGAACAAGAAGAAATTATCCTCATTGGGACAAGAATTTCCTACCGCCCCATTCATAAACTGTGAGCACATGTTTTCCACATTGTGACATACTGGCTTTCCTGTATCTTTATCTGATTCTTGTTTCTTTTCAAATCTAGGGAAATGTTGCCAGAGGTTTTTCCACTGAATGTCACAATCACCAAAAAGAATCTATAAAGAATCTGGGGATCTTAAGCTGGAAAGCTTTCCTGGATAGTTCTTGTAATCCAGGGCTTCACAGGAATTGAAACTGAGAGTACGAGAAGAACGACAGCAGATAACCTCTAACACGGCTGCTATAAATTACTTCCCTCCCCCGATTCCGGCTTTGCTCTTTCTCAGTGACCTTATTGTTGAGATTCCGGTAGGCATTCCAGCCAAGTCCATGGGGCTTATGACAGCACGAGTGGCCCCATGCGCGAGCCCATGCACGAGGAGCTTGCTGCCGCTTGCCTCAGCTGGTTACCCCACCCACCACCGCTCGCAGCTCTCCATGGCACATAGCTTGCTGCCCCGCTCTCCTGCAGCTCTCCCCCTGCCTCCCCACCTTCCTGTAGCTCTCCACCACTTGTAGCTGTGACCCCGCCTTCCTGTAGCTCTCTGCTGCAGGTAGCTCACCGCCCTGCCCTCCTGCTGATCAGACGTTATGCGTTTACAGCATAACAACCATTTGCATATTACTTTTTTATTATAGAGTATAATATAGAAAGTAAAGGAGAAAAGATTACTCCTGGGATCCAAACCCAAGAGGAAAAAAAAACAGCAACAAAGAATGGTGTAGAGCAGTGTTTCCCAAACTTCTCTCATGATGAGAATCACCTGGTGGAGTTGTTAAAATACAGATTCCTGAATCCCAACTAAGAAGTGCTAAACTAGAAATTTTGGGAACATAGAGGTAAAATTGTATAATTAACTAGTGCTCTAAGACAGAGCACTAGTTTATATACAGGTAAAATTGTATACTTAACTTAGTGCTCTAAGACAGAGCACTAGTTTATATACAGGTAAAATTGTATACTTAACTTAGTGCTCTAAGACAGAGCACTAAGTTAAGTATACAATTTTACCTCTATGTTCCCAAAAATTCTAGTTTAGCACTTCTTAGTTGGGCTTCAGGAATCTGTAGTTTAACAACTCCACCAGGTGATTCTCATCATGAGAGAAGTTTGGGAAACACTGATGTAGAGAATATAGACAAGGAGTTGATTATGATGAGAAGATGCTGGAGGTAGGACGAGAGGCAGTTAGAAATCTGAGACTGGGGGGGGGGATGGTAAGATATGTACACAGATAATAATTTAATAAAAAACATTACAGCAAAAAAGAAAAAAGGAATAAAAAAGAAAAAGGAAATCTGAGATTGAAGGGAAGGTGTGAAATGTAGCTTCCAAAACAGGATAACAGTTAAAGCCATGAGGTGAGCTCCCACAGGTAGAAAGTAATGAGCAACACGTACACCTGCAGGTTCAAGGCCTGGGTTTGGGGGGACTCAGGAAAAGGAGAGAAAAGAAAGACAGACAAGGACACAGCAAAGACAGGTTGGAAAGGCAGGAGGAGAAACTACCAGATATTCTCAAAGCAAAGAAAGCATTTTCCTCTGAGGCAAACACTAACCAAAAGAAAACGGGTGATTTGCTATTACTATCATACAAAGTAAACTTAAAGGCAAAATCCATTATTCCAGGTAAGAGAGGCACTATGCAAAAGTCAACTGGCTGCCGAAACCGGTTTGACTCAGTGGTAGAGTGTCAGTCTGCGGACTGAAAAGTCCCAGGTTCGATTCCGGTCAAGGGCATGTACCTTGGTTGCGGGCACATCCCCGGTAGGGGGTGTGCAAGAGGCAGCTGGTCGATGTTTCTCTCTCATCGACGTTTCTAGCTCTCTATCTCTCTCCCTTCCTCTCTGTAAAAAATCAATAAAATATATATATTTTTTTTAAAAAAGTCAACTGGCTGAGGGTTCCCTAGAGAGGCCCTGAGATCCTTGGAGAGACAAAATGGCGGCAGAATAGATGGACGTGTCCAGAGCCTTGTCCCAGAGCAGACAGAAAGAGCAACTAAATTGAGTAGCATCCACCCTGAATTAACGAAGTAGACTCAGATGGTAAGACAATTCGCAGCCACAATAGGCAGAGGACGCCTGGAGAACGGTGAATTTTATCCTGTTTGGCCAATGTGCTAGAGAGCGAGCCACATCACCAGATACCCAGAGAGGAGACCCCTGCTCCTGCGAGCAGCCTGCTCCTGTCCGAGGAGCATCAGCCTCACACGGCCTGCCCCGTCCAAGGAACAGCAGCTGTGTGATGGCCCGCCCGCTGTCCACGGAGCAGCAGCCCACCCCGTCTGAGGAGCAGCAGATGTGCACGCAGCCCAACCCTACCTGAGGTGCGGCAACCGCACAAGCAGCCCACCCATGTCTGAGGAGCGGCAGCCCCATGCAGCCTGCCCCTGTCCGAGGACGGGCAGCCCTGCGAGCAACCTGCCCCCTTCTAAGGAGCAGCAGCTCAGGAGGAGCCTGCCCCCGTCCCAGGAGCAGGAGCAGCAGCCGCATAACCAGCCCACCCATGTCCAAGGAGCAGCATCCCTGTGAGCAGCCAGCCCCTGTCTGTGGAGCAACAGGCAACTGTATGAGGGGTGTTAAAAAGGGCTACAGCGCCTTGCCATCTGTCTTGGCAATGAATTTTTGGATTTGACACCAAAAGCAACAAAAGCAAAAAAAATAATAATTGGGACTACATCAAACTAAAAAGCTTCTGTACAGCAAAGAAAATCATCAACAAAATGAAAAGGCTAGTTACGGGATGGGAGAAAGTATTTGCAAAACATATATATGATTAGGGGTTAATATACAAAATAAAGATCTCATAGAGCCGAAACCAGTTTGGCTCAGTGGATAGAGTGGCGGCCTGTGAACTGAAGGGTCCCAGTTTCGATTCCAGTCAAGGGCATGTACCTTGGTTGCAAACACATCCCCAATGGGGGCTGTGCAGGAGGTGGCTGATTGATGTTTCTCTCTCATCTAGCTCTCTATCCCTCTCCCTTCCTCTCTGTAAAAAATCAATAAAATAAAATAAGAAAGAATTCATAGAAACCAATGGAAAATAACAAAGAAACAATATGATTTTAAAATGGACAGAGGAATTGATAGGCATTTTTCCAAAGAAGACATACAGTTGGTCGACAGGTAAATGAAAAGGTGGCTCAACATCACTATTCATCAGAGAAATGTTCATCAAAACTGCAATAAGATGTCACCCACAACTCTTACAAGGGCTATTGTCAAAAAGACAAGCTATAGCAAGTGCTGGAATATAGTCAGCAGTGGGAAAGGAAATCCTGCCATTTGGGGACAACATGGATGGACCTTGAGGGTAATATGCAAAGTGATGTAAGTCATACAAAGACAGACAATACTGTGTGGTATCAACTGATATGTGAGGAGAAGAAAAAAAAAAAAAAAGTCAAACTGAGAAAGGATATAAAAAGACTAGCAGCCTGAATCTGTTAATCAGTACATTCTTGGTAGCCTATGATTAAGTCACTGCCCTTTCTTAACAGCTGGTCTTGCAAGACCTATTTTCCTAATTACTCCCAATTTACAATGGGCCATAAACAAAAGAATGTAACAGCTTAGCTAGAGGCACTCCCAGAACAGGCATTTAGATACAATCTAACTTCCCCATTCTAACTGACTCTGGAGGGGCTGTGAAGCCCACCACGAAAGCCTGATGGTTAGGGAACATGGAAAACAAAGGAACCTAGTTAATATGGGTATGGGGCAATCTCGTTGTATCACTTGTTCAGGCTTTGGATCTTTGTATCCCCTGAGCCAGCTGCACTGCCTGATGAAAGGTCTCTCCTGAAACCTCCGAGTGCTAGACTGTTGCCTTTTTGCGCCAATTCCAATACAAAACTAATAGAAACAGAGTGGAAAGTGGCTGCCAGAGGCTGGGGTAGAGTAACTATGGAGACTCTGATAGAGGAGTATAAACTTTTAGCTATAAGATGAATAAGGTCTGGGGATCTATTTATATAAAAGGCTAACATGCAAAGTGTTCCCTCGAGAGTTTGATCATTCGCTATGATGTGTGCTGACCACCAGGGGGCGGTGAAGAATGAAGGAAGGCCCTGGCTAGCAGCCAGAAAGCCCTGATCAGCCCTGATCACTGGCCAGGCCTAGGGACCCTACCCATGCACAAATCTTGTGCACCGGGCCTCTAGTCTAATAAAACACAGTGACCATAGTTGATAATGTACTGTATTGTTTCATTAAAATTTGTTCAGAGTGTAGAACTTAAATGTTCTCACCTAAAAAGAGGGAGGGGGGAATATATGAGGTGATGGATGTGTTGAATAAGTAGATAGGGCCCTAGCCAGTTTGGCTAAGTAGATAGAGCATCGGCTTGCAGACTGCAGGGTTTCATTCTGGGCAAGGACATGTACTTCAGTTGCAGGCTCCTTCCTGGCCTGGGCCTTGGTCAGGTCACAAGCAGGAGGCAACCAATTGATTTGTTCCTCTCACATCAATATTCCTCTCTCTCTTTCCCTCTCTCTTCCACTCTCTCTAAAAATCAATGGAAAAATATCCTTGGATGAGGATTAAAACAAACATTCAAAATAAGTAGATGGGGACTCCTCTACAATGTACACTTTAAATATTATACAATTTTATTTGTCATTATACCTCAAGAAAGCTGGGGGTTGGGGGAGGAATAAGATGTTTAAGCACTCTAAGGAATCTTTTAGTACTCTGACTCTCTAGGTTTTAGAATACTGTGAAAGCTCTGCTGAAAATAAACAACAGCAACAGGAAGTAGTGGTGTTAACATAACAATGGGGATAACAGCAGATGCTGAAGGAGGGTTTTCCCCACACTGAAGACCACATCAGGTGACCTTCATGCTGTTGAGGAATAAGGTCCAACAGAAAGCACAGTTATCTTCACTAGGGTTCCAACTGAGAATAAGACTCAGCACCATATTATAAAGGGTTTCTTGGTCCATCAGGGTCCCCATGCAACTAAAAAAATGATTCTGCTGCAACACTTGGATGGCTCCTGAGGTCCAGGGAGCTAAGACTGGGGTCCAGGTTCTTCTTTAGTTTAATGCCAGTTTTCCATCCTCTTCATGCCAGGCTCTATGTTGTTTTTGTAATTTACACAATAAAATGCTGTCTGCTCAAAGAGGAAGATCATTAGTGGGTTTGCAGGAACCCCTCAAATACTCTATTCATTTTTAATGGGTTACTTGACATCCTGTGAAGTTCACACACATAAGAAAGAGATTGCCCAGCATGAACTGGGAAAAAAACCACTAGCTGTTCTCCAGGAGGGTGCTGGTAACATGAGGTGACTAGTACATGACATGTTTTATAGGACAGCTCTGTAAATGGTCATGCCTTTCACCATAAAACAAATTAAAACAAAATCATACCCAGCCCCATTCTTACCACTGGGGGTCAGGGGCCATTCTTTGTGATTAAATATATATCACATTGTTTCAGGACTGCTAGGTTAAGAACTGCTAAATTCAAAATGGCAATTTATTTCAAGTTTTAAAAAGAAAAGTGATGTACAAAAAAAAATGTTTTCTAATTAACATTTTATTGTCAAGTCAAATCATTATGAGGAACATAGAGGTGTGCCAACATTGTAGTTTCATGATGTTGAATATTGTTCTAAATAAATATACCACTTAGTAAATATGTTGAAATCTATACATTAAGGTTTCGATTTTCTGTTTTTTTAAAAAAAAATCTGATATAAAAGGTCATATGTACAGAAAAGATAAATTGGAGAGAGGATCCTATTCACATTTTCTTCAAGAGTGCACCATGGGATTCCTTCATAGTAAACACTGTGTGAAATGAAGAAGCCAGTCTCTCAGGTGGGTTTCTGTTGCTGTGAGTTTGGGGTAATTTTCTGCTGTCAACCTTTGGGGGATCAAAGAGAAAGGTTTATTTCTCCTTCAAAGAGTGAGCCCTGCCCAGCCTCCTCTGTGTGCCAAGCTCCACATTTGAGGGATAACGAAAGCAGACACCAATTTGTGTGCCCGTCTGAGGACGGGTGCCCACTGTCACTTCTCCACAACCAGAAGTCTTCAGTCCTCAGTGTTGACCTTGCGATCATTTCACAACTGACATTCCCTGTCGCTTAGTCCACATTCCATTTGCTGCAAAGGTACCTTGGGAATATTGTGTCTAGCTAAAGTGTGATTGGAGAAAGTGAGGTATCCCTTTCGCCACTGGGGGTCAGGTCCTTAGGATATTTAAAATAATAATAATAATAATAATAATAATAATAATAATAATATTCTGAGACTTGAATGGGAGGGAGGATGAGAGATTTTTATTTGCATGAAATTATATTCTTCAATTTCCAAAGCCCCATTTCCCTTAATCCAGTCCTAGAGGGAGGATGTGCAGTGGGAGATTCAGTAAAGCTGGAAGCAAAGATAGCATCCAAATTCCCTTTGTGTGGTGGAATCGGGTCTGGGTTAGCATTAGGCTAGTTGTAGTCCATTAGTCTATTATACGCAGGATCCACACGGCTGTGAGCCAAGTGTGTGAATACAGGAGCATGAGAGCCCCACAAGACAGGAGCCAAAAGAACAAGAGTACCAGAGGCAAGAGAGAGAACTCCTTTGTTTAGGAGATTAAATATCTTAAATCTTCCCACCCATGCAGTGGCTGCGCCTACTCTGGCCAATAACTTGTTCCCAGGTGTGACTGACAAGTACCTTCCCCATTTTACCCAGACTTGACTGGGCATATATGTCCCTTCCCCTGGCGATCCCTGAGGAATAGACTTGGGGAGTGTTAAACTGCAGCTTCCTGGCAAAGCTGCCCAAATGGCATGCCTACACTATTTGGCCTTCCCTTGCTCTTTTCTAGTTATTCATAACTTGGTTCATTACAACAACATTATTGTGTCCAATTACTCAGGAAGAAGAGAAAAATGTATTTGGGGATGTCATAGGTATAATTCCAGCAAATAATGGTAGTTGGGAGTAGTTAGGTAACCTTTATTATTATTATTATTTTAAATATGTGTTAGCCCATCAGTCAATAACAACTATTTGTCCAAGTCCAGCCGTTAGCTCACGTTTGGGGGTAGAAGAAAAAAAAAGAGATGGCAACTGAAGAGCAGCAGAATATGCCTCCCCAAATGTGCCTCCATGGCCTACGAGTATTTTGAGTTGATTACTTTTGTTAGAAAAAGCAAATACAGAAGAATCTCTAAGTAGATTCAAATTTACTTTTTTGTAAGGAAAAAATTACATTTATTAAGGAAATCTCCATTGTAAGGTTATCACCCCCTCTATCAGGAAGAGAAGAATAACTCTGAATCATAGGAAACTCTTATAGATGGAGGCCACCTAAAACTACATAACAATCTTATCGCATTAACTGTCCTTTTTCTGATAACTTCCCATAACTAGCCTCCCCACCCCTAACTTCTTTCTTTTGTCTTTAGTTGGAGACGGTATTTAAGGTGGTAGCTTGGGATATTTGGGGGAGTTTTACTCAGATTTCCTGGGTATTTCCTATATGAGATATACATGTTATTAAGCTTTTTTTGTTTGTTTTTCTCTTGTTAATCTGTCTTTTATTATAAGAGTTCTCAGTCAAGAACAATGAAGCATAGAAAGAAAAATTGTCCTCCCCAGTGCCGGAAAGTCATCCCTAACCATCACAGATTCCCTAACCAACAGTGACCAAAACAGATCCGTAACCATCCCTAACCACTTTACTTTCCCCTGCTTCAATCTCTCTCTCTCCCTCTCCCTCTTCCCATCTCTCTCCCTCCATCCCTCTCTTCCTCCTTCCCTTTTTCCTTCCCTTCCCCCATTCCTCTGCCATCCATTTCTGTTAGTTCTACCAATAAATGCCTACTCATCTCCCTTGCCTCTTTTCTAGCTCAGACTCTCATTATCATTTCTTGTAAGAATCATTATACAAACTATCCTCCATATTGCTTTTGTGTGATCTTCCTAAAACACAGATCTATCTATCTATCTATCTATCTATCTATCATCTATCTATCTATCTACCTATCTAGTATCTACTTGTGGCATGAACTATTGATGGGGAATATAGGACATTTGGGGGGGAGTAGCAACTGAATCTGTGCCAGTAATCTGTCTTCTAACACACACTCTTGCTAGCCGATAATTAACTCCATTGATGCCTGTCCTGTTTTGCAGAACCTGTTTCCCAGAATGCTCCCATTTTACAGAGGCCATAAACTATGAACCATACACAAACCCGTGAGGGGGTTATCAGTGCTGGCACCAGGCCAGGCCTTTAGGTGTGATCTCGCGTCCCCCTCCCAACACATGGGGCTTTTCGCAAAGTCCGAGAAAGGTCCGGAAGCCTGATCCACATTTGGGGGACAAAGAAACCAAAGGGTATAAAGGGAAAGCTTCCTCCATATTCACTCACTCAGAATTTGGAAACAGGCACCTCTGAGTCACTGAACTAGTATATCTGAAAATAAATGGATTTTTTCCTGAATCTCCGAGTACTCTCTGTGTATTTTTTGATCGCCTGGTAAATTCTGTAACACTATTATATAAATTTGAGATTCAGCAGTGACCAAAACAGATAAAGATGCCCTCATGAAGCTTACATTTTAGCAGGAGACAGGGAATATCTGGTAAATACAAAATAATGAGCACATTATAAGTATGTTAGAAGGTGATATCAAGGAAATAAGAAGAAGTAGAGCAGAGTAAGGGAGGACTGACAATGTTGAAGGTGTGAAAGGGATGGTTGGCCAGGACCCAAACTTATTAAAGAAAGATGTTCATTAAATGAGAAGGTAACATTTAATCCAAGACTAAAGGATGTGAAAGAATTAGCTGTGAAGATCTGGGCAAAGAGACTTTCAAGGAGAGGGAACAGCTGAATTTTAAAGACCTACTGTAAAAAAAAAAAAAAAAAAAAAAAAAAAAAAAAAAAACCTACTGTGAGAGCTCTCTGGGCATTTTCAAGGAAAAGAAAGGAGGCCAGTGAGGCTGGAACAAAATGAGTACAGACACATATGGGATCAAAGGGTTGTAAGGACTTCTAGTGTTCACTTTGAAACATACTAGAAGGCACTGGAAGGGTTTTAAGCAGAACATGATCTGACTTACTTTTTAAAATGTTTTTAATATAATTTTATTCATTTCAGAGAGAGGAAGGGAGAGGGAGAGACAGGAACACCAATGATGAGAGAGAATCATCAATTGGCTGCCTCCTGCACATCCCTACTGGGAATCGAGTCCCCAAACCTGGCATGTGTCCTGATCTGAAATTGAACTGTGACCTCCTGAGGTCGATGATAAACCATTGAGCCACACCAGCTGAACTTATTTATAGTTTTTAAAAAAGACCATTCTGGCCGAAACCGGTTTGGCTCAGTGGATAGAGCGTCGGCCTACAGACTGAAGGGTCCCAGGTTCGATTCCGGTCAAAGCATGTACCTTGGTTGCGGGCACATCCCCAGTAGGGGGTGTGCAAGAGGCAGCTGGTTGATGACTCTCATCTCTCTCCCTTCCTCTCTGTAAAAAATCAATAAAAATATTTTTAAAAAGACTTTTCTATTTATTAAGAGACTATTGTCATAGCTGGCTTTGCTCAGTGGATAGAGCATCAGCCTATAGACTGAGGTTCTGGGTTTGATTCTGGGCAAGGGCATGTACCTCAGTTGCAGGACCTTCTCAGCCTGGGCCCTGGTCAGGGCTTGTGCAGGAAGCAACCAATTGATGTGTTTCTCTCTGTCTTTCTTCTCTCTTCCACTCTCTCTAAAAATCAATGGAGCCCTAGCTGGTTTGCTCAGTGGATAGAGCATCAGCCTGTGGACTAAAGGGCCCCAGGTTCGATTCCGGTCAAGGGCACATGCCCGGGTTGCAGGCTTGATTCCCAGGAGGCAGCCGATCTATGATTCCCTCTCACCATGGTTGTTTCTCTCTCTCTTCCCTTCCTCTCTGAAATCAATAAAATCCTATTAAAAAATATATAATTTTTTAAAAAAATCAATGGAAAAATATCCATTTTTAAAATCCATTTTGGATTTTAAAAAACAAACAGACTATGGGGGAAGGAATGGGAGGAAAAGTAAAAGCGGGCAGACCAATTAGGAAGCTATTGCAATATTTCAGGCAAGAGATGATAGAAGTTTCTATAAGGATAACAGTGGTGAAGGGCTCTGGGTATAGTTTGAAAGCAGAGCCAACAGGATATGATGTAAGACATAAGAACAAGAGAGAAGTAAAGGATGACATCATGGCATTTGGGGCTAAGCAAATGGAAAGATGGAGATGCCATTAACTAATGTGGGGTTTAGGGGAGACCAGGAGTATGGTAAACTTGAAATCTATTTGATATCTAAGTGAGAATGCCAACGAAGCAGCTGGATGTATAAGTCTGGAGTTTAGGCAAGAGATCTGGCTTGAAGATAATAAAGCTAACAAGTATAGCCAAAACTGGTTTGGCTCAATGGATAGAGCGTCGGCTTGGGGACTGAAGGGACCAGGGTTCGATTCCGGCATGTACCTTGGTTGCGGGCATATCCCCAGTAGGGGGTATGCAAGAGGCAGCTGATCGATGACTCTCTCTCATCGATGTTTCTAACTCTCTATCTCTCTCCCTTCCTCTCTGTACAAAATCAATAAAATATATTAAAAAAAAAAAAAAGCTAACAAGTATATATGTGCAGCTACTGCTCTAAGCATTTTAAATACGCAAATTTACCTAATCCTCACAATAATTCCTGGAAGCAGTAGAAAGTATTACAGATAGAGATTAAATAACTTGCCTGAGGTCACCAAGATGGTTTGTGGAAGAGCCATGATTTGAATCCATGCTTTGAGCCACGTTTTAATGCAGGAAATAAATTTGGGAGTATTCAGCATAAGGATATTTAAATCCATGAGGCCAGGTAAGATTATCAAGAGAATATGATATCAAAAAGACAGTCTGAGGAATTTGTTTAAAAATAATATGGGTGGGGTTAAGGGAAGTGGGTAGGAGCACAGATGAAATAAGATTGCCCCTGAGAGACAAATGTTGAAGCTGGGTAAGAGGCACATGGAGCTTTATTCTACTTTGCTATCTATTTTGTGTATGACTAAAATTTTTCCATAATTTCAAGTAAAAATAAAAAACAAAGATAGCAGAATGAGCATAATTATCAAAGACCAAGAAAAAGTGACAATGAGGCAAAAGAAAACCGGGAATGTGATATCCTGGAAATCAAATGTTACAACCATCTATTACTGCGTAACAAGCCACCCCAAAACTTCATGGCTTAAAAAAAAAAAAACATTTATTTTGCTCATAAATCTACAATGTGGGCAGGGTTCAATAGAGACCCATCATCTCTGCTCCAGTGGCATCATCTCCTGGGCCTGAGAACCAATCCATAAGGCGGCTTGTTCACATGGTGAGTTGCTGGTCAGCGGGGAGCTCAGTCTTTATCTAGGGTCAATCCCCAGATTTACTGTAGATAAGCAGTGCAAACAAGAATTACTTGAAACCTCTTCAAGCATGTGCCTTACTCAGCTGACAAATGAGCCCTCGGAGAACACGGAGGAAGATTCCACGGATGCTGGATTGTTTCCTTTACAACAATGACGGGAAATGGGGAGAGCACATTTCTCATCTAGGTCATTAGACATGCCAAAAGAGCCCTGCAATGTACGTAAGAGGAATCTGAATGTCGTGCATACCTTGTGGTCACAGCTCCCCCTTGAAACACCCCCTTTGTAAAATACTTTAAATAGCTGCAAGGAGGGGGGTTCGGGAGAGGGAGAAAATATGTGTACAAATTCTTGTGTCTCTGACAAATAATAGGCAGAGCAGAAACCAGATTTCCCCTGATTTTCTTACTCATAATTCAAAGCCATTCTGCTCATGGGTTTTTAGAAGGTTTTCCCCATGGGTGGGCCAGGCGGTTGTTCCTCATCAACATTCACAGGCACTGACTGCCTGACTGCCATTGAGTCCAACCAGAGTTCCGTGAGAATTTTAACACCAAGACCTGATTTCCAAAATGCTTTGACACTTCAAATCAGGGAAGAGGTTGGAATGCCAGGGTTACGTATGTCTTTCCCCACGTACACCTGGTCAGTGCAGAAGGACAAGGGACTGCTGATCCTGAGATAAACGTGGTTCACCCCACATGCCACCGAAAACTGTGCGTGGAAAAGGGGCGCTGTAATAAAACTTACCTGAAGCAAACTCACAGGGTGATCTAATCACAAATTCCTAACTGAGCAGTCATGGTGGGTAGTCCCACCCCAGGCATAAACCTTATTTAGTAAAAGGTTTATCTTCACTTTCAGCAAGTCCCGTTCTTTGTTTTTGTGCATGTAGGTTAACAGACACTTGAAATGCCAGAGGTAATTCTCTTTTCCAGACCCCTCGAAGCTGTAATCACCCTCAAGGGAGCACATCATTTTGTTAACTACCCTGGACATGGCTGTCTCAAACCTTCACTCTATTCCCTCCTTACTTCCAAATGTATAAAAGAAACGGCAAAACTGTCCTTCTGTGGAGCATCTGAGATCTTGCTTCTTGGCACTGCTGTCAGTTTGGCTCAAATAAACACATAAAAGTTCTCTACAGGTTTGGATGTTTCTTACATCTACACACACACCGCTGGGACTGCTGGGCTGCTGCAGAAGAACCAAAGAGGAAACAATTAAAAAGACACATGAGTAGAACTGAAAGGCGAGTTTTGTTTTTACCCTCCCATTTCTGCTAACTGGAAAACACAAGGGGTATTGAAGCTAGTGGCTTAGTACACATTTTTATCATGATGTAGTATTTCTGCAAGTGATGTCTTTGCCTGTGTTTTATGATCAGAGAATAGGCTTTAAGACAAGCCAGATTTTTTTTCCCCCCCCAGTGGTGAAATCTCTTAGGTCAGCATTCTCAACAACAGGCACTCATCAATGACCCATGCTATTGGCCAAGAGTTGAAGTGTTTTCCAAACATTCAAAGAGTGGAGCAGGTGTTAACCCTTTCACTCTCTGCCCTCACTAGTGTGACTTAGTCCAATTACAATATGTTAATGAAACATTGGGAGAACAAAGTCTATTTTACTGACAATACAGAGATGCTTTGAGTACTTTTTATCCTTCAACTTTTCTTATCACCACCCTCTCCTTGGTTTCTAGGAAAGCCCTGTCTCCTGATTTTCTACCTCACAGCTGTCCTCCCTTACTCAAATTCTGCACCCAGTTTTGACATGTGAGCATTTTCCCTACCCCAAGCAATTCTGTGACACCAGCTGGTGTCCTACAATTCAACTCAATTCTGACACTATCTACCTATAGATAGCATTAGATTCAATAGGTTAAGAGCTCATCCTACAAAACTGTCCCCATCACTCAAATTCAAATGCCAATTGCAAGTCCAGGTTGTTATTTGTGCTTTTTTAAAAAAAAAAAAAAAAAAAAAAAAAAATATATATATATATATATATATATATATATATATATATATACATACACATATATTTTTATTGATTTCAGAGAGGACAGGAGAGAGAGTGAGAAAGAAACATCAATAATGAGAGAGAATCATTGATCGGCTGCCTCCTGCATGGCCCCATTGGGGATGGAGCCCGCAACCTGGGCATGTGCCCTAGATCGGAAACAAACCTGGGACCCTTCAGTCTTCAGGTGGAAACTCTATCCACTGAGCCAAACCAGCCAGGGCAAGACTCTAGATCTTGAGAAGATAAGACACCTCTTAAGTCCATGGTTTTATTTAATACTACAAAATTATTGCCTGTTTATCTCAGTAGAAACTTGATAATATATTTGAAAGGATATCATATATAGTTTTATTATGAAAAAAAATATTGGCAAATTGAAAGCCATTATTCAAACCCTGATAGATTTATTTTTAGGCCTTCTCCCCTAAGTTGAATGTGCCCAGATGGAAAGAAAATATACCAACATATAGGTGCACTGGTGTGTCAGTCCTTTTGATAACATGTAGGTGGATGCCCAATTCTTTGAGGGTCCTTGTTTTACAAATCTGGTCTTTACAGGACAAGAGGTCTGGTTCCAGAAACTATTCTAAGTCCACTAATTCTTTTTACCAGTCCCAGGACCTCACCTGTTTATCTCAAAAGGCTTCTAGGCATTGCAAAAATTCTGGCCTTAGGGAACACAGGTCCTTCTTGGAGGTTTTAGCATTCTTTCCCTGTGCAGGATACTATATATCCTATATATAGATGTGTGATACTTTCTACCTCTGTATGGTATTGCCAAAATTAATTTGTAAAAGAGCTCTGCTTAATTGGCTCAAAAAAATTAAGCACTTATATAAATTAAATTCTCAGAAATATCATAGAAAGTAACCCAAATTAATGTCAGGTTCAAGTAATCTGAACAAATATTTTGCATTAAAGCTAGTTTTGAGGAGTTAGGATCAGCTAGGCATTTATGGACAGGACTACAGGAGAGAAATGTAAAGGGGAGGGGCAGCTAAGCAGAAACCAGTTGTCATCCACATCCTGTCCCAAAAAGGGATCATTTTTTAAGCCAAGAGGATCACAAAGGGCTCTGATCCCAGGCTGAACACAGAGTCGGGGAGGAAGGGCAATGAGAGGGGAACCCTGAAGTTTAAAATATATGGATGTTGCCAGAGCCAAATTTTTCTAACCTACAAATATGCAGTTAGCAGAGGTCCCATATTAGAAAGGGTGCAGGCCAGGCTGAGGAACACGTCCCCCCATGCACAAATTTCATGCACCAGGCCTCCAGTTTGAACATAAGTGTTAAGAGAAAGTAAATTAGACAGATGTAAGTAGGATAGAAGGTTTTTAGTGAATTTTTAAAAATAGTTTTTCCAAATCATTTTGGTAATCTGAAACCTTATAGTTATTTCTAAGATTCAGCTAACTGATGGAAATGTATTAAATATCTAGATTAGGGGTGTCGAACTCAATCAGAGAAGGGGCCAAAATCTAAAATCCAGCCTAAATCACGGGCCGAATGGTTTACTGAACAGTCATAAACTGACAATGTCATAAACTGACAGCGGAGTGCAGTGATGACAGCGCGGTGCGGGCCACATTGCAAGGCCTGGCGGGCTGGATTTGGCCCGCGGGCCTTGTGTTTGACACATGTGATCTAGATCATCTATAAAATACTAAAACATCGATTATGTGAAACAGATTTATCAACTTTGGCTTCATTTTACAAGGAACTAAAGATATTTGGGTCTATTAAACATATTTTGTGCCATGCCAAGAAATTTTCTGAGCAAGCCCATGTTTCTAGAAATTATAAGAAGCATTTATAAATCTACCAACCCACAGAATGCTAATATGAAAAACTTCATAATTGCTTACTTCTCAGTGTTTACTAGAAATTAAATGTTTTTAAGGGTTAAGAATCCTAATATTTATAATTAAAGCTACCAGCAATAATAAAGAAAACTCTATATATGAGGAAAGTGGGTGTATATTGTTGGTAAAAGAAAATATGAGGAATGAAAATGCATTTTTAGTTGCTGTTGAGGGAAAAGGAAGAAATTTGTCCTAAAATGAGGTTGGTTATTTCAGAATGGGAAAGAGGAAAAACATAGGACAAAATCTGAATATAAAATAAGTTGTAGAAGGTTTGTGGGAAAGTAATCTTGGGGAAGGAATTTTATGCATGGTCAAGCTGGATAAGATTGAATAAATTTGTTATAGAGGTTCTAAAAATAAGCTTTAATATCAATTGTGTACTTCTGTATAACTAAGCTTAATTTTCTTTCATCTACTGAAAGGAAAAGTTTTGTTGGATTCTTGGTCTGATCTTAATAAAAAACTTTAAATAAAAATCTTCTTTATCTTTTAAGTAGCCTGCCTAGAAAAAACAAAGATCTTGAGTCTAATAAAAAATAATCATCAATTTTCTATGTTGTTTTTACCAGGTCTTTGATTACATAAGTAAACCTATTCCTCTCAATATTTTTAAGATTGAACTAAACTCTGCTCAGAACGATGTAACCGTCAATATTTGTCTGTGAAATCTTTGTCACTTTGGTTAAGTAGAAAGTAAGTATTATTTCATAATAACCTATGACCCAGTTTGACCAAATGTTTTTAAACTTTTTAATACTTTTGACAAACTTCCCCAAAACAAATTCTAAATGAAGAGTTTCTGACTTTGTATTAACTTTGATATTTTATATCTCAAAAGATTTGTTCTCTCTCCTTATAAAAAAGAGAGATGCTAAACTAATTAGATATGTAAAATTTCATGGGTAACATTGTCAAATAATAAGCTTCCTGTTGTACTTGTATAAGTATGTAAGTGTTCTAGAAATTCTATTAAATTCCCCAAATCTGATATGCCCTGGTATAATGTTATCAGTCATAATTCTAGTTATTGTCTTAAAATGTTACATGTCACAGAAATAACCTAATTTCCTTGTCAATCCCATTATAATGAACTCTCATTCTATTTTTAGCAATGAACATTTTAAGTCTTTTGTCATGTACAGTTATTATTTTACTCAGATGCCTTTACAAAAAAAGCATTCCTGCTTAGTAAGAGAGGGACTGCAGGTTCAGACATCTGGTGTATGTGCTTGGCTGAAGAACCAATGGGGTAAAAGTACCACCTGTGGAATTATGATTGAATGCCTCTAAGTCAGAATCCCACCCAGGAGGAATGGTAAAAGGCTATACCAGATCCTCCTCACTACCCAGGTGGCAGCCAAACTCCAAGATTTGAACCTGGGGTATGCATCTCACAGTTGGTCTGCATAAACACTGAAGACCTCCAAATTAAATTAACCAGGAAGAGAAGTAGCTCTTATTAACGTATTAATAGAGAGTGTCTGCCCAAGACACCAGATCAAGACTTCCTACTTTTGCTAGGTATAAAATCCTTCCTTCTGTTCTTTCTTTCCTTACTCTGGCATTGGCCTGGAAAGATAACACCATCACCCATATTTTCCAGACCATTGCTAAGCGAGAAACCTCTGGAATTTAGAACAACTCTCTCTTCAGGCTAGGAGGAAACCTAACTGACCCCTGGTTTAAATGAGCAAATGCAACAATCCCTGCAAATGATTCCTGTAACAGTGCCACTTCAGTGGAAGTGGACTGTGCTCTATAGGGTTTATCTTTGTCTGTGAACATTCTCCTTGAGCCAATGAATGCCTAATGGTTAGTGCATAACTGGGCAATGCTTCTTCCATCATCTAACTGTGCCCCCTAACGCTCCAACAGTCCTAGAATGGTCCTACAAGGAGGCATTCCCTGGTTAGGAATGAGTACAAATGAGGGTATAATCAGGAATCTCTACTTAGCTCTTGAAAATATTGCAAGAATCTGCTGTTAAAACAATAGCTGCCTAACAAAAAACCTTAGATTCTCTGTCCAAAGATGTTCTTTGATAATAGGATAGCACTTGATTATCTTTTAGCTGAGCAAAGAGGTCTCTCTGCTGTGGCCAATAGCACCTGCTGCACTGGGATTAACACTTCTGGGGAAGCTGAAACACCATTACATAAGCTCACTGAGCAATTTACTTAGCTTGAAAGAGTGACTCCTTCAATGGGGTGTTTTTTCGATTGGTTTGGATCCTGGAGACTAGGGCTCTGAACTGCACCACTTTTCAATAGAAATATTGTCATGGAGGCAGGAGAGGCTCCTACCAACACTGTTGCACTTGCCAGCCATGAGCCCAGCTCAGGGCTTCTGGCTGAGCAGTGCTCCCCCTGTGGGAGCATACTGACCACCAGGTGGCAGCTCCTATGTTGAGCATCTGCTTGTTCTGCCATTTAGTCAATTTGCATATTAGCTTTTTATTATATAGGATTTGTTTACAGGGTGCTGACCTAGGCCCCACTAGGAATGTGATATATGGGCTGTATACCATTTTACTATTCTAAAATCTGAAGCAAATCTATACCCACAGGTTTAGATACAGGACAGTGGGCCTGACCTAAGTGTTCTAAGGTGGGAAGAGGCCTGAAAAGAAGGACACATCCTGGCTCTGCAGAAGGAAACATGAACTGCAAATCTAGAAGGGTGATGTGCTTTGGATGGATGGGAACTCAAAGGGAGCTGTCAGTGTTATCTGTCTCAGCCTGAGGAGCAGGAAACCAGTGCAGTGAGTGACAAAATTAGCCACCAGCGGTTGCCAGAGGGGGTGGGAGATTGGGAGAAAGGGGTGAAGATATTAAGAACTACAAACTAGAAGTTACAAAAACAGTCACAGGGATCTAAATTACAACACTGGAGATATAGTTGATAATATTGCAATAACTGTGTATGGTGTCAGATGGGTACTAAATTTACCAGGGGGATCACTTTATAAAGTATATGATGATCTAACCACTATGCTGAATACCTGAAACTAATACCAAAAAATAACATTGAATGTAAATTTCAATTGAAGAAAAAAAAAGTCACCAGCCACACTCTTTAACTGACTGCCCACCAGCGCAGGCTAAGGTCCAGGTGAGCACAGAACAGAGGGTAGTGCCACATCTGTCCTCCGAGAATCCCTACCTCAGGACCTGCTACAGTACTTTCGGCAGCATCTTCCTTCATTTTTCACTCTCTCCCTCCATTTCTCTACTCAAAACAATCCCTCTCCTATTCTTACACATTCAGTAGTAATTGCAACTCAGAATTCACTAGTGGTGATGGTAAGTTTATAAAATCTAAAAAGAACAAAATTAGTTTCATTCTGATTATATGCATTTTATTTTTTTATTCTTGATTCAGACTGCCTGGTTTTAACTTACAGCCTCACCACTTCCTAGCTATGTGACTAAAGATGAATTATTTAATCTCCTGGGCCTCAGCTTCCTCATTCATAAAACAGGGATAAATAGTACCTATCTCATCCAGTTGTTGAGAAGATTAAATGACATAATATTACCTTGGTATATTGAGAGCCCCATAAATGTAAGCTGTTATTTCAGGTATCTGCAGCTGTCTTTCAA
Organism: Pipistrellus hanaki; assembly: GCF_964339955.1. NCBI lineage: Eukaryota > Metazoa > Chordata > Mammalia > Chiroptera > Vespertilionidae > Pipistrellus > Pipistrellus hanaki. Next base: position 38,702,760 of record NC_140507.1, on the reverse strand, counting down.
ATGACCTTCAGGAGCTAGTATAGGATGCCTTATAGCCAATTTCCTAAGATAGCACCACAAAGACATTTGCTAGATATAAAGATAAAGGAGAAGATGACAACAAAAATAGATGCATGATCAAAACCTCAGCGTGTACAGCGGGAAGCAACACAACCTGCTTCCATGCAGTGATGGCTGTAACACTCCATGTTGTGCCTAGTCTTCCCCCCCCCCCCACTAATTTGTTTTGAAAGCTAAGAAACAAAATGATAAGGGTGTAATAAAACATTTGATATACAAATTTCAGAAAACAAACTACCAGGCAAGAACTAATCTTTAAGGTTTTCATTTTATATTCACATTTTTATTTTCAGATTCCCCATCCCTTAAACATTGATGCGAATAATATTAATCACAATGTCTGGCTAAGAATGCACTAAGAACCATTAATTCTGCATTAAATTGAACCCCAATTACGTAAGCACTGAACTAGAAAAGAAACCTTTCCAAGGATATATGTTTCCCTGATATCTCACAAAGCTGTTCCATTCATTTAGGAGGAGGCACTCCTTGACCTTTCCCAAGACATCAACAGTGACACCTGTCTTCACTGGCATGTGGGTCAGCATCACCCGTGAATTCATAACTTTCAAGTCCCCCCAGCCTGAGTCCATGTTGTAGTGGAGAGGCTGGAACCCTATCTACACACCAACTCCTCTCTCACCTCCTGCTCTGACTTTGGAATTAATGTTGGGGCCATTATGACTTTTTTTTCGATTGTTAGCCCTAACTGGACCAACCCATATTTGTCCTGGTCAAATTCACCTCGACCCTATTTTATTTATCAAAATAGTATTCACCAGAAATAATGTCCAATCTAAGGTGGGAAAAAAAACAACACCACCATAGCTAAATGTGGGTTTAAAGCTGAAAAGTCTTGGGTTTGAAAAACTGCCAGTTCTTACTGCTCACTTACTCACATGAAGGTTTACAGCTCCTGAAATCATGCCAGGACTTTGAAAATGAAAGCTTGCAGTTAGAGAACGATGGTTCCTGACAGCGGAGATCAGTCATGTGATAGGCCAGGCGTTTTCCGTCACTGCCTTCCTCAGTAAGACAGGGCCTCGAAACAGAGGTTAATCGGTCAGATAGCATCCGCAGAGGCTGAGGGCAGCAGAATCCAGCTGCAGCAATTAATCATTTAATTGCTTTCTGATTCACTTTAAATGTCTTTTAAAAAGATATTAAATGAGAACATTATTGAACAGATATTTTAGACTATTTAATAAAGATCTAATATACCCTTTATGAACCAGAGGATAAATGGATCTTGGAGATTTACTTATATAGAGAAGTAACAGTCTCTCCTCCAGGCAAGAGAAAAAGCAGGTATAAAAGCACGGAGAAGAGAAAGCATGGGTATGAATTAAAATCAGCTTTTGTTTGTTTGTTTGTTTTTGTTTGTTTGGCTGGGTTTCTTGTTTGGTTTGGTTTGGTTTTGGTTTTGGCTGAAGGATGTGTGACAGTTGAGGGGAACACCTAGAAACACGCGAACTAGATTTTAGAAGGCCTTGAAGGTCAAGATAAAAGAGCCTGGACTTGATCTTTTAGGCAATGGGAACCCCTGAAGGTTTCTTGGAAGAAAAAAACAGCTTGAGTAGGGAAGAGCATGAAACGTGGTGCCCATCAGCTCCAGGTTATAATTCCAACTTTGGCCCTAACTAGCTGGTATAAACACATTATGACCTTTTTGGAATCTCCCAAGCTATACAAGGGAAGTAATAATATATTTTCCAGAGTAATTGTACCATTAGAAAAACATACATGACACACCCACCCCAGGATTAGCACAGAAAAGGTACCTATTAAGATAGTGGAAGCTGTTCCTGGTGCAGTGCTCCGGTAGGATGGCCAAAGGGGAAGAGGTGGGAAGGGGAAAGGCAAGAGGTCCAGGTAAGAGGTGGAGGGGCTGGACCAGCCAGCGTGTAGACAAGGAAGAGTAGCAAAGATAATACGAGGGACATGACAAAGGTATTGTACAATCCAAGGAATCAGAGACTAAGAAAGATTAACTTGTCCAAAATCACCTGACAATGGCTGGACATGGCCAAGGGATGAGGAGAAGCCAAAAGGATTCCAGCAAGTGAACTGAGATAACAATCATACAAGTCAGAGAGGATCTAAACTAAGTCACAAATGTAAAATGAATGCCAAACATTATGCCTGAATTTCCAGAATGACTGCGGAAATAACCAAAACCGTGCTCTTGTCTGCAGTGATCCCATCTGAACTCTTAGTCACAAGAGCTGCTCTGAGAACAGTTTTCAAATCCAAATGACTCAGGCCCTGGCGTGACTCAGCACAGTGCACCAGGCAGCGTCTTCCTCCTACACACCTTCACCGTGGCTCACTTCTTAGCATCATCCCTTCCACGCCGAACCCGCCATTTTTTAAGGCGCTTCCTACAGGCCTCACTGATATGTCACTCACTGTATGATCCTCTCCTCACAAGCAATTTTTGATGCTCTCCCTTTCCCCGCAAGACTCGCCTGCTTGGATAACAGGTGGAGAAATGCCTGGCACTTCAGAACAGCAGGGCAGCACCTAATAACTCATCGCCCCTGACGTTTTCATTACGCACTGTGTTAGAAGTTTCTTCGGGAAGCAGCCTTCATAATTTTGCACCATGGCGCTCCGTGGGGATTAATATTACTGACTTACACTCGTCCGGGGCCGCTGCCCCTCCGCCAGCACGAGCTTCTGTCCTCATCTGGGTCACTGTGGTTTCAGCAGTGTCAGCTCCATCTGATTCACTAAGGAGTCAACCCACAGACACTTTCCTGCCACGCATACGCCTGCCAGGACAACAGGGGAAACTTTACAGCATGTATAAATGGACTTTAATATTGCAGTACACCTTTTGGGACGTACGTCTAATTTGCTGGAACAGGCGGAAAAGCTGACAAGCCACTTTGCGCCTTTTTTGGAGGCCCTGGAGAAGCACAGGTTTGCACTGTTTCCCTGCTCACCACCCGCTGGCTCTCCCTGTAGCACTATATGGAAGTAGGGGAGGGGGGGTTGTTCCTACAGAGCTTTCCTTTCCTTCCACTAATGTTGTTTGTCTTGAACACCTCTAAGAAAACACTGCCTGTGATTTAACGTCATTTTGTCATTAACTTCAGGACAAATGTCACGCTGGCTCATCTCCAGTTAATGACCTTGTACTTCCTGCGCAACCTGACCGGCTCTAAAATCACTAAATCAATATACAGGGTTTTGTAGGTAAAAATATTTTATGCTCTTCAAAGGGGAGTGCAACGTGGGGAGGAGGTTGGTGACAACGGTTATTTACAAGTCAACTCATCATACATAGAAAAGTGTTCCTCCTGGATTCTTCACTATTTCTCACCCCAGAAACATCTGGCACAGGGCCCTCAGTGGACTTGTTGTATGGCTGAATCTCCGATGGTTTCTCTTTCTGAGTTATTCTTGGTTCGGACTGCTATCCACGGTTAAGGTTTCTAATTTTTTTTTTTTTTTTTTTTTTTTTTTTTTTTTAGTCTCTATCTACGTTAAATCCAGTATATACAGAGTAATATTAATGATACATATCTTCTATTCATGGAGTGCTACTATGTATTTCTATTTTACTCTCTGTGAAATAAGGTATTATTATTACTCCCATTTTACAGATGAAAAATTGAGCTGAGGGAGTTTAGATCGCTTACCTAAGGCCAGACAGCTGGTGACTGGGAAAATCAGAAGTCTAATCCAGGTCTCTTTTATACTAGAGTCAGGGTTAAAGGTCATTATAACTCACTGGAACAATGGCCTCCACAATTCCCAGTCCAGAAGCACTCACCGGACAATGTTAGCTTAACATTCACAGAACAGGAAAACAACAACATCTCCTTACATACTGACTTCACACAAACTTATGAGCACATAATGACCTTAACCGTTTCAAGAAGAAATACATTAACTCTGTGATATTTATTGATTCCTTACTCTATAAAAGGTACACACTTTCTTAATCACTAAATGCTTGTCGAGAAGGATAGGATGTCCATTTTTCACAGTATCTACAATCTAACCAGTTAGACAAGCCCTAACTATATACACTGCATACAGTTAGAAGACATAAAAAGGGTACTGTAAAGCCAGATGAGATTCATCAACAACTTAACAATAGAAAGCAAAGGTGCGAGAGTGAGTCAGGTGAGGGAGACTTCTCTCAAGCAGGAGGAGTCATGGAAACTAGATGGGAGAGTTAGGACTCAGGTGGTAACTGACAGAGGGTAGCACATGGTGAGGTTGGAGATGCATGAGGAATGGAAGGGGCATCCTGGAGAGTTGATAAGAAGTCCTTGGAGTAGGTGAGAGGTCTGCATCAGCCACTGACTGAAATGTAGCATGAGCCCAGACAGTGACACCCTGCTATAGACTGAATTGTGCCCCCTAAAATTCATGTGCTCTCGCACTAAGCCCCAAAGTGCCTGTATTTTGAGATAGGGCCTTAAAAGAGGTCATTCAGGTTACATAAGGTTATAAGGGTGGGCCCTAATCATAAGTCCTTATAAAAAGAGGAAGAGACACCAGAGGTGCTCCATCACAGAGGAAAGACCATGTCAGGACATGGTGAGAAGACAGCCACCTGCAAACTAAGCACCAAGGTCTCTGGAGAAACCACACCTGCCAACACCCTGATTTTAGACTTCTAGCCTCCAAGAACTAGTGAGAGAATAAATTTCTGTAGTTTAAGCCTCTCTGTCTGTGATATTTTGTCATGGCAGCACCAGTGACAAATGCACATACATTCAGCTATTTCACATATCACTTCTCTGCCCTGGCCGGACCTGCCACCTATGCTACCCTTGATCCTAACTGTCTTAGAGGGCTTGACACCTGGAGGAGCAGGTTTCTAAACCAGTGGACTATGCTATGTGGCTAGCATAAAGACCTCTGTTGGAATGCTTGAACCTCAGAAACAAGATGAAGGATATCTCAGGCAGTGTTTTTCACATTCCCTCTGGTGAAGGACCAATGTTCAGATACATGATCCTACTGTGTGTGTTGAGTAAGCAGCAGCAGCCACAGACAACTCACTGCGCAAATTTAGCAACATCCTGTTCAATAGTGTTCCCTCATCAGGTGCATGGATATGACAGCCTAGCAGTGTGGTAAATGCTGGTAAGTGTTCAGCACTGGGTTCTTGGCGGTGGGAGGAGTCCCAATTTGAAGCATTTGCATATATATATAATATGCTAAGTGTCCATCCAGGTAATGACATCACTTGGCAATGCCTGGCTTCTTCTCACTAGCGACTATCCTCCTTGGAGTTTCTTCAGCCCAAGAACACAACTTGCTTTATATCCAGGTGGAAACATTTCACACTTTAACCAAATGTCTGTGAAGTGTTTTTCTGTGCCTCATCGCATTTGATCCTCACAGATGTCCTAGAGTAGGTAGATAGGAGACTCGGTGGAATCCTATTTTCTTTTAATTAAAAACAGAGATTTAGAAAGCTTAGAAACTTGACCCGACTGAAAAGAAGTAAGAAATGGTGGACCTTGAAAATAACTTCAGATTTTATCACTGCACAGAGTATAGTCAAACACTGCTGCAGTTAAATATTTTACCCTTTGTTCTCCCTGCATGATCTACAATAATAATCTGCTTTGTGTTGATATTTACTGCTGTCTTGCTGACAATTACCTGAAAGAGAAGTTGGGGTACTTCACTGGGCTGGAATAAGTTTAGCTAAATCAGAAATTAGGTCTAATTAAGCAAGTTTATTCTATATCTATCAGAGGCCTGATGCACAAAAACTCGTGCAAGAGTAGGCCTTCCTTCCCCTAGCTGCCAGCACTGGCTTCCCTCCAGGACCCAGGACCCAGGCTGGCTTCCCTCCAGCCCTGGCTTTATCAGGAAGGACATCTGGAATGATCTATGGTCTAATTAGCATATTACCCTTTTATTATTATAGATAAAAGGTTAAGTTGACTCACGCATGCACAATACATATAAAGCTCTCACTGGCACCAATGGCATGCATGTGTTTCCATCTGTCATTGTCAATCGTGAATTTGATTGACATATCTATTATAGACAAAGGGCAAATAGTGATATTAAAATATTTATTCTAATTATTATAATTTCCCTTCAATGTGCATGAATTCGTGCACCAGGCCACTAGTATGTGTGATTAAAAAAAAAAAAAATACCTCCCACTTTGGCTTATTTCAAGCCGCAAACATAAAGTCTGTGAGCCACAGAGGTGGGAAGAAATACCCACAGTTGGCTTTTACCAGCTGACACCACCCACAGTGTCCCTCCAGGACATCACAGGGACACTGTCCAATTAGTATAAAGTTTCTAAACATTTGCTGTTGCACTTACCTCTTTCAGAAGGCAGATTACACTCTTCATAACACTGACCTAAATTCCTTAAGTGTAAGAGTCACCAAAGATGGTCTCCTAAATTCATTAGCTCAGTATCTTATTATTATAAATTCTGGACCCACTAGGTTCTAAGAAAACATTTTCACATAGGGACAGTTTACTCAAAATCAGCTATGAAAAAAAAAATGGCAAAAATTCAGCTGTTGTCTTTTTCCCCTCTTTTTTCTTCCATCCACCTAGAAATATCTCAATACCTTCTTCCTATCTCCTCTTTTACTTTTTCCCTCCTCCCTCTCCTAAAAGATTGTCCTCCATTTCCTTTGCCATCAGAGTCAAGCACAACCTCTTCAACATCAGAGTTAAGCACAACCTCTCCAATGGTCCACTCTCTTTCTCCAATTTGGCTTTATTGTCGGAATGGGACCCTAGTCTTTGCTATAAGGAGCTATGAAGAGATAAACCCACTAAGGCAACTCAAGGGTAAAACCCAAAGCAGCCAGCAGATTTAAGGGGATGAAAGACAGACAATGGAAGTCCAAATTAGCCCTCTTTATCCTTGCTCTCCCAGAACCAATTCAGCATTTTTCTTTTCAAACACAGAGCCAGCCATTAATAGAATAGACAAAGCCCGTGGCATACAGAAAATGGATAAACAGCAATTGGGATGGGAGTGACCAATGTTGACTTCCAGAAAAGAAGTAATTATGGCTGACCTTGGGACGTGGCCATATGAACAGAAACAAAAACGCGAATATAAGCCATAAAGCCATATTTTAAAGTAAAATCAACAAGACTGGGCCACTGGATTAGAGATGGAACAGCAAGGGCAGGGGAGGAAGAGGGTGGGAGGTTTGAACAATGACTGCCCTCATGAGTCATCCTGGAGCTCAGCTCCGATTGAATTATTCCAACAAGAAAAAGCCTTCGATGGCTCCAAGCTCACTGCACACAGAGTAAAATCTAAATCCCCTTATAAGGACTTCCATGAATTTACACCAAAGTATCAGCAAGCTTGGACTCATTCGGTCATTAAACAAACATTTATTCAATAACTACTACCGTGTTTCCCCAAAAATAAGACATCCTACGAAAATAAGACCTACTTACAGGTTTCCTTCTGAGTGAAATATAAGGCATCCCCCCGAAAATAAGGCCCCCCTAGGCCAAACATGAGAGATTTGGTCCACTGATTCTGAAAGAAATGGAGTCACAAGAAATTCAGCAGGAAATTCAGGAATTGTATTGTTATGATGATGTTCCAGAAGATGATGACATGATTGTTATTGAATAAATAAGTAAATTCTTGATACTGTAGGGTTCACAGTTTGTCTGGTTTGTGTTGACAACTATCATACTACTGTACCATATACAGGTAATAAATTTCCTTTATTTTCATTTAACAATAAATGTGTACAATATTCTTCTTCATGGAAAAATAAGACATCCCCTAAAAATAAGACCTAGAGAATCTTTGGGAGCAAAAATTAATATAAGACACTGTCTTATTTTCAGGGAAACAGGGTATATATTACTCTGGATCAGGGAATCAAAAATGAGGGAAAGGCGCAGTTCTTGACTTTGAGAATTTCACAGCCTAAAGGGGGTAATCTTCAAGTAAATCAATACACACAAGCTCCAGCTCTGTTCACAATGTTCTCTTCATCTGAAATCGCTTCTGTTTATTGAGTGCCCACTACATGCCAGAGACTGCTCTTGGCCCTGGGGGCCCAGTCAGGTTATTTCAGTTCATTTTCCAATCAGACCTGAAGATCTATTGATCTGGCATTGCCTGTGTAGAGAGCGGAGGACAAAGGGATCCTCACAGGAGAAGAGAGCCAGCACCACTCTTGCAGCAGCCTACGGCTCAGGACTGGGCAAAGGGAGAAGAGCCGGAAGTGGCCAGAGGAGTAACTAGAGAGGAAAGAGAAGAAGCAAGTCACAGAAGCCTGGAGTGGGGAGTTTTGAGAATAAAAGAGAATCTGAAGCGTGCTCAGTGTAGCTGAGAGGCTAAGAGAGAGAAGAATGGGAAAGTACCACAGAGCCACTCATTTCAAGTGACTGACTAATGAACAAGATGAGGGAAAGAAGTTTGTAGAGAGGGGCAGACTAAGGATGCACAGCAGAGCAACCGGGTGCTTTGTAAAGACTCTGGAGCAGAAACTGGGAGGGTACAGAATTCACAGGCATGAGTGGGAAGATGGGCCTTAGAGAAGAGAGACACTTCTTTCCCCAACACCAGAAAGATGGAAAGGACAGACAAAGATGTGGAAACATGGGGTAAAGCGAGACCAGACAATCAATCCCATGTTTGAATCCCAACTCTATCATATTTGACAAGTTTCTCAGCTCTCTGACCTTAGTTTCTTATTTATAAGATGAACATAATAACACCTTTCTCATATGGAGGTCATGAGAACACATTGAGAAAACATACATATATATATCACCAGTCCCCCCTTGTCTTGCCAGTCTAAAGTACATATGGGGTCACATAAATAAATTCCACTGGCCCTTACTCCTATCTGCTCACATAGGACTATGGCCCTCTGCAAAGCACCCTTGAAAAAGTGCTCACAAGCAAACCCGCCTCCCTGAGCTCCAGTGGGTCAGTCAAGCCTCTGCTGTCCCCAAACTGCTGTGGTCAAGTTCTGCCCCAAGTTATAGAGTTCTGCTGAAGCAGCTTTTCAGCTTTAACTTCTGACCTTTCTGCCCTGGCTGGTGTGGCTCAACTGGATGAGTGTCATCCCATGCACCAAGAGGTAGCCTGTTTAATTCTCAGGCACATGCCTGGGTTGCGGGCTCGCTCCCCAGTGTGAGGAGTGCAGGAGGCAGCCAATCAATGATACTCTCTCATCATTGATGTTTCTATCTCTCTTTCTCCATTTTCTCTCTCTCTCTCTCCAAAAATCAATGAAAAGATTTAAAAAAAAAAAAACTTTCCCCAAATGTTCCCATCAGTCTCAGCCAGGGCCTGGAAAGAAACCCGAATGACAAGCACTATGCTACACCTAGCATTAGCCCTCCTCTGACTCAACCAACTTTGAGTCAGGCTCTTGGGTCCTTTGGATGAAGATACTTCTAATACACCATCTTATTAATTTGCTAGACACCTCCTGATATGTATCAGTCCAAATCTAGACTACAATAAATCCTGGCATATAGCAAGAGGCTGAATAAAAGTTAGTTCCCTTTCTCCCTTCATCTAGCACCAAGGTTTTATTTATATTTCTGATTTGGGAAGTATAAATGCAGCTGAAAGGCTAAGGGAGAGAAGAATGAATCACATCTGGGATTGACCCAGATGCACAAAGATTTGATTATACTATATAGTCGTGAGCTGGTAAGTGTTTAGCAACAAGCTGTGTAGGAGAAAAAGCCTGATTATACAGTGTTTATCAATTTCCATGGTATAAACACTCCCACCATGGCTGATTTTAATCTACCAACATGACATTAAACACCTCAAAAAATTCCTAAACATTTAACAATCAGTTCTCCCAGGCTGTCTCTGGCACACCATTCAACAGGTTACCTGGAAGTCTTGGCTAATCAGGTATTGAAACAGCTCTGGGGTGTATGTCCATTTAATAAAACTGCTTTTAATATCCAGTTGATATTAAAAGCTACTTCTCTATAATGACAGAATCCCACCCCAACTGCACTGCCATGGGAATGAATTGCAAAGGCTTCAAGTCTTGATTAGGGATCTCCACTATTTTCACATGGTTTGGGAAAGGATTGTATTTAAATGATGTTTGGCATTTTAAGGGAAACAGACACACCCTGACTAGTGAAATCTCAGGGATGATCAGTGAACAAAAACACTGTCACCGAGTAAGTAAACAGTGACAAGTTTATAAGATGTTGTTGGCAATAGCTGGATTTCTCAGTGCTGAACACTTGAGCTGGGCATGGTGGGAGCGGCTGGTTAGCCATTTGTCAGGCAAAGTCAAAACAGCCCTCTAGCTACAGCACAGACGGCAGACTGCAGCTTGTCAGCATTTTATTTATGACTCTTAATTAGCAAGCAAAAAAAGGAGGAAAAAAGTTCCCAGCTTGGGATATACATACATATACATATACATATACATATACATATACATATACATATACATATACATATACATATACATATACATGTGTGTGTATATTGTATATAATAAAGAGAGTTAATGTGCTAATTAGACCGAACAGCAGAACAACCACCCAGATGACCTCTGGATGAACCCAGGGCTGCGAAGGCCAAGCCCCTTGCACAGATTTTGTGCATCAGGCCTCTAATAGATATATTTAATCCTCACCCAAGGATATTTTTCCCATTGACTTTTTAGAGAGATGGGGAGGGAGAGAGGGAGAGGGAGAGGGAGAAGGAGAAGGGGAAGGAGAAGGAGAGGGAGAGGGAAAAGAGAGAAGGAGAGGGAAAAAGAAGAAGGAGAGGAAGAGAGAGAGGGAGAGGGAGAGGGAGAGGGAGAGGGAGAGGGAGAGGGAGAGGGAGAGGGAGAGGGAGAGGGAGAGGGAGAGGGAGAGGGAGAGAAACATCAATTGGTAACCTCCTACACATGCCCCAACAGGGGCTGGGGATGAACCTGCAAATCAAGGTACATACCTTTGACAAGGAATCAAACCTGAAACTCTTTGGTCTAAGGGCTGCTGCTCTAACAGTTGAGCCAAACCAGCCAGAGCTGTGCAAATATATTTTGCCCAGAAATTATCTTTGTCAAAATAATTTAAACCCCCACAACCCTGAGAGATAGATATTAGAATATATATCTTATAGACAGAAAGCTCCATCCTGGAAGGTATGTATCGATATAATTATTCCAATTCTACCAATGAAGGTTCAGAGAGGCCATGTGATTTTTCTAAGGTAACATGGCTAGAATATGGCAGAGCCAGGACTGATACTCTTCAGACACTAATTCAAAGGGTCTTTCAATCACACCATGGCTAGCTCTTACCTGGCATGTCATAGTAATCATCCATTGGCTTAAAAGAGAGTTGACCACTGAACTTACTAAACCTGTGAATAAATTTCTCATTCTTATGGTTAGAATTGATTCTTTAGAAGGAGGGAGTTTCTGAGTGAGTGAGGAACATACGATGACTGAGTAAGTGGCATCAACACCCTGTGTGCTTTTGAAGACCCTGGGGTCTTACAGTTGACAGAGTGTCATCAAGCAGAGGGCGGGGAATAAAGAGTGATCCCCACAACCCAAGAGTCCCAGTTACTCTGATCCGTGGAGAAGGATTCTCTGACCTGCTGGGCCTTAAGCTTCAGAAGCATGAGCAAGCCTGGCAACTACAAACATGTGAAATTGCTTACATCAACCATCTATTTACTGGTGGCTTTTGAAAGAATTGCACTGGTTATTTCTAATCACTGATTTGACCTAAAAAATAAAAATAAAAATATCGATAAAAACAACACCTGATACAGAAAAAAAATTATGATAAAAATCATCTTTATTACAGGCTATTTTGTGTGTGTTTTTAATTCCCACAAAATACAGAGGACAAAATATATCTATTTATTCTCAAGGGTTCCATGCCTCACTAAAGAATGAGCTGGAGAGCAGCCATTTCCAAGCCCTCTGAGGGGGTGTGGCCAGCACTGCAGAGGGCACCAGGATTTCTGGTCTCTTCTCTTTCAGGGACCTGGGAGGCGTGCACTTCTGCATCTCCTCTAAGTTAAGCATTGCCACGCAGCTTACTTTGGCCAATGAAATGCAATTAGATGTATTATGTGCCCCTTCTGGGCAGAAGTGTCAGTTAAGAGTTAGTGCCCAGTTATCCACGCTCCTGCCCTGTTGCAGTGACCCCCAGCAGCACAGGCTGAGGTGACAGGCTGCCTGCCAATTGGGTCTCAGAGTCATTCTGTCAGGCAGAATCACAACTGAGTTTCAGAACCTGTTGTTACCACAGCATCACTTGACCTATCCTACTGGGGAGAGGAGGTGGATGAGGATGTTAACTAAGAGGAAAAGTAGACAGTATGAAGTCAACGGCTGAAGACTCTGGGAAATTTGAATCCCGTTGGCAACCTAGGACTCCGAGTGCTGGAAAACTCAGTTTCAAGGGGCTACATTCTTCCTGAAGCAGACAAGAAATGGTGGAAATTAGAAAGTTGCTCAAAATGAATCAGTACCTTCAGGTTTCCAAACAGATAACTAGAAAGGATCCAGACTCTTCAGAACCTAACAGGAAATCTGAGCTGAACACGGGACTGGGATTGAGTCAAATAAACTTCAACATCCACCGAGTGCCTGCTCCTTGTATAACACTGGGTTCAACATCATGGGAGGTGCTTAGGGTATAGAAACCCCTTCTTTCTTTCAAGGCACTTACAGTCGAATTAATGAGCACAAACTTGACATCAGGAAATGTCAAGTAATAAAAATTTATAAACTTCAGATATCAATGATAAATGTGATGCCACACCGCAGTGCAAGTAGTAACCAAATTCAGCATATAAGAGTTATAGAAAGCCCCGTAGATGTTCTGAAGGGACTCAATCATCACTGAAAACCTAAGCATAGCTCCCCATCAGGGCCTTGTGACTGAGATTCGCCCTAATGGAGGGGATGTGCAGGCTCTCCATGCAAATAACAAAAGAAAGAGCTCCTCACGTTCCCGGCTGCTCCACTGGAAGTAACAAAAGCAGATACTAGTAAGCTGCCTCATGGGGCCTGCCTTGCTTTGCCACGTGCCCTCAGTGTGTGGGTGAAAGGACTAGAGGGAGCAAAGGCCAAGGCCAAGAAACTGTAGCAGCTATCTGGCCGTCACAGCCCATGTGCCCCGCCTCTCCCTGCTCCAGATGGCTTGGCTCTGAAACCAGGGACGCTGCCAACTCACTGGGCAACAGGTAAGCTGTTCATCGCTGCATATGCTATGGCACCTAGAGGTAGCACTCGAGAATCTGTCTTTGGATTCAAATATAAGTCAGATATTACTAAGGAAAACTTGATTATAACAAGGAGACTGTATCTAATCTAACCTCTCCCCCCAGGAGCCTGGCCCAAACAAGCCTATACTGTACACAATTGGATGACATCATGGTTCAAATGAAGGCCCCGTTCCCCTACCTCCAGGTCTCTGGAATCATGGAAGGTTGAGTGTAAATTACCACTTTTAAGTGCATCCTCAAAGCTGCATGATTGAAATCTTGCAAGGAAAAAAAAAAAGAGTTCATCTTCCTCACCCGGAAGGCAGCAGTACCCTGATGCCAGGAAATGCAGCACGGTCAAACCTTTCCTTTGTGCAGAGAAAGGGGGAAATGTCAGTCAGTGCCTTCTATTATACACCCACTGCCCTCCTGAAGGAACAGCTGTACCGGCTTTCCAGGCTGGGAGCAGCTGGGCAGGTCTTTAATAAAGGTGTCAGGCCCTAGCCTGTTTGGCTCAGTGGATAGAGCATCGGCCTACAGACCAAAGGGTCCTGGGTTCAATTTCAGTCAAGGGCATATACCTCGGTGGCAGGCTCTCCCCTGCCTGGGCCCTGGTTGGGACTCATGCAGGAGGCAACCAATCAATGTGTTTCTCTCACATTCAATATTTCTCTCTGTCTTTCCCTCTCTTTTCCACTGTCTCTAAAAATAAATGGGGAAAATATCCACAGGTAAGGATTTAAAAAAAAAAAAAAAAAAAAAAAAAAGGTGGCAGGACTGCCAGTCAAGGTCTGGCGTATGGGCTGAGAGGTGGTCTGAGCTCCAAAGTTCGCTATCTGTCTATCTGTCTCTCCCCTTCCCTTTCTGGAAATTTAGTGGGAAATTCAGGGAGGGAAGCCATTGAGTTGTTAGTGGGAACAGAATCTAAGAAGATGTATACAGAAAGCATACACCACGTAGCAAAGCTGTAGGACAGGGGGTATGAGAGTGCCCAAGTCAGAACTAAGCAGAAGAAATGAGCTGATGAAACGGGCAGAGAGCTGGGCCGATTTGGTGGTGGCAGCCCTAGTGGATAGAGCCCGTGACCTTGGTGGTGGTAGGACCTCCCACAGCTGAGCTGCACTAGACCCACCAGTTCCAGCTTTCTCATGGTCTCCTACAAACCAGTTTCCCACAAGAGTCCTGCCTCCATAGCCAGCCAATCAACAAAGTTGCCTGTGTCCCAGCTCATGCCTAACTGCCTAACTGCCTAACACACATGCAGAGGGCCAGGTTCTACAGATTCCTGGACATTGGCCAGTCCAGACCAGCCCTGATGCTCCCTCTGCCATTATCACCAGATGCTTTTCCTCCCAGGCGTTTGACACTTAGCATGTCAGGCGATATTACGTATTTGTGCAGGTTTTCATGCTGCTGTCTCAACAGCTATTTGTTCTGTGCAGTATTTTTAGCATGCGATGTGGGAGGGGGGCTGGAGAATGACTGGGGACGAAGATAACTATTCTAGGTGGGGATGGTGTCACATTCTTGGTGTGTGAAGTGCCTTGCACACATACATGGTTCAAAAAATGATTGCTGACAATGCTGTCATAATCCACCTTCCTATGTTTATAAAGACAAGTACAGGCAATTGAAAATGGGGTCTCAGGAGAACTCTGGCAATCGAAGCTCTTCCTCCCTCAGAAAGCAAACCAGGCAATGTGTAAGTGTACCCATGTGATCTTTATAGAAAGACACCACATAGGACAGAAGATTGAGAGAGAGAGAGAGAGAGAGGGAAACGTTTTCAAATCCATTCAAAAGGCGAAAGATGTATAGGCTCTGAAGAGATCCCAGAGTATTAAAGCAATTGGTGCAGCTGTTTCCTGAACTCTCCGGAAGAACTGAGATGCAAAATGCTGCACCTCCCCTCCGTCACTCCCCTACCCCCACCCTGTAAACTGGCCTTCAGGTGACGCAATGGTGAGACCTCTGCATGAGCGCGCGGGCTGGAGGGATGCAGCCAGCCAACAAAGCATGGGGTGCTGCCACCTCTTGGATGTTCTTAGCCAAAGCAAGTCTCTGTCCCAGAAAGGATGCATTTCTGTGATATTATGAAATGTTAACGGGCAATCTGTTCTGAAATAATTTCTCAGTGTGTTGGCCTCCTTTTCCGTTTCAGAATTTCAAAGGCATTACAGGCCGAAAGCAGTGCAAGCCTGTTAGTGGTACCTACACTGATTAAATCTAGCCCATCGCAACCACAGCTTCACAAAAGCTCTTTTTGTCAATTAATAAAATGCAATTAATGGTATCATTGGAAAACTCCTGCCACTTCCATTTGGAGCCATTTAGAGCTTCAATTTAGAGCTGTGTGCAAATTTTAGGATATGAATTCTTTAGCTGACATGATTAACAGCACTTAATTTCTGAAGGGAAAAGAGAATGTTGACCAGAAACATAAGCAATCATACTCATGACAGCTTCCTTTTCCTTCCTTCTCCACACACACACACACACACACACACACACACACACACACAGGTTCAGCCCAGTTCAGTTCCAGTTACCCAGCAGCGACACTGTCTCTCTTTCCTGTGGAAAACCCAATCCCTCCATGCTGGAAAAACGTAGGATATGCTAAAGTAGGATACAAACTCTAATGTCTTTATTGCATGATGGTCCTTTTGAAATATTTATATTGATCGGCCCAGTTCCTGTGAAGAAATAGGTTGTTTCTCTTATTCTTCTAGGTATAGGTCATCTGAGCAGTTGAGTTTTTGTTTTGTTTTGTTTTTTAATCTGCGCATGTCCCTAAGGATAGTGAGAGGATGATTTAAATGGCAACATTACCTGCTTTAGGCTAGATTTTCAAAGCTACACCTGGGGAGTTAAAAGCGCAAATCCTGTTATTGTTACAGGATTAATGCACAGAAGTCCCAGAAACGTAGCCCAGGAACAGTGTTTTAATGCACTGAATGTTATTTTTAGACCCAGCTACAGCCCAATTATCAGCTGGCGCATCAAAAATGAGACAAGACAGAGAGCTGTCTTTAATCCAACATTCTAATGAGGTTTTTGGTGTTTGTGTTTCCTCAGCACTTAGAAGTCTGGATATTTGGAGGAAAAAGAAAAAGATAGAGACTACAGCAGCTACCTCCTACCTGCTCTGTTGCTATCGAGGCTGCTAATGTTACTTAGAGTATTGGTTCTAAAGAATATTTTAGCATAGATTTTTCCCCTTTAGGAGAGGCAGGTAATATGAAAAAGAGGTATTGGATCATGGGGACCTCTTGACCACACCATAAAAAGCTGCAAATCAACCACAGCATACTAATGATTTCAAGGCAGCAAGTCAGGGCTCCTTCCATCAGTCGCTTCTATTTCTGCTTTTACACATCTTAGATTGTTGTTCAAAAATAACTATCTGTAAAAGGTCTGCCAGTTGGCGTAACTTTGCTTCCAAGTTGCCCTGTGGGCATCAACCAACATGTATTGATTCTCTTGATTCCTGCTGTTGGGTTTTATTAAACTAGAGCTGTCTTTCCTTTGGCCTCTGAGTAATTGTGTGGATCAGAGATGACCGCATCGCTGTCTCCAGGCTACATCTAGTCTGATAGATGAAATCCTAAGTAACTTCTGTTATCTCAAAAGGCATAGTGTCTTTCTAAAAAGACAAACATGCCTGCATATATCTTTTTCCATGTGGGACACTAATCCTATTCAGGTAAACTCTGGGACTTCACTTGGTCAGTAAGGCGAGTTTCACTTAGAACCCTGGCTAACACGGATTCATAGACCCCACAGCCAGCTCAGCAAACAGAACCGAACCCCTTGTGCACCCCGGGTGACCATCAGCTCTGCGCCCGCTTTTCAGAGCAGTGGTGAGGAGGAGTAAATGAGTAACATTCTAAGAAGCACTTAGCACAGTCCATGGCACATTGCAGGCTCGCTGAATTAAGGAAGAAGCAGCACCAATGCTTTCTAAATTCATCTTCTATATTTATGGGTATTTTTCAATTTACAAAATTATTTTTGCACATTATCTCATCAGCAAAACAGTGATTAGGCTTGTTAATGGCTGTGGTGGGTGTTGGATGTGGGCTTAATGTGGAGCTAACTCAAGTTCCATGACGGCTTTTCCTGTGCAGTTTGTACATAGAGGTTGGGCTATAAATAGGACTGGAATAAAAGCTCCATTTCAGTTTCTGGGGCATTGTTCACATCATAACCACTATTCATCTGCGTTTTTTTCAACTCTGAAATGGAAGTAACTGGATCCTAAACACTCAAAAACCAGAAGAGTGCTCCCAGTTGATTATTTGAAAATTTTTAAATAGAGTAATTTAATCATTGTTATGATTATTTACTCTTGATATGACAATGAATTAGGCACCATGATATATATACTTTATGAATAGTTCCTCCTCTCCAGGAACACTCATTTAAGAACTTCTAGGATGCTTATGCACACACAAGTTACCAAAAATAAAAACTTAGCATCTAGCACAGTAGCACACCTAATATCTTGAATTCCATATATTCATGGAGTAAATACATAAATGAGTGAACACTACAAATCACTGAAGGCAAATCAAAGTGTCAGTAGGTGAGTAGAACAGCGTAAGAACCTGTTGCCCCACCTATAAAATGAGAGAACTAGCACTGCCTTGGAGAACTGTTATCAGGATAACGTGAGACAACGCATGGGGCCGATGGTGGTGGGCAGCCTTCCAAAACAGCGCCCAGGGATCCTCACCTCCTGGTTTTTACGTCCTGTGGAGCAGTAGTCCCCGCCCTTGAGTGTGAACTGGTGACATCATTCTAACGAGTAGAATACGGCAGTCATGATGGGCTGTCACTTCTGTGATTAGTCACAAAAGACTGTGACTTCCATCTTGCAGCACGCTCTCTCTTGCTGTCTTGCCTGTGATCTGTTTGCGTGGCAAGAGATTGAGGTAGACCTCTGACAAGTAGCTCGTGAGGGACTGGGGCATTAGTCCAATGGTCCACGGGGAACTGAACCCTGCCCAAACCACATAAAAGAAAGCAAATTCTTTCCAGAAGCCTTGAGCTGACCACAGCCCTGGGTAACACCTTGATTGTGGTTTTGTGAGAGATCTTGAAGCAAAGGACCCAGTCAAGCCCCAGCAGGACTCCTGACCCACAGAAACTGTGGAGGTAATAAAGGTTGCTTTAAGGCTATTTTGGTTTGGGGGTAATTTTGTTATGCTACAGCAATAGGTAATGAATACAAAGACCTATGGCACCATGGCCATTGTAAAATATGCAATATACAAGGTGGGGCAAAAGTATACGAACATTTATATGTATGGACATAATACAAAAATTAATCATTAGTAACACAAGAATAAACTCTGTGTTTTGTGTACTGTAAACCTACTTTTGTCCCACCCAGTACAGAAGCCCTTTTATTTTATAGTGGGGTTGTAAATTATAGTGGGCTTACCTACAAGACTAGACTTTTTAAAACTAGCAAAGAGAATTATTGGGTTAGCCCTTACTACAGAGAAGAGCTCATGAGTTAGTCCAGGGAAGGGAATAAATGGGATCCGTTCTGCTATCGCCTCAGCAAATAGCAGGGGCTAATCCCTTTGACAGCTAGCATCAAACAGCGGTGATGAAGAAATGCCTTCCATCACACAACTGGCGGGCAAAGATGCAGTTAAACCCATCACTTCTGAGCAGGGGTTGAAATGGCAGTGGTCTCCAGGAGCCACTTCCGTAAAGCACGGGGAAAGGCGGTGCTCAGTGTGAACCCTGACCTTGCAGAAATTAAGTGATTCCCTCAGCAGTCCTATTTTTGAACTGTTCTCGTTGCCTGCTGTAGACAGTTGGCTCTTAATCCATTTTAGAGAAGCACTTTCTGTTCCTTGGATAAAAGGAAGTTCATAAATTTCAAGTGCATATTACCATACATGCATGGTTCTGTTTGGGCACAAGCACGTTGTTCCTGTCATAAATTCTGACTCAGAATGGGAGCTGGGGATTTACCATCTCACTCTTTATAGCTACAAGATAGACTGAAACTGATTACAGGAAGAAATATGTAAGCTTTGAAACTGTTCACACCAGTGATGTGGTTCAGTAGCTTATAAAAGTGGCAAATAGCAGCAAGCCAAAAGAAGCACATTGCAGGAAAGATGTGGCTTTTATTTTATTTTATCTTTTTTTTAATATATTTTATTGATTTTTTACAGAGAGGAAGAGAGGAGGATAGAGAGCTAGAAACATCGATGAGAGAGAAACATCAACCAGCTGCCTCTTGCACACCCCCTACCGGGGATGTGCCCGCAACCAAGGTACATGCCCTTGATCGGAATCGAACTCGGGACCTTTCAATCCGCAGACCGACGCTCTACCACTGAGCCAAACCGTTTCGGCAAGATGTGGCTTTTAAAAACACAAGGTTGGCCATGTTCAGAACCCATGCTCAGAGCAGTTGTTTCTCTTTAGAGCCTGGGATTCTCTCTCCACTGCCTATTGTTGGGCCATGGTCCTTGGAAACATATGTTTACCACCCCATAGCCTGCCCTCATCACTCCAGAGTTTCCAGAACCCTGCTCGAAAGGGTGGTACCCCCTCTCTCTGAAGGGCAGTTGCTCTGGGTAATAGAATTTTCTCAAATCACTACCTTTTCAGCCATAGATATTATGTGTGTGGGGGAGGGAGGAGGGAGAGTTTGGTTGTTTTAGCCAGACCAGAGGGATCTTGAACCCATTACAGGCTTCTGTTTTCCTTTAACTAGGCTATGCGGCAGGATAATACAGGCACTAAAAGGTAAGGCGATGTCCACAGACCCCAAGGATGAACCCCAGCCTCACTGTTTATGAACGTGAGCCTAGAACAAATTGTTTAGTCCTCTAAGCCTCGGTTTCCACATACAAAAAAAAAAAATAGAAATGATATTACCTCCTCACTAAATTGAGGTGAAACTTAAATGTGATAATCCATATAAAGCACTTAGCATTGTACCTGACACACGGTGGGTACAACGTAAATGTTAATGTTTATAGTATATCTAGAGGCCTGATGCATGAAATTCATGCAAGGGGCTCGGCCCTCACAGCCCCGGCTGCCCTGGCCAGCCCTTGCAGCCCCAGCTTCATCTGGAAGGTCGCCCAGACAGTTGTCCAAAATATCATCAGGACAGTCATGTGGCTGTTTTGCCTAATTAGTGTATTAGCTCTTTATTATATAGGACTAGTGGCCCGGTGCATGAAATTCATGCATTGAGGATGGGGCGGGGGGTCCTTCAGCCTGGCCTGCACCCTCTCCAATTTGGGATCCCTCTCACAATCCAGAACCACTGGCTCCTAAGTGCTCACCTGCCTGCCTGCCTGATGGCCTAACTGCTCTCCTGTCTGCCTGATGGCCTAACTGCTCTCCCCTCCTGGCCTAAACCCCCTAACTGCCTTTGTGCTCTCCCTTTCTCTTTGCATCTTCAGAACCTGGCACAGGAGTGCTGAGAGCTCTCCACCAAGGCCCCACTCCCATCCTGATGCCCCCCTCCAGGCCTGCATGTGCCTCTGCCAGGGGGGCCGCCCCCAGCAGCAGCCTCATGTCCTGATGGCACAAGTCCCCGTCCCTGCCCCCACCTTGCACGTGCCTCCGTCAGAAGCGGCCTCTGACTCCAAGTCAGCGTGATGTTAGTGCTGGGCAGAACCCATGTTCAGAGCAGTTGTTTCTCTTTGGAGCCTGGGATTCTCCAAAGAGGAACAACTGCATGCCTCACAGGAGGTGAGAGTCCCGGCCCCATCCCTGCCTACTAGCTCCTGCCTGCTGACCAGTCATGACTGGGACATGGTTAGGACCAATTAGCATAGTACCTCTTTTTATATATAGATTTTTTTTAATGTTTTTAATCATGTCAAACTGTTAGCTCCTTGAGGGTAATGACTGTTAGAATTTTAAAGACATGGGTTTTTAGATAGTTGGAGATTTTGGAGTAATTTTTCAGTAAATTTACCTAGCTAAAAACAAAATCTCTGCCTAGCAGTTCTGAGAATGTCCTCTTTTCTATTTAATCTACATTCCTTTCCTTGGTGATCTCATCCCCTTGTGACTTTAAAAGTACCATCTGCTTGCTGACAACTCCCAAATTTTTATTTCCAGCCCAGATCTCTTCTGCAACTCCAGATGCTGGTGTCTAACTGCATACATGACATCTTCATTAGGATGGCTAGGGAGTATCTCAAATTCAACACATCCAAAGGGGAACTCCCATTCTTTCCCAAAACCTGCCCCACCATAGTCAGTATATCAATTGGTGGTAATTCTAGTCATTCAGGTGCTCAAGCAAAAAACCTTAAGTCCTTCTTGCACTGTTTTTCTCTCATATCCTATGTTGAATTCATTAAAAAGTCCTATTGGCTCTATCTTCAAAATACAGGCAGTCCTCGGGTTACATCAGACTCGACATGCATCATTTTGTGGTTACGTCGCCATCTCCCATTTATTTATTAAAAAAAAAAAAAAAAAAAAAAAGGTTCCGTCATTTCGACGTATGTGCATATGTGCTTTATGTTTTTTATCATTTAGTGTATTTACCACAAGTAAAGGCCAGGTATTGTTATCTTTCTTTTAATTTTTTTTTTTTTACTGTTTCACTTATTTGCTGCTGTGTATGTGCTCCATGTGAGTGACGTAGGTGCTTATGTAGGTGGTGAAAATGGCATTACTTACAGTGAAAATCGCATTACGTCGCACCATAGGAACAGATCTCCGACATAACCCAAGGACCTACTGTATATCTAGACTCTGACCATTTCCCACCACTGCCACTGTCACCTCCCTGGTCCATTCAGGCTGTAATAATAAAACACCATAGACTGGGTGGCTTAAAAACCACAAGCATTTATTTCTCACAGTTCTAGGGGCTGGGAAGTCCAAGATCAAGGTGCCAGCTTGGTTCTGTTTTGGCAAGGGCCCTCTCCCTAAACAGATCGCAGTACCTGAGACTCCAGTTCTAGAGCTCCATTATTTGGCAAAAGGCTGGTGCACATGCAGCATGTTAGAAAGAAAGACTCAGACCACAACAGAATGAAAAGAGAAAAGGAAAGCTGAGGCTGGGAAGGAAGAGGAATATGAACCAGAGTGATCTCCATTTGCCAAGGAATGTCCCAGTGTTAGCACTGTAAGTTCCACATCCCAGAAACCCCAACATCATGGGCAAACCAGAATAGCTGGTCCCCTACTATTTGGCTCTGAAAAAGATTAGCTTCTTTGGGTTTCCATGCAAATTAAAAGCTTTAATTAACTAAAACTCATGAACCCCTTGCCAGAGAGATAACTAATTACCTCACTTTCAGCTAATGATTTCTGCCTCTTCCACCCAGTTCTGTTTAAGCAAATTCTCACTATCACCTACTCCAGGGCTAGCCTCTGTGGGCCCTTCTGATTGGACATCTGTGTGGTTAAATCCCAGGTCCTGCTGAAAAAGTTTGAGAAAAAGGCTAATTCTTCCCTTTACTAGCTATAAATGTCAAGCCCTCTCCGGCGAAAGAGGCAGCTCTTTGGTGGGTTCTTTGACTACATAAAAAATGTATCCCTCAAATCCCCAAAAAGAACTTAGAAACCCACCTGGCTCCGTTTTTTATTAGTCCTCTCTTCACAAAGCATGATCAATAGCCCAAATAAAAATCAATCCTATTATTTACTTGCTTTAAAAAAAAAAAAAAGGCAATAAAGGGTATCCAAATACATGATCACAACACTTTCCTCTTTGTCCTGCTTCCTCTCATCTACTTCCTTCTCATGCTTTATGTCTGCCTCCACCACACGCTGTGATCCTGAGAAAACCTCTTCTTCGAAGCCTGTGTGGTTTTCTTTCCTTCTCCTCCCTCTAATCTCAGCATAGCAGCCTACCTCCCAGAAAGACAGAGCATCTCCATAAGGAGATGGGAGGAAAGGAGAAATTGGGTCAGTAATTACAGGACTCTCTTTGGCAGGATAGGAAAGACAAGAAATTTGAGAACATTTTCAAATTTTAGTTCCATGACACCCTATTGTTAGTAAGTGTCTGACACAGATATTAATTGCATGTTGGTGCTGAAAAAAACCATAGGATTCATGAACCCAATCCCTTAATTTTAACCAATGAGAAAGCAAATAAGACATTAAATAATTTGTCCAAGGCCCTCCAGTATCCTTTCCATTCACTGCACTATGCTATATGCACTCAAACTCTGTGATTTGTGGTTGTCAAAAGAGTTAATAATTGTCAATGCCCTCCAGTCAGAGACATCAAGAAACCCAGGTGTGGATGCATAAGTGGGACTATTACTGTGCAGCAAGGAAGAACACACAGAGTGAGAAACCACAAAGTGTCTCATAATAAAGTGCTAAATAGAACCTTTTATAGAATTTGGGCTCCGTTAGATAATTTGGGGATGAATTTAAGGAAATGGACTTTGTTCTGGATAGGATGCTACCAGGAAGTAGGAGTA
The DNA here is from genome assembly GCF_964339955.1 of Pipistrellus hanaki. Taxonomy (NCBI): domain Eukaryota; kingdom Metazoa; phylum Chordata; class Mammalia; order Chiroptera; family Vespertilionidae; genus Pipistrellus; species Pipistrellus hanaki. The sequence continues at coordinate 38,679,048 of NC_140507.1, read as the reverse complement.
TTTCTATGACTGAATACCTTTCTCACTCAGAAAGAGGGAAGACAAGAGCCAGACTAAAGCTATAATCGATAAAGAATCAGCAGTCACTTATATTAGCCAGAATCCTATCTAATAAAAGAGTAATATGTAAATTAACCATCACTCTGCAAAAAAGATGGTGACGCCCATACTTGCCAGAGTGGGATGCTGGCAGCATCACCCCAGCAACACGTGGCCACGTGGCAGGAGAGAAGGTAAGGGGCCTCAGGCCAGAAGCAGAAGCCGAGAGCACGGGGAACACCAGGAATGATGGGAATTGTGGTTCTGGTGGTGGACACATTGCTTGATCTCCTAGACACTTAAGCAAAGTGGGCGTGGAACAAATTACTGTTGGGGGTGGGGGATGGAGGGAAAGCAAAGTGAGAAATGTAAGTCAGAGTGTGAAGGAAAGTTAAAAGGAAGATATCCTGCAACTTCTAGGAAATCTCCACCATGGAACAAAGAAAAAAAAGGAGCTCTATTATTCTGTGAGCACCTAACCAGACTGGACTGGGGTCTCACACAATTCGCTCATATGATTGCAAACACAGACAGAAACTTCACTCTTTCATGTACCCAGGCAGATACAATGCACAACATGCATGTTTTCATGGAAGAGGACTTAACAGCACCATTTGCTCTACACCCTTTGATAAGTCACCTTTTTTGTGGCCATCTGTGTTAGTTAATTGCCATAATCAAGAGTAAAAATTAAAACTTTTCTATCTTTATGACAAGCAGGTCCTTACAACTTGGAGCAAGGCATCTATAGTAATAATCTATAGTAATAAAAGTGTAATATGACTGGCAATGAGGCAGGCAAACAGAGGCTGTTAGGGGTGATCAGGCACACAAATGAGCAGTTGGGGTGATCAGGCAGGTAAGAGGCAGTTAGGGGTGATTAGTCAGTCAGTCAGAATGGTTAGGGGCACTAAGGCAGGCAAGCAGAGTGGTTAGGGGCAATCAAGCAGGCCAGCAGGGAAGCAGTTAGGAGCCAGTGGTCCCAGATTGCTAGAGGGTGCAAAGCAGGGCTGAAGAACTGTCCCCGCCGTGCACGAATTTTATGCACCAAACCTCTAGTCCTATATAATAAAAGCCCAATATGCTAAGTGTCCCGTCCTGCACTCAACCAATCAAAATGTAATATGCCAATGATATGCTAAGACCACTCAACCTCTCACTATGATGTACCAGGGGTCCTCAAACTTTTTAAAGTGGGGGCCAGATCACGGTCCCTCAGAGAGCTGGAGGGCCGGACTATATGAACTACTAATTCCTACTGTAACACCTCGGCTGTGCTCACTGCCCAAAAAACCTGGCGGGCCGGATCAGACTCCTCTGCGGGCTGCATGTGGCCCGCGGGCCATAGTTTGAAGACCCCTGACAGGAAGCAGACAGTCAACTGGTTGACCAGTCTGTATTACATGCACTGACCACAAGGGGGCAGACGCTCTGACTGGTAGGTTAGCTTGTTGCTGGGGTCCGGCCAATTGGAACTGAGCAAGACAGGATGGGCACACCCTGGAGCCCTCCCACAGTCCCTTCCAGCTGGCCAACCTCCTGAGTCCTGCCGTGGCCCTGATTGTGCACCTCGGCCTGGCCTGCGCCCTCTCACAATCTAGGAACTCTCAGGAGATGTCACAGAGCCAGTTTCAGCCTGATCCTGTAGGCCAGGCCAAGAGACCTCACTGGTGCATGAATTTGTAAATAAGTAAATAAATGTTTGTAGATGGGACACTACCCATATCCCATATGTGCTCAAACATGGTTACACATTTTTCTTAATCCTCCATGTTCATAGAGTGGTCTTGTCTGATGTTGATGTTTTGTAAAACTGTTTAGTGGGAAAGTCCCAACCCCCAGATATTGGGGACTGCTTTTCTCTTTCACATCACGATAGAACTGCCATTTTGTGACCAAGCCTCTAGTCCTATATATTTTTTTTTAATCTTTATTGACTTCAGAGAGGAAGAGAGAGGGAGAGATAGAAACATCAATGATGAGAATCATTGTTCAGCTGCCTCCTGCATGCCCCACACTAGGGATCAAGCCTGCCACCTGGGCATGTACCCTGACTAGGAATCAAACTGTGACCTCCTGGTTCATAGGTCAACACTCAACCACTGAGCCATACCAGCCAGGCTCAGGAGCACTTTTAATATGTCAGGAAATCTTTAATTTCATCACCAACCCAAGAGGTAGTTGCTACTGTAATTCTAATTTTCCTATGAAGAAACAAAGGCTTCGTGAGGCTGACCTAGGTCACAGAGCTAGTAAATGGCAGAATGGGCCTCAGACCCAGGCAGTCTTTTAGGGCCTGTCTGCTGCTCTGCTCTGTGGTACTGCAGGTGTAAACTGAAATACACCGGAGGCATGGGACATATTTGTATTAAATACGATGGGGAAAATAAAGTGTCAGGAACTGCAAGCTGCACTGAATGACTGGAGCATGAGACATTCAGGGTGGAAGAAGAGAAAATGTGGGAAAAAGCAGCTGCGGCATTTTGACCATAAAACCTTCTTTGGGAATAGTCTAATAAAAGGAAGGCTGACTTATTGTTCCTTAACTGAAGAATGACTTTTATGATGTAGAATATTATTTTAAACTTTACTCTCTGTTTTCAGTAAGAATTTAAATCTATGGGCAGGAGAAGGAAAAACCAGTGGCAACTTCTCTGACACAGTCAGTCAGCATGTCAGTGTAGTCAAACAGTAAAGCAAAATTGTTCCAGACTCTGTGACGAAGCTGCAGGCACATGGCAGCACCAACGACTTAATCATAATGATCAGGGGAGAGACATGGTTATTATTAGCCTCATAGATGCATTCATTCTTCAGAATCACTTATGGAGTGGAATGACAGAATGAAACTCAAATTAACAGACAAAGGCTCCCATTCCACTGTTCCCTCACAACCCCCAGCTCCTCCTGACTTCAGTGGGTGTCCTGGACACAGAGAAAGAACAGGAGCAGGACATTGATCTATTTCTAGTATTTGAAAGAATTCTTCTCTCTGTACATTTCAAGGCAGCCAAGAAAGATCCTAAGGTTCCAGCAGCACTGCATTCTGTGCTCACCGTGGTAGGTCCCAGTAGAGGTCCCGAGAGACTGCACACATTCCTTTCCCAGTTCTCTTTCAGGGGTGGAGTGCAGGTGCAAGGGAGGTGGCTTGATAAAAAAGCAAGAGAAATGGGGATGGAAGAGGTTGCTGTCCAGCCATGGCAGCCTTTCACTAATCTGTTCTTATCACACATTCACTTTTTAAAATATTTTTTATTGATTTAAGAGAGAAAGAGAGCGGGAAGGAGATATAGAAGCATCAATAAGAGAGAATTATTGATCGGCTCCTTCCTGCATGCCCCTTCTGAGGATAGAGCCTGCAACCCGGGCATGTTGTGCCCTGACAAAATTGAATCCAGGCCCCCTCAGTCTGCAGGAAAACGCTTTATCCACTGAGCCAAACCAGCTAGGACCACACATTCAATTTTTCTGGTATCACTCAGCAACTTGTGTGCCTCTACTGTGTGAAGAACACTGTGCTAAGTTCTAGGAATAAAAAAATCAATTAAGAACTCGATCCCTGCCCTCAAAACTTCTACGTAGATTGTATCTTGAATTTTTCTTTGCACTACTCCTTGCATAGTAGTATATTTTCTGCTAATGACAATTAAATTGATGATATTGATGATGATAACATTGAAAAGCACATTTGTCCACAGGTTTACATGGAAAATATGAAAAAAAAAGCCTTCCCAAATAAACTTTTATTCATCCAAAAAGTATTTATTGAGCAACTATTTTGTGGTTAAGATGTTGCTCTGGACTCTGAGAGGTAGAGAAACAGTTTCCACTCCCATGAGGCCCTGCTCATCCTGTAAGGTCTGGAATGGAGAGAAATGCCCTCCCAGGTCAGCCTTCAGTTTCTCCAGAGCTCAGAATGATTGATGGACAGTTAAGACTTGGTTTTCCTGCCTCGGTGTCCATCACACTTCTAAGGTAGGCTCAAAACTGGCCCGGGGAAGTAACATAATGGGACAAATAACAATCAAGTTAGATAAAGTCAACTCATTCTTAAATTCTAATGATTCTCTGGGCAATGATATCATGGAAAGCCCTGCACAACCCATGAGTTCAAGGCAAGGTCATTGCTGTGCCCACAGCAGGACAGCAACATGTAAAAGCCACATGAGCTCAGGCCCACAACTTATCTTCTCCAGCACAAGGCCTTAAGAAACATGTGTCTGTATGGGAAATCACTAGACTATGCCATTAATAGAAACAACCAGTTTCATTTCAAAGTGACAGTGAGCACTGTGTGGGCACAGAGCTGCAAAGATAAGTGACAAGAACATGGATAAATTTCCCAGATATTTTCTAGGGGCAAACAGTGATCATGACTGTGGGATGGATTCTTTGCAGATGCATATAGCTGTCTCTGCCCTGATAAGAAAGGCCATAACCTTGCCCATCTCCCCACCTCATCCCTCCATTCCCCACCAATACATTCTTGCAAAAGACACCTGCTTCTCTGGTTTCCCAGACATTCACCACATGCACACTTTCCAAACACCCTTAGCCAAGGCCTGGACTCTATATCTGCTCCACTTTTCTCCATTCCAAATGAGCACTGTATCTTCACATTTGCTTTTGTGATCACTGTTGAAGCACAAAAATGAGGATGGATGAGGATAAAGATATACTCTCTGCACAGCAGACAGAAGGGATGGTTCTGGGTTAAATTAGGGGTTCTTAACTCAAATAATAATTTAAAAAAAACAGATAAATCTCTGCTGACTTAAATCTGGACCTCAAGAATCTCCTTAGCAAATCTCTTTCATCAATCAAAAGCAGGCAAAAAGGAAAGAAATTAATACTTACTGAGTACTTACCATTTGTCTGGCCCTCTGTTAGGTGCTTAATATTAGTGATCTCTCTTCATATTGGTCTAGCAAGTTTGATACTATTACACCTGATAAGTTCTATAATACATATCATGAAGGTAAAGAATGTGCCCAAGGTCACCCAATCATTAAATAAAAGAACTGAGGTTAGAGCCCAAGTTTGTTTGATGCCACAGTTTTCACTGCATCCTTCGCTGTTCATTCTGAAAATCTACAACTGGGGGAGATGGGCTATGGTGGTGAGAGACCCTCCCTCAGGACTACAGCCCATGAGGTTAGCAAGTCATGCCTACCTCCCCTACAAACCTGACAGGGAGCAAATAGATTCTCACCTCTTACATTATCTAAATGCATCTGTGATTTTTATTAAAACAAAACAGCAATTATGTACTTGAAATATTTATAAAACAAGTCAACTACATATGAGAGAAAATGTAAAAGCATGGCAATTAAACGGATCTGCACACACTGCAGGGTGTTTTTCTAACAAAAGGAGAAAGGAATAATGCTGCTAATAAAAACAATGATGAGCTTGTTTAAATGTTCTAATAACTCACTTAGCACTGTTCTGAGTGGAACTACATATTAGTAATTTCAAATAAAGTCTCTGATGAAAGATTAATATATCTTTTGCTCATTTTTTTCTGCACTGGTGATTCAAGTGGGCTAATTTGTTCCTTTCTTCTGGTAAAATGTTTTAAGTGATCTATAAATGTTTTTCTCCTTCTGTTCGTATTGTAAGAGGAACCAAGTGAATAATAATGAATAAAAATAAAGAGTTATACTGATGCATTGGAAAGTAATGGGTGCCCCCCACCATCGCCACCAACACACACACACACACACACACACACACACATTCACTCACATTTTGATTTCTCATTCTCTTCTAATAAGAAACAGGCAGATCTCATATTTCAAAATAAAAATTCATTCAGGAAACTACATTAAATTGGAAATAACCTAAAAACAATTTCCTGGTTACCTTTGAAAAGATTATCATGCTAATTAATAAAGAGTAGGATTTTGCTTTGTTTTACAGAAATAATCTAAAAGAATATAGTATAATATAATATAATATAATATAATATAATATAATATAATATAATATAGTATATATATTTAGCTCTTCTGGGATAAATAAAAATGGGTTGATTAAATTCTAAACTGAAAAATTTCTCTTTGACATTTCAAACTTAACAATTACAGTACCTGCACTATCTCTAAGCCTGTCTAGGAAAGATGGTCAATCCATTTTAGTGTCTTTTGGGATGTAGGACACATAGTAATAGATCAAAACAATCCCATACTGTGAAATGTTCCACCTAAATGCACAAACCTACACTCAGCCAATATACCAGATTGATCAGTTTTAAAAACCTATTTAGAGGACAATATTAGATTCAAAGACCTTTGGCTACAGAGCTATACTAAAGTTTTCCAATGCAAAGCAGAATGGCCACAGTACTCATCACACTTTCTATAATTATCTGCCTCCATGAACTTCGTGGAGGAAGACAACACCTTATTCTTTCTTATTATTTCAGTTGCTGGTATGGGTATTCAATAAATATCAGTTGCATGGAAGGAATGAATCATCAATTAACATTCTGTCTGAAGTAATCCTACATGGGAATACATACTTCCAATGTTTTCTTCAATCTGGAAAACATCCTAATTTTGAAAAAGTCCTACTTCTGAAACCCACAAAGCCAGTTATGACCTAAAACATGTTAACTCAGCCCTCTTCCCCCATGAATCCCAGATAGCCTACTTGCTCCATGGTGATGAAATGAAAACCTGAACAACTCCATTTAGAGGCTCAGCATTACCTGTGAAGGAGGTGATACTCATGGAAGAACCATGTCTCTTTCTGGATTACCGAACTAACTAAAGACCCCAGCCTGTCAAAGCAAAAAGGGTCTTCTTGGGAGAGGCATTAGAGTAGGGGTGTCGAACTCAATCAGAGAAGGGGCCAAAATCTAAAATCCAGCCTAAATCACGGGCCGAATGGTTTACTGAACAGTCATAAACTGACAATGTCATAAACTGACAGCGGAGTGCAGTGATGACAGCACGGTGCGGGCCACATTGCAAGGCCTGGAGGGCTGGATTTGGCCCGCGGGCCTTGTGTTTGACACATGTGCATTAGAGGAATAAATTCAGGCTGTCTTCTGATAAAAGGGACTGGTTTATGTCACTCAATTTTTGGAACTATGCGATCAGGACTTTTCTCCTAACTCTAAGCCTACCTGTTCCAGGACTTAACCTTAGTCTCTTTCCACCTGCCAGCCCTTTCTTCCATAATCTCTTGGCCTGAGTCCTGACCACAGCTCTGATACTGACTGCCACACTTTCATCTAAGTCAGGCTAGAGTCCCAGTCCATTTCAGGTCACAGATCTGGTCCTCAAAGCTTCACCCAAGAAAGGACACATCACTGATGACAAGGTTGAAAGAATGTGCCATGTGGTTGATACAAGAACAGAAATAGTGCCCAGCTGGCATGGCTCGGTGGTTGAGTGTTGACCTATGAACCATGAAGTCATGATTCGATTCCCAGTCAGGGCATCTGCCTGGGTTGTGGGCTCAGTCCCATTGTGGGGTGTACAGGAGGTATACAATCAATGATTCTCTCTCATCATTGATCTTTCTATCTCTCTCTCTTCTGCTCCCTTCCACTCTGAAAACAAAACAAACAACAACAAAAAAGAATAGAAGTAGAAAGTGGTTTAATATTCTTTCCAGGAGCTTATGGTACCAGTAAACACCTAGATTTACAATTTTATATCCTTCACTATGGTTATATATGGCAGGAAGAGTGGGAATATCAATATCTTCTTCTTACAAAATGAGTAGTCAAGAGATTATATCAATAACTGATTGAACAAGAAAGAGAAGGTTAAAAGTAACCCTTAGAAGAACCAAAAATTATGTTATAAGTATATTACAAAAAGGAAGAAAGATGGGGGTAATGAATGAGCTAAATTCTCACTTGCCATAGCAGGAGATCAATGGAAAGTGTCTCAAGTGATGAACCAGGAATTCATAGCATGCATATTTTTAGTGATATGGGTATAAGCACCAAAAGAAGAAATAGTTAAACTTGGGGACTTCTGAGAAGTGAGGGAATGGGACAGAGTAATGATGCTTTTCAATATTAGTTCTTCCACTACTATTTAATGTTTTAAATCATATTCATAGATTACTTACATTTTTAAAAATTGTTCTTAAAATAATAGATGAGGAATTTAGAAAAGCTGTTATTAATCTCTAGGATCTTCTCACCAAAATAACCCATCCCATACTAGCCTGAATAGGATAGGAGGTTGGTGGAAATAAATCTTATTTCTTTCTACCCCATATTCTTTCCACCTAAGTTATGATATGCATTCAACAGTTATCTCTTGAAAAAAATTAATGAATGAACAACATCTCAATTTCAGCCATTAAGTCTCCATTAAAACCTCTGTGTGTAAATGAAGGAATTTCGGTGGAGTGTGTAAAATGAATGCTTTGTTTGAGTGGATGTGGCTGGATCTTCCCAGTCCAAGAACACTGAAGTCAGGCATTGTTTCCAGATCCCGCCCAGTGATCACCAGCAGCCTCTGAATCACTGTTACCAAAACCTTCCAGCAACTACACTCAGCACTGGCCACAGGGACTTCATCCTTCCCGTGCCCAGGTAAAACTCTAGCTCCACAAAATAGCATCCAAGTGCCAAGGGGAAATTTTTCCCTCTGTACGTGTTAGGTATTTTTAGCAGCCACCCAACCTCGAAAGGGAAGCTTGGAATGAGTTTTTTAAATAGCATGAAAACATTATTTTGTGTTGAGCTTGCTTTTAAATACTGTGATTCACTGTTTAATAATTAATCTGGCTTTGAGTTTCTTTGCTTCCAAAAAATGTCTAAGGTAGGCCTGCATAGCTGAAATGGACCACTCAGACAGCAAAGTTGAGAGAGAAAACACTGCATACAAATTCAGTGAATTAATTTTCCAGGTCTAGTTGGCTCCTGAATATATAACTTTGCTCAAGAAAATTCCCCAAAATCTATTTTTGTTTTCTTCTTCTGTGTAAGGACAAGCACAGGGGGAAGAAAGTATGCCATCTGTCCTCAAAGTAACTGATTCATTTCTCTTAATGCTAGATGGAAACCATCATTTTACAAGTCACAGGAGAAAGCTTTACAAAAAATTGATGAAATAACCTCAAATAGACTTTTGCTTGACACAGGACAATGTGTTCACTTGTACCTTGAAGTTCCCTCACTCCAAAATATGACACCTTCCATTTGAATTTGTTAAGCTAGATATGCTTGAAAGAAAAAGTAAGACCTGAGTTTCCATAGAGGAAATCACTTTTAAAATGGATTTTGAGAGATGAGCAAGATTTCATCAGGTAGAGTCTGGAATAGAAAATTATTTCAAGAAAAGAACAATGTGGAGCCTTAAAATAATTCTATATAATAAAGAGGTAATATGCAAATTGACTATCATGCCCTCACATCACAATATGGCCACCCCCACATCATCACATGATTGCCACCACAAGATTGCTACCCCACGTCATCACAAGATGGCTGCCCACACATCATCACAAGATGGCCACTACAAAATGACCGTCCCACATCATCACAAGATGGCCACCCCCACAATGTCACAAGATGGCCATCACAAGATGGACACCCCCACATTGTCACAAGATGGTCAGCAGGGGAGGGCAGTTGGGGGCAACCAGGTCTGCAGGAAAGGGCAATTGGGGATGATCAGGCTGGTAGGGAGCAGTTAGGTGTCAATTATGCTGGAAGGGGAGTGGTTAGGGGAATCAGGCAGCCAGGCAGGTGAGTGGTTAGGAGCCAGCAGTCCCAGATTGTGAGGAGGATGTCTAACTGCCGGCAGTTGGACAGCCCCCAAGGGGTCCCAGATTGGAGAGGGTAAAGGCTGGGCAGAGGGACACACACACACACACACACACACACACACACAAAATGCATGAATTTCATGCACCAGGCCTCTAGTAAATAAATAAAAAGTAATCTCTGACAGCTATATCAGAATGTTATTTCTGAAGCAAAATTAAGTTACCACAAATGCCGCTGCTCAAATGGCTGCTCCCGCTCCTGTAGCCTTCCTTACTATGCATCCTTGCCACCACAGTCCTCTTCCTGCCACCTACCCTGCTCATGAAACAACCATGCCACATCCAACTGGAACACTGTGACTCTAAGACAGCAAGCCCAGCTTGACAGGAGCAAAGCTAGCTCTGCCCTGGGAGTCTTTATGTCACTTCATGAAAAATGATCCTTCCCTCACAGTTTGCCACTGTTGTTAAACAGGGGTCTTAACAGGGCCCTCCTACCTGCCCGCTCCTTGGTAATTAGTCCATCTGGTCTCTGCGCATATATTTCATGGGTGACTCACATATAAGCTAAGTGATAGGTAACCAAATTACAAGGCTATAAATACAGCAAGTGTTGTCTGGGGGGAAAAAGCCCAAGTGGTTTATGAAGTCAGCAATTTTCTTCCAACTGATTCTTACAACAGAGCTAAGTTTTCTTTCCCTTTCACCTTTTCCTCCTCCCCACTTAGGTAATTTGATATTATATATGTCTCCAAGTATAAATCAAAAGCAAGTTATTGGGAAAAGGTAACTTGAACCTGAAATATTTTAATTACAGCAACATTTTTTTATTCATAAAATGACTTAGCTGGATTGTCTCCAAATAATGTACATCTACCCAGAACATTTGGATACGGGCAGAGCTCTTGGAATGTGTAGCAAATCTGGCCATGTACCAATTGACTTCTTGATATCAACATTTTATTTTTTTCTGCCCAAGTGGGGTTTAGCTACTGAATCCTACAAAGAAATCCATCGGGTAGGATTTCTCATAATAAAGGTAATACAGGTTTCATGTGTCAAAGAAACAAATTGATGGAAATCGCCATAAAAATGAAGACAGCAACACTGAATGGAAATTGAGAGTTAACACTTGGCCAGTTCCTACTCTCTATTTTACCATCCACACAAATATCAAAGCTATTTTTATTTTAAAACTTGAGGCCCAGTGCACGAATGTGCACACTGGTGGGCGGGCATGGCCTGTGGGGATCGGCCTACTGCAGGAGCAGCCACTTATCCCAGTCAGCTGAGTGGCTGTGGATCTGCCCACTGAGTGGCTGCTGAATGAGGAAATTAGTCTGAGCTGATATTTCGGGGTAATGTCTTGGGTAAAGGCCTGTTCTGTGTCCTGGAGGAATCTGGCAGAGAGCTCTGCATCCCAAAGCCACTCAGTGAATGTCCTTGATGTGTGATACTAGGTTGGTGACACCATCGGGGATGTTCATGGCAGCCATGCTCCTGGATCCTCAGCCATCAGGACAGCCTCCCCAAGGGGTCCACAGTCACGTCCCCTCTTGACATCACTCATGCCAGCTCCCTGTACTTTTTCTAGAACACACCTTAGAGAGCCTGTATCAGTTGGTGGGATCAGGCCAGAGTCTCTAGATTGTCTCAGGTATTTGATAGGTGCAAAGATTCAGCCTCACCCTGAGCCTGCTAGCAGCTGCTCCTACTGTGGAGCTCATCCCAGTCAGCCAAGCGGCGCTCCCACTGTGAGAGCACACTAACTACCAGGGGGCAGCTCCTGCATTGAGCAACCTGGTGGTCAGCGCAAGTCATAGCAACTGGTCAACTGGTCATTCTGGCCAGTCTGCCAGTCGGTAGCTGGGCTTTTATATATAGAGAGATTTTAATATTGTTCATCTCCTGCCTAAAAACTTCTGTTAGCATTAAAAATAAGCACTTAATCTGAATTCCACCTACATCATTATTTCTCATGATGCAGACTGGCTCCGACATGAAAGCCAGAACCATGTTTTTGCCCATTTTGTAACCCAAGCATCTACTATAGAGTGTCACAGAAAATTGGTGCTTATCAAACTAAACCTTATTAAAAAGAGGCCTGAATCTGTGTGTATATGTGTGTGTGTGTGTGTGTGTGTGTGTGTGAGAGAGAGAGAGAGAGAGAGAGAGAGAGAGAGAGAGAGAGAGAGATCTGTATAAAGCTTCTATTATTTACATCTTAAAATATGATTTCCTCAGTGTGACATAAGGGACTTTTCTTAATCTGACTCCAGTCTTCCCTTCTGACATCACCTGCCCCTCCACCTTAGCACCATATCTGGGCTCACCTTCTCCAATGTCGGGGCAAAGATTTGCTCTCCTCCTAGGCACACCGCCTAGACCTTTATGGAATGATGATCTCAGTTAATGAAAGTTGAGTCTTGAGGCATTCCCATAAAGGTCAGAAACAGAGACAAGAGTGAGTCCTGGAATGCAGGGAATGAAAGCCAGGAAACAAAGACATTGTAAAAAAGTGAGAGTAGAGATATAGGCTTCAACATGACTGTGGATAATGTTTACCTATTCATAAGAATAAAAGAAAAGGGATGTATTTTGCTTTGAGACATAAAGAATTAGAAAGTTGGTCCCAAGTATATTGTAACATCTAATAGAACAGAACTAATTTCATAAACACGGGGGTGGGCAAAAGTAGGTTTACATTTGTAACACAAATAAGTAACATAGTAATCTGTACTAATAATAGAGGAATATACAAATTGTCCAGGATGCCATCACAGTAACAGTTTTTTTTGTTTTAGTTTTTGTTTTTTTTAATTTTTTATTCATTTTGTACAGAGAGGAAGGGAGAGAGATAGAGAGATAGAAACATCGATGAGAGAGAGTCATCGATCAGCTGCCTCCTGCACACCCCCCCGCTGGGGATATGCCCGCAACCAAGGTACATGCCCCTGACCGGAATCAAACCCGGGACCCTTCAGTCCCCAAGCTGACGCTCTATCCATTGAGCCAAACCGGTTTCGGCCACAGTAACAGTTTTGATCAAAAAGCAGGCTGCATGGGGAACCAGGCCGGTAGGGGGTTAGTGAGGGATGACCAAACAACTGAACAGCAGGTTGCATGGAGCAACCAGGCCAGCAGAGGGGGACAGTTTGGGTGACCAGGCCAGTGGGGGGAAGGGGTGTAGTTGGGGGCAACCAAGCTGGCATGGAAGCAGTTGAGGGCAACCAGGCCAGCAGGGAGGGGAAGTTAAGGGTGATTAGGCTGGCAATGGGGGCACTGAGGGGCAACTAAGTCAGCAAGAAAGGGGGGACAGTCGGGAACTACCAGACCAGCAGGGGGGCAGATAGGGGTGACCAGGCTGGCGGGGGGGAGGCAGTTGGGGGCAACCAGACCAACAAGGGGGGCAGTGAGGGGTGATCAGACCAGCAAGGGGGAGCAAATGGGGGAGACCAGTCCAGCAGGGGGGGCACTTGGGGGCAATCTGGCCAACAGGCAGAGATGTTTAGGGGTGATCAGGCTGGCATGGGGGCAGTTAGGGGCAATCAGGCAGGCAGGCAGGTGAGCAGTTATGAGCCAGCAGTCCAGGATTGTGAGAGGGATGTCCGACTGCTGGTTTAGGCCCCCGAGGGATTCCTGATTAGAGAAGATGCAGGCTGGGCTGAGGGGAACCCCTGTGCATGAATTTTTTGCACTGGGCCTCTAGTGTGTGTGTGTGTGTGTGTGTGTGTGTGTGTGTGTGTGTGTTTGTGTGTATGCCTAAGCTACCTTTATGACGAAACAACTGGAATGATTGGAATGACAGGTTGACCAGTCACTATGATACACACTGACCACCAGGGGGCAGACAGACAATGCAGGAGCTACCCCCTGGTGGTCAGTATGCTCCCACAGCCAACCTCCGGCAGCCCTTTTCACCACGTGGCCCCCAAACAGCCCCAATTGGGGGGACCATCTGGCCAACTTCCCACGGCCCCTCTCCCTCACCCCCTCACCCCCCTGGGTCAGCCAGCGCCCCCATTGGCCCTGATCAGAGGGCTATCTGGCCAACCTCCCACGGTCCCTCCCCCTGGCTAGCTGGCCCCCCAATAGGCCTCGATTGCCAGCTGTGCCGAGGGACTCACCTGGGCATGAATTCATCCACCAGGTCTCTAGTTAATAAATAATAACATAAAAACAAACTCTGTAAACCTTTTTCTCACCCTTTTTATGCAGAGTCCTGCCCACAGTTTCTCACAACGTAAGTTATTTTATTGGTGATGATGAGTCAGCATTAAATGAACACCATTGTCACATCCATCCTCCATGTTGCCATTATCAGATTGTCACAGAGTTAGTCTCAGTTGAGCTTACCATCAGACTGGCAAGAACCAAGAATGGTCTGTGTTGTTTGGGTCAACAGCAAGCAGCCTTCCTACCAGGAGCAGGCTCTCTGAACACCCAGACCCTAGCACTGCTAGAAGCAGCTCAGACCACCGGCTGGTCAGAAAATGAGGCTCAATCTCTCTCTCAAGAATCTATCTCTCTCTCAAAAAAATGAGGCTCAACCAACAGGGGTCAGGGCTGCAGTACCCCTGGTAGACTTGCAGACAAATGAAATGCCAAGAAAGTTCATTTTCTGAAGTTGAACAAGATTATCAGAAGGCAATATTTACAGCGACTTATATTGGTGATTCTTTAAGCTTTACCATAGCAACCACCCCCAAGAAAAAGAAGTCTAAAACAGCCCCATGATTTGCAGGGAATGTATGGCAGATCAGCATTTCCCTCATCCAATTTAGTGCTTCATCCTTTGGACCATATATCTCTCTTTTTAAACATATCCTTGCTCTATGGATTAAAATTATTTCTTGGAAACATGGGATGGTACACCTCCTAACTAGAGAATGCCTTCAGATCTCTGGAATGCCCTCTCTTAAATCTTTTCTTCTGAAAGATATAATAAATACTTTTTTATAACTAAGTTGGAGTGGCCCAATGAGATTGGCTGTTGCAGGGAATTCTCCCTGCTGACAATAGAGATCCTGCTACAGGACAGCAACTGTCCCCTGCAGAGGAAGCAGAATCAAGACTAAAGAGCTAGATAAAAATAAAAAATAAATAATAAATAAAAACACAACCCAGTCTAGCCCTGACTGGTTTGGCTCAGTGGTAGAGCATCGGCCTGCAGATTCAAGGGTCCCAGGTTTAATTCCAGTCAAGGGCATGTACCTTAGTTGCAGGTACATACCCGGTAGGGGGTGTGCAGGAGGCAGCTGATCGGTGTTTCTCTCTCATCAATGTTTCTAACTCTCTATTCCTCTCCCTTCATCTCTGTAAAAAGAATCAATAAAATATATTAAAAACAAAAACAAAAAACCCAGTCTGGATTTCCTTGGAGGCAAGCTGCATTTTTCTTTCTCGCTACATCTAAAAACTTCAGAGGTGGGTAGGGGAATGGCACAAATATAACTATAAGGTCACAGAAGTTTTTAGCTAACTGATGAAACTGAGGCCCACAAAGGTGGCATGAGTTCTCTGAGACAACACAGCAAGTTACTAGCAGAGATCTGCGTGGAACTCAGAGTATTTCACCTGATTTATTGCAGAAGGGGGCTGAGCAGAGTGTGGTATCTGCAGCAGACTCCTGGCCTGAATGCTCCTTCTATGGCCGACCAGCTGTATGAACTTGGGTAGGTCTCTTAAAGTCTGTACTGTTCCACATCTATAAAAAAAAAAAGGGGGGGGGGGGTGATGATCTTCCCATGAGGGTTGTGTGAGGTTTAAATGAGTAACTATGTGATTAGTGCTTAGAATAGCATTTGTTGGAACTTAGAAAGCAATTATTGTTAGCCTCATGTTAGCTTAGGATCCTTTCCAAACTTTTAAAAACAAACAAACACCTGAATGCAGAAGTGGGAAAGCCAGGGAGCTTTATAGTTCTGCATATAAAGCCCTGCCCCACGACCCCTTAAGACAGGCCATAATCTCTCTTCTTTTGTCTAGCTCTTAGCCAACTAGAGCTAGAGACTTATTTTTTTAACTTTTTAAAATTATGATCCTACGATGCATTCGCTCAGTGATAGCATTACTGGTCATTCCAGTCTGTACAAAATTATCTTTTAGCCAGTGTGGGTGAGGAATTATCCATGAAGTCCTACAGTCCCTCTCCCTCATCTCACCAAGCCTGTCCATCTTAGCAGTGACCAAGCTTGTGGTCTGTTGTGTGCCCTGATCTGACTATGGGCTAGAGAGGCAATAGAGAGCCACCCCTTGAGTGACTGTGAGAAAATGAGTGTGAGGAATGTTCCCTCCCCTGAGGACTCCTCTTCACTTCGAAAGGCACACATGTGAACAAACAAAGTCTTAGATGAAGATGGTGAATTCCTATAGTGACCTCAGGAAGGAAGTGTCTGGGTATTGCTAACATTGTGCATTAGGGAGTGGGGGTAGTACTCATATAAATTTGAGAAATACTAAAGAGTAAATGAAAGAAATAAGTGGAGAGGAGGCAAAATGAACAAAATGCCAGATATGTCCACATGCCAATGAGGAAGGCGTGAGAAGGTGAGGTGTGATGAGAAGTCTGTCACAGTGGCCAGTAAACCATGAGGGCCAAATGTTTGGCTTGAATAACTCAAAATCTGCTCTCTGCTTACTTGGCAGTGAGTCAGCAAATCTAGCAACAGAATTTATTTTTGAGGAGCCACAGACAGTTCATTTATACACACACACACACACACACACACACACACACACACACACACACAGATCTACCCTTTATCAGCAAGGAGAAAAATACAGCATTTGTTATTATATTTCCAAAACCATATAGGTCTTCAAAAATTATCCGGACCCATTTGCCAAGAAATCAAAAGGTGTATCTAAGCATCGCTTTGAAAATATACTATGATTATGCCACATATCTTATAGCAATTTCTTCTATCCCCTTCCTTTGGAAAAGGCAAAACAAAAACATGAGGAATAACTCCTGTTAATAGTGGCTATATCTGATTACAAGATTACAAGGTAATATTCCTTTTCCTTTTCTTTGTTGTTTATTTATATTTTCTAATTTGTTTTCATTAAACATGTATTTTTTAATACTTAAAAGACACATTATAGATAACAGAGTGAGCAAAAGCAAAACATTTCCATTGAGCAGCTGTGCTGTCTTATGATGCCTTCTCAAATGATGCCTCATTGAACCAGCAAGAATCAACTATCAATACAATTTTCTCTAGATAGGGCAGGGCAAAGGAGATTCAGAGCTCAAGGAGAATCCCAAAGATGGTGTCATGAATCTTGTAGGAACACTGAGACCTGCTTAGTGATGATTACAAATACACTTCCGTGCCCTGAGGAGGCTTGATGGGACATCAGTAACCACCAGGCATGTGAACAGCAGAAGCCCCCCGACCATTGCTGGTCCCAGGTAGGCCCTGTGCAACTCAGCTAGAATTGACCCTTCTGCAAGGGTACTCAGAGTTTTCTCACTGCACATGAGTTTAAGTGCTAATTGATTGGGTAGAGAAATCTGTGTAGTTGAAGCCAGTGCTACCTAATGATGTTGTTTCCCAAACAAAGGCCATTTGATTCTAGGTATCAGGCAGACTACAAAATAACCGTACATTTGGAAATCCCTTCTGACCCATTAATGGGAAAATATCCTTCAAGGCTCATTGGAGAGGCTCATTTCTAATTCAAGGAGCATGTTCCTCACCTCCTCCTGGTACTCTTGATATTGAGCACCCACACTATCAGAAGTCTGACCCTTTAAAAAAAAAAAATGTAGTTGTTACCAAACAAACCTTCCTAGGCTTGGCTCTGACTATTGGCATCCTATAATGCCCAGCACAGTCCCTCCCATAACAAAAAATTATCTAACTGGTCCAAAATGTCAGTAAGTGCCAAGATTAAGAAGCTCTACATGCCAACACCAGCTACTCCCAACTTCCTTTAGCCCCTGCTATTGATGTCCCCTAGCTGGTAGCTGTGGCTGGTCTCTAAGACCAGACACCTCCCTAGAGTGGCCCATCCCACTCTTTCCTGAGCTCCCACTCTATGGGGTTCTTTTCCAAATGGCCACCAGGCTTCCTTGGCCTGACCTGATTCCATGACAGCAGGGATGGGGAGAACTACCAGGCCTTCCCTCTGACCAGCAACAGGCGAGAAACTGCTTCCAGCAGGGCCGTGGCAGAGAGCCACATGAAAACAAGCTCAGCAGCCAGTCGAGTGTTCCACCCAAACTGGCTCCACACCAGGCCCAGGCCATGAGTCACTACCACATGCTGCTGCCTCTCACCGTGACCTTTCTTTATCCCTTCATTAGCTGTAAATCTCCAGGAGCAAAATAGCTGAGAACAGACTGGGAAGGCTCTAGCAGAATATCAGACCTGAATGCCCAAATCAAAATTCAGAGTTAAGTACCTGGGCCCTGAATGAAAGCCAATCATGGGGAACGAGGCTCCCCAGAACCATCCCTGAGAACCTCTCTCTCTTGACATAATTTAAACTGTGTGGTAGCATCAGAGTGTCCTCTCCAGGAGCAGAAACAGATGTGTTTGCAGCACCCAGATGGTAGGGGAAAAACTGAAGGACCTATGTGATGTTTGCCCATAATTTATGCTTGCATGAAATCATATTGCACCCTAAAGAAATCTTCCCTGTGTCCCTGATTCTCCTTGTGTCAAATGGAGTTAATACAGCCTGCCATGCAATGTTGTAAGGAACAATTAACATAGGTTATTAAATAGCGTGTTGGCTCAAAATAAAGCAAAACTGGCTTTTGTTTCTGCCTTTCGGAAGCAAATCATCATGCCGAGGAAAAAGCCGATGGATGGGGCAGCTGCTTTCTACAGGGGAATTTGCTCTTCCCAGTCTCATGAGTGTCTTTTTTCTCAAAGGATAGTCTTCTCACCACCTGCAGCAGAAGCACCTAGGAAACCAGGAGAGCAGATTCCTGAGACACATCAACAATCTACTGAATTGGAAATTTTTGGAAGATGCCCTTTCAATAATTCCCCGCTTGAGTTTTATACCCACTGATGTTTGAAAATCTTGTAGCAGTGAATAAACCACCATCACTATTCCCAGCAGGAAGAAGAAAAGACTGGCTCCTTTGCCTTCTACTGAGGTCGCCCCATCTTATGCAAGTAGAATTCCTGGACAAGACAGGACACATCCAGAATGACTCATCTGAACTAAACTGTCCAACCTCCCACTTATGTTTATTATATGGACAGCAACAAATTGCCATTTGCCCCTCTTAGTTTTGTAATTTGTCAACATTCTTGAAGTTTAAAAAAACTGAGTGCTTCCCCTTTGCTCTTGGAGCAAAGTCCCATTATCTCGATCACTTGTTACTGGATAAATAATCATAAACAAATCTGACCTCAATCAATCAATCCCTTTGCACGCTCCCACAGCTGTTTTGGGTATTTGTTCCAAATACTCATATCCATTTCCTTATGCTTGTTTTGTAAAGAATCAACCCCGTTTTACTTATACTCATCTCATGAGGAATCAACTCCATTTTACAGATGAGGGAACCAAACCACCAAGAGGCTACATAAGTGACAAAACTGGGATTTGACTACTGTCTGACCCAATACTCTTAACAGCTCAAATTGAACAAACTCAATACTCTCTGCCTTATACTGTCTCTTGGAAATTACAATTCTAAGTAGCTGCCAATTGAGAATAGTTGTCCAGAATTTGAAATCCTCTAACCATATCATTAGCAAGCATCTACATGCAGACCAACCAAAGTGGAATTATTTGATGACTACCGGTCCATCGGATGTATTAATTACATTACATAAGTTCACAAACTTCTAAGCCAGTCATCAACTACCATTTCTTAAGCTTTTGCCACTGCAAAGAACTGTTCTAATTGCTTTAAGTACTGTATTCCTATTCATTGAATCCTTACAGCCACCCTTTGGGACTGGTACTACCACTGTTTTCTCTTCACAGCTGAGAAAACTGCAGCACAGAAATGTTATTATTGTGTCTAAGGTCACACAGCTAGTAAATGAGGAGCCTGGGAACTATACCTGGATAATGAGGCTCCAAAACCAATACCTTAACTAACCCACTTTACTGGGTATTCCAGCGTTAACACAATGAGAGTCACAATAGTGCAGACAATGCTTCTCCTATAGATCTTTCTAATGCCCTAGAGAATTCATAGTGCCTCAACTGTGGTTTCTGAAATGCTCTTTAGAAAACAGAGACCCATAAAATGTGGGGCAACCTGAAAGATGAAAGCTCTGAAATGGTGTGGGATTCTGTCATAAATAAGATTCCAGGAAGATCCCAGGACCAGTGTGCTTTCAGCTAAGGGCAGGGAGGAGCTTTGTCATGACTATTACAATCTAATTTAACACTGAAGCCACGCTGGAGGAGAACAAAAAAAAAAAAATTGGAAATAAACTCTCTACTAAATCTGTCAGCCTGGCTGTGGTCTCCAACTGTTTTAGTCACTAAAACCTGTATTTAATGGTCACTTTTATAGCAAACACTAAGAAAGAAATACAAAGCTCTAAATCAGAGTTTATTTCTAAAGAATGGAAAGAAATGTGTTGGAGTGCTAAGGAAGGCCTCGGAGACGTGGTGCCCCCACGTTGCCTTTCTTGGTGGCAATGCTGGTGTACGCGGCAAGCAAGACCTCCACTGTCAAGCTGGAACCCCACAACCTTACTCCTGCTTCAGGAAACCCCCACTGTTCCTGCAGAGCCCAAGCACCCCCAATGACAGCAATGGCCTGGACCTGGAGCTTCTATATTTCCATGCTGAATGACTGTCTCTCCCAGTACATACTTTACATGGTGTTATTGCCACAGGACGTAAATACTGGGTGGCCCAAGTGAAAGTCTTCCATAAACCTCATCAGCAAAGTATCAGAGCATTTATCTGCTGAGCCCCAAGGATGTGGTTTGTCTCTGGCTATGTATGATTTTTTTAAAATTCTTCGGCTCAGAAGAACATTCCAGGGATGCTACTATGGTCTGTCACTAACTGCAGAATCAAACAGCCAAATGCTAAAACCATATTTGGCCAGAAGATGTTTTCTAATATTTTTGAGGTGGTGTGATCAAACTAAAACCTATAAATGAGCAAACATCTTCTTGTCCTTAAATCCCAGCTCCAGTGTCCCTCCTCCCTGACTCCCCCAGGCCAGTTAGTCTGGCCCTCTTGTGGGTTCCCATGATATTACGTTCTCACCTCAATCATGGCACTGAACATGTTGTTTTATAATTATCCTTTTTACACCCGTCTCCTTTACTATCTCTTTACTACAGTTCCTGGAGGGCACTGGCCGGTGCCTTATCATCTTAATGTTTTTAGCACTTAGCAGAATTAGCAAGTAGGCACTCAATTAATATTCGTTGAAGAAAAGAATGTGATCTTAAAATGAGGGGGGAGGGGAACACCCATCACTTCAATTCAAAATGATCCTATTAATTAATTAACTCCATGGTACCAGGTCAATATTTATGTGGCTTAATTTTCTGACTTGGCTTCGCTCTCATTCAATTTCTTTTCAACTGTTATCCTGACATCAGTCTGGATACCTAAAGATGATGTAATGATACATATGCATATACTAGTAGGCTTGCAATAAATTGACATACTATTTACTGGATTTCTCCGAGCAAGAAAATGACTAATGTATGGATATCTCCACTTTCCATTAGCAAATTGGGTATAATGGATCTGAGACTGTGTCCTTTCCCTTTCTCCATCCAGAAACTGGACAAGCCTGTGTGACCGTTCCCACACAGTGCACGGAAAACCAAGAACAGGATGGATCATCACCCCCCGACTTTGAGCCAATATCTTTAGCCTCATCCAACACAAGGGCAACTCTACTGCCAGGTTACAGATGCCATAAAGTCCCTTTTCCTGGGGCAAAGGAAGCTTGAATAGGGGCAGGACCAGAAAAACAAAGCCCTGACCTTTGCCCAAATGTGCCTTGAGTGTATTCCTGAGATAGAGGCAAATTCCAGAGTTCTTTCCTCTTCTGCCACACATTAGTCATGATTTATTTCCTGGGCGACAGAGAAGATTTATTAACATGTGAGAATTCCCCAACCCACCCACAAATGAAGAATTGTCTTTGTCAGCCTACTTCATAAATCTTTTATGACACAGAATCAGCGAATGAGTAACGGGATGAAGTCCAGAGGTGTGAGGTAACAGTGAGATTCTAGCCAGAGAAGCTTGGTCAGTCCACTTGATAAAGAGCTGTGAAGTAGGGGGACGAAGGGGTATGTCTAGTTACCAGTGGATATGCTAGGAGGTTATGAGTGAAAGAGAATTAGAAAGGAAAAGCAAGATTTTATGATATGTCACTGACAGATAAGAACAAGTTGTCCTATAATGTGCTTCAAAAGACCCAATTAAGATTGAGATCACTTTTAAATTATTTTTAGTCTAGGCTGGGCTTATTAACAGGTAATTCCAAGCCAAGGTTGAATAATGTGGAGTCTCTTTTTTGAAGTATACATACTACTATCTAATGCAGTAACACCTTTCCAGTTTGGAAAATTTGTCTACAGTGAGAATTACTTTACTACCCCCTCTCTATTATGTATTTTTGTCTGCCAAGAGCATCTCCTCCTGCTGAAAAAGCCCCCCTCCCCATGTGCCATTTAAGCAATCCAATCTTATATAATCTATCTACACTAATAAAAGGGTAATATGCTAATTAGACCGAGTCAACCAGCCATCTTCCGGACATCTAACTTCCTTCTGGACAAAGCCATGGTGATGGGGGCCAAGGCAGAGACAGTAAGGGGCGATCAGGCAGGCAGGCAGGCAGAGGGATTAGGAGCAATCATGTAGACAGGCAGAGACAGTTAGGGGTGATTAGGAAGGCAGGCAGGTGAACAGTTAGGAGCCAGCAGTCCCAGATTGTAAGAGGGATGTCCGACTGTGGGATCGGGCCTAAACCGGCAGTCAGACATTCCCAAAGGGGACCCTGATTGGAGAGGATGCAGGCTGGGCTGAGGGGAACCCCCCCTCCAATCCACAAATTTTGTGCACCTGGCCACTAGTAAATACATAAGTAAACAAGAAACCAAAGCTCCAGGAATGGCTGGTCCCCTTTTAAAATTAAAAAAAAAAGAAAAAAGCCCAGTTGGTGTCGCTCAGTGGTTGAGCATGGACATATGAACCAGGAGATCATGGTTTGATTCCCGGTCAGGGTACATGCCTGGGGTTGTGGCCTCAATCCCCAGTAGGGGGCATGCAGGAAGCAGTTGATCAATGATTCTCATCATTGATGTTTCTATCTCTGTCTCTCTTTCCCTTCCTCTTTGAAATCAATAAAAAATATATTATAGAAAAGAAGGCAGATTGAAGGGATCTTGGTAGCAGGCTGTTGTTACCCAAGCAGCTAAGAACCCACAGGCCTGAAAGGCCAGAGGAGCAAAATAAAACAGCTGTGTGCAGAGCTGGGACAGCTGGACTACAGTCCTCAAGTACGAATAACACAAGAGCTCTTCAGAATCACATTCCCAGACCCGCCCCAGATGCTGAGAATCCCAGGGTCGGTGACCCCAGTGATTCTGACGGGCAGAAAAGCTTTAAGTTAGGGCATAAAGATCAGTTCTTTAAATTCACAAATATTTTTATTTGTATGTGCCAGACTTTAAGCCAGTCAAAGAAAGAGGGATGAGCAAGAAGACCTGGTTCTCAGAGCTTACAGTTCACTGGAGAAAACAGACATTAGATAAATAAACATATGCTTATAAAATTACACCTTTCTCTCCCCTAGAATCAAGTCGGTTGGCCCAAAGCTGAATATACTGAATTTCCTTGGGCCCGGAAACTTGGATCTAAAAGAGGAACTGCATTTCAAAAAGCCATAACCTGAAAGGAGGAAAGCACCCTCTTGTGGCCCTCTGGGTGGTGGCACCTGCAGAACCTCCAGTTCTAAGAGGTAGGAGGTTACCCTGAGCAGGCTCCCTGAGGCAGGCAGACCCTAAAGCAGCAGCAGTCCAGGAAGGGGGTGGGGGGGAGGGGGGAGAAAAGGGGGGACTGTTTTACTTCAGTCATCAGTCTCTCTTTCCAGTGTCCAATCTGCCACTTCATGAGAAGAAATTTTCCCTTGTGTCAATTGCTAAGTGGTTTTACTTCTGGACACCTGGGCTCTTTGGTGTAGAGTCAAGTGACACATTCTACAGTCAAAGCATCGATCTGATCCAATCCCACTCTCCCCACAAGTCTAACACTCAGCAGGGCCTGGAACAGGGAGGCATTCAATAAGTATGCACTGAATAAATAAATGAACTGCACTATCCTATCCAGCTGAACATGGCCTGCTCTCTGGAATCTTGGGAAGACTGGGCAAATAATCACAGTGGTTAAGTCCCTGAATGCTCTGAAAATAAATTACTTCTTGAAATGTAAAACACCATCTATGTCCCTCCTAAGAGCCTCTATGAAAAGAATAATATTCACAAGGGATATTGTGCTTGGAGCTCAGCCTGGTGTGGCTTAATCTGCAGTAGAGTAACATGTAAATTTATGGTAATAAATTATATTATTTAAATGAAATTATAAAAATAAGAGTCGCTCACTCATATTCAACTTTCATGAATGCTGATACCTCTTGAAGAATATGAAGGTCTGATTTGTATTCACCCCTGAATACCAGTGTGAACCATGAGAGCCCAAGGACTGCTTGTTTCAAGTATGCAGACTGGAAGCCTAGTCAAACACCAGTGCGTATACTTAGCATTTGCAGCACGTCTTCACTCAAGAAGCCACGAGGGAATCAGCTCAGTATAGGTCCTGGGTTATGAGATGGTGCAGACAAAATCACTCAACACCATTTCTCAGAGGTCACTGGGAAAGAAGGCCAGAACAAGGAGAAGGAGAAAGGAATACATTCGAGGGTATGACAAAACAATTAAAAGGGCAAAGAGAGAGAGAAGCACAGAAGGGGGGGGGGGGTGGAATCTAAGGAACTATTTGAACAGTACTTAATCCACTGAATCCAAAGATAAACAATCCAGTCCCTAGTCTCTGAAGGAGGGAACCTATTTTGTGACATGTTGATTATGCCTCTAACTCTGAAGCTCATGAAATACTCCACTGAATTAAGAATACCAGGGGATGAGAATACTTCTGGCCAAAGATTTAATCCAACCGAGTTGAAAAGACCACAGGGCACAAGAGGAGAGGTGGCTGGCTAAACAGTTCATCACTGTACCACCATCGTCCTCAATCCATCACTGTTTCTACTTCTGAAGCTGAGTTCCCTCCATCTAACACATCTGGCTGAGTGCAAGGCATCAGCTTTAACACCTGTATCTGGGAGATGTTTGCAAGGAAGCTAATGCTGACCAGAGAAACAGCTTTAGTCACCTCCAAATAAGTTACATTAAATCTTCATTGGCAATAATTTTGGAATTCCATCTCTGAAGCTTGCTGCATGCAAAAATTCCACATTACTCCCACCCACCATCCTCATAAAATAGATAGAGGAGTACATAAAGGTATTAGCTTTGGAGTCAGAGACTCAAGGGTTTGAACTCTGGATTTGTCAGCTTAGTAGCTGAATATATTTGAGCAAGTTTATTTACCTCTCTGAGTTTTCATTTCTTTAGGATTAACTGTAGATTATAATAGCATCTACCTCACAGGATTATAGTAAGAACTAAATGATATGACATATGTAAACCTCTTAGCAAATGCTTGAAAAATAATAAGATTTCAATAATTAAAAAGTTTTAGCTAATGTCAAAGACATCAAATGACTTCCCTTTGGTGACCTAGAGAAAACCCAGCACCATTTACTTTTCATTATCGTGAATGGGTTTCGATGACTGCTTGTAGAACATATAAATTTTTTTAAGTATTTTTTATTGATTTCAGAGAGGAAAAGAGAGGGAGAGATAGAAACAAACATCAATGATGAGAGAGAATCACTGATTGGATGCCTCCTGCACACCCCCCACTAGGGATCGAGCCCACAACCCAAGCATGTGCCCTGACAGAGAATCAAACTGAGACCTCCTCATTTATTGGTCAACACCCAACCACTGAGGCCATGCTGGCTGATCTGTAGCACATATTATTTATCCTCTTGTCTAGTCTATTAGTAAAGGTGTTAAAATTTTTTAAAAGCTTTGTTTCATTTCTCCTAAATATTTCAACCTCTTTGGAGAAATAGTTATTAATCATCATTCTCTGTTCACAACCATTCAGGTAGGCTCAAATCCAAATGTCAAGCGTTCAGACCTGTAAATGTTGAAATAATTTTGTCAGTAGAACTTCATGAGTTTTCTCATGTTTCAATTAACTCCATTTTGCTAGATGTGATCTAAATCCTTAAAAGAGCAATCAATCTTAGCAAGTACTCTTTGTTTTCCTCTTTAATCAAAATTAAAATGTCATTGAGGACAGGAGTGGTGCTTCCCCTTCATATATTTGTTTGTTTGTTTGTTTGTTTGTTTTTACTTTTAATTATCATCCGAGGACATTTTTCCATTGGTTTTTAGAGAGAGTGGAAGAGAGAAGGAAAGACAGAGAGAAATATCAATGTGAGAGAAGCACATCAATTGGTTGCTTCCTGGGCTGAGGTTGGGCCAGGGAGAAGCCTGCAATCGAGGTACATGCCCTTGACCAGAATCAAAGCTGGGATACTTCAGTCTGAAAGTCAATGCTCTATCCACTGAACCAAATCGGCTAGGGCTCCACTTCCTTTATATTTTACTCACTATTCAGCAGGGTGGAAAACCTAAGTAAGATTGTTAATATCTGTCTGATCAGGTATGTCTACGGCACCATTAAACACAACTATGATAATCTCTAGTTCAGGAAAAGGAAACAAACTGAGTCTGTATCTCAAACTAAAGTCTAGACCTATGCAAAACCATAAGAAATTTTTAAGAACGTTGTCTCAATCAAAGCAACTATTATATTTGAGGCCACTGTGACATCCTGAGGCTACCCAGACAGAATTGGTCTCCTTGAGTTCCAGGACCTACCATTTTCACTAGTATGCATAGTGAGGACAGAACCTTCATACTGATGAAAACAGTAACCAAAAGCCCAGCAATCAAATAGTGGAACTACCAGAATGGCTGGTCAACCAGATGCAATGACACAAACTGACCACCAGGGGGGCAGACGCTCAACACAGGAGCTGCCCCCTGGTGGTCAATGCACTCCCACAGTGGGAGGACCTCTCGGCTGACCAGGATGAGCGGTGCTCCCACAGCAGGCCGATCCCCACAGACCACGCCCCCCACCAGTGCACAAATCCATGCACCAGGCCTCTAGCCTACATATATAAAAGGTTAAATGACTACTGTCTGACCAACCAACTATCCAGCCAGTACATATGATGCAAACTGGCAATTTAAAAATAAATGTTGACTCATGCATGCAAGATACATATAAAGCTCCCTTCAAATTTCTTAATAGTAATACTCCTTTGGAAATGCCATTTCATAAATTAAAATTGAAAGTAGGTGCAATTATCATGCTACTGAGAAATCTTAATAGTAAATGGGGTCTTTGTAATGATACTAGATTTATTAGCAAAAGATTGCAACCTAACATAATCGAAGCTGAAGTATTAACAGGATCTGCAGAAGGAGAAGTTGTTCTGATTCCAAGAATTTATTTGTCCCCGTCTGACACTGTCCTGCCATTTTAATTAATTTGAAGATAATTTCCTGTGATGCCAATATTTGTGATGACTATTAATAAATCACAAGGACAAACTCTAGACAGAGTAGGAATATTCCTACCTGAACGCGTTTCAGACATGGTCAGTTATAGGTTGCTTTCTCTCAAGTTCAAAGAGCGTGTGACGTTAAAGTTAAAGTTGTAAATACTTTACCACAAGGAAATTAGTCAAGCACTCTCCAAGTGTTTTTACTCTTTTTTTCTTTTTTTCAGGTTTCAGAGCAAGGTTTAATGCATTAACACATCAAAGTTATTTTCAGAAACATAGAAAGTCCTAAGTCACACAGTAGACTTCCTCTCGGTCCATGCTGAAGGCTGGGGCTGTTCCAGATGTATCAGGTGCTGAGAAGGAAGCTGTTGGCACCACCAGTCACCAGAGGGGTGTGAGGAGGTCAGTTTAATTAGTCATCCTTCTTAAACTTGCTATTGATGTAGGGCACACAGGCCAGAATCAGCTGCCAGTCAGTGGCCGACACTAGCCCCATGGTGCCCATGTCATCCCACATGCCCGCTGTGGGGATCCAGTTCTTGGCCAGTTGGTGGTAGCATGGGCTAACTTGCTCAGCATCACATTGAAGTTTACAGTTCAGGGTGACCCCAGTTGCTCCAGGCCTGGACACACGACCTCAAAGTGTTTTTACTCTTAATGTGGTATATAAGCAGATATTAGAATGAGTTTAATCAGTTTATCAGTCATTGTTTTTTGTCAATATTGTCTTTATATCATGTTTTTGTTGTTTTTATAACATGTCTTTGTTGTTATTGTTTATTTATTAATCAATTTATATATTATTTTTATATACATTTTACTAATTTTCTTTCATCTCTGACACTTCTATTATAAGAAAGGGCAAATAGCAATATTAAAATATTTCTCCTAATTAATTTCCTTTGAATGTGCACAAATCTGTGCACCAGGCCACTAGTTAGTGTAATAAAAACCATATAATAAAATTTCAGCAGCCTGTGGATAGATGTAAGATATCAATAACAACAGCATCTCTCCTTTCACTCCCTGGGTTCGAACAGTAAAGGAACTCAACAACAACACCCTTCCCCAGACTTTCTTGTTGCATGGTAGCCACTGTGTGTGTGATTGTGGACAGTCCTATGACCTTAACTCTGCCCGCCTTTCACACTACACTGTAAGTCACAGAATACAGCCCCTTGTCAGTCTTCGGAAATCCTAATTTATTGCCTAGAATTCTGTGCCTAATGTTCACAAACCTATAAACCCATCAGATACCAGAATGGTACCCTGTCCCCTTCAGTGCTCATTTAATCAGAGCCTGCAGTGGTCCTCACAAGTGCAGGAGAGAATGCCACAATTCCTTCTGGGTGTTCTCACTTACCAAGTTCACATATGTCATAGCACTGTGGCTAGACACATGTACTTGAGTCATACCACCTAGGAGGGAATCCTAGTTCTGATACTAACTCTGAACTTGGATAAATTATTGAACCTTCTGAGCCTCAGTTGTCTTATCCATCCATAAAATAAGGATAATGCTATTATCCCAAAGGCTTAATATAAGGAGTGAATGAGAAAGCATGTCTAAAGGAATCAGTATAATCTGGCAAATAAGTAAACATTCAATAAAGATAATTATTATTATGCCCTGAGAATGAATCACTGAAGAATTATTTAATGACTGGCTGCCACATCAAGCAGGGAGACCCTAAAAGTAAATTATTTTCTTGCCAGGCATTATTTTGGGTCACATCACATAATTTATTATTTACAATAACCACCAAGGTAAATACTGTTCTCATGGTTTTAATAGGCTCATTTACCCAAAGTTCCTGTTTTCTCCACTAAGTCATGGGGCTTCTCATTCTTCAGAAGACTTGAGACCTTTTCATTGATGCCATAGTTACACTGAAATCAACAACACACTCGTAGTCTGCTGTCCAGAAACTTACCTGTCTCCTTCCTGTTTTAGCTTCTGTCCACAGTTCATAAGGAAACAGCCATCTCTATAAGTGCTGTGTTTTTCACCTTTGAAGTTTTATTTACTCTGAAGTCAACAAGGATGTATCTTTCAAAAATAACCATATATGACCCTCTGGCACTGATGACCTCCCAGTAGGAGCTCAGTGGCTGGTTCATCTCAAAGACTTTGAACCTTGGCTTTTCCAAGCCTCTCTACAGGGGAAGGCTTTTAATCAATGACTCCTTTCTGAGTCACTGACTTCCTAAATTGGGGCTCAGAGCCCCCTTGTTTACAGAACAGAGGGAAGGGCCTTCGACAAGGTCTGAGCTTCTTCTTTCCGCCTCTAAAACTCTCATTCCAAATGAGCACTGTATCTTGGAACATTGTTCTGAGATATTCCTTCAGAACCCTGTTTTCCAATGTCTGTATTGTTTTAAGGGCAAGGTACAAAGTTTTCAACCATTCTAATTTCTGACGTCAGAATGTGTCATATAATAGATGAGTACATTTAAAGTGGAAGTATCTCTCTTTTTCTCCCCCTCTCAAAAATTGTCAGTACTACAATGATGTATCAATATTTTCAAATGTATTAGAATTAAGTATAAGCCAAATGAAGACAATATATTCCTTGGAGTTCCCTGGTATTATATGTTCCCCTATTTTTTTTCCATTTTTTATTTTTTGTTAATCTTCACCTGAGGATATTTTTTCAACTGATTATTAGAAAGAGTGGAAGAAAGGGAGGAGGAGAGAGAAACATTAATGTGAGAGAGACACATTGATTTGTTGCCTCCCACATGTGCCCTGACTGGGGCTGGGGATCAAACCTGCAACGCAGGCATTTAACCTTTATCAGGAATTGAACCCAAGACCCTTTGATACATGGGCCAACATTCCAACCACTGAGCAATACCTGCCAGGGCTCCCCTATTATTGCTTTTTAAACCACTTGTTATATCTGTCTTCCCTACTTGTTGGTAAATGCATAAAACCATTTGTTTTCACATGTCTCCCCAAGTAGTTGGTAAAAGCCTTAAAATAATATGTTTTCATATCTGTCTCCGATAAGAGTCAATAAATGCCTTAGGGATGAAACTTGTAGCCTCAGCAAAATTCTTAGTTCTTGAAATATAGTAGATGATCAATAAATGCTGATGAATGATGAGAGGTGAATGATGAGAGGATGGATGGATGAAAAGATAGTTGGAATCCCCAAAGATATCGTGAAGAAGCAGGTATTTGAACATGGTGTAATCTTTTCAGTGAACGATAAGTGTAGAATTATAGAGATGACAATACTATCAGCCAACTTTTCCCACTCCTTTTCTCCTCTGTGGTTCTTCTAGCCATTCAAAGGACACAAAGAGTCCAAGGCTCTCCATACAACCATTTTCTTTTCAGGTAAGCACGTTTCTTCAAAAGGATATGCTTAATCAGCTTCAAGTTTAGTGGCTTTTTAAAAGCCATCTCATCTCCCTCTTAGAGACTCCAACCTTTGTAATACTGATGTTAACAATAATAAAAATAGCTTACACTTATTGAGAGATGTTCTATGCCAGGCACTATATCATGGCTTTATAGATATTCTCTCATTTTATCCTCATGATTGTCCTATGATGCTCAGACAAGTAGCCTGCCCAAGGTGGCTGAGCCAGGATTTGAACTTAGACTAAGTTCAGAGTTCTATTACTTAATCTAATCTCTGATAAAATCACTCAACATTTTTCTTATGTTGCTATTTTGACTGTTTTATTCTTAATGACCAAGTACTTTCATTCTACCACAGATGTGAAATATTTAAAATATGTTGATTCAAATTATTACCCAGGACAAATTTAGGAAATAATTTTACTCCTAAATTAGCCCCATGAAACGGGATAGACTTGTATTGTGTAGAGTCTTTGAAATGAGAGCCAGGTGGGAAACAGAATAGGAGAGCACTTGGAAACTCAAGGCGCTGTCGTGCTGGCTGCACTCGTCAGCAGTTGCCCCTCGGAGGGAGCAGTGAAGCTGCAGGACCTCGTCCACTCTGTGTAAGGTAACACGTCTTGATTAAAATTTTAAAAGGAAGAAAAGGAAACTGCAGCCTGTGTACTGCCTACTTGAAAGTTACAACATGTGCAAGAGGCTGATGTTTTCTCTTACTGGCTGTTGAAACATATAGAACTTGTATCTATTGAGGATTCAAGTTTGGGAAGGGACTTCCTGTCTGCTCGCTGGCTGTATTAACATCTTGGGACATTAATGTTGCCTCTAACCTAATTGTTCATGCTATTTTCAACCACAAATTGTGTCACCACCAACTCAGTCCAAAGACTAAAATAAAACAATCCAAGGAAAATTCTAGTGGCGTGCTTGTCAAAGAGAGCAATGACCTTCAGAAGGCTCACCGAAATGGCTGCTCAGAATCCAGGCATTCTCTGCTCCCCACATGCACAACTGGATCCTCAACTCAGACTATATTTGCAGTCTTAAATTCTTTACTCACCCCACCTGCTTGGCAAAAGACTTTCCCCACTGGAACATGCCACGGCTTGTAGAAAGAACTCCACCTAATTAGAAACACCACTTTGACAGTGGCCGTGAATAAGTTGTGCCAGGTGTTCACATGTCACAAATACCAGTCATGTTTGGTTATTTATAACACAAAGTCAGGTCAATGCAACACTGATTCTTACAAGCAGCTTCTCTGGTCTCAACCTTGCATTTTAATTCACATCACAGACTAATTAAACACACTAAAAAAAAAAAAGTATAAAATTTAGTTCAAATTTTCAAGAGGGAGAGAAAGAAGAAGGAATAAAAAATGTATTGAATACCTACAAAGGCCAGCGCTTGTGCTGGGAGCTTTACTTATGTTACCTCTTAATTCCCACCACAGTCATACAAAGGAGGTATTATTGTCCCCATCTTACAGATAAGGAAACATAACCTCTGAAGGATTGAATATCCTGCCCAGGTAAGTGGTAAAACCAGGATGGGAACTAGGACTGTGTGAATTCAAATTCTATGTTTGTTTTCACTACCAGATCAAAATGTCCCCCACACTGCCTAGTTCAGGACCAGAAGCTTAAGGATGATGGTTTTAAAGGCACAGATTCTGCAGTGGGGCTTCCTTTTTGTTTAATCTGTTCCCATCACTTCCTTGATGCCTGACCTCTCAAATGACTTAACCTCTTTAAAGCTCAGTTTCTTCATCTTTCAAAAGTAGACATCATTATAATGCTTCCTCAAAACTTTTAAATATTTGACAATAATTATGACCATTTCCTTTCCCACAAAGTCTCTTCATCCTGTTAAATGTAACAATAGTATCAAATCTAATATCTACTGAATACTTACTACAGGCCAACCACCATGCTGAGGATTTTACATCAATTGTCTCATTTAATTCTAACAATAGTCCAATGAAATAATAGTAACTGACACTTCTTAAGCACTCACTATATATCAAGATCTATTCTAAACCCTCTACACATACTAACTAGTAACTAATTAAGGCAGTTAATATTGTTGTACCAAATTTACAAATAAGAAAATGGAAGCTCAAAGAGGATAAGTAAGTTTCTTATGGTCACACAGCTAGGAAAAGATGAAGCCATGTTCAGAACTCAGGCAGCCAGATTTAGGAATTCACAGTGTTAACCTTGACTCTCCCCTTCCTGGACCAGGGCTGAGCCATAAAAGAAATGTCTGATGTAGTCCCTGTGCTCAAAAACATATTAAAGCTGTAAGACCTACACATTTAACAAATGAGAATGCTACAATATGCTGCATCCAAATACCCAAAACATATTTTTTTTTAAATGCAGTAGAGGCCCTCGGAAGAGAAATGAGGAGTAGGAATGGAAATCTGGGGAAGCTTTCCTAGAGAATATGGCTTGCACTGAGCCTCATAGGATTGGAGTTGGTTAGGAAGTGAGTTCAAAGAAGTATACCAAGACCAGAGACTCAGCCAGTACAGAGGTGCAGGTGAGAGCCGTGTTTGGGGAAGCATGAGGAGACTGACCAGACAAAAAATGAGTTTCAGGCTGGGAAACAAATGTGACATGAAGAAAGGACAAATTACAGAAGACCCTTGACAACAGTTTACAAAATCAGTCATCATTTACAAGATGCACCAGAAAGCACTTGGTTCTTGAGGAAGAGAGTCACCTGACAAGAGTGCCCTGTGTAGCGTGGCCTCGTGTGGGGAGATTGAGAGAGACAGGGAGGAGGCTCCAGCAGGGACCCCAGCACAAGGCAGTGAGAGCGAAAGTGAGAGCCTCAGGGGCAGAAGTAAGGGACCAATCAGAGACACTGTGAGCGCAGAATCCATGGGGCTTAATGATAGATTGATGCAGGAGACATTAACAGGTAAGGGATGCCAGGATCTGTGCTTGGCTTGGTCAACATCAAATCCCCACACCAGGCTCTGTTAATGACTGACATCACAGACATTGAAAACATGTTTGTTAAATAAATGAGTGAGTCATCTAGCTTCCAGTCCAAGCCTTTCATTTTGAACATGAGAAAACAGATCCTGAAGGTTATGTGAATTAACCAAAATTATGTAAATGTGAGCAGCAGATTCTAAACAACATCCCTAAATCCTGACAACTATTCCAGAATATATTCCGTAACTTGTTCTCAGTATGGAAAATCTTAGGAACCAAAAACATTGATGATATCAGTAACAGAAATTAAGATTTAGAGAGAGATTGCTGGGGTTGCTGAATAATACTAATTTGGCTTTAAATATATACTAGTAAACACTGATGTGATAATAGAACTTCTCATTAGAAATATTCTTAAGAGGTTTTCAATCAGGCATTAGAGTAAAAGTGAGAATTAATAACTAGAGAGAGAGAGATTTGAGACTCATCAACATAAAACTATTAGCTGATGGCATGAGAAACATATTTTTGTAGTATCATGAATAAGAAATGTCTTTGGTTTCCTGTTACTTTAAGTAAATATTTTTTAGTCTATTGAAGAATTGTTGTACAAGCAGTGTATTTAACCGCAATCAGTATGTTAATGATGTTCAAATCACTTCATTTACTCTTTTTTTAAAATATATTTTATTGATATTTTACAGAGAGGAAAGGAGAGGAATAGAGAGGTAGAAACATCGATGAGAGAGAAACATCAACCAGCTGCCTCCTGCACACCCCCCATCGGGGATGTGCCCGCAACCAATGTACAAGCCCTTGTCCGGAATTGAACCTGGGACCTCTCGGTCCGCAGACCGACGCTCTATCCACTGAGCCAAACCGGTCTTGGCACTTCATTTATTCTTGATGTGCCTGCATGCACAATGACTCAGGCCCTCCTACACTGGCCATATTAGATGGGTACCCTCTGAAAGCCTTGCTGGGACTCCACATCTGTCCCTGTGGGTCCTGTTACCATCTTTATTCTATACTTTAGTTAGATCTTGCCAAGTACTATTTCCAAAGATAAATCAAAAAAATCTTAAAACGTATGCCTGGCCAGCATGGCTGTGTTCGAGTGTCAGACTATGAGCCAAGAAGTCGCAGTTCGATTCCCAGTCAGGGCATACGTCCCAGTTGCAGGCCTGATCTCCAGTGTGGGGCATGCAGGAGGCAGCTGAGCCATGATTCTCTCTCATCATTGATATTTCTGTCTCTCTCCCCCTCTCCCTTCCTCTCTGAAATATATATATACATATATATATATATATATATGTATATATATATGTATATATATATATATATATGGCTAATATGCTAAGTGTCTGACCCTCCAACCAGTCGCTATGTCATACACTGATCACCAGGGGGCACTCAACACAGGAACTGCTGAGCTGCAGTGACTTGGCAGGGGTATTTCTCAGGTGATGCACCCCAAAACCAAAGAGGGAAGGGATCTCAATTCCTCAAGGGGCCGCGCGATTCCACCGTTGGCCGTGGGTTATGTTGTTGCTGGAGCACTATTGTTCCTGAATCTGGTTTACTGCACACTTGCATTTGCATTCCACACCCTGTACAACAGCAACTTTGCAGACTGCCCTCTCACACTCCGGGACTCCTCGGGGGATGTCGGAGAGCCAGTTTCAGCCCAATCCCCACAGGCCAGGCCGAGAGACCGTACCTGCCAGAGGGACCCTGCTCACTCTGCAGACACCCTTCAAGCCATGGTGCCACTCCAGGTGCGGCCGGCCAGGGAGGGACCACAGGAAGTTGGCTCCAGGGTGTGTCTGGACCATCTCGCCCAGACCCGCTCCACTGACCACCTTCGATTTAATTTCCTTTCAATGTGCACAAATCCATGCACCAGGTCACTAGTAACAATATATATATTTTTTAAATATTAAAACTTGTTCTAAGATTTATGGAATGTTCCTATGACATAAAGGAAGCAGAGGCTTTGGATGTTTTCACTGCCTCATCATTCATGAGTCCTTACCTGAGAAGTTTTACCTAAACCTAACCTGTCATCCTCATGTGTGCCCATGAAGCGCCTAGTCATTCCTTCCCCTCCATGCCTTCATAACTCCAAACGTACTTCAGTTATAGTGGATGGCAAGCTGTTTGTAATTGCTTCTGTATATATCTTCACAACAGGTTGATGTGTGTCAATAAAAATAAGCCTTTTTAATATATGTTTTTATTGATTTCAGAGAGAGAAAGGGAGAGGGAGGGAGAGGGAGAAACATCAATGTGAGAGAGAAACATTAATTGGCTGGCTCCTACAAGCCCCCTCTTGGGAATTGAACCCACAACCCAAGCAAGTGCCCTGACTGGGAATGGAACCAGCAAGCTTTTGGTGAAAAGGGGCAATACTCAAACAACTGAGCCACACTGGCTAGGGCAAAAGTGAGCCTTTTTATCTTCCTCATTTTCATGACATCAGTGCTGGCACATGGCAGAAATTCAATTCATTTTGGTTGAAATCTTTTAACATCTGAGCATCTGAAGAGTCAGGGCAGCCAAGCTTGGTAGCAGTTGACAGGAAGAAGAAACCATGTCCACATAGATTCATTCCAGGAGGAGGAAGAAATCCTTTTCTGGTCATAGAAACCCAAATAAGGACAAAGAGCTAGGGAGTAGAAACAATATAGGGTAAGTGGAAGGAGGCAACTGGTCTCAGTGGTGCAGAAGAGCAAAAGTTAATAGGAAAGAGGGAAAATTGGGTAGGTTGGGTGGGATCAGATTTTAAAGGTCCTAGAGGGGTATGAATGAGACTCAGTACCTTAGTTCCCTATTGCTACTGTAACAAAATTACAACTCAGTGGCTTTCAACAACACAAATCTACTTAACAGTACTGGACACCAGAAGTTGAAAATGGGTCTCGCTAGGCTAAAACCAAAGTTGTGTTTTTTTCTGGAGACTTTAGCAGAAGAGGCTGTTTTCCTGTGTTTTCGAGCTTCCAGAGTCTGCACACATTCCTTGGCTCATGATCCTCTTCCAACTTCAAAGCTACGTAGCAATGGATGGTTTTTCTCTTATCAATATACTCTGACACTTCCTTCTGCCTCCCTCTTTCACTTATAAGGACACTATGACTACCTTGAGCCCTCAAATAATCCAGGATAATCTCCCCATTATAAGGTCAGCTGGTTCGCAAAACTAATTTCATGTGATACTAAATTCCTCTTCACCATATAATCTAACACATTCACAGGTTCCTAGGATTAAGGGCATGACAGCCTTGGGGATCATTATTCTGCTCACCACACTCAGTATAGACTAGGAAGTCTCCATCTCTTAAACTGTAAACACTGTGCCCAAGACATAGCGTTTCAAACTGAGTGGCTCTAAACTGCCCTCTCCAAAACTGCACAACTGAGTCATGATTAGAATTTTTTTTGTTGCTGTCATTGGCTTCATGCACAAAAAAAGGCTTCGTTTTTAAAATAGCAGATATACATCAGGTGCTTTGTTCACATCCATATAGACAGATAAAAAGGGCATTTGAATCCCTCTCTGTGTATAGCAGGCCCTAAAAAATGGCTTAGTTGTCATATGGTGGGATGCCATAATATTTTATGCATAATAAAACATGCATAATATTTTGAATGATTTTAATTCATTTAATAGATTCTGAGTTCCTATTAACCTGGGTGATGAAATTCCCATGACACTGATAGGGTTGTGTGATTCTTTCTCCTTTGCATAATATTAATTAATAATGACAATACAACTATCCTTCCTAGAGCTCAGCACTTCATAGGATTTATCCTTTTTCTTTCAAAAATATGCTTATGGGGTTAGCTGCTGCAATATCACTATTTGAGATTAAAATAAGAAATTCTTTTTCAACATCAGTGAAAGACATGAGGAAATTTATAAATACAATGATCTGATTTTAAAAATAGTCAAACCACAGTTTTTATATATGCAGACTGTAAATTCAAAGATGCATAAGTTAAGTTTGCTGAAGTTAGCTATTTGTATCTTCAAAGTACAGGTGGCCATGTCTGTATTCATTCATTCACTCACTCTTTTAACAGTTTTATGTAAACTCCCCTGTGCCAGATACCATCCTAGGCCTAGGGACCTCATCCATGCACTAATTCGTGCCCAGGTGTCTAGTATACAGTAGAGATTAATTCTGAAAGCATTCACCTTATATCACTAAACAGTAAGTAAACTGACTGAGTGTGTGACCTTGTTTGTTGGACTCTCCATGCTTTAGCTGCCTGTCTGGAAAAGTTAGGATAAGCGTGTTTACCAACTTCACGCAGGTGTTGCAAGGGCTAATTAATGCTTATAAAGCACCATCTGATTAGAGACTCTGTTGCTGCTCCACCCAAGTCATCACAGGCTGTGGAATGCCTGGGTCCCTCAAGGGCACCATGACTGTAGGTGACTTGCTGAACCCATCACTAGTGTATGGCACAACTGTACTTTCAGACATGCACACCAACGGCCAGTAAGGCTACCGCCAAAGCTGAAAAGCATTTTTTCTAATGCTGCAGGCTCATGCACAAGGCACCAAAATAGCACTAGAAATACTATACCCATATTGCTTTATCCTAGGCATCTGACACAAAGCTGATGCCAAATTTCTTGTCACATATGTGTCTGGAAGCCTTCGTGCTGAGAGGCATTTCTTATCTTCTGACATTTCAGAGAGCTGCATGGAGCTACACAAGCACAGCCCCTCCTTCAAAAAGGCATGAGGCAAATGCAAGCATTCTTTTGGGGTGACCTACACAGCCCTCACTGGAGAAGATCTGAGACACCCTTCAGCACATCTGTAATTCTTAGGATGTTCCAAATGTTTGAGTGTGCTTCTTTCAATGAGTAAAAGCCCAACAGGCTGGCTCTCCAAGGTCATCTAGAAATGATATGCCCATTAGCTAAATGAGGAAATGCTACTGCAGGCAAACCAACCATAAGATCAAATAATCCGCAGAGGTGCAGGGGTCCAGATACTCTATCTCTGGTGACCCAGGCCACATCACCCATGAAAAGCAGACTTCAGTTGACTCTAATTACTGTTGCAACACATTCCCCAAGCAGCAACTAAACTAGGGTTTTTGCACATGATACAACAGAAGATGATTTTTAGTGATTCTCTTCTTTTCTGATCTTGCCTATACAACCTGTCTGACAGAATAGGTGCCACAGAGACCCCATCCCAGCCACCAAGAAACAAGGTTTTCCAGTGGGAAAGTCCCCAAAGCAGCCCGTATCAGTATAACCTCCAAACTCCTGCACCCTATTCCAGACCTTTTGACCAGAACCTCTGGCAAAATGTGTTCCAAGAATCTGCATTTTTAACAAATTTCCCAGAAGATCTTTTTATTTTCGCAGATAATTTTTCTATATGTTAAATGTTTTTAAAATCTGACAGAATTTTCAAGTAAATTAAAACATAGCCTAAAGCGGTTTGGCTCAGTGGATAGAGTGTCTGCCTGCAGACTGAAAGGTCCCAGGTTTGATTCTAGTCAAGGGCATGTACCTTGGTTGTGGGCACATTCCCAATTGGGGGTGTGCAAGAGGCAGCTGATCGATGATTCTCTCTCATCGATGTTTCTAACTCTCTATCCCTCTCTCTTCCTCTCTATAAAAAATAAATAAAATATTAAAAAAAAAAAAAAGCACACACAAACCCTCAGTTTGTTGGGAGAGTTTCTGGCCAAAGGCCTGTACTTAATGGTGATTGAGTCATCTACTCTAAACTCACCCACAAGCAAACTCCAGCTGCACTCAAGAGGAGGGAATGCTCCATGACTTCTCCCTTCTGCGAGCATCACTGCTCATGCCCCTCGTTTGGAACAATGGGGACTGCCATACGATGCTTCTGGCGAAACGTTCCTTCTTATTAGTTTTCCATTGCTGCTGTAACAGATTACCAGAAACTTGGCACAAGTGTATTACTGTACAGTTCTGTAGATTAGAAGTCCGATAAAATCAAGGTGATCGAGCAGGCTGGTTCCTTTCTAGAGGTTCTAGGGGAGAATCCATTTCTTTGCCTTTCCCAGTTTCCAGAGGCCACACACAATCTTTGGCTCATGGTCCCTTCCTCCATGAAAAGCATCTTCCAAACCAGAAACAACCACATTTCTGAGTACTCTTCATATTTCTTCCTGACACTCCTCTTCTGCCTCCTCTTTTCATTTTGAAGGACCACTCAGGTAACCCAGGATAATCTTCCCATCCCAAGGTTCCCAATCTGTGATTAAATCTGCAAAGTCCCTTTTGCCATGTAAGGTAACATTTCACAGGTTCCAGGGATTGGGGGGGGGGGGGGGCGGGGGGGAGAAGGGGGCACTCTTCTGCACACCACACTTTTCATTTGTATTATAATATGAAGGATGTCTTTATTTGGATTCTTCCAAATGCAGACCCAGAACTAAGATTTGAATACAAATCCCAGAAAGCCAAGTAAATGAGTGGGAAGTCACGCAGCAAGGGAGGAAAGCAAATCAGTGAGTTACTACACAGGATAACAATATAGGCATTGGACTGAATTCTTCTGAGGAATGGGGCATTTATTTATCGACTAATTACCATCATTTATTAGTTAGGGGTCATAATAACTCCCTGGCACTTTCAGCTCTTCCTGCCTGCCTCCCTTACTATGGAAGAGATCCATAATTACAGGATGTCTTGGCTGAGACACACGGGAGGCCATAAATTTGTTCCACCTGAGAGGCCTCAGAGTTGGCTAAGGGGAAAACAGCATCTGAATCAGGAGCATGTTTTTTTAGGGAAATATGGCATTATATATCAAAAGCTTAATACTCATATCCTTTAAGCCACCTCCAGGAATTTGGACACATATACAATGACTGTTTATAATATCTTAAAGAATTGAAAATAATTTAAATTTCCATTAATAGGGGATGAGTTAAATAAAGTATAGTGATACAATTGAATACTCTGCTATAATCCTAATATTTAAAAATCCTGGGTCCCAACGACTGGTAAAGACCAAGGCTCGACCAACCAGAAGTCAGTCTTGCAGTTAGCACTGGGGTGCCACTGCAGGTGCGGTACCCCAGCACTGACTGCTCAGGGGGCTTCAAATCAGGACCAGAGAGAGGTCTGGAGAGACAAACAGGTATTATCCATTGCCTCTGTGGCAGCTTTTAGTCAGCACTTGCCTCTCTCTTTCTCTCCCAATCTGGCCAGCAGCCACGCCTCCATTTCTCTCCAGGCCTCCACCAGGCTGCTGATCAGCCCCTCCTTTCTGATCAGGCCCCATTGATATGTCCAGAGATGCTGACTGGCATAGAAACTGACCAATCAGAACCAAATCTGGGTCAACTGTGAGGAGCCAATGCCTGCCTAGGAGGTGCCTAGAACTAGGAGGTGGAGCTTTTGATGCTGATTGGCATAGAAACCAACCAATCAGAACCAAATTGGCCAGCAGAGAAGGGCAGTTGGGGGCGGGGGGGGGGGGAATGGGGGTGAGATCAGGCCTGCAGGGGAGGGCAGTTGGGGGTAACCAGGCCTGCAGGGGAGGGCAGTTGGAGACAACCAGGCTGGCAGAAGAGGACAGTTGGGGGCAAGATCAGGCCGGCAGGGGAGGGCAGTTAGAAGCGATCAGGCAGGCAAGCAGGCTAGTTCCTGATATACTTCTGAGTGAAAAAAATTATTGAGTATATAATAAATCCATTTATGTAGAATTATGTGTGTATAATATAATTGTATGTATATGCACAGCAAGATGACTAGAAAGATGTTCATCAAAATATTTGACAAAGGAGTCAAGAATATACAATGGAGTCAAGACAGTCTCTTCAATAAATGGTGTTGGGAAAATTGGACAGATACATACAAAAAAATGAAACTAGACCATCAACTTACACCATACACAAAAATAAACTCAAAATGGATAAAGGACTTAAACATAAGACAGGTTACCATAAAAATAGTAGGAATCCACAGGGGGCAAAATTTCAGACACGTGCCAAAGCAATATCTTCACTGATACAGCTCCCAGGACAATGGAAACTAAAGATAAATAAACAAATGGGACTACATCAAAATAAAAAGCTTTTGCACAGCAAAAGAAGCCATCAACAAAACAAGAAAGCCCACTGCGTGGGAGAACATACTTGCCAATGTTATCACAGATATGGGTTTATCTCCAACATTTACAAGGAACTCATACAACTTAACAAAAGGAAGATAAACAACCCAATTAAAAAATGGGCAACAGACCCAAATAGATACTTTTAGAAAGAGGACATAACGAAGGCCAAGAGACTTTTGAAAACATGCTCAAAGTCACTAATCATCTGAGAGATGCAAATCAAAATGACAATGCAGTGTCATCTCACACCTGTCTGAATGGCTATCATCAACAAATCAACAAATGTCAAGTGCTGGAGAGGATGCGGAGAAAAAGGAACGCTTGTGCACTATTGGTGGGAATGCAGACTGGTGCAGCCACTGTGGATAATTGCAGACTGGTGCAGCCAGTATGGAGTTTCCTGAAAAAAACTATAAAAATGGAACTCCCATTTGACTCAGTGATCCCACTTCTAGGAATATATCCCAAAAATCTAAAAACACAGATCAGAAAGGATATATGCACCCCTATGTTCATAGCAGCACAATTTACCATAGCTAAGATTTGCAAACAGCCTAAGTGCCCATCAGCAGAGGAGTGAATTAAAAAACTGTGGTACATCTACAAAATGGAATACTATGCTGCAGGAAAAAAAAAGAAGAAGAAGGAATTCTTACCATTTGCAACAGCATGGATAGAACTGGAAAACATTATGCTAAGCTAAATAAGCCAGTCAGAAAAAGATAAATATGATGTGATCTCATTCATTTGTAGAGTATAATGAACAGCATAAACTGATGAACAAAAACAGATCTGAGACAGAGAAGCATTGATCAGACCATCAAACCTCAGAGGAAAAGTAGGGGAGAGTGGGGGTAAGGGAGAGAGATCAACCAAAGGACTTGTATGCATGCATATAAGCCTGACCAATGGACACAGACACCAAGAGGGTGAGGTCAAGAGTGGGAAGGGGGTGGGAGAGCTATGGGGCATAAAGACACATATGTAATACCTTAATAAAGAAAAAGAAACCTCTAATAATTTCTTACCCTTGACAGTTTGACTCGGTTGAGTGTCAAAAGATTGCTGTTCAATTCTGGATCTGGGCACATGCTGGATCCCTAGTAAAGAAGTACAGGAGGTAGTCGATCAATGTTTCACTCCCATATGGATGTTTCTCTCTCTCCCTTTCCATTCCTCTCTCCCTAAAAATCAATAAAAATCTTTTTAAATACTAAATCTTAAAAATTAAAAATCTTTAAAACATCAAAAGGTTTCTAGGAAACAAAATTCTCCTTATACTTTTTCCTTTATATTTCTATGTATTACCAAAAATTTTTTACAATAAATAATGCATTATTTATTATTTATCCAATATCAATCTATTATAAGATATTTCCCATTTAAAAAAAAGAATTCCAATTTGCCCCCCAAAAATAAGCTTCTTTTTAGGTCTACTATGATAATGTTCAATGTACATATATATGCTTTTCCATTTTAAAACCATATGAGTCTAGGGACCCTGTATTACACAGAATACTTAGGGCACAGTTTGAACACAGCAGGTGCTTAATAAATATTTATTATTTAATTGATTTTCATCCGTATGAAATTCAGTGAAACAACAAACTAAGTCACAGTGAAATGTTCACCCTGCAGGGAGATGACTTCCTGGGGAGCTGAGAGGCCAAGTGTGGCCTTATCAGGGAAGGGCCTGCTGCAGCAGACAAGGGCAGGCCTGTCACTGCATGGGCACACCCACACCATCCCAGAGATGCTATCAAGAGGTCTACTCTCCTTAGGTAGAAGAGAAAACATAAGTAGTAAAGCCTTACAATTTTACAGCACAACTGGGACAAGTGTAATCTGCATCAATCTGTGAGAATGATTCAACAGTTTGTCCCCTGAAACCCTAGGCCTCCCTCAGACACAGCGCTGCACTTCCAGGTGTGCATGATGGCAGAGCCGCCTGGGCGTGCAGAGAGGAACAAGTATGAGGAGGAGCCACGTTGTGCCCACAGAGAAACAGGAATGACAGGTAAGTGGGAGACTTCACAGTCCTCCCTCCAGGTCCCAGGCCCTCCTTTTATGTCAAAATAGAAATTTTTCTTAACTGTCCAGGTTGCTCTTGGACTCTCCTTTGTTGCTCAGAATCTGAATAAGGAGCAGAGAAAATAGAAAAATGGACAAGTCCCAGATTATCATACATATTAAAGAGCTGAGAGAGGTGGCAAGAGAAGGAAGGAGAATCATGTAAAATGGATGTCAGGGAAGTTTTCAGGGTTGGGAGGTGTCAGTTGAAGATTCAGAGTTTTGAGGAGCACCCGATGTCCATGTGAAAAGGGATGAAGATGACAGTGAAGTACAGAGATTTTAAGACTTTTTTCTATATTAAGAATGCATACCTCATACTAAAATCTATTGAATTGTATGCTTTAAATGGGTGCATTGTCTGGTATGTGAAATGTGTAATGGTGTTATTTTTTAAACGAATACCCTCAGAAAGAAAGAAAGAAAGAAAGAAAGAAAGAAAGAAAGAAAGAAAGAAAGAAAGAAAGAAAGAAAGAAAGAAAGAAAGGAAAAGAAAGAAGGAAAGGAAAGGAAAGGAAAGGAAAGGAAAGGAAAGGAAAGGAAAGGAAAGGAAAGGAAAGGAAAGGAAAGGAAAGGAAAGAAAAGAAAAAAGAAAAGAAAA
Organism: Pipistrellus hanaki; assembly: GCF_964339955.1. NCBI lineage: Eukaryota > Metazoa > Chordata > Mammalia > Chiroptera > Vespertilionidae > Pipistrellus > Pipistrellus hanaki. The sequence goes on along the minus strand of NC_140507.1, from coordinate 38,634,470 downwards.
GAAAAGAAAAGAAAAGAAAAGAAAAGAAAAGAAAAGGAAAGGAAAAGGAAAAGAAAACCCCAGTTTGGCAAATTATTGAAAAACTAAAATAATATTTTAAGAATTCTAATTACTTCTTGGGTATCACACAATTTCTTTGAATTCCTTCTTACACAGACTGAGCCATGTGGAACTTAAATTTGTTTGGTTTATAAAAGATTACAGAAAGAATCCTTAGAGATCCTCTAGTCCAAACTCTCATTTAAAAGGTGAAGAAATGGAGCTGGGAAGGTTAAGTCAGTTTTGCCGTCATATAATAGTAAAGCTGGGAATTATGGTGGACTGGATACAGGTTTGAAAATTACCACCCCACTCCCATTCAACACTCTTCCAGCAATTGTTTACAGAAAGAAACAATTCAAGGATAAACATAATTAGAACATGTAGTTATTATGCTCAGTCCAGTTTTTCTGGCCTTTAGAACAAATTGGTTTGATTGGCATCAGTCCAACCAGTTGCACACCATTGCCCTGCGAACAGCCTAGGCCAGGGAGAGTCAGCCTTTCTGGGTCTGAAGAATAATCAGTCCTACAATGACAATGTCACCCTCACCCCCTGTTGCTTTTAAAGAGCAGCAAGAAAATAACAGTAGCTACCATTTACTGGACACTTATTCATGCAGGGCAGTCAGAGCCCTGTGGCACTGGAAAACAGAGTTCAATTTTTTAAAAAAATATATTTTATTGATTTTCCACAAAGAGGAAGGGAGAGGGAAAGAGAGCTAGAAACATCGATGAGAGAGAAACATCGGCCAGCTGCCTCCTGCACACCCTCTACAGGGGATGTGCCTGCAGCTAATGTACATGCCCTTGACCGGAATCGAACCTTTCAGTCCTCAGACCGATGCTCTATCCACTGAACCAAACCGGTTTTGGCAGAGAGTTCAATTTTTAAGTAAGAATTTGAAAACTACTAGATGTCACTAATGTAAATAACACCCATCTGGGAATCACATCAGAAGTATACAAAGTTAATTATGAGATCACATCTCCAATGCTCTCCAGGATGATTCTAGCACCTGCTATGTGCTAGGCACTGGTCTGGACATTTCACATATGGCAACTCTTTTTTTTTAATATATTTTATTTATTTTTATAGAGAGGAAGAGAGAGGGATGGAGAACTAGAAACATCAATAGGAGAGAAACAACGATCAGCTGCCTCCTGCACACCTCCTACTGGGGATGTGCCTGCAATCAAGGTGCATGCCCTTGACCAGAATGGCAACTCTTTAAATCCCCACAATAATTCTATTATATTAACTACCCCAGTCTGTAAATCAAAAAATTAAAAACATGGTGGGAGCAGGACCACACAAGTAAGAGACAACTACTGATGTCAATACAATATCCTTAGGGCTCAAAGAGGATAATCATGATTTGACTTAAGATTGTACCAAGAGTCCCCTTTTGTCCCATTAGCTTCATTCATTGGTGACCTAATGTCCATAATAGTCACCTGTGAAATTAAAAATAACTTAAGCATTGATCACAGTAGACTATGCTACAGAAGCTAGTTGAATAAGCTGGAATCTTAGTGACCTGACATAACAAAAGTATGTCTTGCTCATGCAGAGTCTGATGCAGAGGTTTGAAGTCCTTTAAGGGAATCGGTGATGAGGCAAGGAGAGCATGGAAGATGGTGCAGGATATTTTAGATTCATGGCATGCAGATCAAGCAAGCCTACAAGTAGGGTTCATCCTTTCCATCCACAGTCTGCTGGCCAACCTACCCTTTTTACAGAAGGCTGGGAAATTCAGAAAAGCAGAGGGGTGGGGGAAGACTATCATCCCCGCCACACTTCTAAAAGAATTGCAGCTTTGGTTTTTATCAGTTTGCATATTAGTTAATGAGAGTTAGTAGCAACAACAGACAAAAATAATATGGAAGGAGTCTCTTCTTCAGGACAGGACCAGAGAGAAAGAGGGACAGTGACAGAGACAAATCTGCATATTTGACAATGTTACTGGGTTTTGCTTGATTTCAAAGATCTGCCTACTAAACCTCACTGTCTCTCATGGCTAATGCTCCTAAAGACCAGTCATATGATAACTCAGACCTTACATTATACAAGTGTAAGTTCTCTCAGAAATAATCAGAAATAAAGCTGCTTGTTCATTTAATTCATAGAGGCAAATAGATACTCTGGGAGAGACAACTAAATAAATAAACATTTTACTGACAAGTTGACTGTAACAGAGCTCAATAAATTGACATATTTCTCTCTTCCCCTCCCCCCCCAATTATTTCTACTATAAAACTCAACAACAACAAAATAATGGATTGGTCCAAAAGGAAACAATAAATCAAATTTAGGGATATACAAAATGTTTAAATCATATACTTAAAGAAAAAATATAATTTATTAAAACATTAATAATAACTATTGATGCATGACCCAGTTAAGCTAGAAACCTGGCTTAAAACCCTCCTCTTCACTCAGACTGATCACCAACTGAATTTGATTTTATCTCCAAAATGTCTCTATCGAGTCCATCATCTTCACTTCATCCTTCTTTCCCTATTGTCCCTGCTCAAACTTCTTCACCTGGAAAATCACATCACCTCCTAGATAATCTCCCTGAATTTGTTCTTGCTCATTCCTTCAAGTCCATCCCAGGTGGCAGTGAGCTTGAAACTTTAGGGTCCAACAGAATCATTAGGAAACTAGTTGAGTGCATTAATTCCCACGTTTTCCCCTGCCATCCAGAATATCCTGTGCATTGCCTTCCTGATAAGCCAGCATTTACCTTCAAAACTGAGCTCAGTGAGTCATTTCCTTTGTTAATTTCTTCTGCTATGCCACCACTGACAGAGTTAATGTGTTCCTCCTCTCTCTTCCCCTGCCGCTCCTGACCTTAGTACATACTTTTATGGCTGCACATCTTTGTTTACATTCCTCCCATTCCCCCCCCCCTTTTTTTTTAATCCTCATCCAAGGAATGAGGATATTTTTCCATTGATTTTTAGAGAGAGTGGAAGAGAGAGAAGAGGGGGACAGAGAGAGAAACACTAAAGTGACAAAGACACATTGATTGGTTGATTCCCACGTGTGCTGTGCAGGGGTCAAACCTGCAACCCAGGTACATGCCCTTAACCAGGAATCAAACTCCTGACCAGCAGGTGCATAGGCTGATCCTCTAACCACTGAGCAACAACAGTGATGGCCCCTGTCTACTCTTCATCCCATTTCTTTGTTTCATCTCTGTGCCTGGCATGTAGAAGGCACTAAACAGACATCTTGAATTAGAGGTAAACAAATTTTGAGGTCCTTTGGGGATAGCAACAAAGATTCCCCCTTGGATTATCTTATCCTTTCAGTTAAATATTTTGGTTGAGTTTAGTTTATAGCATTTTTTCTTTCCTACATTATTCTAATTAATTCTAAAAAACACTTTTGTAAAGACTACTACTATGCATGCAATTGTATAATAGTGCTTCTCAAAGTCCTGTGCTTATATGCTGAAAACTATAGATGTTGGGCTTTACTTTGCCTTTTATTCTTACTTACAGTTTCTGTCCCAGTTAGGTTAGCTATTAGCACTTGGAAGACTGTCTGATATCTTTTGAGATGCTTTATACTAGTAATAAAGATTTCCCTTCCAACAGAGCTAATTTCTCCTTCCAAATAATATAGCACCAAACAGTGTTAAAAATGATTCCTATATATTTATATTTATACCTAATGGGCTTCTTTAGGGAAGTGCATAAGAAAGTTAATAACAGCCTAATACTTAAACCACATATCCCTAATCAATCAATAAGGTGTGTGTGTGTATGTGTTTTCAATTGCATGGCTTAAGACCCTAATTCATATCCTGAGGGAGATTGTTAACTATTGGAAAGAATGGACCATTGTCTCTTTATATTTATCTCTGAAACTTTATACTTAACTCAGAGATCTCCTCTGGATTCTGAAAGCAATCTGTAACAATTGAAAATGTGGCATAAATATTGTAGCCCTATTCTACCCCTAGGTGAACTAAAAAAAAAAAAAAAAATACCTCTTTTGTATACCCATTCAACAATTCAGGTCATTAAGTCATGCCTGTACATAACAATGTGTTTAAATACTGCTGCTTTGTACAATTCCTTATATATCTTACTATGTAAATTTCTCTCAAAGGAGAAAATGCTGTCATAAATCAGATAGAAAAACTCTTAAACTTGCCAAAATACTGCAGTCTAAAAGTAATTTTCTAACAGAGAGACACTTCTTTTTAGCAGAAGAGAGGAGCTATTACAAATGTACTCTTTGTGACATCAGAACAGTAAGAATGATTATTCAGCCTGTATTTGTTGGCTTAGAGTTATTTGGATGTGGTAAAAATATCTTCACTCTAGCCATAAACTTATAAATCTTCCCTACAAAGATGAAAACTGTCCATAGCAATCAACAGTAACACCCCAAGTCTGATACTCCCAGACATGCAAACAACACAGTGCTGGGCGGTCTGAGAGCACTGCTAGCATAACCAGGAAATTACACAGAACACCACATTCCCTCTGCTCAGAGCACAAGTGTCCTCACGGTAGCACTGAACCAAAATTCAGAACTGCCCCAGAAATACACAATGAAAAGCTATAAATATGATGTGTGGGTGGATAAGAATTTGTAGTAAAGTTTAAAATCATTTATAGGGCAGCTAGAATTTTTAAAAAGTAACAAGTGTTAAGGATATGGAGAAATTGGAACTCTCATATATTGCTAGTGGGAATGAAAAAAGTGATGATTTTTGACAGTTCCTCAAAGAATTACCACATGACCCAACAGATTTCAGTGCCATGTATAAACTCAAAAGAATAAAAAACAAGGACTCAGGCCTGGCCCGTGAGGCTCAGTTGGTTGAACATCATCACTGAAAGGTAGCCGATGCAATTCCTGCTCAGGGCACATACCCAGGTTGCAAGTTCAATCTTGATTGGATGCATACAGGAGATAACTGATCAATGTTTCCCCCTCATATTAATGTTTCTCTCTCTCCCTTTCCCTTTCTTTCTCTCTAAAACCAATAAGATATTTAAAAAAAACATAAGGACTAAAATAGATACTTATACATGAATGTTCATAGCAGCACTATTCATAACAGGATGGGAAAAATGCAAATGCCCATTGACAGATGAGTGGATAAACAAAATGTAGCATATACACACAATGGAATATGATTCAGCCTTATAAAGGAACAATACTGATGAACCTAGAAAAAAATTATGCTAAGTAAAAGAAGCCAGAACTATGAACTATTCAGAAGATGCTAATTTATAGACACAGAAAACATAGTAGTGTCTGCTAACAACATTGTGGTGGGGAGAGTGATTCATGTCTTATTTCCTTTTGGGGTGATAAAAATATCTGAAGTTGGTGGTGGCAATAGTTCCAATACATTGTGAATGTCACAAATGGCACTGAATTATACACTTTTAAATGATTAAAATGGTGACTTTCATATTATATGAATTTCACCACAATAAAAAAAATCACTTGCAACTAAGTAATTGTTAAATATATGATGCAACTCTGAAATATTCCACAGTAAAAATGCTTTGATTAAAGAATACTTATCAATGCAAGATTGCTTGAATTATCAAATGTCAGCCTTAAATGTTCCATTTCTAAATAAATTTACCATTGCAGTAGAATTTCAAAAAATCTTGAAAATAGAAGAGGTTTCGTGAATATTTATCATATTGAATTGAAAAGTCAGAATGCTGTAAAGTCAAATAACATAAACCCCAAGTTCATAACTTTGGTAAGATAAGATGATTATAGATATCTACAGTAAAATACCTAGAAGTGTGTATTCCACAAAGTCTGAGAAAAACTAATGTTCTATTTTTAAAACCAATAAATTCTCAGCATTCCAAACAATTACTGTCTTATATCATTATTCAGAATTATGTATAAATATAAAGATTCATCAATAAAATTTATGCTGAGTGCTTATTATATGTCAGGCATACTTCTAGACATTGCAAATATGAAAGTTATTAAGACAGGGTTCTTGTCCTGAAGGTTCTTATGAATAAAATGGAAACCATGCATGTTTTAGATATTATAATTTTATGTATGCCAATAATGTCACCCAGGAACAGTAAAGGGATGAATAGCCAACCAGAGTCAACAGTAAAAACAGATAAATAATATTGCTTTTGTCTTCCTAATGGATATTTAAAGCAAAGCACCAATAAATCAGCATAATCATGCCATCCAGACAACTGCTAAGACACATCATGTTGGATATTTGATTTGGTAATCACATTTTCCTAAACTCCTAAGCTCTGTTTTATTCATATTCTATCTCCTCAATCAATCAAAAGAATGAATAAATGTCTCATTGTAGGCTGTTATCACTAAAAAAGGAATGTTTGACACACAGAACCCTGTCCCTGGTACTATGAATGACTCAGAATTTAGAGACAGCATCCCTACCTTTGTGTAGTTTGTTATCTGATTGGGTAGACAAAATACCCATCAGAATTATTAAAGAGCAATTACAGAGTGACATAAGATCTAAACACATGAGTCAATATAAACAAGCTTTCAAATGCTGTGAGAATGTGAAGTATGAATTGCTTCCCTGGTACCCACTGCCCTTCTAATACAATGCAGGCTATGGTTTGCATGTTCCAAGAAACAGTTCTAATCTTGATCTATTTTCTTCATATCACACACAGGAATTGGGGGGAGAGAAATCTAGGACTTTAATGTTTCCAGGCACTTTAGTAGGCATTTTTATATTTTACCTCACAAAAAAACAAGCTAGTTTATCATCATCAATCCCATTTAATACTTTCCCAAGATCACACAGTAACTATAAGTGATCATTGGGAAGGAATCATTGGACCCAGGTTTAATTTCAAATACTATTTTTTTCACACAATTTTGCTCCATGATACCATACTCCTTAGACTATACTCTATAAGTCACTAAAAATAATGGCTCTTGTCCAAAAGTACTTATCAGAATTACCCCAAAAGCTTTTTCAAAATACATATACTGAGAGCTTGCCTCAGATATATCATTCTGAAACTCTAGAGCAGAGACCTGAGAATGTATATTTTAAAAATGCTCCCAAATAATGTTACACACTTATCCAGTTAAGAAGCTCTGCCTTCAATTATGCTGCTTCAGGAAAATGATTTCATAATTCAAGAACACCTCACACAGAAGAACATGAATTTCCAGATTAAAGGCTCAACAAATACCTGGCCTAATTAATGTAATAGATCCACACCAGGCACATCATTATGAAATGTCACAACACTGAGAAAATTAATTCTGAAGATATTTTAAATCGCATATAAAAAAAATATGGAATAAGAACAGCTTTAGACATCTTACAATAATTCTGGAAGCAAGAAGATAAAGATGCAATGGCTTCAAAATCAGAAGAAAATTATCTCCAATCTAGAATTTCACACTCAGCCAAACTATTAGTCAAATATGAAGGTAAGATAAAAAGCATCTTCAGCTTGGCCAGTGCAGCTCAGTGGTTGAGCACTGATCCATAAACCAGAAGGTCACAGTTTAATTCCTGGCAAGGACACAAGCCCGGGTTATGGGCTCAATCCCCAGTAGAAGGTATGCAGGAGGCAGCAAATAGATGATTCTTTTTCATTATTGATATTGCTATCCCTCTCTCCCTCTCCATTTCTCTCTCTGAAATCCATAAAAAAATATTTCTTTAAAGATCTGCACATTATCCTTGAAGCATCTAACCCACTCATGCCCCAAAACATACTGAATTCCATATGAACTGTCCGTAGAGAACATTCTATGATAGTCATAAGTATATGACACTCAGAAGAGCAACGGATCATGAAAGGGGAGCCCTTGAATAGGACTATGAACTTGCAAATGAATTTGAATACAACAATAGTGAAATATACCCCAATCACAGAGACTTGGGCTGGGTGGGTTCTATTTGACTATAGCGTTACCCAAATAGGATTCTTTAAAGAATTCAGTCTTGCCTTACCTGGTTTGGCTCAGTGGATAGAGCATCGGCTTGTGGACTGAAGGGTCCCAGGTTTGATTCTTCTCTGAAATCCATAAAAATATATTTTTTAAAGAATTCAGTCTTAATGAGCCTCTTTTTCATCTATCTATTTTAAAGTTCATGTCATGTGTGTGAAAATCTGCATTCTCCAAGTTTCCACTTCCCTATGTGAAATATACGAAGAGGTAAATGAGTCTCCTAAGAAACAAGCTGTGAATTTGGAAGTCTTGGTTAGTCTCTGTTTTAAATGAAGGGTTTATTAACAAAAGTCCCCATTGGAACTCCATAAATGCCCAGATTAGATAGTTACTGATTCCAGACAGTAATCTAAGCATCTAAAACACCAACAAAGAAGAAGTAATATTTCTCTTTGGATAGTTGATACCTCTATATATTTATGTGCTGTTTTCATTTTTTAAAGTGTCTTTTTAAGGGAGTTAACACCATTGCATTTATAAGCAAAGGTTAAAATTTTTACGCAGGCTCTGAATCTCTGTTCAATCTTTACCTATAAGTTATAGCCAGTACTTACATTGTCAACTTAAAGCTATGACCTCCTTGTTAAACTTCACCATCCTAATTTAATAAATACATAGAAATCTGAGGTTAGCAAGCCTAGATCTATTTATTTAAGAATTTTCTCGGAGAACAAATATAATATAGTAGCCTTTTTAAAATAGAACAGGCAGCCCTAGCCGATTTGGCTCAGTGGATAGGGCGTTGGCCTGTCGATTCCGGCCAAGGCACATGGGTTGCGGGCTCGACTCCCCCCAGTAGAGGACGTGCAGGAGGTAGCCAATCAATGATTCTCTCTCATCATTGATGTTTCTATCTCTCTATCTCTCTCCCTTCCCTTCTGAAATCAATAAAAAAATATATTTAAAAAAATAAAAATAAAATAGAACAGGCAATAACCTGTTAATAAATCTGAATCAGGCATATGAGAGCTCAGACTTTTTCTAACAAGACAGATGCTTAATCTTTAATGCTTATGATAGGACTGTATGTCCATGTGACATTAGGTAAGAAAGATGGTTCCAGATGATGGACTAGAATTGCAAGGGCTCATACAGCTACTGAGTCCTGGAATGCTGTGGCTCAGGGGGAAATACAGTGGGAGTATAAATATGTGTGTTATGGACACTAACTATAGGGCAGACAGGCTGATTTGTGTCTAAGGCCACTCCTAATAAATTTATGGGTTCCTTTTACAACCTTACCAAACTAGTTGTTTCAAACACAATAGCTGAATTATCTGACTTGAATAAATTATTAAGTGTTAACAAAATGAAGAAGAGTGCTGTCAGGATAACAAGCTATGGAACCCAGTCAAAATGCTGGTAAGATCTTAAAAGTATGTACTGGAAGGACAGTGGAACACTGGGTAGGTAATCAGAAGGAAGCTAAATGGAAGCCATAATGAAGAAGAGATGATATTTTCATCAATGCCTTGGGTCTAAAAAAAAAATTACAGACTTCAGGGCTGTAGGGCTGGAAAAGATCTTAGAGATTACCTAACCCAAGTCTCTTTTTTAACAGATGAAGAAAATAAGACCTATGAAAGTTTCTAGTTGCCCACTCTCACGTGAATTTTCTTTATTTCTTGATTTGTTTTTGTCGTGGGAGAGAGAGAGAGAGAGAGATTTGTTCCTCCACATATTTTATTTATACATCCATTGTTTTATTCTTATATATGCCCCGACTGGGGATTGAACCCACAACATTTCCAGGCAGCCAGGGATCCATGTGAATTTTCTTTGATTCCTGTTTAGACTCTTTCCACCATACTATTTTGGATTCCTCAACTTAAGACTGGAACTTTAAACCATCCCAAAACTCCATAATCTTTCCTGATAAGGGATTTCATGGGTATAAACTCTGGCCCCTTAGGCTTCCTCCTTGCAAGTCAACCCTTCCACTTTCCGCACACCACAGAAAGCAAGTAAATACTAATGTAGCATACTTCTCTTCCTAACTTCATGGAGGCAGCAAACTGGTAGCCAGGTCCACCAGCAAATCATTTGTTGCTCCAATGATGAAGGAAAAATCATAGGAGCATCACCCTTTGGAGAATGCACTCCTTGGAGACAAGGTAAAGGGATAACATGATGGACATGCTAAGAAACAAATTTCCAAACCAGGTCTGCTGGTGGGAGAGAAGAGAAAACCCATAGTATATAATTGGCAAACATTTGCACTGAGTCTCAGGTGGGTGATTCACAAATGTCAAGTGAGGAATTAATTTAAGAAAGTCATATGGTAACTTCATCGCCTTTCTGGTGATTTATATACCTGTCATTCTTTCAGCAAATATTTACTGAACACCTACTCTGTGCCAAGCACTGATTTAGACACTGAAGATACAGTAGTGGAAAAGCCATTGCTCTTAGTCATTCAAACATGAAGTGACAATTCTCCTACCATTTCTTGCCAGCCCCTCTGTTATCAGTATTGTATATCCTTTCCGATAGCTCTTTTATCTTTTTTCCCCGTTATGCTTGCTTCTAGAGCCAGCACATTCGCCTAGGCCTTCATCATCTCAAGCCTAAACCAGTTTTTGAACTGCTTTCCCAATCTTCTTTCAATCTAAAATGTACAGATTATAATTTTTTAAATCCTGAATTTTTCTGGGTAGTTCAATTCTCAAAAGCTTCATTTGGCTTCGCACATCCTATCTCAAACTCCCAAAGTCCATGTCCCAGCCTCCAAGTTCTGGCTCCAACTCTTCTGTCCAAACTTAATCAATAGGAATCCTATTCAAAAGCGATTTTAAACTGTATTAATGTTTTTTACCAAATTTCCTTTAAGTTTACATACACACAAAAAAAAGAAAAGATTTGTGAGACAAGCAATTCTTTCATTTAGGTGAGTTAAGTCCCTAAAAAAGTTATTTTTATCGCAACATAGACATGAATTTTCTCATAGAAACAATATTATTATAAATATTTTCACTCTTGACTAAGAAACTAATGCTCAACATTTTTATTATAGGTCATTAGTAGAATTTTCTCTTCTATAGCAACAGCTGTATTTCTAACCAAGCGTCTATTGAGCACCCCTTTATGAAACCTATAATCACCATCAATTAACTATAAGTTAACCTCTCTGTGCAGTGTAAAACATAAAGATATTTAGTGTATATGTAAGCAATCTAGGTAATACAATCTTAAGAATGCATTTCATATGATATACTATCAAAGCTTATACAATTTTCTTTGCTTATTTGATAACTTCCACTTTATATTCACTGCAGTGAAGCTGAAGGTGAGAGACACCTTGACCAAAGACATAGAATTTAGAGAGAATCCAAGATGGCTGCTCGGGTAGGCACCTAGCCGCAGCCGCACGCAACAATTTCAATAAAATACAACTAAAATATAAAATGGACATTACCCAGAACTACAGGAAAGTCAACTGACTGGAAATTCTACAACGAGAAGCAAGGAGAAAACCAGAAGGAAGCGCAGAGGAGCTGTAAAAGCCCAAGGTACGGAGACACGCGGCGCACGGAGAGGACGGAGCCGGAGAGGAGGGAGGCCGAGTGCCTGGCTGGCGTTCCCTAGCGGGAAGGAGATAAACACTCTGACTGTGCTGGGCCCCCAACTGCTCTGAACCCCCGTTCTAGGCCAGACCCTGGGGACCCAGGCTCATCCAGAGGGAGCTGGGCTGTAAGGCGGTACTCGGGGAAGCAGCGAAAGGAGGTCCCAGAGGCGCGCACACAGCGCGCAGAGAAGGGCCGGCCGGCTGTGCCGTAGGACTGCCCTGGCGGGAAGGAGACAGGCTCCAGACTGCTCTGAACGCCACCTCCAACTCCACTTCCAACTGAACTGAACCCCAGTTTCGGGCCCATTGCGGGAGAGCTTACACTGTTTGGTAGCAGGCGAAAATCGAGGGCACCTTTCTCTCAGAGGCGCTTGCAACAAGTACTGAAGGACCCTGAGTCTCAGGAGTCGCACAGGGCGGGGCTGACGGAAGCCAAGGCTGTAGGCGCCACCCTGAAACTCCGCCCCATCAGAAAAGCTGCCTGCGAAAATGCCTAAACCAAATAGATCACAAAGGAAAGAAATGGAGGACAAAAAGCGACTGGATATAGAGTTCAAAACCACACTTATAGGGTTTTTCAAGAGACTCCTAGAAAAGGCCGATAAAATAAATGAGACCTATGAGGATATGAAAAGGGATCAACAAGAAATGCTAAGGGATCAACAAGAAATAAAGAATACATTGTCTGAAATAAAAAATATTCTACAGAGTCCTAAAAACAGAATAGAAGATCGCAAGAATCAAGTCAAAGATTTGGAACATAAAGAGCCAGAAGACACTCCTCTGCAGAAGCTAGAAGGCAAGAGAATCCAGAAAATTGAAGATAATGTAAGAAACCTCTGGGACAACTTCAAACGATCCAACATCAGAATCATGGGGGTCCCAGAAGATGAGAGAGAGCAAGATATCGAAAACATACTGAAAGAAATAGTGACAGAAAACTTCCCCCACCTGGGGAAAGAATTGGACTTACAAGTCCAGGAAGCACACAGAACTCCAAATAAGAGGAATCCAAAGAGGACCACACCAAGACAAATCATAATTAAGATTCCAAGAGCAAAGGACAAAGAGAGAATATTAAAAGCAGCAAGAGCTAAGCAGGTGGTTACCTATAAAGGAGCACCTATACGATTGTCAGCTGATTTCTCAACAGAAACCATGCAGGCCAGACGGGAATGGCAAGAAATATTCAAGGTGATGAATAGCAAGAACCTACAGCCAAAAATACTCTACCCAGCAAAGCTATCACTCAGAATCGAAGGTCAGATAAAGAGCTTCACTAATAAAAAAAAGCTAAAGGAGTTCATCACCACCAAACCAGAATTATATGAATTGCTGAAGGGGGTTCTTTCAGAAGAGAAAGTAAATAAGGATAAAAATTATGAACAACAAATACGTAACTATCAACAAGTGAATCTAAAAACCAAGGAAATTAAAAAAAAAAATCTGATGAACAATATTAACTGTTGAATATAATAGAATCAGAGGTATGGAAGGGGAGTGAACTGATGATTCTTGGGGAAAAGGGGAGAGGGGAATGTGGGAAGAGACTGAACATAAACTGTGCACCTATGGATGAGGACAATGGGGAGTGGGGAAAGGGTAGAGGGTGGGGTGGGAAGGGGGGGAAAGGAACACTTGTAATAATATGAACAATAAAAATTTATTAAAAAAAAAAAAAAAAAAAACAAAGACATAGAATTTAGGAGAATTATTTTGGGTCAATCCTGACAACATCTTTGAGAAAGAGAGACCTAGAGCTACTTGCAACTCTCAGTGATCTCTCTCAAGAAATTTTTTGTTGTGGGAAACTTAAAGCTTGAGCATTAGAGGCTAAATTAAAGGTTTTTGTGTGTTTGAAAACTTTCTGGAGCAGTATTATCACTAACACAGCCATGCTAAATAACTAAATAAGACCAGCCAGCATGGCTCAGTGGTTGAGCACTGACCTATGAACCAGGAGGTCAATGGTTTGATTCCTGGTAAAAGGCACAGGCTTGGCTTGCAGACTTGGACCCCAGTGGGGAACAATTAATGATTTTATCTCATCATTGTTTCTATTTCTCTCTCTTTCCCCTCCTCTCTGAAGTCAATTTTAAAAAATACTTTTTTAAAAAATAAAATAAAATAACTCAATAAACATTCCTCTTCTAATCTCTGATCACTTCTTACTTCATAGTGTTAAAAAGAACCAAAGTGTGGTTGGCAAAGCTAACCCCAAGAACTCAGTACCAAGTTTGATTTGGACCGAGTAAAGTTAATCACTCTATTTTGGTCACAACTAGGGTGTTGGCTTACAGTTATGGAAGGCAGCCAGTTTTCAATATGTAATCAGTCATTTAGATGGATTTTTTGTAGATAGATTATGTCCTCAGGTTAGTGGCTAATTTTTTGACAAGTAAATGAAACTGTTAAAGACAAATGTTTTTGCTCCAGTGTGTACCAAAAGCCTTTAAGTATGTGGATTTGTGGATCAGTAAGTAGACTTGTGCCTCAAGAGTGAGGATTTAGTTCTATCTGTGGACATGGAAGATGTTTGTTATTATAGCAAGTTACAAAATTCTATGTGCCCATTAATTTTACTTAGTTAGCTTTAGTTTATACTAACAGAGTCCCTCAAGGTAGCTTTTAAAGGGAAGAGAGCGGTTTAGAAGAATCGAGAGAGCAATAAAAGAAACAGGTATCTCAGAAGAACCATGGTACAATAGAGACAGCCCTCAAAGGAATGGGAGCCATCAAACACGGAGACAATTTGGATACTAAGTACTCTCTTCCCTTCTCTCTCACGATCACCCTCACTCTCGACCTAGTTCTGTTCTTCTCTTACTCTTGATTGGCTCCCTCACCCTATTCTGTGTGAATATGAATCTCTGCTTCCTCACATAAAGCATGGTTCCTGCTTCTTCACAGCCTTTATGTCCCACTAAAGTAGTTCTGGTTGCTCATGGCTGGCATCCACTCTGATTGGCAGATGAATATGCCATATCATTTGATAAATATTTTAAATATCTATTGTGTATAAACACATGCACATATACATGCACATATGGAGGAGGGCAGAGATGTGTAAGGAAACAGAGACAAAATCATCAGAGGGAAGGAGAACCAAACCAGAACCAGTGGAGGAAACTGTAACTGTCACCACACAAATATAGAGTTTATATATACACTAGCAATACACCACAAAGGAATTTCCTTCAGCCCAGTGCTAGAAATAACTTTCTCATCTTCATTTATATATAGAATATGGTTAGTAAAAGGAAGGAAGTATTTGAAGAAATTTATTCTCTCAATCTCCAGAGAATGTGTGCTTCCCTGGAGAAAGGTGAGAAAATAGCTCATTAATATATCTTTCTACAATATATCAAAGCAGTCAGGTACTCAGACCCTCTTAATTAAATACATGAGAGCTAGGAAACATAAAGCTCTCATAGCAGCATCAGCTTTAAGAATCAAGTGGTTTCCCATAAGAAATCTGAAGGAGTGCACCTTTCATATTCACCTCAATGTCCTAGCACACTGTAAACAGTCAATATTAGTAAATATTCTATAAAAGTGTCAAGTATTTTAATTAAATATCACTTATAGCTGATATATATATTGTTTTAGCCCCCGTATTCATCATGAATCTCCTTACAGGAAACACTCCCACCCATTTCAAGCCACGTGGTTTGAATGGCTGACTCCCATGCTTAAATCTAGTGTGAGCCTTGACTAGACTAAGTTAATCAGCAGATTCCATCCTTTTACCCAAAGTGATTGATTTCAGGATGGGCACATGACCCAATTCAGCCACTGATTACCAGACCTGGGGCTTTTGTTCACATGCCGAGGATGAGTGGTCTCCTTCTCCCCACCAGACTTGAAGTCCTGGCAGTGCGAAGTCTTGGGAGGCTGCAGCCTTCTGTCAGCCATGAGGGGAGATTCTGTCTAAGCATGAAACTCGTATGTGGAAGAGAGAGAAGTGAGGTGAGACCTGGCAGCCCTGATGTTTCTGAATTAACTGTGTCAAACAACAGTTAAGCCAGTCTCCCTACTGAACTTCTCAGTTTTAAAGGCAGTAAATCCCCTTTTTATAGTAAACCTATTTGAATTGAGTTTTCTTCACTTTCAACCAAAGATAGTTAACTGATACACTGCTTATAACATATAAATGCTGATTTGTTTCTTTGATTTCTTCCAGGAATAAATATAGAACAGACCCAGTCAGAAATAAAACTTGCCAATAAAGTATTCTGTAAGGAGGCCTTCTTACCTCGTTTTGAACATTCTGGACCCCTAAATCTTGAGTTTAACTAATTAAACTGAATCTTTACAATATTGATGTTTATTTATTTTAAAAGACCATACATAAGTTCAGAACAGATTGTTGAGAATGATAACCTACCTTATGGATTGAGAACTATAAACAAAAAAATGAAAACCATAAAAAAAATTAACTAAATTTGGCTACCAAAAGAGTTTTTAGTTTTGTCCAGATGTCTGTTTCCTTTCACTGTTCAAGCCAATCCTCTGTCTTTTTCAGGTTAGGTATGAGGTAGCACATCACTTCTGAGTATTGGCACCCTGGTTCATACCTATTGCAGTTATTTGCAGCTCTATCTACACTGCCTCCAAATTCATTTTAGAATTCCAAATTCTTATTAATAAAACTCCTAAAGAGGTCTCACCAGGCCTTCCTAGTACTTCAGACAATTTTTAGCTCCATGGTTCTTCCCAATTTAAAAACAAAATGAATTTCACAAACAGAATTGAAATGTCAAATTTTACTACCATCTGGATTTAAACACTGCAAGAAAAACTAGGTTTGGGTTGTTTTATTTTTGTAGCCAAAGTGAATGGATTATAGTAGTTTGTTTTCAGACCATTTACCTCTCTATCCTGCATTTCACTCTGGGATAATAAGGTATGCAAATGAAAAGGAGACAATCCAGAAAATTCTAAGAGGGAGTCTGTAAAATTCAGTAGTTGCATTCAATATAATGGGAGAAAAATCTTCCAACTCCTCTTCATCATGATGATGAAGATAAACCGATCTGCTCACTGCACTGAATTTAGAGCCGTGAATATGAGTTAACAACTTGGCTCTGCTCCTCTTAGGGTTTACAATCTGATATATGTACAGACATAGAGGATATATAGGCAACTTCACAAAGGCTTTATGGTCCATCCATTTAAAGCACTAGGCAGCTCCATGGCCTACATGGGAGCAGAAAGAATGACAGCAGCTGAGACATCAGGTGGGATAGATCTGACAATGGAGAAGTAACAGTGAGGGAGGTGAGTTTACAGTGCTCCTGGCATGGATACCAAAGACATCACTTCTTGGAAGAGCCCAGGACTGTGACACATGCAAAAGGTAGCTGAGTAATTCCGTGCAGTGGAAGAAACCCTACAGAGTGCGTTTGATTCTCTGGAGAACCTCTGAGAGGCTGGCCAAGGACTATCCACAAATTTTAGAGATATGGAAACCAAGACCTCTCTGTCTACAGGTCCTGAGGCAAATGGGGAGTAAAAGAAAAGACATCTTCCACATGAGAGGGACAGCCAGGTTTCAGTTAGAGGAAGAAGGGGAAGCAAATATTCAGAGAAGAGTGTGAGACATAGGAGAGTTTGCTGATGGCAAACCAGGCATTCCAGAGTACAGTGGAAGAATATGATATTACAGGAAAGCAAAGTAAATTGAGTCAGATTAGGGGAGGTAGAAGGCAATTTTGAGATAAGCAACGTATGATGATGGTCTGGGAGGTTTGGGCTTCTAGTACTGACTGAGGTAACTGGGATGCGGGGGGGTGTTGAGTACAGTCCTGGAAAGCTGGAGGAATGTGAATAACCAGTGTCATCCAGAGTACTTAGCTGGGATGTGTGAGGGTTTCTAAGAGACCAGCTCATCAGTGAGCTGGCTGGGGGAAGAGCTGTCTCACTGGGAGCACCCTGATCTCCCCCTTCATTGCAGTACTGTCACAGCCTGAGCACCTGTGGGGCTGTTGGCTGCTCCCAAAGGTAACAGGTGTAGACCAAAAGACCATTGTCTTAGAGAAGATATTTTTTTTGACATTTTACTTATTTCAGAGAGGAAGAAAGAGGGAGAGAGAGAGAGAAACATCAGAGATGAGAAAGAATCATTGATCAGCTGCCTCATACACGCCCCCCACTGGGGAATGAGCCTGCAACCCAGGCATGTGCCCTTGACCAGAATCAAACCTGGGACCCATCAGTCCACAGGCCAACGATCTATCCACTGAGCCAAACCAGCCAGAGTGTAGAGAAGATATTTTTGTGGCAACAGGAAAATGAGGCACATGAGTTGGAGCCACTAGACTCAATTCTTCTGGGGAGATAAAGGAGATTATAATTGTTTTCTTGCCACCTGGCATTCTAGCATTTAGCCAACAAGTTTCCTTTGCTCTGTTTTTCCCCATTCCCTAAATTGTGCCTCATTGGGCTTCAGAAAAGTCTTCTTATTCCTTGATCATTATTTTAATAAATGGTACAAGTATGTATATGTAATCGATTTGCTATCATGCAACATTACCAAAAAACTCCAATGATATTTCAGATAACTTCTACTTCCTCATCACCCTTTGCTCTCATTTCCATGAAAATAAAACAACAGGTGAACAAAGACATGTGACAGGTAGTTAGATGATAGATAGATAGATAGATAGATAGATAGATAGATAGATAGATAGAACAGACAGACTTACAGATCAATAAGTAGATAGATGATAGATAATAAATAAATGAGAAAAGGGAAGGGGAGAGAGGAGGAATAAAAGAAGAGAAGAGAAGAGAAGAGAAGAGAAGAGAAGAGAAGAGAAGAGAAGAGAAGAGAAGAGACGAGAACAGAAGAGAGGTAGGAGAGGGGAAGAAAGAGTAGAAGAGGGAAGAGGAGAAGAGATGAGTATGATCTGAGTAACCCTTTGATGGCTAAAAAATGTCTAGGTATTCTTTGGACTAATCCAGTCCCATAACCTTATAAGAAGGATAATATTATTTATAAATTTAATCAACTAATTTCCTAATTCCCCAACTTCTATATCTAGAAAAATACAGCTCCCTGAGACATGTTCATTTGAAGCAGGAAAGGTCTAAAGGAAGAGTTAGAAGGCCACTCTGATATTCAGTTTCTTAACCTGATCAGAACTGACTTTACAATCACCAGGGTAAAAAAGTCAGTTCAGAGACAAAGCCAGACTCTAGTCCAAAGACCTGCTATAAATAGAGCCTGAACCCTGCTCTTGCCAGGAAAATTTGGAGGCTTAAATCGGGGTTAATCTCTCCATAATGGTGAGGAACTGGCATTGTCTCTCAAGAAGGATAAGCAAGTGGATTATTTCAGCTCAAGAAGGGAGTCAGGAGCAGTTTCAAGGGCCATAGGCAACAGAGTGCTCACTTAAAGTCCCTACAGTGAGTATATTCCCTCAGTGGTCCATAAGACTTCCCCTATTCTTCCTTTAAAAAGCACCATGGTTGCCCTAGCTAGTTTGGCTCAATGAATAGAGTGTCAGTCTGTAGACTGGAGGATCCCGGATTTAATTCCAGTAAAGGGCACATGCCTGGGTTGCAGGCTCCATCCCCAGTTGGGGGCATGCAGGAGGCAGCCGACCAATGATTTGCTCTCATCCTTGATGTTTCTCTCTCTTTCTCTCCCTCTCCCTTCCTCTCTGAAATCAATAAAAATATATTTAAAAATAGCCGGGATCGGTTTGGCTCAGTGGATAGAGCGTCGGCCTGCGGACTGAAAGGTCCCGGGTTCGATTCCGGGCAAGGGCATGTACCTTGGTTGCGGGCACATCCCCAGTAGGGGGTGTGCAAGAGGCAGCTGATCGATGATTCTCTCTCGTCGATGTTTCTAACTCTCTCTCTCTTCCTCTCTGTGAAAAATCAATAAAATATATTTAAAATATATATATATTTAAAAATAAATAAGCACCATAGTTTTGTTTTGGTTATAGAAACTATAAAACATTCCAGAGACTCAGATGAAATGTACACTTAGCCTTAGACACACATTCTCAACCTCTGATGTACATATGAATTCCTCAATGAGGAGCTCCCAGAACCCAGCCCTCAGAGTTGATGAATTCAAATACCTTACTTCATTTCATCCTCATGTGTAATCTCTGGAGAAGATGTTCTTTTCTTTCCCATTTTATAAATGAAACTGAAACTGAAGGTTGAGTAGCTTTGCCAAGTTACTCCTTTAATGCACGGGAAGGCTGGTCTTATATGCAGGGCATCTGATGCCAGATCTTGTGTTGTATTGACTCTGTGAACACCACCCTGTCCACTTGCAGGAGGCTTCTGTAATTCAGAAGGAACGGATTTACTTTTAAATATGGCTTATTTGGGGGAACATCTGCACTGTATAAAGATGGTATGGTAGTTACCCAAGCAAATGGGAACTTGTTTTTAAAAATTCTATAACATTTCAAAGAAAGTAAAATTTCCACCACCACCCCCCCCAAAAAAAGTGTGAGAATTATTCCTCCAGGGCACATAACTATTTATATAACTACTGCAACTTTTAAAACAAAGTTAGTGTATGGTGACATCTATTCAATTAAAAGAGAGAAAAAGAGAATTCCCCTGACTTCTTCAGGTTTATGGTAAGCATTTGGGCATTGTTGTGCAACAGCTCCATTCTATATTCCAAAACATTTATGTGGTATAACACACTTGAGCTATATTTACTTATGGTAGTTAGCTTTATAATCAGTTTAAGGTAATCCAGCCAGCAGTCTAATTAGATTTTTTGAGAACTCCCCAACTCCTCCAGCCTCCTCTTAAATGTCTGTTTCTGTTATCCTTCCTCTCCTTCAATCTCAACATTTTCATCCCTATCCAAATGGACTCTAGCAATTGACCATCTTATTTCACTTCATCAGCTTCTTTAATATGACTTCTAATCTCCCTTCTAATGTGAATAAGCATTCTTCATGCTTTCTTCACACACTTCTCATGCTGTCTTATATTCCCAAACCTTTATTTAATAACCGCTCCTCATTTCAGGTGAAGAACATCTGATTTCCCCATCTGATTTCCATCTGCCATCCCTCCTTATGGCTGTTCACAGACCTGAAGGATCCTCCCCAGTTGCTTTAGAACCAGGCTCTGTATCTTCCTCCACACCCACTCTTCCACCATTGTCTTTGGCTTTTCCTCTACACTTGAAACACTCCATCATCTTTGGGAAGATCTATACTTACTGATGACCCTGATATGGGCCTCCTTCCTCTTCAATCCCAGAAAACACTGTCTTCATTCCAACTCAGCCTCCTTTCAATATAGTCAAATCTTAGCTTTTTAAATTATATAATAGAGGCCCAGTGCATGAAATTTGGGCACTGGGAGGGAGGTGGGGTACTCAGCCCGGCTTGCACCCTCTTGCAGTTCAGGCCCCTCGGGGGATGTCCAACTGCCAGCTTAGGCCCAATCCTGGTCCAATGTTCAGATAATTCACTACCTTCCTATGGAAATGTACTCACACCAAATGTACAAATGTACATACATATCTTTACAACACCTTGATCTCTACAGTTTGAAACTTCCATCCCAAACCATCCTCTCTCCCTCTCTTCCCTATTTCTATAGTAACGCTATCCACCTATGCAAACCTGCACCAGCTCTTGTTGAAAGTTTCACAATAACTTTGTTAGTGGTCTGTTCACCATCAGTCTCTTCCTACTTAACTTTGCAAGTTTCACCTTCCTAAAAACATCCCAGATCATGACACTTCCTGTTCAATAGCCTGTCATAGACCCCACAAGCTTATTGAATGGAGCAGACTCCCTAGCTTGGCAATCACAGCCCTGCGTATATGACCAAAGTCACTACTATTTTTTTCTTTTTTTTATTTGCTGTCCTTTATTTGTTAGTTACAAAAATATCATTTTTTACTGTACTCAGACTTGGAAGTAGGAGCTCTCAGAGAGGTCAGTCTACATCTCTTGGTAATCTGTTCCTGCATTTTTCTTTGACCTCCTTCATTCTCTTAGCCAAAAATTTGAGCATATTCTTCGGCCTCTTCCTTATTTTTCTTAGTACATTCTTTCTTAAGAGCAATATGCTTACATTTGTGCTGCAAGACATGTGGAGGAACAAGACATTGTCTTGAGTGCTTTAGTCCTACCTTCTTCGTTTAGAGGCTTTCTCAAAACGTATTTGCCAACATCATCTTCTTCAGAGAGATTGAAGTTTGTGGATTCTGCTAGCTCTTTTGGGCCCCAGGTGATGAGGCACAGTGGCATCAGGGAGACCAGGAATATCTTTCTCCACTTGTTTACAATGACCAAGTTGAGAACTCTTGAGATTGTATTCACAATGCAACCCCAAACAGATTTGAATTTTCTCTCTCCAGTTCTCCTTGGTCAAAAAAAAGGAGTGCCCCTTACTTAGCAGCAGGCAGACTCTGCCTGGGTGAAGACACCCTGCTTCATAGGAAAACCTTGTCATTCCCACCACTGATTTGGACCACATAACCTTTCCACCCTTCTTCCAGAACGTCAGCAGCAACTTCTGTGGCCATACGCTCCTCATAAAAGTTACAAAATTTTTGTTCATTGTCCACTTCAATGAGTTTCTGGCAGCCAGTGACTGTGAAGAGGTGTTGAGCTTCATCCTGAAGCAAACAACAGCCTCTGAGATGCCACCAAAAAGAGACTACTACATATTTCTTAATCCCTTTTTCCTCCCAGATCACCATTCATGCACATTTGTTTATGCATTTCCTTTGGCCTATAAAGCTTTCATCCCCAACTAAAACTACTGAAATCTGACCAACATTCAAAGTTCTGCTCAAATCTTTCGGAAAGCCTTCCCTGATCCTCTGAATTGAACTTGGTTGTTCTTTTTCTAGTGCTTTATTAGGTTTTTTGTTTGTTTGTTTTGTTTTTGCTAATTCTCACCCACGAATATTTTTCCATTGAAATTTTTTTTAAATATATTTTATTGATTTTACACAGAGAGGAATTGAGAGGGACAGAGAGTTAGAAACATCGATTAGAGAGAACCATTGATCAGCTGCCTCCTGCACACCCCCCACTGGGGATGTGCCTGCAACCAAGGTACATGCCTTTGACCGGAATCGAACCTGGGACCTTTCAGTCCACAGGCGGACGCTCTATCCACTGAGCCAAACTGGTCCCAGCTCCATTGAAATTTTAAGGACAGTGAAAGGAAGGCAGAGAGACACACAGAGAAAAACATTGATGTGAAAGAGAGACATTGATTGGTTGCCTCCCTCAGGGCTAGGGATCAAGCCTGCAATCCAGGTATGTACCCTTGACTGGAATTGAACCTGGGGCCTCAGTCCTCAGGCCAACACTCTATCCACTAAGCCAAACTGGCTAGGGCATCAATAGGTTTATCTTTATGACTCTTATTTTATTCTATTGTAATTAATGACTTATATATCTGACTTCTCTACCATGTAATAAGCTCATTTAAAAAGGTATCAGGGATCATGTCTTCTTAATTTTCATATCCCAAATAAAACCAACATTTTTGTACATAAAAAAGGTCATCTATAAATATCTGTTCAATTTATGTGTGTATCTTTAAGAAATTGCACACTGGAATTTAGTATTTTTTGAAACTGCTCATTATAATCATTTGTCTACATAGACAAAATGTAGCTTTCAGGTCTTCTTGGTGACACATCTCTTAGTAATTGACAGAAAGGCTTAGAACACAGATATTTATCATAGCTGCGAAATGTCTTCCCCCGCCTTTTTTGGCCTCTCCCTCAAATCATAGTGATGGCTGAGCTGATGGATGAAATGATGAACTCAGAGAATAATTATTGTAACCTTTCCTCATTAAAAAGACAAGAAAGTGTTTCTCACTCTGAAGATCCCAGTGTATGAGAGAGAAAAATGAATCAATTCAGAAAGAGCAATGGCAGGGATAATTGGTCAAGGCTTCAAAATGCTTTGTAAAATCCACCGTGGATTTTCAATCCTTGTAGCTCACAAGTCCCAGGAGGTACATGGTGTAGCAAAAGAAGTTGGACTTATCCCAGGTCAGCCATCCATAGGCTATGAGATACTGTTAATGTCACCCCTCACTTTTGGCCTCAATTTCCCCATTTATAAATAAGGAAGTGCTCAAAAAACAAAATGATGGGACACATCAAAGAGACACAGGAACCAACTAAAACAGCTCCCAAAGGCCTCCTGCCAAAGAGCTCCTGATGTCCTCTTTTACCCCCGTTGATTCCTTCTAGCCCACCCCTGTCCCCACCTGATTGTCTGTGTCCATGGGTTATGCATACAAGTTCTTTGGTTGATCTCTTCCCCACATCCACCTGCACCTTCCTTCTGAGATTCCACAGTCTGTTTCATAAAGCTGGAACAATTTAAGCAATAAAATAAATAACAAAATATTGGATTTTATTCTAAAGTATAAAATAAATATCTATGAGTCTATACTCATGCAAATAAAAGATTAAATAAACGAGAAGAGCTCAATCTCCCTTTCAGAAGAATTTGAAATAATTTATGTAGATAATCTGCCCTCCTCCAAGAAGTAGAACTTAACTTTCTATCCCTTCTCCCCCTTCAGAGTAGGCTGGACATAATGACTGGTTTCCAATGAGAAGAACATGGGGAGAAAAAAAAAGTAGCTTTACAGTGGAGAAACCTCATTACCCTGGCCAGATGCTCAAGATTAACAACAACATGATGAGTCATGTTGATAGTATGTAACCTTAATATGATGTAATGAAAATGGCACTACATCTCTGTGGTCTTCCTCCCCCAAATCCATGACCTCTGTCTAACACAAGAAAAACATTGAAGAAATTCAAATTGAGGGACAGTCTGTAAAAAAAAAAAAAAAAAAAAAAAAAAAAGACAAGAAAACTCTGAGAAACTGTCACAGCACCAGAGGAGGCTAGGGAAATATGATTAAATGTAATGTGATGTCCTAGATGGGATCCCAGAACAAATAAAAGGACATAGAGAAAAACTGGTGAAATCTGAATAAAGTATTAAGTTTAGTTAATAATAATATACCAATGTTTATTTCTAACTCATGACAACTGTGCCTAGTGCTGTAGGATGTTAACAATAGAAGAAGCTGTATGAGGAGTATATGCACCCTCTCTGTACTATCTTTGCAACTTTTCTGGAATTCTAAAACTATTATAAAATTGTAAAATTCTTCTTAAAATAATAGACTAGTTAAGATTCTAAGGAAAGCCCCACTATAAAGAATTATGTGATTCCAACCATTTAAAAAACAACACTTAAAAAAACACACTTTAGAAAAGACGTATTTTATACACTTTCTACATAAAGTAATAAAAAGCCTAGTGTCCATCTATCTGGACACCCTTTCCTAGTATAACTGCAAGTTAGTTGTACCATAACATTTGATTGACCTACTTAGAATTTTTGTTCTTCCAATTATTCATTAAACTTATAAACTAAATTAATGAATGTTCTTACATGTCTTGGCAAAACAAATTAATACTATCTGAACAAATTAATAACCTTGGCTCCTAATTCCTGAGATTTTGACAGGTTATACTTTCAGTTTCTAAAACCGAAACACAGGATAATCTTTAGGCAGGGTTCTGTTCTATCAGTACACATGAAGTTATTCTTAATAAGTGTTAGACGAATGCCCCAGAAGAAGAGCAGACCTCATCATACCTTCTTATCAAAACAATGAGAAGCTGGCCCAGTGCTCCAGTAAGAGACTTAGATGGAAATATAAAACATACATCCTCAAAATAAGGAAGCAACTCATTCACTCAACACTTTTCTTAACACCTGAGCTAAGAGTACAGAAATGACATTGAAGGGTTTCCATTCTTACTTCAAGGGCAAAATAGCAACATGTTGTTAAACAGGAGGTTTCAGAGATGCTAAAGAGATGAAACTGAGTTCTTGAAATATTCAATTGAGCATTCAACTAGCACATCAGAAGGGGTGAGTAGTAGGAGTAAATATGTATTTCTTGAATAAACACGGATCACGTGTCTCCCAGTGATAGTCTCTTCTGGGCCCAGTAGAAGACGCAGAAATAATAAGACACAGCCCATGCACTCAAAGCACTTACTGTCTGGTAACTAGAATAAGGGAAGTACACCATTTGTGGTAAGCACAAAGTAGAAGTTAATATGTGCCCCAAGAAAAGTACAAAGTGTTCCTGGAGATTAAAGAGGAAGACATTGAATCTAATTAAGGAAAGGAGAGAAGATGGCATTTTGAGATAGGTTTCAATTGTGATACCAACTAGACAGGTTTGGATGGGGGTATGTTATGCAGGCAAAGAGAGAGCCTCATCAAAATCACTCCAGTTTTCCTGTTTACCTGGGATATATGTAAATAAGCCTTGCAAAATGTGTCTTAAAAAGGAACCAAGATAGATGCTCAGTCTGGGGGAGAGACTGGGATCAGAAGCATGGTATTTAAGTGTTCTTAATGCATCACCCCTCAGACTGCTTATTATATGTTAGGGGGCAAAAAAGAACTCTGTTGTGGAGAAACCAAACATTTTAATCAGTAATCATTATTAACATGACCAATGAGGAGCAGATGGCTATCATGTGGCTCTAGATACCATACCCTGAGAAAGACATGACCTTTCCTTTTTTACTTTTTAGCCAAACATCTAATCATGAGGAAATCTGAATTGAGTCATGAAGAAACATCACACAAACCCAAACAGATGAATCCACTCTATATCTTAAAAGCCAGCGACAGGAACGCCATAACAACCACAACAACTGGTCGCTATGTAGCCCACTGCGGCCAGCGAACTGGCCTATCAGGGAGCTGGGCTGGCCAACCTCCCACGGCCCCTGCCCTTGGCCGATCTCACCTAGATAGGCCCACCCCACCCCAAAAGGGGGTGGGCCAGCTGGCCAGTCTCCTGCAGCCCTGTCCCCTGCCCAGGCGCCCCCCCCCCCAGATTACTCCCCCCTCCCCATCAGGAGCAGGGCCAGCTGCCAACTGCCTGAGGCCCCTCCCTCTGGCCAGCCCTTCCCCCAATGGGCCCCCACCACCCTATCAGCCCGCAACCCCTCTCCTCAGTCAGCTCCACTCCCGATTGCCCCCCCCCCACTCTGATCACGTGCAGGGCTAACTGGCCAGCCACCCATGGCCTCTCCTCCAGGCTGCTGGCCCCTGATAAGCCCCCTCACTCCATTCAGGGGCGGGCTGGCTGGCCCACCATCCACAGCACCCCCCGGCTGCCCGCCCCCCCATCAGCTCCCACCACCCCAATTGGCCTATGGCCCCTCCCCCCAGCCAGCTCCACCCCCAATTGGCCACACACACACCAATTGGGGGTGGGACCGGCTGGCAAACCTCCCACAGCCTCTCCCCCACCCACTGACTCCCAATTGGCCCACCCATCCCAATTGGGGATGGGGCCCACCAGCCAATAGCCCTCGGCCTCTCCCCCAAGCTGGCCTGGCCCTGATTGGGCCCTGATCAGGGTGGGCCGGCTGGCCAGCCAACCTCCCACCATCTTCTCCTCCTGACAGGCCTGGCCCCAATCTGCCCCGATTTGGACTGGGCCCGCTGGACCCTACCCATGCACAAATGAGTGCACTGGGTCTCTAGTAACATATAAACTGCTTGGTTAAAAAAAAAAAAAAAAAAAAAAGAAAAAGAAAAAAAAAGACATGTACTTTGACTATAAATATGTCTGAGGTGCTTGGGCATCAAAGCATGGAAGAATAATTTTGCATGAAATGATAACTATGTCAGGATTAAGCCAACTTGAGTAATTGATTCTAAACAAGGAACACTAATTATTGACTTCAGCATTAGAAACTGGTTTGTAGAAGAGCATGGGACTTTGTGAAAACCCTGTTTCTGTCTTGAAGTATCCACACACTAAGGGGTGTCTTTGTTGAGAACTGTAAAATCTGTGGACACACATGAAATGTAAGCACTTAAATTCTTACTAACATACACTACTGAACAAAGGAAAAGTTTTCAAAAAGATGTCTAGCACAATGAAACATCCAGGGGTCATGGGAATGATCTACATCTTGGTTTTTTTAATTGGTTTCATGTGTACAGTCATTTGCTGAAATTCAAACTGCTCATTTAAGAGCTGTATGTTTTATTCCACGAAAGGTATATCTCAAAATTTGCAGTAGAAAGTATACAAAATTGGGCATCATCAGACCTACTCTGTCCCTAATTTGTTCTGTAAGTCACTGAGACACCGTCTCATCTGAAAAGCAAGGGGATTGTGTTCAATGATCTCTAAATTACCCACCAGCTTTAAGATTCTAATTGAAAAAAAATTTAAGTGGCATGAACTAGTGGAAATTAATAACCCAACTTAGGACTTTGACAATTACTTGGCAGGTGCCATTCTTGGGTGATGCACCCAGAACCAGAGTGGTGCATCACCTAGAATCACCCTCTCACAACCCAGGACCCCTCAGGGGATGTCAGAGAGCTGGTTTCAGCCTGATCCCTGTAGGCCAGGCCGAGAGATCCCACCTGTGCATGAATCCATGCACTGGGCCTCTAATATATACATAAAACACTTAGAACAGAGCCTGGCACCTAGAAGCTTCAACTATTACTGATAAACTATTGACTATTTCATAATAAAATATCTGTATCTACTTCTTCTAATACAGTTGAAAAGTAAGTAATTTAAATACTCTAACTCAAAGTCACTCAAAACACTACAATAAATCAAAGGCACTCAGGGAAAAATATGTCTTTTGGAATATTTGATCATTGATCTTGAGCCAAAAGCGTTCTTCAATTTCATCCCATCTACCTCATAGATGAGAGAAATCAGGCCCACCAAAGTTCTGTTGCCAACATTTCTGGTTTTCATTTAATACTAGAGGCCAGTTGCAGGAAGATTCCTGCAAGAATAGGGTTTCATTGGGTCTATTTCTACAAGACTAGGGCTTCCTGCAGCCGTATCTGCTGTCCCACCTAATTCCC
This sequence comes from Pipistrellus hanaki, assembly GCF_964339955.1. NCBI lineage: Eukaryota > Metazoa > Chordata > Mammalia > Chiroptera > Vespertilionidae > Pipistrellus > Pipistrellus hanaki. The sequence goes on along the minus strand of NC_140507.1, from coordinate 38,605,949 downwards.
TCCCTTCTCCGCCACCCCGCTTGCTTCTCCACAGCTTCACTCCCTTCTGTAGCGCTTGGCTTCCTTCTATGCTGTCTTCAGTCTTCGCTCTGCACCTGTAAATTAACTGCCATCTTGGTTGGGTTAATTTGCATACTCATTCCTGACTGGCTGGTGGGCGTGGATTGTTGGCATAGCAGAGGTACAGTTAATTTTCATGTTTCTCTTTTATTAGATAGGATGGGAAGTATAAATGTGTGGGGAAGGGGTGAAAAATAAAATTCAAGAGAGACATGTCCAGCCTTGTCTCAGGTCTGTCCATCACCAAGTTGTCACAGTACCTAAGAACACAAGGACAGCAGGAAGCAGACGTGTCACACTACACCGCTTGATGAATGACTAGGGTTTCATGTGAGAGGGTGCCATATGCTTGCTCTGTTATTCATTCTGCATTTACTCTGTCAAACATTTTCATTTCCTAATGCAGAATCTTTTAATGAAGAAAAAAAGCCTGTCTCGTTGGATTTGGATTTGTTTATTTAATTTTGGTGACACAGACTAAACTTTCAACTGACACGAGGCAGAATAAAGTACTACATTTTCCTCCAATCAATTTTTCACCTTTACACAGTGATAAGAGCCTGTGCCAATTTTTCACCTTTACACAGTGATAAGAGCCTGTTCTTGATTCTGTCTACATGAAAGGACTGTAACTGACACCCACTTAGTCTACAAGTCATCAGCCTTAAATAATAAAAATGTGAGGACCCTGACGAGGTTTGTGCAGCTCCTGGCTCTGCAGGGGATGAATGCTCCCTCTGCTGGGGTTGACCCTGCACTCACAGGTGATCCATTTGCTTCCATGACAACCCACCTTGCAGAGAGTGCACTCATGTAATGCCCTCCTAGATATCAGAGAGACAAAGGGAGTGGGGAGAAAGGTCTGGATTTGACCTTTAGCCAGACTCAAGCATATTTCCCTAGCCTTCTTGGCTGACACCATATCAACACGTTTCCAAGAGCAACAGCTGACCTCGGGTATGAGAGTGAACTATGGCCCTTGTGGTGTGATTTAAAGATCCCTTTGCCCCAAATTTCCCCGCACTCTCCTTTAAAACCACCTGGTATTCTTTAGCTTAACAAGCACTGTCTTAAAACGTAAAGTCCGTGGGATAGTTTGTTAATGAAGTAAGTCACCAGTCACCAAATCTGGAAGATAAGAGTTACCAGGTTATGATTTATTGTTATTATTCTATTTTATCTTTGACACAAGAAAAAAGTTAAAAGGGAGCATGGGACACTGCCTTGGAAGGGGGCAGTGTCAAGTAGAGAATGAGTACAGGAAGACAGCAGAAGGGCCCTGGTGCTCAGTGTGAGAGGGACCCAGCATACTTCAGGGAATACTATTCAGATCTGGGCAATGACCTAGAGTTGCATAAACTCTGCTTAACTTTCAAATTAATACCACTGGGATTAATGAGGGAGCAATCTTTCAGTGCATAAACAATTAAAAATAACCCAATAAGGCCAGCTGGTATGGCTCAGTGGTTGCATGTCCACATATGAACCATGAGGTCATGGTTTGATTCCCCATCAGAGGACATTCCTAGGTTGCAGGCTCGATCCCCAATGTGGGGGATGCAGGAGGCAGCCAATCAATCATTGTCTCTCATCATTGATGATTTTATTTCTCTCTCCCTCTCCCTTCATCTCTGAAATCAATAAAAATATATATTTTAAAATAACCCAATAACCACATTAAAAAAAGCATAAGGAAAAACTCTAAACACACACACACACACACACACACACACACACACACACACACACTGATGTCCATAATTGTAATTTCAGTTAGAACAGAATTCCAAACCTGCAAGTGACACAGAGAAAATAACCTCACCTATCTATTTTCCCTCTTCATGTATACAAATTAAAGGCTGTGGTAGTCTTTTGTATGTTGGTTTTGGGTGGGGAAGATCCTTCCACACTGGCCTGCTCCCCTGCCCTGTGCTATATGTCATTGAGCCATGGCCACAGCCACTCGGAGTGAGAGGACAGGACCCACAGCTATCAGTCTCCTAAGGATGGAATTGCTGGCCAACTCTCTTATAAAGTGGGCTAAACAAATGTGTGACCCAGCAGCTATAAATTGGCTTCAAATAAACTACTGCTTGCCAAATTTGCATAGATTGTAAAAATTAGCAGGGTATCTTTTTAAACCAAGCTGTCCCTTGGAATTCAATTTCAATAGGTCTGGGAAAAGGCCAGAAAATTATGTTTTTAACCAGCACTTTAGATAATTTTTGTAATCAGGCAAGTTTTATAAACACCAAGATAAGAAATCTGCAATTTCAGAAAGAAAACTAGGAAGAGGGAGAGGCCAGAGGGAGTTGTTTCTCTCCCCACTGAGTTGAGTTTCGGAATGCACATTCCTAACCCTTTTGAAGGATAAGGTAGATTATTACTTCAGGCCCATCCATTGCCTATCTTGAACTTTCCATGATGTCAACAGAACACAGTCAGTCAAGATAAGGAGGGAATTATTTAGCTCTTCTGTGTAAAGGCCTATTAATACCCACAGACTCACTACATACAACGAAAATCTACTGTCACACATCTCTTCTCCCATGTGCTGATGGTCAAGTCATAGCCATCCCTCCTGCCCAACACCCCCCCACACACACACACACCCCAAAAAACCTCAACATTATAAGGAACAGCCATAGTTCTGAGATAATAGACTAAAGCTGTTTACTGCAGCAAGTCAAATTGTGGGTGCTACTAAGGGCTAGTGGTGTGAAGTACAAGTGTCAAATGGAATATAACTTTTCACAAGAATTCCTTCATCAATTGGACAAATACATGCAAAAAAAAAAAAATGAAACTAGACCACCAACTTACACCATACACAAAAATAAAGTCAAAATGGATAAAGGACTTAAACATAAGATGGGAACCATAAAAATCTAAAGGAATCCACAGGTAGCAAAATCTCAGACATATGCCGAAGCAATTTCTTCACTGATACTGCTCCTAGGGCAATGGAAACTAAAGAGGAAATAAACAAATGGGACTACATCAAAATAAAAAGCTTTTGCACAACAAAAGAAACCATCAACAAAACAACAAGAAAGCCCACTGTGTGGGAGAACATATTTGCCAATATTATCACCAATAAGTGTTTAATCTCCAACATTTACAAGGATCTCATACAACTTAACAAAAGGAAGATAAACAACCCAATCAAAAAATGGACAATGGACGTAAATAGATACTTTTCAAAAGAAGACAGAAGAAAGGCCCAGAGGCATATGAAAACATGCTCAAAGTCACTAATTATCCGAGAGATGCAAATCAAAACGGCAATGAAGTACCATCTCACATCTGTCAGAATGGCTGTCATCAACAAATCAACAAATGACAAGTGCTGGAGAGGATGCGGAGAAAAAGGAACCCTCATGCACTGCTGGTGGGAATGCAGACTGGTGCAGCCACTGTGGAGAACAGTATGGAGTTTCCTCAAAAAATTAAAAATGGAACTCCCATTTGACCCAGTGATCCCACTTCTAGGAATATATCTCAAGAAACTAGAAACACAAATCAGAAAGGATATATGCACCCCTATGTTCATAGCAGCACAATTCACCATAGTTAAGATTTAGAAACAGCCTAAGTGCCCATCAGCAGATGAGTGGATTGAAAAACTGTGGTACATCTATATAATGGAATACTATGCTGTGGTAAAAAAAAAAAAAAGGAATTCTTACCATTTGCAACAGCATGGATGGAACTAGAGAGCATTATGCTAAGTGAAATAAGTCAGTTAGAGAAAGATAAATAGCACATGATCTCATTCATTTATGGAATATGATGAGCAACATAAATTGATTAACAAAAACAGATCCAGAGACAGAGACGCATCAATCGGATCGTCAAAACTCAGAGGGAAGGTAGGGGAGGGTGGGGTTAAGGGGAAGAGATCAACCAAAGGATTTGTATGCATGCTTATAAGCCTAACCAATGGACACAGACATCAGGGGGGTGAGGGCATGAGTGGGCGTGATGAGGGGAGGATAATGAGGGATAAGGACACATATGTAATACCTTAATCAAAAAAGAAATTAAAAAATAAATAAATATAAAAAATGAAGAAAAAAAGAATTCCTCTACCACAGAACTGCCTCAGAAACCCCATCTGTAGCTGCCAAAATACATAGCCTAGATGCAAAAGAGAACACAGGAAGATAAAAATAGCAATTATCTGGAATGATAGAATTATAAGTGCAGTTTTTGTAAATTTATTTTCTTTACTATTATTTTAATATAGATTTGATAAATAAGAAATTAACAACTATTGATGCATTACTATTTTGTCAAAAAGCAAATTAAAATATCCATTAATAACAATTGAGTCAGTTTACTAATTACTTCTGTTAATAAAGATATCGTATTCCATCAACATATTTCTTTGTCATAAACTTCATTTTCAGACAGAAATAATGTAGGCATTAATAGTCATATCCCAACATCAGAACAAGTACTTTATACAGTAAGAAAACATAATTAAATGTTCATTAAAATAGTACTGGAAATTCTGAAAAACATAAACTATACAACAGAAATCTCTGAAGCAGAGGGAAGAGAGAGGTTAAAGTTGAGGAAGTGAGGATGAAAAAGAGAGGAGTGGTCAGGACCTGCAGCACAGGAATACACTGTGCACTGGTGGCCAGGCTCTTTGCCGCCATCTTTGCTGCCTGAGGCTGGGTACCTGGGCCTCCAGAAAGTGTAATTTGCTTAGTTCTAGACACCTTCTCCCAGAAGAGCAGGGCTCTTGGTCACAAGTGTATGGGCCTCAGGATACTTTCATCCTTTGATAAAGATAGAATGGGGAGAGTTATGGCCAAGGGGATCCCAGGCTCCAGAAAGGAGAGTCTGGGGTACCTGTGAATAAGTAGGAAAAACTAGTATCAGAGTGAGAGGCTGGAGACCAGCCCTGTGACAGTGAGGAGAATCATGGTCAAGAGCAATAAATGGCAGAGATAGGAAAATATATAGATTCCAAAAAAGAAACCGTGAAGACTTGCAGCCCGGCTGCTCAAGATATACAGCAAACAGTTTGCCTGAGGGCCCTCGATAAGGCTGCTCTCAGGCAGGTGTGGCCGAGCTCATGCTGTCCTGTCTGGCGTGCTCATGAGGACTTTCCCGTTCTATCACAGCTGACTAAAGGACCTTTGCCTCCAGAGCTTTTGTTTATGTACTTGTGACCATGCAAGACAAAGACAAGTGGTTGAGTCCAGGCCAATAGGAAAAAGTGAACTTACACACCTCTCCCAAAGTTTAAAAATATGATATTTGAAATTCGTATTACATTCCAAGGTGTTTTATTTTGTTGTTATTGTTTCTACTTGACTTTCCAAGAAGGGGCAGGAATCCTAAATGACAACTTTTCTGTCTCAGAACTGTTTTGCCAAGTAGAAATGGCCCAAAAAAACTGTTTACCACTCTCACTTGACTATTTCTATTATAGAAAAATAGTGAAAATGTTTATGAGGACTTTGTTTTTTAAAATATTTTTATTGATTTCAGAAAGGAAGGGAAAGGGAAGAGAGAGATAAAAATATCAATGATGAAAGAGAATCATTGATTGGTTGCCTCCTGCACATCCCCTACTGAGGATCAAGCCAGCAACCTGGACATGTGCCCCCAACTGGAATCAACCCACGACCCCTCAGTCCACAGGCCGATGCTCTATCCACTGAGCCAAACGAGCTAGGGCTAAGACTTTAAATAAAACTTTCATTACATGTAAAGGAAGTAGTACAATCTATATACTAAACTGCTGAACAATTTCTGAATTAAGTTATATAAAGTAAAGAAGCATCCAAGATAAAACTGAAACACACCCTTCTAAATGGTGATCTGCCATCCCCAATTAAAAAAAAAAAATTGTCATGAACCGAAGGAGGACTTGTATGCATGCATATAAGCATAACCAATGGACGCAAAACTCTGGGGGGTGAGGGCATGTACGGGAGTAGGGGGAGGGGGCGGCAATGGTAATATATGTACACATAAAATACCTTAATTAAAAGAATGGGGGGGGAAATTGTCATGAAAGCCAGTCCTGGGCAAAGCAGGGTCCTGGCAAAAGGCACCTTCTCCATTTCCTCCTTTAAATATCCACAGCAGGGCTGTACTGAGCATTCTACACTACAGTGCTTCCTTGGTCACTAAGTAACTCCCATTTCTTTCTCTTTCTCTTTCTCTCTCTCTCTCTTTCTCTCTCTCTCTCTCTCTCTCTCTCTCTCTCTCTCTCTCTCTCTCTCTCTCTCTCTCTCTCTCTCTCTCTCTCTTCCTTTTGCCTCTCTGCATGACTGTTTCATTTTAAGCTAGGCTCAGGAGGATACTTGAAGAAACCTAAATTCAAGCTTTCCCAATGATGTCTATCACCCACGTTTATCATGTGTCAGAAGGCATTGCTGTGCCAGATATTCAGCAATCTATGTAAAATGAGTCCAATCCAGTTCCTGACAACAGATGACCTGTACTGGGGACAGCTCTGGGTTCAGAGTATCCCCATGATACTCTGTGTGTAGCAAGACAAGAAAGAACAGAGAAACCCCAAACCTGTAAACAGACAGAGGTCAGAAGCAAAGGTGGTGATGGAGAAGGGTTTCAAAATAAGCAACTGGTTTGGGGGATTCACAAGAGGCAAAAGGAAGACGATCTGGAAGGGGAACAGCTGGGGCTTGGTCATAGGACATGGGAAGACCAACCACCTGTCAGTGAAGTGAGCCATATTGCATCCTTTCAAGAATTTGTGGTGACTTGAATGAATAAATACACATACATACTTAAAGTTACTTATGGGATAAAAACTCTAATTTAGAAATGATAAGATTAGATATCTAGTTTCACGTTTACCCCCTTCTAAGTTGTGTGACCTTAGGCAAATCACTCCGTGTATTTCAGCAGCTCTAAATGAAGACAATACCTATCTTACCTGTTGGACAAGATTGTAAGAACCTGATAAAAGGACATGTGTGAAAGCAGTTCGTGAAGTCTTTAAGTGCTCTAGAACTGTGACACAGGCTTCTCCTCTGTTGTACCCTATGGAGGGAGATGGGGAAGCACCTGGGCTCAGGAACTATCAGACTCCATGCAGCTTTTAAAAGCCCCCTCCTGCCAGCTTCTAATGCCCTGCTGCCTCACCCACACCACAAACACACTGAGCATTGTGCCTCTTGTCTGACAGTATTTTCGATTATTCCACTGTCAACAAGATATTTGATCACTGTATTGTAAGTTGAAACTGGAGGCGTAGAGACTGCGGCCCACAGATATGTTCTCTTTAGCCTACAGTGTGGCCTACACAGCACACCCCCCTCAAATTACATATATCCTCTTCATTTTTCGACACTTAAAATTCAGGAAATATCCATAAAAAAATTAGTTTTCTAGCTTCTCTTAAAAAATTCAAAGATCTAGCAACACTGGGTCCCAATTACCGCAAGGCAACAATCACTACAGGGAGCATCAGAATCATGGAGAGAGACTTTTAAAACAGGCTGCAGAACCCTACCCCCCAAAGTTTCTGATTCAGCAAGTCTGGGATGGGCTGAAAACCTGCATTTCTTTTTTCTTTTCTTTTTTTTTAAATATATTTTATTGATTTTTTACAGAGGAAGAGAGAGGGATAGAGAGATAGAAACATCGATGAGAGAGAAGCATCGATCAGCTGCCTCTTGCACACCCCCTACTGGGGATTTGCCCGCAACCAAGGTACATGCCCTTGACCGGAATTGAACCCGGGACCTTTTGGTCCACAGGCTGACGCTCTATCCACTGAGCCAAACCGGTTTTGGCTGAAAATCTGCATTTCTAACACGTTTTCAGGTGATTCTGGTGCTGCTGGTCCATGATCCTGTTCAATAGGGATGCACACTATCATTTGTCATGCTCTCCCCTGAACTCCACCTCCTACTGTCAGTGATACAGTCTCTCCTGTCCTTTATCATAGTTATTCTATTGTTTTTCTTATACATGCAAAGCCATTAAATATGCCTTGTCTCTTAGACACCTGAGTTAGCCACTTCTGCTATTTTAGGGCAAGAACTCTGCCTTCCTTCTTCATCCCCTTCTCCCTCTCCTCCACCTCCATCTCTCTCCATCTCTCTTGTATATAAACATCCCACACAGTATCTTATACTTAGCATCCCAATATGTTAGCTGGCTTGAATCCCTGCATAAAGTCTGAACCCTTCAAAGGCCTGAGCTTGAAGGACAGCAAGACTTTTAAGCTAAGAACTGCTGGTTTAATCTCCTTCCCCTTGTCTCTTGGATCCAGAATTAAGAGGTCTGTGCTGCCTTAAATGTCAAGTGGGAGGAAAAGAAGAAGGCAGATCATTATACAGGGTCAGGCATAAATTCTCCTGTGGCCCATTTCTTCTACTTAGCTTCTCAGCCCCAGTACTTACCATCTAGGAATACTAACAAGTGAACAATCAACAAACTACCTGGTTTACTAACTGGTTTTGTGATCACCAGTTTGAGGGCAGGGTACAGGCCTCGTTAATTCTAGCTTCCTTCTAACTTTCTTTTTCGATGAGCCCATTAATGAAGTCTTGGAACAAATGCTGTGCACATTTTGAAATCCACCCAAATGCAGGCCAAACTCTTTTCCGTAGGGTCCACCCCCACCCACGCATGCTCTGTCTTAGAGTCTTGGACCCGAGCCATGGTTTGTGTAAAATAAACTCAAATTTAATTTCCACTGAGAGTTTAAGTGTTTCTCTTCTGAATAATGAAACATGGGCAGTTCATTCCAGAGACTCTGTAAAGGATTCTAGTCTTTAAAGCCAAAAAAGTTTATCCTTCTTGATGGGCTGACAGCAAATCAAAAGAGTTTGTTTTGCCAAAAGGAGTACCAAGGTAATTTGTGAAGGCCTGACTTCATTAAAGTACATATTCTTGAAAGGTGACCAAAAAGGAAAAAAATTCTAAATTAACTGTTAAGAGACCAACCTGCTTTGTCAAAAAGTGGCCTCAGAGCGGTATTACTATCAGTTCCGTTTTATGGAAAAGGGCCCTGAGGTTTGGAACAACCTTATCTGGATTATACACCATCAAAGACAGAGTCAAATCCACTTTCAAACCCACAACCTCCCCATTACCAATTTATCTTCACCATCCACAGTTCTTGTACCAAGTGCATATCTTCTGTCTAAACTGCCTCTAAAAATTTTTTAAGAACCCAGAGGCTGAAGGTGACCCAAAACTCGAAACATAAAATAGAAACCTTCATGGTGATTGCTTCTTAAAACCAGGAGAAACTGAAAATTAGCACATTTCAAGTAAAGCAAAGACATGCAAGTGACAAATGACACCCAGGCCAGAATGGCTTTGCTTTAGTGTAATAGCAAATCCCAAGAAAGAGCAATCCTCAGGAGAGTGGGAAGAAGCAGCAAATGTAAAAGAGCTTTAGGCAAAAGTTATCAAAGCCCATCAAACACCCTCCAAGAGGAGTGGTGGCTAGCTGTCCAAACCTAATGAAGAGAGCTGCCTAAACCTATCTATTCCAGGAAGCCCAAAAGCCTTGAAGGGATAGACCGACAGATTTACCACAAAAAAAAAAAAAAAAAAAAAAAAAAAAAAAAAAAAAAAAAAAAAAAATCTAAGCATTTATATAAAGAAAAGGATGCCTTTAAAAAAGTGAAAGGTGAATGAATACACATATCAGGAAAAGGGTTAACATTACTACTACTATAAACATTCCTCCCCAAAAACGATCAAAGACAAATCCCAACAGAAAAAAATAAACAGGAGAGGAAATAAATGAACAAATCATGGAGAAGGAAATGAAAATATCTCAAAAACATAGAAAAATTCTTAATTTCATCTGTAGTCAGGAAACATGCAAATCAAATCAAAATTGCACTGTTTTTACCGACCACAGTGGAAAATAAACAAATACCTAAAAATATCAGTATCCTGCGGACTAGTGAGGGTATAGGAAAATATCAGTTCCATCCCACATTTCTTGGTGTGTAAGAATGTTACATACTCCTTGGAACATAATCTGGCCATGTATAATAAAATAAGCATGCCCTCTGATCTTCAACCCCACTTTGGAGAATTTCATATTGAGGCATTTTAAGTAGTGGGAAAAACAAAAACAACAACAAAAAAGAACCCTCAACATTTATTGATAGAATGATTGAATAAATTCTAGATAACCAAATAAATGTTATGCAGTTATTTAAAAGAACAAAAATAATTATTTGGGAGATATTAAAAGGCAGTGGCTAGCTAGCACCGTGGACTTGAGAGCCACATGGCCCACGTTCACACTGCTGCTTCATAGTCATCAGCTGTGTGACCCTTGGAAAGTTTATCACATCTCAGTTCCTTGTCCACCCAATGTGGCTAAAAGTACTCTCATATGGTAGCTGTGGAGTAAATGAGATAAATCCTGACATCTAACAGATACTGGAATGATGTCCATGATATTGTTTTTGGGGGATGGGGGTAAGAATGAGGAGAACTGTACACATTGTGTAGCACAGGTCTATTTTAGTTAAAAGTATATATATATTTTAAACCAAAATGTGTGTATGTATATGTGTGGTGATGAGTGGAAAGGAGGAAGTTTTAACTTTTTGTTTGTACATCTCTGAGTTCTTAGGCTTACTGCAAAGAACATGCATTTCATTTATAATAATAATCCAATAATTTTTTTGGAAGTGGGGTGGGTGAGGGTACAAAATATATTTTTTTAAATGTCTATGAGGAAATAGAATGAAAATACAAATTCAAAGAGGAAAAAATGATATAAAATTTCTGTAAAAATGGATGATTGTAGTTTTCATTTCTCTGAAATTTCATGAAATGCATTGTTAATTGGCATAATCCTTTTTATTTTAAAATATTCATATTTAAATTACAACAGAAGTTATATCTTTTGCAACTAAACTTAGGACAAAAAAGTTTTACATGCCGACAGAAATTATTTTAGAAAGGTATGTCAGCAAAAATGTATGAAGACCATTGCCTTAACCCTTTCAGCTTTACCCCATGAGATATGGTTATCCCCCATGGGTAAGAAGTCAGCAGTCAATTGGGATATTCTTGCTCCCATCTTCATAAGAACACTTCTCTAATACTGATTTCATCTTTTGAGGGATCTCCTGAAGCCCCTGATAAAATAGATTTTGTTCCCAGAATGCCCTGAATGGGTCAGAATAGTACACCAATCAACTCGGCTCTAATGCTATTTGAAACCCAAGGCAATATATAATTCACAACCTGTCCTATTGCCATCTCAAATTATGTCCCACTACCATATTCAATATAATCAGAAGTTCTAAAAGAAGATCAAATGATAACATAAAAATACTCTAAAAATTAAGAGCCAAAAAGATTGCCTCAATATGATTATGAATCACTCCCGACATGAATTAGCCAGAGAGAAATGAAAAGTTCAGAGATTAAATTATCTTGTTCTAAATTAGAGCCCAAAGTAATCAGTACCAACTTTTGTGTTAAAGTCCACATTTATAATGTCCAACATTGAACTCTCTTGCTCTTGTGAATTAAAGTTCAAATAAGAGGTTTTGTCACTCCCTGGCAGTGAACTTAGCTCCTAAAACTGAAGCTTCCCTTCCCCCAGAGGATCTATCTTTTAAGCTTATTCCAGGCCTCCCTTGGCATGGACAGGCCCCTGGGAAACTTGTGGTATGAAGCAGCAGAGCCAAAAGCACACTTAGTGTGTGGTGCTGGCTCCCATGAGAAAGGGTATAAGAAGAAAGTGGATTGCACATTCCAGACTTACACATCAGGAAACTTGCAAGTAGCACTGGAATAAAGTATCAGTGTTATGTGAGTGGTACCTCCTCCATACTTCAAGAAACATATGATGTGGGAAAGAAGTGTTTTCCCCTAAAATTGGGAAATGTAACAGAATTATAAGAAACAGTCTCTTTTATTTGAGAAATATTTATTGAGCTCAAGTGTCTGAGCTAGATTTGCTGGGAGATTCAGAGCTGGATGCTGCCTAACAACCCAACCACTAACATTTATAACATATCCATATATGTGAACGTGACATATTTTAGTGGTTTTTTTTTTTTTTGTTTTTTTGTTATAACAGTGCTTTACTTCGGGTACCACTTTTGTATCAGTATAGATTAGGCTTTGTTTGCTACCTAACACCTCAGTGACTTAAATAGCAAAGATGTATTTCTCATTCATATATGTTAGCAAAGGCTCTTTTCTGCTTTGTCCTGACTCTATGACCCTACCTGATGGAAACAGCCACTGTCTGAGACATTGTTGTTACTGTAGACTAAACAGGGCCACAAATTCTGTCAGTTTTCTCCCCAATTCTCATCAAAAGGTGGAGTTTATGCCCCTTCTCCTGAAACCGAGCTGGCCCTGTGACTGCTTTAACCAATAGAATGTGTTATTTCCCTGCCCAAGACCTACAAAAACCGGGAAGTTTTTGCTCTTGCATTTTTGAGAGTCCTAAGCCACATGTAAGAAACCAGGCTACACTGCTGGAGAAGCCAATGTGAAGTGAGGCCCTGGAATAGCACTTGGCCATTCTAACATCCCTGTTCTCCAGCCCCAGACAATTCCTGACTGGAACTACATGAGAGACCCCAAGCAAAATTAGGCACCCATTCAACTTGGGTTTTGTAAACCATCAGAGATAATAAAACAGTTACTGGTGGGCTTTTGTTTTTTTATTAATCCTCATGAGGATATTTTCCCTATTGATTTTCAGAGTGGAAGAGAGGGAGAGAGATATAGTGAAGGAAACATCGATGTGACAGATATACATCAATTGGTTGCCTGCCCCAACTTGGGCCAGGGATCGAGCCTGTAATCGAGTATATGCCTGTGACTGGAATCAAACCTGAGACTCTTCAGTTTGCAGGCCCACACTCTATCCACTGAGCTAAACCAGCTAGGACAAATAGCTATTGTTTTAAGTTTTTAAATTAGGGTTGGTTTGTTATACAGCAATAGATAACTAAAATATTACATCACTCAAAGGAAAGAGACCTTGTGAGAAATTGTACATGGGTTCTTAAAGCTTTTGCTTGGAAAGGACAAAGATCACTTCTACTTCATTGGCCATGCTGAGTTCAAAGGAGGAGGAAAGTGCAAGTCCAGGGAGACATGCACATGAGGAGGAAAAGGAGAGTGGAAGAGTCAGAAAAGAAATGGGGCAAAAGGAACCATTTTAGGACCAAAAGGAGGGTTTCAAGAACAGAATATTCAAGAAGAGCATAAGATAAAAGGCCAAAATTGGTATGGGCAAGGTATTCATAGAAATGCGAAGAAAGAGATCTATGTGGGCTGGTATAGTCAGACATGGGACAGAGGTAGTATCAGAGAAGGAACTGGGAGGTAGCAGAATTTGGATGGTTGGAGAGAGAAGGGTACTCTCAATGAAGAAATAGCATGAGTAAATTCTTGGGATGGGGAATGAACTTAGCAATGCGGGGGGGAGGTAGTGGTATAAGATTAGGTATTGTAAAGGGAAATATATCCCTGCAATAAAGGGTGTGTCAGGCGTAACAGGAAAAGTGGATTATGTTTACTGTGGAAGGGGAGAGCAGAGAAGCTGTTTGTGGTTTTAATGGAGGCCCGTGAGTGACAACTGAGATTTCCGAGTTCTTTCCTTTAAATAGTTAAGTATCACTGAAGAAAGGTGCCTGAGTAAAGGAAATCAGCATACAAGACTAGTTCTTTCATGTGGGAATTAAGAAGGGGAAGACAGAGTAGGCCACTGGTTGGACAATTATTGCAGTAGTCAAAGCAGGACTATCCTATTGGGAGAGATCATTACCTAGGGGAGAAAAAGGAAAGTCTCTCCCAGACTAGATCAGGAGGCTTAGAATGAGAATAAGTTACTCAGAGGACTAAAAAAATAAAAGAGGAAAGGCTTCAAGTGTGGAGAAGCTGAGACAATTATCAAGGGTATAAAAGAAAACATCTAATTTTCTTTTTCTTTTTTTTAATCTTCACCTGAGAATATTTTTCCCATTGATTTTCTGAGCGGGGGAGAAGGAGGAGGAAAGGGAGGGGAAAATGGAGAGGAGAGAGGGATAAATGGGTGGAAGAGGGGAGCCAGGAGGGGGGGGGGGGGGGAAGGAGAAGGGGATGTGACAGACTTCTCTCTCATTAATTGATTGCCTCCCTCATATGCCCCCAATCTGAACAAGAGATGGAGCCTGAAACCCAAGTATGGTTGCCCTTAATGGGGAATCGAACCCAAGGCCTTTTGGTGCTCTAACCACTGAGGACACCAGCCAGGATATAAACATTTAATTTTTTACCTCCCATGGCAGATATTTGTTACCTATCCAATATTCCCCACCCTACTTACTTCAATGTAACAATGCTGCTTAATTTCTCTCTTCCCTCCAAAGCAAGCAAGGAAAAGAAACCTAAAAACTCCTAATTCAGCTCCAAAGTAAATCCTGTTTGGTCTAAGCCTGTGGTTCTCAACCAGTACCATCTCTATGGGGAGTGTGTGTGGGGTGAAGGGGAAGTAGGGCTTTTTGTTTTTGTTTTTTGGTGTCACAATACCTCCGGTACATTACTGGCATTTAGTGGGAAGAGACCAATGATGCTAAAGGTCCAGCTTCCTGCGTAAGAACTGCCAAAAACCAGGTAAACACTAACCAATCATGGCAGTCCCATGCTCTTTGTCAGTTACCGCTTCAGGGACTAGCTAGCGACTCAGTTCTTGTAAGATATAAGGAGTGGCCTGCTATAAACGGTGGAGTGGTTTCTTCCTGCCGGTCGATACTGTCCTACTGTATGACACTCAGGACTACTACAGCCATCTCTTCCCCCAAAGCAGCTTCTTCCCAATCTCCCTATCCCCATCACTGGCCTCTCCACTTCCTTTTACCAAGTTCTGAGTCAGTTCTGACCTCTTAACCTTAATCCTAGGATGACCACTCATTCAGATTTGCTTGAGATAACAATGTGATTTTACTTCTGTTCTCCCAGAAGTAAATTAATGCTGCCCTCTTTTCACGTCCAAAAATGTTACAGATTGGATGAGTTTAGATTCTAGGGTCACTTACTTATTTCCCAATTAAATCCTGTTCACTCTGCCTCCAGAAAATACCTCTAAAACAGGGATCAGCAAACTATGGCCTGTGGGCTATTTTTACTTTTATACTTCCAAGGAAGGAAAAAAAATAAAGGGGAGATATATATATATATATATATATATATATATACACACACACACACACACACACACTCCATATTCCTGTTGGGCCCTTTATAGAGAAGCTTGCAGACCCCTGCTCTCTTGCCACCATGGGTTGATTTTCCTTACTTGTTACTGGGTTCCCACTCTTCCCCCCACTCCGCTCCTTCACACACCCATACATCTCTCTAGGGAAGTCTTGATCCTGTTGTTTGCCCTTTCATTATCTTCAGTGTCTCCTCCAAAACGCAGTAGGAGGTCAAGCCTGGTTTTCCCAGACTTTGCTCCTCTTCTCTTCTTAAAACCAGGATGAACCACCTGCTGTTTCTCTCACTCCTGCCCCACGTCCCCGCTGCTGGCCCAGGCCTCTCCCGCACCCCGTGGGTCCCTCAGGAAAACTGTGGCTCCTCCCTCCATGCACACTTAGGTGTGGGGTGTGGGTGGGTGCCTCGGCGACACAAAGGAAATTGACCAGGACCGGGGAGACTGACAGCACGTCAGCCGGATTGAGTGCGCAAGAGCCGAGGGGCCGGTCATGAGGCTTCAGAGGTGACATTTGAGGCCGTGGAACTGTAAGGACTCGAGAGACTAAAACTCTACAAGGGCCACTTCATCCTACGCACGTGTCACTTCGGGAATAACGACACCTTTAGTCTAAAAGCTGAGAGGAAATCCCACAACAGCACCCTGGACCCAAACCACCAGGGAGCGAGCGGCTGCGCGGGCCAGTGCGGAGCGCCCGTGGGTTCCGGGCGCCACACCGCCCGGGTGCGGGCTCCGCGCCCTCTGCGCGCCCGGGAGACAGGCCGGCGCGCCGCCAGCACTCCTGCCTGGGCGGCAGCTCTGTCTGCGAGCCCGCTCCCCGGCTTCCGGGCGGGCGGGCGGGCGGGCGCGGCAGCGCCCTGGGGAGACAGCGGCCCCTCACCAGTGTGTGCCAGCAGTTACAACGGTCGCGACCTCCCACAAACCACCTCAGAAAGGCGCCCCCCCCCCCGCCGGGCCCCACCTCCGCGGCCGCTTCGGAGCACGTGAAGCTCCCGGGCGGAGCGTCGGCAAACAGGCGGGCACTCGCGGGCGCCTGCTCGGGCGGGGGAAGGAAGCGTTTCCCGGGCGCACGCGCACAAAGGGAACTGGGCGGGGCGTCCCCTCTCGGAGGGCGAGCGGAGGAATGGGAAGCGCGTGGCGCTCCGGCACCTGCGCACGCAACGCGGCCTCGCCCCGCCCACGCGCGCGCGCGGCCCGCGCTACCTATGTGCTCCTGTCCGGCCCCGCCTCCTCTACTTCAGAGAGTCGGGAAGTGTGGGGCGAGGTGGGCGGGGCGTTGCACGCGAGCGCGGCCAGCAAAAAAAGGGGCGGGGAAGGAAGATCCTTTGACAACGTTACCCCGTCAACAGCCAATCGGGAGCCGGAGTTGCCCCGCCCCTTGCCCCACGTTATTGGCTGGGAGGCCGGGTGGGCGGGGCGTACCGGGGTTGGGGGAGGGCAAGGGGGCGGGGACTGAGGAGGCAGGCGCTGGCGGGCAGTGATGGCGGCGGGTGATGGGGACGTGAAGCTAGGCACCCTGGGGAGTGGCAGAGAGAGCGGCAGCGAAGGCGGCAGCGGGAGCCCGAGCGGCGCGGGAGTGGCGGCAGAAGGGGGCGGCTGGGCGGCAGCGGCGTTGGCGCTGCTGACGGGGGGCGGGGAGATGCTGCTGAACGTGGCTCTGGTGGCGCTGGTGCTGCTGGGGGCCTACCGGCTGTGGGTGCGCTGGGGGCGGCGGGGTCTGGGCGCCGGGGCCGGGGCGGGCGAGGAGAGCCCCGCAGCCGCTCTGCCGCGCATGAAGAAGCGCGACTTCAGCTTGGAGCAGCTGCGCCAGTTCGACGGGTCCCGCACCCCGCGCATCCTGCTCGCGGTCAATGGGAAAGTCTTCGATGTGACCAAAGGCAGCAAGTTCTACGGCCCCGGTAAGGAGGAGCTGGAAGGGCAGGGGAGGACCCTCCTCTGACCCTCAGGCGCTACCCGCTTTTGATGGGGAGGCCCCCCGGGCGCCGGGTGAGCTGGCCCAGCCCGGACCCAGCCTCCTCCGAGCCTGGACCTCCGCGCCTTCGCCGCCGCACCTGGGACGGCCCGCCCCGCGCACACCCCCGGCCGCGGGCACCGCCAGCTTGTCCCCTCAAGTCGGGGGCCCAGGATTGCCCCCCAGGAAGCAGCTCTCAGCTTTCATCGTGTAATCCCATCTCTTTTCTACTCGCCGCCTTTTCTTGGGCTGAATTTTTTTTCAAAACCCTCTTGATTGTCGCCAATCACGCCTGACCCCTCAAAGCTTTGCGGAGCTCTGACTCCTGGGATGGGTGAGGGCAGCAGGCAGGGGCGATTTCTAAAGGGCCTGAAATTCTAGGCCCTGAAGTTCACAGCTTTTCTCTCTCTCTCTACTCTCTTTGCGACTGATCTCCCTTTCCCCACTACTACTCTCCATAAGGCCACGTTTTAGTACACGTAGCTCCAAGTCCCAGCCCCGTAGTCTGTGAAATCTGGGCATATCAGCAACACCTCAGACTTTTTAAAAACAAACAAATAGTTTTTGTATGGAGATGCTCTCCAAGATTAACAATGTACTATGTGGGATGAGGGCAGACCAGAATGAAGATCTTAAGTTAAGACTAGCAAGGGTATTCGCCCAGAGTTTTGGGGGTGGAGCTCAAACACCCAGCAGGCATGTCAGTCTGATATGTTCTTTCTCTCTCTCTCTCTCTCTCTCTCTCTCCCTCTCTCTCTCTCTCTCTCTCTCTCTCTCTCTCTCTCTCTCTCTCTCTCTCTCTTTCTCTCTTTCTCTCCCTCTCTCCTCTTCCCCTCTCTCCCTCTCTCCCTTCTCTTTTTCTTTCTCTTTTTTGTAGCACGAAAGCAAGTATTCAAATACACGTTGATAATGACTTAATGTGTTTTCACAGAGGAGAAAAAAAAAAACACGTTAAAAAGCTATAAATTCATTATCCCTCATGCACCAGTTCTGCAAGTTGAACTTTGCTTTCAGAGAACCGTGTGTGTGGGATAGTTGGTGTAGAAACCCTTCTTTTACTATGTGGTTATAGCTTACACTTAAGATTATGCCAGTAAGCTTCAGTTGGATCCTGCTAGTGTACCATGAAATTGAGCAACATTGTACTTCCTGGCTGTGTAGTAATTAATTCTAAACTTCATAAAAAGTGACAATAAAAGTGTAGTAATGAAATTAGAGACCTAGTGAGTTCAAAAAGAGTACGTCAAGCCTTGAAGTCAAGGAGGTTGGCAAGTCTTAAAAACTAATTGGTTTCCTATTTGACTCAGTCTGTTGGTGCATGAGATTTATTGACACCTGCTAATATATACTTATGCTTTCAGTGCTTTGTGGCTGGAAAAGAAGTGTTTTGGTGTGTAGTTTGTTAATTAGAATAGAGATAAGAAATGGAAGATTTTATGTATCAAACTATTTCTTAGTTGCTTGGATTTTTGTGTATATGTCTACATTCAGCCATACTAAGTCCCAGATAACTTGACAAGTATTTGCTTTTACTTATATAAATAAGAAAAACAGCTGAAATGGTTAGTACTTTTTGTTATTTACTTAAGAGCATGTGAGACAAGAAAATAGGGCCAAAGTACAGTATTTGGATGCACAGACCAAATTAGTCCTTTTTTTTTTTAAGTCAAGATTTACACCGTATTTGTATCTAAAGTTTTTCCCCCATTGATATTAAAATGTGAGTTCAGTGCTTAGAAATTGTGTTCAGGTTTACACTTATAATATGGAGCTTACCAAACTAAAAGATCTGCCTTTGTAGCCCTTGTCTAAATTGACAGTGAAGCAACCAAAGTTTTAATGCAAATAAGCATATTTGTCCTCACACATTATGCCTTGCCACCATCTGAAAATAGCTAAGAGGGACAGGCATAGACACAGTTTGGCAGCCTCCAGCGGCAAATGTTCTGCAACAGAAATTAAAAATTAAGATAAGAGTCATAGGTGTAATGTAGATAGCCTTCCTGTGGCTTGAGCAGTGAGGGGACTCCTCAGATAACAGCCTAGAAAGTCAGCTTTATGTTAGCTTTCACCAATTCCCAGCTTAAGAATTATAGACAATTATTTTATTCTAGGTATTTATTTATCAACAACATAATAAAGACATTAGGAATATTTTTATTATTAAAAGGAACCTTAAAGAGCTGGCTCATCTTATGGGTTTGGAATATGTAAAAGATATAGCACTTTGCAAAAATTTTGTAGCCAAATTTCTATATATCATATATAAGTTCTGTTTTGGTTTAAGTTTTTATTTTCATCCTCAAATCAATTAAGCAGTTTTGTAGCTGAATAATTCAGAAGCAGTAATCCTTATCTGAGAATCTTAATAGCTTAAAAGAATGAACTAAGGGTGCCAGAAAGCCTAGTTTTTATGCCATACCTAGGCAATACCTACTTCCATTTTATAATAATGGTTTTAGAGTTAAAGAATATTTTCTTTTTTCTATGTTGAGGATACATTTTTGGTCATTTTTATTTTATTTATTTATTTTTTAAATATATTTTTATTGATTTTATACAGAGAGGAAAGGAGAGAGATAGAGAGCTAGAAACATTGATGGGAGAGAGTCATCGATCAGCTGCCTCTTGCACACCCCCTACTGGGGATATGCCCGCAACCAAGGTACGTGCCCTTGACCGGAATCGAACCCGGGACCCTTCAGTCCCCAAGCCGACGCTCTATCCATTGAGCCAAACTGGTCTCGGCCATTTTTAAAGTTCAGATTCTTTTAAAAAAATAAAATAAATAGTGACAATTTAGTGGATCACTCATGTTGGCAAACAGGTGGCATTAACTATATTTGTCAATATTAAATTTAGTAACAGTTCAAGCACTTGGCCAGCATGTGAAGAAAGTGGTCATGTGAGAAAATGAAATGTGGGAGGAGAAAGAAAACCAGATTTATTAAGCACCTACTATATCGGATCCATTAATTTGTCATCTGCACAATGTCTCAGAGAGGTTAGTAGGTGTTCCTGTCCTTCAGGAGTCTGAGGTTTCAGTATTTTGGGTAAATTTGCTAGGCTCACACAGACATGGCATTGAAATACAGACATATTTCACCACCAAGGCTATCTACACTATTTCAGGTAAACTGGTTTTGGGGATAAACTTGTTGAGAATCTATCTTACTGCTGTTTTTTTATACCCTCTCCTAGTTGCCATAAGCATTTAAAGCCTCAAAGAAACACACTTTCATGGCTTTCCATTGTACTGTCCAATATGATAGCCACAAGCCACATGTTGCTCTTAAAAATTAATTAGATTAAATGTAATTTTGAATTGAGTTCCTCTCACTAGCCACATTTCAGGTGCTCAGTAGCCACAGGGCTATTATTGAACAGTGAAATCTATAGGGTATTTCCATCTCTGAAGATATTCTCATTTTACCATTGTGAAAATAAACTCCAAGAAGTTTTGCCCACATATTTAGTAAATGGCAAAGCTAGAGATCAAATCCAGTGAACTGGCTTCACAAGCCATCCTCTCCCATTGTATCACAACATAATTTCACAGGTTTCCAGAGTCAATAGATTAGGAAGATTCAAACAGATAGTATAATTTTAAATGATTTAATATTACTGCAATGGAACTCTACTAAAAACAATGCTTTTATTTAGCATGGCAAGAGATTTTACAATTTACCTTTCTAATTGTTTATCCCACATTTCTGAAATGTAGGTATATTGCTTCTCCCTTGTTCTACGTAGGGTATTTTGATATATACCAACTCTGTATTTTCTTCAACTTAACTTTTAAATTACATTGGGGGGGGAAATAAGTCATTCATAAGAAGTACCGGATGAGATGTCTAATATTTGGGAGTTGGAGAAAGGAACACATGTGCCTTTTAAGTGGTTTTTGTGTTGTTGTTTTTTTAGCTTTATCTTCAACATGTTTACTTATAGTTTACAAAACTGCAATAGAAGCAAAAGTTATAACATACAGACCAGCCCAACCTGCCCTACTCCATCATGGATGTGTTAATTGACACCACCAGCTCACATCCCAGCTTCTTGCTTTGAAGCCAACTGGGTCTGTTTTAGGACTTAAAGTCCATTCACATCCATTATCTACCTGTAAAATAAAAGGATCAGCTTAGTTTTCTGATGGATTTTAATAATCTTCTCAAATGTATACATACTAGTTTTTTCTACAGTGCCTGCTAGATTGGCACCCTGAGTTCAACATTTGAGGGGATTGTATTTATGTTAAATACTATCCTATCTAATAAAGAGGGAATATGCTAATTGACCATCACTCCATCACAAAGGTGGATGCACCCAGAGCTGAAGCCAAGTTCCCATAAGGAACCTTAATGAGCAATCAGCAGGGACCTGAGACTGCACCCTCCCCTACCCTCATGGGGCTTGACAGGGGAACTCAGGCCACACCCCCAGCCCCAGTGCTAGGGCAGGGGACCCGAGGCTACATCCCCTGCCTGGAGGGGCTTGACAAGGATGAGACTGTCCAGGTCTGGATCTAGCCCAATGGGGGCAGGGGTCGGCCAGATTTGGGTCTCATGCAGTTTTGAGGCACATGTGGGTGGGTGGGGACTTGACTCTCTGACAGGGGAAAGGTTTTCATATACATTTTACCAATTTTCTTTTATCTCTGACACTTCTATTATAGAGAAAGGGCGAATAGCAATATTAAACTATTTCCTCTAATTATTCTTCTTTTAATTAGAGGAAATAATTGACTGACAATTCTCAAAGGGGGGGGGGGGGGAGTATGGGGGGTGCAGGAAGAGACTGGCCAAAAATTGTACACCTATGAATGAGGACAGTGTTGGGGTGGGGGGTAAGGGCAGAGGGTGAGGTGGGAACTGGGTGGAGGGGAGCTATGAGAAGAAAAAGAGAGGAACAAGTGTAATAATCTGAACAATAAAGATTTATTTAAAAAGAAAACATATAAAAAATAATAATAATGTACATGAATTTCATGCACCAGGCCACTAGTCTACATAATAAAAGAGTAACATGCTAATTGACCACACCTTAGTGACACCCACCAGCCAACCAGGGATGAGTATGCAAATTAACCCAACAAAGATGTCAGGTTAATTTGCATATGCAGGCGGGGGGGGGGCACTTGTGCCGTTGCCATGGCGATGACGCAGGCATTCCGCATCACCCCAGCCACTCAGGGGCTCTGGGTCCCTGGACTGTGTATAGATAAAAAGGCGTCTCTGGCCAGAGCAAAGGCCCATTCTTGCACAAATCTTTATTCGTGCATGGGGCCACTAGTTGCAAAGTATAAAAAGATAGCTTAAAGCATGTATGAGGGCAGAAGATGCTATTAGAGCTGGAAGAGTCAATTTAGCAACATCTGGAGGTAGTCATTCACATTCTTTTAGTAATTCTTTCAATCCATGACATAGCCCACTCCATCCTCCACCCCATGCCCATGACCGACATCATTAAATAATTGCTGTACTCTTAGAACCTGCATCCTGTCTCAAGATTTTAAATATAGGATTTCAGCTCCATTTTTAAATATTAAGAAGGAGTTGCCTGTACATTACAGTCCTACCTACTTACTAGTTCTCAGATTTGATTTCAGCCTTTATTTGATTGGTATTACCTCATCACTGTTTCTTTTTCCATTCTTTTACTTTCAGTCAACCTGTGTTATGTTTTATTTTTCACTTACAAATAACCAATAGCTGGATTTTTTTTTTCCACTGAATCTGTTATCAACATAATATCTCTTTTTTTAACACTATGTCTCTTAATAGCTTAGTTTAATCATTATTTGTGTAGTTGTTACTAGTTACTTAGATTTATTTTTGCCATTTTATTTACTTATTTCTCTTTGTCATACTTTTATTTGCCTCTTTTATGTGAATTAGGAAAAATAAACCTCTCTCTTTAAGACACTTAACTGGCATTTGACAGAATATTTCTTAATAAATATACAAAATTACATGTATACAGCCAAAACCGGTTTGGCTCAGTGGATAGAGCATCAGCCTGTGGACTGAAAGGTCCCAGGTTCGATTCCGGTCAAGGGCATGTACCGTGGTTGTGGGCACATCCCCAGTAGGGGGTATGCAGGAGGCAGCTGATTGATATTTCTAACTCTCTATCCCTATCCCTTCCTTTTTGTAAAAAATCAATAAAATATATATTTAAAAAAAAAAAAACATTACATGTATACAAATGAAGTTGTGTAGTATAAAAGCATATGCCATGCCCTGGTGTCAAAGCTCTAACTCTGATCTCTCCCCAAGCCTATTTTATTTTTTAAAAAACTGATTTCAGTGGAAGGGAAAGGAGAGAGAGAGAGAGAGAGAGAGGGGGAGGGAGGGAGGGAGGGAGGGAGGGAGGGAGGGAGGGAGGGAGGGAGGGAGAGAGAGAGAGAAAGAGAGAGAGAGAAACATCAAGGATGAGAGAGAATCTGATTGGCTGCCTTCTCCATGCCCTACACTGGGGATCGACAACTCGGGCCATGTGCCTTGACTGGGAATCGAACAGTGACCTGGTTCATATGTCAGTGCTCAACCACTGAGCCATGTTGGTCTGGCTCAGTGTTACTGATATTAGACTCTTAGTTCCACTGTATTTTTTTAAACTTCACCCCCACATTGTTTAAATTATTATTGCCTTTTATCTATAGTCAATGTAGTTATTTTCTTTATTCACTGCTGTCTATTGCATCTTATTTCTTTAGGGTTCAGTTTTCATTTTAATGGAGTACATCCTATAGTTATGTCATTGCTAGAAAAAGAAAACATTCTGTTTCTATCTTCCCTCACTCTGGAATGATAGTATAATTGTATATATTGTACCTAAAATCTTAAGTGGTGTTATGCCACTGTCTTCTGCTTCTCTTTTAGTCTACTTTTGGTTTGTTTTTCATTCCTTTAATATGTCTTTTCCCTTTGGTTGTATAGCAGGTCCTCAAATAACTATTTTGTTCAACTTTATTTTGTTATAACGTTGATGAGAAAAAACTTGTTTTTGAAGTTTGTGTATTCTTCCCATGGATTTTCTCTAGCGACTCTGGTTTCTTCTTACATCCCAAAGATGTGCATGTTAGATGAATTGGTGTGTCTTCATTGTGCTGGTCTGAGTGAATGTGGGTGTGAGCAGTCCTGTGATGAATGGGGGACATGTCTTTTCAACACTTGGGTTGAAAAGAATTCTCTTGTTTTATTCATCTTTCTTAAATTACATATAGCTCACATTTATTTCAGTGTTTAATATTACAAGTGGTTTGAGTCTTTATTTAGAATTTTGGTGATGTTTTCCTGACCAGAAATATGTCATAGGAACTTAACTCTTGCTTATGTCAGTTAACTTGTGATAAAATTGGTTTTGTTGTACATCATTTCACTTAGAGTCACAGTTTCCAAGAACCTATGGATGACATTGAGAACTTGCTATAGTTGAGACTTTTTCCCCTTTGTGTGTTTTTTTTTAAAATTGATTTTAGAGAGTCGGTAAGGGGAGAAAGAAAGAAACATTATTTTGTTGCTCCAGTTATGTATTTATTCATTGGTTGATTCTTGTGTTTTGCCCTGAGGTGGGAGGGACAGAGGGGGAGTATCAAGCCCACAATCTTGGCATAACTGGACAGGGCTCTAAGCTACTGAGCTACAACGCCTCCTGTTTTGGAGTTCTCTTTCACTAGGATTTGAACAGGCAGGAATTTATTTATTTCGGACTCTACTAAAAATCTGAAGATGTGTACCTTTCATTTGTTTTAGAAAATGTGAACCCATTTTTTTCAATTATTGCTTCTCCCATTCTCCTTAGTCCTTCCTCTGGAGCTCAGATACACATTATCTTTTCATTCTTTCCATCATGTCAGTTAATCTTTCCTTTTGACCTATCTCAATTTCTTAATAATGATAAGCAAACATACTATTATTCTTTAAACTGCTACTATTATTCTTGGGATGCCAGTTCTCACATCTGTTAAAGGTACTCACTCCTCCATGGTGTTTCTTTATGTAGTTTATAATTTTCATTGCAAATTTTCCTTCAGCAATCAGTATGTTTTTGTATCTTGGGATATTTTCTGTGATGTTCCTTGAGCCCTGGGTTGTAGAAATTTTAACTGTAGAGTAACAGTGCTACTTTTAAATATTATTTAAAAGAACCACTTTTAGGTACATATAGTAAACTTTTCAGACAATGAGTTTCTTACATTCTTTATGGTGCAG
Source organism: Pipistrellus hanaki (assembly GCF_964339955.1). NCBI lineage: Eukaryota > Metazoa > Chordata > Mammalia > Chiroptera > Vespertilionidae > Pipistrellus > Pipistrellus hanaki. The sequence continues at coordinate 38,580,520 of NC_140507.1, read as the reverse complement.
TGGTTTCTATCATCCAAAGTAATGTTTAGATTTTTGTCTATTTAAAAATTTGAATTATCTAAAAGGTACAAATGCTTTTTCTGACTCATAACCTTTAATTTCCTAAATATTTCCAATATGAATGTGGATATAATCATTATTCTGCTAATTTAAAAATCAAGGAATTTCCAGTTTTTTCTACTTGTTTACTTCTCATTAGAAAATACTTTATACAGTTAACTGGATGGGAGCTCTCTTACCATTCTGTTGTTTAGTTAAGCCAGTAATTCTGGTTTTAAAATTATTTTCTCTAAATTACCTCTGTTAGCTGAAACCGGTTTGGCTCAGTGTATAGAGCGTCGGCCTGCGGACTGAAGGGTCTCAAGTTCAATTCCAGTCATGGGCATGTACCTTGGTTGCGGGCACATCCCCAGTAGGGGGTATGCAGGAGGCAGCTGATTGATGTTTCTCTCTCATAGATGTTTCTAACTCTGTCCCTCTCCCTTCTTCTCTGTAAAAAAATCAATAAAATGTATATATTTTTAAAAATACATTACCTCTGTCATGTATGGATAACTTTCAGTCTCAGGAAATAACATATTTTGGAAATATTATTTATTAGTACGTAATTCTTAAAACAACATTTTAAATGAAAAAGTCTGCAACCTAACATAAAGAGAGAAAACTCTTGAAAGATTATTTTTTAAATAAATTTTTCAATAGCCAGACCTTACCAATTAAATGAAGTAAAGATTTCTCCTCTATTCCCCAGAAATATTGCCACTGTTAAGTGTTTGGTCTGTATTCTTCCTGGTGTTTTCCATGCATATGTAGTTTAAAGTGTGCATACATATATCGATATATTCTTTAATTCAGAGTGAATCATAATCCTATATAATAAAAGCAAATCGACTGAACAGCAGAATGACTGGTGGAATGACCGGTTGCTATGACATGCACTGACCACCAGGGGCAGACACTCATCGCAGGAGCTGCCCGCAGGCCCCAGGCCAGCCAAGGTGGGTGTCAGCAGGGGGGCCCCTAATTGCCCCACCGGTTGCCCCGTAGAGGGAGGTGACTGGCTGCGGGGGGCAGGGCCAGAGAGCAGATGGCACCAGGCTGACCAACACGGGTGCCAGGGGGTGCCTCCTGATTGCCCTGCTGGTCGCCTCTCAGATTAGTTCTGATCACCGACCAGGCCTAGGAACCCTACCCATGCACAAATTTCATGCATTGGGCCTCTAGTCCTATATAGTAACAGGCTAATATGCTAATTTGATCGAACAGCAGAATAACTTCTGGATGAAGCCAGGGCTGTGAAGGCCAAGGCAGCCAGGGCTGCAAAGGCAAACCCCTTGCACGAATTTCATGCATCAGGCCTCGTGTGTGTGTGTGTGTGTGTGTGTGTGTGTGTGTGTGTGTGTGTTTACATATGTCTACATGTTTTTCTGAATTGCATTTTTCAGTTAATATATCAGACTTCTATGTCTGTACATATAGTTACCTCATTCTCTTTGGTAGGTGTATACTATTGTACATTAAGTTAACATATTAATATTTATTTAACCAATTTCTTGATATAGAAAATTAGGTTGTTTCAGTTATATTAGTATATGTTTTAAATAACAAGCCTCTTTTTTTAATCTATACTTACAGTAGGTGTAGACTGCTTACCATAAGTGAATCTGTTTAAAGGGTCAAAAGCTAATTTCTCCTTATTTGAAATTGCAACTAATTCATTTGGAAGAAATGTATCATGTTCCTACTTCATGCCAGGCACTGTGCTAGGCATTGAGGATACAGAGATGAGTAAGATAGTTTTTGCTCTCAAAGACAAACTTTGGGAATGGCTCACTTCAACAGCATATAAATCATGCCATTCCTCCTTAAAGAGGGTGGTTCCTAATTCCTTGGACAAAATGTTAATTATTATGTGTCAATCAGAAGAACTGTTCTTTATAAAGCCACTGTTTTCCAAAAGTCATGGTAAATGAAAACCATTATTTTCTTTAATAACATTTCATAGTTTATATAGGTAATTATGAGTATATTATGGTAATTGGGTGGTATTTATTTTGAAAACGGGTCGTATTTCTGATCAGGCCATTTATTTAGCAAAGAATTGTTGAACATCACACATGGACTGGGCACTGAAGTAGTCAGTGAGGATGCAAAGATGATTCAATCTCTGTCCTCAGACTTTCAACCTATACTGGGTAGGGGGGAAAATGTTTTAGATTCACAATTACTTGAGTCTTAACATAATTCTTACCAGTGGATGTTCTGTCAATTATTTTTAGATGCCACAATTAATAACAATCAGTAAAGCATCATTTGGAAGCCAACTAGCTTCCAAACCTAATTGTTGAAATAATCTATTCTCCCCCTAGCACAGCACTGTCTTCCATCATTGAATACAAGTTTTGGGGTATATGAAATAATTGAAATTTAAGGTTTCCATTTTCAATGAAAGACTTTACTTTAGTCAACAGGCAGATTCCAAGAAATTTCCTCTCATCCTATCTAGTACCTGTGCATGTTTTGAAGTTAAGGCTGTTACCAAATATGAGTCATTATTAAGTTTCTTTTATTTGGCTTTTTCCTTTGAGACGCTTTAAAATATTGTTAGGCTATCTAAATATAATTTCTTTTTCCCCCACAGCGGGTCCATATGGAATATTTGCTGGTAGGGACGCCTCCAGAGGACTGGCGACATTTTGCCTAGATAAAGATGCACTTAAAGATGAATATGATGATCTATCAGATTTGAATGCTGTACAAATGGAAAGTGTCCGAGAATGGGAAATGCAGTTTAAAGGTACCTTCATTTCTTGGGGTTCTTTGGAAATACTCAATCTTTGGCCAAAGAAAGTGAATGCTATTTCACATTCTTTAGGAGCCCAAGGATCCCATATGTTTTCATCACTATCATTATTTGATAGAGCAAATGATTGTAAAATATGATTTATAAAATCTATATTTAAACATTGACTTGTTACAAACTATAAGTCTAACAAAAATTGTAATACCTTGAGTGGTATAAGGCTTGTTTATTAAGGCATAGTTTTAAAAAATATATAGGCTTATGTTTAAAACTGAGCTGGTTACTAATATTATAATTATTTATTCTAATTGATTATCTTACCATCCAGCTATATGGGGAAAATCTCATTTCTCCTTATACCCTCACGACATCAATTACTACCACCTATGTGACACTTTGGATCTATGTGACCTTTGGATCCTTTGGAACAGTTCTTCTAGCTTCTTGGCACTTGTACTAGTTCTACTGCATAAAGCAGTCCTATCTTATCCTCTTGGTTTGTGAGTTAATTCAATTAACATAGGTTCAAATTTCTAACCAAGAAATTACTGACTGTGTATCACCTTGGACATAGCAATGTTCTACATGAAATACCTGTTAACATAAAAACAAGTAATGTAGCCCTACCAGTTTTGCTCAGTGGGTAGAGCATCGACCTGTGGACCGAAGGGTCCCAGGTTCAATTCCAGTCAAGGACATGTAGTACATCAGGTTCCTACTGGGCCTAGGCCCAGATCAGGGCAAGTGCAGGAGGCAACCAATTGATGTGTTTCCCTCACATCGGTGTTTCTGTCTTTCCCTTAAAAAAAAAAATACGAAACCGGTTTGGCTCAATAGATAGAGCCTCCGCCTGCGGACTGAAGGGTCCCAGGTTCAATTCCAGTCAAGGGCATGTACATTGGTTGCAGGCATATCCCGGGTAAGAGATGTGCAGGAGGCAGCTGGTTGATGTCTCTCTCTAATCGATGTTTCTAGCTCTCTCTCTCTCTCTCTCTCCCTTCCTCTCTGTAAAAAATCAATAAAATATATATATTTTTTAAATAAATAAAAATATCAAAGGAAAAATATCCTCGGGTGAGAATTCAAAAAACAAGTAATGTAACAGATCTAAGAGGAGAATTTAATAGAAAAAAGAATAGTACATTTTTATTTCATCTCAGTTCTATATAAACCCTGATATACCTATAGATTTTAAATAACTTGAAAATTCCCTCATTGCCAACTTGTTTCTTTATATTTTGGGCTATTAAGATTTAAAGAACTATTCTAAGACCCATAGTACACAAAAGAGTTAGACCAGATTAAGACTACATATCTCTCTCCAGGCCTAACCCAAGAGCCTGGATAAGTAACTCCAAGATCAGTTCTGAACATACATAATATATTTTTTAAACTCTCTTAAGTGATTCTGATACAGTGTACTTGATTGTGAAGTGGTAGTATGGAGCACTCTCCTGCAAAGCACAAGTCCCAAGGTTCATAAATTCCCTAATTCTGTTTTCTTTTATTCAAGCCTTACATGAGTACAAAGACCAGCCAAGGTGAGCAGTAGGAAAATGTAGCTTATTCTATATCATTCCAGAAGAGGCAAGTGCCTTCTGTGCTGTACAATGGAATAGTGAAACATTTTATTGCTACTGATTTTCTTTTGATGTCTTTCAGAAAAATATGATTATGTAGGCAGACTGCTAAAACCAGGAGAAGAACCATCAGAATATACAGATGAAGAAGATACCAAGGATCACAATAAACAGGACTGAACTTTGTAAACAACTAAAGTCAGGGGCCTTCTTACTCCCTTTCACAGAATGTCCAGCGTCTTTGGGTTTGGTTCACCTGCTGCAAAAAACATTCAACAGATTGTGTACAAGCTAAATGAATCTCACTATGAAGTTTTGGAAACTAGACATTATTTATGCTGCCAAACTCATTTGTTACAGTTGTTTGTAATGTCTGGTTGGGGCTTCATCATCCTGAAAAGAAGACAGGAATTATTTTTTATAGAGCAAGAAAGTTACAAGGTTGCTTTTCTTATTTTTAAAAAAATCAAAGACAACCAGATATGTATTTGCTACTTAAGTATACAAATCTCAAAAACAGCAAGGGACTCCTATTTCCTTTGCTGTGCTTTTGTTTTGGTATTGAGAGAGGGAGGAGACCTGGGCAGGAGAAGGCGGGGTGCATATCAATTTGAGTCGTTAAGACCAGCAGTCTCCAACCTTTTGGACTTGGCAAACCACTGGTTGGCGACTGCTGATTTAGGCTACTGAAACATGCAAATGTGAATTCCCAAACTTTTATTTTTGGGTTTTGTCAGGGAAAAGGGAAAAAACAAACAAAACTTCATTCTAAGAAATCTTTGCATATTAGGAGACAGGATTTCAAGTGGATTTAAGTTAAAGAACTCGAACAGTAAGATCATTTGAAACTAGTTTTCATCCCTTCCCTTCACCTAGATCAAATCAATATTACTTGTGCCTTATTTCACTTACATAGACTTGAATTATTTTTAGGGAAAGCCCCTATGTGAATTCAGAAGTCACTACAAGCAGCATTGAGACCGAAGTTGGAATCTTCTGTTGACCGCAAAACCTTGTCATTCTGTATATATAGAATGTAAAAGGAATATTCAGTGTTACTGCCATATATGTTAATATACACAAACTTAATTAGCATTTTAATGGCCAAATGCATTCCCCCATGCTTTTTTCAAAAAAAGAAAAGAAAAGAAAAGAAAACCAAATCAACAACTCTATCCCCCAACAGCTCCCTAATTTTAGGACTCTGACCCTCATAGCTCACTAGTGTGAGTCCATGGGGCTGTAGTATGGATGTTGTATGGGTGTGTCTTAATGTGTGAGAGCGCCTTGGGAGGGACTCTGCAGATATGTAAATACCAGTACTGTTTTAATAAAGCATGTAAAATAAACCAAAATAAGCTTGAGTTGGACTTTATATACTAACTAAGCCAGTGCATAATGTGGTAGTCAAGATTGTGCATTTGATTCAAGATGAGGAAAAGTCTTGGAAATGAAAAAGCAAAGACTGGTTAACCAAGTTGTACACATTGTACCACATTCACTATAACTTTAGGAAGAAATTCCACTTTGTGGAACACTCTCAAGAAATCTGAGATTATTCAGGTAAGAATTGATTTGATATATAAAAAAATGTACATATTCTTACTTTATATTTTGATGCCAACTAATACTAGAAGTAACAGCACTCCAGGTGGTTGTTATTGGACACAAAACAATGAGGGTATTATAGCAATAGGTATTATAACAATAGGTATTAAATGCTTCTCTTGTTAGTTTGAAAAAGCTCTTATATGTCAGATATGTGATTTCATCATGACTATTTGGTTCTTGGTTAGGGATAAATTACACCAAAAAAGACAAATTTCATAAGTCGTGAGTTAAAGAAAAGTCTTCTATTGCATTATGAGTATGATAAATGCTCTCAAGTCATCAAAGAAAGGGGAACTTTAATTGCAATAATAAGCGAACGTATGTAAAATACAGCAGGTCCTCGAATAACATTGTTTTCATTATGAGGTTGAGGAGATGCTGTAGAAACTTAAGTGTTGTTTATATCAATTAGCCTATGGTAAAACTGGTTTCATTATATGTCATTTAAAGTTGCAGAACCTATCAATGATGTTAAGTGAGGGTTTAATGTACTACATTCTATCATATTTAGTCTTGGAATGTTTTGTAGAAAATGATGGACTTCAGCCAAATCTTAGCTGAAGACTGGTTGTAAAGATGAAGAATGCTAGTAAATGCTTTGTGTGTTTTTATGTAAAATATTTTCTAAACAGATTTGTTAAAGTATTTGTCTTCTGTATTAATATATAATATGAATATATATATGAATACACATATTCATATATATGTGAATCATTTGAGCCTAAAGTTCAGAAATATACACTTGTGAATACAGAAACACTAAATATTCATGCAGTGGAAATTATATAGTATGTTAAGAAAAATGAGTAATTTTGTGTTTTGGACTCAAAATAAACCATGTTCTACAGACAATTCCTCATTTTCAGTTGAGTGTTTCTCATTTTCAGGCAGTGTGTTGAGCAGGTGTTCAATATGGGGAAAGGAGCTGTGATGGTATTGGTACTGTTGTTTTCCCCTTAGCCACTATTTCCCTAACTTGCCTGATTATTAGAACAACTTGGGATGCTAAAAATACAAAACCTTGGATTCCAATCCAAACCTACACCCACTGGGCTAGAATCGAAAGAGAACAGGTCTCAGACTCTTATTTTAAAGTACTGAGGCAATTCTTATAATCAGGCATGTTTGAGAAATATCACACTGATCTTTTCAAATTATATTGTCCATCTTTGACAACCACTTAAAAGAGAAATTGAGCTTTTTCTTGGATAATTTGGGTTTGATTCCCTGTATTTCACTTTGTATCACTTCTAAAACTTCCTGAGTTAAAAGTCAGTTTCACATAAAAACCTGTATGATTGAAAATTAACTTTTGCTCAGGTTTTTATATTTTGATAGCAGCTCCAAGTCTGCATGTTTCTCAGGTGAAATCTATACGTGTGTACTGGTCAATTTCTCTCTACAAGGAAATAAACCCATTCAGATACAGGCAGATTTTTAAAACCTTGTGTGGAGTTGAGGTTATGTTTTCCTCATAGTAATTCTAGATGCTTTTAAGTTGCTTTGAGCATAGTAGAAATAAGTCTATTACAGTGATAGATCTTTTTTTCTCCAGTGAATTAAAAGCAAAAGCTCATCGATAGCTTTTGTGTAGGTTTCATAAAGGTCAGTTATCAATTTGGTAGGTGATATTAATCACACAGATTATGATATATTTGTTGTGGCAAGAGAGTTCAATTAAAGACCACCCAACCTTTCTTTACTGTTTTCAGAGAAGGCTCATCCTCAGGCAGTGTCAGAAAAGCCTGTGTCTCCTCAACACACTCCTGTGTCAGACAAGGAGAACCTGCGCTTTGCATTTGTTCTACCATCACCTGTGACTGAGCACATTGGGTTGCCTGTGATTACTCCATTCAAGAGAGTACTTCAAGTGCTGTGAATACTGTTTTAATCCCAAGAGGTTTTTCTGCCTTGCTGTGTCTGCATAGGACCCTATTATACCAAATCATGAAGTTCAATGTAAGAAGACTGATAAATGCATATTTCTTTTGAAGGCATGATTTTAATGGCTACTAGTACATGATATTGTTCCCAAATACAATTTTGAATGAAAATGTAGGAAATTCTGCCTCCCAATATGGAAGATCTTTGTGCTCTCGGTACATTATATGAATTAACATGTTTCCAGCCTTCAATATCTGTTTCTTTGAATTTGTTACCAAATGCTTGCCATTGTTATGTATTTTAGATTTTTATGGTAGCCACAGACCACTTATGAATAAATTAAAGGAAGTTTGTTGCTTAAAAAAAAAAAAATGTAGGAAATTCCATATAGGGTATAGTGTCAATTTAGCTTAAAGAAAATTGAGGGAAAGGAAAGTTTAAAAACTAAAATAACTGCTTTTGCCTAGTTATAAAAGTAATATGTTCAGAATACAGAAAAGGATTAATAACCCAAAAATCAAGAGTTAAGCAAAGTTAACCTTTTCCTACATCTTTCTCCATCCCTTTTTATGTATACAGGATCATACTCTACTCGCCAAGACTTCAGACTTGAGCCATCCATCCAGTCATGCTCCTGCTCTTGATATTCTGTCAAAGAGCTACAGGTAGGCCTTCCTACCTCCCTTCTTGTCTTATCAAATTCCAGCCCCTGTTGGTGTTTAAATTTGACCTCGTTTCCCTGCCCACTTACCTGCTCCAGCATCCCACTGCAGTCCCACTCCCACTCTTATTGGGGCCCATCAAGGCCAACAGTGCCTCCTCTGCTGCCTGCTGCCAGATCCACATCGCCAACACCTGCTGTGTTTTGTATCGCCCGACCCCCCCCCCCCCCTCACCCCCGTGGTCGGCGCATGTCATAGCAAGCAGTCAGACTCCCAGTCAAGGGGACAATTTGCATATTAGGCTTTAATTATATAGGAGAATAATTATTCCTTGGGCAAAGAATTTTTCAGCAACCTAAAATTTTAGCCCACATTTTATGCTGTGAAATAACTATCTTTTTAAAATTAAACCATGTCAAGGAATTTAAACAGTTTTTGTGCTATAAAAAAAATTGGAGCCTTAGCCATTTTGGCTCGGTAGATATACCATAGGCCTGCAGACCGAAGGGTCCTGGGTTCAAATCCAGTCAAAGGCACATGCCCAGTTATGGGCTCAATCCCCAGTGTGGGGCATACAGGAGGCAACCAATCAGTGATTCTCATCATTGGTGTTTCTCTCTCCCTCTCCTTTGTCTCTAAAATCAATCAAAATATGTTTTTTAAAGAATAAAGTTGGAAAACCAGTGGACTAAATGATCTCTAGTTCCCTGTCAGTTAATGAATATAATTCAAAGGTAGAACTGTGCTATCTTATAAATATCTAGCCATGTTGTATGACTGCAAAGCACAGATTTGTCTACCTGACATCTGACTAGAGTGCAACCCAGACCTGAGTGACTAGCTAGTTAGAAGTGTTTTGCAGCAACTACAGCTTACAGGCTCTCTGGGGTAATGAAAAGAAAAATGGAGAAAAGGAAAGGACTCCCAATTATTTTCTTCATAACTAAAAGCACTCATCAATGCCTTTGAAATCCTACCCAGGGAGTCCTTTGCTCTTCTCTGAAATGTCCTCCCACTACCGCATTAGAGCACACTGCAGCTCCTAGTCTCTTTCAATTATCATTTAGAAAAAGACAAGTTGAAGTGAGAAGCAAGTTTAAGTTTGATCTTGCCAAAGACAAACTGCAGTGTAATCAAAGTATAATGAAGACAGTCCAGCCTACTACATTTGCCTGAGAAGCAATGCCTTACTTTGCCTTTACAACTGTGCTAAAAGAGAAAAGCAAGATAAGAGTAATACGTAGCCTTTTATGTGAGAAATATAACAACAAACTGTTAATTCTTTCTGTGTTTCAGCTGTGTCTGTAGAGGAAAGAGTTTAAACTTCGAAGGGGGTGTGCTGTGTTTTTTTGGTGACCTCAAGCAAGTGTCTGAGCCTCCTTTTCCTCACTTGTTAAAAGGGACTAAGTATCTGCGTCACAGGTGAGAACAAGATAAAGGCCATCAACTCCATAGCATATACTACATATTCCCTTCATCTACTTGACAGGTAGAAAGACATTCAAGTATCTTTTCAGGTGGCATACAATTTTCTAATTTAAAATAACAATTGAAATAACTTTTTGTTAAATTGATAGTCCTAAATCTGAAAAATGTTTCCCACAGTCGATCAGGAACAAAGTATTGATTTATTTAGGGATAGCGTCAATGCAATATTAAAGTTCAGCTATAATGTCAGGAGTCATAGGTCACATTTGTTAATATTCTCACATGCCAAACTCTATTTAGAATCTGGACTCCCATCAGGTGGAGGTTATCCTGAAATCATTTGCATAATATAATCGCTGGATGAGATGTGAAAGATGGAATAGTATGACTATATTAAATTGAAAACGCCTCATTACTGAGCACCTTCATTTCAGAACAGTAAACACATTGTGCATACGTTAACTCTAGGAGCAAAATTGAAAATGCTACATTGCAGCAAAGAATTCAGTGCCATTTAGCTTCAAAGATGTGTCTACATTGTTTTAGTTAACCTTATTTCAACTGCCATAAAATAATTCGGAATCATCTCATAACCCAACTTGTATTAAGCAAAACTAATGATTAGGGTGCTCACTCTCCTGGCAATGGGATTACACACAGGCCTGTGCCTTTTCCTCTCCCTTCTACCTCCCTACCCCAGGCATATTAACCTTGGCTTCCTCATCCCCAAGCTCCAAGGGCCCTTCCTTTAGCTCTATAACTTGTTTCCTAAGCCCATTTCTTTTAGGAATTACTTCTTCCTCTGTGATTACCAAATAAATGTTCTCTTACAAAACAAACAAAAATCCCAACTAATGATTAGAATAGCTAAATATATTGCAAATGTACTATTCAAAGACTTTCCTCACATGACTGAGTCTCTTAAGGCAAATTAAAACTGCAATCATCCTAAATGTAAAAATCTTACATATTTAACATATTATTGAGCAGTCAGAACTTAGTTCAAATTGGAATTTACTATGGCTAACTACATGTCATCTTGGCTACTCCATAATGCCCAGTTGTTAGGTTAAACACTAGTCTAGATATATGTAATTAACATTTACAATCAGTGAAACTATCCTTCATAATGTGGGTGGGTTTCATCCAATCAGTTAAAGACCTTAGGAGCAAAGAGTGAGGTTTCCCAAAAAAGAAGCAATTCTGCCTCAAGACTGCAACAGAGAACTCCTGCCTGAGTTTTCAGCCTGCTGACCTGCCCTGTAGATTGGACTCAAGGCTGTACATCAACTCTTACCTGGATTTCCAGCTGGATTGGCCTATAAATGTCAGACTTACCAGCCTCCACAATTGTGTGAGCAATTCCTTAAAATATTTTCTCATCTATCGGTCTATGTCTCTGGTGAACCCTAATATAGTACTATTTTGTAATTGTTGGCACATAAGATATTTTTAAAGTTTTAGTTCATTTTCATAATTAAATGACAAGTCTTTCTTTATTTAATACTTAATACTTCATCTCATATGCAATCTCTAAACTCTGAAAGGCATTTCAGCCATGAAGTGTAATACTTCTATAAATATATCTCCCATTGTTTCAGATAAAAATCTGAGATAACTTTTCATCTCCTCTCTGAAATAAGATTTCATCAGAATTCATGAGACTGCCCAAGTGGAAAGATGAACACAGTCCTTTTTTTTTTTTTTTTTTTTTTTTTTAATTTGATTAATTTTTTACAGAGAGGAAGGGAGAGAGATAGAGAGCTAGAAACGTCAATGAGAGAGAAACATCGACCAGCTGCCTCTTGCACACCCCCTACCGGGGATGTGCCCGCAACCAATGTACATGCCCTTGACCGGAATCAAACCTGGGACCTTTCAGTCCCCAGACTGACGCTCTACCACTGAGCCAAACCGGTTTTGGCCACAGTCCTGCTCTTAATGATGCTAAGGTCAGTGTAAAAAGTAGAAGAGCATAATGTGTAGTTTTATTCAAAATACTTAAATTGACCCCAACATTGATCTTTTTATATATATATATATATATATATATATATATATATATATATATATATACATATATATATATATACATATATATATGTATGTATATATATATTGGGTTGGCAGCTAAGTAATTGCGGATTTTTTAAAGAAAATCAAAGACAATTTTTTCATGGAACTAAATAACTTTATTCTTTAATGTATTGCCCATTTTGATCAATGACCTTTTGCCATCTTTCAGGCAGCATCATAATCCCACGTTCAAAAAACTTCTGTTTTTTATTAGCAAAAAACTGAATCAGGTACGATTTGACATCATCATCATTATTGAAATTTTTACCATTCAAGGAGTTTTGTAAAGATCGAAACAAAAAGTAATCAGATGGTGCAAGGTCAGGACTATATGGTGGATGTGGCAAAACATCCCAACCAAGCTCCATTAATTTTTGCCGAGTGACCAAAGATGTGTGTGGCCTTGCATTGTCATGATGGAATACAACACCTTTTCGATTTGTCAATTCGGGCCGCTTTTCTTCAACTGCATTGTTTAATTTCGTTAGTTGTTCAATGTAGACATCAGAATTGATCGTTCGGTTGGGTGGTAAGAGTTCAAAGTAGACAATTCCTTTGTAATCCCACCAAACTGATAACAAAACCTTCTTTTGATGAATATCAGCTTTTGATGTTGTTTGAGTTGGTTCACCTGGCCTGCTCCACGATCTTTTCCGCTTGATATTGTTGTAAACAACCCATTTTTCATCGCCAGTTATCAGTCGTTTTAAAAATGGATCATTTTCATTACGTTTCTTTAGCAAATCGCAGCTGCTAATGCGTTGCGTTAACTGTGATTCTTTCAGTTCGTGAGGAACCCATGTATCGAGTTTTTGAACATAGCCAAGTTGTTTTAAGTGATTTTCAATGCATGTATGTGATACATGAAGCTTCTCTGCAATCTCACGTGTTGTACTGTGACAGTCCGAATTGATTATTGCTTTGATTAGGGCGTCATCAACTTCAACTGGACGACCAGAGCGTCTTTCATCTTTGAGTGAAAAATCACCAGAACGAAATTTGGCAAACCAATTTTGACACTGCCGTTCTTTTAAGGCTTCGTCACCATAAACAGCACATAACTTTTTATGAGCTTGTGATGCGTTTTTCCCTTGCGGAAATAAAAAAGCAAAATATGACGAAAATGTTCCTTTTGATTTTCCATTTTTCAACGAACGCCAAACAAAAACTACAAAACAGATCAAAAAACTTTTTTTACTGATTAACAGCTGAATAGCCAACTATCAAATACAAAATGTGTTTTACATTTGTACTACGTCTGCAAACCTAAAAATTCAACTGAAGCCATATATGTGTGAAACCCGCAATTACTTAGTTGCCGACCCAATATATATATTATTGATTATTTACAGAGAGGAAGAGAGAGGGATAGAGAGTTAGAAACATCGATGAGAGAATCATCGATCAGCTGCCTCTTGCACACCCTTCATTGGGGATGTGCCTGCAACCAAGGTACATGCCCTTGACCGAATTGAACCTGGGACCTTTCAGTCCACAGGCCGATGCTCTATCCACTGAGCCAAACCAGTTTTGGCCCAAAATTGATCTTTAAAATAATTTTTAAATTATAAAAGAAATAACAAAATCACTCTCTTTGTGGGGGAAAACCCTAAAATATTGCAGCTAATGTATTACTGAATTAATGCTGCCCAACAACAACCATGGTTTTGTTTAGTGTATCCTCCTGACCTTTTTTCTAGGTGTGATATATTCATATAGCAATACCTGTGGAAACAGTGCAAAGCTTGGGTTCCAGAATCTGTAGACAGACTTCCTAGGTTTAAATCCTATCTGTGTGACTTTAGGCAAGAGACTCACTTCTCCATGCCCCAGTTCTTGAATTTTTAAGAAATTCTAATAGTGCCCAATCCATTGAGTTTTTTTGAGGATCAAATAGGTTCATTTCTGCAAAGCACTTAAAACAGTGTCTGGCAAGTCATAAACCCTATAAAAGATTAGTTATTATCATAAAATCTACCTTTTAAAAATTACTTCATCTCATTTTCCATACAATGATTTCAAGCAGTTCCTTACTACTTAGAATATTTACATTTACCTGGAATAGTTTATTCCTTTTTTATGAGTCGTCAAACTAAAGTACTATGGTTGGGGGGGTGGGGAGCAGGGGAGGGCGGAGTGCTTGATAAACAAAAAAGCAGGTATATATTTGCACAGTTGTCTTTGGATACCAGTGAGTTGCTGCTTCACTGCCTTGAGTGACAAAGGAGACAAATGATTGGTCCAGTTGAAGATGTTTACACTGCAGATCTGCTTCCTTTTGAAGTCCCCTTTCCAGTGCATGTTCTTTTATAAACCCAAAAGGATTAGGATTGCTGCCCAGAGGACAAGGTGAAAGGGCAATGTGCTTCTCTGATCTTCCTGGCATTACCTCAGGCTGCTCTTGGAATGGGGCCTGGCAAGAAGCAGACATTCAGCAAATGTTTTCTGATTAAATAAGTAAATGAATAAAACCTCTATTTTTTTTCATGTGGGGGTTGGGGGAATTTGACTTTTTAAAACGTGGGGGAAGGATTTCTGTATTATCACTATCAATTTCTATGTCTCTGTTCCCTCCCTTTCTTGGATCCTCCCCCTGTTGCATGAGCTTTTAGGAATAGAAGTTGAATCATTATGTATATAGCTCTATAAAGTATCTGGTCATAAATATGAATGAATAATGAACATTTCTAAATTAGGTTTGTCCTAAACCAACACTTTCTCCTTAGGTTAACTCGAAACACAAGCCCCCGAGAGTTCTCTGAAGACATATGATCTCAGATTCCTCCGGGACAAAACCACCCTTTTGAGGCTGAGTCAGTACTAGTCTGCTTACTAACCTTGTAGGAACTGGAGACCAAGGCAGATGTGCCTGGGGCATTTGGGCACTTTTCCATCCGCCAAGCTAGGAAGTACTTAACCAGATGGTCTTTGAGCTGATGCAATTGTGTTCCAGAGGTTATAAGAGAAAAAGTTGATGGCAATCGTATCTGAAAGAGCTAGTGCCTTGTTTCTGTTTATGTGGGAAGGGTTTTCACAACAATCCGCCTTCTCAAGAAGTGTACACACAGTTTGCCTGACCAGGCCCCAGTGGGAGACAGAGCATGAGCTCTGGTCAAGCAGAAAACACGTTTGCACTCGGAGAATAACCACCATCAACACATTAGTCAGGGTGCTCAGAAAACAACAAACATACCATGCCTTACAAGAAAGGAGGAGGAACCCTGGGTCCTCGTGAGAGTTCATATGGATCCCAAGACTAAATGAAATGAATCTTGTCTTCATCTAAATGCAGTTAGTAAAGGGACAGGGTGGAACATTCCAGCAGACCCAGCAAGGTTACTGAACTTTTCAGTTTTACAAAGGGTACTATAAATGCATCGACTAAGTAGGGACAGAAGTTAAAACATGCTACTTACTATCAAATGATTGCTTCCTCTATTTCCGATTCCTTGCAGCGCTCACATTTGTTTAACTCAATTGGCAGAAAGGAAGTCAGCAGCAGATTATGGGACCCAAATCCATCCCTTCCACTAGATCTGAGTTCCCAGAGAATCCTGGGGAAGACAGGGATGATCTGGTTAGGGCAGAGTGATGCAACTCCAAGAGAAAGGAGGGGCTAGGAGAGCATTTTTTAAAATAAATTATTTTCCTGCTTTCATTCCTAAGAGCATAGAGTTTTACTTTCCTGGTGAGATCACAAAAACAAAGTGTGTTAACTCCAAACTCTTAGGCATTGACTCTTCAGGGAAGGTTACAAACTATAACTCTACCCTGCCCCATTTCGTTTTGCATGAGGCATTTAAAACGGCATTCAAAATGCTCCTCCAACTGGCGCTTTCTTTCTGAGCATGGACTTCACAATCATCATGTCTTTCCTTGCAGTTAAGTTTCGCAGATGCCTTATCGTGCTAAAATCGTGTACCCTTAACTTCATGTAAAGGGATAATTTCACAAGTCTTAACCCATTTAGGACTTATATAAATAATTGCCCTAAGTCAGTGGTCAGCAAACTTCGGCTCGAGAGCTACATGCGGCTCTTTGGCCCGTTGAATGTGGCTCTTCCACAAAATACCATGGCCTGGGCAAGTCAATTTTGAAGAATTGGCATTAGAAGAAGTTTAAGTTTAAAAAATTTGGCTCTCAAAAGACATTTCAATTGTTGTACTGTTGATATTTGGCTCTGTTGACTAATGAGTTTGCCTACCACGGCCCTAGGTTATTCAAAAGTCAGACTCTGTAGATGTCTCCTCATACAAAGCAGGGCCTAAGTTGATGGGACTCTAAAACTGAGTTTCTTACCTGGTCATCGATGGGGATTTTGAAGCAGCCAAGAAATACGGAATTGAAAAGGTCAGGCAGATACCCTCTCTGGAAGCCCTCAGCCCATCTGTAACATCCTTCACAAGGATGGACATGAAACCTTTCAACACAGTCCCTTTGCAACCATACAGAGCAGGTACATATTCAAACATACTCAAGATTACATATATGGCTTTTCCCTTTCCTTGTTACCCAACTTGATCTCTATTTTGACTTTGTATTTCCCTTTGCGATGGATGTTAAAATGGGCCTAAATTCTTTGTAGCTCTTTAGATCAACAGGTGAAATATTTTTCCACCTCTTGAATCTAGATTAACCCTGTGACTTGCTTTGACCAACAGAATATACTGAGCCCAGCCTCAAAAGGCCTCACAACTTTTGTTATTAATACTCTTTGAAAGCATCCACATTGTGTGAGGAAGACGGGGGTGAAAGGCTTGTAGAGAGAGAGGCCCAGCCATCCCGTCTGAGGCACCAAGCATGTGAGCAAAGCCATCTTAGATGATCCACCCCAGGCAATCCCCAGATAGCTGCAGCTGCATGTGCGACCCCAGCCCACTGCCAACCCACAGAAACTATAAGCAAGTGAAAGGTGGTCATAGTGTATGGTAGTGCTATAAAGGATGGGAGGAAACCCTGTTAGGATACTATATATTTGCTAATAGCACTTCATAAGGAGACTAGAATCCGGGTTCTAGTTCCAGCTATGCAGTGATCCTTAACAAGGAGCTTATTTTCATTGATCCATAAAAAGAAGACTATCCCCCTGCCCTGCAAACCTCCCAGGGATCTACTGTGACTCAAATGGCATAGTGTGTGGCAGTCCTCGGGATGCAGTGAGGCACTCTAACATGGGAACAGTTATCACCCACGTGACCTCATCCGGTCACTGTTAAGTAGGGTTTTCCCGTCAATAAAAGTTCAAAGTCCCAAGGTCATCAGTAAAGGTTGTCTAGTCTTAGTTGAATGCTTTTTTAACCCATCACATTTCATGTCAACACCAAGAGGAAGTTAGGCTCTGCAGTGACTGCTTCAGTCCGTCCATTTCATACAGGCTAGTGTGAGGGCCCTGTCCGAAATGGGCAGGGCATCTGGGGAAAATATCTCCTAAACCTGAAAGAAAATACACTATTGCTTATTCATTTACCAGATTGCCTTTGGCTGTGTAAGGTTCGAGGCGCAGGAAACGGGAGTGGGGGACTGAGATATATTAAGAGAGGAACTTTATGCCGCACTAACGAGTGAGAATCATTACGGAGGAAGGTAGAAAAACCAGGATTAGAGGAGGACCCAGCCCGGCTGCCCAGACTGGGGAGACGGCGACACGTGCAGCAGGGGACATGCGGTTTGAGGGGAGGAACAGAAAGGGGTGGGCCCAGGGCACTCTGCAGGCGCTGATTGGTGGTTCAGTGTCTTGGGGATGTCCCAGCGGCAGACGCAGGTTACGTCATACCCCGCCCACCAGATGGGAGAAGGGAGGATCTAACAGGCTGGTGAAACAGCCAGGGCTAGTCACAACAGGGGTCCTTTTTTAAAAAACAAAAAAACAAAAGCAAAAACAGCAAAAGCCCTCCCCATTAGCTGTTGGTTTCACTTTAGAAGTGATTGCCAGGACTCAGGCAGCAAGTTGTTTGGGGGCCTTCCTGATAAGATTTACACGCAATCCACAGAAGGAAGAGAGAAACCTCATCTTTGCATGTTAATTATGGAGGACAGATGGCTCTGTGATTATTCAGCCATATGTAGGTCAAGACTAAATGAATTAATAAGCAACTTAATTCTCAGCTGCCTCTAAGAGCTTATGGGGCATCTATGAACAAACAATTGTCATAGTATCCTGGGAAACAAGAGATGAGAGCTGGAGAGAGATTAAATTTCCTCACTGCACACTTAGTTCCACAGCCTGGGAAGGAACATCTCCATCTCTGCCACACACTGTCTTCTATATTGTATTTGGGATGTTAAAATGAGTCAGCCTGGCCAGTGTGGCTCAATGGTTGAGTGTCGACTGATGAATCAGGTCACAAATTGATTCCTGGTCAGGATCAGTGCAGGAGGCAGCCGATCAATGATTCTCATCGTTGGTGTTTCTCTCTCTCCCTCTCTAAAATAAATAAAAACATTTTTCTAAAAAATGAATCAAAAGTTATCTTTGTTTCCTGCATATAAACTGTATAACTGCAACTCATAGGGTCTCTCTCACTTTTTAAGTTAATCTTTCCTTAATTGATCATGTTAGAGCTGAAAGCAGAGGGAACAAAGCCTCCAGCCATAAGGAGAAATGTAACAAGACAGGTAACACATGCTGTGGACCAGAGAAGGGGTTGGGCAACAAGTTCTGAAAGGACTCCCAGCAGTAAGGGTTGCCCAAGGCAGAGCTTGAGCTAGATCTGAAAAGGCAAATAGCAACAATTAAAGGGAGAAGAGAACCAGGAAAACCACAAGCAAAAGGCAGTAGCAAGCTGTGCAAGACAAGCAAGGGATGGGAATCCAGCCAGTATGACCAGATGACGGCAAGAAATTAGGAGACCAGTCAGTACAGGTGGTTAGCAGCAAGACAGCCTGGACAGCTGCAATACTGTAAGGTTACAGGAGAAACCAGTCTTTCCTCTTCCCAGCATTCCTGCCAGAGACCAAAGAACAGAAACTAAAAGCCCTCCAGGAGTTTGTACTGTGCGAGGAAGGCAGCTTCCTCCCTCCTCTCTGCTCCGTCCACACTTCCGGTGCCAGTTACTGGCCCTTGCCAGTTTCCCTCTGCCCCTAACCAGGCTGATCTCTCTGTAGACCTGATTGGTTTTCCCTTTTCATCTCTTCCTCTTCTATGGCGAGCCATTTGTAACTAACGAGAGGCCTACATTTGTCCAGCTATCTCTGGGTGAGCAAGTTTAATTTTCTGAGCAAATGGTGAGCGATACAGCCAGTAGTCAGATCCAGCGCTACTGGTATTAACACGCATTTTGCCCTTTCTGATTCCTGGGTAGTTGTGAGCTGGTCTGGAGCACTGAAGGGAAAGAAAGAAGTTTAACTTCTCATCTCCTGCTTGAAAACCAAACACTAAGCTGCTATGATTTATCTTTATAGCAAAACCAAAGGGATGTTAAGATAAATCAATGGGAGCCAAAACCGGTTTGGCTCAGTGGTAGAGCGTCGGTCTGCGGACTGAAGGGTCCCAGGTTCGATTCCGGTCAGGGGCATGTACGTTAGTTGCGGGCACATCCCCCCGGGAGGGGGTGTGCAGGAGGCAGCTGGTTGATGTTTCTCTCTCATCAACATTTCTAGCTCTCTGTCTCTCTCCCTTCCTCTCTGTAAAAAAATGAATAAAATATATTTTTAAAAAGATAAATCAATGGGAATACATCTTCATTTCTCAGTCTTGTGAAGTAGTTTAGGAACTTTTTTTTAAAAAAATAAGTCTTTTAAAATATATACTATAGCACAAAATTCAAAAGGAATAGGGCAAAAAGTCTTCCTCACACTTAACCCTCCAGTTACCCAGTACTCCCCATGGGCAACATTATCACTTTCTTATTTATCCTCCTGGGTTATTTTATTCATATACAAGCAGATATGTGTATTTTTTAACCAAAAAGGTAGAATCCTATGCTGTGTTGCTTGCATTTTTCCTTTAATATAACTTGGGAGATTATTCCTTAAAGAATATCCCATTATTCCATATCAACTGTTAAGTTGCCACATTTGATAGAATCCCATTTTATGGTCATACTCTTAACATCAGTCTCTTATGGATAGTCAAGTTGTTCCTAATCACAGGTTATTAAAAAATGCTTTCATGACTATGCATTTGCACACATGTACAGACTATATTGGTAGGGTTTATTGATCCATAAAATGATCCATATATTGATCCATATGTGATCATCTTATTCATTTATGAGATTGCCTTTGGCTGTGTAAGGTTCCAGGAGCAGGAAATGGGAGTCGGGACCAAGGTATATTAAAGGAGGAAGTTTATTCTGCACCTACTTAATTCCTGGAAATGGAATTGTTAGGTCAGATGGTAAGTGCCCTTCAATTTTTGAAAGCTATTTCTAAATTTTCAGTCATATAACTTTTGTACCAATTTATACTCCCAAGAACAATGGCTAACACTTTTCAAAGTATTGTTCTCTTGTGACTCTCCAATCCCTTTCTAAATGCAAGGACTCTAGTAGTAAATCTAAATTTTAAGGTAGCCAATCCTACCTAATAAATATGCAAGTTGACTCTTAACTCCCATGACAAAGATGGCGGCACCCACAGCCAATAAGGGAATATGCAAACTGGCATGACAAGGTGAGAGGTGGAAGGCGGCTTGGGGCCGGAGTGAAGGTGGTGCCGGCAGCCAGGGGAAGGAAGGCCTATTCTTGCATGAATCTTTGTGCATCGGGCCTCTAGTGAATATAAAGGTCAGGTGACACCAGGTAGTTTCAAGTGTATGTGCCCTGTTTACCAGGCATGACTTTTGCAACCCCACAGCCCTCCCCGCTTCTGCTGCAGGCATGGCCACTACTATTCATCTGCTGGCTCAGTAGGTCCACACTGTAAGCAGAAATATTATGAGGTAAAGAAACTGCCACACTCAATGTGTTGAATTCTCTTAGAGCATTAAAAGAATTATAAGGGAAACAAACACAGGTGGCGGCTGACCTAGTTAACTCTGATATCACTTTGGAGCTACTTAAAATAAAAGTCCCGTGGAACACAAGGAAGGACATTCATAAAGTCAATGCTGTTTATGGTGCATATAAAATCATTACCCTAACATAAAAGCAATTTTTTTAGTAACTTTGAAATCTGACAGCTATTTTAATTGCATGGTTGACTAGAATCAATATAAGTTAAAGCATATCCATGCTTCCTTCTTGTTCCTTTACATATTGGACTTGCCATCCTTCAGTATTCTCCCAAATAAAGTCCTTTTCCACCATGTAACAGAGCTTCTTACTTTGGTTCATGCCTCATGTTCTAAAATTATCCCTTCTCCCCAAATAAAGTTCTTTATTATTCTTTTTTATTGATTTCAGAAGGGGAGAGACAGAAACATCAGTGATGAGAGAGAATCATTGATCTCCTGCATGCCCCAAACTGGGGACAGAGCCCACAACTTGGGCATGTGCCCTTGACTGGAATCAAATCATATCCTGCATAGGGACTGGATATTTATGATGTGGCAAATGTAATAGATTGCCGTGATGCTGGGTAAACATGAGTAAAATTGTTAACTGAATAAACAAAGGGAAAGAACTACAAGTGAGACATTACCATAGTTCAGATTCATGAACTGGTGAGTGCTTACTGCACGCAGACATCATGTTAAATGCTTTACATATAATCTTTAGAATACTATTAGGTAAGCACATTTTGTAGATGAAGGACAGTAACTTAGTGAGGGGAGCCAGGATTCAATTCATGTTTCTAACAAGTTTGGAACAATAAATCCTAGTAGTAATTTGATATAAGTATTATCTCCCCCAAAGAACCCATAAATATACAAAATTCTACATGCTAAATTTTGGAATTTCCCTTCTCAAAGCTGTTAAAAGTCAACCTTACCTTAGAATATACTCAAGGGTAGTCAAATGGAAACCAGAAAGGTTTAACATTAACATCATCGTACCATGATTATGTTCATATTGTAATGAAGATCTAAGAATCTTAATGAACCCTTAGAAAGGTACTCAATTTTGTAGACCTGGAATATTAAAAACAAAATCAAAACAACAAACAGTACATCTGCATTTTAAATGAAGCAAATATGTATAGAATATTGGTAGAAACCATTCTATTAACCAGACCATGTCTTAACTGGCCTAGTTAAAAACAGACTCACGGTCAAGAGTATGAAGCCAGAGGTTCTTCCTGTTAACCAACCACATGGCATATTCCCTTCAAACTGTTTTTCAAGACTAGAATATCATTATTTCTAAATAATACTATAGTATTTTCTATTGACAATGATACTACATTTTCTAAGCATATTATAAAATGTTCAGTTTAGTTTTTATTTTACCTTACCTATTTGTGCAAAAACATCTGTAAGAGTAACATCTAGTATTAACTTTCTCAATTTCAGGCAGGATCCATTCGCTAACTTGCTGTGTGATTTAGCTACACAGCTTATGTTAGCTAGACATTTAAACAGATGTAGTTTACAATTTCTGTGTGTTTACAACCTGAGAGTTCATCACTAGTAAGGCTAATGAAGCACTTCAAACTCTTTTTTTTTTTTTTTTTTAGCACTTTTAAAAATATATTTTTATTGATTTCAGAAAAAGGGAGGGGGAGAAACATCAATAATGAGAATCATTGACCAGTGCCTCCCACAAGCCCCATACTTGGGATTGAGCCTGCAACCCAGGCATGTACCCTTGCCCGGAATCAAACCTGGGACCCCTCAGTCCACAGGTCTACACACTATCCACTGAGCCAAACCAGCAGGCCACTTCAAATTCTTAAGTGAAAAGACAAGAAAATAAAGCAATAGTATTTTTATCTTTAACCATATACAAATCTTAATGTTGTTGCTGTATTTACTAATAACTAAGCACTACTTGACATTGCCCTAACAAAGTAATAAGGACTTGTTAGGAAAGCAAGAGTAATTGATATAATTTTATGTCACCACAAGATGGAGTTAGAGTTCTCTGAACACACACACACACACACACACACACATACACACACTCATTCTGTCAAAAGACTACAGATTTGACTTATTTCATCCTGCCATCTAGTGGCAATAAAAGTAGGCATTATTCTATCTCAGCAATTTTCAACCTCTTTCATCTCATGGCACATACTAATTACTAAAATTCTGTAGCACACCAAAAAATTATAATCTTGCCATTCTGAAAAAAAAAAAAATAGGTATGATTTTGATTCATTCACACTAGGCGGCTATTATTGTGTTGTCTTTTTTTATTTGATAATCCAAGGGGAAAAAGGTCAGTGCCCCTGACTAGTTAGGTATTGCATGCTTTAAGAATTCTTTCCGCCGAAACCCGTTTGGCTCAATGGATAGAGCGTTGGTCTGCAGACTGAAAGGTCCCAGGTTCAATTCCGGTCAAGGGCATGTACCTTGGTTGCGGGCAAATCCCCAGTAGGGGGTGTGCAAGAGGCAGCTGATCAATGATTCTTTCTCATCGATGTTTCTAACTCTCTATCCCTCTCTGTAAAAAATCAATAAAATATATTTTTCTTAAAGAATTCTTTCCTCTTTCTGTGTGTGTCTGTCTTTCTGTCTCTAAAAATCAATTAAGAATTATTTTTTTTTTAAGTATGCTGGGAAGCTCAGTTGGTTAGAGTTTTGTCCTGATTCATCAAGGTTGCAGGTCAGGGCACATATAAGAAGCAACCAATGAATGCAAAAATAAGTGAAACAAATTTGTTTCTCTCTCAAAATGAATTTTAAAAATTAAAAATCCTTGTGGCACACGAGTAGAAAATCACGGCTGTATTGAATGTCTTCCTTATGCAAGAGGAAAATAAAGATAAGCAGTTCACAAGAGCTAAGAAATTAGTTGAAAGGCAAGATTAAATACAGAAAGGAAAGTAGTAATATCATTTAGCACAGTGGTCAGTAAACCGCGATTCGAGAGCCACATGCGGCTCTTTGACCCCTTGAGTGTTCTAATGCCACTTCTTCAAAATAGACTCGCCCAGACCGAAAACCGACTTCTGTGCATGGGTCACGAAGTTTCAATCGCACTGTACATGCGGGCAAGCATGTAATATTTTGTGGAAGAGCCGCATGTGGCTCAAGAGCCGCGGTTTGCCAACCACTGATTTAGTATAACAGCAAAAAGCATGAGAGAGTGTCAGACAGGAGTACCAAGCTGCAAATAAATTAAAAACTAAAAACCTCTTTCCCTAACTATCAGTAAAGTGTTTGGTCCTTTCAAATAAGCTAGGGCCATATTGGGGTGAGCCCTCAGTTCATCAGGCGACTAGCACTGTACCGCCCACACGGACCCTGCACTCATCCATACTATGGCCTCTGAGCTCACCTGCATCTACTGCATCCTCACTCTGAGGATAAGATCAATGCCCTCATTAAAGAAGCCAGTGTAAATGTGAACCTTTGTTTTTTTTTAGTTAATGCTCACCTGAGGATATTTTTCCATTGATTTTTAGGGAGAGGATATTTTTCCATTGATTTTTAGGGAGGAGGGAAAGACAGAAAGAAACATGGATTGGTTGCCCCTTGCATGCACTCCAACCAGGGCTGGGTTGGGGAGGAGCCTGTAACCAAGGTACATGCCCTTGACCGGAATCGAATCTGGGACCCTTTGTCCTCAAGTGGACACTCTATCCACTCTGCCAGACCAGCTAGGGCAATATTGAACCTTTCTGACCAGCCTGTTTGCAAAGGCTTTGGCCAATATCAACAAGGGGAGCCTCATCTGCAGTGTAGGGGCTGGTGAACCTGCCCCAGCAGCTGAGCTGTACCAGCAGGAGGTCCTGCCCCTCCACCACGCTGCCCCAGCTGAGCAGAAGAGAGTGAAAGCGAAGAAAGAAAAATGGAGGGGTCTGAGGAAGACATGGGCTTTGGTCTTTCTCACAAAACCGCTTTTGTATCACATTCAATAAAAAGCTGAACTCTGCAAGAAAAAAATCAATTTTAAACATAACTTCCTTAATCCCTTTTAGTAGGAAAGTAGTTTTCATTTAAACTTTTTAATACCGCTGCCTTTGATTTTTCTATAAAATAAAAAAGAGACAGAAATGTTATTCTTAAAAAATACAGTTAAAGAGGACAGAGCTGTGTTTTATTTGTAATAAGATTTCCAATATATGCACTTATTTTAGGCTAATTTTCCCAACCCCTAACTTTTGTGATACTGTCCTATTATCACATAGTGCCAAAAAAATCAAATAAACACATTAGTACAATGTTTAGAATCATTATTAGCAGTAATTGGTAGTTACACTGTACTGGGATAGAATGAACCACCTCAATAGCTTCTGAGGCCAATACATTCTATCACCACAATTACTTTAGCAAACCTGGTTCCCTTCATTTCTGCAACATCATGCAGAGTTAGTAATCAAGTTTGCACAACACTGGCTTTTGTATGAAATAAAATAAAAAAAACAAAACAAAACTGCAGCCCTAACCAGTTTGGCAAAAGACAAAGAGAATATTAAAAGCAGCAAGAGAAAAACAGTTACCTACAAGAGATAACCCATACGATTGTCAGCTGATTTCTCAACAGAAACTATGCAGGCCAGAAGGGAGTGGCAAGAAATATTCAAAGTGATGAATAGCCAGAACCTACAACCAAGATTACTCTACCCAGTAAAGCTATCATTCAGAATTGAAGGGCAATAAAGAGTTTCACAGATAAGAAAAAAAGCTAAAGGAGTTCATCACCACTAAACCATTATTATATGAAATGCTGAAAGGTATTCTTTAAGAAGAGGAAGAAGAAAAAGGTACAGATAACAATTATGAACAAATACATATCAACAAGTGAATCTAAAAATCAAGTCAATAAAAAATCTGATGAACAGAATAAACTGGTAAATATAATAGAATCTGGGGCATAGAAAGGGAGTGGACTGACAATTCTCGGTGGGGGCGGGGGATGTGGGGAGGTGTGGGAAGAAACTGGACAAAAATCGTACACTTATGGATGAGGACAGTGTCGGGGAGGTAAGGGCAGAGGGTGGGGTGGGAACTGGGTGGAGGGGATCTGGGGCGGGGGACAACTGTAATAATCTGAACAATAAATATTTATTAAAAATAAAAATGATTTATCTAAACAGATGTTATTTAATTGCCGATTATAAAAGCCCAACCTTCCCACAAGCTAGAAATATTAATGGCATAAAAAAATAGTAAAAGGCTCACCTCCATGTAAGAAAACAGGTTATTATGCTATATATATATATATAGCATGATACCAATTTTGTTTTTTGTTTTAAAAAGATACTTTATTTTATTCTTTGTGCTTTTCTAAGTTCCGCAATGTACAGACATTAACTTTATAATAAAAATGTGATAAAATTACTAACTTATTACACATCACAAAATTCTTGATTACCATGTTTTCATATAAAACATACAATTTTCCAATCAAATTTAGGTAAGTACAAAATCTTATATTATAGGTTTCTGAAGTGTGTGTTCAACACAAAAGGGATTTGAGAGAAAATTTTAGATAATTTCAAAAGATAATTTAAAAGGAATAAGCATGGTTTGGAAATTTCTTACTGAAAAGCCAAAGCTACATATCCTAATTTTTTTTAAAAAACATTTATTATCCTAATCCATTAGTTTTGCATTGTCTATCCAAAACTCTAAGTAAAACTTACTTTATTTTCTAAATATTCAAATTTGACTGTTTCTTAAAATTAAAACATCAAAATGACACCCCCCAAATATTAAATATTATAAAACTGAAAATTATTATTTATGCATGGGAAATAATCTAATTAACATCTCTTATCAAATAGCCCATTTATTAAAATAAGATTACAGTATTTTAATATTGCCACTCCATAGGATCGAGACACCAAAAAGAAAATAATAAATTAATTCAATGTATTAAACCAGCTGTTACTGCCAATGTAAGAAAATATGCACTAAATAAAAATGGATATGTTTATAACTGAAACTTTATTCACAAAATTTAATGGTCTTCTAATAGCAATATTTGAATATTATAGCTAAACAAAAGTAATTAAAAATCAATTCAAATAACTTAGAATAAGTGCTTTATTTTTTTAATTCCCACAAAAACTGAAACTATCATTTACATCAGTTGCAATAGCAATAAAAATTAGAAATCAAGGTACTATAACTCTTGAAAGTACAAGCATAAAAAACAAAAAGAAACAAAAAGGAAATCTAAGTGCTCCTTTTAAATTGAAGGTAATCTGTTTATGATATAACCCACCTGCAGATGTACAAAGAGCTGATGCATTCAAAACAGTGCAAGACTTAATTTAGGACAATATTCCAACCCAGTTTTCAGTACTTTTCAATTGCTTTTGCAGGTTTATGTAGAATCACACACACAAAAAAAAAAAAAAAAAAAAAAAAAAAAATCACTCCTAATATGTAACCAGCTAATGCCATTTCACAATATTCCACACCAACACAACAGTAACTATAGAAATCATCAGGTTAAACTCACAGGGTAAAAAGTAAAATCTCTCATCCAAAGTGCGTATGCTTTAATATAACTGCAATATAGTTCTACTTTCATTAAAACAAAAAACAAAAAACAAAAAAAAAGGTTTTCTTTAAATTACACATCTAAAAGCAAATGTATCATTTCATATTCTTTTTCTGAATTAAAAAATATTTACGTAATCTTCCTTTGCTTTTAATTTTAAATATGAATTGATAGTGGGGTAATTAGGTTCTTTAAGAAATCTCAATAGATGAATACAACATACTATATCTTCTTTAAGAAGTATGACCTGAAATGTTAGGCATTCCTTGTGTTGTTTTTGAATATATTTAAGGAATGCTGTTCTTGTAAACAATGGCCTTGAAAAAGAAATACTGAGACCTATTCATTAATAGAGGATCTCTATAATAGATCACCAAAACTATCCTGTTCATGAAGTCAGGGAAAACATTTTTAGAATTTATCTTGCTATGGAAAAAAATGGTACCACTTTTCTTCCTTTTTCTTTTTTCTGATCATCACAGTTAAACATCAGAAGGTTTTCCCAAATAAATATCGATGTAAATGTTGATTTCAAGGGCAAGCAACTTTCATAAGCATCTACTTCTCAGACATTTCACCATTTGTGGAGACTGAGGCAGCACTGTTCTGGTGTGAATTGTCACTGGAGTCCTGTGACATATTCCTTCTGGGAGAATTTATTGGAATCTGAAGTTGACTGGCAGATGCAGGCTTAGCAGCATTTGGTGACTTTGTGGAGGAATGAGATGGAAGTCTATGATGATCACTCTCTGAACCAGTAGATGAATGTCTTTTTCTTCCAAATTCCTCACTAATAGGGGGCTGCAAATTATGAAAGACAACACAGTGACGGTTATACTATTTTTCTTCCATTTAAAATCTAAGGTCAGGAAATTGTGCTTCAGCAGATTTTATTAGTATACAAAATACTTAACAGCAATTTAAACTTGAATGTCCTCCCAACTGAATCATCTTGCTAGTATTTTTTCATTCTTTCACTTAACACATGTTTATCAAGCTTCTCTTATGAACTACACAGCGGGGCATAAGTGTAACCTTGGGTTCCTTGCTTCAAGAAAATGTTTCATAGGGGTTATTTTCCATCTTTTTTCAACTTCTGTTAAATGTTAAGCATTTATAACTCTAGTTCCTTCCTCAGCCCTAACCTCCTATCCTAGGCTTGCTTAAATGGTAATGTTTAACAAACAGATAAATGGAAACAAGGGGAGAGGGAGGGCGTATACCAAGTCAAACACCTTTAGCAAATTTGAAGGTTTATCTCAAATTTCTAGGACAAGGACTGGAGAGCATTATTGATAGTACTAAATTTAAACACTTTTAAACATAAATATCCAGCCCCTTCAGACTGCAAGCACAGAGAGGCAGGCAGTAGACAGGTATCCTGCATTTTAAAAAATCACTCTTTTAGGCCTTTTACAGTGACCAAGATTTTAGAGCTCAAAAGGACACAACAAAATATTTTCATTTGAAGACAAGTTAAGACCATAACCTCCTTCAGCAATTTTCTATTGTATTTGAAGGTGGAGGCCTGAATTCTTAGCTTCAATTCAGAAAGAACAAACCACTATTATAAAGACAGCAGGGATGTCTCTGTGACAGAACTGGATAGGCCACTCTAGAAACACAGCTCTTCACTCCATGAACTTACCTCTGGGCCATCTAACCCAGCAGCTGCCAACTGGTGGTCCATGAGTTCTGAAAGGTTGGTGACCACTGATCTAATCCTCTTAGACACAAAATTTCAAGACACATTACAGTACTAAGTAGTGGTGAACCTAGCCTTCCTTTCATCTCTCTTTTCTACTCTTTGACGCTTCTTTATCTTTCCTGATTTCTCTGTCCTCTTCTGCATCCTTTTTATTTACCTTTTTATGTTCATCCCATTCTTTTTCTAATGCTTTCCTTTCCCTTTTAAAATCACATTGTTTAAAGTATACCCTATTATCTATCTCTACAGATGCACCTAACATTCTTGCATAACTTTATTATGCAGGGAACCCTAGATTCCTGTTATATCAGCATATGTTACAAAAACTATAAAAGTATATAAAAAGTTAAAAAATTTCAAGCTGCTGCCGGGACCAGTTTGGCTCAGTGGATAGAGTGTCGGCCTGCGTAATGAAAGGTCCCGGGTTCCATTCTGGTCAAGGGCCTGTACCTTGGTTGCAGGTACATCCCCAGTGGGGGTGTGCAAGAGGCAGCTGGTCGATGTTTCTCTCTCATTGATGTTTCTAACTCTCCCTCTCAATTCCTCTGTGTAAAATCAATAAAATATATTAAAAAAAAAAAAAAAGAAAAAAAAAAGAAAAGAAAAGGAAAATGTAGAAACAAATTTAAAAAAATTTTTTTTCAAGCTGCTAAGTGGGAAATTTGCAACATATCCACATAAAAGTTACTAAATCTATAATTTGTTTAACTATAGGAAACATATCAAAATTGAAGTGAACTGACAATGCACTATAGTTATGTAAGATGTTAACATTTGGGAATTCTAGGTAAAAGAATATATGGAAATTCTCTGTACTACTTTTGTACCTGCTTTAACATTTAATTTCAAAACTGGAAAGTTAAATTTTCAAATAAAAAGTAAAAAAATAAAATCAGCAATACAGAGGAAAGTACTTAAAACTTACATCAACGCGGAAGTCTTCTAACCTCTTAAAGCTACAGAGGTATTCCTGAAGTTTTGGGTCAACAGACTGTGTCTTAGATTGAGAGTATTTTAGATAAGCCCAAAATTTTTCTAATCCATACAACTGACCTAATAACAGAAAAGAATATACATAATAAGTTTTATAGGAATTTTTAAAGATTATTTATATTGAACATAATCCTACCAGCAACAAACCATTTACCTTCCAATTACCTAGGTCTTGAGAACAAGACATTTTAATGAATAAGGCAGCTAACATTATACATTTGCTATATACAGTGGTTTATTACATATTAAGCTAATCTGAAGCATATATAACCCTGGAATATAGTTGCTTTTGTATATGTTACTGCTGAACAAGCTGAAACTAACAAGGTTAAGTAACTTGCCCAAGATCACATAGCTACTAAGTAGTGGAAATGGGACTTGGACCACGCTCAGGGCCGATGCTCTTACCCATTGTGCCGCCCCACCATTCCAGACACATCCACTGATGCTACACAGAATTTTTGTGTAAGAGAACATCAGTGAGTAGTCACATTTGATTTTTTAAAATATATTTTATTGATTTTTTACAGAGAGGAAGGGAGAGAGCTAGAGAGCTAGAAACGTCAATGAGAGGGAAACATGGACCAGCTGCCTCCTGCACACCCCACTCCGGGGATGTGCCCGCAACCAACGTACATGCCCTTGACCGGAATCGAACCTGGGACCTTTCAGTCCACAGGCCGACGCTCTATCCACTGAGCCAAACCAGTCAGGGCAGTAGTCACATTTGACAAGTAAATAATGACAAATGCAACTCCTCATATGGAAGGTCTTAGTCCTTATGGTGCCCCATCCTTCATCAAGCACCATAATAGTGGCCTGAAGATCTTAAGTGATCTGCCTTGAGGAAAAAGTTATAAATTCCCTATTCATTGACACTTGGGTTTACAATGAATAAATAGAATAAGTTATTGTTTTGTTACCAGATTCGTAGTCTTTTTTGGTTTCTTCTTGGAAATCCTTAAAAATTTCTTGTCTGAATTTTTTTTCCAGTCCGTAACTATAAAACCTGAAAAGACATTCTAATCCATACCTGTAAAAAAGAAATAAAATAATACTTATAATTTTTTTGCCATGACAATATCAATATTTCATACTTAACAGTATTGATATAAGCAAATATGGCCCAAACAAACAGAAAAATGTTTAATATGTAGATGTTTAGTTGAAGCAATTACTAGTAATCCATAGTTGGCTTTGCTGTTTTTGTTGACTCAGCCATAGCACCTCCTGGAGGTACACTGGGAACATGGAGAATGAGAGGAACCCTTGAACAACAAGAATGTTAACTTCTTTGGACTGAGGAAAGATCTCTCCCTGGAATTGCTGAGGAACTAGCCAAAAGATTTAATGATAAACCAAGGTTTATAATGGTATTTGTGCATTGAATTAAATAGTCTTGAAGATAAAGACCATATTCTTATGCTCTAAACCTTAGGCATTGTTGACCCATTCAATAAAGTACATTTCATAAAAGTCATTTTGCTAAAAGAATTGTGATCACTAAATAAATTAGAAAACAAATGTCCTTGTTTTTCTCCTCTAAGTACCTAGAGAATTGGAGTCCTAGCTGGTTTGGCTCAGTGGAATACTGGCCCACAGACTAAAGGGTACTGGGTTTGATTCTGGCCAAGTGCAGGTACCTGGGTTGTAGACACATTTGATTCTGACCAAGGGTAGGTACCTGGGTTTTACCAGTCCTGGCTGGGGCACGTGCAGGAGGCAACCAATCGATGGGTCTCTCTCACATCGATGTTTCTCTGTGTCTCCTCCCCTTCCACTGTCTCTAAAAATGAATGGGAAAATATCCTCGAGTGAAGATTAGAAAAAAAAAAAAAAAAAAAAAAGAGCCACAAAAAACTACCTAGAGAACCTGTGACAAGTTGTGGATAGTGGATCAGCAAACTACATGGGCTCAACCTCCAACTAACAATGATGAGTAGAACTCATGAAAGCAGACAAAATCAATAAGACAGCAGTGTAAGGGCCATGTCTAGCTCACTCAACTGAAATATGCCACAAAAGCTTCCTCATTATAAAAATCCTTGTCCTTCTGGATGCCTCAGTGTATTAGAGAAGAAGAGTGTGTGAGGGGCGGGGGTATTTTGTAACTAACTTATTTACAAAATAAAGAGTATTAGTCCAGAGGAATATCAACCTGCCAGGAGAAATGTAGGACTACCAACTACACACCCACATATGAACTAGAGCCTTGTGCTCTGGTAGCCATAAATGAGGCACCTTTGAGCTTGTTTGACTGAAGGTTAAGGGAACTAAGGATTAAAGGATCACCAGCTCAGAATAGCAAATCTGTCCTGACTCTCTTCGTAAGGGATCATATCACACTGTTATCAGTGGTTCTCAACCTTGGCTACCTATAAGAATCATCTGGGAGTTTTTAAAAAAAAAACACTGATGCAAAGGCTCCACTGCAAACCGTTAAAATCAGCATCTTTGGGGGTGAAGCCCAAGCCCCTTTCTTCTTTTCTCTCTGAAAAGCAGAATTTAGAACTTTTAGTTTTTATTAAATTAATATAGAGGAATGTCAGAATTTTTAGATTACTGGAAAGAACTAATAGACTACTACAACATTTGAGTTTTACTCTTATATCTTAGAAAATCAATTCCGAAGACCGAAAGTATAACATTAATAACACAGCCCAAATATGCAGCATAATTGCTAAAGAGCAGGGCAAGTGGCCAGCATCTTAGTTGTCATTTATTCACATACCCCCTCACTGTGAGATGCTCAAAGACTAAGAACCAGAAAGAACTATATTTAAATTCTAGGCTTATAACTATATCCCTGTATATAGGGATTGAAATATCCTACTTTTCAAGAATATAGATGAGATACTAATTGTTAAGCACTTAAGACCATAGCTGGCACATTGAAGATATGTGATAAATATTATTTCTCTCCCTTCTTCTTGAAACCATCTTAATCTTACTTCTTTTCAATGGATATATTTAGTAAAAATCTTCTTCCTAATCACTGAGCACTTGCTATGTATCAGTCCTTTACATGTTGTTTTGTTTAATCTTCACAATAACCTTACAAGGGTATCTACCATAATTTCCCCAACTTTATAACTAACGTAAAGCTGGGGGGGAGGGAGGGGGGAGCTAAAATTTGACACGGCCACAATAAATGAATGGGCTAGAATTCAAAACTAGGTCTCATTTCAAAGCCTCCCAGTGCTGAACCACTCTGTTATACTTCCTAAGAAATAGCTAATCCAATCTAGTCATGAACACTGAAGAAAAAAACCCAAAATTATAAAAGATGTTACAAAGCTATTAGAAATATACACAGAGGAGGAACTCCCAACCTAGACTTGGGTAGGAATGGGATCAGAAAAGTATTAGAAAGTCCTGCAGAAAAGTTGTTTGCTTATTAAATAGCAAAATATGCTGAAATTAATTATAACAATGGATTTCAAATTTTTCTGAGTTTAATAGTAAGAAAAATATTTTAATTTGTGAGCAAGTCAATACAACACTCATATACACTGTATGAACATAAAAGCACATATAAGTTTTTCAAACTACTCTTAAATTTCTACATATGTATGAATTATGAAACAATTTAATCTTACTATGTTTAGCGCAGTCATACTGTATTTTCTACTGTATATTTTTAAGCAAGTCAGAATTACTAAATTGATTTCTGAACTCTTCAATGGGTTATAAACCACACTGTGAATGAGAACATCAAGATCAGAAAGGGCCAACTTTGCTTTTTGTGTTAAATCTGGTAAACTAGCTAGCAATAGCTATTAAAATTGTGATAAAAGAAAGACTACTGAATTCAAGAGCAATATTAAAACTGCTGGATTGATTAAAGGTGTCAGCAATGGATAGAGGAGAGGAAAATAGAGTTAGGTACACATTCCATGTGCCTGTCACTCCTTACCAAGATAAGGATTCTAGATGCAAATTAAATTAAATTTAATTAAATTATTTTTACAAGTCAGTGCAAGTGTAATGTTTTCTAAAAAATTTTCTTGCAGCAAATTTTCTCCTCTTAAAGATCACAATATCTTTTTTTAAAATTGATTTCAGAGAAGAAGAGAGAAGGAGAGAGAGAAACATCAATGATGAGAAAGAATCACTCATTGGCTGCCTCCTGCACGCCCCCTACTGGGAATCGAGCCCACAACCCCAGACATGTGCCCTTGACCAGAATCAAACCTGGGATCTTTGGTCCACAGGCCAACACTCTAACCACTGAGAAAAACCAGCTAGGGCTAACAATATATTTTTATTTGAGATTTACAAGAGGAACCCATTTTTAGACCTTGAAGATGGGTAAATCTAGAAAATATTGAAAGGAAAATTATATTTTTTCTTCTTTCCATCACTACTTCTTTCTCTCTTTACCCAAGAAAAAATAGCTTGTAGTAGTCCACTTCATGTTCTTTCTCACTCTCCTGGTCTAGTCTCAATTCAGCCTAATAAGCACTCTGAAAATTACCCCTGAACATTTCTAAAAAAATAAAAAAATAAAAAAAGCCAGGTTTAACTGGACAAAAAACAATGAGTAAAGCAGAGGGAGGAAGAAAAGAGCAAACAGCTAAGAATATCTAAAGATAATCTGGATGCTAGAGAGCTTGGTTCACTCAGAGAACACGTAGTTCAGTACCACTGCTTCCTATAGAACTAACTGCAGGAAAAATGAGATTGGACAGAGAAGCCAGGTCATATCATGAAAGGTCTTAGTTTTTCTTGGCTCAAGCACATATTAATTTGGGGACATATATGCACATGCAAGGAAAGTCGGTAATGATGGACAAGAGAGAAGATAAATCTTTCAAATTTCATTTGGCCTTTATGCCATCCCTAAAATGATCCTAAAGGATCCTACCTCCTAGTATTCACAATCTTGTACAATACCCTCCCACGCTGTGTCAGGGTGGGTCTACGAATGACCCAAATGGCAGAAGTGATAGTATGTCACTTTCAAGTGTAGATTATACATGGCACTGAGACTTCCCTCTTAGAAGTTCTCCCTCTTTTGTCGTTCACCAGCTCTGACCTGAGCAGAGGCCTGTATGGTCAAGAACTAAAGCCTCCTGCCCATAGCCCTGTGAGTGATCTTGAAGAGGATCCTCCAGACAGTCAAGTCTGTTGCCCTATCCAACACTTTAATTGCAATTTCATTAGAGAACTGAACAAGAATGACCCAGCTAAGCTGTTCCTGGGCTCTGACCCATAGAAACTGTGGACTATTAAATGTTTTCTGTTTCTGAGCTTGGGGGTATTTTGCGATGCAGCAACAGACATTAGGACAGTTTCCTCCAGTTATGCAGACTACTTTCAGAGTTCAAAACTGGGCTACTTTTCAGTCCTAGTTTTTATTTTTTTTAAATCTCTCCAAGTGTAAAAATATAGAAAAATATTAGACCTGTAATTTTCTTTCGCATCTTCCCAAGCAAGTTGTTTAAATTCCTCGTACATTTTTTTATTGAAGTGGTCTCTGAGGAAAAAAGACCAGAAACGAAAGAGAGTATTCATTTCTTGAGACTGGCCAACTCCCAAGCGCTTTCGGTCTAGAAAAAGTTGAAATGATAAAACATTTTTTAAAGTAAAGAAACTTAGTAAAGGCAAAACAACAGATGTTTTACATAACTTAAAGAAAGCTGAAACATATTAATCTTCAAAATGTATTTGGGTTTCTTCTAAATAAATTTAAGCATTTGCCAAAAGTAACGAGAATATGATAACTAGAGGCCCGGGGCACAAGTTGTGCACCAATGGGGTCCCTCAGCCTGGCCTGCGGGATCAGGCCAAAACTGGCTCTGACATCCCCTGAGGGGTTCTGGATTGTGAGAGGGTGCAGAACAGGCCAAGGGGACCCACTGGTGCACAATCGGGGCTGGGGAGGGAGGCCGGAGGCTGGCCAGCCAGTGAGGGACTGCAGGAGGGCTCCAGGGTGTGTCCTTTGCATCTCACTCAGTCCCAATTGGCCGGACCCCAGCAGCAAGCTAAACTACAGGAGTATCTGCCCCCTGGTGGACAGTGCACATCAGAGCAAGCGGTTGAGTGGCTTTAGCATATCATTAGCATATTACAGTTTGATTGGTTGAACAGCCAACTGGACACTTAGCATATTAGGCTTTTATTATTTAGGATATGTATCTAAGCTACAAAATATCTAAGAATATATATAAACATGTTTAATTAAAGTAACTATAAGTATAACAAATAAAAGAATATCTTAAGCTAATATTAAATGTCACAATTTGAAATTTTTAGAATTACATTTTAATTTTAAATATAGCTATGTAAAAGACAAGAATCTTACCACTAAGGCATCTTCGATGATACTTGTGGTACACTTGTTGGGTAAAGCCATTTTCCTTCAGAAGTTCGTGAGAAGGATGCTGAAACTTCGGGAATGAGTGAGGAGCACATCCATAACTTCCTATGAGTTGGGCACCTTCTGAAGGTGAAGCATTTGAACTGCTGTTTGAGGAGGGGGGGAAAGCCTTCAAACTAAAATATCAAGAACCAAGTGTTTAAAATGATTTGCACTATTGGTTCACTACTGAGAGTATGAGCAACGGAAAAGACATTAGTCCCAAAAATGCTCCTAAACAAATGATATATAATCTACATATGAATTGCTATTTATGCTCAACACACAGGTAAATTCAGAAGTTGATTTAAAAAGTCAAATTCTGAACCTAAAATAATAACTAGAAGCAGATAACTGAATAGCTAGCTTATTCCTCTTCTAGATCCATTATTTAGTTTAGATAATTTTTTATGGTAGAAAATTTTTCAATTTTCTTGAGTAATTAGGCTAATGATGTAAATTGAATAAGTGAAAATAATGAATAAAATCTGGCACAAAGGCAATAATTTCACATACCTGCAATTTTGTAAATCAATTTCACTTCTAAATATTTCCTAAATCCATCTCTTTTTTTTTGCACTCCATTATTCAAATTTATACTTTCTGATGCTTTCAATGGAACTGTTATCTTTGTTTTTCCA
This sequence comes from Pipistrellus hanaki, assembly GCF_964339955.1. Lineage (NCBI taxonomy): Eukaryota > Metazoa > Chordata > Mammalia > Chiroptera > Vespertilionidae > Pipistrellus > Pipistrellus hanaki. The sequence goes on along the minus strand of NC_140507.1, from coordinate 38,543,270 downwards.
TCTCCCTCTATCTTTCCATCAAAGTTACCTTTCTAAGCCATTATTCTAAACTAGAAGCCCGGTGCACGAAATTCGGGCGGGGCGGGGCCGGTAGGTCCCTCAGCCAAGCCTGCCCGCTCTCACAGACTGGGAGCCCTCAAGAGATGGGGAGTGGGCCTAAGCTGCAGTCTGGCCTTCCTCTGCAGGAGGTGACTGGGCTGATCAGGGGAAGGCACCAGCTCCATCACCCCGCTGCCACTGCCACTGTCACAGCCACCAAAGTGTTTCACCATGAAAAAATGACAACTTTCTTTAGGCACTTTCAAGATGTGTCTTTTATAGGATATGACATTTCTTTTCTTTCTTTCTTTTTTATCCTCACCTGAGGATATGTTTCTATTGATTTTTAAAATATATTTTTATTGATTTTTCACAGAGAGGAAGAGAGAGGGATAGAGAGTGAGAAACATCAATGAGAGAGAATCATCCATCAGCTGCCTCTTGCACATCCCCTACTGGGGATGTGCCCGCAACCAAGGTACATGCCCTTGACCGGAATCTAACCTGGGACCTTGCAGTCCACAGACTGACGCTCTATCCACTGAGCCAAACCGGTCCCAGCTGTTTCCATTGATTTTTAGAGAGCTTAGAAGAGAGAGGGAAAGAAAGAGAAACATCAATGTGAGAGGGACACTTTGATTGGTTGCCTCCTGCATGAAACCTGACCTGGGCCCTGGCCAGGGAAGAGCCTGCAACCTAGGTACATGTCCTTAATCAGAATCAAACCCAGACTCTGCAATCGGTAGCTGAGGCTCTATCCACTGATAAACTGGCTAGGGTAGAGTATGGCATTTCTTAGCCCCTCCAGCAGCAGACCTTAGTTTTTCTTCCAGGAATGTGGTGGAAAAACCCTAGATCACCTTCTTAGATTCTTACAACCCAAGTTACCAAGAACACTGTGAGAGGCAGCTTACAGGGAGCTTAGCCAAATTGGCTAAGCCTTCAGAAAAGGTGTTTCCTCTGAAGCTCATGCACAGAGGACCCCCTGCATTGTGTCCGAAAGGCTTCTGTCCACTGCGGGGGGATGCTGAGGGCATACCCCCAACACAGCGGCTTTACTTTCTGTCAGCTGGGCTTCCATCTGCTAGACCAGTGGCGTGTCCCAAGCTACACAGTGGTGGCTCAGAGCATGCCCCCGGCCCAGCAGCCCAGCATTCTGTCTGCAGCCCTTCCTCCCTCTACAGCCTGTGAGTGGGATGCTCTGGTGCTATGGGCGCCACCATCTTTGCAGCGGAGTGACAGTTAATTTGCATATTACTCTTTTATTTGATAGGATTGGTGGTTCTCAATGTGTGGTCTGTGGATACACACATTGAGGTTTCCAAAAAGTCTGTAAGGTCAAAACTAAAATAGTATTTGCTCTATTTACCAGGTTAACATTTGTACTGATAATACTAAAGCAGTCCTATATATAATCACTGATGCAAACTGAGACAGTGGCACCAAATTTCACTTACTAGTGCTTGTGTTATTTATTGCTATGCACTGGAAATTTCTGATATCCTTGATGAAGCAAAAATAATTTCCATGAAATCTCATCCCCTGAGTATGTCTTAATGTGTGTGACAAATGGGGCAGAAACTTTACTTTTGCAAAATGAGAAAGTTCTGGAGATGTTTTACAACAATGTGACTATACTAACACTATAGAACAATACACTTAAAATAGTTAAGACAAATTTTATGTTATGTATTTTGTTTTTATCACAATTAGAAAAATATGGGATGGAAGGAAGCAAAAAACACTTTTGTGACTAATCAAAGTCAATGAACTAAATGTCTGTTTCATTCCTATCCCCCAATGTGATGGTATTAAGAAGTAATTAAGTCATTAGGGTAAGCTCTTAGAAATGGGGTTAGTGCCCTTCTGAGACATGAGAGAGCTTGCTTCCTCTTCCTCTCTCTTTCTCTACTCTCCATCATGTAAAGATACAAGATGGTCATCTGAAAACTGCAAGTGCTCTCTCACGAGACACTAGATCTGTTGGTATCTTGACCTTATAACAAAGAAATGAAGGTTTGTAGTTTAAGCTTCCTAATCTATAGCATACCAGTTATAGCAGCTCGAACTAAGAGAAATGTCTTCAGTCAAAGCATGTGTGTGATAAAGCTGTAAGCTGAACTGACATTTTCATAGAATACCATTTTCAATTAGAAGAATAACCAATAAAATATGGTTATTCAGATTTTGTTTTGTGTAAGACATTTCCTTGAAAGTGAACAAAATTAGTCTATAATATCAAGGAAAAATTTGAGCTTTCATGCAAAAATTAAAATTTTTGTCCCCATGAGTTTGACAGTCTTAATACCTAAAGACTTTTCTAATGAAATTAGTGGTTACTGCCCTGACTGGTTTGACTCAGTGGATAGAGCATCGGCCTGCGGACTGAAGGGCCCCAGGTTTGATTCCGGTCAAGGACATGTGCCTTGGTTGGGGGCACATCCCAAGTAGGGGTTATGCTGGAGGCAGCTGATTGATGTTTCTCTCTCATCAATGTTTCTAACTCTCTATTCCTCTCCCTTCCTCTCTGTAAAAAATTAATAAAATACATTTAAAAAAAAAAGAAATTAGTGGTTACTTTTTTTAGGAGTCTGTGTGTACAAGTCTCTGTGAGTGGTAAAATATATATGACTCTTACAATGTAGTAATTCTAGCAATCAGATTCTCCCTCTTCCCAAGGGTTTGCCAGTTTTGTTTATGTTTGTTTTATTGTTACAGGGTGTTTCTATGCTGGAGATAAGTCTGGGATGAAAGCTTAAAGTCTTCTCAGGTCTTTTCTGAGCCTGCATTGTTCCTTGGGCATGTGTGGTAGTTTTCTACATTTCCCTCTATGAGCGGTTGTTTTTGAATGCCCCCAAAATAGGACACTGAGACAGAGGGAAATGAAACAATGGACACCAAGACTCTGTGGCTGCACCTTGTTGATCAGAGGCAGTTAGCAGTCAGAACACAGAACTCCAGCAAGCCACACCATAAAGTGGGTAGCCATCTTCCAGTCTGTCATAGAGCTGGGAGGTGGGAGTGGTATCTGCTACCACATCAAAGGCTGACAACGACCAACATTAACCACAATTTACCAGATAAGCTTTCTTTTGGAAGCTTTAAATGTTAAAACAGATGCCCTATTCCAGTGATCGGCAAACTGCGGCTCGCAAGCCGTGGTTTGCCACTCTGTTGACTGATGAGTTTGCCGACCACTGGATAGGGGCTTAACCACAAAGAATAACAGCAGCCTGTAATTATTGGAATCAAGAGTCTACGTCAAGTGATCAGCAAACTCATCAGTCAACAGAGCGGCAAACCGCGGCTCGTGAGCCGCAGTGTGCCGACCAGCCTAGCCAGTTTGGCTCAGCGGAAACGTCAGTCTACAGACCAAAGGGTCCCAGGTTTGATTCTGGTCAAGGGCAGATGCCCAAGTTGCAGGCTTGATCCCCAGTAGGGGGCATGCAAGAGGCAGCAGATCAATGATTCTCTCTCACTGATGTCTCTATCCCTCTCTCCCTCATCCTTCCTCTCTCTTGAAATCAATAAAATATATATTTTTTAAATTCACTGGTATGAAAAAGTAATTGATATGGTTTCATATTCCACATTGCAACTAAATTTTTAAAAAAAACTACCACCTATTCAGCTTTGGTATAATATCAAACAAGAATATCTTCAAATTATCTGAAAAGGCTAATGAATAGTCCTCCCTTTCCTGAATTTTATTCCTCTACGTCAACAAAATCAACAAATTAAAATTAAATTAAATTAACATATAATGGGCTTATTATTATTTTTAAATTAATATTTATATTTTTTCAGTTTTACTTTTTAATTCAGTAAATTATATAACTTCCAAAACAAAAGCTCTTTGAGGTCCTCAGTCATTTTTTAAAGTCTAAAATGATCCATAAACCAAAACGTTTCAAAAGAATTTAACTAAATCATACCACTTTTGCTGCTCAAAGCCCATTACCTACAGAATAAGTCCAATTTTCTCAACAGGATATTCAAAAGGGTCTGATCAAACCTTGACATAATTTTTACAAGAATCATTTCCCATAAAATCCCATTATGGTCTTCTCAAATCTTAAACTCCAGATGTATATAAGTGATGTGCCTTGTGCTACACCACAATATATTTCTGGCAACTTTGTTATTTCCTCCCTCCTAAATCCTCTACCTATTTCCCACCTTGGCCTGTTAAAATCTTACTGAACCATCAAGACCAATACTATGGTCCATGCCCAGCATGTTTCTCATGACACTCCCCAGGCAAACCAAATAAACCATGGGAAGATTAGAGTTAAGTTATACAAAGTAATTCTATATTCAACACCATTTGTTCACACAAGGTCATTCTCTGCTTTGAAGTAGGAGAGGTAGTTTCATTCACCTGGTCATTTATTGAGTACTACATAAACCAGGCACTGAGGTTCTGACATCCATTAATTTACTATCTGAATAAGACAAATATAAAAACTTAAATAACACCTATAAAACATTTAGCACAGTGCCTGGGGCACTGCTGAAAGAATATAGTAAGCATTAGCCAGCATTAAACAATTTCACTACAATGATTATACCATGGCTGATACACATGACAAAGAGCCAGAAAGAAAGAACTTTCAAAAGAAGGAGCAGTGAGAGACAAGGGAAAGCAGAGATGAGATAAAGAAGCCCTGTGGTATTGTATAATAGAAGGCAAAGTCACTAAGTACAGGTAGGCCCAGGAGCCCCCATCTTGTGGGGAAATCAATTAAAGATAAGTGAAAAAACTGTAGATGACACAACTGAGGAAAGAATTAGTAAACTTGGATATATATCCATCAAAATTTCCAGAAAATGATTAGAAAAAAAGATCAGATCATCCAAGAGCATTTACTTTCCCTTCTTTGGTTTCTCTTTAGTATTTTCATTGTTCTATAATTGGCTAACATTAATTTGTAAGTTATTTATAAATATCTGATTAACAACCGTTTTTCAACAAACTTAAAATCAAGAAGAAAATGATGTTTGACAAATACAGTACCTGACAGAGGGTGTTCTTGGCCCGTGATCTCTGGAATCCATTACCCAACCAACATGACACTCCAGAGGGGGATTTGTACTATGTCTTGTTTTTCTCTTTCTTGGACTCTAAAGAAAAGTCAAACATTGCAATAATTTTCACTAGTATGAACTTCTCAAGTAAATTAAACCCCTCTGACTGTAAACCAACTCAAGCATTTTCATACTGTGGATGACACATTATGAAATCATATGAAGTCACAAAACTCAAATTATCACATACAAGTTACAAAACTTAACAAACAAGGCCCTTGGCTAGACTTCAAACTAAGGATGAAAGGAAATACAACTTAGCATAATTCTTCATTACACCTTCTGATCATCTTTTACTACATAACCCAACTGTACAGTAGTTATTCCTTAACCTAAGAAAATGTCACTATAGCCCTAACTGGTTTGGCTCAATGGATCGAGCATCAGCCTGTGAACTGAAAGGTCCCAGGTTCTGTTCCAGCCAAGGGCACATGCCTGGGTTGCAGGCTTGATCCCCAGTAAGGGGCGTGCAAAAGGCAGCCAATCAATGATTCTCATCATTGATGTTTCTATCTCCCTCTCCCTTCCTCTCTAAAATCAATAAAATATATTTAAAAAAAGAAAAAGTGTCACTGTAGTAAAACATTACTTTTAACGAATTCTTACAATCTAAAATATACCTTTTTAAATATGATATAAACTAGAAAGTCTCATTTTGTAATGTTAAAGGATACAGAATGCAGGCTTTATATTCCTGGTTGTTTTGAGTACCTTTATATCAAGGGCTTTTGATTCTTTAACCACAGGATAAAATCTTGGTGTTTTGTTTGGATCTTGTAACCTGGGTGTTCGGGGTGTTTTGGGTGTCCTTGCAGGATAAATTCTAGAAGATTCTGGAACTGCTGTTGGCAGTGAACAGACTGTTGTTGAAGATATTTCTGAAACAACAAACCGTTTCTGAGCTAATTCATCAGTCAAATCAGCAAAATAAAAAGCTATTTATAGTATTTTCGATTGCTAGAAAATATTTTACTTTGAGAAAAAGAGTAATTCTGAAATTCTCTACTCTCAAAGGATTTCTTCATTGGAAACATTTCAAATATATAAAAATAAATAAATAAAAAGTCACTTATTTACAAATTACCTAACTTTTATAAATTTTAATTTTGCTGTATCTTTTTTTATTATTTAAAAAAAAAAAAAAAAAAAAAACCAGTCTGGAGCTCAGTGTCTAACCTTCCCTAATCACATTTTACTTTTCCTCCTGATAGATAACCAGAGTCTTAAGTATTTTTCCATCTCATGAGATTTAAATGGTATTTGTATTTCCTTGGTTACTAGTGAAGTTGAGCATATTTTCATATACATAGTTATCACTCAGAGTTCCCCTTTTGTGAACTTTCCATTCATATCCTTTGACTATTTTTCTGTTCGTTTGTTTCACTAATTAGTTTGTGAAAATCCTATGGTAAAATACTAAGTAAGCAAGCACATGAATTAAGTAGTAATGTCAAAAGTGTAAGCTCCAGCCCAGCTGGTATGGTTCAGTGGCTGAATGTTGACCCATGAGCAGGAGATCACAGTTCAATTCCTGATCAGAGAACATACCTGGGTTGTGGGCTCCATCCCCAATGTGGGGCATGTAGGAGGAAACAAATCAATGACTCTCATAATTGATCTATCTCTCTCTCTCAATAAAATACACGTGTTTTTTAAGTGTCAGCTCCAGCCTTCGCCAGAGATGCTCAATTGATTAGAGCATTGACCCATACAGCAAAAGGTGGTGTGTTTGATTGCTGATATACAGATTTGATTCCTGGCCTGAGCATGTGCAGGAGGCAACTGATCAATGTTTCTCTCTCACATCTCTTTCTCTCTCTCTCTCCCCCACCTTCCACTATCTAAATATCAATTTTTTAAAATGTAAGCTCTATTTCTATATGAGTTTTCTTCAGACTTAACTTCTTCAGATTCACACAAAAATCTTTTGTTCATTCAATAAATATTGAGTACCCACTATTCTAGACACAAGTTTGTGAATTTACCCACTCTATTAGTTAGTCTCCCTGTCTTGCCATCTCTTCTCCCAATCCCCCTTCTGTACTGTTACCTGACTTTCCTGATTTCGTCATCTCTGCATTTATTGTTTGATTTATTAAATTAAAATTTATTTTCTTACAGATCATCCTCTTAGATGCTAAAGCTAAGTCTCAGTGCTTCCCTAAAAGTAAGGGCCACAATCTTTTATTAGTGCACTAGTGCCTATGATAGCACCTAGAAAAAGTATATCCCCACCAAATGACTGATCAACTTAACAGAATTGTGTTAATGCTGTTTTTCCTTATACCCAAAATATAAATAATCTCAAGGACAACATTATGATCTTATACTGAAATATATGTAAAAATCAGTGCCTTTCTAAATAGAAGATCTAGGAGCAATAACAACCCAGAAACAGAAAGGTTCCTAGAAACCAGACTATAGTCTTTAAATTACATTTTCTACTGACTTGGTCTACTAAAAGAAATAAAATCTGGAGCAAAGCATAATCTGAGCCTGGAAAATCTGGAGCCAGACAGCAAGGAGATTAATAAAGAAAATACTGCCCTGATAGTGTGGCTCAGTGGTTGGGCATTGATCATGAACAAAGAGCTCATGGTAAGAGGTTCCCAGTCAGGGTACATGCCTGGGTGGCAGGCTTGATTCCTATTAAGAGACATGCAGGAGGCAGCTTATCAATGATTCTTTCTCATCATTGATGTCTCTCTCTCTCTCTCTCCCTCTCCTTCTCCCTCTCCCTTGCTCTCTCTGAAATAAATAAAAACATATTTTAAAAAAAGAATGGGGGGGGGGTCAATTGAGGAAAAAGGAGACATATGTAAAACTTTAGACAATAAATAAATAAATAAATAAATAAATAAATAAATAAATTTTAAAAAAGAAAGAAAATATTAGCTTAGGTCATGAGGATACAACAGAACACTTTAGGGTATCCCACTAATAAAATGATCTGACCACTAAAAATAATGACTGAAATGAATTAAACATATCAAATAAATAAGCTCTATAAGTTCATAATGGCACTTTACAACTTAAAATCATATTTGTAGGCTGCTGAGACACCAACTCATTCAGAAAACTGATAAACTGAATAAAAAGAAACAAATATTTACCCTTCCTTTCCTGTAAAAATTAAGTATCGGGGTAACCAAAATATTGATAAGAGTATTCTTTAAAGAACTGAAGGTAAGAAATACAGAAGGAATTATTTTTTTTTAAAAAAAAGACTACTGTAAGTCGCATTTAACATCATCGATAGCCTCTGTGACTTTAATCAAAACAACATATAACAAAAACGACTTTACCACATGCTCATTTATATAGACAAAGAGTTAAGTTCCTATGGTATCTTATCAATATTTTAACAAAATGATGTTCAATGAAATTACATTATTCAAGGACCTGCTGTATATTGCAACTTTAATGAAATAAAAAAATCTAGGAAATATTCATCAATGACTGTATAAAACCAATTGGTAAAACACTGAAGGGAAATTCAACACCAAAGACATAAGCCACGGCCCTGACTGGTTTGGCTCAGTGAATAGAGCGTTAGTCTGCAGACTGAAGGGTCCCAGGTTCGATTCTGGTCACAGGCATATATACCTTGGTTGCTGGCACATCCCCAGTAGGGGGTGTGTAGGAGGTAGATGATCGATGTTTCTCTCTCATCGATGTTTCTAACTCTCTATCCCTCTCCCTTCCTCTCTGTAAAAACTCAATAAAATATATTAAAAAAACAAACAAAAAACTGTGGGACAGTATACAATAGAATACTATGCAGCTGTAAAAAAGAGGGATCTCTTACCCTTTGGGACAGCATGGGCAGACCTAGAAAATATTATGCTAAGTGAAATAAGCCAATCTGAGAAAGACAAATATAACCTGATCTCACTTATTTGTGGAATCTAATGAGCAGAATTAATTGACCAACAATATAAGACCAAAAGCATGGAGGCATAGAACAGACTACATACCTCGATGTGGGGTTCGGGGACAAGAATACATAAACCAAAAAACTATATACTTACAGGCATGGCTCATGGACACCAGCAATAGGGTGGTGAAGACATGGGGGGAGGGACTGGTAGGATGGAGATAAAGGGAGGGAAAAGGAGGAGATATCTGTAATATCACAATAAAAAGTTTATTTTTTTTAAAATGAGCCAAAGATTTGAAAAGGTATCTTAAAGATGTACAGATGGCAAATAAGCAAATAAAAAGATGCTCTGCATCATATGTCATAGAGAAATGTGAATTAGCATGAGATACCACAACACACCTATTAGAATGGTCAAAATTCAAACAGTGACAACACCAAATGCTGCAGAGAATATGCAGCAATAGGAACCGTCTCTCATTCATTGGTGGTGGGAATGCAAAACATTCAGCATGGAAGGTAGATTGGTGGTTTCTAAAACTAAACATACTATTATATAATCTACTAATCACTCTCCTTAATATTTATCCAAAGGAGCTAAAACCTTATGTCTACATAAAAACCTACTTATGGATGTTTATAGCAGCTGTATTCATAAATGTCCAAACTTGGAAGCAACCAAGATATCCTTCAGTAAGTAATGAGTAAATAAATTGTGGTACATTCAGACAATGAAATGTTATATAGTGCTAAAAAACAAACGAGCTATCAAGCCATGAAAAGGCATGGAGGAACCTTAATTATTACTAAGTGTAAGAATCCAATCTGTTCAACAATCTGGAAATGGAAAACTATGAACAGTTAAAAGACCTGTGATTGCCAGTGGGGCGGAGTGGGGGGAGTGGGATGAATAGACAAAACAGAGAGGATTTTTAGGGCAGTTAATCTAATACATAAAAATCTAGAAAGATTTAGAGAAAATAAAATGAAAGATATTCCAGGTAAATATTGAACCGAAGAGCTGAAGTTGCTGCAAGAATATTGGATATAGACTTGAAGCCAAAACACAACTCATGAGATAAAATTAGTCATTGTAACATAACAAAAGGTTCCTTTCACTAAAGAGATAAGATGGTTCACAATACTTATACACATAATAGAACAGCGTGGAGGTTCAGAATGAGCCTCACCAAGATGTGTCTCAATGGTATGCAGATTTTTGAGCTAAGGGCAATTTTAACTTAAGGCTCAAGTGAAAATTCTGCCCCTCCCTTTACCTAAAAATAAACTGAATTAGAGGCCTTGCCTATAATAAGACATTATCCTATATAATAAAAGGCTAATATGCAAATCAACCGAACAGCAGAACAGCCGGTTGCTATGACATGGACTGACCACCAGGGGGTCAGATGCTCAATGCAAGAGCTTACCCCTGGTGGTCAGTGTGCTCCCACAGGGGAAGTGCTGCTCAGCCAGAAGCTGGGCTCATGACTGACTAGCGCAGCAGTGGTGGTGGGAGCCTCTCCCACCTCCACAGCAACGCTAAGGATGTCTGATTGATGGCTCCCGGACTGCGAGAGGGTGCAGTCCAGGCTGAGGGATGCCCCCTCTGAGTGCACAAATTTTGTGCACCACGCCTCTAGTTCTGTATAATTGTATGGTAGATACATTTCTTTATATAATACCCTAGGGACATACAACACCAAGATTGAAACCTATGTAAACTATAGATTTTGAGTGATTTCTACAGCAACGAAAATACTAAATGTAATCCTAAAAGGTTAATATGCAAATTGTCTCCTCGATCTGGTGTTTGACCAGGAATTTGACCAGGGGGGCAGGGCCAGCTGGCCAACTGCCCGCGGCCCCTCCCCCGGCTGGCCTGCAGCCCCTCCCCAGCCAGCGCCACCCCCAATTGGCTCCACCACCCCAGTCAGTGTGGGCCTGCCAGACCCTACCCATATACAAATTCTTGCACTGGGTCTCTAATAATATAATAATGGATACACATCATCGTAAATTTGTCCAAACCTATATAATGTACAACACCACGGGTAAACACTAATGTAAATGTTGGACTTTGGGTGATTATGATGTGTCAATATAGGTTCATCAGTTATAACCAGTATACTACTCTGATGTAGAATGCTGCTATGGGAAAGCAACATCCTTCACCAGATGGGTGATGGCTATGCAACTTGAGGGCTTGGAGTACATAAGAAATCTTTGTGCCTTCCTTTTAATTTTGCTGTATGCCTAAAACTGAAAAAAGAAAGAAAAAAAAAACCCCACACAAACAAACAAGTTGAAGGGAAACTATATGATGAATGAGGCTGGTAACATCTAAACCTAATGATCAGATCAATCAAAACACCTGTAAAAGTGCCCATAGTACTCATTGTCTTTATGGACAGGAACTGCTTTTATAAAAACGGAACATTATTTTATGCTGTTTATGTTCACTGAAGGCTGATAATTAAAATGCTACATGCCCTGGCCGGGGTGGCTCCATTGGTTAAGCATCATCCCATGTACCGAGAAGTCTCTGGTTCAATTCCTGGTCAGGCCATATGCTGGGGTTGCAGACTCCATTCCTGGTAGGGGGTGTGCAGGAAGCAGCCAATTGGTGTTTCACTCTCACATCAATTTTTCTCTCTCTCCCCCTCTCCCTTACTCTCTCTCTAAAGAAGAAAAAGAAAAAAATGCCACATGACAATTGCCACTTTTTTTATAAATAAAATGCCACTGAAGCAGAACTCAGCAAAGTTTTTGCTTTTCCAGTCATAAAGTCTAGGAGAAAGAGTGCAGAGATAAAATATTTTTTGAAGATATAATAGCCCAGACACATTAAACTCTAAATCCTGAAAACTTAAGATAAATTCTTAAAAGCCACTGGAGAAAAATAACTATGTATCAGTAAGATTGATAACAGAAAGTAAGGAAAATTTCCAATCACTTAAAAATTAAATAATACATTTGTAAATAATCCATGGATCAAAGAAGTTTCGAGAGAAATGAGAATATTTTGAAGAAAAGGAAAATTAAAATATAACATATCAAGTTTGTAAAATGCAGTTAAAACAGTGCTTAAAGAAAAATATGTATGATTAACTACCACAATAGAAAAGTCTCATATCGCCAAAACCAGTTTGGCTCAATGGAGAGAGCGTCAGCCTGCGGACTGAGAGGTCCCAGATTCGATTCCGGTTGGGAGCATGTACATTGGTTGCGGGCACATACCCAATGGGGGGTGTGCGGGAGGCAGCTGGTCGATGTTTCTCTCTCATTGACATTTCTAGCTCTCTATCCCTCTCCCTTCCTCTCTGTGGAAAATCAATAAAATATATATATTTTTTAAAAGTCTCATATCAATAATATAAATTTCTATCTTCGTATCAAAATTGGTGTAATACACCTAAACAATGCTTAAAATGTATAGTATTAATTGCTTATAACAGGAAAGAAGTTCTCAAATCAATTATCTAAGCTTCTGCCTTAAGAAATAAAAAAAAGTAACAAAATAAACCCAAACCAAGCAGAAAGAAATATTAAAGATTAGAGCTGAAAAAAAATACAACTAGGAAAAATATAGATCAATGAAAATAAAAGATTCCTTTAAATATATATGTCAAATGCAAAAATTTAAGTCTCAATATGATCAAGCCTTTGTAGCAAAATAGTACTTATAAAAAATTCAGTAAATGAACCCAATAAGATGCAATCTGTAGAATCCAGAATGTGAAAAAAATTCTACAGTATAAACAATCTCATTTCTTCAACAATAAATTGCAAGGAAAAACAATAATAGGAAACCTGTAGACTAACAGAGCCATATCAACCTATTACATTGTTTGGAATTTATATGGAGACTGATTTTTTTAAAACATGATGAATGAGGAAATTTGAAAACTAAGTATTCTATATTAAGAAATCACTGTTAATTTTAGCCCTAGCCAGTTTGGCTCAGTGGATAGAGCGTCGGCCTGCAGACCTGGGTTTGATTCTAATCAAGGGCACTTGCCCAGGTTATGGGCTCCATCCCCAGTAGGGGGTGTGCAGGAGAAAGCCAATCAATAATTCTCTCTCATCATTGATGTTTCTATCTCTCCCTCCCTCTTCCTTCCTCTCTGAAATCAATAAAAAATATATTATAAAAAATTACTGTTAATTTTAGATATGATAATAGTGTTGCTTATGTTAAAAGAGATATTCCTTACATATATATTTTTAAATATATTTTATTGATTTTTTTACAGAGAGGAAGGGAGAGGGAGAGGGACAGAGAGTAAGAAACATCAATGAGAGAGAAACATTGATTCAGCTGCCTTCTGCACACCCCCAACTGGGGATGTGCTCGCAACCAAGGCACATGCCCTTGACCAGAATCAAACTTGGACCCTTCAGTCCGCAGGCTGACTATCCACTGAGTCAAACTGGTTAGGGCCATGACTCTTTGGCCCCTTTAGGGTGGCTCTTCCATAAAATGCCATGGCCTGGGCGAGTCTATTTTGAAGAAGTGGCGTTAGAAGTTTAAAAAATTTGGCTCTCAAAAGAAATTTCAATCATACTGTTGATATTTGGCTATGTTGACTAATGAGTTTGCCGACCAATGGGTTAGGGCTATTCCTTATATCTTTAAAGACACATACAGAAATGTTTAGAAATGAAAAAATATGAATAATATGACTGGGATTTTGCTTTTAAAAAATCAAGTGTCAGGTGGAGTTGAGATGAAACAAAATTGGCAATGGTCTAACAAAGTAACTAGTAGTTAGGTAATAAGTACATGGGGGCTTCATTAGATAATTTGCTCTATTTTTGTATAGGTTTTAAGTGTTCCCAATTAAAAGTTTTTCTTTAACCTGACTTCAAGAAAAGACTATAGCCGAAGCCGGTTTGGCTCAGTGGTAGAGCGTCAGTCTGCGGACTGAGGGGTCCCGGGTTTGATTCCGGTCAAGGGCATGTGCATTGGTTGCGGGCACATCCCCGGTAGGGGATGTGCGGGAGGCAGCTGGTCGATGTTTCTCTCTCATCTACGTTTCTGGCTCTCTATCTCTCTCCCTTCCTCTCTGTAAAAAATCAATAAAATATTTTAAAAAAAGAAAAGAAAAGAAAAGACTATAACAAAAATACTTACACTTGCCTGAAAAAAGTCAGATTAATTTTATGATAATTCTGAATGTATTTAGATTTCCATACAAAGCTAAGATCTTAAAAGTAAAGAATGAGCTTAGTGGAGTATTTTTTAAATTTAGCAAGTCAGTGAAAATTGTTCTAAGTTTTGAGAAGAAAAACATTCCCACAACCTCAAAATGAAAAAAGACACACAGAGGAGCAATCGATTCTGCCTACTTTTAAAAAATAAGCAACCAGGTTTTAGACAATCTGGTGCTAGATGACTCTAGGTCACCTTTATAACTACCTGCCTATTCACCAAGAGTAAAATGGGATTCAAATTCTGCCCGCTTACTATAATACAAGACTAGTTTACCAATCTTAAAAATCTGTACTTTTAGGTCTCTAAAATGTTTTGAAGTTCACCAAAAGATAAATAAAAAGTTGAGTTTTAAAATTCTAGCCTTTTACCAGGTATCTAAATGTTTTCATAAAGGAGCAAACTTTAAAAATAATTTAGAACTGCTTTAACAGCATTCAGACACACAAAAGCAGATTTACATACCTTGCCTGGACTGTGAAGGTGCTACAGGAACTTCTTGGTTTGGCTCAAAAGGAAGTTCAGGTGTTAGGTTTTCAAACTGCTCTTTACTAATGAGATTTAGCTTCTTAAAGTTCTCAGCTTCTTGCTGAAGTAGAATGGAGGAATCTAATTACTAAACTGGCTAACAGCATAACTAACAGACAATAATTGATACCAACCTCAAGAAATGAGTTTTTAAAACAGGGATTAATTGCAATAGAATAAAAAAGATGTTCTAATAAAGAATCTAACATTCTACTTAATTATAATTAATATTCAGAGTCTAAAGAGACATAGAGAACACTGAAATATTATAAATATTTTATAATTAAAACAGAGCATTCATCCTAATTAAATTTGCTGAGCATTTACACACAAGATTACTAGGGTATTATAGAGGTTACTAAATAATCTATATAAAAGGCTAAGTGTCCATCTGACTGGTAGCCATGATGCACACTGACTAGTAGGGGACAGACACTCAATGCAGGAGCTGCCATGATGCACACTGGCCATTTAAAAATAAAGCCACCACGGACTTGGTGCCGACAAACCACACTTGGCTTCTCCAAAGTGGGACACAGGCCCCACCACCTCCCCAAAGCAACACCCACCATATTGCAGCCACTGCTGCTGAGACCCCGTGGCACAAAATGCAGCCCACAGTCCAGCCTAGTCTGGAAGCAGTCACTATTGAGTGCTGGGTAATGATGTCAGGTAGCAACACCCGGCTTCCTCTCCCTAGAGGCTAGTCTCCTTGGAGTATTTTCAGTCCAGGAACAAAACTTGCTTTATAGCCAGGTGCAAATGTTTTACAATTTAACCAAATTTTTGTGAAGCGTTTTCACATGCCTCATCTCATTTGATCCTCACAGAAGTCCTGGAGTAGGTAGATAGGAGACTTGGTAGAATCCTATTTTCTTTTCATTAGCCGGAAAATGGAGATTTATAAAGTTTAGAAACTTGACCCGACTGAAAGAAATGGTGGAACTTGAAAATGACTTCAGGTTTTCTCACTGCGCAGAATATGGTCAAACACTGCTACAGTTAAATATTTTACCCTTTGTTCTCCCTGCGTGATCTACAATAATAATCTGCTTCATGTTGATATTTACTGCTGTGTTGCTAACAATTACCTGAAAGAGAAGTTGGGGTGCTTCATTGGGCTGGGAAAAATTTAGCTAAATCAGAAAGCAGGTCTAATTAAGCAAGTTTATTCTACATATATAAAAGGCTAGGTTGACTCATGCATGTGCAATACATATATAGCTCTCACTGGCACCAATCACATGCATGTGTTTCGATCTGTCATTGTCAATCATGAATTTGGTTGACATTTCTATTATAGAGAAAGGATAAATAGCAATATTAAAATATTTCTTATTAATTTCCTTGCAATGTGCATGAATCCATGCACCAGGACACTACTGTAATTTACATTCCTTACCCTTAAGAAATTTACAAGTTAGATAAAAGAAGGAAATGCACCCATAAAAATTAATATTAGGCAGAACATAAAAAGTAAGGGATGGGACAAAAGCAGCTCTTTTTTTATTATTAACTAATTAATTTGTTGTCAATCTCATTTGAGGATATTTTCCCATTTTAAAAAATATATATATTTTATTGATTTTTTTTTTACAGAGAGGAAGAGAGAGGGATAGAGAGTTAGAAACATCGATGAGAGAGAAACATCAATCAGCTGCCTCCTGCACACCCTCCACTGGGGATGTGCCCACAACCAAGGTACATGCCCTGGACAGGAATCGAACCCGGGACTTTCAGTCTGCAGGCTGACACTCTATCTACTGAGCCAAACAGGTTTTGGCTCTCATTGATGTTTAGAGTGTGTGGAAGAAAGGGGAAGCAACAGAGAGAGGGAAATATCGGTAAAAAAGAGACACATTGACTGGTTGCCTAATGTCAGGAATCAAACTCGGGACTCTTAAGTTCTCAGGCCAATGTTCTATCTGCTGAGCCAAATGGGATAGGGCAAAAGCATCTCTTTAAAAATGAGAATTTAGCCGAAACCGGTTTGGCTCGGTGGATAGAGCATCGGCCTGCGGACTGAAGGTCCCAGGTTCAATTCGGGTCAATGGCATAAACCTTGGTTGTGGGCATATCTCCAATAGGAGATATGCAGGAGGCAGCTGATTGATGTTTCTCTCTCATCGTTGTTTCTCTCTCCCCTCTCCCTTCCTCTCTGTAAAAAATCAATAAAATATGTATATATTTTTTTAAAAAGAATGAGAATTTAGAGAAAGAAAAAAGCATTCTAAATTAGGTAATGTGAGAAAAGATGAGAAGCTTAAAATATGCATTCATTTATTATAAAGTAATCCAGTGAATGAGAAAATGTGTGTAGAAACCAGTGGCAAAAAAGGCCTGCAAGTTGTAGAAAGCTATCAGATCTAGAAGTTTTCATTTTATTCTCTATCAATGGAAAACATGTGAAGAAGGATAAATCTAGATGGACCTAGAGTTTCAGTCCGAACCCCTTTATAAAGATAGCAGCAAAAAGAATCAGTAGGTCTGAGTTGTTACCTCAAAAGAAGAATCCCTCCCTTTGGGGCTCCTGAAACTTCCCCGTCTAACTATGATGTTCCCTGCAGCAATTTTCAACCCGTGTGCCTGGCATTTTAAAACATTCCTCAGAGGAAGATGACATAAGCTATAAACTCTACAGTATAATGGCTACAATGTTCAGTTTAGTTGTGAAAAGAAACAGGAAAATATATCTCATTGTCAAGAAAAAAGGGTGTCAATAGAAACTATTTTTCAGATGTTTTAAATGTTGGATTTTAAGACAGGACTTAAAAACATTTTTTAATGTTTTATAAATTGACATTTTAGAGACAGGGAAGGAGAAAGAGGGGAAGAAACATCAATATGAGAAACAGCAAATGGCTGCCTCCTATATGCCCCCTATCAGGTATTGAGCCCACAACATGCATACTGACTGGGAATCAAACTGGTAATCTTTCATTGCAGAGGACAACACTCAACCAACTGAGCCATATCGGCCAGGGCTAAAATTGTTTATATACCGTATTTTCTGGCGTATAAGACGACTTTTGAAGCAAAAAAAAAGTCAACCGAAAATCGGGGGCAAAAGACCAAAATTGCACAAAAATTACCTGCAGATCTTGACTGCAAAGTAAGTCTTTTCTTTGAAGTGGGGGGTAGTCTTATACAGCGAATATAGGCCTAAACCTATGTTTTAACTGTAAAATTAGGGGGTCGTCTTATACGCCGGAAAATACGGTGTGTGTGTGTGTGTGTGTGTGTGTGTGTGTGTGTGTGTGTGTGTATAAATTATATAAAGTATATATTTATATTTGACAAACTAAAGAAAACTATGGTCTTTATGAATGAACAGATAGGAAATCTCAGCAGAAAAAAAAAAAAAAAAGAGTATACAAAAATTTTGTAGAACCAAAGTTTGTATTTGGATGAGCTTAAAAATTTAGTGGAGCCAAAACTGGTTTGGCTCAGCGGATAGAGCATCGGCCTGCAGACTGAAGGGTTCCAGGTTTGATTCTGGTCAAGGACATGTGCCAGTACGGGGTGTGCAACAGACAGCTGATCGATGATTCTCTCTCATCAATGTTTCTAACTCTCTGTCCCCTCTCCCTCTCTATAAAAAAAAATCAATAAAATATATATATTTTTAATTGAGTGGAGATGGGCCGAAACCGGTTTGGCTCCATGGACAGAGCGTTGGCCTGCAGACTGAAAGGTCCCAGGTTCGATTCCGATCAAGGGCATGTACCTTGGTTGCTGGCACATCCCCAGTAGGGGGTGTGCAAGAGGCAGCTGATCGTTGATTCTCTCTCATCGATGTTTCTAACTATCTCTCTCTCTTCCTCTCTGTAAAAAAATCAATAAAATATTTTTTTTTAAAAATTGAGTGGAGATGGTAGACAAAAGTTAGTGAAATTGAAGATAGGTTGATAGACGTAAACCCAATCTATAGAAAAGAGAGAAAAAAATGTAAGAAAACAAAAAAATCTCAGGGGTCTGTGAAACCATCAAATAGTTTAACTGAAATCCTAAAATTAAAAAAAAAAAAAAAAAAAAAAAAGCCCAGCTAGTGTGCCTTAGCGGTTGACAGCCAACCTATGAACCAGAAGGTCACAGTTACATTCCTGGTCAGGCCACACACCCAGGATGTGGGCTTGATCCCCAGTATGGGGCATGCAAGAGGCAGCCTCTCATTGTTGTTTCTATCTCTCTTCTCCCTCCCTCTCTCTGAAATCAATAGAAAACATTTTTTAGAAAATTTTTAAAGAGTAAGAAAAAAATAACTGAAATTTTCCAATTTGAAGAAAACATCAAATTATTGGTCCGAGAATTTCAGTTAACTATAAAATGAACACATTCAAACAACATAACACTGAAACACATCATAGTTATATTGCTGAAAATTAGTGGAAAAGTGGAAAACTTGAAAACAGTGTGGTAGGAGACACATTACATATAAGGGAACAACTATATAAATAATTGTTGACTTCTCATTAGAAATAGTAAAAGCCAGAAGACAATAGAATATCAGCTTCAAAATGGCAAAAGGAAAAATTATCAATCTAGAGTCCCTATCTAGTGAAGACATCATTCAAAAATCAGAGTAAAATAAACACATTGTCAGGTAAATCAAAGCTGAGATGACTTGTTATCAACAGACCTACAGAATAAGAAATGCTAAACAATGCTATTCAGACTAAGAGGGAAATTATATCAGATAGAAACAAATTATAGAAATGAATAAAAGAGATAAATATAAAAGGCTGATATTTTCTTTTTACAATTTCCTTTAAAAAAAAAAAAAAAGAAAGAAAAACTTATTCGAAACCAGTTTGGCTCAGTGGATAGAGCGTTGGCCTGCAGACTAAAAGGTCCCAGGTTCGATTCCGGTCAAGAGCATGTACCTTGGTTGCGGGCACATCCCTAGTGGGGAGTGTGCAAGAGGCAGCTGATCGATGATTCTCTCTCATCAATGTTTCTGACTCTCTGTCCCTCTCAATTCCTCTCTGTGTAAAATCAATAAAATATATTAAAAAAAAAAAAAAAAAAAAACAACTTAGTTTGAAGCAAAATAATATTTTAATTTTTTTTCAAAATAATATTTTAAGGTACAATTTATAATATATGTAAAAGGATATGAACAAAAACACAAAGATAATGGAATCATATTTTTGTAATTATAAATTTAATGTTTTTAAGCCAAAAAGTATCAAGTGAGATGTAAAAAGAAGTAGTACAGCCCTACCTTTTTCAAGATAGTTTTTACTATTTTGGGTCCCTTCTTGATTTTCTAAATGACTTTCAGGTCATTTTGTCAATTTCTGCAAAGATGCCAGTTAGGATATAGACAGGTTACACTGAACCTGTAGATTGATTTTGGTTACTGTTTTATATGTATTTTTCTAAACTTTTCAACTTTTGCTTATTTTTTTAAAAAATGTGGTATATGTAAATAACATAATTTGGCTATGTTTACATACAATTGACAATGTTTATATTCTTTTATTTTTTTTAAATATTTTTTAATTGATTTTTTTCAGAGAGGGAGAGGGATAGAGAGTTAGAAACATTGATCAGCTGCCTCCTGCATGTCCCCCACTGGGGATTGAGCTTGCAACCAAGGTACATGCCCCTGACTGGAATTAAACTCGAGATCTTCCAGTCCATGGCCCAACGCTCTATCCACTGAGCAAAACCAGTCAGGGCTCTTACTTAAATATTAGAGTTTAATTCTACCACATTATATCTTTACTGGACTCTTGCCCCCTTTTCATATTTTGTCTTATTGTATTTTCCTTTACCCTAGTTTCAAAGTTATTTCCTCTAATTCTATTTTATTTTAAACTAGAGGCACGATGTATTGTACTAAGATTCGTGCAATAATGGGCCTTCCTTCCCCTGGGTGGTGGCACCACCTTTGCTCCAGCCAGAACCGCCTTTCCGCCTCCCCACCTTCCCAGAGGCCAGGAGTGGCTAGAGAGGTGTGCTGCCATGGGCTGGTTGACACCTGTGTATGCAAATTAGCCCATCTTTATTGGTTAATTTGCATACTCACTCCTAATTGGCTGATGGGTGTCACAAAGGTATGGTCAATTAGCATCTTACTCTTATTAGGTAGATCCTCACCCAAGAGGATATTTTTTCCATTGATTTCTAGAAACAGTTGAAGAGAGGAAGGGGGGAAAGAGAGAAACATCCATGTGAGAGACTCATCAATTGGTTGCTGTCCACACACACTCCAACCAGGGCCAGGGATGGAACCTGAAACCCAGGAACATGCCCTGTACTGGGGATTGAATCTTCAACCCTATTTCTATGGTCTGACACTCTAATCCAATCAGGGCTATTTTTTTTTTTTTTTTCATATGACTATCTTTCAAATGGCAACACAAATACTTTAACTATAATCAATCTTTTCCGATTCAAAACCTTTAGACTTTTTCAGACATTTATCACTCACTTTGCAGTCCTTTCTGCATCTTTGGCATCTAGAATCATTTTTTTTTAATATATTTTATTGATTTTGTACAGAGAGGGAGAGAGAGAGCTAGAAACATCGATGAGAGAGAGTCATCGATCAGCTGCCTCTTGCACACCCCCTACTGGGGATATGCCCGCAACCAAGGTACATGCCCTTGACCGGAATCGAACCTGGGTCCCTTCAGTCCCCAAGCCAACGCTCTATCCATTGAGCCAAACCAGTTTCGGCTAGAATCATTTTTATACTACCTTTACAATTTCCTTTGATGAGGTTCTGCTGGTGGCAATTTCTCATATTTTACCCTCATACTTGAAACCTTTCTTTCCAAGGCATACAATTATAGACTGATAGCCATTTTTCCTTGGTGTATTAATACTATCTTTCCATTCTTTCATTCAACTGTTGCTGGTGGTAGGTCAGCAGTTAGTTAACTGTCCAGTCAGTCACTCTTGTATTTTTTAAAGTAAATCTCCCTTTCATTCCAACTGCTGTAGTAGGTGTAGTTAATAATGCAGATTTTGTAATCAAAGAAAACACAGTAATTTCAAGAGAAACATCAAAATTCTTTATTCAAAGTAATGTCCAGCACTAGCTACACATTTCCCGCATCTTTAGGAAATTTGTGGTTAGCATCCCAATAGAACTTTTCTTGTTTTGAGGCAAACCATAGAAAGATTCAATTTTCCACTTCTTTGTATGTTTTGAAGTGCTGCTCAGAAAGTGCGTGTGCCATCGATCAGAACACAAGTGGTAATCTGAAGGAGCAAGGTCTGGTGAATACGGCAGAAAATCTTTTAACATGTCTTTAACTGGTTTCAAAGTGTGTGGTAGTACATCATCATGAAGCAAAATTACTTTATCATAATTTTGTCCTCTGTCACATTCTGGTCATTTCACGATCAAAGCATGGTTCAAATTGATTATTTGTTTTCAGTAGTGATTAGTATTAACAGTTTCACCTGGTTTTAGAAGCTCATAATACACACACCTTCCTAATCCCATCAAATACTGAGCACTGTCCACTTTCCGAAGAAATTTGGCCTTCCTTGTAGTTGATGTTGATGGTGACCTGGATCAACCCAAGATTTTGTGCATTTGGGATTCTCAAAATGAATCCACTTTTCATCGACAGACACAATTCGATGCAAAAAAAAGACTTTCTTTTGTGCCTTTGAAGCAACATTTTACTCATGACTTTTAGGTTTTCCATTTGTCTTTCGTTTAGTTGATGTGGCACCCATTTTCCTTCCTTTAAAATCTTTCCCACTGCTTGCAAATGATTGGAAATTGTTTGATGAGCAACATTTAAACTTCCTGCAAGTTGTTTTTGAGTTTGACATGCATCTTCATCCAATAATGCTTATAATTGTTTGTCTTCAAACTTTTTTGGTTGAATACACAAATGTTGTCTTAATAACTTTGTAAAAATTGATAATCCTTCTAGGATTATAATGTAGCCTTTTAACTCTGCAGGGCATCTAGACTCTATCTGAGAATGTGACGTTCTTTGTCTTTCACATCGAAATCATCCCTTTTAAAGCGTTTAAACCAGCATTCACAAGTATCTTGAGATAGAGCATGTTCACCATAAGCTTCCCAAAATATATAAGTTTCTTCAAAATAAAGTAATGAATTATAACTTCCCAAAAATGCTCTTTTTGGCATGAAATTTGACATTTTTAAGTGTAAAAATATCTATGATGTTAACACCTTCAGCAAATTTGACATATCAAGTTTTGAAGCTTGCTGTCAATACAACAAAATAGCATACATATCAAATCGCATATATACCAACATATGTGTAACTCCATCTATTGAAAAAACCCGCAATTAACTGGTTCACCTAGTATACCAATACCTCTCCATAGCTCAGAAAAGGTCCTAGAGATTACCTCTTAAAATACTGACTCTCCCCCATCTTCTTTCTCCTTTCCTTCTGAAACTCCAATTAAGCTATATTTTTTATTTACTTTTTTTACAGAGAGGAAGAGAAAGGGATAGAGAGTTAGAAACATGGATGAGAGAGAATTATTGACCAGCTGCCTCCTGCACACCCCCTACTGGGGATGTGCCTGCAACCAAGGTATATGCCCCTGACCAGAATCAAATCCGGGACCCTTCAGTCTGCAGGCCGATGCTCTATCCACTGAGCCAAACTGGTTTCAGCAAGCCATATTTACCACTCAATATTTCTCATTTTGTACTTGCTTTTTACATTTTTTTTAAATAGAATTTTTAAAAATTTAATGTATTTTTATTGATTTTAGAGAGGAAGGAGGAGAGATAGAAACATCAATGATGAGAGAGATCCAGCCTGCAACTCAAGCATACCCCTGACCAGAAATCAAACCTGTGACCTCCTAGTTCGTATGCTAATGCTCAACCACTGAACCACACAACCGGAGCCAAAAACAAAAAATTCTTTAAATAAAACCTACTAGATGTTAAGTTATACAATTTGATTTAAAATGTACCAAAAAATAGCAGACTGTCTATAATATCATTCCATACCTTCTTTCATATGTTCTACCTCTGCACTCTGTGCTGATTTCTTATAAACTGTCTTGT
Organism: Pipistrellus hanaki; assembly: GCF_964339955.1. Classification (NCBI taxonomy): domain Eukaryota; kingdom Metazoa; phylum Chordata; class Mammalia; order Chiroptera; family Vespertilionidae; genus Pipistrellus; species Pipistrellus hanaki. The sequence continues at coordinate 38,519,492 of NC_140507.1, read as the reverse complement.
GAGCTGCTCACTTTCCTTATACAATAATTTGAGTAAATTATTTGAGGTATAGAATAAAGGTAAATGTCTTCACAAAGGAGATACATTTACTTCTGATAAGTTTCTGGCAAACTGAATCACATTAAATTTATGACTAATGGCTACTTTAGTCATCCAGATAGTGTGAATTTGGTTTGCATGATTATAAACTTCTAATCAATTTATTTTCTCCTTGTTCTACTCAGCACAACTAGGTAGCTATTCTTATTAGTCCCCCAGAGGAATAGGTGAGAAAGCAAGTTAAATTTTCTCTCATTGAGGGTGTATTTCTTGTGGGTACCAATTTACTGGGAAAGGACTGGTTGGAATCCCTAGCTGTGGTTAGGCCCGTTGTTTATGTCTTTTACCCCTATACTTTAGGTGGCTTTAGCACAGCTGATTTCTTCAAACTCCACTGGTTCCAAAATGGTCTCCACAGCAAAACTAGTTTTAATAGTTTTAATATTCTAGTTCTCTAAGACTTTAGTAATAACTTACCTTGAAGATCATCAATGATTTTTAAGATGATGCTTTTTTACCTATTAGGCTTTATTTTATTTTATTTATTTATTTATTTTTGTCTTTAGCAAGTAAGGACAAGCCAAAAAGAGAAAGCCTATACTCACTCTTTGGTGAAGTTCAATATTGCTTTTGGATTCAGCAATAGGTGGTTATTTTTTGTTTTGTTTTGGGTTTGTTTTTTGTTTTTTTGTTTTGTTTTGTTTTTGCAAAATCAAGTGATTGGTCATCAAACTATCCTATCAATTTGGCATTCTTTTCTTTTACATCTAACTCTATTTTCTGACACATCTGATTATTCTCTCATCTTGAAGTCAGTTTTTTGCTTATACAACATTTTCCTATACCACTCCTAAATGATCATTCATCAGGGTTCAGATCCAGGTGTTCTCATTTCTATTTTTCCTCTGCCATCAATTTACCTTAAATTACCAACATCCATTACTTTAATAGCCTCTCAATTGGATTTCTTCTGCCAGTCTTGTCCCCATCTAATTCATTCTCTACTATATTAACCAGAGTGATCTTTTAAAAATAAAACTAATTATGTCCTGTTGTCTCTGTAAAACCATTTAAAGTCCTGGTTTTAAACTTAAGGTAAAATTTAAAAACTAACATGGCCAAAAAAGCCTTGTATGATCAGACTCCTGCCTATATATCCATAACTGTCCTCTTACATAATACTATAAACACACTAACTTGATCAGGCTGGCGTGGCTCATTGGTTAAACGTTAGCCTATGAACCAGGAGGTCATGGTTCGAATCCTGGTCAGGGCATATGCCTGGGTTGCAGGATCAATCCCCAGTGTGGGGCATACAGGAGGCAGCCAATCAAAGCTACTCTCACATCAGTGATGTTTCTTTCTCTATCCTTCCTCTCTGAAATCAATAAAAATATAATATATAAAAAGCAAACAAAAAATCACTGACTTGCTTCCCTCTTCCTATAATATGGTTTACTTCCTCTTTGCATGGTTTATTCTTACTCAGACTTCAGAACTGACTATAATTTTGACTTTCTCATTAGGCACTGCTTGACAACCCAATCCAAAAACTTCCTGTTTGTTTTGTTGTTGTTAATCCTCACCTGAAGATATTCCCCTGACCAAAGCTAAGGCTCAAGCCTGAAAGTGAGGTACTCGCCCTTGACCGGAATCAAACCCAGGACCCTTCAGTCCATGAGCCTACACTCTAACCACTGAATCAAACTGGCTCGGGCTTGTTCTTTTCCTTCAGAATACTTATCATAATCTGTGGTTAAGTACTTACTGTGGGTTTGTTTCAATGTCTGCCCTACCAATTATTTGTAAGAACGAGGCATGCAGACACACCATTATTATATTCCCATTCCAGTTCCAGGACCTAGCAGTATCTGGCACGTAGTAGGAGATATAAACATGACATTATCGATTTCTCTCTGTTTAAAGACTACGACAGGAATTATAAATAAGAAAAAGTTAGGTGATAGGAATGTATGTAGGAATCAGGCTAAAATAAAACACAAATAGACACACAATGCTTATGAGTCATAGAGCTCTAAGTTTTGAATTAACTCTGTACATGACTTTCATTATTATCTACACTTTAAAGCAAATAATCACCTACAAATAGGCCATGCTTCTCAAGGTGGCATAAAAGTTCATTATTTAGAACTCTAAAAATATTTTCCCACAGGACCAAATTATATACAGTGGCTAAATTCCTTTGGCTAGTACAGAATGTCTAATCCATAATTCATTTATCCATTTCAATAAATATGAATTGAGCACTACTTTGTGCCAGGAACTGTTCTAGCACTGGAGATATAGTAATGTGCAAAATAAAACAAAAATTACTATCCTCATAGATCTTATATCCATGTGATCAAAACAGAAAAGAAGTGCAATGTACAGAATGGTAGATGCTGAAGAACAAAGCAGGGTAGAGTGATAACGATGAATGGAGTGCAATTTTAACCTATTATTACTTCAATTTATTTCTAGCTTTTTCTGTCCCAAAAAGAATTTAAGTTAGATATTACTTATAAAACCTAAGTATTACAAGTAAAGTAAAAATGATTACACAAGGGAAGACTTTCAATGAAAAAAAAAAAATTATAAAAACAAACTTCCTTTCTCACTGCAAGACAGAGAAAACTGCTCAGCTCTAAGTCACTGACAAGCTACCATATCCTGAGGCAGGGTCTCCAAAAAGGCAGTGGCTAGAGAAGTGGGTGAAAACACTGATGGGAATTCCAAGAAGAAAAGAAATGAAGACAAGGAAAGCACACTTCTTATTGGTGATATGAAACTCCATGGAAAGCCAGTCCCCCTATTTAACCACTAGGTGGATGACTTTTCTCTTTCCTATTTCCTATACTATAATTTTAAAACTTTTCCCTCATTGTTTTAAACTCAAAACAAATACTTAACTTTGGGGGTTTCTGACCAATTTTAAAGGCAGAAAAGATTCCTTTTAATAACTACCCGTCCCATTAAAATTCATATAAAAATGCAGATGGCAAGCTGACTACACTGGTAATCTCATATATTACCTTAATAATAGAGATAGGTATCAGAATAATATAAAAAAATTAAAAATTAAATTAAAATAAAAGGAACAAGGTTTCAAATAGCACCCCAAGAACCACAGTAATGACTGGAGAATGAAAAACAATCATCCAGTTTAATCTACATTTGTCCACACAGTTCTACCATCACAGAATGCATCATAGACTAAGGTGGAAGGAGGCAACAAAAGTAACCCAGCTCAGCCAAGACCGGTTTGGCTCAGTGGATAGAGCATCAGCCTGCGGACTGAAGGGTCCCAGGTTCGATTCCGGTCAAGGGCATGTACTTTGGTTGCGGGCACATCCCCTAGTAGGGGGTGTGCAGGAGGCAGCTGATTGATGATTCTCTCTCATCAATGTTTCTAACTCTCTATCCCTCTCCCTTCCTCTCTGTTAAAAATCAATAAAATATATTAAAAAAATAAAATATTAATAAAATAAAAAAAGTAACCCAGCTCAGAAGCCCCACTCATATAGCTGTGGTGACCAACGCAAAGTGAGGAATGAGCATGTAACTAAGCCTGTCTATAACTTAAGGTTTTATTCCTTTTGAGAAAGGGGCTTATTATTTTCACCTAAAAAAAAAGCAAGGATTTTAGTCAGAATGCTAATATTTTCTTTGTAGTTTAAGTATTTATTTCACTGTAATTTTTTTCAATGATCATATTGAGCCCCAAGCTCTATTTTTTTTGTTTCAATAATTCTTTATTGTTGAAAGTATTACATATGTCCCCACCCCTCTCCCCCATTTAGCTCCTGACAGCACGTCCCTGCCTCCCATCTCCACCACCCTATTGTCTGTGTCCATGGGTTATGCATATATGCATACAAGGTCTCTGGTTGATTACCTCCCATCCACCTACTCTCTCCCACCTTCCCTCTAAGATTCCACACTCTGTTCCATGCTTCCATGTGTCTGGGTCCACTCATCAGTTTATTTTGTTACTTAGATTCCACATATGAGCGAGATCATGTGATTATCTTTCTCCGACTGACTTATTTCAGAGTGCTAATATGTTCTTTGTAATTTAAGTATTTATTTCACTGTAATTTTAATAAGATATTTCTCAGTTTGTGATTATCAGATATATTTCTTGGAAATATCCAAATTAAGTATAACTTATTTATATTTAAATTTTTCTAAAATAAAGACCCATAAAATAAAATAAAATTTAAAGTTTAGGAAAATATAAGCAACAACACACTGTCAAGCCATAGTATCAGCAGAAAGATGTTGGCCAGAAACAATTACCTTTATGGCTGTGTGTGTGTTTTCATTTTCTTCCATCCACAGATCCTGTTCATAATAATATAAGCCATCGTTGATAACTTTAGCAAGTTCAGATGTAATTTTTGCCTGAGACATGTGGTTGCTTGTTCGATCTCCTCCAGGATGTTTTCTCATATAAGGTGGTGTCTGAGTTACAATCAAAATCTTGTTTAAATCCTGGTCATCTATTTCATAATCTGAATCATTATCAGACCAATCAATTAATGTGTTTTTTCGTTTTTCTACTTGTTCCATCTCTTCATCAAATAAAAAATCAAGTTCTTCTTGCTCTTGTTCATCTGGAGAATATGGTTGATTTGATGCCTCTTCAGATAGAGATGCTGATTCCTAAAAGAAGAAATTGGCATTTTTTATAAAAACTTTCCTATCATTTTTACCAAATCACATAAACAAATTGAAAAATGAACCATTATTTTTAAAAGAAATGTTTAAATTTGGAGATTTTAAATATGGAGAGAAAATGTGGCTCTCGGTATAAATATGGTAAATTTTTGTCAACCAGTCCAGGACACTACTCTCCCTCTCTAGTAATCCAGGTTTGCCATGACAGGTATAAAAATTAATCAGCATCTTTAAAAAATCACGTTTGGAAAAGCTTTGTTAGGTTTCTCAAATGCCCCCAAGGAAAAATAAAACTCTTTTAACATTTAAGTGTGCTACACTTAACTATTATTGCAAATTAAGACATTATCTTAGGTCAGAATTTCTCTAACTTAGCACTACTGACATGTTGGGCTTGATAATTGTGTGTGTGTGTGTGTGTGTGTGTGTGTGTAAAAGGATGTCTTATGCACTCTAGGATGTTTAGCAGCTTCCCTGGCCTCCACTCATAAGATGCAGCAGCACTTCCCCAGTTGTAACCACCAAAAATGTCTCCAGACAACTGCCTAATGCCCTTTGGTGAGGCAAAAATATCAATACCTCCAGGTTCAACAGAGAAGAACCATTCTTAAATCCTACATGTTTCCTTTCTTCATGCTTTGATTTTAGGGATAAAGAGAGCTGTTCAGCCAAAACCGGTTTGGCTCAGTGGTGGAGCGTCGGTTTGTGGACTGAAAGGTCCCGGGTTCGATTCTGGTCAAGGGCATGTACATTTGTTATAGGCACATCCCTGGTAGGAGGTGTGCAAGAGACAGCTGGTCGATGTTTCTCTCTCATCGACGTTTCTAGCTCTCTATCTCTCTCTCCCTTCCTCTCTGCAAAAAAAAATCAATAAAATATATTTTTTTTTAAAAGAGAGAGCTGTTCAGAGAAACCAAGATGGCAGCATAAGGTAAATACCTCAATGTAGCCTACTACAACAATTTTAAAATTACAACTAGAAAACAGAGCGGACATTGTCCAGAACCACCAGAAAGCTGGCTGAGAGGAAGCTCTACCAACTAGAAAAAAAGACAAAAGGACACTGAGCTTCAGGAGCTGTGGAGGTGCAGAGATCCATGTGCACAGAAAGGGCGGGTGGCTGAATATGCTGCTGGCTTACTCGCAGCACGCAGAGAGGGCGGTCAGCTAATGCGCAGCTAGCTTTCTTGTTGGGGAGGAAAACAAAATCTCCTGATTGCACTGATATCCAGCTCAGTCGGGGAGAAATAGGACTGTCTGGCAGCAGGCGAAACTCAAGAGCAACTTCTCTCAGAGGCGCACGCGGCCAGCAGCCATTGCCGCAGGACTCTGAGAACAGGGCCCACTTAGGGTGGGACTGATGGGAAACCAAAGTTTGTCTGCGCCACCCTGAGACTTCGCCCCATCCAAGCTGAGCACAGAAGCCCTCCCAGTGGCTAGCGCTCTCATTCAGGAGAAAAACAAAACTTCCCAACTGCACTAATAGCCAGCTCCGGTAGGAGAGAAATTGGACTGTCTGGCAGCAGGCGAAGCTCTAGAGCAGCCTTCTCTCAAGAGGTGCTTGAGGCCAGCAGCCATTGCCGCGGGACTCTGAGAACCAGGACCCTCTTAGGGTGGGGCTGACAGGAAACCAAAGCTTGTCTGAATGACTCTGAGACTCCGCCCCATCCAAGCTGAGAACAGAAGCCCTCCTAGCGGAGACACTGTTGATCCTCACAGCCATTTGGCTTGGAGATCAACTCTCCCCCAGTGGTACCAACAACAAGCAAGGCTTAACTACAACAAGACTACACAGTCCACAAAGGGCTGCACCAAGAGGGTCCACCACAGGTAACTAGGGAGGCTGAGCTACTGGGCCCTGCTAGGACACCTAGCACACACAGACACTCCATCAACTCAGGGAAGTAGCTAAAATGGGGAGACAAAGAGGCAGCAGGCCTCAATTGAAGGAAATGGAGGAAAGCAAAAGACTGGATATAGAGTTCAAAACTACAGTTATAAGGTCTTTCAAGAATTTCCTAGAAAAGGCTGATAAATTAAACAAGACCCTTGAGGATATGAACGGGGATCAGCCGAAACCGGTTTGGCTCAGTGGTAGAGCATTGGCCTGCAGACTGAAAGGTCCCAGGATTGATTCCGGTCAAGGGCATGTACCTTGGTTGCAGGCACATCCCTAGTAGGGGGTGTGCAAGAGGCAGCTGATCGATGATTTTCTCTCATCGATGTTTCTAACTCTCTATCCCTCTCTCTTCCTCTCTGTAAAAAATCAATAAAATATACATTTAAAAAATAAATAATTTAAAAAAAAAACACAAAAAAAACCTTTAACAGGGATCAACTAGAAATTAAGCATACTGACTGTAATAAAAATATATTATACAGAGACCTAAAAGCAGATTGGAGGATACCAAGGATCAAGTCAAAGATTTGGAATACCAAGAAGCAAAAAACACTCCTCCAGAAAAGTAAAAAGCAAACAGAATACAAAAAGTTGAAGATAGTGTAAGAAGCCTCTGGGAAAACTTCAAGCGTACCAACATCAGAATTATGGGGGTCCCAGAAGAAGAGAGAAAGATACTGAAAACCTATTTGAAGAAATAGTGACAGAAAACTTCCCCCACCTGGTGAAAGAAGTAGACTTACAAGTCCAGGAAGAGCAGAGAATCCAAATAAAAGGAATCCAAAGAGGACCACACCAAGACACATCATAATTAAAATGCCAAGAGCAAAAGACAAAGAGAGAATATTAAAAGCAGCAAGAGAAAAGCAGGTAGTTACCTATAAGGGAGCACACATACGATTGTCAGCTTATTTCTCAACAGAAACTATGCAGAAGGGAGTGGCAAGAAATATTCAAGGTGATGAATAGCAAGAACCTAAAATCAAGATTACTCTACCTAGCAAAGCTATCACTCAGAATCGAAGGTCAGATAAAGAGCTTCACTAATAAAAAGAAGCTAAAGGCGTTCATCACTGCCAAACCAGAATTATATGAAATGCTGAAAGGTATTCTTTAAGAGGAAAAAGATAAAGATAAAAACTATGAACAACAAATATGTAACTATCAACAAGTGAATCTAAAAACCAAGGGAATAAAAAATCTGATGAACAGTATTACTGGTAAACATAATAGAATCAGGGGTATAGAAAGGGAGTGGACTGATGATTCTAGGGGAAAGGGAGAGTGGAGAGTGTGGGAAGAGACTGAACAAAAATCATACACCTATGGATGAGGACAGTGAGGGGTGGGGGGTAAGGGCAGAAGGTGGAATAGGAACCTGGTGGAGGGGAGCTATGGAGGGAAAAAAGAGGAATAATTGTAATAATCTGAACAATAACGAGTTATTAAATTCAAAAAAAATAAAGAGAGCTGTTTATAATAACTTTCAATATGATAGCTTTCTTATCCTTTTTACATCTGTGCCCTATTATTTTTAGTGAGATTTTCCTTATAGAGCTTATTTTCACTATTCAAATAATTTAATGGCACTGTTTACAAGTTAATTTTTAGTAAATTTTTTACTTCAAGATAAATGTATGCATATTCACATAGTTATAAGAAACAGAGATCTCAATTATTCTTTATCCAGTATAATATCAGAAACAAGATACCCACTGACATAACTTATCAATCTTATTCAGATTCCCCCAGTGTTATTTGAACATTTTTGTTTGTGGTTTAGATCACAGCAATTTTTATCACTTTGGAGAGGTCATGCATCCAGCCACCAAAAATACAGTACTACCACAGGGATCTCTCCTATTGTTTCCTAACCACACCCATCTCACTCCCACCAAGAAATCAACTATCTTTCCCTTTCCTATTGTGCATCACCAAAACATAAAAAATTCTGTTATTTACCCTTTAAAAGTAGTTATTTGTATACGAACTTTAAAAATAATTTACACGGTTACAAATAATATAATAAGGTTATAAAATTAAAAATTTATATTGTTAAAAAAAAATCTAGATTGTCAGCTTTTAAAAATGGAAGTATTAAAATTTAAATTAGTACAAGTAAAAAAGTGAAATCTTATCCAGAAAAGATAAATTTTATTTTATTTTTAAAAATATATATTTTATTGATTTTTTACAGAGAGGGAGATAGAAACATCGATGAAAGAGAAACATCTATCAGTGCCTCCTGCACACCCCCTACTGGGGATGTGCCCACAACCAAAGTACATGCCCTTGACCAGAATCGAACCTGGGACCTTTCAGTATGCAGGCTGATGCTCTATCCACTGAGCCAAACCGGTTTCGGCAGAAAAGATAAATTTTAAAAGCTGATGCCACATAATTTATTTTCAGCTAATGAGTAACCCACAAGTTTTTACTGAAGACCAAAGGTTCCAATTTTTACAATTTCTAAACATGTTTCCTAATGTGTGTGTGTGCGCGTGTGCGTATGACATAAAATTTATCACAGTTCACTTGGTTTATAACAACTTACATTCAGTTTCACTGGGGATGAACGATGTCTCTTTTTTTCTTCTATCCAAGGTTCTGAGTCCAAGTCAGGCAAACTGGTAGACAAAACTCTAGTCATTGCTTGGAGATTACTTGTTTCAGTACTTTTCTTTGGGTTCAGTGGACTTCCAATTCTTGGAGAATTGGGGGCAGACTCTAAAATTTTAAGTTAGTTCAGTAGTTAAAAATAATAGTTTTATTACTTATGAAACATTTCATTTTTTTCCTTGGGGTTGATTTTTTTCATACAGCATGATAAGTCAATCTCAATTATAATCTTTTCAATGATTTTCAAACCTGAAGAGTTTGTAAGATGCAGTCAAGTGAAACCAATGAGTATTAAGTGCAATGTCACCAAACCTTACAAAATCCAAATTCATTAAAACTTCTCAAGAATATCTGACAGTACATATATTTGGGAAACAATTCTCTGTAAAATCTTATATTAAAATCTATTAATCATAATGAAATTATGAAATCTGAAAGCTATTAAGCCAGTTAAACTACTTACAGTATTGTGGGCAAAAACCAATCCTACATTGTTCTGCTAGGTTTTATACTAACACAGCCATTACTCAAACACTTTGCATATTTCCTTTGCTTAACAAGGTTTACCTATATAATAAATTATCTGTTTACCTATTATATAGGAATATGCTAATTATCTGTTACGCCTTGAGGCTTAACTACTGGATCATGGATGTGCAGGAGGGTAGGGTAGTGAACTACAAGTGGGCAGTGGAAAGCTAAAGGGCGGGGGGAGCTACAGGAGGGTAGAAGAGAGCTACTGGCACCCACATTCGTGCACAGGGCTACTAGTACTGAATAAAAAGTAGAATGTCGCCGGGACTGGTTTGACTTAGTGGATAGAGCGTCGGCCTGCGGACTGAAAGGTCCCGGGTTTGATTCCGGTCAAGGGCATGTACCGTGGTTGCGGGCATATCCCCAGTAGGGGGTGTGCAAGAGGCAGCTGATCGATGTCTCTCTCAACGATGTTTCTAACTCTCTATCCCTCTTTCTTCCTCTCTGTGAAAAATCAATAAAAAATATATTAAAAAAAAAAAAAAACTGCTATTTTAAAAAAAAGTAGAATGTCATATCATTAAAGTGCACTGCCCTGGCAGTGACATTTAAATCACTTTATAACTGTGGGAATTAAAAATGCCTTTCTTCACACTCTTATTTTTTAAAATCAAAGTATACTCATAAGTAAAATCCAAATTGAGTCCTTCATAAATTCCTTTTCTAAAAGTCAAGGACTACTTAAGTTATAATGCAATGCAAACTTGCTTTGGACAAAAAGTGTTTTAAAAACAAATTTATATTGCAGAATTCAAAACAGCATTTACTCCTCAAAAGCCAATTCCTTAGAAATTCTGCAAAATTGAATATATTACATAGAGAAAACTAATATAATGAACAATTTTCATTTTATTTGCTAAATTAAAATGCAAAGGCACATTTCAGGTATCTGAGTTTGAGAAGAATATTCTAAAATTTTAATTTCATCTACTACATACTACAATCAGATAAGTTAATCTTTTTGATGGACAAATAGCTAGTTCCAAGAACCAATAGATTACTATATTACTTTAAAAATATATTTTATATTTTAAAAAATGCTCTAAACTGCACTGTTCAATAGCAGCCACTAGTCATATGAAGCTATTGTGCACTTGAAAGATGACTAGTCCTAAAATGTGCTCAGGATAAGTATAAAACATGTACCAGATTTCAAAGACATGGTACAAAAAAATCCATAATTTTTGTGCTAATATGCTATATTTAATTATTGTTGTTGTGTGTTTTTTTTATTTTAGAGGATGTTTATTTTTATTTTTTTATTATTATTTTTTAATATATTTCATTGATTTTTTACAGAGAAAGGGAGAGCTAGAAACAGCGATGAGAAACATCAACCAGCTGCCTCTTGCACACCCCCTACTGGGGATGTGCCCGCAACCAATGTATATGCCCTTGACTCAAATAGAACCTGGGACTTTTCGGTCCACAGACCGACGCTCTATCCATTGAGCCAAACTGGTTTCAGGTAGAGGATGTTTATTAAGGCTGGGGACGTGAAACAAGGGCTAGGGATATGAGCCTAGTCTGTTCTGCTTTACCTCACTTTAGTGAGAAAAGGCAGCTTTGGAGACATAGATACATTAATCGAATTCAGGACCCTTCAGTCCACAGGCTGTCACTCACCCACTGAGCCAATCCAGCTGGGGATGGCAAATATATTTCTATTGAACATTGATGCTAACTTCCTTAATTAATGGTATATATCTTCTCACATGATCCACAAAAGTAGCACGAGGAAAATACTAGTTTCGGGCTGTCCATACTGTTCAAGTTATAGAGAACCCTATTTCTAATATTATGAATCTATGTTCATAGAGTGAATAAAGCTTTGAAAGCAGACACAGAACTACCATCCTAGAATGTGTGTGAGAATTAAGTAACTTACCATTATGAACCTATTAGGAAAATCAGTTGCAACTATTTTTAACATAGATATTTAAACTACTGTTTATGCTTATTACATAACCGTCTTTAAATGTTCTTTAAGCTTGAATGTTTCTATTATGAAATGTTTTACTATGTTCACAGCACATGTGCTTATAAATTAAATGACATTAAAATGCCAAAGAAATTGGGTAGGGCAAGAAAATTTTAGCTTTTAAAGGGTACCTATGCTTTGTGTGATTGTTTTTACAATGAAAAGATTTCAACATATGTGTGAAAATTTTAACGGTTAATAGTAAAGCACTAATCTTCCCAAGACCAATTGAATTTGAATATGTCTAGACAAAAAATTAGATGCATACTTTGCCATTTATGGTTTCTAGTTTTTAAAAACTCAACAGAAATAAAAAGTATTGTTGCAGTTTTCAGTAACTGAAAATTGTCCATATGACTTAAGAAGATAAATCATCATATACAGGGTGGGGAAAAGCAGGTTTACAGTTGTGAGTTTATATCTATTACATTATTTTATTTTTCACATGAACAACTGTAAACCTACTTTTGCCTTGCTGTATATATTCCATTATATTTACCTGTCATGACTTTTTTTTTTTTAATTTTTTTTATTGATTTCTGAGAGAGAGAGAAATAATGAGAATCACTGATCAGCTGCCTCCTGCACACCTTCTACTGGGGGTCAAGCCTACAGTTCCGGCATGTGCCCTTACAGGCAATAAAACCTTGACCTCCTGGCTAATAGGTTGACACTCAACCACAGCACAATGACCAGGCTATCATGACTTTTTTTATCCACCATGAATCACAGCACTGAATAATTACAAAGATTGCTTTAAAAATGATTACATGCCTTATGTGTGGCACATTTAAGAACACTTCTACAGATCAACTTAAAAAAAAAAAATCCCACAGGTTAGCAATCTAATTAGGGAAAATCTTATATTTTTTAAAGCCAAATAGAAACAAACAAAAAACAACACAAGATTGTCAGATATCTGACCTCTCAATTTTGGTGAATGAAAGTCATTCACTATTGATAGTGCAATACTATATCTGCAAAACCTAAATTTTATAACACCTTACCATTCCCATAATCAACCTTTTCTGGTGCATTAAGGTCCTCTGTTCAGCACAAAGGTCAATCCATGTTAGACAATTCAAGCTCCATAAAGGAAAAAATAGAAATTTAATTTTGTGAAAAGGACCAAACGTTTTTAATATTTTACCACACAAATCCCTTAGAAAATATATTATCATGGATTACGCTTTTGAAATTTAAGGTCTTCTGACTTGAGAGAAAAGGGTTTAGGTAAAAGTTTCACTATTTTTCTCTATGCATGGGTATACAGATAAACACAATCTAAATTTCCTATCCTTTATTCCCATTTCAAATTTTTGGTGGCAGTACTCTTGACTGAATTTAGGAAACTAAGGCTTTCTATCAGAGGAGAATTATTAAGGTCAGAAATTTGGGCAGTCACAGGAAAAGACTGAATTTACGTGATTATTCCTATGATTTAAAGTGAATCAGCATAACTCAAAACACATTCCATTTTTTTATAATGCCTTCATTATCCACCTGGTTTCTTATATATATTAAAGAACCTAAATTTTAAAAACATTTTTAGTGTACACTGACTGGTTTTAGGCAGTGTATGTGTGCATGTAAATGAGTATATTAAAAAAACACAAAAATTTACCAGACATTGTGATTTTATTCCTGTAATTTTATTAATAATGCATAAATTGCTTATGAACAGGCATCACCAACTTGACTAACCTATCTTAGCTACTCTGTGGAAGAAGTGTTTTCTATTTTATCTAACTCAACTAATGCCTGTTCATGAGCAGGTTAAAAATGTCATCTTGGACCCCACATTTACACAATATATTAATCTAACTTATACAGACAGCATATCTTTATTTTAAAAAACCTTAAAAATGTTTCTTTAAATTTTAAAACACTTGCCCAAGTTGCTTTCTAGGTTTAGAAGCACAGAGGGCTGACAATCAAAGAAACAATAAATAAAATTATCTGTGAGACTATCCATCAGTGCTTTTTTGATGGCAGGTGCCTCACACTAGTGTATAAAAAATAAATTTTAAAGAGTGAAAAAAATACTTTCATTTCTTAAATTTCTTATTCCTTAGTATTCACATCAATAAATCTTAAAGTCCATGTAAAATATGACAACATGTGAGATTACAGTACACTATAAAAGAGGGGCAAATTAAATAGCAAAGAACCTAACAATCTGGAAAATGCCACTGAAGCCTCTCTATTTCTACTTTATTGATCTGGACACAAGTACATAAGTCTAAAAGGAAAAGACAGAATCTTGTAATATTTCCAGAATGAAAATTAACTTTCCCACCGTGAATAAAAGGTAGCACATACAGCCCAGGTTATTTATACACAAATGGGCAGCTCGTATAAAAACAACAGCAGTCCTCTGGTCTGTCTCTCATCATCATCATCATCATCATCATCACATAGGTGTTTATCTCCACTGTAGTGTTGCCCCAACATCCTCCACAAGGAGTTGGGAGTAGACATTCTTGCAAAGAAGTAACTCTGGTCGCTTTCATTTCTGCAGCACGATTTGTTCCAATATTTATAATGATATTTCAGTGAGTCACCTATTCCTTCCTCTGCATATTCCGATCAAATGACATCCAAGAGCATCAGTAGATCATCACCCTGACTGAAAAAAGTTTAAGCACACATATTTTTTCCCAAGAGGGAATGTCTTAAAAATGATCCAGGAAAAAAAAAAATCTTAACATTAAAGCAGTTTTTGGAAATTCTAAGTACCAGCAATTCTTTAATCAATAACTGTAATAACTTCATAAGAGAATCCCAATTATGCATTAGAATATAGATAGGTCATCTCATCTTTTCTAGACAAGGTTGAAATACATTGGTAAGAAAATTAAATAAAGTCTTCCCCACTCTTGGGTATGAGACTTAGATTCTGGAATCCTACTGGACTATTCAGAGTTTACAAAAGGAAAACTGGCACAATATATCTATAATTATTTAGCAAAATTAAGGAAAGATAAGTACAAACTCCACATAACAAAGTACACAAATAATTTAAGATAGAGCAGAGTTTCACTCATAATTCTTAAAGTCATATTAATTTATAGCTCTGTGTGGGAGACAATTATGAGTAGAATTTGAAGCACCAGAGTCATTTAGTTATCTTCAATTTTCCTACTGAAGCTAAATAAGCTTTAAAAAGATAGGCAAATTGCATCAAAAAGCCCAGTGTTATGCTGTTCGCTGTAGAAGAAAAGCTGTTACCTGCATGTGAATAAAAGGCTTGGCCTGGTACAAACTCTGGGCAGTCAATCAGTTGAGAGAAGTCTGTTTGTGGCAACCTACGTGGAGGAGGGCCCGGAATTGGCCATTTTTCTGGTTCTATCTTTTTTCTCATTTTCTCATCCACAATTTCCACTTCTGTGCTATCTTTCAGTGCCTATAAATAGGAATTTTGATCAATTAAAGAACTTTCATTCAAAAATTTTAATTGTACATCCTTATTTCCAATAACCTAAAAATTTTAAAAATTACTCCTAATTCATAGGTGAGGACACTAAAGCTCAAAGAAATAAAGTACAGCAGTCCTCCTCTGTCTGAAATTTCACTTTCCACAGTTTTAGTTACCTCTGGTCCAAAACAGTAAATGAAAAATTCCAGAAACAAACAACACATAAACTTTAAACTACACACTCTATTCTGAATAGCATGATGAAATCTCACACCAGAAGAGAACTGTCCCTTTGTTAGCATAAGCACCCTATTAATTACTTAGTAGCTATCTGCTACTACCGTGTTTCCCCGAAAATAAGACATCCTCCGAAAATAAGACCTAGTGCATGGAAAGATAAGACATCCCCTGAAAATAAGACCTAGCGCAACTTTGGGAGAAAAAATTAATATAAGACACTGTCTTATTTTCGAGGAAAAAGGTTATTAACTGTCACAGTAACACAGTGCTTGTGGCATGTCATCTTTATTTTCCTTAATAACTGCCCCAAAGCACAAGAGTAGTGATGCTGGCAATTCGAATATACCAAGAGAAACTATATAAAGTACTTCAAGTGAAAAGGTAAGATGGATATGAAAAAATTTAGCACAGACAATACACATGGTTCTGTACTATCTGCAGTTTCAGGCATCCACTAGGGGTCTTGGATCATATCCCCAGAAAAAAAGGGGAGACTACAGTTAAGTTGATAAAGTGCACAGATTTTTAAATATATATTTTTGTATTGATTTCAGAGAGGGAAGGGAAGAGAGAGAGAGAAACATCAATGATGAGAGAGAACCACTGATTGCCTGCCTCCTGGATTTCCCCTACTGGGGATTGAGCCGCAACCCAGGCATATGCCATTGACACTTCAGTTCCCAGGCAAACACTATCTACTTAGCCAAACCAGATAGAGCAAAAAGGGCACAGATTTATTGTGAGTTAATAACAGGACTCAAATCATTTATCTGTTGACCAGTAAAAATCTTAGCCACTAGGCTATGGGGTTTCTCAGAAATAAATGTGCTATAATTTAAGGATAAAATAAAACTAGAACATAACGATAAGGGTTTAATCTCTAACATTTACAGAGAACTCATACAACTTAACAAAAGGAAGATAACCCAATAAAAAAATGGGCAACTGACCTAAATTAATACTTTTCAAAAGAAGATAGAAGGAAGGCCAAGAGATATGAAAACCTGCTCAAAGTCACTAATCATCGGAAAGATGCAAATCAAAATGACAATGCGGACATAATCAGTTTGGCTCAGTGGATATAGCCTCGGCCTGCGGACTCAAGGGTCCCAGGTTCAATTCTGGTCAAGGACAGGTACCTTGGTTGCTGGCACATACCCAGTAGGGAGTGTGCAGGAAGCAGCTGATAGATGTTTCTCTGTCATCGATGTTTCTAACTTTCTATCCCTCTCCCTCTCTGTAAAAAATGAATAAAATATATTTAAAGGAAAAAAAAAAAGATTAACATTAAAAAAAAATTTGACAATGCAGTACCATCTCACACCTGTCACATTGGCTATCATCAAAAAATCAACAGGAGAGAAACCAAGATGGCGGCATAGGTAAACACCTAACTGCAGCCTCACACAACAATTTCAATAAAATACAAAATGGACATTACCCAGAACTACAGGAAAGTCGACTGACTGGAAATTCTACAACTAGAAGGAAAGAGAAAACCAGAAGGAAAATCAGAGGAGCTGTAAAAGCCTAAGGTACGGAGACACGTTGTGCACACGGAAAGGAGCCGGAGAGGAGGGGGAGGTTGAGTGCCTGGCTGGCGTTCCCTAGCGGGAAGGAGATAAAAGCTCCGGACTGTGCTGAACCCCAGTTCTGACAGCACTGAACCCCAGTTCTGGGCGAGACCCTGGGGACCCAGACACATAAGGAGAGAGACTGGGCTGTAAGGAGGAACCTCAGGGGAGCGGTGAAAGGCAGTCCCAGAGGCGCGCACATTGTGCGCAGAGAACAGAGTGTTGACTGTGCTGCAGGATTGCCCTAGTGGGAAGGAGACAAAAGCTCCAGACTGCTCTGAACGCCAATTCCAACCCCACTTACAACTAAACTGAACCTCAGTTCCGGGCTCATTGGGGGAGAGCCTAGACTGTTTGGTAGCAGGCGAAACTCGAGGGCACCTTTCTCTCAGAGGTGCTTGCAGCGAGTCCAGGACACTGAAGAACACTGAGACTCAGGAGCCTCATAGGGCAGGGCTGACGGAAGTCAAGGCTGTTGACTCCACCCTGAAACTCCGAACCCATCCAAGCTGACCACAGAGACTTTTAAGGCTACCAACTCAGGGAAGCTGCGAAAATGCTGAGACAAGGAAACAGATCACAAACGAAAGAAATGGAGGACAAAAAGCGACTGGATATAGAGTTCAAAACCACGCTTATAAGGTTTTTCAAGAATCTCCTAGAAAAGGCTGATAAAATAAGTGAAACATATGAGGATATGAAAAGGGATCAACTAGAAATAAAGAATACATTGTCTGAAATAAAAAATATTCTACAGAGTCCTAAAAACAGAATGGAAGATCACAAGAATCAAATCAAAGATTTGGAACACAAAGAGCCAGAGGACACTCTTCCGCAGAAGCAAGAAGACAAGAGAATCCAGAAAGTTGAAGATAGTGTAAGAAACCTCTGGGACAACTTCAAGTGAACCAACATCAGAATTATGGGGGACCCAGAAGAAGAGAGAGAGCAAGATACCGAAAACATATTGAAAGAAATAGTGACAGAAAACTTCCCCCACCTGGTGAAAGAATTAGACTTACAAGTCCAGGAAGCACACAGAACCCCAAACAAAAGGAATCCAAAGAGGACCACACCAAGACACATCATAATTAAAATTCTAAGAGCAAAAGACAAAGAGAAAATATTAAAAGCAGCAAGAGCAAAGAAGATAGTTACCTATAAAGGGGCACCTATACGATTGTCAGCTGATTTCTCAACAGAAACCATGCAGGCCAGACGGGAATGGCAAGAAATATTCAAGGTGATGAACAGCAAGAACCTACAGCCAAAAATAATCTACCCAGCAAAGCTATCACTTAGAATCGAAGGCCAGATAAAGAGCTTCACTAATAAAAAAAAAGCTAAAGGAGTTCATCACTACCAAACCAGAATTATATGAATTGCTGAAGGAGGTTCTTTAGGAAGAGGAAGAAAATAAAGATAAAAATTATGAACAACAAATACATATCAACAAGTGAATCTAAAAACCAAGGGAATTAAAAAATCTGATGAACAATATTAACTGGTGTAATGGGAGAATAAGGACACATATGTAATACCTTAATCAATAAAGAAATTTTTAAAAATCTATATAAAAAAACCAGGACAGCCGAAACTGGTTTGGCTCAGTGGATGGAGCATCGGCCTGTGGACTCAAGGGTCTCGGGTTCGATTCCAGCCAAGGGCATGTACGTTGGTTGCGGGCACATCCCCAGTAGGGGGCGTGCAGGAGGCGGCTGGTCAATGTTTCTCTCTCATCGATGTTTCTAACTCTCTATCCCTCTCCCTTCCTCTCTGTAAAAAATCAATATATAAAAAAACCCAAAAAAACAACTAGAACAAAATTTCTTCAAAATAATTAAAGTGTTATTGATAAGAATTTTAACTAAAATTTAAAGGTATTCAGCTTTTAGAAATAAAGAAAAATACAAATATGATATAAAAATTCAATGTACATATTTATTAACTTTAAATTTTTAGCTATATTTTAGTTGAAGAACATACATGTATCGTTTTAAGAATTTTATATTTGTACTAGTGGCCTGGTACATGAAATTGGTGCGACACAATTAAAAGGGAATTAATTAGAGGAAATATTTTAATATTGCTATTTGCCCTTTCTCTATAATAAAAGTGTCAAAGAAAAAAAAATTTTAGTAAAATATATATGAAAATCTCCCTCCATATCAGAGTCTGGGGTGCACGGCTGGATCCAGAGTCAAGTCCGCGCTCACCCATGTATACCGCTCCCAGCGGGCCCCAACCCCGTCATGCCCTGCAAAGTGTGTGTGTGGGGGGGAGGGGGGGGGGGGCGCGCCAGATCCCCCAGCCCCAGCAAGAGGGTGTGACAACCATTTGTGTATTAGCTCTTTATTATATAGCATGCCCTTAAAAATAGTATAGTACTTACTTCAAGTTCTATCTTTCATAACTGGACATTACTTTAAAATTAGTATTAAATATTGTTTAAAAACAAACTTTTGATGAGAATAAGAATACTCACTGAAAGAGGAGTCTGAAATATGAAAGTAAATAAGAATACTATAGTAAAGGGTTTGAATTGGTGATTATCTGTTTTTCTGACATAAACTTTCCTAGTTTTGTCCACTGAACACTCTATAAGCAATGACATCCCAGTAGCAAACCAGTGTACCCAGTATCCAGATCTTGCAACATGGATGAATTTTAAAAACTACAAATAGCCCTATCTGCTTTGGCTCAGTGGATAGAGTGTCAGCCTGCGGCCTGGTTTGATTCTGGTCAAGGGCACATGCTTGGGTTGCAGGCTCTATCCCCAGTATGGGCGTGTAGGAGGCAGCAATCAGTGATTCTCTCTCAGCATTGATGTTTCTGTCTGTCTCTCCTTTTCCCTTCCTCTCCAAAATCAATAAAAATATATATTAAAAAAACTACAAATAAAAGAGGCAGGAGACAGAAAAACTCCATTTACATAACAACAGGCAGAGTCAATCAATGTTAATAGAATAAAAAAGTAGTTTGGTTTGGGATAGGAGAAGTGGGGGAAGAGTGACTAGAAAGAGTTACTAAGGAAGTTGTCAAGAGTACTAAATACCAGATTATATCTTATTTGGACAAGGCTTATGCAATTTTCAAAACTCAAACTAAAAATCCAAGATGACTGCATTTTACAGTGTATTTATTTCTGATTAAAAAACAAAAAATAAACCAAAAACCTAGCTCTATCTGGTTTGGCTCAGTATATAGAGCATCAGCCTGCAGACTGAAGGGTCCTGAGTTCAATTCCAGTAAAGGGCTCGTGCCTGGGATGTGGGCTTGAGCCCCAGAGGATGTGCAGGGGGCAGCCAAACAATGATTCTCTCTCATCATTGATGAAAATTTATGAGTTTTAAGTTTTACAAAATAATGTTTTGGGAAAAGACTGCCAATGGTGTTAGCTAGAACAAGCAACAAGTCAAACTCTCAACACTGGTAGTTTTAACTGGTTTAACACGTTATACATGTGCAAAGACCCAGACATAAGAGAGCAGCACATATGTAATGGGAAAATGTTCACCAGTATCTTCAAAAGCTAAGCATTTATTTCCTGTTAACCATTAGTTTCACAGGAAAATAAGTAGAGCTGTCCATCCAAAAAATATGTGCACAGATACTCATAACAGACTCAAACTGAAAAGAACTCGAATGTCTATCAACAAAAGCATGAAAAAATAAATTGTATTTCACAAAAATAGAAACTTAACTGCTATATACCAACAATGGATAAACCTAAAAGAAATAATGATGGTCAAATGCCAGATATATATAAAATAGTACATATAACTGAGTATGTGAAGTTTAAGACAGGTGAGAGAGAGCTCCGAAAAGCAATTCCCTTTGAGGAGAACAGTGGTACTGACTAGGATGGGGCACAAGGAATTTCCTAGAATGTTGAATATGTTCCATTTCTTAACCTAGGGGGAAATTACACAGGTATATACAGAGAAAGTAATTTGTAATCTTATGATTCCTAATATACACTGTATAAATTATGCCTGTTGAAAGCAGGAAAAATTAAAAAAAAAAAAAACCGGGGAGATGAATGCTTTTACAAAACATGCTGTGTTTGAAAAGGGGCAATATAACAGTGTATATAGTCTAGTATGAACTATCTTAGGAGGGATACACAAAAAAGAAATAACATGACTGTCACAAGGAAGTTAGTTTAACTAGTTTACTACAGGTGAAAGGTGAGAAGGAAAAGGAAAGTTTTCACTTTGAATCTTGAATCATTAAGGAATTTTCCTTATGGGGGGGGAGGGGTGTTAATTCAGTAAGAAAATAAAGAGAACAAAAAGTAGAACAAGAATAGAATCAAGCAATCACAATCATCAATATTTATTCACTAGAAAGGAAAATATATGTCCACACAAAGACTTTTATGCTTTGTTTATAATATCTAAAAACTAGAAACATGCTAAATGTCCATCATCAAGTAAATTGTTAAACTATGGTACTATGGAATTAGTAGTCAGTATTAAAAAATAGTACTGATTGATACAAGATGAATCTACCTCAATAGCACTAAGCTAAGTGAAAGAAATAAGCAAAAGGCTACAAGATATATAACTTATTTATATGATATTCTGGAAAAAGCAAAAGTAGATTGACAAAAATCAGATCAGTAGTTCCCTACGCTAAGTATAAGAAAAGGGACTGGCTACACCGGGGCACAAAGGTGTTAGTCTCTGAAAGCTCATAGAACTGTGCAATAAAAAAACAAAAAAGTTGAAAGCATTTCTAGAACACGACAGACAAGAAGATTTTTTTTTAAATAGGCCTTTCTATTCCACATGAAAAATTTAATAAAAAATGGAAATACACACTAAAACTGGAAGATGACTAGGGCCAAAAAAAGCCAATAATGTTCAAGTTTGAAGGATCAGTTTAAATACAGGAGGAAACATCATTAGTAATTCTTTCAGGGATTTCCAAGGTTAGAAATTTATTTGAGCTTGATAAAATTAGAAAAAAACCATGAGCTTCATCCAAAGCCTTAGGCAACTACAGATTGTTTTGGGGGTTTATTCTCTTAAAAATTATGATAGAATTTATTTTTTTAGAGCAGTTTTAGGTTTGCAACATAAACAAAAAGTGCAGACAGTTCTGTTTTGCAAATGTATAATTACCTCTAAAATGAGATTAAGGTTTGTAGTGAGAGCCTGAACACGGTGGAAACCAGCAATCAGGGAAATAGGCAAGAAACCTTGCTCATCCATTTTTCTCCTAAGAAAGAAGTCTCGTTCCAAATTTTCTATACTGAAGTAATATTCACTAAAAAGAAAAACAAGGAAGTAAATAACAATTTCATCCATTTGTTCAATAGCAAATAAAAATATCTATTGCTTATATTATCAGCTTATAAAAACCTATTTTAATTTATAATAGCATTATATAGATTTAATACAACACAGAGCAAATATGTGAAATGATAGTACTTATAATGTGGAATCTAAAGAGCAACAAAAAACAAACAAAACAGAAATAGACTCATAGGTACAGAGAATAGACTGGTGGTTGCCAGAGGGGAAGGCGGTTTAGGGAATTGGCAAAAGAGGTGAAAGAATTGAGTAGTACAAATTGGTAGTTACAAAACTGGAAGTCATGGGGATATAAAAGTACAGCATAGGGAATATACTGAATAATATTTTAATAATTGAGTATTGCGCCAGTTGGGTATGTCAGGGGAACACTAGGTAAAGTATATAACTGTTTAACCACTATAATGTACACCTGAAACTAACATTGCATGTAACTGAAAGAAAAAAAAAATCCTACTGAGTTAATGAGTAGAAAAAATTTAGAATACTATAGTTATCTTCCAAAAAACTAACAGTAATCCTAAATAGTAAACTAAAACTAATTCTTTACACTTAGATCACCTTTACCTAAATATAAAGAATTAACCAGCATTTTACTTAAGAAGTTCAATAACTGATTTTTAAAATGAGTCACTTAGGTGAAGTTTTTCACTACACAGCTATTTTTATTTGCTTTGTTTAATCACCAATAACAAAAGCTATTCATGTCAACAGACTGCCTTCCAACTTTTTCCTTTCACTGAGAAGAATGGTATATGGGAAATACAATAATAATTGTCAACTTTACAGAGCACATTACAGTTTGTTCTGTTTTCTAAACTGCCAGGATACTGACATTGTTTTAATACCTCTGAACCCTATAAATCAAGTACATTGATTAGTGAAAAACTTAGTACCTACATAGGCACAGGCACACACACAATTATATCTTTAAACAATTCAAGATCTCCCCCTTTCTTTGATGGGGAAATAAATATTATAAATGACATTAAGATTTAACAGCAAATAACGAAACTAAGAATTCCTATGACATCAGGAGGTACATTGGGGGGCAGAGTAGGATATAAAAAGAAGCTTAAACACCTTAATCTTTTCTAGGAAACTATAGAGAAAAATGTGAGTGAACCAACTGTATAATCAATAACTACAAGTTCCAGGATACAAATATGAATACATTTAGCATGGCACTTGAGAAACACGTTTAAATTATTACCTCCAAATAGAAAAATAAGAATAGAATTGTAAGAGACAGAGCAAAAGAATAAATGGAGGAAAATGTAGAATTCAAAAGAAATACATAATATCAATAATGATATGGTTGGCAGCTTAATAATTCTATACTGTTCCCAAATTAGAGACTTTGCAAAGTTGGGAGCTCATACATTTGTGTGTAAGGTTGGGTGACTAAGATATCCTTGAAGTATTTAAATCAAATTCTAACTTTGAATAAAAAAATCACCTCACCGAAACTGGTTTGGCTCAGTGGATAGAGCGTTGGACTGCGGACTGAAAGGTCCCGGGTTCGATTCTAGTCAAGGGCACATACCTTGGTTGCGGGCACATCCCCAGTGGGGGGGGGGGGATGTAAGAGGCAGCTGGTCGATGTTTCTCTCTCATCGACGTTTCTAGCTCTCTATCTCTCTCCCTTCCTCTCTGTAAAAAATCAATAAAATATATTTTAAAAAAAACAAACAAAAAAAAAACAAAGTCCACTGCCAGGTCTCAGAAGGGATCTGGGAACTAAGAGTTACAAAAAGATAGGAATAGTAGTTTGAAGTTGATAGCCAAGTGCCAAGAACTTTGTCCATAAAAAGTGTTTGCATTAACTGTAACAGAAGAAGCAAGACCAAAATAAACAAGCTACTTCGTATTGTAAACCAACCAAATCCACAGGGAGATATCTAGATGATGTTGCTGATGAATAAATTACTTTCTAGTGACAGAGTAGGGTCCATTTTCTTTCTTAAATATAGATTGGTTAAGCAAATCACTTAGGAACATTTTTTCCACCACTATATTAACACTATGTAAATAAGTAAAACATTCTATACTACACTAATATGAAGAGGAGCTACTTTTTTTTTCTTAAAGACAACAGAACAAGCTAATGTTCTCCTAACCAATTTCAGTATTCAGAAAGCAACTCTTACGAGAACTAGATAGAGTAAGGAATCTCAACTAAAAATAAGGTAGTCCTCATTTAATTTGTCCCAAAGAATGAAAACTTAAAAAAGCAGAAACTTAGAACTCTGAAATCAATTGCTAAGAAAGTTTCAATCTATCTTTTTGTAAAGTATATGGTTTCCTAAACCACAGTTCTATATACCCAAAACTAATAACAAAATAACAATGAATGTAAAATATAATTGAAAAATAAAATTTAAAAAGATAAAAATCACCATTTTTGCCATTAATATTTATTTGCACAATCTATAAATAATCCAAATGTCTTCCTCATTTAGAATATATAGTTTTATATTTAATTTCTATTACACTTAATTTCTATTATATTTAATTATGCCATGACAGTATAAGTAATATCCTTTAAGCAAATACCTAAACAGTAGACAATAGTCATAAATAACATGAACCAAATATAAATATTTTAAGTTACTTATTTTAACAACATATTCTAAAAAAAAGAAAAGAGAATATAGCCCTGACTGGTATAGCTCAGTAGGTTGGGTATTGTCCCATGTACCAAAAGGTTGGCAGTTTAATTCCTACTCAGGGCACATACCCGATTGCCTGTTCAATTCACAATACAGGGGGTAAAAGAGGCAGCCAGCCGAAACCGGTTTGGCTCAGTGGATAGAGCATCGGTCTGCGGACTGAAAGGTCCCAGGTTCGATTCCGGTCAAAGGCATGTACATTGGTTGCGGGCACATTCCCAGTGGGGGTTGTGCAGGAGGCAGCTGGTTGATGTTTCTCTCTGTAAAAAAATCAATTATATATATATCGATGCTTTTCATCGTGAAAAGCATCCATACTATATATGAGGCAGCCAATGGATGCTTTTCACATGATGTTTTTCTCCCCCCTTACCTAAAATCAATAAAAATGTATTTTAAAAAACGACACAATACGAAACGCTATCAGTTAAATTTTGATATTGCAACAAACTTTATCATTACATCTGCTTACAGCTTATCAACTTACATTTGGCGCTTAATATACTCTTTGAGCAATGCTTCTTCCACAGGATATACCTGTACACCTGTACCATCATCATAGTAATACATCATACTGGTATTAAGTTCTGTTTGAAATGGTTGATCAGTCCTTTCACCATGTTCTCGATAAGCATATGAATAATCAAAGTTCACTTGATGTGAAGAAAGAAAAAGGTGGTCACAAACTTTTTTTGAAAACAGAAAAAGTAGTTACTATAATTAATGTCGTTTTTAAACATTCGTTTAAAATCTTGCTTGGCGTTGACTTGGATTGACATAACCTTCAAACACGTGGTATCTACAGAATGTGTGAAGTGCAATTAACAAGTTTTGCTTGAAAAAGTTTGTGTTTCGTTTGGTTTTTGTTGCAGAACTAGGGCTAAGAAGATGGCGGATGAAGAGCATATTCGGCACTGCATGCTTTACGAGTTCCAATTAGGAAGAAAAGCAAGTGAGGCTGCAAAAAACATCTGTAGTGCTCTTGGTCAAGATGCAGTTAGCGCCAGAAAATGCCAGCGTTGGTTTGAGAAATTTCGCGAGGGAAATTTTTCGTTAGATGACAAGAGTGGTCGAGGCCGTGTGTCCAATTTTGATCAAGAAGCTCTTCAAGCTCTTTTGGTGCAAAATCCTCAAATTACCCAACAAGAGCTTGCGACAACTTTAAATTGTTCACAAAAAACAATTTCCAATCAATTGCGTGCACTTGGCAAAGTCCAAAAGTTTGGAAAATGGGTTCCTCATGAGTTGACCGACAACAACCGTAATCAAAGAGTCACAATTTGCAGTTCGCTCCTCTCTCGTCAAAACCGTTTGCCGTTTTTAGAGCAAATTGTTAGCGGAGATGAAAAATGGGTGCTGTATGTTAATTTGAAAAGGCGGCCTCAATGGTTGGACAAAAATGAGGCTCCGCAGCCCACGCCAAAACCTGACTTGCATGCGAAAAAAGTGATGTTGTGTGTTTGGTGGAATTTTAAAGGAATTCTTCATTATGAACTTTTACCATCTAACCAAACTATTACAAGTGCAGTGTATAGTGCCCAATTGGAAAGGTTAGCCCAAGCTTTAAGAGAAAAAGAACCCGCGCTAATTAATCGGAAGGGCGTAATTCTTCACCACAATAACGCACGACCGCATACTGCAAGAATCACTGCTGAAAAACTGCGCCAGTTGGAATGGGAAGTTCTCCCTCAACCTGCATATTCTCCTGATATTGCCCCTTCCGATTACCATTTGTTTCGTTCTTTGCAAAACTTTCTTCTTGGAAAAAAATTTAATAATGAAGAATGCCTCAAAAATGCATTGACCGAATTTTTGGCATCAAAATCACAAGAATTTTACAACAGAGGGATTAAAATGCTTCCTGAGCGTTGGGCACAAGTAGTAGAAAACAACGGCAACTATATTGTTGATTAAATTTTGTTGTATTGTTTAAATAAATTCGATTTAAAAAAGTATTAGAAAACGACATTAATTATTACTAGACCTAATATCAGACAAGTAAATAGATAGTAAGGAAAACTAAGGCTAAGACACCCCTTTTTCAATGTTTATCTAATTAAAAACACACACACAAAATCATGTCATACATCGAGAATTTCCTCTGCCTCGTCCTCTTCCCCGTCCTCGGCCTCTTCCTCGGCCTCTTGAGGAACCTCGGATATTACCACCTTCACTTCTCACACTGGAAACTTCATCTTGATCATCTCTCTTTTCTCTATCACGTCTCCAACCTTTTTGAAATAAAAGTATTTTTATACATTCCAATTTTCAGCTATAAATAATATGATTATCTTTATGAAAACCTGGTAACCATTTCTCTTCACTTTGTATCTAGTTATTTAGTAACCAGGCAATCTTCAGATAGATACAAACTTAGGAGATCCCATAGAAATTTGTCAAAATGTCTCTGGCATACATAAGGGGAGCCCATAAAAGTTCTGACACATAAAAAATTCTAGTAAGTAAAAATAACATACTAAAAAAATATTTATTTTCACAAAATTCTTTATTGTTTAAAGTATTATATATGTCTTCTTTTTCCCCCATTGACCTCTCCCCGGCCACTCCCACTCCACTCCCCAAAAGGCATTTCTTTAAAAAAAAAATAAAAATAAAACCACAAAACATATTGGGAGAAGATATCTGCAGTACAATACACAAATTATATACAGAAGTCATGCAAAGCTCTTATACACAAACGTGCACACACTGGAACTCACAGGAAAATGGCTAAAAGACAGGTAGGGCAAACTAAGAAATGAAAATAATATAAAAAGAAAATGGTTCTCA
Source organism: Pipistrellus hanaki (assembly GCF_964339955.1). Taxonomy (NCBI): domain Eukaryota; kingdom Metazoa; phylum Chordata; class Mammalia; order Chiroptera; family Vespertilionidae; genus Pipistrellus; species Pipistrellus hanaki. The sequence goes on along the minus strand of NC_140507.1, from coordinate 38,491,724 downwards.
GACTCATTGGCTCTGAGAGATGCAAATGAAGACAATGAAAGAGCATTTCATCTGCTCCACTCAGACAAACATTTCAAGGTCCTGCCTATATCAACTGCGAACCAAGATAGTAAAGACAGGCCAAAACCGGTTTGGCTCAGTGGATGGAGCGTCGGTCTGTGGACTGAAAGGTCCCAGGTACAATTCCAGTCAAGGGTATGTACCTTGGTTGCGGGCATATCCCCAGTAGGGGGTATGCAGGAGGCAGCTGATCAATGTTTCTGTCTCATCAATGTTTCTCTCTATCCCACTCCCTTCCTCTGTAAAAAAAAAAAAAATCAATAAAATAATAATTTTTTAAAAAGGGAAATTCCCTAAGACTTGTGACTTAAGTAAGCAGTGGGGGGAAAAAACACTTCAGGTGAGAATGGAAAATGGTACAACCAATTTAGAAAACAATCTGGAAATTTCTAATAAAGTTAAATATGAACTTACCATACCACCTAACAAGCCCCTCCTAGGTGTTTACCTAGGAAATGACACATATGTCCAAAGGCTTGTACATAGATGTGCATATTTTTGTTGTTAATCCTTACCCATTGGTTTTTTATAGAGTGAAAAGGGAGGGGTGGAAAGACAGAAAGATTGATGTGAGAGACACAAAACAATTGGATGCCTCCAAAACCCACCAAGAACAGGGCCAGGGATTGAGCCTGCAAGCGAGGTGCATGCTCTGGACCAGACTCAATGCCGGGAGCCAAACTGACTGCCGTGCAGTATAACTTATAATATGCAAAAACTGGAAATAAGTAAAATATACACAAATATTTGAATTGATAAAGGGGAATAACCAGTCAACAGAAAACTATTCTGCAACAAAAATGTAGAACTATTGACATATGAAAACCATAATATTGAGCAAAAGAACACACAAGAGTCATAACATGTTATATAGTTCAATATATATGAAATTCTAGAAAGGGCAAATCTAACCTGACAGAAAGCAAGTACATTAGTGGTTGGGGAAAGTAACAGCAATTTTAGTGCATTTTAATATATATGATTTATAGGCTCAGTAAAGTTGACTTTTTAAAAAAGCCAGTTTGGCTCAGTGGATGGGGCGTTGACGTGCGGACTGAAAGGTCCTGGGTTCGATTTCGGTCAAGGGCATGTACCTTGGTTGAGGGCACATCCCCAGTAGGCAGCTGATAGATGATTCTCTCATCGATGTTTCTAATTCTCTATCCCTCTCTCTTCCTCTCAGTAAAAATCAATAAAATATATTTAAAAAAAGAAAAAGAAAAAAGAAACACCAGAGCCCTGGTTGGTTTGGCTCAGTGGAAAAAGCATCGGTCTGTGGACTGAGGGGTTCCAAGTTTGATTCCGGTCGGGGGCATGTGCCTTGGTTGCAGGCACATCCCCAGTGGGAGGTGTGCAGGAGGCAGCTGGTCGATGTTTCTCTCTCATTGATGTTTCTGACTCTGTCCCTCTCCCTTCTTCTCTGTGAAAAATCAATGAGATATATTAAAAAACAAACAAAAACCACCAGAAAACACAAAGTGAGGTATATCTGCCCTGCTGTCTTCAAAAAAAAAAATCATTGTTATTAAAGACAAAAGCAAAGGAACCATGCCAAACTAATGGACACTAAAGATAAAAGATAGTTAAAAGCAATGGGTTATCTAGATTAGATCCTACAAAAAAGAGGAGGAAAACTGCTGGTGGACATTCATACTATTACTACTATTTTTACAACATATATTATGAAGTTATTTAGGGTTAAAGAGGAACAATGCCTGGGCATGGCTGGTTTTGCTCAGTCGTTAGAATGGTGGCCCTCAGACTGAAGGGTCTCGGGTTTGATTCCCAGATAAGGGCACTTTATTTAGGTTGCAGTTTCATCCCACATCCTGATATGCAGGAGGCAACCAATCAGTGTTTCTCTCTTCCTCCCTCTCCCTCCCTCCCTTTCCTTCTCCTCCTCCCTTTTTCCTTTTCTCCTCTCTCCCTTCCTCTTTCTGAAAATTCAATGAAAAAGAATATCCTTGAGTGAGTATTGGAAAAAAAAAAAAAAAAGAGGAACAATGTCTGCAACTTACTCTCAAATAGTTTATACTATTCATGGCAATTAAAATAATAAGCAGAAAACTAATAATATTGTAATAAGCAGTAAGACATAGTTCCTCAGTCATTTTTCTCTTAAAAGTGTAACTTACTTCGTGTATCATTTCTCCTACTGTTTTGTGATGATTTATTTGTTTCAGGTTGACACCTTGTGCTGTTCCGGGATCCTGGTCTTTCTTGACTATCTGGTCTTACATCATCTAAGTGGAGTGGTACCCACTTGTGTTTATTAGCTTGAAGAAAACAAAATAAAATAATTTAATGACAACACAATTTTAATAAAACTAATTCTGAAAGGACTCTTGAAATATCACCTCACACCTGTCAGAATGGCTAACATCAATAAGTCAATGAAACAAGTGTTAGCAAAGATGTGGAGAAAGGGAACCCTGGTGCACTACTGAAAGGAATGCAGATTGGTGCAGCCACTGTGGAAAGGAGTATGGAGTTAACTCACATAATAAAATTAGAACTGTCGTATGACCCAGAAATTCCTCTTCTGGGAATATATCCAAAGAAACCCAAAACACTACTTTAAAAGAATATATGTGTCCCTGTGTTCATTGCATCATTATTTACAACTAGAGGCCCGGTGCACGAAATACATGCATTTGCTGAGAAAATACAGGCCAGGGGGGGTGTTGCCTGTCCTGTGCCCTCTCACAGTCTGGGAGCCCTTGGAGGATGTCCAACTGACAGTCAGACATCCTTAGCACTGTGCTTACCAGCCATGAGGCTGGCTCAGATTCTGGCTGAGCGGCACTCCCCATGAGAGCACATTGACCACCAGGGGGCAGCTCCTGCGTTGAGCCCTTGCCCCCTGGTGGTAAGTGTGTGTCATAGCAACCAGTTGTTCAACTGTTAGGTCTATTTGCATATTAGCCTTTTATTATATAGGCTAGCCAAGATTTGGAAGCAGCCCAATTGTCCAGTAGATGAGTGGATAAATAGCCTGTGGTACAGTTACACAATGAAATACTACTCTGCAGTAAAAAAGAAAGGAAATTTTACCCTTTGCATGATGGACCTGAAGAACATTATGCTAGGTTAAGTGAAATAAGCCAGAGAAAGACAAGTGCCATATGATTTCACTCATGTGGAATTTAATGAACAATCTAAACTAGCAAGCAAAATAGAGACAGCCCTGATGGGTGGGTGCAGAATCGAGGGTGGGGTGATGGTGGAAGGTTTGAGCAAAAAAGAAAACTCACAGAGGGCATGCAGGAGACAGCCAATCAATGATTTTCTCTCATCGTTGATGTTTCTCTCCCTTCCTCTCTGAAATCAATAAAAATATTAAAAGACTGGCCGAAACTGGTTTGGCTCAGTGGATAGAACATAGGCCTGCGGACTCAAGGGTCCCAGGTTCGATTCCGGTCAAGGGCATGTACCTTGGTTGCGGGCACATCCCCAGTAGGGGGTGTGCAAGAGGCAGCTGATCGATGTTTCTCTTTCATCGATGTTTCTAACTCTCCATCCCTCTCTCTTCCTCTCTGTAAAATATCATTGAAAATAAAAATATATATATATTAAAAGACTGTATTTTAATTAAATGAGACTTAATTTTTTCTTAAAGAGATTATCTCTACAATATCAAAATAATTTTCTTCTCACATAGCTCTTTAAAGTATTTTCTATAAACACTTTCTAAAAATCAATTGAAAATTCAGTGATGAAGTATCACTGAAATTGTTTTGCTTTTAAGTGAAATGCCAACTTTTCTGTTTAATTCTAATGGATAAAGTGTTCAAAAATAGTACATGTACATACCACTCCTATCTAATACTTGATTCTTAGGCTTGAGAATGGGATATACCTGATAGGACATTATAATGTACACATTGGAAAGCTTGGATAGTGATTCAAAAGAACTTTTAGTTTTGCGTCACAGTCTAAAATATAGATAAAATATTGATTTATTCAGCATTAATACTAATGAGTTTTTTTTTTAATTGAGTCTAAGTGTAACATGTATCTAACTGAATTTGACAAATCTTGTTAAAACTATTACTTACATTTTTCTTATTTTTTTTAACATGTATTTTTACTGATTTCAGAGAGGAAGGCAGAGAGATAAAAACATCAATGATGAGAGAGAATCATCGATTAGCTGCCTCCTGCGTAGCCCACTGGGGATCAAGAGAGCAACCCAAGCATATGCCCTTGACCAGAATCGAATCTGGGACTCTTCAGTTCTTAGGCCTACACTAAATCCACTGAGCAAAACCAGCTTATTTTCCTTACTTCTTAAGAGAATTAAGAAATTTAACTTTTCTTGTTGACGAAAAGATAATGTAATTGTAATAATGTAATTCTCAAGATGGCCTATTCGTGGATTTCACAGTTAAGATTTCAATATTTTCACTCTTCTGTCTAATTATTTTATTTTATTGATTTTTTACAGAGAGGAAGGGAGAGGGAAAGTTAGAAATATCAGTGTGAGAGAAACATCAATCAGCTGCCTCCTGCACTCTCCCTACTGGGTATATGCCCGCAACCAAGATATATGCTCTTGACCGAAATCGAACCTGGGACCCTTGAGTCCACAGTCTGATGCTCTTTCCACTGAGCCAAACCAGCTAGGACTACTATATATATACATATATATATATATATATATATATATATATACACACACACACACACACACACACACACACACACACACACACTTTTTTTTCTTAAACCAAACAAAAAGACTCATGAGCAATGGAAACACTATTAAGGTAATTAATTAAAGGAAAAGGAGCCGGGACCGGTTTGGCTCAATGGATAGAGCATCGGCTTGGGGACTGAAGGGTCCCGGGTTCGATTCCGGTCAAGGCCATGTACCTTGGTTGCGGGCATATCCCCAGTAGGGGGTGTGCAAGAGGCAGCTGGTCGATGACTCTCTCTCATCGATGTTTCTAACTCTCTATCTCTCTCCCTTTCTCTCTGTATAAAAAAATCAATAAAATATATTTTTTTAAAAAAAGAAAAAGGAATATTATTGTGAAAACTCAGTACTGATTTTCTATATAACCTACAATATATGGAGACATGAGTAAAAGAGAATAGGAAATAATCTAAAAACTCTTTAAAGACTAAATTCTATCAAGAGATTCTTGAGCATAAATAAGGCTTCTGTTTGAAGATAAAATATGTGCCTGGTTGGTGTGGCTCCATAGATGAGGGTCAATCTATGAACCACTGTTAGATTCCCAGTAAGGGCATGGGTCCTGGTTGTGGGCACCATCCCTAGCAGGAGGCTGTGCAGGAGGCAACTGATCAATTATTCTCTCTCATCATTTATGTTGCTATCACTCTCTTTAAAATCAATAAAACATTTTTTTAAAATGTGTGCTGTTAGGAAAGTCAATTCATGGCTTGAGAACAGGCAGTCCTTGGGTTATGTCGGACTGAACATACCTTGCTTCATGATTACATTGCCATCTTTCATTTATTTATTTTATTTATTTATTTATTTTTTTAAATATATATTTTATTGATTTTGTACAGAGAAGAAGGGAGAGAGAGAGAGAGAGAAACATCGATGAGAGAGAGTCATCAATCAGCTGCCTCCTGCACACCCCCCACTGGGGATATGCCCGCAACCAAGGTACATGCCCTTGACCAGAATCGAACTCGGGACCTTTCAGTCCCCAAGCCGACGCTCTATCCATTGAGCCAAACCGGTTTCGGCTCATTTATTTATTTTAAAAAAAAGTTCTGTCATTTCGAAGTCTGTACATCTGGCTTTATGTTTTTTTTATTAGTTATTTGCCACAAGTAAAGGTCAGGAATTATCTTTCTTTGAAATTTTTTTTACTGTTTCACTTCATTACTGCTATGTTATGTGCTCCATATGAGTGATATAGGTGCTTATGTAGGTGGGTTCTGACTTATGGTAAAAATCACATTACATTACGCCATAGGAACAGATCTCCAATGTAACCCAAGGACCTACTGTATGTGAATCACTAACTATAAACACCCAGATTTTAGTGTTGGCTGATAATTTTAAATGAAGCAATTAGCAAGGAAAACAAATATTAGAGCAGGATAACAGGTCTACCATCCTATATAGTAAAAGGGTAATATGCAAATTACCAAACAGTGGAATGACTGCTCGCTATGACACACGACCACCAGAGGGAAGAAGCTCAACGCAGAAGCTGCCACAGGGGGTGCGCCCCTCAGCCAGAAGCCCTGAACTGGGCTCACAGCCTCTCCCGCCTCCATGGCAGCACTAAGGATGTCTGACTGGTGGCTCCTAGACTTTGAGAGGGCACAAGCAAGGCTGAGGAACACCACCACCACCACCCCCACCTGTGCACAAGTTTCATGCACCAGGTCTCTAGTCTATAAATAACAGTCAAAAAGAAAAAACTACCTGTGTCTAAAAAGCATGAAAAAGTTTTAAGAACTGGGGTAATTTTTTTCTAATAACCACATGGTTGTCCTATTGGCACCACCTTTGAGCAATTAGCCTTGGTTCATTGTACCAAGTGAGCCTAATGCTTACCCTGCAGCTAAAGGACTAGATAATCGTTAGAATAAAGATCAAGTCAAGTATTTAATACATGATAGATTGCTCCATTATTAAAGAAGTTCACTGGTGACTACCCTCCATGAATTAAAATGCTTCAACATCTTCCTATGGAACTCAAAATGTTAACCCCAAGTTTTAATCCTGCATAATGTTGACTATGCCTACCTCTCCAATATCATCTCCAAAGTTCACCATGCCTCAGTTATGACCTTCTGACAGTTTAGATTTTTTTCCTACCAAAAGGCCCCTGCAGACACTTTTACCTAGGCTCAGAACACTGATGAATATATGGTTTTACAAAGCAGTTCAATCATGTGTCCTTTAGACACATGAAAAGTTCTAAAAATATGGAAAAGGATGTAAAGAGAGCATCTTTTTTTTCTTCAAAGTATGAAGGGAAAAAATTTGACCAAAATTGTTCTCCCTTTTCTCAGAAAAACATTATCTCAAAACTCCCTATAAGACAGGATCAGTTGCAATGCCGGTTTAAAAAACAATAGTTAGCCCAACTGGCATGGTTAACTGGTTGAACATTAATCTATAAACTAGGAGGTCATGGTTCAATGTTTGGGTTGTGGGCTCAATCCCCAGTGTGATTGGAGGCAGCCAATTAATGATTCTCTCTCATTATTGATGTTTCTATCTCTCCCTCTTCCTTACTCACTGAATCAATAAAAATACATATATTTTAAAAATAGTTATGGCCCAGTCATTGTGGCTCTGTAGCTGAAGAGTCAACCTATGAACCAGAAGGTCACACGGTTCTATTCCTGGTCAGGGCACTTGCCCAGGTTGCAGGCCCAATCCCCTGTAGCAGTCCTGCAAGAAGTAGCTGATCAATGATACAATCACTTTATTGATGTTTCTATCTCTCCCTTCCTCACTGAAATCAATACACTAGCTTTACACAACTTTCCAATCGTGTATCTATACTCATCTCTATTAAGTACAACTTCATTTCCTTCTCACATAAAAAAAAGAAAAACTTACGAGTTCAGAAATGAATGCTACAAAAACATATCAGTTACCATTTGCAGATGGTATCCTGAAGAAATCCAAAAATACTCATTGGTGACTGACTACCTGGAAACAATTGATTAAATACAATTCTTCATTAGTATAACTTCCTTCCAGAAAGTAAGGCTAAAATGAACATATAGATAAACTAACCTCTCTTTCACTAATTACTTGACTGAGCCTCATTCTCACTGACATTTTCACCAGGGCCACATACTTTACAATAGCCAAGACATGAAAAACAGTCTATGGACAGACAAATGGATAACAAAAATGTGTTGAATTTAGTGAATGGAACAGTAAGAAGAAAACTCTATTATTTGCAACAGCAAGATACACCTTGAGGGCATTATGCTATGAAAAAAGTGAGACAAAGACAAATATTGTATGATTTCACTTATATGTGGAATCTAGAAAAACTGAACTCAAAGAAAGAGAACACAGTTGGTGAATGGGAGAATTGAGTGAAGATGATCAAAAGCTACAAACTTACTACTACATAAGTTCTAGTGTGCAATGTACAGCACAGCAACGATAATAATACTGTATTACATATTGGAAAGTTGCTTAGAGCCTAAAAATTCTCATCTTAAGAAAAAAAATTGTGCCTGCTCAGTGGTTGAATGTCAACCCATAAACCAAGAGGTCGCTGGTTTGATTCCTGGTCAGGGCACATGCCCAGGATGTGGTCTTGATTACCAGTAAGGAGCCTGCAGGGGACAACCAATCTATGTTTCTCTCATCAAATGTTTCTACCTCTGTCCCTCTTCCTTTCTAAGATTAAAAAAAAAAAAAATTTTTTTTAAAGAACAAATTTAAAAAAAATAGTGACTATGAATTGATGGATGTTAAACATTGTGATAGTCATTTGCATTGATATATACATATATCAAATCATTGTGTTCTATACTTTAAACTAATATAATCATATCTCAATGAAATGGAAGTTATAGATAACAAACCTTTCCTTCGTTGATTATTTGACTGAGCTTCATCCTCACTGATATTTTCACCAGGACCATCTAGTTTTGTTTCCCGGGTTTCTTTGCTCTCACTGCTATTTCTCTTTTCAACTTTATCTTCTTTTTCTTTTTTATTTTGAAGTTTCTTATTTCCTTGGTTGATGACACTCTGACACTGCAAAAAGTATTTCAGAATGAAATAATTTTCACGAACATTTTCACTAGCATATCCAAAAATCTGTGGTAATATGCCTAACCTAAATATTACAGAACAAATGCTAATATTTAAAATATTAAAAAACTACTTTTCAAAAGACACTGTTAAGAGAAAATCAAGCAAGCCATAGATTAGGAGAAAATATTTCCTAAGTTTCTAATAAAGAACTTGTATCTGATATATACAGGTTTTGGAAAAAGTAGATTTACAGTTGTTCATATGGAAAAATATTTAATAAATACAATAATCAACTGTTCCGTGTACTCACAACTGTAAACCTGCTTTTCCCCAGCCCTGTAAAATGAGCTCTCAAAATGCAATAATGAGAAAACAACTCAATATCTGAAAAATGAGCTTGAGTTGAACAGATACTTCTTTAAAGAGATACACTGAATGGCAAATGTATATGAAAAGATGCTTGACATCTTTAGTTAGAGAAATGTAAATTGAAACTACAATTTGATACCACTACACACATACTATAATGACTAAAATTAAGAATGAGCAGCTGGTGCCATTTTGGGGCTCAGCCCACCTGATTTTCCAAATGATCTAATAAATTTATAATTCTTAAAAAAATGAACAATGAATATTAGTGGTGTGTGAAATAACTATAATTCTCATTACACTGACAGTGGAAATAAAAATTTTAGTAGTTTCTGAAAAAGCTAAACAAATAGCTACCATACAATCTAGCTAATTCTACTTCTAGGTATCTACCCAAGAAAAATGCATATACCGCCAAAACCGGTTTGGCTCAGTGGATAGAGCATCGGCCTGCGGACGGGAAGGTCCCAGGTTCGATTCCGGTCAAGGGCATGTACCTTGGTTGCGGGCACATCCCCAGCAGGGGGTGTACAGAAGGCAGCTGATAGATGTTTCTCTCTCATCGGTGTTTCTAACTCTCTATCCCTCTCTCTTCCTCTCTGTAAAAAATCAATATATTAAAAAAAAAAAGAAAGAAAGAAAGAAAGAAAAAAGAAAAATGCATATACCCATGCAAAATTTGACATATAAATGTTAATATAACAGCTTTATTTCTAACAGCCAAAAAATAAGTACAATCAACACAAATGTCCACTAATAGAAATGTCCACTAATAGGTGAATGGACAAACAGCATTACATCCATACAATACTACTAGTACTCAGCAATAAGAATGAACTACAGATAAAAATACCACACACATATTTGCAGTTTATTATATGTCATTCATGTACCAATTAAGCTGTTTAAACTAATATATACTACCTACAATTATACACCACACAAATTACAACCAGCAAAGTGCACAGTATCAAATGAAAACATGTATAACCACACATGCTAATCCTATAAAAACCCACTTAATACAATATCTTAGAAACATCTTTTGGAACTTTTTTAATCTTTAAAATTCTAGGCCAGGTGGTGCAGCTCAGGTCACGATTCAATTCCCAATCAGGGCACATGTGGGCTCGATCCCCAGTGGGGGTGTGCAGGAGGCAGCCAATCAAGATTCTCTCTTATCACTGATGTTTCTATCTCCCTCTCCGTTCTGAAATCAATAAAAAATATATATTTTTAAAATTCCATTCATTGAATACTTATTGATCAATGACATACATATGTCATATAAGTACATATATATAGTTAGGACTGCAACACATTGGAAATATAAATCAGAAAGAACAAGCAATATAAATTCTGAAACATAAAATGAATGGGCTTTAGATACATTATATGAAAATGGGCAAAACTATGAAAGGGTAGTTTTCAACACCTCTTTATTAATATAATTCTCTAAATTTGAAGTAAAATAAGTTCTGCATGTTGAAATGAGAATCTTTTCCCTATATGGAAAGAAAGCCTTAAACAATACTCACTCCAGTGTTCACTAATTCACTTGGTGTTGGCCAATTCGCCATATCGCTGAAATCACTAGCCTAAGAAGTAATAAATAGGTGTTATGTCTGCAAATTAGAAATTTTAAGTAGAAAAAATATTTTCTAAAGGTGAAAGCAATTTTAAAAATCACCTACATTCAATTTATATGCAGGCATTTGCCAAATTAATCCAAGTTTCTCCAAACATCAGAACACTGAAACAATAAGGCCTTGGCCTATGATCTCTAGCACTATTTAATGACACTGACTAAATTAATATAAACAGGATTAACAGAAGCATATGGGATTTTATATAAAAGCTACAATTCTGTAGCATATTAACTTCAAATTGCCAACAATATAACACAACTAGAAGAAAGATTCATAGTAATCTAAGAACAATGATTTTCAAAATTAATATGGAGTACTGAAGAACTTCTTTGTGTAAAAGACCTACCTTGTTGGATTTCTTTGTCTTGAGTTTTCCTGCTTTTATGATTTTTGGGGAACTGAGCTCTAAAAAACAAAACAAGACACACAGAATTGTTTTTACAATCACTTCAATAAATATATTTAACTAGAGGCCAGATGCACGAAGATTCGTGCAAGAATGGGCCTTCCTTACCCTGGCTGCTTCTCTCTCATCTTTGATGTTTCTATCTCTCTTCCCTTCCTCTATGAAATAAAAAAATATTTAAAATAAAAATAAAGCAGAATAGTGAATACACAAGTGTTTTATTCTTTATACTTTAGGCACACATATATGTATAGACATATGTAAATATGCTTAAGAATAAAATTAAAATAGATACAGTAGTAAAAAATATGGGCAAGTAGGACAAAAAAATGGGGTAGAAAAAAAACAAATAAAAATTATATTTGCCTGAATATTATCTAGAATTTCACTGAAGTATGTTTTATAAAATACTATGTTTTATAAAGTTATATGGTATATAGAACATTTGGGAACATTTCCCACAGGAAAATTAAAAATATGTTCCAAAATAGCCGGGAATGGTTTGGCTCAATGGATATTCGGCTTGGGGACTGAATGGCCCCGGGTTCGATTCCAGTCAAGGGCATGTACCTTGGTTGCGGGCACATTCCCAGAAGGGGGTGTGCAAGAGGTGGCTGATCAATGACTCTCATCGATGTTTCTAACTCTCTATCTCTCTCCCTTCCTCTCTGTATAAAATCAATAAAATATATATATATTTTTAAAAATATGTCCCAAAATAGTGCTAAGTCAAGTAAATTAACCTGGTAGTTACAAAATACACCCTTATATAAACTATTTGATATAATGAAAAGTAAGAAGGAATAGGCCACACAAGCAAATTTTTATGGCTTTATTACAAACAAGTTAGACATAACTCACAAATTTAAGGTCAGAAGTTAAAGATAAAATTATTCTGGCCACATGCAAACCAAAGTAAACTTTTACATTTCAATACTGAATGACACAATGAAATTATTAAGAAATTGGAGATCCCTAGCCAGTTTGGGTCAGTGGATAGAGCATCGGCCTGTGGACTGAATGGTCCCAGGTTCCATCCTGGCCAAAGGTACATGCCCGGGTTGCGGACTTGATCCCCAGTAGGGGATGTGCAGGAGGCAGCAGATCAATGATTCTCTCTTATCATTGATGCTTTTCTCTCTTCCTTCCTCTCTGGAAAAAAATAAAATAAAATAATAATAATAATTATTATATATACACACACACACACACACATATATATATGAAAAAATATTTGAATGTGACAGAGTTTATTTTTCTATTGATTTAAAACTCAGTATTACCACATACTCTATCCAGACACTGATTACAATCTCTAGCTAAAAGAAGTTGGGGAGGAACAATCTTGAACTTTATTTCTTCACACAAAAAATGATTTTTATTTTAGTCTATTCTTTTGGATCCAAAAATTTTGGATTTTTGTTTAAACTTTAATCTTTCAACTTTAATTCCTCTATAATGGGGAAATTTTTACATTTAACAGTGGAATTTATAATGCTGACAGTTTATTAATGGAGTATCTTTATGTATACATTGTAATTGGGATGTTCATATGCATTTTTTCCTTACCATAATTTAATCTCATCACTGAGGATGTGATAAATTGTGTTGGACAATGTGGTTGGATATTCTAGGATAGTGATTTCTTAACACTGGTTACTAAATGGTCCTTTGAGTTAGCTTACTTTTCCAAGAGGAAGACTTTCCTAAAACATTCCTGTTACAACATCCCAATTTCTCTCTTAGAAACAAGTTTCCTGATTAAGAAGTTTAGAAAAAAGAATTGAACTTTCAAAGCCAGCACTTTTTCCCTTTAAAAGCTAGCTATCCACAACTGCTCCCTCATGCTGTCAACTTTACAGGGAAAAGCTACCAATGATAGAAAAGGGAGAGTGTAGAGGGGAGAGAACTGCACTTGTGAAATGTGTGAACACCATCCCTCCACTTCCAAGTTCAACATCAGGAAGTCCTTTGAGTTGCTAACTTAGACCACCTCATCAACCCAATCTTTTTATTGTTGAAAGGATGATCATGAGCTTAAAAGCCCTAGCCAGTTTGGCTCAGTAGATAGAGCATTGGTCTGTGGACCAAAGAATCCAGGTTCAATTCCAATCAAGGGCACAAACCTTGGTTGCAGGATCCTCCACAACCAATCAATGTGTTTCTCACACATCAATGTTTCTGTTTTTCCCTCTCTCTCTAAAGATCAATGGAAAAATATCCTCAGGTGAGAATTAATAACAACAAAAAGAAACTGAGTGATCCTAAAAGAAATACAAATGGTCAAACATGAAATGGTACTCAAATGCACTAATAAGTGCACTAAAACAACATTTTTTCCCTATCATACTGAGGGGGGGTGGGGGTGGGGGGGGGAGAATGCCAAGTATTAACCTGGCCATTTTGGTTCATTGGATAGTGTCAGCCTGGGGACTGAAGGGTCCTGGGTTCGAAGACGGTCAAGGGCATTTGCCTTGGTTGCAGGCACATCCCTAGTGGGGGGGGGGGGGGTGCAGGAGGCAGCTGATTGATGTTTCTCTCTCTCAATGTTTCTAGCTCTCTATCCCTCTCCCTTCCTCTCTGAAAAAAAATAAAAAATCAATAAATATATATATATATATATATTAAAAGCCCTGGTTGGTTTGGTTCAGTGGATAGAGCATGGGCCTTCGGACTGAAGGGTACCAGGGTTTATTCTGGCCAAGGGCACATGCCTGGATTTCAGGCTCAATCCCCAATAGGGGGCGTGTGGGGGGCAGTTGATCAATGATTCTCATCATTGATGTTTCTCTCTTCCTCTCTAAAATCAATAATATATATATATATATATATATATATATATATATATATACACACACACACACACACACACTTTAAAAAAAAATGCCAATACAGAAATTAACATTTCTCTCAAGCTGTTGGCAACAATGTATAGTACTTAAAATATAGTATATACCATTTCCCCAGCCAGCGTGGTTCAGGGGTTGAGCATTGACCTATGCACTAGAGTACTTCTGGTTGGCTCAGGCTTTGGTTGAAAAGAGGGATTTATCTGTATTACCAGAAACAGCAATATACAGGCCAGAACAATCCCCAAAATAGAAGTGTCTTGGGAGAACTGAAAGAACAATAATCCTTTACCTGCAGTTCCTATCAGAGAAAATTCATAATTAACAATCCTGAAATACTCCCCTACATTTGTTATAATGTTTCTGTCTATCTCTGGTAATAAAATTTCTTGCAGTATGTTGGGATGGAATACTTGTACCTCATCAAGAGAGTGACTGTAAATCCAGGTTTGGACATGACAGATAGGGTTTAAGTTTGTTATCCCAGTAAAACTAATATCCTACAGTCATATTAATAGATTGTTGTGTTAATTTAACACTCCTTAGTTTTCACCTACTCTGGACACTAAAGGTCCTCTGCAGCTATTTTATTATTCTTGAAGTTGCAAATCTGCTTAGGAAGCCAAGACTGTAAAGTTATATATAGATGGCACTCTGGTATTAGAAACTAGAAGAGATTAATATATTCAGTTCATTCATTTAGAAGGCCCAGAAATCTTGCCAAAAGTTTAGCTAGGTAGTAACAACATCTAGTCTAAAACCCTGTCTTTCATACAGTGCATTTCTACACCATTCTCTTATTTAAATTACCTAAGTATTCTTCTACTACAAATAAAAATTGTGGTAGGACAGTGTAGAAACAGGATTAGAGAAATAAATTACGAAGCTACTCCAAGTTTGGAGAATATAACTTCTACAGGAAGAGAATAGATTCCAAGAAAAAGAGTTGCCTATAGAAACACACCCACAAAATTAAAATTCTCATGAACCACACTATACAACAAGCATCAGCTTGTTCTTAATCCCCAACAAGGATTGAGATACCCAATGAAAGCACCTGTAGGTTAATTTATTATACTAAACTGTTAACTACTTTTCACATGGTCATTTTCAATTAAAACTCCTGAGTCTTACCTTAATGGTTAAAAAAAAAAAAAAACTGTCAAAATGATTTCATAGCCAACAAAGAATTTGGGTTTTCTGATAGTTCACTGAGTAAAATGTATAACTGGTAAGTCTAGTAAGTAGGGAGATGAAATAACCATTAAGATTAACTAGGGCTTTTTTCTCTTAGCTAATTTTATGGACATTTTACTTTTACTTTAAGATTTTTGCTCTCTTCAGTTAGTAATAGTAGATTTTTGCAACTATAAAGAATGATAATATTAAATTTAAAACAAAATATTAAGTAGTTTTTCTCCAAGTCACAAATTAATGATGATGAACATTACACTGTGCAAAAGCTACAGAAATCAATTAACTGTAGTAGTTCCTCTGAAGAAATACTTTATATCTACAATACTATAATGCATGTCTACAATAATTACCTTACATTTACACCATACCATTTATTTCAACTGATCTCCACAGATCTATAAACATGCCCTGTATTTCCCTATCCTACGGCTACCCTTTAATTTTAAGAAAAAGTGAAGATCTGTAATGTCTATGTTCAACTGATCATGGAGGGATGAGGACTCATGTGTAATACCTTAATCAATAAAAAAAATTTTTTTTTAAGTTCTGAATAAATAAATAAAAGTTCAGTTGATTTACAACTTAATTTACAAAGGTTTGTGTTTTTTTGTCTTGGTTTTTACTATTTCCATTTAAACTTTCAAACAAAAATGCAGTTGCTGAAATCCAAGTAAAGTACCCAAGGCCACCTGGTCTGCATTCAAGGGCAGTGACATAACCTAATTCCCTCTCAGGAGGGGTATGAATGTTAGAAGACTACCATTTCCCTACTGGGCGATCCGCCCTCGTAGTCAACTATCCTACTTTTATTTCCCACCCAATCATAACTCAAAAACATGTTCAGTACCAACCAGAGACTCATTTTTGCACCCGACTACGTAGTTGTTTTGAAAACATTGACAATTTCCAGCTCACCCACTATTTCATAATAAAAAATAAAACACAGCCGTGCTTCCACGTACAAACCCCCTTCTGCTCCACAGCTTGTTTAAAAAAAAAAAAACGCCCACGAGAACTTCCCTGTAGGGCGAACGACCTGCAGTAGCTACACCTGAACTCAGCCTTCCCGACCGAGTCCCTTCGCACGTGGGGACAGCAAAGCCAGCGGGGCCGCGCCCGCCCGCCCCGCGGCTCCCGGCTCCCTCGCCGGCCCGGGAGGAGCCGCGGTCCCACCTCCCGCAGCCGCCCGCGTCCAGATGTCCATTTATGTAAATGGGCCGGGTGAATGACAGACACCTTGGCACGGAACACCTCGGACTGACAGCCAGAGGCGGCCTGCCCCTCCCCCGCCCGCCCCGGTCGCTACGCGAGCAGCCCCCCCTCACCCCCCACCCAAACACACACACACACACACACACACACCGGCGCCCACCGCGGGGGCCGCCCACCTGCTTCCAGGGATTCCAGCGGGGGCGGCGGCGGCTCCGACCCGGTCGGGGACAGGTGCTGAGGCGGCTTCTTGGTCCAAGGGTTCTCCTTCGGCGGCAGCGGCGGCGGCGGCGGCGGCAGAGGCAGCTTTCCTTCGGGGCCGGCCGTCACCTCCTCCTCCTCCTCCCGGGCGTCCTCGGCCGGCGGGTCCCGCGGCGGCGGCGGCGGCGGCGGCGGCGGCAGCGGCTCTCCGCCGAAGGGGCCCCCCGGCCCGCGCGCCCGGTGCGCCAGGTGCAGCGCCAGCGGCCTCACGGGCACGGCCGCCTGAGGCACGCTGTGGCCCAGCACCGGCGCCGGCGACGGCTCTCCCCGCGCCCCCGCGCTGGTGGCGGTGGCGGCGGCGGCGGCTGTGGCGGTGGTGGCGGCGGCGGGGACGGCCCTCTCCTCCTTCGCCGCCTGCTTGCCCTCCTGTTCGGGCGGGGGCAGCGGCTCGGTCTGCCGGCTCAGCCCGGGCGACAGCGACTCCTTCTCAGCAGCCGCCGCCGCGGCGGGCGACTCTTCCCGAGAGTGAGCCGCGGGCACCGGGGCGCGAGCGGACATGGTCCCCTTGCCCCAGCCGCCCCAGCCGCGGGAGGCCCGGGGCCAGGGAGGCCGGGGCCAGGGAGGCCGGCTGCCCGTCTCTCCGCCGGGGCACCCACTGGCTCCGGCCTGGGGCACAGAGCCCGAGAACCCGGCCGCCGTCGCCGCCGCCACCGCCGCCCGCGTCGGCCGAGGCCGTGCAGCGCCCGGGGTGCCGCCCCTCCCCGCGTCGAACGGAGCGCTAACCGCCCGTTGGCTCCGGCCGCCTCAGCGACGCACGCCCGAGCCAGCCAACCCGCGCCGGGCGCCGCGGCCGCGAGGAGCCGCGAGCCGCCGGCCGTCACCTGGCGCAGGCAGCGAGGAGCACGGCAGCCGCCGCCCGAGGACCTCTAGCGGAGTGCGGGCGGCACGCGCCCCAACAGCCGGTAACTGCTCGCGGGGCGTGAGGGGGCGGGCCGAGGGGCCGGCGGGGGCGGGGCTTCGGGGGAGCGTGACGTGGCTACTCGCCGGCCGCGGCCCTCGCCCGGCCGCCGCCCGCCCGCGGAGGCTGACGGACGTGCCCGCCCCGAGGGCCGGTCCCGCCCCAGCGGCCCGCCGAGGGGGAGGGAGGGCGAACTGGGCGACTCCCGGCTCCGGGGCTGGGGCCGCCCGGGCTGCGGGCGCCTGGGCGGGGCGCGCACCGGGCCTCTGTGACTCGGGGCGGGGCGGACCGGGTCGCCGGCCGGCGGCTGGGCGGGGCGTGCTGGGCGGCGCACGTGGGACCCGGCGCTGAGGCGGAGCCGTCCCGCGGCCGGGCCCGGGGGTCTCGGGCGCCCAGCTTGGGCCGCTCCCCAATGGGCAGGTGCCCCGGACCCGGCCGCGCTGTCCCGACGGGAATCTCCTCCCCGCCAACGTGAGAACAAGTGCCCCGACCCCTGGCCTCCCCGGCGCTTGGGGCACCGCGGCCACCGGCAATCGTAAGCCTCGTCCGAAATGAAAACTGTACCTACCATCTGTAGGCGCTGGGAAACCTTTGCCCAGGCGGTTAGCTTAGTGCGCTTCCCCGCCCCAAGTCCAACCCACAAAATGGAAAGGGCTCTTGAGTGGAAACAAAGTATCTTTTCTTAAAAACACTTACAAACTTAATGCTGTCCCAAATGTTTTCTCCCAGGACACGTTTTGATTTTTAAAAATCCGGCAAGACCTTCCTAATTTCCACTGAAATCAACGAGCGATGACATTGGTTTCACGTGAAGTGCATTCCTGAGTTAAGAACGTTCACGTTCGGGGTGCGAGGTTGCTGGAAATGGGCTCCGCTCTCGGGCTGTCAAACTAGACAGACGATTTGCACCTGCCGGAGTCGCACTTCGTAAAGCTAATTAGCTATGCCTATGCGAATATTACAACAGCTATAAATAAAGCCTTTCATGTATAACTAGTGCCCAATTTATCTGACCTAAGCAATCTCCTAAATCCGTTTCTAGTTCAAGAGGGATGTTATTTGCACCCACAGTACCAGAGGGGTGCCCTCTACTAGCCCCTTTATTGGTGAAGCTTTTGTGTTTTTAACTAGAAACCAGCTGCTTCTCCTCCTAATCAGCCTTTAGGAGTCCTGCTAGTTAATGCCTGACTTTTTTTCCAAAAGCCTATCAACACATTCACACTTGATGAGGCTCAGAGAACACAATTATATTTTACCTGTAGCTATTTAACTATCGCTGCTTAGCGATGGAGACATATGAGAAACGTGTCATTAGCAATTTCTTCATTTTATGAACATCATAGAGTGTGCTTACACACCTAAGCTGTATGGTATAGTGTGTATTGTTAAGAATACACTCTAAATAAAGTACAATATAGTAAATACATAAACCGGTAATATCGTCATTTATTATCAAGTATTATGTCTTACATACATAATTGTATCTGCTACTGGCAGTGCAGTGGGTTTGTTTACACCAGCGTGACAACAAACACGAAATGTGTTGCACTATGGCATTATGATGGCTACGAGATCGCTGGGTGATAGGAATGTTTCAGTTCCATTATAATCTTATGTCATTCACAGAAACATTGTTAGGAGGTGCATGGCTACATATATGGGTTTAAGCGTTTCCCAAAAGGTAAGGTGACCAGACATCCCGCTTTTTAACAATCTTTCCAAACATCGGAAAGATTTTTTAAAACGCCGCAGGACGCGGGACAAATTGTTAGAAATCGTGGCTGTCCAGCCCAAAGCGGGAGGTCTGGTCACCTTAGTTTAAGGTTGATTCAGTTGAGAAAAATGTTATGTGGGCCCGGCGGGCATGTCTGGGGGAGGGGGGGTGGGAAGGAATGGGTTAACAAAAAAAATGGGCCAGGCCATCATTTTTAAAGGAGGGTTTTTATCATGCAGATTGCCTTTTCCTTCTATGGAGATTACCTCATAGGAATTGACCAGAAAATTCCAAACAGGTTGACTAAGATTGTGTTTCTGGTCCAGTTTGAAACTGCAAGTAGATCAGATTTTTTAAAAATATGTTTTTGTTGATTTCAGAGAGGACGGGAGAAGGAGAAATAGAAACATCAACGATGAGAGATCATGGATAGGCTGCCTCCTGCATGCCCCACATGGGGATTGAGCCCACAACCTGGGCATATACCCTGACCAGGAATTGAACCGTGACCTCCTGGTTTATGCTCTATTCTTAACCACTGAGCAACACAGCGGGGCAGATCAAATATTTAATCTAGGCTTGGTATCATGAGATTTTAGCAAAAGTGACACCATTTTGAGACTGTGGTTTTTCACTTTTAGCAAAAGTGACACCATTTTGAGACTGTGGTTTTTCACTTTAACAGTAGTTTTCCTCTTTATTATTAAAGTGAAAAACATAAAGGTTGAAGAAACACAGGAGGAAATAGTTGTGCTTGGAGAGGGAGACAAACTGGAGGGTAAATATGTTCCCAAGGGGTCTGTCTATAAAGAGCTCAGCAGTAGGTGTTTGGGATCTAGGGCAATGCCTATAATGCCAGTCAAGGAATTTGGCTACTTGTCGGTCTTTTAAACACAGACAGCTGCTTCTCGAAAACAACCTCACCAGTCTTCTATTTGCTCCTCCATATCTGCTCTCCACCGTTTCCCTCCATTTGTGTCAGAGAAGGGTGACCTGTTAGATTGTAATAGATCCCTGACCCTCCTTTGTATCTTCCATGGGTTCAGGCAGTGGGAAGTATCTGCAGGTGATTAGAGGCCTAAGTCATAGTTCTTATTACCCACAAGTTATTATCCATCCTATGGATTATTTCCCTTGGATAGGGTCATCGTTTAGCCTGGAGAAACAAGTTATTTGGTTTAAAACACTGTCATCAAGGAAATGGGAATGAGATAGCCAGGAATCAGTAGGACTGTGAGAACTCTGACTGGTTTGGCTCAGTGGATAGGGCATTGGCCTGCAGACTGAAGGGTCTCTGGTTCAATTCCAGTCAAGGGCATGTACCTTGGTTGCACGCACATACCCAGAAGGGAGTGTGCAAGAGGCAGTTGATCAATGTTTCTCTCTCATCGATGTTTCTGACTCTCTGTCCTCCCTTCCTCTATGTAAAAAAATCAATAAAACATATTTTTAAAAAATAGGACTGTGAGAAAGCGGCATCCTTTAACCAGATTTTCTTCTCTTTTCCCAATTGTTAGAAACAAACAAGGTAAAAAAAAAAAAAAAATACAAACAAGGTGGTAGCACTTGCCCCACCCCCACCTCACAACAAAAGTAAATTTAATTGTTTTCAGCCCCTCCCAGGAATGTGACCTTAAGCCATCTGGTTTACCTACATTAGTGAGGAAATCTGCTCCCGAAAGACCCCACCTTTTTCAACACAATTAGATCTTTAAATTTGCTTGATTGAATTTTTGTTCAACAGATTTGGTGACAGCAATGGTGGGATTTGAAGGAAAGTTCTGATAGCATTTGGGGGCAGCAAAAAACATGTGTGGTGCCCAAGAACTTCTTTGAATTCTCTTGTCTTGCTGTTTCTGAGGGCCATTGGTGTTCTGAATTCCTGCTGTTTGCACTGAGCTCTTGATCTAAGATTAGGAGGTCAGTTTGAGCTCCCAGTTTAGTTCCCCAGTTGTTTGAAATTCCTTTCTCCCAGTGCCAGTCTGAAGCCCTCATTCACTGGAGGTTACTGGTTTAGTCCTTTGCCCATTCCAGTTTGTAGTTCCCATTGACTGGGGTTTGCTGGTTTAGTCCTTTCCCCAGTTCTAGTCTGCAGTCCCTATTCACAGAGTTCGGCTGGTGTAATCCACACTGGGAAATGCTGATCGTGTGCACAGCCTTCTATTAGTCAGTCCATAGTAACATTTCTTTGGTTACTGCTGGTTTGTTAAAGTTCACGTTTGTCTGTTTTGTTGTGTTTAGATTAAAGGCTAGTACACCATCTTCCATGTTGAGAATTGTTGGTAATTAGTTAGGTTTGATCAGATAATTGAATCACACCTCCTCTTGGGAACTGACCTTTAAGTCACTTCACCACTGACAATCCCTTTCCTTAGACCAAATTCCATTTCGATAAGACCACATTCCACTTGCTAAGACCATCATCCTTCCCCTCAGGACCTTGTTTGGATTCACACCTGCCCAAAGAATGCTCCACCCAGGAAAACCATCCTAGAGTCCTTTAAAATCTCCGACTGCCTGTCCTTGGGTGCTGGCGCCATTTGGGGGCTCAGCCCATCTGGTATCCAGATGACCTAATAAATTTATAATCCCTTACCACATCAGCCTCCTGCATCGCTCCTTCAGTGACCCTAACAGTTGCCACCTGGCTTTAGATTGAGTCCAACTTATAAACTGGACTGGTTTCGTGATCAGATGTAGTCCAGTGGGAGGCCTCAGAGAAATAAAAATTTCTTGTAAATAAGGTTAGTTGCTAAAGGGGGATCTCGGAAATTAAAAAAAAAAAAAAAATGCAAACACTGGTGAGCATAGGTTGAGCATGTAAAGGTTGTTAGAGCTCTCTTTACCTCAAGAACACTCCCATGATAGGTCTTAGGTACCGTGTTTCCCCGAAAATAAGACCTACTTACAGGTTTCCTTCTGAGTGAAATATAAGGCATCCCCCAAAAATAAGGCCCCCCTAGGCCAAACATGAGAGATTTGGTCCACTGATTCTGAAAGAAATGGAGTCACAAGAAATTCACCAGGAAATTCAGGAATTGGATTGTTATGATGATGTTTCAGAAGATGATGACATGATTGTCATTGAATAAATGAGTAAATTCTTGATACTGTAGGATTCAGTTTGTCTGGTTTGTGTTGACAACTACCGTACTACCGTACCATATACAAGTAATAAACTTCCTTTATTTTCATTTAACAATAAATGTGTACCGTATTCTTCTTCTTGGAAAAGTAAGACATCCCCTGAAAATAAGACCTAGTGCATCTTTGGGAGCAAAAATTAATATAAGACACTGTCTTATTTTCGGGGAAACAGGGTATTAGTTTGGCTCCAGGAAATCCAAAGGCCTAGCTAAAGAAATTAGTTTCTCGCCGAACCGGTTTGGCTCAGTGGATAGAGCGTTGGCCTGCGGACTGGAAGGTTATGGGCTCGATTCTGGTCAAGGGCATGTACCTTGGTTCCGGGCACATCCCCAGGAGGGGTTGTGCAAGAGGCAGCTGATGTTTGTTTCTCATTGATGTTTCTAACTCTCTATCCCTCTCTCTTCCTCTCTGTAAAAAAAAATCAATAAAATATATATTAAAAAAAAATTAGTTTCTTTATATCCAAAGAGTTGAGCATGCCACCTTCCAGCACACCAGCTTGTTTTATGTTTATGAGCTATTGTATAGCCGAAACCGGTTTGGCTCAGTGGATAGAGCGTCGGCCTGTGGTTCGATTCCGGTCAAGGGCATGTACCTTGGTTTCGGGCACATTCTCAGTAGGGGGCGTGCAAGAGGCAACTGGTCAATGACTCTCTCTCATTGATGTTTCTAACTCTCTCTCTCCCTCTCTGTAAAAAATCAATAAAATATATTAAAAAAAGAAAAGAGCTATTGTACAATATAATGCCAGATCTGCATATATCTAGAAAGACAAAAAATATTTTTACTAATAATCTAGAATCAAGATGGTCATTATTGGAACATTCCAGTTAAACAGATGGCTCATTTATGAACTGCACTTGGGCAAAGTTGAACAAACAGAAATGAATGCCTGCATTAATTGGCATGCAAAAGGCCTCAGGATTCCAAAATAGATTTATGAAAAAAATCATTAGAAAAGGCTAATGAAAATTTAAAGATTTGAGGTACCTAAAACAAAAGATGATAGGATAAACGTTTCTCCCTCTTCTCCCCCATCCTTTTTCACCTGAGTACTCACATTTTAGTAATTCTCCTTCTAATCTATTTTTCCACTCTGAAGAGACTATTAGGCAGTTGCCTTTTAAAACAAAACTCCTACAGGTTGCAGACAAATCTCTCCATGAATCCTTCACCTTTTGGTCATAGGTCAAACTGAGATTCATAGTTAAGGCACTGGCCCTTTGATTCCTGTCAGGGCACATACAATAATCAACCAGTGAATGCATAAATGAGTGGAATAAATCTCTCTCTCAATCGTCCCCTCCCCTTGCTCCCTCCCCTTCTCCTTCTTCCTCAATTAAAAGGAAAAAAATGCCCCGAGTCTCTTTGGAAGCAACCATACCAGGTCCTCCTCACTACCCAGATGGTAGCCAAACTTAAGGGCTTTTAAATAATTTAAATAAATATTTAAACAAATATTTAAAATATCCACAACTGAAGAAAACTTTCCTGACATCTGATCTTGTGCAGACGCTGGACACCTTTAACTCAAATTGACAAAGAAGAGAAGGAGCTCACATCAATGTAGACTACTGCCACACAAGATGCTGCTTAAGACTTCCTACTTTAGCTAAACATGAAACTCTTCTTTTTACTGTGACGTTTGCCTAGAAAGAGAGCACCATCACCAGTAAGTATCTCCAGGCCATTACTAAAGCGGGGTAGGGGGTGGCGGAAGTTAAATCTCTAGAATTTAGGACAACTTTTTATTTCAGGCTACAAAACTTAGCATATGTGCTAAAAATGTGACCTCTGGCTTAAATGGGCAAGTGTAACAATCCCTTCGAATAAAAGTGCCACTTAGGTGGAAGTGGTTTGTGCTCTAGCAGGATTTGTCTTTGTCTGTGGTGATTATTATTCTGCTTGGGTCTCTGAATACCTATGTGGTTGGTAGATAACCAGGCAATGTCTCTTGGGTTCTCTAACTGCCCCTAACTTCTCACAAAGGAAGTAGGGCACTTCATAAGTCAACTCTTTTGGATTTACATCTTGAGTTAGAAAGGAGGCATTCATGATTTAGAAATGGCTTCCTTGGCAGGCCCCTACTTCCCTATTTAGGAATAAATGTAAATGAGGTCATGACCAGGAACCTCTCCTTAACTATTGAAGATATTGATCCTTATAATGAACAATATAAACTACTGAACAAAAACAAATCCAGAGACAGAGGAACATCAATCAGACCCTCCAACTTCAGAAGGAAGGTTGGGGAGGGTGGGGGTAAGGAGGGGAGATCAACCAAAGGACTTGTGTGCATGCAAATAAGCCTAACCAATGGACACAAACAACGGCGGTGAAGGCATGAGTGGGGGAGATGGGGGGAAATAATGGGGGATAAAAACACATGTAATACCTTAGTCAATAAATTTTAAAAAAATAAAGAATAAAAAAAAAAAAAATATTGACCCTTAGACTCTGTGGCCACAGTTGTTCTTGGTAATAGGATAAACCTTGACTATCTTTTAACTGAGCAAAGAGATGTCTCAGCTGTGGTTAGTACATTCTGCTGCAGTGACATTAACATCTGTGGGGAAGCTAAAACTCTGGAGCAAGCCACTTTGTTTAAAAAGATGACTTCAGCCAAAACCGGTTTGGCTCAGTGGACTGAAGGGTCCCGGGTTCGATTCCGGTCAAGGGCATGTACATTGGTTGCGGGCACATCCCCAGTAGGAGGTGTGCAGGAGGCAGCTGGTCGATGATTCTCTCTCATCGATGTTTCTCTCTGTCCCTCTCTCTTCCTCTCTGTAAAAAAAAACAATAAAAGAATATATTAAAAATATATTAAAAAGGTGACTTCTGCCCACTGGCATGGCTTAGTGGTTGAGTGTCAACCTATGAACCAGGGGGTCATTGTTTGATTCCTAGTCAGGGCACATGCCTGGGTTGCAAGCTCGATCCCCATGTGGGGTGTGCAGGAGGCAGCTGATCAATGCTTCTCTCTCAGCATAGATTTCTCTCCCTCCTTCTCCTTCTCCCTCTCCAAGGTACCTGCCCTTGACCAGAATTGAACCTGGGACCATTTAGTCCACAGGCTGACGCTCTATCCACTGAGCCAAACTGGTTAGGGCTGAAGTACATTTTAAACAGGGGAAATTATACTGCTTATCCTATCTAATAAAAGAGTAATATGTAAATTAACCATCACTCTATTATACCACCAGCCACGTCCACCAGCCAATCAGGAGCAAATATGCAAATAAACCCAACCAAGATGGCTACAGCCACAGAGAGCAGGAGGGAGGCTTGGGTTTCCCTGGAAATGGAGGTAGCCAAGCTTTCTGCCCATCCTTGCGGCGGAGGCCTCCACTCAAGGCTACAAAGTTTCAATGATAGAAGATACATAAACCCAAATAGAAATAGTGGCAGCCACAGAGCTGGAAAGAGCAGGAGGCTAGGGTTTCCCCTGGCAATAGAGGAAGCCAAGCTTTCTGCACATCCTGGCCGGCCCAGGCCTCTGCTTAAGGCTACAAAGTTCCAATTATAGCAGATACATAAATCCCAACAAATGGCTACCACCATGGAGCAAGCAGAAGGATTGGCTCTGCTCCAGGCTACAAAGTTTCAATTGTACAAAATAAATAAACCCCAGATACTAGGGTCTCCGCTTGGGTCATCAGGGGGTGTGGCCGGCCTGCATACCACCACAGGCCCCTCACCAAGGCCACCCCCCAGCCCCAAAGGAACCCCCACCCTGATCCAGGACACCCTTCAGGGCAAACCAGCTGGCCCCGACCCATGCACCACAGCTCTATCCTATCTAAAAAAAATTAATATGCAGATTGACCATCACTCCAACACACAAGATGGCTGCCCCCATGTGGTCAAAGATCCTGCCCCCATATGGACAGATGTCCACCACAAGATGGCCAGCAGGGGAGGGCAATTGAGAGGGACCAGGCCTGCAAGGGAGGGCAGTTGTGGGCAATCAGGCCTTCAGGGAAGGGCAGTTGGGAGGGACCCAGGCCTGCAGGGGAGGGCAGTAAGGGGCAAACAGGTTGGCAGGGGAGCAGTTAGGCATCAATCAGGCTGGCAGAGGAGTTGTTAGGGGTGATCAGGCTGGCAGGCAGAAGCAGTTAAGGGTAATCAGCAAGGCAGGCAGGCGAGCAGTTGGGAGCCACAGTCCTGGATTGTGAGAGGGGTCCCAGATTGGAGAGGGTGCAGGCTGGGCTGAGGGACACACACCTCCCCCTGCACGAATTTCATGCAGCAGGCCTCTAGTAGTTATAATAATCTCCCTGATGCATTATATCCTTTCAAAAGGTTTAAATGCATGTTCACAGCCACTGACCACCAGGCAAATTATCTCCTCAAGATTGGAACATCAAGACCCTGGCCAACCAATCAGTTGGTTGGAGAGTCATCCTAGTATGCCAGATTGGAGCTTTGATCACTGGTCAGTGCACACACAGGAATCATTCAATGAATATATGAATGTAGAACAAGTCAATCTCTCTCTCTCTACAATTTAAAAAAAATCTATAAATAAAATTTTAAAAATCTGTTTCTTCCTACTTATTTGAAAAAAGACTGGAAAGTCAAAAAGAATGAAGAGAGCTGAACCCGGTTTGGCTCAGTGGATAGAGCGTTGGACTGAAAGGTCCTGGGTTCGATTCCAGTCAAGGGCATGTACCTTGATTTTGGGCACATCCCCAGTGGGGAGTGTGCAGGAGGCAGCTAATCGATGATTCTCTCTCATCGATGTTTCTAACTCTCTATCCCTCTCTCTTCCTCTCTGTGAAAAATCAATAAAATATATTTTAAAAAATCTTAAAAAAAAAAAAAAAATGAAGAGAATGACCTACTCAAGTTTGTGAACCTGAACTCATAACCTGTTTGTTTGGTAATGGGAAACTGGAATCTAGAGCACAGGTATAGGGTTATCTTTTTAAAGAAGGTAGATAGGTGTTGTCTGGTGTGGCTTGGTTGGTTGGAGCATGGTTCTATGCAACAAAGGGTTTCAGTTTTGATTCCCAGTCAGGGCACATAACTATTGTAGGTTTCGGGTTTGATCCCCAGTTGGGGTCATCACAGGAAGCAATTGATCCATGTTTCTCTTTTACACTGATGTTTGTCTCTCCCTCTCCCTTCCATTCTAAAATCAATTTAAAAAAAAGGGGGGGGGGGGGGGAAGAGTTAGTTCTCTAGGCCCTCAGAAGTTATGAAACACCTAATTACCTTATACAAACTTGATATTCATGATTGTTCAAATGAGCCTTTGAAAGATAAATCTTGTTTTTCCTGTTTAGAGTATGCTAATATTATCATCAGAGGATTGAACCCACTCCTTCCCCTCCCCCTGGTGTCTAAGGAAAGTGAAGTCCCACAAGAACATCAAGGTCTTTGTTTTTATTACCAGTGCAATTTAGGTTCAGGCTGGCGAAAACCGAATGTGCAAATAGGTGTACTTTATGCTGGAGAGATTTCAGAGAATGCATTAGATATAGTCTGTTTCAAAGTCCTACAGTCCAAGGGAAAGATAAAACTGGAACCCAGAGATTTGTAACTTCCTATAAAATGACTTTAAAAGAGACCAATTTTTCACTGAACCAACATTACCTCCAAGTCAAAGAGCCTTGGGCCCTGTTTATCATAAAAGATGTGATTTAAATGCTTGGATTATTACTACTTTCAATTATCTCTAACCTTCTAGACAGGGTCAATGCTAATATGTGTTTGAAAGCCTTCACACATACCTTCCTTTCAATAAATACACTGATATATTCAATCTTAGATAACGTGAGAAGGCATGGAGGGAGGGTAAGAGATCAACCAGAAGGCTTGTATGCATGCATATTAACTAACCAATGGACAGGACGCTGGGGTGGTGGGGGCTTGTCCTGGGGGGCAGGAGCGGCGCGGGGGGGGGGGGGGGGGGGGGGAGGAAATCAATTAGGGAAAAAGGAGACATGTGTAATACTTTAAACAATAATAAAAAAAAGGTGAGAATAAAAGCACCTCCGGGAAACTTTTCCCCCTCACTTATCTGTATTATACAAATAGGTTAAAAAAAAAAAAAAGACAAAACAAAAACACCAAAAAAACAAACGAACAAAAAACAAACAACCCCACTGTGCTTTCTATGAGAACACAGTTTCAAAACAAATATAGGTTACCTTTCTAGGTAAGTAGGAACTCTCTTAAATGTTTAAGTGTCTTGCCCAAGAACTCTCCACCAATAGTTAGGATTGATACTCTGCCTTTCCTGGCAAACTATTTAGACTTCATTTATAATGTGGGTGGAAGAAAAAAAAAAAAAAGGTTTCTGTGGAAAGTAACCTCTGCTCTATCTGACCTCATGGTGGGCAATCAAGCCTGAGGCCTATAAAATTCTTTAGTGAAAGGTTTTACTAAACCAGCCCTGTCCATTGTTCTTGTGCTTGTAGGTTAACACCAGTATTACCCCTGGAAGCGGGTATTAACCCTTGGGAGAGCACATAATCTTGTTAACTGTTTTGTAATCCAATCCCTGCTGGCTTTTGCCCACCACCATGAAATTTTCCTTACTTCAAATGCATAAAAGAAGCTGTGAAACTCTTATTTCAGTAGTGTATAGGTTCCCAGCATATGTTGTCTGTTTGGCTCAAACGCATAAACATTCTCTACACAGGTATGGATGTTTCTTACATTGACAAATTCTATGCCCTATTGTTTGGACAATCCCTGCTCTTTGAGAAGTAGAAGTGAAAAAATTATGCTTCTTTGAACTTATTTGTAGGGTATTTTGAAAAATGGTTAAATATTACCATAATACTATCAATGGACTGACCACACTTTGAGCAGCAAAGTGCTAGGGTACATACACCTCTTTGTTTGTGGAATTACCCAGGTCCTGTATGTAGAAAAACTGTTTTACTTTAGGTCAGTGGTCGGCAAACTCATTAGTCAACAGAGACAAATATCAACAACAATTGAAATTTCTTTTGAGAGCCGAAAACCGACTTTTGCGCATGGGCCACGAAGTTTCAATCGCACTGTATGTGGGCGCCCACGTGGTATTTTATGGAAGAGCCACACTCAAGGGGCCAAAGAGCAGCATGTGGCTCGTGAGCCGCAGTTTGTTGACCACTGCTTTAGGTAGTCACAGATTCAACTTCTATGGTTGTTTACTAGTACATTTTCTTTGACTAACAAAATCTGGTAAATCCGCACATTAGCTCCTTAGGCCCTGAGAAAATTATTTCGGGTTCTTTTGGTCCAACATGTTATAATTAAAACTGTCTCAAAATTCTTCATACAATCATTTGTTTCCTAGGATTCTGTCTATATGACTATTCCTAGAATTAGGGTACCTATTCCTGCAAAACATACTTTTCCCTATGTCTCACCTGCCATAATCTTTCCTTTTATATCCAAAGCCAGCTTCTATAGCAACCTCTCCCCAGGACCCTCATTCCCCATCTATAGTTTTCTAATTAGAAGTTTAGTTTTTTAATTTCTAAATTTTAATTGTTTGCAGTACATTTACTAGTATAAATAAAAGATGTGATTACATGTAAATGATAATACTGGATATGATTACAACATTCAGCCATGGTTTGTCAGAATGCTGGCTTCCGTGGGATCAAATATTTAGAGGGACATTTTGGCTCGTGTAGATACTGAATGATTCTATTAGGGCTTCCCTAGCTTATTTTTATTTATTTATTTCAATTATATTTTAAAAAAATATTTTTATTGATTTCAGTGAGGAGGAAGAGACAGAAACATCAATGATGAGAAGGAACCACTGACTGGCTGCCTCCTGCATGTTGGACCGAGCCCGCAACTCAGGCATGTGCCCCAACCAGAATCTAACGGAGAGCCCTCGGTCCGCAGGCAGATGCTCTATCCACTAAGCCAAATGGAACAGGGCTAATTTTTTATTTTTATTTTTTATTAAAAAAATATATTTTTAATTGATTTTTTACAGAGAGGAAGAGAGTTAGAAATACAGATGAGAGAGAAACATCAATCATCTGCCTTCTGCATAAACCCCTACTTGGGATGTGCTCGCAACCAAGGTACATGCCCTTGACTGGAATCGAACCCGGGACCCTTCAGTCCGCAGGTTGACACTCTATCCACTAAGCCAAACCAGTTAGGGCTAATTGTTTATTTTTTACTTTAAATTCTTTATTGTTGAAAGAATTTAAGGACATTTGTCTCCTTCCCCACCCTCCCACCCCCATTTACCACTCCCTACCTGCTCCCGTCCCCAGCTACTCTCACCCCTCTACTGTCTGTGTCCATTGGTTATGCTTACTAAGTGTACCGGTTAATAATGTGGATTTTAGCCGAAACCGGTTTGGCTCAGTGGATAGAGCGTCAGCCTGCAGACTAAAAGGTCCTAGGTTCGATTCCAGTCAAGGGCACATACCTTGGTTGCCGCACATCCCCGGTGGGGAGGCGTGCAGGAGGAAGCTGATCTATGTTTCTCTCTCATCGATGTTTCTGACTATCTCTCTCTTCCTCCCTGTAAAAAAAACAATAAAATATATTTTAAAAAATTATACAGGTTTTGTAATCAAAGAAAACAGGATAATTCCAAGAGAAACATCATAAGTGCTTATTCAAAGTAATGTCCATCACTAGCTACACATTTCCCCATATTTCAGGTAATTTGTGAATACCGTCCACATAGAACTTTTCTTGTTTTAAGGCAAACCATTCAGAAACCCAATTTTCCACTTCGTATGTTTTTAAGTGCAGCTCAGAAAGTGAGTGTGCCATAGATCAGAAAAGTGGTAATCTTAAGGAACAAAGTCTGGTGAATACAGCAGGTGGGTCAATACTTTCCAGGCAAGATCTTTTAACATTTCTTTAACGTTTTAAGTGTGTGATGTTGCTTCATCATGAAACAAAATTACTTTGCCATGTCTTCTGGCTCATTCTGGTCGTTTCATGATCAAAGCATGGTTCAAATTGATTATTTGTCATCAGTAGTGATCAGTATTAAGGGTTTCACCTGATTTTAGAAGCTCATAATACACTACACCTTCCAGATTCCACCAAATGCAGAGCATTGTCTTCTCTCCGAAGAGATTTGGCATTGCAATCCATGTTGATGGTAGACCTGGATCAACCCATGATTTTGTGCGTTTGGGATTCTCAAAATAAATTCACTTTTCATCGCCAGTCACAATTCGATGCAAAAAAGACTTTCTTTCATGCCGTTGAAGCAACATTTTACTGATGACTTTTCGGTTTTCCATTTGTCTTTCGTTCCGTTGATGTGGCACCCATTTTCCTTCCTTTAAAATCTTTCCCACTGCTTGTAAATGATTGGAAATTGTTTGCTGAGTAATGTTTACTCTTTCTGCAAGTTGTTTTTAAGTTTGACAGGCATCTTCAACCAATAATGCTTGTAATTATTTGTCTTCAAACTTTTTCGGTTGACCTGGATGTTCTTTGTCTTTACATAGAAATCATCACTTTGCTGAAACCGGTTTGGCTCAGTGGATAGAGCGTCGGCCTGTGGACTGAGGGGTCCCGGGTTCGATTCCGGTTAGGGGCATGTGCATTGGTTATGGGCACATCCCCAGTGGGGGGTGTGTAGGAGGCGGCTGGTCGATGTTTCTCTCTCATTGATGTTTCTGACTCTCTATCCCTCTCCCTTACTCTCTTAAAAAATCAATAAAATATATATATATATATATATAAAAAAATCATCACTTTAAAAGCATTTAAACCAGTGTTCACAGTATCTTGAGATGGAGCATTTTCACCATAAGCTTCCCAAAGTATTCAGCAGCACTTGTCTTCAAAATAATGAATTATAACTTCCCACAAATACTCTTTTTTTTTTTAGCACAAAATTCGACATCTTTAAGTGTAAAAATATCTATGATAACACCTTCAGTAAATTTGACATGAAGTTTTGAAGCTTGTAAATACAAAATAGCATACATATCAAATAGCATATATATCAATATATGTGTAACACCATCTATTGAAATAAGCTTGATTAACAGGTACACCTTGTATATGCATGCATACAAGTCCTTTGGTTGATCTCTTATCCCCTCTTGGTGTGTCCCCACCCCCCTTGAGGTTTGTCCATCTATATTCCACAAATGAGTGAGATCATGTGATACTTAACATAATGCTCTTCAGGTCCATCCTGCTATTTCAAATGGTAAGAGTTCTTTCTTTTTTATAGCAGTGTGGTATTCCATTGTGTAGATGTACCTATTTTATTTTTTGAAAGTGTAGTTTATTTATTTATTAATATATTTTCATTGATTTCAGAGAGAGAGCGAGAGATAGAAAAATCAATGATAAGAATCACTGACTGTCTACCTCCTGCACACCCCCTACTGGGGATTGAGCCCACAACCTGAGCATATGCCTTTGACTAGAATTGAACCTGGGACCCTTCAGGCCATAGGTCAACACTCTACCTACCCACTGAGCCAAATTGGCTTGGGCCATTTATTGATTTTAAAGAGTAAGTAAGAAAGTGAAAGAGACAATCTATTTGTTGTTCCACTTATTTATGCAATGTGCCCTGATCAGGGATTGAACCTGTAACCCTGGCATAGTGGGACGATGCTCTGAGCTATCTGGGCAGGGCCCCGCCTTAGTTTATTTATGCCTTACTTTATTTGGGTCATAATATAACTAAGGAATACATACTTCAAATTTGGATACATTAAAGATATGTGACATATTTGTTTTTTATATTTAAAATTATACTCTTGAAGATAAATCACTTTTTTAAATAAGCTTTTATTGTGAAGTATAAAATATTTAGAAATTATTTTAAAAATTTCAGTTACAATGTTAACAATTCAATATTTTTTACAAGATAAAGCACCACATTAAAAATTACCTTCATAAGAAATAATTTAAAATGCATAAAATTATTTAATAGTGATTAGATCATTAGGAAATCATGAAATTCAGAAAAATTTTCTAACCACACATCTAAATCAGGAGTCTCAAACTCAGATGTCTTTAGAGCTAAGTAGGAAACACAAAGTAGTGACATGGTCTAAAATGAGGGAGTCCAGTAGACTGTGGCAAACTGGAATGCATGCCAATCAGAACACATTTCAAATTTTGAAATATTATACATACTGGATAAAGCAACTTTGGGCTAAGCTGGTGGGTATTAACTACCCATTTGCAACTCGGCCTAAATGAATTTCTAGCAGTTTATGTAGCAATGCTCAAAATGGCAGACAGCACTGCTTTGTGTGTGTGGGTGTGTATGTACTTATATATGCATATATATATTTGGGGGGAGTAGATAAAAACTGTAAGAAAAAGTATTTTGACTTTGAATAATTAATCAGTTTAGGTAACTGCTATTATATATTCGTTTTTTTCTTCTTTTTTTTGAGAATTTGCTTATTTGAGCTAATGGATGACATACTGGGAAATAAGATCTCCAGTGCTCCCCCAGAGATACATTCTTTTTTTTCTTTCTTCTTTTTTCAGAGATACATTCTTAAAACATCTGGTTAGGAGATGAAATCTTTAAAATACCTCTCTTCTCATTTATTTGGGAAAAATTAGTTATGCTTAAGGGTTTAAATGAAATATTAAAATTTTATTCTTTTACCAATAGAAAGTCACACAACATAGTACATTATTGCTTAGTAAGAAATATTTACTATTGTACTATGCCATCAATGACTTTAGTAATTTTAAAAGATTTTTAAAATTAAAATGATGGAGGCATTAGAGTGACAAAATTTCCTTTGAAAAGGCTACAAAGGCACATTATAATTCAAATATCCTTACTAGACTAGGAATACATATTTAAATACAATCTGTAGATAATACAGATTTCAAATAAATAAAAACAATGCCCAAAAATATTTTCTACTTTTGAGAGTATTTTAGCTCTCAGCTTGAGAGGTTTATAAAAAGAGAGCACCAAATCTAGCCATGTAATTTTTCAATTAAAAAAAGTTATTATTTATATATTTTCTGTAAAGTTTATTTAGGATGGGTTTATTAATTTTTATGGACATTAATTTTTTAAATTAAAAGGTCAAAATGATTACATTCTTGGCTTGAAAAGTGAAGTTAGATATATCACGATTTACAAACCCAAAGTAAGATGCACATGTAAGAAAATGTTAAGACACAATGTCTCAATTAATGCATTAGTTATTTCCATTGTTCATGAATTGAAAGTTGTTAAGTAGTAGAAATACATTTGGCTTTTTCCCCCCTAACCCAATATTAGGTATTTATAAAGGTTAGTCAAGTCTTTTGCATCATGTCTGCACTCCTACATTCATTTTAATTATTAAAAGCACTTACATACAAAAGAATCAGGATTTTTTAGAATTCAAAGTTAACAGGGATTTCATACATCATAAGTATTTCCATGGCAGAAAATTAAAGAGGAAAATAAGATTATAAATGCACTATGGATCCACAAAAGAAATAAACATGTTCCTCAAAGCAAGTCAGTAGTAGAAATATCATATAAAGGTATGCAATAAAAGCTGACGTATTATAAATTTTGACTCAGCAGCTCTGTATAAACCAATACAGTTTCTGTGAATACATTAATTTTAATTTAATAAACTATTCATAATTAAAAATGTAAAGTTTTCATAAGTAGAAATATTGAATATATGGGAGTCCCACAAGCAATAACAAAATACTTCAACATCATTTCACCCAAATATTGATTTAAAGTTATTCAAATGCATTCAAAGACTGACCTGTAACACTGAATTCCAGACTAAATAGGTAGCAATGAGATATATAGTGCTGTCTTACTGATTTCACATTGTTAAAGGGATGAAACTTCTTTTGTGAGAAGCGTGATGGCCACACTGGTTACATACAGTGATCCAATCAGTTAGCATATTTGTGCAGAAAGCGTTCAAATGCATCATAGATGGCTTGTCTAAAATAAAAAATGAAAAACTACAAGTAATTAGCAAAAAGGGGGAACATATATTGCTTTTACTTTGTTATTTCCGAAATTACCTTTGGCTTGCAACCCGACATCCTCTTTAAAGAACTGTCAAAAAGGCAAGTACCTGAAAGGCGGGTGTTAGGATCCATTAACTTCACCACTACTGGGAAACTTCAAATGTATTTCCAACTGATGATGCGTTCAGCACCACTTTTTCCTGTGAAGCAACTTTTTGTTGAATATCAACTGGCTACATAACTTACAAAATATAGTATTAAATCTATTGCATAGATTTTTATATAAATACCTTTTGTTTATTAAAACATGTTCCTAGCAACTGAACTTAAAATAAAAAGCCACATTAATTTTATTAGGTACTTTAATTGGAAAGGAAGAATCAAATTCATTGCCCATTAAAAGACACTTATCTTTAACTTTTTTTTTCCACATTGTGAGAGCTTATATTTTTATTCATTTATTCTAGAATTTAAAAAATGTCCTCTTGATTTTAGAGAGAGGGTGAAGGATAGAGGGATAGAAATATCAATGAGAGATAAACGTCAAAGGGCTGCCTTCTGCATGCCCTCTGCTGGGGATTGAGTCCCCACTACCCAGGCGTGTGTCCTGTCTAGGAATTGAACCAGTGACCTCCTGTTTCATGGATTGATGCTCAACCACGAAACCACACTGGCCAACATTTTTAGAGTAGAATGCTCAGAAAATCCAAAAACAAAAGGGAAAAATAATCCATCACTCTAAAGTATCTCCTATATTTCGCTTCTCGGCCTTTTGGCTAAGATCAAGTATAGAAAAGTATCTCCTATAATGTTATATATTTCTGATGAGCCTGTGGGTTTTGTTGTTTTTTGTCAATCTTCATCCAAGGATACTTTTCCACTGAGTTTTAGAGAGAGAGTAGAAGGGAAAGGGACAGAGAGAAACATCCATATGAGATAGATACATTGATTGGTTGCCTCCCACATGCACCCTGACCTGGGCAGGGGAGGGAGCCTGCAACTGAGGTATGTGCCCTTGACCAGAATTGAACCCAACTCTTCAGAACAATGTTCTATCACTGAGCCAAACAGGTTCGGGTGAGGCTTGTTTTGTTAAAATCCATACATTTATATTTCCACCCAGTTTAAGTAATAACTATGAGAATATATTAATTCTGCATCCTACTTGGACAAAGCATTTCTCCACACCCTTAAAAAAGATAATAAGATTATCTTTGAAACTGGGAGCCTACTAATAGATTATGACTTCCAATATGTTAGGAAGACATAGCTTTTTATCATTTGTATTGGTCTTAGATATTTGTCCTTTATAAAATGTAACAAAAAATAAGGGAAACAAGCTAATGATGAACATTTGCATGTTGGTGTAAGCACATCAGAGATTTTATTGACTGTAGGTTAGAGAGAAGGCCCTGACATGTTTGTCCACTAGACAATTTCCTCCCAAGAGTTAGTTGTGCGTACTTGCTCTACTAGAATGAATCTCTTTTACTTCCTGATGCCTAAGGTTGCAATCTGGGCTTGGGTACATGATATGAGGAAGAAAGGTATGCATATGCCTATTTAATAATTTGGAGAGTCTCTTATTCACTTGTATTAATCAATTCTAAATATCAACATAACATAATAGAGCAAATAAAGGAGTGACTTGTATTATATCTGGTAATTGAAAAGAATGATTTTTTTAAAGATTCTACTCCAGTGACATCCAAACTTTATTAGATTTTGAAATGACTGGGGGTTGGAGTGGGAGGGTGAGAGTGGTTTAGGGCAATGGTCAGCAAACTCATTTGTCAACAGAGCCAAATATCAACAGTAAAACGATTGAAATTTCTTTTGAGAGCCAAATTTTTTAAACTTAAACTTCTTTTAACGCCACTTCTGCAAAATATACTTGCCCAGGCTGTGGTATTTTGTAGGAGAGTCACACTCAAGGAGCCAAAGAGCAGCAGTTTACCGACCACGGGTTTAGGGAGAACAAATAGCTAGTGACTCCACCTAAGCAATTTATTCACTCCCCTCCCCCCATTTCTGTGTAAAGGGGTTAATAACATGAAGCAACTGCTCTAGTACTTGGCACATGGTAATAGCTAACACCTCTTCTTCAAATGAAGTTTTTAAATGAGCACTTTTGAGTTTTCACAGATGACTATGATTCTTCTTCCTAACGCCTCTCAGCCACACTCCCATTTAGATACATAAAAAACAAACATAATTTTGACACCGATTTACTAATGCAATCATGCAGACTCTCTGATTCACAAATATAACAGAACTTTAGACTCCACTTGAGCAACCTGAGCAACCCTAGATACTCACAATTTTTGTTTGTTTTTTTCGTTTTACTTTTGCTCTGCCAGAAAGTCACACTGCATACGTAGTGTACTCAATTACCAACTAACAGGAACTCAAATGCCAAATGCTGAATATAAATATTTTTTAAGAAATCATACAATAAAAAGGTTTATTAAATGCTTCAGTAGAGCCGAAACCGGTTTTGCTCAGTGGATAGAGCGTCGGTCTGCGGACTCAAGGGCCCCGGGTTCGATTCTGGTCAAGGGCATGTACATTGGTTGCGGGCACATCCCCGGTGGGGGGTGTGCAGAAGGCGGCTGATCGATGTTTCTCTCTCATCGATGTTTCTAACTATCTCCCATTCTCTCCATAAAAAATCAATAAAATATATATTTTTAAAAATGTTTCAGTATATTACAGACTTAAAGAATTAGTCTGTACCTAAAAAAGATTGACATCTACAAGTTGAACTAATTAAGTAACTATACAAAGTATTTCTTAGATTAATATTAATTTAAAATATCAAAAACAGAGAAAGTACCATACGATTTCATGCATATGTAGAATTTAATGAATAAACTAAACTACCAAGCAAAATAGAGACAGACTCATAGAAAGCAGGCAGACAGCTCTGGGGGGAGGGAGCATTGAGAGTGTGGATGGTGGAAGGACTGAGTAAGAAGGGGGGAAAAATAGGCCTCATGGACACAGACAACAGTGTGGTGATTGCAGGGAGGATGGATGGAGGTGTAAGAGGGCATAGAGGGGATAAATAGTGATAGAAAAAAAATAAAATCAAACATATACCACTCTCAACTTTTCTATTTTATAGCTATCCAGCTGGAAGTTTTGGAACTTATCACCCACAGGGCATTGACCTAAGCACTTTATGTGAACTAATTTATTTAACCACTAATGATAAATTCCAATGATACTTTTTACCATAAATTTGAATGAAAGTTGAAATAATGAAGGATAACAAAAAATGAGTTATAGCGCACAAGTTTTTATAAGTTCTAACAAATACTGGAGTCATAAAATTATTAACATTGCCTGGCCGTTGTGGCTCAGTGGTTGAGTGTCAACTCATGAACCAAGAGGTCACTGGTTCAATTCTGGATCAGGGTATATGCCTGAGTTGTGGGCTTGATCCCCAATAGGGGGTATGTATGAGGTAGCCAATTGATGGTGTTTCTCATTGATGTTTCTCTCTATCCCTCTCCCTTCCTCTATCTACAAAATAATAATAATAATAATAAAATAACAATAAAAATAAATAACCCTAGCTGGTTTGGCTCAGTGGATAGAGCGTTGTCTGCCTGTGGACTGAAGGGTCCTGGGTTCGATTCCAGTCAAGGACACATGCCTGGGTTGCAGTAGGGGGTGTGCAGGAGGCAGCCAATCAATGATTCTCTCTCATCATGGATGTTTTTATCTCTCCCTTTCTTTCTGAAATCAACAAAAAATATATTAAAAAGGAAAAAAAAATCAACAAAAGCCATTAAAAACAAAAACATTACTAATATTAAAACCAATACTTGTCTTCTCATTTTAAGGTTCAACTTTTACTTGCTACTAAAAACCATTCATTGCTAGATTATTCCACAGATACTCAGGCCATTCTTAGAGAAGGATACCAGTGTGGCGTGAAAATCCTAGACAAGATTTACAAACTCCTTATTCTCTAAAATACCTGGCCATTGGCATCTAAAGAGGGTAAAATCAGATTTAAAAAAAGAAGCATGCCTATCATATGCTACTTTCTCGTTTTCTAAAAGAAAAAGAAAATAAGAGGACAAGAACGGAAAGAGTACCACAGTGTGAGAATTGAGGAAAGCAAGGAAGAAACAAGAGGACCTAGAAGATGCAATAAAAATACTCATTATTTTATGGGGGGGGAAAATGCCACAGACACCTGTTTACACCAATTATCTTACCTGAATATTCCTTGTTTGAAAAGATAAGCACTAATATGACCCCCTTCTAGATATCGGATTTCACAACCAGGCCAAATTTCTTGTAAACTTCGAACTCCAGTTCGTGGAATATATGCATCTTCTTTGGCTTGAACTACTATAATGAGGCTTGGGTCTACTGGAACTAGGTACAAGATTTGAAAAAATGCAACAAAATCTCTAAGATTTTTATACAGCCTATTAAATTGTATTAAAAATTAAATGCATCATACAGTGTAGTCAGTGAAACATTTATCAAACAAACTCCCTTGAATAAGTTAAAAAATCAACTATTCTAGCCAAGACCAGTTTGGCTCAGTGGATAGAGCATCAGCCTGTGGACTGAAAGGTCCCAGGTTTGATTCTGGTCAAGGGCATGTACCTTGGTTGCGGGCACATCCCTAGTAGGGGGTGTGCAAGAGGAAGCTGATCAATGATTCTCTCTCATTGATGTTTCTAACTCTCTGTCTCTCTTCCTCTCTGTGAAAAATCAATAAGATATATTAAAAAAAAAAAAAAAAAAGATGGTCTTATATTTTCATGGATAAAATACAATACATTTAAATAACCAGCTTAGCTGGGACCGGTTTGGCTCAATGGATAGAGCGTTGGCTTGGGGACTGAAAGGCCCCGGGTTCGATTCCGGTCAAGGACATGTACCTTGGTTGCGGGCATATCCTCAGTAGGGGGTGTGCAAGAGGCAGCTGATTGATGACTCTCTGTCATTGATTTTTCGAATTCTCTCTCTCCCTTCCACTCTGTACAAAAATCAATAAAAGATATTTAAAAAAATAAAAATATGTACTTTATTAAAATAAATAAATAAATAAATAAATAAATAACCAGCTCATCTTGCTAAGCACATTCTGGGGTCAACAATGAATATACTCTTGAATATACAAAGCTAACTTATAAAGTATCCTTAAAAATATTTCACAAATTTAAGCATCATCAAATATTCTCAATTTCATATAAAATTAATACCTGAGAAATTTGCTACATGAGTACATTCATCCATGACTCCTTTCATAAACAGTAAAGATTCTTTCTGAAGATTCTTTCTTCTTTGTTCTTTACTGAGTAGGTGGTATGACTGAGGATTACAACTTGTATAACTACTCTTGTTGGTTGAAAGTGTTTGATTGAAGCACTCCATCTTAGAAGTATCTTTCAACAAGAGTCCTTCTGATGTGGCACTAAAGGATGTTTTACTAGATTTATGGCACTCATCATGTTTTGAGGACACAACCTGGTCAGTCATATCTAAGTTTAAAGTTCTAGAAACCAGATTAAGGTTAGTGATCTTGTCTGCACTGCTAGGGAAGTATTTCACAAACTCTTGTCCCATTTTGAAAGAATCTGTCTGAATATATAAAAGAAAAGAAAACATCATTTAGTAAAAAATAGGATGTTATTTAACTTTGTTCAAACAAAACACAAATGTCCATCAACGAATAAAGGGAAAAACAAAATGTTGTACACATACAATGGATCATTAATGAACTTCTGACATATGCTAAAACATGGGTGAACTTTGAAGACATTATGCTAAATGAATAAACAGGCACAAAAAGACAAATATTGCAAGATTACATTTTTATGAGGAATCTAGAGTAATCACATTCATAGAGAAAGTAGAATGGTGCTTGCCAGGACAAAGAGGAGAAGGAAATGGAGTTATTGTTTAACAGGTTCAGAACTTCAGTTTAGGAAAATTGAAAGTTCTACAACTGGATAGTGTTGTTAGAGATGATGGTGGCAAAACAATGTGAATGTACTTAATACTATTGAATGATACATTTAGAAATGGTAAAATGGTACACCTCACGTTGTGTATATTATACCACAATTAAAAATAGAGAAAAGAGATGTCAAAATTTAACTTAGGTCTAAGATTTATATTTTACTGCTAAATGTTTCCTACTGAAAAGTAATTAAAAAGTGTAATTTAGTCTGTCTCGTTCTCTTATTGCCAAAGTATGGAAATCCAGATCTACTAAACTTCCAAAAGTCTAA
Source organism: Pipistrellus hanaki (assembly GCF_964339955.1). Taxonomy (NCBI): domain Eukaryota; kingdom Metazoa; phylum Chordata; class Mammalia; order Chiroptera; family Vespertilionidae; genus Pipistrellus; species Pipistrellus hanaki. The sequence continues at coordinate 38,450,047 of NC_140507.1, read as the reverse complement.
TGAGTGTATCTTGGCATGTTGGGAGCCAGCAGAGTTGAGGCAAGCAACTCAGTCTTAAGGAAATAGAATTAAGTTCCTTCTAGCAGAAGTTATGCGGTGCCCTGAGGGCTTGGCCAGAAGATAAAGATTAACCTGCAGCTTAGCATCTTCCTGCTTAGCATCTTCCTGCCACTTCCCCTTCCTGATCCTCCCCCCTAGATAGCCCAGCCTTGGAATGTTGCACCTTGGAATGTCACACCACCCCTGGCAGTTAGCCAATCCTGTGTTGCCAGATACCAAAGACCCCCCTGCATAGGCAACCCTGCCCCCCTTTGTTTCTGCTGTATAAATACAGCCATTTCAGAGAATAAAGTTGGGGGCTTGATCAGAACCTTGTCTTGCCCCCATTCTTTCGCGTTCCTTGTTTGCCTCATTCTCTTAGGTGGTTCCTGCGTGCCCCCGTTGTTGCCCCACAGGCCGGGACACTGGCAGTAATACAATAGCCACTCCAAATCTTTCTCAGGATGAACTAATAAGAATTAAAAATGATCAAGGAATAAATATTGCCTATGAAAAATTTTGAAGTATGAACTCAGCTTAAAGAGCTGTAAATACATCATTTAAATAAAAATAAGCTTTGTCAAATACTAAAAGCAAATCAAAAGATAAAAATGATAGCCTTAGAAAATATATTTGCAACCTATATGACAAAGAGTGTATTGCTTTAATAAGAGCTAGAGTGAATGGACAGCCCAAAATCACAATTAAAAAAAAAAAATGAGCAAAGGATATGCATATATAGTCATAGAAAATAAAATAGAAATTGCTCTTTAACTTACCCTTAACTATGTTCATTCAGAAACTAGTTTGAACACTTAGTTTTTTTTTTTACTTTTTATTTTTAAAAGTCTATTTTTATTGATTTCAGAGAGAAAGGGGAAGGGAAAGAGATAGAAACATCTATTAGGAGAATTATTGATTGGCTGCCTCCAGCATGCCCCACACTGGGGATCGAGCCTGCAACCTAGGCATGTGCCCTGACCAAGAATCAAACCTGTGACCTCTTAGTCCGTAGGTAGACCCTCAATCACTGAGCCACAATGAATAGGCAAGAAAAATTTTAAGGAAAAAAGAAAGGGATGGAAGGGAACATATAGATTAAGATACTTATAAGAAATATAAAATAAAAAACTATAGTATCTATCTCTTTCCCCCTTGTCCCTCTTCATCTAGCTCTCCATCACCCACTCTTTATCACCAAAAAAAAAAAAAAAAATTAATTAAAAATTAATTAAAAAATAAAAAACAAATGAGCTATAATATCTAGAGATGTACACTTGGATAATAAAATTATTTTAAAGAAAGAAGGAAGTAGTTACTATAAAAATCAGATGATAATAGTAGGGGAGAAGAGCCTTTGATCAGGACACACAGAGGTGGTTTCCAGGGTTGGGTGGTTAAATTCTGAGCTGAAACAGATTTGGCTCAGTAGATAAAGTGTGTCCCAGCGGACTGAAAGGTCCCAGGTTCGATTCATGTCAAGGGCATGTACCTTGGTTGTGGGAACATCCCCAGTGGGGGTGTGTGTAGGAGGCAGCTGATCAATGTTTCTAACTCTCTATCCTTCTCCCTTTCTCTCTGTAAAAAGCAATAAAATAAATATTTTTTTAAAAATTCTGAGATGGGTGGTCAAGCTCTATTTTTGACCTATTACAAATGTGTTCCTGTTTAATAAATGTATTAAACCATATTTGCTTTGAATGATTTTCTGTATCTGTTATTTTACTTATCTGTATTTTTTTAAAGAATTAAAAAAATGTTAGTATTGCTTAAAAATTTTTGCAATTCTTTTTAAAAAATTGACTTTAAAAAAATAAATATTGACTTTAGAGAGAGGAAGGAAGGGAGAGTCAGAGAGACAGAGAGGTAGAGAGAGAGAGAGAGAGAGAGAGAGAGAGAGGGAGAGAGAGAGAGATGGATTTGTTGTTCCACTTATTCATGCATTTCATTGGTTAACTCTTTTTTTCCCCCCATTGGTTGATTCTGACTGGGGATCAAACCTGAAATCCTGGCATATGAGGAGATGCTCTAACGAACTAAACTTCCTAACCAGGGCCCAAAATTTACAATTCTTTTAAAAAATTTGAATCATTAAACACAATCAACCCTCCCTTTAACATAATACAGCAATTAAAAATACTTACTCCACAATATTCAAGCATGTGAATAATTTCTTCCTCATAAACCGTCTGTGCATAATACTGCTTTTCCAACTCCCTCCAATTAATTGATTTACTCAGCACACCCTGAAATAACAAACTAAAGATCAAGTCACACCATAAATTATTCTGTCCAAAAATTGTTATTACTGTGCAGAAGAGTTAACATAGCAGGTTTGAGATTTCCTGTCTTTAGAAAAGCCTGCTTATATAAAGGTTGGCCCTTGACTAGATTTTGTGAACTTTACTAATAAACAGTTCTTTATCCTGATGTAAAACTTCCTAATGATAAAGTGGGTCTCTGTGCCTAAACTGCTTATACAAACAATGCAGTTCCTGCTGAACACCTGCTTTCCTTCTGGAATTTTGGTACATGTCAGACAGAGGGCAACTAAATGACTGAGTCCTGAAAAAAACCCTGGACTTCTGTGCTCAAGTGAATTGCACTAATGGACAGAACTTTGCTAATTTGTCACTGCTGGAGGAATCCAATACAGAATGTGAGTCTCCACTGAAAGCTTGTGCCTGGTGTCCTTTGGACTTTGTCCCCTGTATCTTTTCCTTTGCTGATTCTGTACTATACCCTTTTGCTCTAATGAGTCTTAGTCATGAGTACATGCTGAGTCCTGTGATTTTTTCTAGTGAATCACCAAACCTGGGGGTGGTGTGGAGAGCCCCCAAAACAATTACCTAAAAGCATATATAACTAAATATTAATTACAATTAAATTACCGTAGTGAAGACACCAGATGCTGTGGACCAAGACAGACATGGAATCAATGGCATGGGCTTAGGCCAGTTGGATACCGCTAAGGAAGCCATCTGTAATATGATAACACAGTCAGTTAGAGAGCTTCTGTTTAAAGTTTCTACACATTAAAATAAAAAATCTGTAATATTAATAAGCACTTTGTGTAGTAGTTGATGAGATAAGACACAAACAAAAAGTCTCTAAACACTTATGAGAATGCCTAGCAACCTTTTCAAACTTCCAAGTCATAAATTCAACTACAACATGTAACTTCCCTCTTTGAAAGCTAACTATATATACATATATATAAAAGCCTAAGTGACCTTCACGACCAGCGGGGCAAACTCAATGCGGGAGCTGCCCCCTGGTGGTCAGTATACTCTCACAACCAACCTCCTGCAATCCCTACCATGACCAGTTTACCCCGCCCCAATCAGAACTGAGTGATATGCTGGCCAGGCCTAGGGACCCCACCAATGCATGAATTCGTGCACCAGGCCTCTAATAAAATGTATTAGAAAATTTTAAGTAACTTTAAAACTTTTCATAGAGAGCTACTTTCTACTGGGTAAATACAGAGCACAAATGCTGAGATGTAGATACACTCATCTAAGTAAATTGCTCAGGTACAGCAAAATTACAACTATAAAATCGTAGAACCTAAAAAATAGTAATAAAACCAAGAAACATCTGACCCTTGAAGTTGACTAAAAGATGCCAAGAATGTGGTAAACTACAAAACACAACATATAACTGATATAAAATAATGTAATATGTATGCTTAGAGAGGGGAAGAGTTGTTTTGGGTTAGAGGAAATGGCTGTCACTTAGGGAAAATGATAGATGGTGTCATGTCTTCCATTTAAGAAGACAATAGGATTAAAGGCAAGATAGTGAGAAGGCACAGATTCTTTGTTATATGGGACCATCCAAAATATAGGGTGGAGCAAAATTAGGTTTAGAGTTGTTTGTATAGAAAATAATACAATAGTTAATAAATAATACAAGAATAAACTTTTTTGCATATTCACAAATGTAAACCTACTTTAAAAAAAATATACATCTTATTGATTTTTTACAGAGAGGAAGGGAGAGGGATAGAGAGCTAGAAACATCAATGAGAGAGAAACTGTGACCAGCTGCCTCTAGCACACCCCCTACTGCCTCTTGCACACCCCCTACTGGGGATGTGCCTGCAACCAATGTACATGCCCTTGACCGGAATAGAACCCGGGACCTTTCAGTCCGCAGGCTGACGCTCTATCCACTGAGCCAAACTGGTTTTGGCTGTAAACCTACTTCTGATACACCCTGTACTTCAGCTCAGATTGTCAATTGTGACATGTGGTCAAGGGATTCAGGAGATTGGTAGGGTGGAAAGATTGATCAAGATTAGATTAAAAGTTCCTTTGTGTTATAGATAATGGGGAATTAAGAGGCCTGAGCAAAGGAGTGTCATGTCAAAGGAATGTTTCAAGGAAATTAAAATGATAGTGGTTTATAGGGCTGATTAGAGATAATCAGATTTGAGGTAGGAAAACCAGTTAAGAGGCAGTAGTCAAGGTGAAATTATAAGGCCCCAATCTAGGTTCTAAAAATGGAAACACTACTAAATAGGAAAATAAATCCTTTTTCACCCTTTAGTTTTACTGATTTGTATTTGAGTAAATTCTTGAAGTAATTTTATTAGCTTCACCTCTTTGGTAACTCCTTTGAATTTGAGGAAGTTTTGTTTTTGGGTTTTTTTGGTTTTTTAAAAAAAATATATTTTATTGATTTTGCACAGAGAGGAAGGGAGAGAGAGAGAGAGTTAGAAACCGATGAAAGAGAGTCATTGACCAGCTGCCTCTTGCACACCCCCTAGTGGGGATATGCCCTCAACCAAAGTATATGCCCTTGACCGGAATCGAACCTGGGACCTTTCAGTCCCCAAGCCGACACTCTATCCATTGAGCCAAACCGGTTTTGGCTTGAGTAAGTTTTTGAACTTAATTTTATAAGTCAAATAACTTACAGCAAATCTGTTTTTTAATGTACTGAATGACTACTCAGTCCACATAATGAACCAGAGCATATTCCTGGCCCTCAGTTAATCTACTGCTTCATGGAACAAACTGACTGCTAAATAAGTACAGTGAAATAAGTAGTAATGAGAGATGAAGTATAGTCTGGAGTAAGGCTAGGAGTCAGGAGAGCTTGTCATAGGAAGTAACCTCCAAATTGGAACCAGAAGAGCAAGCTGTTATTCAGCTAGGTAGAAGGGACTGGAGGGGCACCAGAAGGGTGCCAGCACCTGGCATAGTTACAGCCAGTGCAAGAGCAAGCCTTTGGCAGGTGTTAGGTAGGACAGAGCAGAGATCAGATTGAGGAAGATCACTAGGGTGTGGAGAAAAACTGTTTAAGAAAAAGTTTAATAGAATAAGTACAATCAGAGTCTACATAAATCATACCAAAAAAATAACATCATTATTTTATAACTGGAATGAAAGTTTAGAATCTGTTTCTTCTTTCACCAAAACCAAAATTAATTCTATACATAAAGTGAATTTTAAAAGTAACTACAATAGATTTCCCACATGTTATAAACACAATCACAAATAAATATCATTTGAAATGAAAGGCTTACATGTCCTCCCATGGATATTCCGGTCATTCCTAAAGGTCCATAACCCTCCCTCTCCAGCCAGTGCAAGAGCGCTGCAGATTCTAAAACAAGGGCTCCTCCCATCACAAATAGGTCAGACACATTTTTTAAGCTGGACCTTCTAGCATCACAAAAAAAAAAAAAAAAAATTATTTTAAATATATTTACATTTTTACATGTGAAAATTTACAACAGGCAGTCAAGGTTTATCTTTTTCTTTTAAAGGGAATAGTAGTTGAGTAAAACAATGGACTGAGTTGATGTAATTAGAGTGCTGCTAATATAGTTCTACATATTAATCACAAACTTATTTTTTAAGTTATATATGCTCTCTAGCATATAATCTTTATTGAATTTCAACTATTTTACTATTTTCAAGTTCAAAAAAGAATCTTATTTATTTGATGGCACTTTAAAAAACTTAAAATACCTATGGGAAAATAGTATTTCATATACTGCCAATTTTATTAAATTACCATGACTATATAAGGAAAAACAAATTTATAGCTGTCCCCTCTTAGAAAGAACTGATTATAATAGAACTTAAAAGCATAACATTTTTTAAAAAGCAATGTAAGAGTTTAACCTAATACTAGTTTCATGTATTACCAAAATCTTAAATACACAATTTATGAAGACATGCACATAGTTGGTTACTGGATGAATGAAACCTTGCCAAAGTGTACAAAAATTCACTTTATCAATGGTCATTCACTATATGCCTACATAGAATAATAATATGCAAAGAATAAGGTGCCACAGGAATGCCAAGTTGTTAACAGAATCATGACCAGTGTCCTCCCACATCCTCTCAGGGCTCCATGTTTATAAGGCAGGACTTCTCTTTATGGAACACACTAGAGGCACGATGCACGAATTTGTGCACAGGTGGGGTCCTGCCTGCCTGTGCTGACCTGGAAAAAGAGGTAATGGGAGGTTGGCTAGCCTGCCCTGCCTCCTGGTCGAATTCCGGTGAAGGGGACAATTTGCATATTAGCCTTTTATTATATAGGATGTTATCCTATATCAAAACAGATCATACTCATGCTTCATTATAAAATAACTAATTTATCCTTGTATTTATTTCCTATCCTCATTCTAATTTGCTATTTAAGATTACAGAATTCCCCTGATTATTTTCATCTGATACAGAAGTTTGAATTCTTAAGTCCAATTCAGTTTGCTCTTTAAAAAAGTTGACAAAAACAGGCTTAAGATATTTTAAAAGAGGTAATTGTTTATTATTATTTAAATTGCAAGCTATTTCTTTCTTATGATGAATTATTTGAGAAAAATTAAATACATTGGAGCATTATTACATTTTCTGGGTACATAAATGTAACAGGATATTTTATAAACATTACAATTCTCACAATAAGTCTGCACTAGGGAAATTATATAGTTTTCACACTTTATAAGGTTTGCTTATATCACACCCCAGTTTCATGACCTCTTTTATGTCATGATCACATAGACAAGTGACTTTAAACCGATCTTTCCACCACTTTCCAACTCCCTATTTGACTTCTCTACTTGCAGGTCCAACAGACATCACAAATATGTTCAAGTCAGAACTTTTGATTTATTACCCACAATAATGAATTTATCAATAGGTCTTATCATTTTAATTTCTGCTTAAAATACTCTGAGGTTTCCCACTGTACTTACAGTAAAATTCTAATCATGGCTCTTTCTAACCGAGTTGCCTACCTTTCTGATCTCATCATGCACTACTTTCCAACCTGTTGCTCACATTATGCTTTTCATTTACTCTTCCTTCCCTGAGGCTGATCTTCCTCCAGGTCTTCACCCCAGTGGCTCCTTCTTGTTACATCATGTCCTCATAACTAATATTGCTCCATCCCTGCACCCATACTTTATTACTCTTTATCCCATTGCCTTGCTTTATTTCTTTATGGTATTGATAAGTACATGAAATTATCTTATTTTTATCTCTCTCCCATACTAGAATATAAGCTCTATGAAAGTAAGGACCTTGTCTTTTTGTTGCTGTCTTCCCAGTGTCTAGGATCAAATATTTCTTGAATGAATCAAAACTAAATATAACACAGATTATGAAAATGCAAAAAGTATTGCCTTCAAAAGTTGATCATTTTAAAAGACCAGGAAAAGAAAGTTTACCTATATTATGCATTGCAAGAATAAAAATAATAGTGTTTAAAAAAAATTTAAGTGTTTAATTTCACAAAATAAATGTACTTTTCCTCTTAAAAAGGAACATGTTTTATAATTTTTTCAGTTAAAGTTTTACAAATAAATTATATCTTCAGTCAACCTATTAAAATTTATCTGTTTACAATACATTTAAAATGCAAAAAGCTTAAAGTAAAAATTAAAGTTAACATTCCTACTATAATTTTATAAAAGAAATTTACCCACAATAACACTTGGAGATTAAACTTTGAAATGGTTAACCAAAAACTTAAATGTTGCTGAAAATTCAGTATAAAGACTGCAAAAATAAGGTGATATATACTTACATTTGATCCTTAGGTTTCCTGCAGCCATTTAATATTGTGGGTCAAAGAGAAAGTTTTAAAATAATTAAATATTCTCTGGTATCAAAACACATTAACTTAAAGTTGAAGACAACTTAATACTGAAATAACTATTTTATAGTTATCTGAAATATGATGCTTAGAAGTTCTCAGGTTTTTCAAATGCTTTTCTTTTTTTTAGAGCTTTAATTTTATTTTATAATTTTTATTTATTTTAAATATATTTTATTGATTGATTTAGAGAGGAAGAGAAAGGGAGAGGGAGTTAGAAACATTGATGAGAGAGAAAACATTAATCAATTGGGGATGCGTCTGCAACCAAGGTACTGTACATGCCCTTGACCAGAATCTAACCTGGAACCCTTGAGTCCACAGGCTGATGTTCTATGCACTGAGCCAAACTGGATAGGACTATTTTATTTTTTAAATAATTTATTAGTATCGGTATTATTTTGATTAGAGAGTGAATGGGAGGGCAGGAGTTGGAGAAAGATAAAGAAACATCAATGTGAGACACACTGACTGGTTGCCTCATGCACACAGGATCAAACCTGCATACCAGATACACGCCCTTGACCAGGAATTGAACCTTATGGTTTGTGGGCAGATGCTCTAACCACTGAAGACATAGGACAGGGATAATAATTTTTTTTCTTTTCTCTTTTTGGGACTAACAAGTTATTTTAAAGAATTTTTATTGATGTTTTAGAGAGGGAGGAAAGGAAGGAGAAACACACCCACATTAATGTGAGAGAGACATCTATTGGTGCCTCCTGTATGCGCCCTGGGGATGGAACCCACAATCAAGGTATATGCCCTGATCGCTCTGGTACACAGGATGATGCTCAAACCAACTCAGCCACACTGGCCAGGGCTAAACAATTTATCTATTTGAAGTGTACAATTCAATGTTTTTAGTATATTCACTGGGTTGTATAGTCTTCAACTTAAGTTTATTGGAATTTTTCATTTATATTATTATAGAATACCTAGAAGCCCTGGCTGGGTTGCTTAGTTGGTTAGAGCATCACCCCTATACACTAAGGCTGAGAGTTCCATCTCCAGATTCCATACAAGAAAGCAAGCAATGAATGCATAAATAGTGGAACAAATTGATCTCTCTCTCTCTCTCCCCCTCTCCCTCTCTTTCCAAATTCAATTCTCTCCAAAATCAATTTTAAAAAGTTCAGAAAATACAGAAAGGATTAGAAAAAATTTACTTTATCTAAAGAAAACTATATTAATATCTTGGTGTATTTTTCCTAGTACTTTTTCCAGTCTTTTAAATGGGTTTTGTTTTTAGGTTTTTTTGTATACCTATATCATACCATAGAGTTATATATCCCAGTTTTACACTATAAATACATACATTGCTGTAAACTTTAAAAATACTAACCGAACACATTATTTACCAGGCAATGTTCTAGACCACGTGTCAAACACAAGGCCCGCGGGCCAAATCCAGCCCGCCAGGCCTTGCAATGTGGCCCGCACCGCGCTGTCATCACTGCACTCCGCTGTCAGTTTATGACATTGTCAGTTTATGACTGTTCAGTAAACCATTTGGCCCGCGATTTAGGCTGGATTTTAGATTTTGGCCCCTTCTCTGATTGAGTTCGACACCCCTATTCTAGACAGCATTAACTCTGTAATACTCTGAACAACCTAAGAGACTATTCCCATTGCCAACAAAAATATTGATGTTCTAAAATATTAGGTTAACAAGTCCATGGTCATACAGGCAGTAAGTGGTAGAACAATAAACATTACAGAACCAATTACATAATATTACAATATTATGAACCACTTTTCTCAACCATGTTGCTATTGTTGGACATTCAAGCTATTTCTAATGTTTTACTATTATAAAGTTATACAGATATCTTTTCTCTTTTCTATTATTTTCTCTCTTTTTAGTATGTTATTCTTAAAATAAATTTCTCAGAATGATGTGAAGCTTTTTAAGGCTCTTAATTCAATGTGTTAAAATTTCCCAAGGGGTTGAGCTGATATTCAGTAATCAGTAATGAGAGTGCCCATTTCACAATAGACTCATAAGTTTTATGTTTTGTTTTTAAAATATTTGTTAATTGTTGCTGTAACTTTACATCTCTCTTATTACCAGCAATGTTGAGCATTTCATTATATTTGTGCATCAGTTTCGTTTCTTCTTCTGGACATAGTCTGACGTCATCTTGAAAATTAAGTTAAGAACTCTTCTAAACCTCAACTGATACTTAACTGTAAAGCACTGTAAAGTATTTAAAACATAAGCATTTCCTTAATAACAAACATTTGACTTAATATTAAAATGCAGCATAAAAGAAGTCTCACAAGAAACAGAAGTACCATTTACCTTTATTATACAATAGAAACGCAATCCTTACTTTAGTTTTCAAAAGGCTTGAAGGCTTTTTAAAAGTCTGACTGCTCTTTAATCTAAAAAGTAATTTTTCACTTCACTCTTAAGTATTTTTTGAACTGATGATTAAGTTTACCTGATTTAGAAAAGTTGGCTATTACCTATCATTCCTTTGGATGACTAAATCTATAAATACATAAGAGAAAAGACTTCCAGGTATCACAAAAGGATATAATAAGGGTTTTCTAATAACAAAGAAGCCATTCCAGCTTCTTTAATCATAGGACGAGCCATCAGTGTTCGGCGTCTCCAGTAATGCTAAGGAAAGAAAAGATGACACTTAAAGAATATAATAATCACATCTGATAAGGACAATATGTAGACAAATTAGGTATTAGATATTATAATAAAGTCTTACATGATCTCCTGTTCCAGCAAGATGAATGCATACGGGTCTATATTTGCTATTCCATTCTTTAGGCACAATAAATTGGAACCTATTTAAAATAAAGCATCTCACTGAATTATCTTTTAAAGGCTTTTAATACAAATTTTCAATGCTTAAAAGTTTAATAATTAAATTATTTAGGAAAAAAGTCTTCAGAATTTTGATATTAAAACTGTAATTAAGTATTTAATATTTGCCTAAAGGCAACAAAGATACTGTAAATTTGCTTTATGTTAGGATAGTAAAATACTCAATTATCATATAGACACAGAATTTATTGTAATCATTTTTTACCTTGTTCAATACCACAACTTTATAAATGCATAATAAAATTTTCTCATTCTAGAAACATTAACGTATATGATTAAGTCTTAGAAAACAGTACTCTTTAGGTTGTGACTGTATTCTCAGGCAACAAGAACTGCTTTTCTGCCCTGGATAGTGTGGCTTGGTTGAGCATTACCTTATGCACCAAAAAGATTCCCAGCCAGAGCACATGCCCAGGTTGCAGGCTCCATCTCCAGTTGGAGGAAGGAGAGATAGAAACATCAATGTTAAGAGAGAATCAATGATTGGCTGCCTCATGCACATCCCACACCAGGGACTAGGGATCAAACCAGCAACCTGAGCAAGTGCCCTGCCTGGGAATAGAATCACGACCTCCTGGCTCATAAGTCTATGCTCAACCATTGAGCCATGCTAGCTGCACTGGGTCTTTTTTCTTTATCCATTCAACCATTCCATGTCTTCTTTTCATTGGAGAACTTAACCCATTTACATTTAAAGAGATTGATCGGTATGGACTTACTATAGCCATTTTGTTCATTGTTTCTTCCTGTCCTTATGAGTATCTTCTTTATTTTTTTTCTCTTCGTTTATAATTTGACTAGGGGCCGGGTGCACAAAATTCAACCCTCAGCCCAGCCTACCCTCTCTCACAGACTGGGAGACATCGGGCCTCCCTCTGCGGGAGGCAACCAGGCTGATCAGGGGAAGGCACCAGCCCCATCACCCGGCTGCTGCACCCACTGCCAGCCACCTCAGCTGCCAAGATGTTTTCATCAACACGGACCCCAGTCCCTTCACCACAAAAAAATGACAACTTCCTTTAGGATTTTCAAGATGTGTCTTTCATAAGATATGACATTTCTTTCTTTCTTTCTTTTAATCCTCACCTGAGGATATGTTTCCATGGATTTTACAAGAATGTGGAAGAGAGAGGAAGAGACAGAGAGAAACATCAATGTGAGACACTTTGATTGGTTGCCTCCTGTATGAGCCCTGACCTGGGCCCCAGCAGGAGGAGCCTGTAACCTAGGTACATGTCCTTGATCAGAATCAAACCTGGCCCCTGTGGTCGGCAGGCTGAGACTATCCACTGAGCCAAACCAACTAGGGCAGGATATGACATTTCTTAGCCCTCCAGCAGCGGACCTTTGTTTTTTCCTCCAGGTGTGAGGTGGAAAAACCCTGGATCACCTTCTTGGATTCTTACAACCCAAGTTACCAAGAACAGTGCAAGTGGCGGTGTACAGGGAGCTTAGCAAATGAGTGGTCAGAAAAGGTGTTTATGTTTGAACTGGTTTGGCTCAGTGGATAGTGTCGGCATGCAGACTGAAGGGTCCCAGGTTTGATTCCTGTTAAGGGTATGTACCTTGGTTGGGGGCACATCCCCAGTAGGGAGTGTGCAGGAGGCAGCTGATCGATGTTTCTCTCCCATTGATGTTTCCAAGTGTCTAACCTTCTCCCCTCTTTTCTGTAAAAAAATCAATAAAATATATTTAAAACAAACAGAAAAGGTGTTTCCTCTGTAGCTCATGCGCAGAGGACCCACTGCATTGTGTCTACTGGGCTAGGAGCATGTGTTCCCACAGCCCAGGGGTGGGGGTGGGGGAACACGCCCCCCCCCCTCCAGTAATTTCAAATAAGACGGCATTGATATTGTTATAATTTAAATTAACATAAACAACTTAGTACTTTAACTTTCTGAATAAAAATTCTTACCTTGCAATAACAGATTCAACTGGCATGATATCAGGCACATAGTGGGCCATAGGGGAAACAAAGTGTCCATCTAGGATCTTACAGTCTGACTGATCTTCAATCTTAAAGAAAAACAAAACTAAGATTTATACATGTAAACGAAGATACCTTGGTCTGTTATAGATTTATTGGAGGTATGGTGCATATAATTCATGCATGGGGAGGTGTCCATGCACCGGCCTGCACCCTCTCCAATCTGGGAGCCCTAAGGGGATGGCCGACTGCTTAGGGGTATTAACTCCAGCCATTAGGAAAACCACACAGAATGTGCTTGACATACAGTGTGGTTTTATAAATTGTTTTAATAACAGCCACTCTGTTAAATAATATCTGTTTAACATACAATACAGCTGGTACTATGTGAATTCAGAATGTATCACGAAATCATGGAAGGTTGTAGTGGAAGTAACCTTGAATTGTCTAGTTCAAACTTTTATAAATATTGGAATTCCCTTTTCTAAGATTTTGAATGCTTTTTGTCCTAAGAAGCTTAACAAATTTTTGAGCCAACTCATTTTCTGTGAAAGAACAGGTGGGGCAGCTTGCCTGCCGCTTCCTGGGACTGGGGACTCCGGCGGAGTTGTGGGGACTGGGTGCCGCCATCTTGTGGCTATGGGCTCCGAAATATATGTGACAACATGATGGTCAATTTGCATATTCCCTCTTTATTAGATAGGATGCTTTTTTATAAAAAATTTCCATAAGTAAAAACCTTTTTCTCCAGTGCCTACTATGAATTGCTTTTGCTGCTGAGGACCTGGCTCTGATTCACACACATTCCTTCTCCTTCAACATCCTTAACTACAGTCTAGTTGGAAAAATAAACTATAAATAAGCCTCATTTACCCAATGATATACAATAATACAATAATGCCAAATAAAATACCATTAGGATAACTTGATAATATAAAAGTAAACATATGAACAATTTACAAAATTGTAACAATAATTTACTACAATCAAATAAGGGTTAATATAAAATATGTTAAAATATTTTTAGACAATCTACTGATGTAATACGTCATGTCAACAGATCACTGTAGAGCGCCCCTGGGAAGGCACATGGACATTTATTTAAATTGTCAGCTGAGCACGAGGCAATGATTACATGCCCATGGTTATACCCCACTTCAAGAGGACAGAGTATATTATTCAGTTGCTGACTTACCTATGTCCAGGTTTCAGCAGGGGTGGGTCTAGATATGTAAAACCAGTAATGCTAGGGCCTACTTAAGAATGCAAATACAGTGGTGCCTCGCATAACGAACGCCTCGCACAGCGAACCTTGGACAGGTTTTTCATGAAACCATCGGCCAAAAAGCAGAAAATGGATGAAGATGTGCAAGATTCGGTAGACTCTACTTAGTCTGTCTTAAAATTAAAAAAATGTGTGTTTTTTTTTTTAAAAATTATGTTTTTAGATGTATATAAATAAAAATATGTCATCTTAGTATATTTTTTTTTATGTCATCTTAGCATATTTTATGCTACAGAACGAATTATTTTTTTTAACATGTATTGTTATGGGAAAACGATTTTCACATAACGAACTTTTCGCATAACAAGCTTGCTCCTGGAACGAATTAAGTTCGTTGTGTGAGGCACCACTTTGATCCTAAGTTTTGGTGTTACTTCCTAGATTTTTGGGATATAAAAATAAACATGCTGCGTGGCTCAGAGTCGCTGCCTCTCCATCAGAGAGAATGGCGTCCACCTAGCACCCAGCTTTAAATCTATTTCTGTATCTTCTTTCTTTATTTCTATTATTTCTCAATCCCTGGCTACCTCCACTTAGAACCAGTTTGTTCATCTCTCTTTCTGCATCAGGCCCCCCCGCACATCACATAAGGAGAAATAAGATATTTACATATGTGTCAAAGGAATTTGCTAATATATAGTATCTAAACTTTTCTTCCCTCAAATAGTTATTCGTTGTTTTTTTTGTGTGTGTGTGTGTGTGTGTTTTCTTTTTAATCCTCACCCAAGGATATTTTTCCATTGATTTTTAGAGAAAGTGAGAGAGGGAAAGACAGAAAATGTAGATGTGAGAGAAAGACATTGATTGGTTGCCTCCTTCATGCCCTGACCACGGCCCTGGTCTGTGAGGAGCCTGCAACTGAGTTATGTGGCCTTGACCATAATTGAACCCATGACCTTTCATTCCACAGGCCGACACTCTATCCACTGAGCCAAGCTAGCTAGGGCAAATAGTTGTTTTTTTAAATAAATTTTTATTTAAATCAAGCCAGTAATAAAAATTAAATTAGCATTAAAGCACCAAATATTTTCATTAAAATCAGAAAGAAACAAAATACAAACATACCTTGTCTAGCTTTATTTAAAACACAAATTCACCCTATGTGGTTTGGCTCAGTGGATAGAACGTAGGCCTCTGGTCTGAAGGGTCTCAGGTTTGAAACCCATTTAAAGGGCATGTACCTGGGTTGGACTCGTGGGCTGGAGGCAAATCATCAATGTGTGTCTCTCTCTCACAGATGATTCTTTCTGTCTCTCTCACCTTCTCCTTCCACTCTCTCTAAAAACATCAATGCAAAAATATCCTGGGGGGAGAATTAACAAAAACAAAAAACCTGACTTACTATGAAATAAGTTTGCATAAATTATGGCATATTATTTTTAATCCTTTATTAGCCCATCTTTTATTTCTGAACCAATAGCATGCTCTGCTGATCATAGTGCAACTTTATAACACCCACTGATATATGACAAAAACAGTTGTTACTTACCACTTTTTCTGTTCTGGTATTCCTGATCTGATTGTACTCTCATGGTTCTTCCAAAAATTATTTTAGGAACCTTTTATGGACCTGAGTTCTAAATTGAATGTTTTAATCAGGATTGGACTGCATTTTATTTATTTATTTATTTATTTATTTATTTATTTATTTATATTTTATTGATGTTTTTACAGAGAGGGAGAGTTAGAAACATTGATGAGAGAGAAATATCAATCAGCTGCCTCCTGCACCGCCCCCTCCCTCCCCCCCACCGCAGATGTGCCCACAAACCAAGGCACATGCCCTTGACTGGAATCAAACTTGGGACTCTTGAGTCTGCAGGCCTCAATAGGAAAATTAAAAAAACCCAGATATTTTTAGTAAAAATTGAGCAAGAAATATTCTAAATTCGGAAGTAACATTTAGGTGGTGTAGAGGAGGAATTTCCAATTAAAATTTTGTCTTTAGCGGTGGAACACTTTTGAAAAATGAAATCTTCTGAAGTTATCACATATATGAAAGACATGAAAGTAGAGTTACTTTGGTTAATGGCAATGAGAAATGGGAAGCCCACCTATTTGTAACCCCTCCCAGTAGTACCCAAGTTCATAAACTTAGAAATATTTTCCAGCCAAAACCAGTTTGGCTCAGTGAATAGATCTTCGGTCTGCGGACTGAGTGGTCCCAGGTTCGATTCCGGTCAAGGGCATGTTCCTTGGTTGCGGGCACATCCCCTGTAGGGGGTGTGCAAGAGGAAGCTGATCGATGATTCTCTCTCATCAAAGTTTCTAACTCTCTATCTCTCTTCCTCTCTGTAAAAAAATCAATAAAATATATATATATTTTTTCCAGAAAGTCATGTGGTTGCTTAAAAACAAAACTATTTCAAATACAATAGTTCCTCACTTAACATATTTGATAGGTTCTGTGACTTTACAAGGAAACCAATTTTACCATTGGCTAATTGATAGGTAAGTAAGAGTTAAGTTCCTACAGCATCTCATTAACATTATAACAAATAGACACCATTCAAGGATAAGCTGTACATTTCAACTTCTCTAATTTTATAGTATTTCTTTCTATCACTTTTCTCAGCAATTAACTATATATCCCATACCATTTCCCTGATGTTATTTAAAAAATATATATATTTTATTCCTTTTTTTACAGAGAGGAAGGAAGAGGGATAGAAAGTTAGAAACATCGATCAGCTGCCTCCTGCACACCCCCTATGGGGATGTGCCAGCAACCAACGTACATGCCCTTGACTGGAATCGAAACTGGGACCCTTCAGTCTGCAGGCCGATGCTCTATCCACAGAGTCAAACCAGTCAGGGCTGATGTTATTTTGTTTAAAATATTTTTCTTTTTATTGTTTTTTTCAAATATATTTTATAGATTTTTTACAGAGAGGAATGGATATTAAGTTCTTTTTGCTAATAACTTCTCATGTAGTGATTCTTCAACTAGAGTACTTTCCTGTGTTACTGCCAATTTTTTTTGAAAAGTTGAATAATTTACTTTAACCCCCATAAGCCTAAAGATAAAAAAATGAGGTTCAAAAAGATGTTCCAACTGGTAGGTTAGCTTGATCAGAACCGGGCAAGGCAGGCCGGACATGCCCTGGAGCTCTCCTGTGGTCTCTCCTTAGCCCCAAGTGTGCATTGGTGGGGTCCCTCGGCCTAGCCTGTGCCCTCTTGCAATCCAAGACCCCTCGGGGGATATTGGAGAGCTGATTTCGGCCCGATCCCCACAGGTCAGGGAGAGGGAAACCCATCAGTGCACAAATCCATGCACTGGGCCTCTAGTTTTCTTATATTTAGGCAAGAATATGCTCCTAGGCATAAATGAATTTAATTATTATAACCATCCAGTTAGAACACTCAGAGCATTTTAAAAATATTAAATGAAAAACCTATATTGTGTATTTATGTTCTAGTGTTTATTGTTATACTCTTAACATTCAACCTATTATTTTTAAAAATTTATCTTTAGTGTTGAAAGTATTATAGATGTTTTCCTTTTTCCTCCCATTGACCTCCTCCACTCTGCCCCTGCCTGCCTTTGCCACAGATTACGCATATGTGCATATAATTTTTAGGTGAATATCTTCCTGCCCCTGTCCCCCCACCTATTCTTGTCACATGTTTATGTTAAAATAGAATTTCTATAATTACATTTACTTCATTTTACTACCTTATCGATGTGTACTGGATAATCACTTGAAACCAGATTCTGACATCTTTCTCGATTTCCAATTATCTTTCTGAATTCAAAGAGTCTGTTATGGTAAAGAGGAACAAAAGGAAAAAAAAAAATTAGTATAGCCATATGTTAAAGCTGATGAATAGTGAGTAAAAATTACCAAGTCCAGGTCATAAAATATGCTAAAATTTAATTTTAATCAACAAAGAAAAAGAGTAAGTTGTTGGTCTTTTGCAAGCTGAACATTTTATCTCAGAAAGATGTGATAAATATCATTATTCAGAAAGTAATTAACATATATAAGACTCAAAATTAAAGGCACAAATCTTAAAAATTTATTTTTAAGTCCATATATTCCCATAAGCTACAGTATAACCTAGCTTCATAGTAATTACAGTTTCTTTTTTAAAAAATATATATTTTATTGATTTTTTACAGAGAGGAAGGGAGAGGGATAGAGAGTTAGAAACATCGATGAGCCGAAACCAGTTTGGCTCAGTGGATAGAGTGTTGGCCTGTGGACTGAAAGGTCCCAGGTTCGATTCCGGTCAAGGGCATGTACCTTGGTTGTGAGCACATCCCCAGTAGGGGTTGTGCAAGAGGCAGCTGATAGATGATTCTCTCTCATCGATGTTTCTCACTCTCTTTCCCTCTCTCTAAAAAAATCAAAAAATATATTTAAAAAAAACAAACAAAACACCGATGAGAGAGAAACATCAATCAGCTGCCTCTTACACACCTCTACTGGGGATGTGCCCACAACCAAGGTACATGCCCTTGACTGGAATCGAACCCGGGACCGTTGAGTCTGCAGGCCAACACTCTATCCACTGAGCCAAACCTGTCAGGGCCATTACAATTTCAATTTACCCAGGAATGCTCAGTCTCTGGAAACTCTAAATCAATTTAAAATTATTAAAGTTAATAATCTAACTTTTATTTCTGAGAGCTCTTTATTTTCACAACTGAATGACTTTTTTAAACTAGTTCAATTTATGATTATGTGGGTTAAAACAAGAGAAATAATTAAAGGGAGAAAATAGAAAAGGAAATAATTTCATTTTTATATTAATAGTTAATTTTCCAATCACTTTATATTTATAGCAAAGAACTTTAAAAGTGAAATAAAATTTTAAATGTTTACTAAAACAAAGTCAGAATAAGCATTCAGGAAAAAAATGTTTACCTCTTAAGATCCTCTGGCTTTCCCCATCCTCTGATAAAAAGTTTTGTAAGGAGAAGTCTCCGGTATAGAACATCTAACTTACTCACACCCATCAGTAGTAACCAACATCTATGAAACAAAATTGTAAATGATTTTAAAATATTTTATTTTAGGCAACAGTCAGTAACTCCTAGTAACTTTCAAATATATAATATAGTATGTATAATTATAGTTACCATGCTGCATATTACATCCCTAGGAATTATTTATCTTATAGATCCTTAAAAGCACTCATCACAAGAGAAACTTCCAAGAAAAACTTAACTAAACTTATTGGTAATCATTTCACAATATATACGTATATCAGATAATTATTTTATACAGTTTAACACAATGCTATACTAGTATATCAATCATATCTCAATGAAACTGTAGGAAAATTAAGATAGCGAAAAAGAAAGAACTGAGATAAAAGTAGAAAAGATGAAGTTGAACCCAAGTTTCACTAAACTGTAAATTATTGAGTGTAGGATCTTCCTTCCCATTCTCAGCACAGTGACTCAGAAAAAAAAAAAATCAGTATTTGTTGGGTAACAATAGCAGTGGTTAAAACTTATACAGTTTTGTATTATTTGCCAGGAACCATTCAGAAAACTACACACATAAATGCACATGTTCTCATTTAAACTTCCCAACACTTCACACTTAGTAGACACAAAAATTCCACGTATGTGGATTAGGATTAGAGAGCTAAGTGTAAAAAGCAAAACTATTAACACTCAAAGAAGTCCAGTAACAGTATAATAAGAAAATATAGCTAATATTCTATGTATTTAAAGAAATTGGTTTATTCAATGAACATTTATTAAAAATAAACTCCATTAGGAAATGAAAAAACAAGCCAAAGACTGTGAGAAAATACTTGCAAAACACCTATTTTTAATATATTTTATTGATTTTTTACAGAGAGGAAGGGAGAGAGATAGAGAGCCAGAAATGTCGATGAGAGAGAAACATCGACCAGCTGCCTCCTGCACACCCCCCACTGGGGATGTGCCCGCAACCAATGTACATGCCCTTGACCGGAATTGAACCTGGGACCCCCCAGTCCACAGACTGACGCTCCACCACTGAGCCAAACCGGTTTCAGCTGGAACAGTTTACTCTTTACCCAATTACCAACATTCTGAATTAGTGCTCCATTTTTCAAATAGGAAGCCAACTCTTTTAATGTCGTACCCAATAAAAGAGAAACATAAAAATTAACCATTACTCTGCTATGCCCACAGCCAATCAGAGTGAATATGCAAATCAACACAACAAATATGGAGTTTAATTTGCATATTCAGGCGCAGACCATGTGAAGCCTGCTATGAGGGGAAGGGGGACAGCGGAGGGAGCTACTGGAGTGGTGCTCCAGACAGAGGCAAGGACTTGCAGGCTCCAGGCGGCTGGGGAGTGGGGACTTGCCAGCTCCTGGGTGGCTGGGGTGGGGAGTGGGGACTTGCTGGGGAGTGAAGCCAGGGGCCTATTCTTGCAGGAATATCGTGCAATGGGCCTCTAGTATTTAGATATGTAACTATATTCAGGGAGCTTCTAGAGCATAAGGAAAGACAATTCTAAGAGATGATAGATGCTTTTAATTATTTTATTCCTTGGGTCATTCTGGGTTTAAAAAAATAGCAGTAGTACATTTTGTGTACATTTATTAAACTGCAGTAGAACAGTGATTGCCATGATAACACAGGAGTTCATAGTCGTTTGGGAGTATTACAGGCCACTTATTTTCTCTACTGTGGCAGGAAAAGGAAGGGGTCAATGTCTTCCTCCACAACATCTATGGCATCAATGGCTATAAGCAGATCCCATGTCAGTGTTAGAGAGAACCCCAAATTCCAGCACTCACATTTCACAGTAAGAAGTGCTAAACTGGTTATGAGACATCCCATTTTCATTGGCACTATTCTTCTAGGTTGTTAATAGATAAAAACAAGACAAACATATAAAAGAAAGTCTGCCCTAGCTGGTTTGGCTCAATGGATAGAGCACACGGCTGTGGACCAATGGTTCCTGGATTTGATTTCAGTCAAGGGCATATACCTCGATGGCAGGCTCTTCCCTGGTCTGGGCCCTAGTTGGGATGCATGCAGGAGGCAACCAATCAATGTTTTTCTCACATCAATATTTCTCTTTCTTTCTCTTACACTCTCTCTAAAAATAATGGGAAAATGTGCTCAGGTGAGGGAAAAAAGAAAAAAAAAGCACCCAAATAATTTTTTTAAAAAGGAGAAAGTTGTGCCTAGCCAGTGTAACTCGTCACTCGTTGCGCATCGACCTTTAAACCAGGAGGTCATGATCATGGTTGATTCCCAATCAGGGCACATGCCCAGGTTGCCAGCTCGATCCCCAGTGGTAGGATAGCAGGAGGCAGCTGATTGCTCTCTCATCATTGATGTCTCCATCTCTCTCTCCCTCTCCCTTTCTCTCTGAAATCTATATCAGTCTATCTATCTATCTATCTATCTATCTATCTTTTTCTAGGACACCAAGTTTTCTTTAATTACATATTTTATTAGCACAGAAATCTTTTTTCCCACTCTCCACTTATTCCATAAATTCATAGGGAATGGGTTCCAGCAACTCTGGCTCCTTTCCTTTGGTTCTGACAAAACGTGCTTCTCTGGGTGAAGCAGGCTGAGTTTCAGTTGAACCCAGATACTTTTCTCTTTGATTTCCTTCTTTTTCTGATCACTTTCCTTCACACATTTCAGGAAGTTATCTTGGTTCTCAGAGTGCTTAATATATTCAATACATACATAAATTCTTTTGGCAAGTTAAAAAGTTAAAATTCTTTAACTCTTTTGTTCACAACAAATGCCCACTGCATGCTGGGTGGCATTTGTAGGACATTCCTTTTTGAACACTGCCCATTCCCTTGATGTCCACAGTATCACCTAGTAGATTCGCATGTTATGTGGCCAAAAGAACAACTCCATATTTTCTAAAAAGCCTAGAGAACATATAGCAGGGTACTTCTCCTCTTTCCTTCTGTGTTAGTCATTTTCACAATTTACTGGAATATGGAAGTTCTGGCCGAAAAGCTAAAAATATATTTTTAAAAGCAGAAAGTTGCAAAGGAAATGAGAAAGAACCTGAGTGCACTGAACTCTTCAAATATTTTGTAAAGTACTATAAAATTTAGTTATTTCTAATTTTCAACCCTATATTAGAAAAGCCAACCTTCCAGATCACTTTAATCCCATGTTATATAGGCCATAAAAGAGCACTCCAGAGGTAAGGCAGAGGTGGGGTGGGGGATTGATAGGGTGGAGATTAAGCAATGAATTAATATGTCTATATGCATAACCCAAGGACACAGACCATAGTGTAGGTCTGCGGGTGGGGTTGAGGAGGTCAATGGGGGGAAGGGGACATCAGTAATACTTTCAACAATAAAGATAAATTAAAAAAAAAAAAAGTTAGTACTCCAAATCTAGAGCCAGTATATCCCTTGCTGAAAACACCTGGCTTAACAAGGAACAGAAAATAAATCAAACACACGTAACTTACTATAGCTTGGTTCTGGAGTTCGGGGTTACACAGATCTTTTTAAGTCCCACTTCAGTCCCAAGAACAATGAAAAAAAATCAGGTTTTCTAGGACACCCTTTCTAGGTAGGGCTTAGTGCTATCCAGTGCCACCATGAAGAGATAATAATCCAAGCCCAGGGTAAAGATAACTCCAATTTATCAAATGGAGGCACCATCTGGAGCCATACCAAATACTTAAAGCCACATCAGACTAATGTGACACCGGCGAGCTTCTGCAGAAATAGGACCCACTGCTGAAGCCAAACTGACATAATTGACTTCTATACTTTTAAATAGCCAAGGAGGGGAAAACAAAGTGAAACAAAAATAGAAATTCTTGTACAGTGCCAAGGAATGAAAAGTCTTTCCTAAAAATGAGCACTATTGCTAAAGTGGTACTCAACATCTTTTGCCGTCTAGTATTTTTATTTCCTATCTCTCGGTACTTGAGCATTTAAACAATGAAATTTCTGGACTTTTATCCTCATATAGTTGATACATATCTCAAAGGCATAAATGAATTTATTTTTTTTATTTTTTTAAATATATTTTATTGATATTTTACAGAGAGGAGGAAGGGAGAGAGATAGAGAGCTAGAAACATCCATGAGAGAGAAACATCGACCTGCTGCCTCTTGCACACCCCCTACCGGGGATGTGCCCGCAACCAAGGTACATGTCAAAGGCATAAATGAATTTAAAAAAAATACCACAATATACAACTTTACTTCACAAAAATGCAAGCCTAATTTTTATCTTGTAACTTTACTTTTAAATCACATATTTTTCAATACAAGTAACCAAAAATGTGTTTTGATAACACAGATATCCACTATTAAAATCTAGCCTCCACAAATTCAATTCTTTTACTCTTATACAAGAGAAGAGCAGGTAAATTGGAAACTTCTCTGTTCATTTGTTTAGAGGGGTGAGTATCTATTTTAAGCAATCATCTAAGGAAACTCATCAGATGGATTGTCTCAACCTATGTGAAACGTTCAGCAAATAATCTAATAGCTTTTCAAACCTAGCTCCTCTTTTCCATGGGCTTTTACAAATATTTACTTTGTTTGGGTGCTGTGTGTATTACTAAGAAATAATTTTTTCTTCCTTTTTGTTTAAATTGGTACAATACACAGTTTATTTAGATTTCACAAGGCTTACATGCAGTACATTCCATGTACGTTTGTGGTCTCAAGTCATCACTTGGAGGCAGCAATGGAAAATATCAGAGCTAGTTCTACCACTAGCCATGTGACCTTGAGTAAGTCACCTTAGCCTATAAACAACACCTGGCCTGATACAAAATAGCAAATTATTTCATATATAAAAATTGATTACTTGTTCTGATATATTTTAAGAGATATTGGAAATGATTCTTCTTCACATCCCTCCCCCCACCCCCCGCCCCCTCCACACACACACAGGAAGGCTGGCAGTGAAAAGCACAGGCTTTACAATCAGGAGTCCTGTGTTTCTTAGATTCTAGCTCCCTTTATTATGCTTTCCAGTTCCTTGCATGCTTGAGACAATCCCACCTCGGAGGACTGTAGGGGTGAAATGAGGTAATTCTATAAGCATTCATTCAACTAGCAAACATTCTGCTTGGTTTAATATTGGTTAAAAATCCCTTTGTAAAACACACACACACACGCAAAGGCCATACACTGTACTAGACTCCAGGGATTAAACAAGAAGCAGATGATACAGTAAAGTAATAATATTACAGGGGGAGGTGGGGAACAAGAAAAAAAACACACACCACTAATTCTTTTACATATATACTTTCTTGGAGCCAATCATAGGAACCTGAGATATGTCTCTGTGTTGGCTGTTAACAAATTTGCAAGACTGAATCCAAGTACAAGATGTCAGTTCTGGATTCAAAGAAGATAATTCCGAACGAATAGAAAACACATTTCCAATTTCGCTGTTCACCAGCGGAATGTGTCTGACAGGATACGCCAAAGGTCACAGACAAGACAAAGATCAGAAGCAGATGGCATACACCATGCAACCTATAAGAATACAGGATCTGGCGATAGGATAAGTGTTCATAAAATACTGGTTGAAAAGAACTGAATTCGCTCCAACTCTGCCGCTACCACACCGAATGACTGGGTAAGCTATTAACTCCTCCGGAATTAGCTCTATGTAAAACAGAAATGTGTCACAGGGCATGAGAACGTGTTAGTACTAATAAAACAGTACTACTTTCCTGGTGATTTAAGAGCTGGTCATTGCTTAGCTGCCGCTGTGCTTTCTCTAAGCCCCGGGTGACAGCAGCAGCAGCAGGCTCTGCCGGAGACCCCGGCGTGGGGTGCGGGATCCGGGGGGTCAGGAGGTCAGCTGGGGCTGGACCCCCATCTCCCGCGCCCCATCTACGCCCCAAGCAGGGAGTTAGCCCAACAAGAGAAAGGGCGCGAAGTCACTTTCAGCTTCCACGGGGGTAAGGAACTAATGTGCCTCTATCTATGCATAACCCCACCTGGCCCTGCGCCCCGGACCCCGGCCTCGCCCTCCGGGGTCTCCCTCCAGCCGGGCCCTGACTCCCGGCACGTACGCCGCGCGGCTCGGACCGGCGACTTACTGGCCGTTCAGCGGGCGCCGTCCGTCCAGCCGACGAGTCTCCCAACACCGCACGGTCCGTCTCCCGGGACTCGCCTCGCGTCCGAGCTCCGACCGCGGCGCCAGCTGCCTTTCCAGGAACTCGGGAGCCCGGCTATGGACCAGAGCCCCGGGAAACCCAAGGAGCGGGGCGGGGTGGCCGTTTGGACACGCCCAGCCCTCGCCTCGGCTGGCCTCCCCACGCGGTGGCGGTGGCGGTGGCGGAACCCGAGAGGCGCTGACCCGCCGCGGAGGCCCGGGACGCAGGGCCCCGCCCCTGGCTGCTCCCGTCGCCCCGCCCCGAGTCCCGCGTGATCTAAACTCCCGGGGCGCTCCGCCAACGGTTGGCTTACGGGCGCGCACGCGCACTCGCTGCATTGGGTTGCCCGCATCAGGGCAGGAGGGGGAAGGCGCCGGAGGTGTCGCGAGAGTTAGCCTCTCTCACCTCCTAGCGAGCGCGGTAGCTATGGAGGGCCCTGGCATCCAGGCTGAGCAGGAGCCGCTCTTAGGCGACCGCACACCCGGAAGCAGGTGAGCGGATGTGGGGGAAGGATCCCTCACCTTCCTGCGCTGTTGGGCCTGGCCCCTTTCACCGTACCGGGCCGAAGAGGGCGGAGGCGTGGGGAGGGGGGTGGAGCCCATGGCGGCAGGTGACTCGTGACCGGAAGATGATCCCCCGCCGCCGCGGAGGGGGGCGTGCGTCCGCGCGTGGGCCCGCGGGCCCCGGTGAAGGTGTCAAAGTCACAGGGCCTTCGCACGGCACTCCGCGGGTGCAGCCTCCGCCCGTCATTCGGCTCTCGGCCTTTTACAGAGCTCAGCCCTGCACACATTTCCACAAGGATCCCGAGATGATGGTTCGCATTGTCACTTGAACACACAGTGCTCTTAGCATGGACCTAATTGCTGGATTCTTTGTGAGCAAGTGAACCCGTCAGAAATGGGTTCACCGTTGTCCTATGCCAATTACCGTATATAAAGACTTACTTTTTATTTTTTAGCATTTAGGAGATGAAGTATACTTTGACCCTTAATTCTAAGGTTATTTTGCTCCTACTTTGTGGAATTGTTAGTTTATCTCTCACTGTGCAATTACGTATTTTTTTGCCTTTAGGAAAACGGAGTTAAGTATTTTATATTTGAAATAATAGTTAAAATCAGATAAACTGATACACAATTAAAGCTGTCTACGTTAATTTTTGCTCATTTGTGCTTCTTAAAGCACCAAACCTTATTTTAACCAGTCTGAAACTCTTTGGAAAATGTCTTTCTCTGACCTCTGATTTACTAAACAATACATGAATTGTAATTTTATCTTGAGATTACAGTTCATATCAGTGTTGAAATGTTGTGATGGAGTGATGTTCTTGGCCTATTGAGACATTTTGGACTACTGCTCCTATTCTGATTTATTTATTTATTTATTTATTTTAATATATTTTATTGATTTTTTTACAGAGAGGAAGGGAGATAGAGAGCTAGAAATGTCGATGAGAGAGAAACATCGACCAGCTGCCTCTTGCACACCCCTTACCGAGGATGTGCCGGCAACCAATGTACATGCCCTTGACCGGAATCGAACCCGGGACCCCCCAGTCCGCAGACCGACTCTACCACTGAGCCAAACCGGTTTCGGCCTATTCTGATCTATTATACACTGCTGTACTTAAAAGTTTCCTGTCTTTTTTTAGTGTTTTGCCTATTCTGTTCTTTACAGACTATCCCTCATCATGTGTTTGTTACCTGTTAGCAAACCTGTTTTTCTTGCTGTCAGCAACTTCTCCCAACTTTATTTTGGGACGCCTACTTTGGTGCTGGTCCATAAACCATATATAAGGTCAATAGAATTGTGTGTAGTTAGAACATAGAAGTTTGAGTAAGGCCTAAAGATTTCTCCTATTTATGCAATGGCATGTGTGATGTTAAGCACTTCATATGCATATGTTGTATCAGGAGCTGATTTAATATACCTGGCACAGTAGATCTAATATCTCTCCTCTTCCCTCCCTCTCTACCACTCCCAGTCACATCACAGTTGAAAAATAAAGTTTCTTTTTTTAAGACTAATTTGAGTCTGAAATCTATTTTAGAAAATAGTCTTGGAACATCAGAAATTATTATTATTATTATTATTATTTTTAATATTCTCAGATATGCCTCAAGTTTATTAATGATGCCCTATACACACATTTGCTACTAAAAATTGAAAGAGTGCCTCAAAAAATGTGTTACAACTCAAATGAGTAAAAGAATATGCCATGTCATAATTCTTTTTTTTTAAGGTGTGAGTTTTGTTTTATATACATACATTATTGACTTCAGAGGCAGGGAGAAGGAGAGAGATAAACACATCAACAATGAGATAGAATCATTGATCAGCTACTTCCAAATGCTCCCCACTTGAGCACGTGCCCTTGACTGGAATTGAACCCAGACCCATCAGTCCTCAGGCTGACACTCTTGCCACTGAGGCAAGCCAGCCAAAACCGCTTCATAATCCTTAATATTAATAATACCAGAAGGACCTGGATCTGACTGGCAATCACTACAGTCACAGTCAATTATTGGCCCATTCTTTTTCTTCTTGCGGTTTTGAATGGCCTCATTCCTTCTCCTCGGCCATGTTGGAAACAGGCCTTTGAGGTCTCTTTTACAACTTGCCATTTCCTCACTCAACGTCTCCGCCTGTAGACCAGGCCATAACTCCTCGTCAGTACATATTCTTCTGTGTCCTGCTTGGGAGAAAGGTTTCCTGAACCTTCTTCATTGGACAGCTGAGAAGAGGACCTTGTGGAGGGGCGGCTAAGCTCTGCTGGTGAAGCCATTGCTCGCCCAGTCACAGGCGGGAGTTCCTCCTAGAATCCAGACACAGAGTTCAAGCAGGAAGCGATGCTCAAAAACCTCACGTGGTTACCAAGTGGAGAGAACAGCCATCAGAAATTATTGTGTCTGTTTTTCTTGTCTTAACTATTTGAAAACATAATTCTCAAAGTAAATTTAACTCATTATGCATGTGTGAACATGTAATGGGTACATATTCTCATGAATATCACCTGACAGAGGTAGGATGCCTGATTAATATACTTGTCTTTTTTAATATACTTGGCCTTTATTTTAGTCCAGATCACAAGCCTATATGAACGAACGAACAACCAGTCTCTCTAGTCCATGTGTTAGAGGAAAGGCAAGTGTTCTAGGAGGTCTCAGGGTAGGAATGTGTTAGGTCACATCAAACCTTCTTGGTGTCATGTCTACATTAATTTGACCCAGCCAGAATAGCTTCCTGCAGCAAAGTTAATTTACTGTCATCAAGTAGAGCATGTCATAATGACGACAGTAATTATCTTAAAATATTTAGTAGTTGTATATCCCACCTGTGGGAGACCTAATTGTTGAAGCTAGTTTATTTATTTTTATAAGCTTTATTCATTTGGTCAGTTTAACAAGTTTCAGCACTCTGGAATAATAAAATTGTACAATAATGCATAAATACAACCCATGGAAAGCCAAAGGAATAATGCTTATTTATAGATGAATTAGTACAGAAAAATCAATATTAGTAAATTATACTTCTGATATAATTTCTATGATTTTAGACTATAGCAAATAAAAGTCTGGCACAGAAAGGTTTGCATTTAATGAGATAATTTAGTACTACGTTTTTCTCCTTTACACCTAGAGATTGGGAAATTATAGAAACTGAGGAGCATTATAAGAGCCGATGGAGATCTATTAGGATTCTGTATCTTACTATGTTTCTCAGCAGTGTAGGTAAGTACTAGAAATCACATAATTTTAGAAATTTATATAAGGTACCCTATATAATAAAAGCCTAATGTGCAAATTGACCAAACAACTGGTTGCTGTAACATGCACTGACCAATAGGGGCAGATGCTCAATGCAGGAGCTTCCCCCGAGCCAAGGTGGGTGCCAGCGGGGGGCCCCAGGTTGCCCTGCAGATTGGCCCTGATTGGCGTCCAGCTCTATGGGCCCTACCCATGCATGAATTTCATGCACCTAGCCTCTAGTATTTTAATATTTAATTTTTTAAAAATTATTTTTATTGAGGTAAAATTGCATAACTTCAACTTTACCATCTTGATCAGAGGTGTTAAGTATATCTACATGGCTATATAACCAACACCTAGTTTTTCACTTTGCAAAACTGAAACTCTTTACCCAGTTAACAACTCCTTATTTCCACATCCTCCCAATTTCTAGGGACCACCATTCTATTTCCAGTTTCTATGAATGTGACTATTCTAGACTGTAGCAACATATGGCTAAAGGGCCCAGGGTTTCCTTTTTTAGGTTATTAAAATATTCTAAAATTGACTTTGATGATAGTTTCAAATATTTGATATACTAAAAACCACTGAATTGTATTTTTTAAATGTGTAAATTGTATGATATGTGAATTATATCTTAATAAAACTTCTTTAAAAAAACTTTATAGAATTTTGATTGCATGTGCCTACCATTTAAAATTGTCAACTAGCACTGGAGTTTATCATTACATCTCAGTCAATGACAGAAATAATGACTTTTCTCTTAAGTATCCTTTTTTTGTGGGTTTTTGTTGTTGTTGTTTTTTTTGAGATTTTTAAATTAATTTTTAGAGAGAGAGGAGCCAGTTTGGCTCAGTGCATAGTGTTAGCTGAAGAGTGAAGGGTCCCAGGTTTGATTCCCATCAAGGGCACATACCTCGGTTGGAGGTGGGCTCATGTGGGAGGCAACCAATATCATATTGATGTTTCTCTCTGTTCCTCTCCCTCCCTTCCACTTTTTCTAAAAATTAATGGGAAAATATTCTTGGGTGAGGATTAACGAAAGAAGCGGGGGGGAGAAAAAGAGAGAGAGCGAGAGCGAGAGAGAGAGAGAGAGAGAGAGAGAGAGAGAGAGCGAGAGAGAGAGAGAGAGAGGGAGAGAGGGAGAGAGGAAAAAGGGAAAGAAACACTGATGGACTGCCTCGTGCATATCCCCTACAGGAGATTGAGCCTGAAACCTCCCTGTCCTGGAATCCAAATCAGCCACCTTTTGGTGTATGAGGACAATGCCCAACCAACTGAACCACACCAGCCAAGGCAATGTCCTGGTTCTTTATAACTACTGCCTTCTTTCACTTATTCCTAAACATCCCTGTAGTTAATTAATCTCTCCCAAACAACACAGATTAGGAGTCTAGCTCTTCCTCTATAATCAAGTGGCCTTTCCTCCATTAATTTCTGCTGTAAACACTTTAACAAAGCTTTTAGTAATTACCATTTATAGTAAAGGCTTGGAAGGGAAAATAGGCAATTGACTTTTATTATATTAACTAGAGGCCTGGTACAAGAAATTAGTGCAAGGGGGTATGGGTGTTCCTCAACTCAGACTGCACCCATTCCAATCTGGGACCCCTTGAGGGATGTCTGACTGGTGATTGGACATCCCTCTCACAATCCAGGACTGCTGTCTCCCAATTGCCTTCCTCTGCTGGCCTGGTCCCCACCAACTGCCCACCGCTGCAGGCTTGGGTTCCCCCCAGCTGTCCTCCCCTGCAGGCCTATCCCCCCAACTGCCCTCCCCTGCAGGCCTATCCCCCCAAATTGCCCTTCCCTGCAGGCCTTGTTGCCCACAACTGCCCTCTCCTACAGGCCTGTCTCCCGCGCCCCCTCCCCCCCAACTGCTCTCCCCTGCAAGCCTGGCCCCCCAAATTGCCCTCATCTGCAGGCCTGGTCTCCCCCAACTGCCCTCCTCTGCTGGCTTAGTCACCCTTAACTTCCCACAACTGCCCTCCCCTGCAGGCCATCTTGTGGTGGCCATTTTGTGTCCACATGGGGGCAGCCATCTTGTCTCTTGGTGTAATGGTCAATTTGCATTTACTCTTTTATTAGATAGGATTATGGTCAAGGACTATACTTATATATTTTTTTAAGCCTAAAACCACATTGTTTGATAAAGTAGACATTTGGGTGCATAAATTTTAAATTCAGAATTTTAAAATCCATGCTAGAATCAAAAAATGGTATTTATAGTGATGGAATTATTATAAATATAAATAACAGTTTACCTCTTTACAGGATTTTCTATTGTGATAATGTCAATATGGCCCTATCTCCAAAAGGTTTGTACACTTTATTCTTCTCTTAAGTAGCTTAAATAGTATTAACTTTTATGTAGTTAAGTGTTTTCTGGAGTCTCTTTGATATTCTATGATTTAATCTTTTAAAAATATATATTTTACTGATATTTTACAGAAGGGAGAGGGATAGAAAGTTAGAAACATCGATGAGAGAAACATCCATTAGTCAGCTGCATCCTGCACACGCCCTACTAGGAATGTGCCCGCAACCAAGGCACATGCTCTTGATTGGAATCGAACTGGGACCCTTGAGTCCACAGGCTGATGCTCTATCCATTAAGCCAAACTAGTTAGGGCAATCTATTTTTAATTTTTATTATATCATTATTGATTTCAGAGAGAAAGTAAAAGGGAGAGAAACATCAATGATGAGAGAGAATCATTGATCGCCTGGCCCCCTACTGGGGACCGAGCCCAAAATCTGGCCATATGCCCTTGACCAGAATCAAACCTTGTACCCTTCAGTCCGCACACTAACACTCTTCCCACTGAATCAAACCGGCTAGGGCTATGATTTAATCTTCACTAAAAAAAAATTCAAGATAATAATTCAATAGAAGATTATAAATTACGTGATCATATGCTTTATTGTGCAAACCAGAGCACTTGAAGTGAAAGGAGTGTTATGCCAGGAGAATAGGATTATACCTGATCAGTCCCAGGCAAATGTACAGGTATGGTCACCTACTTTTAGCCACTTTTACCTTTATCAAAACCACCTCCCTAATAAAAACAAAAGTAAACTAGATTTAGTGCCACATTTGCATTGCTATTTTGAAAATTAATTTTTAAATTATATTACATGAAATTATTACATATGAGCACTGTAAGGGGGGCTCAGTTGGTTAGAGCATCATCCCAATACACCAAGGTTGGGGATTCGATGCCCAGTCAGGACACGTACAAGAATTAACCACTGAGTGCATATATAAGTGGAACAACAAAAGGATGTCTCTCTCTCTCTCAAGTCAATAAATAAAACATTTTTAAAAATTATATCCATGACAGTAAAAATTCTTTTCCCACTGGCAGAATTATTGGAATTGAAACAGTATTTAATAATACTGCAGCAGTATCATTGCTAAATATCCATGCATCACAACTGTTGATTTGTAAGGTCCCTGTATTTAGTCTAATTAACCTCAAAATTCTCAAGAGAAGGTATTTGCAATAATTAGGTCTACTTAGCCCAATATGTTGAATTTTCACACCTTCCCCCAGATATTTGAAAGCTCTTCAAAAGTAAATGTACTGATTTCATGAACTTATAATTGGTTCTTTAGCAATACGAATATATTTTCACCAGAAAACTTAAATTTCTCAAGTTATTTCGTCATATTGAGAGTTCATATGCACCTTGACAGTATTAAATCTTTCACCTACATCATCTTTTGATCTTCATAACAACTTTGTAATGTTATTATCACGCCTGTTTGACAGAAAAAGAAATGTAGACTCAGAAAAGTTAGATAGCTTGCCCCAGGTCACATAGCTAGAAAATGGCAGAGTCAACCCTATCTGAAACCAAAATCTGACTCTTAATCACAGTACTGTTAATTGGATAAATAAGCAATCTACACTAGTAAAAGAGAAACATGCAAATTGGCCATCACTCCACTATGCCCACCAGCCAATCAGGAGGGAATATGCAAATTAGGACAAAGATGGCTGCCACCCAGCTGCTCCAGGTGTGGAGTGGCCCGGCGGGGCAGGACACCTATTATGAGAGGGAGGGTAGGGGGCAAAGGGATCTATAGGATTGGCACTGAAGTGCAGCGAAGACAAAGACTGCAGACTCTGGAGTCTGCAGCAAAAACGAAGACAGCAGACTCCAGCCGGAGCAAAGGCCTGGGTCCTGGGTGCCGGAGGAAAACCAGTGCTGGAAGCCAAGGGAAGGAAGGTCTACTGCACAAATCTCTTCATGCAGCAGGCTTCTATTAATTTATAAGTAAACTAGTGGCCTGGTGTGTGAAAATTCATGCACTGTAGGAGGGTCCCTCAGTCCAGCCTGTTCCCTATCACAGTCCAGGAGCCCTCAGGGGTGGGAGGCAGTGTCTCCATCACACCTCTGCTGTTGCCACTGCTCGCAGTGCAAGCCTCAGTCGAACCTGGTTACCTGAGTTTCGGGCATCCCTGGGTGGCTGGGAAGCCACCATCTGAGGCTTGCCTGCACCTTGGGCCAGCCCTGGGCAGCTGAGGGGCTAAGGGGACTGGGCACTGCCATCTTGAGGCTGTGAGAGCTGCCATCTTTGAGGGCATGGCAGTGTATTAGCATATTCCCTCTTTATTGGCTGTGGGTGCCACCATCTTTGCAATGGCATGAGGGTAAATTAGTATATTTATTAGGATAGTTAAGGCTTGGAATACCTCTAGTCATATCTCAGCTCCCATAGCAAAACATGAAGATTTCTAGAAGTTTGAGTCTGTCAATTTATTAACATGTTTAGAATGATTTGAAATATAGTATTATGAAACTTTATTTTATTAATTTAGTTAATTAAAAAATATTTTTATTGATTTCAGAGAAGGGAGAGAGAGAGAGAGAGAGAGAGAGAGAGAGAGAGAGAGAGAGAAAGAGAAATATCAATGATGAGAGAATCATTGATCAACTGCCTCCTGCATGCCCTCTACTGGGGATCAGGCCCACAGCCAGGCATGTGCCCTTGACCAGAATCGGACCTGGGACCCTGCAGTCCGCAGGCCAATGCTTTATCTACTGAACCAAACTGGCTAGGGCCGAAAGTTTATTTTTTGTTTTTGTTTTTAAGAGGAGACATAGATCCAATTTTCAATGAAGTATGCCAAACCGAACATGTTTACAAATAATAACAATACAAAATAAGTAGGTATGCCAAAACCAGTTTGGCTCAATGGATAGAGCGTCGGCCTGCAGACCGAAAGATTCCAGGTTCGATTCTGGTCAAGGGCATGTACCTTGGTTGCGGGCACATCCCCAGTAGCGGGTGTGCAAGAGGCAGCTGATTGATGATTCTCTCTCATTGATGTTTCTAGCTCTCTATTCCTCTCTCTTCCTCTCTGTAAACAATCAATAAAATATATATATATATTTAAAAAAAAAACACAATAACAACAACAACAAAAATAAGTAGGTAAAGGTCTAAAAGTAAATGTGTGTAGGTGTGGGAGAAAGCAGTGACTTTTGGACATACATGCACACAGACACAGATAGATAGACATGGGTGGTTTGGGGATGTTGCTAATCCAAAGCAGAGATCCTAGAAGACAAGCTTTAAAGTCCTGAGGAAGTTGGTCTCCTGAAGGCAAGGTGGGGGCCAGGAAGTAGGATGTTGGGAAGATATTGCTGGTGGAAGGGGCAGTAGAGGAACAGGTGCCTAGAGGCAGAAAAAGTTGGCTCATTTTGGAAACTTCAAACAGTTCTACTTAGCTAGAAGTTCGAATTGTGCAGAGAGAAGAAGTTAGACAGGCAGACAGTGGCCAGCTTGTGAGTTAGGTTTTATCCTGAAAACAGTATAATGGAGATCATCAGAGGTGACCAAAAATGAGATTCTGTTATTGTAAGAGAGAAAACGCACATGAACACAGGTAATAGTTCAATTACTGAAGTAACACCTTCTTTTGTTACTTTCCTATTATAATTCTAGCATATTCCAGTCAATGTAAAGAATAGTATGCAATTAAAATAAAAATTTCCAGTAGTCACCAGCAAATATTGTTAATATTGTTAGAGTCGTCCTAAAGAGTCAGCTCACTTCTGTCCATGAAATAGATATTTGCTTATGAGCCATTGATATTCTGAGAAGACATTTTTATCTTTTGCTTTTAAATCACTACACATTTAATATTAAAATGGAGTTTTCATTGTTGTATGGAAAATTAGTTTTAAAATTTATATGACATGAAGTTATTTTATATTTTAAGAGAGAGAGGAAAAGGAACTAAAGGTAATACAGATAGAAAATAAAGCCGGGACCGGTTTGGCTCAATGGATAGAGCGTCGGCTTGGGGACTGAAGGGTCCAGGGTTCGATTCCGGTCAAGGGCATGTACCTTGGTTGCGGGCATATCCCCAGTAGGGGGTGTGCAAGAGGCAGCTGATCGATGACTCTCTCTCATCGATGTTTCTAACTCTCTATCTCTCTCCCTTCCTCTTTGTACAAAATCAATAAAATATATTTTAAAAAAAGAAAATAAAAACCATGGTGCCTAAAACAAGAGATTTTTGTGGTTGCTAGAGGGGCAGAGATTTGGGGGACTGGGTACAAAAGGTGAAGGGATTAAGAAATACAGACAGGTAGTTCCAAAAAACAATCATGGGGATGTACAGTATTGTGTAGGGAATATAGTCAATAATCTGTAATAATAAAAGCATATATGCTAATTAGACCAGACAGTTGAGCGTCCTTCTGGACATCCAGACAGAGCTGCTGCAGCTGCAATGCAGCCACAGCAGTGACAAGATGATGGGAACAGCACCTTTCTGATCAGCTGGTTGCCTCCTGCAGAGGGAGGCCAGACTGCAGCTTAAATTGCAGGAAGCAGGCCTAAGCCGTCTGTAGGACATCCCCTGAGGGCTCCCAGACTGTGAGAGGGCACAGGCCAGGCTGAGGGAGGGACCTTCCCCCTCCTACTCTCCCAGTACACACATTTTTCTGCACTAGTCCTATATAATAAAAGCCTAATATGCAAGTCGACAGAATGGCGGAATGACTGATCACTATGACATTCACTGACCACCAGGGGGCAGTTCAACGCAGACCCTCTCCTACCTCCATGGCAGCACTAAGAATGTCCACCTGATGGCTGTCAGCTAGACATCTCTGAGGGCTCCTGGATTGAGAGAGGGTGCAGGCCAGGCTGAGGGACCCCCCTGAGTGCAGAAATTTCATGCACTGGGCCTCTAGTATTGTAATAATTATGCATGGTGCCAGGTGGGTACTTGAAATATTGGGGGGGATCACTTTGCAAAGTATATGATTATCTAACTGCTGTTCTGAACACCTGAAACCAATACAAAATAATATTGAATATAAAATGTAATTGAAAAAAACTTACCTGTCTAGTGAACTGAAAAATATTTTAAAGGCTAGACCTTTAAAATATTATGAATCATTATACTCAGTTACTGTTATTTCTAATTCCCCTCAAAATGTACCTCAGTATTTTCACTTTAAGCTATTTAAAAGTAACTTTAGAAAAGGCCATGGTTTTTCTGTTGTTCTGCCACTTAACCTATACATTAAAACTTATTTCCTAAAATTTAATGGTTATTTTTTCAAATTATTATATAGCCTAACATATGTTTTTGTAAGCTGAAAATTTCTATTTTCTGAAAGTATTGCATTTTGTGAATTTTAATCATTTGGTTCTCCCCTGAACATTCATCATGATATATAAACCCTCTTGAATTGTTTTTGTTCAAAGGAAGAATTAGTAATAGGTTTAATGAGAATTATCTTTCAGCTTTTGTGTTTTTATTGTCTCATAAGCATGTGACTATTGTGCCCCTTTGGAAAAAAGATTTACAGTGCTAATGGCTGTTTAGTTTATAGAATAATATAAGTTTAAATAATTATTTTTACTTCCTAAGAATTAAAGAATGTCATGTTATTATTATTTTAATGTTAATGTGATTATATTTTAAAAAATACTTTTTAAGGTAAGTTTTTATTGATTTCAGAGAGAGGAAGGGAAAGATAGAAACATCAATGATTAGAGAGAAAAATTAATCAGCTGCCTCCTGCACATTGCTCTCGTGGGGACTAAGCCTGAAACCAGGACATGAGTCCTGACCTGGAATTGATCCTCCTGGTTCATAGTTCTATGCTCAGCTATTGAGTAACATCAGCTGGGCTTAACAAGATTTTTAAAATATATATATTTTATTGATTTTTTTTTTTTTTTACAGAGATGAAGGGAGAGGAATACAGAGCTAGAAACATCGACTAGCTGCCTCCTGCACACCCCCCACTAGGGATGGCCCGCAACCAAGGTACATGCCCTTGACCAGAATCGAACCTGGAACCCTTTGGTCCCCAGGCTGATGCTCTATCCACTGAGTCAAAACAGCCAGGGCTCAGTATTTTTAAAATTGATTTCAGAGAAAAAGGAAGAGGGAGAGATAAATAGAAACATCAGTGATGAGAGAGAATCATTGATTGGCTGCCTCCTGCACATCCCCTACTGGGAATTGAGCCTACAACTCCGGGCATGTGTGCTGACTGGGAATCAAACTTTGACCTCCTGGTTCATAGGTCCATGCTCCACCACTGAGCCACACCGGCCAGGCTGAACCAACTCTTCATAATCATTCCAAAATATGAAGCTTCTCAAGCATTTTTCCTTATGTATAGTGAATTCAGTACATTTCATTGTAATGTCAGAAATCTGAATCACTTACTATAAATAATGGTATCACAAAACTTATATCAGTTAGAATTGTTTTTATTTTTTAAAATAATAAATATTAGCCCTAACTGGTTTGGCTCAGTGGATAGAGCATTGGCCTGTGGACTGAAGGGCCGGGTTCAATTCCAGTCAAGGGTCCATGTTCAGGTTGTGGGGCTCAATTCCCAGTAGGGAGCATGCAGGAGACAGCCAATCAATGATTTTCTCACATCGATGTTTCTATCTCTCCCTCTCCTTTCCTCTCTGAAATCAATAAAAATATATTTAAAAATATATTTCATGTCATAAAAATGTATTTATGTTTTAAATTTAACTTTCCTTGGATGGTAATTCTTAAAGCATTGTACTTTTTTTCCTGCAGATTGACCACACTGCTGATACAAGGTTTTTGGGCTGGGTTATTGCTTCATTTAGTCTTGGCCAAATGGTAGCTTCACCTATGTTTGGTTGGTGGTCTAATTATAGACCAAGAAAGGAACCTCTCATCATCTCCCTCTTCATTTCGGTGGCAGCCAACTGCCTCTATGCCTATGTGCAAGTCCCAGCTTCTCATAATAAGTACTACATGTTGGTGGCTCGTGGATTGGTGGGATTTGGAGCAGGTAATGTACATGTATATATGTGTATGTTCTGTTGTGTCAGATTCACAAATTGTCTCACTTAATCTCATATCCAATGTTCAACATATAGATATGTGATTGCAAACAGATATCTTTCTATTGTTTAGCTCCTGCTCATGATGTTCCCATTACTTATTTCTTCTGTTCCCATCATTCTTCATCCTTCAAGATTTAATTCAAGTTTTATTTTCAAGGAATTTTCTTAGGCTACCCTGTCCCTTTCTTTTTAAAATATACTTTTATGCCGGGACCGGTTTGGCTCAGTGGATAGAGCATCGGCCTGCGGACTGAAAGGTCCCGGGTTCGATTCCGGTCAAGGGCATGTACCTTGGTTGCGGGCACATCCCCGGTAGGGGGTGTGCAGGAGGCAGCTGATCGATGATCCTCTCTCATCGATGTTTCTAACTCTCTATCCCTCTCTCTGTGAAAAATCAATAAAATATATTTAAAAAAAATAAATAAATAAAATAAAATATACTTTTATTGATTTCAGGAAGGGAGCGAGAGATAGAAATTCAATTATGAGAGAGAATCACTGATCTACTGTCTCCTGCATGCCCTCTACTGGGGATAGAGCCTGTAATCCAGGCATGTCCCCTTGTCTGGAATCAAACCTAGGACCCTTCAATCCACAGGCTGATGCTCTATCCAGTGAGCCAAACCAGCTAGGGCCCTGCTCCTTTCTTATATACTGTTTTGGGCTGTTTTTATTTTATATCACCAACCAGGCAGTAAACTTTTTTTGTAATTAGAGACAATTGACTAAAAAAAAAAATATTTTGTGGCCTGGTCCCTAGCAAAGTCTCTTGTACACAGTAATTGCTTAATAAATTTTTGAATTGTTAGTGGATTTTTTTCCTGTTTCTTTTATTACCAGTGTAAGCATGCAGTTTGTGACATCTTGCTTTTAAAAATAGTTATAGCAATGAAAAAAAAATAGTTATAGCAATGAGTAATATGCCATTTACTGGTACTCAGTGCTTTCTCAGTACTTAATGATGAAAAAATAGTTCGTCATTCCTATAATGCCAGTTTTTAAAATATATGTTTTTATTGATTTCAGAGAGGAAGGGAGAGGGAGAGATAGAAACATCAGTGATGAGAGAGAATCATTGACCGCCTGCCTCCTGCACGCTCCCTACTGGAGATCAAGCCCACAACCCGGGCATGTGCCCTTGACCAGAATCGAACCTATGACACTTCAGTCTGCAGATGAATGCTCTACCTACTGAGCCAAACCGGCTAGGGCTAATGCCATTTTTTATTAATTCAAATATTTAACTGTGTTTTCATTTACTAAAAGTAATATTTTCTATTAATTGATGCATTTCCTCAATAAACACGCTTTGTATGATAATAAAGAGGAAGCAGTGACTATACTATGGATTAATATTTCCTCTGCATAATGCCAACGTAAGTTGAAATTTTATAAACTGAAGGATATTTTCTTTAATTTTGTCTTTTCTTAGGGAATGTGGCAGTTATTAGAGCATACATTGCCGGTGCTACTTGCCTTCACGAAAGAACCAGTGCCATGGCAAATACAAGTGCATTTCAAGCATTAGGCTTTATTCTAGGTCCAGGTAGGTGTTTTTCACTTGTAACTATTTAAATTTGATTTGGGCAGAACTTCTGAGTTCAAATGTTAAATGAAATCCGAATAGAAAACCTCATAGTTGAAGCAAAACAGATATTTTTGGATGCAGCAGTGAGATTAGACTCTTTACAGGATGGGGCAAAAGTAGGTCCACAGTTTTATGTGAAAATTTCTTATATTTCTTATGTTATTTTCTATAGGACAACTGTAAACCTACTTTGCCTACCCTATATATATATGTTAACTCCTGCCATCTAAGTGTTATTAGTTAGTCCTTTTTTACAGATAACGGCTCCAAGGCCTAGAATCTAAGCAAATGACCCAAGGTCAGCCAGATCATAAATGGGAAATCTGAGGTTCAAACCTAATTCTATCTGACTCTGAAATATATGTTCTGTGAAATAAATCATTTAAATAATTAATTATAATATTATAAATAATAATAATCATTTAGCTTGAACTATCTGCAAGAGTTTGCTTTCTTTTTCCAACTAGAAACAAAATTTTTTTTGACTGAACGATTTAAGGAAAATTATAAGAGTTCTTTAACCTTTTGCCCTTTGTATATACTTTTCTGAGGATGAAAAAAATGAAAGAATTTAAAGACTTAATATTATCTTTCTCTTCCAAAGCTTCTATCCTTAGCTGTGTATAAAAAAAATTGTAATGATATTTAATACTTCTCCAAGGACAAGTATTTTTTGCTGAATTCAGAAATCAGTCATTTTTATGCCTAGAATAACATTGAAACCATATAATTGACTCATGCATTGAAAAATTGAAGCTATGGATATCAGCAGTTTGAATTAAACCCAGTTTACTTCAAGATGCCACCCTCAGTCCAGTTTCCATTACTGCTAATTAACCAAGAAAACGCTCAACAGATTAGAATCTAATTCAACATTCATCAATATCTAATATTTCATTTTAGCATGCTGATGTAAAATATATAATATTTTACTTATATTTTTATACAGT
This sequence comes from Pipistrellus hanaki, assembly GCF_964339955.1. NCBI lineage: Eukaryota > Metazoa > Chordata > Mammalia > Chiroptera > Vespertilionidae > Pipistrellus > Pipistrellus hanaki. The sequence goes on along the minus strand of NC_140507.1, from coordinate 38,409,074 downwards.
ATTTTACAAATGTAGAATTGGATCTACTGCCATAATATAAAATACTCTGCGTCTTACTTGACCCTCAGTGTCTCGCACAGTATCTGGTGTACACAGGTTCTCAGTAAATATTTTGACCACTTAAATATTTTAAAGACTATTTCATTTAAACATTCTTTATAGATGAGTAAATGTAGGCCTGAAAAGTTCAGATAACTTTCCTAATAATAATAATCAACAAGCACTAACATTTACTTAGTATGTGCTAGATACTGTTCTAAGTGCTGCAGTATCTTACTTAATCCTCATCACAGAAGTACATGTATATTTTTTAGAAGAGCCAGATATAGAATATAAATCAGGAGAGCAAATCAGTATTCTCCCAATCTAAATATCTGCCATAAAACTAGATTTAAAATATTAAATGTATGTAATTTAAATATATACACAGTAATATTTTAAACTGTTTACTTGAAGTGTGACATGAGGTTGACTAAACATATAATCCATTTATGGAAGAAGTTGCATAATACCCTGTTTCTCCGAAAATAAGAAAGTGTCTTATATTAATTTTTGCTCCCAAAGATTCGCTAGGTCTTATTTTCAGGGGATGTCATATTTTTCCATGAAGAAGAATACAGTACACATTTATTGTTAAATGAAAATAAAGAAAATTTATTACCTGTATACGGTACGGTAGTACGGTAGTTGTCAGCACAAACCAGACAAACTGTGAATCCTACAGTATCAAGAATTTACTCATTTATTCATTGACAATGTCATCATCTTCTGGAACATCAACATAACAATCCAATTCCTGAATCTCCTGGTGAATTTCTTGTGACTCCATTTTTTTTTCAGAATCAGTGGATCAAATCTCTCATGTTTAGCCTAGGGGGGGCCTTATTTTCGGGAGGATGCCTTATATTTCACTCAGAAGGAAACCTGTAAGTAGGTCTTATTTTCAGAGGATGTCTTATTTTCGGGGAAACACGGTATATATTTCTTATGGAGATTTAAAAAAAGTGAAATTACTGAAGTAAATACTTGAGATATAATCCTTTGTAAATTTATGCAGATCAGTGTTTCTCAATCTTTTTTTTCTTTTTTTTCTTTTCTTTTTTTCCATCTTTTTTTTCATTATTGACCCCCTAAGGAGTTTTTTTAGACATTTTTTCCCTAACCATTCCATCCCATGAAATTTTAATACCACAGACATACTGTATATGGTGTATGTACTGTATATGTGTTTTATATAGAAAAGAGTGAATTTTTCTGTCCCCCTCACCAGAACTAGTTTTTTTTTCTGTCTGTCCAGAGGCATGATGTAGATGAATGATTCCATGTTACTTCTAATTTCGTGGTATACGTCTTTCACAACTTTAAAAATCTGTGTTGTTTTACTTTAATAAGTTTTTCAGACCTGTCTTGCAATCCTTGGAGAAAAGGGCGTGACATGGGAGACTATACAGCTTCAGATAAACATGTATACAGCACCAGCTTTACTTGGCGCCTTCCTGGGACTTTTAAATATTATTCTGATCTTTGTTATATTAAGGTAATTAGACAGAAATGATAAAACTACTTTTTTAATTAAATAAACATTATCATTGTTGGAGGGGATAATTATTCCTAAAAAGTCTTTGTTACTTCATGTCTATAGTTGTGTTATTTTCTGATTTGCTAATGTACTTACTCAGAACTAAAATAATAGACAATTTGATAAATGAGAACAGATCATAATGTCTTTGAGAAGTTAAGGTTTGTTTTGTTTTGTTTTTGTTTTTGTTTTTAATATATTTTATTGATTTTTTACAGAGAGGAAGGGAGATAGAGAGCCAGAAACACCGATGAGAGAGAAACATTGATCAGCTGCCTCCTGCACACCCCCACTGGGGATGTGCCCGCAACCAAAGTACATGCCCTTGACCGGAATTGAACCTGGGACCCTTCAGTCCGCAGGTTTATGCTCTATCCACTGAGCCAAACCGATCAGGGCAAGGTTTGGTCTTGATTTACTAATTTTAGTTTTCTAAGTAGGAAAATGGCATGAAAGCAATATTATAAGTGAATTAATGATTAGTATCAACTTTAAATACAAACGTTACTTCAAATGTATCTTTTATCTTTTATATATTAGAAAAAAATTTATAAAGCTATGAAAATTTGGTTAGTTTATATTTCTTTGGAATACTTTAACCAAGAGTCCAAAAATATTTATAACATTTAAAAACCACTGTAGAACTTCAAATACTGATTAAGGTAGATCACATATGCTTTTGGATGAATTTGGTGGTTGTTTTCCCCCCCATCTTATAAGCATAATAAGAATCATGACTTGTTTCTTTAAAATGTTATTTGTTATATCTCATTGCTGCTAATTTCATAGCTCAGGAGCCAATATAAAAAAGTTAGATCAGAATGTGAAAAAATAGAAGGCTAGTAATAAATTTAACCCATTTTTCTATTATACTAAGCCTTTCATGGGTATGATATTTATGTTTTTCTTTTTAAGAGAGCATCGTGTGGATGACACAGGACGACAGTGTACAAGTATTAATAGTGAAGAAGGTACTATTAAGCTGTTTAACTAAATTACTATAAAATTAACGAAGTGTTTCTAATGATTCCTTTGGTATTTACTTGGATTTTGCTTCTGAGGACAAGAAAAGGAGTGACTTAGAAAAGATCTTCCAAGTTGAAAGTTACCTACGTTGTTTAAAAAAAAAAAAAAAAAGACATACAAATATCAGTTATTTGGGTTTCATGATTGGTAAGGTTAAAACCATTGCTAAAAATCACTTTGTCTTGGTTTCAGAGAGCTAATTTTATAGATTTCTGTGTTTAGAAAGGGAGGTCATGACCCTATGTTGATATCCAAGGTACTTTCTTTTTTTTTTTTTTTTTTTTTTTTTTTTAAATATATTTTATTGATTTTTTTGCAGAGAGGAAGGGAGAGAAATAGAGAGCTAGAAACGTCGATGATAGAGAAACATCGACCAGCTGCCTCTTGCACACCCCCTACTGGGGATGTGCCCGCAACCAATGTACATGCCCTTGACCGGAATCGAACCCGGGACCTTCCAGTCCGCAGACCGACGCTCTACCACTGAGCCAAACCGGTTTCGGCCCAAGGTACTTTCTTAATTGTACCCAAGTATAGCAGACTATTTCCAAATCTCATTTGAAATTGGAGAAGGAATTCCTTCTCAGAAGTCCTAAGATGTAAAGGCAGGTACCATTATGGAAAAATTATAGAAACTTACTGTGCTTTAGGAAAGTCACTGCCTGTCCCCTGCTGTTGCTACATACACAATTATACAGCATACATGAACACATTCTTGTATTACTTACCTGATTTATTCTGAGTAAAATAGCATGACAGATGTATCTAAGATCTATATAGCTTCACACTTCTCAAGTATATCAGGAAAAGTTTGTACTGAGTATATTGCTTAACTATAGTGGTTCAAGATAAGACAGTAAACTCACTTGCCCTCCTAAAGTATTTCTTTGCAAAAATATAAATAACTTAAGGATTTGAATGGTAATAACATGAGGATATTTACTAATACTAATTTCACATACGATTGAAATTAAAAATAAAATATATGATCTTTGAAGTGAATCATAGAAATGAGAACTGATTTAATAAACTATTTCAGGTCTTCATGAAATTCTCGTAATTTAAGATTAAGGTAAGATAGGGGGGGAAAAACAAAAAACCCTGCAACTGAAATTTAAAGAACATTTATTTAGTGAAATATCATTTTATAGAATTCTGTAAAATACATGCCTCCTCTAGATTGAGAGACACCAAATAGAATATCTCCTATAGATAACAGAATTGAAGTATATTTCCTGGGAAGAAAAGTTATTTGAGTTTTAAATATCATTTAAAAGTTATTGCTAGTATATACATTATTAATTTTAAATTATTTTGAAGCCTAAAAATGATTTTAAATGTTTAGTCATAGAATTTGCTAACACCTGTAAGTAATATAATTTTTCTCCTGTTCACTACAGTAAGAAGAGATGATATTCAGATTCCCCAGATAAGTATTGATCATGTGGCTGTAGTGACTACCAATGTTCTGTTTTTTGTGATCCTATTTATCTTTGCCCTTTTTGAAACGTAAGTTTTGTCTTCCTCTACATTAGATTATGTAAACAAGTTTATTTAATTCAATATTAATCAGGCATATAGTTGTTCTTAACTTTATATATGACATTTTTCTTGTCATGATGTAAAAAGTGTTTGATATTTAATGTAAATTCAGTTAATTTTGTCTGTAATCTTAGTACCTATCTCTGTCTCTCCCTCCTTCCTAAAATAATTTTTTTTTTTTTTTTTGTTAATCCTCACCCAAGAATATTTTTTCATTGATTTTTAGAGAGAGTGGGAGAGGGAGATACAGAGAGAGAGAAATATTGATGTGAGAGAAACACATGGAATGGTTGCCTCCTGCATGTGCTCTGACCAGGGCTGGAGCCTACAACCAAAGTATGTGCCCTTGACCAGGAGTTGAATCCGGGACCCTTCACTCCGCAGGCTGATGCTCTATCCACTGAGCATACCATCTAGACCGTAAAATCAATTAAAAAAGCAACAACATATCCTTGGGTGAGGATTAAAAAACACACACACTATTTTAACTATATTTATAAATATGTTTTTATTACTTTCAGAGAGAGGAAGGGAGAGAGAGAGAAACATTAATGATGGGAGAGATCATTGATTGGCTGCCTCCTTCACACCCCTACTGGGGATCAAGCCTGCAACAGTGTCATGTGTCCTGAATGGAAATTGAACCATGACTTGCTGGTTGACACTCAACCACTGAGCCACACCAGCTGGGCTTAACTATTTTTAATTGTACTGTTCAGTGGCAGTAAGTCCATTCACAATGTTATATGAATGTACTATCCATTTCCCAAACCTTTTTATGATTCCAATCAGAATCTTTGCACCCATTAAACAATATCTCTACTCCCCATCACCCAGCCCTTGGTAACCTTTATTCTACTTCCTCTCAGGTACCTCATATAAGTAGAATGGTACATTTGTCTTTTAGTGTCTTATTTCATTTAGCATGATGTTTTCAAAGTTCATCCATGTTTTAGCATGTGTCAGAATTGCATACCTTTTTATGGCTGAATAATATTCCATTATATGTATACCAATTTTGTTTATTCATTCATCTGTCTATGGACATTTGTATTATTTCCACCTATTGCCTCTTGTGAATAATGCTGTGATGAACACTGGTGTACAAATATCTATTTGAGATCCTGCTTTTAGTTCTTTTGGGTATATATCCAGAAGTGGAACTGCTGGGTCATATGGTAATTGTGAAACCACCAAACTATGTTCCACATCAGCTCATATGATTTTAAAATTTTAAAAATGGTAATATTCTGTTGTTAATTTTGCTTTTTAGTTTTTTATGTTTTAAAAAAAAGAATGAACTTAAAATTTTCTTTTTCTTTTATTGATTTCAGAAAGAAAGGGAGGGAAAGATAGAAACATCAATAATGAGAGAGAATCATTGATTGGCTGCGTCCTACATGACCCCTACTGGGGATCAAGCCCGCAACCCTGGCATGTGCCCTTAACCAGACAGGAACCCGGGACACTTCAGTTCGCAGGCCAATGCTCTATCCACTGAGCCAAACAAGCCAGGGCAAAATAATGAATATTTTAGATATATTTCAATTCCATTTTGTAACTAGTTAACAAAAGGAGATAGGAAATAGGAAAAAGAAGATTGGGAAGGAAGGAGATGGTTATAATAGGGAGAGAGAGGTAGGGTGAAAATATACACATTCAATGATAAGGATGAAAGAGACCAAGGAAAAGAAATTTCAGAATGTCCTAATAATCTAATAATGGTGACATTATTTAATTGAAAAGAGATTGATTTAACCCAAAACATAACTATGCTTATTTAGTTATATTAGAATGATAGGAGTTTTGGTTTGTTTTATTTTCCTGTTTTGCAAACTTAATGTGCATATATTACTTTATAATTAAATGTTAAAAAATAAGAACACAAACACTCAAACCTATTAGCAGCTTGTGCATGTAACACCGAAATGTGCTAAAAATGCACTGGCTGGGTAGCTCAGTCGGTTAGAGCATTGTCCAAATACTGCAAAGTTGCAGGTTCGGCCTCTGGTCAGGGCACATACAAGAATCAACCAATGAATGCATGAATAAGTGGAACAACAAATTCATGTTTCCTCTCCCTCATTCTCTTTTTTCTTCTCTCTATAACCAATCAAATAAAAAACTGCTAAAGGTGTGTTAAAATTTTTGTTTATTTAGATCTGGTGTTATTGTTAAAAGGGATACAAATTCTTAAATGTGTCAAGAGCATTATTAAAGTTTCTATATCAGCTTTAACAATGACTGTGATTTAAATAAAGTGAGAATACTTTCTTTTTTGTTTTTCTCAGCATCCTAACTCCATTAACAATGGATATGTATGCCTGGACTGCAGTCCAAGCTGTATTGTATGATGGAATAATACTTGCTGCTCTTGGAATTGAGGCTGTTCTTGTTTTCATAGGGATTAAATCACTTGCCAAATTGTAAGTAATATGTCTTTGGTTTTGTTCCAAATCTATGTTTTAAAAGTGAAACATGAAACTGTTAACAATGTAAATGGATGTGTTAAGTAAAACAATTGAAAGCTTTCCTCTTTTTATGTGGTAGTTTTAGTCTTTGAACATTTGAAAATAGATGTAAAGCTTATTAACGGAGCATGATATTTCTAAACCATATGGCATATTCTTTAGTAGAGCAATATATTTACAAAGTGAATAATTGCCTTCTAATGTAGCATCTGTTTATTATATTTTACTTACAGTATTTCTAAAAGTGTATTTCATAGAACATTGTTCTGCTGCCTGGATATATATGTTACACAACAAAAAGATTCAGTGGTCAAATCTGGAAAATTCTGGTTAAAATTATCAAACTTATTTACTCTAAATCTCCAGTGTATACATACTATATCACCATCATGACAAATACAGCATGTAGCATTTCTGAAAATTATTTGTAACTTTGACCACAGAACACTTTTTCTTTTTTTTCTTTTTTACAGTTTTTAAAAAATATATATTTTATTGATTTTGTACAGAGAAGAAGGGAGAGAGATAGAAACATCGATGAGAGAGAAACAAACATCAGCTGCCTCTTGCACAACCCCTCCTGGGGATATGCCCGCAACCAAGGTACACGCCCTTGACCGGAATCAAACCCAGGTCCCTTCAGTCCCCAAGCCAACGCTCTATCCATTGAGCCAAACCGGTTTCGGCAGAACACTTTCTTAAAAAAGCATTTTGTAAAAGGACAACTGTGACGAACACACTTTGGGGCAAATGCTTGTATAAAATTAAATTCATTCTTATAGTCTGAGGTGGGATATTAGTAGATGAAGTTATACAGATCTAATAACTTAATTATTCCTAAAATATGTTAATACTTTAGAACTCAAAGTTCTAAAACCAGTGAGCAAATATTGAGTCAGTGTGTAGGGTTAGGTGTTACGGTATACCAATGAAGATTCTTACAGAGCCCAGTAGAGGGCCAAGATGTAGATAGATGACAAATTCATATTCCAAGTTAATTAATAATAAATGTATTATATCTTGCTACATAAGTAGAGGTGAGCTGCTAATAGTCATTCAGGCTGATTGTCCAATTCCATACATTCAAAGAGCTTGAATTCTATTAGGGAGAAACCAAATGCAAAGGTGAATTCTATTGGAGAGAAAGCCAATGCAAAGGTGAGGTCAGGTAGTGATAAGTACTATGAAGAAGAGCAGAACAGAGGAAGAGAATAGAGGGGCAGGAGCTGGTAGGGAGAGAAGGGAAGTGCTATTTTGATAGAGAGCTTAAGGCACATTTGAGGAAGTCACATCCAAGCAGACACCTGAGTGAAGTCACAGCAACCTTGGAGTGGCTTGGAACTCTCCTCCCACATTAGACTGAGCTTTGCATGTTTGAGGAACAAACAGAAGTGCCAGTTTGGCCAGAGCAGAATGAGAGGACTAAGTAGGTCAGGTTGGAAAAATGTGAATCCTTGGAGATAATTCTAAGAGAGATGGGAAGAGTTTGGGTTTAAGAAGCCTTTGATCTTGTTTGTATATTTCACTTTTCATTCTGGAGAATTTCTAATATATACAAAGGTGCAGAGAGCATCATGTACTACTGAATCTCTAATAACCATTACCCAGCTTCAACAATGATAAACATTTGCATACTCTTGATTCATCTATACCTCCACATTCCCTACCTCCTACACCTGATTCTTTTGAAGTCAACCCCAGATGTTATTTCATGTCTGCCATAAATATTTCAGTATGTATCTCTAAAAGTTAATTACATTATCACATCTAAAAATGTTAAGTGATTTCTAAATTAAATAAAATATCCAGGCAGTATTCAAGTTTTCTCTACTGTTTCCATTCTGTTTATTCTTTGTTTTGTTCTTAATCACTTGATTAAGGCTCTCAAGTGCCTTCTCTTTTAATCTAATCTTTTCCACTTCACTCTCTCTTTTTCCTTTACAAATTGAAGAAACTATTTGCCCTTGGATGCAGACAGTGGAGTGGTGAGGGCCTGGGGTGGGGGACGGGGGTGGGCTGGAGAGGGTCAATGGGGAAAAGAGGGGGACATGTGTAATACTGTCAACAATAAAGCATCAAAAAAGAACAACACACCCTTTGACCTATAGTTTCCCATATTTTATATCTCACTGATTGAATCCCTCTGGTGTTTTTTTTATTTAAAAAAAAAATCTTCCTGTCTCTATTTCTCAAAAATTGATACTTAGAAAGGCAGCGAAAGATTTTTTGCTGCACTGAACTTACTAGTTGTCTACATATCTCATTGAAAAACAAAACTAATTATGATCTTTCCTAAATAAAATATATTTGATACTTAGATCTGGAAGTTTAATGAGATTTGAGTTTAATTTTTTTGGCAAGAATAATTTATAGATGGTGTTATAAACTTACATCAGGAAAAATGTTTTATTTTTTTATTATGTAAGAGGTCATTGACATTCCCTAGATTCATTAATTCATTAATAGATAATTGCAAAATGCTATTTTAATTCTATCATTTCTTTATTTGCTGGAATATTTTCGAGAGAAACTTCCTGTCGCCAACTATTTGGTTATTCTGAGGTATAGTCTGTATAGGAAAGACAGGGTGATTCTTTGCTTTTATTTTATTAACTGACTTTTAAAATAAAAATTGGTTTGCTAATATCTCCTAAAAGTGACCAAGAGTATCCTATATGATAAAGGGCTAATATGGTAATTAGACCAGATAGTGGAACGACCTTCCAGAATGACCAGTGGGCGGGCCGTGGGGCCGCAAGGCAACCTGGGCTGCAAGGGCCAAGCCCCTTGCATGAATTTCGTGCATTAGAGCTCTAGTTTTAATATAATATGAATTCATAGATTATAACATTTTTATGTGTTTCAGTTCATTGTCATTACTATTCATTTTGGTGTTCACATTGTCATGTATTGGGCCAGCTTCTTCCAATTGGCTCCGAGTCCTTTTATCATTACCTAGTAGTCACTGGTAGCTTTTCTGCACTCTGGAATGATTAGATGATGTCCAGGCCCAGTTTATACACTGTCTGTCTCAAACCTGAAATAAGCCAGTTTTTAGAGGAGTCCTGGTTCTTGTTAGTGGGAAATTATATTTAGCATTCATATTAATTGATATATCACTAAAAGCATGAAAATACTTTATTTATAGTTTTTGAAATGATAAAAGTAATAATGTTTCTGTTCTCTAACAGGATTGGTGAGCGTCCTGTTCTGCTGGGAGGATTTGTCATTACATGGATTGGTTTCTTTATCTTGTTACCTTGGGGAAATCAATTTCCCAAGATACAGTGGCAAGGTATAGCCATACATAATTCTATAATGTTACATTGTCTCTGTTATTCATCTAGTAATAAGTCATGCACTGTACTAATTTTGTTTTTACAGATTTACATAATCATACAATTCCTAATACCACATTTGGAGAAATTATTATTACTCTTTGGCAGTCTCCAAGAGATCTGAGAGAAGGACCAACTGGTTGCCCGATTATACAAGCCTGGTGCCTTTATACCCCCATGATCCATCTATCTCAGTTCATCACATCAGTTGTGTTAATTGGGATAGGCTATCCATGCAGCAATGTTATGGCATATACAATTTATTCAAAAATTTTGGGACCAAAACCTCAGGTGAGTCAGTTACCCTGGCATAGCAGTTATGTGAAATATGCTTCACTAACATTCTGTGCTACCATTCTCTATTTTACACAAGCTGATACAGAGGATTTTTTAAATCATATTCAGCATTTTGAATTTATAAAAGCACAATTTTTAAAAAGTACCTACAGGACTTGTGTGTTGAAACTGAACAAAAAGCACTCTAAAAATGCAAAGCTCTCTTGAACTCAAAGATTATAAGCTCAAATAATTTTCATAGAAAAAAAATTATCTGGAGCATAAAGTTCTGAAACTCATTCTTAAACTAGGCAACAGTTGGGAAACCAAAATTGATAGGCAAATTTGACTCTAAGCTTAATTGCATTTAGCCTTAGGTCCAATTACTAAAAGATGAAAACATAATTGCCTTAAAAGTGTACAGTCAGAGAAAGATAAATATCACATGATCTCATTTATTTGTGGAATATAAACAACATAAACTGACAAACAAAAACAGATCCAGACACAGAGAAGCATCGATCAGGCCGTGGGAATGGCAAGCCCCCACTGATCCAGTGTCTGTGTCCATCATTATGCTAATATGCATGCATACAAGTCCTTTGGTTGCTCTCTAACCCTCCTACCTCCCCTGCCATTTGACTTTGGATCTATTTTCATTCATCAGATTATGTTGATCATATGTCGCACATCTGAGTGAAATATGTGGACAGTTGGGTTTTCAGTGTGAGACTATTAAAAGTAATGCTGTACTGCACAATTGAAGGAGTGACGTGGTGCAGTGGAAGGTGGTACAGTGGAGTTAGGCACACCTGACTTCAAAGCTCTTGTTAGAGTTACTTGAATTTTCTGAGCTTCAACTTCCACATATGTAGGGACACCAGTAATAAGCATTTGTGAACATTGGAAAATATAAGTAAAGCACCTAACACAGTGTGTGGAAGATAACAAGTACAAAATAAAAGTCTTAAAAGGTAAATTATTAAATTCTATTGTTCCCAGGGCCTCAGCAGATATTTAATTTGTTCTTTTCTTTTCTTTTTTTTTTTTTTTTAAATATATTTTATTGGTTTTACACAGAGAGGAATTGAGAGGGACGGAGAGTTAGAAACGTCGATGAGAGAGAAACATCGACCAGCTGCCTCTTGCACACCCCCCCACTGGGGATGTGCCCGCAACCAATGTACATGCCCTTGACCGGAATCGAACCTGGGACCTTTCAGTCTGCAGGCCGACGCTCTATCCACTGAGCCAAACCGGTCCTGGCTAATTTGTTCTTTTCTACTACTTTTATTTTTCCTAAGCTGACTCTGTCAAGTAAGTTTACTGTTCCATTATTTGCTGTATTTATAAAAACACATTTTATATGTAATTCATTAATCAAAGATGGAGAAAGTGATTCTTGTAAGTTTCCCACTGTTTTGTGATAGCAGCATCATTCTTTTTTAAAAATAACTAAACCTGAATTTCAATCTGCTTCTCCCCATCCCCAACTCACAGGGTGTGTACATGGGCTGGTTAACAGCTTCTGGAAGTGCAGCACGGATTCTTGGACCTGTGTATATCAGCCAAGTGTACACTTCCTGGGGCCCACGGTGGGCATTCGGCCTTGTGTGTGGAATAGTTCTGCTCAGCATCACACTCCTGGGAGTGGTTTACAGAAGACTCATTGCTTTTTCTATAAGGAATGGAACGATTCAAGAGTAACGTAGCTAACACTGGGATGCACAGTACTTGCTGTGTGGACTTCCGTTACTAAGGCTCTGCCAGACAGTTGCTATGAATCAGTTTCCAAAAGTGACTCTTGAAAAGCAGGAGAATATATTGAATAACATAGAATTCTATGAGTAACTGTGAATATTAAGATGTTTTGTTCCCCAAACTGCAGAGGTATTACTTAAAATAGTAAGAGAATATCTATGCAGTGAAACCACAGTTAAATTTTGGAAGAATCCCGTATAACAGAATGAAATTATAGCAATGGTTTACCTAAATAGTAGGTATCTTGACCAAATCATAGATATCTACTTTTATTTATTTAAAATGTTTTCTTTTACTATAGAAAGTTCCCTTATGAAATAAATGACTCTTAAATTACTATGCCTCCCATCATACCATACCTTCTTTAATTTATTTTTAAAGCACCTTCTGTCTTATCTCACTAAATAACTCTTAAGTAGATGAATATGGATAATGGTAATATTTAAGTAATAAAGAGGATTAAGACACCAAGATGAATTTTATTACCTTTAGTAGTTAACTACTTTTTCTTCCAAGTGCTAATAAGTAATTTGCTTTGGAGACATAAGCCAGGTATGTGTTACTGTGTATATGTTATTGTATACAAATACTAAAGCAAACTGTTCATTATAATCCCAGAGGCCTGGTGCACGGAAAATTTGTGCACTTGGGGAGGGGGGGTGTCCCTCAGCCTGGCCTGCACCCTCTTGCAGTCTGGGAGCCCTCGGGGGATGTCCAGTCTGGGAGCTCCCTGGGGGATCAGGTCTAAGCTGGAAGTCAGACATCTCTCTGGCAGCCTGGGATCCCTCAGGGTATGTCCAACTGATGGCTTAGGGGAGCAGGCCTAAGGCATCAGTCAGATATCCTTAGTGCTGCTGAGGGAGGTGGGAGAGGCTCCCGCCACCGCCACTGCACTTACAGCAGTAAGCCTGGCTTGTGACTGAGTGAAACTTCCCTGTGGGAACGCACTGACCACCAGGGGGCAGCTCCTGCATTGAGCATCTGCCCACTGGTGGTCAGTGCAAGTCATAGTGACTGGTCATTCCTGGTCATTTCACCATTAGGGTCAATTTGCATATTACCCTTTAATTATATAGGATTGGCATTTTCAGCTCCCTTAAATTTTGGAGGAAAACTAATACTTTATTTACTTTTCCCATCACTTATTAGTGACAAGGTAGACACAACAGTTTTCAGTCTCTGTCTGCACAGCTATTCAAATCTGCAGAATTTTGCATTTGGATGAACCATGACAGTCCCAGTCTAGTGAGGGTAATATTCGAAACAAATGGCTTTAACCTAATAGTTTACTGAGTTTACTTGAGTATACGGTCTCTATATATATGTTGAATGTTGATAAAAGGAACTAGTACAGAAATATGTATGTGGATAATCAGTATTACCAAAAAAAGTAAAGATACTTTTCCAAATGTTTTCTACTCTAAGCTATAAAGATTTTCAAAACTGAGTAAAGACTATAATCTGCACTTTATACTAAGTATGTAGTACTGTTTTCTGATTTGGGTTGAACAACAGAAATTTATTTCTCATAGTTCTAGAGGTTAGATGTCCAAGATAAAGATGTTGGCAGGGCCAGGACCGGTTTGGCTCAGTGGATAGAGCGTGGGCCTGCGAACTGAAAGGTCCCGGGTTCGATACCAGGCAAGGGAATGTACCTTGGTTGCAGGCACATCCCCAGTGGGGGGTGTGCAGGAGGCAGCTGGTCGATGATTCTCTCTCATAGATGTTTCTAGCTTTCTATCCCTCTCTTCCTCTCTGTGAAAGATCAATAAAATATATTTAAAAAAAAAAAAAAAAAGATGTTGGCAGGGCTGCTTTCTTCTGAGGCCTCTCTCCTTGGCTTGTAGATGGATGTATTTTTCTTCTGTCTTTTGTTCGTTTCCAGCTTTATTGAGATACTAGAGGCCCAGTGCATGGAATTTGTGCATGGGGAGAGGGGTTCCCTCAATCTGGCCTGCACCGTATTGCAATCGGGGACTGCTGGCTCCTATCCGCTCACCTGCCTGCTTGCCTAACCACTGACCACTCTGCCTGCCTGCTTGATGCCCCTAATTGCTCTCCCCTGTCAGCCTGATCCCCTAACTGCTCTCCCCTGCTGGCCTGATCACCCTAACTGCTCTACCCTGCTGGCCCGATCACCCCTAACCACCTTTGCCTTGGTCCTGCCACCGTGGCTTTGTCTGAAGATATCCGGCCTAATTAGCATATTACCCTTTTATTAGTATAGATCAGTGTTTCCCAAACTTTTGACATATGTGTACCCCTTCTATAATTTTTGTAACGCTGAGTACCCCTCGTACTCATGAGAACGTAGAATTAGGCACAGCTAAGCACGGTGCAGTGCATATCCCCACCAAACTCTGGTGCAACGCATACCCCCACCAAACTCTTCCCGTACTCCTGGGGGTATGTGTACCACACTTTGGGAAACACTGCAGACCAAAAAAAAAAAAAAAAAGGGGGGGGGGGGCCAAGAAACAGCAATCGTAATGACTCACTAGATCAGATGGACTTAATTGACATCTTCAGAACATTTCACCCCAAAGCCACGGAATATATGTTATTCTCAAGTGCACATGGGACATTTTTAAAGATAGACCACATATTGGGTCACAAGCAAAGTCTCTCCAAATTCAAGAAGATTGAAATCATACCAAGCATCTTCTCAGATCACAATGGCATGATATTAGAAATCAACTTCAATAAAAACAGCCTAAAAAATTCTTGGAAGCTGAATAGCATGCTATTAAACAATGATTAGGTTACCAAAGAGAGCAAAGAAGAAATTAAAAACATCCTTGAAATAAAGTTTATAGCTCTACAGGCCTACCTCAAAAAACAAGATAAAAATAGTAATAAATCATCTAATTCTACAACTCAAAGAATTAGAAAGAGAGCAATAAGAAAAGCCCAGAGTGAGCAGGAGATAATAAAGATCAGAGCAGAAATAAGTGACATAGGGAAAAAAAGAAAAAAAAAGAAACAACAAAACAATACAAAAGATCAATGAAATCAAGAGCTGCTGCTTTGAAAGGATAAACAAGATTGATGCACCTGTAGCCAGGCTCGCCAAGAAGCAAAGAGAGAGGACCCAAATAAGCAAAATCAGAAATGAAAGAGGCAAAATAACAGACCCCCCAGAAATAAAGGATTGTAAAAAATACTACGAACAACTCTATTCCAACAATCTAAACAATCTAGAGGAAATGGACATATTCCTAGAGAAATACAACCTTCCAAAAAATCAGGAAAAATCTAAAAATCTCAATAGGCCTATAACTATGGAGGAAATTGAAGCAGTCATCAAAAAGCTTCCAGCAAACAAAAACACTGGGCAAGACAGCTTCACAGGGGACTTTCACCAAACATTCAAAGAAGAAATAAAATCTATCCTCCTCAGACTATTCCAAAAAATACAAGAGGAAGGAACACTTCCAAGCTCATTCTATGAAGCCAGCATTAATTACCCTAATCCCAAAACCAGATAAAGACACTACAAAGAAAGAGAATTGTAAGCCAATGTCTCTCATGAACATAAATGCCAAAATTCTTAACAAAATTCTAGCAAATCAGAGCCAGTTTTACATCAGAAAAATCATACACCATGACCCAGTAGGATTTATCTGGCAATGCAAGGATGGTACAATATCCGCAAATCAATAAATGTGATACATCACATAAACAAATTGAGAGAGAAAAATCACATAGTCACATCAATTGATGCAAAAAAAAGCATTTGACAAAATCCAACACCCTTGGCAAAGTGGGAATAGAAGGATCACACCTCAACATAATAAAAGCTTTATATGACAAACCTACAGCCAACATCATTCTCATGGGCAAAAACTAAACCATTTCACCTAAGAACAGGAACAAGATAGGGATGCCCACTTTTACCACTCCTGTTCGACATAGTACTGAAGTGCTAGCTAAAGCGATTAGACAAGAAGAAATAAAAGGTATCCAAATTGGAAAAGAAATAAAACTGTTATTCACAAATGACATGATCCTGTACAGAGAAAAACCCTAAAGACTCCATCAAAAAAATTATTAGACTTATTAAATGAATTGCACAAGGTATCAGGATACAAAATTAACACCAAGAAATCTATGACATACCATCACACCAAAGAAAAAATAAAAAATTAAAAGATACCTAGGAATAAACTTAACTAAGGAGGTAAAAGACTTGTACACGGAAAACTACAAGATATTGAAAAAAGAGAGGAAGACAGAAACAGATGGAAGAACATACCATGTTCATGAATTGGTAGAATCAACATAATGAAAATGTCCATAATGCCCAAAGCAATCTACAGATTCAATGCACTCCCCATTAAAATACCAACATCATATTTCATAGACCTAGAACGAACTCTCCAAAAATTCATCTGGAATAAAAAATGAGGACCCCAAATAGCTGCAGCAATCTTGAGAAAGAAGAACAAAGTAGGAGGGATCTCAATACTAAATATCAAGCTGTATTACAAAGCCACTGTTCTCAAAACTGCCTGGTACTAGCATAACAACAGACACACACACCAATGGCATAGAATAGAGAACCCAGATACTGACCCAAACCATTATGCTCAATTAATATTTGATAAAGGAGGCATGAACATACAATGGAGTCAAGACAGTCTCTCCAATATATGGTGCTGGGAAAATTGGACAGATACATGCAAAAAAATGACACTAGACCACAAATTTATACCATACACAAAAATAAATTAAAAATGGATAAAGGACCTAAATATAAGATGGGAAACCATAACAATCTTAGAGGAATCCACAAACAGAAAAATCTCAGACATATGCTGAAGAAATATCTTCACCGATATAGCTCCTAGGGCAATAGAAACTTAAGAGAAATAAATGGGACTACATTGAAATAAAAAGCTCTGCACAGCAAAAGAAACCAACAAAACAAGAAAGCCCACTGCATGGGAGAACATATTTGCAAATGTTAACACTGATAAAGGTTTAATCTCCAACATTTACAGGTAACTCATACAACTTAACAAAAGGGAGATAAACAACCCAATCAAAAAATTGGTAACGGACCTAAATACTTTTCGAAAGAGGACATACAGAAGGCCATGAGACATATGAAAACATGCTCAAAGTCACTAATCACCCAAGAGATGAAAATCAAAATGACAATGGGATCCCATCTCACACCTGTCAGAATGGCTATCATCAACAAATCAACAGAAGACAAGTGCTGGCAAGCATGCAGAGAAAAAGGAACCCTAGTGCACTGCTGGAGGGAATGCAGACTGGTGCAGCCCTTATGGAGAAGTCTATAGTTTCCTCAAAAAACAAAAAATGGAACTCCCATTTGTCCCATTGATCCCACTTCTAGGAATATATCCCCGAAAACTAGAAACACGAATCAGAAAGGATATATGCACCCCTATGTTCATAGTGGCACAATTTACAATAGCTAAGATTTGGAAATAGCCTAAGTGCCCAGCAGCAGATGAGTGGATTAAAAAACTGTGGTGTGTCTTTCCAATGGAATACTATGCTGCCATAAAAAGGAAGGAATTCTTGCCATTTGCAACAGCATGGATGAACCTGGAGAGCACTATGCTAAGCGAAATAAGCCAGTCAGAGAAAGATAAATGTCACATGTTCTCACTCATTTGTGGAATATAATGAACAATATAAACTGAAGAACAAGAACAGATCCAGAGACAGAGAAGCATCTATCAGACCGTCAAACCTCAAAGGGAAGGCAGGGGAGGGTGTGGGTAAGGGAGAGAGATCAACCAAAGGACTTGTATGCATGCATATAATCCTAACCAATGAACACAGACACTAGGGGAGTGAGGGCAGGAGCAGGAGCTGGGATATGGGTGGGAGGGCAATTGGGGGTTAATGACACATAAGTAAACCTTTATCAGTAACGAAAAAAAGAAAAAAAAGAAAAAGAAAGTGAATGAGCAACTTTGTCAAAGTTGGGTTATCAATGTATTAAAATGTGTTAATTTTAATAGATATTGTCAAATACATATCAGATTATCATTTATACTCTGATGAACATTTGAGAATGCCCTGCTCATTTACTATTTTTTACCAATTTCTGATAAAAGGAAATATTTGCATTTCTCTAACTATAAATGTGGCTGAGCATATATCCTTTGGAATTACTATATGGATTTCTATTGTGAATCATTTGTTTATATCTTTTGAGACAAAAACCTCAAAAACAGTCGGGACCAGTATGGCTCAGTGGATAGAGCGTCAGCCTGCGGACTGAAGGGTCCCGGGTTCGATTCCGGTCAAGGGCATGTACCTTGGTTGTGGGCACATCCCCAGTAGGGGGTATGCAAGAGGCAGCTGGTCGATGTTTCTCTCTCATCGACGTTTCTAACTCTCTGTCCCTCTCAATTCCTCTCTGTGTAAAATCAATAAAATATATTAAAAAAAACACCTCAAAAACACTGTTGAATAATTGTGACACTGGGCATTTCAGTCTACTTAAAGGAATTAGCTCCAGTATACCCTGTTTCCCCGAAAATAAGACAGTGTCTTATATTAATTTTTCTCCCAAAGTTGCACTAGGTCTTATTTTCAGGGGATGTCTTCTCTTTCCATGCGCTAGGTCTTATTTTCGGAGGATGTCTTATTTTCAGGGAAACACGGTATCTCTGATTAAAAAATTCAGCAGAAAACATTAGGTTAAACAGTCTATATCATATTTAAGTAGTTTCATTCTATTCTCATTTTGAATATTTCATTAGAAATGACTGTCCCACTATTAAGCATTCCATTCCGTCATGTTAAATGCATTAAATTCTTCAGTGTCAATTGCTTATCATTAAAATTTATACACATTTTCAATTAAGGGTAGAGAAACAATGTGTTTACCATTTGCAAAAGTAATTTTAAAAATTTAATTGGCTCCTCCTAAACAAACAGACACTAAAGCTTAAAAACAAGTTTACCAGTAACTTCATTTTATAAGTATTCAATTAAATAAATCCAAGAATAAAGTAACTTATCACTGTATTTATTTGTTGTTTTTTTTATATATATATATATAAAATATATTGTTGAAATGCTTCATCAGAAACTGGTGCTACAAAAATAAATATAAAACAAATATACATGTTTACATATGTTCCTTATAACATAAATACATATTATTTACATGCTCAAAAATTTAAAAACTGCAGCATGTTTTGTCCATGATTCAATATGTCTGAGAAGTAGGGAAAACAACAAAAGCATAAATATACCACACTCCATTTATATTTTTGCTTTTAAGATTGTTAGGTGTCCTATTTTAATCTATGACCACTATATTTTATAAATGATTTTAAGTTGCATTCTGTTTGTTTTCTCCTTAGGATACATCCATTTTGGTATAGATTAAAATTTTCTTCTATAGAAAGGCTTTCTGAAGAAGTTATTTTAAAGAAGAGAAAGTCACTTTCCTTGAAAGCCAACAAAAACATTATTTATTAAACATATATCTAAAAGGAGCTTTAATCAGTGAAAACTATGAGTTGGATTAGAAAACATCAAGAGAATGGAAGAAAGACATTGTAATTTCTGTTTGATGTATTCTGGTAATTTTTCATTTTCTCCATATCTAAGTGAAACAAGAAAAAAAAAAAAGACAAAAACATTACTTAATTACTTGATTCATATGAGAGTACCAAAGGCACATATTTTTCAGTAATTCTTCAATTGGCAGAGTTATATCAGAAAAATTATAAAAAATTATTTATTAAAGTAGATACCTAATCAAGTCAAGCATACCAAATTTGCTTCCTTTCTAAATAGACCCAGCTCTAAATGTATTTAAATAATAAAAATAAAATTAGGCCAAAACACTTCATCTGGCTTTATAATTTCTAAAGCAACCTGAAGATCTGGATTCCTTATTAAATTGCAGGTCCTAATCTAAGGAAAATACTAAGCTAACCACATATGAATACATTTCTATTTAAATGTTAACAATTTCCAAATGACTATATCAAATAAGTCTGAACTTTTATCATCTGAAACATGGGTTCTACCCATTTTATATATGCAGCCATCCATTCTCTGAAGCAATTAAAAGAGCTTATTTAACAAAGCCTCCAACTTCATGTGTAGTTCTTTAAATGACAGCACTGCACATGTACACATTTAGCAAAAAAAGCAATTGGTAGATATCCACAAATCATATTTGTCTCAAGTAATTCCTTTACAATAACACTACTCATAAAGTATCATGTTGGTATTGGCATCAATCCCTACCTCTTTTTAGTAACTTAAGGTTTGAAATATGGAAATCAAAATACTGCTTACTCTTGCTATTGTAAAATCCCTCATTTTTAGCATGGTATCTGCCACACATTTTCATACAGAACAAACACATAAATTTAAAAACGTGTTCCAATCATTAATTACTTTACATTACATAAGATGATATAGCCTTTCATTTGAGAAAACAAAAATCTGGTTAACTCTCTCTCCCCCTCTCCCTTCCTCTCTGAAACAAAAACAAACAAAGACTATATGAACTCCTAATAATTAACAGTGTAAATGAAAACAGCAACTTTACTAAATAATTTATTTCAATGTATAGGAAAATTTATAGCAAAGAAGTGAATCTCAACCAGTGTTTTCAGAACTTACCTAGTTGTCTGACCATTTGGTGATGTGTAACTGATAGAAGATACTCCTGCCTGCACGACCAGCTGAGAGCCATCATTAAACTGAACCCACACAGCTCCACTAGTTAACTAGGAAAATAATGAAGTGTTGGAAATTACTATAGAGTAGAGGGTCTGAGGTTCTTAAAAGGTACTCATGTTTATCAGGTTTTACATATTCAATAGTTTAAAAAAACAATAGAAACTGAGAAAATGCATGTCTTTTCAGACTATTCCTTTAATAGGGTATTAGAATATTAGTTATTATATATGAATCCTGTTTCCCATTTGTTTACAGTAGTACATCAGAGTAGTTTTTATTGTTGTTTTCCAATAGTATTTTTTTTAATAGTACTAGTGGCCCAATGCACAAATGAAAATTTGTGCATGAATGGGCCTTTGCTCTAGCCAGGGCAGCATTTCTGCTCCGGCCCAGAGCCGCCTTTCTGCCTCCCACATTGCCCAGGTCCTGAGAGGCTGGGGTGGCACAGAACGCAAGCGTCCCGCCCTGTCCCTATCCACTTGGCGTCTGCATACGCAAATTAACCCACCATCTTTAATGGTTAATTTGCATAGTCACTTCTCATTGGCTGGTGGGTGTCATGAAGGTACAATCAATTAGCATGCTACTCCTTTATTAGGTAGATTTCTAACCTAGAATAGATTTAGAAATAACAAAAGTAGGATTTATCCTAGTTTTAAAATTAGGATTTGTTTCTATTCTTTGTCCTTAGGCCACACAAATTTCTCTTCTGCCTGAGAACCTAATATCTTAGGTTTGGAAACCTTTCCCTTTAGTCACTGATATTTATTATTATGTACCACTCCAAATAGAGTGGCATGGACTCTGGAATCAGAGAGCTGGGTTTAAATCCAGACTGCCAACTATTAGTAAGTAGGACAGTGCAAGCCAATCAACCATTATAAGTCACACTTAAGGAGGTACCAATAATTAGGTTTTATTGGGAGAAATAATGAGACAATATATGTGAAAAACAATGTACCACATCTCAGGCACTTGACAAATATTGAGTCCCCTTTCTTTTATTTCCTATGCCCATAAAGGCCTAAGCTGCATTTTACTTCACTGGTAAGTGAAAATGCATGTGCTATCCTCAAAGGTCTCCAAACTTCAAGCTTTCAGATGATATACAAATATACTTTCACACCTACATAAAATTCTATAAGCTTGAAACACAGTGTGGATTTAACTTTTTTTCCCCCCCAAATATATTTTTATTGTGTTTTTTTTTACAGAGAGGAAGGGAGAAAGATGGGGAGTTAGAAACATCAATGACAGAGAAACATCTATCAACTGCCTCCTGCACACCCCCTACAAGGGAAATGCCTGCAACCAAGGTACATGCCCTTGACCAGAATCGAACCTGGGACCTTTCAGTCTGCAGACCAATGCTCTATCCACTGAGCCAAACTGGTTTTGGCTGGATGTAACTTTCAAATGCAAAAATCCCTTGTGGCCAAATAAATGTTATTGTAGTAATACAGATTACAAAGTTTCTAAAATTTATAATGCCCTGGACACCATTCTAAACTCCTAACAATTAGCCATTATCATGACCTGTACTTTAAAAAAAAAAGGGCAGGCCGAAACCAGCTTGGCTCAGTGGATAGAGCGTTGGTCTGCGGACTGAAAGGTTCCAGGTTCAATTCCGGTCAAGGGCATGTGCCTTGGTTGCAGGCACATCCCCAGTGGGGGGTGTGCAGGAGGCAGCTAGTCAATGTATCTCTCTAATCGATGTTTCTGGCTCTCTATACCTCTCCCTTCCTCTCAGTGAAAAATCAATAAAAATATATTTAAAAAACAAAAAAAACAAAAAACAAGGGCAAAAATAGGCTACCCAGGTCTTAGCAGGCAATTTGTTAACAACAGTATATAATTTTGCAACTGCATACAGTAAAAATAAAAGTTTTTTAAATGATCCAACCAGTGCAAAACAAGGTGTAAAAACTTTCTTGCAAAGAGAAACCTTTAAAATAATTTGTATTTTGGGGTAATTGTCAATTACTGTGGAAACCAAACATACTAAGAAAACTCATTTTTCTAAAATTTCTCACCTGTGTCGCCCAACCAACGTTTTTCACAAAAACAGATTTCAAAGGCTGTGCTGATTTAGGAAAACAATCTTTTAGACTACTAGAAGGGATGTTTGTTCCAGAAGCTGCGACAGTATTGCCAAGTCCTTCATTTGTAACCATCTATAAACAGTAAAAGAAAGAAGGATATTATGCCTTCCCATTTTTATAAGCCAACTTCAGTAAAAGTAGAAAATGATTGTTTTTCATTAGCTGAGAATAAGTTTTCTTAAAAACAAAGTTAAAATTAAAAAATGACCACATTATGAAAAATTAGAAAAAAACAAAACAAATTGCTGTTTTCATTTTGGTAGATATTTTTCCTTTTATCCCAAGGTATTTTTCACAGTTGCAATTATAGTATGTATGTATATATGTGTGTGTGTGTACACACATGTACGTATAAACATATTTTTTCATTGTTGAATTTTATACTACATTATTGTATAGTTTTCATTGGCATCATAGTTCATTGAGTGAAAATACAGTAAGCTTGTTTAACGATAAGCCTATCATGGATATAAAGGTACCGGTAGTTAATGGGACTTTACAGGTACAAATAAAAAACATATATAAAAGGACAGGGTTGTAATAACCGATCACAACCGAAGGCTGACCAACCCAGAAGTCCCTCAGCCTATGTTTTTAGATTTAACTTTACTGCCCCGCTGCAGTCTGGTAACCCAGCACCGACTACCTAGGAGTCTGAGACCCAGAGAGAGGAAGGGTCTGATCTGCAGCCTCAGTGGCAACTGTTGACTAGTACTTGCCTCTCTCTTTCTCTCCCTTTCTTCCTGAGCTTCACTAGCAGCTGGGCTTTTCTTCCTCTCCCAGCCTCCGTGGGGGTTGCTGTTCTGCCCCACCTGATCAGGCCCAGAGATACTGACTGGCATAGGAACCAATCAATCAGAACCAAATGTGGGTGCTGTGAAGAACCAATGGCTGTCTAGGAGGTGGAGCTTTTGACCCTGACTAGCATAGAAATCAACTAATCAGAACCAAATCTGGGTGTTGGGGGAGCCAATGGCTGCCTAGGAGGCAGAGCTTTTGACGCTGACTGGCATAGAGACCGACCAATCAGAGCCAAATTGGCCAGCAGAGAAGGGCAGTTGAGGGCGAGATCAGGCCTGCAGGGGAGGGCAGTTGGGAGCATGATCACACTAGCAGGAGAGAGCCACTGGGGGAAGAGATCAGGCCTGCAAGAGAAGGCAGTTGGGGGCAACCAGCCTGGCAGGGGAGGGCAGTTAGGGGCGATCAGACAGGCAGGCAGAGGCAGTTAGGGGTAATTAGACAGGCAGGCAAGCATGTGAGCAGTTAGGTGCCAGCAGTCCCAGATTGCAAGAGGGATGTCGGACTGCCAGTTTAGGCCTGATGCCTGTAGGTCCCCAATTGAAGAGGGTGCAGGTTGGGCTGAGGGAACCCCCCCTGAATTTCGTGCACTGGACTTCTAGTTAAAATATTTCCCCAGAAGGGTCAGGTTAGGCCAATTTGAGGTAAGATTTAAACTGAGATCTGATGAATGAGAAAGAATTAGCCTTTGAGGGGCCAGGGAAAAGACTTCCTGGTCATGTGAACAGCATGTGAAAAGGTCCTGAAAGTCTGACTTATTCAAAGAACTACAATAAAAGAAGGCTTCAGAGATTAGGCACACCAAGTGTAGGGTAAAGTGGCTCAGTGTGAGACTAGAAAAGTAGCTAGGTGACAATATATATTAGGTGTGCACAGAAGGTGATAATAAGCAGCTTTAATTTTACATCAAGGGCATCAGGTAATCAACGAAGGATTTCAGATACAAAAGTGACATGTGCATACTTACAGAAGGATTAAGTGCTGGTGCCTGTTCCGGAGAAGCAGCACTATTTACGATCATTTTACTCCTCAGGTAGTTTGGATCCATAGGAGGAGGTGGTGACAAGCCCTGAGGCGAGCTAGTACTACTAGGTTTTCTAAAGGAGAAAGAAATAACCAAGCATAGTCTCTTAGAGCTTACAATTTACAAAAAGGTAAAGAATGTTCATAATGTAAACACAAAACTTTTTTAAAAACATTTCCTATACAGTTTAGCCATACTTTTAAAATTTTCAAACATTTACCTTCCTATAATTATTGGGAAAAAGGGAGCACTTCCACTTTTCTTTTCCTCTTCTGAAATTATAGATTCCAGTGCTAAACAAATACGATGGCCCTATTTCAAAAGAAGAATGCTTTCGTCATTACTTTAACTGTCATTTGTGATCAGTCAATTGGTATGAAAAACTTGGAAGTAGGTACATACCTCATTAGCATGGTCCATATACACTTTTATTTTCTCTTTCAAGCTATTAACTTCACTTTCACCTTTTAAGGTGTAAGATTTTCCAGTCTTTTCAATCACATGAATTAAAGCTCCTGTTTTATGTATCTTTGCTCCTTAAAAATAAGAAAACTTTTATCGTATCTTTAAATAATTCTAGATTTATATTATTATACCAATACATAATAGATCCTAGATCACAGTATCATTTATATTCATTTACTGACCATTAATAAAATGAGGCTCTCAAAGTAAATATAGGTTATCCATTTTTCTTTTCTGCATATATCTGGCTTAAGTATGAAACACAGGCTATTTTAAAAAAATCACTGCTTTCATATAAAAACACAATTGAAGGGCAGCTATAATTTTATGTGTACTGTGTACATGTTTGTGTTTTTTGTCCCTTAAAGTTGGGAGCTTTACAGATTAAACAGTAAATCATCATTATAGAATAAATTTGGAACATAAGATTCTGATTCAGTTCTATTTTTTCTTTATTTAAAAACAATTACACTTTTTCTTCCCACTACGTTTTTCTTTATTTTTTAAATTGAATTTTAGAGAAAGATAGGAAGAGAGATAGTTAGAAACATTGATCAGCTGCCTCCTGCACACCCCCTACCAGGGATGTGCCCGCAACTGGAATCGAACCTGGGACCTTTCAGTCTGCAGGCTGGTGCTCTATCCACTGAGCCAAACTGGTTTCGGCCAGTTCTATTCTTTTGCACATTTGTAATTCTCACTTGAGGCCCGATGCACAGAATTTGTGCAAGTGTAGGCCTTCCTTCCCCTGGCTGCCAGCATTGGCTTCCTTCTGGCACTTGGACCTGGGCTTTCCTCTAGCCACTGGCAGGCTCCCGGAACCCAGGCTTCCCTTATAACCCCGGCTTTGTCCAGAAGGACATCAGGTCTAATTAGCATGCTATCCTTTTATTATTCTATATAATAAAGATGTAATGTGCAAATGGTCATTACACCGTAAAGCATAATGACCAACTGTGTAATGACCAGATCATGGATCAGCAGGAAGGTTAGGCGAGCTATAAGCAGGTGGCAGAGAGCTATAGGAGGGAGGTAGGGCAGCAAACTATGATGGGGGACTGGGGGAGCTACAGGAGGGCGAGGCAGTGGGAGAAAAGCTACTAGACGGCAGCAGTGAGCTATTGGTGCACAGATTTGTGTGCAGGGCTACTAGTTATAATTTTGTATGTCCATCTGAGTGCCTTAACTCATATATACATGCATATGTATATATGTATGTGACATATATATCTCAAAAACTTACTGTTGAATTAAAAACAACCACAACTAAAGGGAGGAAAAATACCATCTTAATCTATTTATTTGAGAATTTTTGTGAGTTTATTTAAGTCAAACTATTGACAATTGCAGGGGAGCAAAATCTCAACGGATTGAGAAAATGCTCCCCAAAATTATCATTTTCAAATGGTACTTACCATCATAAAACCAAACCTCAAAATCAGCACAAGGAGAATTCTCCATCAAGACGCATTTAGCATATTTTGTAAAATAAGTGATTTTTGGAGATTTAGATCTTACAAGTTGTACAAATCTGGAAGCATATTGATATTTTCGCCAGTACTTTTCTAGGGAGGAAAAAAATTATCTATCATAAGAGAATAACATTTTGACTTGACATGTAGATTACATAAAAATTTAATATTTATTTCTACTCTATCTCAAAAATTTAAGTTGATAGGTTAGTAATCCCAGTACCAAAATAAAAATATTTTTAGAGATATATGTCTATTATTTCAATAAAAACTAAAGATAGTTTAGTAAAATTCCCAAGAAATACATAAAATCTGATGACTGGTGTTATGGTTGTTTTAAAATGCTTTCTTTGAATCACCTCCTTTGTTATAAATAAGGCAATAATTCCAGGAAAAATTTTTAAAATATATTCTATTGATTTTTACAGAGAGAAAGAGAGAGGGATAGAGAGCTAGAAACATCGATGAGAGAGAAACATTGACCAGCTACCTTCTGCACACCAGGGTACATGCCCTTGACCGAAATCGAACCTGGGACCTTTCAGTCCGCAGACCAACGCTCTATCCACTGAGCCAAACCGCTTTCGGCTCCAGGAAAATTTTTTAAGTGCAATGAAAAGACTTCTGAGATATCAGAACCAAATATTTATCAGAAAGAAATATAGCTTTTTGTGTGTTTAGAGCAGTTTTATGGTTCTACCTTATACAAGTCCATTTTTGCAGTTTCCTGTAGCTATGGTTATTTATATTATTTAAGTCTTATATACATAACTATTTTGATTTCTAATAAGAGTAAAATTACACAGGTTTTCTTGTTTGTTTCTATTTGTCACCTCAGTGAAGTCTTACTACTCAGTACATAACTCCCTAATCCATAATGTGTAGGAGCTGAACTGGCAGTCAGATTTGCTCAACCACAATTATGAATGAACATTTATATAGTGCAATCATTATTTCAAAAGCAAAAAACTGTATACTTCATGTTGAATTTTTAGCATGATTCAACACAAATAATCCAGAGCTAGTTTTTACCATTATTACACAGAACAGGAGGTACATCCTATCGCACCAAATATTTTCAATCAAATATTAAATTCTATGATAACCACGTATAGAGTTTATACATATAAAAGTCCATTATCTAAATTTGCTCCATGTTATGTTTACATACCTGGTAAATTGTCAAAGCTGTACCTACTGATATTATCAGTAGGTGAAGGTGGTCTATCAGCAAGAGGAAAACCTCTTCCATCATTTGGATAATAAATAGTAATCTGCCAAAATATTTTTTAAGAATTCTATTATATGCCATTAAGTTAGAGCACTATATTTTAAAATTAGGAAAAGTCACATTAATATCCCATATAATAAAAGTCTAATATGTATATCAACTGAATGGTGGAACAACCAGTGGCAGGACTAGTCGCTATGATGCACACTGACCACCAGGGGGCAGACACTCAATGCAGGAGCTGCCCCCAGCCCACAAAAGGCGGGTGCCATACCCCCCCCACAATCACCCCACCAGTCGTCCTGCAGAGAGAGGTGACAGGCAGCAGTGGTGTGTGGCCGGCAAGCGGGCAGTGCCAGGCCGGCCAACGTGGGTGCCGGAGGGGCCCTGTCTGTTGACCCACAAATTGGCTCTCATCGCTGGCCAGGCCTAGGGACCCTAGCCATGCATGATCTTCGTGCATTGGGACTAATTAAATATTATTTTATTGAAAATGCAAATTATGCTCTAAAAATAAGTTTGTTTGCTTTTTAACCTTAGGCCTAAAGTTTACATTTTGTTACTAGTTATAACTATTATTTTAAAAATATTTTTATTGATTTGAGAGAGAGGAAGACAAATAGAGAAACATTGATTGGCTGTCCCATGCACACCCCTCAGTGGGAATGAAGCCTGAGACCTTTTGTGTACCAGATGATGCTCAACCAACTTAGCCACACTAGCCAGGACACTGGTTATAATTATTTTTAAATCCACACTAATTTATTTAAACATATGTAGTATGCTATTCTAGTTCTTAAATTCCAGAGACACTATCACTATCAGGGAAACTGATTAAAAAATTTTAAAGACATCATTATAGAATGAACTAGAAGGCTAAATACTTAAGTGATAAAGCTGCAAAATAATAAAGTAGATCCACTTTACCATATTTCCATCACTAGATACATGAAGAACTTCTTTCACATATTCTTGACATGAATGCTCTTTTAGAAGCTCCACACATACCTCCTCAGAATCAAGTATGCTCACCTAAAAACAAAAGCAAAATCAGTAAGAGCTACTGTTTACTAGAACAGCATTAACACATATAATACTTAAGAGAGAAGTACTTAACCATTGCAGAAATACAAATCAAAGTGAAAATAAAATAACTGCTTCACTGCAACAGTCTGGACTAGAAGTGTATTTGAGCACATTTGAAACATAAGGAGCAAGGGTGAGAAGGTATAATGAAGTGTGATATGATAGCCAGTGAGCAGAAAGAAAGCAGAAGGTGGGGTGGAGATTAAGGACTTTGAAAAGACAATAGTATGCCAAAAAAGGCAAGACTTGATAAATTGGAAAATGGAATTAAAAAATAAAAATCATTCCCAAATCACACTTGATATTTTTTTAAAACTCTTAAACTTAATTTTGTGCATTCGACCTTTCTTTTAAATAGTTTCAGATATTAAAAAAAGTTATATTTTCTAGTTTACCTTTTTGAGTCTGGATTATATGCAAAAACAACAGCAACAAAAGCAAAAGGTAATATATTAAATATTAATTTAGTGATTGGAATTGTGAATGATTATGTAACATAATAACTAGCCAGTATTATTTTGAAATGTTTTTCATTATCAGTAACTTAAAATTCAAAATGTATCAGCATCAATTCACCATTTTATTTTAATTCACCATTTTTAAAGTAGCCAGAAGAAACAAAAGCTTTTTTTCCATAAACACCTCATCTCTTTTCTTTTAAATTAGCTTATTATTCTCTTATCAAAAGTACAGGGATTTTATAGAAAACTTAAAAAAAACAAACATATTTGATACCAAAAACCAATTTACATAAAGAAATATCACACAGTAAATTCCAATTTACATAAAGAAATATCACACAGTAAATTTAAAAATAATAGACATACCACAGCCTTTTTAGTTTTCTGCCTGATTGGTTTTAATCTGTAAGCTGTCAAAGGAGATGTAATGCTTCGTAATGTACGTTTCTGATAACCCAATGGTGACTCCATATCCTTTGCCTTGCTTTGTTCAGAAACAGGTTCTAAGCCAAAAATAGGTTCTTGTGGAATTATCTCAGGTTTATGAGGAAATGCAGCTATATATTTCATGGTGTTCAGCTGTTTTGCAGAATGCGCATTACCAGAAACCTCAGGGCTGTTTTTGCTTCTTACATCGGTCCAGGCATTTCTTGATGTGTCTTGCAAACCTGAATGGTCCTGGAAATCTCTGTTTGAGCTAAGGTTTTTGTGCTCAGTAGTTTCTCTTAAATGAGCTGTAATACACACAGAATAAAGCAATGGAGTGGAATAATTAAAACAAAAACAAAAACAAAAAACACCACACCAAACTTACACAGCAAGTCATGCTGCTTATAATAGACTAGAGGCCTGATGCATGAAGATTCGTGCAAGAATAGGCCTTCCTTCCCCTGGCTGCCATCATCAGCTTCCCTCCAGCACCCAGGACCTGGGCTGCTTTGCTCCCAGGACTGGCAGGCACCCGGGACCCGGGCTGCCTTGCTCCAGCCATCACCAGCCATCCAGGATCGGGGTTGCTTTGCTCTGGCTACTGCCAATACCCACCGGAGGCATGCTCTGAGCCACACCACAGCTTCTTGGAGCACACCTCTACCCCTGGTGTATCTTCGCTGGGGTGGGGACATGTTCCAAGTCTCGCCTCAGCCACTCAGAGCACACCACCCCTGGTGTGTGTTGGTTGGGTCTGGGGGCAGCACGCAGTCCCCTTCCACCCATCTGTGCGCACAGCTCCTCCTGAGCGGTCGGTCGTGATGCAGCCACCTCCTGAGCTGGTAGTGACACCAGGCTAATTTGCATATTACCTGTTTATTTACATATATATATATATATATATATATATATATATATATAAAATGTTTGTTATTACTGTTTTTATATGTTTTGTATTGCTTTTCAGAGAGAAAGATAGAAACATCAATGATGAGAAAGAATCACTGATTGGCTGTCTCCTGCACGTTCCCTACTGGGGATTGAGTCTGCAATCTAGGCATATGTCCTGACTGGCTCATGGGTTGACCCTCAACCACTGGGCAATACCAGCCAGCCTTGATGTTATTTTTTTGAGGGACAAATGAAATCTAGCAACAAAAATGTTCACAATTTTTCTAACAAAAAAGATGTGACATAATAAAATAGTGACTTTAAAGAACATTTAAAGCTATATTGCAAAAGAATACCTTTAGTATTCTTAATACTAAGAAAAGATTAATATGATTAATGTGAAATTAATTTTTCAATCAAAGCAAAAACTAGTTACCTACTAATTCTAAAACAAGCAACTGCCAATACTGCAACAAATACAGAAATGAGAGGATTTCCCAGGTTATCATTCTATCTGATATGCAAAAAATTAATTCTCTTGAAGCCATAGTCTTTAGTCCATCCTTACCTACAAAATATGCAACTAGAAGTAAAAAATGCAATATATGACAGAGCTTTTATATTTCTAATATTACAAATGTATTTGCATTCACATTCTTACTGAACTTTACCCATTTATATTTCATATGATTTTAGTATCCAAATGAGAAATTACTTTTTAAAGCCCTGAAAATTAGATAATATAAAAAGCAGTAAGACAATTTTTGAATGCTAATCTCTAAAAATCTGTATTGTGATTTCCCCCCTAATTATGTTGTAGTGCTTTTCCCCCTCTACTCCTATTAATATTTTATATCCAATACTGTACTTTAAAATTGTAGCAGCCCTACTAGATTATAAATGTAATAATAATCTCAGGTATATCACCTCAGATATATCCATGCTTCAAAATAAAAATATCTATAAGTGCAAAAGAAGTTAACTATTAAGATTAAGTACACAGCAATTTTATAGTTTAAAAAAAACATAAATTTCAATTATCGTCTTTAACAAATACATATAAGAAAGTTATTTCTCTTGGGTTCTTGAAAATAACATATTTTAAAAAGAAAAAAATAGTCTTGAGGTAACACAACTCTCTGCTTAAATTACAGCCATATTATGCACTTTGTATGAGGTAACATAATACTTAGCAAAAAATAATCCCCTCCTCTCCATATGTTTTTTTTATTGTCTCTTATTTACATCATTTCCCAATCTGCCATCTGTGACTGTCAATTTCATTAAAGAGAAATGTTTAACTTTCAAACCCAGCTGTTTTAAAAATGTTTAGGTTTTTAGTAGCTGTGTAATGTAGTGTATGTGAGGTCCCACTGGTACACCACGATGTCCACATCAGCTTCTACTTAACAATAAGGTAAACCCTCTTGAATATTTTATAGGCACTGATAGTAGATGCTAATTACAAAAGGCTTTAAGAACAGAGAGGTTAAGCGCCAAGTCTCTGAGCCAGAGTGCTTGGGTGGGAATTCTGCTCTTCTCTCTTCTTTGGGCAGGGTTGATTGGCAAATTATGCCCTGTGTACCACAAATTCCTCATCTTTCCTAAGGCAAGGCAATAGTATCATCCTTGCTATTTTTTTATGAGAAGTTAATGATATATAATAAGCATTAAGAATAATGCTCAAAATTCATAGTTAAAAGTTATTGCTATTATTGGAACATAGTTTATTACAAATGTATTATTTTATAAAGAAGAGCCAAAAAGAGCCGAAACTGGTTTGGCTCAGTGGATAGAGTGTTGGCCTGTGGACTGAAACATCCCAGGTTCGATTCGACTGAAAGGTCCCAGGGCATATACCTTGGTTGCAGGCAGTAGGGGATGTGCAAGAGGCAGCTGATCGATGATTCTCTCTCATCGATGTTTCTAACTCTCTATCCCTCTCTCTTCTTCTCTGTAAAAAATCAATAAAATATATTTAAAAAAAGAAAAAACAAAAAAAATGGCAATGCTTGCTAAGTGTCCACCCATCAATTTTTTTTAAACAGTCCACTAAAAACTCACCAATTTTTTGCAGATTTCCAAACCACTGTTGCACCACTTCAAGCTGTGATGTCTGGTCTGGAAATGGAAAAGGAGTTTTTCCTAGACAAAGATGATTGGAGCTAAACCGACAAAGAAAACAATATTCCCATTAATTAATACAAAATTATCAGATAATAGCTTAAGATACTTAGTATGGGAGATCTCTTATTTGAATAACTGAAAATTTTAGGATAACTGAAGAAACTAATACCTGCATAACTAAATTGTCTCTAAGCTAAACTCCCATGCCAAAATCCCCATGGCGCTATAACTATGTTTCTATATGGCTATTGCATTCTGATGTAAGCATAAAAATCAAGGATCAGAAAAATAAAAAAAGTAAACACTGGAGTCACTAAAAATCTAGTCTTCATGTGAGAAGCAGTCAATAATACAATTACTTATCACTTAGGCTCAGCTTCTCGCTTTGTGTTTCTAGTTACTATTAGAGTACTTTAGAGACTAAACATGTTTAATATATACTTTTGCACTAGATCTGCTTCAAATAAACAAAACTAAAAATTCCCAAGTATTAAATATACTCTACAAATACATTCATGAGCACATATATTAAGAGAGTCTTAACCACAATTCAAAATCATCATACTGATTCTCTCCCTAATAAATAGAAATCATAGTTAAGAAGATTCCAAAGAATATCTGACAATGTTAGAAAAAAGTAAACCCCTTTAGTTAGAGGCAGCTTCATTACTGGTACTAATACAATGTTTATTCAAAATTTAAAAGCTTTTGATTGACTTATTCTTACCGTGCTTGATTGTTAGCAGGTCTTTCCAAAGATCCAGAACTATTGGCTATCTTTTCCTTAAAGTGAAAAATATTGACACTGCTATTTGTGGGTGAATATCTTTCTTCATTTTCATCTTCTGATCTTTTAGATTTTGAAAGAATTTCTACTGAGTGACTTCGTTCCATTGTACATGTGTTTGCTCGAGATTGACTATTAGAAGTGCCAGATCTATCAGAGGAATGAGCCCTACGAAGGTATCGAGAATGTGGCCTTTCTTCTGCATCATGGATTACTCTTCCCCTTCCACTATTAATGGTTTCTGGTTCTTGATTTCCCCAATGAGTGTAAAAACTGCTTCCATCTCCTGAAGAAGAAAAATCACTTGAATTTTTATTCTTTGGAAACACAGTCATTTTATCTGGGAGAGGCTGGCCAATCAAAAGTCTTCTTCTGTCAAACAAACTACCACTTATACTGGTACTGGAGGAAGCTGTCATTGCAGTAGAAATTGTGGCATGTCCACTATCAATTGAGTCTTCTGAAGTTCCTAAATCCTTATTTTTTGTTGAAGAATTTCGGGACATAAAAGGATGGTCTAATACTGAAGACAGACTTAAACGATCTGCTGGATTTCTACGAAGTAACTGGTGAATAAGGTCCTTGGCCTCTCCTGACAAAAAAGCTGGCATTTCATAATCTGCCAATACTACTTTATTCAATGTGTTCTTGACTGTGTCAGTGTCAAAAGGTGGTCTCCCAATAAGTAATGTATAAAACATACAGCCCAATGACCAAATGTCAGATTCAAGTCCATGCGCACTTCGAGTTGCAATTTCCGGTGAAATGTAATTAGGCGTTCCACATAACGTATAGTGCTTTTCATGTGGCATTTTCAGTTGAGTTGCCAGCCCAAAATCGGCAATCTTGATGTTCATATTACGCGTAAGTAAGAGATTTGAAAGTGTGAGGTCCCGGTGTAATATACCATGAGAATGGAGATACAACATTCCTGTGATGATCTGGTGCATGAAATGTCGAGCTGTTAAAATGCAAAGCATAAAACCTATGATTTAGAAAAACTGTAACATTAAGTATTTAGAATACATTATAAGATCCAAGTACACATGCCAGAGTATTAAAATTGGGACACTGGCTTGCAGCTTAGTGTTGTTTTTTTTAACCAAACAAATAACACTCTGATAACTTCATAATATTCTTTAATTCCCTCTAAGAAAACTAGGCATGCCTTTTATTTAATCTTTGTCCATTCTAACTGATGAGTTTTCTATATGCTGTAAAGGGAAGTTTAATTTTATTAGCATTTGGAAATAAATAGGTTAACCAGAAGTCTCTAACAATTAAGAGAAAATTTTTATAATGAACAAACGATAAATATATCATCATAATAAAAGGCTAATATTCAAATGGTCATCACGCTGTGACACCATAATGACCAATCAGCAGGGACCTGAGGCTGCGTGGCGCCTGGCTGGGGTGGGGGACGTGAGGCCATGCCCTTGCCCGGCGGGCTCGATGGGGGACCTGAGCCCACGTCCCCTGCCCAGAGGGGCCTAACGGGGACCTGAGGCCATGTCCTCTAGCTGGCAGGGCTTGTTGGGAGACCTGAGGCTGTGCCCCCTGCCTGGCACCGGGCCGGGGGACCTGAGGCTGCACCCCCCAACCTGGTGGGGCTTGACAGGGGTGGGGCTGGCTGGGTCTAGGTCTCGCCCAATAGGGGTGGGGCTGCCCCAGGTCTGGGTCTCTTGCGATTTCCAGGTGTGAGCAGATGGGCAGGGACTTGACTCTGGGTCCCGCAGCGTGCTCCAGACTCTGACAGGAGGGAGATTTTCATACACATTTTACTAATTTTCTTTCATCTATGACACTTCTATTATAGAGAAAGGGCAAATAGCAATATTAAAATATTTCCTCTAATTAATTCCCTTTAAATGCCCACGAATTTTGCACACCAGGCCACTAGCTGTTAAAAAAAAAAAAAAGAAGCCAGTGAAAGGTCCACTGATGTCCCCCAAACCCTTCCAAAATGCAATCACCATTAACAGTTTGTATATATTTTCATGCTTTTCTTGTTTGTGCTTAATCAACAAAAATGTTATAATAATTGCTTTTTAAATATACAAAATATATAGTTTCATTACTTTCTCTTCCACTTCACAATATTTCTTGGAGATATTTCTGTCAGTACACATAGATCTTAATTTTATTTAATAATAAGCTGACAAAAATTTGGGTCACTTCTAATATTTCAAGATTATAAAACATAGGCCAATAGACATTCTTGTACATGCTTGTTTTCTTGTGCATATTATGGGGTGTTTCTCCATGGTAAACTCAAAACGTAAATTACTGTATTGAAGGATTAAATTTCAATACCTTGCCAAATTGCTCTCTAACGTCTGTATTTTCATGCACATCCCTGTTAAAATTAGGTAGTCTTAATTCAATGAGTAAAAAAAAATGGTACTCTTTTAGTTGGCATCCTAATGATTCCCATTGAGTTTGAGCATCTTTTCATATTTAATGGCCATTTGTATTTTATCTTCTGTGAACAGTCTGCTCATATCCCCCATTTTCCTATTCAAGTCTCTCTTTATAGGCATGTCTTTTATTTTTAATATTAATTTGCCAGGCATATAGTTGACAAATAGTTTCTTCCAATCTTTGTCATTTATATTTGTAGGCAGAATCTTCTGCCTTACACATTCTCTCTTTTTTAAAAAAAATATATTTTACTGATTTTTTTACAGAGAGAAAGGGAGATAGAGAGCTAGAAACATTGATAAGAGAGAAACACCGACCAGCTGCCTCCTGCACATCCCCTACTGGGAATGTGCCCTTGACCGGAATAGAATCTGGGACCTTACAGTCCGCAGACCTACGCTCTATCCACTGAGCCAGACCTGTTTCAGATACATTCTTAATTTTAAGTAAATTAATAATTATTTTCCTTCATTGTTTTTACAGGTTTGTCTTACTTTAAAAAAGGCTTTGCCCGGGCCCTTGTGGCTCAGTTGGTTGGGCATCATCCCATGCACTGAAAGGTTGCTGGTTTGTTTACAGGATGGGCACATGCCTGGGTTGCAGGCTCGGTTCACTACAGGGGAGTGCAGGGGGCAGCAAATTGATATCTTGTACTCCCATTGATGTTTTTCTCTCTCTTTGTCTGAGGGGGAAAAAAAATAATAAAAAAAATCTCTTTAGCCCTGGACAGTTGCTCAG
Source organism: Pipistrellus hanaki (assembly GCF_964339955.1). Taxonomy (NCBI): domain Eukaryota; kingdom Metazoa; phylum Chordata; class Mammalia; order Chiroptera; family Vespertilionidae; genus Pipistrellus; species Pipistrellus hanaki. The sequence continues at coordinate 38,372,349 of NC_140507.1, read as the reverse complement.
TAGTTAGAGCATTAGCCCATGGGTCAAAGGGTCTCAGGTTTAATTCCCAGTCAAGGTCATGTACCTGGGTAATAGCTTCCATCTCTGGACCCAGCCAAGACACATGATATATGTCTCTATCACACGATGTTTCTGTTTCTATCTCTCTCTCTCTTCCTGCCTCCTCCCTCCCTTCTACTCTATCTAAAAATAAATAGAAAAAAATATCCTCAGGTGAAGATTAACAACAACAAAAATCTTAAAAAGAAATAAATGGGGTTTGGCTCAATGGATAGAGCATCTGCTTGGGGACTGAAGGGACCCAGGTTCGATTCCGGTCAAGCGCATGTACCTTGGTTGCGGGCATATCCCCAGTAGGGGGTGTGCAAGAGGCAGCTGATCGATGACTCTCTCTCATCGATGTTTCTAACTCTCTATCTCTCTCCCTTCCTCTCTGTACAAAATCAATAAAATATATTAAAAAAAAAAAAAAAAAAAGAAAGAAAAAAAAGAAATGAACAATGGACATAAAACACTGGGGAGGGAGGGTATGTATGGGAGGGGGGTCAATGTTAAAATATGTACACAGATAATAATTTAATAAAAAAATAAATAAAATAAACATAAAGAAAAGAAATAAATGAAAACGCCTTATTATTATAGTATTATGAAAAATACATTAATCACCATGAATATCTGAATGGTTTATTTACAATTTGAATTATGCCCTTATTTTGGATATGAACATTTCTATAACTCCTAGTACACATGGTCAAATTGCTTTTCAAATGGGTTATATAGATCTGAATGTATAAAAAGTCTATCAGCACCACCTTTCTTAGCTACCTGCAATGTTAGCAGTGCAAGGTAATATGAAAACAATGTTTTGTGAGATGATGTATGGACCTTACATGTGAGCCTGAACTGAACTGTAAAAAGTTATTTATAAGAAACTGGGAAAGTTGAAACATTATGTATGTGTCAGTAAGGAATTATTAGGTGTGATAATACTTTGTGGTTATTTTTCTTAAGTCGGTATCTTTTAAAGATATATGCCAAATATATGTGTATATATTAAAATGCCTATGAGCAGAAACCGGTTTGGCTCAGTGGATGGAGCGTCAGTCTGTGGACTGAAAGGTCCCAGGTTTGATTCCGGTCAAGGGCATGTACATTGGTTGCTGGCACATTCCTGGTGGGGGTGTGCAGGAGGCAGCTGGTCGGTGTTTCTCTCTCATCGATGTTTCTAGCTCTCTATCACTCTCCCTTCCTCTCTGTAAAAAAATCAATAAAAAACATATTAAAAAATTAAATAAATGTCTATGAGTTGCTTCAAATACCTGGGGAAATAAGGATACAAATGAAACAATTTGACCATTAGTTGATAGTTTTGAAAATTGAGTGGTTTAACTTCATGAGGGTTCATTATACTACTCTCTCTATTTATGTTTGATATTTTTGTATTCTAAAGAGCCTCTTTTAATTTAAAATATATTTTTATTGATTTCATAGAGAAAGGGAGATGCAAGAGAGGATCATTGATCAGCTGCTTCCTGCAGGCCCCCTACTGTGGATCCAACCTGCAGCCCAGGCATGTGCCCTCAATCAGAATTGAACCTAGGACCCTTCAGTACGCAGGCGGAAGCTCTGTCCACTGAGCCAAACTGCCCTGGGCTCTAAAGAGCTTTTTATAGATTTTAAAAGGATACATACTAAATTGCTACAGATTTCATCTAAAGTGTAATTTTGGGGAAATAACAAATTTCTCCATTTACTTTACTTCTTTAATGCTTCGATATTTTATAGGAATTAATGGCTCTTACAACTGGGGGCGGGGAATCTCCTTTTGTAGCCGAAAGTAACAATTAAAACAGTTCTATTTTGTAATAGAACATTCTTCAAAACCACAAGTAAAATTTTTATCTCCTAAAAGAAAAAGAAAAAGCAGTAGCCTACCTTCATTTTCTGAGAATGGTTTCCTTCTGTTCTTTAGATACCTGTTCATTTCTCCATTATGACACATTTCTAATACCAGGTATACATAATTGCTATCTTCAAAATAGTTATACAGCTGAAATGTAAAAGAGCACAATAAATTATAATATACAAAAATTCAATGTCCTAGGCGAATTTTATAAAATTGTATTTTACCTCCAAGATAGAAGGATGTTTCAGTTGGCAATGTATCTTCACCTCATTTTGGACTCTCTGTACCATTCCAGCTTTGTACATGGCTTTCTTATCTATCTAAAAATAACATGAGAGGAATAGATATTGATGATAAACTTTCAAACATGAGCAGTCTAAAGTTAACTTTGAAAAGAGAACCTACACTTCAAAACATTCTGAATTCCTTTTACCTACTTCTTTTTGTGAGGTCAATTTACTGTTGTCTATCTTCCCCTTGCACTTAGCAGATTGCATAGCAGAGTGAACATTCAGAAAAGTTTGCCCAGTGCTGTCTAATACCTTCTCACAACTTAAAGAATTTAATAGCACGGCTATCACATCTATAACAACAATTTAGCCAAGCTTTAAAACAAAACTCCCCCAGTGGTTTAGATAAGGGATTCTTAAATGCTTATATTACTCATTCTAACAGTCAAGAATAGCATTTTACATTGTCAGTGTAATACAGAACTATGCACAAATGTACTCTTTTATTATTTATTTTTAAAATATTTTTTATTGTCTAAAGTTTTACATATGTCTCCTTTTCCAAATGACCCCTCCCCCCCCACCATTCCCACGGGGGCAAGCCCTCACCGCCCCACTGTCTGTGTCCATTGGTTATGCTAATATGCATGCATACAAAGCTTTTGGTTGCTCTCTAATCTCCCCCTCCACTACCATTTGTCTCTGGATATATTCTTGGTCATCAAATTATGTTGATCATTATATCCCACAAGAGTGAGATCATGTGATATTTATCTTTCTCCAACTGGTTTATATCCCTTAGCATAATGCTCTCCAATTCCATCCATGCTGTTGTAAATAATAAACAGTATACTCTTATTAAAACCATTATTTGTTCTTTGAATTCTACCAATGACTCCACGTATCTATAATTAGAACAGATACTAGGTATATTGACATCAATGAAGATAAAACAACTATTTAATCATGATCAAAGATCTCCTAAATTATCCTTAAATTCAACTGCTGAGATGTGGGGCTAATTTCTTCTACCCAAACAATGAGTTCTTTACATCATAATCAAAGAAAAGGCTGTTAGGTAAGGAGCTTCTGACATCTCAAGCAGTTCACTTCTCTAGGAGAGGTGAGAAGTTGATAAATACAATCTTACCATTTTGATTGCAACTTCCAAGCCAGTGTGAATGGACTCAGCTCTGTAGACACCAGCAAATGATCCTTTACCAAGCAGATTTCCAACTCTAAAATCCTTAAAAGTGAAAGAATATGTGTGATGAGTATAAAAGGGGCTAGATAGAAAAGAAACGGATCGAGAGGGGAATTTGCATTAAAAGTCAAGCAGGTATTACACCTCAATACAGCAGGTGTCTGGGCTGGAAAGCATGTTGAGGCCTCGCGGGGCTCCCTGAGCTTCCAGGCTGGGCTCCGGACCCTAATGATCTGGTTCCTCAACCCCAGTGCGGCCTCCGCGCCCTCCTCCCACCCCCAGCCAAGCCGGGAGCGGGGGTGGGGGGCCGGGGTCCCGCCGCGGCTCCCGCCAGAGGCAACCGCCATCCCCTTGGAGATGCCCGTTCCAGCGCGGCAGCCCCGGCGGGACCGCAGCCCGGCCGCCGCGGAGTCCGGGAGAGGAGGGCGGGGCCGCGAGCCGCACACCTGGGCCGCCTCCCGCAGGCGCGGAGGGGCGGGCCGCTCCGCCCCGGACAGCAGGGCCGGGGGGCGGTTGGGACCCTCCCAGAACACCTGGACGCCCAGCCCGCGGCCATTCGTGTCGCCGGGCCCCCCGCCGGCAGAGGCCTCGGGTCCCGCCCCGCCGAGAACCGCATAGTCTTTTCACCTCGATCTTCTCCCCGATGCAAGTCGCCATGTTTCCAGGCCGCGGCCTGGGCTCCCGGGATCAGCTCCCTTCCTGCGGTCCCTTCGAGGCAACGCTCCAAGCAACCAGCAGCTCTTGGCACCCATCAGGCTCGGCTCTCTAGGCCGCCGCTCCTGGCGACGGCAGCACAGCCACCGAAAGGTCTCCCGGGCGCCTTCCGAGGCCTGGGCGGCGCCCCCCGCGCTCCCATTTTGAAAAACTCCCGCCCGTTGTCGTCCGGGCCCGGCCGGCGGTGACGTAGCGCGGCGGAGGCTCCGGATAGGCTGCGCCCCTGTGCGCATGCGCAGTGGGCTTTCCCAGGCCGCTCGCCTCGGGGCGGAAGTGCTGGGCTGAAGGCCGCTGGTGTGGCGAGTGTTTCCCTTCCTGCTCTGGGGACACCATGCAGGTCCCACGGGAAAGCTAGCTGGACCTGTGAGACATTTCCACCTGTTCGTTCCTCACCTGAGGGTCTGAAAACGACTTTACTCCATTGGTAGTTAAATTTCCCAATTTTTAGCATGATTTGACATTTCTGGAAGTTAATTAGATCAATTCTAAGCATATGGGCATAAGAGCGTTTCCTTGGGGCTACTTTGATAGGTGACATCTAATCTTATTGCACTGCTGTCTAAAAATCTGAGTGAATATTTGGTATTTATTGAGATTTGCTTTGTGGTCTATGATATATCAGTTTTTATAAATATTCCGTGTATATTTTAAAAAGTTTCACCTAACTAAACAGTTTTACCTAACTAAACAGTTTTGTGTCTATTAGAGCTAGCCTTTAAAATTATATTAAGTTCTTTTATATATTATATTTACTAGAGGCCTGGTGCATGACATTCGTGTACTGGAGGGGGGAGTCCCTCAGCCTGGCCTGTGCTCTCTCATAGCCCGGGACCCCTCAGGGGAGGTCAGACTGCCCGCTTAGGCCAGCTCTCACTGGGTCTAAGCCAGCAGTCAGATAGCCCCCAAGGGGTCCTTAGCATTGCTGAGGAGGCAGGAGAGGCTCCTGCCACTGCTGCTGCGCTCACCAGCCATAAGCCCAGTGTCTGGCTAAGCGGTGCTCCTCCTGTGGGAGTGTACGACCACCAGGGGTCAGCTTCTGTGTTGTCTTCCCCCAGTACGTGTCATAGCGACTGTGTTCATAGCGACTGTGTTTTGTAGCAACCGATAGTTCCACTGTTCAGTTGATTTGCATATTAGGATTTTATTTATTTAAAATATATATATTTTATTGATTTCTTACAGAGAGGAAGAGTTTGAAACATAGATGAGAGAAACATCGACCAGCTGCCTCATGCACACCCCCTACTGGGGATGTGCCTGCAACCAGGGTATATGCCCTTGACCAGAATCAAACCTGGGACCTTTCAATCCGCAGGCCCACACTCTATCCACTAAGCCAAATCGGTCTCGGCAGGATTTTATTATATAGGATTGCCTATTATCAGTTATCACTGTCATTGTGAACCTAAACTTCTCTTGTAACTGTTAAGCTTTATATATTTAGAGGTGGTTGTTTCAGAGTTATTATCTTCCTGGTGAATTGTTCTATTGTCATATTAAAGCTCACTGTTTATTCCAGAATTTCTCTATTATTTTCACCTTACAATCAATATTCTTTCTTCACCTCTGGAAGGTTATAATTTCTTTCCTATTTAATTATTAGGGACTGAGGTTTTAAAAAAAATGCAAAATCCTAGGATACGATGAATTGCCAATTGTTCAGCTTTAAAATAATATTTTAGAAAGAAACATGGATTTGTTGTTCCACTTATGTAGTCATTGGTTGATTCCTATATGTGCCCTGACCAGGTTGACACCCTGACCATCTGAGCTGCCTGGCCAGAGTCAGCCTTCTTTCACTTTAGAAGTATTTAATTGCATGTCATTGGAAAGTTTAACATGCATGGGCATTTATGCATTTTTCAGGATTGAGGGTCCATTATCCTTCAAGTTTTCATGCATTGTTCAACCCTTATAAGATTAAGGACCAAATGCTCTAATCTAGACCATGGGTCCTCAATCATTTTCTTATCTCAACATTGCTGGAGGCTAAGGACTGTATTAGCATAATAAATGTGAGAAGTTTATCAGAAGGCTGATGGACATCTTCAGCAGGGCTGAAGATCTGCTCATTATTACCTGCTGCCAAATAGCTGAGGGCAATTTCCCTAACCCAGTGGTCGGCAAACTGTGGCTTGAGAGCCACATGCTGCTCTTTGGCCCCTTGAGTGTGGCTCTTCCACAAAATACCAATTGAAACTTCGTGGCCCTTGCGCATTAGTTGGTTTTGGGCTCTCAAAAGAAATTTCAATCGTTGTACTGTTGATATTTGGCTCTGTTGACTAATGATGTTTTTAAAAATATATATATATTTTATTGATTTTTTTACAGAGAGGAAAGGAGATAGTTAGAAACATTGATGAGAGAGAAACATCAATTAGCTGCCTCCTGCACCCCCCCTCCCCAACTGGTTTGCTGACCACTGCCCTAACCTGGTAATCCTTTATTGTTTACCAAACCTTATCTTTAATATGTATATCTGCTTTGCTAAAGGGAAAAAGTGTGAATCAAAAGCTGTGGGTCTGGACATTCAGGGAGCTTAGTCACTAGAGCTAAGTTTCTGCCTAATTCCCCCAAATGCCTTCCAAATTTATATTTCTAGTCTAGTCTCCGTTTATGCACAGCCCTTCTCCAAATTCCTGACCCCTTGCTGTGAAAAGACAGTGCCACAACATGCTAAGTTGATACATGTTTTTTAGGAATAGAGATTCTCAGAGGAGTTGTTATGAGACTCTGGGGTAGGGAGCTCCTCTTTGCCTATTGAAAATTCCTCGGTTTTAAATTCATTTATTTCTAGGTCTCTTCTAATATAAAACTAATATAAAACTCTGACAATTCCAAAATGAGCTACTACAGTTGACCCTTGAAAAACATGAATTTCACCCCCTTAGTATATATACACTATGCCCTGTGTCTCTGGGTTTTGCATCCTCATATTCAATCAACCGGGGATCAAAACCAGTACTGTCCATTGCGGTTGGGAATCCTCAAAAACGGAGAGCCAACTGTATGCATTGTTTTGCCCCAATTGAGCATCTGTGGATTTTGGTATTCATAGGGGGTCCCGGAACCAATCTGTGAATACAGAGGGACAATTGCAATTGAGTTTTGGGGAAGTCAAAAGTTAGGTAGGTATATGTGGATTTTCAAATACATCAGGGGGTTGGTGCCTCTAAGTCCTGCATTAAGAGTTAACCTTATTTTAGTTTTCAGAATCAGTAATATCTGATTTTGAAAAATTTGCCAATTTACTAAAACATTATTGCCAAGCAAATTTCTGTGACTCTGATGACCTGTTCACAAACCACCAGCGAGTCAGCAAAATTCAGTATGTGACAATTAAACCTCAGATGTGCAAAACCCATAGTTAAAGGATTAAGTAGATATATATTTATTTTAATTACATATCTTTTTGACAATGTGCACTGACATCCAAAATGAATGGCATTTATTATCGTCATTTGTTCGATCACTAGTATGAAGATGCACATTACATACATAGAAAATGTTGATATACTTTGATACTGCCATAGTAAGCCTTTTTATGGATGTTTGTGAAACAAGATTGTATGCCAAGTTTATATTCCTAAAATGTTACCAACATAAAATCACAAACCATTCTTATGTCTGCTCATTAAAGCTATTGTCAGTTACATGCACAACTCAGTTAATAATTTTTATAGACATATCACACTCGATTATGACTTTCTGCTTTGCACTGGTCACTCTATATTGAAAAAAAAAAAAGAGGAACTGCGAAATCAAATATGGTAGTTTTCTTAAAAAAAAAAAAAGTAATTATACGCTAGTAGCAACTAAACTGCCTAAAGTTACTTTACTTTAATGACAAGTCAGAGTCACTGTGTACATAAATTATTTTAGTAATGGTTGGAGAAAAAAAATGACTTGTATGCATATTGTTAATACTAAACAATTTGGTGGCTTCATTAAATATTGCTTCTATAAACTGGTATTAAATAACAATGGCATCATCCTACTGAATATAAAAGGTAATCGCTTTTAATGTGAGTCTCCTTCTAAGACTAAGCCATAAACGCTTGTTTCAGGGGAGAAAAAAATCACAACACTTTAAAGCTTCCATTACCTAGATTTTCGTCTCTAATTACATTTTTAACATCTACACTCTGGGTGGGTCCATATGATTTCAAGATCATTTTAACTCAAGTTCTTGGTTGCAAGAAATTCAAAACCAAGGAGATGTACCAACATATGCATGTAATCATAAAGCAGCAAATAACTGACGGTGTCTAATCTTTAACAAGCATTCTTAATTTCTGACACTTGTTATTTTGTCACATTGATATTTGAATTAAAAATGAGGGATGTTGGCCGAAACCGGTTTGGCTCAGTGGTAGAGCGTCAGTCTGTGGACTGAAAGGTCCCAGGTTTGATTCCAGTCAGGGGCATGTACGTTGGTTGCAGGGCACATCCCCGGTAGGGGGTGTGCAAGAGGCAGCTGGTCGTTGTTCCTCTCTCATTGACATTTCTAGCTCTCTGTCTCTCTCTCTTCCTCTCTGTAAAAAAATCAATAAAATATATATTTTTAAAAAAATGAGGGATGTTGGTTGCTTAATACTCATAAAATTGATCTTGTTTGGTCCGGAACTACTTAAAAATATTCTAAGGTTAGATGTAAAATATATACTTGACCAGGCCACTACTAAATTTTAAAGGTATTATATAGGGAAATTTATATCATGGCTTTTCCAGCATGAATTTGAAATAAAACTCTTAACAGTAAGATTTGGTATGAAAATAAAAAGGAGATAATCAAATTAGCTATTAAAGTGATATGATAGCCATGAAACTTCTTTAAAAAACCATGAAATAGAGACTTCTAGTAAAGATGGAGGTGTACGTAAACATGGTACTCACATCCTCCCTCAACCACATCAAAATTACAACTACACTACAGAGCCACCATCATTCAGAACCGCCTAAAGTCTAGCTGAACAGAAGTCCTACATTCATGGATTTAAAGAAGCTACACTGAGATTGGTAGGAGGGGCAGATATGCAGAATAAATTGGTTACACAACCACATGTGGTGGATTTTGAGGAGGGTATTTCCGCTGTAGAGGTCCTCTCTGAGGAGTGACAGGATCCATTCTCCATACGAGAGGGGAGGGGAAGGGAGGGGAGGGGAGGGGAGGGGAGGGGAGGGGAGGGGAGGAGAAAGAAAGAAATTAACCCTTTGCACTCCGCTGTCCCCTCTCAGGGGACATTGAAATTCTAGCATATCACTCGGATGTCCCCCTCTCAGGGGACATTGCAGTTTATTAGTGATTACGGGGAATTGAGTTAATTCAACGCACGTTTCGCAAAGTAGCGTCGAGTAGCTGGTAGCCAATTTCCAGAATGGTTTGGAATGCAAAGGGTTAAAAACCTATTTGAAAAAATAGTCTACAGCCATACCACCCTAAACACGCCCGATCTCGTCTGAAAAAATAGTGACAGAAAACTTTCCTAGTCTGGTGGAGGAAATAGACATACAAGTCCAGGAAGCACTTGGTTCCAAACTAGAGGAACCCAAAGAGCCCACACCAAGACACATCATAATTAAAATGCCAAGGTTAAAGACAAAGATAATCTTAAAAGCAGCAAGAGAACAACAGTTATCTACAAGGGAATGCCCATAAAACTGTCAGTTGACTTCACAAAAGAAACTTTGCAGGCCAGAAGGCAGTGGAAAGAAATATTCAAAGTAATGACTAGCAAGGACCTACAAGTAAGATTAAGCAGCAAAGCAATAATTTAGAATTGAAAGCCATAAGAGCTTCATAGACAAGGAAAAGCTGAGTTAATCACCATCAAACCAGTATTACATGAAATGTTAAAGGGTTTTCTTTAAGAAGAAGAAAAAAGATTAAAAATATAAACAATAAAATGACAATAAATATATATCTTTCATCTTAATAAATAAAAGCAGAACAGAAACAGACTCATAGATACAGAAAACATTTCAATGGCTGCTAGATGGGAGGGGGGTTGGGTGGAAAGGTAAAGGGATTAAAGAAATACAAATTGATTGTTACAGAATATTCATGGGGATGTAAAGTACAGCACAGGAAATATAATCAATAATAGTCTAATGCATGGTGTCTGCTGGGAACTAGATTTATCAAGATGATCACTTAGTTATATAAATACTGTCAATTGTAATTGAAAAATTAAAAATGATTTAAAATTTTTAAACTTATTAAATTAAATAAAAGGTTTAAAGACGTCCTGGCTGGTTTGGCTCAATGAGTTGAGTGTCAGCCTGTGAACTGAAGGGTTCTAGGTTCGATTCTGGCCAAGGGCACATGTTGGGTTGCAGGCTCAATCCCCAGTAGGGGGTGTTCAGGGGGCAGCCAATCAATGATTCTCTCTCATCATTGATGTTTCTATCTTTCTCACCCTCTACCTTCCTCTCTAAAATCAATAAAATATATATATTTTTAAAAAGGTCTAGAGAATAATCCGAAATAAAAGAGAAAATTAGACTTCTGATAAATATAATGATTTAGGAGTCTAGAACTGGATGTAAAGGTAAATGAAATGTTATAGAAAAGATTAAGGACCATTTCCATTTATAGTTTACAGATCGTAATGCAATCAAATTATCTAAAACATGTTGAATTTTCACTCATCTCTTTATAGGATGGGTCGTTTCTGGGTATCAGTACATTTCCCTAATAATTATCCTGTGACTTAGGACATGATACTAAATTAGAGATTCCAAAGCAAAGATCATACTATTAATTACTGTTGTTATAGATGTTTACCTATTTGAAAGACTGAATCAAATGTTCGTGATTCAATTATGGGCTTTTTTTTCCCGTGAAAGTTCAAGTCATTTAATAATGTATTTTAACAAACGTGCCTTTTCTTTTAATACTCTAACAATATGCTAGAGGTATCCTTAGGGATACCTAAGGATAGGTATGGAAAAGGCCATTACTACCTCTGGATACTGATCACTGCCAAAGACATTCAGGTTTTCTTCTCTTCTTCTAAGCTGGTTGTTAGTCTAAAAATTCCAGGTGACCATTTATTATGTGAAACAATTACCTTAGAATTTAGTAGGAAAAACTTGGACATGTGTCTGTATTGTAAACCCAAAGCTTCTTTTTCGTACATAGAAGAATAATGTATTTTAAATTATAGATGTGAAAGTAAAATAGCTAAAGTTTCTTTTTTGTTTGGTTAAAAGTCTTGGATCTTTTATTTGCAATATTTTTTTGTTACTTTTTATTAAAAGAAAAGGTTATGTGCTTCCTGGGAATTACTTTAAAATTAATACTTTAAATTAGACATTGATAAAAAAAACAAAAGGTAATTTTAAACCTGTTTTATTTTTTTGATCAAAAAGTCTATCTCCTGAAAGAAACTGACTGCTTTAAGAAGATTTAGCTTGCTAAATTGCTCTTAGTTAAAAACACATTAAGAGGATACACTGTAAGTATCCAACTTGGTAGATGTCCCTACCTACATAATTTGAAAAGTTAGCAGTTGCTATTTAATTTATGCTATCAGATTTTAAATATTAATAGAGCAATACAATTAGTTACATGATTAAGTTTTACAGAATCAAATATCACAAAATAAAATTCCAATTAAAACTTCCAAAGTTTAAACACAAGATAACATTTACTTTCGAACTGAGGTTGTAAAATTCTACAAGGTGAGAAAGATGACTCTTATTTTTCTAGTAATTTAAGACTTGTAAATCTTGCCTTAGCATTAATTTGTGTGTACTGCCAAAAATCAACCATTAGAACAAAATCTTGAAAAAACAACAAAATCTTGCCCTGGCCGGAGCTGTTAAGAGCATTGGCCTGGACACGGAAGGGTTGAGGATTCGATTCCAGGCCCTGGTCAGGGCATGTGTCTGAGGCGACCAGTCAACGTGACACTCTCACAACTGTTCTCTCTCTCTCCACCCCCCCCCTTCCTATCTCCCTTCCACTCTCTCTAAAAAAATCAGTGGGAAAAAATATCCTCGGGTGAGTATTAACAATAACAACAAAAACAAAATCTCAATGGGAATGTTTACAATTTAAATTGATGAAAAAGGAGGAATGGCTATATCTATTTTGAGACTGAAGTAAGCTAATTTGATTACTATATTCAAATATCTATTGTCTTTAAATATGAATAATTTTTCAAAATAATTAAAGATGTGCTAATTTGGATAAAATGCTTTAATACTAAGATTTTATTATATTGATAACTGAGCCCCAAAATTCACTTTTAATAAAGAGTTCTATCAAAGAAATAACTATGAGCATACTAAAAATTGCCACCCCAAAAAGTCTAAGAAATCTTTATTTCTTAATAAGAGACCAGTTACCCATTTAAAATAGATTATCTGATATTCCAATAGTCTAATTCTTTGGTGTGCTGTTTCTAGTTACTTTAAAACTCAAGAATTCTGATTACTGCTAAGGAATTTAAATTTGTTATATTATTGCTATATTATTAGCAGTTTTTGTTTTTATACTCATAATAGGCTATCAAGAGTTGTTTTACAAACCAAATAATTTATATTTTTTCAAGAGTCAAAATATAATAATATTTATTAATCATCCTAGATATTTCTTATATTTAGTCTTTATTTGCCTACTATAGTAAAACAGTCTATTTTGTTATGTATCTTTTAAAAATCTATAATAGCTTTTCCTTTTGAAAAAATATGTAATTCTTTTGTCTAGCACTGCATATTTCAGTGATTAAAATGAAACCAAACCATACTATGTACCCAAAATTGTATTTAGGAGAACATTCCTTTGTAGAAGAACTATATTACATTCTAAGTAGTCAATAAATAACTACATTATAAGGTTAAACAGTGTTTGAAAATATAATTTAAGTTGAATAAATTAAAAAGCACACATATTATCTTTGAATGTATTTAACTCATTGTTATATAACTGAAACAATTGGAATGTTATATATCTGACCAAAACACAGAACTACATAAACTGATTTAAGGAATGGAAAATGTCAGGACATACTAGACAATTCAGATGAAGAAAGGGTTGTCCCCACATTTATTCCCAAGAGGTTTCTGAGGTATAGCTCCTAAAATAGTGATAATGGTCTTCTTGCTAACTCAAGAAAAAACTATAAACTCCTTACTTTTACTGTTATGAGTTCCCTTTAATGATTTTGTTCTTCCCCAAATGAACCTATATAGTATATTCAACATATAAATGAAAAGTAACTGGTAAATGCTTTATAATAAGGTACTTTATCACTTATTACTAATGGATATAATTATTTCATTTTAAATGTATTAAAACAAGAACAGTTTAGACTAGAAAACATTAAGATATATTGAGAGTATATGATTTTTTTTAATGCAAACAAGGGATATCTTCCTCAAAAAGGATGATAAAAATCCCTGGAAAGTGCACTCCCTCTACAGTCCCCTTTCAGTGCAGACTACATTGTAGAAACAAAATCTCTCTTAGAGAACTAGTTGTGAGAAATAATGACCATCCCTAAAGGTACTAAACTCTCAATCTGTACTACTTAAGTCAATATTAATTATTCTTAATACAAAGATTTAGCTTTTAGAAAAAGTGAGCCTTTGAAAATTTCAGAACTAGGTCAATCTAGTTGATTGGGATTAAACACAAGAGCCCAGGCACTGACTATGCTTTCTTTTCTTATAGGTTTAAAAATCATTTCAGTCTACTCCCAGTTAGTTTCAAGCCTGTAGACAGAAGTGAACAAGGTGAACAAGTCTGGTGATGAAACACAGATTAAATCCTTAAAATATCTTAATTTCACGGTCCTCTGTCCCATGTAATTTATATAAGAACCACCAAAACTGGAGCCAAGGTCTGAACAGGTAATATAATAGCAGGAACTATAATTTAATCACATCATATTAAACTATGTAACATTCTCTATTTTGCCTGTTGATATGTAACATAGTTAAGTTTATTATAAGCATTATTTCCTAAGACTTAGGGCATAAGTGATTCTTTTCAAGTATTACCACTTATTTAATAGTGTTTTTCTATATCTTAACATTAAGTACTTCAATAAGTGTACATAATGCAATACATTGTGCCATTTCCCCTTTCCCTGTGTTAAGATTTAACAGAATCAATCCATAAGACTAAAACCAATATCAAAACTGAAACAAGGCTATCAATATCACAGATGCATATCTGAGTAGATCAACAGCATTTCCCACTTCACATGAACGTATTTTCATAAAAAAGCCTTCTTCGGGCTAGCAGCAGCAGCAGGTCTTCAAGACAAGTAGATCAGAAGTTTCAAGTGAAAATGATACTGAAGTACTTTAAGAAAACATCAATCTACATTTCTAATAAAGGAAGAAAACTGCTGGTGTCACCTTTACATAAAATTGTGCGTGCGTTTTCACTTTCAACGTAGATTTGGTTCATTTACGTGATAAAAGCAAAGCTTCTGGAATTCTCATGGCACACCAATGAGATGGACTAATTTGTCAAGGAACCTCTTATTTGTTTGCATACTTAAGTTAGAACAGTAGAATAACTAGAAAAAAGTCAGTGCCCTAATGACTTCAAACCACATCAGTTTCAATATTTGTTTTTCAAAATAATGATCAGTTATATCTATGCTTCTGCAACAATAGTGCAATACTGTATACTTTCCTGAATAAGAAGCTAAAGTTTATCCAAGTAGAAGCTCTAAATAAGGTAGACTGTGGCCAACTACATGTCAGTCTTGCATGTGATATACATTAGGAAAGCTTAAACTGACATGTAAATCTATATTCAGCTAAAGCTTCACATAAGCAGCAATGGAAATTTATAGATGTGTACTCAATATAAAACACTTTTCAAAACTACTCCCAATAACAAATGACAAAAAGTGGTTAAGAACAACTGAACATCTGTTGTGTGTATCAGATGTAAAATAAGAATGGATCCCGTGGTTACTTGCACTGTTTGAATTATGTGAAGGTAAATTTAAGATTTAGTCCACTTCCATCTCCCCAGAAGATTTAGTATGCTGTGAGCTGTCTTTTGTTGTATCTGGTTTGGTTTCAGTCCCACTCTGTCCATCCATCTGTCCGTTGTGTTCACTATTAGCTTTTGCATTGTCTTCTGCAACCTCTACTTTTGGTTTGGGTTTGTAAATGATGGGGTTACAGAAATTATCCAGTTCCTAAAGACATGAAGAATATCGATTACATTAAAAAAATCCACTGTTAAATTCCACATTAACTTTCAAAATTTCCACATAATTCCACATACCTGAATTTATGTTAGCTCAGTTTCTTCAAGTACCTCAATGAGAGATTTACCTTCTGGGTTAGTGCATGTCAGTGGAATTATTCAATCTTAACAGTGTTTTTTATATTGAATCTTCCTAAAAAATCATTTCCTCAAATTTAAAATATAGTTTACTTTAGCAATTAACATAGGGAATCATATATCTTTTTTAGATTATTATTGCAAATAGCTTTTAATTAATTTCATTAAATTATGCCTACTGCTCTGTTATGAGAATTATGCCAGCAACTATTTCATGAATTGATATTTCTCAACATTTATATGAAAACATACATACTAACTTTACTTTTTAAAACAAATGAATAGCCTTTTTAATGTTGAGAGAATAAACCATGAAAATAAATGCAATTTAAGAATTTAGAAGAAATACAATGTATTTCTAAATTGTTACTTTATTTTTTTACATAGACAAAAAAGACCATTAAAATATTTTCAAGACCTGTGTCACAGAGATTGATATAGAAGTGGAAAGATAAGGAGTAACATCCTGGGGGAATGTTTTAATGGCAAACTGCTTTCATCATACTTTGCACTTCATTTGATGAGGAATAAATTATTATAGCTTCTCTGTAAAACTTTCTCAAAAGTTTAGTGCTCTATTTGATTAAAATAATACCTCTTTCTGTTAAAAAACATGAGATACCTAAAAATATACGAGGTGAAAAAATCACCTGAAATTCCATATCCTACAGGTGTTAACATTTTGAGTGATGGTCCTTCTAGATGAATATCAGGGATACACATATATACAAATATATCTATTAACACATTCATTTATACAGTGAGATATCTTTATATTCTGTAATCTTTCATTTTTCACTCAGTATGTTGCTCACATCTGTATATATATACATATATAGAGATATTGATATATCTCTATACTTAAAATACTTAATGACTACAATGTGTTATATGGATGTATCAATTTATTCATTGACTTGCTTACTGATAGGTATTTTAGGTATATCCAATTTATTGCTATTATAAACAAAGGTATTTAATCTGCATATACCTATGCAATAATCAATTTAGGATGAATTCTTAGAAATGTGATTTTGGGTTAAAGTGCCTACTCACTTTAAATTTGTATGCATATTGTGGTACAATGTCCTGGAAAAGTTATAACAAATTTAACCAAGATGTTCAGGGAGAGCATTCATTTCTTCATACCCTTGACAATTGTGGCAAGATTATAAATGTAAACACACAACTTCAGATGGGTGAAAAGAGAGATTTGCATTTTTTAGATTAGTGATAAGGATGAACAATACTTTTTGTATTTTTCATATTTTTATTGAACATGTATTTCTTTTGTCAACTGCTTATCCAATGTATTTATTCATATTCCTACATTGATGCTGATCTTTATTGAAAACTTTGTCCCCTATTTTTATGTTTTCTATGATCAACTGAAATTTTCAGTAGTAATGTTTTTAGAGTGCAAACTTTATCTTAGAAAGAACTAAACACGTTTGGAATTATGCAAAGACTGACCTGCCAAGATTACAATGGAGACTTAGAGGTCTTACCCAATCCAGAAAAGTCTAACATATTTGACAGACAAAAGTTGTCAAAGTGCTTTATTTCATTCTGTATTACATTTAATTTTTTTAAAAATAGGCCTTTTGTATGCGACTAATGAAATCAAGAGATGTCCCACATAGAATCTTTTTTCAAAATAAAAAATTATGTCTCCCAATAAAAAATTTTAGTGCTTCAATTTACAATAGCTAAGATTTGGAAACAGCCTAGGTGCCCATCAGCAGATGATTGGATCCAAAAACTATGGTACATCTACACAATGGAATATTATGCTGCCATAAAAAAGAAGAAATTCTCATCATTTGCAGCAACCTGGATGGAATTGGAGAACATCATGCTGAGTGAAATAAGCCAGTCAATGAAAGAGAAACACCACATGACCTCACTTATTTATGGATGATGAAGAACATTATAAACTGAAGAACCAAAAGATAGATATAGAGACAGTAAACTAATAAGCAGACTGTCAAATTACAGCGGGGAGGTTAGGGAGATCTGGGGTTGATAAGAGATCAACTGAAGGACTTGTATACATGCATATAAGTACAACCAATGGACACAAAACTCTGGGGAGGGAGGGCATGTATGGGAGGGGGGGCAATGGTATATGTACAAAGGTAATAATTTAAATAAATAAATAAATAAATAAATAAATTTAGTGCTTAAATCCCTTAAAAAGAGAATTCTATAATTTCTTACCTTTGACTTTGCAACTATTTCTGAAACTTTCACCACAGGATCTTGAGTGAGACTTAATTTATTCTGTGCATTCATCTTACTGTTAAGCCAACTCATGGCTTCGTTGATATATTTTTCAATTTTTTCCATTTCAGCAGGATCCAAATGATCATATCTTTCATCCTAGTTAACAAAAAACCAAACAAACAAACAAAAAAACCCTTTACTTAATGGAACTTTTTTAGTAAGTAAATTTTATTAAAAAATTTATTGAATATATACTTTGCACATATGCATGTGAAGCCACATGCATGTTACATAGAACTGAAGAGCCTGGGGCAAAATAAAAATCAGTATGGGTTCTTGAAAGGCTTTCTAAAGGATTCAGGTTTAGAAAAAAATGACTAGTGGTGAATATTCAAAGAAAGGTACTTAGCCAAAAAAGGAGCTGCATGGAATTGAATTTGTCAGAGAGTTAAGAGAAATAAGAGAAGCAAGCATATGGAAAACTAAATAGAAATTTCTGAATATATAACAAAACACTATAGAAAGTTTTTGATAAAAGGAATTGCATAATAAAATGCTGTCTGAAAAAGAGAATTGCAGAGCTAGCTGTTTTGGCTCAGTGGATAGAGCATCGGGCTGCAGATTGAAGAGTCCCAGGTTTGATTCTGGTCAAGGGCACATGCCCAGGTTGCAGGCTCGATCCCCAGTAGGGGGCATGCAGGTGGTAGCCAGTCAATGATTTTTCTCTCATCATTAATTTTTCTCTCTCCCTCTCTCTTCCTTTCTGAAAACAAAAAAAAAAATATATTTTTTAAAAAGAGAAAATTGCAGCTGCCACACATAGAAGACATGATAACAAGCCATGGTTTAAATTGTTAGCCACAGAACCAGAAAAAATGGACAATGCAACATATGGAAAGAGGGTTTCCTGATGAACTAGAGATTGGACATGGAGATAAAGGGAAAGAGAATGAAAGAACAGAGAAGATGATGATGCTTCATCAGATACTGGATCCATCTTTCTACATGTGTGATTACAAATTATGTACCCCTCATCTCTCAGTTTCTGGGTATCCGCGCCCCCCCCCATTTTTCTGAATTCCTTGCAAATTCATGGATCATTGCTTAAGTTCTTTCCCATTCATGCTGTATTTACATTCTTTAAATAAATTTTAAAAAAGCAAAAACTCTAGCCTTGAGCCTCTTCCCAGAAATCCCAACTCTATAAACAACTTCCAACTTGATTTTCTATTTGTGAAATTTGAAATGATGCCCTACATTTCAATCACCTCCCTACCTTCTCTTCCCAGTAAATGGCAACTTCATCCTTTCAGACCAAATCCTATGAGTCATTTTGGACTCTTCTTTCTGTTATATTTCTATAAAATCTATCAGCAGATCTTATTAG
This sequence comes from Pipistrellus hanaki, assembly GCF_964339955.1. Classification (NCBI taxonomy): domain Eukaryota; kingdom Metazoa; phylum Chordata; class Mammalia; order Chiroptera; family Vespertilionidae; genus Pipistrellus; species Pipistrellus hanaki. The sequence continues at coordinate 38,353,359 of NC_140507.1, read as the reverse complement.
CTCTGCCTTCAAAATAAATGCAGCAAAAATATAACTACTTCTTCCCCCTCCACTACCCAAGTTCAAGCCTCCCACTGTCTCTTGCCTGTATTATTCTATTAATGGCTGCACTAGTCTCTCTGCTTCTAGTCCTTAAAAAATAAATCATTTTACTTTTATGTTCAAAATCTTCAATGGATTCCTATCTCAGAGGAAAAGCCAAACTTTTCTAAAGGCCTAATAGGCCCTTTATGATCTGGTACCTGCTTACCCACCACCACTGTTTTAAACCACAGGCCCTCCTTGCTGTTTCTTCAGTATGTTCTCCCTTGAGATTTTGCAACTGCTATTCCCTTTTTTGTAGAACTTTTTTCTTACAGTTATCATACATCTTGAACGCTGACCTCCTTCAGTTCTCCCCTCACATGTCATCTTATTAGCAGTCTGCCCTTCTGACAAATCTCCACCTCTGACAGTTCCTTACTTTTTTCATAGCTCTTTATCACTATCTGACTACTTTACAGTAACTTATTATCTACCTTTCCTTACTAAAGCATAAGGTTCAATGTTTTGTTTGATGCTGTAGTTCCAGCCCCTTGAAGGGAGTCTGGCACATGATAAAAACGAAAAATCCTTGATCTTAAGTGAAGTCTTGCTTTGGATAATTTCTTAAACCTGCACCCTCAAGAAGACTGCTAAAACCTGGTCCATAGTAATTTTATGGGAATCTCCAGTACCATAATTGAAATAGTCTTAGTGTTTCCGTTGTCGGCTTGCTCCTCCTTATCTTTCCTTTATCCTTTTGTTCTATTTGTACCTGTTTGGAGAATTAGGACGCTGACATTGGCAGGGACATTCACAATTTTTACCTGGAGTCTTCTAGGTTGCTTGGATTGCGATATGATTTTATAAATTTCACAAATATTTTTTTCTGTAATAAGTAACCTCTTTCTACATTGTATAGCGAAAAGCTCCATGGTTAAGAGTTTGTATGTTAGGTTTGTATGTTTGGTACTGCTTAGGTGCTTTGTTTTTAAATATAGTTTTTGTTTTTATATTTTTTTTTAGAGAGAGAATAAGGGAGAGGGAGACAGAGAGAGGTACGGAAACATTGATGAGAGAGAAACATCAACTCCATCAGCTGCCTCTTGCATGCCCCCTGATCAGGAATTGAACCAGCAACCAACCTCTTGTGCATGGGTCCATACTTAACCACTAATCCGCACTGGCTGGGTGATGCTTAGGTTTTAATCCTGACCCCACTATTTACGACTTTGACAAGTTGCTTACGCACTGCAGTTTTCTTATATATGCGTATGAGAATGAAGTGCGATAATCCATATAAAAATGCTTCAAACTCACTAAGTGCTTGTTCAACGTAAGCTATTACTCATACTCTGCTCAAATCTTTCAGGTGCTAGCTAGCCTCTCCTGCTAGCAGGCATGGCTCAGTGGTTGAGCATCGACCTATGAACCAGGAACTCATGGTTTGATTCCCAGTCAGGGCACAGCCCAGGTTGCGGGCTCAATTCCTAATGTGGGGCATGCAGGAGGCAGCCAATCAATGATTCTCTCATCACTGATATTTCTCTCTCTCCCTTTCTGAAATCAATAAAAATGTATTTATTAAATTCAATGTAATGGCAATGATAAAAATTGGGAAAATTATGAGTTCCTTTGATACCAAAATGAATTTTTTTTTTTAAAACTTCACCTGAGGATATGTTATTTTCTTTGGTTATAAAGAGAGAGGGAGGGAGACAGAAACATTGATGTGAGAAACATCAACTGATTGCCTCCTTTATGCACCCTGACAGGAGATTAAACTCTTAATCTGGATATGTGCCCTGACTGGAAACTGAACTCCAGATTCTTCAGTGCATGGGACAACACTCTAAACACCCAAGCCACATCGGCTGGGTGAATATTTATTTAAAGCAGGAGTTAGCAAACTTGTCCTACAGACCTAATCCAACATGCCACCTGTGTCTTTTTAAGTAAAGTTACTTTGGAATACACGCAGGTCCATTAATGTACATATCACATATGATTACTTTTGCACTACAATGAAGACTTGAATAGCTGTATATAGATAAATCCTGAAAAGCCTAAAATATTTGCTCATTTAAAGAAAAGTTGGCCCAGCCAGCATGGCTCAATGGTTGAGCGTCACCCTATGAACCAGGAGGCCATGGTTTGATTCCAGGTCAGGGCACATGCCCGGGTTGCAGGCTCAATCTCTAGTGTGGGGCATGCAGGAGGCAGCCAATCAATGATACTCTCTTATCATTGAGGTCTCTGTCTGCCTTCCTCTCTGAAAATCAATAAAAATATATTTAAAATATTTAAAGAAAAAGTTGGCTAACCTCTGGTTAGAGGGAAAAAACAATAAGCTTAATTTTGTTAAATCTTATTGTTATATCCAAGTGGAGATATCATTTATATAACTAAATTTTTGAAGCTTAAAATAAGTGGAAAGGTCAAGGGTAATAATATAGATTTGGGTATGTATATAAAAGAAACATGGGTACAGGGGATTGTCCAGTTAGAAGACAGGGAAATCAAAGAAAAAGAGGCCACAGGACAAAAATAAAGGCTAGCAGAGTCCAGTCACAAAAAGCCTTTAATAAAAAAGGTTTAAGAAAACCTCTCTCACTATATCAATAATGATCAATAATGGATTTGGTCAGTAGGTTAATTTGTAATGTGGTTTTAGGGAATTAAAAAAAGTGAAAATCACATACCTGCGCTGTTATTTTAAAGGCAGTAATATCATTTACTGACAATTCTCATAAAAAAAGAAAGGTTTCAAGTTTGCTGCACAATGTCTCTGAAATTTGGTAGCAACAATTGTTATAGCTTTGTAGCTGAGAACTTTTGGATTTGCCCCACGCTCACCAAGTATTCCTCATGCCATCATCATCAGTTGACTTTATGAATTCAATACCTTGTTTCTGTACGCTTCTATCACTTTCATGACAAGTTGTATCTTTTTTCCCAAGTCAGTTAAAGCTTTTGGTCTCTCTTCATGTTCCATGTATCTCATTTGAATAGGCTGGCCATATTTCTGTTAACATAGGTTAATTTTTTTAAAAAGAAAAAGTTACTAACAAAAACCTTTTAACAGAAAACATTGAATATTATGTATATTATGTTTATTCATTAGTTTAAAATGTATACTTTATTATAAATGCAGTGCTTTAAAAAATAAATCTTTGTATTTTTTCCATAAAAAAAAATCTTTGGGCCATGTAATGGGGAGTTTCTAAATGTTAAAATAGCCTCTATAACATTTAGGAGAGGTATAATATAGAAGAATGAGTAAATATTTTATTTCAAATTGTTTACATACTTAAATAAGAATTAGTTTATTTTAGATGTTCAGAAAAGTTACAAAGGAAATGAAAGATAAGACCCAAGCACCTCTCATCGCTTTTCTCTAATGTTAACATGTTATACCAGCACAGTGTATTTGTCAAAACTAAGAAACCAACCCTGGTACATTACTATTAATTGAAATCCAGATTTTATTTGGACTTCATCTTTTTCTGTTCCAGGATATCATATTGCATTTAGTCTTTACATCATACTTTTTTTTTTTTTATATAAATACTAGAGGCCTGGTGTACGAAATTCATGCACTTGAGGGGGGGGGGTGGTCTCTCAGCCTGGCCTGCACCCTCTTGCAGTCCAGGAGCCCTTGGGGGATGTCTGTGAACCTGGCTTTCTGGCTGAGCAGCCATCCCCTGTGGGAGCACACTGACCACCAGGGGCAGCTCCTGCATTGAGCATCTGCCCCCTGGTGGCCAGTGCACGTCATAGCGACTGGTAGTTCCACCACTGGGTCAATTTGCAAATTAGCCTTTTATTATATAGGAAAGATATCTGAAGAAGCACGTACTGCATTTTAAATTTCTAAAAGCCATCTTAAAACAATAGTAAAGCCTAAAAAAACTTATGTAGCATTCATTTTTATGTTTAATTATACATTTAAGGTGCTTAAATATCCATTTGGGGTGTTTCTGGGCTTTTCCAGCTATTTCTATTAGCACTAGCTGCTTGGCTGTTCCTATGGTCCAAAATACATGCATTCTCTTAGGGAGATAGGGAGTAAAATCACCAAGAAGATAAAATGTGATAAAGCCATGTATTGCTGTCATAAGCTTGTGTTTGCTAGTTGCTTTATAATTATTCCTTTTGGAATTAATTGTTTCAAGATATTAACTTCTTTTGCACCCCCATCTCCAGTTAACAGGTTGTTTTCCCATTTTCTAGAAATGCTTAATGCCATTATTTAGCTTCTATGTAGTCCCTTGCTACTCAAAGAATGATTTAGGGACTAACTGCATCAGAATCTCTTAGAAGCTTATTAAAACTATATAATCTTAATCTTGGGCCCACCTCCATATACTAAATAATAATCTGCATTTCAGTAAGAGCCCTAAGTAATTCATGTACACATTTAAGCACCATATGATCCACACTAAGGAGGAAGGAATAAAATTCCCTGTCATCCTTCCAGTCTGATTTTCTAATCAAACTATTTCCTTTTCAGGATAGGAGGAGGGTTGGTTAGTAAGCAGGTGAAAAGGTCTTTTCTTAAAATCAAACTATTGGCCTAGAAGAAGGGAATCTGGTGACCACGTCTCCGTATTTCTTTGTAAAAAGAAAATTTTTGAAGTTCTTTGCTGACCAAGTGTCCCCACACTTGCAGTATGGAAATCAAACCAGTGAAGGGGGAGAGAAGCTGAGGAAGTGTGACTCCTCTAATAAGAAGGGGTTAGGTTGACAAGTCACTTTTAATGACATCTCAAAAATATATGGCTTGTTAAAGTAACACTAACATTCTGGTCATCTAAATATTTATATCTGAGAATCATGACAGACAAATATAATTATCATTATTTGATTTCAATTACATATTTAGCATTGCTCACTTCTCAAAATGCTTTTTAAATGAGAAAAAACATTTCCTCTTACACATGCCTGCCTTAGTAATTTCTTACATATTTATGAAAAAAATACACTGTGCTCTTACAACCAACTTTTAGGAAAACTTAATAATATTCTATTTTGCACTAACATGGACTTTAAAAAATGTACCTTTAGTTCTTGAAGCCTATCCACATAAACTTGTTTAGGCTGGTCCTCTCCTTCTTCATAAAGCCAATTCTCTGTATCTTCCAATACTGCAGATAGTTTATTCAAGTCCTAGATATACATTTAAAAGACAGTGACTAAAAATGCTTTCCTTACAAATATAAATTTAATGAAGGAAATAATGTTTTCAAATATAAAAAACTGAATTTCATATTTTTTTACTTTTATTTATAAATATATTCTTCACCATACTTCTGCTAATTGGAAAAATAAGAACCATTCCTAAATGTGCTCAAGAAGATTGACAATAATGCATTTAACACATTTATTTACATAATTTGTATTAGCAGTCACAAGCAAACACTACAAGTAGTTCTACCGTGTTTCCCCGAAAATAAGACATCCTCCGAAAATAAGACCTAGTGCATGGAAAGATAAGACATCCCCTGAAAATAAGACCTAGCGCATCTTTGGGAGCAAAAATTAATATAAGACACTATCTTATTTTCGGGGAAGCAGGGTAGTAAAAAACATACTTCTTTTTTTTCAGTCCTCACTTGAGGATATTTTTTAAATTGATTTTTAGAGAGATACAGAGGGAGGGAGGAGTGAGCAAGAAAAAGAATCAAAGACATAGGAGAAACATCAATTGGTTTGCTCCCATATATGCTATGATTGGGAATAGAACCCAAAACCTCCTGGTGTAAGGAATAACACTCCAACCTACTGAGCCAGTTGGCCAGAGCTAGACTTACTTCTTGAGTGACGAACTTTCCATAGACAGTGCCCAGCTTGTCTCTAAAATCATAAACATATTCTTCAACAGCATTCTTAGCATCATTTCTCTCTTTCTCCAATTTATCTTGCATTATCATTTTCCCCTGTTCAAATTAGGTTAAAGTTTCAGATTAGGTGCCATTAAGAATATTAGGGAGTTAGGGATATAAAAGTCAAAAGCACAATGAAAATACCATTTCATAAGATGACTAAGAAAACAATTATTGGTGAAGATGTGCAGAATATGAAACACTTGTACACTGCTGTTGGAAATGTACAATGCTGCTGCAGTGACAAAAAAGTTTGGTGGTTCCTCAAATAACAATATGACCCAGCAATTAGGTATAAATCCAGAGTAGCAACTCAAACAGATATTTGCATACCAGGGTTCACTGCAGCAATATTCATAATAGTGAAAATGTAGAAATTGTCCACTAACAGATGAATGGATAAATAAAATGTACATATATACAATGGAATATTAACCTACAACAGAAGTTCTAATACATGTTAAAACATGGGTAAACCTTGAAAATATCTCCTAAGTGCAATAAGTCAGACACCAAAGGACAAATATTGTATGACTACATTTATATAGTAAATATTGTATGATTATGTTCATCTACAATAGGCCAATTTGTAGAGACAGAAAGTGGATTAGAATTTTATTTTATTATTTATTTTTTAAAATATGCTTTTATTGATTTCAGAGAGGAAGGAAAAAGGAGAGAGAGATAGAAACATCAATGATAAGGGAGAATCACTGATTGGCTATCTCTTGCATAGCCTCACTGGAGACTGAGCCTGCAATCCGGGCACGTGCCCTTGACTGGAATCGAACCCGGGACCCCTTCTGTTCACAGGCTGATGCTCTATCCACTGAGCCAAATCAGCTATGGCTAAAATTGATATATTGGTTAAAAGCCATATATTCCATGTCATTGTACATACTCAGATTCAGGAAGTCACAGTTCAATTCCCAGTCAGGGCACATGCCCAAGTTGTGGGCTTGATCCACAGTGGGGGGTGTGCAGGAGGCAGCCAATCAATGACTCTCATTGATGTTTTCTCTCTCTCTCCCTTTCTGAAATAAAAATAAACAAATAAAAGTAAACTATTTCTTACACAATTACTATTAAAGAAACAAAACTCTTCAAGAGACTAAAACATTTAGCTATGTAAGGAAAATTTCAAGAACGACAACAAATTTTACAAAGTATTAATTCTAAGCCAGGAAGCATTTGAATAGAGTATTTATCTTTTAGGACAACACAGGAGAAGAGGGGAGCTGCTATTACTTCCCCATAAGGCATTTGCTGGGTGTTACTGTTAGAGACAGACTAGAAGGGGTAGGAATCATTATTGTTGGACTAGTCTTTCTCTATAGTGGAAATAATCATGTTTCCTCATATAACTAATATGAAACTGTACATGACATTAATACAGCTCATATTTTGTCCAAAATAAAGTAGTTTAATGATCTATTTAGTAATTTCTTAGTAGTTATAAACTAATTACCTCATTTGGGGGGATAACTGTTGACTTCTACAAAAATCTCAGAATACACTACTACCTATTTTAACATCAACACGGGAATTATATACCTCATTTTCAATGTAGCTATTGAGAAGATCTTGGCCCAGTTGTCTACACAGGCTACTATGGATAGGTAGATCAATACTCTTGACTTTTCCTTTTTTAATGGTCTGGTTTAATCGGTCTTGTCTGTCTGAGGGAGTTGACTGAAAAAAAAAAAAAAAAAAAAAAAAAGAGGATAATAAATTTCTAAAGCTAGTTTAAAAATAGATTTAAGAGTAATTTCAGATGAAATAAGAAAGTAAAATTAAACAAAACTTATCAAGTATATTTTAAAATATTACTTTAATGCTGATAACATTTTATACTCTGCACATTAAGTCTTTTTATATAAAATATATTAGACTGGAAATGCAAATTGAAACCATAATGAGATGCTACTTTACATCCATTAAGATGGCAGTAATATAAAAAATAGAAAATGACAATTGATGAGGATGTGAAGAAATTGGAACTCTTATTCATAACTGACAAGATAGTAAATTAGAGCCATTCTAGAAAACAGTTTCTCAAAAAATAAAAGATACCATATATCCAGCAATTCCAGTCCTAGGTACATGCCCAAGTTGATCAATCTACACTAATAAAAGATAAAGATGCAAATTGACCATACCTTTGTGATGCCCACCAGCCAATCAGGAGTGAGTATGCAAAGTAACCGAACAAAGATGGCAGGTTAATTTGCATATGCTGATGCTGAGCAGCTGGGGGCAGGGCAGGATATCTTGAAAGGCCCACACACAAACTTTCATGGTCCAGCTTCCTCTGAGCTCCAGTGCTGGGAAGAGGCTTTGGGGACATCCAAGAACATATGGGGAGGAACTGGACTGTCAGATATCAGGGCAGGAACTCGGGGGGTGGCTTTCTCACAGCCTAGGATGCTCATAGGGTTCATGGTTCCTGTGCTGGTGCCTCTCTATGGCAGAGTGGACTGGCATCTATATCTGAGTTTCCATCAGCATGGCCTACATTGTTTTTTCTGTCCTGATGATTCCCTGAGATTCTGCCTCATCCAATTTGCAGCCCCATCCAAGCTGTTTGCAGCTACTTTTCTATATGAATGGCCTGTTCTGGCTCAGGCTTCAGACTTTGATAAAATCTTTTCAACAAGAGGAATTGGAGTCAGCCTGTCACAAACCTATCAATAAAGGGCCCAAGACCCAGCACTAGCACCAGTCTGCCTTGCTTCACAACTGGGCCTTGCCTAGGCACTTCCTAGCCCAATACAAGTAGCAGCAATCTGTAAATCTCTCTGTAGCTTCTGCTGGGAGGCCCCAAAGCCAGTGTGCACAGTAGACAGCTTCAGATCATACCATATTACAACTCTTCACATTCACAAGTGACACACTCAAGGGGAAGACTCAGTGAGCACCAAAGCCCCCACTGAAGCAAGTCCTGATCCATAGGGTTGTCTCATGCACAGCAGTTCTTCCACTATAGTTGCAGCTGGTCCTCACAGTCAATTGGTCTATAGGTCAATTACTCCCAGTGATGCCAAAAGCAGTCAAGACTCAACTATAAGACTGTGCATGAAAATCACACTGGGGCACACCTTGAATGCCCAGCTAAGGTGCCTGGGGAGGCTGAACCACTGGGCCCTATAGGACATCTATTACACAAGGCCACCCTATCAATTACAGGAGATATAACAGCTCTACCTAATACATAGAAATAAACAGGGAAACAGCCAATATGAGGAGACAAAGAAACATGTTTCAAATGAAAGAAATGGAAGCAAGCAATCTACTTACTGGATACAGAATTCAAATAATGGTTATAAGGTTACTCAAGGATTTTTTTTTTTAATATATATTTTATTGAGTTTTTACAGAGAGGAAGAGAGAGGGATAGAGAGTTAGAAACATCGATGAGAGAAAACATCGACCAGCTGCCTCCTGCACAACCCCCACTGGGGATGTGCCCGCAACCAAGGTACATGCCCTTGACTGGAATCGAACCCGGGACCTCAGTCTGCAGGCTGACGCTCCATCCACTGAGCCAAACCGGTTTCGGCAACTCAAGGATCTTAATAAGAGCTTCAAGGGACTTAGTGAGCCTTTCAAGGATCTTAGTGAGAATTTAAAAGACATGAAAAAGGACCAGTCAGAAATTAAGCATACACTAGCTGAAATAAAGAATAATTTATAGGGTTTTTTATCAATAGAGGATTCTGAGAATCAAATAAATGATTTGGAATATGAGGAAGCAAAAGAAGAAAAAATACCCAGCCTTAACAGCAAAAAGGAAAAAGAATCCAAAAGTATGAAGATAGTATAAGGAGCCTGTGGGGTAACTTCAAGCTTACCAATATTTGTCTTATGGGGATGCCATAAAAAGAGAGAGAGACAAAGATAGTGAAAACATATTTGAAGAAATAATAATAGGAAACTTCCCCTACCTGATGAAAGAAACAGACTTATAAGTCCAGGAAGTGCTGAGTCCCAAACAAGAGGAACCCAAAGAAGCAACATCAAGTAAGACAGATCAAAATTAAAATGCCAAGGTTTAAAAACAAAGAATCTTAAAAGAAGCAAAAAAGCAGTTGGTTATAGGGTGCACCTATATGACATATAAGGGTGCACCTATATGACTATCAGCTGATTTCTCAACAGAAACTTTGCAGGCCAGATGGTGTGGCAAGAAATATTCAAAGTGATGAATAGCAAGGACCTACAACCAAGATTAGTCTACCCAGCAAAGCGATCATCTAGAATTAACAATCAGATAAAGAGCTTCACAGACAAGAAAAAGCTAGAGGAGTTCATCGCACCAAACCAGTATTACATGAAATGTGTTGTTGTTTTTTTTGTTATTTTAAAAATATATATATTTTATTGATTCTTTACAGAGAGGAAGGGAGAGGGATAGAGAGTTAGAAACATCAATGAGAGAATCATAGATCAGCTGCCTCCTGCATACCCAACAGGGATGTGCCCACAACCAATGTACATGCCCTTGATTGGAATTGAACCTGGGACCCCTCAGTCAGCTCTATCCACTGAGCCAAACCAGTTTTGGCAAAATGTTGAAGGTAATTCTTTAAGGAGAGGAAGAAGAAGAAAAGATAAAGAATATGAAAAATAAAATGGCAAAAAATACATATCTATCAATAATTTAATCTAAATATAAAAATGAACAAGAAATCGAATGAACAAGATAAATTGATGAATAAAACTGAGGCATGGAAATATGGAACAGACTGATCAGTCTTAGAGGGAAATGGTTGTGGTGAGTGGGAATAGATTAACCAAAGATATACATATATGTTTTACTGATGGACACAACAATAAGGTGGTGAAGGCTTGGGGCAGGGCAGGAACTGGATGGAGTGGGGCAACGGGGAGAATGATGGGGGACACCTATAATACTCTCAACAATAAATATTTAAAAAATCAAAAAATCAAGTGTATTAAAAACATACATTATAAAGTAAATACATAAACTTAAATTATTCAATCCCCATAAGACACAACCATAGAAATAGTAAAACAAACCTTTGTTTTGGCTCCCGTATGATCAATTTCCTCTTCTGGGGTGTGCTCAGCATGACATTGTTGATGACCTTCTTCTTGGTCAACCTGCATTTTTTCCTGAAAAGAAAATACGTATTATTTGTAGTGTCTATTTTTCTTTAATAAACAGCATATTAGAGTTCAAGTCTGTTTTTGAACTATATAAACAGTAAAATAGAAGCTTGTTTTCAATCATGAAAATAACTACAAATAACAGGTAATTAAAATGAAAAGATCTATTTGATGCTGTATATAAATCTTGTGTGATTCACCTGTGGCAAAAACACATACATAATAAATGGAAAAATTTCAAATCAAATTCACAAAAGGAAGCTTACAAACAAGAACAACAAAAAAACCCTATTAAATTTCACATGAAAAATGTCAATAAAAAATTTAATGTGGGCCAAAACCGGTTTGGCTCAGTGGATAGAGTGTCGGCCTATGGACTGAAAGGTCCTGGGTTCGATTCCGGTTGCGGGCACATCCCCAATAGGGGGTGTGCAAGAGGCAGCTGATCGATGATTCTCTCTCATCGATGTTTCTGACTCTCTATCCCTCTCTCTTCCTCTCTGTGAAAAATCAATAAAATATATTTTAAAAAATTTAATGTGGGATAATGAAGTGAAAAAGATACAAAATTTATGTACTTCATAAATTCAATAATATTTTGAAATGTAGTAAAATACTCAAAGAAATACAGTAAAATTGTCAAAGTGGATGTCTCTGAATTATTATAACATAAACTTAAAAAAATTTAATATCTAAAAGACAAACTTTTAGCCAGTTAAGGTTGATAAAATGGACTTTCTATTTGGCAAATAATACTAAGTATTACATTTTTCTGATCTTTAAAATCTTATTCTTGACCGTCCTTCCAAAAAGAAGAAAGCTTAGAATTCAGAAATCAGTATAATTTAGGTCTTCTAATATATCTGAAGTTAAGCACATTCAGGATAATCATAAGGCTATCTTTAATTAAAAAAATAAGTTTATTTGTGCCAATGAGAAAAATAAGTTGTAATTGTTCTTTGTCAATAAAAGGACAATTATTTCTGTTATTTCAACTCCCCCTGCACCTTCTAACTGTACATTTTCTCCAAGCCTGTGATTGAGAATATGTGAAAAAAGTGACACTGGTGCTCTGGCTGGTTAGAGCATGCAAGAGGCAACCAATTAATGTGTTTCTCTGACACAGATTTCTCTCTCTCTCTCTCTCTCTCTCTCTCTCTCTCTCTCCCTCCCTCCAACCACTCTCTCTAAAAATAAATGGAAAAAATATCCTCAGGTGAGGATTAAAAATAACAAAAAGTAACAGTGGTAAGTTGATGTAATGTAGGAAGACACAATTACATTATTTACTTCATTTCTTGTAATACTAAAAAAAGATGCTGCCAATTAAAAGACCAAACTGCTTTATCACTTGGCATTTTTGTTTTACACCTATTCAAAGAGCCCTTCTAGTGTGTATATTTTTATACATCTAAAGGCAAATTAACCAAATAAATTGGTTAAGGTAGTTCTAAAACTTGTTCACATTCAGAAGCCAATGCTTCTGAAAATCATTCAATTAATTTATTAATATATGTATTTTTCTACATAATGTCCTTTGTGCCATCGAGACCATTAGCAAGTGACTTATCATTTGTTTAAAAAATTGCTCCAGTATAGGTCTCTAGTATCTCTATACAGTAGGTAATTGGGTTACGTCGAAGATCCGTTCCTGAGGCATGACCTTACGTGATTTTCACAAGTTGGAACCCACCTACATAAGCATCTATGTCACTCACATGGAGCACATACACAGCAGTAATGAAGTGAAACAGAAAGATTGCAATTCCTGACTTTTACTTGTGTTAAATAAATAATAAAAAACTTAAAACACATATGTACATACATCGAAATGACAGAATTTAAAATAACTAAATAAACTAGAGGCCTGGTGCATAACATTTGTGCACTGGGGGTGTGAAGGGCCCTCAACCCAGCCTGCACCCTCTCACAGTCCAGGACCCCTTGTCCTTACTGCCCACCTACAGCGGAGGCAGGAGAAGCTGCTGCAACCACTGCTGAGCTTGCCAGCCATGAGCCAGCTTCTGGCTGTGTAGTGGTCCCCCCGTGGGAGCACACTGACCACCAGGGGGCAGCTCCTTCATTGAGCATCTCCCTCCTGGTTGTCAGTATGTGTCATAGCAACTGGGCATTCCACTGTTCAGTTGATTTGCATATTAGGGTTTTATCATATAGGATGGGAGATGGCAATGTAACCACGAAATGACATACATCGAGTCCGATGTAACCCGAGGACTGCCTATATATAAAAGCCTAAGCGACTGTTACCACCAAACAACTGGAGCGACCGGTTGACCAGTTGCTATGATGTGCATAGACCACCAGGGGCAGACACTCAATGCAGGAGCTACCCCCTAGTGGTCAGTGTGCTCCCACAGCCAACCTCCCATGGGTCCTCCTCCCCCCACACCTGCCAACCTCCCGTGGCCCCTCCCCCCTGCTGGCCGGTCCCCCCAATAGGCCCCAATTGGGGGGCCGGCTGGCCAGTCTCCTGTGGCCCCTCCGCCCCTGGTCAGCCAATTTCCCTCGTCCCCTCCCCTGTGCCATTGGCCCCATTGGCCCCAATCAAGGGGCTGGCTGGCCAACCTCCCATGGTCACTCCCCCTCGCATTGCAGGGCCAGGATGAGCAGGAGCAGCAGGTAGTGTTGGACTCCCAGTTTTGGCCCAATTCCTGCAGGCTATGCTGAGAGACCCCCACCCGTGCATGAATTCATGCACCAGGCCTCGAGTACTATCTATTTAATTAGAGGAATTTGAAACAAAATTTTTACATACCACATCATCTTTGCTTTCATCCTTAAATGAAGTTTCTGTCTCCATAGGACCATCGATGTGATCCCCTTCTATATTTAGCTTCTCAATTACTGATGCACTAGCCACACTGAAGATTCCATGGATGTTAATGCGAACTTTAACCTTCACTTTAGAACTATCACCATCAGACTGTGGAAAAACATTCTGAATAGTGAAGCTCCCTTAAAGAAAAAAGAGCTTTGATCAATACAGGGGCCTCAGATTAACTCATTCAATTCAGTAATTTGACTATCATCTTTCCAATGATGGCAAATAATTGTGAAATTATTACCAAATCCAGATTAATTACTGCAGGACAGGTATTTTCCCCAGATCATTTTCATACCTTAATAAATTTGGTATTAAGACTTAGAAAGAGTAAGCAACCTGTCCAAAATCAACAATGCTAGATAAAAAGGAGAGATGGGATTTTAACCAACGACAATCTGACTCAAGGCAATATAACTTTTAAGTTGTTTTTAATGCTCTAAAACCAAAATAAAATTCAAATTTCTGACCAAATATAAAATGACCCTTTTGCTACAAGTTATGCAAATTATAATCATCTCGATAATTCATAAATAAAATTACTTAAACCTTCCCTGGATTTTTCCTATAGCAAAATTGCTATTATTCAGTCACTAATGTCTACAGAGGTCATATTAATTTTTCAAGTACAGTTACAAAGATTATCTTTGTAGATAACCAGAGAAATTTGAATATGGACTGTATAGTAAACAGTATTATTCCAAAAATAAATTTCTTGGATATGATGTCTTAATGTGAGAGAATGTTCTTCTTAAGAGACCTGTGGCATATAATTAGTGGTGAGTTGTTGTGATATCTATGCCTTACTTTCAAACAGTTTGTTAAAAAGTGTATGTATCTGTGAGGTTAGCAACTGGATCTAGGTGAATACATGGTGTTCACTCAACAGGTGGTTGCCAGCCAGTGGGATCCGGGGACCACTGGTGGTCCGTGAAGTCTGAAAGGTTGGCGACTGCTGCACTAAACTATTCCTTCAATTTCTTATAGCTTTGCAATTTTTCAAAATTAAAATGGTAGAGGGATAAAACACAAATGACAAAAGATTCACCATTAAGTCATTAAATCATTTTGATATATAGAGATATTTATAGATCATGCAATTATTTTGAATTATTTATAACTTAAGGCAAATGTAAAAATAAATATGAAAGTACATTAAGGAATAAATTATGTAAGTAAAAAAAAAAATCTACCAATGCTGCCCTGGCCAGGTGGCTCAATAGGTTGGAGCATCGTCCTGTGCACTAAAAGGATGCGGGTCGATTTGCAGTCAGGGCGTATACCTAGGTTATAGGTTCAGTCCTTGGTGAGGAGGCAACTGATCAATGTTTCTTTCTCATATCAATGTTTCTTTCTCCCTTTCCCTTCCCCTCTCTCAAGAATCAATAAAAACATATCCTTGGGTGAGGATTAAAAAAAAAAAAAAGAAATCTAATGTTTTATTTATTTTTTTAATCTCAAATAATGATATCCATAGTAGAGAAAGAATACTAGGCAGAAAAAATGAGTAGTAAACAATATGGTTGCCCTGCTTTGTGGGTTGAATTATGCTCCCCTCCCTGCCCTTCATATATTGAAGTCCTACTTTCCAATACTTCAGAAGGAGACCTGATTTAAAGATAAGGTCTTGCCAAAACCGGTTTGGCTCAGTGGACAGAGCGTCGTACTATGGACTGAAAGGTCCCAGGTTTAATTCCGGTCAAGGGCATGTACCTTGGTTTCGGGCACATGGCAGCTGATCGATGATTCTCTCTCATCAATGTTTCTAACTCTCTATCCCTCTCTCTTCCTCTCTGTAAAAAAAACCAATAAAATATAAAAAAATAAAAATAAAGATAAGGTCTTTTCACAGGTTAATCAAGTTAAAATGAGGTTATCAGACTGGGCGCTAATCCAATGTCTGGTATGTTTATTTGGAGACAGGTATACAGACAGAATGTCATGTGAACATGATCACCTATAAGTCAAGGGAAGAAGTCTAGAATGGATGGATCCTCCTTCCAAATCAGCTCCTTGATTTCAGACTTTTAGCATCCAGAACTGTGAGACAAAATTCTATTGTTTAAGCCACCCAGTTTGTGACAAAATTCTATTGTTTAAGCCACCCAGTTTGTGGTACTCTGTTAAAAAACCCTAGCAAATGAATACCAC
This sequence comes from Pipistrellus hanaki, assembly GCF_964339955.1. NCBI lineage: Eukaryota > Metazoa > Chordata > Mammalia > Chiroptera > Vespertilionidae > Pipistrellus > Pipistrellus hanaki. Next base: position 38,337,330 of record NC_140507.1, on the reverse strand, counting down.
CTTCAGTATTTAATATCTCCTGATTTAAATATTGTACTTGAAATATTTATAACGTCCCCTTTCTAGTCTGTCATTAAAAGCAATACATAAAGAATTTTAAAACTTAAGAATGATTCTTTCTCTCTTTTTTTGTTGTTAATCCTCACCTGAGGATATTTTTTCCATTGATTTTAAAGGAGTGGAAGGGATGGGAGAAGGAGAGAGAGAGAGAGAGAGACAGACAGACAGACAGACACATGGATGTCAAAATAAATTTAAAAAATTCAAACTTTGCTGTTATTTCAGAAACCAACTCTGAGCGCTAACAAAGTACATGTTTAGATAAAGGTATGGAAATCTTTCTTTTAAAATCCAGTGCTGGCTTAGCTTAACTATCAACTTATTTGTTCCCTTAATTCAAACATTAATATATTATTTACAAAAATAAAAAATTCATGAACACTTTCTCTTACCAATTCTTGGATCAGGATAAGGCACTTCATGTAAATTAGTATAAAATGCTTCTAGCTCAAATGGTTCCTTCTTGTGGAAAGTAATGACCTTTGAGAATGGAGCAGGATGGTTCTTACAGAATACTTCACATTCCCTAACATGGAGTGAGAAAACATGCAGTTTAAAACAAATAGAAGGTTGCCTATGAAAATAATTAGAGAATTCACCTTATTTTTAATTCATAAATAGCAATTATAAAGGCCTCTTTCCATGCACAAAGTATAGAAAAATAAATTGTTTGTATTATTAACCTCGATTTGATTGGCTTATGGCTCAAAGATTTTAGAATGTCTGTCATCATACTAGTGCCACTAAAATTAAAAAAAAGTTCCCCTGAGAATAGGTATATGTTAAGGCTAATATAGAAAGATTATCTTTTTGTTGTTGTCTTTTACTTACATCTGAGGACCAAATCCTACCCATTAGTTTCCAAAATACTTACCAAGTGGAACTTTTTTTATTCTAGCTTCTTTAAAAAGGAGCTTTTATTTGAAAAAAATTTCAAACTTACAGAATTGTGCAAGAATAAACACCTATATATATATTTTTTTAACCTAGATTTATTACTATTAACATTTTAACCCCATTTGTTTCATAATTTGAGTATATACACACTGTCAATGTATGTGTATATTTTTTTCTGAAACAATAGAGGCTATTATATACATTTATAGCCATTTACCTTAAGTGCTTCAATGTGTATTTCCTAATAGGGATATTCTCTAATATAACAACAGTACAACTGTCAACTTTATAAAGTTACATCAATACTTTAATATGTAATTCATATTTCAATTTTTAAAATTTATGTAATAATGCCATTTGTAGTATTTTCTTATCTCCAGTACAGGCAATTTAAAAACCTACAAAGCAATTCCTATTCATTAAGTAGTGTAACAGTTTTATAACTGTTGTTTACAGTGTTCCAGAAACATATTCTTTCTTTAAAAAAATATGTATTTTTATTGATTTCAAAGAGGAAGAGGGAGAGATAGAAACATCAATGATGGGAGAGAGTCATTGACTGGCTGCCTCCTGCATGACCCCACTGGGGATTGAGCCCACAATTCGGGCAAATGACCCTGACCAGAATCAAACCCAGGACCCTTCAGTCCACAGGCCGATGCTCCATTCACTGAGCCAAAAGGCATAGGGCCAGAAACACATTCTTCAATACATAGTATCATCCTATGAAGTAGGCAAGGTTTAAAATTTTTATATTCATGGACCATTTCCCTATCCTAGTATTCAAGAACCCACTACCTTATATTTTCTTATTGTAGTTACTAAGATATATTTCCTTTAAAATTTAACTTTGCATATATTTTCTTTCTTTTAAATCTTCATTGTTGAGAGTATTACAGATATACTCCTTTATTTCTCCATTGCCCTCCTCCACATGGTTCCAGCCCAGAGCCAAGTCTTCAACACCCTATTGTCTGTGTCCATAGGTTCAACACACACACACACGGTTAAGCAACCATCCAACCGTCTGACCAGCCGGTAGGTATGATACACATTGACCACCATGGGGCAGACACTCAATGCTGGAGCTGCCAAGCTGCGGTGACTTGGCAGCGACAGTTCTTGGGTGACGCACCCCAAAACCATAGAGGAACAATCCTGATTCCTTGCAGGGTGCTCAATTCCACCTTCGACAATTAGTTATGTGGTTGCTGGGGCTCTGTTGGCCCTGAATCTGGTTTACTGCACACTTGCATCTGCATTCCACACCCTGTATGACAGCAACTTTGCAGAGTGCCCTCTCGCACTCCAGGACCCCTCAGGGGATGTCGGAGAGTCCATTTCAGCCCGATTCCCGCAGGCCAGGCTGAGACACCCCACCTGCTGACTCTCTTCAAGCCATGGAGCCGCCCCAGGTGCAGCCAGCCAGGGAGGAACTGCAGGAGATTGGCTCCAGGGCATGTCCGGCCCATCTGGTCCAGTCCCACCCTGCCGGCCATCTCCTAATTAATGTCCTTTCAATGTACTGTACATGAATCTGTGCACCAAGTCACTAGTATGCATATAAGTACTTTGGTTAATCTCTTCCTGCCCCTCCTCTTTCCCTCTGAGATTTGTCAATCTGCTCTATGTTTCCATGACTCTGGTTCTATTTTATTCATCAATTTATTCTGTTTATTAGACTCTTCGTTTATTTATTTTGATTTTTAGATTCAATTGCTGACATATTTATTGCTATTTTATATTGTTCATATTTATTATCTTTCTTCTTACTAACTTGTTTTCCCTTACTGTTTTTAAGATTATCTCTTTGTCTTGATCCTTGGGTATTTTAACAATAATGTGTCTTGGTGTGGGCCTCCTTGGGTTCCTTTGGGGGCTTCTGTGCTTCCTGGACTGTAAGTCAATTACTTTCATGAGGTAGGGGAAGTTTTCTGTCATTATTTCTTCAAATAGGTTTTCAATATCTTGCTCTCTCTCTTCTCTTTCTGGCCCCCCAATAATTCGAATGTTGGTACATTTGAAATTGTCCCAGAGGCTCTTTATACTATCTTATTTTTAGATTATTTTTTTCTTTTCGCTCATCTGATAGGGTGTTTTTTGCTTCACAACCAAAAGGTTGCTGGTTTGATTCCTGTTCACATACCTGGAGTTTCAGGCTCTATTACCAGTACATGGTGTACCAAAGGCAGCTGATCTATGGTTCGTTTTCTCATCAATGTTTGTTTCTTTCTCTCTCTCACTCTCTCTTCCAACTCCCTCTCTCTTCAATAAAAAACACAAACATATTAAAAAGTAACTTACCCAGACCCAGTTCCATCTTCAAAAGAGGTCTTCCATCGTAATGTGATTGAGTAGGGAACAATGTCCGTTATGGAAAACTCACGCACCTTAAATGCTGGTGAGAGAATCGCACACTGCCAATAAAATGTACATCATATTTAAATCAACAAACACAAAGCACACACTAGATCACCCTTGATTAAACTGCTTAATAAAGTCCTTGCAATAAAATTGTTACATTTTAAAATTACTGTTTAATGGTAAAACTAGTTAACAGTTAAAAGTGTTGCCCAGCTGGTGTGATTCAGTGGCTAAGTGTTTGAATCAGGAGATCACAATTTGATTTCCAATCATGGAACCTTCTGGGTTGCAGGCCCAATCCAGTAGGGCATGCAGGAGGCAACTGTTCCATGATTTTCTCCCTCTCTCTTCCTCTCTGAAATCAATAAAATATATTTTTTTAATGAAAGTGTCAGAGTACTTTTTCTGTGACCTTAACAAATTAATACAAAAATATTTTAAAACCCCCAAAAAGAATTTTTAATGGGAATAATTATATGGATTCATAAAATAAAAGTTATAGACATACTGTTTTATGATAGTGTAAAATTATAAGTAGCTTGGCTAGTGTGGCTCAGTTGTTGAGTATCAACCTCTGAACCAGGAGGTCAAGGTTCAATTCTGGTCAGGACACATACCCAGGTTGCAGGCTTGATTTCTGGTAAAGGGCCTGCAAGAGGCAACCAATCAATGATTCTCTCTCATCATTGATGTTTCTATTTCTCTCTCCATCTCCCTTCTTTTCTGAAATCAATAAAAATATACTTAACAGAAATAAAAAATAGGAAAGACATAAGACTTACTTTTCAGGAATAATTTCAATTTACTTTTAGCCTATTGACAAGTGGTTAGACTAGATAATATTTAAACTCCTTTTAGGTCTATCACCATATTTCTGGAAAAATACACATTCCAAAATACAACTAATATTAATCATACCTGTAATGCACATCCTCTTGCAACAGCTTCATCAGCATTTAATGTGGTACTTATGTCTTTAAGGAAGAATTTCGTGATATGTTCCTTTACTGCAGGAATTCGAGTTGCTCCTCCTACAATTTCTATACTACTTATGTCTTCACGCTGTAAGTCTGGAAAGCAAAATTTTTTAATTGAGAAAAATAAGGTAATCTTTGTAACAATGTAGAAAGCAGACCTTGGAAAGTACTTTATTAAAAAGTGAATATTTCATTTGCTCAAAACAAGAAAAAAAGGAAAGAAGATGGGCAATTAAAAGGTGAAATTTAATAAGTACTACCTATGTGTCAGGCATTGCACTTGGTGACAGAGTGATAATAAGAACAAGTACCTCATGGACTTTATTTATTTACTTATTTTTAATATGTTTTTACTCATTTCAGAGAAATATCAATGACTGAGTGGCTGCCTCTTTCATACCCCCTACTGGGGATTGAGTCCACAACCTGGCACGTGCCCTTAACCGGAATCGAACCTGGGACCTTTCAGTTCGAGGGCCGATGCTCTATCCACTGAGCCAGGTCTCATGGGCTTTAAAGGGAATCTCCAGAGTCTTTCAATGTTTTATCTTTCACCTCCAGAATCCACACAAAAGCAATTTTTTTAAAGGGCAAAATATACTTCTTTCCTTGGGAACAGTTTTTAATTAGAATTTTTTCCCACAGAAGATACTTTTAATTATTACCAAAAACTTTAACAACAGGCAAGCATATTTCCATTTCTACTTTTTTAAAAATTTAATTCTCACCTGAGGATATTCTTCTACTGATGTTTAGTGAAAGTGGAAGGAAGGGAGCAAAGGTAGAGAGAAAGGGAAACATTGATGTGAGAGACACATGGCTTACTTGCCTCCTGCATGTGCCCCGACTAAAACTGGGGAGACCAGAACCAAGGATTTCGAGTTTGCAACTGAGTTACGTGTCCTTGTTTGGAATCAGACCCTTCAATCTACAGGCCATTGATCTAATCACTGAGAAAAACCAGCTAGGGTCCCATTTCTACTTTACCTTCATGTTAGAAGTCTTCTAAACACCTTAGTTTTACTAGCATTAGTTGTATGATATAAATAATAAAATGAACCAGGATAAGTTCTCAAAAACCCAGATTTCTACTATCTTATTTTTATCAATAAAGAGTCATAGTTGGTCCGAAGGTTTTGGGTTATTGTTAAGCTGATTAACAAAGTCATAATCTCCTCCTCTGAAATGAGGAATACAAATATTCAAAAAAAGAATGAAGGTTTATAGTTTTACCATTTCCAACACCAGATATTTTCAACTGTTTTCCTCTCATAGCATATATAAACCAATTACTAAAATTCTGTGGCACACCAAAATTATATTTTTTGCCTATCTCACACACAAAAAAATAGGTAAAATTTTGATTCATTCACAGTGGATAGTTATTATTGTGCTGGCTGTTGTCATTTTTTTATTTGATAATCTAAGGGAAATAAGTGTCATTGTCCCTGATTAAATAGACAGGTATTATATGTTTGAAAAATTCTTGCAGCATACTGACTGAAAATAGCTGTCCTATACCATTCAAATGAATAATACCATGCTACAGTTTCCATGGTTAGTCCAATAATCTCCACTTACTAGCTTGTTCCAGTACTGCTTTTAATGGTGGTTCAACTCTGGCAAGGAGGGAAACACATAATTGTTCAAATTGAGCCCTGTGGAAAAATGAAATAAAATTCACTATTTGAAACCTAAAAATCAAGCATATCTTCAAAAATAACAGAATCTCAACATTATAAAATAAGCAAACACTTTCCCAACTGAAAACATACATGGTACCTGTTCATTTTACTAGAAACATCAAGATCATTCATGAAACACTCGATGTTCAGTGGAAGATCTGACGCATTTGCACTCATTAGCTTCTTTAATTTTTCACATTCCTGATATAAACGCAACAAGGCTCGAGCATTTTCTTTCACATTTATCTTATATTTGGTCTTGAACTCATCACAGAAGTAGTCTACTAAAGCCTCATCAAAGTTCCTGCCACCCAAATATGGATCAAAGGTAGTAGCCAATACCTGTTTAATTGAAAAACCAGAATGGAATTTTAAGAAATATATTTTCAAACAAACAAACAAAAATACCCTTTTAAAATTAAAATAAAATCAAACCCAAAAAACTTGTCAAAACCCACTGGGGTACCAAATTTGAAGTCCTCATATCAATTATATTTAGCCAGAATATGTACTCACTCTGAATTATCTGCTTTAGGTTACATATCAACATATCATAATTTAAGAATACCGTAACTCTAGCCTGGCCAGTATGGCTCAATGGATGAGCAATGACCTATGAACCAGGAGGTCATGGTTTGATTCCTGGTCAGGGCACATGCTTGGGTTGTGGGCTAAAATCGCAGTATAGGATGTGCAGGAGGCAGTCGATCAATGATTCTCTCTCATCATTAATGTTTTTCTCTCTTTCTCCCTCTCCCTTCCTCTCTGAAATCCATAAAAATATTTTTAATAACTAATTCTGAAATAAATGAGTTACAACAACTAAAACTTTACCATTACACAGCTTTTTATTCTATAACAGCACTGAATAGGTAGGCCAAAAACTAAGTTTAACAGAACAAAGAAATAGTCATAAATACATAACCAAAAATAAAGTAGCTAAGCAAAGCTGATCCAAAGATTAAACCCTAAAATAATATAATTGGTCAATGTATAGTTCAGGGAGTAGAACTTAAATTATTAAGAAACAAAAACAAAAAACAAGTCTATTTTTATAAAAATACAGAAAAACAAAAGAATACATGAGGAAAAAAAAAAGAACACCGAAAAGTATGAAGAAGAATGACAAGAGCCAAAATCAGTTTGGCTCAGTGGATAGAGCGTCGGCCTGTGGACTGAGAGGTCCCGGGTTCGATTCCAGTCAAGGGCATGTACCTTGGTTGCAGCACATCCCCAGTAGGGTGTGTGCAAGAGGCAGCTGATCGATGATTCTCTCTCATCGATGTTTCTAACTCTCTATCCCTCTCTCCTCCTCTCTGTAAAAAAATCAATAAAATATATATGTTTTAAAAAGACACAACTTAAAAAAAATGACAAGAATTTGACATGGTAAACATGCTGACCAATAAGCTCCAGCTAGCAATCAGGTGGAACAAGAATAGACAAGTCACAGAACTTCAACTCTAAAGCTCTTGGAAGTCATAGGACCAAGATATGTAGTCTCTCTCCCCATTGTAGAGGGCAGAAATGCCTACTTACAAAGTAACTACTAAAACATGGAGTCCCACTGCTTGTATTTGTCGGCAGCTTTTTTCTCCCACAAGGATGGGTGGTAGATTAGTGGTAAACATGATAGTACGAAGTGGGCATAATCTGACTGGTATGTTCTCCCACAGACTAACATGGGGAATCCATGCACAAACTTCTTACATGGTCCAGTAACATGCAAAGTTGTATTACGGTAGTATGTGACTTGTACAAATGTACATCCTTTTGGAGAGAATAGATTTTATCAAATGTTCAAAGAGTTCTATGATCACTACTCTAAGTATTTACTAAAAAGAAAAGAAATTTTTTAAAAAAATATATTTTATTGATTTTTCACAGAGAGGAAGAGAGAGATAGAGTCAGAAACATCGATGAGAGAGAATCATCGATCAGCTGCCTCTTGCACACCCCCTACTAGGGATGTGCCCGCAACCAAGGTACATGCCCCTGCCCAGAATCGAACCCGGGACCTTTCAGTCCCCAGGCCGACGCTCTACCACTGAGCCAAACTGGTCCTGGCAGAAAAGAAATTTTTAATTTACTTTTCCTTAAGTAAAAATTCAAGATTAACTACCAAGAATAAAACCTCCATTCTTGGTAGTTAATCTTGAATTTTTAGTGTAAGTCATCTCCATCTAATTTTCTGATTACAAGGAGGTGTTAGAGTCATATAAACTACTCGTGGCCCCATGCACAAATTCATGCACATTGAAAGGAAATTAATTAGAAGAAATATCGCTATTTGCCCTTTCTCTATGATAGAAGTGTCAACCAAATTCATAAATGACAATGACAGATCAAAACACGCATGTGTATGGTGACAGTGAGAGCTTTATATATCTACTAGAGGCCTGGTGCACAAAATTTGTGCATGGGGTCAGGAAGGTGGAGCGTTGTCCTTCAGCCCAGCCTGTACCCTTTCCAATCTGGGATCCCTCTCACAATTCAGGACTGCTGGCTTCCAACTGATCCCCTGCCTGCCTTCCTGCTTGCTCCTAACCGCTTCTGCCTGCCAGCCTGATCACCCCCTAACAACTCCCATGCCAGCCTGATTGATGTCTGACTGCTCCCCTGCTAGCCCGTTTACCCCCAACTTCCCTCCTTTGCCGGCCTGGTCACCCCTAACTGCCCTTCCCCTGCAGGGTTCATTGCCTTTAACTGCCCTCCCTTGCAGGCCTGGTGCCTCCCAACTGCCCTCCCCTACTTGCCTGATCACCCACAACTGCCCTCCCTTGCAGGCCTGGTCCCTCACAACTACCCTCTTCTGTTGGCCAACTTGTGTCCACATAGGAGCCAGATCTTTGACTACATGGGGGCAGCCATATTGTGTGTTGGAGTGATGGTCAATCTGCATATTACTCTTTTATTAGATAGAATAGAGGCCTGGTGCATGGGTGGGGGCCAGCTGGTTTGCTCTGAAGGGTATCCCGGGTCAGGGTGGGGGCTCCCTTGGGGCGTAGGGCAGCCTAAGTGAGGGGACTGTGGTCGTTTGAAGGCCAGCCATGCCCCCCAGTGACCCAAGCGGATGCCAGCCATGCCCCCCAGTGACCCAAGCGGAGGCCCTGGTATATGGGATACATTTACTTTCTACAATTGAAACTTTGTAGCCTGGAGCGGAGCCAAGCCTCCTGCTTGCTCAGGGGCAGCAGCCATTTCTGTTTGGATTTGTATACCTGCTATAATTGAAACTTTGTAGCCTTGAGTGGAGGCTTAGGCTGGCAAGGGCAGGTGGAAAGCTTGGCTTCCTTCATTTTCCTCCGTTGCTGGGGAAACGGCTCCCTCCTGCTCTCTGTGGCTGTAGCTATCTTGGTTGGGTTTATTTGCATACTCGCTCTGATTGGCTGGTGGGCATGACTTGTGGAGCAGAGTGGTTAATTTGCATATTACTCTTTTATTAGGTAGGATACTAATAAAAGCCTAGGTGGCCATCATGCCATCAAAAGATGGCCGCCTCACAATCCATCACCAGATGGCTGCCATAAGATGATTGGCAGAGAAGGGCAGTTGTGGAAGATCAGGCCAGCAGAGGAGGGCAGTTGGGGGCAAACAGGAAAACAGGGGAAGGCAGTTGGGGGGCGACCAAACTGGCAGGTGAGGACTAGACCTGCAGGGAAGGGCAGTTGGGGGCTATTGGGTCGGCAGGGGAGGGCAGTTGGGGGTGATTGGGTCGGCAGGGGAGCAGTTAGATGTCAATCAGGCTGGCAGCAGAGTGGTTAGGGGGCGATCAGGCTGGCAGGAAGAGGCAGTTAGGAGCCAGATTGGAAGAGGGATTTCCAACTGCTGGTGTGGACCAAATCCATAGGGTCCCAGAATGGAGAGGGTGTAGGCTGGGCTGAGGAACTCCCCCATCCCCTGTGCATGCATTTTGTTTACAGGGCTTCTAGTATATTGATAAACTTGCTTAATTAGACCTGCTTTCTGATTTAGCTAAACTTTTCCAGCCCAGTGAAGCACCCCAACTTCTCTTTCAGGTAACTGTCAGAAGCAACACAGCAGTAAATATCAACACGAAGCAAATTATTGTAGACCACACAGGGAGAACAAAGGATAAAATATTTAAGTATATCAGTGTTTGACTATATTCTGTGCAGTGAGAAAACCTGAAGTCATTTTCAATTCAACCATTTCTTACTTCTTTTCAGTCAGGTCAAGTTTCTAAACTTTCTAAATCTGTTTTCTGGCTAATGAAAAGAAAAAAGGATTTGACTTAGTCTCCTGTCTACCTACTCCAGGACTTCTGTGAGGATCAAATGAGATGAGGCACAGGAAAATGCTTCACAGACATTTGGTTAAAGTGTGAAATGTTTGCACCTGGCTATAAAGCAAGTTGTGTTCCTGGGCTGAAAAAACTGCAAGAAGGCTAATCATAACTTGGGAGAGGAAGCCAGAAGTTGCTACATGATGTCATTATCTGGCGCCCACAGCCACCATTTCCAGGCTGGGCTGGGCTGGGCTGGGCTGTGAACCACATTTTGCACTATGGGGTCTCGGCACCAGCGTTGGCTGCGATTTGGTGGGCTGTCACTTGGGATGGTGGTGGGGCCTGTGTTCCACTTGGGAGAAGCCGAGTGTTGTTTTGTGGGCGCCAGCTCTGTGGTGCCATTTCTCTGTAAATGGCCAGTGCGCATCACAGCAGCTCCTCTGTTGAGCATGTGTCCCCTGGTGGTCAGTGCGTATCATAGCGACCGGTTGGACAGTTAGACACTTAGCATGTTAGCTTTATATATATATGTAAGACAAAAGGCTCTAAAAGATGTTGGATAACCCAAAGCATTTCATCTTCTAGTCAATTCTATACATGTCCATAATGGAGAGAATGTGTAAGTCTGGATAAGATAACCAATGTAAAAATAAATATAAAACCAAATATAGATTATAAGAAAATAAGCACATGCAAATAAATAATGCCACATTGTAGAAAATTTTTATTAGGATTCCTGGATACAAAGGTTTCCAAAAACAATGGAATCATTTTTTAAAATGTTTCCTTATGTATATTTATAGATAAATATGTAAAATTATTTGATAGCTAATGTAATACCTCAACAATAATACAAATAGCTAATGAATATTATAGTATCTACAATGTGGCATTCCACGCACTTTGTATAAGTCAACTCCTTTTGTCCTCAGAATGGTAACCCCAGGTGAGAAACCTAGGGTTTAGAGAGGTTACGTACCTTGCTCAAGTTCACAGTTTTCATAGATTTTTAAATCCAGACATAAAGGTTCTCTATATGGTCTTAAATGCTCTGAACCATTAAAGCTAAATATTGCAAATCACTTATTTACTTACTTTAAGTTTTCCTTTGTTAAAAGCACAAAGTGAGACTTGGTAGGCAGAATGTCCCATATCAATAAATACTACATTTCTTGGTTTCTCATCTAACAGGGGAAGATCCTGTTTATAAATTCCATATGCTAGTGCAACTGTGTAAGAACAAAGAATTAGGTTACTTTCAGTATAGCAGTCAGATGGAAACAGATAAATCACTTTGATACTACACACTTTAATACACAGTAGGGTAATACAAATTAAGTTCAAATTAACTTCATAATTTGCTTAATTAATATTTTAAATTTTATTTTTTTCTGTACTCATTTATAACTCTTGAAGATTAATGATTCTTATAGCCAATGTAAAACATGCCAAACTTTTATACTCCAAAATGAAAAGCTTACAAGAACCAGTACATAAGTTTTTAAAAATTAACAGTATTTTTTTATGTAATTTCAAACAGCGAAGTGCTCACCTGCAGTAGTTTCATTCATCAATCTTAAACAATTTAAACCTGCAACCTGGGCTGCGGCCATCACAGATCTTCTCTCAGCATCAGTGAAAAAGCTGGGAATCTGATATTTAAAAACAACAAGTATATAAAATTTATGTAGTATGTTTTACTTTAACATTTCATTAGCTGAAAAATGTAAATTACACTAAAACTTGTGTACAGCTTAAGGCAAAGAATGGTGTTCTAATGAAATAAATGAGAAAACATGCCAAAACCCGTTTGGATCAGTGGATAGAGCGTAGGCCTGTGGACTAAAAGGTCCCAGGTTCAATTCCGCTCAAGGGCATGTACCTTGGTTGTGGGCACATCCCCACTAGGGGGTGTGCAAGAGGCAACTGATCAATGATTCTCTTTCATTGATGTTTCTAACTCTCTATCCCTCTCTCTTCCTCTCTGTAAAAAAATCAACAAAATATATTTAAAAAAAAAAAAAAGAAAGAAAGAAAGAAATGAGAAAACATACTCTTCCACTGCCCTCCATCCCCCAACCCACTGTGTAACCTGCTTCAGTGCCTGCAGGCTATGGTTCAAGGTCACAGTTTGTTCTGGCATGGGGCACTATGAGAGACCCAGGGGGACAGGCATTGTTTTTTTTTTGTTTTTAAAAAAATATATTTTATTGATTTTTTTACAGAGGGGAAGGAAGAGGGATAGAGAGTTAGAAACATCGATGAGAGAGAAACATCTATCAGCTGCTTCCTGCACACCCCCCACCAGGGATGTGCCCACAACCAATGTACATGCCCTCGACCGGAATTGACCTGGGACCCTTCAGTCCACAGACTGACGCTCTATCCACTGAGCCAAACCGGTTTCAGCTGTTGTTTTTTTTTGTTTTTGTTTTTGTTTTTAAGTTTGGCTATTTTATATCATAAAATGGTGACCTAAAGTACAAACAATTGTAAAGCAACAAATAATATGGAATAATACTGCAGGACTTCCAAAATATGTTAGTCTAAAATCCTTCTTATGTTAGTTTGGCCTATGAAAAAATATATTAGTTCATCTAATATACAACATGGGCTCTGTAGTTTATAATACGGTATCATGGAAATTGTGTAAGAAAGTAGGTCAGGTACTCTCATCACACACACACAAAAATAAATTAATAAAAGGTAACCATATGAGGAGGTGGATATGTTAATTTTAATTAGCTTGATAGCACTAATCATTTCACTATGATATGAAAGCATCACATTGTACAGCTTATAAAACCAACAAATTTTATCTTTAAAAAGGCACAAGGGAATATGTTTATTATAGTGATAATGATTTTATAGGTATATGCATATGTCAAAACTTTAGAAAGTATACATATTAAATATATCCAATTTATCATTAAAATTAAAACCTCTTCTTTCTGATACAGAATATTCACACTCTAAAAATCCCATGTGGGAGTTTTCAACCTTTGAGATACAATGTTCAAGTCCCTAGAGGTAGGAAAGTCAGTGCTCCCTGGAAAGATTCTTAGGGAGAAGTGGCATTTACAGAAGCCACTAATCACATACATTAGTTGTATTTTTTAAAAGATTCATTGATTATCATAAATGACTTTTGGAAACCTCTCTCCTAAATTTTACCAAATAAGGTACTTTCTTTTTAATCTATAAGTAAAAATGGAGCCCAAGCCAATTTGGCTCAGTGGATAGAGCGATTGGCCTGTGGACTGAAGGGTCCTGGGTTTGCTTCCATTCAATGGCATGTAACTCCATTACAAGCTTGATCCCTGGCCCTAGTCAGGGCTCATATGGGAGGCAACCAATCGATTTGTCTCTCTCACATCAACATTTTCCTCTCTGTGTTTTGCCCTCTCCCTTCCACTCTCTATAAAATAAAAATTAATGGAAGAATATCCTTCGGTGAGGATTAACAACAACAAAAAAGTAAAACTGGATTTAGTTTATTACTGGATAAGGGCAGAAGCAATAAAGAAAGGAAGAAAATCATTAAATATAACAATACAGGATGCTTCCCTTATTCACAGTTTTGCTTTCCAGGGTTTCAATTATCCATGGTCAACCAAGTTCTGACAATACTAAATGGAAAATACCAGAAATAAATAATTCATAAGTTTTAAATTGTATGCTCTTCTGAGTAGTGTGATGAAATCTAGTATTATCCTGCTCTGTCCTGCCTGGTGACTCATCACTTTGTCCCAAGTATCCATGCTGTATGCACTCTCTGCCCAGGGGCCTATGTAATAGCCTCCTCGGTTATCATATTGACTGTTGTGGTACCACAGTGCTTGTGTTCAAGTCACCCTTTTTTACTCATAATGGCCCCAAAGTGCAAGAGTAGTGATGCTGGTAATTCGAATATGCCAAAGAGAGACTGTAAAGTGCTTCCTTTCTTTAAGTGAAAAAGTATGTATGCATACAAAAAATCATAGTACAGATATAGGTTTGGTATTATGGTTTGAGGCATCCACTAGGTCTTGGAACTTAACCCCCATGGATAAGGAAGGACTATAGTACACTGGAAAATAGGATTCAAGAGTACTCATTACTGAAGTAAAACTTACTGATATCACACAGTCAGCTACTGGTTTCTTTAAAGCATTTTCTGAGGTCTCTTTAAGCTTAGCCAACAGCATTCCAGTAACTTGCTCAATAGCAAAAGGTCTCTCTTCTTCTAGGTACCGCACCTGAAACCAAAAGTTGAGAGATTTTTATTGAGTCATTTATTCATCCAATAAATATTCTTTAAAAATCTCCACTATACATGTTGGATATACAACATTGAAAAAGGCAAAGTCGTTGCTCAAGGAAGTTATATTCCAAAAAGACTGTTCTAGTGTCATAATCTGTTAGTTCTGAAGTTTCAATGCCTAACACATTGTTACAAACAAATTAGTTGCAAAAGTGTCTTTACCTGTTACATATCCTTACCTCCCACAAAAAGCAATTTCTATCATTCAACTTCCTAGCTAACAATAAAGAAGAAAAATAGGGTATTTGGTTTCTTTAATTCAAATATGTTTGTATTTCAGGAATATAAACTTACCTTAATTCCTGCACTTCCATTAGGCATTTTCTGAAGCTCATAGGGAATCCTGATCCTTTCAGTTTGCACAATAGGATCATCAAATGATCGTCCATGAAGCTTTTTGAAGCCATGAATTGTATTTCTTACATTTGTTACTATCTGTTGGCAGTAAACACTTTATCTGTTACTTAATAAATGCAACATAAAACACTATTCTAATACCTGAGAACCAATAAGTCTCTATCCTACACATCCAAGTGCAGAATTACACACATTCATTTTTCTGGTTTCCTACTAATAGTAAAATTATACAATGAGAACATAAGCATGTAAACTATTCCCCACCCCCACCCCCAATATTCCTCCTTTCCTTGGAAAGTTAGATATAAAATCACTGTCTTCAAAAAAGAAAGAATAAAATTTAAATATTTTTCAAATAATAAAACTGATCTACAACCTGTGTCTGGTTTTACTCAACACTTTTGCTCTAGTACAGTGATTTTCAAGTGGTTTGCCACAAGAATTTTTAAAAAATGAAGTACCTGATAATTTAGTCAGGGGCACTGATCTCCTTTTCCCTTAGATTGTCAAATAAAAAATGACAATAGCCAACATGACAGTAGCAATCAAATGTGAATGCCTTGTCTTGAACCATAAATACATAGGTTATATAATAGAGTTGCATCTAACTGTGCCTGATTGGTTAATTCTTGGTACTAGAACTCCTTATATACAAGTATAGGCAACGGAGTTTTTTTTTAAAAGTCACTTTGGAGCAATAGGGTAGGTAATCACTATTATTATTATTTTTGTAAATAAATCGAAATCATATTTTTTTTTGTCAGATTGGCAAAAAAAAATTTTTTGGTGTCCCACAGAATTTTAGTTTATGTGTGCCATGAGATGAAAAAGGTTGAAATTGCTGCTCAAGGAAATTAGCATCTTTGATTTCTCTTATTTCTTTCCACTTTCATTTGTTTTTATTTAATATGTTTTTTATTGTCTGGTCTTTCTTTTCCTCTGATATGTAATTCTTTTTAAAAAAATATATATTTTATCGATTTTTTTACAGAGAGGAAGGGAAAGAGACAGGAAGTTAGAAACATCCCCTACTGGGGATGTGCCCACAACCGAGGTACATGCCCTTGACCGGAATTGAACCCAGGCCCCTTCAGTCCGCAGGCTGACACTCTATCCCACATGTGTCAAACATAAGGCCCGCGGGCCAAATCCAGCCCGCCAGGCCTTGCAATGTGGCCCGCACCGCGCTGTCATCACTGCACTCCGCTGTCAGTTTATGACATTGTCAGTTTATGACTGTTCAGTAAACCATTCGGCCCGCGATTTAGGCTGGATTTTAGATTTTGGCCCCTTCTCTGATTGAGTTCGACACCCCTACTATCCACTGAGCCAAACCAGTTTCGGCTGAATATGTAATTCTTTATGACATTTCTCATGTACTACTATGTTGCTTCCATTGCAACGAATTGCTCCTAGGCTTGTAAATTAAAACTCTTTCCATAAAGCATGGTGCTACTAATTAAAGTGCTAATTAGTAAATGGCTTGTACTTTGATAAAGCAAATTTTTCTTTAACTAGAACACATAGTTCTAACAATAGAATATTACTGAGATCTATTTGTGCCCTCTTATTGACCTTTAAAAGCCAAATAGATGTTGATCTTCAATTATGAGACTGAAAACTGCAGGAATCTTGAATTACCATGTTCGTCTTTAGCTCTTTAGGAGCTATAACTTTCTTTAGAGACTTTGATATCTATTGATACACTGAGAAGATTAGCCAGAAAATGAGATGCAAACTTTAGTGAAGGGGGCATTTTGGAACCAACTCAACATTTATGTACAAACTAGAGGCCCGGTACACAGATTTGTGCACTGGTGGAGTCCTGAGCTTGGACTGCGCACTCTTACAATCCAGGACCCTTTGGGAGATGTTGGACTGCCGGTTTTAACCTGATCCCCACAGGCCAAGCTGAAGGACCCTACTAGTGCACAAATCCATGCACTGGGCCTCCAGTATGCACATAAGATTTTTGGTTAATCTCTTCCCACCCTTCCTCCTCCCCACTTCCCTCTGAGATTCATTAGTCTGTTCCATGTTTCCATGCCCCCCGGTGGTCACTTAACATCATAGCTACTGGTCAAGCAGTCGAATGGCTGGAAGGTCACTTAGGCTTTTATATATATATATATATATATATATATATATATATATATATATATATATATATATGTATGTGATGAAAAGCCTAAGTGATATATATAGATGAAAATAGAAGAAGTTACAAGCATATTCATATCTAGACCAATTGAAAGACAAACTTGGTAAAAATTATAAGCAAAATTCCTGGATAAATGAGCAATTATTCCTACAAAGTCATAAAGAAAAAGCCCCATTAAACAAAGTTATCTTATAATGAAGAAAACCCAGGTATATATTAAAATTTAAAAAGAAAACTATTAAGGGCTTTTAGTTTAGGGCAATAAACTAAGTCCATGGACAATGAACCTGTAGCCTGGAATATTAAAAGTGAATGTGCTACCATAAGTATTTCAGAAGCCTAGAAATATGAAGACTTAAACAGATTCCATATCAAGTACTGGTAGCCACATTGGATTCCTCCGGAAATTAGTTCCTCCATTCTTCCACACTTTTTTTTAACAAGACATCACTCACTTGTTGTTGAAGTGCATATTCTAGATAGGATATCCCATAGAAAATGACTACCCAGTGAAAATTGATGTTATATGATGGAACATCCTAACTTCACAACTAAAGATTTTTAATAAATAAAATTTTAAAATATTTTATAAACCAAAGCAAATATATATAGTAAGATACAAAGGTTTAGTATCTATCATATTTTCCCTACTCTTTGTTTTCACTCTTAATTTACGTAAAATGGGAGCTTAGTTACCAAGATTCAGTTCATTGTTTCTATAAATCAAAACATTTACATTAACAATTTACCTGGCTCTTTGCTGCATTTCCAATGGCTCTATTTCTTGATCCCAAAGATATACAGGCCCTAAAAGGGGAAAAACACAATTTTGTTTTCCATGGTGTTTTTATACCAATGTGCTATTATTCTGCTTCACCTTATATAAAAATAAATTAAAAGGGTTAATGCAATCATGTACTATTTTAAAAAGAGGTTATCTAAAATCAGAATTTTGCATATAAGAAATGGAAAAGTGATTAGAATAAATGTTATACTTTTAAAAAATGTTCTATTGGTGGCAACACTACATTGGTTTCTAAAACTGTTTTTCAAATTCTATTGTTTTTTAAAAAATATATATTTTATTGATTTTTCAGAGAGGAAGAGAGAGGGATAGAGAGTCAGAAACATCGATGAGAGAGAATCATCGATCAGCTGCCTCTTGCACACCCCACACTGGAGATGTGCCCGCAACCAAGGTACATGCCCTTGCCCGGAATCGAACCCGGGACCCTTCAGTCCACAGGCCGACGCTCTATCCACTGAGCCAAACCGGTCCCGGCTCTATTGGTTTTTGACCTACTAATAAAATTAACTGGATTCACCCTGGTTGATGTTACTCAGTGGTTCCAGCATGAGCCCTGGCCCTACGGGTTTCGGGTTTGATTCCTGGTCAAGGGCACATACATGGGCTTCGTGTTCAATTCCCAGCCCCAACCAGGGAGTGCAAGAGGCAACCAATCGATATGACTCTTTCACAATGATGTTTCTCTTTCTATCCCTCCCCTCTCTCCCTTCCTTCCACCCTCTCTAAAAATCAATGTAAAAATATACTGTATTCAGTAAGGACAGACTGCTTGAATCTAAATCCTGGCTCTGCTACATAACAAGTAAATAACCTTGTGGAAATCACCTAACCATTATTTCCTCAGTTTCTCATCTGGAGGTAGTAATGGTAATACCTGCTCATAGGACTGTATTAATTAAGTGAATATAGGTAAATGCTTTGAATAATACAATTAATGTTTTTATTTCTGCATTTATACATAATTCTGCTTATAAATGCAAGTATAGAGTAACTTTATTATCAATAATGTAATAATTCAAGAAAGTATTTTCATGATTTCCATTGTAACTAAGGTAATTATTTAAGTAACAAATAGTTACAGGCATTATGTGCATACTAGCTAGCTACAATCACTCTCCTTGAATAATTTGTAGTCTATTGAAAAAAATCAGAATATGATTATGAATGACAGTAGCAAAAAAAAGGAGACGAATTACATCTAGATAATAAGGTTTAGAAAAAGCTAGTAGTAAAGGTGATCTCTGAATAAAGGCTTAAGAAAAGAGAAAGCACTTTAATGTGCTTTGCTGAGGACATTTCCAATATATAGTATATGTCTATTCTCAATACGATACCCAGAGAAATTCTCCTAAAGACTAAGGTCATGAAAGTTCTCTGCTTACAACCCTCCCCCTGGCATCACCACACTGTTGTCTGTGTTTATGGCTTATCCCGTTTATGTTCTTTGACTAATCTCTTCACCTTCTTTATTCCGGTCCCCTTCTCCTCTCCCCTCTGACAGCTGTCAGTCTGTTCCATGTACCCATGCCTCTGTTTCTCTTTCCTTGGTCAGTTTATTTGTTCATTAGATTCCACATATAAATGAGATCATATGGTATTTGTCGTTCATTGACTAGCTTATTTCACTTAGCACAGTAATCTCCTGAATACTTTTTAACTTTTCAATACTTCACTACCATTATTTGAGTGCACAGAATCTCATTCTTAGGTTGATTTCTCAAGAGTTTAAATTCTTTTGAAACACTAGATCCAAATAAGATTGATTCAACAACTATCACTTCTTAAGTGCTAGATTCTTTGAAATATACTTCAGACATATATTACTTCACAGAGAAAGCTAAACAATTAAAATATTGCCAAAGGTCTTCAAACTCCTTTCTTTGTTTAATTTCATCAAAAATATTCCATAACACAACCACTAAATAAGTATCTGCCAAGGATTTTCAGAAAAATCTAAATAAATACCCATTCACTCTAAAACTTTTACCTAAACTTTAGTAATAACAAGTGAAATAGACACTTTATATCACATATTAGGCAGATATAAATTTTTAAAGGAAAGGTTATTAACTATTTAAATAACTATATAATATAAAATCCACATATATTACACTTTTATAGGTTATTTCAACTACTATTTAGAAATACCTTAAAAAAAGTGTTTACAATACATGTTAAATCCATAATATTCAATCTAATATTGTCACTATATTGGCTGTCACAGATTCTCAGAGAATGCCACAGAACTCTAACCAAATAAACAGAACTTCTAAATGTCCTATGTCACTTTTAGTAGAGGAGGGACATAAAAATCAAATGACAGTATATTACTTTAAGAAAGTTATATTTCACCTTTAAATTTAAGATTAACTTTCTCTCTCTCTTATAGAGTCTATTTTTATAAGGCCATGCTGATTGGGATGGAGGAAACACATACTGCCAGCAGACTAAAAGACTTCTCACTTAAAAGGTCAGCCCTCTAAATTTCTTTGCTTCACTGTTAATCCCAACTTAGGATTCAAAAAGCCTTGACTTAGGACTTAAACTTTTAATATATCCCCATTTTAAAAATTCTGACCTTCCCTTGCCAGTTTCTATAAGATCACAATTACTATTTTAGCTTCATCTGCTATCATTGAGTAGACTCTAAGAAATACAATAGCTCAATTAATAATGATATGAGAGGTCAATCAACTGCTTTAAACTAAGTGGTTAGCTCCTTACACTGCCAATTTCAACTATGATTGCCAACATGTCCATAAAGTAACCTTGGCACTATTGACACTTTGGGCCAGACAATTCTTTGTTGGCAGAGTGGGGGTATTCTGTGCACTGGAGGATTTTAAAAGCATCCCTGGACTCTACTTGCTGGATACCAGTAGCATTAACCCCTCTCTCCCTCCAGTGTATCAATGAAAAATATCTTGATATTGTCAGATGTGCCCTTGTGGGGGGAAAATCTCTTCCAACTGACCTACTGGATCATTTTTTAAATATTGTCCTGTGGAAAATTATTGCTTAGACCAGTGGTCAGCAAACTCATTAGTCAACAGAGCCAAATATCAACAGTACAATGATTGAAATTTTTAAACTTAAACTTCTTCTAACACCACTTCTTCAAAACAGACTTGCCCAGGTCATGGTATTTTGTTGAAGAGCCACACTCAAAGGGCCAAAGAGCCGCATGTGGCTCACAAGCTGCAATTTGCCGACCATGGGCTTAGACATTCAAATAAGTTGGGAAAAACATTCTTGGAGTGTTTCAATGGTAATAATTAAGGAATCTGAGAAGTTATGCTGTAAAAAGAACACAAAAACATCTGGTTATTATTTCCTAAACTTAACTATTTTAGAAAAATGTTGCCCTAGTAGGAGGTAAGGGAGGAATGTTCTCAAAGGACTTATTATTACCACCAGAGGCCCGGTGCACGAAATTCATGCATAGTGTGCGTGTGTGTGTGTGTGTGTGTGTGTGTGTGTGTGTGTGTCAGCCAAGCCTGCACCCTCTCCAATCTGGGACCACCAGGATCGGGCCTAAACGGGCAGTTGGACATCCCTCTCACAAATCAGGACTGCTGGTTCCCAACCACTCGCCTGCCTGATTGTCCCTAACTGCCCTTCCCTGTAGGTCTGGTTCCCCCTAACTGTCCTCCCCTGCAGGCCTAGTCACCACCAACTGCCCTTCTCTGCAGGCCCGGTCCCCCACAACTGCCTTTCTTTGCAGGCCTGGTTGCCCCCAACTACCCTCCTCTGCCAGCCTGTTCACCCCTAACTGTCCTCTCCTGCAGGCCTGATCACCCCCAACTGCCCTTCCTTGCAGGCCTGGTCCCTCCCAACTGCCTTCCCCTGCTGGCCTGATTGACCACAACTGCCCTCCCCTGGCGGCTATCTTGTGTCCACATGGGGGCAGCCAACTTGTGTGTTGGAGTGGCAGTTAATTTGCATATTACTTCTTTATTATATAGGAGGATTTGCTTTCTTAGAAAAATAAGGCTTCTTTTAGACCTTATATTTAGTAATAATAAAAACGTTCCAATCTTTCAGTATGGACAATGTATACAATATTTTAATGTATGAAAATAATAAAATTTTACTTAAGCCTGGCAGGTGTTGAGCTGACCTATGACCAGGAGGTCATGGTTTGATTCCAGGTTGGAGAACATGCCCAGGTTGTGGGCTAATCCCCAGTAGGGGGCATGTAGGAGGCAGTGGATTGGTGATTCTTTCTCATCATTGATGTTTCTATCTCTCTCTCCCTCTTCCTTCCTCTCTGAAATCAATAAAAATAAATTTAAAATATTTAAGAGCTTCCAAATGCTTTTAGTAAGTATAGTTCATAAATAAATTAGTTCATAACTTGAAACCATTAACAGAAATCATAAACATTTACATAATTAGAGACAATGTTTTAAAAGTTGATTAGATGCATTAAATTAGACATATTATTTAACTATTAGATTATTAGAGATATCTTACTTAAAATCTACCAGTTCAAAAACAAGTAATGGTACACAGTAAGTTGAAAGTTCTAACCACTTTGCAAATTACTACTTGCCACTAACTTTTGTAAATAAAGTTTTATCAAAACATGGATATGTTCATTAATTTATACTGTAGTGACCAACCACATACCCACAAAGACTACCAATGGCATTTCAAATATCTTAAACTCAGGTATTATGTAATTTGTATTTCTCATTCCTGGCCTTCTAGAAACCCTTTAGAATTTCTCACCCATAAATTCAAAGCAATGAGTGAAGATTTGTTTTATTTTAGATAATATTCATACTAAAAGATCCTTCCTTCCTTCCTTCCTTCCTTCCTTCCTTCCTTCCTTCCTTCCTTCCTTAAATCAATAAAACCATGCCCTCGGGTGAGGATCAAAATAATCATAAAATAAAGTATTTTTATAGTCCTAGCTTTGGCATGCTAAAGTGTGAGACGTCTGTCCTTCTACCCATCTCAGCACAATTTGAGTTTTAAAAAAGTAAAGGTGTTCATTGAATTTTTGTTTGTCGACAGAAAAATAATATTTTGAATTTTCCACTAACAACAGTGTATCTATTATCTATTCTTTTAAAAAATATATATATTTTATTGATTTTTTACAGAGAGGAAGGGAGAGGGATAGAGAGTTAGAAACATTGATGAGAAAGAAACACCAATCAGCTGCCTCCTGCACACCCCCTAATGGGGATGTGCCCACAACCAAGGTATGTGCTCCCAACAAGAAACAAACCCGGGACCCTTGAGTCTGAAGGCCAATGCTCTATCCACTGAGCCAAACCGGTTTCGGTCTATCTATTCTTTATGACCATTAAAAAAGTAAATTAAGAGCCATATGTATAAGTTTAAGATGTCCACAATATATTTTTTTAAAAGCAATTGCAAAATGTGTATTATGTAATTATATTTGTTAAGAAACATATAGAAAAACATCCCAGTTATGTACAAACGCTCACATACTTGCATAAAACTAGGAACATACACACTTAAGTTTAAGAGGTGGTTGTAAAGGGACAAAGGGGAATATTTACTTTGTGTAATTCCTCAGCACTTTGTTTTATTTTTATTTTTTAAATATATTTTTATTGATATTTGAGAGGAAGGAAGAGGGAGTGAGACCTGCACACCCCACACTGGGGATGGAACCCGCAACCCGGGCATGTGCCCTGACTAGGAATTGAACTGTTGATGCTCAACCACTGAGCCATGCCTTCTGGGCTCAGCATTTTATATCAACATTGGCATAAGCTCATAGTAAAATATACAAACAAAAGCAATTCATATAATACAAAGAATACTTAATAAAAAATGTAAAAGCCTCCTCTTTCCCCAAAATGTATCACCATCAAGTTCTTCTATCCAACTATAATCACTGTTAATCTGTTTAGTTTGGTGTTTTGTGTTTTTTTTTTTTTTACTTAAAAAAAAATCCTCACCAGGGCTAGTTTGTCATTTTTGATGTATAAAAAATTGTAATACCCCAAAGTAAGTGATTTCTATTTTTGTGCATTAAAGAGGACATCCCAAAAATGTGAGATGTAGTGTATAAATAGTATTTTCCCATATTGTCAGGTTATTCACACACTGATAAAGAAATAGGGAAAAATAATGAAGACTAGCACATCTTTGGGAGCAAAAATTAATATAAGACACTGTCTTATTTTCAGGGAAACAGGGTAGTAGTCACATCACTTTCCTTTATGTTTAACTAACATATTTTGTGTTATTATGTTTTTATGAATTTTTAAACAAACTAAATTTTTATATATTAAAATAACTTAAAAGTATATTAAAACATTTTAAAACTAGATATTTCTTAGAAACTAGCCAAAAATAGATGAGTCTGTTATTAGAACAAAGATGTTTCTCTGTACAGTAACTGCCCAGGTAATTTATCTCTTTGATCATTACATCCCCAGTAATCTAGTCTGTATATACCCTCCTCATGTGAATAGATAATGGAAGCACATTGGGGTTCTGGAATCAAAGTGGCCTGAACTGAATCTTTTATAGCTTACTAATTCTTGGCCAAGATACTTAACTCTGCTTTAGGTTTCTAATGAAAAAAGATAGCTAGTAATACCAAACTAAAAGAAATAGTGAGGTATTTATGATAGTGCAAGCACTATTATCAACATGGCAGAATGTTTACATTGACCACATGCTTTAATCTGATATTGAATGACGATCTTTGGTGCACTTTCTTTTCCCACGTTTGAAACTAATTACTCTGGCCGAAACCGGTTTGACTCAGTGAATATAGAGTCAGCCTGCGGACTGAAAGGTCCCAGGTTCAATTCCGGTCAAGGGCATGTACCTTGGTTGCAGGCACATCCCCAGTAGGGGGTGTGCAAAAGGCAGCTGATTGATGATTCTCTCATCGATGTTTCTAACTCTCTAACCCTCTCTCTTCCTCTCTGTAAAAAATCAATAAAAAATATATATTAAAAAAAAATTCATGAAACTAATTACTCTGATATAATTAAGCCTGGAATGGAAATTCCAATACCCATCTGTATACTTAATTGAACAGTACAAACATATCTAAGGCCTTTCAAATGTACACACATTAATTCTATTTCTAAAAATTTATTTGAAGAAATTAAAAGTAAAAAATTTACTTATAGCCTAGCCAGTGTGGCTCAGTGGTTGAGCATTAGCCCATGAATCAGGAGATCATGGTCAGATTCCCATTAAGGGCATATGCCTAGGTTGCAGGCTTGATCCCCAATAGGGTAAATGGGTCACACAGCTGATAGAGGTTTCTATCTATCCTTCTCCCTTCCTCTCTCTAAAACAGAAGGATCTTAGCTTAGTATCTGCCACATAAAAATTCCAGTAAAGATTAGGTACTTAAAAAAATTTTAGTTACAAAGATAGTTATTGCCACATCTACACTAATAAAGAGAAACATGTAAATTGACCATCACTCCACTACACCCATCAGTCAATCAGAGCAAGTATGCAAATTAACCCAACTAAGATGGTGGCCACCATGGATCTGGAGTGAGCAGGAGGCTTGGATTGCCCCCGGTGATGGAGAAAGCCAAGCTTCCTGCCTGCCCTGGCCTGCCCTGGCCTCCGCTCAAAGCAACAAAGTTTAATTACAGAAGATAAAATAAATCCCAGATACCTGCTTCCAGCCAACCCTGGCCTATCTTGGGTTGCTGGGGGGGCGTAGCCAGGCTGAAAACCACCACAGGCCCCCCACCCAGGCTGCCCCACACCCCAAGGGAATCCCTACCCTGATCCAAGACACCCTTCAGAGCAAACTAGTCAGCCCCCACCCATGCACCAGGCCTCTATCCTATCTGATAAAAGAGTAATATGCAGATTAACCATCACTCCAACACACAAGATAGCTGCTCCCATGTGGTCAAAGATCCTGCCCCCATGTGAACATAAGATGCTACCTCAAGATGGCCAGCAGGGAAGGGCAGTTGGAAGGGACCAGGCCTGCAGGGGAGGGCAGTTGGGGGAGACCCAGGCCTGCAGGGGAGAGTAGTTGTGGGAGACCAGGCCTACAGAGGAGGGCAGTTGGGGGGGGGGGGGGTCCCAGGCCTGCAGGAGAGGAAAGTTGGGGGTGAGCAGGCCTGCAGGAGAGGGAAGTTGGGGGTGACTGGGCCTGCAGGGAAGGGAAGTTGGGGGAAGACCCAGGCCTGCAGGGGAGAGCAGTTGGGGATGGGGGGTGGTGACCAGGCCTGCCAAGGAAGGCAATTGGGGGTGATCAATCCTGCAGGGGAGGGCAGTTAGGGGTGATCAGGCTGGCAGAGGAGGGAAGTTGGGGGCTACTGGGCCTGAAGGGAAGAGCAGTGGGGGAAACCCAGGTCTATAGGGAAGAGCAGTTGGGGGGGACCAGGCCTGCAGGAGAGGTCAGTTGGGAGGGACCAGGCCTGCAAAGGAGGGCAGTTAGGGTTGACCAGGCCTGCAGAGGTAAGCAGTTTGGGGGGGGACCCAGGCCTGCAGGGGAAGGAAGTTGGTGGAAGCACCAGATCAGCAGGGGAGAGCAGTTTAAGAATAGATTATACTACTTTATATTCTGTTTGGTAACCAACATATCTTTACATTAATTTTAGCATTTTTAGGGGTGATGAGGCTGGCAGGGGAGGGCAATTAGGGGTGACTGGGTTGGCAGGGGAGGTCACCTGGGGGGGGAACAGGCCAGCAGGGGAGGACAGTTAGGGGCAAACAGGATGTCCAGGGAGCAGTTAGGTATCAATCAGGCTGGCAGGGGAGTGGTTAAGGGGGTGGTCAGGCTGGCAGGCAGAAGCTAAAGCGATTAGGGGCAAGCAGGAAGGCAGGCAGGGGAGCAGTTGGAAGCCAGCAGTCCTGGATTGTGAGAGGAATGTCTGACTGCCCCTACTGGGATCGGGCCTAAATGGCAGTCGGAAATTGCTTGAGGGGTCCCAGATTGGAGAGGGTGCAGGCTGGGCTGAGGGACACACATCCGGGTACCAATTTCATGCACCGGATCTCTAGTTGTTTATAAAAAAATATATAAACAATCTGAATGTCCAATAAGGGATAGATTAAATTAAGGAAATGCTAAAAATGCTAAAATTAGTGTTAAGGTATGTTTTAGATAGAATGAGGTTACAGAATATAAAGTAGTATAAAGTATTCTTAAGCTACACACAAGAAAAACCATGCAAATTTTATTTCTGGATGGAACAGTTATATTAATTTCATCTTTTAATGTGCCTGTATTTCTACAATGAACATGTACTGCTAGTATAATTATTCTTTTAAGAAAATTTTCAGAAAAATTAAGCTAATTTTAATGTATGCTGTTAATTTCTTTCTCCCTCCTCAATTTATCCACAACATTAGAGGCTAGTACAAGCACTCCCAACTTTACAGAGGTGAAGTCTGAAGAATTAATATATTAAATTACCTGGCCTCAGTCCCTTAATTGTAGGCCAAAATTAAGCAATTATTTATTTCATTAAACTGTCCTTGGTTTACACACAGTATTCTCTCATTTAAACATAATAATAAGTTAAAGAATGAAACAAATGTGAAAATTATATGGATACTGAACCAAGGGAATGGAGCATTTCTTTCCTCTTTTCCATAGAATCCTTTCATAATATATTTCTATCTCAGAAATACCTGTGTCGTGTTAGCTTGACAACTAGAGTACGGAAAACATTTTTTAAATGTAAAAAGAAGTTTTAACAGTACTATGAAGATTAACTCATCTAAGCTCATATTTGAGTATATAAATACAAAATTTCAATAGAAATATAACACATAGCTGGAAAAGGTTAAATAAAACCTTCTAGAATATTCTTCAAAGAAACCAAAGCAGACTGCTTCAAGTAAGCTACTCCTGGATATCTTGACACATTTAAAAATTTATAGAATTTCAGTAATTTAATCGTTTAAAGTCTTAGCTTAACACTGATGCTGGTTAAGATTAGGTTTATATTTATTATATTTTGGATCACTGGTAAAGGTCAAATGAACATGTTTAGTTACTTGTCCATAGAAGACATGGAAACTTCGTTTCCTCATAAAATTACCGGTAACAAGAGCCTACAACACGAAGCCAATTTATCATATCCCTGCCTTAATTATACTTTTCGTCAACAAACTTCCCAGACCAGAGAAACAATGGAGCATGTTTCCATGACATAATGCCACTTCTTTTAAGTCTTTCATCAAGTGTTCGCAACACAATAGCTCCTCAAGCATGTTTATACAGGACAGCCGCCTCCCACTCTCACAATTCATTCTGTAGAAATGTGCTTTGGATGGAGTCTAATGCCATCATTTCCCATTAAAGAATGTGCATTACCCATACAAGAGGCCAACGACTCCCACCCCCAATGCTCTCCTAGTTAATTCGTGTTAATACACACGCCCCTGGAAACCCGGCCATTACCTGGAATTCTCAGGGACACTGGGGAAAAACCCTGCACACCTCACCTGGTTAAAAAGAAAAAGAAAAAAGAAAAAAAAAAGAAAATAAAAAAAGAAAAAAGAAAGGAAAAGAAAAGAAATAAAGAAAGAAAGAAAATTAAAAAAAAGAAAGAAAGGGGGGGGGAAAGCTTTCTGGGCCAGATGATCCTATAACTCATCTTCCGATGCGCGCAGTCTAAGCTCTAATTTCTTACTTTTTGGCGAGAAAGGAGAGAGAGAGAGAGAGAGAGAGAGAGAGAGAGAGAGAGAGAGAGAGAGAGAGAGAGAGAGGAGATGATGCAGGAGAGAAGGGCAGAATGGATGCAGAATCCGTCACTCGGCTGGCAGGGGCGGAGGGGGTAGGGGGGTGAGCCTGCGGCCGGGGATTTCCCCCAAGCCCCACTAGGAAGAAACGGGAGATTTTTCTCTAATGTTCAGCGCATCGAGGGGGTTCCCACCCCAACCCCTAGCCGCACACTAAACAGCAGGGCCGCCAGGGCACGAGGCGGGGCGCGGGGACCGAGCGGAGATGCGCACACTCAGAGCTCAGCCCCGGAGCCCCGGAGCCCCGGATCCCCGGAGCCGCCGCCGCACCTGTCACCGGGGTTCGGCGCGCCTCCCGGGGAGTCCCCGGGCGGGAGGGACCTGACGCCGGGGCCGGGGATCGGGCCGGACGCGGCACTTACGGGGTGCACCTGTCGCTGTACTCATTGGCGATGGTCTCGATGCCGCCGCTCCTCGCCACCGCGATGTAGCAGTTGAGGAAGCCGAGGTCGATGCCAACCACAGACATCCCGCCGCCGAGAGGTCGGGATGCGGGTGCCGAAAGCTTCGGGGGAGGGACCGCGTCCTCGGCTGGGCTGCGGCTCCCGGGCTTGCGACGCCTACGGGAAGCAAAGGAGAGGTGACCCGAAGTGGCTGCGCTTTAAAGCGAGGGCAGCGCCGGGCCGCCGGGAGAGGCAGGGGGCCGCCGCCGCCGGGCTCGCTCTGCGCTGCGGGCCGGCGCCTCCAACCGGCGGTTACCGCGCTCCGCGCATGCGCGCTCGGCCTCCCGGGGACGCGCGAGCCGCCGCTTCGGCCGCTTCCGGCAGCGCTCGGGCAACGGCCGCTCGTGGAGCTGCGGGTTCGAGAAAGATCTGGAAAATGGAGGAGGCTGAGCCAGCCGGGGGCGGGGGCCGGGAAGGCGGAGCCGGAGGATCGGGAGGAGGAGGGAGGACACGGCGCTGGCTCGCTGGCCCTCGCGCGGCGGGCGGCCGGGAGCTCTGCGGCCGGCCCGGGGAGCGGCGCCCCCGCCCCGCGGCGTCCGAGGCCGCCCTGGCTTGTTGTTGGCAACCGGGGCCACGCCTGGCAGGGCGGCGGGATGCCACCCACACCGGCCCAGGCTTGCAGGGGCCAACCGCGGCCCCGCACCTCGCCGCCCCGAGGGGCCCACATGCCGGCCGCTCGGCTCGCTCTGTGAGGTCGAGCCCATTGTGCAGCGCGGCGGCCGCCTCGCCCGCGGGAGCCCCAGGCGTGGAAAGCGGCCTTTCCACTTAAATGCCTTGTGTGGACGGTGACTGGACGCGTGTGTGTGTGTGTTTCTCCTTGCCAGGGCTTGAAATACCCAAAACCAATCGGTCAAGAAACCAGCACACTGATAGCTTTCCCTCCATGGTACTTCCTTCGCCCCATTCTAAAGATGCAGTCCCTTCCACTAACCCTGGCCCCCGCCGAAAACCCGTTTTTCAGGAAAGCGACCTTCTGTGTGTCAGCCACCCCTACATCTGGCAAGCCAGGGCTTCCCCGCAGCTCCTGCCCTAGAGGAGGCGGGACAGCAGCCTGGTGCGGCCCTGCCCTGTGTCCCTCTCCGTGTCACCATCTGATGTCTGGTCCTGAAATTAACCAAGTCATAGTTTTACACTTACGGAGTTTGGCTGTCCCGATCCTTCCGGTTCGGTTCTTCATGGGGCTCCCGTTCCTTCTTGCCCAATTCTCCATGTGATTCCTGCCCCTTCTCATCCACTTGTTCAGATGTTTCCTGTTTCTCCTCACCCGATTCTTGGGATGTTTTCTGTTCCTTTTCTACTAACTCTCCGGATACTTTCTGTTCCTTCTCGATCGACTCTTTGTCCGGTTTCCTACTTGTTTCCATCTTGAGATAGACAGTGTCACCAAAATCTTCAGCACTTGTATTGTCATTATTTCTCCACTTCTTCAAAGATTTTAAGATTTTTACTACTATCAGTGCTACAACAGCAGCAACAGCAAGTGTGGTTATAGCTCCTGCTGCTATTGTGATAAAGACCATGAAGTCCATTTTCAAGAGAAACTGGGATGTACAATTTTGCTTTCACTCTGGTCTTTCTACATTAGGGAGTCACATCTCTCCAGTTCACTGGAGCTCCTGGTGGACAATGGACACTCGGCTGGCAGGGGGCGGAGGGGTTGTCGTCAGGGACACCGCAGACTGGGGAGGGGCGTCCCGTAGGGCAGTGCGTGAGCACAATGGGGATTGGCTACTGGGCTCCCCACGGAAACCCACCCCCGGTGGCACGTGGCTTTGATCCTCTCCCTCAGTTGCCTCTGCAGCCATCCTCCTCTTGGGCCCACCACCTAGATTTATATCAAAATCTCCTAGGGCCATTTAATTACCCATGCTTTCTGTCTATATAACGAGGGTGTGAGAATGACTTTTCTATTAAAAAAAACACACTTAAAATTACCAGAGTAAAAGTAAATAGTTGAGGCCAGGGATAAGAGATTACCACATTCTTTACATTTTCTGGGAGGAAATGAGCATACCTACTGACTAGAAGCATGAAGGCTTTGGGGATCAGAGAGATTTGTAGTCCTAGGCTTGCCTAACTTACTAGCAGTAGGGCCTTAAACATTTAACTCTGCAAAGGAAATAAATGACATAAAAATACCAACAGGTGCAATAGCACAGAAGCATCAAAGAACATACTGTATTTGAGGAATCAGAAGTTACTGGTATGCTTGTGGTACAGCTATGTATGGCAGATATGATGTATAGCTGAAGTTTAGCTAAATCATAGACATTATATGCCATGATAAACTTCTTATCCTACAGGCAAGAAGTTTACCCTTTTAAGAATGAGGACCTGGCCAGACCAGTGTTGCTCAGTGATTGAGCTTCAACCTATTAACCAAGATGTCACAGCTCAATTCCTGGTTAGAGCATATGCCAGGGTTGTGGGCTCTATCCACAGTCAGAATGTGTGCAGCAGATAGCCAATCAATTATTTTCTTATTGATGTTTCTTCCTCTCCCTTCCTCTCTGAAATCAATTAAAAAAAATTTTTAATGCGGCCCTGGCTGGTGTGGCTCCATTAGTTGAGCATCATCCCATTCACCAAAAAGTCAGCAGTTGCCAAAACCGGTTTGGCTCGGTGGATAGAGCGTCAGCCTGCGGTCTGAAAGGTCCCGTGTTTGATTCCAGTCAAGGGCATGTACCTTGGTTGTAGGCACATCCGCAGTAGGGGTGTGCAAGAGGCAGCTGATGGATGATTCTTTCTCATCAATGTTTCTAACTCTCTATCCCTCTCTCTTCCTCTCTGTAAAAAAATCAATAAAAAAAAAAAGGTCAGCAGTTGATGTCTCTCTTTTCTTTCCCCACTGAAACAAAAAAATGTGGGTGTTTGAGTCCAAGTTCTTCTCTCGCTAAATCGAACAATGAAGTTGCAGACAAAAACTTCAATAGAACCAAAGTTTACTGGGAGAAGCCAGTCCTGGAAAATGTGTAGCTGGCGTTCCAGAAGCAGGCCCGTATGTGGAACTTTCTTTCCATGTTGGGAGTAGCTTAGTATCCAAGCTAATTAAAGTCTAATAATCCATGTGTGGAGGGTAACATGGCCATAAGCATAAAACAAACTGAGGAGTCTCAGAGGGAAGGGGAGGGGGTGGCAGGAGGAGATTAACTGAAGAACTTATATGTTCAACCCATGGATACAGACAATAGTATGGGTGAAGGCCTTGGGAGGGAAAGGGATGGGGGAGGAGGGGACCAATGAGGGGAAAAAAGAGAGGTATCTATAATACCTTCAACAATAAATATTGATTTTAAAAAAGTTCAGGGAGAAACCAAGATGACGGCATAGGTAAACACCTAAACTGCTGTCTGGCACAACAATATCAAAACTACAACTAAAAGATAAAATAGACACCATCAAGAATCACAGGAAAGCTGGCTGAGTGGAAATTCTACAACTAGAAGGAAAAAGGAAACACAAGAGACTCAGAGGAGCTGTGAAAGGCTGAAGTACAGAGACGTACACGTGGAGAGGACGGGCAGCTGTGTGCACGGGAGGCTGAGTGTGGGGCTGGCTTCCTAAAGGGAGAGGGAGACAGAAGCTCCCAACTGCGCTTAACTCCAATCCCGGGCAAAACACTGGTAAACCAGAATCATTGGGGGAATCTGGACTGTCAGGAAAAGGGAAAGCACAGACTCAGGAGCTACAGAAAACAGAGGTCTGGAGGCACATGCAGAGAAGCTGAATGCGCGTTGGCTTTCTAAAGCAGGAGGCAGACAAAAGCTCCCAACGGCGCTGAACTACAGTTAAGGGCAAGTTTCTGGAAACCCCGACTCATTCGGAAAGAAACTGAACAGGCTGGCAGTGGGTGAAACTCAATGGCGTTTCTCTCAGAGGTGCTTACAGTGATTGCCGAGGGACACTGAGATCCAGAGGTCTCATAGGGCAGGGCTGATGGGAAGCCAAGACTGTCTGCTCCACCCTGAGACTCTTCCCCATCCAAGCTGAGCACAGACACTTTTACAATCTTCTCCCATAAGGGTGTCTCCAGCACAGTTCTCCCAGTGTAGACACAGCTGATCCTCACAGCCAATTGGCCTGGAGGTCAATTCCTCCCATGATACCAATAACAATCAAGGCTTACCTACAACAAGGCTGTGCACACAGTCCACAAAGGGGTGCACCAAAAGTGTCCACTCCTGGTAACTGGGGAGGCTGAGCCACTGGGCCATATAGGACACCTACCACACAAAGCTACTCTGCCAACTCAGGAAAGCAGCGAAAATGTGGAGACAAAGAAACAGATCATAAATGAAAGAAATGGAGGAAAGCAAATGACTGGATATAGAGTTCAAAACCAGATTTTTCAAGAATTTCCTAAAAAAGGCTGATAAATTTAACGAAACCCTCAAGGATATGAAAAAGGACCAACTAGAAATTAAACATACATTGACTGAAATAAAAAATATTATACAGAGACCTAACAGCAGTCTAGAGGATTGCAAGAATCAAGTCAAAGATTTGGAATACAAAGAAGCAAAAAACCCTCAACTGGAAAAGCAAAAAAGATAAAAGAATCCAAAAATCTGAAGATTGTGTACGAATCCTCTGGGACATCCTCAAGCATACCAACATCTGAATTATGGGGGTGTCAGAAGAAGAGAGAGAGCAAGATACTGAAAACCTATTTGAAGAAATAGTGACAGAAAACTTCCCCCACCTGGTGAAAGAAGTAGACTTACAAGTCCAGGAAGAGCAGAGAACCCCAGACAAAAGGAATCCAAAGAGGACCACACCAAGGCACATCAAAATTAAAATCTCAAGAGTAAAAGACAAAGAGAGAATATTAAAAGCAGCAAGAGAAAAACAGCTAGTTACCTACAAGGGAGCACCTATACGACTTTCAGCTGATTTCTCATCAGAAACTATGCAGGCCAGACAGGAGTGGCAAGAAATATTCAAAGTGATGAATAGCAAGAATCTACAACCAAGGTTACTCTACCCAGCGTAGCTATCATTCAGAATTGAAGGTCAGATAAAGAGCTTCACAGATAAGAAAAAGCTAAAGGAGTTCATCATCGCCAAACCAGTATTATATGAAATGTTGAAAGGTATTCTTTAAAAAGAGGAAGAAGCCGGGACCGGTTTGGCTCAGCAGTAGAGCGTCGGCCTGTGGACTGAAAGGTCCCGGGTTCGATTCTGGTCAAGGGCATGTACCTTGGTTGCGGGCACATCCCCAGTGGGGGGTGTGCAAGAGGCAGCTGGTCGGTGTTTCTCTCTCATCGACGTTTCTAACTCTCTGTCCCTCTCAATTCCTCTCTGTGTAAAATCAATAAAATATTAATAAATAAATAAATAAATAAAAAGAAGAAGAAAAAGGTAAAGATAAAAATTATGAACAACAAATACGTATCTATCAATAAGTGAATCTAAAAATCAAGTGAATAAAAAATCTCATGGCCGAAATCGGTTTGGCTCAGTGGATAGAGCGTCAGCCTGCAGACTGAAAGGTCCCAGGTTCGATTCCGGTCAAGGGCATGTACATTGGTTGCGGGCACATCCCCAGTAGGGGGTGTACAAGAAGCAGCTGATCGATGTTTCTCTCTCATCGATGTTTCTAACTCTCTATCCCTCTCTCTTCCTCTCTGTAAAAAATCAATAAAATGTATTTTTAAAAATCCGATGAATAGAATAAACTGGTGAGTATAATAGAAAATGGGGCATAGAAAGGGAGTGGACTGATAATTCTCAGGGGAAAGGGGAGTGGGGGGTGCGAGAAGAGACTGGACAAAAATTGTACACCTATGGATGAGGACAGTGTCGGGGAGGTAAGGGCAGAGGGTGGGGTGAGAACCGGGTGGAAGGGAGCTATGGGAGCAAAAAAAGAGGAACAATTGCAATAATCTGAACAATAAAGATTTAATTTAAAAAAAGCTCAAATATAACTTTTAAACTTCCTTTATTAATACAAAATCCACAAACTAATTTTTGAGGGGACTTTTTCTGTTTCAAGATATATTCACATTAGCAAGATTTTATTTAAAGAAAAAAGTTAGCAGATATATGCCATTTTGTATTCTTTTTCCCCAACTACAGCTTTACAGTGTCATTAATGTCATTATCAGTTTTTTTAATTAAAAGCTATATAATATCATAATCATTATACTTAGTACTAAACTGAGCTGTTTTAGTAAAGATCTTGTAGAAGAAAGCTTACTTATACCCAATGATATAATGATGACATTAGTACTAAACTGAGCTGTTTTAATAGAGATGTTGTAGAAGAAAGCTTAGTTATGCCCAAAGACATAATGATGACATCTTCTGATAAGCTTTTAAGAAATATATGTCATATGATTTTAAAGGAAAGGAAGATAATTACATTAAAATAATAGCACTTATAAAGAACCTTAATTTCTTATATTTTAATATTATACATTTTAATTTTTCATCACAAAAGAAAAGGATTTTAACTAATAAAAGTAACAGAAACTAATTATAAGTAAAATGTCTCAGTAAAGTAAGTTTGAGTCTTAATGGGAAGGAAACCCACATTTATCTGATTTTTAGTATTAAATGCTTGAAAAAGCTTATGCTTTATTGTAGAATTACCACTTAAAAAATACTGAAAATAATAACCAACTATCAAAGTATATACAAATGGCAGCTATATAATGTGTATGTTTAAGTTAAATGTATGCATTTCTCAATTTAATCTGATGAATTACCTCCAAAACCAATCTGAAGGAATTGTTGAAATTTATCATATAATACCAACACTAAAGCGCCCCCTGTACCACGAAGAATATTGGAGAAGCAACCACGAAAAAATGCAATCACTCCCTCCTGTTGGAATATCTTCACACCGCAGTCAAAAGATCCTTTATACTGCCGTTCAGTCTCACCGCTCTACATAAAGACAAATATTTTACCATTATTGTAATAGCTTTTATGTTAAATAGATTTTATTCAGTACTAAGTACAGGTAAAAATAACGACATATTGAATAAATATGTTGGTCCAATAGGTATATACTGAATGTATATCTAGTGGTCGGAGATACACTTGAAAACTGAGCAAATATTAGGCTTAACAAATTTCAAAAGATGGCATCTCAAACCATGATTTATACTCTCACCACACTGCAATGAAGTGCTAAATCAATAGTAAAAAAATAACTAGAAAAGTATCATGCTTGGGTATTAAGAGCAAATCTTAGAAAATATTTTAAACCTAATAACAACCACAAAACTCCTTAAGATGAAGCTGAGTGGTGACTTATAAGGAAATTAATGTGCAATTTAAACATTTTTAGGCTAAGAATAAACCCAAAGAAAGTAGAAACTAAATAAAGAGAAAATAAACACAATAGAAAGCATAAAAAGCCACAAGTTAGTTATTTGAGATAATTTACTGATAAATTTCTGGAAACATTCCGGCATCAAAACTATTAGAAATAGCAGATGATTCAGAGATTAAGGGAAACATGATAGCCTCGCTGGTGTAGCTCAATGGTTGAGCATTGACTTATGAACCAGGAAGTCATGGTTTGATTCCAGGTGAAGGCATATACCCAGATTGTGGGCTCAATCCCCAGTGTAGGGTGTGCAAGAGGTAGCCAATCAATGATTCTCTCTAATCATTGATGTTTTTCTCTTCCTCTCTTGCCCTTCCTCTCTGAAATCAATAAAAAAAAGAAAAAAGAAGAGTAACATGATATTACAAAGAACTTCATGGTAATTACTTTGAAAACTCGGGAGAAATAAATTTCTTAAAAGCATAGAAAAAATAGAAATAGAATTAAAAAATGGAATAATAAATTCATTAAAGAAAATTAGTCAGTTATTGAAAATCTTCTCATAAGGAAAACCAGGTGGCTTTTACATGTAAGTTCTACTAAACAGCTAGTAAACATTTATTTTTAATCTTACATAAATTATTCTAGAGAAGAGAAAATTAAGAAGAATCCCCAACATATTTTATGAAGCTTACAAAGCCTTGATATCAAAATTAGATTAGGACAATATAAGAAGGAATAATTCCAAGCCAGTGTCGCTAAAACATGGATGCCAAAATCCCGAACAAAAACTAGCCAATCAAACCCAGTAAGGGATACAAAATATAACACATCATAAACAAGCTGGATTTATTCCAGGCACATAAGGTTGGGTTAGCTCTGAAAAACAGATAAATAGCCCTAGCTGGTTTGGCTCAGTGGATAGAGCATCAGCCTGTGGACTGAAGGGTTCCGGGTTTGATTCCAGTTAAGGGCACATGAACAGGTTGCAGGCTTAATCCCCAGTAGGGTATGTGCAGGAGGCAGCCAATCAGTAATTCTCTCATCAGTAATATTTCTGTTTCTCTCTTCCTCTCTGAAACCAATAAAAATATATTTAAAAAATAGTTTAATAGTCTATATTCACATGAAAAGTGAAAAATGATCTGATGTCAATAGATATAGAAAAAGCATTACTACCATTCCTAATTGCTACCTATTATAACCTAAAACAGAAAGAAACAGCCATAGCTTTGACAATGGATGACTACAAAACCTCACAGCTAACATTAAATTATGTAATACTGAAGCCACTCCCTATAAGATTAGAACAAGACAAGATGGCCAATTACTTCTTTAATATACCACTGTAACAGTCTCTCATACAGTGCATAAATGCAAAAAAAGGAAATTAAAGGTGTAAGTATTGATAAAAGAAATGAAAGAACCTGGCATTTTTTGTAGATTATAGACCTCTGTGTGTAAAAAAAAATCTTCAAAGAGTGTACACATAGATTAGTAATTGTAATAGGGTTTAAGAAAGTTGTGGGATCCTATATAATAAAAGGATGATATGCAAATAGACCAAATGGCAGAACTGAACAACAAATCAAAGCAGAATATATTAATGGTATGCTAAGGATGCTCAACCGCCCACTATGACGTGTACTGACCACCAGGGGGCAGACAGTCAACTGGTCGACAAGTCACTATGATGTTTCCTGACCGCCAGGGGCAGATGCTCTGACCAGTAGGTTAGCTTGCTGCTGGGGTCCGGCCAATCAGGACTGAGCAAGATGGACCAGATGCCCTGGAACTTTCCCAAAGTCCCTTCCCAGCCCTACTGTGCATTGGTGGGGTCCCTCAGCCTGGCCTGCATACTCTTGCAATCCAGGAACCCTCGAGGGATCTTGGAAAGCTGGTTTCAGCCTGATCCCACAGGCAACTCCCCTTGGGAGGGCACCAGACGCAGGGCTCATGGCTGGTGAGCACTGCTGCCATAGAGTGAGCCTCTCCCAATCGGGACTGAGTGGGCAAGAGCCTGCAGCAGGCACATTGGGGCCAGGATGAGCAGGAATGGCAGATAGGAGTTGCAGGTGGCACTGGACTGCAGAGAGAGAGAAAGAGAGAGAGAGAGAGAGAGAGAGAGAGAGAGGGAGGGAGAGAGAAAGAGAGGGAGGGAGGGAGGGGAGTTTGAGAAAAATATTGATTGGTTGCGTCCATAGGGGTTTGAACCCGCAAATGACTGAGAATCAAAAGGGCAACCTTTTGGTATATGGGACGATGCTCAAATCAAGCCACTGGGCAAGAGCACAGCATGCATTTATTCACAAATGACCTATTTTCCAGTAAAAATGTCTCTAAAATTTGAATTATACGTAAATATCAGAGATAGTGGAAAACTCAACAAAACTTTCAAATAATATTATAAAATACCTGCATCATCATACGTCTTCTAATTGTGTCCAAGGGATAAGAGATTATTCCAGCGAATGTAGTCACAACTTGAGCAATCAAAAAGGTAATAATAAATGAAGATTCCTTTGATTTGGGTAATAAGCCCTAGGAAAAAATAATGTATAAAGTAACCATTTCAATTTCTAAAACATCTTAAATCCTAAGTCAAATAGTAACTCTTAGGAATATATGAAAGAGGGCTCAATTATACTTTTTTTCTACCTTATGGAAATGATATTAAAATCTGAAATGAAAAGGCAATTGCTAAAACAATCTGGAGAATACAATACAGAATCTAACAATACACAATAAACACCTAATAAATGTAAATTTATTACATTTAACTAATTATGCCTTGCCTACTTTCTAAAATGGTGATAGTAAACTTACTATTTATATGTAAAAAAAAAAAAAAAAAGATAGCTGAAACTGGTTTGGCTGAGTGGATAGAGCATCGGTCTGCGGACTGAGGGGTCCCAGGTTCGATTCTGGTCAAGGGCATGTGCATTGGTTGCGGGCACATACCCGGTGGGGGGTGTGCAGGTGGCAGCTGGTCGATGTTTCTCTCTCATCAATGTTTCTAGCTCTCTAACCCTCTCCCTTCCACTACGTAAAAGATTAGTGAAATATATTTAAAAAAAAAAAGATAATCAACTCAATGTAAAATGAGAAAATACTGTCAGAAGCCTTTCTATATGTCAAAAATTTGATTATAATAGTGAGGTTTTTTTTTCAGTGTAAATAGCAAAAAAAACCTTAATATTTGGGTTTATGCTCTTTATCTCAAATCAGATCCACAATAGAGTTATAATTTAATTAAGTTATGGCAAAGTCGTGATTGAACAACTCTATAATGTCTCTTATTCCATCGTTTGTTTTGATTTATATAATTAAAAGTAAACATATCTGCTGAACATATTACTAATTAAAACAATAAAAAAATTAAAAATAGAACTTCCTTTTGAAGCAGTAATCCCATTCCTAGGAATATATCCCAAGAAATCAGAAACACCAATCAGAAAGGACATATGCTCACCTATGTTCATAGGAGCACAATTTACAATAGCTATAATAGTAAGATCTGAAACAGCCTCAGTTCCCGGCAGCAGATGAGTGTATTAAAAAACTCTGGTACATCTACACCATGGAATACTACATAGCTATAAAGAAGAAATAACTCTTACCATTCGCAACAGCATGGACACGGAAAGCATTATGATATGTGAAATAAGCCAGTCGGATTAACATGAATATCACATGATCTCACTCATTCATGGGATATAATAAACATAAATAGATCTAGAAACAGACCATCAAACTTCAGAGGAAAGGGGGGGGGGGTGGTGAAGAGATCAACCAAAGGACTTGTATGCATGTATATAAGCATAACCAATGGACATAGACAACAGGGGGGTGAGGGTATGTGCAGGGGGGCGGGGTACGAGAGGGTTGCCAGGAGAGATCAATGAGGAGAAAAAGGAGACATATATAATACTTAAAACAATAAATAATTAAAAAAAGAAATGAACCATTTAATATATACTAAAGCCCCAAATTACCTTAGCTGTGTCATAAATTCCAAAATAAGCAGCTCGGTACACAATGATGCCCTGTACTGAAATACTAAACCCTTGGTATAAACCAACAATTCCATCTGATTTTGCTATTTTGATAAGACAGTCACCTAAACCGTGGAATTGTCGCTCTGCAGGACCTAAAATAAAGCCATTTGAAATTCATTAGCAGTTTTATATATCATATAAATACTTTATTTAAACATTTTACAGATTTAAAGTATTTGGAATTGCCCCTAAGAAATCTAACAAAATAAAAGCACACATCAAAATTCTCCCATTAGTTAACAAATAATTAAGCTTTAAAGTAGTATCTTTTAAATATCTATCTCTTTTAAAACCAATCTAATTCAAGCAATATGAAAGGGTCAAGAAAATTAACAGAAGATCCTAGAAATGTACTTCTAGGAATTTAGAAGTTTTTAGTTTTCATTAGGAATGAAAGACTTTATGACTCATTTCAGGTGAAGAGCAAGAAGACAAAACTAAAAACTAGTAACTTAAGAATCATTAACATTATAGATGGGGTGTCACAGTTTTTGAGTGTTTGTTAGTTTTGTTGTCTCCTGACTCAAACTTTTTGCCAATAATTGAAATA
Source organism: Pipistrellus hanaki (assembly GCF_964339955.1). NCBI lineage: Eukaryota > Metazoa > Chordata > Mammalia > Chiroptera > Vespertilionidae > Pipistrellus > Pipistrellus hanaki. The sequence continues at coordinate 38,296,405 of NC_140507.1, read as the reverse complement.
TTATGTGTGTAATATAATCCTTCAAAAATAAGCTAAATTTTCCCAATTTTGAGAGAAAATAAAACTACTGAACTTAAATAAGGTACATGAATTATTTTTACTTTCTTAGCAATAACAAGAAAATTTAGACTGCCAGTTAGACATAAGATAGAACCCCTATTTTCATTTTTTCTCAAATCATTATCCTTTCTGAGATATTTTCCCTGATCACTTATCTAAAATTGATGTTACTCCCTTCTAATTTTTTCATGACATTTACTGCAAGTGACACTATATTTTAGTCATTGATTCATTGATTTTTACTTTTATCCCCCACTATACTATAAGGTACATGAGCTACAAACACCATGTTTTGTTTTGTTTTTTTTTAATATATTTTATTGATTTTTTTACAGAGAGGAAGGGAGAGAGATAGAGAGCTAGAAACGTCCATGAGAGAGAAACATCGACCAGCTGCCTCTTGCACACCCCCTACCGGGGATGTGCCCGCAACCAATGTACATACATGCCCTTGACCGAAATGGAACCTGGGACCTTTCAGTCCGCAGACCAACGCTCTACCACTGAGCCAAACTGGTTTTGGCCAAACACCATGTTTTATATCATGTGTGCATGTGTGTGAAAGTGAGAGAGAGAGAGAGAGAGAGAGAGAGAGGGGGGAGGGGGGAGGGGGGAGGGGGGAGGGGGGAGGGAGAGGGACCACATGCTCGTGCATGTGCACACATCTGGTTCACAGCATGCAATGAAGAAACATTAAATGAATCTCTGCTCTCTTAAGACATTTTATTAAAATGATAATCTATAGAAGCACCACTATAAGCCTTTGGAGCCCAGAGGCCCTTGAGGGGCCCCTCTACATTCCTGTGGTGTCTGGCTTAAACCTGAGCGTCTCCTCGAAACCATTAGCCATTCTTTTCACCACCATGAAGCCGTTTCCCATGCATGGGACCAAATAAAATTATAAAGCTTTTTGCAGGAAAAAAAACCACAACACACAAAAACTCATCTAGATAGAAACCAAGATGGTGGCATAGATAAACACCTATACTGCTGCTTTGCACAACAATTTCAAAACTGCAACTGGAAGACAGAGTGGACATCATCCAGAACCACCAGAAAGCTAGCTGAGTGGAAATTCTACATCTAAAAGGAAAGATAAAAAGACACTAAGACTCAGAGGAGCTTTAGAGAACAGAGGTATGGAGACTGTGCACGTGGAAAGGGCGAGCAGCTGAATCCGCAGCTAGCTTACTCGCGGCCCACGGAGAGGACAGGCAGCATGCATGTGGCTAGCTACCTTGTTCGGGAGGGAAAGAAAACCTCCCGACTGCACTAAACTCCAGTTCTGATACCCAGATTCATTTGGGGAGAAACTGGACTGTCTGCAGAGGGCAAAAATTGATAGCAGCCCTGACCGGTTTGGCTCAGTGGATAGAGTGTCAGCCTGCGGACTGAAAGGTCTCAGGTTTAATCCCCATCAAGGGCATGTTGGTTGTGGGCACATCCCTAATAGGAGGTGCGTAGGAGGCAGCTGATGGATGTTTTTCTCTCATTGATGTTTCTAACTCTCTATCCCTATCCCTTCCTCTCTGTGGAAAAAAAAAAAATCAAGAGCGTTCTTCTCTCAGAAGTGTGTGCAGCCATTACCGAGGGACACTGAGACACAGGGGCCTCTTAGGGCAGGGCTAATGGGAAACCAAGGCTGTCATCTCCAACCTGAGACTCCGCCCCATCCAAGCTGAGCACAGAAGCTCTCCCAGTAGAGACACAGCTGATCCTCACAGCCAATTGGCCTGGAGGTTAATTCCTCCCATGATACCAATAACAATAAAGGCTTAACTACAACAAGACTGCACACATAGCCCACAAAGGAGTGCACCAAGAGTATCCATCTAGGGTAGGGGTGTCGAACTCAATCAGAGAAGGGGCCAAAATCTAAAATCTAGCCTAAATCGCGGGCCGAATGGTTTACTGAACAGTCATAAACTGACAATGTCATAAACTGACAGCGGAGCGCAGTGATGACAGCGCGGTGCGGGCCACATTGCAAGGCCTGGCGGGCTGGATTTGGCCCGCGGGCCTTGTGTTTGACACATGTGATCTAGGGTAACTGGGGAGGCTGAGCCACTGGGCCATATAGGAACCTACCACACAAAGCTACTCTGCCAACTCAGGAAAGCAGCGAAAATGTGGAGACAAAGAAACAGATCATAAATGAAAGAAATGGAGGAAAGCAAATGACTGGATATAGAGTTCAAAACCAGATTTTTCAAGAATTTCCTAAAAAAGGCTGATAAATTTAACAAAACCCTCAAGGATATGAAAAAGGACCAACTAGAAATTAAACATACATTGACTGAAATAAAAAATATTATACAGAGACCTAACAGCAGTCTAGAGGATTGCAAGAATCAAGTCAAAGATTTGGAATACAAAGAAGCAAAAAATCCTCAACTGGAAAAGCAAAAAAGATAAAAGAATCCAAAAATCTGAAGATTGTGTACGAATCCTCTGGGACATCCTCAAGCATACCAACATCTGAATTATGGGGGTGTCAGAAGAAGAGAGAGAGCAAGATACTGAAAACCTATTTGAAGAAATAGTGACAGAAAACTTCCCCCACCTGGTGAAAGAAGTAGACTTACAAGTCCAGGAAGAGCAGAGAACCCCAGACAAAAGGAATCCAAAGAGGACCACACCAAGGCACATCATAATTAAAATCTCAAGAGTAAAAGACAAAGAGAGAATATTAAAAGCAGCAAGAGAAAAACAGCTAGTTACCTACAAGGAAGCACCTATACGACTTTCAGCTGATTTCTCATCAGAAACTATGCAGGCCAGACGGGAGTGGCAAGAAATATTCAAAGTGATGAATAGCAAGAATCTACAACCAAGGTTACTCTACCCAGCGTAGCTATCATTCAGAATTGAAAGTCAGATAAAGAGCTTCACAGATAAGAAAAAGCTAAAGGAGTTCATCATCGCCAAACCAGTATTATATGAAATGTTGAAAGGTATTCTTTAAAAAGAGGAAGAAGAAGAAAAAGGTATAAAGATAAAAATTATGAACAACAAATACATATCTATCAACAAGTGAAAGACTGAAAATTCTCAGGGGGAAAGGGGAATGAGGGGTGCGGGAAATACTGTACAAAAAGTGTACACCTATAGATGAGGACAGTGGTGGGGGGTAAGGGCAGAGGGGTGGGGTAGGAACCTGGTGGAGGGAAGCTATGGGGGAGGGGGAAGAGGGACAATTGTAATAATATGAATAATAAAGATTTATTAAGTTAAAAAATACCTTAAAAATGATTTTTAATATATATATATATGGCTAAGTGACCGTTCAACTGGTAGCTTTGACGCACACTGGCCACTGGGCAGACGCTCAAGGCACAGGCATGGAAGAATGGAACAAACTGATGAATCTCTGAGGGAAGGGGGTGGGGGAGAGGGCAGGAAGAGATTAACCAAAAATCTTATATGCATACTAGAGGCCCAGTGCATAGATTCGTGCACTGGTGGAGCCCCTCAGCATGGCCTGTGGCAATCAAACCGAATCCATGCACTGGGCCTCCGACATCCCCTGAGGGGTACCAGATTTTGAGAGGGAGCAGGCCATGCCAAGGGACCCCACCAGTGTATGACTCTGTGTACCAGACCTCTAGTAAAGAAATAAAATAGGTTTAATGCCATATAGGCAAAGAAGAATATTGACAAAAATAAAATCCACAAATTTTGACATGATGGAAAAGAGGTGAAGGGGTGTAACCTCACTAAGTAGAGCAGAGAAAACTGAAACTTACTTTCTTGCAGAAGGAGATATTGTTGAGAAGAAAGCCCTAGACTCCAATCTCAGAAAAACTTAGAAATTAGGGGAACTAAGTACTGTGCTATTCTTGCAGTGAAAGCAAAGTATTTCAATACTCAAAATCTACTTCACCCTGAGCAGCCAAGTCACTTTCTCCTGTCATTCTCAGAACTGAACTCAAGGCTCCAGATTGAATGGGACCAACAGAGTTGCCTCCGTAATCACTGAAAAAAAGACTCATACAAATATACATATTGTGAAATATCATGTCAGCATGGACATAAGGTAATTAAAAAGAAAAAAAGGTACATACAAAAGGATCAACAGTAAGAGATCAACTTCTTAAGAGCAATGTTAGAAACTAGAATCCAGAGTAATACTTTTTAAATTGTGAAAGAAATTTAATTTAAACCCAAAATTTTTATATGGCCAAGAATTAAGAGAGTAAAACAGAGACATTTTTAAACAAGCAAGATTTCAACTTATCTCCTATTCTACTCTTTTCAGAAAGCTACTAAAGAACATATTCTACTAAAAAGGTTGCATAACAAAAATATAGAAGATATGGTAAATAAAATAAGCAGGAACAGAGGAAAAGGGAATCTCTAGCATGAGAGTTGTACATCTAACCTAGAGAGGAATCACAGCTGAGGCAGGAGTAAGTTAATGAGGGATCTAAAGGTGGCACTCCAGGAAAATAAAAGAGGAAGTTATAAATAGTCTTTGTTTGCTCTTTTGTTACTACAGTGTTGGCCTTCCTCTTCCCTCCTTTAAGGGAGAGGAAAAAAGTAGTAATCTTTAGGCCATATGACCTTAACAGTTGGTTGAGAATACAATTTTTAGACTGTAACTAACACTGTTGTTACAGCATAGCTTTAGAATAAATAGTACATTATTCAAAACACAAAAAAGGAAGTCAGTATTTCTAAAACTCCCATACCTTTTCCAATATCAACACCTAATCGTGTTCGAGCAAAATCTAGTGGATATACTACACATAAGGATGTTGCCCCAGCTGCTCCGCCAGCAGCCAGGTTTGCCAAAAACCATCTCCAGAACTGAAACATATTAAATTAAAACGTGGTTATTAAAATACAGAACCCGACTGTGTAAAATATTTATTTTTCTAAAGGCTAAAAGGTCAGATTTACAAACTGATTCTCTAAAGTAAACATCTGTAATAACGCATATCATACTATCCAGAATACTTGTCCTGTGTTTCTTACCAGGCAGTCTAGGAGGTACAGTTTAGATATACTGACATACTGAGATTGCAAAATACTTTAATGTCCTCCAGCAAAAGTAGCCCAGATTAGCAAAAGTGGACACATAAGGTAATCATGTCTTTAGATTATATATGCCATGCACTTTAAATCTCAGCTAACCCCAGCTGGTTTAGCTCAGTGGATAGAGCATTGGCCTGGGGACTGATGGGTCCCAAATTCAATTTTGGACCCTGGTTTCAGGTTCCTCCCCTCCCCAGCTCTGGTCCTGGTGGAGCTGGTGCAGGAGGCAACCAATTGATGTGTTTCTCTCACATCAATATTTCTGTCTTTCCCTCTCTCATCCACTCTCTCTAAAAATCAATGGGGAAATATCCTCAGGTGGGGATTTTAAAAAATCTCCGCTAAATAGGTCCTTAGTAATAAAGAAACAACTTGCTTTTTTAGGAAATAAATCACCTCTTTTTTTTTTTCTTTTTTTTTTAAATAAGAAAGGAAGGGAGAGGGATAAACAAACATCAATGTTGAGAGAGAATCATTTGATCGGCTGCCTCCTGCATGCTCCCTACTGGGGATTGAACCCGCAACCCAGGCATGTGTCCTTGACTGGGACCGTTCAGTCCATAGGTCAACACTCTTCCAATGAGCCAAACCAGCTATGGCAGAAATACATGCGTCTTGACTGCTTTTTTCCTTTTCGCTTAATAAAAGCAGACAAAATGTTAATTTTTCTAGTGTAATAAAGTAGCAATTATAAAATATAATTACATTAAAATTAATATTTATTCAGAGAAATACTGCTTTACGACAAAATATACCTTAAATATTAAAACCATGTTCAAAGAAACCTATAAAAGTTGTGCTTTTCACATATAATTTCTGTGACTTAACACATAGTGTGTTAACAGTTACTATTTTAACTATTTTTTCTACCACTTGAGCACATCCTCTCATCATACATAAGACAAACCATTTCTTAGAAAAATTTAGAGATATTATCTATACTTGCCTGTTTATCTTTATTAACTCCAGTCATGAAAAGTTGTTTGTATTTGTCCTTAAAAGCAAAATTTAGAGCTTGTGTTGGAAAATACCGAAGAACATTTACAAAATTGCCACGCCAATAACTAAAGAAACCTACAAAAGAAAACATACTACACATAAGTATATACTGTATTATCTTCTCTAATAAAAGGGTAATATGCAAATTAACCATTAATCTGTCACAAAGATGGCGGTGCCCAATCCCCTCAACCCTGCCAGAGTCCCCCAGTCCTGGGGGGCGGCAGCTGCTGAGAACAGGCAATGTAAGCAGCATAGCGGAATGCCTGCTTTGTCACTGTGGCGATGAGGCAAGCATCCCACCCGGGCCACAGGGGGCCTCTGGGCAGTGGAAGGCCTCTAGGCAATGGGCGCAGAGCAGCCAGGCCCCACAGAAAGCAGAGAACCACAGGGAGTGGGCCTAAGCTGCCATGGTTCCCAGATTGGAGAGGGTGCAGGTCAGGCTGAGCCACCCACCCCCCATGCATGAATTTCGTGCACCAGGGCTCTAGTCATTAAACAATTCCCACAACTTTAACAAACTTTGTTATTTGATTTAAAAGCAAATCTCTTTCTCAGGGAAAAAAAAAATAGTTTATATGTGTCTCCACTGAAGGAAAAATGTAGTGTTAACTCCATGTACTTCCATTCCAATTTTATTAATATCCAATGAAAAGCCTTGAATACCTAACAACCTGTGGAAAACTATCATCAGTTGAATATAGGATTCTTCACTAGTAGAAAAATAGTTCAGGAGTATTTGTCAGAGAAGTTAGTAACCCTTAGCATCATTTCCAAATCATGATATACAATTCCTATAGTAGTAAGGCTGCTAGAACAGAATTGGTTTGTATGCATACTTATGAGGAGAAAGTGACATAAGTCTAAAGCATCCTTATCTTTATGTTTTGGAACCCAGACAGAAAAGGGAACAATTTATAATTCAAGGCCTGATAGAGAGACTGAAGGAAACTTCAGAGATTAATAATCTTCCCACTTCAAATCTCAATGGATTGACCGATCCTACTATGTGTTATCCTTATAATCCAGAGCTGTCCTAGAATGTAACAGGCTTGCTCTTTAGTAGCCATAATTGTTTTTACTAGATTGCAAATTGTCAAATGGTTTCATCTTACTATTCTGAATAAGATACCTCTCCACCTAGCTTGGGGAACATCCAGAATCAGTCTTCTAAAGATGAACATTCAAATGAAAATTAAGATGCACTCATAGAAAGCAGGAAGATAGTTCTGGGATGGGAGGGGGAAGGGGAGGTTGAGCAAAAAAGAAAAAGAGAACTCATGGACATGGATAACAGTGTGGTGGTGATTGCTGGGTGTGGGGAGGGAGGCAGGGGGTGCTGGTGCTGGTGGAAGAGGGCACAGAGGGGATAAATGGTGATGAAAAAAATAAAATAATTTCAGTTTACTAGGCTGGTCCTCAGAATCTGAAAGTTAAATTAGTGTAGTACACAGAGAGAAAGATATTTATTTGTTAAATAAGTATATTTAGTGTGTGTGGGGGGGAATCCCCAGAATCTTGGTGAATCCTAAGCTGAATATAAAGCAGTTGCACATAATCACTCATGAGGCAGGTACCGTTTCCCCGAAAATAAGACAGTGTCTTACATTAATTTTTTCTCCCAAAGTTGCGCTAGGTCTTATTTTCAGGGGATGTCTTATCTTTCCATGCGCTAGGTCTTATTTTCGGGGAAACACAGTATTAGTCTCTTCATTTTAAAGATGTAAAATTAATTCCTGCAGACAGACTAACAAAAAACAAACAAACAAAAAACTATTCTCTTTGTAATGCAAACAGAGGAATAAAATTTGAGACCTCAAATGTGTCTCTGGAATAACGATTATTTGGGGCTGATTTTTTTTTTAAATAAAATATATTTTATTGATTTTTTTCAGAGAGGAAGAAAAAGGGATAGAGAGTTAGAAACATCGATGAGAGAGAAACATCGATCAGCTGCCTCTAGCACACCCCCTACTGGGGATGTGCCTGCAACCAAGGTACATGCCCTTGACTGGAATCCAACCTGGGATCTTTCAGTCCGCAGGCTGACGCTCTATCCACTGAGCCAAACCGGTTTCGGCTGGGCTGATTGTTTTTAAGAAACTAAAAACTAGAAGGATTTTAAATTTATTTTAACCTTCTCCTTAATTACCAGAACAAGTTTAGAGAGAGGGCTTGGTCCAAGAAGAGAATTATCAAAGAGCATCGGCTAGGTATGGTAAACTAGTGGTAGCTGGGCAGGATCTGTTTGTTCAGTCTCTTCAGTGCTCCATTGTCTCAGCAAAACACAACAAACATTTGTTTACAAAATATTTGCTTTTCCTATCTTCCTGTAAATTTTCTTCTTCCCATTGGAAAACCCAGGCCCTTACCGCCCCCCCCTCTCTCGTCCCGCAACTTCCTCCCTCCTTTCCACTCTCCCTAAAAATCAATGGGAAGGTATCCTCAGATGAGGATTAACAATATCCCACAAAGCTGAAGATCATAAAACCAATTGAAGAATAAATCTTTTAGAAAAGCATTAATCAGGATAAATCCAGAAGCTTTCATAATTCAAGGAAAGTTTATAAAAAATATCAAAGACATCCAGAGAGATGTTTAAAGCTATGTTCAGAGCAAGAATCAAGAAATCTATCCTTGAGCTAGAAAGGAGAGCTAAGTGTTTACTAGAACTATACCCAGTTTGTATTTAGATTAAATCAGAGTAAAGTTAGAGGCTTAATCATAAACAGGTTTTACTGCTACATGAATATCCAGTAGGAGGAGCTCTGAGGCTGGCCATGTATAACAGCAAGATGCTTAACCTCCCTGGATTTTGTCTTTCATGTTATTACAATTGAAGATTACAATCTTTGTGCTAACAAAAAAATTCCCCACAATTTTCAAAAAAAGCTCCTAGATGGCAATATTAACCCTGTTGTGAATTACTAACCTCTTACCATAGGATATATATCATAGTGTATTCATAAGGAGGCCCTGTATATAAGAATAGGAAACATCTTGAAGTTCTGCTTTTATCATCTCATCTTTGAAAGTATAGAAATCAGAAACTGGAATACTATTCAGAATGATCGCAATTTATAAGAGCCATATTGAATATGTTTAGGTTTAAATATTACTAAGAACATTTAAAATAGAAAATAAATCAGCACTGGTAAGCACAATCTAACCACAATATTTTTCACCCAACTAAATATGTAAAGTAGATTACTAATAATATAGCACCGCCTACTTCTCTGAAGAGGTTTTAGAGTTAGGTTAGAGGCTCAGATAATCATAAATATAAACTAAGGAGAAAGAAGTTCCTACTTTTCCCGTAAAAACCTTGAAGGAAATGGGAGCTTGCTCTAGTAAAAGAAATGGGGTGTGGAGAATGTGAACCACTCTTATGCTTTCTGGGTTCAGCTCTCAGATGGGCATTTAAAATTCATAATTTTAGATGATGCCTTAAGAGTCTACTTTGGCCCTACATATTGTGCCCAACAGATTTATCCCTAGGAAGAGAATGCTTTTTTATGGGAGAGTATATCCTGACCTAGACTTAGGAGTGGAAGAGAGAACTGCACTGGAGTTGAAGCCACTTTTTCTTGTTCTGAACAGTTAATAGGCCTATTTCCTTTTAAAAGTTTGTACAGAGCCCTCACTGGTGGATAGAGCCTCGGCCTGTGGACTGAAGGGTCCCAGGTTCGATTCCTGTCAAGGGCACAGGCCTGGGTTGCCAGCTAGGCCCAACATGCAGGGGGCAGCCAATCAATGACTCCCTCTCATCATTGATGTTTGTCTCTCTCTTTTCCTCTCCCTCTCTGAAATCATTAAAAATATATTTAAAGAAAATAAAGTTCATACAGAGTTTTCAATTGAATCCAACTATATGGATGGGCTATAGAAGACTTCTGATAAATTTATCCTGACCTTCTCTGAGCTAACTTAGGAGCCACTGTGCAACCGGAAGGCATTTCATGACTAACAAAACACTTTCATTCTTTAGCTCTTGGAATCTTTCTTTCAATATTAATTGGGGGGAGAGAGGGAGGGGAGGACTCCACAAAACATTAAAATTTTAAATAAAGACAGGATTTGATGCAAAAGAAAAATTGGTAATACTGATCCTGTCTTTAAAATTTTACTTTGCTCATCTTGGATTTAAAATATTATTTGTCTTCGTTTTGTTATTTTGCTCCCTTTCAAATCTGTGCAGAGGTGACTGCTTCTTCAATAGATTTCAAGAATACACAGAACCTCTTTTCACGGAGTAGAGCTCAGAGTACTGGGAGGCTCCAATGGTCCCATATTTGGAGAATACAGTATTTCAACAAGTATTTAAGCAATTTGGGCACTTGTTCACACACAGCAAGATGCTTAAATAGCATCTCATCTAATCTTGGGAGTCACACACGGCCTTCTGAGCCAGGCCCCGAGGCGTATTTAAGTCCTGCTGCGAAGGAGAAATTGAGAGAAAGAGAAGGTGGTGGTGCTCTCCCCCGCGCCCTAGGACTGGTCATGTGCAGGCCCTGGGGAAGCAGAGCCTCTTAGGTTACCATTACTGAATTTTTCAAGTTGAAGAAACAAGCCCATCACCCCCCACCGGCACCCCGCACCCCACCCCCACCCCACCCCCAACCCCGCCCCGGCTGACCCGGCCACGGCTCCAGCCGTCCCCTCCCGACCCACCCAGGAGAGAGGAAGGCATGGCGGCCGCCCCTACGCACCCTGCTCGCGGGGAATCCGTATCAGACAGTCCATCATGCCTTTGTACTGCGTCTCGAGGGAGATCTGCTTGGACGACGCCTGCACCTGCAGCAGGAGCTTCACCCGCTCTATGGGCGCCACGGCGGTCTTGGACACAGCCGCCGCCACCCCGCCGAGCATCAGGTCCTTCCCGAAGGACACGATGTCAAAGATCCCCTTTTCCGGCTTCTTCTTCGGAGGGTCACGCTGCATGGTGACGGAAAAACACCCAACAGCAAGCGGCGGGCCAAATTAAAACGTGCGGGAAAGAGCGGAAGAGGCGAAGGGACGCAGAAAACCGCTTGAGCGTCGTCCAGGCGGGAAAGCGGCGCCGAGAATGCTGGGAGATCCGCTCACCACGTGGGGCGGGGCTGGGGAGCTGCGCATGCGCTTCCAACCGCCTCCCCGCCACCTGGTGCGGGCCACGTGACTCCCGACACGTTGCGGCGGGCGCGCGTGGTGCTGCCTGGGTAAGTGTCGGTGCCCGAGATTTTTCTTGCAGCCGCCGCCACCGGCGAAGGGTAGCATCCGTGGCTCCTGAGCCTCCGAGGGTGCAGGAAGGGGCCTGGACGAGCTATTTATCTGTAAAGATAGTGTACAAGTTAGAGCAGCGCAGTGTGGGATTAACCGAGCTTAGTTTTAGTTCCTTCGTTTTTCTCTTAGAAATCACTTTAATTTCTGCTCCTTTAATTTTCGCAGGGGTCATTTAGTCACGTTGTCACTGTTTTTGCTGATTGTACCCCTGGAAGCGTTAAGTCAACATGTTCTTCTTTCTCCTTTATTTTACTGGAATTGGCCTATTCCATGTAGAGCAGTGCTTCTCTCAGTCCAAACTGCCCATTCAAAGGAGATGGACTGGCTATTAATTTTTTTTTAAAGTATTTTCCTATTTTTAAAAATATATATTTTATTGATCTTCCACAGAGAGAAAGAGAAAGGGACAGAGAGCCAGAAACTACCGATGAGAATCATGATCTGCTGCCTCCTGCACACCCCCCACCGGGAATGCGCCGGCAACCAAGGCACATGCCCCCCACTGGAATCGAACCCGGGACCCTTCAATCTGCAGGCCGATGCTCCATCCACCGAGCCAAACCGGCTCGGTTGGACTGGCTTTTAATTGTAAAGCTTGTGTTTACATTGCCTAAACCCATGGTCTACAAACTGCGGTTCGAGAGCCACATGCAGCTCTTTGGCCCCTTGAATGTGGCTCTTCCACAAAATACCGCGGCCTTGGTGAGTCTATTTAAAAAACAAACAAACAAAAAAAACATTTAATCAACTTTATTTTTTGTTTGTTTTGTTAATCCTCACCCAAGGATATTTTTCCATTGATTTTTAGAGAGAGAGGAAGAGGGAGGGAAGGACAGAAACATCAATTATGAGAGAAACACATCCATTGGTTGCCTCCTGCAGGAGCCCTAACCAGGGCCTAGGTCGAGGAGCCCTTGACCAGAATCGAACCCAGGACCCTTTGGTCCGCTGAGTCAAACCAGCCAGGGCTGGGCGAGTCTATTTTGAAGAAGTGGGGTTAGAAAAAGTTTAATTTTAAAAAATTTGGCTCTCAAAAGAAATTTCAGTAGTTGTACTGTTGATGTTTGGCTCTGTTGACTAATTAATGAGTTTGCTGACCACTGGCCTAAACTTGAGGCAATGTGAATGTGCAGGTTACCAATGACCTATTCCAGAACAGAGATTCACAAACTTTTTGTTTTTGTTATCCTCACTCCAGGATATTTTTTCCATTGCTTCCCAGAGGGAATGGAAAGGAAGGAGGGAGGAATGGGGAGAAACAGACAGAGAAACAGAAACATTGATGTGAGAGAGACACATTGATTGGTTCCCTTCCCACACACCCGGACCAGGGCCCTCAGGGATGGAACCTGCAACCCCCTTAGGAGCCTTTGAGGGGAAATTGATCCTTGACCCCATGGTGTGCAGGCCAGTGCCCTAACCACTGAACTCACCTGTCAGGACCAAACATTTTTTTATTATAGGACCCTATTTTCTCTGTTAAAGATTAGGAGCCCCTACTGAAACCGGTTTGGCTCAGTGGATGGAGCATCGGCCTGCGGACTGAAGGGTCCCAGGTTCGATTCCAGTCAGGGGCATGTACCTTGGTTGCGGGCACATCCCCAGTGGGGAGTGTGCAGGAGGCAGCTGATCTATGATTCTCTCTCATCTATGTTTCTGACTCTCTATCCCTCTCTCTTCCACTCTGTAAAAAATCAATAAAATATATTTTTTTAAAAATTAGGAGCCCAGCCGAAACCGGTTTGGCTCAATGGATAGAGCATCGGATTGCGGACTGAAAGGTCCCGGGTTCGATTCCGGTCAATGGCATGTACATTGGTTGCGGGCTCATCCCCGGTAGGGGGTGTGCAAGAGGCAGCTGGTCGATGTTTCTCTCTCATCGACGTTTCTAACTCTCTCTCCCTCTCCCTTCCTCTCTGTAAAAATTCAATAAAATATATTTAAAAATAATAATAATACTCAACACAAATAATATTTAAAATATTTTTCAAAACAAAAAAATATGTAGTAAGAATAGCCTTATTTTATATTTTTGGAAAGCTCATGTCTGAAGGAAAAACAGCTGGATTTACATAACTGCTCTTCAGCCTGTGGCAGTAGCATACCTCATGTAGCTGCTAGACAAATGAGAGAATGATAGTGACATTGGCAGATATTGTCTTAGCTTTGTCTTAGTTTTGACCTCAATGGAGGCCCAGACATCTTGGTGACACCTACACTTCTTCCCTCCCACACTTTGAGAACTCCTCTGAGGCTGAGCAGATTCAGGTTTGACTTCTTTGGGCAAGAATACTCACTCACTACATATCTGCTTCTATTTACTTCCATCCCCCCCCCCTTTTTTAAAAATATATATTTTATTGATTTTTTACAGAGAGGAAGGGAGAGGGATAGAGAGCTAGAAACATCGATGAGAAACATCGACCAGCTGCCTCCTGCACATCCCCTGGGGATGTGCCCGCAACCAATGTACCTGCCCTTGACCGAAATCGAATCTGGGACCTTTCAGTCCACAGACCAACGCTCTACCATTGAGCCAAACCAGTTTCGGCCCACCTCCCTTTTAAAAAAAATCGTATATCCTAGAGATCCCTCTATTATAGATTCCTGATTCCTTTTGATAGCATGTTTGATAGATTCTCATACATGGAGACACTGTGTTATCATCTCTTACTTTGTAGGACCTGCAGCCTTGAAACTCACCCAGAAAACCCAAGATGAGTTATTGACAGTTTTGAACTTAATGTTCTAAGTTTTTCTTCATTATCTTAAGTGTGTTTTAACACTTTTCATGCTACTTGTCACTAGTAAAAAAACAAATATGTAGGCCAAAAGGATTCCAGAGTAGGAATCTATATATATAAAAAGGCTAACATGCCAAGTGTCCCCTTGGGTGTTGGATTGCTTGCTACGATGTGTGTTGACCACCACGGGGTGGTATGGGATGAAGGGAGGCCCCGGCTGGCAGCCAGCAGCTAGGGATGGGAGGCTTTGGACTGTAACTGGAAGGCCCCAATCGGCCCTGATCACCAGCCAGGCCTAGGGGCCCTACCCGTGCTTGAATTTCATGCACCGGGCCTCTAGTTTTGTTAATATTTTGATTACTTCACATAAAAAGCTGGCAAGTCCTACGGGTCTGTTGTTTCATGCTACTTTCCATAGCTACTCATTCAGCTCTTTAGTTTTTCAGTGCAAGACTCTATTTTACATGTTGTTGCCAGATTAATCTTTCTGAAAAAATTGGACAAGTCATTATTCATAGATTTAGATAAACTTCAAAGTCTTCTCATTACATTGACTTTGCGGGGGCCTGATCTGGCGGGATCTCCCTTTTCCGCGTCCCGCACAGAAAGAGAGATGAATGAACCGGTTCTAAGTGGAGGTGCCCAGGGATTGAGAAATATTAGAAATAAAGAGAGAAGACACAGAGATAGATTTCAAGCTGGGAGCTGGGAGGGCCGTTGACCTCCTCTGCTGGAGAGGCAGACTGACAACCTCCTGAGCCAGGCAGCACATCTATTTATACTCCAATCCAACAAGGGGTTTCACAGGAAAACAAGGAGCCACCCACTCCTTCCTCCCAAACACATTAGTCAGGAACTAAGAACATCTCCGCACTCCCAGGGCGGCAGTGCAACTGACATGATTCTGTCAATATCCCGGGCCCAGTCAGCAACAATCTAAAGAATATCCAGGTGTCTTCCCATTTGGCCCTCTACAGACTTTAAGATCCTTTGTGAAATCAAGAAATAAATGATTGGTGTCTTATTGCAGAACTCTGAAAGATGAGTTTCAATCTCTTTACAGGGAATTGGCAGCATTAACAAGCACCCTGGGAGAAATTTAAGGGATTGATTACCTGAATCTCACTCCAAGGTGCCAAGAGCAGTCAAAGGAAACATCTCTGGTGGCAGGGAACATGGGTATCTCGGAGGACAGAAAAGCCAATGCTCAGCTGCTCCCTGGGACAGTGCTCTCTTCCTTCCTTTTTTAGCTTACCCCTACATTTGACTCAATAGTGTTTATAACATACTAGAGCCCAGTGCACAAAAATTCATGCACTGGTGGGGGGTTTCCTCAGCCGAGCCTGCCCCCTCTCATATTCCAGGAGCCCTCAGGGGATATGCTACTATTGGCTTAGGCCCACTCCGAGGGTAGCAGGCCTAAGCCACAGTCTGGTCTTCCTCCGTGGGGGGCGACCCGTCTGATCAGGGGAAGGCACCACCCGCATCACCCTGCCGCCGCCACCGCTGGCCACCTGTCCTAGGCCTCGCAGCTGCCGCAGCTGCTGCCTGCCCTCAGCCCTTGGCAGAATGTCTGGTCCATCTGGTCTAATTAGCATATTACCCTTTTATTAGTATAGATTCCTTTATGATATCCTCAAGCTCGTTTATTTATGGTATTTATTCACTGATGAAAGACAGCAAACTTTAAAGTACTTAGAAATATGGCTTTTTTAAAAAAAAATTAAGAACTTTAGATCAACTCAACAGATAAGCTGAAAAAGTTTAACTTGCTGCATTGCATTTTATTCACTGACTTAGAGACTCAGTTCTGGTGATTTACATGTTAATATGGAAGTATAGTCTCATAGCCTTTGTGCTCCTCACTCCCATGAGGGTGGGGATTTTTATCCGTTTTTGCCCCCACTGCTGCATCCCCAGCATCCAGAGCAGTGCTTGGCATAGAGTAAAAATTCAATAAACATTTTTTAGACCAATGCATGAAAAGGCAACACAAACTCCAAACCATCTTTATTAAAAACTATCAATACAGTATAAAAATAGCTTCAATTATATAGAATATAGAAATATAGCTCTACAAAATTAAATTATTTTCACACAACTTAGTGTCTAAGTTTTAGTAACATTTAATAATATTAAAAATAAAACAGCCAATGTATAAATCCTATTCTCAAAAATGTTTAGTGCTGAATACTTTCCCTCAACTTCTTTCCAACATTTTGTCCAGTAGCAGGTACGATTTAGCTGATTCCTTGGTTTTCAACCAATAGATATTTGATAATAGTAGCAGCAGCAGCTAACACTTTTATAGTACATAGCATGTGCCAGCACTATTTAGAGGGAACTCACACACACAATTATTCACAATATTCTCAAGAATGCTCAAAGCAGACAAACCTACGTAGTTGGTTTCACAGGTTTCCCCATTTTAATTAGAAATATAAAAAAGAAGGCACTGCAAATTTTCTAGGCATCATCATTAAAATCCCTTGGCACAAATGAACTTTCCTTTGCTGAGTATAGTTCTCTAACCCCACAAAAATAAATCAATAATAGCTAAAGAAAAGGGAAGGAGGAAAGGCAGTAGACTCTAGAATGGAATTGTGGGGAGTTAAAAATACAGGCTGGGACAAAAGTAGGTTTATAGTTGTGAGTATGCAGAAAACAGCTTATTCTTATATTTGCCCCACCTTGTATATGAGAGTGATAAGACAGTACTTGATATTTTTTTAAATGGCAATTATATGATCTTTTGCATCAATAGACTTTGGTGAAAGGGCCTATTTGCAGGATGCTAACAAAACCCAATACCTCTGTGGCATCTGCACTGTCATTTTCTCCCCTTTATTTAATAAAGTGGCAGATAAGTATTATCCAGTAATCAAACTAATCTACTTTCAGATGTGACTTAGAACGTATTTGGAAAAATGGTATACTAAGTTTATTTGCAATGTATACTTTAATAGCCATTTAGAGATGAAAACCAAGATGATGTTTGAATTCATTTTTAAAAAGTGTAATCTAACCTACTAATATTATAACATGCAAATTAACCATCGCTCCACTACACAGCCACGCCCACCAGCCAATCAGAGTGAGTATGCAAGTTAACCCAACAAAGATGGCAGTTAATTTGCATACATGGAGGGAGGCCTGAGGACTGAAGACAGCATAAAAGGAAGAGGGAGAAAAATTGGAAAGCAAGGTGGCTGCAGCTGCTGGAGGATGCGGAGTGGGGCGGGGCGAGGTGCGGCTGCAGAGGCTGCAGCGGGAGGCAGCGAGGGTGGCAGGTGCAGCGGATCGGGTGGGTGGGGCACGCAGCAGTGGTGGCAGCGCACGTGGCCTCGGAGACAGTGGTGGTGGTGGCCGTGGTGAGGCAGGCGGGACAGGTGTGCCCCGCCCTGCCCCCCGGTGGCGGGAGGGAAGCCCACCAGAAGTCTTGCAGGAATATTCCTGCAACAGGTGCCTAGTATCTTTATAATGTGGACATTGCGGTATACATCTATAACATAGCAAATGATTTATCCTTAGTAAGATCTGTAGTTTGCTTTATCTTTTTGTTTCAGTTCTTGAGTGGTGTTCAATATGATTCTTTGATATCAGGAAAGCAGTTCAATAGACTAAAATTTTATTGAACAAAGAAAAAAAAAGTCTTCTATAATAAAACCCCAAGTTTTCAATCTGCTTGAAAATCTGAGGTGATAAGTAGCTGCATTTATTAATAATTCTCAGTATTAAAAGATCATAGTTGTTTTTTTTTTTGAAAATATCAAGAAACTTAAGACATTTAACAAATATGTGTAAACACAGTGCGTTAATACCCATGATACCTTAATGCCCTGAGCTCAGAGAACTACAAAGACTTGCTCATGGTTACAGCCCTAATGTTACAGGACTGGTCTCGTTCTCCCAATTTCCTGATTCATTCACCAGATTCAGTATCAGTCAGTCTTGAGATAAATACACAACGAACTGAGTAGTTTTTCAAGATAAATATTTCTATATTAATTTTATATAAAACACTTCACATTATTTCAAACTAGTTAATAAATTAATGTTATATACAAAAATGGAAATAAGTTAACAACTGCTTCTTCATATTTTGATCAAGTATCTTTTCAAAAGTCTCACAATAGCCAAAACCGGTTTGGCTCAGTGGACAGAGCGTCAGCCTGCAGACTGAAAGGTCCCAGGTTCGATTCCGGTCAAGGGCATGTACCTTGGTTGCAGTCACATCCCTAGTAGGGGGTGTGCAAGAGGCAGCTGATTGATGACTCTCTCTCATCGATGTTTCTTACTCTCTATCCCTCTCTGTAAAAAATCAATAAAATATATTAAATTTTAAAAAAAGTCTCAATACTAATTAAGATCTAGTGCATCAAATCCAACAACATAAGATCTCAATATTTAACATTATGTTCAGTGAAAAGGAACTAAACAGCATCTTCTGTGTATGCATTTCAGCAATCCTAAAACTGCTTAGTGCTTCTTATTGTGCAGTGTTGTTGTGTAGCAAGAACACAGTTACAAGGTCAATCCAAAGAACAACTTAAAAGCCATTTCAATGGCAATTTCTGTAACTGAGTCATGAAAACAGACATAAAGTTCTTGAATTTTGGGATGGAGAAAGAGTCTCCTGTAGAGAAAAAGAAAACATTTATTTTAGAAATTCAAATAACAAAGAAAAATAAAAACTTTCTATTCACTTCATTTTATTTTATTTATATTTTGTTTCTGAAAGTACCAGTAATAAAGTAAAACACTAATCCAAATCTATAGTATTATTTAAAAGTGCCTTAGGTAAATTATTTTTATTTTTCTACAGTGTAACAAGCCTATTTTACCAATATGTTTTACCATTTCCGTTTTTAAATATTAAATTTAGTCATTATTATTATGATAAAGCCAATGGTGATACCATCAATTAAGTACTATAATAATAGAAGAGTAATATGCTAATTAGACCAGACGTCCTTTCAGACATCCTTCCGGATAAAGCCAGGGCTGCGAGAGAAGCCCAAGTTCCTTCCAGGTGCCTGCTGGCTGCTGGAGGAAAGCCCAGGTCCCGGGTGCCAGAGGGGAGCTGGTGCCAGCAGCTGGGGGAAGGGGAGCCTGCTCTTGCATGAATGTCATGAATCAGCCCTCTAGTATATTCATAAATATATAGATCTATGAGCATAGTTCATATTTCTTCTGCTACCATGTTTCCCCGAAAAATAAGGCATCCTCTGAAAATAAGACCTAGCGCATGGAAAGATAAGACATCCCCTGAAAATAAGACCTAGCGCAACTTTGAGAGAAAAAATTAATATAAGACACTGTCTTATTTTTGGGGAAACAGGGTAGATGTAAGACTGCTAGATACAATGGGTATGACTTTATCTTTCTGTTTGCCACACCACCCACCTACCACCAGTTTGCCAAGCACAGCTCCATTTACTAAATCTATGCTAATAAAAGGGTATATTTTTATTGATTACAGAGAGGAAGAGAGAGAGAGAGAACCATCAATGATGAGAGAGACCCACTGATTGGCTGCTCCTGCACGCCCCCCACTGGGGATTGAGCTGCAACCCAGGCATGTACCCTGGGCGAGAATTGAACCGGGACTCTTCAGTCTACAGGTCGATGCTCTATCCACTGAGCCAAACTGGCCAGAGTAAGATATTTGTTTTTAATAAAAAAGATTTGGGAGGAATTTAAAAGAGATACTTAGCAAATAAGAAGTTCTAAAATAATATTAAAATATTATAGTTAGATTAAAAATTTCATGCCTACATCCTAAATCTTTATCTCCTTTACCATATTTCTTTCACTTTTCTAACATTTTACTTCACTTTCAAATACTTTTTTCCACTTACCCTACTACCCAATAAGCCATCACTGGTGGTGCTTTTCTCTGGTCAGTCCAGTTTTCAGGTGAGCATTCAAACAACACCCCATGTTCTTTCACAGGGTTTAGAGAAGACACCGAATTTGTAGACCCTGAATGATCTGCAGTGTTTAGTGCTTTCTTTTTCTGTAAATAAATAGGTATTATTAGCATTAACTGGTATTAATAGTGCTGATCCTAGCACTTAAGAGCCTGCAATAACATTCTTCTTAACTGCAGGAAAATTTCTACTCTTTCTCACAGGTTAAATACCATCTCCTATAAAAGACTTCACAGATAAAGTATCCCTTGACTTTTGCAGGGAGCATTTTGTTCATAGTCCTGTATTAGTATTTATGTTATTATTTTTAAAAATATATATTTTATTGATTTTGTACAGAGAGGAAGGGAGAGAGATAGAGAGTTAGAAACATCTATGAGAGAGTCATCGATTAGCTGCCTCTTGCACACCCCCTACTGGGGATATGCCCGCAACCAAGGTACATGCCCTTGACCGGAATCTAACCCGGGACCCTCCAGTCCCCAAGCCAACGCTCTATCCATTGAGCCAAACCAGTCTTGGCAGTATTTATGTTATATTATATTAGCAGCTTATAGGTCTTTCTTCCCCAGGACGGGATAAGCTCCTTTTCCAGGCAGAGGCAATATACTACTCATCTTTGTATTTTTTGTTGTTGTTGTTAATCTTCACCCATGGATATTTTTTCCTCATTTATTTATTTTTTTTAGAGAGAGGGGAAGAGAGGGAAGAGAAAAGAGAGAGGGGAAGAGTGAAACATCAGATAGAAGAGAGACACATCGATTGGCTGCCTCCCACATGCACTCTAACTGGGTGGGATTGAACTGCAACCCAGGTACATGTTCTTAACCGGTAATCAAACCCGAGATCCTTCAGCCCATGGGCCGAAGCTCTAACCACTGGCAACTGGCCAGGGCATCTTTGTAGTATTTTATTTATTTATTTTTTAATAATCCTCACCCAAGGATATTTTTCCACTGGTTTTTTGGGACAGTGGGAGAGAAAGGGAAAGACAGAGAGAAACATTGATGTGAGAGAAACACATCGATTGGTTGCCTCCTGCACATGCCCCGACCAGGGATTAGGCCAGGGAGGATTCTGCAACTGAGGTACATGCCCTTGAGTGGAACAGAACCCAGGACCCTTCAGTACGCAGACTGAAGCTCTATCCACTGAGCCTAACCAGCTAGAGCTGTAGTATTTTTTTTTAAGTTGTTGGTACATAGTAGGTACTTAATGAATATATTAATAATGAGATTATTGAATAGATTAGTAAATAAACAGATGGTTTTATAATATACTTAAAATATATTAAACTTAAAACAGATTTAGTATCTCTCTAAATTTTATAAATTTCCCATTCATAAAATCATTAGCAAAGCAATCAATTATGTGAACTATAAATATTTTTTTGTGAGGCTCAGGTCAAAATAGTGGAGTGATCCTTAGTTGTTCTTTCTCTCATAATCCTTATATAATCCATCAACAAACCCTTCTGGCTTACCCTCCAGAATACATCCAGAAGCCACTTTCTTGTTTTGAGAATTTCCATAGCTGGATATATTAATTAAGGAATGTTTTTTTGTTTGTTTGTTTTTATTTTTAAAATATATGTTATTGATTTTTAACAGAGAGAAAGGGAGAGAGATAGAGAGCTAGAAATGTCGATGAGAGAGAAACATCGACCAGCTGCCTCCTGCATACTCCCTACCGGGGATGTGCCCGCAACCAAGGTATTATACATGCCCTTGACCAGAATCGAACCTGGGACCCTTCTGTCCGCAGACCGACGCTCTACCACTGAGCCAAACCGGCCTCGGCTAATTAAGGAGTTTTTAGAGAGAATATTTAGAGAGATAGAAATTAAACTGGCATAAAGCTATATTTATAGCAGTGCTTTACCTCTTCCACCAAGGTCTGTTGAAAAGCTGCACGAATGGAGAGACAACACTGATGGAAATTCTTTATTAGCTGAGGGTGGATAGAGCCACTCAACTGAGCCACTTCTTCATGAGTAGGAGTAATAAAGATCCCTTGTACTGTTTCTAAAGCAACATAGTGGAAAAGTGTGTTCTCAGGCCCAGATGTCAATCTTGGGGGGGGGGGGGGGGAAGAAAAAGAAAAAAAAGAAAAAGATATTTAAGTGAATGTAAAAATATTGCTTTATTTTGAATTGTGTAGATTCCTAATAAGTATTTTCCTAATAAGTATATTCCTAACCAGTATCTACAATACTAATGCCCTGCTGCACGGATTTGTGCACATTGAAAGGAAATTAATTAGAAGGTGGCCAGTGGGGCAAGACTGGGCGAGACAGGCCAGACACACCCTGGAGCCAGCCTCTGCAGTCCCTCCCTGGACGGCCAGCACTGCTATGGACTTATACATTCTCATTGTAAAATATCATTGAAGTCAAGAGTTTAAGTGAAAAAGAATGTTATAAGGAAGTTTCTTACTTCAATGTGTTATATATTTCCAATTCTTTTTCTGAAAGTTCCTTTTTCAAGTTTCCCAAATGAAATGGATTTGGAAGAGTAGACTTCTTTTTAGTGACCTGAAAAATATAGTTCAGTAGATCAGTTTATGCCTGAGAATGGAATGAAACAGCAGAAATAATGTAAAATCTAAATACCCTTCTAAGAGAACTATTTACTATTTTGCAATGCTACCTTTATATATTGTCAATGCTAACTTGTGCCTCTTGGCTTATCCTTTGACCCAGATCCATGTCATAGGAGGAAATGAAAGTTCTCCCCAAAAACCTTCTACCACAGCCATTATGGAGCCTTTACCAAGCTTTGTTATAATTTGTATGTATGTGTATTTGTCTCCCTCTCCAAACCATACTCCTCAAAGGCAGTGGCTGTATGTTATTTATCATAGTATCTATCTCTTTTATGTAGCATAGCCCTGGACAGATAGGTGTTCAATCAACAGTTGTTGAATAGCTAAATCTTAGAAATTAGTTTTTTTTTTTGTTTTTTTGTTTTTTTTAGGATTTGTTAATGGCTTCTTATTTCTTTCCAAATAGTCTTAAACTTTATTTCTTACCAATTTCACTATCTATAATAAGTACAGTACTTATGTGAACACTTCCTAAACATATCCACTTAGGGCTCCAAGAGTGCTCTATTATTTGGAATTAGGAGATAAAAATCTATGACTATTTGTGCCATGACACACAGAGTCTCATTTTATTCCTGCCCCTTCTCAGACTCCTCCTTCGTCACTTCCATCCACTTGAATGACAACTTTCAAAAATGTTTCAAAAACCAACGCCATTCGAATAGGTAGGAAGCCTCCCAGGGTGATTATTTTCATAATCATTTAAATATAATATAGTATTTTCGTGGAAAAAATGCATAAAATATGATAAGCAGTCTGAAAAATGAACATTCTCTTAGCTTAATAGTCTCATTTTCAATTCTTGATATGGAGACCAGACCTTCACAGGTGCAGATTATTAAAAATTTATAAAAACACAGAACAAGACACACACATATTTTAAATTACTGATTTCCCCCCCTGAACATTTTATTGACTACTTAGTCTGATCACCCCCTAAATGCTCCATAACTAGGCTGTTCCTTATTAATATCATAAACAGAGAAAAGTGAGATGAACAGGGAAAGCAGGGTTAAAGTTTCCCTTCTTGTCAGTAGTGTCAAAGCAGATGTCCTGGATATTACTTATTATTTCCTATTCTTTTGGGTTCTAAATCATTGGTTTTCCAATAGTGACTAAAACATCCACCACTTCAAATGAAGAATGATCGGACATTTTAAAATTTCTATTAAAAAAAAAATCTTCCATCCTAGCCAGCATGGCTCAGAGGTTGAGTGTCTACCTATGAACCTGGAGGTCATGGTATGATTCCTGGTCAGGACACATGCCTGGGTTGCAGGCTCACTCCCCAGTGTGGGGCAGGCAGAAGGCAGCCGATCAATGGTTCTCTCATCATTGATGTTGCTCTCTCTCTGTCTCTCTCACTCTCTCTGTCTCTCTGTCTATCTCTCTCTCTGTCTCTCTCACTCTTCCTTTTTGAAATCAATAAAAATATATTTAAAAAATTCTATCCAGTTATAAAATAAGGACTAGAAAGACAGCTTAGCTCCCAGGATGTACACACTTGAACGCACACACACCTTAAGCATGGCCCCACTTTCTTCCAAGCCATCAGATTCTCTTTGCCTCCGTACTGCATCTGGTGTAGTGTGGGGACTCGGGCCAACACCTTCTCCACCTTCACAACCGCTGTCAGACCCTCCACTGCTTCGGGAAGGACTGGGCTTGCGTGTTTTTAAGGAATAGTCACCAAAAAGAGTTCTTCTGCAGGTTGGAGAAGTTGCTGCTTTGGAAATCCCTTGCAGCCTACTGAGGATAGGAGAGGTTGTCAGACAATCTAATTTTTCATGGGATCCAGCAAGGAACCAGTCAGCACAAGATAAGCAGGGGCTTGGAGAAGATGCCAGCCGTTCATTTATGCGGCAACCTACTCCTTCCAGCTGGTGAAGAACTGTTCTGACCTGATCCACATATATACAGTCTGGTCCAGGGTTCCCAATAGCTTTGGACGAGCAGCCTCCAGCTTCTAACAGTACACACAACATATAATGCCTCTGTAAGAAAAAAGGCCATTAGTACAGATTTAGCCACATGAAGATATTTATATGCAATACGCATGTATCCATTTATGAATACTGAAGACATGTAGGCATATGGCATAACCATGTGATGATTACTAAAAACTCCTCCCTCCACCTTTCCTTCTTAGATATGCTCGGTGCTTCTTGATCACCCTTGAAAACAAATCTTATAGTGCCTTATCCTGATATATCATCAGTCACTACCTTAGGCACATGGAATTCCCTAAGGCAGTTTTCTAAGAGCCTCAATTACTAGAAGTCCTTTCATTTATAATCACATATCTATTCTGATTCTATATTCTTTTTATGTTTCCCTCTATTTCCCAAAACAAATCAGAGGATAAAACCACTATAAAAATGAGAACAAAGCCAAGCCAGCATGGCTCAGTGGTTGAGCATCGACCTAAGAATCAGAAGTTCACAGTTTGATTCTGGGTCAGGGCACATGCCTGGTTGCGGGCTCGATCTCAGTGTGGGGTATGCAGAAGGCCGCTGATCAATGATCCTCTCTCATCATTGATGTTTCTTTCTATCTCTCTCTTTCCCTTCCTCTCTGAAATCAATAAAAATATATATTTTTTTAAAAATGGAAACAAAAGATCTCAAGAATCTGCTAAAATCTTATTCTGGGTTTCATTAATATTTCTCCATAGATACTAAATGGATGCTTAAAAAAAAGGAAGAAAGAAAAAAAAAAAGGAGTAAGGGGCAGTAACATTTTCTTGAATACTGATATTTGATATGTTCATAATTTTAAATGATCATATTTGTGTGTTTATTTATATAATAAATGGCAAAAACAAAACAAAAAATCAAGAAAGAAACCAAGGCAACTCACCCAGCCCACAATTAGCAAAAAATATCTCCCTTCAGGTTCCTGAAAGACTTCAGTGTTTGAATCTGTAGAAGGTTGGAGATGATGTCGAGGAAACACTTCTCTCCATATTATCAACTGACCAATTCTTTGTTTTGCTGCTAAAGGCAGTAGGCCATAGTGGCGACAATATACAGCAATATCAATAAGATCATCCTTAGGCAAATGACTGCATATCAAATAACCCTTGAATTTAACCACAAAGAACAAAAGTCAACCAGTGGTATGAAGCAATAATCCCCTAATACATTTCTACGAGTTTTATAGTTTTACAGGTACTTCTTCAGTTGGTTTAAAATATTCCAGTTTTAAGACAGAGTAAAAATAAGTCCCTCCACTCACTGAGGTCAACTAGAGATCAAATATTCATGATAACTTAAGTCTACAGCAGGTAGATGGTAGCACAAAACAAGATCATCTCTGAATAGAAGCCTGAATGGCAAAATCAGAACAGAACTGAATTCTGAGGATGGAAAGCAGAGAATGAGGAGTTGAAAACACTTAAAATCACTTGACACTTACTAAGTTTCTTTAAAAAAATACGTTATTTTTATTGTGGACACTATTACAGATGTTTCCATTCCTCCTCGACCCCCACCCACTTCTACTCAGCCTCCCTTTCCTCTGACCATCACTGCACTGTGTCTATGGGTTATGCATATATGTTCTTTGGTTAATCCTTTACCTTTATTCATCCAGTCCTGCCCCTGTCCCCCCTGACAGCTGTTAGTCTATTCTATGTATCCATGCCTCTGGATATTTAACTTTCTTTACATGGAAGTTAACTACTTAATGTAAAAAGATTCATTAAAAAGATGCACAGCGAGTCTGAAGATAAACAAGCATACTGCTGCAAAAGGAAATCCAGAGAGCATTCTCCCCTTTCTTACACACTTGGTTCTATGAGTATAGTTTCTTCTTTACTAATTTACAAATGCTTTAGAACACAATGAAACCAAAAATATTTAATGTCTAGGTACAAGTTTTATTTTAAGATCTTAATTTTAGGGTACCTACATTTAGAGGAAAAGAGATAGAAACATTTTTCATGTCTGTAAAAGTTTGAGAAAATTTAGGTCATATAGCAGTTGGACATTTATAAAGATTCAAGCTTCAGCTTACCTTGTAGAACAAAGAAGACCCTAAAATCGTATACAGCCGCCTCATGTCATAGTAATCCTCAGACTGGGGGCGAGAAAACCACAGTGGATTAAAAAAAAAAAAAAATCCTAGTTAAGCAATAACAGTTAAAACAACAATTACATTCTTTAGTAACTGAATGTTTTACAGTGCCTTTATTAGAAATAAATACACTAGGATATTAGGGTGAAAGATAGTGTGCAAAATAAGTATTTTGATTTAAAACAGTTTTATTTTTAATTCTTATAAGAAACTATTGATTAGAGAATCTAAAAATAAACATAAGATTTGTGACACCACGAGGGATTAAAATAAGGGTATCAAGACAAAAAGCATCTACCTACACATCATCTATGATATTTAATATTAACATATATTATTTTTGAAAGTACAAATTGGTATAACCTTTTTGGGGGCCACTGAGTAGTATGTAAAAAAAAAATTAAAAACATACACTTTTTAATAGAATTATTTGTAATATGCAAAAATTGGAATTGATTTTTTCTTTTAGCAATAGGGAATGGTTAACAAAATTACAATAGATATAGTCATAACACAGTTTCATACCAGAGCAGTCACAAAATGTTATAGAATATACTGTGCTGCAAAGAATGCAAGCTACAGAATAAAATACCACTATGATCTAGTTTTTGTTAAAACAGCACTCCTAATGGTACATGTGTTTATTTTCAGGCCCTACTCTGGATCCAGTGATTTCCCTTAGGAGTCATGGTTTCTTGTAGCAAGAAATATTACTTATGCACTATGGCCTGGGTGCTAGTGGTCTTTCTTACTGCTGGGGATGATCATGGACAGAACATACATACATACATACATACATACAGTATGTATGTATGTATGTATGTACATACATACATATTTTTTCCCTGGACAGAACTAGGAAACACACTTGTGGTTTTTTTTTAAGATTAAAAACCATATTTATACTTTCCCTGGACAGAACTAGGAAACACACTTGTGGTTTTTTTTTAAGATTAAAAACCATATTTATACTTTCAATATAAATCCAGATCTATAGGATTTTTACTTAATTTAATCAACATTACATGTATATCCTGTCTCACAAAGCCCAGTTCTTAATGATACCGATATGATTAATCTTTACATGTATGTCATGTACAAATATTTTTTTAGAAAATATTTTTATTGATTTCAGAGAGGAAGGAAGGGAGAGAGAAAGAGAGAAAGAAACATCAAGGATGAGAGAGAATCACTGATCAGCTGCCTCCTGCATGCCCCACACTGGGGATTGAGCCTGCAACCTGCGCATGTGCCCTGACCAGGAATTGAACCGGTTCATAGGTCGATGTTCAACTGAGTAGAAAATATTAAGGTGAGCAAAACAGACTTGCCCTTGTCAAAATAGAGACCTGATGTTATGTATTTCAAGAGTATTGCATGTCCACTTGCAATATTTTTAGAATGACTGATTTACAAAATGAGAAATCAACATTGTCTTTCCTAAAACTTACTGCTTCTCTTACCAGTTCTGCAAAATCTGCAGCCTCCAAGTCACTCAATGCTGTGTCTAATTCCATCTGTGTGGGGAGAAAAAAAGAGTAACACAGACAATTAACTCATAATTACTTTGAAATCATGGCCATATAAAAGTGTTTAATTACTTAAGGAATTGAATAAGTATCTTTCTCCTTTGAATTATTTAAGAACTGTCCCTCCCAACCTCCATGGTTCAGTGGTTGAGCATCAACTTGTAAACCGGGCGGTCACTGGTTCAATTCCCAGTCATGGAACATGCCTGGGTTGCAGGGTCCCCAGTAGGGGGTGTGTAGGAGGTAGCCAATTGATGATTCCCTCATTATTGATGTCTTTATATCTCTCTCCTTTTCCCTTCCTCTCTCTGAAATCAATAAAAACATGTTAAAAACAAACAACCACAACAGTCCCAAATAGAACATCTTGTTTTTAAGTTTTGCAATTACAAAAAAATTAATTTAACATATAGGCATTTTTCAATTAAATCACAACTGAAAACTAGGCTTCCCTCTGAATTCAATTTAAGATAATTTATGAGATTTAAAAATTGCTTTGTTTTAAGTTAGAAAAATTTTTAACATAATAAAATTCTTAAGAGGAAAAAATCAATCACAATGTAACTAATCTATTTTGAGCTGTTTTTATATTTTTCTGTTTCCCATATATTTCTCAACAGATGGATTCTTAGAAAATATCAACATTCTCTTCTGTCTCTCTCCCATCTATCTCTATAAAAACCTATGTGACTGATCAGTAGCTATGATACACAATGACCACCAAGGGGCAGATGTGTCGATTCGTAACTATGACATGCACTGACCACGCAAGAGCTGCAGGGACTTTGCAGCTGAGGTTCTCGAATAACATACCCCCAAAACAGAAAGAAGGGAGCCTGATTCTTGGGTGCATCACCTGAGAACTGCCCTCTCACAATCCGACACCCTTCAGGGGATGTTGGAGAGCTGGTTTCCGTCCTACCCCCCAGGCCAGAGGGACCCCACTCACTCCGCAGACAGCCCCGCCTCTGGGAGGCTGGCTCCAGGGCATGTCTGCCTCAGCTTGCCCTGTCCTACCCCACCGGCTACCTTCTAATTAAATTCCTTTCAATGTGCACAAATTCATGCACCAGGCCTCTACTGTTTTGTAAAGGACTGTTAGTAATTATTCATGGATTAAAACATGAAGGCAGGTGTCCTCTTGAAATCTGGCACAGCTTATCTACCCTACAGAGTTATTAGAAAAATCTTTTACTTAGGGTTTGGCTTTTGTTTCTATAGAAATTGCCTAAACTCCTTCATGCATTTCTTTTTCTCCCTAAAGCATTCACAACTTAAAAACAATAAACTTAGCAGTTTAATCTGTAATGCATATACACGAATTAAAAACTATTGGCAATGAAAATTTGTAGCATATATGCTATTTGTGAAAAACAATCCTCTAAAAAAAAAAAAAAAAAAAAAAAGTCCAAGACACTCTCTGCAGGACTGTTTCACAAACTGTGTCTTATTGAGTTGACAAAAGCTTTGGAAACATTAGTCATGCTTTCATTGCTTTTCACACAGTATGACTTATTACTCATTTGTGACCTACATTTTTCTTCATCTAGCAAATCTTCATGCTCTCATTTCTGCAGCTGGGAAAAACTACAGGACAAAAAGAAAGTTACCCACTTGCGATTTTTTATTTCAGAAACGTTACTGTTTAATGGGTTGCTGTTCCTGTTACAGAACTCAATATATAGGCTAATGTACCAGGTCATTATAATTGTTTCCTCATATTCCTTAAGAGAAAAGGTAAAGTTTCTTTTCTCTCAATTATTCCAGTGTACCTTAGGAAAAAATGATTTAAAAAAAACAAACAAAAAACACACACAGAAGATCTGACAAAAAAACAAAATAAGCAAAATTACAAACACCTAGGAAGAACACTGAAGTCCTCACTGCATACTAAACTGAGAGCAAGTTTTTTTCTAAGTTAAAATAACTTTACACCTAAATTTATTAGTTATAAGCAACTTCACATGCATATGTTTTCAACTATATATTTTTTAAACTGATTTCAGAGAGAAGAGGGGAGAGAGAGAATAACCTCTCTGTGAGAAAGAAACATTGATCAGCTACCTCCTGCATGCTTTCCGACTGGCAATTTAACCTGCTACCTGGGTTTGTGCCCTGACCATAAATCAAACCTGACACTTCTTGGTGTACAGGACGAAGCTCCAACCAGCTGAGTCATACTGGCCAGGGCTAGATTTTTTGACCACGGCATAAAAAATCCTTAATATTTTTCATTAGAAAATATATAGTCACTAAACACTACTATTTTTTAACACAGCAATTTCAAAGAGAAGTGCGTAAATTCTTTGAGTTTGCTGGTAATTTCAAGAGTTACTAGTTTTTAAAATTTTATATTTACTAGAGACCTTTAGATCACTTTATAGAACATGTCTACCTCCTTTCCCAGAAATTTTGTTCTTACTTTTCTTAACCAGACTACAAAATATAGAAAAAGTCTAAGCTATGTCCTCAGTGTTTCCTGTGTATTAATCTCGCCTACCCAACTGAACTGTGAGCTTCCAAAGGAGACTTTTCTGTATTCCCCAAAACACAACACAAATCTGAGTGCCTGGCACAATGAAGATGGGTCTCCAGACAGCAGTGTTAGACTTAACAAGGATAGAAGCAACTAAAGACAAGCAATTGGTATGACTTGAGGCCACAAATTAAAAAACATACACCATAATTCACAGAGTGAGATCTCAGTTCAATATTCCTTTAAGTTGAGATAAATAAAAACATACAGTCCTTTTGATAAATGTATGCTAAATTAAGAAAAAAATGGCAGGCTCACCAAGAAGCAAGTCCACCAAGAGGACCCAAATACACAAAATCAGAAACAAAAGAGGTGAAATAACAACAGACCCCACAGAAATACAAAGGATTGTTAAAAAATACTATGAACAACTCTATTCCAACAATCTAGACAATCTAGAGGAAATGGACATATTCCTTGAAAAATATATTCTTCCTAAACTCAATCAGGAAGAATCTAAAAATCTCAATAGGCCAATAACTATGGGAGAAATTGAAGGAGTCATCAGAAAGCTTCCATCAAACAAAATCCCAGGGCCAGATGGCTTCACAGGGGAATTTTACCAAACATTCAAGGAAGAACTAAAACCTCAGACTATTCCAAAAAATTCAAGAGGAAGGCACACTTCCAAGCTCATTCTATGAAGCCAGTATTACTCTAATACCCAAACCAGATAAAGACAACACAATAAAAGAGAATTACAGGCCAATATCCCTCATAAACATAGATGCCAAAATCCTCAACAAAATTTTAGCAAATCGGATCCAGCAGTACATCATGAAAGATCATACACCATGACCAAGTAGCATTTATCCCAGGGATGCAAGGATAGTACAATATCCACAAATGAATTAATGTGATACATCACATAAACAAATTGAGAGATAAAAATCACATAGTCATATCAATTGATGCAGAAAAAGCATTTGACAAAATCCAACACCCTTTCTTGATAAAAACTCTCAGCAAAGTGGGAATAGAGGGATCATACCTCAACATAATAAAAGCCTTCTATGACAAACCTACAGCAACATCATACTCATAGGCAAAAACTAAAACCATTTCACCTAAGAACAGGAATGAGATAGGGATGCCCACTTTCACCACTCCTGTTTGACACAGTTCTAGAAGTGCTAGCCATAGCAATTAGATAAGAGGAAATAAAAGTTATTCAAATTGGAAAAGACACAGAACTTCATTATTCACAGATGACATGAAACTGTACATAGAAAACCCTAAAGACTCCATAAAAAATTTATTAGACTTAAATGAATTCAGTAATGTAGCAGGATATAAAATTAACACCAAGAAATCTATGGCATTTTTACAAATCCAATAGTGAACTTACATAAAGAGAGACTAAAAAAACAATGCCATTTACCATTACACCAAAAAATTAAGATACCTAGGAATAAACTTAACTAAGGAGGCAAAAGACCTGTACTTGGAAAACTACAGGACACTGAAAAAAGAGATAGAGGAAGACAGAAACAGATGGAAGAACATACTATGTTCATGGTTAGTAGAATCAACATCATTAAAATGTCCATACTACCCAAGGCAATTTATAGATTCAATGCACTCTCCATTAAAATATCAATGGCATATTTCACAGACCTAGAACGAACTCTCCAAAAATTCATCTGGAATAAAAAAAGACCCCAAATAGCTGCAGCAATCCTGAGAAAAAAGAGCAAAGTAGGAGAGATCTCAATACCAGATATCAAACTGTATTACAAAGCCACTGTTCTCAAAACTGCCTGGTACTGGCACAAGAAAAGACATATAGACCAATGGAATAGAATAGAGAACCCAGAAATTGACCCAAACCACTATGCTCAATTAATATTTGAGAAAGGAGAAAAGAATATACAATGGAGTCAAGGCAGTTTCTTCAATAATTGGTGTCGAGAAAATTGAACAGATACATGCAAAAAAAAAAAATGAGACTAAACCACCAACTTATATACCATACACAAAAATAAACTCAAAATGACCGAAACCTGTTTGGCTCAATGGATAGAGCGTTGGTCTGCAAACTGAAAGGTCCTGGGTTCAATTCCGGTCAAGGGCATGTGCCTTGGTTGCGGGCATATCCCCAGTGGGGGGTGTGCAAGAAGCAGCTGATCGATGATTCTCTCTCATCGATGTTTCTAACTCTCTCTCCCTCTCTCTCCCTCTCTGTAAAAAATCAATAAAATATATTAAAAACAACAAACAAACAAACAAACCCAACTCAAAATGGATAAAGGACTTAAACATAAGATGAGAAACCATAAAAATACTAGAGGAATCCACAGGCAGCAAAATCTTAGACATATGCTGAAGCAATATCTTCACTGATACAGCTCCTTGGGCAATGGAAACTAAAGAGAAAATAAACAAATGGGATTACATCAAAATAAAAAGCTTCAGCAAAAGAACCATCAACAAAACAACAAGAAAGCCCACTGTATGGGAGAATATATTTATCAATGTAATCACTGATAAGAGTTTAATCTCCAGCATTTACAGGGAACTCATACAACTTAACAAAAGGAAGATAAACAACCCAATCAAAAAATGGGCAATGGACCTGAATAGATACTTTTCGAAAGAAGACAGAAGGAAGGCCAAGAGACATATGAAAACATGCTCAAAGTCACTAATCATCTGAAAGATGCAAATCAAAATGACAATGCGGTACCATCTCACACCTGTCAGAATGGCTAATATCAACAAATCAACAAACGACAAGTGCTGGCGAAGATATGGAGAAAAAGGAACCCTCATGCACTGCTGGTGGGAATGCAGACTGGTGTAGCCACTGTGGAGAACAGTATGGAGTTTCCTCAAAAAACAAAAAATGGAACTTCCATTTGATCCAGTGATCCCACTTTTAGGAATATATCCCAAGAAATTAGAAACACCAATCAGAAAATACATATTCACCCCTATGTTCATTGTGGCACAATTCACCATAGCTAAGATTTCAAAACAGCCTAAGTGCCCATCAGTAGATGAGTGGATTAAAAAACCGTGGTACATCTATACAATGGAGTACTACATTTCGGTAAAAAAGAAGGAATTCTTACCATTTGCAACAGCATGGATGGAACTGGAAAGCATTATGCTAAGTGAAATAAGCCAGGCAGAGAAATATAAATATCACATGATCTTACTCATTTGTGAAATATAATGAATAATATAAACCGATGAACAAATACAGATCCAGAGACAGAGAAGCATCAATTAGACCATCAAACGTCAGAGCAAGGTAGGGGAGGGCAGGCATAAGGGGGAGAGATCAAAGGACTTATATGCATGCCATGGGGGGCTAAGGACCCATATTTAATATTAATAAAGAAAAAAAATTAAAAAGTAAAAGTTTCCTCTAAATGCTCTAACCTCCTTCCAAATAAAAATTATACACTAATACTTGAATCAGTACAATTATGATACAACTAGAGGCACGGTATACGAATTACGTGCATGGGACGGGGTGTGTGTCCCTCAACCCAGCCTGTACCCTCTCCAATCTGGGACATCACTCTCGCAATCCAGGACTGCTGGCTCCCAACAACTCACCTGCTTGCCTGCTTGATTGCTTCTAACCACTTCTGCCTGCCAGCCTGATCACCCCTTAACCACTCCCCTGCCAGCCTGATTGACGCCTAACTGCTCCCCTGCCAGCATGATTGCCCCTAACTGCCTTCCCCTGCCTGTCTTGTTGCCCCTAACTGTCTTCCTCTGCAGGCTTGGTAACCCCCAACTGCCCTCCTCTGCAGGTCTAGTCATCCCCAAATGCCCTCCCCTGCTTGCCCAATCACCCCTATCTGCCCTCCCCTGCAGGCCTGGTTGCCCTCAACTGCCCTCCCTTGCTGGCCCAGTCACCCCTAACTGCCCTCCCTTGCCAGAATGGTTGCCCCTGACTGCCCTCCCTGCAGGCCTGGTCCCCCCAACTGCCCTCCCCTGTTGACCTGATCACCCACAACTGCCCTCCTCTGCCTGCCATCTTGTGCGGCCATATTTGACCACATGGGGGCTGCCATCTTATGTGTTGGAGTCATGGTCAACTTGCATATTACCTCTTTATTATTGTAGATAGGTTGGGCCAGGCTTGATTCTAAGCACTTCACATGTAAAAGCACATAACTCTATGAAGAAGGTACTATTATTGTCCTCATTTTAGAGATAAGAAAATTCAGCAAAGCAATTGATATATCAGTTTAAATTATTATCTAACTGTCAAAAAAGTATTTATTTGATTGTACATAAAGGAATTTCATGAAGAGTGGAACCCTTAATTTTGTTTTTACTAAATCAGGCAGGGTTTCTTCATGGGCAGGGAACTGGCTATGGCATAGTTCCTTGTTTAATACTAATCCAAATGCTGTGGCTGAATACATTGCTGGTGATGAAAATTTCTGAAATGATCTTTCCAGTTATTCATCAGTAAAGTTATTCTAGGTCTGCAGATATGAGTAAAATCACTTTGATGATACTTGGTCATCATGAAGCCTTACCCTTGGTAAGCTATGTAGGGGATAAGGCAAAAGCTGATTACATATGTTCATGTAAGGAAAGATTTTGCTATAATTAGTGGAAATGTATACTTAACTAAGAATATTGTTTGTTAGACAATAATTTCATTTACCATTATTTTACATACTAGAAACATAACTAACATAACCTTACATTATAAAATCAAAGTCACGAAATTCACAAATAAGAATACAACATATCATTATGATTTCTGAAAAGTAATCCAAGTTTGGACAAAGCTTAAATATTATAAAATGAAAGAGCTAACTTTTATTTAGAAAGGAAAATTTGTCTAAGTTCACTGCACTGGACCTCCTGCTTCATCAACCAATTACCTTTTTCACTCTTACCCACAATCCTGAAAATAATAAAAAGCTTGGGGGGGAGCGGGGAGAAGAGAAGACAGAATTATAAAACAGCTGGTTCTATGATCAACATAATTTGATGAATAAGAATAGATCGATCTAGAGACCAATGGTAAGGGAAGGGGGGTTAGAGAGCAACCAAAGGACTTACATGCATGCATATAGGCATAACCAAGGGGCACAGACACTGGGACAGTGGGGGTGGAAATGGCTGGGGTGGAGTGGAGGGGGTGTCGATTGGGGAAAAAAGGAGACGTATGTAAAACTTTAGACAATAAAGCAAACAACAACAAAAACAAAAAACAGGTGGTTCTGATTCTTACTTTTTGACACCTAAGATTACCTTGATTTCCTGTGGAAGTGTGAGCCACCGCACTCCAGGGAGATTGTCTAAAAGAACCGCACCGGCAGCCTCGTACTGCTGGGCACTGGCACTGGCCCTGCCATGCAGCGTGGCAGGCTGGAGGGCTCTTTGGAAGAACAGTTCAAAAAAATGATCCAATCGAGGAACATTCTCAACCTGGCAAAAGGCACTGAAGAACCAAGAGCTCTAAGTTAAAAAAACACATGGAAATAGATGGTGGTCATATCATGTGCTGCTGAGGGGACTGGATCTTTCCCAACCAGATAGCTCTCTTCCTTACTCCTGTCTCTTAGTAAGAATTAACTGCTATCATGTTACTGATGGAATGTGCTAATTTACCCTGTCAATATTTTTTACCCTAAAACCTACTCTCAAATGCACTGAGTAGTGGTACTATGGAAGAACCACATGTTAATACAAGTGGTATATCTACAGCAGAATGGGTTCAGGTCCCCTTTTTGTAAAAAATGTGTTGTTTTTATCTCTCACTATCAACCGTTTACAATTCTCAATATCTTCAGACAATATGGGAAAATAAAGAGATTTTGAGATTTGTAATAGAATAGATAAGGCTTTGAATCTTATCACTACACTTACTGGGTAGATATCATAGGAAAATAATCTAACCTTTCTCTGAACTTTGTTTCCAACTCTATAAAAATAGGGATAGTACAATCTAATTCGCATTCAAACTATCTAGTATATAATTAGTATAAGCACGTATAAGACTCATTACTTAGTAAGCACATAAGTTAACCTAAGTTATTTCCTCACCTCTTTAATGAAAGCATAACTATTGAAAAACTCAAAAGAGGGAGAGAGAGAAACTTGGTTTTAGCCATGTAAAATAATACAACATTGCCTGCAACATTCATGGAATACCTCACTGGATAATTGGTAATATTAGCAGAATACTACCCACTGGTTCATTCAACAAATTACTTGAGTGCCTGGTGTGTTCTTGATATTTTATTCTTGTCTTTTGTCTTGATATTTTTATTACTGTACAGAATGGAGGTCACATTCTAGTGGAGAAAGACAAGTGAACAGTAAAATGAACACTTACAAAGGACTGTGCAGAGAAGAGGGCCTTGTGAATGTGTGGTGTAACTGGTTGGCTATTTTATTAATAGATCAATGGTTGGGGAAGGGTCTCTTAGAATGGGGCATTTAAACTGAGATCCGAAAGTCAAGAAGGTCCAGTGGGAGCAGAGTGCAAAAGCCAAAGGGGGGAAACAAGGTTGGCCGGGTGCCTACAGAACGGAGCAGAGGGCTGGGTGTGGTCTGAGATCCAAAATCAGAAAGGTAGGTAGGAGCCAGAAAGGTAGAAAGATCACTCTAACTGCATTTGGAAATTAATTAAAGTGGACTCCACTTGGGGTTGGGAATACACAATGCAATATACAGATGCTCTATTATAGGATTGTACACCTGAAACCTATATAATTTTATTAACCCACTAGAGGCCCAATGCATGAAATTTGTGCAAGAGTAGGCTTTCCTCTCTCCTCCCCCTCCCCACCCCTGCTGCCAGCACTGGCTTCCCTCTGGCACCTGGGACCGGGCTTCCCTCAGGCAGCAGGCAGGCACCCGGGACCTGGGCTTCCCTAGCAGCCTGGCTTCATCTGGAGGATGTCTGATATAATTAGCATATTACACTTTTATTATTATAGAAGATATCACCCCAATAAATTCAATAAAAAATTAAATTTGAAAAAAAATAGTGAAACTAATGAAGGTGGCAACAATGGAGGCAAGGAAACCAGTTAGGAGTTTACTGTAGTAGTGAGAGATGGCTATGGCTAGAGAGGGTAGATGGAGAAAATGGATGGATTGGCTCATATGGACTTGCTAGGAATGGTGAGGGGAACTGTTATATCTTTAATTTTATCACAACACTAAACTTTGTTCATGTACAATCAGTTTTCTGTGGCTCAATGCGCCTTTCATATCTTTCATAATCAGAAAAAAATACTGCTATTAAAAATTATCGCAAAATGACTATAAACAACATACTGGACCTGGACTGCCTTTTGGTTTTAAGAACTCAGTGGATCTTCATATTTATCGATTGCCTTTCAAATTCTCACTTGGACAAGAAGTAACTAGTTCATTTTGTTGCCATCTTGGAAATACTTCCAAATCAAAGGAAGCTAAATATCAAGATGAACTTCAGAGAAAGTAAGAGTACCTCTGCCCCCAAACCACACCATTGAAATCTGCAGAACAACTCCAAATGATCACCTTCATGAATAGGATTTATTGCAGGAGATTATTCTTTATCTCTGGTTTCATGAAAACAGAAAGCTTCAATTAGGGTAAAAAACAGCAAGCTTTGCTCATCTCGTGTCAATTTAAAGAGATAGTTTATAACCACATCCTTACACTTCACTGGTTAAAAATGTCTTCATTGGTACACGGTAAAAGGCTTGTTGGTGGATGCCTGGCCTTCTGCCGTTCACACATTTGGAAAATGCTAACAAGGAAGTAATTGAAAGGAAAGTGTCTCTTAAGCAGCTGTTGGAGAACACTGCAAACTAGACAATTTTCCCAGATGGCACAATCACAGAAAACCCAGAGGATTGCTTTGAGAACAGGGACGGCAAAAATCTACAGAGAGAAGCAGAGAGCTGATATTACTGTGGTTTGGAAAAGTGTATAAAAGAATTGATTTATATACGCTAAAGACATTGAAAGCAAAGGCATCATTTTAGCTATTTAGGTACCGGGACTTACAAAAATCCCACAAAGAGAAAAATCTATTTTTCATCATAATTTTACCTGTTAAAATGTTGAACAGTTACCTCAACTATCCTTCTTCAGATCAAGAAAGATGCCTCGCATTATGGGGTCAGGTAAAAAAGCAAGAGGCAGGAAAAAATATCTAGTATGAGCCCACATGTGTTCAAAAATAGAGTATTCATATTATTTAGAAAATACACAGAAGGAACCGAAACCCGATAGAGCGTCGGCCTGTGGACTGAAAGGTCCCAGGTTCGATTCCGGTCAAGAGCATATACCTTGGTTGCGGGCACATCCCCAGTAGGGGGTGTGCAGAAGGCAGCTGATCGATGTCTCTCTCTCATCAATGTTTCTAACTCTCTATCCCTCTACCTTCCTCTCTGTAAAAAATCAATAAAAATATATTTTAAAAAAAAAAGAAAGAAAGAAAATACACAGAAGGATACACAGGAAACTAAACAGTCTGTTGTGATTTTTTAAAATTTTAATTGTGCGTTCATTTTTAGTTGAAAAATTTTCTAGAAGGAAGTATCACATTTTAGGATAGTAAATTTGACACGGGTATTATAATCAGAAAAACACAGGTAAAAAACACACTTAAAACCTTCTGTTACGAACAAATGCTCTTACATTTACTCCTACAGAAATATATCAAATCAAAATATAATTGTGATTCATTACTATTTCACTAAAGTAACATATGAGACCAATAAAAGAAAAAGCAAGGGATGAAATGAAAAACTGCTCAGAGCTATAATTAAAAGCCAGTAGTAAAGGATGATAAAATAAGGAGGAGGGGAAAAAACCTCAAACAACTAACTTGCTAAGGAAGGAATTGTAGTAAGTGCAAGAGGTGATTAGGCTTACAACTTGAGATTCAATTCAAAGAAGTACTTACCCATCTAACGAACCATACATAAATTTTAAGGTTTGGGCAACATTTTCTATCATACTCCTTAGCTGAGGAAGAGGAACTCTGAAAAAGGTAAAAACATTTGTTTATTTTTAGCATAACGAAACGATGCATATCAGAAAGAAGCAGACCAAGTTTGTAGCCTCTGCTCAGTTCCTTAGCTGGGCTTCCTCTCCCCTCCCTCATGGCCTATGCTGCCTTTGTATTTTGTTTTTCTTTTGCCTTCTGGGATACTAAAAAAATAAAGACAAATGATTTATCCTAAAGTATCTCATCCTAAAGTATGTTATTATGGATGTTCCACAATTTTTATAAACCCACACTTGCAAAACAACCCAGCTTTACATAACCCAGCCCCCTGGCCTTGGGCAGTCTCCTAGCAGGGTCCTGTGCTCTTTTACACAAGCTACTTGAGCATCTGCGGATTTTGTTATCCATGTAGGGTCCCTAAAACCAAAACCCTGCAGATAGCAAGGGACAACTATCATCCCCTTTTAGATAGAAAACACACATTAGTTTGTTAAAGAGAGCCATCATTTAGCATTTATCATACCATTATTCCATGGTGTTAAAATTCTGAACCCCACACATTTATGATAGATCATGTCTCTGTTAAAAACTGAAGTCACCTTCAAAACATAATCCATTTAATATTTTTCACTGTAGCCTACTTTGGAATTCCTGTTTATGATGTTAAACATGCCCATAAATTGTCTGATACTCTTCCTCTCGAGATGGAGCTTAATTCCTTCCCCTTGAGCTGGACTAGGTAACTCACTCCAACAAAGAGTATATAGAGTGGAAATGATAGCATCTCTATTCTAAAACTAAGTTAATAAAAGGCCTTGCAGCTTCCGCCTTTCTCTACTTTGGATCTTGCTCTGGGGTAAGCCCAGGGACATGCTGTGAAGATGCTCAAGCTATCTGCAGGTTTTGGTTCTAGGATCCTTCATGGATATCAAAATCCACAGATGCTCAAGTCCCTTATATAAAACTAGAGGCCCGATGCACGAAGATTCATGCAAGAATGGGCCTTCCTTCCCTGGCTGTTGGCACCACCTTCACTCTAGCTGGAGCCACCTTTTCGCTCCAGCCTGCAGCCGTCTTTCCGCCTTCCCACGTTGCCCAGAGGCCCGGAGCGGCTGGGGCAGTACAGAATGCCTGCATCATCACCATGGTGACAATGCAAGTGTCCCGCCCCGCCCCTGGCCACTCGACGCCTGCATATGCAAATTAACCCACCATCTTTGTTGGGTTAATTTGCATGCTCAACCCTGTTTGGCTGGTGGGCACCGTGAAGGTACAGTCAATGTGCATCTTACTCTTTTATTAGTGTAGATAGCATAGGAGACTGCCCAAAACCAGTAGGTTGGATTATGAAAAGCTGGGTTGTTTTGCAAATATGGATGTACAAAAATTCACATCACATGAACACACAGTTATTGTACTAGTACAATGGACCTTTAAATCATAAAGCTGTTTAAGGAGTTTGCCTTTTGACATAATTTTAATGGCATAATTAAATGAAAATGGCATAATTTTAATGAAACAAACTATGTTAGCAGTATTTGAGAAATGACCGTAAGGTAAATAAAACCCTCAACTTACTCTTCAGCAGGCAGGCCAATTAACAGCAACTTGTCAGATTCTTTCCAATAAGCCACATGAATTTGTTTCCCATTTAAAAGAAGGGAGGAGCTAAGAAAAAAAGTTAGAATATCTTTAAATGTTATTCTATATCATAAAGTAATATGCAAATTAACCCTCACACCCTCACAAGATGGCTGCCTATGACCAGGCTAGCAGAGGAATTAGTGAGGGACGACCAAATGACTGAACAAGCAGGCTACGTGGGGTGACCAGGTTGGCAGGGGGGTTAGTGAAGGATAACCGAACGCCTGAACAGCAGGCTGTGTGGGGCGACCAGGCCACAAGGGTGGCGGGGGGGCAGTTGGGGGTGATCAGGCCAATGGGGGCGGGAGTTAGGAGCGACCAGGCTGGCAGAGAGGGGGCTGTTGGGGGTGACACGGCCAGCAGGCGGGGGCAGTTAGGGACACTTAGGCCGGCAGGAGGGTTGGGGGGCAGTTCAGGGCAACCAGGCAGGCAGGCAGGTGAGCGATTAGGAGCCAGCAGTTCAGGATTATGAGAGGGATCCTGGATTGGAGAGAGTGCAGGTTGGGCTGAGGGAACCCCCACACCCCCATGCATGAGTTTCGTGCACCAGGCCTCTAGTAAAATTATAAACAGTCATTCAGAAAAGATTGCATATGGAATGATTTAAGAACTGCATGCCTAATAAGCACATTTCTTGCCATATCCCTAACTGCCAAATAGAAAAGATAATTGTACAATAACAAAAATATATTCTGAAGTAGTTTTTAAAAAGCCCACAGAAACTCAAACGAAATTATACCCATAACAGAAAAAACAAAAAGAAGAAGACGACTTCCATTCCAGTGTGTTAATTTAATATATCAGGTCTGATTGCCTACGTATGAACTTGCTTTACTAATGTGATTACAAAAAAAGGAAGACATGGTCCCAGCTTATAAGGTAATAATTCAATATGTGACACAGCTACATAAACAAATAAACAAAATGTTAGTCAGATTTCAAATATTCCTCAAGGAAACTGTTGGAGTGATGTCATTTTTACCAGAAGATGGAAAAAGAAAATATAAGTCTGGAAAACCCAACTTGACATTTTATCAGTATTTTAGGCTTCTTAAAATTTGAGATAAACTATTTTTTATAAAGTCAAAGATTGTTGAAATATTAAGGAAAAAAATAGCTTATACTTCAGAGATTTATTGTATAAAAAGAAAAACAACCCCCAAAACAAAACTTAAAAACTTTTGAGCCTCTTCTTCCCATAAGTTAACTATGGCATAT
Source organism: Pipistrellus hanaki (assembly GCF_964339955.1). Lineage (NCBI taxonomy): Eukaryota > Metazoa > Chordata > Mammalia > Chiroptera > Vespertilionidae > Pipistrellus > Pipistrellus hanaki. The sequence goes on along the minus strand of NC_140507.1, from coordinate 38,253,824 downwards.
CAAAGTCAGGGCTGGTTAAGTCAGTGTATACTGGTACACTCTGCTGTATAATTGACTATATGATGTATTTTATTTTTCCAAAAATTATTTGATATCACTCTTGCTTATCCATCACTGAAAAAATTTGCACAGATCATATTGCATTCCAAACATGCCTCCTAAAGTGTATTCTGTCTTTTTCTATTACTGTTGTAAGAATCATAAGAAAAATAAGCATTTAGTCATTCTTACCAACCACAAAGTGTTACCCATCCAGCAAGTTAACAATCAAGATAAAATCACGAAGAAGCCAAGACTCATCATAATACCATGCTTAAGAGATACCACCTTCATAAAATAAGTTCTAAAGTATAGGTCACTGTTCCGACTTAGTGATATGAAGTATACCAGAACACCCAGATCTACAGCCATATTGAGAACCTACACTTTAAGTAGATGACTGGTAGAAATAACTTAGGTGAGAAGCAAAATATCTGCAGATATATCTACAACATAGACACAAATATATTTGTGTAATAGATATTTCTATTAGCGTTTTGTCAGAATAAAGGTAAAGAACTGAAAGAAGAATAATTAAAGCTAAGTTAAAATCAATTATTACCTAGTAACTTGTGTCCCAGTTACATTTTCCAGCATGTCACACAGCGTGAGAAATATCCCTCTCACACTTTTAAGTTTCTGAGATGCATCAGACACTGGATAATGATAAAGAATTTCCTGCTGTTAAATGAAAACAAACAAACAAAAATGATCACATTCCTCAATTTTTCCAGCCATTATTTTTTGTCATGGAAAGTTCAGTTTGTATTTAGAAAGGAACAACAATAAAATTATTTATTTATATTTTATTTAAATAATAATAATTTTATTTATAAAATTATTTATAGCTTCAGTAGGAGTTTTACTCAAAATAAGAAGAGATAAATGCTTAAAATTTTAACACAGTTGAAAATATAAGTTAAAAGCTGTCAAAATTGGTGAGGATGTCAAAATATACATATACTGAAAAGGACACTAATTAGTTGGAATAATTTCAAACAATATTTTAAACTTTAATCTCCTTTATAATAAATTCTATAATTAATATTTTATTGTATTTCATTATACAAATATTTTTATACATATAGTATCTGTGTAGATATCATATGTGATTTTTAGGAGACCTTAAATTTAATTACTTTCATAATGACTTTAAAAGAATCATCTTTGTCATTTTTGGTGAGTTTGTTAAATTATTAAATCTTTATTTAAACCCAAAACAATACTGAAATTAAAAAGTGAGAACACAAAACTACATGAGAGTAGGGCAGATAGGAAGAAACATTATAATATTATAAAATTTGAAAGGGTTTTCCTACCACAAATTAATCTGAATGAAGTCTTTAAAAAACAGCACATTTTAAATCATGTAAAATACTAGATCTATAGAATAAAGCTCAGAATGCTTACTACTTTTCAATTTTCAAGAAGAGCCTGTTCCCAGGAAACATGAAGTTTTAACACAAGTTCAAAATCAGAATGTGCAGTGTACTAGAACTTTTACACAAAGGGACGAATCATTCTGGACCTCACTTTTTTGTTGTTACAATATTTAAAGCAACATGACATTTTTCTTACAAGGCAAATAAAAAGCAGGCAAAATACAAATTTCCAGATAGAAACCTTAGAGAATTCAGAGTAGTTTCTACTAATACTGTTTAGTGGAAAAATTAGCATAAATATTAACATGGCCACTATTGAAAGCCCAAACTCTTATAATATTATCAGATATTTTCCTTGGTTCTCTCTCTGCTTCTTGCTTTGGTCTCCTTTTACAAGAACTAATTATGTGACATGGTATATATATCGTGGCAACTTTTACATTAGGACAAATATAAGTAATAACGAACTATACACATCTGCTTTTTATGCTTATTAATAAACACATTCAATATATGCAAATTGCTATGGAACATGTTGGCCACATACATTCTTCCTAAGAACGCAAATCTTCTTGCAATATTTTTGCGTAAAAACAGTGAAACACTTTATCTCTAGAAATTAAGCCAAACATCAGTGAAGATTTTCTCTCACGTCTATTTAAAACTTTGCTAGCCAAATAACAAATACCACTTTAAACAAATAACCATTATTTCCTTTGATTCACTTTGTGAAATTTCCAAATCATCTGATTCAGAGAAAACAAGCTTTTCTTAGATATGTAACTCACAGGAAAACAAAATGACCCTATGACACCCTCACTGTAAAGTAAGTCATACCAGTAAATAAAGGTCCTTCGAGAAAACCTCTCTGCCAACTGCTGCAGCAGCCAGCCCTGAAAGCCTCCCTATTAATACAGGCCGACAAGCTCTACAATTCCCAACCAATTTAATTAGCTGTATTTTTAAGCACTGGCTAGCAGCATGCATTTGCAGCAACTCCCCCTCTATTCAGTGAGAATAAAAAGCCTCTCCTGGTCACAGTGTTGATACAGGGCTGTCAACAGACAGAGAAACATCTACCCGCTTTCCCATGGGAAGAAAGGCAAGGATGACAAAAGGCCTCAGCAGCATCCTACTCCAAGACAAGCTAGAAGGGGCCAGAGTGCTGCCATCGCAGAAATTTATTGTGTGTTTTACACAATAAATGGTTAAACTTCTCATTTGTCTTAAACATATAAAGGACTGATCATACATGCAAGAAATTAGAATTGTTAACTCGAGGGCTCTAGGCATTTCAGAACAGAGAAAATAATAAAAATATGTATAAGTAAATCCCTTCTTTTCCATTTGAATCAGTGACTAAATTTCGATATATGAAGGAACAACCCAAGGAAATACACTTTTTGTGTAAAATGGCTTTGGCATCGAGAATACAGACTGCGAAGATTTCAAAAGCAAAGAAATGCAAATTAGGTAAAACCTAATTTTAGATCCCACTTCTTCTCCAAGCATTATGGTAAACTAGATGCTCTAAGAGACTCTTGTGTTATAAAACAACTAGATCCATGACCAAAACATACGTGTTCGAACTGCTGGATATGTGAGATGTAGAGAGGTTTCCAAGGATACCCTCTCCATACCTTTCCACACCCCCTTCCCCACCACTGCAAAGCAAGCCGGGGCCTCAGCTGGGAGTGGGGAGTGGTGGGCAGAAAGGCAGAGGCAGGGCTGTGATGAGGGTTGATACCCAGCACATTTGATCAGGACACTGAGTACTGGGCTAATGGCTCAGTAGATGAGCTAAGTCTAAGACCAGTGTGTTAAACCTCGATCCTAGAATAAAGCCCAGCCCAGTGGCAGAAGCAGAAGCAGAAGCAGAAGCAGAAGCAGCAGCAGCAAATTCTCTCTGGAGGAACACATTCCCACTTTAGAACCTTCAGACTCCCAAAGATAAAATCAAGCAGTAAGTTTCACCAATGATCTCCAAAGACTTAAGAAGACAAGTCACCACAAGTCAGAGTCCCCTCAGGACTTAGAGAGAGTGGGATGGGCAGGTTCAGAGCAGAGAAGAACCCTGTATGAAATGCTTAGAGAAATAAAATATGGAATCACTAAGAAGAGCAAGCAACAAGAGACTATCAGGAACAGCATTGTAGATCTGTATGCATATAGTTAGAAAATTTTCAGAAACTCCTAAAAATAAAACTGTGAATATTAAACACAATGGAGAGGTTAAAAAACACTATGGACATAGCCGAAGCTATAATGAAGAAAGAAAATAAAAGACATGTTTTACAGAGGAATGACTGACAGTAGACTTAGCAGCAATTACAGAAGTCTGAAGACAAATACTATCTTCAAACAGATTAGAGAAAAATAATTACTTTTTACCTGGTTGGCATAAGCAATACCATGTCTTTACTCCATCTTCTTCCTGGCCACACAGGAAGACTACATTTCCTACCTCCTTATATCAGGAGAGAGCATATACCTAGTGCTAGGCACTGGGACATGAGCAGAAGTGATGTGGCTACTCTGAAGCCAGGCCTCTGAAATATGCCATAGGTTACAGCATGCTTTCTCTCTTCTCACACTGGCCAACTGGATGCAAAAGATGCAACAGAGGACTGGGAAGCTCTTGGGAAGAATGGAACCACTACTCAGGGGTCTTCAAACTACGGCCCGCAGGCCACATGCGGCCCGCAGAGGAGTCTGATCCGGCCCGCCAGGTTTTTTGGGCAGTGAGCGCAGCCGAGGTGTTACAGTAGGAATTAGTAGTTCATATAGTCCGGCCCTCCAGCTCTCTGAGGGACCGTGATCTGGCCCCCACTTTAAAAAGTTTGAGGACCCCTGCAAAAGGGCTCAGATCACAGAGCCACACAAGACAGGAATGTTTACATTAAAATGAGAAATAAACTTCCATTATGTTATCACTGAGACAAGAGGATTGTTTGTTATAGCGACTGGCCTATTCTGACTAATACAAAGTAGAATTATAAAACTACCTTTCAAGAAGGGGCGAAAAACACATAACAGATAAATAACAAAAACAATTTATCAGGAATAGACTTTCTCTAAAAAGAAATTTCTAACATATATGTTTTAGGAAGAAGAAGAAAAAAAATACCGTGTAAGAACAGTCTAAGATGTAAGAAAGAATGGTAAGGAAATTGCAAAGCATATATGTAAATTTAAAGAAGGTTCATTTTGCCGAGACTGGTTTGGCTCAGTGGATAGAGCGTCGGCCTGTGGACTGAAAGGTCCCAGGTTTGATTCCAGTCAAGGGCATGTACCCTGGTTGCGGGCACATCCCCAGTAGGAGGTGTGCAGGGGGCAGCTGATCCATGTTTCTTTCTCATTGATGTTTCCAACTCTCTATCCCTTTCTCTTCCTCTCTGTAAAAAATCAATAAAATATATTTAAAAAAAATAAAGAAGGTTCATCTCTGAAATATGTAATTTTATAATATATAATTTATATTTTTATAAAATATAAAATATACTAGTTGTTAGTAATAATATTATAATTATGCCAATTTGTGGAATTAAAAAATGATGGCATTAAGATATTGATGACAATAGCAGGTAGGTGAAGAGGGGGATGATTGAAGTTAAGCCATACTAAAGCCTTGAATTATTTTAAAAGGCAATACAGATAGTGTTTAACTTTAAAATCTTGTAAGACAAATGTGATAAAAATTTAAGAGTAATCACACGTAAAAAGAGAACAAGAATAATAATGATACAAGCACCCCAAAATAGGTAAGGAAATGTCATAGAAGTGCGGCTTAGTGGTTGAGTATCAACCCATGAACTGGGAGGTCACGGTTTGATTCCCAGTCAGAGCACATCCCCAGTGCAGGGTGTTCAGAAGGCAGCTGATCAATGATTCTCTCTCATCATTGATGTTTCTACCTCTATCCCCCTTCCTCTCTGAAATCAATATATATTTCCAAATATATATATATTATGGAAAACCAGTTCAAACAGAATTTTTAAAGAAGACAGCACAAACAAATTTTCAAGTATTTCACTAATCTCCACAAATGGATTCATTGAGCTTGTCAGTTAAAATACTGCAATTAGAAGAAGCAAGAGACATACCAAAAACATAAAGACAGAATGACTGATCAAAGGGCTCATTCTTCACTGAGAAGACTATACTAGCACAAGGTCTTTTCGTTTTCCCTGCACTTTTGAGAAGACTCACCTCCTCCTTTGAGGTCTCGGAGTCCAGCTCTAGTGTGAGATACATAACCACGTGAGGGGTGTCGAGCACATTCTGCTGGTTACCTTCAATCTCCTCTCCCCATAGAAGTTTGACTAAATCACCTTCTGTTTTTGATTGTGCATTTTTCTGTTTGGGTTGAGTCGATTCCTTTTTCACAGCATATGCATTTTCTAATGTCAGTTTCACCTTTAAAAATTAAAACAAGGGAAAATCAGCTGCAGCTTTCGCAAAGGAGGCTCTGTATCTGCACATACAGGTACACACAACATGCAGAGACATCCTCCTACAGCACGGGCTCCTCGGTTCCTAGTCCAGCGTCCGGCACACAGTAATGCAAATATTTATTGAGTAAGAATGTATAATTATCTGTACAAACATTCATGTGTTTAAATGTAATAACTGTATTGTAAGTATTGACAAAACAAGAAATGCCCCCAAAACAAAAATTAGTGTGATCTAACAGCGTAATGAAGACTAATACCACATTATAAGCACTGACTCCTCTGGGGAAAGTAAAGGAGATTCTGGATTAAAAGCAACCTTCAGCTCTGGCCATTGTGATATCTCTGTCTCTGTCTCTCTGTCTCTCTGTCTCTCTGTCTCTCTCTCTCTCTCTCTCTCTCTCTCTCTCTCTCTCTCTCCCCCCCCCTCTCCTCCCCAATCCCTCCCTCTCTCTCTAAAAATCAGTGGAAAAAAATATCCCTCGTAAGGCTTAACAAAAAAACAAAACAAAAAAAGCAACCTCCAGAGTTAGCGTTCCTTTCAAGTGAGGTGAGGTTCAAATGTTCTCTCAGACATTCTTTGTGTCTGAGATTGTCTGTGATTGTTCTTTACTCTCCTGAGCCTTTAAATCAACGTGCTGGGTCTTGGATCATGGCCAAAATAAGATCATCTATCAGTTTTATCATGCAGTTTTCATTGCATGGCCTGATGTCCAACCAGTTTGGTAAGCACCCAGGACATGGCCTTTTTCCAGTTGTTGAAAGAGGCTTCCACTCCTCAGTTACCTTTCATTGACAAAGGAGCTAAGTGTGTAGATGCCCGCTGGCCAAAGATAACTCACTCTTTTTAAAGCATCAGTGTGTATCTTGACTAAAAGAAGTTAAAGAATATTTAAATACTGGATTTGTGCACTGGTGGGGTCCCCTGGCCTGGCCTCCAGGGATCGGGCTGAAACCGGCATATCAGCAACTTATTACGCTTTGATTGGTTGAAGAGACGACCAGATGACTGGACACTTAGCATATTAGGCTTTTATTATATCGGATGCTTAATTTTATGTAGCATGGACATCATTATAAGCTAGAGAGGCACCAAATATCCCCATTGTTTAAAATTGTCCAAACTACAGATGAGTAAAGCAAATATTCTAACTGTAATAATCCATAACATTTCAACTTTAAACACTAACATACAATTATTATTTTAAAATTAGATTACATTTTAAAAGTAAAAAAATATATTCTATCAAGAAAAAAGTCTGCTCAATACATGTTTATTAAGTATATTGAATACTTTAAAAAATACATTATATAACTTAGATATATACAATTTTTATTTGTCAAGCATACCTCAGTAAAGCTGGGGGGGGAGGTAAGAAGTCTGCTCAATATTTAAAAACAGATAAAATTGTACATAGTAAGTTGCATTTAGGGATAAAATATCTAAAAACTATTATCAAGACAGCAATAATCTCTATTTTTAGAAATGTATTACAAGAGGTTCTACTTTCAAGGCCAACTTTAAATATATAATAAATACTAACACATTAGGAACTCTTTTTAATAATGAGCTTTATCTATTTATATATTTTTATTAAAAAAGTGAAGCATGTTATTTTAAAAAACTCATTCATAATCAATCCCTCCAGCCCATCCAACAACTGTTTGCATTATACTATAAAATAAATCTGCCCCCAATGAATAGAACCTTCCAAAAGAAAAATATCTAGGTGTCTTCTTTCTTGTTGGCAAGGAGTGATGACAACTGTGTTAAAGTCTGCTATCTATAGCTATCTGTGACATTTCGGGAGCACTCAGTTATCTTTGTCTATATAAAGTGAATTAAATCACAAAAGCATCTTTTCTAAAATAAGTCTCAGAGTTTATTTTAGTAACAAGTAGAAAAGAAAAGAAACATGAAGTTTAAATTCATCAATAAGTATACATTCAGAATAAAGATAAACTAGGTCACAGTTAGCAGTAATCTGTATAGAGAGCAGGAGGGGAGAAATCCCTCATGAAATTTTTCTGAGGCCTGGGGATATCTTTCTTTACAAAACATTTAATAAAATCATTCCAAATGGAAACGATCAAGCTTTATTAAATTTTTTGTTTTCTGTAAATCTGATATTGAGAAATGGACCCTGGGTATTAGAACACTGTATCAAGAAAGGCTGAGTATAAAATTAGTATATCTGGGGGGAGGGGATATTAAGCAAACTAAACAAAAATATTAAAAAAATTACAGATCCTACATGGAAACAATCAAGATTTATCTGATAGAAATTAATATATGGTTAAGGTAAGGAAGAGTTGAAGAGACTTTTTTTTAGGAATGATCTTAGAAGGATATGAAAAAGAGTGTTTGGTATGAGGTTTTGACCTAAGCAAGCAACATGTAAGCATTATATGGCCTGAAACTATTTTATGAGGGTGGCATATGTTCCAGTGGGTAATGCTCTCAATATCTGTATGCATGAATAAAAATGTAAACATAAGCATAAACATGAAATCCTTGAGTAAGGATCTGATGAAGCGGGTGGCTTGGGGGTCAGGAGGTTCTTTTATCTGAGACTGAGAATTTGGGAGTATCCAAAACAGAATACACGGGAGTCTTTGGTGATGTTCCTTGGAAAGGCAATAAATCTAGGACTTGGGGAAATCCTGAGCACAGAATTTGTGACAAACTACATGGGAGCTTTGAAGACTGTTCCCGGACACTGGGTTTGGGGGAGGAGTGGCTGGGAGGAGGAGAAAGCTGGCTGCCAGGGGCACGAGATGAGTGACATCCCAGGGAAGCGGCCCTCACAGAGAAGGGCCAGACGGGCTGGAGCGTCAGTGAGAGCTGTACGTCTTTTCTAGCTGAGATTCTTGTGGGTGGAGAGGTCAAAAGATAGGGCGTGATTCCCCAGAAATGACAAAAGGAAATGACTTAAAATAACAATTCACCAATTTTACTTTAGGCAGCAGCAGCAACCTAAAATTTAAGGCTGGTTTGCTATGCTTCATGAAGAACAAGATACTTGAAAAACCAACGTTAATGTTATACTTGGCCCACATCAGCACTTCTTTTCTGTGGTACACAGACCTTTCCCCCTTACCGTGACAAATACTTAGACCAGCACACACACCACAGAACCACCCATTAAAATTCTTTAAGGAACTATTTTAGCCAGCGTTTTTCCGATTTCAGTCAAGTTGGCTCTGTATTCCAAAGATGATTACACTTTAGCAAGCCATTTTGAAAAAGTCTGCATGCTAAGTAGCTATAAATGTCAGGAAATCTGGTTGCCTTGATGAAATAAGAAAGGGTGAGATAGATAACCAAGTCAAGAGTAAAGTGCTATTTTTAAAACGGGGGTTGATGTATGTGAGTAGGAGGATACCAGAGGCCCGATGCACAAAATTCACGCAAGGGCCTTGGCCATGGCCCCTGCCCGCCCCGCAGCTTTGTCCGGAAGAACATCCGGAAGGATGTCCGGTCTAATTAGCATATTATGCTTTTATTATTATAGATTATGTGTTTTATAGGAAAAAAAACTTTTATTAAGAAACACTTAATATAAGATCTTTTATATGAAGCTTCTCATAAAAAAGGATTCCTGCTGTTCTTTCATAGACATTAACCTATGACACATTTCATGGCTCCTCCTTTCCTGTCTCCCTCAAAACCGTTTCTGATTGGTGCAATGCGCCCATCCTTCCTTTCCTCCTTCTCTCCCAGGTCAGGAGAGGATGTGCCTTTCCTCAGGTCTAAGGACATGCTCACGGGAACTCCTCACTTCCCAAGTCTTGTTGCTTTAATGATCCCCTCTCTCTGCTTCTATCTCCAACTCACTCCATTTAACAAGCAAACTCTCTTGAGTATCAAAATAACATTACAAAAGAGTTTTATTTTTACCTATAAGGAATGGAAGGTAATTCATTACTTAGCTAAACAAAAACTCAGGAATAAGGCTAACCTAGGTCATAGAAAAGCTAAGAAAATAGTATGGTTTAAAATAAGTAAATAGCGCCGAAACCAGTTTGGCTCAGTGGATAGAGCGTCGGCCTGCGGACTGAAAGGTCTCGGGTTTGATTCCGGTCAAGGGCATGTACCTTGGTTACGGGCACATCCCCAGTAGGGAGTGTGCAAGAGGCAGCTGATCGATGTTTCTAACTCTCTATCCCTCTCTCTTCCTCTCTGTGAAAAATCAATAAAATATATTAAAAAAAAAAAAAAAAAAAGGTAAATAGTACAGAAAAACCTGACAGCAATAATGACTGTGGTAAGTCAGAGAAGAGAAAGTTCCAGGACTGTTTAGAATGACTTTTCCAGAAACAGGAGTTCCATCAGCCACATAGGGTAGTTATAATGGCAGATCGGTCATTGTATATGTTTTTATTATTGCTCTACTTCCTGCTTTACTAAGGCTGAGTTTTATTTGTAAACATGATTCTCTCTTTTTAAGAATAATCTCCAAAAGCTAAAAATGTTAACAAGATCTTAAATATTTTAAATACCCAAGTATGTAAGAACTCCTCCATTATATACGATAATTTCCAGAGTCTTAAAAAAAGAAAATAGCACAAGATGCACTTATTTTATGTTAATTCATCATAACACCCAGACAGAGAATGTCCATACCTGCATAGGCCCAGGAATGCAGGACAGAACTCGCTCTATGTTCTCAGAGGTCACCTCAACATCGTTCACAGCAACAAGGACATCACCTGAGAAAAGAATAACAATAAAAGACAGTCGTGGGACTATCCGCAAACCTAAAAGATCTAGAATTGAAACATTAAAAACGATCCATTCTGACCTTTTTAAAATACAGTGAAAAATATGGTCCAGACATTCAAGGGCTTGTCCCAGGTGAAAAAGCTCACTAGTGGCAGAGCTCACCTTCCATTCCACTCTTTCTTAAACTACAATACAGACCAATATTGTACCGCGACTGAACACAACCCAGGACTATTATAGAGATGAATATTCTCATTTTTGATACCACTGGGAGAATTATGTAAAGCCAAAGGCCAGGTGGAAAATTTGCAGCATAAACCAAGTATTGCTCTTAACAAAATCGAATCTAACCACTTATACCCAAAGTGAAAATATTCAGCTGAAATTTTATTTAATTAAATACATGTGGTACATCATAACTCAAAATGCTGTGGAATTCACTGTTGTTGATCTGTGTCTATACATAGCTCTTGGTTTCAAAGGCCCCACCATATCAAAACCCATCACATGTTCTGGTAAAAACTTCCTTTGCCATGGCTTTTCTTTAAATGTGTACGTTTATAAATCGGGGGGGGGGGTGTTAATATAATAAAGATCAATCTTAAAATGGAAATTTACAACCACAACATAATTAAAGGTAATATCAAAACACCAGTAATTATATAATACAAATACAAAAAATAAAGTGCAAGTCCTTGGCAGAAGGAACAGCAAAATGGCACCTAAAAAGGCAGCAAAACTTCCAAGACCCCAGCAAAGCAGCATCAGAATAGAGATCTGCTGTCTTGAAAGAAGAGAAGGAAGCGGCCAGTCTCACTGTGCTAGCCAAGCTCTTCTCTCAGAGGCGGGCCCCTCTCCCGATGGACAAAGGCAGCGCTGCCAGCAAGCTCCATCCCCAGGGCAGTTTTCAAGATCCCCCGTCCTGTGGGTTACCTCACAGTGCAACCACAGACCGCACTGTGAAGGGAACTATGACAAATTTCCATCCCAGAAGCCCTTTGTGGGACTAGCAAATCCTCTATGACATTAAAATAGTCTGTTCTTTATTCCTAAAATATATAACTTTAAAGACAGAGAACATAATCATTATAAAACCTTTTAAAAAACAGAGAAAACAATCACCCATACTCTCCCAATATTAACCCAATACTATTAGCACTTTGTTGTATTTATACTGACTTCTAATTATCCTCCCTGAACATTTTCTTTTTACTTATTTTATCCATGCAACCAATACATGTTTTTCAGAGCTTATTTTGAGGCAAGCATTTTGCTATACACCAAGGATGAAAGGATGAAATAGTCATCTTTTTCTGACACATCCCTCTCTCTCTCTCTCTCTCTCTCTCTCTCTCTCTCTCTCTCTCTCTCTCTCTCTCTCTCTCTTTTTTTTTTTTTACTTATTAGAATATCAGAAGCTTTTCCACCATAAAACTGAAATCATGAGCCTTTCATTTCTGGCATTTTATTGCTAGTTAGTATACATGCATTAAAGTGCACACATTATGATACAATACAGTGAGTTAGCAAAAAACGAACACATCCATATAACCACTCGGGTCAAAAAGTAGACTACTGGCATCCTGCGTATCTTTATGTTAAAAATAAACAGTAGGACCACCGTGGTAGTAGTCTCTTTCTCTCTACAGCTTATTTTCTTTCCTCCTGCACAGATGGCACAAAAAGATCAGGCCTGGAGGTAACTGGACATTCCTAGGAGGTTCGGCAGGTCAGAGTGAGGATCAGGGGAGAGGACATACGGAATTAGGAGGCTCACTGGTTATAAGCCCTCCTGTTTCAAGAGAAAAGGGTAAAAAGATTTTTAGAGATTTGTCTATAAACCAGTCCAAACAGGTATTCAGAGCAGAAACCCCAGATAACTACACTTATCCTTCAGCACCCACGGAAGACTGATTCTAGGACTCCCCGCAGATTTCAGTATTTGTGGATACTCAAGTTCCTCATATAAATGGCGCATTATTTGCATAAACCTACACACCTCATCCCATATGCTTTAAGTCATCACTAGATTACTTATCATACCTAATACAATGAAATGCTATGTAAATAGTTGCTATCCTGTATTATTTCTGGAATAATGACAAGAAAAAAGCTTGTATATGTGCAGTATAGGTGTAACTATCCAGGGCCTAACTACATAGTACGTGTCAAACCAAGTGACAATCTTCTTCAGAGTATTTCCCATGTGAGGGTGGTTGAAGCCACAGAGGTGGAACCCACGGACATGAAGGGTCGAATGTATAAAGAGAATGCATGGGCTGGAATTTCCCATCATGTGGGATCCTAAAATGATGAGGGTCAGCAACAACAAGGCAGGGTTTCATAAGCAGGAATTCTGGACTCCTCTGACAGAATTAAAAGATCGAATCCTATAAATATTTTAGTCCAATCTCATCATTTTACAAAAAAGAAAGCTGAGGATCTGAGAGAATGTAGATCGCATTAGCTTCTGTTCTAGTTACTACCTCTTTGCCACATAACGAATCACCCAAAAACTCGGTAGCTTAAAGCAACCATCATGTTTAACTTTGTGCGGTAATAATGTACTGTGGCCGTCACTTTGCAATATAGACAAACGTTGAATCATTATGATCCCACCTTTTAAGTAGATCACATAGTGCCACATACGCAGTAGTCACAGGCCCACCCAGATGCAGAGGGCTGGGCGGGGGAGAGACACAGACTGTAACTCTCTATGGGACTAGGATCAGCGTGACATTGTAGGAGGAGAACATGGGATCTTGTTGCAACCCTTTGTGACACACGCTTGGCACCGATGTCCTTCTTGCTCAGGTCCTCCTTGCAAACCCCTCTCATGGCGCTTACCACGCTCTGTGAAGCTGCCGGCCATTTCTGGCCCATCTCTTCCACCACAGGAGGAGCTCCACAAGAGGAGTGTTTGGACCGTTAGTCTTTGAGGTCCTGGCACCTAGCAGATGCCCAAATAGTTATTTGTCAAGCCAAATTTAGGCAAAATAAAAACATGTTTTTAAAGTACCAATAAAAGTTCCTTTATCCAAATCTCTTAGGTTAGATCAACTTAAGACTGCCAGCTTTTATTTAGCGCTGTTAATACCATTAAATTTTATTAATAACATATTCTCATCTGTGTCTAATTTATTTATAAGTAATAAAATTACTACTAACTCAAACATTATCTACAACAGCTTAAAAGGTATCACTAACGCAAAATGCTCATCTTCGTATCTATTCAGAAAAACCTGTGGGTTTATTTTCCCTCCCTGCATATTGGTGGGATTGTTTTATGGCAAGCACCCTTAAAGGGAAATTTATGCACAGCACCACTGTTGTTAAACATGCCAAACAGAACGGTTAAAGCCATTCCAAGATCTCAGTGCATTCAAGTGCAGACATACAATTTTAAAGTTCTTCTGTTCATAAAATTATATATTTTTGTATAATGTTATTGGACATGTCATTCCACCCTAAATTATCACTGTACAATCAACTTATTTTCTCTTACTTTTCAGTAAACATACAACCAAGTAGACAAAGATATATCCCATTCAAAACTCAGAAATTAGTTAAGCTGTCCCCTGGCCTAAGCAAGGCACACAAACATATTAAATAAACGAAAAGCGTCTATTTCCAGAACAGTGTGCCGGGCAGTACACCACCTTTAACAATTTCACTACTGTCCCAAATATCGTCAAGGAGCCCTTAATCTGTTAAGACCCTGGCTATACTGGTAATTCCATTTTGATCCGCATTCCTCACAGGCATCTCTAATCCCGCGTCTCAGCAGACAAGACCTGAGGTTTAGCCGCAGCACTTACCAATTACCACCTGACCGCTCTTCATGGCCGATCCTCCTGGCAGCAGGCCGTGGACCACCAGCCTCTCTCCGCCGGCCTGCTTCCCGGCTCTTCTCCAGCTCCACTTGGTCTGGTGGATGATCCCAACCAGCACTTCCAGAAGCTTGAGCTGCTCTTTGGCTTTGGTGACCGTGAGCTTTTTGGGGTTTACGTAGACAGTCACATCTTTGTACCTCTGTTGTACAATGACGCCTGTTTTCTGATTGGACTGATGCTTTAGAATGGAGACTGGCCCACTATCGTTGCTCTTTTTCTTATTATGACGCTTGGGTAAAAGTCTTCTGCTTCTTAAAATTTTGGTAAACCGCTTGAGTTTGGGCTCATACTTTTTTCCTTCTTTGTAATAATCATCCTCTTCAATAATAATCTCATTTTCACTGAACCTGACATGATTCACAACAGGTGTCTCAGGAAGGAGGCTTTCTTCTTCACCCTCACTCAGTTCCAAATAAAATAGCTCTCCATTTCTCTGCACACTGTCCAGCCACTCAGGCTCAAGATCACTATTAAAAAAAAAAAAAAAGATAATATGAATAGCAGCCAAACATAAGAAAAAGTTATGCCTTTCTAGCACAGGGCTGAGGGTAGGGGCAGGGGGCAGGGAAATGGGAGATAGAAAAGTTATCTGATTATTAGAATCTCATTATTTCTAGTAAGTGAGTACCAAGAGCTTTTTTCTGGAGGATGCTTTTTGTAGAGCCTGGAAGAACAGGGGTTGGAGAAGAAATCCAAAAGACATAGTGCTTGAAAAGAAAACAAATAAAAAAACGAGATGGCCCCCCTTCTAGAATCTGAGTCTGGGTTTAAAAAAAGAAAAAAGAAATTAAGTTCTGCCCCTGTGTAGTTATTGTTCACATTAGACAATTTCACTGGACAATAATTTACATTACCAGTCGATCATGCATTGTATCCACAGATGTAAGCCATTTGGAAATTGTACATAAAAATATCCTATTTGTATAGAAATTTTTCAGCATGGCTGTTATGTTAAAATGAAAGCTAAAGACCGGTATTAATAGATGTTATTTATAGAGTAAGTTTTAAAAAGAGAAACATTCCCTTCACTATAAATAAAAATCGTTGCTGAAAACCATTTATTTATTTATTTATAAAATATATTTTATTGATTTTTTACAGAGAGGAAGGGAGAAGGATAGAGAGTTAGAAACATCAATGAGAGAGAAACATCGATCAGCTGCCTCCCACACACCTCCTACTGGGGATGTGTGCAACCAAGGTGCATGCCCTTGACGAGAATGGAACCTGGGACCCTTGAGTCTGCAGGCCGACGCTCTATCCACTGAGCCAAACCGGTTAGGGCTGAAAACCATTTATAATCGTAGTTAATAACGATCACTTCTATAGGCTATAATTTCTGTAAAATCCCTTTTTATGAATAACTGTAGTAGGAAAAGTAAAACACATATTACATAGTTCATCATGTGACTGTAAAAGAACTTTAACTGGGAAGCAAGCCATTGAAAGAAACAAAATTATTGCTATTAAAAATGACTAAAATAGCATTAAAAAACAAACAAAAAAATACTTAACCTTAAGGTAACCTACCTAACTACAAACTCTATCCTACTCAATATTATGAACGTTTACCTTTCGAACTGCGATTCTTTAAAGCAAAACACATTCCGGTGGAAAAACTAACTAGTGGAAAGAGTCTTTTTAAAAACATGAGCTGTAATATCCTGGCATAAAAGGGTATAATTTGTGTCCTAATCATTCCATCAGATAGAAGACAGTTTGGTTTTCTGCAGTATTAGCAACTCTCATTCTTTTTACTTAAAGATCTCTTTTTAGTACCAACTGGTTTGGCTCAGTGGATAGACCGTCGGCCAGAGTTTAATTCATGAGATGGGGAGTGACAGAAAGAGTAGTCAAGTGCTAATTTTTTGAGGCCTTTGGACCACGGGAAAGGTTTTGGATTTTGTAGTATAGGGCATTGATAAAGAGTTTACCTGTCAGATATCCTCGGATAGGTCTACTTTGACAAGAAAATGAAAGGATTTGAGGTGGACTCAAGAGACGAAACCAAGTAGGGGGCTTTTTCCATCATCCAGGCAGAGATGATAATGAAGGCAATAGTAGAAAAAATGGAAATAGGAAAAACATTTAAGAAATGGTTGAAAATCACCAGGATTATGAGATTGATTAGATGAGCGGATAACAGAGAGGAAATGATGAATGTTGATTAGATTTCTAGTTCGTGTCTATACTTTCATGCATCCTCTTATTCTTATTTTTAAATACATATTTTTATTGATTTCAGAGAGGAAGAGAGAAGGAGAGAGAGATAGAAACATCAATGATGAGAGAGAATCATTGATCGGCTGCCCCTGCATGCCCCACACTGGGGATGGAACCCATGACCCAGGCATGTGCTTTGACCTGGAATCAAACCAAATCTGGTTCATAGGTTGATGCTTAGCCACTGAGCCTCACATGCATCCTTTTATGTGTACACTGGAGGCCTGATGCCCCAGCTTCGTCCAGAAGGACGTGTGGTCTAATTAGCATATTATCCTTTTATTATTATAGATATGCATAGACTCATTCTACACTAATGGGGACATAATTACCATATACACCATCTTCCCTTCTTACCTTTCACTGACATAAACAATGTTAAAAATCTATGTTCGTATATAAAAACACATAGGTTTAATCTGTTATTGTTTTTAAAAAGTAGAGCCCAGCTGGTATGGTTCAGTGGTTGAGCATCGATCTATGAACCAAGAGCTCACTGATTCAATTCTGGTCAGGGCACATGCCTAGGTTGCAGGCTCCCCAGTGGGGGGTGTGCAGGAGGCAGCCAATCAATAATTCTCTCTCATCACTGATGTTTCTATCTCTCTCTCTCCCTCTTGCTTCCTCTCTGAAATCAATAAAAATATATCTAAAAATAAATAATAAGTGGAATGTGTGTATCTGTATACATGTCTGTGTGTGTGTGTGTGTGTGTGTGTGTGTGTGTGTGTAAAAATATATATTTTTTCATTTATCACTTAACAATTTAGAAATCCCTAATGGCTGCATTAATTGTCCATTTTAGAGATGTAACACATTTGGTTATTCACCTACCGATAAGCTTTGTGTTCGGTTCCCTCCCCGCAACAACACAGTAGCCACCTTTATGAGAATATACAGATCTTTGCCCAAAAGAAAAGACCATTTCCCATGTCCAACAACAATGAATGCAACCCATTTTCTTAACCTTTAGATGAAAAAACAAACAAACTTCCCTTTAAGAGGAAGAAGAAATTTAAAAAAGTATATAAAAAGGGAGATAAGCGAGAGACACAAGCAAGAACAGGAAATGAGACAAGATACTACAAAAGAAAATGACGTGTAAAGTGAAAACAAAATTAGCGGAGAAGACACAGAGACCTTGGATCTTTGTGTAGATACTCCCCATTCCAGGGGATGGACTTACTGCTTCCAAAGACCAGTGTGTGGAAAGTGAAAAATGGTAACCACAGCAAAGAAGCCTGGCTGACACGACATGACTAAGAGATGCAGGCTGTGAGGAACAAGGGAGGGCGGAGAACTTCACAGAACACAGGGTACTAAGGAGACCTGCTGACTAAAGGCAACACGAAACCTTGGATTAGATCCTGGGACAGAAAAGGAGGTAGTAGAGGAATGGTGAAATCTGAAAAAAGTCTGTAGTTTACTTAATAGTACAGTGCCCCAATACTAACTTCTTATGTGCTGAATAATGTGCCGCAGCTGGGTGAGATGTTATCAACTCAGGGGACCCCCTGAAGGATACACAGGAACTCTGTACTGTCTTTGCAACGCTGCTGTAAATCTAAACTTACTCCAAAATAAGAGGTTTACTTTTAAACAGGAATTAAATCTAGCAGTTTTAATTCAGATTTTTGTAATACCCGGGTCACATATAGGCAACAACATGGATAAGTCTCAAAATAATTATGCTGAGTAACAGAAGACAAAAATAATAATAATAATAATAATAATTGTCCATACTGTATGATTCAATTTTTATAGAACTCTAGAAAAGACAAACTCATCTCTAACGACAAAAAGCAGATAAGTGGCCGAAACCGGTTTGGCTCAGCGGTAGAGCATCGGTCTGCAGACTGAAAGATCCTAGGTTCGATTCCGGTCAGGGCCATGTACATTGGTTGTTGGCACATCCCCGGTGGGGGGTGCAGGAGGTAGCTGGTCGATGTTTCTCTCTCATCGACGTTTCTAGCTTTCTATCTCTCTCCCTTCCTCTCTGTGGAAAATCAATAAAATATATATTTTTTAAAAAAAGCAGATAAGTGGTTGTAAGGAGTGGGGACATGAGTAGTCTCAGGAAAACACATGGGGAAACCTTTTGTTGTTGTTGTTAATCCTTACCTGAGGATATTTTTCCCATTGATTTTCAGAGAGGGAGAAGGGAGAGAAGGAGGAGGGGAGAGGAAGAGAGAGAAACATCAACGTGAGAGGGAACATCTATCGGTTGCCTTCCATACAAACCCCCAACCAGATATCAACCCAAAACCTAGGTAGGTACCCTGATCAGGAATCAAACTTTCAGTATGCAGGAAGATGCTCCAACCGAGCCACATAGGCCAGGGCTCCAGTCATTTTTAGTTTCAATGGAAGTTCCTTAGCTTTTTATAGCTAACTTATTTTTAAAAAGGGTCCCAGTTTCTCTGTCAGTCAAGGCTTTAAACCCAACAGTAACAAAAAGTCACCTTGAAAAATCGAAGCGCTAAGTCATAAAAGTGTTAACTTTGGCCACAATGAACTAACAAATGTTGCTTCAATTAGCTGGATCATTGTAAACCAAAACAAAGAAATGTGGACTTGCAAGTAAATGTATGATTTCTGTTATTTCCATACTGAGACTAGGCACTGGCTTCCTCAACCCAGCCTACCCACCAATATTACCTCAGAAGCTTCCCGAGGGACTTGCCAATGTGCCAGGTGAAGATATACTGCAGTAATCTAAAATTTTCCTATTACACAATGTCTTAAACAAATCTACTAAAAGTATATCACCAAAAAGTTCCCAAATTAAACTTATTTTGTATTGACAATCTCATGCGGTTCAAAGTGGTTTTCAGTTACAAAGCATGTATGAAACAATAACTTCCAGAAAGAATCCTATATAGTAAAAGCCTAATATACTAAGTGTCTAGTCAACCATTGAACCAATCAAAGCATACTATGCTAATGATATGCTAAGGCTGCTCAACTGCTCACTATGACGTGCACTGACCACTAGGGGGCAGATGCTCTGACTGGTAGGTTTGCTTGCTGCTGGGGTCCAGCCGATCCAGACTGGGTGAGATGGGCCAAACACACCCTGGAGCCCTCCCGTGGTCCCTCCCCAGCTGGCCAACCTCCCATGTCCACCCCAGGCCCCAATCGTGCACTGGTGACGTCCCTTGGCCTGGCCTGCACCCTCTCACAATCCGGGACCCCTCAGGGGATGTTAGAAAGCCGGTTTTGACCAAATCTCACAGGCCAGGCTGAGGGGGACCACTAGTGCAGTGTTTTTCAACCGCTGTTCGAGATGTTGCCTGGTGTGCCATAGGTGCAGACAAGACAAGAATTTTATAATTTTTCACTATTTTGTTTACTTAATATTTCATAATAAAGTAATTATAAAATACTTTATTTGTGTTTATTTGATTCCTATTCAAGAGAATTACTTTATATATAGTCAATATAGGCACAGAGTTAAATTTTTTAACATTTTCTAATGGTGGTGTGCCTTGTGATTTTTTTCATGAAACAAGTGTGCCTTTGCCCAAAAAAGGTTGAAAAACACTGCACTAGTGCATGAATTCATGCGCCGGGCCTCTAGTATGAAAATAATTAACTAATTAGAACCCTGACAGTTCAGGATACTTTATGTGAATCAATAAGCAGCATAACTGCCTTAAAACCTTCATGTAGGCAATGAAAGACAATATTTCTTAGCTTTGATGAGAAAGATTACCCCCTATTCCTTTGATCAAAAAGTTGTCCTGTCCAAGTTGGGAAGGCCACTTCTTGCTTTGGTGACTCTGCAGCTTAGGGAGGTAAATAGCTAATGTCACATGGAAAGAACAAAACTGCCAATCTGCTCAGGTCAACAAATCAACTCTCACATCCTACACACCAAGAATGGGCAGCCATAAAGTCTGAATCTTGGTTACAGACCAGCAAAACATTTTACAATATAGAGATTTACTGTCCTTTTATGATTAGGAGAATAAAGACACTGGAACATGGGCATGATCACTGAATGACTGCTATAGAAAGCTTAATAATCATTTAAAAAAATTAAAATATAACACATATATACATGTATTCTGAATTGTGAAATGCTTTGAAGTAACGATTTTTTCCTAACACAAGGTCCTCAGATTGTTCATTTCAAAGGAGACAGATTAACTCATTTATCTTCATTCCACCAAAATCAGGGCGCCCCATTTGAAATAAGGTCTCCTAAGTTACTACACTGACAATTCACAGTTGTATAGTTATGAACAAGTTACAAATTCTCTCTAGGCTGAAAGTGTGATTTTAAGATGCAGACACACCAAGACTTTGAGGTTTCACACTGTCTATGTGGCTTCCATAGCAAGACCAAATGGGCTCTGTGTAATCCACACTTCCTTCCAGCAGCCTCAATTGACAACCATAAATTTTCTCATTATTTTTAAATGACCACACCAGAAGATTATGCAAAATATGTGATATTCTTAAAACTGTTCAAGCCTTGAAGCATGTAATCTGTCCTCAGTAAGCCTAGTATAGTAAGCAGCCTTAAGTGATAGCTTTCTCCATGCTTCTAAAGACAATGATAAAAAATGTTTTACATACCTATAGGTGAAAATAATTGTCACTCCTAAATATATACCAAATACTAGTGACTGTTATTCCTAAGTACATATAAAACATCACCCTTAAACTGACCATACATGGCAGTCCATTAGGACATCGATTTTCACCGGTGTGCCTCAAATTTTTTTTTTAAACATATAACTGACTATTTAGTCAAAATCACTGGCTGCTTTTCCCTTAGATTATTAAATTTTAAAAAATGACAACAGCCAACACAACAATAGCCATCCAGTGTGAATGAACCAAAATTATACCTATTTTTTTTTTTTTTTTTGTCAGACTGGCATAAAATATATATTGTTTGGAGTGCCACAGAATTTTAGTAATTGGCTCATGAGAAGAAAACTGCTGAAAGCCGCTGCTATATAAGTAACCCAATCCCAGCCCGTCCGCACTGTGCAGTCCCCCGGCCCACGTGCACCCTCCGGGCACCGAAGGGATAGGTTTCGTGGTCCCTCTCCCAGGACCTTACTCGTAGTCATCGCTGCTCGCAGACGAATAGGAGCTTGAGTCGCTGGCCCTATCTTCAAGATAACAATCGTCTTCTTTTTGCGAAGGGGCGTCTCCAGGGAGCCCCTCCGGGCTCGGACACGAGCCGCACGGAGCCGAAGACGCCATCCGCAGGGATGCTGCCGCCGAGAGGAGAGTAATTCAAAGCCCGCAGCCAGCGCTCCCCGAGGCCGCCATGTTTCCTCCGCGAGAGACGCGGAGAGGCCACGTGACCGCCGATCCTCGGCTGCCATTGGTGGGGGCTCCGGTTGCCAAGGAGACGGGGAAGCTTCCCCGGGAAGAACCAGGCAGACTGAGAGGAGCCAATGAGCTGAGACTTCTGGGAGGGCGTGTCGGGGTGGAAGGAGCTGAAACTTCCCGGCGCCGGGCTCTCTGCGGAGCGCAGGGCTGTGGACCTGATGAACTTACTAAAACGGGTACCCCTCACCCCATTTCTTCCTGTGTGCCCTTTGTTTCTGCGCCGAAGCTTCAGAGACGTTCAGCCTGCGTTTCCCTGGAGGTCAAGGAAACTATCTTCTGCCGAAACCGTTTTCGCTCAGTGGGTAGAGCATCAGCCTGCGGACTGAAAGGTCCCGGGTTCGATTCCGGTCAAGGGCCATGTACCTTGGTTGCGAGCACATCCCCAGTAGGGGGTGTGCAAGAGGCAGCTGATCGATGATTCTCTCTCATGGATGTTTCTAACTCTCTATCCCTCTCTCTTCCTCTCTGTAAAAAATCAATAAAATATATTAAAAAAAAAAAAAAAAAAGGAAACTACCTTCTGCCTTTCCTCAGGGCCTCTGCGTCTAATCAGGGAATGGAAGCTAAGCAGTACCCTCCATGTGTTCATGTAAATACACACCCTCCTTTCTTTGGTTTGTCATTGTTTCGCGTTTGCAAATATTTTTATAGTTTTCTCAAGCAGATGTAGACTGGTGCTTCACATCAAGGAGAAATGACTAGTGTGGGTTTTTGTTTTTTTTAATTTTTCTTATTACAAGGCTGAGCTGGAGCAAGAATTGCAACATAAAAGAATATGTTTTAAGAAATGTGCCTTCACACTAGATATGTTTGAGATATGTCAACTTCCTTAGCTAATTTATTTCTACATGTTAGTTTAATAAACAAAATGCCCCACACACCCAAAGTTACCACTTTCCTTGATTTTTTACAAAAGAAGAAATAAATAGCAATCATTTAAAATTCTTATTTAAATTTTCACGACATAGTGTTAGTCACATTTCTAACTTTATATCATATTTGTACTAGCTAAATTAATATTTAGTAACTTTAGGTGCATAGGAGAGATGAAGAAAGGAAAAGAAGATGCCATTTCAGGGCCTTATTAGCAATACTATTTTTGCTGTTTCATAATTAGCAATTGCAGGAAGACTTTTTCAAAAAAAGAGTTAGGCTGGGGTATATTTTAATTTTCTATTTTCCACTTTTCAAATGACCAGCTATCTTCTGAGGCCAAAAAAATATTTAGCTTAATAAATATGAGACTTAAAGTCCTTATTTCCATAGATTATCATCTCCACTGGGAAAACAATACAATTCTGACATAAAATACACCAGATAAGAACATAATTAAATATTTAGTGTCTTTAGTAGGTTCAAGAGCTCATTCCCTAGGAGTAATAGAAGCTAGCGTTGAGAAGTCAATGAAAAGAGGGCCAAAGATCATGTCCATTAACCTTTGAAAAACGTTCTTAGAAACTAATTATTATTGCCTTACTTGTGAACATGGAAATAATAATTCATGAACTATGTGGTAATACTGACAACCATGGCCATTTTGAAAATCACGAACGAATAACTTGATGGGTCAGCAAATTAGCATTTTACAAATTGAGATTTACAATGTGGAACTTAAAAGATCTGAGATACAGCCATAACATGTAAAAATAACATTTTGGCAATCCGATGTTTATAGAACTGCATTATGATCAGAAATTCTCATTTGCCCATATAAAAATTGAATTACCTGTAAACCTGTTTTAAGGTCATGCATTCTCCATTTGAATAACAACAGAATACAGATGAGAATCCAGGAGTACACAGAAAAATAACTAAAGTAGATGGCACAAAGCTCAAGCCCCAACCCCTTCATTTACTCCTGTGTATACTTATTTGATATTTTCATTTACAAATTATAATAAATTCAGTGAAATGTTGTGCTGTCAGACATCAGTAGCTGCCAACCAGAAGGAAGGGAGGCCTCCTTCAAACAGGAATATAACAGTAGCAGAAATTGTTAATGGCTGACAGTCTGCCAATATTGGCAGACTGTCAGCCATTAACAATTTCTGATGCAAGAATTAAGAAGAAAAAAAAAAAGTCATAGCTGATAAATGAGTGCCAAATGCCCTCAGTAGCACCTAAAAAAAAAAAAGTCACTGCATTGTGGAACCTTACAGCAATTTGATAACAACTGTGACAATGCTTGCCAATCTGCAAGTGCCCTGCATTCCCCAGTCAAGAGCCAGGTTCTCATCCTGATTCTGGTACTAAACCAAGTGAACATGGGCAGTTTCCTCACCTGAAGACAGTGAGAAGAATCCCCACCGACTACGCAGCATTGCCGAGAACCTAATGAGACACCCCTTGGAATCTCATGCCTTACATGTATGCTACATGTTATATATTTAAAAAGTTTTGATTCTATTTATTTTAGTTTTTACTTTTTGAATTTAGAAAGATTTTTTCCCCCCGACAGAAATATTGTCTCATCGGGTACACTTTTAACGCTGAGAGTTCTAGATATTTGAGGTACCTTAAATATGCACATTTTGTTGTTGACCAAAGTATGACATTTTAGGTTCATCAAACATTCTCATAGGCTCACCTCTAGCTCACTTCCCCTGCTAGCTTAGGCATCAGAATACACCAGCACTGCAGTCTGGACCAGCAGCATGTGTTAGCCATTAGGCTTTGGGCAAAGTCCCTTATCTGAATTTTTTTGTTGTTGTTGTTAATCCTCATCCAAGGATATTATTCCATTGATATTTAGAGAGAGTGGAAGGGAGAGGGAGAGATAGAAACATTGATGTGAAAGAGACGCATCAGTTGGTTGCCTCCTGCATAAACCCTGGCCAGGGCCAGGAAACTTGCAATCAAGGTAAGGTATGTGTCCTTGACCCAGGATCCAATCCGAGACCTTTCAGTCCTTGGGCTGATGTTCTATCCACTGAGCCAAACCAGCTAGGGGCCTTAACTGAATTTTCTTAGAGCCTTTAGGAATAGGTATCTTTTTGTGCTTTGTTTTAATATTTTAGAATAGTTAACATAATCCCTTATTTTCACAGGACTTTAATTTTTGAGAGCACTTATATATCACCAGAAATTCACACTACCACCCTGTAAGGTGGGTATTCTCTCTTCATATTACTGAAAGAAAAGGAAAATATAGACAAGTTAAATATCTTGCCAAGTCACAACTAGTTTGAAATACGACTCCAAGGGAATGATTAAATTGCAATAGCCATGTGCATACTTTTTCAAATCTTTGCAAAATACTGAGTACCAATGTTATTTGGGTACCTCTTATAATCAATATGACAGATATATGTTAATTTACATAAGTAAAAAGTAACTGAGAAATGCAATTTTCCCTGACTCAGACAACATATATATAATTTCTTTTTTAAATAAAAAAGCAGGATAGCTGAACATGTTTTTGCCAAGCTACTGTTATTTTAGTATGGACATATTTTGAAGCTAACACCACATGCAACTTAACTTCAATTTTGGTTGGCTGAAATATTTTTTTCAAAAGCACAGCAATTTAATCCTTTATATAATATTTTAAAAACTGTATTTGTAACAGAAAATACACAAGTAATGAAAAAATAAACACTCAGAAGACATCCTTCAAATAAAATGTAAAAATCAAGTAGAATAGTCTGCTAGTTTCTCTTGTCTATAAATTTTTTTTATGACTCAAGGCTACTGGTCTCTTCAATGCAATTCCCAACATTTTGTGGATATTCTTGCAAGGGATGTTTTAAAGGAAAAATATTTGTAAAACTTATCTGGAAAAAAAAATAGGCCATGCACTGGACTAGACAATGAGAACTATGGTGAATAGATGAATATGGCTTAAAGGTTATATAACATCTCTAATTCCTATTATGTTTAAATTTATATACAATAAGCAAAACATTTAAACTTGTGTGAAAATATAGCTTCATTAAATGAAAGAGAAATGTCTATTGCTATATCAAAAGTTTTAACTGTGCTTGAAGACATTAAATAATGTAAATAACCACTGATAAAAATAATGCATCGCAAAAGAGTTTTCATGCACTGTTAAAAATAAAGCACTGCCAGCTAGAATACCAACAAACACTTTTATGATTTCAGATTCCATGGGTTCCTATACCATGTGGGAGCAGTTATTTGTAAATCAGACAAAGTAGCTTCATCTACTGAGCAGGTTTATTCCAGAAACGCTCCACTACTTCTGAAATAATCACCTTAGTCTTGATTACTGCAGTTTAAGCAACAACAAGTTTGCCCTGGTTCCTCAGACAGGTTTTTGCCTTGGATCTGAAACACTGTAGTATTAATCAGTTCAGAATTTCTTTGGCACTTGACATTTAAAACATGAAGAAATTATGTTGCAGGAGGGTTTTAAAGCTTCTAAGACAAACAGCCTTCTCAGCTTTATCGAAGTCACACTGTGAGTGAGTTGCTAGTTAATACTTAGGGGGATTATTTCTGGACTGTAATTTTATCAAAGGCAGGGGAAACTGTCTTTGGGAATTTAGCAGAATCCTCTTTTAGCTTCCCACTTGATAATATTTTATTATACATGGCAGGGGTTCTCTTGGGGAGAGGGAGGAAGGAAACCAACATTGGAAAATTGTGGGTTTCAGAAGACAGCTTTTAAATATCAGAGCCCCAATTCCTTCCTTTTGCACAATGTCTTTCTTTTTGTACTCATTCTTCCAACAGTACAGGGTTTCTACAGCTCATCTGGTTTTGTACAAAAGACTTAAAAGGGTCACTCGAAACGTTTACAGATGAGAGAACTCACAGAAACCTCCCCCTGACAGTTACTAAGCGCCACTTACTCTTTCCCACCACAAATGTATTCAAGAGAAACTTTCGCTA
Source organism: Pipistrellus hanaki (assembly GCF_964339955.1). Lineage (NCBI taxonomy): Eukaryota > Metazoa > Chordata > Mammalia > Chiroptera > Vespertilionidae > Pipistrellus > Pipistrellus hanaki. Next base: position 38,226,898 of record NC_140507.1, on the reverse strand, counting down.
AGTTTCTAGAACAGTTCCCACCCCCATGTAATGTCTTCAGAAGGCCAGGCTTTGCTAGAGTTAAAGCAGCATTAACCTCCACGGCACTTCATCCCTCCTCTCAATCTTAAAAAGGAAAGAGAATTTGCTTACCAGGTGGATTCTTATTTCTCTCTTTTCTATACACTCATCACCGTTAGCTTGGAGTTTGATATGCCCGTCTGTTTTGCATAAAGTATAAGGTTGGACAGTAAATGAATACACTAGCAGTCTATGGAGAGTTGGGGTTCTCCTCCTGAATTTCTTTTGTATAGTTTGTGTGCAGATACGTGTGTGCCTGAGTGGTATGTGTGGTGGTGATGGTGGCGATTGGGGCGGGGTCGGGGGTCGGGGGACGGTGAGGACGTTAAATTTAGATTTCTTAAAAAGTGGCTCGTTCTAACTCCCATCACAACCAAACTCCAAACAAAACTCTTGCCTGTTTTTTTTGTTTTGTTTTGTTTTTTTTCTTTTTCTTTCCTGGAGAAAGTCTGGAGGTGTCTAAAGAACAGCTTTGCTTCATAATTTTTTCCGCTTCTTTAGGAAGTAATATTTTTGGAGGGGTGGTTACGCTGGGGCGAGCCTCGGAGGACCTGGAGTAACGGTTTCCGGGCTGTGCGTGCGGGTCCCACCGCCTCTCCCCGCGCCAGGGAGCATCCCAAGGAGAGTTCATCCCAAGGAGAGCCTGGGGACGGTTGCCCCTCCCGTGCCCAGACCGTGGCACTGACCTGTGCAGGAGGACGCGCTGCACCGAGTCCAGGTCCTCCAGGCTCCGGGGCGCGGGCTGGGGCACGCTGGACCTGCCCGCCTGGAACATGCCCGCCGGACGCGCTCTGCGGAGGCGGAGGCGCACAGCGGGTCCTGGGAGGAAGGCGAGGAGGGGGCGCCCCGCTCTCACCCTGCCTGGGGCGCGGCTTGGTCTGTGACTGGGTAACCGGGAGCTGAAGGAAAAGCCGATCCGCTTCAGAAGCGCAGATGCGCCACAGCCCGGGGCTGCCTGGCAGGGGCAGTGCTCCTCCTCCGCTGTCCTGGCAGCCCGCACGGAGGAGCTGGGAGCCCCGGGGGGGGGGGGGGGGGTGCGCGGCCACTCCGGAGCCCGGGGCAGGTGGGCACTTGTCGGGTCCTCCCTCTTCACCGTTCAACCGCTGGGAAAGGACCGGGCACCAGTGGCCCCGCTACCCAGGCCTGCTCTCTCGCGCCGCCTAGTGCTGGCCCAGGGACACTGGTGTCCAGGCACCGCCCCCAGCAGAGGAGGCTCCCACCTGCAGCCCGGAGAGCCACCAGGGTTGAAGGGGCTGGCTGCAAGGAAGACTGGAAAGTGAGTGGGAAAGAGAGGCAAGTTAGGTATTGGTTCTTGATGGGAGTTCAAATTCTGCATAAAAGACACCATATCCATTTGTCCATCTATCCATCTATCCATCCATCCATCCATCCATCCATCCATCTATCCAGGTAAACATTTTGATTACCTACTAGGTGCCAGGCTGAGTACTTACTAGTCTTTGTGGATTAAAGGGCGATAAAAAGTGGTCACTGACCTGTCTCTGTGGACCCCGCGTTCTCTTCTGCGGATCTCTTTGCTTTAAAAATACACTTGACCCTGTACAAGATAGTATAGAAGAAAATCTGGATGCCTGTGGGTGTGATAATGACTTTGTAAATACAACACCAAACGCATGACTCATGAAAAACAAATTGATAAATAGGACTTAAATAAAATTAAAAATTTTAAAAAAATATATTTTATTGATTTTGTACAGAGAGGAAGTGAGAGAGATAGAGAGTTAGAAACATCGACGAGAGAGAGTCATCGATCAGCTGCCTCTTGCACACCCCCCACTGGGGATATGCCCGCAACCAAGGTACATGCCCTTGACCGGAATCGAACCCGGGTCCCTTCAGTCCCCAAGCCGACGCTCTATCCATTGAGCCAAACTGGTCTTGGCAAAATTAAAAATTTATGCTGTGCAAAAAGATTCAGTCAAGATAAGAAGAAGCCTGGCCAGTGTGGCTCAGTGGTTGAGCGTGGACCTATGAGTCAGGAGATTAGGGTTGGATTTCCAGTCAGGGCACATGTCCTGGGCTGATCCCTAGTAAGTTGGAATGGGGGGGGCGGGGGCATGCAGGAGACAACCAATCAATAATTCTCTCTCAACATTGATGTTTCTATCTTCCCCTCTTCCTTCCTCTCTGAAATTAATAAAAATCTATTTAAAAATAATATGAAGATACAACATGGACTAGTGTCTTATTTCTACTCTCCAGATAATACATACATAGGATGTCTAAATTTTTTAAATTACAGAAGTATCTTGATCTGCTCTTTATTGTTTTAAAGAGATTAGCTTTCCTTTGTTTTACAATAGGCAGAACAGGCTTCTCTATTTCATTTTCACCTCATCAGTTAGGAGGGTCTTTTAGCTTATCGCTTAAAGATAGATTGAAAATACAATCACTTATCAGGAGAGTTTCCTTGTTGAGTAGGTGCTCATTGATGAAGAATTTGAGGATCCACCATTGTACTGGAAAATGGAACAAAAAAAATAAATCTCAAAACTCTTTGACCACAAAAGACACCAGAAGGATGGTCCCCTGACAGAGGCAGGATGGAGTGAGAGGCAGGTGAGGAGGAGGCTGAGGAGGAATAACCAACAACAGGGCTTTGGGTACACATCAGCCTATGGAATGTGAAGAAGTGTGTACCCTTTTGGATCCGTGTTCATGATTGAATTCTGGTCACTTTGTGTTGTTTCTGCTGATAATCTACGCTCTTCCATACTCCGAGGGGGGCGTAATGGCAAGCTTACTGGTATAACAATCTAGCATTTCTGACCTTTTTTCTAATTTATTTAAGAAGTATTTAATGACTACTTTTAAATCCACATCACAGTGTTATCATTTAGAAATGATTTTAAAAGCCCTTTGTCACTTGGTTCCAGTTCCATCTTCCTCCAATAAGAGTGAAGGCGTCTTATGTGCAGCTCAGCCTCCCACAGGGCCGGGGATCCTGGTCATGTTCTCAGGAGTTGGGTCTTCGCTCTGACCAGCGGGGCTCTGCCCTGTCTCAGGGGGTTCCCGATGTTCTTCCCCTGGAACAGAGCAGGACCATCTCTGTCTCCACTGTCCGATGTCCTGGCCGTACACCCTTGCCACTTCCCACTGAACCCCATTCAGGTTTTGTTTTCATCCTAAACATTTTAACAAATGTGTGGAGCGATAGCACTGATTGGTGGATAAAGATGGATTTTCTTGGATACAGATCCCTTCTGTGTGCAAATCCTCAGAACAAAATAAGCAACAAGGGCTCTTTCTCCCACCTACTCCTCTCCCTAGGGCCTGGCATGTCCCCCCCCCCACCCCCCCATCTTCAGGATCTAGGGATCAGTCAAGTGGCATAGAGACCACGAATGACACCCCTACCTTCTTGACTTGGAAGATACATCTCAGGCATAGAATTCAGGGCTGTGTTTTGAACGTGTTCTCCTGTGTGTTTGTGTGAACTGATGACTGCACCACCCTTCACTCTGCCTTAAAGGGCATCACCCTGGTGCAGGCAAGGCTAGCCGTGAGAATGTGTGAGACCCTGTGTGGGCAGTGGGAGCAGACAGAGAAGTGCTACCGAGCCCCTGTGCCTTGGATACGGACCTTTCAGTCTGCCAGGGTACCAACATAAGCACTGGCATGGTGACGTGGTAAACATAAGCATGTTGCGTCCTGAAAATGAAGGAAATGAGACAAAACCTAAGAGGAGAAACCTAAAAGGAAATAAGGTAAGGGCTGCACAGAAAGTCAGTCGTTTCCATATCTGGCTTATGTTTATGTTGTGAGGACAGGTATGAATGAGGACACACAGAAGCAACATATGCTTTTTTATATTCAAGGAGCCTTTCATGAAATTTCCCAGTGCTATCATGGGATCAGGTAAAGAGGGTAGACGATTTAAAAGGTGTGAAAATCCCTGGTTGATGTTGTTCAGTGGTTAGAGCGTTGGTCTGCGCACCCGATGATCAAGGGTTTGATTCCCAGTCAAGGGCATGTACCTGGGTTGCAGGTTTCATCCTTGGCTCCAATCGAGTTGTGTACAGGAGGCAACCACTCTCTCTCCCTCTCTCTGTGTTTTCTTAAGTGGGGTATGGTGTTTAGACACCAGGATCTGGGTGTCGGGAGACAATTCTCCACGGTTCTCTCATGTTTCAGTAAACCTTGCGGGTGACGCAGTAACTGCCCTTTGTTCTGAACTGTTTTCTCAAGGACGTTTGGGTAGTGAATAGCCTTAGAAAATACACATATTGTCTCCCTTCAGAGCAAAGGACAGGCTTGTGTGCTGTCCAGTATATTAAAGATACTGTCTCCCTCTGGGGGCAAATCTAAGACAGCCCTCCCCTTCTGCAAGGTGCTGATTTTCCCTGGGTGCAGGGTCCTGTAACAGAACCCGTTGTTTGTCCAGACATCACCTGGCCCTCTTCACGATGCCCTGTGGGACTGGGGCAGGAGCTGGCACAACTGCTGATACTCTGGCAACGGCTATTACTGAGAATAAGAAAGTCCTTTGTTGTTGACCCATGAGTTCCTTGTGTTCTGCTAGCATTCGTGAAACTATGTCAAGCGAGCTTATTAGGTTGCAGCTAGGATAAAACCTCAGACCCTGTACAGTTGTTGATACGGGACTAGGTGTGTTCACTGCTACTAGTGTGTTCTTGCTTCTATGCCTTCCCATGGGAGACAACCCTGGGAAATATTATACATATATATTTTTTAAAAAGCATGAGTCAATGTACTAATACCTCTTATTCCAAAGCAGTGCCATAGGTTCTTCCTCTCGTTCCCCAATCCATATTTATATCTCTCTTCTCCACTGAGAGAACCTCCTTTCCCAAAATATCAATATACTCACTCCTGTGCTCTCTCCTACAATTCATATAAAGGATAGAATTACTGTGCCAAGTCCGCTACTAAAACTGAATCTTCTAAGCAGTTCTTTTTGTTCCTAGAGTATGTCACACTAAGGGCACAGCCAGATGACTGTAGTACTTTAAAGATACTTCAATTCTCTTTTCCTGTGATTATGTTATCAAATCAATAGGTAGTTAGTTTCTTTTGTTTATATTAAAATTCAACTTTAGCTCTACATAATACTCAATTGTGTGCATGTTCAGTAGTTTACTCAACCAGGCTCCTATGGATGGGCATTTCAATTATCTATACTATTAAAAGGGTAATATGCTAATTAGACTGGGAGACCTTCCTCGAGACCTTCTGGACATCCTTCCAGACAAAGTCATGTGGAGGGGCCAAGGCAGAGGCAGGTAGGGGTGATCAGGCCAGGAGGGGAGGGCAGTTGGAGGTGATCAGGCCGGCAGTAGAGGGCAGTGGGGGTGAGCAGGCTGGTAGGGGGGGCTCTTAGAGGTAATAAGGCTGGCAAGGGGGGCAGTTGGGGGTGAGAAGCCTGGCATGGGAATCGGGCCTAAACTGGTAGTTGGACATCCTCTGAGGGGTCCCAGATTGGAGAGGATGCAGGCTGGGCTGAGGGACACCCCATGCCATGCACAAATTTCGTGCAGCGGGCCACTAATTCCTTAAATTTTGCTGTGACCAGTTTTGCACATTGAGTAAACTTCTGTATTGTTTTGTTTGTTGGTTTTCTTTTTGGAGGTATATCTTTAGGGTAAATCCCTAGAAGTGAGAATGCTGGAACAAAGAATACATGCATATACAGTCTGGGTAGATACTGATAATCTCATTCAATGGGTTGTACCACTGTCTACTGCCACCTGGAAAGTGTGAGAGTGTTTGCATCTCCATCGCTTCACATGTGTATTGAAAAGCTCCTGAATTTTTTGCCAACATGAAAGGTTAAAAATAGCATAAATATTTTGCGTTTCTCTTATTAGAAGTCAAATGATGTCTTTTAATATGTTTATCTTTTTTTTATTGTTTTCTTTTTTAAATTGTCTGCTTCTGTCTTTCTATTTTGGGTTTTGGTCTCTTTTCTGTCCCTCTTAATTTTTTAAAAACCTTTTCCCCTTATAGTTTTATCAGTGTATAATCAACATACAATAAATGGCACCCATTTAAAATATACCATTGGTGCCGAAACCGGTTTGGCTCAATGGATAGAGCATCGGCCTGCGGACTGAAGGGTCCCAGGTTCGATTCTGGTCAAGGGCATGTACTTTGGTTGCAGGCACATCCCCAGTAGGGGGTGTGCAAGAAGCAGCTGATCAATGATTCTCTCTCATTGATGTTTCTAACTCTCTATCCCTCTCTCTTCCTCTCTGTAAAAAATCAATAAAATATATTAAAAAAATAAAAATATATACCATTTGTTGAGCTTTAACATAGGTCTATGTTAAAGTCTCCTCACGCCACCTGTAATCCACCCCTTTCCCCCCCTCACCGCCATTCCTAGCTTCCTCCTTTCTTTTTTCTTTTTTTCTTTTTTTTTTTTTAATATATTTTATTGATTTTTTTACAGAGAGGAAGGGAGAGAGATAGAGAGCTAGAAACGTCGATGAGAGAGAAACATCGACCAGCTGCCTCTTGCACACCCCCTACCGGGGATGTGCCCGCAGCCAACATACATGCCCCTGACCAGAATCGAACCCGGGACCTTTCAGTCCGCAGACCGACGCTCTACCACTGAGCCAAACCGGTTTCGGCATAGCTTCCTCCTTTCTGTCCACAGATTTATGTCCTGTTTATTTCCAGGGTTCCTCTCCTCTGCTGGTGGGGACCTAAGCTGTTCCCAGTGCTGCATAAACTCTGAAGATTGTTTCATCTGCTCCTTGCCCGTGGTTCTGTCTCTGGCCTCTGCAGGTTTCCTCACATGCATCTTGTTATCGGTACTTAGCTGAAGACTCAAAGGGAATCGTCTCCAGTCTCTGGAGTTCTCTAGTTGCTCAGCCTTCTCCTCTGCTTTTACTCCACCCGACCCCTCCGTCTCCATCCCACCTCAACCTCCCCAAATTCGAACTCTGTCTCCTCAACTCAGTGGAGACAGCCTGGCTTTGTTTGGTTCCCTTTTCTTTGCTGCGGCCTGGAAACTCCCCTCAGGCAGTAAACTGGGACCATCAAAGACATGACCTCATTTGTTTTGCTTCTCTCCGGGCTCCTGCCCTGTGCTGCCTGTGGTCCAGTGTCTGACAACCATCTTTCATGTGTTTTTAGAAAGCACCCTCGGATTACAAAGGAATGTATCTGTGTTTTTTCAACTTCTTGCGTGGTTTCTTTGTCTGTTTGTTCCTGTTTTTGATTTGATCTTTTATCCACTCGAAGTTTATCTTGGTGTGTGGTGAGAAGCGTGGATCTAATTTTATCTTCTTCCAAACGACTGTGCAGTACACCACTTGTTTAAAATCTCATTCTTTCCTACTGCTATGGGATGCCACCTCTGTGGCGGTAACAAAGCAACTTCCGCACGCACTTGTGTCTGTTTCTGGAACTTCTGGCCTGTTCCCCTGCTGTACCTGTCACTGGCACTCTGCGCTCTCCCTTCCAGAGCTTTCCGCTGTATTTCAGTGTCTGCTCTCCTTATTGCGCTTACTGCTCAGTGTCCTGGTTTCTTTTAACATGATTATCTATTTATTTTACTAAACCAAAAACATTTTCATTTGGCCTATCAGAGTCTGGAAACACCCACGGAGAATCACCCTATGGGGCTGGGCACCAGTGGATACAATAGTCTCTGCATCAGAAGAGCTGGCTGTGTGTACTGGGTTAGAAATAGTCACAGCTCTGAGTAAAAGGAGGAAATATAAAGGCGGTCCAAAGGGGAGTGTAGGCCTCTTGGTTTGGAGTTTTTCCGGGTGTACAGGTGTAAACACCGCCCCCTTGCAAACCCCCCCAGGGGCAGTGAGGGGCAGTGGGCAGGTGTCCTGACAAGGGAGCATTTCTGGAAGGAGTCACGCACTCACGTTTGTGTCTGTCCACAGTGCCAGGCTCATTAGGGGAGACCTCAATAAGCCGGTGGAGACAGACACAGGCTACACACAGAGGGGGAGGCTCCCATGATGGAAGCAAGCAGAGTGGGCATCTGGTGTGCAGTCTCGGTCGCAGGCAGGTGCACAGGAGGCGGGCAGCGATCTCTATCCGGAGGACACCTGTCGGCGGAGTGGCAGTCCCGCAGGGCTCCGGCGTGACGCCGAATGTTTCTTAGGCTGGTTATCACATCCTTTCAAGTTTAAACTCATCCTTTCATGTTTAAGTCATTCTGAACGTATAGTTCCCGTGGCTCTGGGATAAAATTCAAATGTCCTAATTCAGTCAAAAGATCCTGCACATTCTGATTTTCACAAATATCTCCAATCTCTTATTATTATTATTTTTTTCCCTTCTCCCAGGACCTCGTGCTTAGCTATGTGGAAATGTTTTGACCTTTCTGAATTTGACTTTGTCCAACCATCTGCCCTTAAAAAAATTTTTTTTTTTTTCAATTATAGTTGACATACAATATTACATTAGTTTCAGGTGTACAACAAGGTGACTAGACATTTATATGACAAAGTGATTACCTCCTGGGCCTTTTAAAAAGCTGTTTCTTCACCCTAAGCTAAGGTGACCAGACGTCCCGCTTTTGGCAGGACAGTCCTGATTTTCAACAATTTGTCCTACATCCTGCGGCATTTTAAAATTGGGACTTTTTTTTTTTAAAAAAAAAAAAACAACTCCTCGGGATGCGGGACAAATTGTTAAAAAGCGGGACGTCTGGTCACCTTACCCTAAGCAGTTTTTCACCTTATTCTCTCCTACTGAGGAGTATCAGCTTAACTTTCATTCTTTGGGAAGATCTTCTCTGTCTCCTACATTAGGTCAGCCGCCAGGTCTCTTTGCTGTGTATTCCCATAGTTCTGTATTTCCTTAATTACATTAGCCTTTGTTATAATTGCTTGCTTCATTGTAAGCGTTCTGATCTCTCAAGCTCCAAAGGCACTCATTCCTCTCCCTTTAGCATATAGCAAGCTCTCTGTAACTATTTTTTGAATGCATGAAAGGATAAATCGGTACACAAACCATTCCATTAAATACAGCTGCCTCTCGGTATCTGTGGGAGATTGGTTCTGGGACACACACACACACACAATGTGGGGATGCCCTAGTCCCTTATGTAAATGGCATATTATTTTGTATAATTCCTACCTACATCATCTCTAGATTACTTATAATACCAAATACAATGTAAATGCTATATAAGTAGTAGTTGTTATGCTGCACTGTTTGTTGAATAATGACAGGAAACAAAAGTCTCCATGTTCAGTAAAGACACAAGCAACCATCATTAGGCCAGTAGGCCTGACTGCTTGGTACAGGTCAGTGACAGGTGAGGTTTGTTTTTTTCTGCCGCCCTCCCCCCCGGCTCCCCCTCCCCCCCCCCCCACCCCCCCCCCCGCCTTTTCTGATTGTAGTCCCTGGAATCCTCAGCTGTGGGAGCGAGGACACGGAACTCGAGGACTCGGAGGGCTGACTGTGTGCTCCTTTAAAGGTATGTCAACCATGTCATTAAAAAAAATTTTTTTTTCGATACAAAAATTTATTTATTTGCATGTGTATCTGTCTCCCTGCAACGAGAAGAAAAGAATTCCAAGGCACAGAATCAATGGTGCCTCCCAGCTGTCCCGGTTTACTGGTAAAAGGCACGACTACCTTCTAAAGTTAACTTAATCCTCTAGCTTCTTTCGAGAACTGGCATAGAAAAGTCCTTAAAATGTGACACTTTACCTTTAAAACCTAAAACCCCTTTTCAAAGCAGTATCTTTCCTGTAGGATAAAACTGAAGGTTTGTGGAGCCAATGAGAGGTTTGGGAGAGCATTTCCAGGAGTGTGGATTTGTGTAAGGATTTACTGTGAGGTTTAAAGGGAGTTCCTAATTCTTTCCTTTGAAAAGGTGCATATGTTTAAGGAGGTGTTATTTACAATTTTATGTTAGAGATTTAACAGTATTTTTAGTCTTGGGCTTTTATTTTATTAATATTGCAGTTTGATTGAGTCCGCGGTTTTTGGGAAAAAAATATCAGGTTTACAATGTTGACAAATACAGTGTGAAAGCTCTCAAATGATTTTAAAGACTTAAGAGCTATGAAATAATTAGCCTACACCTGTGTTAAATTAAGAAAAAAACAGTCTCTTTCGGTGTTTTAAAAAGCAAAAGAGCTCCACCTGGTGTTGAACAACACTGAATACATTTATTTGATGAGTCGGACTTGTGCATCTTCTAAGAACTGTAATTCAGAATGCTTTTGTCGGTATTCTATTCCACCAATGCTATTGATGCTGTTCCCGAACAATGTGAAAGTTGTTCTTTTATGAACGAATGCATTTCTGACAGAAACAGGCCTTCCCTTTTAATGTTTTAGAGGGCTTTAGAAAGCCTCTCTCTGCAGTGAAGCGGTAAGAAGCCTTCTCACAGACCCTGGCCCGCTGCTGTGTTTTAAAGTGCATCCACCCCTTGGCTTTAGGCAGGCCACACCTCCCATCGGCTGCTCCCCCAATACCGGAGGCAGACCAGGACCTGGAGACGTGGGACTCCTTTGTTGGCCCACTTGGGCTCCAGGCCTGCCCCCAGGGTCTTGCCAAACCGTTTTTTGATTGTGCCGCAGTATGGATCTGTTAAATCAGTGTTTCCCAAACTTCTCTCATGATGAGAATCACCTGGTGGAGTTGTTAAACTACAGATTCCTGAATCTCAACTAAGAGGTGCTAAACTAGAATTTTGGGGAGCATATAGGTAAAATTGTACAGAGCACTAAGTTAAGTATACAATTTTACCTATATGCTCCCAAACATTCTAGTTTAGCACCTCTTAGTTCAGATTCAGGAATCTGTAGTTTAACAACTCCACCAGGTGATTCTCATCATGAGAGAAGTTTGGGAAACACTGTGTTAAATCGTCTCTCAACCTCTCATTCTCTCGAATTATATTTGTATTTACTCTGACAACCAACCAGCCTTTCCCAGCCAGCCCCCTCCATTTCCCCCCTCCCCCCCTTAGGCATTTCCTTGTAAAATCCTGTCTTGGTACTTGCTTCTGAGGGATCCCAGCCTAATATTACAATATCCTTTCTGGAACTTTTAGGGGGAAATTTGGAAGGGGAGTCATCTGTCTCACTTTCTGACACCTGGGCTGTCTAGTATATGGCTCTTATGCATTGAAGTAGATTTTGAGACACTAAACACAGGTCTGTGTCTCTCATAGCTTGGCTGACTAGTGCATGTGTGGAAAAGGACATGTGTCTTCTGAGGCCTTGTGGCTGTTTGATGCTGCATGCAAAGGCGGCCTCCTAAATTAGCCAGCCATGTTGTTTTACCCCCGGCAGTAGGGCATTTAGGCAAGGGTGATATGAATCAGGGCCAAGTCCAACACCTCTTCTGAAAAAATACCGTCATGGACTTTTTTTTTTTTATACACAGAGGGAGGGACTTTAGTGTCATCTTTGTTTACACAGAATAAATTATATTCAGGATTACATTTCAGCATTAAGTGCTGGTGTTAGATGCAGACTTGTTTGACTTTGTCATTGAAAAGGGATATGCATTTTTGGAATATTCTAGGAAATAATCCGGAGTGAACGGCACTTTGCAGTTCTTGACAGAAAGGCAGCGAGCCCCAGTAATTTGCGGCCCCTGGAACGTGCCCCGGGGTTCTGTGTCAGGGCATGGTCTTGGTTTACCTCCCTTTCACTGATACTGACTCTAAGAGGTAATACGACGCTAGGAAAATAAGACTTCACACTGCGGTGTGTGTGGTAGAGTGGAAAGAGCCGCGGCCTGGAAGATGTAATATCTGTGTCTGAGTTGGATTCACTACGCGATCACCCTCTTTTCGCCTCGGTTTCATTGTAAGATGGGGCCACACATCCTTGACTCTTTACAGTCATCAGGTTAAAATGAAACAGTTCACATGGAAACGCCGGGTGAGCGAAAGCACACAGCATAGGGAGGGTACGTTATCATTGTTCAGTTGCTTTCCTTATGACTTTATTTGCTGAAGTAGGCAAGAAGCAAGTGTTCTGACCTTACATAGGAGTTATGGCTTACAGAGTCCATGCTAAGAGATTTCTTAAATAAAAATGTTTTGAAACAATTTAAATAAACACAATTGATCTTATTTTACTTTGCTTTCTTCACCTAAAGTATATGAACTACTAAGAAAGAAAAAGATTTTATCATATAAGTATCCTATGAAAGATTAAAAATGAAAACAAAAGTAGTATCTATTTAAATAGAAGGATTTGGACGAGATAGAGAAGTAAATCTCTCCTTTGATTTTGTCTGGAAGTGGCAGAAAAGAGACCTATCTATTAGTATACCTACCTCACAATTAAAGCAAAGAGTTAAAGAAGACAGTTTCACTAATTTGTACAGAATAGCAATAAACTATTTCTGTTCTAATATTTTTATCATTATACTCTACTGGAGGTTGTTATGAAAGTACATTAAAATTCAGCTAGTTTGCTCAGTGGTTAGAGCATGTACTTCGGTTGCAGGCTCCATCCCCCGTCCGGGTTGGGGCATGTGTGGGAAGCAACCAATGCATGGGTCTCGTCTCTCACATCGCTGTTTCTCTCTCTGTGTCTACCCTTCCCTTTCACTCTCTCCAGAAATCAGTGGAAAAAGTATCCTCAGTTGAGGATAAACCAAAAAGTAATAATAAAGTTAAGGCGCATGGGAACACTGCTGTTTATCATGTGTCCAGTAAACTGTGTTGCTTTACTGTGTTCTGTTTTCACCACGGCATTACCAACAAGGGTACTTGAGCACAGACAGGGGACGCCAACGGAATAGGGTTCTGTCTTCGAGAGATAGAAGCTCTGTATCTGTGTATTCAAGCCCATGGGCAGGACACAAGTATGGCTATGGGGACTAATTCCTGTGTATTGATGCTTTAAGAATGACTCCTGTAGTTACTTTAGTTTGGAGTTAGCAAGGATGGTGGTAATACTAAAAGGTAGAAGGTGTATTTCATGGGTTCAACTGTCCCATTTTGAAAAACTCAGAACAGCTTTGATTTCTATCCCCTTTGCGTGTACATCACAATAATACCTATTATTTAGATAGGATGACACTTAACCAAATGTATTGCCACTCCACTTTTGGGTAACATTTAAAGCACTATTCACATTCAGATTTCATTGTTTATGAGTTTATTTTTTAAATGGTTATGAAAATATAATTTACAGATTCAATTTATCTTTGTTATTAAAACTGATATTCTAGCAAGAAACACTAGAGGGCATTCATTGCTCTGTACATCTTATTTTTATACTTTCCAATGCAACTTGCTTATGTACTTCAGAAATAAAATATGAAAATTTTCATTTCTAAAATATCTCACTTAATACTTAAAAAAAATAAACAAACAAACAAAAAAAATGAACAAGTCGGCCATGGGGCACAAGAATAGCCAATATACATTGAGGTTGTAATGGAAATACATCCTGAAATAATTAAAAAAAAATATTTTATTGATTTTTTTATAGAGAGGAAGGGAAAGAGATAGAGAGTTAGAAACATCGATGAGAGAGAAACATCCATCAGCCATTTCCTGCACACCCCTCACTGGGGATGTGCCCGCAACCAAGGCACATGCCCCTGACCAGAATCGAACCCAGGACTCTTCAGTCCTCAGGCCGACCCTCTATCCACCGAGCCAAACTGGTTTTGGCCTGAAACAATTTTTAATGAGACTTAATTTCTCTTAAAATATGTCAACAAATAATACAAAATATCAAGGTTTTAGAATTTCTAGCATAGCTAGAAAAACAAACTACATAACTTTAGACCTTTATTTAATGCACACAGATTTAAAAATATGAAAATAAATTATGATGTGCAAGTAAAATCAATGAGTTAAAGGAATCTACACATTACTCATTATAATTTTGTTATGAAATATCTCCAAAAAAGCCCCACTTTTATTTCCATTCTCAATCTTTCTTGTTATACTTTCTTTGATGTCTATATAATTTGACTTATTCATTTATGAAATCAACTCTTTTATTGGGCACATTCTCCATGTACAAGGCGTTGAATTGGTATTGCAATTCTCACAGTATTTTGTGTATGCCACAGCAAAATGTTCGCAAAGAGTGGAGACTGAATGCCAATTCTCATGAACTTTTACTCTGAAGATGATTGAAAAAGGCATCTCTTTGTTTTAGCCTCAATTTCTTTTGGGTAAGTTTATTTTAGACTGTGCATATGGCTAAATATTTATTTGCTTGATTTTATAACACAGTATGTAAAATCATAGTAACAATTTTATAAGTAGGTAACTTTATAAAACCACATGGCTTAAAAGAAAACATTTTCTTAGCATTTTTTACCCTCAGTCTTTATATATTTAATGTGAAAAACATCTTTTTTAAATCCAAATGTCATAAATATAAATCTTAGCATATCCTACCCTGCCTTTAGGAACTCATTTTTTTTTTTCAGATCAAGAAAGAATCTAATAAAAGTTAAATAAATTGAAATAATATGTATGAAATCATTTTTAAGTGCTATTTATCTGTAAGAAGTTGTCATTTTGGGGGTTTTAATTCTGACTTTGATATTTGCAAGCTCAGTGTTTTCATCTGTAAAAATGCGGTTAACAGCTCATTTTGTTATTCCTCCTCCCTTTTTGCTTTGGCACTTTCCTGAGAAATGACAGTCTAGTTGATGGATAGTGTCTAGGCATATCACCAGACGGACAAGAAAGATAAAAGCAAGGTGAATTTAAAAAAAATATATATTTTTTATTGATTTTTTACAGAGAGGAAGAGAGAGGGATAGAGAGTTAGAAACATCAATGAGAGAATCATCAATCAGCTGCCTCTTGCACACCCCCTACTGAGGATGTGCCCACAACCGAGGTACATGCCCTTGACCAGAATTGAACCTGGGACCTTTCAGTCTGCAGGCCGACGCTCTATCCACTGAGCCAAACTGGTTTCGGCATAAGCGCTATTTCTAATCTGTCTCCTGTTATAAATTAGTGTGGGAGTAGGAAATGTAATAAGAAATTAAGTTAAACATAATTAGAAAGTATATCAGTTAGTATTCCAAAGTAAAACATATTTGACTATTTGGAGTATTCACTTTTCCCCTGCTTTTAGATATTTAGGAAGTTTAATAAGATCCCTCCTCTCCTTTTTTTTTAGTGTGGAATTCTCTCTAAGACAGCAAAGCACTGTTTTTTAAACAATAGTTCTGTTTTAGAGTCAGTGTTTTTGTTCAAATATTATAGATGCGTTTGGTGTGGTAGGGAGGAGTGTATTCTGGGAGGTACCGTAGCTGGTAGGACATCAGAATCCAAACAAGCACATTTAGTTTTAAAAAACATGTCTAAATGTATAATAACTTTGAAGTACTCTTATTCATTATTTTACATAGAAATTTCAAATAACATTTAAAAAGGGGCTAAGACTTTTTAGGTTTCTTATAAAGGGGTACTAGGTTTTAAAAAAAGGTTGAGAAATAAATCATGGATTGCTTTCTTAGCACTGCAGGATTCTTGGGGAAGCAGAATACAATTTGGTCTTCTAAAATTTTATTTATCCACCTTTTGGGAGGAACTGTTTCTACTTTGGAAATGAGGCACATCTGCAACTGTCTTTTTTCAACCTTGGAAAACTACCAGAGAAAATGAGGCATTTAGGGTAACAGCTTGGGGCCAACACTGCAGCATCTCCCAGAATCCTTAGCATTTTGTCTTCTTAAACTACCAACACTATGTTGAACCTCTCTCACCCTCAGCCTGCTTTTTACCCCTGATCAAAACCATCAGTGACACACCAGAGTATTTGAAATCAGGTACATATTCTTCAAATTTTTAGGGACCTCCATAATATACTTGACCAATATAAATTCTCAGGTGTTTTCATTCCATTCTCTACACTTCAGTCAAATCCATTAATTTGCTTTCCCCCCTAAGATTGTGCCATATTTTCTCACTTTCACACATTTGTTACATTTAGTAGGAATACTCTCTATTTCCATCTTCCAAAATTCTGTCATCTTCAAGATACATCCAAATACCAAATCCTTTATTTACTGCCCCCACCCCTGATCCATTTCTTGTTTGAATGTGACATCCCCTTTTTCAGATTTATATATTTAGCTTATGTCTTTACCAAGTCTTGTGGCCTGTTTCATATTATGGTTATTTTACCATATGTGTTTTATACTATATATACTATTTGTTTCATACTATTCTGTCCTTGAGGACAGGAGGGTCATCTTATCCATAGTTTTATCTTTTCAAGCAGTGTTCAAAATGGGGCTGGACACATGGTAGATGCTCAACAAATATTTGTTGAGTTGAGGTTAACTCCCAAATCTATCCATGAACTTCTACTGGTCATCTCCCATGCATTTAGAATAATGAAATCACCTGAAATTACAGGCACTTTTAAAGATACAGATTCTAGCTGAAATTGGTTTGGCTCAGTGGATAGAGTGTCGGCCTGTGGACTGAAAGGTCCCAGGTTCGATTCCGGTCAAGAGCATGTACCTTGGTTGTGGGCACATCCCCAGTAGGGGGTGTGCAAGAGGCAGCTGATCGATGTTTCTAACTCTCTATCCCTTTATCTTCCTCTCTGTAAAAAATCAATAAAATATATTTTTAAAAAGATACAGATTCCAATGATCTATAATAATAATAAAAGGGTAATATGCTAATTAGACCAGATGTTATTCAGAATGTCATTCCGGACATCCTTCCGGATGAAGCCGGGGCCGGAGGGAAGCCCGGGTGCTGGCAGCTGTGGGAAGGAAGGCCCACTCTTGCACGAATTTCGTGCATCGGGCCTCTAGTTAATTATTATAATGTGCTTTTAAGGAAATGCTTTATTAAGGACAGTTTTACTTCTTTCTTTCTAGTTTGTATACCTTTTATTTCTTCTTCTTGTCTGATCACTATGGCTAGCACTTCCAGTACTATGCCAAACAGGAGTGGTGAGAGTGGGCATCTTTGTCTTATTTCTGTACTTAGGGGAAATGAGTTTAGTTTTTGCCAATTGAGTATGATGTTGGCTATTGTAAATTGTGCTGCTGTGAACATATTGGTGCATATATCCTTTCTGATTGGTGTTTCTGGTTTCTTGGGATATAGTCCTAGAAGTAGGATTTACTGGGTCAAATGGGAGTTCCATTTTTAACTTTTTGAAGAAACTCCGTACTGTCTTCCACAGTGGTTGCCATCAAACAGGTCTTCAGTCAAACATGATTGCAGCTACTTTCTCAACTTTAGGCTATGTAAGATTCGTCAGCAAGCAGGACATCATCTTAATATTTAAAAAAATCCTGGAGAAAGTTATAAGAAAGAAGCAACAGTAACACTGCTGTGGACTTTTTAACTGGTGAGCCTTTTGTCGTAGTGTCGAAAGAAACAGAATTAGCAGGAGATATCTATTAAGAGATTTATTGCAAGTAATTGGCTTATGGGTGGTAGGGGACTGGATGGGTGAGTCTGGAATGTGTAGGGGTGGCTCTCAGGAAGGGCCAGCTGGGATGTTGGGCACACTTGAGCTGAAGCTGCCATCCACAGGTGGCCCCTCTCGAGGGGAGCCTCGGCTCTGCTTTAAGGCCTTCCAACTGGTTGAATGAGGTCCACCCAGATTGTCCAGGATAATTTCCTTTCCTTTAAATCTATGAGGACTTCATCACATCTACAAAGGACCTTCACAGCGACACCTAGATTAGCTAATGTTTGATCGAATAACTAGCTAGGTTGATATAGGCTTATTTCCCCTGGTTCACATTAATGAGGGGAAATAAGCCTAAATACAGAAAAGCTTAATGTGTAGATCTGTTCAATTTCACAATAAAACCTGGAAGTTTGAAAATATTGAGTAACAGGCAAATGGTAAAATTATGATACGGTTACATGAGGGATATTATGTTATTAAACTGATGTTTCAAAATTATGTATTTTAAATTGTTTATAGTTAGAAAATTAAGAAACATGTGATTATGACTCAATTAGAGGCCCAGTGCACGAATTCATGCATGGTTGGGGTTCTGCTGGCTTGCCCCAATTGGGGCTCAATCTGGGCCAGGCCAGCTGGAGGGAGGGGTCGTGGGTGATTGGCTGGTGGGCTGTTCCGCTATTTGGGGTGGAAGGGCCGATTGGGGATCAACAGCCAGGAGAGGGGTCGTGGGAGGTTGGCTACCCTGCCAAGTAATAGATTCAGTGATTTCCTATCTTTTCACAAAGAAAGCACCAGGCCAGAGAGTTTTTTTGCTGAGATCTAGCAAACATGCAAGGAAGACATGTTCCAACCTTTCAAATACTGTCTAATGTATTTCATAAGGATGCTACAATATTGATATCCAAACCAAACAAAGAAAAGGAGAAAATGAAATTGCTGATTAATCTTATTAATAAAAATAGCCGAAACCGGTTTGGCTCAGTGGTAGAGCGTTGGTCTGCGGACTGAAAGGTCCCGGGTTCGATTCTGGTCAAGGGCATGTATACGTTGATTGCGGGCACATCCCCGGTGGGGGGTGTGCAGGAGGCGGCTGGTTGATGTTTCTCTCTCATCAACGTTTCTAGCTCTCTATCTCTCTCCCTTCCTCTCTGTAAAAAAATCAATAAAATATATTAAAAAAATAGGTATAAAAGATGCATAATACCAAGGATTGATGAGGCTGTGGATAAAGCAGAAGTTCTTACACACTGATGATTAAAGTATAAATGTGCATAAAATTCTGGGAGAGATTTTGGAATTATCTAGGAATGTTGAGGATGTGTAAATTTTACAATCAGCATGACTCTCCTAGGAGAAACGCTTGCACTTGTGTGTGGATCAGGAGACATGTAGGAGAATATTCATAGCTGCACTGTTTGTGATAGCCCCAATCTGGAAGCACCCCAAAGGTTCAATGAGTAGATGAACACAAGGTGGCAGATTCATATTGTGGCATACTACACTGCAGGGAAAAATGAATGATGCATAGTCACTTACATTGACACGGCTACAGCTCAGACACAGAACATGGAGTAAAAGAGCAAGTTGTAGGTGACTATGAACAGTATGAGTTCACTTAAAATATTTAAAAAATAGGCAGAATTCAACAACACATTTATATATGTTTTATTTTTTCAATTACAGTTTACATTTGGTATTATTCTGCATTAGTTTCAGATGGATAGAATAGTGGTTAGAAAGCCATGTACGTTACAGAGTGGTCCCCGTGATGTTTCAAGTGCCCATCTTGCACCATACACAATTATTGCAATATTATTGACTATATTCCCTCTGTTGGAATTTATATTCCTGAGACTATTCTACAACTACCTGTTTGTATTTCTTAATTCCATTACCTTTTTCACTCAGCTCCTCACCCCATCCCTTTCCTCTGAAGACTGTCAGTCTGTTGAATGTACCTATGAGTTTGTTTCAACACTACATTTTTATTTTTTAAAATTTTTTATTAAATTATTATCTTTGTACATATACCATTGCCGCCCCACCCCCCATATATGCCCTCCCTCCCCAGAGTTTTGTGTCCATTGGTTGTACTTATATGCATGTATATAAGTCCTTCGGTTGATCTCTTATCTCCCCCAGATCTCCCCAACCTCCCCGCTGTAATTTGACAGTCTGCTTGTTGCTTTACTGTCTCTATATCTATCTTTTGGTTCTTCAGTTTATAATGTTCTTTATCATCCATAAATAAGTGAGGTCATGTGGTGTTTCTCTTTCATTGACTGGCTTATTTCACTCAGCATGATGTTCTCCAATTCCATCCAGGTTGCTGCAAATGATGAGAATTTCTTTTTTTATGGCAGCATAATATTCCATTGTCAACACTACATTTTTAGAGCAATACAGATATATGGTGAATTATCAAGAAAGTAAAGTAATGATAAGCACAGTTCAGGACCAAAGGGAGAGATGAGATGGGGGCAGGGCTGCCAGGCACTCAACGCCAGGGACACCCTTCCCATTTTAAATTGTTTGGGAATGATGAAACCTGGACTTGTGAGAAACAGTGGCCCTCCGGGAGGAGATTACAGTGGCTTCAACATCATTGGCAAGGTTCAGGTTTGTAAGCTGAGTGCTCGATCATAATATACATCCTTTTGTACATAAAATAAAATGAAATAGAAAAAAGTGTTTAAAAAAACCCCAAAACCCTGCGGAGAGAGAAGATGTTTTGTTCCAACTCCACCTCTAATGGTAAACTATGTCATCATTGGCAAGTCAGCTTCCCTAAGCCTCATTTCTCTCCCTTTAATAAATGGTTATAACAAATCCAGCCCTACCTATTTTTATAGGATTGTGTGAGGATCAAGTGTACTTGAACACATTTAATATGCAACTGATGAAATGAAATACTCACATGCAACACAGTTTTGTCTGCCTACGAACCCAAAGGTTTATCTCTCCAACTAGCGTTCACAATCCACACGATGAACGGTAATCATGTTCAGTTGAATCAGGCAGCTCTTCCTCCCCCAATTGAAATGTTCAGTAGGGTTATTAGCTAAACACCGTCTAAAGCCCGGGCAGCTGTGCTGGCCTTGGAAGGAATCCTGGCCTTGGAATTAGGAAACTTGGTTTTGAATCCTGGTTTTGTCATGTATTAACTCTGAGATATTGTTGGCAATTCACTTCCCACTTCTGCCCTTAGGTTTCTGGGTGGATAACATGATGATTTTTATGGGCCTTCTTCTAGAGAGGGAACTGCCAGTTTTGCATACACATTGCTGCGTGGGCATCAGGAGCAGCAGAACTGTGTCCTTGCCCAGGTCATTCAAACCACGGGTGGTGGCTTTTCATTGTGAACAACGGGCCCAACCCAATTGTTTTCTTCAGTGTTGGTTTCTTCTGTGAATAGGCCATTGTTCATCTGCAGACAATGACCTCCTCTGCCTTCTAACTATTGACTTGCTTGTGGAGGATTGCTGAGGCATCGAACACATGCTCCTCTTGTGAGAAGCTGCCAATTTCCCGTTTGCCCTTCTGTTCCTCACACTCCCTACTCAGCAGCATACATCCCAACGGAGGTGAGTCACATTCTTTTGACTGTAACCGTGTAATAAAATGTTGCTTAATGCAGCAATCAAGACTGAGCAAAGAGGATTAGACCTGGGGTCTTTGTCCCAACCTCATGAAAGCTTTTTATGGGCTAAGAGTTAGTTCCAGTAGATTGCATTATTTTGATGATTAAAATCTAGAGATCATTTTTTAAAGAGGATGCCTCTTATTTTGAGGTAATTGTAGATTTGGATGCAGTTGTAAGAAATAATACAGAGAATGTTATACGTCCTTTACCCAGTTTTCCCTAATGGCGACATTTTGCAAACCTATAGTTAATTTTATAAGAAACCCACAGATTTTATTTAGATCTACTTGTACTCCTGTGTGTGTGTGTGTGTATGCGTGTGTGTTGTGTATCTAGTTCTCTGAAATTTATTATTACATGTGTAGGTTTGTGTATCCCCCATTTCTAAATTTTGGCAACCACAGATATGTTTACCTATAAAATCTTGTCATTTCAACAGTGTTATATAAATTGAATCATACACTATATATTCTTTGGGGATTTGCTGTTTTACTTACAATAAATCCCTAGAGAGTTATCCATTGTTGTGTGTGTTAATAGTTCATTCCTTTTTATTACTGAGCAGTAGTAGTAAATGTATAAATATTTAAACATTAATTTATTGAAAGACATCTGGGTGGTTTTCAGATGTCTTTGGCTCTCACGATCTCAGTAAATACCACTAAGGAAGTGAGGATATGTTACAGGGAAGGGAAAGTGACCAGTAAAAGGGAGGGAGGGAGGGGGTCAAAAAATATCAATAAAATATATTTTAAAAAAATAAATAAAATAAAAAAAAAAATAAAATAAAATTAAAAAAAAAAAAAAAAAAAAAAAGGCAAGTTACCTTCCCGGAAAACTAGAGCTTCATCCCAATGAAGAACAGAAATCTCACCCCAGAGGCAAAGGGACTGGGTATTTATACTTCAACCCTTACCCATCACTGTACAAAGACTTTCCCAGAGGATGTTAATTCCCTAATACTTCCTTTCTGAGTGTGAGGAAGCCTCCAGGCAAAGAGATGCAGACACCAGCATTTGGAGGTCAGGCCAAAGGCACAAAAATGATAAAAGCCCAGCCTGAGGGAATATGGGAAGGGCGCAGATGGCTTTTACTACTCCATAATATTTCATCTGCCCGATATTCTAAATTGGGTTCCTGTATGTGTTGACTACTCAGAAAATTGGTTAAATATAACTTAAAGAGAGAGGGCAGTAGTTCCTGATGGCTTGGAGAAAGTATTAGAGGAAGTAGAAGAGATAAGTGTGTGACAGTGCAATTGCTCCACGACCACACGGACATCTTTATTGGCTTCAAAGCTTCTCTTCTATTGGGCTTCCTTCCTTCCTTTCTCCCTTCCTCCCTTCCTTCCTTCCTTCCTTCCTTCCTTCCTTCCTTCCTTCCTTCCTTCCTTCCTCCCTCCCTCCCTCCCTCCCTCCCTCCCTCCCTCCCTCCCTCCCTCTCTCCCTCCTTCCCTTTCTCCCTTCCTTCCTTTCATTATTATGTATACTAGAGGCCTGATGCACAAAATTTGTGCGTGGGTACGGTCCCTAGGCCTGGCCTGTGATCAGGACCATCTTCCCCAGCTGCCTGAAGCTGGCCCTATCCCCTCCCCTCTCATCCCCCCCCCCCCCCCCCCCCCCCCCGGCCCCTGCCACCACCCACTCCTGGTTCCTTGTTCACCATCAGGTGATTGGTGCCTGATGGCCAGGGTAAGGGACCAAGAGGTTAGCTGTTCCCACCAGTTTGCTGGTCCTGCCCATACCTCGGGTGGCCATCAGGCGATCAGAACCTGCTGGTTGGGGAAAGGGACCGAGAGGTGGTCAGTGTGCCTCATAGTGACTGGTCCAGCAGTAATTTTGGTTGTTCTGCTGTTAGGGCCAATTTGCATATTATCCTTTTATTATATAGGACAGAGGCCAGGTGCACTGGTGGGGGCTGGCTGGCCTGCCTTGAAGGGGGCCCTGGATTGGGGTGGGGGTCCCTGTTGGAGGTGGGGCCAGTCTGGGCAAGGGGCCGTGGGCAGTTTGCATGCTGGCCATGCCCCCAGCTTTGTCAGGAAGGACATCCGGATGATGTCTGGAAGACTTCTGGTCTATCTGGTCTAGTTAGCATATTACTCTTTTATTAGTATAGATTTGTATACACACACACACACACACACACACATATATTTGCATAGTATACATGAATCTTGATCATTCCCACTTTAAGTGCAAAAAGGCAATGCCATCCACTTAGTGAAGCAGGAGGGGAATTCCTCCTGACCAGCCCAGTGCAGATTTATGGCTGTGAGCAGAAGCATACATTTCCCTCAAATTAGTATTCAGTATCTATATATATATGTTGAGGACATTGTTGTAACCTATATTTTGAAATCAGATGAGAGTTTGTAAAAAGTCATTTAGACCAGTGTTTTTCAACCTTTTTTGGGCAAAGGCACACTTGTTTCATGAAAAAAATCACGAGGCACACCACCATTAGAAAATGTTAAAAAATTTAACTCTGTGCCTATATTGACTATATATAAAGTAATTCTCTTGAATAGGAATCAAATAAACACAAAGAAAGTATTTTATAATTACTTTATTATGAAATATTAAGTAAACAAAATAGTGAAAAATTATAAAATTCTTGTCTTGTCTGCACCTACGGCACACCAGGAACAGCGGTTGAAAAACGCTGATTTAGACTACTGCTGAGCAGTTACTCTACTGTTAGAACCTCCTATTTAGATATTTAGGCCTCTTCTCTCAAAGCCACAATTAAAAAAGGAGACCATTCACTGAGGGGGCTCTAGTGGTATCATGGCCTACAAAAGCAACCAAAATCTAAGCCTGTAAATGCTCAAGGTTACAAAATTAAAACCTAAGGGCAATCAATCACAAATAGCCAACTGGGCCTGAAGCAATAGCCAATCAGTAATTTCCTTACAGTGCTTCCATCTTTCATAGAAAGTCTGGCCTTGGCTGCTGTTGGTGAAGAACTCGTAACCACTTCTGGTTTAGTGCTACCCAATTTGAATACATTTTTGCTCAAATAAACTGTTAAACATTTAAAAAGTATGCCTCAGTTTATCTTTTTTTTCTTTTCTTTTTTTTTTTTTTTAACAGTAGGAAGTACACTTAGGAAGAAGTCTTGAGGGAAGGCATTGTGTTTGGCTTATATTTCTGGCCTGTATCACTCTGGGTAGATTGGGATCTTATCTGTGACCCAGGAACCAAAGGATTGAGTGCTGGGTTGGTTTTCACGGAGGGAGGCTACCACCTCCCACTGGAGTTATTTGAGTGGAGCCACACTAGGATTTTGTTTTGAAGTGGTGCTCTTGTTAAAAAAATCAATCCCAGAAGAAATCAGAGGAATGATTACAGTCTCTCTGTTTACTTGGGCAGGGTGTTGCCACTGTGCTGGCAGAGGGTTTATTCCCTCAGTTTGGAGCTATTCCCCTGAAACCAGAGCTAGAGCTTCATTAGATGTTCCATCAGAAAGTACTTGGTGAGAACTCAAAGCTTATACCACCGAGTGTGGGAGTGTATGTGAAAAAGCCCAAAAACTCTGGCCTGGAGTTTATAGTTCCTCTGGTTAAACTAATGTGTAATCAAAACAAATGTGTACTTATAAATGCAATAATTGTGGATGTGTATTTAGGGAGATGGATGGATGAGAGCTGGGTTAAAGAAAGGGTAGAGTTAAGTGAAGGAAGCTGCAAAGACACATGTCCCTGATGCAACCATTTTTTTTTTTTTAATAAAGATACTTTTATTGATTTTAGAGAGGAAGGAAGAGAGAGATAGAAACATCAATGATGAGAGATTATCATTGATTGGCTGCCTCCTGTGCACCCCACACTGAGGATCGAGTTCGCAACCGAGGCAAGTGCCCTGACCAGGAATTGAACTATGTCATACTATGACCTCTTAGTTCATAGATCGGTGCTTACCATTGAGCAACACCAACTGGCCTGACACAACCTCTTCCTCCTGGTTCTTCTCATGTAGGCTGTAAGGGCAGCTGTAATTACATGCTGATGTCCAGCCACAAAATACTTTGGAGGCTATATCGTGAACTTCAAAACTTATGGAGTGTGGCAATAGCTATGGAATTAAAATATCTGTTTTCTCTTATTTCGATGCCCCAGTTATTGGGACTCTACTTTAGGAATAGAAGCATCCATATCAAAGAACATACACAAATATATTAAAGTGGCATTATTTGTAGTGGTCAAAATGTTGAAAAAAAACTTGTATGTCCATCTATAGGAGGATTGTTGTGTTATTTGTAGGACATTTATGCTGTGGATTGATTATACAGTTATTAAAAAATGAATTAAAGGCATATCTATTAATCTGGAGGGACATAAACTTCCAAGCCTTGGAAATAAAGCAAAAAAGATGATCCTATGATCTTTATATTCTGCTATAGCATTTTCTAACAAAACAGTCTGAGGGTCAGCTAGAGAGTCTTGGCTTGACTTAATGATCACAATTGACTAGGGCCTAGCATTTTACATCTCAGTAATGTTAAAGTTTAACTTGTAGAAATCTAATAAGGTATAATGATTTTCCCCCCTCTGTATAGTAAAGGAGATAACCCCAGAGGTCGTGATTTTATTTCCCTGTAGGACAATGACCAGTTTTATATTTAATCTAGCAGCCTTATTTATAGCATTCCTTTTTTCACTGTTTATATAGGTCCAAGTTTCTCATATCCAAATTGAATCAATATTGTCTTTCTGTTGAGTTCTTGTTGATGAGTCAAATAAAAATTTGACATGTGGCCATTATATTTGTGTGGAACTTTGTTTTAACTATTTTGAGAATTAGGTTTTAACAATTGTGTGAAGTGAGAAAAGCATGTACAGAATAATGTGTGTAGATTATTTGCATAATGATACAAAAATCCCTATTCATATGTCTGTCTATATATCTTTGTATGAGCATGGGTGCAAATGTGGAAAAGTGCACACTGATTCCAGGTAACATTACTCCTGTTACCTTGGGGAGTGGAGTGCAAGGATAATAAGTATGATTTTATATATTTTTATTTATTTTGTGCATTAATTAAAAATATTTTATTTTTTATGGTGAGGAAGGGGGAAGGATAGAGAGTTAGAAACATTGATGGGAGAGAAACATCGATCAACTGCCTCCTGCATACCTCCTCGGGGATGTGCTTGCCAACCAAGCAAGATACATGCCCTTGACTGGAATTGAAGCTGGGACCTTTCAGTCTGCAGGCCGATACTCTATTCACTGAGCCAAACTGGTTAGGGCTTGTGCATTAATTTTTAATAGTTAAATAATATTGAGGGGGGGGGGACCCTTTTAAAAGGTTCTGCAACAATTTATCATCCATCACTTATTTCAATAATATGTATAATAAAAAATGTTTATAATATCTATGTACATATAAAAGCCAAAGTGAAAGTTTGTCCACTCCACCACTCTACTGATGGTTCGACTGATCGCTATGATGTGCACTGACCACCAGGTGGCAGATGCTCAATGTACAGGCATGGAAACATGGAACAGACTGATGAATCTTAGAGGAAGCGGGGAAGGGGAAGAATGGGAAGAGATTGACTAAAACTCTTAAATGCATATTAGAGGGCCTGTGGGGATTTGGCCAAATAGCTCTCTGACATCCCTTGAGAGGTCTCAGATTGCTAGAGGGTGCACGCCAGGCTGAGGGACCCCACTGGTGCAGGAATCCATGCACCAGGCCTCTTGTATTAATAATGAAAGTTTATATTTTCAAATGAAAAATAATTTCTCAAAGTTGGGGTTCTATTGTACTAGCTGCAACCAACTATGCTTATATGATTGATAAAAACTAGTTTGAAATTTATTAACATGCTTTTCTATTTTCCCCTTCTGAATATATAACCTTAGCTTTGTCCAGTCTAGAAACCCATTTCCTTGGCATGGGGATGGAGAGAAGGAAGGTGTGGCAGGAATGTAGCTTTTTGAGTTCAAATGTGCTCCAACACCTTAGTCTTGCAAACCAGGCTATTGGCAAGAAAGGGTTTTGTAAAATCCTGAATTTATCCCCTTTCCCATATGAAGGAGCAAGTTGAGAGCCTTTTACTTGTAGGGTGGGTGCCACTGCCTGGCCATCTAGAACACGAGGGAGGCTTGCTTCTTTGTAGTAGAGGGACCAGGGGATGCCACTTATGGAGACAGTGCAAACTCCTGGGTAAACTAGATTTGGCATTTAGTAATTTCGCTCCTACTATCAGAGGGAGAGGTTAGGGACTCATGAGAAAAACCATATTAACTCCAAAGCGGGGGGAGCTACTTTCTCTTTGTACAGTTGGGCTGGTCTTAAGTGAGTTAACTGAGAACACTTTTCCATGTTAGTGTTTTATGCCCATAGTTAGGGTTGTGTACAAGGTGGTACAGTGGGAAGGGCTTGGGCTTTGAAATCAGTCTGGCTCTTCAGAATCATGTGTCCTTTGGTAGGTAATGTGTTGTGACCTGTAAGAACCTCGGTTACTTGTCTGTTTATGTGTTGTAAAAATAATAATGCATATACCATGCCCAGGACTATGCTTGGCACAAGGCAGGCTGTCAGAAACAGTGACCTTTCTGTCTTTTAGGGTGAGATGTTAAACCACTCAATCCTGGTAAGAGTCTATAAGAGAGGAACGTTGCCAGTGCAGTGCACGTAATGGATATTGCCTATTACTGTTTCTTGGCTCAGAGAAATCCTCCGCTATTTAATATTTAAAAAGACATTTGTAATGGTTGCCACCTGCTTTATTAATAACATGTTTTCTCTCATTAGAGTAGATGAGAAACTGACTGTACTCTGGGGCATGGGAGTGTCACGCTGGAATCAGTAGGAATTTTGCAAGGGCAAGTCCATTGGGATTATAAGTATGTGTGACTGTGGTTTTGGTGGTCTGAGAATGTATAAGGACTTCTTTTATGGGAATATCTAATAGTTTCACTGGCATAGACAAAGGAACATTGAGGTTTGAAGTAATGATTTAGAAAATTAGAGCAAAGTAATCTTTAATGAGTAGTTTCTCATATATAGACTCCCTAGGTGACAGACAGTTGCAATTCTCTGTGACTATATTTCCCTTGCTCGTATAGCTGGAAGGGTTCGAATTTCTATTGCCTAAATAGAGATTCTCCAATGTGAGAGGATTATAGCTTTCTAAGGAATAGTGTTATGAACAACTTAGTGTTTATGTAGCCACTGAGTCTTTTGATCGACTCTGAGGCTTGTTTGCACAAACTGGCAATGTTTAGCGAAACAATGGAAATGTTTAGTGAGCCAATCAGATTAACATATGAATAATGCTTCAATTCATAAAGGGTTTATTGATTTTTGTTAAATGACCTCCAGATGTGTTTGCATTTTTTTCATAACTTATTACAACCCATATTATAATATTTATATATAATACAGAGAATTCTTTGGGGATGATGCTTTATATATAATAAGCTGATCTACACCAGATGGCATTAGGTAAGAGGCAAATATGTTAAACTTAAAGGCCTGTGTGGTGTAGGACTTTAAGAAATTCTCAAGCAAGTTGTAAAACACCAGATAGCTAAATTTTTTAAATGCACATCTCTTCTAAAAGGAAAACTTTTGCAAGTTTAATCAGATTCTCATCTTACTTTGCTGTTGAAGTAAGCTAATGATACTGCAACCTACACCTAACTATTGATTCTATAACTCAATAGCAAGTATTTGCAATGATCACCTCCCTAAGCTGCTAGACAGTCATAGAAAAAAAGATTTCTTTTTTTTGTGATGTGCCTATACTACGTAATAACTGAAGTTGCACTGAAAAACATATTGTATAGGATATGTATTTGTGCACATGCATATACGTATGTAGACACATTTGTGTGAAGAACAGCATGATGTGAAAGAGAAGAATCTCATCTAAAAAGAACTAACGGAACTAATTTAAGCAGTATCCTATCTAGTAAAGAGGGAATACGCAAATTGGCCATCATGCCACCACATAGATGGCGGCATCCAAAGCCGCAAGATGGCATCGCCCAGTCCCCTCAGCCCTGCCAGAGTCCCATAGTCCTTTCAGCCCAGCTGGTGAGGTGGCAGGCACATGATGTGGCCAAACCCATCCTTAGCTCCCCAGCCACTGAGGGCCGGCCCAAAGCACAGGCAAGCCTCAGATGTCGGCTGCCCAGCTGACACCGAAGGCGCAGGCAAGTCTCGGATGGCAGCTGTCCAGCCAATGCCTAAGGCACAGGCAAGCCTCAGATGTCGGCTTCCCAGCCGCCCAGGACTGCCCAAGGCTCAGGTAACCAGGGCAGGCAGAGGCTTGGGCTGCCGGCAGTGGCAGCAGCAGAGGTGTGATGTAGGCATCGCCTTCCCCTGATCTCCAGGCCACCTTCCGCCTCTGAGGGCTCCCGGACTGTGAGAGGGGGAAGACTGGGCTGAGGGACCCCACTCCAGTGCATTAATTTTCATGCACCGGGCCTCTAGTCCTATATAATAAAAGGTTAATATGCAAATCGACCAAAAGGCAGAAGGACTAGTTATTATGACATGCACTGACCACCGGGGGTCAGATGCTCAATGCAGGAGCTGCCCCCTGGTGGTCAGTGCACCGCTCAGCCAGAAGCCCGACTCACGGCTGGCGAGCATAGCAGCAATTGCAGCAGCTCTCCTGCCTCTGCAGCAGTGCTAAGGACCCCTGGGGGGATGTCCTCCTGCCAGCTTAGGCCTGCTCCTCCCTGAGGGGTTCCAGACTACGAGAGGGCACAGGCCAGGCTGAGGGGACCCCCTCCCCACCCACAAGTGCATGAATGTACTGCACTGGGTCTCTAGTATAAATATAAAGCAGTTAAAACTTATTACAGTAAGTAATGTTGATAGGTTACTGCCAAGAAAAAAGAAATAGATAAAAGAGAAAATTCTTTTTCGGAAAATAGCAGTTGACAGGAAACAAACAAAAAATGCTTGATTTAGCTCTGTGCTGCTCTCTGCTCTTCCAATTTCTCTGTAACAAGTGCTAAAAGCCACTTTTGGAGAAGTGGCTAATTTCACTTCACTAGGCTCATTCATAATAAGAAATCTGATTATTATTTTAATTCTGCTTAAATTTTGTGATTGTGTTTTCATTGCTACAATTACAAGATCGACATGAGGTCTGTATAGGTATGATGCCAGGTAAATTCCACCTCAATAAACATGATTACAAATGCTACTTTTTTTTTTTTTTTTAAGAAAAATACTAAATAGGTGCTCAAATTCTGAATTGATCAATAAAGATGAAGTTATAAAACCTTCCTACTGTATAGGTGATTTTTGATTATATTAATTAAATACTAGATTAAGGTATTTTTAGGCTTCCGCATTATAATGAAGTAAATAATTCCTCTGTATGTGGGAGAAGGATTGTGACTTCGGGTAACTCTGGCATCTCTTCTCCATCCCCATTAGGACTGCCCTCATTGGATCCTCATTCTGTCTCTGCTAGACTATTTCTATGTCCTACTACGTGGCTTCCATATTGGGCAGCCACAGCTCTCTGCAATCTGTTATGTGCATTACGGAGAGAATGATACATGTATTTGGAATGCACGCCCGACCATTTATTCCCTGAGATGGGCTCTGTGGTGAGGTGTTACCCAAGAGATGGCGAATCAGATTCCCCTTTAGGAGGGAGACTCTACTACCGACACAGAAAGATCAGATTGTGAAAATCCATGTGGCCCCCAGGAGAGCCAGATGTCACTGCAACCTGATGAAATGTATCCACTCACTCAGGGAAAATGCTAGACGGTCCTGGAAGCTGGAAGGTGAGTGACAGGTCAGTTTGTAGGGTCCAGGAGAGATGTCCTCTGGGCCCTCAGGTATGCTGGTCCCATTAGCAGGATTCGGTCTGCCGGGAAGGAAGCATCGTCGCTTTCCCCAAGGCACCCCCGTGGCTCTGTCTTGCTGATGTTATGAAGTGCAAGTTTTTTGCCTCTGCCCTTCCCTCACACCTTCCTTCCGGCTCACTTGCCCTGGTGCAGGCACCATTTCCTCCGGGAAGCCCGCCCCTCCTCATCTGTCAAGTGCCCTTCTCTTTGCTGTCATGGCTGGCACTTGGCAGAGTACACTGAAAGTATATTTTTTTGTGTCTAACTCTCCTGCACTGTTTTCTTCTCAAAGACCGGGGACAGAGATGGTGCATACAATGACAGGGAGTGTGTCTTTTTAAAAAAGTTTCTTATTGTTGACAGATGTTCCCTAGTTCTCCCCCTACTCTCCCTTTACCCTCCTCCTCCCAGAGGGGGTGTGTCTTATTCATTAAAAAAAATTTTTTTCCCGTCTTATTCTTTTTTATTGCTAGGGCTCACCACTGAACTCTTCTCCTATCTATTATGTTCTTGTTGAACTGCTGTGTTTGCTTTCTGACCTGCACTGGATGAGAGCGATTGTACGCCTTGCCAGAAGAATGATTGTGTTCCTTTCTGTTTCTCTTATCTTGTGTAAGGTTGGACATCTTTCTATATAGTTAAGGGCCATGTTTAATATCTTTTTTGAATGAATTATCTGTTCAAGTCTTTTGCCCATTTTTTCTATCTTGTTTTTGATCTCCTACCCTTCAATTTTAAAGAGTTCTTCATACATTAGGGGTACTAGCCCTTTATCTGTGATATATACTGCAAATATTTTTTTCTCAGTTTGTCAGTTGTCTTTTCCCTTTGCCTTTTACCCCCTTCAATAAAGTTGTTAAATGTATGGAGTCAAATTTGTCAACCTTTAAAAAATTGCTTGTGTGTTTTTAGTTATGATTTGAAAATTGTTTGCTACACCAGGTTAATAAAGAACTCAACCATGTTTTCATCTAGTACTTGCCTAGTTTTATTTGTTACATTTAGCTCTCTATTCCTTTTGGAAGGGTGTGTGTGTGTGTGTGTGTGTGTGCGTGTGTGTGTTTGCATGTGTGTGTACTGCGAGGTATGGACCTAGTTTTCTTCTTTTTTTTCAAATGGCAAAACAGTTGTTCCAGGTCCACTTATGAAAAAATCAATTTTTGCTGTAGTGAACTGAAATGCCGTTTTTAGTATCATTCTAGTCTGTTTCTATGAAGAAGCTTGTTGGTACTTTGATTGAGAGATTTTATTAAATTCATAAATCCACTTAGGGACAACTGACATCTTTAAGATGTCAGATCTTCCTATCTAAGAACAAAGCAAGACTTCCTTTCTATTGAGGCCTACTTTGTGTCTTTTAGGAGTGAATTAAAGTTTTTCTAATATAGGTTTTCCATATTTCTTGGAAAATTTTCCCAAGTATTTTAATTTCTTTACTGGTATTTTAAATGGGCTTTCCCCCCCACCCTTACATTCTCTAATTAATTATTGATTATTAATGATAATTAAGGCTATCAATTTTCATATGTTAATTCATAGTTTTTTAAAATCGGAAGTCACAATAGTGTAATAACCTATAATTTTATTGAATATAAAATTATATTAAGTATTTTGGGTAAGCCTTGACAAAATTAAAATTTTATTTGAAAGGAGAAATATGTGAGAATATCCAGGACATTTCTTAAAATAAATGTTAATGAGGGGATACTTGGTCACTCCCATATTAAAATATACTGAAGCTTTAGCAGTTGATATAGTCTGGTATTAAAGAATCTATATGAGTTAATGAAGTAGAATTCAGATATAAACTTTTGTACATATAAGTAATAAATGAATGATAAAGCTTTCACTAAATATAATAAGGAAAATATAAACTATTCAATGAATCATGTAGGGAAAAGTTGATGATAATTTGGAAAAAAATGGCTTGATTTCTTCTTTTAATCCCTGCATTTAAATGAATATTGATGCATCAAATATTTAGTTACAAGAAGTAAAGCCATAAGAATAATGGAAAAAAATATGGTTGAATATTTTATGATGTGGGGCCTATGGTAACTTTTCAAAAGCATGATATCTAATTGATATCTAATTCAGAAAACAAAGATCTATAATACAACAACAACAATAATAAAGCAAACCAAAACAAAACCCCCAGAAGGCTGAAAGGTAAATTATCTAGGAAAAAAATTGCAACTTTTATGACAGATTTTGACCAGGAAATTTATTTTTATTTTTGCAGTTGAAGGCTTTGACTTATGAGATTGCCTCCTTTACCATAGATATCATGGTTCCATTATTTTGGAACTCTAAGTTAAGATTTTGAATTTTTTTGTCTTCCTATTTATCACTCTATTCACAGATAGAGAAGTGAAAGTGGCCAACCTATATATATAAAAGGCTAAGTGACCTTCTGGACATCCAACAAGCCAGTACATATGATGTACTGGGGCCAGACGCTCAACGCAGGAGCTGCCAAGCTGCAGTGACTTCACAGTGGTGGTTCTTGAGTGACGCACCCCAGAACCAGAGAGGAGGGAACCTGGCCCCACTTCCTTTCAATGCGCACGGACCCGTGCACCAGGGCCACTAGTAAATATATAAAACAGATGCTCAACATCGCTTGTAATCAGGGAAAAGAAAAAACTTGTTACAATGTCATTTTTACATACTACATTAAAAAAGTAGAAAGAATGTAATGATGCTCATGGTTAGAAATTGGTGTAGGAAAAAACAACTCCTTGTAGTAAAAACCGGCGCTACTTAAGAGGGCAGTTTAGAACACGTGTAAAACATATATAATGTACGTATCTTTTATTTTATATCTAGGAATTTATTCTAAGGCTAGAATCTGCTGTCTTCTCAAATTCAAAATCTGCTGTTCAAGGAGTTAATTACAGCACTCTCCTATCTAATAAAAGAGTAATATGCAAATTAACCATCACTTCGTGACAAAAATGGTGGCGCCCATAGCCACAAGATGGCAGCGCCCAGTCCTCTTACCCCTGCCAGAATCCCCAAGTCTGCCCAGCGGTGGGAGTCCAGGGTGTCTAGCTGGGAGGCGCCAGTGCCAGGCGCAATTCTGGCCAGTGGCAGCTTGGGCTGGGGTCTCAGACCTGCAGGGCCTTGCATCAAAGCTGCATGATCCCCTGGCCATGGCGGCAGCCAGGGCTGAGGTTAAGGCTGGCAGGGCTGGGCACCCCCACTGTGGGATCACAGGGATTGCATGGAAGTTGCATAGATATGCATGGAAGTTGGTAATTAAAATAAAATTAAAAAAGCTTTTTTTTTTTTTCTGGTGGAATTTACTTATTTTTAAAATCCCTGTGAACTATTTACAATTTGTCATAATTATTTCCTGAATTAGGAAGACACTATAAAATTATTTTATTTTCATCTAGCACAACCATGTCAATGTACTTAATACCAACGAACTGTCCTCTTTTTAAAAAGGGTTAAGATGGTCAATTTTATGTTATGTGCATTGTATCACAGTAAGAGAGGCCTCATTAATGACACAAGAGTGGATAGCCACTAAATCCCTGTGATTTAGAGGACAAAGGAAAAACAAAGATAAAAAGTATACTATAATTTCTCTGGGGTAAGTGAATGACTCTTGAAATTTTGTGCATTTTTTTTGCACTGCTTATAGGGAAGAAAAAGCACTGGATAGGCAAGAAAATGAACAATTATAAAGCTAGTGTGCATTACAAGGAAGGCATGCAAGGTTTCTGTCTCCATATTTTATTTTTGCCCTTGTCACTGTCCACACATTTCTAAAAATTGCCACCAGAGGGCAGGAGTGGGCCAGTGTCAGCTATGGAACCAGCCAGGTTTGGATGTTCTTTTCAGACAATGTCCCCACAGAGCAATTACGGGTCCTATTGCAGAGATTAAGAAATTGAGGCCTAAAGTAAAATAAATAGTAGGTGGCCTAGCATTACATGAATGGAAGAGGTATGATTTAAACACTGGTTTCAGTGATCCCTCACTGTGGACTTTTTAGGGCTTGCCTGAGTTTATAGCTATGATTTCCACAATTTTTCAATGTTTTACGATTCCCCTTTTATTAGAGTTATAAATAAAACTTTAAACAAACAACCAAATGAAAACAAGATGTTTACTTCATGTATGGCATGGTGGTAGTTCGAATTAATGTGAGAAAGTCACAAATTAGAGATAAAACTCAAGGGAAAAAATGAGGCTTTGCTTGACCATCCCTTATTTTGAAAAACCTCCACTCAGAGTTAAATTTTTTTTCTTTATTGATTAAGGTATTACATATGTGTCCTTATCGCCCCATTGCCCCTCTACCTCCCCCCCCCACTTATGCCCTCCCTCCTGGTGTCTGTGTCCATTGGTTAGGCTTAAATGCATGCATACAAGTCCTTCGGTTCATCTTCCATTCAGAGTTTTTACTTGTGGAAACCTTGGTGGGCTTTATTTTCCTTTTTTAATTGAAAAGATGCCTTAAAGATGGCAGTAGCAATTGATGAAGATGACTTATAACCACTGTTAAATTTCTTTTATAAAAGCAAAGTTTCTCAAATATCAGTGTTATGGGCTGTATTGTATTTCTCCCCCCACCCCTCCGTATATGTTAAAGTCCTAACCCTCAATACTCAGAATGTGGCTGCATTTGGAGTTGACTTCTTCAAAGAGGTAATTGTCATAACATGTAATCATTAGGATGGGTCCTAACCCAATATGACTGATATTTCCTCCTCCTCTTCTTCTTCTTCTTCTTCTTCTTCTTCTTCTTCTTCTTCTTCTTCTTCTTCTTCTTCTTCTTCTTCTTCTTCTTCTTCTTCTTCTTCTTCTTCTTCTTAAATCCTTACAGGAGAACGGTTAAAAATATTTTATTGATTTTTTTTACAGAGAGGAAGGAAGAGTTAGAAACATCCATCAGCTGCTTCCTGCACACTCCCTACTGGGTATATACTTGTAACCAAGGTACATGTTCTTCCTTGACCAGAATCGAACTTGGGACCCTTGAGTCTGCAGACCAATGCTCTATCAAATGACCCAAACTGGTTAGGCCACAAGGAAAATTTTTAAATTGATTTTAGAAAGAGGGAATGGGAGAGAGAGAGAGGGAGAAAAACATTGATCAGTTGCTTGAGACTGGGAACCAAACCCACAACCTGGGAATCAAACACACAAACTTTTGATGTACAGGACAATGCTCCAACCAATTGAGCCACACTGGCCAGGGTTGACTCATATCTCTCTAAGATTAGGACACACACCCAGAGAGGACCATGTAAAGACACAGCGAGAGGACAGCATCTTCAAGTCAAAGAGGCTTCCAGAAGAACTCAACACTGTCATTATCTCGATCTTGGACTTCTGGCTTCCAGAACTGTGAGGAAATATACTTCTGTTGCTTAAGCCATCCAATCTGCAGTACTTTGTAATGGCAACCCAGCAAACTTACTTCCAAAAATCTATACCAAAAGGATTCAGGAGGCTTGTGAAAAATGAGAGACCTATGAGAGACTGGAAAAAGAAAGAAAAATACTAAAGGAAGTGTCTATACTTTTAGCTTCTGAGAATAGTCAGGGTACAGGGCTGTCAAAAAGATGGCATTTTCATTTTCATTCTCCAGGAACCATAATCACATTACCAAATGAGCAAACCATACGGATTCTTTTTTTGTGTGTGTGTCCGAAAAGAACAGCTTTTCTATTCTTTAGAATATTGCTTTGTTACCTACACATGGATATAAATAATAAAAAGGCAGCTCCACGTTGACTGTGGATTCTGACATTTCTTTTTATTGCATTTACTCTTGGATCCTCAGGTGAAAATCATGGGACATAGACCAGTGACTCAGGCCTGAATATATGGATTTCTGAAAGCTCTGACGGGTAGATTTACAGTTGTATTTACTTCTTGTGCATATCCCTGAATACACAAACAGAAGATTTTAAAACTGCCCAACAAATATTAATTGATTAGCCAAGGCATAGTGGATTCTGATATCTTTGCCTCTCTTTAATGGCATGATCGAGTTCTGTCTGTCTATTCCTCTTCATGGCTCTTATTGCCTCGTCTTCCCTTTCCCTCCACACTCCTCCCATCTCCTCTTTTCTCCTTCCTTGTCCCTCCCACTCTCTGTCATTACTATTACAGCAATTCATAAATCCCTGTGCTAACTCCATGGAGTTCCGCAGATATTACAATAGATAGCTGCATGAGGAAAGCAATGAGTGCTATTATTCTCGGCATGTTTTCTTTTTAAATATTTATAAGTGAAAGACAACATAACCAAAAACAAAACAAAAAAACAAATGTTTGCTTATGAAGTGTGCCATGTTTCTTGGATGGGATTAATTTTACAGCGACCCAGCGGGGAAAGGAAGAGAGGGAGTTGTTTTTCAATTATTCTAAAGGATTTTGCAATGTTCTTATAAATTTCTCTAAACAAAAGGAATATTTTAATTCTGTTTAATGTTTAATAGTGTTTTGACCAGAATTTGTAGAATTCCAAAGCCTTTAATCCTAAAAGCATATGCTGTGCACTTTATGAAGCTGTGTTGTAGCAATGTTCTATAGGGCTGATTTCTAAACTTAGTACCGGGTGGGAAGAGTGGCATCAGAATGTCTGAAATTATCTTTGTGAGAAGAAAAGGACAGAGGAGAAAAGGCATTTTGAGAGGAGGTGAAAGAGGGTTGGCATTGTGACCTGTAGGAATTCCCCTCCTCATAGAAAACTGGGGATATGGAACCCTGGGCCTGGGGGACAAGCCAAGGCTGCCTCGCTTTTTGAGTCTAGACTGTCCAAGGAGATACACCCAGATGCTGTGAAACTGGCTTTTGTCTGCCTGGATCCATGAAGTACAAACAACTGACCCCAGATAGTGCATTCCTCTTGGAACAGGGTGAGGCCAGTACATATATTTAAGCTTTGGGGAAGTGGGGAAATGAAAAAAGAGGCGAGTAGATAGCAAGGCTCTTATATGAAAAGGAGATTTCCTATTGCTGGCTTGAAGATGGAAAGAGCTAGGTGTCCAGGACCTGAGAATAACTTATAGGAGCCAAGAGTGACCCCAGGCCAGCACCCAGCAGGAAAACGGAGACCTCAGTCCTATAACTGTGAGGAAATGAATTTGGCCAATGGCTCCAGTGAGGTTGGAAGCACTTTGATGCCCAGAACCTTCAGGTGGGAACTCAGGTGGGCTAAAGCTTGAACGTGAAACCTAGAGCAGAGAATCCTTCTGAGAAGCTCTAGGATTTCCAATTATATAACTCATGACTATGGAGATAAGTGGGTGTTTTTAAGCTGCTAAATTTGTGGTAAGTTATTATGTAGCAAAAGAAAATTAATACAGTGACATAATATTGATAATGTTTTCCTTACAATAGCTTGATGTCCATAAATCAGCTTCAGACTGGCTCTGTCTCTCACCAGCTGTCTGAACTTGGCATCCTTCTGAGTCTGTTTCCTCACCTGCATAGACAAAGGAAATAATGACAAACTCCTTAAATTGTTTCTAGGTGAAGTGATTTAATATTAATAAATTTCTACCAGGTGGTAGACACTCATAAGTGGTTTATTCTCTCCTTTCCTTTCTCTATCCACTCATGGTCTAGTCCAGCTGTTTCCAATGTATGGTCTGAGGTCTAACTATCTTTATAATGATACTAAGATGATATTGGCATTTCCACTCTTATTCTTTCATGAGTTATCCAGAAACTGTATACCTTATCATAATAGATGGGATAAAAAAGTATACATAATAACCTCATTGTCCTCTATTAATCAAGACATTAAAGAAACTTGCAAATAAATTTGCAAAAGATTAAAGAGAAATTCCCATATTTCCAACAAGGTATTTTTATTTTGAAAATATAGTCATCCTTAAAAAGAGAAGTATTACTGATGTTAAC
Organism: Pipistrellus hanaki; assembly: GCF_964339955.1. Classification (NCBI taxonomy): domain Eukaryota; kingdom Metazoa; phylum Chordata; class Mammalia; order Chiroptera; family Vespertilionidae; genus Pipistrellus; species Pipistrellus hanaki. The sequence goes on along the minus strand of NC_140507.1, from coordinate 38,188,103 downwards.
ATGTAAAATGTTTATTATATTTATTTTAAAGTGAATTAATAAAAATTTACATTTTCTTTTCTTTAAAAAAAAACCTTTATTAAAGATGTTCCTCTTTCCCCCCTTTCTCCCTCCACCCAGTTCCTGCCCTACCCCAGGCCTTCACCACCCTATTACCCATAGGTAATGCGTATATGCATATAAGATTTTTGTTTAATCTCTTCCCACCCCACCCCCTACTCTCTGAGAATCATCAATCTGTTCCATTTCCATGCCTCTGATTTTATTCACCAGTTTATTATGTTCATTAACCCATAGTTATGGGGTCTTCTTTTCCCGGCTCTGAGACCCTGGGCTCTTGTGTGGGACTGGGACTCCTTGCTCCTCCAGGCAGCCTCCCCATAGATGATCTCCCCACAATTTAAAAAGCAGCACCTATGCGTGCCAGACAAGCCCATTCCGTGCCTTGGCACCTCCTACCATCCTCAGGGTGCTTTCTTCTTTACTCTGTAATTGTATGACTTCCATTCAGCCAGCTTTACAGTGGTTCTGGATGATGGTTGTTCTGTATTTTAGTTGTAATTTTGATATGGTTGTGGGAGGCAGCAAGTCACAGGTGTTTACCTACACTGCACTCTTGGTTCCTTCCCAATATCTAAATTTTCTTAGTTTTAATTACCAGTATGGTAAATATAAATAACCGAAACCTCCTTTTTTTTAAAAAAATAAAAAATAAAAAATAAAAAGCTCCTCAATAATTTTTAAGAATGCAAAGGGGGTCCTGAGACCAAAATATTGTGCTTTATCAAAGGACCCAATATTTCCTGATGTGTGTTCATCTTCTACAGGGAGATAAAAGGTGCTTGGATAAAGTGGTCCATGCAGAAAGAATTTAGGAAACACTGCAATGTATTCCTATTTACAACACCTCTTACACCACAAATTAAAGGGCTGAGGGATTATGGAAATACAAATACACTTTCAGTTTTCTTATGTCAGCATTTCCCCTATTTATTTTACAATATTTTATTTTATTTTATTTAAAAAAATATATTTTATTGATTTTTTACAGAGAGGAAGGGAGAGAGATAGAGAGCCAGAAACGTTGATGAGAGAGAAACATCGACCAGCTGCCTCCTGCACACCCCCCACTGGGGATGTGCCAGCAACCCAGGTACATGCCCTTGACCGGAATCGAACCCGGGACCCTTCAGTCCGCAGACCGACGCTCTACCACTGAGTCAAACCGGTTTCGGCAGCATTTCCCCTATTTAAACTGCTCTTGACTCTCAGTTTTTAAAATTTAGCCAGAATTACTTTGTCAGCCACTGAGAGCAAGATTGAGATGCAGGCTCAGATCGTGAGAGAGTAATTGTATTTTAAGGGCATCAGAAAAGAAGAAAAGAACATGCATACTAAAGAAGATAATTTTTCTCCCAAGGGAAGTGTCTGTCAGGAGATCAGCAGTCTTCTGTTCCAATTTCAGAGACTTGCTCTAGCAAAGTCGCCTCCACTGCATTTCACCCCTTGCTCCATCTCTTCTCCTCTGTGCTTATTCATTAACTCCTTTGTGCTTACTTACTACCCCTTTGAAATAAATTTTTTTTAAAAGATGTCATTTCTTCTCTCTCTCTTCTCTCTCTCTCTCTCTCTCTCTCTCTCTCTCTCTCTCTCTCTCTCTCTCTCTCTCTCTCTCTCTCTCTCATTGTTTCTAGAAAACATTTTTCTAAGCCATGTATGTGCCCTTAGAAGACAAAGCCTGAGGGAGAATGTTTGTTATTACTCATTCTCTGCTAATTCCTCATGCCCCGGCCTCAGGTCCAGAGCTGTGGGTGATTCTAAGGAGAGAGAGCCCAGGACCACTGCTACCCCTTGTTCAGGGAGCCAGAGCTGCAAGGTGTAGCAGGGGTCTTCAAACTACGGCCCGCGGGCCACATGCGGCCCGCAGAGGAGTCTGATCCTGCCAGCCAGGTTTTTTGGGCAGTGAGCGCAGCCGAGGTGTTACAGTAGGAATTAGTAGTTCATATAGTCCGGCCCTCCAGCTCTCTGAGGGACCGTGATCTGGCCCCCACTTTAAAAAGTTTGAGGACCCCTGGAAGGGAAGGTGTTAAAATTCTTTCCCTTGTGCTATTTCTGTTACAGCTCTATTCTGTGACACGAAAATCTCCCTCTCTATCTTAAAATAGTCTGCAAAGAAAGCAGAAAAGCTGTAAATCATTAGCTGTTGCCCCCTACTGATTGCTAAGGAACCTAAACACAACCGAGGAGGGTGTTGGGAATTTGAGAAAATTCTTCCAGAGAAGAACAGGGGATAGAACTAAAGTAGAAAAACCTTAACCGGTGATTGGGGATCAGGGAACCAAGGGGGCAGATGTGGCTTTTTAAAGGAGAATGACTATTTTGAGACAGTCTCCAAAGGAGTCATGATGCGAACCAAAGAAGACCAGAGTGGAAAGTACTTGAGCTTTAGCCGAGCTGGTCCAGGGTCTTCCTTGTTGTGCATCCCCTGTTCTTCCTTTCTGCCCCCCCCTGAGTCTGACTGATCAAATCATTCCAGCTTAAGATTTTGATAGTCAACTGCAGTTTAAAATAGTGTTGGTCCCTTTGGGTATTTATATTTCATGGCTGGGGAGAGAGGATGAAAGGAACAGACTGGTAGGTCCAAACTCCGACCCCACACTGATTATGTACAATCTTTGGTGTCAATACTTGTGAGGTCAGGGAAGGCTCCACGGGGGGCATCTCAAATTCTGTCTCCTCTGGAAGGACCTACCTGTAAGCGGGGAATAAGCACCGTAGTGTGGGGTTCATTCTCATGGTTTGTTGCTTTTAGTTTTTATTGTTTGACTGAGTCTACATATGCTTCCTGACAGCAAGATTTTATGGAGCCCCGCTAAGTTGTAACACATGCTGTGTATACATACATGTGGCCTTTGGCTGTATCTCAGGGAGGATAGCAGTGTATCCTTTATTACACAGCACCAAACAAAGTATTTGAAAACCAAAAGCATTTGTCAATATGCATAAGATTAGTCATTTCTATTTTCTGCCTAGTTCTTCGGAATTTCATTATATATGCAAAGTGGTCAGAAACGAATATATGTAAAAGACTGAACGTGTAATATTTCAAGAGTGCAGCGGAAACTCGGGGAGGTTGGTTTCATATCCTTTACAGTGAATAGCTGCCTGAGGATTGTTTGTTTCCTTCATATAAGAATATGTTCTTATCTTGACCTTTCTGATGGGAATTTTTGTATCAAATATCAACTGTCTACTAATTCCAAATAGTGTGGTAGTCATAGTTTATCTTCTACACCTTTGCAAAAGATGTAGTACCTCCAAATATCTACAAAATCCAGTTGTTGTTCTTTAAAAACTGTTATTGGCACGAGAACTGGAGTAAGACTCCGTGTGCTTTAATACCAAAAAGAGGGGGGCATTGTACTAAGAGTACATTTTGAAATTTAGAATGGACATAAAACGTGCTTAAATGAGTGTCTTTGTTATTATTATTATTTTTTAATGGAATGACCTATTTTCTAATGGACTTGTTTGGGACTAGTCTCTTGGAAACATGAAGGCTACTCAAATGTGTCATCGTTTGTTCTTTGATCAGTACATACTTTTCTTGGGAAATAGAAACTCCAAGTCTGTTTATCTTTTTGTCCTGGAGAGTTCACTCATCTTTCCGGTATTATCCTGGAGAGTTAGGTTATTGGGTACATTTATTTAATTATGTTTCCTCTCAGAATTGGTTTAAATTCTTAAAAGCCACCCATCCCTTCAGGGGATAAAGAGGGTTGATATTTGTGGGCCTCGTGGATTCATGTGAACTCTCTCATCCAAAAGGAAAGCAGCTTACCTTCCAGTAATGCTGAGCTATCTTGTGTTTCTCCAGTATTTGGTAGATTTTAGTTGTGGTCCCCTCTGTTTTGGATGTCCCCTCCAAGCTATTGAACACTTAGTCCATTCTTCAAACCTTATTTCTGAATCAGTTCTCTGTGAAGCTTTTGCTTTCCATTTTCGTTTCCCCGTTCCTTGCTCCAACTCCTAGGTCAGAGTTTATTGCAGCTTCTTTAGTATCTCCACACCGTGAATATATCTCTATTATTATCTTAACCACACTATATTGTGGCCATAAGGTTAACTCTCCTAATGTCCTTTGGCTTTATAGGAGTAAAGTTGACCTTCCCAATCTCTGCCAGCTCAATTCCAGGGTCTCCACACGAGACTCCTAAATAATGATTTATATGTAATAACAACAGCAAAAATGTATTAAGTACTCACTACCATATTTGATCAATTCTAAGATATACATATTTTTCATCCATATGTAAACATCTCTAACATCAGGATGCACCTTAAAATCAATGAAGTCTTAGATGAAATACAGTGTATTCTAGCCACTGTACCGATTTCTTCATATTACATTTCATCCTTTATAATACAATGAGGTAAGAACTCTTAATATTCAGTTTATGGAGGAGGAAACAGAGACTTGGAGAAATTCATTAACTGGCTCAAGGTCAGATAGCTACTAAGAGGCAGAGTGTGACTAAAATTTAGTTACTAATGTCTCCATCACCCATTATCATAATCACTATCCTGGGAAAGAGTGGTAAGAATGGAAGAAAACTAATATTTTTAGGACCTTTATTATATAGCAGCTACTGTGCTGGGAACAGTTAGGCACATAGCTTTCCAGCTAAAGACTACAGTTTCCAGCTCCTTTGTAACCACACATGGCTGCGTGAATAAGTTTTTGTCAGTAGAATGTGAGCAGCGGTGATGTGAGTTAACAGCTTCTGTGTTAGTTCTTGAAAGGAAGTGGCCTGCTCTCTACTTTCTATATTTCCCCCTTCTAGCGGGTGACTCAGTTTTGACCACATAGCCAGGACAACACTTAGGGGATGCAAAGTAAAAGGATACGAAGAATCTGGGTCATGGGTGGCTTTGTGGACTAGCCATCTATCTCTGAACTGTTTCACGGAAGAGAAATAAAAATCCCATCTTGTTTGAATTATTGCATTTTGGGAATCTTTGTTATAGCTGCTTAACCTAAACTGTCACTAATCACTGTCCTAGATTTCTCTAAGAATTTTATGCTTCGGTTAGCATAAACTTCCTGAGTTCTATTGGCTTTTCTGAATAAATGTTTCTAATGAGAAATTCCCAAATGCTTTAAAGGAAGCTAAAAATTTTAGGTCAAATAACATTCTGACTGAAGCTAAGTTGTTGACTTAAGATTAAAATAATGTACAGTCAAATCAAGAAACATTTGCTCAAACTGAGCCAGGTTCAAGACTGGACTTCCTAATGAAAGAAGATGAGGTTTTAAATGACTCATGTTGTGTATAGTATCACTAATTCTCCTAAGTGTGTTTATACGTAAGTGTCTCAAGCTACTGAAATAAATGAGTGATTCATATTGGCTTCAAAAAGAAAACCTTTGGGGTTTTTCTGTGTCTGCTCAGTATTTTACTTGCCATTATTTAAGAGCCTATTCAGGATGTTTAATGGCAGACACACTGGCAACAATGTCATTTCTGACCTCAGTCAAACATAATAGGAGAGAGCAAATTGTGTTTTCCTCGGGAAAGAAAACCACAGCATACTTTCCTCCTGGACTAATTTGATTTCCTTTTGCTGTAGAAAGTCCAGAGCAAATGACTGCAATTCTACCGTGAGCTTCCACAAGTTGAAACTGAATGTCTGTGATTTTACTCCCCATGATGACTTTTCTGCTCTAGTGCTTGGGTTTCCATCCGAGGGCCCCTGATTACTGAATGTGCCGGGAGATCTTAATGTAACTGAGCACGCTTGGCTTGGCCCTGCGTTGGGGCAATGGCATCCTGCCGGCTCCTGTGATGGATGTGTCTAGAGCTTTACCCCTGAAAACTCCAGTCTCCAAGGAATACTTGATTTTGCCTCTGACGTTTATGAAGGACATCTGTGTAATGTCTGACCAGGGCCTAACGCTCTATATCTCTACATTTATCATGGTACCCCTGTTCAGCGGCAAGGTGGGCAATGAGAAGGGGCTGTTTTCTAGTTGGGAATTGTAACAAGTTTTGACTTTTTCATTGCAACATCTGTGAAGCAGAATGAGATTTGATCAGTGTCTAAAAATCTTTATTTAATTTGCTACCAGAAACGGATCAAATTTCAGATCCCTTTTGCTGGCATTAGAGTCAAGGTAAATCTTAATATTAGGGTGTACAGGAATTCTAAAGAAAAAGCAAAACCGATAGTTTTATAGATTTTTCTTGTGTTATGTTGGGTTTCCTAAAAATGAAGAAAGAATTGTTGTTGTTTTTTTTGGGGGGGGGGGTTGGAGGGGAGAGAAGGAAAGAGAGAGAGAGAGAGAGAGAGAGAGAGAGAGAGAGAGAGAGAGAGAGGGAGAGGGAGAGAGAGAAAAATATTAATTTGTGTTCCACTTATTTAGGCATTCACTGGTTACTTCCTGTATGTTCCCTGACCAGGCATTGAACCTGCAACCTTGACATATCTGAACAATGCTCTAACCAAGTGGTTGGCAAACTCATTAGTCAACAGAGCCAAATATCAACAGTACAATGATTGAAATTTCTTTTGAGAGCCACATTTTTAAAACTTAAACTTCTTCTATTGCCACTTCTTCAAAATAGACTTGCCCAGGCCGTGGTATTTTGTGGGAGAGCCACACTCAAGGGGCCAAAGAGCTGCATGTGGCTCGCAAGCCACAGTTTGCTGACCACGGCTCTAACCAACTGAGCCACCAGCCAGGGCTTATAGGGTCCCTTTTTGAAATAAAACAAAAACATGGCTTCCACACAACATTCGTGATACGACACACCTGCTTCTGTGTCTGGCTGCTAATTTTTCATTTTTTCTCATTCTGTATAAATAGAATCTTCTAATTTTAGCATTCCATTCCTGAAATGAGTTCCCAGGCCATTTCAGACTGCAGAATTTCAAACAACATGGGTCATGTGTGTGAAGCTTTTTTGGTGAAGAGCTTTAGTGTAACAACACAGTGAGTGAATGCTCAATAAATAGGCTTTGATCACGGTACCTCTTAGATTTTTAGAAAGAACCCCCTCTACACACTATTTCTTTCAATTGAATAGCTTCAGGTTGTAACTTGCTATTAAATAAACTATCCAACTGTCCAAATCTTTCCCGAAATGAGGTAGGATTTACTCACTAAATAAGATCAAGAGATCTACTTATCAATGCAACAAGTATTTGTACTTTCCATGGCTCTATCATAGAGCCCTGGGCGAGGCTTCTGCCATCATTTGTGAGGTCACATTCGCTCTAACAATTCAAATTTTACCAACTGGTGAGAGCCTTCACCTCCTGAAAACTCCCTACCAAGTCTATTTTTAGGGTATTTTGGGGGGTATCTCCTCTGTACTCCTAAATAGTCCTCTGCTCAGTGGTGTCCCTTATCTGAGAAAATCTCTGAGAGTGGTTAGTGCCACCTGTTCCTACACCCCGAGAGTTCCCAAAGCTGTAAGCTTGGGGACCAAGGACAGTTGTATGACCCTGACTCAGAAACAAGCTGTGCCCTGCACAGAATGCATTTTGTCGGCAGGCACCCAAAGAGGGTCTTAGCCAGTGTCTCCTAAGTTCCTTTGGGAAAACAGTTTTTGTTGGTTTTCTTCTTTCCATTTTGGCCTGTAGCACCTCGCCTTAGAGCTCAAACATGAGTCCATGGGTCCTGAGCAGGATAGTCAACATATTCCCCTGCAATCCCAGGTGTCTTCCATGGTGTGCTTTGAAAAGCCTTACACCCTGCAGCCACCCTACACCCCTGGGCAGATCAATTTGTATAACAGACACCTGTGGGCTGCCACTACCTCAGCAGACATGCTCAGACATGTCTGAATCCCAGCAGAGGCTGAAACCAAAGTCACTGTACATGCTTAGCAAAAATGCACACAAAATACTGTGAAACATAGTCTTTTAATGGAAAACGCCTCATACTAATTTGGTTCATGCATGCATACTTCATTTCTAATCCAAATAAATTCCTAGGCCCCATATGGTCCGATCTTGGCACAGTACTACATTAAGGAAACAATCTAGCAACCAGAAGTAATTAAAAAGTAATTCCCACATTTATTTGGGCTTTTTCTTTCTTTTCTTCTTCTTTTTTTTTTAATATATTTTATTGATTTTGTACAGAGAGGAAGGGAGAGAGATAGAGAGCTAGAAACGTCGATGAGAGAGAAACATCGACCAGCTGCCTCTTGCACACCCCCTACTGGGGATGTGCCCGCAACCAACGTACATGCCCTTGACCAGAATCGAACCTGGGACCTTTCAGTCCGCAGACCGACGCTCTACCACTGAGCCAAACCGGTTTCGGCAAGTTGTGCTTTTTTTAAAGTGGGTAATTTCCTAAGACAGAAACCCAAGAGGCATCCCATTCCTCTATCCTCTACAAATACTTTGAATCCTCATGGCTTATTGATTCTTTCTCCTTATTGATTCTTTTTTCCATTTCTTCCTGTCCATCCAAATTACCATTGCTTATTGTTAGCATACCATTGACTTTGGAAGTATAGAACCACTTCTTATTTATCTTATTTGTCTATGCTCTGATTCTCTTTGAAAATATTTACCTTGCAGCTTGCTTTCTTTCTTTCTTTCTTTCTTTCTTTCTTTCGACTCCTTTACACTCTCAAAAACTTTTGCTTATGTGAGTGATAGAAAGTTTTTACCATATTATAAATTAACACTAAGAAATTAAAAAATTAAATTAAAAATAGGAAGATAAAAAACTGTTACGTGTTAACATAAATAAAATATTTTTAGAAAAATATAATTTACAAAATAAAATAAATTATAGTGAAAAGAGTGGCATTTTTTTAACTTTTATTTTTTTCAAGTCTTTGTAATGTTGGGTTTAATAGAGGACAGAAGGATTCATAGATCTGTTTTTACATTCAGTCTGTTGCAACACCACATTTTGTGTAACCTCTGTAAGCCTCCACTAAAAACTCATAAAAAGTAATGGTGAAATGTTATTATGAAAATATTTTTGACCTTGCAAACCTTCTTAAAAGGTCTTGGGGACCCCAGGGCTTCTTGGGTTATGCTTTGAGAACTGCTGGTATAGATTTTTCTAAAGTACAAATCTGATTTGGTTTCCTCCTTGTTTAAAAATCTTCCAGAAGTTCTCTTTTGCCTACAGGATAAAGTAAATGCGGGCATGGGAAGACATTAAGGTGACTCCTAGATTTTAGGCTTAGGTAATTAGATAAACAAAATAGAAAATAAGAAAGGAGAGAAAGGGGAAGCATATTTTTCCCAGCCATGAAAGTGATGAATTCAGGTTTTTTTCGGTCATGGATTGTGAGGTGAGTATCAGTGAGTGAATGGATGTTGACCAGCCCATATATGACAATAGGACTTGGACCTGGAGGTCCAAGAAGCCAAACCACACCTCTCTGTGGCAATTGGCCCAGAATTGTCAGGACTTGGTCAGTGGCTGCCAATTTCTTTTCTCTCCCCCCTCCCGCCCCCCACTACTTCCAAATTAGGACCAATCAAAGAAAGTCACCTATGTTCTCCAGACCAATAATATCCTATGCCCTGCTTCTAGATACCCCACCTCCAGATTTCCCGGGGCTCATAATCTCAGATCAGAATTTATCTGAACCATCTCCTGTTGTTTTCACTCTAAAGCTTCCCCATTTCTCTGTCTGCCATTGAGTCTTTGCCAAACACAAAAGATGATGACTGACTCCCTTGATATAGCAAACTACATACACAGTTTCTGTTTGTTCTCATTTGGGTGACCTTCATTTATTTCTACACCAGTGCGTGAAAGTGTCATGGGAGGCTGAGTTAGGGCAGATATGGCTGAGCAAACACCATCCTGACCAATGGGGCCAGTCCAGGAACCTTGGGAAGCTGCTTAATCTCAGTTACTTTACATATTTCAGGAGAGTTGGTGGTGAAGACCTCTAGTGCAAGTCAGTTGTCATGGTTCCCAATCATTTTCAGAGTTGAGTAAATCATTGAAAGCATTGCTTTTATTACCCTGCTATCCAATGTTTCATCCCCTGGGAGCTCTGCCTTTTGGTTTGGTGTTATACTCTGTTGATTTGTCGATTAATGAGTTTTTTCTTTCTTCTCTGTCGCATTGCCACTGCCCTCCTCCATGTGTGCATGATCTCAGAGCAGCAATCAGCGGCGACCCCTTTGAGCCTCTTTTCACTTTATTTTATTTATTTATTTATTATTATTATTATTTTTTGTCCTAAATTGTTTATCAGGAAAGGAATTTTACAAACATTACTTATATTAGCGGTAATGGTGGAGCTGGAGAGTACTGCGCCTTCTCCAAGCTGCGCGGCGAGAACCGCCAATAGTGTGGTGGAACTTGTGGCCCTTCCCAATGCCACCGCTCTTGAGGCCTGCAGATGTCAGCCCTCGCATCTCCCTGTGCTTGTGGACTGGTTTGGTGATCCATTGGGTGTCAGGATTTCTTCTGATAGCTTTGTGGAATGGATCAATGAGGATAACCTCAAAGAATTTGTAGGTGGAATCTTCGCCAACCCAGTAAGAATCCAGGACTCTCAGAGCCCCAAAGTGGCGTCCAGCTCTCTCTTGGGCAGCAGACTGAAGACTTCAAGCAAACTTCAGCTGGTTAACACCATGATGGACGCGGGCTTGCCATAGGTTGCACCCTTAGGAACGGGGCGCTTACGGCCACGACGGCATACACGAATCCAATATATGACATAACCTTGCTTGGCCTTGTAGCCCAGCCTGCGCGCTTTGTCGGGCCGGGTGGGGCGGGGGGCCCTGTGCAGCACGGAGAGCTGGCGGTACTGCCAGCAGCGCACCCTAAGAAGGAAGCGCATCACATCCGACTGCTTCTTCTTCCATAGCTCCTGGATGTACTTGTAAGCGCCCATCTTGGCTTACCTTGATGGCTGCGGCCAGACGGAAAGCCAGCCTCTTTTCACTTTAAATTAGGGGTGTCGAACTCAATCAGAGAGGGGGCCAAAATCTAAAATCCAGCCTAAATCGCGGGCCGAATGGTTTACTGAACAGTCATAAACTGACAATGTCATAAACTGACAGCGGAGTGCAGTGATGACAGCGCGGTGCGGGCCACATTGCAAGGCCTGGCGGGCTGGATTTGGCCCGCGGGCCTTGTGTTTGACACATGTGCTTTAAATGATCGTGCATGCTGTTTATGTTAATCTTCCCCTAACTTCCATAGTGTTAGTAATTTCCGAAAGCGTTTGCTGTATTTGTAGACTTCGGTTGACATTTGTGCCCTCCATCCTACGGCTCCCGTCAGTGACCAGCAGCTTCTGTCCTGCTGTTCTCCTACATGTCCCAGGCTCCTGCCCACGCTGCGTTTATGACACCACCTGCCTTTGGTCACTCTGCTGCTTTATCTTAGTTTTACTTTTTCCATGTGTCCTTGCTTAACTCATTTTTTGACTCTCACTTTGTCCTTCAGGAGTCTAACCCTCTGTACTAGATCCTTCTATTGTGAACTTGATCATGCTGCAAACTACGTTTCCCTGGGAGGTCCCAGGTTAAAGTTGGCCATAACGGAAGCTGCAGGAGGTTTGGGAGGCGTAAGTGAAAGCATCAGCCATTACACTTGGAAAGTTGCTTATTGGTTAGATGCCAAGATGCCAGCAGGTTCCAGTTTGTCTCCTGCTTCTCCACTCCACTTCCAGCTCTCTCTCCCAGCTGCCCATCCTACCGACCAGCAGCCATGCTGGGCCCACCACCAGATGCTTTGCTGTAAGCTTGAGGCGTTAGCCTCAAAGAGTCAACACTCTTCCAGTCAGTGGCCCTCTTCTACTACCAGCAACTGGATGTGCTGGACTCCTAGATTCCACCAGGAATGGGAGCGGAGGACTGCAGTCCTTTCTCATAGACCCGCTAGCATCTAGTACCTGGCTGCATACTCTCTGATCTTCCTCACTCTCACTGAATTCTTATCACTTTGGGTGACAAAACTCTGATTTTATGTTATCAAACATGCTTCCATACTCTTTGTCTCCTCTCTCTCTCTCTCTCTCTCTCTCTCTCTCTCTCTCTCTCTCTCTCTCTCTCTCTCTGTCTCTTTCTCTCTCATCTGTCTATCATCTATATATATTAGGTTCTGGATTTTGATATTTTAATGGAAGCTATTTTTGTTTTTAATTCAAGGCACCCTTTTGCTTTTATGCACCTTACTAGTGCAACTGAGAGCCAAGACTATGTCATAGATTTGCAAACTCCCTCTCACAAACTTGAAAGCCAAGAATTTGACTCCGTTTTCTTTTTGAATCTTCTCTAGCTGAAGGGTAGTTCATATAGAAAGCTATTGGTGCTTTCTTAATGTTGAAGGCAGAATGCTGGAAAATTGTGGGATGATAGAAATGTGGTTTAATATCTCCAAACAGTATCGTGATGTGAGAGAATAAAATTCAAACTTCTCATGGAATGAATGGATTGTATATCCTTTTAGTAATGCTATTTTTTACAACCAGACTTTTGATAAAAATTGGTCAGTAGCCAATTTGAGGCTGCATTTTCTGGCAAGGAAGCTAAGTTCATGTGTTCTGTGTTTTTGATTAAGAGCAGATCTATATAATTAGAAATCTGAAAAAAAAGAGCAGAATGTAGCTTGAAATTTTGTTGCAAAAATGAGAAAATATAACCAGCTTACTTGCATGAATGCATGATCACCATAGTCTATAACAAAACAAACCCCCCTTCTTTAAAAGAAAGAAAGAAAGAAAGAAAAAGGAACATTCTGCTATTACCATTTTCTTTTTATAGAGAATGGAAGATTTCTGGGGAAAATAGTTTTGACCTCTACTCAGATAGACTTTTGATCTCCCAGTGTCTCAGACTTTTTAATTGAAACTGGGCGTGATATTTGGTGTGTCTTGGAAGCCTGGTGTCCCTCACTCTATGAACATGTAGTTAGGTAAGTCATTAACCAAGACAGCAGAGCTTTGAGAGCCTTGGAAAGTGAAGAAAAAAGATCAACATTCAGTGTGGGTTTTTACAGAACCATTTTCTAAGAAAAATCTTGGCTCCTCTTATGTTCCTCTGTGCAAAGATTGGCCTATCAAATAGATAATGGTGATAGTGCACAACATTGTATATGTATTTAAGCCACTGAATTGTACACTTAATAATGGTGAAACTGGCAACTTTTCTGTTATATATAATTTACCATAGTTTTTTTTCAAAAAGTAAAAGGAGGCCCATCTTCTCATATAAGAATTCTGAATAAGCTTAAGAAGACCAGTGGATTGGTGATTTATATGATGGCAGAAGCAAGAAGCAAAACTGTATAAGAAAAGATTTATTTGGACAATCCTTGGGCTACATAGGACTCCATGTACATCGTTTTGTGGTTATACCGCCATCTCCCCTTTATTTATATAAAAAAGTTCAGTCATTTTGACATATGCACATATGTGCTGTATGTTTACATTGATCTCCAGAGTTTTGCATACACTGAACTATCATAATCTGACATTGCCGAAGGAAAGAATTTTCCTTCTTTCTTTTTTAAATATAAAAGTTTGGGGATATGTCCTACTGATTTTCTAGACCTTCATAGTATTCGATTCCTTCCATTTCTGTTTATATTAAGAATATTTTTTCATAACCTGGAGACAAATTGCCTTATACCACACGCATTTTTATAATGAATGAAAAGTCATACACCTGACCTAGAGCTTTAGGATATATTTTCATATTTTACATATTTCATATTGTTTCTTCAGGCTTAAACTTTACCTCAATTTCTCCATGATAGCTAGATGTGAAATGCATAGTTTTTATATGATTAAAAATTAGTTGCCACTTTGATTATTTGGAGATCTCCCAAATAGTGCATCTTCCAAAAGGAGTCCTATCTTGGTTTATAGGAATGGAAATAATTCTAGTTGTAGCTTTAGCTTGATTTAAATGTGAAGGTTTGAACCAGTGGACTGTCTTTGGAAAATCTTGGCTCTGCCAGATCTCTAATATCGAGCTGTGTCAAACGGATAAAAGAGAGTGGAAAGTTAGACAATTTTCTGTAAATACAGTAATAAAATTATCTGTAATTATAAATGAGAACTGGGTGTTCAAACTGTTTGCATGTATATAATTCAGATATTAGAACCATCACCATTTTTCTCCATGAATACATAGCGGATTTGATTATAAGTTATCTAGGCTATTTTTAATCTCCCACTTTAATCTTTTAGGGTAGACGTGGTCATAGGAGGAGCACATACACATTGCCAAGTGAGTAGTCAGGCTTTCTTCTGTTGCCAAGATGGGATTTGTAACAAACCTGCTGATATGATTTTACATTCTCTATAGAAATCACTCAGTAGCAAACCAGAATTTTTGACCACAGCAGAGTCCCCCACCAAGAGCTAAATAAGCCATGGTATTGAGAAGCCAGGCCGGAATTTGGCTGTTTAATTGTTTTCATGTGTTTGCATTCTAATGGCTGTGAACCCTGACTAGTCAGCTATACAGAGGTCGGCATTGGAACCCAGGCCTTTCTCTCAAAGAGCTAAAGCGACAATGCTCCCTGGGTAGCCTGACTTAGCAGTCTCTGTTTCTCAGGAAATAAATTCTATTGCTTTTGAAAGGAAGTAAAGTTATTTTAAGATAAGACCCTCTCTCTAGCTCAGTTTCACTTCCTCTTCCTCCTCTTTTCTCTTGATATTTCTTAAAATCCTGTAATGATCCAAGTAAATAAACCTACACCTTAAAATACTACAAAAAAAAAAAAAAAAAAAAAGCTTCCAGGCTACTCATGCAGCATGCATTTTATATTCTTGCATAGATTCCCCAAATCTATTGTCTGAGGTAGGTATATTATACCATATACTATTTTTTATACCACATACAGCTTTATTCAGGTATAACTAATATGCAGAGAATTAAAAATATTTAATGAGTATTTTCGATGAGTTTGAACGTTTATAAACACCTATGACACCATCACTCAGTCAAAGTAACAAAGACTCAGGGAGAAAGAATTTGCTAAGGATCCCAGCGATAATATATGAGCCCTTAGGAATTTGAACACTGTTCTTTCTGACTAAAAAATCCATGCTTTTTCCATGTCAAGGCTACCAATTGATGTGTCTCTCTCACATTGATGTTTCTCTCTATCTCTTCCTCTCCCTTCCACTCTCTCTACAAATCAATTGAAAAATATCTTTGGGTGAGGATTAACAAAAAAACACAAACAAAAACAAAAAAGCAAAAAAGGAAAAAAAAAAAAAAAAAAAAAGAGATGGAGTCTAATTCTCCCCCTTGCCTTGCATTTGGATGGGATTGTAATTGCTTCACAAACAATGTAGTTGAGGCCACTTTGCCTGACTTACGATACTAGCTGAGAGCAGCATAAACTTCTATTTGGTTCTCTTGGGATGATGGTTCCAGAGGAAGTCACACCACGGAAGCTGGCCAAATCCCCAGTATTGCTGTGCTCTGAGGAAGCTCAGATCGGGCCGCACGGACCCACATGGAGTGCGCACATAGAGAAATGCCGCAGCTACTTGGGAGGAGAGATGTGTCAGCCTCCCCACGCTGCTCCAGCTCCGCCGTGTTCCAGGCCAGCTACTGTGTGACTCCGAGCCAGGACTATCAGCTGAGCCTCTCTGAGTTCCCCACCTGCAGAAATCACGAAAGATCACCCAAGCCACAACATATTTGGGGGATTTATCATGCAGCACTAGATAACTGGAACAGAGTTTGATGCAGAAATGGAGTGCTGACATGAAAACCTGCTGTGGCATTGGATTTTGGTCTGGGCAATGGACAGAATCCTTTTGGAAGAGACGGTTTAGTGAAATCCTGAGGCACTGAGGGAAGATGTTAGTGAAAGGCGGAAGGAACCCGAGTAGAGTGTTAGCAGAAGCCTACAGGGCCTCAAGAAGGTTGTGAGGGCTCAGTGAGGAAAACATAATTGGAAGTTGGGGAGAAGGAGATCCTTGTTATGCAGTGGCAGAAAGTTTGGCCAATTCTTGCCTGTGTGATGTGGAACGTAGATGTGTGTCTAATACACTCAGTGATCTGGTTACTTCTTGCTGCCCATAATACAATGACAGAGGAGAGTGATAAACTAATGAATCAATCATTCTTTTCTGAATTGGATTCATAGAAAATGCAAAGTATTCAGAGCAGCCTAATCAGATAGCAAAGTATTCTTAAGTTAGAAAAAAGGGTTTTAGGACAAAGATCTTAGGGATAGACAGGACTAGAATATTCTTCATAAGGCCTCAGAAAGTTCCTAGGCACATATAATACCTGCAATACAATGAGGTCACAAGCCAGAACCACCTGGGTGAGCCATCCCCAAATTCTTGGTCCATAGAACCATGGGCAATAAGAAACTGATCATTATTGTTTTAAGCCACGCCAATTTGAAGTATTTTTTTTTTGTAGAAATAGATAACTAGAACATATTCAAAAGGAGAATAATGTATAAAGTAATACTAATTTTTAATTTTAAAAATGACTTTACCACCAGGAGATAAGGTAAACATTATTCAGATATGTGGATATTTCATAAAAGTAATATGTCTTATTTTACTTCAGAAGTAAAATATTTAAGATGAAAATAAAAACCTGCTTGAAGATTAAACCATATTTTATTTAAATGTCAAATCATACATATGTTCCTTTTTAAAATTAAATCATCATTAAAACAAATTTGAAATATTTTTAGACTGGAGAATTTGGCTTTCACACTATAGGTGTTACAAAACTCACCTTTTCAGAAAGATGAGTGTTATAGACAGGGGGCTCATAAAAGATCATTTTAATTAAGTACTTAATTTTCACCAAGAAGTGAAAGTTTCCATATGTCAGTAAAGTTTCTCACTACGTGTGTTTTCACAATGACTTGTTGAGAAAACCCACTTTAACTTTCTTTTACTTTCTTTATTATAAAATTAATAATAAAGGTTGACTGACACCTTGCCCTTAATCAGTGATAGGTACATATTGACTTAAATATAGCACTTTCTGTAAACCCCACTGATGAAATTCATATGGTGTGTGCAGTTGAATTATGGGAAGGAGTTTGATGCTATATTCCAAATCTTCTATAGGCTTCTTCTTCAGCACCTTTTTTTCTCCCCCCAGTTCCCTCTCCTCTTCTTCCTGCATCTTCCTACTCCTCCCTCCTTCTTCTGTGAGTTTAAAAGTTTTCTTTAGGATAGGTCAAAATATTTCTCTTTTCTTTGACAGATCCCTTTATCCCTTGTATCTAGATAACATGTTTAGCCTCGTTGCAAGTTTTAATATCTAAGAAGAAAACCCTTCGTTATGTTAAAAATGGGTGACCTAGGGAACTATGTCTGACTTTAGGGGGTCCACATTTTATTGTGGGAAATAGCCATGTGTTGAGTTCATCGCAATATTCTCAGACACGTATAAGTCAAATGAATAGAGTGATTAGAATTTTGGCGGTGAAAATGGGGTTGAAGCAGTGATGTGCTAGAATCGGCTTGCACTGATTTGGGATGGTTTAGTGGGAGAGTTGCCTTTTAAACTTAGCTTTAAAAGATAAGGGAAGGGTTTTTGACAGGTTGAAAGGGAGAGTGGGCTGTGGAAGAGAAGTCTTAGTGTAACCATGGCTACATTTACTGTGTGCTAACGACGGTCCAGGTACTTAGATACATTATCATAATTCATCCTCGAAACGGTCCTATAAAGTAGATATTACCAACTCCATATAACGTTGAAGATGGGAGCCTTGGGATTAGAAATAATACCCACATCTGAAAGGTTTACTGCTCATCGACAAATAAAGTGCATGAGGGAAAGGTTGGGGATGGGGTGGTGGATCAAGGTTAACAAAACACATGATTTCTGTTATCACCACTTTACAGAACCTGCTGATTTCTAAAATTATGGATATATTTCTCTGGGAATTCTGGCTGGGACAAACTTATTATCCAGGCAACCTCATTAGTGAATCTTCTATATTAATGAACCATATGGCCCACTAAGATATTGTGTGGTTTATTCAGGTATTACATTTCAGGATAGCAGTGAGTGGTAAGGTTGAAACAGTTGACACATTATGTCGGTGGAAGTTGTAACCTGCCCCATGTTTAAATAGGGAAAGTTAAGTGGCCTGCAAAGGAGGGGAAGGCCCCGACAAAGTTCACGGACAGGGCCGAAGCCGGTTTGGCTAAGTGGTAGAGCGTCGGTCTGAGGACTGAAAGGTCCCAGGTTCGATTCCGGTCAAGGGCATGTACATTGGTTGCGGGCACATCCCCGGTGGGGGGTGTGCAAGAGGCAGCTGGTCGATGTTTCTCTCTCATCGACGTTTCTAGCTCTCTAGTTCTTTCCCTTCCTCTCTGCAAAAAATCAATAAAATATGTTTAAAAAAAAAAAGTTCACGGACAGGGCCAGATTGAGAAATTATTTTTTTTTGTAGCTTCCCAATCTCTGAAATTCAACGACCACTTTCATTTCATTGCCTGCCGGTTCCACAGCGTAGTGATTTTTCAAAAGTAGCGTTCTCTCAGGGAAGGAGTTAGGGGTAGATAGTGTTGGGGCATGAGGCTCAGTGAGAGAGAAGGGCAGCCAAGAGAATTGGGAAAGAAATGCAGAAAAGGTGGGAGGAGGGCACCAGTGAAGAAGCTGCTACTCTCTCCCACCCTTGGCATGTTAAGCACACTTGTACGCAGTCACTCCTGTCTAACCCAGCCCTATGCCGAGAGGTTCTACCTACACAGCTGGCAGCAGCCCCAGCGCTCCAGCAGGATGGCAGCTCGGCACCCTCCCTAGGCTGCTCCGTGGCAATGTATTTGGTTTTAGCTTTCCAAAACAGCTTCCCATGCTTAAAATGAGACATTTATAAGATTTGACATACTATGCTTCCACCGATGAAACCATCACCACAATCAAGACAATGAACATACCCATCACCCTAAAAAATCGTCTTATGTCCCTTTGAAAAACTCTCAGAACTGCCCACTGTCCTTCTTACCCAGGGGTTATAAGGCTCCCTGCCAGCACCCAAGAGCCAAGCTGGCGTTGGGAGTGGGTGGGTGGGTAAGGGTTTGGCTAGAAGATCTTGCTGTTTAGTTATCTAGAGTTCCCCTCAGTAGGGCATCACTGCCCTTAGCTATACCCGATGGCTTCTGGTCCAAAGTTTCTAAGGTTCAACTTAGTCTTTCGCTGGGGTGGTGGAGGGCATCTGTGGGTTTATCTTATACGGACTGATATCCAATCCTTCCACTGTCAGTCGCCCCTAGTATCCTAATGCTTTTTCCTGGTCCTTCAAGGTCTTGCTTTGTTTCTCTGCCTGCATTTCATTTTCTCTTGTCCTCTAGGTTAGTTAGAAGGTCCACATACTTTCAAACCAGATGTTAGCTGACATCGCTCTTTCCAATTTTATTCTATTCTTTCTGTTCTGTGGATTTGTAACTTAAAAAAAAAGTCCTCTCAGTGAAACTTTAATGTGTTCTCAGAAGGGAATGGAGGATAATGAATGGTTGGGATATGTTCTCTTTTGTTTAACTTAAAAGAAACAACAATACCCATGAAATGTAACAAATGTATGGAAAAGTGTACTGAAAGTAACCAGTCAGGTTAAGAAACAGCATTGTAGTTCACTAGAACCCTCTCTCACCCATGAAACACTCACTCTGGAAGAATCTTTAGCCCCTCACACTAAATATAATTTCAGTGTGCCCCAATATCTTGGAATCTATCCTGAGTGAGTCACTTGATAAATAATCCAAATTAGTGGGAAGGGTAGTGAGATATGGGAGAGATAAGAGATCAACTGAAGCACTTGTATGCATGCATATAAGCATAACCAATGGACACAAAACTCTGGGGGGGTAAGGGCATGTATGGGAGTGGGGGAGGGCAATGGTAAGATCTATACACATATAATACTTTAATAATAATAAAAAATCCAAATTAGTCTACCTTTCTCTGTATTTTCCTGCTCTCTACTGCATGGAAAAAAAATTCCAAATAGTAGACAATATTCAGTGTTAGAGTATGCTATAAACAGATCTTGTTGAGTAAGCTTTACTTCAGCTAAATAAGTATTGTATAATGTCTTGTTAAGGAATATTTGTGTTCAGGTACAAACTGACTTTATCTAAAAGAAACTGCATCTCATGCAAAGAACTGTTTCTCTCTCCCCCCCCCCCCCCTTGAGCTATTCATTCTGTATGATGAATCTAATTTTCCAATATAATTTATTTTTCTGAAATTTTAGAAGGTCTTGGATAAACATAGAAATTAGACTGTGACATAGAGCCAGTATAAAATAAGTTGAAAAGTAATAGTTCTTGGTAATGTCATTTATTCTCTACTTACTAGAAGCCTAACACCCTTTCTGTACAAAGGCCATGGTTTTCAACGAACCAGAGAAACTATAAATTTTACCAGCTGGTTTTCACTGAAAAGAAATATCAAAAAATTCCTCCTGTGGGCTCTGTAAATGCTGAGATAGTAGACTGACACATGAAATATAATAACCGCAGTTACTCATGTCTTTCCCTCTCTCAAACATGTCCTCATGATTTGTTATTCTCCTCTGATTATAAATAGCCATGAAGCAGTCTCACTAATTGAGAGGCCTGCTGCTTTTTCTTATGCAAAGTGTTCAGAGAGTTGAATATTTTGGGGCACATAAATCTTTGTTTGGCACCTAAGTAGAGAACAAGCTCATGATTTAGCATACAGAGGGCAAATTGGTTATCAAGTGTCGTCTACATTTAATTTCTTTTTTCTCCTTCAGGAGTTAAGTTGACATTGGTGCCTTTTTTGGCATTTTGCGTTCTGTCTGAGATTTAAAGACAAAGATGGGAAAAAGAAGCAAGTACATTCCATTTTCCTTGCCAGGAACGTGCCACCTTAGGAAGTGTCTGCAATGCAGGCAGCATTGTCCACAGGAGAAACAGGATGCTGGATGGTGTCTCCGTGCCTTCTAGTTCCAGGACTTGCTTTGTCACATTCCACCTCCAGCTGGTTTGTGTTGGCTTTTTTTTTTCTTTTATTTAAGAGTCTTAGATTAAGTTTTATTAAAAATTTTTTTATTGTTGATAGAATTATAGATATCTTCCCTCCCCTCCCTTTACTTCCATCTTCCCAGCCTCTACCACCTCCCCATGTCTTCACTTTCCTATTGCCTGTGTCTATGGGCTATGCCTACCTAAATATATAAAAGGCTAATATGCAAAGTGTCCCCGTGGGAATTTGACCAGGAGACTGGGAAGTTCTATCACTCTCTATGATGTGCGCTGGCCACCAGGGGGCAGCACAGAATGAAGGAAGGACCCAGCCAGCAGCTGGCAGCCAGGGAAGGGAGGCCCGATCGGCTCTGATTGCTAGCCAGGCCTAGGGATCCTACCCGTGTATGAATTTTGTGCACTGGGCCTCTAGTAAGTATATGAGTTCTTTGGTTTATCTTTTCTCATCCCCCCAACCCCACATCGAGGTATGATAGTTTGTTCCATGTTAGATTAGCCTTTGAAATGGAACATCCACAGTATAATCTCAGGAAAAAGCAGTTTGCATCCACATTCTGTGGACATTTTCTAACCTTGCTGAGCTTTAGAATTCCCTGGGAGTTTGTTGGTCACATTTCTGGGGTCTGCTTTTCCAGAGAGCCTGATTTTCCAGGCACTTTTGGGTCAAGCATTTTGTTTGTTTGTTTTTTAACCTTCTGCTTCTGTAACAGTGTCTTGACGGGGTTCTTTCATGGTAGCTTCCCAAACTCTGAAGTTCAAAGACCACTTTCATTTCATTGCTTGCCTGTTCAATAGGATGGTGATTTTTAAACAGTAGCATTCTCTCAAGGAAGGAGTAGGGATAGATAGTTTTGGAGCACGAGGCTCAGGGAGAGAGAAGGGCAACCAAGAGAATTGGGAAAGAAATGCAGAAAAGTGGGAGAGGAGGGCACCTATGAAGAAGCTGTTATCCTTTCCCACCTTTTCCATGCTAAGCACACATGTATGTAGTCACTCATGTCTCTCTGCCAGATGCTGAGAGGTTCTACTTAACAGCTGGAGGCAACCCCAATACTCCATTCGGTTACCTCCAAGTCCTCTGTGTCAATTTCTGACCCAAAGAAACATTGAATAATCTGCGTGGCTCAGGGAAGCACACCTGAAGTAGGTGTCAGGAGACAATGGTGCTGCTTCCAGTTCTGTCGGTTATTACCAAGCTGACTTCTGAATGTCCCTGGGTATCAGCTTTTTTTTTTTTTTTTCTCATTTAGTGTGACCTCTTGGGTCCCATTGAGCTCTCTATGTTTTATCCCAGCAGGTCCATGTCTGAGGCAGAGAGCTGGTTTCTGATACAAGTTCTCCTGCCTGCTGTTGTTAAGTAACTGTTGCCCGAACTCTTTTGATGAGATTCTTTCTCTTCGGAATATAGCAATCTTTTTTGATGAGGTTGGCAATATTGCTTATTTCTGCTTCTTGCTGAGCATTGGCACCCCTTCTGTTTCAACACATGCTGCAAAGACTGAAATGAAAGAGGCTGTGACTTGGAAATGGGACATGAATTACAAACTAGTCATTGAATTCCCACCTGTTTGAATAAGGATTGGAAATTCTCTTGGAGGATTGAACAATTTTCTGATAGAGTCTCATGATTTTTTTTTACTCTGTTTTCTTTCAATATTATAGTTATTAATAGTATCCTGACAAATAGCTTCATAAGTAAAATCTTTTATTTTCTGGGGTAACTAACAGCTAAAACCCAGTCTGCCCTAAATAAACTGATTTTTCACTCAAAATGTGCTTCATTTCCCATGCTTCCTAACATTTATTTTGTTTTTGTTAACTCTCACTAGAGGATATATTTTTTCATTGATTTTTAGAGAGAATAGAAGGGAGGGAGAGAGGGGGAGAGAGAAAAAAGGAGAGAAACATTGATATGAGAGTCTCACATTGATTGGTTGCCTCCTGCACGCACCCTGATCAGGGCCTGGATGGAGCAACCCAGGTACTTCCCCTTGATTGGGAATCAAGCTCGAGACCCTTTGGTGCATGGGCTGACAACTCTAACCACTGCACATACCAGCCAGGGCATTTCTTAATATTTTAAAAAGAGAATCTTTATAATTACTTCTAATCCCTCCACCTGCACCCTTCACATTTTTAAAACAATGATCAATTTTATGTGGTTCCACCTCTGAAATGTTATACAAAGCTGACTGCCACTGGTGCATTACTTGTTGCGATTACCATTACACTAATCTCTCTATCTTTAATCTGTACCCACACCAATTTACCCTTTATGGTTACAGGGATAATCGTTCTAATGCACCATTTTCAATGTCTCCGTTCCTTGCTTGAAAAATCTAAATGGCTTGACATTATTTATAGAATGAAATACAAACTTTCTAGTGGGACTTAAAAAAATTTCCTCGTTTGGATATGCTTAATATTTGCATATTGATGCGATTGCTTATTTTGTGTATGCCATTCCTGTAGGCTTGAAGGTTGTCCCCCCTTCCCACCTCTGTTTTGCAGTCCTACTTATCCTTCAAGGTATAGCCCCAACATGTCCCCCATCATGAATCCTTACCAGAGCATTTTACATCCAGATAAAGCTCTTATAGCAGATCTTATCGTGTAATGTTATGCATTTGTATTATTTTCATTCATATTTTTCCTTCAACATTAAGAGATCTTAATGAGTATCAGGTAGCCTTCAATCCTTAAAACTGATGAAAATTTTACATGTATTTGTGTACTTCTATTAAGAGCAGCTGTATCTTTCACTAGACTTCCAAAAGATTCAGTAACTCCAAATGGTTGAGAAACATATTGTGAATTCTATGATAGAAAAAAAATGTATTTTGCTAATTGAAAATCTAATACCATCTTTAACATAATAAATTCTTTCTCAATAAAGAATCCACTGAATAAGGAAATAAATGAAAATCGTATATAAACTTAACTAGGATTTATCTGGTATATTGAGATATGATTAGATGTCCCTTCTGGTCTCTTGAATTATTCTTATGGATCCTGAATAGTAGATAGCCTTGATTCACCTTCAACTGGGGACCTAGGATCTGAGGTCCATTTATTTTTTTATTATTATTTAAAAATATTTTTACTGATTTTAAAAAGGAAGAGAGAGAGAGAGAGAGAGAGAGAGAGAGAGAGAGAGAGAGAGAGAGAGAGAGAGAGAGATATCATTGATTGGCTGCCTCCTGCATGCCCCTTATGATGGATTGAGCCCATAACCCGAGCATGTGCCCTGACCAGGAATATAACCATGTTCTCCTGACACTCAACCACTGAGCCACACCAGCAAGGGACTGAGGCCAATTTAAATCTGACTGAATGCCTGCAGTGTGGCTTTGGACTGACACTAGTCTTGGCTCCCCACCTTCTCCTTGCACTCACTCAGACCCATCCTGCTACTTTCCATTCAGACACATTTGTGTTTCTCACAGGCAAACACACGGGAGGCATCCTCACAGATGTGAATTCCCTCACCCTCAGTGGCAGCTCTGTCTGTATTTCCCCCCCATGCACTTTACATGGGAGTTTAGAGGATAACCAGGCCTGATGAACCAATGTGGAAGCAAGACATGGCTGGCAGCTTACCTGCTGGCTGGTCAGCTTTTTCTTGTCTTTGAAATGAAGGGGTGGGAATTGCTTGCAGATTTAGGGAGGGCTGCCAAGGACAGTGGGGAGTGATTACAGATGAGGGAGAAAGTGCTGGCAGCCTGAGAGGGGTTTCACATCCTCTGAACTGCAGTTTCTTTGCCTAGAGGGGGCTGCCTCTGGTACACAGTGAGCACAAGTGATGACACCGACAATAGCTCCATTGGAAAATGCTTTTTCTGCTCTGTAGGATGTTGCTTAATTTACAACATTTACCTATAACAAACTGATGTATTCTAAAAGTTTAGAAATAAAAGGCCTATACTCAACAGGAGGGCTTTTGGGATTTGGAGTTATTCATACCTTTTCATAGATAGTACCCCTTTAATCTTGACAATAATTCTGTGAGGTACACAGAGACAATGCTTATTCCCATTTTTATTTTTTTAATTTATCGATTTTACACAGAGAGGAATTGAGAGGGATAGAGAGTTAGAAATGTCGATGAGAGAGAAACATGGACCAGCTGCCTCTTGCACTGGGGATGTGCCTGCAACCAAGGTACATGCCCTTGACCGGAATCGAACCCGGGACCTTTAGTCCACAGCCCAATGCTCTATCCACTGAGCCAAACTGGTTTCGGCAATTAGTCCCATTTTTATTTATTTTTATTTTTATTATTTAAAAAATATATTTTATTGATATTTTACAGATAGGAAGAAGGGAGAGAGATAGAGAGCTAGAAACGTCAATGAGAGAGAAACATCTACCAGCTGCCTCTTGCACACCCCCTACTGGAGGTGTGCCCGCAACCAATGTACATGCCCTTGACCGGAATCGAACTGGGGACCTTTCAGTCCGCAGACCGACGCTCTATCACTGAGCCAAACCGGTTTTGGCTATTCCCATTTAAAAAAAAAGAAAATGAAGCTCAGCAGAATGAATAACTTAACCAAGAACTGAGCTAAAATTCAAATCACCTTTGCGCTTTCAGGTGCATCTTACAATAGCAATAAAGTATTCCCAAATCAGCTTCTTATAACCTGTGGGTGATTTTGGGTGAAAAAAAATTTCAATGAACGGCCATGCATTTTACAATGGGGGATGAGAAATACTTGTGTGTCCTTTGGTAACATAAACACAAATATTACTATAACGCACTCCCATTTAAAAATAAAATCCATATGATTCTACACGAAACATTTTTATTATTCTGAGTGAAGCGGGAAAGCAACAAGAACTTATCCTATAGGGATATTTGGTGAAAGGTTGGGGTATTTTTCAAAAAATTTGAGGTGATTTTAAAGTGCCACCAGGTGCCAAAACCGATTTGGCTCAGTGGATAGAGCATCGGCCTGCGGACTGAAAGGTCCCAGGTTCAATTCCGGTCAAGGGCATATACCTTGGTTGCAGGTACATCCCCAGTAGGAGTGGTACAGGAGGCGGCTGATCGATGATTCTCTCTCATCGACGTTTCTAACTCTCTATCCCTCTCTATTCCTCTCTTTAAAAAACATATTAAATAAATAAATAAAGTGCCACCAAGCTTGAGAGCCAATGGTGGAAAGGCAGGTTGTAAGCAACCAGAACAGGATGACAAAGACCTGGGTCATGGCGGTGGCAGAGGACACGGAGAGGCATTTCCAAGAGAGTTCAAAGCAATGCTGACCAGTGGGTACGAGGCGAGGAGGAGAGGAAGAAGACTGTGCTGACTCTATAGCTTCTAATCTGCTAACAGAAATAGCTAATCTTGGCGGTACCCCGGCTGGCCGGATTTGGAATAGGATAGAAAGACATTGATAAGCCTGGTTTTGGACATCAGATGGTGGCAGAAATAGAGTTAACAATGCAAGAATAGACTTTTCCCTGCCTGATTGATTCATCCTAATCCTCACTCTGTTTCATCCAAAATTAAAATAAGTTTTTTCTTCTTCAAATTAATATGTGATAGGTGTATTCTTATAAATGTTCACTTAGGTGCATTCAATATTTGGAATTGAGTGTATTAGCAAAAACCACCCTGCTACCCCTCCCCAGGATGCATACAAACTAAGTAGAGCTGAGGGGAGCAGAGGTCACGGAAATGGCTTCTTGCCTAGGAACTATCGCTTATCACGGGAGACCTGTTCACATTTCCACTCTGAAGAAACTCAGCTTCCTGGACTATCATTATATTAGCCTTCATGTATAGACAGTGCAGATAGCATTATGACATGTACGATGGACTCATGGGACTTGTGTTCTTTTTGTTTTTTTTGGGGGGCACAGGGTTAAACCCGGGCTGGGGTGGGACCCTGTGTGTATATTTGTGGCTGCAGAAAAAGCAGCATAAGGCGTTTCCTTCTGCTCAGTTTCCAGGGTATTTCTGGGAAATCAGACCATGAAGTTTGCCCCAGGAAATTGTTTCTTTGTGGCTAAGACCAGTGTTTACACATTCTTATTGAGGGAATCTTTAATAAGCTGTTGTTTCATTTGCACACAAATTGCCCAAAGAAGGTATTTTTGCCCTCTTCTCTGAAACCGTGGCATTATAAGAATATATTATAACAGTGGCTCAATTGTGAGAGGTTATCCAGGGCTGCATGTCTGAGGTTTCTTTTTAAGAATGCTGTGCAATTAAGCATCGAAAATGACTTAATCCTGTAGATTTCATGTGTTTCCCTTTTTGGAGGGAAGATCCTTTTTATCTTGGGAAGAAAAATAATTCATGAAATGTTCCAAAATTTCCCAATTTTTTTTTGGGGGGGGTGGGGGTGGGGGCAGATTTTAAAACAATTTCTGAGAAAAGTATAGGAAGTTAATTTGGCTCCATTTTACCAATGAGAAAGCCATGGCCTTGACTTAAAAGGGTTAAAACAAATTCTCAAGGCTTTACAGCAAGTCAGTTGTCCAGTTGAACTAGGACCTTGGAGAAGACTCTTTGGCTATTTTTATTCCTTTTCATAAGAAATTCTAAAATATTAGATCTTGCAGAAGTTTAACGGTCTAACGATATTGAAAGGTCTAACGATATTTTTGCAGATTCAGAATGGCTCTGAAAGCGAAGGAAGAAAACATTCAAACACCCTTTGCATTTGAAGCAGGAATATGACATTATTCATTGAAGAGGCCTTGAGTGGCCTGGTTACAATGTTATTTCTTTTTATTTGTTTCTTCTCTGTCTCACTAATTGTTCTACAATACATATGCTTTTCTCAATTTTCCTTTTCTGTATTATTTTATTATCCTTTGTAATGTTTGCTTAGCTTGAGAGCTTCTGTGTGTGTGGTTATATACCATAGGGGGGATAGGAAAAAAGATCAGGATGTGATAGACACAAACTTTTTCACTGGAGGTTGTCAGATGGCAGAAATAGAGTACTGGGAGAAGAATAGAGAAGATAGGATATTAGACCAGTTTTCATCAATGTAATGTTGGGAAATGCTTTGTCTACCAAGTCAGGCTTGAACTGGGATATTTACCCTTTCCCCTAAGTTAGTGGGAACTATATGGTCCATAAAATCTCCTAATTTTCCATCTTCTTGAATTCACTTGATACACTCAGTGTCCAGGAATACTGAGGAGGATGGATCCTGTTAAGAATAACATTTGCTTATACATTTTTCTTCATAATTAGTTAAAAATATATAATCGTATATATTCTGCTGGCAACATTCTTTTCACTCTATTTTTGTTGCTATTCAAAAGATTGGCAGTGGTGAGTTGGACTCATCTATAATAATAAAAGTGCAATATGCTAATTAGATCAGACAGCCTAATGACCTTCTGGACGTCATTCCAGACATTCTTCCGGATGAAACTGCAGTGGCAGAGAGTGAGGCAGAGATGTTTAGGGATAATCAGGCAGGCAGGCAGAGTGGTTAGGAGCAATGAGGCAGGCAGGCAGAGGCAGTTATAAGCAATGAGGCAGTTAGGGGTGATCGGGCAGGCAGGTGAGCAGTTAGGGGTGATCAGGTAGGCAGAGTGGTTAGGGGCATTCAGGTAGGCAGGCAGGTAAGCGGTTAGGAGCCAGAGGTCCCAGATTGCTAGAGGGATGTCTGATTGCTGGTTTAGGGAACCATAGGGATTGGGCCTAAACCAGTAGTTGGACATCCCTTGAGGGGTCCTGGATTGCAAGAGGTTACAAGCCTGGCTGAGGGACCCCCTACCCCTGTGCATGAATTTTATGCACCAGGCCTGTAGTCCTATATAATAAAAGCATAATATGCTAAGTGTCTGACCAATCGGTCTACCATTTGGTTGACTGCTTGACCAATCACTATGACATGCACTGACCACCAAGGGGCAGATGCTCTGGTAGGTTAGCTTGCTTCTGGTTCCGGCAGATTGGGAGTCGGTGAGAGGGCCAGACATTCCCTGGAGCCCTCCTGCAGTCCCTCCCAAGCTGGCCACCCCAATTAGCCCCAATCACCAGCCAGGCCAAGGGACCCCACCCATGCATGAATTTACGTACCAGGCCTCTAGTTGTCTATATAATGATCTCTTTCTTCCTTTTCACTGGTACCTGCAATAAGCAAGTCAGGGGGATGTATGTTAAGCTGTTTACCTGGGACCTGAGGACTATGTTATTTATACCTCCAGCCAGCATTTCTGGGTTTCCTGATAGAAATGAACTTTTCTCGATATTTGTCTTCTTGACTGCAGAGTAAATGAAAAATTAACAAACTCTGTCTTCCTCCTAGATCGACCTAATGGGACATCATAGTAGGATATTGGTGAGAAGTGGCCATTTCCATCCCCCTATTGGTAGAATTCTCTCCTTGTGCTTTGCTGTGAGAAGGACACATGGTCCACTGGTGGTCTGGTGATTTTGACTCATCCTCAGCTTTCCTTCCTTCCTGCATTGCTTTCTTGTCTTCCTTTACCAACCACTAACTGAGCATGCACTATAACATACAACCCAAATATACATTTTATTTGCATTATAAAATACAGACAAGTAGAGATAAAAAAAAGAAAAGATAACATTAAATAGAAATAGAAGTTCTAATAACTTCTTATACACACAAAGCACATGAACACAAAGTAAATGAGCCCAAAGGAACAGTCCTTGGTATCCCACTGAATTCCCTCTCCCCCAAAAGCCTGGGTGATGTGCATACTGTGGCTAATGAAAATACTACCATGGTAGGTCCCCCAACCCTAACTTACTGATATAATTTCCATCAAGGCTCATGACAGTTTTATGTGTGGATTTATAAGGGGAGACTCTTAAATACTACTACTGTTCTATATCTAAGAGGCTAAAGCACTTTCAGGAAAGAGTATTTAATTTTCTTGTGTTTGAAAAACATAAAATGAGGTGATGACTGGCAAAGGAGAGCAAGCCTGTTTAATATTAAGATTATGACGTAAATTGACAAAAGTGCAGGCATTCCAGGTTCAAGTTGCTAGGCACACTCTTCTTGCTCCCATCGGAGTATAATGATATATTGTCAGTGTTTGCTGAGGTACAAAAGGCTTGTTAAACTGTAGAGTCCATCTGCTGCTACTTGTGCAAAGGAAACAATCGGACTAATGCTCTTTTCCTTGGTTTCTTGCCACCTTCACTATAGTTCATCGGGGCTGTGTGTATACTTGCTGCGTTGAATAGAACGTTTTCCAGGATTGTACGCAAGCAGGGTGAGAGCTCAGGTAAGGGAATTGAAGCAGGGTTTGCAGTTATTGCTTGGGAGAAAGCGTTATCAGATGAGTTACTCAATCAACCAAACCAATAACACTGGCTACCCTCAATTCACGACGCCTCAGTGACAATCAATTTTCCCTCGTTCTAAAATGCCATGAGTATTCTGTTTTTCATGTTCAAAAACATAGTAATTTAGAGTTAGGATGTAACCTAGAGCACATTTGGCCATCTACTTCCATTAAAAAATTTTTTTTTTTAGAATTATAGAAAATTTGGAAAATGAACATGAAAAAAGAAAAAGCATTACTCCTTACTTTTGCCACCTAGTATAACTATTCTGCATGCTTTGGTAATTGTCCTTCCTTTCTCCTAAGAATAATAGTTCTTTTAAAAAAATGGGAGCACATTGTACCCTCATTTAAATAATGCTTATAATATGCTATTTTCACTTTATATATTTTGGAAAATTTTTGGTGTTATTAGATTTTCTTTAAAGGTGCAGAATCTGTGGTTTGGTTTAACAAAATTGGTCATTTAGGTTATTTTTCTTTCCCCTAATATAGATGATGCTGAGATTAACATCCTGATAGAAAATTCTTTGACTATTGTCTTAGGATATATTCCCAGAAGTTGAGTTCTGGAAGTATAGTGTAATGGTTATCAGTATGACTATGAATCATACAGCCTGGGTGTGTATTCAGGGTTAGCTAATTATTGGTTGTGCTAACTTAGGAAAGTATTAGTGTCTCAGTTTCCCCATATGTAAAATGGGGTTAATTATTGTACTGCACCATAGGATATTTGTGAGAATTTAATGAGCTAATATATGTAAAGCACTTAAAACAGTGTATGGGACAGGGTAGGAGTTAACTGTTGGCCATTATTCGAGCACTGAGGCAATGTACGTTTGGAAACTCCTGGTTCTTGAGAGTTATTGCCAGTGTGCATGTTATTGCCAATTTTTTCTCTAGAATAGCTGTAGCATCAGGGCTCCCACCAGAAGTGTTGAGTCCATTTCCTTCCATACTTGCCAACGTTGCCAACCTTTTTTTTCATTTACAGATGAAGAAAACTGAGGTGCGGTGAGATCAAGTTTCTTGGTACAGGTCTTATTGTTGGCCGTTGACAGATTTGGGACAAGAATACAAATCTACAACTCCACAAACTTGGCGTCATCACAGTTCTAGTTTAAGAATTTTACATTTTTGAGCCCTGGTCAAGTAGCTCAGTTGGTTAGAGTGTCGTCCTGACACTCTAAGGTTGTGGGTTCAATCTCCCATTAGGGCACATATAAGACCCAACCAATGAATGCACAAATATGTGGAATAACAAATCGATGTTTCTCTCTCCCCACTCTATCTCAACATTCCCCTCTCTCTAAAATCAATTTAAAAATATTAAAAAGGAAATAATTTTACATTTGAATACGCCTTGTTTCACAGGATTGATGGGCAGTAAACCCTTCTGCTCTCCAGATGCAATGTAACTATGAGGATCAAAAATGGAGTCACTCGCTGCTGTGCTATGTCGTTAACCAGTTGTAACTTATACTTTTTCTCCTCAGAAATAAAAACTGGAATTTAGAAATATTTATGGGAAAAACTCCCTGAAAATGTATAAGATTCATTTAAACTTTTGTTCTCTGAAATTTAAATAAAAGTGGGTCTTGTCAGTGGTCACTAGAGGGCACTGTGACTCTTCAAGTTTTGAAGTTGTGTTGGAAAGAAAAGCTGCTTGGAAGGTATTTTTTTTTTTTATTTTTATTTTTTTTTCCCAGTGAAGATTTGTGCTGGCATTCTGAAAAGCGTAACCAAATATGAAGAGTTTGGGAGGTGAATATAAATTAATATAAGGATGTGAATAAGCTTATCAGGAGTTTAAACTCTTGGTTACAGGAAAATACGTTTTAGGGGTTTTTAAAATATGGAAGTGTTATGTTTTGATTTACCTTCCTTCCAGTTTGAGACTGTGTTCTGGACTTGAGGCTTTGCACTGTTTTCCCCCTCTGGAATATTTTATGTTAGAGTTGTAGCTGTGAGTGTTACTTGAGTCACCACATGACATAAACCCCTATTTATGAAATACACATTTACATTATATTAATTTTAAAGCACTGTTAACCTTTATATAACACATTTTCTTGCCCCCTCTCCCCCTCAAGTGACCTGGGCCTTTAGTAGGTACGTTAGAATTTACTTGAAACAGCTTCAATGACATCCTTAGTTGTGTTATTTCTAAAGAGAAAGCTCTTCTTCCACCCATGATGGTATTTCCCACTTGACTGCTAATCTTGGGACCAAGTTAACAGAAGTGGTTAGAAGCATTGCTTTGCTCTTCAAAATAACCTTCCTGGAGGGCTGTGTACCGAGCAGTGAGTGCTTCAAGAAGCGTCTTCGTCAGCATTTAAACTGTGATTTCATTTACACAACATAAAAACCCAAGAACATTAGAAGAAGTAGTTGTGGTTTGATAAACTTGCAAGTGATTTACCATATTTTCTCTTTTATATGTTTGTCATCTCATAGTAGGCTATTTAGGAAAAAAATCCACAGATTATTAAATTTGAGTACTCGTTCTGGTCTTTTGAAGTGGACCTGGATTACTAGGAAGTGAGGAATGGCCTTGTAAAGTCTTCAATACCAGGAGCTGGATTCTTCCCTTTTTAAAAAACGAATAAAATGAAAAGATAACCTATTAAAAGTCAGTTGTCCAAACTGATTTCCTTGTTTCCTGACCAAACTCATCTTCCACAACAGTTCACCTGCCCTATCCCCTCCACATCTCTTTCATCCCTCAAGTTAGAGTTTATGTGAACAAGATTCTTTAATTCCTCCCTTCCCACCTCCCCTCCCCCCTTTCCTTCTCAACAATCAGTCTAATAGGATGCAGGACTCTGTATGCCCAATAGTGTATACAGTTTGTTTATTTATTCATTTATTATTTCTAGAGTGACATTTTCTAAAAATAGCTAAATCATGTAATACAGCATCTTACTGGGGATTAAATCATGCTTAAATGGTCCATTCCTTTCACTGTAAGGCAAAGTATTTTAAACTAGAGGCCTGGTGCATGAAATTCATGCATGGTTAGGGTCCCTAGGCCTGGCTGGTGATCAGGGCCCATCAGGGCCTCTGGCTGCCGGCTGAGGCCTTCCTTCGTTCTGCACCACCCCCTAGTGGTCAGTGCACATCATAGTGAGCGATTGAACTCCTGGTCTCCTGGTCAAACTCCCACAGGGACACTTTGCATATTAGCCTTTTATGTATAAAGATAGTGGTGGCAAGTATTATAGGTTCCTTTATGGACAGTGAGAGGAAAAGTGAGCCCAGCTAGCCCCAGGGATGGGAGGGGGCGCCCCAAAACAGAGACCCAGGTCTGGAGATAGCCAGCCAGCCTCTGCATTCATCATCTGCTTAGTTCCAAGGGTTTCCATCCCAGGGAGCTGGAGAACTGGGAAGGGGCCCTGGTTCCCTAGAAGTTACTGTTCCACCTTGGAACTGTGCATCCTACAACTCGAGGAAGAGGAGTAACCTTAATCCACTCATTTGCTTCCAGGATCCACTGAGAGTGGGCGCTAGAGCTCCACAAGATAGCAGTTAGATGGAAAAGAAGGGAGCCACATTTTCACTTTGTACTTTTTCAGTCTCAAAAGACACAATTTATGTTAAAAATATATAGACAAGTAGAATGAAAAGACAAAAATATAAAAAGTATAATCTAGGGAAAAACCAATCCCTCAATATTTGGTATACTTTCTTCAAGAACATACACACTTGTATTGGAAAATTGGGGCCATACTATTTATACAATTTCCTGTATGAGTATTTATGCTTCATGCTTTAATTTGAGTGTTTTCCCAATTCTCCAAATATTCAATGGCTATGACTTGACTGCACTCTTCACCTTCCTCCTCCCTTTTCTCAAATGTTTCTCCCGGCCCCTTTTCTGCCACAAATGTCTCCTTTATATCTCTCCTGGGTGCATCAAGCTTCCTCTTTTTCAGTCATGCCTGTATGTGGGGAAGCTTTTTAAATAATGCAGCCATCATTAAGTACTCAGAGGCTCTGTTGCCTTGCACATATTCTGTTCCGTTTATGACTCATTGCTTCATCCATAAATTGAATTGGAATTAGGAAGAAAGGGGGAAGACTGGCCTGTAATTTCTTATATTGAGAATATTTTTGAGAACTAATATGAACAGTCTTACAAGAAAAAAAATGTCTAGAACCACCAAAAACTGTATTCTCCAATCTTCCAGCCAAATCACAAATAAATGTTGATGGAAAGGAGGAGGGTGGCTTACTTGGGATTCAAACATAGTAATGACTGAGAAAAATGCCCACAACTGTAAGAACATTCTCCCCTAAAAACTGCTCTTTCCCCACCTATACAGAAGGCAGTTTCATTTACAAGTGAAAAGTCTATTATTGCTATGTTTTTGGAAATTTTAAGTTTATTTTCCTTTTCTCTAACAAGACAAGTGCAACTCTGGCTCCCATCTATGTCTGGTTGGTATTTTCTAATCTTGGGGTGATTTTTACCAAGGTCTTTATTTTCTACCTTTATCTTAATCTACATGAAGAAGTGGGTCTAGAATGAATGAGTGCCTACCCAGTTTTAGTAGTAATTATAAGAAAGCTCCAGCTAGTTATTTTTATATTTTAAAACTTAAAGATACTAGGTTTTAGGTTACATTGGATTATTTCAATAACTAAAGAGTTTATAGGGCCAAAACCGGTTTGGCTCAGTGGTAGAGCGTTGGCCTGCGGACTGAGGGGTCCCGGGTTCGATTCTGGTCAAGGGCATGTACATCGGTTGTGGGCACATCCCCGGTGGGGGGTGTGCAGGGGGCAGCTGGTCGATGTTTCTCTCTCATCGACGTTTCTAGCTCTCTATCTCTCTCCCTTCCTCTCTGTAAGAAATCAATAATAAAAAAAAGAGTTTATAGGAAGTATTAAAATTACTTTTTGAAGAACAAAGTAGGCACTGGAAAGGGAAACATCTCCTTTCCCCTCCCTTCTCAAAGTATACCCTCTCCATAACAAACACAGCAGAATCCAAATTTATTAATTTCTCTGCAGTTAAAAAGGAATAATTTTAGGTTTGAAATCTTGAACAAAAATGATTATTTGCTGGGGATATATGCAGATGGGATGATAACTTTATATGTTTCTGTTGAGAAATTAATTGATAGTCTGATGGGAGATCCCTTGTAGGTAACTTTCTATTTCTCTCTGGCAGCTTTTAAGATTCTAATTTTTGCTGAAACCAGTTTGGCTCAGTGGATAGAGCGTCGGTCTGCGGACTGAAAGGTTCCAGGTTGGATTCTGGTCAGGGGCATGTACATTGGTAGGGGCACATCCCAGGCAGGGCGTGTGCAGGAGGCAGCTGGTCGATGTTTCTCTCTCATGGACGTTTCTAGCTCTCTATTCCTCTTCCTTCCTCTCTGTGGAAAATCAATAAAATATATTTTTAAAAAAAGATTCTTACTTTGTTGTTGATGTTTGCCAATTTAATTATAATGTGTCTTGGTATCGGTCTTTTTTGGGTTCATCTTGTTTGGGACCCTTTGAGGTCCTTGGACTTGTGTCAATTTTCCTTCCTTATATCAGGGAAGTTTTCTGTCATTTTTTCAAACAGGATTTCTATTTCTTGCTGTTTCCTCTTCTTCATTTCTTCTTCATTTCCTCTTGATTCATACATATATTGTTGAATTTTTCTTCCATCCTTTTCAGCATCCTTATGACAATTGCTCTGAATTCTTTCTCTGACAAATTGCTTGCCTCCATTTTGTTTACTTCCTTTTCCAGTAATTCCTCCTTTTCTTTTGTATGGGGGCTGTTTCTTGGTCTCCCCATGTTTTCTTCTCTCAGGTCTGGTTATGTAGCCCTCCCTCTCTCCTGCGTTGACTCTCTTTAGGCTATCTCTGCCCTTTCCATCCACAGATTGCCTCACTAGCTGTGTTTAACTCACCAGTTCCCATGGGTGTTATTCGATCCAGCTGTTCCTTCTGTCTGCTCTGTGAGAAGGCACAGGACCTGACCGCATATTTGGCCACACCTTCTCTCCCCCTGGACATACTTTTTCAGTGCCCGTGGCTGGGGAGGCTAGAGTCTCAGTGTTCTTGGGTTTGTGGCTGAGGCAGCTAGTCCCTGGGTGGTGTGGTTGTAGGGTACCCAGAGGTATCCAAGGTCTCCCTGGTTGAAGTTAAGGCTGGGCTTCTGATCACAGCTGCTCTCCCCTTCAAGATGGCGTGGTCTCTGTGGCAGAGCCTGCTGCTCCAGGACAGATTTCAGCAGTAGTAGATGCTGCCCAGCCAGGGGAGCCTGGTCCACCAGTCCCCAACAGTCCTGTGGAATATAACTGTCCCTCACTCACAAATTCAGACACTCCCCACATATCCACACACTCTCTTTGCGTTCTTCCATTCACACACTATCTTGCAGCCTGCTGTCCCGTTGGCCACCATCTTCTAAAAAGCTGGGACTATATCTTTAAATTAACTAGCAGGAAAGGTTTATTTTAGAAACATTATCTTAAACTTAAGCGTATTGTAATCGCCTTTGCCCCCCTTCTCTGGCAAAGGTAGAGATACTGTTGTGATTAATATTAGGTTCAATGAAACTATGCAGAATTATTATCAGACCAAGTCCTTACACATTACAAATTACATTTTGGAGGTCATTTGTTATAACCATATTACCAGGCTTACCTCAATATAAGAAAATTTTTACAGCACTTAGGAATGTAGAGCCATGGTGCCCAGGCTGAACGTACTGGATAGAAGGAAATGGAAGAGAATTAATTCAAGGTAGGCTGAGAAGACTTAGGATATGCCCCTGGCTATGCCAATTTAAGTTTTACGTACTAGGGAAAAAGCATATGTATTTTAACTGAATTCAGTACTAACCATAATGGCTTAAAGAGTAGATACACTGCCATACCTGTCAAACATGGAATAAAAAGTATGCTTGGTCTGTGGGCTCTCCTGTACAAAAGAATGACCTTCACTTGATGATGCTGGCTGGGTTATGAGAAGAAATTAGGGAAAAGAGGCTCTTCTATAATTAATATTGATTACAGGATCAATATATTGTAAATATAAAGAACCACATGCAGAAAAAACTCCACAAAAATTAAATCATTTAAGGTGATAAGAAGTTAAGGATCAAAGTGGAAGTTAATTGTAACTTTCACCCCGAGGCCAAACAGTCCTGTTTCTTCTATACCATTGAATTTCTGCACATGCTTTTTAAGAGAATTCCTTGGATCTGGGTTAGACAACCCATTGTTCTTTTCCTCCAGAAGAATAATGTGCTGCATTTTTGGAGATTTCCTGTCAGCTCCTCAGCAAAAAGAATTGTTCTCAAAAACTCTGCTGCCTGGAGCCAGGCTTCAGCTTGTATAATTTTCCCATGTGAACCTTGTTGATGGGTAGCGCCTACATTAAACACAAGATTGATGCAAATTGTGAAGAACAGGAAATAATAATGAGGTTTATTCAGTCTTGAATAAGTTTTGCCCGAGGAAAAATGATGCATATTTCTATTACTATTTAATTATTTTTTTAGGCTCACTCTGTCTCACTTTATATAGGGCATCTGCCCCATCAGCATGCTGAAAGCCTGTTTGACAGGCCAAGAGATATTCAGTATACAGGATTTAATATTTATTATTAATATTGCTAGGATTGAGAAAAAAATTGAGTGAAAGGAATTACATATGTGGAATATAGTATTTGAAGAACATATGGCTCTTAGGCATTAATAGATTAGCGAGGCAAATAGAAAATATCCTGAAGCTCTTGAAATTTCTATTTGTTATTCAGCATTTATATGAGCAAATCTCTCTTTCTAAACTGTTTGTATTGTCAACACTTTTGAGCAACTTTTTTTTTCTTCATCCAACAACCAATTCTCTCACACCAACTGGGTGTCCCACCATTTTATTAGATTCTGACACTAACTACCCAGAGTTAACACAGACCTCAGAGGTTAAAGGCTCAATTCCATAAGACTGCTTCCATGTCAGATGCCAATCACAAGTCCCAGGTTGCTCCTTATACTTATGACAAGCCAGCTACATATTAGGGGTTCCCATGACTTCCTCATAAGGTTAGATATTTGCTAGAATGGCTCACAGAACTCAAGAAACTTTATTTACTATTATGGTTTAGTATAAAGGATGCAGCCCAGGAACAGTCAAATGAAAGGCACAGGTAACCCTGGCTGCTCTGGCTCAGTTGGTTGGGTGTGTCGTCCTGCGTACCAGGATGTTGATGGTTTGATACCTGCTCAAGGGCACTTGCCCAGGTTTCGGGCTAGATCCCTGGTAGGAGACATGGATGTTTCTCTCACTCTCTCTCCTTCCCTCCAAAAATCAATAAACTATTCTCAGAAAAAGAAAGACAGGCACAGGGAAATATATGTGGGAGAGGCACACAAAGCTCCCACGCCCTCTGTGGTCATATCACTCTCCTAGCACTTTGATTTGCTCATCATTCCAGAAGGTCTCTGAACCCCAACCATCGTTAGGAGTGTTTATGGGAATTTCACTTATTGATGAAGTCGTTGACCATTAGTGATGAACCCAATCTCCAGCTCCTCTCCACAGTCCAGAAGTCAAAGGGTGAAGCTAAAAATTACAACCCTCTCATCATGCCATGGTCTTTCTGGTGACCAGCACCCATCCTGAAATTATCTAGAGGCCCACCAAGAGTGGCCTCATTAGAATAAAAGATGGTCCTACTATCCAGGAAATTCTATGAGCCATAGGAGCTCTGTGTCAGGACCCAGGGTTAAAGATTAAGTATCACCCCTATCATTCAGGAAATTACAAAGGCTTTAGGAGCTATTTGTAAGGAAACGTGGGCAAAGAAAAAAAATATTTTAAATCACACTGTCCCTTTCTAATTTTTATTTGTAGAAGAAATATCCCACCTCTCTCACCTATTAGGTGTGTCAGTTATATTTAACTAAATATCTGGCATGTGTTCTATCAGAGCTTCTTAAATAAGAAATGAAAATTCCAATAAAAAGAATGGAGAAGAGAGCCTCCTCATGTCGTGTAGGTTATGTTATCACTAGTGTCATGTGATTTAAAATAAATACCACAAGTTACAAAGAAGTTTCCTTTGCCAAACAGTAAATAAGGCAAATGGGAAATGGTAATCTATTTTTACAGAACAGTTTTGTTTTTTTTGGTCTATTTTTCTGTCTGGTCTTAAAAATGTTGCTATTTCTTTTTTCTGCCTTTGCCAGTACAGGTGTCACTTGTTTGAAACCAGTCAAACGTGGTTTCAAAGAATATCTGTGCACTCCCAGGTCTATATTTGTAATCTAAGGCTGCCTTGTCAATTCCTGATACATAGACATTTCAGTCATTCATTTCTTGTCACTCAG
The DNA here is from genome assembly GCF_964339955.1 of Pipistrellus hanaki. NCBI lineage: Eukaryota > Metazoa > Chordata > Mammalia > Chiroptera > Vespertilionidae > Pipistrellus > Pipistrellus hanaki. The sequence continues at coordinate 38,148,507 of NC_140507.1, read as the reverse complement.
TTTATTGAGGACTTACTGTGTGCTAGGCACTTAACAGACTGTGATTGACTGAAGGTAACTGAAACTGTGGAAAGCAAAACTCTGATGGGGGGGGGGGACACTCCTGTCTATAAAATTGCCTATTAGATGTTTTCACTTGACTCTCTCACAGGTATTTCAAAACAACACATCTTACCATCTTTCCCCACAAGCTTGCTTATCATCTATTATTTCCACTCTCATTAAGAGGCATATTGCAGTTAATCCAAGACACAACTTGAAAATCACTTTTCATTTGTCTTTTTCCCCTCATGTTCCATATCTGAAGGTAATTGTATCTTATTTGTTCTACCTTCTAAATATTTTCTCTGATCTGTCAACTTTTTTCTAACACTCCTGGTATTTTCCTAGTTCAAGTTGACATCTATCTGTCATCAGGATGAACACAAGAGCCTTCTATTTTACTCCATGTCACTTCTTTCCCTTTCAGTATATTCATACGCACATATTATATTTTTCATCTGTTTAACACCCCCCAGTGACTTCTAGTTGCTGTTACAGCCTAAACCTATAAGAATGGCTTTTAAGGCTTTATCTACTTCTTTACTCTTACCACTCACCACTCAACCTTTTTTATTCTAAGCTCTAGACATACTAAAGTTCTTTCCATTTATTTTTCAGTGCCATGTTCTCTTACTTTCATGATATTACACATGCTATTTTCTTCCCACTTTCCAGATTTCATCTTAGATATCACTTCCTTTAGGAAATCTTTACCCAGCCTCAAGTTAGGATAGGTCATAGGGCAGGCTATATCTATGTCATCATGGCATTTACAATGGTGTGTTGGATTTACCTGTTTGTCTAAGGGCAGTGACTAAGTGAGCATGACACTCTAGTGTACGACACACTACATGGTACTAAACAGACAACTGACGTATGACTGAATGCATAAGTGAATGGATGGAGTGACTTTTAATTGATTAAATGTATAAAACGAGTGAAAGTTTGGGGCAAAAAATATAGTACGTTGGTTTGAGGTTCAAATATGCTGATGTTGACAATTACTGGGGAAGGGAATGAGATATCTAAAACATTTATGTGGCGATACCTAGGTAGCAACTGAATACATAGGACTGGTGTTAGGAGAGGGAAAGGAGCTGGAAACATTGATTGCGATTTGATGTCTGAATATGTGAGAGCCCACGGAGAGGCTGAATCGTGAGAGGAGAAGAAATTTGTGCAGATTCCCGAGGAACACTGGCATTTATGAGATGAGGAGAACAGCAGTACCATACAAATACATTTGAGGGAAAGCCGATAGGTAACAGCGGAAAGTACCCCACTGTGATTTCACTGTCAATTAAGCAAATAGAAGAGAGAGTTTCAGGTGGAGGATTAACAATGCCAGATAAGTGAGTTTTTATTTTTATTTTTATAAAGGGTATTGTTCAATGTTATTAGTCTAATTTGCATCACTACAACTTTCTTCAATATAGGGATATTGCCTTACTTTTCATTTTAATCTCAGAATTTATTTCAGTGTCGGACACAGAGTGAATTCAATCAACATGTGTTAGTTTAAATAAGCATAATGCATTTTCTCTGATTAAGTGGTGAATCAAAATGTATGGCAACATGGGCATAAATAACAGCTTTCTTCTACATCATGCGTGGATTGCAGACATCTGGAACGTGGTTAGGTACTTCTTATTGTACAGTTTAAAAACGGGCCAGCACTAGGAAACATTTTCAGTTTTAGCATCCTTGATTTTTCTGTTTTTTTTTTTTTTTTTTTTTAAACCACTCATTCTCTTTGCTTTGTTTTTATCACAGAGATTGCCAATTATGTCTCTCTTATTCTGAGGAATTAGAAAAAGATATGATAAAAAGTGGGTAATTCATGTTAAAAAGTACTAACTTAAATTGTTAGAAACTCATAGGAACGCTTTCATAAAAAGTAAGACTTAGCGGAGCACAGAGCTAGCTTCTCAGTGGAGTACTAGTAGAAGTGGTGGTAGTGGAGATGGTAGGGATTCCCAGGGAGACGAGGAGGAAGGCCTTTTTTGTGTCTTCTTAATTATGTAGGGGTAGTGATTACCATCCATGCTCACATATGGAGCTTGCCCTAGAAGGCACGTGTGGCGAGGATGTTGGTTTTCATATAAGAACACTTGGTTTGAATCCTTACTTCTCCCTTTCTAGCTGGTGCCTTTGAATACATCACAGCTCTCTGAGCTTTAATTTCCTCATCTGTGAAAGGTTCATAATAACTTCCCTATGTACCCCTTGGGTTATCTGGAGGATCAAATGAGATTCCATATGTGCAGCTAGTTCTCACATGAAAGACTATTATTATTCTTTGCAGGCAATACATGGAAATGTTTGATAATTGTTGCATTGTACCTCCAGACTTATGTTTCTACCACTTGGTTTGCTGTTTGAATACTCCAGAGTTGAAAATAAGTTTATGATATTATAACATACATAACTTAATGTTATATATATATATATATATATATATATATATATATATATATATAAATAATATATTTAGAGGAAGAAATATTGCAGTGTAACATAATCATTTAGAGGTAGAAATACAGATATGCAAATATTTTAAACTCTTCAGATAGCTGATTGGTGTCTATACTTCCCACACAGCTGCAGATGGACCTGAGCAGTTATCTCCAGAGCCCTATCTTGGCTCCAGTCTGCTGGATTATTGCCTATTTGGACAACGTTGCCTTGGATAATTTCCCTTTGTCTAACTGTGGGACTCATAAATCCATGCACAGGGGGACAGATTTCAGAAAATGATATTTGGCCATAGATAGTTGAAATTTCAAGACCCTTTCAAAGGGTGATAATGACAGATTTTTTTACTGGACAATATGTTTTCAAACTTTGAAGATATATTCTGGGATCCAGATCATTTATAGAAAATGCATTGCTTATCCATCAACCTGTTCTAAAATGTTAAGGTCATGGATAAGAATATTCCACAGTCCATAAAATACTTTTGGAGTGTAACTTAACTGGGAGGGAATATTATTTAATATGTAGGAGTTCTACTTCATATTCAACTAAGATATAAAATGAGAAAGAAAAAGACCCCATTTTCTCTGAAATATGTTTTCCTTGTAAAATTGAATGTTTAGAAAGGAATACGCAGCAGAAGACTTGTTTTTTATATCCCTTCTTATCTCGGATTGTTATTTTTAATTTGTTTTAATTTTCATCATGGAAATCTGGCTGAATGGTCATCTCAGCTGTAAAAATCTATGAAGCACAGTTATGGTTACATTTCCCAGAAAATACTATGTGCTAAATGTGGGTCAGGGGCATTTGGGAAGGAGGATACAGCTGTATACTATTCCTAGAAAAAAAGAAACAACGTCAAGAGCCATCAGAGAGACCTGGAGATGCTGTCTGCAGGTTTCCAGATTTCAACAAAATTGTTTTACCCTGAAATATGGTAGGATTAGTCTTAGCCAAAATGCAACTGGGCAATCTGTTACTTCCCATATGGAAAGCAACTGTTCAAGTAAATTATATAATTGTACATTACAACGTTGCTTCTGTCATGCATTATAAATTCTATCCTATCCCAAGCTGAGACCTTTTCATGATTGAGCCAAGTTTAGTGTTGCTCTAACCAGCCTTTATTGTTGTTGTAGTTACATCCAGCAAAAAAGTGAATTCTCTGGTATGTTTTTCTTACCTGGTTTCTTGGAAATAGGAATTTTGTTTGGACCTGTTAGTGCATGTCACTTTTATTTGGAGAATCAATCAAGAAGACTTTCTAGAGTTGCCTGTTGTGAAATGGGGAGCCCAATAGGAAAAAGTAATTAATTGTTCCTTTAGTTTTAATTTCTATTTTCTTCTAAATGAGATTCTTAGTATTAAAATTCATAGAGAGTCTGTGAAACCTAAAAAATATAACATGGACCTTTTAATTTTCTCATAATGGTATTCTTCCATGTGAGAGCTGAGCTCATGGTCTCTCCGGGGTGGTGCTTGTGAGGCAGTGCAGAATGGTCCTTGTTATGTCATGTTGGCAGAGGAAATTACACCAGTGCACGATTGTCAGAATAATGCAGCACCTCCGAGGGAAGGGATTGCTGCCTTATTAAAGATAGGCTGGGGTGAGCTATACCAAAGGTTGAGTGGGATTTATTGACCACCCTCCAACATAATGCCAGAATTCTGTGCATTTCAGTTGTGAGAAAACAAGAGTGTTGATAAAGAAGAACAAAAATGCAAATGGGAAAATAATGATTATGTTTTGCATCCTTTCATGTCACAAAAGGATGAAGTCTAAAGGATAAGAAGACCCCTAAAAATTGATAGACTTTACTGTTAGGCAAATGCTAATTTTAGTGAGGCAGGTGGGTAACACTATTTGTGCTTTATAGTGATAGATAGAATAGCTGAGATAAAACACTTCTTATAATCGGCCTGGCTCTCGACCAGTGATTTTTTTTTCCTCCTTTGACTCAGTTTGTAAGGATGTGTGATGGATGTACAATTATATTCACCCCTTCTCTAAAATTCCAATGTTTGAAAAGTTCTAGGACTCCTCAAATGAAAATACATTTCAAAATATGGGCCATGATATTAAAAATATAAACTTTAAAATTTGTTACCTATTGCATGAGTGATGGCTAAAGTAGTTTTGAATATTTAGTGTTTCAGAATATACAATGACCCTTGTTTGGAATTGTTACTTCATCTGCCTGTAGCAGATCCATGAAGTAAACTCGTTAGTGTAGACCCTTCCTACCTTTAAAAGGGGTTTATGGGAAAGAAAAAAGAGCTTACAGTTCCTTTATTGAACAATGCACTACCTTTCTATGAATGTCGACATTGGGCTATGCACATGGTTTACTGAGTACCTGAAAAACTCTGAAAATTACTACTTATTGCTATTATTCTATATAATAATCCTATATAGTAAAAGGGTAGTATGCAAATCAACTGAACAGTGGAATGACCCATTGCTATGATACACACTGACCACTAGGGGGAAGATGCTCAAAGCAGGAGTTGTCCCCTGGTGGCCATTGTGCTCCCACAGGGGGAGCACTGCTCAGCCACAAGCTGGGCTGATGGCTGGTGAGTGCAGCAGCCCACGCCTCCACAGCAGCCCTAAGAATGTCCACCTGTGGCTTAGACCCACACCTTGCAGGGAGCAGGCCTAAGCCAGCAGTTGGACATCCCCCTGAGGGCTCCCAGACTGCAAAAGGGCACAGGCTGGGCTGAGGGACCCTTCACCTCCTGAGGGCACGAATGTCATGCATCAGGCCTTTCATTAAACAATAATTATCTTCCCATATCTTGTGTCATTTATATTTAAGATGATAGAGTCTTGAATCTGGAATTAAAGGAAAGCGACAGAGTATTAACTTGAAAGCATACACATATGCAGCAATACCTAAGGATAACTTTGTATGGTTTAAAAATGAATGAGTAATAAATTATGAAAACTTCAAAGTAAAGCTATTGTAGAATTTTCAATTAGGCAAGTTTATACTTTTTAAAAAAATATTTCGTGCCACCACTGACCATAATTCATCAATGTATTATAATAAATAAACCTCCAGTGAATACTTTATATGTAAATTATCATTTGATAAACAATGTTATAGGTTGGCAGTTTAATCATAATACTATAGAGGATTATTTGATGAGTTTGGGAATATTAGTCCCTCAGGAAGTAGATAAATATGTGTGTATAAGTCATATAAGCACATTAAAAGAGATTTTGACATCATATTTTAAATTGAGAAGCTAGAGATATTAAGTGCTAATCAATGTGGAAAACACGTATTCTTGAATGCTTCTTACTTATTTCACTAAAACCCAGTTTCCTCAAAACAGGCAGTGTGTCCCTTAGCCAAACTGTATCTTCAGCCTGAACTTGTGGACTTTTCCATTTGTTATTTCTTTTGAACCGTTTCTTCCAATTGTCTGTATGTTATGACACAAACAAAACAAAAAAAATACCATTGATATCTTTGAAAATTGTTGCCTTCATTTCTTTGATCTTCACAATTCATAGAATTATATTTATAGATTAAATTTATTTTGAAGGAGAAGGTAGGCAAATGTGTGTTGTATATCTTTCTAATGGAAACAAGCCAGTAATAAATATGTTGGTAAAATCCACTTTTTTTTTTTTTTTTTTTTTTTTTTTTTTTTAAAAATTAGGAAGACCCAGAAACTTGTGCAGAAAGGAAGTTAAACTTAAAATTTTCTTCTAACCAATCAGCAAAGTAGAAAACGTTCCTCAGGATTTTCTTTTACCTTCCTCCATGTTACATGGCAGTTTGGTACCTCATTTTATATTTGGAAGCGTTTGCTTTCTTCTAGTTTATGATGTGGCAACAGAAGCGTACAAAAATCTACCACTAGTGGCAATGGTGTTCTGGGGTGGACAAAGAGTTTTTTTTTCCAGTGGATAAACGGAGGTAAAATGACTGCCAATAGTGGTGTTACTCAAGGGGGACACATTCTCCTCTAATTGAAGGGAAACTCCTGGAATTGAAAGAAGATGAAAAGAATAAACATGGGGAAAAAAGGCGTTTATTCCTTTCTTTATGAATTAAATTTTAGTCGGAAGAATTTCCCCCCTTAAACAATGCGGAGGAGAAATCACAGGAGATTAGCACAAGCATAAGACAATTAAGACCATAAATTAGGATTTTCAGAAGCTCTGACTGATTACACCGAGCACAGGATTTGTTTGGAAGACCTCGCGGTGACCTCGGCTGTAATGTTTGCCTCTACGGAAGGCTCAGTGAGGCGGGGAAGGGGAAGGAGCCCACATGGTCCCTTTATGTCATAGCCGGCATTAAAACTGATTTCCAACTTGGGGCTCGCACTTCTGTTCCAAACCTGAACTTTTGGCATCAGAGCTTATGTTCTTATGGCCAATTTGGATTTTTAAGCAAAGAAGCTAATTTAAAAAGTCTCTTGGACAACAAATGACTTAAAAAAAATAACATTTTAATGATTTAAATGGAAACAAACCAGAAGAAGCTGGATTAAATTTCACTTAAAGTATACATGTTTAGCGATTAAGAGGGGAAAGTGGCTGAAAAAAAATGCTGTCTGTTATTTTCCTTTCAAAACCCCAAGTAGTTGAACAACTGAATAGCTCAAAAGACTTGAATTGGGATATCTTTGTGGAAAATATTTCTGGCAATGAAAATACTGCTAATAAAAGAGTGCGAGATAACAAACTCCTCTTTAGTAATGACTATTTCACCTGTCTGGTTTTAGTGATAAAACTATGTTATTCAAGATTCTTTAAAAGAAGGTTGACCTGATTCAGCAATTTTAATGAGCAGAGGAAAAAAAAAAAAAGTTTTTTGGGAAAATGGTTGTGAATTAAGGCTTTCTAGATGATATTTGCTGCTATTATGCTTCCCAAAGCTTTTTTTATTTACTGATTGATTTTTGAGGGAGAGAGAAAGAGACCTTGATCAGTTGCCTCCCGTACGTTCCAACCGATTGAGCTCCCTGGCCAAGGCCTAAAGCTTTTAGTACCGAACTGTTTCTGAGTGACTGCGTTTTCTTAGCCACCATGGACTCCCGCATATGAGTGTGAGAGGGTGAGAAGTCTAGGCTTTTCAAAAGTGGGGGCCTGATTTAGGCGGTGAAAGTTTTGTTAAGGAAGGACGTATGGGATGTAGATTAGCGGAAACTTTAAGTTAGTAGACAGGCATCAGTTGTTTGGGCTGGAGGAGCTCCCATAAATAATGTCACTCTTTTAATGTTTTGAATGAACTGAGAAATTAAATAGGGACGATGGGAGATAAAAGTGCCACCTTTAGGTTTCATAAAGCTGATATTGGGGATTGTGGTTTAGCTGTGGGAGCAACGGGCTTCCTCAAGACAGACCCCAGAGCCAGGCAGCCTTGCCCACCCAGACCCAACAGCCAGGACTTTAGGCACCACCAGCAGCGGCAGAACAGCCCCATCCAGCTGTCAGCTCCGGAAGGTTGCACTGGGTGTTGGTTTTCTGTATTCAGCTTGTTTCTAAGAGAAAGGGTAGGGGAAATGGGTTGAAAATGTCTTCATTTTTCTTGACATTTTCAGTCAGTCAGTCTGTGTGCCTCTCTTAAGGAAGGGGAGTCAAGTTTGGGCAAGAGCCCCAAAATGTAACTTTAACGGGACTTCTCTTCACATTGGAAGGGAACATCAAGAACAGCAGCTGAAACTGGTTTGGCTCAGTGGATGGAGCATCGGCCTGCGGACTGAAGGGTCCCAGGTTCGATTCCCGTCAAGGACGTGTACCTTGGTTGCCAGCACATCCCCAGTAGGGGGTGTGCAAGAGGCAGCTGATCCATGATTCTCTCTCATTGATTTTTCTGGCTCTCTATCCCTCTCTCTTCCTCTCTGTAAAAAAAAAAAAAAATAAAAAAAAAAAATATATATATATATATATATATATAGTATATATATATATCGATATATATATATATCAATATATATATCGATATATATATATAAATTATTAAGAACAGCAAAGACGTGTTTTTTGTTTTGTTCTTTTAACTCACTGATTCATAACCAGAAATGTTATCTTCCCCTAAAGAAGTTTCTGTTGTAACAATGCACGCAGAATACTGATAGTGTTCAGTGATGGGAGTCAAGGATGTTAAATATCCTGCAAAGTCCCATATAATAAAGAATTAACGCCCTCTAGAGATACCCCGGACTGTACCTGTTGGGTTCCGCCTCCTCACGGGGTGAGGAAGAGATCAGACACTCTGTCGAGAGCGTTTCTGCCACCTTCCTGTGGCCACTCCCTCAGTACAAGCCCAATGATGCCTTTATCAGCTAGGGCCGTGGTTGGTGGTTGGCAAACAGGCTCGAGAGCCACATGTGGCTCTTTGGCCCCTTGAGTGTGGCTCTCCCACAAAATACCACGACCTGGGCAAGTCTATTTTGAAGAAGTGGCATTAGAAGAAGTTTAAAAAATTTGGCTCTCAAAAGAAATTTCAATCGTTGTACTGTTGATAGTTGGCTCTGTTGACTAATGAGTTTGCCGACCTCTGAGCTAGGGGATCTGTTGGAAGCAGGCAGTACATTCTACTTGGGATGATTTGAGGGAAATTTAATAATTTGAACGCAGCAAGAAGCCACATGTAATGATGTGTACCCCTGGGGCTGGTCGTCAGGAAGAGGAAAGGCGAGGTCAGTTGGAACCCTGAAAGGGAGAGTATGGTGGGGAAGGGCCCTCTGACCAAGGCAGGGAGAGCGCCTGGGAGTGCATGTTCCTCCCTTCCTCTCCTCCCTTCCTCCAGCCTCTGGCTGTTGCTTCTAAATGACTGAAGCAGCCAGAAGGCAGAGGGCACAGGAGCCCATTGATGGAGGCGGAAGTGAAGCTATCTGGCATAGTAACTGCAGGATAAAAGGAAGAAAGGGAAAATTGTGTGTGAATTTTGAAACTAAACTTTTTGTTTTTTTATTTTTGAACTGTAAGAGTTCTTTATGATGCTCGATGTAGTCCTTTATCAAATATTTGATTTGAAAATCTCCCAGTCTGGATTGTCTTTTCACTTTCTGGATAGTTACTTTGGTGTCTTAATTTTTTTTTTTTTTTTTACTCAGGACCTGAGGATATTTTTTCCATTGATTTTTAGAGACAGCGGAAAGAGGGAAGGAGGAGGAGGGGGTGGAGGAGGGAGGGAAGGAAAGAGAAACATCCATGCGAAAGAGACACATTGATTGGTTGCTTCCCTCTCCCTCACATCCTCTCGCCCTCACCAGAGCTGTCTGCCTGCTCTCTGTGAGTCTATCTCTCTTTAATTGGGACCTGCATGACAATAATGATCCAGCCACACAAATATCCATAGCATTGGTGGCAGTGGGAAATCACTAATGAAAAATGATAAGGGGACAAGCTGGCACATTTGAGGAGCAGAAAGAAGGCTGGCATGCTGAAGGGTACCTGTGAGAGGGAGACTAGAAGGAGATTAGGCCAGAGATATAGACAGGTCCAGATGCTATAGAAGCTGGTAAGCATTTATTATAAGGGATTTGGATTTCATTTCACATAGAAACCATTGGAAGAGTTTAAGCAGGGGACTGACACGACCTGTTTTATATTTTTAAGATTATTCTGGCTCTTGTGTTGAAAACATCGTAGGGAGTCAAGAGGGAAAGACCAATGATAGAAGGCCAGCTATGTCTTATAGCAGCAATCCAGGGGAGAGAAGGGAGCGGCGGAGCCAGGTGACAGTGCAAGTGGGGAGAATTGAATGCATTCTGGTGATGGAGTCAGCTTGCCAGTGGCCTAGATGTCAGTGAAGGAAAAGGAATTGAGAGCAATCTGAGGTTTCTTGGACAACTTGGTAGATGGCATGATAGTCGATGATATACATAATTATTTCTTTGTACGGGTGTCTCCACTTTCAGACTAGGGACTTGTGATGACATGGCATATTTCTTACTTATTTTTATATCTCAAGAACATAGTAAATGCTGGGTCAGTGTGGACAAGAAAAATCAGTGTTAATAATGTCATGGGAAAAACAAGAGACCATGGAGAGACATCTAACCTGGCTTAGGGCAACCAAAATGCTTCTAAGAAAGAATTTTGGAACTGACTCAAGAAAGAAAGCAGGGGTTGGAATAGGGCAAATTTGTAATTTAACACAAAGTTCTCTATTATAGTGCCTAAGTTAGCTAGTCTTACAAGCACAAATGAGCTTCTTTTCAATGTTGTCTCCCCAGTGGGTTCTTTGTAAAAACATATTTTTACTAGAGGTCTGGTGCACGAAATTCGTGCATGGGTGTGTGTGTCCCTCAGACCAGCCTGCACTCTCTCCAATCTGGGACCCCTTGAGGGATGTCTGCCTACCCATTTAGGCCCGATCCCAATAGGGTGCAAGGATCTCTTTTATTAGATAGGATTAATTTCAGAAAGAAAGGGAGAGAGAGATAGAAACATCAATAGGATCGGGCCTAAACGGGCAGTCAGACATCCCTCTCACAAACCAGGACTGCTGGTTCCCAACTGCTCGTCTGCCTGCCTTCCTGATTGTCCCTAACTGCTTCTGCCTACCAGCCTGATCACCCCCTAACCACTTCCCTGCTAGCCTGATTGATGTCTAACTGCTCCCCTGCCAGCCTGTTTGCCCCCAACTTCCCTCCTCTGCCAGCCTGGTCACCCCTAACTGCCCCCTCCCCCCGCAGGCTTGGTCACTCCTAACTGTCCTCCCCTTCAGGTCTGGTCTCCTCCAACTGTCCTCCCTTTCAGGCCTGGTTTCCCCTCCCCCTGCCCCACTGAACTGCTCTTCCTTGCAGGCCTGCATCCCTCCCTCCCAACTCTTCTTCCCTGCAGGACTGATCGCCCCCAACTTCTCTCCTCTGTTGGCCTTGTCACTTCTAACTGCCCTCCCCTGCAGGCTTGATCACCCACAACTGCCCTCCCTTGCAGGTCTGGTCTTTCCCAACTGCCCTCCCCTGCTGGCCACCTTGTGGTGGCTATCTTGTGTCCACCTGGGGGCAGCCATCTTGTATGTTGGAGTGTTGGAGTGATGGTCAATCTGCATATTACTGTTTTATTAGATAGGATTAATTTCAGAAAGAAAGGGAGAGAGAGATAGAAACATCAATGATGAGAGAGAATCATTGATCAGCTGTCTCCTGCATGCCCCCTACTGGGGATTGAGCCTGAAACCCCAGGCATGTGCCCTTGACAGGAATCGAACCTGGGACCCTTCACTCTACAGGCCGATGCTCTAGCCACTGAGCCAAACCAGTTAGGGCCCCAGTGGGTTATTTTAATTTGATTATTTCATGGTCTTCAATATGTGTAGTTTATTGTTTATGGTTCAGTAGGAATGAGAGAAGGGAGATTATGTTACCAGAAACTACAAAGTATATCTCAATGGAATTTATTATTTTAATAAAAATTCTTACCATTATTATTTGAATTGAATTGGATATGGTTATTAGCTCTTTTGTGTTATCCTCACCTCCATTATTTTCTTCTTCCTCTCCAGGTTTTTCAATGCTCTTTGAATCTCTTTCTCCTCCTCCTCTTCCTTTTTTTTTTTTTTTTTTAAATCTTTTTCTTCTTCAAGAATAGTTCATTGATATTTAGAGAGAGAGAGGAAGGAGAAGAGAGAAACATGGATGTGAGAATGCATCATTGAATGGCTGCCTCCCACATGCCCCCCCGAGTGGGGATCTAGTCTATGCAACCTGAGCATGTGCCCTAGCCAGAAATCCAACCAGCAACCTTTCAGTACATGGGACGACACCCAACCAACAAAACCACACCAGCTAGTGCTGTATCTTCTTTTAATTTTATATTTCTCTGACTTTCCCCCTAACATATACTTTTTGTGAGACCTATACTTAGCTTTTACACTTTTCAAAAACTTTTCTCTTTTAGCTCATATTCAGGCTATTTTATCGCTTGTTTCCTCGTGATTTTCTCCCCTCAGTTCTCATAAGGCAGGCCAATCTCTTAAAAGCTTTCCTTTTCCTTCAGAATAATTATCTGAGATATTATTAACATTTATTCCAAGCTCTCTTGTGTTGATTTAAATTTATCATCTGTTGAAATATCTTTGCCTAATAAAAATTTTCCCACTCTTTCAACCTAATGGCCCTGGCTCTCCTCCAAGCCTCCAACTCCTGTCCCCACACCTAACCTGATCTAGAGTGACCACCCCAGACCTCGTCCTTCATCATGAGTAAACCTTCACCTCTGAGCTTCCAGACTTTGTGGAAATGATGTCTTGCATACTGCCCATTTCACAAGGCTGCATTGTATTCTCAATGAAACATTCAATTACTCAATTCCTCTCTATCCAGTTTCTTATCTGCTTAGCATCCCAAACTAACCCTGTGGAGAGTCTTGCCCACATTTTTTGAAAACTTATCCCTTAGGTTATCTTGGCAGCAACCCACATCCAATGTGTCCAAAATAGAACTCATTGTTAATTTCCCCAGATGAGAACAACAGCTGTGTTTGTTTTGTTTACTGCTGTGCTCTCCGTGTTTGACTCATACTGTGCACGGAGTGCATTTTTGTTAGATGAATGAACAAATTAATTATATTTTCCTCAATTAAACTGGTTCCCCTTCCTAACTTCTCTGTCATCTTCCTAATATTCTCCTCTATCAACCTGCAGACAGGATGTCCGTGTCTTCTGTGCTTCAGGTCCAATGAGGAGAATGCAGCTAGACTTATACTTCACGAAGCGGAGTGTAATAAGGCAGGCTGGAGCTGAAATAGGTGAAGTTCTAATCCTGAAAGGATATGGGTTATTTTGGGGAATTTCCTGAAGGCTGAGGAAGGGACAGTATTTTGGGAAGAGGTGAAAGGACCTCTGGTGCCATGGCAGAGTGCTTGCGTGCGTGCGTGCGTGCGTGCGTGCGTGCGTGCGTGTGTGTGTGTGTGTGTGTGTGTTTGAACATTAGGAGTCCTGGCCTACAGCTTTCTCTCTCCATGCTTTTGGAGCTGCTGTAGTCAATTACCATAAAGACTGCACAGAAACATATTTTTGATGATGGAATTATGCAATTTTATATTATGGTTTCATTAGAAAATAATTTCCATGTTGTCTTATAGTTTTTATGATGAAAATTCATAATGTTGATTGAGAGGATGTTTTGTAACTTTAAACAATTCCTCTATTAATGTACATTTATGTTATTTCAATCCCTCCTCCCCTCCAGTAAAATAAAACTATGATGAATGCCATAATATATAAGGTTTTTATTCTCCTGGATTATTTTTCAGTACTACTTATATAACCATTTCCCCCTAAAGTTTTGTTTTAAGTCTAAATCATTTTCTCTTTCCCTGAGGATTTTCTGTCTGTGTTATGGTGTTAATGCCCAGAAAGTTTAATATTCCCTTTTCTAGGACTCGTATTTTGAAAAGCTTTTTTTAAAAAATCACCTACTGACTGTGGATTCAATAATTTTAATTTATTAGATATTTATTTGAATTTGCCCATTACTGAGAATTTACTGATGCAGAAAAAGAATCAGATGTTCAAACCAAGTACAACTCACCAACATCAGCTTTATTTTTTGTTTTGGAAAGATATTTATTTAATTGTTTTTTTTCCCCCTCTAGATAACTTATTATTACTTGCCAATTATAAGGTTTAAACAAATAATTTTCATATCTAGTCTTTTAACTAAAGATGAAATTTCCATATATGAGGTAGGTGGCAAATCTCAGTCTTATGTTTGCTATGTGGATTGTAAATATCTTTATTGTTTTAAAATTTTACTATATATGTTTTATTTATTTTTTGAAAGAGCAATATATACATATGATGAAAAATTTCAACACTACAAAAGAATATACGATAAAAAAAATCCTCTTGTAGTTTTCTTTCCTAAAGGCAACCATTTTATTAGGTTCTGTGTGTCCTTCTGAGTTTCTTTCCACATACTCTAATTTTTCTCTGTCGTATTTACTTAACTAAAACTGAAGTGTCTCTAAAAAAGGGGAACATCTTGTTTTAATTCACATACAGGGTATGGCAAAAGGGAGTTTATAGTTGTGAGTATTGGAAACACACAGTTTATTCTTGTATTATTATTTATTAATTATTATATTATTTTCCATACAAACAACTGTAAAGCTGCTTATGCCCCCACTATGTATTATTTTGTTATTTTAATAATATATTTATTTGAATTATTTACATAGGCTCAATATAGTTTTGGTTATTTATATTTGGATTTTTAAAAATCTGCAAATAAAAAATGAATAAGATTGATTTAGAGAGTCATGAACTTTTTTGGAGAACAAAAAGTAGGACAAGAGAAAGGAATTAATAATAAAGCTAGAAAAACAGTAAGATTGGATGGGTGATAGGGGAAGAAGAAGTCAGGAGCAATAGGGAAAGTATAAGTACAGTATCCTAAGAGCCTTCTCTAATCTCTCTATGAATACTTCTCTTCTTTAGCATATGTATGCACTTCTATTATCTATATTGTTGGATAATAAAATATTAAATTTGGTATAATTGATTTCTAAGCTGTGCTCTGGAAATGTTAGTATCTGACAAGATATTAGTGGGTAGGTGATGAACAATTTTGTAGTTAAAAAATGTTTAGCAAAAGGGCTGTGGCATTGATAAAAATCTCTTTTAGTGAAATTCATAAATTACTTTCAAGGTATAAGGTGCTAACTGCATCTATCTGAGCTGCCAAGATAGTTTATAACAGACTCAGAGCAAAAAGGCAATCTATCACAGGGCACTATCATTTTCTTAACTCTATCTGATAGATACCATCTTTGTATTTGGCAGAAGTATTGTTTTTCTTCTTTTTTAGTGTTTGCAGAATGCAATTTTGGCAGTTCCTGGGGGGGAACAGAATTTACTGGGGCAGTTTTTATTCTTAAAATGCAATAACTTGTTATGTCAGAAGCTGCTTTGAAACGCCAAAAGAAAATATTTCCTTTGCCCTTCTTCCTTCATTATTGTCATAAACAATGCAAGTTGTGTACATAAGCTGTACAGTTGTTTACTTTTAATGTTTGATGGAATGGCTTTTAAAAAGTCAGACACACTGCCAAATAGTAAAATGTGTATTTATTTGTTTTCCTTTGAATCCAGGGGATGTGGGAGGACAGCAGTGACCCGGTGTGAAAGAGCCTGGCTTGGGGAAGGGCAGGGAAAGCAGCCGCCCCATCCACATTATCCCCATTGTCGCCATCACCTTTCACTACAATCTTTGCTGGTTGATAAAGAATTCGGCCTCAACTCCTCTTATGAGTTGAGTCCGAAGTAAACACAAAAAGTAAATGAATACGAATTGTACGTTTATATCTTCTTCAATGCTCACAGGCTGTGGTAGATATGCACATAAACATTTTGAAACTGCTGAACAACCCTTTTCCAAAGATTTGCTGTATTATTCCATGGTAGTTATTTGTGCCCGTGGGAGTAAATATTAGCATTGTGTTAGCTTTGTTTAAATTTTTTTCTCCCCAGTGTTTGTTTTGACTTTGGATTGGTTATATTGACCTATGAAATTCATTTAAAAATAGTCATTTTAGTCTATATTTAGGAGTGAAACTTTTATTTATAATCCCTTTATTTTCTTCTCTCAAATGAGGGAGATCTTTTCAAACAATGAGGACATCTCAAGGCTTCGGAACTGTTGATGCTTTTATTTGATCTGATACCGAGCCAGACTTTGTTAGATGTGCTGATTCTGTACTTGTCACCCTGTCCCATTCATGATGTAACTAACGCAAACAATAAAATGAGTATTGGAAGAAATTTCACTGTGTACTAGAATAACTCTTAAAAAGTTTTGTTTTCATATATTTCCATAAAATAAATTTTATATAAATGTTATTTGAAATTTTATATGAGTTATTTTATATAACTCATTATATAAATTTTATATAATGAGTTATATATAAATTTATATAAATTTATATATAACTCATTATATATAAATTTTATAAATTTTAAAATTTATAAAAAAATTTATATAAATTTTATATGAGTTATTTGTTAACTCATTTATGTAAAATATCTACTTGACCTATATATTTTATATATATTACATAATGTATTTTAGTTGTACATAAAAATATAAATAATATGTAAACTCAAAATATACAGTAAATAATACATAACTATATATAAATATATATTTCTAAATGTTTGTTATATATTTACATATTATATAATATAAATAGACATCTATCTACATTTTGGGGATATTTCATATGGTAATATAGCAATTTCTAAAAAAACCCAAAAAACCTAAAAAATTACATTCTTGGCTGATATAGTATATGCAGGTATGCTTGAAGGATTGAGGAGGTATGAGGCTTCATCAATTTGTTTTAGAATTATTTAAATCAGTGTTTGAGAGGATGAATGGCTTAGTGAGGAAATTTTTTCAGTACGATATCATACCCCTTTCCATCGCTGTCCAAGTCTTGTTACGTTAGTATTATCTACAAATCAGGGTGTTGAGAGTGGGTGCGTGGCTGTGGGCTTAATTATGTTAGTGACAGGGGGTATTACAAGGCTAAGGGAGGCCCCTTGGCATAGGAGAGGAAAGGGGAGTAGAAAGAATAAGAAGCCAGTGATTCAGACTGTTTATTAACCTTGCCTTTCTGTGGAAAAGATCCTTCACCCTGTCACTGGGCATGGGACTGGCAGCTGGTGTGTTGTCTTTGACCCTGAAAACCAGGCGAATGAGGCTGTTGAAGGATGGGGTTGGCTGTGCTCCATCTGCCACATGCCCTGAATGAAAGTCACAAAGAGACTCATACAGGCCGCTGAGCAGGACTGCAGCGAGGAGCTAGGAGCTTTTAACTGAAGGTTTGTTCATTGTTTCCAACGTACTAATTATGAAGAAGCTCTGGGAGCCATGGCAATGGAATTGACTATTACCTAAAGATCACGAAGGAGTCTGCTGGAAAAGGTGTTGGGTAGGAGCTTTCTTTTAGAGACATGGTCATTAGCCATGAGCTGAGGTCGAAACCTACTGCTGACAAAGGTTTGCTTGCCCCTGATGGCTTTGTGATGGGGTTGTTGGGGGTTAGCTGCGCCCCTGAGGCACAAGGCAGGGCCTGAAGTTAGGTAAAACAGTTGGGAGGACACAGAGGGCATCTCCAGGTATTTGGAATCCCCTGGTGGTGCCAGAGTAAGAGCTGGGTGAGTGGTGGTGAGACATGTCCAGGCATCGCTCCATCTCCTTTCCATTTGGATCCAGGCCTCTGGACGGAGGATAAACAATTATGTCAGAACTTACTTATGGTAGTGAAACAACCCAATTTAGTTGTCTTCTAAAACTTTGCTTCAGCTGACTTGGACCTCTAGGGTCAAAAGAAAAGGAAATGCTTTGGAACATGAAAGTGACAGAAGGAAACACCCTATTTATCTTTCCCACTTCGTCTTAGGACATATGCTCTTTGAAAGTTAAATGTTTGGATGCTTGACATTTTGCAGGACAACTCTGATCTTCCTCTGACACTTTCACTCTGTTCTGTCAAAAGTCCAATTCTCTAAAGATTTTCTCATCATCATCTTCAAACACCCATTGAGTGTTTCTCTGTGATGGTGCTTTCCTGAAGCTTCTCCCAGGCTGTCTGAGGCATCTGATAGTTCACAGTCCTTTTAGGAAAATTTGGAATGATTTAATATTGAAAGAGTAACCTTTTTATGGGAACTTTATGTTACGTTTGAGGTCTTCCTCCTCTGCTAATTCAAGTTAGCAATAGTAGCTTACCACTATGGTGTGCCTTGTATGAGACTGGGACCTCAAGGAACTTAGAGAATCACACAGATTTCACATATATTAAGCAATTAGAGAACATGACAAGAAAACATAAATTTGAGGACCTATTTTTTTAAAAAAATCTATCTGTATTGATTTCAGAAAGGAAGGGAGAGGAAAAAAAGAGATAGAAACATCAATGATGAGAGAGAATCACTGATTGGCTGCCTCCTGCATGTCTTCCTACTGGGGATCAAGCCCATAACCAAGGTGTGTGCCCTTGACCAGAATTGAACTTGGGACCCTTCAGTCCGCCGACTGATGCTCTATCCAAATGAGCTAGGGCTGAGAACCCATTTTTGAGGTATAAGCTCTTCAGTGCAGGATATATCCTCATAACTAAGTATGAACCCTGGCTCAACTACCCTGGTTAAGTCACGTATTGGATTCTCTTTAATCCTCATTTATCTAATAGAGATACTATTAACTTTTTTTTTAGATTTGTTGAAAGGGTTAAATAACATACAAAATGTGCCTAGCACATCATAGACACTCTGTCAGTTAGATCTATGAGGATGGGGAGGACTCACAGAGAGGTAGGGACATGTGACCTGGAAGATGAAGGGTGGAGAAGGCACAATTAGCAGAGAGGAGTGGTAAGAATATGTGTAAGGTGGTGGGAAGGCAAGGGGAGTCTAAGATAAGCATCTGGGAATGATTTAGATGTAGCCCGGGCCCGACTGGGATGGAGAGTTGTACACAGAAGTGATGAGAGTGTCCAGCATGGCCAGTTAAGAAGTTTGATTAGATCCAACGAGCATTTGTCTATTATACAAGTACAAGCTGTGTTTTGGAAAGATGCAGTATATACAACGAATGCAGCAGCTCTCTGAGGAAGCCATTACTATTATTCTCACTTTCCAGTGGGAAATAATGTTTGGAAGAGGTTTAAAAAAATTTACTTTTGTATTTACTGTGTGAATATAATAACACTAATGGCAATCAAAAAGAAGGAAAAAATTAATTCATGCTCCAGCCATCCAGACAAATCAGACGGTTCTCATTTTCTCATATTCCCAATTGCTTTTAGTTTTTCTTCCAAGGGAGGAAAAATATGTTATAAATATTATTTGAGTTAATTTCTGTCAATGCTTTAAACAGTGCCTGGCACACTATGTGTTAGCTGTTACTTTCTCCTCAATACAGATCAAGAACTTATAGGGACATTCCATGTTAATAGACAGCTTTGGTAAGGGCATGTTGGCAGGTAAATTTTGTGACCTTCCTGTTTCCACTCATGACTTCATATGGTTCCATATGCAAGCTAAACACAAAGAAGTCCCAATCTTTCTGGAATAGAATGAGGTATGTCTGATTTGCAAGTTATCTGGCATTTAACTCTGGTGGCCTGTCAGAGGATCACTCTAATTAACCTACAAGTGGTGGGGGAGAAAGAACAAATAATAAATTTATTGCAAAAATTTATGTTCTAGTCAGTGGATAACTTGTGGCTGAGATTTGTTGTTGGCTTAAAAGCAGGTCTAGTTATTATACTTTTCTTAGAAAAGAGATGAATTTATCTTTTGATTGTTACATTCTTGACAGTTTTATTTTATAGGATGAATACTCTAGATTTTAGTGTGTCCTAAGAGTGAGTCAGGCAGTTCCTGTCAAATGTCCTCATTCTCAAACTTTCCTGGTGGGTTATGGGGGAGTTAACAAATGAACATGTTGTATCAGTTACTCAGCTTGCAATAATTTATTTCTGGACTAATAAAACTGTGAACTCTTCCCTAACTGCTAACCCCGAGTTATTTTTCTAAAGACTTTCTTTTCGTGTTTCTAAAATCTTAGCTGTTGATACTACTTGGATAGACTCATTATTTTTCAAGTGCTGAGGTCTAAGTTGTTGAATAAGCAAGACTAACCTTTGACATGAAAGAAAACTTAGAGGAAAGAGGGATTTCATTTGCTTTTCATTTTCAAGGCCATGTCTCATAATATGAATTTGTCAAGAACTTGAGTCACATTTTTCACACCTCCTTGTCCTTTGAGACATGAATAGTTAGAGAGATCCACACGCACAAAGCCTGCTCTGTGCTAGGGAAAATAATAAAAAAAAAATTAAGAATTTGCAATTGAAAAGAAAACTCATTTGTGCATTTTTAATACAAGTCGGTAAGCTTTGTGGGCTTTCGGGGTCTTCTCAAATCTCCGTGAAGGCATTTGTGGACCAGTCGCAGGGACTGGCGTTGCCATTACGCCCTTTCTGAGGAGCGGGGAGGAAAGAAGGCTCATTTACAGTGCAGTCTGGCAAATGGTTACAGCTCTGCTGAGACAATTGCAGCATTTCCAGTTGTAAGCAATAGTGCAGAGCATCATTTGGTAAATGGATCTGGGTTTTAGATTTACCTAAGTGCATGAAGATATGGAGACATGGAGAAAAAAATCAGTGTGTAGATGTTCAAGGGCTTTAGGTTGCTTTAGTTTTTTTTTCTCTTCTCTTTTTTTATTTCATTCATTCATTTTTAAAAGCAGCATTCTATAAGATTTTATAAATAGGTGATTTTATATGTGCTGTATGGAGAATTTTGAAGTTCTTTTGGAGAAGAGACTCAAACCAGGAAGATGGGTAGAGATAAGAAAACTTTATTTTTTGTTGTGGTTCTGAATTCATGGGGTTGTACTGAAGAGAGATTTTTGAAGCATAACCTGTTTGAACAATTTGGCACTATCATCAGCTTTTATTTCATTAACAACTTGTTGAGGGAAAGATTGAAGTTATTTTGTACAAGTCATTTCTGTCGCTCTCTTTCCCCCTTCCTTTTCTTTCTTTCCCACCATTCCTTCCTCCCTCTTCCTCTTTTGTTCTCTCTCTTCCTCCATTCCTCCTTTCCTGTCTCCCTTCCACATGTTTTCCTTTTTTCTCTAATCACAGTAATATCCACAACTTGGCCAAAGTAGTAAACAGTAATATTTTGTGTGACAGGTGACTTGGAATATGGAGATTTGCTACCCGAGGGCAGTTATTAATGTTTGGCCTCATTCCATTTTGCCATGAGCTACTGTTGGAAAAATTGATTTTGGAGGATTCACTAGCAGAGCAGCAGTCACCTTCGTTAAACTCAGAAAGTCAAGGAAAAGATAGGATTTTTTTTTTCTATTGCTGCAAGTGTCCCTGGATAGTTAAGAAAAATAAATATTATGTTTTGCAATTTATAACCTTTTTAAAAAATTGGTTTTAGAGAGGAAGGGAGAGGAAGAGAGAGCTAGAAACACCAATGATGAGCAAGAATCACTGATCAGCCTCCTCCTGTACACCCCCTAACTGGGGATCAAGTCTTCAACCTAGGTTTGTGCCCGGGCTGGGAATTGAACCATGACCTCTTGGTTCATAGGCTGACCACTGACCCACACTGGCAGGGCAACAATTTATAATCTTTATCTCTCTTCCTGTTTTGTCTGTTTTTGATATTTCAGTACCTTTTAGATTAAACTAATGTCCCTTCAGATTTCTTTGCCCTTCCCATGTTTATTTTTGAGGGGGGTATGAGAGTGATTTCACAGGGGTGGGGGGGAGGGGTGTGTGAGAGAGATTTCACAGGGCCAGGGGGAAGCCGGAAACCTCTGTCTGCACAGTGCCCTCTGGATCTTTGCAGTGGTTTGGAGTTACGAGGCCCATGATGAAGTTATGATGTCATTACAGTAGCCTCCAATTGCTAAACATGGAGCTTGTTTCCTACTCTCGTGCTGGTTACCATAAATTTAAGGGCTTAGCCAGAGAAAACCATGTAGGTCTCTTCAGTTGGTTGCTCTGGCCATTTCCTAGGATAGTCCACAGATTATTGTGAAAAGGCTGTGAAGAAGTTTGTCAGGTTGTGCTGGAAGCAACTCGAGAAAGCTATATTTTCCATCTGCGTTCTATACTTTTGTGGTCCTGGTCTTACTTAGTACCTCAAATACAGAAATTTAGCTTGGTTCAAATTACATCATGGGGAAAATTTTGACATTTAACAACTGTATTTTCATTTTTAGTAATTTCTTTTTTTTTTTTTAATGGCTTTTATCTCTATTTCAGGCAGTCTGAGCTCACTATTTTCAGAGAAGAAAGTTCTAGCAGAACAATTGAAAACAAGCCAGTTGATCCCTGTTTTTGAGTTTAAAACTCCTGGGAGAGACAGCAGTTGAAAGAAAGGATTGGAAGATTGGCAAGGACTCATGATAATGTAAGAAAGTGTTTTTCTTCTCTTAGGCTTGAACAAGGTTCCTTGGGCTGTGCAGAAAGAGTTGGAAAGAAATGACCTCAGACCCTGGTGGTGGTCCCTGGCGAGGGTGCTGTGCCCTTCTCTCTACCTGCCTGGGCACAGTCTTGGCCCCAGGGCCGGGTGAGCCAGGAGGGGAGCGGCACGTGCCCCACTCCCTGCCTCGTTGCCCAGGGAGGCTGCAGTCCGTATCCACGGAGCAGGAG
Organism: Pipistrellus hanaki; assembly: GCF_964339955.1. Lineage (NCBI taxonomy): Eukaryota > Metazoa > Chordata > Mammalia > Chiroptera > Vespertilionidae > Pipistrellus > Pipistrellus hanaki. The sequence goes on along the minus strand of NC_140507.1, from coordinate 38,125,817 downwards.
ACTCGCAGGACACAGCACCGGGTTGCTAGGAGAAGAGTCTTATAGAGAATCTCTTTGTGTTCATATGTGATTTGATGAATTTTCCTGTATAGCCAAGAGTGGTGTGGATGTGGCCCTGAAATCAGAGATTTTGTAGACTGTCCCTTACTTGGGATTTGACTGGTATGAATTATCCTTACTAGGGATTTGACTCAGGACTGGGTTTAGGGGTTTTTAGGAGAAAAACCAGAGATAAAGCACTGTTTTCATAATAGCAGGAATACTATTAATATGCCTTATCATTCTTGATGTTAACCTTTTTAACCTGGCTGAAGTAGTGTTTGTATGGCTTCTCCACTGTCAATGTACTCTTTTTTTATCCTTCCCCCACCATATTTTGCCTCATTTAATATTCAAATCACCAGAGGTTCTACCTGACTGTCCCCATAAACAGTGGTGTGGCATAAACAGAGATAAGCCAATTGGAGAAATCATAAGTTTGTCATGAAGACCAAATAGGTAATATTTCTACTATGCTTTGCAATATGCTAAAATGAATAGTTTTACTGATAGTTCAAGAAATAAGTCTTGCCCTAACTGGTTTGGCTCAGTGGATAGAGCGTCGGCCTGCAGACTCAAGGGTCCCAGATTCGATTCCTGTCAAGGGCATGCACCTTGGTTGCAGGCACATCCCCAGTGGGGGGTGTGCAGGAGGCAGCTGATCGATGTTTCTTTCTCATCAATGTTTCGTACTCTCTTCCCCTCTCCTTTCTTCTCTGTAAAAAATAAAATAAAAATTATAAAAATGTTTTTTAAAAAAGAAATGTCTTCAAGCAATGTGTTGCTATGTGCAGGACAGTGGGAGAGAAACCTTGGACAGGAGTCCTCTGGTCCATCTGAAAACGTTCATCTTTTCAAGTGATGACATGCTCTCTTTCCGTGCAAAGCCAAAGTGATGTGCCCGTCTGGTGGACACCTGTCAGCTGCGATTTCCGACGCAGAAATCTCAGAGCACGAGCAGGAGCAGAAGAGTCAGACTCCTATTTCCTTTGGTCCTCAGGGCAATCCAGGGGCAGCCGTGGTCTACTTGACTCCCACTGTTTTCTCATTCTCTTTAACCGAGACTGGAACTAGGAGAGAGGAAAAATAGGAAGAAAAAAACACATGGGAGAGGTAGGGAGCGGTCCGGAAGATTTAGCCTGGGAGTGGCAGCTCTGGGGTGATTGATTGTGGGCCAGGGAAAGCTTAGCATTTCTTCCATATTTTCCAGGAAGGATGTGATGAGTTGCAACAACAATCTGGTGACTATTGCAGACTTGTTTGAATAAGTCCTTCTTTATGCCTGCTTCCTTTTCAACTCCGGTTGCCTACGTACCTCAGGTTAAATGGCTAATCAGTTTTCTGCTGCCTCCGAGAAGAAGCGTCTCTGAGGGGCTTTACCGTTTTACTAGTTCAAGAGCATCAACCTTTCTCCAGGCCCAGCGTGAACTAGAGGCACAGCAATGACCATAGCTGCTCTGTGTGAAATAACTTCTCTTTTTGGGCTTTAAATCAAAGCTTTTTCCTTTCGGCCACTGGTTTTCTGCTTTGCAATGGAGTTGCTCTCTGATTATTTTCCCACTACCCATCCAGGAATCCCTGCATATATGGGAATTTAAGGCAAAATCAAAATGACGCTTCACTTTATTTTCTTGTATGGTAGAGAACTGTATGTCCTAAACAATGACTCTTTGTGTTCATTAATAAGAAATATTTGGTGAAATCCTGAGGCATCAAATTTGATTTTGCTTTGCTGATTTCATATCCAGAGTTGCTGCTGCAGGGTGCTGTTGTGGAGGGAGGGTTTCAGGTCTGATAGGAAGTGGGACATAATGTTTCAAGGTCAGGAACTTTGGGGCCAGACCAGCTAGGTTCCAATCTGGGCTCTACCACTCAATAGCTGTGTGACCTTGGGCAAGTTACTGAACCTCCCTGTGCCTCAGTTTCTTCATGTGTAAATGGGATTAGTAATAGTCCTAGCTTAGTAGGTCATTGTGAGGATTAAATTATTTGATCTATGTGAAAACACTTAGACCAGTGTCTGGTATAGTAAATCCTTCGTGTTTAGTACATATTAATATCTATCTATAATAATAAAAGCATAACATGCTAATTAGGCCAGACAGCCGAATGACCTGGACATCATTCCGGATGTCTTTCCTGAGGAAGTCCTGGTGCTGGGGGCTGAGGCAGAGGCAGTTAGGAGCCATCAGGCAGGCAGGCAGGCAGAGGGTTAGGGGCAATCAGGCAGGCAATCAGGTTAGGAGCTAGCAGTCCCAGATTGCACCATTTCCTCCTGAAGCCCCTTCAGCCTTACCTGCGGGAATGCTTTCCCAGGGCCAGTCTCTGGATGCTGCATCTTCCTTTGTTTGTTATAATAGTTCTCCCCACACCTTTGTCCTTGGTTCTTTCATTAGCATCTCTTCATTGGAACCATCTGGGGAGAATTCTGTTTTCTGATAGCACCTCGATCCATAAAAATCCAAATCATTTCATATTTGCATTTGACAATTTTGGAATGTGTCAAAGGTGAATCTGTTCTTGTCAATGTGCTAGGAAAATTGCACTTAAAAATTGTGGTAATTGCCCTAATGTTTCGCCAATTATATTCCTTTCCCTCCCTCCCCGCCCATTCCCTCCTTTCCTCTCCCCTCTTTTCCTCTCCCCTTCCATCCCCTTCTGTTTTAATCCTCACTGGAGGATATTGTTTCCATTGAGTTTTATAGGAGCGGGGAAGGGGGCAAAAGGGGAGAGGGAGAGATCGATGTGAGAGAGATACATCAATTTGTTGCCTTTTCTACACCTCCTGTCTGGGGCCAGGGATCAAACGTGCATCCCAGTATGTACCCTTGACTGGGAATTAAACTCTTGGCACTCAAGGTGCGTGGGACGAAGCTCTAACCACTGAGAAACATGGGTCAGGGCTATATTACATTTCCTGATTGCTGTTTGGGTATACATGTGTCCGTGGTCTTCATAGCTTCTAACACAGTGCCAGATATATAGCAGGTGGTGAGAAGTAACCCTGTGGTACTGAAGGACATTTCTGTTTGGAATAGTGAACACGATGGTTTACTCTGGTGACACATTAAAAGCTTTGCAACTATCGAAGCTTTAGTTTCAATCTCTCTACACTTACTTGTTAGGCTTTAAAGGATTTATTGCCTGAAAGAGGTGCCAAAATAATAACTCCGAGGACGAAAATCCCATAGTCTCATAACAGATTGTGACGGTCCAAGCTTCCTTTGCCTCCCGCCAATGGACCCAATGGAGCTGATTGAAAGATTAGCTCATGTTCAACTGAAGTTTTGATGTTCTGGGAGACTGGGCAGTTCACTTCCCCCTCATGGAAATTCTATGCAAGAACCAGATTAAGTATTTTCTCTTTCTGAGGAGTATCTCACATAGCCCTCTGGCTGCATTCTTAAGTAGACTTGGCCCTTTAAGGAGGGAACAGATAATTAATTTTATGTCTATGTTCTTTTGTCTGTAAAGGAAGATGTTTGTAAAATGGGTAACCCAGTAAACTGCTGAAATGGTTTGGTGAGCTGGCTACTTATAAACAAGATTCTAGATATAACTTGTTAGCACCTAGCATACAAAGTACATAAGTGCAACATTACTTATAAATTTTTAATCTTTATCAGGGTAGAAATGGAAGTGTCTCTGGGTGAATTACTTGGGCAAGTAGCTTTTGGAGCTTCATTTTCTGCATCAGGAAAGCAAATGGTAACATTACATATCTTGTAGGTCTATTGTGAGAATTAGAGATGTTGTCTAGAACACTTAGAATGTAGTAAGTGCTCAACGAGTGATAGCAAGGAGTGCTGATAAAAACTAGACAGGAATAGTTGTTTATAGGGAAAGTCACAATAAGTGTGAGATGATCACAGTAGAAAGAGGTGATTTGAGAAAGTGAACCAGAGAGGAGGTGGAGGAAATGCTTCATGCTGTAGTGGCGTAAGTACTGGAGAGGGAGCTGAGAAGCTGGGATTCCACCAGTGACTAGTTGTATTGCTACATTAGTCAGGCTTCTCCATAGAAACAGAACCAATAGGATATATATACATAAATCTAGAAAGATATGTTATGAGGTGTTGGCTCATGTGATTATGGAGGCTGAGCAGTCCCACACTCTGCTGTCTGCAAGTGGAGCCTTGGGGGAGCAGATGGTGTGGTTTGCAGGCCAGAGGGCTGGAGAGCAGAGCAGGTAGATTCCAGTCTAGGTCTGAAAGCCTGAGAGCCAAGGTCAGGGGAAGATCCACGCCTCAGCTCAAACAGCCAGGCAGAGAGCCAGTTCAACTTCCCTCTGCCTGTTTGCTCCTTTGGAGCCCTCAGTGGACTGGATGATGACCACCGTCACTGGAGAGGGCCACCTGCTTTACTCATTCCACCAATTCAAATGCTAATCTCTTCCAGAGACACCTTCTCAGACACATTCAGAAAGGCTGTTTAAGCAGCTGACCATCCCATGCTTGGTCAGTCAGGTTCACACATAAAATCAACCACCACAAGTTACCTTAGATAAGTCACGTAAATTCTTGAGCCTTGGCTTTCCTGTCTATAATAAAAGGATATTGTTCCTTAGAAGCTTGACTCATTCTGCATGGCTGGTATGCAAATAAAGATGAACAAGTATTTGTCTAATATCAAAAGTACGTGCTCGATGCAGGAATTATGAAAAACCAAGAGAAACACCACCTCTTGCTCCCTTTACTTTCATCTGTGCTCTTCAGAGAGAATCACTGTCAGTATTTTGGTGTGTGTTCTACACATTACACTCTGAGCATGACTATACTTTTACAATCAAACGTCTTCTAAGTTGACAATTAGATGTACAAAAATCTGTTAATTTGAGAAAATGGTAGGCATTACAATTTTCCTTCCTTGGTATTAAGCATAATTAAATAGCAATGATGATATATTCTTTGATGGCTAACTTTCCAAAAAGTAAACCTAATGTTGGAATTTCTGAATAGGTTAAAGATTGGCATTTGACATAGGAAAGAATATTTTTTGGAAAGGAGGGTCTTAGGAGAAGGCCACTTACTTAAACCACAAATGGGGACTTTCCTTGATAGGGTTAGGCAAGGTTAGGCAAGCTCCACTAGGTGGTAGCCTTGCCATGTAGCCCAACAAGGCAAGCTGCAAGAAACTGGCTGAAAGTTATGTAACCATTAAAGACAGAGATTTGACATGAATACTAAGCCTGCTGAGGGCTGAGCAAGATGACTATTTAAAAAATATTTTAAAAATTTATTTTCAGAGAAGTAAGAAGGGAGAGGGAGAGAGAAACATCAATGTGAGAGTGAAACATGTGTCCTGACCGGGAATCAAACCAACAACCTTTCGTACACAGACTGATGCCCAACTAACTGAGCCACACCGTCCAGAGCAAGCAATATGACTTTTGACTCGTCCTACTTGAGAGCCAGCTGAAGGCTTGTCTGGAAGACCACCACATTTATCACATGCAAGCTTTCATATATATTTATAAACACACACACACATACACACAAGCGCACACACTAGAACTAGGGAATTATGCCATCTGGTAACCAAACTAAAAGAGCAAATTTCCCTCAAGGAGATAAAAAAAATATAACATATAATATGATAATTACATAGTGCACACAAGATGTGTTTTGAACTTTACGGAAATAAACCTTTCAGGCTCAAGTTCTGGTGCCAAATAATAATAATAGCCAGAAGAGAACTATGTCTTGTGGTTTTCCTATAATCCCTTCCAGTTCCTAACATACACCAAATTTGCTCAGAGAAGTAGGGACAACACATACTTTTCAGGGGAAGTTCAGTAAATTGAACTCTTTGGATCAAAGCACTTGCAAAACAACGTTGAAAAATCACAATATTTAACTTTCCTTTCAGAGTACATACAAACATTACAAAAGAATGAAGATCCCCTCGCTTAAAAATTATTTTAAAAGTTCCATGTTTGAAATAACAGTTGGAGTTTGGCTTTCTCAGACTTTGTGGATTTTCTTTTCAGGAAAGTCTTTTTTTATGGGTTATTCACTGCTCTAGTGTCTTTTTATTCTGTACATATCAACAACATTTTGTTTTTCTTTGTCATCAGATCTTTCTCCACAATGATATTTATTTTCCTCTTTGTACTGGAAATAAGGTAGGTGGAAAAGAATGAATTTTTTTTTTTATGATTTGATTTGGTCATATTTCTCCACAATAAAAAGATAATGGATTTCATTTACCATATAGCTCAAAATGAAATTAAAACATGCAACATAAGTTCACATGACATTGTATGTTGACCCCTAGAAACTGTGTAATAAGTAAGTATTTAGAGTTAGAATGAGAACCTTTAAGTTCCTTCTATTAGCCTTTCCCCCTCTTGGCTTCTGTGGATGGAATATGCCCCTGTGGATGGATGGAATTTGCCCTGATATTTGTGACTCCTTACAAGCGACTCAAATTTGTGAGTCATAGATTGTTGACTTCCCTGGACCTTGGCTGACTGCTCTGACCCTGGGACATTCCCAGGCTGAAGGATGCCTTGGAATTTAGGTGGTGGCCTTACAGAGTCCAGAATTTTAGACCTGCAGTGAGGAAAAAAAAATAGGAATAAAGATCTGTCAAAAATTTGGAGATCACTTTGGAAGCAGCCAAGAGCCTAAATATTGTCCTTTAGGATTAAGGCCAAAGCAGGTGCAAATTGTAGCCATGTCTTTGTGAAGTCAGCTCTGGATGACAGGAGTGGTATGTGCTCAAAGTGAGCTTCAGTGGCCCCAGCTCTCAGTGTGTACCTATGTGTAAATGGAGACTTATTCAAGAAGCTAGGATTGTGGCAATAATTTCTCTCTTTTTTAAAAAAAATATATTTTATTGATTTTTTACAGAGAGGAAGGGAGAGAGATAGAGAGCTAGAAACATCGATGAGAGAGAAACATCGACCAGCTGCCTCTTGCACATCCCTTACTGGGGATGTGCCCACAACCAACGTACATGCCCTTGACCGGAATCGAACCTGGGACCCCTCAGTCCGCAGACCGATGCTCTACCGCTGAGCCAAACCTGTTTGGGCAACAATAATTTCTCTTGAGTCTTCATCCTATATAACAAATCAACCAAAGGACTTGTAGGCAGGCATGTAAGCCTAACCAGTGGACAAAGACAACAGAAGGGTGAGGGCATGAGTAGGGGGAGTTGGATAAGTAACGGGGGGCGGGGGGTGAGGACAAATATGTAATACCTCAATCAATAAAGAAATTAAGATGAAAATTAAAAAATAAAACCCTAATAAGCAAATCAACTGAACAGTCCAACAACTGGTTGCTGTGATGCACACTGACCACCAGGGACAGTCTCTCAACATAGGAGGTGCCCCCTGGTGGTCAGCGCACTCCCACAGGGGGAGCACTGCTAGCCAGAAGCTGGGTTCACGGCTGGCAAGTGCAGTAGCAGTGGTGGGAGCCTCTCCTGCCTCTGAGGCAGCGCTAAGGAGCAGCTGGTGGACATCCCCCAAGGGGGCCCCAAATGCCAGAAGGCTCAGGCTGGGCTGAGCGGCAGTCCCCGCCCACCAGGCCATGAATGTCGTGCCCTGGGCCTCTAGTTTAAAAATGATCTTAAATGCTATTAACTTCTGAGGCGAGAAAAGGAAGGAAGGAAGTAGAAGGTTAATTTCTGGTATAGACACATACAAAGGTGGTTCTGTGAGAAAATGTGAGATTCACTTTTAGATCCAGATGTGATCTGAATTATGTTCTTGGCCATTTTCCTTCTTGTATTGCAAAACTTTTCGATTATAGTCTGTACCTTGCTTTTATAGAAATTAAAAAAAAATTCCCTACATTGATTAACTTAAGCAGAGGCTTTTAAAAACTACCTGAGATATATAATAGAATCATATGTGCTTTTTTCTTTCTTCTTCTTCTTCTTCTTTTTTTTTTTTTTTGCTTGTTTCTTTTTGAGCTAAACCAAATATAAATAAATAAGCACAGGTATAAAATATTTCTGGTCATATTTAACTTATTTGATTGTTCAGGTAAGGACAACATTTCAAGATGGCAACTATCATTTTACTCTGCCATAAATTAAGAAGATGATTACAATCCTTTGTCTATGGATTTTTGCATTTTTAAGAGAATGAGAGCACTGTACTATATATTTGAAATCATGGTGGTCTCTTTTTCTTTAAATTCTGAGAAGGATGCCCTAGCTGACAATGGATAAGATTTCTTCTGGGAGTAGAGAGAGGCTTCCACATAGGATTACCTTGCAGTAAAGTCAAATGTGAAGCACACGAATGAAATGGTTAAGCAGTGCTTGCACGCTGTGATATCGGAGGAAATAACTACTATTAAGTGAAAGCCGAACAGCAGTGTAGAGAGGAAAAAAATTTCTTCATTTTCATCAGCTAATAATCAAAACAGTTTGACACTAGCCAGAGAGAGAGCCCCAAAAATATGGAAACAATTATTGAGTTAAATGAAATATCACAAAATTATATGTTATTTTGCATTTTTGGTTTTTAGGTAAAAGCATTTCATGAAGTTTCTGTTATGTATTGACCAAATAAAAGAAAAAAGGTTAAAAGTGGGTTTAGGGAAACATAAACCATATAGGTTCCACAATGCTAGTAAAATATGTTGATGAAAAAAATAAGTGGGTTTAAAAGGTAAAAGGAGGAAATGTGATACCTTAAGATACTAGTGGAAAAATGTATGGATTACTCTGACTTCCACATGCACAATTCTACTTTAAATCCCACTGCCGACTGCCTTTATTATTAGGTTAGAATAATCCATCCTACGATGGAGCAAAAATGGCTTTCTGACAAGAAAAAGATGCCTTACAAGTCTGGCTGGGGGTTTGATCAAATGCGTACAGTTACTTGTCTTCAACAAAAATGTAAAGGTGATTGCCATTAAATTTCAAGCTCTGTTTTTACTTTTATGAGACTATTACACACCCTAACTGCATTAACACTACAATAACAAAATCACGTTTCCTTCTATTTTGAGAAACCTGAAGTGGTGATGAAAGACATTTCCTACCAATGATGTCAGTGGTTACTTAATTGCCATTAGGAGGTAATGAAACTCTTTCTTGTCACTTACCCATGATGAAGTGTTCTTGATCAGATCGTGTTGAACAAAATGGCTGCCATTATACTCGGTGTTCTTTCTGAAAACGAGGCTTTCATTACCCTAATAATGTTAGCAGAGCAGGCTGAATTATGTTTGGCATTAGCTCGTTGAGTTATTGCCTCTAAATAGTGTTTTTTTAAAAAATGGGATTACCTTAGTTTTCCATATTAAAGGAAACATATTTTTTAATATTAAGAAAAAGCCCACTTTTTATTATTTGAGATAATAATAAATTGCCTACCCTAGATCTCAAACTTTTCTGTTTTGTTAATTTCAACTACTAGTATCATTCCCCCCCCGCCCCCCCTCTGAAAACCAGACCCTGGACTTAGGTCATATCCATGGGACATAATGCAAATTAGATATTTTTAGGTGGTTCTTGCCTTTTGGCTTGAGATATATAAATAAAGGGATATATTGGGTTTTGTCTTTTCTCACATTAATCTTGATGTTTCCCATTACCTGGTTAGCTGCTCTCTTCACTAAATATACACATATATTCTGGGGATGTTTGGGAGACAAAGAGAATAAATTAAGACTATAAAACAAGAAGAAATATTACTCCATCAATTCAGAAGTTGAAAACCGAATTAATTTCCCTATACATCAGGTCCTAAAAAGAGATGCTGATTCTTAAAGTTGAAGATATTGTAGTCAGTTGAAAAAAAGTCACAAATACATCAAAGTTGAGTCTACTTTCTTTACCCTTAAATCTAATGTTGATAAGTGACTTAACCTTAGTTAACTGAACTCTGAGAAATTTGATTCAAGCAGAGCAAGCAAATCGAACTCAAAGACTAACCTGGGTCAGATACACAAGGTTTAGGTTTATGTGGGCTGCAAAAAAACAAAAGCTTCAATTTTCATAGAAACGTAGGTTTATTTTGATAGAGACATGCTCAATACAAAGGACTGAAATAAATGAGTAATTGTTAACAAAAAAATAATAGGACACTTTAATAAAAATTAATATTTTTTCTTGAATATTAACTTACCAGACACCAAATAACTGCACAAATTAATAAGCATAACATAAATAAACCTATTTTTCTTGTTCTCTGAAAGCAAAATATTCCCTGTTGCACACACTAAACAAGTCAGTACAAGACTAATGATGTGGCAATCGGCTGCTAAAATATTCGCTGCTAGTGCTAGTGGAGAGAAATGGTGCATCTGCGCGTAAAGTGCGTTAAGGGAAATGAATGCAACACGATTATAGTAATCAGTCATTAGCAAACGTTGTAGTTCGTTATTAATAATTATGTGTAACAGGATATTGTAAAAATTAAGTTACGAAATTTTTATTAAAATGTTTCTTACATACCATTATATTGGCTGGGCCACAAAAATATTTGTTGTGGGCCACATGGGGTTCATGGGCCCAGAGTTTGACATGCTTGTAATAGAGGTTTGAGGCCCACTTGCATGTTGGAGCTTACCCTATCTCGCTGTTCATTGAAACCTTGAGATTGCTGTGTAAAGAAACTCTGAATATCCAGTTGAAGGATGAGATACCGCGTGGAGCAGATGTAAGCTGTTCTAGGTTTGTTCTTTCCAGACCAGCAAGCCACCTGACTTCTGACATGGGAGTGAGCCATCATAGATTATTCAGTGCTAGGCAAGCTGATGTAGGCCAGAAGATTTGCACATCCACCCCACAGAATGATAAAGAAATAAAAATGCTTGTTACGTCAAACATTTGGGGTAATTCTATATGTAAACAAAAGCGAATCAATTCAAATATAAAAAAATAAAACTTTTGCTTTTAGATGAAAAATATTATTCTACCTTATTTTTTTTTGCTTTTAAATTTATTTTTGAAGAAGATGTTTCAATGGAGAATTTAGTTTTAAGTTTTATGAGCTCACTAAGGGTTGGGAAGATCACTTTATAAAGACTTCAACTTGAGTCATTCTAGTTGAAAAGTATACATTTCTCTTGAATTCCTTGGTGCTTTAGTTAGCTTTGTAAGAACTGGTTGCAATAATCTGTCAAGATATCATCACATTTTATATTAGTCTTCTCATTTCAATTTAGCCATTATGTTTTTATACCATTTTTTAAATGTACACTTGAGAACTTTCAGGAACCAAACACATTAGCTACTGATAATTTAATGTGACACATAGTAGATGTAAGTAACATTAGCACTAACATATTTTTCACATTTCCGTTGGAATTTGTAGCAAACACTTAAAACTATCCAAGAAAGACTTAAGCTGTATTTACTGTCAATAGGAATTATATATCAGGTGTGTGTGTAGAGTACATCTTCTTTCTATTGACTGGGGAATATCAGGATGACAAAAATTCATTTATATTAAAATATGCTCCCTGTTTTTTAAAATAATTAATTAATTGACATAAATTGTTGACTGAATGTGAGACGCTTGGGAAATTCAAGAAATTGTGGTGCTTAGAAATTGTAAGTAGTCATCTTATCCTAGGGCTTTTTAAAAAACCCATCGGTTGCAAATTTTCCTGAAATTTTGGTCAAGTATAATGAACTAGGTTCTTTTTGCATATGTTGATTTGAGGCTCAGATTATTTAGGGATGACCAGAAACACTCCCCCCCCCCCCCCCCCAAGATGTTCAGAGTTGCAATCTGTTCTTTTGGACACAAGTTTTACCAGATGATCCATATCATTGTAACCAGCTTGCTCTGTAATGTTCCTTGTTAGAGGACAAGTTTTAATATTGTCATCCAAAAATTAAGGAGAATTACCCATCCAAATCAGTAACAACTTTGCATTTTTAAAGACTAAATATAATTCTTGCTGCAAGTCATTATTTTGGGGAAAAGTATAGAATGCAAAGAGAATTCTTCTCTCAGAAATGAGAAATAAGAAACATAAACTTTTATATGTGCAGGTTTTACTGATAGTAATTTCAGATTAAATTCTTTAGTTATATATCAATGTACCTGAGGGGACCAAACAGCCTCAAGTATGAGATGGTCTCAGTATGGAGGAAGTGAGTAGGTCCACTTAGATCTGGTTTCATGCTAATGACTTTATCATTCTATTGTAACTCATTCTTGTCAGTTTTGTATGAAGCAAGGCGATATTTTCTCTATAGTAGGTTTAGACTAATTCTGTTGCATTTTTATTAAAAAGAAAGAATGTTTTCCTTTGTTTTTGGTGGAGGAAAGGATGATCTGTGGTCATTCTTTGGATAAGAATGAATTATTGGCCAATGAGTACATCATACAATTCTTCTAGAATTGATGTAACAAATCCCAGAGAACCATGTTTTTTATTTTTTATTTTTACAATGGAATTTAGAGCTAGGTAATTTGGACCCAATCTGCTGATTTGTTGGGTAGCCTTTGAAAATCACTTACCCTCAGTTACAACATTCTTTGAAATCTTTAGATAAAAGTCCCTGTGTTTAAAACAGAATATTAGACTGGATTCTTATTTTATATGATACTCAGGGGAAATTTTGAGAGTGTTACATAAAATGAGAATTTGGTACAACAGTATTATTATTATTATGAATTTGGGAACTAAGTGAGCATGTTCAATATATATGCAAGGCTCTTTAATATTGCAAAGCTCCAAATGCATAGAAAAACATTCATTTATTTTGCAGACTTTTTTTGACTGCTGGAGAAACTATATGCCATAGAGAGAAATGAATAAAGCTCCTTAGCAGTCTGACAATGGAAATAGTAGCTTATGTGGTGATTTTTCAGCTTGTATTTTCAAGGAATGACTTGGAGGTAGTAAGTTGCATGAAACTATCATTTAAAGTGTCTCCTTTTATCTTCCCCAGACCTCCCTCCCCTCCCCGCTGTAATTTGACAGTCTGCTTGTTGCTTTACTGTCTCTATATCTATCTTTTGGTTCATCAGTTTATAATGTTCTTTATTATCCATAAATGAGTGGGGTCATGTGGTGTTTCTCTTTCATTGACTGGCTTATTTCACTCAGCATGATGGTCTCCAGTTCCATCCAGGTTGCTGCAAATGATGAGAATTCCTTCTTTTTTATGGCATATAAGTACAACCAATGGACACAAAACTCTGGGGAGGGAGGGCATGTATGGGCGGGGGGGCGGGGCAATGGTATATGTACACAGATAATAATTTAAAAAATTAAAAAAAATAAAGTGTCTCCTTTTATGGATACCCTGCTTTGGCTATGTCTGATTCCGGAGGAAGTGCACCAGATGACACCTGTCTTCCCCTTGTCAGACGCATGAGGCCTGGGGATACCCGAGGCAGAGGCAGAGGTGCCCGAGGCCTTCAGGGCGCTCTTTGGGAAGAGGAACACTTTTGAGAGCTGTGACATGTCTTTGGCTGTAAATTATTTCTTAGATTTTGGTTGTAAATTGTCTCTTAGATTCTCAAACCAAGGTGTGATGATAGACAGGATGACATTAGGTTGATATTAGATCAGACATTCATATAGGGCTGTGACCAGAAATGTGTAAATGATAATTCCGAGGCAGAGGCCTGACATTTAACTGCTCATAGAGTTAGCCTGGTAGCTCTGGAAGCATGGACATCCTTTCATTTCAATCACACAACTGTGAAAACATTTCTAAGTTGAGTGCATCCCTCAAATCTTTACTGTGCACCTGTTCTGTGGCAGACACTCGTCCTGGGATCGAGTTGGAAAATTCGTTTAGCGGCATATCGAGACGTTTTTCGGGACATACTTGGCGTATAAGACGACCCCCCAATTTTCGGTTGACCTTTTTTGGTTTCAAAAGTCGTCTTATACGCCAGAAAATACGGTACATCCATAAACTTCTTCAGCTCTTTCACACCCCTAAGGTATGTGTTCCCTCTTTTCCGAACTCTCTGAACTATCTACACCTCATCCACCTTTTACCCTCTACTCATTTGAACTTGCTCAGGTACACTTTGAAATCCCTCTATCTTGGGCAGTCTGACCCTCTCAGGTATTTCCCCTCAGTCTCTAGCAGTCTAACAGTATGAGCCAGGAAGCCAAACTCTAATACAGTGGTGCCTCGCATAAAGAACGCCTCGCACAGCGAACGCTGCACACAACGAACTTCATTTCATGATTCATACAACGAACTTCGTTTCACACAACGAAGTCGCCCGAGCTTCCACGACCGCTTTGCCCGAGCTTTCACAACTGCTTCGCCCGAGCTTCCACGATCGCTGCCGATGTATTGCATCCTTCCGTGCAGGCACTGCAGGCAGTCGTTAGTCACTGCGCTTAACTTAAGCACGTATCGCGGCAATCGTTCTTCATTACGAATTAAATCACGCACGTATCACGGCAGTCGTCCTTTTAAGTTAAACTCAATATTTTTTTTATATCATGGCTTCTAAAAAAAGCAGGAAGGTGATTTCTGTTGAAATGAAACAGGAAATAATTAGAAGGAGTGAATGTGGGGTAAAACAGTGTGACCTCGTCAAAGAGTTTGGCCTCAGCAAGACCACCATTTTCACCATTTTGACAAATACGGATGCAATCAAATCAGCCAAAGTAGCCAAAGGAGTATCAAAACTATTTCATGAAAAACATAGGTCTTCAATCCACGAGGAAATGGAAAGGCTATTAGCGATTTGGATTAAGGACAGGCAGGTGAAAGGTGACGTAACAACCCAAGATATTATCTGTCACAAAGCCAAGAGAATTTATGACGATCTAAAGAAAAACATCCCTGGAAGTAGCAGCAATCAAGATAATGAAGAAGAATTCAAAGCCAGCAGGGGGTGGTTTTTTAGATTTAAGAAAAGGTGTGGAATCCACAGCGTTACTATGCATGGTGAGGCTGGCAGTGCTGACAAGAAAGAAGCAGAAAAGTTCTCTATTAACTTTCAAAAATGTATTAAGGATGAAGGATACTGCCCACAACAAGTGTTCAATGCCGATGAAACGGGTCTTTTCTGGAAAAGAATGCCGAGCAGAACCTTCATTACAAAAGAGGAGAAGAAATTGCCAGGACACAAAGCCATGAAGGACAGACTTACCCTTATGTTTTCGTCTAATGCCAGCGGAGACCTCAAGATCAAACCTCTATTGGTTTATCACTCTGAAAATCCAAGAATTTTCAAGAAAAATAACGTTATTAAGTCCAAACTGCCCGTCCATTGGAAGTCCAATCAAAAAGCCTGGGTGACCCAAGTTATCTTCAACGAATGGATTCTGGAAACCTTTGCTCCTGCCGTGAAGAAATTCTTGCTGGAAAAAGAACTGCCGCTCAAAGCCCTTCTGATACTTGACAATGCCCCTTCTCACCCAAAAGACCTAGAGGAAATATTGCAGGAAAATTATCCTTTTATCAAGGTGCAGTATTTGCCACCAAACACCACATCCATTCTTCAGCCAATGGATCAGCAAGTTATTGCGAACTTTAAAAAACTCTACACTAGAGCCCTCTTTAATAAGGTGTTTGAAGAATGCGAGTTTGGTGGAGACAATATGACTGTCCGAAAGTTTTGGAAGGAGAAATTTGATGTCCTTATGGCAATACGACTTATACAGAAGGCCTGGGAAGAAGTGTCACAAAGGACCCTCATTTCTGCTTGGAAGATGCTTGTGCCTTCGTGGACCCAGGAAGAAGCAGTAGTTGATGACACAGAAGTGGTGAAGGACATCATCACAGTGGCCCAAAGGTTGGAATTAGAGGTAGAGGAAGAGGATGTAGAGGAGCTTATTGAGGAACACGAAGAAGAGCTGACAACTGAAGAGCTCCAAGCACTTCTGGTCCAGCAACAGGACAATGCTCAAAGGGAAGCGTCATCTGATAACGAGGAGCAACAATCAAACAATCAACCAATCCCAACTGCTGACATCAAGAACATCCTGGTCAAATGGAAAGCAGTTCAGGAGTTTACCAATGCCCACTATCCGGATTCAGCTGAAGCAAACAGGATCAACGATCTTTGCTCCGATACTCTTGTCCGTTATTTCCGGCAGATGTTGGAGAAAAGAGAAAAACAAACGACTTTGGACAGGTTTTTCATGAAACCATCGGCCAAAAAGCAGAAAATGGATGAAGATGTGCAAGATTCGGTAGACTCTACTTAGTCTGTCTTAAAGTTAAAAAAATGTGTGTTTTTTTTTTAAAAATTGTTTTTAGATGTATCTAAATAAAAATAATAACAAAAAATTTATCTTTTTTTATGTCATCTTAGCATATTTTATGCTACAGAACGAATTATTTTTTTTAACATGTATTGTTATGGGAAAACACATTTCACATAACGAACTTTTCGCATAACAAACTTGCTCCTGGAACGTGGGGGTATCTCAGAATTATCCTGTGTTGTTCACTCTCAGGTAGCTCTGGGGCCCTTTCAGATGCCTCCGAATTACTTAGACAAGTCTTTGATTTACCTAGTAGATATTGCTCAAATAATATTTTCCATTTAGCTAGTGCTCCAATTTCCTCTTCTTCATGTCCTAGCTTATTGAAAAGATTGCCTACATTTTATCATGTCCCATTTACTACTGCATAGTGGTAAATGGGACATGATAAAATGTAGGCAATACAGTGGTGCCTCACACAAGTTCGTTGTGTGAGGCACCACTGTATTAGGTACATAGCGCCCCTAGCGTGTGCAGGTTCCTTTCTCTGCTGGTGAAAGAGAGGGGACTACTGGGGGTATCTCAGAATTATCCTGTGTTGTTCACTCTCAGGTAGCTCTGGGGCCCTTTCAGATGCCTCCGAATTACTTAGACAAGTCTTTGATTTACCTAGTAGATATTGCTCAAATAATATTTTATGACTGAGTCACTAGTCTTTCCTTTGCCTATAGCACTCTTCCTTCAAGTATGATCTCTATTTCCAATAGCTGGCTTATTTTCAAAATTTACTTAGGTTTTTGGTACATGATATATTCCATCTTCTCCACCCCTACATCTTAGTTTCTTTTTTCTTTTTTTTATTTTAAATATATTTTATTTACTTTTTACAGAGAGGAAGGGAGAGAGAGGGATAGACAGTTAGAAACATTGATGAGAGAGAAACATCGATCAGCTGCCTCTTGCACACCCCCAACTGGGGATGTGCCCACAGCCAAGATACATGCCCTTGACCGGAATTGAACCTGGGACCTCTCAGTCTGCAGGCAAATGCTCTATCCACTGAGCCAAACCGGTTTTGGCACATCTTAGTTTCTTAGTGCCAGGGGAAAATATCTTGAAATGATAGGGTTTGGAGTCACACAGATTCCCTATTTTTCTCCTGAGTTACATTCCAAACTGCCTGATCTGCACTCAGAAAATTTGAGGCATGATCCCACTTATCACGAGTTCCCTGAAGGTCATATTCCACCACCACTCCAATCCCATCAGTAGCTTTCTTAGAGGTTTACACTTAGATTCACCACTCCTGTATACTGTAATCACACAGTCACCTGCATCTGCCCTGGTGCTTTTCTCCTGTTTGGAGCAAAAGGGAATGCAGCATAGACTATTTGTTTTGCACCACGTGGACAAAACTTGGAACATGGCCCTACAACTTTCTAGCTAAGGAACCATGGGTGAATTATTCATAGTCTGAAAACTGTCCTCATGTGCGAATTGAGGATAATACCAATTTGATGTGGATGATTAAATTAGAAAATATATTTATATCCCTACTGAATGCTTGCAATCCAATGTACAGTCAATAAATAGCTTTGTTCCTCACTCCTTGACGCTTTCCAACTGAGACTCTTTTCTCTTCTTGGGTCTTGTCCCATTAATCCTAGTGCTTAAGACCTTACACCTCAACTATAGCTTCTTTCATCTTAGAAAGTTCTCTCTCTACCCTGGTTTTCCATTTAGCTAGTGCTCCAATTTCCTCTTCTTCATGTCCTAGCTTATTGAAAAGATTGCCTACATTTTATCATGTCCCATTTACTACTGCATGAATTCATGATTGTTTGCCTTTCACCTTCCTCTGACTATTGAAGTTGCTCACACTGTAGTTTCTGGTACCTGCTGAATTGCCAAATATAATGGATACTCTTTAGTCTTTACTGTCCTTGATTTATTTATAGAATATTATAAAATTTATTATTCTTTACAATTCTTTCTTGTTTTAGATTATTCTTTACCTCTCTGAATGTTGCTATATCTCCTTATAAACTTTATCTTCCTATTTACCATTTTAATATTAGCATGCCAATCTCTTGTCTTCTTCTTTCTCTCTCTCCTCTATCCTTCTCCCTCCATCCTGTCTCCCCTCTCTTTATTTTACTTGTCATTGGATTTTTTTCCTGACCAACAAATTCAGAATATCAAGTATATGTGGACTGTCCATCAAAACAGATGAAAAGAGCCCAACCAGTGTGGCTCAGTGGTTGAGCGTTGACCTATGAGCCAGGAGGTAATGGTTCCATTCTCAGACAGGGTACATGCCCAGGTTGTGGGCTTGATCCCCTGTGCGGGGTGTGCAGGAGTCAGCCAATCAATGACTCTCTCTCATCATTGATATTTCTATCTCTCTCCCCTCTCCCTTCCTCTCTGAAATCAATAAAATATGTTAAAAATAGAACAAACTATGATTACATAAAACTGTATGGATGAATCTCAAAAATACTGTTTTGAACAAAAGAAGACAGATATTACCAAATATTAAATACTGTATGAATTCATTTATATGAGGTTCATAATTGGTAGAATTAACGTATGGTGTTAGAAATCAGAACAATGGTTGACTCTGGGGCCTGGGGATTGACCGGAATGGTTCCTTGGTAACTTTCTGAGATAGATGGACATGCTTTATATTTTGGGGTGTTGGTCTACATGTTTTTCAAAATATATTGAATGATGTACTTGAGAGCTGGGCATTTCATTGTATGGTCATTGAAAAAGGTCAATGAGATAGGTAGAGATGGTCAAAAGCAAATGCCATCCCCTCGCCTCCACACCCTCCCCCTCCCCCCACAGGAATTTCTAAGTGTTCTGTGTGAGGGAGGGCAGCTCTGCTTCACCTGAGGCCGTTTCTGACGAGGACAGAGACTTTGTGGTTTAGAAGGTCACCGTCAGGGTGTGTCCCAGAACCGAAGATGCATGAAGGGAAGATACTTCCATGTGGTAGCCCTAAGAACTGACACAATGTCAGATATTTAATTTCATAAAGGGAAAATACTTTCTAGCTTCTTATGCAGCGAACTGTGTACTTGAAGTACTTAGTTTTATATTTTCAAAATACTAGGGGTAGTAGAGGGTTGGAAAGGGAAATATACCAGCCTGCCAGATTCTATAAACACAATTATTTGAGAAAATCCTAGTAAAAATGCACTAATGTATGAGCGCATTTACTGACATAATTATAATGCCAATAAGCTCTGATCTAAACCAGGCAAAGTAAACACATCCTTACCCAAATGGGAAAAATTTATTTGCATCTTTCAGTAATCAAGGCACGTTTCCTGAAAGTCAAGATACCTTAAATTGTATGCATCGGTTAAGTATCTTCAGTTCAAGTCTGATGTCATGAGACAAAGCATGCTCTTTGGCTCTGAGGGAGTCTCTCCCCATGAGGGTGTGGACTCAGGTCTCTAAGTGGCCTTTTGGCCATACTCTCAGTATTGACTGTTTTTCTTTTATTTTTTTTCTGGAAAGAGGAGCCTTTGAAATACTATTTTTTTTTTCACACTCAAAAGTGACAAGTAGTTACATATGTGTATTTATATATTTTTAAAATTGTACATTATGATTCTGAAAAATTCACTTATTTATGTTTCCTGACAAAAGAGGATTCATTTTTCTTTAAATTTCATAGAGTGATTTAATTCATTTATATTTTATGAAGCCACTCTTGATTATTTCATGGGTTAGCAGAGGTAGGGACCAGCTTATTTCTGTCAAGATGCCATATAGTTCCAGGAAAACAAGAATGAGAAACCATTTTCTGGTTCAAACCTTTCCATCCTTTACTCTAGTTGTCTTACTGAGAGATGTGTATCCAGGTTGAGCTGTCTTCCTTGCTGTGATGTTTTTGTCTCCTCATGATGTGACCTCTCTGTGCTCTGTTTAAGGCAACATTGTCCTTTCAATTGCTATGGGAATGCTTTCAAAGTCGGAGATCTGGCAATTGGCTACACCCATTTACCAACAGGCAAGGTGTTTCTTCTTAATCGTAAACCCACACGGCCATCTCTAAAATGAGGAAGGTACTGTAAAGACAGGGGCCTCAGAAGGACACTTTAAACTTTTAGTTTACTCCATGATGAATATTTGTAACATATAAGGTTTTCTCATAATGATTAATTTCAAATAAATCAATTATACTTTGAGAACTTTTACTTGTTATAATTGAGTTTTATACGGTCATTTTTATACCACACAGCAGAGTTAACGGTGACTTATAAATACCTGCTGCATGTCTCTCTATCCCTAATGTGCCATGGCCTTAGACATGTGTACAGGAAAAGTCAGTGGGTCATGTACAGTTGTTTGAAAGGGCTTCTTTTGTGCATTTTTTCTTGGCCTTGCTCTCTCTTTCTCCTCCCCCTCCCCCATTTTAAGTGCAGATGTGATATATGAATGTGACCTAAAAAATAGATTGATTACACAGCAGCCTCAGTATTTTATTGCTTCCCCTCTTCCTTTCTTGTCTGTGTCCCTCCCTTCCCTTGCCTCGCTTTTTTTTTTTTTCCTCCTCCATCCTTCTGGAAGAAATTTAGTGAGTAAATATGAAGAATTGGTATGATCATCACCACCATTAGGCTTAATGAGTTTTTGGCTTTGTCCTTCCTCGCGGCTGTTTTACACTTCTGCAGAGCTGGTGCTGTGCGTGCAGATGGGCACTTGGCGAGCAGGAGTACATCCAACGTGCTTTGTGTCGCATACCTGTGTATTTGCATCGCGCACAGAGATGTGGTTCCCAGCTCCCCGTCACAGGAAATGTCCTGCAACATATTAATCATAAACATCCTAAAAATTGGAACTGATCTCCTTAATATCCTATTTACTACTGCAATGGAAATATTTCCTAATAAACGTATTCAAGTCTGCCAAGCCAATGTACGGATCTCCAGTGTAACGTATTACTTTCCAAGTACTCTACAGTTTTACGATACCAATGTCATGTCGCCAAACTTGGCCACCAAGCTTGCTCCAAATGTTGAACTCCTAGCAAAAATGCTTTTATAATAACTCCCATTCCCTTGCCCAGACGAACTCTGAAATCGATGAACGTGTCCAAATTTATTATTAACTTTTTTTTGGTTGCTTCTCATTGAGTGTTCGAATAAAGAATTATCCATGTGAAGGCTCCTCATCTTTTTCGTCTGTTTTGTTTTGACTCATTGTCTTCTGCTTATTTTGTTCTTTGCAAATTATTTTGAGGCCAGGGGAAAGGCAAGCTAAGGATTCACATTCACAGTCCTTTTTTTCTGACCATTGTTTGTATTTTCTTAGCACAGTGAGTCAGTGTTTATGGGGATGGCATGTTTTTGCTTTCCTGAGTGGATGTTTTGGTCATGCACGTGTGAGACATTGATTTGCGGTGCTGATGCCTATTATTCCTTCTTTGTTCTTAATGCTCTGTATCCTAATTTAAATACAATTTTCTCCAGCTTATTATGAACACAGTTGTAAGTGAAAGCAGCCCCAAACTCACAAAATCCCCAGAAGCAAAATGGTGGTGTTTATAGGAAGCAGATATATGAATTTCTAAGTGTTCTGGGGACTGAGGTGGAGGAAAGTTAAAGAATGGAGGGAAGGCGAAAGAGAGAAACTGTTTTTGTTAAAATTAAAGTTTTATGATTTCGCTTCACTAGTGCAGTTTATTGTAAACATGTACGGAGGCATATAAGGAAATGTGCCAGTTTCCTACTCAAAGAAATAGAGGATAGAGGTGCTGCTCCCCTGCAGCACTGAAGTTTCTGACCACGAGCACCACTCCCTCTAACCCCAGAGAGGCTGCATGCTTGGGAAAGACCACAAGCAACTGTTCTGGTCCGAAATCACTTTGGGGCATTGCAGTGTCTCCATGCTTATTTGTTACACTTATTTGGAATTATTCACTGGAAAAGTTCAAGGACAAGAAGTTTGATGAGAAAAAGGGTGACACATAGGGTTGGCTGGTGCAGATGGGTTGTCTGTAGCTGGGGATTGGCTGAGGCATTGACAGCTGTTGGGAGTCCTCAAAAAGGAGGGACTTAGAGAGGAAACAATGACAAACTGCCTCACTCAAGATTTTGCCAGAGGCCAATTTTTCATGAGTTTATATTCTTTTATATATGTAGCAAAGAGTTGAGTTGGCCCATTAGTCCATGTGAGACAGTGTGGAACTGAGCTTTTCTGGCATCCATGAAGAAATGCATTGCAAACTTTCAGTTTTAAAATGATCATTTATGAATTGATATAAACCTTCCTTGAAATTAACTATATTTTTGGTCCTTACCTATTCTGGTGATTTTACTAATTACTGAGATAAATTTTCTCTTATTGATCCCCACATTACTTGTTTCTGTGCCAAAGAAACACCTCTTGGCTTCAGTGTTCAACATGATGGGTCTGCCTTCACCCTCGCTAGACTTGCTTGTAATATTAACGGTTTGATAGAGTGTTATGCTTATGGACATATGGCAACAAAGAAAACATGGACCACCTCAGTCTAAGAGGCTACCTCACAATGAGGGAGACAACATCTAGGAATAGGATGCGAGCAAGGCATTGGATACTGATAACAAGGGCATGATACAGGGGAATCCCTGGAATGAATTCAGGAAGGGAGAAATCTTGGTGGATTAGGCAGAAGAGGAAGGAGTCCTGGGAAAGTCAGCCCTGGGTATGCCTCAAATGTGCTCCTGACAGTGTCAGAAATAAAGGCTTTCATCTTGGCACAGTGCAATAATTCTCTCTCGATGCAGTTGAGGTGTACCCTTTCCTTTTGCTCAGATAACTTCCTTCATCCTGGTAACACATTTAACTCAAATCTCTTTTAAGATTTTATCTCTCCTGGATGGAATTCAGTTTTCAGGTCTTTATCAGCCACTTCATCTCTTCAATCGTTTGTTATATTTAGGAAGACTCTCTCTGTTGCTTTTTCTTGAAGTATGGTGTCAACGAAGGTGCATAGTATTATATGGGTTTTTGTACAGAAGAACATAAGATGTTCTGTTTTATTTCAAATGCTCCTCTTTGATTATATCTTGAACTTTGATATACTTTTTTTTTTTAATATAAAGAAATACTGAGTTTTTTGTCAGGTTCTTTCCTGGGACTGCAAATTCTATCTCAGAATGTACTATCTATTAAATATAGATTAGATTTGGCTTCTTATTTTTCTAAGTTTCAGAGTAGTGCAGTGTCATCTGAAATATTAGAGCTTCCTTTGTGCACATTCTTTTGAGATTATTTGTAACTAAGATCAAACACTAGACGCCCCGAACAGCCTTCTCCTGCAGGCCCGATCGCCTCCAACTGCCCTTGCCTGCTGACCTGTCACCCCAAATTGCCCTTCCCTGCTGGCTTGATTTCGCCTCCAACTACCTTCCCCTGCCAGCCTGATTGCCTACAACTGCCCTCCAATGCCAGCCATCTTCTGGTGGCCATTTTATGATGACCATCTTGTGATGATGTGAGGGCATCTCGCGAGGGTGCGAGGGCCTCCTAGGCTTTTATTGTATAGATAATTCATTTACCGCACCTTTCACCCATTTAAAATATAGCATTCTAGTCTTCTCAGCTTACCTTGGATCCTTTCTCACTAGTATATTCACAGAGTTGTACAACAGTGTAAACACTCAATTTTAGATTGTATCAGCATCCAAAAATGAAATCCTGCACCTATTAGCTATCACTTCCCATTTCTCCTTGATTCACAGACTTAGGCAATCACTAATTTACTTTTTATCTCTATAGATTTGCCCATTTTGGACATTTTATATAAATAGAATCATGCAATATGTGTTCTTTTGTGATTGGCTTTTTTCTTTAGAATAATGTTTTCAAGGTTTACCTGTGTAATAGAATATATCAATACTTCATTCCTTTTTATTGCTGAATAATATTCTATTATATAGATATACCACATTTCTTTTATCCATACATTAATGAACATTTGGTTGTTTTCATTTTTGGTTATTATGAACTAGAGGCCTGGTGCATGAAATTTGTGGATGGGGGATGGCGAATGTCCCTCAGCCCAGTCTGCACCCTCTCCAATCTGAGACCCCTCTCACAATCCAGGATTTCTGGCTCCCAACCACTCGCCTGCCTGCCTGCCTAATTGCCCCTAATTGCTTCTGCCTGCCAGCCTGATCACCCCAACCACTCCCCTGCCAGCCTGATCAATGCCTAACTGCTCCACTGCCAGCCTGATTGCCCCTAACTCCCCTCCCCTGCAGGCCTGGCCACCCCCAACTGCCCTCCCCTGCTGGTCATTTTGTGGCAACCATCTTGTGCCCACAGGGGGTGGCCATCCTGTGTGTTGTAGTGATGGTCAATTTGCATATTACCTCTTTATTATAGTATAGATAATGTTGTAAACATTTGTGTACATGTTTTTGTGTGGACATATGTTTCAGACTCTCTTGGTAATATAACTAGAAATGGAATTGCTGAGTCATATGGTAGCCATAGGGTTAACTTTTGAGGAACTGCCTGATGGTTTTACAAAGTGGCTGTACATTTTACATTCCCACTAGCAATGTAAGAAGGTTTCACTTTCTCCATATTCTCATTCACACTTGTTTATTATCTGCCTTCTATTACAGCCATCTGAGTGTCTGTGAAATGGTATCTCATTGTGGCTTTGATTTGCATTCCACTGATGACTAATGATGGTGAGCATCTTTTCATGGGTTTGTTGCCTATTTCTATATATTTTTTAGAGAATTATCTATTCAGAAACTTGCCCATTTATCAGTTGGGTTATTTATCTTTTAATTATTGAGTTGTAAGAGTTCTCTATATATCTTAAGTACAAGTCTCTTATCAGATGTATGATTTCAAAATATTTTTTCCTGTTTGTGAGCAGCCTTTTTAATTTCTTGATAGTATCTTTTGAAGCACAAAAGCTTTTCAATTTTTATGAAGGCCAACTTATATATATTTTTTTCTTTTTTTTTTTTTCATGTCATACCAAGAAGGCTTTAACCAATACAAGGTTACCAATATTTAATCCTATATTTTTTTCTAAGAGTCTTTTAGTTTTAGTTCTGAAATTTAGGTTTATGATACATTTTGAGTTAATTTTTGTATATGTGAGGAAGGAGTTTAACTTCATTTTATTTTGTTTTCATCTATCTATTAAGTTGTTAGCACCATTTATTGAAAAGGCCATTTTTTACCCATTATAATGCCATGGCATCCATGTTGAAAATTCCAGTCCATTATTCTTTTAAAAAAAATATATATTTTATTGATTTTTTACAGAGAGGAGGAGAGAGGGATAGAGAGCTAGAAACATCGATGAGAGAGAATCATTGATCAGCTGCCTCTTGCATATCCCCTACTGGGGATGTGCCTGCAACTAAGGTACATGCCCTTGACTGGAATCGAACCTGGGACCTTTCAGTCCGCAGGCTGATGCTCTATCCACTGAGCCAAACCAGTTTCGGCCCAGTCCATTATTCTTAAGCCAAGCTTCTGTGCCTCTAGTCTCTTGCTCAAGGATGAGGGTGTTCCTCCTCACTCACCCCGTACCCCTCACCCCAAGGAGGCTTCTCATTCCTCCTCTAAATACTAGATTCCTCATCAATCTACACTGGAAGGCCTCCAGATAATCAGATTTCGATATTATCTTCTAGCAGACACTTCCAGATTCATCCTGGTTACAAATGCTGTATTCCTTACCCCCTAGCACACTGATCATTTTTTCTCTTGGTTCTCTAGTCTTTCCTTCTCAGTTTACCTTGGCTCCTTTCTCACTGTGCACACTTCCTGATTTCTGTGCTGGCTCCCAAATCTGTAATTTCAGTCCAGACATTTATTCTGAGTTCCAGACCCATATTTCCTGTATGCCCAGGGTTGAAATCAAAGCCAACACTAATAAACCCGAACTCATTGTTATCTCTTCTCCCCCAAAGCTGCTTCATCTCTTTAATACCCTATTTTGATTAATGTCACCACTATTCATGTAGTCCTCACCTTGGAAATCCTGGAGTTATTATAGTCAATTTCTGTTTCATCTGCTAGTCATCAAGTTCTGTTGATTCTACCTTGGGACTCTACTATCTGCTCCCCACTGTCCATCTTCTGCCTTCCTTATATCTTGATCATTTTCATTGGCCTACTTAACCTTTTTGCTCCTAGCTTTACATTTTCCAGCCAGTTCTTCATGATGGTACAGAATTATTTTTCTTAACATAAATCTTATTAATTTGTTCTTCCCACAAACATTAAACTTTCATGGGTTCTTATTGCCTTTCCAGCCAATTTCCTGCCACTTCCCTCCCTAATCTATAGCCTCTAGCCATTTTAAACTATTGCAATTTGCTGAATAAATTCTTCTATTTTGTGCCTCTATTTTTTGTATATGCTATCCGTGCTATTTAAACTACTTTGAGTCCTTAAAGATGAGGTATCATGTTTTTCCTAACTTTTTCAGGTAGTTAATTACTCTCTCTTTTTGTACATTTCCCTGAGTGCTTACTGATATTATAGCAATTACTTCATCGAACAATTGTTTGATCATTCCTATGAGATAGAATATAAATCAGTTTTGAATCAATATCTATTGCTTTAAATATATGATAAATAATTTAATTATTAATGACTAATGAATTCTATGTCAGATTTTCCTGTGATTTGGTTTGAGAGACTATTTTTTTTTAACCTCACACATTTTATAGAAATTTGCTGAAAGCACAAATTCAAAGGAATTATAATTTATTAGACAGATTTCTAGCAAAGAAAAAGTGTTCTAGTGGGATTTTTTCTCTCTCCCTTAATAATGTGAGGTTTGGACTTTAAAAAAAAATTTACAATACAATCTGCAGAATTTAAAATAAGACAGAAGCTGACCAAAAAAAAATTTTTTTTAAGTATATATAAAAATTTATTCAAGTTTTCAAAGGCCCACCCTGAGCTGAAATTCTACCTCAGACATTTTATATAAGTAGTTTCATGACTTTTCCCTTCGCGCTGTTTAAAGTGTCAAATAAAAGTGGCTCTTTAGGTTTGTTCCCTGATTTAGCATTGGTCATGATTTCTGAATGAGTCCTCTAAGGTCTGACATGTCTGAAGCTGAATGTCCCTGGAAATCTTGAGCTGTCTTCCTCACATTTGGCATTGAAATGGAAGTAGATTATAAAGATAGGGCGTAGTACTGACAGGAATAACTGTAAAAACTCTTCATGGCAATCCATGGTGAAAAGTAATTGAATTTACACTAAATCTACCCAGAATTTATTCTCAGATGCTAACGGCCACACTTTGATTAACTATAGTTTATCTTTTTCTAGTGTTCTAGTTCAGAGCATTTTATGCCTATGGAGAAATGATATAATTTTATTGATGGTTTCATGGAATTTTTGGCAAATATCAGGCTCATATTTAGTAATCAAATTTTCTTGAGGAAGGAGACCAATATTTAGTATCCTGAGTGCTTGAGGGTAGTTTTATTGGATTAACTTTCTCTTACACGTGGCATAAAATTTGGTTATTAGCTCTTAGAAGAAATTATGCTAAGCGAAATAAGACAGTCAGAGAAAGATAAATATCACATGATATCACTCATTTGTGGAATATAATGAACAACATAAACTGATGAACAAAAACAGATCCAGAGACAGAGAAACATCGATAAAACCATCAAACCTCAGAGGGAAGGTAGGGGAGGGTGGGGGTAAGGGAGAGAGATCAACCAGAGGACTGTATGTGTGCATATAAGCCTAACCAATGGACACAGACACCAGGGGGTGTCAGGGCATGAGTGGGGGGGGTGGGGTGGGAGGACAATAGTGGGATAAGAACACATATGTAATACCTTAATCAATAAAGATAGTAAAAAAATAAATAGACTAGCCATTTTTAGGCTTCATCAACACAAACCAACAAAAAAGAAAATAATACACACTTAATTTTTAATTTTGACATGTATTAATAATAAATTTTACTATGTGTCTGACCTGTGCCAGGCATTGTGGTAGGAGTAGGGAGTAGTACATGAACTTAATAATTCACACACCAGAGAGTAAGAAAAGGGCATTAAGCAAATGAATTCCAGCATAAAGTGGTGAATGCTACAAAACTGCTTTTAAGAAGAGCTTCCAGGTTGTTGGATAGGACCTCAAGTTAAAGAATACTCTACAGAGAAGGTGTCTTTGAGCTGATTTAAAAGGATGAATTGGAATTTGTTAGGTCACAAAAGAGGAAGGTTATTTCATGCAGAGCGAACAGCATGCTCATAAGCTTGGATTTCGTATGAAATAGATTGTTGAGGCTGCAAAATGTTAAATTACTGCAGTGACTCCTTGTTTGTTGGAGCAAATCTAAATACCTCAACAAGGCATTCAAGAATATTCTATTTAACATCCTCAGCAAATGTCTATCCATTATTAATTCTGCTCGCTTCCTACTGTAGTCCGTGAGTTTCAATGGCATGGTTTCCTTAATGTATTCCACATGTGTTTGGAGACTTTCTTGACAAATCTAACACTATTCTGAGTCTTCCCTTACTTTGGATACCCCCTCATAGTTCTATAATTTCTTGACATGTGTATTTTACAATATGAGCTTCTGTGGGCAAAGACTATGTACCTTCTATTCCTATCATTTATACTGCTCAGCAAAGGGCCATTAACCACAGGAAATGTATAAATCCTTGAGGACTGCTATTGTAGCTCTAAACACATTTTTATAGATTTAAGCTCTACATTAATTTAAAAAATTACATTTATTGTTGAAAGTATTACAGATGTCCCCCTTATTCCCCCCCCCCCCCCCATTGACCTCCTCTACCTTCCTCCCCCACCCCCCTCAGGCCTTCACTACACTGTTATCTGTATCCATGGGTTATGCACATATGCATACAAATTCTTTGGTTAACCTCTTCCTGCCCCTCCCCCCTCTACATTACTTTTATTTGGTTTAATTTCCAAGGGCATTTGTGCTTTGTATATACACATGTAGGGAAGAGTTGTGGTGCCTACCTTTGAGACTTGTCCCTGCTGCTCATTTATTGTATGATGTATAACTAAATGTCATGGAATGGACTGATATACAGAATTCCTCCTGGTTCAGAATATTTTTGTGGAATAGGGTAAGGAGAACTGTGGATGATTTTCATAAAGGTATATATTTATATTCTGTACCCATACCCCCATTTAGGATGATCCCTATGTTCAACTTTTGTGATTGTTTTTTCCAATATCTGTAATGATCTTAAAGAGTGCTATGAAATTCTCAAATCAATGTTGCAGTTAGATCTTTCAAGAAATATTCCCCACAGTGCACTCCATATATATAAAACCCAGGGGGGAAAAAGATCCAATAGACAAAGTTATAAGAAGAGTTGGGGAGTCAGCATTCTAGGTTCTGGAGAGCAAAATAAGATACATGTGGCAGGTGCCAGTTTTGGTTTTGATTCTGGCCATCCACTGTTGCATAACAACCTTCCCCCCTCCAACTTAGGTCCTTAGAAAAGAACAACTATTATTTATTTAGCTTTCGGATTTGCAGGCATCAGTGGAGAAGGCTCATGTTTTTGCTCCACAGTGTTAACTGAGATGACTTGATGGGGGGGCTGGAGGATCACTTCCAAGATGAGTCACTTACGTAGCTTTGTCCCAAGTTGGCGGGGAGCTCAGCTGGGGCCAAAGGCCAGGCACCTTAATTCCTTCCCAAGTGGGCCTCTCTGTCGGGTACTTGAACTTCCTCACAGAATGGTGGCTGAGTTCCAAAAGAGAGTGTCCCAAGAGTCGGGAAGTGGAAGCTGCCAATTTTTTTAAAGTCCTGGTATGGAAACTGGCACCACATTAGTTCTGGTGTCTTCTACTGGCCCATCAGTCACAAGTCCAGGTTTGAGGGGAGGGAACATGGATTTCATTTCTGGATGGGAGGCCAGCAAAGTTATTCAAAAGAATGAAAACTGACATAGGATTCTTCATTGAAAACAGTCTGACTGCTTTTGTTCTGATCTTTATTTTTATTGTAAATAAATAAAAAAAATACAGAAAAACTTAAGGGCTCATTTGATAAGAGATTTGGGAAAACTCTAGATCTACTTTAGTAAACTTTATCCCGTGTCTAGTCATCTGTCTAGTCACATCTACCTTAATGCAGCCTTGAATTAGTTAACCACAATTTGTGTTTTATGAGCAAACTATTTCCATTTGAGATTTAGCATATTATTTTTTATGCTTCCATTCAAAGCTTTTTGTTAATTTCAGGTTAGGCTTGGTAGTGAATGTGTGTGAACACACATGTGCACGCTGATCTTTATGGATCACTTTCATTCTTGCATTTTCAATTTCTATGACTTTTTACTATCTTTAAGTCAAGTCCTCTTTTCTACCAGGCTTATAATAGGTACTCTGAGGGAACAGTGGGGATCGCATTGTAGGGAATATGGTGAAACCTCTGAGAGTATAGCATTTCTATTTTAGAACTCAGAGAAAGTACTTTAAACCTCATATAGTTCAGGTATTCATCAACCAATTTCTCAAATTCCCTCTATAACATTTCTGCCAAGTAATTACCCAGCCTACACCAGAGTAGCTCCATCAATATGTCTTCTAGTCTCATGTGGTAGCCAGTTTCATCTTCTAACATTCTTCATTTTAAAATATTTTTCTGTAATTGAGCTAAATTTGTATCCCTGAAACTTCTTAAGATACCAAAAATTCTAATCCCTCTTACTCATGAAAAGCTTTCAGAGTTGAGACTATTTCTCATGGATCTTTCTTAATCTGCTGATTTTTCTTTCTCTAAACAATCTTATCTTCACCTGTTCCTCTTAACATCGTTTCAAATGACTTTCCACCTAACCACTTATCTCTGAATATATTCTGGGTTGTTGATGTTCTTAAATATTGTTTAGTATTAAGAAGTACATAACACTATTGTTAAATACGAAATAGTATTTTAGAACTGAACACATATTCCAGAAGCAGTAGGATGAGAACTTCCATGATGCCTTTAGCTGTTTCTTTCCTATGTAGCACAAGCTGCAAGGTACCTGCTTGGAGTTCCAATTGTCTTAGCAACATGTATGCCTCTTCTTCACTTCTGTCTTCAAAACTGTGTCTGGGTTGTGGATTTTAAATCTGGAAGAGTAAAATAAATTTATGTCTTTACTTCAAATGTGATAGACATCTAATTCCTTTTTCTTCTAGTCTGTCCAGAATTTGTCAATTTTAAAGGTAGTGAAGCATTTAGTAGGCTAAATGACACTCCAATTCTGTCATTCTTTTCTTTGTCAGGTTCTTTTAAATAATTATTTTAAGGTACATAGGCAACATAACAAGCATACTTTAAAAAACTTAAAGATAACTTAGTAAAGGACCTTAATAAACATACATTTTATATATTTTCAAGTGACCTGGTAACATATAAAAATAGTGAATAAAGATAAAGGAAAGGAATAGTATCTGAATGTTGTTTTCAATGTTTAATTATGTAAATACTTATTGAATGACTGTTTGGTCTCATACTGGAATATTGAATATTGAACCTGTTTTGATGTAAGACGGGTTATATAACATTCATGCATTTAAGCTGCCTTCAACTCCCCAGGTCAATTAATTTCTAATTATTTAAGCTAATGAGTTAAATTCCCTACGTCAGCTGTGGATCTGACCCTTTATGGAGACAACATGAAGGAACATTCTTCTTGCATATTTGTAATGAGTATATTTCAGCTTGCTTCTTTGTGAAGTTTGACAGTCCATGCATGTGATATGTGTGTAATGCTAATGTTTCTTTTTAATATATTTTTAGTAAACTTAGGGGACATAAAGTCTCTTTCTTAATGGTTAGTTGATTTTGAGGGCTATTTTTAGTTACAAAAATATTAAAATTGGTAGGAAGAGGCGAGGAAACAGAATGGTTAGTTTAGGACTGACATATTATTGTGGCTGCTTGCAGTTTGCCAATCCATGTCTCCTTTGCTACAGTAACGTGCTCGACAGAGTTCGCATTGACTCTACGCATAGATTGCATCGCCAGGGTCTTTTGCGGTGTGGATAGAAAAATATTATGACACTGTAACAAGTTAAGCTGTTGTTATAAAACAAACTTTTACTGCGCCTTAACTGCCCATGGAATGCAGAGACTTAAATTTATTACTTCATCAGCCACTGATCTGGAAGCCCCTTATTAGAAAACTTGCATAAAGCATGTGCCTACCACCTTTTGTAAATACTATAAATGTAGAGCTAAAATCTTCCATCATGGAAATGATGATAGAAAAATCTGTTCGTGTTAATATGAAAGCTTTAGCCAATAAACCGTTCCTGGTTCTCTGAGATGAGACTATCTTGCATTTGCCAACCCAAAGTATAAAGTAAGTAAATCTGCCACAGGTTTGTCCCGGACAGCTCTCCCCCCTGCTTCAAAATGGCGACTTATATTGTAAATTGCACATGGAGAATTAATCATGCTTAACACAGAAGGCTTCAATCCAAGGAGCCCAGTTTTAGAAAGGAAATCAAAAGGCAAACTACAACGTTTGGGGGTAACGTCCAGACATTCCTCTGTTTCTTTTCATACATGACCACCTTTTGCATGAAGCATACTTTAATCATAATAGATATTAGCTAGCACTGTTCTGTGAATTTTGAAGCAGAAGAAATTCAATTTTTGTTTAAGGTCGGTCCAAAGACAGAGAGAACCTAAGAGTTGAATTCTCTAACCTTCCATGCAAATGTCCTTTTTGCCTCTTCTTCCGTATTTCCAGAGGCGGGGGATTTTCTACCTGTGCAGCTAATTTCCTTTTTTGGGAAATTGTAGTAGAAAGGCATTTCTCGCATGGAGCTAAATATGGCATATTTAATGCTCAGTTTTGTCCTTTCTACATATTTGAAGATTGCCTTCATGTATTCTTAAATTTTCTCTTGCTTAAAATAAACAAATTTCCTCCAGTCCTTTTCCTATGACAGTTTTGATTTCTGTTTTATCTCTCTGGCCACTGTTCCTCTTAAAGTGTTTTACTAATATTATTGTTGGACTTTTGGGATAGTCCCATGAAGAGTTAGAGATTTTCCTAAAAAACCTAATTCTCATTCCAATTAAAATGAAAAAAAAATTCTAATTAGTATTATGTAGCTCCGTGTCTATCTTGCCAAGGTTGGAGGCTGGAAATAGATTAACACCAAGGAGAATTGAGGCTGTGTGTAAGAGAGAATTTAAACTGGAAGTGACACAAGGTCTGTGCTTGTAGTTTCTCTAAAATCTGAAGTAGAGGCTGCCCGTTGCCAAGACAGTGTAGGCCATTGCCCACCTAGAGTGATTTTCAGGGTACTGATAATGACTATTCTTCATTCAATTGTTCCTCTTTTATAAGTTTAAATTCTTTAGTTGTAATAGAAAGAGTCTCTGGCAAATAGCAAAAAATGGCATTTGTTGGCCAGCTGTAGATTTAGAATTGGACATTAAGAGTGCAGGAAGCAGAGAAGCCATGGAGTAGACAAGGAGGAAAGCACATCCATTCTAGGGTGCTTCTCTCAGCATTGGCATGGAAACCACAGGCGGTCAGCCTTGCAGGCACTCTGCTGAAAACGTCAACTCTAGGGGAGCCAAAGTGATTGTGTTGGTCCCACCACACCTTTGTTCAAAGGTAAGGGTGGCATTTCATGGCAAAATCTGAGCATTGCACAGGGAAAAGCAACCTGTGACCACTAGAGGCCCTGAATTTACTTCCGGATACCGCCAGTACCTCCAATGGGAACAGAGCCTTTGGTTGTATACACCTGCATTGTGTTTGAAAAGAAAATTCACATAAGAAAGGAAATAGTGACACATTTGCTCCACGTTTTAAATAAGAGCTAAGAGAGCCTCTCCTATGCATTTTATTATCAAGATCAAATAAAGGAGGAGAAACACCAAGGTTTGATTGCTTCACATGAGGTGCTCTGACCTTCTGGAAGGGCTCCATCAGGGAGGCATGGATCCTCCAAAGAAACTTCAATTGGTCTGAAATTTTGCCTTGGCCAGTCTCTCCCAAAGCAGCTCTTTACTCTAATATTTGTGCTAATTTAAGGAAGACATGTAAAACCACCTCTAAGGAACTTATCAGTGTCACTGTCTGTTGGCAGCTCTAGTTTGCCTACGTCTGCCTGCCAATTGGTCCAGCGCAGGAGTCTGGCTCACTTTAACCCTGCCATGAGAACTTGGGTTGATTTGGAACAGAGAGATCATGGGTCAAATGATGGGCCTTGCATTTCTACAATAGCTGGGGAAAAGCCATGAGGAGTAGATCAAAAACATTAAGTAAAAGTGACTCCTGATTAAAACAATGGTCAGATATTGGTGATCATCAAGTACAGCAGCTGTCAGGCAGAAAGATTGGAATTTATTCTAGTTTGAAAAGGGCCTCTGTCTTTAAGACAGGAGAAAGGCTATGGATAGAGGACAAAGAAGCACTGTTTTAAGTAGATTGAAGGTAAAAAAGTAATTATCTTAGCAACTGATTTTAAAAATTAGGATAAGTAAAATAATGAAATACATGGCAATGAATGAATTATAGAAAATGATCATTATGTACTCTCTGAATTCAGGGTAAAATTGTACAGCACAGCATGAAGTTCTACTGTGTGAGTTTAAGGAACTATAGAGAAGCCATACAGGAAACTTATATCTAGACCTGGTAAAGACAAAAGGTAAATGTTCTTTTAGTAATGATAGGGAACTGGAAAAGTGTATTGATTTTGTGCTGCCTAGTAGCAAATTGCCGGCATGGGGATAGGTCTGTTATGCTCTGTGTTTATTGGTGCATTCTTCCACTGTATTGGACTCCAGTGGGCCATTTTGCTTGAAGTATTCTTTGTTCCTGAGAAAAGAAATCAGTTTCATTTTGGGGGAATATGTGTATGCATTCCTTACTGTGTTCTCTTGAAATAGAAAAGAAAAAGCTTAGTCCTGAAAATTTCTGACATCCAGCATTCAGTCACCGAACTCACTAATAATTGTCACTCCTATGCTTTGCTAAAACTTTGATAGATGATGTTCACCGTGACAGAGTCAGTATAATATCCCCAAATTTCTCTATAATAATGAAGACTGATTAAATTGTGTGTCATAGGATTAGCATTAAGTCTACTAACTAATTATTTATATTCTAATTCCTTGATTATTGTTATGTCATGTGAAAGACAGGTGTAAATCAGTCTGTAAATGTCTATAAAACAGAACCACTAATTAAAAATTTTACATTTTTCTTGCCCATTTTTGGTAACTGAGCTTACTAGAAGTATAAACAGCTTAAGTTCTAGGAGCTGGACTTATCTGAGAGTGGACATAAATTGTGTCCGATATAAATCTACATTTACTCTCCCATGATGTTTAGCTCCCACATTATAGTGTCTCTATTTTTGAGAGAAAAAGGTGCTTCTATTTATCCTTATAAGGAGAAGTACAATTCCAATTAGTATAGTGTCTTCTTCAAAGCAATGGCCAGTTGCCATCATCTAAAAATCTCGAGTCAAGATGATTAGTGAAACAAACTGTAGCTCTTGGTTCTTAAACTGGTCTCAAGGACATAATTGATATTTATTATTTATTTCCTCCACAATCCAGTTTAGTTTTCCCTTGCCTTTGTCCAAAAATTTAGCTAGTCTGGGTTGTTTTCCTGATAGGGTGACCTAGAGTAAAATGAAAAGGATTAGCCACTAAAGGGACTGTGTTAGGGAACTACAGTTAGACGGATCCCTGCTTCTTCTTATTTTTAAAAAAAATATATATTTTATTGATTTTGTACAGAGAGGAAGGGAGAGGGATAGAGAGTTAGAAACATCGATGGGAGAGAGTCATCTATCAGCTGCCTCTTGCACACCCTCTAAGGGGATATGCCTGCAACCAAAGTACATGCCCTTGACCAGAATAGAACCCGGGACCCTTCAGTCCCCAAGCCGACGCTCTATCCATTGAGCCAAACCGGTTTCGGCGGATCCCTGCTTCTTCATAACACTTATCATTACTTGACATTGTATTGTATATTTTTATTTTGTCTTTCACATAAACTATAAGCTTCACGGTGGCAGGGATTTTACCTGATTCATTTATTTATCATATTTCCAGTGCCTGGGATTAGGCTGGGCACATGGTAGAGGATGAATAGATATTTATAAATTTGAATGAAGGCATGAATTTCTGAACGAACTTAAGAGCTTGGTTAAGACTGGGCAGTAGTGAGTATGGTG
This sequence comes from Pipistrellus hanaki, assembly GCF_964339955.1. NCBI lineage: Eukaryota > Metazoa > Chordata > Mammalia > Chiroptera > Vespertilionidae > Pipistrellus > Pipistrellus hanaki. The sequence continues at coordinate 38,089,438 of NC_140507.1, read as the reverse complement.
TATGACCCATATTTTAACTCTTTCAGAGAATATTCTGTAACCTGGGTACACGAGAGAAGAAAAAGGTTTATGTAGTTTATCCATGATTAGAGAACAGCACCTTGTCCAGTACCTAGCACTTGGTGAATGGTAAATACAATGTTAACTCTGCATGGTGTGACATGGTAGTGATGGCAGAGGACGGATGGTAAGGAAGACTAGTGTGCCAGCCGGAGTTGCGTTGACATGACTAACCACTTGGTTCTGGGGAACAGTTGATTAAAGTGATTTGAAAATTCAAAGTAAAGCTACATCAAATTAATATGATGCTGAAGGCTTGGTTTTGGAGTTCATAGCATAGTTGTCTAATTTTTCGGGAGAAAACATAAGTGCCATTAGATACATTACTTAAATCTAGCTTTCTTTAGGTAAAGGTAGTAATCATAGGGCAAAATAAAGTCATAAGGAGATCAGGGGAAAAAAGTAGTGCAAAGACTCTTAAAAACAAACACAGTGGGATGTGTGCAAGCATTGTGAGCTGGTGATGCAGGCAGGGACCTGAGGGGGTCTGTTATGAGGCCTTACTGGAAAGATGGAGAAAAGGAACAGTGACAGTTCTGATTTCAACCTGCACGAAAAACATACAAACAGAAAAGCAGTGGAAAGAATTTATGAAACTGGGTGTTGAGTTTAAACTTAGTAAGTAGGCTAAAGAAGGTCAAAACAATGGGCTACACTGTGGTAGCTGCTTATTTTTACTGGGTCTACTGGCAAAAGTCTCTCATTTCTTCACACTTATTTTTCAAAGGCCCTGGAGTCCCAGATTTCATTTAGCAGAGTAACAGCTTTCAAATAATAATCTGGTGTCTGTCTCAGCCTCTGGTTCTCCCTTTCCCTTTCGTAGCTTTGCCTTTTTGTTATTTTTCTTAATTCCCCCCCTCAGCTATTCCCCCTCTTGCTGCCTTTCCCCCCACCTTTCTTCTATTCCATTTATCACCAGATTACAGATGTCAATAAAAATTGTCTCACGTGTAGGAAACGTGTGACAGGGGAGCTGTCACAGGGGATTCTGTTCCAGGGTGGCGAGCATGACCCTGCTATAGCACATTGGTTTTGAGGTTTGGGATCAACTTGACGGGATTGAATATAATTAGTCTCTTGGAACCTCTGGAAACCAGCAGCTACTCTGTCTTTCCAGACGGTGTTGGAATAGAAAGAAGTCCTTGTGATTAGACAGAGCCAGTTCAAATCCTAGTTTCACTTTTTATTAGCCATATGATATTGCATGAGTAGCCTCACCTATAGGGGTCTCAGTTTCCTCATCTGTAAAATGAGAATAATAATACACACCTCATAGTAGTTTGTGAAGAGTACATGGGTAAAGCCTGGAGAGTGGTTAGTACAGCAGACCTGGCAGGTGCCAAGAATTGACCAAGTGGTAGCTGCTCTCACTGTTCTCTTGGGTCGATTCACGTGCCACCCATTCTCCTACCAGAGTCCCGAGTAGGCCATCTAAGTGGCTCTGATCTTCTGGGAACAACCAGGACTGAAGGGCCCAAAGGGTGTGCTGCCAGGGCTTCTGGGCAGAGGGCTGTGCTTCTGTGTTAGAGAGGATTTGGAGTCGGAGCTAGTGCCCTTTGGGTGAATTGTAGGCTAGGCTGCTACTCAGGATGTTCTCTTTCCATTTAATTCATTTCTGCTCAGAGCCTTGCATAGTCATTGTTGCATCAGTTCATTTCCTCAGGACAAACGTATTGAGCACTTGGTTGGTGTGAGGATTGGATTCACAGTGATGAGCAATACATTTCCCTCTTGGGTAACATGGAGCTTATGTGGCCTCACTGTTGAACTGCAAGGTAGATGCATCTGCACAGCCACCTTTTGACCAGGACTGGTGTTAGTCACTTTAGTAAGCATTCTTCTAGAGCAGTGGCTGGCAAACCGTGTCTTTCGAGCCCCATGCGGTTCTTTGGCCTTTTGAGTGTGGTTCTTCCACAAAATACCACGTACCCTAATTAAGTTAATAACAATGTACCTACCTATATAGTTTAAGTTTAAAAAATTTGGCTGTCAAAAGAAATTTTAATTGTACTGTTGATATTTGGCTCTGTTGACTAATGAGTTTGCCGACCACTGGGCTAGAGTCTTCATTGGCATATTATAATAAATGGCAGGAGCACTCTAGAATCTTGAAATAATTGGGAGTTTATTTGTTTTCAGTACTCAATGTTTATTTTTGAAGTGGAATTTGACCTTTGAGGAAAGTTTTTTGGTTTTTAGAAATTTATGATTGATGAGAAGTGTAATAGTTTGCCTGGTTTCCAAAACTCACATTTTTCTTAATCTGCTACTACTCTATTCCCTTCAGTTTTAGCCTTAGAACTGGTTTACATACTAGGTACAATCCTTGTATAAGGCAGGGGAGCTTAATAAGAGCTATAAAAACAAACCAATGGCCAAGGCTTAAATGAACATTGCCCTCTGTTTTTGGCAACCAGGTGTCCAAATGATTTGGTTTTCTTTTAAAAGTTCCATCCTAAAATATTTGGCTGGTGATACGTATTCTGTGTCCTCCAGGGTGTGGGCCCTTGATTTGTACTTACCCCTATGGTGTGGAAGCTCTTACCTTGAGTTGAATTTCTTATCCTGAACCTGAGTTTCCCAGTGACTTAGTTTTTGACATTTCTTGTCGGCCACGACCAATGCCAGCTGCCTTTTTCTGTGAATGTCTGCTCTCTGTCACCTTTAGTGTGAGCTTTCATGCCTGATCCACCATGGCTTGGATACTAAGATGAGTATTTTTTCTTATCGGTATTTATATCCCATCTGTTGCTTTTTCTCTTTGAATTGGTGCCCAGAGCTTTGCCAAGCCATGTAGGCATGCATGGTCTTCTTTTATATGAAATAAAAATATTCCCCCAGAGCCCACGCTCAGCATTTTGTTGCATTGCCAAAAACTTCCATCAAACCAAATCCAATAAGCAACATTGTCCTCAAGCTCTGCCATCACAAAGGCAATTCTGAAAATATTGTCAAGTGCTATAGCATTTACTGAATTCTCATGAGATGACGGAAGAATAAGCAGGGCAATCACATACCACAATGCAAAGTTTCTTAAAATACTCCAATTGTTTTCCTTCTCCCTCCTGTCTGTCCTATTCCTCTTTCTCCACAAGCTACACCACTAACCTCCCCATGCGGTGTCTGACTATTGCTTTAACCATTGTAACTCTTCCCCTCAGCAGGAGTATGTCACTGAGCAAAGCAAGAATCAGCAACATAGAACTTTCCTAGCCTGTTCCTTAAGAACCTTGGTATGTTCTACTTTAAAGCAAAGCCCAAATAAAACTGCAGGATGCTTATGATCCAGAGATAGGTGCCTTTTGCAAAAATGTATATTGTTCAGTCTTTAGGAGTGTATGTCTATGTGTTTAGATAGGAATGTACATGCATGCATGTATGTGTTTTATAAAACTGAGATCATACAACATATATCATTTTATAAACTTCATTTTTATTTAATAAAAATATCATGGACCCATCCTCAATCTTTAGTTGTCTTCTATTACGTATTTTTAGCGATTTTAAGAATTGCATTGTATGGATGTGTCATGATTTAATTAATATGCTATCTTGTTGGCTTGTTGAGTCTTTATACAGTTTCTTTTCTGTTATACATTCTACAATAAATTTTTGCTTCATTATTTCCTCAAGATAAACTAATATAAGTAGGATTTCTAGGTAGAAATGTCTGAGATTTTGAAAAGTTTGATACATCACCTACGACAAGAGGAACAAAGGAAAAAATAAATGGGACTGCATCAAAACTAAAAAGCTTCTGCACAGCAAAAGAAACCAAAATCACAATGAAAAGGGAACCCATTGTATGGGAAAACATATTTGCCAATGATACATCTGATAAGAGTTTAATTTCAAAAAAAATATAAAGTATTCATGTAACTCAACAAAAGGAAGACAAATAATCCAATACAAAAATGGGCAGAAGACCTTACTAAGCACTTCTACAAAGAGGACATACAAATGGTCAAGAGACATGAAAAGATGCTCAAAATCACTAATTTGCATCAGAGAGATGAAAAATAAAACAATGAGACACCACCTCACACCTGTCAGAATGGCTACCATTAACAAGTCAACAAATAACAAATGCTGGCAAGAATGGGGAATAAAAGGAACCCTAGTATACTGCTGATGGGAATGCAGACTGGTACATTATGGAAAACAGTATGGAATTTCCTCAAAAAATTAAAAGTGGAACTCCCATTTGACCCAGTGATCCCACTTCTAGGATAAAAGTCATTTTTAAGATTTGAGTGATTGATAAAATGGTAACACTTGGATAAATAAGTGGGCAAATGTTTGGACATTTTACCAAAAAAGTTATATCTGTGACAATCATGCCATGTAAATATACTCAATATAATTAGAGAAATATGAGGCCACAATTAAATGCCATTACCAACCCACTAGAATGACTAAATCATCATATTCTGTAGTTATCATATAACTTGCTAATTCCTTTCTTAGATATTTACTTAAGAGAAATGAAAATGTGTCAATGCAAAAACTTTTGTGACTGCTTATAGCTACTTTATAATAGCTCCAAATGTTAGTCAATTGGTGAATAGATATACAGAGTTTGGTATATCCATATAATGAAATACTACTGAACAATAACATGAAAAAAAATCAATGATGCACACAGCAGCATAAATCTCAAAACGTTCTGCTGTGTTAAAGAAGACAGGTGCAAAAGAAAAGGTAACATGAAATTTTATTGGTATGACATTTTTAGGAAGGCCAAACAGTGAGCTAAAGAAGATTTACTGATCTTCTGCAATGAGCCTGTGGGAAGGAGGATCTGTCTGCAAAAAGGCATGAGGGAATATTTTTGGAGTTGGTAGAAATAGCCGATTTTATTGGTCATTACATGACTATGCATTTGTTAAAACATCGAATTATACAAGGTGGGACAAAAATAGCTTTATAGTTGTGGGTACATGAAATATAGATCTTATTCTTATATTATTATTTATTAATTATATTATTTTCCATATGAACAACTGTAAGCCTACTTTTGCCTCACCCTGTATATACCTTTAAACTTGGTGAATTTTATTATGTAGAAGTAATGCTTTAATAAATTAGATTAAAAATTATAGTAGAAAGTATTTCCATAGTACGTTTCTTTGAGATACTATTTTGAAAGCTTGTTAAAGAGTATTAAAATGCCTTCTTGTGTAAACATTGGAATCTTACTATCTTAATATAAGAAGTATATTTGATTTAAAACCAGTGATACAGTTTCCATAAAGACTATATGACACTCTAATTAGATTCTTTTACTTAGATAGCACAAAGACCCAGGCCAGAGAAATTTTGAAGAAATTAGTGACTAAAAAGAAGACATTTTATGAATTAGGTCAAATGAGAGGCAGTAGGTCACTATTTAGAAATGACAACTAGAAAAATAATTTTTGTATCAGCAATTAGAAACACATATTTGAAATGTCTGTGCTAAACCACAGTAAGATATTAGTAGAGACAAGCATGATGAGTGAGGGTGGTGGGGTCTCTATAAGATATGAAATCCCGATATGGGTAGGCCATCTAATCTTAGGAGGACACGCTTGAGATGGTTTGCCAAGGATAGCTTGACAAGCTTTAGTTTGAAAATCTTGGTGAGGAAGCTGGAGCGAAGGCTGTCATGACAAAGAGAACTGTCATCCTTCTTTAATTCACACCACCAGCTGTATCCAAGTTTCCAGCCACACTGACTTGGGCTTTAGCCCCATTGCTGGCAACTCCATTTTTCTTTGCTGATATACAATCACTGTAAGTTATTTGTGTGGATATATTTTTCCTTTTCCATTGGCATTTTTGAGTTTTAGATTATTAGTTTCTATGCCTCAATGTGAACTGCTTAGTGGTTTATTAGGGATGTGCGGCCACTGCCTCTGAAAGATGCCAGAGTGGTATATGTGGATCACGATGAGGTTTTAGCAGAGGACGGATGGTATGTTAGCTTTGGCCTTGAGTTCTTGAGGGATCATGATTAAAAGTTGTTCACAGAGACATATTGCTCTTTTTAGGTTGCCAGTTTTGTGGCTTTCCTGTGGAGTTTGACTATTTTTCATCAACAGCTATGGTTAATTTTCAGAAGCCAGAAGTAGCCATTTTGGAGGTGAATCTTCCCCTTTCTTTGAATGTGAATGAAGTTTTAGACTATTTGATTGCTGTGGTGTCTACTTTTTTAATTTCATTAATTGAGGGCTGGTTAGAAGTGATAGGCTGGGACTTTGTGTAAGCTAAGCAGAGGCCTAAGGGATAGATGTTTTCATGTATCCAATGAGGAGCCTCACATCAATGGTTGGGGAGAGGCCATTCTAAATTGGGGTGTACTAGTATCTTACTGCAGTTTTAAGTAAGGGTATGTTGAACCTGAAGGTGATTTGGGAGAGCCTTTTATTTTCTCTATAATCTTAGCATTTCATCCTTATCCTGACCCTTGGTCAAGATAAGGATGAAATCTCTAAATAATGATTGATAAGTTGTGGTTTTAAGCGTAATACTTTCCTGGAATAGTTTCAAAGTATGTGGAAAATTGTTTAATATGCCTTCTTTCAAGACATAAAGCTTAATTTTTCTGCTCCTGAGCTTCCTCCTCCTAAAAAACTCAGTAGGCTGGCCTTAGTTATTAACTCTAAAATATATTTTTATTGATTTCAGAGAGGAAGGGAGAGGGAGAGAGAGAAACATCATTGATGAGAGAGAATCATTGATTGGCTGCCTCCTGCATGCTCCCTGCTGGGGATCCAGCCCACAACCTGGGCCTATGCCCTTGACCAGAATCCTTCAGTCAGCTCTATCCACTGAGCCAAACCAGCTAGGGCAAGAGATTTGCATAACGAATAGCACATGATGGAATTGATGGTGTGCAACACTGAAGACTAAAAGGCATGTGGCTTTCTCCTTGCTGCCCTTTCTCTGGGATCACTCTCTCTGGGGAACACCAGTCAGCAATCATGTTGTAAAGACCCTCAAGAAGCCCTGTGAGGAAGAGGGTCTTTGTAGGGAGAAACTGGGGCATATTTCTGGGAACCAATAGGGTACTGAAGCCTCTTGCAAAGAGTCACCTGAATGAACCATTTTGAAAGTGGATCTTCCAGCCTCAGTCAAGCCTTCAGATTATTGCATCACCAGTCAACCTCTGGAGTACAAACTCATGGGAGACCCTGAGCTAGATCTATCCAGCTAAGCTGCTCTTGAATAACTGATCCATAGAAACTATGAGATTATAAATGTTTGCTGTTTAAGATACTAAGTAATGGGGCAATTTGTTACATAGCTATAGATGACTAATACAGATTTTGGTATTGGATTTTGGGTGCTACGTTTTGTGTAACAAATACCTAAAAATCTGGGTACAGCTTTTGAATCAAGCAGAAGTTGGAGGGACTTTGGCAGTGTCTGGGGCACTCCCCAAATTATTGTTCTTGCATTTTAGCTTTGGTGTAAATATTAGAGTCTATTTGATTTTAGTGTCTTATAAACAAATAGATTTTATAATGGATGACTAAAATTTTGTACAGAGGACCATTTGTTTTAGGACTTTAAACATGTCATATAGTTATGAAGTAAAATCATAAATCACGAAACACCCTTATAAAATTTCTTAAATATCTCTCTTTTTAGTGATTACTCTAACAGTAGGAAGTCCTTGTCTCAATTTTTGTTTTAAATTTTAATCTCAGTATGAGGTTTTAAAGTAAAATTTTGGATGGAAATGAATGATTATTTGGTTCCATAGGACATTTCCAAAAGAGATCTTTTGGGCATAATCCATGTACCCAAGTTCTCACAGAGGAGGAGATTTACCACTTAAGGAGTTTAGTATCATTGGCGGATATTTTGCATGTACATTCTTTAAGCTTCAAATTTAATTTCTTTGGCAATGCAAGCTATTCTCTGCACAAGAGAAGCCAGATTCTTCTTCATTCTGGAGGCCCTAGGCTATACTAATATATCATACCTGCCTTCCATCAATTCCATTGTGCTACATAAATAGTCGAATTCTGATTTTGGCTTTTTCTTAGCCAAGGTGTGAAGAGGCCCAAGAGAGAGAGGAAAGTAAATCAGAATGTGTATACTGTCTTTTCCTCTCTAGAGCTATGTCTGACTTAATCCTTGGCAGAGCCGAGGCACCCTTTTCCCCATGGCTGAGTCTTATTTCTTTCTGTTCTGGGGCTTTGATGCACATACTTAAACTTATATTGCATAATTCACATCCAAAATTGACAGAGGAAGGGAGAAAAGCACTATGGAGCAGGTACCATATGCCATATCAAATTGGCTGGTATAGTTTGGCCAAACCTGTTGTATTAAGTATTGATCAGGATCTCAGTCAGTCCAGCTATAACTATCAGCACTTCTCAACTCAACTTGGAAGAAATTGTCGAAGGTTATTCTCATGGAATATATGAAACTGATCCTTTGTACTTAGAAAACTCTGGCTCGTTTCCTACGAATCTTTGGCAGGACGTGGTATGCAATATTCAATACAGTTTGAATATTAGCTCTGGGCCCCTGGTGGTCTATCGAGGTAGGCATCCAAGGCAGGTTTGCTGGACCCCTGACTCTGCTTTTGTGGGAAGTCAGTTTATATCATTCCTTTATTGTCATGAACTCACTGTCACTTAATGCCTTTTTCCAGTGATGGGTTTAGTAAATAGCAAGGATACCTGTCACAAATAAAGCCAATATGTACAAGTGTGGAATATTCTGGGTTAGTTGTGCCTCATAATACAGTGTGCTGGCTTGATTTTCCAGTCTAGTTTTCCTAACTTTAAGAAGGAGTTAGGAGTGCAAAAGGTTTATTTGGGTCTAATAGCTGTAAGAGGAAAAGTCCTTCTAAAGGAAGCAGAATTGGGTAGGGTGAGCCATTAGACTGGGAAATGGACCTGTGAAAATTCCTGCCAGCCCACTGGGGACTTTATCAGAGGGAATATCATCTAGAATCTTTCCTCAGATAGAAATGCCTAGGCCCTTGTACCATAGCCTCAAGCAGTCATTAGTTGGGTGTTACCTGGAGAAGAATGTGACCGTGATTCTAAAGCTGAGGCAGACCCTAAAGAGCTAACTGATGATGGCTATTAGGCAACTCCCTTTTTTGGGCCCTGATATTGAGTCTTCTCTTGAAGAGGGATCTGAGCAGCAGCACATCTCTGTCTGATACACAGGGCTAAAGGCAGATCTTATTCCTGCTATTTACTTAGACCTTCCTTACCTTAGTTAGGCTCCACAGACATATCTATAACTATTGCAAAGACACATAGATTTAGAGATAGTAGTCAAGCCTTCTTTAACTATAGTTTATAAATAATTAACTAGAGACCCGGTGCATGAAATTTATGCACGGATAGGGTCCCTAGGCCTGGCTGGCAATCAGGGCCCATCGGAGTCTTCTGGATGCTGGCCAGGGCCTTCCTTCATTCCATGCCACCCTCTGGTGATCAGCACATGTCATAGCTAGTGGTCAACTCCCAGTTGGTCAAACTCCTGAGGGGACAATTTGCATATTAGCCTTTTATTATTAGGTATACTTGTTAATGTGGATTTTTTTTTTCAATAGATGGAGTTACACATATGTTGATATATATGAGATTTGATATGTATGCTATTTTGTTGTATTGACAATAAGCTTCAAAATTTCATATGTCAAAATTTCTTAAGGTGTTAACATCCTAGATATACTTACGCTTAAAAATGTCGATTTCATGCCAAAAAAGCATTTGGGGGAAGTTTTAATTCTAGAATCTGATTCTTTGAACAATGTTTGCAAACATCTGGCTAAAACATCCCACTAACCTGGAATAACAGTACCTACCAGCTAATTTTCATTGGATAGCAAAGAGCTATGGAGAGCAGGTAGCTATATATATATATATATATATATATATATATATATATATATATATATACCTCCTGCCACCCCTTACTGGTGATCAGGCCCCCAACCTGGGCATATGCCCTTGACATGAATCGAATCTGGGATCTTTCGGTCTGCAGGTCCACATTCTATCCACTGAGCCAAACCTGCTAGGGCAGACGTTTTTTTTTTTTTAAAAAAGGAAAATATCCCAAATAACTTCTTTAAAAAATATTTTTTTATTTTTTTCAGAGATGAAGGGAGAGGGAGAGAAAGATAGAAACATGAACCATGAGATTGGGCAACCCAGGCATGTGCCCTGACTGGGAATCAAACCATGACCTCCTGGTTCATAGGTCAACTCTCAATCACTGAGCCACTGCAGTCGAGCTCTCCAGTAACTTCTTGATTCTTAATCTTTGAACTGATATTTTAAAAAAACATGGTGATTGTCATGATTGAGTGGAAAAAATTTATGTTATATTATTTTTTAGAACATATTTTTATTGGTTTCAGAGAGGAAGGGAGAGAGAAACATCAATGATGAAAAAGAATCATTGGTTGGCTGCCTCCTGCACACCCCCTACTGGGGATCGAGCCCACACCCAGGTATGTGCCTTGACCACAATCAGACCTGGGACCCTCCAGTTCGCAGGCTGACATTCTACTGAACCAAACCAGCTAGGGCGTTTTATGTTATTATTATTACAATGGTCAAAGTGATCACCTGCTGTGCAAAGTTCCTGTACTTATGTTTAGCCACAGGGATTTTAAGACATTTATAGGCGGAATAATTCCTGGGGTCTACATGTGTGTGCCTGAGGGACCTATAGCAGGTGTTCTTTGGGTAGGGAAGAGAAAAATGGAAAATGGAGATTTTTATCAGAGTTGCTGTTGTGTTACTATTCTAGTTGTTACTATAGTTTTTTTTTGAAAGAGGTTTAGGAGACCCAGAAGCAGTTTAAATCAATGCACAGCTTGGGGCTTTTCAATAAGTTTCACTCTTTAAAGAGGGGCATCCCCCCTCCCCCCTTCGTCCATTAAAGGGTAATTGTTCCATAAGCCATAGACAATCACTACGCAGTTTTTGTTTCTTCAGGGATAAAGGACTTTTGCAAAGTTAACAAAGAAAGAAAAGCTTGTGTTTAGAAGAAGGGCTAGGAGCCACGCCTGTTACCATGGATTTCTATAAGTGACAGCCAGACCCTGTTCCTCGCAGGAGCTGTTGTCTTTTTAGACATTTGATTCCCATCCAATGTCCTTGGATGGCCTTTTAGTCTTTACTTCGGTCTCAAGGCAAGAGAGCACTTTCAGTGGACTTTCTTCTTCCTATAAAATATTTTAGTTTTCTGCCTCATTTTATTTGTAGTCAGTATTTTCTTCTTTCTTTGGGTTGCAACATTAATTACATGTATCTACTTAGGGACACATCCATAACAAAGGTGTAGAGGCGGAATGTCGTTAAAATGAAACAATTTTTATGTCTTATGAAAATGCACAAGTGAGTCATTCTTTATTGGAATTGAAGGCTCAAGTTAACTTTTTTTCCACCCTATAATCTTTTAAACATGTGTTCAGCAGAGAGAAAAAAATCTGTTTAGGCTGGAATCCTCTACTAAGTTAATAAAATGTTAATATGTTCCCGTGTTATGAGTTCAGGCGCTTCTAGAGTCCTAACGTCACAGTGTCTAAAACTCCAAATGAGACAATAGCAACAGCGCAGCGAGGACTGGGGAAGAAGGAGAGGCACTCGAAGGTTCCTTTCTACCTCTGCCATTCTCTCTCTCTCACATCGGGTCAGCGAGGCAGTTCCAGTTGCATGTCTCCTCTCCAGAATGTCTGCTTTACTCATTACACAGAGGAGGATTAAACAAATTGGTGTGTAGCAAGGGATTTGGTGTGCGTGCGTGCGTGTGTGTGTGTGTGTGTGTGTGTGTGTGTGTGTGTAAAAGGATCTTATAGATACTTTGGAGAAAAAGAAGTTGACATTACATGTATTTTTTCTAGGAGTGCATAAGAATGCAATAATGCCCCGAGCTATAAAAGTCTCTAAGTTCTAGAAGTTAAAGTTTAGAATTTAAAAGAAAAATTGATGGTAAAGTCGTCTCTTATGATTCCTTTCTTTGTTGGATAACAATGCTTCTTTTTTTTTTAAAAAAAAAAAATTATAAGACTTTTGTTTTTAATGTTGGTGGTAGAATTTCCCCTCTCTCTCTTTAATGAGAGAGCTTTTCATACTTACTGATAGCTAAGACTATTTTTATCTTTCATCCCATATAGACAGGATGGGACACTCTTGAGATCCCAGGCACATATATACCCCCAACTCTGCACAGAGCTTTTGGGGCCACTCTGTCATTAGGACGCCTAATTTCAAGATAAATAGATGAGATAATGTCTGTATCTTGAGAAGGCAAAGCACCAAAAATAAAATATTTGTAGAAGTTATTTCTTTGGATAGTTGTGACCTAAAAGTGTAAAATAAAACCAAGTGAGAATGGCTCAGTGCTGCGACCTGAGGAATAAGGAAGGCTGCATGGAAGGTACAGAGGAAATGAGAATTAAGGACTAGAGTAAATGACCAGATAGAGACCAAAACAGCATGAGAAGGTAAAAGATCGCAGCGTATAACAAAAGAAGTAGGAGGTGTACTTCTCATTACCTCACTTTGAGCTCCTCCTTCTACCAGTGTAGTTTGAATTATGGATTGTCCCAAAACCTATAGGTTTTCAACTTATTTTCCTAACCAAAGCTGGTTCTCTTCTATATTGGTTAGTTTTTGCTGCATAATGGATCACCTCCAAATTGAATGGCTAGCTGGATTGTTTGAAATCTGGGCTGGCGTGGGTGACCTCTGCTGGGCACTCATGTGTCTGGTGGCTGAATGACCTAGGATGGCTTCATTCATCTGGCAGGAATGGGTAGACTGGACTGGTTGTTTCTTAGGGTGAGTGGCACTCAGTGGAACATCTTGAATATGCTCTGTTTGGTCTCTCATCCTGTAGATAGCTAGTGTATGCTGGTTTCAGAATTCCAAATAAATCACAGTGCTTAAGGAACTTTCTTATCCTCTGCTGTCACAGTTGCTAATGGGAAACTGTTCACATGCCCAAGGCCAAGGCCATTGTGGGAAGGACCAACTCCAAGAGCATGAGACTAGGAGGGAAGCTGTTGTGGTCATTTTTGCAAATACTTTACCACCCCTTCCTAAGAAAAAAATTTAATGTCAGGTGCTAAATGTGTGTGTTTTAAACTCGGATCCTTATTCTTCCCTAAAGACTCCATTTTTCACTTGATCAGGAACTATCTTCTACTTCTTTTATTTCTCTTTTGAACTCCATGTACAAAAGGACATATTTGCTTTTGAATTAACTTTCATCTTCCTTCACTGCTCAGGGGGGTAATTTTATGGCAGAGGAAAAGGAATACTAGACAAAGAGGAAACTGAGTTTCTGATCTTATCTGTGCCACATTCTGACTGCATGACCCAGAGCAAATCACTAAAATATTCTGGATTTCTCATCTTAAAGTAACAGAGTTGGGTGAGAAGATATTTAGTATAAACTCATTTATGCACTTATTTCCCTCATCATTCCACAACAAATTTGAAATGGCATGAAAAAGGCATAGGACACACAGTATAATACTTGAGAAAACCTAAACAAAGGAAAACAAGAAAGGAATAGATAAGAAAAACTGGTCCACATAGAACATACTCTGAGAACCCATATAACTTGTAGAAACAGACCTCAGGTTTGGCTGTAGGTTTCTTAGGAGCCTAAGAAGAGAGGGAAACTTGATTGTTACAGGAGTCACAGCCACTGTACAATGAACATAGAAGTTGCTCAGGTGAAACAAAATATTTATTACTGCAATTTGAGAGAAGGTTATCCCTTAGGGTGTCATAAGGATGTGTGGAAGTCCATAATCTTGAAAATGTGCAGTAGATAATGCTAAACAGTTTCTACAAAGTGACTTCTAATCACATTTCTCAATGCAAATGTCTGCCATAATGCCAAAGGGACCAAAACAATGACCTCTGAATATACACCTCTGTTGGCTTGACTTGTCTCAATGGTAATGTGTAGACTATTTTCCAGAAGAATGTTCTTAATAGAGGTCCTTCAGGATGCCATCAATGAATATTATTTTTTTCAACTGGGTCTCATTGATCTCAACATCCTTTCTACCTCTATGGTTATAACATGTTTTGGGAAGAAAAAAAGACTCGTGGCTTGTATTAGTCTGTTAGGCTGCCTTAACAAAATACCTCAAACCGGTGGCTTAAGCAACAGAGATTTATTTTATCTTCTGGAGGCTAGAAGTCCAAGATCAAGGTGCCATCAGGGTGGGTGTCTAACAAGGCCTCTCTTCCTGGCTTAACACCCTTTTCACTGTGTTCTCACATGACCTTTTCTCTGAGTGCATGGAGAGACACAGAGAGATAGATCTCTGGTCTCTCTCCTTCTTCTAATAAGAACACCTGTCCTATCAAATTAGATCCCCACCTTTATTTATGACCTTATTTAACTTTAAAGGCCATGTCTCCAAATATAGCCTCCAAATTGAGGCTTCAAACATATGAATTTTGGAAGATACAGCTCAGTTAATGACATGATTCCTTAATAATCAACTGGCTGAATCATTGAGGGTAAGGATACATGTAATGTAGATTTCATTTTGTTTCTTTGTTTTTCTTGGAACTCTCTGTTTGAAGTTAGCTCAATCATTTAATTTTTTCCCCACCAACATGCTCTATTTTGTGTGCACATGAAAGAATTCCAGTGATTTGACATCTGTATTTAAAAGAATAAATACAAATTATTGTAACCTGAACCCCGGTGAGCCAGTTGAGGTAATTTCACCAATTGTAGATGAAAGTCACCCTTTGGCCTGCGTTGAGAGGGCATCATGGAATTACATGATTTTTGGGAATACCTGGGAGGCATTCATAACTTGAGAAGCATATATGTGTGCATATCACCTCAATAGGGTGATATATATATATATATATATATATATATATATATATATATATACACACACACACATATGCTTAGACATAAATACTAAAAGTACAAGTAAAGTGAAATAAGTGCACATAAATAATGTAATGTTTATTGAGGGGTGATATACACCTTTGCAATACTATTTGGCAGAGGGCAGAATCTAAGAATCTAGTTCATGGTGTCATCTTTATTTAATAACAGACAATACATTTTAGGGTAAAGCATAAACATGCTTTTTAGTTTATCCCAGTGGCAACCTCATTCTCTATTTCCCCAGCAACATCTGTGTCAAATGAAACCTAAGTAGAGAAGAAGAGAAAGAGGGGAAGAGTTAGGGTGGAGCTGGAGGTGGGGGTAGCAATAAAGAGAGAGAGAAAGCATAGTTATGAAGAAAATTGACTTAGGGTGGTATTTTCCTGAATCTTTATTATATTTATGTTAGCGTACATTTTTATTGGCTCATAAAACTCAGTCACATGAGTAGATTCAGAAGGAAAGCGGTGAGCCTCGGTCTATTTTTTATGATTATAATAGTGTGAAAACCTTGTGTATCACAGGTGTTTCAAAGTCCTGTCCTGGTTACATGACTTAAACATTAACATATTATTCTCATAACATGAAGCTGCTACCCTTTGACCCATAAGCTTTTGACTTTAATAATTTCCAGGTTATCCCTCAGCCAAAATAGGTTTTCCCTTCCATTTTCACACTGGTGCGCTTTCTTTAATATAAAGTTCTGATATAATAAATTATATCCAGATGAAAGCCTGTCATCTGATACCTCATCCCAGCACAGTGCCTGCAAATGCTAAAGGAAGCATTTCCAACACTGGGATGCCTGTGTCAGGGACAGAACCTTGGAATCTGGCTGAGCAGGTATTTGATAAAGCGGGAGAATGAAACAAATGGAGGAAGTCAACGAAAGATCACCTTGGATAAAAGTCTTAGAGGTTAATACCAGGTTTTAAAATTTTGCCATAATGTCAGGGAAGGTGTTGGGATGAAGAGAAGAAAGCAGAGTTCATCACAGATTGAAAACCTCTATGTCAGACGTAGAAAACAAACAAAACCCTAAAGTGAAGTCTTGGATCATGACATGCACCCTGCACAAGAAAAAGAGTGAACGCGTTGGCAGCGATTGGGAGTGCTACTGCTCAGCTCCTGCCTTTTGTTTAGGTGGCTGCAGTTTGGTTTTTTGTTTTGGTAGCCCTTCAGTCTGATTTCTTAAAGCTGTTACTCCTCCTGAGGGATTTCATCCCCAAAAGCATAATGCATATCTAACAAGATGCTAATTACTCAGGTTTAGCAATCTTGCAGTCAGTGATTTCTAAGAAGGAATGCTGACAGGCATTTGAACATCTCTCTATATATAAAAGAGTAATATGCAAATTGAGTGAAGAGTGGAACAATCAGAATGACCACTCGACCAATCACTATGAGGTGCACTGACCACCTCTCGGTCCCTCCCGCTGGCCAACACTTTGCTTTTCTCTGCTCTTCTCCCTCTCTCCCTTCTATTCTTCCTTTGATTTTTTTCCTTCCTTCCTCCCTTTCTCCTTTCATTTCCCCTCTCTCTACTTTTTCCCTCTGTTTTTGGTCAGGTAGCAGCTTGTGAGCTGAGGGAAGATGAGAAGGATCACCCATGTTAGTGAAGAGAGTTATAGAGGGAAATACATTAGGCCTTTGGTTGTAATAGCTTTTGAATGGATTAAGCTTTACACACACACACACACACACACACACACACACACACACAAACACATCTGTGATACTGCCCTAGGAATGTGCATTGTCAGAAGGCAGAGGAAAAGTCAGAGGATTAGCATTCACTGAACCCAGTCTCTCTTAGATTGCTTCATTTAATCCTTGTCGCAATACTAGGAAGTTCTGATGAGATTAGTAACAGCATATGGATAGTACCAATGTCTAAAAACTACTTCTTCTTTTCACTATATTAAACCTCTCAGCATATAATTAAAAAATATGTGCTAACATAAATATAGCAGTACCAGGAATTTATGGTTAAGTAACTCAGTTGTCAAGAAAGTATTGATAGATTTCCCACACCATCCAGGCAATGTTTTAAGAATTAAAATACTGTGATCAAGAGGGTAGTTATGGCTATTGTGTTAAATGAGTATTTATTTGTGTGTGTGCATTTATTTGGCTAATGAAAACTACTGTGAAATTACAATATGGAGTTATATAATAATAATGATAAGTAACATTAATGGGGCACTCCACTAGTATATGTCAGGGGCTCTAGTCTGCTGAACAGTGACTGCATATTCGATTCCTGAAAAATGGGAATTTCTATGTGACTTTTATATTAATTAATTAAATAACTAGTCATAGCCTACCTCATTCTGAAGGCAATGTAAAAAGATTCAAATAATATGGGAAAAGAAAATGATGAAAAATAAGCAAGAAGTATGAGGTAATGGAAAACCATGGTGAAGAAAGTATTTAGAGCCGGGTGTGAGGCTGTGAAACAAATTACAGGCCACAAATCTCCATGTACTTTCCACCAGAGACATGGGAAACATGGTTAGATTCCGGGCCCATGAGATAGAAATGAACTAGTTGTTGAGGAAACACATGGTGTCTGATGCTGAGCCTGAGATCAAGTTCTTTTGTTAGCCCTCATGCACGATGCCACATAGTCAACAATGTCCTCACTGAAACCACAGCTCATCTTTCATTGTAGACTGATGGCATCAGTGCATTTAAGTCATGATCAACTCAGTAAATGCAGTTCCAACAGAACAGCAGGAGTGCTTGAGTGTAGAAGTAGATGGAATTGAAAGGATGGGGCATGTAAAGTTGTCCATTTATGAAATATTTTGATTTTATGCCTTAATCCAAGAAAAAGATTATATTAGAAGAATGTGTACTCTGTATACTCTCATGTGATGCTTCATAAAATTGATCTCTTTTAGCCCAGTGTTTAAAAGGCATCCACAATGAGTTCAAGTTTAATTCCAGTGTCAAATATTTGGAATGTAGATATTCTGGATTAGCTCAGCCTGATGCTTTAATAGTCAATCAACCTGGGGATAGAGCTGACATCTGACAAGTGGACATTATTTATGAATTCCAAAAAGTCCTCATTACAGTGTCCCAATTCCTGCAACAAACTCTAATCAAATTGCTTATGCTATTTTTACATCTGTATTTGTGTTTGTATTATGTGAACCCCTCCCCCTGTTAAAATTGTATATGCTTCTAGCCATGAATCTTGAACAAGATGGTATTCAGTCAGCAGTAGGCTATTAAGTCTTGGGAGAGCCAGAAGTTATATGTGGCTTTCAACTGCTTGTGTTAGTGCCCCCAACCCTTGCATTGATCAAGGGTCAACTGTATGTAAATGTTGAACCACTGTTGTACACCTGAAACTAATACAAGAGTGCATGTCAACTACAATTAAAAAATAAGTTAATTAAAAAAGTCCTAAACTCGGATCTAATATAATCCAACTTGGTAAGGTTTGGATTTGTTTTTAGTATAGTTGGAAATTTCCACAAATTTCTAAATGTAGGTACACTTAAGACAATTACATTTATTAGTATTTGCAAGGAGCAACTGTCTTAGAGGAAATGTGTTGGATATTATTAACTAGAGGTCTGGTGCATGAAAAGGGGTCCCTCAGCCCAGCCTGCCTCCTCTCATAGTCCAGAAACTCTAGGGGACAGGAGGCAACCCGGCAATTAGGGGAAGGTGACACCCCCACCACACCTCTGCTGCTGCCATTGCCAGTAGCATAAGCCTTGGCCAGCCCTGGTTACCTGTGCCTTGGGTCAATCCTGGGCGACTAGGCAGCTGCCATCCAAAGCTTGCCTGTGCCCTGGGTGTTGGCTGTGCAGCTGCCATGTGAGGCTTTCCTGCACCTTGGGCCAGCCCTGGACTGCTGAGGAGCTGAGAGGACTGAGGGACTCTGGGGGCAGGCAGGGCTGAGAGGACTGAGTACCACCATCTTGTGGCTGTGGGTGCTGCCATCTTTGAGAGTGGAGTAGTCAGTTAGCATGTTCCCTCCTATTGGCTGTGGGCATTGCCATCTTTTAGGGCGGGTCAGTCAATTAGCATGTTCCCTCCTTATTGGCTGTGGGCGCTGCTATCTTTGGGATAGTGTGAGGGTCAATTAGCATATTCCTTCTTTATTAGATAGGATAATGGAACTGAATTTACAAGGTACTTGAAGACATTGTAATGAATTGTGACTGTAATAAAAATGTGAACCTGGTCAGCCACATTTCTTTTGTGACCTCTCTTGATTTATAGCAGAACAAAATAATGATTAGAACGGAAATGTTACCTAAATTCAGACCTCAGTTTTCCCTAGGCTGCAGTGGACCCTTCAAGGTCTGGGATGGGACAACACATTTTTTTCCTGATAACTGTTTCAGCTCTATCCCACCGATTCTGACATGTCCTCAAGGTTTCAGTGAGGGTTAGAGTAGGTTTAGAAGGGCCAAATGATACAATTTATGATTCAGAATGATATTCTGGCTTCAGTAGGAAGGCAAAGCCTTGGCAGGAAAACTGGTAGTTCAGGTAAGTGACCATGAGAACCTGAGTCAAGGCTTTGGCTCAAATGATGGAGAAGAAGAAATAGTGTAAAATATTTTAGAGGTAGAGTTGAGAGGATGCAGTGACTATATAGATAAAAGAAAGACAGGAAGAATAAAAATTAGTTCTTATATGTAATTCCAATTCTAACATGTGGTGGTTTCACTCTTCCACCAAGCAATTCTCCTGTACATCTGGGTTTTCTACAGTTCAGCTCAATTCTGACACGATCTACCAGGAGACAGCCTTGGATTCCATAAGTTAAGGGTTCAGTCCTACAAGATTGCTCCTCACCCCAATTTCGGATGCCAATCACCTTAGTCCAGATTATGGACTAAGAATCACTTGTGCTTCTGATAGGATATACTGTAGATTGGAGGTTCCCTCTTTTTGGGTTTGATTAATTTATTAGGACAGCTTACAGAGCTCAGAGAATCATTGAACTTACTGGGTGCCTGGTTTATTATAAAACGATATAACTCGGGAACAGCCAAATGGAAGAGATGCATACTAGGAGAGCAAGATATAGGAAAAGGCTGGAGAGGTTCCATGCCCTCTCCAAGTGCACTGCTCTCCCAAAATCTCTGCGTGTTCACCAACCTGCAAGCTCTCTGAATCACATCCTTTTGGATTTTTATGGAGGTTTCATTATATAGTATAATTGATTAATCCATTGGCTATTGATGATTGAGTCAACCTCCAGCCCCTTTCCTCTTCTCAGTGGTCAGGGAGGGAGGAGCACATGGTTGGTTCTCCAGGTAGCCAGCCCCCATCCTTAGGTGTCCCAAAGTCACTTCATTCACACAACAACAACAAAAAACATCTATGTTGCTCTTCTCACGAAACTCCAAGGGTTTTAGGAGGTCTGTTCCAGGAACAGTGGACAAAGGCCAAATATATACCGGTACTGAGTGGCCAGATTATTATGATCTCTGAACGCATAATAATCTGGCCACTCAGTGCATATCTGTTGTGGGGTCGAACCCTGGCTTCAAAATATCACCAGAGGCTAATAATTAATTAAAAAAAGCAGGCAAGGATTTATTGAAAAACTGGCCAGGACTGCCGCAAGAGCACCACATGTAGGTAGAGTTCACACGACCGCACTGTTCCGGGTGTAGGCAGTCCTTTTAAAGGTTTAAACCACAGGAAATTTCCTTTGTTCTAAATTCTAAAGGCTGGGAACATTGGAATGTGGCCCTATTTTGCGATAGCCGATAATACAGAAGCAGAACTCAGCGGTTAATCTCTAAAGGTTATCTATAAATGTTATCTACAGTTTCTACCCCTGAAACTACTGAGTCAGTGGGAATCAATCTCCTGTATTTCTGGTAAAATTGCCTTATCCTCCAGGTCTCAATTTGGAAGCTGAGGCAACTACCCTATGTTTAAGCAAGTGCAGGGTTAAAATTCAAACAGCAGTTTTTACTCAAGTATGGTTGCTACCATATTTCATATCTTATATAATAAAAGGCTAACATGCAAATTGTCCTCTTGAGCAGGAGTTTGACCAGCAGGTAGGCTGGCTAACCGCCCATGTCCCCTCCCGCTGGCCAGGCTGACCAGACCCCACACATCCACGTATTCATTCACTGGGCCTCTAATACACACACACACACACACACACACTGAGTGGCCAAATTATTATGCGTTCAGTGATCATAAAATTCTGGCCACTCAGTGTATATTTCCTATTATAAATCGCAGAATCACATGTTATGATTCTTCTCTATTATCCAAACTGGGGAATGCAGGAAAAGAAGCAAGTTTGAGGGTCAAGAAGTGAGTGGTGTGTGGGAAATGGGAGGGTTTGGTTTTGAGCATGTTGCATTTGAAATCCCCGAGGGACATCTTAGTGGGAGCATCTAGTCAGAATCTTACTCCAGAGCCCAGGAGCTAGGTGTGAACTGGATGTGCGGTTTTAGACAATAGTTGCAGTTCTGCCTGCTTCTGAGACCTTTCCAGTCTGTGCATGGCGAAAAGCAGGCCGTGGTTGGAAACAAGGCTCCCAGCCTAAATGCAATATTTCTGTGTGCAAAAATCCCTGTCAGGATCACAGGCCCTGAGAACACAAAGAGGAATGCCGTCATCCCTGCATCTTCTGAGAGACGGTGATCTGTTTAGTGTCCAGGGCAGAGGAGCTTACTTTGAATGCACTAATTAAGTTAGGAAATGTAAATAAAATTTAATTGGTGGAACCTCGGAGGAAGTTTTATCCCAAATAAATCTTGATTTCTTGATGAATTGGCTTGGCGGGATAAGAAGGGCAGAGTAAATAGATTTAGGTTCAGATTCCTCTGGGTTAGTTCTGCTGGGATGCAATAATCCTTATTCAAATGCACAAGTTGAGGGAGTGTATCACTAGGAGGGAATGTGCTCTGGGGACAGAACCTTTGGGAGGGGTAAGCAGCGGTGGCCAATGAACATTTAATGCGTCCCTGATTGTTTGGAGCTTTTGTTGGACCTATTTTGATTTGGGGTTGAATTCCAAAAGAGATCCTTGGCCAGTCAGTGCCTGGGTATCTGGTCTGAACTGCCTCCTCCTATGCCATGAAGCTCCAGGGCTGCAGCCTGCCTCTCGTGCGGTGGAGTGAGGGAGGACTGGAAGGCATGCTTTTTACTATGGTGCAAAATAGGGACATCTCTAAATATAAATGGTTGTTGTTGTGGTTAGTGTTCTCAGATTTTCTCCTCTCAGCATTTCTTATCCTATTGCTCTTTTCTTCTTTCATCTGGTACATCTGGGAGCCACAAGAAACTAATTTTCTCAAACTTGGGTCGTTCTGAATCTTTGGTCCATGTGTTAACAAACACATTTATGGGCGTACTATTCCAGTCTCTCTTACTTCATCTTCAGACTTACCCCATGAGGAGGAATGATCAGTCTTACTTGTTATTTGAGGAAGCCAAGTCATAGGAGTTGTTAATGACTCAATTAGCACTCAACGCTAGTGAGGTGTAGAATTGGAATTAGTCTTGAGATCTGAAGATAATACTCGTTACTCAACTGCTTCTACCTTCATTCACAATGGAAGCAAAGGTGAAGAGGAGAGTGGAAGGGAAACACTTTATCCAAAGGATTTCTAAGAGTCAGAGAAGGATTATTGAATGGCCAGAAACTACCGTTAGTTTTTCTTAGAAGAAATTCTCATATGATTTCTTGGGCCTTATTATTTAGGAAAATCATGTTGCTATGCTCTGCTACAAGGTCAAATCCTTAATAGCTGAAAATAAAGGGATGCTCTTTGGGGTAGGGTCAATGAATCTCCTTTAACTTTTCACGTCCCCTTAAAGAGGCTACAGCTAAGCGTGCGGAGGTGAGGGAACCATAAATCATGGATGTTGAAACAGTGAAAGCTGCGAACATAAATGTTTCAATAAATACCAAGTGGTATCAGATTCTGTTGTGAAATTCCAAAGTGTAATACAATCCTCTCGCATTGAGGAAAGAAGTCTCCAAGCGAGCAGCAGCTGAAGGTGGTCGCCTTGGCTCCTGCACTTTGAAGAGGGGCAGAGCCCGAGACTGCTGCGTGTCTGTCAGCCCAAGAGCAGCGAGGGAATGGCCTTTTCATACCGATGGGCTTTTTGTCTCCCCCCGTAGGCCTTGATTTTCATTCAATATATATATTTATACATCATATGCCTATTCCATACACAGAGGCCTTTTTGACATCAAAGATTCTGGTTCTGCAGCTCGGTTAATCTATAAGATTATACCGACCATAACGTAGCAGGCACATGCCAGATACTTGACCCCTAAAAGGGAGTCACAGGCCATGGCATATTTAAACACAGTGAGAAGTGAAGCCAGCAGCCAGCATACTCTCGAACAAATGCGCATTGTTGTGACAATTGAAACCACATGCTGAGCAATATACCATAGGTGCAACCTAACTGAGAATGTGTGGACAGTTGGGACCATGAATGTATTATTATTATTTTTCTTATTTATATTATGTCTGTGCGTCTCGGGACCCCTCACTCTGTTTTCTTAGTGGAAGTTAGCAACGCAAGCCCAGCTGCATGGATGGAGCTGGGCGCTGAAGGTCCGGGTCTACTCTAGCTGTTGGGACCTCAGAAAGATTTCAGCTGCTGCAACAAGAGCTTATGAACCCCGGCTTTCTGAACCATGTCAAACCTGAACTCACCTAAGGGGCTAACTAGCCGCCTTCTGAGCCAGACATTTCTGAGCACAGAACTATTTCAGTGGCTGTTTATTACTTTATGGAAAATTCAGCCATAGGCAATAGTATGAAGAGATATTCACCAAGCTAAATGTTTCAGGCTTCATTGAGTTTGATAAAACACACATTTCTTCTTCTGCGTTCCAATTTTTAGCTCCAGCACATCCATTTTTTTGTTTATTAGTAACCCAAATTAAGCCAGGTTAGAGAAGTTGAGTTTTCTCTGCAGGCAGATGAGAATGATGAAATAATGATTTATTTGTGTGCTCTTTGTGCAGTAACAGAGTGCTCTGGAAATCCCATTGGTGATGTCTCCCTGCTTCTGTTCTATATCTTTACTTGTAGGCAGCGATAGAACACTTGAGGGGAAAGAGGAAGAGAGCACACAGGGCGTGTCTTCTGTTTATTGGCAGCATTCCCCTCCTCTTGGAAGGAGGACAGGGTGTGTGGGAAGAGTATGAACTCCTGCATGGGAAAGGAACCAAAGGTACCACCTGCTCCAATTCAGCAGGCTTTCTGCTCACATATTTCTATGATTACTACTTTCTCCACGTAAAAGCAAAGGCCGAAATTAAATAACCAGTCTCCCTGGTAATACAGTATTCTGACTTGACTTCATACCCATAGCCCATTTCACATCCACAGATAATATTTACCGGTCATTTTAAAATCTCCTACATGTTCTAAGTGTTCACTTATTTATTTAGCTCTTTATTCAACATATATTGAAAGATCTACTTTGTATACAATAAGTGCATTTTTTGGGGGGGACAGAAATAAGGGATTATAACACAGTACTTTTATTCACTTATTTTTTTTACTTAGAGGTTAAAAAAAAACACCACCCTTACACACTCATAAGGATAAATTACATTAAAAAAAATGAGTTCCCATAGCAGCATTAGGTGAATGGAATAGAAAATATATTAGGTGGATTCAGAGACAAAGGAAGGACAGGAAGGACTTGGAGCAGGAGGGGCCTTGTGCTTATGTGAGTGACTCAGTGGGGTGGGATGGGAAGAGAAGACTGAAGTTCTTTCCAGGAATAAAGAGAGATGGAAGCGAAAGTACAGAGGTGAAGAGAGCATGGCACAATCAGGGAAAGTGAGTGGACCAATGTGGCTACACTGGAAATTTCGCCAACGGGAATATCAACTTATTCTTTAATTCTAACAAATATTTATTGAGTTCCTATTACTCTTTGTTAGGTGCTTTGGATATAAAGATAGAACAGACAGACCACCAAATCCAGTAGATGATGTGGACAATAAATATGGGAACAAAATTATGAAGTAATGATAAAGTAGGGAAGAATTATTAGGAAGCATACAATGGGTGAAAACAGGAGCAAACAATTGGAAAGTAAAAGAACTTTGTGTGTCTTGTAGCCCATGGAAGGCAATGTGATGTTGTACAGATAGTCAGTTGACCTGGGCTCAAATCACAACTCTGCCATTTATTGGCTGTGGGACTTGGTAAGTTATCAAACCTGTCTGAGCACAATTCCATCCTTTGTCAAATAAGAATAATAAGGTCTATCTCATAGGATACCATAGAATCCAATGAAGTAACATATATAAAACAGCATGTATTTTTTTGTAGTAGGTAGTATTAAAATCTATCATTCATTCATGCCCAAAATAACAGATAAGTAAAGAAATGCCTTTTTAAAAATTTATTTATTTATTTATTTATTTATTTATTTATTTATTTATTTATTTATTTTATAGAAAAAGACTCTGGAATCTTTATAATGAACTAGAGGCCTGGTGCATGGATTTGTGTACATCGCAAGGCAATTAATTAGAAGGTGGCTGGCAGGGAGGGACTGGGTGAGATGGGCTATACACGCCCTGGAACCAACCTCACGTGGTGCCCCCCCAGCTGGCCACACCTGGGGCAGTGTCAGGACTCCAAGGGTGTCTGTGAAGTGAACAGGGTCCTTCTGAAAAATGCGGTTCCTCAGCCTGGCCTGCAGGAATCAGGCTTAAACTGGCAGTCTGACATCCCCCACGGGGTCTCGGAGTGTGAGAGGGTACTCTGCAAAGTTGCTGTTGCTCAGCAGCTCCTGCATTGAGTGTCTGCCCCTGGTGGTTAATGTGCATCATAGCTACCCGCTGGTCAGCTGGTCAGCTGGTCAGCCAGTTGCTTAGGCATATATATATGAGTTAACACTGTTAGTTAGACAGTCATGGACCAGGCCTCCTCTTCACTGATTATAACGGTTGGAATGGCAGTGGCATGGCTAATAGCCACGTCTTAGTCAACAGCCTTAGAATATGAACACTTTTCTCATGGAGGCCACACTCATGCTTTTGGATTTGTCTTTTCTACTATTATTTTGGTTGTGAGAAGTATACACTTTTTTGCATGAATAAAAATAAGACATTTTGGTGTAATGACTAGAAACTGACAACCAATTCAGCTGGTGCAATTTTCCCTTTGATCAAAATAATAACACCATACAAGTCCTTTCCTGAAGTCCTTTCTCTGGCTTAGGAGTCCCCGAATCAAGTCCAAGTTGTATTAGGACCCTGGATCCTTTAGTGTCCTTTCTTTTCTCATTAAAGTGGCGACTCTCAAAATTTGTGGAAAAACTTCATCTCTTTGTCCAACATGATTTGTTGTGTTCCACTAGTATATTGATGGAAGCCTTGTGATGCCAGAGGGATACTCATGGTGGTGGGTAGTATTAGCAATAGGATGTGGTTTCTGATGCGCTTGGAACAATAACTTTATCCCTGAAGGAAAAATTCATACTTTCCTGTGTGAATATTCATGGTGCCATTATTTTCCTTTAGTGGTATCTTACCGGAAGTTATTGTGTCTTGGCACACATGGTTCTGTTGTTGTTGGAGGTACCATGAAATTGGAGAGGCAATTTTATAAAATAGCAGGAATTTAAAGAGCAATTAACCTTCAAGAATCCCTGAACTCATGAATCTGGGAGAAGGTATTATGGTTTCCAAGTGGTCTGGACTAGAGTTCTTGAACTGGATGTCAAAAATCAAAACACTAAATCAACAAAATATCAAGTTGGAGCCATTTTACTGTCAAAAGAAACCTTCACTTGTCCTTCACACAATACAATTTTAGTCTTTGCTGATGACTACTCTTCTGTTTTCATTTAGTTCAAATGTGGACATGATACCTTCTTATTCCAGAAAATATTTAAGGTAGACAGTGGACATAAGTTTTCAAGGCTGTTACCCAGGAAAAGACAACTCAGAACTTCTAAAATATTCTGTGACACTGGATCCTGGGCCTTAGTCATATCCTTGCTGTTATGCCTCATGCTTTTATTTCTATAGCTTTCTTCAATGGTTTCCAGCTGTTCCCTGTCTCTTTGGCTGCTTCCCTGTCCTTTCCATTTCATGTGGTCACTAACCACGGTCACTGGCCTCAGTAAAGGCTTTGTTCCGAGGAAACGGGAAGAGCTCTGAAGTGGACATTGACACTGGATCGAAATGGAATGAGCAGGCTGTTCTTCTTGCTTATCCCAAGAGAAATAAAACCAGCAAAACAAATGGTACTTCTAAAAGTTCATACTTATTTTGATCAATTATATCCATAATAATTATGCTACTGAAACCCAACTCCCAGAACAAAATATGCATTTAAAAATATTTTAGACTAACTCCGCCTGCCAAGAAATAGATATAATTTTCCATCAGTAAGTGAATGTGCTTCAGGAGGGCTCAGTCCTGAACTAAGGCACATGTAACTTCTCACTGACTGTCTGCCCTGAAGTGCATTAGTTCAAGAAGGCAGACTTCAAGTCCATTCACTTGAGAACATCTCCCTCCCATGCAAACGTTAAAATGAGAATTAGGTAATGATAATGAAATGAACACATAATGAGAAGAATGGGAAGGGGTTTCTTGAACAAACAAACAATTTTAACAAGTATCTGGAAGGCAGAAGGCAGCTGGAAGAGTGACGATTAGGAAAATGAAATGGAGGAACTTTAGCCTAGAAGACAAGCTAAGGGGCCACAGCTTATCTCTGTATTTCTAAGCACTACTTATATGGTATCTGGAAGTCTTCCTTGATTTTTCATTTGTCTCCCCACAATAACAAAGGACCCCTGCTTACTGGTTTTAGCTCCTCAACATCAACCAGGAATTGTCCTCAAACACCTACTGAACTTCCTCTTCTCCTTTATGTCATTGCCTCACCTTTGTTCAAACTTCCCTTGTCTCCAGTTTTGATCATTGCAGCAGCTTCTTATACTCCCCTACCTTGGTTTACACTAACCTTTCAAAATGCAAGTCTTACCAACTAAGGCACCCTCCTGGTTAAAAGCATGTAATACCTTCCTGTGGCTTTCAAGAGAAGCACCTGAGAAGAGAATGTCAAGTCATCATAGTCTTTCCCCTCACTCCAGGGTCATTAGCGCCAATCCATGCCCTCTCTCACCATCACTGTTCATACTACTTGCCCTTCCTACCTACTACTGCAGCTGCACATCTCAGTGCTTGTGTTGATGCCACTTATTTTGATTAGAATGTCCTCTTTTGGACCAATCCTCCATCTCTATGACTTCTTTTCCTGCCAAATTTCAGTTTATCTTAAAAAACCCACTATGTGGTTAGCAGGGGTCTTCAAACTACGGCCCTCGGGCCACATGCAGCCCCCAGGGGAGTCTGATCCTGCCCGCCAGGTTTTTTGGGCAGTGAGCGCAGCCGAGGTGTTACAGTAGGAATTAGAAGTTCATATAGTCCGGCCCTCCAGCTCTCTGAGGGACCGTGATCTGGCCCCCACTTTAAAAAGTCAGCCTGCAGACCAAGGAGGTGTGGGTTTGATTCCGGTTGGGGCATGTGCCTGGGTTGTGGGTTCCTTCTTGGGCCCTGGTTGGGGCATGTGTGGGAGGCAACAATTGATAAGTCTCTCTCTCATTGATGTTTCTCTCTCTTTCTCTCCCTCACTCTCATTGTCTCTGAAAAATCAATGGAAAAAATATCCTAGGGTGAGGATTTACAACAACAACAAAAATCCTACTTAACTGTCACCTTCTCTGTGAAATCATACCTCCTCGTACATTTTTCTGTTATTGCAGATATCACATTTTATTGTGCTTATTTGTTGAAATGGGTGATTCTCTGATTAGAATGAGCTCTTAGAGCAGGACTATATAATTACAGTTCCTAGAACCTAGCTCCTTTTTCCCTTCAAATTTAGAACAATTTTAACTATAATTTAAAAAAATATTTATTTTTCTGTTCTTTCCCTTTGCAGAAACTCTA
Source organism: Pipistrellus hanaki (assembly GCF_964339955.1). NCBI lineage: Eukaryota > Metazoa > Chordata > Mammalia > Chiroptera > Vespertilionidae > Pipistrellus > Pipistrellus hanaki. The sequence continues at coordinate 38,060,505 of NC_140507.1, read as the reverse complement.
GCTAAACCTATATTAGGACAGTTGAAGCTACCCACATCTCTCTGACATTGTGTTTTATTTACTTTATTCCTTTTATTGCTGTGTTTCATTTTGCATAGTTTCTATTACTATGTCTTGAAGTTTACTATTTTTTTTTTTTTTTTTTTTTTTTACAAAATCTAACATTTAACTAACCCCATTCAGTATATTTTCATCTAAGACATGATGGTTAGCATCTCTAGAAGTTCAGTGTGCATAAATAACTTCCATGTCTTCACAGAACTTTCTGAACACATGGAATGGTGTTATAACTGTTTTAATGTTATTATCTGCTAATTTGAATATCCTTGTCAGTAGTGTTTTGCTATCAGTTGTTTTTCTCCTCATTTTGGATTGTATTGTTCTGCTTTTTTGCATGCTTATTAATGTTTTAATTGAATGCTAATCATTATAGATTTTTACTTTATTGAGTGCTAGGTATATTTTTCTTTCTTTAAAAAAACCTTTATTGAAGTATAATTGATATACAGAAACTGCACATATTTAATGTACACAGTTTGGTAGAGTTTAGACATATGCATACACCCATGATACCATCTCTGCAAAGGTAATGAACATATCCATTGCCTCCCCAAATATTTTATCTTTCAGTACTCTGACTCCATCACACCACTTTCTTCTGGCCTGCAAAATTTCTGCTGAAAAATATGCTGATGGGGATCCCCCTATCCATAACAAGTTGTTTTTATCTTGTAGGTTTTAAAATTCTCTATCTTTAAAACTTGACATTTCAATTATAATGTGCCTTTGCTTTGGACCTCTGTATTTTTCACTTGATTTTGCTGTGAACCTAAAACTGGTCTAAAAAATAAAGTCAATTTAAAAAATAATCCAAGATCATCAACCAAAGAAAGTTTGAGCCATTTTAGGGAAATAATTGTTTTTATTTAATTTTATGATTTAAAAAATACCAACTCCCTATTACATCCCTATTACTGCCATCCACTTATGTCTCTCTCCCAAACTAATGCTAGAAGAAATATTTTCTTTCTTTTGTCTGTATTGACACACAGAAAAGTAGAGAATATCGTGTTTCATTTATGTTGAAATCTGATGAAAAGCATCAATCACTGATTTTACCCGTTTTTTCATCTGATTCTTTGGTGTAGGTTTCATAGAGGGCATGCTATAAATAATAGACACACTATAGGTGAAGGTGTAGTTGAGTATTCTGTAAAGCATATTGATGTGTAGTGCTGAGGTGGCTTAGTTGTAACCCAACCATCTTTGCATGCTGAATATTGCAACATGGGGTTGAGGGAGTGTTTTGGTTCAGCTTCAGCTCAGTAGTTTAGCTTAATTTTATGCGTGAATGTGTCAGCTGAAAACCTTTCTTGATACAAGATCAGAGTCTGCCTTGCCTCTATTTTGTTTTCTGTTAACAACTAAAGACAGAAGTGGCTGTGAGTGAAAGAAGAAAATAAATACAGGTATACCTCATTTTATTGCATTTGGCTTTATTGAGCTTTACAGATATTATGGTTTTTTACATATTAAAGGTAAGATCCTTCCCAGCAAAAAATGACAACTCACTGAAGGCTCAGATAGATGATGGTCAGCATCTTTTAGCAATAAACGACTTTTAAATTAAGGCACATACATTGTTTTTCAGACATAATACTATTGCACACTTAATAGTTTATAGCATAGTATAAACATAATTTATATGGACTGGGAAATAAAAAAAAATTGTATGACTCACTTTATTGTGATATTTGCTTCAGTATGATGGCCTGGAACTAAACCTGCAATATCTCTGAGAACTTGTGAAGAGAAGTAAAGATTTTAGCCCATAAACAAACCTAGAAATGGCTTTGTGCTGACAGACAGCTCGAACCTGTACTTAAGAAGGAGCCATCTCAGTCTCACTATTCAGGGTTAATCTGGTTAGGCTGTTGGAAAACTAGCTGTGTATGTGCAAGGTTAGGTGAGTTTCTGAGTTTGTAAGATTCTGAAATACTTTTGACCACTATTAAAATGACTACAATTTGTGACATTTTATGGTCTTATTTACTTTGTTGCTGAATTCTTATAAAAAAAAGTCCCAAATTTTTGTTAAAAATAGTAATCTTTAACCAGAAAAACACAGGAAGATAATTTATGTATTACATTGTAGAATTAATGTTTTGTTTTGCTTTTCATTGTCTACTTCACAAGATACTGGATGACAGAGACATAAACAAAATTTTGTATTGATTAATTTAATTAGTGTTCTAGATGATGGAGTTTAGCCTATTTTATGCTTGAATTTACATTACTAAAATAATTTCATGGAATATGATTTTCTAATGCACATTAATCTCTAAAGTAAAAAGCTTTTTTAGACCAAATTTTGAAAAGAGAAACAAAATTGACAAACTGTTAAGCTAGTCTCCCCATCGAAAAAGAGGAACTGCCGAAGCTGGTTTGGCTTAGTGGTAGAGTGTCGGTCTGTGGACTGAAAGGTCCCAGGTTCGATTCCGGTCAAGGGCATGTACATTGGTTGCGGGCACATCCTCGGTAGTGGGTGTGCAAGAGGCAGCTGGTCAATGTTTTTCTCTCATCGAGGTTTCTAGCTCTCTATCTCTCTCCCTTCCTCTCTAAAAAAATCAATAAAATATATAAAAAAAAGAAAAAAAAAGAAAAAGAGAGGAACTCAAATAAAATCAGAAATGAAGAGGAGCTGTTACATCTTATACGACAGAAATACAGAGACATTATGAGAGATGTTATGAAAAATTATATACTAATGAAATGGACAACCTGGGAGAATTGGGTAAGTTCCTAGAGACATACAACCTAATAAGAATGAAAGATTTTGGAAGGATCATTGGTTGTTTTAGTGTGATCAAATCTTGGTTGTATCACTTCAGATTCAGAGTTTGGCCTTCAGATTTTAAAGCTTTTATTTCAAGGCCAATGTGAATTGATATTTTCTAATTGCAAATAAATCATAAACTTATTTTGAAGTACAGCACTTCCCAGTGACTGAAGTTGGGAAGTACTTGAGTCCCAGGATAACCTTATAAAATTGGGGACCATTAAATATTTCTCTATAGGTTTGTGGAATAATGACAATATCTTGTTATTTCTTTTTTTCAGAATCAAGTATAGTCATTGGTTCTACAAACTTCTGGCTGTTTATGCCATGGAGAGGACCTATCATATTAATAATAAAAACATTATTTGTGGACATGAGCTTAAACTCAATCCTTTTAAAACTTCCAACCTACACGAGGAGCTATTTTCTTAGGTTTTAATGAAGAAACCTTTAAATTTCTCTTCTTTTCAAATCATCCTAAGGTTGAGACTATATTAATAAACAATAACAAGGATGGAAAAGGGATGAAGGAGGTGCTAGTTGGGACAAGTAATGACCAAAATAGAGAATGGGTGCTTGGGAAGTAAGGTATGCGATACTGTTGATAGAAGAATGGGGATATAATTGTGCTATAAAATGGTGCTTTCAGACTTCTTTGTAATTAAAAAAAATTGTTCTGTATTTATAAGACTAGCCCATGCTAATTATAACAGTAGGGAAAATGCAGAAGAGATAAGGATGAAGAAAATATCATTTATAACTGTTATCCACAGGTAACCATTGCTATTATTATTCTGCATTTTGTTTTCTATTTATCATTTTTTATAACAAACATATATGACTAACTTGAATCATATTGTATAATCATTTTATTCCCAACTTTTAAATTTTATTATATTGTGAGCCTTTTTTTCATGCCATTGAAAAAAAATTTTTAAGAACCTATGTTTTAGTAACTTCATGATATTTTAACTGATTACTCTTGGCCCTCCCATACTTTGTTGGGCCATTTCCTTTTTATTGTTTTTAGGCTGCTTCCAATTTTTTTTTCCTGTGATACATATGATGAACGCTTTATAGATGAATATTGGTCAGTTTGTTTGATTCTTTCCTTAGGGATAAAAGCTACCAAGTCAATTTCCATGTCAAAATTCATGGATTTAAATACAGCCTTTAATATATTTTTAAAAACTATTTCAAGAAAACATTGTTCTGAAGTGTGAATCACCGACAGGGAAAGGGCATCTCATCTTACTCTTGTCAGAACTTTTGGAAAATCTATAATTATTTTATTTATTTGAATGTCTTTGTGAAATTTTTTTGTTGGTAATCCTTAGTTGTGTGATTTGGAAAATAATTTTGAAGATAACTGTTATTCAAATGAGGTACATGATCTGTTTTATCTAACAAATATTTTTAAAAAATATATTTTTATTGATTTCAGAGAGGAAGAGAGAGGGAAATATAGATAGTAACATCAATTGTGAAAATTATTAGTTGGCTGCCTCTGGCATGTCCCACATGGGGAATGAGCCTGTTACTTGAGCATGTGCCCTCACCGGGAATTGATCTGTGGCCTCCTGGTTCATAGCTCAATGTTCAACCACTAAGCCACACAGGCCTGGCAAACTAACAAATATTTGTAATGCAGAAATAGGAGATCTTAAAGAGTTTCAAGTAAGACTGTGGTTTATTTCTGGATCCAGTAACAAGTTCTAGGTAGCAGTCCTGATTTTGCAAGTAAACTAACTTTTTAATATTAAGGAAGTTACTTGGCTTCTTTAGGCTTTCCTTTTTCCATCGGCAATATGAGGAACATGACTAGAATACCCAGAGATGTTTTTATCTCTACAGCTCTATGACTGCAAGATTTTCAGGGAGTGACTTCAAAGTGATTCTGTTCAAATTTCTAACAGATAGTGAATTGTCATGTTGCTTATTTTGGCAAAAATCTTCGAGGGAGTCTTATGTGGGGAGAGGAGGGAGATCCATGCTTCACAGGGGTCCAGATTTCCTGAAATGGCCCTGCCTGCCATTAGGACAGGTCACAGTTAGATGCAGTGTTGTGGGCTGGTTTGGTTGCTGACTATGCCAAAGCTACTCACTGCTTCTAGGGATGGCTGGATCCCTGGAATAAAGTAGATTGACTGTAATCAGAATGTGCAAGAATAGAGAACAGAAAAAACTAGGTTTCTGTAAATTTATATAAAACACATAAACAGCATTGTATCTCGTGGGTATGGTTTAGAATAAAGCAATAATTAAAAGTCAAGGAAACAGACAATGGGTGTAGAGGCTGTTTTAAGATAATAATAAAAAATCAAATGTGGAAATAAAAAGCATTAAGAAAAAGATTGAGTGAAAGGGATATCATTGTGTCTTAATTCCTAAGTTGATGAAAAAATCATAAAGATAGTTTTAAAAAGGCAATTATGTGCATTAGACATTAGTACCATATTATTGAAGTTAAGTAATTTCACCTCTTTGGGAAAAACAACAACAACAGCTCAGCAATAAAGATTGAGATAAGTTTTGGGTTTAAGATTTAAACTGGACAGCCTATATAATAAGAGAGGAATAAGCTAATTATCCATTATGCTGTGATCATCAGGAGAGTGGTGCAGTGAGCTACAAGTGGGCTGTTGAGAGGGGGCAGGGCAGTAAATTATGAGGGGGGAAGAGGGAATTACAGGAGGGCGGGGCAGGAGGCAGAGAGCTACAGGAGGGGACAGGGAAGCAAGCAAGTGGGAGGTGGAGAGCTACAGGAGGCGGCAGAGCAGCAAGCTATGAGGGTGTGCAGGGGAGCTACAGGAGTGCAGAGCAGCGGGTGGAGAGCTACAGAGGGTGGCAGTGAGATACTGGCACACGGATTTGTGCACAGGGTACTAGTTGTCTCATAGAATGTCAGACTAAGAGCCATGTTTTAGAGAAATGATTAATACGAGTTTAGGAAATTTGCTAGTAGCTGCCACAAAGCCAGAAATCTGTCCCTTATGTTTTTCTGAAGTCCTGAGTAATATTAGATGTTCTTTATTTACCCCTTTTAGGCTAACTCACATAAGATAGATTATTTTAGGAAAATAATTAAAATTTTTTATTTGCCATTTCCACATATTTATATGAAATGTAGGTTGTAGCTTAACCAATCGACTGAGGCTTAGAAAAAGCCATATGTGTATGGAGAGAGCTTGTTCAACTAAGAAAACTATAACTCATCAGGATTATCTAAAATCATACAAATGAACAAGGTATCTTCAAATTGGAAATAGGGGAACAGACATGAAGTGTAAAGGTATGGAAGGAGAATTTATAATTACTGAGGAGTGAGAAGATGGACAAAAAGATATCTTAAAGTAATTTGGCAATGACCAAGAACCACACAGGGAGAAAAACCAAGAGGCACAGTAAAATTGGAGAAAAACCAAGGAGGAGGGGAGCTGTGAACGCAAAGCAAATAGGGGAGTGGATATGGGCTGACAAAGCTGGTACCTGTTGACTGGACGTGCTTGTTTGACATCAGAGGCGGAGAAGTCCATGAAAAAAAACAAAACATGTCGCATATGGTGGAGAGTAGTGGATGTTTATTTATATTAAGTAAAAATATCACATGACATCCATAAAAATCTGAACATATAAGCCAATATAAACAAAAGTATACTCTATGGGTTAATGTAAAAGTTAGAATGACAATAAAATGTTAAGACAAAAAGGGCTTAGTTAAAGGTCAATATGGACCCCATATGACTCCAGTGCTTACACAGAAAAAGAAGTGCTTTTATTTGAGCAATTTTGTCTCTACAATGTGACAGGAAGAGAAAAGAGTTAAAATTTTGATTTTAGACCAGAGTTCAGTGGAGTAGTTAACAGGACACCCAAAAGGGAAAAAAGCTAGGTTTCTTCAAGCAGTCATTGTTTCTGGTTTATTGACTAGAGAGACTTTTTTTTCTTTTTTTCTTTTTTTTCCAGACCACTGAAAATCTCTGTTATTTATTCAAGGGCATCTGTGAAATCACTTTTCTCTTGAAAGACTTTCCAGAATAGTGCATAGAAGAGAGTTCTAAATGGAGTAAAGAATTTCCTATTCAACATGTGCTTTCATGTCAATTTTAAAAAATGAGAAATCAATAGAATGTGTGCTTATTAAGTATTAAAAAAGAAACTTTTATCTCCTGCTGATTTTCAATGATGAATATTAGAGCCTTAGATGAAGTGGTAGAGTCTGTGGCTTGAATTTGGTTATCTGTAACATGCAAATACTCTTAGCTTTGTTAACTTAAGAATTCCACCTGGAAGGAAGTTATAGAGCTGCCAGAGTTTGTCTGGTATTATAATTTCACTAGAGGCCCAGTGCAAGAAAATTCATGCAATGGAGCCTGCCCCCTCTCACAGTCTGGGAGCCTTCAGGGGCGGCACATGACCTGAGCACAAGCCTCGACCAGTCCTGGTTACCTGAGCCTCAGGAGGCCCATCCAAGGCTTGCCTGCACCTCGGTCCTGCCATGGATGGCTGGGCAGCCACTATCCAAGGCTTGCCTGTGCTCCAGGCTGGCCCTGGGTGGCTGGGGGGCTGAGGGAACTGGGGGACTCCAGAGGCAGGCATGTGGAGCAGTGGGGCCTGCCTTGGGGTAGACCTGGCCTTACCTCATGCCTGCCGCCCTAGCAGGGCTGAGCAGACTGGGTGCTACCATCTTGTGGCTATGGGTGTCACCATCTTTGAGGGTGAGGCAGTCAATTAGCATATTCTTTCCTTATTGGCTATGGGTGCCACTATCTTTGAGGGCAGGACAGTCAATTAGCATATTTCCTTCTTATTGGCTGTGGGCACTGCCATCTTTGCAATGGCGTGAGGGTCAATTAGCATATTCCCTCTTTATTAGGTAGGATAATGTCTTCATAATGTCAACATTTTTTTTTTGATGTGTATTGAATGTTAAATTTAACTCATACTAAATATTGCAGATGTAGCCCTGCCAGTGTTGTTCAGGGTTAAGCATTGGCCTATGAACCAGGAGATTATGGTTCCCAGTCAGGACACATGCTAAAGCTGTAGGTTTGATCTCCAGTAAGGAGTGTGCAGGAGGCAGCTGATCAATGATTCTCATCATTGATGCTTCTGTCTCTCCCTCCCTCTCCTTTCCTCTCTAGAATCAATTAAAGTGTATTTTAAAAAATAATAATATTGCATATATAAATTGTATTCAGTTTTGGTTGAAGCCCTACAAATTTATGAATGAGATAGAAGACTATCCTAGTTTAGATTTCTTTGGCTTCCTAGGAGCATTTGGAGAGCAATTCAAAAGCAGGTCCTTGTTTTCAGAATGACAACATGCATACAAACACTAAGTCTCCTCTGTTAAGAAGTCCAAATATCTTAAACCGAGTATACTGAAAAAAAAAAGGCTTCTATTTCAACTTTAAAAAAATATATTTTTATTGATTTCAGAGAGGAAGGAAGAGGGAGAGAGATAGAAACATCAATGGTGAGTTTGATTGGCTGCTGCCTGCATGCTCTCCATTGGGGATCGAGCCCATAACCCAGGCATGTGCCCTTCACTAGAACCAAACCCATGTCCCTTCAGTCCACAGGTTAACACTGTATCCCTTGAGCCAAGCCAGCTAGGGCAAGGCTTTTATTTTAGACCCAATAATTAGGACAAATTGGCTGAGCCTTGTTTTCCAGGGAAATGATAGATTTATCTATGATCCCAAAGAAAATCTGTCCTTTCATTTTTCAATGTGTAGTACAAATGTGTTCAGAGTATGCATTATGCATTTATTTTTGGAATACTTATTACTATGCCAATGGGCATGCCTTATATTAAAGATGGATGTGTCAGCAGCAAATGCTTAAATTAAACTTTTGCGCTATGGCAAGTAAAATCATTTGTGAGTGTCAAAATAAATACAACAGTTTGATATTTCCAAACTAGAATCTAACCTAAAAAACTTAAACATAAGACAAAAAGAAACTTAACACGTTTTCTGGCGAGTATTATAGGAAGGAGTTATTGGTTGACTTCTAATAAATAGGCCATAGAAAAAGGAATGGGATATTACTTCAAGAGTGGATTATAAACAACTGTGACTCCCATGTCATAAGTAGTCCTACGCAGGGACCCCTATGGTGAGGAACTGATGCCTTTTGCCAAACATCCGTGTGAATGAACTTAGAATTAGAAGCACATCTCCAGTTCCAGTTGAGTTTTCAGAGACTCTAGTCTGGCCAGCACCCTGACTTTAAACTTATGAGATTTCCTGAGCCAGCATCACGGAACTAAGCCATCTGTGATTCCTGATCCTGAGAAACTGTGTGAGATAATAAATGTTTGTGGTTTAACTTGCAGTTTTGGGGATAATGGGTAACTTATACAATATTTTTGCACATAGGAATTTTAAATTTGGTGTAATGAAAGAAACCAGTATTTATTTTATGAACTTTTTTCAGATAAATAAATTTTAGCCTGAAATTTATGAAGATATTTGTCTGTATTTTCTTTGAAAGTTTTTTTTCTCATGGATTTTTTTTTGTTGTGTTGTGCTTTCAAATTGATTATGGTATAACAAGGTTTTATATATTTTTTCAGATAGTGTTGTTGAGTTGTCAACAACAATGTTGACTTTAAAAAAAATTGAATGCTGCTTGATAGAATCTCTTGGGGTTTCTATGTAAATAAAGGTATTCAGCACATAATGACTATTTCAGATTCCTTTAATATATCTTAAAAATCACCTCTACTAAGATATGATTTATATTATGAACTTTAATTTTAAAGTTTTGATAAGTTCAGTATCTGACCTTTATTATTATTATGATATAGGATATTTATATAACTCCCCAAAAGTCTTTATTCCCTTTTTGCAAGAAATTGCCTCTCCCTGCCCTTGGCTCCTGGAACCACTGATCTAGCTTTTAACATTATAGATTTAACTTTTCTAAAATTTCATATAAGTGAATATTCAATATGTGGTCTTTTCTGTCTGACTTTGTAACTTAGCATAATGTTTTCAGATTCCCCTGTTATTGAGCTTATCAGTACATGTTTTCTTTTTATTGCTGATTAATATTCCATTTTATGGGCATACTGCAATCTTCTTATCCACAGAAGATTGACATTTGAATTATTTCCAGTGGGTTGTTATGAGTAAATCTTCTATAATAATTCAAATTCAAGTCTTTATGTGGACATAAATTTTCCTGTCTCTTGAGTAAATACCTAGGGGTAGAATTTCTCAGTCAAGTGGTAAGGGTATGTTTAACTTTATAAGATACTGCCCAAAAGTTTTCCAAAATGGTTGTATATTTTGCATCTCTACCAGCACTTGGAGTTCCAGGTGTTCCACATCCTAGCCAAAATTTGGTTTTGTCAGTTGTTTGAATTTTATCCACTCTTAATGGGTGTATCGTAGTATCTCATTGTGGTTTTATTTGCATTTCCCTAATGACTAACGATGAGTGTCTTTTCATGGTTTATTTGCCATGTGTATATTTTCTTTGGTACGTTGCCTATTTAAATCTATTACTCATTAAAAATTGTGTTGTTTGTATTCATAAAATTGAATTGAAAGCAGCATTTACATTTTATATTTATAAGTCTTGTTAAATGTATACTTTGCAGATAGCTTCTCCCAGCTTGTGGCTTACTTTTTTCATTTTTTTTAAAGCAGTGCTTTAATAGTGTCTATAAAAGAGCATGACATTTAAATTTGGTATAGTTCAATTCATCAATCATACATAATTTGTGCTTTTTTGTGTCTTATATTAGAAATATTTGACTAACCCAAAGTTATTGAGATTTCTCCTGTTTCTTCTGGAAGTTTCATAATTGCAGTTACACTTAAGTTGTTTTCATTTCAAGTTAATTTTTTGTAAATAGTGGGTACTATGGATCAAAGTGGTTTTTTGTTGTTGTTGTTTGTTGAAAAACTCATTTTTCCTTTGAATTCTCTTGGCATTTGTCAAAAAGTAATTAACTATAGGAGTGTGGGTCTATTTCAGGACTCCCTATTCTGTTCCATTGATATGAGACCAAATATATGTTTTTAAACTGTTAAAACATTAAAAGAAAATTATTGAGGTCCCTTTAAGTCTCTTCTTCCATACTTATAAAAATATATTTTTTTAATCTTTCTGGAAATTATATTTGTCTATAATGTGATGTGATGCTCTTAAAATTTTACTTATTTTTACTTATATGCAATTTCTATTTTCAATGTATTGATTACTTTTAACTCTGATTTCAGATGTCGCCCAAACCAACATTTAAATTTATATCTGTATCTACCACACATCATAGCATACACACTGAATAGGTGTATTTCTGTTTTTAGGCTATCAATTTTGTTCTGTTGCTATAATTTTATCTTTTTGCTCCAATATCATCCTGTTTTTATGTACATCACTGTAGTTCTGATTTATGGTAGAGCAAATCTTTTAAAAATATTCCATTTTTCAAAAGATGTTTGGTTAGTACTTCACATTTACTCTTCCAACTAATCTTTCTACATCTTGAAAAAATATATTGCTCCATAATTTTGTTCCTCAGTAGAGGATTGCTAACACTTTCCTTTTGATTGAATTTTTCAGCTTATGCACATTGAGACAAAGCGACTCCACAGGCTATAAAGGAATCAGGCAGAAGAGGTTTGGGCATGCCTTCAGAGTGTAAATAAATCCGTCTACAGATGTGGTTCTGAAATAATGCATTTAAAATATAATGCACTGTAACTCAGTGTCCTATGGCCCCTAGGCATTCAAAGAACTGTAACTCAAGAGTGCTTTCCAACGCAAAGGGCAGAAGGGTTTAATAAAGACCAGAAGTCTAGAACAGCTTGATTTCCTACATCTCCTACCACATGATTCATAAATATCATGGAAAGTATTTGAAACTAGAAGATATTTCATATCTAACCAGCATTTCCTGATCAACTTTTGAATCTGGAGCTTTAAACGTCAGTAGCTGCAAATTGATCTCCGTTAGTTCCTTTTCATCATTCTTCAAAGATAGGTCTGAAAATCAATAGAAATTTGGAGTGGGTCACTGAGTCTTAAATGCTGTGCTATCTCTAATAACAGTGGTTTTACTGACTTGAAATTCCATGGTGTACATTCTTTGTCAGTATGGATGCTGACACCCACCGTCATACACTGTTCACCATGATGCACCTGCTGAGACTGTCGACCTTCAGTAAAGGGGTCAATTGTGCTGCACGCAAAGGCAAGAGGGAGGCAGGAAGCTGAAGGAAATGAATTAGATAGAGCCTTGTAGGCAAGACTTGCTCATTAACGAGAGTGGAAGCCATGGGAGGGTTCTGAGCAGAGGGGGTCATGTGATCCAACTGGCATAACCAAAGGACCCCTCTGGCTGTGTGTGGAGAAAATCTTCAAGGGGAATCAAGAGTTAAAGTAGGTAAACTAGTAGCAGGCTATTTTAATAGGTTAGGAGAAGAGATAGGACCTTGACCCAGAACAGTAGCTGTGGAGGTGATAGAAGTGTTCAGATTTTGTATATATTTCAAAGGCAGAGCTAAAAGGTTTTTTTTTTTTTTTTTTTTTTTTTTTTTTTTTTTTAAAGATGGGTTTAAGAGAAAGAGGAATGTCAGGAATATAGGGAGGTGCTATATTCCATTTGGGGGAAGGTGTTAACTAATTCAAACAATCAACTTGCCATTTATTGGGATGAGGAAAACATTCATACTAGTGTATTTGTGGTGGTGGGTAAGGAAAGTAAAAGTTTGGTTTTGGATATGCACATTGTAATTTAGATGCTTATTAGATATCACAGGAGATATTAAGAAGAAAATGGGATGAGTCTGGAGTTTAGGGGAGAGGTCTGGATTGGAGGTCATTCACATGGAGACAGACTTTAAAGCTAAGGAGCTAGATGAGATCACCTAAGGAATCAGAAGAAGTCTAAGTACTGTGTGTGTGTGTGTGTGTGTGTGTTTATCAACTAAACAATTGTACAAAACCACATACTATGTAATAAAATCAAACAAAATGGTCCATATTGGGCCTGTATAAAAATTTATTAATATTCCTGCTATTATCTGTATTCAAGATACCTTCTTGTAAAATGTAGCCATATGAAGCAATTTTAGAATTACAGAATTTAGATTGGGAGTGCCTTTGGAGATGATTGTTTTATAGGTAAGGAAACTAAAGCCCAGGCAGATCTTTTTTTTTTTCTTTCTCAAAGTCACATTGTAGAGCACTTTGCACAGTAGTATTTCTCCTTTATGCTTTTAATCTTTACTAGGGATTTTAACATTTGAGGATATATGTGATTTGGATGCAACAGAGATAATGCAACTAGTTTGAAAGCAAAATATAAATCTGTTGTTAAATTCTTTCAGCTCCATTTTATATGGATCCAGCCTTTAAGAGTTAGTCATCTGGAATTCGTTCTAGAATTCGATCCATTACCTGCTCCTCAACTGGGTTACTATCCAATCTCCTCATTTGTTGGCCTTTCTTACCTCCCAGATATGTCAGCAATTGCGTTAACTTTCCATTAAAAAAAAATTGCAGCCGAAACCGGTTTGGCTCAGTGGTAGAGCATCGGTCTGTGGACTGAAAGGTCCCAGGTTCGATTCTGGTCAAGGGCATGTACATTGGTTGTGGGCACATCCCTTGTAGGGGGTGTGCAAGAGGCAGCTGGTCGATGTTTCTCTCTCATCGACGTTTCTAGCTCTCTATCTCTCTCCCTTCCTCTCTGTAAAAAATCAATAAAATATATTTAAAAAGAAAAGAAAATTGCATACCCATGATAGTAAATGTATTTTATTCACTGTCTTAGGAAGAGAAACTGAGATGTATAATGGACATCAGTATCTAGTTATATTTTACAGTGCAACATTACTTCAGAAAAATCTATACATAGAACAGGACGGATTTTTGGGCAACAAATGTACTAAGGAAAATTAGGTCTGAAATTAATGGTCACAAACTCTTCAACTTGGTTATTAAAGAAAATAAACATATTTTTTTTACTGCTTATTCTACTATTCTGTAAGGGATGGGAAAGACATTTCTTCCAGCTCCCACTCTGTTCATTTATTTCTCTGGGAAAGCCCACTCTTCATGGTCCCTCCATTGGCTGTGGTTATTATGGTGCTTGTTAGATGCAAGCATTTTCTTTCTCTCCACATGGCAAATGGTTCCAAGGGCATGATTAGGGGGTACCATGATGGAAGAGCATACCAGAAGACGTGTATTTGGGTGTGATCTTTTATCCCCTTTCTCTGTGTCTGTCCCACAAATTAAAGTTGATAAAATCCCTAGAATAAGAGTGTGATCAGTTAAACCCATGAAATAAAGTTTCATATTATCAATTTACGTGCTATCATACATTTCCTGGACATTCTGTAAGTGTGAGTTTATTATTCAGTGGCCGGGCCAGAAAACCCAGGCAAATCATCCCTCTGGTGAGTCCCTGAGGAGTGGGGAAGCCACATTGAGCAGCCAGAGTTGCCAGAATCGTAGGCTTGGTTCTTACTTAACAGACATTAAACAGAAGGGTATTAGCATGGATTGTAGAGAAAATCATGTCAACCCCTCCCCCCCCCAAAAAAAATATCTTAAATATAATAGATTTACTGACCACATTAGTATTATTTTTTAAATTTTTTTTTTTTTTTTTTTTTTTTTAACGAATGTTGACTTTCTTGACTTCTCAGTGAAATATAAAATATCCTGATGTTAGGAAGTTAGAACAACATTTGGAGAGAATTGTTAGGGGCAGGAGAGCAGAGAGAACAAAATGTTTGGTAACATTCATAGCAACCTTTATAAGCACATTTAAATAAAAATAAATAGAAGCATATCCTACTACGGTTACACAGACATAAAATCTCAAACTACCTCTACTTGAGAAAAACGTTGCTGAAGTTGTAGTAGAGGGTGATATTGCCAAAAATGTGCTTCATAGTGCCAATGATTTTGAGTTATAAGTACCCAAAAAAGGATTTTGAGTATTTTCTTGAGTTAGAGAATTACCTTTACCCTTTTTGCATTCTTACTACTTGAACATGTTGATTATAGGGCCTAAGCAATATGGTTTTGTGGTACCATGAGGATATGAGCAGTGTGCCTCAAAAAGAGTAAATTATTATTTCATGTTATGGTTCCCTACCTCAAAATATTAAGGACATTGCTCTGTAGCATGTAGGCTTTGAGTTTGAAAACGTCAAGGAGCTCTTTGAATTCACTGCCTTCATGTCTTGGTTGAATTCAATGGGCTGTCCTTTGAAGGTGCTGAGTGGGCAGCTGGAACTTTAATATATTGTGACGTCTTCAGGTAGCCCTCGGGTTTTGTGGGAGATCCATTCCTAAGGTGCAATGTATTGCAATTTTCGCCCTAAATCGGAACCCACCTACATAAGCACCTGTGTCACTCACATGGAGCACAGACACAGCAGGAATGGAGTGAAACAATAAAAAAAAATTTAAAAGAAAAGTATCAATTCCTGGCCTTTACTTGTGGTAAATAAATAATAAAAAACATGAAGCACATATGTACATATGTCGAAATGACGGAACTTTTTTTTTTTTTTTTTTTAAATAAATACTGTAAATGAGAGATGGTGACATAACCATGAAATGACATACGTCGAGTCCGACGTAACCCAAGGACTGCCTGTAAATGAAGCTTTTCTCTTTTTGTGGAAATGCCCACTTTCAGCTCTTGCTCCAAAGTAACCACTATGTAACACACAGGACACATCAGGGATAGTGCAGCAAGTTGTTGAAAGTTCCAGTATGGCCCACCTGGTGTGGCTCAGTGGTTTGTCAGGCCATGAACCTCGATTCCTAGTCTGGGCACACGGCCAGGTTTCAGGCTTGACCCCCAGGAGGGGGCATGCAGAAGGCAGCCTATCGATTGATGTTTCTGTCTCCCCCCTCTCTCTTCCTCTCTCTCTAAAAAATTAAAAAAATGAATAAAAACATATATATATATTTAAAGAAGTTCTAGTATGTTGAGAAGAGTTTAAGGGTATTCATATAGTTATTTCCTCAGGAGATGCAAAAATCTTTAATTTGTATGAGCTAGAATTTTTTTTTTCTCTGAAAGAAATCAGGATGTAGGAAAGGATATGCCTTATATAGGGAATCAAAACTATCCACATTATCTGCACTGTAACAGGATATATTACTATCTTGGAAGGACTTCTTTAATATTAGTGCTATTGGCTAGCAGAACCTATTTTCAGATAGAAACAACTATTTCCATGATGGGGCAAACATAAGAAGCTGCTTCATTTGTTTTGTTAACAATTTGAACCAATCTATTTCTTTTAATGGTAAAAACCCAAAATTTTGTTTTCTTAAAATTTTTTTTATCATGTCACTTATATTGAGGATTTTTAGGATGATTAGCACAAAGGAAAATGATTTCAAAATTTATTTTAGTAACTGTGAGGCCCAAATGAGAGAAGAAAAAACCCAACTTCTGCATTTATGTTTTGGTGGGGAGTGGGGAGTTCTATTCATAAGCATGTCGACAAATGTATTCTGTTAAAGAATACAGCTGTGGGGATATTGTGCCCATGTTTTGTGCAGCACTGAGTCTGAACAGATTGAATCTTAGAGTTATGGGGACTAGGTCAAACCAAATTTCAAGGTAAGATCATTAAAGTTCTGCTCATGAATTTAACCAGGAATGGAGGAGGTGGGAGTCAGATTTTTCTGCTCACAGCTTTTTATTTTAGTAATGCATTGCATAGTATAACTGTATATCTATAAAATTAGGGAGACTAGAAAATCTTTGAAGATTTAGATTTAAGATGCTATCATTCCATGACTCTTTAACCTTTGAATGAATTCGAGAAATAAAACAACTGGGAAACAGATTGCACTATTATCACTTTCCACTTGTAGAATGCTAGAGCTTGCAGTGATTTTTATATCTGACATCTCCTTTTTGGCCCAGGCTGTGTTGCTGTCTAAATGACCTTGAACTCATGGCTTTTATACCCTCTTGATAAAATTGTGTATCAGTGGAGTCTTCACAGCTATTCTTGGCAACACACTCTTAGTGCCTCATAAATCTTAAGGCAAAGAGGTCTTCCAATATGTTCAAAGGCCAAGCAAAGTGCCTTTGAACATATTGTCATTATCTTCACTTTTTGGGAGCTCCAAAGCTCTTTTGAAAAAGTATGGACAATCTTTTTTTTTTTTTTTTTAATTCTCATACATATTCTAGTAAGACACATAATTCACTTTATAGCATTAAAATGTGCTGTTGAGCTTCTGAATCTTAACACTTTATACTAATTTATTAATTGAAAGTTATATTCACTCTTTTTGTTTTTTGAAACTTTTAGTGTTCTTTCTTGGTTTCTTTTTAAACCTAAATGGGAAGTTGTCAGTTCAGAACTAAGGCAGCTTTTAAAAACGGATAGACTCATAAAGATCATGAGAATAAATTCATTCGCACTTACGGTTGAAGGCCTGTGGGTTCTGCTGGTTCGCATGAGCCTAGTTTACATTGACCAGAGTTACAAATACAGATTTTTTTTTTTACTGTAAAATCAAGGGCAATACTTTCTTTTATTTTTTAAAATATATTTTATTGATTTTCCACAGAAAGGAAGGGAGAGGGATAGAGAGCTAGAAATTTCGATGAGAGAGAAACATCGACCAGCTGCCTCCTGCACACCCCCTACTGGGGATGTGCCTACAACCAATGTACATGCCCTTGACCGAAATCGAACCTGGGACCTTTCAGTCTGTAGACTGATGCTCTATCCGGTTTCGGCAAGGGCAATACTTTTGATGGGCTTGTTAGGTGACGTCTTGAGACCCTGTAAGTCTGCATTGAGCAGCGACAGGCAGCTTTCCCTGTGAAAGGCCTGTTTCCACGATGCACGTTACTTCTGTCGCCTGCCTTGCTGGACTATGGGGTTGCTTCCCACACCATTTTCTCATTTTCTTCCTGATAATGAACAACATATGGCACATGTCCATCCCCCTCCCTCGAGTTTCAGTGTCTCAGTGCAGCTGAGGTGACTTGCTAGCTTTTTCTTGTTTGTCTGTCTTCCTTGTAGCCACATTTGGATTTTTCTTACTGTTTTACAAATATAGAAAAGACGCAGCAATGGGTACCAGCATTGGTGCCCACAGTTCACGTGTTGGGCGGGTGACCTCCTGTTGAGCAGTTTTCACTCCCTTCTTCCCTGATTCCGTGCAGGGGAGGGAATTTGAGCAAGAGCCAAGACATGTGGCAGCCCTTAAGTTTCTCCCAAACTTTATGAGCTCAGAATCTGATGTGGAGTCCACCCTTCTATCACTGGCCTTGACATCATAGAATTTATACTACCACGCTGCCCTTGAAACTTGGAAATTGCCTATTATCCAGGTCATTGGAGGAGTTTGCTTATTGATTCTGAAACCGTTATTTGGTAACAATTCAAAGTGTAAAGCAGAGACCCCACCTCCCAAATCCTGCCTTGTGCGCTCTCTCCTGCGCAGCGGGGTGTAATTTTGCTTGGGTACACGCAAGCACCTTTACTCAGCATGCCTTCTTCTGAGCATGCCTTTCCTGGTGCCAGACACTGTTATGCTCTATCAATTTAATATTTGTAAGCCTTTCGTTGTGTGGCTGTGCCAGGTATGGCTAATTTTTCTGTTCATCTAAAAAAATAGCTTCATGTGATTATGACTAAAATGCACATTTGGAGATGGAAACACACTGTTCATTAGGTATAGCTGTACAAACTATTGGCCTCCGGCCATGCTCCTCTAATGGTGTAATTTCCATACCCCCAGGGATATGGTTATGTATCCTCTCTTTATTTTGAAGGCTGTAATTGTAAACAGATGTCGTTGACTGGATACCTTATATCAATAGCCTTCATCCACTCTGCCAGAAAGACGTGCACAGCGCAAAGCAACATCAAAGGAAACCCAATGAGATGCTGGTTTATTATTGGAGATGTATTTGGGCTAAGCTCATACTAGTGTTTTGCTAGACTTGAAAATCAAACCTTAGGCTAAGACGGAGGGGTTTTAGGGGACCAAAGTTAGCACCAAATAGATGAGATAAAAATTTATGCAGTTAAAAGAGCCCATTGTAGTCGTCGGCATGGCAAAACCTCCGACTCTACCATACATAAGCTAGAGTCCGTTATCAGTCACATCTATTCAGTTCACTTACGTTAAATTTCCCAGATCTGTCCACACTCATTTGTGAATTTTTCAGGGGGAAAAGTTCCTCTGGTTTTTCTGTTTACTTTCATTTAGAAGGGTATCATATGCAAACCTATGGCCTTGTTATGTTCAATAAAAGCTAGTTACAAGTAAACAACCTTGGCTTGGAGCGTGAGTTTTAATAGCTTATTGATGATTGATCACTCTGGATGTTGTTACAATCCTTTTTCATGTAGAAATGTAGTCCTAAACAAAAATTACTAAATTGTTTTCTTAATAGAGAAAAAGAAATCTATTAATAGTGAGTAGTAGAATCTGAAATGTATGTTTTGCATTTACATAAAAATAAATTATTCTACTTTGTCATTTTTTTACATTAAGAATTCTTATAATAATTAATGAGGCAGTGCCAAGACAATTAAAAAAATTTAAATATATATTTTTTCTGAATGTAAATAGTTCTCACCATAAAACCTAAAGAACTTAGGTTTTTTTGGGGGGGCTGTATTTATTTTTATGCAACGCTCTCAGAGAATCCGAGCAAATGTGCAGTATGCTATGGAAGTCCTGTCTCTGATGTTAGTGCTTCATGCTGTAGGGAGGTGCCGTGGAAACCTTTCGAACAGCAATGTGGAAGTTGGAGTTTAACGGCATGCTGACACTCATGTGGAAGAAGGTGGGTGGGGTGCCTCCGTGATCCGGGCCAGGACAGCAGATGTCCTGAGCCTTTGTTCGCGGGACGCATTTGTGTCAGCTGGCCATACTACGCGCTGCAGAGGAAGCTGAGTCCTTATTCCCCCGCCCCCACCCCAGGGCCCGCACATCTGATTTAAGAAGGGTCTCTTTTAACCAAGAGAAAGGGTTTTTTCCCTCCCCTCAATATGGAAATGACTTCACAGTGATTGACATTCGCCAATGAAGATACTATATTCTCCCAAAGACTTACTGTGTTTATTCACTGTTATAAAATCAGGCTGAGTAACAAAAGCTTCTGTAAGGATTTAATCACGTTGTGGCTAGAAAACACACCACACACACATAATTTAGTTATAATAGAGAACACATACAGTCTGTCCTGTGTATGCACAGGTTCCATATTGGCTTTAGCTAACCACAGAGTACTAATATTAAAAATATAGGTACGTTGTTGCTGATGTAAACTGTGTAGTCAGGCTGATTAGAAGTTGGGTGTTTGGTGTACAGATCTTTTTTCCCCTTGTCATTATTCCTTAAACAATACTGTATTACAACTATTTACATGGCATTGACATTGAATTAGGTATTATGAGTAACCTAGAGATGATTTAAAGTGTACAGGAGGATGTGCGTAGATTATATGCAAATACTGCACCATTTTATATGAGCATCCTAGGGTTTTTGTATTCATAGGGGTCCTAGAATCTATCTCCCATGGATACCAAGGCACGACTGTATTTTAAAAATCAAAGTGTTTCTCGGGGAAATTTAAAGGGATTCACAAGATGATTAATTTTGATGCACTAATACACCGAATAAAACTTACCCTTTTTTGTATCAGTGTTACATTTTTTCACGTTATGGAACCCACATAAAAGAATAATATTTCACCCTGGCTGGTGTTGCTCAGTGGTGAGAGCACTGGCCTTCAAATGAAAGGGTCGGATTTGATTCCAGTCAAGGGCATGTACCTGGGTTGTAGGTTCCCCAATCCAGTTGGGGCCAGTGTGGGGAGGCAACCAATTAATGTGGACCCTCTCACATGGATGTTTCTCCCTGTCTCCTCTCTTTCTCTCTACCACCCACCTGTCTTGTAAAAAGAATCAATGGAGAAAACACCCTCCAGTGAGGATTAAAAAAAAAAAGAATACTCTATGCCATAGTAAACAAAGAAACAAAGTTTGGGGTAGATTGCTGCCTGCTTGTCCTCGACTTGAGGGGACTGATATCTGAGTGCTTAGACACATTTCTTTATTTCCTTATTGTAACTAATTTCAGACTATCAGCAGGAAATACTAATACACTTTAAAAAAAATATTTTTATTGATTTTGTACAGAGAGGAAGGGAGAGAGATAGAGAGCTAGAAACATCAACGAGAGAGAGTCATCGATCAGCTGCCTCTTGCACACCCCTCTTGCACACCCCCTACCGGGGATATGCCCGCAACCAAGGTACATGCCCTTGACCGGAATAGAACCAGGACCTCTCAGTCCCCAAGCCGACGCTCTATCCATTGAGCCAAACCGGTTAGGCACTAATACACTTTTTATTTTTGAATTCCCCCCTAAATTCAAGCAATATAAAATTAGGCAAATTATTTTCAATTTCAGACTTATTTTTTTTTCCAATTAACAGGAATTCTGTTGGTTTAAAAACACATACAGTTTATTTCTTTAAAACCTAGTCTAACTGTGCTCAGTGACTAGCAGAATACCAGTAGCCCGATTAGTATTCACACAATAGAAACTGATGCTGAAAACAGTACAAGTAAACCAAAGGTTGAAAATAAAAATAATATGCTGAAAAATCTGCAGTAATTGAGCTTTATTTCCCCCAATTTTAATCAGTGCTCTGTTGTTTGCTATTTTGAATCATAAACATAAACACTTTATTCTCAGCTAAGTTTCAAAGCTAGGTGACCTAGAATTGGCATTTATTATATTAATTTCAATATGTTGGTTTTTACAGATATCTGAAATCCCCCCTTTCATTTTTCTTTAAAAAATTTATTTTCTTTACTCTCTCACTTCTTCCTAGTCTTTCCTTCCTTCCTCTCTGTTTTTCACAGAAAAAGTTTCCAAAAATTTCAGCCAATCCCTAAACACAAGAGCCAAGGCCTAGCATTTGAGACGGGGTACGTGCAGGAGAGTCGTTATAAATATGGCAGTATTTACGTTTCTTTTCATTTTTTTGGGTCTTTTTATTTCAGAAAGTCAAAAAAAAATATTGAGTTCATTAAGGAAGACTTTCATGTGGTTACCTTCTGTTGTAATAAAAAAATTCATAAAGATGGAAAGCCATCCAGAAATGGAGTTTTATTTAGATTCTGAATCAGGTTAATGTTTTCAGTGTACGTTTTAATTAGCGAGGGTAACCCTTGGCCACAGTTTGGATTCATTGGGTTTCTGTTCTTCAAACGTTTTGCATTCAGCAATCTCTAGAAGTTATTATTCGTTTACTTGATTTATAAAGCGCACTCATCACCCTGGCCCCTGGGTGTATTTACAATACTGATGCAAATCTAATTAATACGGCATTGCTTGGTTCTCCCCCAGCAAGTGAATTTCCTCACCTCCCGCCTGCAGCCACCACGAACCAGGAGGAGGGCCAACTGGAACAGATGGGTCATGCACTGGGCTTTAGAGGAGACATGTAAGTGGTTGTTATCCTGAGAGAGGAAATGAATTTGTACAAAGTATCTCTCTCTTGCTGGTCAGGTAGAAGAAACTGCCAACCAGCATGTGCTACTTGACCTACACAGTTAAGGTTATGCATCCCTCATTCCTCTGGGAAAGAGCCAGGGCAGCAAAAAATAAATTTTAGAATACTTCATTTACGTAGTAGGTGGCCAAGGAACACTGGAATGCAAGTAGCATGGGTGCTACACAGTGTTTTTTTTTTTTTTTTTTTTTTTTTTTTTTTTTTTTTTTACAGGTTTCAAGTCATGGTGAATGCAGGATAATATGATTACTAAATGAACACAACTGGAGTCATCTTGCTTTGTCTTAAATCCAGATCTATCTAAGGTTTTGATCTGTAACATGAGGACAAAATAGCACCCAATTCCCTGAATTGTGCATGGATCCAATGAGATAATATGTACAAAGTGTCTATAAGAATGTTAGTTTTGGTTTTCCATGCAAGTTATAATTAGAGAGTTGCCTGTCTTGGAAGAGGCCTAAATAACCAGTTTTTGGACTCTATAACTTGCATTAAAATGGGAGTAATATGCTTCCACCATTGAAATGTTTTCTGTGGCTGATGAATACTGATAAAAATTTCTGGAGAAATCTTTAGTAGGATTTTAACACCGTGTTGACAATGGTTTTAACAAAATGTGAATGTAAAATCTCTGGGCCTTATGGTATGGGCATGGTTACCCTCATAAGCCATTCGCACCCTCCTCATCCACCCAGTGAAAGAGGCATATATAGATGTTTCTCTTAAAATGATGATTTGGGACTATATAAAAATTTATAACTAACAATATGAGGAAAACAATTTTATACTTTTTGCCCATATAGTTTTATGTATTTAGCCATGGTTCTATTTTTTTCTTGCTTCCATATCAAATACATAGCATAGTTGACCCTTGAATAATATGGGGATTGGGGCACTGACAGCCCCTCAAACAGTCAAAAATCCACATGACTTTTGACTCCCACAAAACTTAAACGTTAATAGCCTACTGTTGACTAGAAGTCTTACTAATAAACATTTGATTAACACACATTTTGTATGTTATATATATTATATACTATGTCCTTAGAATAAAATAAGCTAGAGAAAAGAAAATGTTACCAAGGAAATCATAAGGAAGAGAAATCACACTTAACAGTATTTATTGAAAAAAATCTGCATATACGTTGTCCCACACAGTTCAAAACCGTGTTGTTCAAAGGTCAACTGTGTTCCCATATCAGTAACGTCTCTCATTCAAACTCCATGATTCCCTATCTTCTAGTGGTGAGTTTTCATTGGGATTTAAGGGTAACTTGTTGCTTTTTCCCTTATGTGAAGTTGAGAATAGTTGATTAGATTATTGTCAGCCCGTTTGACCTCCAAAGGAATTTAGAGGCCTTTTCTCCATTCACACCAAGGACCACCCAGTTGCTAACACACCGCATTCTACAATTAAGTAGAATGCTTGCTCTGGGGTGACCCAAATAGCAGCCCTGCAAGAAAAGGGTGCTCTCTCTTTTCCCATGAGCCTAGGTAATGTAGGGCTGGACACATCTTCCTTGGCATCTGCCCCTTCCCTCACTCCAGAAGAAAGGTTGGGGTATGTAGTATGGGAAAGCCCGCTCTCCATATCAGGACAAGTCCTCGTGGCTATTTATACCTTATGAAAGAAGGTCTGCCCTTCCGGCAGATGGAGAAGTGTGAGGTTTGGATCTGGGCTTTGCCTTGAAGCTTGGTTCCTTAGACCCACCTGGGAATCAGGTTCTTTGTGAGGTGTGGGCAACCTCAATGAAATTCTATTATAGAATGGGATTGGGGGATCAAAGTGTCTTCTAGTAATAAAGAGTTCCTTTGGCCTGTCATACTCTTTGAGGATTGTGTTTGTTTGTTAAGGGTGGTTGATAAGAGAAAGAATTGGGGTATACTATAGGCTTAGCCAAGTACCACCTTTTATTTGAAAAAAAAAAGTATTTTTTAAAAATTGATTTCAGAGAGGAAGGAAGTGGGAGAGATAAAGGGAGAGAAACATCAATGAGGAGAGAGAGAATCACTGATTGGCTGCCTCCTGCATGTCCCTCATGGGATCAAGCCTGCAACCTAGGCATGTGCCCTGACCAGGAATCAAACCATGACCTTCTGGTTCATAGGTAGACACTCAACTATGAAGCCACACTGGCTGGGCCTGACTACCACCTTTTAATGTAACCTCCCATATCCTCATCTATCACAGTATTGATTGTAAACCTCAAATCCTACGGAGTGAGGTCGAACTTTTTTTCAGTGTCATTATTTGGAAAAATAGGACTAAAATTCACTGGTGATTTTTATTTTCTCTTGCTCAATAGTCTGAAAAATATGGTTGGTCCCACCCATCTGATTTCCTGTTATCTTCATCTGCATAGAATAGGGCTCATTACCTACATAAAGGATACTTTGTTTCTGAACTTAAACAAACCAATGGGAGGATATTTGTTAAGTTGGAAATGTCTGCAATATATTGTATATATAGCCATAGGAATCTCTCTTGAGAGGTGTGCAGATTACCTGCTCAGTCCAAATTCTCAGAAGAGGGAGGAATTAAATTGTTTGTGGAAGAAATTGTGGAAAACCCCCCTCCTGGAATTTAAAATTTTGTGACACTCCCAAACTCAATAGAAGTCAGAAGAAAGATTATATGGATTTATGAAACAAAATATGTTTGAATGTATCCCATGTCTGACAACATATATACGACGTAAAGGAAAACAACCGAATACCACCAAAAATGCATTTCTTTAGCAAACACTAGTTGGGAGAGGATGTGACCCTTCAAGGGTTCTAATCCAGACACTTATTGTAAAAGTGGGTATTCGAATGTCTTCCAAATTCCCCAATTCTTTGGGGTGCAGTTGAGTTGTGGTTTTGATTTTTCATGAGCAGGGGAATGCTGAGATGAAGCCTATCCTGTGTCTTTCTGTCAGCAGGAGCTTTCCCACCGTGTGCACTGGAGCCAGGCCTGTTGTTGCCATTAATTCTTTTGCCATTGTAGTAGCTCTGTGCTAATCCTGGCAGGCCAGTTCGTGTCCTGTTTGTTCCCAGCCAATCCCATTCTCAGTCTTAGGCACCAGGCAAACGGGAAAGATGGTGTGATGCTATAGCCCCCTTTCACTGAATTTTTATTATTGTTTAGATATTTACACCCATTTGCATGTATGGAACCAGACTATTCTCTTATGGTCTATAGAAGACAAGATTATGGAAAATATGAGATAAATTTTATTCTCTAGTGGAGGAAATTATTTTTCACGTGAAACTTACATAGAAGCTTAACACAGACCAAAGGATGGATGTGAAAATATGAGGGCAAAAGGTCCCTTTTTGACCTTCTCCTTTCATCCATCCCAAGAAATGTTTTCCCTAAATCCATGGCAATACTTTAAACACTTGAAGGAAGGGGGAGTTATTCAGGTCAATATTAACCATTTTTATATTGATTAATTTGTCATTCAACGAATATTTATGGAAAATCCAGAATGTGCTAGTGTTTCTTGCCCCTGCTACCAATAATAACTAGTTTTCACTGAAAGATTTTTGCATATATCAGGGATGGGTAATCTCAATTCTCATATGAATCCTATTAGACAGGCACTATTAGTACGTCAATTTTACAGCTGAAATAACTGAGGCTTAGGAGTTAAGAACGGTGCCCAGATTCACCCAATAGTAAATAGAAGTATATAGAAATGTTGGCTCTGATAGTTTCTGCTCCCTTCCTATGATAATATCAGACACCAATTTAAAGCTTATATGTCAGCCCAAACAATTTCACATATATTCTCTTTTAACCCTCTCACCATTCCTATGTGAAAACATTATCTCTTTATTTTATGTTTAAGGAAACCAAAGCAAAAAAGAAAAAGATAAAAACAACTTCCTAATGTTACAGAGCAAGTGATGGCAGAATTAAGCTATTAACCCAGGAAATGTATGTAAACACTTAATACCATTCTCTAAAAAATAGGAACAGTTCAGATTTTCAGGAAGCTTCTAAGTATAATTTAGATATAGATATGCAAATTTTAAAAATCCAATATATAAAGGCAGTTGCCCTAAGGAGGTGTAGGCAAATATTTTGGAAAATGTTAATTTTAGTCCTAATGACTCCCTCCCTATCTCTAACTTACAGAAAGCTTTCAGATACTATTTCACTAGCTCTAGGATTCCCCCATTCACCTAAAACCTTTGCTAGTTTTTGGCTTGGTTTTTCTTATTTCCCTTCTATTGGCTTGTACCCCCCAATTTTCCTTTTTGCCTGTCTCATAAATACACACATTTTACCAATCTGCTTGATCTGACGTGATGGCTACAGCCTTTCCCAATCCACTCTGTCCTGTCTCCTGTGCCACACTCCTCTCATGGGATGGAGCACTCCAACTGGTCCAGCAATTTGAGTGGCATGGGCTCTTTTATTTAGAAAATTTTTTTTATTGATTCAGAGAGGAAGGAAGAAAGAGAGAGAGAGATATAGAAACACCAATGATGAGAGAGAACCATTGATCAGCTGTTTCCTGCACACTCCACACTGGGGATCAAGCCCACATCCTGGGTATGTGCCCTGACCCAGAATTGAACTATGACTTTCTGGTTCATAGGTCAACCCTCAACCACTGAGCTACACTGGCTGGGCTTGAGTGGGCTCTCTGAGTGACCTCTTGTTACTCGAAGTGCAGTTGGTACAGAAACATAGCGATCACCTGGTAGCTTGTAAGAAAATCTGAATCTCATCTCTATTCTAGACCTGCTGAATCAATCTGAACCTTAATAATATCCCAGGTGATTGGTGTCTTTGAGAAGCATTGGTTTAGAAGGTAAGATCTTACTGGAGCATGGAGGGAGTTCCCAGTTCACCTGGCATTGTTGGGAAAGCTCTCACAGTGGAAGTAGTATTCTGATGATACTAAAGGAAGTTAGTAAGGATTTTCCAGAGAGGGAGAGAGATTATCTGTATTAGTCAGGATTCTTCAGAGGAAAGAACCCATAAAAGATGTAGAGGAAGAGACTTAGTAAAAGATATTGACTGACAATTCCCATGATCTGCCACCTACCCCTGGACACCCAGGGAAGCCAGTAGTGTGGTGAGAAGTCTGGGGAGTCAGAGAGCTGATGATATATTATAGGTTCCAGTCTGGGTCTGAAAGCTAGAGATCTCAGAGTGTGAGGGGCAGACCAATGTCCCAGCTCAAGTACTCAGCCAGAGCTCATTCATCCTTTCTCAATTTTTTATTCTAATCAGATCCTCAACAGATTGCCCACCCACATTGGGGAGGCCATCTGTTTTACTCAGTCCACCGCTTTTAGTGTTCATTTCTCCCCCAGATCCCCTCACAGGCACATACAGAAATAAGCTTTTGCTACAATGTGCGTCCGTGACCCAGTCAAGTTGATACATAAAATTAACCATCACCATATCGCTCTCTGGGATAGGAATTTGTGCAACAGAATAATTGGGAAACGACTAGTTCACTTTTTTCTAGAGTACAACATGTGAAAGACAGAGGTGGGTATGGCGGTTTTAAAACACGCTTGCCAATTCTTTGACACTCTTCCCATCAAGTGTCCCTTGAATCTGGATGGGTTTGTGACTGCTTTGTCCAATAGAGTGAGTGGGGGTGATTCCATCTGGTTTCCAAGGTGAGGCTATAAAAGTCCATGCAGCTTTTACATGCTTGTGACACCTTGAGCTGCTATGTAAGATGTGTGAGTAAGAGGCTGCCAAACTCCTATGCAGTTAGGATTCATTGAAGGGTTTAAATCAGGAAATAACTCATTTGAAGGACCATTAGCAAAGTAGCTTAGTTAACAGCTATTGTAATATGGTGAAGAAAAACGATAAGATTTGGGGCTAATAAAATGTTATTTAGAATGTAGAGAATAAATGTGAAAACTAATTAGGAAGTAAAATTTGCAGGATTGATTGATTAGATGTAAGGGTGAGATAAAAATACTATGTCGTTTGGATGTCTGGATTATTGGTATTGTCCTTTATAAAAACAGAAATGTAACGAGAGGAGGAGATACTTTGTGGAAAGAGAATGAGTTGATGTCTTGGAACATATTCAGTTAAAGACATGTCAATGGCAGTTGGGTTTCCATTGATACCACAGTTTCAGAGGAGCATTTTTACTCGTGCTAACTCTGAATAATTGGTGGGGGCTGTCTGGTAGGTTGAGTTGAGGATGTTGGGACTGGTCTTGGCTTGATGGGATTGAAGAGGCATCATCAGTGATTGATGTTTACCTGGGATAAGGCCAAAGAGAAGAATCATTTGTCTGGTGAGTGTTTGCCAGCTTTGATAGAAACTATGGGAAGTATGAAGGTATGATATTGAGAGGCAATGATAATCTAGTGGAGGTTTTATGGGAAACACTAATATTTATCTCTTTTGGAACCTTTGTACCTTTTTTTGAGTGTAACGAAGTCTGAAAAAAATGTTCAGAGAACAAACATTGTTGATGGTGTGATTCTCTATGGTGACTGACCCATGATGACTCTTGATAATTACAAGAGCTGGCAATGGCAAGGGCATATCTTTGGCTTCTTACTAAGTAAAAGCAATGGGAAGAAGTAGAATCATAGCATTATGGAACTGGACAGAAATTTGGAGTTTGGTCATTCCAACCCTTTCATGTTACTGAGAGGAAGATTGAAGCTTGAGAAAACGTGTCTTGCCTAAGATCATGTAACTTTTATTAGCTCTGCAATTGCTTTGAAATCTATACAATAAACTTTTCTTCCTAGGACAGAGCCAGCACTGGAAGCTGGCCTACCTGCCCTGTGGTAGCATTGGCTTATAATGAACAAATCAGTTGCTTAGCAGGTAGAATGTACTATGTAATTGCTCAGGGAGAAGCAGGGATTCCATCCACACTGAGGATATCCACTCCCACCCACGGCTGTCAGAAGCTGGTAGCCCAGAAGATACCTTCCAGTTTTCAGGGAAGGATAATAGATGTTTGGGAGAGTTTCCAGAATGGCGGTTTCTGTAACATCTGTAGCCTCAGAACTTAGGAAGAGCAAGCACGAAAATGTGTTTTTGCAATTGTTTTTTTATGGAGTTAAGACTTAAGCTGTTTAACAGATTGTCCTGCTTAAAAATATGATTGCTTTTAGCTGACAAGCTGGGTTTTTATGAACTGATTGATGCCAGCTGCCAGTTGTCAAGGCCAGTGGATGTTCAAAATTGGCAGTCCCCAAAGACCTTGCGTTGATTGGTTAGAAGGAGAGAAGGGAAGATTTGGGGGTGGAGAACATAGGGTTTTATAAAGCTAATATGACATGGTGAGACCTTTTACATGGATAAATTCTTGAGTGGGAAACGTGGCAGTTGTTTGAAATTCAGTTTTTTATTTTATTGTGAGATCCAAATCCGTAGTTGAGCATATTAACAATGCTGTGAACACGTTATCTCTTTATTTTATGCTTAAGGAAACTAAAGCAGGAATGGAAAGAAAAATTCACTTGCACTTTTCTAGTCTGAGAGACCAGGAAAAGAGTGGTATAATAATAACAGAAAAGTCAGGAGGTATAGTATTTTGGGGAAAGAGAATGAGTAGGATTTAGATATGTTGAATGGTAGTGATTCAGTTCTGTCCCTGGCATCTTTTACTTTTATGTAAATGTTTACACCTGCTTCAATTCCATGGACATTTTAGGTGACCATATAAACATATAAAAAAGGAATTTTCAAGATGGTGGGAGGCAGAAGCTGCCAGCACAGGGGGCAGGGGGGAAAAGCAGGGTTCAGACCCGGGGTGTGAAGGAGGGCTGCACAGGAGCAGGGGGAGCATGTTGCAACACTTTCCCAACGGCAGTGTTAGTTCAAGTCCGGAGAGATGGCTGATAATCCATGGGGATTCTTGGTATTTAAAAGGGCCATTTCAGAGCTGGCATTATTGAAAATCTTGTTCTATTTGTGATTTTCATCATTTTCCAAGTTGGTAGGCATGAATTACAGCCAATCCCTGTCCAGTTCTTTCTTCTTGCATGTTTTTTTCGCAAATTCTCCATTGCTTGGAATCACAGCATCCGTTTTTATCTGTTGCCACTGCCTAGGTTTATATAATAGGAATTTGATTCTACTCTTGTATCTTTAAAAGATGATTCCAGGATGCAGCCAGCAGTGTTGCAGGCAATAATAGCCTTGCGCCTTAGGGGAATGTAATGTAGCATTTAGCTTTGGGGGAATGATGCTTTATGTGTTTCCTACTGCATTGAGAATTCACATCTAAATGATGGATGCTACCTATTAGAAACAAGTCTCTTAGATTTTATGAACTACAACAATGCTTTATGAACTGCTGGCAAATTACGTGTGTAGCAGTGAGGGAATCAAAATACAGCGCCGACCACATCGCTCTGGACCAGGTTCCCAGGAGAAAGGCTTTGGGTGACCATGGTGGGGTGTATTTGTAGGAGGACTTCCCACTTCAGTCCCGCCCACCACTCACCATACACATGCTGTGACCACTTATTTCATCACAAGACAGAAATACAGCGATGCTTCTTAACAGTTTATAGGAGAGCAAGTGTTTAAGTGTGATTTTTAAAAAAGAAAACACACTGTAATGATGCCTCTGGAGACCTAAAGAGCAATGCTGAATTCCTGCCAGCACTTTCATTCTCATTCAGCGGACTTAACACACAGTGCTTTCTGTGGATGAGACAGAAATGACACATTTTTTGTTGTTGTTGATTCTTCTTCCATCCTCTTTGTGTTAGGAAGAGTAACATTCTCTGCGCCAATATTAGCATTTCTTGAGCACTCATTATTGATTACTGTGTGTTAAAATGAGGTGAAACACAATTGTACTGTGGCTCCCGATCCCCTTTTGTGCATATGCCTCTTCATGGCCTTAACAACCTTTGCTCTGAGTCAATGTCATTGTTCTGATGTGTATATTAATCTGCTTAGATTCATTGTATATTCACGTTTTGGACTCACTGATTAGATTTTTGGTCTGTAATAGATTATTGTTCTATAGCACATGTGTCAAACACAAGGCCCGCGGGCCAAATCCAGCCCGCCAGGCCTTGCAATGTGGCCCGCACCGCGCTGTCATCACTGCACTCCGCTGTCAGTTTATGACATTGTCAGTTTATGACTGTTCAGTAAACCATTCGGCCCGCGATTTAGGCTGGATTTTAGATTTTGGCCCCTTCTCTGATTGAGTTCGACACCCCTATTCTATAGTATTAGAGCACTACTTTGCTTGGGTACACAAAATGGAAAGCAATATTATTGGGGCCACAATTTTCAGTAGGCTTATTTAGCCAAGTTTGTCTTTTTATAGTTATTTCAGTTTTGTCCTTACCCCTAAAAGTTTATAACTGAACTCAGTCATGAAAAGTGACCAAAGCAAATGAGCATGATGTTAAAGCATGGGGCTGGAGTCTGATCCTACCTTGGGAAGATGCCCCCTCTGTGGGTAGTTTTGTGGAATTCTGGCAGTTACTTAAATGTGCTTTAGTTTCCTCCAAAGTAAAATAACCATAAAATAATAAATGTTTCCATGGGTTGGGAAAAATAGTGCCTAGTATAGAGGAAATACTAAGTAAATATTAACAAAAACAAATAAATGAGAATCTTTAGCATCATCTCTGAGGCTTAATCACAGATTCTCTCTCTGCATGAAGGTGGGCTGACCATCCATGTAGGGTGCTGTATCAGTTACCATGAGAGACTGCTCCATCAGTTATCTATTTCTGCATAAAATTCACCCCAAACTTTAGTGGTTTAAAACAACAAAAATGATTTTAAAATAAAAATCTGAGATGGCAGTGTCTGTGGTCAGAAATTCATGAGGGGCCGAGCCAGGCAGTGTTGGCTTGGGTCTACCATGCCGTTGTGTTAAGATTGTGGCTGAGGCCAAGGATCTCTTGAAGGCTCCTTCAGTCACATGTCAGGTGGTGGGATGAGGGCTCTCAAAGTCTGGGGCTGGAATAGTAGCATCCCTTGGATGATCATTGTCTGCCTGGTCTCTTCATGTGACTTTCTCAATATGCCAGCTTCAGGAGAGGCAGACTTCTTACATGTTAGCTCTGATCCCCCAAGTTATGTATCTCGGGAGAGAGAAAAGGCAGGTGGAGACCACTTCACCTTTCATGACCAAGCCTGGGAAGTCGGTGTCTTTTTCAACATAATCTATTGGTTGAAGTAGTTACAAAGGTCACCAGGTTCAAAGTGAGGGAGCGGGGACCTCACTTCCAGGTGAAGGAGTATGGGCATCACACTGTTAAGGGTGTGGGTAGGACTCAGATTGGTGCATTTTTGGAAAATACCATGTGGACAACTGCGAAGCCTCTGCTTTTGAGATGATTGTGTAACATGGATGGATGACTTTTAAGAATGTGGCCTCAAATTCTCTCCCACTCTGTGCTCATCAAAACCTTAGTTGTGAGAAATACTATTCAGGAAAGATTAAAAAAAAAAAAACCATCCTGCTTTTTATCTCTGGTTGAAACCAAATCATCAGGGAACTCTGAGTCATATAGAAATACTTCACCAGACTTGACCTTTGACCTTAAGTCATTGGCAGGTATTGGAGAAATGGCCTTATAAAAATCACGAATGCACTGAATAGAGAGATATTTAATTGCCATCGCCCCCTCTCCCACCAAGGCTCATTTTCTTAGTTCTTATCCACCCATTTCCCTAAGTCAACTGAGTATATTCCTTGACCTCACATTTTACTTCATATCTAATTCATCATCAAGTTTTGATGTTCATCGTATTTAAAATCTGTACTCTTCTTTCCACATACTCCTAGAAATGGTCTTGCACAAAAGGAGATCAAAGCTCAGATTTGGTTTTAATCTCTCATTTTGGGATTAAAATCAATGAGAGAAATGAAGAAAAAAGAGCATTTATCTTTGATTGTTTTCCCAACAAATTTTTTAGGGTCCTGAATCACAGGCATAGTAATAATTACATTTCATGTTTAACTATCTTAGCATCTCTTTTTTTTCTTAACTTTTTTTAAAATTATATTTACATATAAGCTTTATTGACTGTGACTATAATTTTTGGACTCTGGTACATAAAGCTGATATAATTAAATTTTCTAGCTCATAGCACAGTGCCGTCATTGATCTATGCAAAGTTTTTGTTTTTTTAATATCTGAAATTCAAACCACTTCTATTTATATTGGAAGAAAAATCCCACAATTATTGAAACTGCATTAGTAGTCAAAACCCTTTGCTATAAAAATCCTAAAAAACTATTTCTAGATAAGGCAGAAGTTCCAGGTTAATAACACCAGATTTGACTTGAAACTGTGCTTTGACTTACAGAGAATGGAAAATAGGTTATTTACAGAAAACATTATCTACATATGTACTCAGGCACAAATTTGGTGACAAAAGAGACTTTTAAAAGCATGTGGAAATCTCAGATGCACTTCTCAAAGATCTGTTTTGTTTTCTTGGATTTTAAAAACGCCTTCATCCTCGATCTTGGGAGCCAGATAGCACTTTAAATGTCCCATATCAGCAATTTTATACTCTACAAGAAGGGGTACATCTGCAGACACACTGAGTGTTACTATGGGTGAGAGTGGAGTAGCTTTTGTAAAGAGGTTCAGGTATTTCGGTCCAAAGGTTAGCTGAACTGGCTCATTCATCTCTGGGGCAACAGCTTCATCTTCTTTACCAACATTAGACTTAATACTTCCATTTTGAAGTTCCCCACTGGTAGAGAATTTCACTCCATGTTTTGCACAGGAAATGACAACAACATATCCAATATGACTGAGATCAGGCATATACCGCAATTTCACCAGAAGGCATCATTCCTACACAGCTATACTCCTGTTCTGGAATTTATAAGTCGTTCAACATCCAAATCCATTAACTTCACTTCATAGTCTGAAACCTTTGCTTGGTTTGGAGCTTCAGGTACGAGTGCCAATGTGTCCGCATGATCTTCAGCCCTTGCGGTAATGATGCCTTCGTTGCCAGCTGATGTTAGTACCTTGGAGCTTCACACCCATGGCCAGGTTGCTGTCCCAGCGGTACATGTGGAAGCCCTCAGACCGCAGAGTGATCTCCTTGTCCCTTGTCCTTCCAAGGTTCTGTTGATAAAGTTCACACTGAAACACCAAAGAGACGTGGGACGCGTTCCTGCTCTGCAGGCTCACGCTGCTCGAGCTGATGGCCCAGCAGGCCTCACTGATGAGGTTCTCAAGGGCCTCCAGCACTTTTTTTTTCCAGGATGGAGCCCTGGACCAGGTGCTCTTTGAATGCTGTGCCAAAATTGCAAAGAGCAGCTGGAGGCGAAGTGAAGGAGGAGTAGCCTAGGCTTCACAGTGAAGTGGGTTACCGCAGACAGTGAGAGCCCGAGACCCAGGAAGATCACACGAACACTCTGCTTGTAACCATTTAATATCGCTGGGCCTCTCTCTCTCTCTCTCTCTCTCTCTCTCTCTCTCTCTCTCTCTCTCTCTCTCTCTCTCTCTCTTTCTTCTTTGTTAATGTGTTATATCTCTGTCTCTATTCTCCATTCTTACTGCCTCCCTCACTTGCACAGATAGTTACTCTAATGCATTCACTGTGTTCTTTGATTTCGGAGTACACTCTTATTAAATGCTTCTTGTCGTTTTGTGTACATGTATTATTACAATTACATAAATGATATCCTGCTATAGATCTTGTTCTACTTATTACATTTAAAAATTTTACTTAGGATTATGTTTAAAATATATCCAGGTCGTTAGTAAAAAAGGTTCTTTTCTTTAGCCTTAACTATTCTGATTTTTTCATAAATTAGGACAGAAGTGTGGATCTGTTGTTCTTTATGTGTAGTTTAAACCTACAGTTAAATTGTAAACTTAAAGTTTATAACAGCTTGAAAAAGTATCAATCTTCTCTTTTTAGGTGAACTGATTTTTGTGCTCATCTTTGTATTTTAAGCCTATTGTTAAAAAATAGCTATTCTTTATTCCTAAGAAGTCTTCTACTCTTCCAGACCCTTCATTTAGCCCTTTCTGACTAAGCAAATATTTAAAAAATGGGTCAAAAGCAGTGTTTCCCTTAACACAGGGATCTGGCTATTAATATCTGAAACTGATTTTCGGACTGTACTTCACAAATACTCTACAAATTTGGGTCTGGCATTTAACTGAATATTTTTCTAATTATAGAATTAAAGCATCAGCAGTGATGTGTTTATTCATTCTGACTATTTACCACCCTCTTGACAGCTGACATGGGTAAAGGGAGGTCATTTCCCCCTTTGGCTTGTCTTGGTGTGTATTTGCTGGCTTTGATTAGCAGCCCCATTGAGCAATCTGAAATAAATTAGGATCAATGGAATGGAAATCTTAGTGGTTTAAGCAGCACTGTTGTATACACAATGTGTCCGAAGCCCTGCATTCCTCTCCTGGCTGCAGCTCCTTGTTCCTTGTCCTTCCAAGGTTCTGTTGATAAAGTCCAAAGTACTGGGCTCCTTGCAGGAGAGCTGGAAATAAAAGAGAGATCCAGCTTTAGATACGAGGATCATTTTGTTGACCTGCTGAAAGTTTAGGTCTTGGTGGGTTCACATGGAAACAGTAAAATAAAATTTTACTATTCATCTTACTCTTATTTTTTTTTTTTTTTGAGAGAGGAAGGTGTGTATGAAATAGAGACATTGATTTGTTGTTCCACTTCTTTATGCACTCATTGGTTGATTCTTGTTTGGGCCCTGACTGGAGATTGAACCCGCAACCTTGACATATTGGGATGCCACTCCAACCACCTGAGCTAATGTTACCTGCATACTCTTGTATCATCCAGACAAATAGGCAGGTGTTCCTTAAAGACTGCATTGTGGGTAGCATATGGGCAGAATCAATTGGAAACACATTTTTGTTTGTTTGTTTTTTGGTCTTGTACTTGGCAAAGTTTTACTAAAAATAGGCAGACAGATGTGCTTAGGTTTAGTACTGTTGACATGGATCCATTGTGTCTACCCTTCATCTCCTCTCCTTCCTTCCCTGGGCAGTTTTCCATCTCTCCTCTCTACCCCAGGCCTTGCTGCCTGGCATCAAACTCTGGATGGTCATCAGTGAGGGATAGGTCAACTTAGCATTGGTCATGGGGAGGGTATTTGTTACAAACATGAGAATCCGTAAACGCTGGGATGCTGGCAAACAAGAAGCTGATGGAAAGGAGAAGGGTGCTCTGTGTTCATTAGTGCTCTTCTTACTCAGAAAGCACGAGACCGTTGTCAAGTTAGGAAATGCACCTCCCGCCTCCTCTCTTGCCAGGAAAAACACAACCTTTGGAGAACAGGGGCATAAGAAACTGCCAGCTAAGATTCTTCTGTGCCTGCTGGCACTCAAAGTCCCCATTGCTGTGGTTAGTCTTGCTGCTCATTCTTGGTCTTAGTGCGCGTGACTTTGGCTGATGTATCTGTCATTGCTCCAGAGCTATGCCACTCAGGAGGATTTGAGTACAAAAACTTCCTCCTGAGATTACCGAGAGGTCTTTGCCTTTTGAACTGAAGCAGAAATAACCTTTGAAGGCTTTTCAATTTAAACAGTACTCCCACTGTATCATAGCGGTCTCATTTTACCAAAACAACAGCAACTTAGGTCTGGAAGTGTAACTGTAGGTTGCTTTCAATTGAATTTATATTATTTCACTTTATTTTTTTAAATAGGTTTCGTGATATCTATGTGAACCATGAGTCTAGTTAGAAATGGGCTCTTTCTCAGGTCAAAATGGAAGATATCCCCCCCCCCCCCCCCCCCGAAAGGCTATGCAAGATAATATAAATATTCAAATTCTTAAATAATCAGAATCACCCATTATTAGATTTTTTAACCTTGTAATTTGATATATAGGTGAAAGGACAATAAATGCCTATTGATGATGACTTTATGTGAAACCCTCATAAACTGTAACCTGATGTCAGGGAAGCTCTGCCTCTATTTCTTTTTTTAAAGTTTTATTTTTATTTACTTTTTAAATATTTATTGTTGAGATTATTACAGATGTCCCCCCTGTCATTGCCCCCCCTGTTCCCTGTTCCTGCCCTGCCTTAGGCCTTTGCCACCCTATTATTTATGTCCATAGGTAATGTATATATGCATATAGGATTTTTGTTTAACCTCTTCCTGCCCCCCCCACCCCCCTTCTGTCTGAGAATCATAAATCTGTTCCATTTTCATGCCTTTTATTTTATTTTATTCAGCAATTTATTCTGTTCATTTCTTATTCATTTATTTTGATTTTAAGATTCAATTGCTGATAGGTATGTATTTGTTGCCATTTTGTTGTTAATATTTTTTTTTATCTTTATCTCTTTCTTCTTCCTCTTCTTAAGGAATACTCTTCAACTTTTCATATACTACTGGTTTGGTGATGATGAGCTCCTTTAGCTTTTTCTTGTCTGTGAAGCTCTTTATCTGACCTTCAATTCTAAATGATAGTTTTGCTGGGTAGAGTAATCTTGGTTGTAGGTCCTTGCTATTCATCACTTTGAATATTTATTGCCATTCTTTTCTGGCCTGCATAGTTTCTGTTGAGAAATCAGCTGACAGTTGTATGGGCATTCCCTTGTAGGTAACTAACTGCTTTTCTCTTACTATCTTTTAAGATTCTCTCTTTGTCTTTAGCCCTTGGCATTTTAATTATGATGTGGTCCTCTTTGGGTTCCTCTTGATTGGGACTCTCTGTGCTCCCTGGGCTTTTAAATCTATTCCTTTCACCAGGTAGGGGAAGTTTTCTGACATTATTTATTCAAAAAGGTTTTTAATATCTTGCTCTCTCTCTCTTCTTCTGGCATCCCTATGATGCAAATGGTTGGTACACTTGAAGTTGTCCCAGAGGCTCCTTATACTATCTTCATATTTTTGGATTCTTTTTTCTTTTTGCTCTTCTAGTTGGATGTTTTTTCTTCCTCATATTTCAAATTGTTGATTTGATTCCCCAAATCCTCTACTGTTGAATCCCTGTATATCATTCTTTATTTCAGTCAGTGTATCATAATTTCTGACTGGTCCTTTTCCAGGTGTTTGGCATTATCACTAAGATCTTTGAAAGTCTCACTAAGTCACTTGGAGGTTTTTAGAAGATTATTGAGTAACCTTATAACTGTGGTTTTGAACTCTATATGACATGTTTCTTTGTCTCTGCAGTTTGAATGCTTCCCTGTGCTTGTTTCTATGTATTGGGTAGAGCTATTATGTCACCTTGAGTTGGTAGAGAGCCTTTGTGTAGGTATCCTAGTGGCTCAGCCTCCCCAGTCACCTGAGCACGGTCTTGTTGTAGTTGAGACTTGATTGCTGTTTGTGTCACTGGGAGAAATTGACCTCCAGCCCCTTGAGTATGTCACTTATGGATGTGTAGAGTTGTAATCTGGTATGGTCTGGGACTGATCACTGGGTACATTGGCTCTTGGGTCTCCCAGAAGGTACAAAGTCAGCCACTGCCTGGGGCCACCCAGCAGGAGCTACAGAGAGATCTTCAGATTCCTCCTCTTTGTATTGCATTTGGAAGTGCCCAGACGAGGCCCAGCTATGAAGCAAGGTATGCTGGTGATGGTTCTGATGCCAGGTCTTGGGCCTCTCATTACAGGTTTGGGGCTCCCTGACCTAGCTGCAGCTTATTTGAGAGAATTTAGCTTGAGCCATGACAGGCTATTCTTGTGCAAAAGCTGCTATAGGAAGTTTGGGTGGGGCTGTAAATTAGATGAAGTGGGGTCTTAGGGAATCACCAGGGTGGAGCAAACAGAAATGGCTGCCAGTCAGGCCTGTGACCAGGGAGGTCTTAGCACAGTAATGATCCCTGCAAATACCTCCATCTGGGAGAAAACTGCCCCCAAGTTCCTGTCCCAATGCCAGACAAATGTGTCCCCCAGAGCCTCACCTTGGTTCTGGAGTTCAGAGGAAGTGGGACTTTGTAAGTTCAGTTCATGGTGCTGGCCTTTTAAGAGGAACAACTGGATCTCCAGCAGCCCCTGGTCACAGAGCCCCTGTCTGCACTGGTTTTCACAGCCTGTAGTTATGGGAACTTCTTTTCCCAGCCCTGGGATCTTGAGATGGGCTTCTGGTGTGGGGCTGGGACTCCTTGCTCCTCAAAGGTGGCCTCCCCAGAGAAGATCTCTCTCCTGATTACAAAAGCTGCACAGGTGGATGAGGACCAGACTGGTCTCCACCTCTTTACCTCCTATCAGTCTCAGTGTGCTTTCTTGCTTATTTTTCTAGTTGTGGCACTTCCATTCAGACAGCTTTCTAGCAGTTCTGGATGGTGGTGGTTCTGTATTTTAGTTGTAATTTTGATGTGGTTGTGGGAGGCGGCGAGTACAGGCATTTACCTATGTTGTCATCTTGGTTCCCTACCTGCCTTTACTTCTTAATAGCACCAAAGTAGCTGATCCCCAAAGTTTGACCTTAGGGACCATAAGTATCTGATCATCAAATAGAGATGGAATTATATTTTCTGTTCTGCAGTTAATAAGGAAAATAGACAAATGCCTTTTTAAAACATTTTTTTGATCCTGAGGGTTGAAATAGAAAGGATTTTTTTCTACGGAATTGTGACTTGACCAGAAAAACCCAATGACCTAGAACATCTCCTTCCTTGAGAATTCCAATCAATTGTGGTTTTGAAGTATTTCCATGGGGATCATGTTGCATGCACCATGTGGGATCAGACTGAACGGGGTCATGGCCTCATACGTCAGGGAACCTAAGTCTAAAGCTCAGTTTTCCAAAGGTGAGTAAGATTAAACTTGTGCCTTTGGAATCAGACCCATATGTATAGCAACACCACCAGCATTCAGCTGTCCGTCCCCGCCTCCCAGACCCAATCCAGCATGAGGGAAATACCAAATCTAGCTCCAATTTAGGCTCCTTTGGCCTCTTTTCTCCAGGACTCTATACGTTTTCTCTCACTAGATCACTTTCTATAGAGAGATGAAACCCCCAATGAAGACTGTATTAGAAACCCATTACAGGATAATGTCCCAAGAAAATTATTCTTTTGAAGTTTGATTCGAAACTTATGCTCCTCATTGATACGGGCAGCAGGAGCATGGGGAACCCGTCTCTGAAAGGGGCTTGTTATGAGCTGGGGAAGCAGCTTGAATCCTCAGCATCAATGTATAGACTTAAAAGCAAAGCCAGACAAGAAACGAGATCAAGCCTGGAATTCGGTATCTGTTAGTAATTTCAGAGCCACATGTCTAGAGAGTGACAACATGCTCATTCTCTAGCAGTTTTTTTTTTTTTTGAAAGACTGATCAGTGTAGAGTTGAAACAGGATTTTCACTTTTGATTCTTCTCCTTTCAAGATTTTTCTTTGTCCCTAAATTTATCCATGCAGTTACCCCAGTGGTACACTTGAGCCAGAGCACAACTAGCTATTTCACATATCACCAGATTCTCTCCTCGGCATGAAGAAACGGCAGAATAGGAGCAAATTCCTTTAGGGACAGAGTATGCTTTGTAGTTTTCTATTTTAAACGCAAATCATCCAGGCAGAACTTGGTTGTCAGTAAAGATGTTTGTTTTTATTGGCAATCAGCATGTTTAGTCTGAGAGCCAGGGACATGGGGCTCAGAGGTAAGGCCTGAAGGTGCATTGTCTAAGCTGAGAGAGAGCAAAGGCAGCGATGGCTCTGGTCTCTTTCACAGAACCATCTGATGCTTACCCACTCAACTGGACTTGGTTACGAGTGTGAAATGTGCACGTGTTTCCCTCGTGTCACGGGCAGAGCTTGAGGTCGAGGTGGTGAGAGGGGATGCACAGCAGCTCTTGATTTGGAAGCTGCACTAGAGCTTTCCCAGAGTGGAGAATGGAGTGGATCTGCACCTCCTCCGGCCCCCCCCCCTGCCCCCCAACCCTTCCTGCCTTCTCTTCCCATGTTATCCATCTCCTCTCTTCCACATTTCACTCCCTTCACCAAATATTTGTTCGACCTATGAAACTCAGTTTCCCAACCACTGAATCCCAGTCCCAACCTGTTAAGGCTCAGTTTTCTTGTCACTAAAATGGAGATAAAAATATTGTCTTTTGTAGTGGTTATAGTGAGGATTAAGTGGCATGATCCCAATTCTGCATTCGGTGCCTGGTAGATAGGAAGTGCTTAATAGTTATGGTACATGTTTATTTATGTTTAAATTTTTTTTGTGATGAATATATCTATCTATCAATATATTACATAATTAACTAAAGTTATTATTATCAGTCCGAAGTATGGTTTTCCATAGAAGTGATTTTTAAATTGGGCACAGGACGAAGAGGGGTAAGAATTTAGGTGAAACTTGCTTTTCCTGGAGTTTTCTCTGGGAAATCTCTCAATGATGAGGAATGTTAGTGGGGGAAGTGTAGACTAGGGTTGATAAGAGATACTACTGTGGGATTGAGCACTCTAATAGTAGTGAAGGTGATTGGATTCCAGAATGGCAAAGCCAGGTGCTGACACTTAACTGTCAGAGGCAAGGCGGGCATAAATACTATGATGGACCGGTTGGCAAGAAGGCTAGGGTGGCAATCAGGAGACCTGACCCTTAGGGATGTGTGGAAATAGCTAGTATGCCATACTGTTCATAGGAGTGAGGTAGATGGACATCCAGCAAGACACTGCTAAACTGTATAATAAAACGGACAAACAGGCAGATTGACAAACTATGGGGTAGCACAGGAATAATGTTAACTACTGCCACAGGAAAAATTCAGTCCTTCACTCACATTCTCAACTTGACCCATATTTTAGACCAGAGCCTTTTGAATGAAGGGTGTTATCCTGCACATCAACCCTTTATATTAATGTCTCTTTCTGTCTTACTGACTTACTATTGTTGTTTGCTGGGATCATTTACATAACTCAAGTATATAACTTGTACTCAAATCCTTGTTTCAATGGTGGTGCTTCTATAAACCAGCCACCTTAACAAAATGTGTACCTTCATTTTGTGTGTGTGTGTGTGTGTGTGTGTGTGTGCGCGTGCGTGTGAATGTGTGATTATTTATATTGAAGAACTGGCATGAGTTTATGTATCTGGGGTAATGTGTCATGGGTAGTAGTTTATGGATAATGTGTCATGGGTAATAGTGTCCTGGGTAACAATGTTTTGGGTAATGTGTCCTGGGTAATAGTTTATGTGTCCCGGGTAATAGTTTATATGACCTGAGTAATGCTGGTCATCCTATAATGTTGACATAAATAGTTATTATGCACTCACCAAAAATTTCCTTGCTCAAGGATTGCAAACTCAAATGCACATAGGGAACAGTGAGTAAGAAAAATGAAGTGGGAGTCACTGGGAAGTAGCGGGATCTCAGATGAGCCAAAGGGTGCATTGTCAGTTGATAGCAATCCTTCTGATTCTGCTTTCCTAGACAAATGAGAAGCATGATTTTAATGTAAATTTGCGTGATTTTTAAAAGTTGGCAACTAATTCAAAATTATAAAAATTTTTTAGTGGTCTATTCGTAGGAACCAGCCATTTGTATCCTCTGATGTCATCTAGCTAGACTTTGGGCAGATTCTCTGATACTGTATTTTGGATAGAGTCAGCTTTTTCTGTAGTTTTATTTTTATATTACAACTTAATTTAGAAGTTTTAATTTAATCCAGAAAACAAAATTCATCATCTTATTTTGTTTAATTTAGGGTGTTGCAGCAAGGAAGCCAAATTTAGTAAAAATCGTCATGTAAAAACCACAGAAGAGTTCACTGTGCATTCTTAGTGTATATGATGTACAGCTGAGAGAACAGATTAACTCATTGCTACCAAAACCCTTGGAATATGGTTTAAGAAAGAGTTGATTTAAATCTCAGCTACCAACATGAGTTATTGTTATACTATATAATATGTATAAAATTAGGCATGAAATTTCGACTTGCTAATGACCGACTGCCTAAATCCAAGGGGTTAATTCAGAAGCAGGTTCTTTATTCTGTTTCTCCACTTTTAATTGTGGGTAGGGCTTTAACCGATTTTCTCCCTTACTATGAACTAGGGCATATACCAGAAATTTATGATTTATAATTTTATAATATATATTTTTTTATAAATGAAAGTATATTTGACCAAGGATCCAGGAATGGCAGGCAACAGTAAGCTTCAAAACTAAAATTGTTGCAGTCCCTGGCCAATGCCAGGTGTCTCTCATAGGATGGACCTACATTCTTCTGCCTGGTCCTCTCTGTACAGGACTTTCCAATAGAACAATAATGCAAGCCACATGTGTAATTTTAAATTTTCTGGTAGTTACTTTAAAAATACTAAAAATAAATAGATGAAATTAATTTTAACAATGTTTTATTTTACTCAATATATCAAAAATACCATTTCAACTTACAATAAACCTAAAAATTATCGATGATATTGTTTGCATTCTTTTTTTCATATTAAGCATTTGAAATGTGGGGGGTATTTTACACTTAAAGCATGTCTCAGTTTGGACTAGCCTTATGACACATGCCTGATAAACACAGATGGCCTGCGACTATGATATTGATCAGCTGCATTTCGTTCTCTATATAGTCAGTCCCATTTATCCTGTAGGTTGTAAAAATTTATTATTTTATTTTTGCCCCTAGGGCATTGCCACTTGGTGTTTTATGTTAAATAATACTATGTGCTATTCAGTGAAAATGTTTCTTAAATGAATGTTGGGAAGTCCTTAATTAATAAAGACTTTGTTTTTGAGATTATAAGCAAGTGGATAGGTGAGGGATGACAATGCTCCAAATTTTTGCCAAGAGTGAGACAACCATGGTAATGTTAGAAAAAGGTAAAACAGCATTTTCATAGATTGTGCTGTAAGTAGGTCTTCCTGATTTAATTTTTCATAAGGTCTTCGGTTCCTATCCTGTGAATGCTCCAATGAGGTTTTTTAGGAGCATAAACACTATGGTTTGAAGGGAGTGTTTTAGCTAAGGGATTTCACTAGTACATAGTAGGTGGTCAATAAAATGTTACTGAAAGGAATAAAATCGACTTAAGGTCAACGATTCTGGGTATTAGCTATTTACCCTTGTGGCAGTGAATCCTTGGGCATTAAAAAAGTTCTGTTTTCTAATGATACTGTCTCTTTAGTGATTGAGTTAT
This sequence comes from Pipistrellus hanaki, assembly GCF_964339955.1. Taxonomy (NCBI): domain Eukaryota; kingdom Metazoa; phylum Chordata; class Mammalia; order Chiroptera; family Vespertilionidae; genus Pipistrellus; species Pipistrellus hanaki. The sequence continues at coordinate 38,016,059 of NC_140507.1, read as the reverse complement.
AATGGGTATAAAGCAAAAGGAGAGGCCCTAGCTGGTTGGGTTCAGTGGATTGAGCATCGGCCTGGGGACTGAAGGGTCCTGGGCTTGATTCTGGTCAGGTGTACATGTCCAGGCTGTGGGCTCGATCCCCAGTAGGGAATGTGTAGGAGACAGCCAATCAGTGATTCTCTTTCATCATTGATGTTTCTATCTCTCTGTCCCTCTCTCTTCCTCTCTTAAATCAATAATCTATCTATATCTATCTATCTATCTATCTATCTATCTATCTATCTATCAATCATCTATCTATTTATCTATCTATCTATCATCTATCAATCATCTATCTATCTATCTATCTATCATCTATCAATCATCTATCTATCTATCTATCTATCATCTATCAATCATCTATCTATCTATCAGCTATCTATCATCTATCAATCATCTATCTATCTATCTATCTATCTATCTATTATCTATCTATAATAATAAAAGGGTAATATGCTAATTAGACTGGATGTCTCCCAGTGGCCAGAGGAGGGAAGCAGTCTAGGTCCCAGGTGCCAGAGGGAAGCCAGTGCAGGCAGCTGGGGGAAGACCTACTATTGCACAAATTTTCATACATTGGGCCTCTAATATATATATATATATATATATATATATATATATATATATATATATATATGTGCAAAAGGAGGGTTTTATGTCTAATGATTTGACACCATTAATTTTAGAAGGAATAGTTGAGGATTCTTGGGAAAATTAGGTAGTTTTGGTGACTGCTCATTGCCACCTTCTAGCCCAAGGATTGTCGATATAATGTTTGCATTTCAGCATGGCCCACATTTCATTTTATTTTTCTGGAGCTCTTTGCAAGCAGAGGAGAGCTTCTTCAGTCCTCGTGTTTCGATGTTAGATTGATGGTTTTTGAATGAATGAACAAATAATCACTTTGCTCCTTATCAGTTTTAATCCTTAGTTTTTTTTTTTCTTCTTGTTTTTTTTTCTTTTTCTTTTTCTTTTTCTTTTTCTTTTTCTTTTCCTTCACTGTTATTTGGGATGACAACAGAGGTTACATCTGAATCAGACTCATGACAATTTTATAATGTTAGCTCATTACTGTTGATTTTTAACAATAGAGTAAATTTCTAGATCTATGCCTTTCATGTTCATAGAAATATCTTTTCTTTCAATTTTCTTTTTTCTCTTTCTATTGAACTTTTGCTCTATTTACAATATATATCACTCTAGATTCCTCCCCAATCCCCCTTTTTTTCTCCTTAATTAAAACATCATGATGAAGCATAATGGTCTAATGTATGTGTATATAAAACTCTAGCCTGGTCCACAGATAAGATTTCAGTTTAATTTCACTGACTTTGAATTCCTCATGTTTAAAATTAAAATTAAAATCCAATATAGCTCATATATAACAAAGAAGAAAAATAATCCAACTTAATGGTCTCAAAACATTCACATCTAATTCAGAATAGTTAAAGCCTATTAAATTCTAAAGATCTGACAGGCTTCTTACATTTTTTCTCTTTCTCAGATTGTATCATCTAATGTGTTTTGTGTGAAGAAAGTAAGTGACACCTGGAATCTACCTTTCATGCAGGACTCAAGGATTTTATTTATTTTTATTACTCACAGGGTAAGTATAATATGCATGGCCATCTGTCTAATATTTTGTTGCTACTTCAGTTGCTTAAGGAGATGACTGCCACCTTTGAAATACTTTCAAGGAAGGTTTCAGGCACGATAATAAAAATCCCAGACATATAGGAAATAGTATTGTAGTCTAAGGGATGTGAAGAAAACAGAGACAAACCTAAACAAGAAATAGATTATTGTGATCTAAGTGTCTGGTAGTGTTGGTAACTGTTAATAACCTGGTTATTATTATGAGGAAAAGAGTAAAGAGAAAGTGAGATAATATAGACATGTCATTTATACAGCTTTGCCGTAAAGCTACAATTTAATGCTCTCCAAGTCTGTTCCTCCCAGATTGATGGGGAAAAGGACTGGTTAAGGGCAGTTTAGACACATGCCCAGTAAAATCTGGGTGATGTGGGAAGATACTTATTGGTAAGTCACACCTGAGAGCAAATCAGTGGCCAGAATAGGCATGGCCACTGCAAGGGCACGCAATATGAGATGCTTAACTCATGAACAAAGAAAGTTCTCTCTCTTTGCGCTTGCTCTGTTGCATTCTAGGTCCTTTTGCTTTCTGGGGACTCCTGTTATAGGGTGGAGGTGGGGGGGCACACAATGATCACTAAATCTGGCCTAACGTTACTTCAGACTCAGCTTCACCATAGAACGAAAACTCTGGACATTGTCTCTGCTTTTAGCTCTGTTGGAGCCCCAGCTACATATTTTCCAGAACTGGTTTAAAGACCACGGGACTTTACAAACCAAGAAATATAATTCCATACAAATAAAAATCACTCATTCTCTGGTGCGAGTCTTAGGAAATTCCCTTTCTGAAGATATGGCAAGAACCCCACTCCCACTAGTGACAGAGGAATTCTACCCACCCACTCCTCCGGCAACAGTGTGACTAACTCTCAATTATCCATGGTATTGAGAGGGACATAGATAATTGACATCTACTCATAGTCCAGGAGCCTCGGTTTAATGAGCAGTTTCCATATCCTCTTCAATGGGAACTACTAACAAGGAGCAGAGAAGGCTGCGTTTCAGCAGATTCTATTTCTCCTGCTCAGCTTTGGGTGGGGTTGCTAATGAGCAATGTGTTGTCTATAAGGCTGGGAGCCAGAGGGGAAATCAGGAGAAATCAGTGGCTAGTAGAGTCCACAATTGGATAATCAGCCTCAGAATAATATAACCATGTGTCCGCAAGGAAGAGAGAAACAAATAAGCTCCCTCTTGATCCTTGGTTGTTAAAAACAAAATCTGCCCTCTCCTCAGCATCTTCTCATTATAGAAACATGTATTCTATGTATCCCAGTGGGTTGGAAACCAGAAATAGATCCTAGGTTGTGTCCTGGTGAGTTTGAAGGGCCGCTTACGCTTGGAGTTAGCAGCCCTTGGGTTCTGCACCTTCCGTGTTCACAGCCCACATCATGGCTGGTTTGGTTTGGTTTTGAGACCCCATCGTCACCACAATGAGAGTAAGTGATGCAATTTACTGTGAAGGGATTCCCTATTGGGAAACAACTGGCGCCGGAAAGGCTTTCCTGAGCCTGGAGAAAGGCAGTTAAACATTGTTTTTGCCTCAAAACAGGGTGAAATTCCAAAATACCACAGAGAGAGAAAGCCATGTTTTGCATTTAAGGGTAAGGGCAGTACTGCATAATCTGTGTACATTCAAATAAACATTTTCCACATTCGAACAACTGCTCCATAATTAAATGTAAATGCCCCATTCCCGCATAATAAGCCATGCCCGGACACACCAATAATATCCCCATGGAGCCCTCCGACATGCCCTCCTTTGCTCCATCTTAAACTGGATGAGGAACTATAAAAACATTCCTGAAGCAGTCATGCAATTATCTCAGGTCTTTGGCCTCCAGCCTGATAGAAGCGAGACCATGTCTAAATGAACTCAGACTCCAAGCAAGTAGGAGACATAGGCATTCCGGGCACGGAAGAGTAAACTCTGAATAGTGAACTGCTTCACAGCCATTCAATGTAAAATCAATGCGCTGGGGACTTGAGTGGAAGAATTACCAAAAGCTTGAATATAAAGAGCTACTTTTTTTTTAGGTTTGTAAGTAAAACCACACGCGCATTGAAAAACAACAACAACCTCTGTGTCCCCACAAAAGGCTGACTTTCTCGTTAAAACACAAACCATGAAGTGAACTCTGGTTCGAAACATAGTTCATTTTTGTGAAATTTTAATAGAATGCAAACTGTCTTTAGTAGAAATGCTTTATTAATCCATATGGTTTTGTTCCATTCACTGTTCCTTGAAAATATAACTTGTAATTAGAATAATGGGTAATACATTTATAACGACCAAATTAAACCTGAAGGTAATTTTTTCAAAGACTCCCCCACAAAAAAAAGAGAAAGAATCAGTCATATAGCAAAACTTTTAAAAATGGCACATTTCACGTTATAGTTGTTTTCTGAGAAAGTGAAGCAGAAATAGACAAGTTTTGAAGGGCACATTTTGTCTATTTGTCTACTCTGTAGAGATTTATGTGAAGTAGATGAACTACAGAGGATGAAAAGAGGGGAAGTAGAGATGGAAAGTATAGCTCTTTTAAGAAACTTATTTGTGGAGTTTTTTTTTGAAAGGGTGAATGTCCAGAATTCTTTTTACTTGCTTTTTTTTTTTTTTTTTTGGTTTTGTTTTTTTAAATTTTGGGAAGTAGCTGGCATTAAAGGATAGGTTGAGTAGAGTGGAAAGGAAGATTGTATAAGGATCACTAAGGGAATATGGCAGGACATGAGATTCAAGGCCAAGGTGGGCAAGAAAAGCAAGACTGAGTGAGCAAATGATGCTGTAAGACCATGAAATCTCTGGAGAAGAGGGTATTTGTTTGAAGATCCTGATGAGGTTAGATACATCAGCGGAGGAAATGAGCAGAGCAGAAGTGAGGTAAGGGCATTGGGATGGTGGTAAAAGTTTAGAGCACATTACAAAAATGGGAAAGTGACCTACTTAGAGAAAGAGACAAAATTTTATAACATCAACTCAGAGTCTCTCTGAAACCTCGCCTGGAGGTAGACAGCTGGATTGATCTATGACAAGGGCCTTGTCGGTAAATGTGGCAGGAGGACAAAAGTGATAGAACATGAGGATGCTAATTATAAAGACGTGGAGAGAGCTAAATGGGGAGGACTCGGGACTGAGTTCTCCGTGGAGTTCCAGTGGGTTTAGTGGGAGTGAAATGGCAATCGGACGGGCGATTTTCTTCTGAGCAGAACACTGACGTTTAGGAGAAGGAACTGGGTGATGACAAGGGCCAGTGCACAGCCAAGACAGTGGGTTGCTTCCATCCACATTCCCTCACAAACATATGGAAAAGATCAGGAAGGAGGAGCTTGACATCATCTGCTTCCGTCTAGGCTCCATGTACAGCACACTGGAAAAGAGCAGGGAAGGCCCAAGTGGGTCCTGGCTCTGCGGCTCTGCAGTTCTCGGTCCCCATTTGATAAGGTGAGTGTGAAAATACTGTTACACCCTGTTTCAGGTCTGGTGTGAAGACTAAGATATGTATGTGCAGGTTCTTTGAAAACAGTAAGATTATACGTACATGTTGAGTATTGCTAAGAAACACATTGTTCAAATGTAAACGTGTCAGGTGAGTTTGGACAGTTAGGAAACCTTTTAACAAAGAATATAAGATCTTAATTACTGGAACTTAATTATTATTCGATTTTGAAACCCTGCCTGGGAAGTCCTGTGCCTGATCTCTGATTCCCTACTCCTCAAGATCCCCCAAGTGACTGTGAAAGGCTTGTTAGTAACGAAAGAGATCACCTGAGATTCAAACCCTACTTGCCTGTTCACTTGACCCAGAGTATTGCCACTGCCTGGAAATTCTTGTTTTCACAGACCAATTGGTAGGCTCTACCCCAGTATATAAAGATGTTTCCTTGGAATTGAGCCCAGTTAGTTATGATAGATACATTGGTCACTTGTATTTAGACTTCTGATTATCTTCCTTAATGTCAGCTTCATGGCCCAGTTTCCAGAACAAAGTCCTGCTCTCTCAGGCCTCTTTCTTTCGGGAGGTGATCTGAAGGCTTCAGCGAGCTTTGTTGTGGTCCTACATGGCTATGGTATTAGAAAATGTTTAAATAGTTTTAAAAAAAACCAAGCCAAGGAGAAATAGCATGGATCAGTTTCCTTGAAAGGGAGAGTAAAAATTAAGTCCACAATATTGTTTTTTGAGTCCTTTTTAAAGTGTACATTTAAAAAACTCAAATATAATTAGTTTTATCTGATGGGTATGTTGAGACAGATATTACTCTATTTATGGAAATAATTTTGCAATGGATGGAATATTGCAATATTAATTGTCTTAAGGCATGTTTTTCAAAGTAGTGAAAAATACCTGCTATGAGAACAAAGTTGGGATGAAATCCTAAAAAATGTTGACCTTTTATAGATGTCAATGAAAATAAGAACAATGAAATTGCTTTCTCTGACCTATTCTGTCTTATAGGCAATTTTACATTAGTTTGCAAATGTTATTCCAGAATAAACCAATTATGTTTTGTGAAACACATGTGGAAGTTGAGGCCATGATACTCCATCTCCCTGTTTCAAACCCCCTCTTCCCCCCCTCCCTTAACTTACATACACAGAAACCACCAATAGATTCCAGCTGGCTATCTGTCCTGAAATAGTTCAGAAAAAGAAAATCCCAGTTCGAAAGCCTTTCTAATGATCTGTTTGATAACGCCATGAATTGTAAGTCTCTCACATGCAAAAATAAATAAATTTAAAAAATTTAAAAAAGGCCTGGCCAAGTTTTATGTGGATGAAGAGAAGTTTAGATATCTCTTGGACTTGCATCTAACATCAACAATACCACAATTATTAATAGCAAGACCTGCAGAGCTAAACTTTACCTCACTGTCAGCCAAGAATGTGCTTGCTGCAATGTATTAGGCTTTTCTTTGACAAGTTTAAGACACCATAATGAAGCAGTTGCATGGGACAGACAGATAAAGTAATCCATCAGATAAATCAGTTCTTTATCCTATTCATGCTCGTATTCAAAAGCTAATTCCGTAAGGAGAGCGGGGTTGGGAGAAATTTCTTTGTTATAGTGTTCTAGACAGTTTTCTCTTTTTTATGTTCCAAGTCTTTGTATGCATTGAAGAAAGTATGATAAGGCCCAGGAAAAAGACTTGTAAACTCTCAAGTGCTTTGCAAAGATAAGTTAGGAGTTAAGAGCCATAATTAAAGCAGATTTCTGGTCCTGCTATTCAGTTCTACTATGGACTGAATTGTGTCCCCAAAAATCCTTACACTGAAGTGCTAAACCCCAATGTGACTATATTTAGAATCATCTGTGAGGAGGTGGTGAAGGTGTGATGAGATCGTAGGTTGAGCTCCAATCCAACAGAGCCGTGCCTTAATTATAAGAAGAGACACCAGGGCTCTCTCTGTGCACATTGAGGAAAGACATGTGAGCATGGAGAGAAAGCTCCTATCTGCAAGCCAGGAAGAGAACTCTCTCCAGAAACGGAATTGGCTGGAACCTTGATTTGGGATTCAGCCTCCAGAAGGAGAACAGAATATTGGTAGATATATGGCTGTTAAAGGTCATTCTGGTGAGGTCTCAGAACTGAGGAACAGGTTATTGGCAGTTAATTGGAGGAAAGGCATTTCTTGTTATAAAGCAGAAAATAGCTTGGCTGAACTGTGTTCTAGTATTTCATAGTAAGTAGAAGTCACCAACCATGAAAGTGGTTATTTAGTTGAGGGCATTTCAAAGCAAATTGTTGAAGGTGCCGTCTGCATCCTTCTGACTGCTTACACAGTAAAATCCAAGAGGAGAGAGGCAAATTGAAGAAAGAATTGGTAACTTAAAAGGACCAGAACTTAGAGATTTGGAAAAATTTCAACTTGTCCATATTGCATAAAATTGAGAAGGTGTGTTTAGAAGAGAACACCAAGGGTGTGGCTGGACTATCACTTGGTAAAGAGATTATGGGATGCAATGTCTGCAAGTAGAAACTCCTAGTCTACTTCTTCCATACAAGAGGCATCCTCATCGCCCTCGGGGTTTGGGGGGAGAGTCTTTCCCTAAGGCAGGTTACAATGGCCTCAAGCCCTCTCTCTTCTCATGTTTTACAGTTTTGGATGTGTTATGTATTGTGGTTTTTTAATTTTTATTATTTTGTTCTGAAATTAAAGTATGCAAAATAAAGAAGAAGAAAAAGAGTTTATGGGATTATACAAATAGAAACCTGGACAGTCTGACTTGTAAGGGGACAGAGATGGGGCAAAATGAAGGGTGGAGGACTCTTACATTCTACAGGACAGGATGATTAAGCCATTTTGAGGCAAACTTTATCATTCAAATAAAGGGAATAATGACTCAAAAGGTAATTCAGAGGTCATCGGGTTCCCCCTTCTACCTCATGCTCAACAGGTAGGGCTGGTTCCCTCTATATTTCTTTTTCAGTCTTGGTAGACCAGGTTGTCTGGCCCAGTGTGTCAGGAGTGGTCTTAGGCAGAGCTGTGGGCTTGATGCTTCCATCCCAGTGGGCCTGGAGGGCAGAGCATTTAACAAAGGAGGATTTGCTCAGCTGGGTTTTGAACTTGCTTGGGAAACATCACTCCTACCTTTGGACATCTACCTTTTTGAATGAAAATATCTATTCTTTGCCTGTCACACCTTTGTATTTGGGAAGCAACAACCTTGTTTGGCTTCACAGGGATTTTGGAGAGGAATTCTGCTTTGAGATGAATCATATCTCCAGATTTAGATAATATTTAGATGAGACTTTGAACTTTAGTGTTGATGCTGGAATGAATTAAGACTTTTGGGCTGTTAAGATGAAATTAATGTATTTTGCATATGACAAAGACATGAATTCTGAGGGGCCTGGTATGGAATGCTATGTATTAAATTGTGTCCTTCCATCAGATTCCTATGTTGAAGCCTCCAGTCTCCAGGGTGACTGTATGTGGAAAGAAGGTCTATGTGTGGGTGATAAAGTTTAAATGAGGTCATATGGATGGGCCCCTAATCAATAGGGCTGGTGCCTTTTTAAGAAGAGGAAGAAACACCAAAGTTCTCCTTCTGTGCTCACTGAGGAAAAGCCAGGTGAGAAGACTTTCTGCAAGGCAGGAAGAGAGCCTTCATCAGATGCCGAATTGGCCTGAACAATTGATTTTGGACTCCTAGCCTCTACAACTGTGAGAACATACATTTCTGCTGTTTAAGCCACTCAGCCTGTGGGGTTTGTAATGACAGTCCATGCTGACTACACAAGTTCACTTAATAAATATTTATTCAGCATCTACATTGTTCTAGGAGCTGCCTAGCACAATGGTCAGTAAACTAAAGCTCATGGGTGAAATTTGTCCTTCTGCCCATTTCTGTAATTAAAGTCTTATTGGAATACAACCATGTCCACTATTTTATATATTTCCCATAGCTTCTTTCATGCTACAATGATACAGTTGAGTAGTTAATAAAAGCAGAGTTTGTATGGCCAATAAAGCCCAAAATATTTGCTATCTGATGCTTTGCAGAAAAAAAATCGCCCTACTCTGGTATAGAATCTTGGAATATAGCAGTCACATTCTATAGTAATTTCAGAATCTAAGATGATTATTTTTGGTCAATTGCTTAGGAAAAATTACATGAAAGTGATTTTCTCTCTTTGAATTAAAAAGCCTGATTGGTTGATCCACCAGTCAATCTCAGACAGATGTGTTATTTTCTTTCATTAACTCATAGGGAAAGATTGGCTGACAGTTCAGCAGGGTTAGGAAGGGCTTTCAAAATAAAAACTGAAAGTTTTACCTTTGAGTTTTAAAAATGTAATTCCGTATATTTTAGTAAGATGGAGACATGAGAGGCTCATGAGCTTCTTTCCTTCCTACACTTCAGACAAACACCCACATCAAAATGGGTAAGAAAAGCTGAAACATATTCTGGCCATAAATCCCAGCCCTTACATTGAACCATAGGATCAAGCATGAACCCACAACTCCTAGCTTCTCCTTAAGGATAAAAAGATTTGGACACTACCACACCCAGTGCCCCACATTTTAAGACTCTTACTGAAGAGACGGGTCTCTAAAACACCTACCTCTGAAAACCGGTGCAGCTTGTGTCCAGGTGATCCATAAGACTCTGGAAAACAATTCTTAAATGATGTATGAGCATTCACTGAGCCTATTCCCTCTGTTCTCACCACAAGACCTAGCCTCATTAGCCATTTGCCACTTCCTCCTCTCTCACCATCCTCAGGCTTGCCTCCTTGTTGTCTCCTGAACACACTGATCATACTACAGTCTCAGGGACATTGTGTTTGTATTTTCCAGGCATCCGCATGACTCTCTCCTCATGTATTTCACATCTCTGTTTTAATGTCACCTTTTTTTCCAGAGAGGCCTTTCCTGAACACCTACTATGAGTAGCTGGTTCTGATGGGAAATGGCAGGATAAAATGTTAAATGGACCTTCCAGTTTATGTCGGTTGCGTTTCAGTAATGGGAACCAGAGTCCATAAGAAGGGTGATCTTTTATAGGTCATTCAGTGTCTCTGGGCTTTAGTTTCTTTATCTGTAAAATCAGGGAAGCTTAATTCACTTTGTGAATATTTGTATGCAGTTTGCCTCCTTGTTTTCCAGTCCCCTCTCTCAGTGAAAGCCAATGGCTCAATGCTTCCATGCGTCTGTGAAATAGGACTGTGTTTTTAATATTCACATAATCTAAGAATCCAATTCTTGAGTTCTGTAAGAACTATTGTGTGATATGATTATTCCCATTGAATATGTTACCCACTTTTTCCTTCCTCATATGCTGGCCATATTGTTTTCAGGTGATTACATCAGTTATGCCATCTAGATTATAATAAGTACTATTCAGATGATGGTGGAACAACTTGAGGATGGAATAAAAATGTCTTTGTTTATGTGGTCAGTTTTGTCTTATTATAAGTAGGAATTTAATACTAAAGGTACCATAAATAACTATAATACAGAGATGTAAATGCTGATGAATCAAATCACTAAGTACTAGAGGACAGTGGTGTGATGCCCTCCTGGAAGGAGCCAGGGTTTTGTCAGACTTCAGAGAGGATGTAATATTTGACCCGAGTCTTATGCAAGATGCAGGAATTTGCTACATGGAAAAAAAAAATGGGAAAGAGGAGAGCAGAAGATAAAAATTTTGTAAGAAAGAATTTGGCAGAAATTATTTTTTAATCAAAGACCTGAAGGCCTTTGGTACCAGTTTCTTCGTCTGCATTTCCAATAGGAAGTTGCCAACCTTGAGGACCATACAATGAGACTCAGTATGATGTTGGAGAAATGATAACTGAGCCATTACTAAGATTCATGAATATTTCCCCATGGAAAATCCCCATAAAGTCTGTTGTTTCTCACAGATTCATGAGCCTGTAAAGCAAAAGGCCTATAAAGAGAAACGTTTGTGCTCATGAATGTAAAATCTTATACCCTCCACTATGACTATAGCAGGTTGACTTGAACCTGTTTGTATACAATAAGGGGGTACACATGCTACCAATGCTGAGCTTCCTTTTTCAGTCCAGGAGTCTTGCCTGGTTGGTCCTTTTGTATTTGCTTTAAGTGATGTTGAAGATAGTGGATCAATGTGGGAGGGAGTATGTGTCATATAGATTTGGGACTTTCATGCTCAAGTAATATATAAATTACTGACTCAGGCACTGTCCAAGTTGGATTTGTTATACATAGCACTTCCTCAGTGTTTTTAGGGACTTACTACAGGATGTTCTTTTACTAATTTTTTTGACTCTGCTGCCAAATTTTTTTATCCAAAAAAATCAATTTAATGCTTAGAAAGTAGAAATGACAGATGGCTTTATTAGCTTTATTTAGTTGTAACAGAGAGAAAAGAGCCATTATACACTGGAAATTATATTATAGTTTTGTTTCTAGCAAAAAAATTTGACAACTAATGAAAAAGAAAACATTATATATTACACCTAAATGATTCTTCTCCATATTGGTATAATTAAAGTCTTGGTAATTCTCACAAAGCTATTTTCATAATAAATGACATTTTCCTGATGGAATTAAATGGATTTTTTTTAAGGTAAGGCATAACCAATTGATCCTATGGAGAAATATTACAGTCCTATAAAGTGAGAATTTAGCCAAATGCAAAGTTAGAGAGCATAGTCCACATGATCAGAGAGCATAGTCCTGACACCAATTGCAAGTTTGGGGGTTCCCAGGACCTCTTTCAGATTCAGTGATTTGCTGGGACTGACACAACTCCCCTAACTGTTATACTCAACAGTTGTGGTTTATTACAGACAAAGGAGACCAATTAAGATCAGCAAGGGAAGAAGTATGTGGGACAGAGTGCAGGAGGGTTCCAAGCATGGAGGTTCCAGTGGTGCTCTTCCTGGGGAATCACAGGCAGCATTAATTTCCCAGAAATGCGGTGCAACAACGCACAGAATTACTAATCAAGGAAGCTCATTGGAGCCTTAGGGTCCAGAGTTTCATTGGGGCTCCATGGTTGACTTCCCACATGGCTGACCTTTAATCTCCATCCTTCCTAGAGGTAATGCAGTTACTACCTGGCCCAAAGCCCCCATCATAGCTCACAGTCTTAGAATGTCAGGTGCTCAACAAGACGTTCTTCCTGGATATCACTTCCCAGTTGAAGAGGCCAAAAGCAGACCTTTCTTTGAGTAAGGTTAATTCTTCAATACACAGAAACCAATATGAATAACTGTGAAAAGAGCTGGACATTTTGAAGGCAAACTCTGTCTTTTAAAACGTGACCATTTTTGTCTTTGTTACAGAAGCTTCATGAATAGTCAAAAGTGACCTGCTAGGAACCAGATCTCAGTTCATGTGTCCTGGTTTGGGTGTGTATTAGGCATATAATCCAAAAAGTTGTTTTATTTTCCTGTGCTTTAGTTTCATAGGTGATAAAACCAGAGTAATCAACCCTGCCTATTTCACTGGATCATTTTGGAACCTACATAACAAAAGGTGTGTAAAAGCGCTTTGCAGAGATTCATAGAAATGTAATTTATGACACTCAATATCTCTGAAAGAGAGCTGGCAGTTATGAGTGACCAAACTATTTGAGTTAGCAATTTTTGACTTGAAATTGTAAAAACTATTGTTAGCCAGGGACATGATTATTGTAAGTCAACAAATAAATGTATAAATATTTTATTTCAGATACATAATTCTTATTAATAGACGTCAGGGAACTTTTATAGACAAATCTCTTTTACTCTACAAAAGTAAATGAGGGCTAGTTCAAAAAACATAGATCAATGGAGGACAAAGTATGCATGTGATGCATTGGTGACACATTTTATGTGGCTCATGTTATCATTAACAGTGAAAGATTTAACCATGACAGAGCTATTTTATGCTGATGTATTTCATTATTTAAGAAATAATACCAAATAGAATTAGAACTAGTAGTAAGCTGCCTTTGAACAAGGCCTTGAGCTCCTTCTGTAATTAGGCATTATTTTAATTTCTTTAGTAAAATGCAGCTGCTGACAAACAACACTTGTCCTTTCCTGAGACTGTCATAGTTTGAGAAGTTGAATAACCATCAGTTACATTCCAGCTACATGCAGAACATTTCATTTAAAGAACACTTGTAGGAAAAGAAAATATATCCGTGTAACATGCATTGACTTTTGTTAGCAGTTATAATCATGATATATTATCCTAGTTTGTTCCTTTTGTTGAAAAAAGAAAAGGGAGGAATTTCCATCTGGCTTTTGTCCTGAAGTTGAGCCCAAGAGGGAGTGACGTAGGGTGAAGACTTAGAGTCCTTGCGCCAAATCAGTGTCCTGCTGCCGTCATGAAGCCAACGTTCTCTGCACGCTCCCTGTCACCCACCTCGAACTCTTTCACACACAAGGTCTTCCAGATGTTCCTCAGGAGAATGTGCTTCTTTATAATAAAACTGATGTTAGCCCACATATTCCTATGGCACCCATTTATGAGAATTTGTAATACATTCCCAAACATCTGCAGATAGTATCTTCATAATTACTTTTGAAATTACCAGCCACCTGTCAGCACAGGGATTACTACTATGAAAGATGTCAAATGGGAATTAAGGTTTTTCTTTTTTTAAAATTAGGTCATCAGCTTTTACCATAGACATATTGTGGGCAGATAAGAGCATTTCAGCACACAGTTTTATTAGGAACAATAAATGGGGAGGCTACGTATTTTGTTGTTATTGCATATGCATATTTGCTCTGTGCATATGTATGTGGTAATAATTGAAAACCACTTAGCTGGTAATAGGACCTTGGGCTTTGAGCTTCTGATGAAAAGGAGATGTTCAGCTTCTTCATTTCTTGTACCAACATATATTTACTTAAAAAGCAATTGGAACTACTTAGAAAACATTGTGCTGCTTTGCCTCATGGAAACGCTGTAATTTTGATTTTGTAAATGAAGAACTTTACTAGAGAGAATAACTTTTAAGACTTAGGGAGGAGAAAAGGACAGAAGAGTTGGGAAAATGAAGACTAGTTGGTTGTATGTGGGGAAACAGCTATGGAGTATCTCAGTTTCCATGTGAAAAATATGAGCAAGGAATAGTGGTTTGCCTTTGGCCTCTGCTTACTTTTTCAGGACTAACAGTCAGCTAAGATTTTTAAGCTTATAATGAGATAGACCCTACTTTAAGCACTTAATATATGTTATCTCATTTAATTTGCATGCCAACACTTTGAATTAGTAATTATTGTCATCATCATCACCATCTCTGGACTGAGGTTCTGAGAGACCAAACATCAACGACTGCCCACGGCCACATAGCTAGTTGGTGGCGAAGCTGTGGCTTCTACCATCTGCATTGGGTAATCAAAGTCCGCAATGACCTCCAGGTTGCTAAACGCAAGGGGCTTTTCTCGGCTTCATCTTATTGGACCCAATAATAAAATTTAAATAACACATGTACACCTGGAAGTATATTTCTCTTTTGGCTGTAAGGCTAGCGTATACTTTCTATTTTTATCCTTTCGGACACTCCTCCAGTTAGGTAGTACTTCTTCATCTCCCCAGAACTCAGTCCTCATATGTTTTTTCTATTTTCCCAGTGACTGGGTCATTTCACCTAGTTTCAAAGTCTATGATACCATCTCTAGGCAAATGGCTTCCCATGTAGGTCTCTTGCCAGGTCTTCACCAGACACAGGGCCACTTCGGGACTTAGCATTTCTCTGTCTCTTCCTCTCTCTGGCTGGCCAGAGAGAGAAAGACCTGAGGTTCCAGTTTGGATCCAGAGGCCCTTTAAACCTCTAGTGTAATACATAGAAAATTCTAGCTTACTAGTATAGTTTTCACTTGGGTTTAGGGCTCAATGGCCAACTAATAATAAAGGTGTGTTTTTTTTCTTCTCTTTTTCCTTAGCCAATTTTTCCTTTGGTCTATTTCATTAAAACCTTATTGCGAGGGACAGCTGTGGTCTGAGGCAGGATTTGGGTATTAATTACAGAGATGATATATAGTTAAAAAAAAACCTAAAATATTTATTACTTGGAGTTTTATAAAAAATTTACCAACTCCTGCAATATGTATGTAATTCTAGTCTAATAAATCTGGAATATAAAAATGAAATTTAAAAAAGTCTGGAAAAAATATGAAACATCAAAATTTTAAATAAGAAGTATGAGACTTCAAATATAAGACCAACAAATACAGAATAAATTTAGAAATATTATCAAGAGATAATTTCCAAATTAGATTCTTGCTATATATTGTTTTACAGGTGATTACATTTTATATTTGATTAATCAGATAATCTTTCTGCATAAAACAAAATAATATAACAAAATACACATATAAAATATAAATTATCCTGATGAATAGAAATTATTAAAATTATACCAGTTTGTTTTACAAAGATAGTGTAATTCTGCATCTAAAATATAAAATTAAAAAAAAAGTAATCTTTAAAATTAGAGGAATCAGCAGGTAAATTAGGTTGCATTAATTAGTTATATAGCAAATAAAACCTAAATATAATTATACAGCATGTAAATTGTTAATTATATAATGTTAAGTGAAAAAAGCAGGATATAAAATTGTACCTACCATACATTGCTTCCCTGAGTAAATGCATATGGGAAATAAAAAATTTTCATCTACCTAATTTTCACTAGTACATGCATTATAGATTATTCACCTTCAGATAACATTTTATGGGAAGTTTATTTTTTGGGCTATATGCAATATTTTACTTACTACTAAATTCATCATGCTAATTTTAGCTATCCCTATTGCATGCTAAATATTTTTTTCTTTTTTTCCTTCTTTAAAAAAATATATTTTATTGATTTTTTACAGTGAGGAAGGGAAAGAGGTAGAGAGCTAGAAACATCGATGAGAGAGAAACATCGACCAGCTGTCTCTTGCACACCCCCTACTGGAGATGTGCCTGCAACCAATGTACATGTCCTTGTCCGGAATCGAACCTGGGACCTTTCAGTCCACAGACTGACGCTCTACCACTGAGCCAAACTGGTTTCGGCGCTAAATATTTTTTTCAATGTTGAGTCACTTATTGATATTAATTTTTATCATTATTATATCTATGCATTTGATTAATACATCTTCTATTTGCTTTTTTCCAAATTGTTTATAAAAATATTTACACTAAAAGGAAACCACTGTCTTGAAGTTCCTGATGCACCTTCTAAATCTCAAGCACAGTTGACTAATCTCAGTTTTTCTTTTTCTGTTTTATGGAGTATGGGCTCTGCTTCCTGAAGTTTTCTGTCCACTTAAGCACAGCATGGCCTCATTTCCTTCCATTATTCCAACCACCTAAATGGAAGCATTTACTAAGGTTGTACATCTTCTGACCACCCCTCTTTGTTAATTTACTTGAGTATCTTCACCTCTGTGAAGACGACTCCCAAATGTGTATTCCAGGTCTGCCCCTCTGAGCTCTGGACCTTTATTTCTAAATGTTTATTTGCTATCTACTTGGCTCTTCTAATGGAACTTAAACTCAACATCACCCAAACTCTCTTTATTCCTTTCCATGATACTACTTCTTGTCACCTAACTTTGAAGTCATATTTAACCTTTCTCCGCTTTCCATTGCTCACCATTGGGTGAAAACTATCTAAGCAACATTCCTTGGTCTTTCCACACAGCTGAGAGACTGCAGAACTGTAGGGACATGGCCTCTAGACACAGACGCTTTCAAGTTCAGGCCTTCCCACAAACTAGATGTGTGACTCTGGACACTTTTCTTAAGCTTTCTAGGCTTCAGTTTCCTTATTTATGAAATGAAGATGCTAAGACTATTTTAGCATATTTTTCTAGGATTATTTTGAAGACTAAAAGGTAATGTATGTTATATCCTCAGCAGAGTGCCTAGCAGAGTAGTACTCAATAAATCTTATCTATTGAGAACAGATTTTTGTGGTTGACCTGCTGCTCTCCAATACTGCTGGCTTTATTGGAATAAGCATGCATATATGATTCAACCCTGTCTCTGTTAATTGGCTCAAGTAGTGACAGGCAGCACGGACCCATTGATTGTCTGGTTACATATTCTGGCAACCACGAAAGGATGTAAGTGAGAGATTCCTCTGGGTGCTGCCAGGTATTTTCCTGTTTTGAGTCCCAGCCACAGCCCCAGCAATCCCCTTAGTCTCACCTAAGACAAAGGACATTCTAACCTGGCTGAGTTGTGTGCCCCTGGGACCTGGGAGTCAACCTTGGACCTGGGAGTCAACCTTGGAATGCAGTCCATTCCTAGTCAAGAATTAACTAATATCATGGAAAGATCAACAATCTTGTTGCCCAAATGATGGAGTCCCACCCCAGCTTCTCCCGAGCCCACCTTGCTTACTTTCCCATGAAATCTTTGTCTACCCTATGTAAGCAGCTGGCTTATGGGGGGCTGCAGAGCAGATTTTTGTGGATGACCTGCTGCTCTCCCATACTGCTGGCAGTGTTGGAATAGATGCTCATATGTGATTAAAAAAAATCTTATCTATTATAATTATTTCCATTGCAAGTGCTATACCACCTTACATATCCTGCTCAGGCTCTTTTTATTTCTAAGGCCGACTACCATTGTATTGTATCACACGATGGACATTCTGGCTTGTGCACAATAGAGCTACATTATTTTTTCTACAATGCAATTTTAAGGTTTATGTGGAATATACTGAATCCTGCTAAGACGTATGCCTCATGTGACTTCTGGTTACGTGAAGGGAAAAACTGCCTGGTGGAAACACTGGGTTCCTGGCCTACAGTGGGACATTTGGTGTGAGAGCAAGCAGCAGGTTAGGATGCCACAAAGTCAGATGCACAGTGTGGAATGTAAAAACAAAACAAAATAGCAGGTCTCACGCAACATCAACTCAGGCAAAATCAGTTTGGGGAGAATTTACGGATCAGAAAATCTCAGAACAGAAAGACGGGAAGCTGTGGTGCTGACTCTGGATTTGTAAGCAAGAATTATTTTGTGAAGCAACAACAAGTAATTCCTCTCTGTGGAGTCATCTGCTCTCTGGGTCACAGTGTACAGCAGGAGGCACATTTCCTGTCTGTTTTTTCTTTCATCCATAGACAACTACTTTTTACCTCAGTGGAGCCATTGGTCTGAATGAAAATATCATTTATATAACCGATTTACAGCTTGACTTCAAATCAATTATTTGTCCAGCCATTGATTTAGGGAAATCTATTGTTGCCTGGTGCTTGCTGTAGTCAGGCTCTTGGCTCTGGAATCTGTGTCTGTCCTGAGTGCATCACTGGCTGCTGGTCCTGTGACCTGCGCTTAGAAGGGACCCCCATGTGATTTAATGCTTTGCTATTGCCATCTTGAAATTTTTATAAATTTTGAGGACATTTTTACCTT
The DNA here is from genome assembly GCF_964339955.1 of Pipistrellus hanaki. Classification (NCBI taxonomy): domain Eukaryota; kingdom Metazoa; phylum Chordata; class Mammalia; order Chiroptera; family Vespertilionidae; genus Pipistrellus; species Pipistrellus hanaki. The sequence goes on along the minus strand of NC_140507.1, from coordinate 37,997,530 downwards.
GCACTGGGTTCTGCAAACCATCTAGCCAGTCCTGGCTTGAATGAACCTTCCATGCAAGGACCTCTTAAAGGACAGAGCTGAGACTTCATCAAGTGCTTACAACATGTTGAAGGAATCCTTCTATCTACTTATTTAATGGATGTCTATGTGGGGCAGAATCTGGTTTGAAACTTGCTTTAGTTAGAACCCAGGAAGTTGTGGGGAGTAGCTGTCTCTCCTCTCCTACTGTAGCTATCTCTTTGCTGACTATGATTTTCTACCAAAAAGTACCTAAAAGTGTACAAAGAGCAAATTGGCTTAGCTCAGTTCCCAATAGCAACATCTAGGTTTCAAGAACTCCATGGCTCATCAGAACATAGAGAAATAAAACATCTGATACAGAACTTTTTGTGAGTCTGGTACAATTGAACTTGTGTCAAAGTATTCCTATGCTATCAGAAAGCTAAATAAAATCAAATTAATTATCACATTAACTTCTTTTGCTTAAGGCTATAATTGTTCATCTTATTCCCCTACATCAAGCACCGTATCTCTATATATAGTTCAACTGGGAACAGTAGTTAAGGGTTTTTTTTTTTTTTTTTTTTTTTTTTTTGTGTGTGTGTGTGTGTGTGTGTGTGCTCTTTAAATATATTTTCATGGATTTCAGAGAGGAAGGAATAGTTAGAAACTTATTCTTCGGCTGCCTCCTGCACAGTTCCTACTGAGGATCAAGCCTGTAACCTAGGCATGTGCCCTGACTAGGAATTGAACTGTGACTTTCTGGTTCATAGGCTGATGCTCAACCACTGATCACGCCAGCCAGATTGTTTTAAAATAACCTTTGAAAGGATCAGCTCCTGGATTAGGCAGTGCTCCTAAACCTCAGCCTTTAGAGTGAGATATGATTGAAAACCTTGCACATAGAGGCCAATTACTGCCCAGGAACAGTGGCTGAGGACTGGCCTGATGGTCTTACAGGAATCCTGGGAGATGTGGCAGTACTGCTAATTTAAAAAAAAATTTTGTGTACACCACATTTTTTGTTCTCTGTCGTGACTGTGCTTTCCCCTTTGATTTGCATTTGGAATGCAGATATATTTTCCAGATGAATGAAAACCTAGTTTGCAATGAGATGGCAAAGCCTCCTTCATGGAGAGGTACAACCTGGGAACTCACAGAGGCCTCTTTCAGGCGGGACTGGAAATGAGAAAGATTACACTTTCTGGCCTTGAAGGCACATCCTACTGACACAAAGCTTTTAATCTGATTGTGCAGATGTATAATTCCTCTTCCTACAGAATCATTAGGACTGTTCTCCCTGTGGGCCATGGTTGCCTTCTCAAGTATGTGTTGCTTTTGTTGCCTTTAATGCATTTCACCCTCCTGGAGCAAAGAGCACAGCCCTGCTCTGCCACAGAGTATTTTTTTAACAGAAACAAAATGAGAGGATTTGAGAAAGTGGTTGCCTCAAAACTACCGCAGAGTCTTTTTGTTTAATGGGCACCCCACGGCCTTCCAGCAGGGACAGTGTGGTGACTGAGATGGAAGGCCTGGGCAGGTATGACATGCACTAGGAAATGCTTAGTAGTAGGATCCACGACTCTTTTCTCACCCCTGAGACTACCCAGCACTTACCATGAGACTGTGGCTGGATTTAAAGGACACCCGGCATGAAAGCAAACACAATGCACTGTGAACAGAAGGAACTGTACGTTTATAGAGACCTTTATTTACTGCCTATGGTATGAGCTATTTCACATTTGAATGAATTAGGCCACATGTGTCAAACACAAGGCCCGCGGGCCAAATCCAGCCCGCCAGGCCTTGCAATGTGGCCCGCACCGCGCTGTCATCACTGCACTCCGCTGTCAGTTTATGACATTGTCAGTTTATGACTGTTCAGTAAACCATTCGGCCCGCGATTTAGGCTGGATTTTAGATTTTGGCCCCTTCTCTGATTGAGTTCGACACCCCTAAATTAGGCAAATAACAGGAAAACAAAAGAAAAACTCAAGCTTCATAATTCGATGTTCTCAGTTTCTTCTACTTTTTTTTTTTAATCCTCACCTAAAGATATTTTTTCCCCCCCATTGATTCTTAGAGAGAAGGGAAAGGGCAGAGAGAAATATTGACGTGAGAGAAACACATCGATTGGTTGCCTCCTGCATGCTCCCAGACCAGAGCCTGAACCAGGGAGGAGCTGGCAACCAAGGTAGGTGCCCTTGATTGGAATCCAACCCGGAAGCCTTCAGTTGGACTCTCTGTCCACTGAGCCAAACCGACCAGGCTGTTTCTTTTACTTTTGATTGGAGTTATTGTGTTGGGTTATGGGTATTATATTAGAATAAAGTAATACTCTGGGTTTTATAGCCAGAGCTATTTTATCTACTTAATCAGCTTCTGTAGATATTAAATAACATTTTAACCTTGTGTTCTTATGTTAGTGTCAGAGGTAATCAGCACCAGCGTTTTCTCCTATCATGCTTCCACCACTAAAATGTCTACACAGTTTATTAGACCTCATTCACAGAGCCATGCAAAGAGAAAGTCGAGTGCTTTATTTTAGATAAGGAAGGGCCACAATTTATCGTAAGAAGAACATGTCACATGTTGTAGTCAGCAATTCTAATAGCAGTAATAAATATGGCAGTAAGTTAACGTCAAACACATAATTTAATACTGGTAATTATATACCCACAAACCTCATACAAGCTAGGCTCATACTTTCAGTTCCAACAGGCACATATGCATCATTACATGACTGTGGGTTTTCAGATGTTTTACCAGAAAAATATCTTTTATCCCAATGCTATGTGGTGTCAGGTCAGAAGACTTTCTTCAGGAGTGCATATTTTTGTTGTGTGTGCTTTTTTTTTTTTTTGAAACCTTAATTAATAGATTTTATGAGAAAGTCACAAAGCTGAATGTATTTGCAACTCTGAACTGAGACCACATTGAAGGAAAGAGCCAGTACTAGTCATAGAAATGAGAAAGTACAGTTGGACAATATTCATGGTTTTCAAGAAAGTGTTTTTTTCACATCATATTGAAGGTTTTAGGCCTTTCTTTAAAATTGAAAAAACAAAACAAAACACACACACACACACACACACACACATACACACACAAAAAAACAAAAAAACAAACAAACAAACAAAAAAACACCAAAAACACAAACACAATAGGAGAATGTAAGGGAACAATACAATAATGGGTTTTCCTAATTGCTCATTTATATCTCTGTGGAATTTAAGACATACACAGAAAATTGAGGAGGGGGAGATAAATACTGCTGTTGTATTTAAACATTTTATTGTGAAATACTTCTCAAACTCTCTGAAAAGTTGCAAAGATGGTACAAAAAAATCTTGTTTAGCCGTCATCCTAATTCCCCAGTTGTTACCATTTAACACAGTTGCCTCTTTTATGTATGTATGTATGTATGTATGTATATATATATCAATCTATTATTTATCTTTTCTTTCCAGTTGATTGTATATTGCAGATGTGATGCTTTGTTATCCCTAAATATTTGTGTTTATATCCTCCTCTTTCATAATCAGTACACACACACACACACACACACACACACACACACATCAAAATCAGAAAGTTAATATTGGTTCAAGAATACTATATAACCGCCAAAACCTCATTTAAATTTCAGTGATTGTTTCAATAATATAATTTTTGCTACTTTATAACTGTAATTTTGCTACTGTTATTAATTGTAATGTAAATATCTGTGTTTTCCTATGGTCTTAGGCTCTACAGCAGTGGTTCTCAACCTGTGGATCATGACCCACAGGTTGAGAATTGCTAGCAGGGTCACCTAAGACCATCAGAAGACACAGATCTTTACATTATCATTCATTAACAGTAGCAAAATGACAGTTATGAAGTAGCAACGAAAATAATTTTATGGTTGGGGGGTCACCACAACATGAGGAACTGTATTAAAGGCATTAGGAAAATTGAGAACCACTGATTTATAGCAGTAGACAAAAGGAAGTAAAGGGGAGGAGGAGGAGAAGGAGTGGTAGGGATGGGGAGGGGAAGGAGGAAAGCATACTATGGGAAAAACAAAACTTCTGGTGGAAGAATCAGTTCAAGGACAAGAGTTTCATTTAATTGCCATATTTTTAAAATTTTCTTCAATGGGCAACAACTTGTCAGCCTTACTTTGTTTCTTGACTTAGATATTTTAGAGGTGTATTAGCTAATTATTTTGTAGATTATCTCTCAGTTTTTAGCTAATGTTTCCTCATGCTTAGATTCAGAATACACTTTTTCTCTTTTTTTGGCAGTAATGTTACAAAAAGGATGCTGTTTTCTTCACTATACTTTATATTAGGAAACAAGTAATGTCCATTTGTGCTTATATTAATAATGTTAATTTACAGTCTACCTCTCTAAAGTTCATTAACCACTATTTTGTACTTATTAACAACAAATTAGTAAGCATTATGTGGGAGATACTTTGACTTCAGGTAAGTATTCTATTCCTTATTAAATCTTTACTCAGCAGTTTTGGCATCTTTTGATTACCTTTGTCTGTATAAGTTATTATAAGATTGGTGCCAAATTATGATTTTCTAATTCTACTATCCCTTCTATAATTATTACCTGGAATTTGATGGAAAGTAGACTCTCCCTCTCCCTTTCCTTCTTCTTCTCCATTTCCCTCTCCCTCTCCCTTTCCCTCTCTCTTTCTCCCATTGAATTCCTAATGTAATCAATGGACTATGGATCTCATTATTTAATACTCTGGTTATGTAACCACCACCACAATCAAGATAGAGAACATTTCTATTGATTCTAAAAGTTGTCTTATGTTCATTTGTAATCAACCTCCCCTCACCCCAACCTACACCTTGGCAAGCAACGCTGATACATGTATCAGCTCACTCTTTTGATTGGTGAGTAGTATAGTATTTCATTATATAAACATGCATAGCTTAGTTATCTGTTTACCAGTTGATGACATTGGAGTTGTTCTCAGTTTTTGGCAGTTATGAATGATGCAGCTTTAAGGGCTTGCATACAGGTTCTTTGATGGACATATGTTTGCAGTGCTCTTAGCTAAATATCTAGCAGTGGAATTTTTGGTCATATGGTAAATGTGTGATTACTAGTAATTTTTTTGAGAAACTATACACTATTTCAAAGTGGCTGTATCGTTTTTACATTCATACCAGAAAATTATAAGAGCTCTAGTTTCTTTTCATCCTTGCCAGCTTCTGATATTGTCATTTTAAATATTTGCCACTCTAATATTTTTGTAGTGGTATCACGTTGTTTTTTTTTCCTTTCAATTCTCTAATGATGAATGATACGGAGCATCTTTTCATGTGCTTATTTGCCATTTGTAGATGATAGATTCTTTGGTAAAGTATCTGTTAAAATCTCATGCCCCCTTTTTATTGAGTTGTACGTTTTCTTATTATTGAGTTTTTGAGAGATTTACAAAGCATTCTGGGTACTAGTCCCTATCAGACACAGGAGATGCCTTGGACATATTGCGGGTTCAGTTCTGAACCACTGCAATAAAGTACATATCTCAGTAAAGCAAGCCACACAAATGTCTTGGTTTTCCAGTGCATATAAAAGTTATGTGTATACTATAATGTAGCATATTAAGTGTGCAATACCATTATATCTAAAAATGTGCGTACCCTAAATTAAAAATGCTTTATTGCTAACAAATGCTAACCACCATCTGAGCCTTCAGCTGAACTTATAATATTTTGATGGTGGAGGCTCTTGCCTCGATTCTTATGGCTGCTGACTGATTAGAATTTTAAAAGTCAATTAAAAAATTACTGATCACAGATTACCATCACAAATATGATAATAAAAAAGTTTGAAATATAATGAGATTCACCAAAATGTGACACAGAGACATGAAGTGAGCAAATAGTGTTAGAAAAATGACGCTGATAGACTTGCTTGATGCAAGGCTGTCACAGACCTTTATTTCGTAAAAAAAAAACCCAAAACACACAACAATATTTATCAGCCACAATAGAGGGAAACCCAATAAAATGAGGCATGACTGTATATACTTTGCAAATATTTTTAAAATATATTATTATTGATTTCAGAAAGAAAGGGAGAGGAAGAGAGAGAGAAAGAGAGAGAGAAACATCAATGATGAGAGAAAATTATTGATTGGCTGCCTCCTGCATGCCTCACACTGGGGAGGGAGACGGCAACCTGGGCATGTGCCCTGACGGGGAATCAAACGTGACCTCCTGGTTCATAGGTTGAGCACTGAGCCATGCCAGCCGGGCAACTTGGCAAATATTTTTCTCCTAGCTTGTGACTTCTCTTTTTATTGCTGTTAGCAATATTTTAAAGGGTAGAAGCTTTTAATTTTGATGAAGTCTAATTGATTGATTTTTTCCCTTTTATAATATACCAGTGCACAGATTCATGCATGTTGAAAAGTGGCCAGCAGGGCGGGACTGGGCGAGATGGGTCAGACACACCCTGGAGCCAACTTCTGCAGTCCCTCCCCGGCTGTCCACACCTAGGGTGGTGCTGTGGCTGAAGGATGTCTGCGGAGTGAATAGGGTCCCTTGGGCAGGTGGGGTCCCTTGGCCTGGCCTTCAGGAATCGGGCTGAAATTGGCTCTCCGACATCCCCTGAGGGGTCCCGGAGTGTGAGAGGCACTCTGCGAAGCTGCTGTGATACAGGGTGTGGAATGCAAATGCAAGTGTGCAGTAAACCAGATTCGGGGCTTTCAGTGCTCCAGCAACAACATAACCCACGGCTGAAGGTGGAATTGCCCGGCCCCACGAGGAATATGGTTCCAGGGTGCATCATCCGGGAACCACCACTGCCAAGACACTGCAGCCCAGCAGCTCCTGCATTGAGCATTTGCCTCTTGGTGGCCAGTATGAGTCATAGCTACTGGTTGGAAGGGCACTTAACATATTAGCCTTTCATATAGTATATAGATGTTCTCTGTGTTTTAAGAAGTTTTTGCTTAATCCAAGGTTGAAAATATTTTCTCCAGTGTTTTCTTCTATAGTTTATTTTTAGTTTTTGTACTTGGTGCAAGAGATGGGTTGATGTTATTTACTTTTTATTTTTTAATTTTATTGTATATAGATTTTCAATTGTTCCAGGATCATTTATGTGTATGTGTTTTGTTTTGTTTTATCTTAAAGGGGAAGCATTCAGTTTTTCTATTAAGTACAATGTTAGCTTTAGGTTGCATAGGTGTTCTTTATTAAATTGAGGAAGTTTTCTTTATTTCTAATTTTGTTAGTTTTTTTTTTTTATCATGAATGGGTAATGTATTTATAAAAATGCTCCTTTTTCTTCTATTGAGATCATTATTTATTTTGTTTGGTTATAGTTAGTCTGTTTATATGATGAGTGTCATTGATTGAGTTTCCAATGTTGAACCAACCTTGCATTACTAGCATAAACACTTGTTGGTTATGATGTAATCATTTTATATGCTGCTGGATTTTATTTGCTAGTATTCTTCTTTTGTTTTGTTTTTGCATCCATGATAATAATGGGCAATAATAGATAGTTTTATTGTAATATCTTTCTCTGGTTTTGGTCAAAGTGATACTACCTTTTAAAATGAGTTGAAAAGTCTTACCTTCCTTTTTTTTTTTTCTATTTCTGGAAGAATCTGTGAAGAATTGTTATTATTTCTTCCTTATATTTTTGATAGAACTCACTAGTGAACTACATGACATATAGCAAAGCTCAAAGGCATTTAGAGACCCAATTCATCTTTTCCTACTTTTCTACTTGTTGCTTAGAGGTATTTTGTATTTACGTATCCTGGACTCTGAGACTCCATTTATGTTAATATTTCTCAAATTAACTTATAATACTTTCATTTATTCTACCTATCAGTTAGGTGCAATCAGATTATTGCTAATTACATGTTTAATATTGATTAATTTCAGAATTCTCTACCATGTTGTAAGTTTAAGTGAATTGCTCATAATGACAGTGATTACAATGCAGGTAGTTTTAAAACACTGGGCTTTAGCTCATTCCATTAGACTGTGCCATCTTTCTGATCTAGAGCCACTGAATGAGTTAAGAATTTGCTCCTCTTTGCTTGTATTGAATGATGTCTAGATTTTGCATATGTTTAAGCATTTAATTTTTGGGTTGCACTTTCAGAATTAGATTTACATCTGCATTATTAAGTAAGCCTAGTTTTGCGTGTATTTCCTCATAAAACCAGTTATCCAAAGAAATCAAAGTCACAGAAGAGATAATTGGATAACTGTGCTTTTTTCCTTAAAGCTGAGGTGTTTGTTTAATGCTTGACTGATTTAAAAGACTCCTTAAAATGAACCTATAGCTTGTTCTGGAGACTCATGATTCAATAGCAATAATTGTAACTGTACAATGTAAAATGCAGAACTTGGTGGCACTAAATGGATAAAAGTATTTCCTTCCTCATATTGTTAGAATAAACTAAAAGGTTTGCTTATTTAGTCTACATTTGAGGTTTGTCTTTGAAAGAATTGCTCATATATGTTGGAATGCATGGCCCTGCTCTTTCCTTCACCCCTCATTTTTTTTCAATATTATAGAATGATCCAATCTATATTTTCTGGCTTGCTATGAATATGTTATTATTGTCATTTTGTACTCTTGTAACTAAGAGTGAGGTAGGTGATGTTTGGCAGAATACATAACAATGACTTAATAACCAGAGCAAGTAAAAATGCCATGAAGTGATTCTTAATTAAGAAACTTGACAAAGTCCTTGGTTTGAAAACTGTGAACAAATCCCTTTCATCAGCAAGAATTTTCATGTAATCCTTGACAACATAGGTAATTTGGCAATAAATAAGCTTGAGATAAAAAGTATATCAAAGCGATTGTTTCTAACGAATTGAGGCATTAGGGTGTGAATTTGGAATCTCTGTCCTCGTCTTAGTTCTGTTACTAACCATCAGGGTGACACCATGATCATGCTTTGATCAACTTCCTAACTATAAATTAAAGGAGGACAATGAATGTTACTCTCTTTTTAATAAATGCATTTAACACATTGTGTAAAGTATTATCAGGACAACCAAGTCTTATCAATATGTCTATGACCATGTGATAAAAAGAAGAAAGCAGCAATGTGAATAGTTCTAAGTAGTTTGTAGTGGAACCTTGGGTCAATTTGTATAATGAGAAAATTCACATAGTGGATTTCAGTGCTACTTTTGTTATGAGAAGGGATGAGAAGCACTTTAGGTCTCTCATCCATCAGTGTGGATTTCCAGTCTCAGCCTAATGGAAAGACGAGAAGACCCGCTGCCTTCATCACTGCCTTAGAATTCTAGCCAGAGAGATGGGGCCAAGTGGGAGAAATATTTGTGTATTCTCCCAAGTTTTCTTAAGGCTCCTTAATCTTAAGCTTGGTATTACATCAGGTATACCAGATTTTCCCTACAAATAAATGTGCTTGTTATAACCATGTCCTGAGTAAAAACCAAACAATAGTAAGAGGAATGAATGTACTCTTTAAATTTAACTACTGTGATAGCAACACATTTTGTGGGGGATGTGATATTATTCCTGCATATAAAAAATAAGAAAGAAAATAAAATGGTGCTGGTGATGGTGTTTCCACCTGTATGACCTTGAGCAAGTCTCTTAAACTTTTGGTCTCCGTTGCCTCACGTGTATTCTAAAGCTTTAGAACTTCCTGATCTCTGTAACACCCTGTGTTCTGAGCATGCTGTGTTCTTGTGCTTTAAAAGCACAGAGGACTTTAAGAGACCTTGGGGATTTGAGGTGAGAGACATGGGGGTGTGACTTGGTTCAAGGAATAAGATTGAATACCAAAAGGGAAATATATTGTCTACGAAAGACCTGGGTTGTGGCTGTTTTTGCTGATCAGTAAGGGAAGAAAGTTTTACAGGGTAGGAATTTTCTTTATTTAAACCACAATATGGATGTTTTAAAAATGAAATCATGTTTGGAAGATTTATATTCTGGTGAAGAGAGAAGATCAGATAAGTACATGTGTATGATTCCAAATGAAATGTGAAAGGAAAAATTATTAAAGGTCATGTCACCTTCCTCATATATAACAAGAAGGGCAGTGAGGGAGGGGAATCCAACTGTATTTTAGGAGAAACAAATGAGAAAGAACATTCCTAAGAACATTCCTAGTCTCAGAGTATATAAAATATATGTAGAAGGGTATTTTTTTTTTTTTTGTACACTTGACAGTACTACAGGAGCTTGGGTTGAGTTCATTCTTGATTGTAGGTAATTTACATACGTGTGAGTCTCTCTGGGAACTGGTGAAACCTGCCTGCCAGGGGCTTCTTTGTAAGATGAATTTAGGATTCTTGTGGGAAAGAACCCGTCCTAAGGGAAGAAGAAGTCAGCCTGCTGAGCTGACACAACTGCAGCCCAGTCATCCAGAGAAGGGGGTTCTTCTATGTGTATTGTGGTACCCATTACGGAGATATGCTCCGGGATGCAGGATAAAATGAAAGGAGCTGTTTTCACTCGTCCGTTTCTGATAAATATGGTCAATGTAGCACTAAGTGGGCTGCATCAGGAGAGATATTTTGCTAAAGAGGACACGTTCACCCTACATTAACTTCCAATAGAGTGACTCTTGTCCATCTTTGGCTTCAGCGGGTGAGGTGGCTGGTGGTGAATAAGCTGCTGCATTGAGGAGGTGACAAGAAATGCAGATGTGGCTTGTGGGAGTGGGAAGTCCAGAAGAAGCAGTAACGGAGGACTGACTGACAGGCTCAGAGGGAGTTGACAAACCTTCAAACACTGGATGCATAGGATGCCTCAATCATAATGATCTGCAAAATTATCTAGCTGTACGAAAGTAACAGAACTTATGAACAGAAATAACAAAGGTTTAAAAAAATGGAAAATTTATGAACAAACGCTACAAGAAGTTTATAACTAGAGCTAAGACTATTAGAGAATAATGAGATTATTGAGCAACAATGAGAGTATTAAATGCTGAGATTTTATCTTGTGACAATAGAAAAGAAGGGAGAAGCATGGTAGGATTAAGAATGAAAACAGAAATTTAGTCATAGCCCCCAAATACAGAGGTGATAGTTTCTATAAAATAAGCTGTAAGAAAGAGAATTGTACTGAAATAGAAGGCAGCAGTTGACAAGAAATTCCTAAGCGCTAGGCACTATTTTAGAAGTTTAAAATATAGTGTTACCTTTGCTCGTCAAACTATTTGCCAGAAGCACAGCTACTAAATGTCAAGCCTGGCTTTGAACCTAAGATGTTCTGATTCTCAAGGCAATCTTTTTCTCTCCTGCTCTCGGAGAAAGGATGTGACTTATGCTGAAGTTTCAGTCAAAGGCTGCAGATAAGAAGCAGGCATCTTAGTTCAAGGAACACTCATGTTGTGGAAGAGGGGAAGTGATTCTGGCACTAATGCTCTTGTTTCTGAGTTCAGAGAGACTTTTGAGTTTTGTCTGAACAATTTTTTGGCTGCTGTTTTCATGGGCGGAAGGTGAAACAACCAACAAAATGAAGTCAGGCGTTTTAACCAAATATATTTTTCAAAGAAAAAAAGGAGGTGGACTAGAAACTAGAGGGCCATAGCATCCAACCTGGATCCTGCATTCTCTCTGGTGTGGTTTGAGAGACAACGGGAGGGAGTGGAGCAGAGCACAGGGACCCACAGGGAGGGGCGTGCAGAGAAGGGCTGTGTGAGAGAAGGAGGTACATGTGGCTGCCCTGTGACTGCCTCCAGCAGGAATATGTAAGAAAGAGTTTTCATGGAGAAATTATATGCCCGATTATCTGCTGAAAAAATAAAGACCATACAATCAGTGTAATTAGTTTTACTTCAGTTAGGTGAACATTGACAATTTGGTTACAAAATTTATATAAAAATACAAGGAGCAAAGAGTTAAGGAATAACTCTTAGTAAACTGGGAAATGCAAATTAAAACCGTACTGAGATACCTCTAGCACCTATCAGGATGGCAAACATATGAATATAAGGCTGAAAATGCCTACTGTTGGTGAGGATGTAGAGCAATGGGAACCCTTAGTGCTGCTGGTGCAACTTTTTGGAAATTCAAAGTATCCATTAAAATTAAAGACACCTCCCTATGACCTAGCAATTCCCCTGCTAAATATGGACTCAATGGGGATATATACACCAAAAGACGAGTTAAAATTTTCCATAGTGGTATTATTCATAATAGCAAAAACATGGAAACACCCCATTTGTCCAGAATGGATAAATTAATGCAGTATGTATATTCATGAGGTAGACTAGCATACAATGAATAACTAATCCTACAGGTATCAACATGGATAAATCTAAAAAACATAATGTAAATGAGAGAAGCCATTCTCTTAAGAATATATACAAGAATCCACATAAAGTTCAAAAGTGGGCACTACTAATTTATAGTATGAGAATTCAGACTATGGAGAAGTACAGGGTGGTAATTGGGAAGAGATAGACTTCCAGCGTGCTGGAAAATTCTTTTCCTGATCTAGTGGGTAGAGACCCAGGAGAAATTACACAATACTATATAATAAAGAGCTAATATGCTAATTAGGCTGAATAGCAGCATGACCATCCAGACAACCTTCCGGACGGCCATCCAGATGACCTTCAGGATGAAGCTGGAGCTGCGAGGGCCAGCCAGGCCTGCAAGAGGCAGCCAGGCCTGCAAGGGCTGAGCCCCTTGTACAAACTTTGTGCATTGGGCCTCTAGCTCATTAATATTTATGTTGTGATTTTTTGCACAATTATAGTGCTATGCTAGTTATATTATTGTGAAAACTTTATTTACCTTTTAAAGGATCCCAACAACTTCCCCCTTACTTATGGGGAGGGGAGAAAAAAAAAATGAACATGACAGAACTGGTATTAACCTGTCATTCTGTGAGTACTTTGAAGTTCCCTACCAGAAAAAGTTTAAGTGAAGGTAATTATAAAGCAGGTAAAGGCTGGTTAAAATGTAGGCTGAATGTAGTTGTTTAGATATTTTCACCTGATAACAATGTAAGAAAAAGAGTGGGTGCTTAATATACATAAAGAAGGGCCACATAAAACTATAGTAACTGTCAATAAGAATGTCAGAAAGGAAGGAATATATAATATTAGAAACATAAAGTAGAAGGTAGGGTAGTAAGAGTATTTGGTACATTCTTTCTGTGATGGGGTTTAAGAAGAGCAACTTACCGTATTTTCTGGCGTATAAGACGAACCCCTAATTTTACAGTTAAAACATAGGTTTAGGCCTATATTCACTGTATAAGACTACCCCCCACTTCCGAGGCAACACCAGTTCTTTTTTTTTTAATAGACTGCCTCTCTGACTCTGGCCATTTTTGGTTGACTTTTTTTTCATTTCAAAAGTCGTCTTATACGCCGGAAAATACGGTACTGTCAGTCCTTTGTTCTTTTTTTCTTTTTTTTTTCTTTTCTTTTCTTTTCTTTTTTTTTTTAATAAAAGGAGTTTAATTACCTTTATTTTCATAACTAATTTGTTTGCCTTAGAGCTATCCTTTGTTCCTTTACTTTGGTTGTGTCTGAGCCTGTCCAGCAGAGTAGGTGGTTTTATGTTTGGACATCTTTTTGGCTTTTGCTCACAGTGGTTATAATTTATGACTGTGATTCCAGTGTATGCCCTTGAACATTCATTCCTATTCCCCTGAGAGCCCTGACCCTTGTAAACAGTTGGACCTGTCTTCTCTGGTACTTCTCTTCCCAGGCGTATACGAGTGGTCCTCCATTTTGTGCCCCATTGGCCACTGCTGGCCAGAAATGCTTTATATTTCTATAACACATAGAAAGAACCCTCAAATTGTATTTCTATGACACTTAGAAACCTCACTCAACAGAAATAGTGCCTTTGGGAACTCTCTCAGAGTGGTAGTTTTTATTCTACTTTTAAAAACTGGTGGGAAGAGAATGATCCTCTGAAGTGAAAAAAGTTAAAAACCCGGGGTAAAAGCACTCCGTGGAAAAAATGGAATCGGGGGCAGGAAGGAGTGGAGGTTGCAGTTTGCAGACCTAATGCTGGAGAGTAGGAGTGTGGAGCCAGAGATATGTCAAGGAGGCTGACAGCCTCTCCACTAAGAATGGTATTAACATAAGGCTTAAGACATCAAAAGGACATTTTAGGAACATGGAAAAAAATGAAAGACTGGGGTTAAGCAGAAATGTTGTATGGGATGCTCTATTATAACAATATATTTTTTCAAACAACCACAGTCACGAGTCAGGAAAGAATATTCCTCTCAAAGGTATTGGGGGATTAGATATAATCACGCCCTATCTCTAAATGTGCCAGAGCAAGTGATATGGGAGGAAAAAAAGATAAGTAATCACTTGATCTCACTCATATGTGGAATCTAATGAACCAAATAAACTGATGATCAAAAATAGACTCAGAGTCACAGAAGCATGTACAGACTGTTGAACCTCAGAGGGAAGGCAGGGGAGGGTGGGTGGGAAGAGATCAACCAAAGGAATTGTATGCATATATGCATAACCCATGGACACTGACAATGGGGTGGTGAGGGCCTGGGGGGAGGGGCAGGCTGGAAGAGGTTTGTGGGGGGGAAAAAGGAGGACCTATGGAAAGGAGAACTTTCTACTATAAAGATGAAAAAAAAGAGGTATATTTTAATTACAAATTATTTCTTTAAAGGTAGAATAAGGAAAAATAACTATGATTTTAGTTATAAATCTGGGTAGCAAAAACTGAAAAAAAATTAAAACTGATACAGAGAAGACAATAATAAAGAGAAATGCTTTATATTTCTATAACACATAGAGCCCCTATCACATTTTTGCTTTTTATACTTTTTGGTGTTTTAGGCACACAATCCCGCACCCCATGAAGGTTGGCTTTATAACTGTTTCTGTGTCCAAAGCTAAGTGTTGGTGACGTAAGTTAGCATGTCGGTTAGAAGTCTGAACTGCCTGAGACTGAGGAATAATTCCGCTGATGTCCTAGCCTTGTTACTTTGGGGAACATAACTAACCTCTCTGTGCCTCAGGCTCTTTCACCGTGAAAAGCAGGTAATAATATAACTTACTTCAGGGTTTTGTGAAGGCGAAGTGTGATTTTATTTAATGAATAAGAGCTCAATAATGTTAGCTGTTACTGTCCACAGCTACACTGCTCATTAATGGCCGGGCTTGGACTCAGGTCCAGTTTGTCGGCCTCCAAATCCAATGCCCTTTCCTGGGTGCCTTTTTACTTCTGCTCCCAGATGAGTTAGAATCTGGACCTCTAGCCACATTGAGGTCTTGATAGTCAGGGCCAAAAAGCGAGAGGGCAGTCTCGGAGGGATTGGTGCAAAGATGAAGTGTGATCCAACTTCCAAGTCAGTTGATAGAGGCTTAGCAAGAAACAGTCCAAAAACATAAGGCCCAGAGGGGCAGACAGAGCAAGAATCAGCTCCAAAATGAATGCTTTCTAATGGAGAATAGGTAGACTGGTGGGTATTTTGAGATGGGAGACTAGTAGAAATCTCTAAGGCAATGGTGTAGATCTTTTATTATTGTTACTTTTTGGCAGTAGGGATCCATTTGTAAATGTTTATAGAATAATGATGTACTTGGCTTCTACTTCTGGCAGCTGGGACTACTTAACACCTACCTGTAGGTCCAACTTCGTCTCCAATGCCTATGCCAACTTTGGCTCCTGCCAAAGCAGTTCTTATGAGTCCACTCCCTGGTCTATTAGCATCGAGTCATTCTTTTAGGTGGATACAGTCTGATGCTGTGCTTTGCCCCTCAGTACATTCATCACCTGAGGGCCATCAGTTTCCTTTAGAGCGGTCAGATAGATGCTACACCTGGACGCTGGTGAAGGCCAGGGCCCACTGCTCAAAGCTGCCCCTCTTTGAAATGGGACTCTGCACCTTTTCTGACCTGAAGTGCTGCCTCTTGTCTGCTGTCCAACCCACTCTAGCACTGACATTGCTACCTGTTGGTTACTCATTTGAATTGTGTGGTTACTCTGGCCTATTGCTTTTGGTCTATTTGCTCTCCTGGTGTGACTTTCTTGATGAGACCTATCCTACTGCAGGTTAACGATGTCTTTAACTATTGCATGCATGCTATCTAACACTAAATATTTCTACGTATCAGCCCTGTGCTTCATACCCATTTTTTTAATTTAATCTACTGATTATGTAAAAAGTCATTGGTCATTAGTGACTTTTGGTAATGTTCAAATAATGGCTTATGTTTCTCTTGTGGCCTTGTTGGACTTATTAAAGGGAGACCCTTAAACAAAAAAAGCTAGAACAAATAATATGGTTTCTTTTGTACAGGACCAGAAATGGTGGTTCTTAACATTTTATATTATTTTATTTTATTTTATTTTATTTTATTTTATTTTATTTTATTTTATTTTATTTTATTTTATTTTATTCATAAGTCACTTTGCAGATCTAATAAAATCTACATACTCTTTACATGGGAAAATTCATAAAAATCCATATCCTCACACAATTTATTGTATAATTTTATGTGCTACCCGGAAGCCTATTCATAGACCCCAAACTAAGAATCTTTGATTGGGAATAACTCTTTTTGACTCAGGGAGAATTTCAGGGTTAGCATTAAATCCTAGCAAACATCTCTTGCCAAATGCCCTCAGCTGTAGTATAGGTGACTTGATTATGCACTTGTAAATAGAACAGCTGCTGCTGTTTCAGAATCTGTGATTTCTCATAACAAGAGATAAGTTTAAGTCTCACACTCTTTTTATTTCTGTTCTTGTTCACATCCTTCTACAGATAATTATTTACCCAAATTGTGTTGAGGGATTCTGGATGGGCAAGAGATCTTTTAAAATCCGTTGTGGTGTTTTATTCTTTTTTATTTTCATTAAAACATATGCTTCCTTTAGCCACAAAATTACTGTAGGTTGTGGCGTAGAGGCATTTTCATAGTTCAGGCAGATTTGGGGCTCTAATTCTAGTGTGGTTATCAAGCCATGGTAGGGCCTAAAACATAATACAGACTTAGGTAATCAGCCAGCCATCTCAGCCATTTTTACTTTGAATGAATGCTGTGGGCAGCTCTTCATAGTTATGCTGTGAACTACTCTGTGATCATTTATTGATCTTATGTAACTTAAGTTCTTTCTATCCATTTTGTGTTTTCATTTTACATAAGACAATGTAGGCACAGGTCCAGTGGCACCCAAGTAAAGACAGGAGCTATTTTGTGTTCTTTTCCAGCCTTAGGTCGATTGATTCTTTCCAGTCATTGTTGGCTTTATCCTTTGTAGCCATATGAGACTGACACATAAATAAAGTTTACTCATACCTGAAAGGCTGACTTTGAAACACATCTGTATTGTTCTGGGCTAGGAAAAAAGCCTATTTTTTCCTCTTCTTTTTCCAGAATGACATGAATCCAGAGGTGGGCAAAAGCAGGTTTACAGTTGTGAGTACAGGAAACATGTATTATTCTTGCACGTCTTTTTCCATACAAACAAATGTGAGACTTATTTTGCCCACCCATATTTTACCTCCCATTTATGGATTTATCTTGTTACAATGATAAAGCTGACATTCGGTTGTTAGGTGGGAGAAGCATTTGAGTCCCTTAAAAAGAAAACTACCTTATTATAAGCAGTTGGGTATGCCAGCTTAGAATTAAGCTACCACATGAGCAGGGAGATAGAGATGGACCAAGTAGCCCTTTGCTCAGTACCTGCAAAGGTTATGATAAGATGGTGAGGGCTGGGTTTGAGAATGCGAAATGCAAAGTGCAGTGGTTAATATAACAGGGATTTGTCTCTCTGTCTGAAAACTCCTATTCTATGTAATAAAAGGCTAATATGAAAATTTCCCCCTCTACTGGGAGTTCAATCGGGAGCTCAACTGGGAGTTTGACCAGGGGATGGGGCTGACTGGCCAATTGCCCGTGGTCCCTCTCCCCAGCTGGCCTTGTCTCCGTCACCCTCCCCTTACCCTGATCAGGGGCAGTGCCAGCCAGACCCCACCTGTGTACAAATTCATGTACCAGGCCTCTAGTATAAAATAGAAAATAAGAAAAGCCCCATAAATTTAAAAGTAGGAAATGGAATACGTTTACTTTCTGTAGAGTGAGGGAAAAATAACTGCTTGAGCCATCGCCTGGGCAGGTGCTGTGTGAGTGTTGCCACCTGTCTCTTGTTCTCCTACTCCCAGACCCCGGTTGAGAAGATACTGCCAATGAGCTGAGTCAGATCATTGGAAATGGGCGTATGCGTACATACATATTGTAGGTGACTCAGTAATGACACATTAGGAAGAGAATGCAAAAACAAATAAAAATAATGCCATGAAGAGGAGGCGATGTTGACATTCTGACATTCTGAATCAGATACATCAGCTCTTGATTGGGGACATCAAGCATATTTTCCAGAATGGCCCAACCCAAGATGCATTGCCAAATCTGCAGACGTGAAAGGTCACTGTGGTCACCCACTAGGACAAACACACACCCTCTGCACATGCAGTTCTAATTAGTTGGGGTTCAGGGCAGGGCACCAGCCATTTGTACTTAATGGTGATAGTTTTAGGGATTCCTTGATGATTCAGTGATTCTACAGAGGATGCTAGATGGAGAAACACCTCACAGAATTAGAGGGAGAGACCCTGTCTCTGTTTGAATGAAACATATAGCCTGTTCTTTTAGGAATGCCTTACTAGTGGAGTTTGCGCAGTTGGAGTGCATTAACTGTATCTTTCATAGTAATTATATAATTGCTGTGCTGAAGCGTGTTTTACTACATATGGTTTTCAAAGCTAGCACTGATCCAATTTGGTACAGTCTTCTCCCAACCTTACTGCACTTCAGAAGTCTCTTCTCCAGTAAGTAGGCATTTTCAGGTGTATCAGAACAGGTCATGTGCATTCATATCTATAGCAAATATTTTTTGAATTAATTTATTGCCCTTCTGAACAATTTGAACACTGCTTTAGGGGGGAGAACTGGAATTTGAATCTGGGCCTGTCTGACTCTGGCAGACAAAAATAAATAAAATCTACAAGTCAGAGAGATTTGAGTTGGAGACCCTGTCCTCTCACCAGCTATGGGTATGTTTTGATTAGGTTATTTAAATACTTCTGAAGCTGTTCTTTTTCCTCCACATTTATTTGTGATAATAGCTCAAAAGTTTGCAGCTGAAATAAAGTGAGACCTGGCATGCAAGAGGCTTTCCGGAATTAGTAGCTAATACTGTTACTTACAGAGGATCCTGTAAATATAATTGGTAATTCTGAAGGCCTTTATTTTTTGTCTCCCTATGCTTACCATATAATGAAATATTTAAAATCAAAGACTAATGCTTTCTGTTATGTAAAACCTGAAGAGATTTTAGTGATACTGAATGGTTAATACATGTAAAACAATGAAAACTAGGCATTATAAAGATAGGAAAAAAAGAAGAGAAAGAACAAAGGGGAGGATATTAAGAAAAGTGTGTCATCTTATTTCAGAAGTTTAGATTGAATAAAACTTAAGCTTTTGGAAAAAAAACTTAAATAAATAATGAAAATAGAGATTTGAGGGACATCGAATGTCATACTTCATAGGATGGGCTGTGTGCCACAGGTTCCTCTGTAAGGGCAGTGATGTTGATGGCTTCTGTTGTTTGTTCAGACTTGTTTTCAGTCTGAAACTCTGCAGGGGACATTAATTAACACATTCTCTGGTACAAGCGCTGGCATTGGGCAACCTCTCTAAATTGATGGGTCCTGATGAAGTTGAATCAGCTTTACTATTTTAGGCAGTGGAGATTCTTAGCTGACTTACCGTTTTGTTTTTCTGTAATCTACTATGTGTTGGAGTCAAACCGGCCTGTATTTAGTTACTGATTCTATCATGAGACTTTGAATCAGTCACTTAACCTCCCCTAACCTGACTTGCTTCCCTCCTCCCCCAAATTATAAACTGACAGTAACAATACTTATTTCCCCCCATTGCTGAGAAGATTAAATAAAATTAAAGTGGGTGTAAGGAGGAGACAGTAGAGAAGTACATAGATCATTAAAGATTCATGAGATAAAGGATTAGAACTTACTCCTCTAGAATATAATCAAACTATAGAGTACCACATTACACCTGTTGTTGCTTGTTAATATAAATATGAGTTTTTATCAATGTACACAATTTGTAAGTTATTTTAGAAATTTGGTACTACAACTTTGCACATGTAAAAGCCAAGTGAGAATATTAACTTCTTGAAAGTTGTTAGAACAATTGTGCAGAGTAAAAAAAAAAAATTGTATGTTTTAATAAGGTTTAAGAAGTCAGGAAACTATTGCTGTCTTCTGCTTTTCTGAGCTACTATTTCATTTTTATGCTTTAAAAAAAATCTGATTCACCGCAGATGACAGGCTGAACCAAAAATGATGCATTTTTGATCTCTCATTGATGCATTATTTTAATTCACAGCCTTTAATTCCTCTGGAATACAAACACTACAGATTGAGGATTAATATATTTTACATGCTAGATGACAATTCCATGCACATGTTTTTTCTTTCCTACATGCAGTTGGGACTTTGCAGTCCTTATTCCCAGCACTTGTTTTTGACATTTCTGTGGTTTTTGCCACATTCGAGCAGACCTGTGGACCGAGAAGAATTAGAAATAGTGACTATGGTGGAAGAGCCAATAGAACACTCAAGTCAAGGGATTTGTGAAATGTCCTTTATCCAAATGTAGGCCTTGGGCTGGCATATAACAGGCATTGTATGAGGCTGATGTGAATGCATCTTTTGTGTGTGTGTCATGCTCTGTTAAGCAGGGTATTATAAAAGTAGTAAAAATATAATAAAGTTTTCTGTTTGTTTTGGGACTGGGCAGAAGGACTGTGTATTTGTATTTCAACCACCCTGGGGGCAGGCCTTTAATGTGAGTGGGCAGAGCAGGGGTTCAGGATTGCCAATGATAACTGGGAATCTCCTTAAACACTGGAAGAATGAGAGATGGCAGATCTCAGTTTCTTTTTAACTATTGGCAACCATGCTCCAGGAAGCAAAAAAATTACGCTGAAGAGAGAATTACTTTGATGTTTTAATATCATTTTGCTTTCCAATGTTTTGTGCAATCTGATGATAGTTTTGATCCATTTGATTTAGCACTTGATTCCAAATAATCCAAACAAATTTTGGAATATGTTGAATGCAGGTGAAATCAAGATAACTTTATTGAAGTCTCTCAGCTGGGTGATTTTTTTTGAGATCAGGTAGAGAAAACTGAAAAATCAAAAAGAATTAAGAGAATTGCTCAAGACCACTGAGCTAGTGAATGATAAAAATTCATATTTTAATGAAAAAATACACTATGAATACAATTCAGTACATTGAAATACTGTTGAAAGAATGAATTCCCATACTTACTAGATCCTTGAAAATCATATATACTTTTAATTACTTTCCATCCCCTTTACCTCCTTTATTGTTGACACAAAAAGAAATGTTTTGTGTAAGTAAACCTCCCCCTTTATAATGGTGGATGCTGTCCTGCAATAGAGGAAAAAGCTGATAAAGAATGACAGTGTGTTCAATAAGATTATCATTAATGATTACTGCTGAATTAGAGAGCTGAGAATGCCCCCTCTTCAGGAAATCAGAAGACCCCAGGTAGCCACTGAATTGCTGCCTCCCCTCATCCACTGTCTGACTTCTCACTCCAGAGCCCAGCACACAGCTCAGCTAACAGACTTGTAACCCAGCAGGAAACGGTTACTTACTTCTATAAAACTATCAGGTGACTCCACCTTAGGAACTGTGGTGGCCACAGAAAATTACTACTTCCTTTCCTTTGTGGTCCTGGTGAGAACTCAGGAGGGGAATCTAAAAAAATGAATGCCAGATGGCCTTAGCAAAGATGTACCTGGGGACAGCGCCTGCCCGGAACTCCAGAAGGAATGCCTTTGAAGTTCTCATCTACAAGCTGGACCTTGTACAGCTCAGGGCTCTGCCCCATGGTGGCGAACAACCTGCTCCTCCATAGTTGTCATCAGACTGATCGTTGAAAATGAGCTGACTCCATGGAGGCAGAGTGGCACTCAGAAAAATGCTTGTTGCCATTAGTGGCTCAATTAGGTCTGGAAAAAGCTCTTCACCCACAGTGAACTGAGCGATTCTTTAGGACAGGAAAGACATGCTGAGGCTGAGGGCCCCAACTGTGCAAGCCAGGGAAGAATTTATATGAAAGGTCCCTGCGTGTAGAGGCTAGAGCTGGCCCTGAAGGACAGGGATCTTGGGGCTGAAACAAACATAAAGTTTAGCCAAAAGCAAATTTGTTGGAATTAAATAGTATTTTTTTCACCACCTCAAGTCAAGCCTCCTTCCATCACCATTTATCCCCCTTTTACCCTCTTCTGCCTCTCCCACCCCTCCTCCCGTTTGGTAATCACCATACTGTTGTCTGTGTCTATGAGTAATTTTTTTCTTTGCTTAATCCCTTCATCTATTTTACTCAGTCCTCCTCTCTCCATCTCTTCTGACAGTTGTCAGTCTGTTCTCTAAATTAAATGGTTTGATATGAATATATGATTGAACAAATGTATGTGTGCATATATTTTGCAATATTAGTAATTTATGGAGAGAGAGAGAGAGAGAAAAAATGGTATCAGATGAGCTGGCTCTAAATCCCACCTCTGTCATGTATGAACCGAATTGTCAATGGGGCCTTGTCAATGGGGCCTTGAGTCTGTGGGTTTGAATCCCGTTTCTGCAGTATGCTAGATGTGTAACTTGGGTAAGTTACTGAGTTTCTCTGAACCTCCATTTTCTCATTTCTACATGCAGAACACATCGTGGAAAGCACTTCAAATTGTGCCTGTACCTAGCAAATGCTCATAACTCACACGATATACTTACTTTGGTACACTTTTGGGCCAGATATTATTCTAACTACACTATATATATTATTAATATATGTAAACTGTTCTTATTATCATCATTGCTATTTTTGAGGTACCCAAGATTATATTTTGAAACCATTTGCTTACTTTTAGTAATTTGTTTTCAGTCTATGGTTTTTGCTATGGCTTATTTACAGTAGTGAAGGATTGGAATAACTGAAACATTCATGCATTACCTATTAGTATTGGGGTTTAGTATTTCAAATAGTGGTATCATTTGGGTGCTGAGAATAATAAGATCTAACAATAATTGATTATTATTATTATTATACTAGATGCCCAGTGCATTAAATTACTGCACTTAGCGGGGGTGGGGGGGGTTAGGGGGGGAAGTTCCTTCAGCCGGCCTGCGGCCTCTTGCAGTCTGGGAGCCCTCGGGGGATGTCTGACTACTGTAGGGGTGAGAGAAGCTTCTGCCACCACTGCTGCATTCACCAGCCATGAGCCTGGCTTCTGGCTGAGCGGCACCCACCCTATGGGAGCGCACTGACCACCAGGGGGCAGCTCCTGCATTGAGCACCTGCCCTGTGGTGGTCAGTGCACATCATAGTGACCTGTCATTCCACCATTTAGTCGATTTGCATATCAGCCTTTTATGCCTGTGGGATTGGGCCAAAACCAGCTCTCTGACATCTCCCAAGGGGTCCTGGATTGCAAGAGGGCACAGGCCAGGCTGAGGGGCCCCACTGGTGCATGATCAGGGCCAGAGGGGGACGTGGGAAGTTGACCAGCCAGGGAGGAACCATGGGAAGGCTCCAGAGTATGTCTGGCCCATCTTGTTCAGTCCTGGTCAGCTGGACCCCAGCAGCAAGTTAACCTACCAGTTGAAGTATCTGCCCCTTGGTGGTCAGTGCACATAATAGCTGGTGGTTGAGTGGTCTTAGCATATCATTAGCATATTATGCTTTCATTTGTTGAACGGATGACTGGACAACAGGACACCTAGTATATTAGGCTTTTAATATATAGAGCAGGGGTCCTCAAACTTTTTAAAGTGGGGGCCAGATCACGGTGCCTCAGAGAGCTGGAGGGCCGGACTATATGAACTACTAATTCCTACTGTAACACCTCGGCTGCGCTCACTGCCCAAAAAACCTGGCGGGCTGGATCAGACTCCTCTGAAGGCCGCATGTGGCCCGCGGGCCGTAGTTTGAAGACCCCTGATATAGAGTGACAAACACTGCCAGGTAAGTGTCTTTATCATTCTATTTAGCAAATTCATTCTATTTAGCTAGAATTCATATCCAAGAAGTCTGATTCCAGAGAGAATGTCTGTGTATGGCCATGGGACACATCACTGAAAGAAAAAAAGTGCAAGTCACTAAAGATGAAAGACCAGAGTGTGAAGACAGGGCTTGATGAATTGATGTCACACAGACTGACAGTAGATAGGAGGAGAGAAAGACCATAGGCGAGGGGTAAAGCCCTTGACGCCTACGTGGCATGAACCAAGAGGTTGGTTGAGTGAAGTAACAAGGAGACATGGAGGGTGATATACAACCACTAGCAAAATAACAGCAAGCTAATATACATGGAATCCTTACTATGTGCCTGGATTTGTATGAAACTTTTGTAAAGCACTATTATTTCAAGAAACATGCACAACAATCCTTTGAACAAGATACTATTTTTATTTTCATTTAATGTATAAATTAATTCAACTTTAGAAAAATTGAATATATCGCCCACATCTACTGTTTTAAGTAATCCAGAATGGCTCTGTGAAATGGTTTTAAGTCATCCATCCATCCATCCATCTACCTACCCATTCATCCATCCATCCATCCATCCATCCATCCTTCCATTTATCTACCCACCCATTCATTTGTTTAATGTGAGGATCTGTTAAGCTCTGGAAATGGAAAAGTGCTTTAAATCCCAGAGCCTTTGACTCTGAAGGGAAAGAAAGATATAGTAAGGCTGTGATTTAATTATTTGCAAAACAAGAGTGCTGTGTTGCATAATCCTTAATATTTCTTCTACCCCAGCTCTGTCATTCTAGTAACAGCAAGAAGCAATCAGTAAAAAGCAAGTTTTGCGCCACCAGCTTGGTGGTATAAAACTCGAACTGACTTAACTATTGTTAGCATACAACCATCCATTTTCTCAGTGCTATGAAGACTAGCAAGCTTGGCAGCCCAGGAGCCCCGTGTGAGCAGCCGGGCATGGTTTTGGGTGGGAGACCCACATTCACTGTCCGTGAAGTGTTTACAGTTTGCATGTGCACTGCAGGTGTGTGACATCACTTCCCACGACTGATGCAAATGCTGGGAACAGTGGCAGGAGACTGATAGCCTGCCTTTAACCCTTTCCAAAGGAGCCATCTTGTGGGCAGATGTCGGCCACACCTTCCTGCACATCTCTCCAAATAACCTGGAGAGGAGCCAGTTCTTGCTGATCTGGCCTTGGCATTAGCATGCACAGCCACTGAGCTTCTTCCGGAAGTGGGAATGGGTAACCGAGTGCTTTTCTTTGATGCCCAGGTGATGAAAATGATGGGAAAAATCAGAATTATTGTCTTGTTTACACTACAATCAAAACTCATTACTGAGGTTGCATGATTTCGGAGGGCATGGGAGTGGAACAAGGTTTTCTAAGTAGGAGAAAGCCTCATTTAAAGACAGTTCCCCAAACTACTAGTGTAAACAAAATTGGAGAGAGGAATATGAAAACTATGAAAGGAAACAAATGTTTTCATGTTTTTCCTTGCAAATAGTCCTCTAGTTTATCCAACACAGGATTTCCCTTGACATAAAGGAAACAAACAGAATGAAAAGTTATGATAATGAAAAATCACCTATATGCAGTTATTAAAACAGATTATGCTCTTAGTTTATACATACACTGCAGTGTTAAATCAGGCATTGGATACAACAACTAAGCAATTTGAAATAATCACAGAAAAGTTGCTAGAAATTGGCTAAGACTCTTTCATATAACCCACATTACATACTTCCCTGTAGCATCTGTGTACAAGTACATATAAATATAAACTAACATAAATAAAAGTAACAATACTTTATTTTAAAGAAGCCTGTATTTTAGACTTTCCAGCCATTTGTGTAACTTTCCCTATAGTTAGTTGACATTTTGGCAGGTTTACCAGGCTGATACTTTTTATCCTACACATTTACAGTGTCGGAGGTACTGTTGCTGATTTTATTCTTCCACGCAACTTCAGGACGGATGGTAAGAGGGTTGTTTCTTGTAGGTGATCACTGGAGAACACAGACCCATGTTCTGGGGACTTCATGTATTGTTAATCATTATTTCTGTAATCATAAGGGCTACTACGTATGAGCAATGGAAGCAAATGGTGTTTGAAAATAGATCCCAGGGAAGGAAACAAACAGCCATATCCCAGCCTGCTATTTTCCTTCCCACACCAGATCGGTACTCTGTGTGGGTGTCTGTTTGGGTCACATTATCTATGAAGTGCCTTTGACAAAGTCATCCGCTCTGCTGCAGCTGCAAGTGCTGAGCATTTTGCTTGAATCTGTTGTTCTGTGATGTATTCTGGCACACACAGCTTTGGAAAACATTTAGACACAGCCTACCATTGTTTTTCAAGTCCTAGACAATTCTGGTTGAGCAGGTCTGATTAACATCAGTTTAGAAGTTTGAAGCCAAACCTTTTGCAAGGTGTCAACATTTGTAGGATGGGATCTTACTTTGAAAGAAACTAAGCTTCCTTATGTTTCAAGTTTGAAGATAAAGTGTGTCTGTTAATTTGCGACTGTTAGAGATTGGAGAGCCAGGAAAGCAGAAACTAGGATATAAACTTAAAAAAAAAAATTTTTAATTTGATTGTAGAGAAAGAGGAAGAGAGAGGGAGACAGAGAAACAGTGATTGGCTGCCTTCTGCACAGCCTCTATTGGGGGTTGAGCCCCAAACGTGGGCATGTGCCCTACTGGAAATAGAACTGGTTACCTCTTGGTTCATGTGATGATGCTCACCAACTGAGCCACACTGGCCAGGGCACTATATAAAAATTAAAAAAAATTATTTCACAGTATTAAAATGGAATCTCACTACAATGTTAGAAAATTTAGATGACAACTTTTTTTTTGGTCAACTCATCCATTTCTCCTATTCACATGCTCCAAACTGTAAAAATTAGTTTTGAAAAATTAAAGGGAACCTTTCTTTTAATATCTTAGGAAGACATCCTCTTCTAAGATGTTTTTCTGTGACTGGTTGTGGCTGTGGGAGCAGGAGTTTGTGACACTAATGTAGGACATCCCTCTGTCTGGCTGTGAGCTGGCACTTCTGAATATACAACTGAAAGTAGAATGACTGATGAGTCTACCTTGGAAAACTCAGAAGCCAACTGGAGACCCTGTGGCCGACAAACTCAGGCACATAATCAAAACCAGGCAACCTTTTATTTAAATCAGAAAATTAAAAATGACAGGTACCGCCTCTGCTGTGGGACTTGGGACCTCCCTTCCTAGTAGGGGCAGTTCATAGTCATGCATCCAGGAGGGGCAGAGCAAAGGTGATTGTGACTAGTTATGTTGCACAATTTCATGATCTTTTAAATATTTTAGGCAATGATATTAGAAACCTCTCAAAATGTACAAGTTGTTATGATTTTTAAAATTTTTATTTTGAGGATAGTTTTATATTCACATGCAATTGTAAGAAATAATATAGAGAGGTCCATCTACCCTTCACCCAGTTTTCCCCAATGGTCGCATCTTGTGACACTATAGTACAATATCATAACCAGGAAATTGACACGGATATAATCCATTAGCCTTATTTCAGTTCATCAGCTTTATACAGACTCAGTTATATGTATGTGTGTGTGCATTTGCATGTAGTGCTGTTCTGTTTGACTATATGTGCAGATTCATGGTCTCACCATCATAGGCAAGATAGAGAAGAGTGCCATCACAAGGCCCCTTGTGCTAGCTATTAATTTTTTTTAAATCCTCACCTGAGGATATGTTCATTGATATTGGAGAGAGAGAGAGAAAAAGAAAGAGAGGAGAGAGAGAGAGAGAGAGAGAGAGAGAGAGAGAGAGAGAGAGAGAGAGAGAGAGAGAGAGACGTTGATGTGAGAGAAAAACCAACTAGCTACCTCCCATACCATCCTGACCTGGAACAAACATAAACCCAGGTATGTGCCCTGACTGAGAATCAAACCTGCACCCTTTTGGTTTATGGGATGATGCTCCAACTGTCCATCTCCAAGCTGTTAATGTTTAATAGGGGATGTTCTCAAGATTTATTCCTAAATTGGAATAGCTTCTCTGATGCTATGTTGGATCTAAAATAGTTTTGAAAGAGATGACTAAGAGGACAGAAGACGTTAACCTTCACACTAATTCCAAGGACTAGACCAAACTTTGGAATTCTGGAGCTGGCCTCCCTGGGGAGTTCCTTGGGAATACAAACAATGACTTACCATGCTGCCAGAGAAAGGGGAGCTGAACAGAGCGTGGAGAAAGATCTTAATGATATCTGGAGTAAAAATAAGGCAGGGCTTTAAGGATACAGGTTAGTAGGCCTTTAGTACTGTTTTAACAAAGGAAGTTAAATATTATAGCCTCAGATTATTTTGTGTAAAAAGGAAAAAAGCAATGTCAGCAAGAACTAAAAAAAAAAATCTTTACTGGTCTAAGCTCTGCAAAAAGAGCTCTCTCCCCCTGGGAAAACAATAAAAAAATATTTGCCCTGTATCAAATTTAGGACCACTTACCAAACTGGCAGTTTGGCAGAGGCTGCCGCTTAGCTGAGAGCTCGATTGTCCGACCCACTTGTGGCTCAGCATGAGCTTTCCTCAGAGACAATAGATATTTATGTTCACACATTTGGAAAATGAACTTTCACAAACAAGTGCAATTTACATAGTTTCTTAAAACCATAAAACATCGACACTTACAGACTAATGGGTTCTGGGCTCCCCTCAAAACAAGGCTTTGTGCTCCTTGCTGCTATCTAGGTAATGAAGACCATCTATAAAGCGACTTGTTAATAGGAGAAAACTGTGAGAAGTCAATTATAAAAGCTGCATGCTGGGTATTTTCTCCTTGTTTTGCCTCCTTGGAATTAGAAATATTCATTTTGTTCGGAGGAGAATGTTAGTTTAGTTATATTAATATGTGTATCTTTTCCACTAATAGGTGGAAAAGACAGTATTAGAAATACAGCTAATTAGCCATCCAATAAATACCTGTACTCTTTTTCAGTCCACGGTCAGGAGTCTGGATGCAAAGGGTGACTGTATGCATTGATCTACACCATTTTCTCAAGGGGACTTGAGCCAAGTCCCCTTTTGATATCCATTGGGTGGAGGGGGCGGGGTGGTGGCGGGGGAGAGGATCCTGGAACCCATTCCCCATAGATACCAAGGGGAATAAGTTTTGGGGAAGAAACAAATTGAATTCAAATTTTGAAGTACATTGGGGAGGGTTGTGGTGAGGTTAGTGCCTGTAAAACACTCCCCACCCTCATTGTTCAAGGGTTAACAGCATGTGTGTGTGTGTGTGTGTGTGTGTGTGTGTGTGTATATATATATATATATTTATTTTATGTAATAGAAAAGTAAATATATCCAGTAAATATATCCATAGACTGTATAAAATTATCAAAAGCTAACTAGCACTTTGAATTTCATATACGGATCTTAGAGAAGTCTACAGAAGTCAAGAATTCCTCAGTTAATTATCTTAATCTTCAAATGAAAAAAATGGGGCCCTTAAGAAGTCAGAAGTGTATCTTTCTGAATGGATTGAATAGGTCTGTGATGCTGAGAATAGGCCTTTGCTCAGAATGCTGGGATAAGTCTCTTGACCATTAAAGTTCGGCTCAGTGGTTAAACAACAGCCCATGGACTGAAGGTCTCGGGTTCAATTCCAGGTCAGGGGAGTATACCTCTGTTGCAGGTTCTCCAACCCCAGTAGCATGCAGGAAGGAAACAGTCGATGTGTCTTTCTCATGTCAATGTTTCTCTCTCCCCCTCCTCCCTCCCTTCCACTCTCATTAGAATTCAATGGAAAAAGTATCTTTTGGGTAAAGATTAAAATAAATAAATAAATAAATAAATAAATAAATAAATAAATAACAACAATAATAAAAGTTTAAAAAAATGTGCTTTGGTGGATGAGAGTCAGATGGTGATGAGTAGTTTGCATCAGTATTAGTCTGCTTGGCTGCCAAACAAAATACCACACATTAGGTGGTTTAAACCAGTGTTTTTCAACCTTTTTTTGGGCAAAGGCACACTTGTTTCATGAAAAAAATCACGAGGCACACCACCATTAGAAAATGTTAAAAAATTTAACTCTGTGCCTATATTGACTATATATAAAGTAATTCTCTTGAATAGGAATCAAATAAACACAAAGAAAGTATTTTATAATTACTTTATTATGAAATATTAAGTAAACAAAATAGTGAAAAATTATAAAATTCTTGTCTTGTCTGCACCTACAGCACACCAGGCAACATCTCGCGGTACACTAGTGTGCCGCGGAACAGCGGTTGAAAAACGCTGGTTTAAACCACAGAAACTTATTTTCTCATTGTTTTGGAGTTTGGAAGTTCAAGATAGAGTTCCAGCATGGTTGAGTTCTGGTGAGGGGTTTCTTTTTTTGGCTTTCAGAAAATTGCCTTCTTATTGTATTTTCACATGGGAGAGAGAGGCACACACAGAAAGATCTCTGGTGTCTATTTTTAAGCTGCTAATCCCATCCCATTATGGGGTCTCCACCCTCATGAACTCATCAAATTGAATTATTTCCCTAAGGTCTCATCTTCATATAACATCACATTGGTAGTTAGTGATTTAACACAAAAATTTTAGGGGGACACAATTCAGTCCACAATGGCATTTCTGAAAGAGGAATATGGTGAAAGGCATGTAGTGACCAACTCTTCAAGGAAGTCCAGTCCTCCAGCCGAGGCTGGCATGTTAAAAAATGTAGGGGAAAAGTGGGGACAGTACTTCTAGGGGTAGAATTTTACTGAACACTCACATCTTTTTGAAGAGTAATCTTTATCAGAATCCAAAGTGGATAGATTGGGGACCCAACCAGGGAAAAGCCTCTTCCTCTAGAGATGAAAACTATATTTTATTTTAGTAAATTGCTCCATGTTGGATTTAGGTTGAAAGTAGAAGAGCAATCCCAAGCATTGGCCTTGATTGCTATTGAACTAACAATGCAGTGAAGACAAGTGCTATCTGAAAAGGTTTGTTTAATACTTTAAACCTGGATCATTCTAACAAGACGCAATTTTCTTGTAATTTACCCTGTCAGGATATACTTAATGCCTTGGAATTATGTCCTGGGCAGCCTTATTTAATGAGTTTGCTTGTACTACCATTGTGTAAGGTTTATACATCACTGGATAGCAGGGGGAATTTGTGCTGCTGAAAAGGAGAAATAAGATTGAGTTGGCATGCTAGCATTGTGATAACTTTTTATTATTATCATGAAAGTATTGACACAAAGTGATTTCAATTCTAGACCAGAAAACACATTGAGTGGATCCAAAGTGAGATGTTCCATCGAGTCTCAGAAGAATGGTCTTATATTCTGATTCAATTCTAGCATTTTTCTCTATGGATATTTTTTTCATATGATGGTAGAGGCATTAGCCTATGAAGTACAATCAGGGGCTCTGACTTTCTGACAGATTCTTAGTCTCCATCACTGGGGAGGAAGTGGTTTAGAGCAGAAACCTCAGTGTCAGTTCAGGAATCAATCTGGCTCTGCCATTTGTGAGCTATTGTGAATGTGGGCAAATTACATGAATTTATCTAATTAAGCTGCCCTGTTTTAACTTGGTGCTTATGAGGACTGGCTTAAATTGTGAGAGCTGAGTGCAGAACTTGGCACAGTTTAAGCTCTACATATGATAGCCGTTATCATGTCGGATTGATAATTCATCAACTCGGTGACTGACCATCCATGCTTAGGAAGAGTTTAAAAATCACTATTAAGTCCAGTTTTGTTCCACAAAATTTTTCATTACTGGTTTCTGATAGCTAACTCTTCCTTTCCTCCTACTAAGGGTTGTAGAAGGCCAGGGAACAAAGGTAGATATGCACAACTTGCCCCCTCTCTTCCTGTAATGAAGATTCCTGTAGAATTAAAAAAGCACCTGAAGTATAATTCAAATGAGAAGCAGCAGCATACATTCCCCCTTTTGGAGAACAATTAATTGATTACCATTAAGTGCTGCTTAATTGGCCTTGAGGGCTTATTTTTGTATACAATCCTAAACTGATTCAAGATGGAGTCAGTTCACTAGTTTTTTTTTTGTTTTTTTGTTTTTTTGTTTTTTAAACTCAGCCATTTTAATTTAAAATTAAATACGGGCATGCTATCTAAATAGGTTTGAGTTATTTTTCAAGTCAGGGACTGAAGACATTAATTGAGCAACATTTCTATGTATTGACATATCGAGCTGTTTATGTCTGATGGAATAGTGTCCCACAGAGAAGGAATTAAAATCCAAGATTATGAAGAAAATGATCTCTATCTGGCTCCATGCAGAGAGCCTGTGCTTTTAATGGAATGTTTGAATAAAAGTAGTAAAGTAGGATTTTACACTAAGAGCACCAAGTAGCCAGGGCAGCCACTTCTAATAGTGGGTATTATGACTGAATCTGGTACAGTAGCCAGACCACAAGAGAGGCAAAAGTGTTCGACTGTGAAAAAGGAAGGATAGTTCTGTTTCACTCTATCCTTTTCCTAATACTTTCTCCCATCCAGATGTGCAGCCTCAGATCAAAATTCCACTTCTGTTAGACGGTATATGAATCTAATGAGACTCAATAGCTCCATTATGCATTATTTTCTCAACATCTGTTAGCCACAGTTCCTGAACCTAACTTTAAAGCTTTCTCCTTTGCTATTAAAGTCCTATCCATTTGCAATTTTTTCATAACCCAATAAAACCCCCCTTTGCAGCCCGAGCTTAAGTTACTTTTTGCTTGCTTGAGGCTGACAGTGCAGACAAGCTGAGTGGTCAGCTGAAGTGGTAACAGGCTATGCTAAACTCTAAATCCATAATAATCGCCTCAAAACACTAGATGGCACAGGAGAGGCATGAATGGACTGAGGAGAGCTCAGCCTTCAAACTTGGAAGCTTTAAATAATTCTTAGGGTTAAAAAGAGCAACATTTTAGGATATTTTTATACATTATTTCTATGCACTTTCCTATTGTTTTGAGCTTTATCTTTGAGACTGTTCAGAACTGGGTGATGTAAGGTGAAATTCTTTCTAGCTTGAAAGCAAACACTTAAAAAATTCTTGGTTGAGTTATACAGTTATTTTCCTTTATTTTATCACAGAATCACACATATTCTTGCTATATGTATAATAATGCATACATACAATAATATGTTTATATGCATATATGATTTATATATCTGTATGTTGTCTTTATGATGTATTAGACATATGCTGTTTCAGGATACTTGGGGAAAATGCACACCATGGTATGTGTAACTATGCCTGTGATTCTACTTATTGTTTTAATTATATGACTGTATAGAGCTGAATTCTCAGAAATAATTTTCTAAGAGAAAACATCTAAACATAGAAGTTAGTGCTATGTAATTTCTATTTTTCTCTCAGCTTCAAGTGACCAATGTATTCCAGGAAGTTTCTCATATAGTATGTTTATTAAACATGAGGTTAAGTTATTATTTCCTTTAATGGAAAATGATAAGGGAAGTATATTAAGCAGTTACTGAATATTGAGACTCATAGTACTGAGTACAGTAAGAGTATCATTAGCTTTAGTTATAAAAATTCTACTTATTTGTAGGGAACATTATACATGTAAAATCACAAGTAGATAAATGGTTTACTATTTAGTAATTTCTCAAATTTAGTGGGAAAAACTAAAAATCAGCCTCACAGCTGATCATGCTAAAAAATACTTATGTAGAGAAAGGTATCATGACTATTAAAACCTGAACAGATTCTCATTTTTAAAAAGTATATCTGGCATTACCTATCTGGATTGAGCATTGGCTTGTGGACCAGAGGGTCCTGGGTTCAATTCCAGTCAAGGGCATGTACCTAGTTTGGGTTTCAGGCTCTCCTTGGTCTGGGCTCTGGTCAGGGCACTCAATTGATGTATTTCTCTCACATTGATATTTCTCTTTATCTTTCCCTCCCTCTTTCACTCTCTCTAAACATCAATGGAAAAATATTTTTGGGTGAGGATTTAAAAAAAAAGTACATAAAAACTAGATCTGGAGTGTTTGAGTTTTTAAGAAAGCTCTTTGGATAATTACTAATAACCTAAAACTAAGGGAAGCTGTTTAACATATTGTTTCCCACGCTTTTCCATAGACTAATTGAGTCCATTAAACAAAACAGCCTTTCTTATCTGTAATATGGAGAAAATGACATTTAACTCAAAGGATTGTTTTGAAAACTAGAAATAATGCATGTAAATGTATATAAATTTAAATAGCCTCAGGTTTCACAGATTAACAACTTTATTTCTGAAGTAGATATTTGAGAAAGAAATAAAACTAACCAGAAACACAGAACCATAATATAAAAATAAAAAGGGTGTAGGGAGTCTGACATCCCTACATTTCTGATGGCCATTTGTAAATAATTTATGTGTAATTATTTAAAAACTAGTGTCTCAGTGCATGAATTCATGCACATTGAAAGGAAATTAATTATAAGAAATATTTTAATATCGCTATTTACCCTTTCTCTATAATAGAAGTGTCAACCAAATTCATGACGCACAATGACAGAAAGAAACAGATGCCAGAGTTTTATATGTATTGTACATGTTATTCTTTTATAAATAGAATAATCTTGTTTAATTAGACTTGCTTTCTAATGTAGCTAAACTTTTTCCAGACCAATGAAGCATCCGAACTTTTCTTTCAGGTAATTGTTAGAAGCACAGCAGTAAATATCAACATGAATCAGATTATTATTGTAGATCACGTAGGGAGAACAAAAGATAAAATATTTGACTGTAGCAGTATTTGACTATATTCTGTGCAGCAAGAAAACCTGAAGTCTTTTTCAAGGTCCACCATTTCTTCTTTTCAGTCAGGTCAAGTTTCTAAGCTTTCTAAATCTCCATTTTCCAGGCTAATGAAAAGAAAATAGGTTTCCACGAATTTCCTATCTACCTACTCTAGGGCTTCTGAGAGGATCAAATGAGATGAGGCATGGGAAAATGTTTCCCAGACATTTGGCTTAAGTGTGAAATGTTTGCACCTGGCTATAAAGCAAGCCATGTTCCTGGGCTGAAGAAACTCCAAGGAGGCTAGTAGTCACTAGGGAGAGGAAGCTGGGTGTTGCTACGTGATATCATTACCTGGCGCCTATAGCCACTGTTTCTGGGCTGGGCTGGGCTGTGGGCCACATTTTGCATCATGGGGTCTCAGCAGCATTGGTGTAATTTGATGGGCTGTTGTTCCTGGGTGGTGGCAGGGCCTGTTTCCCACTTGGGGGAAGCTGAGGGTTGCTTTGTGGGTGCCAGGTCCTTGGTGCTGTTTCTCTGTAAGTGGCCAATGTGGATTATGGCAGCTCCTGTTTTGAGCGTCTGCCCCCTGGTGGTCAGTGCATGTCATAGTGACCAGATGGACACAGCATATTAGCCATATATTGATATGTTCTATATTTTATTTTGGAAAATGTGATTTCACAGTGCATCATAAAATCATTCATAGGTATCATTATATCTAAAAATATTAATTATTGGGTGGAGGTATCATCTTATTCTGAAGAGAACAAGTTTCTGCTTTCAGAGACATGAGACATTAACTAAGTAGTCTTGAATACTCAGTGCTCAAGGTCTTTTTTAAATTGTTTTTATTTTTTATTCTTAACATGGGTTTGACATCTTTTATTTATTTTATTTTTTAATTTATTTTTTATTTTTTTTAAAAAAATATATTTTATTGATTTTTTTACAGAGAGGAAGGGAGAGAGATAGAGAGCTAGAAACATCGATGAGAGAGAAACATCGACCAGTTGCCTCCTGCACACCCCCCACCGGGGATGTGCCTGCAACCAAGGTACATGCCCTTGACCGGAATCGAACCCGGGACCCTTCAGTCCGCAGACTGATGCTCTACCACTGAGCCAAACCGGTTTTGGTGGGTTTGACATCTTTTAATCAGACAAGGTTGCTATGGTTAAGCAGAATTTCTCAATGACAGTACCTCAGCACTTGACATTTGGGGCCAAATACTTATGTGTTGTGTGTGTGTGGGTGTGGGTGTCTTATGCCTTCATTGCACAATGTTCAGCAACATTCCTGGCTTCTACCCACTAGATACCAATAGCACACTGTAACAACTAAACGTGTTTCCAAATACGGTCAACTGTCCCTGGAGGGCAAAATTGCCCCCCCCCCCCAATTGAGAACTATTGCTATGTAATAATTCACTCTGTGTAAAACCGAGTCAATATTAAAAAAATGATAACAATGATTGCTTTTCAGCTAAGCAATCTCTCATAAGCTTTGACATTAAAGACTTCATCAGAAATTCCCAGAGTTATCCAAGTCATCTAATTTAGGGACCTTTATTTGAGATAAGAATCCAATAAAAATGTTTTCATGAAGTCACTGGTTCATACTTGTTGGTTAACTCATTAAGTCAATCCATTCAATCATATGTTAAATCAATCAATTACAAAATGTAGATGGTACTAAGTATTCACTAGGGGCACAATGATAATAAATGTCACTTTTATGGAGCCAAAGCCCTGAAGGACATGTATTAAATACAGGAACTATTCAGACCTCTTTATGGGCTCAGAAATCATCTCTCTAATTACACAGCAGTCACTCATTAGGCAAATATTTATCGCACTCTAATTTCAGTTCAGTATGTTAAACTCTGTGTCGAATCAATGCCACTCCTTAAGCACCATACAGGGAAGACAAACAAATGAACCAACAATTCAGTGAGATCTAAAATACAAACTATATTCTTTGGAGGGTCTCTGAACTCACTGGGAAAGTTTCCAGGGAAGGTGAAATCTGAGTTACATGGTGAAAGTGGAACAGAATCAAGTAGAATGGGAGTCAGGAGTATGGATATTCTGTATGTGTAATATAGCATGTGGGTAGATAGGGTGTAGAAAATATGGCATAGTTTACTTTCTTCAAGGAAATCAATGTATTAGGTGAGAGTATGACAGAAGGGTCAGTGTTGAGTCCATGAAATACTTCATACACATTCTGACAGGAGGGTCTTATAATCTGATAGCTAGAGCATCTGAATTAATCTGAAAAATAATCATTTTAAATCTTAGAACATATATACTTAAGTGAATAGGGTTTAAGTTTTTTTTTTTTTTTTTAAGTTTTCTTTTCAAAGCCTGTGCGAAAAGATTAGGGAGGTGACTTAGCTGTGAACACAGCAAGCAGAACCAATAAGCATGGTCAGGCCAACGCACCAGGAGTCAAAACATCATCTCATCAACATCATCTCATAGACTGATGACTACAATAGCTGATGTCTTCAGACCCACAGGGCGGCACATAGCACCCTATCCCATTCCCTTTTATAGTCCTGTCCCCTACACGTCGCTGCAAGACAGGATTTGATCCTTGTAAGCACCTTGTCTTCTTGGTTGGCTAGCCTTCTTAATAAATGCCTAATATGATTCAACTTTGCCTTTGTTTATTGGACATAGCGACAGGCAGTCTGAGCCCAACCAGGGGTTTCCCAGTAACAATTCTAAAGAGTTTAGAGTTTATAAGGAAAGCTATTAGTATCTATTAAATCATTACAAGATGAGGTATGACTAGGTCTGACTTCATATAATTTTCCTTTTAGATTACTCTGGTGTTGTATGTAGGAAGGACTGGCGGGAAGGCAAGTGTAGAAATGGGAAACTACTTAGAAGATATTGCAGTTATCCAGATAAATGAGAAAAACTTAAAAACTAAGATAATGATAATAAGAATTGAAGAAGGCAGAACCAAAACACATTTAGCAGGCAAACTTGGGAGGAGTTATTTATTGATTGCACTGGGGAAATGAAAAAAATATATATATTGTGCTTAGCATGACTACTATGCTTCTGGTTTGGGTTATTAGAAAATGGCGATTTCAGTGTAAGAAACAGGAAATAGATAGGAAGACGCTGAGTTTGTATTGGTGCACAAATATGGGGGAGGAGAGAGACGTTGGGTCATTCTTGGCCATGAGTATGTGCTGCTAAGGGGACATCTGAGTGAAGAGTATCAGGCACAGAGACACTGCTCGATTAGAAATCAGGTATCTGAAGATCCGTGTGATAGAGGCCATATCAACTGAAGCAGGCTGGTAAAAACTAGTTTAGAAGAAGAAATTTCTGGAGAGTTAAAGGATGATATGTTTTATTGTTTGTAACATAAAGCACTTCAGCAAAGCAGTGTTGTATGTGTGTGTTCAGTTTTTATCTGTGGAGTGAGGGTGGGATATGGTTAGTTAAAATTTGAAACAACCAAATATGGAATACACATGCTGGGGGCCAGGCTGGCGAGCACTTGAAAGGCTCTAACCAAATTCCCACTCTTTAGAGGTGTCTAATCCAAGCTGTCAGCTCTCTTCATCTCAGATCAGCACCAGATGGCATGGTAATTAGCACATTAGATATAGAAATGGTTTTTCATTGATAAAGTTAGTTATGCTCAAGATGTGTATGTGTTATTGACTAGGTATATTGGACAGGATTTCAGGAGAGAATGAACTTGATAGCCTACATCCCTTGAGAATGGTCTCTTGGTTTAGGGTTTCAAACCCATCTGGTGCGAGTAACACTCATTTGAGAGGATTCTTTGCCTGACTCCTACTGAGATAGCTGAATCCTGCCTCTAGCATATTGTTGTTGTTTTTTTTCTCTGCTTTGCATTAACCTTTTATGCATGATGCTGATAATTACCTAAAACTATAGAGAGCAGGCACTTCATTGAACCTATAGAACTAATTGCATTAATATTTTTGTGGCTCCCTATAGTTAATTGTGGCAGGATTTGGTCTAAAACATTTGTTTATGGCACTATTATACTCAACGTCAAAGCCGCAGGTGAGGAGACCTATTAAAGCTACCACTATTTACTCAAAATAATCCAATAATTGTGAATTGCCAAATTAGATCAGTTTGCAACCATCTGATATTTACTCCTCTGTATGACAATGTAAAATTTCTGATTCCTTCATAGGTACCTGAGAAGAATTTGAAAAGTCAATGACTGAGCTTGGATTTCTTTATATAATAAGTAAAAAATAATATTCACCTCATGAGTAATAATAGCGAATGTTTCCTGAACGCTGTTATGAGAATTTATATATACATCTGCATTTAATTTCCAAATCATCTTACAAAATAGTTAAAAACTATTATCCCAATT
This sequence comes from Pipistrellus hanaki, assembly GCF_964339955.1. Classification (NCBI taxonomy): domain Eukaryota; kingdom Metazoa; phylum Chordata; class Mammalia; order Chiroptera; family Vespertilionidae; genus Pipistrellus; species Pipistrellus hanaki. The sequence goes on along the minus strand of NC_140507.1, from coordinate 37,958,283 downwards.
TTTTTGGATGAGAGCATTGAGGCCCAGTGAGATTAAGAAATACCTCATGAGTTCAAGGTCACACAACTAGAAGGCAATCGGCCTGAGATTATGAGCTCAAACAGTCTAGTTCTAGAGACTATGTTCTTGAACACAATCCTCTTTTAACTCTATAGGTTAAATAAGATAATTTATGGGAGATATACTTATTACACACACATAGACACACAAATATTGGTCAAATATGAATTGGTTCTACAATGATCCAAAGTTCATTTATTAATCAGTCAAGCACTCATGGATAATGCATGAGTACTAGGAAACCATTCAGATAAACTTAACAAAGTGAAGATATTTATGGGTTAATGGATACTTCCTAATTAGGCTTTACTATTCAACCTTATCACACATGTATTATATCCATATTTATTTTGATTTTATTATCTTTTAAAGATCTTTTAAAACTTTATTCTAGAAAATAGTATTTTACAGTTGAATAATTCTTCAGGCATCTTAACTTCCTCACTCAGCAATGACTTTTATTCCAAAAAATTTTCCAGATCTGTTAAGAAAAAAAAAAAATCAACTTACCTTTTAGTTCGATGTTCCTATAAAGCTACTCTGACTTCAACTAATTATTGATTGGACCTTGAAAAGTATAATTGGAAGCAAGGTTGTCTGAATACTACCTTCAAATACTAATTTTCACTGACTGAAGTATTTTCTTGGCTGGATTTCATTGGAACTAGGCAAGAGATTAAAGAGCTTGCTTTTCTTTTATTTTTCTTTCTTTATTTTATTTTTTTCTGCATAAGAGAAAATACATTCCCCCCCCCCCTAGTTACATATCAGCCTTAGATAAGCCTTCTGAGATCAAAAACTGTACAAAGGATGTTAAAGCATTGCTTCTCAGTTTTAAAGTTCCCACAGTGTGTTCAGTTCACCTAATGGCATCTCAGTAGAATGGCCAGGGGAATATGGAGGAGAAATGAGATTTCATTCCGAGTTTTAGAGGCAGGAGGAGAGAATGTTTGTTCCATGTGCTCATTATCTGGAAAGCAGAGGATGGTCTGTTTGTCATTAATATTAACATGAATTAGTGTTGCTTACTTCCCTTCGGAGCCCTCATGATAGAAAGTCAGGGTGGGCCAAACTTAGTCCCAAGAAATATGGGGAAATACTCCAGAGAAGCTATAGTCCAGCATTTGCAAAGAATAAACAGGAATAAAACAGCAAAGCCTATGAGAATGTGAGAGAGGTCCTCACCTCTGCAGATGTACAGTCCAGTTGTGGCACTGTCTATGTAGAGAAACAGAGGCAGAAAATCTTTAATCAGCAGGGTAGATAGATTTTTAGTGTAAATTGACTTTTAAAAATTAAAAAAAAATTGAAAAGAAAGCACTAAATACCATGATTATCTCAGTTTTATAAAATCCTTTTAAAGGGATTTTTAAAAAATAAGCTTTTCTTATGCAGAAATTTGTTGTGTTAAATTATACTCTAAACTAAACTAAAGGGAGCAATCTTTAACATAGCAGTCAGTTAGAGACTCCAAATCTAGGTAGTTAAAAACTGTAGAAATGAAAATAAGCAGTAACTTTAACAACATATGCTGCCTTAGTATAGGCTAACATTTATGATTGTAGTTACTGTAGATTAGCTATCATTTGTAACTTTACAGGGGTTATTTTATTCAATCAAAACAACCTTATTAATGTCCTCACTTTCCATTTGAGAAAACTGAATTTAATAGCACTATCCCCGAGATCTCATACCTAACTGGTAAAATTGGGACTTAACCAAACACATAATACACTTTCCCTTTGAGCTGGACAACTTTTGTGAACTTTTTCCATGTTCTTCCAGGGGATGGAGAACAGATGACTCCATTTCTGCAGTTTCTATAGAGGAGGGAGACCGAGCCCTGCCCTTGTATTAGAAGCCGGTCACTTCACTTCTATGGTCTGTGTAATGTATCCAGTAGGAAGTTGAATTGCCAAGTGAATTTCGTAAAGAAATGCTGTTGGAGGATTATTATAAATTTTTTAACCTACTTATTCTAGAATTGAAGCAGATTGTATAACTGTCTACTGAGCAATAAATCTCTCAATAGAGTTTGCATGTGAATCCTGTGAGTAATGATTAGTGCTTTGGAAAAGTGTTTCTTCAAAAGGTCTGACCGTTAAAGTGGACGGGTAGATGGTGAAAGGGTTATGAGTGGCCATATGATATACTCCTGGGCTTTTGGACCGTTAAGAGACATCGCTCCTTCTGTGCAGAGCTCTTTATTTTGATTTCTTCAAATGCGTGAAAACCTCTCTTTAGATTGACATCAGCCTCTTTAATTTGTGTGCAAATAAAAAAGAAAAGCTATTTATGAGTAGAAGACAATGACGAACATTGACTATGTTTAATATTTGCTAATTTTCAAACTTACTGTTTTTCAGAAGCAAGTGAGATACTTCATACCTATTAGTTTTTTAAAATCTTTGTAACAACTTAGGATATAGGTACCATGTATAACCCTTATTTTATAGAAGACAAAACAAAAGCACAATAACTTTCCCAAGGTCATGAACTCATTAAGAAGGAAATCAGAGGCATTTTGCATTCACTGACAACAGCACACCTTTCTAATCTTTCCCTGGGGCTGTGTTAAATCTGGACATTCCACAGAACATCTTACTACATCTTGTTGGTCTACTACATTGATGTTATCATGGTAATTGAACCAAATGAGCAAGTACATTGGGAGACTTGTAGGCAGAAGGAAGGAGAACCCAATGCAGATTTAAGAACCCCACAACATTAGCCAAGTTTTTCAAATTCTAACAGAATGGGGCTTGCTGTGATAGTCCCTCCAAAGTAAAGAACAGATCATTTGCATCTTATCTATCCCTAAGAAAGAAGCACAATGCTTGCTAACCCCCCTGATTACTCCAGGCTTCTTGCAGCAAGAAGGCAAGAGGCAAGAATGGAATCATCACACTGCCTCTGATCATCAGGAAGAGGTAGGGCTGCTGCTAGACCACAGGGCAGGAATCACGTTTTGTATTTAGATGGTCTGTTTGGACATATCCTGATGATTCCATGCCCCTTAATCAGAGCCTGAGAAGACCACAGTAAGAGGGATTCAGGTACTCAGAAATGAAGGTCTGGGCCATTCTACTAGGCAGTCTGCCTAGTCTATGCTCCTGCTGTCTCAATGGAAATGGCCAGGAGAATATGGAGGAAAAAAATGTAAGTTCCTTCTAAATTTTAGAAGCAGGAGAAGAGGATGTTTGTTCCTTTGGAAAGGAACTCCTTGCTAACTCTTTGGAAAGCAGAGGATTGTCTGTTTGTCATTAGAATTAGCATGAATTAGAACTTCTAGCCAAGGATGTAGGGAATTTAGGAAGGGCAGTAGAAAGGGGGATGCTGATTATCCTATATAGCTCCAAGAGCAGCAACAGTGGAGACTGCTCATTCCACTAACATGTCTTTTGTGAGTTTCCCCAGAAAACAAGAACAACCAGAACACAGTGAAAACTCTTTCCAAATGGGGTGAACTTACTGTGAGAAGGAGTGACTTTGGAACGTGCAAGGGGTAGACTTTAGTGGGTTCTGGGAGTTCTCTTCCCAGATTCCCAAGCTGATGGTTCACATCTCTGTCCCACACTGATAATATAATTTCACTTAGCCCCAGGGAACTGCCTGGTCACAATGTTTGGGGACCAAAGCTAGAAGACTTTAAGATTGGGCATGGCTCTGTTGCTGGGGTTTGCGGACATCTGGAGGCATCTGGGGCCTGGAAGTTAATGCTGGTTGTTGGCTGAGATCTTGACTGTCAGTTGAAACACCTACATTCTTTGCATGTTCTCTCATATGCCTCTAGTTTGGACTGCACAACATGGTAGGTGAGTTTCAAGAACTACCATCTAGAGAGTGAGGAAGAAATGCTTTGCATGTCCTGGTCTAATTTTAGAAGCAACATATCATCAATTCTGCTGGACTCTAGTGGTCAGTACTCACAAAAATCCTCTGCCTCAAAGGGGAGAAGATATAGATCCCACCACTTGAAGGAAGTAATGTCATGTCACAGTGTAGGCCCATGGGACTTTTGAAATAGTGTATCCTTCTTTGGAAAGTACAGTCTGCCACATCAAGGAAGGGGAGAGAAACTCCTCCTCTTGCCTGTACATTCTACCTTCTCTGGCACAGCACTGACACATTCATTTTCTTTAAATAGTACCTTTAACAAAGCAATTCCTTGACAAATGCCAAACAATGTAAAACTATCAAAGTCTCTTTACTACTTATATTAGTAAAGTCCAAATTCCCTAAGATACATTCAAGAGCCTCCAAAATTCAGACAGGATCTCTTCCTGTTACTTTCAGATCTAGACTGTAGCTATGACCAGTCTACATAATTTATCATGGTCGTGATGTGTCCTGACCTTTTCACTTTTGTACCATTGTACATGCTTTTTTCCTAATTTCAGAATTTCACCATAGAGGTGCCTTCAGTGTTTGTCCAATAAAATCTTACTCATCTTTTAAAACCTTTCTTTCTTTTATACTCACACAAGGAGTGACTTTCTCCTTTCAAGACTACTGCAGCACCGGCTAAATACCAATCATGTGTTCTTTGTCACACTATGCTAAACTCTGTCATTTTGGGGAGAGGAAATGCTTTACTGAGATGTGGTTTGTTAGTTAATGCTATTCCCTATGCAAAGAGAATGTCTTTTCTCAGAAATATTTAGAGGATAGCTATACTTTCTCTAATTGTAGTGCTTTGGTGAACTAGTTATTTATCGCAGCATTCCTCTACCTTAAGTACTGTGCCTTGTTTAATTTCGTCCTTATTTCAGAATATTAAAGGGATAACATCTCTTCTTGAGTTTCAGGGCACCCAGAGTGTGAATATAGAGACACACAGCTATGCAATAGTATTGATGAGCCACAGAGTGACTGTTATGGAGTTGGAATTAGTGACAGAGATCAATTTCTAGGGAAGAATTTTCAAATATATCATAGAGAGTCATTTGTTCCAATGTGTTATGCACACACATATATAAAAACATTTTTCCATCGATATAAATTTGGTTGAGAAATATGAATTTAAACTGTTTAAGGTTTTTGTAGCTTTAGCTTTGCTCACAGGCTTTGTGACTACCTAAGAAGTGTGTAGAGTGAGGCAGCTTTTTTTAGGTTTATGTGGTGCACACTAGGAGATTCGGGGCCCAGAGCACCATCTGGGAGCCACCTCTGGCATGTAGAGAGGCAGCAGTGTGGCAGTGTGACCCTGCTGTCTGCAATGGCTCTGGCTGTGACGTTGCCTGGGCAGGACCTGACTCAGCAGGGCCAGTGCGTCTCTGTCCCAGGACTTCTGAATTCAGAAAAGAAAGAGAGTTGAGCCAATCTTGTTGTGGGTACCTGGATTGTGGCTAAACAATCACACTCAGCCTTTCTCCTCACCATGTAAAGTGGAAGAAAATGGGTTTTTACCAAGAGAGAGAGGGATGAAGCAGGGAGGAGAGGAAGAGAAGGAGTCCTGAGAGCATTTGAGTCCTTTGATCTTGCTGACTCTGAGTCCACTCACGTTCTTGAACTTAGGTTCCATGTGACATTCTATATTCCTTATAAACATCCTTCCCTTTCCTCGGTCTAGTTATTTGCCCCCAACTTGCAACCAAAAGTATTCTAATTAAAATGCCATAAAGCCTTTTTTCTCCTCAGAGCACTTTATGGGATTTATGTTAGAGAAAACTCATCTTGGATAATGTGACCATCAAATAGGAAAATTCAGAGAAAAGGGGAGGCTCCTCCAAAGCTCAGCCTGCGAGAGATTGGACAAAATCTGGTTTCTCTGAATTCCTAATCTGCAGTACATTATTGGTTTTAATATTTACACGTACATGTTTTTAAATATAGTCACAACATTTCAGAGCTGCAGTGGTCTTGGGGATAATATTGTTGGACTTTTAAATTATACATATAAAGAAGCAGAGGTTCAGAGAGGCCAATGTTTAATCAAAGAGCACACAAACAGAAGGCAATTAGTTCACCCATACATTTTCTATACACTGTAGTGTCCTCCCTATACAGAGACGGCTCAGTGAATCTTTCTAGATCCTGCTTGTTTGCAGGAAGTGTGGTGTGCAACTTGCTGGCATAGCTCAAGAGCCCACTACTTTTTGTGAATCCCATGTCCTACTTCACACTAGCTGGATGGTGGTGACAATGGCAGCAGCCACTTTAGGCACAGATATGGCGAACACAAGCTGAGATAACAGAGCTGCCCTGGCCACAGAGTCCCAGAATTTTACGTGAGGCAGAAATAGACTTTTGCTCTGAGCCATAGTGCTCTGGCTCTCTTTGTTACAGCTGCTTATTTTATACCCTAACTCATACACCTTTAAAAATAACACCCCATGAGCTTGTTGTAAGATTGAAACAGGTAAACAGCGTAAGCAATGGGGACACATAGCTGTTATTTTCATTTTTCCTGAATCTGGCCCCTTTTATAATTGACACTTCAACTCTGTCCTTGGTTTCTGAGCGTTTTTCTCAGTAAATCATTTTACCCATGCCAATAAATGTGGAATAGGGACATCCTATTCTAAGCCCATTCTATATGTAGGAAACCTGGTCGGAGTCAGCCCTAATTGTCTAGGAAGTAAATTTATGGATTTAAAGAGTTGATACCTGAATCCACATTTCATTCTCTCTTGATCTCAGAGAGAAATTAGTTAATTTGTGAAGAGTCAAAGATTGTGCTGTTTATTTTTTGTTCACTCTTCAAATTGTTGTGGCATGGATTACAATAAGAGTTCATGTCCCCATTTACTGCCTTGCCGGAGATCTTGGAATGCACAGTGAATTTCAGATAGGGAGGTGAGAGAGTGATCTGCCTGCTTAATTCTGTAATAACCCCCAAGAAGGATACCTTTTAGTGCCCAGAAGGAGCCATGATTTTTTTCTTTCTGGGGTGGTGCCTGCCCAGAAAATCATCATGGTCCATGATGATCAACAAAACCAAACTCCTGAAGCACCACCAAGACTTTCCTTTTTACCAATGCCATCTTCAAAAAATGCAGAGACTCTTTCACTTGCCAATAAGTCAGATTTCAAAAAGAGAAAGAGTAGTGAAGATGAAAAGGAATTGGAGGGGACAGTGTAAATCCTGTAATAAAGTTAGGTCATATTTTATTTTTTAATTTTCAGTGGGATTTAAAATTCCTTTGTACTGACAGGTGAGATAATCTGCCTTTTTTGTGTGTGATTGACTACTGAATGTCACATAGTGGTGATGACCAGGAAGAGAGAGGCCTGGTAACTTCAACACAGAGGACACAGGTTTTGCTCTAAAACATAGTGGTTAGAGAACAATTACTGGGGAAATGCTTCCCAGTTGAGCCAAGGCAGATCTGGACAGGGATATATAAAGACATTATTAATTTGGATGAAAGTTTTGTTTTTGCCAATATATCTTTTATTTGGCTCCAGATAAGAGGAGTGTTCAGAGCTTTTCGAAAGACCTCTAGTATGCTATTTATTAGAGAAACATTCATCTAATCAAATAACACTCACTTTATAGAGGAAGAAATATTCCTCTGCTTTGAGGGCCATAGGTCATACATTGGAATATGGCTTTGGTCACTGACAGTGCTGACATGATGAAGATTTTTTTTTCTCCTACCCTTATGGGGATTCTTTTCTGTAACCTCTGGCTGCATTAGAAACTTCGCTGCTTAACAGAAACAATTGTTCTTTGTTCTCTCGGCCAAATGAAAGCTCTTGTTTTCCAGTCCAGTTCTGCTGGCAGGTTAGGTGCAATCAGGGGTGTCATCAAGAAGAGATGAGAATATGCAGAATACAACCACTGTTGTTTTTGGAGGCAGAATGCCCCCCATTTTTTTTTATTTTTTTTTTTGGCAAAGTCAAAGCTAAGCACATGTGAAAGCAAAGAAGGCTAAACTATGGATCTTTCAATATGACGGTTAATGCTTTGCACAAATGCAAAGTGATATTTGAGAGCACCAACCTTTCTGACCACTTCCCTAAGGTAGACACACTGGCAGACAGACATTTTAACCTGTCTCAGAAACTCAGAGCTCAAATGTGATGTATGAAGTACATCTGTAATCCTGACACCTGAGTGCTTGTATATTTATGCAAGAACCTTTCACTTGGTATCTTCAGTAGAAATCCTATCCTAAAATGATTTGGGGCAGAAAAGTGGTGGAGAATATGTAGAGAAGTCTCATTTCCTGCAGGTCTTAGGGGTTTTAACGAGGTTGCCATCACACAGGGCTAGGCCTTCCATTTTGCACTGCGCTTCATTTCCCGTCATACAGATTATCCTGCTGCTCAGGTCATACTCTGGTTCTGAGGTCATTATTCATGAACCATCTCTGCTAAAGTGCATGGTGCCTACTTTCCTGTACCTAATAGTAGAGACATTAAAGGACAAGCTAAAATCTGATTCAACAATATTGTCATGCCCAAGAGATATTATTGTACGTTGTGTTATTAGTGTCTTCAAAGATACGTGGATGGCACAAATGAGGAGAAGAGAGGACAGGCTGAATTGGTTATAATTCTTGAATGTGGACTATTTAGGGATCCATGAGGGAGAAAGCAGAGTCATCGAGGAACTCCTGGGAGAGGAACTCTGAGGGAGAAGGAAGAGGCCTTCCTTGTAAAGATAGCAGGTGATGGAGGACTGAGAAAAGACCTGCATGAGAACTGAGGGAGGGAGGCGCGTCTCCAGGGAATTGTTAGGCAAAAGGATGTTCTCAAACAGAAATATTTCAAAAGCGTATCTTTAGCCACTGAGGGTTAAAAAAAAGGGGGGGGGGGCTTTTATTCTGTATTTCGAAAGGAAAGATTTGACTTTTAGTGAGAAGTCTGCATTTCATCTTAAAGGAAGAATAAATCATCAGCTTAATTATTCCCGATAGAAAAAGCTTCTGTGTGTGAATATGTGTGAGTGTGTGTGTGTGTGTGTGTGTGTGTGTGTGTGATTTGTGCATTAATATACACTGAACATATGTTTCAGAAAAGTTCTTTCTGGCATGGCAGATATATATGTAGACAGTATATTCGAGCTCCCACAATCTTTAATCTAAGTTCATGGTTGTAATAAACAATATTCAGTTGGATTGAAGCAAAAATTCTGGTGGTCCCCAAAATGCTTCTGGGAAAGCAATGCTTCATGAATTATTGTGGAGTCAGCATTGCCAAGTCCACTAATTCTGCTAAGGAAAGTATCATATGCTTTCCTTAGGAAAAAAACGACCTCAGGAATCAGGTACAAGTTCTGACCATGACATTTTTAACTGTTGAATAGATCCAGTGATACCTGTTTGGAGGGCTTGTTGTGAGGATTAATTGAAATAATGCATATTAAAGTGCCTCTAGAAGGATTGGATTTCTATGCAAATGAATGGCATACATACCAGTTGTGTATAAGGATATTACGATATGTCAAAGTCTGTGGGAGAGAATGTATGTGATATTTATACTAACCTTCAAGTCCAGGACTGAAAAAATGTGTTCTGGCAGATGTTCTCAGATAAAATGATGTTTTTGTGAAAATTTATATAAAATGTTCAGCTGATGGAAGATTAAACATAAAAAAGACAGTATAATGGGTTTGCCTATGGTGAAAATGAACCATTAATTCAAGTTTGTGTGTTATTTTAGTCATGTATTTTAGATCTGGTAATGGGAGTTTCTGAAGAGGCTACTAAACTATGTATATTTTGATCTTTTATAATAGACTAGAGGCCCAGTGCAAGGATTCATGCACCAGTGGGGTCCTTCGGCCTGGCCTGCAGACATCCCACAAGGGATCCCAGATTGCCAAAGGGCCTCAGGCCAGGCCATGGGACCCCACCGGTGCATGATTGGGGCCAGAGAGGGAGCATGGGAGGGCTCCAGGGCGTCTGGCCTGTCTTGCCAGTCCCTATTGGCTGGACCCCAGAAGCAAGCTAACCTACTGGTTGGAGCATCTGCCCCCTGGTGGTCATGGAGCATCATAGCTACTGGTTGAATGGTTGAACAGTTGCTCAGGCTTTTATATATAGAGATTTCCATTAGGACTGAAAGGCATTTAATAATAAAAGCACAACTATAAACTGGTAAATTACAAATAAAAAATGAACAAATTAAATAAATAGTAGAAACTGAAGGAGAAAAATAGAATGCATATAGTTATAATTTAGAGTTATTATGGTTATATCATAATTATTATACAATTGTTTCAACTTTCAAAGGAAATGTAATAAATGTTTTTTAATAGAAAATGTTTTCTCTAGCCAGAGGTAACTGTTAACATTTTGATATGTATCATTCCAGCATTTTGCTCTTTACTAGCACAAACCTAAATTTTACATACAAATTTGAGCTCATATACTACATACTGCTTTGTTCACACTATGGTATATTTTAGCTTTTTTTTTTTTTGCCCTTGTGAGTTCTTTGAGAACTGATTTTAAGTGGCTGCATTACTATTGTATGGGTAATCATAATTTTCTCAGCCAGCATCCCAGTATTAGACATGGATGTTGTCTTCAAGATTTTGCTATTATAAATGATGCTGCTCTCAACATATTTGTGTGTAAATCTTTGCCTGAATCCTTAATAACTTATTGGAAAAAATTACTAGAAGACAGTAGAAATTTAGAATTGGTCAAAATCTGATTGGGTCAAAATTTTTGTGCTTCAGTTTCTTGGTCTGAAAATTAATGATTATAATAGTACCTTCCTGACATGCTTGAAGGCCCTGGGGTTCTCATTGTGCCAGATCACAAAGGATTTAATCTGTAGCCCACAACACTGCCCCAAACAAGACTATTCTGTCCTTCAAAGCCTTAACCTGGCGTTTCCTTGGCCTCCTTATTGATGAAAGTCTTTTCAGGCATCTATTTCTAGAAGAGGGAGGTTTCATCCATGTTGCATATTTTCTCTGGCAAGTAATTTTCCTCCTTAGTCAGCTTATCTAGAGTTTCCAAGAACTCCTCAGCTGCCTTCACACCAGCATTCCCAGACTCACCACTCACTTTCATTTTATGGAATGAATAACAATTCTTGAGTTGTTTAAAGTACCCAGAGCTAGTAGTAAACTCAACATTGCAGTCAGGCCCAACCTTTTTTTAAAACACCAGAAACAACCTTTTTGCTTTGTCTATGATTTTCTGACAGCACTATGCTTCAGGGTCTGTCTTCAATCCAGAGCATTGGATGTTTCTCCATGTCTGATACAGGCCCTTTTTTTAATACTAGTTAGTCTCATTGTCTTCAATGAAAAGACCATTAACAGTTACTGTCACTTTGTTCTTGTTCTTCAAGGTCATAGCTATGCTGAAATTGGATATCAATAAATATCCCTATTTAGTAGAGATCAATAAACACCACCATTTTTTTCTTAGTTGTTCTGACTCATGTTTAATTTTGTTTCTAGTTCAGTCACTCGATGTGGACTCATATAGGCAACATCAGCAGTGGATTTTATATGTTTAGGGGTCATAATGAACCAAACAATACAAGATTAAATTAAGGATGAGAGAAAATTATGCAATAAAGAGATCAGGTAAACAGGAGATGTCTGAGGCTACTACGGGCATAAGAGTGCACATTGTTTTATAAGTAAAAAGAGTATACTCTAAACCACATGTGTCAAACACAAGGCCCGTGGGCCAAATCCGGCCTGCCAGGCCTTGCAATGTGGCCCGCACCGCGCTGTCATCACTGCACTCCGCTGTCAGTTTATGATATTGTCAGTTTATGACATTGTCAGTTTATGACTGTTCAGTAAACCATTCGGCCCGCGATTTAGGCTGGATTTTAGATTTTGGCCCCTTCTCTGATTGAGTTCGACACCCCTACAACCAATGACTAAAAATATAGTATAGTAAATAGACAAATCATTAACAGTGTTTATTATAATTATCAAGTTTATGTACCGTGCATAATTGTACATGCTGTACTTTTATACAACTGGCAGCACAGTAGGTTTGTCTACACCAGCATCATCACAAACACGTGAGGAATGCATTGTACGACAACATTAGGACAGCTACAATCTTATTGGGCCACAGGGATTTTTCACCTCCACTATAATATTATAGGAACACCATGGTATATGTGGTCCATTGTAGACTGAAAGGTTGTTATGCAGTGTATGACTGTACATCATATTGTCAGAATCTTGGAGAATATTTATCCTACTTTCTATGGTATAAGCCAAGTATCGGTATCAAAAAAAAGTTATTAAGAAATACGTTTCTACTCAAATTGCGTTTGATTTCTCAGGAGGATTTGTGACCTGCTCTTACTCTGGTAGTGGTATTAAGTATCAGGTGTATGAACATCAATAACTGAAAATCTTTATTGATCCCATACAGAATATATGGCCCAAGCCTGAGGAGAAATCAATAAAATTTTCAAACTTTCTTATATAATTTTGAAATAAGTGTGACTCCAGATGACAATAAGTGTTATACACTTAAAAGAGGAGTAGCTGTGCTTGAACTCTTCTTCTGCTTGTAAAGGTTGGTCTCTAACCCCAACTGTACTCTGAAAATGTTAAGGAATACGTAAGCTTATTATGTGGTGCTCAATAAAGTAACAGATTCATAGTTTGGGGACAGTGAGGACTGTCACAGAGGTACGCTTTCTTCTAAACGCACATTGCATGTGCGGTTAATTCCAATCTGTTTATGATTTAAGTATTCTTAACTACAGTGTAAGTTTCCTGAAAACACTTACCACTTCTTATACTTGTCTCGTGTCCTGGACATTGTTAACAGTATGGGGCATCTGTGTAGCGGTCAACAAACCTATTGATTAATCCAAGTTCTTTTGCAATTGTTTGCTACCATTTTAAGTGAAAAAGTAATCACAGTAACATGATTTAGACACCACAATGACATCTTTATTATTATTATTTCTTGTTTATTTACTTATCTCTATGTTATTTATTTTATTACTATTTTTCTATCACCATTTCTCTCCATATACCCACTTCAACCTCCACCTCCACACTCATCCTCACTGTCAAACACTGTTGTCCATGTCCACAAGTTTTCTTTCTTTTTTTTTCTTTCCCCAATCCCTTCACCCCCAACACTTCTCTCATTCCCATTTATAGACAAACATTTTTATCAACATAAAAACCTGAAATTTTACTATTTTAAAAAAATATATATTTTTTCTAATTTAGAAATTAAAAACCACACAATGCATTTGAAAAGAAGAATTTATTACAGATTAAATTTATCTCTCTTCAGGTTGATTGAAAGAAGGAAACTATAGTAGTGGTATAGCAGGAAGATTGGAAATCTGAATTCTAACTTGAGGTTTTCCAGAAACTACATTAATAAACCAAAGACCTTGAATAAATGTGTGTGTGTTTGTGTGTGTGTGTGTGTGTGTGTGTGTGTTTTATGTGGGTGTGCTTGGTAGGAATATGGTTGGAGAATATGTTGGATAATGCTTCTAAGTTCCCTTTCACTGTTAAAATTTGAATTCTAGGACACCAATTTTGTATTTAATAAATGTATAAAGGCATTCTATGGAGGTACATTTCTGAATTTATTATTTTTAAGCTCTTTAACTGGCTCATGTCACTTATCTACTTGGAGATGTTTCCTCTTTTAAAAATGGAAAGATTGTACAGCCAATCTGTCTCACAGGATTGTTGTTATCAATGAAGTTCACACATATGAAACTTTAAGAAATAGTTAAGATATAAATAGCAATGTTTTTGTTGCTATTGCCATTTTTGCACTTACAAACACACACACACACACACACACACACACACACACACACACACACAATTTAAAGCAGTTGGCCCATATTTTGGGTCAGATAATATAAAATCCTCATATTCTGCTTACATCCACCAGACTTATGGTGGGCTGTACCTGGAAGGTATACAAGGTAGAAAATTTCAGTGTGTGGTCGCTTGTAAGCACTGAGCAAACCTAGTAAATGTTTCTGAACAGATTGTTGAACTACAATCAGCTGAGTTTCTGACAATTACTAGGAGCTTCCAACCCCATTAATTATGTGTTCAAAAACACAGCATTTGGCACCTTAAGAACTAATTATTCCCAGTTCCTAATCTTAATTTTTCAGTCTATTATAATTTCTTCATTATGTCCGAATTGTCTGAGTAAGCAGCTTATCTCCCAATATCTCCACTTGTATAACAGATGTTCTCTCTAAACAGGCATTGGCACTTCCTAGGAAGGAGTCATCCCTGTTCGAAGAGAATGAGTTAATCATGTGGAAAGCTTTAGAGGGAAGTGTAATTTCCTCTGCCCAAACCCACCCCCTCTTCACTCAATATCAATGAAAATCAAAGCAAGCAAGCAAATGCATTGGCAGTAACTCCAACTTCACTTCTTTCTCTCTCTCTTCATCCCTTTCCCTCTTCTACTTTATTCTCTCTTTTAAGAATGTTTTTTTCCAGTTCAAACTAATAGAAGAATTAAATCTGTAATTAAAAAGTGATTTAAAAGTGTAAATATTATACTGAAATATTATCTTCAAGTACACATAGTCAACCAAAATGATAAAGTCCCAATAGCATAAAATGATGTAAAGTTAGTTGAATAGATAGTTCTCTTTACACCTCTATAATGTGTGTGAGAAAATTACAACAGATACTGAAAATAAGAGATTTTGAAATTTTGCAATCTATAAACACTTTGTTTAATGTCACAGGATGAAACAAATATAACCCCTAAATAACTATCTAAGGTAACCTCCTCCTTTCTGATAGAAAACACTAAAGTTCTGAAAGGCTAGTAATTTACTAAAGGATACAAACTAGTTTCTAGATCTGTAAGGAGAACACACTCACTTCCCAACTGTTTAAAATTTTTATTTAGAAATTGGGGAATGAAGAGAATTGTCTATTTAATATTTTATTATTTCCCTGGTCCCAAGAAAGGTGCTGAACACATGGTATATTTTCATTAAATAGTAAAAAAACAAATATGTTTTTGTTTCATCGAAAGCTTTCTAATTGAGAGGTACTATTGAATGAAAGTTATGGCTGAGAGTTCAGGTGGTATAACCACCTTCAAATTCTGGTTCAAATTCTGGCTCCTCCACTCAGAAGCTGTGTGATCTTGGGTGAATAGCCTAAACTCTCTGTGCTTCTGTTTCCCAAATTTCTGTAAAATGAGGATAGCAACAGGTTCTGCCTCACAGGTTTTTATGAAAAATAAAATACTTGCAACAATGCTTGGCTAACACATAGTACGCACTAAAAAACATGAGCTATTAGTCTTGAGTTACGAACCAATAAAACATATTTTGTAGGAATGAAGGTGTCACTTTCCTTTAGTGAATGTGTTAGATTTAAATGTAAACATAAACATAAAATGGAGGTTATGAGTATGGGATCGAGTGGGGGTTATTTGCTTATTTATTTACCAATCTTTTTTTTTTCCTTTCTTGTTTTTTTGTTTCTTTTCTTTTTCTTTTTCTCTTTTACAAACCCTTGTGTGGAGGCCTGACTTTATTTGCAGATCTTTATTGGAAAAATAAAGATCTATAAATAAATCTTCATTGGAAAAGCCTTTAAATCTATGCTTTCTTTAACTGGAGAGCAATTAAAAAAAATTTAATCCTCACCGGAGGGTATTTTTTTCCCTTGTACCCAGAGCCAGTTTTGCTGTCTCACACATAGAGTTTTCTCCCTAGATTTTGCACTAGTAATGCCCCAGAGCACAGCCTGCTGCAATGTGTCCATTTTCCTCTCAGGTCCCTGTGCTTTGGGGTACACTCATGCACAATGAAGGAGCTTCCACATATCTTGCAGCATCTTCCTGTTAGCCAGAGAGCAAGCACATCTGAGAAAAACACCCTCAGAGTAAGCTCTGCCCTTGCAGGCTCTGGAGACTGAGTGCCCGAGGTCGGAGCTCACCACCACCTGTACGCTACTGAGCAGATGTGTCCTAGGGAGGCCACGTCTGTGTTTTACATTTTTAAAATGAAGTTCGGTAGTATGGAAGGGGCAGTAAAAATGTGGTTAGTCAGTAATCTGAACATTCCTATTAGGTAAGAGTACTTGGACAACAGAGGCCAAGGCAGTCAGAGAGCTGAATCTAGTTGCTTCTCCTCTCTGTGGAAGAATGTATAAAGGACAACTTTGGAGCCGGTCATTTGAAGGGACCATTAGAAGGGTTCTCATCAGAACAAAAGTGGGCTCTTTCCCTTGCATTTGCCTATAGGATTTAGTGAATAATAATAATGAAAACAAAAAACAAAAAACCCACAAACACACAGTGAAACATGTCTTCAGCTGACTATTAAAATCTGTTGTTAATCTAGGGCACTTTAAACAGTGAGGAGACGTAGATGCCTGCTGGGTCTGTCAAGTGGTGTCCAGACACACAGTGGACTCATCAAGTTTGCAGAAAAAGTCACCTGTGGACCAGGTTTTCCATGAGCTCTGTTTCTCTTATTACTCTGGACCCTGGTCTGGTTTTTGGGGGACCTCCGTACATCTTTTATCATTTAGGCCAATTCTTCAATCTCACCTTCTTTCTTTTCGGAGAAAATGACAGTGATTTTACCTCCTGTCATATAAACTTCCTTTGAGAAATGAATTTTAGGTGTTATTTACACATATTATACTTGATTGTTTATTATCTTTTGGTATTCATCTCAATTTGATTTTTATGTCTTTGGATGAATTAGGACATTAAAGTACAATTTAGAGTATTTTTCCTGAAAGTCTTAAGCACCAGATTTCCTCCTATCTAGGAGGGGTCATAGCAGTACCAAAAATCTTTATTTTTAAATAATTGCATGCTAAAAATGAACTATTTAGGCCGGGACCGGTTTGGCTCAGTGGATAGAGCATCGGCCTGCAGACTGAAAGGTCCCGGGTTCGATTCCAGTCAAGGGTATGTACCGTGGTTGCGGGCACATCCCCAGTAGGGGGTGTGCAAGAGGCAGCTGATCGATGATTCTCTCTCATCGATATTTCTAACTCCCTATCCCTCTCTCTTCCTCTCTGTGAAAAATCAATAAAAAAAATATTTAAAAATAAAATAAAATAAAATAAAATGAGATTATTTTAAAAATGAACTATTTAGTATATTAAACACTCAGGAAAATAGAGTGGAAACTGACATATGAATTTGGCATCAATACATAGGCTAATATATGTATATGTTTTTAGTGGAGATTGACAAAAAGAAGGTTGTTTCTTAGAATTTATTGTGGTTATTCAAATTTATTTGAGAATATTATTGTGTCTGTAAAATATAAATGATACCAAGTGTACATACTTATAGAACCAGAAGGCATGCTATCACATTTCAACTGTCTATACATAAACAAAATGAACTTCCAAGAAATCTTCCATGTGAAAAAGCAATTTGAAAGAACAGAAAAATGATTGACTGGGGGTGGGGGGAGCGAAGACTAAAGGAGCAATAGTATACCACTGTTTCATCTTTCATGAGAGATCATTAAAAGATATATTTAAAGAAATATATTCCATTGATTTTTTTACAGAGGAAGGGAGAGGGATAGAGAGCTAGAAACATCGATGAGAGAGAAACATGGACCAACTGCCTCCTGCACACCCTCCACCAGGGATGAGCCTGCAACCAATGTACATGCCCTTGACCAGAATCAAAACGTGGGACCTTTCAGTCCAGAGGCCAATGCTCTATCCACTGAGCCAAACCAGTCTCAGCTAAAAAATAAAAAAAATAAAAATTTGAAGTTAAATTTCTTAATACAACTTGGTGATATAGATTCTTCAGGTACTTCCTAGTCTCTGGGTAAGTAGGATATCTGTAGATGTAGCCTTCACACTTGTGAAGATATAAATATGTCTAAAGCTTGACATATTCCTAGTAGATCTGATAGACAATGAGAAATATCTCTGAAGGACAGAAGTTATAAGGCTGCTTAACTTATATGGGGTGACTTAGGTCCTGGGAGAACCTGGTTCCCATTTCCCCCTCTTATTCCCATATTATATCAATAAGGAAGGTGTAGTTCCTGATTCAATTAGGTAGGGTCCCTCCCCAGTGGGTTTAGTCTCCAAATAAATAGGTTTCCAATCAGAGTGATGTTGTTCATTCACAAAAGGGAAATAATTTCAAGTAGGAGCATGTGTCTGTGCAAACTCATACCACTGATATATATGAAATAACAGGTTCAGTTCACACATGTTTTTTATTGCCATATAGGGATACAAATAAGAAAATTAGGCTCTAAGACTTGATTAAAGTTTCAGTATATGAGCATTTCAAAAAAGTGCCCACAAACAACATTCTGACATTCTCCCTGGCTTTAATCTCGGGTAGTAACATGCTCTCTCTCTAGCACACAAGCTTGATGCTGTTAGTGCCACAAGCTCTTCCCATGTGGTATAGATCTGTCTCATTTCTCTGAAATGTGTTCTCCTGCATTCCAAAATCCTTCCTATATTTTCTCTGAAGAAATCGTTTGTAATTTGGAAACCTCTATAGGTGGAATCCATATATCATTTTAACTATTTGGTGGGGAACAAGCTCTCTCTTTTGGATACTGGATAATAATAGATTTTGTGGGCATGACAGCAATATGGCCAGAATCTCCGTGAAAATAATTGCTTTCATGCTGTTATTTGAAAGAAGAATAATAGTCTTTGTTATTAAAGAAATTGCTTCTTTTCATCAGAAACCCTGATGTATCTAATTGAGTCCCTGGGTATTCCCTCTGTCCATGCTGAGATTCTGCCTCTAGTACAGATGCCGAAGCCACAGATGTCCACTACAGAGATCAGAGCATCCTTTTTCAGATGGTTTTACTTTCTAGCATCAGAACCGAAGATATGATCACAAAGAATGAAAACTTTTCTTTGTGTAATAGTTTAGAAATGGAGAAGCATTTCTGGCTAAGATGGCATTCTACATTTTGAGCATTTTTATGGGGGATGAGATGCAGATTGTCACTGATTATTCATAAAATGTCCTTAGAGAAGAGTTTAATAAGCACAGTGTTCTAGAAAATGCAATTTTGGAAGGATCACACAGCCTGGCCACATGTTACATATTAAGGAGAATTAATGAGATTGGAGATAATTTTTTGCTATGGTGTTACTGCTGCTTGTAAGTGCAAGAGCTGGAGGGTATGTGAAGTAAATATTTCTTAGTTCATATGGTGGTGCATGATGCATTATCTTGGCTCTCCCCACAGAGTCATAAATCGATGGAATGAGCTGGAAAAAAATCCAAAAGAATTTTGATAGGGTAAGTACTCATTGGGGGCCATTCTTGACCAAATGGCTACTTGGCTGTGTTATCTGAAGACTATCACATAATCTCTAATTACTCCAGTTACTTCATAGGTCAAGTACAATCCAGTCTATGTCTACCTGGCATCACTGCAACTATTTAAAATCATTGCTCTGTCTCTTAAACTCAGTTCAGCTGATTTTGTTTTTCTTTGAGTAGACAGGTTTGTTTGGGTGTTGTATAGACAAAACCTCATTTATCAGCAGTAAAACATCATCCATTTAAACTCTACTGATTCATAATTTGTGTTATTTTGACTTGGGTGGATCTAAAGTTTATCCTAGTACAATCTGTTAAAGACATTAATAAAATTAGTATGTTAATAGTATAAACTACATGAGACTGTAGAGGAGATTGGATCAAGATGGGGAAATAAGCACTTGATCCTCAAAACCCTAAATTAAACAGAGAAAATATTAAAAATTTTAAAATTACAAGTCCATAATAACATTATAAAACAAAATGACCACTATAAAGCATATGAAATGAGTTACTGACAAAATGATAGTCCCAAAAGTGCACAATAGAACAGTGCCATACATGAGGGATCTTTAAGGGACCTCTATGTTTGAGGACTTTGAAGCCAAGGGACAGAGGAATGCCCGAGGGAAAGTCAGAGCAGTTAATTGGTGTCACAGTGCAGGCCAACACTCCTCTGCCAATTTCAAAATTACAAACCACTGAATCTGGACCCCCGCCCCGCCCAGCCCCCGGAATAGTGAGTGTGAGGGTTTGGGTCAGACAGGAGGTCTGGCCTTGATGCCCTTAAGAAGCCCAGATATGGTAGAAAGTCTTTACTCACATAAAGTGATTTGCAGGTATTTCCTTGTTGGCTAGATTGTCCTTTCCCTTCCCATGGTGCGTACAGATCACAGTGGAGAGAAACATTTTTTACAAACAGGTGAACAGGATTATAAAATATAATCATAAGCGTACCTCTGAGAACCATCATGCATTAATGGTGATGAACTAAATAAAGATAACACCTGAAAAAAAAAGGTTCAATTAAGGACACAGAAAAGGGTTTTGGAATAAGTATAAATAATATTCCCAGTGGAATAAGAAATTATATCTCATTCATAAAACATAGAGAGTCCAAGAAAGTGTTTGAGAGAGCTACAGAGTGCCATTAGCATGGATTAAAAGAGAAGTGACAGTTCAAGACTTACAAGGGCCTTTTGATACCCCGACTTCCTACTGCCAGTAATCCAGTGGAGAAAGTTGCTCATCAGCCAATGATGGCATATTCCTCAATGCCCTCTTCAAATATAGCCAAGGAAGAGGAAGGAAAATCTCAGAGAGTAGAGCCAATAGCCAAGGAAAATTTTCGCTGGGAAGTTTCCTCCAAGAAGCAGGCCTCATTAAGAGACATTTTCTATCACATGGAAAGGGATCTATCCACAGTGATTTGAAATAGCCATAGACCACATTATCATTTGTTCTCCAAACTCCCCCTTTTGAAATGGCAGCACTCATTGCAATCATCCCATTCCCATTGTTTATGTTGGATGTGTGAAGAAGGGGGGCAGAGTTCTTTAGATCTAGAGTTCAAATTCTGAAAGCTTCCCCCCTGTTATATTGTTTGAACTCTTTGAATCTCCTTTCCTAAGAATAAAATGGGAAGAATAATATTAATACTACTTTGCATATCTGAGAGGATTGAGAAGGCATTGATGAAAATGTTTGTATATTGGAGGGTGCTCAGTAAATGGTAACTGCTGCTGCTCTTGGTTTTCCTGATGGTGTTCTTCCTCTCATGGAACTTTCTTGGATAATCAGTCCCTTGCAGAACAGTACTTGGTTATTCTGTATATGCTGTTCAAGCAGATGACAGTAACAGGAGTCTTCTTTAGTGTAGTAGTGCCCAGAGCCCAAATAATGACTACCAGACACTTGAAACTTTCAGTTGTCAATCATTTATTCTTGGGGGAAAATGAAATTTAAAGTACTTCTCAATAAGAATAATTTTTATGGAGACAGTCATTTGGAAACTACATTGTCATTGCCAGTGAGAACTAGAGGGAGGAATTTGAATCTGCATTTTTTTTTTTAAAAAACTATAGAACAAACACTTCTAATTTATCTGGACCAATCATGAAATTGTATTATCATAATTATCCAACATAATTCCAAGGAGTGTTACTCAGCTATATGTTTCTCAGAAGGCTGCTTGTCCTGTTTTCACAGCTGGCATATGTAAAATTTTGTTAAATTCCTTGTAACTTTATTTCTTCTACTTTTCCCATTATTTGCACTCTAGGCAAGATATGCTATGGAGCTCAAACTCCAGAATGTTTTTGTTCAAAAGAAATCCCTGAAAGCCCAGCATGCCAAAATTGCCTTCTGCTTTGTACTTGGGGGGGATTCGCATAGACGATTCAATGTGAAAAGAAGCATCTATTTTCCAGGAAGGTAGAAGATTTGCCCAAGATTTATGAGGCTTTGCTTTTTGAGATGAGACCTGATAAAGGCTGGGGAACCTCTGGGTAACCATCCCCCTCATGTCTATTCAACACTGTGCTGGCAGCTGTAGGGTGTACAGAAGCATGAGGTGTCATGAGCTCCATCTTTAAGTAGCTTCCAATAGAGATAAGTTAAAATAAGAAATATTTATGCAGAACTATGATGTACTACTGTGTCCAAACAAGTAAATGTGCTATAAAATTCAGAGAAGTATACAATGAAGGCTTGGGAGAGAAGTGAAGTATCAATTTAGTTGATCTATCCACAATGTTCCAAGTTATGGGAAGATCATGGGCAAGGAATAGGGAGGTGGGGGAGCATGCTTTGTGAAAAATGAACAGATCAGAGTCTCCAGAACAGAGGGCTGTGAAGCTAGGGAAATTCGTCTGAACAGTATGTCCTGAGAGTCACTTACAGGTTCAGAATTGACTTGGAGAAACTTAAGAAGAGATGGAGTGAAAATTGCAATGGTGCTGAAAGCAGGAAACCTAAGATCAAATTTATATTTTGCCACCAAGTAGCTTAATGAATGAGTAGACTATAGAATCTTTCTTCTTATGGATCTCAAGACTAGCAGCAAACACATATATTTAAATAAAACATTCTCTTATAAATACATATTTAAAATTATGATAATTGGCTGAAGGACAATAAGAAGGTAGGTTTAGGCACAGTGAGCTGAGATGGGGCAGTGTGAGATTGAGGAGGTAGACCTTGGGCCAGAATCAAGTTACATGTATTGGAGTTCATACTAAGAGTCATGGAAAAGACATTTTCTTAAGCTACCTGTGGGTGATCTGTTTTGTTTTGCATTTTGTTGTTGTTGTTAAAACTTAAAAATTTTAGAGAAGTTATAAGTTCACAGCAAAAGTGACTAGAAAGTGCAGAGACTTCCCATATACCCCTGGCCTCACACATGCACAGTCTCCCCCATTATCAACATTCTTCACCACTATAGTGCATTTATTTCAATTGATGAACCCACATTGACGCACCATAATCAGCCTAAGTCCATAATGCACATCAAGATTCACTCTTGGCGTTGTACATTCTGTGGGTTTGGAAAGATGAATAATGACAGGTACCATCATTATGGTATCACACAGAGTATTTTCAGTTCCCTACACATCCTCTGTGCTCTTCCTCCCCCATCCCCAACAGCTGGCAACCACTGATATTTTTACTGTCTTCATAGTTTTGCCTTTTCCAGAATGTTGTATAATTAGAATCCCATAGTATGGCGCCTTTTCAGATTGGCTTCTTTTGCTTAGTAATAGGCATGTAATGTTTTTCCATGTAATTTTGTGGCTTGATAGCTCATTTCTCTTTAGTGTTGAATAATATTCCATTGTCTGGATGTACCACAACTTATTTATCCATTCATCTATTGAAGGATTTGTTGATTGTTTTCAAGTTTTGGTAATTGTGAAAAAGCTTCTATGAACATTCATGTGCAGGGTTTTATGTGGACATTTTCTATTCTGCTGCATACATATGAAGGAACAGGAGTATGAGTATGCTTAGTTTTGTGAGAAACTTGCCAAACTAACCTCCAGGGTGTTTACACTATTTTGTATTCCCACCAGCAGTGAATGAGAGTTCCTGTTGCTCCACACCTTCCCAGCATTTGGTGGTGAAATGTGAAAATTGAACTGGAACGCCCTGAATTCCCAGGTTCTTGTCCCAGTGGATTCGAAGAATGAAGCCACGAATAAAAGGTGATGGGTGAAAAGTACAGAAACTTTATTATAGGCAGACACTACCTCTAAAGCCTCATTCTAAATTCTAAGCCTAAGATTCAGTCCCTCCTGGAAGGACAGAGGGGCCCCCGAGAAGGGTGGCCACTGCTTTCTTTGTCTTGAGGCATTTAATAGGATGCAGTTCTTTGTTTGAACCTGACCCCTTCTTACTGGTCATTCTGCTACATAGAGTTAGTTTTCAAAGCTCAAAGCCCACATGCTGTCCCCACCTTCTCTCCCTTTTATCTGGTTGGTTGGAGTCACTGTTGATTTATCTTCTAGCTCTCCCAGTTGTGTTGGCAGAGAAGACCTTATCTTATGGCTCTCCCAGCTACTCAGGTCAGGGCTACTTTTGGCCTAACTTATGGTCACTTTGATTGCTCAGGCCCGAGATGCTTTTTGGTTGATGGCTATCTTTAATTGCATGGGCCAGACATATTTCTATTTGTCTACGCCATTTCTCTATCCTCCAAACAAGTAAGATAAACAGCCTGGTGTCTTCAAGTCTCCATTATGTATTTCTCTCCTATAGACGCCGTTCATTCCTAAAACTTTCTAAACCTGCCTAATTAAACTAGCTAGCTAACCCTTTCAGTGGTGTCAGTGTTTTAGATTTTGGCTGCCTAACAGGTGTGTAGAGGTATGTCATTGTTGTTTTAATTTGTAATTCCTTGATGATACATTGGGTGGAACAACTTTTCATATGCTTATTTGCCATCTTTATTGAGGCATCAGTTCAGGTCTTTGGCCCATGATTAAATCGGATTATTTTCTTATTGTTGAGTTTTAGAAGTTGTTTATTTTGGATAGCAGTCCTTTATTTATAAGATGTCTTTTGCAAAATATCTTCTCCCACTCTGTGTTTTGTCCTCTCATTCTTTGGACAGTGTCCTTTTCAGAGCAGAAGTTTTTAATTTTAATAAAGTGCAGCTTATTAATTATTCTTTTCATAATGTCAACTGAAAAAGGTATCAACTAGGTGTTTCATCACCTAAAAGAACTTAGGGCATTTAGGACAAAGAAAGGTTTGCAGCCCAGTGCACGCAGACATGGCAAGCCAGGTGCCAAGATTCAGGGTGTTTATAGGACAAAAAAGGAAGTTAAAGGAAGGGGAAGTCAGGACCATGAAGCTTCATTATAATGTAGAATTCTTCCTGAAGGGTTCTTGAGTTTAAATAGAATGCCAGAAGTTCCATAAGCCCCACCTCCTCCCATACACCCTCCCAACTGATTGTTTGCTTAGAGTCCCAGTTAGTCTTTATCATGATCATGCCTTTGTTATTTATTAGGTTTCTGAGTTTGAAAGAGCCCTCTGGTTGCAATGTAAAGAAAAGTTTGGTGAGAGATAAAACCAGATGAAGGAAGTGTGGTTGCAATGCCACCCCAGGTATGCAGAGGGGTTACATAGAAAGGCTGGTCATAGCACCCACCTGATTCTACTTCTCTGTGACCATGGAGAATGTGAATTAACACTAAGGAGGTGTCAAATGCCCCTGTGGAGTAGTTCAGTACAAAAGGCATCATGACAATCTTTAGAAAAAGAATGGAACACTTTGATTTTAACCAGGTAATATACACTTACCCAAGTCACTACCTGTAGGTGTGTGTCCCCGTTCTCCTCTCTGAGAGCTTCAGCAGATGATTGAAAACTCATCTGACCTCAATCTTTTCCTTCTTTTTCTCTCCTTATTTTCTTGGAAAAATATCATGTTTCTAAAATATACCAAAAGTTAAAATAAACACACTGGTACGAATAAAGAAGCACACTTCCAAGGTAGGATTAAGTTTATAGTAAATAGCACATTTTAAAAATAGAGATTCATTATCTTCCACATACCCTGTCTTATTCACATGTGGTGCGAGGCAATGGCAGGCTGGTTTGTCCTATCACATGTGCGCCAGCCTCGGTGGACACACACCAGACACACATGACTTTTGAATCATGGAGTAATCCGAGAGGCCCATGAGGTCATTGTGAGCATTCTGCTGCCAGGATTGCATTGTTCCTTCACCAAAGAGCTTGAAGCTCATGGCCTAGTGCAGATTTAAACAGCTCTTTCCTTCTTTTTGGCTCATTCTTTGTTCTAACCGAGGTCCATAAAAATCTTTCTTTTTTTTTCATTTTCCATTCTTTGGAGTGTTTTCTTTTTCATTTTCCTATTCCTTGTGTAGAATTTAATTGTAAACTTTTATCTTTTAGCATGTCTGAAGTTTAGGCCAAAACAAGCTCTATTGATATTTTAAGCAAAGTATGTGTTGATATTAGAACATCCAAACCTATAGAAAAATTATCTGAGTAGAGTATATGGGGCATTATCCAAGGCATCCCTTGCGATAAACTTAAATGTGAAGGTGTTCAGACATTAAGTAGTTGCTAGTGAAGAGACTACTCTAAGCAAGCAGGACTGGGGGTAGGCATTATCATCTGACCTTATATTAATATAGTTAAGACTGCTGGAGGAATTACTTCACACCCGAATATGCAGTTGCAAATCACACAGCACACTTTATTACTCACAAGGTTCCTGGTGCCCTGGGCTCAGACTTCATAGGGTCCCCCCGGGAACAGTGGCATCCTCTGAGGGCAGCGGTGAATCTGTCTTTGGGTGGCTGGCCATCTGGTTGCGTCGAGTCAGTGGGAGGAGGGCTACTGAAGTCTCCTGACTGGAGGTTTGGCCGTTCTTCTGCTGTCCGACGTGGAGCAAAGCAGCGTGGAGCGTGGATCAAGAGGATGATCGATGTCCAAAGTCATGGACCCATTTTTAAGCCTGTTCTGGCCCACGGCAGTCCAGGTGGCTATCAGTGGTATATGTCTTCCCACATGTGTTAATCAGAGTACAAGCTGGTTATCAATCACAGTGTGTCAATCAGAAAGTATCTATCAGGTTTACATACGTCATTCCTAAGGGTAGCATTCAGCAGTGGTCTTGTCTATAAGATGCAGCTAGGGCTTGGCCAAAGTGGTCATTCCCTGTGCTCTTTAATATTGCTCTTTAATATTTCACATAAAATAAATTTTCTATAAATTAATTTGTTACTGCCCTAACTGGTTTGGCTCAGTGGATAGAGTGTTGATCTGCGGACTTAAGGGTCCCAGGTTTGATTCCGGTAAAGGGCATGTACCTTGGTTGCGGGCACATCCCCAGTAGGGGGTGTGCAGGAGGCAGCTGATTGATGTTTGTCTCTCATCGAAATTTCTTTAAAAAAATATATATTTTATTAATTTTTTACAGAGAGGAAGACAGAGGGATAGGGAGTTAGAAACATCGAAGAGAGAGAATCATCAATCAGCTGCCTCTTGCACACCCCCTACTGGGGATGTGCCTGCAACCAAAGTACATGCCCTTGACTGGAATCGAACCTGGGACCTTTCAGTCCGCAGGCTGATGCTCTATCCACTGAGCCAAACCAGTTTCAGCATCTCATCGAAATTTCTAATTCTCTTTCCCTCTCTCTTCCATTCTGTAAAAAGTCAATAAAATATATATATAAATTAATTTGCTACTAAGACAAAAATTTTATTAAAACTTATTTGTACCATAATGTTAAGGATATATCTGAAAGCAAGACCTCAATGGATTTCAAAAATGCTCTGGAGAATGGCAGTTTTGCAGTTCATTTTATAGACTAGAATCAAAAGAAGAAAATGTCAGGAGGATACATGAAATCCATTGGCAGTAGATTAAGAGGGTGGGAGAAAGCAAAACAGGGTAATATCTAGGATTGGATAAAAAACAGGGCAGTTAACATTTAATATGTACAGCACAGAGAGATGGTATGCGGGCAACAAGATTACAATGAGGGGTTCTGTGGTCTCGCACTCATTGCCAGAGATTATGTTTTTGAGGGATCTAGAAAAGAAAATTACTCTGACATTCAAAGATCTGTTATTATGGATACATCGGAACAATAGACAAGGATCACTGAAGGGAAAGATTGACCTTGACTAAGGAAGCGATAGCCCTGTGATATGACTACCAGCCATTCACTTGCCCAGTTCTGAATTTATAATCAGAATATCCTGGGTGGTGACTTTTGATCTCTATGCCTGTCAGGCCTTCCCTGTGGCTTCTTGAGCTTGTCAGGTTTATTCTATAGCTCTTCTTTTGTTCACACATGTTAGGGCAGTTGATGTTTGACATGTTCCATTTTCTGGGTGGTCACATAATCAGGCCCAGGAGATCTGTATCTTACACCAGGTGGTCCTTCAGGGCCAGTGTGTCCCTGCTGTCCTCCTGCACATCCAGAGCACAGCTGCTCAGTCCCATTCCTCCCTCTGCCACGGTGTCCCTGGAACTCCTCTTTGGATGGCTGCTCTGTCTCGGGTAGCTACACAAAAGCTATTTATAGAGTGGGGTCCCCATCTCTATTTTTATGTAAGTGTAAAACACCTCTCACTTCAGAAAAGCTATGGCTTCGTCCTGTCCAACTTGATTTGCATGGGCAATTTTTATATTAGTTTCAAAAGGGATTATGTCTCTTGGAATAAAAATTCACCAGCACATGTGCACTAGAAAGAACATTGGTGTGATGTTTATTGGTTTGTAAATTTGCCAGAATGCAAAGAATGAGATGCTGCTTTCAAACTGACCACCATTTCCATCCTTCATGGAAAAGGAGATGCCAGTCACACTCACCAGCACCTCTAACAGCAAGTGGTTGTGCCTTTGATTTGGATTAATCATGTAAGACTATATCTTGATGTACTTGTCTTTTAACTATCAATATCATCACCTTATGAAAAGAATATAGACAAACCATTCCTGTGTAAACCTGAAACTTTTCTCTTGGTCAATCACTGACTCTTTGAAAATATTCTCTGCGGTGGACTATGTTGAGGTCAAATATTTTAAAAAGTTTTAGAAACCAATACTTGGACATTAGACCACTAGTGGTTTGTTTTCTCTTTTAAACTAGGAACTCTTTGTTGAGCTGGAGTTTGGATATCTGGCTCTGGGACATTTTGAGATGTCAGGCTGGGAGTTTTCTTCCTCTGCTAGGTCCCCCTCCATCACATTACCTGCTCCTCTCAGGGGACAGTGATTGTGGAATGTCTACCCCCAGGGAGGCCTGTGGCAGGACAAACAATAGAAGCAGGATGCAAGTCTTAAGGGCTTAAGGGATGACAATCACTGGGTATAAAATAACTATCTTTGGGGCATGTGCCTGGGAATAGGGGAGGCCTGGGGGAAGATCAATGGGGGGAAAAGAGACATGTGTAATACTTTAAACAATAAAATTAAATTGAAGAAAGAAAATATTTCCATTGCTAAAAAATAAAACAAATATCTTTTTGAAAGAATAATAATAATAATAATAATAAATACTATCTTAAAGAGTCATGAGATAGAAGGATTTTCCTGTGATGCACTTCAGTGGTTTAGAGAGCAAATAATAGGAGCTGGTTCTTAAAAGTGACCATTTTAGAAGGAGCAGACTAGTAACAACAACCAAAAGACAAAGAGTTTGGAGACTGATAACCTAATGTGGACAGATGAAGCAGAAATAGTGAAAAGGCTTTGCTTGGTTATTGCTGAATTCCCTTCCCTGCTTTCAATTGCGTATACTTTCCTGGAAAAATAAGGGAGATTTAGATGGACTGGATTTCCCCAAATTGTGTGAGTAAGAGTGAATGGGAAAGTCTGGGATTTTTTATTTATTTAATTATTTTCTGTGCATTCATGCATATTTTTATACTCAATGCATATGTATGTTCACATTGTGTAAAATAATGTAAATTTAGCTTTGGGTTTGTGATTTAATAAAGTAATAAGTAAGATCAGCAAAAAATGCAGAATGGAGTGTAGGCCTATGTTTTTGTCATTGTTATTTCTCAGTTGCATTTCCTTGTTCTCTTACTCTGGATTCTGTGAACATATAATCCATAGAAATTAATTTAAATTTTCTTTTGATGTTGATCTTCATCCGTTCTCAATTTAAATACCAAACACTTCACACACCACAGATTCTTGTTTTAATCCATGAATGTAATCAACATTTCATATTCCCCTTCATATGTTTGCTATTAGTAAGCCTCCAAATTCTGTTCTCAATTACCACAGATATGCTAAATGTATGTATAGCAGAAACTTGCTAATTTGTAACTTAAAAGCCTGGAAAACAATGGGCTTAAATTAATTGGGTATCTGGTACTTTTAAAATTATGAAACAACTGAACATTAACTAGGCTGAGAAAGAACAAATACTGTACTTTCTATTATACACTACTTTCTATGAACATATAATAGCTTACATGAGACTTCCGAGTTACTCTCAACTATGTATGTGTGTTTTTTCAGCTATGTGTTTAGGCACTAGTTGTAGGTCAATATGCCAATAACCAGTTTGCCAAAAGTCAGTTTACTGAATGACCAACTCACTGAGTTACAGAAGAAATTCTTAGAGTTGCAGTTTTTCTGTGTCTCTTGCCTCTACATTATATGCCAGTGGGTGTTTCCCCTTAATACAGTTTGCTGAATGTCCTATTTATTTGGACTGATGTTCACTCTTGTATCTTTTTTTTTTTAAAATATATTTTATTGATTTTGTACAGAGAGGAAGGGAGAGAGATAGAGAGTTAGAAACATCAATGAGAGAGAGTCATCGATCGATCAGTTGCCTCTTGCACACCCCCTACTGGGGATATGCCCGCAACCAAAGTACATGCCCTTGACCGGAATCGAACCCGGGTTCCTTCAGTCCCCAAGCTGACGCTCTATCCATTGAGCTAAACCGGTCCCGGCAACACTCTTGTATCTTGTGGTAAATGGTTCAGGAAAACATTTTTGTTCAAATTATTAGGTTAAAACATTGATTTGGGCCTTAGAGACAGAAGATTTCTAAACAGAGACTAGAAAAAAAATTGGACTGGTGAGGAGGCCTGGACCTGGGGAGTTGTGTGACCTTGAACATGCTGTTTATCTTCTGAAGGCTTAGGTTTCCTGATCTCAACATGTTCGCAAAGTGTCTCAGTTGAGAAATGAGTGTTGGGGAAGAAAGAAGTGGAGGCCCATTGTGCCTATAACTGAGCAGGGAGTGTGGTCCCCGTTACCTCTGGAGAACAGTGTTAGGTAAATAGCACCTGTTGTGCATCCTAAGAGCTAGAGGGTTGAGAATAGCATTCTTACATAACTCTCAGCCCTGATATTCCATGATTTCATGGTCTTCTAAGCACATCCGAACTTCTAAGTCTCTGATTTAAGGGCGTTTCACTCCATAGTTCTCTGGGATACACAGTACAGATTTGGATAACATCCTTCAGCTAAATGGAATATAACACAAGATACTTAAAACACCTTTGCTAATAAAAGAAACATGTTGGATGGTAACCCAGAGCCCCTTTGTGAGATTCAAGGTGATTTCAAGGCAGGAGGTTGGGGCACATCTGTTTCAAGCTACATGTCCTTGATGAATGAATGCCATCAATCAGTGGGCATGGGGTGCGGGGGGAACGGGACAGGGCACCAAAACAACAGGATGCAAAGACTTCTCTCGGCTTTTTATTTCTCCTGTTGCTCTCTCCCTAATGCTAAAGGTAAGGTAATGCCTTTGTTTTCCATCTTGTCCAGATTCATTGACCCAGAAAGTGGTTGAATTGGTTTCTGAAGCAAGGGTGCCTTATACCACCTTCAAGCTCCTACCCTTCTCCTCCCAGCATCCTTTGTCCCTTCAATAGCTTTTAGGTTCCCTCAGTGGTTCTATTACTATACAATGGAGGAGTTGTTTACCATTAAAAGGAGTTCATCGGGTGAAATTTACCCAGGGCTCACTTAAGACTGCCACTGCATGCATGAACCGCTTCCAGGGTTACTCACTTCGTTCGCTTTTGCTAAAGAACCTGTCAGTCAAATGAGGAGCTGCTGATATCAACTTTTTAAGACTCTTTTCTCTTCACCAGAACACATTAAACACCTTGCAAACAGATAAGCAAACATTTTCTCACAGGATCTTGTACATGTTTCCTTGCTGCCCATTTCAATGTAATGAAGTTCATGTTGTGCAAAGAGGATTTTGGTGAAATGCATCGAATTTCTTTCTTTCCCATTTTGTCCATACATGTGCGGTTTCCCATAAACCCATGACATATATGATTGATATCACAGTAAGCTTCTATTTTAAAGATTGAAGGTCTTTATTATTAAGCACAGCCCCACTTAGGTTTTTCTTGTGAAAAATATGATGCTTCTGTTTGCATTTAATCCTTCTGTTTTCCTCATCTTCTCCATTAGCATGAATGTAGCATTGTGAAAGCAGGAGGGTCACGGTAGTGCTGTAGTGGCTTCTTGTAGGGGAGTACCCTCACCGGGCTGCAATACCAAAGAAGCTATGTGGCAATGGGCTTTGTGGTGATGGATCACTGTTGCAAAGAGCACTGTGACACTGATAAATATTAAAGAGCTACTGTCGCCCCCATGGAAACCATTTTATTTAGTTGCTTCTGAAACCTACTCTCTGTACTTCTCTTTCTTTTTATTTCTGAGCTGATTTCCATGACAACAGAGTCTCTGGTTCTTGGGAGTATGTCTGCCTCCATTCTCTACTTTGAGTAGTCACCCTCTCTCTGCTGAGAAGATGAGTGACAATGAAGTGAGGAGTAAATGGTTACTGGAGCAAATGAACTCCGAGAAACAAAGGTCCCCTTTTCATGCAAATTTCCACAGTAATTTAACATGAAGAAAAGAAGCCAGGGTACAAGATAGCAAGAGAACTGGATGGTTATTTGAGGCTGTTCCATGGAGCCTTGACATCTCTTTAAGCGTGTCATCCATCAAAGCATCTCTCTCTCTCTCTCTCTCTCTCTCTCTCTCTCTCTCTCTCTCTCTCTCTCTCTCCTATAAAGGGAAACACATTTCCAGTTTGAAGGGAAACACAGAGGAACATAAAATCTAGCCTCAGTCATTGGGCCTGGATGTACATTCGCAGCACCAGTCCCCGATGTCACTTTTAAGTCACTAATTCCTAACTGATCAGAACATATCTGTGTGTGCCTACTTATAGCCCAAGCTCTCTTCTCTGTCTGGGAGGCCTGCTCTTATTCTTTTTCTATTTAAGTTTTCTATTTGCTTAAAAAATTACCTCAAGCTCTGTTCCATTATCTTTATAGTTGTTGCCTCCAGATTGGTCATTCTTGTTTTAGAATTCCCATTACATTTAGTGTTGATCACTCAATTGCCAGTTCTTCCTTATTTGGTGAAATTTTCATACCAAGATTGAGGAAAGTAATCATGTATTATACTGCATTGCTCTTTATCTGTAGCTCTTGCTATAATAGCAGATAGGTAATATGTGGTTATCAGAAGGAGTAGCTACAATTTAAGATACATGAAACTAAGAAGGATAAATTTCATTTGATACATACATCTATCAGGATTGTTTTCCTTCTAACTTTAACATAAAGCAAGGATGTATTAGTTGACTATTCAATAATGCCATGATTCACAGAATGCCAACCAATGCATTTTAGTTAAAATAATTTTTAACTCTGAGGTGAAATACCTACTCACATTTTTTTCTTGTGATATATTATTGAGAGTAATAATATTTATAATGGCAAAGACTTAGAGCTTACTTTATGTCTAGTACCAGTCTAAACATTTTAAGTATGTGTACTTTTATTGAATCCTCAAAATAATGCTATCAAGTAACTAGAGTACCCTCATTACCATTTTGTAGAAGAGAAAATTGAGTGTTAAGTAACTTGCCTACAATTATAGAATCTGGCCCTCAGTAGGCTGGCTCCCAAGTCTGCATTTTAATCACCCTTCTATTCTGCCTTTCCACCTACACCTTCTCTGGTGCCCTGTGTCCCTCACCACTCAAATTTAGGACCAGAGAGTCTGAGAAAGTTTCTGAGAAGCCTTTCATCTGAAATCTTAACACACACCACACAGAACTCAGAGGTGGATTCGAGTTGGAGAGTTAGATCTACTCTGAATAACAGAATAGGATATTGTAGTTAAAGTTGACACATGAGATTGCTAGAAAGTTCTTAAGTTAGTGTAAATGTGGTGCTAATGAAAACATAAATGAAGGCAAGTGGGTCAGGTAGTTTCATGAGAATTCCTTTAAAACATCACTTCTTTCTATTAGTTATTTGTTAAATTATGGCATTGATGAGTAAAGTTGAATTATAAAATTGCTTGGGAAATGTATAATATAAAGTAAACAATCCCAGAACTTATTTCTCTTGTGCTGTAGGTAACGATTGATTTCCTAATTGGCAAGCAAAAGACTCCTCCTCACTCTGTTACGTATTTAGGAACCCAACTTGTGTTCTGGGACTGAGTTGCTATTGAAGGAGATTGCTTTTTAGTTAACACAAAGGACAAAGAGGTTTCTCTTTTTCTTGTGTATATATGTCCCTTTGAGAAGGGACCGTTTAGCCTAAAGGTCTATTTTCTGAAGTAGTGTGTAGTGAAATTAAGCTACAAATCCCTCCTGTCACTCAGAGGGATGGTAAGAATTAGAGCTGAGAACAAATTTTGACTCCACATCCACAGTGCGAAAATGTTATTGCAAGGGCACTCCTTGTGGGGGATCTCAGAGGCTCCTGACAGCTGTGCTCGCAGAATCAAGCCCCATTCCTCATAAACCTGCCCTCGCTGGGGCAGGGGGTGAGGTGCCACATATCAGCAAGTGTCATCATCCTCACCGAGTGAAATACCTGTTTTTCTAAATTGAAATGAGAAACACTAAGAACAATCAGCATGAGCCTAGAAATGATTCATTCATCAGTCCTACATCTCCTGGGAAACTTCTGTCTTTCAGGTACTGTACTAGGCACCAGGCACAGAAAAAGAGTAAATTCCACTCTCTGCCCTTTAAGATCTCATAGTCTGGAGAAGAGATAAAGGATGAGGGGACATTTGCAAACTGATATTACACTTTACATAAACATCCAAGTGACATCTGCATTTTTTCAGGTATTGAGGGATAAGAGCAGAGAGAGGTATTACAGAGCAGGAGAATTTCTGAGCTCAGCACACACAGAAAATCAAACTTGCTTGGGTAGAAGCATGGAAAGGGGTGCCTTCAAGAGGGAACTGGGTGTAGAATGGCATCCAGGTGTGATAGCACAGGGTTTCTGGGGACACAGAGTACATACATGCTGTTCCATTTTGTTAGGGCCTATTTGCATTCATTTGGAAGGCTTGACCTGTGTTCATGAATTCATCTTTAAAATTTCCCTCTGAGAGTGTATTTGGGATTGAGCATCAGGTGTGAGCTGTTTTGCATGATAGGTTGGCCTGGGGAAGGGCTGGCCTGGGCATTTCCAGGGCACACGCCAGGCGCAGGAGGGCCTGTGCTGTGGACTGCAGGCCCTCAGGGAGAAAATAGTGGCTGTGGACAAGGGCTGCAGCCTCGGAGAGAGCTGAGTTGCTATTCCCTGCTTGCTCATGACTCTCTCTCTCTCTCTCTCTCTCTCTCTCTCTCTCTCTCTCTCTCTCTCTCTCTCTCTATATATATATATATATATATATATATATATATGTGTGTGTATATATAATCTTTATTGTTCAGATTATTACAATTGTTCCTCTTTTTTCTCTCCATAGCTCCCCTCCACCTGGTTCCTACCCCACCCTCTGCCCTTTCCCCACCCTCCACTGTCCTCATCCATAGGTATAAGATTTTTAAAAAAATATATTTTATTGATTTTTTACAGAGAGTAGGAGAGAGTGATAGAGAGCTAGAAACGTCGATGAGAGAGAAACATCAACCAGTTGCCTCTTGCACACCCCCTACCGGGGATGTGCCTGCAACCAATGTACATACCCTTGACCGGAATCGAACCTGGGACCTTTCAGTCCGCAGACCGACGCTCTACCACTGAGCCAAACCGGTTTCGGCAAGATTTTTGTTCAGTTTCTTCCCGCACCCCCCACTCACTTTTTCATGACTCTTGCATTTCTACACATTGTACTCCCTGTTCCTCTGCTGCAGATGTCTGCCTCCCCCTTTCCCACACGAGAAAGCCTCATTCTTATTTTGAAATCAAGTGACAATTAAGGGCTGTTATGTGGAAGAGGGTCTAGCCTGACCTGTGCGTGTCTCACACGTACACTGGCTTGTGGGTGGTGGAGACACATACATAAAAACTCTTCTTTTTTTTTCTTTTGCAGTGTATGGTGTTGGTCTGAATTTATTTCAGTCGTCTGAATTAATCATGAGTCAAGAGAACATCTGACTTTCAGAAACCATCATCATGGCCGGCTAATGATTACGTTAATATGAAGTGTGTGTAGGGAGGGCACAAAAGACTGGGTTTTCCTATCACAAGTACAAAACGACCCAAAGAAACAGTCTGAAGTTATTATCTGCGGTTTCTTCCCTTAAAGCAGCTGTGGTCCTTCACACCGTAGACCTCTGCAGAGCGCTTGACCAGATGCCGGGGGCCTTGCTGTGAGCACAGTCACCGCAGATGCACTGCCTGCCGCACTGTGGGGCAAATGACATGGCCGTAGCCACCAGCTTAATCTTTCAATTGGCATGTGTACATAGGCAGTTTTTTTGAAGAAGCAATTAGCCGAAATCTCGGGTAATTTCTTCCAAAAGGCACACTGGCCATGATGAGTCTCATTATTTTGCTTCTACAGGCTGTCTCGTTCAAGTCAGTACAGATTTGTGGTGATGGTCTGCTTTCTTAGGGCTCCCACTTTAATGTGATAGATAGAGAATGATGGTGCTGCCTGCAGTCCAGTCTGTACCGAAGTCAGAGACATGATGTAACACTGGAGATATTTATTTGGTTCCTGGAGTTTATGTTCACTGGGCAGAGGAATAGATGTTCAGATATTTCTTTAGATTGTGATGTACTTGCACCTGAGGAGATGGACTCCAGAGACATTTTGTTGGCAAACAATAAATTCTGATTTGAGACTATGGTTGGCAGTGGCTTCCAATTTTGATCCTGTGGGGATATATATATATATATATATATATATATATATATATATATATAATGGATTCGTTTATTCCACAATGTCTGTCTTAAAATGAGGTTTCTGTTGTGGGGTCGAACCCTGGGTTCAAAATAAGACCACCGGATGCTGATTAATTAATTTAAAAAAGCAGGCAAGGATTTTTTGACTGGCCAGGACAACCACAAGAGCACCACACGCAGGTGGACTCCAAATGATTGCACCGTTTCAGGGGTAGGCAGTCCCTTTTAAAGGTTCAAACCACAGGGATTTTCCTTTGTTCTAAATTCTAAATCCTAAAGACTAAATCCTAAAGACTGGGGACAGCCTGCAGGGTTGGTTCCCAGTCACATCCTGCTGGACATTGGAATGTGCCCTATCTTGCAATAGCGATAACAAAGAAGCAGAGCTCAGCGGTTAGACTCTAAAGGTTATCTACAGTTTCTATCCCTGAAGCTCCTGAGTCAGTGGGAACCATTCTCCTGTGGTCCTGGTCCCAGGCAAGGGAAAATGGCCTTAGCCTCCAGGTCTTCATCTGGAAGCTGCGGTAAGTACCCAGTGTTTTAATCAGATGCAGGGGCCAAACTAGAAGGGTTAAAATTCAAACAGCAGTTTTTACCAAAGTATGGTTGCCACTATATTTCAGTTTCAGCCTGAAGGAAGGTTTGTTCCCTCCTCCCCCTTCACTCAAGTAGACAGCCGAAATATTCTGTTGGGGTTATGCTATCTCTTCAAAGAGCATGGAATAGATGATGGTCCTCGAACTATGTGGAAATAACAAAACTGTACCTTAACACTTCTTATTAAGAGGAATTAATTCATATATGATTAAACTACTCATAAAAGTTATATGAATTTCTTCTTGAATATAAATGTCCTGAATTTCCTCACTTTTTTGAATCATAATGGTTTTCCATAATAATATGTGCCTTATATTTTTCAATTCCTCACTCATAAACAGAAGTAATATTGAAAATAAAAGGATCAAGGATATGGCATCCTTAAAACATTCTTTGATTGATTTATGATGAGATTTATATCATAATGAGATAAGACATCCTTGGTTACTGGGATTCTCCTGCTCATGTGATGGACACACCTCAGTGGTGACTGAGATTACTGATTAAAGGATGGGACTCACTCATTGAGGGAGTTAGCTTAATGGATTCCATTGTGGGGCCTTTGTGTTCATGCTAATGCATCTTTTCTACCCAGGATGAATTGTAAGCAGACAACAGACTTTTGCATTCTCTTTTCAAGTTGAGGCCCTACCTGAGAATCAGGAAGGCATCCCAGTGCCCAGCCCACATTGCACCTTTCTGGAATTCTCCTTGGTCATTGGCTGAGCCTGGTAACTCTCACCAGCTACTTCTTGCTGGTGTCTGTGCCATTTTCTGTGCCTTCCAAGTTGCCCATTAATGTGCACTTCTAAAACAGGGATGATCCCAGGATCTGTGAACCCTAAAACATTTGCAATCTAAGAAAAAACATACCAAATTACAAATAAAGAATTCCATGTAAAGTGATTATTGAAATAGAATTTTAAAAATCATGGAAATTATTATTTTTGGTTTCTTTTTAAATAAATCTTTATTGTTGAAAGTATTACATATGTCCCTTTTTATCCCCCATTGCCCTCTTCCACCCTCCTTCCCACTCAGGCCTTCACCACCCACTGTCTGTGTCCTTGGGTTACGCATATACACATATGAGTTCATTGGTTGATCTCTTCCCCCTTCCATCTTCCCCGGTCTTCCCTTTGAGGTTTGACAGTCTCTTCGATGATTCTATGTCTCTGGGTCTATTTTCGTTCATCAGTTTATGTTGGTCATTAGATTCCACATATGAGTGAGATAATGTGATACTTATCTTTGTCCTACTGGCTTATTTCACTTAGCATAGTGCTCTCTAGGTCCATCCATGCTGTTGCAAATGATAAGAGTTCTTTCTTTTTTATAGCTGTGTAGTATTCAATTGTGTAGGTGTGCCACAGTTTTTAACTGAAGAAAACTTACAAATTGTATAATAATCACAAAATGCATAAATATAACATTTTATCAACTTCCTGCCATACCTCTGTAAAATTGTTTTCTTACATTTTTGCTCACATATATATTGATCACTCTTTCAACTGAAAACTATTTGGTAGTATTTTTTAGAGGAAAATAGAAGGGTTATTCAATCGTTTCTGTAGTATGGTTGGTTTTATATCTAATTGCTTAGAAAAAAGTCTTATCTTTATAACTTATTATTGGTAATATTTTATCAATTTTTAAGATTTCTATCAATAG
Organism: Pipistrellus hanaki; assembly: GCF_964339955.1. Taxonomy (NCBI): domain Eukaryota; kingdom Metazoa; phylum Chordata; class Mammalia; order Chiroptera; family Vespertilionidae; genus Pipistrellus; species Pipistrellus hanaki. The sequence continues at coordinate 37,919,581 of NC_140507.1, read as the reverse complement.
AAAGACCCCCATCAGATTTGATATGCAAGCTTTCTCACAGTATAAAAACTTTTTTTTTGGTATAGTGTCTAATCTTAAATTTACTTTTGTTTCAAAAACTTCAGTAACTGGTTTGTTATTTATGATATCATTGCAGAATTTTACATTATTTGAATGTCAGCATTTTATATATTATCAGCAAGAAAATAAATATTTTTTCTGTATTTCATTTGATTCATATCTCTTTATCGATTGAAATTATCACTCTGTACTGAATCAGAGTTTACCTCCCACATCTAGCTCTGTCCCTAGTTTCTTCCTCTTTTCCTACCTTTTTTTTTTTTTTTTTCCCCATTCTGGGAGTTTAGCATACTCCCGAGCTGAGGACACATGTAATTATTTTGAAAAAGTTTGAAAAAGAACACTCAAGTAGATTCTAGAAGAAAAGTATGAGATCAAAGGATATCAGTATTGAAATGGGGGTGGGGGGGTGGAGGGAATAGTCCTAAAGGGAATTATTAAAAATGGAGGAACTCCCCAAACCAAAGGGTGCTACATGGCATTACTGCTGTACTTATCTGTTGGCAGGTCAATGAGATGAAAAGTCACCTTCTACCTAAACCTAGCTGATCATCCTACCTCTGGCTTGAGCTTATTTAGTGGGAGTAAACAAAGGCAATTTCTCAAACTATTCTATAAACGTTTCAGACATTGGAGCATGATAAATGAAGACTTTGCTTACTTTAATTATCAAATGGGATGCTGGATGGCTGCAACTTTATGTCGTGTGAAAGGCTCTGTTTTACATTTCCGTGGGTCTTGATCTTATCTGTTGGTGTATTTTCTCAACACAGCAGCCTTCTGGTTCCTCAGAGTCTAATAACACTTCTGATATTACTTGCTGCCCCTAAGCGCTGTTAGACAATTGAATTATTTGATGCAGATGGTAGAAACAAGAATCCTGCAAGATAAATTGCATGTTGTAATTTCAACCAGCCAGAGATGGACCAGTACAGGAAAGTTGCTATATGTTGTGTTCAACCATTTTCTCTGGTGTTCTCAGAATTTCAGAAGCTCCACCCAGGACATGCTGCTTGACTGGTCAGAAACTGAAATCGCGCTTAAGGAACAGGGAGAATATGGGTCCTTGACAGGTGGGGGAAGAAAAACATCAGTGAGAATTCAAAATTTTTTTCATAGAAAATGGTAACTTGCAACTGCAATGTGATAACCTCTCTTCTGATAAAAAGCATGAGAAAGTATTTGTTTAGTTTTAAAAATGATTGCTCTTCAAAGATTGGGTGCTTCACTTGAAAAAACAGGTTTTAAATTTCTGTTCTCTGCTATTTGAACAATTAGGTCAGTGCCTCCAAAGAAGCCTTCTTTGAAGATCTGTGTCTGCTTTGAACAAGTTTATCAGTCTATGATTTTAAAAACGTTGAATCTTAGATTAATCTTTTCATTTGAAAGACAGGATTTTCTTTTTGTTTTTCCTCCTCCTTTTCCCATATTTTAAAAGCAGCAACACTAAATTCCAAGTATGTGTGTTTATGGTATGCAGGTCTTTCCGATGAGCCCATAAAAACTGCGGCCGCACATTTCCTTGTGAATTGATGATTTATTACCATAGTTGAATAGTTCTTTTCATTGGCATAAGGTGTTTTTTTTCAAGGTGTTCTTGATCATGATTAACGAGCCTCACAAAATCCGAGAGCCTCTAAAGTCCTAAGTATGTGGCTTATTCGTAACAAGTGTAAATTACTTAAGAAAATGTAATGAACCTTAATTTTAAGACCTTTATGCAGTTACATTCTAGAAAACATTTCTATTAAATGCATATAACATTAAAGATACATTTCTTTTGTCAATAACTTTATATGACTTTAAAATAATGAATATACAGAAATAACGTGTGTGATATGTATAGAAAATTACCTATATGAAAATATCCATTAAATTAAATAATATTCTAGCATAAATTTTTAAAGTAACTTTAGTCAGTTATACAGAATAGTGTTTTCCAAATGTTAAAAGGTATTAATTAGTATATGATTTTATTGTGATTTTCTTTTCTTTTTTGTCACAAATGACAGTCATTCTCAGTGGGACTGTTTTGCTTTATTTTATCCTAAAACAAACACCATTCTGATAGGTATAATAATCAAGAAGAGATTGAAACATTTCAAACAAATAGGATTATTTATAACAAACAAAATTTATTTTCTGAATTTCTTTGATTATGCCAGTGTGGATATATTGAATATTTTTGTCTTGGATTTGAGGTAATGGAGTGGTAAAAAAAAAAAAAAATGCTGTATTCTGAGAAATGGTCCTCTGATGCTAATGTACAAAACTCTTGGCTGTCTTTCACCTACTGGCTAGACATCTTGCGTAATAATATACCACAACTGATTTCTTTCCATTATACCTAAATAACGAGACTCAGATTAATAATTGATAGTCATGATCACATTATACTCCATTTTAGTGCTATTATTGTTTGGTCTGCTGTAGTGTGTATTTTGTCCAATTGAGAAAAAAATGGTTGCTTTTTTAAAAAAATGACAAATGTATGAAAGTAGAATTATATTTGGGAATTTTTTAAAGCTTTATTTTGGTCAATTGAGTTTATGATCCATCTGGAACAAAACATTTTTAAGGTTTTTTTTGGCTTGGTTTAGTGAGTCTACTGTCTAATGATGGAGAGAAAATTATGTGCTATCATTGGATAAGAAACAACACACTAGTAAAATTAGAAGAAGAAAGAATGACAGCAGATTTGAAAGGATAATGAGAACATGAAGAAAGTATTTTATAAAAATCCTTAGTGGGGCTATTTAAATTCCAGAAGTAATTTTTTTAATTGTTATTTTTTATTTTTAAATTACAGTTGAGATACAATAAATCAGTTTCAGGTATACAGCATAGTAATTAGACATTTATATAACTTACAAAGTGATCCCCCTGGTAAGTCTAGTATTCACCTGGGACTATACACAATTATTACAATATTCTTAACTATATTCCCTATGCTGTACTTTTCATCCCTGTGCCTGTTTTTATATCTGGAAGTTTGTCAGAAGTAATTATTAATAAAACTGTCTGAGAGATTGAAATTCGAATGTACATTAATTAGTACATAGTTTTTGAGTTCCTATTTTGAGTCCATTGTTGAACTATATTGTGGAAAAATCAAGAATGGTATATATTATTACATCCACCTTCTAGGAATTTAACACCCATTTAGTGAGACAAAGTAACCCATATAAAACAGCATACCCCACGTTTCTTGGGCTATTTGAATACATTGTATTGGTCAATTTTTCTCACAGACACCAAATCTTTCAAAACATCAGGTCATCACAGCATGAAAAGAAGTGATTACTTGAGGAGACATGCTATGATGTGATAGAAAGCATCTCAAATTTGGAATCAAAAGACTAGCTGTGTCAGCTTCCTCTTTTGCTCAAAGTTATGTCCTTTCTGCCTGCAATTTAAACTCCAGCGTTGCTATGGCAACCAGCTGGGGCAGATATGACCCCACCGAACCTTACTTGGCTGCATTGAGTATCTGTCACCTTGCAGATTCTCAGCTGCCACCGCGTGGGCGATGTAGGAACCCACCCAGATATTCTGGTGGATGCGCAGCCCTGAAAATGTGAGACCTGGAGACTAAGTGGGGACCCTTTGCTCAACGGGGAACAGGAGCTGGTGGATAAATATTTCCTTCCGCTGTCCCTTGAGCAGCCGAATCGGAGATGCAGTCTCCACACTCCTCATGGTAGGTGCCCCCTGGGATGAATTTCGTTATCAGCTTGACAAGTTATCTGTGAACTGGAGTTCCCTTCTCCCCTCTTTTACTATCACAAGGCGCCTACTCCTGCTTCTTAGGATCCATACCTTAAATAAATGACCTGCACCCAAATCTTTTCTCAGGCTTTGATTTTTGGGGACACACCAATTAAGACACTGTTTTTGGTATTTTTAAGTGTGTGGACATGACAAAACACACACACACACACACACACACACACACACACACACACACACACACACAGCAACTCACTTTAAATCAAGGGACAGCCTAGATTGCCTGTGTTCTGGCTCCAGGCCTGTCAATGACTAGCTGTATGATCTTAGGCAAATTGCTTTAACTTTTTGTGACCTGGTTTTCACACTTGTAAAATGGGGATAAAGCCTGACCTATGTTTTATGGATTGTTTTGGTGATTAAATATAAATCCCTTAGCAGTGCCTGACTCATGGTAAGTGAGGCTGAAATGATTTCATTCAGGCAAAGCACTTATAATAAAGCCAGGTACATTTGGGGATTAAAATAGTGCACATGTATTATTTTAGAGTCTGGAGGTGAAGGTGTCCATGGAGCTGTGTTCCTCTGGGAGAACCCATTTCTTTGCTCTTCCAGCTTCTACAGGCTGCCCCTGTCCCTCACCTTGGGAGCCTTCCTTCCAACCCCTGGTCTGTTATCACATCTCCTTATCTGAATTCAACTTCTCTGCCTCCCTCTTTTTTTTGGGTTTACGAAGATAATCCAGGATAATCTTCCCATCACAATATCTTCAATCACATCTGCAAGCTCCCATTTGGCATGGAGGATTACATACTCAGAGGTTCCAGGGATTAGCCTGTAGATATCTTCGGAGAGCAATTATTCTGTCTACCATAGAACTCAACACAGTTGACTGGATAAATGTCTCTGAGTCCCAGTTGCATTGTTTATTACAATAAGAATGATTGGAATGAGAATGGCATGAGATGGTAAAATAAAACAGAAGTCAATATTTATTTTTACAAAATCCTGCTATGCCATTGGGGTTTCAAAAATGTCTCTTAATCTTTGTACTGTTCATAGATAGTTTTAGTCCACTTTATGTTAAACCTGCACCCTGGTCATACCGAGAGATTTGCAGTTTTCCAAGCTCCCATGGTACTCAAAACTAGCCTTTACTATGTGGTATTAGAATTCATTTGTTCTCTGTCTCCCTTAGAATACTGTAAGCTTCTTGAAGGACTGTGCCCTGTTTTTCCGTGAGTGTCTTGGGTGTCCCCGTCTAGAACAGTCATGCTCACTAGTTTCTGTTGTCTGATGACATAGCTGACTGGATGCGTGAATCCATGGTATGCCTAAAGGATAGTTATTAAATGTGATAGTTTAATCTATAGCTATAGAAAGAGTTGGTCATAACTCTCTTGCCTTGAAGCCATAAACAGAGATATAGCAACCAATAAAATATTTGTTTCAAATATTTTGGGGGTAATATTTTGGATTAATATGCCAGAGAAAGTATTTTAAGAAAAGTGCACTACAAATCAGACTTAATTGCTGTGGACAGAGCACTTAAATACAGCCCAAAGTTAACTTCTTTCCCTCAGAGAGCAAATATGGTACTGATGAGCTCAGAATGTTGTTGTGTGAGGATTGGAAAAATAAGCCCTTTGAAGTCACTTATCTGGTAACATGCAAATGCAAGCAAATATCATTGCTACACTCCTTATCTGTGCAGCAAAAATATGCAAGTATATAGGCAAATGAGGTAGTGCTGTTGGCAGCCTGGAATTTTGCCCGGAGTGCCTCGGGTGACATGAGGTTTTGACTGTGCCCCGAAACTACGTGCCAGAATGCTAGCTAGGAGTTTCCAATTTTAATTTTGCAATGAAATTAGGTGTGAATGTGATGACTGATGTAATGTATGCAGTACTATCAGATTTATATTTGACATTAATATGTTGCTTCTGGGTACAGTAGTGGCTTTCCCAATTTTCCCTGTCCCTCGGTCTGTTGGAAGGAAGCCATCCCAACACCATGATGTCAGGCCAAAGCTCTCTTTCCAGTTGCTGAAATGGCATTTGGTGTAAGTCGCTGCAGTATTTTGTGTGGTCCACAGATTCACATTCAAGCTTTACGTGCCTTTATACGAGCATTAGTGTTCCTCAGTAGAATTTTGTTCTTATGTGACATGTGTCTTTGTACAACTATTCAAGATTTGATACATTCAGACTTATAGAATCATTAAAGCTTTAAGATATGCTACTTAGGATGTAGAATAGCAAAACCAGTTTCACTAATATTGGTCTTCTCTGATGTTAAAAGTTTCCAAAATTTGAAATGCACATGAGAGTCACTGTGGTGGTTAAGTATATATGTCCACTTGACTAAGCTATAGGATCCAGATATTGGTCAAACAGCAGTCTAGGTGTTGCTGTGTGGGTATTTTTTACATGTGATTTAATTTTGTCTTAATATATTTTATAAAAAGGGCAGCTAATACTCACAATTCCACATACTTTGTGCAGGTCATCGTTGAGCTACATTGACAAGAATGAGAAATAGACTTGTCAAAAATGTTGCATAAATCTATCTCCACTAACCCCGAATTCTGATTTTTGTAAGTTTCTGAAATTTTTAATTTTACATTCATGGATCCTTAGCCATGTTATTGTTTTAAGTGTTTCTGAAATGCAAAGCAGACACTATTGCCACAAGGAAGACCAAAGTAAAAATAAAGGAGAGTGACTAAAATTTTTATAGTGCATTAGTCTTCCCTCCCCCCAATACTAAAATAAATCAGTTCAGAGATAAAAATGTGATCTGGCTGTTAATCAATACATTCTTCTCTGCATATTCAGTACACATATTCTGACCTTCATTCATTCTTTCATATGTACCAGTAAACCCACGGATAGTGGAACTCTGCCAGAAAGCTTTTCCTTGTAACATATCAGAAGCCACAGAGCCTTTGAACACATGTCCTGCTCAGTTCCTCTTTATGGGAATTACTGCATGCAAATGCGAATGAATAATGCATGTTCTGTTTGTATTTCTTGGTAGGGACCAAAATACCTTAATATGAATTACATCATAAAAACTACAATTTAAATGTATTTTTTTTTTTGCCCAGTGATGACCACTTATTGGTCAGACGATTGCACTCCATCCTTCTTCTTGTCCATCTTTTGAATGGATCTAGTGTTTACACCAGAATAACTTTCTTTGGCTGGGTCATCTATGCATGTATAGTTCCTCACATAAGGCTTCCTGCCATCTGTTTCACATTTTATTTCCCATGTATGCTTTCTTGTTCCATCATCTGTATTAGTTTGGAACTAATTCTTGAGTAAGAAGTACCGTTCTTTCCCGAGTCTGTTCTGAATTGCCAGGGGTTTGGGTATATGAAAAACCTCTTATGCAAAAACAGTGTGTATTGTGGGGATTAGTGAAAATTATTCCACTTTGAATATTTTATGCTGAATTATCTTTCAGATTTAGGTTCAACTAATCCTAGTCAGTGTCTCTTTAAGAAAACATAGAAGAATTATATGACATTACATTCCTGGATGGCTGTGACTAGCTCATGGAGATAAATTTGGAACTTGTGCAAAAGGTTTTATAAAGTACTGTATAATAAGCTAATAACCCAAGTTTTTCTTTCCTTTTTTTTTCTTAAAAAGAAGCATAGTGCATTGGTGGCATTGTCTTCTAAACAGAGAGGTGCAGTAGGTAATTGGTAGCTTCTTCACCTTTGCCTGTGACATTTGCATCAAGAATGAGCAATTTTAGTGATTAATCCTGAACATGCAGGGGAACCGGGTATTAGCAAGTCTATACCTCTTAGTGAGTTATGGATTGGCTGAAGTTTGTACTACATACACATTTAGTGAGGGGAGTTTCCAGGTCAGTTTTTATAGTCCTTTTAGCCTCAGGAGACTTTTGGAGAAGTTTTTTGAATGATGCCAGTAAGATTGCAGCTCTAGTCCTTGAAGGATGTCTTGGTCTGCCTGAATAAACTGGGAAGTAATCGATGCCAAGGACAGGGAGTCCTTTGCACTCCCCGGAGGCACCTATGGCCATGTGTCCTGAGCTTCTCCGGGCCAGAGGAGGGGGGAGAACATGAGCACATCTGTAGTCTTCTCTCTCTGAAAGGATGCTTTGAGCTTTGGAAAAGCAGACAACTCTTCCTCGGAACAGTTGGTCCTCTGTTGAAAATGGACATTAAAGATAACCTACTGTCCAGGAGAGCTTAGTTTTTGCCCAAGTTGAACTGTAAATGAAAAAGTTCTTATTAGACTTTCTCAGGTTTTCTGGGACCTGAACACAATAAAAATGTTTCACAACATTTCAGATGCCTGGATAAGAAAGAAACCTCAGTAGTTAATGTGGGCTATTTATGGGCCCTGAATAGCAGATGGTGCCAGTGGAAGGGTTGCTTTGGGCAACGATTGCATAGGCAAGCATAGCTTCTAAAATAGAAATCTTTGTACTTTGGAGGTAGGAGCAATCCACTCTAATACAAGAGTAAGATGCAAATTGACCATACCTTTGTGAAACCCACCAGCCAATCAGGAGTGAGCATGCAAATTAACCCAACAAAGATGGAAGGTTAATTTGCATACACAGGCATGGAGTGAAGACTGAAGAGGTTTGGCTTCTCCCCTGTGGCTGGAACAAAGGCCTGGGTTCTGGGTGTTGGAGGAAACCCGGTGCCGGCAGCCAGGAGAAGAAGGCCTATTGCACAAATCTTCATGCAACAGGTCTCTAATATATAGATAAAAGGATCCAGCTACCTTGGGTCTATGAACCATGATGCCTTAAGTGCCATTTCTTTTTCTATTTAATGATAATGATTTTTCAGAAAACATAGGATCATAAAAAACATCAGATACTATGTCTTGTTGATATAATTTGCTCTCTAGTAGGAACCAGTAAAATTACTCTTTCTCTTGTATTATGTAAGAATGTCTCAGTAGTAAAGTCATCAACTTCAAGAAATACAGTCCAGTTTGCCACAATTTAGCTTATTTCTGTGTATTGAACTGCTCCACCATTGAAAATCAATTTATAATTTTTTTTTCCTTCTTGGTGCATATTCTATGAACTTGTTATATTAAACATCCTCTTTGTCATGCCTCTGGTCAGGTGATACTAAAATAATAAAACTGTTTTGTGTAAGTCAGCAAAAAATAATGTAATCCATTTATGTTTGACTGAAGAGTCTTTAGAATAAATCAACAAGGCATGCTACATGTGTAATTATTTCAGGAAACAAAGCAGCCTTTAATGCTGTCCTTTCCATTTATCCTCTTTCCTGTACCATTTCAATTGTTTCCAAGCTGCATGGACTAGCGGGAGTAACCCGTTAAATGCCCCCCTCCCCTCCCCGGTGGGGTTATGGGCTTGTTGGGATCACAGAACTAATGGATATAGAAAGGTTCCTAACTACTTATCTGCTGCTCATGATTGTGACCCAGAGAAGCATTAGAGCAAGATTTTATGCATTTGTAGGTACACACATCCTGTATCTATAATTACAGATTTTGTTCAGCTTTGCTGGAGATGCTATTGACACGTGGTGTGATGCAGGGAGAATGTGCTGTGTGCTGCTTTCCGCAATGGCTGAGATAAATGACTATTACTCAGTCCTCAAATGCAAACCATCCCAATCTGAGAGCGCTCTGCCGGAGAGGAATGTGCACCTCATTTTGGGGCAAGGAATTATGCAGAATGTGTCCAAGACACCTGCAGAAAATTAAAGACTTTACTTCTCTGTATGTGAAATTCTCATGATGTAATTACACTCCGTGTCAGACATAATACTGCTCCCATTAGACGGCACACATTGAGGGAACGCTGAATGGACTTTTTGTCGGGAGTGTTCCGAGGGATTAATAGGGCTGTCTAAAGCGGTAATTGGGAGGTTTCTCCCCGCTTTGCATGCAGCCATCCTCACTTGTGTCTTTCAGGTTTATTATTAGGCCATTGCCATTCTCTTCGCCACGGAGGCACAAGCATCTTCGTTGTTAACATCTCCTGCCAGCACCCCTGTTTCTTTGGAAAGAGCTGCTGCCTTTAACCACTTCCCCTTTTGTGCAAGCCTTGCCTTGCCTCCCTTTATGTCTCTCCCTGGTCACAGTGCCAAGAGCTGGCAGGAAAGGGGCTCCTTTTCCATGCATCGCAGAGATGAAAGTGACCAAATAGGGCTTGATCAGCTAAAGCATCTCACTTTGTTCCAGGGCCCTTTCATCCTCCAGGGAACTTCCTCAGCGGGGACGGAGCTGCGAGCTAATCTTCCTGACTGTGTTTTGGCATCTGTAGCGTCAATATCCAGTTTATAGATCTATACGGCAAGCGGCCTCTTTCTTTGGCTTTTTAGTGCGCCTCTAATTACTGCATGATAAGATTTCTGAGCTAAAGGGAGACGCATAAATCTGTATCATATTATTTTCTCTGCTTCTCGAGCATATGGGGCCATGTTGAAGGATTCACAGTAAATTGCCATGAGAGTTATATTCTATTTATCTGTAACAACGTTCTGGTTTAGGTTAACATAAAACTGGACTTAACAGTACTAAACGTACAATCAGGTCATTGTACATAAAAATGTCTGATTCAGGTGGTGTGTGGGATGTGTGTGTGTGTGTGTGTGTGTGTGTGTGTGCTTGTTTTGTTAGGAGGAGGGAGGGAGGTTGGATGGAAAATGAGGAAAAGAAATATTTATGTGGGCTAATGATTTTGTGACTCTCCTTCTTAGGTATTCTCCTTGAAGCCAGAGGTTTCAGTGTACTAGTGTGCAGACGTGAAGGCTTTTATATTGTAAGAAAAATACTAGCATGAAAAATTTTATGTCAATGACAAGAACCAATGTGGTTAATTGTGTTGAAATAAGTCAATGAGAATGAAGAAACACCTGTCCCCCATCTCTCTTTATTTCTAGGGTCAATTTAGTGACTAAATAATGCCACTCCAAACCTCTCAGTTCAGATTCTGAGTTGCCTCTTTAAAGGCAATTAGATGATTTAGAGGATTACTGTTGCTGAAATGTTAATGTTGACATATTTTATGGTAATTTAAGATATAATTCATTTTCTATTTAGAATAACTCAAAGAAATCAAATATTGGATTCTGGCCAATACTCATCACCTTCTACTTGTGTGTTTTTAATTCTTCTTACTAGAGTATAAATACTTAAAGATAGATATTTTATGATATACTTTTGTATATCTCCTACTTCCATAAGATAGCAGATTTTCAGTAAGTATCTGCGAAGTAGAACCTTAGAGGGTAATTTGGATAGTTTTCATAAAATAACCAGTCAGCTGGCATGCAGATAATACTTTTAACTCAGGGCTTTGCCTACTTTCCCTTTGAAACCAAATATATATGCTTTTTGATACACAGGGTCAAATAAAAATGGCCAAGAAAAATTTAGTTTTAATTATTGAACTTGCAGAGTTTCTTTTACATTTTACTAATTTGATCAATCCTTAAGCTGTACTATTTTCCTTGTAGCTAATTTTTTATATATGGTTATATATGAAGTATATACAGAGTGGCAAGATTTTTATGAATTCTGAAAGCATAATAATCTGGCCACTCAGTGTATATTCTATATAATAAAGACTGATATGCAAATTGTCCCCTCAACCAGGAGTTTAACTAGCAGGCAGGCCAGCCAACCATCCATGACCCCTCCCCCTGGCCAGGCTGGCTGGACCCCACCCATTCATGAATTCATGCACTGGGCCTTTAAAATACACACACACACACACACACACACACACACACACACATATACACTGAGTGGCCTGATTATTATGCATTCAGAGATCATAATAATCTGGCCACTCAGTGTATAATGAAATAAATAAAATATATAAAAGTTCATAATGTATATATGAACAATACTTTTATGCTCCCATTAAAGAGGGCAAAACATGGTCTTTTTAACTTATAAAGCTGATAAGAAATCTTTATTGTAATCAAAGGATTCAACACAGACAACTCTTGCCATGCATTTAAATATAATTTACTGTTTTAAATTTAAACCCAGAATTATAAAGTGCATTATACAGCATGCCTCACCTTTGCTAGGTCCTCACTAAAAATGAAAAATGGCAGCTGCTATCACTATGCTTGTTCCTATTTTTAGGCTTCCGTGGGGTAGGTTATTTAATGCTGGACTTGAACTTATGTTTAGAATATGTCCTGACTCAGTCTTCTACTACTTATGTGAGCTTGGGCAAATTTTTTACTTCTAAAAATAAAAATTCCCACTTCTTGTGGTATGGGAAATCGTTTGCTAAATTATAAAATTCTATGTAATGGGAGAGTATGTTTATTTTGAGGATGTTATTGTCTAGCTTCTTTCTAGGATGATATCTGAGTAAACCCAGCTCTTTAGGAAGCATGTTTACCTGCTTCTCTGCCTGTCCTGAGCCTTCTGATCTGTGGCCAATGGACTTTTACTAGAATGTACCTAGTGCATTGGGTGAGATGGCGCTTACACACTTTATGGGACTGAGATTTTCAAAATGGCTGATTCAGATGCAGGCTCATCTCTCAAGTTTCTTCATTTTGGAAACCTGGCCCTGCCAGCTAAGTTCTGGTAGAGAAGCTAGACTGGCAGACCTACAAGATAAAAAAAACCTCTCCTTATTACACGAACACATAACTTTTACCAGGAGGCTGTGGCCAGGCATCTGTGCCAGACAGGCGAGGCTGCTGAAGGCCATGAATGGGTTGTTCAGTCTCCAGACTTTCTTGCTTTGGGACCTCTGCCCCCCCTCCCCCATCCAGGCAAATTTTAAGCAAAAGCCTAATTAGTGGTGGTGACACCTGCCCGCCGAAGAATGATGGAAGACCATCAGCTCGTGTCTCAGAGATCCCTGAGTGTCTCGGAGGCTGTGAAAATATTGGTCATGACTCATTCTGCACTTGGACTAAGTTCAGAGTGGGGAAACTTCAAGTGCAAAGCTACGTAGCTACTTCCTCTGAATAAATACCTCATATCACCTAAATATAATGCTCACATCCTCCAAGACTCTGACTCTTTTGTAGGTTGATTATTGTATGCAACCCCATAGGGAAGTACACTTTCATTAGGGCACATCTCTTTGTATATATGTTTGTTACATGACCATTTGTAAAGACATGACTGCATTTTCAGGTATGTTCATGCTGAAATATTCTTTTCCTATTGCCTGTTTTTCACACTAATGCAATATGACTTATGAAAACAGGATAAACTTCTTTCTTCATGAATACTTCCAAAAGGAAGCTAGTAATTTTCTTCTGCTTTTTCTAGAAAAACAAGCATTTTATCTTTGTTTGTGGCTTTTAACTCACTATATTTTTGGAGGTGAAAAAGCTTAATGCAGAAAACAGTGTGCCAATTTTCTTTAACATGTTAACTATTTTCTAATCTTCCCCTATCCTCCCTGTACTTTAAACCATTTAGAGTCTTTCTTTTTTGTTAAAATTTTATCTCAGGACCATTTTTGTTAGACTACATTTTCCCCAAGCTCAATATAATTTACTATTCCCCTATTTTATATTGAGGGATTAAAAAAAAATCTCAAAATGTTCAAAGAGACAGATAAAATCTATTGGTTAAATTATTTTTTCACCCACAATTTCATAATTTTTAAGGCACATGGTATTTTCTCTTAAAACATTTACTAGTAGTGTAAAATTGTAAAATAATAAAAGCAACACCCCTGTACCCATTATCCAGGTGAAGAAATAGAACCTTATGCCAGGGCACTGCTCCCCTATCACATTCCTTTCTCTGTCTATATTTCGTGACTAACTACATGTAAATACCCTAACTGCACATTTAGTTGACTAATCCTGAACTTTTAAAAATTCCTGTTGATTTTTATAGCGGTTTTTACTGTGGTTCCTTTTATTTTTTGATTAGCATAAATGTTTACATATCCTGACTACTACTCCTTATTTACAGATGCTGCAAATGTTTTCCTCCAGGTTATAGGTGGTCTCTTTATTCTCTCCATGGTGTATTTTAGGAACAGAAGTTGTTAGTTCTAATGCAGTATTTGTCATTTTCTTTATGATTTTATCTTTTGTACCTTGTTCTGGGTCTTTTCCTACTCCAAGCTCATAAAGATACTATCCTGATTGCCAACTTCAATGTTTATAGATTTGTGTCTTACCAAAAGAGAGTACTTAATATATTTGGAATTTAAGATTCATGTAGAGTGTGAGATAAGGATCCAGCGCTTTTACTGAATAGACAATTCTTTCCCCACCAATGTGCAATGCTAGTCAGTTAGAAGTAATTTATATGTGCATGAATTTATTATTGATTCTCTCCATCTCTTTTGCTTATATTCTCTATTTCTACAACTTACCTCTGTCTCATTTATAACATATTGTAAAAAAAAGCCTAGATATTTGTCAAAGGGAAGTCCTCTCACCTTTTTATTTCTCAGACATATTTTCTTGTTTCTAATCCTTCATCATATCATACGGATTTTAGAATTAGCTTGTTAAATTCCATTACAAAAAAGACCTCTTTGGATGTTGACTGGAATTACATTTAATCTGTAGATTAATTTGAGAGATTTTTCATCTCAACAATTGTTGGTATTCCTACCAAAAAATATGATGTGTCTTTAAAGACATAAATATATATGTCTTTAAAAATATATTTTTAAAACCATAGAGAGGTTTTAAAAATATATTTTTCAATGAGAATTTATAATTTTCTTTACACACATTTTACAGACTTTTTGTTAGATTTACTCTTTTATGGCTTAAAATATCTTTATAAATATATTACATTAGTAGATATTATAAACAAATTAAACATGCACAAAACATGAAGTGCAGTTTAATGATCTGGTAGACAAACCACCACGTGGCCAGCGGCCAGGTGAAAATAGAGGGTATGGGCAGTTCTCTGGATACTTCCCCACTGTGTCTCCTGGGTGTAGCTGCCTCCCCCTGATTTCTTCTCTCCACTCTCTCTCTTCTCCTTCAGAGATAAACATATGAAAAGCATTATCTGAATTTGTTGCTCCCTTCATTTCTTCACTGATATTCAGCCTTCAGTATGACTTATGTGGCTTTCCTATCTGCTGTCACCATAACTCGCAATGACAGTAAATCTGAGGAATGCATTTTAAGACTTATCATAATTTTTTCTCAGAAAATGCTCTATTTTTACTCCCATGATTCAAAACTCAACATATTTTCTCCTGCCCACTAAACCGCACTTTCTTAACTTTTTTTTCTCTTCAGAATTCTTATGCTCTACCTGGTAGATTCTGTTCTTGGTGCTTCCTTTTATACTCTAAATATGAGTAATCTCACGCATTCCAGTTTTCTCAATTAATATTGATAGACTGATGACTCCTCTTCATTTCCAGTCTCCTGAGCCTCAGGTTAACATATAGGGTATGGATAGTCTCACCATAGCACACATTCTACAAGTTGTCTGCATGTTTCTTAGGAACTGGACACTCAACTCACCATCTGTTATCCCGTCCTGCTCCCCTCTGCGGTCCAAATCATAGCAAATGTCCCATTTGTTCACTGTTCTATACTAGCTGCCTAGCATAGGACTTGGCGCATAATAGCTACTTATTAAATAATTGTTGAGTGAGTAAATGAATGAGGATATAGGGGAACAAGAAGAAATAATTAAGTTTGGTATTTAGCTGGGGAGATTAGGAGGCCTATTATGTATTTATCAGCAATTAAGCTTGGTATTTAGCTGAGGAAATTAGGAGGGCTATTATGTGTTTCCAGCATAAAGAGCAGGTGCATATATGGAGAAAGGTTTGGGGATATTGTGCTTTCACAATCATGGAAAATAAAAATACATAATTTTATTTTGGTCATTCCTGATCTACTTTTCAAAGTAGCAATTGCATAAAATTCTCACTTTGGAAAGAAATTATTTTGTTAAGAAGAACAGACAGTGTTTGTTTGGGGTGATCAAGCTATCTATTTTTCCTACAGCAGTATTCCTGTGAAATTTTCCTCTGTCTCATGTTAGCATCTACCTCCTCTGCTTCCAGCGACCCCTGTTTGATGTGAACCACTATCTAGGCAACTATGAACAATCTCTAGATCAGTGGGAGGCACACTTTCTCTGGAAAGGGCCAGATAGTAACTATTTTTATTTTATTTTTTAAAAGATAAGTGTTTTATTATTTATTTATTTATTTATTATTTTAAATATATATTTTTATTGATTTGAGAGAGGAAGGAAGAGGAAGAGAGAGATAGAAATATCAAGGATGAGAGAAAATCCTTGATCAGTTGCCTCCTGCACACCCCTACCCAGGATCGAGCCCGCAACCCAGGAATGTGCCCTTGACTGGAATCAAACCTGGGACTCTTCAGTTCGGTAGCCAAGGCTCTATCCACTGAGCCAAACCAGCTAGGGTGATAGTAACCACTTTTAGATTTGTGGATCCTGGGGTCTCTTTTGTACTATTCAACTCTGACTTTGTCATCGACACTATGCAAACAGGTGTGTGTGAGACTGTGTTCTAATCAAAGTTTACAGAACTGGTTGAGGGATAGTTAACCCATGGGCCATAGTTGTGCAAGCCCAGCTCCCGAGGAAATATTGAAGGGCGGTGGAAGGTCTGTGAGACTAAGCCTAGTAGATCAGCTTCGTAGGTACAGTCGTTTCTCCTCTGTAGAGGCACGTGGTGAGCTGCAGAGCCCGTGCTGGTGGGCAGAGAGGGGGTGGGAGTGGGGGGCGCGCCTCCAGTCTCTGTTCTGCACCGGAGACCTCACCAAGCACTGGCCTTTGCATTTCCAGCCTCCGCGACCACGCCTTGCCTTGGACTTTTCGTTTGAAAAAGAACTGGTTTAGAAGGATGGCTTCTCTGGAATAACGGTTTCAACATTCATTTTACACGAGCGAGGTAAGTTTGCGATCCATTTGGGCTACTTCCGAGCTAGCTCTGGGCACTGCTGCGGTATATCTGTTAAGTGTTTACAAGGCAGAGCTTCCGAACGACTTTTAAACCAGGAATACCTTGGTAACGGAATGCTTCCTCACCGAAAGGGCAAGGGATGTCCCCGAGAGAAACACGCACACTTCGGAAAGGTCTGACCACGTCAACAGACTTTTCATAAGGTCCAGGGTGTGCGGCTCGTGAGGATGCGGCAGAGAAAGCAGCCGCTTTCCCGCCATGCGCTTACACCCCTGCGCTCTGGGTATCCGTCTCAGTCCTGCGTCACCAGCACTATATATAATCTAGTTTGGGCAAGAAGTGCCAGTAAGAAACCTTCTACTAAGTTTGTATTTTATGTGTAACATACCTTTGAAAATCTCTATCCTATGGTTTCTCTGGATGCAACAAGAATGAAACCATTTCTCTCCAGCTTTATACATGGCAGCAGGGTGGGCCCCTTCTCATTCGGGCCGCGGGCAGCCTGTAGTGGGTCACTGGTCCTGTTCACACAGTGCCTTCCGGGGCACACCTTGGGACCTGAGAGCTGTGTGAACCTCATAAGAGAAACGTTGAAAGAAAAATTAAAATAGTGGCTTCTTAAAATGAAGGCTATTTCTTAGGGCAGGCTCAGGTTGAAGAACAGTGGCTTTTAAGATGTGGGGATCACCAGGTGAGCTTGTGCAGGTGCTGTGGATTCGCCTCTAGGAAGTCGGATTGTGTAGATCTGAATCAGTGCCCAGGAATCTCCATCTTTTATTCATCGCTGTTGGCAATTCCCCAACAGTTGGTCCACAGACCGCCCTTTGGGAAACACCGTTCCTATACTTCACTTGTGTCTCACGGGTCCGTGGCCAAGAGCTTGTTGGGATAGGAATTGTGTTTCACCTTTGGGTTGCCTCCAAAGTGTTCTCTGGTGCATGAAAAATTTTATGATTTGAACTGTACACTTCATTCAGCAAGACCCCACTGGCTCGCACACTCAGGAACAAGACCATGGGAGCTACAGGCAAAAGGCAGATGCTTGGATCTTGCTGTTCATGGGGTAGAAATGATGATAGTCAGCAGCAAAATCCAGAGAGACCAGATGAAACCTAATCAGACAAGTCAGTTTCCAGGAATATAACCCATTCCTGAGAGTGAAGAACAATAGTATGCGAGTCATTAAAATCATGACATCAGTCTAGCATTTGAAGGAGAGACTTTTACATTTCTGTCTTGCTTTATATGTAGCCAGACCACTTAATCCTATAATTCTCTCCACTGCCTGCCAAGGTGACACTCTAAAAATGAATTGAGATGACATTTTGTGAATTTCACACTTGACATGATGAGGCATATTTCATGACAAAAGCTGAATTATTAATAAACAAATAGTCTGGAGACATATGCTATTGCTTTGGGGTTGGAGAGCTATAGTTATTTCCCCCAAAAGCTTCTTTTTACTCTTTGAATAATTCTTTAGTAAATATTTAGAAGACATGTATGTAGTTCATCAAGTTATAATTTCAGACCCCTTCCTCCTCACTGTTTTCCTCCGTCTTCCTTCCTTCCTACCTTCCATCCTTTCCCCCTTCATCATCTCTTTCTCCCTCTTTCCTTCTTCTCATCTTTTCTTCTTTAACATGTACACACTTAAGAACAGCTTCGTTAGATTTTGTAATGGCATGTGCTAGTGAAGTTCTTTCTCTAATTTTGATCAGACATTTTAATTTTTCATGACTAATTTATTTTTTATCCAGAGCAAGATGATGGTATTGGCTGTGTAGTTCAAGGTACACAGGCAATTAAAATGGCATAGAAACCTTAGCTTATTCTGAAGTAGTGAGAGAGAGGTACAAACATCCCTACTTCCTATGAGATTATGCTAATCAAATGAATTTGTCTGAAATTGAGTATCAGAGGTTTGTGTAAATCACCATAGATTCCTAAGGAAGACTATAGCCTGTGGCAGAGAGAAGCTCTGAGCCTGGGCAAACTTCATAACTTACCTCTGATGCGCCTTACATCTGGGTCCTTGTTTGCTCCCCTATAACAGCTTTGGTCACATTATTATTTTTAGTTCCTTGACAATACTTAGAAAATAGTATACACCCTGCTAAAAAGGACACAGTAATTTCATGTTGGCAGCACAGGCATAGTTCGTGCTAATTTTGATGCAAACCATAAGAACACCTGTCAATCCCTCCTTGTTCATAAGAGCCCAGCATTTTCTTCCTGATGCTCTCAGGAGACCAGAACACACCATCCTCAGAACCTGCTTTGTGCCTCCCACAGCCCTCCTCTAGGTTGTGCTGCACAGCCTAGTTACTGCTTTGAAGTTCTTCTACCGGTAGTAATTTATTTTTTGTCAGAGTTACCAGGAGGAAGGGGTTAAATGACTTGCCCTAGTCATGCAGGGACATTGCCAGGTCTCGCTTCCTAGTCTGGTGTCCTTTGCTCTGCCTCCTACAGGTGAATGTCCATTTCATTAAATCAAAAGAAGTTCAACAAGGTGACTCTGACAATAGTGTCATTTTTCTACGCCCTGCGACTCCGCCTCTCACAACACATTTAAGCTCCAAGCAGTGGACTTTGCAAATGAGTGGCTCTCTCTGTTGCAGTTTAGCAAAATTGCAACCTGGGGGAAATAGATCCAAGGAGGACAGGACTATAGTTCACGCTGTAGCTTCTGCGACAGTACTGGCCTCAGACAGTAGCTGAACTGCACCTCATTGAGACCCAGAAACCAGAGTTCTAGTGCTCAGTTTCAATCCCTTACCCCTATAAGTGACACATTAGGGAGACCTTCTCAGTGAGCACCAAAGCCCCACTGAAACAAGGTGTGTCTCCAGCGCAGCAGTTCTTCCTTTATAGACACAGTGGATCCTCACAAACAATTGGTCTGGAGGTCAATCCCTCCAGTATACCAACAGCAATCAAGGCTTAATTACACCAAGACTGTGCACTAAGCCCACAAAGGGATATAGCAAAAGCGACCACCTCAGGTGATTAGGGAAGCTGAGCTACTGACCCCTATAGGTCAACAACCACATAAAGCCACTACATCAACACAGGGTGATGGCCAAAATGAGGAAACACGACACAAATGGGAGAGAAGCATGACACAAATGGGAGAGATGGAGGAGAATAAACTAATGGATGACGCACAGTTCAGAATCACATTTATAAGATTACTCAAGAATCTTCTAAAAACCTTTGAGAAACTTGATGAGACCTCCAAGAAGCTTGGTGAGACCTTCAAGGACCTTAAAGAGAATACCAAAAAAATGGAAAAGGACCAGTCAGAAATTAAGCATACAATCTCTGAAATAAAGAATATACAGAAACTCAACTATAGATCAACGTAACCTAAGAATCAAACCAAAGATCTGGAATACAAGGAAGAAAAAATCACCCAACCAGAGAGGCAGAAAGAAAGAAGAATCCAAAAGCGTGAGGGCAGTGTAAGGAGTCTCCGGGATGGCTTATAGCGTACTAACATTCGTATTTTTTGGGGTGCCAGAGGAGAGTGAGCAGGATATTGAAGGCTTAATGAAAGAAATAATAACAGAAAACTTTCCCTACCTGGTAAAAGAAATAGACTTACAAGTTCAGGAAGCATACAGAACTCCAAACAAGAGGAATCCAAGGAGGGACATACCAAGAAACATCATAATTAAAATGCCAAGGGCAAAAAACAAAGAGAGAATCTTACAAGTTGCAAGAGAAAAACAGCTAGTTACCTACAAGGGAGTACAACTGTCAGCTGATTTCTCAACAGAAACTATGCAGGCCAGAAGGGAGTGGCAAGAAATATTCAAAATTATGAACAACAAGAACCTATAACCAAGATTACTCTACCCAGCAAAGCTATCATTCAGAAGTGAAGGTCAGATAAAGAGCTTCACAGACAAGAAAAAGTTAAAGGAGTTCATCAACACCAAACCAGAATTACATGAAATGCTAAAGGGTATTCTTTAAGGAGAGAAAGAAGAAGAAAAAAGTAAAGGTAAAAATTATGAACAACAAAAAGACATAAAATACATACCTACCAACAAGAGAACCTAAAAATCAAGTGAATAAAAAATCTGAAGAACAAAATGGACTAGTGAATATAATGGAATCAGGAACATAGAAAGGGATTGGACTAACAATTCTCATGGGGTGAGGGAAGAGATTGGACAAGAATCTTAAACCTATGGATGAAGACAGGGGCGGCGGTGGCGGGGGGTAAGGGCATGGGGTTGAGTTGGGGATCAGGTGGAGGGGAACTATGGGGGAAGAGAGGGGAAAGAGGAACACCTGTAATAATCTGAACAATAAAGATTTATTATAAAAAATAAAATAAAATAAAATAATCTAATTTTTTAAAAACTTTGAAATCTCCAAATTCACTAGGTGAGGTTTTGATGCCAAGACAGTAGAGTGACAAACTCTAAATCAGAATCGCAGAATCTTGTCCCCACATTAATTCTTGGCTTCATTATTATCATTGATTCTTAATAAAGTGAGAAAAAATATTAACATTCGAATTTGAAGAAATTGTTTGGGTCATCGAATGAAGCCTTAGAATATTTTATAAGCTCTTCTAACCTGGGACGATAAGCAATTTAAAAAAAAAATTTTTTTTTTTTTTACACAGATTCAGTATTCCTCACCTGGACAGTTGCTTTCTGCCTGATGTCCCATACACTCATTTATGACTCTTTGCAATGAAGGGTTGCATGACATCTGTTTTAAATCAGATTTTTCCCTAATTTTTATGTATGCCCTCTTGTTCCATCATATGCATTAAAATTCACAAGCAGACATGATCTATTCCACACCGGATTTCATCTTCTATAAAACCATCTTTACTACCTTGTTTCACAGGTCTCTTCTGTAAGCATCTGTCTTCTTGGCATCTCTCTCTTTCACCTTTGACCTGAAATCAGGCATAGTTTGGGTCTTTCTTTTGGCATGTCAATGGCTAAAGCATCTTTCCGTAAAGGAGTGGAGCTAATCAAGTTGGCAATCCAGGAGAGGTCTGTGTATTCTCACTTCTCAGATTCGCAGCACCTTCTCATCATTGTCTCAGGGCCTGTTCTTATTTCTGTGGAGTTTTTTTTTCAAAGTCATTCCCCAGCACAGGAAAGACATCTGGACATTCAAAGACGTGTCTGGTTGTATATTGTGTATGTGTTTTCCTTGAAAAAGGGGTAAATTCCAGCCCTTTGCTCATGCTCATTCTTAGAGGATTGGTAAAATTCTTACTCTGAATGGAGTCATTTTTTCCCAACAAGGTAAACCTTTTGGAAATTGTGTTGGAAACATCTGTGTGACTTCTCCCCTATCCTGGAAAGCAGCCTGCTTGCGCAGGGCTGAGATTCATTTGATTAAAAGGGATAGGAGCTGGCTTTGACTCTCCAAGTGGGGCGGTTCTAAGTTCTCCCATTTTCTCAGAAGAACTCTGGTGTTTGCAACACATCATGGAGGGATAGAAAATAGAGTTTTACATGGTCAGGGAATGTCGCTACTCAGATGAGGCAATCACACATAATGAACAACTTTGTCATTTCTTTACTTCAGGTGGGCTAGTAGATTATGCAATATAATTGAATAATAATTTACTTGGCACCTACTATTTTTGGCCAGTATACGACATTATTCATGTCTTGTACTTACAGAGATGAGCAGTAATTTATTGTTCATGCCTGAGTTCACAGCTCAATAAGAGACTCAGTTGATCAATTGGAAAAAAAGTGTTGATTGTTTTAGTGTCGATCTTTAGAAAGACCTTTAGTGCAATGGAAGGAAACTATTCAGCCATCTTCACATAACAATCTTTTACTTCTTTTAACTTTGTTTTTAAGTTCTGTGGTTTGAAACATGCTTTGTGGAGGAGGCTCACCAAATGTTTTGCAACATCTTTGTTATTCTCTCCATTTGTTCAAACATATAAAAATTCTTTTGCATTTGTAGAAAAAGTGATTTATAATTCTTGGGCTTAATCTTATTGCAAGTGGGTGGACAAATTAAAAATATTTTGTTTTGGCTTTTCATGTTGTCTCCAGCTACTGTAGTTGCCTAGTGACAATTTTATGTTGTTCTTGACTAATTATTGGCATCACTTGTTACTGGCATACCAGTTAATGACAAATCATTATTTCGAATGCCTTCTTGACTGACTGAAGCCTTAAATTGTGGCTTTTGGTGTTAAAAATTGTTTTATTTGATTCCTGTTAGGAATCATACTATTGGTTATTAATTTAGTCATATTCATTTCTTGCTCCACTCTTGTATGTTTTTCTAAACATTTTAAAAGAGAAGAATCTGATCAGAACTTATACATAATTTTTAATATGTAATTTTTCTTTTATGTGTTCTCTAAACTTCTACATATAGATGTGATTATCTTGCTGACATTATCAAGAATGTAAGAAACTATGTAAGTGATAATTGGCGGAGTACTAAGAGATCATTAGTATGGAACAGGAGTTGGGCAACTATAGCCATGGGGAAAGTCTGGTTCACCACAATTTTTGTAGATAAGATTTTATTGCAATGCAGCAACCCATTTGTTTACCTATTGTCTATGACAAATTTTGTACTGTGATGGCAGAGTAAGGTAGTTGCAACAAAGACCATACCTTATGCAAAGCCTAAAATAATGATCATCTGGTCTTTGGAGAGAAAAATTTGCTGATCTCTGCTCTTAAGAATGGCTCACTTTATCACTACACAATTGCCCAATGCAATGATGAAGGTAAAGTTAGTTTTGTTTTTCTTACAATAATGAATACTGAATTATCTTGGGTAAATTAGGACACATGTGGAAATCTCCCAAGGTCATTTACAGAGTCACTGATTTTATGTAAAGGAATATACTATTTCAAATTTATTATAGCTTGCTGCGTCAAGTTGGCCAATTCATGATTGATTGACTATTTTGTTTTAGTTTTAACTATAATGGTATAATTAAATTATTAACTGTAATGAATTCTCAGGACAGGGTGAGAAAATCAGTGTGCACCTTATATGATCCAAGTTCTATGCTAGGTTCCTGTCCCTAGAAAGTGGTCTGTCTGCAACACAGATAGGAAGAAGGCATGCCAGATTCCAATGGAGACATTTGGCTGCTCATATTCTCTTCCACCCAATTCTCACTTTACCCCAGAGAATAAAATCCAGTATTTAAATAGCTCATGGCAGAGCTGACATTTGAACATAGGTCTGCAGGGTTCCAAAGGCCATGCTTCTTATGCTAAACCATGTTGATTGGCATTTTATGTCAAGACACATATCGTCTTCAAAACAATCTATTATACCTGAGGTGTGCAACCTTTTTTTAAAAAATTAAGTAGCCCTAGGATCTTTTTCCAAAGTTATTAACTACTTGCAGCACCTTATTAACCCATTAGGCAAGAAGATATTGAGCAGGTTTAATATAGTCTCATTTGTATAAGGGGAAAATAAGATACCAAAATCATACTCACTTCAAGAAAACAATAAAGTTATAGAAAAAGGCCACCTGGAGCTAAATTCACTGTAAAAGGTGACTGCATTTTTGTAGCACGTGGGAGAATGTTCATTTCTATCCTAAAGTCTAGGCCACTCTTTTTCGAGGGCTAATGCTTTTGTTTGACAAAATCAGTGGAGTGTAGTCTGAAATCAAGAAAGATAGTGAGTTGGCGGAACATTCAAAAGTGTTTGAGCTTATGATAAGCCCCCAGAGAAGGCTGGAAGTATCAATCAGAATGATCCCGTCCTATGTCCTACCGCACTCTTCACTGCTGCTTTCCTCTGGTTCCTTGTGATGGCAAATACATCCCAGAGTTGTCTTGTAATTCTGTTTCTCAACACCAGCTTCCTTTAGAGAACAGTTAACAGCTGCATAAGAGCTCTCAATTTGTAGAAAAATTTGTAATCCTTTAGTTCTTTTGTGACAAATCCCTGGATTTATTCAGCAAACTGAAAATGAAATAGGCTTTTTTAAGAATTGCAGAATTTTCAAGGGTGATATCTGTGGATGTCACTCTTGTCATCAATCCACCCCCCTAAGTAATATGGCTTTAACTTGGCTGACTGATTCAAACCCTGTAGCAATTCTAAACTGTTTATAACTATCCTATATAATAAAGAGGTAGTATGCAAATTGACTATAACTCCAACACACAAGATGGTCACCCCCATGTGGTCAAAGATAGCCATACAAGATGGCCAGCAGAGTAGGGCAATTGGAGGTGACCAGGCCTGCAGGGGAGGACAGTTAGGAGTGACCAGGCTGGCAGGGAAGGGTAGTTAGGAACAATTGAGCCAGCAGGGGAGCAGCTAGGCATCAATCAGGCTGGCAGGGAGTGGTTTGGGGATGAACAGGATGGCAGGCAGAAGTGGTTAGGGGCAATCCGTTAGGCAGGCAGGCAAGTGGTTGGGAGCCAGCAGTCCTGGATTGTGAGAGAGATGTCCCTCTAGGGATCCCGTACTGGAGAGGGTGCAGGCTATACTGAGGGACATCGCACCCTCCATGCAAGAATTTCATGCACTGGGCCTCTAGTTTGAAATAACATTCAATAGCATGTATGTACAGCTGAAATTTCAAAATGGTGGCCAAGACACAGAAACAACCAAAGTATCCTTTTGCAGATGATTGGATAAAGAAGTTGGGGCATATATATATATATATATATATATATATATATATATATATATATATATATATGAAAAACTACTGCCATTTGTGACAACATGGATAGATCTTGAGACTATCAGGCTGAACAAAATAAGGCAGTCAGAAAGAGCTAAGAACTAGCAATATGATTTCACTCATACGTGGAATGTAAAACTGAAAGCAAGAAATGAACAAACTAGAAATCAAACAAAAATACATAGGCCAGAGGGAATGGGAGTGGAGAGCAGTAAAGAGTAAAGGAGGTCAAATATATGGTGATAGAAGTTGATTTGACTTTGGGTGGTGGGCACACAATGCAATATACAGATCATGTATCATAGAAATGTACACTTGAAACCTATATTATCTCATTAACCAATGTGTCCCCAATAAATTCAATAAAAAAGGAAAACAAATGGATCTATCTATTGAATTGTAATCCAAAATTATTTTAACTATGTTTCTTTTTTTCTTTTTTGCATATAGATGTCAAATAATTACAGCTCCAGGGGATATATTGATTAAGTTCTTATTTATGGTAATGGAAAGCACATTCAGAGAAATCAGGGAGTAGATACTTTGTTTACTGCCTCATAGAAGTATAACAAATTCTAACCTATTTATGGGGTGTGCTGCCAAGTAAAATCTGGTGGTTATCATGTGATAGAAATAGGTGAATTGATTGCTTTGGCTCAACTCTTTAGGTAGTGCTAAATATATAAGATTGCATCAGGGGGTATAAACTTTAGAGGATTAGATAAAAAGAGTTGAGAAAGTACATATATTCCACATATTCTACATGTAAAATTGTAACCATATCATAACAGAAAACATATGTGGTACCACTAGCTTGACTTGAAATACTGAACATGCACACAGGCTCTTTTCGCCAGCATTTTAAATAAGGGCATGTGATTCTAAAGCTTGTTTTAAGAGTGTGTACGTCAAACCAACCTGATGATTAATAGCATCAGAAAATAAGAAACAATTAGAAATCTGGGAGAAAACTGTCGTAGAAAATTTGTATAAATTAAGAGATAATTAAGCTAGTATTTAAGTACTTTTATTAAAATGTACAAATCATGCCAATCTTATCTGGATATGATTACTTTATGATGACAAACTGTGAGGTCACCAAGAAAATTAACACATTTCAGGTGCATTATTCTTCTGGCACAATGCCATGGGGGAATTATGTTTATTCATCTTAAACCAAGAAAAATGTACAAAATAAAACTTGGTTTAAAACTACTTGTGGCCATTTGCCTCCATTGGCACCAAAAAGCAAAACCTGAGCTTTTAACGTTGTTTTAGCAAGTCACAAATCCATTTTATGGGAGTGTTTTCAACTTAAAATTCCATCAACATAGTGAATGAGGGATATAATACATTCTGGGGTGCTGATTGTAATATTTGTATTTTGCAGGAGAATATCAGGTATCAAGTTGTCTGAAAGTTAGGTCAATTAATTTATTTACTTATTTATAAACATTTGTCTGATACATTTACTAGCAATAACAAATTTTGTGTACTTGCTATAAGTCATCTTAGGCACATATTTGTGAGCAAAATATCTCCCAAATTAAAATTCCTTTTATATTCCATTTGCTCTGAAAAATAATTTTTATATGTGAATGAAAAAAATAGATATTTAAAAAATGTCTTACTTTCTCAATTATTTTATTGTTTTGTTTAATTCAGAAATTACTTATTTGGAGTACTTTGAAAGAGACCCAAATATTTAAATTTGAAATGTAGCAAGTGTTTTTTTTTTAAATAGAAAACATAAGAAATAATGGTGTTCTTCCCAAAAGAAATAGCATAAAAAATTAAGACTGTATCTTGATTTAAGATAAAATAAATCATTTATGAGATCTTCAAAATAGTTTTAGCCTTTGAAGTCTTTTCAATTTTACAACTGAATTACTATTTCTCAATCAAAATGCTTTTAAGATTCTCTTTGAACTTATTTTTTCACTCTCTCACAATAAGAGGAGAACTTGACATTTACAAAATGGCAGTGTTCCTGATTATGTAGGAATAAACCATACTTTTCTATAGCAGCAATTTTCAACTGGTGTGCCAGAGGAATTTTTAAACATGCAGTACCTGACTATTTAGTCAGGGGCACTGACCTCTTTTCCCTTAGATTGTCAAATTAAAAAATGACAACAGCCAACACAACAATGGCTGTCTGGTGTGAATGAATCTAAATTTTGTCACATCAGCAAAAAGTGTATTTCTTGTTATGCCACAAAATTTTAGTAATTAGTTTATGTGTAATTAGATGAAAAAGGTTGAAAAGTGCTGTTCTATAGCACAAATTTCTTTCCCTACTAAAATATGCATGGGAGTGCCAGATTTGAATATACCTAAATTATTATATACTAGTGGCCCATGCATGAAATTCATATACTGGTAGGGTCCCTTAGTGGCTGCTGCCACCACCGGTGTCTCCCTCCCTTCCCCTTGCTGGCCCCACCCCATTGGTGCATATTTTGACTCAATGTAGATAAAATTTTGCCTGTTTCCAGTGCTCAGTGAAATGAACTTAGAAATATCATGCACTGAATAATCACTTCTAAGTAGGTTTTCAATGATCTTAATTACTATGAAGTCATGACTTGACAATCAGAATGTTTTCAGTGCTGTTCCCAAAAAAAAACATGAAGACAATGGGAAGATAGTTTAGGATGCCATGCATATGAAACTGTTGAGAAACTGTCTTATGTTTCTATGATTTAAATTTAATAGTACAAACAATATAAATGAATTAAATTTAATTAACTGTTCAGAAATAATGACTATTTAAAAAGTTATTAGATGAAGAAGCTGAGGCCCAGGGAAGCTAAATGATGTAAATAAAAAATGTATTTGTTGTACATTTGGCCAGATCAAACGGAGGCTTTGGGACTCTTACTGCTGTGCTCTCACACTGGCTAGGCTGTACTATTTTAATGTATATAAACGTTTCAGCCCCCCCTTCCCCCAATGCCTATATCCTCATCTATGGAACCTTTGCATATATTAGGTTGCATGGCAAAGGGGAATTAAAGTTACAGATAGAAATAGGGTTGTTCATTAGTTGAATTTAGCATAGAGAGTACTACGGTTGGCCAGGTGTGCCCAATGTAATTACATGGTCCTTACGTGTGGAAGAAGGAGGGGGCAGGTCAGCATGGTGCCAAGAGAGAAGGATTGAACTGGCCATTGCTGGCTTTGAATGAACATGAATCAAGGGTGCCACGCGTCAAGTGGTGCAGGCAGCCCCTGGAAAGGAGAAAAGCCCAGAATGTTCCCAGAGCCTCAGAAAGGACGCCGGCCAGCAGACGCCTTGATTTTGCTCAGTGAGGCTTTGTTCAGACCTCTGACCTCCAGAAGTGTAAGTAAAATACTAAACCTGTGTTGTTGTAAGCCACTTCATTTATGGCATTTTGTTATAGCAGCGATCTGAAACCAGTACAAGTGAGAAACGGATATAACATTGTAAATCATGACTGGAATGGAATGATTTCTACACCCAAGGAATGAAGGATCTTGTTAAAGAAAAGTGAAGAATAGAAAATGAATTGTACACACCCTTTCCCTCCTTTAAGGTGTGTCTCTTCCCAGTTCTTTCAGATCAGGTTGCATCCCAGAGCTGGCAGGTTGTTATCCACAAGTGCAGGACAGCACCCATTTGTGCTGTTACCTCCTTGACGTTTCCATTGGAAGTAGTGTAATTTGTTAAATGAACATAAAAGTGTCTATTCTATCAGTTCATGTGCCTTGGGAACTCAATTTCTTATTTATTTATTTTTAATTCGTGAAATAGGAGTAAGGCTACTCAAATCCTAGATAAGGCTGGGATTTTCTCCTTGAAAACTTGATGTGGGAGAGGGATTTATTTGCCTGTTTATTTTTTTGCAAAGGAGCGAGCTAGTCTATAAGAAAGCCTTGAGGCTTTGATCTTGTTCATTGACAAACTGTTTTTCAAGAACTATATCGTTTTCTTTGTCTTTATTTTTGTTCATACACTTAAATTTGCTTTATTTGGGATTGTTGTGGTTCGCTGCTATTTTCCTGACAGCAAAAGGCCCGTAGGAGTGACCTCCTGCGACCTACGGTGGCTAGAACAGCTTTCATCCTTTGTTTCCTGGGTCCCTCTCAGCAGTCCTGCTGAAAGCAGCTTTATTAAGGCCAGGCAGATCTGATTTCTTGGAAAGATTCCTGGGAACATTGTCACAGGAACTTTACCAAAGTCTGTATCTGATAAACAAGGATCTTGTTCAGATTCAAGCAAGAGGGTGAGGTGCGTAAGCTGGCACAGCTGGAAAACAGGCCCACATCACACAGCAGTAGGTCCTCTATTAGCTCATCATGCTGGCTGATTAGTGCTCTCGCTGGAGTGACACCAAATAATGTGATTACGTTAAGGATTTGCCATCCAGGGGTGCTTTGCAATTGTGACCTTTTGTTTTTCGGGTAACACAGTATGCAACTTTTTCAATTGAACCTCCATTTTAGTCTAACTAGACACTTGCCTTCCTTTTCTACCCGACCTGAGGAATAGAAACCTTAAAAACTGTAGACTCATTACTCTCACGTTAATGGACAGAGTTCAGAAGGATAGGTTAAATTCCAGGAAGAGTTGGTGCATAGACATAGGATATTATTTATTTAAAAAGTTACAAATTTGTTAATGGCCAGGAGATTCTAATACATAAGGTCAATAAACTACTTTATTTGGATGCCTTTCGAAGATATGTTGAACAATTTTTATATAGTAGCATTGTAGAATAAAGAATTTGGCTAATCTGCCGAAACTGGTTTGGCTCAGTGGAGAGAGCATCAACCTGCGGACTGGAAGGTCCCGGGTTCAATTCCGGTCAAAAGCATGTTCTGGGTTGCGGGCACATCCCCAGTGGGAGGTGTGCAGGAGGCAGCTGATTCTCTGTCATCAATGTTTCTAACTCTATCCCTCTTCTTTCCTCTCTGTAAAAAAAAAAAAAATTAAAAAAAAAAAATTGGGGTAATCTTTGTTGCTGTTCCTGGAATTTCCCAAGCAATTAATGTCTTTGTTACTGAGGGTGGACACATGGGACCACACCTGTGTGTATTTTGCTAACAAGGTGACTCCTGGTAGGCCCTTGAGTTTCAGTCTGGAGTCTGGTTTTGTAGAAAGACCAAAACGTTTGATTTTGACGGTTTGGACTTTGAACCACACGATATAGTCCTGACCTCCTGACACTGGGGAGCTGGAGATTTTCAACTGGTATGGCCAATTCACTCAATTATGCCTATGTAATAACATTCCAATAAAACTCTGAGGCCTCAAATTCTGGGTCTTCCATTATGCATTCCAAATTTCATTTTTAATTACCAGAATCTATTAGTTTTGACCTCTCTCTCTCTCTCTCTCTCTCTCTCTCTCTCTCTCTCTCTCTCTCTCTCTCACACACACACACACACACACACACACACACACACACTTTAGGAGAAGCTGATTTTCATTTGGAGACAAAAATAGAGTGCTGTTTGAAATATAAATTGCCTTTGAGTCTCTGTACGGCTCAATATCAAACAATGTCACAGAAAGACTTTAAAGTAAAAGTTACACAATAGTTAACTAAATTATATTATAAATTACATGTAAATATTTGGGGGCAACATATGCATATTCTTAAAATTTATGCCTGCATATGAGATTGAAGATTCTTTTCAATCTAAATGTATTTATGAGTGTGATAGTGATTATATACACATTTGAGTAATTGGCTCATTATATTTTAAATCATATATTTATTTAAAATTTGTGAAGTTGCTTTATGATGGCATAGAGAAATTGGTCCATTAATATAGCAAATAAAAAAAAATCAACTTATGTAATTTGTTTCAAGAACTTGTATTTTTAGATGATTTACCTGGGACCTGCACATGTTAACTGAAGTAGATAATTGAGATAATTACCTAAATTATTTCATAAAAGTATTTATATTTTTTTCTATTTTTGCCTGTTTGCCCCAATTACTTGGACAATATTTTCAGTTTTTAATAACAATTTCTATATAGATAAACATGCCAATATATTTTTTTACATCATGTGGTACTGCATTTAAGCACTATTAAAATAAATACAAATAATATAAAAGATAAAAGGAAACCATAAAGCGCTTTAGGATTAATTTAATAAAATTAATATCTCAAAGCTGAAAGATATACCTATAGTGTTTTAGCAATATTTTATATAAGCTTCTTTCTCTATATGTTAATTTTAAAAGGTTAAGAGGGGATTATAGGAAGATGTATCCTTTCAACCTTCTTCTCCAGTCACTGAAAACCTTGCATGTGTATGTGCTGGGGCAGAGGCGGGGCATGCTGATGGGACTTAGAAGCCTTGCTCACTAGAGTGTGTCTGGAAAGATACATATTTGTTGGGGGACTTTTAGGTGATTATAATGTACTATTTCTGATGGTAGTTACAAAGGTGTTCACTATTTAGGTATTCATTATATGTTTATATATTGTTTACTTTTGTCTTGATGCATTATGTTCCATAATTTAAAAAAAGAAAGCAAAAATGCAATCTTATTAAAGGACATAAAACAAAACAAAACAAAAACACAGATAAATTGAGAGATTCTGTGGGAAAACAATGAAAACATAGTAATTTATATATGTAATGCAATTCAAGATAGATTAGCAGTGATTCAAGAATTAGATAAAACTATTTACAAATTTATATGAAAGAATAAATGCCCAGGAATATTTAAGGATGATATGAGAAGAAGAATATTAAGTATAGACTTGCCTTGCCTGGTACTGAAACTTACTTCCAAATTATTGTAATCAATACAGTAGAGCAGTGACACAGGAATAAAAAGCAGATTAGCTTAAACCATAGGAATTTCACAGACATAAAATCAAGAGCATAAGGAGATTTAAAATAATGCAAAATACATTATAGATTGTTACTTAATGAAAGATCCTGACATGGTTGATCATCCATCTGGGATTTCAGAGGGTCAAAGGTAAGAACCTAATGATAAAACAACAAATTGTATAACTATTATCTAAATATAGAAGACATCTTTCTAAGTAATATAGGAAACTCAGAAGAGAAAAATATATTTGAGAAGGAAAAGTGAAAAATTTGAAAGAGAAGACCATATCAAAGTCCAAGGCAAACTATTTTATGGAAAAAAATACATTATCTATAGCACTCTGATGATCACCGTTTCTAATATGCAGAGGACTCATAAAATGAACATAATATTTGAAAAAATGGATGTATATGTATATACACTTTAACAATTGATATGTCAATTTTGAAAATGTATTTTAATGAACACTGCCTTTATAATTAGTCAAAGTATATGTATATATTTTTGGGACACCATATATATATATATATAATAAATTTCTATCTATCTATCTATCTATTTCTATCTATTTATCTACATAGCATTCTG
The DNA here is from genome assembly GCF_964339955.1 of Pipistrellus hanaki. Lineage (NCBI taxonomy): Eukaryota > Metazoa > Chordata > Mammalia > Chiroptera > Vespertilionidae > Pipistrellus > Pipistrellus hanaki. The sequence goes on along the minus strand of NC_140507.1, from coordinate 37,886,791 downwards.
TCTATACAGATTTTTTCAAAAATATTCACTATATTGTGAATCACATCACTAGTTATAGTATCTACATATGCATTGGTTTATAATGATTTATCCACTTTATTATTTATATATTTATTATTGAGGTATAATTGATATATAACATTTTATTAGTTTCAGGTGTACCACATAATGATTTTATTTTTATATACATTGCAAAATGATCATCACAATAAGTCTAGTTATTATCCATCAACATACATCGTTATAAAATATTTTTCTTGTGATAAGGAATTTTAAGATTTATTCTCTTTTCAACATTCAAATATACAATACAATATTATCAACTACAGTTATCTTGCCATGCTATACATTACATCCCATGACTTATTTACTTTATAACTGAAAATTTGTACCTTTTGACCCCTTTCAATATAGGAAACTGAGGAAAAAAATATACTTATTTTGCCCATTTCCCCAATCCTCTTCCCTTTGGCAACCACCAATCTAATCTATGTGCAAATGAGCACTTTTTTGTTGTTTATTTTTAGATTCCACATATAAGTGCAATTATATGGTATTTGCTTTTCTGTTTCTGACATTTCACTTAGCATAATGCCTGCAAGGTCCATCATCCATGTTGCTACACATGGAAAGATTTCATTCTTTTTATGCTGAACAGTATTGCCTTGTGTATGTGTGTGTGTGTGTGTGCACCACACCTTTCTTTATCCATTCATCCAACAGTGGACACCTAGGTCATTTGCATATCTTGGCTATTATAAATAATACATCGATGAACATGGGAATGCATATATCTTTTATTAGTATACAGGGTGGGACAAAAATAGGGTTACAGTTGTGATTATGCAAAACACAACAGTTTATTATAGTACTAGAGGCCCAGTGCATGAAATTCATGCACAGAAAGTGTTCCTCAGCCCAGCCTGCTCCTTCTCCAATCCTGGATTCTTCGGAGTATATCTGACTGCTGATTTAGGCCCCAAATGGGCAGTTGGACATCCCTCTTATAATCTGGGACCATTGGCTCCTAACTGCTTGCCTGCCTGCTGGCCTGATCCCACTAATTGCTCTCCCCTGATGGCCTGATACTCTTAAGTGCTTTCCCCTGAAAGCCTGATCCCTAATTGCTCTCCCCTGCTGGCCTGATGGCCCCTGCCACCATGGCTTTGTCTGGAAGGAAGTCCAAAAGGTTATCCTGAAGATATCCAATCTAATTAGCATATTACCCTTTTATTAGTATAGATTATCATTTAGCACTTGCTAATTTTCCATACAAATGACTGTAAATGTATTGTCAAACCTCACAACTGGTTCATCAGGGAATCTTATACCTTAGAATCTGACCAATTCTCACCATCTCCCCTGCTATGCTCTGTTCTGTTGTGATGTTTAACATAGACTCCTAACTGGTCTACTTGTCTCTGCCTTTGCTGCCTGACTCTCTTCTCAACACAGAAGCCAAAATCATGTAAACCATGTAAATGAGATCACAGCACTCTTCAGCTCAAAACTCAGCAGTGGTTTCCAGTTTCACCCAAAGGCCAAATCCAAAGTCCTTACAATCTCTACCTGACCCGTATGATCTGGCCCCTGGTGTTAGTTCCCCACCTTCTATCTGTTCCCTCCTGCTCCAGAGCAGTCATACCAGCCTTCTAGCCATTTTTCCATAGGTCTTATAAGCTCTGGCCTTCCTCTAATCTTTAGCCACCCAAGGTAGGCCCTTTCTTAGCCACCACCTTTGCCTGGGGAAAAAAAAAAATCTTCTTTATAAAGCTTCACTTCCTCACCTCCATCAAGTCTTGTTTTCAACTTATAATATTTAATTTTTTATAGAACATTAAGAAATTTATGTTGTGAAAATTAGATATAGAAATCCTATATAATAAAAGACTAATATGCAAATAGACTGAATGTTGTAAGGACTGGTCACTATGACGTCCCACAGGGGGAGCACTGCTCAGCCATAAGCCAGGCTCATGTCTGGCGAGCAGTGGTGGGGGTGGGAGCCTCTCCTGCATTTACAGCAGCTGAGGATGTCCGACTAACAGCTTAGACCCACCGGGAATGGGCCTAAGCCATCAGTCAGACATCCCCTAAGGGCTCCCAGACTGTGAGAGGCATTGATCTTGTGCACTATGCCTCTAGTAATTTAATAAAGGCTTAGCTGTTTATTAATTTTATTCTGATTCTGTCCTCAGAGGTTTACCATAAATTCTTTAACTATGGGTTCCTTTTTCAATTCATTCTTTGTTTATCCATTACCTATGGAAGGGTACCTCCTTTCAAAAAAAATTTTAAGTGCTTGACACAAAATTACTGTAGTTAACTTTCAAGATAAGGGTTTGTTTTCTGTGACTTTTAATCGCTACTCTATCTTGTATTGTCTTGGTTTCTTATCACTGCTACATGACAATCTTAGTGGCTTGAAACAATTTACACTTATTTCCCCACAGTTTTTGTGGGTCAGGAGTCCTGGCAGAGCTTAGCTGGGTCCTCTGCTCAGTATCTCACAAGACTACAGTCAAAATGTTGGCCACGCATATGCTATCACATGAGGCTTGGGACCCCTCCAAGCCCATGTGCTTATTAGCAGAATTCATTTATTGCAGCTCATAGAACTCATAGAGACTTGCTTCTTCAAGGACTGGAAGAATCTCTCTGAACTCGAAATTATTATTATTATTTTAATATGTATTTTTATTGATTTTAGAGAGGAAGGGAGAGGGGAAAAAGAGATAGAAACATCAATTATGAGAGAGAATCATTTGAATGCCTCCTGCACAGTCCCAACTAGGGATCAAGCCTTTTGGGGCTGGTGCCCTGACTGGGAATTGAACTGTGACCTCCTGGTTCATGGGTCGATGCTCAACCACTGAACCATACCAGCCTGGCTCTATCTACATTATTTTTTGAAGGTCTCACCTCATCGAGTCAGGCCCACCCAGGATAATTATATTTTTTAGTCATTCAAGTCCAAGAGACTAGGGACCTCAATTACATCTGCAAAATTTCTTCTGTCATATAACATGACATGTAAATGACATCTCATTACTTGTCCCGTATGCTGTTATTGATTAGAAGCAGGTTATATGTCTTGTCTTAATTTAAAAATTATTTTTTTTCAGATCTGATAAAAATTTTTATTCATTCACATCAGATAGCTATTGTTGTATTGGCTATTGTCATTTTTAAATTTGCTGATCTAAGAAAAGAGGTCAGTGCATCTGGCTAAGTAGTCAGGTATTGCACATTTTAAACATTCTTGTGGCACACTGATTGAAAATTGCTGCCCAATACCAATGCATCTCAGTTCCTTGCTTTGACAAACACCTCTTCTTTTCATTCACTTGTTTTTGTTGTCATATCATAGACCTTATTACTATCAAAGCCTATATCACTTCTAAACCATAGATGTCAAGGGCCCCATATTTGATTACCTCTACTAACTTTATTTATTTATTTATTTATTTATTTTAGATTTTATTAATTTTTTACAGAGAGGAAGGGAGAGGGATAGAGAACTAGAAACATTGATGAGAGAGAATCATTGATCAGCTGCCTCCTGCATACCTCCTACTGGGAATGTGCCCGCAACCAAGGTACATGCCCTTGACCAGAATCGAACCTAGGACCCTTCAGTCCGCAGGTGGACTCTATCCACTGAGCCACACCGGTTTCGGCACCTCTACTAATTTTAAAGTTCATTCTCTTTAGTATCCTCACTGGATGAATTCTTAAGTCTAGTGGAGAAATTTAATGCCATTTTCCCCATCATGCTCTCTCATGTGTTTATTTTCCCCTTTACTATGCTTAGAGCCTATGACTAAAATCATTTACTTGCTTGCATATACATTTCTCCATTATCTAAGTTTACCAAATTCCCATCCTGATTAAACCCAAGTCTTCTTCCCACCCTATACCAACAGATAGACATGTTGGAAAAACCAACCAATTAGCCAACTAACATAAAGTCAGCAGACTGCTATTTTTCAAGCTTTTCTTCAGTTCTAATTGTTCTACTGGGTATCCCTAGTCAAATTTTCTTCTGTGTTCCAACATCTTCTTTAATGTGTCTCCTCCTCCTCAAACATTCAACATCCATTTCTTACTCTTCACTGTCAGCTAATAAAGCAACCAGAACACAAACCTCACTTTAATTTATTTCTCTATAATTTGTTAATTCTTTTATATTTGTGCTCATATTCTCAGCCTTCCATTATGATGGATGAATCCTTTGTTGGATCCCATCTGTTTACACATGGATTTTACTCCCGAATTCTCTCCCTCTGTCATGTATTCTCAAATTCTCCTTTTTACTGAATCAATCTCAGTAGCATACCAATATGTTATAATAATTCTGATTTTAAAAATTACTGAAACCCCTCCCTCACATTTACATCTAGCTATTTCTCTCCTTCCCAATGAAAACAAAATTCCTTGAAAAGTTTTATACTTGTAGCAATTTTATGCTTGTAGTCAGGAAAACAGAATGACTATTATAGAACAAGGGATAGGTTATAAGAATTAAAAGGGGAGAAGCTGGGAAATAAAGCTACCTAAGGAGTAGTTGGAGGCTCATAGTCTTTTCTCCACAGAGAGTCAGAATGGACTTTAGAAAATGTAGATGAATTCTGTTCATAATGGGTCCCCATCACATTTATTCCACTTGCAAGATTACATAATCCTACCTCATCACCCCCTTTCCTACCTTTTGTGGATGAAGTTCTCACTACTTTCTCTTTTGCATTCTTGCTCTTACCATCCTGAAACTATGCATTGGTTTCCAAACAGTATCAAATATCAAGGTCTTGATTATATTTTGTTTCTTATCCCTCTTGAAATTTGATCCTCTTGCTCAATCCGTCCTTTCTTTCTTTGGATTCTGGAATGCCCTTTCTTATACTTTTCACTTATCTTTTTGGCCACCCTTCTGAAATTTCTTCTGATTCCTTAGGTATGCCTATAAAAGTCCAAGTGCAGAAAATGCTGAAATTGGGTGTATCTGGAACAAGGTAGGCCCTTTCTTAGTACACGAGGCATTATTTTCACAGGGTATGGTTGGATTGGGTGAGGAAAAGCACAACAATAAATGAGTTTTTTAGGAGCTATTTTACTATTGTAAATGCTCTCTCCCATTTACATTGGTTTGCCTTCAAGTAGTTAGGGCAGGATTAGTACAATTCCAAGTGAGCTCCAGAAATCACAAAAAATTGTGGGTGACCTTATAAATTTCTATTCCAAAACTGTTTATGAGGTATAGAATATGGTCCAAGAAATGTACCTTGGGGCTTTCATGATATTATGAAATCCAAATCAGTGCCCTGGGTGTCAAACAAATTCTCTTGTTCACCTTTCTCAGTAATAGTTATAATCACAACTACAAGCTTTCAAGGGTTGTACAATTGTTCAACCTAAGATATTGCAGGCTGGGGGATGGTTAAACATATTAACATTAACCCAATCATGTAATAGTCTTAAATTTTATCATATACTTTCTGAGCTTAACATCATGGAATCCTAGCAGCAAATAGTAAATGATGTGAAGATTTTATTCACTGTGGCAAGATTGATGGTGGGAGGTAATTAATATTTATTATTATTATAGAACCTTATGAGCCCAAGGTTGATCCTATTTATTTATTTGAGATTTCAGAACTAAGGATATTATGGCAATTGGCAAGTCTATGGAAATGAACTTGACGTTCGAATTTGAAAAAGGAAACCTCTATATTAGTAGCAATATTCTTAGCCATTACATATTCAGGTATAAATAAGATTAATGTTGTTTTCATATAACACAGGTAAATACTGTTTCTCATAAAGATAATATGCTTTAAAAAATGAAATTTCATGCTTTAAAAAGATGGTTGCAAGACCTAGAAATTGATTCAATAAATGTCCTATCATAATGTGAACTGTCAACAGTTTTATTCTAAATACTAGAGGCCTGGTGCACGAAATTCTGGTGTGTACACGGTGTGTATGTGTGTGTGTCCCTTAGCCCAGCCTGCACCCTCTCCACTCTGGGATCCCTCTCACAATCCAGGACTATTGGCTCCCAACTGCTTGCCTGCCTACATGCCTGTATGTCCCTAATCACTTCTGCCTGCTAGCCTGATCACCCCCAATCACTCCTCTGTCAACCTGATCAATGCCTAACTGCCCTCCCCTGCAGGCCAGGTTGACCCTAACTGCCCTCCCCTACTGGCCTGGTCCCCCCACAACTGCCCTCCTCTGCTGGCCAACTTGTGGCAGCCATCTTGTGTCCTCTGAGGGGCAGCTATCTTTGACCACCTGGGGGCAACCATCTTGTGTGTGAGAGTGACGGTAAATTTGCATATTATATAGGATAGCAAAGTTCTTATCTCTGTAAGTGCACATTTTTCTAATCACCACAGCAGAGACAGCAGCACTTCTTATAGATTCTACTTTCATTCTAGTAACAACGGTGTGCACACTGGCTTTCTAAACTCAAGTGTTTGTTTCTGCAGAAGATTACTACAAGTGAGAATTTTTTTTCTGCTGTGGTTTGTGGTCTAATATTAATATATTTTCACAATTGAAACTCAGTGGATTTTAGATCATTTTCCTATGTTTGTATTCCAAAGAATATCTAACCTATATTGGTTGTTTTAATTAAATTACCACATTGTCCATATGATTAAATGCCTGGATAATGAAGACTTATGGGACTGAATTTTAATGCACCATACACTAATAAGAACACTGGATGAGGACACATATAATTTTACTTTAAGTAAAATCTGTCAGTAGCAAATGTTTCACCTCTTGCCTTTTTTCACGGGGCCAATGAGAGTTCAGAGCACTGACCAGTGGAGTCTCCTGACATGGCCCTCAATGAATGGCAAGAAGTGTGGTTGGCAAACTGTGGCTCACAAGCCACATGCTGCTCTTTGGCTCCTTGAGTGTGGCTCTTCCACAAAATACCACAGCCTGGGCGAGTCTATTTTGAAGAAGTGGCATTAGAAGAAGTTTAAGTTTAAAAAATTTGGCTCTCAAAAGAAATTTCCATCGTTGTACTGTTGATATTTGGCTCTGTTGACTAATGAGTTTGCTGACCACTGGGCGAGAGCATCTTCAAGAATTTCTTTTAGACCTTGGGGTATGGAAGAAGATTCTGTGTATGGGCCAGTGTTTTCAGGGTAATGATACTGACTGACTCCGAGTTTTCCTGGAGTAGGACCACTTGCCATTTCTTTTATCTCCACATATCAGATATACTTTACATCAACTTTGTTGACTTATCAATGCATGGATATTGATAGGCACAGGGTATCTAATAGAAAAATTGTGTACAACCACTTTAGATTTCAACACAGAAAGTTTGTACAACTGTTTTTCCTTTTCGAGTATCATCATGATAGACTCAATGTCAAAAATAATTAGGCAAAAAGGGGAGAGGATATATCTTGATTTGTACTTAAGAAACATTTACTAAACTATGGTTGGAAGACTGAAAATCAACCATTTGAAACTGTAGTAAATCTTGTGCATACTTTTGCCGGAAGCCAATACATGTAGGTACGTTTTAGATCAGTTAGTTGTTCTGTTTTATATTTCACTATTAAATGACAAGTCTAATCTAAAATTGTATATTTTGTTACCATAACCTGCATTTAATTAAGTAGATATGAGGACTATATGTTGATAAAGTGTTGTTTTTCTTAGGGTGTACTTCAAAAGAAAAAGGCATTTTAGCAATGTCGAAGAGTTCTAACACATTTTTTTGTTATTTGTTTGTTTTACTTTAGGCTTTTCTGAGAAAATAAAAAACATAGAAAAAGAAAAATTTGGAAAATACTTGTAATTTTGGCAATCGAGAGGTTAGAATAGGGAAATACTATAGAGTTTTAGGGTTCAAATTCTGGTATTTGCCGGGTTATCAGTTGGACATCAGTTTTTTCATTTGCATAATGTGGTTATCAGAACTTACCTCACAGAATTATTCTGATGAAATGAAATGCTATTTTGAAGGATACAAAAAGTGTCATGTCATAAATGTTCGATAAATGTGAGGTCCCCTTTCTTTTCTCTCTCCCTCTGGAAAATTCTACCCTATGTGAGTGAAAAAAAAAAAAAAAAGAAATTCTTTTTTTTTCTCCTCTTTTAAGACCATAGATGATTTAAGGAAAATACTGCAGTAGATTCTGAGATGGAGAAAACACATGCATTTGGTTTATTAACTTTCTAGTTAAGAGATTTATTCCCTAGCTCGTTTAAATATTTTGAGAAACATACTGTTACATTTAAACATGAAATCTGTCTCCCCTACACTTCATGAAACTTTTCCAGTTTCCTGTCTTCAAGTTAGGGAATGATGAGGTTGAAAGCATTCTGGCCTCAAGACACCGGCATTTCTGAGCTGACCACGAAAGTTCATTCAACTTCTCATAAATGCCTCAAGACCTTCAAATGCAAAACATTTGGGCAATAGACTGAGTCAGGGGACATGATACCAGTCTGCTCTGTTGTGCCATTTATCAGACCCTGACTTGTAGATTACAGAGTTTCAAAGCTTGTCTTTTCTTCTCAGATGCTGCATACCATTCAGAGTGCCTCATTCTCTGTGTTTGTGTTCCTTTCTGCCCATGTTTCACTTCTTACTCTACCCAACTTCATATCGTCATAGTTATGTTGCCTGTGGTTCCCCCCGCCCCCCCTTTAAGACATTTTTCACAATTTAGAATCGTGGGAAGGAAATATAGGTCCGACTCATTTAGGAGAACTTCAATTTATATTTCTGACAAATATTTGCCTCAAATATTATCAGTACAGTACCATTATCTTAGTGCGTCTCTGGTCGGTAATAGCCTCAGTCTTGACCTCTCACTATAAATAAATAGGATCTCAGAGTTTGTAACCGTAGAAAAAGCAAGAGTTTACAAACATTTATACAGTTATAAAGCTTCCCTGAAGGAAAATGGGATGCAACTGAAGGGAAGATAGATGATCTTTAAAGATGTTTCTCAGATTGGATTGTTCTTAATAAATAACTTTGTTCTACACATTTTCTTTCTTGGAGCTGAGTCCTGCCTTTGGTGCGCTGGCCCGCTCCATTTGCTCACAGAGGGAGGTCCACATGGGAGAGTGTGCCTTTGCGTCAACTCCAAAGAATTTAGAAAAAGTAAAAGCATGCGAAGCTGTGAAGGATTGTTTATTTCAACCCATGACTTTTTACTGAGCACCTACTATGTGACCATCATTGGACAGGCGTTTTTTAGGGAGAGGGACACATGGAAAAACTAGGCAGGTATCAAAAAGTACCAAAAGATGGCACATCACTGTAAACAGTGGTTCTCATCTGGGGTGGTTTTGCCTCCTCGAGGCAACTGGCAATGTGTAGAGTTGGTTTGGATTGTGTCAGATTGTTGGCATCTAGTAGGGCAGCTTTGTAGGATGTTGAGTGGCATCCTACAATACATAGTACAGCCCCCGGGGCATAGAATTATCTGGCCCAGTAATGCTGAGGTTGAGAAACCCGGCTGTAGAAATGTCAAGGGAGAGAGAATCCATCAGGTGGAAGAGGGATTTGTTTTGTAAAATTATCAGGATATGATCATGTAAATAACATTAAAATGTTCTTTACTTTGAGGAAGCTGGAAGATAACGTGTTTCCCCGAAAATAAGACCTAGCGCAACTTTGGGAGAAAAAAATTAATATAAGACACTGTCTTATTTCCAGGGAAACAGGGTATCTATCGTTTATACAGGTTGGGACAAAAATAGATTTACAGTTGTAAGTACTTGAAACAGGGTTTATTCTTGTATTATTATTGATTAATTATTGCATTATTTTCCATATGAACAACTGCAAACCTACTTTTGCCCCACCCTTTATTCTTGCTCTTGTATTAGCTGGGCTGGTCTTTTTGTGGAAAATGCTCCTTGATTTTTGGCTTAAACTTTCCCTCCCTTGGGTTCAAATAGGAGAGTTGGTAAGATAACCAATATCCATTACAAAAAAAAAAATAAAAGATGTTTTCCCCTACTCACTCCAAAGCTATCACACAGATCAGTTTCGTAAATGGACTCCCGGGAGGTGTCCCTGTAAACCCATCATACCTATCAAGACATGGTTGTGTCCCACCAGAGGACAGAGTTAAGGCCACAGTTGGTATTCCCTGCACCATAATTTGATGCTTTGTGTTCAGAAAGAGCATGCCCGGGAAGAGAGTGAAGGAATGGGGCCTGGAGGAGGGGCCAGCAGCAAGGAGAAGAGAAAACATAGGTAAAAGGGGTGGCATTTTGACAGCAGTTTGACATCCATTCCAATGCCCAGGCATTTTGAAGCTCTTTGGTTTGGCCACATTGTCTCTCTGGTTCTTTAACTTCCTCTTCAGAGAAACCGTCCCTAAGCTTCATGGAAGTTTAGGGGCCTTCTCATACACCACCACAGTCTCTGCATCTCTCTAACTGAGCATTTATATCACAATGCTTGTGTTCTCTAAGAGACTGAAAGTGCCTGAGGGCAAGCACTCCATCAGCCCCCGCTCCTCGGACAGCGGGACAGGGCACTGAGGCACAAACACCTGTGGCCAACACCCAAACAAGGAGAACACTAAGGAGGCTTCCTGTCTTCTGGTTTGCCAGGGCTCCAGTTCTGCCTGACCACTTTTCTGGGTGGAAATCACACACAGTCACAGTGCAGGGTTCTTTTTTTCTGCATGTGCACCCTGCAGTCTCTCCTGCTAAGTCTCTTTTCACAGTTACCGTCCATTTGTGCTGATTGTTGTTCTAACTCTTCTTTGAATTATTGGCTCCTGGATGAGAGAGACTGTGCCCCACCATTGGCTTTTATATCCACCAAGGATTTTGTTTTCCTGAAGGCAGCTGCCAAGGCCTGGCGTTGCTGCATGTGAAACCTCTCCTGCGTCCATTATCTCATGTGCTGAATGGTGGGTATTGCTTAAAAGGCTGTTCTTTTCTTTTATTAATGTGGATTTTTTTCCCCTTGCCATTGAATCCTTGCTTCTCATGGCTAGGAGATGTGAGGTCACAGTTACATGTGAGTTTATTCATTAAGGATCTATCCCTGGAAATAAGTTATGCTATAGAGGTAAAAAAATAACTCTCGGGTTTAAATTCAAAAAACACCTAAATAAATGTATTAAGAAAGACAACAGCAGCTAGGGGGCAATCTTTGCTTCCTAGTGCAGAGTGCCAGGAACTAGTGGGAAGGCCAATAAATAAATAAATAAATAAATAAATAAATAAAATAAGTCAGTAAATAAATAAAATGAGGAAGGTTGGTAATATAACAGAAGTTTTGGTGGGAGGGAAGAGAAGATTTTATCTGGAAATGAGAGAACAATGGGTTCAAGCTCAGATGTCAGCCAGCTGTATGGGCACGGGGGAGATGTATAAAGTGGGTAACTAGAGGGGCACACAGCCCTCACTGTGAGATTGTGCCTGGAATCTTGTTTTAAAGTTTTATAACAGACAGATGAATTTTAGACTAAAAATAGATATGTTAAAGGGCAACTCTCTCAAGTCTTCAATCTCATTGTTACATTAAAAATATTTTTTTTATTGATTTCAGAGAGATATGGATAGGAAGGGAGAGATAGAAACATCAATGATGAAAGATCCCCTATTGGGGATTAAGCCTGCAACCTAGGCATGTGCTCTGACTGGGAATCAAACCCTGACCTCCTGGTTCATATGTTGCCGCCCAACCACTGAGCTATACCAGCCTGGCAATCTCATTGTTACTTTGATGGGGAAATTATTTCATGCAGAGAAAGAAATGCCATTTTCCGTACTCCACTTCTTAGTGCTCAGTTACATTTGCCTAAGCAAGATCTGATTTTTCTCAAATACAGTGGAAAATTCTAATCGCAGAGTTTGCAGATCTGTTGCTCATGTTCTGATTTTATAATAAGCTTATTTATCATTCAGTAAACTTAGAGATGATCAGTCTTATCTCTTCTCTCTTTTTCTTTCTATACATATGTAATTTTGCATATATATATTATATCTTGAATTATTATATCTTGGTAATTGGAGTAAACATACAATATGTGATTTCAAACAAAGATGTAAAAGTATGCAAGTCGCTTTGCAGTGGCTCAGGTTAGCTATTGCATTATACATTAGTAGACAGTCTCTTTCCCATTGCAGAACTGTGGATTGTAGAGTGTAAGCAACTTACTCTTACAGCTTGTGACGGGCAGCTGATGGGAAGGAGTGACTCCGTAGCAGGACGCTGTCTGGCACTGGCTGGAGTCAGTGCTGCTGGAATGCCAGAGCGCACGGAGGGCATGCTTCCCTCCTCTCCTGCCTGGCTGAGGGGCGCTAATGCAGAAACGAGTGCTGAAAGCAATATGCCAGTCCTGCGAAACAGGAAACAGGGTATCCAATTTTTTTTTGTTGTTGTTAAACTACCGTCTGTGATAAAGCAGAACAAATGTGGCTGCCGCTTTGCCTGTATTGAAGTTATGAAGAAGAGATAAATTAGCATAAATTTAGCAGTTGATAGCACCAACCCTCCCAAATCCTCCCAAAACACACACACACACACACACACACACACACACACACACATACACACAAAACAACAACAACAACAACAACAACCAAACAAAATAACACCCCAGGAAACTCAAAATCCTCGTTATTAAGAGATGATAAGGACCTCTTTTGATAAGTGTAAAGAGTTGAATCAAAACAGGGTACATTTAGTCTTCTGCTTTGGGTGATAAATGCTGAAGGAAGACAAATATTGACCTCAAATTTAACTAGTGGCTTTAGCATTAGGACAGCGAGTCTTTGTCATCGGCTCACAGTGTTCTGTATGAAGCTCACTCTGAAAGCCTAAACTGTGATTATCAAATAGTGTTTACATAAAGAAGATCGGATAGCCCAAAGCATCACCATTAAATACGGGGCACGTAACATACTGGTTCATGTTAATTAGTCTGTCAGCGAAAAGCAAGGAGCTCAGCGGCTGTGGGAAAGTGACTTGGTGATTTGCTATTGCTGGTCAGTCTCACAAAAGGAGAATTGTCTATTGTGAAAAGGCAGAGAACGGGAAATCAAAGAATCTCTTGGGATTTGGATCGGGTGGTAGTAAGACAGAAGAGTAGGAGGAAATCTAAAACCTATCGGGTTGATTTCCTAAAAATATAATTTGAACATATCTTTGGTTAGAAGATTGTTATTTTATCATGTAAACTGTTCTTTTGTACATTTTCAGATTGTTCAGGCGAGCAAATTGAAAAACTAGTGAAAAAGCAAGGAATCCATATTTTCAATATCAGCATTGATTTTCAGTACAGCACATAAGAATAGGATGCAGAGCAGAATCACAAGAAATCATGAACATACTATGCAAATCCTTTATTCCTTCAACATTTCTGGGTGCTGCTGCACCAGGCTCTTTGTTTCCTTGGTGTTGACATACGTCGAAGTTCTTAATAACAGAATCCAAATTTAAGTCATCCTAACCAATGAAACCATACTAATAGTATATTCTTTTTTTCTTTTTATTTTTTTAAATTGATTATGGTAGCATATTCTGACTTTAGTAAAAATATTAGGTGAGAAGATGATAGAATGAAATATCCCTATTAAAGATCTGCTGTAGACATTTAAGTTAATTACACAGGTCCCAGTTTTTAGTATAGTTAATGTCCACTCAATCGATAGTGACCAAGATGTAAATAGAGCACACTTTCATTTGAGCAAATATGAATATTTTACTATGAATTGAAGGGCAGAGTTCTTTAGTCTGTCAGTTACTTTTACTAGTATTCTACATTATGCATTATGCTCCAAACAACTTGAAAATACATGCAATGTTGAATCCTTCATTAGTCAAATTATTTATTTCTTACCCTTCTTCCTTTCTTTCCTTCCTCCTCCTTTCTTTCTTTTCTTCCTTCTATATGTATTAAGCAACTGGCCACTTCCAGCATTTGGTTAGGTGCGGTGACATAATGATGATTAGGGCCAAAATCATTTTTACCCATATGGACTTAACAATGACTAATTTCCAGCATATCCCTCACATACAAACCCTTGACATTGTTTAAGTTTTAACATTATGATATAAGGTTCTATTTCACTAGGAGAGAAAAGAAGCGTTTGAATACAAAAAAAGAGAATTCAGACGTAAGTTCCTTTCTTACTTTAACATCTGAAGGAAACATAAATATTTTTGATAGAACTGAAGAAGTCTGAATATTATTGCTGTGCAGGCAGTGAGACTGATGGAGTCAAGAACTAGAAGAAATTGTTAGAGGCTATTGGTTCATTCCTCTGTTGTCATGGAATGTGTAACCTCCTAGGGTAGCTGGGTGAAGCAAGGGGGGAACAGTGGTGTGGCTGGCTTCTTTCCCACCTGTATCTTCTTAGGTCAGTATAACCTAGCTGGTGTTCAGCTGGAAACCTCTTGGTCTGATGGGACTCCCTCCTTGGTTACATGGAAGAGATGGGAAATCACTTAACAGTAGGTTGGTCTGGAACAGGATGGGCCTCACACAAATTAGGGGGAAGGAAGCTTTCTTTGGGCCACCTTTGACCTTCCCATAGTTTCCTTTAGATGTTTCTTCCTCCAGGGCAATCAGGCTTCTCCTGCAGAATCTTAAGTGGCCAGGGGATCCCAGTGCCGTTTCTTAATGCCTCACTCACTATGATGGAGACCTCCATGATGTCTCATATCCCTGGGCTCATTTGTTCCATTTTTCTGGAACTTAACATTTAGATGAATAAGATCTAACTTCTTCCAAATGATGATTTCTTATTCAGGAAACATCAGTCCTGTAGAACATATGTATTCCCATATCATCATGTTTTGTCTATACTGGACCTTGGTTTCATGATGGCAGGAAATCTGCTGATATGATTCATACTCAAATCATACTTTAGCTCACTCTGGTTTAGTTGTTTGGGTGGTAAGAATGGCTTCAATGGAAGAGTTCAAATGAATTCTGTCTAATTTGCATAGTATATGTTAGCCTGGTACATTTCCTCAATAAAACTGAGATCCTTTTAGTAATGAGAACATACAAGTACACATTTTACTGTTGTAGGACCATCTCAACATTGCACTGATCAAATAATTGGTTTTATTCATTATTGGTAGTTTTATAAACAATGGATCAATTAGTTTTGGAATAGTTTGTTAATTCCTATTATTATTTTTTGGTTACTTTCTTGTTTTAAAGCTATTTTCAACAATATCAATAAAGACGTACTGGGCAGACACTCAGTTTGCTTCTTGTTTATTTCTGTGGTACAGGATGATGCCCATGATGTGAGTTCTGATATTATGGGAGGATTCCTAGTACCCAGGGTTTTCTTATCAAGCCCATATGGTATATGCAATATATCATATCTGTTGATTCTTGTTTGAACATATTTTTCAGTGCACATAAGCGATGCTTGTAGAATAGTGATTTATGTGGTTGTATTAAGAAAAGTAGGTTGTTCAGGTCTTAAATGCTCCTGTGAGTTTATTATGCATAAAATCCTGAGATTTAAACATTTTACTGAAGTGGTTCCATGATCATGCAAAGCAAGTTATTCTTGGCTGCCTGAAAAGAAAGTAAAACACATTCTTGGTCTTATTTCTGTCTTTTATTTCCACCTGATGTCATCCTCAAACCATGCAATATCCTCAAACTAGGAGGTTAGAACTAATTCCAAACAAGTTTTATCGGGGGCCTTTCTTCCTGTAGACATTGCCTAACACAGGATATATTATAAACATTCCCAGAACTCTGGGACCAGAGACTGTCCTAGTGGATGGTTCTCTCTGCACACCCTCAGCCTTGGTCTACCACACAGGATTGTCCATCAGCAGCACACCGTGAGACCTCTGACGGGTGATACACTTGGAAAAATAAACAAGGAAAAAGGACACATTTTTTTCTGGGAGGCAGTCAAAATAAGTTGGGTTTCAGATCCCAAATTCTCTTTGAATATCTAAATAAATCCAGTTGAATTTATGGCAAAAGTGTAAAATGAAAGAAGAAAACTTTTAAAAGCAAAAAAGAAATTGTTGATGCGTGTCAAGGCCCCTCCCTCTGGGTTTCACTTTCTTTTGGTTTCCAAGTTTCCATTCTCCTAAATCAAGCGGCATATTGCTTCAGATAGGCTGCGTTTGCTATTTGCTTTGGGTTGTTGTGAATGGTTATAAATTACATAAAAAGAAGCTGCAGTTGCTCTTTCAGCTGTCTTTCCAATAAGGATTTAATTTAGGTTTAATAGGACAGTTATCATATGTTAATTAAATACTGATGGATCATGAGAAACATACTTTCTCTGGTTTACCAACAAGGTACAAAAATATGGTTTAAATCTAAGTCTGGCATTTATCTAGTTTGCAAATTCTTCTGTAGAAAGATACAGTTCTTCAGAGTTAATATATTTGTTTTTCCTGAGATTAAATTGTACGTGGCAGTTAAAGCATTTGTATGTGCTATCAAGGTGGATAGTTGTGTTGCAGAGATGTATGTGGATATGTTTCAGATCAGCGAACACTGAATCTTCCAACATCAATTATCTTTTTCAAAGTCAATTGATGTTTTTTATAGCTTCATTTTCATTTGTGGAATTTGACTGTCTCTATCAGGTAGTTATAAAACTTTGTTGGATGGACGTCTTCTTATCAAATTTTCAATATACTACTTATTAATAAATGATACATTTTAAGAATGTTTTCTTCAAATCAACACTTTCCATCTCTAAGATAGATGGTCTTCTCTCTAATTGAGCTCATTTTCCCGCACCATCCTTATGCATACTCTTGATTGCATTCACCTTTTTTCATTGGAGCCAGGATTCCTCCTCATCTCTTTCGTTTGCATGTGTGATTATAACCCTCTTTTGTTCTGTCTCCTCTTCTATCATTTTATCCCTAAAGCCTCCCCTAAGGACTGAAACCTGGCTTCCCACCAAAGTACATTGTCTGGAGTCAGAGATCTTAAGAGTGCTGAGTTAACTTATCTCCTGCCTTTCTAGGCACTTTATAAAGACTACACAGTAAAACAATGGCAGCCAGTAAAAGTAGAGGGTTGAGGAGTTATCTGAAAAATGTGGACAATATGCACAGAAAATCTGGACCATTTCACGTCTAATCCCCCCACCCCCACACCCAATAAGGATCATGTGGGTCTTGACACTTGTATTATATTTCCACTTCTCTGTGTACAGAGACACAGCCAAAGGCAAGAGGTAATTTGGGATTTTCTTTTTATTAAAGAGAAATGCTAAAATCCTTGACACAGGAGCTCATTTTACTGAAAAAAACAAAAAAACAAAGGTAAATTACTTGTGTGTTTAGGAAGAGAACACAAGGTGGCAGGGTGGAAATAGCACTGCTGTTGTCAGAATCCCCACACAGGGAAGGCAGAGATACAAACAGCTTTAAATTCTCTGCGAAGTCCATTTACTTCAATGCCAATGTCGTACATCATATTACTTTCTTTACCAACAGCAAGTCACTAATGCCTTTGAGGCACAATCCATCTTGGTATATTAAGTTTCAATGCATATGGACAGAAAGCAGATGTGATTAACATTGAGAATTATTTGTCTGACGTGTGCTGCATTATGTTTCTGAATTTGTTAGTTTAATGAAAATGCTTTATGAATAAGTCTGAAGAACAAAATAATATTTTTTCAAGGATCTAGATAATTTGAATATCTCTGGTCTCTCTTATATTTCAGAGTTTTGTTTCTTTGGGAGTTATTGGCATTTTCTATAAGTAATGGGGTAAGAAAAAAAAAATCAATGAATTTATCTCTATATATTCAGCCAAGGAAAGTATGCAGTAGTGATGGCTGTTTCAAGCTTTTGTTGGTAATAAAATGGAATATTGTGGAAGAGAAAGTGGTTGTGCTAGTTAAGATACTAGAACTTATGTAAAATATAAATACAATTATTTCAGAAACTTAATACAATGGAAATTTAATTCTTGCTCATGAAAAGTCCTAAACAGGCATTTCTGAGTGGCAGGCAGCTTTTGTGAAAGAATTAATTCAATAACCCAGTTTCCTTCTATCTATTGGCTTGGTACTTTTCAACACCAGGCCTCTAAAATTATAACAGAAGGGGAAAGAGCATGGTAGACTGTAAATATTAGGTTGTATGGACAAAGCCTGGAAATAGTGATTGTCACTTCTACTCACATTCCATTGGCCAGACTCAGCCACATGGCCAGATCTAACTGCAAAGAATGCTGGGAAATATTGTCTATATGTGTGTCCAGGAGGAAGAAAAATAGATTTGGTGACTAGCTAGCTAGTCTCTGCCATAGTGCTTTTTATGATTTTTAAGTAAATTACTACAAAGGCAAGAATGTTGCTGCAAATAGATATTTGGAAAGTATCCTATATAATAAAGAGCTAATATGCTAATTAGACCAAATAGCAGAACAACTGTTCAGACGACCTTCCGGATGAAGCCAGGGTTGTGAGGGCTGGCAGAGGCATCTGTGGTCACAATAAAGGCTATGTAAAAGGTTGGTTTTTAGTAGCTGTGAATAGAAATCTTTTGACTTGGTCATCACAGCTCTATGACCTATGCACCACTGGCTGCTGCTTCTTACTGACTGGTTTTAGTTGTGCTCCTCTTGACCAGAGAGCCCTTTATCCTCACACTAGCACTTAAAAATACTTTTAAACTTTATTTTGTAGTATTTTGTATTATTGTTGGTTTTAGAGAGAGAGAAAGGAGAGGGAGAGAGAGGAACATCAATCGGTTGCCTCCCACCTGCACCCTGACTAGGTATGGAGCCCATAACCTGCCAGTAGGTATGAGCCCTGACCAGAATTCAAACCCACAGCCCTTTGGTGCACAGGACTATGCTCCACCAACTGAGCCACACCCGCCAAGGCATATTTTACAGCCTAACCAAATTTTGTTTCTCTTAGTTTTAAAGATGTTAAAGTTAACTTACTAGTATCAAAGTTCAGCGGAGAATGCTTTGTAAGGTGTTTCAAAATATATTTAATAAATGAATCAAAAGGAATAACACCTGTAAACTGCAACACTTAATGGCAGAGGTAACTCAGACACTGTAGGGTTGTCACAGTTTGAGAGGTTTATAAGATTCTAGTAGTTGAGCTATAGTGACTGGACCTGTGATCGGGAGTGGTTTGTCATAATGAATGCTATTTGAAAATGACTTTTTCCCACAGTGTCACTTTTATTACCAGGAGTGATTTAGTCATTTTTGGTGAATTTTTTTTCAGATACCAGACAGCTCTGATTACTTTCCCGGTGCTCGGCATTTTCTGAAGTCCTGAGAACTCTCTTGCTGTTAATTTTCATAGTGCATGAACCAAAAATATGCTAAACGCTTTCAATGTTCCAATCTTAAAAAAAATCACATTTTGCAACCAGATGATCCTTATAAATTTGTTTCCCAGAGGATCATAATCCCATATTGAAAAATATGTATTTTAATATCAAATTTTTTCTTAGTTAGCATCTGTTTTGTAAGGTTCATAATTCAGTAAAATGGCATATTTCAAAGTACAGAGCCTTTTTAAATAATTAGAAGTGGGGTTAGCCAGTTTGGAAGTATGACAAATTCTAGCTCTGTGAGTATTAGGAATGTACTGGTAGAAAGAGCAGAAAGAGGATCTGAGATAGGTTCTGCTCTGAAATTATAGGTAAGAGAAAATAATTTCACCAGAAGGAGCCAAATGAGATATATAGTTATGCATAAATCAGTACGCAGCTGTGTAGCAGGCACCTCATGTTGGATTCAACAGACGTGGTGGAAAATGAAGTTTTGGAAAGTGGGGGGAGGGGTCATGGCATAATCAAGAGCAGGTAAAAATCCCATTATAATGGATTCCATGAGGCAACTAAATGGTTTTGTAGTGACTGCATACATTGCTGTAAATATTTCCATTCTGCAGGAGGGAAAAACAGCTTAAAGTTAGCTTCTTATCCAAAGCAAATTAAGAAGAAAATCAGTGCTTTGAACTCAGAATTAAAAATGGAGTGATGAGTAAGATGCTTATACCATTTCCTCCTGACTCGGTAGTTGGTTTTGTTGTTCTGTTTAGAAAATTTATGACTTTTTAGAAGGTACAGTGTTGGTATACTTGAAGAAGGAAAATGTAGAATACATCTAACCTTGTATGGTTGATATAGTAAGTTCACAAAATATTGAATGAAAGGATCAAACTTGAAAGAGAATTGCTGCTTGAGGCTATGGTGACAATGTGAACACCATCACCAGGGCCTGACTCACGGTCAGTATGCTCTTCCTTGTTTTTCTTCTAGAAAAAGTGCTCTGATTGCTGACATCCTCTTCTCTTTCTTGAATCCCCCTGATCCTCTTCACCGAAACTTTAAAGTCAGAAGAGCTGGGTTCTTAGTTTTACCCAGAGATTTCTAAGTGGTGACCAGTGAGGAGCCAGCAAATGTCAAGAAAATTAGTTCTTTCATAGAAAGTACAAACTCTTGACATGAAAATTGTCTTGCCCTGATGGTGGATCATTTGGAACATGATGGTGGCAACAAACAACTAAAGTACTAGTATTCTTGCATAGGCAATGTCTTTAGCTTTGTACATTGGTGTTCCATCAAAGACATCTTCACAGTTATGCCCTTCAACTATATGATTCCTATACTAAAAACTAGCTAGCCTTTTATACCTGACTGCATTGATACAATAAGAGATCATTCCCCTCCTAATTGACGATTACAAACACACACCATATGACATTTTGAAAACACAGAATTTTGGAGTCAGAAGTTCATTGCTGTATTTGTATTTATGAAAAAAAGGAAGATCGGCCCAAATACTGTTTGAACAGATCTTGGGCCGCAGACATCCTGACTGCCTTTATGTATGTTCCTCTACTCTCTATAGTTTCATTACTTCCCAGTTCTCAAAATACAAGATTCTAACCCTGTTCTGCCCTGGGATTACAGAATTCTTCTTTCAATCAGTACTAATTAAGCACTTGCTGAATGCAAGCAATCTGACTAGGCCAAAATCTGGCTGTAACCCTTAAACCAGTTTGATCATCAGAAGTCCTTGAGAAATTATGTAAGAATATAACTTTTCTGACCCCATGTCAGACCTACTAGAACAAGATCTATGAGTGCAGGTCTCAGGACTCTCTATTTTTTTTTTTTTTTTTAAATAGTCCAAATTAAATAAAAAGATGAGAGGGGCTTGGTACCATAGCTTAAGGACTATATACACAAGGAGTGTGAGCTTGTCATTTGAAACTGTGCCTCCATCTCCCCCTATTGCTTTCTTTCTGCAGTCCTCCCCACCTTGGAAGCCTTTTCTTCTTTCTGTTTTAAAGTTAGAGCACCATGGTTTCCTCCCCTTTCCTCCTGAAAGCAAATAGAAAGGCTTTCCAGAATAATTTCTGTCACTCTCTTGTTCTGCAGAGTTATCCATTCAAGAGAGAGATTGGTTTTACAAAACCCAATGGAGGAAGTTTTACATTCCCAGGTTCAGGCATAGAGGGGGTGTCAGTAGATTGCCTTAGGAGAGAGTGTATAGGAGACAGTCTGTAACTGACTGAATCACCACAGTGTCGCCTATTGAAGCCCATTTCTAGCTTGGTGTCTGCATCAGGACCATTGCTCAAAGTGGCCATTCTGTAAATTACTGTGTCTGTTGGGACCAGGAGATAAGAAATGTTTTCTACATGTTTCTCTTCCCTGGTCTTCTGCTGTTGAGAGATTGTAATTTTTAGAACTTAGTGATCTAAAAATGTTATAGATATTAAAAAAAATGTCCTAAATATAAATGGCCTAGAGTTCTACAGTAGCCAATCTAATTTTATAAGATTCAAAATCACCATGAAAAAAAAAGATAATATATTTATTTGATTCTTTATGGAGGAAAGATTCAGAAAACTAAACAAATCTATTTTTCTCATCAGTTTGTTGATTTGATATCATGCATGTACCGTTACTACTTATAATTTCTAGTTATTTATGAGCCAGGAAAATAAAGTAATTTTTGCACATTGCAATTTTATTTAAGTATCTATTGACTCAATTTAAATAACCCTACATCAAATATTACATTAAATGTAACTTCATTTTAATAACTATTGTCTCCTAGGTAAAAATATGTAGTTTTCATGAGATGAAACAATAACATTCTGGATTTTTTCATTTGCTTAGTGAATAAGAAAGAAAAAAAAAAGATTTTAAAATAATAATATATTAAATACAATAATAATATTTTAAACTAAAAAGCTGTCAGTGCCAAACATTCAAATATTAAAAAAATCTTTAGGTCTTTGTTTTATCAGATAGTATTTGGAATTATATATTTTACTAGATGCCTCTTGCAGGGAGATTCCTGCAATAGGGCTTCCTGCTGCAGTCTCTACTGTCCAGCCAGCTTCCCTCCCTTCTTCCCACCCTGCCTGCTTCCCTGCCTTCTTCCCCACCCTGCCTGCTTCCCTGCCTTCTTCCCCACCCTGCCTGCTTCCCTGCCTTCTTCCCCACCCTGCCTGCTTCCCTCCCTTCTCCCCTGCCTTGCTTGCTTGCTTCTCCACAGCTTCCCTCCCTTCTGCAGCCCTTGGTTTCTTTCTATGCTGTCTTTAGTCTAGGGGTGTCGAACTCAATCAGAGAAGGGGCCAAAATCTAAAATCCAGCCTAAATCGCGGGCTGAATGGTTTACTGAACAGTCATAAACTGACAATGTCATAAACTGACAGCGGAGTGCAGTGATGACAGCGCGGTGCGGGCCACATTGCAAGGCCTGGCGGGCTGGATTTGGCCCGCGGGCCTTGTGTTTGACACATGTGCTTTAGTCTAAGCTCTGGCCTGGGTATGCAAATTAACTGCCATATTGGTTTATTTAATTTGCATACTCACCCTGATTGGCTGGTGGGCGTGGCTTGTGGGTGTAACGAAGGTATAGTTAATTTGCATGTTTCTCTTTTATTTGAGAAGATAGCCAGGAGGGAAGAAAGATTCAGGCCTGGATGTTAGATATTTGTATGTCCTATCAAAGCAGATCACCTTTCAAATGAATATAGAATAGTAACAACCACTAGCTTAATTTACTGATACTTATGAAGACCTTGCTCCTTGGAGCTAAGATAAATGAAATGTGGAGAACAATCTGCCTAATTCAAGAATTTTAAAACAATTTCCACTTGTTTTTTTCTTGGTTGAATCTTGTCTATAATTAAAGACTGCCCAATCGATTAGGAAACAATGCATATACTTATTTTTCAAGTATATTTGTTACACTTCCAATAACATATATTTTTGTTCAATCTCTAGGCACCTTTTTGGGTGAAATATTTATGTTTAAAGCAATGGGTCCAATTGTTAAGCTAAGAAAAGTACAAACATATGCTAGGTTCTCATTTTTCCAGAGTTGATACTGTAGTGTATTTGTTATAGTTTTTTACACAAATTTTCTTGCTTAATTTTTTAAATGTAAAAATTTATGAAATTTGTTAAGAAAATGATAGATGGCTACCAGAGAGGCAAATTTAGGAAAAAACAAGATATACTAAGTCCCATCTTGTTATATTAGTAATATAGAAATTCCAAGCCAGACCTGGAAATATTTAAATGAAGAAATGGAAAACATTGCATTGCAAAGAAACATTGATAAAACAAGATAGTCAAAATCAAGATGATTTTATATACTTGATTTATTATGAAATATATGAAAATTACATGAAGTCAGAAAGGTTTTTCCTTTGCAAAGTGAAGTTTTCGTGGATTTATCCTGACTCCCTTCTCTGTGTATAGCACTGTGCCAGCTTGATTTAATTTTTAAAAAAATGTATTTTGAATGATGGAAAAATTTCTCTTATTTGTAGAATGAAGGCCATAATAATAATATGGATAGTGTATTGTCCCCTTATAGGTTAATTTTGAAATATTCTTTTTTTTTTTCAAAGTAGACAGTAATTGTTGCTAGAGAGAAGTTACTACATCACAGGTCCTTTTAAAAATTCTAAATATACTATATCTGTACACTTATGTGCCCGTACAAAAACAAAATCCTACTACTGCTCTTTTAAATCAAACTAGCTAAAGAAAACTATTTTTAGAGTTGAAGATTTGATTTAATTCTGCAAATATCTTTTAGCACTTCACCTACAACATCTCTCACACTGCCGATTGCGTAATTGGCAACTGTTGATACTTGATGTTGGGAAATGAGGGAACACATGGAAGCATTTTGTTAGCTGAAACAAGTTATGTATAAAGGTATGTAAACATTACTTGTTCTCAAAGTTCTTTCAATTAGCTGGGATTGAAACAGGTAAGGACAGAAAAGAAGGCATTTCAGGAGAAAGAACAGAATGAGGGAGAGGAAGACACAGGAAACTTAGGAAGTGCTTGGGAGCAGGGCATGGGCCCCAGGGGCTTGAAGCCCAGGGTCTGTGGGGCCAGATGCAAACTAACCTGAGTGAGTTAGCTCTTATTTTAGAGAGATTTTAATCTAGCCTACATTTGTACTTACATGTTAGAAAATGGACACTTCTTGGAAAGGTTTTGATTGGAGAGTTGACATGACATTAGGAAGCCAATTGGTTAGCGATGTTTACCATGTGACCTGTGAAACTGAAAAGAGAGGCTGACAGGAGAGATCCAATGAGAAGGCCATTGGCTACTGTCTGTGGGATTTTTCAAAGTATTATCATTGTTATTTTCTGAGGTAGGGTTTGCTTTATCCATAGGCTAGTTTTCCAATGTTTATTGGCAAATCTTGAACACTTGTTAGCTTATCTTGGCTAGTGCTCTCATACATCCATATCATAATACCTTTTTTATATTTCTTAGGTAGGATATTTAGCTATAAGGAGCTTCTGAAAACACCACATATCCTGTGTGTGTGTGTGTGTGTGTGTGTGTGTGTGTGTGTGTCTCTCCAAATTTCATAACTTGTATCAACTTCCTTATTGAGTTTAGGACTAAGAAATAAAATAAAAGAAATAATTTTTGGCCCCAAACTCCCTGTTAATCAGTGACTTCTTTAAAATAGCACTAGCTCTTTTAGTTCTGTTTCTATTAATTATATAGTTTTAGATTTAATTATTTTTTATATCAACTTTATCTGAAAATCTGTACTTTAAGGAAGGTTTAGTTCTATTACTATCTTCTCCAGAACTTTATTTTATACTGGAGGCCCACTGCACAAAATTCATGCACGGAAGTGGAGGGAACCTCAGCCCAGCCTGCACCCTCTCCAATCCAATCCTTGGGGGACCCATGTGGGATCAGGCCTAACTGGCATTCAGACATCCCTCCTGCAATCTGGGATCATTGGCTCCTAACCACTCATGTGCCTGCCTGCCTGATCACCCCTAACCCCTCTGCCAGCCTGATTGCCCATAACACCCCTCCCCTGCTGGCCTGATCACTCCTAACTGCCTCTGCCTCAGCCCCACCACTGAGGCTTTGTCCAGAAGGATATCAGGCAGATGCCCAGTCTAATTAGCACATTACCTTTTATTAGTATAGATTGCCTCTGGTCATCCACTAGAGATGGTGTGCTTGACCTTAGGCATCTTCATGGTAGATTTTCTTGCCACTTTCTTCTGTCTGTTCTATGCAGCTGCTTAATGAGTCATCTCAATGTCCACTTCATATTTCTTAGCTGCATTTCATTTAGTTACCAGATTTACTACACATGCATGAAGAAATATGTCTTACAAGGTTTGTGTTCAAGAATGCTCAGGTTAGTGGGTGGCTTGTTGGGGAGGGTAGGGGAGGAGGATGACAGAAAGAAATTGATGGAGTCTTCACAGAAAGGTAATTCTTTAAAATGCACAATAAAGAATGTCTTATAACCTGAATCACCCCAATATCATACATAATGCACTTTGAACGTACATCTATCTTAACTTTTGAAATAACATTAATTTATTAAGGTGAAAGTGCTTGTTAGCATTTGCTTCAGCTTGCAAAGGATGTAAATGATTGGTTTTCAAATGTTTGATAATTCAGGGTTAATTAATGGGTTTTAGGGGCTTAGGATTCTTATGAATTATATTTTAAACTTTATAATATAAGCTTGTAAGTACCACCTGCAAAATGAGAGTGTTCTGGTGCTTGATATATATTGATCTGAGCTAAAGTGATGATCATAAATTTTGTTCTGTTTCTCCTCTGAACAAACACAGCTTAGGGTTGTAGAATGCATGTCTGGGGTGGTCTTGTTCATTGTGCTGTCAGAAAGCAGTTTGCTATGTTGTTCCAGAAATATAGATGTGGTAAGTTACCTTCTGGGAATTTATCTTGTGTGAAAATCCATCCTTTTTCTCTCTTGCCTTTGTATATAATTTTACTTTAATATAGAATAAGCAAAATATTATTGAGGAAGCTGACCTGAAAATTATCTTAAAAGATTTTACGGACACTCTGAGCTAATCATTCCATGTTAGGTTTTGTGAAATTATTGAATGTTGTTAGCATTCCCTTTAGAAACTGCAAGTGATGGGTCCAATGTTGGTTTTGGCCTGTAGATATTTGGTTCACACAGTGTATTTTAACAACTGAATTACTTTCCTACATTCAAAATGTGAAGATTTCACCTAAAATACCAGATATCTGGCTTCCCTTGGAAACAAAAATCAGAAGATCTGGCAATCTTGAACAGACCTTACCTTATGGCCACAGTTGAGAATGATATTCAGGCTAAATACAGTCAAAATTGAAGTCACCATACAAAATTCAAAGAAGTCACTAATCATGTGATAGTGTTCCAAAAAGCACACATACCAAATTGTTAATACATATTTATTATTAAAAACCTCTGTAATATATTCTATGATTTACCTGATTGCATAAGGCTCTGTTCGGGGCTACCCCATGAAAATAATGTACAGTGGTACAAGCAAATGGACAAATGCCCTCAAATGTTTTAAATGCATGCTTTAAATCCATCCCCAGCCTCAAATGATTAGAACTGGAAAATAAGACCATTCCAGTGGCTATTTGATATAACTTATCTATGCCTTTACCCTAAGAAAAGTTAAAAGTGATTATTAAAAAAAAGAAAAGAAAATCACTTTAGATTGATTTAAACTAACTTAAGCTGTGTTTGACTGAATGCTTTTTCTTTGGTTAAGACTGAAGATCTGCTCACAGACTTTTCCATTTGGCCTTGGCTCATGAAGTATGAATTCTATGACGGATCCTCTGGCGTAACAAGCTCACAGCTGACTCCTGTGTAAGCCTTAAGCTTCTCTCCCAAGGAGAAATGTAAATATAGAATCTCTCTGGTGCCCATTTTTTAGCTCTAGAATAAGAATCCAAGGTCAGCCTCGCTCTCAAGTCCTTTCTGATCATAGGTGGCCTGCCTTTTCAGAACCATCACATTTTACTCCAGACTTCCTAGTGTTCTCTACTGTCCCTAATGGTTTTCCTGGCCTCTGCCTCATCTGATTACATATTTCAGTTCATTATTTTTATTTGTTATCTCAATCTTTAGATATTGTTTGCACTAAGTCAGAATTTCCCAATATTTGTTTCTTTAAGCACTAGAACGGTGGGATGTTACTTTATAAAAAATTGTTATGGAGTTAAGTAACTTTAGGGCAAAACCAAGTCAATACAATTTAATGATTTTTTTTCTTTAGTTTGTTTCAGAATTTTTAATATGCTAAGCTGAGAAGTGTATGTTTACAAAAAGGATACATGGCACTATTTTCCAAACTTTTTTGACCAATAAGTTCCATAGTAATAATTTTTGATACTAGAATTCATTCTAGAGAACATTCTCTGAGAAATAAATACTATTTAGAAAAAGTTCCCTGGGTTATTTTTTTAACATTAATTCAAAAATATTTCAGATAAGGAATCATGCTCAGCATTATGTGATTTGGAAATGTTTCAGTCTTTATTACCACAGAACTCTTATCCCCAAGTGGGGAGCCTAGTCAGGCCCCTTGTAATAAACTCTGATGGGACAGTGTGGTGGGTGCTGTGGGGTCTCATGGAAGGAACACCTCACACAGAGGTCATAGAGGAGTCCCCAAAGCTATGATGTTGTACAGAGACCTGAAGGGTAAACAGAGCTTAAAAGAAAAAGCATGGTTAGCATTGTGAACAGGTGCCAGCTATTTCAAACCAGAAAAATTATTGGTATTCACTCTTGAAATGAATGAGAGCAGCTCAGGTAGCTGAGCTGTGTGTGTCAGGGCTGACTGGGTAACTTGAGTTTTCCAAGTTAACTTGCCTTTAGAAGACTATTTCTAAGGCAAATAATAAACACATGCTTAGTTGGACCATAATATTATACTAGTATTTTATTAAAACCCAACAGTAATTGCATCAATGTTTAGAACATGGAGCAGATATTTTCAAACTGTATGTAGCCGGTGGTCCAAACCCCACATGATCCCAGCTGACCCATTTTTTGGGGAGAAAAAGGAGAGCAGGAAAAGGCTCCAAGGCCCTTTCTGCACGGGCACAGTCATGGTCGTGCTAAATGCTGTTGTGTGTGTGCTGTTCTGACCAGGCTTTATGAAAAGCAAACACAGACTCTGGCATTTCATTTCCCAGTTGCTGTGAGTCTTAGGTGTTGGCTTTCTCAGTGGTAAATGTGGTTAACTTGAGTGTGGTTGAGAAAATGTGTCTCATGTGTCTGAACCTCTGTGACTTCTTTGGGGAGAGACTCCAAGCTACAGATTTAAATCAAAACCTTCGAGGAATTATATTTCTCCAAGCAGCTTGACCTTAGTATAGTTTTATTTGTCTTTTACATTTTCATTAAAAATAGTTTAATGAGCCCAGCTGGCATGGTTCAGTGGTTGAGCATCGGCCTATGAACCAGGAGTTCATGGTGGGATTCTGTTCCATTCCTGGTCAGGGCACACAACTGGGTTGCAGGCTTGTTCCCCAGTGGAGTGTGTGTGTGTGTGTGTGTGTGTGTGTGTGTGCAGAAGGCAGCTGATCAATGATAGAACATAATGGGTGTTTCTATCTCTATTTCTATCTCTGCCTCTATCTCTATCTATCTATCTATCTATCTATCTATCTATCTATCTATCTATCATCTATCTATCATCTCTCTCTATTTCCCTTTCCTCTATTCTGAAATCAATTAAAATATAAAAAATAGTTTAATGACCAGAAGACTGTTTTTTTTTACATAAGTACTTGCTAGCTATGATTTTGAAATAATTTCTCCCCCTTTGATCTAATCTTATTCAAATAAACACCTGTTATTTATGTAATTAAACTTCCTTGACTTTTCCTTTAAAGCACATTCCTGTATTTATAGGGTCTCATAAAAGTCTAAAAATAATTACTCCTGTCATATTTTAACAGGCCAGAAATATAACTTGTAGGAGACGTTTCTTTTGTTCTACATTAGTTTTAGCCGCAGAGATCATCATGCTGTCACTCTCTCTGAGGATCTGTACCCAAATGGAATGGTCTTTGTTTCCTTCTGTGGAATTGTTGACAGATATTCCTGAATTTATCTTGTAGGGACTGCAAACTTTGCACCCATAGTCTATTTGTTCTGATATTGCAATTATTCTGGTTCTTTAGTACACTGATTTTTCTCCATTTTGTGTGTATCATGCTAAATAGAACACACTAAGAAAAGCCACCTTAACAGTATAAAACTGCATGTCCCTGCCACACACCGCTAACTGTGTTTGTGCTGGGCTGGAATCTGGTGATTTATTTTTGCCTCTTTTTTTTGGAAGAAGGCACAGACCTGGCTCCCAGGTGCATGCAGGTCTAGCCCATGACCTCATACACTATCTCTGGCTCTATATTCAAGGTCTACATGAGTGAATTTGCAATTGCTTTCTTTTTTTTTTTTAAATATATCTTTATTGTTGAAAGTATTACAGATGTCTCCCCCACTCATTGACCCTCCTCTTCCCCACTCCCATCCATTCCCCAAGCCTTCACCCCATTATTGTCTGTGTCCATGGGCTAGTCATATATGTATAAAAGCTCTTAGGTTGATCTTGCCACCCCCCCATTGCCCCTAAGGTTCCTCAGTCTATTGTATGCTTCCAGGTGGCTGTATCTATTTTGTCAGTTTATTTTGTTCATTAGATTCCACATATGAGTTAAATCATGTGATACTTGTCTTTGTCTGACTGATTATTTCACTTAGCATGTTTTTTTCTTTATTTTCTTCTTCTAAATTACCCTTTCCTGCTTCATGTCTTTATACCTAATCTGTTTATGACGCCTCTCCCTATTTTAAACAAAAAAGAAACTATGATCTATCATTTCTATACTTCGGAAATAGAAGAGATGATTTTATATGCTTTACCCTCTATGTTCAACTGGAAAACAAAAGTATGTTTTTGCATTTACATACTTATTTGTAAATTCCATTATTTCTTCCCAAAAGAGCAACAAAAACTTTCTTAGCTGGTAACATAAATTTGTAGTCTCTTCATGAAGGACTTCCAATCTGCTTAACCACCAGGATCTGTACCTCTGTAGAAAATAGGAACAGTAAGTATCACCTGTATTTAATTCAGGAAACCGAGGTAAACAAAGAAGACATTCTGTTTCTTACATGAAATAATAGCAGCTCCTCTCACAGAACGGCAAAGTAATGAGATTAATGTCACAAATTATACTGCTGCATCAAATACTTAAACTTCAGAAGGTAAATGAGTCATTTATGATGGTTCTTCCTGACTTTAACTTTATTAACATGCTTCCATGCCCAGTTGTCTGTTTAATGGAGAGAGTAAACCTGGATCAGAAGAAGGGGCATGTTATTACTTTCAGCATGACTCTCACAGCTACAGGTATTCATAAAAATGCCAAAGAAGGCACCTGGAGGAGAGCGGGCTCACTTACAGGAAAATCCTAGACTGTAATCACGGTGTTATTTTTCAGTTCTCATATTGATTTCTCTTTACCATTCATCAGTTTCTGCTTCCACATCTTTTTTCAAGCCTCTAACTGGAATCAACCATCCCCTTAAGCTTAGAAGACTTTAGCAGGTTTCCAAATAAAAATTTCTGAAATCTTAATTTTTTTTTCAGGAAGATCTTTTAGGTAAATTAGAAAAAAAAAATAACTTTCTACTCTAAAGTAGAAAGTAGTTTCAATTTTTTAAATCTCTCCAACTGATGCAAGAGTTCCTGGGATATTTTGTCAGATGTGGCATAAACATATAGTACTCATAAAAGGCTTTGATCACCATCAATTATTCTCTCAATTTATTTCCCATATGATTATTCTATTATAAATTTAAGCCAGATTATATGTATACTAGTGGCCTGGTGCACTAAATTCATGCATGGAGGCAAGGGGGGGGGGGTGTTCCCTCAGCCTGTCCTGTATCCTCTCCAATCTGGACCCCTCAAAGGATGTCCTACTGCTGGATTACAGGGATCAGGCCTAAACCAGCAGTCAGACATCCCTCCCACAATCCAGGACTGCGGGCTCCAGCCACTCACCTGCCTGCCTGCTTGATTGCCCCTAACCTCTCTGCCTGTTAGCCTGCTCACCCCAACTGCCCACCCCTGTTGGCTTGCTCACCCTCACCTTCCCTCCCTACTGGCTTGCTCACTCTCACCTTCCCTCCCTACTGGCACCCAACTGCCCCCCCTGCTGGTCTGCTCACTCCAAACTGCCCCCCCCCCACTGTCCTGATCAACCTCCAACTGACCCCCACTGGCAGCCTGCTCACCCCCAACTATTCTTCCTGCTGGTCTGCTTACCCCCACCAGCCCTGCCCCCCACCAGCCTGATCACCACAACTCACAACTGCCATCCCATCCCAGCCTAATCATGGCTGCCCCCCCCACCCCCCCAGTAACCCAAGCTCCCAGCCCCTCTTTTTTTTCTTTTTTCTTTTCTTTCCTTTTCTTTTTCTTTCTTTCTTTTCCTTTCTTTCTTTTCTTTTTCTTTCTTTCTTTTTTTTTTTTTTTTTTTGCACCTTCCTTGACTGAAGGCCAGTGCTGGCTGGAAGCAAGTATTTGGGATTTATTTATCTTCTATAATTGAAACTTTGTAACCTTGAGCCAAGGCCAGGGCCAACCAGGGCTGGCAGGAAGCTTGGCTTCCTCCATTGCCAGGGGAAACCCAAGTCTCCTGCTCTCTCCAGCTCGATGGCCGCCACCATTTTGGTTTTAATTTGCATACTTGCTCCTGATTGGCTGGTGGGCATGGCTTGTGGGCATACCAGAGGTACTGTCAATTTGCATGTTTCTCTTTTATTAGTGTAGATATTTTGTCATTTTTTTATACCTGTAGAATACTGCCTTTGTGGTTGTGCCTTACACTATTAAAGCATCTGGAGATAGTAAAACTTGCATTAATTTACCTGGACCATCAACTCTATAATGCCAAGCATATGCTTAGCTGACTAATATTTTTGCATTTATATGTCATATAACTTCAGCTTTAGCATAATTCATCAAAGAATTATCTTTTTTCACATATCTAGTTTTTGTTACTGTAAAGTAGAGGGTGTCTAGGAACTACTTTTGGAAGAGTGTAGCAATTCTGAAAATCTATGTAGAATTTTAAAAAAAGCCAACTTTCATAAACTTTATTTAAAAACTGATATATGCTCACTTACAAGTATTCTAACAGTACATATTTATACAAAAATAATATCATTTCCTTCCCTTAGTTCTACCTGTCTGAGGTAACCAATTCTAAAGGTTTGGTAATATATTCTGGAAATATTAAAGAGTACTTTTCCTATACCTTTTGTGATTCTTAGAATTTCCCCTTGATTTTATTGTATGCTAGTTTTCCTGCATGATCTTGCTATTTCTTCATGGAACTCTTTTTATTTATTTATTTATATTTTATTGATTTTGTACAGAGAGGAAGGGAGAGAGATAGAGAATTAGAAACATTGATGAGAGAGAGTCATCGATCAGCTGCCTCTTGCACACCCCCTACTGGGGATATGCCCGCAAAGGTACATGCCCTTGACCAGAATCGAACCCGAGACCTTTCAGTCCCCAAGCCGACGCTCTATCCATTGAGCCAAACCAGTCCCAGCATCATGGAACTCTTGGCAGCACAACTTTTATCTCTCCAATGGATAGAAGAGTTCCTGGGGCATTTTGTCAGATGTGGCATCTACCCTTAGCTAGTCAAAAATGGCAGGACTGTTGATTTTTTAAAAAAAATTTATGTGTAGCATTAGCTAAGACACTAGATGATGATCTACAGTGACTTTCCAATGAGCACTGGAGTGTAATTTATTAGAGGCACTCACTTATATTACCTGCCACAAACAGGTAAGTTCTATTTTGATACTTTCCCCCCTGAATAACATTGCAGCCTAAACGACCCTCCCACAATTCCAATTGCACCAGAACAGTCTATTCAACACTGAACTTTTTCTCTGAGAGAGATCAGTACTCGTTACCTTCAGGTTAAACTTAAAAATGTGGAATGGTCTGAATGAGTGGGAGTGTAGCCTGGCACCTTGCGAAGGCACTTCTAAAAATTATTGTTAGGAGGATTTCTTCTAAGCCCAGTTTATGCAAATGAGCAACTGACAGCTGAAACCCTGAATAAACAACAGGGGGGCTGGCATTTCAACTTTTTTTTACATGTTTCACAGAGGATTATGGAATTGTCCCACAAGCATCAGCGAAATCAGGAAAATTTACATTTCCCTTCTGGAGCACAGTTCCTCCTACACTGTCCTCGGGACAACAGCTCTTTCTGGTGCCAGCATTCTATTCCCTGAACTGCAGCTTGGCAGCAGTCGGCTCTCAAATTTCAACCACATGTATTTCAAAAAAATCAAAAGGTCCTTATTTGGACTTTAGTCATATATCTTTAAAAGCAGTGTTTGTGCGTCAGATTTAAAAATAATTGAAACCAGGGGCTTAAAAAAAAAAAAAAAAAAGCACAAACCCCAGTCCCAACTTCTCTTCCAAGATGTTTCAACTTCAACTGATTCCAAAAACATTGAAAGCAACAGAATGGAAACAAGAATAGAAACCGCATGCAGCCTGCAGCTCAATGTACTGACGGTGGGTGCCTGCAGAAATGGGCTCAAACTGTACACCCTGCCCCCAGCCAGGATGGGTCTCCGCGTAGGAACCTCTTTGCAGGGTAGCCTGCCTGGAAACAGACCTGGGGTCCTGCAAGTCTGCTGGTGAGGGCGTCAGCTCATGAGGTCATTTTCTCTAAGACTGAATTTAGACCTGAAGATGGGAACATATGTAGGTGTTTTGGGTTGGTTATTAAATATTAAAAATCACATTAAAAACTATATGCATATACATTACATGCTCAAAATTGATTTTCCATTCCTCAGATTTGCCTCTCTTTTTGGGGGGAGGGATTCTTGCATCATGTTCTTCTCACAACCTTGAACAGTCTAGCGAGGCTGAGCTTATGTCCTTGTGAGCAGCGTGGTTTGGAGTTCTGTTTCAGTTTTGAGTATTTGTCAGGTTGAGCTAATCATGTAAAAACAGCTCTCTATAATTGCCTTAAGACCTGTTCTTTTGTATTTGTTGGCTTTAAAAGCAGTTGAAAAGAGCCCAGATACCTTTAAGAAAAAGGAGCCGTCCTTGTAAAATGCAGATAAAGGACATTCTGCAGTTGGCAAAGGATTCCTTGTAGATTTTAGGCACGAGCTGCCCCAGGTTTGTGTGGTGGGTAGCAGTGCTCTCTCTACTCCAGAAGAGCAGTTAGTATTCTCCTCCTGAAGAGTTGCCAACAGGAACCTTCACTCTGCCTGTAGGTGAAATAGGAGATAGAAATGTATAAATACAGCAAATAAGAAGAAATTGACTCACTTTTTATGCAAATGTGTTTTAAACTCCGTTGCATATGTAATTTTTTTTCCTGTGTACTTAAGGGACATAAAATATTGGTTATTGTAAGGAGACAAGCTTTTATTTGTGACAAGACCACACTGCAAACTTAATAATTTTGTGTTTCTCTGCGCGTCCATTCTTTCTTCATTCCAAACATTGTTCATATTGTATAGATTCACCTTTACAGAGAACTGCTTTGATTATCCCCTATTCAGCTCAAGCCCCCTCACTGAGCCACCATTTTCTTCTCTTCAATCATGTCCCAATGCCTGAGCTGGAAGTAGCGTTCCTACAATTTCCATTTCTCCTTCAAATCCCTTTCCAGTCTTAATACCCATCATCCCCTTGTGCTGCACCCCCACCCCTTCCTCATTTGTACAGTAGAAAACCTTGCTTTTCCTAGCAGAGCATATTGCAAAGAGAACAGACTTCAGAGTTCAGTAAACTGTAACTGAAATGTCACCTTCATCACTCATTAGCTCTGAAATCTAGGAAAAATAATATTTATAAAATACTTCAGTGCCACCTATCTCTAGGCTGATTGTGCTTCCAAATGACAAAACCCAAAGGAATCATTTTTCAGAACTAAATGTGATATATACCATTATTTCCCAAAGTGTATCAGAATACTAATTCCATTTTATTTGTATAGTTCTATATTAAACAGTGGCTCCATGTTTAAACCGGGTTATTTGAATCCCAGCTCCACAATTTACTCAGTGCTGACTTGGATAACTTTACTTTATTTCCTTGTGATTCAGTTTTCTCATTTGGAAGATGGATCAAAGGGTTCTTATGAGAAGATTAATTAAGAGTTAATTCTTATGAAGTGGCATTACTGGTCAAATGGGAATTCCATATTTAATTTTTTGAAGAAACGCCATACTGTTTTCCACAGTGACTGCACCAGTCTGCATTCCCACCAGCAGTGCAAGAGGGTTCCTTTTTCTCCATATCCTCGCCAACACTGTCATTTGTTGATTTGTTTATGATAGCCATTCTTACAGGTGTGAGGTGATATTTCATTGTTTTTTTAATTTGCATCTCTCTGCTGATTAGTAACTGGGCATTTTTTTCATGTCTCTTGGCCATCTATGGGTGAAAAAAGCAGAACATCTATAATACTTTCAACAATAAAGATACGTTTTAAAAATCACTAAAAAATTAATCCATATGAGAAGTTTAAGAATTAATGTTTGAAAAAAATGCCTAGAAGAGTATCCTCTATAAAGTAAAAGCTATATAAGGGTTTGCTGAATAAATAAGCACTGTATTAAAAATTAATTAGGTTTCTTTCCCTTCGGACTTATAAGCAAATATGCAATATTGCTTTCCAAGAGAATATTATAGAGTTTCTGAAAATTGTTTCATAAAAAATTTTCTTTTGAAGAGTAACTGGGAAAATTCTGTGCTTTACTAATAAATTACTTAATTTTTCCCCTTATCCAAGAGTCCATTTTCCTCATTGCCCAACTTCTGATTAAGGAATGATATGCATGTTGTCAAGACCTGATTAATTTATGTAGCATTAGGAAATATTATTTAATTAACAAATAATTAATTCTTAGAGTTGTTTTAGGATCACACCAAAATTGAGTAGGAAATACAGTTATGTGTACTCTATCTTCATACCTATAAAACTGCCTCTAATGTTCTTTATTTCATACTACAGTGCTGCATTTGTTATGAATGACGGAACGACATGGACACACCAGTACCACCCGAAGTTTAGTTTACATAAGGGTTCACTCCTGGTTGTACATTCTGTGGGTTTTTGACAAATGTATAATGGCGTGTATCCACCATTGTAACATCGTATAGAATAGTTTCACTGCCCTACAAACATCTGTCATCTGCCTATTCACTCCTCCTTCTTACCTAACTCCTGAAACCACTGAATTTTTCACTGTTTTCATAGTTTTCCCTTTCCCAGAATGTCATATGGTTGGAATTATATGTATGCAGCCTTCTCAAATTGGCATCTTTCACTTAGTACATGCATTGAAAATTCCTCTATTTCTTTTCATAGTTTGATAGCTCATTTCGTTTTAGCACTGAGTAATATTCCATTGTCTGGATATACCACCATTTATTTACCCATTCACTTACCGAAGGACATCTTGGTTGCTTCCAAGTTTTGGCAATTATGAATGAAGCTGCTATAAACATTAATTTGCAGGTCTTAATATTTCAAAGGAGCATGACTGTTGGATCACATGGAAAGCATATGCTTAGGTTTGTAAGAAATTGTCAAACTAATTTCTGAAGTGTATGTAGCATTTCGCATTCCCCCCAGCAAAAAATGAGAGTTCCTGTTGCTCCACATCTTCCTCATCACTTGGTATTGTCAGTGTTTTGATTTTTAGCTACCCAGTAGGTATGCAGAGGTATGTCATTGTTGTTTTCATTTGCAACTTCCTAATAACATATGATATCAAACATCTTATGTGCTTAAACATCTTTTTATTTTTCAGTTTTGTATCTTCTTCATCTGTATACCTTTCAACTGTATATCTTGAAAAAAATTCTTGTTGAATTTTAAGAGCTGTTTGTATATTTTGGATAACAGTCTTTTATTAGGCAATTCTTTTGTAAATATTTTCCCCTACTCAGTATCTTGTCTTCTCATTCTCTTGATAATGTCTTTCACAGAACAGAGGAGATAGGGGAAACAAATATAGTTATATAACTACATCTCAGTTGCCCTAAGTCAATGTCCCTGGACTGTGAACTTCATTAGTGCCTCTCACTTTGTCCCTGCTCTCCTTAGGTTTTCAGATGGCTAGCGTAGGCTGGAGATGGGCATTTCCTTTTCCACAGGTAGGTTAGGTTCTGATAAAAACTTATCAGATAGTTTCTGGTAAAATAATTTCCCTTGAGGTCAGGCCTTGTTAAGAAGAGAAGAATGCTCTGGTGTATTTAAAAAAATGGTTTATTTCCCCTCCTGTTGCTGGAAGAACAGGGGAGTTTTTTTCTTAATTGTTCACTGTTTGGACCAGTTAGAGCTCCTGGAGATAAAACTCACAAAAGTATGGAAGTTCCCTTATACCTTGGAGTTTTTAACTGGAAGACTTGAACACACTGGGGCCTCCAAAAATGTGTCAATTTATATTTAGGCTTTCCTAAAGGTATCTATGGAGGTTTCTACTAGTAGGTTTTTGCTTCGGGTAAGTTTTTATTCTCTATATTTACCCATCTTTCCAGTTTTGGGGCCAGCATTTTGCCTTGTGAAGTCACTTATCCGATGATTCAAGAGTATTTTTTCCCCAACTTTTTACAAGTTGGCAGCATGGAGTGGTGGCTTTTAAGCACCTTCCATGCCAGACTAGAAACCTGAAGTAGCAATAGCCTCTCCTCTCCTCATTTAAAAAAAATTAAGTTCCAAAGGCCTACAAAAATTAACAATGTATTAGTAATGAAGATAGGAATCATACTTAACACTATTAGCTGTATTTGTAGGTAAGAGGATTTTTATATTTTTAGGCTGTATGTGATATTTGAAGTTGAATTAACTTTTCAGTACAATATTTTGTTATTTATACAATTACTTTTTGACATTTCAAATATTTTTTTCATTCTTCTATCTTTGTTCCAGGTATTTTATCTTTACTATTTCTCTTTATTACAGTTTCTTTTGAAAGAAAGTAAGAATATTTCTCTAATATTCTTGGTACAATGAGATTAAACATACATTTCAGTTTAAATAATCTTATAATCAAATTAAATAATTATTTTTTGTTTTTGAAAGCTTTTATTGAAAACTTTCATTGAGAAAATGTTCGACCAATAGTGAAATAATATAACGTATTTTGTGTAATATTTAATATATAACTTAATTGCTCTATGCTTGATACTTTAACTATGATTGGTACTACTTTTAAAAAAATTAAATTATTTATTGTTTAAAGTATTACAAAAGTCTCCTTTCCCCCCATTGAACTTTCCACAGGCACTCCCACCCCCAGCACATGCCCTCAAACCTCTGGTGTCTGTGTCCATTGGTTATGCTCATATGCATGCATACAAGTCCTTTGGTCAATCTCCTACCCTCCCCTGCCTTCGCTTTTAAGTTTGACAGTCTGTTCGATGCTTCTATGACTCTGGCTCTATTTTTGTTCATCAGTTTATGTTGTTCATTATATTCCACAAATCGTGTGATATTTACCTTTCTCTGACTGGCTTATTTCACTTAGCGTAAAGCTCTCCAGGTCTGTCCATGCTGTTGCAAATGGTAAGAGTTCCTTCTTTTTTACAGCAGCTTAGTATCATGTTTGATGGTATAGATCAAACATGTTAAACTCAAAGGCTAATATGGGCCAAATAAATGAGGCATGTGGCCTGTGGGCCATGAGTTTGACATGCTAGGTATAAACGTACCACAGTTTTTTAATCAACTCATCTGCTAATGGGCACTTCGGCTATTTCCAAATCTTAGCTATTATAAATTGTGCTTCTATGAACATAGGGGTGCATATTTCCTTTCTGACTGGTGTTTCTGATTTATTAAGATATTAGAGGCCTGATGCACGAAATTCATGCATGTGGTGGAGAGGGGGTGTCCCTCAGCCCAGCCTGCACCCTCTCCAATCTGGGACCCCTCAAGGGATGTTCTATTTTTAATTATTTGAGGAAACTCTGTACTGTTTTCTGCAGTGGCTGCACCAGTCTGCATTCCCACCAGGACTGCACAAGGGTTCTTTCTTTCTCTGCATCCTCGCCTGCACTTGTCATTTGTTGATTTGTTGATGATAGTTCTTCTGACAGGTGTGAGATGGTACCTCACTGTCATTTTGATTTGCATCTCTCGGATGATTAGTGACTTTGAGTATGTTTTCATATGCCTCTTGGCCTTCCTTCTGTCTTCTTTCAAAAAGTATCTATCTAGGTCTCTTGCCCATTTTTGACTGGGTTGTTTATCTTCTTTTTGTTAAGTTGTATGAATTCTCTATAAATGTTGGAGATTAAGCCCTTATCAGTGATAACATTGGTGGATAAGTTCTCCCATGCAGTGTGCTTTCTTGTTTTTTGTTGTTGGTTTCTTTTGCTTTGCAGAAGCTTTTTATTTTGATGTAGTCCCATTTGTTTATTTTATCATTAGTTTCCAGTGCCCCTAGGAGCTGTATTGGTAAAGATATTACTATGACATATGTCTGCTATTTTGCTGCCTATGGAATCTTCTAAGATTTTTACGGTTTTCCATCTTATGTTTAAGTCCTTTATTCATTTTGAGTTTATTTTTGTGTATGGTATACCTTGGTGATCTAGCTTTATTATTTTTTTTTGCATGTATCTGTCCAATTTTCCCAACACTATTTATTGAAGAGACTGTCTCAACTCCATTTTATGTTCATGCCTCCTTTGTCAAATATTAATTGAGCATAATGGCTTAAGTCAATTTCTGGGTTCTCTGTTTTGTTCCATTGTTCTATTCTTGTGCCAGTACCAGGCAGTTTTGAGAACAGTAGCTTTATAATATAGCTTGATATCTGGTATTGTGATCCCTCCAACTTTGTTTTTCTTTCTCAAGATTTCTGTGGCTATTTGGGATCTTTTTTATTCCATATGAATTTTTGGAGAGTTCGTTCTAGGTCTGTAAAATATGCCATTGGTATTTTAAGGGGGATTTCATTGAATCTATAGATTGCCTTGGGTAGTTTGGACATTTTAATGATGTTGAACACGGTATATTCTTCTATTTGCTTATGTCTTCCTCTACCTCTTATTTTAATGTCCTGTAGTTTTTTGAGTACAGGTCCTTTACCTCCTTAGTTAAGTTTATTCTTGCAAAACGTTGCATGATTTCAGCATTTCAGATTTCTCTTTTGATTATCTTTTGAAACATTCATAAATATCCTTTGTTTAAGCTATTAAATAATCTGGCTACTGTGAACATTATGGCCATCTATAATTTTTGCACATCATTTTTCTTCCTGGTATCTTTATAGGTTTTTGAAATACAATGAACTTATGGAATTTGTTAGCAAAATATTTTAGCCAATAAATAGAGCCTGTAATAAAATTCCTTTTGTCATAGATGTTTTTATTGTGGTAATTTATCATTTGATTTATCAAGCTAGAAGGGATCAGTCTAATAGCCTACTGCAGCTTAAAAGAATAATCTCATTTTTCTTTAAGAATAAGCTGAGTTTTGTAATTGTATCTTCATTGAAAAAATATGAATAGACTCTAAACCTGAACTGAAAATGACACATGCTTTATCAGTCTGAAAGCTATAGAATCAAATATTCAATATAAGCTTGACTTTAAAAAAAGGTATTGTTAGTTCATTTTTCTTCTTTTTTTGATATTTCATAAATCTTTGACAGATACTTCTATGTAATTATACCTAAAGACAAATCATGTGTTAACCCATGCCCTCTAACTATATTTTTGTATTCATTCATGACTTTTCTTTAATACATATGGATAGCTATACACATAATTGTTTAAGAGAAAATGTAACATTAAAAAGTGTACATCCTATAAAACACATAATAGCATTTCCCAAGGTAAGGTTAACTCTCTACGGATCGATCTCCCCCCACTTAATTCCCATTTGCTTCAGTGAATTTGAATTTCATCAATACCTTCTATCTTCACTGTATAACCCATACACTAAAAATTGCCAAACTCTGTACCATAGACACAATCATAATACACATATATTTTTAGCAAAACAATATGGAAGGTGGTCAGGAAAAAGATGTCTAGGGATAGAATACATTGGTTTTAATTATACATATTATTCACACAATATTCTTTTACAGTTATACAAAGTATTCTATGCTCACTTGTGCCTCAAATTATTCCTACTTGTTATACTAATTCATGGTAAATGGTCTGACTATCAAGGACTTTATAATATTCAAACTAAAGTGAAAGGGAAAAAAACTTTTTACTCAATATATTTACATTTATTTTTTTAATTCTGTTTCCAGTTGATCAGGTTGTTGGGTATAGAATTAAAAAAAATTTGTTGCTTGATTATCTTTTAGCATCCAGTGTTGCTAATGAGAAAACTTATGCCAATGCAACAGAATAATATTTTTGAGTTATCAAACTCATATATTTCTCTGGATAACCCCTTTTCCTTCTTGTCCCATGACTCAGTGGCTTTTTAATATATACAATCTTGTATGTTTTTATATGCATTTTTAAAATTTCATTCTCTCAAATTATTTTTTATGAATTTATTGTTAGTTACTGAACCCTTTAAACTGATCCTCTACCATATATATTTTTCTCTCATGTTATCAACTTTTTTTGTCTTTTGCAATGTATTTTGAGACATTTCTACCACATACTTCCTATTTGTTTAACAGTTACATATTTTAATTTCTAGGAGATTTCTCTTATTTTCTTTTGGTTCTTTTTACAACTTCTCAATCTTGTTTTACAAATGCAAAATTTTCTTGTATCTTTATAAGAAATTCATTAAGGAATTTAATATTTTCCTCTTATTTGCTGAATTTTTATGATTCTTTTGTGACCAGTTATCTACTTTATTTTTTTACTTCATCTTTCAAACTGCTTCCTGTTGTTTGAAGTTCTTAGCTGTCCATTTCTATTGAAAGGTGATTTTTCCAGGTGGCTGTGGAGTTCCTCTGCTCTCTATTTCCTGATAGGACACACGAGGAGGAGGAATGATTGATGGGAAACCCTAGATTGCTGGGTGAACGCCTATTGCCATCTTCCATTTTGATGAGAGGAGATGAGAGCTTTCAGGTTGTGAGCCTCACATATAAATCTGGGGTAACAGTGCCAATTCTAGAAGTCAGTTTCCCCTCAAGTTTAAGTAATTCACCAATAGAAAAGACATTTACTCTTTTGCCTGGGGATAAATGCTCTGCTTGCCGCTCTGAGAATGAAATGGTGCTGAACCAACGTTCCTTCTAGGATGTTCAGCCAGCCCCTCCCTCTGTATCCCTCTATCACATCAGCTGACTGTGAGGTGGAGTTTTCTCCTGGGTTCCAGTGGACATGTACTCTCACCTCAGATGCAGCATCTCACAGCATATTCTGGGATGCAATTTCCTCCTCTCTGTTTCATCAGAGGACATATTTTTCTTCCCTTGCCTTCTTCCAGAAATACATTGAGATTTCAAACTTGCTGATGAATCCCCTTCACATTTTCCTGGCTGACTTTTTGCAGCTGAGTCCCGTTCTTCTGTGGAGCCCTGAGAGAATCAGTGCCTAGTTATTTATTGTTCTTTATCCTTTGGCCAGACACTGTTCCACGTACAAGGGACTAAGTAAACTACTTGTTTACTTTTAAACCTTGTCTTAGCTTCACAAAGCTTTCCATGGGCAAGGGGTGGTGGAGGGACTCCAGGGAGCAGGTTTTATTTTATACAAAAAATTACCAGAAGGAATAACAAGTGATCTAAAGGAGGCAATACAAAATGCTTAAAAGTTACCTATGGGCAGGGGAGTCTGCTTAGAGCGCAAGCCATTTATATTAAGAAAGGAAAGATGAGTAAGGGAAAAATTAAAGAAGGATTTAATGGCAAAGAGAGTGAACTACGGTGGGGCCAGCAGAAGCAGAGGACAGAGCGTTTACTGTAATTGAGAAAACAATTAGTTGGCGGAACCATGAATGCATGGGACTAGGAAGGCCAAGGGTGCCACTGACACAGTCAGTTTTATTAAAGACCCTGGCTGTTATTCTAAGAGTAATAAAACGCCTTTAAAAGCTTATTGTCCGTGGAATAATGAGAGGCACTTGAGAAAGCTCACTGTGCTCACATCATGAAGAATGTCTTGGAGGGAGAAGAGCCTGGGTCAACAGAGGCCGTGTGGAGGCAGTTTAGGAGGGCCCTGTGGGAACCCTGGTCCAGGCTGTTGGCAGTGGTGATGGAGAGGTGGAAGGATTTGATAGGTAGTTAGAGTCCATAGAGCTTAGTGACTTTTTGGATATGAGAAAAATGAGGAGCAGGAAGGACTCAAAGATGATCCAGACTCATCTATGTCATCTCAGTGAACCTAACATTGGGGTAAGGGTGCAAGGGGAGTGCTGTTGCTCACAATTTGTTCAGTGTGGGGCATGCTGTAATCAGCTGAAGCAAGAGTCAGCGAGAGCGAGGAAAGCTGGTAAAAATTACTGAGGTGTGGGGTCTGGTCTAGTGTTATTTGTGTTAAAATTCTTAGCTGGGTTGCCCCTCCTATGGAAAGCTGAAACATTTTTCTTTTTTTCACCAAGGAGTGAATACTATGGGGGCAACTCTAACTGAACCCAAAATATGAATAAAAATGTTTTCTAAAAAGAACACAGAGCGTTTTGATACAAATAAACAAAAATAAATGAATTAAGTAGGAAATGCTATTTTGAATTCAAGAGATGTAGTAAGACAGAGAGGTAGATGAATAGTAGGGCAAAGTTTCTCAAAAGGCATATTAGGTTTAAA
Source organism: Pipistrellus hanaki (assembly GCF_964339955.1). Taxonomy (NCBI): domain Eukaryota; kingdom Metazoa; phylum Chordata; class Mammalia; order Chiroptera; family Vespertilionidae; genus Pipistrellus; species Pipistrellus hanaki. The sequence continues at coordinate 37,842,659 of NC_140507.1, read as the reverse complement.
TAATCTTTCATAGAAGTTTAAAGGGGGCCTCACAATCTTATTTTTCTTAAAGGTATCTGTGTGTGTGTGTGTGTGTGTGTGTGTGTGTATGTATGTGTGTGTACGTACCCAGGCATACATATATTTTATAATTAAAGTTTAAGCATTGGAATGTTGCCTTAGCTTCTACCATCCCACATCTGTGAAGGAAAGGATGGACCAAGTTAGGGGCCCTTGGGAAAATTGAAGCAAGGGGTATAATTCATAGCCTCCAAGAGATAAAATCTGTTTATGTAAAAGTATTAAAATAGATGAGTCATGGGTATAAAAAATATCACAAATGGAAAAACAAATCCTAGAATCTAGTAGGGGCAGAGAATTGACCCAAAATAATTGGGTATTCTCAAATCTCCCTCATGTTTCTTATGATCTTTCATTGTTTGGTTTTGACATCAGATCAGTGACAGAAAAAATGAAAGGTTTAAACATTGGATCACCCATATTCGACTCATAGCGAACCACACACAGGGCATTTGCCAGTGCTAAGCAGCCTCGACACTAGTCATGTACATAGTGTGCAGTTACCAGGTGAGGGGGTTTGTACAGTTACATATTAAAATATTAAAAGTAATTTTAATAATCATAACCAGTTCATGATCCCCACAGATATGTGGAAGCGTTGATGTAATTCTTTTGGGTGGTACTGTGAAGAAACACTCTCCTTCCCAGAACATTGGTGTGTGGGTGGACGGATAGGCACACTGGCTTTGGGAGAGGCCATATTAACAGGGCAGGCTCTCATGCCCTTTGGCTAGTGGCTAGTGTTTACCTGAAGCTGGTGCCTTATTTCTGGTCTGTATATAAATAAACAGTGGAACCGTGAGATCAAGTCGTCAAATGCCTGACTGAATTGTGCAGGTGTTTTCATTAACGCAGCCCCAAACCAAGTTGACTAGAAACACATTTTGTGTAGTTACTTAGTGTGGTGATAAAGGTAGCATTGCATTTTTTGTTTAGAATCATTTTTCAAAATAGAATTGTTTAAAGTAGCATAGGAACCTAGTCAATATGTTTATCCCGAAGGCTTGCTCTGACAATCTTATTTAAAAGTCTTACTCAGGAGATTTGTATTTCATTTTTAAATCAAAGCCTCTACTTCCAAAGTATATCCATTCAACATTTTTTGAGACCTTAGGGGTAAAAGTTATTGGACAGAGTTGCTACTTTCAGTATTCTTACAATTAAGCAATACAGCAAAATAAACATACCTGTTCTTAAAACATTCCTGGAGTTCTTTGCTATTTATTTTGCTGTGTTGCTTAATTGTAAGAATACTGAAGAACAGTTCTTCAAGCTGTTTTCATACACTGGATCTTGAGACATGGTTTTTCTCTGAAACTAGGAAAAAATTTTTCTTACTTCACATTTACAGTTATTTTCTTGCTATCAAGTCATAAAGCTAATTGTAAAATCTTGCCATTGGTAAATGAAAGGTGGGTTGGTGTCCTTTGGGCAAACTTATAAATCAAAAAATCTGGTTAACTCAAACAAAGAAATAATCAATAAGCAAAAATGAGCAAATAAACGGATTAGTTGAAAGATGACTCAAATGATCACCTAATCAGGGGGTTGCTGGACTCTGAGCTCTGGGATCAGGGTCAGGCAGCTCAGTGGGCTCGGCGGCAGAGCCTTGTGGAGCCTCTATCTGGATCTGTAGTCTTTGTAGTCTGAAAGCTTAGGTCCCCATGCCAGTCACCACTTTCTTTCATGTAGCCTGCAAGCTAAGAATATTTTGTTTGGCTTATTTAATTTTTTAATGGTTGGGGGGGGGGGAATAAAAAGAATGCTATTTTGTGGCACATGAAAATTATATGAACTTTGAATTTGTGTCTATTGGTAAAGTTTTATTGAAACAGGCTCCCCCCCCCCCCCCCCACACACACACACTTTTTTATGTCTTGTCTATGGCTGCTTTCATGCCATATTGACAGAATTGTAATGACAAAGACCACTGCCTGCAAAGCTGAGAATGTTTACTATTTGGACCTTTACAGGAAGATTTTGTTGGACTATATACTGGAGAAATGGTTAAGGTAAATAGTCTTTAATAACCTTCAGTGGTACTGTCTCCACTCAAGTTTCTAATAACTGCAGAAAATCTGGTAAACTCAGCTAAGCTTGTCTCGACTTTTCATTCCCAGACCTGCGACCACAAATGGTTTGTAAATGGACTGGCCTTGTTTTGTGTGTCTAAAGCAATGGAACCTCTTACAAACGGAATGGAGGACTAGTGAGTAAAACCTCTGGAAGCAAAAGCAATGGCCATTTCAACAACCACAATCAAGTTAACATTGCTATCTTTTCTCTCATTTCTTCATCAGTGTTGCTTATCTTTCAATATACCAATGAGGACTTACTAAGGATCTATTGCATGTATTGTTTTCAGTGGCTTAGGCACCAGATGATATATGAGGGTCTTTGAGGGTCTCATAGTCCTATGAGTTAGTCGGTGACTCAAAGGAGAAATAAAGTCCTGTGTAATAAATACTACAAAAGTGATACAAACCAAGTGGACGAGGAGCAAAGAGAAAGAAAGAAACAACTGAAATAACCTCATTATTCCATAAATTTGATTAAGAGCAGGGGAATTTGAGCTGCATCTTTAATCATGATGTTCCAATTATCCTATATAATAATAGCCTAATATGCTAAGTGTCTGGTTGTCTGGTTGGCCATTCAACCAATCAAAGTGTAATATGCCAATGATATGATACGGTCACTCAACTGCTCGCTATGATGTGCACTGATCATTAGGGGGCAGACGCTCCAACCGATAGGTTAGCTTGCTGGGGTCCAGCCAATCGGGACTGAGCAAGATGGGCTAGATATGCCCTGGTGTCCTCCTGCAGTCCCTCCTCAGCTGATCAACCTCCTGTATCCCTTCCTGGCCCTGATCGTGCATCAGTGGGGTCCCTCGGTCTGGCCTGCGCCCTCTCGCAATCCCGGACCCCTTGGGGGATGTCAGAGAGCCAGTTTGGCCCAATGGTGGAATGACCAGTCATTATGATGTGCACTGACCACCAGGGGGCAGACGCTCAATGCAGGAGCTTCCCCCTGGTGGTCAGTGTGCTCCCACAGGGGGAGCACTGCTCAGCCAGAAGCCAAGCTCATGGCTGGCGAGCACAGTGGTGGTGACAGGAGCCTCTCCTACCTTTGTGGCAGTGCTAAGGATGTCCGACTGATGGTTTAGGGGGCAGTGGGCCTAAGCTGTTAGTTGGATGGCTCCTGGACTGCAAGAGGATGCAGGCGGGCTGAGGGACTTCCCCGAGTGCATGAATTTTGTGCACCAGGCCTTTAGTTTATTACTCCAAAACCTAGTGGCTTAAAATAGTAATCATTTAATTGTGGGTGTTTATTTCATAGCAATTAATAGTGGGAACATCATCTTAAAGATAGTCAAACATAGCCATTCTTAAAGCATTCTTGGAGTTCTAAAGGTATATTCAGGTACTTCTTTTGTCTTTGCTTCTCTAATATGTGGTTTCTATCTCACTTGCACGTACTACATGGCATTTTTACTTCTCTTTTTGAATGACTGCCTACCGCATGCAACTAGAAGAGCAAACCTGAAGTATTTTAATGATGGGACTAAGTTTTCAGGATTGTTTTAGCAGAGATCACCCCCTTTAATGTCTTAGTTACGTCCTTATAGTTAGATATCTAAACATACATATAAATATAACCATATATTATAACATGAACTATTACTTATATTGTACTTATGCCACCAAACTATAACTTCATTTTATTATATATTAAAATTTCACAGGTTAAATGTTTGGTCAACTTGGAATTTTTATTTGCTCAAATGGAAATATTTCTCACTAAACACACAGACCACAAAGCACAAGCCTGAACTGTCAAACTTTGCAAGTGAAGCGTTTTTGCTATCACCAGATTTGTCTAAGAATTTGCAGTTCTCGGGAAGACCCTTGCTCTCTGTATATCCTTTCATTTTTCCAGAAACAGTAATACAACCTTGGCAACTTGATTGATCATAAACCTGAAATTTGTGCTTTTTTAACTGGAAATTTCATTTTTACTACTCTTTCTTATATCATACAGCTTGAAACTAAAATCTGAATCTCCAAATGTTTCTAGGGTAACTGCATGAGTGGTCAATTGCTGTGTGACAAATTATCAAAAACCCAGCTGCCTTATTAGCCTACAGTTTTCTAGGTCATAAATCTGGGCTTGGTGTACTTCCAGTCTTATGAGGTGGAAATCAAGGTGTTGGCTAATGCTATAATCTCATCTGGAGCTCAGGGTTCTTTTCCAAGGTACACGGTGGTGGCAGAATTCAGTTCCTTGTGGTTTTATGACTGAGGTCCCAATTTCCTGGTTGGCTATCAGCCAGGGGCTATTCTCAACTAGTTTCTGACTATATTCCTTGTCCCGTGGCTCCCTCTGTCTTGCAAGGAAGGAAAAAAAACTCCCTTGCTTCTTATCCCTGTCACACGTGTGATCTCTTTTTTCACAAGGAGCCATGTCCCCTGTAAGGGCTCACTTGATTAAGTAGTGTTCATTCAGATAACCTCTGTTTTATAAAGGCAGTTATGACTAAAAACATATTCTCATCATGGGAGTGAAATCTATCATGGTCACATTCCTCAGGGGTTAGGGATTGTGCTCAAGATGGGAGACTTTTGAGAGTGGAATGAGGCAATGTTTACTAATAATGACACTGAGACCATAGGTGGGAACTGGGGCTACCTTGGAAAATGCAGGATCCTGTTTACACTTAATTATTATTATTTTTTTGCTTTTGTATTTCATTACCACTAAGTCCACATGTACACTCTCCAACTCCTTTCTATTCCATTTTATTTTCAGATTTGCTTATTATTTTATATTAGAATCATGCAAAAAAAAAAAAAAAACGTGAATGCTACATATACGTTACGAAGCATAAAAACTTTAAAACCTTGAACCTAACATTCAAGCTAAGATTTTGAACCCGCAACCCCATTGCATCTGCTTTTGGGCTGCTTCCTTGCCCCATTGCCCTGCCCCATCCCCGTGTTCCTGCTGGAGATTAGTGGTCATTATATTTAGATTCACACTTCCATCACCGACGAGAAGAGGTCCCAGTGTGTGGAGTCATCAGATGGGAGAGTCACCAAAGTATAGTCACCATGCTTACTGTAGTAGCTTAAAGCGAGGCTGGTGCCGACCCCTAAACCTAAAGTAGAAAAGTTGCCATCATTTGGAGTCAGCAGCAGCAGAGCTGCTTCCTAACTCCATTGAATGGGGCACTATTTCTGGCCATTTGCCACCTGGAAGTGAACCCTGTTGAACAGCTGATTCCATCTCAAGGTTCTGCTAGCTCTGATCAGGGGCCTCTGCTTTTTCTCCCCATCCTTTCCCTTCCCAATCCTTCCACAGTAACTCATCCCTCACAGCTTCTGTTGCTGAGAAATTGTATCCACTAAGTTCCTAGGAGAGGCCTTTCTTTGTTTATATAGTTGTCCTAAAGTATAGTTATTTGTACCATATTGTGTACAGAGTCATCGAGGTGTCCATCATAGGGACATTAGCAAAAAACTTTAAAAAAATTCTCATATTTATTTGGTTTGTACTCTTACTGTTTCAGCAAGTCAACTTCCAGCCTGACTTTCACAGGCAATCTCTTGCTGCCCTCTTATCTCTAAACCCAACTGAAACCATATGGTGCTTTGCATTGATAATACTGTATTTTGCCATTGTCAAAGATGAACCATATTCCCCATACTTCTAAGGAGTCATTTATGAAGATTCTGTCAAAAGCATTAAAATACACTTTGTCAGGACCTGTCTGTTTCCTAGAATTTTAGACTGAACTTTCCACAGCTTGTACCAGCTGACTGCAACCTGCAAGCTCAGTTTTACGTGTGCCCAAAAAGACTATTCTGGCTTTAAAAAGAGGGGTTGATACCTTTAGCCCAACTCTGCTAGATGAACATAAAGTTCTCCTGCTTGACCACTTCTAGGATCGCAACAGTTCTCATTATTGCAACCATCTTGTCCCAGCTAACTGGCCATTCTCTAGTGCTCAAATCTTTGTCTGAACACGTGTCTCTCCAGACTGGGGTCTAGCTCATATCATACCCTTTTCTTATTCTTACCCCTGTAGCTAGAATATCTACTACTTGTTGGTCCAGTGTTCAGGTCCTGGTGTCCACCTTCTTGCATTCAGGACACTCTTTGATCGTGGCCTCTCTATGCCACCTTCCTTTTGAATACTGATTGCTTTTTGACTTTTCAGGATGTGCCCCTCACTTTCTGTCTTCTGGTGCCTGCTGCTGCCCCTGTGCATCTCTTTTAGAGCTCTGGCTCTCCATAGAGAACAGGGTCATGTCTGCTGCTGACTCCAGAAATGAGACAGAATGGGAGCCATACCAAATTATGTGCCATAAACTATCCCATTTTCTATGTTGAAAAGGTGAGTCAACAAACTTTTATTATGTGTCCACTATGCTGCAGGCACTGTACTATACAACATCTGTCTGTGAATTCATCCCTTAGCCTGGCTTGTTTTCCTCCTATTCAATAAAAATCTCAACCTTGCCTACACTTCCGTTCAGCTTTCATAGTACAGTCTCTTTAATCAAGTTGCAATTTCTCTACCTTCATTGCTTATTTCTAAAGAAAATAAACTCTGCATCTGATATCTGATTAATAAACCCATCAGAATGTTCACAATGTGGCTTAGACACTCTCCCCCAAATTCGTAATTAAGCTCACTTCTTCAGCTTGAAGCTCTCATGTAACATCTCTTTCTCATATTGGAATTATAACAAATTATCAGTTTTTGGCAAAATGGTAAGAGCTCGTGTGTACATCATCTGCTATTAATCTGTGTTTTCTTTGAATTCACATGATACTAATGGCTTCCATCTCACAGTCCTTGCTAAGCAGCTGCTCTCGTTCTCTTTGAAGTGCCGCTCCCTCAAGACACTCTTCATGGCCTCCTCTTCCAGAAGTCCCTCCAGTCCCCTCGCCTTTCTTACTTTCACTCTTCTTTCTTATGCTATGATCTAGCAAATGACTAAGGAGCTAGATCTACAGAAGTGATTTCTTTTCACTTTTCACCTTCCCGTTGCTCCCTTCCTGCAGACTATCCTCTTGTTCCACTCCTTTATCTTCATCCTGCAGTTCCTCCCCTTGATATCCTGATTAGAGATGAGAGCTGAGACTCCCCAGACCCTGGCAGGAGTGTGGGGAACACAGTTCAGGTTGTGTTTCTCCTAACTCCCACAGGCCTATTACTTCTGCTTTCTGTCCCTAGTCCCTTGGTTCCGCCTGCCTGGTGGCTCCAGGACACATTTCATGCCCTCTGCCTCCCCCTCCCCCACCTCTGGGCTGCTCCCAGAGAGGATTTCTGCCTCCAGCACTATCACTTCCCAGTCTGTCCTTCTCAGATGTGAAAGCCATGGCCTCCTTCTCAGCAGTCACTCCTGGGTGGAGAACTGCTGGTGTATGCGGTCATCTGATGTACAGACATCATTCTGAACTTGTTGCTTACAAAGATGAGGAAATCGGGGCGCAGCTAGATTAAAAGACTTTGACACAGTCAGAAGGCAGTTAACTGTCAGAAGTTGAACTTGTAGCTAGGTTCCTTGACTTCTAAGCTAAAAAATATGTGGAACGAATCGGGGTGTTAGGGAAATCTGCCTCCTTCCATATGTTCTGGTTTATCCTCAGCCAATATCACCCATTTGTAAACATGCTAATCTACTCTTACTAATTGGGTTTAAAGTCTTCTTCAGGAAGGTCATTGCAATTTTAGACAAAAAGATTTCAGTTTTCTTTGGGTACCGGATGCAAAATGTCAAATATAAAGGAATTTGTCTTTGCCCTAGCCAGTTTGGCTTTGTGGATAGAGCATCAGCCTGCAGTCTGAAGGGTTCTGGGTTTGATTCTGGTCAAGGGCACATACTTTGGCTGCAGGCTGGATCTCCTGCCCTGGTTGCAGCTCATGTGGGGGGAACCAATGTGCCTCATCGATGTTTCTCTCTGTGTGTCGCTTCCCCTCCCTTCAACTCTCTCTAAAAATCAATGGAAAACCATCGAGTGAGGATTAACAAAGAAAATAAATTAATTAATTGATTAAAAAAATAAAGGGATTTGTCTTTGTACATTTTCCAGCTTGGAGAATGTGGACTATGAGGAAACTTGTAGTTTAATTTTGTAATCCTTGAAAGTGTGTATTAATTTTGAAAAGGGGGAAGGTTTCTAGTCCCTCTTCATTGTTTCTTTTTACTTAGGAAAATGAGTCTCACCGAAACCGGTTTGGCTCAGTGGATAGAGCATCAGCCTGCAGACTGAAAGGTCCCAGGTTTGATTCCAGTCAAGGACATGTGCCTTGTTTGCAGGGACATCCCCAGTAAGGGGTATGCAAGAGGCAGCTGATCTATGATTCTCTCTCATCGATGTTTCTAACTCTCTATCCCTCTCCCTTTCTCTCTGTAAAAAATCAATAAAATATATTTTTTTTAAAAGAAAAAGAAAAGAAAAGTGAGTCTCTACCATCAACTGCCACTATCAATCATGAAATAACCAGAACTGGTAAATTACCATTTACATGCCTATCTCTAAATGGATTTAGAACTTCCTTTTCACCTAATTTGAAATTCTAATAAAAATATAGTTGCACAACTCTAAAATACAAGGCATCAGGAAATGTTCCTGCTAGTTTTGGAGTGAAGATACCGATTTCCATGAATAGTCTATTCAGAATGAACTTTTTAGACTGTAGCTACTCAAAGCCAAAACAGCAGGCTGAATAACTAAAGGTGGAGTTAAACCAAACACAGATAGTATGGTCCCCAAAACAACAAATGGATCAAATTCAATCTATTTACTTAAGCAATTTCTGAATGCCACGATTCACAAGATGTCAAAATACATGCAAAATAAGTTGTAAATGAAAGTATACTTATTTTAAATGTTGTATACAGTATCATGTGTAAGGCAGCTAACAGTGGCATATAAGCTGTATTCCAAATAAACAGCTCTTAGGAGAGCCTCGTATGTTCCTGATATTTCTCTACTGCTGGGTGCAGTAAAGATCATGAGGTCCCTGAGGGCAGTGGTTCTAACCCAGGAGGAGCTTGAAGCTCAGTTTGGGAAATAAGATGAAAGCAGTGAGAAATGAGGTCTAACTAGAAAATATTATTATTTTAATCCCATTTCTCATAATACCTTAAAATGTTCTTCAAGTGATTTTAAGATTTTTAAAATTAATACATTCATATCATGATACATGTATGACTCATAAAGGTACATATTATTTGTGAATGTTTCCCTTGTTTTATAAAAGGGACACATTTCTCACCTTTTAAAAGGGCTGGCCTTTTTCAATAAATTTATATTTAGTAACTGAGAAATGGTATTGGAATTTAGAAAAACCTTGTAAAATGGACCCATGTGACTGGAAAGATTGATGAATCTTCAAAGTATGACTTCACTGGAATGAGTGAGTCCTGTGACATTTTTAATGAATTTATAATGTAAAAATTTCTCCCTAAAACTGCAAAATATGTCATGTTTTCTTTACCTAAAGTACAAGTCCCTCAAGATTGAGGACCTCTAGCCTAGTATATATTTTTACAGTTGTGAATATTCTTGTTTTTTTTTTTCTTCTCAGTCTGTTTTCATGTGAGATATTCTCTATAATCTTTTAGTATGAAAAACATTTTCTCTGCAGTTTCTCATAAAGCTTCACACATTCTAGTGTGACCCTATATTTAACCAGGCATTCATCTGGCTCTCTGTTCATTTACAAAAGATCACTGAGAAATATATTTTGTAATTTAATAGCTTTTAAAATAAATACATATACATTTAGGATAAATTGCTAAGCTGTGAGGAGAAAATAATAATGAAGAGAGATGCTAGAGAAGATGAGGCATGAAGAAGGGCAGATTCCATGGGGAATGCACAATTGTTTATATGTATTTTTCAGAATCAAAAGGGCAAATTTATCTTTGTTATCATTCTCTAACTGCTAATGTGATTAACATTTAAGATAATTTTATTCTCATCATACCCAATTAAATTTATTGCTATATTTTTCTATCAGCTCTACCTGTAAAATAAGGTTAGTAAATGCAACAATTAATCCTTCATTTTATGGATATATGTAAATGTGTTATTTTGAGTGGGAGGACAGGAAAAAATAAAGGCTGAAAAATATTGTGTAATGTAATATCTGTTGATATTTGTACTTTTCAAGCTTATTTGTTTTGCTTGCAATTTGTGATATCTTGTCCTGTATTAAAAAACAACAACACTATAGTTTTGGGCCATGAGTCTACCATGAACTTTTAACCAATCAAACCAATATGATTGAAATATTATGAACTATGAGAGTTTGAAAGTTGAAACTTCTGAGATTAGAGATTAAAAATCAAAATTTACCAATTTAAAGAAAAGTATTCAAACTTGATATTTACTTTTGTTTATAAAGTATATTTTGAATGAAATGATAACAAAGTAGAGATAGAAAAGTCAAATACCTTCCTTCTCATTAGCACTCATTGAAAATTAAAGATTGCTTCTAAATCTCCTATGTTATGAACTTTGGGATACTGGTTTAACATTACACCAAAGTTGTTTTTTCCCCCCATATATATTTTATTGACTTTTTACAGAGAGGAAGGGAGAGGGATAGAGAATTAGAAACATCAATGAGAGAGAAACATCGGCCTCCTGCATGCCCCCTACTAGGGATGTGCCCATAACCAAGGTATATGTCCTTGACTGGAATCGAACCTGGGACCCTTTAGTATGCAGGCCAGCGCTCTATCCACTGAGCCAAACTGGTCAGGGCTACACCAAAGTTTTAAAAGATTACTTGTCCTGAGATTAGACTAATGCTTGTGGATCTCTATTTTGTGAAATTATATTCCTCCTAGTCCAGCTAGTCTAACTGGTCACTTTTAGACTTTATGATTTAGGTCAAAGGTCATCTGGAAGTCTTTCTTAGTTCCTAAGACATAAGAACCCTATACTTATCTTTATTATAGTATATCATATTTTGCTATATACGTCTACTAATGTATCTAAGTCTCTCCCATGAAAATTATAAATTCTTGAAATGGATAACCACTTTAGTACAGAGACATGTAATTAATATCTTACTCATCTTGTTTGCTCCAGGACCCGAGAAAAAGTACGTGTCCTATAAATATATTTGAGATGGCCCTAGCTGGTCTAGTTCAGTAGATAGAGTGTCAGCTTCCATCCCTACTTATATTTTTTAGATAAGTAGGTATAGAGGTAGTCCATAATCCTTAACTGGTCTCACTCCATTTTTAAGCCATGTCTTTAAAAATATATATTTATTTAAATACGTTGTTATTAATTTTAGAGAGAGGAAGAGAGGAGAGACAGATAGAAACATCAATGATGAGAGAGAATCATTGATCAGGTGCCTCCTGCACACCTCTGCTAGGGATTGAGCCCACAATTGGGGTGTGTGCTCTGACTGGTAATCAAACCATTAGTTCCTGGTTCATAGCTCATTGCTCAACCACTGAGCAACACTGGCTGGGCTAAGCTCTGTCTTTGAATAGTCTGAATTATGATAACTAGTATTTTGTCTGATGCAGAAATATTCTGACTTCTCTCTGTTACATTTATTCTAATATTTTTGGTAGAAAATCATTGTGGTAATCTTCAAATGTTATTTACTAGTATAGAACAGTGTGAAGACCTTTGAATTTAAAAATCACTTTCAGAGTTCAAATGGTTTTCTAATATTATCAAACAATTTAACAAATGTGAGACTTTGAGGATTAAGATTTGATAAAGGAGTATGGATTTTTTTTTTCATAAGCTTATAATTATTCCCTATCCCCCTTAAAAATATCAATGTTCTTCATGAAAATTATCTTGAAATGTGGAAGGCATCCTTCATATATGTATTTATTTGTTCGAATGTCTCTGATTATTTTTTTTTTAACTTAAATTGGAACAACATTTGCATACATTTTGTTCATAACCTATAACCTAATAAGCTTCTAAAAATGGCTTGGAAAGTTGGTAAGAATGAGAAAACTGACATTTTTTTAAAATTCCACCCCTTTCTCCATTCCTTCACATGGGAATTGAGAGTGGAGGAGAGCACATAGGACTTTCTCAGGGAGAAGGACATGCCAAACAGGCCTTTGCTTTAACTAAGTTTCCACTTTGAGAGTGTGTGCAAACCCAGTCCCTGTGATGCCTGCAAAGGTCGAGCATTATTGCAATCTGACACTCGATGAAGTAACTGTTCTCCCTAAAGCCTAAGAAAGCCTCTCTTATTTAAGGGGACCAGGCGCCTGCTGATGAAGAAGTCTAGGTCCTCCTGGCTTCCAGTGACAGGCCTTCTCCTGTGTTAGCGCTGCATTTGTCAGCGGGAACCTAGGATTCCCAGGATGGGGAGTGGAAGCAGTCCCTGGCATTTCCACCATCCTCACACTCACTTGGTCATAGGTAAATTGATTCCTGTAGCTTATTTGCTCTGTGAACAAAGTGTTCCGTCTGTTTTGATTCTCGGTCCTCACTCTCCATCTGTCATGCATCATATATTGTTTTTTTTATGCACCATTACCCACAGCAACAGACTAGACAAGACTGTGTCATTAACTGCAGACTTCATTGCCGCCCCTCCAGAATTGAAAACATATTGCTGATTATTATGTTTAAAGTCCCTAACCTGTATGCAATCTATTTAGGGTAAGAAGGTTTTGATGTTAGCTTTTTGGTTTCGTGAACCATGACAAAACTTAATTCTCTCAGGCTACTTGCAAGGAAAACCAGATTGTGACCATGTAAAGCTAAGGACATTCAAGAGAAACAGAAATATAAAACAAAAAGGCTGAAGGTATACTCTTTAGCCTAGGAATTAGCTCAAAAAATTGCCACTTTCAAAATTAAACTTGGTTATCATCCTATCTCATTTCAAATTGCATTATAATAAAATCTACAACCATGCCAAAAAAGAAAAAAAAGAAGAAAAAAAAGAGTGGAGTCATAGAACAAAAAGTTACTTCTTTCTGCCTTTAAAAATGTAAATATTAAATAAAATGAATATTTTTTAAAAAGCTATCATGCTGAAACATTTATTGAAATGTAAGTTCACCTTAAAAGTAGATGATTTAGAGTGCTATAAACTTAATCACACAGCCTTGGCTTATTTTTAAAAAAATATTAAATATTTATTGTTGAAAATATTACTTATGGCTCCCTTTTCCCCCATTGACCCCATCTAGCCTGCCCCCACCCCCTACCAACCTGTAGTCTGTGTCTATGGGTTGTATACCCACTCACCCTTATTTTTTATATTTACATTTTTTTTCAGGGCAACTCCAGTGATGACAATTATTAATCTTTTCTAGGTTGTTTATATTTTTTGAAATGGCTTAAAGTCCTTTGGATACATGTTTCATCAGCAGGGAGTATATAAGATGCCCCCCCCCCTAAAAAAAATGTACACACACTTTGAATGACGATAAAGTCAGTTTTCATTAACATACAGTTCATTTTCAAAATTTAAAATCATCTACAGAAATAAAGACGCATTTTTGGCAATGCATGTTTTCTAACTGATGACTGTTCTGGTCCAGGCACTGCTGAAAATGCGAAGCAATGGAATTGCGAACATCAAGAATCATTTTGTTCTGTATTAATGTGCCCTCAATTCATTAATGAATGAATGCTGTGCATATGTGGAGTAAGAAAAGAAGGCAGAAGTATGGGAAGGCAGAAGGAAAGAGTGGTTAGGAACCTATATAGCTTTTGGAGTTAGTCACATTTTTGAGTTCACTTACCAGAAATGTGATTTTGAACATATATTCAAACATTTACATCTTTAATCCAAGAAGCATGTCTACCTCATAGTTTATTATGACAGTATAGATATAGGTGAATGTCAGGGCTATAAATATCTAAGTTCAGTACCAGGCACATGAGAAAATCCCCATGGTGCTATTGTTACCATAGTAACAAGAACTGGTACTTTGGTGAGAGCTAATTGTGTATATAAGAGCAGAAAATACCTTCCTTTTAAAATTTTCCTCTACCCTTTGCTGCCTGCACCCCAAATCCCTCAGCCTAGAGTTGACAACTCTTGTTTCCAGCTGCTTTTCCTCCCTTTCTCTCTTTGCTTTTGTTCTGTCCCCACTGTTGGCAGGAGAGCCTCACAGAAGGCATGAAAATTGGGTGATAAGCCTGATTTGATATAATTCAGAGATGGTACTCTATGATAATCCAATATGATTCTATTTACATATTATATGACTATTGGTACATGATGATATGGAAATGAATGAATATTCACCTCCCTTTAACTTTATATAATTGACCAGTAATTTATTACTGGCTTCACATTTAGTTCTTTCATGCTCAAATTTCCATTTCTTTGTATATCTATTTTAGCTTTTAAATTAATTTAAAAATTTTTTGAGCATAGCTGTCAAGTTGCATAATACCAGAGAAAGAATTCACCTTACACTCTATGTCATGGGTTCAGTGAAAATTTCCTTTGTTTGCCTTTTTCCAGGAGCTGGAACTAAAATATTCAAATGAAGTGCCTTGTAACTAATCTTAGTGGGAAAGCTTTGAGTTTCTCACCTTCAGGGAAAACTGAAGGTCTCTTGTTGATAGTCTTTACTGAGTGGAGAAAAATTTCCTCTATTTTTAGCTTACTGAGAGTTTTTGCCATGAATGGGCATTAGATTTTGTTAAATGCCCTTTTCTGGATTTATTGATAAGATCACAAGTTTTCCTTTCTTAGTCTCTTTGAATTAAAAAAATCTTATTTTGAAATAACTTTAGATTTACAGAAGAGATTTGAAGGCAGTACAGTGAATTTCTGTACTTCATTCATTTCCCCCCTAATCTGAACATTTTAATAATATGGTACACTTAATAAACCAAGAGATTAATATTGGTGCTTAACTACTAACTACAGTTCTGATTTATTCAGATTTTACCAGTTTTCCCACTAGTACTGGTATACTTTTATGTTCCAGGCTCCAATCCCAGGATTCCACATCTCATTTAGTTGTATCTTATTTCTAGAAACAAGTTCTCGTTCTTCACTGTGTGTGTGTGTGTGTGTGTGTGTGTGTGTGTGTGTGTGTGACGGAGGGAGGGAAAGAGGGAGAGAGAGAGAAAGAGAGAGGCCCTGACAGTTTTGAACAGTCTGATCAGCTATTTTACAGAAACTTCTTCAATTTGAGCTTCCTCCTGGTTAGACTGGGGTTATGGCTTTTGTGGTGAGATGGCACTGAGATGAAGTGCCCTTCTCACTACACTAAATCAGGAAATCAGTGTAACTTATCGCTTGTTTTGTTAATGTTGGTAACTTGTTTAAGATAGTGCCTGTGGACCTTAACTCTAAAATCCCTAATTTTCTATTTCTGAACTCTTTTGGAAGTGAGTCGCTAAGAGTGGCCAGATCCAGCTCACACTTGGGGGAAGAAGGAGGATTTAAGCTCTGTCTCCTGGAGAGGAGCATTTTAAGTGAATAAATAACTAAAAAATTTAAAACATATCAATTTTAATTTTTAATATTGTTTATTTCTACATAAATAAAACTCTAGTGTCTCAGCCATGTTTAAGATTGTAATGGAATCTTAAAACCAAAAAGTTTGGGAGCCATAGTTCTTCCTGTTGAATGAACACTTTATTTGTCCTATTATCCACTTTTCTTTATAATTATATTTTTGGTGATAAGATTCATTTCTGTTGTGTCATTCCTTCTTTTAAATGCATTTCCATGTCAAGACCACATTTCATCCTTATACCACTCAATGACTGTTGTTCTTTCCTCTCCCATGTACAGGAGGAGAGGCAGTCTCAGAACTGCTACCTGATTCATCTAATTTTGCCTGATGCCTTGGTCTTTCTGCTTCACCAGTATTCTTCATTATCCTGCATGCAATTATTTTTGTAGTTGTGCTCATTTCTAGGGACTAAAGATGCATGTTGTAAAGTTTCTGTGAGAAAGGTACTAGAAGGTAAAGATAATGCTAATTGAAATGCATGTAATGGCTTTTAATAATAAGAGTAACAAAAGGCGAAGTGTGATTTTAAGAAGATGATCATGTTCAAGCAACACAAAAATGATCAACTATAGCAACAATTTAGATATTGCTATAGCTCCAGGAACTCTATATTTTATGAAAGATAAATTGTTTTATGAAAGAAATGAAAACAACCTTATAATCCATTTATTATGATTATGGTTATAATAATTGGAATTGTTTTGCCCTTGTCAAGATGGTTGAGTGTTAGAGACACCATTATAATGACTTGAATTAGAAACATTTCTAAGATATCTAAAAAGATATCTTATAAATGCCCTAATAGAAATATCAGCACCAGAATTTAAGTGGTGTAATGATGGAGACATGAGTTTTAGTGTTCTGAACAGACACTGTGCTTGCCATGTGTGGTTCATAGAGCTGACCTGCCCATGTTTTATATTAATCAGAATAATCTGGAGGGCTTCTTAAAATAATAGACTCAATGGGCTTCAACTATAACCTATCAAATAAGAATCTCCTTGGATGTGACTCCACAATCTTAATGTTGTATTAACTATCGATGATTTTCGTTCATCTGAAAAGGTAAAGTCACCAAAATAGAACAAAGCACTAAGTAACCCTTTGCTTCAAGAAGTTATTTTGATAAGAGAGAGATAGATAGATACATAAATGATGAGAGAGAATCATTGATCATCTGCCCCCTGCATGCCCCACACTGAGGACTGAGCACACAACCTGGGCATGTGCCTTGACTAGAAATTGAACCTCCTGGTTCATAGGTGGATGCTCAACCATTAAGCCACACTGGGTGGGCTCAACTTACATTTTTGAAAGTACTAGTCCTTGAAGGCTGTCAGGAATGAAAAATACTTAGCTAAGACATGTGAACAATGGTAGGCTCATTTTTGATTCAGAATTACTGAGGCAGCTGTACTCTTGAAGGCCTGGAGCCCTGGTTCCATCAGTATGCCTTCATTCATCTTAAATGTGCAGCCCTCTGAAACTTATCTGATTGGCACTATATTAGAGAAGAAAAATTGTAGAGGCAAAAAATTTCCTTGTGGAATTTGAGGCATATGTTTGAAGGAATTTTAGGAAAGCTAAGGAGAATGAATTTAATAATACACTGAGGAATTTTAGAATGGTTACACAAGAAGTATTTTCTACTATTGTTCAGCCCCAATTCCCAAACTCATTGGTATTCAGTATTCTTGCCTGAACTATAACATGAAAGCTGCATTTAAATATTATGGAGCCGAAACACAGCTTAGATTAAATCCAGCTCTTTAAGTTTCCATTGAAAATTACCAAAGGAGTTTAAATTAAGTTGTTAATGTGCCGCTCTGCTTTTGGTGCTGAACGCGCTTATGGGTCTTCTACGAACCTGGGATGGGAGGCACGTGTAGAAATGCCCTTTGTACTGAGTTTTCTCTGGTTTTAATTTTCAGTGTTTTCAATGAGTACACTCTTGTGTGGTTTTCCTGGGAGATCTGAAACTAAATTGTAGTAGTGTGTTTAGAGGGAAACACATTTAAGCTATTTGCACGAAGATAAATAATGACTTGGGGGCCAACCTTAAAAGTATCTGATGTCAAATGTTATAGGTGTTAATATTTATTTATGGATAACCGAAGAAGCTTGTAGTTTTGAAACAATGTGTCCTATATTGTTGGTTTCTTTGGGAAGTTTGAAGTGTCTCTGAAGGAGACATTTTTTAAAGTTCCTCTTTAAATGATAAAGGGTTATCAATTGCCTTCACACTAGGTGGTGATGAATTTCTTGGTTTCTTTCATTAGACTTTTTGATTACCAGAGTGCATTAGACATTTTTGCTTAGAAGAAGAAGTAGAATTTGTTTGACTTTTAAATAATATTCAACCTCTGTTGCTCACCTACAATATGATATGTTAAAAATAATGTGTATGATAGAGGAATAAGATACATTTCCCTAACTTCAAGGAGTTTTTGGTTCAACTGGCTGGAAAATGCTTGTGCTGAAATAAATGTGAGAAAGGTAATTCTGTTGAAAAGTGTCCCAAGAAGAATAGAAGTGGTGTGTGTCTGTTCAAAGGTAGGCAAAGTAGGGATGACAATGAGGCTGCTGGTGATACAGCTTTCTGTGATTAAATCCCAAATTGTGAAAGCTCTTGGGGCCTATTCTTTTTTTATTTTATACACCTTCCAGCTGAAGCACCTACTTGGATGAATATACTCAGAAACTTGAAGGGGGAAAGAAGACTTGTGTTCAGCCTTACACATGGGTGCTGTGCACACACCTGGCAGAAATAATTTGGTTCTGAAGATCCTGTTCCCCTACCTGAGGTCATAGAAAACCATTCCTCTAATGAATCTTTAAAAAGTGGAATTTAGGATTTACATAGCATAGGCAGTAAGGCAGTCTAGATTTAGAGTTTTCAATCCAGAACTTCCTGAATCTGCATCTTCACTGTTTTTGTGCTGAACCCTTTGTGAAACGAGGGCATTAAAACATAGTGTTGAGGAAGCCTACCGTGTCAGCCTTCAGGCGTAAAATTTATCTTTTTATTCACCCCAAACTTATAATTAATTTGCAGTAAAGATGAGATGTATCTATTTCAATTCAAAAAGCACAATGGAGGCTTTCCTTGAACAAAAACTGCAGTGATGAAAAAGAATTTACTTGAGCGTGGGGACAATTGGTGAAAATACTATTGTAAGTTTTTCATCATCTGAAAAGAAAAAGAAAGCTTAGTGGACACGTTGCATGTAATGCTTAAATCTGTTATCAGTGCAGATGACTCCCAATCCTACTCTGAAGAGAATGTGAACGACAGGAATGTGCTCAGAACTGCTTTCATATATCAGTGACAGGATTCTGCACAACAGGGAAGGGAGTGGAGTTATGGTAATCTTTAGCCAAGACTCCTCTCACAGAAAAAAAAACCACACACACACACACACACAAAAAAAAAACCCAAAACAAAAAAAATCTCTAGGACTCTCTTGGTTAAAATTAATTCCAGAAAGTTTTAAAATGTGTATTAAAATAGTTTGTGACACAATTTCATTATGCTTCCTTGTGTTAGGAGTTCTTCCTACAG
This sequence comes from Pipistrellus hanaki, assembly GCF_964339955.1. NCBI lineage: Eukaryota > Metazoa > Chordata > Mammalia > Chiroptera > Vespertilionidae > Pipistrellus > Pipistrellus hanaki. The sequence continues at coordinate 37,823,522 of NC_140507.1, read as the reverse complement.
TGTGGCAGTAAATCTTATTAAGCAGTGTTCTTATTTCTCATTATAACAAAGCCAATATTTTTCTTCACCAAGCTACACCTCCAAAAAGCTGTAGAAACCATAACAAGTTAAGAAAAATTTGCATTTAATGACAAGAAATTTCATCATAAATATTATAAAACTCCATATTAATACATTCCAGAATAACATAGGGAGTGAAAAAGATGAGTAGTATATATTAGGTTAAGAATAAAACACCTGATTTTGATATGTGGTTTGGCACCCCAATGATTATTACTGGCATATATATCAACACCATTATTCAAAGCAATGAATCATTCAAGCTTAAAAATGTTTCCTTTTAATATCATTTGTATAAATTGGATAGAATTATTTATTAATAATGGTCTTTAAAGTATCTGAAAAATGTGTCATATTTTTTGACAAAGGGTAAGTGAACGGTACGATCTCTTCTTAAAGTGATATTTGAATATTCCAAATATTCAAAGGCTGTGTAAAGACCTTTGTAACAGTTTTTACTTTGTTTTTACATTGGTTTATGAGCCATTGTAAAGGTCTTAAAGGTTAATATAGTCATTAACCCCTCACAGAATTCTTATATAAGAGAGTTCAGTACAATATGGATTTCTGTTTCAAAACATGTGCAGATACTGTTGTTATTTTTATTTCCTACTGAAATATATATGTTTATTTCAAACAGCTGTTGGAAGGTGCTGGCTCCTAATGACAGTCTTCAGCTAGAGTCAAAACCTTGGCCTTGGTCAATCTCTCCAAGTATTCATTTGAGGAGATATTATGATTTTAATTTGGAGAATTTTTATGGTTGATTATGTCATAGTTATAAACATATGGACTTATTAAAATTATGAAAGAATGCACTTTCCCTAAACTTCCTTTTTTACCAAACTCATAAAGAACAAGAAGGGATTGGGAATGGCAGAGGAGTAATTTGCATGTGCTCAGAAGTGAAAATATGGAATCAATGTTACCAAGACAACTTCTGGAGTGACATTCCCTTTGTTTTCTCTCAAATAGAAGTACTCTTTGAGGGATTATAGATTTTATGGGCAGGGTAAAGAGGTAAAGACTTTTCTAAATATTATTAAATGTGCTTCAAAGAAATATATTTGTGCATTGTAAGTGAGGAATGTTTAAATGTAATCATTTACCTTCATTTGAGGACAAATATATTTGTGTTTATACATATTGTATGGCGTTTAACACTGATACATGTATACATGCACCCAGTAAAAACTTAAACCGTTATAGGTGTGCTCAAGTTAGTCAGGGTATAACATAAGTGGTTGAAACTCCTGGGAATGAATGACTGTATTTTGCTATAATTAAGGACCCCGGGGGAAAATGTAAGCGGATGGTCAGTGCTCTGGCTGATGTGTGGCCAGCCAGGTTCTGACTTCATTGACACGTTTCATAGAAGGGGCATTCTAATGAAGGATGGAATTGGAGATAATTCATTCCATGCTGTGAGGTTAACCACAGGCCTCCCAGAAATCACAAAACGTATTACTACTGCAGATGTGCTGGAAGGAAAAGCAGGGACTGAAATTCTGAAAGCACTGTCGTTTTTTTCTGACTTGATTTGATTGTGAAGCATGTCCTGGTTAGGTGGCCAGATTTATAAAGTGTGTGTGTATGTGTGTGTGTGTGCGTTTCTGCTTTTTTGAGAGAACACTTCTCTTTATTGGTGTTCCCCAATACAGTTGAGACAATTTCAAAGCTGAAAATGTCAATACGCCTCCATCTGTGTTGCTTTAAAAGTCATCCTGTGTCATTATTTCTTCTTGTACTGTCACATTCTTACTCTCACCTCCTAGCTCAGCAAATGTGGAGCCATCATTATCACATTAATAAGGCAGGGAAATAGTTTTGAAACTTTGAAAATGATTTCTCCCTCTCTCCCTACTTTCTGTAACACCTGGGTGCTCTGCTCATAAAATCAGGTAACATTTGTGGAGATGTGGACAGCAGTTTGACAGTCTGGGCTTGAGCCTGAGAAAAGGGATTTGCTGGAATTAGTCACATAGATATAAAAGAATCTCTTCTAGCTTTTTGCGTATCAAAAATGTATCCCCTAAGGGAAGCTGAGGAGAACAGAATGGTTTCAGGCAGCAGAAATGTATATTAAGGCAAATAAAAATTTTCATTATTGAAATTAGATAGATTCCCTAGGATTGGAAAAGGAGATACAACATTTACATGGACCTGTCCTCTCCTCTTCCCTCTCCTCTCTCCATCTCCCCCGCCGCAGCTGTCCAGGCCTTTGGCAATCTCTGCTAATAGATTAAGAAGTAACTCGAAGTCTCAGTCCCAAAGGCTTCTGTGGTTGGAAGAGAAGGGTGACTAAACATTCATCTCAAGGACTCATGACCAAAAAACTGAGCCACAGTGGTCCATGTCATGCCAGTATGGTTAGATGATAAATGACATCTGACACTAAGTCATATCTTAAGACCTTAGATGCAAACCTAGGGAATTGGGAGATAATTTCCTACCTGAGAGACAGTCTGGTAGAATGGGAGGTCAAGAAATTGTGTTGAATTATGGAAAATGTTTTAAATAAGCTTTTCCTTTTATACACAAGTTTGATCTGAAATTGTGGTTAGTGAATAACTATGGGATTAGAACAAAAGATATAAAGAATTCAATATGAAAAATCTAATATATGATGAGGGTGGGTAGCTAACGGAAAGGAAAAGAGACTGATATGGTTATAGGTAAATTGCTGATAGGAATATGAACATAGAATGCCATGTCCACACTGGAGAATAAATCTATTTTTGCCACATTTTTTTAAAAGAAGTCTGAAATTATTTAAAAATTAAAATCTGGAAAAGAAGAAAACATACATTGTGGTATGCATAAACGATGGCAGAATTTATATATTCAAAATTAGCACAGGTGCACATCAGAATAATTTGGCCAAGAGTTTTCAGAGAAAGATTCAGTAAGGAAAGAAACATTTCATTTGTTTTGGAAAAATATTAAATTCTGTAGATGAGTCAAGGTTTTAATACACCAATTTGAACATTCCAATGGGCAAATACAAAATCTGGCCCTTCTCAACCTTATCTGTCCTTTCTCATGGAACCCATTATTGACATAAGTTCTAAGAAAAGCCCTTTATTAAACAGTAAAGCAAGCAGTGGGTTGTCAGAAGGGTGTTTTTAGTATGGAGACATGAAAAGAAACTTTTATGGAAGATGTGTCCAACCATCTGCTCCAAAACATGAATATGTGTAACAGGGATCTCAGCGTGTGTCCAACCATGATGGGCTTGAGCAGGACCCAGAGCCTTAGGAGCTAAACAGGAAGAATGGCATGAATAGACTTTCTCCTTGGCTGGGTCTATGCTTAGATCCCTGAGAGAGAGTGGAAGTTGAGGTAAAACTTACTGTGCTGAGACAAACGCAAGGGGACGCTAACCCCAATTTCCCAGCCTCCATCTCCACAGAAACTTGCAGCTGTGGGCCCAGTCCTTCAGCCCTTGCGGGTAGTGCCAGCAGCCACAGAGCGCCCATTGCTCTTCCTGGGGGGACATTGGCAAAGAAGGCGAGCAAAGCAACATGGCATCTGCTGGAACAAACCTGATCATGAGCACATCTGCCATGCACCCAGCGTGATCCCCGAAGCACATATCAGTTGTTGACATGGGGCCAGTTTGAGTTCTAGTCATTTTCTGGAAATTGTTTTCATTTTTCATAATTTTTGTTTGCTGCTGGGGAGACCTGGAAAAAAGGGCCCCTCTTCCCATTCCTTCTGTAGACCCGCCCAGATTGGATATGGCTGTTTTCCTTTGGTCTCAAGGCTGACTTGACTTTCTCAGTAGAGTTTTAATAAACAGCAACTGAGAGTCCACTTGTAAGTAAAACCTAAACAAGTCAATAAGGTCACTGGATGTATCGTGATCGCAAATGAGTGTACAGCTAAACCTCTATAGTACACAAGAAAAGAAAACCTATTTTTGAATGTGCTCTGCTTTATGTCATCACCACATTGTTATTTTTATTCACTCAGAGTGGAGTTAATGAGCCCCGTGCCTCCTGCTACATGTGTGGGCACATGTGTGGGCACATGTGTGGGCACATGTGTGGGCACATATGTGGTATGGGAAGGGTGCTTGGAACAAAGTAGAGAAGTGTGAGGTGACTGCATGCAAGCATTTGACTTAACGTTTTAATCCATTTAGTGATATTTTGTTAGTATCCTATCATTTGACTTCTCTGTGCCACTTAGTGATACGTTTATTCTATATTTTCATAAAAAATGGTGTGTCTATTACTCTAGCGTCACATCTAGAGAGATCCATAAATCATAAAAGTTTTATTTTAGACCCTTCGGCGTGTTGCCCTTTATAACATCCACATTCTTCTATATATATCCCAGGCAAGCTGGATTTTCTTTTGTGTTTCTGTTAGTGGTTCTGGGTGCAACTACTTAGGATACACATATATTTTCAAGCACATGTCCTGTCTCGATTTGCTTTTTCCTGGATAAAGAAATCTTTCCTGGTTGCTCAGCTGCAGTACTATATACACTCTCAGACCTTAGAGGTTTAATGAAATTTCCTGATATATTCATGTTTCATGCTATTCTAATCCAAACCAAACACCCTATTCATTTTTGCCACTGAATAGGAAGTGACCCCAGTTAAAGGCTACTGAGCCTCCTTTCTAGTTTGCTAATAGGCCTTTATTAACATCTTTTTGGACAAGTAAACTCCCCTAGCTGGGAATTCTCCTTCCAAATGTCTCAGTTTCCCTTGCCTGCAAGAAGAATAAGAGAGCTGCTATTGGAACACAGCTCTGGGCCTTGGCAGTGGTGCGTGGACAGTCTTCTCACCATGAGGGATGTTCCCATGCAATTCAATATTTCACTGCTGTTCCATGAAAATCTACTCGGGATCTTGGTGAATATGGATGTGAATTGAACTCCTGAGGTATTCTGAGACTAATTGGGATGTGGGGAGAATAGTAGGAGGAGGAACTAAACGCTATGATGTAATTTCACTCAAACCTAGATTCATGAAAAGACAAGTATTCATAAGGGAGGCCTTATATTTACAAACAGGCTTCTTTGTACATGCAACTCCCACCCCTTTTTAAAAAAGTTTAATTTTATCTTTTTCCATCACCATTTATCCCTCAATACCCTCTTCCGCCTCTGCCACCCCTCCCCAACCATCACCACACTGTTGTCCGTGTCCAAAACATCGTCTTCTGTCTTGACAGTTATTCTAAGCTCTTGGCGCATATTTCCACTTCCACATTGTACATCTATACTTAGCCATTCTTTAAATTTCAAATATGACAACAATGGCAAAAATAAAAATGACACATTCATGAAAACACTTGGCGATTCAAAGATATTCTTTCAAATGGAATTTTAAATTTATAATTCTTGCAATTATAAAAATTAGAACTATTTCAACCATACTATGCTAATTCCTCCCTTTCTGGTTCTTTCTCTAACTTCTGACAATTTGATATTATCCACATTTTCCCATAGTATTCAGTCACTTTGATTTTTTTCTTATTGTAGGATAATTTAATTTTTTACTTCCTTCATCACCATTTACCTCCTTTGTGCCCTATTCCTCCTGTGCCCCAACCTCACAATCACCACATTGTTCTCCTGGTCCATGAGTTCTCACTGAGTCTTTAAATTCTTCATTTACAGTTTCTTTTAAAAAAATATATATTTTATTCATTTTTTTACAGAAAGGAAGAGAGAGGGATAGTTAGAAACATCAATGAGAGAGAGACATCGATCAGCTGCCTCTTGCACACCCCCTACTGGGGATGTGCCTGCAACCAAGGTACATGCCCTTGACCGGAATCGAACCTGGAACCTTTCAGTCCGCAGGCCAAAGCTCTATCCACTGAGCCAAACCGGTTTTGGCTATAGTTTATTTTACCATCTCTTCATAGAAGTATAAAATTATAGGTAATTAATCTTAGATGGCACATACTTTAGTCTAAATCCCAAATAATATTTTACTCCATATCCCCATAAAATCCTGGACATATGTGCTACTTTTTCTTGAATACCCTATTCAAATTTGGATCCTATCTGGAGCTATCAAATTTTGTTCTTTTAGTACTCAAAGACAGGTTTCATTTTCCAAAACCTCTCTTTTGTAGGTTATATAATCTTAATTTTATTAATTATTCTTTCTAGGGTTTCAAATCAGTTAGGGATCATTTAGATTCAAATGACAAAAACATGACCGAAATTTAAACTTTAAAAAGGAATTTATTTTCTTATAGAACTGAAATATGTAGAATTAGAGCCAGCTACAGGAGTAGGTTGGTGTAGAATACTCCCAAGTTGATTTGAAAAGGACAGCAAGAAGGGCTTTTTGGAGTAATGGAAACGTTCTGTATCGTGACTATGGTGGTGAATACGTAACTCTACGCATTTATCAAAGCCATGGAAATATAGAAAATGCACCATAAAGAGTTCAGTTTATAATAAAAATGTGAACCAAGAAAAAGAGTTCAGTTTATTGATGTAAAATTTAAAAAATCAACCAGGATATGTGTATTATCTAAATTGGAATGAACTGTTTATGCTACTATACCATGGGAGAAAAATCAACTATCTCTTTATTATTCTCACTATCAGTGGGATAATATAACCTAGATTAAGTAGCAAATTTTATTGTCATTTTTCAGATGTAGCAGGTGAATTTTATTTTGTTGGGTATGAAGGAAACAAGGAGAAATAGAGAAATGCCCTCTTTGAACATTAGTATAGCATACAATCATTAAAGAATAAGGTATTCAATGGAGAAAAATAATATAAATGTATCACTTTGGGTTTGCTTCTTTCAATATATGGGATTATATTTACATGAGAATGGCGATTGCATTTAGGAAGAAATAACCATTACTTAAACCAAAGCGGGTTTGGCTAGAACGTTGGTCTGCGGACTGAAAGGTCCCAGGTTCGATTCTGGTCAAGGACATGCACACTGGTTGCGGGCACATCCCCGGTAGGGGGTGTGGAAGAGGCAGCTGGTTGATGTTTCTCTCTCATCGACGTTTCTAGCTCTCTATCTCTCTCCCTTCCTCTCTGTGAAAAATCAATAAAATATATTAAAAAAAACACACACACACAAAACCATTACTTAAATACCCGGTACTATTCCTGATGAAGACTCAGTTATTTGTGTCCAAAGCTCAAGTCATGTATAATAAATGACAGTGTAATATTTTATATCAATTGGAAAGTTCATAATTGGCAGTTAAGTCAATTTCTTCTTATTTAGAAGAGAGTAAACTGTGTGATTTCTCTAGATTTTTACATCTTGGTTACTTGATTATGCTCATTGACTCACTTTATCCAATTATCCTCAGTATTTATATTTGCTTTTCCTCCCATTAAGGAAAAGGAAATGTTAGAGTAATATTTATTGGCAAAAAGGGGACAACATTCTATTCATGAAAACCACAATCAACCTGTGTGAAAAATACTATGTTATACAAAGATAAAAATGAAAGCTTTAGTGTGCATTGTATTAACTTTTTTATTTAAAAAAATGTCACTTTATATCTAAGTGCTTGCAGCACTATTTTGTTATCAAAAGCATAGCTTATTTAAATAATTAGAATATTTAAAAAATCCTACCATTTGCTTGCTATAATACTAATTCTTGAGAAGATTAGGGAGTCAAAGCTGTCTTTATTTTTCATTCATGGAGAAAGTTATGCAAATCTTGAAAGCGCTGTGTTTGCAATCACACTTCAAATGATGTAAGTCAGTATACTGATTTTGTGATGGCTAGGATGCTTCAAAATCATGGACAACATAATTTCTTTTCATGAAATCAAAGAAATTATTCTTTTACATAAATGTAAGCATTTACATAAATACAAGCATTCAAAAAAAGCCATTTGACATTGTTTTTCATATCTTGATTTTTTTCTTCATTTACATTCTCCTTTCACATGCCTTTGACTGAAAAAATAAGTCGCTTGTTGAATATTCTGGTAGATTAGCATTTATGTTTTAAGTAACTTTTCCCATATGCTTGTTTTTGCCTCTATGAGGTCTCTTTGTCTCGACTTTCTTTGCTCCCTACACTTAAAGAAAAAATAATTCTTTAGCTTTCCTTGTTTTGTTTGGCTGTGGTGTGTAATATCATTCATACCCAGCCCTCTCCTGAAGTTTATAATTTTAATTAGCTTCCTATAAAATTTCCCTCCTGTCTCCATTGCCCAGTTAAAATAAGTTTCAACTTCCTCAACTCCCAAGCAGTGGGATGTGCAGGAAGACAGTGATTAAAGGATTAAAATAAACCTCTAGAAATCCTATTTCTTCTTTGAAGAAAATTAGGTCAGTTCTTGCCATGTTTTCTGCTTGGCTTCATAATTCATGGCTGACCATCAATATTTGATGATTTAAAATGGCTTTGGCTCTCTTTTTAAAAGCAGGATTAGTTACGTATGTCATGCATACTCCTACATTTGTGGTAGCACACTCTAGAATTAAGGTTATTATTCTTTTTTCCATTACTGTATGCTGTCTTTAGTCAGACCTTTCTCAAGCATATTCCTTCTTGGATTGGAAGTTTGAATGCTTGGTCTCAGATGTCTAATTATCAGCACATTCAAATCTTCAAAGACAGAATCTAAACAAATATTAGAGGGTGGTAGATACAAGGATGTTAATCTTCTCTGAATAAAAATAGATTAGGCAGCATTTGGATAATCAAGGCAGAATGGGATGTAACAGAAAGATATCATTCGGGCTATCTAAAGCCTTCCACCAAAGTCCTTTTGGAAGCAGAAATTAGGGAAAATGTGTGATCAGATTGGAAGATAATATTTTGAGAATAAAATTTACCTACTCTGTTTTTCATTTTTATTCCATTATGGAAATAAATTCAAAGTCACTCTACTAGTAAATGATATTACTTAAGTATGCATTTTATTTTAATGTAAAATTATTAATTTAACAGTATCAATTTAAATTTTACATTAGCGTACTTCAAGACCCAGTAATGATATTCATTTTTTCTCTACACAAACGCTTTTATATCCCAAGGAGCCATGTACAACAAAACTATTGAATTATTATTTGTCATAGTACAACATGAGAATAAGCAAGATAGTCAATAAAGCAAAGACTAAATATTATTATGGACTACTAATAATAGTTAAATAATTCCAAGATATAGTATTTACTGAAAATTACAACCTGCAAGCTACTATCTGATGTCACTTATGTAATGGGTGATCACTCCCTAACTGCTCTCCTGCCATCCTGATTGATGCCTAACTGCTCCCCTGTGGACATGATTGATATCTAACTGTTCTCCTACTGGCCTGATCACCCCCAACTGCCCTCCCCTGCTTGCCCAATCATCCCCATCTGCCCTCCCCTGCAGGCCTGGTCACCCCCAACTTCCCTTCCCTGCTGGCCATCTTGTGACAATGTGGGGGTGGCCATCTAGTGATGATATCGGGCAGCAATCTTGTAGAGGCCATCTTATGATGACATGGGTGGCCATCTTGTGATAACATGGGGGCGACCATCTTGTGACAATGTGGGGGTGGCCAGCTTGTGATGTTGTGCGACTGGACATTTTGTGATGGCATGGGCACAGTCATCTTGTGATGACGGGTGGCCATCTTGTGACACGAGGGCATGAGGGTCAATTTGCATATTACCTCTTTATTATAGGATCTTTCAAGTGCCATCCTTTCTGTTCCTCTGGATATGAACATTTATCATAAGTATTTTTATGACTGGTCAAACTATTTGCAATTATACTGCATATACATATATCCAGAAACTAGAGGCCCGATGCATGAAGATTCATACAAGAATGGGCCTTCCTTCTGCTGGCTGTTGGCACCACCTTTGCTCTGGCCTGGAGCTGCCTTTTTGCCTTCAATCCACCCAGAGCTGCTTTTCCGCCTTCCCATGCTGCCTAGAGGCCTGGAGCAGCTGGGGTGGTACAGAGCACCTGCGTCATTGCCATGGCGACGATGTAAGTGTCCTGCCCCCCCCAATTCAGTGCCTGTATATGCAAATTAATCAGCCATCTTTGTTGGCTTAATTTACATACTCACTCTTGATTGGTTGGTGGGTGTTGCAAAGGTACAGTCAATTTGTATCTTTCTCTTTTATTAGTGTAGATAATATGCTATATTGTTTTATGTTTGAATGTTGTAATTATGTGCATTTTGCCATATGCCTATATAAAATACCATTTCTATAATTTTGGCAATACTTTTGTAATACAGTCTAGTTTTATCTGAGTTTACATAGTCACTGTAGACTTCTTAGCTTTTCTGTTTACATAGTTTATTTATGCTAGTCTTTTATTTTCAACTTATTTGCACTTTTATATTGAAACACACATACTATGTAGTTGGGCCTACCTTTTTAAAATTTGGTTTAACAATCTGCTTTTTATTTGTAGAACTTAGTCCATTTATATTCAATGTAATTGCTGCTATGATTGGATATAGGTCTATCATTTTATAATTTGTTTTCTATTTGTTATAATTTTTAGTTTCCTTGATCCTTTCCTAACTGCATTTATGTTAATTAAATGTTTTAATCTTCCATTATATTTTAGCTATCACTCTCTTCATTATTTTAAAGTGTTTTCTCTAAAGTTTATAAAATGTTTCTCTCTCAGTCCAATTAATGTTTAGAGTGGACTAAGTTGAAAAGCTTGTAAAGTTCCATTTCATCTGACACCTCTCCCATTCTTTGTGATATAGTGTCATAGGTATTAGGTCTATTTCTCTTATAAATTCAAGAATAAAATATAATTTTGCTTTAGACAGTTATTTGTCTTTTTTTTTTAAATGAAAAAGAGAAGGGAAAATATATATCTCATACTTGTCCACATAATTGTCATTTTTCATTGCTTTATTTTTTCTTTTAGATCTACGTTTCTATTCGGAGTGGGGTTTCATCAGTTTTTCCCCTGCAGCAAACAAAAATGTTGAATAAAAATGGTGAGTGTGGACACCTATTTCATTTCTATTTAATTTAAACAATAGCTTCTAATGTTCCTTACTCTGAATAGTATTATTATAGACTAGTCAATTTATTAAGTTAAAGTGTTTTTCTATGTTATTAGGTTACTAAGAGCTCTCATCATGAATACATATCTAATTTTATTTGTCTTAACTGTATTTAATAAAATAATTATCTTTCCTTTCTTTAATCTTTTAGTGTAGTGAAGATATTTCTCAAATTGTTAACTAATACCAATCTTTGAATTCCTACGATAAAGAAAATTTGGTAATTTTTAAATTATCATATTTTTATATAGTGTGAAATTTGTTGTTGTTTTGGCCTTTTACACTTACATTAATAAGTGATATAGATTTTTAATTTTTCCATTTTAATATTTTTTTTTCCTGGTTCTTTATTCTTAAGTACCATCTTTAGTAGCTGTTTGAGTAACTGTGTTAATGGCAAATTGTCTCAATTTTTATTTTATTCTGATTCTGTTTGGGCATGTATTAATTGTTGAGAAATATTTGCATAGTATTTTAATGCATTATTCCATTTATTTTCTGGCTCCTACTGTTGTTTTGAAAAACTTGCTATAAGAGGCAGTTTATGTTTTATAATTATTTCCTAGTAATTCCTATTTTCTCCATAATTGTCTTTTAGTTCTCCTTTATGGAGTTCTGTAGTTTTTACTAATATAAATTTAAGTTTGAATTCTTTTTAAAAAAATATATATTTTATTGATTTTTTACAGAGAGGAAGGGAGAGAGATAGAGAGCTAGAAATGTTGATGAGAGAGAAACATCGACCAGCTGCCTCTTGCACACCCCCCACCGGGGATGTACTGGCAACCAACATACATGCCCTGACCAGAATCGAACCTGGGACCTTTCAGTCCGCAGACTGACGCTCTACCACTGAGCCAAGTTTGAATTCTTTTTAATTTGTGTCATTCAGTTCATATTGCATAATGAAATAAAGATTATAGCAGTCCCTTAAATGAGTTAATATCTCAAATTTTGCCTCTTTGCAATCTGTCTGGTCTCTCATTTTGAAAATACATTTTTTTAAAAAAATTCAAAAGTTGGATTTTCTCCTCTCCTTGATGCTATTTAACCTTCTTTCTTGGTTTCTATTTGTTCATCTACTATGTTCTAATCTGTGCTTCTATTTTACCTTCAAATATCTCCAATCTTTTGTATGAGCTGTTTTCTTATGTTTTTAACTGAATATTATATTTTACTATTTATTTTAAATAGACTTACAGTTTTATCTGTGAGGATTCCTAGTTGAAGTTCTTGGTGATCTAATTCTGTAGATGTTATACCTGATTACTTTTGCTTTGAGTGTTTAATTATTCTGAAATTGTGAGCTTTTTCTCATATCTTTAACTATGGGAATCCTATGAGCGTGAAGGAAGATTTTCATTAACTTCTACCAGGGACCCATTTTATTATTAATTTTTAAGCTTGTAGTTGTATCCATTAAAACAAAAAACATAAAATTAAAAATCTATCATATGTCATGGAATGTCCATGACTAGACATTTTCTCACCCCCCTCTATGTGGTTTACAGTGGATTGGCCCATTGAAGGAACATGACACTGAGAAACAGTAAAATTACATGTTATTTCTTATTTATAAAAAGGACATTGCTTATCTGAAAATTTTGAGTGGTAAAAATTTTGAGATTTATAAATGATTAAAGTACTATAAATACTCATTTACCATGCTGAATTAATATATTTACTTTAAAGAGGTACACTGTATAAGTTTGAGGGGGTTTTGCTAATATAATTATAGCATTAAGAAAATAATTTCAATGATCTGTGCTGTCAGGTATCAAAAAGTTACATAAATAAACATTTGAAGTGTGTAAGTTCCAGAGTTTATATACTAACATTAAATTTTTATTACATTAGTAACGAGCATGATAGTAAATTAAAAAATTACATTGATTATTTGGCAGTTCACATAGTGCCTCCATAGGAAAAGTTAATTACATTTTTAGAATAGTAAAGGAAGTAAGGCAGATATAATTACATTCATTTTTATATATAGGTCAGCAGCCTCAACCTAGTTAAGTAACTTCTAACTTCAGAGGTGGAATGTGATCATAAACTTTTAAAAAATATATATTTTTATTGATTTCAGAGAGGAAGGGAAAGGGAGAAATCGAAACATTAATGATAAGAGTCATTAATTGGCTGCCTTCTGCAAGCCCCACACTGGGGATTGAGCCCACAACCCAGGCATATGCTCTGACTGGGATTCAAACTGTGACCTCCTTGTTCATAGGTTGAGCACTGAGCCACACTGGCCAGGCAATCCTAGACTTTTAATACTAAATTCAATACCCTTATAATTACACCTTTGTACTCAAGATTCCAGGAATAGTCATTTAAAAAACAACTCTGAACTTTTTTTCACACTGTGAGTATTACTTACTCTTTTGGTTAAATTTAAGTTTGTGGTAGTATAAAAAATAAAAAAATAAAAATCTCAAGGAATAGAAATGTAATCCTGATTCTGACTGAATTCTTTTTCTTCTCAGTGGGAGTTATACAATTGTAAATGAAGCTTTTAAGATTCCTAGTGTGTTAAATTTTGAGTCTCTGGGCACCAGATTTATCATGTAATAAATACTAAAATGATTTATTCCTTTAATTACTTAACTCAACAATGACAATTTATGTAAAAATATCTCTAATAATCTTTTTCACAGTGCAGATTTTCCTTGTTTAGTTTAATAATAACCAACTATTGGGTAGAGCTAAAGACTTCTATTTTTGGTATATTCCTATATTGTTGAATATAGCACAATTTTAGCATCTGAGATTTTATTAAGAAAACATGTATGAGCCCTAACCAGGTAGGCTCAGTGGATAGAGTGTTGGCCTGCGGACTTAAGGGTGCCGGTACAATTCCAGTCAAGGGCATGTAGCTTGGCTATGGGCACATCCCCAGTGCAGGGTGTGCAGGAGGTAGCTGGTTGATGTTTCTCTCACATTGGTGTTTCTGGCTCTCTATCCCTCTCTCTTCCTCTATGTAAAAAATCAATAAAATATATTAAAAAAGAAAACATGTATGAGGTAAGCCTTGATTAAGTGCTATAACTAATGGTACTTTGTGTATAAAAAGATATATTTACCTATTTACTTTTTGCTTTATTTCCTAATTTGTAAAATAACAGTAAGGTCTAAGTAAGAGATTATAGATGATGATATAATTTTCAAAAACTATTTGATTTGAACTTTGATTTTGTATATATTGCTGTTAGTCTCTGAGTTCCTGTCACATTGTGACTCTGAAATCACATTATCATACTTTGGTTATAATTTATAAATTGTAGTTGAAGTATAAATGTTTATCAATAAATCAAAATTATTGTATAATATTTATTTAGCATATTGTTTAAATATACATATTTTCCTTAATGATATCCATATGTTTCTAGCTGCTATTATCTTTGAAAAAAATTATGTTTGCATAAGGCTAAAACTATGTGGTTGGCTACTCATTTATACAAAATTGTTCATTACAAGTTACTAAACTCCATGAATTCTAGCATTTATATTATTACTATTATTATAATCAGATGATAAATACTGAAAATACTTCATTGATTACATGGGCCTAGTAACATCTTGTATGGTGGTTGAGATAAAAACTTATTTAGAAACAAAGGAGATTTAAAAACTTTTCAATGAAATGATTTAAGGATCTGTTTTCTATCTTATCAACAATAACTTTAAGAGATCTCTAGAGAAAACTATGGACCATTTTAGATCTAGAGTTGTTTGTGTGTTTACTTTTGTTTGTTTTGGACTCCTAAATTTTCTTCCTGTGATCTGATTTGTACTTTCTTAATTGTAAAATCCCATCTTCATTCAGCAAAGTTATTTATTTAGTTAAACTTTCTATATTTCAAAGAGTTTATTGAAATATATAAGATGTATGGGAAAAAAGCTGGTTAGAAACTATATAAAATATCTAACGCAGGAGAATACTGACTATGAACCTGATTCAGTATCACTAACTTATTGGCTGTAAAACCCAGAGTAAGCATGGTCTTTTATTAGTAGGAAATGGTGTGCATAAGTATTGAATTTTATATTGATACTTGATACATGAAGATTCATGCAATAATGAGCCTTCCTTTTCCTGACTGCTAGCACTGCCTTTCCGCTCTGGCCCTCCTTCCCATGCTGCCCAGAGGCCCTGAATGGCTGAGTGGTGCAGAACTCCCCTGGCCAGCTCCGTGCCTGTGTATGCAAATTAAACCACCATATTTGTTGTGTTAATTTGCATACTCACCCATGATTGGCTAGTGGGTGACGTGAAGGTATGGTCAATTTGCAACTTTCTCTTTTTTCAGTGTAGATTAATTTTTTATTTAATGCCATAATGGGATATTACAGTAAGAAGCACATTGTGTATTGTATCTAGAGCAATTACAAGATATACCACTTATTGATGTAAATTATAAATATGCACTTATTAAAGTCATTCATATTTATACACTTAGAATGATAAGGAATTATAAATCTCAGTAAAATATAAATCAAACAACTTCTTTGTACTCCTAAAATAATGTCACAGTTCAAGTTTTTCTCAAACATCATTATGACTCTAACCCAGTGGTCAGCAAACTCATTAGTCAATAGAGCCAAATATCAACAGTACAACAATTGAAATTTCTTTTGAGAGCCAAAATTTTTATTTATTTATTTTTTAAATATATTTTATTGATATTTTACAGAGAGGACGGGAGAGAGATAGAGAGCTAGAAATGTCAATGAGAGAAAGAAAAATCGACCAGATGCCTCTTGCACACCCCCTACCGGGGATGTGTCCGCAACCAATGTACATGTCCTTGACCGGAATCGAACCTGGGACCTTTCAGTCCGCAGACGGACGCTCTACCACTGAACCAAACCGGTTTCGGCGAGAACCAAAATTTTTAAACCTAAACTTCTTCTAACACTGCTTCTTCAAAATAGACTTGCCCAGGCTGTGCTATTTTGTGGAAGAGCCACACTCAAGGGGCCAAAGAGCCACATGTGGCTTGTGAGCCGCAGTTTGCCGATCATGGCTCTAACCTACAGGGGATATAATGCACAATGGAAAGCCTGTCACTATCACATTAGGATGCTCAAGAAAAATCTCTTTCCCTGACAGTTCATTTTTTTTATGACATAATTTACAAAAGATTCCCTCAGGTCAGTTTTCCCTTTAGGGTAAGATCATTTGAAAACACTCAGTCTTTCCTCAGAACAAAAGTATCTGGCAATGTTTTTTTGAACCTTTTGCTTGTTGGAAAAATCTGGGATTTATAGAGATCAAATTTATCAGGCCAAAACAGAAAACAGTGTCAGGGGCTCAGACAACAGTGATAAACAGCCATCTCCTGATGCCACATGTCACAGCTGATGGAGTCTTGCTGCTGATCCATTTCTTTCATCAATCGCCTAACACTGTTTTATATAGCAGTGCCTCAGGGCACAGAGAAGGGCTTGGATGTTGAACAGTTTTTCCCACTGAGCATCTGTTCTGGAGACTGTCTTGCATGTGTTATTGACTTTGTTCTGTAGCATATCCTCAGGCATGCAGAGGCACTGAGCACAGAATCAACGTCAGTAAATTGCTATGATTTTGTGAGTCTGTATCCAACTAGATTATGGAGCATCTGTGGAACTGACTAGCTAAAATTTCCAAAGAAATGCAAATAGAAAGTTTCCATCAAAAGGTACTTACCAGAGAGCAACACACTCTTTTATGTTAAATGAAACTGAAGAGGAAGAGGTCCAAATAATAATCAGAAAACTCAGTAGGTACTTTAAAAAAAAACATTAAAATCCCATATCTACATATATTCAGCTATCCTTATTCCCATCCTGTCAATTTCTATCTCAATCCAGTTCCTTTCTTTTTAAAAAAATATATATATTAATACATATAATTAATATATATATATATATATATATATATATATTTATTTTTATTGATTTCAGAGAGGAAGAGAGGAGGGTGATAGAAACATCAATGATAAGAGATAATCATTGATTGGCTGTCTCCTGCACACACCCTCTGGGGATTGAGCCACAACCCAGGCATGTGCTCTTGGCCGGAATCAAACTTGGGACCCTTCAGTCTGTAGGCCAATGCTCTATCTACTGAGCCAAACCTGCTAGGGCTGAAGAGGATTCTTATTTTTCAAAGTTGTTTTTGCAAGTGACAAGACCTCCCATTGTGCAGGGACAAATCTTATTTGGAAATAAACAATATAAATAGAATTAGCACAAATGGTCTTTAGGTTTAAAGTAGTCCAAGCGAGTAAGTACCTAGTCATTATGTTACATGACTCAAAACACATGGTTGAAAACCTAAAACGTCTAAAGAACACAAAAACCTACAGATATTTGGAAATACTGGGGAAATTAACTCCCTTTTTGGTTTGGTTTTTGAATTCAGATTTGTTCCGTGTTGCCAAAGACACAAAATACAAAAATTTGTTTTCTTCATTAAAGTAGTTATTAACTTTTGTTTGAGTTTATATCATGAGAATTTTGGTAGAAAAATGTGGCTTTTTTTCATGAACAACTCAGAATTCAACTTAATAACATATATATATATATATATATATATATATATATATATATATATATATTCTTTTAATATAAATATACTAGAAATGCCACATGGATCTGAACATTTTTTTTGGTCATCAAACAAACCAGACTTCAGTGGTTGCAGTGGTGAAAATAATTTATTAGTAGGGTACTAGCAGAAGCATGGGAAGTAGCCATTAAAGTCTGCCAAGTTTTACTGGAAATACTTATAAAAACAACAACCCACCATATCTGAGGGAAGAGGCTGGCATCAGCAAGAGGGCTGAGTAGACATCCCAGCCTTCATCTCACCACAAAAAGATAGCTGTCCAGGGATGAAACTAGCTCTAGGGATGCGCAAGAGTCCAGCTGGGAAGGTGCAGCAGCTCAGTGGAGCAAAACACCCTGAGAATAACTGCACACAAAGGTAGGAAGAATGGTTGCATTTTGCCTGCATCAACCCATCACCCAGACTGACAACTCAGCCAAGATCCCCTCCCAGGGGCAAAGGCGAGCAGGATGCAGGAGCAGCTTCCCCAGTCCTTTGCCAACTGTGTCAATTCTGTGCACACATACAGCTGGATGGCCTGAAGGAGTTGCTGTGATTTAACCCACCCAGATTGCTGGGGAAACGGGATGTAGCTGAGATGTCTGGACGCTGCCAGAAACAAAGAAGCAATGTGGAGGCCGCCCACATTAGCCATGTGGTAGGTGCAGCCATGGTCCCCAGTGGCCTACTGTGCAGAGGACACTAGTGGCTTTTGTCACTGAGGATGTCAATAGCCCTTGTGACTGCCCTAGAGGTTTTACCACCAAGGACATGACTGTTAAAAATAGTACTGGAATTTCAGCTTGCAGTAGTTCATTCATTCATTTGTTCCACAAATATTTATTTATTGAGCACCTACTATGTTCTCAGTATTATTTTAGGGTCTGGGACCTTAGAGTGGATGAAATTTTTAAAAAGCTGTGATCTTGATAGGGCTTGAGTTCTACCGACAGAAAACAGATAAAATTAGCAAGTGAAATATATGGTGTATTAGGATGTGGTTAAGTACTATGCCAAAAACAGAAAACAAAAACAAACGAATAGCACACATCACAAAGTATGATTTATTTTGAATTGAGTATCAACAAAATGCTACATATAAAAGTCTGTGAACTACATTTAAAGCAATTTTTAAAGGAAACTGAGCTTTAACAATTATTTTCTAAGAAATAGAAAATAAGCCCAGTTAAAAAAGCAAGCAAGGCATCATACTTAAGAAGTTTGAACTATAAGAACAGAGTGTATATATAGATATAAGAAAAATAAAAATACTTGATTTTTTAAAACTTAAAACAATTTTCACCCTTCCAGTGTGGCTCAGTTGGTTGAGCATCTTCCCAAGTGGTAGGAGGTCACAGTTAGATTCCTGGTCAGAGTACATGCCTGAGTTTCAGGTTCAATCTCCAGTAGTGACCATGTAGGAGGCAGCTAATCTATGTTTCTCTCTCATTGATGGTTTTCCCTACTTAACTTTATTCTTTTTTTCACATAATATGTAAACGTGAAACGGTGGTGAGTAAAATAATGGAATTTCTTGTTTGAAATTCCTTGCCAGAATGAATGATTAAAGTCATGTAAAAATTCTATTGAAGCATGATCTTTAAAATGAGAAAAATAATAGTTCATTAATAACTTATGATGCATTTTGTTCCAATTGCAGAGTTCTTAGGTCAGTTTCTCTCTCTCTCTCTCTCTCTCTCTCTCTCTCTCTCTCTCTCTCTCTCTCTCCCCCCTCCCCCCCCTCCCCCAGTATGTGATAAGAGCATAACAGGGTATATTACAGAAAGATTGACTTCTCATTTTGTTGCTGCAAATTGTTCATTGCTAACTACACTTAAAATGTAATGCCATTCATAATATCCAATTTAATGCTTGCTTTGTCGTGAATAATGCAGATCAAGAATGCTGTGTGAGTATTTTTAAGCTGCAGTGTTAGCATCAATATGATAAGAATTCTGTTACGTTTTCTCTCTGAAGATTTTATACGAAGATTGGTATGCTTACTCTGATTGTCTTAGGATGCCAGCTCTGGAAGTGGAGGGTGTAATGTTGTGTAAGCAACATGAAAGGTAAAAAATGTTCCCAAATATATAAGCTGCACAAAAGTAGCCTCAGAGCCACAATTACCATCTGTTTCTGGGCTCCACTAATGAGAGAACTTGTTCAATTGCACATCAGCTCAGTCTGAAAGTAATAAAACCATGACTTCTATGAGTTAAAAAACATGCCCCTCTAACCTCCCCCTTTCAACCTCAAGTTTCACTTGTTGAAAAACAAGGAAAACAAATAGACATGTGGCCACCCACATGGTCGTGTAAAAATTTTTTTTAAAGGGAAAATAACATGCGACAGAATGCCTGAAGGTTTCACTTAGTTCTTCACACATGGACTTAATCACTTTGGCAAATGCTCTCTCCCTCTCATATGAACGTTAATAGATCATCTTTCAAATGACAAGTGCCCTCTTTTCTTTTATGTTTTAGTGGCCCAGGGAAAGACTGGGAATTGATTTGGGGAACTATATTATCTGCTCAGAATTTTGCTGCTTTTTAAAATTCTCCAGAAATGTGCCAATAATATAGGTGATAAAATTTTTTTGAAGAGCTCTTTGGTATGTGGGATGGTGTGTATGTGTGTGGGGAAGGTGTGTGTGCGTGCACATGCACAGTCATGATCTCAGTTTAAGCCCTCCCTGAAGCAGGAGTGTGCAGATTCCATGGGATACACATATCTTAAGTATCTTACTCAAGTATCTTAATGCACATACTGTATTAAGGCAAATCCATGTTCCATTGGATGATGGCATTGACAATGGGGAGGGGAACACAACCACACCTAAATATTCTAAACCCACCTAAATATTTTTCAGACAAGACTACTTGAGATTATAATATTGGAAAACAATCAGTTCTCTAGTGGAATGGGGACCTTTGGTTTCTTGATAACCTACAGAATTCAAGTTTACATGGAAAGCATGGGTAACAGCTATAGGGTCTTACTCATAGATCTGCAAACACAGAGCTGGTCAACAAAAATCACCTTACAGTTGTCTTTTAATTCAGTAGATTAAAGGTCAATAGGCAATGTGGCTTGTTTAGGGACTCTCATGAATTGTTCATCATAGCCTTGATTTCCATCCTTCTTAATTCTCTTGTTTCATGAATGCCTGTTCCTTAACCTCATTCTTTTTGACATGCTTCCTATCAATAAGCTGAAATATGACAAAACACCTTCCATCCAACCAAACACTTCAATGGCACCACTTCCCTATATTTGTCAGCCGTGTAACTAAGAAGTTAGCAAGTATTTTCTGTTATGAGTCAGACAGTATTTAGGCTTTGTGGGCCAGAGGTTGTCTGTTGCAACTATTTAACTCAGTGCTTGTAGGGTGAAGGTAGTCATAGACATCATGCTAAAGAATGAGTATAGTTGTGTTCCCAAAATCTATTATTTAAAAAAAATGATTGACTGGATTTGGCCCTTGGACTAGTTTTTAAAGAAAATTCTCTGATTTGCTCTAAGATTTAGTGGGAGGACTAAATGACAAAGCCAATGCTTTTTATTTTTCTCCTACTTGACATTAGGCTTGGTGACCCTCAAACCACAACCTCTATGTGTGGTCTTGGGAAAGAGACAAACTTTCAAATCTTTATTTTTCTCATCCATAAAATGAGATACTAATAATATATATTCCAAAGAGTTGTTATGAGATAAAATGAGAAAATGTTTACAAGGGGGATGACAGTATGGTTATGTCTTTATTTATTTATTTATTTATTTATTTATTTATTTATTCATTCATTCATTCTTTATTGATTAAAGTATTAAATATATGTCCTATCCCCCCATTAACCCCCCCAGACCCCCAATCATGCCCTCACCCCCCTGGTGTCTGTGTCCATTGGCTAGGCTTATATGCATTCATACAAGTACTTTGGTTGATCTTCCCCCCTTATCCCAACCCTCCCCTACCTTCCCACTGAGGTTTGACAGTCTGATCAATGCTTCTCTTGTCTCTGGATCTGTTTTTGTTCATCAGTTTATGTTGTTCATTATATTCCACAAATGAGTGAGTTCATGTGATTTATCTTTCTCTGACTGGCTTATTTTGTTTAGCATAATGGTCTTATTTCAGGATTTTGGTTTTAGAAAATGAGCTCTGGATATAGTACATAAATTATATTGATACAAATTCATAAAATATTTTATAATGAAAGACTAGTTAGACATTGTTATTGCTAATAATTGTAATTCAAGATTAAAATAAGAGCAAAAGCAGGCAAGCAAAATGAAGCTATAAGCAACAAACCAAAACACCTTAGTTAGAAAGACTCTGTTGATTTTGTTCTGTTTACAAGTTTATTACCTGGAAAATTATTTTTAGTTACTATTAAAAGCTGTGAATACTTGATGATGGCTCTGAGTATATAAACACTCCCTGAACAAGAGATGAGATCTCTTTATTTATTTTTAAATATATTTTTATTGATTTCAGGGAGGATGGGAGAGGGTGAGATAGACACATCAACGATGAGAGAGAATCTTTGATTGGCTTCCCCCACACGTCTCCTACTGAGGATGGAGTCCCAATCCAGGCATGTGCCCTTTACCAGAATCAAACCTAGGACCCTTTAGTCCACAGGCTAACG
Source organism: Pipistrellus hanaki (assembly GCF_964339955.1). Taxonomy (NCBI): domain Eukaryota; kingdom Metazoa; phylum Chordata; class Mammalia; order Chiroptera; family Vespertilionidae; genus Pipistrellus; species Pipistrellus hanaki. The sequence goes on along the minus strand of NC_140507.1, from coordinate 37,801,209 downwards.
CTCTGTCCACTGAGCCAAGCCAGCTAGGGCAAGATCTCTTTAGAAAGAAGAAATTGGACATGGCTCTCAACTGTCCTGTAGAAGTGAGTGATGTAGTTGAGCAATGTTTATCTGAAATCACTGTACTCTGACTGATATTCTGAAAAATTACCCATTTTTTTGTTTTCATGGCCTTCTCTCAGCACAACTGGGCACATACTTGCTAGCTCTAAGTATAAAGCTAGTGTGTTTACTTAATCCATTTTCAGGTGGATATCTTCACATCCCCTGAAGGAAACGAATTAAGAGCAGATACTATAGTATGAACCCAAATTGAAATGGTATAAAATATGAACATATTTAATAAGTATTTATAGTTAAGGCTTATTGGCTTAATAATATGCAATAAGTTCAAACTATATCTGGACCGCTGCATTTGGCAAAGCATAATATGCTAAATTCAGCATGTGTTTTTAAAATTCTCTCCCTGTGATGTAATTGTTCACTGATAAACCTTGCTGTAAGGATTTAACTACAGTGCCAGACTGAATACCTGGGGTGATTCCATTGGATCATTAGACTGTGGCCAGTGCCAGACAGGTCTCACAGAAGCTGAGGGCCTGCACAGGCTTTGTACATATGGGGGAGAGAAACACCATTAATATTTGTCAATTTCAATTCATTCTCTTAGTTGATAGATGAGTATGAATGCATACGTACTGTTTATTTTAAAGGTATTATTTAAATTCTGTGCTGTGTGTTTAGAGATTTCCATTTTTTTTCTGAGTAATGGTAAAACATAAGATTTACAATGATGTGATTTGGTGGTGATGCTATCTAAGAACATTTTGGAGCCAGTTCAGCAAATGTCCAAACAATCAAAGCTCTTGTCTGCACCTTCCTGAGTTTTTCAAGACATCCAATGCTTTCCTTTAAAATATAGTTTCTAGGCCAGTGAGATTCCATATTTATCTTTCATGTACTTCAAATACCCTGCTATATGTGCACAGCCCTTATTTTGTTGTGTATTTTCAAAACTACTTCCTCTTCATACTGTACTATGGTAAGCCCTATGAATGAAATCATCCAGTCTCTTTTATCAAGAATATTGTAGTGATAGGCAAAACTAGAAAAAAAAATCCCCATTTAAAAATATAGATTGCAACATATAAAATATATTTTTTGATTTAAAAAAAATGTGATGTACACTTTGAATGAAAATTATATTTAAAACCACTTATATTAGGATTCAGTTTCGAACACATTGAGGTGGTGTACATAGTGGCAGGTACTCTGGTGTAGTGTAGAAAGTGAAGGTGGCTTTTCACTATTGTTGTTAATGAAAAAAGAAAAAAAATGGATTCATATAGGATTCACATGCTGTAATAGTTCTGTTGTTCAAGGAGGAAAGACAGCAAAAAGGCCAGTGGGACTCTTAGATACTTTCCTCCTACCAAGCAGTCTGCATTTTAAACTGTATTTAGCTTTCACAATGTCTTTCTGTGCAATTGAATGACACCGAAAGCTTTAAAAAGGAGTGGCAGTTTTGTTTTCTTAAACGTGGAAAAAATAAAATGGTTGCTCTTTTATTCTTTCTTTGCTTCCCACATTAATGATATTTTTCATGATCCTCCAAGCCTTCCTGGAACTGCAAGGTGAAGTTGCCATCCTCGCTGCTTGTGGGAGTCCATTACGGTCCCAGTGAATGCAGGTGTATAAGGCCCCGTGAGGAAAATCCTTGTCTTATTCCCCATCAGTGTTGCTTTTGCCCGAACTCTCTGGTGAGGGGAAAAAAGGAAAGTGTTGAAAAGTATGTACTGGCCCCACCTTTTTAGGGAGGAAGATGTGGGGCTGGGATTTTTTCCACACAGATTCATCAAATGCATGACTGTCGCTGAGCACAATTTGGCTGGGAGGTGGTGGAGAGCGCTCTTTACTGAACTCCTACCAGGAGACCAGAAATAGATCAACATGACCAGGGGTTTCCAAACCCTCAGCCAGCCAACCACAGGATGAGGCCATAAAACAATGGCTACAGCGTGTTGATGTAAAGCCCTAGATAGCTAGACCTGAATTCTTGATGTGGCGTGATTTTGTATGAAAAAGATCAGACAAGTTTTGGCTGGCTTGTATCTCAGAATGCCAGGATCAAATTATTATTTGGGAATCAGTCTTTTTTTGTTTTGTTTTGTTTTGTTCTGATAGGAAACATTGGATTGGAAGGAATTCTTACTCTGTCACATTGTTTTAAAAGCTGAGCTGGCCGCCTTTGCTCCTCCTTGGCTGATTCCTCCTGTCAGGACTAATGGGGACCAAGGCCTGGTTCTTGCCGTCAACCTGCTTCATCATCTGGCGACATGCAACAGTAAACCATTATTTCATAGTTCCAGGATTTCTGACAAATTTAGCTGGCACACAGAATTCTACAATAAATTAAAAGCTTTCCCATTTTATTATCTTAAAAGGAAGGGCTCTCAACACCGCTGCACAGTTCAGGGTATAGGTAAGAAAGGTTTGGCACAAGAATATTAGAATTCCTGTACCAAATGTTTAAGCATTAACTCTATGAACAAAGGTCTTTGGTTTTTAAAATTTGATTGGCCCAGTGTTAAAGGGCTTGCCACTTCATTAGGTCCTTCAGAAGCAGAATGAAGTCTAGAGGTGTATCTATCTGGTTTCTGATAGTTCCTGGAAAGACATGTTTACGTTAATCTTCTGTATTTTTATTTTACGCAGGGACTAAATTTTTTCACCCATTCTCTTCACTCTGTAAATACATAAAATCTTGAGGTGAGGATTTTTTTTAATTTACTTTAATAACTTCGCCATTTAATAGTGTAAATGTGAGGTGGAAAATTTGGAAGGCAGAAAATGCCTTTTCCCAGTCCTCTGCATCAAAACCCATGCCTCTTGTTGAAACTTATCACACAAAATATTTGTACATAGTTTAACTAGAGTGTTTGTTTATAAGATTTTGTAAGATTGCATAGTTTATATATGTTGCTCATAAATTAATCGTCTGCATAATTCTCAGGAGAGATGTGCATACCATTTACAATTGCATGGAGATCTATGAAATCATTGCAGGCAGGAATCAGGGTCTTTTACTTATTTTTCCCACTGGAATTTATTTCACTGTTTTCAGAGAAAGTTCAATAACTAATGTTGTTTAACTACCTAAATAACAAATAAGGTAAGTTTAGCTGAAAACAATTTAAGGATAATGCTAAGGTAACTTAGTAAAGCTCTGTAAAGCGCTGTCTTAGATAATTTAGATCACTTTTTAAAATGAAATACCTGTAGGTGGTAATGCCTAGTAATCTAAGCTGTATATGCCCTAAGGTAGGAGACTATTAAAGCCCTACTCAGGCTACACGCTACTGTGAAGAATAAGGAGGCAGGACAAGATCCTGATCCTAAGAGCTAGACCACATTCCTACAAATATGTTGGAAACCCTTTACATCTTGATTTTTAAATGCCCCCCGAATAGAAGCAGGAATATCACATCATCTCATTTTTATTAGAGCTCATAGTGCACAGGTGTAGCCAAATATGTAAGTAAGCAATATAACAGCATGGTGGGTATCACAATAAATGTATGACAATGTGCCATTGTCAACAGAAGGCCGGAAGAGGGAGCAGTGCTCTCCAGAGAAAGTGATATCTGTGCTGTCTATACTCTTCCACACATATGTGTATCTGTAAATATGTCTGTGTATAATCCTCTGTATTTCTATTAAGCTAAACATCAGTTAGACTGATGTCTCCAACTCTGATATCTAAGCCCATGTATCATCCTAGCCTCCTCCTCTTAATTCTCTATAATTACCTCCTGCTACACTAGTGAGAAACCTGCATCCCACCATCTGCCATCTATTTAATTAATTATTTGATCGCAGTATATATGCATAGTGGCTTTTGTATTGATAAGTCATACTTCCGTGGGAACAACTTTATAGTACCATGAACAGTTCCTTTCTCGTTTAATCTTATGGACTCCGCATATTTCCAAAGTGACTTAGGTCAGCAACTTTCCCCCAACGCCCTTCAGGAAGGTTGATTCATATTTTGGTAATAATTATATATTCTGTTGTCACATTCTGCATTCCATCCTGGGTTCCCTGACCTTCTCAATGATTTATTATTGAAGTTGGATCCATGAAGTTTATCTCTTTGAGCTGTAGGTGTCATGCACCCATCATTATCGTATCATGCAGGATTGTTTCACCAACCTAGAAAGTATCTGTACCTAACCTATTCAACCTTTTTCCTTTTCCTGCATCCCTGATGATCCATCTTAACAATATGCATGCATACAACAGTGACTAAATATGCTAGCCTACGGAAGACTATTGGCTGTTTCCTTTATTCTATTTGACTTGTTACTTAATCAATAATTAATCTCTTTATGCTCTTTAACAATTGTGAAATCTGACATTTCTGTGTCCATAAAATTAGGCCCTCTAGTTTTACTGAGATAAGTCAGTATTCTCATATTTTGTATCCCTGGCCAAACCCTGTTTTCTATGGTGTAAGGCCTGTCCAGAAGCATGTTGGGAAAGTAGCATTGAGAACTTTGCTTTTTAATGATGCAGATTATACTTCTGATATTACCTACTGATATTGAATCAACTGTGCCATCAGTAAATGAGTTTTCCCTTGCGTGTGCCTAATTATAATTATAGTAGCCTGCTATAGATTTGGCACACTTAATTATTCTTGATCTATACTGTGTGATAAACAATCTTTCAGTTATATCATGCAGTTTTGGGTTTTTATAACAAAAATTTCAGCTGTGGCATATGCACATAGTGGATTCTCTAGTTCTTTCTCCAACCCCCTCCGACCCCCCCTTTGTCTTATGTGTAGCAGGGTAATTTGGTAGCAATCCATTCCAAACTCTACTGGTGAATGTTGACTTATCTGACCATAAGGGTTATTTCAAGTAGCATAGACCTCAGCCAACCAGCATTCCCTTGGCCACAGGAATTAGTGCAGTGGTATTTTGACCTGTGAAAGGTTCGGGACATTTTTAGATTGTTATGAGATAATATTCCTTCTCTCTCATTTTTGGATGTAAGTGAAGAGCTATGACCCCAGTTATTGGTGGCATCCATATTGTGACCCTGAGAAAAGCCAACCTGAAGACACAGCTGATGTGTGAAGACAGAAGTGACAAATGTCAGAGATAGATCTCATCCCAACTGAAACCCACATCAGGACATTTCAGTAATATTGGCAGAAAATCCCATATTTGATTAAATTGTTTTGAGTTGAATTTTCACTTACCAATTCAAAGTACTCAAATATTAATAGATAAGTATGCCTGGGAATAGTGAAGTGTAAAATTAGGCTGTGCAAAATTCAGTAAATTAGCGTTCCAGGATAGCTACCATGACCCTACTTTATTAGTTCTACCCTCTTTCTCAACCATCTTTGATCACATATTTTTATAGATTACTTTTATCTATAACATTTCAACAGTGTGCTTAATATGTGAAATATTTTCATGAACTAAAATTTTTCCAAGGCCTTATCAGCCTAGAACTTGGACAAAAAATAAAACAAGTAGTAAAATAAACAGATTTAAAATAATACTAGAGGTCCAGTGGACAACTCGTTCATGGGTGGGATCCCTAGGCCTAGCTGGAGCTCAGGGCAGATCAGGGCTAAGAGCTCAGGGCTGATCAGGGCCAGGCTGATTGCAGCTTGCACACCAGGGGTGATGGATAGGGGGAGGGACCTGAGGCCCTATTGGGAACTGCCAGCCAAGGCTGGGGAGGGACAGGGTATGGGAGGTTGGCCATCAGACTCAAGGAGGAAGTCAGTGCTCAGCCCTCTTTGGAAAGGGACCTCATCTGCCACCAACCAACCCTGCTTTCCTGTCCCAGCCCAGGGCTGAAGGCCCCTGCAGGGTTAGGAGAGGACGTGCCAATGGTCAGGCCGGGGGAAGTAACAGACACCGGACACTGATGCTGCCATCCGGTGTGGAAGGTTGACTGTGGGAGCACACTGACCACCAGGGGCAGCTCCTGCATTTATCATCTGCCTCCTGGTGGTCAGTGTGCATCACAGAGATTGGTTGACTGGTCATTCCATTCGTTCCAGTCATTTGGTCCTAATGGCTTTCATATATATATATATATATATATATATATATATATATATATATATGCTTCTGTGATACTTCAGATTTATCTTTATTATAATCATTTTGTATCTTGTGGACATGAAAATATACAAATACAAGACTAGCTATTTTCTACCAAAGGACTAATATAATAATTAAGATTTTCAGGTATTTCATATGCACTTTGAAGTGAATAATACAGATGGGTATAGTTTCATTATAGTATTATCTCTTAATACTACAATTAAGCTATTCTTGAATATTTGGTTTTAGTCTGCTTTATAAGTAGATATATATTTTTATTGAAGTATAATTAACTTATAATGTTACTAGAAGCTCAGTGCATGAAATTCATGCATAATGGGGAGGGGGGGTGTCCTAAGCCCAGACTGCACCCTCTCCAATCCATCAGTCAGACATCCCTCTCACAATCCTGGACTGCTGGCTCCTAATCTCTCACTTGCCTGCCTGCCTGCCTGGTCACCCCTTACTGCCCCGCCCCACCGACCTGGTCACCCCTAACTGTCCCCCTCTGTTGGCCTTGTTGCACCCAACTGCCCTCTCCCCCCCCCCCCCCCCCCGCTGGCCTGATCACCCCTCACGCTCCCCCCTTCCCCACTGGCCTGGTTGCCCCACACAGACTGCTTGTTCAGTCATTTGGTCATCCCTCACTAACCACCCTGCTGGCCTGCTTGTCTCATGCAGCCTACTTGTTCAGTTGTTTGGTTGTTCCTCACTAACCCCCTGCCAGCCTGATCACTCCACACAGCCTGCTTGTTCAGTCATTTGGTTGTCCCTTGCTAAACCCTCTGCTGACCTAGTTGTAAGCAGCCATCTTGTGAGGGTGTGAGGGTCAATTTGCATATTATTCTTAAGCCCTGTTGTAAATTAGTTTCAAATATACAACAGGGCTTTAATATTTATATTCATTACAAAGTGATTGTCACAATAAATTAGTTGCCTTCTGACACTATACAAACTAGATAACTTCATTCTGTTCTTATACTCCTTCCCCAAAATGCTTCATAGTAGGCACATATTAATTGGAAATGCATATGTTTCTGGTATTTTATTACAATTTAAATCCTTGTACCTATTGTGCTAGGCAGGTATAACATCCCATTTTGTAGATTAGACAAGTGAGATTCATGTGCTTTTGGTCTCCTACCCAGTATCACATGGCTACTAAATAGCTGCAGAGGCATTTGAAATCATGCCTGTCTGACTCTGGAGTCCCTTCATTTGCTAATTGAATTTTCAGGGTTTGTAATTCTCCTATTCTTTGTTTTTTCCTCCCAGTGTATGAAAAGGATAGTGTTTTAACCTAGCCTAGACCACTCTTTGTGAGGGAAGAAGAGAGAAAAGTAGGGCAGATGGAAGGAATAGAGCATTCCCATGACTGGAGTCGCTGATGGAGTAGATGAGATCAAGCCAGGAACATCTGAATAGTAAGCACATGTGGATGGCAAGAGTGCACATGCTGAAAGTGACTTTCCCAATGTCTGTGCTGAAATTATGGATTGTAGATGAACCCTCATGCATCTCAGGGACTCTCATAATGTGGGTCCTACTTGTACAGGCATGATCCTGAAAGAAATCCACATGTTCTTCTGAGACTAGAATTTATTTACTTATTCTTTTCCTCTGAAGTTGGGTAGAGGGGGAGATGAGTAGCGCATCTTTTTCTAGCCTTCCATGACATGGCCCATATGGAACTTCTTTCTTTTGACAGTTCCTTTGATGCTAAATTGATAATGATTAATCCCTTTTAAATTAGATGTATTATTGCATCTTACTTAGAAGCCTTTTATTTTAATCTTTTCTTACCTTTTCACTCCTAAAAATTCTCAGTGACTTAAAACTTATGAGAAAAGATTGGAGACACCAAAACCTTGACAACTATTTTTAGACTAAAATTTCAACAAGTAAACAATTATTTCAGTCCTGCTGGAAACAGAGAACAATTAAATCAAAATGTCCAAAGTAAATATAATATATATTTTGATTATGAGACCAAAGGTAGTTACTCTTTTGAAGATATCATAGTAAAATTCTACACAGGGCAGAAACACATTGCGTTATGTGGTAAGCCATTAGGACAATTCATCTTTATCTGAAAAATTGAATATATTGTAGGAAAAATTGAATATATTGTAGAATATATTGATGTGGTTAACTTTATGCTGTAATTTTATTATAACTTTCAGAGAGCAGTGAAGTAGAATTTCTTATAGCCAGATGAAAGGGGGAAGGCTATGGATATTTTAAATATTTCTGTTCATTAAAATCAAAGAAAATTGTGAGTTTGATTACTCCAAACACCTAAATCAAAATAATCATGACAGATGTGAATTAGGTTTTAAATAAAATATTTCCTTCTTCTTATGGACTAATGTTCTTCTTTGATTTAATTTACCGAAAAATGGAGAAATCTCCATTTTAATGTACGTAATTTGGTAGGTCTGACTTTTGAGATGGAAAGTCTTCTAAGCACAACATGATTGGACATACGTGTATTGGAGTCAAGATCACTACATAGGAGACTGTGTTTTAGCTGCCTGTGCTTTGCAAACCTACTCTTTTCCCCTCCTAGTTCATTTTTATGGTGAGTCATTAAAGTTCCACAAATCTTGTCTTTGTGCTATATAGCAAAGAGGAAGTAACTTATTTTTTAAAAATATATTTTATTGATTTTTTTACAGAGAGGAAGGAAGAGGGATAGAGAGTTAGAAACATCAATGAGAGAGAAATATCCATCAATCAGCTGCCTCCTGCACACTCGCTACTGGGTAATTGCCCACAACCAAGGTACATGCCCTTGACCAGAATCAAACCTGGGACCCTTGAGTCCTCAGGCCAATGCTCTATCCACTGAACCAAACCGATTAGGGTGAGGAAAGAACTTCTTATCAATTTGTTCTTGAAAAATTAATGATGATAGCCATTACATGAGTCTAATAACTATTTGACAAGTATGGCAATAACATTCATGTTATAGTCAAGGTGAAGTTGCCAAATAAAATATGCCCTAGTTTTATGGCCTTGTTATGTACTTGGTGGCTTTCTTGTTATTGAAGTATTAATAACAAGGAAATTGAATTTAATTGTTCTTTCAGTTAACTGAATTTATAGTAGAAGTATATTATTTATATGTAAATATTTTTGTTTGCATGTGTACTGAGAAAAAATATCAGGTATTTATGTTTTGAAGGAGGTAGGAAAAATAAAAGGTTTACAATTTGCTAAATTTGACAGGAATAAAATGCAGGGACTTTTTCTTCTAGATTATTGAGCCAATTCCCTTCTATTTAGATTGTCCTTTAGTCTTGCTACTTAACTGTGTCAGTTTTAAACTAGTTTTAACCCAGAGCTTCTGCATATTTGCACCAATTAAATATGTCTAAAAGATGATAGTACTCAGTTTGCTCACAAAAGTCACCACATGGCTTTTTGTAATTTCTGTAGGATATCTGTATTTTTAAAAAATATTTTTATTGATTTCATAGAGGAAGGGAGAGAGAAAGAGAGAGAGAAACATCGATGATGAGAGAGAACCATTGATTGGCTGCCTCCTGCATGCCACTACTGGGATCAAGCCTGTAATCCTGGACATGTGCCCTTGACCAGAATTGAACCCAGAATCCTTCAGTTTGCAGGCTGATGCTCTATCCACTGAGCAAAACTGGCTAGGGCAGATATCTGTATATTTGTGTGTATAATGTGTATATTTGAAGTTGTATGCTTATCCTACTATGTGATCACAGGAACCATTACAGAAATATCAAAATGTGCTTCATCAAATCCATTTAAAAGTATTATATCATAAACTTTAATTGCACCATGTATGTGACAAATGCCATTTTTTTTATGATGACACACATTTCTCTTTTATCTTTGTATATTTTATATGCAACAAAAATGAAGAATACACAGCTAATCTATTGGTTTTCAAATTAAATAAAACCAGAGAATTAGTATCTTTAATACCATTTTGTTTCTATTTTTGAAAGAGTTGAAGAACTCACAGGGTTTTTTGTTTTTGTTTTCATGATATGGTTTTAGACTAATATGGATATAAAATATTATTATATGTTAGAGTAAAATAATTCTGATTATTTTCCATTATTTCATAGCTCTTAGTTGTTCATTTAAAAATATTGAACACACACATGTGTGTGTGTGTGTGTGTGTGTGTGTAATACATAAATATTCATCTGGGTAATCCAAAAAAAAATAGATTGCTTCAATTGTTTAGATTTTTATTTTTATTTTTATTGTTGCTACTGTTATAGATGTCTCCATTCCCTGTCCTCTTTGCCCATCTCCACACAGCCCTGCCCCTTTCCCCTCTGTCCTTCACCACACTGTTGTCTGTACCTATGGGATATGCATACATGTTCTTTGGCTAATGCATTCACCTTCTTTCCTCCAGTCTCCCCTCCCAGTCCTATGTGATAGCTTTCAGACTGTGACATGTATCCATATCTCTGTTTCTATTTTGCTTGTCCATTTATTTTGTTCATTAGATTCCACATATAAGTAAGGTCATGTGATATGATTCTTTTTCTGATTGGCTTATTTCACTTAGCACAATAATTTCCAGTCTATCCATACTGTCATAAAAAGAAAAATTTCCTTCCTTTTTATTCCATTGTGTTATGTACCACGGCTTTTTACCCACTTACCTATTTTAAACCCCAAAACTTCATTTTAATTTTTGGAAATGCAGTTAGTGTTTCTTATACACAATAGCGTTTATGTAGGTTAGTGTTGCATTGTATAATAGCATCTATGAAGTACACTATCTTACCTGAACCTCAGGATAAACTTGAAACATGGGCAATGTAGGCTCCTTCCCTGTTAGTGAATAGAAGGCCAGAAATATTTAGCAATTGGCCCAAGTTCAGGAGGCTACTAAAGAGCAGAGATAAGAACAGAAACAGGCACTGAGAGACTGTTTACCCCAGTGCTTTCCATTTTAATGGCCTTGCCAAATAGCATAAATAGTCAGTTAACCAATATAATAGGGATATAGTTTTTTAATAATATTAACAGTGTATATGATATATAGGATACATTTAACAGACTGTGCTTGCCTATTTGAGGAAAATAGATGAATTTTACTGAAGGGCCTAGAAAAAATATTAAGAGGTGACCTCTGAAGAGGAGGAAGTCAGCTCCTCAAGGTCACCGACAAACTTAACACAATTGTAATCAAGTTCCCAGTGGAACTGGTTTGGAACTTGTCAAATTATTTTGAAGTTTATCTGGAAAAGAAGTTAATGAATAGCCAGAACTTTATTTTTAAAGAAGAGCAATTCCACCTCCAGATTGTAAAATGTACTAGTAAAGTATAAAAATCATATGTGGCAGGGTTGTGCCAGACTGAACAGAAAGATCTGAGAAACAGAAGAGACATGCAGAAAAAAAGAACTATATAATGGATTTTAGTATATGAGAGATGACATTTCAACCTGGTGAGGAAAGAATGGATAAATGAATAAATCATGGTAGAGCCACTTGGAAACTACCTCACACCTTATACCAAAGTGAATTCCAGATAAGTTAAATATTTATATGGAAAAACTGAGCTTACAAATCCATTGGAACAAAATATAGTGAATATTTATATACTCAGTCAGAGGAAGGATTTTTCTAAAGCCTAATACCTAAAGAAGAAAGATTTATAAATTTGAGTACATAAATATGATAAAATTTAGTATGGTCAGTTACTATAATTCAGTTACAATGTAATTGATAAATATAAGGCTAATAAAATGGATAACAGGATCTTATCAATTAATATCAAAAGTTTATAAACATGATAATATAAAAATGAGCAAAAAATGTAATATAAATAACTTACTAAAGGAAACATGCAAATGGATAAAAAACAAAAATGTTTACTAGTTTACCAAAATATGCAAATTAAGTCAAGGCAGTGATGTCATTGTATAGGAAAAATCAATGAATTTTATCAAATATGGGAACAAAAGTTTTTTTTTATACTTTCACATAGCCAGTTCCTTGAATGGCTGACACTTTCATAGAACCACGTTCACAATTGCTTTCTAAGTTGACTTAAGCTATGACAGCAAATATGGGATTTTTCTTGATGATCTGTCTTATTTTTTCCTCTCAATACTTGAATTTTGATTTTATGTATTTCAGTGTACCCAAGGCTAAGGTTATTAAGTACCTGAGACAAAAAACAAAACAAAACAAACAAAATTCTGCATCCTATTATGTGATTCTTATATTTGAATTGTGGATTATTAGTTGCTCTCAGTTTATTTAATGTGAAATAAAAAAAATAAAAACTTAAGAAGAAACACACATCATCACACACTAATCCTACCACATAGTATCATTCACCGATTAGACTATAAACCTGCAGTGTAGGCAAGAAATTGTTTCCTAAAATATTTTTTAAATTTAAAATTGCATTTTAAAATTCTTAAATATTATTTTTAAAACATTTAAAATTTAGTTAAGTCTTTTATTGAAGTTGTTTATTTTAAAAGTTTAATTGGAGTCATAGCCATAGAGTTCAGAGTTCACAAAGAAGAAGAAATCAGTTGGACTACTAATCTCAAAGAGAAAAGAAAAGAGCTCTCTGATTAGCATGCATATCCTTAGCATACATATCAAAATAATTTGCATATTTTGGTAAACTAGTAAACATTTTTGTTTTTTATGCTAATCAGCAGCACCTCACTCCATTTATTTTTTCAGAAATTATGAATTCTAATGGGAAAATGCTACAATGGATAGAAACTCTTAAAATTATAGGGTTACTTTCTTTCAAATAACACATTTTATTTGATATTTACATTTTTTAAGTCCTGCAAAGCCAAACCAAAATAAGTTTTACCAGAGGGAAAAGTATAAAGATGACCAAAGGAAATATACAAAGAAGAAAGAAGAAATTCCATTTCAATGAAAAAAAAAAACCAGCAATATGAAATTATAAGCATTATAATAGAGCTTTATATAGACATAACATGTGGTAATATTATTACTAATTTCTATAATGTTAAGATTTTATTCTTTTTCTCTTAATGAACAATGTAAACCCATACAAAAAAAATCTTGTTTTATAGTTTTGCAAATAGATTTAGAGTTTCAGATGTTTGAAATTAAGCAGTTGTGGATAGATGCTTACCTTACAAATCAACATGAAATATGCATTACCAATTTTGAATTAATTAATGTGTTAGAATGTGAACATTTAACAAAACTTTGAACTAAAGAAGATTATGTGTTTTGAACTTAGATGGATTAAACAGGTATTTTTAAGACTAAAAATGACTTGAAAATATCATTTTTAAAAGTAGCACCTCGTTTTCACATTGGTTTGTATTTACAAAACACATGTCTATGGAACACTCTTTTAATTCATATTTCACATATGAATAATAAGGAATGGAAATGTCAGTGGATCAACAAAGGTTGCATATATCTACTATGGACAAAATTATAGCTAATATTATAGGAATTTTCCAAAAGACTTATTTTAGAATGTTGGGATAATTTTAGTTTTAATGAAGATAGAAATGTTAACTCATTGTACTTTAGCATGTTTAATTTTAGTATTTACATTTTTAAAAGGTTCTAAAAATCTTGGTATTTTGATTGAGTGTGGAAATAATTGGCAAGAAAAATTATAATTTATCACATTAGACTTTAATAGGAGTCTCCATTTGGCATTTTTGATGGAATGTGTTAATGAGAGAAAGAGTAGGCAATATTGTACACTGCTAATAATTGAAAATATATTCCCCAAAGGACAGAAAAAATAATCAATTAATTTTTAAAACCTACCACTTATAGTCCACAGCCATTAAATATTAAATTACAATGACTGACTTTGGTTTTAAAGAGAACAGTTATATATATATATATTGTATATGCATATATATTTAAAAAACCCTTTCACCCTACAAAATTTTATTACAAAGCCTAGGGCTATTAAAAAAGCCTAGGGCTATTAAAAATATTAAAGCTCATTCTTGGCTGCTTGTATTACATTTTTGGAATACCACCTACTATCCCACAACACTTATAATCCTTTCCCATTCAGATACACTCTGTTACACCTGACCCCTCTTTAGGAAGTTCAAAAAAATCCCTATCGTGGGCCAACATAATACTCTCAGGGTCCAAGTTTATATTGAATTCTAGACTATTAGAGTGAATGCATTTTGTTCTTTTTTTCTGCTGGTAACAAACCTTTTATTCTTATAAAGTGCTCGCTTTCTCCAATGGGCTTTACATATGGCCTCATGAGTTCAGAAAGGTCCTTCCTTCCTTCCTTCCTTCCTTCCTTCCTTCCTTCCTTCCTTCCTTCCTTCCTTCCTTCCTTCCTTCCTTCCTTTCTCCCTTCATTCTCTCCCTCCTTTTCTTCCCTCCCTCCCTCCCTCCCTCCGTCCCTCCCTCCCTCCTTCTCTTCCTCCTTCCCTCCCACTTTCTTTCTTTCTTTCTTTCTTTCTTTCTTTCTTTCTTTCTTTCTTTCTTTCTTTCTTTCTTTCTTTCTTTCTTCCTTCCTTCCTTCCTTCCTTCCTTCCTTCCTTCCTTCCTTCCTTCCTTTCCTTCCTATCTCCCTTCATTCTCTCCCTCCTTTTCTTCCCTCCCTCCCTCCCTCCTTCCCTCCCTCCCTCCCTCCTTCTCTTCCTTCCTCCCTTCTCCCTCCCTCCCTTCCTCCCTCCCTCCCTCCCTCCCTCTCCTCTTCTTTCTTTCTTTCTTTCTTTCTTTCTTTCTTTCTTTCTTTCTTTCTTTCTTTCTTTCTTTCTTTTATCTATCTATCTATCTATCTATCTATCTATCTATCTATCTATCTTCTTTTGCCATTGAGTCTTACTTATAAAATCAACTTTTATCCCTAATGTTGCAGAGCTTTAATTATATCCATGTGACCCATAATGACATTTCTGTCAACAACTGACCACATATAGGAATCTTATCCCATATTATCATAATGGAGCTGAAAAGTTTCTATCTCCTAACAACATTGTAGCTGTATATTGCCATAGCACAAATACATTTCTCACATGTTTGTGGTGATGCAGGTGTAGATAAACCTACCGTGCTGCTAGCCTTATAAAAGTACAGCAATACGATTTTGTGTAGTGCATAACACTAACATAAACTCAAGAAGGGCCTGTAGCATTCATTGAGAACCTTCTAATGACTTGGATTGAGGACTAAAAATAGAGGTGTATCCATCCCAGCAGCATGACTCTCACAGGCCAACCAAAGTGTGTTTGCAATGTCCAAAGAAAAGGCTGGACCTGATTATAATGTTGAATTTACTACAAGCTCTGGCTTTAATGATTCAAGAATCACTATTCATTCCATAATGTGAAAGTGAATGCTGAGTTTTGATGTGAAGGCAGCTAAAAAATTTTTGGAAACTCTAGATAAGCCAATTGAGGATGAAAATTATGTGCCAGAACAACTGTTCAATATGGATGAAACCTCCCTATTCTGGAAACACATGGCTGAAAAGTCTTTCATCCAAAAGGAGGTCAAGTCAATATCATGTTTCAAGGCTTTTAAGGACAGGATAACAGGCTTGCTTGGGACCAGTGTTACAGGCTACACATTGAAACAAGTTGTAATTTGGCACAGTGAGAACCAAGGGCCTTCAAGCATATCAGTAAGCACACACTGCAGGTGAGCTTCAGGAGCAATCAGAGGTCAGGGGTGACCTACCTCCTCTCCCAACATGGCCTCCTGAATTGCTAGTGAAATGGAGAAGTACTGTTGGAGAATAACATACTTTTCAAGATTTTTCTTGTTGATAATACTTCAGACAGCCTCCTTTTATTGACTATCTTCATTCCAATATCAAAATTGTGTTTTGCCCTCCAAATATCATCCTTTTTATCCAACCAATAAATCAAGATAGTAGCTTTTAAGGACTACTACCCTGTTTCCCCGAAAATAAGACAGTGTCTTATATTAATTTTTGCTCCCAAAGATGCGCTAGGTCTTATTTTCAGAGGATGTCTTATTTTTCCATGGAGAAGAATACGGCACACATTTATTGTTAAATTAAAATAAAGGAAATTTATTACCTGAATACAGTACGGTAGTATGGTAGTTGTCAACACAAACCAGACAAACTGTGAATCCTACAGTATCAAGAATTTACTCATTTATTCAATGACAATCATATCATCATCTTCTGGAACATCATCATAACAATCCAATTCCTGAATTTCCTGGTGAATTTCTTGTGACTCCATTTCTTTCAGAATTAGTGGACCAAATCTCTCATGTTTAGCCTAAGGGGGCCTTATTTTCGGGGGATGCCTTATATTTCACTCAGAAGGAAACCTGTAAGTAGGTCTTATTTTCGGAGGATGTCTTATTTTCGGGGAAACTCGGTACCTGAGGAGAAACTTTGCTCAGGCAATTGTTACTACTGAGAAAGACACTGAGAAGATGCTGATGCAGTTCTGGAGGGATTACAGTACGTATAATTGCATCAAAAACCTTGCTTGGGCTTAGGGTAATGTCATCAACAAGTGTATGAAGGGCATCTGGAAGAAGACACTCAAGTGGCTTGTCTTTGACTTCAAAAGATTTACCAAGGATGAGGAGGTTGCAAAAATCAACAAGGCTCAGTTGAAATGGCCAACAGTCTTTCTGTTGTTGTTGTTAATCCTTACCTGAGGATATTTTCCATTGATTTTTAGAGAGAGTAGAAGGGATGGGGAGAACAGAGAGAAACATCAATGTCCTACTGTCCTATTTCATAGTAAGTGGAACATGGACAACCAGTTCAAATAATCAAAAAGATTTACTGCTACACATCACCGTGTGCAGTAATGCTTTTGCACTCTGCGTTTTCCTTGTTTTTATCTGAGTTCTCTGCTTGTATTGAGTCCATTTTATTATCATTAGCTGGACTCTCAATCTTTTGGCAACATTTCGGTAACTTCAGGGAGAGCAGCCAACCAGAGAAAAGAGGAAAGGCAGAAACAGAAGTTGGTGGGGAGACTTGAGGAAGAGAGACCAGGAGTTCAGCCAACCAGTCAGCCAGGGGGACTCAGCTAGTTCCAGGAGGTCAAGCATCAGTCAGCCAATATTTGATAAACAAATGAACTCAGCTACTGAGCTTCAGTCCGCCTTATTCTGCTCAGTTCTATCTTGGGAGAGAGATGACCTGTCTCTTCCTTAAATTCCAGAGGGCCTTCCAACTATAATCACTATGTTCTTGAGCCAGATTCTGAAGAGAATTACATGTGGCAAAAAATTATGTTCTTTTCATCTGTATGGGGAAGATAAAAAATATGAAACAAAATTTAAAGACAGTATCCTATTTGCCAAACATCCAGATCGATAACGGTGCAATCATAATCTAAGTCTCACAAGGCAAAATATATGACTGAAGTTTTCATTATTTTCATTTATTATTTTTAATGTTCTTTATTTTATTTATCTGTATATTGACATAGTTTAAAATCTGCATTTGATTTGCCAGGCAGTACAAAAAACTTCTAGATTCCTCTCGTAAAGTAATATCTTATTCTAGAGCCTTTTATTTATATAATACTGCATTTGTTCTCTCTCTTTCATTCACTCTCTTCCTTCAAAACAAAATTCTCCTACCTTGCCATCAGACTATTCTCCCCACCAAGAAATCAACATGATATAGCATTATCTTTAATATTTCCCCAGCAGCTCCTGCAGGGTCTCTTTTTCCTTTCTTGTCCAGGATCCTATTCAGAAATACATGCTGCACTTAGTTGTCAGGTCTCAGCAAGATTCTTTGAACTACTCCTCAATCTTTCCTTGCCTCTGACGTCCTTGAGAGTACTGAAGAATGCGTTCATTTCATTCTATCAGGTACCTTCCATCTGTGTCCATCTGATATTTTCTAACAACCAACCTCAGGCTAAGCTTTCTTGTGGGAAATCCCACAAACGATCCAGGGCTCTTCTCAGTGTATCCCATCTGGAGGCGTGTGAGGTCAGCCTGCCCCACTACTTGTGATGTTAACTTTTATTAACTAATCTAGTTGCCATCTGCCCCTTTTCTCCAGTATAAAGTCTTCATTTCCCCTTTTTTATCTCATATTTTAGAAGGTGATATTCCAATATTTTTGAATAACCAGTACCTCATCAAATTTTCACCCACAGGCTATATACCCATTGATGACCCTTATGCATATCAACCACTACTATGGTACAATGGTTACCAAATGATGAATCTGTATTTTGTTCATTCTTACTACATTGATTAATTAGCATTCCACTGTTTATCATATTCTATGATTGATATGCTTTATGTTTTAAAGTAGAGCTTGATAATATGATTTAAAATTTTTTTAAAAATCAATGATTAAAAGGAACAGTTATATTTTAAACTTCAAATAATCAGTACACTTATTTCACATTCTAGAGAAGACCCCTGAGAAGGAAATAAAAGAAAAAACAATACTTATTTACTTTTAGTTTATGAAAGTATCCGCATGATATAATGATTTTCAAAAACAACCAAATAAGGAAACAAAATGAGAAAACTCCAGTATTCAATGAGTGAATTATGGACATTGGCAATGTTCATACTAAATAAAAAGGTATGAGTTGTAGATCATGCTGATCATATCAATATAGGACACATTTTGGTAGGAAATCAAGTGAAATATATGTACTTTAACATCACAAATGTATTAACACATATACTGTACGTATAGTTTTGACATTAGGTGTTTATCATTGACAGAGATAAGCTCAATGACTCTACTGTAAAATAAATAAAGTCTATATAATATTTTCCTTTTGCATAGATCTTTCAATAAAAAATACTACTGTTTGTTTGATATGACCTACCATTTAATATTTATATAATGTGTATTCATATATAGGCATGCCATTTAATATTTATATAGTGCAAATTCAAGGTGTTAAAAGTAAGATCTTAGATTTGTCACTCTAACAGATGTAGTTCTCATTATTCTTATTTTTTATCTCACTTGGATAATTCATGTCTGATTTTTTCCCACTTCTTACTATGTGTGTCTCTCCCTACATTTTTTCTTTTTTTTTTTTTTTTTTTTTTTTTGGATAAGTATTGGTTTAAAGGAGAAACATCCTGATTAAAATCATTTATTAGTATGAAATCTGCTCATAGATGTAAATCCAGATATAAATTTAGATATGAATCCAGAAAGACATATAATAGACACAATGCCTAGGCACATTTACCTCAAATGTATTGATAATTATATAATTCTTTGTGACCTGGACAAATCTTATATAGCTTATCAGGATCTAGTAACAATGGACAAAGAAGTCCCCACCAATGTAAAGCTTGGTAATGCCTAGGCCCATGAGAAGGGAAGACAAGTAGAGGACATTCAATATTATGTGAGATGGTACTTTGCTACCTGAGCCTGTTGGTAAGAGATTATCAGAGTTGCTAGAAGGATCTGATAGGGCCTAAACTCCTGGAAATAAATTAGCTTCTATTTTTATTTTTTCTCCATCATTTTTATCCATGCACTTAATTTTTCTGCAAATGAAGCAAGTCATTTTTTTGTGTGTGTGTGTTATCACAAGAACACCTAGCAATTCTTGGCTATCACTTTTTTTATTTCTTCTCTTGTGAAATTTTGTCTTTAGCTAATCTTCAGTTTTATCATCCTTGCCTAATTTCTATTTCCCTTCTTTGAATTCTTTTGTAGGCAGGTATGTACATACGTATCACAATCTACATTTACCATCATCATTACCATTAACAATAGCAATAACAAAATACATGAGTTTTAAGAAGTATTTCCAAACAACATATAGGGAGATATACTGGGTAATAAATAAAAATATTGTCATATTTTCTTTTTAATCCATCAATAACTTGGGTTTAGTTAAATTTCTAAAGCTTTATTTCATTACCCATAAAATGGTGAGATTTGTCTTTTTCTTTTTTTTCCTTCTTATCACAAAGTTGTTGTGTGGACCAAATAATGTAGTGGGAAACATTTTGAAAATTGCCCAGTATTACAGAAAACTAATTATTATCATTATAAGAAAAATAACTTTCTTCTATTCTTCTAGGTCCATATGTGATTGAGTGGGTACTAGTTTGCCTAATTTGAAAACATGACCAAAATTTTTTATTTCAATTCCTAATGCCTTCTACTCTGTTGTCATTTATATGTAAAGTTTTAAAATTTATTTTTAAAATGCTTTAAAATAAAAGATGTACTTTATAACATAAATTTTAGAAACTTGGAGATTAAATAAAATATAATTATTTAGCTAAAGGTCACAGTTTATACAAATAGTTTTAATTTTTTTATTTTACATATATTTATAACAGAAAACATGCAGTTGTGGGCAATAACAATTTCATTCCAGATAATATTAATTTCTATTTTATTTTAAGAGTGATTTTCTAGATGAGGGATCCTCAGAAAGCTTACCTTTGTTATTCTTGCTAAACCATTTGAAAGTAATTTTCAGATAGCATGACCTTTTGCTCCACATATTTCAGCCTGCATATCCTAAGACGAAGAACATTCTCCTACATAAGTACAGCATTGCTCTAATTATGAATATTAATTTATTGTTTAACATTTATTCAGTGACGTTGTTTAAAATATAGCCCATGCTACAGTTTCTACTTTCCCCCCCCAAAAAAAGTCCAATCTGCGATGTAATCAATGTCAGTACATGGCCTTAGTTTTTCATGTTGCTAGTTTCTTTTAGTATGAAACTGTGATCCACCCTTTTATGACTTTTGTGACCTTGTAATTTTTAAAAACTTAGATGCCTCATAAAAAGTCTTATATTTTGGACTTGATGAATTGTATCCTGATGATTAAAGACTTTTGTCAGAAATTTGCAAATGTGACTCTGGGTACTTTCTGTTCCATCATGTGAGCATTAGTTTATTCCATTATTTGGTGATGCTAAATTTGATTATTTGGTTAAGGTTGTGCTTGTCAACTATTTCCACTGTAGAAGTAACTCATTAAGTAATCCATAAAATGATACATTGAAAATGTGTTGTTTCCCCGAACATACTTTCATCCAATTGCATTAATATGCTTTGATGATCTTGATTAAAGTCATTATTACCATTTATCTGTCATTTAATGAATTTAAAAATGATGTTATTATGTGTTATTTTCAAGATTCTTTTCTATTGCTAAAGAATGTTTTATATTTGGCCAGGGAAATAATGGGTTATAGAGTATAGATAAATATATATCCTCATTTTGAAGATATACTTGCTATTTTAATAAGAAAAATTGGTATTTCTTGCATTTGTCTTGTATTAAGGATTCTGATAGGTATGCAAAGATATCTTACTGTGGATTTAATGTTAATTTCTCTGATGGGTAATGAAATTGAGCACATTTTAATATAAATATATAAAATTGTATAGTGTATTTTGTGAAGTGTCTATTCAAGTACTCTACATTATTCTATTGCTTTTTCATGGATTTGTGTGAGTTTTTTATATATCTGAGTGCAAATCTTTTGTCTGATATATGCATTGCAGCTATCTTCTTTCATTCTTTGGTTTGGCTTTTTAGAAAATCTCTTAATGACATCTTTAGATAAATAAAATTTTCTAAATGCCAAGTGTTAGCTGAACATAGAGCAAACAGAACCCTCTAACATTGCTGGTGAGAGTGTAAGTTTATATAATCATTTTTGTAAATTTAGGTACTATTTACGAAAGTAAAGATGTAAATATTCTGTGATATAGCATTCTAATCCTAGGTATAAACTTAAGAGAAATGAATACATATTTTTACCAAAGGGCACATGAAAACTGTTTAAATGGCCCAAACTATCAGCCTCACTTATCTGAACTTTCCCTTTCTTCTTCTTCCTCCTCCTCCTCCTCCTCCTCCTCCTCCTCCTCCTCCTCCTCCTCCTCCTCCTCCTCCTCCTCCTCCTCCTCTCTTCTTCTTCTTCTTCTTCTTCTTCTTCTTCTTCTTCTTCTTCTTTTACAATCATGGCCTCTCAAATCGCATTTGTAGTTGACCAAAACTCCCAAACAGATTTCAAATATCAAATATTTTCCAGCTTTTCTAGTTACTCTTGGAAGGGGATTGGTCTGCAACACAATACTCGACCATTATCAGAAGCAGGAATCTTAAAGTGATATCACGTATGCTATTTCACATATCTAGTGCAATGTTGTGTAATGGAATCATTAACTTAGGGTCAGAAATAAAGCAGCTTTCGTTGTTGTAAATCTAGATGTGAATGCAGATTTGCTGAATTCTGATTTAATCACACATGCCTTTTGTATAACATCGGCACTAATAAAAACTAGGTGGTCAGGATTTTCAACTTTCTCAAAGATTCCAAGTGAACTCAGATCCAATCTGATTCTTTCCGTGTGCACCTGATGATGGGTCTGAGGTCCCTGAGTGTGTTACTGATGTCCTGTACTCTGCCACAAATGCAGGAGCTGTGGCCTCATTGTTCCGTGTGCAGCTATGTTGTTGACCAATTTCTTCATGTGACATCAAAAGGGCCATTCACATATACGTTATTCTCAGAATAGTGATGACAATTAGTCCACTTAAACAAGTAACAAATATTACAATTAGTACTCAAAATATTCAGCAGTTGAACATACTACATTGAAATCTCTTTCAGAGAAATATACATAAGTATTCTTTTCTTAAAACGGAACCTTTTGTCTTTTGAGATTTAGAAAAATAAGGTTCTTACCTTTTCCAAGGTTTTATAATCTCCTGATTTACTTTGAGAAAAATCTGGGATTCCCTAGTGTACCTTTTAAATGTTAAAATACTGATGTCAATGAAGAGGATTGGACCAAGTAGAGAAAAGCCAGAATCAAATACTGCCGACACGAGCCTTGCCAAAAGATGGTCTGGATGACCGCATATGGGGCTTTGCCATCACTAACACCTAAGGCTTGAGGGACTTTTAGATTAAGTGCATTGGAACAGAGACATGAGCTGTCCTCAGTGGAAACTTCTGAGTCTGGTGAGGAATAAGGTCACACAGCTACTTCATCAAGCAGTGCTTCACAACTGAAGGAGGGGAGTCTCATAGGCCAACAATGATCTAAAATTAAAGGCTGATTATGATGTATCTCTAGGAAGACCAGTTACATGAAAACTTAGATACACATTGACTCACCAACTCCTCCATGCTTCTCTTTTTGGTACAATACTAAGAGTACATTAAAATGCAGTTGTTACTCAGTTGGCAAAACTGGGGAAACATGAATTCTCAGATATGGCTGGTCGAAGAGTACAATTGTACAATCCAACAAATCGCACGTGGACAATGAAGTCATTTTCCCTTCTAACATCTGGGACATTATGTGAAATGAGACAATGCTAATGACCATTGGCTCTGCTTTCAAGCTGGAGTGGACTTAATAATTTTATCTTCTGCATGAAAAATGGGGTAAGGTTAGGAGCTGAAAGTCTGATGGGTGCTTGGGACTCTCAGTGAAGTACAATTGCTTGCTTTTTGTGGAAGTTGTTCTTTCCCATCCGTACAAAACAATTGCATGGAAACCCTTTTCTTGTGGCTTTTGTTTATATATGCTAACTGAAAGGCTCATGGAAAAAACTGGTTTTCATTAACTTGCAAAAACATAACACTCTATTTTATACAGTTCAAATTTTTGGACTTTAATTATGTGTTTTAAGAGTTTATTGTACTTAAAAATGAAAGAATATATATATATATATACAGTGTCCTCCAAAATATATACACACATTTTGAGTAATTATAAAAGCAGTGTTTGTTAAGTACATTTCATTTTCAAAATTGAGTTATCAGCTGTTAAAACGTATATAGAGTTTTTGGGACTCTCTCTCTCTCTCTCTTTCTCTCTCTCTCTCTCTCTCTATATATATATATACACACACACACACACACACACACACACACACATTATATATATTTAAACAATTTTATCTTGGAATTTAATTGATAGCTGTTATTGTCCAAGCATATAAAGTTATTCTTTTAAACTTTATTAATAATATAAAAATATTAGAAAAAGTACAAATTTACTGTAATAGTTCATTGACCAAATGTTGTGGTATATGTATCTATAAAAAGGGAGATTTTTAAGTATTGAGAAGTAACTATGTTAAAATATTTATAACATGCTTTTTTATGCATATTAAGCATTCTGCATGCATATCTCTTATGTATTTATACAGAAACTTCGGAAGGAGATTTAGAAGCTCCCGTGGAGGTGAGGATAAGAGTCAGGTGACACGGGATGAGAGGAAGGCTTTGCATAGTTTTTATACTTTCCTTTTGATTTATGCAAACATAACACTTATTCCAAAAATAACAATTAAAATGCGGTCACATAGATAAGACCAACAGTAATTTGTGAATGAGAAATCTAACAGCAATAATTAGATTCATTCTGAGTTGCATCAAAGTATTACACTTATATTTCACTCTTTCTTAAAAGTTGGTAAATTTGATTATATCCTGTCTTAAAAATATATTTACATCTCAAAAATCACAATGCTGACAGACTCCCATGCCTTACAAAGATCAAGTTCTCTGCTTTTCCTTTACAAGGACATACATGGCTAGATCTGTCCTTTTCAATAGTCTGTTCTTACTGGAGGACCAGATGACATATTGGAGGGCTGCAGGCCACATTTTGTGCATCAATTAATAAAAACAAAGATAGCTATGGCCCTTCAAACTACATTTCTGTTGTCATGGCGGAACTCTCTGTTAGGTTCTGTCCTTTCTTTTTTCAAATTTCCTAATGTGATTAGCTTATTTGTTTGTTTGTCTTAAACTTTTTTAAATTGACGTATACATTATCCTATTAGTTTCAGGTATACATCATCATGATTTGGTTTACATATATTAGGAAGGTAATCCTCATTTTAAGTCTAGTTACCATACGTCATATAATGTATAGCACAGGGAATATAGTCAACAATAGTGTAATAACTCTGTATTTTGATAGATGATTAGCTAATTTAAAAATGGTGGCCTATTTTTCTTATCCCTGTAATCCATGAATGATGATGTGGTAATTTATATTACACATATATAGATATGTATGCAAACTTTGTTTACATGGATATATTTTTTTATGCTGACTATCATAATAGAGGCTTTACATTTTGTATAATGGCATTTAAATGGGCATTATTCCTGCCACAATAGCCTACTTTGAGAGGTTTACATATATATTATGGTCTTTCCTTAAAACATACTTATAATCCTCTCTTAGAATTATCCTTAAATTCAAGTAGCTTTCAGCTATTTCCAAAAGTCAAACCCACCCTCAAATGATGGAATTTGGACACTCCAATCAAGATCAGTCTAATATGGAGCTACTTATCTAGGTGGTTATCCTAAACATTACTTTGAGCAATGACATCTTATTGAAATAAAGGGGAAAATAGCTCAAGATGAAGGTTCACTCATAATAGCAGAAAACACTTTTGTATTTCAAGAAGGAAGAGGTTCCATAGAGGGCTTAGGGGTTTCTGAAGCTGGTGGGAGGGCTGGAGAACCCAAGTCAGAGAAAGACAAAGGTAGCTCTGGAGTCGCTCAGCTTCCAGGCACTCAGGGAGGCCACAGGCTGGCCCAGTCTGTTCCTGGAGGTAACAGCTGTTGTTCCCCACAGCCGTCTGAAGCAAGTCAGGGGTAGATGCTTTTTGGGGAGTACACAGAGACCATGGAACAGTCCCAGGTGTGCTGAATGCCATGAGAATGCCAGTTGTCTGCAGGCAGGAAGGAGGAAGTAATAGCTTTGGCTTCTATTCCACTTTCAAAATCTTACTTACATTTTTCCTCACTGGCCAAACCTAAATCAAAAATCTTCCAGCAAGTGCTGCCTGGGAAGCATATATCCTAAGTGTAGAGGCAGGCACACAGGGCAGAGCAAGGCAGACAGTGGGTAATTCTTCCTAACAGACAAGCTGGCAAGCTTCAGTATGCGAACTGAAATTAAACCATTACACGGTGACCATAGCTGATAGTTCTATGTTGAGAAGAAACAGCACACTGAACAAATTTATCCAATGTGTGTAATTCTTTTGAGTTTCACAAGATACTTGAGCGTATTCACCAGATATTTTAAAACAAAAGATGTTTTAAAAGGACTCAGTGAAGACTGATTTATTTTAAAAATTAATGCAATGTGTATTTGAATTTACCTCAGTGAGTGAAGCTATTATCATTGCCTATTGGAATTAAAACTTTAGGAAAATAACTCTTTGCTCTCATCATCAGAATTTCTAATCAGCCACTAAGAATTCTCTGGGAAATATTCTTTCTTTTACCTGGCTGTTTGTTTATTAGAAATCATAATAACTTCTGAATGTTGCAAATACAGTATGTTCTTCATTTTGCTTTCTCTTAGGTTATGATACAAGTTTTATTTTCTGTGTTCTCTTAACCTGCTATTGAAAGTAATTCTGGATATTTTTATTAGAATGTTATCCTTAATTTCCATGGTTTCAACAAAATCTTCATATTACTTCATATGATCAAAAGATAAAACAAACAAAAAGGCAGAATTATCTTCCAGAGGAAGCTCTGCTTGTGTAAAACTGAGACCTAGTGGACCTGGAGGGGAGGTGAAGGGGGTTGGTGGGGAGAACAAAGGAAGATCTGGGGGGAAAAAAAGGCTTATTCCTCATAAGATTTTTCCAATGCTCATTGCTCAGTTTTTCATACTGCTGTTTCATCTTACCTCCCATGATGTCTGCCGATTGAAGTACTGAAATAAGCAGGACCCAGATAGAGGCATACAAGGTGATAATTTAAATAGATGTGACTAAAAATGAAAATTTCTGCCAAACTAAAACCTTTGCCTGATCCCATAATTCGTTAGTTTAGCTTGGTAGAAATGCAAAATACCTCTGCCCATTGAGATGTTACCAGACAGAGCATGAGCTACCTTAGATGCATATAATATACAAAAGATATTGCTAATTGTACTCTTAAATATATATATATATTGTTGATTTTTCTATAGAGAGGAAGGGAGAGGGACAGAGAGTTAGAAACATTGATCAGCTGCCTCTTGCACACCCCCCACTGGGGATTTGCCCGCAACCAAGGTACATGCCCTTGGCCAGAATGGAACCTGGGACCTCTCAGTCCTCAGGCCGACGCTCTATCCACTGAGCCAAACCGGTTTCAGCCTAATTGTACTCTTCATGAATGGGAACAGGGGAATTCCAAGAGAGGTGCAGTCTCAGTTTTATTACAAAGGACCAGGTTAAGTTGGAATGTAGAGAAGTGAAGCCCATCTATAACTGAGAGGTAAGACTTTGAGGAAAATAAACATATATGAGCACATAAAATAGGAGATGGGTGTTTATAACTTTTAAACACTTAAAGCAAAAGTTTCTTTGCATTAAAAAAATGATTTGATATAATCTTTGGAGCATAAGAATGTATGACTCATATGTCCTAACCTTAATAACATACTGATATTAACTTTACAATAACTGTAATTTCCTTTTAACTTGGTTGCAGGAACCAATACTTAAAAATTGAAATTATTTTATTGATATAGCTGTCTTTCCTAGTGCAATAGTCAACATCCCTAGTTGCATTTTGCTTTGTCCCACAGGAAAAAAGTGGCAAAATATATAGAAAATTGTTTGTCTTTTGAACACAGAGATATATGAAGTTTTCCCTTTGAATTTTGGCCAGACTAATGGATGGAATTATCTCTTCCCCTCACTTTCATCTTGAGAATCTAAAGTTACTTATATTTTTATAAAAAAATGTTCAGAAAGCATCAGCCCCAATCAGCACAATGTAGAGGAGGGATATGTACCAGATACAATAACATCTGTAGTATTTTAAAAAAGAATAGGGGGATAAATGAAATTTCTGAGTGGATTAACTTTACACAATAAAACTGAAGTTTGTAATTTCATAGCACAGTTTTGTTTGAAAGGGAAAGCAAAAATCTGTCTGTAGAAGATAATACTTTAATCTTATTAGCATGTTACTCTTATTTCCAGCTGACTCAGGTAAAATATTTTAAACACTTAATGTAAGACTATCATTTGCACTGCTTTCTTTTAAAATTGTTTTGGCTATTCTGTGTATATTTGCATATGAATTTTAGAATCAAAGGCAGTTGGAATTTTGATATGGATTTCTTGGAATCTGCAAATCCTGCAATTTGGGGAATATTGCTATTTTAACAATGTTAAGTCTCCCAATCTAGGAATATGGAAGTTCCTTCTACTTATTTAGACTGTCCTTAATTGCTTCTAGTAATGTCTTGTAGTTTTAGGATACAAATCTTGTACTTCTTAGGTTAAGTTTATTTCCAATTATTTTTTGAGACTTCTTTAAACATTTATTGGAACAACAGAAAAATCTTCTATTCAAGGAACTCTTAAGTGTTTGGGCACACCATCACAACTCATCCAGGTAGATCAAAATTGTGTTTTCACTTCCTGCTTCTTTAATGCCTTAAGAAGGTTATCAAGAGATGACAATCTAGGGCCTTTTCAGGTCTTTCCTGAGCATGTGCACAGCCAAGAACATGTACAGAAGCTTCTAGATTCACAGGAAAATGTGGAAACAATTCAAAACCCTTTAGGACATCTCATTCCCCAGCCTTCCTTCCCCAGCTTTGGATTTAGGCTGTTTGCCTGTTACCTAACATGTCAGACAGTAGCGCAGGTAAGTGTTTTGGACAGATTTTCTTTTAAGTAACAGTAGGCTTTAGGAATCAGCTAGCCAGTTTTAAAAGGTAAAATAAAGATAAGACTTTTGTGCTTTTCTTCTAGGGAGCAATCAGACAGGTCAGAACTTGTAATTTTTTGTGACTGAGGTGCATTCTGCCTCCTCTGGTCCTGGGAATGCAAGCTGTGACTTACTGATGCCACCACTGGAGAGTGTGCGATGGGAGCAGGGTAAGCTACAGAACCACAAAGTCACCATTCTAGCCAAAAATCAGCTGGGGATTGTCTTTCTTTTTCTTGCTATCTTTTTTTTTCCTTTTTAATACATGTTCCCTGGGTTGCTTCAAGCCTTTGTTAATTTTGAGTTATGAAAAAACGTAATTCTGACTATTTTTGCCCATTTTTAAAAATTGCTTTATGGAGGGGAAGAATTTTAAATTTCTTATTAGGTCTGCAGATTTTCATTGAGGAAAAAAACTTATAGTCTTATTCTCCTAATCTTTTGTTAATTGATGAAAACTTTGTTTTTGAGTCTATTGTATTATTAACTATTTCAATAAGATTTACAAATGTGTTTGTTCAACCTCAATTTATCCACCAAACATTAATTGAATGCATAGAACAGGTGATGCATATATCTTACCAGACACAGGATATATAATTAAGTAACCCAAAGTCTACTGGGGCAAACAGGAATCTAAATACTAAGATCATTTACACACTTATTTTTTTTGCCATTAAATATTGACATCACATTTTTCTAATCTGAATAAATTTACCCATTAGCTAAGTCATTAAAAATAAAATAACAGGGTTCATTTAGCACCTGGGTATTTCTGATGCTTAAAGCATAGTCCCACTAGGGTACAGAACAGGCATTCTTATAACCAGACATTCTCCATGGGTTTGTTTAACTTGGACCCAGGACCTCCTCGCCTGAATGACACGCTTCATTCCAACTTTTAAACTGTCGACTGAGTTAAGATGTGTTGATGAATATTAATTTCTTCCACTAAAAGCTCTGACACTGAGACATTCCTGTTGTCTGCTTGTTCCATCAAATAATGAAAGGTCCTGGTGATTTCCTCCAAAGTGTGGATGTTGGCACCTGGAGCTGACAGGCCTGTTTCAGACAACCTGTGCTATAAACTCTCTGTTTTGCCGCTTTGGATGGCCTCGGAGGTGCCTTTACTCGGTTCCTGCTGCACGTGTTTGATACTGTAGACCCCTTCTGAGACTGTCCCGGGATTATTTATAATGTACTGATGTTCCCTTATTAGTAGCTGCTATTTCTACACAGAAGCAAGGGGTTTGTTGACACTTGTTTTACTGCTGAGACTTTATTTTTGGTGTCTGGGAGACCACTCTGGAGTTTCACTACTGAAATGTTATGGCAACCTGAATGAAAAGTCATCCCGTGTTCATTTCCCTACAGGCTCCCAGGGATTAAATCGGCACCTGAATAAGCTTTAGAACTTGACAGATAATGCGCTTTCACAGCGTTATTGCATTCCTGTTTCAATTGGCACCTCCAATGCTCTAGCAGTCTGTGGGGCTGGGAACTTTCCTTTGCAGAGTATTTCAGAAATAGGTCCAAACCTACAGCATGCATGTAAATGTATAGAAGGGAGAAATATGAAAGCGATGTTTTATTAATTGTGGAGCGGTGCTCTTTTGGCACGGATGAGTAATTTCCAAAGCTGGCTCTCCTGTGCTCTAGTGATCTGCAGGTGGAAACAAGGTGACATGATGGAAACCTTCCCTCCGCCCTTGCAGGCCCGTATACCCCAAGCTTCCTCCTGAAGAGCTCCAGATTGAGGTGCTGTGGACAGGAACTCTGCTCGGTTTCTCCTCTGCTCTTCAGAGGTCTCTGTTTTCTCACTAAGGGGCATCTAACCTTTTCTAAGTGTATGCATGCAAACTATTTTTTAAAATTTAAAACACATCATGGGGGACGAACTTTAACAAAATTGTATTTCCATTCTTTGAGGCAAGTTGTGCATTTTAATTAAGACATTTCCCCTATAAAAATATATCCAAGACTGTTGTATAGTTTTATTTTGTTTTGGTCATAACGTAAGCTATAAAACAAAAAGGTTAGAGCTATATGTAAAGTACATTGAAACTTTTTTTAAAAAAACTTAGGCTAAGAAGGTGACATTTTCCAGCAGTGTGTATTTGTGTGAGTTTGCATCTATGTATATAAAAGTCTAATATGCAAAGTGACCCCTTGGGAGTCTGAATGACTGGGAGTTTGATGGCTCTCTATGATGTGCTCTGATCACCAGGGGGTGGCATGGAATGAAGGAAGGCACCGGCTGGCAACTGGCAGCTGGGGAAGAGAGGCCCCGGCCAGCAGTTGGCAGATGCTAGGGACCCTATCTGAGCAAGAATTTTGTGTATTGGGCCTCTAGTATAAATACAAATGCATATACAAATTACTTATCAATACATATATATGTGCATTGTTTCCATATGAATGTATATGAATATATGTATATGGGTGTATATTATACAAGTATGGCTGTAAATGGGTATATGTATGTATACATATAAATATGTGTGTATATATATACATATATACATATATGTGCCTATTTATACATATACATACATGAAAATGTCTAAAATTTAGGAAAAGATAAGTAGAATACGATTTGTCTCATTCACTCATTTAGTCAGCATTTGGTTTTGATTCCCTAATGCAGGGGTCTTCAAACTACGGCCCGCGGGCCACATGCGGCCCGCAGAGGAGTCTGATCCGGCCCGCCAGGTTTTTTGGGCAGTGAGCGCAGCCGAGGTGTTACAGTAGGAATTAGTAGTTCATATAGTCCGGCCCTCCAGCTCTCTGAGGGACCGTGATCTGGCCCCCACTTTAAAAAGTTTGAGGACCCCTGCGGGCCTAATGCATACTAGACATGACACTCAGTACTGAGATACAAAGTGACCCATTAAAAGTTGGACTTGCTTTCAATTTACACCATAGGAGGTGGGAGCATGGACAGGTCAATAGGCAGTAGCAATAGTGTGTGAAACCTGATAGGGCAATAAAGAGTATAGAAGAGGACTCCAAACTCTCGATGAAGCACAGAAGACATTCTTAAAGAAGTGCTATCACCCCAGCTGGTTTAGCTCAGTGGATAGAATGTTGGTCTGTGGAATGAAGGGTCCTGGGTTCAATTCTGGTCAAGGGCACATGCCCAGGTTGCAGGCTCATCCAAAGCAGGGCATGCAGAAGGCAGCTGATCAATGATTCTCTTTATTGATGTTTCTATCTCCTTTCCTCTCTGAAGTCAATAAACGTATTGACTTGTGATATTTAAGGTCAAGTAATCCTTAGGTAAACAAAGGAAGCAGATGATGAGAAGTTGAGGGGCAAATCAATACAGAAGGGGAAACATATCTGGGGCTAAGAGACAAAAGAGCAAATGACTAGAGGAAGCAAATGACTAAGGAGAGCATAGAAAGCACTGTAGCAGGAAAAACGGGTAGGGTCTAGATCATGAAGATCTTCCTAACTGGTGTTAAAGAGTTTTAAGCAGGGAAATCAGATGGTCCCACTTGAACATATGGCAAAGAGCTACACAATGATGATATTAGGAATCCTAGTATTATACAGCCATCAAGGAATTCAAAAACATGTGATTCATATTTAATAGATCCTAGTCTTTTTTAGTCAAGTCTATGGATTTACAATAGTTAGAAATCATTTGGCTGTTCTTGTTTAATTCTGTAAATTAAATTGATATAATGTGTGATGGTGAAGATCACTTAAAATTTTTAGTTGACTTTGTTATGGATGATTCATTACTGGTTAGAGATAGTGTTACTACTAATTTGTTCTCTTCAAAATTGGTTCCTCTCTTAGCTTAATATGAATAGCAATTAGGCAACCTAGTAACCAATAAGTTGTCATAAAGAAGTTGAGAGGATTATAGACATATAAAAGTCCAAGTAAGGATAAACATTCAAATTCTATGTATTTTGGAGTGTCAAGAAAATAGGAAAGCCTCCCATGGGACTGGACAAAACCCTTACCAAAAGACAAATATCTCCATATTATAAACATCTCCAAGCCCTAGGGGGAAAAGGTCTTAAGGAAAAATGATTGAATATGGGATAAAATTTGAGAGAGGTTTCAACTGCATTTCCAAGATGGCTTGAATTTTCACTTTTTTTTTTGGTCACTTTTTTGAGTTGGTTCTGACTCTTGAAGCACATTTTAAAATGCTCTCATATTTCCCCTAAAGAACTATATAGGAGTTCATTAACCTGGATTACTCTGTAGCCTAATTGACTGGTGTCCATGAGGTAATAGGGTTGAGAGGAAGCAAGACTCAGAGCACATTTATTCTATGTGATAGAATCAAATTTAGGGAACTTGCGGATTTCAGAAAGGCAGGCTCAGGTGGGGAGTAGTAACAGCAGTTTCTCTATCTGGGGATAATAGGAGGGGACTGTGTCCTTAAAATTTGAAAAGTATATTAAAGAGGAATTGAAGAAATACTTGCATCTTGAAAGTGCTGGTTGTATACTGGTTCTAAGTGAAAATTTATTCCATAGAATTTTAACAGAATCACAATTATCTGGACAAAACCTTAGAATTAGCTGTAATGAGATGATCTTTGTGAATAAAGTTTGTAAAAGCAATGCTTACTTATCTGAAAAAAAATTTCCCCCCTCATTGAAGAAGAAAGTACCCAGGCTCAGAACCTATCACACACTTACACCAGCCTCTGACTGGTAGGTACATCAACAAGGTACCTGAGTAACATCTACAATCCAACAGCCAATTGCAATTTGGAGATCATATAATCTGGTAATTTTTAAGGTCAAGGTAAACACTATCATTGTGTTCCCTATGATTCAAATGGTTTGCTTATGAGAACTTTTTAAATAAATGTAAATGAAAAGAATTGTTTTTTGAGGAATCCTTGCAGTCTGTGGCGGTGTCCCCATGTTGTGTTGGCAGAGAGGAAGACAGGCAGGCAAGTTGGTTGTTGGGCTCCATCCTTTCAACCTGAAAGAGGACAGAGGTGCTATTTTCCTAATTAGGGCTCCATATAGTATTTGAAAAAACAATACTATTTTCTTTTAAAGAATAAAAATGAATGACTCCATTCTTCTCATTTTACCAATGAAAACATGGTGTACACAGAGGGCTCAGCTCAGCGTCACACACAGATTAGAGCAAAATCAGGCTAAGCACCTGGGTGGCTTATTTTCTAGCTCCATGTCCTTTCAACTCCACCATGCACTCTTATAATGCAGCCAATAAACACGGGGAGCAGGTTTTAAATTAACAGAAGGTGTCAGACTGCAGTACAGAAGTCATGCTCACTCAATCCTTTACGTTTCCTCAATCATCGCTCTTTTAATTTCCTAACACAGGTGATGTATTTGGTGACCAATTAATAGTAAGACCCGGTCCCTTTCTTTCATGGTGTCCCTAGTTCTTGTTTGTGTTTAGATCCAGGATCATAACCAGGCTACTTGGGTTGAATTTACTTCTCATAAGTAGGACTGGCTCTTCTTGGGATCATACTGGATACGAGACACATATCCACGCTTGGTCCAATTTTTGAGAGTGTCCTGTGCTTATCTGCATGCATGCTTGCCTGTGTATCTTATCAGCAGCACTGATTGACATGAAATACTCCACAGACAAGGGGTGGCTTGGTCAGCTTGCCAAGATCTGCCGCATGGTCTCCTGGACAGGCCCAGGGGAAGTCAACATTCTCCTATTAGCTGGAAGCATGCCCATTTTCAGATTTGTTTAAAAGGAAAAGGAAATTTTCTCCTCACTGCTTATTCTATTTCTAAACATCTTGAAAAGGGCCTCTTTTTCATCTTTTATTACAGGACATTACATGGATGGCAGAAATGAGACTTTCCTGGTCATTTACAAATCTCGTGTTTTGAAAGGTATATTACTTTTTCCACTGGAAATTAATGTAATGAGAAATGTTTTACAGACACACTAAACTATAAAAACACAAACACATTTCGTGTGTGGCTTTTCCTTCTCAGAGGAGCTTTTAGTCTCTGGGCAGATCTGTGCCTGAGCGGCCCTGCAGGGTGGCCTCTGCCAGCCCAGCTCTCCTGCCTGGCTCCTGGGATCACTTTTCTCCTAAACTATTCTTGCACCCACCTTTGTTCCTCTTCAATCCACCTTTCTTGTTTCCTTTCTCCCACTATTTCACGTTTGGATAGCTTGTCTTCATATATATCTAATAGACCTTGTTCTTTCAGACTTGCTTTGATATGCTTCTATTCTTCCCAGATCTGTATTATTCTTAGATGCTGAGGACACCTAACTCTCTGCACCTATCCCCATTGGCTTCTCCATCCACATCTGACTCCTTGTTGGACTTGCCCACTTGGAAGGGCAAAACCTATCCAAGCATCATATCTGACTTGTATTCCTGATTTCAGTGTCTTGTCAGTAACTCTCACCTGATAATCCATCTTCTACTTCCCAATTTGTCCTGTGCCTTAAGAAATTTTCAAGCCTGTGCATTTGCTAGAAGGTCACCCTCTGCCTGAGTTCATTCCTCAGACTGTCCCTTTCCCATCTTCCTATGACATAGTGCTGTGTGAAGGTGCTTTCGACGGAGTTAACAATAAAAAAGATACCCTTCTTCAGAACATGTAGTAACTAGAAGGATCTTACATTAATAGTAAGAAATAATAATGAATAACATATTGAATGAGATAAGTGATATTTTGACAGTAGAGGTCATAAAGTTGTAGGGTGCCTTCCTCAATCCTCATACCTTCTTGCCTTCATGATTTCCATCACTACTTATAATGGCATATATAATTTGGCAAATGTATATAGTTTTGGGCCAACATTACATAAGAAGCAGCATGTGATTCATTGCATGCCATTATTAAAATGTGGGAATGAATACTAGAATTTAGAGGCAGAAGCAGCATCAGTGGAATGAGCCACAAAATGGCTCGATTTGGGGGCATTTTCTCCAGTGATGCTTTATGAAGTTGCGTGTGAGAGCAGGCAGGAGCTCTGGAATCTGGTCATCGGGTGAGGGAGAGCATGGGCACCACTAATGACTAGTAACTGCAAGTACAGTAAAAGTTGTATTTATTCTTATCATTTAAATTGGAGTTAGCAACATATACAGTACTTGTGCATGGGCACCATTTCAAGTAGGTAGGTGTTATATTTATCCTTATTTTACAGATGAGCAAAGTGAGGCACAGAAAGCTAAATCATCTATACAAGATCATATAGTCAGCAATTGGTGCAAGTAGGCTTCAGGTAATGCCTCATACATACGAAGTATGACATGGGTGTTGATAAATAAAATTTAAACTGTAAAATAAAGACAGTTTGATACTGTGGCTATGTAAGAGAATATCCTTATTTTTTGAACTATACATTGAAGTATTCAAAAGTAAAGGACAACGGTATAAAGAAACTACTTATAAATGGTTCAGAAAAAATATGTTTATATATGTATACATATATATGTATAACATTATATAAGTGTGTGTGTGTGTGTGTGTGTGTGTGTGTGTGTGTGTGAATAGGTAGGTTGATAGAGAATAAAATGATAAATGGAGTAAAATATTAACCATAAGTGAGTCTAGGGCCTAGGTAAATGTATGTGAGTATTCACTTTATAATGTTTTTCTTGTTTTGTAATTCATGTGTAAGTTTGAATTTCTGAGTAAAATGCTACATTTCAGGTGGTTCTCAGTATTGGTTGTTCTGTATTATAGTAGTACATTTTGATGTGGTTGTGGGAGCGAGAAATACCTACATGTTTTTTTTTTTTCTTATATCAGGCATAATAATCTATGTTTCAGAACTGAGAAAATTGAGTCACAAGTGGTAGATAACTATTACAATCCTTTTAAATATAAAGGCTTTTTTTTGCATTGTTATACAGTTAATTCTACTATTCCAGAGGATCTGGTTTTAATAAATAATTTGGTTCATTTAGTCTACTAATGTCTTACTTATAGAACACATTTATGCACATAAAACCATATATATATATATATATATATATATATATATGCACATAATATTTGTATGCTAGATATTAAGAATTTCCTCTCCAACATGGTCTTCCAAATTTGCATTTTCATAAGCAGCACATGAGAGCTATTTCCTGTAATATTCTTCATACACTAGGAAGGACTTTTGTCATCTGCAATTTGATAGGTGTAGTGCGAAAATTTCTTTTAATACTTTAAACATTTTTAATGCTATAAAAGTCCTTAATAAACATTTCCAAATCTTTATTTTTTCAAGAGGAAAATGAGTCATTGGGTACTTAAGTAATTTATCCAAAGCATTAGAACCCAATACTAAATGCCATCCAGTCTTATTATCTTCTAATATGACATAATAAGTCATCTTCATCTAAATTGCCTCATGTACTATTTCTAAATTAAACATTTTTTTTCCAAATAATTTGGTGCTAATTAATTTGATTTATTTGTATGGAAAAATATTCAGAAAACTGTTCATAATTTCAGATCAGCAAATTCTTTCAAGCTACTAAACTTGTTCTACAAAATTATTGTATCTGTTCAATTAAATTATGTATTCATTGGATTGAAACTTGAATATTTATAGTATACATTACACTCTCCAACTATTTCTACAGCTTTGCATCATCAACATAGATAAAATTAAGTATTAATTTAGAACTTTCTCTAAAATGAAGCATACACTATGACTCTTGCATTGTCACTGCAGTGAATAATGGCTTTAGAAGTAAAATTGAATTAAATGCGTTAATCGTTTAAATGTGGTTGTACTAAAACTATTAATGTGCATGAAAACAACATTTGAATGTCGATAATCCGAATAATTTCTTCACATTTTAAAATGTTAATTCTATTTTTCCCAGTATCCTCCAATCATTAAGTCTAAAAAACAACAACACAGCAATTTAGAATACATACTTGAAATTACCCCAAGGACCTCATTCTAAAGACAATTAAACAAGGAAAACAGAAGAGAGGCTGGTAGATTTGCATTTCCCACGAGTTGGTGCCTGATTTTGCTTAGGTCTTCATTTATTTTACCTTATGCTTCTTGGCATCTGGGTTGGTGTTTATTTCCAAGATTTTATTAAGATAGTTAATTGTGCTATTGTTTGTGGACTTTTAATCTGAACCTCATTATTTTTCCAATAATTGTTTACTCTGAATTTAGAGTGTGCAGCAGGAAAGCCAAATTAAAGCACTCATTATACATCAAGAGGTACAGAGTGTTTAAGGAGCTTAAAAAAATAAATTTCTCACTAACAGTTTTTAAAAACTTTTTCTCTCTTTCTCTCCCTTATTTGTTTTTTGAGCTGGGATTTATTTTTTATCTTTTAGCCACCCAGGAGATGCTGTCACATGACAGTGGAGTGTTATAATGTCTATATGAATTATCATAATGGGTGATAGACTGGATACAGTGCACAATGATCTCACCAAAGAAACTAGTTAATGTAGAGTTATATGTTGGAAGCATACAGGCAGAAGCAGTGCTGATGAGTCAGAGAGTAGATATCTTAATTTGAGTTCCCACCTTTCTCTTATCTCTAAAATACTAATTCATCAGTATATCATAAACTGCCTTGATTTCAGAAATTCACTGACAAAAAATTTTATTTTTAGGTATAGGAAAAGGAGATTTTTTTTTACTGTATTTTAAAAAATCTCTATTACTTTGCATTTTTAACTTAAGTGCTTTGAAGAGTTTTAGTTTTATTATGTTTATGTTTGCAATTTTAAATCGCTGTGCTTGTCCGATTCAGTGGCTATGTCACTATCACAACCATGATTCCCCATGGGGCTCGATGGGGCCATAGTGAGGACTGGTTGAGTGGAATAAAAGAGAAAATGATATATGATTGGGGGACACAGGGCATGATAGTATGGAGAGTGTTTTTGATTCTTTCTCAGTTGAGGATTGGAAGGGAGTTAGCCTCCAGCATGGCTGAGCTGCCTTTTGCTGAGAGAAAGCCCAGAATGAAGAGTCTCACTGGGGAGTACTGTGCACTAGAAGCCGAGGGTCCACAGGAGGGTCACCTCTGACCCCTCCCTCACTGAGGGATCTTTTTCCACAAAATAATTTTGATGAAGCAAGCCAATTGACATCAGCAATACAATATCTGAGTCATAATTAAATATGATGGAAGGCCAGTAAAGTATTATTCTTGGAAAAGATGAGCTGCTGAACCTTTCAAAAGTATGAAAGAGATCAATAAATTTAATAAAGAAAGATTTTTTTCCTTGGAAAAAACGTTCAAAAATGAACAGACATGCTAAGGTAAGATTAAATAAGAAAATTTTACAACCTATTTATATGGAAAGTAATAAATAAATGTTTTTTTAAGTAAAATGTGATTTATTTCAAATTACATTTAAGCTCAATTTTGGAAGAGTAACATACTGGAAATTTAAGAGACTTTGCAATTTTTTAATTTAGGTATTTTAGGTTATAAAATTCTAGGGCTTTTTTTTTTTTTTTTTTTTTTTTTTTTTACTATTTCTCCCCAGTTGTTCAAAAAATAAGAGATTTATTATCTATATTAGAATATAAAATACACATTTAAGCAAATATCAAATAGTATATGTTTCATAGTTTATTAAATAATTGGTCAGTTAATTTCTTTTAACTTTTATGCAATTTTTATAATTTGGGTCCAAAAAATAGTTCGTGAACAGTTTTATTATTTGCTATGGAAAAGCAACTTAAGCATTTGATTGAAAATGTGTTTTAATTAAATAATGTTATGTTATGGAGTGCGGTCCAATAGAAATATAATATAACCAACATATATAATTGAAAATTTTCTAGTAGGTACATTAAAAAAAAAGTAAAAAGAAACAGGTGAAATTAATGTTAATAATATTTTGTTTAACCAATGCACCCAAAAACTACCACTTAATATGTATTGACTGATTATGCATTATGTATTGATAATATATTTTGCGTGTAATCAGTATAAAAGTAATTGACATAATACAGATTGTCCCCCTAAAATGTATACACACTTTAACAGTTGATAGCTCAATTTTGAAAATGAAATGTAGTTTAATAAACACTGCTCTTATAATTATTAAAAGTGTGTTTATACATATTTAGGGACACTTATATGTTTATATTTTATATATGTGTTCTTTGAAATCTGGTGTGTATCTTTTCATTATATCTTAATTCAGAGTAGCTACATTTCAGTGTTTAATATCCATGTGTGGCTGATGGATACCGCATTGGACAATGTAGCCTGTTAGAAACATGACATCTATTCCCAATTTTTCCTTTGCTTATTTCCTGGGCTTCATTAAAGGGATTGACTTGCATTACCCAGAGATGTCCTAGCATGAGACTTTGAACACAGGATTCAGTCTGAGCCCATCTTCTTTCTGTGGTGGCCACTGCAGGGTGGCCCATGTGACTTTGGTGGCGTGGCCCCCTAGGCCCTGTCTGATCACCTCTTCCGGGGTGGGGGAGGCGGGCGGTGAGACAGAGGTAACAGTGGACTGGTGGGAGCAGTACCAGAAGTCCCCTGATCTTTGCTTCTGCATGTCTTGGACTCCTGCATTATTCCCCCAATCCTGGTTGTCTTTTACCTACTCTTTCTTCCTTTGAATGCTATCGATTTCAAGAGCTAGCCCAGGAAACATCTCACATTCCGGACCTCACACTTCTTACCAACTTGCAATTACTTCCTTCCTAAGTAATTATCATATTATTTTGTGGGTGCCTTTTAAACTCCTCTGTCTTATTAAAGGGAAGGATAGTCTCCTTACTATTGCTATTTTTATCATGAACAATTGTTTAATTAGCACCCACACTTTGTAGGTTCTCACTATAGTAAATGTTTATTAAATAAATGGCTGAAGGATGGAGAGGACACCAATGGGCAGCATATATTTAAAACTACATCTTGATTTAAATAAAATGTGGGAGCTTTTGGCCATGGACACAGGCTGTATAACTTAGGTCTTG
The DNA here is from genome assembly GCF_964339955.1 of Pipistrellus hanaki. Taxonomy (NCBI): domain Eukaryota; kingdom Metazoa; phylum Chordata; class Mammalia; order Chiroptera; family Vespertilionidae; genus Pipistrellus; species Pipistrellus hanaki. Next base: position 37,760,441 of record NC_140507.1, on the reverse strand, counting down.
ATAATCAGCATTGGGGAAAAATAGGCAAAAGTATAAATAATGGAGTATCGAGTGGTTCTACACATTTCCTTTAGGACTTAAGCAATGTGAAGGGCAGTTCCTAGTCTGAGAATCATAGTAGATGTCTAAAGAATTCTCTTCATGAAATTAATTGATTAAGCAGATGAACAAACATGTATGCAATCTTGACATTTCTGTCATAAACTTTTTATTGCAGCTAACAAAGAATTTGTCTTTTCTAACTTATGACTTTGGTTTTTTCACTAAGATGGGTCTCAGTAGAGATGAATTGGCAAGCCATTTTTTAAAAAATGAAACATGTTTTGCTGCCTTTTGGTAATAGTCTCCAAATTTAATTAACCCCAAAGAGTTAATCTTTAAGCACAAGCCTCAAAAGGAAGAATCTTAATTTTAAGAAGTAGTACTATAACTACTGCTTCCCGGATCCGACCTCCAGTGGGCCACCCAGTTCCCTTTGTTTTTGTCCCGTAAATTTTCTACAACAGGAGGCTCTCTTTGAATATATATTTTATTAAGGAAAGTCGACCAGACCTTTCATGGATTTTTTTTTTTTATTGTGTGTTTTCTCTACTCAAACTTTTGGCAAAGTGTCTGAAGAATTGATTTGCAAATTTATTTACAATCTGTAGACTACAGACAAAAAAAAAAAGAAACCATTAGAAATGAGTTTTAGTTAAAATTTGGGGATTTAATTAAAGGCTAAGGATTTGTATTATGAATTTTGGGTTTGAAGAGAGCTTTTTATTGTAACTGTATCTTAATTTAAATAAAGAGTTAACAGATCATTTTGAGTTCAATATTGAAATCCTATAGTATAAACATATTCTTTTAGCTGCAAATCACTACTGGGAGCTATTCTAGTTGGGTGGAATTTCCTGCAGGGGAAATGCTGGTGAGAAGGACTGAGGAGAAACCACCGACAGTCCACGCGTCCTTACCAGCAGAGGCACAATGAGGATTTGCTGGGATATCCAGATCCTCCTTCCTATGAAGCCTTGGCTTACTTTGTCAATCTGCTCTTTGGCAATACCCCTTCTTTTCTTATTCTGTCTCAAATATTAAGCTTCCCACTTTTCTTTCCATGAAACATACTGGTTATTTTTCTTTGAAATCCCTTCTTCCCCAGCTACTGTGGGATGGAATCCAGTTCATCCTCCTACTTCTGATCACAATATTAGCATGGAGCCTTTTGTAGGAATCCTAGTCACTTATCCTGAGTCCAACAGAGAATATAAAGGATAGCAATTTATTTTAACTTGAATAAAACTTCTTCCTATTACTTATTAGGATGTATTAGTAAATAGAACTGAGCTTGGATGCTTTAGGCATAATCATCCCATTGTTGTTATTAAGAATCTCAATCAATATGTCTTCTGAATTCCTCTTGATTAGATTAGGGACCTTTATTGCACCATAATCCCTAGACATATTGAATCAGAAGCTCTAGAGATGGGGCCTAGCAATTTGAGTTTTACAAAGCTTCCCAGGTATTTCTGATAGACACTGAATTTTGAGAACCACTGGTATAAAGATTTTGAAAGGAGTATTCCATATTACTTTGGTTTTAGGAACGGTAAAAAATGCTTGAAGCTTTATGAAATCTTAGGAGAGGCTAAAATGACTGAGAGTCTGTCCAAGAATATCTGGGTTGGGCTGATAAATTAAAAGGCAACCAGCCAGCTGAACTTTGCATCTTGCTGAGTATCAGTGTGGGAAGACTGGGGCCTGGATTACTGCAAAAGTATCTGACACAACAGAAAGGTACTGAAAGGAATCCATACAAACGAGTTTAGTTTTTATTCATACACTCTTGTAAACATGGAGGGTTTGGGGCACGGATACGAATTAATCCACAAGAAGGGCGGGTCCAGTTCAAAATTCATGCATCCTGAGCAACCCTGCACAGCCACAGGCGACTTCTGTTCTGTGATCCTTGCTGAGCTCCTTGCATTGACCCATCATCTGCTCAGGAAAAGCACCTTGCGCTGAGGGACCATGGGGACAGGCAGATTGGTGTTTCAGCTACCCAACGTCTAATGATGATGAAGGGTATGCTTTATTACTTCTAAAAAATATGGAAAGCCGAGTCTCCAAATTTCCTTCACCATCCTTAATTTGAAAAATAGTTAAAGCAAAAACCAGAAACAGTTATCAGCTAACAAAACGGAGGGAATTTGAACTCTTACTATGCACAAAGTAAAAACAGGTTTTCAAACTGTCTGTTTTAATTTAAATATTGCTTCTGTATTAGAAGATTTTCCGAAGTCATCTAGCAGGTAGCTCAAGGGCAGAGTTACTCTAGCAGCCAGGCCTCCCCAGGGATCGAAAGGAATGACTTCTGAAACCAGGCATTTCTTAGCAAGTCATATAAAAACCTCACTGGAGACTTTCGCTGCCAGGAGAAAGATTTTAAGCATCTAGTGATGAAACCTCTAAGACAATAAAGAGTGCCAGATGCACGAGATTTAGGGTTTAAAACTGCTGATGTCCACATTTAGTCCCAAACATGCTTTATCCCATATTAGAAAACTAATGTAGTTCTACATTCTTGCTTGCAAAGTAATGTCATTTTGGAGAGATTTTCTTTCCTGTTAATACAAATCAGAAGGGTGGCTGTCTGTATAAAGCAAAGATAACAAAAATAAAAATATAAAACCATGATTTATATTGAAAAGAAGTAGGGAAGGGTATGTGTATGTTAAGGGGGTGATAAAAAAGAAAGAGAGGGCAAGAAAGGGAGGGGGGTAGAGGAAGGGAGGCAGAAAAGGGAGGAGGATAGAGGGGGAGAGAGAGAGAGAGAGAGAGAGAGAGAGAGAGAGAGAGAGAGAGAGAGAGAGAGAGAGAGAGAGAGAGAGAGAGAGAGAGAGAGAGAGAGAGAGAGAGAGAGAGAGAGAGCGATAATGCCCTATTCTGAAGGACAAGAGGCTTGAGTTATCCAATAACTGTATTTGATTTTGTGTCTAATGATCCTATAATTGGATGTTCTCTATTAATCACAGTCAAAGTAAACAAAGCAGGATATTCATTTTTTGTCATGGATCAGGCTTTTAAAAAGTAGCAGTTGTTAAAATACTGTACACTTGGGGAAGTTTGTTCTGTATCTGACCTGTGATACCTGTTACATCAGTATATGCATTTGTCAAAACTTGCAAAACTACTCTAAAGTGGGTGGATTTGACTCTAGGAAATTAAACCCTGGTAAGAAACTTGCTCTGCCTCTTTGAAACTGCGGAGAGATGCATCATTGTTCCGAACATCTCAGCCATTCACTGTCACTAAGGCTAATGGTTTTATCATTCGTTGGATTAAGCAGCACAAGAATATGTTGAAAATTTATGGTATGATCAATAGTATCTATAAGAAAAAGTTACATTGACATAAATTTCTATAAGTAGTTTAACTTAGCATGGAATATAAATGGAACGTTTTGATTGAATTTCCTTGAGTTTTATTCTTCATGTGCCTCTAAGAAGCTCGATTCTCCTCCATTTTTAGAAAGAGGCAGATGAGCTGACACTGGCAGTCTTCATGGACACGCTCACACATTTAATCTGAATGTCCCGTTCCTGTGACATGAGCAACCAATTATTTTCTGTGAATAAATGCCTAGACTTTCACCTGGACTTCTCAGTGCAGGTGGTATAAAACTACACTGTATCAGTTTCACTTTCACCATATGCAATTAAGGATTTTGGACTTTTATTTTTGCCCCTGCAGAATGCTTTATTAAACAGTATAATAAAGTCTATTTTTAAACCCGATGGTTAAAATGATTTTTAGCATAGTTATTTCCAATCTATTTAAACTTTGGATTCCACCCTCTCTCCCTTCCCAGCCAAGCCGTCCTAACCTCCTAATGGACCCTTACTTTTCCTTGTTAAATCTTAACAACCTATTACTAGCTCTAGGCTGGTCTGGCTCTCTCAGAAATATATGCTGTCTTGGAATCATAAGTGCTTAAGGGTTTTTTGGGGGGTCAGATAAGGGCCATGGGCTAGAGCCAAACTCACTGGAAATGTTGGTACCTAAAAGAAATCTGAAATGAAGACTCTTTATGGAGAGAGTGATGAGGTGAGAAACCAGGGGTGCGTGTGTAGTTTACTGTATTTGCTGTTTGAAAGGACCAATCTTTAAAAACCAAACCCAGTTTTTCACTTAAAAGGAATGAATTGTATCATCTCACAATTCTTTCTTTCTGCTCCACGTGACACAGTTGTCTCAATACGTCAACTGGCCCAAACTAATGAATTATCCAACATTCTGTAGTTTTACTTGATATTTTACAAAATCTCTGGAAGAAAAAATAAAAAGCAAATGGTGTTGTTGCGATACCCGTTATTTTTATAAATTACCATTTTCTTAAAAGGTGGGTGAATTCTTCAAGTGACTTTGAAATAAATGCCATTACCCTGAAAAGTTTTTGAGTGGATAGAATTATCTTGTATAAATCATCCAACTAGATTATTCTATTATTTGAAAAAAATGTAACTTATTTTAAAACTCAACATCCAAACTAGTATTAAAAGATGAGTGACATAAGATCATTAACCACATGGAATCTAGTTTCAAGGAATTTCCTGCTTAAAAAATAACAAGCATCTTGAAAGAGGTGAGAAATTAGGATGGTGGAATGGGAGCAAAGAGTTATGGGAAGGTGTCTGTATGTGCAAATTCACCTGCTCAAATGTCACATCTTACTATTGCCCTGCCCGCAGCTTTATAAATAAACCCCTCGTTAAAGTCTCACCTATTACTCTGACTTGCCTGGGTCTTCCCCTGGGACACTGGCTGATTTACAGGAAGACAAGAAGGAGACATCCATACAAAATGAGGGGAGGGGCATTCCAAGCTCAGGTAGCAGCACGTGAATTGGTATGAAACATATAAGCATGATGAGGCAGATCATTATAATATCCCAGTGGTAGGTAACTTAATTATAAGCCACCTAGGCTCACTATAGATGGGTGATTTTTCTTACATATGTTCAATACATATTTCTGACTAGCTATATGTTTAAGGCAATGAACTAGGTACTGCAGCTATATGGCTCCCATTCAAATGTTGCCATATTCATTCTTGAATTTGGTCGTGAACAGATGTCACTCTTTTTGGTGTTCACTTATTAGGAGCCAGGGGAGTCAAGAATTTTTATAACGGGGTTCCTTGAAAAATTCCTTCCTTAGTGACAGAGCATGAATTGACATAGCATAAACACAGAGAGGACTGTGTGTAGAACTTTATGTTCCTTCATGCCATTTTACACACACACACACACACACACACACACACACACACACAATCCATAATACACATACATACATATCCACAAAGCAAATTTTTAATATATCCAAAGTACAGTTTAGTACTTGAATTTGTTTCCAACAAGGTCATATAGGTCCTTTGCTGCAGGCTTTTTACTTAAAGACATATTCTAGTTACCTTGGCTTCCACTCCAATGTTGCCTTTATAAGAACATTCTTTTCTGTTTTGGAGTAATATACTGCTTTGATATGATTAATGAAGGTCCAATATTTCCTTCAATATTTTCAGTGGAAGAATTAAGCATTTAATATATGGTGTTTCACAAAATATCCTCATGTGATAAATAGATGCCAAATTTTTGTTTCATGTAAGTTTTCATTAGGTAGTAAATCATGAAAGAAAAAATAATTTGAGGAAATAGAGGGAGTCCTGTTTAGGTTTGGTTTTTTGGATGAGTTTTGTTTTTACAGTAACTTTTATCAGCCCTAGGCCCTATCATGAAGCATGATAGAGTTTGGGCTATTTCCATTGCTTTTCCTGTTTTCATTTGGCTAAGTTGCATTGTGGAAAAAAATGTTTTATTTTAAAAGCCAAAGGAAAGAAAGAGAAGCTTTCCTGAAATTTTAATAATATTTTCTCTAGTCTAAACTTAAAAAACTTTATATTTAATCTTTGTTTAGACTACATATCTGATTAAAAAAATAATTTTCTGTCACTCAACTATTTTTGTTCAGTATATTTTTAAAAGATTTAAAGGGATGGTATGGTTTGTAAGAAAGGTGTTTTTTTTTTTTTTTTCTTTCTTTTTTTTCCCTATATGCAGGACATTTGTTAAAGGTGCAATCTAAGGAAGTTTTTTTTTCTGGTGAGTTTTTATTCTTCTTTCTCTCACATTAGGTACTTTTTAAATGCACTTTTAAAATTTCTTTTGAGTTTTGAAATTCTCTCCCTCTCTAATTAAACATTTGAACAAAGAAGAGAAGTGATATTGAAGATTGAATTTAACTACAAAGAAGTACATAGCTTTGTGTATGAAACTCTATTATTAGTACAGAGACTAAATCATATTAGGGCAAGTTTTGATTTGTCCAATTATATTTTTATACATTGATCTTAAGAAACATGGTAAGTCCTACTTGGTCATGGTGTATGATCTATGTGATATACTACTGGATCTGATTTGCTAGAATTTTGTTGAGGATTTTTCCATCTATGGTCATGAGGGATATTGGCCTATAATTCTCTTTCATTGTGTTATCTTTGCCTGGTTTTGGTATTAGGGTGATGTTGGCTTCATAGAATGAGCCTTCCTCTTGAATTTTTTTGAATAGTCTGAGGAGGATAGGTTTTAGTTCTTCCTTGAATGTTTGGTAAAACTCCCATGTGAAGCCACCTGGCCCCAGGCTTTTGTTTGCTGGAAGCTTTTTGATCACTGCTTCAATTTGTTCCATAGTTATCTGCCTATTGAGATTTTTAGAAACTTCCTGATTGAGATTTGAAAGGTTGTATTTTTTTTGGAAATATGTCCATTTCCTCCAGGTTGTCTAGTTTGTGGAATAGAGTAGTTCATAGTATTTTTTAACAATCCTATGTATTTATATTGGATCTGTTGTTATTTCTCCTCTTTCATTTTTGATTTTGTTTATTTGGGTCCTCTCTCTTTGCTTCTTGGTGAGCCTAGCTAGAGGTTCATCAATCTTTTTTATCCTTTCAAAGAACCAGCTTTTGGTTTCATTGATTTTTTATTTTTTATTTTTTGTTTGTTTTTTATTGTTTTGTTTTTTTGGTCTCTATATCATTTATTTCTGCTCAGATCTTTATTATCTCCTTCCTTCTGCTCACTCTGGGCTTTTCTTGTTGCTTTCTTTCTAATTCTTTGAGTTGTAGAGTTAAATGATTTACTACAATTTTTTTTTTTTGAGGTAGGCCTGTAGAGCTATAAAATTTCCTCTAAGAACTGCTTTCATTGTGTCCCATAGATTTTGGATTTTTTTAAATTGTCATTAGTTTCTATGATGTTTTTAATTTCTTCTTTGACTTCTTTGGTAATGCAATCATTGTTTAATAACATGATTTATCTGGGGGATGCAAGGATGGCACAATAGTCACAAATCAATAAATGTGAGGAATCACATAAATAAATTGAGAGTTAAAAATTACATAGTCATATCAATTGATGCAGAAAAAGCATCTGACAAAACCCAACATCTTTTCTTGATTAAAACAAAACAAAACAACAACAACAAAAAACTCTTAGCAAGGTGGGAATAGAAGAATCATACCTCAACATAATAAACACCATATATGACAAACCCAAACCACAGCCAATATCATACTCAATGGGCAAAAAACAAAACCATTTCCCCTAAAAACAGGAACAAGACATGGATTCCCACTCTCACCATTCCTGTTTGACATAGTACTAGAAGTACAAGCCATTGCTAACAGACAAGAAGAAAAAATAAAAGGCATCCAAATTGGAAAAGAAGAAGTAAAATTGTCCTTATTTGCTGATGACATGATACTATACATAGAAAACCCTAAAAACTCCATAAAAATTATTAGACTTAATAAATGAATTTGGCAGGATACAAAATTAATGCCAATAAATCTATGGCTTTCTACACATCTGTGGTGAACTTACAGTAAGAGAGACTAAAAAATCAATTGCATTTACCATTGCACCAAAAAAAATTAAGATTCCTAGGAATAAACTTAACTAAGGATGTAAAAGACCTATATGTGAAAAACTATAGGACACTGAAAAAAGATAGAAGAAGACATAAACAGATGGAAGAACAGACTGTGTTCCTAGATTGGTAGAATCAACATCATTAAAATGTCCATACTACCCAAAGCAATCTATAGATTCAATGCACTCCCCATTAAAATACCAATGGCATATTTTATAGACCTAGAATGATCTCCAAACATTCATCTGGAATAAAAAGAGACCCCAAATAGCTGTAGCAATCCTGAGAAACAACAACAAAGTAGGTGGGATCTCAATACCAGATATCAAGCTGTATTACAAAGCCACTGTTCTCAAAACAGCCTGGTACTGGCACAAGAACAGACATGTAGATCAATGGAAAAGGATAGAGAACCCCCAAATCGACCCAAAATACTAGGCCCAATTAATATTTGACAAAGGAGACATGAACATAAAATGGAGTCAAGACAGTCTCTTCAATAAATGGTGTTGGGAAAATTGAACAGATACATGCAAAAAAATGAAACTAGACCACCAACTTACACCATACACAAAAATAAACTCAAAATGGATAAAAAACTTAAACATAAGATGGGAAACCATAAAAATACTAGAGGAATCCACAGGCAGCAAAATTTCAGACATATGCTGAAACAATTTCTTTACTGATACCTCTCCTAGGGCAATGGGAACTAAAGAGAAAATAATGGAACTATGTCAAAATAAAAAGCTTTTGCACAGCAAAGGAAACCATCACCAAATCAACAAGAAAAGCCCACTGCATAGGAATACATATTTGCCAATGTTATCACCAATAAGAGTTTAATCTCCAACGTTTACAGTGAACTCATACAACTTAACAAAAGGAAGATAAACAACCCAATCAAAAAATGGGCAATGGATCAAAACAGAAACTTTTTGAAAGAAGACAGAAGGAAGGCCAAGAGACATATGAAAACATGCTAAAACATATGAAAGTCATTAATCATCTGAGAGATGCTAATCAAAACGACAATGTAGTGCCATCAGGCCAGGAGCAGGGACCAAGAGGTCAGCCGTTCAGCCCACTTGCCAATTTCCAGTCTCTCCCTGCCCCGCTCGTGGGCATGGGTGACTGGTTGTTTGATCCCCATGGTCATCACACAGATACTGGCTATATATATATATATAAGCACTCTCCTGGTTCTCACTATAAAAACCTTCCTGTACCATGCTTTGGAAGTTTGAGCTTGGGCATATGATAAAGTTCAGACCTATGAAGTTTGAATTTGAAGGGAATGATGCACAGAGGCAGGAAGAATTGGGAAAATGTGTATGACCACATGGAGTCATATAGAATCCAGCAGAGATTTTTAACCAGTGGTGGCATTTGGGAGGGCAACTCACCAGATTATATCTTTATCTTCATTTGGCTGTGTTTTCTGTTGTCCACCATTTCTTGATTTTCATTTGGCTTCCGTGTCAGATCCTCCAGCCTCTGGATGAGTCTGTGGGTTACTTAATATTCTTCCAAATAGTTCTTTTCCTGTACAAGTTAGTCAAGTATGTTTCTGATACTTGCAGCCAAGAACATTAATAGTCTTCCAGCTTCTACTCCTGATCCATTTGCATTCGGTTCTCTCCTTGGCAGCCAGAGTGGACTTATAAAAAGGTTAATTAATATTATTCCTCTCATTTAAATCCCAAGATTGCACTGGGAATAAAATGTAAACTCCTTACCAAGACTTACAGGCTTACAAATTCCAACAATATTTATTCTCCTATCTATTTTTCTTACCTACTCTTGTTCCAATATCTCTCAGTATTCAACACATTGTTCAATATTGAATAAACTAAGATATAAAAACATCACTGACTTTGTTCTGTTTGGCTGTACATCATTCCACATCACCTTTCTTCCCGTTAGTATTTTGTTCTCCTTTTCAGTAAAACTGTATTGGGTGTCGCCTTGGTGAGAGGTAATGCACTCTTCCCACATGGAAACAGAAGGGGCCAGATTCTCTCCCATTCCTGTAAACCCAAGCTGAGCAGGTGGTATAGGCTCAGCCCTCCAGACCTCAGGCCTGGCATGAGTATGGATGGAGGTCCCATTTTATCCAGCGTCAGCAATGAATTGGGCTAGCCTCTCCCATCTGCGTGAACCTTACCACGTTTTTTTAATGCCTCGTCTTCTCAGAAGTCCTTGGTTCCCGTTAGTTTTCCAAAACTAATAGTCTAGGTTTCTATTATTTCTGTGAGACTGTGAAAACTATAGTTTTCCAATAAATTCTTTTTTTCTGGCTTTGAAATGAACACAGTTACTTTCTGTTCCTAATTTCCAAGAACACTCATTGATAATTATGGCAAAACTCAGATTTCAGAGGTGAGACATAGAAAACTCTGTGGAACTTAAAAGGGAAGGCCAAGGTATAATCACAGTGTGGTCAGTTGCATTGATGGTTGGGGATACAGACAAATGAAATACAATTGGTTCAGAAAACTTGGTTCATTAATTAGGGGAATGTAACTGGATTGTCACTTTATTTTGTTAATTTTTTTTTTAGGGGGGGTTGGTCGGAGGAGATCTAGGCTACCTCTGCCTGAGATAGTATCATGTCTATGGAAAGAGTAAATACTAAGAGACAAGCACCTGTGTGGGGCCTCAGAATTCCATGCCATAAAGCACTGCTTATGTGACTTACTCTGTTGAATATTAAGGACCTAGGAATGTCTAGCTACATGTAGATCTGCAATGTGATAGGCAAGAGGGGCCATTCAGTATAAACATGACCCTTGACATTGTCACTGCCTTGGAGTTCACTGTGATAAGAAACCTCGATGACAGGGCAACTGTCACTTAAATTTGACAACTCAAGATTGAATAGACTCTTTGTTGGGCCGTAAGTAAAACTTCTAGCTGATTAGTTTTTCAAAAATTCAGTTATATTTATTAGAAGTGGGCTGGAGTTTCTGCTGTTGGGAGTTTGTCTATGTTCATATTTTAATTACTAAATTTATTCTTTTACTTTCTCTATAATCCATTTTTCCACCTAGTTGCCAAAGAGATCTTTCATTTTTTTTAATTGAATAAATGTGACATGTAACATTGTGTAAGTTTAAGGTGGCCAGTGTGCTACTTTGATACATTGATAAATGCAATATGATTGCTGATATAGTGATATTTATCAAATTACATAATTATAGTACAATATTATTTTCTTCGTTATACTGTGCGTTAGACCTCTATGGTTTATTTACTACTCCTTGCAAAGTGATCTTTTTACAAATATATATTAGATCATGTCATTTCGTGGCTTAAGTCTGAAGGGACTCCCATTGAATTTTCTGAAATCAACCTCCTTGCTGTGCCCTGAAAGCATTGACAGTGTACTATCGTACATTTGACTTTCTAGTATCCAGCCACACTGATATCCTGACACATATTAAACTATCCCTATCTCTGGTTCTTCATCACTCACAGTGAACCTCTCTCTAGAATACTGTTTTCCCAAGCAGACCTTTCCTTGTCTGGGTTACACTTCAAACATCCACTCCCTCTAAGACATTTCCTGTTCCATCAATTTCTATGTTTTGCTTAGTTTACAGCATTAAGACTTTCTTATGCTATGTTTGTTTACGTGTGTGTGTGTGTGTGTGTGTGTGTGTGTGTGTGTGTGAGTCTTATTGTTTTGTTTTTATCTCTCCGATTGGAATTTACGCAATTGACCAGGAAATCTGTTTATCACATTCAATGAGAAATCCTGGGCATGCCCAGTTCAGGTTATTAGATGAATGAATATGCAATGTTTTGTAGAAGTTCAAGATTAGTGAGTAATGTTCTAGCTGTTGATGGGGCTGTGGACTTACTAGCATGTGAGACCATTTCCAGTGGGGAGCTAGGAGATGGGTGAAATAGGATAATGGCCACCTGAATTTGTCTCCCAAATGGATCTCTGATGATATGTTTGCGTGATCGGGGCTCCCTGTAATGGAAACTGCCTTTGATGTGCCAGTACCCATGCAGCTTTTTCCAGGTTGTTGGCTCCTCTTGCACCTTCTCGGCTTCAGGAGCATCCCAGCCCACTCCGAAAGCCTCGTTAGGAAGGAAGGGCAGCCTGGCCTTGAGCCAGAGCTAACCAGAGCTGGAGACAGAGCTCAATTAGCTTGGCTGCTCTGCCAGCTTTCACAGCCAAGTCGTTTCATCCTTTGAGTCACCTGTAAATACTTCGTGGAATTGCACTCGCAGTGAAATATGATGCCTAGACAGTTCTTAAGTGAGCAACTAAAATGCAGAGGCATAATAATCAACAAAAGGTGTAGGACTATAAAGTCAGTAATTAGCTGAAAATTAGGTGAAGTCTTCATTGAGAAATATTTGAGCCTGAGGTTGAAAGGCAAATATAATTTCACCACACAAAAGAGAAAGAGGGAATTCCAAGCATTATCCTATAGAATATAGAGGAAATATGCGAATTGACCATCGTACCATTACTAAGATGGCAGCACCCATGGCCACAAGATGGTGGCACCTAGTCCCCTCAGCCCTGCTGGAGTCCTCCAGTCCTCTCAGCCCTACAAGGGGTGGGGGTGGGGGGATGGCAGGCTGACCAGGGCAGGCTCAAGGTGCAGGCAAGCCTCAGATGGTAGCTGCTCAGCTGCCCAGGGCCACCTACAGTAACCAGGGCCGGCCAAGGCTTGCATTGCCAACAGTGGCAGCAGCAGAGGTGTAATGGGGCATCACCTTCCTCTGATCGCCGGGTCACCTCCCATCCCTGAGGGCTCCTGGACTGTGAGAGGGGTCAGCTGGGCTGAGGGACACCCCCTTCATGCACTGGGCCTCTAGTATATGTATAAAATTGTATTTGTAATTTTTCAAAATATCTCACCTTTTTCTTATATGAAAACATTATTTTATGAAATTATATTTGAGAAATGAAAAAAGAATAGCTATGAACAATTAGAATATTTGGGAAGTTTTATTAGAGTGATTAGGTTATAATTTTTTTTCTTTTCTGGTAGTTTTCTTTGCTATATTACATTATTGCTTTAATATGAAAAGTTAGCAAGCAAAGTATAGAAAGTGAGAAACTCAAAGAAAAGCAATTTTATTTTCTTACATTAACTACATTTTCATTTTGTGCAAGACAAAACTGGGTTTTCTTCAGTGTTAATGTTGGTATTGTCAAACCTTGCTAGATTTATTTTTGATGGACTATGTGTATTGTTCTATATATTTCCAGTAGTTGTAAAATTGCCTCTAATTTGCTAATTTTTATTCATGAAACATTTTTGTAAATTCACAAAAAAAACCTTCTAAAATATAAAAGCAAGAATATTTCTGAATTTGAAGGGCATTTAAAAAATGATTTAAATCATATTTTTGATAATATAATTTTTGACTTGTATACATGCATATAAGCATAACCAATGGACAGAGACAGCAGGGGGTGGGGTCATGTACGGGAGTGGGGTGGAGGAAGACAACGAGGGGATATGGATACATATGTAATTCCTTAATCAATAAAAAAATTGAAAATATATAAATTTTATGGATAGAGGATAATGGCAATGTATGCAATTGACCTTTAAATAATTTCTTTTAATGTAAAATTTTTATTTTAAGGATTTTACAATTACATATATTTTATATTATATATATTTTAAATTAAACATGTTTGCATACATATATTTTAAATTAAACATGTTTGCTTTGAAATATTTCAGTGATAGGAAGTTTGTCTTTTAGGATACTAAATACTACATATATATATATATATATATATATATATATATATATATAATTTATTCAAAGCAGTCTCCTATGAGATTTCTTAATATTTATCAGCTAGATTGATTATCATCCTCCATGCATTTATTAAACAGTAGAAATATATATTAGTTGAATGACAGAGTCAATTACTAAAGTTTTTTTGAATTTTTAGAAAAAATATTGATAATTTTGTTTCTCAAACAAATAAATATATAAATATTTATTTTCTCATTTTTGGGATATCTTCTTATCTTAATCAACTACAATATTCTTCATTTCAAGTGATATCACATTATATTTTTACTATTTGTACAAAAATTCATGGACTTGGTGGGGAGCTAAGGGTCCCTTAGCCTGGCCTGCACCCTCTTGCAGTCCGGGACCCCTCAGGGGATGTCCACTTGCAGGTTTAGGTCCTCTCCCTGTGGATCAGGCCTAAGCTGTCAGTCAGCCCACAGTTCCTTGCAGCCCACAGTTCCTTTCAAGGTGCATGATTTCATGCACTGGAATGCCAGACATTCCTCTGGCAGCCTGGGAGCCCACAGTGTGATATCGTTAGCACTGCCAAGGAGGCGGGAAAGGCTCCCAGCATCACTGCTGTGCTTGCCGCCGTCAGCCAGGCTTGTGGCTGAGCAGAGCTCCCCTTGTGGGAGTGCACTGACCACCAGGGGGCAGTTCCTACATTGAGTGACTGCACCCTGGTGGTCAGTGTGTGTCATAGTGACTGGTCGTTCCTGGTTGTTTTGCTGTTAGGATCAATTTGCATATTACCCTTTTATTATATAGGATAGGAAAAGTGATTTAGATACAAACTAAGTACTATTATTGAGAAAATGAAAACTAAAAATATTCTTTTAAAAAAATATATATTTTATTGATTTTTTACAGACAGGAAAAGATAGGGATAGAGAGCTAGACAAATCAATGAGAGAGAATCATTGATCAGCTGCCTCCTGCACATCCCCTACCAGGGATGTGCCCACAACCAATATACATTCCCTTGACCACAATCGAACCTGGGACCTTTTAGTCTGCAGGCCGAAGCTCTATCCACTGAGCCAAACCGGTTTTGGCAAAATATTCTTTTTTTTTTTTAAGTATATTTTTATTGATTTCAGAGAGGAAAAGAGAGGGAGAAAGAGATAGAAACATAAATGATGAGAGAGAATCATTGATTGGCTGCTCCTGCATGCCCTCTTCTGGGATCGAGCCTGCGATTGGGCATGTGCCTTGACCAGAATTGAGCCCAGGACCCATCAGTCCACAGGCCAGTGGTCTATCCACTGAGCAAGACCGGCTAGAGCCTAAAATATTATTTATGTCAAAATGCATGCATCTTTTATATGCATTTTTAAAAAAAATTTTTTGATTACATTTGCACTTTGAGGTAATCACTGATATCTGTTACATTCTCAAACCTATTGTTAGGTTCACAGGATATAGTTTACAATAAACAAACACAGTGGAAAACAAAATATTTCAATACTCTCATGGAGCTTGCAATAAATTCATTTTGTGTGGAGTAAAGAGAGGAGAAAGATAAAAACCGTCAACAGATATATAAATGAAATAAATCTTGGGTGTGTTAAGTACTATATGACAATACTTTTTTATGGCATTGTATTGATTATCTAGGTAAAACACAAATCTATTTTTATTCTGCCTATTTACTTTTTTATTTAATTTCTTTTCTTTAAGGTAACTAATTCCTTCTTTGATATAAAATTGTCACTGCTTTTTTAAATCAGTACACTCATCATAAAAGAGCATTATTAATGTTCCAATTCTATAAGTTACTATTGTAGACTACTTGAAGTGTTGTGTTATATGTAATAACATATTTAAACATATAAAACCTAATATGCAAATAGTCCGAATGGTGGGACAACTGAACAACTGGTTGCTATGATGTGCACTGACCACCAGGGGGCGTGTGCAGAACATAGCGGACATTGAAAGCAGGCAGTAGAGTGCGAAACATGGCGGGCATTGGCTGTGGCGGAACAGTGGCAAAGGCGAGCGGGTGCGTTAGACTAAGGGGAGGCACCAGTCGCTGTCATTGGGGTGAGCCTTTGGTGGTCACTGAAAATTCTTTGCTCCGTGTGCCACAGTCCCACTGGACGCTCACACCTGCTGCCAGCACCAGCCCTGCTCATACCAGCTGCTGGCGTCAGAGCCTCTGCTTGCACTCACTGCCGGTGCTGCCCCCACTCACACCCAGTGCTGGCACTGGAGTCCCTGCTCGCACCCGCTGCCAGCGCCCAGTGGGAGTGGGGCTTCTGGCAGCCAGAGGACTGGGGGCCATGGTGGGAGGGGCCTGGAAGGGGCTCAGAGGATGGCCCCTGTGCCCACTGTAGCCTTGCAGCCCACAGTTCCTTTCAAGGTGCACGATTTCATGCACTGGGCCCCTAGTAATGGAATAAAACCATTGATTAATAAATAGTACATAACAGTATGTCTAAGAGCTTGGGTGTTTGAAGTTGGTTTCTAAAACACAAAAATTGGTCTCAGGAGTTTTTAGTCCTCAACTTGATTATAAATATGCAAATAAGAACTTAGCCACAATTATAAGGTTTAGAAGAAAATTAGGCAGAGACTTAATTACTCTTGGCTTCTTTTATTTATTTATTTGTAGCAAGGGCATTCAAGATATTCATTGGTACTTGTGATTTTAGACATATGCTCAAGCAGAATCAATATTATCTTATTTTGAAACACAACATCTGTTATATTATGTAGTTTTTTTTTCTTCCCAAGAACAAAAACCCATGACTGTTTGCAGCCTTGAAATACTTTATATATTTCCTTTTTTTTTTTCCCCCTTTTATTTCATTTTGTTTTGCCCTGTAATCTTTGAAGTCTCAAGATCTTGTTAAGTTTACTGGTATCTGAGATCAAACATGCTTCTAACTCCTCAAGTTTTATGTGATTCAAAGAAGGCCATCAGTCATTCATTTCTATTGTGCTGCCCTTTAATGGCATTTTTAGCTACACAAATGTAGTAGGACCTGAAATTTACAATGACTATATTTAATGTATTTTACAATGAATTTTCATATGGAATCAAATCTCCCCTAAGTGAAGTGGAATATGTCATTTGAAAACTATTTTACATGTAAAAAGGCACTCATACAACTTTCTGAATAGCAATATCACCCTTTTATACCTTTAGAGTAATTATGAAGCTTGGACTTTGCAATCTCTAACCATTGGCTATTTGTGCTTAAATGCATTATACCAAAATTTTCCCACATCACATAATAAATGTGAGCCACAAAGTGAATACGACTTGTGTTTTGACTAAAGAAAAGAATCAACTTGAAAGTAGGATGCCTGGCACATGTGCAGAAGATTTTATTGACCTAGCATCAGTTGGCCATGTGTCTTTAGTTGCTTTCCCAATAATTGTAATGGATTTACACTGACTCATCCACACCCTTTCATCCAATTCTCATTTTGGAGGTGATCGTACATGTGCAGGATGGCAGGAATGAAGAGTCCACACCATAGCCACAGAACAAAGAGGTGACGATCCCACCAATGTCTGCTTATACCTTTCCTTGTTTTTAACTGCATTTTTAATTTATTCTAGTCATGAAATTTTGCATGGAGGAACATTGATCAGTTTGTTAAGTTGTGTAATGAAGTTTTAAATGTTCATTTAAAAAAAAAGACATTCAGCTTCTCTAAAAACTATACATATATCAGAAATGTTATTGAAACTTCCTGAATATCTGACATGAGGTTCTGGCGGAGTAGGCTTTTACTTGATTAGTGAGTGCCCATATTCTATCTGTTCATAAGGTTACACATGATTCCATGAGGGACATTACTTCTGTAATTATATTTCCTTGGAAATATGGGAAGAGAGCAGAAATGAGGTGACTTCTGCACATGTTGTGGTACTGGAGGATAAATAGCAGCTTTGGCCTGGTCTGACAGTGCTGGCTACAAGAGTAATTCAGGTCAGTTCTCTGTAATGGTCCAGTCTGAGCACACACAGCAGATGTTCTAATTATGATTCACTTCCCCATGCCACCGAACAGGTGAGCTTTAGTGGCAGATAATCCAGTGGAACTCAACTGTCCACCTTCAAAAGGGTCCTCTGTGGGCAACATGGACCAGTGCATAACAAGGGAGCTCTCATACCCTGCTTCTTCTGATGGCAGGAGATGGGAGAAAAATGATTAAAACCTGACTGTTATCTGGTCACATGTGTCGCTGTTTATATACCTTTGTAAAAACAGGAATCACAAAGAGATAAGTAAAAGAAGTGTACTGGCATGGATTCAGCATAGCTTTATGATATTCTGAAGTAGTTTTATTCCAGTATGTTTTCCTGTATATGTTTTAAGTAGTTGTGGTTATTCTTTTTTTTTTTTTTTTTTTTTTTATAATGTACGCTTAGCTCAGTGCACGATGTGGTCTGGACAGCCTGGCCCCAATCGGGGCAGATCAGGCTGGGCCTGTTGGGAGGAGATGGCCAGGAAGTTGGCTGGCCATCCCACCCCCATCAGGGGCCAATTGGGAGGAGGGGACATGAGCAATTGGCCGGCAGTCCCCACCCTGATTTTGGGGGTGGGGGGGCTGATTGGGAGTGGGACCAGCCATGGGGTGAAGCTGTGGGTGGTGGGCTGGCCCCACCCCCAAATGGGGTTGGGGGGGCTGGTTTGGGTGTTAGCAGCTGGGGAGGGCTCATGGGTGGTTGGCCAGATGTCTTTGCCCCTGATTAGTGTGGGAGGGCTGTTCAGGGGTGGGGCTGGTTGAGGAGAGGGGCTGCCGGCTGATCAGGGTGGTGGGACCCTTCCGAGGTGGGGGCAGCTGGGGGAAGGAGCTGCAGGAGGTTGGCCAGCAGGCCCCACCCTCTGAACAGGCCAGTTTACTGGCTGCAGTGGGCGTCATAGAGATCAGTTGTCTCAGTCATTATGGCATTCCAGTCACTGGCTTTTTATATACAATATGTAAATTCTTTCTTAGTTTTATAAATTTTAATTTTTAGTGGCTGCATGATATGCCATTGCATGAATATTCTTTTCTCTTTTCTTAAAAATGTCTAATCAGGTCCTTCACCCATATTTTAATTGGATCCGAACTATATATATATATATATATATATATATATATATATATATATATAAAATATATTTTTTTAATTTTTAATTTATTTTTATTTTTATTTTATTGATTTTTTACAGAGAGGAAGAGAGAGGGATAGAGAGTTAGAAACATCGATGAGAGAGAATCGACGATCAGCTGCCTCTTGCACACCCCCCACTGGGGATGTGCCCACAACCAAGGTACATGCCCTTGCCCGGAGTCGAACCCGGGATCCTTCAGTCTGCAGGCCGACGCTCTATCCACTGAGCCAAACCGGTCCCGGCCGAACCATTTATATTTTTAAATATGTTTTTTAAATTGATTTCAGAGAGATGAAGGGAAAGGGAGAGAGATAGAAACATCAATGATGAGAGAGAATCATTGATAGACTATCTCCTACATGCCCCCAACTGAGGATCGAGCCTACAATGTGGGCATGCCCTAATCATAAATTGAACTGTGACCTCCTGCTTCATTGGTTGATGCTCAACCACTTACTCACATATTTTTAAAAATATATATTTTATTGATTTTTTTACAGAGAGGAAGGAAGAGGGATAGAGAATTAGAAACATTGATGGGAGAGAAACATCGACCAGCTGCCTCCTGCACACCCCCTCTGGGGATATGGCCACAACCAAGGTACATGCCCTTGAGTGGAATTGAATCTGGGACCCTTCAGTCCACAGGCCAACGCTGTACCCACTGAGCCAACCTGGCTTTGGCTTACCCTTATTCTTGATCGATTTTAACTTTCTTTATTTGGAGAGATTTAGATTAACATTTCACTTTTTCCTTAGTGTGAATATGGTTTTGACAAGCATTGTTGTGTGGAAATCTTTACATATGTTATACACATACACTCCCTGATTGACCCAAGTGAATTTAGTAAGGTCACTTTACAAGAATATGCTTAAGGCTATTAATAAAAATTGCCAAATGCTTTCCAAAATATTGACTTGATTTCCATTCTCCCAAGCAGTGTATGAAAGTGCATATTGGATGACACCAGAGAAACACCTAGTTAAAAGTTTGCATGGGACCCGGTTGAGGCATAATATTAGCACATTCTGCTAAAAATGGAAGTCTGAGACATTTTGACATAGAAGCCTGGTAAATACTAGTAGCTAGCCTTGTTGGCATGCACATTGAAGTACGTATAAGAATGTGAAGAAAAATAATATTAAGGCCTTATGCTACTTACGAAGTAGTATAAATGTATTATTTAAAATGTGTCCAGCCGAAACCGATTTGGTTCAGTGGATAGAGCATCAGCCTGCGGACTGAAAGGTCCCAGGTTTGAATCAGGTCAAGGGCATGTATCTTAGTTGTGGGCATATCCCCAGTAGGGGGTGTGCAAGAGGCAGTTGATGGATTCTCTCTCATCGATGTTTCTAATTCTCTATCCCTCTCTCTTCCTCTCTTTAAAAAATCAATAAAGTGTATTAAAAAAAACTTTTAAAATATGTCCAAAATTATTTTATTCTGGTAACAAAACCCACTATTTCACATAAATCTGTTGTTTGACTTTTTGCCACTCTCTCACCTCACTCTATCTCAAGAACAGGTCACGCATATAGATGTAGAGTATGGCTCATGCAGGAGAATGTGCCTGGGGAAACATTAGGCTTAGCATTTGGTTTCTTTGAAATTCCTCCTTAGTATATCATTTTGTTTATGTGTGTTGTTTCAACTCTTGTGTATTATAAATTATTGGGACTATAATTTTTAATAAAGAATTAATATAAAGCTCAAGCTTTATATGGGGTGTTATATAAAGCTTAAATCTGCACCAAAAATGTGTACGACAAGAGACTTCTTACTGCTTGGTCTTCATTCAAAAGTAAGTCTCTATAAATATTTGAGGGCACAGAATTCCTGGCAGAAGTTCAGTTTGGGGAAGATGTGTATTAAATTCTGTTTATAGGTTTTGAGATCAGTCCCTAATGTTAGAGAATCTAACGTGAAAAGTAGTTTTCTTCAAAGTGTACCATGATATAATCTGATCTTCTTTCTATCACATCTGAACAGATATTGTGAAAAAATCAACACAAAATATTTATGATTGCATATTTAATTAAATGCTAACAAAGGTACAAAATAATTATCTTCACATACACATTATTTTTATAGTCATTCCTTCTTTCTTGTAGTTTTCAGTACCATTTTCTTTACTTGAAAATAAGTAAATAAGATAAATAATAAAATTTTAAAATTGTTATATTGCTTTCAAATAAAATGTATATTTATCTGCTCTCTTATTATTATAGCAAAGCAATAGCATATATAGATGTTAAGAGTAATCAATAAGCTAAATGAAAGTAATTTTTTAAGTAATTAAAAAGTAATTTTCTGTGTACATCTCTGTTGCTCTATTCAGGAAAGAGTAAGTAAAAGGATACATCTATATTTTGTATTGGCTGGGATACTGTTACTTCTGAGTTTCTTTCTAACATTCTACCTTCTGAAGAGGGGAAATGTTACAGGAAGTAACATCCCCCTATTGCTGATCAGATGCCAGGCTCTATGATCTAAATGTTTTAACATTTTCTCATTTAATCCTAACAATATTCCAAATAAAGTGGGTAGTATTATTAAAAAAGAAAAAGTAATTGATAGTAAAATAAATTAGTGTTATTTTTTTCATTTATTTTATAAGTTTGGGTTAGGTAGTTCTTCACTTAGGACAGGGTATTTCCTCTTACTATCAGTTAACACACTACAGGCCATTGTTAGTTTGCTTAGCTGTCAACCCAGTGCCCTGGAAATTCACTTCCTTCATTCTTAGGTGCTTGCATGGGACCTGGCCTGTTGTGTGGACTGCAAGTTCTTAGTAAATCTATAATATCCTTGAACTTAGCTCAGTCTCATTAAAGTCTCATTAATGAAGACCCTATGCTATCAGCCACTTTGCCCATCCTGTCATGATTATAAACCTGTAAGTTAGACCAGAGTTGTGGTTTGAATGCTCTGTAGTCCATTTTCTAAGGATGTAGACATTTTTAAAAATATATATATATTATTGATTTTTTACAGAGAGAAAGAGAGAGAGATAGAGAGTTAGAAACATCGATGAGAGAGAGACATGGATCAGCTGCCTCTTGCACACCCCCTACTGGGGATGTGCCTGCAACCAAGGTACATGCCCTTGACTGGAATCGAACCCTGGACCTTTCAGTCCACAGGCAGAGGCTCTCTATCCACTGAGCCAAACCGGTTTCGGCAGGATGCAGACATTCTTATGCAAACGAAGGACAATTTGATTCCTTGAACCTCTTTACAAAATCTTACATACATTGTTTTTCGATGAATTAGTCACTTTATGAGTGAACTATATAAACCAAGTATTGTTTTGGGTTCCTGAACTATTGTCTCCTACCCACTGAGCGTTTTCCGTACACAGGCACATTAGTCACCGATGCCATTGTTTGCAGCACTTCCTTTAACTTGTTTTTATTTTCATACATCTGTATGTCACTTTGTTGCATCAGTAGTAAATATTACAGCAAAGCCAACCAATAGATATTTGTGTTTTATTCTGAGTGAGTTTGAAAAACTTATAAAAATCACTTCTTAGTGTTTGCTGGAAACAAACATAATTGTCTTAAAGCTGTCTTCCATTAAACAACTCTTTGAAGACCTATATTTGTGCGTATATCTGTAGATTTTTTTCTTATTATTTTTTAAACAGACGAGGCAGTGTTTCTTCTGAAGAGCTGGAGACAGAGGGTAGAAAGAGTGTGGCCTTTGTTTTGCTTTTCCTGGGAAGAGGGCTTGAAGAAACACTGTCTCATGATGTTGCCAGTAGTGAGTTAGTGCTAAATAAAGGATAGTGTAAAATGTGCATGGGCCTGAATGCCGGGCCTTTATTAATATAACACTAAACCCTTTCATTTCGTAGGGCTACTGAGCATATAATTCAGACATGAATGATCACAAAGCCTAATTTTTGAGAGGCAAAATAGAATTGCGTATCCCGTTTGCTTTGGCGCATCGATTAAAAAGCCAGATGTTAAGAACAGATGTCAATGGGCCATTTTTCATATGCCATGGTTTGCAGTTATGAGCTCTCCATTTATCACTTCAGATGGGAACAGTTAATTTGACAATGAGTGCTTTGGTTATTAGCCAATTTCAACATGAATCCTTGGTTTTTGAAATTCAATGTACAGAGATGTGATAAAAGACCACAATGGAAGCTCTGTTTACTTGATTTTTTTGCCTTGGAGTTTATCAACATACATAATGCAATGGAAATGAATGTCCCTCTTATAGTGGATGACCATAAATCCAGTGTTGGCAAATTAATGATCTAAATGTTATGGCTCAAATACAGAATGTTAATCCAATTGAAAATTTCAAATAGCCAAAAGTCAGACCCTTGAATGGACATAGTGAGTATCGCTTTTGTCTTGTATTTTACAGCAACAAACAACGTTCATTAAAAACATTTCTGGCAATGTTTATACTAAATATGTTTTAGGAGCTGATTTTAAACATTTGTCCTTCTATGGAATAATTTTCATATGTAGAGAATACTGTATTCCAAATTGTTTATTGGCCAGCCTATACGATAATATGCAAATTGTCTCCTCTGGAGTTCAACCAGGAGACCAATTGCTCGCTATAACATGCGCTGACCACCACGGAGTGGGGCGAAACATGGCGGGTGACCAGGGACTGTGGCAGGGTGCTGAGGGAGCAAGGGAAGGAGGAGGTGGGGAGGCCAGGAGGCAGAGAACCTGATGGGCCCTGATAACTGCCAGGCCTAGGAACCCTACCTGTGCATGAATTTCGTGCAGTGGGCCTCTAGTATTGATATAATAACTATTTCTAAATCAACCATTTACTATATTCTGCTAGGGAATTTAAGTAACAGACAAAATATCAGAATAGTAATATTTTTAAAAGTATATGGATAATATTGGAAAATTAAATATCATTTTTATGTATTCTATCTTTGTTTTTGATCATCAGTTTTGTAACATAATTATTTTAGTTTTATTATTCCCAAGGCTTATAAAGGATGGAGATGGGACATAGCATTTTTTAAAATTTCTATTCTATTTTTCCCCTACTACAATTCAAAACTAAAAAAAAAACCCTTCAATTTAAAACTGAAAAGCCACTAAAAAATCCACACACAATAGTTACTTTAATCCAGAGTTTGAAAAATGAAGCAAGGTCTGTTCTAGGAGATCTGATCAGATGGAAAACAATTCAAGTCCTTTTCAAATCTTTACGTAAACTGATGACTTTGATAAGAGCAAATGAAATTGGCTTAAGTGGTTTACCCTTACCAACAGCTGGGTTAATAAAAGCTCTGCATTTTCTCGGTAAACACACGATCCCAGCCCACAGCACAATGAATGCTCAGCATTTCTGCTGCTGCCACTTAACTTTATGCTGACGTGACTCAGTAGAGTCTTGTCAAAACTCTTTGTACCTGTTGTATCTCTTGCACCAGCTGTATCAGTGGTATTAATGAAAGGTAATTGAATATTGCAGAAATCAGTGGAAGATAGTGAACAGAAAACTAAGCAGAATGATTTGAAATATTAAATATTATTTATTTGAAATATAAATATTAAATATTGCAAGTTAGTTGCAATATGTGTCTGAAAATTTATAAGATTGCTGGGGAACGGGGATTAGAAAGTACTAGAAGCCCTTTGCATTCAAATTGCCATGTATTTTTTAAAATAAATTCTAGTTTCATTTTTAAAGAAACCCAGACTTGCAACAGAAGATGGTACATTTTGTGTATAATTGATGCAAGAAAAGTGATAAGAAACTGCAAATTGTAGTCCCATCCTATATAATAAAGAGGTAATATGCAAATTGACCCCACACCCTCCTGACCAGGCCAGCAGTGGGGGATGACCAATCAACCTAACAAGCACGCTTTGTGGGGCAACTAGGCCAGCAGGGGGGTTAGTGAGTGATGACCAAATGACTGAATAGCAGGCTGCATGGGGCAACTAGGCCAGTGGGGGGGTAAGGGTGACCAAGCTTGCAGTGGAGGGCATTGGGGACAACCAGGCCAGAAAGGGGTGGGGGGCAGTAAAAGTCAACCAGGATAGTGGGGGAGCAGTTAGGGGTGCCCAGGCCATCAGGGGGTTACAGTTGGGGGCAACCAAGTCGGCAGAGGGGGAAGTTGGGGGAAATTAGGCTGGCAGGGGTGGGCAGTGAGGGGTGATTAGGCAGGTGGGGGGCAGTTGGGGGTGACCAGGCTGACAGAGGGGGGCAGTTGGGGGTGACCAGATCAGTGGGGTGGGGTGGGGTCAGTAAGGGGTGACCAGGCTGGCGGGGGGGTGGGCAGTTAGGAGCAACCAGGCTGGCAGGGAAGGGGCAGTTAGGGTCTATCAGGCTGGCACACAGAGGCAGTAAATGTGATCAGGCAAGCAGGGAGGGGCAGTGACCAGGCAGGCAGGCAAGTGAGCTATTAGGCAGTGATCCAGGATTGTGAGAGTGATGTCTGACTGCTGGTTTAGGCCCAATTCCAGGGGCAGGCAGTCAGACATCCCCTGAGGGGTCCCAGATAGGAGATGGTGCAAGATGGACTGAGAAGACCCCCTGTACACGAATTTTGAAGTTCTTAAATATATGGCCTTATTCCTATAATGGAGAATGAGGAAACATTTCTATTTTTTTGAGTTAATTATTTTAGTTATGACTATATCACTTTTTTTTATGATTTCCAGATTTAGCTTCTTTTTACAATGATTTATCAATTATTGATCTCAAATACGCCAGGTATTAGGGATTCTGTTGTTTTAAATGTCTAATGTTAACTCATTAAATATCTGTTGTCTAACCCAGTGTCCAAGACACAGTGATGGTTGTTCACAGAGCCCCAGGGCAGAGTATCAGAGGTCTGAGATCCCTCATGTGAAGTCTGCAAATTGTGGACTCTGAACTGCCCATGGTTGGCAAGGACGGGGGTAAACTTCCTTCTGTGTGATGGGCAGAGATGGCTTACTACCTCACAGCAAAAAGAAATGGTGATGTTTTTCAGGGATCTGACCTAGCCTCCTGGTTCAGAGGAGTTCTCACTGAGCCTTGGGGTTAAGCTTTCTGTTTGTCACATGAGTGGTAGGGACAGACAATGAGGGAGGTATCCAGTGCATGAATCCATCCTTAGTTCTTTTAAGAAAAAATGGATGGATGTGATATGGTGAGGGATGAATGGACTCAGAGTAATTATGGTAATGTAGATTCCAGCTTAAGTCTTTAAAAATATATATCACTCTCATAAAAACAATTTTTTAAATTTTTTTCATGCTATAGGGCTGAAAACCATTAGTTAAGAAAAAAAAAAAGCAAAAATATTTTCACACCTTCTCAATAGGAACCTTAAATGCACACAGAGATATTTTATCTAAACTTTGGGTAAGTTCCCTAGAACAAAAAAATCTTCAATTGTACAATAAAACTACTCTTTTGGTCTTTCTAGCATTTAGATATATTTCTAGAGAAATGTTTATTTTTGAACACAGATATTAATGATAATTACTAGAAGGCTGAAAAATTCAGATTATTTTTTTAAATTTAAATTTGGCTCTCTTAAAATTCCATAATTCTATTTTACGATCCATATAAATATGACCTTGGAAGGGAAAACATCTAACTTAAAATAAAATATAATACCTGTCAGTTCTTGGGTTTTGTTTTTTCATCTGCAATCCTGCAAAGCACATTCCATTTCCATCCGTAAGTTAATTTCTTAAAGTTGTCTTAAGAATTTTATCTGCATGAAATTTTCAGTCACTACAAAGTAACTGGGAATTTCTCCAAATATATCGTGATTAAATTATCAGGACAACTGTTACAAGCTTGGAATTTCAGAATGATTTGGACAAGCAGCCAAAATCTTCTTTGTTATAAAATCTGAGTTGACACAGTAACTAGGCACCTTATTGCTTCTTCTGGGCTTTCCATTTCTCACTTGGAATAGATAGAGAAAGACCGACCGTACACATCTGTTCATGGCTAGTGAGGCCATGTCGACTTGGCCTTTTTTGTTGTCAACTTCCACCCACATTCCGGTGCACAGATGGGTGGATCTCTCCGTGTCCTAGTGTGCTGTGAAGAGGCACTCACCCCCTCCCCAGTTTTGGATGTTTGATTAGTTGTAAATTGAAGGGAGAGGGAGAAAAAGGAACATGCCGTCATGATGTGGATGTCACTCTCCCCAACTTCTCATTTTTTTAATCCCTACCTGAGAATATGTTTATTGATTTTTAAAAAAAAATTTTTTTTAGATAGAGATGGGGAAATATTGATGGACTGTGTCCGTCATGTGTACTGGCAACCTAAATATGTACCCTGACAGTGAATCAAACCCATAATCTTTTTGGTGTATGGGAAAATGCTCCAATCAACCAAACCACCCAGGCAGGCTCCAACTTTTTTTTATGATTACAGTATATCTTTCTCCATGTGTTTACTTTTAACCTATTTCTACTGATCTATCTTTAAGTTACTGACTCCTTCTTCAGCCATATCAATTCTGCTGATTAGCCTCTCTGAAGTATTTTTCATTTCTGTTACGATGTTTTTGATTTCTAGCATTTTAATGCTTCTATGTTAGAGTTTCCATATCTCTATTAACATCACCCATCTGGTCTGTCCTATTGTCATCTTTTTTTTCCATTAGAGACTTAAGCACATTCATCATAGTGATTTTAGATTATTTGTATCATTTGAACATCTGCATCATTCTCTGAGTCTATTTCTAATGATTGCTTTGTCTCTTTGTCTTTGTAATTGCTTTTTAGTATTTCTTTCAACTTTTTTTTGAAAGCCTCATATGTTTTATTGGATAATAGAAACTGAGGTAAATAGATGGTTCATATGGAGTTTTATGTTAATCGGTTAGGGGTTAAACTGTGTTTAATGTTTGCTGTAGTTATAGGTGCTAGAAGGGTTGAATGTCTCTAGTGTTTTTTATCTCTCCTCTTCACTCTGGGCTTTCCAAAGCATTCCTCATCAGTGTGACTGAAGATCCTTCATCTGCAATCCACTGTTTTCATATTGGACCTGTGAGTGTGGTGGTAAATTTTTGGGAAAAGAGGCATTTTATAATCTTTCTACTATATATCAGTCCTTAACTATGCCTGTGTCTCAGAACTATGAATTTGACAAGTGTTTCTCCAGTGGGACAGTTTTTCCCACTTGATCCCTATATACCCTTTTCTGACTTCAGAATTGACCATCTATTTCTTTGAAGCAGCACCCCCTCTCTGTCAATTATGTTTTCTTCATTTTTTCCCCTTAGTTGAGACAGGAAGTCTAGAAACAGCTGGAGTGGGAGAGTTGGCCTTTCTCTACCTGGGAGAAGGCTTCAGACAAGTTTTCTTCTTGGAGAGTATACCTTTGCTATGAAGAATGTTCTGGCCTGTTCTGATTATTATTCTTCTGTTGTTTCTGCCACAGCCAGAAGGGTTCTTTCTCAGATATTCACCTGGCTGGGTTACTGGAGGTAAAGCCAACAACACTGTGGAGGTCCCGTAAGCCTACAGAGTCCCTAGGAGTTTTTCACTCTCAAGCTAGTCTGTGCTTAGTCTCCAGAAATTCTTCAAAATTACCAGTTAAGTGTTCTTACTAGTTCATGGCTTTGCTGGTTTTCCAGTCCAGGTTAGTCAAGCGTGGCTGTGTCTCTCTGGGTAAGCCTGTTCCTTCAGGCTCCAGGGTGGCAGTTTGCCCCACGACCTCATTTCTCTGATGACTCCAAGAAGTCGCTATCAGTTTATTCAGCTTTGTTGTTGTTGTATGAACAAGAGTGATGATTTCTAAACTCCTTATACATTGGAGCTAAATCCTGTACTCCCTCTTCTTCTTAAGATCAGAAAACGTTTAAGTTTATATAATCTATAAATAATACACAAATGTCTTCCCTGTCTCAGGATATTTGCATCAGGTTTCTGTTCTGCACCTAATTCTCCTCACCATTCCCTTTTTATTCTCAGGTTCCCTCTTAAGTGTTACTTCCTAAGAGATGCTGGCAAGATGTGGGAAGCCTTGGGCCTACACTCGGTGTCAGTACCCATGTGTTTGGAACTTAGCTCCTTCACTTCTTAGAGGCTGGGTTTTATTTAGCAAATCACTCATCCACTCTCTGTCTTAGTTCCTTCATTTGTGAAATAAAGGTAGATCCTTATCAAATGTATTACTTAATGTTAGGCACTTAGAATAGTGTGCAACACACGATTAATTGCTCTATGGAGTTATCTATAATTATAAAAGTATAATATGCTAATTAGACCAGACATCAGAACGACCTTTCGGATGAACTTCCTGACCACCTGCCGGGTGAAGTGTGTGTGTGAGTGTGTGTGTGTGTGTGGGGGGGGGGGGGGTGCCAGGGCTGAGGCAGCTGCCCCAGTTGTGATAGCAATTACATGGAAGAAATCTGCATTTCTGTTCATAATACTTAAAATCAGGATGGATATTGTGAAGGAAACTGAGTTACTGCATGGCTTTCCCAATTCTCAGCTCATTTTAAATTTGTATATGCTACACAGAGTCACTGAAGAGTTCTAAAGCATCGCAATAAAGTTAATGCACAGCTTTATTAAACTGTAATCACAGTTTATTTCCCAGTCTTTCTGTTACTGTCAACAATTTATAATAGTCTACATTTTATAACTGTTCTTATTACCAGGTGCTTTGCCATGTTTATTGCCATCAGTCTACAAATTAGCACCCAGCTATTTTAGACTTCCAACTTGACAAAGGAAGTACTTATTACATGGAATGGGGAACAGGTTGTTAAGTTACAGAAGGATGTATGATCCATTTATTTTAGTTTTCATAAACTTGTTCATGAGTCTATTTTTATAATTTAAACTGCTTTCTGTGCTTTTAGCACAGGACACTGTGCTACTGTTCACGTCAGTTATGACTCGGATAGGACATTCAATTTTGTGCTACCAGGAGACCTTATTCGTCATCCAGGGGAGCAGGAAAATGGAAGGAGAATTACAAGCCAAGAAGAAATTAGGGTGCATATGTTGTCTTCATTCTTTCAAACTGGTCACACTTCTATTACCCTTGAAAAGAGTTGACAAATTTATAGTGTATCCTCCAAATGCCAGACTTAGTTAGGAATGATTTATATCTTTGGGGTTTTCCAGTAAGGCATTCTAATCCACTTCCATATTTTAGGCCTGTACCTCTCATCTAAATACAAAGCTGGGAAAAGAGAGATTTAAAGTATTAACTAGAGGCCTGGTGCATGAAATTTGTGCATGAGGGGTGTGTGTCCCTAAGCCCTGGTGGGATAGGGCCTAAATAGGTAGTCGGACATCCCTCTCACAATCCAGGATTCCTGGCTCCCAACCACTCGCCTGCCTGTCTGTCTGATTGCCCCTAATTGCTTTTGTCTGCCAACCTGATCAACCCCTAATCCAGGGGTCTTCAAACTACGGTCCTCGGGCCACATGCAGCCCCCAGGGGAGTCTGATCCTGCCCGCCAGGTTTTTTGGGCAGTGAGCGCAGCCAAGGTGTTACAGTAGGAATTAGTAGTTCATATAGTCCGGCCCTCCAGCTCTCTGAGGGACCGTGATCTGGCCCTCACTTTAAAAAGTTTGAGGACCCCTGCCACTCCTCTGCCAGTCTGATCGATGCCTAACTGCTCCCCTGCTGGCCCGATTGCCCCTAACTGCACCAGGACACCCCTAGCGAGCAGCTCCGAGGGCCACTGGTGCATGTTCTTTCTTTTCCTGAAACGCTCTGAACCTGGTAGCCCAGGAAGGCTGCTCTCCTCAAAAAACCTTGGAACATGAGGCCACAATGGATCTTCCAGGAGTCCTGAGACCTGGCTCAGTGGGGAAGTAAGTATATAGAGACAGGAAGTGACAGAAGGGGACCTGGTCTCTGGGTCCCAGTGAACACAGAGCTGATCAGTACAGAGGTCCAGAACTGGCCCTGTATCAACCTGCCTCACCCTCCCACCTGAGGACCCTTGTCAGAACCAGGCTGCCTGTGGCTCTGGCATGCAGACTGAGGTGGGGATGGTCCCCAAAGGGGTGAGGAACACAAGGAGAGCTGGTCAGCCAGGAAGGGTGCCTCTGTTCACCTTAAGAAAGGTGGCCCCCTCAGCAGACAGCATGGCCCTCAGGCCCAGGGCTGGGTTCACTTGCTTAGCTGGATGTCTGTTGGGTTTCTGAGCTCTTGGTTTGATGTTCACGATTATTTCTAATGCAAAGGATCTTATGCGGTGGGTGCAGTGGTCATATCAAGACTCCCAGAATGTCTTATTTTCTAATGGCTGAATTACACTTAGGAATAGTTACAGATGTATATAGTTAATATATATGGAGATGCTATATATTTTCTAGTTAAAGCATTCTAAAGTAATCGATGTTTCTAGCACATTATCGTGACTTGCTTGGCGAATGACATGCCCTTTTGTGCCACAATTCTTGGCTTAACAAAGATGTGAATCTTGTAATAGAAGAACTGTGAAATGTGATCATTCTGTTTCTACTGTAAGGAAAGAGAGTGTGTCCCTAACATGAGGCATCTAATTAGTGAGGAATTGTGGGCAATAGATTAACCACTGTATTGATAAGAATCCTCTAATTAAAATATTTACACACACACACACAACAACAACAACAAGAACAGCAAACAAATAAACAAACAAAGACAAAAGAAACTGAAGACAATGATAAGGCTGATGATTCTCAAAAAGAATATTTCATGCATTGGAAGCATGGGAGGATGTAAAGACTTTAAAATTCCTATTCTTGCCGAAACCAGTTTGGCTCAATGGATAGAGTGTCGGCTTGGGGACTGAAAGGTCCCGGGTTCGATTCCGGTCAAGGGCATGTACCTTGGTTGCGGGCATATCCCCAGTAGGGGGTGTGCAAGAGGCAGCTGATCAATGACTCTCTCTCATTGATGTTTCTAACTCTCTATCTCTCTCCCTTCCTCTCTGTACAAAATCAATAAAAATATATTTTAAAAAAAGCTTTAAATAAAATAAAATAAAATAAAATAAAATTCCTATTCTTCAAGGCGGTCTGTGAACATCCTCTTGGTCACTCTTTTTACACATTGCTGACCGAGAGGTACAGCCAGTCACCCATAACTGTCCCCTCAATCGCTGAAAGACTATTCACCTCCAAATACCCAAAAGGAAGTACCAGATTTTCTTCTTAAATTATTGACACTTAGAGCAACCATTTAATCCCAATAAAATGAAGTGAAGAAATCCAAAAATATAGTTTTAGTTCAATATTTGTGAATTCCTACAGGAAATGTTACTTGCTGGCAAATGAACTGCGTTGCAGAAGTAAAGATAGGGAATCTGCAAAAATCCAACGTGGACAGTTTTCCTTTGCTTTTCTTTTTGCCCCCAAAATCCTGTGTCATATTTCAACCTTTGACCTTAAACTTCATTTGACTGTGAGGCCTGCCAAATTCACATCAAGGAAGCAGCCTATAGATACAAAGGGAAGTATAAATTATTATCATTAATAATCCGCCCTGTTCTTCCCCCACCTCATTTAAACTAATGGACCATATGTTGTCATTTTCTTTCAACTGTATCCAAGAACATTTCAGAACAAAAGAGGAGAAGAGGTTGTAAAATATCAAGTGACCACAACCTTACATTTATTCTCCAATTAAGGCAAGAAGAGTAATGATAACTGTGATACTTTTCATCTGACTCCACGGAAATATTTCTTGATGATAAGTAGAGTAATCAAATTTGTGTTATTTAAGGCTGCAAAGGAGAAAAACTACTTTTGAAAATGTTTCAAGGATTTCTAAAATGTAAAGGTACTATAAGGGGCAACCGTCAACAAAACTGTTACCGTCTTTTCCTTGTAGCATACTTAAGGCTGATTTTTTTCATGACTCCAATTAATCGGCCACGTTTTCATTTGTCTGTGAAAAATCTTGGAATTTTTATATCCACTGCAAAGACATATATGGCATCGGATGAGAAGCAAATGCTGTCCAGGCCGCAGGGGAGATAAAAGCAAAAGAGTCACTGCAGTTGTTTGTAGATGGTTTTCAGGAAACCTCAAGTACCAGAAACTGAGATGTAGCTTATGGCGAGGGGGAAGGGAGCCTGGTACAGGGGTTTTGAATGTGTCAGTTTATATGTCTGGAGGACTGGGGGAAACCAAATCGTCTCCTAAGGAAGCATTCAGTAAACATAAAGGGGAAGAGGACGGATGGACAAAATTAAGGTTCAGAAAACTATGCAAGGATAAATGGACAGAGGTGGTTCTCAGGAGCTATGATGGTGACTCCGTCTGCATGGTCCTAGGTTAGCAACTCAGTACACCAGCTCTTCCACAAAGGATGTCCGGAGTCTGTAGGTATTACTCTCATTGGAAAGGGGGATCCCCGGCCTCTGACAATGCTGTGAGGTGACGCTGAGGCACAGCCATCAGTTCTCTCAACCTTGGGCTTTGGAGGGTTCCTATGTGAGCTGAGTACCTGCAGAGTGATTGGGGTTAAAGCTAAAGGAACAGCCCCCCCCCCCAATTATTATTATGATCCAGGGCAATACAGGGTATGAAAGCATTTTATTTTTTTTTCCTCATTGTATTTCTAATGGAATTATAAACTTGAAAATTATCGCAAATTATATATTTGACTTAACTCATACTTGATGAATCATGTTTCACTGACTTGATTTTTTTTCTTGATAACTAATTTTCCAATGTTCTACATTCAATGATATAATTAAGTCATAAAGAACATTTTTTTGTTTTAAGCAATCATTTCATTTTACATGGCAAATTTCCTTTCATTATTCTACAAAATAAAAAGCTAATATGCAAATTATCCCCATGGGTGCTTGGCTGACCAGGAGTTCGACTGCTCACTATGACAAGTGCTGACCACCAGGGGGTGGTGTGGAATGAAGGAAGGGGCCTGAGCTGGCAGCCAGAAGACCCTGATCGACTCTGATTGCTGGCCAGGTGTAGGGACTCTACCCATGCACAAATTTTGTGCACTGGGCCTCTAGTATTTTAGAAAAGGATGAGTTAAAAGATCTGAACAATTTCCTTCGATCTTTTAAAGTGTTACAGAAGTTAGATAGAATATAGGGATACACAGGTGTCTCTGCTAACAGTATAACTGCTTTTTATTATCTGGGAGTTAAACATTCTTTGCAAATAATTGTGTTTCCATAACTATCACTTTCTGGGAGAAGAGTTGAGTATTGTGACATATTTCTCCTGAAATCTATAGGGAAGTCTCTCTCCCAAGGGCCTTCTGTGCATCAATCCTTGCATTGCTGCCCCAGTTCAGTTGCTACTTCCATCTTAATGTCTGCTGCTGCTCTGTTTACTACCTTGGTTTCTAACACAACCAGAACGACTGAGTGAGAGTTAATAAAATGAAGGTTATTAGCATTAAATGAGAAAGATAGCTAATTTTATTGTAAGAGAAGTTATAATCTCTAATGTAGACATGATCATTATATACATCTGCAAGATATACTATGCTACATCAAAAATATATATGTAAAACCAGAGTGAAAATGACTTGTCTATTCTTGGAGAAATATCTATATCTATATCTATATCTATATCTATATCTATATCTATATCTATATCTATATCTATCTATATCTATCTATCATCTATCTATCTATTTATCTATACTATGTGTGTGTAAAACTATACATGTAACATTGCATACATATGTTTATGCTATATATAATCCTATATAATAAAGTGGTAATATGCAAATTGCCCATCACTTCAATGCACAAGATAGCTGCCACCATGTGGACAGAAGATGGCCACCGCAAGATGGCCAGCAGGGGAGGGCAGTTAGGAGGGACCAGACCTGCAAGGGAGGGCAGTTGGAAGCACAAGGCCTATAGGGGAAGGCAGTTGGGGGCAATCAGGCCTGAAGGGAAGGGCAGTTGGGGGAGATCAAGCTGGCAGGGGAGGGCCGTTAAGGGTGACCAGGTCTGCAGGGGAGGGCAGTTAGGGGCAATCAGGCTGACATGAGAGGGTAGTTAGGGAGGACTAGGTTGGCAAGGGAGAGAATTTAGGGGTGACCGGGCTGGCAGAGGAGCAGTTAGGTGTTGATCTGGCTGGCAGGGGAGTGAGTAGGAGGTGATCAGGCTGGCAGGCAGACAGGCAATCAGGGGCAATCAGGCAGACAGGCAGGCGAACAGTTGGGAGCCAGCAGTTCTGGATTGTAAGAGGGATGTCTGACTGCCTATTTAGGCCTGATCCCCTAAACGGGCAGTCAGACATCCTTCTAGGAGTCCCAGATTGAAGAAGGTGCAGGATGGGCTGAGGGACACACCAGCCCCCAACCTCCCAAGCGCAAATTTCATGCACTGGGCCTCTAGTATATGATATATTATAAAATATTTAAAATATCCTATATAATAAAGAGCTAAAATGCTAATTAAACCGGACAGCAGAAAGACCTTTCAGAATGACCAGTGGGAAGGGCCATGGGGCAGCTGGGGCCTCGAGGGCCGAGCCCCTTGCATAAATTTCATGCATCAGGCCCCTGGTATAATATAGTTTTATTCATAACCTTTTTATTTAGGTAAAACATAAAGACCAAAAATGCACAAATCCGTGTGTTCAGAATAACATTTTCTTAGAGTGCACTGTGATGTTCACATCTGCTTAAGAAACAGAATATTGCCAAGTTGTCAGAAGTCTCCCTGAGTTCCCTTCTGGGTGTCATGCAGCCCAAATTGTACACACCCTCCTGATTTAAAAAAAAATTATATATATATATATATATATATATATATATATATATATATATATATATATTTTTTTTTTTTAATTGATTTCAGAGAGGCAGGGAGAGGGAGAGATAGAAATATCAATGATGAGAAAGAATCATTGATTAGCTGCTTTATACACCCCCCCCCAAATTGGGATCCAGCCTGCAACCAGGGCATGTACCCTGACCAGGAAATGAACCATGACCTCCTGGTTCATAGACTGATGCTCAACCACTGAGCCACACCCGCTGGGTGCACATCTCCCTGATTTTTAACCCTACATAGTAGCTTTGCCAAAAGCAGCTATTAATTTAACTACATTTACTTATTATGATAAGGAGCTCTATCTTTATTAATAAAATAAATTCATCATCAATGAAAGCCGATAAGATTCTGTAAGTAGGTAACGAATAAGCAAGAAGTAGTACATGAAAATTGTCAGCAATGCTCAATATGCTACATATTTTTCGCATAGGATATCAGGTCTGGGAAGCTGGACTCTTTACCTCATTTGAAGCTTTATCCTTGACCTATTTTGACATTGGTCACTGGGAGTTGGAAATAAGGAATGCAAATGCTTAACTCCAGATTGAGAAGATGGTCTTAAGGGGAACTGTGGAATTTGAATTATAGCCGCAGTGGTTGAAATCCTTTTTTGTCTGGCTTTGGCCTTTGTAAACACAATATCCACCTTCGCTTTCTCCCAAGGCACATGAATAGCCCTGTATAGGAATGGGTAAATGAGCCATGGAGAATAAGGACGGAACCAAACCGAGGGACGTAATTTCAGAGGCTGGGAACTCTTAATCGGCATGTACATAAGAAGGGGTTTGTTATGTGTGAACACGACACGGAGAGGCACGAACTCTTATCTCTTCATGCAGACTGCATTGGGGGCCGTTCATGTTTCATCTGAAACAGTCTCCGATGCTTCAATTCAGTTTGAGACTGTGCTCAGCCATTATTTTACCACTTTTAGCTTAGAATGAAAGAGAAGTTTTGAAATAACATCCTTTTCAAATTGGTGGCTTGCATAAGACATTTCACATCATTTTTCAATCTCTACAGAATTTGAATATGTAGCTAAGAGTTAGAGGGATTGCTTGTGATGCATTTTATTTGTGCCAGAGGTAAAATGTAAAACAATCAATCAAACAAAAAAGTAGCGTAATCAGCATAAAAATCTGTAACATGTATTCATTTGGTTACCAGTCTGGGTTTTCCCTTTGTTTTCCTGATCCCTGATCCATTGTCAATATATCCTTGTTGTTGTTGTTGATTTTTTGTTTTGTTTTGTTTTTGTTATTGTTGTTGTTAGAAAAATACATGGAAATAGAGTTTGATCTTTGCCTATAAAGTCTCATTTCCTAGGATTATCTTTCATTCCCCACTATCATCTTCCTAGACTTTTCAGTGCTTGAACCAAATGTGATATTTAGGGTACTGTTGTTTTATTTATGGTTGAGAGATAAGAATTTTAATTGCATGTGCTATTATAAGAATAACAGTTTTAGAATAAGTAAAAGACACAAATAAATACCTGATGTGTCTAAGATTAAAATGTTTACAATTGCATTTTAACAATTTGTGTATCAATCAATATATGTTTTGGGGAAAACCCACTATTTTTTTTAAGTTTATTTTTCCTACAATAAACTGAACACACAAGAAATCCTAAGAAAGAGTACTACTTTAAATGCCCTGTCAATAAAAAGTTATATATTCTTTCATAACAAACTAATATATATTCTATAGTGATTTAAAATATGATGTAATTTACCCCCATTGCAGACATTTGACAAAATTTAGATTAATGCTCACTTCAATTTTTATTATCCCTACTCTGTTTTGCACTTTTCAAAATGCCAAGAAAGAAGCAGAAAGAAAACCAAAAAACCCTATTCAAATAATTTCAGTTAGCTTAATCAATTGTTTAAAACCAATGAACAATATACCATATTTGTGAGTCAATATAAATAGAATAAAACAAAATGAAGTGATACTTTCAATGGATTACTAATTTTAATTTTAACATTTTCCAATCAGAGTTCACAACCTGGACACCATAAAACATTTATGAAGAGGATTTTAAAGGAATATGAGCCTGATTTTCATTCTGTTGGGGGAGTAATTTCTTCTTTAGATGTCGATCCATCCCAATGAATTATAGTCACAACTCAGGAAGACACGTAAAAGGCATTTTTTACAGCTTCTAGCTGGGAAAAAAATGCCTCCATGGAATTTTTTGGTCATTTATTTCCACCCAGAAAAGGAATACCACTAACATATCTAACTTCTCATGTTCTTTGTTGTTTTTTTTTCATCAAAAACTATTTCCCCCAAACTAATTATGATCGGAACATGAATTATACAACCCATACCGCTTTAGAAAATTATGTGCTATAGATGTAGCAGTAGGATAGTCTTAACAAAAAAAGATCAATTAGTAAAGATAAAATTAGGAACTACGAAGCTATTCCCGTTACCTCGTCTTTTAGAAGACGGATGGGAAAGCCACAGTCTTAGGGGCAAATCTGGTCTGGTTTTTGCAAATAAGGTTTTGTTGGAAGACAGCCCCCGCTATTCATTTGTGTATTTACTAAGGCTGCTTTTATGCTCCAACCATAGCAGAGTTAAGGAGCTGCGATAAAAACCATATGGCCCACCACGCCTAAAGCATTCTCTATACTCTCTGGCCCTTCAGAGAGAGAGTTTCTGAACTCCTGTTTTAGAAAATAAATCTCTCACCACATCTTTGATTACATGAATCATGCTTAAGCACTGTGATTGATCAATTTTTCTTACTTCTTTATTTGATATCTAAATCTAAATAAACCTTTAATAATAATAAAAATAATAACTGTCTAAATTTATATATCATATAACTTGCGCCAGATAGTGTATTAAAATGGTTATTGATTTAAGCTGCTTCAGTTTGTGGCAATCTGTTTCACAGCAATATAAAACTACTAGAGTTGGTATTCCTATTTTGTTGATAAAGAACCAGAAGCAACAAGAGATCAGTAATTTTCCTGAAGTGTCACAAGTGAGAAAGTGACAGGTCCTGCGCTATAAATACCTCCTACCAGATCTACCTTACTCTAAACTTCGGGGAGGTTTTTTTTTGTTTTTGTTCGTTTGTTTGTTTGTTTCTCGGGAAAACCTGTTCTACAATGTGGATCTGTATTTCGAAGAGGCCAGTCTTATTTTCACCCATGACCCAGGATCCCTGAAACAGGTTAAAATGTAAAGTGCTTTGGAGAAGGCAACGTTGGGATGTATTTCAGCTTCTTTTCATCTGAAAGATGGATCAACATGTTGTATTTCCTGTTAGAAAAAAAAACCAAAACATCATTTGAAAAACATAGTCCATGACCTTCTTACAATAAGATAATTTCCTTGGAACAGCTGGTTGGCTGCAGCAATATTGGGAGGAGCAGGGATGATACCAGGGCTGAGGGGAGTGCCCCGGAAGTAGGAACCCCACCATGATGCTGTGCTTTATGTTCTTTTTGCCACCATCACTCTGGAGAAAGTTTTTCATTTTCACCGGAGTGATTGTGGGAACATTCATCTTGATCAATGAAAGTTTTTCATTGATCAAGAGATATCAGTTTTCTAGGCTATAGCCTTTTTGTTTCCCCAAGATTATGTAGAAGTTTACCCTAGCTTTAATTCAAAACTAAGAAATTATCACCAGTTGGATAGTTTGAAACAGCAGCAGTAGTCATAGGTTAAACTTGCCCAAAATGCTGCTACTCATTGTTTTGGTAATTCAGGTATTTTTAAAATATTTATATATTTTTATTGATTTCAGATAGGAAGAGAGAGGGAGAGATAGAAACAACAATGAGGAGAGCAAATCATTGATTGTTTGCCTCCCGCCTGCCACACATGAGATCGAGCCTGCAACCTGGGCATGTGCCCTTGACTAGAATCGAACTCAGGACCCTTCAGTCTGCAGGCTGACATTCTATCCACTGAGCCAAATCGGCGAGGGCTCATTCAGGTATTTTGAAACCTATAGGCATTATTAAAATTATTAAATCCTTCATTAAAATATTAGGTGGCTCTGTAACCATACATAAGTTTAGGAGTATTTCAAGTTTAAAGGGTAATGAAGCATTAACATTTAAATTGATTCTTTTACATTTGCCTCTATTTTGCTTTATAACAGAGGCTATACAGAAGTGTTGAGCTGTAGAATAAAAGGAGCAGAGAATAACACAAAAATCTAGAAAAAGCAATGTCCTAAAATAATGTAAAAAACAGAATATCAGATTCTACTAGAGATACAGCAAAAACCAAGAATGCTGTCCGCATGGGGCTAATATTCTGGTACAGGAAAAGCACTGCTTAGAAGCCTAACTTTTTTGCCAATGGAGGAATCATATTCGGGATTTAGAATTAATGACCACGAGCTTTGGCATTTTCTCAGAGTAACAATCTCATTACCTAACACCCATACACGATGGCTTATAATATATGAGAAAATTTCTCAAATAAAACACCTACCTCTTTAAGCTTTAAGAAAAGCTTAAGACAAATGATAGGACGTGATTTGTTAGGATGAGTAAATTTTCAAGCTTCCCCACCTCCTGAGAAGAATTTTTTTGGAGGCCTCAGTCTACTATTTTAAAACTACTCTGCTTCCTTTTAACCTCTAAGTCTCTTAGTTATAACATACCACAGACACATCCTTCATATACTAGTATGTATATACCTATATAAATAATTTATTTGAAAATATTTTTAAATTCTAAATATTCTCAGAAACGTTCAGTTCTACCCTATTATTATTGGTTTCATATAATTACTAAAGATACTAAGGCCTGATTTCCCCTAAGCCCTTTGGCTCTATCGGGGTCTCTCCCACCCCAGCTTGTTATACTGTTGTTTATCATAGCTTTTGTTTATATTTGTTTTTTCCAATTCTTCAACGCTTTTGGAATCCTCCATAGTCAGACAATGCTTCAGCTAGCAAACAAACAAATCCTTATTCTGGGTATAGGCTTTTAATACACTGAGCTAAATTCATTCAATTTTTCTAGAGTAGTTTTTCAGAAAACTACTCTAGAAAAGCATTAGCAATCTATATCACAAAATGAAAAGTACTTATCTCTAGATAAGATTACTTGAAACTCTGACCTAGAGATATGCTCATTTTATTTTATTTTAAGTTCATAATTGGCTTATTCACATTAAATAAATATTAAGTAAATGACATTTTTAATAATGCCAGCATAGTGACATATTAAGATTGTAAGGTTTGGAAAATAGCAACTCCAAAATTGTTTCTTTTAATCTTTTAGGAACAGTATTGTTTGGCTTAAAACACTCTCAAATAGAGTGAGATCTCCTAATAATACCTGAAAACTAGTTAGTCAGTTCCTTTTCCTCAATGAAGGCAGCTCTCTGAAAGGATGCTGTAATATAAAGGTAAGTTGATGCTGTAATATAAAGGTAAGTTAACTGTATTATAATGAACAAGAGGAAGTGTTAGAAACTTGATGTATCTTTCCTAAGACAATCTTACTTTCCAGATAGTATACAATAATTTCAATCTAATCTATTTTTGTATCTTCCTTTTTTATCATGTCAAAATTTATACATACAATAAAAAAGAATATAATAAAAATGTTTAAAGTGCACATGCCCCAAAAGAAGTAATCTTGAAACTCTGACCTAGAGATAAGTACTTTTCATTTTGTGATATAGATTGCTAATGCTTTTCTATTTTTATAAAGCACATTTTAAAAATAGAATTAAATTTTAAAAATGTAATATAATACTTTAAAATGTAAAAATGCACAGTGTCTGTAATTTCCTTTTACATAATTGGGAATGGTTGCATGTTGTTCTACTGTATTGATGTTTAATAGTTAATTCATCTTTACTGTGGAACATTAGGATTGTTTACAAGTTTTGATAAGATAAACAATGTTTGGGAAAACATCCTTGTAACTATGTCTTTGTACAAACTGTGGTTATTTACTGAAGATAGATTCTAAGAAATGGAATTGTTTAGTCCAAATTATACACATTGCTGAAGTCCCCATATGAATTGCAAATTTGGACCAATTTAGAATCTTGCCTAATATATAGCATGCTGTCAACATGAACCTTCTTTAACACTAACTAGCTTTTAATTTTGTGTTAATATTTGTTAAGTTGAAAATGACACATGATGCCTCCCTTTTCATTGTATTTCTTTGATTTTTAGTTAGTTTAAACTCTCCCCTAACTTTGTTTTAATCATTTTAATTTATTTTATTTAAAATATTGGGATTTCAAGTGTAACCCAGGACTCTCCAGGAAAACGGGTATATAGTTACCTGTTCACGGGTATTATTTTATTTAAATTATAGGGATCACATCTGCAGCATTTATTTTATTTTCTTAACTTTAGGTAAAAACTATAGCTACCTTGTTTCAGCAGTCTAAAATATTTTTATCATTTTTATTATCAATGGCGATGCTACACTAAAAGGTAAAGTATGCTGTATTCTCAAATAGGATCATATTGTAGGACAAAAGCACCTTAAGCATAGTCTTCCCCTTACAATTTCACTGGTAAAAGAAAGGTTGAGATATAGCATTCATTTGTTTATTTTGCTTAAGAATTGAGCTCTAAATCTTTATATTTACTCAATCACTAACTAATATTACTATGTAAAAATAAATGATTGATCATTTTAATTATTCTAGATCACACGAATAGATGATTTAACCTCCTGCAATTGTCATCAGTGAAAAATAAGCTCTCAAAAATGCAGCCCTTCCCATTAAACCCAATTAATTTCAGTGGGGAGAAGGAAATTAATCCCTGCTGAGAGTAATTTCTACTGACTTTTTACCTATGTTATTTCAATAATCCCCCAGGAGGCTCAATATATTTCATATTATCATCCTCATTTAATAAGGGCAGAAACTGAGACTCAAAAGTTGACCAATCTGCCTAGGGTAGAAAGTTAGAAATTAAGTGAGTGAGGCTAGAAGCTCAAGACTCCATCACTTGAAAGACCTTGCTTGTTCAGAACACTTTATGCTCTCAAATGAGAAATAAATTGCTAAATGTTCTAGGAACTTTTCAGAATGTAGCACTTTTGCTTGTTTGTCATATGTTAGCCATGTGGCGAGTTGTAAACTCCCATGACACCCAGGTTATTGGTGTACTTCATAGAGAATTTAAAGATGAACCCCATGTTCATACTCCAGGGAAACAAAACAAAACAAATCACAGAGATTCATTTGCAGTGTGGTCATGTTGGTAATCTTCCAGAGGAACTCCCAGGCAGGCAGAGATCTTCCTGAGTGCAGGGATATACGCCTCCTTCATTTAGATTCCCCCCCACTTTATTGTCACCCGTTCCTGGAACATGGAGTTTCTTTCAAGCCTTTTTCAGTAGACCATTGAGGGATGGACTTGCTTCCCCTCAGGGTCTGAGAAAGTAAGGGACACACAGAGCCCCAGGCCCTCCTTTTGAAAGCGCTGTCCATTCTGTATGAAATGACAAAGGACTAGGCAGAGCCAACCTTTTGTTTTCCCACCTTGGCCTTCGATCTGTTTAGGAATGCCGTGACATTTCTATCAGGTTTCTTCCACAAGGCCCTTTCAAGACACAAATAAAAGAATGAATGCAGGAGCTGAGCTTTCTCCCATTCAACTTTCAGCTCTGTTAGCTTTCAATACCAGAAATGTATTTAAAACTGGATAAGGTTTGTTAACTCTTATATACCACTGTCACTCATCCAGATTAAAAAAAAAAAAAGGAATAAAACTATATATGATAAGATTTGCAATTCAAATCAAACCATTCCACTTTGAAAATATAGAGTGTTGTGGGTTGGAGGAAGATGGGAAAAGCAAAAATAAGGTTTCACATTTACCTTTAGTAATATAAGTGTACTTGGTGTTCATAAACTAACTACTTAATTGTGCATTTCTTTAGAGGATATTGTAATAAAAATTTTCTGATCAGGCTTTGCTTATGTTTGGTTCTAACTATGATATAACATCAGTTTTTATAAAAAATTAAGTATATTTATGAACAAATTTAGGTTTTTAAAAGAAGAAAAGCCAAATAAATAAGATACTTTAAAATTTTTCACAATATTTATGCATTCTAAGTCATGTGATGGAGACTTCATCCATATTTCACACAATTTATGATTCCTGTAAATAGGCAAAGAGAACTGAGTGAGTAAAATTAGAATCTTTCAAAACACAGTGAAACAAAGAACAAACTCCTTTCAAAACAGTTAAGCTAAATTTCATTGCCTGCCACTTGGATACTTTTAAATGTTCTAAGGAGCTTACTCCAATAACTGTAACCTTAAACTGGAAAAGTAAACCCCAAATTTTTGAGTAACAGTGGTATCAAAACACAATGGATTTATTTTAACTTCAACTGATTGTGAGAACTTTCTAAAATGAAAATAGCACCATACATGTTTTCAAGTTCTGTCCTTGAGTAATGATTGTGTGATATATTACAGGTCTTTAGGAAAAAAAAATGGAAGTAAGAGAAGCAATATGAATTTAACATATGTCTACTGTGAAAATGTCACTAGGCTAGCTCCAGTAGAGATTTATGAATGAATAAATATACAAGTAATAGAAAAAAGCTTTAGCATTGTTCTAAATCTTCTGATTCTGAGAATTATTGACCAGACCTACCTGGGTTGTTATAAACAACCCTGTTTGTTTGCATGACCCTTTCCAGCCCAGCTGCTCCTGCTAGCAGTGGATACCTTGATCCAGCAGAGCAGCCTACCAGCTTCTTTCTCCCAGGTGTGTGGTGTTTTGCTCTGCTGAGCGATATCTGGGTATGATTTATGGCTAAAGCAGGCCTCTGTCTTTGCCACAAAGAGAAAGTACAGGCCTTTCAACAGCTAAGATCTCTAGAAGGACTTTATTTCTATCTGTTCTGAAGCTTGATATATCAGCTGCTGCATGGGCTCTGTGAGGTAACCCAATATCCTTTGAATAATGTTCCTAACTGTACTATTTCCACTTAGTTTCTGGTACTTGCAACTGAGAGAACCTTAGCCAAAATTCTCCCTGTTTAACCTTTTTTTGGTGGATCTTTATTTTTAATACCAAAACTTCATACAACATACATACCTCTTAAAGCGATGTTTTTGGTATCTATCTATCTATCTATCTATCTATCTATCTATCTATCTATCATCATCTATCATCTCCCCAAATGACTTGCATATTTTAACAAACATTTATAAGGGCAATGAATTCCTAGTTGGCTAATGGAGACCAAATGTTCTTTTGCATAACAATACATATCCTCATTAGGAGTGATTTGGCCGCTTCACTTATAGAAACGAAGTGGCTATCCTGCT
This sequence comes from Pipistrellus hanaki, assembly GCF_964339955.1. Lineage (NCBI taxonomy): Eukaryota > Metazoa > Chordata > Mammalia > Chiroptera > Vespertilionidae > Pipistrellus > Pipistrellus hanaki. The sequence goes on along the minus strand of NC_140507.1, from coordinate 37,715,498 downwards.
TTTCAAGGTTTTACCAGGCGCCACATTATGTAACTCTGCAGGTGGCAATTGACAATATGAAAATAGAAGATATTCTAAGGGAATTCTATGCAAAGAGCAGTGGGCTGATGATTGGATCTGCCGTCAACAACTAGGCAGCAGGCAGATACAAAGAGCTCAGGCTATAAACTGAGAAGAAGCAGAATGGAGTGTTCAGAATCTTAGAAAAGAATGTCTTCATTTTTCATTTAACCATGGTGTGTAGAATAGAATCACAGTATCCTTCATGATCCAAGCTGTTTCCCCCAATTCTTATTTTCTGAAACTGAATAGAGTTTGGCACATTTATTAGGATATCCTTCAATATTTGAACTCTATCTGTTAAATGAAAATTTGGGAAACAATAGATTAAGTAAATGTGGTATTCTTTGCTATCTGAACTTGAAGTTGGGACTTTTTAGACTATCACATTCAAATATACTAGTATGTATACTAGAAGGCCTGGTGCATGAAATTGTGCACAGGGGTGGGGGGGGAGGTCCCTCAGTCCTGCCTGCACCCTCTTGCAATCCAAGATCCCTTGGACATGCCCCTCACAATCCGGGACCACTGGCTCCTAACTACTTTCCTGTCTGCTTGCCTGATCACCCCTAACCACTCTGCCTGCCTAACTGATCATCCCTAACCACTCACCTTCCTGCCTGATCACCCCTAAACCCTCTGCTTGACTGCCTGATCACCCTTGACCACTTGCCTGCCTGCCTGATTGCCCTTTACCACCTCTGCCTACTTGCCTGATCTCTCCTAACTGCTTGTCTGCCTGCCTGATCACCCCTAACCACCTCTGCCTGCCTGCCTGATTGCCCCTACCACCTCTGTCTCGGCCCCCACAGTTTCATCTGGAAGGACATCTGGAATAACATCCAGAAGGACATTCGGCTGCCTGGTCTAATTAGCATATTATGCTTTTATTATTATAGATATTTGAAAAAAATATATATATTACCATATTTTCCAGAGTATAAGACGACCCCCTAATTTTACAGTTAAAACATAGGTTTAGGCCTATATTCGCCGTATACCCCCCACTTCCGAGGCAACACCAGTTCTTTTTTTAATAGACTGCCTCTCTGACTCCGGCCAATCTGAGCAGGCTTTTTATGCATGAAAATTATACATGTTCTGTACCCGAAGCTACACTGTGTTCTAGTAAAAAGCCTGCTCAGATTGGCCAGAGTCAGAGAGGCGGTCTATTAAAAAAAGAACTGGTGTTGCCTCGGAAGTGGGGGGTAGTCTTATACAGCGAATATAAGCCTAAACCTATGTTTTAACTGTAAAATTAGGGGGTCGTCTTATACACAGGAAAATACGGTATATATGGTTTTTTATCTGAAAACCATTCACATACCCAAAAGAAAGAAATATAAGATATAACAGTGGGCAGTCTTCATTTATAAATTGTAAATTCACATAGAATCAAATTTCATTATTAACATCTCATATAATAAAGTGAAAAGTCAGCTGTAAGTTTTCGACCCTCTTCTTCTTTCCTGGGAGTGGGCTTGCCCACAGAGCAAATCTTCTTATTTGTCCTAATCATTTAGCAAGGGGAGACGGTGGGCTCCTGGCCTTGCCTGTTTATACCCATGTCATTCTGGCATTTAGCACTTAGTAATATTTGTCCACAACAATGAGCCCCTTCCTCAAAAACCGGGCTGTTCATACAGTTAACGAAATTGTATAAGGGTTGCCTCTTTCTATAACTTCAGGTGCAACATTTGTTAAGAATGAGCATCATTATCTGTGAAAGAGGTATTTTCATCTATGTCACCTTCATCCTCTGGAAAAGTAATTGTTTTTTTTTTTTTAGAAAAATAATTAAATGTGAATCATACAATGAAATTGTCAGTGAACACATATATTTTGTGATAAACATGGAACATATACAATTCAACATACAGAACACTATGCACCATACATTAAATCAAAGGTTGTTGCCTGACATAACCTGAGGACAAAGAAGACCCTTGCTCACTGGTCGGCAAACTCATTAGTCAATGGAGCCAAATATTAGCAGTACAACGATTGAAGTTTCTTTTGAGAGCCAAATTTTTAAAACTTAAACTTCTTCTAATACCACTTCTTCAAAATAGACTCACCCAGGCCACGTATTTTGTGGAAGAGCCACACTCAAGGGGCCAAAGAGCCGCATGTGGCTTGCGAGCCTCGGTTTGCCAACCACTGCCATACTGATTGACGTGGAAATCTTTTTGTGGTCTGTAGTGTCTGAAATTACTTTTTCTGACTGTGATAATGTTACTTTTTTAATGAGTTGAAAGAGGCTCATTCACTGGGTTCCTTCCACATTATGGAATCTGCTTTTGCATAAAAGACTATGACAGCACTGCCCTTCCCCAATACAGAAACCGTTATTTTATATCAGGAGATACTTTTCCACTCAAATATCCAGCTAAAAGCACACTTTTACACACTCATTTCTTTCTCTTTTCTTGTGTTATATTTCCATTGTTTCCACAGGACAAGAATATTTTTCTAAGATGGATATACTACAGCTATAGCTTTTTAATGTAATACTAAGAATTTTATTGAATATATATGTTGCTTGGAGTTTTTCAGTCATTATAATTTTTAAGGAGCGAAAGCATATAGCTGCATTTTCTTCTCCAGTGTCACAGTTGAAGGTTGGTTTGTCTGCAAGCAATAGTAGAAATTATAGTTATGTAAATGAGACATAATGGGGCATACTGGAATAATAAATACTCTAATAAAAATATGTAGTTTTTGAATATTGCAATCTTTAATGCCAGAGACACATTTTTTAGGTACTGCAAAAGAAAATGCTATGTTCAATCCTTACAGAATTTGCATGTTAACTTATTTCCTGTCTACATAACATGAACAGATAATAGAAATATAACTATTTCACATTAATAAATTATTTTGTGTAAAAGTGTGCAACATAAAATGCTATTGAAACATACAAATTATTTCTGTCAATTACAAATAAGAGATAAAACGAAACATAATTGAATTAATAGCTACTAGCTCTGGAGAATGAAAGGTGAATATATTATGTTTCATATTTTAGCTATCTATATTATTTTCTTAAACTAATTTACCCAATGCCCCAGAACATGTAATGAGCATTACTATTCCATAGGCACTGATGCATACACTTCAGATGTAGCTATGGCCTGGCTGGAGTGGCTCAATGGTTGACCACTGACCTATGAACCAGGAGGTCATGGTTCAATTCCTGTTAGAGCAAATACCCGGGTTGATCCCCAATAGGGGGCATGCATGAGGCAGCCAATAGATGATTCTCTCTCATCATTGATGTTTCTATCTCTCTCCCCCTCCTTTGCCTCTCTCTCTAAAAATCAATAAAAATATATTTTAAAAAAAGATGTAGCTATGCACAAGAAAGTAAAATTTATATTTTCATGGAACTGATAGTCTCAGGGAATCTGGGCTGCTAAGGTACTTCAGATAGGGAAAAGTGGTATTGATAAAATAAACCAGGGTAATAGAACCACTGGGCAGGTCTGCTGGCTGGGATGGGATCAGGAAAGCCTTTCTGAGGAAGGCAAAATTCAGGTATGATGGGATCTTCACCTCTGAATTCCTCAGGCCATGTAATGGTGGTGTCGAAATCAACACTACTGCGTCTTATACATTCTCAGTGTGGCAGACATCTCCATCACATGCCTCCGCCAAGGCAATCCTGCCAGGGGTTCTCAAACTTTTTAAAGTGGGGGCCAGATCACGGTCCCTCAGAGAGCTGGAGGGCCGGACTATATGAACTACTAATTCCTACTGTAACACCTCGGCTGCGCTCACTGCCCAAAAAACCTGGCGGGCCGGATCAGACTCCTCTGCGGGCCGCATGTGGCCCGCGGGCCGTAGTTTCAAGACTCCTGGATAGGCCCTATACCAGTGGTCGGCAAACTCATTAGTCAACAGAGCCAAATATCAGCAGTACAACGATTGAAATTTCTTTTGAGAGCCAAAATTTTTAAACTTAAACTTCTTCTAATGCCACTTCTTCAAGACAGACTTGCCCAGGCTGTGGTATTTTGTGGAACAGCCACAATCTAGGGGCCAAAGAGCCACATGTGGCTCATGAGCCGCGGTTTGCCGACCACGGCCCTGCACTATACTGTAATGGCTGAGGGCAGGGTCGGCCGTTTTCACTTGCTTTCAGGTGCCTGTTAATTGACCCCAGCTTTTTCTTATCTTACAAAGTGCACATTGAGTTTAGCACATTCAATGCTATTTTTCTCAAATTCACACAGTACACTTCATGGGGATTATGCAAAACCCCCTGTGGGTGCCTGAAGCTGCACATAGTACTGAGCCCTCTATATACTGTTTTTTCCCATATACATACACACTTATGATAAAGTTTAATTTATAGACACAGTAAGAGTGAACAACAATAAAATGGGGCAATCCTAGCAATATACTGTAATAACATCTATGTGAATGTGGTCTCTCTCCAGTAATTTTTATATTTTTTAGGGCAAACCTCTGCCTGGATCTGTGCAGCCATCTGTCCCTCACTTGCAGCCAACGGCTTGGGCTTGCTTGATTCAGAGCTCCCTTGCTGAAGGCTTAGTGCTCTCAGGTGCAATCCATGACCTTCAATCAGACACAATCTTCCTATTTGTCTCCCACCCACCATCCTAAACCCTTTTCCATCTTAACTAAGCATGTGTCATGTACTGTGGCCATACTGAAGCAGTTTGAGGTGTGACAGCAAATTTAACTTGAACTCCTTTTGTCTTCTTTCCAGTTTCAGGGGCAGAAGATGCGTTCTTTTCTTAGGTCTTAGCAACCTCAGCACAGAACCTCGTTTTCTTTCCTTATTAAGGCGTGAACTTTCACCTTTTCACGTCACGGAAGCACTCAAAGCTTCTCTCTGGCGCTTCCCAATCACCATCACTGCTCTGGCACGTGTGGGCCATTGGGAAGTAAAACGAGGGCCAGTTAACACAAACACTGCGGAGGGGCTGCTGGGTGCAGAGTGCGCACAGCGAGCAGACACTGGACAAAGGGAGGGGTCCCGTCCCAGGCAGGTGGAGCGAGACTGCATCCAGCTCCTCAGAACAGTGAGCAATGGAAAACGTCTGAATTTTTTAATTTCTTGAGTTTTCCTTTCAATAGTTTTGGCCTGGGGTTGACTGAGGGTAACTGAAACCTTGCCAGAAAGCAAAACTGTGGGTGGTGGGGGTAGGGAGTGTTCTGTATTTCCTCCAAGTGTGTTTTAAACAAGCGATACATTACACATTACTTTCCACTGGCACATTGCTCTACGTCACGAGTGCATTTTCAACAACTGGGCAGCACCTCGCCTAAGGGGATGAGGGGCTTGATGCCGCTGATGACCCGCCTCATTGCCTGCTTTTCAGGACCGCTCCTGGCTCCCACTGGCACAGGTCAGGATCTTGAAGGAGACTCTGAGCTGAAATTAAATGTGCAGATGCTGACTGGAGATTGTCCTAGAAATGAGTACTTATGATAAAAGAACAGGGTTGGGCAGAAGCATAGGGCTGACGATGAAGATGAAAATGGCCCTTTAGAGTCTCTCAAAGCTGCAATCATGCATTATCACAGGTCACCAGGGGGTACTGCCTGGAGGGGAGAAGGTAGAGGGAGTTTTTTCTTTCTTTTATGTTTACATCCATCATTTTAATGAACAATTGGTGCAAAAAACGAAGTATGGAAGGCTTGGCGACCTCCTGATCTCAGAGCAGCTAGCACAGGTCTTGAGTCACAGGTAACCACTGTTTGGTCACCACCTTGGGACCCAACATTTCTGATCCTAATATGAGGTGTGGGGATGCCTGCAAAGGACCCTGGTTCTCTGGGCGCTCTGTTATGCTCAGGGCAGTTTTTGGTGACAGGCCCAGTGCCAGGGGCTAGACTCCCCCCTCCTCCTACTGAGCTCTCTGAGGATTGGGATGTCCTACAGAATAGCTTTGCCTAGGGAGTCCCAAACTACCCTCTTCTTGGTCAGGCTTGGCCTCTGGTCCAGGAGGCTGGGAGAACAACGGGTGTGCTTCTCGGCCTTCCTGGTGTGCTTCTGCTGGTCTTGACCAATCGCTTCTGGAGCATGAAGCTGAGGCCGCACTGTACAGCGGAAAGGCCTCTTCCCGGTGTGGAGCTGCACGTGGTTGATCAAGTATTCCTTTCAGCTGCAATACGTCCCACACTCAGAGCCCTGGAAGGGGCACTCACCTGGGTGCAATATTGGTGCATTTGGAGCCAGAAGCACACAAAGCTCTAATTGCACCCCAGAACACTGGTGGGCTGGCTCTGGGCAAAGCCTGCTGGTACCTGGCCAAGTGCCATGGCCTCTGTGTGTAGCTGTCCCCATGCTCCAGATCCAGATGTAGTACTGAAGGGGGTGGGAAAGGGCATCTGCTCGACAGCCTTGTAGCAGGGAGGGTAAATTTTCTGAAGCAGGTGTAGGTGCTCAGGCTCTGCCTTTGGCCTCTGGGAAGGCTGTTACCTCTATGCTGCTGCTCCAAGATGGGCTTCTGTGGTCAGTGGTCAGTGCTCAGTGCTCGAAGCAGGGCCCCTCGAGTCTGGTAGTGCTCAGCTGTGGAGCTTATCCTAGGGAAGGGCAAGTGGGGAGGCACATGCTCTAGTCCATGGATGCCATGCTCATCATCATCAATCGAGTCTACTCAAGAGTTCCTTTTCTTCTTGTGGAATATGCATTCAGGGCCTTGATCTCACACCACTACCAGAATCTTCTAGTACAGTAGTTGGTAAACTGCTGCTCTTTGGCCCCTTAAGTGTGGCTCTTCCACAAAATGCCGTATTTTTCAGACCATAAGATGCACTTTTTTTCCCCCAGAAGTGGGGGGGAAAAGTCCCTGCGTCTTATGGTCCAAATATAGCCTACACATATACTGTAAAAAAAAAGTTTTTTTACTTGCCGGCTCTGTGTGGTCTCTGTGTGCTTGCCCGGCTCTAAAATGGTTCTAAATGCTGCTGTTTACTTTACAGGGTTGATTACATGTGTTTATGACTGTGATGTTGGGTTTTAATGCACATAAAATATTTTAGGACACTATTTGTTTCAGAATCTTTTTTTCTTCATTCCCCTTCTCTAAAAACTGGTGCGTCTTATGGTCCGAAAAATACGGTACCATGTGTAGCAACCACATACAGTGCAATTGAAACTTCGTGACCCATGTGTAGTCAGTTTTCAGCCTGGGAGAGTCTATTTTGAAGAAGTGGCATTAGAAGAAGTTTAAGTTTAAAAAATTTGGCTCTCAAAAGAAATTTCAATCATTGTACTGTTGATATTTGGCTCTGTTGACTAATGAGTTTGCCGACTACTGTTCTAGTACATTAATCTCTGCAATGAGTCTTCAATATCCTCAAACCTCTCTATCCACCAAGAAGGGAAATAACGTTCTCTTCTGGGGCCCAGGCCTTTTAAAGGGGAACATGCATAGGAAAGATGATTGAGTTGCATGAAGCACACGTCTTTGGTATCTACCAGAGCCATCTCAGACCACTGGTTCCCAGAGCACACAGGCTCCCTTTTCACACAACCCTGTGTACTTGGGCATGTGTTCCCGTGTGTGTGTGTGTCTGTGTGTGGTAAGCATGTGCCACACTTCATATGTCATATAGTTCCTTTGACTTCTTGGCCTCATCCTTGCATCAGCTGAACCAAATTGGCCAGTCTCTTTATAGGTGCCCCTGTGGAGTTTTGGCTCCTTTATATAGTCTGGTTTTACTGCTTTCACTCTTCCTCCCCAGAAAGTACACACAGTTAAGTATCATATCATATTCCTTGTATATCTATACTCCAATGTTTGGGTTCATGTTTATTATCTATCTACCTATCTATCTATCTATCTATCTATCTATTTATTTATTTATTGGGTCTTAAAATCAAAGGCTGTGACCAGACACCTGACTTCGGAGTCCCCCAGTATTTTATGGCAGTTAAGGGTCCTAAGATAGGTTGGCATATAATAGACTTGTTTGCTCAGAACAAAGATAAGAACACTAGAGGGAACTATTGTCTAATTTCACAGATTAGGATATGACAACTCTATTCATTTGCTAGCCATGAAATATCTACAAAGCAAACTATTATTGATATTAGTACGTTTGGGTGATCTATTGGTCCACAATGAAATTGGTGAAATTTTTAGTCAAATAAGATATTCTGAGCTTGGTTGCGATTCTTTCATGTTCACTAATTATTTTCCGTATCTCACACTATGCAATAATCTATTCTGGTTTGCATCAGGATGGGTTATTCAGTGGATCACTTGTTTTAGACTAACTTCAAAGTCTTATTTTCTTTGGCAACAAGTATGTCAATATCAGATTCTAAAAACAGAATCTTTCTCACCTGGGTTTCTATTATGCTAATAGCATTTGTTCCTAATTTGCTAATGCAAACATCTCTAATGGATTTCAGAAGGATCTGTGACCTGTTTCTTCTTTGAAACTTCTCCTATAAATTGAAAAGAGTCTTTGGCATTGAGAAAAGAATTCTGATGTTGTAATTATGAATCATTTACAAATGAAAGCTATTATTTTTCTTGTTCATTGGATTTAAAAAATAAACAAAATGTTGATGGAATGCTATATAACTACAAAATAATCTACTGTTAGTAGTTGCCAAACTATAGAGAATAATCTCTGGGAGTGTTTATATAAAAATGTAGGTTTCTGGAGCCCACTTCTCAAGATTCCAACTGAGTGTGTGTGTGTGTGTGTGTGTGTGTGTGTGTGTGTGTGGTGGGGGGTGGTCTGAAAAGTTGGCATTTTTAAGTTAACAATTGTGCTAGGTTATTCTGGTGGGCATTCATCAGTTAGTTATGTTAAAACCTTTTAAGTTTATAAATACAGTAATTGAAATTGTCAGAAGAAAGGAATCTTGGTGAAAACTGAATAACATCATAAACTTGAGATGATAAACTAGAATCTCAGAGTTTGAAGACTACCTAAAAGTCATCCACCTTGAAGTGATTGTCAGAATTCAAGCCAATGCTCCCCCAATATCACCTGCTAACTAGTCTGTCATCAAGTAGATGCAAGGTTGGTTTGACGGAATTCAGATTCAAAACTTACAGAACCCAGTAAGTTTCATCATGATGCTCATGAAAAAAATTGCATCTTTTGCACTTTAAGTGATTACTGTATGGTGTTTGTGTTGACACAAACTTGTTCACATAGATTTTAAATTTTCTGAGTGATGCTTTGATAGGCAGAAACATTCATGTATCCATTTAAGTTTTGCACGTGAAAGAATCTTGCTCTACACATTATTTAGTAACCTCTTAGGCTTTACTTGCAAGATGAAAACATGAGAAAATATATAGATGTAAGAGTCCAGCTAAATCAAAGCCAATCTGCTTGGACCATGTATGGTCTCTCTAGAGATTCTAAAGAATTTTTTTAAAGATGCAAAGACAACTTATCCCTCTTTTCAACTTCTAGTAGATACTGTGGTTTCTCTGCATGGACATTGAAATATAGTTTAAACATATGGCCCATCTGCATTTATAATAAAAATGTTAAATGTCAAGTACTACAAAGTCTCTTTTCCATAAATTACTTTGCATTTTTCTTGGTTTTTCCAAGCTGAGAATTTTGGGGGGCTATCATTTGAGTATGTATTTCATTAGGGAATAGTATTTTTGGCCTGGAGTTCTTCTTATTAATGTCAATTCTTGGCATATACTAAAAGTAGGAAAGTGAAAATTGCTCAGCAGCAGTATATATGAATTTGGGAGAAAAAAATGGCAGCAGTAAACCATGCCAGCATGATCAGAAAGGAGAGAATAGCATAAGTAGAGTGCAGTGGAAGAATGTAAAAAGAAGGCATACTGGGCTATGTTAAAATTTTTTTAAAAAATCATAAGTCATGATAGATTTAATCTTAGATCTGATTGTTAACTTATAATTTGACTTAGAAAGAAGTCACTTAAACTGAATTAGTTGTTAGTTCTTAAGCTTTCATACCTTACAGTTTGCTATCACATTTTAATCTAGCTACCCCCAAGGAAAACGTATTAAGATAATGCTTATGAGTGTAAAATTCTTTCAGAAAAATAGGTCCTTTTATTTATAGCAATTTGTATGGACATGACAATTGCAGTTGTAATGTTGAGTGCAAAAGGTTATGAAAATTCTTAGAAATTTTCATAAAAGCCTTTTGTTTGACTGAAGCAACTGTATTCCTTTATAGTGAGAGAGGAATGTGAGTCCATAAGTAGTTCCCAAGGTTTGGGAATGTGGTGCAGGATTATCTGAAGCACAGGAGCGAAGATTGAGATGGCATGGCAGTCAAGAAGGGTAATGGTCCAAAGATGGAGTGATGGTTCTGTCCCATTCATCACTTACAATAAATCAAACTTGAAATTTTAATTTTTTTTAAAGATTTGTTAACCTCTCCTAAATCAAGAGTAACACTGGATTCTTCCCCCCCCCCCCCCCCAAAGATAACTGAGAGAATAGATGCCTTTCTGAGCTCAGAATCTTGGCAAAAAGAAATTGATTATTTTCCCCCTTCATTTTATTATATCTTGTTCTTTATCCAGGGTCAGCTCAAATGCTACTTCCTCAGTCCCTAGAGTAGGCAATATTCCCCATTATGTATACCCATACCACAAGTACAGTTTTGATGACATAAAGTTCATCACACTTCTTTAAATTAACTGCTTAATGACTGTCTTTTTACCTATACTATAAGTTACGAGAAGGCAGAGAGCACATCAGTTACAATAAATATTCAGAAAACAGCACTGGACTAACTCATAGCAGGTGATCACTAAATATTTGTTCTATTTTCTGTAATTGGATGATCGCCCCTCATACATCTTTTCTCAGAACTTTTCTTTCTTATCTGGTCCCAAATTTCAGACATTATGATCCTACAATTCGTCTTTCTTTTTAGGTTAGACCAACTTGTTCCAAAACCGTGTGCTATAAAAAACATTTTTAAAAGATATTCTAGGAAACATACACAATTTCAGGGTTGAGTAGGTTTTGGAAATGCTGTGTACAATGCAGGATTATTATTATATTTTTTTGGTTTTCCATTTTATTTTTATTTATAATAGCAAGTATACAGTAGCATGTCACAGACTCTGCATTCTGAAATAAATAAAACCTCTTGACTTAACTCACTCTTTTAGGTTTGTTGGACATTAGAACCCATTCTCCATGATATTTCTATAACATATTACATAATTATGTTGCAAAATATCACTTTGGAGAAAGATTGAGTTAAACAACAACAATATATATGGATTTGGATCAAGGCCCGTTCCCAGCTCACATGAATATCCAGTAATGAGAATCCCATGAGCATTTCAACCTGGCTTCTAACCCCATCCCACTGTCATCTTAAACTAGGAAAATTCGTGACACTTCCATGAGAGCCACTTTTCTACTTCTGCAGTGTTATTGGACCTGTGGTAGTGGTAGCCCCCAACATTATCTATTTGGTAACTCCCAGAACCTGTGAATGGGACCTTATATGGAAATAGGTTCTTTTCAAATATAATCAAGGTAAACATTTTCAGATGAGGTTATCTTGGATTATCCAGATGGGTCAAAAAGTCCAATGACAAGTATACTTGTAAGAGACAAGACATGGAGGAAAAGATAGGGAGGAAAGGGGACAGAATGAGCGTTAGAATAGTCACAAGACAAAGAAAGCCTGGAGCAGGCCAAGGAAAGGTTCTCCCCAGGAGCACTGAGAGGAATGTGGTCCTGCCGACACCTTGACTTCAGATTTCTGGCCTCCATAACTTTTAAGAAAATAAATGTCCATTGTTTATGCCATCAAGTGTGTGGTAATTAATTATGGCAGTCTCAACAAATGAATATAACTGCCTGTTATATTGAGACTATTATAAGGCATGATGCATGTGAAAGTCATCATTTTGAGTATTAAAATGAAGAATGAATGTGGTTAATTTGTATTAATTAGTGAAGCTGAAAAGCAAGGGACACTGGGTAGTATCGATTTTGGATTCTCAATAAATGGAAGGAGTGTCAAAGAGGCAACAAAATATTTTGTCTACATTTTTTTTCATTCCAGAAGGAGTTATTTTTGTTTGTTTATTTTTTAGAAGAAAGTATAGTTTTATAGACATATGACTGGAAAGAAATGTTAACATAATTACATGTTAACATAATTAAAATTAAAATAATTGAGTAACTAATAATTTCAGGTATATTAATAAATTACATCATTTACTTTTGTCAGTTTCCCAGGAAAATATTTCTGGGAATATATTTTCTTTTCTTTCATAGATGAACAAGAAAGATTTGTTATTAATGGTGGTGTTCATGTTGCTAGTAATAATAGCAATTTTAGTAGTGATTCCTGCTGATTGAGAAACTGCGTTATGTTATACTAGTACACCATAGAATGCATACTAGTCTATGCCTTCATGTATATTTTCATGCAAAATGCTTAATTTTCAGTTAAGAAGATGAATCTGATAGCAGTTGAATAGCTAGTCCATAGTCACAGGAATGGTAAGGGTTGGAACTGGAATTTGACTAAATCTTGTGACCTTCCCTTATATCATGACAACTTTGTTTTAGCCCATGTTTATTCCTAAAGGAGGCTTATAGGCTGTAATTGAACATGGTGTGACATCAGGAAGGAATCCTTGCTTTCTGAAGGAGGGATCTGTTTCAGGAAGACAAAAATGGGAGAAGACGAGCTAGAAAGATAAGGACTTGTCACATATGATACCTGGGAGAGCACAGGGAAAGAAAAAAAAAATTATAAGTATGCTGGTAAAAACAGGCCAGGGTGTCAGGCTCTCTACACAAAGAAAATATTCGACATCATAACAAAATGCCCTCTTTTTTGAGATGACAAATCCCATACCTTTATAACTCTATCTCTAATTATCAGAGAGTGATTTAAATGCAAAACTAAATCAAACAGCATTCATCATGAAATAGAAATTGGTGGCACCACTTCTTGATTGATTTCAGAGATGAAGGGAAAGGGAGAGAGATAGGTAGAAACATCAAGGATGAGAGGGAATCTGATCAGCTGCCTCCTGCACACCTCCCCTCTCCCCATGGGGATGGATCCCACAACCCTAGCATGTGCCCTTAACCAGAATCAAACCCAGGACCCTTCAGTCCACAGGCCAACACTCTGTCCACTGAGCCAAACCAGATAGGGCGTGGCACCATTTCTTTATATTAGGATTCTTTGTAAAAAACATTTGTCAATTCTCTTGTTTATTCTTGAGGGGGCTGACAGATTTTTCTTTGCATACCATGATGAGGAAAAACAAATGCTTTATATGATTTGCTTCATTTAAGACAATCATCTTTAGAAATTGTTATAATGCTTCATGTTCATAATTCCACATACCACTTGGTTCAAAAATGGATAATTGGCTGTAGTTAATGAGGGGAAATTATCTTGGTTGTTTTTTTTTTTTTCTTTAGATAAAAAATCTTTTTGATCTGTAAAATTGCCTGGTGGCGTCTGACAAATTTTGAGAATATTTATAGTTACTATCTGTGGAAGAAAACCTACTCAGAGACACTACAAAAAACAAACAAACAAACAAACAAACAAAACAAAAAAACACACACACAAAAACAAACCCACAAAAAACAACAAAAAACAAAACATTGGCTTCACACCATTCTCTGCATTGAATGGAATTATTGGCAATAAAAAAGTTCTTATTATTTCAATTTTGAAAACACTGTATTTTTCTCAAATTAACTTCAAAAATCTTAGCAGTGTATCACAATTTACATTTACACTGGTTATGTGTGTCACCCTTTGCACTGATAATGAGATCATGGGCATCCATATATAACTTTGAAAGTCACTTAAAAAATTAGCATCACTACCAATCTTTTCACCCTGTTAAGTGTTTCTTTCTTTGCCTTTCCATTTCCTAAACAAATAACTCTGGAAAAATAAAATGTTTCCTTGGGCTTCAGTTATGTCATATTTTATTAAAAAGACCTTCTTAAATGGCGTTATTATTCAGACACCTAGCTCTAAATTTCTAGAAGATAAAGCTGCAAATCATTCAAAATGCATTGTCAAACATAAAATAAATATAAAGAAAAAAAGATAAGTTTATTCCTTCCTGCCTTCCTGCTTTCCTTCCCCCTTCCCATTCCTGGCCAACTGGAGAGAAAAATTTGCACATACAATAACTGTAATTTTCGTTATTGAATATGTGTGCTATTATGGGCTTTTGTCTGTTGCCTCCAGCAATGTTCAGGCTTTTGACTCTGCCTTTTGCCACAGGATATATAATTTTAAAACATTACAATTTTGTCTAAATTATGTCTGCCATAATAAAAAGTCTTCATTTCTCTTGTAGGCAATTTTAAGTTAATTATTTTAAGTATTTGGCCTGCTTTGAAATTTCCACAGCCGTAAGAGGAAGAGATATCATTGGAATAAAAGCACACACACCACATATTATTATCAGTAGCGATAGCAATATTAGTAAACAAAAATAATAGCTAACATTTACTGAATACTGGTTATGTTTGAGGTATTAGAATGTTATATATTTTTTAAGGGCAAGTGATTTTTTTCCATCAATTTATAAAACAGGGGGTTCATATTAGCATGGTTAAATAACTTGTTCAAGATTATACAGCAACCAAATTGCTTTAGAACCCTTGGTCAAAACCACCAGGCTAGAGAAGCCAAGTAGAAAATAAGTTAACCCCTGTACCATCAACCCATACAACCTCTATTAACATGTACAGGAGGGGCCTCAGTGCCTAAGGCTACTGCTGGCACTGTGCCAGTGTGAAGGCTTATGGGAAGGCCATGTGGTGATGTGTCCAGGGGGCCCCCTACCGGGGTCCCTAGTCCCCAAAGCTCACGTACTCAATAGCCAAGTAGCCAGAGAAACCTTCATTAAGGTCTTCTTTGTGGAAAAGAATGTCCTTTCTAGGCCAGTTGTTTTAAAACCAGGTAACATTTTGTCAGGATGGATAAATAGTAAGTGGTTAATAGTTTTTAATTAAAAATACTATAAAAATGAAATTAGCTATAGTTGTATATTGATCATTCATTATAGCTTCAGGCTCTATACTAAGCAATGTGAGCGTATGAATGCATGTGAGCTTGTCTTTTTGCCTGTGTATGCACATGTCTGTGTGCATGTTTGCCCTTTTATTCAATCTAGAAAATAACCAGCTTATGGAGGGGGGAAAAAAATCAAGTCTCAAAGGTTGTTACTAATAATGCCCGAAGTTATTTGCCTGGTTGATGGCATGGTAGAGAGAAATGCAAATTGGAATTGCATATAACTGTATTTTAACATTCCTTTGCCGATTTCTAGATGGGAAGTGGCAGTTTCTGCTTTAGTAAAATTAGGATAGTAATACAAACATTAGGTTGCATAAAGTTTAAATGAGAAAATGTATCTAAACCACATGGTTTACTACCTACAGAGAGCAAATCGTTTTCTCATATTGCTCGAGTTCAGCTACTCTGCTCCCGAAAGGATGAGCAATGAGGTTTACCTCCCCGGTGCATTGGGCAACTCTGTGGGAAAGGCTTGCAGCCAGTGAGGGGAGAATGGTGGTGGGAACAGATGATTTCCTCAACAGTTAGTGTAAGGGAAAATTATCGTGAACTCATGTGCTGTGCCCTCCTCCAGAAGAGAAGAGCGCTCCATAGTCCCAGAGGCAGCACTGTTTTTTTAGTGTAGAATTTCTTCCTGGGACCGGTCTCAGTGCATGGCCCTGGCTCGATTGCTTGCTTGATGCCCCACGACACAAAGCCTGGAGACACCCAGTTTGACTGCTCACGCTTCACACTCACTATGCATTTAGAAACATGCAAGTCGTCTCCTTATTTGCTTCACCAAGAGCATCAACATCAAGTAAAACAGGCTTGATAAATTCAGTGATAATTCAAAAGCTGTGTCAAAACCACGTTTTGCTGCAATGGAAATACTACTCAAGCTGGGGACTCAGAGTCTATTACGGTGCTCACCATGTTTCCAGAGAAGTTGCCTCTCACTAGTTCCCATTCCCCGGTGGACGCTGGCTGTTTTTACAATGGGGTTGGAACCAAGCGTCCGGGACCACCTGCCAAGGCGGAGCAGGCGCCTTGTTCAAGGCCTTGCTCATCACATGAGGTAATGACACATCTGCTTGGACCATCGGAGCCCAGATAGCAGATGCTGCTACAAACTGAGCATTTGGAGAAACGACAACAAAGATAAAGAGGAAGCTAGTTTTGAAGCAATCCCCCTTCAGCTCAGATTCATGGCGGCTGCCAGAGACCGCAGAGAGCTGTGCGCACTCCCAAATGTGGCTGGGCAGCCCTGATGCATCACAGATCTCCAGTCAGATGAAAATAACTTTTTCTTTTAAATGTAGCAGATTCCTTGCAACATTGGGACATTCAAAATGATATTCTTAACTGGTGTATCTTCTAGCAAAAGACTTTGCTTTGTGGCTGTGTTAAACAGAAAAGCGTTGTGCAATACTGGAAATGGCCAGCTATTCTACCTGTAGTCTTCATGGACCTCACCTTTATGGACAGTTCATGTTCCGTACCTAGTCATTTTACACAGAGCAAAAACATTTATCATTGGTGTTGGATCTGTTCCTCAGACTGTCCATCTGTAGATCTGTCATCCATCCATTTATCCTTCCATTGCAATGGTTGGACATTAAGTTGGCTACTTAGTCTTGTTTCCGTTTCTTAGTTACATTGACTCATAATGTGTAATTTATACCATTTATTTAATATATTAGTATATTTTTCTTCAGGGCATTAGGAAAGAGAGTGAAAATAGGTTTTCATTAATGAGGATTACTTTATGTGTCTATAGAAAGCAGAGAGTCCTGAATATTTGTCAGCCAGATGCCAGATGCTGTATGCATGTGGTAACTTGACTTGTGCTTGCTGTGCTAGACTCTATTTTTTCAGATTATCCTAGTATTCTACTTAGTTTATCACGCCTATATTTTCTAGTTTTAACAAAGTAAGAATTTGTATCAAGAGCAGTTGGGATCAGTTTGCTAACTCCAACCTTGTTCTTTGAGCTTCGGTTATAGTTTCAATTGGTAATATGTGACAGTGGAAAGTAAACAGAATTCTTATTTTAATATATAGTTAAATATGTAAGTTAACCATATTTTTTACAATGTATTTTTATTTTTATTGATTTCAGAGAGGAAGGGACAGAGTGAGAGAGAGATAGAAACATCAATAATGAGAGAGAATCATTGATTGGCTGCCGCCTCCTGCATGCCTCCTTCTGGGAATCAAGCCTGCAACCCAGGCATGTACCCTTGACTGGAATCAAACTTGAGACCCTTTAGTCTGCAGGCCAATGCTCTATCCACTGAACCAAACCAGCTAGGGCCTTACTGTTTATAATTTTTAGCACATCTAATGTGTCATATATTGATTGCCAAGCAGGATGTACACTTTGATAGTACTTCTATATACTCCCAAATTCAGGGAACATTGAACTTCTTGCTGCTGCAGAAAGCCCCAGAAAGTGTGGGGAGAAAGCATTTGCTGCCAAAAAAACAAAAAAACAAAAACAAAAAAACAAACAAACAAAAAAAACCAAACCACCCACAAAAGTATTTATAATCAACGAGATGTGATGTTGGATGGACACAGGTAACCTAGGGAAAAAGTATTCCTGGACTAATGTCCTCTGCCCTTCATGATGATTGGGCCTAGGAGTTTGTCTAATATTTATGAAAATATGTATACTGTTGGTGGGTTGGAAGGAGGTGGGAGCCCAGGGACGCCCCTCGGCAGTGGGTTGAAGAGAGGAGGGAGTCTGACAGGTTGAGGTAGTTTGGATCAGTGCTATTGTAGGAACATTAGCAAACAGACTGGAAGAGGCCTGGTAGACCTTTAGTCCATAGTGACCCAAGGTGAGAGAGCAACAGCCTGGACACCATCTCACTCCTCCAGTCCCTCCAGCACAGGGTTACAAAAGCCATGGCGAGGCCTCTGTGGTCATTTAAATGGCCTCTGGTCTTGAGCCTGTGATCATATAGAGGATGTAGGCGAAGGTGAAGAGCATGGCCAATGGGGGAGCCATCCCATCCAGATGCCTGGTGAAGAAGCCAGCATAGCCAGTAACCAAGGATCCAGTAGAAAGGAGCTGGGCTGCCAAGACACTCAGCTTTTACTTTCTAAAGGGCATAGTGGGAAGATCTTCCCTGAGAATATGAAGACGTTCCTTTGCTTAAGAGGTCATGAGCTGTCAGCATGCCAGTAATCAGAGTGGTTGGGAAATGTGGGAGATTACGTTAGAGTATATAAAATGTGTTTGGTAAAAGGTGCTGAGCAGTCCTGTCAAGCTTACAAAGGCTACTTTGAGTATTCTTGCTATTGTCATTCTTGCTATATTATACAAGGTAGACCTATAAGTGTGTGTGAGTTGTGTATGTATTACTTAGTAGTATTTTTTAATGTAGCAGTAAGTCCTTTTCATAATAAGATGTTCAAAATAAAAAGTGCATGTTTAATGCAAAACTTATTAATTGAAATTCAGTATTTAAAGGAAGTTAATGACATTAATCAACAAATATAGGGGATGCACTGATAAGAAAAAATCAGGATAGTGATGAACATTGCTTCAATGTTCATAATTACTTCTAGAGGAGCATAGCAATAATAATACTGGCCTGCTGTAGAGGGGTATTTATGTGGCCTTCTGTCTTCATGACTTCTGATATATACCAAGCAACTATTTGTCTAAATTAACTTCTCTCATTTTCTATTCAAAGTTTCATGTGTGTGAATGTATAGCAACAGATACAGTAATTGTGAACTCATCAACAGAATTTGCATTTTAATATCTGTATCCTCAGATGATCTTAATATAAAACCATATAATTCTAAGAATACTTACATTTTTCCCATTCCAAGTTATAATATCAGAGCTTCACTTTCCAGACTCATTCTACTGAAGGTAAAACATCTGACATTATTGTGTGTGCTATTATAAATTCAGCATTTAAAAATCTAAAGGTGACAGTGTATAAGTCCATGAAAATTCATTGAAGAAATACAGATAGAAAGATAGTTTGTCAGGCTAAACTGAATCAGAACAAAGTTAATGCCCTTAATGTGTACTTTTTTAAAGTTCCCTGTTAACTTTTCATAACTGAGAAAACACACACACACACACACACACACACACACACACACACACACACATTTGACTGTCCAGATAGATCCCATATTATTGTACTTGAGATTTGACTGAATTTATTAGAATTTTTGTAATTGCCTCATTCAGACTTTAGAAGGTTATCTTTTAGATCAATAAATACCCTGTCTAAAAACATTGCAGAATCTTATGATAGAAATTTTAATTTTAAAATATTCCATTTCTCTAGCCCTGGAAAGACCCTAACTACAGTAGACAGATTGCCATGTGTGTTAAAATGTCTTTGTGAGGATTTAAGTATGTGTGAATCTAAAAGACAAGCGGAAATATAATCGGCCCATGAAAGAATATTATGCATAATAGCTAAGAATATGATAATGAATAATGTATGTGTTGTTATTTAAATAATGGCTTGCATTTGAGTTTCTCACATGTGCCTGGTACTCAAGGGAAAGATGAGATGTTGTGGAAGCCATAAGATTAACATACAATTAAATGTAATTATATGAATAATTTGTTCTTTTGAAGACTCATTTCTGTCAATGATGAAACATGATATGAAGCTACTCTACAGACATAAAAGGAGTCTTGAAATATTTTAACAAACATAAGATATTCTGGACATTTTCACTGAATGTACTAGTATATTTTTTGTTTCTTCTTTCAGTCAAAATTTTGCCCACTGCTTGGATACCTAAATGAGTCCTGACTTTGCCAGTGAAATTCCAAATCCCTTTATCACTTGGTTTGCACGGGGATCCAGCAGAATATCATCGTATCCATTAGTGGATGATACTGAAAATCCTAATGCAATGTTCAGAGTATACCTGGGGAAACAAAACTATAGACATAACTGAAACATTTCAAAAAGAGTTCTCAGGAATCCTTTATTTTTATGTCTGAAAGCCTGGCGTTGGGAGCTGGTTTTTCTTCACCACATTTCTTCATGGCCTTATTTTTTAATCAGCTGATTGGTAAACATCTGTCCCTATGGGCAATTGTAAAATCTGGCATAATGTGTCCTTAAATTTCAAAGTCTTGCCATGACTTGCGGTATAATGCATTGGTTCCTTTTGCTCCTTGATTCCTTATTTCTATCTCCTTAGCTCCACCCTAACCCAACACACACTTTTTTTTTTAGATTGTCACCATCTACATTCAATCCTATATTTGTGTATTTATCCTTTGAATTATAGCTATGGTCCTTGCAATCATCCTGTTACCATATAGTAATAATAAAATTGTAAAACTTCTGTAGACCAAGCTTTTCTATTTTAATATTTAATTCAAACTATGGGTCATTATGGCAAAATATATTGTGTTGTTGTTGGTTTTTTTTTTTTTTTTTTTTTTTTTTTTTTTTTTACCATGTTGTTGCTTCCCTTCTACTATTAACTTATTCTTATAAATGTTTTGCTAAAAAATAGAAAATTATATAATGATATTGCTCTAGTGGTATATGGCCGATTTATTACATACTGTGTTAAAATTACCTAAGTGATGTGAATTTGGCAAGAAGTAGGAGTGATATTGATTTGAATCATGGTTCCAGGATTTACCAAGATCACCTCATGTGTCTTAAGATTACGATGAGATGATAGATCAACTCATGCCCATCATAGCAGCTAAATAAAAAGTTTCTGGTTAATAAGTCTCAATATTTATGACAAGAGTTTGTCAAACTATGTGAACAAGCCCTACCACAAGGAAATAACCACGGAATGAACATTGCTACATAGTTTCTTATCGAGAGGGCCAATTCGTAAGAGAAAAATAACCTGATATTTACAGTACTTCTCAAAAGTGGACTTGGGGAAGGTGTTTGAAATGTATATAGAAGGAAAGCAAATAAGTAAATAGTATTACTACTTGTTTTTAATGCATGAAAAACTAGATAATTAGCTAAGTGATATACTCAATGTATTTTTTTTTTTAACCATCAAGCATTTTTTCTAGAAAGGATTGAATCCTAACTGGCAAATGACTGAAAATCACACTAGACATATTTCTTTCTTTTTTTTTTAAATATATTTTTTATTGATTTTATACAGAGAGGGAGGGAGAGAGATAGAGAGCTAGAAACATCGATGAGAGAGTCATCGATCAGCTGCCTCCCACACACCCCCTACTGGGGATATGCCTGCAACCAAGGTACATGCCCTTGACCGGAATCAAACCTGGGACCCTTCAGTCCCCAAGCCGATGCTCTATCCACTGAGCCAAACCGGTCCCGGCACACTAGACATATTTCAAGTCCTAAATATCTATGTGTGGTTTGTGGCTACTATATCAGATAGTAGATACATATAATTTTCATTATCGCAGAAAAATATGTTAGAGAAAATTCATTAAGATCAATTTTCAGGTGAGATTTTATGAATAGATTGTTTGCTTTTTTATGTAAGATATGCACTTATTATTGAATATAGAATCTACTTCTCCAGAATTAACTTATGCATAAGCGTAGTATTCTGATGATTTGAACACAATATTCATATTTCATCAAGTGTATTTCAACAATAAAGAATATTTGTTTCCATATGTGCTTTTGTATGTAGGAGCACATTCCTGAGATACCTTTTATAAAAATTCTAAACTGTATTATTAAACATATATTTTCAAACTTGAACTTCTCTAATATAGATCTTAACACTCTGAAAGGTACTGTTTTAGAAGACACAATTGCAATAATTTAAGGTAAATGTTAGAAATGCTCACATAGTAGAAGGTAAAGTGAAACAATATAATTGTTTCCCAGAATGTTTCTGGAGTTAATTATTTGAAAAAATATATAATGTCCTACATAAAGAATGAGATTGAATTTCCCTTGCCAGATGATATAGAGGTAGCAATGTTTTTAAATAAAAGAAAGCCTTATGCTTCTTGAAGAGTGGATTATATTATTGAGGATATTGGTCATTTGAAAAACGTAAAGGTTATGTTAAATTATGCACATACTTCAGTTAAGTTTGACACTGCACAAGCCACATGCATAATTGATGTTCATTCATATTAAAATATAAATGTAAATATCAAACCTTAGTATAGTAGGTACTCAGTCTCCTTGGGTGTTATGTCCAAGTAAATTCCATTATTTTTTAATGGCCTTTCACAAAAGATTGCATTATGCAATATTGTCAGATCATATTCATGACTTTGCAAAAGCCTATCTACTACACAGGCCACATAGACACCCAAATTTTTGCTCATGTTAGCAGTTGAGTTAATGAATGACTTAGTGCCAGTGTTTCCCAAACTTTTGACATATGTGTACCCCTTCTATAATTTTAGTAACGCTGAATACCCCTCTTACTCATGAGAATGTAGAATTAGGCGCAGCTAAGCATTGTGCAGTGCATATTCCCACCAAACTCTTCCCGTACCCCTGGGGGTACACGTACCACACTTTGGGAAACACTGATTAGTCTATTTAACCTAAATCTAATAAATATAACATTATAACTTCATATTAATAATTAATGTTATATTCAGCTATTTAACAGTTTTACAAGGACTATGTATAAGGCAGAAGTGTTAGGTGGAGTTTTGATGGAATAAGAATAAGAGAAAAGCAGAGTCTATAAAGCAGGTTGAGATATGACAATAGTTGGAGGAAGGAGCTCTAAACTAAATATTAATGTCCTAAAAACTGTTTTGTTTTTTTTAAGTTTCCTCATGTTACAGATATTTTACTTTCATAAAGGAACTTAACATTCTAGAATAGTTATTTTTACCCCCCTTACACTTCTGTCTCAGGATTTGGTATGTGATGGCTTTTTAAAAAATCATAAAGATGAGATAAACTCAACCCTGCTTAAACTATTCTAATGATGAAGAGTTTTGGTTTGTAGTTTTTAAATGAAACTCAAGTGGGAAAGTGCAACTGGGAATTATTAACGGGTCGTGGAACCGGCAACAGGAACACAAAACCTACAAGGAAGGTGAGATGTGCAAGCTCCGTCTTCGGCCTGTGCACCTCTGTCACTGCTGCTTAGTTTTCTCCCTGCAGATGAGCTTTCTGTTCCACTTGGTCTGCACGGCTAAAAACAGCTGTCCTCACATCCTACGTTTTCATATCTCCACCATTCCGCCCTTTATATATCCTCCATGGCCTTGCTTACTGTCTAATGTCCGTTGTAAGTCACTAACTCAATGATTAGGATAGGAGACAGCAATGCAGAGAGTCTGGACTAACTACCCACAGTGGGGTAGTTTCATACTTACATGCCTTTTTTTCATATACCACCCAGCCTTAAATGGTTATGATGAAGTTTTAGCCCACCTCTTATTTTATTTTATCTATAGCGAAATGTCATATGGACATGGGGCACAGACATTTAAGTACTAATAGTCTGGTCTTTAAGCACCTAGCACAGGTTACTGAGGGCCAGGGCACTGGCCCTATGCCCATTCTGAGATACACTTCCAATTCACATGTGAAATCACCTGTGAAACTTGCCACAAAACCAAAGGCTGATATATTATAGAAGAGAATTGGATAAATCAGTGGTCGGCAAACACATTAGTCAACAGAGCCAAATATCAGTAGTACAATGATTGAAATTTCTTTTGAGAGCCAAATTTTTTAAACTTAAACTTCTCCTAGCACCACTTCTTCAAAATAGACTCGCCCAGGCCAAAAACTAACTTCTGGGCATGGGCCACAAAGTTTTAATCACACTGTATGTGCGCACCTGCACATAGTATTTTGTGGAAGAACCACACTTAAGGGACCAAAGAGCCACATGTGGCTCGCAAGCCGCAGTTTGCTGACCACGGGGCTAAATCAATATATAACTCCTTCTAAATAAAGGTTTTTAGAAGTTGTTCTTCCAATGTTCGGTCTTACTTTATTCTTGCAAACTTATTAGCCCGAGTTAGATTTTGCTTCCATTGTTTTCTGTTGTTGTTGAACATATGTTTATTGATTTCAGAAAGGGAGAGGGAGAGGTGGAAACATGAATGAGGAGAGAGAATCATTGATTGGCAACCCAGGCATGTGCCCTGACCAGGAATTGAACAGTCCAGTCTCAAACAGTGAGCCACGCTGGCCGGACCCATTGTTTTCAACTTAAATGAAAAAAACTGCTAATCTGTGATCAGATGATCTTGGCTCCATTTGGTTAAATTCAAAGCAGCCATTTTGAGGTCACTTTGCAACAGCACATGAATACTACATCAGGCTTCACTGGAAAACAGATCAGATTTCGTCTTTGCTCATTAGCTGTTGGTGTAATCTATTTTGAAACTGGGCACCATTTCTATTCCAAGCTATTTTTTAATTAAAATATGTTTCTGCAGCCCTTCTGTCTGTTTAAAGGTACCTTCTAACCTTTTACTACCTGAATCTGGAGAACAGGCTGTAAAACATTAAATATGAGAAAGCTGGGAAATGTAACACACTGTAAATGCATGAAGGTAGGAGCTCAAAATGTGTGGACATAAAGGTTTTATTTCTTTACATAAGGTTTAAATGAAGAGTCCGTTGTATAATCTTTACTTTCAAACTGGGCCATCATTTTTAAGCAAGAAGAAAGGAATGTTTCCCTCTTAAAAAGAAAACGTTATACTTTAAGACTAATTCAAAAGACCCACAAAAAGCAACATAACATATAAACTTGAAACTCCCCAAATGATGATTCAAATGTCAAAACTATTTTCAAATATTATGTTTCTTACTTTTGTTTAAAACTTATTCTTGAATGGTAACATAAACTGATTAAATTAATATTTGTGTGTGCATAAGTACTAAAATTATCTAAAAGATACATGGTTCATCCTATTAAAATTTATGTTGTAGGAGTCTATTTTATAGATTATCTTATGATTTATTATATGCGTTAAAACATAATTTCAGCGTTATCTCATACAAGTTCTATGCTAATTTATTATCTTCTATTTGTAAATGAGGGAGCTTTGACTGGAACAAAAAAAAGTGACTTATGAGAGGCCACACACACGGTGAGAATGTTTCAGTCGCCAAACTTCTTTAACTTGATTACAATGTGCCAAGATGATTTAAACGACAAAAAACATCGCAGGATTGTTACTATATTGATATCTGAAAGGACTTAAACACCAACTAAAGCCTTGCACAATATTTTCCTTTGTTTATTTTTTAATCCTTACCAGAGGATATTTTTTCCATTGATTTTTAGAAAGGAAGTGTGGAGGAGGAAGAGAGAGAGAGAGAGAGAGAGAGAGAGAGAGAGAGAGAGGAGAGATGAGACGAGACACATTGATTGGTTACCTCCCACACCTGACCAGGGCTGGGAATTGAACCTGCAATCTTGGAGGCTCCCTTGACCAAAAATGGAACCCACAATCCTTCGGTGCACATGGTTAATGTCTTACCATTGAGTGGCACTGGCCAGGGTAACAGTGTTTTCCTAAAGCTTGTAGTGCTTCTAGTGACCAGGGATGAGGAAACACAAACTGGTTGTGTCCTAGAAAAATACTCCAGGATTATGTGCCAGCAAAAATTAATGCTGAACATGCAGAGAACTGGTAAAACAAAATAAAAAAAACTCAGCATACTCAAACATAACAAACAAACAAAACAAATTGAGGCATATGGTAGAAAATTGTTGCTAATTTATGAACTGGAGTTAACTATGCATGCACTTGAATGGCAAACATCAAGTCTTTCAAAGGAAAGGCCTAGGACGTTTGGGATCAAAAACGTATTTCAGAACATCTAAATGAAATGTATTTCTGAAAATGTTTTAACACATACAATGAGCTAGGAGTTTTCAGTATGAAGTACATCAGCCTGTTTGGCTCAGTGGATAGAGCGTCCGTCTGCAGACTGAAGGGTACTGGGTTTGATTCCAGTCAAGGGCACATGCTCAGGCTGCAGGCTTCACTCCAGTGCAGGAGGCAGCCAATCAATGATTCTCTCTCATCATTGATGTTTCTCTCTCTCTCCTTTTCCTTTCCTCTCTGAAATCAATAAAAACATTTAAAAAAAAAAGTCATCCCCAAAGCTAGCTTTTCTCTGCTGTACAAATATACTGTTTAGGACAGTAAAGCATGGTTTTCTATCAAATATGTAATAGAAAATAGCACTTACAAATAGATTTAGATTTTCTCTCTGATGCTGCAGTAAATGCATTGATCACACACACACACACACACACACACACACACACAGACAAACAAACAAAAACTTAAAGTGACACAATTATTTTATAGATAGTTGACTGAAGAAGTGCTGGTCTACCATCTTGTTAAATATGAGTATCTAATGTGTGGGGGGGAAAGGGAGGAACATATATAATATTTTCAATAGTAAATATTTAATTTAAAAAATATCTGCTTGCAGTTGTGACTGAAATAAGGTTTGTAAGATCATTTTATGAACTACAAAGCACAACACAAATTGTAACTATTATTTTTTGTTAACTGTGATATGAAAAAAATATTAGAAATTGTTTTTCTCATGACTTTCTCAGAAATATATCATTATAATATCATTAGTGATTATTATATTTTAGTTATTTATCCTAACTGTGCTAAGTAATTTTGAGAAATAATTTCTTTCTTTTTAAAATTTTTATTGCAATTACAAGTCAAAACATTCTATACCAATATAAAAATGAACAAAGTATGTCATACTGTTTTAATAATTAGGATAATTTTTAAATAGATGTCTGTTTCTCAATTTTTTTTAACTTTAGCAAGCTTTTACAAAAATCACTAGTGATATTGCATTCTGCAAAATATTCCTTAAACAGCAACCTTTTAATGGCTCTTTGGAGTTATTATCATCTATAATGAATTAATTTACACATCTTTTAGTGCTTACTATATTTACAAGGTTTATACATTTTCATGCAGGGGAGTTTTATTTGAGTTTTCTTTAGAAGTTATTTAAACTCAGACAAAATGAATTTCAAGTCTACACAATAAATGTTACAACTGATTTTTTTTTGCTTAGGGAAAACTTACTTTTCTTGAGGAAATTTGCTAGTCATTGACTAAAGATACAGGTAGAATTTATAATATTAATAGTGTTTACACATTGATTCTTTAAATCGCTCATTTGGTTCAAAACAACTCCTCATTTATTTTTTCACAATTTCTTTTAAATTCATAGCAGACTGGGTAATAGAAGGAGGGGGGGGATAAAGTGTAGAAAGCAAGAGGCCTTTTGAATATATAATAGTACCTTTAAAATAATGTTGACTCATTGAGGTTAAGAAGGATTATTTGGTAGGTTGTGGTTTTAAATTTCTAGATAAAACAGTGACTATTTGGCCAGGCTGGCATGGCTCAGTGATGAGCATCTACCTATGAACCAGCAGGTCATAGTTCCATTCCAATTCTGGGCAATCCTGTGATTGTACGCTGGATCCCTAGTGTGGGGTGTGCAGGAGGTGCCAATCAGTGATTCTCATCATTGATGTTTCTCTCTCTCTCTCCCTCTCCATTCCTCTCTGAAACCTATAAAACATATATTTGAAAAATAACCAACAGTGAATATTTGAACTCAGGGACCAAGTTTCTTATTTCAATCATTTCAAAAATCTTTCCCTGCCATGTAAAGTGCCATGCTCATGGCAGCTACTCTTTAAGTGTGTGTGGATAAAACTGGCTCTGCTCACCAACCCCTAACCAACTTTATCACTATTGTTAGCCAGCCCCACAGCTCTGCCCACTAGATGGCAGTCCCACACAGAGAAGCCTCTTGGCATTCTGCTTGGTAGAAAAATTGCATTTATGCCAGAACCTGATAGGTTTTGTTTTACAACAACAAAATACTTTAAATAAATGTTTTAAAATTAAAACCACTTTCAACTTTCAGGGCTTTTTTGTTGTTGTTACTTGTCAGTTTTTGATTTTTAAATCAATTTTGACAATTACAGTCCTCTTTGGAAAATAGTACATCTATTAGGTTTAGGTCTTTTGTATGAAATGTTCTATGTGCTAATACTACCAGGGGTGGAGAAGGTGTGAGAAAAGAAAATGCTGAAGGACTTTCCTCATTGATCATGGTACAGCTACTTGTAGTGAGATTGTACCCCATAAAGGTGAGCACACCGGGAATGCATGGAGCACATAGCGTGATGCTTGTAATGAATGAAAACCAGTATCGATGACTGAGGGAAGTGAAGACAAGTGAGAGTGAACAGAACATCGTAATTCAATTCTAGCATCCAGTAAATCTTCATGAAAAGATTTTAATCCAAAATGGGATTGGAGGTAAGAGTCTATCATAGCTGACCTTGAGGAGCTTTTGATGATAAGAATGTTATTTGTGTCCCATTTTATTTTTCAAATTTACTATTCTAAAAACAATAAAACACATATTAGAAAAATTATAGTTTTTCAATGTTAGACATGCATAGGCATGTCAAATATTTAATATGAGTGGTTTAACTAATATTTTTTTCTTAATGTCTTCTGAAAGTTAGTAATTGAGGTAATTTCTAAATTTACTCAAACTTACTTAAAAAGATTTTCTTAAATTAAATTTCAGACATTTTGAGTCAGACCAGCCAGGGGTTTGGCATCAGAGGTTAATCGCCAGCCAGTCACAGAGCCTAGCTGATTTCTCACACTCACATGACACAATTCTCTAGTTTTCTGTATTAGTCATCTGTTGCCTCTTTACAGATTTGCCCTGCAACATAGCTAAAGAGAACACCAGCCTTTACTATGCCAACATTTCTGTGGGTTAGGAAATAGGATGGCTTAGCTCACTGCCTGTCTCAGGGTCCCTCATGAGGCTGCTCTCAAGGTGTCTGCTCCAGCTATCGGCAGTCCTCAGCTCCTTACAGACTCCTGTCCTGAGACATCAATGTGAATTTCTTCACAGGAATAGTTACAATATAGAACTTTTTTCCTGAGGGGAGAGGGGGATGAAGAGGGAGATGGAGAAGGAGATCCTGGTAAATTTTTAACCCTATAAAAGTGGCATCCCATCCCTTTTGCTATATTGTACTTAGAAGAGAGTCACTAGGTACAGCCCACACTCAGAGGATGGAGATTACATAAGGAGGCAGAGATCATCGGGGGTCATTTCAGAAGCTTCCTGCTACTAGTTATTGATTTTGCTATAACTGTCAAAATCAGAAAGTGCATATTTTTTTTCTGAAAAATATCTCCGCAAAGAAAATAATTTAGTAATAGCAATGAAAACAAACAAGTAAATAAAATGTTGGTTTTTAGTGATTTATGAAATGCCTTAGAATTGGTTCCTCTGAGTGTATTATGCCTAGATTGTGTTGTGCCTTTTGAAATGTAAGGTTTAAAATTTTCTTCGCATCAACAAATTTTTGATCTTCATCAATTTTTTGTCCATTTTTGTTCAATTACAGACTTCATGACATTATACTTGACACTGACCCACAGGTCTGATTCACTGTTCATTTTCTAGTCAACATTTTTATCCTTTCTGGGCATTATTTTGAATGAGGCCCAGTGCATGAATTGATGAAGGGGTGGGGTCTGGCTGGCCTGCCCTAATGGGGGACAATTGGGGATGGACCTGCATGGGAAAAAGGCCTTGGGAGTTTCAGGAGCTGGCCATGGCCCTGATCAGGGTGGGGGTGCTAATCAGGGGCAGGGAGGGCCGGGGGGAGGAGCCATGGGAGATTGGCTGGCAGGCCCTACCTCAGATGGGGGAGGGGGCGTTTGAGGGTAGGGCTGGCTGGGGAGAGGGGCTGCGGGAGGTTGGGGGGACCAATTGGGGTCCCCATCTGGCTGGTTGGCTGCTTCAGTGCTCATTATAGTGACTGGTTGTTCTGGTCATTCTGCCATTCTCGCTGTTTGGCTTTTATATATAGAGAGAGTTGCTATGGTTATGTATTTAAGTTTACTTATTTTTTCCTGCAATGTTTAATCTACTTTTAATCATATCCAGTATATTTTTCACAGAGGTATTTTTCATCTCCATGAGTTTGATTTGGGTCATTTTAAAATTTATTTTATTTCTTTTATCATGTTCAATTTCTTCAAAGTTTTTGATTATATGAAACATATTTGTAATAGCTGTTCTGATGTATTTTTCTCTTATTTCCATCACCTTTTTCTTTTTTCTTTTCTTTTCTTTATTTTAAATATATTTTATTGATTTTTACAGAGATGAAGGAAGAGAGACAGAGAGCCAGAAACGTCAATGAGAGAGAAACATCGACCAGCCGCCTCCTGCACATCCCCCACCGGGATGTGCCCGCAGCCAACGTACATGCCCTTGACCAGAATCGAACCCGGGACCTTTCAGTCTGCAGACCGATGCTCTACCACTGAGCCAAACCGGTTTCGGCTCCATCACCTTTTTTCATTTCTGGTTTTGTTTTGATCGATTGGGTTATTCCTCTAGGATATTTTTCTGTGCATGAATAATTTTTAATTACATGCTGAATATTATTAATTTAGGATGATAGGTACTGGATTTTACTTATTTAGTTAAATAATTTTAGGCTTTATTTTTCCTGGAAGGTAATTAAGTTACTTGGCATCAGTTTGACCCTTTCATGATTTGTCTTTTAGCTTTGCTAAGAGGAGCCTGGAGCAGCCTTTTATTCTGGGGCTGATTTAGCTGGGTTACTAAAGCGATACCCTTCTGAGAACTCTGCTTCACACTCCATGTATTATAACATCTTTCTTTTCTGGCTGGTAGAAAAACAGATTATTCTTTACCCTGTTGAACTCCTAGAATTATTCATCTTATTATCTTTCAGTGGTTCTTTTCCCAACCTTGGGTCATTTCTCTTCTGCGTGTGAAGGTTAGTACTCCACCACATGCTTGGTGGGATGCCACCACCTCCCACACAGACTCTAGTGCTCTCACCATCTCTGAGGCTTTCTCTTCTCTTGGCACACGAATCCTAGTCACTTTGTTCTGATCAGTGAGACCACTTGGCCACATTTGGTTTCTCTCTCCCTGTTCTATAACCTGGAATCTGCCTCCAATCCATAAACATAGGCTACCTACTTCTTTGGACAACTTTCTGTGTAAGAAACTATAGGATTCTCAAGATAATTCTCAAACTGATCAGGCACAATATTATGAAATTGACATAAGAGGATAATAAACTTCTTAAGATTTTCTATAGATCCTACAAAGCAGACAAAATAATATGGGTTAAATTATTATTATTTTTTAAATGATTGAAGCCCTAGCTCGGTTTGGCTTAATGGATAGAGCATTGGTCCCTGGACTAGAGGGTTCCAGGTTTGATTCTGTTCTCTGGCTCTGGTTAGGCAACATGGGGAGGCAACCAATCAATCAATTGATGTGTATCTCTCACATAGATGTTTCTCCCTCTCTCTCTCTCAGGATTAACAAAAAAATATTGAATATGGGGTGATGGTCATGATCTCTATCTTGATGAAGTTTGGAATACACAGATGTATGTATTGTCAAAATTAGTAATATACAATTCAGATTTCTGAATGTATTGAATGTAAATTTTACATAACAATTAAAACAATTATAAACAATAATGGATTATAGTAAACTATATATATATTGAAATAATTAAAGACTACTACATATATTGAAATTTACTTCGCATCAAAAAATATTGATGAATGTGGAGGAATAGGCAGATAAAAAGATATGTGATGAAACCAATGTAGATGTTAAGGGAAGAAACTAGGCAGTAAATTTCCCCTAGAATTCCTTTTAACTTCCTTATGTGTTGAAATTTTTTTTCTTAAGGAAATGTTGAATAAATTGAATATACACATATTTCTTTCACAGAAAAATATGCCAAAACAGAATAAGAGGTAAAATACCAGAAGCCATGAAGGAAGGAACCAGACAACCCAAGATTTCCTGACATGCTTCTTTTATTTTAAAATATTTCACAGATCTATGAAGTGAAAATTAGCTGAGTCTCAGGGGAAAATTTGTGGGTGTTTGCAGGAATTTATGAATACCACTGAACATCTGCAAAAATATTTTCTATTCACTACAGAGGACACTTTTTCAATGGACAAGACAGCTTACAGCATCTAGTATGAAGTAAACTGTATGGAGGGAAATTCTTGGCACTTAAATGCTTTAGTTTCTCCTGAATACAATATGGTTAAATGGTTCTACTTACTATATTTCTGTGTTGGTATAGTATAATGAATTCTTTTCCAATTGGGATTATGCAATGTAAAAATATAGCTAAAAGACATGACTCATGCATTTTTTCAGAAAAACCAATTAAATACTAAAGTTTATCTTTTCACATTCATTAGTTATATTTGAATATCCTAGAAAACCTGGGCTATAATAACAGTTTTATTTATACAGGATTTTATGTATTTATAGATGATAGTGGTTAACTATCCTAGACAAGATTACCTGATTGTTAGTGCTGGCTATACACTTAATTAGCTAAGAACCTTTCTACACCTTTAATTTTCTTACCCATAAAATGTGTATGAAAATAGTAGTAATATCCTAGGTTTCTTGTGAGGATTAAATAAGCATTTATGACAGCTTTTCACATAGTGGGTATTCAACAAATAGTAGCTAATATTATCAAACCTAGGCTTATAGCTGGAAAATTGATAGGATAAACTCTTCAGATATCCAGAGATCAATAGTACATGAAACAGACACAAAATTCGGTTCTGCTCTCTGTTCTAACCATGGAACACATAATTCAGTGTCAAGTTGCTTAAAGGGTTCTGAAAAGGATTCTGAAACATAATTAAAAAATAATAATTCCAAGACCCCTTTCAAGCCATCATTGGCCAACTAATTTGTAATAGAGCTTTAATTTCACTATTACTTCTTGGTTTCTTTGAGACACTCAGTAGAACAATTATATGGAAAAAAATAAAACCATGTTTCAATACAGCAAACAACTAATGGAAAATAATTAGTGAATGAAAAGCTATGAGCTTATTTTAGCATGAATATTTTATAATTACCTTTTTGTAAAATATAGAATGCACTTCATATCCTTAGAAACGTCAGCCTTATAAGATAGTCATTCTTTACAGAAAAGCAAAATGTCATTTAAACACAAGTGAGATTCATTAATTGTTAGTCCAGTACCTGAGGCAAAATTCTTGCCTTCATGAAAAGTTCTCTTTATATTACTCTTTTCTCTATGGGCATCATCTGCATGAGATACTATTGCATCCTACATTGATTAGAAAAAGCTAATCCATACCAATCTCAAATGCACAGTCAGCTGTCTTTCAAATTTCTTTGGAAAAAATAATCAAATGAAAATTGGAAATAATAAAACTTTGATTCATGGAATCATTGAAATTAGGCCCAGTGTTGGCCCACATCCATCTTTGACTTATCTGCATTGCAGATGGCGGGGCTAGTCTTTCTGCCCTACCTCTTTTGGATTGGAAATTTAGATTTCAACTTGTGTGGACACATATTCCAAAGAGTTTTGGTACAGAAAGCAAATGGACTCTGTGTTTGATCAGTATTTCCCCCCCATTTTTAGTTACTTACACTGTAGCTCTGTTTTCCCCTCCATATTGGGTCTGGCTTATCATTTTTATATATTAAAAAAGGGTCTGTTTAAGTTATAAGAAACACATTCATTTATTTTTACTTAGCAGCAATTTGCTTTAGAATATAAGTGCAAAAGAAAAGAAAATGTCATCATGAATTCTTGGATACATTACTAATAATCTAATAGAATTTTAATGGGAAGAAGAAACCTAGGAGGAGTTATATTAAAAACATATTTTTTACCAATTTATATTTATCATTAAAATGAACTGTAATAATATGCAGCAAAAAAAAATCCCAACACTCATACTTAGCTTCTGTGTAGATGAAAACAGCCAGAATCCCTACCCCACTATTTATGTCCATCAGAACCCCAAGCAACATCAGTCTCCAAATGTGTCTGTTAAATCATTATTGAAAGACTGTGAAAACTTAGGCATACATCTTTCAGGCATTAATTTTGTGTTTATGATCCATGTGTATTAGGATTGCTATTCCCCCCACCCTTGGATGGAACTGCACCTGTATATCTTTCCAGAATTTCTAGCACATGTTGTATGCGAGGACTACCTTTCAGGGTTTTGAATTATTAGTATGTTTGTCTGGCATGCCTAATTTAACTTACACTGTAGAAACAAGCTAGATATATTGCATCATATCATCAGAAAGTCATTGGAATGATGTCCAAGACTAGGAGTCAGTCCAAGATGTGCACAGGTATATTAGAAGAAATAACTTCTTATAGGGAAAAAATACTATGGATGCACTGAACCCAGAGGTTAGATAAGAGGATATGAGTTAAAAATGTATGTTTCTTTTTTTTCATTTACATTTTTATTAAGTTTTTTAGAGAGAGAGGAAGGGAGAGAGAGAGAGAGAAGCATTTAAGTATGAGAAATATTGATTGGCTGCCTCCTGCATGCCCCATAGTGGAGATCAAGCCTACAACCTGGGCATGTGCCCTGACTGGGAATTGAACCAGCAACCTCTTGGTGCATGGCATGACACTCAATCAACTGAGACACCAGCCAGGCAGAAATGCGTATTTCCATCAGAGTTTGCATTATGCTTTAGTATTTGAATTTATAATAATTAGCCTCACAGTAAATTTCTAGATGAAAAAAATCAGGGACTATTGCCTATAAAGAAAGGTTCTGACCCCTGCATTGAAGAACCTGAAATTTTAACATGAAGTCAGATTGCTATAATATTTGGAATATCTACAAAGACATACTGAAAATTGATGGGAATATCTTTGCCCACATGGAATTTCACAATCACTAGGTGTGATGCATTAATTGGATAAGAAGTCAACATATGATGGTTCTTAACATAAAAGAGAATGAAATATTGCTCAAGCATGTAGAATCTAAGAGAGGGGGATTTTTTTTTTTTTGAGTAGTAAATAGAACCAGAAAGGCCATTTTCAGAGGCAATTGTCAGGATCAGAAAGGTAGTGGGTATTGTTGCAAGAGAGAGCTGGATCTAAGAGATTCTGTCCATAATAGTTTTACTAATTGAAAGCAGTTTTATCTATATTTATGCTTCTCATGGGATAGAAACCAAGAAGCCCAAAAAGTCAACTACAGACTGCCCTCACTGATTATGGCCATGCAGGGGAGGATACCGCACAGTAAGGAGGGTAAGTTAAAGGGGAAGCTACAAGGAAGGAGAAAAGGTTTCCTTACTCATGAGTGAGATATGGTTTTGAGAATGAGAAGTAGAATGAGTTACAGGTCCCATGAGCTTTTAGGTGTGGTTCGATAGAGAACACTCTGAGAGCCAGTGATGTAAGGGAGCATATTAAGGGATTCTTAATAACATTTTATTTCAGTTTCAGGATTCATTAACATTCTTCCTTATGTTGTTACATAAGAAATTTGGAAATAATTAGATGCAGGCTAAAGGACTTTATCAGTCAAAGTCCTGACAGGAAATATAAGGTACATTTAGCCAGAAACCCAAAACACTAATTCAAAAGAATATGTGCACCTTTATGTTCATTGCAATATTATTTACAATAATCAAAATATGAAAACAACCCAAGTGCCCATCAAAAGACAAGTGGGTAAAAACGTGGTGGTACATTGGCACAATAAAATACTACTTGGCCATAGACAAGAGTGAAATCTTACCATTTGTGACAGCATAGATGGACCTAGAGGGTATTATGCTAAGTGAAATATGTTAGAGAAAGACAAATACCATATGACTTCACTTATATGTGTAATCTAAAGAACAGTATAAATGAAACAACAAAACAGAAATAGACCCATAGTCACAAAGAACAGACCAATGGTTGCAGAGGGGAGGTGGGTTTGGAAATTGGGTGAAAAGATGGGATGAAGAACTAAACTGGTAGTTACAAAATAGTCACCAGGACTTAAAGTACAGCATATGCGGTATAGACTGTAATTGTCTAATAATTATGTATGGCAGCAGGTGGAAGTATCTGGGGAATCACTTTGTAAAGTATCCATAAAAACGAACAGAAAATAAGACTGTCTATAAACTGTAAATAAAAATAAAGTGGTTTGGGAAGGTCATAGGGAACAAATAGGGATATTGAGATACCAAGGAGGTAGCATGGGCTGAAAACCAGTATGACAACTAGGACTAAAATGTCTATACAAGGAAATAGGGTCCCTAGAGCCTATGAAAACTCAAGCCATTTAAGGGACCCTTGTGACTACTCTAAACCCTTGTTCTTTTAAATTCTGCCAAAAGTTGCATTGGCTAAACCCGGGCAGAGGTCAGAGGGAAGTGGACATGGGCATAAGTAGTCTCTGATTATACCTTCTCCTCACTCAAATCACAGAGTAACCAAAACAAGAAACAGAATGTATCAGAAGAAAAGGAAAGATATTATCTTATAGAGAACCAAAGGGTCAAGATTGATGGAAATATTTTCCTCCAAATTTTAGGATCCTCAGGTGTCATACTATTTTCTAGTGTTCAGAGTCACGGTGGGGTTTGTAGGGGAAAAGAAAGGCTCCACTAGGTAAGGCTCCCTAGAAAATAACCTTTTTCTCCCAAGGTTTAACCAGTTGGAGAGAAAGAATGAGGGTAAATTGGAGCCTCACTTTTTTCCTAGAGACTAATGAAGAAGGTGGTTGGGGGATCTGATATATATGTATATATATAATCTTTGTATATCTAGAGAATATTATAGATGACTTTGGGGGAAAAACATGAAAACATAGTACGTCTTTTTAAATTAACAATTTGTCTTCAAAAGATAATGACAAAATCTTTGTTTGCTCAGTGTTGTTTTACACTGCTCTAATAATTACGTAGAATATATTATTTCCTAACAACAGGTGAACTCAGATTCAGAAATTTCTCTCACAATTCTCTTTGTCCTGCTGAATATAGACAACTAAAAGTCTTGGATATTCAGTATGTTTTATAGGAGGTTCCATAGATCAAACCTGTCACAAGTTTGTCCTTGAGATGTCACTAGAATCTCAGTCAGGCTTTGTTGGGGGAATCCTTGGAAGGTTTACAAGGATTGTTGATGTTGGAGCCTAAAAGAGTTGTCAAAACATTAGGGAAGCAAATTCCCAAAATATTCTGTATCTTGTTCTGAGTTTTGCTTCAAGGGTGTATATATGTTTTGGTATTAAAAAAAATATTTGCCTTGGCTGATGTGGTGAAGTTGGTTCCCTTGCACTGAAAGGTTGCTGGTTTGATTCCCTGTTAGGGCACATCCCTGGGTTATGGGCTCAATCCCTGGTAGGAAACATGCAGAACGCAGCTTATCAAATGATTGATGTTTATTTCCCTTCGCTCCTGTCCTCTCTCTAAAAATAAATCTAAATAAGTAAATAAATAAATAAGGCATTTTCTCTTGTTCCTGACACAGAACTTCTAAAATTCTTGGAATTTTCTGAGTGAGCAGTGTCTTTTATATGCTAACTAGAGGCCCATTGCATGAAATTTGTGCACGGGGTACAGTCCCTAGGCCTGACAGTCTGATGCCAGACAGTCCAGTTTCTCCTTGTATGAGTCTGAGTCCCCAGAGTCTCGTTCAGAACTGGAGTTCAGAGCAATCAGGAGCTTGTATCTCCCTACCAATTGGAAAAACAAAAAACAAAAACAAAACAAAACAAAACAAAAAACACCAGGTTTCCAGCTCAATCTGTGTGCTTCTGCAACTCCATACCTCTTCACCTTCCACCTCTGTACCTCCTACCAGTCTCAAAGCCCCTTTTTTCCCTTCTAGTTGTAGAACTTTCACTCAGCCAGCTTTCTCACAGTTCAGGATGATAGTTATTTTGTCTTTTAGTTGTGGTTTTGATGTGGTTGTGAGAGATAAATACAGGTGTTTACCTACATCGCCATTTTGGTTCTCATCCTATACTTATATATATATATATATATATATATATATATATATATATATATATATATATATATATATATATATAACAAAGATAGGCTTTGGCTTCTAGATTTTCTCTGGCTTTTATTCAAGCTAAAGAAGAAAAAAGCAGCAGCAGCCATGAAGGATGTGTTTTTGCTGAAATTATAAAACCATTAATAGCATTTTCATCAGGTCAAAGGAGATAATTTTTACCTTATCTCTTGGAAATGTTTTCATTTTTTCTCTTTTACAAATTCTCTCCAATGCATGTTAAACGTTGATTTTTGTTTGTTGTTGTGTTCACACACAATACATCACAAATGAGTAGTAGGTTTTCCAGTAAGTTCTAGAGAAAGCTAGCCACCTGCAACTCTTGGAAATTGCCAAAGTGACTGAGTTCTTCAGGGCATGTTTAATGAAAAAGCCCATTCCCGTTATCATGAATATATAAATATTAGCACAGAATTTAAGCTTTGTTTCATAATAATGAAAAGCAAATGACTAGTTCATGTTTATGCTGGTGGGAAGTTATGAACAGTTATGTCAAATAGAAGTTATAAATATGATAATGAGATCTGGCTAGTGAATTGCTGGTTACTTTAGTGTTGTATTCATCCATTGGTTTTGCCCAGAATCTCTGCATTCTTTGCAGAAAAGATTTCACTCATCTTTATGGCATCTCTTTTATAAGAGGATATTTGAAAGTTGTTTTTTTAGCAAGACAGAATAGGAGTGAGAAGCATCCCTGTTGCAATGCTTTGTTCAGAGTTACGTGTATTCCAAATGACCCATCAGTACAGTACAGCTGTGTCCCTGGCTGGAATGTGCATGGGAACAGTTTGCCACAGGCTTTGGAATTCTTTAAAAGATTGCACCAAGCATTAGTATTGCCAAAGGCCCCAGGCATTGGCAGAGCTCTTCCCATCCCCCCCCCCCATATGTGGTATTGTTTGTGTTGTATTATGTTTAAAACTGGAAAATTTTGTTTATGGGATTTTTTAAATGTGTGTGCATGATTTTAAGCAAAGTATTTTTCTTTCTGGTACTTAGAACGGCCTGTAACTATCCAAATAGATATAAAACATTTGATGTTTAGAAGAAAGTGTTCCAAATATCACAGCTACCATTAAAAAGGAACAAAATTTATAACTTTCAGAATCAATAGCAGCAACCCCTCCCCCAGTGATGTTTCTTAAAGGGCCTGGAAATATTCAGCTGTGACATGATAAGAGAAACACAAATGAACACTAAATACAGACTCCTTAAGAAGCACTAAGCAGCAGCTTATCCATTTTTCCATACAACAATTTTCAACTCCTACAGTGTACAAGGAACTGTGAGAATCAGTATTTCAAATTTTGGATGTATGTGCTCAAAGAAGTACAGCTAGAAAATGGCATCATTGTTTTCATTGAGCAGATTAGGAAACATTTTAAAAATATTTCACAGGTGGAGGATTACTGGTCAGGTGTTGTTTAGGATCTGTCTGTGTTTTTCTCAGGATGTGACTGGGTTATGGGTTTGGGGGATACTACAGAGGTCAAGTGCCATTACCATATCAAGGGTATATACTCCATGTATGTCTTATCACTATTTATGGGATTCTTTTTTGGTTCTGGAATGAAACCAACTATTTGGTGCCTGAAAAGTCTATTGGACCACTAGTACATAACTAGAATAAGTCTAACTAGAGTTGTAGTGGCATATAAGAGATTCTACATATAGTTAGAATTTGTATAAGTGAAAGTTCCTTGTTATCTAGAAACCAACTCTCCAGGGAATAAATCATTCTGTCTATAAATATTGATAAGGGTGATTATGCATACATTTACATGTGTTTCTACATTCACAGGTATGGCATTCTTGTTTTGAATAAGGGGATGTAGTTTTTTTTGGGAAAGTCTATATGCCAGACAATATTAGTTAATATGCATTAAGCCTCTCACTTTTAGAAAAAAATTAAAAAATGAAGCAAGTGATAACCCAGAAGCCCTGTAAGAACCCAAGATTCCAAAGGACTTACTTGATTGTGCTTATTCAAATATGAGAGAAGACAATTGTGATTTTAAATATTTTAATAAAAGTAATTTTAAGCTATAAAGGATTAATCCAAAAACTTCATTCCTAGAACAATTTATATAATCCAAGTACTTTTGACTTTTCAGGTTTAGTCTATATAAAATGACATTAAAATATTGATACATTATTTTTCTTCAGTTACAGAATAATAAATGGATTGACAGTCTAATATTTTTAGAGACAAAAATTTTATCTTCGTAGTAATTAGCCAAATGTCCAACCATTTTTTTTTGCAATGCCAGATGGCAGAGTTTTATGGTTTTATTAACACAAGCACAATGTGCACACAAGCTGTCTCCTCATTTTCTTCCCCGTGCAGCCTGACATTGGGATTGGCGACTGAGAGCCAGCTGGGCTGCTCTTTGCACAATGGCTTTGCGTTCTTCGAGGAAACATGGTGAACAATCTCAGCACAGGGAGATGTGTTGCACATCGGCAGCCCTTCAAACTCCTTGGCACCATGGGCCAGGAGCTTCTGAAAGTCACTGGGCAGCCTGTGCTTTGTGTCCTAGTTGCTACCGTAATCAGGTTTGGTCATCAAGATCTGTCCTTGAATCTTCTGTGCACCACAATCACTGCTATGTTTCTGTCAGTTCTGCTTAATCTTGACATATTGGTCTGACTGGTATCAGATGAATGACTAGGTCCTCTTAAAGACGATTTGGGGCTTCACAGGGGGTCTGAGGCAGCCACAGAGCCAAGGAGGATCTGGTTGCCACTCTGTAGGAAGCACGGAGGAAGAGTCAACCATTCTAATATTTAATAATGAAATAAACATAGAGCTGATTGGTATCGTGTTCCCTGAAAACAAAATAAGAATTTTATAGAATAATTGAATAGAGAAGGAAACACTAATACTTACCAAGTATCACTTCAAAACGTGTTAACAATTGTTATCATAAATGAACAAAGGAAACGTTATATTAATATATTTTCAAAACACACTTGGTTGTAGTGCTTATTAATACACACTGAAAGCAATGAAAATGCCAAACTTACAGCATAAGTAAGTCACAGGATTTAATATACAGCATAGACGAAACAATCAGTAATATCATAGTGATTCTATATGGTGATAGATGGATGCTAGACTACTTCTGGTGATCACTTCATAAGGTATTTAAATGTTAAATCACTCTGATGTACATCCGAACCTAACATTATATTGTATGACAACTATTGATTTATAAAATGCTTTACATTTCAGTGGGAAAAAAAGAAAACTACATAGAATGTGGATATACATGTGAATGTCACATGAAGGCATACTAGAGACACTATCAAATCTTCATGAATAAAACCAGGAGAAGAATAGAACCTTATTTTGTATACTGGTATCAATATCTCTCTTTCAGCTATTAAATGACATGAACTAATGCTATAAAAAAAAACCACCCCAGATAAAAGTCACATACTTTTGTATTCTTGAGCTATTTTCCCCTTGAACTTGCTGATTTTCTTATCAAAAAATTATTTGAATTAGCATTCATTTTAGAGATAGATTGATAGATAATCTTGGGCATATACTCATTTCATGCCCAGGTTTCATGTCCTTTATCTCCAAATATTATACAATTTCTGTGCGTTCCGTTTTCTCCAATTACGTACAACATTGGGGATCCTGCTAGAAGATTAATTTCTCTGTGTAGAGAAATCCCTCTAGAGAGCTTCCCAAACCCATTCTCTTATCACCCATCTACCCTGTTTCACGGAGGCTTCAGACCAGTCATTCAGGATCGGTTCAGAAGGAAGAGGAGCCTAGCAGCCACGGAGCTGCAGTTGCCTGAACGAAGGTCCTCGGCCCTTGGGTCTCAGGTGGCTGAAGGGAAGCTGCTTCTGGGCTTTGTTTTCCCACCAGGGACCGATGCGGTTTCCTGTGGGTTTTGTTTTTTGTGCGCTGCGTGTGTGCATCGCCTTATTATATCACACCTTTCCTTGCACGCTGGCATTTTCCCACTTAGATGTTAGTGTGTTTAATCACTGCTATCCTGCTCAGATTGTTATGCCTTCTGGTTTCCTTAGAACTGGCATGTTCCCCAAATGCTACTGGGTGTCAGCGGTAAGAATGGAAAGATAGGCAATCTGGCATAATCTTAGGGCATTTCCTGGACAAACCAGCTAAGCTGTTACTGTTTTTATGTGTGTTTTTTTTTACTTGTTTTAATCCTGGAGAATGTTGAATAATGCCGCCTTAAGCTTGTATTTAAGTTAGAATTTATGAAAAGTCTTCCATTATGTTACCCAAAGAAGTCTCTGAATGTATTAGGATATTTCTAATTTTAAAACAGTGAATTATTTGGGAAAGAATTATGTGTTATGGCTCATAATGTGTATTTTTCTCTGTTTATTCATAGAAAAAAAATGCACATGATTGAAAGAAGATTGGTCGAAATACTTTGAAAAATGCAAGAGTTCCATAAAAATGAGTTTTCGTCCTATGTTGGCAGACACAAAAGCAGGACTGTCCAGAAAATGAAGTGAAATCAGAATTCAGGACAATGATGCAATGCTAATTAGTGAGTTTTATATGCATTGATAGAGAGAAAGGAATGGGAGAAAGGACAGGATAGCTATAATTGTGCTTTGTTTAACTTAGCTGTTGAGTCCGCCAGAGCTTTTACAACTAACTAGCTCTTTTATGGCTATGACATCTTGATGCAGTGGTCCTTTTCTTTCCCTGACTTGGCTGCTTTTGTGCACATTTCAAGCGTTTTTGATCAAATGCATATATACAGCCCAATGTTTTCCCCCTGAAAGCACTGTCCCTCGATGAAGGAAAGCGTTAAAGTAGCTTTCATCAAGGATAAAGGTATGTGGAGGGGGGAGGAGGACAGGAGGCAGGGCCCGGGCTCTATCTGTAACAGTTTGAAAGAGATTTGAAGGGAGATGACATGACCATTGAAAGTCTGTTGACTGGTCAGGGATTGTGCATCTGCACAGTGGAAAGACTGCTGAAAGCGGAGGATCCTTGTGTGATAGTGGTCATAGGGCTATTCCTTTTCCCCCCCTCACTTGCATGAAGTAAAATGTGAGGTTCCTGCCCAAACTCTGGGCCCCTGTCTCCCTCAATGCTGGCAGTGACCTGCACAGATAGGACTGTAAATTCACATAGAGATGGCTGTCTCCCCATGCTGTGTGGTTATGACCTACGACCTTCTGCTTCTCCCATAACATAAACCTTTCTTCTTAGGGGGGGAAAAAAAAAAGGGAGGAGGGCTGAGCCAGTAAGGATAGAATATATTACCTCATTCTGTTTGAGGCCTTGCAATGGCTCAAGATTAACTAGAGCACTGAATATTCTCATTTAGCTAAATAGGCATTCAAATTGGATCATTCAGCCCAGGAAGAGAGAGGAACAAAACACATTGAAAGAAGATACAAGTAGTATTAATTGGACCAGACATTGTCAAAGCAATCTCTTCGGGATAATCCAACAGTTTTGTTAAATTTGGGACTGTGTTATTAAGAAGAAAAGAATTTTTTATTTGTGAATTTCTTACATCACCATATGAATATTATATTCACTTAATGATGAACGTTTATAAGGAATTTATAATGTCTATAATTGATAATTGTTATTTGTGCAACATGACAGAGGAAAAGAATAATAAAGATAGTATAAGAAAGCAGTCATTTCTTATAAATACCATAATAATCCTATTCATAAATAAATTGGTGATAAGTATATTCATAATAAAAATATAGCCTTTCTATTTTAGTGGGCTATTGTAAAGACCACCTGAGATAATACATGTAGATTCAGTTGTTGGATTACTTTATTGCTTTTATTATGTTTACAAAACATAAATTAATAATATATCATCTGTTTCTGTAATTTACCTACTATCCATTTATCCATACCTCTCTCTTTCTCTCTCTACCTACTTACCTATGTGCCTACGTATATGTATAGATCTACCTCTCATTTATGTGCAGTCCTACTTAATAAGCATTTATTAATCATTCTAATACCTTTTTTTGGACTTGTGATGGAGTATTTGATTCGTCCCAAATCCTTAGGACACTATTATTTGAGATTTATGTAAGACCCTCCATCACAACCACCCTTCTCTCACCAGTTCTCCTTTCTTTCCTTCCTTCTATTTTAACAACTTCTCCACTTACATTTCTTTGTCTCCATAGTAATCATACTGATATGCATAATTTATTTGCCTGTGCTTTTGTTTCTTGGGCATATACATTTAATTTACATAAATGTTACATTATAAGCCCATTCTATTTATTTCCCATGTTTTCAAATCTACTCATGTCTTTGTGTTTAGATCTAGTTTTTGTTTTGTTTTGTTTTTGTTTTTGCTAACTGCTGCACTGTATTACATAGTGTTCATGCTCCACATTTGATTGTCCATTCCTCCCTGGATTGCATTCCAGTCACTTCTTCTAAAAACTATACTGAGGTGAACATTCACATATATTTTCTCATACTTGTTCAAGAATGGCCCTGGGATATGCAACTCGAGAATGACTTTATTTAGGTCATAGGTAGCATGTACCTACACTGAATTTTAAAATATATATATTTTATTGATTTTTTACAGAGAGGAAGGGAGAGATATAGAGAGCTAGAAACGTCGATGAGAGAGAAATATCAACTAGCTGCCTCTTGCACACCCCCTACTGGGGATGTGCC
Organism: Pipistrellus hanaki; assembly: GCF_964339955.1. Taxonomy (NCBI): domain Eukaryota; kingdom Metazoa; phylum Chordata; class Mammalia; order Chiroptera; family Vespertilionidae; genus Pipistrellus; species Pipistrellus hanaki. The sequence continues at coordinate 37,670,802 of NC_140507.1, read as the reverse complement.
CACAACCCAGGTACATGCCCTTGACGGAATCGAACCTGGGACCTTTCAGTCTGCAGACCAACGCTCTGCCACTGAGCCAAACCAGTTTCGGCTACACTGAATTTAACAGGAAATTGACACATTGCTCTTCAGATGGCCTGGCCAATTGCAGTCCCACAAGCAGTCAGTTCAGGAGAATTTTCATTTCTCCAGCAACATCTGCATTTTCTGGTTGTCTAACATTCCCTACTCTAGTATTTCCTATTATTCTAATGAGAACTACAAATTATTATGCCTTTGTTTTAGTGGCCTTCTTTTGTGTCTTTTTTGGTTGTTGTTAAATGCTTGTTTACACCCCTTGCCTATTTTTTTTATTACTTTGATTTACTGTATTTTTCTTGAGGATTAGGAAGAGTTCTTTGTATAGTCTAAATATAGAGATTAGACCTTTGTTGTTTCCATATATGTTGCAAATGTTTTCTGTGAGTAATTAACAAGGAGTTTATTAACTATGCCCATCATGTCCTTTTGTTGAACCCAAGCCTCTAGTAGATGTTATAGAATTCATGTGCTATAACCTTTTGTTAACCTCTCTTAACTTTGTAGACAGATCTTTCACAATTAGAGCTTTGATTCTTTTGAGGTATGCCTTTTTATATGCAATGGGATAGAAATTCATTTTTATTTTCCCTAATTTATTGAGCCAGTTTTCATACATCATCAACTAAATGCTCAGTTTTTGGCCCATTGATCCAGGTCGTATGTAAAATCCACGACTTTCTATTTTCTGGAAGGTATGCAGGCTAGAAGGCAATGAAGTGACATTTATAAAGTGTTAGAATAAAAAATATATATATGTGTGTGTGTGTACATATATGTATACATATATAGTGTACATATATGTATACATATATGTATACACATATAGTGTATACATATATGTAAATGTATACTATTAACCCAAAATTCTATGCTCAGGGAAAAGCTCATTTAGAAATTAGTGCATTTTCACATAGATAATGAAGGAATTTACTGCAAGAAGCATACTCTATAACAAAGGCTTAAATTTTATTTAGGTCCTTACACAAAATATAGAGCAGTATAAATATTATTTGAAGGTGAACTCTGATTTCATATGTATATTATAAGGTCTATGTCAACCACTAAATGATAAAATGGAATTGTAAATATTGCTCAGTTAATTCAAAAGGAAAAAAAGAAAGTAGAATGAATGGAAAATAGCTGTCCAGTAGTAGATTTTAATCAACTATATTAATAATGATATTAAGAGTTAATAGGCCAAGCATATAAATTAAAAGACAGATTGCTGGATTGGAGTAAAATTATGAGACCAAATTACAATATATGATGTGTACAATAAATTATCTTAAAATATAAAGATAACGATAGGATAAAAGTTAAAGTATGGCAAAAGATAAGCTAAGCAAGCCCTAACCAAAATAAAACTGGACTGTAGAACACAGTATATTGTCAGTAATAAATACTGTAATTATATAATCATAAAGGCATCACATTTTTAAAATATATTATTGATTTTTTACAGAGAGAAAGGGAAAGGGATAGAAAGTCAGAAACATCAATGAGAGAGAAACATTGATTAGCCACCTCCTGCACACTACCCACTGGGTATGTGCCTTCAAACAAAGGTACATGCCCTTGACCGGAATCGAACCCGGACCCTTCAGTCCGCAGGCAGACACTCTATCCACTGAGCCAAACCAGTTTCAGCAGCATCAAACTTTTAAGAACACATAACACTCTTATGCAGTTGGCACCTAACAGCAGAGCTTCAAAATATATTCAAAGAAAAGACAGAACTGAAAAAAAGTGCCAATATAGTCTGAGACTTCAATGCTCTACTCTCTTTAATTGATAGAGAGGGTATATAGGAAACAATTTAGCACAATGGAAGACTTGAACAACATCATTAACTCATTGACCTAATTGACATTTACAGAATGCTGTACACCCAAAGAAACAGAATACATACTATTTTAAATGCACATAGAACTTTCACCAAGATAAGTCATATTCTGGGCCATAAAACATGCCTTAAATTTAAAAGAACAAAAAGGACACAGTCTTTTTCATAGCTGATACCTGAATTTTATTAGAAACCAGTAACAGAAATATATCTGAAATAAACCTGATAGTTGCAGATTAGAAAGATGCATAGATCAAAGTGGAAGCCCCAGTGAAATTAAAAGAAGGAAAAAAAATCAACTGAACGAAAATGAAAGTTCAAGGTAGAAAACATTTGGGCTGCAGTTGAGGTAGAGTAATTCAGATTAGTAATCTAAGCTTTCACTCTAAGAACTACTTTTGCTTATTTTCTAAGTGTATAGGAATTTTCTGATTTTCATATTATGTGTGATTTAAGTATAAAGATTTTTTTTGAGTTTAGAATTATGATTTAGTGTATATTCAATTTTGTTATATATCTACTAGAATCCTGGTACACAAAATTTGTGCACTCGGGGGAGGGGAGAAGTTGGAGAGCGGAGGGTGTGCCGGTGTCTCTCAGCCCAGCCTGTACCCTCTCCAATCTGGGATCCCTCTCACAATCGGGGACTACTGGCTCCTAACCACTCCTGCCTGCCTGCCAGCCTGATCATCACTGAACCATTCCCCGGCGGACTAATTGGCACCTAACTGCTCTCCTGCTAGTCTGATTGCCCCCAACTGCCATCCCCTGCAGGCCTGGTCACCCTCAACTGCCCTCCCCTGCTGAACATCTTGTGAAAATGTGGGCGTGGCCATCTTGTGAGGATGTGGGGGCAGCTATTTTATGGCAGCCATCTTGTGACAATGTGGGGGCAGCCATCTTGTGACATGAGGGTGTGAGAGTTAATTTGCATAGTACTTCTTTATTATATAAGATATGCATTTGAAATGAACGTATACTTTTCATTCATTAGATTGTCGATTAGGTAAAGTCTATTGATCAGACTATTTATTCTATATACTAGTAGCCCAGTGCATGAAATTCATGCATGGGGAGTGTCCCTCAGCCTGGCCTGCACCTTCTCCAATCTGGGACCCTTCGGAGGATGTCTGACTGCCAGAATCGGGCCTAAACCGGCAGTCGGACATCCTTTTTGCAATCCAGGACGACTGGCTCCTAACTGCTCACCTGCCTGCCTGCCTGATCACCCCTAACCACTCTGCATGCCAGCCTGTTTGCCCCCAACTGTCCCTCCCCACCAGCCTGCTTGTCGCCAACTAAACCCCCCTGCCAGCCTGTTTGCTCCCAACTGCCGTATTACCCTTTCATTAGTATAGGTAGGGTATCTCAAAAATGTATACATACACTTTGAATAATTATAAATGCAGTGTTTATTAAAATACATTTCATTTTCAAAATTGAACTATCAGCTGTTAAAGTGTGTATACATTTTTATGAGACAGCCTGTACTTACTGCTCTATTACTCACTTGTTCAACTATTTAATGAGTGGTTAAATGTTAAATGTCTATGATTTTTGTTTTTATTTATTCCCCATTAACTCCTACCAACCCCACCTCTGGCCATCACCATACTGTTGTATGTGTAAGTGGGCTATGCATATGTGTTCTTCAGCTAATCTCTTCACCTTATTTTATTCAGTCACTTTCCTCCCACTCTTCCCCTCTGAGATCAGCCAGTCTGCATTTTTTCCCTCTCAAGTGCTAAGTTAGACTTGTTTTCAAATGGATTCTTACAGTTTCTAAAATTAGTTCTTTAGGTATATGCTATCTTCATGATTGTTGATAATTAGTAACTCTCTCTGATTGATTTTTGAGGGATGCAGCAACTCAAGCTAGTTCTTTTTCAAAAACTAGAAGCAACATCCATATATTTATTTTTATATATTTCCAACAACTCTATCTATTAGCTATAGTTAACTATTTATATATACGAATAAACACATATACTACAATAGAAGTATTGACATTGAGTTTTATGTCCATAGCTTTCCTGCTAAATTTTTTTGCATACAACACTATGACTTTTTAACCCACGTATAGTGTCCTGCTGGATGTTTTTATAGGAAAACTAATAAAATATAGGACTGAATTTTCAAAGGCTATTTCTTGGACTTGTGATTGGCCCAATGCCTTTCCATAAGTAGATGTTTCCTTGAATTGTGAAGCAATAATTGGACACTGGGGAACTATCATTTGTGGGGCCTCTGAGTAAATTTTGTTTTAATGCAAAGCCAAAGTGGTGTGCTGGTAAAGGGTATCTGGAAATATGACTTGGTGTATCTGAATGCTGTGGTTTAGCATGGAAAACACATTTCCTTTGCATTAGGGTATAGCATCTAAAAATTTGGCCATCTGTATAATACTCAATACTTCTGGATTATGTCATAATTAGAGATAAAGGCACACAAATGTATTAACATCTCCAAAGTAGTGCACTGTGTTTCTTGTCCTTTTAAATTTATTTTCCTGAGTTTTTATTGAATGGGATTCTGTTGCAATTTAAAACCCATAATTAGGAGGGGTCATTTAGGGAATATGTATATTACCAGTTGTGGACTTTCTGAGAAGCATTTTTAAACAAATTAAATTGCTAACCAACTAATTTAGGATTCAATGTTTTCTCAATCCTAAACTTCCTTTCCTCAGCAAAATAGCCTGGAAGTATTTCAGGATGGTATCTGAAGAAAAATCTGAGAAACAAAGTCATAAGAGTTACAAAATTAAAGGTATTAAGAGAGAAGGTTAGTACATTGAAAATGTTTCAAGAAGAATTTATCTGGATGAGACTGATACAACACAGTAAACAACAACACACAAGTGTAATTATTTTTGGTAAAAGACTACCATTACCCAGATATATGCACTGAATTATATTTTAGTGTGATTTTGTGATTGATTTGAATTTAAAGAGGCATTTAAAAATGTCAGGTCATCTAACAAGCATAATATACATGTAGTTAGCAACATCAACTTATGTCTTACAAATAAACTTGATTTAAGAAATGATTTAAAATTCTAAAAACACTGTTTAACAATTGGTTTCGGCATATATACTACTAAGTAAAGTGCAGAATCATTAATTTTTAATCCCTCAACATTAATGGACAACTCAACACTTGCTAGCCCCATTGATTATGTGTTTGGTTTCATTCCTTCCTTTTTCTGGGTGTTGTTTCCTCATCTTGTAAATGGCTTGTTGGGGGACATGAATTTATTTTGTCCCTGAAGGTGGGATGTGCGTTTTCAAAACAATTCAGAATTTTCTTAGTGTACTATAATTTAATATAGATTTATTTACTCATACCAAAAAGTGATTTTGTTTTATATCTGCTATTCCTTTCTCCGCTGGTTTTTCTTGGCCTCTGGATTTTGGTAATTACAATACTTAATACTAGGATGAAATTACCCTCATTTGTGTGCTACACGTGTACTCAATGCAATACTTTCCTTTTGATCAGATTCCCCTCAGATAAATTTTGTATCTCCAGGTGCTGTGTTGAACCCTACCTTTTGTATCAATGATTGCATTGGGGGATCTGGTTTTTCTGCTAATTCAGTTAGACTGACTATAGCTCTCATTGGTAACAAGTTGGCTCCTCTAGTCTTATACGTAATAATGTACTAATCCTGATAATTATAACTTGCTAGTTGGTTCTACTCCCAGATTCTACTTTAACCTGAGAGTTTATTCTAAAACATTGTGAAATGATTATAATTTATCTAGTTTTTTTTTTGTGATATACACACACACACACACACACACACACACACACACTCTGTCTCTCTCTCTCTCTCTCTCTCTCTCTCTCTCTCTCTCTCTCTCTCTAGAGGCCCAGTGCATGAAATTTGTCTTCTTAGGATGGGTCCCTCAGCCCAGCCTGCACTCTCGTGCAGTCCAGGAGCCCTCAGGGGATGTCCAACTGATGGCTTAGGCTGGCTCCCCCTGGGGAGCAGTTCCATAGAAGGGCTCCTGCCACTGCTGTTGTGATTGCCAGCCAAGAGCTCAGCTTCTGGCTGAGTGCTGCTCGCCCTGTGGGAACTCACTGACCTCACAGCTTCTGAGTTTAGTGTCTGCCCCCTGGTGGTCAGTGTGCATCATATTGACCAGTTGTTCAGTCAATTTGCATATTAGCCTTTTATTATATAGGATATTTTATATATTATATATGCATATATATGTGTGTGTATGTATGTATATATGTACACACATATATACTAATATGTAGTGCATATGCATATTTGAATATTTCTTGAAAATATATATCCTTGAAATATATGTATACATGTAATTTTCTGAAAGTAGATTATTTAAAATTCCTTACAAAAATAATTGATATTTTTAAATGTGCTTTGTATGTTTTATTTGAAAAATATTACCACATTGTATTTTGGGCCAATATGGATTAAAGTCCTGGTCTTGTATGCCTTAAAACCTATCTATTGTGCAAAGAGACATTTTGAAAGCAATAATCTTTTATTCTCTTATCTTCTCTCCTCCTCTTGTCCTTCCTCCAGGATGTTCAAGTTAAATGAATGCTCATGAACTTTATTTTATGCTCAATTTTTCAAAATATTACTCTATATTTCTTCTTTATGTGTGCATCACTAGGAAAAGACAACCATAATTATTTAAATATATTTCAAAGAGTAGACACAATCAGTACTTAGGCAGCTTTGGGAAATTAGTGAAAATTATCTTTCATTCATTGACATTGACCAGTGTATTATGTTTTTCATTATTTATGTGGAGCCCTTTAGTTTAAATCTAGACTCTCTCAAAAAAGGACTAGGGTTTATATACTTAGTGAATGTGCCAAATATGCTTATTACAGATCATAAAACAAAGTATTTTTGTACATAAACTTACTCACTAGAGATATCTGATGGAAATCTCTGCAATTTTTGCTGGACTAGAAATACAAAAATACAAATGAGGCCCAATTGAATCATGATCAGCTCTTCAGGAAGCTGGGCCGTGTGACCTATAATGCGGTTCTCTAGAGATTAGTGTAAGTGCCCTTTCCTTGCATTCATGTTGGGGGTGAGAGAAAATAAATTGGTACCTTTTCTCTTGTTACTTTTTAAAATATAGTGTTTATCAGCAAGCTTGGAGCAGAAGGGAGGAGATATTTTACTATATTATTCTTTGATTATAAACATGGCTTTTCTTATGTCTAGGCCATGTACCTTATGTCTAGACTAGCTGACACAGTCATTTCAATTCAGTAGTGTGTGTGTGTGTGATTGAAGGGATATATATCAAAATATGTATAGTAGTTGTTTCTAGGGACTTAATACATGGATGATAGCTACTTTCGATTGTATATATGTTTTTATTTTTAATTATATTTATAGTGTGCATATATTATTTTTATAATGAGAAAAATATCTCAAAATTAGAAAGATAAATTCATAAGAAACAAGAGTAATTAAAATTGATGCCTTCTTGGTTGTTGCTACTTTTTAATCTACATACAGTACAGACCTGGTATGAGAGAGTACAGCAGCTTACCATAAACTTTATTCGGAATTTGGATTAAAAAAATTGAAGAAGCTAAAAGTATCATTAAAATAAGGATGTTAGAATATGTTGGATTTTGAAAATGCTTTTTAGTTCCAAGCTTTAGCTAAATGACCCCTCCCATATACATGTCCTTTCTTGCTTCCCTACCTTTTTTACACGACCTGCTAGATTCCCTGTGAGACTGCATGTTCTTGAGAAAAGGGGCATGCCTTTCTCATTCTTATTGTCCAAGCATCTGGTATATGAAAGATTCTCAAGAAATATTTCCTGAAAAAATAAGTCAATGAATGAATCTGTGGAAGGCTACCTTCATATAGATTTTTATATTACAGATTTTATAAATTCCTCAAGTGAATGACAGTAGATCTTGTGGAAATTTCAGTCTTCAGGTCAGTGTTCTGTTTATATTAAATGCTCAATAAATGTCTGTTAACTGCACTTCCCCAAGAGTTAAACAGAATAGTCTATGGCGTGAGTCAAGGCCACCCAGAACACTTGAATCACAATCACATTGCCTCCCAAGTAGCAGAAAACTGAACTACACATACTGCACCCAACTCCAACTGTATTCTCATACGTAATTCATAGGCTGAAACATTTTTATGACTAACAGAGCATGAGCTTTTGGTGAGTTGCTGGCTTTTAGTGATTCACTAAAAATTTTTAAGATGAGATAGCTGCTGCCTCTGAAATTGTCTCCAAAAATAGTATCAAGCCTTAGTAATCAAAACAATAAAACATGTGACTAGGAAGCTCTGTTTCCAATATAGTACTTTTTTTTTCATAAAGGCTTTATTTCTTACAACAGTAAATTAAGATCAAGGAGGCTAAATGATTTCTTCAGGGTTACACAGTTTGTCGGTGGTAGAGCAATACTCCAATGTGGGTCTACTGTCGGTAAACCAGACCCCTTCACTAATCACAGGATGAACCCTGCTATTGTAGTAATTCTGAGAACACAGGGAAGGCAGCAGCCTATCTCTTCCCAGCCCTTTCTGCTTTCTGTCCCCAAGGAGACTGCATTGGATATTATCAACTTGAAGTGATTGGAAGTAAATGAACTTTGTAAAACAAAAAACAGAGTCTCATAAAACAATCTAAAGGATCTACAAGTCTTACATATCTCTGTGTGATATCTATACATAGTGGCTCTCATATACCCTGAGTGGCCAGATTATTATGATCTCTGCGTAATAATCTGGCCACTCAGTATGTGTGTATATATATATATATATATATATATATATATATATATATATATAGAGAGAGAGAGAGAGAGAGAGAGAGGCCTGGTGCATTTGTGCCTGGGTGGGGTCCAGCCAGCCTGGCCAGGGGGAGGGGACATGGGTGGTTGGCTGGCCTGTCTGCTAGTCGAACTCCTGGTCGAGGGGACAATTTGCATATTAGCCTTTTATTATAAAGATATACACTGAGTGTCCAGATTATTATGTGTTTAGAGATCATAATAATCTAGCCACTCAGTGTATATATGAATATGTGTATATGTCTGTCAGATTGTCTGTGTATATATGCATCAATATGTGAATACTGTATTATGAATAGAGAGCTTATTGTTGTTGAGTTCTAACTTTATCTCTGGGAGGACAAAAATTACTACATCATGACAGTATGTTAATTATCAAAACTGAATAGTTGTTTTACTACATGAATGTTTCTCAGAAAGATTGCCCCAAGTTATCTTCACAGGAACCGAAAAGGAATAGCAATCTGAGAAACAATGTAAGAGTTGTACATTTCACAAGGATGGCTTATAGTATTTTATATTTTAAAATATACCATGAGTCATTCATCATGGTGAATGACTTAATGCAAAAATAAAAAAAACCTTTGAGTTTTACTTACTTAAAATTTTTCCATTTCTCTTTAAAATAGTCAATGTAAGATTTTTGTTAATTCAAAGTAAGCAAAACCCATTATGTAATTTCATCCTATATTTGTAAAGAATTAACACAATCTTTGAGTTTCATGATGTTTCTGTGTTCCAGTATCAATAATCACATGTTATAACAAGAGTATTTTATAAGGTCTTTCATTAAAAAGCTGTCATTTTTGCCATTTTATTAAAATCAGCACACATATGGACGTTTGATCTATTGACATGTTTTAAAGGATTCTGAGCCAAAGACCTAGGCCCTATGCCATTGAGCTGAGATATCATCACTTAAGGAGTTGTGACGAGCTCTGTATTCTCATTAATATCATGCCAGTTCATACAGTTGCTTCTGTCTTTCTCAGAATTCAATCTCCCTTTCCAGACTTAAAGGATAAAAAACATAAAGCTGTGAAAGAGTAATGCAATACGTGTAAAGACATTTATAAGATTCGAACCATATCTAGTCCGCAAAGATTTAGGAAAATTTAGAGTAGAAGGGAGGAATCGATTAGGGATCTGGCAATAGTTAAAATATAAAAATCAAAGACTCTGTTATTGAAGTTTAGTGAGAAAATTTCAGGAGGAATTAAAGACATTTGTAGCTTTTCCAAGATCTTTAAAATAATATTGATAAAATATTATAAGTTAACTTTTCCATTTCTAAAACTCAGTAATTGACTTTTAAAATCTAAATGCAATAGCTTTAGAACATTTTACTTCTCTAGAAAGAAGATATTCTCTGTTTTCCCCCTATATATGTTATTAAATATTAATATTGAAGTATTAAACTTCCATGAATGATAATTGTTATGTTTCTTTAAAAAATAGTTCTGATTTTCTAATGTTTTGGGGAGGGCAAAAATTCAATACACCATTTAGAGTGATATTAAAACATGTTTGATGAAAAAAAAAAAAGGAAAGTTGGGGAACCTAACCCATCTCATCTACAATAAATTTTGGATAGTGTCAACATTTATGAAGATTGTCTTCCTCATCTTTCTACTGCTTTGAACATAGAAGACTTGAGAGACTTTCAATTCAGCACACACACACACACAGTTGATCTGGAAATATACATAGTATTTTTGAAATTTTAATTCTTTATAATAATCTCTATAATTTCACAGAATTTAGGATTGTTATATAAAATGGTAAAATTGACTCATTAAGACATTATTTTACTAGGATCTGAATCTATACAGCTACTTAAGATATAATTCAAATCCATGCTTGCAAGTCCCCTTCAAGTGTAATAAGTTGTCATGTGTCACTTTAAATATTATTGACTTCCTTAACAGTGATTTACCATCATCCAAACTAATAATCAAATGAAATTCAGTAAATGCACGTTTTTACTCCTTTTATCTTTATTCTGATTATTAATAAATAATCTTTATTCTGACTATTTAAGTTGAGGTGTTTGTTCTCATTGCATATGGGTTAAGGATTCCACATACCAGACATTTGGCTAACTCTAATTGATAATTATCTTCATGTCTTATAGGATTTATTTAGGGAAATATTAGAAACTTGAGAAATACTCTTTATAAAATTAATCTGTCCTAGTTTTGACAGTCGCATCATCTCAGATGTATTACATTTTTATTCAGTAATATTGGCCATGTACTCTCTCTATCACAGTTTCCACAGCACAATTTCATGTTTAATGATGAAGAAAAGAACATTCTATGGCAAAAATAAGTTTGAGGAAACTGTTAGTTAAAAAAAGAATTAAACAGGATTTTTTACTCATCATTATTAATAATGTAAGATTTCCCAGACATTCTAACCCACTTTAGTGATTTCCAAAAGAGTTGATATAATGTGAACCATATTTGCTCATATAATTTTTGGAAACATCTTAAGTAATTGATGTTAAATAATTGATTTTATAAGCAGATCATATTCCTCTTAATCTGTTTTGGGAAAGTTAATAAAAAAAAACAAACAGTCCTACTCTAGGGTTATTTTTCAGCCATCTTCTCCCTCTTTTTTATTATCATCATCATCATTATTCAAGGAGATTAATATACTCATCATATTAGAAGAAAATAAAATTCCATTCTTGAAATTGAAGTATGTATGTGTGTGTCCACATGTCAGGCACTTACGTTTTTGTGTGTGTGAGATTATGTGTTTCATGCATTCCTAAAATGCCATATATCATGGAACTCTAGAAGTTCTGCTAATTGTCAGAAAAATATGAATGTAACATATTCAGAGAAGTCATGGTATTAATATAATAAAGCCAAAAGGGTCAAACATCTGAAACTATTTAATTTTCTTCAGTTAAAAATTTATTAAGACTTGATTAAATTCCACTTGAATAATTATACTCATTTTTATTCTCATGTTTTCTCTATGGGAGTGAGGGATGTGCAATGATTATGCCTCCACAGAGGCATAATCATTGGATTAAGGTCCAAGAGACCTACATTACATGAATACTTTGGAAGGATCCATTTATCAGACTCAATTTAGGTAACAAGTGAATGGCCATGTGCAAGTCACTTAAGCTTTCATGTCCTCAGTTTTTATTTTTTTAATACATAAAATGAAATGACTTATCTCCAGGAAATTAACAATTTTTTCCAAACCCATGTTCTCACTCTAGAATCGAAATTTTGGGATGCTTTTGTGTAATCAAGAGAAACAAAAGTCAGTCTGTCTTCAATAATCCTATAGGTAATGCTCTTATATTCATGGATACGATGCCATCTGAGGATATAAGTATTTCTATAGTGTGCAAAATATCTACTTTGGGAGCTAGCTATGAGGAACAAGTACACTCCTACAAAGTAGGTTCTTAATGTATGAAGAAAACAGTGCAGACAACCCAGGGTTAGATAGTTTGTTTGCGCGCGCGCGTGTGTGTGTGTGTGTGTAAATTTGTATTTTCTTCTGCAGCTATAGAGGATAGCAAAGAGCATGGAACCAGGAGCCTGCTATCTAAGTTCTGTGACTGTCCCTGCCTGTCTGCTCTGTGACTTTGAGCAAACCATTTTCAACTCTCACAGCCAGTGTCCTTGTGTAAAAAATAAAAGCTGATCTCAATGCTACCCTTTCTAGCATTGTAATTCTATATAGACTATCTATCTATCTATCTATCTATCTACCTACCTATCATCTATCTATCTACATACTTACCTGTCTATCATCTATCTCTATATCTCTATAGGTCTAGATCTAGAGATATAGATATTTGAGAAGCATGCACCCCCCCCCCCTCCCAAAATTGATGTAACAATACCTATTTCACAAGTCATCTTTGGTAAAACTCTTGGGAATTCTCAGAGAACTGACATGATATTTTTAGGGTATTACATCTTCTGTTCCAGATTTATCTTCTGAAAGCTCCCTGAGTAAATAACTGTCTTTATCAGCACACTCTGTGGTTTCTGCAGCTGGAATGCTATCACCTTGTTCCAGGAAGTGTCATGGCAACTTAACCTCAGGATTTTTGACTAGGCTGCTTGGAGGAAGCTGCCGGGAAACTGGCAATGACCTGGGCGTGGGAAGGTTATGGAGCTACTTGGGAACAGATGCTTTACAATCTTTCCCAGGGACCACGTTTAAGGATGACCACAGTTGGTTTTTATTTCATTCTTTATTACTATAAAATAAATCCAAACTGAATAAGCATCTAAAAGCAATAGTAAAATTAACATGAGAATACCATATTCAATCCCAGGCTGCTTTGTTTAACAAAGACAAAAGGTAATAAGTACATTGAATATGTGGGAGGAGGTTCCAGTGGCCGTATTTCTTTGTGCACCTTGGAGTCCAAGGAGGACTTGGACAAGGACACCAGGGATGGGAAAGTTTCAGCGCCTTGACACTGTCACGCAGGTATAGTCCATCAATGGCAGTCCAGAGAGTAGAGGCCACTTGTGAAAATGAACCATTACTGGAACCCCTTTATGAGGAGTTCAAACCATGTCCAGAAGTGATCTCTTTATGTAGAAGCTGCAGGTATTCATACAAGCCTATGCTGTCAGCCCCACATGTGCAGTGTCCGGCAAGTAAGACCACTTTTAAAAAGGAAGTTTTAAAAGATACTGGTTTTCCTCTTTCACTATTATCAGGAATGGGTGCTATTTTCCTTCTAGCTGATATACTTCCTCCTTGGATCATTCCATCAAGCTTACTGTTTCTGTATTATCTTTGCCTTTTTCTAGAATAGACTACATCCAGAGAAATAGAGCACATTTACATTTGTCTTGTTTCATATAAAAGAAGGATGGGTAGGAGTCATTCAGGAGAAACTCTTTTTGTCTAAATGTGGATGCCCTTCATATCCATTGTTGTACAATCTCATTGTTAGCTCTACCCACTCATCCTGTTCTCAGGACACCAGCACCCTCCCTATTCCTGTAGCCTTGTATTTGCACATTCCCTTCCACATCCAGGTATGACGTCTTAATCCTAAGATCTCAAGAATGATACAGCTTTCTGATGTGTTTCCTTTTACCCAGTGATAAAATGCATGTATATATGTGAGTGTTTGTTTAACAATGGTAAAATAATATTATTAATCAATCATATTATCACTCATTTCTGCATATGTTTTGTTGCTGGTGCACTAGTCAGCTCCATGAAGGTCAGGGCTTTCTCTTTCATGTTCTGCCATGGCCCTCACAGCCCCAGCTTCATCCAGATGATAATTCTGCTGTTTGGTCTAATTAGCATATTAGCTCTTTATTATATGGGGGGGAAATATATATATATATATATATATATATATATATATATATATATATATATATATGACATCAATGATGAGAATCACTGATGAGCTGCCTCCCTACTGGGGATGGAGCCTGCAACCTAGGCACATAACCTGATCGGGAATTAAAACATGGCCTTCAAGTTCATAAGTCAATGTTCAACCACTGAGCCACAGCTGGGCTGTATTTATTGTATTTGCAGCCAACATAGTGCCCCAAATGGGAAACATTCATACCCAATAAGAGAGTAAAGTAAATGAATTATATTTGTAGCTTTATGCAGTGTACAAGGTGAACATTTGATAAAAAGATAAACGAAACTCAGTTATGGTTCTGAGGTTAGTTGTTTTTATTTTATTTTATTGTTTTGTATGTTTTTTTGTGTTAAGATTTGCCTTAGAATTGGAAACAAAAACAAACTGAGGTAATGGGACATCATTAAAATTGTGTAACTTGGAGATTTTGAAGTAGAATTGCCCAGGATCATTTCCCCTTGTGCTTGATTGAATACATCCAACATGTTCAGCTGGGAGTAGAGGACCTGGACTGGAGTGGAAACACTTACAACACTAGGAGGGATGCCTTGCAGTGAGGAAGTCGGTGATTACCTGAACATCACCCTAAGATTATGTTACTGGGTTGGATGCTCCTGTGCAAAAGAATAAAAACACATGAAGATTGGAAGCTTCTCATGCACCCCTGCTTTGGGAAAGGATAGGGAAGCATGGATATCTGAGTATCAAGGTCATGGACAGCTGGGGGTGATTTCCTTTCCGGCTTCTGTGTGTCTGTGTTAACATACACGATGTACTTAGTGAGCAATTAAGAGAGGTCCACTGTTACTGGCTTTGGTTAACAATGCCTGTAACAGGGTTCAGTGAGTGTGCTAAATCTATATGCAGCTTCTGCAGAAAAAAAATATCCAGGTTTGGTTTTCTAATGGAAATAAAAAATTTCAAGGCAATCTGCTTCACATAACCCTCTGCAATGAACAGTAAAATGGCTGTAAGGCAGATGATTTCTTTCCAGATGGAAAAAATATGAGTATCTGAGTAGCTCTGTTCAAGCTGTTTATTTAAAATTTATATAGTGCTGCCTTGGCCAGTAGCTCACTTGATTAGAGCATTGTCCCCATACGCCCAAGTTGCTGGTTCAATCCCCGGTCAGGACACATACAAGGATCAACCAATGAATGCATAAGTAAGTTGAACAATCAATGTTTCTATATTTCTTTCTCTCTCCCACCCTCTCTGAAAATTTACATACCACTTCAGAAGATGTTAACTGATACCAAGTAGAACATTTTTGTCTTTAGATAGATAGTGTTCTATCATAACATGTATTGTATAGATACAGGGTGTGCCAAAAATGAATACACACACTTTAATTATACAGGTAGTGTTCATTAAAATGAATTTCATTTTCAAAATTGAGCCATCAGCTATTAAAGTGTGTATACATTTTTTGGAACACCCTGTATGATACAAACAAAGTTTTCCATGTTTGGTATATTGTCATTTATAGCTAACTTACATGCATGCAATAATACCATTTTCATTGCTTCTATAAATATATGAAAACCATATTCCTTCTACCTGAAGAAATAAAAAGATGAGTGAGTGAATTGGTAATAATGCCAAGGGGAAATGTGGCACCTGGATTGTTTCTGAAGTGAGGATAATCCTCACGACAGGTGAAGTGACACAGGGCATAGGTCAAATGGCTAGTGGCAAAACAATGGTTTACCTGGCAATACTAGCTCTACCTCTCTACATATGTTTGGAACCTTGTTGCAATAAATATGCTCTGCTACTGAGATGATAGGTTCACACAGAACCTGTTCTCCATGCTTGGCTTTCAGGTGAAATGTTGTTTTCAGAATTAAGGAATCTTATTTTAGATATTTGGACCATCATTTCCATAGTCAGTACATTTTCTGACATTTGGAACCCTGGAGGCCCAACAGTATTTTCAGTGCTAGCCATTGTGGAACCCTCACTGTGCCCTAGCTAGCTAGCTGCTGCTCTCAGTGCTGTGGCATTGCTTAGGGAAATCGTTGCTAGTGTTGAAAAAGCACCTTCAGATCGCAGTGGCTTAAGGGTAGGTGTATTTCTCATTCATGTCGAAGTTTAATTGGAATTTTAGGAGACAGGCTTTTGCCTGGCGAACAAAGATATTGGCTCTTTCCAACTCTGTTTAAAATGGTCAGCAAGCAAAACTGAGAGAACAGACTATGTTTTATGGCAAGACCTGCAAGGTCTTCGAATCACACGCCTCTGGCAGGAAGCCAGAGGCATCATCCCAACCTAAATGAAGGGGAAGCTAGGGAATGTCTGTCATCTTGAGAATCTAGAAAGAAAGAATAGGGTTGGCAATCATCTAGCTAATCTGTGCCTTGTTAGTGTTTGTTTGTTTAATTCTCTCAACCTAGATACCATTACTATGATGAGATAACTGAGGCACAAGGAGTTTCATACATATGCCAAGTTTTACAAGGAGTGTATGGCAGGGCTGAGAATTAAAGCCAGGAAAATTGTCTCCAGAGCTCAAACTTCTAATTATTATAAACATGAAGTTAAAATTAGGTGCCATCAAAATCATAAGTGCCTTTATTTACTAGACATTATTATGTATTCTTTTCAAACCTAAGAGGGAAATGATTGCTTCTTTAATAGATTACATCAGTGCTACTTATTTTATTTTCATAATCTTCCATGTGAATATATGTGTGTACAAGTGTGTGTATGTATGATCTTGAGAATTCAAGCCAGAAACCTGAATGTAAGTTTTTGTATTCTACTCTACCTTACCAACTCCCACCCACCAATTACAGCTGGAAAATATCGAGAGAGATTTGGAGATGTCTTTATCCACCTTTACCCCCAGCAATGCTTTTGCAAATTGTAGCCAGAATGACCATTTAAAACACTGTCTGATCATGCAATTGCATTGCCTAAACCCTTGAAGCTCTGGTCATTGTGGCTCAATTGGCTGTACTCCCATGCACTGAAAGGTTTCTGGGTACATTCCCAGTACAAAGCAAGCGGGAGGCAGCCAATTGATATTTCACTTTCATATCAATATTTCTCTTTCTTTCTCTCTTTCTCTCCCTCTCCCTCTCTCTTCCCCTCATCTAAAAATCAATTAAAAAATCTTTAAAAATGCCTTTGAAGGCTTTGGAAGTACTTGGAATAAAGTAAGAATAACATGACAAACAAGACCCCACGTTGTTTGCCCTGTGTATCTCATCACACATGCCTCTCTCCCGACCTTGTCAATATGCATCAGCCCTGTTGGTATTTGTTGTGTCACAAAACATGTCAGGCTTTCCAGTATTGAACATTCACATGTCCTTTTCTCCTCTCTGAAAGAACAATTATTTACTCTCCTCCTAACTCCTACATATCCCTTAGGTATCAACATAAATGCTGCTTTTTCAGAGATGGAATATAAATCTCAGACCAAAATAGAGCTGACTTTTTGTTTAAGCAGACCAGCAGTTAACCTGGCTGAACTTCGACTCCACCTTCTGCTTTGCAGCTGGAGGCAGTGGAAGTAGGAACTCCGCTCTCCCACCTTAGCTGGGCGGGGAGCAGGCTGCCAGTGTGTGCTCCTTCACAGACCAGCACATGTGGGCTCAGCCTCTGCTGCTCTCTCCTGGGACTTCCCCTGCACTTGGCTGCTGCTGTAGGAGCCCTGACGTCTTTCCTCTGTTCCTCAAGGTCAGCCTTCTCTAAGATGTGGCCTTTACAGTGGGGACTGCAGTTTCCCTCAGGAGAAAAGTTGTAAACAGGAGAATCTTGTTTGTCCCCAAGAGTGTGTGTGTGTGTGTATGTGTGTGTGTGTGTGTGTGTGTGTGTGTGAATACATATTTTGTTCAGTGTTTATATCATTATTTTTTTATGGGAGTGTTTGTTTGATATGAGCCAATTCACCATTACCAGAAGCAAAACTTGTAGTCAAACCAAAACATTATAGCTGAGTACCAATTGTATATCAGATACTCTAAGTGGTAGCAAGTGATAACGGCTCTGATCTAATTGGATGTATGTTCTGTTATGGGAGGGAAGCATTAAATACCCAAATAATTAATTGAAATTGTCAAAGGGGGCATGAAAGTGATTTCAAGGGGACATTAGACTATACCCAGGGCACGTTGTCTCCCAAGTTGATTTATAAAAGGCTTCCACAGGAACGAAGTTAACTAGTATATGAGAGTTCTTAGAAGTTAGCTGCTCAGGAGGGTAGGGTCAGCTGGAGTGGAGTAGGCATTCCATGTGCAGAAAGGACATTGAAATGGAATATTGAAGCAAGGAGGAAACCTTCATGTAATGTCAATGTGATCAAAGTTTAGAGAATGAGGGAAGAATTGTTTTAGGACAAATAGAATGACATTGAAGCATTTTAAGTAGGGAAATTAGATGGTCAGGCTTATAATTCTACCACAGGACTAGTATTTGAATGAAGTACTTTAAATTTTGAATGCAAATATTTAACATAATATAGTGTGAAACCTATAAATTGTTTCAATTGTCCTTCTAGGATAAATATTTTTGGTGTATATTTTGTATAAACTTTTTATCAAGTACATAGTTTTCCAATGAATGTGTGCACTATATTTTTTTCAACTCTTTTTCTATAGTTTCATTTGACTCTTTCCAAATTAGCCAGTTCACATAATGCTACTATAAATACATTTATATGAATGCTGTTCTTACATTTAGAAAGCTAAGTTATTAAAGGTATGTTATCATAGATCTTAAGAACATAAAGATAAAATTGCTTGCAAAATAAAATCAATGAAGAATACATTTAATATTAAGTTATTGAATCAAATTTTTAAGTGAGTTGCTTTAAATTAAGCACCGTTAATATAGATTTAGGTCAGCTATCTCTGTGTGTGATTTTTTAAGGAAGGTTCTTTCAGGATTCTACAGGATGCTTTTAAGTATTAAGTGAACCCTAGCACAATGACACTTGTGATTATATTCATGCAAATTGCTTGAGAAACTTCAAATACCTTAATTACCTCACAGCTGCAATATTTTCAAACCCGTTTGAAGATTTTCCAGGAAAAGTGCACTTTATGTCTGATTAAGAGAACTCTCCCAAGTGAAAACCATGGTTTGGCTTTCTTTCTATTAAATCTGTTCATGAATGAAAACTACAGCTGAGAGTGATTATAAAGAGAATATTAGAAACTTAAAGATTGACAGTGAGTGTTCAGGTGATCAAGCAATTCTTGAAGGCACCAACATCACTAGTCCTTTATCTTCTGTGGTGTTCAATAAATTAAGATTTTTTTCCCATTCTGTAGCTCAGTATAATGCTGTCCGCTTTCCCACAGACTGTCACCTTCAGCTATATAAGCATAAAACTGGTTTAACAGAGCTTCTGGGCAAATATACGATGAATCCAATTCTCAGAGCTTCCTGTGTGTGGGTCTGTAGGTATCGCTGCAGTCATTTTGGATTAGTGATAAACAGTCATGAAATTGAAAACAGATTCCTCCAGCTTTTCACAAGAATCTGAAAAAAACATACAAAAATACGTGTACCCAGAAAGTGCGAGTCCAACTCAAACATCATAAAATAATACACAGTGCATGCTTAACGGCATGCAGGGCTGTCTGAACATATTAAATGACATTGTCTGATGCCAAAGTCAAGTATGGTTTCAGCATTCAAAGGTGGAGAAATCTGGAGCAGGCTTAGCTTCAACTTGAACTAATGACACTGCTTTGTGTTTACCTTGTGATCACTCTCTCTTCCTCTCTTCTCCTTCAAAACAGTTGATGGGTGGCATTTGGACATTTTATCTTTGGAGATAAGGACTATAAAATAACACGGCCAACAAGAATAATGTTGAACATTTAAAATTTGATAGGGAGTTTCCAAATAGAACCTCATTTAATTATCACCACCCCCCTATAAGGTAGGCAAATTCATTATCATCACCATTTTGTGATGCAGAAAGCTGTATCTCTAAGCTGTCACATGGCTACACCCCCCCCCTCCCCCCCCACAGAGCTGGTAGCTGGTGATGACTCATTTTGACATAGGTTACTTGGGCATGAGGTGCTGTTGATTCAAAAGTCCCTGTACTGGACATTAACCCTACTGACAATACGGGGATTTTCTTAACTAGACAGCTCAGTTTCCTTCTGTAAAAATTAGATCCCAGTTCTGCCTGTGGAGTGGAGGCATTCTGATAAGAATGCCTTGTATCAGATCTACCAGGGCTCTTCCTAACAGGTCCTGTTTCATTGCTTTTTGCCACAGACAAGGCTGTTGCTCTTTATAGCTCCAGGGTGTCCGACCCATGGGAGTCCCTCTGTCCCAGAAGACTTATAGACAGAGTGAGGGCAGTGTTCCCTGGGTGGTGAAGCCCTCCTGATTCCTATATTCAGCTATCTCAGAGACTGACACATTGAAAGAGCAACAAATCAATACCTGGAATTTGTAGCTCTCTACAACTTCCAATTTAAATGACCCCCTTCTGTGCTATTCTAGTTGGTCATTCAAGCAGAAAAGAGACCCAGCAGGGGGCCTCCCTGGGAATGGATATTCACCTAGAGTTTTATGTTTCTCTATTTCTTATTAATGGGGGGAATTGGAGACTAAGGAGCATGAAAACATCTAGATTTTTTTTTTTTTTTTTAGGTGAAGCATGGGAATTTTAAAACTCCAAGGCATTAGCCCAGATTCAAGTTTGGGATCCAGCCCTTCTGCTTCCTCTGACTTGACTGTTATATAAAACTCTTTAATCCCCATCATCACCTCTTTTGAGATTCTAGGCAAAAATTTCTATATGTCCATAACAAAGATAGAAAAAAGGTGTGAATGATTTGATGCCTAAATAGTCATTATCGCTGAGTCGGAGTAAGCATCTATTAACATATGGTCTCAGGGGTTAAAGAGAAACCCACTTCCTAACTTCTTAAATTCATCTCTCACCTGCTTGCAGAGACCATAAATTATTAAAGTTAATTATAAGAGTCGCCCCTTTGATTTAAGACTCCATGTATGGGGTTAAAATTCACATGCACCTGGGAATGACAATTTAATGAGTTAAGCAGATCCTTTCATGAAAATGTGTTTTGATAGGGCAGAGCACTAAACAGTGAAAGAGGAGGGGTAAACTCGGAAGGCTTGGAAAAGGCTTCCCACATTCATGAGGACCCCACCTTCCTGAGCCTACTCCAAGTGATAAGGTCACTGTTCACAGTGTCAGGGACACCGAGGTGAGGCTAACCAGAACACCAGCCCTTCCCAGCTGCCCATCTGGAAAATATGACTCACACAACAGGTCAAGTTAGCACCCTGTGCACCAAGAGGGATCCAAAATAGGAAGTATTGAAATAGACTCCTCTACAGGATGCAAACCTGCAAAATAGTCAACTGAGCTGAGGAGGAAGGAAGGAACCTGAGAAATCATTTATTCTGTGTATCTCATCAAAAACAGTGAGAGGGCAGACACTTTGTGAGGCTTTACATCCATGACCGGAAGACGGGGAATGGTTCTTCGTAGGCAAGGCCCTTGTGTCGGCTCTCTGTTTTTGAGATTTGTTCAGGCAATGACAGATCCCGGTTAACACACTAATCACCACCCCAGATGAAATGACCTAATACCAATAAGTAGCTCCTTTCATCATCATAGCCCTCAACCTTGACCTTCGCTCTGAGATGGATCGCATTCCAACTGTTTCGGAGAGTGAACCATATATTGGTTGATGATGATGATTAAAACAAAAATTGTGGCTGCCATTGTAGCACAAGGGTTTGTTCTAGTATTTTCCAAACCATAAATAAGTGAGTCTCCGAAGCCTCTTTATACAGAAACTGTTCTGGTACTTATGGGTTGTCCGAATACAGCCAGCTTGTGCTTCCTAAAGGAATCATAAATTTGAATTTCCTCACTCATGGCCTCATAAAAGCTCAAAATAATATGTACTCATGTAAAAATCCTTAACATTTAATATTTTGTTATGCAATAGGAAAATAAAAGTAAAACAAAAAGGAGACTTGATTGATTGGGCATTTTGCAAGGGGCTAACTTGAGTCAGTGACTTGGGAGAAAAGTTGAGGAAAGGTAAACAAATTAATCAGTGTGTTTCTCATTTTTACCCCCAGCCATGACATAGCAGGGTTTACTGCAAGAGGAAATAGCGAAAATGTGGACTGGCCTGAGGAATATTGGAGAACAACATAAGGGAAAGCTGACTTGTGGCTTACTAGTAGCAGAGGAATTTTATTCCTATTCACAGGGCACAACCAAAGTCTAGCTTGATTTTATACCCCTAACTCCTCTGCTTATAGATGAACTGTATAAGCAGTTCTACCTTCCAGACTGCCCAGGCCTGTCCTCTGCCATGTGACCTTTGGGGAAATTAAGATGTGAATAGTCAGAGAGTGCATTTACCTAAGAAATGCAACTCCCGTTCACTGGGAAAGCCTGAGAGGACCCGGAAGCAGCCTCTTCCACAGGATTCAGTCAAAGTCATTTACTTGAGTCCATGCATCCATAGCTTTCCTTCATCTTCTTTTAAGATCACATACACATGCAATTTATTTACTGATATAAAAAATTGCATTTTGTTACTTTGTATAAAATATGTTTAAGCCAACACTTTGGCTGTAAAATGCACAACAAAGCACTACTTTGCAAATGTTTCAATGCTTCATAAATTTCTATCATGAAAAAGTGCTTCAAGAAATAATGAGAAAAATGGAAGTAAACGTAATTTAAACATTATATATGAAATGTTTGCTAAATATTATATGTGGCTAATGAAATTACTTAAGGTTGTTTTGAGCATGATAACTTACTGGTTTCTTTCCCAAGTAGTATCTAATTTGGGGCCTTCGGGAAACATGTAAGGCAGGTGCCTTTTTAATATAAAGGAGATAACATTTCAAAATATAGCACTAGTAAATGAGGCCAGGAATGCCAAGTGGATGTTAATGAATAGCAGTATACAGAGATGAAACTAGGCCCTTGCAGGGTAGCTCAGTTGGTTAAAGTGTTGTCCCCATATGCCAAGGTTGCAGGTTTGATCTCCTGTCAGTGCACATACAAGAATCAACCAATTGATGCATAAGTAAGTGGGGCAACAAGTCAATCTCTCTCTCTCTCTCTCTCTCTCTCTCTCTCTCTCTCTCTCTCTCTCTTTTCCTCTTCCTCTCTAAAATCATAAAAAAAACCCCTAAGTAATCTAAATTTAAAAATTAAAAACAGATTTTGAACTGTCTTCTGTGTGTAGAAATATTATCAAATATGTATTGTGCTAAAATATTATTTAGTATAAATTCATCTCATAATCTATACATGTTTATTAAAATATAAAGTTATAGGAATGTGTGCTTTAATATTAAAGATATACTGGCATATGGAGATATATACATCCATATCTCCATATATCAATATATTCTATGTATATATATCTGCCCATCCACCTAATAAAAGAATAATATGCTAATTACCATACCTTCCCAATACCCACCAGCCAATCAGGAGTGAGTATGTAAATTAACCCAACAAAGTTAGTGGGTTAATTTACATATGCAGGCACCAAATGGCTGGGGGCCTCTGGGCAGCATGGAAAGGTGGAAAGGTGGCTCTGGCCAGAGTGAAGGAAGTGCCAGCAGCCAGGGAAAGGAAGGCCCATTCTGGCATGAATCTTTGTGCATTGGGCTTCTAGTATATGTATATATGTACAGGGTGTGGCAAAAATAGGTTTACAGTTGTTTATATGGACAATAATACAATAATTATAAATAATAATGTAAGAATAAATACTGTTTCATGTACGGACAGCAGTAATTCTACTTTTGCCATATCCTCTCAAAAGCTATTTATCTTATGAAGTAAAGTCTGCACTATTACAAGTACCATTCTTCATGGTTTAAAATTGCTAAATACTATTTCAGTATAAAATAATTTCTTTGCAAACTTCAAGGTGCAATAATTTTGACAATATTTTATCATAAAGCTTGAACTAGCTTTTAGTAAAGAAAACTACTTTTTCTATAAAAAAAAATAATTATTTTTTTTCCTCTGAAAAGAAATGGATCTAGTTGTCCAAAATGCAGGTTAGAAGTCAGACAAACCTAGTTCATGGACTGAAGCACCATAGAGATTCTGATAGAATTAAACATGGATAGTTAAGAATTCTATAGTCTTCTGTTTTTATATGCAATTATAATTATTTTTTTGTGTGTGCATATAACATGTAGTAAAGAGAGACTGGGAAATTTAGAGCTTCCAGTCTTTACATTAGTGTTTCCTAGGGATACAACAAATCTAGGATTATGCTCTCATCACTTACAGTTTTCTGAATGCATCTTTAATATTCATTCATCTTGGCACGTGAACAAATATACCTAAAAGGAAAATTGGCTTTTAGAAGTACAGAGTAACTTTTCTCTAAAGCACTTATGACACTGTCTTAGGATTTTGCATGTAAAAGAAATCAAAGGAAGCACATGGGACATACTGCTAGATGCACTAATATTTGCTTAACCTTAAAATTGACTTTGGAAAGAACAACTTCCCAGGGAATATGGAACCCTTGAAATAAGTGAGCCAACATGTTCAGGAAGAAGCTGTGTGACAGGCTTTCCATAGCTTTGACCTTAAAGGAAAACACAAGGCCAAAGAGCCCCCTGGTGTTCCTGGAACCCAAACTTACCCAAGTGAACAAATTGGCTAAATTCAGATTCAGAGAGGGCAGTGGAATATAAGTAGAAGCCCCAAAGAGCAAATGAAGGAGAAATGGGACTTGAACTTTGTTACATGAGTATGTTTCTAAGAAAGAATGTTCTTCCCCAATAGTAAAAATTTAATCCATCTGTGGGAATAAGAACCATAAAGGAAAGAACTTAAACATGAAGGAGCTTCAATTTATATTTCTACTCATCTCCTAGGTCTGCTTGGGATTTTGAGACTTGGCAGAGGTACGGTGATGTCTTGGTGGGCTAAAACGGAGATTTACACTCCGCATCAGCCAGCTCTCACATTCTATTTGTGCAAAGTGGGTTCTTAAGAAGCAAGGCTGCTCCTCAGCCTCCACAGGTCACAGGCTGCAGAGGGCATTCAGTGCAATGGGAGGGGGTGGATGATAATCGTGGGATGGGGTGCTTTCTGGTCAGATTGTCCTTTCTGCACACTTTGGTAAGGTGAGCATATAGATTTCTTTGAATGGAGGTATGTCATCCCTCAGGATAGAAGGCTAGGGCAGTGGTCTGCAAACTCATTAGACAACAGAGCCAAATATCAACAGTATAATGATCGAAATTTCTTTTGAGAATCACATTTTTTAAACTTCTTCTAAAGCCACTTCTTCAAAATAGGCTTGCCCAGGCCATGGTATTTTGTGGAAGAGCCTCACTCAAGGGGCCAAAGAGCCACATGTGGCTCACGAGCTACAGTTTGCTTACCACGGGGCCAGGGGACCTTTCACTCTTTTTTCCAAAGCAATCTCTCAGCTGACTTCCTATTTTCCCAAAGGAAAAGAGAGAGGTCTCTAAGCCTCTTTGGCAAAGATTAGTTGTGGGTCACTGAACACGGTGCCAGTGAATGACATGTCATCAGTGATCATGGATGGAAAAGCTAACAAAGAAAACTAATTTGTGGTCCAATCAGTGTGTGTCAAAAAAATAATCCTTGCTATATTTATTTTTTCTAACCCAAATTCATTTTCAAAGAGAAAGGTAGATATGCATTAAACTCTATCTGTATTACCATCATTTTTAGGGCCTACTCTGTCAATCCATGTTCATTCATGACAACTATAAATATTTACATTATTTGGAAGATTGCATGGACATTTTACTTCCATATTAGTGACACTGAAAAAGCAAGTATTTGCAATGTGTTAGTAGTACTATAATATTACAACAAAAATTGCAAATTCCTCAATATATAAATGACTGATGCTCCCCAAACCATGTTACTTAAGCTGGCAGAGCAGAAACCCCATTTTCTTTTCTTCAGTTATTGCTATCCATGATGGAATTATGTGTATATAAGAAGCTCCCCACCTGAAGTCAGTTTAAGAGAGCTATATCAACTAGGTATTGCAATGTGGTAGTTTTACTGGTATTGTTTACAACAGAATCCAATGGAGTGAAAGATTAAGAACTTAGCAACTCTGACACAGCCTTCACGTTACCAGAGGAACATCACTTAGTTCAGGCATTGACTGAGGAAACCAACAGCCTAGACTGTTCATTTGCTGTCTGTATCTGTGTTTGCCTTTCAATTATGCTTTGTTCACTGGAATCCCAGTTGCTTCTTCCTAGTATCCTGACACTGACTGGCATAGGAACTGATCAAGAGATGCAAAGGTGGGTGCTGTAGAG
Source organism: Pipistrellus hanaki (assembly GCF_964339955.1). Taxonomy (NCBI): domain Eukaryota; kingdom Metazoa; phylum Chordata; class Mammalia; order Chiroptera; family Vespertilionidae; genus Pipistrellus; species Pipistrellus hanaki. The sequence goes on along the minus strand of NC_140507.1, from coordinate 37,644,328 downwards.
AGCCAATGGCTGCCTAGGAGGCAGAGCTTTTCATGTTGACTGGCATAGGAAATGATCAGTCAGAACCAAAGATGGGTGCTATGGGGAACCAATGGCTACCTAGAAGGTGGAGCTTTTGACACTGGCATAAGAATCGACCAATCAGAACCAAATTGGCCAGCAGAGGAGAGCAGTTGGGGGTGACATCAGGCCTGCAGGAGAGGGCAGTTAGGGGTGATCAGGCTGGCAGGCAAAAGCAGTTAGGGGCAATCAGGCAGCCAGGAAGGTGAGACATCCCTCACAGCAGTCAGACATCCCTCTTACAAGCTGGGATTGTAAGAGGGATGTCTGACTGCTGGTTTAGATGGCAGTCGGACATCTTGCAAGGGGTCCCCAATTGGAGAGGGTGCAGGTTGAGTTGAGGGAATCCACCCCTCCATGCACAAATTGTGTGCACCGGGCCTCTAGTATAAATATAAAACCTTTCTCTTGCTGTGACTCTTCAGTGTCTTCCCCGTTGAAGACATCATAGGGTCAGAGTTCTGTTTTTGAATCATGAAAGTCAACCAGTGAATGATCTCAGACACATTATTTTTTCCATCTTAAATTTGATAATAAAATGTATTAATGTTATTGAGAGCATTAAATAAATTCATATATGTAAATCATTTAGCACAATGACACAGATAAAGTGGCAAATATGAGCTCTTACTAGTGTTACTATTATATTAATATCAGGATTAATGTTTTGATTAATATTATTTTCATGGAATACATTTTTTTTTCTTATTCAGTCTTTTCCAATGTGAGGTGTGAGAACTCCATATTATTAGGATTCTGCCAAAAATATTTCCCTTTAATAAATACCCACCTATTAGTCAAGGCTAAGAGTTTTGTAAAAGATGCAGAAGTTTTTACAATGAGTGATTCTCAATAACCTTATTGCACTTTCCTTGCTTAGGAAAAACTGCCCACTAGAGCAAGGTGAAAATAGTTTTGCTTAGCAGACCCATGTTTAAATTGTTGTGGAAGAAACTTACTTTTTATTATGGAAATTGGAAGTAATATCTGAGCACTTGTATTGGCAAAGCTTTTTATTCCTCTGTTCTTTTATTTTTTACAACCAGTTCACTATTCTGTTCAAGTATAAACAGTATCACTAAAAGTCCATTTAAGAAGGAGTACAAGGGGTACTTTGTGACTTTCAAAATATACTTTGACAGTAATTTCCCCAGCTATGAAAATAAGAATAGGCTTATTTTCTCGGGTGATAGAAATAATTTAGAGGAGAGGAGAAAGTGAATCTGAGGCTGTGAGAGCTGGAATCAGCATTATCTCGGCCAGACATAGCCACTGCATGGCACCCTTGCCATGCCTATCACGGCCCATGCCCGTGACCTCATCCACAGTGAGTCTGGGACCCTGCTCCTGAACCCAGATACATTTATTCTCAGAATCTTCCTCCTACTAATGCAGTGGACATCTACAACCCATCAATTAAGTGGGTGGAAGGCCTACTTTTTAACCCATTTTAAAAATGACACCCATTCCCCCCACCCCCATATATCCCTGAGTTCTTATTATGTTTACAAAGCATCACCTTAAAAACCCGAGTCCATTAGCCACATTCCATGTCACAAGGTTATTGATAGTCGTTATGATTTGGAAGAAATTTATTTTTTATAGTCTACAGGGGGTTTGAATCTGAATTCAATATTCTTTCTATTCCTATACCAAAAAAAAAAAAAAAAAAATGAGGGAACAAAAATAGCTATAGCCAAAGAAATGTCCTTGATCTACTCTAATTCTTTCAAATTCATTTCACAGGAAACTCAATATACTTACAAAAGGCAGATGGGCACATGGGGGTGGGAATGTATTCGCAGTAGGAGGGGATGGAGTGACCACAAGCGTGCGAGGAAGCCGTTGGTAAATGTGGGCAGGACGATGCACAGCTGATGTTTCCAGTGGGGCACTGACAGTTCTTGTTATGTCTGAGATCTGTTTGAAAAGCTGCCCCTGGTATCTGGGTTTACTACTGATCCCACATGGAAGGAAGATTGTAAAAAGCTTCACAAATGTTTGGGAAGCTTTCATCACCCTTGGCCCAAACTTAATTAAAGCGTTTCATCAGTGCAAGTTTATTTTCATAATCTTAATATGAAACTAGTAGTTTTTCAGTTGTTGTTTTATGACTTGAAATGTGCATACAAGAAGGCCAATTCAACTCAGTTTTGCCTTTAGAGAGTGTGTTAGAAAGGTTAAATCAAAATCCAAATATTTGCAAATGTCTTCAAACTTTACTTACTTTTTTTTTTTTAAAATCATATTTCCTCTGTATGCCAAGTAAACATCTCGCACAAAACAACTCGTTTTCCACACACACACACACAAATCTGCAGATGTGCCTATAGATTTCCCTACTTGGAGGAGTTATACGCCATCAGAAATGCTTTGCCCCTTCCTCCTGTCAGTCCCAACTTCCTGAATTTAACTTTTCTTCCTGAGAGAAGGACTTACTGTATCAGTTCACATGTGGAGATCAGTTAGCCTGTGGAACGCAAACAGACCAAGTGCTGAAGTGCTGAAGAAATTTTTAAGAAAAAAAGGAAACCAGATTGCTGGTAGCTAGTGATGTGTATGGTGAAATACCAGGAATTACACTTGGGACCACAAAATAAGTGGGGGGCTGGGTGGGTAAATGTATTTTAACGTTGGAAAAATATAAAAATATTCCAGACCTTTGCCAAATTCCAGTCAATAATCTATCGGCCCCGGACATTTTCTAACTTCAAAGGTAAATTCAGGCATCTCTTTCAGTGAAGCCAGACATAAAACATAACTACAGGATGATGTCATAGTCAAAACTGTAAGGGTTGCCATTTGTAGATAAGGTTGGGAGGATGTGTGTTTAAAATGACTGGATAGTGGTTACAGTCAATGCAAATTCTATCTTTCATTGGATTTCAAAACCTATTATAAGGTTTGCCTGCTTGGATTTCTAGATTTTTTTCCGGTTGTCATACCACTTGGAGCCCTTTCCCAAGGCCAGTGCTTCATGCACATCTGAAGGTCATTACCTGGATATACTAGGCATCTTCTCAAGCAGGACATTTGTCAATTTGTATCTTGGGAACAACAACAAATAAAAATGCACACATTGTTCACTGCATATCAGCACCATTGCAGGATTTTCTACGCCTCCTTTTGAGAGAGTCCAGAAACATTGCAAAACAGGCTGTCAGTGGAACAAAATTCCCCACAAATTACTTATGGAAAATACACACTAAATTTACCATGTGTTGCTTCCTCTGTTGCTTATGACACTCTTCCTAGTAAGTTAGCATCATCTCTGGAGGTATGTATATATGTGCACAGTTGGGGTCGGGGTGGGGGGAGGGGCAGCTACAGGTTAGTGTGTTGGTACTGGACAGTGATACAAGGCAGAGTCTGATTTTATCTGCAAGTGGTGTGGAGGGACCAGCTACTGATGTGCTCACCCATGGGTGCATTCTCCCCTCTGTGCACATGTGGTACGGTGGAGGCTGATGACAGGCATGTAGTTGCACAGCTGGAAGGGGAGTTGGCCCTAAGCATGGACAAGGTGGTAGAGGTCAGACCTGGGGAGGCTCAGGCTGATGTCTTGTACTTGCATGGCTGCAAGTCACCTAAGCTGGTGGCTGCAAGTGAGGTTCTGCACTGGTAATTGGGGCGGGGAGGGACTCAGGCAGCTGGGGTCAGTGATGGCACATGCCTGTGGGAGGAAAGCTTGGGAGATTGGTAGGGGTCCATGGTGCCAAGTGCTAGCTGTTGGCTTCATGAGTGGCAAAATCCTATGCGTTTGTATGAAGAGCAGGTGTCTATGAAGTGCCATCACTCATGCTGCATGTCTTCTAGTAATAGCGTTTGCTTTTCTTCCCTGTGCAAGCTGGCTCCGTGTATGAGCTCTGCCCATCTGTGTGGGGTGAAATCAAAGTGGGACCTTTGTGCCGAGACTGGTTTGGCTCAGTGGATAAAGTGTCTGCCTGTGGACCAAAAGGTCCCGGGTTCGATTCCGGTCAAGGGCATGTACCTTGGTTGTGGACACGTCCCCAGTGGGGGGTGTACAAGAGGCAGCTGATCGATGATTCTCTCTCATCAATGTCTCTAACTCTCTATCCCTCTCTCTTACTCTGTAAAAAAAAAAATCAATAAAATATATTTAAAAAAAAAAAAGAAAAGTGGGACCTTTGTGCAGAGTCCCACTAAGGGTGCAGCAGCTGGTTGCGCATCCTGCTCTTCTTTTCTAGTGAGAGAAAGTTTCTAGCTGGGAAGTTTCTTTTTGGTACTGAACAATGCTGGCTTGGGGAATGGGATGATGGATAATAATGACATTGTCTCTTTCTCTTCTTGTCTGATTCTTCTCTCTCTCTCTCTCTCTCTCTCTCTCTCTCTCTCTCTCTCTCTCTCTCTCCTTCCTTCCTTCCTTCCCTCCCTCCCTCCCTCCCTCCCTCCCTCCCTCTTTCTTTCTTTCTTTCTTTCTTTCTTTCTTTCTTTCTTTCTTTCTTTCTTTCTTTCCTTCTTTCTTTCCTTCTTTCTTTCCTTCTTTCTTTCCTTCTTTCTTTCCTTCCTTCTTTCTTTCCTTCCTTCTTTCCTTCCTTCTTTCCTTCTTTCTTTCTTTCTTTCTTTCTTTCTTTCTTTCTTTCTTTCTTTCTTTCTTTCTTTCTTTCTTTCTTTCTTTCTTTCTTTCTTTCTTTCTTTCTTTCCTTCCTTCCTTCCTTCCTTCCTTCCTTCCTTCCTTCCTTCCTCCCTCCCTCCCTCCCTCCCTCCCTCCCTCCTCCCTCCCCCCTCCCTCCCTCCCTCCCTTCTTCCTTCCTTCCTTCCTTCCTTCCTTCCTTCCTTCCTTCCTTCCTTCCTTCCTTCCTTCCTTCCTTCCTTCCTTCTTTTTTTCTTTCTTTTTTTCTTTCTTTGTTCTATGGTGTTGCTAAACCTTCCTAAGGAGACTCTAGAGGACTCTTAGAGCTGTGCCAGAGAAGCAATAGGGAGTAGTGGTCACTAGGCAACTAGGAATCTGTAGTATATGAAGGGAAAGGTGACATCCGAAAAGAGTGGGGAGGGACACAAGTATTTATTGCCTGCTTCACTGTTTGTTTGGAGATAATAAATGGTCAGTTATTGATATGTGTTCCTGCATTCTATAGTCTTTTCCTTAAATGATTTAAGTCTATAGTGGTAAAGGATGTCAGCCTGGATTTCTGTTTATATTTGTGAGCCCAGGTCTTCAACAACTATTTATGTGGTGATAATGGCTAAAACAATATACTTTTAAATTAAGACACTTCTCTTTTGGTGCCTAAGGCATATTTAGTGATAAAACTCATCAATTATTTATTCCACTTGAACAAAATAGATTCTAAAGTTCCTCATTAGAATTTATTGTCAAGAGTTTTCAATGTTTGAGAACTCATTTAATTCACTGGAATGCAGCACACACATACCCACATGCACACACGCTCTTTTTGTTTTTTCACTAAAAGATTATATTCTTATTAAAGACAGGAAACAGGCTGAAGGAAAATTTAAAAATTATATTTACTTTTTAAAAAAACTATGAGTAACTTTTAAGAATAAGTGTTTTCCTTTCACATCAACAACTTGGGGAAACTGAACCCTAAGACACATGCTCCTTGCTCTGAGATGCCTGTTCAAGTTTTCCTCATCACTTGCATGATGACTAGAGTGATAGAAACAACATGTACTCATTGAACATGCCAGACTGGAGGAAGGAGGAAAGGTGTCCAGTACTAAGGCAAGCAGCTGGGCAAATGAGAGCCAGGGAGCCCCCGCTGGTATCATCAAACCATATAAATGGTGTCAATTATCATCTATGTGGTCTTTCTAGGATCCCTCCAAGGCCCTGACTAGGGTCAAGGTGAACTCTTATGAGCCTCAGTTGTTAAAAATATAATGTTTCCAATGAGCCACCAGTCTCAAACATGAGGTTTTCTTATAAAAATGACGAACCATAACAATAGTCCTTTCTACCATTTCCTGGTTTAAATAATTAAACAGAACACAAGCAGCATTTGTGTCCACAGGTGGGCACCTCCACATGGAGTTGCTTAGGCCAGATCCTCCATGAGGTGGGCACTGTGATATTTCAGAAGTTACCCTGCATAGCAGCCATCAGCATCGTGCCTCATCCTGGCAGCGGTTTTTATGTGTGTGTTAATGATTTCCAAAGGCATTTTTCACTTTGCTTTAAGGAAGGGAAAGCTTATTAATATGAAGTTTTGTATTATTATCTCTGTTATTAGCAAGTTTGATCATTTGGACATTTTCTCCACAATCTGAGGTCTTTTCACACATTTTGCATATATTCATTAATTTTCCGTCACTACACTACCTTCTGTCACTGCTGTGGGTGTTGATTTCTTTTCACATTCTCATCCAACAGTTAACAAAGAGATCTGCTGCCAACCAACAGAACAGATTATTATTGGTTCTGATTCTTTTTTTTTTTTTGCCTCTTCCACTTCCATTATATATTTTTTTGGAAGGTTAAATGTTACATTCTAGAAGCATCTTGAGCAGATAAGAAATATCCACAATGTATAGTCATTCAGATCTGGTATTGGAACATTAGCATTGAGGAATTAAGCATACAAGAGTCAGGAAATTTCAAAGTTAAAGTTTTCATAGTAACATTAGAAAGATGTGTAATTAAAAGTCCATCATAGATACTGGTACAGAGAACTGTTTATACATTGTATTCATATTTGTAGAATTAAAGATATAGTGTGTGGTACTCAACACTTTCCACACTTGACAACTGCACAATGAGTATGCTTTATAAAATAGAGTGGAAATACTGAGTCATATTGCACTCACGGTCATACATCTACCTGGTTCTCACATATCATGCTCATGATTAAAAATGCTTTGTCACTGGCACTACAATATTGAGCTCTTATAACTTGTCTGATCAGGACATCACATTCACACACACACACACACACACACACACACACACACACACACTGCATTTCACTTCGTATTTGGCTAGTTTTATCAAGGCATCTGCTCATTATTACCCCAACAGTATGGCTCATAGAGGACTTCCCTCAATACCTTTTGTTTCCCCCAAAAGGTATTGAGGCCTTCAAAAATGGTCTAATGATTATTTAGAATAAGAATACTCTTTCAAAAAGCTTTTCATTATTTTAATATTTAATTTGTCTTTGAAAATTTGTGCAGTGACATTTACTATTACATTCTTCTTCCTCAGTGGTTTCTCAATATAAATATATAGTATAACATATAATCATATATTTTTATATTTATATATACATGTATATATATAATCTCAAGGCTTTGGCCAAGCTAACTAAGATATTATTTTTTTTCTTTAAGGAAGCTGAAAAATATATATTGGACATTCTTCAATCAGTTATTGCTTTACTTGGCTTCATAAAACAAGATTAACTCTGTTTATCCAGCAAGGTAAGATATATTACAACCTCTTGATTCTGTCATTAGAGTTTTTTAACTTTTAAAAAATTTCATCTCCTCTTTACACATATTTATAGTTTAATATGTGTATTTTTTCTTTTATACTACTATCAGAGTTTTCTTATAGAATATATTAATTTTGATTATTTTCACAATTTACTTATTCTTTGCTATATTTTCAAAATTTACTCATGATTTGCTGAAAATCAAAACTAGTGTCTATTCATAAACTCACAACTTTTCTCCATTGATCTTTATTTCTCTACTGACATGGCATGATTTGATTTTAAATATTTCAAATATATTGTAATATGAGGTAGGCAGTATTTGCTTCATCACTTCTATGTTCCTTTCTCCAATGTAGGAGTTCTATTTGCCTTCAGAATAAAACTTAATATTCTTGCCTACATATATCTCCTTTTGGATTTTAGAAAAGTTTTACATAATTTATTTAAATTCTGTTGGGATTATAAATTGAAATATGTTAAATTTATAAATTAATTTTATAAATTTTATAAATAAAAATTATAAATTATATATAAATTTTATAAATAAAAATTATAAATGATATATAAATTTTATAAATTAAAACTAGAGGTCCGATGCACAAAATTTGTGCAAGGAACTCAGCCCTAGTGGCCCCACCCCCTGCCGACTGGTTGTTCTGGAGGGTCATTCTGGAAGATCATTCCTTTATCCAGTCTAATTAGCATATTATCTCTTTATTATATAGGATTTTCTATGAGCATTTGTAGCTTTCTTCATTTCTCCTAATCCAGTCCTCATGAAGTATATACCTAAATAGAATAATATTACTTGCTGTTGCTAATAGAATTTCATACTTTTCAATATTTTTACTGTGACAAATGCTAGTAAATAAGATATATTTAGTTTTATTTATAAGTCACATAATCATGGATTCTTTTAACCTATTTTAATTCATTGAGTTTTTTGTTTGAGTTTATTTTGTCAATCTTGTTATTGATGATAATTCTGAAGGAATTATCAGAATACCATGGTATCAATATGCTGAGTTTAAAATGAGGCTGTAGAGCTGAGGGAATCATTCCTTGTGGTTGCTAATACTTTATACTTAGTTTAAGTCAAAGTGAGCAAATAGCAGAGTGCTCTCAGAATTAGGATATTGTTATTAATATACTTTCCATTATTAATATGTATGGAATATTAGATTTCATGGGTTTTTATATTCCTATAAGTATGTACACTTTTATAGAAATTACAGTAACTTATCCTCAGGACTTTGGATGGTTTGGGAATCTACTTAACCTAACACTTCTCTCATTATACATTAATCTCTAGACTTTACTTCCCTAGCATCTCCCATATTTGTAAGATGCATTTCCTGTAACAAATTTCTATTTACCATTAATCATATTTGCTCTATCAATTAAACCTTAACTAATATATTCACTGAAATCGTATCTATCTATCTATGTATATTTAATTTAGCTTCATTTATAGAAATAAGCCTGGTCTTAAATTTTATCTTACTTATTCTTTTAATTATTTTAAAATTTATCATTTAAAATTATACTGTTTACTCTGTATCTGAAAAGCCTATTATTTAAAGTCATCAGAAAGCATACACTTGCTTTCTAATAGGGTACATTAAAGCATAGCATTGACCCTGGATGGGTAGCTCAGTTGATTGAGCATCATTTGTGATAAATTATTCAGATTCTGACTATTATTACTTCATAAAATCTTTACAAGTACATGTCTGTCCATTTATGTTGGATACTTTAGTAGTGATACCTAGAGATGAGTTGAGATTGGCCTACATTATTCATGAAGTTCAGAATCACAGAATTAGCATGGGGCTGATATTAATCTAGTAAAATTACTTGTAGGATAATTAGACACTCTCTTGAGTTTTTCCTCCTTTTTTTCCAACAATAAAATTGAAAATATCTTTCATAATATAAGGTAGATATAACTAAAGACCCAGATTTGCTAGAATGGGATACATTTTAATAATCACTAATGTGAACATAGGTATGAAAGGGGGGGGGGGTGCTTGTTCCAGAGGAAAATATTTTATAAGCATGGTAGTGTCTAAAGAAAGAAGTGAGCTTAAATTTTTTAATTAATTTTCTTAAAATTGCCTTTATAATATAACTTTTGAAATATAACTTTTGAAAAGCAATTGTTATGATAAATTTAGAAGCATGATAAGAGATTCAAATAAATACTTTTGTACATTTGCACAGCCCAAGCTTCCACTCAATGGGAAAGACTTTTTCAAATGAGCTTTTTAACAATGATTTCTCATCCTCAAATGAGTTTTTTAACAATGACTTCTCATCTATTACAACTCAGTGGCTTGGATTTTTAGAATTCAAATTCTAGTAGTTTCATAAATTTGGAATCCACAAGTTTCTGCCAACACTAAAACTTTTTGAGAACACTCTCCTTACAAAGTAAAATATAGATGTCCATAACACTTGTAGGGGTGCATATTATTAGTATTGCAAATTCTGCCTGACGTTTGCCTAAATGCGTAGTCATGCAGCTTTTTATAACGGAAAAGACATCTAATCATCTTTAAATGAAGCTGCCAAAAAATAAAAATACATGGGCTTCAACTTTAATTAGAGTCAAGCCTTCCTCTTTCCCGTAGGACAAACACCTCATTAAAACACATTTCCAAACCACTTATATGATTGTGTGACACTGTGGATCTCCCAGGTGCTTTACCGATTGCTGGGGAATCTGCTGAATGGTGATGGCTTTGAAGACAGTTCAGGCCTGGGTTGATTTCAAGACCTGAACAAGCCCCAAAAGAATAGAATTCATATAGGCTTTGGGGGAGTTCTGAAATCCTTTGAGGAACTGCAGGGTGGGCAGGAGAAATGAATTCAAGCGCAGATGTACAGTTAATCATTCCTGGGATCTCAGAAAATTCTCCCAGACATTGTTGGTTTTATTTACTCCCTAGAAAAATAAGTCTAATGGGAATGGGGATGCAGAAGAAATACCAAAATGATCTCTCCAATAACTTTTAAGAAATCCTTAATACATAATTTTGTTATTGTATGTTTATGAACAGATTGGTTCCCAGGATTCTGTCCAATAAAATCCCTGAATTACCATGGGTCTTCATGCTTGTCCTATGTTTAAACATTCTCTTTGAAATATCTAGTATTACTCCGCCCCTTCCCTACTCACATTTACTCCTAAGAAAAATAATACCTAGAAAGGATTTCTTAGTTCTGTCCCACCAGGAATGTAGTAGATACAACCTCAGGTCAGGCCTTATATAGGAACATGATCTGAAAGTGAAAAACAATGGTGCAAAGCCATATCTATGTATATTCCTGTTTATTCTGTTTCCTTCTCCGTTTTCAATTTATTTTGTTTCTTTGATTCAGTATTGTTGTTAACATTTACTCAAAAACCTTTAGAATTGCTGGCACAGCCTGGATTTACATCTTTTATATTGGGTTATACTTTATTTCTTGCTTAAAAAAAAACTTTCATTCAGTTTTGAGTTTATACATATTTTCAGATAAGTATTTTATAAATTCTCTTAGTCATCTTTTTTGCTTCAGGATTGCTCCCACCTTCCTATAATATCTATAGTAAATGAACAGGTATATCCTATATAATGAAAGCTTAGGTGAAGTTACGCCCTAGTGTGACATCATCACAAGATGGTCACCACAAGATGGCCTCCCTCACGTTGTCACAAGATGGACACAATAAGATGGCTGGCTGGGGAGGGCAGTTGGGGGCAAACAGGCCTGCAGGGGAGGGCATTTGGGGGACATTAGGCTGGCAGGCAGATGAGCCGTTAGGAGCCAGCAGTCCGGATTGTGAGAGGGTTATCCAACTGCTGGTTTAGGCCTGATCCCACAACCAGCAATCAGACATCCCCAAGGGGTCCCAGATTGGAGAGGGTAAAATATGTCAACTAACTGGTCTTCAAACTAATTAATCTTAAATTCAAGCCATCTGTACACCCATATATTTTCAAGAGACCTCAGGTCTGATCAGTATAAATTGGGATTCTCTTTTAGGTTTCTTCTCCCTTTCCTCCATTTCTGAAAATGGGCTAAAAATGGTATTTATAATATTTGTAATGCCAGATTACTAGTAGTCAAGCAATAGACTCCTTAGGACTTTGAGCTATACTTGAACTCAGGGAAAATCACTGCTAGGTTCCAATTAATCCAATTGAGATCAAATGCAACATAGACTTTATTAAGTGTTCTGCTTCAAAGCACATTATTAATTGTCATTTCTTCCTTAATCTTCTTGACTCAAGTGAATATCATTATGAATAGGTATTCTTCTCTTAATTAACCTTTTCACAAAAGGTTAATAGATATTTTCTGAATTAAAAAATATCTGAAAATTACTAGTATAAGAAGAAATACTGGTTACAAAGCCTATGGTAATACTCTAAGCAAAATATAATGAGTATTTTATTTATAAATACATTTACTCAAGCTTTTCTTCTGCCAAAGAATTTTAATTTCTAATAGAAAGCTAACTGGCTTCTCCATCCTCCTTCCCTCCCTCCCTTGCCCCCAGGATAAAAACATTTAAAGTTTTTTATGCAAACAGCCTTGAAGAACATATACAGTAGGTCCTCCGGTTACATCAGAGATCCAGTCCTATGGTGCTATGCAACACGATTTTTGCCATAAATTGGAACCCACCTACATAAGCACCTACGTCACTCACATGGAGCACAGACATAGCAGTAATGAAGTGAAACAATAAAAAAAAGCAAAAACAAAAAAACAAAAACAAAAACAAAAAAAAAAAACATTTAAAAGGAAGATAACAATTTCTGACCTTTACTTGTGGTAAATAAGTAATAAAAAACATAAAGCACATATGCACATACGTCAAAATGATGAAACTTTTTTTATTGTAAATAAATGGGGGATGGTGACATAACCATGTAACAACCTACGTCAAGTCCGATGTAACCCGAGGACTGCCTGTACCTTCTTTAGATGCAAGGTGGATGTTGAATTTTAAAGAATTTTCTATGTTTGTATATAAAATCTCAAGTAACAAAAATATACATAAAACCTGAATTTTGGTCGATATCGCATTTGGAGTGTCATTTTGAGGGTATGCTATGGCAATAAACTAAATTTAATTTTGTAGTTGTTTATAGGGTGATAATTTTGTTTTAATTTAAAATAAGATAGAAAGAGGACCTTTTAAACCGTGACCACAAAACCCCAATGAAGAATTTAATAAAACCTTCATCAGCAGAGGCTTAATGCTGCAAGAATGATGCCCTTGCCCCTGCGCTGACCCTTCCTGGCAGAGGGACCTTGTATGGAGAACCCAGCAGTTCTGTTCTGTCTCATAATTCATAACTAACATAGTGATATTAATTTATCTCTAACTTGGCTTCAATGTGAACAAAGCAAGTATTAAAAACCTCTATGAAGAAAATAAAATCAGTAACCTCGTTGCTTCATTATGACACAGCCAGTCTAGTGGGATCATTTCAGACTATCTCCGTGGGAAATGAAAAGGCATTTAGTACACAGGGTTATTTTTATTATTTTTTAATTCACTTGCAGGTTTGTTAATTCTGCACTTCTTTTCTGCCACACTCCCAAATGGGTTCGAGGAAACTTCCTCAGAAGAAACACCAACACTAACTAATGTATCGCAAAAAGTGCACTATTAAAATGCGAGTAAATATGAAGAAAAACATTTAGGTTTTTTAAAAGGCAGTGGTGATGGTGCCTGTCAGTAGACTCGCTGTGAATAAGCTCTTAGATAACTGGCAAGGCAACAATGTCTCACTGATGTCATCAAATAGGGGGAATAAACTGACTTCTCAGGAAGAAAAAAAGTCCACATTATTTTGAACAATAAGGGTGAAAGGATAAAGCTGGATCATGGGATCCTGACTATCTCAGTGAGTTTTGCCTCAGTCCAGATGGAAAATAGGAAATATCATGACTTTCAGATTTGGGTTAACAGCATACTTCATCTAGGTTAGAAAACCAAAAATCTGAAGTTTATTCTGTAGTTCAGAGATCCACTGGGGATGCCCTCCCAGGTGAGTGGGGATGAAAGAGGAAACAGTGAGATAAGCAAAGGAAATAAATAATGAATCCACTGCTGGCAATCAAGGCATAAGGTTGGGGGCACTGTGGTCAGAGTGGCCCTCCTTTTGGAGTTTATATCTGTGATGCTAGAGTTAGCAGGCATTCCACAAGAGGGTCCATTTAGAGATGTTAAATGGGTGTTAATAGTGGAAAGTATAAATATCTCAAATTGGGAGGGAGTAAATATTTGGGCCATCATGTTGATAGGTAGTTATGTGATAAAAGCCTCCTCTACAACCACATTTAGAATCACAGTAATGAAAAAATGATTGGATTAGGTTTGGAGTGATAAAATATAATCAGCAGTTATCTTTGTGTAATTCTTTTATATCTCACATACTGTAAGTTGTGGCATTCTGAAACTAGGCTAACTTAAGAGTTAGCCTGGTAAATATTGCATTTGATTTGCTTTTTTTTAATGTATCTCTGTCTACTTCAGTTATACTTTCCAGGCAAGAATGTTAGTATTATAATCACCACTTTAAGCTTTAATTGAACACATTTTATTGGTTGACTGAACTTCTCCATTAGGAATGGCCACATCTGGTCAGATGGGGAGTTCAGTGTTTGCATTCCCCAGTCCACACTGCTGAGTTCAGATACTTTGCTGGCTAGTTTACAAAGCTTCACTTTTTATAGCTACTTAGTGGACAGGCTTCTACAGCATATACCTCCCTGAAGCACTTTCTTTCTCATACCATCTGGTAATGAGAGGATCATTTGCACTACATAAAACCATGGCATCTGGAAAGGAGAACTAATGTGATAAAATCACTCTCAACTACCAGGCATTTGCCATATTTCTATTTAATTTGGGGGAAATTATTTAATACTAAAAATGAGATTTAAGAGAACCAATATTAAGTACGAACATGAATAAATAACACCAGCATATTTTTAATGGTTTCAGTCATATAAACTTTTCTAGGGGGAAAAAAATCAAATATTTAAAAACTGTATTTTAATGAGATATAAAGCAAACGTTTGGATGGTAAAGGAACCATGTTTTAAGTTAATGTCAACATTCTGCTTTAAAATAAACTTGTGATAAGATCCCCTTCCCCACATTGTAGCTCTCTGTCAGATCAAGATGAAAGCCAGTGTCACTGGACATTAGAGACAAGTGGAGATCAGTGGTGAGGTGATTTGGTGACTATGTATTCCAGCGAGAAATAAGATGAAATTATTCACATAGGGCCTTAGCTCTGTGCTTACCGTGTGCCAGGCCTTGTTCTGGGCACTGAGGGCACAGTTGTGAGCTGCATAGTAATGGCCATTGATCAAACCAAGATGTTGGCATAGGTAAACACCTGTACTTGCTGCTGCTCACAACCACATCAAAATTACAACCAAAAGACAGAACAACTATCATCCAGAACCATGGAAAAGCTGGCTGAGTGGAAGCACTACAACCAGAGAGGTGAAGAAAGCGCATTGATACTGGTGAGGAGGCATGGAATGGGCTGGCACCTGGGTGCACTGCATTTTTAATTGGAGGAGGATACAAGCTCCCACTTGCTCTGAACTCCAGGTACTTTGGGGTATCAAGACACATTCAGAGAGAAACTGAACTGTCTGGCATCGGGGCAAGAACATGAGGGCAGTTTTCTCCCAGACAGAGGTTCTCACAGTGGTCATTGTTTCTGTGCTGGGACCTCTCAGGTGCAGTGCTGACTGGCAGCCATTGCTTTTTGCTCTTCTCTGGGAATTCCCTGAGACCCTGCCCCACCCAATTTACAATCCCACCCAAGCTGTGCGCAGTGACTTTTGCATATGAATGGCCTGTCCTTAAAACCTGTCAAACAGGCAAAAGTTGGGTCAGGGAACCCCAAAGCTATCAAAAGAAGGCCCAAGAACTGGCACCAGCACCTAGCTTCACAGCTGGGCCTCGACTGAGCACTTCCATACCTGATACAAGAGGAGGAATCTACAGATCTCTCTGTAGGTCCTGGTGGGTGGCCTCAGGCAGTGGCTGTCTTTGCACGTCCTTGGAGATCCAAGATCCAATGTACCCAGTGGTCAGTGGGAGACCATACCATATTACAACTCTTTACACTCACGGAGCAGACTTAGTGAGCACTAAAGCCCCATTGAAGCAAGTCCTGCTCCATAAGCATGTCTACTGAATAGCAGCTCTTCCACTGTAGACAAAGCCGGTTCTCACAACAATTTGACCTGGAGATCAATTCCTCCCGGTGGCACCAACAGCAGTCGAGGCTTAACTACAACAAGACTGTGTACATAGCCCACAAAGGGGTGCATCAAGAGTATCTACTTCAGGTGATTTGGGAGGCTGAGCTACTGGGCCCTATAGGACACCTAAACACATCAGGCCACTCTATCAACTCAATTGTATTAGCAGCTACCCAATACATAAAAACAAACACAAAAAAGCAGCCAAAATATGGAGACAAAGAAACACGTTACAAATGAAAGAAATGGAAGAAAGCAAAATACTGGATATAGAGTTCAAAACCATGGTTGTAAGGCTACTCAAGAATCTTCTAGAAGCCTCCAAGAAACTTAATGAGAACTTCAAGGATCTTAGTGAGAATGCAAAATAAATAAATAAATAAATAAATAAATAAGGAAAAAGACCAGCCAGAAATTAAGCAAACACTGACTGAAATAAAGAATAATATACAGAGATTCAACAGTAGACTAGGGGATCCCAAGAATCAAGTCAAAGATTTGAAATAAGAGGAGCAAAAAATACCCAACTGGAAGAGCAGAAAAAAAAAAAAAAGAATCAAAATGTAGGAATATAATGTAAGGAATCTCTAGGACAATTTCAAGCATACCAACATCCGAATTGTGGGGATAACAGAAGAAGAGAGAGAGCAAGATATTGAAAACCTATTAGAAGAAATGACAGAAAACTTCCCCTACCTGGTGAAAAAAATGGAATTACAAGTCCAGGAAGCGCACAGAACCCCCAAACAAAAGGAATCCAAAGAGGGCCACACCAAGACATACAATATAATTAAAATGCCAAGAGTAAAAGACAAAAAGATAATCTTGAAAGCAGTTAGTTACCTACAAGGGAGTACCCATATGACTGTCAGCTGATTTCTCAACAGAAACTATGCAGGCCAGAAGGGAGTGGCAAGAAATACCAAAGTGATGAATAGCAAGGACCTACAACCAAGATTACTCTGCCAAGCAAAGTTATTATTTAGCATTGAGCTCAGATAAAGAGCTTCACAGACAAGAAAAAGCTAAAGGAGTTTATCGCCAGCAAACCAGTATTATATGAAATATAATACTCAAGAATATTCTTTAAGAAGAGGAAAAGAAGAAAAAAGGTAAATATAAAAAATTATGAACAACAAAGTGACAGCAAATACATATCTATCAACAAGTGAATCAAAAAATCAAATGAATAAGATGAACAGAATAAACTGGTGAATATAATAGAATTAGGAGCAGGGAAATAGAGTGGACTGAGAATTCTCCGGGTAAGGGCGTGTAGGGGTGTGGAAAGAGTTTGGACAAAGATCTTAAATCTATGGATGAGGACAGTTGTACCCAGTGGCGAGGCCATGGCATGGGGTGGGAACCAGGTGAAGGGAAGCTATGGGGGGAGAAAGAGGAATATTTGTAATATCTGAACAATAAACATTTTTTTTAATAAAGGAAATGGCCATTGATCTACAGAATGATGTAGAAGCTGCAATAGAAATAAAACAAAGTGATTGAGTTAGAAAATTACTGTTGGTGGTAGAGGAAGTGACACGGATGAGGTGAGAGAGCTACTAAATACTTATTGGTCCAGAACAGGGCTTCTTTATGAGGTGAATGTAAGGTGACATCTGATTGGGTGTTAGGAGATAGCCATGCAAAAAGTCTGGTATTTAGGAAAGAAGACATTGAGCCCTGATTAAAGAAAAGTCTAGAAAGCCCCAAGGAAAAGAAACCAAGTGAAGGAAGCTGCCAAGAAATAAAACTCTTGGACAAAGGGAAAGGATGCAGTACTAAAAGAGAGTATCAATCCATAGAGAAAAGTGTCTGTTACTCTAACAAATCCTATTTCTGTGATATAGAATTTTTGTATTTTTCAAATATAGATATTTATATTTGAATTTATATTCAAATATTTATAGGTATTATATTTAGAAATATTCATATATAATTAGTACATAAAATTTTAATTTTTTCCAGTCTCCAGTTACTTCAGCAGGTCATTTCAAGTCAGGTGTTCCCTGTTGAATAGCTGCTTGATGTTCCTTGCCCCATAGAGTAGTGAATCTCCATGGGCAGCACGCTCAGGGATAAGGGCTATAGAAAATACTGGTAAGATTTGGCAACATTGACTGAGCTCTTTAGTGTGCAAAGGCCAGGATTCATTGTATAGAACAGTTCTGCATAAGAATAAATTTTCTCACGGACTACACAACTTATAAATATTCTGTGGCCAAAACCTATCTCAAGTATAAAGGTTTGTATATTTGGACATGACAATACTGAAAACAAAAAT
Organism: Pipistrellus hanaki; assembly: GCF_964339955.1. Taxonomy (NCBI): domain Eukaryota; kingdom Metazoa; phylum Chordata; class Mammalia; order Chiroptera; family Vespertilionidae; genus Pipistrellus; species Pipistrellus hanaki. Next base: position 37,626,271 of record NC_140507.1, on the reverse strand, counting down.
TACACAAAAAAAGACAGTATATTTATATTGATTTCAGAAATGATGGGAAAATGAGAGATAGAAACATTAATGATGAGAGACAATCATTGATTGGCTGCGTCCTGCACACCCCACACTGGGGATTGAGCCGACATCCCCAGGCATGTGCCCTGACCAGGAATAGAACTGTGCACTCCTAGTTCATAGGTTGATGTTCAACCACTGAGCAACACTGGCTGGAAAAAAAAAAAACTAGTAAAATATTCTATAACCATCTAATTAAATACTTATTGCATGTAGATAACTTTCTTTTAACCTTGTGGTATAGTTCATAATTTATCTAATTTACACTTAATGAACCTGATAAGGTACCACAATACTAAGATTAGAATTTGAAATTGCCTAATCTGATTCCAAATCCCATAGGCTTAACCACTACTGCATCTTGTTTCCAGAAAACTGAGTCAAGTTTTCATTCCATCAGTCCTTGTTGGGCATTTTGACTTATTAAGTTAACATCTTTATGTGCCAGTTTCTTGTTTCATGAGGGTTAAATGTTAATTGCAATGACATTTAACAATGTGATCGTGTTTCACATATAATGGTCAGCAAGTGTTAGCTATTGTTATTCCTATTCATCAAGAAATATTTCCTTTAAAGTTCTTTTGAATACTTTCACCTTGAATACATTCCTAGATAAGCATGATCCCAAATACAGTCCACTCAATTTCTATGCATTCACTTAAATTAAGGAATTGCTACAGTATTCACAATAGTGAATGTGGACAATTCTAATATGGTTCTAAGAAGGACACAGTTAGAACCACATCAGAAGTGGTTAATAATCATGTTTCTCTGGGATCTTAAGCTGCTCATTAGGACAAGGGTGCATAACAAACATGTTATGTTGAAAATGCTATGGGGTATTGGAATGAGTGATTTTAGACTGGCTAGTCTACTCTCACCATGTACAGAATTCTCATAACAGGACTATATCTTCAATCCTAAACTATGCAAAGCATTTAATGAACTTGCCTGGAACATTCTTTGTGAAATGCATTAGTAATTGCGATAAATTAACATAGATTAAAGAGATGGACATCAAGTTCAACCTTATTTTTATATGCCATTTCATAAAATAACTTGAAATGTCAGATATAGCCCCATGGTTTCTTGGCCTTTTCTGGATCACTAAGATGCATGTGTGGAATTGCTCTGCTAGTGGAAACTCATTCCCCTTAGAGATTTAGAAATATCTGAACAGTGAAAATGATATATGATGGGTGAGAGGCTTTAACTCTTTGACTTCCAGATCTTGTTTGGGAATATAAGTCAAAACCCGTGTTATGTTAAGGCAATATCATAGTAGATCTCCAAAAGTTGCAAAATTCTAAGCTTTTCTTGAAACTGTTAAAAATAAAGGAGACAATTTAGGTGACAAACAAACTTTAACAGTTCATGAAGTGGACAGTCTCCATTAGGAGAACTACAAAATGGGAAGAAGGCAGGAAGCTTTTATAAAGAATAAAGATCAAGGAAGAGATTAGCTGGGGTCACATAATCAACAGTGTCTGGGATGAGAAGACCCAGAGTTGGTTTGGCCAACCCTGACAGACTGTGTTTCTGGTCAAGTAGCACATTCACAGAGACATGAGAGTTATTGGTTTGCTGTTGTGGCAACCCGGGCAGAAGCAGCTGCATGTTGGGGCTAAAAAGTAATTTTAATTACAGTATTGACCTCATTATTAATGCAATAATTTAAGAATGGATTTTTTCCTCCCTTACACTCACATGTTCATTGAGCATTTAGTATATAAAAGGCGGTGGCATGCTTCATGGGATTTAATGTCTCACTGATTACAACACATAAACGTACTTTCAAATATGATTTAGTAAAATGTAGGGACTTCTCCAAAGATTAGATCACTGGTTTCTTTGGTGCAATTTCATATAAGAGAAGTGGATTTATATGTGGTGGAAATGTGACTAAAATTTTTATGCCTGATTTACTGTTGCTATTGAGACTGCAGCTGTGAAAAACCCCCTCTAATATTTTCCCATATATTCCTTTGTCCATTTTTTATTTTGAAACCTAATTATTTTTTCCTAACTTATTGAGGCTTATCATGACTTCCTTTTTGACATTTTTACAGAAATAGTTGGACTGAGAAAAATTAAAGATGAGTCTCTAGGAGAACGATGTGAATGCAGATACACCTACAAATACAAAATTTCCATTTTACAAAGTTTAGTGTTATTATTTTATCATGGATATAATATATATAGTAGTCTTGCTTATACTTTTACATGTTTAGGAAAATTGTAGTTGAATAATTATTATTTGTGGAATAATCCTATATAAGCTTTCTTAACTTCCATACTTCTTTATAATGCAGTATTTATAATTAGTAATTATTTCTTAAATGTATCTCTTAGATGGTACTATTAATAATATTATTACTGAGTTAATTTTTTTCAGCTCAGGATTGATTTAAAATACTTTATATGTTTCATAATTTAATATTCTCAGCTACCAAAATGATTGTATATATCATTATGTTTCACATATTATGGATAAGAAAAGTGAAGTTGTAAGGTTAAATAATACTAAATAATACAAAGATTAGTTCACACATGATGGAGCAAGGTTTTTATCTTCTAAGACATAGGAACATAGTACAATATCCATAGTATCCTGTCCAATTTCTGGTACTTATAATCCTCAATTAATATTTAGTAAATGAACAAATGAATAAGAAAATACAATTTAAAAATTTGCTCAACATGTTGCTTTGCTTAGCCTGATTTAAATAATTATGTGAGATCTAAAAAGATAATTTGACAAGTTCTCTGATTAGTCTTACTTTAACCAAGTCTTAGTAGGTCTTGTGCACTAGAGTGTAAACGCACTAGACAATACTGTCTTCCCTTTACATTCTCTTAAATGCGTGCTGTCCCATAAGTGATTGACCTCAAAGATGAGGGTAAAAATTAGATTCACTGGCTATCAATATTTTTTAGGACTTACCTGTGAGGATTCAGTACCAAATTAATTGATAAACTCACTGGGTATGCTGAAATAAATTCAATTCACTTACACTGAAGAAAGAGTGAACTTCAGATTTTGTAAAACAGTCAAATAACTAAAATGGACAATAGATCATTTAGAAACATTTGTACCTGAGAGAAACCAAAGAAGAAGAAAGAGAGAAAATCAATTAGACATTTTTTTACTAATAAAGTAGAAAGTAATGAAAATGATTTTTAAAGAGGGTTACAAAATGTGATATAGGAGTCTTGCAATATCCTTCAAGCATTTAAAAAATTAGCACACTAATTTTCAAACTTCTATGGAAAACTTCAAAACAAATTGAAATAAACTAATTCTATATCTCTTATTTTTCTTCCATCAGGACAAAACAATATCCTGTTATGGGAATGTATACTTTGATCTCTTAGGTAAACATTTGATACTGAATGATATAAAAACTGTATATAAGTATCACAACTTTCTATGTCTACCAGGAAAGTCTGAAGTTTATTTCCACAAAAAAAGGTAATAAAGGAGTGAAATAGGCAATTTTTATTTTGAATCCTGTGGTGAAACAACTTAGGTTCTAAAAAAAAAAAAAAAAAAAAAAAACTTAAGGAGGAAGAAAAACCTAGTTGGTTGTATACAGCTTAATATTTCCATACTTTTCTTATAACAAGAAGTGCTCAGTATTATTGGCCAAAAGAAAAGTGAGAGAAGATGAAAATGTGGATATTGTGCCAATATATTTCACTGTTTTAAATTAAAGATCCCAAAAATGTAAATCTTCCTTTAAAATGGGAAGCGGTTTTATAGGGTAACCTCATTTTAATTTAAAATATTGACTCTAGGGTCAATAGCATGTATCATGGTTGCTAAAATCGAATCTGAGTAAATGACCTGTGGAAATAATCAGATGGGAAATAGGTCATGAAGCCTTTGACAGACTTTCTTCTTTAACATATATCAGGACAGGCTGAAGATCATATTCATCCTGTCCTCAAAAGCCCTTCAACGGGAGCACTTTGAAAGGGGCCTCTTAAATTCAGTCTTCCAACTTACAAAAATTCCATCACCTCAAATTCATGAAGATGAAAGACTCATCTCACAGAAAAGATCCCTTTAGGTGAATTAAGTTCATTTTGATGGTCTGCACAAATGCAAAGACTTTAGGCTGTTAAGTGGCCACCTGTGTATACACATGTTTAGTGTTAAGTCCATAAAGCAAATAGCAATCAAGAGCATCAAATTGATTTTGGAGCGCATGTCTTCCAAGACCCCACAAAATCTGGACAACAGCTTGGGAAAGATTCAGATAAGTTCTTATCCCGTATACCTCATTCTCAATTGCAAGAGATTGTGCTCATATGTTAAACTCACTAAGAGGCTACCTAAAATCTCATCCCTATCTTTGATAGAATCAAGAAGTGAAAATTACAAAATCTGTGTGTCATCACTGATTTCCATCATACATCCCAGAAGATACAACTAGTAAGCTCCATGGAACCCTACTAACATTCCTGACACATTTAGAAACATTAGTGCATAATTTGCTATTATGCGTTATTTCATGTACAGACTCTCATTATTCTGATCGTATAGTATGAGGCATTCACACACATGCATACAGCATGTTCCCACCAGGCATAGTCCGTCATCTTTGGCAACTGAGGGACAACAGTGCTGCTTTGTTTTGTTGTTATGGTTTCAAACAAACCTTTCCAAACTCATCATTTACGCTTACAATGAGGTCGGCACAATTGTGATTATCCAGATAATTCATAACAAAATATCGTTAGAGTTGATGAAATAGAACAGTGGTTTTCAATTTTTCTTCCTTTTTAGTACTCAATGAAATATGTTTTTCATCCAAGTCTTGCACAGATGAAGCTGATAGAAAACAGGTCTGGCGGTTGAAGTGCATGGGATGGAGAGAGTGGGAACTTCACCTCTTTGATGGTTGTTTTGTTTTCACAGCAGTTCCTGAGGCATCTTTTAATAACGTTAGGGCTGCGTGCTCTATTTCAATAACTACTGATACCCAGGAGGGAGAAAAAGAAACATTTATTGTTTCTTGTGTCAGGCAGTAAACTAGGTCATTGTTATACTGACATACACTTAAATGAAGGTTACGTGTTGGCATTCAGGCACCGGAAATCTCTCCCCAAGAATTCACGACCCCTCTTTTTCTGCTTGATTTCCATGTTGAGGAGGCTATTGTTACCAAACGAAATGGGTCCTTTTGCTTGGTGATCAAAGCCCAATCAGACAGGAACAGGAGCTTTCAGCAGAGAGAGTAAGGGCTTATTTTTAGGAAGTAGCCTATACCAGGAGCCACATGTGAGCTAGTTCTCAAAGATCTAGCTTCCTGATGGCTTCCGGGGTATGGGTTATATGGGTGAAAATCATTCATCACAGTGACTAAGGGAGCTGGGGTCATGATCAGGGTCAGGATTTCTACTGATTCAACAGTCCTAGGGTAGAGGGTCGTTGGCCAGTACAGCTGTTCCTGATGTCAGTTTTTGCTGCCTTTCTGGGCCTGGGGTAGAGACACAACTGAGATTTAGCTATTAGCTTTAATTTGACCAAAACTCTGTCACTGGAGTAAACGTACCCAAGGCTCTGTTCCTAAGGTTATTTTATGTCAACCAGAACCTCATTGTCCTAAGGACTTAATCATTCAGGGAGTGGTCTTGTGAGGGAGAATAAGGCAGGTGATATTGAAGAAATGACATTTCTACTTGCTTACACTATTGCATATGTTGATAAATAGACACCAAGCTAGCCTTTACAAGTCATGACTGGGGGAATATACTTAACCATCTGTAGTGGAATGGGCTGAATTTTAGCCTGGGGACAACTGGTTCAGGAACCAAAATCAGAAAGTGGTATCACCAAGGAAGTGATACTCAGTTCAATGTTTACTAGCAGAAAGTGGGGCTTGGTTTGTAGCCTTTACTCACTAAAAAAGGGCCACTGAGGCTAGCTGTGGGCATTGAGAATTTGAATTCTAGCTCTAGTCTTTGGATTATCATATGAACATGCCATCCCTCAAAGCAAAGACATGCCTAATCCTGGAATTTTGAGAGAGCAATCCTATCTGTCACAGAGCCATCATATATGGTGCCTGAGTTACCTCCCTCTTTTCTAGTTACATGGATTAAAATTCACAAAATAAAGGCAATCCTGTCAACCATATTTTGCAAGTGAAAATGAGTTCATTAAATGCACTTCTAATGACACAATACACTTGCCATATGTATGACCTCAAATGAGACTGTTTTCCTCATAGGATTTAAAAGGCTTTTGTCTTCTTTTTCTGCTCTGAGCTTCATTACAATCAAGGGCATTCTGAGCTGTTACATATTTTCCTGGATGATGCTGATCTAATTTAGGAATATACTTGAGTGATGAATACTGGAATCTCTTGCTCGAGAATCACAGTGCAATTCAGTTCAGTTAGTCCAATGACATGAAAGGTTTGTCTTGGGAAGTCTAGCTCCTGTAAATCTAAACTGTGATAGTAAATGATTATCGAAGATGCTTTCATTGCTTCCAAGAATGCTGGATTTGAAACTTGTCAGTTTTCAGGCTAAAGTAAATACAATGATAGCCATAAACTGTTGGATGTTGGTTAGGACCAGATCTGGGGAAGAGATAAACAAAAAACTGGGAGGCCTGAGTATGAGGCACTCATCTAATTGATCCAGTGGTTCATATTCAAGAAAATATACCAGGAATGCAAGGTGGGGACCAGGGTGAATAGTATAGCTATTAATATATTCTAAAGAACTGGAACTCTACCCTCCTTATTTATGGAGGTAGATACTAGTGGGATGGACCTAGTTAATCTTCTGGCTAAAGTCTGTCTCCTTACTCAGAGGTTCTGGGAGAGTAAAAGGCTAACTTTTATGAGGAAGCATAGAAGAGAAGATATGTTTACATTTTTTCTAATTTAAATAGCCCATATTTGTTATTTAAAATGTTCAAATCGCTTTGATTTTAGTGTGTGTATTTTTCTTCCCAATGATGAGCTAGCTCCCTGGGGATAGGCTTCCCAACAAAGTACCTATAAATCAGCATCACGGGATGCTCAGGACAGAGTGCACTTAGTGCTCCTCTGATTGTGGTGTGTGGTCAGAAACAGTTTGCAACTGCTAACATATGTAACCCAGATCTAAGGATCCAAAGAAGCTATTGTTGGGTTGACTATGATGACCTTGTTCTTTAACTGAGAAGAACAAAATGAGTAATTGATGTTTTTATTCATGTTTTTGAAATTCAGCTGTCTGTTGTTTCTAGTGGTCATCAGATGAGCGCTCATTTCCTTGTGTGTTGTAGGCTGCTTCATGTTCTTGGAATTGGGCTTCTTCAAAACTAATAGCGACTATGTGGCTTTCTTGAGAAAAGTTTTTACTGTGGTCCCAGGAGGACAACAACCTGAGACCATTTTAAAATAAATTATCAGCTTGAAATCTCTAGGGTAGTATAAACTTTAGCCGTAAACACATATGAATACCATCTTGGGACAAATTTTCCAGAGAGATTTTCTTTCTCTCTTCCATCTGATTCTGTGGCAAAGCCTGAGACCAGCAATTTCTCTTACAATCCTTTTGGTGAGTGTCAGGTTTATTTCTAGTTTAGCCCACACACTAAGGAGGTTAATGTGGGGAGTTTCCTCTTGCATTCCCAACTTTAGGCAAGCTCTGAATGTTGCTTTCTTTCTGCTCCATTGCTCTGCAAAGACAGCTCACCAGGGTCCAGCAAATTTCCCAGAGGAAAAGACACCTTCTATGCTCTTCCCATCTCTCAATCACATTTGGTTTTTTTGCCTTTTGTTATTCCTTGCCAGATTGTTAATTTATGTGAAAGACTTTGTACATTTTCTGTTATATTTTAATTATTTTTCGCAGTGGTGTATCTACTGAGCCAAATTGAAATTCACGACTACCAGTGTTGTTAATAATACTAAGCTCCTGAGATACTGCTGCCTTTGTGATATTTAGTCTTTCTGCATAAAAAAAAATGTCCAATGACATTTCATTATTAGCTCATATTTTAAGAACGGAATACTTCTTGACAGATAAGGAGGTTGAATGCATCGGCTATCTTTACCATAAGAATATTGGCAGAAGGAAGTGAGCTAAAGAAAGAACATATAGAAGGGGTTGCAAATATTACTGAGAATCGTAAGTTCAAAGAAAGGTGCAAATCCCCCAAAGTGAAACTAATGTTAAACCCCAAATATCATCACCCCACCGTCTGACCCCAGTAGTCCATTTCTCCTGTTCTGATTCTATTTCTCATATAATTTCATCAATCACACATCTCTTTTTTTCCTTCTACAAGTTGTTGCTCACTTTCCTGTCTATCTAGGCTATGCCATATATTCATTTACTTTTTTCCTGAAATACCTTAAAATTCCCTTTACCTTACAATACACTCCGGGACCAGTTCTTCTATACTTATTACTGAAGCACTAACCTAGAACCCTATTCTCACGTGGAGAGAATCCCATAACCTCTGGATTTGTTGGACCTTCAAAATAGCCTGTAATACTGTTTTTGCCTCTCTCAAATCCTTCTCTCCTTTCTCACATGTATTTCAATCTTTATTGATTTCCTTAAGTCCTTTATCCTACAATATACCTTCATTTCTGTAAACCACCCCCATTGAACTGTACATGGAAAATAAATACTTGCATGTGACTCAAATTTCTACCCCAATTAATTTGCATTTGCTTCTACCCTTAATGTTTTATTGTGGTGAAGTAGTTCTTTCCCCACACTACAGGTGTAAACCCTTTCTTCCCCAGTATCTCTGTTCTACCTTTCCTTCCTCCTTATATTTTATTGTACACTTCTCGTCTGATATTCCATGTCAATTGTGGATGCCCTGGTTATTAGGATGTCCTAACCTTTCTGTTCTACAGAGTAAGTGTTGGAATTCTAAATTCTAACTTTATTATAATGCTACTAGAGGACACGTACATTTGTGCTTCAGTGGGGTCCCTCAGCCCGGCCTGTGGGGATTGGGCTGAAACTGGCTCTCCGACATCCCCCCAGGGGTCTCAGATTGAGAGAGGGCAGTTCTCAGGTGACATATCCTGAAATTCGGCTCCTTCCTCTCTGGTTCTGGATGTGTCACCCAAGAACTGCAGCTGCCAAGTCACCCCAGCTTGGCAGCTCCTTCATTGAGTATCTGTCCCCTGGTAATCAGTGCTCATCATAGCTACTGGCAGGATGGTCAGTCACTTAGGCTTTTATATATATAGATAATAAACATTATAAAACATTTGATTGGATGACAGGATTATGTAGAACCACTTGTAACATATTGATACAGACCATGTTGCTAAACAATGTGATTAAATTACACACAACTCTCTTTGCAATTCCCCTGTTACAACATCCTCACCAAACATAAATATCATGGCACCTTTCGTCCCAATTTTCCCACCTGCATCTTATTTCAGAAAAGTAAAAAATCCTTGAAACTTTCCTGTTGGATTTTTCAATTAGATATTAGATTTCTGCCCATTTTATTCTCCGTTTATAAGTTTCATATAGTTGTATGATATAATTATTTTACTCAGTGAAGTGATTGATGCTGAGACTAAAGCTTTTATGTCTAACTAGTTTAGGAGAATGGGATGCCCTAGTGTACTCATGGATGATGGGAAATGAGTCATGCTTTTACTTTTATACTACCATCTGTGTTTTCTTTGGAGGATATTCTCTTCAAACAGTGGGTCAATAATTGTGGTTAGTTTAAGAAAGGAGCTTGATAATTTAGTGGGAGCATAAAAGCATAAATGAAGTTGCTGAGAAGACATAAAAGTCCTCAAGCATTGGATAAAATTTGTAGTCATTTGTGGTCATTTGTAGTCATTCCAATCTTTTTAAAAAATGTTTTTTTTTTATTTTTTTCCATGTTTTATTTATTTGTTTGCTTCCTTTTTATTGACCTTATTGGGTGACATTGATTAATAAAATTAGATATATTTCAGGTATACAATTATATTAATACATATCTGCATATTGTATTCTGTGTTCACCACCCCAAGACAAGCCTTTCTTCACCATTTATCCCCCCTTCACACTCTTCTGCCTCCCCCAAGCCCCTTCCCCTCTGGTAATCAACATGATGTTGAGGCTTTTTTCTCATCCAGCCCTTCTCTCTGACAGCAGTCAGTTCTTCTCTGCATCTATGAGCCTGTTTCGATTTTGTTTGCTGGTTTATTTTGTTCATTAGTTTCCACATGTAAGTAAAATCATATGGTTCTTGTCTTTCTGTGACTGGCTTATTTCATTTAGCATAATGCTTTGCAGGTTCATCCTTGCTGTCTGAAAGGATAAGATTTTATTGGAGTTATACTGGTTAATAAAATTATATAAATTTCAAGTGCACAATTTTATAATTCATCATCTATATATTGTATTGTGTGTTCATCTTTCAAAGCCTAGTCTTCTTCCATCATCATTGATCTTTATTTTATCTTCTTTTATCTCCCCTCTCCCCATTTTTCTCTGCTCATCACTATATTGATGTCTGTGTCTATGAAGCTTTTTTGTTTGTTTTTTTATTAATCCCTTCATCTAGCCCCAGTCCCTCCTGTCTGACAGCTGTCAATTTGTTCTCTGTATCTGTGCCTCTGTTTCTGTTTTGTGGCAGGGAGAATGCAATACCTCTTTCTTTAATGGCATGGCCCCTTGACTATCATTATTTCTCTTTACCCCATTGCACTCTTGGGCCCATTGGCAGCTGATAGGCTGATTTAAAAAAAAAAAAAAAGTCTTGGATTATCTTCTTTTGTTTTTTAGAAAGAACTAGTCTTATAACACTTTGTCCATCTCTTTTGTGTTTCAGCTCATTTGATTGCCATTTTCCATTTTTCTGTCTTTCTCACAAGGTTCTCACTGAGGATTCCCAAGTTTTCCAGCCTGCTGAACTTCACAGTGACTTCAGTGGGCTAGAGAGCATGGCAATCATTTGATTTAAAATCTGCATTTAACATATTCTCTAGTTGTTCTTGTGCCTGCTAGAGATGTATTGACATAAAGAAGACATAGATTGATTCTTTCACTCCTTTTTCAAGTTTCTTTGCCTATTTTAGGCATATTTCTTTTCCCTCTCCTCCTAATTCCTTAAGAATTTACCTTGAGATTGTTTCTTCTCTTCTCATTGTATTCAGTTTCTCTCTCAACTACAGTTCCCTGAACTGACTTTTTAAGTCTCAAATTTCTCCTTTAAACACTCTTATTTATCCAAATAAAATAAAATAAACGCACCAGTTACTGCCCTAGTTCCTCTTGTCTTCAAAGCCAAACTTCTCGAATGAGATGTTCATAATTAATGTGTCCGTTTCTTTTTCTAATACTTTCATTTCAGCCCACTGCACAATGGTCTCTGGGCCATCGCCCCACAAATACTGTTCTCAGTGAAGTCACTTCTCTTCTTCTCCTTACTTTCTCAGCAAACTTTGACACCGTGGAAAGCACTAAGGAATGAATGAAGGACCATATAAATGATTGACATCTCAGGGCCTTTTCTTTCCATTTTCTTCTTTCAAGTATAACCTCCCTGTTCATTTCACCGTATACCTCTAATTTCTGAGGAAAGTAAGCAGGTATTAAGGCGCAGGCAAAAATGGCGTCAGTTTTATGACTGTTCTATAACTGCCATGTAGAATAATACTAGGCTCTCAAATTTTACTCAAAGAATGAATATGTGCTTTAGATGACATGTTTCCCCCAAAATCTTCCATTAAAAGTTTGTTTTTTATTTGAGTTCATTTAGTAATTACCCGTTACAGAAAAGGAACATCCAGCCTTGTTCTTTCTCCCATCCCCCTGCCCTGGGGAGAGATTTGTGCTTATATCAAAGGATGTTCTTATATGGTGAATAAACAGGATGGAGATAATGAGCTTTTCTACCCTTTTATCCTTGGGATTTTATCAGTTATTTAACTCTGAAGTCTCTTTAGGCTTATGAGCAAGAAATTGGGTCTTTACTACTTCCATTATTTAAAAATCTGTTAGAAGTGGGCTAGGTGAATTAATGGAAAGGAAGAGAGAATTTCCTGGGCCTTTCCTTTATTATAGAATTCAGAAGTTTGGAAAGCTTAACCCAGTTTTATTCTCAAAGACTGATAAATTTACATCTTTCAAACAACTATGACTGTTCAATTCCCTTTCTGCCAGTGGGCATTGAGAGATCTGTTCAATTCCTGGTAGCTTTGCTGGTAATTCCAGAAAGACAACTGGGGAAAAGTAATATATGCTCATTACAATTATATCTTCTCAGGGTGCAATCAATGCCCTACAGGGGAAAAAAAGATACTACGATTATAGTCATTTGGAAAATGTTTATACTAGTATATTATGTTAGTATACTCCCATTTTAGGAAATTCACTATTTACATTTTATATGATATTTATGTTAAAGGATCACTATATTTTTGTCTTATAAATCTAATGTTTTGAGAAATAATTTTGAGGAAGCATCACTAAAAAGGAGACCCATGCAACATGGTGCCCTGGCCCATGAACCAAAGGGTGGGGAGTTCAATTCCTGGTCAAGGGCACGTACCTGGGTTGCAGGTTCAATTCCTGGCTCAGGTGGGGGACATTCAGAAGGTGAGTAACCAATAGCTGTGTCTCTCTTTCACGCCCTCTTCTTCCCTTCTACTCTCCCTAAAAATCAATGAAAAAAAGTATCTTCTGGTGAGGATTAACAATAAAAAGCTAAAAGATTAAGGCTTCAGTTGCCTTAATAATAATAGTTACCAGCGAGACCTCCTACTATCTCAGGCCATATATATGTGTATATGTAATTGTTAATATTATGTATACATCTTTTATAGGTAAATTCAGACGGATTAAATAGTATACTGCCTAACATTGCTTACTTAGTGGTACTGAGCTATAAACCAGGACAATCTAAAGTTTGCCTTCCTTCCACTTTATCTTTATTTCTTCCATTCCAATTGTCAAATTACCTGTCAGAGTAGAAATACCATTTGCCTTATGGGAAGCTCTACACTGTTTTCATCTAGTATGAAGCTTTGGATAGGAACTTATGTTTAAATTGTTGTAATCTCTGCATTTCTAATGAAAGAGTAATGACATGATGGCTTGATGGAGTGTCCTGACAGATGTACCTTCCAAGAGTATAAAATAAACCCTGTAATTTTCTCAAGATTCAAAGTTATTTTCCACTGCCCTTGATTGAGATCCATCCCTGTAAATAGAGAAATTTTCCATATAAGGCAGTAGCCAGCATCATGGTAGACCTCTCCAGCTTCTATTGTTTTCTTCCCCTTTGCAATCTCTACCAATGGAAAAACAATCTTATGCTTACTCCTAAAGCCTTTCTGATGTGATCTGACTCAGAAATTGTTTAACATAAACCATCTCCTTTTCAAAAAACTTTGAAAGATACCTCCTTATAGTTTTAGCTTTCTGATGAAGGATTGGCATCATGTTCATTTGCACGTCATTAATGGAAATTAAATGTTACTAGTAGTCCTTTTTTTGTGTGTGTGTGTGTGTAAAAATTAATTATGTAAAAAAGCTTTTCAGAAGTGCTCTGAGATTTCTATGTATTTAAAAAAAATATTTTTATTGGGTTCAGAGAGTAAAGGAAAGGAAAAGAGAAATAGAGATGCCAATGATGAGAGAGAATCATTGATTGACTGCGTCCTGCATTCCCCCTACTGGGGATCAAGTTTACAACCCCAGCATGAGCCCTTGACTAGAAATGAACCTTCAGGCCTATACTCTACCTACCTACTAGCTAAATCAGTTAGGGCTGGATGTGTTTTTAAATATCACTCCTAGATCACAATTTTAGAGCTTTTCACTTCCTGGTTCCATCACTTAGAAGGTTGGACTTGGAGGAATTACTTATTCTTCCAGGATTTCGTTTCTTTATTTGTTAAAAAAAAAAAAAAAATCCATAATAGTTTTTATGGCATAGAATTGTTTTAAGTATTAATGAAATGTTTACAATTTCCATAGCACAAAGCCTAGCATAAAATATACATATAATAAATATTAGGAATTTGTATATTATCTTTTCTCCCCAACATAAGGACTAGAAGTATATAAATAACTTATTTTCAGCATTAAAAACGGTAATTTTAACTTACCACACTGTGTCGTATGCTACACAATAGAGAGTAATCTTATATTTTGTTATTGCTGTTGTTTTAATCTCTTCTGGGAGGGGAGACTCTGCCATCCCTCTTCCCATATTATTTGAAGGAACTCTCTCCCACCCAGAGAGTAGGAAAAACTTTCCGTTAATTAAAACTGGTCTCCGTGCCATGGATTCCATGAAGCAGCCTTGAAGTTTCCAGCAGAAAATGGAGACTTCCTCACAAGTCCTTTCAGGTCATATATCTGTCCTGCTTTGTGATATATTATACTCTTTTTAAAACTTAAATAAAAGTCCCCATGCTTACAGATGATAGCCCTTGTTTTCCCTTGAATAGGCATCCTGAAACCAGTGATCTGACCCTTCGTACTGCCAGCTGATGGATAGGATACATGTACTGAAAGTTAAAATCCTACTTTGAACCTGAGCATCTTGTCAGTGGTGTTTATGATGTTTCTCCTTTGGGCTAGAGATATGAATGCTGATGTTATTAGAGATGTTAACTTTTGGCATAGACTGTAAGCTGCTAGCACCTTGGGGTTCTCTTTGGAAAGTTGATTTGCTACAAAAAAAAAATAATAAAATTTGGCTACATAAACAAGTTAGCAGACATTTAAGATGGAGCAAGAACTTTAAGAAAGTCAGCTTTCCTTTGTCTATTGTATTTCTCCATTGTCCTTGAGTATCGCCAGTACTTATAAATAACAAAAGTCATATTAAGAATAGCATTTGTGGGGGTGGGGGGAGAGAAAGGTGGACTGGAAAGCTCTGCCAAATGTGCTAAATTCCACCTTCCCTCAAACAAATCCTGAAATCCAGTGTCTGTATACCAGATGGTCCTGCCTTCCTAATAGCACTTGTTTCTCAGTGACATGGCTGAATAATAAATTCCACATTGAATTTAAATATACATTGAAAAGCTATATAGATGTTATCTACGGGGTGAGCAAAAATAAGTTTATAGTTGTAAGTACATGAAACACAGAGTTTATGCTTGCATAATTATTGTATTGTTTTTCATTTGAATAGCTATAAACCGGCTTTTGCCCATCCTTGTAGATAAAATCAACAGTACACATGCGTAGCTGTTTTATGTCATGTAGCCCAGTAGATAGCATACCTTAAGCTAGCTTTTGGCTGCTTTTGCTGAATTCTCCCAACTAGTACAATCAAGGAGAATTACCATACCATTTGCTTGTGTTTATGACACATGAGAAAGCCTTGGATTTAAGCTGTGCAGTTCATTCTGATTGCTACCAACTAATTTTTTGCAGATTTGTAAATCAAAATTGTGGCTGATTTTCAGCAGTGTGATTGCCATGTTTTAGAAATTTGGCTAATTAAAACTTTCTGAGTGGACAATTAAATGGAAAGACCTTATATTTGAAAATTAAAACAGTGGCTAGACAAGAATACACATTTTTATCATTGTGCACGTATATATTGAAATCTGGATTTTTTTATGTGGGAGAGGGGATGAAGTTATTAATATATTCAAATAATTTCTATATGAGTTTGCAGTCTTCTCAAAGTCTCATCTGTCCTTGCATTCTATAAACAAATGGGGATTTTTTCCCCATTCATGCTGATACATTTTATGAGGTCAATTCTCTAAATTTAACTAAAATAAACATGAAGATAGTGGTCAGAAAAAATTCAATAGGCTCATCACAGCTCTAAGTTCTTATAAAAAGTCAAAAGGAAAAGTTTTTGAAATGTGTTCCCTACAAAAAAGAGAAAGAAAACAAATATTTTACAAGAAGGGAAGGGAAGGGTCAGAAACCTAGGGGGAGATTTTTGGTTCTCTTAAGTTTTGTGTTTGGCAGTTATCATTGAGACAAATGAAAACATTTGCTTGGTGGTTACCTAATGATAAGACTAGTGTTATTGCTTGCATATTTGTTTGAAAATGCTGGTTTGCATTTGGCTTAGATTCTCATTTACAAGACTGTCCAAATATCACAGAGAAGAATCGTGAAATAAATAAAGCCACAGAGCAGTATTTGTAGAGTGTGTCACATTGTGTTTGCTCACTGCTCTCCTAATTGTTGTTTTTGGAAATGCAGAGTGGGACCATCCCAAGTGGTGAGGAGCCTCTGGAAGAAAGTCTCCTACAGCATGTCTTAACTTACCTATTTGAGGGGGCCTGTCTGTGTATGCTGAATCCCGGGGATGTTAACATTACATGTCAGCCATGCAAACGTTAGAGTGAAAGCATTTTGGGGTGGATTTTGAAGTAAAGAAAACAGGGAGGGTATATTAAGCATGTCTGTTTATTCTGGGCCTTATGACCCTGGAGAGACTGCCCCTCCCACGGCTAGTCAATTCCTGGAGGTAGTGAAGGTTCTGACTCTGTGTGCATCATTTATATGCAAACTAACCAATTCAGATCCCCATTATCCTTCAATCTTCCCTGCCCTAATCACATTGGGTCAGAGGTACCAGGCAACTAAGAACTGCTTTTATGCCCCAATTTGCTAAGATCATTCAAACCAATCAACCCAAACACCGCTCCCCTTGCCTCATTGGTTTCTTCCCTTAAAAACCACCAGTTTCCTCTTGTTCTTGCTGTCTCCCCAGAGGAGGAGACCCTCCCCCTTCTCCAGGGAAGCAGACAACCATCATTCAAATAATATTTTTTCATTTGTCTTTTCAATCTTGAACTATCACCTGGCCTTGTATTTTGTGAGCAAATCTGGCAGCTCTTTTTATAGTATGGTATTTCCCTGTTCCCATTTCCTATCCTACTCCCCCTCCCCCCACCTCCCCCAGGACCTGTAATAACCTATTTTTTCAGAATTTCTTCTCTGGGAAATCTAGTTTTTGCCTTCAAAGCCTTTAGCTGATTGAAGCTCTGCCACATTATAAAGGGTAATCTCTTCTAGGTAAAGTCAATTGATAGTAAATATTAGCCATGTCTTCAAAATACCTTCACGGCAATGCCTACATTAGAGGTTGATGAAATGACTGGGTACTATAGCCTAGTCAAGTTGACAAATCAGACAAACCATCTCAATACCCAAAGTATTTCTTCTTGCTGTGCATTTTCATCCACATTACATATTTTCAGAAACATTAAAACTATATCAGAAGCAGACTTGAAAGAACCAAAAAAATTCTCAATATTTTAGGAAAAGCCCAGAAGTTTAAATCTTATTTTCCCGTGAATAAGCTTTTTACTTTGGTGTAGACCCATTTGTTTATTTTTTCTTTAGTTTTTCTTCCCTTCTCTTCAGCTGTGAGAAATGTCTAAGATTTTGCTGCCAATGGTTTCTTCTCTTCTAGGATTTGTATGGTTTCATGACTTACCTTTAAGTCTTTTATCTATTTTGATTATATTCTGTGTATAGTATAAGTTAGTGGTCTAGTTTCTTTTCTGTCCCTTTTCCTTCCTTCCTTCCTACCTTCCCTTCCCTTCTCTTCCCTTCCCTTCCATTCTTTTTTCCTTTTCATTCTTTTTTCCTTTTCTTTCCTTTTCTTTCCTTTTCTTTCCTTTTCTTTCCTTTTCTTTCCTTTCCTTTCCTTTTCTTTTCTTTTCTTTTCTTTTCTTTTCTTTTCTTTTCTTTTCTTTTCTTTTCTTTTCTTTTCTTTTCTTTTCTTTTCTTTTTCCTTCCTTCCTTCCTTCCTTCCTTCCTTCCTTCCTTCCTTCCTTCCTTCCTTCCTTCCTTCCTTCCTTCCTTCCTTCTTTCTCCTTTTTTTGCATGTACCTGTCCAGTTTCCCTAACATCAATTATTGAAGAAACTGATTTTACTCTCTTTGTAAGATCTGGAAACAGCCCACGTTCTCATCAGTAGATGAGTGGATTAAAAAAGCTGTGGTACCTTTACAGCATGGAATACTATTCAATTGTAAAAATGGAGGATCTCTTACCGTTTAGTACAGCATGGAGGGGCCTGGAGAGCATTATGCTAAGCAAAATAAGCCAGCCAGAGAAAAATGAGTATCACATGATCTCACTCATATGTGGAATCTAATGAGCAAAACAAACTGATGAAAAAAATATATCCAGAGAAATAGAAGCATGGAATGGGCTGATGAATCTCAGAGGGAAGGTGGGAGTGGGGGAAGTAGAGAGAGATTAAGGGGTGGAATTTATATGCATAGCCCATGGACACAGACAATAGTGTGGTAAAAACCTGGGAGGGGTGGATGCATGGTGGAAGGGGTCAATGGAGAAAAAAGGGGGGAACATCTGTAATACTTTCAACAATAAAGATAAATTTTTTAAAAAGTAAATCTTATTATTCCTTCTTTAGGCTTTTTAGACACATAATCTCAAAATTGTGCTTAGGGCACTGAAACATTTTTTGACCATTATTGTGTGGGCACTATGCAAAGACTTTTCTTTCATGTCTGAATGACCAGGGAGGGAGGGAGGGAGCCTTATGCTGTCTTGTCTTCTTTCCTATGGTTCTTCCCATATCAGGTCCAGTTGCATTTTTCTTGATTTAAATACAGTCCTGCCTGTATTCAAAGAAGCACACTGGGATGGCCATTCACTAGCAGAGTGGCAGTGAGAGACCTTCAGGTATGAATTTCCTCTAGTTCGTCCTCTCAGAGTTCTTCTTGCCAATTCCTCTTGAATGTGCTGGGAATGGGTGGGTGGTCATTAAACAGTAGGTGGAAGGTGAGTGGGTGAAGAAAGCCATCCATTCTACTCTCCATAACTGCCATTACCTCACCCCCTGCTGGGCCAGCACCTCCAGGAAGGATAAGATGGGCAGTTATAAAAAAGGAATGGCCAGAGAAAAGCTGTAAAATGTTTATATAACACCTATAAAATGACCCCTGAGGCTCAGTGAAAAGGCTGCTTTACAGCTAAAGCTTAGATTCCAGACTACTGGTTGACCCCCTGCTCTGCAAGAGGCCACCTTTGCACTCACTAAACCAATTCAACCCAAACACTTGCTTCCAGCATTTTTTTTTTTTTGTCTTGTTTAGGGAGACTATAAATTGGAGGTGGGGTAAGGAAGGAATGTACTCCACACTGACCTTGAATTCTTTGACTGACTTAAGTTGTTGGGCCAGGTCTGCTAATAGACACACTGGCATTCATGTGGCTAGTCCAGATAGGATTCCCGGACCTATGGACTGAGTTGCTTGCTATGGGCCATTATGAGGCTATTATGGGTGTGCTGGTTTCTTAATCTTGACAGCTTGGTATTTTATGTCCTTAACAATCAGACAGCCCCACCCCACCAATTTACAAACATTATGAAAGGTTGTCCTTTGAGAAGGATGAACTCAATTAAGAAATTACTGAAAATATGAGTGAAAAATTTGGGACTTTTCAAGTTCTAGGCTAGGTAAATGTATAAAGTCTTTCTATGACTCAATGCATTTTATTGAGATTTTAGTGTCTAAAAGAATACTTTTGAATGATATTCCAACTGTTGTATGATGAGGTCAGATGAGTCAATCCGTCCTCACAGTAGATTCACTTCTTCAGTAAGTAGAACATGTATGTCTATTTGGTTTCTTAATATTGAATAATAATGGAAATGTTCTTGCTTTGGTGACTTAAAATTATCATTTTATTCTTCCAATAAGCATGTAATAAATTATATAGATTTTGCCTTTTCAATTATATTCCATTTTGACTCTCTTTTAACATTGTGCTTTGGTGACTAAATTGATAGGACTATAAGACATAAAAATACCAACCTCAGCAGGTATACTGGCTTTTAATGTCCCAACATAGCCTTCATGTAATTTGCATTTTTTCCCTAAAAGATGGAGTAAATTATAGGTAGCAATGGGCTTTCTTTAAAATTAATTACTAAACACAAAGCCCAGATGGTGTCCTCTCAGGTTATATTATTTTGCTTTCTGAAATATTATCTCATTAACTTTTAAAACATAAGCAGTTGTTTTGTCAGTATTCAATGTTTAGTACTAGTTCTACATGATTACCTGTCATCCTTTAAATTTCCTTTGGGAGATTTTTCCATCATAATTTAGATTTCTTTATTAACATCATTGTAACACAATAAGTGTATGAAAGTTGATATTAGGTTATCATTTCCTGCAGCTCTTTCTAAAGAATACTTTACTATTTAATGGAGTCTCATATCAACAGTAGATAGTTAAAAACAATTTTATGTTATGAAATGCAATTTCTATAACATTCTCTTATTAAAATCATCAGGTAATCTTTTCTCCAACAAGGTTTATAGAGTTTATTTAAATATAATGTGCTTATCATTATAAAGCATACATATGCATTATAGAAAAATGCAAACACATAAAAATTATATAGAATAAAGTTTGATGATATTTTAGATATCACTTTATTCTATATATTTTAATCAATGTTACTTTTATATACATGCTGCTTTATAAATCTTTTTTCAACTTTATATTTGTGATTATTTCTATAAACAAATATAGGTATCCATTATAATTATAATGCCTGCATTATGTTCTTGCCTATGGATCTATTACAATTTATTGAACCAATTAACAATTAGTATTTATAATTTTTCATTATTATAAATAGCACCATGAAGAACAACTATGCACATGCCTTCTTTTCAAATATATGTCATTAACTACCATGGCAAATATTTCTAGCATTGGAAATGCTTAGGTAAAATGTGTTCACGTTTTAAACTTAGCAAAAATATATCACAAAAGGGGATTTCAAACAGGCTGCATCTGTCTGTACTACTATCAGTGATTCAAAGACAGCTCCTGTTACCTCCCCACCTGGTTAGCACTGAAACTGGAAAACATTTCATAGCTTTTAATTTTATAGGCAAAAGAAACATACGGCTATATTCTTGCACTTTTTTTTTTTTAGTTTTTAAGAAGTTATTTTATGTACAGTTTACTTTTTTGTGAAATATCTATATTCTTTGCCAATTTTATAATAAAATATTTGTTATTTTTTCTACATAGACTTTTTAAAAAAAATTTTACCAATTCATTACTTTAGGCTTTCTTAGATTTTTTAAAGTTTAAAGTAACATCTTAAATTATAAAATTTATTAATCTTTATCTCCATATTTTCTGGGATTCATCTATAATCTAGGGCTTCTCAGAGTTATTTTTTTAGTAGAAACAAGCTATTTCTAGATGCTTTACATGTTAGAAAGACAGGAATTGGCTCAGACATTGAAGTGTTGATTTCTCTCTGATTTCATAGTTTAGAAAAGATATATGAGTAATGTACTTTCTTTTTATTTCCTACATGATAATATATTTATGTTCTTTTTAGTGGAAAAAAAAAAGTCAAATGGTTCCCAAATCTTTGTTTTATATCACTTCTTCCCATCAAAACTCTATACATATTGGCTCATTTTCTCCGACATCTCATATTGTAAATAGTTGTGAGTATTCTTCTGTCTTTGTAGATGATCCAATTAATCTTCCACCATACAGCATTCTTTCTTTAAACTTATTGATGAATGACTATATGATATCTATCTATCTATCTATCTATCTATCTATCTATCTATCATCTATCATCAACATCTATCATCTACCTACCTACCTACTTTCCTACCTATCTACCTATCAAGGATGGAGATTTATTGAAAGGAACTGGCTTAAAGATATGTAGGGGTTGGCAAGTCACAAATCCATAGGGCAGACTGGCATGTTGAAAAGTGTCTGTCTTAAGGCAGAACTTTTCTCCAGGGAATCTTCAGTTTGTTCTGAAGGCCTTCAACTGATTGGATGAGGCCCACCACATTATGAAGGATGATAATCTCCTTTACTTAAAGCCAAGTGATTTTAGATGATAAGCTTATTAACAAAAGTCCTTCACAGAAATACCTAGAAGAATGTTTAACCATATAACTGAGTATTATAGACTAACCAAGTTGACACAGGAAACTAACCATCACACCTGTCATTCCTGGACTTTTCACCTTTCTTTTTTTCTCTATGCCTATACAATTTGTGTTATTTCTTAAATATGAATTCTATTACTAATCACATATCCTTATCCTTATTATACATTGATTATATATATTCTAAAATATATAATTTACTAATTATGTTTCTAATTTTCTTGCTGGATGATTTTTTTTTCTTGGCTCTTGTTAGTTTTTCCTCTATTATTTATCTTTAAATTGGGACAATTCTATTTAAACCTGTTACCAACCCAAAATAACAGGTCTGGAATCTCCTTAGTTCATAAAACAGTAATATAAGATTTGATTAAATAGTATTCTTTAACTTGAATTTGAAATAAGTATGTCCTCTAATTTTTCAGTTCATCTGCTTCCGGAGGCATTTGTGGATAAAAAAAAAAGTGTATTTGTGTGAATGTAAATACCAATGTAATCAGTTATGGAATCAGTTATGGATATGAGAAGATTAGCTTTTTGATGAGAGAATGTATATTCTTTTCAACTATTTATTTTAAAAATAGAAACATACATTACATTTTTAGTAAAATAAAATACTAAAAGGAATGAGAATATAAAGTTGATAGTATTCAATGAATTATGGCCTGTCATATACTATAAATATTATCTATGATAGAGAAATTTATAAAAGTATTCTTTAACTAAATTATTTTAAAATAAACTCATGCCATTAAAAATGTATTGCGTAGGTTAATTTTAATTCATTAGTAACAATGCTAAAATGCACCTACATATTTTTTTAGGCCTCTGAAACCATATGGAAAAGTAATATTTTTTGGATGTATTTGCCTTCATCAGATCCAACTTCCTCCAGGATCTGTTGGATGAGTTCTAGCCACAGTACTTAAAATAAACATCTATCATTTTTATTGACAGCAGCTATCTTCAAAATGTCAAGTCTACAATATGTGTGCAAAATATTCTAACAGGTGCAATAATGACGGCTTAAGTTCAGAATGAAACACACACAAAAATTAATGAGACCATATGCTTTGAGAATATTTATGAAATTCATGCTATTTTTTCAGTTCAAATGAAGGTCAGGAAAAATATTTGTGTAAGGAGTGTGGGAGATAGGGGAAAAAAATGACTTGCTCATTCTATAAGTGTTACGAAAAGATAAAAAAAAAATAGTTACACAAATTACCTACCTAATAGTGTCTAAAAGGAAAGATGTGTTTCACTTTTTTACAGTAAATGTTTCACAGCACAGGCAAATTAGAGGGTCAGGACAAAAGAATGCTGCAAGAAGTTTTATTCAGTTAGTATTCACTTTGGTGCACCACACCTAGCCTCAGCGGTGAGTCTCCCAGCTGTAGGGTACAAAGGGGGAATGTTCCCTGCTCTCTCAGAGTAGCCTAGCTTTACTGCAGCAGATTTACATTAACAGAGTGATTTGTCAAGATTCATTCAGATGCAAGTAACAGAAAGCCTGTATGCCTTGTCCAGTCTGGGACAATCAATTCTTCATCCGGGGCCTTAGCTAAATAAGCAAATGACAGCAACTACAAATTCGCCTTGGTATTTTAAAACTTCCTTTTATTTGCTGGAGTGTTCACTAGAGTAAAATCTGCACACCTCAGATATAAAACGGGTAGGCACAACTTATTGGTGATATAGTGGTTTGCATTTAAGTAACATTGAAAATGTGAATGAATGACAGGCTTTAGCTATATACTGATAATAGTTTGGTGGGCCACCTTTTGCCTGGAGATTACAAAATCTTTTCAGCCTGACACCATTGAATGTGGAACCTGAATTCTTTGTTACTGTCTTTGTTACAGCTTTGCATTCCCTCAGATGTACTTTCCACCTGAAAAGGACCAGGGAGGTAACGGCCCTTTCTCATGTAGCAAAAGACACATCTGGGTTCTGGCCATTACTGATGCACCTCCTGGGACCTACAGGCCAAATAGCTGTTTCTCCCCTGACAGTAAAGGTTGGGGGGTGATTCAGAGATATTTGGGACTCACAGGCTGTTGCATTCACACCGTCTTCTCCATTGTTATTAAGATTCAAGTAGAACCTGAAGTCCTTCCTTTGGCTCCAGTAAGTTCTGGAAAACCATGTATCAGTCTTAAAGCTGGCTTGTATATGTATCACAGCCTCTGTGATGATCAAAGACCAACCTATATTGTAAGATAACAAATTGTTTTATTCTAACCTTATAGTGAGACTAATGAACTTATTAAAACTGACAATCTAGCAAATAAAGCAAAAATGTACATACCTATATACCTATAAACATAATCTCATATATGCTCTTATAACTGAGAGATAAAATGATACACATGAACTTACACGATATCATAAAAATGACAATATCCCTCTTAAATATAGAAACACAAATTCTTAATAATGTATTGGGATTTTTATTGTAACAAATTTGGATTCATTTCATGAATGCAGGGCTAGTTTTTCATTTCAAAAAATCAATGTAAATGTTTAAATGTGAAAAAAAAAATCTCACTAGACGCAGACAAAGGCATTTGACAGCATTCAACACACACTTTGGGTAAACACTCTCAGCAGATTAATAGTAGAGCTCCTCAATGTGACAAAGTGCATTTGGGAAACATCCACAGATACATTATGATAATGGGATAATGGTGAGGTTATGCGTGCTTCCTCTGAGGACTGTCCATTCATGACATCCTATTAAATGAACACAGTGTTGTATACAAGAGCCAAATAAGGACATAAAGATTGAGGGGGGGAAATAGCACATTCTTTAAATATAAAACACATTTTTGCTATTTAAGAAAATCTTAAGGAATCTGACACCTCCTTCTTGTGCTCCCAAAATACTAGGAGAAATAAATAAATTTGTGAACTCACAGGTAATTGATAAATAAACAAAACTCAACTTTATTTATATATTATATAAAAGAACAAATAAAAATATATTTTAAATACTATTTTAATATAAATGAGAACATAACATATTTAGGTAAAATTTAGGAAATATGTATAAAATCTCTATACTGTAAACAAAAATATTGGTAAAAGAAATTAAAGTTAATGCCAAGTATATGGACTTGAAGAGTCTATATTGTCATTAATTTCATTCTTTCCACATTGATGTAGAGATTGAAAATCATCACAACAAAATTTCTAATAGAAATTTTCAAACTTATTTGAAAATAAAATGCCAATGCATAGTCCTTACAATAGACAAAGTAATGATAAAATAGAAAAATGATTTTGGAGAAATTTTATATCTGTTATCAAAAGTTAGTATAAAGCTATAGTAATGAAGAGACTGTACTTTTGGCATGAGCAGACAAATAGATTAATAAAATAGAGTTCATGAGTGTGCACTGACATGATCAGTTTTCAGCCTAAGTACCATCTCAGTTTAATGGAGAAAGAAAAGTTGTTGGATTTTTTAAAATTTAATATATTGTTTTTGAGAAACTGGAAAAAAGGGAAAAACAAATCTCTTCATACAATACACAAACACTAATTTGAGAAGTATCAATTACATTAAATTCTTGAACTTAGAACTTATAATTAGGAATATATAATAGTAGAAATCAGAATTGTGTTTGCCAGTCAGTGATTGAAATTTACAGTGGGAAAAAGAAACACAATATGTGTTATATCTTAAACAGTGGATTGATTACTTGGAGATAGATGGATAGGTAGGTAGATAAATATATAAAAATTCGTCAAGATGCACATTTAATATCTATCTCTGCTTTTCACTATAGGTAAATTTTATCTCAATAAAAAATCCTCAACTGGTAAAGGAAGTTCTAACTCTGTACACTTTTACTTATAGGACACCCACAAGGAACTCTTAACACATCCAAAATAAATGAAAAACACCCTTTGCAATTAAAATCTGCTTTAGTTTAGTCAAAATATAAACCTCCTTTGAATTTAGTCAAAGGAAAAAAGATGTATTTAAAAAAAAAAGACCACTTAAAAATTGGTAAAAACAAATTCAAGTATTTAAAATAAAAATATTGTCATATCTCTGGGATACAGCTATGTTTATATGACACTAAATATCCAAGTGAAAACAGAAAAATTCAACCATGCAGATGTTTTTATTCAAACCAACAAATAATCTCATGTTTACAACTCTAAAGATAGATGTCCAACAATAAAATTGATTTTTGTTGGAGTGACTACATTAGAGGAAGATGAAAGAGTAGGAGGATGTGCTAAAGATAAAGTTACAATAAAATAATGATAAAAGTTGACTTTGGGAAAAGTAGAAACAAATTTCCGAGGCTTCAAATTAAATGAATTAGTTCATGGTTGCAGCTGTGCTATTTATTTTTCCCAACTTGTGCTTAGTATTTTATACATTTTCTTAAAGTTCTTGAGATTTTCAAAAAGTATTTTAGTTAAGAATAGCTACTGCTAAAAGATTTAAAATAAAATATATTACAAAGCAAGTATCAGACCATAATCTTCACATTTATTTTTTCACATTTATAAGAAGTCTGATCTCCCTTCTCTCAGCTTATTGGACTACGAGGCTCAACTGGCAGTACTTTTGTGAATGAGGTTAAAAACTGTGATACCAGGCTCACTATATGTGTCATGCTGAATAGTATCACTACATAGTTTTGAGGTCTAGTGTCATGTAAGTCAGTTTTAAGGCAATGCTTATATTTTTACCTATATATCTTTTTCTTATTTCACATCTATTATTTATTTTTGCTTCACCCATAGTGTTTTTGTGCAAGCCCCCTAAATTCAGATATTTAGACTTAACAAACTGCTACTAGCCTTTGGTTATTCTAATCTTTTATATTTATTTTCAGACATAAGCAGAACATTTCACTTCTTAAAAACAAAAGTCTATGCACATTTGGAATTCTTTTGATGTTCGGGATAAATATAGATGGATCAAACAGCTTCCTTGCAGACCACAGTTAGAGTTATCTCTTGTTGGGTTTTAAAGTGGGGAGTGAGAGACAGTAAGCAGAGAGGCAGATCTTCATTGTGTTTATGAGGACAGGCTCAGAGGCCAGTCAGCTGGCTTGGGTTCCAATTCTTACTCTCCCCCTTGACTCTGGATGTGGCTTTTGGAAAGAACCCAAGTTCTCTTTAAATCAGTTTTCTCATCTTTAAATTGTATATATTTTTAATAAACCTTTATTATTGAAAGTATTACTTATGTCTCCCTTTTCCCCCCCACAGACCCCTTCTAGCTCGCCCCAAACCCTGCCCCAGGTCTTCACCACCCTATTGTCTGTGTCCATGGGTTATGCATATATACATACAAGTTCTTTGGCTTATCTCTTCCCTCCCACCCACCCACCTGCCCTCACCTTCTATGTTCCGTACTTCTGTGTCTCTGGATCTATTTTGTTCATCAGTTGATTTCTGATCATTAAATTCCACATATGAGTGAGATCATGTGATACCTGTCTTTCTCTGATTGGCTTTATATTTCATAGTTTTGCAAATTAAATGTGTTAGTACATCCAAAATGCTTGAAGGAAGTGTAGAAAATGCAGCAAGTGTCAGTCACTTTTATTAAAAATAAACATCGAAATCAGTCAACTTAAAAGTATGTAAGTAAAACCCACTGCAGGTTGGGAGGTAGATCCACACAAGGAAGCTGGGTTTTGAAGAAACGTTAGATTGTTGTAGTTGACTAGGCTCTAGGAGTGTCCTTGCACCACTTAATAAAAGCCCAGTGGAGTCTGACAGCACATGTCTAGAACAGTTTCCTGGAGAGTTGGTGGAAGCAGTCTGGCATTAATAGGTGAGCTGAGGGTTCTCTTTTCAGTGGTTTGGCCTCACTTCTAGAGGGATTAAATAAACCTGTAAACTGCTGAGAATATTAAAAAATATATACTAAAATAGAAACCAGAGTATTAATTTTTATTTTGGAATTTCATAGGTATGACAATCTATCTTCTCTTTCTTAAATATTTGCCACTTAAGAGTAGCCTTTAGGAAGGAAAGGTAGAATATACATCATTACTTTGTTCTCTTGACAGATGACAGATTTTGGTGATGGGGGTACGTGTGTGTGTGTGTGTGTGTGTGTGTGTGTGTGTGTGTGTGTGTGATCTGAGTTGAATAATAAATAAGAAAATGGTGTAATCCCCTGGAACATACTGAGAAATTACTTTGGCAAGCAGAATATAATCTTACATGGTGACACTGTTGCTTCTACTCGCATTATTTTTTTCTTATCCTGGAGTGTGTGTTTGAGATGTAATGTCCATGTTCTTGGACACAATCAATGACCTTTTAACTTTAAAGATCAAGAGACTTTACCTATTTTACAACAGTCCTCTTTTCCATGTTATTCTAAACCAGTCTTCCAAAATAAATCTCCTACTATGTTCCTGTACTGATAGGTATATTCACAGAGAATTGATCTTTGAGCAGGGCAATTAAATGAATTTGAGTAAACCTAAATTTCAGGAAAGCATCTCCTGTTATTGCTTTAACAATGGAGCAATTGTGTTCCCCCTGTGTGGTCCAGAGTGCATAGGTACAGCTTTGTAAGAGCAGCTGTGAAAACAGTCTGCCTTCCTTGTGTTTAGATACCTATCTGGGATCATGGAATGATGGAGGACATAAAAACTGCAGAATGCAATAATGGTAGAAAGTATACATTAGTTGTATTTCTCCTTAATCCTAATAAGAAAACCCGGACTATATACTTTCTTTTTTTTGCCAGAAATATATTTAATATATCACCTTTGCTAAAACCCATAGACTCTCTGTATCATGTTTCAATACCCAAATGTACTCTTTCTGGGGCTTAATACACTAGTGATACAATGCTGTAAGTTCAGAAAGTGAGGAGATAATTCCACTATATAAGAACACTCAATTATGGGGCACATTGCTAGATCTGGACTGTAAAAGAAAGCACCGCGAAGATAGTCTTGCATTTCACTTTAATCAAATATCCCCTCTTTATTGGATCCCCTGGCTCTTTATGCTAAATGAATACATTTAATTCATATTATCATAGAAATATGATGAAAATGAGTCCAGTTCACTTAACAGTGTGTTAAGGGGATAGGAAAGAAGTTCAAATTAACATATATACATGTAATAAAAATTTCATTTCTTTTCATTTGAATTAAAGCATTGATGAAATGACAATTTCTGCTTCATCAGTTAGTATTTAGGGCAAGAAATAGTTGGCAGAGATGTTTACTTTTTGGACAATAACTCTGTACTTGTGAAACAAAAATTAATATTTTCTGATACATTTTGCAAGTACCATGTTTTAACGAACATTCATTTAGATTATCTCCTAGATATTTTGTGCTGAAACATTTAAATATGAATTTACTAAAGAAATAAAAGGTAAAATGACTTGTTGTGTAAGTCTAAAGCAAATGCTTGTTGTGTAAGTCTAAATCTAAATTCAGCCTTTTTTTTTTTTTTTTTTTTTTTTTTTTTTTTTTTAGTAGAAAGGAAAAACAGCTTATGGCTTTGAGCTTCCTTGAATTAATGAGCAGTATCTTCATGAATCACATATGTTTTTGTAATTGACATGTTTCAACTTGAAAATAAGATATATTTTTTTGAAATTTAAAGAATATTATCATATATTGAAAAAACACATTGTAAATATAGAGCTAACCTCTTGAAAATAAATACACAAAAATACTGGGAAAATGTTTAGGCAGATTCTTTAGTGCTGGCATAAATGGCTCACTGCTAATTGGAATTAAAACTTGACCAGCTGGTTAGTATGGCTCAATTAATTGTGTGTCATCCTGGACACCTAAAGGTTGCTGGTTCAAATTCATAGTCAGGGTACATGTCCTGGTTGCAGTTCTTGATGTTCTTGATTCCCATTAAGTTTATAAGAGGCAGCTGATCATTGTTTCTCTCTCTCTCTCTCTCTCTCTCTCTCTCTCTCTCTCTCTCTCTCTCTCTTTCTCACTGCTTAAAATCAATTTTTAAAATCTTACAACACATACATACAATGCATGGTCAGCTGGTACAGAAAGAACAAGGGAGAGCATCCGATGTATAATTGGTACAAGGTAGTTTTGTTAGGAAGATGCACAAACAACAAAAACACTTTTGATGCTTTGTAACATGGAGTTTAGAAGAAAAACTAAGTGTCCATGATTAATAGAAGCAT
Source organism: Pipistrellus hanaki (assembly GCF_964339955.1). Classification (NCBI taxonomy): domain Eukaryota; kingdom Metazoa; phylum Chordata; class Mammalia; order Chiroptera; family Vespertilionidae; genus Pipistrellus; species Pipistrellus hanaki. Next base: position 37,596,131 of record NC_140507.1, on the reverse strand, counting down.
AAAAATATCAAGAATAGGTAATCAATAGATTAGACACATGACCGCAACACCATGAGGGTTATGATAAAATGAATTCTTTTTGTTATAAAAAGCTTCTGCCTCATTTAGATTTCTTTTGCACTTTACACCTAGCAAATGATGTAATGGTAGCTAAAAATAATTGGGTTTGTTGCCTACTTCCACAATGGGAAGTCATATGATAAACTCTCTGATGAATACACCAGAGTAACTTGATTGTAATAGACATTGCATATATATTCATTATCCTTTTAACTACATCCTCCTGAACAAGATTATTTAGTGTTTACAAAGAGATCCTGCACACCTTCATTAAGCTACTTCGGGTCAATTTATTATGGGAACCTTAAATATTTAGAAATTATAAGTAAGTAGAATAACTCTATCCTTTGCCAATTTGAGTAGATAAGACTACATTTTTTTCCTGGGACACATTTTCCTCTTTTTATAAAATAATATTATTCTTCATGTAGTTCAGTGGAAGCAACCACTTCTCCCTATATTTCTAAAGCAGGGGAAAAAGCTCCTGGATGGACCAGGTGGGCCAATGAAAACATGGGCTTCACTCAGACAACTGTTGCTAAGTGCAAATGAGAATTTGGTATTCCCACATGCTCTGAGTCTTCAAAGAAGCTGGAACTGCAGCTTTTTAAATAATATAGTCTGACTTCTTTATATTGCATAGATACTCGAGGCCCAGTGCACAGATTTGTGCACTGGTGGGGTCCCTCAGCCTGGCCTGTAGTCTCTCACAATCTGGGACCCAAGGGATGTAGTAGTCAGCTAGGTAGGAACCCAAGCCAACGCCAGGCACCATGCTACTCCTGCTCATCCTAGCCCCACTGTACCTGCCAAGGAAGCAGTAGAGGATCATGCTGCCAGGGCTGCACTTGCCAGCCATGAGCCTGGCCTGGCGTCTGGCACCTGTCAGCTGAGCACCGCTCCTCCTGTGGGAACACACTGACCACGAGGGGGCAGCTCCTGCATTGAGCATCTGCCCCCTGGTGGTCAGTGCATATCGTAGCAACCAGTCGACCAGTTGTTTGGTCATTTGGTCATTTGGTTACTTAGACTTTTATATATATAGTAAATATTTAGAACAATGTATGAGCTAAACAAAACTTGAGTGGCATTAGTCAGTTTGTTAAAAATCATCACCAACAGTCAAATCATGTGAGAATAGATGGAGTTTTAAATTCTGAGGTAAACCTGAAAAATTATCTCTACTGAAATAAAATGACCTTTGAAAAAAAGACTTTAATTCCTTCAGGGAGCTTTATTAGGTCAGCATGATTTAAAGTCTCTTCTCAAGTTACCCTTTTTCATATTTTCATTAGAGATATGTAATACTATTCTAAAGTAAAAATAGAATATAATGTTTGGAAGATACAAATATAATGATGTGTAGTTAATATAGAGTATATGCATATGCACTATCTTAGAAAATCTTAGAGTTATGGTTTTCATGATAGAATATGTATCACAATTTTATCACATTAGAAAACATAGTTGCACACACATATTGTAACATGCTAGGAGAAGAAATGACTATGGTTTTCCCTTTGTATTTCTATCACTTTGGCCAGAATTTTAATGTTTAATATGTATATAATGGTTTATTTTGATTTTACATGTCTTACCTGCTCAGCAGTGGGGGTTCTTGGCACTCTTATATTAGGAAAACAATCAGTGCTCATTTGTTCTTTGAATCCTTAAGAATTTGTAAAGGTAGTATCATTAAAGCAGGGTTGACACCTATAGAACAAACAGAAGAGTAATGGGGAATAATGAGGGAAAGGGCATCACATTCAGATTTAGGAATGATTGCCTACAGAGTGAAAATCTGTGAAGGATTACTTTTATTTTTTGTTTCCTCATCTGTGGAGATTCTATTCCAACCCAAACCTGAACCACAGAGACCTCTGGAACCAAATATTATTGAGTAAGCTCTTCCAATGAGTTTTCTCAAGGACTGCTGTTACCAAATACCCTCAAACTTACCATCGCTATTAAAAGAGCTGTACTTCTGCTTCAGTCATGAATTTTGAATCATTTCCTTTGAATAATTTTGTTAGGACCATGATTTTTAAAATTTGATCTAGCTATATTTATTACAAACACACATGCATGCATATTCATATATATGTATGTTATATATTCAGTTAATACAGCAATTTTCAACTTTTTAAATCTCATGACACATATAAACTAATTGCTAAAATTCTATAGCACACTAAAATATACTTTTTGCTGATTTGAAAAAAATATGTATGGTTTTGATACATTCACATTGGATGACTATTGTGTTGGCTATTGTTACCTTTGTATTACTTGACAATTTAAGGGAAAAGAATTGGGTATTGCATGTTTTAAAAATTCTTGGGACACACTGGTTAAAAATCACTGAGTTTAATGCTTTGAACAGAAAACAATTTTAAAGTATCATGACTGAATTTACTAAAGATTAAAAACACAGAAAATATCAAGATATACAAACACAGTGGAACACACCCCACACCCACCCAACCACACACACATACATACACATATATGTCAGTGTACACATATGAGAGTCAAAAGTTAGCATTTAAAATTCAAGCCTGCTTAGACAATTCATCTCTGTGCATAATTTCACATAAATCTTTGTGAAGTCATGACAGTGATAAACTGTGAACATCTGGCATGCTATCATTGATAATGACAGAAGGCTATAGAAATTTGATATATATTTTTTCTTCATAGGAAAAGCAATTAGTCTTTAAGGAAGCCATAATCCAAAGGGTGTAGATTTGACCTTTTTACGGGCCTTGGGATGGCTTTACTACTTAAAGAAAGGTTTTACTCAGATTCAACTAATAGAGGAACTTCTGTATATTTTTAATATTGTGATGCTTCTACAATATTTTACTGCTTTCAATCGGGTTCTGAAAAACCCCCTCATTTTAGAGATATGAAAATACCTACAAAATAAAAACACACTTCAGATGAGTAATGATTCCATGAACCAGTACACATTACTTTTTAATTAAATTAATAATTTCTGAATCCATAGAACAAGATTTGAATCTCTAATAATAGCACTTTAGTAAAACATAGTTATCTATATATATATGTCTGTAAATTAAATGTAAAATTACATCAACATTAATTTATGAGAGTCTAAAAAACTTGTCAGTTATTTGAGTTAGTATTTCTTCAAATTTGAAACTTCTTAGTTTCAAAAATTGAATTTTTGTAACTGCCTGGAAAAATGTTGTTTTATTAAGTGTTTTGCCACTGCTATTTTTTAGGGCTACTTTTAATAGCTTCTTCCTCATTAATATTACTCTGGGAATCTGTTTGATGCATAAAATACAAAAAAATGAAACAAAAAACCATGAACATGCTCATAGGCTCATAACATATTAGGATTGAAATTTATTTTTATATCCCAACTTGTCTAGACATAAATTGTGCAGAATAGAAGTGGGGACAGGCAGGAAGAGATAAACATCAGCAGGGTTTATTGCTTCCTTTATTTCTCAAGTGGCTCTCTTCCTTACAGAAGCTTTAATTGTGCTTCAGTTAGGTGGTCCCCCAAACAGCTGATGACAGTCACACTCTTGACAAATTTACTGTGGCAGAATTAGTTCTCAGGTGATTAAAATGCACATCTAAACTAATGAATTTATTATCATGTTCGCTGAAGTTTATTATCAAGTCTAGATAAAACTCATAACACACAGTTTTTAATTTAATTTATATAATACTATCATTAGCTGGGTAAATAAATGGAATAAAATCAGTAAACTATAATTTAAAAAAGTCTAATTGTGTGAGACCAAATTTTTATTTTTTCTATCTCTGTAAAGAAAAAAAAAATAGAAAAAATAACTTTTTTTTTTTTTCAGAAGACAGGCTTGATATTATATTTTTGTTAACATGTCAGGTTATAACTGTGTCTCAAAGTCAAAACTGCAAAACTTGTTAGCAATAACCAGCTTTTACCAAATTCAGCTCAAGTTAGTACAACAATGTTGGTATCTGAAAAGCCACACAGAGTATTATGACTTACAGGGACATATCCACCAGCCAGTGTTCAAACCTTGGTTAAAACAGAGCCGTTGCCTGAGCACAAAAACCAAAAACAAACAAACAAAAAAACAAAGAGAGAGAAAGAGTCCATGGACAAAGACAGCAGTGTGATGATTACATTGAGGGGGGACGGAGTGGTAGGTGAAAGTAGAAGAGAGTATAAGAGGAATAAATGGTGATGGGGAACAATTTTTTTAAAAAAAACAATATGTAAAAATAAAAAACAGCAAACAGAGCAGTTGAGAAAGCTAAAAACTACTAAAACTACTCAGATGTTGCTATTTCCATGTTTGTGCACTGGTAACGTAAAAACAGCTGAACTCCAAATGTCTTTATTTATGGTAATGATCTTGATTGAGACCAAGCATGGAAATTTTCAGCCTGAAAGGATTATCTTTGTCAAAGTTATGAAAAGTTTGAATACATAGTTTTAAATAGACATGCATTCCCTTCCTTTTGTAAAGCTAGGAATAATAATATTTTCTATAACTGTAATAAATTAATTATAAAAATTAAGCATGGAAAATTACCTTTGTCTTAAGAATTAATTTTAGTAATCAAAAACAATGCCAAAAAGAACAGTGGCTTTTTTCCCTTCAAACCCAAGAACATTTAGCTTAAGCTAAATACAAGCATAGGTACTAAAAATCATTTATTTATATATGAAGTATATAGTGGTAGGTAGATAGGTAGATAGATCAATGACATATAGTTAGGCAGAGAAAGAAAACAAAGGAAGAAGGAAGGAAACAAAATTGAGGGAAAAATAAAATAAAAGCATATAGAAACTTATGGAATTTTATGCCAAATATACACGGATTATTCTTTATAGTAATGTAAAAATAGTTCTGTTGAATTTTCACATGAAATATACAAGATAAAGGAAAAATTTAAAGATAATGGCCTTTTAGACACATTTCTAACAAGCAATTATTGAAAAGTAGTGAAAGAAAGCAATGTATATGGAAATATATAGGTTTGTCACTAAAAAAGGTTATTTTTGCCTTTATATTTATAGTGAGGCTGTAATTTCTGGGTATGAAGAGTAGATGAATAAACTATGATGTGAATATGATGAATGTTGCATAAAACACCAGTCTTTACCACTTTCTTGTTTGTCCTCTATTCTTTCTTCCAGCTAAGCATCTGTTCTTCAGAGGTATCTTTTCCCCTACATACCTGTTAGAATAAGTATGTTCAAAAGAATTTATAGGTTAAATGTTTGGTATGTTCCTATGTATACTTCTATAATATTTTTATTTTAAAACAATATCTAGAAAAAATTAACTGATAAAATCATTAACAATATTATTAGGTATAATATCAGAATCAATTAGCCTAACTTTTATGTCTATACTAGAGGCCTGGTGCACAGATTTGTATACCGGTGGGCTCCTGCAACCTGGCTTGTGCCCTCTCGAAATTCAGAACCCATCGGGGGATGTTGGAGAGGCACTTTTGGCCTGATCCCTGTAGGCCAGTCTGAAGGACCACACCTGGGCATGAATCCATGCACCAGGCCCTCTAGTATGCATATAAGATTTTTGGTTGATCTCTTCCTGCCCTCTCCCTTTCCCTCTGAGATTCATCAGTCTGTTTAATGTATTCATGTCTGTGGTTTCTGCTCCTGCATTGAGAATCTGCCCCCTGGTGGTTCGTATACATGATAGTTACCAGCTGGTTGGCTGGTCACTTAGACATACATATATGTGTGTGTGTGTGTGTGTGTGTGTGTGTGTGTGTGTGTATGTATGTATATATATGTGTGTGTATGTGCATATATATATATGTGCATATATATATATATATATATATATATATATATATATATATATATATAAAACCTTGAGAGTAATGGATGTTAATTAATGGCTTTTATAATGTTATATTGACAAAAATTAGAAACCTGGCTAGAACTAGTGTTGGTGGAGATGTGGGATATAGAAACTTATACACAGCTAGTGAGAATATGCTCTGAAATTTGCCATTTTGAAGAACATTATAGCAATATTACATCAAATTAATAATATATCCCATGGCTAGTTCGGATATTCCATTCCTAGGTATTTACCTAAGAGAAATTCTCACGCATGTTCATAAAGTGTGCAAGGATGAGTACTGTGGAAATGCTTGTGGAGGGAAGAACCTGAGGAATTTTGAGCCACCATAATCGGGAAAGTGAATACTAAAGTATGCAGTAGTTAGGAGCAGAACTTCAGATATGCACGTGGTTGAATCTGAAAACCAGAAACTGAGTGAAAAAATAAAGGAGAGATCCCTACTAGACTGCCACTGATGTTAAAAAAAAATAAAGGAGATTTTATGGCACACACAGTTTAGGAATGCATACAAGCAAAATTAAGTAAATGTGTTTAAATTTCAATTAAACACACTTGTGATCCAAGAAAAAGCAAAAAGAAGAAAGCTAAGCAAAACAACAACATTGCTAAGAGTAAGATAATGTTCAAGTTTGGCACAGGTAGAAAATGTCCAGCATTTTTCATTTCCTGTTTAAGACCTAAGTGACTTTCTATGTTAAGACGAAGAAGGAACTTGAACTCCATTACACAGTCTCTTGACCACACAGCACTTCCCCTTTCTCGCTCTCTCTGTAAAAAAATCTCTTTCTTGTTTTGATATACAGAGTATGACTTTGAAATTTTGGGTTTCTTTAGCTTGAAAAAAGCTTTAAAATTATAAGAGGATCTTCATAGCAGGTCTTAAAACAAAAAAAAATATTAAGAGATTTATGTAACTATTCATATTTTTGCTTATGTTTTCTTGGAGTGCTTTTCTGTCTGAGCTTTTTTGCTAAGCAGTTCACCTTGCAGAGTGTAGACAACATTTTGGAAGGAACAGCTTTTGACAATATTTTAATTTTGTGTGTGTGCCTGCGTGTCTGTGTGTACACAGATTTCAGGTTAGCCAAACATCACAATTTCTTCCCATTCAAAACCAGGAAATTCAAAGTACATAAAATACTGCATTCGAAACAATATCAATATAACAAGATAGTATTAAGAAACCATGCATAATTCATTAAAATACTGTTATATCTATTGGAAAATGTCCACTAGATTGGGATGACCTAAAGTAATAACCATGTTAACCCTAGAAAAATTAATTTCCAAAATTTGCAACGTCTTCCATCACAGAAGGATTCAAACCATTTCAGAGCACTTCTCTGCTGGAAGGTGAAAACGCAGAAGGAATTTAATATGAAACTGATTGTGGTTAGAAAACCAAGAGCTGACCTTATTTTTCTTGAAAAGGCAAAAGCAAAAGGAACCTCAAATTATATCCCTCATCCAAACCCAACACCTAAAGCAGCATTGCGACCTCTTCTAAAGTTGCCTGGGGACACAGACTCAGAACTTACTTGCAAAAATGGTTTTGTAATTGAAATTTTACCATCACTTTCCAAGCAGACCTTCTCTCCTTGGGTGTCCAAAGAGTGCCACAGACACTTTCGGGCTAGAAGTTCCTTGCTTATGGGGTCCCAGAACAAAGTGGGAGGGCTTCAGACCACAGAAAGTAAACTCAATTTTTCCTCATTTTGCAGAAGGAGAATTACACCGTGTAATGGTGAATAGATGATTCGGAATCCCTTGATGCTGTGAAGGACCTTAACCCCACGCTCCCTCATCACCTAAGTTAGGTCCCATGGGAAACTATCAATTCTTCTATTGGATCTATATCTACTCAATATGATACATACAAAAAGCAATCTAAATAGGTAAAAAAAAAATCCCCCATAACTAAATCTAGTCCCAGTTTCCAGAGTTTTGGCAACCACACATGCTGATGTGTTCATGAGTCAGCTAGTAGGCAATAGTATTTCATTTTTTAATTCAGTAATCACAGAACCATTTTGAGTATACAAACTCGCTTAACCTTTGAAAACCTTTCTCTTTGAGAGAAAGCAATCTTCTTTTTTTAATGCAAGCTTTTCGGTAGAGTAACCGAACACTCCCCCCCGCCCCCCCAAGAAAATCCCCCCAAACAAAAACACTATATTTCTTCATCTCAGTCCATTTCCTGGAATTGGCTACATCCAAAAAAGACAGAGTCGAGCCACCACAAGAAAGGCTTTTGTACTGGAATTCTGAGCCAGGCGCTAACCAAAGCCTACCAGAAACCTCGTGGGAAAAGCAATCTGGAAGGTTTCCCCCCTCAAGAACCTCGGGCCTTCATTTGAGTCTGAAGGTGATTCAAGATCATCCATCACTGATTATAGTTTTATCATTATTATTTTTAAAAGAGGCCTATTTCTCTATTCTTGAAAATATCATTATGAGAAATTTGTTCCCGAAAGATATTGCTCCAGATCTAACAATTTCTGAAAACAAAATGCTCTTTAATTTTCCTAAGTGTTCTTCAACCACAAAGTCTCTGAAAACACCATAACCTATCGTTACCACAAAGTTAGGCGAAGCCTTTTTAAAAATGGGGGAAATTTTATAATTCACACTTTGGTTTTATAGACTTTTCTTGGTATATTGGAGCAGGAAATTACAGACATTGTAGAAACTCAGGATAAACATAGAAAGACCACCAGGTTGTGTGGTAAGAGGCAGACTGTGGGTACACACTTCCCAGCCCACCCTTTTTTTTTTTTTTCATTTCCTCTCTTCAAAGTCCTTTACTTGACCTGCCTTCTTTTCCATGGCCATATCCATCCTCCCCCCTCTACCGTTCTTCCCTTTAAGACTTCTACAGAGTCAGGCAGTAGCTCCCAATGATCATTTATAGCTGATGTCTCCACACAAAGGGAAAGACGTTTAAATTTCCTAGTAAACAGGACTAAGTGAAATACTGATGAACTTTGAAGCCATCCCTTTATATGAGATTTAGTCAGACTATGGGCTAATATTGTTTATAACTTCTGTGGTGCACATCATGCCATTCCTACCATCTCCCTCCCCTTCTTGATCTAAGGTGGAGATTCAGAGTGAGTAACAGATTATCTAGGTTTAGCCTGGCCCAAATAAATGCCAGACCAACGTCCTCTAACCAAGATATATTATGTAATGCCTTTTTTTTCTTCCTGATTTTCATCTGCGTATTCTCTATTGGGTCATGTCCTCAGCATCTAAAGGGACTCTGATTCTTCAACAATCCTTTCTAATCACATTCCCTGCTTCAGTGACTTGCCTTTGCTACCGCACCCCCACTCCCCTCAGCTCCGAGGCCTCCAGTCACTGAAAGTGCTCTTGTTAAAAGACTGGCGACTTCAGGTTGCTTAATCCAGTCTAGAAATTTTAATTCTCTGTGTTTATTTTAACCTTTCAGAAGTATTTAAAAAGTTCTCTTTGTCCCTCTCTCTCTGTGAAAACTCTTTCTTTGGTAGCCTCTATGGCACACTATTATATTATTGTTGTTTTCTATATTTTTAGTCATTTTTATCTTCCTTTATTTTATTTTATTTTATTTTTTTTGCTCCTTTCCCAGATTTAAACATTTTTGGACATTTTCGGGTGTTACTTCTTACACACTCTCACCCAAAGAAAGCATACCAATTTCTGTGTCTTACCTTCAGATAAAGTAACAGAGGTAGGTAGCATTAGTATGGTTTATTTTCTTGAGTTCCTTATTAATTTTCTTACGTACTGATTTATAAGCTTCATCAGGGCAGAGACCATGCCCATAATTTGTAATGGTACATATGCAACATAACATCTTTTGGTGTCAGATTTTTTTGTCCAGTTTTTTTCTTGATCTGTGACATCATTTATTGCCACCTTAGTCCACTTTAGCCCTGCCCCACCCTTATTATGAAAAAAACTAAAGCACTTTATGCACATATCCTCTCTCCATCTCTGGTATTTTCCACTTCTTTTCTTGAAATATCATGCTCAGTCTGGATAATGCTCTGGTGTTGGTAACTCCAAAATTTCTATTGCACATGCAGTGACTGAGTCTGTATGGCTAATTCCAACCAGACCCATTTGTTGTCAACAGTCATGCCCAAAATGAGCAGCAGAGTTCCAGGCAGCATTTCCAGTCACTGATACCCACCCAGAGAGCCTGAAGGGAAGGGGAAACAAGAACCAGAGAGTTGCATGTGCTGGAAGCTGCCTCTCGGCACTGAGGGAAGATGCCAAAATCTCGTCAGAGAACAAATGACCACATAGTCATGGATACACTTTCTTCTTTACCAGGATGCCCTTTCCAAAAAAAAAAAAAAAAAAAAAAGAAAAAAGAAAGAAGAAACCCAACCCAATGAACCATACACACAAAACCTGAAACTCTAAGATATAAACTAGAAAAGGGATGATTCAAACTGAGGGATAAATTGCCAAATTGTTAGTTCTACAGATGGAGGGGTGGGAGATAAAGAGGCCTGTCTGTTTCTGGTCTAGAGGCTAGTCCCCGCTGTAGGACCCAAGTCACTTCCCTTGTGCTGGAGTGTCTAGTGTATCTTAGGAACCCAATTTCTGTGTGTTTTGCTTGTGAACTTGTTCTAAGAACAGTTTTAGTTGTCAGCTTTTATTATAGACAGTTTGCCTTTCTAGTATATCCTGCACATTGCAACTACTGATAGCATTTTTTAACAAACAACAAAAACAATCTGTGAGGTGCTCTAATATCACTGAAATAGAACCGCTGTTCTGCATTCTTCTCATGTTATCCAAGGCCCCCCTCATCGTGACACCGTGGTGGGTAATGGCTGCAGTGTTTTTAGCTGTTTTAGTGATAGCAGATTCCTTCCAATAGTGATAAGTAATGGATTCTTATTAAGCAGAATGTGAACTATCTTATTTCTAGGACACAACATTTAAAAAAACAACATGCAAGCAACAGCCAGGTACTTGGGAAAATTCAGTCACTTGATTCACAATATATATTAGATTACCAAAATACATGGGTGGGCAAATGTAGGTTTACCGTTATTTGTATGAAAAATAACACAATAATTAATAAATAATACAAGAATAAGCTATGTGTTTCACATACAATTTTAAATCTACTTTTGGCCCCCCATATTATAATAATTTGCTCTGTGCATCTTTTGAAATGATTATAAAAATCAATAAGAACCTAAACTAATAACTAGCACCAGCATTAATATTTCTTTCAATTACTCAAGCTCCAATTTAACTAACACTGTACTTGGCAGGAAAATGGAAAGTGCTATTACTCTTTTGCATTAAATAGTTACTCACAATACTACCTTTTAAAATGCAAATATGGTACTATATACATATACATTTATCCACCATAAATATTTATGGGTCCCTTCCTCATGTTCTTCAGGACCTCCTGCTATTTACTTATTGAGAATTTCCTTGTAAATTTTATTTAAAATAGGATAACCACCCCTAATCTGGTATTCCCATGCCCATTGCAATGCTTCAAATTGCTTCATATCTATACCATTAGGTATAGTTTCATGTTTTCATTGTCTGAGTTTCTCTACTATTTGAAATGAGGGTGAGGCATTAATGTTTTTTCTTTACTATCTTCTCTGATATAAAATAGTGTCTGAGATATGAAATGACATTTTGCTAAAGAAGATAAATGAATGGCCAATAGCAAATGAATAGATGCTCAACAACATGAGTCATTAGGAAATGCATTTCAAAAGCACAAGATACCACTTTACAGTAGATAGAATGGAGGTAATCGGGATGGCATACAAAAACAGGTGTTGGTGGATATGTGGTAAATTTGAAACCTCATAACTTTTTGGTGGGAATGTAAAGTGGTACAATTATTTAGAAAAATAAATGGTTGACCATTTCTTTAAAAGGTTAAATATAAATTTGCCATATGACCCAGCAATTTCACTCCTAGGTGTATACACAAGTGAAATAAAAACATATGTCCACATAAAGACCTGTATATTAATGTTCATAACCTTATTATTCATAAGAGCCCTAGACTAAAACCAGCCCAAATGTCAATCATCTGATAAATATAAAAACATAATGTGTTATATCCATGCCATAGAATATTATTCAGTTATAGAAAAGAGTATACTGCTAATAAACACTTATAAATGGAGGAATCTGAGAAAATCATGCTAAGTTAAAGAAGTCAGGTGTAAAAGATCCCATAATGTACCTTCAAATTTATATAAAAAGTTTTAAAAAAGGCATCAGAAAGCTGAAGAGAGTGAAATGACTGCCAACGGACAGAATATTTTTTTGTGTTGATGAAAATGTTTGAAAACTGAATTATGATGCTTTTTGTATAACTGTGGTGTCACTAACAATTAATTAATTTTACACTTAAAACAATGGAATTTTAAGAAATGTAAAACAGATTTCAATAAAGCTGTTAAAAAATGATTTGTAAAAGTAGGACTTCAATATTTGCTGAATCAAAGAACACAGGTAATTAACTATGGTACATACTCAATAATGATCACAACCTCAGAAGAAGGAATACATGCAGTTATGTGACCTACAAAATGTCCTTATACAAACAAATAACTTTTTTACAAACAAAACTGTACTTTATATCCATAATGTGTATGTGTGTGTGTGTATAAGTATGAATGTGTGTGAGCGCACCTGTGTGTTGTGTATTATCTCTTTCCACGATCTTAGAAAATTTCTTACAATGTAAGAGGCATTGGAACCTAAAATACAGAAATGATGTTCCGATGTGGTTGTAAATTAGGAATAAGTAAATCAGGATTCCATTCCATTACAGTGGATTCTAGAGAGAAGAGTTTTGCCCATGCACTGTCCCCAAGGACTGTCGCTGTGGTTTGAAGGATACAGGTTTGATGAAGAGGGGCTTCTGGAGTCTGAGGGAAGGAGGTGAATGACCGGCAGACTGTTCAGACTTGATGGTCTGCTGAAGACGCGAGGACCTGCGGCTTCTGCAAAGTCTCACTGTTGCACGTCACAGCATTGATGCATTCCTCATCTTAAAGGTAGCCAGGAACCATCAAAGTAATTATTTCTGATAATAATGGAAAACAACATCTACATGCAGCGTTCTGAAGCTCTCTGTGCAGCAGAAAGGCAAAACACAGCAGACTTTGTAGTTATGATGGATGCTTTCTCTAACATGGACAATGATGAAAGAAGGTCTGTGTGACTTTTCAAAATAGAAGTTGGGTTTCAAAAGTTGTTTTCAGTGATGGAAGCTTGCTCTGCAAGGGAAGCTTTGGCCTCGAATCCCTTCATGGGAAAAGTTAAGTCTTGGCTTTTCCATTTTAGAAACTGTCTAAGAGGAAACAATTGGATGGGGTTAGGAACCTGAGACATTGCTTTCTCCCCAAGTCCCTCGGACTCCGCTAATAGTCACTGCTTGGAACAGAGTCCTAGGACCAAGAAGCTGTTGAGTGAAGAAAGAAAGTGCTCTGAGAACAGAGTCAGGCTCCTGTCCTCAGCTGCCGCTCTGGAAGTGAGATCATAGCAATTAAGACAGGTCTTTCATCTTTTACTGTAATATGCAATTAACAATAAAAACAGTACTCAGAGAAAAGCAAATGAACAGAAGTTCATTTAATTTGTTCTTAGGAGGAAGCAGAGTGGCTGAAAGCAAGAACACTACTTTCATGTTATCTGAACGTTTGGGCTTTGGTCACTGACTGATTTCCCGGGCTGTACTCCCCTCGAGTAGAACCCGCAGTGTTTGACATGTGTGGGCAGGACTATGTGGCTCATTGTGAACTGGTCAAGGATATGAAACCAGTCTTCTCTTCTCATGTGGATCCAAAAGTCTATATCTGCCAAAATTTATTAATTGGATATTTGCTATCCAATTTATTTACATATCTGCCAAAAGTGCTTTTGAAATTTTTGGCTTGAGTTCTCTGGATAGAAAGAAATATGAGCTGTAAAATAATAAAATAAACTTGAAAATAGCAGCCTGGTGTATTTGATTTCTTTATGAACAGCCAATACCCCTATTATTCAAAGGAATTTGAATCCTTTAAAAACGATATGGATGTAGCACAGAGCATAAAACAACCACGAGAAACCTATCATAGCAATATATTCCTTAAGTTGGAAATTTTCTGCAAGAAGGCCCATTCGTTATTCAGGGGATGGAGTTTAGGTAAAGATGTATGCAATGGAGCTCATTGTTAGGTGATTTTATTTTATTTTTTTTTAGAAATGACATGGCATGAAAACAGAGGAAAGCATCAGAGAAATGCGGTAAGATACATGGATAAATGAGCTCTTCAGAGACATAAAGACATTTATTAAAGTACTTCTCAAAATTACAGGGTGCTTAGAGAAAATTCTTGCAGAAACATCTGTAAGGAAAATAGTTTTGGCTACTATTCAAAATGGCAACGGTTCCTGGTATGCATCTACCTGTACTTCCCCCACCTCATTTGTATTCATTCCTATATCATAAACACTTTTAAAGTAAGGTATTCCCTATTCCAAACTTATCTAAGTTATTTTTCACCCGCTGACTTGAAAACTGTGGAACAATTTGACTTAAGTTTTCAAACTGCTTAATGCAACATGAGTTCATGTCTTCACTCCACTCCTTGAGGGGGGCCTATCTTGAGCTCAAGCTTTTGTAATCCCTGGAATGGTCCCAAGTGGTATCAGAGCCAATCTATGAAGCATCCATTTAGTAGGGCAACAGGCAGGGCTGGGAGGTCACATACCAAAGGAAGTGATTTCCGTTTCTAATTTGAGGTCAAATTTCAAGTCAAGAAGTGACTTCTAAATTTCATTTTGAGGACTATGTTGATCTAGGATGATTCTTCGTAACCTCTATATAACAAATACAGAAGATAATAATACTTTAATGAGAAATTAATGATCCATGCAATCTCAAATTATAAGAAACACATTGATAGAGTGACCCCCAAGCAAAACTGGAAAACACAGTGTGTGCCTTCCCTGTGGCAGCCCACCTCTGCTAGCCTTTGGTGCATGCTGCTCTCATGACATCTCCTCCCGCCTTTGACTTAAAATCAGATGGATTTCTAAGGAGCCATTTGATTTTAAGTCAAAGGTTGGAATTTTAATAACCCTTGCTGCAGTTTGAATTTAGGTCACTGTGCTTTCTCACCTAGGTTTCCTTCAAGTCAAGAATTTAAAAAGTGAAGTTAAATACTCAGACATAAACTAACATGTTGCTTTTAAGCAGCACATCAATGCTTATCAATGTCCAAAACTCCTGGGCACATTCCTCATAGGATGGAGGTTTCTTCCCAGAGGAATCAGGAGAAGGGAAAATGCATCACAGTCTCTTCTTCCCTCTCATATCCCATCTCTTGACTCATTAAGACTATTCTTTTCTCTAAAATGTACTCTCTTTATACATCAAAATAATTTGCATCTGCAGCTGCATTAGACATTAATCCAGAGTTTTATGTAATAATGGAAATAATTATATATGAAGATAATTTTTTTAATATGTTTCACATAAAACTCCCGATAGCTCTAGGTTCCTAGCCTTGTTTCTTTGCCCTCAGATCTTCCTCATTTGAAAATGAGTTTCTACCACTTTAATGTCCCCCACCTTTGAGAAACCTTTCATACTGCTCACAAGGAGCAAATCTCTGCAGGATCCCTATACTTCTCCTTGTCACACTTCACTGACCTTGGGCAGTTGAGTCTAGAATAATAGTCAACTGAGGGAGGCAATATTAAAATGGGGCAATCGGTATGGAAGAGGAAGACAAACATATTCTTAATTTCTGCAATTTCATTTACGACAATACATCAAATGATGTGTGGCTATTATAGAGCCATTCTGTGTTAGAACTGCTATATTTTAACAGCGAGAGAGCAGTGTCTTTATTCAGGACCAAGTGAAATTCTTTGATAAATGTTATCTGCTCTCTACAATATGATGGCAGAAGACAGGTCATGTGATGTATTTGATTCTTGACAGCAGGGAACCATCAAAATTGAGGGGAGAGATATCCTGTTTTATTTATTTATTATTTTTAAATATATTTTTTATTTCAGAGAGGAAGGGAGAGGGAGAGAGAGATAGAAACATCAATGATGAGGGAGAATCACTAATTGGCAGCCTCCTGCACACCCTCTACTAGGGACCGAGCCTACAACCCAGGCATGTGCCCTTGACTGGAATTGATCCTGTGACCCTTCAGCCTGCAGGCTGAGGCTCTATCCACTAAGCCAAACCAGCTAGGGTGAGAAATATCCTGTTTTAGTAAAAATGGAAATGACATTTTTAAAATGATGCCCTGAGGGTTCAGAACCCTTCTTGTTGGGGAGTCTCTATTCTTTTCCAGGACCTTCCAAAGGATTTGAAAAAAAAAAAATCGTTTTGACTGCTAGCCTTTGATGTGCAGGGAGGCACAACATTTTTTATTAACTCCATATCCTACTCAGTGATGGGCATTGCACTTCCTAGAACATGTTGTGTTAAACTCTGAAATGGTTATAGAGTACTCACTTTGCCAGTAGATGGGATTTCCTGATAAATAAGTCCCTTGCATTTCTATCCATACGAGGTCTATATCTTCTATAGATTATTTTAAAAAATATATATATTTTATTGATTTTTCACAGAGAGGAAAGGAGAGGGATAGAGAGCTAGAAACATCAATGTGAGAGAAACATTGGCCAGCTGCCTCCTGCACACCCCCTATCAGGGATGTGCCCGCAACCAATGTACATGCCCTTAACCGGAATTGAACCTGGGACCTTTCATGTCCGCAGACAGACGCTCTATCCACAGAGCCAAACCAGTTTCGGCTTCTATTAGATTCTTAAAAGCAATTCAAGACCCTCAAAGTGCTAATGTGCATTGATAGTATGCAAACAATGTTTTCATGTAAAATTACTGGGTAATTATGAGGTGTGCATTTCTGTATGGCATATTCATTCCCTGGTAACTGTCTTAGTTTGGGAATCACAAAGGCAGCGTGTAAAAAGGGACTTGGGTGAATTGTTTGAGAGGTGTTCAGAGGAAGTAGGTGAGGGACTTGGGGAGGTAAGACAGGGAAAGAGGAAAGCCAGTGAACGGTCTGTTTTCAAGGTCACATTTAGAGGCAACACACAAATGCTTGACTCTGCAGGAACTTCTGAAAAATGTATAAAATGTTTTTTTCTGTGTTGTCTATCCTAAGAATGGAGACTAGAGCATTTGTCTTCTGGCTCCCTTCATCCCTCATAAATTGAAAATTGTCTTCAGAGACATTAACTCCACCTCTCACACTGCCTTTTTGGGTTGCAGCCACTGGAAGGATAAGTGAGCTTTATATTTAGAGAAAGCAGTGATTTCGAAAAATAAGGAGCCACAGAGCATGCTTGAGATTGGGGGCCATTGGCATCTTCAGGTCTGCCTACTGCAACTAAAACTATTTACCTTTGGTGAACGTATCTGTGACGAATGGGGGAGAACTGAATCCTGTAGAAATATGTGGCAGTTGTCCACATATCACACAGAGGCATAAGCATATTGGTCTCTAGGCCTTACTTCTGGCAGCTGAAATGTGGTATATACAGTGTAGGAAATGTGTTTTTCAGGGTCTGTGCCTACTCTAACAGGAAGAAAGTCAGATTTTGTTTACCCGTCTTGTCTGTAAGTAACGCCAATGCAGCTGTAATTCTTGAATTTGTTGATTCTGAAGTTTGGGAGGAAAAACGTCTAGACAAAAGAATGGTTGGTAGCTCCTTGCCATTGTCAGTCAGAAAGCGGTATGTTCCTCATGGCATGGGGCTGCTGTTAGGTCTGGACTCTTCAGACTACGCTGAGGCTGTTAAAGTCGTAGACACAGCCGGTGCACTCCATGAGCAGTGTAGACGTTCTGTCCTGCATCCAGAAAGCAAAGAACAAGAGCAGTTATAGCTTTAAACACTTGAGAATCGGGATCGAATTCTTTTTTCTCCTTCCTCTTGCTGGCACGAACACAAATGCGTAGATAAGTCCAAGAAAAATACTAAACACCCAAATATTATGAATATAAGTTATGCTAGTCTCAAAATCCCCACAAGATACATCATCCATAACAGTTGGCTCACATGTCCTTGAAATGAAAAATAAAATGTTGAACAGCCTTGCCTAGTGTATGAAAAAGATTGTTCAAAGATGTTGACTATTATTTAAAAAAAAAATAATTTGGCCATTTTGTTATTTTAGTGTAGAATTGGGAGGCCTCCTGCAGCTTACTTCCCAGCTTTTCGATGGCTCGTTTTTTTCCTCCGTAGATTTAGAATTATGGTGTTATATTCAAATAGCGTTTTCAAGACTAGCATTGTGAAAACAGAACTGCTTTATAAACTCTGGGCAATGATTTTCCTCAAAAAATAACTTAGTTCATATAACATTTACCATAACAAATGGTTTTGGCATTTTATTTATTTGTACATTTCTCCTTCTGGTCATGAGTACAGGCAATATAATTTTATTTTCCTGTTTGCCTTGTACCTATGAACTAATTTCATTTTTATTAAACTTATTGAGGTGACATTGCTTCATAGGATCATATAAGTTTCAAGTGTACATTTCTATGATAGATGATCTGTATATTGCATTGCGTGCCCACCACCCAAAGTCAGATATCAAGAAATGTCTCTCTAAATCATGTAAAAGAAAACTTAGCTAATCCTGCTTACATGTATGGTAAGGAATTCACGTTCAAGAATCACCTTGGCAAAAGCGTGTGACCAGGATGCCAGCATCAGCAGGAATTGGTCTATAACAAGATGGTAAATGTGTGATTCCTTTCTATGGTAATGTAACTAAAAATGTACGAGAAAGGGAGTGGGCGGTTAGAATGTCTCCCCAGGGGAAGCTGTTCCTGCCAGAGCCGATGGGATGGTCTGCTGTAAAGTCTCGGTGCCTAGAAATCTCTGGGCACCGCTTCCAAAATACACGCTGAATTTTTCCACTTCCCTCCCTCTTGGCCTGCCTTCTGTATAGGTTGAGCCACTCTGATCACTCCCACAAACTACTGGAATTGTCTCCCAGCTTCTACTCATGCCACTGTGCAGTCCAAATGATCCCATTGTCATTAACTAGTCATTGATAATTGGCAAGAAGCAAAGGGAGCGCCAGATACTATAGGCATGTCATTTGGGCAGCTTCACCAGGAAGCTACAACTTTATCCTCCCCAGGATTCCAAGACAGATGCAGGCCCATTAAAGTTGGGATGGCATAGGAAGATACTTCCTTGTCTTTCACACCTGGGAACAGAGTTCATTGGCCAATGCAAAGGCACTAAGGTTTGGGATACATAATCCCCTGAATAAAGAAGTTCACTCTCTAGCCAGGCCAGTATTGCTCAGTGGTTGAACCGCCACCTATGAACTAGGAGGTCATAGTTCTATTCTCAGTCAGGGGCCATGCCCAGGTTGTGGGATGGATTTCCCAATGGGGGGCGTGCAGAAGGCAGCTGGTCACTGATTCTCATCTGTTATATGTTTCATTGCTGTTTTTATCTCTCCCTCTTCTTTCCTCTCTGAAATAAAAAAGTATATATATATTTAAAAACACAGAATGAACGTTCATATATATTTTCTCGTACTTGTTCAAGAATCACTCTGGGAAGTACTCTCGGGTATGACTTTGCCTAGGCAGGCCCCTGGTCAGCAAATTGCGGCTCGGGAGCCACATGTGGTTCTTTGGCCCCTTGAGTGTGGCTCTTCCACAAAATAACCACGGCCTGGGTGAGTCTAATTTGAAGAAGTGGTGTTAGAAGAAGTTTAAGTTTGAAAAATCTGGCTCTCAAAAGAAATTTCAATCGTACTGTTGCTATTTGGATCTGTTGACTAATGAGTTTGCCGACCACTGGCCTAGGTCATAGCATGTTCCTGCACTGTTGCATTCAAGCAGTTCATGAGATTTTTCTCTGTCTCATGTATTACTGTTATATAGGAAAACCTTCCATTTCCTGAACGTTCCAGGCTCATGTTCATTTCCGATTCCCACTTTCAACCGAGAACTTTCTTTCCTCAGATCTTCTCACTGATAGCTCTATCCCATTACATTCTCAATGATGCTTTCTGTGAACAATGTGTCTAAGTCAGGATGTAGCTCCCTCCCTCCCTACATCATCACTCTTTTATATGTTTCATTGTCTGCAGAAAGTTATGTCACTGTCAGAAATTATTTTTATTATTATATATCTCCCCACAATAGCACTGCAGAGAGTGCTGTCTGTCTTCTTTACCTTTCCAGTCATGCAATAGGTATGCACTATTTACTGAATAAATGCATGCATATATTAGTGTGTTTTTCAAATGTGAAGCCATGGCAAATGCCAATGGTTGTGCCTTAGTCCTTAATAAAAAATATTTCATGGTGGTGGTTGTGGTTGTTTATATTCACCCCTCTCCCCTGGAAAACCTTTTCTTACCAAGTCATTTTTTTTTAATTAAGGTAATCCTAATATTTATTCAAATGACTCTTGAAGACAATATAGTTTTTAAGGGATAAAATCCACTACAGTTTTACTTTCCTTAGAAAAGTGGGCTGTGTCATGGAGGGAACATTCAGCAATCTAATTTTCTACTTTAAAAAACAACAACACAAACAGTATATGAACCATAGCATTAATATTCCCATTTAGATAAACCACAGATACTTTAAATGTCCTAATTTTTGTTCCTATTGGATTTAATTGTAATATTTCAAACATAGCGTTAGTTTTATCTTTTTACTTTTCAATAGGTAAAATAGCTCACCATAGATACATAAGGGTTTAAAGCGTGGTGTCTTAAAATTACAATTTCTTTGCCCTATAACCTCCTAAAGTCATGGACAGTGCCTGCACATATATCTTAATAATATTATACTAAGGATGTTGATTTTCTTCCTTTTCAGTATTTGTCACACATTCTTAGAACAAGTACTAGTTATGATCTTTCATGGTCATGTTTTGAGGACTGTGTAAGAAATGAATTTTTCAGTTGCATATCATTCTCCTAGTACATTAAATGATTATTTTGAAGACTAGAGGCCCCTTGCATGAAGATACATGCAATAGGCGTTCCTTCAACTGGCTGCCAGCACCAGTTTTCCTCCAGCACCTGGGACCTAGGCCTTCGCTCTGGCCAGAGTCTTCACTCCAGATGGAGTCTTTGCTGACTCTTGCAGGTGTCTGCAGGCTTTGCTTTGCTCAAGCTGGAGTCTTTGCTTCACTCTGGCCGGAGGGCTGCTGCTGTAGCTCCCTCAACCCTCTGCACTCCCCCTCATAGCAAGCTTCCTGCCCCACCCAGCCACTTCTTGCCTGGAGCTTGTGGGGCAGGGCCACAGCCACCTTTGTCCTGCTAATTTGCATATTCCCTCCTGATTGGCTGCTGGGTGTCATGAAGGTATAGTCAATTTACATATTGCTCTTTTATTAGTGTAGATAGTATTACGGTTTATGGAAAATTGAATGGTGTGTATTTTCTGAAATTAAGTATTTCATATATATGTTTATAGACTTTATAGGGTGGGACAAAGGTAGGTTTTCAGTTGTTCATATAGAATACAATAATTAATAAATAATAATACAAGAATAAATTCTGTGTTTGACATACAGCTGTGAACCTACTTTGCCTCATCCTGTATTGAGAAACTATCTCTAAATAATTTGATTTGTATAATTACATCAATGTATGTACATTTTTACACACATCTAACATCAATGTGTGTGTACTGTACACATGCAACACCTATTCAATATATTAACATGATGAAACCTTCTTTGCTTTACTTAGTTGACACATTCTACTATTTGATATTTTCTTTATCTATCCAAATGGCTTATATAAAATTCTATGGACACAATTTATGCTTTTATTTTTTCTCCAAATTTAGTTCTTACTTTCTGTGTATGCTCATCTTTGCCTTATTCATGTTCCATGCCTGTTACTTATAACTGGTATATACATGAAGCGTTTCTTGTTCTTTTTTTTTGTTTTGTTTTGTTTTGTTTTGTTTTGAGAGATTCCTATTCTTCATGAGGGATGCAGCCTCTTTCTCTGGACTAACCTAGCCTTGCCTCTGTGCCTCTTTTTTTTTAATCTAACTTTTTACCTCAAGTTGCATGTTAGGGTAACTGTATATGTGCATAAATAATTAGTTGAGCCCAACCAGCATGACTCAGTGGTTGAACATCTACTAGGAGGTCTAATTCCCATCAGGGCACATGCCCTGTTGTGGGCTCAGTCCCTGTTGTGGTGCGAGCAGGATGCAACCAATCAATGACTCTCTCATCATTGATGTTTCTATTTCTTTCTCCCTCTCCCTTCCGTTCTGAAATAAATTTAAATATATATATATTTAAAATAGTTGAGCATTAGCTTAAGATACTGATCTTTTCTAGGTATGTGTCTTGATCACCTATTAGATAGTAAATATTTGGTGGGAAGAATCATCATCTTATTTAGTTTTTTATCCAGTAAAATGCCAAATAACTTTGATTGCTTTTAATAAAACATTTGTAGCACTCATATGAATATATAGGAAACTTATTTTTGTGACGTTCCTCAGCGCCTGAAAAAAATATTATCCAAATTGTCATTTTGATGACCACCCTAGTTAAATCAGTTTCTCCTTATCTTCCCCTTCCTTCTCCATCACATTTCCCGCCCTAGTTTATATAGTCTTCAAAGTGGATATGTGTGCCTACATTTGAGAGTTCATATAGTGTGAATGTATGTAAATATAGTAAATAATGAAACACTTTATATATTTAAGCATAGTATTTATTGCCTGTTTCAGAACTGAGAACACTAAGAAATTCAAGTTGGAGCTTCAAGTTTTTGGAAATAAGAAATCACTGTGGATCTAGAAGTTTGTACATTCAGAAGAATATGATATCCCAAGGATTTTTATCTAAATAGCACACTGAATTTAGAGGTATAACTAGTCATATTAAGAATGTTGGGTCCAGGCGAAACCAGTTTGGCTTAGTGGATAGAGCGTTGGCCTGTGGACTGAAAGGTCCCTGGTTCTATTCTGAGCAAGGGCATGTACCTTGATTGTAGGCACATCCCCAGTAAGGGGTGTGCAAGAGGCAGCTGATCGATGATTCTCTTTCATCGGTGTTTCTAACTGTCTATCCCTCTCTCTTCCTCTCTGTAAAAAATAAAATATATTAAAAAAAAAAAAAAAGAATGTTGGGTTCAGCTGGCATGGCTCAGTGGTTGAGCTTCAACCTATGAACCAGGAGGTCACGGTTCAATTACAGTCAGGGCATATGCTGGCTGCAGATGCAAACAGGGCCTGTGCTTTTAGTGGGTATGAGTGTGGTTGGCGCCAGTAGCAAGTGCTAGTGCTGGGTGGGACTGCAATACTCCGAAGCAAAGGATTTTCAGTAACCACCAAAGGCTCGCCCTGATGATAGTGACTGGTCCCCGCCTTGGTCTGACACCCCGCTTACCTGCTCCACCATCCCGCTGCAGCCAATGCCTGCCATATTCCACACCTACCCCCTGGTGGTCAGCGCACATCATAGCAACTGGCTGTTTGGTTGTTTGGTTGTGCTGATTGTTCCACCATTTGGTCGGTTTGCATATTAGCCTTTTATTATATAGGATAAAACAAGTGAAACATTTGTTAGAGGTATGATCAATTAAAGTAGCTATGGAAATAAATCACAGTAGAGTAGAAATACAAGACTATTATATTTTAGCTAGATTGATTTGCTTGTCAACATCATAACTTCTGCACATGCTGCTATCTGTTAAAAGGGGAGATTAGCACCTGCTTATAGGGATTCTAATGACTTTCCTCATTTTTTAATCAGAAGGAAGTGAATAATGTAACAGCTCTGTGGTTCAAAGTTATTTAAGTACAATGACTGCACCCTCTAAGATTTTCTCCAGAATCACCAGAACCCACTTTTGGAAAGATATTCATGGAGTAAAGATTCCTCAATATGCGGAAATCTGAATTACTCTAGATTTAAGAAAAAAATGAGTAAAAGACAAGAAAAAAATCCTAACCACAAATTTTCTACTCAACATTTTTTAAACACTAGTCAGAATCTTTTTAGTAATTGATTTTTAGATATGCCCGAAAATATATTTAAATACTTAGGGTTTTTCAATTTTAGGTAACAATATTATGTTTGTATTTTTTTATTTATTATTATTTTTTTTTGCCAAAGCTCTCTCCCTCTTTATCACTTTCCCTAAAGCATATATTCTTTCTTTTTTAAAATTATATAGAGTTAAAAATATCAATTACTCACATACATTTATATTTAGAGATAAAAATGTTAAATAGTATATTTTATGCCACACATTATTGATACCTAGAGTTTTCAAAATATTATTCTAGTGCCTATACATAACTACTCTGAAAAATATTCTACAAAGTTAGACATTTGAAAGATGACTAATAACTTTTTATTCTGAAGATTATTAATTTAATGTCATGAAAATATGTGGGGACATAGATACCCTTCTTTTTTTTTTTTAAATTGAGAGTTTAGAAATTACTTTTATTAGTCCCTCACTTTATTAAGTTTAACCTCAAGATGTTTTCAACTTTAGTTCAGAAACTCAGCTTTCAAACCATATATCAAAGGTCTTTCTATGGAGATGTAAATAAATTATTTCCAATTGGAATGAGATTTGTCTCTTCTATGGTAGACACCTGTCTATGGTAATAAGACAAAGCCTACCACTTCATTATTCAGATGCCACATGGCAGATGGCAAATGGCAATAACCTTTAGTCATTTTGTCCAGTGAGAGATTAAAGTTAGCTCATAAATTGCCAATCTGCTGAGCCATCTGGTCTTTCATGGTGGACTTTTTATTAAAGTCATTCAGAAGGCTTAGGAACATAATTTATTGACCACCTATGTTCAATATATCATTGTCTTACAGTGATAACCTCTAAACATTTGGGGATGTACAGAAGAAGGATGCTCTACAAATAACCCATGTGCAATATGTACAGTGTATCTTTTGCATATATACTTTTACTTAGAAGTTGCCATAAGTTTCCCTGACATGTTTTCCACACTGACAAGTAGGTAGTTTATATTTTTCTAAACACATGTATTTTGTCATTATTGCCTTTGCTTTAAAGTGGAATTGGAAACATTTAACATTATGAAAAGATTCTAAGAAGTCCTCCATCTGACTTTGCTATCAATCAGGTAATTTCTAATTCCATATTCTGAGTATGAGGGGCTCTGGAAAGTAGTGGTTATTACGAATGGTTAGAAGATTTCGTGTTCGTGAACACCCCCAAATTGGTGTGCTTTTATGGAATTTAGAGAGTATTTCGTGTAAGTTAGTCATTTTCCAATGAAAACTAACTTACATGTCAATTATTCTTAAATAAATGCGATGTTTTGTGACTTATATTTTTATTCTTGATGAGTTCTCAAATTAATATATAAAGCAAATGTGTTCTGAAAGCATAAGTGAAAGTAATCATAACCAACCCTTTATATAAGTCAACTGCTTCCTTTGCAAGCAGGCCAAAAGAATTATTTGTTTTTTAAAAGGTATCATTACTATTATTATTTTATATAATAGGATCATTGGAAAAAACAATACACTTTTCCCCCCTTTATTTTCTCTCTATTATTCCCCTTTTCCTTTTTAAATCCCAATTCCTTGACTGCTAAATTGGTGATGGTGTCTGACTGTCAAGAACTTGCCAAATGAGGGAAGTGTGGGCATGGTACTTGATTTCTCTATTTCCTGGCATTCCTTTTGGGGATCGCTATTCACTGTGATGATAGCAGTCTGTCTGAGAGATTTTGTCCATCTGTCTCCTGGCTGCAGGGCAGATGCTGCATTTGCTGTTGCTAAAGAGGGAAGACAATGGGAAACACATAATAAGTACAAACTCTAGGAAGGAGGGTTGCGTAAAACTATAAAATGTTATTTGACAAAATTGTGAATGTTCAGCAATACTTTAAGACTTTTCTATAGTCCTTTCCCCCTCACCTGCTTGTGGGGCAGGAGGGTGTCCTGACTTCATCAAATGACTGCTCTGTCATCACAGGCTTCACTTGTGTGAGACCTGAATTTTCAATGCAGACTTTTATCACTAAATAGAAGCCTAATGTCACTGCCCACCAATACTGCTAAAATAAATAAAATAGAAGGAAAGAACTATAAAGGTTTTTATGAATGTTGTTGCCAAAAGCTCTATCCTGACATTTTCTTTTTCTTTACTGGAGTGGGAATTGCCTGACCCCCCTTTATTCCCCTCCCCCTCCCCCTCGAACATGGAAAACATTACTTATTTTAGAAGGAAGCAGTGAAGACTGGATGAGGGAGTGTGTTAAAAGTTGTCCTGCAGCTTTGATGTACCGCTTGCACAACAATCAGTCATTACAATTGTTAAAGATGAACATGAAATTAAACTAGGAAGCTGCTAATTGAGGCATGTTGTCTAGTGTATGCCCAGGAAGTCTCTAGGGATTCTTGATTATTAAAAATACTAGAGGCCCGGTGCATGGGGTTTGTGCACTGGTGGGGGGTGTGGCCTACGGGGATCATCCTGGTTGGCTGAGTGGTGCTGCTCCCACTGTGGGAGCACATTGACCACCAGGGGGCAGCTCCTACATTGAAAGTCTGCCCCCTGATGGTCAGTGTGCATCATAGTGACTGGTTGACCATTCATTCTGGTTATTCTGCCAGAATGGTTGCTGGGCTTTTATTATATAGGCTAATATCTATCATGTCATATGTGTGGCTCTTTGACCTTTTCCCTCTATTTGGAATAGTTTTTTATTTTATTTTATTCTTGGATTACTTTAAGATTCAAATAAGTTATTTCAGCAATGGGCATATGTTTTAACAAAAGGGAAAAAAAATGAATGAAATTTTAATAAAGGTTCATTTTCCAAAGGTGACCTCAGGGATATCTGCCAGCCCACAACCCCTGCTGACAGTGTGAGGAGGCTTCACTCAGAACTAGAGCTGGGCAGGCTTCTGTGACTGCTCCCACACTAGACACAGAGGGAGGGAGGAAGGTGCCTTCTGAGGGCAGGTGCCTCTGTTGCCTTGTTCACCAGCCTTGCATTGAGGCCTGAGTTGCCAGTGAGGAATTGAGTGGCTCTGTGGGTTAGAAGTTTAAAAAGTCTAAGGAGCTCAATAGAGAAATGCATGGGGAAGCCCTGAGAGGACAGGAAGAGAAGCAAAGGAAAGCTAGCCAGGGCAGGCCCAGATCCCCACATCCCCCAACCCTGTCCCTGCGCCACCCCCAACAGACAGTTACCCTCTGAGAGACCCTGAGTCGCACATTCTGACCACGCCAGGGGTGAAAATAAATTCATTTTCACTTCAGTCATGTGTTACACAACAATAAATAAGCAGGACAGCATCCAGCAGGAGTCCACTCTTGATACTTTCATGCCATATAGTATAAATGCTTTTCCTTTCCTTCCTCTTTCCCAAATGGTAGTGGTTCTGATCTGTCTGAAAACCATTGTTTTCCCAAATGTTACCTTCTGATAATTTCCAGGACCTATTTTATTTTATTTTATTTTATTTATTTTTATTTTTTATTTTTAAAAAAATATATTTTATTGATTTTGTACAGAGAGGAAGGGAGAGAGATAGAGAGTTAGAAACATCGATGAGAGAGAGTCATTGATCAGCTGCCTCTTGCACACCCCCTACTGGGGATATGCCCGCAACCAAGGTACATGCCCTTGACCGGACTCGAACCCCGGACCCTTCAGTCCCCAAGCCGACGCTCTATCCATTGAGCCAAACTGGTCTCGGCTCCAGGACCTATTTTATTCTGCTTTTTTTTTTTTAATTTTTTTTTATGGCAGTTGTTTTTTGAAATGTGTTCTATTTTTCTTTCAATGATAAAATAATTGGAAAGTACCAGGCAATTTAAACTAAACAATTTACAATAATTATAAATTATTGCATGAGTGTTGTTTTTTTGTTTGTTTGTTTGTTTGTTTTTTTAAGTTGGGATAAGTTTAGGAGGGATTAAAGGTTCACATAAATAAAAAAAAAAGTCAGAAAACGCTGACATTAAGACTCTGAAGAAAATGCATAACATCTTGAAGAATTTCTAATTAGAGACTATTTGGGTTACTCTAAATTCCCCTTCCTTTTTGCAGAAGCCCAGAGAAGTAGAAAACAAAACAAAACTGGCAACTTAAATAAAAAACATATTTTTAAGAAAAATATATTAGGGAAAATAACTATTGGAAAAACAATTTTGGGCATTTCTTGTTTATTTATTTTTTAAAAAACTGAGAAACTACTCCAATAATGTGACAAGAATGATCAATCTTAAAAGAAAAATTTTAAATGGCTCAGGGAATATCATTTTTTTACCATCATCTTGAGGGGGGAGTGTTAATTATTTTTGGAAACATATTTAGAGCTTATAACCAAGTTCAGCATTTCTTGAGGTCTAGTACCTCTCAAGTCGACCTCTATTTCTATATCACTCCCAAATTTTTTCTCTTCCTCTCTTTAAATAATAATGGAAACATGATCCTTTTGCTCTGAAATCTTTTGCTTCAATATCAATTTAAGAAGCAATTTTGCTGGAAACAAGATTTATGTGTATCTATTTGGAAAGACTGATAACAATACACAACATAAACTTTGGCTTTATTATTTTAGTTTGCTATGAAAGGTAGACTCTAAATTGCTTACAAAGATTCTGACGGTTTCATTGTATGAGAGTTAACAGCCAAATCAAATATGAATTTATTTTGTTACCCTCTGGCGGCCCAGGGAGCAGTACCTTCACTGTTTTTGCGGGTTTGTTATTTTAGTTCCGCAAGGATGTTTACAATTAGCCTTCACCCAGATTAAGTGTAGCATCAAGTTCTTCAGAGCTAGGGAGTCCCATTGTGCGTCACCATTTTAGAAACGGGCATCTCACTCATTCCTCCACAGAACTTGGGAGTTTTTTTCCCTTTAATAAACACCTTTAAAATGGGGACCTTTCTTATTTTTTTAAAAAATATCCCTTTGCATTCAAGTTATTAACTCTTGTGTTTCTGTAGAACACACACACACACACACACACACACACACACTCAAGATAGAGGAAAAGGGAGTCGGGAATACAGAAAGGAGAGGGGTTGTGTTTCCTTTTTCTAATCCGTCATAAATATCTTTCCATCAGGACATCAGGGTCAGAACATCATTGTTTTCCAAATATTTTTTTCCAGATAATTCCAGTAACATTTTATCCGAAGCCAAGCAAAGATAGATCTATCCACATAAAAGGAAGTTCATAATAATATCATGTAACTATTATTTTAAAAATTTGTTCTTTCTCTAACAGGTTGAGATATTTAAAATCCCCCACCAGTTTTCAGAGCTGTGGGATTGAGCAGGCCACACACACAGTCACACCCTTAATGGCACTGGGTTTTGTCATTCTTGTATTATGTTTCACCATGATTTGCTTCTTCTTGACTGAGAAAAGAACATCCATTTCCAGTTCTAACAGGGAGATGATGAAAATACTGGCCATATTTTTCCCTTGAAATGTGATCACGTGTACTGGGGGCTCAGCAAGTTCTACAAAAATATCTTGCAAGAAAAGTTACTAGAATGAAACTATATCTGGGCAGATTTTGAGGGTCCACTTATAAAATTAAATTTCCTTACCGAATTCACTATGGATACCCTTGTGGCTACTTTCACTGTTTTTACTTATTTCTCCTCAATTCAACTCAAATTCCCAGAAAAGGCTAATTCTAAGAACACTTTATAATGGCATTGCATTGAAACTTTTAGAAACTGAGCGTTTATAATTTCTCCAAATGAGTCCCTCTGAGATAAACGTTTAGAAAATTCACATTGACTTTGCCTTGTGGTGTGAATATTTTGTCTAAAGTTCTAGAACTTTCATTGTGAAAGTGTCCAAAATGACATGTTGAAGTAACTTTTTGTCGAAGACAAGTTTAAAATAACCATTACCGCTCTTTATTATGCTCACAAAAAAGAGAGACTTTTAATTGCTTAGCAGAATATGCAATATGTGCTAATAAAATGTTTCTGTGCCAAACACAAAGGTTTGTTTCACCAGAAAATATTTAGAAATCATTTGCCTTTTATATTATACCATGATGGAATGGGGCATTACCTATTCTCAGAATTCAAATAAAACACATAATTTCAAGTGAACCTAAATTTGAGCCATATAAACATTTAATTAAGAATGAATGAAATATTGTACTTGAACAGATTATAAATAAAAAGCATCTGTTGGGAAATTTTTGAAAGACAAGCTGTATTGCAGTCTGTTGTAGGCATTTTAAAAAGAAATATATAGCATACTTTAAAATGGCAGACATTTTTTTCTTCTAAATACTGCCAACTAGATTTATACATAATGTTATTCTAGAATGCTACCTACGTCTTGCCAAAACACATATCAAATAATCACTTTTCCTCTAGACTGACCCACCCAGAGAATTTGACTTTTGTTAGGAAGTTTGCGTACATAAGATCTGACATTACTTGTACTGAGTGAGCATCAGGCAGAATCAATTTCACTTTATGCAACAATCAGTTCTTACCCTGATTCCCTAGCTCATTTTTGGTCGTGGACTCAAAAGATGTCTGTTTTCACTTTTAAATGGTATCCTTAAAAATAATGGAAATGTTGCTATACATAAATGGGGATCATTTTGGGAGGGAGAAGAATTGCTATTGCTGAAATTTATGGAGAAGGTCTTTAGAAGCCCTCATGATTTAATTGTGTGTTATTAAATTTTTTTAACTGGGTAACTGAGTAGTTCACAGTGGAATCCTTTCTTGTTCTTTTCTACGTGAAATTTGAAGATGACTCTTTAAAGTTCAATTCTTTTTAATCTCACCTTTACTGAGGTAAATGTACATAAAATTTACCATCTGTACTAATAAAAGGGTAATATAATAATTAGACCAGGAGACCTTCTGGTGGTCCTTCCGGACATCCTTCCAGACAAAGCCATGTGACGTGGCTAAGGCAGATGTGGTTAGGGGCGATCAGGCCAGGAGAGGAGGGCAGTTGGGGTGATCAGGCCGGTGCAGAGGGGGCGGGGGGACAGTTGGGGACAAGCAGGCCAGCAAGGGGCTAATCGGGGGTGAGCAGGCTGGCAGGGGGGCAATTGGGGGCAAGCATACTATCATGCAGAGTGGTTAGAAGTGATCAGGCAGGTAGGCAGATGAGCATTTAGGAGCCAGCTGTCCTGGATTGTGAGAGGGATGTCCAACTGCCGGTTTAGGCCTGATCTAACAGGGATCAAGGTCTAAACCAGCAGTTGGACATCTCCTGAGGGGTCCCAGATTGGAGAGGGGGAGGCTGGGCTGAGGGACAACCCCCCCCCCCCCATGCATGAATTTCATGCACTGGGCCACTAGTTTAAGTATATGGGTCAAAGAGTTTTGACAAAGGTATTCATCAATGTAACCATTCTCACAATCAAGATATATTTTTATCACTCCAAGACAGTTCTAAGGTATTCCTCATAGTTAATCCACTCCACTAAGCCCCCTAAGCCCAGGCCTTGGCCACCATTAACCTGATTTCTTTCTATAATCTAACCTTTCCCAGAATGTCATATAAATAGAATTATACAGTATGTAACTTTTGTTGTCTGGCTTCTTTTTCTAATTATAATACTTTTGAGATTCATCAAGATTGCTTCATATATTCACAGTTTTCTACTTTTAATTTTTGAGTAGTATTTTACTGTATTGATTATACCCTAGTTTGTTTAGTCACTTGCTCGTTGATACCTTTCAGATTTTGCCTAATTAAATAATGTTGCTTTGAACAGTGGAATACAAATCTTAATGTAGACACATACACAGATGGACAAAAGTAGGTTAATAGTTGTTCATATGATAAATAATACAATAATCCTAAATAATAAAAGGGTAACATATGCAAATAGACCAAACAGCGGAACAACAGAACAACCAATCAAAGCGTAACATGCTAATAATATGCTAAGGCTGCTCAACAAGTCTCTGTAACATGCACTGACCACCTGATAGTCAACCAGTCGACAAGTTATGTGCAATGACCACCAGGGGGCAGATGCTCTGACTGGAAGGTTAACTTGCTGCTGGGTTCCATCCAATTTGGACTGAATGAGATGGGCTGGACATGCCCTGGAGCCCTCCCGCAGTTCCTCTCCAGCTCGATCATGTACCAGTGTGGTCCCTCAGCCTGGCCTGTGCCTTCTCACTATCTGGGGCCTGCAGGGAATGTCAGAGAGCTGGTTTCAGCCTGATCCTGCAGGCCACTCCCCTTGGGAGAGTGCCAGACACAGGGCTCATGTCTGGTGAGAACTGCTGCTGCAGCACAAGACTCTCCTGATAGGGACTGATTGAGTGCAAGCCCGCTGCAGGCACAGTGGGGCCAGGATAAATGGGAACAGCAGATAGGAGCTGCAGGTGGCATTGGACTGAGAGTTTTGGCCCAACCCCTTCAGGACATCCAAAGGGACACCACCCTTGCACGAATTCATGAACCTGGTCTCTAGTTAATAATATAAGAATAAACAGTGTTGAGCACTCACCACTATAAACTTACTTTTGCCAGTCCCTGTATGTATGGGACAGGGTTCTCCAAAGAAACTGAACCAGAAAGATATATACATGGCTTGATAACTAGTTTCCTGTGGTTAAGTTTTATTTTTCAACTCAAGCCCAGTAGCCAATCAAGAGCTGTTTCTCAAAAGGAGACTAGTTATCAGCAAAAGATGAGAGGGCTTTGATCCCAAATCCTTTGCCTACTTTACTGACTCTGGATAAGGGAAATTTTAGAGAAGGAATACAAAATTTAAATCAAATTATACTATATATTTTATTCCATCATCTTCATGGACTAATATATTCATTAAGTTGCTCTTTGCAATTCTGTTAACCAGGTTTTCCCAGATTATCATTTTCCAGTAGTTTTGATTATTATCCCCTATAGAACTGAACCCATGTTATTGAATCAGATAAATCTTTCCTCAATAGCAAGAAAGAACATTAAAATTTTCTAGACTTATTACAAAAATATTTGTTTAAATTATTAATTATCTAAATATCTTTAACAACTGAAAGCTGTAATACTTTGGGGAAGTAATTTTATGTATGATAATTTTTCTGCATCTCTGTTTCATATTCTGCACTTATAGTTAGATAAGCATCATAAAAATGAATTTGTCTAAATTATCTTAATCCAGTCATTCTCAAGTTCACCAGACAAAAGTCTCCTTTTCACTTTTTTACATCAAGTGTTGTGTAATAAATACTTTACTGAAAAGAAATTAGTAGATAGCATAACTGCAAGGTACAATAAAGAAGATACAACTTGCACATACTCACTATACCAGGAACCAGTATTTATATTTATATTTATATATTTATATATATTTAATTTATATTCTGTGAATAATTATGAAAGAAGTACTTTTAATTTCTTATGTAAAATACTTTCTAAGCTCAAATACTTATAAATACATTTCCTGTGTAGGTAAAGGTCTGGCAGGGCATTTGTAACCCAGGTAGGTTTCGAGATAACTTTATTGTGTAGACCGCTGCGCATATTGGAGCATGTCTACCATCCTGAGTCTTTTTCTCCAAAACACTAAGGATACCTCCCTCACATCCACACATTTAAAACACCTCAGGGAGAATTACTTCCATGGAAATAACTTTCTTCTTTGCTTGATAACTGCTGAATAATCTCTGTATTGTGCTAGTGTTGCTGGTGTTAGTGTATGTTAGATATCAGTAATCTCTAAAATAACTAAGAGTGATGTCTAGCCCGTTTTCCAGTAGTCACATGATAACTGAGAGCTCTCTGATGTGGAGCTCCATATAATAAGCTGCCTTTCCTTTTGGTTGCCTAGAAACACAAAATTGACTATAAACCTGATCTATAGCAATTATTGGGTCTTTTCATGTACCTTTTTCATAAGTGAGCCGATTTTAGTTGAGGATCATACATTTTTTTTTATTTGGAATTTGTGCTGATTTCTAGTATGTTCCTTTAAAAATATTTTTACTGAATTTATTGGGGTTATATTGATTAATAAAATTATATGGGTTTAAAGTGTATACTTCTATAATTCATCGTCTGTATATTGTATTGTGTGTTCACCATTCCAAGATTAGTCTCCTTCCATCACCATTTAGCTCCCAATAGCCTCTTCTACCTCTCCAAGTGATGGAGATGATGCCTATGTATGCAAATTAATCACCATCTTTGTTGGGTTAATTTGCATATCACTCCTGATTTGCTGGTGGCATAGTGGAGGTATGGTCAATTTTACATGTTTGCCTATTATTAGGTAAGATTGTCTTCTTGGCTTAGTTTTTGACATAATAAAATGGAAGAGACTTTCTTTAACAGAAAGCAGCACTACCTGCCAGAGTAGTAATATAATGGGGAATAAGCATGCACAATAATCATGTTCTTTTTGGTGATTGTAGTTGAATTAAAATCTCAGATAACCATTTATACACTGTGTGAAGAACATTGCTGATATGTCTCCTTTACACTCTCTCTTTTAATCGCAGATCATGGTTTCAACATAATAATGTTTACTGTAATCCCAGCCATATTTTGGACTATGTCAATTTTTCCCCCTCTAGAATAGAAAGCCAAGTGACTGTCTGTATTTTAGCATTTTAAGACATTATGCATTTTTTCAGAAAGTCCACTGATATTTGGAAAATAAGCAACTGGAGATAGAAAGGAAGAGTATTGAAATGTGATACCCAAGTCTTAGATGAGAGACCTGCATCCATTGGTTCTAATTATGTATTGTAGAAAGCAGGCAAGAGATGATGACCTACTAGAGCATGACATTTTACATCTATTCAAGAAGCATTTATAGAGAATGAGTGAAAATACACAAGCAGTAGATATCAAGAATCAAGATGACAGAAATGTTAGTATAATTTTACAAAAAAATTTAAATAGCCATTATAAAAATGCTTCAACAGATAAAATTATGGATATCATGGACATTCTGTAGTTGCCTATCTGATAAAATATTATTTTTAATATTGAGTAACTGGAAAATACAAAATGGTCCAATGAATATTGTATATATGGTTTATAGGCATTAGTTACATTTTAAAATAATATTCTTAAGTGACAGTATAATATATATCACATTGTATTAAGTCTTCTTATATGAAAAAGTAAAAACACATTTGTCCCATTCACATGCTGTGACAATATATAGGCAGTCTTTGGGTTACGTCGGACTCGACCCACGCCATTTTGTGGTTACATTGCCATCTCCCATTTATTTATTAAAAAAAAAAAAAAAGTTCTGTCATATCAATGTATGTACATATGTGCTTTATGTTTTTTGTTATTTATTTACCTCAAGCAAAGGTCAGAAATTATTATCTTTCTTTTAAACTATTTTACTGTTTCACTTCATTACTGCTGTGTGTGTGCTCCATGTGAGTGACGTAGGTGCTTATGTAGGTGGATTCCGACTGACGGCGAAAATCGTGTTACGCTGTGCAATAGGAACGGATCTCCCACGGAACCCGAGGACCTACTGTACCTTCAGAATATACCTACAGAAAGCACATTATATACACATATATTATATAATTACATGGATTAAAAACTAGAAAACATTTTGCAAACATATGAATAGGGTTTATCCCTGGAAGTAGCATAATCATGCTTTTCCCAAAGGTAGTGCTAAGGAATTCCAGTCTAATTGAAGGAAAGCAGAAATGCAGTACTCCAGATCCCTTTAAGTAGGGTTTGAATTAAGTAACAGACTCTATTGATCAAAGTGGACCTCTCGAGATGCTATTGACCTGGACAGTTCCTTCAATAATCTGGTCCAGCAGGCTCGATTTCTCCACATTCTCTCTAGTCCGTTTCTATTAGATCACTCTAAAGAGGTTAAATCACAGACATCCGACCCAGATGCCAAAAAGGATTTGATGATGGGTTAGATCTGCCAAGCAATCACTGCTACTCATCGGCCAGATTAGATGTCCATATGAACGTGCATTAGAAAGGAAATTTGAGTGCGTATTGTAACTGTGTGTGGTAGTCTGTTGCCATGTAACGCTCACTTCCCTGATATTTACTGTCAGACTTCATTCACAGATATTTCACAGACAGATGGTTTCTTTCACTGGCTCAGGAGCCACTTCAAAGTGTTTTGATTCCTGACCAAGTCGTATATCATACATCCTTTAGGAAGATTTTCTTCCCAGCTGCAGACTTGAAGATGAAATCAAGAATAACCAGAAGGCTACACAACCCTTTGAGCTTAACTGCCTTCAAAGAGCAGACAGCAAAAGTGTTCTTCACCATAGCAACACATTAGAAGCTACATAATATTTAACACTTCTTCAAAGGCAAAATTAACTTCATGGGAGAGGCTCTTATTAAGACAATTGACAGAAAATACAGCAAGAGAATCAATAGAAATCTATATTTGTCATTTACATTACTTTCAAAATAAAACTGGCAGTGTTGTATATACTATTTTTTTTTCTCTTAATTTGCATTCACTTAACTGATTCAATCCTGAATTCTTTCAGCATTAGAAACGTTGGCCCTGCTTGATCAGGATCTGAGAATTATAAGACATTAACTTTCTTATCACATGAGTTTAAAATTCAGAAAAATTTTTGTAGAGAAAATTATTTTCTCTATTACAGTAGTTTTTAGTTTAACTCTCACATCTGATTCCAGAGAGAAGTTCCTATAGTGTTCATGTAGGATGAAATTTAAATAAATTTTTGAAACCAGAGACCTCAGAGAAACAATTTTATCTTTTGTTAATGTAATGGAAACTCCAAATGTAAAGCCTATCAAATACTATTTTACAGCATCCATAAAAATAACAAAATAATTATATTAAATGTCAGAAGCCTATGATACTTTTTAAAAAAATGTTTATCTCTTTATATGATAATTATATTATAATACAAACTTCTATAAAAATAGAAAAGTAATTAAGAATTTCTTTAAAAAATTATTACTACTAGCATTTTAAAAAGTTCCATATTTCACAATTTTTATTTGTAATGGCATGTAAATTTTATGCTTCATACCAAATTTGGGAAATTTTTTATATAGTTTCATTCAAGTTAATTTGCTAAATTTCAATACATATGTGATAGCACCTTCATCCTGCCTTTGGTATTAAAGGTTGACATGGTATAGTGAAGGGAAGTACATTGTTTGTTGTCATTACTGCCACATGATGGCCAGCCAGAATATAACGATACACTGAAATAACTGTGAACCACAGAAATAGATTCCACTAAACCAGAACTAAATGTATTTATAACTCAACTTCCTTTTATCAGATCTTCAAAAATCTCTAATGCCACTGCAATGGTGCCTTAAAGGAAGAGTATGTAACTCAGGGAAGTCAATGGTCTATACAATTGTGGTTAAAATATATTTCTGTACATTTTACAAAAACAGATGACCAGGTAAACACATTTGTGGATTCCCCTTTCAAGGCTTTGAAGTGGGCTCTTGGAAGTGAGAAGTCCTTGAGTTTTAGCTTCATAATAAATATCCTTATAAATCTTCTCCCTGCATTTTCAGATATCCCCACACTTTCCTCAGTGATTTCCCTGTCTTATACCCAATCTTTATTTTTCCCTATTTATTGACTATGCTATGGGAAGGAAAGATGGACAACTTTATAATGTGGACTTTGCACTAATTAAAATATAAAAAGTCTAAACAAGTTTATTCCACTGTTACCAAGTCATACAGCTCAAATGTGTCAGTGGTGGACCCAGAATAAAATTTTTCTAACTACAAAACTAAATACTCAACCCTTCTGAATATTACATTCCTATATATGAAATTAAAAAAAAATAGTTATGGAGTAACAGGTACTAAGTAAAATATGTGGTGCCAATTCAGAAATGAATAAGAAGCCATCTGACCCATCAAGGAGCTGAAATCCATAGGCCTGTCCAGAAAAGTTTATAGATTCAACAAATATTCCTTCATAGGGTATCATAGCAGAACAACACGATTAGTACTTCTTGTTTTTTTTGTTTTGTTTTGTTTTGTTTTTTTGTGTTTTTTTTTGGTGGGGGTAGAGGGACTCAAATGTTAGCAATGTTAGCAAGCATCTAACAAATTTGTTGAATGAGCCCTTTACATACATCCTGAAGAGCTATTTAAGGACTTACAATACTTGTGTCTTAGTATATTATCATTGCTTATTTCAGAATGTGGTTTCTGTTTACATCATTTTTTAATGCCCATACTTTTCCCTTAACTGTCCCTCTTCTATTCTTTGTCTGTTTGTTGTTGTTGTTGGTTTATTTTCAATTTCTTCTAAATGATCAGAACTAAGTTCTTTGCTTCTTCTACCATGTCCTGAAATTATAATCCTTAGTCTTTCAACCTGCCACTTCCAATAACCATGGGGTGGGGGGTGGGGGAAGTGGTATGCAAGCCAGTTGGCTCTCTTTAGTATCGTAAGGAAAAAAATACATCTGCTTTTTGGATTAAACCATGCTTATAAAACCATACCTCTTTAGTTGACAGGGGGAAAAAGTATAATTTACATGTTTTAGTTATTCTTGTTTTAGTAGACTTCAGAGCTTTAATTCACCCTAGATTTACCCTTGAAAAAAAATACTAAGAATTACAATTTATTGGTTTTTGGCCAGCTGTTTTCTTTTAGACTGGCAGCATGATGTTTGCCAGAAGTTACAATCACTTGTGCCAATCCCTATTAGATGCTAAATGCTGTTTGCCCCACACGCTTATTCTCCTGATGTGAAATTAGTTTTAATAAACACTCAGTGAAAACATAAGTTGATTCAGAAAGTATTTTTTAATCACTTCTTCTATGCATTGTTCCATGTTGGTGTTGTGACAAAATAGGAAGAAAATTACCACATGGCTGATGGCCTTGAGAAGCTTCCAGCTTTGTGGTAAAGGGAAAGGCAGTGACAAAGACATAACATTGTTGCACAATAGTTATGAAATCAGATCAGGGGATCACTGATTCAAAAGACATGCAGATTATCATTGTGAAATGAGTTAAGAGTGGACTACACAATTATGGTTAAAATATCATATATGTTCAACTCAGGCTTCAGTAGGAGGAGTAAAATTGCTTGAAATAATGTAGGGGGAAACATCTCTTCTTAATAAAGTCTGTTTTGTTAAACTAGGAAATAATTCCCTATTATGAAGGCATTAACTATATGACGGTGAGAATATGATTTTATTACATCTAATTTCTTAAAAATAAGGAATTACCTAGTATTTAACATGATTAATATTTGAAGTTACATCTCGTAAAAGTTTATCTAGATGTCATTCAGAGTGCCGCATATCTCATGGCTCAGAAGCTATAAATCCTAATAATCTTTAAATCTTTGCTTTATTTAAATATTGAGTTTGAGCCCAGCCTTGGTGGCTCTGTGATTGAGTGTTGACCTGTGAACCAGGAGTTCACAGTTCAATTCCAGCTCAGGTACATGCCTGGGTTGTGGGCTCGTTCCCCAGTGTGGGGTGTGCAGGAGGGAGCCCATCAATGATTCTCTGTCATCATTGATATTTCTATCTCTCTCTTCCTCTCCCTTCTTCTCTGAAATAAAACATTTTTAAAAAAAAATTGTGAAGTTTGAGGATACATTGGAGAAAAAAAGAATAGGAGTATATATTAAAACTGACTCATCTCTAAGCCAATGTTGCCATACAAAGATCAAAGAAGATATGTCAAGAGTCCAACAAGCCTTCAGTGTAAAATTCAGCACTTAGAGACAGTGTTTGGAAATGCCTTCCAGTGGACGTTTTTGGTTAGTTTCATTTGATTTTTCACTTTATCAAAAAAGACAATATATCCATAAGGATAAAAATAAAGAAAACATTATATCTTTTAACTATAGAACTAAATTATTTTATTTTGGGCTTATATTCTTATGGTTACTAAGGGATTTAAAAATTATAAAACGAAATTCAAGTTCAAGGCAAAGAACTCTTGAACTTTGGAGAAACTAATGCTAGATATGCAAGAATTTTTCAAGCTTTGGCTATAGAGAACTTAATTTTTTGTTTTGTTCTTTTTTGTGGTTGTTTTAAGATAATGTTAAATATTAGATAGCTACTTGGCACTAAATAGTCATAGCCTCAGCATGAGAAAACAATTAAAATGTTTGATTTCCTTATTAAAATTAAAAAGTTAAGATATGACTCTGTATTTAGAACATTTTCTAGCTTTAAGACTACTGAAGATAATATTCTCATTTTTGTTCTATTAATACTGATAACAGCATCTTAAATGGGGTTGAATTTCATGAAATTGCTTTGATTAAAATAGATACAAAATTGGAATGATTAATCTTGAAACAAGTGCCAACAAATAGCAAGTTAAAGGTTTCATCAACAGATGGCACTTGAAAGTCTAAATTATTTTCCATCTGTAAATGCTATGATGCAATTTTTAAAAACCTCAGACTTCTAGGTTATTAAGAAAATCATATTTTTTACAGACATTTCCAGAGAGGAAGGTCTCTGTATTAGTAACCTATGTTTTTGAGATGGAAATTGAGACAAATATATTTGTTTAAAAAGTTAATTTTTTAAAGAAACTCCTAACACTTTGAACTAGGGAAGCCTATTATTGATTTTAAAAATTACTTTTTAATGTAGCACTATATAGGATATATTGAAGTCTGTGTTTTTAATATATTTGGCATAATATTTGTAGTAATGCTCATTGCATTATAGCATTAATTCAATGATAGTTTAAAATGATTTTGTGTTTCATATTAAAATAACAAAATGCTTATATTGAATATTCATTACAAAAATAAGTTGTAGATACTTTTTATCTCTTGATTCCACATTTAAAATAAGTTATTGGAAAGAGTTTTATGACTTGAAGTTTTACTACAAAATATATGAATTTAAAAGTGAAATGCCAGGTCTTGGACTTTTAAGATTAAAATTCCCAATCCAGTCATTTGCTGATAATGTTTATTCAATAAGCACTGGAGACATCAAGATGAATGTGGTATTCCCTGAACACAAAGACTCAAAGTCCCATAAGGGAGATGGCTAAACAAACAGATAATTTAAAACATTGGAGGTATGAAGAAAAATGTGTACTCTTTAAAAAAAAATAATTAAGCATGAGAATTACACAATTAATTTTATAAAGAGGCCATAGAGGGGAAGTCATGCAAATGCTAGAAAGTTTATAGAAACAAGACATTGAAATCCTAAATAAACTTAATAGTAAGTTTCCCAGTTAAATGTAAAGTAGTGTTATATTTCTTGTGCGGTTCTGACTGCATGGATAACACCTGATTTGATTAAGAACTCCACATTTATAAAGAACTTTATAAAGAACACTGATGATCCAAACCCTGTGTGAACAAGGGAGTTCAGCCCGACCACAGCAGCGGGAAGCACTCAGGGTGACAGATGATTGAGAAAACTGAGTAAACAAACTTGGGATATGACACTCTTAGTATATATCTAAAATAAGAATTATTATAAGGGAAAGGTGTTTCCATGAAGAGACTATTATTTTTTTAAAATATACAAATATAAGAAAGGCGACTTTTAGTTTAATAATAATAAGGAAAAAAAAATACAAAACCTTTGGGCTATCTAACAACATAGACTTGGTTATAGAAATTATTGAAACCACTATTTTTGGAAAGTAGGAGGACTAGTAGTCATAGAATTCAAATTGGTAGTAGTAGTAGTAGCAATTGTAGTATTAGTGGTAGAAATGATGGTATAGCCTAGTGGTCGGCAAACTCATTAGTCAATAGAGCTAAATATCAACAGTACAACAATTGCAATTTCTTTTTCTTTCTATCTTTCTTTCTTTCTTTCTTTCTTTCTTTCTTTCTTTCTTTCTTTCTTTCTTTCTTTCTTTCTTTCTTCTTTCCTTCCTTCCTTCCTTCCTTCCTTCCTTCCTTCCTTCCTTCCTTCCTTCCTTCCTTCCTTCCTTCCTTCCTTCCTTCCTTTTAAATCTGAGAGCCAAATTTTTTAAACTTAAACTTTTTCTAATGCCATTTCTTCAAAAGACTTAGTCCCTTCTTATATGGGCTTCAAACATGGCTCATACAAGTGCAGCAAGGGTCCTGTCAGGACCCTGCACTTTTTTTTCTTCCTTCCTTCCTTCCTTCCTTCCTTCCTTCCTTCCTTCCTTCCTTCCTTCCTTCCTTCCTTTCTTTTAAATCTGAGAGCCAAATTTTTTAAACTTAAACTTTTTCTAATGCCATTTCTTCAAAATAAACTTGCCTAGACCGTGGTATTCTGTGGAAGAGCCACACACAAGAGGCCAAAGAGCCGCATGTGGCTTGCGAGCCACAGTTTGCTGACCATGGGTATAGCCATTAGTAATGCTGTTATTGCAATACTATTAATGTGCTAAGTAGGGGTAATTAATGCACTTCTTTGTTTGAAAGCTTGGTAGGTACCTCACCATTTACGTGCATTTTTTTTCTAATTAGATATTAATCATTTCTGTTGTAGAATAGGGAAGTAGGCATAGTTATTGGGCATGACCTTACGGGTGCGTTGCCCTGACAGGACCCTTGCTGCACTTGTATGAGCCATGTTTGAAGCCCATATAAGAAGGGACTAAGTCTTAACTCAGGATTGGTCAGCCTTTTCTATTTCTGCCTCCTGCTTCATGGGGATATGGGTAAAGTCAGGGTTTCCAGTCTGTATCTTTCTTCAGAGCTGAACATTTCAGATCCAAGGAGATGAAAATAAACAGCTCTTATTTTAAATCATATTAATAAGGCTGAGGTTCTCTTATTAAATGACTTTTTTATTTGGTATAGTGCCTGCTTATGAAGGAACTCTTAGGAGAAGAGCATTTCTAATCCTGAGTTTAATACTGTTATTAACACCAAAATGTGATTTCTAACCTTTGTTATTACTTACTACTATTCTCCTCTCTAAATTGCTTGTATATGCTTTGGCCCCAAATTTTTAAGACTTGTGACATTTTAAGTTTATTTTATCTAAATAGTGGCACTAATACTCTTAAGAAGGTTCATGTTCATTTTATAGTTTTTTTTTTTTTAATTTATCCCTTTGTCATGCATAAACTGTATGTTGCATTGAATATCATAGAGGAGACATTTGCCTTGTAAAGGTGCATATTTGCAGGATAACAAATAAAATAACCTAAATGCTAAGACTTTTGACTTTTGGTTATCAATGTCTTGTTTGTATCAATAACCTTTGAATTCTATTTATGGGTAAGCGTATTTCTACATATCTTTACACAGTTTGAGTGAGTTTTCTGCTCTAAGCAATCTGTTTGCTGCATGACAAACACAGCATTTTATATATAGAAGAGTTGGGAATAGTCTATAAATATATACTTGAATTTGTTTCATGTTGTTTTTGTTTTACTCTTGACATAAATCACAGCACAGACAATATGCAATGTGTAACCTGAGAATATCAGGTTCTTGAATCTTGATCATGGCTACCATTTTGTATTCAGATGGAGACATTGATGCGTCTGACTTAGAAGTTATAAAATGTTCTAAAGACCTATGCTGGCAAGGAGGAAGTGAAAAGGCCTGTCAGTTTCTCATGCTTCAAGGCATTAGTTGCTTTCCAGATGGCTT
Organism: Pipistrellus hanaki; assembly: GCF_964339955.1. Taxonomy (NCBI): domain Eukaryota; kingdom Metazoa; phylum Chordata; class Mammalia; order Chiroptera; family Vespertilionidae; genus Pipistrellus; species Pipistrellus hanaki. The sequence goes on along the minus strand of NC_140507.1, from coordinate 37,552,602 downwards.
GGATAATGATATTCCCCGTGGCATGGTCTTAGGTCCATTAGCTATGTGTATTCCTTTTTTGTCAACACTTGACAGCGGCAACTTATTTTTTTTGTTGAGAATTTTAAGATTTCATAGGGGTGCATAGATTCTTTTGAATCAGTGTTTTGGATTTCTTTGAATATATTCCAGAAGTAGAATTGCTGGATTATTAGGCAGTACCAGTTTTCATTTTCTGAGGTAACTCCATATTTGTTTCCACAGTGGCTACACAAATCTGCATTCCCACCAACAGTGCACAAGGGTACCCTTTTCTCCACATAACCACCATCGCTTGTTGTTTGTTGTTGCCTGACTTTTAAAATAATGTCTCCAAATGGCTAGCATGTGCCTGATACAGGACCAATAATCAATAAATAATTGGAGCATGAATGAATGGATACATGCTTTGGGAAGTTAACTCTGGTGATAATACAAAGGACACATTATTGTGAGATCCTGCTTTCATTTAACCTCAAACTTAACTGATCTGCTTATTGAGTCTCACAAACATAGCTACATTACTTTTTTTGCAAATCTTCTCTCTTTTTTTCTAGGGTATTTCCTTCTCTTCACCTATTTGAATCTCACCTTTGACAAGGAATGACATGGGCATTATAGATCTAGAACCAAATTATGTTTCTCTGGCTTCCTCAGGACAATCACCTCACTTGCCTGAGTGTAAAATGTGCATAAAAATACTACTTCATAGAATTTCTATAGAGTAAAATGATATTATCTATAGCATCCCTAGGACAGTGCCTACTGTATTATAGAAGCTTACCAGATATGAGTTCCTTAATTTTCCATTCTTTGAGACTCAAGTATTTTAGCCCTGTTCTTATTTAAACTCTTTTGTATGTCAGGCTTTATGGTAGGCCCTGGGAACATGTTCATGGGTTAGAAAGCCGACAGACTTACACTTCGGTATTTGATATTCCAAAATTTGTGACTAATCATGAACAAATCAACAAAGAAGACTGTTTCAGTAGTGATAATTGCTGTTGATATAGTGCAGAGAATCACGATGGAGATTAAACTCAGTGGGTGGATGATCAGAAGGGCTTTCAAGGAATCCCCTGTGAAATCTTATGTTTGTAACTCAGAGAAGGAGAGATCCAAACCATGACAAAAGGTAGAACAGGAATCCTGTCTAAGAAGCAACTGCTTCACTGTTTTCATAAAATGTTACCGTGTATTCATGAGATACCATGTTATCAGATTCTCTTAATTTTAACATCAACTAAAAAGTGGGTTTTTATAGGAAAACTAAAGATTTTTAAATTTTAACAACTACGTTAAATTTGGAATCCACGCTGACTACATGCCTGACTCTGCAAATGCAGCACATTCTTAAGCTAAATCTCCCAAGCCACTGGTGTGCAATCTCTTTGATAGTTTATCCTTGCATATTTGTCAGCCACATAAATAATTTATTTGCTCCATAAAGAAATGAGAATTTTTAAACCCCACAAGTCCAGTGAATATTTACTCCCTTGATCCACCAGTTTGTCATCTCTATTCTAGATCATTAAATTTCTCTTCTACCATTCTTATAGAGCCCGTATTGCTTCATTGAAGAAGTGGGAATTCTGCAAGTCCAAAGGCCCAGTGACTGTTTACTGCCTGGTGATTTATATCATTTCGCTCCATAGATTTCATAGGTTCACTTGCTATGGTACATGATAAATATGCTTTGTCTGAGTTGTTCTGGGATAAGCATCAGGTTGAGAGCCTCAAAACAATTAAATCGCCTCTCATATTTTTAATGACTACAGGGAGCTCATTATGTCTGGTTTTACTGAAGGAGTGCAAATAGGTATGAGCCTCAGATACTATGTTCACTGTTCCTAATTATATTTTAGAGTTTTAAAAACATGCATCCTTAACCATTATAATTTTAGGCATTGTTTTTATAACACTGCTGTGTCCCAGAGTCTCAATTAAAATTTTAATTTGTTTTATTGATTTAGCAGTGGCAATAAAGTCAAAGGGCTAAATAGCAATTAGAATAAACACTAAAGTTTTTCCAAGTTAAAGCTGACAACCATATATAACATAGCTTTAGTGCTCTGAAAACCTACGAAAAAACATGAATCACAAGTTCAAATATATAAGGCATGAAGATTCATTTTATAAAGTGGACATCTCAAAATATTTTGCAGACCTTGATCAACATCCATGCTTCCCACTTCTGTTTGATATCATTTGTGTAGAGGTAGGTATGTTGTGGTATGTGGTTTTCTACAGGATACCTTTACTATTTACTCACTAAATACATGTTGTCATACTGTCTGTCCATATATTTCCTGAGAGAAGGATCTGCCATAATGATTCCACATAGTATAGACTTTCCACAGCTGAGTTCTTTGGTAATAGCAGATATATTTAGGGATGTTAGGGATTTGATCCTTACAGATGAATAGTTCTATTAATAATTTTCTGGAAATCTCTCATTTACATTTTTTCTCCTCCAGATTTAGCCGTCTCCCCCATACAACAGTCTTCACACAGTAAGGAAACAAGTCAATCATCCTGTAGGGTAGGGACCTCTGCAATCTTCTGTCAATTTCTTTTTTTATTCTGAGGCAAACCCATGCCCAAAGTAAATTCTTAGACACAAATGTCTTCCTTATGTAAAGATAAAATATACTGCAAACTTCTCAAAATGGTTAAGTAACTACTTATAAAAAAACTTCATTAAATTTTCTAATATTTTTAAACATGATAATATGTAATAGTAATAACATTTAATATTTGGGTACATATTTTAAATTTTTTCTTCTCTCTTTTGCCACTGTCATATTGAACTTTTTAGTAATTTTATAAACTATTACAAAATAGTTTATAAATATTAGAAAATATTATTTGTTTTGGCTATATTTGAATGATCTTTAATATTCATAATATTCTAGAAAAAAAGTTATGGCCCTGTAAAGACAAATAGAATATAATTTTATAAGGTTATTGTTAATTGATTATCAAGACCTTCCATTAATTGAAAGAAAAGTAAATTATCAAATTCACAGTTTATTGATTCTTGTTTTGACAGTAAATTACTTATAAAATAGATTTTCATTTTCTCTGCAGTGGTATTGAGACATGTATATATAAGCCAACTCAATAGTGTGGGAGTGTTAGTCTGAGTCCTCTTTTGTTGAAATTAGCCAGGAATAAATACTGCATGGTTGTTTGAGATTTAGTAAAAAAAAATTCCATCAATTTTATAATTCATTTTAGCTTTTACAATTAATCATAATTAAGGACCCTTGTAGAGATTCATTGTAAAAATAAAGCAAGCAGCATTGTATTTATAACACAAAAACTATCAACTGGGACTTATGCAGTTAAGCATGTTAATAAACTTAAATGACTGTATAACATAAACTCATAATGAGAAAAATGTCAGACCCTAGAATGTGGTGTATGGTACAGAGTTTATTGCAATACATAATGCCATTGGAGGTAAATAATTCAAATGTGACATTTGATGCAATGTAACAACTCAAGACTGTTTATTTTTTAATCCCAGATTTTTATCCTAAAGCAATTAGAAGATTGAAAAAGGAATGGCCCCATTTCTAATTCAGGCTCAGTCTCATTTTAAGTCTGTTCCTCATTCTCTGTGCATCCTTTTGGGCACAGAGATGGAAATAACTGTATTCCATTCTTCTGATAAAGGGACAACTCCCTTCTAGAATACCAGTATTGAAAATGAAGTACTAATAAATAAAATTTTTACTCAAACTAGTAAAAGTACTTTATAGAGATTCTTTCTTAAATTCCTTCTGGAATAATTCAGATATAAAAAATGCACATGCCAATAGCATGAAAAGCATTAAAAAAATTGAGTAGTATTTATGTTGAGGAGTATCTAAAGAAAGTATAATCTTTTCTCAAAAGCCGTTAACTACCTAATTAGGGCAGTAGACAATTGAATAATAAAAAAAAAAAACCTACAAATGAGAACTAGTTTCATAAAATATTTTCTAAGCTTGCCCCACTTAGAGTAAAATGATAATGAAGTTAGGAGGAAAACAATTTAAAAATCACAATTTTCATACATAAGTCCCAGGGCAGTGCTTACTTAAATCATACCAGAAAGTTTGGTAGTGTTTATGTATGTGGGTGAGTGTGTGTGTTATTATGTATGTTTCTGTCTGTGGATATGTTTATTAGAAGACTAAAACTTCTTTCAAATACTTTTTTTTTTACTATCAACTAAAGGGTCCATTTGAAGTATAAACTTTTGTAATTTGAGTTAATAACTTCTCCTATTGACAAAGGGGCTTTACAATAGTTGATATTTCCCTTGCATAGCAACCCAGAAAGAACCATTGTTCAATGGGTTTATGGACTTTGAGCAAAGATAATTGACCATAAATCTTTAGGCGGCCCAGCTGGTTTTCCATATGACTGCAGGGAAGCACCATATGGCCTCTGCACTCACAGGGATTTCCCCCACCCCCCACCCCCCCCACACACACATACACACTCACAGGTTAGACACTGAAAATCTGTCACAGTTTTAGGATGCAAGCTGCTCTCAAACTGGTGCAAAATAAATGATATTTTCAGATAAAGTGAAAGGAAACACTTTTTCTAATATGCTGATGGCTCTTTGGGCAGTTCTCTTGCTTTCTTGATAATGTTCATATAATTTAGGATCATGAACAACTGAAAAGGAGTTGTATTGTAAGGACCCTGTTGGGCCTTGCAGGAAAGCACCAGGATGAGATTGGATCAGTTCTAACAGGATCAGGCACATTGTTTGAGACTCAAAATCTCCCTTCCACCTACTGGCATCATTTTCCTAGATTTTTGTCCAGATGGTTGAAAATAATAGCTTCCCAGATAGCTCCCTCCATTTCAGACCTCAAAGTATCTGTATTACAAAGAGACCTGGTCTCTTTACCTGCTTGAGCACAAATAATTCTACGGCAGGATGGATTATGTGTGCCTCTTTAGACTTGGGGCAAAAAGAGCAGCCCCACTATATGATCATTGAAATGAAGGATAGAGAGTTAGTGTACCTGAGGAAGAATTAATTTCTCAGAGACACGTTCCTAGTGCCCTTATGGGCCTCTTCTCTGAGTCTGTCTTACTTAGGGCAGAGCATAATGGTATGTACACGCTTTTATTTATTAGTATTTTTATTTTTATTTATTTTATTTATTTTAATTCATTTGTTGATTAAGGTGTTACATATGTGTCCTTATTCCCCCATTACTCCCCCCAACCAACTTATGCCCTCACCCCCCTGTTGTCTGTGTTTATTGGTTAGCTTTATGCTAAGTGAAATAAGCAGTCAGAAAAAGATAAATATCACATGATCTCACTCATTTATGGACTATAATGAACAACAGAAACTGATGAACAAAAACAGATCCAGAGACAGAGAAACATTGACCAAACCATTAAACCTCAGAGGGAAGGTAGAGGAGGGTGGGGGTGAAGGGGAGAGACAACCAAAGGACTTGTATGCATGCATGTACACACTGTTAGACCCAAGGAAGAGCCAAAGGAAGGTTCTTTACAGAGGCCATTTAGATGGCACCTAAAAGTAAGAGCTGGGATATTCAGACTTGTGCATTTGAGTGACTCCAGGAATGAGAAAAGCTAGGGACTGGAAGACAATGGAGGTAAGCTGGGGGCTGAATATATGGAGCTGGGGTCTGGCTCTCCACTGGCCAACACATTCAAACACAGACCCCTGAAGAGTCTAAAACCTTTAAATGTATCCTGGCTTTCTAGGTGGTTGTGAAGGCATATTTTGTAATAGAATATAAAACTAATTTTGTTTGATAGTTGTTAGCTAGCTTCAAATTTTTTAATAATTTATTTATGAACATTCATTTTTACTCAAAGTTTAGGGTCTGAATGGAACCTATCCTTAATATAGATAAACCACTAACCCATATTCTTATCTCCTACATTATATCAAAGTGATTACTCATCCAAGAAATTGATCAATATATTTTAATACTCTATATTTCAAGTATCTACAGTCTTAAATTCTCAGAATGAGTTATTTAAATGAGAAATTTATAATTTGTATCCTGAGTTTACAATACTCAATGAAGTGCTAACTTTATTTTGAGAGAATGAAGTTTTAGGTTTGAATAATACTTTTAACAAACAGAGGATCAGAGTTGTAGTAATTTAGGTTTCTCATTTATAAAATGAAGAGTTCTATCAATCAATCAATCAATAGTAGGTTTGTTCTGAAGATTTATAGACCTGCAGGCATGTTGCAATTTAAGATTCAATTTAAAAGTTACATAACATTTACCTACATTAAGGGGAAATTATAAAAATTAAATAGTGGTAAAATTACTTAAAATAACTAAATCAACATATTGTAATTTCACATAGTTTTCTATTATGTGTGTGCATGAGTGTGTGTGTGCAGTTATCTATGTTTAAGGAAATGAGGGAAATGAGCCTTAGTTTGTCATAATGATGTTTTAAGAGATATTCTTTAAACTGTTGAGGTAACATCGGACCATAGGATATTCTGCTTTAAGAAATTTTGGTTAATGTTGAGATAATAAATAAAATAAAAAGGGTATATTTGCTTTATTTAACTACTTGGCTTCACCAATTAATAATGCAACAAAAATTTTCTAAACTGACTCATAATTTGTCTCATAAGTCAATGTCAGCGCAATGGTATTAGTTAAGGAGGAACACATTAGTACTAAGCATGGCTCAAACATAGATTTTGTGTGTTGCTTTTAGTCCTAGCTACATTTGAAGTCAAAAGTAGAGAAATCATTTAGAATCTCATACCCTAAAATATGGATCAAATGATTCAAATACAGCAATTTTAGTTCATTTGTTCATTATCAAATATTTTTGTTGTTGTTCTCCAATATACATCAAACACTGTTAACACTAGGGATGCACATAAAGTGATTCAATATACATTTAATTATTTCTCTGAAAGAAATATTGAGTTAATTCACAGTATAGGCAGGAGGCCTTCATGGCATCTGGGCAGAAAGCTTGTCATAGAAAAGGAAAGACCTTAAGGACAAGTTGAATGGGGTCCTGGAGGTGCCATTTTGGAAGAAGAAGATGAAGAGCACTCCATAAATGTGGAAGGGCACATGAAAATGTCTTACAAGAGAAAGGACTTCGGAGTATTTGAGGGACTGATTAATTCTAGTCACTCTGTTAGAAGATTTGGAAGGGCAGGCAGGCACAAAGCACATTTAAAATATGAAGGCTTTGGGTAGGGATCACTACAGGACTTTAAGTTGTTCAAGTAGCTAAATAAATAAATAGGAATAAAGGAGGAGTCACTTGGATACAAGAGTGGCTAAAGATAGATGAACTTGTGGTAACCACAGAATTGACCCATACAAAGGCAGAGATAATTGAAATATTTGTGTGGTCTTTTTCAGTATTTCTTCCCTGAGCTTTTCAAGACTTATTTTTTATACATTGCCATTTGGGGTTTCAATATCTCCAGATTTTTTCCTTTATAGGATACCAAAAAATCCATAATGCATAGTAAACATTAATTTTTCTGTAGGAGACATATGAGTTTTATATGCCTAAGTGTGAAAGAATAGGCTACTTAGCTTACAGGTGAATATAGGTGGTAACCCAACTATGGTAATGTTTAATAAAAGTATAATATACATATATATTAAAATTTGCATAAAATTATGTACTTTACTTGGACACATAGTTCAAAAGAACCTTGTTTCAAATCCTGAGATTTATTTCAGTGACTCAAATAATATATGGTCGAAATTAAAAATGTGAGCCATTTGCAGACTTAGCCTTTTCAAAACACTTTATTAAATGTGACAGGCAAAGTTATAGATTAGAGAGCTATTTGTAAATTTTGGAATTAAGTCATAAGAAAACATGAAAATTAAGGCTCTAATACACTGATATAATTCCTGAGAAAATATTATCCTTCACCAATTCAATTCAGCTTTGACATTTTACTAAAAATATATACGGCATTGGTTTTCCCAAGTTTCTCTTTGAAAACTTTAGGATGAAGCAAATATAGTTGGAAGAAATTGCTCAGAACATTGCAGTGTAGGTTCAAGCAAGTATTTTTTACATAGGATATATTTTAATATAATTTAAGTGCATTTATTTTTGAATGAAATGTTTAGAGTTTTAGTTGTCTGTTGGACTTAGATGACAACAATCATGAATAAAAAATACCTGTTAGGTTATCAAGTTCATCCTTCTACTCAGGCAGGCCATACTTCAACCCCAAGAGAGAGGGATTAGTATGTTATATTTGCCAAGAAAATATAATACCTCATAGGGTGCATAAGAGAAACCTTGTTAGAGCCAAGTCAATATAGTGTTTGAATTCTAGCCAATAAAGCCCGCAGAAACATAAATGTGCTTCTGTCATTTCAGCTACACAAAACCTGGCAATCACATTCTGTTCTAGTTGGAGCATTTGCAAAATCTTATCAAGAAAACAATAAGGATACATTACTGGGCTATTTAAGGCAAGACCAGTAGAAGAAAATAACCTGAAAGTGAAAAGAATTAGGATGAGTACATTCCTGAAATATGTTGGAAGTACAAAAAATGATAAACCGCAAATGATAAATATTTTTGAAAATGATGAACTATCTAGTCCATTTATTGGTAGAACAACTAGCACTGAAACGTATGCACATGGGAGTATAATAAATCCTCCACGATGAAGATGAACAGTAGGAAATGGAGGCAGTGTTGTAAATTATATCAATACAGGCTGTTTGGTATTTGAAGTCCTTTCCAAGCACATGGATCTATTATCCCATAGCTTATCACCACTTAGTTATGGATCAGGAAGTCTGTTAACTCTTCAGGATCACTGTATTTGTGCATCTTTGTTCATACATTCCCAGTATCCTCTGTTGGTACTCTTTTTTTCTCATTCCATTAAAATGGGATGGGATGGCCTTCTGTAGAATCTGGTTTATAATTGTGCTTTGTTTGATACAAGGATTTTTTAAAAAATATAATTAGTTGTCAAAATTTAAAAATTACATTAACAACCAGAATTTGAGCTATCATCATCATCATTTTTGTTATTATCATTGATACATCTGGGTTTGTTTGATTAATTTATACCATCTGACTGGCCCCAGAATTTGAAAATTCCATTCCCGTTTGGATCCCTTCATGATTCTGTTCAAGAACCTGTCCACTTATTATTCTAAGTCACCTATCTGGGTGAGATTGATGACTGCTAGGTCCCCAGTGTGCTGAAACACCATAATAGTCTCTGCCTGGAGCTCACGCTTTAGTTCCAGATATTTTATGTTTACCTGTAGAATACTTTTATAACATATAAGACAGATTATCAACATGCTGATTCTTTCATGGCCATGTAGTGTATGGCACAACAAAACACCCTGAATTCCAACCAGAATTTTCAATACCTCTATGGATTTTCTTCTTCAACTTGTCTGTATATAATTCCCCATGAAGGCCTTAAAATTGTTTACCCCAAATTTCTTTAAAATCTGTCTACTTGTTTCTGTCTTTACTCCTCTCCACCCCCTTATAAACTGAATTGCTTTCTTTTATCATTAGTCTATGCTAATACATAGTTGGTATCCTTTGAATAACAAATCAGGCTTTAAACTATATTCTCACCTCAAGCTATGTTTTTCTTCAGTCAATGCTCAACACTAACTAAAATGTATTTTTAAATAAACAAACTGCTCAAATAAATTCCTTATGTAAAACACTATAAGTTTCATTTCCCCAATGCTCTCAGAATAAAATCAAAGTCCTAAACGTGCCTTATTCAGGCTGCCCTCTTCGTGTGTGCTCTTCTTCCCTGTATACCCTTTAATCAAGGAATCACATTCTCACTTAAGTTCCTTTGAACTTATTTTTTGAACATCTCTGTACTTCCATTCCTAATATCCCCACTTTAAAATCCTGACATTTTGTCACATAAACAATTCCTATTTCTTATTAAGGTGTTAAGTATTATTTTCTTAGTGAAGTCTTTATTAATTCTTCTATACTATGTTATAAGCTGGTGTCATCTCCAGACACTTTATTCTTTTAGTGTAACACTCTCATATTTGTATTCAAATATCTATAATTCCTATTAGGCTCTAGGTATTGGGTAAGTAAGAATGGAGTTAGCTTTATTGGCCATCTATCTACTGCATCTAGCACAGTGCCTGATACTATCAGTCATTTAGTAAATATTTGTTATATAAATGAAGTTATGAATAAGGAAATGTTCATGCATTATAGCAATAAAGCCTCTAGTTGAAATCATATACATTCATTCTTCCTGAGGTTTGGTATTTGCAAAAATAAAACTCTAATTATTTTTATTCTACAACCTTACTTTTCATCAAAAGCAGAATAAAATGCTTTTTTGAGTGATCATAAACAAAATTGCTGTATTTTTATATTTACAGTAAGATGTAAGAATAATGTAATTTAACCTTGCTCTCTTTAAAGAGAACTGAAGTAAATTCCAGCACTCTAACACATCTTGTCTTACAGATGACTAAAGAACCAAATTAGATGGCTTGTCAGGGAAAATTGAAAGTAAATCACTGAGTTGGAGGAGCTCATTTCTGTGTTCTGACTCTTCCATGCGCTCACTCTGTTATGGCACTCCACAGGTCAGGTAACATGCTAAGTTTTAGGTTTCTAATTTAAAGTTAGGAATAGTGGTATCTTTCCTACCCTCCTTATAAGAAAGTGAAAGATGATATGAAATCAGTAAATCACAGGACTCCCTAGAAATTGAAGTCCTGCTTTTATGAAATCTAAATATTTATTTTATATGTTGAGCTATAAGCCAATAATCCTTTACTTCACTGTTATGGTTGTTCCAGCTTTGGCCATTTGGAATGTTGTTCAGTGCACTGTGTCCCTTTGACATAACTCCATCATTGGAAGGTTGGTTGTTTGTTTGCTTTGAACAATCTTACTTTCTGGCACAATAAGAGGCTCCCAGATCACCTCCTATATTTCCTGCTCTGGCCCTAGAATCCATTTCTCTAAGGAGTCCTGGATTTTCTTTCTTTCTTTTTTTTTTTTTATTGGAGAAGGATATCAAAAGCCAAGATCCAAGTGCTTGGTGTGCTTTTTGCTGCTGTGAGTTCTTGCTTTTCGTTTCTCTCAGCAGACAAGGCTCTTTATGTTGTCAGTCCTATGGGTTTTTGACAGATTTTTTTATGTGTATATACTCTCCCATGCCTACTGGTATACACATCTCTAAAAATATTTCCATTGGAAATAGTTCTATATTTATATTAAGAAGAACATGAGTTCATACTGGTGTCTACATTTCTAATCCAGTACCATATGAATCATTCAAGCCTCCTGCCTTTGCTTAAATATAACCTTCCACTCCAACAGTGAGAAATGTGAAGCTTGTCATTTGCCATACATTTACTGAATTGTTCAATCCCAGAGAAGATATGTATATCCGACCTCCTAAATGATTTTTTAAATTTGCAGGAAATTTTGCTCTTTATGTTGTCAGTCCTATGGGTTTTGACAGTTTTTTTTTTTTAAAGCCACAGACTTTTGATCACTAGTAATAAAAAAGACAAACTAATTGTCATGAAGATTCAGGATTCTTACACTATCTCTGATCTTCTGTACTTAAATTTATCACTACTTTGCTGTCCCTGATGCCCCTTATCCTGGCTGTACCTGACTAATACCTTAGGAGAGAACATGAGTAGTGTTAAAGTCAAGAAATACAATGACCAGGAGATTTAAGCTTTTCTTTCAGGGCATCGTTCCAAATGAAATAAAATTAATTAATTTAATAAAAGGCTTGGGCAGCCAGAGAGTAAGAGAGTTAAGGAAGCATGTGGAGGAGGAGAAGGACGCTGAGAATCAGTCCACTGTAAGTAGAAGTGGGAACACAAGCCTAGCTGTCTATTTAACAGACTTTGTATAGGACACATTTCAAGATTTACATAAAGTTGAAGCTTGTTAAGACCAGATGGAACAGGCCCAAAGCAAACTCAATTTACCAAGTGAGGTTCAGATTTGTTTTGGTTCCAGACCTCTTGTATGAGAATCAAACATGAATAGTACTATGCTTGTATTGTCCCCCAGATCAACATGAGACAGGAAGCCAATGATATATAAATTTTAAATCTATTTCTGCTTATTATATGCTGGGTGATTTCTTGTTTCATCATGTATATGGGAGAATTATGGAATGCATGCACTTAATACACTTTGGCATAAAATAGATAAGTTCATATTTCAATAGCAATAGTTGAATTAATCTGAAAATGAAAACACATCAGAATCTTGAAATAGAGGCTTATGGAAATCATTAAACTATTAATTTAAACTTCTTTGTCACAAATTTTTGCTATATATCTAATCATCATGTGACATTATAAAAGGTAACTAAAATTTTATGGAGAGGTAAACATTATAAAACATGTACTCAATTAGATCAGCCAAAGCAAGCAACCGTACTTATTGTCAGGTAACATGTTTTTATATGAAAAAGCATTCAGTAAACTCTAAGAGGAGCAAGTTGGCTTAAGTGCTAAAATAATTAGTTGGAAACACTGAAGTTATGATAAATCTAAAGACAAATCCCAAGTCTGAGTAACAGTGAAATGAGAAAAAGAAGTAAAAAGAGGAGAGGCAAGAAAAGAATGTGAGTCATTAGGAAAACATTTTTTTACTGATATAGTCTTAGGAAACACACAATCTGAGCTCAAAAAAAATGTTATTCTCCATGTTAAAGTAAAGCCAGTTTGATGTTAAAACTTTTCCCCCATAATTTGTAATTATAATTTGCTGATAATTTATTGAGCACTTACTATTAGCCAGGTATTGTGTTAATCTCTTTCTAGACATTACTTCATTAAGTCCTCACAAGGTCCTTGTGAGGCTGGTATAATTATCTCGGGACATTTCCAAAGGCACCAGGGCTTAAAGTTTCCATGTTTGAGGTTCTTAGTCACACATAGATAAAATTCCATTTGAGTATTTTAACCCAAGCTTTACTCAAAACTCACTTCAAATACTATATTTGTAATAGCTTACGTTGAATTTGAGAAAAAATAATGTCACAGTTTCCTAGGCTTCATAGATTTGTTTACCTACCCCCATAAAGAAGATATAGTTTCCAAAGGATCAGAAAGCATAGGTGTCACACCAGCACATCCTTAGAAGTTTTAAAGTGATGCGCCCAACACATGTGCCATGAAGAAAGAAAATGTTAATACATGGCCATAATAGACATTGGTTCATATGGATAATGTGTGTGTGTGTATGTGTGCGTGTGCACGTCTGATGATATTGGTGATGACTTTTTATCTCTGATGTTTCAATCCTTGGGGACCAAAGTATTTCTAGCAAATTTCCCAAAAATTAAGTTTTAGAAAAGATTTTGGAATCATGTTTTTTGCTATAGTATGTTGGTAGTGATGGACAGATAGGTGTGAAGAGGTAGTGCTTCCCTTCACATAGAAAATCTGAACAGCCATAAATATATAGAAATATATGACATTATATACACTTCTGAGAACTTATATAGTATATCATTCGGGGCTCTCTGCGTTCCAAACAACCATCACCTCTGTCATGTTAAGACCTATGATACTAGACATTTTAATATAAGCATATTCTCTTAGTTTGAAAGAATTCAATAAGGAAGAAAAACACATTTGCCACTTATTTTTCTGAACTGTGATTCAATTTATATTCTATTAAACATAGTAAATTAATAGCACCTGCTTGCCGTGACCTTTTATTATACATAGAGGGACAGTTTCCGAGGAATTTGGAATCAGAGAATTGAAATATTTCTTTGGCTTTGACTCTGTTCATAGACTCCTAGTCCTATGATACTCTACAAACTTCTCAAGTTCCTGACAGAGTTTCACACATGGTTGCCTGTGGTGTTAGCTTTTCCCCCCCTTAAACTTTGATATCTACTGTTCACAGCTAAAATGGCAACAATAACATCTATGCACTGAAAATAAATTGTAGCTACTGATCCTATTTGGCCACACCCTGTTCACCCACTAATAGTGGAGATTTCAGCTCTAAGCTGCTGCAGCCTACTTTTATGTAATTCTGTTTCAAAAGAAGTGCCACAGCACATCTCCACCAGCCTCTCCTACACTTTCTGCTCCTTATGCTGCATTTTGGGCTTTTAGTGTGGTTTTATAAATGTTTACTTTTAATATTTTCCCTTTTTTCTCCATTAGGCCCATGTTGCTGAGTTGATTGCTGAATATGATTTACTTCATTTAGATAAATTCCCAATTTATATATCTACATTTTTTGTCTCTCTTCTACTCCTCTGCCCTGCACATTTTCTTCCCAAACTTTCAACCCAATATACTACTCAGCAATGAAATTGTGCCCATTACTATTTTTCTTATTAATAATAATTTGGAAAGAAAATTTATTTCTAGATGAAACAACACACTTTATACTGAGCTCCCAAAAATAGAGTGGATAGTATCAAATGGCATAAAATTGCAAATAAAGCTTGAGAAATTACTTTGAAAATATGTTGGTTTTTCTGTAGAGCTTTCTCTTATTGAGTAAACTTGATAAATAAAATTCCCAATTGGGAAATATAATATAGCTATATTTTTAGTTTAAAAATTAAATAAAAGGTTGATGTAATGGTCTGAAGTTTTATAAAAACAAAAATTACCAGTTCTGGGGTGGAAATCACTATATATATATTGTCTTGAATGCAAATGCCACTGATATAATATCTAGTATGATATAGAAACAAGTGTGTTATATAAAACAAGATTTCAGTCAGTTAATTGCTAACAATTCAACCTTATTCTAGATATTTCCACATCTATTTTCTGTTTTTATATCTAGCTTTTATTTATTTTCCTAGAACTTTATAAGCAGTAGTTCTATTATATGTACAGGAGAGAGATCTGAGAGAATCAGATACATTCTGGCTCTATTTATTTTCTGGTCATGCTTTTTTTTTTTTTTTAGTCCTTCACACTAATCCCCATACTGTTTTCCAAGTATACCTTGCATCTTTGGGAATGTAATTTTCACATCTGTTTTCTTCTAGTAATCATAATCTCCCATTTCAAATTCCAGCCCATATCTTCTCTTTAACAGAGCTTCTCTTACCTTGTTGCATGCATTGTTCTCCTTTGAAGTGTGATAAAGTTTACTCATCAATTTAGAGATGTCTGGCACTTTTCATGCTCTCAGATAACATAGAACATCTCATGGCACACGATTGGTGTTCCTCAGAAGTTCTTACAACTTACACTATTTGTCAAATAATTCTTGAATGAGAGTACATGGAACTGTTACACTCATCTAAAACTATAATGATATATCAGCACTCTGTAATTATTTAGTTTTAGTTGAACTTAAAGCAACTATAAATACCTTGTTTTTATTTTGTTAAGGAAAGACTTATGGTTTAGTAGAATTAAGTTCATATTAGGTCTGAATCCTCATTGCAGTCTGTTTAGGAAACTAGTTTGGGGGTTGTAGTTTTATGTTTTGGTTATAATAATATGAAAATTATTTGTAAGAACCTCTAAAACTCCTAAACTATTCATTTAGAAGATAAAATGTTTTTAAATGAGAAGTCATTTTAAATGTGAAGAAAACATTAGAGCTTAATGCTAATGGAGCATGCTTGAATAATTTTGTTAATGATGTAGATTTTGATGGGAAACACTTTGAGAATATAGTATGTTTGAATATTTAGAATATTGCAATGAGTAACTAGAGGGGGTACCATTCCCATGGACTATGATAAGAGTGGGTCACTTAATGATTGCACAGTTCAAGGCTGGTACAACTAGATACAGCATCCCTGTATACCTCACATCTTAGTTTAGAGTCTCTTAGCAAGGAATTGTTATGCAAATTCATAGAAGTTTGCCTAATCAATATACTAAAATATGACCTAATATTAAATATTGCATTTATATATTTATGAACAGCTTGCTCAAGTAAAATTAAATACCATGAAATATTTGAAGCAAAATGTTATTTATCTAAAAATGTATTTACAAATGTTTATAGATTGATATATAAATGTTAGACAATTCTTAATATATTTTTTAAAAATTAGTTTTGAATGGATAGAAACCACTAGGCACACACCTGTAGCCTGACAAAATCAAAATTATTGACTCTGCAATGGAGGAGGGTGTTCCAGAGGAGCCAGGGGACACCACCTCACAAGAGGAAGCCGGGAGTACCTTTCATAAGGTTTGGGCTCCTCTGAGGAATTCTGAGGAGGAAACTAGAGTTAGCATTAGGGTTAGGGTTGGCTTAGGGTGAGGGTTGGTGTTAGGGTTAGGGTTAGGGTTAAGGTTGGAGTTAGGGTTAGGGTTAGGGTTGGAGTTAGGGTTAGGGTAAGGGTTAGAGTTAGGGTTGGGGTTGGGGTTAGCAGTTGTTTCTGTGGAGGGATTAAGTAGGAAATGGTTTCTCCATGAGGTGAGGGTCATTCAGCCATTGGGTATCCCTAGGGATAGATGGGTGTAGCAAAGTGGGTTTTAGGGTATCATGGTTTAGAAAACAGTAGTTAGAGGCATGTATTCTGGCATTTTAAAGCTGTTACATGACCTATGAACAAACAATGTCTCTTATTAACTTTGCAGTTGGCTTTCTAAGTAACTGTTCTCCTAGCATAGTTACTAGTCAGGTGACTTTGTTCATTTTCCATCTCAGCTGACTTTCAGATGATCAGTCCCAGCTAAATTTTAACTCCCTTCAGAAGCAGGGAAAGTGGCCTTGTTAATAGACATGACTTTTTTAGGGATGAAACCGGAAAAGCTGGGCCAGTGATAAACATGAGAGGGTACAGTGGCAAGAGCAACCTGGAGGCACATGCGGTTGAATTTGGCTCTCTGTCAGTGATGAGATAGGTTTGATTATGCTGCCATAGTATAAATATATCACTGATCAAGAAGTAATCATAGGCACCTTCTGTATTTATGGCTAAGATGAGAATAAACACTTATTTAGAATACACAGCTGTCTGTATAAAATACACCCCAGGGATGACTTGAGAGTAGAAGGCTTTCCATTATGATTGAGAAAAATTGAAATCAGGGATCGTTTATAATTTGTAGAGTTTTCAGCTTTAACCTTTAATTTCTCTGGAGAAATCTCTCTGAATCCCTTAGGAAAGACTTCCTTATATTTGATCAAATGGTGCTCAATTTTTTTTTGATCAAAGTACTTATCACACAGTATTGTACTTGGAGCTTCTATTATTTGAATTTCAGTAAAGGCTCTAAGATGTGGCATTCTGGCACGGCACACCGCGTTGTTTGGACACTAATGTATCTCCAGTGTTTTGCACAACATTTGAGATGAAATGAAACTGGAGTACACATGTTAGGGAAAAAAAAGTTGGGTAAAAGAGAATTTAGAGTTAGGGTGAATTGTACAATATGGTTAGGAAGGATTTTATCTCCTAGAAACTCCCCTCCTTCTAACCACACTCTCACCCCAGAAATGATGAGAAGGCTTTGACAAGGATTCTGGAGTTATTCAAATGCATTGATGCATCATGAAAATGGTAATAAATAATGGACTTGGGATCATTACCATAAGTAACTTTCTGTTTGTCTAAGTTGGCAGCAGGAAATCGAAGACCAAATGCCACTGTGACTATTGTTGCTCTGAGAAACGGGGGACTGTAGAGATGTAGCTTATTGCACTCTTTACTTTTTTATATTATATACATGTGTCTTTTGTGGAATTGCGATCGTTTTATATGGAGTTGAAGTGTACAATAGAGGATAGGTAAGATCAATTCCTGGTAAACAGCCCAGAACCTCCCAAAGAGTAAGCACTAATTGTTAGCAAAGCCTAATGAATATAGTTCATGTTCAATATCTCCTATATGTCAGGCACTATACTTGGTATTTTATAAGTGCTGTTTCATGTATTCACACTGCCAACCCATGAGGCAGTAGAGATATGATCTTGAAATTAGATTTGGATTCAATCATGTGTTTGCCACTTACCCACACCTGTGTGATCATGAGCAAGTTAGATATTGTCTGGATCAGTTTTCTCATTTGTTAAAATAGAGCAAATATTGTTCCCCTATATGTATTAATCATACATTAATAATTGATGGTAGTTTTATTATGTTTGTACATATATACAGCCAGCAAGCACTAGAGATCAGTCTATATTTCTCCATAGCTTGTATGTGTACCAGTTTTGTTTTTTTTTTTCTGTTTTTCTGTTTTCTTTTCTTTTTTAATCCTCACCCGAGGATATGTTTCCTTTTTTTTTTCTTTTTTTTTTTTTAAGATAAAGTGGAAGAGGGAGGGAAAGACAGAGAGGAATATCGATGTAAGAGAAACACATTGATTGGTTGCCTCCTGCATGGAGGAGACTGTCATCGAAGTACATGCCCTTGACCAGAATAGAACTCAGGACCCTGTAGTCCAAAGGCTGATGTTCTGTTCTCTGAGCAAAACTGGCTAGGGCCAATTATTTTTCTTTCTCCCTTCCCAATTTCCTCCCTATCTTTCATTATAATTGACATCCAACATTGTATTACTTTTAGGTATGATTTTACATTTGTATATATTGCAGAATGATCACCAGAGTACTCCAGTTAACATCAGTCATCAGACATAGTTACAATTGTGCCAGTTTTAAACTTATTTTCTCACCCATTTCATTTAAAATATATATGGTAGTTTATTCACCACAAATGTTCTTTGTTTCATTTCAGTTTCAGTAGCGTAATCTTGGGAGATCTTACCCATTGTGAATGTGTGTGTGTGTGTGTGTGTGTGTGTGTGTGTCTGGCTTTGTGCATGTGTGGTTTTTTTTTAAGTTCATAAAACCATATCTGCTTAGCTGAAAGCACATTTGGTTGTGCTTTAAGGAAAGATAGAATAAATTGGAAATGGTTTGTAAACACTTGCCCCTCCCTAGGTTATCCAATAGATAATAACTACTATAAAGACTTTCATGTAGAAGGTTGGGGTCTTCTGCAGAAGTTCTACCTCCACCTCTCATGTCACACCTTTTGTTTTTTAAGGATAACCTATATGATTTGTCATAAATTAAATCTAGGTCTTTATGGTTCTCACAGAAATCAATGTAAGTTTTCCCACTAAAGGCAATTTGGTTGTCAAAATTTTCTCTTTTTATTTCTGACATATGCTTACATATGGTACTAAATATGTCTTTTGAATTTCATTTTTAGAACAAATATACAAGGTATAAATTTGTCATATCAGATACTAATAATGAAGAAGTCTAATTGCAAAAACTATTTCCAAATATTTAAATTTTTTTTAAAAAGCAATTACATCACACAATTTAGAATTTGAAACTCTGCATGAATTTTAAGGATCACAATTCATATTCACAAAGAACTGGCCTAAACTTTAGCACACTCTCTATGTATTATAAATCATAAGCTTATTGGCTGGAATATTTCTTATAGTTGATGAGGCATCTCTTATGGATGAAACCACATGCCATATGTCTTTAATGTACTTTATATCATTCTCTAAATACTTTCTATAAATTCTGTTCTAAACATAAACTTTACATAAGAGAATATTCCAAACAATCTACGTAAACTGATCATAAAGTACTGATAAGTCCAAAACAGATTTAAAAAAGAAACATTACACTTTGTCTTATAACATATAACTGGCCTGTCTATATGCAACTATCAATTTAGCCTCTTCATTTTAAGATTTTATCATTATCTTTAATCACTATAAAATTCCATCATTAAAGAACTATTAACTACCATAAATTGATTCAAGGAACAATGAATTGGTTTTCTAATAATGCTAAGTTGTGCAACTCAATAGATTCCCTGTGAATAGAATGAGCTCCAGCATCTTATTGGACTTGTAAATATAAATTTTAAATGGAAACATTCTTTTGAATATGAGAGCAATTTATAGCCTTATCCTGGCAAAAAGTAGCATCATAAACTGCTAGAATTTTAATTTAAAGCAAAGTTTAAAAGCTATTGTGGTTTGCCAAGATTATCCTTCATAAAAATTTCCTGAATGTTTATTTGTCAACAACTTATGTGATTATCCTAAATAACTGTGAAACCAAAAGTGAACCCAACACTCTCAAATATTTTTGGAAAGCAAGAAAGTATTTTTCTGGCCATGGTTTAATGGCCCTGCCAATAAAGTAAAGGAATCTGAATTAAATAAGGAGAATGGGGGAAGGTAATGAGAAGAAAGCAAGTCAGCTCGTTTAGTAAGAACTACTACTCATAAGTTCAAGTAGACATGATTTTTGTTCTGTGTTTTCAAAAACACTTTTTGAGTGTCAAACTAGTGGTGCTTCTTTGCTTTCAAGATTTTATCATTGACTGGAGGCTTGGTGTACGAATTCATGCACCAGTGGGGTCCCACAGCCTGGCCTGCGGGATTGGGTTGAAACTGGCTCTCCAACATCCCCCTAGGGGTCCCAGATTGCGAGAGGGAATGGGCTAGGCCGAAGGACCTCACCAGTGCACTATCAGGGCTAGGGAGGGATGTGGGAGGTTGGCAGGCTGGGGAGGGACCATGGGAGGGCTCCCAGGCATGTCTGGCCCATCTCGCTCAGTCCCAATCAGCTGGACCCCAGCACACCAATCTAACCTACCGGTTGGAGCATCTGACCTCTAGTGGTCAGTGCACGTCATGGTGACTGGTCGACTGGTCAACTGTCTGCCCCCTGGTGGTCAGTGCACATCATAGCAAGCAGTTGAGTGGCCTTAGCATATCATTAACATGTTGAGTGGCTGACTGGACACTTTGCATATTAGGCTTTTATTATATAGGATAATAATTTTACAGTGGCAAAAATGTTACAGACTTTGATTTTTTTTTTTTTTTAATCTTCTAGAAAGATGACTTGTTACAAACGCAAGTTTCAGGTACAACCCAAGTTTCTATCAATTAGAGATTGAGTCAGGTGTGGGTAGATAACAAATATCTTCTTTTCTACGTACAAACTAAAATAAGTAGCATTTGTCTTCTTTCTAAGACTCAAATCTTTCAAAAGTAAGCATCTCTCACATGCATATGTACATATACATACATGTGGCAGACAAATAGAAACATGGCCTGGAGACTGTACTAGGTTATGTGAGGCATTCAAAGTTCTATCAAATACAGTTTCATGTGCCATACTATGGAGAATAGCAGGATAATGTGCTAGCTAAAACATTAGCCAGTATATGAAATGCACCCTGTTGACAATCCAGGCTGGTAGAAGAACCAGCCCAAGTGTGACTTCAAGCCCCTGGGGCACAGCGAACATATTGAACAAAATGTGTATAGTACTCATTTCTGTTTATAGGATAGAGGGAATTGGATAAATAGCCAGTGGTTGTCATGCCATGATATCTACCAATACAGTAAAAAATCTGACTGCAAAGACAGCTTGAATATATTGAAGAAGTAACAGAACATTTGAGTTTCTACTCTTAGAAGTCAATCATCAAGCTGAATCAAGTAATCTTTCTCTCTGTCTCTTATCTGTGAAGGAAAAAACCCCCAAAACATTATTATGTCTAACATAGTATTAGTATGTGTGTGTCTAAATTCCATTTGAGATACATACCTAATGATAACCAATACAGTCATTCATTAGTTTTAAAGATTTTTGTGAGGTCATTGGTTTAATAATAGCTCTTCAGGGAAAGGCATGCACCCAGACTTCAGAACATTTCAATTCTACAAACTAATTTATATTTTACTGTCATGATGTGTAGTGTGTTATGCATACTGTAGGGATCAATATAGTCTGAGTGGGAGAAACAAAAAGTCACAACTCAGAAAACTAATGACTATCCTTCTGAAAATTAAGAAATTACCACTATGTTCTTTTTTTAAAATTTAATAAATCTTTATTGTTCAGATTATTACAATTGTTCCTCTTTTTTCCCCCATAGTTCCCCTCCACCTTGTTTCCACCCACCCTCTGCTCTTACCACTCCCTCACTGTCCTCATCCATAGATGTACGATTTTTGTCCAGTCTCTTCTCACACCCCCACAACCCCTTTCCTCCAGAGAATTGTCAGTCCACTACCTTTCTACACCCCTGATTCTATTCTATTCTATTCTGTTCTATTCTATATATCAGAATTTTTTATTAACTTAATTTTTAAATTCACTTGATAGATGTGCGTTTGTTTATAAATTTTATCTTTACCTTTTTCTTCTCCCTCTTCTTAAAGAATACCTTTCAGCATTTCATATAATACTGATTTGGTCATGATGAACTCCTTTAGCTTTTTCTTATCTGTGAAGCTCTTTAACTGACTTTCAATTCTGAATGATAGCTTTGCTGGGTAGAGTAATCTTGGTTGTAGATTCTTGCTATTCTATTAATCACTTTGAATGTTTCTTGCCACTCCTATCTGGCCTGTATAATTTCTGTTGAGAAATCAGCTGGAAGTCGTATGGGTGCTCCCTTGTAGGTAACTAACTGTTTTTCTTTTGCTGATTTTAATATTCTGTCTGTCTTTTGCTCTTGGTATTTTAATTATGATGTGTCTTGGTGCAGTTCTCTTTGGATTCCTTTTGTTTGGGGTTCTGTGTGCTTCCTGGAATTGTAAGTCTATTTTTTTCACCAGGTGGGGGAAGTTTTCGGTCATTATTTCTTCAAATAGGCTTTCAGTATCTTGCTCTCTCTCTTCTTCTGGCACTCCCATAATTCGGATGTTGGTAAGCTTGAAGTTGTCCCAGAGGCTCCCTACAGTATCTTCATATTTTTGGATTCTTTTTGTTTTTGTGTTTGGGTGCTTTTTGCTTCTTTGTATTTCAAATCTTTGACTTGATTCTTTCAATCCTCGAGTCTGCTATTAGATCTCTGTATAATATTTTTTATTTCAGTTAGTGTATGCTTAATTTCTAGTTGATCCTTTTTCAGATCCTTGAAGGTCTTGCTAAATTTATTGGCCTTTTCTAGAAAATTCTTGAAAAACCTTATAACTGTGGTTTTGAACTCTATATCCAGTCATTTGTTTTCCTCCATTTCTTTCATTTGTTATCTGTTTCTTTGTCTCCACATTTCGGCTGCTTCCCTGAATTGATAGAATGGCTTTGTGTGCTAGGTTTCCCCAGAGTCTCGCCTGGAACAGGAGTTCAGTGTAGTCAGGAGCTTTTGTCTCCCTCCTGCTTGAGAAAGCTAACTGCACACTCAGTCCTCTCTGCATGTGCCTTCATACCTCTGCCTCCTGCAGCTCCTCTAGTTCTCAGTGTGCTTTTCTCTTTCCTTCTAGTTGTAGAATTTTCACTCAGCCAACCTTCCTGTGGTTCTGGATGGTGTCTGTTTTGTCTTTTAGTTGTAGTTTTAAATTTTTGTGTGAGGCAGCAGTTTAGGTATTTACCTATGCTGCCATCTTGGTTTCTCCAAGAAATTACTGCTATGCTCTTAAGAGTTTTGTGTGGAGTGAGAAGGATGGATTGAAATTAACACAATGAAGTGGCAAAGCCTTTGTTAATTATAATTTTTACCTGCAATCTATGTTAAACACTCACCCAAAGACCACAACAAGCAAATTCCTTACATGTGCTCAAATAGTGTGGCAGTCAAAACAAATAGAACACATGGAAGTTATTCTCCATTTACGTATTTACATTGGCAGTCTGGATCTTAAATTTTACCAGAACAGCCTTTGTAGTGAAATGGTTGTTTAAGTGGCAGAAGTTTTCCAGAATATAAAGCAGGTAACAGTGAGCCTGCTCTGATGAAAGCACATTTGGGGGTCTCAGACCCTTGCCTACCTGGCCCTCATCACCCTCCCTCAATACTTTCACTGGGGTCGGGCATCTCTAGGACCCCATGGTATGTAGAGCACCATTTCAGATATAGTACCTAGAAAAATAGTAGGTATTTCTCTCTCATTTCATCTATTCAGCAGAAGAACCTAACTCTTTAGATATGTGAGACAAGACTTTGGTCAAGGTGTGTTTGAGGGCTGTGACTTAAATTTTAGATACTCACTGGCAAAAAAAAATACTTTTTTGTTTGTTCTGCACATGGTTATAATGATGATACTCAACTTTTGTCCACCTGAATGCTACTTGAGAAAAAATTAAACAAAGTGTGTATTCTTTAAGTGTGTGAGGTTAGGACCAGCTCTGGCTCGCCCCTTGGACTGTTTACTAAATTCCCTCTTGATGTAGCAAACACACTACAGTCAAGTCTTGGCCAAATCCAGGAAAATGACAAGCTCTCCTCATTAATGGTGCTCAGGCCCCTGTCTTCTCCTCCTCCCTCCACTTCCAGCTCCACTTTACAAGTTCCAGGATTCATGAGATCACACATATTTCCCCGAATTAGTGATGAACTACAGATCACCCTTTGAAATCAATGACTAAAAGGGAGGGGAGCTTATCAGAATGACAAATCATAAAGGAAGGAAACTCTAGTCCTTAAACCACAGAATGCAGAATGAGGGAAAGCCAGGGCCACGCTTCAGTCTGAAGTTGGTTGTGGCTGAGTTGGGAAAGCAGGACAGGAAAAAATAAAGCCCAGGCTGATGGTATAATTAGGAAAGAACGCAAACACTTCCTAAGCCCTTTTGTTGTATTACTTAGAGTTTTTTTTTCTCTTGTGGGTGGTTGGCAACCAGAAGCATTTCTATTCTATAATTTGTACTTTTCATAGTCTCCACACACCCCCCCCCCCCACCCTGTGCTCTCTGAGTGTCTCTCATAGGTTAATGCTGAAACCTAACAGGACCTGCTGCAGATTCCTGCTGCACTTTACCCTGAGAATTTGGAATGTGCTTTTCCTTCACTACTCTGCCATGGGAATTAATTACCTGCCCTTTCCAGCCCAGTGTGAAAGTCTTATCTGCTTTCTTTGGCAATAAAATATTACTGCAAAGCTTTATACTAGTTTTGAAGTTTTATTGTCTTTTTCCCCCTAGGTTTTAATTATGGATGCTTAAAATATTTTATGTCAGTAGGTAATCTTAGAGCTATTATGGTAAAAAAAAAAAATAACACACACAAAAAAAAACAATGAAAATAATCAGGCTGAGTTAAAGTCTGAAAATAAAACTTTATACATAAGACTGGGCAAGCTTTTAAAGACCATTGTTTTACTGGGTGTTACAGAATTTTAGTGATTTGTATAAAGAAGAATCAATATTATTTACTAATAGGCAAAAAGTGGGTTATTTTCCAAAACTGCATATCCATTACATTTAATCAGATCCAGATGATAATACTAATATTTATGATGGATCCCAACCTCAAAACATAACATGAGACGGCGAAGAAATAATGATTCAAACCTTACAGTTCCATGGAACGGTATGTGTTCCTGGTTTCAGGGGGAAATTAAATTTGCAATATAAAGTTGGAAAGAGTGAGAAAAATAAACTGCCATTTTATGTTCTGAGAGTATTCTATACTTCTTTCCTGAATGGTGCCTTAAGTAGAGTTATAATACTTTGCCCTGAATTTAAAGCAGATTTACTAAAATGAATAAATTAAAAAAAATAATTGTGTAAGCTTCCAAGTAAACTCAATGTTTAAATAGATCAAACCTAATGAAGACTAATTTTTAATTTATGAAAAAAAATGCTAAAAGCCAAAATATATGCCTAATATTTGATCTAGAAGATTTTAAAGATTTGCTCTTTATATTTTTTACCTATATATTTTTATCTAATGACCTCATATTAAACTATTTCTAAAATGTCTGATTAGACATTTTAAACTAAACATATTCAATTAGTTATTTTCTAATTCATTTTTTCCAATCTATACAATACATGCATTCAGTCCAACTCAGAAGATGAGATATAATGTATGTGTAGTATCAATAAAACACTCAAACACATTTCTCTTTAGTGAATTAGATAACAAATAAAATCTAACTTAGAGAGAAAATTGTAAGATTATCATACCTTTTTAGTGTTTGAGGTTCCATGTAATTATTTTCTTTGAAAGTGACTTCTGTCTAGCTTAGATATATGTATAGTTATTTGTTGCCCTATTCCCCCCAAATATTCTTATTTGTAAATATATATACATGAGACTAATTTACTCCCAGCCCTATATTTTGAAATGATATAACTATAAAACTTATTCATTTTATTTTTATTTTCCTCAACACATATAATTTAAAAATCAATAAATAAAAGTAATTAACATATTTAAGAGGTAATAAAAACAGAACTTGTCTGAACTTAATATTTTTCTCATTTTGTATCATTATTTCAAAACAGGGAACTTTCTAATTATTTTTTAAAATTACAGAGAGGAAAGGAGAGGGATACAGAGTTTGAAACATCTATGAGAGAGAAACATCGATCAGCTGCCTCCTGCACACCCTTTACTGGGGATGTGTCTGCAACCCGAGGTACATGCCCTTGACCGGAATCAGACCTGGGACTCCTCAGTCCTCAGATTGATGCTCTATCCACTGAGCCAAACCGGTTACAGATTTCTTTCTAATTCTATTATGTGCAGTTCAGACAGAATTAACTTCTGATACTTGATTTTCATGTTCAATATTATCTTGTTGATTTTCAACCTTTAAAAAATATATATTATTATAAATGATTTTCAACCTTTAAAAAATATATATTATTAAAATTTTCATTTAAGATCCTTTGAGTAAGCATACTGTTAGAGTAGACATTTTCAATGGAAAACTTTGGAAAAAATAGAAGAGAGTAAATATATCTTGAAACTTCAAAGGTGTAATTGAAATATAGTTATTTCATGGTAATTCATCATAAGTCTTTTGGATAATTTTCAAATATATTTTTATCTCTGTTTCATGAATATTTCTCACTCTTCCTTAGTGTCGAAAATGTTTTTAGAGTCATAAAACCTATAGTCCTATTGAGAGTAAATAAAGTCACTAGTATAGCACACTAATTAATTGTTCTATTATCTGTACAATATAAACACTGTGATTTTGACTAATGATGGACTATAATAAACATGTTCTGCTTACTTTTTAAAACATAACCAATAACCCAATTATACAGAAACATGAGATTTAATAAAAACCATAAACATGATGAAGCAAAACAAAAAATGTGGCTTGTTTTTGTTTTGCTTTGTTTTGTTTTTCCTTAATAAATTTGGTCTGAAATATATCAACATATACAGAAACGCTTAAGAACAGATTGTAATAAGTCATTATATATATGTAAACATTTGGAACTACATTAGAAAAATATTGGCATAAAAAGGATTTTAATTCCTAAGAGGGAGATAAAATTGAAAGGTCTTCATTTGGTCTGTGGCATTGTAGTGTCAAATATATTATTAATTTGTATTTTGATTTATAATATTTAAGGGGAATTAAATGAGAATATTTACAAACAGCACAGAATGCCTATTTATTTAGCTCTCTGATTTTCTTTATCAGCATTATATATTTTTCTAGCATAAAGAGCCTGTACATGTTTTGT
The DNA here is from genome assembly GCF_964339955.1 of Pipistrellus hanaki. Taxonomy (NCBI): domain Eukaryota; kingdom Metazoa; phylum Chordata; class Mammalia; order Chiroptera; family Vespertilionidae; genus Pipistrellus; species Pipistrellus hanaki. The sequence goes on along the minus strand of NC_140507.1, from coordinate 37,525,180 downwards.
TGTTATCTCTAACTCTCCTTTTCTTTGTAGCAATTTTAAATGGTGCTGTGTTTTAAATTTTGGTTTCTACATATGCATTGCTAGTATGCAAAAAAAAAAAAGTGACTTTTTTTCCTTTGCATTGATCTTGTATTTATAACATTGTTGAATTCACTTATTAGATTTAGTCGTTTCATTGTATTGTACATCTTGAAGATTTTCTGTATAGATAGTCATGTTATCTGAAAATATAAAATATTTTTTCTTTCTTTCTCATCTGTGTGATGTTTATCTCTCTTGCCTTATTGCAGTGATTAGAACTTCTAGTACCATGTTGAATTAAGTTGGTAAGAACAAACTCTATGGCCTTGTTCCTGATCTTTGTGAAATAATTTAGACTTTTACAATTTAAGTCTGATGTTAGCTGCAAGGTGTGTGTAAAATAGGTAGTTCCTCTCAGTTCTTAACCTCAGAATTTATTATACATTAAAACTTGATATGAGAGGTTTTTTCATAATTAAATATTAAATTTTGTTAAATGCATTTTCAGTATCAGTTATATTATTTTTGTCTTTATCTTGTTGAAATGGTGGATTGTATTATTTAATTATCATCAAATTTTAAACCAACCTTCCATTACAGAAGTAACTCCTACCTGGTCATTGGATATAACTATTTTTATACATTGTGGGGTTTGGTTTCCAAATATTTTTTCAGTTGTTTTTTTTCTAAGTTTATGGGAGATGTTGGTCCATAGTTTTCTTTATTTTTACTGTCTTTCTCTGGTTTTCTATCAATATAACACTAGTCCAAGAAAAATTAGTTAAGAAGTGTTCCCTTCTCTATTTTCTAGAAGATATTATATAAAATTGACAATTATTTAATGTATAGTAAATTCTATAGTGAAACCAACTGAGTCTGGTATTATTATTTTATACTTTTTAAATTTTGAAAGGTGACAAGGCAACTTATATTATTTATATTATCTTGGTTGACTTTTGGTAAGTTTATGTTATTTTTTTAAGTTGTTGAATTTATGAGCATCTAATTGTCCAGAGTATTCCCTTTTAATTATTTTAATGATATTTTAATGATTGCAAAATTTGTACTGATAGTCCCTATGACATTCCTCCTATTGGTGATTTGTGTCACTTTGGGAAAATAGGAAGGAATGAGATGAAGATGTGACAGAAAGTAGAGTTCTAAATAGGTTAAATAAGAGTGATGTCTTCCTAAAGGAGATATGCCTACACAAAGACTAAGAGAAAAGGTAGCGACAACACCAGATGCTGGTGACAGGAGAGAAACAGGATTGCTCATATATTGCTGGCAGCTTGTAAAAAGGCCACAGCCATTGTAAAACTAAATGTAGATACCATGCAATTCAGCAATTTCACCTTTATCTTGAAGAATTGCAAACTTACGTTCACACAGTAACTTGGACATGATGCTTATAGTAGTTTTATTTGTAATAGCCAAAAGGTGGAGGTACTCCAGAGGTCATGCAATTGGGAGGAGAAATGATCACTCCTCTCAACTAGGAGATTCCAGACTTCACAATGACACTGAGAATAAAACACACGTTCAGTTACAAAAGGCATAAAAATAAAAGAATGATGGAAAATTAATTTCCCTTCTTAAGAAGTTTGGAATTGGTAATAACTGAGCGGTGTTTTTCTTATGAAATAAATAATGAAAAGTGGAAGCCACGCAGCCTTTAATTGTCAGTAACTTCCTTGAGATCTGTGCCTCAAAAAAGTATTCACTTTTCCTTGAAGACTATGTCAGTAAGGTAAACTTAACTTTGATTTCCCTGCTGCAAAGTTTACATCTTGATCATAGTGGCCATGGATGCCCAGACTGCAAATTCCCTCTGAGTATTTAGTAAGTATCACAATGGGCCAGTCTTGGATAAAAATTCTGTGGCTTTCCATAATGGAAATTGCCAATTGCAGCATTCTTATTCCCAGTTCACCTCAAAGTCACCCATCCCTTTCATTTACATATCATGTGTTTATTGAGCACCTACTATGGACCAGACACTGTTCTGGATTGGGGGGTATTTCACTGAGAAATAACTGACAGAGCTCTGACTCACACATCTCTGTCCTAGGGGGAGGAGGTGGACAATATGGGAAATAAATGACTATATTAGATAGTATGATAAAAGGTTATACATATTATAGAGAAAAACTTAAGCAAGGAAAGGGAAAAGGGAGTGTGATGAGGAGAAAAAGTTTGCATTTTGAATAGGTATTTGGCATGTGCCCATTGAAGATAGCCCTGTGAGTTTGCAGGAAGTGTTATGCTTGACTTACCAAAAGCAGTGACAGGAAAAGGAGGACTTCTCTCGTGTCTGCTAAGTATTGGAAACTGTCAGGGAGCCAGCTGGGACAGACCCATGAAAGTCAAGATCAGAAGCCCAACTGGAAAGGCCTTGAAGACAGTGAATGTCTGGCAGGCACAGACCCAAACCCGGGAGGTTAGAAAGCACAGATATTGTAATTCCGGAGAGAGATGACGTGCTCCAAGGCTAATGACTCTGCTGCTACAGGAAAGAAACAAACAAGGCATCTAATCCAAGTGTACAGCCTGAGGTCATCAACGAAATTTCCAAATGGAGTGGGAAGAAACTGAAAACAAAGACCAAACAGCCAGAGTGCCTGGGATTCAAACCGAGTTGAAAGTGAGTGGCAGGAGGTCAAGTCCAAAGAAGTAGGCAAGTGTGAGCGCACAGTTGCAGGGAGGAAGCCAGTTTCTATAAAATCAGAGAAGCACAATAGGGTTCTAACAAAGATCTGAGATAGAGATTATCTGCCCGCCCCTCAATTCAAAGTGGAAACGGTGTGTGCGTGCGTGCGTGCGTGCGTGCGTGCGTGCGTGCGTGCGTGTGTGTGTGTGTGTGTGTGTCTGTCTGGGTGGATTAGTGAAAAGCACAAATACTCTCAGCTCCCTGGGAAAACTACAGATGCTTCTAAGTGCACTTGACACTGTGAGTCAGGGAATAGGAGTGCATGCTACCTTTGGTTTATTCCTGCTACTTTATATATGTCAATTTCTTATTTTAGTCCCTTTTAATGTGATCACTATTTAATCACACAAAACAATGTAAAATGTAAGCTATATAGAGAGTAAAAAACACAGCAGAAGATTTCCCTATATATATATATTTTTTATTTACTAGTGGTATATCTAAACCCAGTATTTCACAGAAAACATTATATAAAACTCAAGCCCCGAGGGATATAAAAGAAATGTTATATAAAATGAGTTCTAGCAGTAAAATACATTTGGGAAATGTTGAGCTAAACCAAGTACATTGTCTGTTAGGTTTCAAATGTGGGAATTATAAAATAAACGTGTATATTATAAATGTGTATTTTTAAATAATGATTTCATTAAAAATAGACTTCATGTTTAGAGCAGTTTTAGGCTTACAGCAACATCAAGTGGAAAGAACAGAGAGTGCCCCATCCCTACATACAAACGGTCCTATCAACACATCCCACCATAGTGCTATTGTACATTCTATGAGTTTTGACAAATGTATAATGTCAGGTATCCACCATTATAGTATCAGACAGATTAGTTTCAATGCCCCCAAATTTTTCTGAGCTCAATCTATTCATACTTTCCTACACCTCATCTCTGGCAATCACTGATCTTTTTACTGCTGTCATAGTTTGTCTTTTCCAGAATGTCTAATAGTTGGAACCATACAAATACAGCTTTTTCAGATTGGCTTCTTTCATTCAGAAATAAGCATTCCTTCCATGTCTTTTTCTGGCACAATAGCTCCTTTGCTTTTCACACTGAATAATATGCCATTGTCTGGATGTTCCACAGTTTATTAATCCATTCACCTATGGAAGGACACTTCAGTTGCTTCTAAGCTTTGGCAATTATGAATAAAACTTCTATAAATATCCATATGTAGGTTTTTGTGTTGTGAAATAGTTTTTGTCAAGGTTAAAATGCTGCCATGCATTTCAAAATGGTTACCCTCACCAATGTGAGAATTTTATATAAATGTCGTGCTGGACTGAGAATGAATTAGAATGTATCCCCTCTGTTTCTAGCTTCTGGAAGTGATTAGAGAGGTTCAGTGTAATTGCTTTCCTAAATGTCTGCTAATGTACTCCAGTAACATTCCGGGCCTTATGTTTTCTATTTTAGCAAGGTACTTTATTAGTTATTTATTTAATTTCTTTAATAGTTCTACTTATACAGTCCATTCTTCTTGTGTATATTTTAACAGATTATCTCTTTCAAGGAATCGGTCCTTTCTCATTTAAGTTATTTAGCATGTGAGATTAGTGCTACTCACCATGTTCCTTTATTGTTTCTTTCGTGTCTGTGGGATATGTTGTGATATTTCTTTTTTCACTTCTAACTTGTGTTTACTCTGTTTTGTCCTTAATTACTCTGGCTAGAGTCATCAATTTTATGAATCGTTTTGGATTCATTCACTATCTCTAGTGATTTTCTATTTTTAATTTTATTTATTTCTGCTCTAGTTGTTATTATTTCTTTACTTTTGCTTCCTTTGGATCAAATTTGTTCTTGTTTATTTAATTTCCTAGGGGAGAAACTTATAGTATTTATTTTGATATTTCTTCTGTCCTAATATATACATTTAATGCTATAAATTTCCCTCAAATTTCTACTTTAAAATGATATTAGCCCACTTTCCATAATATTTGCTTATTTAGAAGTAATCTCCTCTGCAATTAAAAAATTAATATCCCTATCAATTAATGGTCAGAACGTTTAAATAATTCCCATATAATAGAAACCAGTAATCTATACTACATTTCCCATGCTGTAGGCTACTGTGGCAAAACAGTGAATTTACTAGTAAACATTACTTGATGCTTAAGTAAAAAGGCTTGATATTATATCAATTATCAATCTTATGCCACATTATCATAAGCTATAACAATTAATTTATAGACTGAAAATCATGAAAATCCGCTACTTTTAAGGAAGGAGTAAATACTGTTTTTTTCTTCTGTTAGGACTAAAGAATGTCTTTTTTTTTTTTTTGTCTTAACACCTTGGTTTTTAAAGGAGTAGTGAGGTTGAAGGGTGCATCACGTACCCAATGTAGGTGCTACCATAAAAGCAGAGGAAACAAAACAAAAAGCAACAAAATCAAACAACTCTCAGAACTGTAATGTTTTCCTAAATTTCTTGTGATTGCAGTCTATTTATTTGCTTAGAGAGAAATTTATTGGAAGAAGGTAGATTTTATTTTTCTCCCCCTTAAATCTCTCACCTCAAAACTCTCAATGGAGTCACCTTCCTCCTAAGACTGCCTCAGAAGGCCATCCGCTGAGCTCCACCGTCTTTCTTATAAACATGGAAGTTCTAGTTTTTGTATATTTAAAGTTATTCCAAGTATAGAAACCCCAGCCTATGTTATTTTTGAGCTATTTATTCACCAACAGATAGAAACATATTTTTTAACACATTAAGGAAGAACAAAAGTGATTTATTTGAGATTCATATTTAAGAGCCAGATGTCTGAAACTATAAATATTCCCTCATATGATCGAATCCCAACCTGTCTCTAATAACAGCACTGCCGTTTATATAATTATCTCCTGATTTAATTTTCTGCACTATGATATCATTATTAGATGGAACTTAAAGAAAACTTTTCCTCAGACTCTATATTTCATTTTACTTTTTTTCAGTAATAATCAAATTTAAGGCCAGTTTTTTTTTAAAAAAGAGATGTCACCAATAACTTCTGTAAATTTATATCTAATGACATTTTCAATTCTAATGCACCTTATTTGATTTTCAGCAGCCTTTCATAGCATGCCTTTCTTGAATTTTTTTATTTTATTTTTTTACTGGCTTCCAGGACATCATGTTCTCTTGGTTTTATCTTTATATTTATGGGCCCCCTTCTGTGCCTGTTTTGCTGGCTCAAACTTCTCTGACCCTTAATGTTGACGTTTCTGTAAGGCTTTTCTAATATTTATTTTACCTAGGTGATTTTACTCACATTTATAGCTTGTAATAGAAGGTCATTACTGAAAAATATATAGCCCCTCACCATTCTTTAGTGAAAAATCCAAACATTTACATATATATATTACTTTGTTACTTCTACTTTCACATTTCTAAAATCTCTCCAGATGTAACATGTAGAAGACTAAACTTGGGATAATCACCCCAACGCCGATACGGAGAAGTAGTGTCCTTACACTTGGATAATGACGCCACCAATCACTCAATTCCTACTTTACCCCTTCACTATTTCTCAAGTTTCTGTGCTTCTCTCTATTACTGTTGTCATCACCAAGTCCATTGCCATCTTCTGACCTTAATCACCTCCACAGGTTCCAAGTGGTCTCCCTGTATTGACAGTTCCTCCTGACTAACCCATTCTCTAGGAAGCAGCCAGACCAATTTCTCAAAACCAAAATTTGGCCATCACTCCCCTGCTCATAACACATCAATTTCTTCACATTGGGTTTAGGTTTAAGTCTGATGATTCTTTAAGACGGCCGACAAAACCTTTCATGGCTTGGCCACTACCTACTTCTTTTGCATCATTTCAAACCACTTGCCTTCTATCTTTAGAAAAAATGGCCTTCTTTGATTTGTTGAACATGATAATATAAAATTTTACAATATTGTGTGTGTGTGTGTGTGTGTGTGTGTGTGTGTGTTTTGCTTTTTTGTCTATAATGCATTCTCCCATTGCCTAGGTAATTCCCTTTCATATTTTAAGTTGCAGCGCAAATATTTCAATTCCTCAGGGAAATAATTCTTGAATATCTCCCTCTCCTAATCAAATGTCCTCCAGGTTTTTCCTTTGTTACATATAGACATTGAACCAGGGTTCCTATCTCATTGACTTATTTAGAAAGTAAAATGTATATGTTGAATTGAAACCTAAAGCTGAGGTGATCTGAGCAAAGGTTTAAGTTATTTTTAACACACACATTTTATTTGATGCTTATGCATTTATCCTACAACCAGTAATTAAAAATTTCTATAAATTTCATACATTATAAATGATTCATCTATTCAACAGAATATTATATTGAACACATGCCATGTACCAGCAAAGACCCTGTGATCTGCATATTGAAATGTGAACAATGTAATGGTATTCATAGAGCCTAGAGATAAGGACTGGTATTTATATGTACAGAAGAGAACACAATAAAAAATAAATAGATATTAGAATGGCTTTAGGAGTATACATACTGAGAACTCAAACCAACCTAGTATATTAAACAATAATGAGAATGATCACAATTTCTGTCCATAATTTAAACAATGCTGGCACCAAGTGAAAATAATTTATTTTAGCCTTTGCTCCAAAATATTAGTTTCTGAAAGGTGAGATTGAAAAGCATATAAATTATTTTCAATACTCTAAACTTGCTCATACTCACCCAAAACCCTTGCCACACTGTGACCGCTATGTCAAGCTAAGGTGTTATAAATTATTCTCAATCACCATCAGTTCCTCACCTAATAAGACCTCCTTTAAAAAATCTCCCAAAAAGGGCCCTAAAAACCAAATCCCTATATATACTCTGCACCAGTTTCCCATTTTGAAACATTATAAAGATCAGCCAAGGTAAGAGTCTTTCTTACTTTAGTAAATGTAATAAACTTGGTTTTGCCTTAGCAATAGCTTCTCCCCACCCCTTTGGTGTTTTGTGGAGAGTCAACAGTTAGCAATAGTATTGGAAAATATACTTGAATCCTGGTAGAAAGTGAAGTGGGTAACAAAACAAGAGTGAAGTTACTGTAAAGGGGCTTGGAAATTGATAAAGCAGTTAACAGTAAAGATTCCGTATAGATTTTGTTTTCTATTTTGGGAGGAAGATGACAAGATATGTGTGGGACCTGGCAAGTAAGCCAGTTTGGGGTGTTATACTGGGTTAGATGTCCACAGAGACACCCAGGGAAAACAAAACCTGTCAGGTTGTGTACTCGGGAGGAAGATTGAACCTCTGTAGCTATAGAGCTATTGCACTTAATATCCCATAATTGCCTAGACAGGAGATTGGGAAACTGAGTGATATGTATATCATAAGTAAATGACTATTTGGCTTACACATCAAGTGAATCTCTAAATATTCTCCTAAGCTCTTTCATTAAATGGTATAGAATGGAGGATATTTAAAGCATTATTGAGTGTGTTCTCCTGTAAAAAAATAAAAATGTATAATATGAAGTAGTTAGTGGAAGTCTCTATGGTAAAGATCAACTTCTTTGAGAAAGCAGTTATATCGGAGGCAAATGTATGTAAAATTTACTGGTTTTTAGATATGTGTAAAAGACTGTAGTTTAACTTAAAGTGCTAGAAAATTGCTAACTAGAAGGAAACAGCTGAGAGGAGAAAAGTATGTCATCTTTATAGGAAAAATAGAAAATAGACTGTGTTTGAAAACACAATCACAGAAGTTGACATGTTATTCTCTGTTCTCTTCCCATTAATCCTGCATGAAAAGAAACATGGAGAAAAAAATGATTTCAGGGCATGGAAACATAAGAAGACACAGTCATTTAGTTCCTCTGGTAATGTTTTCTACAAGTATTTTCAGTGAAAAAAAACGTATGAGATCAAAGAACAAGCTGTGTTAGGAAATCACAAATTTTGTTTCCAACAGCAGATTTATAGTTTCATGAAAAAATTGTAGTTTTTCTACTAATACAAGAATAATAATTTTCCTTTCGAGTTAAATAAGATGGAATGAAGGCACATATTTACATAATTAAAAATAGACCTAAAATACGTGTATAAATATATTTTCTTTAAGTAAAATTTCATTGTGCTTTCAAAATGATTGCATTATTACTGTGCTTACCTTTTGAAACTATGTTTTATATAAGAGGAAAATGTTTACGATAGTCATTTTTCAAGAACAATTTCTCAATTATTAAAGTTTAAAGAAAACAAAACAAAACCAAAAAACCTGGAAGATAACTTTAAAGTGAAAGGAGAGGATGGCCAAGTAGACCTTGAAAATTATTGAGATAGTGCTTTCCACACTACCTGAGGTTTACTTATCAATAGTGAACTAAAGGCTCGTTCTTCTAAATCCCACAGGATGGAATGGTTAGTAGTAAGAACCATCCCTCCCTATGGGTAGACTTAAATGTAGTGAAAATCAGAGCTTATAGTATATCTGGACTTCTTTTAAGTATTTACTTAGGTTTTGATAATAATATTGTGGGTGTGCTAAATAGAGGAATAGTATGCATCTCAAAATGCTAGATAGCCTAGAGTAATGTGGAGGAAAGTTACAGGATAAAACTGAATTTAGGTTTAAAAACCTCCAAGTCTTCTTAAGAAAGGAGGAAATGAAAGACATTTTTAGCAGGTAGTGATTTAATATGCACATAGGGATTTTAGTTTACAATGAACTTAAGGTGAATAAGCTGTATGATGTAGTGGCGGGATTATTGTGTAGAGGTGAAGAAAGAGGATATGCTAGTCTTACTTTTGGTTTGTTAGAACACTTTTAAATGCTATGCTGTGTTCTGGGCACCACACATTAAGAGGGAGGGAACATATGGTGAATATTCCAGAGTGAGGAACCCAGGTGAAAAATTAAGCAATTTGAACACTGTAACCTAGGAAACCATAGTTTGAAAATATAAGATGGGAGCTTTTGGCTAACTATGAAGAATTCTTTAAAAGTAAGTATCTTTTGAAGGTAGAATTAAGTTATCTAGGATGAATAATCAAATATTTTTGAAGGGGGGCATGGTGACCTCCCTTCCTATTACACTCAAATAATTTCTTTACTGGTCAGTGTTTCTTTAACAGACAGATTAATAGATTCAAGATGGATGGGTTTATTATTTACTTGTTCCATTGTTTGTTATGTTCTTGAAATCTTCATTTTTAAATAATGTATTCCACCAGTTATTAATATTTAAATTGGAAATTATACATAAAATACTGTTAAAATTTCATGCATTAAATCCCACTGTTTTGGTTAGCCTATTTGCCTTCTTTGCACTAAACTATACTTTATACTTTATATGCTCCAATGTAATCATCTGTTTTGGATTATGTAGAAAATGAATGAAGTTCACCTGGATTTGGAACAGTTTCAAATGTCTGAATTGTTGTGCAATCTTACACATTATTTTTTAGCATTTTTTAAAAGAGACCCTCCAAAAAAAATGCTTAGTTGAAAATAGACATCTTATTTTATTGTCCCCAGATATTAAGACCCAGAATAAATTGGAAGAAGTGAGTACTTTAGCAGTGGGATAATTAGGAATAGCTTGAAACGTACAGATGGTGAGCCACCTTTCATTAAATTCATATCTGGGCTAACGTATCTATGATTGCTTTTATAGAGGGAGAACACTATGTGATAATTGATAATTAGTTTTTCTGTAATGAAGACATGACAGACATGAAATGCAACAGAAGTCAAAATTATACTTATCCAACATATTTCTATTAAAAGACACTTTGCAAATCATTTTAAACTATCTCAAGCTCAGTTAACTCTATGTAATAGGAAAATGAGTAAAGGTCTCTTACCTTTAGCCAATATGAAGATTATGTTAGGTGCAATGTATATGTAATACTAAACAGTACCTAGCACATTTTAATTCTTCCATTATGCTTGTATTGCTCTGTGCTTTTTTTTCTTTCTCCAATGCTTAGAGTGGGATATTAGACAAAGAGTGGTGCCTTCTATTTAAATTAATGTTTCTAGCCCTAACTGGGTAGTATAGTTGATTAGAGCATTGTTCTTATATGCCAAGGTTGCAGGTTCAATCCCTATTCAGGGATCATGTAAGAAGCAACCAATGAAACCAATGAATGCAAAAATAAGAGAAACAGCAAATCAATATTTACCTTTCTCTCTCTCTCTCTCTCTCTCTCTCTCTCTCTCTCTCTCTCTCTCTCTCTCTCTCTCTCTCTCTCTCTCTCTCTCTCTCTGTCTCTCATCAGTTTAAATTGTTTCTGTGCTTCTCCCTGCGTCTATCAATGTCATGGATTCTACCCTAACAAAGGTGCAAAAGAGAAGGTATAGTTAATCTGAAAACAGAGAGAAGGCCTGGGAAGAACAGAAGGAAAACATGCCCTAAGAAGTTCTCATCTGAGATGGAAGCAGACCTCCATCTGTTGACCAGACCCTGAGCCCCTGGATAGGTTCCGTTCATTGGGGCTGATCCCAGAAATATCAGCCAAAGTGGCTGACTCTGAGAACATAGGGAAGGTGGTGAGGGCTCAGGGGCATTTCTTTTTTCTTTTTTCCTTTTTGCTCATAGCAGAGAATGAATGTCTGTGCTTTGAATTCCAGGTCAATGAGAATGTCTGGAAAATGGATCCCATCTGGTTACATGACTACATGAGGAAGGGTAGACAGTCATTGTGTACAGACTTGGGAATCAGACCTAAACAAAACCCAGAGTCAAGGAAAGTAGAGTTGGGAGAGAAATTTCAGCTCGAGAGTAAATGCCAACAAGTGGGGTAAGGTTCCAGGAGGAAGTAAGGGACAGCAAAATGGGGAACCTGCCAGTAATGAATTCCAGCTGGAATGTTGCAGACTGACAGATGTGGGAGGCCCCGTGCCACAGGTGGTTTGCTTTTCTAGTTATTATTAGGCATCTGGACACTTTGGGGGAAGCCACTCATTGCATGGATTTCTTGAAGGTTCAATTAAGGGCCTAGGCAAGCCTGGTTATCCATTCAATTCCAGGCACAGTCTCCTTGAATGTTTTCAAATGAGTTGGTATTATTTTGTTAAAGTAGTTACTAAATGACTATTTGATAGTGTGTCTATCTGATAAGCAATATTTTAACCCCTCCCCCCCACAATTTGTTTTAGTAAAAGATCCTTCAGCTGCAATCACAATTTCTTTAAAATCAGGCTCAAAATATTTCATAGGCATTTGTTTTATGCATAGTCTGCCGTATTTATATAATCAACACTTAAAAGCAAAACAGACCAAATCAAACATACAAAAAGCAAGCATTTTTGTAAATGTAGTCTTTTTGTTCCCTATAAAAATATCCTGCTTCCCTTTTATTATTAGAATCACAGGAAACAAGATACATTATTCATCACTTCCACTCTAGCGAGTTCATGAGAGATGAACACTCCAGACGAGGATTAAGGAAACTTGAGTTTAAGAGAACATTTAATACTTATTATGTGTTTGAGCATGATAAAATTAGCTAATCACTGGTAGTCTCTGATTCTTTCTCTTCAAATTACCTCTCACTGACTTCATGCCTAAGATTTTATGATATAAAATTGATGCCATTTTAGAGTACTTTGTGAAAACTAAACTGGAGCTATATATGACAGTCTGTATATTATTTGTGCTCTAGAATTATGGTTAATTTTCATGGTATAAATGTAAAAATAGTCCAGCTGGTGTGAGTCAGTGGTTGAATATCAACCTGCCAACCAGGAGGCAATGGTTCAATTCTTAGTCAGAGCACATGCTCAGGGTGCAGGATTGTTCCCCAGTGTAAGACATGTAGAAGGCAGCAGATCAATGATTCTCTCTCATCATTGATGTTTCTATCTCTCTTTCTCTCTCTTCTTATCTGAAATCAATTTAAGGAAAAAAATGTAAAAACAAATAGCAGATGATCCCATTTCCTAGATAGTAAAAGTTTATACCAATATGCTATACTGGTTGTTACATAGTTCTTTAAAAATTAAAGACTTAGCTGAAACCGGTTTGGCTCAGTGGTAGAGCATTGGTCTGAGGACTGAAAGGTCCCAGGTTCGATTCCGGTCAAGGGCATGTACGGGTGTGCAGGAGGCAGCTGGTCAGTGTTTCTCTCTCATCGACATTTCTAGCTCTCTATCTCTCTCCCTTCCTCTCTGTAAAAAATCAATAAAAAATATTTTTTAAAAAAAATTAAAGACTTAAATGTTAGATTCAAAGCCATAAAAATCCTAGAAGAAAACATTGGCAACAAAATCTCTGAATTCCTCATAGCAATATTTTATATATATATATATATATATATATATATATATATATATATATATATATATATATATAATATATATATATCACCTCGGGCAAGGGAAACAAAAGAAAAATAAACAAATGGGACTACATCAAACTAAAAGGAATTTGCACAGCAAAGGAAAAACTATCAAAAAATAAAAGAACAGCCCAATGAATGGGAAGACATGTTTGCCAATATATCTGGTAAAGGGTTATATTCGAAATGTATGAAAAATTTATAAAACTCAATACCACAAAAATTAAACAATCCAATTAAAAAATGGGCAAAGGACCTGAATAGATAATTCTCCAACGGGAACATACAGATGGCCAATAGACAAATGAAAAGATGCTCAATGTCATTAATCAAGAAATGCAAATTAAAACCACAATGAGATATCACCTCACATCTATCAGAATGGCTATCGTCAATAAATCAACAAATGAGTGTTGGTTAGGATATGGAGTAAAAGGAACACCAGTGCACTGTTGGTGGGAATGCAGGATGGTGCAGCCAGAGTGAAAAATACAATAGTATGGAGTTACCTCAAAAATTAAAAATAAAACTGCCTATGATCCAGCAATTTCACTTCTTGGCATTTATCCAAAGAAACCCAAAACACTAATTCAAATGAATATATACGCCTCTATGTTCATTGAAGCATTATTTACAGTAGCTAAGATTTAGAAACAGCCCAAGAGTCCATCAGTAGATGAGTGAACAAAACAGCTATGGTACAATTATACAATGGAATACTACTTGGTGGTAAAAAGGAAGAACATTTTACTCTGGAGAATATTATGCTAAATGAAATAGGCCAGTCAGAGAAAGACCATATGATTTCACTCATATGTGGAATTTCATGAACACGCTGAACTAACAAGCAAAATAGAGACAGACTCCTAGAAAGAGAACAGGCTGACAACTGTGTTATGGGGATATGTGGGGGACAGCGGAGGGACTGAGAAAAAAAGAAAAAAATAGAGAAAGAACTCATGGACACAGACAACAGTGTGGTGATTGTGGGGGGAGATGTAGAAGAGAGTATATAGGGGTGATAAATGATAATGATAAAAATAAAGTAAGATAAAGAAAAATATTAAATTGTCTTATTCATCATTAACTCTGTTAAAGATAGCTAGCTTTACTTATAAAATCAAGATTAGAATCAAAAAAACATACTGGAGTAAATTGTCACAGCATGATATTTGACAAAGTTCCATTTTAATCTGTGGTGATATATGTGGAATGTGTGCGTCTACTGATGTAAATTCATGTTAAGTCTTGGGCTGCAGCAGGATGGACTGCAGGATCTGGATCTGGAAACCAGATTAACTAAATGGTATGTAACAGATGGGACTAATAGTAGAACCACAAATTCATTAGCATTTCTGTGTAGACCAAGGGACTGTGATCATACTTGGGGTGGGGACTGGGAATCTAAGCCAGGGTCCAGGGTTTCTAATCAAATTGGACAGAAAAAGAACAACTCTGTAGAGATGATGTAAAATGAAAATGAACACAGGAAAGAAAATTGGTTTTAATTCTCAGGCAGTAAACAGGACCAGAATCAAATAGAGACCAATGAGTGTGAGAGAGAGGGAATTGGGACTTTTGGGTCCATTGCTGAGGGTCATACTCTAAAATATTTGTGTTTTTTTTTCTTTCTGTTGAGAACTTTGTATGCATAGGTATGCTGTACTTCCCAGAGTGAGGCAGGGCTCTTGTCCTTATAGCCAATGATTATAGCTTACATTGAAAGTGTTGTATTCATGGAGAAAAATCTTAAAAATCTTAAACATGTGCATATACTGTGCATTTGTGTGAATAACTTCAACTCATTTTATGGCATGGTATCAAATGATAGATAATTGAAATTGTAAAAGTTGCTAAGAACCATTGGATTTTTAGTTGGTCACCAAATAGGGACTCTCTCTGTTTATAACACCTATGGAGATCCCCACAAAGATGACACATGTAGGAAATGCTCTCACTGTCTAACAGAAGAAGCAGGGGTGGGGAAGATAAGCAAATTCTCAAGTCCACATAATTCAGGGAGCTGTAGAGCCAAGCTTCAGATTTAAGTCAGTGATTCCTCAGTCCTTTGTTCCTAATCCCAACACTAATCTCTACTTTACACTATGACACTTGGCTAATATTATTTTACCCAAATGTTCCTGAATGTCCCGTTAAATTATGGAATACAGCTCTTAGTAAACCATGAATTTAGGTGATTTGAATATTACTTTGCTTATATTCGGGTTAAGGTACAATAAGCAGCAAAAAGGAAGGAAAACCAAGAACTCAATGAAAGAGCACAAAAGAGGATGGTTAATGTACAATTAATGTCTAGGAGGTAAGAGAAAATATGCTGAAGTGATAGGGGTGAAGAAGAGGGAAATTTCCCTCTCTTGCCAAATTTCCTCTCTCCCTCATTCCTGTTCTCCACTCAGAAATGGTGATTTATTCCTTCCAATGAAATGAAATTCAGCATTTCTATAGTTAAATGTTAAAAGTAAATAGAATTCTGTGTGACAGATGAGACCCTGTGACTTAGACTTAGCTCTGCCCTGCATGGCTAAAATTGAGTTTCTTTGTGAATAAAACAACTTTTATTTTCTTCCTAATGTTAGGGGAAATGTATGATATATGTAGGTCTGGAGGCCAAACAAAACTACGTCTTTATGACATTTTTCTTAAAATTATATAACTTATATACAATTTTATTCTATCACTCTTACAAACTGACAGTCAGTTTTACTGAGAATAAATGTTTTCAATTCATACCATGAAATGTCCGGTGTTAGAGGGAGATTATAAAGAATCTAGGAAAATCAGACCGAAGAGTTTATAAATAGCTTTCCTAAATTTACAGTCAATCTTGGTAAATGCTAGAGACATAAATGCTGGTTGTAGGAAAATTAGATTTTCATTTTAAGTACACATGGCAATTTCACACTTTGAGCTGCATAATTGCACACTTCAGGTACCATAAAAAGCTTACACATATAACATGGACTAAGCCAGAAGGAGTTAATGAAAATAATGCCTGATTTGACCTCCCCTGTCCTTCCTTGAATTCATTTAGCTAATTGTACCAGGTAAGAATGTCTCTAGTTGGCCAAATACCCAAGGTCAGAATCATGACTAATGATCATTGTCTGGATAAGGACGCTATTGTTATTTTAAAAGGAATGTTAGTGTTCCTGAGTAAATAGGGAAACATGTTATTAAACTGTGTAATGAGTTTTCATACAAATTCCAAATATGTATAATAAATCACCAATGTTATATTTACTCCTAATTCAGGACATTGTAGGCTTATTGAGCATAAGAATCATAGCAACTACTTAGTGTCTTATAGAGACAAGTACTCAATAAATGCTTTTGATAATAAATGTTGTTACAGTTTTTGTCTAATTATCTCTCTGTTCCCCTATGAAAAGTTGGAGCAAGTTTACATGCATCTGAAATCAAGTCAATTGATAGTGAAGTAATCAGAGAATTTGTTGCAGTAAGGCACAATCATTCAAGTGGAAATTATAGGTTTCCTTGGTATAAGGCATTAAAAAATATAGAAACATCAACATCAATTTGATAAGTTTTATTTCTGTGAGATGTTTTCCTTTAATTTTTTACATTCTCCCCCCCCCCTTTTTTTTTTTTGCCAGCATACTATCTATTCTTTTTCTTACATTGATAGAGAACTTACTGCCTGCAAAACACTGTGCTAATTCCTGAGAATAAAATGGAATTGTATGCAGATGGCTCAGGACAACATAGGAAACAAGGAGGTGTTGGGATTGGAAGCAGATCCTAAGGTGTAGGCCAGTGGTCAGCAAACTGCGGCTCGCCAGCCACATGTGGATCTTTGGACCCTTGAGTGTGGCTCTTTCACAAAATACCACGTGCGGGCACGCACCTGCAGTGTGGTTGAAACTCCGTGGCCCATGCGCAGAAATCGGTTTTCAGCTCTCAAAAGAAATTTCAATCATTGTACTGTTGATATTTGGCTCAGTTGACTAATGAGTTTGCTGACCATTGGTAATTGCAGTACACCTGAACCCCAATTGAACCAAATGAATCATTCTTTTGTGATTAAGGTTATTAAAAGATAATAACATCCTAATTATAATATGTTCAAGTTGATTTTATTTATAATTGATACACACAAGAATCTATATTCAAGATTATATTAGAATTAACTATATTTAAAATACATTTTTGCCTCACCAATTAATATGTTATGAAAAAGTCATATGAAAACATGAGAAAGCACAGTTAAAGATATTTTAAACTTGCTTATTCCCCTTAACTATTTGCTAGTTTTAAAATTGATTGAGGAAGTGTTGGAAATGAGGATTAAGATTAACAAAACCAAATGTGAATAAGAACAGAACTTTGAGACTCTGGCAGTATAAAGAACCTTTAATATCCTTCATGAACTTAATTTTTGTTTGTTTTAAAATTACTCTAGAGATAAGGATCTGAGCATAAATGCATCGGTGGCACTCCTCCTTTCTACTTAAAAGCATATTAAGTGATAGAAAATACTGTTTTAGAATGAATAATTCCACGAGTGGTACGTAAGCATAATTCCTAAGAAAGAAAAAGAAACAGAGCCAGAGAGGGAATCAGATGTGTAGGTCAACAATGCCACAGCCAATCACAGTGAGAAAGAGCTGGGAGTGACTGTTGGGAGCCCGACTCTCCCCATGAGAAGACACAGGCAGAGGCGCCCACGCCCCTCTTCAGGTGATGGTTTGGGGAAGGCATTTGGATCAAATAGGGCTCTCTCACATCCTCCTCTATCTGTGGAAAACTGGCTACAGAAGCTCACAGGCTAAAAGTGAAACGTCATGTTCTAGTTTGGATGCTGGGGGAAGCAAAGATGTGTCCTAGATAGTTCCTAGACCATGTGTGACACTTTGGAACCTCCATGGCAAAATAAAAATAAAATTATCTCTTAGTAAATATTCGGTTATTAATAACATGATAGAAAGATGAACTGGGATTCGTGGACAAAAATGAGTCACAACACATCTGAGGCAACCATTCCCTCTAAAGAAAGGTAGAATGTCCCAAAACGAAGAAAGCTACACACAAGAGTTTTTGTCAGTAGCTTGTAACTTCTGCAGACAGACCCCTTTCAGGGAAAACTGGGGAAAGTGTATTTTTGTCTCCTCTCTCTTCAGTTCATTATATAACTAACTATTGTGGAGCAAATGTGAAATACAATAAATCTATTAACTTTAAAGGATTTGTATTCTTGTAATAAAATAAGGCAAAGGATCTATAGTAAAAATTGTAAAATACTAGTACACAAATTGGTCCATTATTTTTAATTTCTTTTATATGTTACTTGTCTATCTTTATTTTAATCCACATAAGTTCTAAGTGCTCTTTCTACCTCTTTATCAAACCACTCATTACTAGTGCCCTTTGTACTCAGAGTTTCCAAAGGGGTGACTTTAACATAATAAATTACAAGTTAATTTATTATGTTAAGAATATAAATATCTTAACATTAAAAGATTTTTAATAGAAGTTAAATAATAGTATAAAAAAGAATATATCTTAAACATTAAAATTTTAGTAAGTAGGAGATAGATAATACATGAAAGTTATGAAGCCCTCAAAATTCATATAACAACATAACATTATGCCAATGAATGATGCTTTAAGCAATTTAAAACTTAACTATGAATTCTCTGATTCGAACATTCTCTTTTGTTTTAAAATAGTTGAAAATGTAGTCACCAGTTTTCAAAACTTGCCATCTTTTTAAAGGTCAATTAGCTCTGGCAAGATAGTTCTGTTGGTTGGAGCGTTGTCTCATACAACACCAAAAGATCACAGGTTTGATTCCAGTCAGAACTCATACGTAAGTTGCAGGTTTAATCCCTGGTTGAGATATAAATGGGAGGCGACTGATGGATACTGCTCTCCCATCATCAATCTCTCTCTCTCTCTTTCTCTCCCTCTCTCTCTCTCTCTCTCTCTCTCTCTCTCTCTCTCTCTCTCTCTCTCTCTCCCTTTTCCTCCCTCCACTCCCCAGTTCTTATTTCTCCAAAAATAAATAAAAACATATTGTCAGATGAAGATTTAAAAAAATAATAAATAAAGGACAACTCAATATTGTTTTAATGAGTTATGATAATAAGAATGATTCTATACCTAGCCACTATAATAACCAAGGGTGTGGTTTTGATGACCTTGTCAAATGAAACTCTTTGGTAAATAGGAAACATTGATTATGTGCTCAAATCAATCTATATTGAAGACTAAGACAGCTGCAGTGAATTGAGCAAAAAGCTATGGAAACACTTAGTCTTACTATCTCAGAGATCCCACTTTATAACTTGTCATTCTCAAGAGGTAAATAACACAGGCTGTTTCTTCCATATTTTTATTACAGACAGGAGTCCAAGAAGGAAATTAAATTTAGATTCTTTAAGTGATGAATTGTGTAAACATTTATTACATTTTCATCTGAGTAAGACAGCTAAGCTGACCTATTTTTACAGGGATCATGTAAAAGAACATAAGGCAATAATCGTGCATGGATCCAAAGGCCCCATCTGTCTTCATGATCTCTTTTTCCATTGGCTTCATGTGGAACTCAGTGGTTGCTAGGCTCGGTAGTGCATATTGAAACTTGATTAAAGTTGTAGATGAAATAGCAAGACCTTTTTAGTCCTCACGAACTCGATCCACATAAGACTTCACAAGTTCTTCCATAGATGATTAATGCCACTTGCTCTGCCTGGATGGCAGTGTGCTTCCACAGCTTCTCTTTCTGCTATAACAGACTTACCGGTACATGCAAATCTATTTCCTATCTATGTGACCTTGAGCAACTTACCTCACTTCACTGAGTGGCTGCTTTCTGGCCTATAAAGGGTGGTGCTATTTACTCCATAGTGCTTTTGTGAGGTAAGACCTGACACATAATAGGAACTCCACAAGAGTCAGTGACTGCCCTTGCCACGCATATCATTATTGCAAAAGCACACATTGAGACTAATCATTAATTTTGTTAGAAGTGGACTGATTGATATTTTGATTGAAACATGGAACAGAAATTTTGTTTTCATTCTCTTAATGGTAAAATAAAGTCCTGACTCACAAACATGAACTTGTACCTACATCTCATTTTAAGCAATCCACTTTGGTCTGAGAACATAAATGACATTTGTGAACAATTATCCTAGGAAAAAAGAAATTGATATTGAGAAGCTCATTATTTATTTATTTGTTTATCTATTTATTATTTCTTTTTCTATTTCCTTACAGAACATTTTAAAATATATATATTTTATTGATTTTGTACAGAGAGGAAGGGAGAGAGATAGAGAGTTAGAAACATCGATGAGAGAGAGTCATCGATCAGCTGCCTCTTGCACACCCCCTACTGGGGATGTGCCCACAACCAAGGTAAATGCCCTTGACCAGAATCGAACCCGGGACCCTTCAGTCCCCAAGCTGACGCTCTATCCATTGAGCCAAACCGATTTTGTCCAGAACATTTTTAAATAAATCTTTATTGTTCAGATTATTACAAATGTTCCTCTTCCCCCCTCCCCCCAATTGCTCCCCTCCTCCAGGTTCCCACCCCACCCTCTGCCCTTTCCCCACACCCCATTGTCCTCATCCATAGGTGCACAGTTTTTGTTCAGGCTCTTCCCGCGCCCCCCACTCCTCTTTTCCCCGAGAATTGTCAGTCCATTCCCCTTCCATACCTCTGATTCTATTATATTCACCAGTTAATATTGTTCATTAGGTTTTTTAATTCCCTTGGCTTTTAGTTTCACTTGTTGATAGTTATGTATTTGTTGATCATAATTTTTTATCTTCTTCCTCTTCCTAAAGAACCCTCTTCAGCAATTCATATAACTCTGGTTTGGCAGTGATGAACTCCTTTAGCTCTTTTTTATTTGTGAAGCTCTTTATCTGGCCTTCGATTCTGAGTGATAGCTTTGCTGGGTAGAGTATTTTTGGCTGTAGGTTCTTGCTATTCATCACCTTGAATATTTCTTGCCATTCCCGTCTGGCCTGCACGGTTTCTGTTGAGAAATCAACTGACAGTCGTATAGGTGCTCCTTTATAGGTAACTACCTTCTTTGCTCTTGCTGCTTTTAATATTCTCTCTTTGTCTTTTGCTCTTGGGATTTTAATTATTATGTGTCTTGGTGTGGTCCTCTTTGGATTCCTTTTGTTTGGGATTCTGGGGGCTTCCTAGACTTGTAAGTCTATTTCTTTCCCCAGATAGGGGAAGTTTTCTGTCACTATTTCTTCAAGTATTCTTTTGGTATCTTGCTTTCTCTCTCCTTCTGGGACCCCATAATTCTGATGGTGGTTCGTTTGAAATTGTTCCAGAGGTTTTTTTACACTCTCTTCAACTTTCTGGATTCTCTTATCTTCTTGCTTCTCTGGAGGAGTGTCCTCTGGCTCTTTGTGTTCTAAATCTTTGACTTGATTCTTGCGATCTTCCATTCTGTTTTTAGGACTCTGTATAATATTTTTTATTTCAGACAATGTATTCTTTATTTCTAGTTGATCCCTTTTCATATCTTCATAGGTCTTGTTTATTTTATCGGCCTTTACTATGAAATTCTTGAAAAACCTTATAAGCGTGGTTTTGAACTCTATATCCCGTCGCTTCTTGTCCTCCATTTCTTTTGTTTGTGATCTGTTTTCTTGTCTTGGCATTTTCACAGCTTCCCTGGGTTGGTAGGGTGGCTTTGTGTGCTAAGGTGTCCTATATGGTTCATTGGGTCAGCTTCCCAGTTACTTGAGGTAGACAGTCTTGGTGTAGCCCTTTGTGGGCTGTGTGTGCAGTCTTGTTGTTAAGCCTTGCTTGTTGTTGGTGTCACTGGGAAGTGTTGATCTCCAAGCCAATTGGCTATAAGGATCAGAAGTGTTTCAGCTAGGAGGGTTTCTGTATTCCGATTGGATGGGGCAGAGTCTCGGGTGGCACAGACAAGCCTTTGTGAATCCCGCACGATTGGTTGAAGGCGCGTGCACCTCTTTGGTATAGGCGCAGACAAGCTTTGGATTCTTGTCTGTCCCTTCCTAGGAGAATCCTATTCTCGGCGAACGAGAAAGCTAGCCACTGGAAGGGCTTCTGTGCTCCTCTTGGATGGGGCAAAGTCTGGGGTGGTGCAGACAAACTTTATTCAGCCCCTCCCTACAAGGGTCTGGTTTCTGAGTCCCGCAGTAATGGCCGCTGGCTTCACACACCGAGAGATCTCTGCCCACTGCCCGACAGTCTGGCCTCTCCCTATCTGGGGCCGTCTATCAGCACAATAGGGTGGTTCTGTTTTCCTCCTGCACAAGAAAACCAGCCGCGCATTAGCTGTCCACCCTCTCCACGTGCAGGGAGTAGGCCAGCAGCAAACTCGGCCCACCCTCTCTGCGCTCCTCAAGCAAGCCAGCAGCGAAGTCGGGCTGCTGCCTTTTCGTGTGCAGTTCACTGCAACTTCACAGTTTCTGAGGTTCAGCGCGCCTTCTCTCTCCTTCCCAGATGGTAGAGCCTCCTCTCAGCCAGCTTCAGGGCGATGTTTCCCCTGTTTTCCAGTTCTAAATTCAAATTTGTTGTGGTAGGCTGCATTCAGGTGTCTACCCTATGCCGCCATCTTGGTTTCTCTTTTCTATAGAACATTTTTGATCACTCATTATATAGTAGTATTCACAACATATTTCCAGGAGAAATGACACAGCATTAAATACATGAATATATTGAGTTCCCTAAACAAATTTCTTTTAAAATATAATTCTGTTACTTTAAATTCCCTCAGTCTCATTTTTATTGCACTCTTATTGGCCAACCTTATCACATTTTATCTGGGTTATTGAATTTTCTTATTTGATTGGTCCAATTAATTCTCATTTCTCCTTTAAACTGTTTCCAATGGTGTTGGAGAAATTTCTTGATAAGCCTTCTATCAGAGCAGTTCTTCCTTTAGAAGTTCAAGGGAAAGCACTACTAGGTCTCTCCATTTGTCATTCAATGATGTTATTTGCTTTATTTTAATAAAAGATAATTTCCTTGAGAACAAAATAATATTCACAATATTTAGCTATTAGTTTAAGTTTTATTTCCAGACAGATATTTGACCTTTTCTAAGCCTTTCCATCTTCCTCTACCCCCACTTCACATTCCAAGAGCAGTTAATAATCTATCTATGAAAGGTTTATAGAAAACATAAAATGCAGGGGTGGATAAAAGTAGGCTTACAATTATAATACAAATAATATAATAATTAATAAATAATAATATAAGAATAAACTGTGTTTCACATAGTAAGAACCGTAAACTTATTTCCTACTTTTGCCTGTCCCTGTACATCCCTCAGAGCAAGTTCACTTGCATAACATTGATTAGACTTGTTCTGTCTGATGAAGATCCCTGTGTGGCTCATTTTACTTAGTTTGGAAATTCTGTTTCTTTTCTCTTCGTTTAGTATCGCATCGATCATACAATTTATAGCTCTACTGCTTCTGAGACACATAATTTTCCAGATCTTACTTGTAGGCAATTGTTCCCATGACATGGTTTGCGTCAGTAAACTAACAAATGTTCCACCCAACTTTGCATGGATGGCTCGATGTTCTCTTGTCTGTCGCTCATTACAAAATTTTCTTTTAGCATCAGGGCAGTGCCTCAGGCGTCACCTTTTCATAGCGGTTTTTCCCTGGGTTATGAATATATTCAGTTAATACAAAGAGAAACTGTGTATTTGATGAAGATAATACTAACTTACTCTAACTCAAGTATCTCTATTCAAATAAAACATTTCATCCAGATCCATTTACATGTTATGAATCAAGAAAGAAAGAAACTTGAGTTATTATGAACCTGGTCAATCATCTCTGTGACCATTTTTCCTCCAAAGACGATATATTTGTGTCTTAACTCTAGAAGTGTCTATAGTGCACATGCATTGCAGTGAGATCTGCTTCTTTTAAAATCTTATGCTTAGATTTAGTGCTTGTGTGAATGAAGAGTATAGGGCTGTGAATAACAGCCTCCCCTAAATGGTTGGTTAAACATGATAGCCGTTTACTTCTCATTCTGGGGAATCTGAATGTGCACAGCCCATGGCTGGTTTATAATCCTTGGCAGTCATATGGAACTCAGCCTGCTTCCAGCTCTCTGTTCCGCCACTGCCAGGGATAGGCCCTCCGTCTCATGGACCGAGAATGGTTTCCAGCCATCATCTCCATGCAGGGCCAGCTATATATCTCCCGGGCCATGGTGCAAAATGAAAATATGGGACTCCCTTTCTCAAAAACAGGGAAAAGATGTAGTTAAAGGTGCTGGAATATAAAGTCATTTCTATCTTACACAGTATCTCAGTTTGTTAAGAAACATTTTTATTTATAATTAATGTTTCCTAAATTAAAAACATCAATTTTTTACCAATCACCTTGATATTATACAACGTTAGTTGTAAGTACAAATATAGAAGTATTTCATTCATATATGTTGTTACCGAAGAGACAATTACTATTTCATAACTCATATATCCAGAATGGTGGAGACACTTTTGTTTCATTTCTTAAGCATGCACAGTCTATGACTACTCTCTATCTTCACCTTACGGATGCTAAGGGAAGTCTGAAAGGAAAAGAATGATGGGTTTCCTTATTTCCCATCCCTTCCAGGTTACTGTTTTCAGAATAAATACTTGGCTAATACAAGGAAGTGATGCAGCTGAGAAAGAACATGACAAGGTTCCCTGGCCCTTTATGCACCTTAGAATCCCATCAAAGTTTAAAGCGAGTTCTTCTTGAAATACAAAGTGTGGTCTCTTGGAACTGGCAGCATTGCCGGCTTTTTCAGTCAAACCTGTAACATGTTTACTTTGTCCTCACTTTGCATCTCACTGAACTTTGTCACATGGTCCACTGGATCCTCTCCTCACAGGGCTTTGAGATGCTATAAGGAGGAAAAAAAATCACCATCTGAAACACATATTGCATGCATCTCCTCGGATCACACACATCTCCACAGACCCTCAGGACTTCAACTACAGAACATAAGCTCAAAGATAAAATTAAGGATTTCTGGAGGGCTGCAGCACGGCAGTTAGATGTGGGTCTTCTGAGCATCAGGTCTTATCTAATCACGCTGTCTGAATGGCCGTGAAGTGGGTCATGTCTCCTTGTTCTCACTCTGAGGAGGTTGAAGGAAAGAGAAGGAGATGGGGCAAAGGACCTCCATCATTTCTCTTTGAAGGAGATTTCCCAGACACGGTCCCTTACACTTCGATTCAAGCCCAGTAGCCAGAACTTTGATATGAGGCTGAAACTAACTGTAAGAAAACATAATCATCACTGTAGGCAGACATGGGCTCAGTGGAGGCCACTGTATAACAAGAGCCTGACTTGGGATCCAAACTCCCCTCTGACAGGCCCCAGAGTAAGAGCTTCATGCACTTCACTGCACTGCCTTCCACCCCCTCCGTCCTGTGGTTTTCTCTGAGTGAGAGCTGAAACAGCAGCATCTCCTGCTTCTTCAACATCCCCTGGAAACAGGCATGTTCAGGTGACTCCATTTTTTTTTTTTTTGCAGCTCTGT
Source organism: Pipistrellus hanaki (assembly GCF_964339955.1). Lineage (NCBI taxonomy): Eukaryota > Metazoa > Chordata > Mammalia > Chiroptera > Vespertilionidae > Pipistrellus > Pipistrellus hanaki. The sequence continues at coordinate 37,499,630 of NC_140507.1, read as the reverse complement.
ACATGGTCAGAAATGGTATGAAAGTTCACTGAGTGTTGATTTGGGGGTTACAAATAAGTTTTAGCAAGTAGGTGTATTTGAAAAAAAAGGAATGTGAGAACAATGAGGGTCTACTGTATTAACTTTTAAAACAAATATAAAATAAGGTACATACTCATTTGATTATATCCAATGTTAACACAATTATAGACATCATCTGCATTTAAATACAAACATGAGTAAATATTTTAACTTTTTGAAAATGTCTCATCAATTAGGAAGGTGTCTGCTTTACATGTTCCTTTTTCCAATCTCTCATTTTTTTTTCTTTCCCTCTTTAATTTCCACTCATGTACACATGCACCAGGATTATATGTCTCCAGCACATCTATGCCTTCCTTAATTAAATGTCAGGCAAGACTCCATTGGATCTGTTTGGTGCATGTTCTTGACGTGATAGTCAGTAGTTGTATGGAAGGAAAGGTATGTGAGATGTTAGTGTCTCATGGGAGATCTGACCTGATGCTGAGGGCAAGGAAGTGTGGCAGGAAATACTTCATTTGAAGGATGAATAGGAGTTAACTAGGGACAAAGAGAGGAGAAAAGTGGGCTCCAAACAATTGGAACAACATAGAAAAGACCCTCTAGTGGTACCAGCCTAAATGTAAAAAGTGAAGAAAGAAGCAGAATGATACTGAACATAGAGAACTGGAGATCTGGGCAGGGACTAGGACATATAGGTTTTTACAGAAGGAGTGATGAAAAAAATCAATCTGTGTATTGGGGGTGTCAAGGTCAGGTAGGTATTTTTAAAGGACAAAGAGTATGCTGTGTGCACTAGTAATCAAAGAATCACAAGAGTATATTTGGAAGAATTAGTTAGAAGGTTACTTCATTAGATCAAAGAAGGGATGATGGTAGCTTGTATTAAGGGCAAGTGAGAAAAATGAAGAGAATATTTAGTACATATAGTTGATTTGTATATAATTATGTTACCACTTGAGTGAAATGTAAGGATAATCCAGAAGAAAAATACTTTTGGATGAGTACTTGAATGTATTAGACAAGATGTAATTTTTATATTTTACAATTACTTAATGTAACCAGAGAACCAAATGTATAAATAATAGTTACTGCTATCAACAGAATATCTATAATATCAGGGGTATTTGGCCATTTATGGTACTGATATAAGATGGGGGTGAGGAGGAATCTATGGAGGTAAAGCAATGCTGCTACCAGAAGCTAGTTCCAATTGAGATCAGTTTTTAAAATTATAAAATGAAAAGTCTATGTATGTCATATATGTATGTCTAAATGTGTCCATCCTTATATATCATTTGGCAGAATTCAAAGTTAATGAATGAGTCAGTCAATTATTAATAATGTGCTATAATAAAAAAGATTGGGAATTATTATCTTAGCTGCCAACTGGTATATTGTTTTTTAATATTAAAAGAACAACCATAGCTATAGCCAGTGTGGCTCATCTGGTCAGCCCATGCACTGAAGGGGCTGCTGGTTCAATTCCCAGTCAGGGCACATGCCCAGGTTGCTGGCTCCAAACTTAACCCAGTAGGGGGCATGCCTGAGGCAGCTGTACTATGTTTCACTCTCACATCTGTTTCTTTCTCTTTCTCCCTCTCCCTCTCTCTCTCAAATAAATTTTTTAAAATCTTAAAAAATGAACAACCATAACATTATAGAAGTTTTATAGCCAGATTTTTCTCCAGATCATTTAGAATTATTTTCTTTCAAGTATTACAAAGCCCACTGGCATAAGACCACCATGTGAACCCTGACAGTTCCTTTCAGATTATTAATATTTCCTGTGTTTTCCTAGCAGGAGATTTAACACCCTGAACGCTATGGCAGGCATTGTCTCAGCTTACTTTTCTCCACACTCTTTGTGCAGTGACCATGAACTCATTCCATCCAAGATCGTACAATAGAGAATAACTCAGCTATGGTGTTTCAGCAAATTGTTACTTAAAGGTTGGATTTTTGTGGTGAACCATAACAACATTTTCTCTTTAAAATGGAAATACAAGAAGATGTCTGATTCATTCTACAAACAAAAGCACACTCTATCCCAGCATATCTAACACATATTCTCTTTATAGGCAAAGAAAAAACATGGCACACTACTATATGCAGCTGGTTCCTAAATCATTCCAAAATATTTCCAAAGATGTACAATTGCCTGCAAAGAAAATAGCAGGTAACATGTCTATAAATAAAGACCATAGATGAACTCATATTGAAGGAAGAAACTAATGAAATCTAGGGAAAAGGATCACTATTTGAGTGAAGAAGGAAAATTAAGACCTCTCTATGAATTTACTATGTACATAACTATCAAACTTCAGACACATCATGGCTTCTTTAGAAAATACAATAATGCTGGGGCAAATCGAAGGCAGCAGGAAAAAAAAAAAGGAAGACCAAATATAACATGGATTTATTCCATAAAGGAAGCCATGGTCATAAGTCTACAGGAGCTGAGCAGGGCTCTTGAGAATAGGACATTGTGGACATCACTCATTCACATGGTCATCAGGAATCAGCTGATTCAAGAACAGTTAACACACACATTTGCATTTGAGACAAGGTAGGAGCCCTACCAGGCAATCATGCATTTGATTGAGTAGCCTTTGAAATTTCTAGCTGAGAAGGCTTGAACCTGAGGCACTAATGCCCTAAAAACTATCCTGTTGTCACAAGATGATTTGTTCAATCTCTTTATAGGAGAGTGTTGCAAGTGATTGCATAAATAGCTAGAAGTTAGAAATTATGGTGAGAAAGATAGCAAGGGATGGCTTTCCCTCCTACAGGACAGTTGTCAGCTTCCCTTCTCCTTCAACCAGCAAATGTTAGCCACAACCTTTGAAATATCAGACTTGTGGGAAATGATTTGGCATTGGATATTTCTCTCCTGCCTCCATATTTCAGATTATTTCTACTATTGTATTTGGCCCATTAAACACCTCAACATTTGATTTATGCTTTGTAGAAGTTTATGTAAATTTCACATTTGTTGATGCACTTTTTCCTATTTCTTTATGGTTTGAAATTATAGGATTTGCATTTTTTTGTACCATCTTTCCAATTGGTTTTTAGAAGGGAGAAAAAAAATGGAGCATTTAGTCTATCATGCCTATCATCTTCAAATGGTGCTATTCTATTTTATGGCAAAAGCAAACCATTTATAATTAAACAATGTAACTAAAAGTTAGCAGTGTAATTTAACTTACAGAAAAACTTGTACTTGCACAACCAAAGTTCTTCAAATAATTCTCCCAAGTAGATCATTTTATATAAATGAATTAATAAACTATGAGGAAGGACTCAAACCCGTGGCTTCAAATCCTAAATCCCGTGCCATTTCTTCTAGTTGATAATGTTTAATATTCCATTCAAAGCAAATAAGCAAATAAAATAACTTTATATTTTACCATCTCTCTAAGTTCCTAGAGAGGACAATAAATAGTGGCTGAATAAAATTAAATTAGATGTAAAGATTCAATATTGATTCTCTAAGCCTAAGTAATCAGAGAAGAACTCATGAAGATCTCCATGCTAAAAGCTGTAAACATATAAATCCTTGAAAGAAGTGCCTGCTCAGGAGCAGAAGACTAGAGTAAGAAATATCAATAAATTAATTGTAAACACACACACACACACACACACACACGAGATACACATTCACTCACTGCAAGTATTTTTTGCAAGATCTAAATCTGGCTCATCTCTATTTCCACCATATGGTATACATTTAATCTATTCTTCAATATATAAATTATTAGATAAGGCAACTCTACATATTCAACTCTCCCAAAGTTGCTCTTTAAGAGAATAACAAAATATAATAAGGCTTGGGGAGATGTGAAGGTCATGAGTTGATGGATGTGAATAATGTGAACTCATTATTCACATTTTATGTAAAGGGGAAAGAATTAGGAAATGCATAAAATTTTGGGAATTTATACATTAAATTGTCACAAGATACTGGAAATAGATGAAAGAAAGATGAATAGAGAATATGAGTGTAGATAATAGTCAATGTGCTATTTATCAACTATGTTTAAAATATTACAGAGAAATATTAAGAAAGTAGATTGCTTGGGAGACAGTGTTGGTGAAATAGAAAAACAAAAAACGGAATTGGACTTCATATCTAACCATGTGTATTTAAATACCAATTCTCCTATTTGCTAAATATTTGATTCTGAGTAAGAGACATCTTAACTGTTCTGCATCCAATATCCACTCTGTATCATAGCAGAAATTATACAACCTTCCTGTTATCAGTGTGAAAGTAAAATGTAAGATTGCATGGAAGAAATGTATGAAATACTAGAGGCCCAGTGCACAGCACTGGGGGGGGGGGGGGGGTGGGTCCATCAGCTCTGCCTGTGCCCTCCTGCAGTCCAGGAGCCTCGGGGACATCCTACTGACAGTTTAGGCCTGCTCCTGGCCAGGCCTAAGCTGTCAGTTGTACTTCCTTAATGCTGCAGGAGAGGCAGCAGAGGCTCCTGCCACCATCGCTGTGATCAACAGCTGTGAGCCCTGAGCCTGGCTTCTGGCTGAGCAGCGTTCTCCCTGTGAGAGCACACTGATCACCAAGGGGAAGCTCCTGCAGTATAGTGACGATATAGTGACCAGTTGTTCTGGCTCTTCAGTCAATTTGCATATTATCCTTTTATTATATAGGATTATGCATTCTCTAAGTTCCATTCTCACTTGTGAAATATGGCCTGGATTGATCTCATGTTTGACTCTTGACCAAATCATAAAACTATGGAACAAACAGTTCCTAGTCTGTCAACATTGTTTAGCAATAATAGTAAAATTTATGATTAGTATGTGGTTTCCATGGAGCCTTGGGGTGATAAGAATCTAACAGAGTTGGGAACATGGATAGAATGTGCCCATATACCCAGCTTACTAAAAAGAACCTCAGCACAAGGGAAATTTTGGCTTCCTGATATGAAGGTCTTTGGCCAATGGTTGAAGGCCAGATGGCAATATGCATCCTTTTTTATCTGGCCCAGTGGCGGGAGAGTCAACTGCACCTGAGATTTCTGGAGTCTTCCCAAAGCATAGCTTTAGTTGTTGTGTTCTTTACCCTTTGCCTATAACAAAAGAGATCTGCAGGTAAAACTATTTGAGTCTTTTGTGTCCTCACAGCAATCCAACACTTAAAGTGATTAGTTTATAATTAACACAATCTTGATAAATGTCTTGCTTTAAAAAAATTTTTTTTTTCTGGCACATATTTACAGTATCATTTGCAATGCCTAACTCTGTGCACATGGAGATTAAACATTAAACCAGGAAACAAAACTAAATTATTTCTACCCATCAGCAATATGTAAAAGAAAATACAAAAAAATTAAACAAAAATATACTTCACAACAATTTCCAAATGGTTCTGTGCCTTGTAATATTATTTTTAGTATTTTATGAAGTCATTAAGAAAAATAATAACTCTTGGACATATAACCAGGTCATAAAATTAAGCCATTATTCCATAAGTGATTATTGGTATCTTATACTCATCAAGGCACTGTGCAAATTTCTGAGACCCAATCAGATATCCCTATCATGATTGAATCTGCAGTTTAGCAGAAGAGACTGAGAGTAAACAAATAAATTATAAATAAACATATTAAATTATTTATATGAATTAAAATAGTGTACTGAGAGGGAATACTCATGGAAAGTGGAATTAATTTTTCATGATCACTACCTAGAAGCTGTCTCTGAAGAAATGGTGTTTTAATGACAACTAGTAGAATAAGGAGAAGTTAGGGAAAAAAAAAAAAAAAAGATTGGGAAGCTGGGAGAGAGCATTCCAGGCAGGATAAAGAGCAGGTGCAAAAAGCATATTCAGCCGAAACTGGTTTGGTTCGGTGGATAGAGCGTCAGCCTGCGAACTAAAGGGTCCCAGGTTCAATTCCAGTCAAGGGCAGGTATCTTGGTTGCAGGCACATCCCCAATAGGAGATGTGCAGGAGGCAGCTGGTCGATGTTTCTCTTCATCGATGTTTCTAACTCTCTCTCTCCCTTCTTCTCTGTAAAAAATCAATAAAGTATTTTTTTTTAAAAAAGCATATTCAAAATCTGTGAGTTAAAAAGAGTTGGGAGCATCCTGAGAACTGGTCCAAGCTCAGTATAGTAGGTCCTCAATGAGCAAGTAGAAGAATGGTTCTCAGTGTATGATTATAAAATGAGATGTAAAGAAACTAAAATATTTTAAACAGAGGATGACTATATAGTATTTATTATTTTAAAATTCCATTTTTGTTTCTAGGGGGACAATGGGTAGGTGTGTATGAAAAAAGAAGTTTGGAGACCAGTAGAGGCTCCTTAGATACTCTACTAGTAGATGAGAAACAATGCTGATTAGGATCTGAGTGAGGACAATGCAGATGGAAAGATATGGAGGAATTCAAGGTACATTTGGAGTTTAAGCATTAAAATGTGGAAATGATTGATTTGAGGGAGATAAAAGTATGTGGTTGTGACTGAGTGTGGAGGGGATATGTAAAAGATAGAGGGTTATAAAATTTAAGATTGATATAAATTTTCAAGGAGATCAAGTACTTAGTTTGTGTACAAAGCAAAATTTCAAAGAAAACTATAGGGTGCACATGTGTCAGATTCCTTAGCACAGGGTCCAGGATGTTACAAGGAGGAATTTCACAACTTCGGAAGACAAGAGAAGAATCTTTTCAGAACAAGAAAGGGCTCAGTAACCTTGAGTGCTGTGATCTCCGGTGCTGTAAATATGGAAACCTCTGCAGTGTCAGGCTTGAAAATACCTGCAAAAGCTTAAATCAAGACCAGATCATAAAAGACAAACATGTCAACCTGCTTCTCACTAAAACAGAGAACAGGAAAGTTGTTCCCAGATGAGCATCCCCAGGCAGGTGAGAGTGGGAAGATGAAGTGGTGGAGCCCTCAGTGCACATTTTTCATAGCATGTTTGACTCTCCAAGATTATTCCCACCACCTCGCCCGCCTGCCAAAGGAGGAACTGAAGATAAACTGAAGACAATCGGTCATTCTCCGACTCTCCAACACCATTTCAGGCTTGTTTCAAGTTTAGCTCTTCTGCATTCAACTTCCTCACAGCTTCAACCTGATAGTTCTTAGACAGAACTGGGTCTAGGAACCAATTCTATCAATATGGCAACGCACTACATGTCATGAGGGTTGCACCGTGCCCATTTCCTCTGCCCTGGTGCAGGTCACTGCCAGGTCAATGTGTTGCCTGCCTTCCCTTCTTCCCATCACTCCCCCCAACAGAGCACTATGGGACACCCACAGTGTAATGGGACAGGCCAACCAAATGAAGGAAGATAAGGGGTTACCACACAGTGAAACACATAATGCTCTCACTTATGTTTCCCACATGTGAAATCTGTCCTTTCAAGACCTGACTTAATGCACATGCTTGTATTGTTTAAGTCATAACATTCTCCACTCTTTAGCTCTTTCTTTTCTCGGTTTTGAAACCAGCATAAGGATGTCATAAGGCACCATATGTACATTATTACCCTCGCTGTAGGTGTCTATTGATAATATGCATTCTTCTATGATTCTAGAATGCAGCAGATATATTGTGGTTAGGATATAATCTCCTTGTAACGGAGAAAAATACTGTAAAAAAGCTTTTATACTATTTATCTACAGATTAATGTTTCCTGTGTTTTAAAAGACATGTTACCCAGCAGCAGATCAATGGTACAAAACGTTTAATTAAAGTCAGTCTTAGCCTGCTGACAACAAATGACCTTACCTTCAACTCAACAGAGGGACCAAAATCATCTATTGTTTTCACTTTAAAGGAATTCAATGAAGAATATTATAGTTTGGCTCAATTCAAAAAGCACTTACTGAGGGCTTATTACATGCAAGCATTTTTTTTTGGCTAGGCTTTGGGGAGTTTCAAACATGGATATATGAGTACTATGTCTTTAAGAAGCCGTGGCTGTCCAGACAAGCATTTGCCACCAGCTGTGTGGTATGCCACACCAGAGCAAGTGATATGATAGAAGAGAATCATGGAGAAAATGTGGTGAGAAGATTTCAGGGATGCTTTCACTAGCAAGTTACATTTTAGGGGAAATATGAAAAAATAATTATATTTCAAATAGTAGAAAACAGAGAGGAAACCTGCAGTCAAGCAAGCGAACCTCTTTGGTACATTGCAGGGCTGAGCGCATGACTGAGCTTTGATTACTTACCAAACCTTTTCCTTCTGGACATCCTGGTCTCAGGAATGACAGCACCCTTGAGGAATCTTTCCAAGTCACAGAGTTGACAAGCCTCCTTTATTTCTCATTTTAAGTCATTTTCCCACAAAATGTTCGGTCACCAAACCCTATCAATGTTATCTTTAAGTATTTGTCCAGTGTACCCCTTCCTTTAGACCCCACTCTCTGCCACGACCTAGGCTCAGACAGTTCTGAGTCCTTGTTAGTGTTACTTAAAACAGTCTGTTAATGAATCTCTCCGTCTTTAATCCACTTCCAGCCACAATTTATCTTCAGCATTTGAGCCACAATGAACTTCAAATTGCAAATATAAATGTCATTATCCTATTCAGAATCCTTTAATGACTTCCTAAATGCCTTCAAGGCTCTGTTTCAAACTCTCTTATTATTATGCTAGGAAAGGCCCTTCATGATTCCACCCCAACTTCATGTTTTCCAAGGGCAGTCTTTTGCTATCTAAACTAGAGCTCTTCATCCTCTCTATCTTTCTCTCTGTTGAACCAGAACATTATCACTTCATTAGATGACTCTTTTTTTTTTTTTTTAAAGATTTACTTGTTCCTCATAGACAGCCCCTTTTCTGTTAGGTTGAAGCACTAGTTGACCTCTGAAACCTATGCCTAATTTATATGCTCCTACAGTCGCCACAGCACACTTGCATATCTGCCATAGCACTTACCGCATTGCGCATTTATAATTGTCCAATTATTGCTTATTACTTGGTTGGTCATAATTAACTTGATAGCATGGCCATATCATGTTTTTATTTACTTTTTTTATCCCTAGCACTTCATCTATTATCTATACATGGTGAGTATGAAGCTTCTTATGTAGTAAAGAATCAGTGAAAAAATGAAGGGATGGAAGTGGGCCTTTTTGTTTGTTTTCTCTGTTTCACCCAGGTTGGCTCACCTCACCTGTATGTAGGTGCCCAATCTCTCCCACATGATGATTTAGACTGAGTTCCTATCACTCTCAGCCAATCGTGCAGTTCCATTTTTTTTTTTTTATGTCAGTGATTTATTTAGAGGTCTAGGCAATATGAGGTAATGTCTCCTGGGGGTTTGCTGAGAAAGATTTTATGCTCTTAATTAGGAAAATAAGAGTCCATTTAGTGAGGTATAGTTTTGCCTTTGCCACATCACTCCTGGAAAGATGATATTCACTCCAAAATGAGGTACACCAGCCTGAGGCCAAGGTCATGTACTCAGAATGGCAGAATAAAGGGATTCAAAGAAACTGCAATCTTGATGGTATTAAAGTGCTGAATGAACTATTCTGGGTCATCCACTACTGAAGATTCTTGTTATGTAAGATAGTAAATTATCTATTGTTCATTCTAATTGAGATATAATTTTATTTTCCTTGCAACCATAATTATATTAATTGATAATTATATTGAATTATTCAAAGTAATGAAATTGAAGATCATATTTAATTGATGTTTTACTTTTTATTTGGTTGGAATCACAAATGGAACTGTCCAAATATTTTGGTAACCTTAAGTCTTCTCAAAATTTAGTCAAATTACTTGAAAGTTAAATAAAACAAAGTTCATGTGACATATGAAATGTCAGTGCATGAAGTGTACAGAATTAAACGTATTTAACTGATAAATGTGTGATACATTAAGATTTGATAGAAGTTTCAAATAAATATTTGGAGAAACATGATCTTAATCCAAGCTTCTCACAGAATATTCACTTTGAGCTGTACTCTATTCCATCACCTCACTAAAAATGAGTTTATTTTAAAATTAGATATCACAAAGCAATCAAAAGTAGTATGGTTCAAGAAATATAATTTTCCAAAGACTAAGCAACTATTGAGTATGTCTTTCCATTTTTATTTTTATTACATATGTAATAAATATTACATAAATTTCATATTGTTAACTAGGACGAAAGGAAGAAATATTTAATACAAAATAATAATTATTTAAATTAAATTTCCTCTATAAATGAATTAATGCATATATAATGTTAAGCATAAACATTAACTTCATTTTCTAGAACAGAAATATATTAATATAGATGATCATGAAGTGGGGGAATATTATTTTCCAGACCATAAAGAAACTTACCTAATAATTATTGTAACAAAATAATTACCTTTAAAATACTAATGATTTTACAGTCATATGCTGAGGGAGATCAGAGAATTTAAGGATAATGTTGTAGGCTAAAGAGAACATAATAGCCAAATTAAATTAAATTTAGTTTTGTCTACTTATAAATCTACTATGCATTCTATATCTATATTCAACCTCCTACTATCAGGTTTGGAATCCATTATTTGGTGAGATCAGTAAGAATTGATTTTATCCCCCCTTCACAGAAATGTTTTGTGCATATACTTTATAGTAAGAGTGTGAATCAGTATAGTTTATTGCAAAAGTACTTTTACATGCATGAAAGCACAGAGTTATTTTTGGAATAAATACTCATTTGGCCTGGAGAAAAGCAAAACATTAAGTGTTGATTTAAAAATATAGTAAGACATGGGGAAATATGAAATACTACACAACAATTTAATTTAATAGTCATCGTTATTTCAAGTCTGCAAGAGTAAAGATAGCTAGTATATTTACCTTATACCAAATATTTAACTTTCTGTTTCTTAAGATGTTTTCCCATGATAAGATAGTAAACTTTACACAAAATTCAAATTAAAACAAAAACAGGATTTGCTACAAGGCAAGTGTTTCTGCAACATAGATTTTCCATAAAACAATGAAAACTGCACATGCTGAATTTATAACTTGAGTTATATTGGGTTGTAGTTTGATTGTACTTGAATGGCTGCAAATCAGAATGTGATTATGTAAACAACTGTTCAGGATTGCAGAGAGAGCCCATACATTTACCTTGATTTATATATAGTAAAGAAAGGTTTTCCTTGCAACGTATCTGAAATTTTGGTGAATTTATAGGGAATAAAAAATGAGTGGAGATGGACGTAGAAAGCAGTAAAACTGTAGAATTCCAGCTTAGACTTCACATTCTGCAGTGACCAATAGGGGAATTAATGAGATTCCTATGGAAGCTCTCTCTTCACATGTGAAAACCAGTCACCGAATAATCAGTGATTCACCATCAATTATTTGCTGATTTTCCATGATAGTAAATATAGAAGGAAGAGTAAGCCTAAATAAATAAATATGTCACTTATGAATATATTGCGATTGATATGGCTGTGAAATATCGATGGGAAAACATACAATGAGATCCAGTGGTGAACGTTTTTAGGATCTCACAGCCAGTTTTAGAGCCTGTGGGTTTGTAGTTCCATTTTTGTTTAGCCCCATTATAAAATGCATTTTGTTTAACCTGCCCTGCTTAAAGCTTGGGACATACATTCAAGATTATTGCTTTTGAAATCTATCCACAAATCATAATCTATTAGAATTTTATTTTAGAATATAATCCTGGGCCTCATCTCAGATAATTGGTTTTGGTATGTCGGATAATAGTAAGCACTCAAAAAATATTAATGAAACAATGAAGTGGAATATATTGGATGAATGGAAGAATGAATGAATGAATTAAATGACATAGTATCTTCATATGTATTCATACCCTTATACATAATTGTTTCTTAATATAGGTATACTAGAGGCCCAGTGCACGAAATTTGTGCACAGGGTCAGGGGTGTCCCTTAGCCCAGCCTGCACCCTCTCCAATCTCGGACCTCTCGAGGGATGTTAAACTGCCCATTTAGACCCAATCCTGGTGTTGGACATCACATCCCTTTCAAAATCCAGGACTGCTGGCTCCCAACTGCTCGCCTGCCTGCCTGCCTTCTTGATTTCCCCTAACCGCTTCTGCCTGCCAGCCTGATCACCCCCTAACCACTCCCATGCCAGCCTGATTGATGTCTAACTGCTCTCCTTCTACAATTGAAACTTTGTAGCCCGGAGTGGAGCCAAGCTTCCTGCTTGCTCCATGGCTGCAGCCATTTCTGTTTGGTTTTATGTTTCTTCTATAATTGAAACTTTGTAGCCTGGAGTGGAGGCCCAAGCTGGTCAGGCAGGTGGAAAGCTTTGCTTCCTCCATTGCTGGGGGAAACCCTAGTCTGCTCTTTCCAGCTCCGTGGCTGCCACCATTTTTCTTGGGATTTATCTTCTGTAATTAAAACTTTCTATCCTTGAGTGCAGGCCTAGGCCAGCCAGGGTGTGTGGAAAGCTTGATTTCCTCTATTGCCTAGGAAACCCAAGCCTCTCAAGTGCTCTGTATGGCTGTAGCCATGGAGCAAGCAGGAAGTATGGTTGGGGTTAATTTATATACTTGCTCTGATTGGCTGGTGAGCATGGCTGGGGTGTGGCTTGAGCAGAGTGATGGTTAATTTGCATATTACTCTTTTATTAGGTAGGATAAACTAAGAGCTATTTTTTAAAATTGTTTTTTATATTTTATTCATTTTTTAGAGAGAGGAAGGGAGAGAGAGAGATAGAGAGTTAAAAACATCGATGAGAGAGATACATCGATCAGCTGCCTCCTGCACACCTCCTACTGGGGATGTGCCCGCAACCAAGGTACATGCCCTTGACCAGAATCGAACCTGGGACCTCTCAGTCCACAGGCAAATGCTCTATCCACTGAGCCAACCGGTTTTGGCTAAGAGCTATTTTTTGCACATGTACTTCAGCATTTTATTCAGTAAAAAAAGAAAATTGTTATTGCTTTCTTTCAGGTGTGTGTTACAAGTTGAACCAGAGAATCTTACAAATGACCAAGTATTGAAACTACCAACACTATTTACATTTAGAGATAGCATCATTATAGCTATACCCTGGAGATTTCAGCTTTGCAATTGGCAAAATGTTATGATGCAAGCCCTAACTCAACTAATCTCTCTTCAAGCACCATAATGGATGAGTTCATAGATAGATTCCCCTTACTTTTTTCTCCCAAGATTATTAACAATAAAAGCAATGAAAACATTTAAAGTCCCAAATATTCCTAAATGAATTTTATCCCTTCTTGGTCGATGCTTTCTTTGCTTAGCACTTCTTTTTAGTGGCACATCTGACACTGGATGTCTGACCTCTGCTGCTCTAATAGTTGTTAATGGAAACCTCACCTCATGTAAAGATAAAATGAATTTTTGGCAGCTGTAAGAGATTATGAAGAGTAAAACCAATCTTAGTTGGAATAAGAAGAAAAGAAGGCATCTGTACCTTAAACTACTCAGCTGGTTTTCATTATACATCAAGCCTACATTTATTACAAAGAGGGTTGCCAAGAGACAGACATTGACAGGTCTCTACACTTCGAATGAGAAGGCCCGTGCTTGATAAATTCTACTTTTAATTTTTACTTCAGTTCAGATGACTCTTAAATCTATTTGAATTAGGTGGCATGTATCTGAGAGACAAACGCAAGAAGACCTCTACTTTTGTTCTTATCTGATTTGTTTGCCCCTTATTTTATCTTGAGTACAGTGAACTCTTAGTTCTTCCAACTCATTAAAAGAAATGAGTGGTTCTATAAATCCCTAACATTTTATAAATAAAGCTCAGTAACTTGGTTTTATGATATGCTTTATACGTTTATATTTAATATGGTTTTGTTTGATGTATCGAGCATCCATACATCAATATTATGCCCAAAGAGACTATGCACATAGTCCTGACATAGGAACATCTATATTAGTCTAATTTCCACAAGTAGAGAGCAATTACATTAGAATTTTTAGAATATGTGTCCTTTTCTTTTGTAATGTTGAAGCTATACATTTAAATGTTGGTGAGAGAAATAAGGTGCCGGTTCTTGTGATATACCAAGTTTCTAAAAGCACTAGTATAACTGTAGGTCTAGAATAGGAAATAATGTTGTAGAACTGTGACTTTAAGACAACTTTCTGAATTCTGCTAGGGTGTGTTTCATTATCTCCTCATATCTCAATGCCTTCAAGAGCTTTTCCATTTTTTCTTAGAGTTTTTCTTCCTATAGACTTTTACTTAATAATTTAATAGTTTTATATAGTGTTTTAATTAGTGTTCTTAATTTAATAATAATATTTTTCTCATTTCTTCTTTTTATTGCATGTACTTCTAGGTGCTATGCTTTTTTAAAAAAAATTCTAGTCAAAGCATATTTTGGTGTTTTGAGACTAGTTATTTTAATATATTTCTATTATGGGAGTGGTCTCTGCAGTGTAATAATACATGGTATCTGTTTTTCTTAACTTAATATCTCTTTTCTTAGCTGCCACAAAGCTGCTTCTTGAGAATATTATGGTAGGAAGTTTTTTTTGCTACCTTTGACACGTTTTGTTTCTCTAAAACTAGTCTGAGGGTCAAAGGGTTTATTTGACATCTCCCATTTGCCTCATTTTTACTTCTCATAACTTCAGAAATGTTTGACTTTTGACACCATTTTTGTAAGTCTCCACTTATATTTCTATAGGATGATATTTGCATAAGTTTAGTTACTTTTAACAGTCCTTATTAATAATCTAGACATATTTTATAGTTTTGTGAAAAATGGAGTTTGAATATTTGTTTTCTTTTTTTGTTTAGATTATTTCTATGGAAAAAGATAGAGAATGCCTAAGATTCCACAGCCATATATATATACCATATATATATATTGTGTGTATATATATATATATATATATATATATATATATATACACACACACACACACACACACACACACACACACACACACATACCGAGGGTCTCAGATTGGTATTCACTGATTAACTGATGCTTGTATGGAAATGAAAGAAATTGACATTCCAATTTTTTTTTCTCTCCACTAAGCAAAATTCAGGAAATTTTTTACAGAACCAAAGTATTGAACTAATACTATTTCCAGCATTTAAAAAGCAACAAGTTACTTTTTTTTTTTTACTATTTAAGGATTTTTTTTTTTTTAGATTGTTTCATTACCAGGTACAAATCAGTCTCAAAACATGAGCTGAAGTTCCTAAACCTGGCTGCCTCATATAACGTTTTGCAGTGAATCTTACTCTGTAAGGTGATGAAAGAGCTGATGCATCAGGTTCATTTAGAAAATTTTGTCTAGAAAGGCAGACTCAGATTAAATGAGGTCTGACCAACCCATTTAATCTATTTTAGTATGACCTCATCTTCCATGTGAGTCCCCAGGTTCAGCAATTGGCAATAAAGATTATCAAATGAATACAAACTACTAAATAAGTTAAGATCATGTGCTTGTTAATTTATTAATTCACTCATTAGCTATTTGTTGTGTGTTTATTCATTCAACACATAATTTATGTGACCCAATGTATTGTTGATTGAGATACTCATAACCCTACCCTTGAAGAGTTTACAATGTATGGATAGGGGGTGGATAACTGAAAATATGATATGTTTTAAAAATATATATCCCTATGAGTGTATAAAACTATTTTTTTTTCTTTCAAACTTCATTCTTACATTTTATGAATAGATGAAAATAACTTTTGTTTAAATCCTTTCCTTTTGTTGGACTGAAAAACTAACAATAAAATAAAAATTTTATTTTATTGGAAAACTGTAATATTCAAAAACAATTTGATCCAAACATGCTAGGAATTCTTATCAAAAGAATTTTAAATAAGTTTTGATAAGTGATAGTTTCCTTTTATTTTTATGTTTTGGTCAACCTTTCAATATTTCCTATTCTAAATATGTATAACTTCCAAAAAAAAAAACATGACTCAACTTTCTAAACTAAATTTTTGGAAATTTTATATATGAATCAGTAATATTTATTGGTAAACTATTTAAAGAAGTGTCAATTTATTATTAAGGGTTTTATTATTTATTTTTACTTTTTTTCTATTAGACTTGGCACACTTAAATACTGTGCTACACCATTTATTTTTTTAATTTATTTTAATATATTTTAAATTATTAAAGGGATAGACAGTTAGAGAGGAAGAGAGAGGGATAGAGAGTTAGAAACATCAATGAGAGAGAATCGTCGATCAGCTGCCTCTTGCACACCCCCTATTGGGGATGTGCCCTCAACCAAGGTATATGCCCTTGACCAGAATCGAACTTGGGACCTTTCAGTCCACAGGCCGAAGCTCTATCCACTGAGCCAAACTGTTTTCGGCATGCTACCCCATTTATTACCATTACCTTTAGGTGCCTTTATGAATCCAACCAAATGTGCACTCCCTTTCAGGAAATTGAACAGAGGAGAAGTTATCACCTGTTATCAACCCTTAGCAATTGCACCCAGTTTCCTATATCAGAATGAGTTCAGGGCCTCAGCACCCACCTCCCTGGGTGTGGCACATGGCGGTATGAATGATGTCTTTATCAGTGGCTTTTTACAAAACTGAGGCTTGGCTGTGTGGTCCTCAACTTTGCTTTCCATATTATGTCAGAGAATAACTTGAATAGCATATCAAGCTTGACTATGATTCTGAAACTTTTTAGTACACAGTTGTTTTCAGTGAAAATGAGTCAGAATTGGGTTAGATTCTCTTTCAAGATGTCTATCTTCCAATATCATTGCCTGATTCTTCATCAGTGTATTTATTCCCAATATTTAGTGCAGGAGTTAGGAGTCTAAGTAATATAGTTTCTTAGCTTCCTTAGTGGGAAATGGCTTAAGTAATATTAACTTTTTTAACCACAAATATCTTATTTGTTTTTATTTTAACCAACATATATTTTAAATACACAGATAAAATATTTTTAGAATTAGTTTTATTTTCTGTTTTCTAAGCGAAGACTGTCTTAAAACAATAGTTCATCTTTAGGATTTCCCCCATATGTGTGAATTCTTTTCACTTACTCAAAAAAACTACACTCCAACACCACAAAAAGAAAAAAAACGTAACAGTTACTGAAAATAATCACTCACACAGCTACGATACTCTACATAGTTCTACTATTTCCTTTAACAAATATTGACTCACCACCTACAAAATGCCAGAAACTATATTTTATAATGTAGCTATAATATAAACAAAAACTTACAGAGCCCCAATTTCATGGAGATTAGAGTCTGTCAGAAGACAGATATCAACACACACTTAAAAAAAAATTTTTTTTTTTTTTTAGATTGATGCCAATACAGTCTGCAGAGGAGGGGTTAGAACAGGAAGTATTTAAGTGTGAAAAAAAAAAAAAAAGTCAGGGGAAGCTTGAGTGAACTGAGGTCTGAAGAAGAAATGACAGGTACTTGGGTGATGTGGGGACTGGCTTTCCCAGAGGACAGCAGCAGGGGGAGGAGTGCCCTGTAGGATGCTGTGGGGAGGACCCAGGGGGTCTGGCAGGCACAGGACCAGGTGCAAGACGAGAGCAGATGATAGCAAGGCAGAGCAAAGTGCTGTTTGGTGTAAAACTAGCTGGAGTACTAGGGAAGGGCCAGACCCTCCAGGATGTCCTGGGCTAAACAATGGACTTGATTCTGAGAAAGGAGAAGGGGCTCAAAGTTTTTGAGCACGTGGTGTGCAGGGAAAGTGGGGGTGTGGGCATAATCAGAATTGTATTTAAAATCCTCTTCCTCCTTGAAGAAGGAATTTGAGCAGGACAGGGTAGAGATGGGTAAATTCCTTGCAGTAGTCCTGGCAAAAGAGGAGATGTTTTAATCTAGGATAATTCCCTGAGAGATGGGTTCAAGAGACAATTAGCAGGCCACCTGATCTGTGTTGTGGAGAGAGGGAGTGAAGGAGAGGGAAGACTAAAGAAGAAAACTAGCTACTGTAGTCAGAGGATGGTAATAAATTGTGCAACAGGATAATCAGCCAGAACAATGATTGCCTTTGCTTTCATTTGTAGAATTTGAAGAAAGCATGCTACCTTAGGTTCAGCCTAGCTTTCCGGGTCTGGGCTTTGTTTTTCAAGGACAGTGGTCAGCAAATGGTGGCTTGAGAACCACATGTGGCTCTTTGGCCCCTTGAGTGTGGCTCTTCCACAAAATACCAAGTGTGGGCACGTATGTACAGTGTGATTGAAACTTCGTGACCCATGCACAGAAGTCAGTTTTCGGCTCTCAAAATAAATTTCAATCTTTGTACTGTTAATATTTGGCTCTGTTGACTAATGAGTCTGCCGACTACTGTTCAAGGAGAAGGTTAATAGCCTATGTTATATCCAAAGCTGGTATTACACTAGCAGACAGTTTGTCCACAAGGGAAAGATCAGTGCTTGAAGGAAAGGGGCAGAACTAGATGATCCTATTTCTTGGATCACAAAGGATAGAGAGCAGGCAGTCTGTAGGAGGCGTGAACACCTGTGTTCTACACCCAGGAAGGGTCCTGGGAACATAACTGCCCCAAGTATTTGGAGGGGTGGTTTCTCAAAAAGGGAAAATAATCTACATAAAGAAATTTTAAGAGCTGAGGAGGAGATCCTGGCAGAAAGTGGATCAGAACAGCAAACTGTGCCTTTAAATGAACCATGAATTTTTGAAAGTAAGCAATTCCAAAGCAACTACACTGGGCTCAAGTCCTGATGAATTGTCCCAAGATTCTTTTTTTTTTTTTTTTTAAATATATTTTATTGATTTTTTTACAGAAAGAAAGGGAGAGGGATAGAGAGTTAGAAATCAATGAGAGAGAAACATCAATCAGCTGCCTCCTGCACGCCCCCTACTGGGGATGTGCCTGCAACCAAGGTACATGCCCTTGATCAAAATCAAACCCAGGACCCTTCACTCCGCAGGCCGACACTCTATCCACTGAGCCACACCGGCTAAGGCTGCCCCAAGATTCTTAAGATTCCCATTTCTTTGTAAGAGAGGGACAGAGACTCTACTCCACTATGATTTAGGATTAATTCCCAGCCAACCCTGGTAAGAATAGGCTCGGCCAGACTTGCTTTAATGTAGAAAAACCTATTCCTGTAACTCAAATGTCATGCCACAAATATTTATTGGTCACTATAGAATGACATTTAATGAGTCTGTTTCTAGTTAGTAATAGATTCTTTTGTAATTGGCTTTCTAAGAACTGGTCTCCTTATAACTCCCCCACCCCACCCCCGCCCCTCGTTATAATATGAGAAGGTATCTGAGGCAAGTGACTTGTGGCCAAACACAGTGCATTAGCTGGCATTTCACTGTGAAACAAAAATAACAGATTAACAGGTTTCAACAAGCAGAATATAAGTCTCAATTTTTTGGAGAGACAAAGCACTGAGCAAATGGAAAAAGATGCTATTAACATTAATAAGTACCTGGGGCAAGATATACCGCAAAGCATATTGGAGAAGAAAAAAAAAAAAACTTCTTAGGAATATTGTTCAGGAAAACATTGTACTTTAAATTCAAGTTTGAGCAAAAGTAGATTAAGAGACAGAGAAATATCTCTCAATGAAGTGAACCTAGTGTCCCCTAGAAGTTGACTGCTCTCAGTAAGGACGGGAAAGTGCTTGAGCACCACATGTCTTAGCCTGGGCATTTCTCACACTCTTCCCCTTGATATTTGTAACCCTGGCCTCATGCTCTCTCTCTGCTCAGGTATTCCCACCTGGAAGAAAAATGTCATCCCTGACTTTCTTAAGGAGTCTAACTTCACCATGTTTGTTATGTATTTATGTACAGGGCATCATGGCGTATACCATTTTTCCTCGGCTACTCGTTTTAATTTTATTTTGTTGTTTCTCATTTGCATTCTACGTTTGGTAGATTCTTATATAGCCCCAAAAGCACTTTATATCATATCATGTTACATCCTCGGAAAGAAAGGAGACATTATTAAAAAATGTTATGTAAATGACTTTGCACCCAACCTGTGTGTCTCTTCTGCAGTTTCCAAGCACATTTTTGTGTGTTGATTTCAGTAGAACCTTGGAGTAAACCGAGAGCAGGGTGCCCAGAAAAGGTGTGTCTAAGACATTCCTTGAATATATCTCAACCCAAACACATGTCTGGTAGAGACAATGCTTCCATTGGGCACTCCCAGCATTACCCTTAATGAATATATCTTGTTGCCCAACATTTGCAATGGCTCATGTGTAACTGATGGAGCTTCTCAAGATGCCAGATGTGCCATCTGTGTTAGTTCAGGTTGTGAAAATCCATTTATTTACTGTTTGACATGGTCACTGGTTTGGAGACCTTTCATGTGGATTTGAATTCAATGCCAGTTTGGTCTGAGTCTCTGTCTTCCAGTTTCTGAAAGAACCTGGTGGCCTTAGTTTGTTTATATATTTTGTCACATCAAAGGAATAATTTAAAGGAATCAGAATACATGGAAAAGTTTTAGCTCCATGCTACATATTGTCATCTACAGACTTTTTTTTATATTCTCATAGTTTTAGTAATTGACCAAATTGAATTATATTTTATTTTTAATTTATACTTCAATATCTCAATAATAATTAAGCAAAAGCACACAATTCACAAGTGAAACACTGCTAGGCCCCTTGGCTGCATAAATAGATGCCCAGACAAAGCAACATCTCTGTCTTGTCTCATCTCCTCTCTCCTTCTCTCTTTTCCTCTCATCTTTCTTCATCCCTCATTCCCTCTCCCACTCACCCACATTTTCCTTCCAAAATCAGAAGTTAGATTTTCCTCTTTAGGCATGGAGAAAGTTTAGTTGCATTGCTTAAAATTAGTCTGGATTTTTATGTTTAAAACAAGATGAGCAACAATATCTCAACCTCATTTTCTTCCCTAAAACCATTCAAGGAAAAGAAATAATTTTACAATTCAAACCACAAACTACGAAGAATAGCTGTCAAACACATGAAAGAGACCCAAGAAAGGGACAATTCAAAGGGGACATATATCCCTCTATATATTTGGCAGGACCAGTTTTTCCAGAAGTATGTATCATAGCCCTAGTGTCCTCTGATACATGTTTCTTAGAACTATAACTTATGCATAAATATCAATTACAGAAGAGTCCCTAGGTGCCAGACCGCAAGAGAAATATACCAGGGGAGGAGAGACTAAACAAATATAGAGGAAGTATGGAATCAATGGGTGGAGTGGGGAAATAGTAGATACTAACTAGTTTTGGAGCAACTGGTCACAGATAGCTGAAGGGGAATAAATGATCACTAAGTCATCACACACACACACACACACACACACACACACACACACACACACAGAGTATTGGTGCTGACTTTTGTGAGATAAGCCAACTTTCTGCTCACCCCAAAGCATGGAGGTTGTGGAAAATTTGCTCACTGGCAATGACTGCATAGGCAATACAATTAAGATCCCATAAGAGATTATTAGGACTCCAAACAGGATCGGAAGCTTTCCGTATCCAAGCTAACTTTTGTGGCCAACCTACATTTTTTTTTTTTTTAAAGCGCTGTCTTCAACAGGAATCCTATTTAAAATGTTCATGATCAGAACAAACAAAGAGACCAAAAGAAAGCTGTTGGCTGACTATGTGATAAAATAGACATGTTCATTACAACAATAAAAGGAAAACGGGTAAAATATTGTTTAAGTATTTTAACTGCATTGTTGTGTTGACCAAAATAGGAAGATATTAGATGTAAACCCTTAATTATCCATATGTGCATTGCATATAAGCAGAACCAATCACAATTCAAAGACAAAAAATTGTCAGTTTAAAAACCAAGTGATAAAGGATTGTAACAGCCACACCTGAATGCTGCTTTCAGGAGTCCTGCATGCATTAGGACCAGGCCAGTGAAAGGTTGAAAGTTAAAGAATGTACCTAAGTCAGATGGAAGCCTTACTGTCAAAGCATGTATATCCATCTTTTAAAATTCTTCCGTCAACTCCAAAGACAGAGGAGTTTGCACAATGAAGTTTTATGCAAGCTGTGTCCAGTAAAGAAAAGCTGTGGATTATGCAAAAGAGATTTTCCACTGAGTGGAATAAGGAGAAGCTTAACATTAAACTTTCCGTTTAGCATGAGCAGTGTAACTGAAGACACGGTTTTAAAAATCCGTTAAGTTACTTCGGAAAAAGGCAGTAAACACGGGTTCTGGAGACTAAAAGAACTCTGCTTGGCAATCTAAACCATTAGTGATACTATTTCCATTAAACTACATGAGTTTGTTCTACCTCTTTTCTTATAAAACACTATTTACACAAAGTTGTTTTGCTTTACTCCTAAACATACTTGAGAAGATTGGCTATAAAAATGAATACTCTTACCTATAGCAATTTGCATTGGAAGAAGTCACACGTCAGCATCTCTTAAAGTGCAACTAATTTTCTGATTGTGTCACCAAAATGGATTCATTACAGTAATGTTCCCATATTAGGATCTTCAAAAAATCAGAAGTAAATGATGGGGAAATGGTTTTGTAACAAACATGATATGACCTTTAATTATCATAATGGCAAGCTATGCTGTTAAAATATTGCTGTTTCTTTCCCCTTTTAGAATTGATGATTTATCTGTTTTGGAAAGCTGGCATGCCATATGCAACATTTTAAATTAGGTCACCAGGATTATGGGAATTCTTTTTCCCCATAAAGCAGAATCTGGTTATCCCAGCAATGCATTTTCTCCAGAGCTTTTGTGTAAATGATTTGTCAGCTCACAGTTAGATGACTCTCAATAACACTAAGGATATTTAAACTTGTCTTAATTGGACCATAAAGTTTTGTAAGGTGCAAATGTTTTAAATTCCTGTTGCTATCCTTAGTTGCCTGTGGCCTGAATGAAACATCTCCAATATACCATTTTATGTCTGTTGCTTACTGTAAAACTTATTTTCACATGGTAAAAGTCCTAAATCTTACTTAATAGTCATTTTCTCCAGATGAAAATGTGTTTCCCAGAAATTTTATTTCTGGCATTCAAATGTCATTTCTGTGTGATCAAAAAATAGCCTACTATATTGACTTGGCAAGAGATTAAGATGTTAATGGTTGGGATTTCATAATAGGACTTTGAAATTTTATTAAGGCCAGCGTATGGTGACATATTTTCATTCATGACCTGAGCAGTATAAGGATACTAACCCAGTATATGGATACTGAACATAGTTATTATATTTATATCTACATCACCTTTTTCCCTGCAGACCACAGGCAGGGAAGCTAAGCCACAAATGGTAAGCATTAAATCTTACACACAAATAAGAACTCAATGTGATATTGAACCATGGTCGATTGTGGTTTATACATTTATATATAGTGGGGTTTTTTTTTCTTAAAAACAAAAACTTCCAGAGAATGAAACAAGTTTTTAAAAAAAACTCCCCCAGAATGAAAACAATTTTTCTGCAGTTAAAAGTTTCTTATTTATATTTTCAATTTAAGTACACATTTATTACATAACATTACTAAATGATTTATATCTCATTTAAGAACGAAGTCAATGTATGTGAGTCTGATGCCCTTTGAAATGATATAAGTAGTCATTTTCTTTATGTAACAATACTTTTGTAAGGTAATAATCTAATGAGAGACAACTGCTATTTTATAGGATGTTGGACATCACATATGAATGATAAGTATATACATTAGAAGGTTATTTTCTACTTGATGACATGATAATCATAGACAAGTTTTATTAGTATTCATGAAGATTACATTCTTTATTTTGATACATACAATTTATTTTTATATTTTTTATAAAATCCAAATATAAATATTAAAGTCAAAGAATTGGCTCAATGATTGATAATAAACTAGCAATACTTCATTTCTCATACTACATGATTTACTCATACCACTCTACATTTATTAATTGAATTGAAAAATAAAAGAGTGAAAAGGATTAGATTTCCCATAAATGTCACTGCACTAAACTGAAAAATATAGTTTTACTCATTATCATTTTACCCTGTTGTATAACTTTCTGATGAGGACTCAGTGGCTTTTCCAATGTAAATTTAACCTTAACAGAGTTTTAGTTATTTGATTTTATTCAAGAAAACTAACTAAATGTATACATTAAGCAAAAAAATATACATATATGCGATATGTAATCTATAACTTAAAAGGTGTCTGCTTTCATTAGCAATGCTATCTCAATCTAGTGAGTTGAAGTGCTAGTAAAATACCAGGTGTTATATATAATATATACTATAAATACATATTACTGCCACACAAAAAAAGGAAACCAGTGTAAGCTCAGGTAATCTAGGAAGGCTTCTGGGAAGAAATAGACTGACCATTAACTAAAAAGAATGACTAAGATTTATAAATATCAATGTATAATTCAGCTGCATAAATTATTATTATTATTATTATTCCTTTTTAAAGATTGTGGAAATGAGGCTGAGAAAGTTTAATTAATTTGTCCAAAATCACATAGGTAGTATTTGTCTTAATCAGTTCAAGGTGCTGTAACAAACAACCATAGACAGAGAAGATTGTAAACACCACACATTTATTTCTGAGAGTTATGAAGATTAGGAAGTCTAAGACCAAGGTGATCCATGGATAAATTAGTTAAAATAAAATAAAAATTTCATAGAATTTTCTTATTTTCAAAAAGCTTTACAAAACTACAGTCATTAAAACACTATGACACTTGCATAAAGACAGTCACTTAGACCAAATGAAATACACTTACACATAAAGCATCAACTGACAACAAACGTTCAAGAATGCACATGGGGAAAGAATAGTTTCTTCAACAGATGGTGCTAGGAAAGCTGGATTGCCATATGAAAAGATTGAAACTAGTCTTCTATCTTACACCATATATAAAAATCAAATCAAAATGGGTTGAGACCTAAACAGAGACATTAAACTGTAAAACTCCCATAAGAAAACATAGATGGAAAACTTCTTGACATTGGCCTCAGCAATGCTTTCTTAAATATGACACCGAAAGCACAGGCAACAAAAGCAAAAAATAGACAGATGTTATTACTTAATACTAAAAAGTTTATGCAAAACAAAAGAAACAACAGTATGCAATAGCAATTTCTGGACTGGGGGAAAATATCTACAAACCATATATTTTAATGGAGTTAATATCCAAAACATAAGAAGTGCCTACAAATCAGTAGCCAAAAAAGAAATAACCCAGTTATAAAATAGGCTAAGAACTTGAATATTTTCCCAAAGATATACAAATGGCCAACATGTATATAAAAAGGTGATCAACACCGTTAACCATCAAATCCAAAATCATAACTTAATAAGATATAACCTCAAATCAAATATTTAAAAACCACTTTACATCTGTTAGGAATTGGTCATTATATTGATATTTAAATTTAAATTATTAAATATTTCATTATTGAAAACAATGGTGTTGATTATGACTGGTGTGTCTAGAAAACTACCCATCTATTGAAGAATAATTAATATCAAGAACATGTAAAAATTTGTCCATAACCCTGGCCAGTTTGGCTCAGTGGATAAAGCCTGTGGACTGAGAGGTCCTGGGTTTGATTCTGGTCAAGAGCACATGTGTGGATGCAGGCTTAATCACACAGTAGGGGGCATGCAGGAGACAGCCAATCAATGGTTCTCTCTCATCATTGATGTTTCTATCTCTCCCTCTCTCTTCCTCTCTGAAATAAATAAAAAAATATTTTTTAAAAACTTGTCTTAGGTCTAGTAATAATTAATGTCGTTTTCTAATACTTTTTTAAATCAAATTTATTTAAACAATACAACAAAATTTAATCAACAATATAGTTGCCGTTGTTTTCTACTACTTGTGCCCAACGCTCAGGAAGCATTTTAATCCCTCTGTTGTAAAATTCTTGTGATTTTGATGCAAAAAATTCGGTCAATGCATTTTTGAGGCATTCTTCATTATTAAATTGTCTTCCAAGAAGAAAGTTTTGCAAAGAACGAAACAAATGGTAATCGGAAGGGGCAATATCAGGAGAATATGCAGGTTGAGGGAGAACTTCCCATTCCAACTGGCGCAGTTTTTCAGCAGTGATTCTTGCAGTATGCAGTCGTGCGTTATCGTGGTGAAGAATTACGCCCTTCCGATTAATCAACGCGGGTTCTTTTTCTCTTAAAGCTTGGGCTAACCTTTCCAATTGGGCACTATACACTGCACTTGTAATGGTTTGGTTAGATGGAAAAAGTTCATAATGAAGAATTCCTTTAAAATCCCACCAAACACACAACATCACTTTTTTCGCATGCAAGTCAGGTTTTGGCGTGGGCTGTGGAGCCTCATTTTTGTCCAACCATTGAGGCCGCCTTTTCAAATTAACATACAGCACCCATTCTTCATCTCCGGTAACAATTTGCTCTAAAAACGGCAAACGGTTTTGACGAGAGAGGAGCGAACTGCAAATTGTGACTCTTTGATTACGGTTGTTGTCGGTCAACTCATGAGGAACCCATTTTCCAAACTTTTGAACTTTGCCAAGTGCACGCAATTGATTGGAAATTGTTTTTTGTGAACAATTTAAAGTTGTCGCAAGCTCTTGTTGGGTAATTTGAGGATTTTGTACCAAAAGAGCTTGAAGAGCTTCTTGATCAAAATTGGACACACGGCCTCGACCACTCTTGTCATCTAACGAAAAATTTCCCTCGCGAAATTTCTCAAACCAACGCTGGCATTTTCTGGCGCTAACTGCATCTTGACCAAGAGCACTACAGATGTTTTTTGCAGCCTCACTTGCTTTTCTTCCTAATTGGAACTCGTAAAGCATGCAGTGCCGAATATGCTCTTCATCCACCATCTTCTTAGCCCTAGTTTTGCAACAAAAACCAAACCAAACACAAACTTTTTCAAGCAAAACTTGTTAATTGCACTTCACATGTTCTGTAGATACCACGTGTTTGAAGGTTATGTCAATACAAGTCAACGCCAAGCAAGATTTTAAACGAATGTTGAAAACGACATTAAGTATTACTAGACCCGATACAAACATTGGTATCTACTTCTTTGAGAAGTAGAGTTTTAAAACTGACTTTTCAATGGTTAGACAGAAATTCTGTGAACAAAATTGTGCATTTATCATTCTTCTCCAAGAAAAATTATTGGAAAAAAGCATGGAAACTTTTTTCTTATCTATAACTGTGGAGTCTACCAAGGAGAAACGTGGCAAACTTTTTTCAAAAAAAATTCTGATTGTTTAATGGAAAATAATCTAAGGAAACCAAAGTATTTTCTATATCAATAGAAACAGTACCCTATTGAACAAAGTGTCTCTGGCTCAGACCTCTTAACTTGGACAAAGCAGTACTTTCTAAATATTTGTGTTTTTTATTTTCCTTTTAAAGGATGACATTGAGAATTCAGTTGTATTTAGGTTTTGTTTCCAAAAACATTAGCATTATGTCCATACCTGAAGACATTATACAGAAAACAGTCATCAGTATGGGACTCATTTTATTTTCCTTTCTTTTTTGTTTCATATCCACACAGGCTTTTGTTTTGATTCAGACATTTCTAGTTATAGCTCCCCAGAGATAAATTACTTTTAAGCCATAGAATGAAGAAATGCAAACTTGTTTTGGAAATTAGATTAGGAGATAAGAAACAACTAGAACCTAATTTACTATTTGTTTTAATAACTAGAGTAAACCATGAGTTTATGTTCCTTTGAAGTAGATGGTGTAGAGCAACATTAAATATTTTATCATGAAGGCAATGTAACCACAGATTGACCTCATTCTTTGGCTATGTCTATAGCTATGTCTACATATCTCCCAAACACTTTGTTTGATTTGTTTCACTGATTTATGGTTTTAAACAAGCCCATTGTTTCAGAATAGTACATGTAACTTATGCCACAGTTACTGTAAACATCCTTTTGGCAAAGATGAACTTGTCGCATATGGTTGTAGGTGGTAATGTCTGGTTAAAGGATTGATCTTCTTAGCAGAAACGTTTGATCAAGCCATTTGCTTGGAATTATCCACTGCGCTCTACTAAAGGAAACGTCTTACTCAAATACTCCTTGGCTACCATTTACAGAGCTAAGAAAGCCAATCAACACAATCTGGAATCAATTTAGAATTCTTCTGTAGAGACTTCCCAAAATTCTTTAAAATTT
The DNA here is from genome assembly GCF_964339955.1 of Pipistrellus hanaki. NCBI lineage: Eukaryota > Metazoa > Chordata > Mammalia > Chiroptera > Vespertilionidae > Pipistrellus > Pipistrellus hanaki. Next base: position 37,471,510 of record NC_140507.1, on the reverse strand, counting down.
TGTGTATAATCCTAATTTTAAGCCAAAATATTCACGAATTAAGCAAAATAATAGGTTTAAGTACACATTGCTAAACAGAAAGTTTATTTTTATACTAATACACCAGTGTTTTAAAGTAAATCTTATTGGATCAAGTAGCAGCTGTTTAAAGCATGGCCAAGTTGGTTTTAGAAGTTGGTGTAAACCTCATCAAGTACAAAGTTCAATACTGCAATCTATGATATCCATATAATTGTGAAGTTTATAGGACATTGTGATGGTAAACAATGATATTTTCATATCTATCTATGATCAGTGTAATTGCATCTTTGTACAATTTATTCTACCAAAGGCATGTTTAGTTACATATATAAACAAATAATACATAGATGCCACATATTTGGAATATAGGTTATTAAGTGGTTGAGAAATACACAGTTTGACTGTGAGGTTACTATTAATGAATGAATAAGGCACCTCCAATGTGGTACTTCAAATCCTCCCAGCCCACTTGTCTCCAAGGCCCTGCCTTTTCCCACTGTTTTTTTCTTCAGTGTTGACATGCTCTAATGCCTTTCCTTCCAGTTTTCTATCCCTGTCCTCTGATAGGCTGCGTCCTTGGAGACTGTGGCTAAGCATAGGTTTGAGCAGGCAGAACTACATGATCCTGAGGATCCTGAAGTAATAACTGGACATTATAAGCCAGATTTTAGACCACATTTTCAGAGATGACAAATAGTTGAAGCTAAAATGATTATGCTATTCTCATGGATTAGGATTTATGTACCCAAAACAATTGTGTACACTACCACTGTTTTTACCTTTACTAGGGATGTAAGAGTCTATAATAACCTAATTTTTAACATCAAATACATGTCATATCAACATACCAATTACATTTTAAACATTGAAAATGTGTAAAGTATTAAAGATTATTGTAGTTACATTTTTCTACTTTCATATACATTTTTCCTTTTCTTTTCTTTTTTTTTTAGATTGCAAAATATCAAATTTACTAATATGACAATAAATTCTTCCTATGCTAAACTAAACAGAATAATAACCCACCAACTCAAACCAGAAATCTGGGAATATTTTTCTAAGAAAATCACTGAGATTTCTGAAATGTATTTATAATATTACAATTATTAAGATATTACTATCTATAAATAGGATTCTTTAAAATAAAAAGTGAAAGTATATTTGAACTGTTAATCTTAAATGAAGACGACAATGTCAAATGAAATTATTAACTATGCTTCCATTTTAAAAGACCAATGCTAGAAATAATTTATTACACAAAACTATTGTTTATATAAGAATTAGGAATAGCGTTCTAGCAGACAATTTTTATATAATTAGAAATTTCATGATAGGATTGCTAATTATGAGCTAGTATTGTCTTGGCAAAACTTAATTGCTACTGCATTGCTAAAGACAAATGGTATATTTATTTAAACCTCTATAACAGACAAATTAAAAAAATATTGAATGTTGATACTCTCACAATCAATAAATCATCAACTCTGCCAAGATTCAGGAAAGAAATATACCTGATCAGTGTAGTCTTCATCAGATATAATTTGTTCAATTTAACCACATAAATATTGTAATATAAAATATAAGGTCAATTAGTGTAATAAAATTAAAGAAAATTTTTGTAGATAGACTAGCAGCCCTTATAGTCCTTAAGGATATGTATGTTTAATTACTTAGCTACCCCAAACATATTTAAAAATATCTAAGGAAACTCATAGGCTCTAAGCAGTTAGTTGAATAAGCAGGTGCCTAATATTTACAAAATATAATGTTATAGTCTATATTTTTGGCAAGCCTCCAAATTATTTAAGGTTTATGTTTTTGATAGCATTTATTATTAACAGAAAGTTCTGGAAGTATTATCTTACAATATATTTTTTTAAGATTTTTATGTTATTTTACCCATAAAATTGCTGAATTTCTTACAAATGACAAATTATTTTTATGTCTGGTTCTAAATCTGACCGTAATAGTCTGGAGTGCTAACAGAGGGAACTTAAAATAATAAACACATAACTACTTATACATAAGCATTGATGTACTGAACTGTTTCACCTTTTAGAAAGCAGTTAAAATAAAACACTTAACTAAAATCAATGGAATAGATATAAAAATTAAAGGCAGCTAAAATGAGAATAACAACAAGCAAAATATTTAATGATCTGTTAACTGACTAAGGATTTTGTGGTATTTTAATTTTTGTGATCAAAGACTTCTAAATAATATTCACTTATAGTCAAAGAGGACAGTCATGCTAATATTTGCTAACATTCCAAAATATGTAGCACATTGTATAAAGAAAAACAAAAAATCCTAGACAGTGATGTAACATGTAGCATTTTAACATACAACTTTTATATTTTCTAAGAAGTTCATTAAAAAATTAGTTCATAATAACATCAGTAATTAAGATGCAATTTTTACCTTTGCCAACATGTATTTCATTTATCTTTGTATTCATTTGAAATTTGAAGAGAGATATAAATGTTCTGTTCTCACCAGATTCATCCGTGATTTTAATGCTTCTTGTCAGACAACATTAATGCGTTTCTCCGATCTGAATACCTTTCAGATTACCTGGACCTGCATGGAGTCCAGTTTACACTCCCGCTAAGTAAAATCCTATCCGACCCAACTTCCTGATAGCAAGAAACTTTACACAAGTTACAAAAACAAAACAGAAAAATATAATTATATGAAGGCACAAGAAGGCTATTGAGAGGTATCAACATTGTTATTTGTTTTGTTTTTTATTGTGGCTTTTAGCCTGAGAACCATTTGTTAATAGATCCAACACAGAGCAGCCATAATGCAAACAGAACATGTGAAGAGAGATTGCTGTGTCATACGGTAACTTTCAGGCATGAAGGATCAGAGGACAGAGTTCAGGACAATCACCGCTGCCAGTCCAATAAACTGTTCTGTATTTTACAGAAGACTGAAGTGAAACAGCTGGAATTATATGAAGGTCATTCATGATTCTAAAAGTTAACTGAATTCTGGTAAATTTGGTCTTAGAGATACTTATAGAGATTATTCCATTTCTTACTTTTTCTAGATAAAACATGATAATATGCCTTGGATCTAGGCTAGAAAAAAGAAAGCTAGAGTTCTTACTCTCTTCAATTGTGTCTAGTTTTTGTAAGCCTTTGGACCATATGCTTACATGTTATGCATGATGCTCACAAGAACAGTAGAAAACATTATTTTCAGTTGGAGAAAGTCTAAGGTGGTTAATTAATCATAGATTAACTCTCAGAGCTAACATTGAATCAAAGCCTATATGAATTTAAAGTATTTTCTTACTTGTGGATTTGAAGCATTGCTCTAAAAGAAGTTTGTCTTCTCTGGATCAATCTGGACCAGACCAGATTTAATAGAGTATTTTAGGTGTGTAATTACCAGCTCCCAACTACAGGGTTTAGCTTCAGAAATATATCAATATGTGCTTTCTGGGTTATTTCTGTGCCTTTAATATCATCTGTGCTTACTCTGAATTTTTGGAGGATGCACTATTAAATTCTATTTTTAATTTTGTGATATAGCTAGCATCTGAACAGAAGACCAGTGATAATCTTTGACAACGGACCAAGTGTGTATTTTATAATTTATCTAGTTGGTAGACATTTTTTGTTGTTGTTACATTATTAAATAATGTCTCCATCTGCCGCTCCTTTGCCCACCTCCATCCAACCCTGCCCCCCCCCCCACTTCCCTTTGGCCATCACCACAGTGTTGTCTGTATTTATGGGTTATATCTATGTATTCTTTGGCTGATCCTTCACCTTCTTTATTATTTATATCTAAGAATATTCTTATACATATAAAATATATAACAATGATCTTAGAGACTGATCTTAAAGAGAAAGATATTTTCTAGTTGGAATGGCATTATTTTTCACTAGTACTTGGAGGTAGGTTGGTTTTGTTTTGTTTTTTTGTTTGTTTTTTTTGGCTCTTTTATTTTTGTTTGAATATTAAGAAGCGTATGTACATTTTCTATCCTTGGCTCTACCACATAACTAATGTTTAATAAAAGACAGATACTATGTGATCACTGGTCCTGAGAATAGTAGAAAATGACAGAAAGACAATGTACAGCACTCTCTTTTCTATTTTGGGAGATTGCTTAAGTATTTATTATTAATAAAGGATAAGAACATTTTATTTTTTAAATATATTTTATTGATTTTTTTTTTTACAGAGTGGAAGGGAGAGAGATACAAACATTGATAAGAGAGAAACATCAATCAGCTGCCTCCTGCACACTCCCTACTGGGGATGTGCCTGCAACCAAGGTATGTGCCCTTGACCGGACTCGAACCTGGGACCTTTCAGTCTGCAGGCTGGTGCTCTACCCACTGAGCCAAATTGGTTTTGGCAAGGATAAAAAATATTTTATTTTATTTATTTTTAAAAAAATATATTTTATTGATTTTTTACAGAGAGGAAGGGAGAGAGATAGAGAGCTAGAAACGTTGATGAGAGAGAAACATCGACCAGCTGCCTCTTGCACACCCCCCACCGTGGATGTGCCCGCAACCAATGTACATGCCCTTGACCGGAATCAAACCTGGGACCTTTCAGTCCGCAGACCAACGCTCTATCCACTTAGCCAAACCGGTTTCGGCATAAAAAATATTTTAAATAGAATGAAAAACTTTAACAATGATCAGAAATGGTGAAAGATAGTAAAGGGGTGGAGAACATTCCATAGGACAAGAAATGGAAAACTTTTTGTGTAAAGGACCCAATAGTTAAATAAGTGAGACTCTGGGAACCATAATGTATCACAACTGCTGACTCTGTATTGTAGCCGGAAAGCATCACCACGACACACAAACAGGACAGTGGGACTCTTGTTTCCAAAAAGCTCTCTAAAGGCAGAAGGTGGAAGCAGTATTAGACTGTGGGCAGCAGTTTTCCCACACTAGATATAGGATAAAGATGAAGAATGGTAAGTAGTCTTATATTTCACGTAGATTTACACAGTAACCTGGAATCATGCTGGTTTGATTAACTGAGAATGTGGTGAATGTTTTGTTTTTTTTTTAATCCCTGAAATATCACTGTTTAAAAGTACAGATATGTAATACAGTACCAAGTATAAAAAAATAGGAGAAGGCGGGGGTCTGAACGTTGACTTAAAAATGAGAACTACTAGTAAAATATAAGATTTATAAAAGACCTAGGCCAGCACCTCTGTCTACTTGCCTTGCATCCATTCTGGTGGCAATGAAAATAATGGAAATTTAGGGTTCATACACTATTCATATGAAAGTTATTTTAAGTCTAGTTTTTATTATCTGGGTTGTGCCCACATGAAATTTCTTGCAGGAAGAGTCTCTGTCATAGGAACCTTGTAACAATTCCTTTGTGACTGGTATTGCAACAGAATATCCACCGTGCATCCCAGAATTGTCAAGAATTTTGGGTGGAAATTATCCTCAGTGATTGGCTTCAGGGAAGTACTGTCACATCTATGGTATTACCACCACTCACTGTGCTGGATGCTTTGTTCCACTGAACACTGCCAAAGCAGAAAAATGAGTTCTTGGATTTTCCTATGCAGATGAAGCCTAGCTCAACTACCTACACTTGCAAAGCTGCGTTCAATTGCTGCTTTTTCTCTTTCTCTTCCTTTCTAGTTTTACTGGAACTCCTTATGGAATGCCATTGTCTAATTCTGTTGCCCATCTTTCCATAGTTTACATGGGCCCCTCCCTGAGAAATCACCTCTCACTGGTGCTTGACCACTAATTACAGCCTCCGCTCAGGTTGGGAATCTTGCCTCAAAGTCTATGCACATATCCATTCAAAGGAATGATTTTGTATGCAAATGAACACTATGGATTTTAGTTGGTAATAATGTGTCAATATTGGTTCTTCAACTGTAAAAACTACACAACAGTGATGCAAGATTTTCATACAAGGAAGCTGTGGGAGGCAGAGGAAGAGGCAGAGGACAGACATGTGAACTCTGAACTCTGTTCTATTTTATGTTAACTAAAAAATGCCCCAAAAGCCTATTGAATTAAAAAGAAGGAAAGTATTCCTGGCAGGAGGGCTGAAATACCTCAGGCAGCTCTAGTTAAGAGTGAAAAATCCAGTCCCTGAAGGAGCAGGACAAAAGAAAGATGAGAGAATTTGGGGATCATGAAAGAAACTTGACTTTCCTGCAAATGAAGAGTGATTACAAGTAATTTATAATATATATATTTCATTTATATTATCTCATATAATTCAACAGTCCTACTGATTTCTTTTCCAGTATCACCTGAGTAATAAGCAGTGAAGATAGAACTTAGGTATGTCTTCCTATAACATAATAACAGTCATACAAATGCGGATGCTATGCTAAGCAGATGATAGGGGATTTATTTACTACTAAGAAGTGTGTCTATGTGTAGGTTCACATGAGTACGGGAATTGTGTGTGTATTGTATATCTTATCTAGAGAAAAGCAATATTCTTGCCTCTTCATTGAAACAAGTCCCTTAACTGGGATTTATATGTATGCATGTATGTATGGGTATATATATTATATATATATATATATATATATATATATATATATATATATATATATATATATTGAAAGAAATGAAGGCCCCTTAGTTGATCTAAATGGGCAAACATGGATAAAGTTGCAATAGATTGTATAAAATTAAATAAACTGTTTTATTTTTTTCCAGTCAGAAATATCCAGAAGAATGATAAGTGATCCAGAACACAGATAAAAAATGAGTGGGCCAGTTATGGGTGAAAGGAAGAATTTGGGTGTGGTCCAGAAAGACCAAGTAGAGGTCGTAGGGAAGGAAGTAATAGCAGGATCAGAAATTCAGCAGTTTCTGAGACCTGAATCAAGAAGTAATTCCCTATGAGAATGTCAGAGGAATTTATAGAGAAGGTAGGGACACACAACAGAATGTGGTATGGAGATTTGAGCTACTTCATTCCATTACTAAATAATGGGGACCCACAGAAGACAGGAGAACTTGGGCTTATCCATGTGGTATACCTTGACTTCCAAAATAACTGGAAATGTATGAATGCTATGTGATCTAAGGGATCGACATTTCCTTTAGTGATCTTTGAATAAACCCCAAGGTCTTTATTCATTTTTTTCAAACAGTATTATAGACATCTCAGAGCGCACACATACATAGAGGGTGATTTTAAGGTTAAAGTATTCAACTAAATGCCTAAATAACCATGAAGTCATGTTTTTCTGTCTTTTCTGCTTCCTTGCATAATACATTGGGAATGTAAATTCAATAGGGACACAGATTTTTGTTGTTTTGCTCACTGTGTATTCACAATGCCTAGAGATTATGTGGTACAGTTGTTGAAGAAATATTCATTCAATGAAAGGATGCTATGTGCTTAGGTTGATCTATCTGTAAACTCTGTGCTCTTGAATATCTCTCACAAAATAACTCAATCTATTTGCAGGTCAATTTTGTTTTTTTCTCATTGAAGCTTTAATTTCTTGTGCAGGAACTAAAAATCAAAGCCTTTTTATTTTTAGCTCTTATCAGTTGAAAAGATCCAAATCAAAATGGAGCTGACGTATTTGTTAACAGATCACAAAGTAGGCTGGAATTAATTGCAACCCTATTAAAGCTCTATTGTTTTACACTTTAACACATGTTCAAAACTACTTTTGTTGAAAAGAGTCAAAAGAGAAATTACTTTAAAAAATCAGAGATCAGGATTTTATAACTCAGCATGCAATGAAACACATGTGCTTGCTAAAAGGTCCCATTTTGTCTTGTCATTTTAACTCCTGTGATCACATTGAACATGAATTGAGTGAATCGGATACTTCAGTATCTTGCACGGTTACCTACTAGTGTCTCTAATTTTGTTAAAATTACTTTTAGAGAAAAATGTTTGCAAACTCAACTTACCAAGACTGAAAGCCATTTTCTTTTGCCTTCTTTTGAAATGGGTGTTAAGGCACAATTTAACAGTACGATAATACCAGATGGTGAGAAGCTAAAGCTTATGATAGGATTCGACTTCAGAAACAATTATTTCCTAAGTACTAATAATATTTTGCACATGTGCAGTACTTTCCAGTCTTCGCTATCCTTTTGCATCGGATCCTCACAGCCCAATAACTATGACAGAACAGATTTTGTTAGCCCAATGTTACAGATGTAGAAATGGAGACTCAAAGAAGTTAATGGATGAAGTCAACATCACATTAAAAAGTGTGAATCAAGTTCTTAGAATCAAGTTCTTTGACATACAAAGATAGGTATATTTACCATTGAATCCCATGTTCCTGAAATGTTACATCATTTTATATAAAATACTCATTTAAAATAAATGTTCTTGTCACAGTTTTAAGCAGGTTGCACTGAGATGATCATGGATCTTAGGTAATTTATATATATATAATAAAAGCCTAAGCAACCACTGCAATTGAAACAACTGAGCAGACGACCAAACGGGCTGCATGGGGCAACCAGGCCGGCAGGGAGTTTAGTGAGGGATGAGCAAATGTCTGGGCAGCAGGCTGTGTGGGGTGACCAGGCTGGCGGGGGGTCGGGGCAGTGAGGGGTGACCAGGCTGGTGGGGGGGGGTCAGTTTGGGCACTTAGGGGTGATCAGGCAGGCAGGCAGGTGACCAGTTAAGAGCCAGTGGTCCTGGATTGTGAGAGGGATGTGCAACTGCCGGTTTAGGCCTGATCCCTAGGATCCTGAGGGATCTTGGATTGGAGAGGGTGCAGGCTAGGCTGATGGGACCAACCCCTTCCCCCCTCCCCGTGCATGAATTTTGTGTACCAGGCCTCTAGTTTAAAAATAAAAGTAATAGTGATCATAAAATTAGGTTTTTTGTGACAAGGTATAATACTAAGTGCTTTAGGTAATTACCCTATATAATTTTCTCAATATCTTCATAAGGTAGATGCTACTGTTATCCTAGTCATATAGAAAAGGGTGTTTAGATATTTAGGTAACATCAATAAGTACAAAGGTGGGAAAAAGTAGGTTTACAGGTGTTTGTATTTAAAATAATGCAGTAATTAATAAATATTAATATAAGAATAAACTCTGTTTCTCATACTCACAGCTGTAACCCTCTTCTGCCTACCCCTGTAAGAGATTGGCAGAGAGCTTTGCAGATACCTTGAACCACCATAAAGATGAACAAGTAGGTCTCTGAGCAAAATAAGTCTGAAGCGTCATTGGGGGGAGGGGGATGACAAAAATGAAGCTATCCTGCTTTGGGCACATCAGGAGAAAGCAGGGTTATCTGGAACAGACAATAACCCTGGTAAAAGTAGAATGCAGCAGGGAAAGAGGAGAATCAAATATGAGAAGGATTAACTTCATAGGAGAAGCCATGGGCATGAGTCTACAGGAGCTGAGCAGGGCTGTTGAGGACAGGACACTGTGGAAGTCACCCATTCATAGTATCACTGGTAGTCAGAGCAGACTCAGTGGCATGTACCACATTTAGGCTGAGAACATAACTGACCTTACAGAAGGTCAGAAAGCATCTTGGGAGGTACCCCTGGGAGCTGAATTCAGACCAGAGACCAGTAATTCTGTCTCCTGAATCTGACTTTTAATTGCCTAACTCCTCTGTGTCAAAATGTAATATTGAAAACATGGCATGATTACAAGTCCTGCTTATTGGGACTGGCATTAAGTTTTAAATGGATATGAAAATCATTTGCAAGCTGCAAATATGAAACAAATGTCAGATTTTATGAGTGAAAATTCAACTTTGGGGTTCTTTATCATAAGTACTTTTTGCCTTTTCTTGTTTTCTTTTCCATTTTTCTATTTGGTCTCCAGTTGGTTGCTTTACCTTTATTCCTTTTATATCTTCATCTTAATTATTCTTTAATAATTCCAAAATGTTAATATGTGGGCATTGTTGTTTGTAAAATGTAAAAAAAAAATGCAGTGATTTTTTCCCCCTACAAATGTTTAAAAAGAACATTTAAGTTCAATATGGTGAGCTGTCATCAGTTTCTAATTGCAGAAGTAGAGGCCTCAGAAAATTGGACAGTGGAACAAATCACTTACAGCACTTTACTCTTTTCCCCTCCTTTGGCTCTGAATCTCTGCTGACAGGGTGACTTAACATTAACTTTATGTCCTCAGAAAAAAATGTGGCCTTATTTGCATTTGTTGCCATTTTCTCTATTCTTGCCCAAATGCAGAAACTTATGTTGCAATAAGCCCACTGAAATGAAAACTGATATCATAGAATGCCTCTTTTCGTGAAAAGGTGGAATAACAACTGGCATTGAAGACAAAAACAAATGGCATGTGACAAAACCTAATGAACAAATAACTAAACATCTTATCTCTTTGTCATCATCTATTAACCTATTTCATTTTCTTCATTCCCCCCAAGTTTAATATGTGTTACCTTGTGGCTACACACATGTTGATGATCAGCTAATTTATGCCGTATGTTGTATATAGAATTTCACGGCTGCCAATAATTACAGTGGTAGACAAACTAGAGATTTTTCACTTCTCTGCTAAAAACTAACCATGTGTTCTTCTTTAAAGCAATGTGGTTTTATTTTATGAATTTTTTGCAAGAAAAATAAAAAGAAAATCAGAGCTGTAAATTTTGCCATTATTCCTGAAAAAAACATATGATGGAAAGTTGAGCTTCAAAAAGGGAGTGAAATTAAAAATTATTTATTTTAAATTTTTTCTTTAGCATTAGAGAAGAGGGTGATAGATTTTAAGGATCTCATCTTTAAGTCACATTTCAATGCTGGCTGATATGAATCCTGTTACCAAAATGCCCATGGTTTCTTATTTGAATTCTTTACTTATAAATGAAATTAGGAATTTCAGTAGCATTTAAATTTTGACAAAATAAAAAGAGCCTACAGAAGCTTACCCTTTTAGTTAAACATGTCAGCATATCAAACATATATATATATATACATATATATATATATGTAATTTTGATATTAAATTAAATTTTAAAATATTTTCAAAAAACAAATACACATTATTCTTGAAAGTCCATTGATTTATACCTACCTTCAGCATATATTTCTTCAGCAACTATTAATGTAACTATCTAATGTAGCACAGTGTTTTTTCCTGGATTATATGGAGGTAATTTTTTTTATTATTTAAAGAAAAAGATTCTGAGAGATTTTAGAAATATGTAAAAGGCTTTTTATCAAAATAATTTTTATTTGAACTGTTTTTAGTCACATACCAATATTTTATATTGTTCTTCTTTAGTGAACTTTCAAAACTTTATGTCCTCTGGGTTTTTTTTTCTTTCTCATTTATTATGTCCTATTTTTTATTTCCAACCCTTCTTTCCTCTTCTTTCATGACCTTGTTTCAAATATAATAAAAGGCAACTGATAGTCATGATGTGGACAAAGCATTAGCATTATACTAATATACATAGAGTTTAATAACGTTCTATTTGACTTGACTTGGGGTAGTGAACATACCATATAGCATACAGAGGATGTGTTGGGAAAATGTGCCCCTGAAGTCTGTATAATTTTGTTAACTAGTATCTCCCCAATAAATGTAATGGAAAGGAAAGAATAAAAATTAATATTCTTCATCGAAAGGAAAGATATTTGTATAATATTATACCATCATGTGCAGTAAATATTTGTGCAGTTTTTGTCAATAATAATAGAATATGAATACTCTAGTGAGTACAAGATAAGCTGTTGTTACAAATAAGATCCAAAATAGTGTAGTCAACTATGGAGGAAAGATTTTTCTCTGCCATGTAACAGACTCAATTGAAGAAGTTCTGCCATCTTTACTACCGGACTTCCCATGTTGCTTTGGGTTTGTCTTCCCTACGAAGTCGAAAAAGAGAGAGACACCCAATGAGCACCTTTATCTTTAAAGCATTGCTCTGTGTTACCCACAGAAGTTCCTCCTCACATTTTATCAGCCTAATGTCCACACAAGGCCATGCTGCCTGCTTCCAGTTCAGATTAATGTACAGGCAGCAAAAGTTCAGAGAGTTTTATTGCAAACAGGAAAATATAAAGATTGTGTACCAAGTAACAGTTTAATAGTTCCCACTCAATAAAGAGTAACCGTTATTGTTCTTCAGAGTTAAATGATACGACAGCTTATTTGCTTATCACCCTATAGTTGCAAAACATAATGATTTCCTCCACTTGGGCAGAAGTAGCAAAAAAAAGAGAAAGGTAAAGAAAAACACTGAAAACCTTGGACATCTAATTCACGGTAACCAAGTGGACATAGGATTGAAGGAAGAAAAATATAAATATGGTTTTATATGTTCTTTTTGTCAACTGAAGAGATGTTATTATAATTTAATAGTAATATAATTTAATAGCATGTAATAAAGGTAAGATCTAAGAGTATTATTTTTTAAGTTTCTTATTATAGAAAAGTTTAAGTATATATATTTATTTATCTAATATGTATTTATACAGAGGTCAACCATTTACCATCTGTCCCTATGAACTCATGGCCAATCTTGCTTTGCCTATGGCTATTGTCAATTTCCCCCACTTCTGGTTTATTTTGAATCTCAATAATTATATTATTTTATCTTTAATATTTCAGTATGTGTCTGTAAAAATCAGCAATCATCCTAAAAAGTAATATTTCTATTATTTAAATTATTAGGAATAATTTTTAAAATTATGAAATATCCAGTTAATGTTCAAATTCCCCTGTGATCTCAAAATTTGTTTTGTAGAATATTTGTTAGAATTAAGATACAATTAAGATCTATACATTATAATTGGTCTAAATGAAATTTATCTTACCCTTCCTGGGAGCTCTTTTCCTATAATTGTTATCTTCATTTCAATAAACTTCAAGGTGTTTTTTTTCTTTCCCCTTAAAGTTTATTGAATGAAGATAACATTTTTTCCTGTGTAATTTTCTGGAGTATAAAATTTGCTAATTGCATCCCTTTGGTATTTACTAACTTGTATGCTGTGTCTTATATTTCCTGTAAATTGGTAGTTAGATTTGTGAGTACGATCAGATGTTGGTTTCAAGGTTGGTGATAAATCTTTGGAGGGGACACTGTACCCTGCAGCCTAAGGTACAAAATGCAGCAAGTTTTAGAAAGTAGAAGGAAGCTCCTACTTCATTCCACCTATGTTTCCATCCTAGATAAATTCTGAAATTACATTGGCTCCATTTATTGGTGCCCTATTCAAAATGTGAAACTTCTGTTTTGTTTTATTGAAAACTGTCCCCAGGAGATGCCTGGAAAGGATCAATGGCGTTCATCTAAGGTGCCCCTTGAAATAAACTTCAACCGTGCAGGAATTGGGACACTCAAGTAGTTGCTGATGGAGAGACTGCTCTGCATCAGCAGGACAGAGGGCAGGCTTTGGACCAAAAAGACCAAAGGCTTTAATTTTAAGTTTAAGCGTATGCAAATTATTTCGATTAACTGCCAGAGGAATTACACCACATGAAACATATGCAGTTGCAAATCACACAGCTCTTTATTACACAAATTCCTGAGCCGCTTCGGTACAAACTTAGTTAGGGATCCCCCTGTGGTGGTGTCCTCTGTGGGTCAGGCAGCTAGGCTGGTCTGGGCCAGGTGCAGGGGGGCCGGGATTCTTCTCCCAAGAACTCCCTCACTTATCAACTGGGGATTACTGGCCATTTTCCTATCTTTGGCAGGAAAAGGAGTGTGGAGGGGCATCACTTGTCAGACCGGCAATGGGATGGGCCTTTGTAAAGTCTCCACAAGACATGCACCCTTGTCTGGCAGGGGTCCATATTTAAAGCTTGTTCATACCCATAGCAGCTCAGGTGGTTATCAATGATTTACATTAATTCACATATGTTAATCTTAAACACCGGGAGGGGGCTAGGAGAGTACATCACTCACGCAAGTGTTTATCTTGACACAAGTCACTGTGCGTCAGTTCAAATCCTTATCTCTGGGGTACACACGCTTCAGGGCAGTGTGGGATGTATCTTTAATATCACACTTTAAGTTGTAAGGGAAGTTAACTGAAACATTTTTTTTTTTACTTTTCTAATATTCTTTAAGCATTTTTTAAATTTTCTATTTTTTTTATTCCAACAAAAACTGATTGAAATAGAGTATATTGTGTTAATTTGCTAGAAAATTATCAAATAAGTGATCAGAAGACTTTTAATTCTTTAGTCCATGTATTTGCTTTATAAGGAAATGTTCTTATTTCATTGGCTATCAACAAATCTTTAGAATGCTAGACGTATATTCCAAACCTTCTTTATTTTTATTGTAATGGCTGTACATTGGACAAGAGGTCTGTTGCAGTATCTGTAATCAAGGGGATAAGCTGACTACAATGGTTTATCACTTAGTTTTCATTGCAGTTCCTGTTCAAAACAAATATAAATACTGAGGTTCACTTTTCTTTGTCTTCTAAATGTCCAGGAAATAGTTCATGTTTATTTCTGACCTTGAAGTTTTTCTCCTTCCAGTTTATTTATCATAAAAATTTAATTGATGAAACATTCAATGAAAATTCATTTATGTATTCTTATGGATAATTCTCTTAAGATCAAATTAATACCCTGTGTGTGGTCATCAAACTCTATTAATTCAATATTTGGATTGTTTTTCCACATGTGCTATTTACTACCAGTTCCAAATGGGCCTTGGAGATTTGCATGGTTTATTTAGGGTGTCACTTGGAATTAAAATAATGACTCTTTTGGAGAGTTCAAATGCAAAACTATGCAGAAGTGATTCTGTCTCATGGCACAAAGTGCTACATCAGGTACTGGACAGAGATAAAAAGAAGTGCAAATTGAAAGCCTAAAAATAAAAAAGCAACAGAGAAACTAACAATATATAAGGGGGTGGATAAAGAGAGGATCTGCAAATATGGAAATCAAAACACCCAGGATGCATTTGAATGGAGTTCATCAAACTCAGCCTATGGACTGAATTAAATTTGAAAGGTTTGAAGCACAAGGCTGTGTTCACATTGAAAGGGATGGAGTGAAATGTGAAGAAAATGTGAAGGATTGTATACAGACTTGGATTGTTTGCGTGGGCATCTGTGGCTTCTGATTTCCCAAAGCGAAAAAAAACTTGTTCCCAGTTTCTGGGACCCATCTTGATCTTGTGTAGTAAGTAAATTAAGTCACTTTATCTCATTCTCTAGAACAAAATCTGTCTACTCTAATTTTTGTTCCTGTTCTGCTAAGGGACTTCTGCCAGATTCCTAAAACCTAGTCCTTGTATTTTTCCCAGTATGTGACAGCCATTCTCTAGTCTCCCTCTAACCTTAGCCATTTGTGTAGCTTAAGGACCAGTGTTTTGTCTGCCTCTCTGGCTGACTCCTACCTATTTCATGTCTCCTCTCTACCTGTCTGCAGCTCAGATGTCACCTAGTCCTGGACTTCTAGAAAGTTCTGTGGAAATCCCCTGTGTTAGTCTTTCTCAGAAGCTACATTCCATTGCCTTTTGTTTTAAATACTATGTTCTGCCTGCCAGGTCTGATTCCTACTTGTGGTTTATCTGTCCCCAAAGACTTGCTGTATTTAAATATTCATCTTTCAGTTTCAAAATGTCATTCCCTTTTCAAATGACAGTTTTAGGACACTTAAAAAGGTTGCATTACTGTGGTCAGCAAAATGAACATTTTTTCCCCTCGCTCCACAAGAGCATCCCTGTCCCATTGGCATCAATGACAGCCAGGCATTGGAAATGCTGCAGCTGGAGGGACTGACCTCCAGTGAAGACTCTGTGTGGACTGCCACTGTGCAGAGCTCCTGTCCCTATCCTCCTCCCAAGCCCCACTCAGCACACCTCTCTCCCAAGACACTATCATCACAGGTCTCTCACCATCAACTGATCCTTCCACATTAGTATCTAGGTCCCTCTGAGAATGGAGGGTCTAGAAATCCCTATATTTTCTTTTCCTTTGCATTGATGCTTGGAAATGGGTAGACTATTGGTCCAGCTGCTGGGACTGAGGCTGGAGAAATGAATGTAAATAGAAATAAGACAATATAAAAAAAAGAGAGAGAGAGAGAGAGAGAGAAATCAATAAAATCTTTCAGAGTCTCAGAATTGAGAGGCAATAGCAAACAATCTAACATTTTTAAGGAGTAAAAGATAAAATATGGCTGGAAAACATCTGGGCTTTTTACAAAGTTGAGGATTAATATTTACCATCCATTAACAGGCCAAGACAACCCATAGTTAGGATGAAAATTAAAGTAAAGAGGAACTCAAGAAGTTAACTTAAGAGGAAAAGACACATTCCATACAGAGAAATAATAATACAGATGATGAGTTATTTCTCATCTGAAACAATGGGTCTAGCACATTAGAAGACTTCTTTAAAATCCTGAAAAAAAGCAGTCTACCCAGAATTCTATTTTCAGTAAAATAATCCTTTAGAAAGACAGAGGATGAAATAAAGGCATCTTCAGATAAATGAAAACTGAGAAAATTTTTGCAAGCAGATTTGTGGTGTAAGCAAT
This sequence comes from Pipistrellus hanaki, assembly GCF_964339955.1. Taxonomy (NCBI): domain Eukaryota; kingdom Metazoa; phylum Chordata; class Mammalia; order Chiroptera; family Vespertilionidae; genus Pipistrellus; species Pipistrellus hanaki. The sequence goes on along the minus strand of NC_140507.1, from coordinate 37,455,020 downwards.
GCTAAAAAAAAAAGTTATTTGGATTGATGGGAAATGCTATCAAATGGGAACTTGGCTCTTTAACTGAGAATGAATATTCTATAAATGGTAACAAAAATGGGGGTGGGAGGAGGTAAGTATAAAATATTATTTGAGAGGCAGCAAGTATAGGTGTTTATGCCACCATCTTGGTTCTCCTTTAGTAATTACTTCATGTGTTCCATAAGATGAGTTTTTTATTACATGAATACACAATTTAAAACTAAAATAAAACATGAACTTTTTCTAGTGAAGTTAGTCTCTGATAAAATTTGAACTAGACCAGTAAAGAGCAATTTAGCCATTTATTTATTTATTTATATTTTTTTGTTAATCCTCACCCGAGGATATTTTTCCATTGATTTTTAGGGAGAGTGGAAGAGACAGGAAAAGACAGAGAGAAACTGCATATAAGAGAAACACATTGCTTGGTTGCCTCCTTCATGAACCCTGACCAGGGGCTGGGCCTGGGAGGAGCCTGCAACCAAAGTACGTGCTTTTGAGCAAAATCAAACTCAGGACCCTTTGGTCCATAGGCTCTATCCATTGAGCCAAAAAGGCTAAGGCCAGATTAGTCATTTAAATGTATATAGGACCACCCTTAACACACACACACACACACACACACACACACACCAACTTCCAGCTAACTCTAAGCATTCCTTTAAAAGCCCATTTGTTTAGTAGACAGAAGGAAGGCTCAAACTCATGTATGACAGGGTTGTAAATATTTCTACTCAGAGAATGAAATCAAGACTCAACTCTAGTTGAGGAGAACAAGCCAACTTTAAGAGAAGTTGAAATTTTGCACGGCCTACTTATCGCTGGTTTTGAAATGACCTGGGGTAAACAGAAACAGCCTTTTCATGTGGCCGCTCTGATTAAAGCAAGGTCTGTAAAGTTGGCAGTATATCGTCTGAAATTTCAAAGCGTAAGTGGAAGCTGGGGTTTCTTTTCCTTTCCAAAAAGCCCCCCTACTCTCCATACAGGGTCTATCTGAGTAGCTGGCATACAGATATAAAAGTCACTGGGCAGTAATCGCGAGCGCACTGGTCCTTATGGCAGGCATCAGGGCCCTTCCTGCCAGGTCTTTGAACTACAAAAATAAATAGAGAATAGGAGTGCATTGTATTGGCCAAGCCTGAGGCCCAGTCATCTGTCTTGGAGCATGCTCTGGTGAGAGTGTTTAACTTGGATTTCTTCCATCACATGTGGTAGCTGCAGAGTGAAAAGGAAGAGGAAAAGAACAATGTTAGGTGGTGTATTTAACAGTGTGTTGGCTTAACAATCCTCGGGAAATGCTTGCTTCTATTTTTCTGTTAGCAGCCAGAGTTACATTGTTGGGATTCTGGATGAGTGGATGTGTACTTTAGACAGCATGATTCCATTCCCTCCACCCTCTCCATTGTCTTACAAAAGGCTTAAAGAGCTTGCAGATAGTCTCTCAAACACAACCTACTAAAGGAAGTAGCCATTGCAAGTCAAAGGACAGTCTTTTTTTTTTTTTTTTTTTTTTTTTTTTTTTTTTTTCCATTTCACCAACCCATCAGATGGCTAAATTAATGGGCCTCTTTCACTCAACCTGAGAGTTTGAAATTCATGGTAACTGGATGTTTGTTGTTTTTGGCTAAATTATCCTCTTCCCTTTCTTTTCAAGGACATGTAACACAAACTAAAACAAGTTAGGCTCCCTTTGCCTTTTTATTCTTTTATGTGTTCTACAATAAAAAAGGAGACCCTTAATCACCCAGCTGTGCCTGTAATAGGAAATTGATTTAAAAAAATAATACCTGTTGCTGCAGGAGTGGATTCTTTGCAGAGACAACTGTTCCACATTAGAAGAAATTTTGCTTGATGTCACAGCCAAATTGTCTTGCTTTCTGTTATCCGGGAGAGTACTAAGAAAATCAAATATGAGATTTTTCAAGTGATGGTAAAGACGTTTTACAGTTTTTAGTTGCTAGCACATTTCTTTTCTAGATCATGTAGCACATATTTTGTAACCCTCATGAAAGAGCATAAAATAAATATGTCAAGGCTTCCTGTAGAAATGCATTCCTCAGGGTTGCCAAAATAAGGGAGGCTGCTGGATTGGTGCAGACAGATGGTAAGATAAATGTATGAGCAAAATTATATAAAAATACCAAGTTTAATTTGCCATGTATCAAAATGAGCGATTTTTAACATCATTTGAAGATTTTTTCTCTCTCTAGATTGGTGATTTTCAACCAGTGTGCTGCAAGAATTTTTAAAACATGCAATACTTGACTATTTAATCTTGACCTCATTTCGCTTAGATTGCTAAATAAAAAAATGACAACAGACAACACAACAATAGCTGTCCAGTGTGAATGAATCAAAATTACATCTATTTTTTTGTTACATTGACAAAAAATATAACATATTTTTGGTATTTTGCAGAATTTTAGAAATTAGTTTATGTGTGCCATGAGATGAAAAAGGTTGAAAATTATTGTTCTAGTTCAACAATTGTATAGAAATTGGTGAGATTTTTTTGCACATAGTAGACATTTTCTTTGTGGTAATAGCCTAAATTATATCCATCACAATGAAATAGGAATTTTAAGAAGATATAGGCAGGGTTAGGGAATTTTTAGAATTGGAGGTTCAAGGAAAACACACAGAGCTACAGACTGGTAGAAGTTACATTTCTATAAGACAAAAGAGCTTGGAGGAGGTACATTTCTATAACACAAAGGAGCCAAAACAGTTACATTTACAAAAGACAAAGGAACTGGGAGTCGCCAAAAGGTCTATATTTACAAAATAAAGAAAGAGGGAGAAAACCCGGAAGGAATAGGAGGACAATGAGAGAGGAGAACTCCCTGAATTATATAGTAACCAATTCAAAAAGGAATGTTGACCAATCAGAAGGGATATCAGGACACAAGGACTTGGAGCCTTTATAAACCTTGGAAACAGAAAGTCAGCAGGACTCTGTCCCCCTCCCCATGTGGGAGTTTGTGCTGTGAGATTCTTTTCCCTTCCCCAGGTAAGAGTCTGCACTTGTTCTTCAATAAATTCCCACCTCTGCTATACCATCTCCATCTCGTGGCTGTGGATTCATTCTTTGACTCCTACAGACAGAGAACTCGGGAGCCACCCTGCCCAGGGGAACACCTCCTCTTCCAGTCCAGAAATCCCATATCAACAACTGCCAAAATTGTAAGCCAGTCTTTAAAATATTCTTTGAAAAAAACTTTATAATATGACAGAAAGGCATCCTATGAGTTTTAAAATAATTTTAAATTGATGCAAATTTAACATCACTGCATTTTTAAAATCTCATTAATCCATTCCGTAAACAAAAAGTATCTACTGTAGACCAGGCCTTTGTTCTATGACCTGGGATATAGTAGTGAGCAAAACCCAGTGCAGGCCTTCCTGAACTTATATAGTACTTCAGCTAAAAAGATAAGAGTAATTCTGATTATCCTAAGAAATTTGAAATAAAAATAAATTTGCCAAAGTGGATTTATGAAAAGGAAGAAAACTTATTATGTCTGAAATACCAGTCATAATAAGATGAAAAAAGTAAGAAAACTGAATGATTTGTAAAAATGCAATTAAAGAAAATGAAGTTTCAAAATATTTTAAAATCATGTTAGCTAATATATTTTTCATTATTTCTGCAATTTTTAAATGCAAGATTTTGTTCAAAAACTTAATATCTCATATACTATGCATTTAAAAAATTTTCATGGTACATACCTGGTAATATGAGCTTTATTCAAAACAGCATTATTCAAAGCCTAATTTCCCATTGGAACATTGTAATACATGGGGGTTACATTTCTGGAAAAACTAAGCTACTATTTAATAATGAGAAAAGTTTGTTTTAAAGTTGAAGGCAAGTAAGTAGCGTTTATTAATGTGATTCCATAGCTCATGAAATTGATGTTATTTAAAGCTTCACTTTAACAAGTAGGCATTTTTGTTCTTTGCTAAAAACTAGCCTTCTTACAACTGTAAATTTACTTAATTTAAAAAAAATATAATAAGCTAAGGTTGCACAAAAGAAATCTTGCAATACAATTTACCATGAATAGGTTCTTCTCTTTGCTCAGCATGTCAGTCAACATTTCTCATTAGGACTGTACTTGCAGGTTAATTGTGGATACAAAAAAATAACAACACAGTCAAGAGCTGCTTGTGCATAGCTACAGTTCTTCCTGGGAAGCCTGTGGTTTTAACAAGCGTTGTTCTTATGTTATTTTAAAAGCATATGTTATAAAGCAGAATGTTTAGTTTGCTATGGTGCTGTATAATTATAATAATGTTTTAATGATGAGTTTTAATTTCTATCATACAGCATGAGCTTCTTTTACTTACACATTCAAATGTTCCTTCTCATCTATACCTCCTTCTCCCAACTGGATGGGATGACCTTTTTGTCACTGAAGCAGCAGTGGATGAGAGAGAGTGAAAACTGGTGCAATCGCAGCCTCTGTATAGCTGTCCTGCGCAAACAGGGAAATGACTACATCTTCTGACAAGAAGCCCTGAAGCCAGGAAGTTTCTAAAAGCATTGCCTTGGAAGGGCTTCACAGACAGATTAAATTTTTCTGGAACACTCTAGACCAACTGATTCAAATCCCCTAAATTCCTCCTTTTCCATGTATTTAACTTCAACTGCTAAATGTAGTTTCCATATACCCACTGAAGTATGGAGGTACGTTCAATTTTGTGGACTTCAAACAGACATTTAAACAAACTTTCAACTGAAGCTATTCTATCCAGGAGGAGATTGTGTTACCCAAATAATTAAAGCAAAGTCTCCCACTAGACATTTTCTTTTTTATTTTCTCTGTTACAGAAGTGGGGCAGCTGCCTAACGGGCATGCCTTAAAAAATATAATAGGACTAGATCAGGTGAAAGAGATTCTGTGAGTGAGATGGAAGATAAAAAGGAAAAATGAGTTAGGGTTCTTGAACAGAAAGCATAGCGCCTTAATATATGCAGCACACTTGTGTGAGAAAACATTTCCAAACTTCAAAATAGGCAAAAGGGTGTGTTCGGAGCAGTGCCGGGCTTGCCTTTAGGAACCATTTGCCACTGGCCAGGCTGTTTTAGCATTCATCAGAGATTATGGTTTGTTGCTCTGCTCCTTTGGATAGTAAGCAGTCTTGCATTTAACCCCAGATTCTTGCCCGGAAACTCCTTTATTAAATTGGTTATTTTGTTCCTCGGGTGTTCTTCAGGCTGATTTTAACATTTTACTAGTTCACTTGTTAGCTAATGAGTTAAGTAAAGGTCTCTGATAGTCGCGCATCTATATTTGCCTGAGTCATGATTTTACCTTTCTGATCATTACGCTTTAACCTCGTTAGAGGATCCCAAGTGGTAGATGTTACAACCTCCGAAGCACTCAGAAGAGAAACGGTCTTCCTGTGTGTGCCCACACCCAATGTTTCCAACACGACCAACCTGCGGAGATGACACAACACATTACATGCTGTGTGCTGTTTCCCTTTTCTATCCCAATGTTTTCCTCCTCTGTGAAGAAGCTCATTTTTCAACTACAGGTGTTCCTTGACATTTTTCTAGACTTAAGTTTTAATATTACTTAGTAAATGTTGAATTGTAGGTTCTTACTACGCGTGCAGCATGGCTTCCATTACCAATTAAATGAAGTCACTTCAACTGGTCTCATTTATGAGATTTCCCTGAGACCCAAACCTGCCAAAACTACTTTCCAACTACAGTGGATTGAAAAATGAGCACTTTGTTCTTAACCTACCTGTATACATCTTAATTCTAATAACTGTTATTATTATTTTGTCACAAGTGAAAAGAAAGCAAAATGATACTAGGCTGCATTGGGAACTAGCTTTCTTACTAGCATGCTGTGTGATTATACATATTTCACTTCCCTTTGCCTCAGTTCGTTGAGCTCTAAATTGAGTCACGGGAGAGGAAGTCCTCTAATGTTTCTTCACTACCTAGGAATCGGTGCTGAGGTTGACATCTGCAGCAATTTGATCCCATTTAGTGACATTAGCACTCTCATTGTTAACTCTACCATGTTATAAAGTTTAAGAAGAGTTTGCGTACTCATTAAACAGGGCAAGTTAGATTTTTTGGTTTGTGTGTGATTAAGAGAATGGCTTACCACAAAACATTTCATCAATTTTCCTGTAGTGTACTTTACAAGCTTTTCTGAAAAACTGATGTGTAAGTTCTCATATACTAGTAGTCCTCAGGCCTGCAGGTACCAACACCCACCACCTGTGTACTTGGAGAAAGCTCCGGGAAACAGCACAACAGATTTCCAGAGTTTTGTTTGTTTTGTTTTATGGCTCAGTGTATGTTTATATGTCAACATTCTCCCCTCCTATCATTTTGTGAGGCTGTGTGTTCAAAATGAAATATTTTTGTTACATGAAGGGAAAAAATTGCCAGACCTACCATGAAAGCTGAGCTGTAGGCAACCTAAATCCTAACCAGTTCTAAATCATAAATAGGCCCATCAAAAATATTTCACAGACTGAACTAATATAAATATTGGCCTTCAGTTCCTGCCATATATAAACCAAGTAGCTATATAGTTTTACACAACAAATGTTCTATAGACAGTTTAGGATTTAAAATACTGAAGTCATATCCTAAGGATTGTTTAACTCTTAGTATGTGATCTTTACTGTCAGAGTTCTTTCCTAATATTGTAATGCTTTAAAAGTAAGTTATATATTGAATGCTATTTTCATTTTAACATTTTTTCCCTCTCTCTTGAAGTTTATTTTACAACTACAGTTTTTCTAGATTTAATTTTTAATAACACTTAGCATTACATGTTTAATTTAATAATAAAAAAAAAGGAGGAATCATTTAACTATTTTCTCTATTTTAATTCCAAACTTAATTCTAGTAGTCCTATCAGGAAAGCCATAATCACTCTTCTCATTTGGGACTTTCAATTTGGAGCCATGTTGTTTTTACTCTTAATTACATACTTAAGAAAAATACATTTCTACCTAGCATTTGCTAAAAAAAAAAAAAAAAAAAAAAAAAAAAAAGATTACTTCTCTAATTACTTTTCTAATTCTAACACTTGTTAAAGACCTGAGGTTTAAGTATGGAATACTTTGTTTGCAGTGTTGTTTTGGTTATTTCCTTAGATGAGTCTTCATATCATATAAAATTACTGTGCAGTTTCTATTAATTAGGTATGTCTTCATGGAATGAGCTTTATCACCAGTGGCTTCACCCTGCATTGCAAAGACAATGAAGGGAGGAGCAAGACTTACACATTTTTGTTGTTGTTTGAGTAATCAGGTCCTCATTTTAGTTTTGTTGTTTGTTTTTTTCTTTTTAAAAAAATATATTTTATTGATTCTTTACAGAGAGGAAGTGAGAGGGATAGAGAGTTGGAAACATCAATGAGAGAGAAACATCGATCAGCTGCCTCTTGCACATCCCCCACTGGGGATGTGCCCGCAACCAGGGTACATGCCCTTGACCGGAATTGAACCCGGGACCTTTCAGTCCGCAGGCTGATGCTCTATCCACTGAGCCAAACTGGTTTCGGCATTGTTTTTTTTTTTTTTGTGTGTATTTGTGAATTAATCAATTTCAATTTTATACTGCATTTAGTAGACATTTTAGACTATTATAAGGTAGGACTCAAGCCATGATAACAGTATAATTAAGGGGAGGGCTGACCTTGGTGGAGGGAAGTGGTGGTTGAAGAGCAGTCCTCTGTCCTTCCCACTACTTATCCACTCACCCAACTGCACAACCCACAAGATCATGTTTTTGTCAGTTTATCCCGCACAGTCCTGGCTGGGCTTCCTAACAGCTCTGGTGCTCCGGCAATATTGTGCCAGGAGCCTTGTACTGTTCTACCGACTGCACCAGGCTGCTTTCTCTGGGGCCCGGAGCAGAGCTAACCAGAATCCTTCACCCCCTCACGACAAAAACCTTGGCAACGTGACCGTTTGAATTCATGGTTTCCCCATTAAAAGCAGGTTCAGAATTAGCTTGGTTTGCCAAAACCCTGAATGTTTTGGTTGTTAATGTTAATCTGTGCAGTAATCCTGCGGTGCCGTCTGGCTCTGCAATTTGAGGGAGCAAAGCAAATGACCTGGGATACTGGTTAGTAACGTAGATCTTGCATTCAACACCAGGATGGGAGGGAATAACCAAGATTATCCTTTTATCCAAGGTCACCCGTGACTCTGATGCAGCTGTGCCTGTGGAAAACACTCCTCGAGGCATTACCAAGTCCGCTTCCCAGGTAAGAGAGCTGCAGTCAACATGCTGGCCACGCTGGTAATGACCACAAATCTATCTGGCTTCAACATTTATACTTTCAAAAATAAGTTAAAAACAATATTAGATTTATGGATATTTTCCTCATGCTTCATTCTATTTTTTTTTAATATACCTTATTGGACAAGGAGTCGGTGATCTGATTATTCGCACAATGTTACCTACTTGAACAATTTGCTTAGCCTTTTTCTGCATCAGCTATTCGATTGGCTGAATTAGTCAATCTTTGAATCTAAAGGTTTGATAGGGAAGGGAGAGACTGAACTCAACAACATTAAAATTTAATTAACCTCATTTAAGCAATGCACAGGCACAGGCACACTGATGGAAACAAAGTGGACATTTGCTGCAGGTAAAGCAATCTCAGAGAACAGTAACAGTGCATCAAGTCAGGACATCCTACCAACCATTAGGATATATTATAAAAGCATTCACGTTCTCGTAAATGAGCAATACATTCTCTCAGGGTCAAGCTTGTCTTTCTGCTCTAGGTTTCACGTTAACTGAATCAGATCTCCATGCCTGGTTATGGATTGGAGTGTATGAGCTTCTAGAAGCTTCTATTTGATAATCTCCCCTAAACTAAAATAAACTTGTTTGGTTATAATCAGTTTCTTATGGTATACCACTATATATATATATATTTTTTTTAAAATGTATTTTTATTGATTTCAGGAAGGAAGGGAAAGGGAGAGAACCATTAAGCGACACTGGCTAGGCTACCATTGTATTTTTTTAAATCTCCATTTGAAATGAACTCCATTTCATAATAGAATTGTATGTGAATGGGGGAAAAGTGTGGAAAATGTTTCAGAATAAAATAGCACCACCTTATACCTTAAAATACATATACAGCTTTGAAAGTATAAACATGAATCAATGTTCTAACTGTAAAGTGAGTTGTTTAGCAGTTTGGATTTAATGATTCACTTTGTTTTCACAAACTAAATACCTTTACTAAACAGTTTCCATTTCATTAATAAAAATTTCCTTGAGAAAAGCAATGAAAAGTGCATTTTGGAAAACAATTGTCTTTATAAACAATCATGCTATTAGCACTCATAACATTTGCTTTTACCAATTTAGCACAAATTTAGTCTGAGTCCAACTTGATCCTTGTTCCTTTTAACCCTGGGCTATACATAACATTCAATCATGAGCTGGGTTTAATAAGAGTATTTTGAAGAAGTTTAAAAAGCACATTCCCTCTCCATTCCTAGTTTATGCTGCCAAATATGTTGTTATTCGGCCAACAGTCTGCAAAGTGGATATACTTATTTGTGATGTCATTTTCCGGGCCACTGTAATACAATTCTTATCTGATCCTTCCTGCAGAGAAACTTCAAACTGAATCTACTAATGTGTTGATCACTTAGTACTGTGGTTTCAAAATAATTTGGTGATACTTGATTTCAAATTACAGCTCTCTTAGAACACAGTAAATTTGACTTGAAGTTTTTAGGTTTATTCTTTTTATTCTTTGTTTACTTGTGGTGTGTGTGTGTGTGTGTTTGTGTGTGTGTGTGTGTGTGTGTGTGTGTGTGTGTGTGTTTCCCTACTGGCAGAATTCCATTTTAATTTAAAACATTGGAGCAACGACTCTAGATCTCAGAATGTGTATATTGCCTTCCAGATGATAATCTGGTTAAAAGTTAAAGTGGTTTTATGCATGCTATGATTTGTAACCCTGTTTATAATCATGCCTTTTATTGTACTGTAAATGTTCTCTTAGCATTTTTGTGTATGTGTGTGTGTTTTTTTTTTACATTAGACATTTTCTTCATAAAATTGGTTTAGATTTAAACGTAAACTCTATACTGTAAGATCAAAGAAAAGAGTGGAATATATGATAAGCATTCCATCTGGTGAGCATTGAGAGAGGATTGCATGTAATTTGCAGGCAGCCTCAGTGGAATAGAGGAGCAAACAAGAGTGAAGACGTGCACTTGCACAGACAGGTCATGTAGAATTAAGTACCTTGCGGTGCTTCCCAATTACTTTTGCTGCCAATACGGTTCTACTGCACATATCTACCCACTGAAGAACTGTGCTTTCTCTCTTGGACAGAATTGTACTTGATTCTTCCATGTCATATAATAATTTTAAATGATCATTTTTTGGTCAAACTTATACTTATTTTTTCAAACATACGTTTTTAAAGCATCAAGCCTTTCTTTATGAAAATGTAGTCTTCTAAGCCCTCCTCAAAAAACTCTCATCATTCATTGCTTCCCAGAAACAATTACTTTTAATTTTGTTCATTACATTTGTTATTTATCTCTGTGTGTGTGGATTTAGTTCTCTTTCCCACCACACCCGACAAACACATTTTCCTTCTCTCCCTTCTTAACCTAGATAAAGTTTTATTCAGGACAGTAGTCTGCATTTATGTTATTCTGACTGTGTAGACAGGATTCATGTGTAAGTCATGTGGATTACTGGTATTTTACTTTTCATAAACAATTTATTGCTTTCTGTGGAGTTGCTAATAATCCTAATTGCTTAGTTTTTAACCATTAATTCCATGTAATCACCAAACCCAAGTTCACCTTTAGAAATAAAATACTTTTTCTAAATATATTCAAATGTCATCTTCTTGCATCCATATCTCCCAGTGATTTCTGACTTGTCCTCATCTGGATGGTTTGCTCTCAGACATTCCTTCTTTATCACCTTAGGATTCTCTTTTCCTTTTTCTTATGCACTCAGCCTCTGTAGCTTTAATTAGGTAATTATTGATTAGTCATTTTTCTTTTAAGACTATCTACTGTTAGCTTTTTCAGAATGAGTGCATGGAGGTAATTGGTTTTTCAACACTACATATCAAAACATCTGCAATCACATTTAGTTAGTAATTGTTTTAGAAACAGAATACTAGATGGGGAAAAAGTGTCCTGAATCTTTAAGGCATTACCTCCATTATCCTCTAGCTTCCAGTATGATTTGTCATCCCTCATATAAAATCTTCTATTTTTCCTCTCTAAAAATTGTGCTGTTCTCATTAATAATAACTTTCAGAAATTGTAGGATCATGTGCAGAGGTAGATCCATTTTCTTCCATTGTTCTAGGCACTTGGTGGTTCATTTATTAAAAAAAAAAAAGTCCTCTTATTTGAAGAATAATTTATTGAATTAATTTATTTCATCCTTTTCTTCCCCCCCCCCCTTTGTTCTCTCTTAAAAGGGCTCTTTTTATTTAGATGTTGAGATTCCAGACCTGACCCTCTAATTTTCTGATCTTTTCTTCCCTGCTGCTCATAAATGTGTCTTTTTGGTCTACTTTATGGGAGGCTTCCTTAATTTAATTTTCCAGTCACCATATCTGCTATGTATTTACACTTCCAAAGGTCTTTTTTTGTTTCTTTAGTAACTCTTTTTTCTTGCATTCTGGCCTTCTGCATGGAAATATTTCTTTCTTTTATCTTTCTAATAATATCAATAATAGTCATTTTTTTTCTTCCTGCCTAGTATGTTTCCTACAAATTTATTTTTTGCTTCTTTGTTATGAACTATCTATTTCATACTAGGGGCCCAGTACACGAATTCATGCACCAGTGGGGTCCCTGATCTTGGCCTATAGGATCAGGCTGAAAATGATTCTCCAACATCCCCTGAGGGGTCCTGTATTGTGAGAGGGCAAAGGCCAGGTAGAGGGATCCCATTGGTGCATGATTGGGGACAGGGAGGGATGCTGGAGGTTGGCCAGTCAGGGAGGGATTGCGGGAGGGCTCCAGGGTGTGCCTGGTTCGTCTTGCTCTGTCCCAATCAGCTGGACCCCAGCAGCAAGCTAACCTATCGGTCAGAGTGTTTGCCTCCTGGTGGTCAGTGCACATCATAGTGGGTGGTTGAGCAGCCTTAGCATATCATTAGCATATTACTCTTTGATTGGTTCAATGGGTGACTGAATGATCAGACACTTAGCATATTATTATATAGGATTGGTGGCTTCCCCAGATATTTCTTGATTATGTTTATCTACTTATTTAAGTTAGGGCATTTAAAACTGATTTGAAATTTTGTCTATATAAATGGGTCTTATGAACTGTGTGTTTTCATTGTCCATGAATACTTATTAAATGATTTTAGTACTTAGGCCTGCTTACTTTATTCATAAGCCCCAACCCCTCTTCTTGTCAGCAATCTCCTGATTCTAGGATGTAATTCTGAATGCCTCCATTTTGGAAACTGAGTATGAAAAACATTGGAGGTGGGATGGAATCTCAATATTATAATGATAAACTTCTACTTTATCTTACATTTTCTTTATAGTACTCCCATTTCTACTTATCTGTTTTCTTCCCAGAAATACTCTGTTTTATGCTCTCTATGGAATAAACCTGAAGTCTTCTGCTAAGGTGTGGGAGGGTGAGTCTCCTAACTTTAGAAAGTAGGGCACAACTATATATTCCTACAGCAAAATTTCAAATGGCCTTTCTCTTTTTAGCCATGTGTCCAAAACTCTGTTAGAACCCCATGGGTCAACTCTAAAGGAAAGTTGTAGGTGTCCTTTCTACACATTTCTTCTTTTGATATATATACTATGAAACTAATATTTCAAATGCTGTGATGTTCTAAAAATGTTAATGTATAACATCAATATTATGTTTTTAAGAGCTACCTTAAAGCATGTACCTCTGTTTTATTTCTTTTCTTTTTAAAATCACTTAAATTTTTACTTTAATGACTGCAGACATATAGAATAGTGAAAAAATTAGTATAGCTATTGAATTTACTTTTATGTAAATTAAAAGCAATTTTATGAAAGCATAGGTTAATGAATGGTTATGCCAGGGAAGGAGGTAGTGTACTTTACCACAAGAATGTCCTCATAGAGAGGGAATGGTGAACTCTTATAATTGGCTGACATCCTGATTACCAGTTGCTGGTTGTGCCACTTTCCTTTCTTTCTTTATTTAATTTAATTTTATTTTTTTGAGAACTTTCTGAGTCTCTCCATGAAAACAAGAAAATGTAATAAAGCTCAGGTAAATGTGTTATGAATTTTGGGAATGTTTTTCTTCCACAAATCATAATTATAATACTATTTGATCACTTAAATTACACACAGATTTCCATTTTAACTCCATGTACAAACTGCATAATTTTCTAAAAATATCAACTTGCCTGATTAAATTATTTCATTCATGGATTTTATCTGTAAGACAATATCTTTTCCCCAAAAATAGTGCAATTAATTTTCAGATATTTTAAGTTATGATGGAATCAAAAGCATAAACTTTTTTTTTGCCTTGGGGATTAATCCTATATAATTAGAGAATAATATGCAAATTAACCATCACTCCGTGACAAAATGGCAGTGACCATGGCCACAAGATGGTGGCACTCAGTCCTCTCAGCCCCACTGGAGTCCCCCAGTCTCAGGGAGGGCTGCTGCTGAGAGCCTGCAGAGTAAGTGGCCTGGTGGAATGCTTCCCAGAGGCCCTCCTGACCCTTCATAAAAAACAAAAACAAATTCACTCCTCACTGGCCAATCCCTCCCCCAGCAGCTGCAGCGTGGAGTCTCAGCCTGGGAGGGGCACACACCCACATGGCACAATCTCTTCCCAATGGTGGCAGCCTGGGGTCTCAACCACTGAGTCACACCAGCCAGGCAGATATGAAGAAATCTTAAATGTTTTTTTGTTTTTCTTTTAATCTAAAAGTGATTTTTTTTACAGAGAAAAAGGGAAAGGGATAGAGAGCTAGAAACATCTGTGAGAGAGAAACATCAACCATCTGCCTCCTGCTCACTTCCCACTGGGTATGTGCCCCCAACCAAGGTACATGCCATTCACTGGAATCAAACCTGGGACCCTTGAGTCTGCAGGCTGATGCTCCATCCACCTTGCCAAAGCAGTTAGGGCTGTCCAATATGTTAAAGAAAAAACCCTACCCAATAAAGCAGAAATATGTAGGGGTGGGCATTTGGGGGTGACCGGGTTGTCAGGGGAAGGCAGTTGGGGGAAGGATGTTGGGGATGATCGGGCTGGCAGGGGAGCAGTTAGGCACAGATCAGGCTGGCAGGGGAGTGGTTAGGGGGTGATCAGGCTGGCAGGCAGAAGCAGTTAGAGGCAATCAGGCAGGCAGGCAGATGAGCAGTTGGGCGCCCGCAGTCCTGAATTGTGAAGGGAATGTCTGGCTGCTAGTGATGGGGCCTAAACAGGCAGCCGGACATCCCAGAGGGGTTCTAGATTGGAGAGGGTGCAGGCTGGGCTGACTGACACCTCCCCCTCCACCGCCATGCACAAATATTGTGAGGTAACAGTGAAAATACAAACTTAAAAAATTAAATGAAAATATCTCTAGGACTTCATTTGCTAAACTAAAAATGTAGATATAAGTTAAAGTAAAAGACAAAGACTAATATTTTACTCACGCATAGCATTTTTTCTAACAATTTATACTCTGTATTTATATGCATATAGAGACTTACGTATCTCACTATGAAATTTAAACATGGATTTCTCTTATTTTTCTACCTTTAATTTATTTAATCTATAAAGGTGTTTTTGAGATTGTTTCAACAACAAGAATGTGAACATTATTTCTGCCTCTTATGGAGGCAGAAATAGAAACATCATAAAAATGAAATTCCATATATATATATATATATATATATATATATATATATATTCACTTTTACATAACATAGTGATGTAACCTTTAAACATTTATTCTAGCATATTTCATTGGTTTCTAGGAGTTTACAATGTATATGGTCACATGGGTCACCAAATTAAATTTGAATAATCTAAACATAAACTCTAAAACTTAAATTACAATACATGTCAAGAGACTTTCCATCACATTTGTGAAACGGTTATGAAGCTTTAGGTCAAAATTTTGAGATGTATGTAATGAAGAATTAGGCTAAAATATTATTTAGCCCCTTGGAAAATTAACAGAATTATCTTAATTAAACTAGTATTGTAGGATAGTTTATAGAACAATAGGTAAAATTTAAAGTACAGGTTAATGCAATTAACTATAAACATATTTTATATCAGTCAACCATTTAAATTAATATACAAAATGAATCTTTCAAACTTGTAGGGATTGTCTCCTTTTCCTAGAAAGACAACTCTCTATCCAAACTTTATGTCGGTTGAGATTCCCTCAATTGATGCCTGTGAACACTTCACCATTCCTTTTGGCCTCATTATTTAACAATATTTTGATAACCCAAGGCCTCAGAAAATATATCTTCTTTGTAGGAATGGGAAAAGGGGAATAGTTAATACTCCATTTACCCTATCAGAGAGTTGTAAGAGGTTGTTTCACATAAATATAATTTCTTTACAAGTATCTACAAAAATATGATAGCATGTAGTTTAAATCTGCTGACATAAAAGCATACAAAATCAATATCATCTCAGGTTTATGGTCATCTCTTACTGATCCAGTGGAATACGTTATATTTTTGTTTTCTAAAATGCTTTTTTTCTCAATCAATATTGTATTACTTAATTTTCCATGCCTGCTCTCTCCTTGAGTAGCTTATATTTTAGATAAATGGTAACAATCTAAGCAAAAAAGCATTACCAATTTATAGATGTCTTAATAAGAAATAATGAGGCCAAAAGGAATGGTGAAGTGTTCACAGGCATCAAACTCCTTTATACATAAAGACATATAAGAGCTGAATCTTAGAATATAACTATTACATGTTCAAAAAGAAGTTTTCTTATAAATATCTCATTGAACAGTATAAAGGATTGGGTGTTTTAAAACCCAACTGAATAAATATCTGTAGAATTATATACAACCCAGTAAATCTTTTAAATAAACAAGAGGTATTATATTTCCATATATTCATCAAAGCTCTTTGGGGAGGAAAAGGTTAGAAATAAAATGTTTATTTTACTATTGTATTAGGCAAATATCCTATATAAATAAAAGGGTAATATGCAAATAGACTGAACAGCAGAACAACCAAACAACCAATCAAAGTGTAATAAACTAATGATATGCTAAGGCTGCTCAATTGCTCCCTATTACATGCACTGACCACCAAGAGGTATGCAGAACATGGTGGGTGTGGGCTGCTGCGGGATGATGGAGCAGGTGGGGGGCGTGTGTCAGACCAACGCAGGGCACCAGTGGCTGTCATCAGGGTGAGCCTCTGGTTGTTACTGAAAATTGCTTGCTCCCACGCACCATGGTCCCACCCAGCACTTGTACCTACTGCTGGCCCAGGCCCCGCTCGCACCTGCTGTCAGTGCAGGCCCTGATCGCCCCTCAGGGCTTCTCCACCTCCCCCTGTTCCTGAGGGGTAATTGAGGAAGCAGCTTCCACTCACACCCACTGCCAACGCTGGCCCCAATTGCTCCATGCCATCAGCAGGCACAAGTGGGACCAGCACTGTCAGTGTGTGGGAGTGGCGGAAGAAGGGGCAGGGCTGCCGGTAGAAAGGGGACCACCAGGGGCCAGCAGAAGTGGCCAGGTAGGGGTGCAAAGGATGGGCCAGGTGTCTAGGGACCCTACTTATGCATGGATTTCATGCACTGGGCCTCTAGTACTTACTATAACGCAAGTAAAAAAAAAAAAAAAAAATATATATATATATATATATATATATATATATATATATATATATATATATATATCACTTACCTGAATCATATCATGAAAATAATATGAAAGTTCATTAAAGTTTTCACTTCATTTTGGTATTTTCACTTGTGGGGCTGTTTGCTTTCATAAAAATATGGTCTATCTATAATAATAAAAATATAATATGCTAATTAAACCAGACACACAAATGACCTTCCAGACATCATTCCAGATATACTGTAGGAAAAAAATGTTATGGACAAGCAGGGAGCCAGGTCAGCAGTTAGGGGCATTGAGGCAGGCAGGTGAGCAGTTAAGAGCTAGTTGTTTCAGATTGTGAGAGGTTGCAGGCTAGGCTGAGGGACCTCTCCCGCCCATGCACAAATTTCATGCACCAGGCCTCTAGTGCATATATAATATTGCTATGATCTGAATATTTATGCCCCTGCAAAATTCATTTGTTGAAGTCTTAACCCACATATATGATGGTATTAGTAGATGGGGCCTTGCCAAAGTGCTTATTAGGACATGAGGGTTGAGCTCCCATGAATGGAATTGGTGTTCTTATTAAAGAGGCCCCCAGAGATCTCTTGCCCCTTCCACCAGGGGAGGCATAGTGAAAGGTACCGGTACCATCTATGAACAAGGAAATGGGCCCTCACCAGAACAAAACCATATTGTTGCCTTTTCTTGGATTTCCCATCCTCCAGAACTGTGAAAAATAAATGCTTCTGTTCTGACACATAGTGCTCTGAAGGAAGTAAGATGAATGTACAAGTATTTTTATCAGTTTATTGACTCATTTATCTTCATTCTATTCTCCAAACTCAAACTGTATTTCCAGCCTTTGCTCTATACCCCATAAATATCTGTTATTGATCAAAATGAGACCAGATGTAGAATATGTGCTGTGGGACCGTTATTATTTCCATTCTGCATAGTTTGTGAACTCCTTGTTTCAATTATCTATTTGACATATCATTTGGATACCTTGCAATGTTAACTACCAAAAACAATTTTTGGCCATGTTAATGATCCGTTCTATCCAGGAGCAATATTCAAAATATCTAGCAACTAGTCTGACCTGGACACAGATCACTCAGAGCAAAACCCATCCAATCAGGAAAGAAGCCATTTCTGTAACCACCTGGGCCTTTCCAGATGAACCTGCCTGATTTTAACATTATCTTGAGAAAACGTAACTTATAAAGGGATGTAAACAGGGACTAATATAGGGAAGAAGGCTGAAGAAAATGACAGCTATCTTTTATTTTATTTTTAGATATAAAGTGTTTGTAATAACATGTTAAGAAGCCAGGTCATTTTTGGGTAGTTAAAAGATACCTTATGTTCTGTTAGCATTCCTCATTTTGTTGTATCTCAATTTAACTTTTCCAAACTGGATCATGATCATGAAAATATAATTTTTTTGGAGTGCAATTAAAAGCACACATAGAGCCTGATTAAAAGCCTTCTGATGTTAACCGAGCAGTTAACACAGGCAACCTGCAGAAACAAGAGCTGCCAATACTGACCAGAAAACCAGCTTCCAGCAAGCATCCTCTGGAGCCTGAGCCGGATGGCAGATTGCTCGCTGTCAAAGCCTCCACTGGCTAATACGTGCTGGCAACGGCCCGGGCGCCTTGGAATGCGGTGCAGCTGCTGCATTAGTCAGACTTTCCCTTTCCTGAATGCTCTAATCCCTTCAATATTGCATTAAATATGTTTTCAATATTGATCTGGATAAAAATGTGCCGAATGTTGCAACAATTTAATTCTGACGTTTGTCACACAGGAAATCTGGAAAAGGAAGAGGTAACTGCGTCGTTACTGTGCAAACCCAATGCAGTTTCTTTCATACGATACCAGAATGCTGGCAGGGCTTTGGGATCACTGGGAGGCAGGCAAACGCCAGCAGTTCTGAAGCCAATCGAGAGGACTTGGTGTTGGTTGGGCTGACTTAACTGACCCCTTGGCCCTCCAGGAGATCTGAGCTGGGGCTGGCCCTTGTGGTGGAATGTTATGTAGTAGGATACTATAATAAATGGTTTTAGGGCTGGTCATAGTCTCTACCGTCCAAATCCTTGACAAGCCAGAAATAGAAATCATTTATTAGCATGTCACATATTGTTATTAGGTTTCCTATATGATTATCCAAACTATTATTAGCTAATCTATTGGGCAGTATATAAGAGCACACACTGAACTTGAAATTAAGATGTTTGAACTCTATCCCAGATTTGTCATTAAATTGTCCTCAACTCATTCCCCCCCCCCCCGCCCCTTCCCTGCAATCTCTCTTGGACTCAATTTCATCTGTAAAATGACAGATATGGGTGTGGTAGATCATATATCTAAATAACCGTCCGTTAGATGGCTATTTTTATTTAAAACACCCACATAGCCATAAAAATATTTTTAAAACATCATTAAATCATGTAATTATAATTAATGATAATGACAACACCATTATTTTGAAGCTAAATATTGAAATTATAAGATTCACTTTGAAGAATGTGTGACCTTGAATCAGAGAAATTCATATTACACATTGTCTTAGGTTTGAAATTCTTGCTGCTTTGGCATGATAATATTCCATTTGGGTGACATTTCCTCAGTTTTGAGTGAAAACAAATATCCAAGCTTCTTAACTTGAATATATAAAAAATGTCTAGTGTTCCAAAGCATGACACTGATATTAAGTAAAAATATGAAAGTGATAAAATTCTCTGAACTTTTTATAACATCACTTAATTAATTTAATCTTGATAATTAAGATTCCATGAGACCAATGGAGAATACAAATGAACACATTAGCAATATATAATCTGCTCTTCTTTTTGACTGTCATTTAAGGCTACCCCTAAAATTGCTTCTTGTTGACCGGGAAAGATGAACAATTTGGTCATGTTTCAAAGTAGTATTTATTGAGGATAAACAAATACAAGTCTTACAACCAACTCAACCTTGAAAAATTATGTACCTCTAAACATCAAATTTCCTTAACAACTATTATTAAAAACTAAGAAAATTTATATTACCATAATACTGGAATCAACTGACAGAGTGATTTTGACTACCTTTTCAAACCTTCGAGAATCTTTCTCAAGGTGGAGTGTGGTACAAACTTTCTAGCATGACCTCCAAGGCCAGCCATGATTTTTCCTCATGTCAGAAGCTATATTATTCAAAGCCAATCCACTTCTATGCATTTACTCCATTTGAAATGCTATGTCTTCCCATTTTTGTTTATTTTCTCACAGTGTACATTCCGTACCTATGGATATAATACTAAAGCCCCAATTCTACCTTTTATATTAATTGTCATCTGTTACTTCCAAATGAAACTTCTCTACAACCTAGTAGGCAAAACCATTTGTTCAGAAATGTTTCATGGCTATGATAAGAGTTTGATTGGTCCTATGGTTATTTTTCTCTATAGGTGTAAACACTGAGGTCTATGATTGTTTTTATGATTACTTTTTAAAACTATGAAGATATGTAATCTTTATTGAGATTATGACTTACATATGTGCATATCATATAGGTTACACAGTTAAATTATAAGTATATTCTCAGAGTTGTGCAACCATCACTACAACTTTAGAATGTTGTGCTAACCACAAAATAAGCTTTGTAGCCATTAACAGTCACACTTATTTCTTCTTAAACACTCAATCCTAGGCAACCACTAATATAATTTCTCTCTCTAGAGTTGTTGATCCTCATCATTTTTTAGTAAATGGAACCATAGAACACTTATGACTGGATTCTTTCACTCAATATCTTCTTTTCAAGCTTCATTCATATTGTAGCATGTATCAATACTTTATTATTTTCTATTGGGAAAAAAAGTTCCATTGCACAGATATAGTCTTTTATTTTTCTACTAGAGGCCTGGTGCACAAAATTCGTGCATGGAGGGGTCCCCTCAGTTCAGCCTGTACCCTCTCCATTCCGGGACAGCTTGAGGGATGATCCCTAGGATTGGGCCTAAGCTGGCAATGGGACATCCCTCTCACAATCTAGGACTGCTGGCTCCTAACTGTTCACCTGCCTGCCTGATAGCCCCCAACTGCACCCCTGCCAGCCTGATCACCCCTAACCACCTCTGCCTGTTGGCCTGGTCACCCCTGATTGCACCCCCCCACTGGTCTGGTTGCCCCTCAATGCCCCACTTTGCTGGCCTGATTGCCCCTCACTGCCCTCCCCTGCCAGCCTGATTGCCCCTCACTGCCTCCCCTGCCATCCTGGTTGCCCCATGCAGCCTACTGTTCAGTCATTTGGTCGTCCCTTGCTAACCCTCCTGCTGGTCTTGTCGCCCCACGCAACCTGTTTGTTCAGTCATTATTGTGAGGGTGTCCTGACAAATTTGCATATTACCCTTTTATTAGTATAGATTTATCAGTTGATGGACATTTGAGTGATCTTCAATTTGGGGGCTATTATAAATAATGTTATGAATATATACTTACAAGTTTTTGTGTGAATATATGTTTTCAGTTCCCTTAATTGTATACTTTAGAATGGAATTTGTGGATCATATGATAACTCCAAGATTAAACTTTTGAGGAACTGACCGACTGTTTGCACAGTGACCACGCCAGTTTATACTCCATCAGGAATGTGTCAGGTCTCCAGATTCTCTGAATCCATGCCAATACTTATTTATCTTTTTGATTATAACTATCTTAGTGAAGTATATCACATTACTGTTTTAATTTACATTTCCCAATGTTTAAGAATATTGATTATTTTTCATGTGCTTAACGACCATTTGAATATATTCACAATATTTGGCAAGTTTTCAGCCATTATTTCTGCAAGTACTTTTTTTTTTCTTTTTTTCTTCTTTTTCAGCTACTCCTGTGCATGTTAATGTCCCATATTTCTCTGACTCTTCTTTTATTATTTCTATATCTTTATTGATATTTTTGTTTGATGAGAAATTGTCATCATACTGTCCTTTATTTATTAAAATATGTGTGATTTCCTTTATTTCTTTGAACATATTTACAACGGTTGTTTTATGTTTGTTAAGTCAAACATCTGAGCCTTTTAATAGAAAGTTTCTGTTGCTTATTTTTTTTTTTTTCTATGTATGTTTCATACCTTCATGGTGTTTTCTTTCTTACAAGCTGGAGATTTTGTAATGTATTATAGCAACTCTGGATACTGATCTTCCATCTCTAAAGCTTGTTATTAAGGTTTGTTTACTTGTTTAGAGACTTATCTTGACTATTTAAGTGAAGTCTATTTCCCCTGTTGTGTGAGGCCTCCGATGTTGCTCTACAGAGGGTGTAGCCAGCCTTGGCGATGTGAACAGAAACCTTTGGGGTTAACAGGGCTCTTTGTGACTTTCTCACTTGTGTCTCTGTTAGGCTGTCTGCCTCTGTCGGTATTCCACCCAGTTGTTAGGCTATGCAGTGGAGAGTAAAAACGCTCCCCACTCTAATCCAACTCAGTCTGAGTCCCTGCAGAAAGAGTTTTTGAGGTCAGTCTTTAAGGCTGTTTTGACCCCAATATGGCTTTCTGATCAGTTTTTCCCTGGTTCTTCCTGAAAGAGTAGCTGGTCTGTGGTTTAGTTTGTGTTTCTCATGGTGTGATTGGCCTTCTCTAAATTGCTGACCACCAAAATCTCCATTGTTTTCTAAAAGGCTTTCCCTTCCCTAAACTTTGTTCTGAATATAGTTAGTTCCTTTGGGGAGAGCTTTGAGGCTCTGTGTTCTTATGGTCTATCATACTCTTTGGGAAAAATCTCTTAGCAGTGATCCTGAACTGGGAGTGGAGAGAGAGGTCCCTTCTCTCAGAAAGTACACTTCTGCTTTATGAGTAAGGCACCATGTGGACCAGTTGCCTCTGGTCTTCTCAGCTTACCTTTCCCTGCACAGAACTTCTGCTCCACAAGCAGGCTGGGCTAGGATAAATAGGCCCCAGTATTCTCAGGCTTCCTCTCCTGGGGTGAAACCACCAACCTATGGCTGTGGGCTGGGTGGAAGAAGAAAAGCCAGGCAATGGAAGGAAACTCCAACCTCGCAGCTGTACTAGTTGGAATTTAGGCTCTCTTTTGTGGAGCTGAGGTAAATAATAAATGCTGGTTGTTTGCTTCTCTCAAGGAGATATGGTTGCACTTGACTGATATTTAAGGCAGAGGAAACCCCATATACTTTGCTACATCTTCCAAGAATAGAAATGTCATGCTGATCAAGGGCATATACCTGGGTTGCAGGCTCGATCCCTGGTCAGGGTCCATGTGAGGAGGCAACCAATCTATGTGTCTCTCTCACATCAATGTTTCTTTCTGTCTCTTCCTCATCCTTCCACTCTCTCTGAAAAAAAATCAATGGTAAAGAATCTTGGGCAAGTATTAACAAAAAACAAACAAAAAGAAATGCTGTCATTCTAATCTCTGGAGTGAAGAGGAAGGAACAAATCATAGCTCAAGTGCAATGGGCCTCTAAAAAAAAAAAAGATTCTACCAAGATCAAGGAGAGACACATGGAAGTGTGTGTCTGTTCCTTCCTGGACTCTGCCCTTTAGCTTGGCTGATTTTAATCTGTAGCATTTTCTTTAATCCAGAATAAGTATAATGGCTTTCTGAGTCCTCCGAGTTCCTCCAATGAATAACTGAATTTGAATTTTACTGATATAGTAAAGTAACAAAATTCAGCATTGCAGAATATTGCTGGGCTATGCTGGAGTGTGGGGGGGGGGGGGAGAGACACAAACATTAAAGGGGCAAAACACTAGGGAGCCTGTGAAGCCTAGTTTGCAGAGCAGGTGCTGAGTTAGCAAATCGCAATGAATCACATTGGCTTAGATAATGGACATTGCAGTGGAGATCATCAAACTAAAGACCAGTGATATTACTGCACTGTGAGAAACCACAGAAAGCTAGGAATAGAGAATGTCCTCAAAATAAAACTAAACTGGATTTTTCGTTAGTCGGGTAGATAGGACAAAAAAATACATAAGCCTTACTTAAACATATAAGGTAAATTCAAATCAATCAATAGTGTTCATTCAATGTTTCCACCTGTTTTTAATTTACATAAATATTCTAAATTATTATGAAATTTAGTAAAACCAAGTTGACAATATTTTTAATAGTTTGCTAAATGTGCAATGTTAAATTTGAAGGCAATGTAGCCATGCCTGTAAATAAAGTCTTACTGTTCAATATATTAATTTTACTTTTAGAAATATCTCTAAAGGCAATAAATTAAAAAGTGGCAATTCAGGCATATAAATGTATTCATCACAACATCATAGAAAAAAATCAAAAAGTAAACTATACCAAATGTTCAAGGGTTGATTGTGCTCAAATATATAATACCAGATTTTCTTATTTAATATTATACAGCCATATTTATATAGAAACATGGGAAATGATTAATATGTTAACTGAAAAAGCAGAATACAGAATTACATGTCTGTTTCATAACTCCTTCATATTTGAAATTGTTATAATGCTTAAAGAGAATTAAGCTACTATGTAAGTTATGGATATTTATGGATGTTATTGCAACATTATGCAGCAATTAAGTTATTTTAATTAATTTGAGATAGGGCAACATTAGAGATGGCAAAAGCACATATTTTTATACTTATATAATTATTACAATTCCTTGTGAATTAACACACATACACACTCATAACACTAAAAAAATATTCAGCAATAAAGTATAACCTTTTCTTGCAAGAAAGAAAGTCCCTTGTGAGTGAGGAAGATGCTTTGCTCCCATCTTGCAGAGTAGGAGGTTGGGCAGCAAGGTGAACAGGGAGCAGGCAGTATGGTCATTTTTCCCTTCCTCGCTCCATCTTAATGCATTCTGTATCTAGTGATTTAATAACCGCAGTAGCTTTTCTCTAACTTTCCTGTCTTCATCATTAGATGGCATCCAGACGTAATGAAAACATTTCCCCAGAAGACAAAGAGTAACATAAACAATTTATCATCATTCCCACCGGTCAAACATAAACACTTTCTGAATAGAAGATGGAGTTTTGCCATGGCTCCCTGGAATTTACTATCATGGCACTGGCTTTGCAATTTTAATGCTGAATAATTTCATTTTGTGGCACAGTAGAAATATTTATTTTGGATGGACAGCGGTTTTCGGGGGAAAAAAGAAAAATGCTGATCAGGAGGAACATCGTTGGTTTCTGGACCGGATGTTAGCAGGAAAATCTGTTAAGTAAACTGGTTTTACTCCTAAGCTGCAAAGGCATAAAGGTAAAAGGAATCCCACCCCCTCCATCATTACCCTCTATCCTCCACTTTAGTTTGGTGCATGTCTTCCAGGCTCGTACTTATTGATGTACAAAAATATATTCAGCTATTATTCTTTCTAGGGAAATAGAATATTATTTTATTTTTCTCTTAATAACTGAACATACCCTTTGCACCTTTTCAGAGCACTCAGAATCTCTTTCTTTTTCATGGCAGCTCTACATTCACTTTTATGGACCTACCACTTTCTACCTACTCCCTTATTGATGGGAAAGTAAGTGGTGTCCACTGCTGGTGAAATGCTTCCATGAACATCTGTAGTACGATGTCATTTCTGTAAATCAGCTTCCTGTGCACAATTAAAATTCAACTTACACTGGCCAGTTATTCCTCAGAAGACTATTCCCAAATTTTACACTTGCCATGAACACGTGAGTGCCTCGCTTCCTGGTCTCCTCGGAGAATATGTGAAATCTCCAAATTGTTAGCCAGTAGGATGGGTGATGATGATATCAATGTGATATGTTAATATGAAACTCTAGAATGCAGGAAAGGAAGTGTATCAAAGATGAAACAATAACATTTAATGTTCTTCACCCAAATAAATGATAGATGACAGATAGATAAAAAGATAGAAAATAGGAAAGAAGAAAGGAAGAGAATGATATCGATTACATACACACAGGGTGGGGCAAAGTAAGTGTATAGTTGTTTGTACAGTAATTAATACATAAGGATACAAGAATTAACTCTGTTCAACTTACTCACAACTATAAATCTACTTTTGCCCTACCCTGTACTTATAGTTAGCCAACAAATGTAAAATTAATTGTATTTTCAAACGTGGAAGCACAAAGTGTTGGTTTATAAATTGTGACTCTCTCTGGTGAGATGAAGTTATGGTAAAAATATAAAATGATGAAAAGTGTTTTTCATTTGAACTGTTTTATTTACTATTTTAATTTGAACTACTTGACTGACACATTTGGTCACATCCATTGCGTATGACTGAAGATTATCCATTGGGTAGTCACTGGACTAAAATAAGGCAGTACAGCTTAGCATCATTCCTCATGCTAAGATAGAACATGCACAAATACAAAATGCAGGCAATGAGAATTAAGTGGAGTGTGCAAGGAACTTGTTTTTCAACTAAATTCAGTAATTCCTCCCCCTAAATTTTGAATAGTTTGGCTTCAAGCTAAAAAACACCCCATTTCCCAAGCCAATATTATATTCTGGAAAACATCAAACTTTGTGAATTGAACAGTAAACAAAGTTTGTCTCTTTACCAAGCATATCCTTCTTCTTCATTTTTAAAAATGTTTGTCTAATCCATGCTTTATTCCAAACCAGGATAATATTTTTTTTCTTTATTGATTAGAGTATTACAAACGTGTCCTTATGCCCCCTCACTTCCCTCCCCCACTCATGCCCTCACCCCCCCTGGTGTCTGTGCCCATTGGTTAGGCTTATACGCATGCATACAAGTCCTTAGGTTGATCTCTCCTCCTTATCCCCACCCTCCCCTACCTTCCCTCTGAGGTTCGGCGGTCTGATCGATGCTATAACATGAACCTTATTTCACATTTTACACCTGGAGAAATTTCTCACTAACAGAATATTCAGTATAAATACTTATTTATACTGAGAAAATAGGCCTGCATTTAGAAGAAATGCCTCTATAATAATTATTGAAATTGTTGAAAATGATTTTTCATAACTCACAGAGTCTAAAAAGGCAAAATTTTAAGGATTTCAGTGCAACAAACCAGAAACAATGTCCTTTTTTTCTGTTGTTGTTTTGTTTTAAATCAAAAGAACAATGTTGAGGAAAATATATTTTAGCTTCCATTGAAATGTAGAAAAATATAGGACCTTTCTCCCAGTTCTTTTAAAGCAAATTTTTAAGAACAAGTAAACTCTTGCACCTACATGTAAGGTCTTATATCATAAGTAATTCTGTAATATTGACAGTAAATGTTCTTTTTTTAAAACTATGTATTTTATTGATTTTTTTACAGAGAGGAAGGGAGAGAGATAGAGAGCTAGAAACGTCAATGAGAGAGAAACATCGACCAGCTGCCTGCTGCACACCCCCTTCTGGGGATGTGCCCGCAACCAATGTACATGCCCTTGACCGGAATCGAACCTGGGACCCTTCAGTCCGCAGACCGAGTGCTCTACAGCTGAGCCAAACTGGTCTCGGTGACAGTAAATATTCTTTATGGAGAATGGGTACATGATTTTTTGCAATCTTTTACAAAGATCTATATAATAATATTAAATGCATAGTTTTCTTGCTTCTGTGTGTGTGTGTGTGTGTGTGTGTGTGTCTCATTTCTTTTTCTTTCTTTCTAAATATTACTACCTACTCTAGTAAGCTGGAGTTTTCTCCGATAGGGAAAAAAAAACTGTTAGTGGACACTTCCCTAGAAACTAGCCCTTCTAAGCAGTTTTATCTTAAGCAATGTATCATTAATCATTCAGCTAAAACAGTCTGGGTCATCAGAAATACATAATATGAAAATATTATATAGTTTTATAAAGGTCTTAAAACTATTGTTCCTGCTTTATATTTCCTATCTTGCTAAAAACTTACTTTGAAGCCACATTGTTTTTATGGATTTTGTTTCCCAAGATTTTCTTCTTCTTTTTTTCTGAATGCTTTGTTGTCTGTTTTGTTCTTTATATTTAGACTTTGTTTTTATTGGTGGAAGCTTCTTACTAGATCACCTATTCTTAAATAATATTTTTCATTGCATTTGGGGTTTACTAAGTATTAGATAAAATATATAAGAAGGAACAATATATAAATTGTCTCCATTTGTTCAAAACCAATGGTACAGATTATTATTATTATTATTATTATTACAGATTGCTTAATATTACAGAGAATCAAGCAGTATAAATAACTTTTTTTTCAAAAAATGCTCCATTTTATTAAGCACTTTTCTGTGAAAATATATTAAACAATATATAGCTATCCTTAACATAAATAATGGACCTGGAAATAATATTATTATTTATTTAAATTTAACACAAAAAATGGTGTCAATGTTTAGGGATTTCTTTGGTATAACACAAGGAACAAATAATTATCCATGAAATATCTCCAAATTATAAAATATGAGTGTTATTTTAAATATCATTCCTTTGTGTGAAACAAATCAGTTTTTCCCCGAGATCAAAGAAGTTTTATACATGGTCAAAAAGTCATAAAATTTTTCCACTTATTTCCCCCCCATTTTATTTTGCACACATCACTGGGAGACACAAAGGGAAAGGAAAAAGGAGAAAGTATTTTGCCTTCAAATAATGAAGATACTACCAAGCCCAGGACCCCAGGACAGTACCATCTCCTCTTTATGGCTCATGCTCTTCAGTGACTCCATTTTATAGGTTTCATCTGCTCTTTGGTAGCCAGCACTGGCCCATCATCCGCTGTCCGTTTGGAAACACCAGCTGGGCCTTTTCATGTAGCTAAGCACAACACTGAGTCTGCATTAAGGGTCTTCCAATGCAAGCCAGCTGCAGTCTTCCTATCTCTACCGGCCACTCCCAATCCTGCACAGCACTCAGGGATGTGCAGTTGTACCAGATTTCACTTTAGAAAGATCAGTTTTCTATTGAAAGCCACAGGAATTGCTTCTCTAGCCAGGGAGTAAGAATACACCCTGCATGTCTGCCTGGAGGAGAACCAGCCTCCCAGGTGAACAAGTTATCAAAAGCATTTCACTAAAGCAAACGATCCAGGCTGGGCTGCTCCCAGTGGCTTCACCTCTGCTTAATCAACTCAAGTAGACGGCATACATCTTCCCCTGACGTGTTTAGCACTGATGTTAGCGGTCACGGGACCCAGGGCTCCTCTCTGTCAGGATGTAGAATGTGCCCCGCTAAATGACCTCATATACAGTTGTCAGGGTTGTGAAGTTATCCATGAATGCTTACGGATTTGTTAGGACACTATGTTCCAACACAGAGCTATATTTTATCAAGATAATTTAAACCATTGATGTAAACTGTACATTGTTCCAATGAAAATTATTTCTGACTGATCAGAGCACCCAGAATAACCTGAAGTTAATAATAACCTGTGCTTCTATTTTTCTGCCATGAATTTGGTCAGCATGCACTTCAGTATTGCCTGTCTGTGTGGAATTCTGAGAGAATAGTGATGTTATGTAAAATAAAATACCATGAAGGGCACTGCTCTAATCTTTTAGTGTGCATAAACAAACATCACTTTTTCTACCTTTACCTATAATACTTCTCAAAGCAAATACTATACACACACACACACACACACACACACACACACTGAGTGGCCAGATTATTATGCATTCAGAGATCATAATAATCTGGCCACTCGGTATATTTATATATGGTATGTCATATACTACATGTATCTATGTATCTACCTATCTCTCTACCTTTATAACTTGTTAGTTCTATATTCTCCCTTCCTCCACCTTCTGCTTGCAACTGAAGTCAGGAAGATAATAAGAAAACGCTAGTGTTTGAAGGACTTCAGTTTCACAAATCAGTGATTGAAAACTAATTCCGAAGCCTCCTCCTTTCTGTCTTTGGCCAGCTCTCTGCCCTCCTCAGACCAGAGGCAGGAGGCAGAATCCTGGAGAAGCTATTTGCCCGACTTTTGCCCACCACCCATCAAATGTCAGTCTAGTGGCAAAATGGGCTCTACAGAAAATATTAATATGTTTTGTTCACCACGATTTTTATGACGTCCTTTAATAGTAGTGTGGGATTGCAATGGCTTTTATGCTTCACGTCAATTGGGAGGTTGTGGAAAGATCTTATTTAATGGCAGATGCTCTCTTTCTCAAGCTGGGAGAAAAGTTTTGGCTGGTAGCCGAAGCATTTGGGCAACGTTCTTTACATTTAAAAAACTCCATTGGCTTGAGAAAGCAGCCTCATGTGGCAGGACTGTGGCAGTCTTAGCACCTCGGATGCCAGGAAGCGCTCGCTCTGGGCGGCTTGGGTGACTCCAAAGTCTTCAGAGTGTTTCCTGCGTGTGGGAGGGAGTCCCCGCAGGGCCTTCATCTCTACCGTGAGCGAGGAGCACCCTGCTCCTAAAGCAGCTGGTGTGCAGTTTATTGCCCTGCGAGGCAGAAGAACAGACACGTATCGCTGACATCGAACAAAGCCTGCTTTCAGGATTTCCCTTTATGCGCCCTTTTTACTATGGTCTCGTTCTGTAGAAAAACGTTCCAGGCATGATGGCTTTGAATACGGGTCCTAAGAAGCATTTTCTTCTTCACGTTATCTGAAGTCTTTAAAAGGCCAGGGTGTCTTGCCACAGTTGTTAAGGGCTTTCTCTGCCCCTCTTTTATATGTATATACAAAATCCAAACTGATGCCTAAAATATTTTTCCCTCCTGGCATCTGAGACGCGAGGCCGTAGATCACAAGTACTTCTGCAAGCTGGCAGTGTCCCTTAGGGGAACAGGCACGTTCGATCATTGCCATCTTTTGTGGGGGGGTCTACTCTATACAGTGGCATTCGCATCTAGTGGGTGCTAGGGAGCTACTTCTGGAAAGGAAGATGGGCAGCTGTTTTTCTAGTTTCTTGCCCCTCTGAACTGTCATGCGTAAAGAGAGGAGCTACCAGTTGGTCATGGCTGTTGAGGTTCACCAGAGTGCAAGGCCCCAGCTTCACCATGCCCCTCCTGCACGGGGCACATGTATGTTCAGGCTGCGCTCCCATCAGCCTCTGAGGGGGCTCTCCTTACTCCAATGCCTTGGTTTAATGTGGACAAACCGTCCAGAGTAAGTGTATTAAGAGGGGGGGAAATGAAGACAAATCTATGGAATTTAGTCACAGATTGAGTTTCCATGCAGATTCTCTTCTCTGAATGTAGCTGAAGTCTCAGCCACAGGCTGGCTTGCCTGATTTGCTTTTAAGGACCTAAAGGATTTGGTGCCCTTGCCTTAATTCTGTCTAGTATTGGTGCAGACCCCTGAGGTCAACTCCAGGTAGGTACCCTGGGTGGCAGGTAATGTCCGAGCACGTGAATAGTTTTCTTCCGTCCTTTTCCTCTCCTTCTCTCGTGTGGAACCTCCATTCAGACAGGTCTGGATCTGAAGTCCACAAAGGAAAGACGCTCTCCCCTCTCTGGTCCCAAGTCATTCCTCTTCCCTCAGACTGGCCCTCAACACCTCCTCATACCTGTATTATTAGTTCTGCTTCGGCGGTGGTCTCTCTCCTGGAATGAGTACTTTCAACTCCAGCCTATTTGTCTCTGTACTGTTTCCTGTAACCTAAGCAGGTAGAAGGTGTCTCCTAAGCCATTAGGAACCACAGAGGTACCGTGACTGTGAGGCGGTGCTGGGGGTGGAGGCCTGATAATTGTTCTATCCTGTGGCTTTCCCAGTGGGTCCCCAGGCCGGCAGCATCACCCCTCTTACCTGGAGACCTGTTAGAAATGCAAATCCCTGGCCCTGCCCCAGGACTAATTAGAAACTCTGGGCGTGTTGCCAATATCTGTGTTTTAACAAGCCCTGCAGGGATTCTAATACATGTTAAAATTTAAGAAGCTCTGCTCTACCCTAAGGTATTCAATTTCCAGGGGTTTTTTTTGTTTTGTTTTGTTTTGTTTTTTGTCTTTACATAGCAGTCATTTTTCTGTTTAAAAAAATTTTCTTAAGCAAGTATTCCAGCAAGATGTTTAAGTTGGTTTTATGTTTCAGAAAAAAACTCTAGGTTCTGCTTTAGAATTAGTCGTATGGCATCTGTTTGGAGGGCATCATATTTAGTCATCCTCCTAGTCTGTTAGCTAAACCCAGTCCCAGCCAGGACTGTGGTTTTTCCTCTTTCAAAACTAGTGCCCCCTAGTGGGAATTTATAGGAGATTGACATGTCAAATCTGAAAGATGCTTCCATTTCTCAGTTCATTTATGTAGTCCTGATAATATAACAACCAAAATGGTCAAAGTCAAGGGTATGTTTTATTTCAAACTTATCAACATCAACCATTTATGAGCAATATAAGTAAGGAGACATCAGCTCTGAACTTTCTGTATGGTGTCCAGCTCAGAATTTATTTATCCTTGTGTTCTCTTGACTATTGTTAGCTGTAATTGCCTTCCTTACTTGCTCAACTAATATTATACACAAAAATGCCCAGAATAAGAAACTACTGGACTTTAATCTGTGTCCCTGCTGCTGTCCCTACTTTATCTCCTCTCCCCGCCTCCAAAAAAAAAAAAAAAGTCAAAAGGTCCATTGGGTCTCTGTGACTTATCCTTGTAGCTAAGAAAAAAGAAAAAAAAGGATAATTTTCGCTCTTACAGTAGGTCTATTTCACTGATGCCACAACTTTACTTGAACTACTGGGCATAGGGATACACCAAGTTGTCACTTAGGAAGCAAGGCACTGTTATCTGCCCTCTGGGGTCTAGTGCTGTCTGGAATTTCTTCCCCTACCCACCCTTCCATGGTTACCCCAGGATCATGCTCCGCAGGGCATGAAGTAAAATCTTCTCTCCCAGGCCCATGTCAACACTCACCATCTTGTTTCCATCAGTCTCTGTCTCCTTTCCTCTCCATGGCCAGAGGCTATGAAAACAACCTCTAACTGGTCATCTATTCTTTTAAACTTTTATAGGCTCACCCTCATATGGTTTCTTTTCAGATTAGTCTTTGGAGGCACAAGAACTAGAATGGACTCAGATTAGTTTTTCTGTTAAAACACACCTCGTGTGAACCACGGATGCATGTGGCCCAAATGTGGAAGGACTGAAAGTGGAAAGTAATGCAAGTATTTGGGGGGAAGGGAAGAACACCTCAGACGCATTCCTGATGTTTTTGTCCATATGGACAGATGTCTGACGGGGTGAAACCTTCTGCTGTCCCTCCAATAGTAGAGAATTAGCACAATGCATTTGGGGAGACTAAACTGGCAATGCGTGGCTCAATTCTGTTCTTCTTGGGAGGAAAAACCCTCCTGCTGAGAATATACGCTCAATCTTTGCTTCCAGCATGAAGCAGAAAGAGGCTGTCTCCCCAGGGGAGGGGTGGGATCTTTCAGTGCAGTCTGCAGTCTGGTGCGGGATGGGTGGGTGCATTTGTTGAAGCCTGTGGTGCATTACAAATAGTGTAAACATACGTGTCAGTTTGTCAGGATGGTCTCAATTTATGTTTACTATCATTATTAACTTGCTCCTTTTTTCTTTCAGAAGTGTCCTGGTTTAAGATACTAAATAATATAGTTATGTTAATTATGAGGAGGCAGGCTCTCCCATAGATTCAGGCACATTTTGTAGAGCCACACTTGTTATTTAGGAATGAAGAGGATGTTTGATCCAAAAGTCTATCTCACACTTTTGGATCAATCCTCAATTGGTACAGAATTTAAGCAAAAGGAGGGTTGGTGTGTTTTTTGTTTGTTTGTTTGTCTGTTGTTTTTGTTGTTGTTGTTTTGGCTCTAAAGACATAGGTACTGTTTTATCTTTGGAAGAGGATACAAATAGCACCCCTCCCCCCATCATCTATTCCCAGAATCAATGTCGGACAAAGCATTTGATGGATAATTCCTTTGAATTAGAAAGGAATTACCCCAAGGGGAAAATTACAGTTGTTATTTGGGCATTCAGGAGAATAAGCAATTATTTTAGGAACAAGAAAGAAAGAAATTGATTAAGTCGATTGTGGTTATTCTCTTTATTTGCAGTATTACTATACTTCCACTGATTTATTGTGGTGTTATAACTAAAATCTTTGGAAAGAGGAGCTCAATTTGTAGAACTTTATTAAGCTTATTTTATTTAATTAACCCTTTGCACTCCGCTGTCCCCTCTCAGGGGACATCGGAATTCTAGCATATCACTCAGATGTCCCCTCTCAGGGGACATTGCAGTTTATTAGTGATTACGGGGAATTGAGTTAATTCAACGCACGTTTCCGCTGTTAGCGTAGAGTAGCTGGTAGCCAATGTCCAGAATGGTTCGGAGTGCAAAGGGTTAAGCTTCTATTCTTTAGAAAGCAAAGGTTAAACATTTTTATTGTGTAAAGATAACAACAATATTCCTCATAGTAATTCTAGCACTTCTGAAAGTTAAAAAAAAGAAATCATTGTATATTTTAATAATCATTTTGCAGCAGCATTATGATTTATCAAAATGATAACCATTCCACTTTGTCAACATTTATTTTATCTTGAATAGTAATTAATTATAATGGGAAAGCAATTAGAATTTTAACTAATGTTTTAGAAACTCCGAAGTACAAACACTAGTATTCTTAAAACTTCCTACACCCCAAGCAATATTCTAGGTGATTTGAATAGTCTGTTAACAGAGAAAACCCAACCCTCCAATAACTTGCATTCATGTTTGGAGAGATTACAGAGATAAAATCCAAAAGATCACACTGCTTGACAATCTTGTGATTTTAACATTTTTTTCTATTGTCTCAGTAACACAGCATATCAGTCATATTAAAAGTCCACATCTACAAGTGATAGTTTAAGGCTTCAAGCTCATTTCATTACTTATAGGGGGAGTAGGTCATGAATTTGGTATACTTACATGAACTTGGTATAGGTAGGAATTTTTCAAGATTTTCTGAAAATGGGACATCTATGTCAGTAACACAGGACTTCACGTCTTTCTAACTTGTAAAAAAAAAAAAAGAAGAAAAAAGTTATCAAATAAGTAGAAAGAAAGATAACTTTGACATTTACACGATATATTGTATAAAGAGAGACAACAAACTAGTGGATTAAAACCTTCAGCAAAGTCTGCATGGAGCTCTGTTCTCTGAGACCTTCTCATCCAAAAGTGAAATAGACCTTTTTCCTAAAAGAAATTTCATTATGTTGCCCAACCTCACAAGGCAATAGCTAAAATTCAATAACAAAACACTTTTTAATTAGCAATGCTAGAATCACTGTGTGTGTGAAAATAATTTTCATGTAACCATGAAAAGAGGCCAAGAAATAAAATTATTTTTAAACATTTAAAGAAAAAGTCAAAAGGTATTTTCTTCTCATTAAACCCTGTTGGGTGAAACTTTTCCATCAAATGCTTTGTCCAACATTGATTCTCAGAATAGATGATTGGGTGGGGCTTTTGTGTCCTCTCCCAGGGATAAAACAGTACCTGTGTCTTTAGAATGTCTATTCCCTTACCCATCACTGTATTTACTGATAAAGAAGCATCACCAAATGCCAAGGAATGTTGACCTTCTTCAGGATGGGGTGATTGTCCAATTGGTACTGAATATGCATGAAACAAACCAAAAGAGCTATCTTTAAAATTGTCATGTTTTCTGTGGCAGTGAAAACAGCGCAAAGTTGTCCTTTGTTCTGGTGGAACACAATGCATTCGCTGGCATGGCAGTAGATCTAATAAACCTATTTTTTCATGGAAAAAAGGAATACAATCTTGGGAAAAACCCTTTGTTATTAACAATAATTTAAATCATGTATTTTCAAATCCTAACCCCCATTCTTAGAATTTGGTATTTTACTTTCACTAATTCACTTGTAATATTCCATAGACATAGCTTTTTTTTGGGGGGAAAGTAATAAATCATAAAACTTCTAAGTTGATACTTCCTAGAAATAAATAACACATTAAAGGTAGAAAGGCAGCAGTATGACAATAGCTATCTGTGTGATAATAATACAGGTGCTGTCTATAAGATAATAGCACAACTTTTAACCCAGTACTTCTTGCTCCTGATTTGAACACTGAATGGTTGAAATATTTTTGTTAAATAATAGTAATGTTAAAAAATTAGCATTTATTCAGGCAAAAGTATTACTGGGGAAATACTTTCACTAGCACTTCAATTAGCTTTGTCTCTACAAAGCACACCTTAGAAACTATTCTTTGAATAATCCAGAAGTTTCCACTTTTCTGCACACTCAATGAAATTTTATAAATAGATTTTTTATTAGCTAAAACACCAAGATGTGTACATGCACATGCACGCACACACATTCTAAAATACAAACATTGCATATGAAAATCATTAAATCTATGAAATCACAGATTCCAAAAGTGCTTATCTACAGGTGTCAAGAACTGTAGAGAGTCTGAGATTTTGCACTATTTGTATGTGAACAAGTTAGCCAGCTAAAGGTCCACAAATTCTAGTGGAAGATAAAGATTAGAAGACTCCTAGGCTAGAGACCAAAAAATGGCCTGGAGTCCTTCATATTACATCCAGATATAATATTGAATATGTCCATGTCTGCTGCATTGATGGGTTCAAGCAATAAGAGTGAAAGAATGGTGCAGGCTTGAGCAGCAGCTTACTTCTAGTTTGACTTAGCACAGAACGGGCCCTTGCTCTGAGCATCTGCATATGATACCTAGACTGTGTGAAGAGCAGCTAGATTTGTTTCTAAGTTCATGGTCCCCAGGGTTCAGAGTATCTTTAAGCTGCCACTCTGCAGTTTTCTAAGTGGCAGAGTCAGTAAAATATAACAAAGTTCATCAAGAGATTGGCCAGAGAGCTGAGAATGGCCTTGAGTTCTGCCCACTAAGCAGTGACCTTGTTTGCCTTTGGCTATACATAGCTGATTCTAAGGCTGAGCAACCTCACGGGCCCAGGGACAAAAGTCAATTTTAATTGAGCAGAGTCATCACTGAATCCAACCCAGGCATTTCAGGGAGCCTCATTGAGGTGAGGGTCCCAAGGTCTGCAGCTTTGCTCCAGCCGGCAGAATAGAGGATCACTCCCACTTTTTCATGTAATGCCAAGATGCCATTTGGGGCTAGGCAGGTGGCATTTTTTAAATATACCATTTCCAATGGACAAGTAAGACTTCTGGATTCTTTTCACCTTGTTGGTTGTTGAGTACATCTCGATCTACTCCATCAGGGCAATATCAGGCAAGAGAGTCACAAATTCCCCTGGGTCATGCATTAAGTATTGACAAAATCTTACTAACAGTCCAGCTACTTTCAAAAAAATGAGAGAGAATCACTGATTGGCTGCATTCTGCATGCCCCCCACTGGAGATCCAGCCAGCAACCCAGACCTGGAATCAAACCGTAACCTCCTGGTTCATAGGTCCATGTTCAATAACTAAGCCACATTGGCCAAGCTGGAGATTCTGTTTATTGTCTTAATTGCTAGAAGTTGGTAGAATTATAACAACAAAAGGTGGAGCCACTCTGAGGGTGATGCTTTATCGTTCAAATGGTATAATATCTGAGAACACAACAATGTGATTTATTGTAAAGTCTCTCTGGCATTCTTATCTTGAAAATAGTTATAGAAACAATGGATACAGGCATTAAAATAACTCTGATAATCTCTAGTTTTATCTCTCCAGAGAACTGTTTGGGGGTTTGCTAAACCCACACCCAAGATCCAAACCCAGAATGAAATTAAACAATTTTATTTGCTGGCTAACCTGATTTTAAATAATATTTTTCTTCCCCAAGGGAGGCATATATGAAATACAATCATCTTTTCATTATGAGATTACAGGCTGTGTGTCTTATGAATCCCTAGTGTAAGTATCCTAGAGCCCCCATGTACCAAAGAGCAGTGACTAGAATAGTTCTGCTCATGAGATTTACTCCCCTCCTCCTCAATTTCCTTTCAGTAGGGTAGTAAGGATTTCCTTTTTACAAGTCTTTGAAAAAAGAATTGCTGCTCTATTCTTAGAGGTAACTTTAGAAAGAACATCAAATTCTTAATATATTTCATTACTGCCCAGGTTTAATGTTGAAACTTCTTTCAATCATTATACTTAGATTTAGTCTACTTTCAAACCTGCTTGCTCCTTGGTGGCAGTACTGAGTCCCTTTATGCCTTACAGCATGTATCACCCTTATTACAATTTCCTTCTTTTCCGCTGTCACCTGAGCAGGAGCAGCTTGGGCACAAAGACTGTGAATTATTCATATTTTTATTTTCATGAACTACCATAGCCCCCATATAGTTTGAAGAAAAAGTAAATTTAGAAATAAATCTATTTAAAAATAGAGCTTCAGCCAGCACCGGTTTGGTTCAGTGGATAGAGCATTGGCCTGCGGACTGAGTGGTCCCAGGTTCAATTCCAGTCAAGGGCA
Source organism: Pipistrellus hanaki (assembly GCF_964339955.1). Lineage (NCBI taxonomy): Eukaryota > Metazoa > Chordata > Mammalia > Chiroptera > Vespertilionidae > Pipistrellus > Pipistrellus hanaki. The sequence goes on along the minus strand of NC_140507.1, from coordinate 37,416,867 downwards.
TCTTGGTTGCGGGCACAGCCCCAGTGGGGGGTGTGCAGGAGGAAGCTGGTCGATGATTCTCATTGATGTTTCTAACTCTCTATCCCTCTCTCTTCCTCTCTGTGAAAAATCAATAAAATATATTAAAAATAAATAAATAAATAAAAATAGAGCTTCATTTTTAAAAGAAAATAATACAAACATTTGCTCTTAAAAAAAAAACACCCCAATTTTAATAAAACCCAGTTTTACATACCCTGGGACTGGTAAAAAACAAACACACAAAGTGTTTAGAATTTCCCTTAGAGAAGTGCAACTACTCCATTTACATTTTTGCTAAAAAAGCTATTCTTTAGTTAGATAGGTCACTCTTGTCAATTAACACACAATCTGGAAGGCAATGAGGAAGGGATATTACACTCAACTGCACAGTCAGATCAACGACATAAACCTTGGCAATCAGCAATATGATAAGTGTACCAAGAAATAAAGGCTGTTGGGTAGCTGGTATTTCAAATGACAGTAAAATCCCCACAGTATTCAAATACAGGTTATGTGGTATGGTATTGCTGAATAGCACCAACCTCTGGCCAGCCCAAGTTCTCAAAAAGCAGCAGCAGGGTGGGTGAAAAGTGATTTTTCTTGGTGGAGGTAGTTGGGGTGGGGTGGGATTGGCAGAAGGAAGTACTAAAAAATGATTGTCTTATATCATTTCAGTCTTTCTCAGATTAGTATAGTGTGTATGTTTTATTTGTAACCATCAGTCATTTTCCCATTTGGACTAATACGTAACCTTAAAAAATGATAATTGTTTTTCCTTTTACCACAGAGTAGCTGGAAGACAAACAAACAAAAAAAAAAGCTTATTGTTTTTGTTAACCTTCTATTATCACAACCTCACATTTTGTATAGTTAAACTATTCGAGTATACTGACTGATGGCAGGGTTTCGCCGTTTACATAATTTAAAATAAATTCCAGTCATGCCGAGATTATTTCATGGGCAAACTGCATTTTAACTTGCAGTATGTCTTGCAAATTACAAAAATTTCATATTATCCTCAGTGTCTTAGGAGTAAACAATACTGTGATTGAAACAACCTTTAACAAATTGAAACTTAAACAAGTATTCCCATCAGAAACAAACTTTAGTCTGATTGAATGTACCCAATTGTAATTTTGGTTTACTTAAATAAATATTTTAATTTGAAAATTTTTTCCAAGGCACATGTGGTCAGACAGTAATTAACATATAACACAGTTCTTCACAATGAAGACTTCTTTTCAAAAGTACCGTGTTACTGAAAGAGTAAGAATTAGAAATCTAATATAATATAGAGATTTAAAAAATAAATTTCAAGAGTATTGAAACTACATGGCACTTGAAGAGTAAAATTTATTAACTTCAATTATATCCCTGATGATACTCATCAAAGGAAAACAAGGTAATGGCCAATAAGCACTGTATATGTGAAGTTTTCTTAAATAAATTATTGTTTAGCATTATTTTTTTAATCACATACTACTTCATATTTAAAGTTATTTGATCCAAATGTAGCCTGTTTTGAGTATAATTGAGTATATTTAAGATAATACTGACTAACAATACTAATTGTTTGGTGTGATAAAACTGCATTGTAACACTTTCTCAAATGTTGAATGGGCAACATATTTAATATGCATAGAGCTTAGCTTAATGTGTCTCCAATGGGTTTCATGTTTTTTTGTGTGTATGTTAAGAAACTTTAAAATAATTCATTGTTTGAAAATTTATGTAAATATATCTATAAATGTATTTTGGTATTGCAGTTTGACACATACAGTTAAAACAACAACAAAAAAATTTCCAGAGAAAACCTAAGCTAACACTATTTTTTAGTTACGCCAGTCCAAAAAACAAAATCCCTTAATTAATAAGCAAGATGCCCTTGTAAAATCAGCTACTGACCAAGCTGAAACTTATGCAAAAACCATAGATTTTGTGTATCTTAGATAATTCATTTAGATCAAATTTGGAATGTTTTTCTGGGCAATCATTGCAATTAAACATATTCAAACCCTTCACCTCTTTGTCACAGGTAATTTACAATTCACTTCTAAAAGCATCTTTATAGTCAAGTACAACTTTGTGAAAGCCAACAGCCATTGCTTAGTCATTTGTTTTTAAAGAAAAAATGCCATACTTCAATAACACTGCACAATTCAAAAGTCAACTGTATTTACTTTTCATCTAGGGAGAATTTGAAAAAAATTCTTCAAGGTGTAAGCATTTTTTAAATTCGCATATAAAGAGTTAAAATTAACAGATATAAACAATAACAGGATTATAATCACTTTTATGAGCTTTAAAAATATTTCTTAAATATCTACTTACCTTAATTTTATTTTTATTACGAACGCTTTTTACTTATAATTATTTAGGGAAAACACATTATCAATTAAGTGTGGTTTTTATTGTTTTAGTCCGTCTATCAGATGAGCAATACATAGTTACAATTATAGTTTCTTAGATAAGCAAAATATTGTTAAGGTCAGCATTCTTATAATTATCTGCTCTGTGATACATTGCTTTATAGATTATACCTAACAGCTTAATTTTTCTGCAAATATTTCTTAAGCCTACTCAATAACATTTGAACCTCCTCATTTCAATATGCTTCTTAGACACTAACAAAGTAAATGGAGACGACGTCCCTAAGTTAGTTTTACAGATTTCTTTTGTACTTCTAAGATTTTTTAAATTGATTTTTTTCTTTATGTACTCCTAAGATTTTTGATTAGCTCATTCACAATTCCATAAAACCACCTAATGGAGGGCATGCCCTAGGCTCCAGGCTACTATTTCCTGGGGGAAAACAAATTCTCTGAGCATTCTCTTGAAAGAAAACCTCATGGGAACAAATTTAGAGAACACCGATTGCAGAATTTCAGGATCTTTATTCAGGAGCAACAACCTTCTGTAACAGTTAAGGCCTCTGCTCCTAAGTCCCACCCCTACATGAGAACATTCTTTCTGTCTTCCCTCCTTCGTAGTGGATGCCCCAGACTGATGGATTCCCGCTGCAGGAGGCTCCTCCTCCCGGGGGAAAAATTAAGACCAACATATGTACCTTCCATGGTGTCATAGTAACAGATTTGTCTTATCATAACCGTTTAAGTTGCTTATTTCTATTCAGAGCTGAGCTGTTCAGATGTTTGGGTTTCCAGAGAAGCAGTTCTCCTTATTAATGACTTCAGTTTCTTTTGTTAACTTGATACTTTGTCATTTATTAAATGGTATCTTGGAAACTACTACAGTGAGAGAATAGTTTACTCTCTTTATATACAAGACATAAATCAGGACTAATGATTGTTTTAAACCACTTAAGGATATGTATCACAAAAAGAATAAAAAATGCCCAGTTCCAAATGTTGCACAGTTAAAAAATGTGCTCTTTGCTTCCACAGGGGTGGTGGAAAATATTGCAATAATAATTGTGACTAAATGCAATCAATACATGACATCCTTGACGAAGTAATTTAAAGTTGAAAAGTATATACATAATTTGCAGTTCACCTTTGCAATTTTGGGGACCCATATCAGGGATCCCCTCCTTCACTTCACCCACTTTTGGACATTGAATTTAGAAATGTCAAACTCTTTAGTGTTTATCTTTAAATGTAACATATCCAGGTGCTGGTACTTCAGCCCAATAATAGAAAGTCCTTTTTCCAAAGTCCTTGGCTTGGTTATTAAAAAACCCAGCTTAAAACTCAGATTTCCAATCTATTCTAGTGTTCTCCTGCTGCATGGCCATCTTGAGCCCCCCCATCCATAATGCAAGCCCTTCCTCCGGGGGACCAGCCTGCAGGTCCACTCTCCACTGTGTGAGGGTCAGTGCAGCTTGGGGTTGACCACTGGGATTTCTTCCACATCAAGTCCTCCTTTCACCCCAGCTTGTTATAGTCTTTTTCTTTCCCCTTCCCATGCTTAGTCAGTAGCTCAGTCCCTTTGTTTTGCCTTCGCTTTTCTGTCCAAATGTTGTGTACTTACAAATGAACTCTTTCAGCTCTTACGTAGCACACCACAAAAATCTTCATTTCCCTGTGAACATTTTCTCTTGAAAATTTTCAAGAAACATCCTCTTAGGATGTCACAGCAGACATGCCTTTTCCCACAAACTTTGGCCACTTTATTCTTGCATCACCCAGAATTCCATCTCACGTTCTCCTTTATCTCTCTCTACAATGGGGGCAAAGTCTAAGATTGTGTCTTAACTGTGACTTGTAGTTTAGCTTCTAACCCAGAATCTAGGCTGGCCATACTTGGGAGAGAAGGGGGGAGGGACACATCTTAAAAGTGATTAGAAAGGAATTTGATAAAAAGAAATCATGTTGATATGCTCGTTTTAGTCAAAATGTGCTAATGGAAGACAGATTTGCTTCACCTTTTTTTTTGTTTTTACCCTTCTTCAGTCTTAACAATTTACATTTTTACATGATTACTATTGTTGTCATAAAATAAAATCCAAACTGATTGTTTGAGACCCTGAAGAAAGGAAGGCTCAAGTGAAGAGGGCTAGAGAAATAAAACATATATATGATCAAGTGAATGGTTGGAAACTTTTCAATTTCATTGGGACTTATGGCTCTCTACAAAATCTCAAAGCAAAGGGATGGAAGAGTTAATAACAAGTTGCTCTTATAGCAGAATCTGGCCCTTTTAAAAAATAATATTTTTCTCTGATCACCTTTTTCCTTGGTGATCACATGCGTTTAATAGGAATCCCAGTCGAGCTTTGCGAAAACTTGCTGAGCCTTTACAAAGCGAGCCAGCAGAAATATCCTGCAGAGATGCGCACAGGGTCCCTCACAGATGAAAAATCAACAGAGGCTGCAGACAAAGAACAATAGGTTCAGTGGAACGTAACGTGGTCAAGCAACCAGAGCTCTTTACGTAAAAATACATATATCTTCCTTGTGAAATGATCTAAACACTGTGTTCCTGGAAAGTCAGCAGTCTCCGTACGGAAATATTGGACCCACCCTTGCTCTAAACCAAAGCAAGATTTCTTTCAGGCCATACTTACTATTTTGGCTAAAGTAATTTTTTTTTAACTTAGTTATTTTATTAGCCAAAGAATAAGAACAACTCCTAATGCACCCATTAATCAATTGAGAAAGCCCAAAGAAGTTCGTTTGCAATTCAAATTAAAATTTTGTTTGGAATAAGTGAAACTGCACACTAGAGAGGTCCAAGCTATGTAAATCACCCGAGCTTCCCCGCTAGTTTTCATTTTTCAGTATGGCAGGTTTTGTGTTAGGTCCTGGGGTTGGAGCCCGGCCTAGGCGTTCCTAGTTAATACATAGCCTGTTTTACTTCACAGGGTGCTTGCTTTCCGCGTGCCAAGGGAGGTACTGAAAGTATCCTATAGGGTATTGCACGTTAATATCATGGCCAACAGTGGTAGTTAAACCTAGTTCTGATCTGTCGTTTCTCGGCTGAACTTTTGAGAGTAGCAGACTGCATTGTCTCATTTAGCATTTTAAGAGATTTTTTTCCCCCCAGGCCTGTTCATTGCCTTTGGAAAGAGTTTATGCAACTCCAGTGTGCTGAAGATTCCTGTGCGATTTCTTTCTCTTTCCTTTATTATCAGCACTTTCATCTAATGAGTTAATTATTTACAGTTGGCAATTTGTAAAACTACTGTTGTTTTCTTTTCGTACTGGTTGAGCACACACTGTGTGGGTGGGCAAAGCACTATTGCGGGGCCCCGCCATGCCAGCTGGCCACCTCGGGGCCTCACGGTGGGTGTTCAGCTCCGTTCAATTGCCATATGACATGAAACAGGGCTGTGACCCCTCACAGCACTTCTGCTTGTAAAAGTGAGCTCGGCTATAAAAACCACGATGATTTCACCAACAGTAGGTCCTGCAATGATACGTTCCATGCTTTGGATTATTTACTGTGTGCGTTCAGCAGAGCGGGGCCTTGTCCAACTGAGCAGTTTGGGAATGTTGAAAAAGACTGGGGGGTCAGTCGTGGTTGTGAAAGGTTCTCTGTAGGCACAACAGCCAGAAAGTTACTATTCATTATCACATTTGGTCACATGTACTGTACCGATTTGATATCAGCCTCCTATAAGTTTAATGTGTTGCGTGTCCTCAGTGTGTGGAGTGTTATACCTAAGCTCCTTTTAGAGTCTATAATTATTGGAGTGTACAGAGCCAGGATAAGATTTCAATTTGGTTTTATTCTCCTTTGACAATCTGAACCATATTTCCAAGCAATGTGAGTTGAGATGATGCACCCTGAGCTCTTTAACGATGAATGCACTTGTGGAATTATGCTAATAATCAGAGAATTGATATATTGGGGATTGATGCTTCTCTTTGATTTTTATGGGTTTACATGTGCAGACCCATAAAGAGCAGGAAAAAAGCAGTGCAAGAATGTGATGATGCAAGCTTATTCCACAAAGGCTATTAAACCTGGGATTTGTCCCACCAGGAAAAAGGAGATATCTCAATGCCATTCTGGTAAACTGAAAATGGATGCCAACTATCCCTTTGTATTACTGCAGAAAAAAATATTATATCACAAAACTCTGTTTAGAAACTTAAAGCATTATTCTGAATGAGATATGGGAACAGTGTACAAAGAGAAGGACACACAATTTCACTGAGAAAATAGTCAACAGGTGCTCCTTGACTTACAAGGATCATGTCCAGATAAACCCTTAATTGAAAATATTGTAAATCAAAAATACATTTAATATACCTCACTTACCAAACATCATAGGTTAGCCTAGCCTACTCTTAATGCCTTAAAACACAATGTGGTATCCATAAAAACTCAGGCAACACAGTATACTACAAAGGATTGGCTGTTTACTTCATGATGAGTGTCTGATGACCTGCAACTTGCTGTGGCTTCCCAGCATCATGGGAGCTTATGGGATGAGAGATTGATACCCTGAGGTGGGGGGGGGGGATAAAAATTCAAAGTAGGGTTTTACTAAATGGGTATCGGTTTTACACCATCATAACATCCAAAACTCATATTGGAGCCTTTGTAATTCAGGTAGCATCTGTGTAGGGTTGATGGCACCAAACTAAATCTCCACCACAGGGGTAGGATAAGATGTCCTTCAATGTCTCTTTGAGTGTTAAGCATCTATGATTTTATGATGGCAGATGAAATTTTCCACATTTTGACATCAAAATGTCAGGAATTTCATAATATGTTGGTATCTTTATGATTTTAGTTTCAAAACAGTGAGGGTTTATGTATTGGCCAGGAAACAGTAGAACTGGAGAAATGGAGATCACCTGGATTCCACCATGATGGGATAAGAACTGGGTATTTCCTTCTCTTCTCCAAGACACAGACTTCCTCATTACACCCTGAAAGTTTAAGTCAATGAAATCTCTACATTTAGATCACAATTGTCCATTTTCAGGAAACCTCATTACTAGAGCACCTCTGTTACTTACCTCAATCATTCCAGACTTTAATGAACCAGTTAGATTCCAAAAACACATGGAGAACACAAATGATAACAGGTTTTTGTTGTGCCAACTAAAAATACAAATATGTCTACCACGTACTAAACTTGATACAGATTTGTTTTATTTTGCTTCAATTCTCTTTGAATTAATACAAAGAATACAAGGAGATGAATATTCTTTTCTACTGCTTTATTTTTTTTTTTAACAAACCATAGTTTAATCATATAGGGCACATGTGTCAAACACAAGGCCCGCGGGCCAAATCCAGCCCGCCAGGCCTTGCAATGTGGCCCGCAACGCGCTGTCATCACTGCACTCTGCTGTCAGTTTATGACATTGTCAGTTTATGACTGTTCAGTAAACCATTTGGCCTGCGATTTAGGCTGGATTTTAGATTTTGGCCCCTTCTCTGATTGAGTTCGACACCCCTAATATAGGGTGAGGATAAACCATTCATATCTCTTACTTCTTCAGTGAAACTTAGAAATGACATATTTGAAACATGCAGGCATCTCACCTTTAAGTCCTTACTTGATTAACCCTGTTGTGGCTGGTCAGTATATTTCCCAGCCTTGGCCCCCTTCAAAATCCAGATTGGGGGTGCCCCTATATCCTGCTCCTTCACAATGAGGCCAACTGAACAGGAATATGCTGACCTGAGCAGGTTGGCAAACCTTTTTAATATCCTGTAGCTGTCTTTTATAAGGAGGGGTTGTTGATAGCCCTAGGGTATGTGAAACCATAGTATAAAATTGTGCACATTTCCTTAAATCATCACTTTTATTCTCAGATTAGTCAATATTTTTTCTTTAAAGAAATGTTTCCATACCTTGGTTTTAAAACATTATATCTATGTTGATTCAGACATTATTGATAAATGAAATAGAAAGACTCAAAACATGATAAGATTAAGAGAAGTTTACTATTAAGGGAAATCTGATTTAACACTGATGAATTATGCTGTATAAAGAATGAGAACCTCAGGTTAATATCACAGAATAATTCAAAGAGTTTGTTTAAAGCATTTTCTTATACTTAGCTGCAGCTGAGGGAAAGGAGACCAGGAGAAGACAATCTTACTCCAAAAGCAAGGATGGAGCTCATAAAGGCAAAAGCCAAGTTTTTCACAGGGGAAAGTAAATAATCACATGAGACAAGATTCTGCTATATTCAAAACTGGTGATTGTAGCATTGCTTGATGTGACATGGCTGAATAAAAGGATAAAATCTAACATCTGAATTGCCACTTGGAGTAAAAACAATTATAGGGGAGGGGAATAAATAAATAAATAAATAAATAATAATAAAAAAGTAGACTAAAGGAAATAAACAAAAATTAAAGTGAACTTTAAAGGAAGTGTCAAATATATGGATTTTTTCAAATTAATGAGTAGGCTAGGGAGGGATTGAGAAGTACTGCAGATATCAGTGATATTATATTACTCTATTTATTTTAATCCCTCCCGTGAAACCTTGCTTACAATTACTAGAGCTGTATACTTCACAGCAAAATAGAATGGTGAATTGCTTATAAACAAAATTATAAATTTATTATTTTAAATTTGAAAACATTCATTCTGTTGTGGTTTTAGGACTATTTCAGAATGTGTAAGGGCTTAAAAATTAATAAAATTAGCATCATCAGCATTGGTGACCACCACAAAAAATGATTGATTTATATTAATGGGTGCTTCATAGTAGGAGATAGAAGCTTCTGAAGCTTCTATTTCCTATTGTGGGAAGATACTTTCAGACTAAGTGAGATGTAGTCTGAAAGTATCTTCCCAAAATACCTACATTTATTGATCAGAAAAGATATACACTAATGTTATCATAGAGAACTATTACACTGCCACCATCACCAAGTGATTAATTTAATATCATTAGTAATAGGACAGATCAGCATCAGGTATTTCCTGATATGACATACTGAAAATAATTTAAAAATCACTTCTGTGACATTCCATAAAAATACAAAATTGGAATGTAACCGTAAGGAAATATTAGACAAACCTAAATTGAGAGAGTTTCTGTATTACTTATAGGTGTCAAGGAATTAAAAGACAAGGGAAGCAAGAATAAAGACCTTTTTCAAATTATAGATGATTAAAGAGCATCAGTGCTAAATGGTAGATGTTATAGGATTGGATCCTTGACCAGATAAAGGACAGTAGTGGAGACATTGTTGACATTTGAATAGAGTGTTCAGATTAACTAATTTTATTATGTCAGTGATTGCTTCCTGATTTTCATAATGGTGCTATGATTATGTAAGAGAGTCTTTGTTTTTAGAAAATTATTTAGGGACAGAAGGAATCATGTCTGCCATTGATTTTCAAATGGTTCAGAAATTTTATAGGTTATATAGTTTCTTTGGTAAACTAGTCACATTTGGGAAATCTGGGTGTGAATTTTATGCAGGAATTCTTTGTACTATTTTGCAGTGTTTCCGTAAGTCTGGTATTACTTCTGAGTGAAATGTTAAGATTATCAAAATATAGTCTCAAAATCAATGATAATCAGAAGTCTCTAGTCCTGATGATCCATACTTTAAATCTGCTCTAATCATAGTAGTTTTTCCCAGTCTTTGCTGATTTGCTCCCAAGGTATCTTGACTTACGTTTTCGCCAGTCACACCTCACATAGTCTAGTCAGACATGGATCGCATAGTTTTGCGTGTATAAAATTTCATTCTGGCTATTGGTTTTATTAGGAATTCCTTAGGTGCAACATAATTTGACCTTATCCAGAAGAAGATATTTACTAAATGTTTTCTGAGTTCCTTCATCTGGAAGCCTTGAAATATCTCCCATCTCTACAGCGGCAAAAGTGAAGGCAAGTGTACAAGTAATGCATTTTCTCAGGGAAAATTAAGGTCTGAAGCAACTTTTTCTCAACTCTAACAAAATTTCATAGTCTTTCATGTAACTATCTCTGACAAATTATTTGTAATAGGTAAAGCTGGAACACCCTTGTTAGTGTGATATTTGTATTAGTATTATTGGACCCAACGTTCTGGCCCTATCAGGTTAGACCAGATTATAAATTTAACCTGAACAACGGATTCAGTGAATTAGCTAAGAAACAGACTGATATTTAAAAACAGCAACAACAACCGAAACGGAACTCATAGACACATACTGTAGGTTTTGGAGCTACAGTTTCATTTAAAAGTTGAGATGTGAAAGAGCACCAAGATAAATCTAAGTAAAGTTAAGGACAGAGACTATGGATCAAGAGAAATCAACTCCCCAGATTGGAGACTCAAAAAGGAAAGAGACAGTTTCTTCTGAGAGTGAGTGAAAAGGTTCAGAAACAGTCAGCACTTCCTATCGTGATAAGAATTTACTCCCGGCTCCACATCACCAAAGCTGCAGAGCCTTCTTTCCATGAACTTCATGTTGCCTTTTCAGGAAAGTCTATATTTGGGCTTGGCTTAGTTTCTGCTCCTTGAAACAATAGACATTTAATAAACATTTTTACTCCTGGTGCTCAAAGCTAATTCCTAAAAGAATAAATAGCTAATAAATATGAGATTTTAAAAAAAATAATAAAAAGATTACCAATTTACAAAATTCTTAGAATAACCTTTGATAGAGAGAATATAATATAAAACTAATGGTTAGAATCCTATAAAATAAAAGGCTAATATGCAAATTGACTAGTCTAGTGGAATGGCTGGTTGCTATGACGTGTACTGAACACCAGGGGGCAGACACTCAATGCAGGAGTGCTGCTCAGCCAGAAGCCAGGCTCATGTCTGGTGAACACAACAGTGGTAGCAGGAGCCTCTTCTGCCTCTGCAGCAGCACGAACGATGTCCAACTGATGGCTTAGGCCTAAGCTGGCAGTCAGGCATCCCCTGTGGACTCCCAGACTGTAAGAGGGCACAGGCTGGGCTGAGGGACCTCCCCTCCCCTCGCGCGCGTGTGCGCGCGCACACACACACACACACACACACACACACACCCTGCCGAGTGCATGAATTTTATGTACTTGGCCTCTAGTATTTAAATAACAGAGTATAATAAGAACACAATAACAAGTACACTATAATCCCCATTTTCTTTCTTCCCTCAATATTTATGGAGTTGCCCAAATGCCAGCTTCTACTTTCTGTCAACTGTCGCATTTTATTTTTGTTGTTGTTACTTTCTCATCTTTAACTTCTCCATAAATATTTGTAATTTAAAAAAATAAACAATAGGGTTTCTCCCAAACTTTGGTCACCAATTATTATAACTTGGATAGTTTGGCTTTGGAGTCTCAGTTGGCATCATGATTCTGCAGCTGGTCTGTAAGGATTTGGGAAGTTACCTAGTTAAAGTAAGCCACATGAGAGTTTTGCAATGATTTAGTGAGATTGTGTTATTTAAAATTATATTTTCCAAATTATATATGTGCAGCTTCAACCAGGGCATACTAGAAGAGAAAGATGTTTCATATCTGTAACTGAAACAGTCATTTTTGTGCTCTATGGATCACCATTTGTCAGTGGAAAGACACTATTGAAATGGTCACATGTGAATTTTTCCCCTTTTATTTTATAAATGTGATGAAATACATTGAGAAATTTTCAAATGGCAAAGTAGTCTTCTATTACTGAGTGAGATAAAGCCCTTTGGGGATGGTATCTTTGTGCCTTTTTATATATTCCTGGCTTTAACTTATATTTTATTTTTTAAAATATGTTTTTATTGATTTCAGAGAGGCAGGAGAGAGAAATATAAACATCAGTGATGAGAGAGAATCATTGATCAGCTGCCTCCTGTAGGCCCCACACTGGAAATCCAGCCCACACTCCAGGCATGAGCCTGACCTGAAATCGAACCGTGACCTCCTTGTTCGTACGTCGATACTCAACCACTGAGTCACAGGCCAGGCTCTAATTTCTTAAATTGAAATTTATAACGGTGCTATGAAACTTTCTCCTTTTCTAAATGAACCATTTGCATTATTTTCTGAGAACTGCCATAACCAATTGCTGCTAATTGAGTGGCTTTAAAACCACAGAAATATATTTTCTGACAATTATGAAGGCTGGAAGTATAATATAATATCCAAGTATTGTCAGGGCCAGACTGCTTCTGAAGATTCTAGTTTTGAATCCTTCCTGGTGTCCTAAGCTTCTGGAATCCCCATACCTTACCATATGGTAGAATAATTAGAATTTCTACATCTGTCTTAACATCACCGTCTTCTCTGTTTGTCTCTCCTCTATTTACAATGACACGAGTCAAATGGATTAAAGGCCAAACCTGCACCAGGGAAGTTAGGCAACAATTTATAGAGAGAAAAATCACCATCTGTTCTCAGAAGAGGAGTAAAATTCAGTTAAGAAGAAAGTGTTAGGGTGACTATTCTCTCTGAGAGTAAAAGCAATGTAATCTCATAAATAAATGACCGATTTTAGTTTTTAATTTACAATAGGATTTTAGGGGTAAAAATATAACTCCCGATACATTTCCCTGTTAGCATGGTTTGAAGTGTTGTGCATCTGACAACACATATCACAGGTAAGTATTCGCAACATAAATGTAATCATCATTTAACAAGTGAGGAAATTAAACATCTGCAGTACAAGCATTCTTGCTAAAATCTAATCCAGTGTCTATAATTACAAATAAGTTGTTCTTATTGCTATTAAATAGTAATGTTATGTATTAACTAGTAGCCCTATGCATGAATCTGTGTTCCAGAAGCTCTCTGTGGGGCCTGGCCACTCCACACCCTCTGCCCAGAGGCTCTCTGCGGCCCAGAGGCCCATCCACGGCTGGGTGCAAAATGCTTGCCTTGTAGCCATAGTGATGAAGCAAGCAATCCACCAGGCTGCCCACACCGCCTGTTCTCAGCGGTAACTGGCAGGACTGACAGGACTGAGCGCCACCATATTGTGGCTATGGGGGCCGATATCTTTATCAGGGATTAATGGTTAATTTGCATATTACCCTTTTATTAGATAGGATTGCATTAATTAATTGTGCTAATTATAAATTTGATAATTAAATTTGATAGCTAATATAGTAAAAAATAAGACTAACATAAATATTTTCTTTTAAAAGTTTGTCTTTTTTAAGAGGAAGAGAAATTTACTACAAATAAAGTGTGGTTATCTCTGAGGCCCAAAATTCTGACTGATTAAAAATATATTATTTTTCAAAAATCTTACTTATGTCTCTCATAATTTTACTTATTTCTTATAATATAAATGTACTCTCTAATTTCCTAAAGGAAATATAAATGAAGAAAGGACTTATCTGTTACCAATTATGAATGAATATGAATTTTTAATGTAATTAGCTTTTTTCTCAATGTAGATTTCCATTTATAACAATGTATTTTTCAGCAGAAGTCATATAATTGAATTTGGGTTTTACTTTCTCTAGGTTCGGGACCAGGTAATTGTATTATATTAAAGTAGTTCAAACCAGGCAAATAATATCCTAATAACACTAATTATCCATGCCATTAATTTATATTAAAATCATGGTTTAACTTAAATGCACCAAGTCTTAGCTTAATTAGAGACCATATCCCTAAGCTGTTCGAAGATATAAAAATTATTTGTGATGAAAAGTCAATAGTGAATAGTTAGACTGCAACGCATGTCATGAACAAAAGTAGACTTTTGTGGTAGTCTAGCTTCATACATGAAACAACTATAACATAACATATACTGTGCTCTGGAAATTCCTGATAGTATATAAACTAACTTGATACTGATTAAAGCCAAAACACTGGTTGTTCATTTTATTACTCTTGACATACATAAGTCTTTGTTACTGGAAAGTGGTGTTGGATGAAAGATTAAGTAGGTATATTTCTCTTGGGATTTTGTCACAGACCTGGTATTTCTTTCTAGACCCCACACATTATGTAAAGATATAGATTTAATAAACAAACCATTTCTGATCTCAGCAAGGAACTTAGCAGGGATTTTGAAAGTCAAACACACAGGAGCCATGCTTGACTGTGGTGGTAAAAGTAACATCTGCCTGAGAGATTTAAACAACAGGCTTTTTAAATCACTTTTAAAGCCACAGTAGGAGATGTGACAGCCATAAGCAATACCTCAAGCCAACCAGGAACAGAAAGCTGGAAGAAGTCAATTGCACTCAAATACTGAAATAATATCTATCAAGGGGAAAAGAGAGAAATAACTTACAGTTCCTGTTTATCTCTGCCTACCTAAGCATTTTTGTACCCGTTCTGGTCTTCATTAATGAATATAAACTGACTTGAAAGAAAGAAAATAATTACTGCTGAAAAAAAGTTCATTTCTGACTGTTCCAATTACAATAGTGACATATTTAGAAAGTCAATTTAATTTCAAATCTAGTACTTTGCATAGGGTATTTAGGATATCAAGCAATATGTATCTATGAGTACTGGTCTAGATGAGGATGTAAATGAAGGAAACTAGCAATGTGATAGTAAAAAAAATTCTGGAAAACCAAGGTAAAAAGGTAACCCAACTTACATACATCTTGGAAATTCATTACATACAACTTGGAAATGCGTCTTTTCTATAGTACTTGTAAACCAATAAAAAAATTTATGAAGATTTCATATGCATTTTCACTTTATCTGCTGTGTTTTAACTCACTTGATCAAAACACAGCAACTAGCCCTAGCTGGTTTGGCTCAGTGGATAGAGTGTTGGCCTGTGGACTGAAAGGTCCCTGGTTTGATTGTAGTAAGGGCACATGCCCAGGTTTCAGGCTTGGTTTCCAGTAGGGAGTGTGCAGGAGGCAGCCAATCAATGATATTCTCTCATCATTGATGTTTCTATCTCTTCCTCGCCCTTCCTCTCTGAAATCAATACAAATATATTAAAACAAAAAAAAATACATCAAATAAAGTTTAAAACATAGTATGGGCTCCAAAGAAGAAAATACATATTACTATTCAACTTCTTTTATACATGTCCATAAAAACTAAGAAAATTATTTTTTATGTTTAATAAGTTCAGATCTCAACAAAAAAAATGCACCACATCACATTTCTATTTAGTAGAAATCATGGGACAATCAAAGAATGAAGAAAATTTAAGAGACTAGAGAGGAGACAAGATACTGTGTTCCCCTGTAAATAAAAAACAAAGCTATATACATTCCCTTTATCCTGTTCCCCTGCAGGAAATTTAATAAGAACTCAGGGGCTCTCTACAGTAGCTCATTAAATATTACAAAAAATGAACCATGTAATGGCATGTTAATGAATGTGAAAATGTTTCTATAGGAAAAAAATCACTACTGAGTCAACTATATAGTTAATATATAATTAGCCGTTATCTGTAATAGATGGTAATTTTTTTCTCAAAAATCTCTCTATAATGATCATCAACAAATCTGAGAGAAGTAAAACAAAAAGACAGAGTTTCACCAAAAAAAAAAAATGGTCAAGAATTTTCAAAAAAATTGAAGCGTTTTTTTTCCTCTGTTACCTGTACAATCATGGCAGATGCACAACCTCCAGCTCCCTGAAAACAATGCCTTTAATCCATTTACATTTTATTGAGAATTGACTCCATGCAAAATATTGTGCTGAATATGAAGATAATTTCTTAAAAAGTGTTACTTTAGACTGAAGGACCACCTAAGTCAAGGAACACACCTGATAAGGGATTAGGTGACAGTTAAAACTGAAACCTGTCGTATGACACCAAATTGAGTAATATTTCTTCTGCATCATAAATGGTAATTTATCCCATTCAATGATAATATCTCAAATATTTAATATAATGTAAATCTATTTATTGCATAATATAATTCATATAATACAATATAATATATATCTTTAATATATGGATATAAAAATATAACAAAATCCTGATTATAATATAGATAGAAATATATTTTATAATTTATTTTCTTCTGTTTCATGGTCTTTGGTCCATAGTGATGTGTGTGTATTTTATATTTCTCTAAAGATTGCAATATTTTATAAAGCATGCTTGAATTAAAAACTATCAATTAGGTAAAAAAAAAAAAAAAAGAAAAGAAAAAAAAGAAAAGGTGTGAATAAACTACAACTTGCAAATCTTTTCATGATTGCAAAGATACCCTGCTGACTTTCAAAATTACTAACAAGTCATAAAGAGTATTTATTTGAAAATATTTTCCTCTGCAATATAAAACAAACATAAAACAATAGTTGTCCTTGCTTCTGCTTCTCTGAAAAACTTCAAAGTGGTTTAAAGCATAGCTAACTGTCTGAGAATGCAGGAATCATAACATGATTCTGGGTACCTTAGAACCACATCCAGTGACCTAAGATTTGGCAACAAATAACACCTGAATTTTTACAGAATACAAATATATTTATATATTTTCCTTTATTTTTTTTTTTGTATTTGGAAGGTGTGTAGGCCTGAAAGGCTTGACAATTTCTAGTAAAAACAGATGTACTCTAATCATTATTACCTTCACATGCTTATGATTCCCTCAAAAATAAAAATCACCAAAACTCTATCAAACAGCTGCTATCAGAACTCAAAGGAGAACATGGGAGATTAAAGTCGGTAGTTCAAATGCAAATGAAAGGATGTAAAAAAAAAATGTATTGAATAACTTTTCCTAAATGACCATCTGCTAATCACCTGTTTAACAATTTATAAAAACTCATGAAGAACACACTAATTGGTTACCAGTTCATATTTGTGAATAACCTTCTCTCTAAGACTTTCATGTAGGCATGAAAGATGACGCAGCTGACCATTTATTTCATAAATAAAGAATTCTTTTGTCACCATCTTCATGTGAAATTATTGATATAAGTTTTTTTTAAATTTTAATATGTTTTAAAAGATTATTTTAGCCTTATATATAACCAAAAATCAAAAGCAGTAGTTGGGTCAACATTAGTATCTTTCAAAAATTATTATCAGTTTTTCCATTACTCAAATGAATTTCCATTCAAAATTTTAAAATATAAAACTATACATAGTTGCTAATTTTTTTAGAATGTAGAGTTATGCCTATGGTATCCACTTTGTATATTTAGCACCTTGTCCAGTCCCTATAGTTTCTTAAAATTTAATTTAGATTGTGTGAACTTTGAAGATGAAGAACCACATCCGCTGTGACAGTAGAAGAAGGGGTACAGTACACACGAATTATTTGCTTTAATCTGAAGCCTTACAGATGCTCCAAGGAGGGACAGAATCATTTCTGACTTTGAAATGGACTAAATTCTGATGGCCAAATAAATGTTATTATGTAGGGGATATGGCACATACCCAATAGCTAATGAATATTTGATAATATTTTTCTAAATGACTTTGCAAGTGATTTTAATAGCTTATCAATTTGTTGCCTAGGAGGGTCAAAGCAGCATATACCGGTACTTGTTCATCAAGAGATTGCAGTAGTGTTTAAATTATTATTTTACAGCATACTTGTAGACTTCTGGTGTATGACCGAGTGGTGTGGGAGGGAGAGATAGCCCATAGAAAGGACTACTTTCTGTATAATAAAGGGGATTTTAAAGAAAGAAGTTGACAATAATGGATACAATTAAATGTCAGTTCATTTTTATTTAAATCACTGCCTGAGGATAGATTTGTTTAAAATGATGGAAGAAAACAATGAGTTTAGGGTACGAGAAGCTATACATATTTTGATGGAGAGCCAGAATTAGTGAGCAAGGAAACCCCATCTTCACCTACAGCCCTTCTGAACTCCTGTTTACACACCAATCTAGAAGCACCACAGTGAACACTTCAGGAAAGTTCATTACATGTAACTTTTCCATACATTCAATTTGAATGTTTATTCTAAAAACACACGAAAAAGGTAAATTTTTTCCTATTTTGTTAAGTTTTCCTTGAATTTTGCCTCGCATTTTTTATTTCAATTCCAAACTTCCTTGGAAAACATTATTTTTTACAGCTGCTGCTTGGGTGGCATAGTTCTTCATATGATCATTTCCGTGTGCAAATATTACAAAGCATTAAAATACCCTGAATTTATGAACTACTATTTTCTGCTAAGGTTGGTGAAAAACCCTAATTAGAGACTTAAGTAGGTACTCCCTCCAATACTTTTAATATAGTCCATGTGAAAGAACTTTGGTTTATTATTGTACCCACCATATCAAGTGCCAGAGCAAGGTACCATCCAGTCTACTGAGAAAGTTGATGCAGACTCTGTGGTTAATGTATTCCAAAGAATTAAATGACACTTCCTAGATTATAGTTACATAAATACACAAATATCCATATCTTTTAACATTTTATAATATTTAACTTGTTTTCAGGATCTATATTGAACTAGAGGCCTGGTATACCACATTCGTGCATGGGTAGGGTCCCTAGGCCTGGCTGATGATAAGGCCAATCAGGCCTTCCTTCCCCTGGCTGCTGGCTGCCAGCTGGGACCTTCCTTCATCCTGTGATGCCCCTGGTGGTCAGTGCACATCATAGTGAGTGGTTGAACTCCCAAGGGGACAATTTGCATATTAGCCTTTTATTTTACAGAATGGTTTATACATAATTGAACAAATCTTGAACATATTATTTTTAAAACACTCTCATACAACTAACAATACACCTTACCTTGAAATATATTTTAAAATAGTACAGCACTGCCCATGTGGCTCAGTAGTTGAGTATCAATCTATGAAACAGGAGATGATAGTTGAATTCCCGGTCAGGGCACATGCTATGTTGCAGTCTTGATCTCCAGTAGGGGACATGCAGGAGGCAGTCAATCAATAATTCTCTCTCATCATTGATGTTTCTATCTCTCTCTCCCTCTCCTTTCCTCTCTCTGAAATGAATAAAAACATATTTAAAAGAATAGAACAAAGGGGGAAATAGCATTTCCACTCAATTGAACAATTTATGTATATTAGTTTTACCTAGAAAGACTAACAAGAAAAAATAACTGGAAAAGTATTAGAAGGAGCAAACAAACTGAACGAGGAACCAATATGACTAAGAAAACAGTAATTAAACCTAACTCAAATCCATTTTATGCAGATTATCCTTTGGGAAAGTGAGGCCAACAGCAAAGGAAGAAAAGTATCTCTTTTTTGGGGAGAAGGTGAGCATAACGATGAGTAGCTGACGGGGAGTAGGCAGGAAAAGAAACAGAAGGAGGGAGGGGAAATTAGACTAAGGAGTTCACTACAGCCAACCAGCTCTGTAAATAGCAGAGCTAATGAAGTGAGAGAGTCATTGCTGTCCAATGAGCACTCAGAGAGAGCAAAAGCAGGAGTAACAATCCATAGATGGAAGCTATTAATTACCAGGACATAAGTCATGGATTTGATTCAGGTTTCATTCTTATGATAGAAAAACATGTGAGCATGATAACACCATCTTTCCTATCTAATAAAGAGGGAATATGCTAATTGACTACCCTGCCCTCAAAGATGGCGGTGCCCACAGCCAATAAGGAGGGGATATGTTAATTGACTGTACCACCCTCAAAAATGGTGGCACCCATAGCCACAAGATGGCAATGCCCAGTCATCTCAGCCCTGCTGGGGTGGCAGGCACATGGCAAGGCTGGGCCCAACTCCAGGCAGGTCTGGCTGCTCAGTGAACCTGCCTCTAGAATCCCCCAGCCCCCTTAGCCTCTAGCCACCCAGGGCCAGCCTGAGACACAGGCAAGCCTTGATTGGTGGCTGCCCAACTGGCACCCGAGGTGCAGGTAACCAGGGCCGGGCAAGGCTTACGCTGCTGGCAGTGACAGCAGCAGAGGTGTGATGGGGGTTTCGCCTTCCCCTTATCACTGGTTCACCCTCACTCCTGAGGGATCCCAGACTGTGAGAGGGGGCAGGCCAGGCTGAGGGACCCCTCTCTCTCCAGTGCATGAATTTTCATGCTCTGGGCCTCTAATATCTATATAAAAGCCTAAGCAAACAAACGACCAAACAACCAGTCGGCCAGTTGCAATGATGTGCACTGACCACCAGGGGTAGATAATGCAGGAGCTGCTCCCTGGTTGTCAGTACCTCCCACAGCATTAGTGCCACTCAGTTGACCGACCCATTATGGCAGCCCACCAGCCCAGCGGCAGCCAATCACTCCCTCAGTAGTTCTGCATGTCCAATTTCCAGAGAACAGGCCAGGCACTGATGGACTGATGCTGCACTGCTGGCACAATCCCAACAGTGCTACCAGCCTTCTGAAACTTGGCCTTGGGCACTGTGGCCACTTTCCCTCCCTGGATGCTCCAGAAGGAAGAAATGATATAAAAGCAGCCACCAGGTGTCTCCTGACAACAGATGTGAATGTCAGTGGGATCGATCTAGATCCTAGGCCAGCAAGGTAGTCCCACCACCTGCTTGGATGGCTGATCACGTCCCAACTCCCCTACCCTCCTCAAGGTGGGTGCCAGATGCAGGGCTTCTGATCAGGACTGACTGGGCATGAGCCTGTGGCAGGTGCAGTGGGGCTGGGATGAGTGAGAACTGCAGGCATAAGCAGCAGGCGATGTTGGATTGCCAGTTTTGGCCCAGTCCCCGCAGGCCACACTGAGGGACCCCTCCCATGCACAACTTTGTGCACTGGGCCTGTAGTGATAATATAATATTGTCTATGTTTTCATCTGAAAATGATTGAATTTCTTCCAATGCTATACAGGGTGTTGCCAAAAAATGTATACACACAATGTCTTCTATTACATTTTGAAAATAAGATATATTTTAATAAACACTGCCTATATATTTCTTAAAAGTGTGTATGCATGTTGGGGGAGATACCCTGTATTTGAGTTGATTCAATTTTATATCGTATTACATGGCTAGGATCACTTTGAAGAGATTTTCTTTTATTATTAGATGGCATAGATTATATCAGAATGCTTTACCCTTGTTTGTGTAAACAGTTGATCTTGTTTAAAGTATGAAAATAGAAACCATCACTTACTTTAAGAAAAAAGCAAGTAAACAATAATTGGATGTACAATAAATATAAATACTTTCCTTAAAATTCAGTAAATAATCCTATTTATATAATCTGTTGTTTATAATGTTGTTTCCTCTGAATTCATGCCTTTCTAGAATACTGTAGTATTGATTTTGTATTCATATCATGATATTTGTGTTTACCTCCCTACTACTTTTTACAATTTTACTTAGTCTGGGTTCATGTTTATTTTAATACTAGAGGCCCAATGCACGAATTCATGTGCCAGCAGGGTCCCTTGACCTGGCCTGTGGGATCAGGCTGAAACTGGCTGTTCAACATCCCTGTAAGTGTCTCAGATTGTGAGAGGGCACAGGCCAGGCCCTGGTGCATGATTCAGAAACAGGAGGGATGCAGGAAGTTGGCCAGCCGGGGAGTAGGGAGTGACCACAGGAAGGCTCCAGTCCTGATTGGCTGGAACCCAGCAGCAAGCTAACCTACAGGTCGGAGTGTCTGACCCCTGGTGGTCAGTGCACACCATAGCGACTGGTTGGTCAACTGTCTGCTCCTGGTGGTTAGTGCACATTATAGTGAGTGGTTGAGCGACTTTAGCATATCATTAGCATATTATGCTTTGATTGGTTGAACATCCAACTGGTCAAACAGTCACTGAACTTATTATATAGGATTATTTTCACTGGATTAGGCCCAGGTTTCCACCTAATCATATAAACATCAACTTATATTATCTTAACATTTACTAAATCTCCAAAGTGGCATCTATAAGCCCTTTAGATCCCCAGATCCCTACTATGATCCTACTGTGTGGCCGTTCTCCTCATTTAGAATAAGCATTTCCTAGAAAACCAGTTCCCTGGCTGGACAACAGGCTGCCAGTTTGAGGAAGGCCTGTGAAAAGTGGCGACAAGTTTCCTTCCAAGATTTCTGCAAGGTTTCTCCCACTGACTGGCCAGGAAATAAATGCAGTTTGCATTGTTCCATAATGGCCCTTCGTGTGGATTGCCTTTTACCAAACCATTAGTCTAAATTACTTTTAGTGAACTCCACAGTTTACTGATTGTGGGAAGCAATGGGCTGTGAAGCAAGAATTGCTAGAGGGCTCCTTTTCTTAATAGAATTTTTTTTTATTGTTTTTGTTTCAACAGCATGTTGGAAACTAGTTCATTTATACAAGCCGTAAATAAGCAAGATGAATGATGTTTCAGCATGTAAAATGCAGGCTATTACCAGAAGAATGTAGATAATGCCATGTACTTTAACTTAAACAGGCTGGATTTTGTTGAGGGTCAGTGACATAAAGCAAAGTACTCCAAGACAGAGAGCAGAAGGCTGGTGGGGAAGAGGCTGTCTTTTCCCTTTCATGGTAGTGTTCAGTAGGGAAAGCAGGGAGGCAGTGCTGTGGGTCATGCTTCTGACCAATGGCAGGAGAGAGTTAAACGTGGGTCTTGAACTTTTAGAATGAACCGTGGTGGTCAAAAGACAGCTGGAACAACTCCTTAACCTTTTTTTAAGGAGATAACATGGCAAAGAAAGACTGTGTAAAGAAGAGCCTGGAGTAATTTCATAGGATTTGGAGAAAATAGCAATTGTCTTACCCTATTTGATTAATAAATTCAAATAAAATAATGGTCAAATATAATCTCACAACATATCTAAAGATTACATTTATGGTGATGATAATTCCCATATTTTAGGTGATGAGATGTAGCAATTGCTGATGAGAGAAGATAGCTTATTAGACAATACTGATTACTATCTAATTAGCTGGTAGTTCAGGTAGAGCGATTTATTGGGTAAAAGATATAGCCGTTAGCTCTTACAGACAAAGAATTTCCATATTATCTGTGATCCATGCTACATTAAACTCAGAGAGTGTAACAACTGCTAAATGTGCAAGTGTTGGGCAGGTACACAGTTTAGATTTTATAATGAGAAACAGATTTTAAGCAGATTAGACCTATCTTATCCAGTATAGTAGCCACTAGCCATGCATGCCTATTGAGCACGTGAAATGTGCCCAGTCCAAATTGAAATATGCTGTAAGTAAAAATTATTCACTGAATTTCAAAGACTTAGTGCAATATAATTCAAATATCTCCTTAATTTATTCCATTGATCACATAAAATCATTTTTACATATTGGGATAAAATGTGTAATTATAATTAATTTTACTTGTTTCATTTTTCTTTTCTTTTTTCAATACGGCATCTAGAAAATGTCAAAGTACATATGTAGCTCTCATTATATTCCTATTGGATAGTGCTGGGATAGACAATTTTATTCGTTTGACCAGAGCAAATCCACCAAGTAGAAACTAAGTTGCTTGGTTATTTTATACATGGCCAAAAGAGTTATGTAATTCACTATATGGTGGTGCTAGACTAAATTTATCTAATGCACCTATCCCTATATTAGGGATAGACTTGCCAAGTATATGAATTTGCTGGTTAGATAACTCTTTTCTAAAACGTGTTGAGAAAGCACTGCCAGATTTTGTTCTAAATAACCATTCTTTCTCCACCGTTCTATGTTGATCATTCTCTTCTGCTGACATCAGCATCAGTGTCACAATATCAGCTGCCTATGGGTGCTGATATAGTCACTGATAGGCAGGCAACTAAAATAAATGAAGAGGTTCTGTGGAAACTGCTAAACAGCTGTGAATTAGAGAATGCATTTGCTGTTCAAAACAGGGTGCATGCAGCCATATAATTGCTGTAGTTGAGTGAATATATAGTGGATGGATGTGAGAATCCTGCCAAAGCATCATCAGCTTTTTTTGTTTGTAAGAGAAGATACGTTGTGGATAATTCTCCATCATCTCTCCTCTCCTGCCTCCATTCCCACCACGATCCATTCTCTTCCCTCTCCAGCTATGTTCTGGGAGGTAGTTGCAAGAGAAGGTGGGCTGGATGAGAGAGGGGCTGGGTATTGCAGTAGTTATTCCCTAAGACCGTGACCCTCCTCCCTCCCAAGAAGGACAGAGTTTGTTTATTGTTTTTACCCCAAATGAAATGCTGAAATTATTCGCCAAAATAGGTAGGCAATTTGACATTACTGCAATCCAAATGTTTTCTCAACTTGATTTTTAAATAGAAAATGTGAGAATAGACATAACTATATGGTTAAGCTCTTCACAGCATATTGGATCTAGAAAAGTACAACCAGCCTGCCAGCTGCAATAAGAGATGTGGAATCAAAGGCTCAGTTTACTTCTTAATCCTGTTGTTTGGCTCTTGATTGCATTTGGTCATATTAGTTGACCTCCTAGGAATATCTTTAAAATGAGAATAATAATGGAATTATTCTATTCTATTCTATTCTATTCTATTCTATTCTATTCTATTCTATTCTATTCTTAGAATTACTCTATTATATTCATGAAATTGTATTGAGAATTCAAAGATAAATTGGATAAAAAAGAAAATCTAAATATTATACAACATAAAATAATTATTACACAAATATAATATAATCAAATAGAAGAAATATTTATACAACTCTATATGTATATAAGTACAGTTAATAATCATCATAAGCCTTTAACCAATTCATGAATTTCAATTTGAATTAATGTATTCTAGTCATTTTTAAAAAATATATTTTACTGATTTTTTACCAAAAGGAAGGGAGAGGGACAGAGAGTTAGAAACTTCAATGAGAGAGAAACATCAATCAGCTGCTTCCTGCACACCCCCTACTGGGGATGTGCCCGCAACCAAGGTACATGCCCTTGACCAGTATCAAACCTGGGACCCTTGAGTTCACAGGCAGACACTCTATCCACTGAGCCAAACCGGTTAGGGCTAGTCATTTTTATTTCATTTCACCTACACATACCCATGTGTGAGAAACATTCAGATTGATCTAAAGAACTATGAATGTTTTGTTTTTAATCTAATTTAAGACCCATTCTTCAAATAGCAGATAATAGATGAACTCTGTGAAGAAGATATTTATTAATTCTTTTCAGTGAAAATTAGTAGTCTCAAGACATTTTCTTTAAGGGCTCCTTTTTAAGAGTTCAGGATATGGATTGGGGATTGTTTAACAGCAGAAGATTTAAAACCAAAGAGACCTGAGTTTATAAAGTAACATTTCCCTTTTTTTTTTTAATTTTGTAAATTAGAACAAGGTTTTTAGTCTTGCTAAGGCTTGGTTTTACAAATTTCACACCAGACTGACCAGAATGCTTGGATCTTTGTAAATTCTTAGTAGGAACTGCTTCTACTTTCAGATATATTAATCTTAAAATATGTGCAATCTAAGTTCAATAAATAATAGCTACCATATTCATTTATCTATTTTAAAGTCTAAATTTAGTGTGTAAACATTGGTTAATATCATTATATAAGTTTCAGGTGTATAATTCTATAATACATCATCTGCATCTTGCATTGTATTTTAATAAACAAAAATACATTTTATAAAGATTTAACATTTTAACTTATTTCTTTTTAGCATTATGATTTTATTTTTCCAATGTAGTTGCCCTAAGATGTTCTCTGGAAATAAATGAGTAACATCTTTGTTATAAATAAAGTTGTTTTACTATTGGAAGGAATAGCCAAATTGCAACAATTAAATTTTCCCATTCTATTTTAATTACATTGATTAAAACAGATTTTAGCTTGTAGTAATAATTTAGTTATTTTCATCAGCTTTCAATTTAAACCATGTCATACTATTAAACATCAGCACATACACTGCTTTTATTTTTTTATTTTTTAAATGGAAAATACCAGAACACTTTTGTTCCTCATAGTTTTGGTTTGTTTGTTTGTTTCTTACTTTTTATTCATGAAAAATGTATATAACTATTTTGGGGCAAAACACAGCAGGACATTTATTTTTATTTGTTTAAACTTTTTTAATTTTAAAATACTTTTACTATACTTTTTTGAGCACAGCAGAATGAATGAATTTGTAAAATGTTAATTTTCAGGAGAAAGATAGATTTCACATTTTGCCTTGAGCTTAGAAATCCTAATTATCAGATTGAATAATTTGTGTCAAGTATCTTCACCATTTTGTCTGAATATAAAGATATATGAATAAATGAGTAAAGAGATGTACCTAAATTATGATTTATTTGACCGTTCTTACTGAAACTCACCATTGTGGGGTTGGCCTAGCATATCTTTTACACCAGGTGATCTCTCCGTTACTTTTCAGCCCTTCAGCGGGGTCTGTGCCAGTGGTTTCCATTCTCTGCTCTAGCCATGGTCCAGCTCAGCATCTTAGGAGGTTAGCTGAGGGATGGCATGCTCATGTGGAGAACCTCACCGCTCATCACATTCGCTCAACCACAGGAGATGTGTTTTATATGTTTACCATGCTTTGTTTTCAAGTAAGAATTTACTCGAAGAAAAAGTTGGGGGCCAAAGATATTGAACTTTTTAAATTAAGACTTAAAAAAATAAAAATTCTAAGGTCATTGGAGGCAAAGCAAAGTTAACTTATCTCCCATGTGAGAGAGGATTAGCAGGCTATTGTTCTGGAGACTGATTCTCAACCATGTGAGCCAGAATGGTTTGAATTGGTGCCATTTATTTCAGCCTGTCAAGAATCTTGGAAAAATATCAACTGTGACTTTGATTTCAGATCAGCAACTCAAGCAATTGCTCATCAGACAGTATATAATCCAGGCATTTAAATTAATTTTTTCAAAGAACCTCAAAAATAACGATTTCTATCTTTCTTTAGCCTACATTCATCCATTTTATGTATTCCATTTATTAAAATTAACAAGAAGTGCTTTTCTACATATCTGCACATCTAGACCCCACCATTCTGGAATGTCCTCTGGACGTCATTAAAACCAGATGTTTCTAAATATCATGCGTATGCTGAAATGATTCTAAAATGAGAATTTTTTTTTTTCCAGGCTGTTTCTATTCAGACAAGAATGCCAGTTTCCATTAGTTCTAAGGACATTTTTATTCCTAATAGCATGAAGTTGTTTCATGATTCAAAATATAGGGCTTTTTTCTGTGTCAAGCACAGTACAATATTGCCTTAAAAATGATTTTTATAAAGGAGCAGATTATATTAGAATTTAAATGTTTTATGTACATAATAATATTCTGTTGGACTTTCATTTATAAAAATTATAATTTTATTTTTATTTATACATTTATGGATTTAACCAACAAAGTGGTAAATTCTAATTATAAGGAATGAAGACTTTTTTTTTTCCTGTCTGTTATGTTATGGAGATTAATACAGCTTGGTGATGGCAATATGGCAAAAAAGAATTTGGTGCAACTAACCTCTAACTGTGTGATCAATTCATCATATTTCATGGAATATTCATTGCTATTTAAATTTTTATAGATTTTCACTGCTGGCCAAGCTAGGAAAACAATCACACAGATTGATTTCTTTTCCATTTTCTGTTAGCTAAGAATTGATTTTCATACATCCCACATGTAACTATGGACCATTAAAATAGAATTGTGTATAAAATATGGAAATACAACTTTGTAAAATATTTTTATGTAATTAATTGACATAGTTACTAGTCATTCTTTCTGGCAGATAAAGGTAATAGTTCAAAAATTAGACTAAATTTTTACTCATTTGAGGAAAATAAGGAAACATAGGTTTTCTTTCCTAAGGATAAGAATATAAAATCCAAAAAGGGGGGGAGGACATCAATAATACTCTCAATAATAAAAAAATACATATTTTTAAAAAGTTTACTTATGATGATTAAGAACCAAGTCTATTGCAGCGAACAATATGAAGAATGAAAGTCACCACTGAGTAATTGATCTGAATTTATTATTTTAATGTTGCTCTGAGTGACCAACATGCTAATTACCTGTTGCATTTTATTTTAATCTATGGGCAAGCCAATATAAAGGAATTGAAAACTTAGGCATACAAAAGTCTGTACATGGATGTTTATAGCAGCTTTATTCATAGTTGCCAAGACGTCCTTTAGTAGCTGAGTGGATAACTAAACTGTGGTACAACCAAGCAATGGAATATTATTCAGCCCTAAAAAGAAATGAGTTATCAAGTCATAAAAAGACATGGAGGAAAAAGATACATACCACTAAATGAAAGAAGCTGCATGAAAAGGCTATGCACTGTGTGATTTCAAGTATGTGATATTTTGGAAAAGGCTAAACTCTGAAGACAATAAAAGGGTCAGTGGTTGTCAGGGATGAGCAGCAGGGAGAGAGAAGTAGGTGGAGCACAGAAATTTTGGGGGCTGTGAAACTGACCTGTATGATACTATCATGCTGGATACCTGTCATTATACATTCATCCCCATCCATGGAATGTACAACAAAGTGAATGTATAACACTATAATGTAAACTGTGCACTTTGATAACGGATGTAGCTTCATCACTTGTAACAAATGTATAACTCCTGTGAGAGATGTTGATAATAGGGAAGGAATAAAAGGAATAAACATATATATATAATCTTCTTAACTAACCTTTTAGAACATATCTGTATGTCCTACATTACACGTTATTTTTCATACCATTTCTTCTACTTTCATCATTTCAGTATTAAATCACTAGTTATTGAGAAAACATCTGTAATGCTGGGCCAAGAGGAAAAATATGAAGCATTTGGAAAAGAAAATGCGCAAAAAAGTTGAACAGATTCTTAATGATGAAATCAATTATTTTCTCACGAGGAAAATTATATGTTCTGTCCTTTATATTTCCTAGCACTGCCTGATTATTTACAGCAGAAGCTGCTTTGGCAAATTACTCTTTATTTTTTTTTGGGGGGGGGACAGCTTTGAGTGGACTTGTTTTGGCATTTACTACAACATTGCTTACTTTTACATGCTTGAATTATATAATTCTTGGTGGTGAAAATAGCACATTAGAGTTCTGAGTTCATTTTGCTTTAAGCCCAATATCAGAAGTAGGTCCGCTTCTGTTGGATAACTAGACAAAATGTGTTTCTATTTTCAGTTAAAATCTGTCAAACAAGAGTCAAGTAAACAAAAGTTCCAATGGATTTGGCAATATTAATTTACTAGTTTATTATTTACAATCTAGATATATTACTTGTGGAGTTTTTTTGTGTATATGCAGAAGCTTCTCTTTAAAAATATTTAAGAATTTTTTAAAATTAAATTCTTATTAAATATTCAAGTTACAGACATTGTACTAGGTTTAATTGCTTTTTTTTTTTGCTAATGGTTTTAATTAAACACATACTATTTTTACCCTGGCCAAGTGGCTCCGTTGGTTGGAGTGTCATCTTGTACACCAAAAGGTTGCAGGTTCAATTCTGGGTCAGGGCACATACCTCTATTTCAGGTTTGATCCCTGGGTGGGTCACATATAAGAGACAACCAGTGGCCTGATTAATGTTTTCCTCACTTTCTCTCTCTAAAAATATCTTCTGGTGAGGATTAAAAATCCACAATAACATACTGCTTCTCAGTTCATCCCATTATGTATTTTTGCTAGACTGCTTAACATAAAAAGTACAGTTGCTTGCAGTATAGTTCGCAAGAACACATCACATAGTGAGGGGTACATTTGTAGTATATTTAAAGAATAAAAGCTAAATCTTTCCAAATATTGCAGATACAAAGTGATGTCCTCATTTTATACTTTTTTTTTTTTAAAGGCAACAGTAATGGATTTTGAGTGAAGAAATTACTAACCAGCAGCTAGCTATAAATGATTGACTATTTATTAATATGCCCATAGTAATTTCTAAATAAATTTTAACCCAAAGTGTCAAATAAATATATAAGATAGGCTATATAGACAGAAATTTAAACCTGCCCAATGAAGATTTTATTGAATCTCAAGGTGTCAGGTTGAACAAACATATTTAAATACATATATTTCTGAGTGTTTGTGGTGAGAGCTTCAGTAGCCTCATTCAAGACTGCATTGAAGTTACTGGACCTTATCTTGGGCACTGTGGATCAGTGAACATGCCACCTCATTATAATGACATATGTCACCTTTTGTGGTTACAGAACTCTGAAGGGCCCCACTGCTTTTTATTTCTCACGTCCTCTTTCCAGTGGTGCTTACAAGATAATGTAGGCCACACATACTTTTTGATAACTGGGAGGAACACATTTGATCTGTAGACAGGGTACTTAGTCCAGATATTTACAGACTTGCCTCTCATCACAAGTCTAACTTATCCAGCACTGTGGTGCTGAGGAATGGACTTCAACCAGAGCCTGGACACAATTCCTAAACACACAGAGCGAGTTCTTTAGTGATCATCTTATTCTATTTTAGAATATTATGGACAAATCTGCCATAGAAGAAAACAATACAACATTTAAAAAAAGTGAAATTGTTCAAATTCTTGAGGGACACTATCATGAGTTAAAATCATATTAGATGATAAAGTCTCTTACACAATGGTATTTGTTCCAACTATCATCACCAATATGGGAAAAACTCCTCAAGTAGCTATAGGGACTTTTATTTAATAAATGGAGTTTGAAAAAGATATAAAAATGATTTCAGGTTGATACAGTAAATTACTATGACTTTAAGGTGGAAAATTAATTAAGTATAGAAAATACTCAGACTTCTGGCTGCCCGATAGTACCAGTAATTTAATTTTCAGATAATTGTTGAACTTTATTTCATTGAATCATCTGAAATATCCTGAAGTTGAATGTGGTTTTTGTCTCCAGCCTAAAGAGACAGGCATGATTCTTTCAATTCAAAGTATTAAAGAACAAAGAGATTGCAATTGTAGTTTCTGCACTGAAAAATAGATCCAACTTTAGGCAGGATTTTAAATTGGGCAAGATTTTCTCCTGATGGTTTGGTCTACTTCCTGTTCCAACTCATGTATTATATTGATTGTCCAGAAACCCAAGATCTTGACATTCTTTCCATAAACAAAAGGTAAAATTTCTGTTTCTAGTTATGTGTTTAAGGAAAGTAAAGGGACAGCTAGATGAGTGAACTATTCAAATTGATCAGAAGAAAGAAGCTTACTGTCTTCGACAAAGTGGTATTCTACACATGTGAAACACATGATACCTCTATTAATCTTTTGGGGGCAGTGAGACAATGCAAGACAGCGTGTTGAGGATGTGAGTGTGAGCAAGAGCATGAGGGAAACCTTTATTCTGACAGTACTTATGACTTTTTAAATGGTGATAAATTTGATTTTTTTAAAGGTGTTTTAAAAATGAGTAATTCTGATTCTATAAATGACTAACTTAAGAATTACATTAAAATTAAATCCATTCATTGAGTAATATTGCTCAACATGTCGAAGCCATTTTTCTTGGCAAAATGAAAAGTAATCTACGTTAGATTACGTTCTGATCAGTTAATTTTATACATCTGTATTTGACACAATGGTATTTGTCACAACAAGGTAGCTTGTAAACACATGTTGCTTATGATTAATCTTTTCTGCTGGGAACCTTTTAACTTTACAAGCTGGAATAAATACAAAGACAGTTATGCAGGTGCTGACTAATTTACTTTGAAAGCCTGCAAAAAGAATTCATACAAAGAGATAATGGATCATTTGCAAACTCATTTCAAATGATGATAAATGAGAAAAGCAAGCATGAATAATAAGTCTAGAACTTAAAATGATGGCGTGATAGAAAACAAATCCATGTATATACAGCTAATGCTTTTGGAAAGTCTACAGAAAGAAACATATGGCATCATTCTTTAAATTATTTTATTGTCTCCGTGTCCCATAGAAACTAAATCAGCACCCAATTGTCCTTCTTATTATTGTCCTAGTGAACAGCAGTCCCTAGTGAACATAGCTTACATGTTGCCTATTGATCCTGAGTCTCTTGACCCTTCTATCTCTAACTTTTCTCTCTGCTTTCACTAGATATTTTATTTTATTTTATTTTATTTTATTTTATTTTATTTTATTTTATTTTATTTTATTTTATTTTGAGTCTGGTATAGGATTCAAGTACTTCATAGATGTTCACTATATTTTTCTTCCATGTAGAGTTAGAAATGTAACAATTCATAGTTAAACATTTTCACTGCATCTTTTGGTTTCTTACTGGTATATTTCCCACACAGCTACTATGACATGAGTGAAGAAATTCTGTGAGTCCAGATGAGGGAAAATATAGCAAACATACTTTGAAGAATGGTACCATAGCATTGGTTCACCATTCTATAGTTGTGCCTACTTGAGGTTGCTTCAGAAGACCCCTGTAGACTGAAATAAAGCCTTAAAAAGTCTTGGGTTGAGGATTATCTTGATCTAAACTGGCATTAAGCCTGGAAACTATTCATGCATGAGGAGACTGCTAACCTCTGGCTCCTTCTCAGTTGTGGAGGCTACAGAATGACACTGATTGTTAATTTGACATGTATGTATTGGGTGCAAATAATGTGCCGTCATTACTTTTGGCACTATGGTAGAGTGGTGAATTTAACCAACTTCTCACATTCATTTAGTTTATAATCTAGTTTCAGGGACATAATATAATTTTTAATATATTTAATATAATGCCCAGAAGTATTATCCATTATAAAGAAGTTTAAAAAGAAAACACACCTAAGAAGATAAAGGTTGCTTTCTATTTCACATAGAACATACAAGGAGAAACACTCTAAAGACACATGTGAGTATGGGTCTTAATTAAATAAGATATCAATAAACTATAAAAGAATATATTGGCAGAAGGAATAGCCAACCTATAATGATCCTCTAGAAATCTCAGTCCTAGGATAACTGACATGGTGAGGACTTCTGAAAAGGCCATTGGCCTAAATGACACATTCTTAATGAAATCCAAGGGAAGCTCAGAAAGGATTAACACAGTCTTAAGGAGATAGCCTTCTCAACTGATTAGAGCTTCTGTGTAATAAAAGCCTTAAATGTGGTCATCATTTAGTTAACTGCCACAGGGCAGAAACCTTCTAGCAGCAACTGAATAGACATTTGCTAGAATAGGAGTTGGTAGGCATGAGCCCCATGGTGGCTTGCCCCAGGTTCACACACTTAGAGAAAGCATTCTCCTGTGAATTCAGGGACTCCCCGCCCAGCAGGTATTTGCTTCTGCTGCTAATTGGCATGTTGCTTATTATTCATTTGGCAAACTAGGGCAACGTTTATCTAGCTGTAGCATGCAAACATAGGTGGGATCTTGTTAAAATGTGGATTCTGGGTCAATGGGTCTAGGATAGCATCTGATTCTTTATTTCTAACAAACCACCAACTGACACAAGTGCTGAGTGCCCATCGATTGTACTTTGTGTAACTAGAATCTAGGAAATAGAGCAGAACTGAATGAGAGTCTCAGAAATGGAGTGAAAAATAAGACACTGGTTCAGACCTGCAGACAGTTCTGAAATGTTAATATGGGCATCATTCTGGGTGGTTACTAAGAACCCTAGACTAGGAGGCTTACAAACAACAGAAATTTATCCCATTTATGGAGCTGATAGTCTGAGGTAAGGACGCCAGTGAGGTTGGGTTCTGATAAGAGCCCTTTTCCAGGTTGTAGACTGCTCACATTTTGTTTTATCCTCACATGACTCTTAGTTACACACTCTGAAAATGATCTGAGCGGTCTCTCTACAGCTAAGCAGGTCTATCTCAGATATGCACTCTGGAACTGTGGGAGTTAACCACAGTGTGGACTGTGTGTCCAGCGGGTATACTGAATTCACTGCAACACAGACATTACTCAGGAATCCATTTTTCACCGGACCACAGAAACTCTAGTCTGACCAGGAGGACGTGACAGTGTTTTGGCTGTCCTGGCCTCCGTGTCAGCTCAGATCATGTGTCCAAGAGCCCTTGAGATATATACATGCTTTTTACTCAAGTGTACAGTTACCTAGGTAAATGTCAAGGGCCCCTTAGGGAGAAGATAGTGAAAATATGGATTTTGTGTTCCTTCTGCAGCATTGCAGAGTTCTTTCTCAAGTGAGTCTGATCTCCCTTTCAACCGACAGTGTCTGGATCTGAGAATTGGTTCAGGTCTGGAAAGCATGTGAGGGATAGTAATTTTTCATTACTGTGGTTGACATTTCTTATTTTTCACATTGTAATCATTTTTTGTTATCTAAGTCATGCAATAGCATCATTGGCTATGATGTCTAGCTTTATGAATATCAAGATCTGTTGGCCATTGCTAGAGATCCTGAGAAATCTAGTCTGCTAACCCACATTATTGCCTTGCTGTCTATTATTGTTATTATGAAACCTTACCTCTGATGATTAAGCCCTTCCACATGGCTTTTTATTTTTCAAAATCAGGGTATCTCCATTGACACTGGGTCACCAAGATCAATAAAAGTGTCTCCTACCATTAATTTGGCCCACAGTGGGCAGCTGCTACTGAGTTCCTCCTTTTCAACATTTTAGGGAAAGTACTGTCTTCTGTGTTCTCTGGGGAAACATACACAGAAGCTGGTTATCTTCTCTCACAGAATTATTCCATTTTAGCATGCCCATCTTTCTGAACTTTCTATATTTTTCCTCAATATTTGCCAAACCATTTCAACATGGTTATCTCATTAATTATATGTGATCTACAAAATGCAGATCATTCCTGAAGTGTATTAGAACTCAACCCAGGCACCCTTGCCAGGATGTTAAACCCTGGATCATGGGAGAGTGCCAACCAATCAATAAACATTCCCTTGTCTGACCTGAACTTCTGTCCCTGATGATCTAACATTTCACTACCATGAGTGTGATCCCAGTTACTGTTTTAATATATGTCAGCTGGGTTCTGCAATTCTTTTAGGGCATAATCACTTCCCCAACCCTAAACAGGAATAGCATTTATTTTTCTCAGCTCATGCTGAGCTCTGACTCTAGTTATTATTATGGAAAGTAATGAACTGTGGCAGAGGCAGTTCTTAATGAGGAGAAACATCACCCTGTTGCATCCCCTTGGATGATTCTTTGCATAATCTTTTTCTATTCTCTTACTGATCTTATCTGGTCATAAGGCAACTAAGGCTTTACAGACACTGGAGTCCAGCTGCCTGACTTTCAGACCCCACTGCACCATTTAACCAAGGGCCAGCTACTTACTCTTTCTGTGTCTCAGTTGTTTTAATGATGAAATGAGGATGCTAATGATACTTAACTCTCTTAACAGTTGAGAGCATTAGTTGAGAAAGGACATAAGTATATGGCATAGAGTGAAACATTATTTTAGGTTAGTGTCTTCTAATTTCTAGAGAATTCTTTCTTGAACCCTTTCATTATGAATAATATACCCATATTGTTCTGATTTATTGATGAGTGTTATTAATGAGCATTGTTGTTATATTCCCAAATTTCTTATAGAATCTTTCATACAGAATCCACATTTCATACTTCTGTTTCCATTAGAGCTAAATGTATAGCACATGTGTCAATCACAAGGCCCGCGGGCCAAATCCAGCCCGCCAGGCCTTGCAATGTGGCCCGCACCGCGCTGTCATCACTGCACTCCGCTGTCAGTTTATGACATTGTCAGTTTATGACTGTTCAGTAAACCATTCGGCCCGCGATTTAGGCTGGATTTTAGATTTTGGCCCCTTCTCTGATTGAGTTCGACACCCCTAGAGGAGTGCTGAATAATAGGCTGCTCAATGTTTGGAAGTAAAAGTGTGAACTAGGGATCATTAACAAATATGTTAAAGAGTTCTCATAGACAGTAACTAAAGAAAGAAAGTAGAAATATAATAAAAGTGGTTACAATAAAATCAATTATTTTTCTTTTCTTTTAAACATACAGGATATCGCAAATGTATATACACTTTGAATAATTATTAATTCCAATGGGTTAAATCTGAAAAGAAAGAAACATCAATTGAGCTATCAACAGTTAAAATGTGTATAAATATGACTTTCCTGTAAGGAAGGCAGGTAGAGGAGAAATAGGCATATTGCTGGTATAAAAATCCAAAATCATTTTCACACTTTCTGAGGTAATGTCTCTTTGACTTTATCTTTCACATGAGAGTTTTTCCAAGAAGTTAGAATACCAACATGGAACCACTGAGAAGTAACCCAAATATAAGACAGGAAAATTAAGGTCAGGTTCATGGTGCCTCAATATTGTGTCTCATTTTGCTGCTCCATCTTCAATTCATATTGAAAAATGTAATATGTGTCCTAACTGATCTGAAGCATTGTAAATACAATAATAAATTCTTACACTTTTTA
This sequence comes from Pipistrellus hanaki, assembly GCF_964339955.1. Classification (NCBI taxonomy): domain Eukaryota; kingdom Metazoa; phylum Chordata; class Mammalia; order Chiroptera; family Vespertilionidae; genus Pipistrellus; species Pipistrellus hanaki. The sequence continues at coordinate 37,380,379 of NC_140507.1, read as the reverse complement.
AGTTATTACATCTAACAAAGATATGTCACGAAATACATCAACTCTTAAAACATGTTTTTCCAATGCAGAATAATAGGCTTAGTTATACATTGAGAAATTATTTTGTGACATGTTTTGCATGTGATAAAAAAATTCATTATTGAAATGATTGTATTAAGTATCAGCACTTTTATTTTGAATATAAGGGATAGGGTTTAAAGATGTTATATAACTGCAGGTTTAATATATTTTATTGATTTTTTACAGAGAGGAAGGGAGAGAGATAGAGAGCTAGAAACATCGATGAGAGAGAAACATCGACCAGCTGCCTCTTTCACAGCCCCTACTGGGGATGTACCCTCAACCAACATACATGCCCTTGACCGGAATCAAACCTGGGACCTTTCAGTCCACAGACCGATGCTCTATCCACTGAGCCAAACAGGTTTCGGCTAACTTTGCATGTTTAAATACTTATCAAATTATAAGAGCTGAAATAAAAGAATATTCCCTGTTTGAGTTGTACAAAATCTCCAAATCATTACTGCAGCCATGTACCACTTAATGATGGTGGTAAGTTCTGAGAAATGCATCCTTAGGCAATTTTGTCATTATGTGAACATCGCAGAGTGTATTTGCACTCTACATGGATGATATAGCCTCCTACATACCAACACCACATGGTCTAGCTTATTGTTCCTAGGCTACAAGCCTACACAGTACATTACTGTATATAATGACAGGAGATTAAACCAAACACAAGAGAAAACAATGCAATCATAAGACCTGGTAAATGTGAGATACATGAGGCTGTGGTGGGCATGATAAGACATATTGGTGTGTTTTGTGTTTTTTTTTTAATAAATTTATCGGGGTGACTATTTTCTAGCAAACTTTCTTATAACTAGAAACAATCCACTCTAAAATAATGATTAAAATTATAGTACATCAAGCAGTAACACGGTCATTTATTATCATTATCAAGTATGATGTACTGTACACAATCACCTGTGCTATACTTTTATAGGACTGGCAGGTTTGTTCCCACTAGCATCACCACAAACATGTGAGGAATTATTGTGCAATGACATTATGTTATGATGGCTATGATGTCACTCAGCAGTAAGCATTTTTCAGCTCCATTATAATTTTATGGGATGGTAGTCATACATGCAGTTTGTCATTGAATTGTTGTTAAACAGTTCATGACTGTAATTAGCTTTGTGAGTTTAATGATTTAATATTTTTAAATAATTCAATTCCATTGTTTTGTGTTTGTTTGTTTGTTTGTTTTGTTGGTTAGTCAGTTTTGTTTTTTATCTTATATAATAAAGAGGTAATATGCAAATTGACCATCACGTTCTCACACAAGATGGCCACCCCATGTGGTCACATGATGGCCATCACAAGATGACTGGTAGGGGAGGGCAGTTATGGGTGATCAGGCCAGCAGGGGAGGGCAGTTAGGGGAAACCAGGCCAACAGGAGAGGGCAACTAGGGGTGTCCAGATTGGCCGGGGAAGGCAATTTTGGGGGAACAGGACTGCAGGGGAAGGCAGTTGGGGGTGACCAGGCTGGCAGGGGAGGGCAGTTGAGTGCAATTAGGCCAGCAGGGGAGGGAAATTAGGGGCAATTGGGCTGGCAGGGAAGCAATTAGGTGTTGATCAAGCTGACAGGGGAGGGGTTAGGGGGGTGATCAGACTGGCAGGCAGAATCAGTTAGAGGCAATCAGGCTGGCAGGTAGGCAAGTGGTTGAGAGTCAGCAGTCCCGGATTGTGAAAAGGATGTCTGACTGCCAGTTTAGGCCTAATCACTGTGGGATCCTCACATCCCTGTGGAATCTGGCCTAAACCAGCAGTCGGACATCCCCCAAGGGGTCCCTGATTGGAGATAGTGCAGGCTGGGCTGAGGAAACCCCCTCCTCTCCCCCCCATGCACAGATTTTATGCACCAGGCCTCTAGTTCTATAATAACAACATAGCACTTATTCCTGCTAATCTCTGGAGACACACAGCCTGTATCTGGATATCAGAATTTATAGTTACTATATGAATGACCTACTCTATTCCTCAGTTTCCTCATTTATAAAATTGAGAGTATTAATAATGTACTACCTCATGAAAGTGTGTGAGAATTAAAGATTTAATATTTTTTAAATCCTTAATCAGTTTTGGAACATAGTAAAAACTCTAGAAGCATAAGTTATTAATATCTATAAAATGTAAACAAGAATGACTATTTTCATTTAACTTAGAATTGTGGAGAGCAAAGCAAGTGAACTAGTGGATGAAAATGCTCCTCCTCATGCAATAGAAAGTGCTTTATTAATTTAAGACATGATTATACGTGTAGCTTGCATTTATATGCCAATGGTGAATGGTATAAATTTTATTGGATTTGAATTAAATATAGATAACATGTAAGTACTAAATTGAGAATGTTCAATATAGCTTTTTTAAATAAATATCTAATAAACTTGAAAACCTACTGCCTTGGAGCTGGGTGATATAAAAATTATTTGCTAACTTTGGAAAATAAATTTTATAAGAAATTATGTTATTAAATGTTTCTGATGCAAGATCAGGAATGCAGATACTAAAATGTAAAAATATCTACATATGTTTCACCTAATACTTTATAAAAAAAAATTTCTTAAAGCTTTTTAGGATGTTTTTATTGCTTACACACATTTAAGATTTTATGTGTACATGTGTGTATTGTTGTATATACAAACTCCTCTCCTCACACATCATTTTGGCCATCTGATGAATTGTGGGGCTGAGTCACATAACCCAGAGTTGGAAATAATTTCCTTTAACAAGAACCACGGGGTAGCTAATGGCTTGCAGGGCCGGCATTGACTCCAGTTGCAGGCAATGCTTTGCGTTGCCAAGGATGCAAGCTGATAAAATATGTTTAGATTTCCCAAAGCATATTATTTGAATTCATGACCATCTGTCTGAAAGGTAAGAGCACTTCCAGTTTAGGCATACACACTTAATCTGTGTTTGTTTTTAAATTTATGAGTGTATAGGTAGTATAATCAAGCTGAAATCCAAACTGTTAGGGGGGGGTGTGGGGGGGAGAGAGAGAGAGAGAGAGAGAGAGAGAGAGAGAGAGAGAGAGAGAGAGAGAGAGAGAGGAAAGAGAAGAAGAAGAGGAGGAGGAGGAAGAGAAGGAGGAGGAGGAGGAGGAGGAGGAGGAGGAGGAGGAGGAGGAGGAGGAGAGGGGAGGGGAGGGGAGGAGAGAGAGAGAGATAATGCATAGTGCAGTAATCTGTGTTTCTGTATGTTGGGGTGAGGGGGGTAGAGTTCGGATAGGGTAGTGATACAGGGGAGATTCAGATTGGAGACTGCCTAATTCAGAATTTCCTATACCTGGATCCTTGGTGTCTGTGACCACCAACAGAGTTTCCTCCACCAAAGCAGTCTGGCTTCAATGTGTCTGCTGTGCATTTGAGCTGACCTGTGAGTTCTGGAAAAGAGATTTATCTGCTCAACACCACAAAGACAGCCAGATTCAACATACCTCTGCTTAAGGATGTAGTAGCACATTCCGCCAGCAGTAGGCTATCTGATTTCTTTTCCTTTTAGTCTTTTCTTTTGAGAGTTCTGAGAATATTGTTTACCTGCATTGAAAATTTGTTCTTTCCACGGAGAATTTTATTGCTTCCCTACCACCAGTGATCCCCTATGTTGAATGGAAATTTAAAATAAGTATGTAGAGCTGTGGGTTGGAATATAATTTTTTCAAAGTATCAATAACCATTGTCAGCCTTCTTACTTAAAATAACAATAAACCTAATATTGTTTGCTGAAGAGGTGTGAGCAGTGTGAGGAAACTAAAATAATGGAGCTCATATTATGTGCCAGGTAATTTGTTAGTAACTGTACATGTTTATTTTTTGAAATGTATTCTCTCTGCAATCTTTGGAAATGAGGAAAATAATATTATGAAGTGTAGCCTGTCTAGTTTAAATTCTGACTGATGTAAAAATTTACACACCTTTTTGTTTGTTTCTTTTTGTAATAAACATTTTCTTTTAAAAGATTTCTAGGTTTACAGAAACTTGGCAAGTACATTTGCCAAAACTAATGAATCAGTATTATAATATCGTTACTAAAATAATCCCATAAACTATTTACATTTCTTAGTTTTTTACCTAGCGTCACTTTTCTGTACCAGAATTCCAACCAGGACACCACAGTACTATTAGTCATCATGTCTCCTTAGGTTTTCTAGGGTGTGACTGTTTCTATGATATTCCGTTTTTTATGGCCTTGGCAGGTCTGAGGAGCACTGATCCAGTATTTTGTAGAATGCTCATCAGATGGAGTTTGTCTATGTTTCACTCATTGTTAGACTGAGGTTTTGAGTTTTGGAGAAGATAAAGTGCCAAAGAGATAAAGTGCCATATTCATAACATCATCTCAGGGTATATAGGTTGTTGTAACCACACCTGACAGGTAGTATTTTTCAAGTTGCTTTTCCCTCTCTTTTTAAACTATACTATCAGAAGGAGTCCCTGTGAACAGCCCTCCTCAGGCTCTTGAGGGGTGTGATGGTTAATTTTATGTGTAACTTGGCTTGACCACAGTGCCCAAATGATCAAACACTCTGTTGCTCTGGTTCTTCCCTCCAGGCCCAAGCCGTGCGGGGCTGGTGGCACAAAGGGAGCATCTCTTCCTCCACTTTGCTCGCTGTTAGAAGTACTTTAATGATTTACCAAAAATTACCTCTAATCCTGTTCACTCTTGTTGTATCTGCATAATCATTAGCAGTTATTTATTTTACTCTCAAAAGTAGCGTACTTGGTATAAGAAATTATATGATCACTCAATTAATCAAGTCTTTCTGTCTCGCTTCCTCTTTATATCTCCCTTCTCTCACCACCCCCTCAAAAAATATATATTCTCCATAGTTCTTAAAAAAAAATCCAAAGATTTGAGACCAAAGAGAAAGAGTCTGGGAAACAAATTCCAATTTAAGCTGTCACAACACTAGCTTACCCTTAGGAGAAAACTGCACCTTTCTTCCTATTTTTTTTTCTTTTTCTTCACCTATTATTTCACTTAGATTTGTTCCTCTAAGAAGGTTTTTCAATGTCATATGGAAAAAGACTTCTGGCAGGTCCAGCCTCTCAGCAATTCTCTAGGCATGCATCAATTACACTCAAGCTGCCACATTGCCCCCGCCCCCTGCTTCCAAACACCACTCAGCCACTCCTCTATGAATTTGAACTTCTTGTCCAGCTCTCACCAGTGCTACAGCCCATGCAATCTCATTCTCCAGTGCAATTTTTAGCCATTTATTCATTTTTAACTTTGATATGGTGCCCTTCCTAAGCCAAATTAATTTGCTGACTACCCCACCATCTTTATTTTCCAATTAGAGTGCCCCTGGTATAATGCTATCCCTTCAGTGTAGAAAACTTTTGCTCCTAGATTGTACCAGTACATGACCATTGATTCAACTGATGTCTATCAAGTGTCCAAAATGTCAAAAGCACAGGGCTGTGTGAAACTTCTCAAGCCCTTACATATTAATTGCATTGCATATGTTTTCAGCACATTCTCATGTACTGTTTTTATTACACTTGACCATGGCTCCAATTCCAGCTTCAGCCTCCTGACTTATATATCAATTTCCTACAATATAACTTGGCATAAATATCAACTAGTAAATATTAATTTAATTTCCTTAGTTTTTCATGTATGCTTATAAATTATATGAGATAATACACACTAGTTAAATTGCATTATCTCTTAGTGCCTAGTACAAGTACAATGTTCTCAAATCCACTATGCAAGTATTACTGACAATAGTTCAAATTATATGTATTTCAGGTTAGCTAATACATATAGCTATAAATATATCATATATAATCTCTCTCTATATATATGTGTGTATATATATATTTTTCCTATATATATGTATATATACACATATATATGTGTATATATATATTTTTTCCTATATTGTAAGTGATAATAAATTTTATTTGCATAAATCACATTATAATTAAGGTTTTGTGCATATTTTAAATAAAATCAATGGTATTTCTAAATTCCCAGCAAAAAAATTTTAATACATACTAATTGCCATAGTATGTGTCCTAAATAAGTGTATTATTTCTAATAAGCATTTATGTATATATTATGTATATATATATATATATATATCACATTATTTACTTACTTATATATAGCATTTATTTATATAATCAATATGGTTATAGAAATTGTCTGCATTTAGACTCACTGGAACTTGACTTAAGCCAACTTATTTTCTGCACCTTGTTTCAATCACAAAGCATTTAATATAAAATAAAACTCCATTTTGACTTAGATTGAAAAAAAAGTTAAGTAAGTTTTGAAAAATTACCATTATGATTGAAGGAACAAAAACAATTTTACTAGTACCACTTTCTCCAACAGTAGAATGATCTTATTGGCTCATACCCCAGCATTATTTCCTGGAGGCTGACATAAGAGCTGGTTGTAAGTCCCAGTTTGACAAGAGACTAAGGAAGATAATAACACAGCTCAGTGATTTTGATGACAATTTCTAACAACCAACATAAACAGGTTTCAGATTCTAAAAAAAAATAATTAATTTTATATTACCCACTCAAAAATAAGTCAAAAAGAGTGCAAAAATGAGGTTTAGAAAAATTATTCTGTTCTGTTTTGATTAGATAGGCAATGATTCTAAACACTTGGTACAAATTACACTTATCTGCAGAAGTTTGAAAGAATTTCCAGTATCTTGGCCCAATATAACAAAACAAAAAATCGTAATCTCTTAGGGTTTGGGGTAATGTATTAATTCTTTCTGGGTTTTGTTTTTGTTTTGTTTTTCTTTGTTTTTTGAAGTTCCCCAAGAGATTCTTGAGGCACCCAGGATAGTAACAAATGAAACAACTTTGACGATAGGGATGCAAGGAAGTTCTCTAATAACTGCTTTTAATTCTTAAATTCTCAGTTAAGCTGGAATATTTGGACAATTTCCCCAACTACCCCCCCCCCCCCCCCCCGCTATGTCCGGATTCATCTTTGTTTAATGTGCTTGATCTCCATAATATGGACGAATTGCCTGTCTGCAGCCTACATGACAGTGTGTTTCTTGAAGGCAAGGAGAATTTGTTTTTTCTCTCTCTGAATAAACTACCCCATGGTACAAAGTATGACACAAACAAAAACTAGATTTTATGGTAATCTATCTATACATATAAAAAGCCAGTGTCTGTGATGACCATGACGACCAAACCACTAGTCACCATGAGGTGCGTTGAGCACCTCTAGGTCCCTCCCTCCCTCACCCCTCAGGCCAGCAAGCAGGGCAGGGAGAGACTGGCAAGTGGGGTGAATGGCTGACCGCTTGGTCCCTGCTCCCGGCCTGCAGGCTCCAATGGATCAGCGATGGTGAATGGGGATATCGGTGGCAGGAGGACCAGGTTGGCTCTCAGAAAACTTGAGACCACCAGCTCATCCCTGGCTGCTTGGGGGCTCAGGCCTACAGGAAAGCAGGTACCTGCAACTTCACCTATACAGGCGTGCACTGGGCTGGCTGCTGATGGAACATACTGCGCACTCCGAGCTGCTCACTTGGGGTGGGTAGGTTGTGGGCTCACCCTGCAGCTTCCTCCAGTGCTTTCAAGCCCAGCAGTAGTGGCAGCACCCACGTGAGCGGCCCCGAGTGGGCACCATGTTCCATCAGTGGCCAGCCCGTGCACACATAGGGAGGTAAAGTCGCAGGTGCCTGCTTTCCCACAGGTCTGAGCCCCCGAGCAGCCAGGGATGAGCTGGTGGTCCCAATGGTTTGACGGCCCGGCGGCAGAGGCAGCTTTCGGCCTAAAGACTGGCAAATGGGCAGAATATGGCCCTGATTGCAGGAAGCTAGGCCCTAGGGATCCTAGGGACCCTACCCACACAATTTCATGCACTGGGCTTACTAGTGTATACATAAAAAAATGACACTGAAACACACAATTCTAGAGCTCTTCCTTCAATACAGCTGGCTGCCACTTGCAATAATCATGGAGTCTTTTCACTTGGGTATCTTAGAAATTCAATGCAACTAGAAATCTAAATGCAGTGGTAAGTAAATAAAGAATACTAGATAAGCAATTGACTTAAGAGTAGCCTACTTAATAAATTGAATGCATTGGGATATTTAGATTACTTGTTCTTAGCAGTTCTATAAATTGCTTTTCCTGATTTTAAAAATAGAATTTCTCTCCAGTTATAAGAATAAACTAGACGGAATAAATCTCATTTTGTAGAATAAATACATGTGGAGTGTCATTATGCTAGGAAAGGTAGGTGTATATTCATTTTCCCTAATGACTATCGATTAACACAATGGTTACATTTAATAACTAAAGCACAGTAGCAAAATCACTCACGGTAGTTTCCATGATGCATGTGCCTCTGCTTTCTCCCAACAAATTTCTCAGGGGAATACCTGCCCAAGGAATACCTGGTTCTTTCTACACCAAATGAGTGGGAACTGGACCAAGAAAGAGAGGTAGTTGATATTTAACAAATGTCTTATATTTGAGGGGAATACAGTAGTAATTTTATAAATGCCCATATCCCATTTAAAATGCCATATGATATTTTCACCGTAAGCTCTGAACATTACTCCTGGAATCAGTAAAAAAAAAAAAAAAAAAAAAAAAAAACAACAACAACAAAATAAAATATTCCATTCCTAAGGAGAACATTTAGATGGTTGACCTTCTTCTATCTGATCTAGTAACAGTGTCAGTTGGACACATTCAAATGTTCAGTTTATCATTTCCTGTAGTACCTCTTTCCTTAAATGAACGTAATCTGTAAATGGGGGGAACTAGCAGCATACATTTCATTTCAGTACAAAAGGGATCACTTAGATTTAAAAAATTACATTTAATTTTAAAATCTACATTATTTACATTGGCTTTGTTGTAATTAATTCCTTGTTATTGAACATGTTCTTTATCTTGAATTTTGAGAAAGAATTTAGTGTTTGGTTATCAAATGTATCAGCAAGTGTGGGAACATTAATCAGCGAGCATCTGGCCTAGTCATAAAATAAACATCTGTCTTATGTTTAAGACTTAGAACATTTGATTCATTTAACCAGGTCCCCAAGTTCAGATGTTTATCTGAAATCTACTTGGACCTACCTGACTTCAGGGTTGGAACATAAATCGGGTGGAGTCAGACTTCGCTGTCTCCCATGCATTCCTCCCTTGTTGGCCTTTAGAATGTGCAAATATGGAATTTACAACCAGAATGGAAATAGAGATTAAAGATGGAATTAATATCATATGAATTCTTTGTGGCCAATAAAACTTAATTCTCTTCTCAACTATGCTGATCTACCTTGAATGAAATGTCCCTTGAAAAATATCTACATGTTCTTATTATTAAATAAAGCAAATAGTCATAATAAAATATTTCCCCCATATTATAATTTATATTTTGTGTGTCATAATGTCATTTTCCCCCTAGACCAACACTGTTTGTAGGCAGAGCCTATGTACATACACTGACAGATTAAACCATATCCTTGGGTTTACCTAAGGTCATGTTCTTACTAATAGTTCAGTGCAAATATTGACTTGCTATCTATCAGATTCGATAGCATAAAAAATGAGACCTCAGGAGCATTGTTGCCTGCCATGGCCATTCACTAAACCTATAGCATGCAAACTCCTCATCTAATGTTCAGTTTCATTCTCAACTAACTTTCCTCCCATCTACACCTTTGCTGTGGGCACTTTCCCCTCCACCCAGATCAGTGCCTCTGCAACTTCTCTACTTCCTCCCTTTGAGGAATACTATTCTTTGCCCATAATTTTAAGACCTATACAGGCCTTTTGTAGTGCATTAGAACTATTTATATGTCAGTCTTACCAGTGGGAAGTGAGTTCTCAGTGGGAATGAGTTCATTTTGTCTCTAAATATTTTTAAATGCACTAAGAACTCTTGTGCCAAATATTCTGATAAACAACTTCTATAATAATAATAATTAATAATCACAGCAATAAAAACATTCCTAGGAATTAGCATTGTTTTACTGAGGAGGCAACTGAGGCTTTTGGAGGTTTAGTTTATGACCTGGCTCATAAAGCAAATAGATGGAAGTACTAGGATTTGAATTCAGAACTCTCTCTAAGGCACATACTGTTAACCAGACTACTCACTGGTTCCCAAGTTTAAGGGTGTGAACATTAATAAAACAACCCAATAAAAATAAAATATACAAATAAATATGCATCTGTTCATGTGGCCCAGATGTCCTCACGCCTGGGAATATAAACAAGGTCACATTTGCATTTTAGGAGGGAGGAGGGCTTCACTTCAGTCTTACACCACCCTGCTTGCTCTGTGCTCAGAGGAGGGAGGCTACATTTATTAGATGGTGGATAATGATGTGCTAAAATGTTCAATGTGGTTCGTGAATCCACAAGAGCAATGCCAGACATCTGGTCCTCTCTTTGCCTCCACTCACACCAACTGCAGCCTGTTCCTTGCTTCTCTAATCAAGGTTGACTGATGGTAAGATTTTAACTTGGGTTTATTACAGGGTGAAAATCCCAGCAAGACCTTCGGCTTTGGCCACACACTTCACAAGAGATATCTGATTATCAGAGTTTGTTCTGCATTTACTGAAGCTGCCTTAGGAACCTCCTGGAGAGTAGGGAGTTAGGGCAGACAGGATGTTGGTTTTGAACTTCATCCCAAATGCCATTTAATATTAGCCCAGACTCCCAATTATTTATAACACTTTTTACAAATTAAATACATTTACCTTACTTTTTTATTTTTTGCCTTTTCTTATTTTTCCCCCCAAGTTTTATTGAGGTATAATTGACAAATAAAAATTGCATATATGTAAAGTGTGCAATGTGGTGTTTTGATAAAGTGTGATTTGTGGAATGATTACCACAATGAAGCTAATTGACATATTTACCTCACATAGTTTACCAGTTGTGCATGTGTGATAAAGACATTTAAGATTTGCTCTTAGCATACTGGTCTCCAAGTTCATCCATATTGTCCAAATGTCAGAATTTTCTTCTTCTTTAAAGCTGAATAATATTTTTATTATATAGAGATAATTTTGTGTAATATATGGGTAATATTTGCATGTATGTGTATTACCTATATCTATGCCTATATTTATATATAATTTCACAATTTATTATTTCATCCATTAACACACATGTGGGTTTTTTCCATATCTTGGCTACTATGAATAATGCTTCAATGAACATGGAAGTGCAGGATACTAATTTCATATCCTTTGGGATTAGAGCAGGATTGCTGGGTCATACAGTAGTTCCATTTTTAATTTTGTGAGGACCCTCTATATGGTTTCAAATATCTGTACCAATTTACCTTCCCATTAGTGGTGTTCAAGGATTCCCTTATCTGCACATCCTTGCTAGCACTAAAATCTTGTCTTTTTTACTATAGACATCCCCTTACTAATATGAGTGAGATGATATTTCATTGTGACTTTCATTTTCATGTCTTTGTAGATTAGTTATGTTCAACACCTACACATGTACCCATTAGCCATTTGTATGTCTTTAAAGAAATTGTTTAGTTCCTTTGCCCATTTTAATATATATATATATATATATATATATATATATATATATATATATATATATAAAATTGATTTTTACAGAGAGGAAGGGAGAGGGACAGAGAGTAAGAAAAATCCATGAGAGAGAAACATTGATCAGCTGCTTCCTGCAACCCGTCCCCCCCCCCCCCACACACACACACACACACTGAGGATATGCCCGCAACCAAGGTACATGCCGTTGACCAGAATTGAACCTGGGACCCTTTAGTCCGCAGGCTGACGCTCTATCCACTGAGCCAAATTGGCCAGGGCCCTTTGCCCATTTTTTAATTAGTTGCTTGTGGGTTTTTGTGAGGTTTTTGCTGTATTTTGGATACCCTTTATCCAATACATGGTTTGCAAATATTTTCTCCCACACTGTAGGTTGCCCTTTCATGTTATTTCCTTAGCTCTGAAGAAGGTTTGATTATGCTTTCCCATTGTGAATTCTTGGCACACCCTTGGAGATTTGTTGACTATATATTCATGTGTTTATATCAACGCTCTTTGTTCAATTCCATTGGTCTATAATTTTTTTATGCCACTACTATACTGTTTTGATTACTCTAGTTTTGAAATATATCTTAACATTAGGTAATATAATTCCTCCAGCATTGTTCTTTCTCAGGATTCAATTGATTATTTGGAGTCTTTTGTTGTGCCATATGAATTTTAGGATTGTTTTTTTCTATTTGTTGAAAATTTGTAACTCTTGGGTAGTTAGGAAATTTTAACAATTTTAATCTTCTAATTCATAAACATGAACTATCTTTCAATTCATTTGTGTCTTTAATTTCTTTCGACAAAGTTATATTTTTCAGTGTACAGATCTTTCATCTCCTTTGTTAAATATATTTCTAAATATTTATTCTTTTTAATGCTAGTATGTTCTTTTCTAGTTCCCTAAGATATAAAGTAATGCTGTTTATTTGAAACCTTTCTTTGTTTTAATATGGGTATTATTGCTATAAACTTTCCTCTTATAGCTGCTTTTGATACATCCCATAAATTTTAGTATGCTGTGTTTTGATTTAACTTATCCTTATTTCCCTTTTCATTTCTTCTTTGACACATTGGTTGTTCAGGAATGTGCTGTTTGACTTTCACATATTTGTAAATATTCTAATGTTCCTTCTTCTATCTAGCTTTATACCATTGTATCCAGAAAAGAGGCTTGTTATTACCTCAATCTTCTTAAATTTGTTAAGACCTATATTGTGGCACAACCTATTATCTATCTTGCATGCCTGAGCAGAATGCTCATTATGTAACTACTAAAGGCTCAGTGCATGAAAGTTGTGTATGGTGTGGAGGGGTGTGTCTCTCAGCCCAGCCTGCACCCTCTCCAATCTGGGACCCTTTGAGGGATGTCCGACCAGCCACTGGAATCGGGCCTAAATGGACAGTCAGACATCTCTCTCACAATCCAGGACTGCTGACTTCTAACCACTTGCCTGCCTTCCAGCCTGATCACCCCCTAACCACTCCCCTGCCAGGCTGATCAATGCCTAACTGCTCTCCTGCCAGCCTGATTGCCCCTAAATGCCCTCCCCTGCAGGCCATTTTGTGATGACCATCTTGTGTCCATATGAATGCAGCCATCTTGTGTGTTGGAGTGATGGTCAATTTGCATATTACCTCTTTATGATATAGGATGATAGTTTATTTTTGGATCCTCAATTTTATTTCACTGATCAATATTACTACTGTGCCATCACCACACTGTTTTGATTACTATACCATTACTGTACCAGGTTTTAGGAAGTATGCGTTCTTGAAATTTGGTTTTTCTCTTCATGATTGTTTTTGATTATTCTGGGTCCCTTGAATTTCCATAGAAATTTTAAAATCAGGTTGTCAATGTCTTCAAAGGCAGCTGAATGAATCATTTAGTATTAATCCTCAAAGTCTTAGGCAAGTGCTCATTCACTTTAGATGGCAATGGTTTTAGCTGGACTGTTTTTGTGGGTTTTTTTGACTCTCTTTCTCTGATCTGTTAAGCTGCCTTCCCCATTTGGTATTACACCCAGACACTCTAATAGTTGATTGTTTTCCTGCTTTTGAGAATGCCTTGGAGCATGAACTGGTCCATGAAATTTGGGCCCCTTTGTTTTTGAGGACAGTGTTTAAAACTATCTGACAGCAGGTGGGCTCCACTGAGCTGTCCCTTTCCCTGGTTCTCTTCTTGTAAACTAGCCTGCCTGGAGGTCAGCTTCTCATGCTGCTGCCATCTTCATTTTAATTGTTTACACCCCAAATCTCAATTATTTTCAAGAGCACTCTTTGGCTTGAACTTCCTCACATTGTTACAAATAACATTATATTTCTTTTGTGGAGAGTTCCAGTGCTCTATGTTCTTATGGACTGTCTTTCTCCAAGGAAAACATGTCTGAACCACTACTCCTGAGCTGGAGGTAGAAAGAGTGACCCACTTGATTACACTTGAGGTTTGAAATTAGGGGGAACTATTATATTTGAGAGCACCCTTAAGCTTCAACTTGCCATGAAATTAGTTCCTTTAGGGAGAGTTTTGATCTCTGTTTTCTTGTGGACTGCCTCTCCTAACTAGCCAAAACTTCTTAGCCACTTTTTTGGGGGGGATTGAGTAGAATGTTAGACCCTGGTCTCTTCTTGCCTCTCCCAGCATAGGACCTCCACCCTAAGTCATCTGGGGTGAGAACATTAAGGCTTATACTTGGGATGCCAAGGATCTAGTCAGGGGCCTCAGGCAGAGTTTTTATAGATATGGTATATCTTATATAACCTTCAGATAAATAAGGAAGAGTCTCTATACTATGGATAAGGGTGGGTTGAATATGGGAGCCCTTGGACTCTAGCCCAAGATCACCAGGAAATTAGCTTCTTCAAATGGGAGTTGGTTGAGAAATTCTTGCAGCTTGTGCTGCCCAGTGAAATGAGGTAGCCCTTAGTTGAGAACTGGGATGGTGGAGAGCTTGTCTATTTGCCACACATACCTCCTGAGTATAGCTTCCATCAGGTTGAGTTGAGGGAAGGAGGTTTATGAATCAATTGTGGCTCAAATGCCACATACTCTTGCTGTTATTACTGAACATTAATAGATTTTCTTGAATAATTGGTTCTTATTTTGGTATATGACCTTAGTATAATATCAGATACTTTAAGTGATTCTTATTTTATAGTTTTATAGCTTGTACACCTTCTCAAACTACCAGCCTGGAATTCATCATTCTTGACAATTTGAAGATTATAAAGCAGAATTTAAACCTAAATCTATAACTAGAATGTTTATGTTATTTTTATTAGGAATTAAGAATCTCACTTCATGCAGAACCAAATGCAATGATCACTTCTCCAGTACTATAACTGGCAGTAAAAGGGACAACATACTGACTTCAGTACCTGTAATACAGTGTTTCTTTTTTCTTTTTAAAAAATATATTTTATTGATTTTTTTTTTTTTACAGAGAGGAAGAGAGAGGGATAGAGAGTTAGAAACATCAATGAGAGAATCATCAATCAGCTGCCTCTTGCACAACCCCCACTGGGGATGTGCCCACAACCAAGGTACATGCCCTTGACCGGAATCAAACCTGGGACCTTTCAGTCCACAGGCTGATGCTCTACCCACTGAGCCAAACCGGTTTTGGTCAGTGTTTCTTTTTTATTTTAAATTTATCTTTATTATAGAAAGTACTACCTATGTTCCTTTTTTCCTTCCATCGAACCCCTCCACCCTGCACCTGCCCCTGTCCTGGGTCTTCATCACATTATTGTCTGTTTCCATGGGTTATGCATCTATGCATATAAGTTCTTCAATCAATCCCCCCCTTTCCTCTGAGATTCATAAGTCTGTTTCATGCTTCCATGTCTATGGATCTTTTTTATTCATCAGCTTATTTTCTTCATTAGATTCCACATACAAGTGAGAACATGTAATACTTATCTTTCTCTGATTGGGTTATCTCATTTAGCATAATACGCCCCAGATTTCTCCATGCTATCTCAAAGGGTAAGAGATCCTTCTTTTTATAGCTGCATAGTATTTCATTATGTGTGATATGGTACATTTACACCATATAATACACTTATAGGATTGGAAATATCAAAGATGTACCCCATATTACTTGTATTGATGTTTTATTCATATTTATATAACATAATTTTTGGCTTGTTATGCTTCTAGGTAAATTAGCCAGGATATTTTTAAATCTTAAAATGAAACACAGGGAAGAGAAAAACTTACTTTTATTTTCCCAGAGATTCTACGTCCATCATTAAATCCTGAGAAATGATTACCCCAGAGGAGGCATATTATGTGAGAATGATAGTGAAGAAAGTCTGGAGGAGTCTCAAACCTTGATGTTAACCCTTTCCGAATGCCTCTGACCTGTTACAGAATATAATGAATTGCCCTGGAAAAGCCAATAGAGTTGAGTTTGTCCATTACTTGCAGCTAATACATTTTTATAAAAGAAAGGGAATAGTGTTTTTAAGATGCTCATGGTGGATAAAAACATGGTAGCTATGAGTAATGAAACAAGGTCATGAAGTATGAAAAGAAAATGACTAGAGAAAATGTAGTTAGAAAGAGGCCAAACAACAGATAAAGGGAGTAAGTGAGGCCTCTTAGGACATGTTAAAGAAGTCCGTCCTTATCAAAACGACAGAAAGAACTGATTGGAGGGTTTTAAGCAATGAAGGATATTAAGGTTTACATTTTGGCAATAGTGTTTGCAGAAATGCAGAGTGCATTTATAATGAAGAACAGAACTTGTGCCAGATAGATAGACTGAAGATAAAGGAAGGAAGAGAGAGATGATTGTAACTGGGAATTTCAGAAGTAAAGCAAAAATGGCTAAGCAGTAACTACAGTAGGACTTTTGATGGACTGGATTAATGGGTAGGACTTTGGAGTATGTCAAGAAAAATGTCTATGTTCTGTCCTTGCAGTGAAGTTAATAGTGATATTACTCATTAGGGCAGTAAACATTGGAAGAAGACCATGCAGTAGACTGGGAGGCAGATTGTGAGTTAAGTGAAGAGTCCCCTGGGAAGGTCTCCATCAAAGACCATTGATCTCTCTAGGCAGCAGTTAAAACCACGCATGATAATAAGATAGCTAGGGACCCAGGGTTTAGCCTTCATGAATGCTAACATATTTTTTTTAGAGAAAAAGAGGAGACAAGAGAAGAAACAATAGGAGAGGCAGAAGAAAACTGAAAGATGACTGTGTTCCTCACCCAAGGAAAATACATGCTGTAAAATGATGGTAGAGAAGGATTGTAATCACCCTAGTTTATGTTATTGAGAGGTTAAACTATAAAAATGAGAATTGCAGAGAGGATGGACATTTTGGCTATTCAGAGATAAAAAAAAAAAAGACAAACTGTTTAATTTTGCTGAATTATAGTATTTCTAAAATCAAATTTCTTCTTTGGAACAATAGATGCTTTTATAGTATAGTCTGAAATATAAAAGTAAATGTGGAGCACAGCCCACTAAATATATATTACATTTATTGAAAATGTATATATAGCGAAAGTTTGTTCTAAATATTTTCATAAGTAATACCACACAAAAAATATCATATACTCATTCCCCCAGAAATGATCAAAAGACACACTTCTCCAAATTAAGAATACCCAGAGGATTATATAACTCTAATTCCAGCCATTTGTGAAGGATTTTATGTTCTTATTTACTACAAGATCAAATGAAAATGTGAATTTGTCATAGAAACTCATGTCTGGAACTGAACATGCACCACTTCTTAAAGTTATAGCACCTCCAGAAATAACCCTACACAATAGGGCTGGATGCAATCTGAACATTGCAAGAACTTAATTGGAAAATATGGTTTTAATAAACAACATAGTTTTTTCCAGTTTTAGAATAGAGCTAAAACCCACTTTAAATTTGGTAGGATTTTTTTTTTTACTGCTTTTTAATGTTTTTAATGTTTGATCAAATGCAAATGAACATTTTGTAGACAAGAAACTAAGATCGAGGTTTACCAGCGAAAAGTCATGGACTCCAGGAAATATTTAGATGCAGTTGTTAGCTTCATCAAACTTGTGGGTGGTCGGCTTTGACTGCTATCTTGCAGTTCAGTGAGAAAAATAATGGCTATGCTGGCTCACACAACTTCAGTTATTCTTGAATCAATTATTGTGTGTGCAAAGTTTTTAAATGTCTTTCTCATGATTTCATTTTTACGTATTTGTACATCTACCCAAACTTATAAAATTTTTACATTGCTAAGGTTTTTGATGAGTAAAATCTTTACTGGGTTTATCACAGACTGCTTTGAAAATGCCAATCACAAACACCATTTCTCCTGTCTAAATATAGCAAGGTATTTTTTTTTACTTTCTTTATTGATTAAAGTGTTACATATGTGTCCTTATTCCCCCATTATCCCCCATCCACCCCACTCATGCCCTCACCCCCTGTTGTCTGTGTCCATTGTTTAGGCTTATATGCATGTATACAAGTCCTTTGGTTGATTTCTCCCCCTTACCCCCACCCTCCCCCACCTTCCCTCTGAGGTTTGATAAATCAGAAGTTGGAAGAAGATTATTTATGTCTAGCATACAGTTTTTTTGTAAGCACTGGGATGTTTTCTCATGTTTTCCTTTAGCCTCAATGTTAATCCCCCCACAAAACCTTATGTTCTAATGACACCAGATAGCATGCAGTTAAACATGCAAAATATTCTTTCCTTTTACACATCTTTGCTCACTCTGTTCCTGTTGTCTAGATCAAGGTCCATTTTCTTCATTCTCAGAGAACTTTGTGCATATCTTTATTTGTATTTTCCATTTTATAATTCCTTGACATAAGTTAGCCTTCCTCAATTTTGTTATTTATTTTTTTGCACCTTCATTACCTAGTACAATACCTGTATAATTTAGATCATGAAAAAATATTGTTGACTTTATTTTTATTTATGAAAAAATATTGTCTGCCAGATATGAGTGTGTGTCAATTTCCTGTGAGGAAACCTTAATGAGAAACTAAATTGTGACCAGAAATTAATTTGTTTAGAGAATCTGGCAGCTGTCATTGATCTATACTCTCCAGAGTTATCTAATTTCATTGAAGAAATATATATTCTAATTCAATCAGATTTATAGAATAGCTGGTTAGGTTATTTACACCTAGAAATAGTGCTAGGAAATCAAAATCTATCATCTGATTTTTCCCCACTCATTCAATATGAAAATTATTAGATAGTTTAGAGATCACTCAGTCTATTCATATTTAAATATGAATTAATTTATCCAAAACTTACCAGTGTAACCACTTAGGTTGCCCATTGCTTTATTCACAACATCTGTGCCCTCCAATAAGGGCAGAGGCACAAGTAAATGAAGAAACTGTTTTGTTTGAGACACAAATTTGTAATTTTGTTATTCTTCTATCAAATGCACTTCTTAATAAACTTTGGAGAAATTATTCTACAGACTTAGCTTGTAAACTGCAATAAAGAGTCAGATAAAAGAGTTAGGCATTACAAACACATCTTGGGGAGAAATGTTACTTGCAACAAAAGCACAGAATCCTTTAGCAAGTGAGGGCGATAGAGGTAGTAAGAGTAAATATATCAACCTTTACAGTGGGAAAATAATCAATATATCAAAAATAACCCATCAATATTTAAAGATATATGTATACCACAGCAGTTTTATATTTATTTTTAAAATATATTTATTGATTTCAGAGAGGAAGGAAGAGGGAGAGAGAGATAGAAACATCAATGATGAGAGAGAATCATTAATTGGCTGCCTCCTGCATGTCCCCCTCTGGGAATAGAGCCTGCAACCCACTCATGTGCCCTGACTGGGAGTTGAGCCGTGACCATCTTGGTCACATAGATGCTCAACCATTAGGCCATGCCAGCCGGGCACCACAGCAGTTTTAAAAGTAACCTGGAACCTCATAAGTATATTTTTGGGAAGAGAGACAAGGGTAGAGGAAGAAAATGTTCATTTTGAGCCTTTCGATCTGTTCGAACTATGTTTTTGCCATGCATGTGTATTATTTCTGTATTTTAGAAAACTAAACAGTGGAAATCTTCCATGTAATTATAAATTCGTATTTTAAATTCTCAATCAACCAGACTATACCTGAAGTGAATGTGATAAGATATTTGGGTTTCTGTTTTTAATTCTCTGTAGCATGGACTAATTCATTTTCTACTGCTGTTCATTATGTTGGGTGTATCTGGTGTGACTGCTTGAAATAACATGTGTAATAAAACAAAACGCAGTGTGATTTATGACCTTTGGTTACATAACTATTTCTATTTCATTGAAGCCAGATGTTGCTGCCCTAATTTCTCCTGTGTCCAATTTAAATGTAGATGAGACTAAAAAGCAATGTAAGAAGATAGAAATTTACTTAAGAAATGAGGTAGAAATCAAAGAAAGAAGCAACAGCAGAATTAACTATCCCTAATCACCTTTGAATAAATCAGCCCTTTGCCATTTGGAAATTTGGATAGTAGCCAAATAATAGAGTTCTTATAAGCATTCTTGAGAAATATACCAAGTTTCAAAAACAATACTTTTATATTTTAAGTATTCAGTTGCAAAATGTGAACTGCTCTGGTCTGACTCAAATAATAACTCTAGCCAGATTAATGTGAATATATGTATATCCTATCTAATAAAAGAGTAATATGCAAATGGACCATCACTCCAACACACAAGAGGTTTCTCCCATGTGGTCAAAGATGTCTGCCCCCATGTGGACATAAGATGGCTGCCACAAGATGGCCAGCAGAGGAGGGCAGTTGGGAGAAACCAGGACTGCAAGGGAGGGCAGTTGGGGGTGATCAAGCCTGCAGGGGAGGGCAGTTAGGGGTGATCAAGCCTGCAGGGGAGAGCAGTTAGGGGTGACCAGGCCAGCAGAAAAGGGATGTTGGGGGCCACCGGGCCTGCAGGGAAGGGCAGTTGTGGGTGGCCCAGGCCTGCAGGGGAGGCAGCTAGGGGTGACCAGGCCTGAAGGGGAAGGGCAGTTAGGGGCAAACAGGCTGGCAAGGGAGCAGTTAGACATCAATCAGGCTGGTCGGCCGAAGCAGTTAGGGGCAATCAGGAAGGCAGGCAGGCGAGCAGTTGGGAGCAAGCAGTCCTGGATTGTGAGAGGGATGTCCAACTGCCTGTTTAGGCCTTATTGGGGTCGGGCCTAAACAGGCAGTCGGACATTCCTCAAGGGGTCTCAGATTGGAGAGGGTGCAGGCTGGGCTGAGCAACACCCCCCACCCCCTGGGCACAAATTTTGTGCACTGGGCCTCTAGTATGTTAATAAAAACTGATGTTTTATAATTATTCAAAGTGAGTATAGATTTTTGGGACACCATGTATATACATCTACAGTAAAGAGAAATATACAGATTGACTGTCACTTTGAACACCCACCAGCCAATCAGAAGTAAATATGCTAATTAATCCAACAAAGATGGTGTCAGTCCTGCCCCCAGCTGCTCTGGGCCTCTGGCAGCAGGCATGCAGGCATGGAGCAGCCTAGCAGGGAAACCTCCTATGAGAGGGAGGGAAGGGGGCAGAGGGAGTTATAGGAGTGGCACTTTGGCTGGAGTAAAGACTGAAGGCTCCAGCCGGAATGAAGATGGAAGGCAGAGGCCAGAGTGAAGGCCTGGGTCCTGGGTGCCAGAGGAAACCGGTGCCGGCAGCCAGGGGAAGAAAAGCCTATTTCACAAAACTTGGTGCAACGGGACTCTAGTATAATATAACAGTATTTTATTTGTACAAAAACTTTACAACAGACCTCAAATAACCCTGTAGGGTGTAGTGGTTGTCAAGGAGAAGGGGGCCAGAGATGAAAAAATTAGAAACTATTATAACTGTTCATTGCTAAATGTAAACACAAATTTACAAATGTCACCAATTATTAAACTGTAACAGTAAAACAATATTAGTAATTATTTGTGCTGACAGAAAAATCCATCCTGAAAAACCAAAGCAGCAAGAACATGTTTTTCAAATGCTAAAGGGCATTTCAAGATTGTTTTGTTTTATTAATTCTTTAAGGAAGAAAAAAGAATTTTTAAGTCCTAACTGGTTTGGCTCAATGGATAAAGCATTGGCCTGCAGACTCAAAGGTCACAGGTTTGATTCTGGTCAAGGGCATGTACCTTGGTTGTGGGCACATACCCAGTGGGGAGTGTGCAGTAGGAACCTGATCGATGTTTCTAACTCTCTGCCCCTCTCCCTTCCTCTCTGTAAAAAATCAATAAAATATATTATTAAAAAAATAATTTTTAAATATTTGAGCATAGATTATTGAAGACTAAATATGGAGACACAAACAAACAAAAAAATAGCATTAGTCCATAATACAATTGTTATCATGATCACTCACAAAAGTTAATGCATATTAAAATCACATGACACACAGCTCTAAATCAAACTTGCTTGCAAGATAGGCTAAATATTTTAAGAATAGTCCACTGTGTAATTAGTACTTCTTTGGATTAGTCAGTCCAGGTCAATACCTCCAAATTAAAAACAAATAAACACAAATAGCTGTACAGGACAAAAGAGAGATAAATGGAATGAAATCTATTATTATTTATTTCTTTCACTTTTTGGCAGTTTTTTATTTTATTTTATTTTAATTTTATTTTTATTTTTACTGATGTGTAGCAACATATCTAGATTAAGTATATATGTAGTTACCTGGCAGTTTAATCATGATAACTTTAGTTTTATGAGTACTGTTTATATTTAAAATATTGTTCTACAATTCATTCACCAAATATTTCCGAAATGTCTCCTATGTGCCAAGCAAATTTGGGGCTCTGGGAAATACATTACTAAAAAAATAAAAAAAATAAAAAAAATTAGTTCTGGCACTCACATAGGTACTGTCCTTTGGCTGCCTCACCAAGTCACCACACAGGACCCCTCTGAGAGCAGCAGAATTTTGAATGCCAGGGATGGTTTTTGGTTCTCCTCCAGAAGGATTAGGCTACTTAACCTTGACCTTCTCCATGTACTAGTATAATGACAGTCATTTGGCTATTTGAAGGCACTGTAATATTCAAATTCTTTTTCCTTCCAAAAACATAGAAATTACCAAATAAAGGAAAAATACTTCTAGAAATCTTATGCAAAATTTTTGGATCTTCAGCTTTTTGGCTTTCATTAATTGGCAGCATACAAAATAAAGATAGATGCACAGCTATAGTAACTAGGCATTTGATTAAAGCACAGTGAAATTGCCTATATTTAAAATATGCTTCAGTTACCTAATAATTAACTATCTAGTTACCCTTTGTACTGGTTACAGCATGTTAAAGAACATGTTTATCATTATACTAGAGGCCCGATGCATGAAATTCATGCAAGAATTGGCCTTCCTTCCCTGGCTTCCGGCACTGGCTGCCCTCTGGCTCCTGGGACCCGGGCTTCCATCACAGTCCCGGCTTCATCCTTGATGGAAGGTCATCCAGAAGTACATCTGGTCTAATTAGCATATTACGCTTTTATTATTATAGATAGTTTTCAAACAAAAATAGTGTAATGCATGTTGAATGATAAAATAGTTGACTTCATTCTTACTATGTCCAATTTTTACATCATGAAGAGGAAAGGTGAGCTGGATTTACACACATACTAGTAACTATCAGATATAATTTATAGTATTGTAAATAACAGTCAAAATCTCAGACCAGATGTCTGATGATTGACATAGATTATCTATGCTAGCCTCCAAACTTGGGGAACAGGAGCCCTGACAAGCAGGTTTTCCCACCTTCATTTTTGGTTTTCTTGTACCACCTTCATTTTATACATTAGAAAATTGAAGCTTACTGAACTTTAATAATTGGTGTTTTATCACGTAGGTGGTAAGTTGTAGAGCCAGAATTTCAGTCTTATATGCATTGCTGCAAAGGACATGTGTTTTATTTTATTTTATTTATTTTATATTTTTTTATCACTACTGTATAGAGTCCTACAGAAAGTTTGGTCTTCTTTGTAAAATATGTAATTATTAAAAGTATTTGATTCAGAATCCATACAATTCAAATCTGTTCAACAAATATATTTTTAAATATGTGGCTCCATTGATATATGCTGCTCAAATAAACCCAAAGTGTCAGACCTCAGGTAACCCACAGATCAGCAATGAGGCTGTGACAAGTGCAAAACAGCTATAATTCAAGGCAGAATGTAGGAAGTCAAGGAAGTATTACAGTGACTTAAAAGGGGTTGATAGAACCAAAGGTGTCCTGCAGCAGAGAGGTTTGAGATGGCCTTAAGTCTGGGCAGTGCAGGTAGAGAGATGCTAGGAATGACAAGGAAAGGAAGTAGGGTGAGCAAATGCATAAAGTCAGCAACAGTGATATACTATAATAGTAGATTTGGGGATGCAACCAGGCCAGAAGTCAGATGGAGAAGCTGACTTTGAATGTTTAAATCCCAACTCCAGAAGTCTATATGTGCTTCTGCTAAATGCATCTCATATCCTCTGCTAATAAAATATAACAAGACAGCGATAACTTCTCTGGTGATAATGTGAGGCTACCTAATTCTATCTAATAAAGACGGAATATCCAAATTGACGTGGCAAGGTGAGATGCAGAAGGCAGCTTTGGGTGGGAGCAAAGGTGGTGCTGGCAGCCAGGAGAAGGAAGGTCTATTCTTGCACAAATCTTTGTGCATCAGGCCTCTAGTATAGGAAGATGTGTTGAACATGAAAGACAAAGATAGATTAAAGAAGTAAGAAATAATTGAACTGAGGTTTCTTATTGATTTATAAAATCTCTGAGTGATGACATTGGATTTTACTCATGTAAACAAGTGTCAGGGGATAAATGGTAATGGAAGGAGACTTGATTTGGTGTGGTGAATACACAAGACAATATGCAGGTGATATATTTTATAATTTACACCTGAAACCTATGTGATTTTATTAATTTATGTTTATTAATTAAAAATAAATAAATTCTCAGGTTTGAAAGAAAAATAAGGAGAATTAAAATTTGATGCCACAGAGCTCCCAGCAGTCAAGCTACAAAAAAAAAGAGGAAATTACAAACCAAAACAATAACTATGTCCTCCTTGAAGATTCCTCTGGAATATAAATCAGAATTCTACTACATGGCAGCCGTTTAGTCTAGACTTAGGTTAGGAACTGCTGACTATTCCCAAGCCTCCTTAAATCTGGTCTTTTGGGACTCTGCCCCTGGCAATAATTCATCAGAATTCTTTGTGGTTTCTAGAAGCATGGCCTCCTGAGTGTGCTTACAATAGAATCTGGGGTGGGTTCTAAATATGTCTGCCTTTTAACACTCTGGGAACTTATATATTAATCAAACTATGGCAGTCTATTTAATGGTCAGATAATTAAAGTTTCTATACGTGTAAGGGTGAGAATTAACTGAGCCCAACCAAAATCCCTCTGGAAGCTGTTCTTGGATGACCTTCAGACATCTGTAGGGAGCATGGTAGGACCACCAGCTCTGCCGAATTAAAGTGAAGCTATTTATTTTTATGGAGATGATGCAGCTTTGACTGGGTCTCATATTTTGATTAAAATTTCTGTTGTTTCTAATAACTTTGAGCTTGGTTTCAGATAATTAAAATTTATAGAATCTTTTACTTTAGGATATGGTAATCTTCTCTGTGATGAATCTCAGAGAACTTGTTACTTTGTACTTTTGCATATACTTTCTTAAGCTGTTAAGGTTTTTTTTTTTTTAAATAACAAGAATACAAAACTTTTGAAGACAATGCCAAATCTTATACTTCTCTCTTTCTTTTATAAAATCTGGGTCCATTCATTTTGAAGACCAAGTAAACTACTGAGTATATTAATTTATTAACAAAATCTTCATGTAATGCATTATTGCTACTCAGAACTCTCTGCTAATTATTTTCCCTATGTTAATTTTTAACTTTCCCAATGATTCACTTTCTTTAAAATATATATATAACTGGTGTGAAACTAATCAGAAATGAATGTCAAATACTTCTATCTTCATAATAGAATTTTTATTGTACTGTGGATAGATTACTGAGGTAAACATTACAGAATTTCTAAAGAAAGGTGTCATCACATGGAAATAAACATCAGAATTAATAAAATTTTATTTAAGGCTAAATTTCTATGTAGGCCTTTTACTTCTGTGCCATTCTGACAAGGATTAAAAAAAAATGGAGTGAATAGCCAGCGTCAAAAGTCCAAAAAAAATAAGCATGCTAGAAACTAAAGAATGTTAGTCATTGAAATAAAACAAAAAATGAAGAAAAATAAATATTACTAAGACTAAGATGAAATTGGAAAATATCTTAGCCAATTAAAGTCTCCATAGAGACAGCAGGTCTCAGAAAAATTGTAGGTTTTGATTTGGAAAGATTATGGTGGAGACTACAGGTGGCTGTCATTTTTTAAAAGCATGTATTAAAAAGTAAGACACTATTGATTTTGATAAATGAGTATTTTTTTCCATCTACTGTCATTTAAATAGCAATACAAACATAGGAAGTATAGTAACTTCAGTCTTCTGTAACAAGTCATACCATAATTCCTCTTATAAATATAGGTATGGAAAATTATAAATATATTTATGAGTAATGTTCTCTATTATAATGTAAGCTTTGTTTAATCTTGTGACTAAGTAATAAATTAGTAGTCATTTGCTCGCATGTTGATCAGTTGCATACATAAGTAAAATAGATTCTTCATTCTTTATTTAAAGTCATATGACCATTACTGGATGGAGTTTTGAGAGAACACGTTGCTCATTACTTCTTAATTGATGGTATCATTCAAAGAGGGCAGTTTGGAAACAGGCTACTATGGGGATGGAGAATTGCCATCTCTCCCACCATTTTAAGGAAAAGTTACAAAGAAAAACCTTAGCTTGCTATATTATTAGCAAAAATGTCAATTCATGGATTCTTAGTGTAAATGTCTACAGGCAGTTAATACTGGAACATCTGGATCTAATGAAGAAATGCAGAGCCAAAAACATTTGGTGAGAGTTTAAATGAGGTCATTCATCTGTTTCTGAACAAAGATTTCCCACCCTCCGTCTCACATGCACAAGTGAGCAGTGTTTGATTAAGACATTAGTTTATAACTATATTAGTCAAACTACCATAATTTTCTGTGACCCAATAAAAAAAAAAGTGAGTAAAAGACAATAACCAATAATTGATATAATAATGACTGAATCTAGACTGGTTTTAATTTACAATACAAATTGTGTCTATGCATTAAAGACAATATTCTTTTACATTATTATTAGATAACTATAGACCCAGTGCACAAAATTCACGTACTGAGGGTGGTGGGGAGTCCTCAGCCCGACCTATACCCTCTCGCAATTCAGGACCTTTATGGGGATGTCTGATTTCCAGTTTAGGCCCAATCCCATAGGGATTTCTGCAGATCAGGCCTAAACTAACAGTTGGACATTCTTCTCACAATTCGGGACCACTGGCTCCTAACTGCTTGCTTGTCTGCCTGATTGCCTCTAAACACCTCTGCTTGCCTGCCTCACCATCCCTAACCACTCAACTGCCTGCCTGATCTCCCCTAACTACCTCTGCTTGCCTGCTTGGTTGCCCCTAACCACTCACCTGCCTGCCTTATCTCCCTGGTCTCTGGTCGATCTGGTCATTCTACCATTTTGGTTGCTGGGCTTTTATTATATAGAATAATAATAAAAGTTTTATATTTTAACTATACACAATTTCAGAACAATGTTGTTCAGTCAATAAATATTTATAATAGTTATTATGAATATAATTACAGTTATATTAAAATGCAATTAATTTGTTGATATAGTAAAATTGATTCATTTGGGGTTTTGTGATTAATTGGGGTTTTAATTAATATCATTCATTTTGGTTTTAAATTAAATAAAATCTATAATAAAATATGGATAATTTTGTTTTTTAAAACTAGCAGCAATTATAAAGCATGCAAAGCAATAGTGCTTTATATTCCACAATGAGCTGCTGAAATGTCAATTTGTGCTTTACATTTTCTTAGAGACACATTTTTTTAAATGAAACTTCGATGCTCAGGGCAGTAAAGTAGACTGCTGTTTGATTTTCCATACAGTGGAAGAGGAGCCAGCAGCCACCTTCCTTGGGAAGTAGGGCTAACTTCAGACACTGAGCACATTTCAGCTGGCACAGTTTTGTTAAGGAAACACTATTGCCAGGTTCAAATGGGCTGTCTCTCAGAGTGAGGGAGACAAGAACATCTAAGGTTTGATGACTTTCTGTTACCACTGACACACTGGATACTATAATGTTTTCAACAATTTGTTGTAAATCAAGATTTCAGAATGTTGCTATCATTTATATATATGTCAGGAACGGGAACATCAGTGAAAGGAAATAGGGAGAAAAGGAAACCAAAGGGAATGAAAAGGAAGAATGAAGAAACTAATGGTTCTTTGTTGCCATTTCCAAGTCATACTACTATTGGATTATGATTCGATAAGGCCATAAGAATATAAAGAGATGGATAAAAGTGAATTAAATCAATGTCCAGAATTATCAGCTTCCACGCAGTGTTGGTGGTATAGTGGTGAGCATAGCTGCCTTCCAGAATTATCAGCTTCCAGTGTTCCAGTGGTTTCGGAGGTATTGTCCCATTTAAATTCACTAAAGAAAGTTAATAAACAAAAAGCCACAGTAGTACTGAATTCACCACTGTTTTTCATTAAAATTGTTTTTAACTCTTAGCATTCTCTAGCAGCCAAACTTAATTATTTATTTTGGAAACCAGCCATGGATCATTTAAAACTGCCTTTAAAAGGGCTCTAGGTAACTGCTAAATGGTTTACAATGTAAAACTAGACACTTGTGTAGAATTTTTTCCTATTAATTTAGGGCTCTTTGCTAATTATAGCCTATATGAAGTGCCATAATTAAATCTATGAACGGTTCAGAATCTTAAGATTTTAAGACCTGTTCACCTTTAAGAGTAAAATTGTTTTTAATGGCAGAATAAAGGTGATTCGCAAACTTGGACCAGGTCTTTGTGGTGTTGCTAGTCTGCCTGCAAAACAGAAGGTGATCATGTGATGTTGATGTCTGCTCAGGTCAAGGCCAACCTAGACTGAAGCCCTGAGCCTGAAGCAAGGGGATTTCAGGAGCTATCTAGGCTGCTTCTGTTTTATAAAACTTAATATCACCTATAATTTATCTCCTTCGAATTATTTATATCTTTAATTCTACAGTCTGAACTAGCTGAATTCATAAATATTTGTAAAACTAAATTTCCCAAACAGTAATTGAACAAGAGTAGCAAATTTGAATAAAAACCCATGAGTCAAGATAATAGGAAATGTTAAGTATATTCATTTTTTACAGGAATTGAGGAATTACAGATTCATAAGGTGTAGTGGGATGAGGATTTTGGTGGTATGGAAATAATCAGTTTTATGTAAGTATCATGAGGTGACAAAAAACAACTATTATGAGTGTTTTACAAGTTCTTTATGCTCTCTAATACACTAATCTTTGAGTACCTCGAGTGATTCATTTTTTTCTTTTGAGTAAATTGTCATTTTGGATCATTACTTTTACTCATTTTTTTCTCCCTTCAATATGTAAAGCAATGAACTTCATTTTAATATACTTATGCCTTTAAAGTTAGTAGATCTAAATTTACTGCATAAACGTATCCTTATTTTCTATTTTTTCAACTGCAACATTTCTGTTTCATGAAAATAGTTTGTATCCATGAAGCCCATTCATGATTCAAATATGACACATGTTCATGTTTAACATAGGTTTAAAGCTTCTCCACAAATTATACATGGGCCGGTGATATGAGGAGCTGAATGGAGCATATAAGAAAACTAGAAAGAATAAAAATTCCATCCACTTTCATATTTCTCTTTCTTCAGCTGCTTCTTATCAACAGTGAAATTCAATGACAGCGTTACATGTTTTATTTATTATTTTGTGGCGAGGCTCAAATCTATTTAGATACTTTGCTTACAAATATAATCAACACAAGTGTTTCTTTAAGGCCTGCCTTTAGACCAACTCTGTGAAACTCTTGAAGGCTATAGAGAATATATGAAGTCCAGGATGTACTCCCACAAATTTCAGAGCACATCCCGAGGACACAGGTGTCAAGTACAAACCTCAGTGCATGCGGCCTTTCTCTGACCTTTAAAGAGTAATGAGAGCTTCAGACAATCCACCTGCTTACTGTGTGCCTAATGATGTGGGGAAAGATCTATGCAGATATATCTAAGTTGCAAATATTAAAAAATACATATGCCTTAGCCTAGCTGGTTTGGTTCAGTGGATAGTGTTGGCCTGCTGTCTGAAGGGTTTCAGGTTCTATGTTGGGCGTGCAGGCTCCATTTCCAGTAGGGGGCATGCTGGAGGCAGCCAGTTAATGATTCTCATCTTGATGTTCTATCTCTCCCTCTTCCTTCCTCTCTGAAATCAATAAAAATATATATATTTTTAAAAAAATACATATTCTAAATGAGCAGCATAGAGTAACTTTTCTTTTAAGTTTTAAAACTGCAACAGATCCTCACATAGCTCATTCTATTCAATGCATTTTCTTTGTTACATTAGATATCGCAGGTACTTCATTCTTGTTTATATCTGATTTTGTTATGTGTTATTTCACCTAAAGTTGTTGATGCCATGAAGCGAAGACCCTGTTGTAGCTTTATGCCAGAAGAGATCAACAGGGAGATAGATGTTGCCAGAAAATGCTTTTGTCGGTGACAGGCAAATCTCCGGGTTGAATAATTGAGGCTAGTCATCCAGAAAATCCATGGCAAGGCTCAGCAGGTACCCACCACTGAAAACCAGACTCTGGGGAGTGGCTCCACCAAGAGTGAACCTCCAAGTGGTTAGCCTGTGAGCTGGCTTCTCTTCTAAATTATTAATTTCTTCATATTTCTCTAAATAATGGCCAACCATGTCAAGTTACTTACCAGCCAATTCTGAGAAGCCACTGGTACTACACAGACAAGACCACAAACTTTGCTGTCCAGCAAACCTGGATATTGAGATTCAGCTTCACTGATGTGACCTAGAACTATTTCATCTAATCCTGTCGATCTTTGTTTCTAAAGCTGCACAATACTTTCAAGCAGTTTAGTTTTATGAGCTTGCATATATGAAGTACTGAGTTAAGTTCTTGAAGTATAAATTGGATCTTTATTTGAAATCTATATTTAAGAATAAGATTACTAATTCTAGATGCTATGCTCAAGCTAGGAAATTATATTGAGAAGAGGCTAAGATACTGCACACAGAGATATATGAGATCAAATTATTATACAAGATGAAGATCGAACCAGTTTACAAATTTCCTCAGCCTTTCCTCGACTATACAGTTCACTGCTGAAAAGATCAGATTCGATCTGCTGAAATTAAAATGTAATTATCTGACACTACCTATCTGTTTCTGAGAATATCTTTGTGGTATGAGACTGGTCCTCACACCTCTCTGGCTCTGAAAAAGTGCATGCTACTCATGCCTGATGAATCCTAGATGTTTCCTCCTGCATCTGGAGGTTAAAGTTGTAGTTAGTAATGCATTTCAATCCAATCAATGAGTGTGTCATTTGTTTCCAAATATAATAGTTTCTCATCTTTTTAGTGCCCCCACCTTTTTCTGTTTACTCTCAACCATTCTCCAGATATAGTGAGTAGTTGATAACAGAAGGGGTATTCATTTTGGGCCCTTGATATTTGTCCAGTAAAATGAATGCAAATAATATATTTTCTACAGCTTATTCCAACATAGCATGTCATCCGGCAGAGTGGCGTAAGCTATTTCAAATGTCAGAACTTCGAATGAAAGACATTACATGGGATTTCAATGCCACATAAACAGGGGACGAGCTTTCAGCCTTTCAAAAACACCCCGTTTCTTACAGGAGAAAGTAATCCTTGGTGACAGCAATTGCCCAAAGTGACCAATATCTGACTACTTTCTCCAGTGAAAGGTGATTAAGAGGGTGATAGAAAACTAACTCTGTGAACATCTGGAATTTGACAGTAGACTGAGCCAGATCCGATCATGTTTCATTTCATGAAGGTGAAAGAGAAATATTGCAAGTCATACTAACACATAGATTACTTATGACCTCTAGTCATGCCAATAGTACTTCACATTTCTGACCACATATCCTCACTGAAGTTATCATGACTTGGGGTCAACATAACACAGAGACACAAAGAAATGTTTTTCTCTTGGACCGAGAGACTTAACTTTTGATTCTCTCCAGCCACCATTAAGATCATTATAGCAAAATACAAGTACAGATAGTGAATGAAATGCTTTGCTGCTACAGATACAGAGATACATATGCACCTAGTAGAAGGACACATATGCTACCCTCTGTCTATGTGATCCTATATACCTTGACATATGTTCCACTTCCAAATTCCCTAGAACTTTTTGCCTACTTGGAGTTCATATTATGATTATTCATAAAATTATTTTAAAATCTGGAAAGGTTTATCTCAAAATTCAAGAAAATTTATCTGTCTTGCTTTGTAATAATTTCATAAAAGAAATGAAGTTCTGTCCTTGCCTGACTGTCCCAGTGGAAAGAGCTTCAACCTGCAGACTAAAGGGTTCTGGGTTTGATCCTGGTGGAGGGCACATGCCTGGGTTTTGGGCTTGATCCCAAGTAGGGGGTGTGCTGGAGGTAGCTGATTAATGGTTCTCTCATCACTAATGTTTCTCTCTCCCTTCCTCTCTGAAATCAATAAAAATATATTTAGAAAAATCAATTAAAATATATTTATGCTTCTTCATATTTTGAAATGTGAAGACACTCCTGTTCAGTTACAATCATCTTCTTACTGACAATATAAAAAATGCTACACAGAAAGTTAGACTATGTTTAATAATAGTGTATATCTGTTAAAAGTTTAAATGAGATAAAAATCAATGAAAATAGAGCAAAGTAAAACCAAAAAAGTTTGTGGTGCTTTGGCTGGGTTTCTGCGGTGCTTCCCTGGCAACAGTATTCCTCAATAGTGGCTATTTCAGGAAAATCCCTGTAGGACATCGGGGCTGGTACTTTTCCCTACATATTCTATTAATAATAGTTTTAATACTATTCAGAGTTTTTACTTCATTTTGTGTCAGTTTTTTCTAAGTTGGGTTTTCTTAAAAACAAAGCCACTTTTAGTAAATTTTTAAAATTAATTGGAATAAGGTTGTTGTTAATATGTACTTACTAAGAGTTTAATGCCTCACGGACCTTTTGTGATAGCCTCTTTTTCATTCAAGGATATTGTATTCCTGTGTTGCTGGATAAGTGCGTGTGTATGTATCTATATGTATGCATAATATTTTACATATATAAATCTTGCATACTAATAGATATACTTTTAAAAGGGACCAAGTTTTTACTTTTCCTATCCTATGATATGTTTCTTTATATTTTTATTAATTTACATTTGTACCATTAATTTGTTGGAAAGATGATATTGATTTTAACTGAAATCAAGAAATCTGGAGAGAAGCCAGCTTAGCGAGACAAGTTTACAAGCTGTTTTAATGACATCTTAATTTTGACACATCTATTATTAGTATATATAAATGGGGTGATGAATGTAAGAATCAGAATTTAGGGGAGTGATATAAGCTAGGGATACATATTTTGCTCTTGTAAGTCTATAATTAAATGTTAAATAAGATGCTAAATAAGATCAAGGACAGGAGTTGAGATAAAAAATGAGAAGAGATGAAAACTGAGCACAGAGACATCCCAGTGTCAAAAAGCCAAGCAAGGAGATGAGAAGCATCCAGCAAATACTCAGAAGCAGCAGTGACAGAAATAGGAGTAGAATTACAGTATAGTGTGTACTTATGAAAAAACAAAACAAAAACATTTTAAGGTGGAAAAGTTAACTATATCAAGCCTACCGCTGGTATGTTAAATAGAATGAGGACTGAGCACTTTCAGTGGAATGGTGTGGGTGAAAGCCTGATTAGACTGGGTGAATATAATGACATAATGACATAGATTAGAAGCAAAATGAATAGACTGTTGGAAGAAATTTGCAAAAGATATGAAGGAAATGAGCAGTAGGCAGAAGAGAAAACTAAAAGAGGTTTTTTTCTTAAAATGGAGACAGATATTTTTATTTTGATCGAAAAGAGAAGAAACTTAATGTGAAGGAGAGAGGGGGAAGCTACTACAACAATGACCTTTAGAGATGGGTGGAGTGAGTAACAGGAGTGGAGTTCTCAGCTGCAAACATGTGTCTGCTTGTGGGGGATGGGGACTTGTGAATGCTATCTATGCTTCTATTAATCATTGAAATAGAAAGCAAGGTGATCAACTGAGAATGAGGATGAAGGAGGAAGTTTTAAAGGTATGATGATAGAGAAGGTGCAAAATAATCTAAGACTGAGTATGTGGACTGACCATGGAGGGAAGTCAGAATGAAAGGTGGCACCAGAGATGCCCCCACCCGGATTGAGTAATTATGACCTTAAAGTAAGACAAATCAGAATTATTTTTATTTCTCTTTTAAAATGCTAAGCTGCCTGGGTAAAGGCACACAGTAGATGATAGTTTGAATATAATCAGGTCTTTTATTTTGCATTAAGAATAGTTTGAACTGGGAAAGTGCTAGTAAAGGATGTAAATAAGATATAAATCAAATTAACCATGGGATTTAGTTTCAGTAAAGAGGGAAATAAAGAGATAAAATGGAGGAGAAGTTCAATGCTCCCTGTGAAATGGAAGGAGAAATACTAAAGGGACTGAGTGGAGAAGACAGGAGGAGATGACCTGAGAATGAGAGGAATAGAAGTGATGGTCATGAAGTGATACACCTACTGGTAATAATAAGGCTGGGGAGTGGCTTTGTGACTGAGTGACTGAGGAGTTTGGAAGTTGATATCATTGGAAGAGTGTGGTTGACAACTGAAAGGCAAGGAGGGTGTTGGGAAGAGCTTGGCTCAGGATTTTGAAATTGCCAGTAACCATAAAGAAACAATTTGGTGAACGTTCCTGCGAATCAGGAACAAAAACTGAGAAATCAAAGGAAGAGATGTGAAGCTTAGTTGACGATTACAATAAGGAGTGCGATGAAGAGTATTGTTTGATGAGAAGAGATCCGATGTGTAAGGGTTTTAGAAAGAAGCAAAGAACAGTCTGAAAACAGCAATGAGAAGGAAGGAGTGTGGGGTGTGACACAGAAACCATTCTAGAAAACTACAAGAGAAGTGTCAGGGATTTAGGGAGCTCCAGGTCTGAATTAGAACAGGTGGAAGAAGAGAGCATACAGACAAGGGATCAGGGCTCCGGGAGATATTGCTGGTGAGGCACCTGGTGGAAAAGCTAAGAAACAGAAGAAACCTGAGAGTTGGGCTCAAAACAACTAGAATATGCAGCATATTATGAAGGAGGACCTGGGAGACATGGGCTTCTTGTGGTTAACACATGGAAATAGCTCTACGTTTATTTAATCAGCCCTCAATTGATGGAAATTCCATTCTTCTCAATTGGTCTTTTGAGAATCGAGTTCCACGTAAAAGCCTAAGTTATAAGAATCCCATGTGACTTATTGAGGGTAAACATGAGCTTTTTACTTTAGAGTTGGTACTAGTTGACTTAGAAATATAGCATATATGTAATATAAACACAACGCCTAAATATTTGGAATGCAATTCCAAGTGCCTGAGTAGGGGCCAATAATCTGGTGAAATTTATTAATACCAACTATATAAGTAACATTTCATGTATTCCCTTTTCTTTCTTTAATTAGGTTTATGTGAGATTTTGATATATGTGTGGTGGGGAGAGGGATTGAAAGGTTATAAATCAGCATGGATATATTCCTTATAGGATTATTTTAGTTTTCCAAGAATATTTTTCATGTAGACATAGCCTGATATTGCTCGTTAATATAAAGGCTTAAGAAAAACACCCTGATGGCTTGAGCTGCTATTTGGATTTTGTAACCAATGACAGCTGAAATGGATTTTTGTCCTTAGTTTGCAGAACTGAGGTTCTTTTAAATTGAGGCATATTAAAACCAGGAGGACATTCGCTGGTGAAGAGTTCACCACAGGTATTTTTCTCATTAATATTTTTTCTTCTAAATGCCTGGTATGAATATAATCTTTCTATATTTATAAATTTTAAAGGAGGATTTTCTCAAAGATGCCTCAAATAATTTGGGAAAGGTAACATTTTACTAGTGTGTGTTTTTTCTCAAAAAGAATTTTGTGTGTTTTATCTTTGAAAGAACATTTTGATAGGGACTAACAGGCCCTGCCAAGTTATCTATGTTTACTACCTCTTACCATTAGAACACTGAAATTTATCAGAGATGTTGGGTGTAGACAATGAAACAGTTCGTAATTAGTGAGGAGCAAGGATTCATATCAGTAATCAAAACAGAAAACATTATAATATCCCAAAGATGGGAAAAGTTCCACATGGGCTGGTTTTACCAAAAAATAATTACTGAAGTGGGACTAGATAGGATTTGGGTAGGAAAAGAATAAGGAAAAAAGTCATTCTAGGATGATAAACTCTAATAAATTGATTATTTCCTGAGAAGCTCAGTGATTTTTTGATGCAAAGTTAAACCACAGTGTATTCTTATAGTATTTAGTATATAACTTGGCGGTAGTACTTATTATATTGATATGAAATAACATAGGTCAGTAATTCTGATCTATATAAGAAAATAAGATTACCAGAGAAGGAATAAATAAAGGGAAAAATTAAAGCTCTATTGTTCTTATTCCTATCTGAATTAATATATGACTATTTATTCAAAATTATAGCAGCAGTAATGTATTGAGGGATTATAGTACATAGGAAAGTAGAATGAAAGCCAGCAATGTTATTAAGAATGGGAGGGAGCAAATAAGAATACTCTAAGTTACCTACTCAACTATGAGGTGGTATTGTTTATATAAAGGTGATTATATAATATTAAATAAGAATACTCTAAGTTACCTACTCAACTATGAGGTGGTATTGTTTATATAAAGGTAGATTAATTGTATATGTATAGTGCACATTGTAGGGAAACCACCTAAAAATTTAAAGATAGAAGTGTAGTTGATATACTAAGAGTTGGAAGAAAATGAACTCGTATGAAATGTTCAAGTAAAACCAGATAAAGAGGGTAAAAATAATAATAATCAAGAAACAAAGAACAAATGTAATTAATAGAAAACACAAATATAATATTTGTTAATGTAACTAACTCAATAACCAGTTTAAGAGTTAATGGTAAAAAAAAATACACTAATTAAAAGACAGAGTGAACAAAGGAAACAAATCAGAACAAACGATAATTACTTAAAAGACACCCACTTTAAATATTAAACTCATATAGATTAAAAGGAAAGGGATGGAGAAAGATAAACTATGCTATCTCTAGTCAAAAAATAAATAAATAAGCTGAATTAGTGACATCAATTCCAGACAAAGCACACTTCAGAACAAGAAACATTATGAGGGAAAAGGAGGAAATTACGTAATGATAGGAGTCATTTCTCCAAGAAAAATAAAGATGTTAAATGAGTATGTACCTAGTCAGAATGTGTCAAAATATATGAGTTAAAACTGAAAGAATGACAAAAGTAGACAAATCCACTATTATAGTTGAAGACCTCAAAGCCTGTCTGTCAGTTAAAATATAGACTTAAGCAACACAATCAATCAACTTGATCTAGTAACATTATAGATGATGTTACCGAACAACAGCATAATATACATTCTTCTGAAACTCACATACAGTGTTCACTGTTCACCAAACTAAAACGTATTATTGGCCATAATACACACCTTGGAAATTTTTATTGTTTTATATTATGAATTTATAAATTAAGTATCAGTGAGCATAATGGTATCTTATACCTCTATAAAGTTTACATTCATGAATATGAATATATATATAAATTTATTTAGTCACAAAAAGTATACTTAAGATATATTGTGTTCCCTTGATATATTACCATTTATTCTATGTTTATGACATATCATTAACTAGCAAAAACATATTTTTAATTTTATCAGAGTGATTACAAAAACCCCACAAAATATGCAGACATTTAAACTGTTGCTTATTTTTTATGATATGCCTTGTCTTTCAAGCTTATTTCCTATTATTGGAAAATTTTTCACAATTACTAATGAGAAAGAAGAAAAATGAAAGTATACAATGACACTGCTGTAGTAGACCATTCAGTCTTTTAACTATTAATATTTTTTGAAAAGTCTCATCAATTTACTGAGGCTAATACATATTCTACATTCTTCACCTATTTATGTTGTGATAAAGAAAATTAATCTTTGAAAACAGATCAATCACTCCTTAGAAAATAACTTAAATATTGAATTCATTTTAGGCATTAGCCCAATTTTTCTTAATTGCATTTAATTAATATCTTTAATTCTTTAATTATATTTGAATAATCAGATATAATAATTTCACATCTTACCCATTGACTGTGAAAAAATTAACTAGGAGTCATTATTGTGACATGGTTCATTAAATATATTTAATCTCAACATTTCTCACTGAAATCCTTATAGTCATAAAAGTTGACTTTGGAGTCATTTCACTTGCTGTGAAATGTTTTAGATAAGTAAGATGTTTTAGTATTTTTACTATATTTTACCATAGTGTCTCATTTTTATAATGCAGAAAATATACTCAGTTATGATTGAATACACTATGGAATCCACATAATACTTTAATTTTTGAAATTTGGGGAAGTATCACTACAGTTTTTACTTCCAACTTAGGTGTTTCATATAAAAACCACAAGTGTATTAAAAACAGCAAGAAAATCATGCTTGCAAGTGGACCCCACTATAGAAATTAGTATCCAGGAAAATGTTAAGAATTACTATTTTTTTTCTCTTTGCTAGTAATTAGCCTTTTATATTCAGCAGGTCCAATCCTCAATCATCAATTTATTTAGGTCACTTGATTTGTCCTAAAAGTCATGTTAATTGAATCTGCATAGTATGTGGCTTTGCTGAGCATGTTTGTGTGAAAAGCATATGCTGCATGTACCTGCATATATCCAGAATGGGAGAGGATTCAAATTAGTCTCTAGTTTGGGCTTAAGTTCTCTTCGTCGATAGCATTTACAAACAGAGGAAAATCAGAAGCTTATTAGGTAAACAAGCCTTTACAGCAGTGTCTGTGGCTCTCAGCACTGTGGACAGTGTGAGGCCATCATTTGTTGTTGGGCTGTCCTGTGCATTGTTAGGTGCTCGGCAGCATCCCCAAACTCTACCCACTAGAAAAGTGTGGCATCTGTCTCCCAGCTGTGGCAACCACTAGCGTTTCTAGATTATTGCAAACATCTGGTAGCCAAAAAGCATAGCCGCGTAGGTTTCAAAGAACAATGGGGAGTACTCCGTCAGCATGCTGTTTGTGCTCATGTTTACCCGTGAGTTCAATCTCCTTAAACCTTTCTGATGATAAAAACTTTAAAAAGATGTCTAGCAACAATATCAGGTAGGCTGCTAGAATATGAATGGCACTGCTGTAAGACCCAGGTGGAGGTATGAAAAGTCTGCGTTGTTGGAAAGAGGACATGGGAAATCAACAAGCAGTTTATCCCCAGTGGCCCCAGTGAGACGAGAAAGGCAATAGGAGCACACGGTGTCCCCTGGAGACAGGTGACGATGCCCAGGTAAAGGTGACGGGTGGAAGTCCATCAGATATCACCAGGAGACATCCACTGCCACATTTGAACCAATACCTCCCTAGAGTGTGCAGTAGTAGCAAGAAACAGAGAAAAGTTACAAGTCTTTAGGGCACCAAAATGTGTAATCTTTTAAAAAAAAAATATATATATATATATATATATTTTATTGATATTTTACAGAGAGGAAGAGAGAGGCACAGAGAGTTAGAAACATCGATTAGCTGCACACCCCCCACTGGGGATGTGCCCGCAACCAAGATACATGCCCTTGACCGGAATCAAACCTGGGACCTTGTAGTCCGCAAGCGATGCTCTATCCACTGAGCCAAACTGGTTTCAGCCAAAATGTGTAATCTTAACTACCATTCTAAACAGAGGTTTTATTCTCAGAAAGTCTAAAGGAGACTGAACTAAAGCATCAGCAGCAGCTCATTCATTTCTCAGTTTGCCTCTGTTTACTTGCATCCACAACCTGGGCCTGGTCCTCTGAGACCGGCTCACTCTTGGTGATCTGACCCAGCTGCCTGCATCTCTCCTCTGACCCCAGTCCGCTGTAGCCACGCCCCTACACATCTCAGGCCGGTGAGGAAGGGCATTCATCCATGGAATTAGTGCATCATATTCATTCAAAAATGTTTCACTAAATGGTTGTAGTAAACACTGGGACATCCTTAGTAAGATCACCTGGAAACAGGGTTAAAGCTAACAGTCCATAATTAATCTGTTTGCTTATGTGTCTTGGACACATTAAGCTTGTTCTTATTCTATATCTGAACAAGATAATAGGGAAATTACTTTTTTTCCACTTTCTGATTGTTGATTATCATATGTTTTTAAA
The DNA here is from genome assembly GCF_964339955.1 of Pipistrellus hanaki. Classification (NCBI taxonomy): domain Eukaryota; kingdom Metazoa; phylum Chordata; class Mammalia; order Chiroptera; family Vespertilionidae; genus Pipistrellus; species Pipistrellus hanaki. The sequence continues at coordinate 37,340,259 of NC_140507.1, read as the reverse complement.
GAAAAAAAATTCTCAAATGAAATATGATACCGTATTAAAACCCTTTATAGTAAAAGGAACATTCAAAATGTCCCTTCTAAAATTTTTAGTTTTCTGTATTACCTCAGACTTTAAAACAGGCTAGTGAAACTCAAGAAACTGTTAAGTAGCAGCTTGAAAATTCACAGGAGAAAGATAAAATAAAATGATGAAAATACATTTAAGTTTATCTCAAATTCTGGTTTAAATTGGCACTTTCACTCCCTCTAAAATGGCTATAATTTGTCTAGTGAATGAGCCAGAGGCTTCTCTCAATCTATAGTAAAGGCAAGAATAGAAAGAAAAAAACACCAAAGAACCTTTGGACAAGTCTTTCTACTAGTCTTTATTATGCTAACCACTCCCCCCCCCCAAATGGTATCACTCTACTTTTAATTGTGCATATCAACTCATTTTTATTAAAGACAAATAAGGAAAAAAATAATTGAATCATATTTTTCCCAAAGAAAAAGCATCTTAAATTTCAATTTTATGTGAGATACTTGATATGTAGAATTTTGTTTTTCCAAGGGAACAGTCTTTTAGTTTTACTAATTAGCCTCTGCTGGAATGTATTCTACTATGCGTTGGTCGAATAATTCCTGAATCTGTGATTGACTAGATCTAGTAACAGAAATTTCTGATGTACTATCAATCAAATAAACTTGAATTGTTAGTCCAACATTAAAAAGACATATTTAGTAGGAGCTTGTATGGGGATGTCTTTCCCTTCTATAAAAATTACACAAGTGGCCTGATCCTTAGATATGAATGTGGCTACAGCTTTAGGACTCTGATCAGGTTGAGAGTACTATACCTTTTGACCTTTTGGCTGGGGAGTCAGCACTGTCAATCATGAGGAGATGGACTGAGAAGGGGATATGCCAGCCCAGGACCCCTACCTTTTTCCCAGGCGTGATGGGCTTGGTGTTCTCAGCAACATAGCACATTGATCCTCGGTGAGAGTAGGGGCAATAACAGTCTCCTGGGACTTCCATACCTTCACAGTGTTGGGTGTCTCAGCAGGAGTCCCCAGACTGGACTATGGGACAATATACCCTACCGGTTGATCATTCCAATGTATTGAAGCTTGGGACAGAATTTTACTCCACAGGCCAAACTAGTTTTACTTGTTAGTAAATTAATCTGCGGCTTTAATATTCCATTCTTTCTTTATACCAACCCTACTGCCTGCTGGTTTTAGAGAAGATGGAACCTCAATTCAGTCATGTTCTTCTCAGTCTTGCATATCATTACCTATGAAATGTACCCCCCATATCCATACAAGTACTCAATGTCCAAATCCCCGAACGGTGACAGCCTGGTTTGCACAGTAGCGGGAGAGCTTGGGTGAGGCCGAACATGGTATGTGCACAAACCGAGCATATTTGGAATCCTCACTTGCAGGGAGGGGCCAGTAATCAACTTCCACCCCTCACCTGTTGGGAACTCTGGTCCCAAACTCCTTCGGCAGTTGCCTTGGGCATTGTTCAGTACACAGAGGACATGCTGTTCTGCATTGAAAAGTCACTGCATGCATATTGGCCTAACCAATGGCCACAGGCACCAGGGGAGTGAGAGCAAGAGTGGAGTGGGGGGGAAAGGAGGGAGGAAGGACACATATGTAATACCTTAATCAATAAAGGAAAAAAAAAGTCACTGTATTTCAAGGGCAATCCAGCATCTTTTGCAGCCGCAATTCCATCCAGGCACCATGGTGGGCACTCCTTTTGTGCACCCAACCTACTCTATCTACTCAAGGGTCAGCTGCTAGATCTCACATAGGGGCTAGGGCACCAGCTTCCTGATCACAAGGGGGTGTCAGTGCTTTATGAGCCCAGATGTAGAAAATGGTGAGAACTATCTTGAGTACTTGCACCTGGACCCAAATGTCCTTCCACATAGCCTGACCCCGATGCAAGGTCATTCATTTCTTGGGTTCCCATTGTTCAAGCTAATAGGGTCAATTCCTTTAGCATTGAATTTTCTATTCTTTCTTTATACCAACCCTACTCCCTGTTGGTTTTAGAGGAGATGAAACCTCAATTCAGTCATGTTCTTCTGCCCAGTCTTGCATATCAGTACCTATGAAATGTACCCCCCATATCCACACAAGTACTCAGTGTCTCTAATCCCCTAATGGTCATTCATTTCTTGGGTTCCCATTGTTCAAACTAATAGGGTCAATTCCTTTAGCACAGACCACCTGTCAGTGTAAAGAGTTCATGGCCAGGGTTCATTGAGTAGATCACTAGCCAAACTGCAGAGTTCAGCCCCCTGGCTGCTACAGTTGCTTCCTATTTCCATCCAGATGGTGTCAGTGTTGGGCTGAATAGTGACTGTAGTCCATGTGGATGGATTGCAGGACTAGACCCATCTATGTACCAGGCATCAGCAGGATTTTCCCCTGCTCCCCTCTTCAGGCCTCAGGGGCTACCACAGAATAAGGGGTGCAGGTATTTGGAGGATCCACATACACTATAAGACCTGGTAGTGCCCCCATTCCTAAAGACAGTGGGATGGTGGGCAGAGTGCTCCTCTGCAGCTGATAGGCATGCCACTTGGTCACAGTGGGAGATGGAGTTTGGCAGAGATCATCTATGAACATATTCTCAATCCACCTAGTGATGCAGGCATATGCTGTTCCTTCGTGAGAGGCTCTCCCTGGAGGTGCTGTGTGCCCTGCTAGGAGCTGTTGCCTTATGGGGGAATATAGAATTTCCAAAGCTGGGACCAAAATCCTTGGGGTACTCTTTCCCTCAGTTGTCTCTGTCAAGTGCCCAGCTTATACCTTCCAGAGTCACAGACACATCAAACTCAAATGGCAGCTCTTCTTCAGAGATGCCCAAGCTTTAGTCTGCTATACTAGCTCTTTTGCCTTTTCTAAGGTGGCTTGCTGCTCTGCGTGCATCCCCCCCCCCCCACCCCACATACAGATTTTCTTTACCAGGTGGTATAAGGGACAGAGGCACTGTGCCAGGTGGAGAATAAAAGTCTTCCCAAACCCCCACATCCCCCAAAAGGCTTGTGCATCCTTCATGTTCCTGCAGGTAAGATAGGCTTACACCTTATCAATAGCAGCTTCTGGGACATGCGTCTTACCCCCACCAAAGGACTCCCCAAAACTTGAGAGCAGTGCCTGGGCCTTGAATTTTCTGGGGGTTTAACGCCCATCCTGTCTCTTGCAGATCTTTAGCAAAGTCTATATAGAGTGTCCTATAGCAGAGGCAAGTCTTTATATGTGAACATTATATCATCGATGTGGGGAAGAAAAGCAGGAACAGAGCTCCCGTCCCATGACATAGGGTGGGGCTGTGCAGGTAGCCTTGCAGAAGCAAGTAAGAAATTCTTTGTTGCCCACCCCAAGGTGACGGCAACTTGATCTTGTGACTCAGTGGCCAGGAGTATACTGTTTTCTAAGTCCATTAATAAAATTAATCAATTCAGTTTGGGGCTTGTTCAATTTTAAGTGCCTGTAAGATATAGAGATAAAGATATTTAGTTTCCACAGGTGTAGCTCAGGGTGGAAGTCCACATTGGAAAATAAATTGTAGAAGTCACTGACACACCAGCAGTGATGAGATTAGGAGGCCAAGATAAAAATGCAGAGGTAACATGCTTTAGAACAATAATTCATCATCTTCGAGTCACAGTCTAATTTGAAAATCCTGGGTCTGCTCTCCAGAAGTAGGTACATAGATACAATATTAAATATACAGCTTCAGAAATCGTATTGCTTCCTGAAAGCCCATTTCGGGACAATAGTTTAACATGTCTTATTTGTTGTGGCAGAATGCACAGGAGAATGATTAGCCAGCACTTAGAAGGAGGAAAGTGTAACCTTTATTTCGCAGATGTGCTAGTCCGAGGGAATTCTGGATCCAAAGCCTGAAATGTACTCCTTGGGAGGCTCTGACCTATGCATCTCCTTCTGGGGGGTGAGGGGGGTGCTTAGGGTCCCTGCAGCTCCACCCAAGACAGTCTTGGCGGGGCTTGGGGTCATGTTCCAAAGCTCCACCCAAGTCAGCTGTGGAGGGGCCCTAGGGTTAGGCTCTGCAGCTCTGCCCAAGTCAGTCAGAGTGGGGAAGTAAGACTAAGGTTTTAACCAGATACTGAACTAGGTTGCAAGCCTCTCTCCCCCTCACCCCCACCCCCACCCCCAACCCCACCCAATTTTCCTTTTCAATTTAGAGCAAAAAGACTTGAGGCTTAAATTCAGATTCATGAGGAATACATGAAGTTGAAGTATAGTCCTGAGGAGCTTCATCATTTGAGAAAAGGAAGTATTGACAAAAAAAAAACCTGAGAAGTGGCTGAAATACTAGAAAGGAATTTGGAAATAAAGGGATGGAAGCCTTTTTTACAAGGTGGCTGAAGTTGACTGTGTCAAAAGTTGAATACACATACATACATGTATGCACATCCATGAATATGTAAAAATTTATTCATGTATGTATATGTCTATGAATTTTCCAACTTTTTATATGTTTGTATGGATGTACCTGTGCTTGTGTGGAATATGTGTGCTTAGCAAAACTTAAAGATAGAGCACAGAATGGGAGTAATTGATAGAGTGAGGTGGACAAGGAAGAAGGGCTGCAATAATTGCTGAGGGGAATGGGTATTAGGGCAGGTATGAAAAAGATAACAAGATTGCCAAGCAGTTTCAGTTACCTCTGAGTTTGGCAGCTGTAAACTTACTATGATTTCAATCTGTGAGATTACCTAGTTCCCTCTACTGGAGCCCAACATAGAGACAGGACCAGGAGCAGAGGAGCCATATGGCTGAATTAATCCAGTGCTTCTCAAAAGGTAAAGAGGCAGAAAATGTCGGAATCCAGGGGGGCATTATAAACTACCCTTGTCTGTAATCCAAGACTAGGAAAATATCTTTTGCAATAAGTACCAGTGAGTATTGAAATGGATAGCGAAGGGAGAAAAGCTAAAAAAAGACTTGTACTTATCACCATGAGTCACAAAGTTGTTAAAATAGAAGAGGTAAAATTAGTGAAATCAGGGAACTTCATATTACTGAGCTTGTGGTAATAATTACATTACATGAAGCCATATTTTTAACATTACAAAATTGAGATCTAGATGCTTTTGAATGATGAAAATGGAAGCGGAAGCCCTGCTGGCATGGCTCAGTGATTGAACATTGACCTGTGAGCCAGGAGGTCATGGTTTGATTCCAGGTCAGGGCATATGCCTGGGCTGCATGCTCCATTCCCAATGGGAAGAGTGCAGGAGGCAGCCGATCAATGATTTTTCCTTGTTGTTGATGTTTCTGTCTCTCTCTCCTTCTCTCATCTTCTCTTAAATCAATAAAAATAAGTGGATCTGGAAAATACATCAGTTATTTACAAAAATGAGATTAATCAAATAATTACTTTAGAAGCAACATCAGTCAATGTCTAACCATACTCTGGGGCCATTCTGGCTATTCCATTCTCAAGACTGGATTTTTCTGTTTGATTCGGGTGTGTTACTTTGTCTTGCTCTGTCTGGTTTCCTTATCCTAAAATGCATACGTTTTCCATGAGAATTAAACGAGTTAATACAATTAAAACACTTAGAACCATTCCTGGTACCTGGTGCACACTTGATAGATAGCAGCTATTATTTACCAAATCCTAATTTTATCTGAATTGTACAGATGTGACTTCAACTAACAGAATCTTCACTGAATGTAAAATGTGTTTTAAAAGTAGTTAAAATCAACACCTTAGTATTTATAGACACTAGTGTTTTCTAAAATTTGAAAGTTCCAGTCAACTTGTAAAATAGATTATTAAGATTTATCTCCTGGTCCCCACTTCCTTAAAAGCTATTAACTACACTTATTCCTTAGTATTAAATAAGTCGGTTCCTGCAAACTTTATTCTGCATGACATTGTCATCTTTGTCTATTGTGGCATATGTCAACCATGGTTCTCCTTGACTTTATTTTGTCCTCCTACATATAAATCTCATGACAATTATTGTCTAAGAACTCTTTTCTGGATGAAATAGAGGCCCAGTGCATGAAATTTGTGCACTCAGGGGGTCGCTCAGCCCAGCCTGTTTTCTCTCACAGTCCAGGAGCCCGTGGGCCTAAGCCATCTGTTGGACATTCTTAGTGCTGCCGCTGGGGCGGGAGAGGCTCCCTCCCACCACAGCTGCTGTGCTCACCAGCCATGAGCCCTGCTTCTGGCTGAGCAGCGCGCCCCCTATGGAAGCACACTGACCACCAGGACTCAGCTCCTGCATTGAGCATCTGCCCCCTGGTGGTCAGTGTGCATCATAGCGACCGGTCATACTGCCATTCAGTTGATTTTCATAATTAGCCTTTTATTATATAGAATTGGTTTTCTATGTGGAGATTAAGAAGCAGAGAAATCACTACTAAAATCTGTTACAGAGAATAAGATACACGCGGCATAAAAGACTCACCTCATTTGAGTCTGACTTATTCCTTTACACCCTCTTCTGCTATAAAAACATAAATCTCAATTTCTTAGTCCGATATCCATCCATATCAGGAATTTGAATTTATCAACTAAGTGGTTATTATCTGCAGTGTTTATTCTCCAATATTCTTGAGAGGTTTCTGACTATTGCCCTTTGCATGAGGGAAACAATACTGGAGGGAGGAAACTATATTAAGGCACAAGCATACGTGCAAAAAGACTGATTTTTTTAAAAAATCTTTTTCATTTTATTGTCTTCCCCCCCCCCCCATCTTGTACCATGTGTTGCATATGCTCCTGAAAAGCAAAACAAAACCGGATGCCTCTGAAGCCTCTTGGATAAATGTAAATAAGGAAAACTCATCTTACTTTACACTTCTATGACTTCATGAGGCCCATGATGAAAACATCTGCCCCTCCCCACGCACCCGCCCTCCCCCCTCAGCAAAACAGTCTTTGTGATCTAGGCAAGTGGGAGAATGACGCCTGGTGTGACTCACACTGCACTGATTGTGTCTCTCTGTGTCTCCTGTTCTAATCTTTACATGGATCTTTTCTCATGTGTTATGGCGAATTATTGCCCTATAATATTTTAAAAGTATATTTTACGTATATTGTTTTTCTGAAAGCTTTCACAATATGTTTTTGTTTTGTTTTGTTTCTGAGTGTTTGCTGTGTGTTTTCCCATCCCCAGCTCCTCCCCTTGGTTGAGGCCATGAAGTCCTCTCATAAAAGACCTGAGAGTCCCATGTTGACCTGAGACCAAATTTGTCCCAATAACCTGAAGATCCAAGGAGAGTCTCCCTAGTTGCCCCCTTTTATCTCATCCCTACTGAATTTCTTCAAATGAATTGAGAGTAGCAAGTAACTACTGCCTCTAAGAACCGTTTTATCTAATCAATCTTTTGCAAATAAATCTCCTATGAATAAATTTAGTCTGCATGATGTAATGAAGTCCAAACATGTCATTTAACCTGAAGAAATTCTCCTGGACCCTTTAAAGTAGGCAATTTCTAAACAACAGTACGTTTTCAAATATAATTTTAGACAAAGCATTTCCTGCTTTTTCTTTTATGCCCAGAGTCAGCAATTAACTGATCCTGGGATACTATTCAATATTAATTAAATTCTGTCAAGAAGATATGTGCTATTAAGATATGGTCTTTTCTAGATTAATGTGGTTCTTAAATTTAATTTGAAAATTATTTAGTCAATAAGTTTTAAAACCTTATAAAGATTAGCATTCCCTTATTTTTTTGTTTTTTTAAATGCACAGTTAACCTGAGGACAAATGCTAATTAAGAGATGACATTATAATGTGCCTCCATTTATTATGTGAGCTATTTATTTCAGTTCAGAGGAGGTGAAGAGATGGATGGAGGAGTTTTCTGGTTTTGAAATTTAAAGACCCAAACAGTTGTGTTTTGTGTTTAGATTTCATTACCATTATACTTGACCTACTTTGTCCTTTATGCTATTTAGTATCAGTTTTCCTTTTGATGAAGCAATAAAAAGTCATGTAATTGGGTAATAGTAATTTGATGCACTAACTAAAAGCTTTTAAAATCCCAGGAAATTTGTCTGACAGGTTTTAGTTGCTCCATTACTAGAGACTAAATGTCTTCCTGTGTGCAGTTTTGTAGTAACAAAAACAGGTTCCCTTCAACATCACCATTCCTAACAACCAGAGAAAATTAGTTACATATTTGTCTTTAGAATATATTTTAGTATATTTTCTAATCACATCAACACAAAGTTAAACACTTTTTCCCCCCTTAAGCCATATCTTATTCTCCCACACTACCCCCAGATGATGTCATTTACCTTTTCTGGGATTATCCTGTGTAAATGCCTTTCTGCAGCATGTTGGTTGGAGGGATGATGAGGCACAGGAATGCCCCTGCACCAGCCCTGGCAGAGAAGAATGGGAAACCTCAACAGCACCGGAGAAACCTAGCAGACCAAAATAATATTGCAAAATTTCCAAAAATTTAGCTCTCATTAAAACAGCCCACCTAAGAAAGCCAGAATCTGAAAATTAAATCTAAAGAGAATGATTGCCTGATAAAACAAAATATTTTAAAAGGACTTTCTGAGTATTCGTTCAAATTGACAAAATGTCCAGGAAATAAAACTATTACCAGGTTCTTACAAAACTAAACATACTCTTCCCATATGATTCAGCAATTGCAATCCTTGCTCTTCACCCAAAGGGGTTGAAAACATGTCCACACTAAAATCTGCAGATGAAAGTTTATAGCAATTTTAGTCACAATTGCGTAAAATTGGAAGCAATTAAGATGTCCTTCAGTAAGTGAATGAATAAATAAACTGGGGCACATCAGACAATGGGATATTATTCAGCGCTAAAAAGAAATAAGCTGTCAAGCCATGAAAAGACATGGAGGAACCTTAAATGCATATTGCTAAGTGAAAGATATATGACATTCCTGAAAAGGAAAAATTATGAAGGTAGTAAAAAGATCAGGATTGTCAGGGGTTGGGAGTTAGAGGAGCCAGAGCACAGAGGATGTTTAGGGCAGTGAAAATACTCTGCGTGGTATCATAATGATGGATATATGTCATTATAAATGATGGACGCATGTCAACCACCGAATGAAACTTCATGTGAATTATGGATTTTGGATGACAATGATGTGGCAATGTAGGTTCATCAGTTTTAACAAATGTGCTTTGATGGGGGATGTTGATAATGGAGACAGGTATTGCATGTACGAGGGCAGGGGATATGTGAGAAACTTCTGTCTTTTCTCATTTTTGTTTAGAATTGTAAAATGTTTTAAAAATTAAGTCATTTTAAAAAATGAACTGCATTTATGTAGTGTGATTATGGTGATTAGAAATGGTATATACCTAACACATAATGAGCCTTGAATAAGTAGGAATAAATAGAGTTGTTATTGGCAGCATTAGTAATGATTAAATAAATGGTCAAAATGTTATGTTAGAGCTCCTTCGGCAATGTTGTGCTCTACTCTTGACCCCACCAGGCAATATTTGGCTTATTTTTAGAGACATCTCTGACTGTTACAACTTGGAGAATGCTATTGACTTCTAGGGATGCCCCTAAATATCCTATAATGTATAGTATAACCACCTTTTACACCCCCAAATGTCACAAGTACCAAGTATGCGAAATGCAGCTTTAAGCCTTGTTAAATGAAGTAACACCCCCCAATCTTGTCTCTTTCTGAGTATGAGTGTGTATGTGGTTCATTAGCTTTAGAAGGCATTTAGACATTTGAAGAAAAAAATGTTAATTTGTAAGTTTTTAAGGCTTTAAGATGCATTAAATACTTGTTCTTGAGAGGTTTCCTAGTGAAAATAAAGTAATATACCTAAATTAAAAAATATGTACCAAATTTTCTGTATATCTTTCTGAGTACAGTGGCTTCAGATTATGACAAAATGGATATAACTATTTCCTTTTGAGCTTTAGCAAATAAACATAGCAGCTATATATTTTTTAAAAAATATATTTTTTATTGATTTTTTACAGAGAGGAAGGGAGAGAGGTAGAGAGCTAGAAACGTCGATGAGAGAGAAACATCGACCAGCTGCCTCTTGTACACCCCCTATCGGGCATGTGCCTGCAACCAATGTACATGCCCTTGACCGGAATGGAACCTGGGACCTTTCAATCTGCAGACAGACACTCTACCACTGAGCCAAACCGGTTTCGGCTATATTTTTGTTTTTTATTTAAATATTCATAATTGCTTATGAACTCTGTCATCGGTTTCAGAGTCTTTGGCATCTGTGTTTATAAACAACAATTCAATTCACATTTCCAAATGCCATAATCAATTAAAAAATGGTCTGTGGATATGTAAAGAATATTTTAATGTAAAAGAGACTCCTATGGTTTGTAAGCAAATGATTTCTCTAGGAACCAACTTCTTAGTAAAAACCCCACCTGTACTTTACCAATCAATTATTCCTGTTACATCATAGTTAAAATGGTTGGTAATTAAAATGCTTGTCATAGTGAAATATTCAGGCACTATATAAATCTTTCTATATGAAGGACCTTCACGATAGTCTCTTAGTGATTTAAAAATATAACCAACTCTCACTTGTTTTTCTGCTTTGAAAACAGTTTTCTTTTTTTTATTTACTTCTTTCTTTCTTTATTTTGTTAACCCTCACCCAAGGACTTTTTCCATTGATTTTTAGAGAAAGTGGAATAGAGGGAGGGAGGAAAGAGAAGAGAGAGAGAAACATTGATGTGAAAGAGCCACGAGGGTTGGTTGTGCCTCCATCAGTGCTGGGGATTAAACCTGCAACCAGGTATTTGCCCTTCACCAGAATCTAACAAGACCCTTCTGTGTATAGGCTGATGCTCTAACCAGTTAGCAACACTGCTCAGGCTCAAGTTTCTTTTTAAAATAATAGTGTGAATTTGACTGATTGCATTTGAATTGCCCATATATTTTACGCATCCTGTATTCCTTTTCTTTTTTTAATATATTTTATTGATTTTTTACAGAGAGGAAGGGAGAGGGAGAGTCAGAAACATCAATGAGAGAAAAAGATCCATCAGCTGCATCCTGCACAATCCCCACTGTGGATGTGCCTGCAACCAAGGTACATGCCCTTGATCGGAATCAAACCTGGGACGCTCTATCCACTGAGACAAACCAGTTAAGGCTGCATCTTGTATTTCTTAATTTATTAAAAATTTTTAACTTTAATTTTTTTTTTTGTAATGAATGCCCAATTCAGCAAATAAAAATACAGAATGCCTAGTTAAAATTGTATTTCAGAAAAAAAGAAAACACAACAAAATGTTTTTCCAATATAAGGGTGTCACAAATACTACACGGGACATTCTTATAATGAAAAATATGTTTTGTTTATTTGAAATTCAAATAGAACTGAGCATCTATTATTTTATCAGGCAGCTCTATTTTAAATCCTCCTGGAATATGCTCTCTTGTATCTTCTTATTGTTTCCCTTTTTTTTCCCCTTCCATTACCTCTCCAGAGTTTTTTCCCTGTCATTCCTTGATAAGCACTACAATAACTTTTTCTTGCTATGTTTTAAATACTTAGCACAGAGATACACTTAGTTAAAATGCAGAATTTTCCTTCATATAAATTATATAACAACTATTTATTTGGATATATTTTGTAATTTTAGTTATTCAGTAGGAAATTATAGTTGTCTGTATATGAGGTCATGATAGATTGTGGGAGATAATATGGACCCTGAATTTAGACTTTGACCAAGCATGTATGAATGATTCTTTCACATCTTGTGCCATCATATTTATGATTTGCACACTATGTCTTGATCCTTTGAGTTTACACTAGGATGAAACTAATAAGAGAGTTGTAATGTATTCTTTTATGTTATAATTAAATCTGAATTTCTTTTAGTGGATTATGTAAATTAGTCAGCACATTGCCTTTTCCTCTAGAAGACACATGATCTGGGCTTCCCAATCTCTTCTCCCTAATGCTCACCCTCTGAGATGGTGTAACCACTGCCCTGCAAGAAAGAGAAACTGGCATCAATCAATGTTCTATCAATTAATTCAACCTGTCTTTTTGTTTTCCACATGCTCACTAAACAGAACAATTCTCCATTTAGTATATATCTTCATTTTGATTTGTTTTGATTTGGGTTGGAATATAAAGTGTGAAATCTTGCCATGGAAATCAATTGAGGATGAGAGAAATCTTTGAACCTCTTTGAAACCCTCTAACCTTATTCCTACTTTCTTCACTTGACATATACTTCACCTTGACCATGTCTATAATGAAACTATAAGTTAATTTGTAAGACAAATGTTTCATGTGTGTGTTTGTGTTTCACTATCTGATAGTATCGCCTCTGTCTACTCTCTGTCACTATCTGATAGTATTTCCTCTTTCTACCCACTGATAATCGACATGATTCAATATCATCAAAGCCTTTTGATGAATAGGAATTCCTTAAGTGGCTGACCTTGTTACATATAATCCATAAAATCTTTCTACTGCTATTGGACACTACTAATCCTACAATTTAATATACTGAAGCATCCAACTTATAATATGTGAACAAATTAGAAATCAAATTTTTGGACGTTAGAATTACAACATATTTTGCTATATTTATGTTATCACATTGAATCTGTGCTCTTATAATACATGACAGTAACTACAAAATTGATAAAATAATATTCCTTATATTTGGGAATTTGAATAAGCTTTTAATCACAATGTTTTTTTAAGAATTGAAAATACATTAAAATCTTAGCATTACCCTAGTCTTTTTACTTATATAAGACACATATTTGACTTATCTAAGACATATGCTTACTTATACATATAAGACATATATATTACATTTAACTCAAATAGATAAGCTAATTGCTTACATTTTAAATGTGTTTTTAAGGACTTCACACTTATGACAAAGAAACACCTTTGCACATGTATGTTTTAAAACTATCCTCTTGAATTAAATTTCAGCGGGTAGAAGGTTAGAGGCAGACGGCTATAAAATTGCACTTGTCTGATTATCTTGCTCTTTGTGCCAACACGGTCAATTCCAAATGTGATTATAATGTTTCTGAGCATTTGCTAACATGCCCGTTGAAACTACACGATATCAAGGAAAATTGGATGAGAGTTAAAAGAGCTCCCGGGAAGCAACACGAGGAATAACAGACAGGACATTATTTTAAACAGAGCAAGAATTATGAGTTTCAGGGCAAACCACTGACCTCGGCATTAGAAAATAGTTCTGAAAGTACTTTCCAGGTTGACTGTTATTATTATTATTTTTTTTTTTTAGCTTTAGTCACTTTCTGTGGGAGGGTCCATTCTTCCTCACACACTCCCCCCCGCCCCCAGTCTGAAATCACAGGCTAAATGGGTGGTCCAGACCAATCTGAATAGGACTCAGCACGTTTTATCTCCATACCACGCCATTTCCCTCTTTATACCTGATTGCATTGCCCCAAGAACATTGTGAACAAATATATGTGTGTGAGGAGCTGTGGATAAAATAATTTGCCTTGAGGTTACATTTGTTTTATTTGCCACTGAATTTGTCTTTATGGTTGAGCGTAATGTCTGGCATCAAAAAGAATGAAGTAAATATTTTTTAGTGAATGCTGAATAAACTCTTGTTTCCTTGTATTTAAAAATACGTCAAAGAGAAAATATTTCTGTATAATGGGAAGTTAAATAGTTGGCTGAATTGCCATATTACTTAGGACATTCTGCTCTCTCATAATATTCTGAACAAAACAAGCAAATGATGCACATTTTGAAAAGTCACTGCTTGCTTTTATTGTTGTGTGTTTATAAGTAGAATGGGGGGGGGGAAGGAAGGGATTCATTAATACTCACAGGTAAAATAATTATATTTACAGCTTCGATATAGAATCAACTTTTTAATTTTCCATATTAATGTGAGATGTGATAGAAATGTAGACTCTGACAACAGATGATAGAAATGAGTCCTATCACTCTTCAGAAAGCAGAACTATACACAAAGGCGTATAAACAAGCAAATGTTTAGAAAAAATTACTGTACTTCATGATTTACTAGCTTGATTCTACAGGTTTCCTCTTCATGTCTGTAAAGAAAAATATTTAAAGCACTGGAGCTAGTCCATTGGCAAAGAGTCAGAAGTAGATCATATTTCAATGATTAAATAAACTGAACAGGCAGGGATGTCCCAGCAGCAGGGACCACCAGTTATTTCCTCTCCTGTGCCCCACTGACACCTAGGTACCCCTCTTTCTGGGCAGGTAGGTCATAAGAAGGGGAGTGGTTGGATGCCATCCTTGGAAAAAACTTTTGAAATATTGATAGGACTGGCTTGCCCAGTATGCTTCCTCTTTTTTATCCTTCTTCCTGCCCAGAATTGGGATGAGAAAAGTGGGGCGCTAGAAGCCACTATAAAAGCATGAGGTTGAGAATCAGAGTCTAAGATGCTGAACCAAGGACTGGATGAGACAGGATGACTTCGCCTTTACTCTTTGCAGGAGCCTGGGACAGCCTGGGACAGAAGGCTGTCCCAGGCTTCTGCAAAGAGCCTGTTCCCGCAGTCAGAACTGTGGGAATTTTTTTAGAATAATGTATTCACTTTCTGGAACTGCTGTAACAAACTGGATGGCTTAAAACTACACACAGTTATTGTCTAAGTGGGGAATAGAGAGAGAGAGGAAGTGAACTCCTTAATCCAATATTAAGTTGGTGCACCCAGCTTATCTTAAGTCCTCTAAATCAAAATATTAATTTTTTATTTTCTCCACTATATCTCATCCAAATAAGCTCCTTACAAATGGTGATAGTACATTGTTAGCCAAGCTGTCTTTTCTCACTCAAATTTGGTGCACCACAAATTTGGTTAACTTTACCCCTCCTATTTCCTAGATGATTGTAAATATGTATGTTTTGTGATCAAATTTTGTCAATTATTTTACATTTTTTTCAAAACAATTTTATGCCATTCTTATTTCTAATTTCATCACCATTATTGCTTTATATTTTATTACTATTTGTTTGGGAAACTTTATTTCTTCATTTTATTGTCATTTATATCTTCCTTCCTTTCTCCCTCCTTCCCTTCATTCTTTTCACAAGGTATCTGCTTTTACTTAAATAATCCATCTTTAAAGTATGATCAGTTTCAAACATGTTTATCTAAAACCATGAGTTTATCATGACAATCCCCATCTGAAAACATTCAGGAGCTTCTTGTACCTATCTTATATTAGGACCTCACAGTTCTATTACCACTTTTTTTTTTTTTTTTTTTTTTTTTACATTTCTGTTTGGAATTTATTTAGAAAAGAAAAGAGAAGGTAGGAGATAGCAGTCAGAACTGTGGGAATTTTTTTAGAATAATTCTAATTTTTTTTAGAATATTCACTTTCTGGAACTGCTGTAACAAACTGGATGGCTTAAAACTACACACAGTTATTGTCTAAGTGGGGAATAGAGAGAGAGAGGAAGTGAACTCCTCATGCCTCTTGTAAGGGCACTAATCCCATTCATGAGGGCTCCACCCTCATGATTTCAACTAACCCTAATTACTTGCCAAAAGAAATAATACCATCACATTGGGTGCTAGGGTTTGAACATATGAATTTTGGGGTGGAGGGTGGAGAACACTGATCCATAACACCTGAATTATGGATTTCTATTTACCAAAACTGAAAGAATAAATTCCTATTGTTTAAGGCACCTTTGTTCTGTTCTACTTTGTTCCGTTTTCCTAGTTTGTAGTACTTTGTTATAGCAGCCTTAGGATACAAATATAGACTCCCAACTATCTTTTCCAGAATGGCTTTAAACTCCAGTGATTGGTGGATTAGTGGGTAAGAGAAGTCTTCTCAGGTCTCTTGATTAACATAAAGTTAACTGAAATGGCAAGCATTACTGAAATTCTTATGTAATAGATATCAATTCAAATGCAAAGTAAGCTTCAACTACAAGTCATACATGTTTATAGATAGATAGATAGATAGTGTATATAATATATATAATATATATGATATATATGATATATTTTATATATATATTTATATATATATATATATATATATATATATATATATATATATATGCACACACACACACACACACATGCATACATACATGCTGGAAGCCAAGATCAACAGTAATTAATATAAATGCGACAAGTCCCATCAGAAGGCTGAATGGGCTTTTCATATTCAGAAGGCTGAATGTCTGCATTGTTATTACCTGCTGCTGACTCAATAGCCAAAGGCCACTCCCAAACCTGGTGATCTCTTTACTGTTTACTAAACATCACCTTTGATATGTCTGTTTGCATTCCTAAAAGACAATTGTATATTCTAGTAAATAAAAGGCAGATGGGAACAGAGACTCAGTGGAACTTGGTCCCTTGCTCCAAGCTCACAACTGGCTTCCCCCTTAATTTCCAAATTTATATTTCTTGTGTATTAATTTGCACATCAGCCCTTTCTCCAAGTCTTTGAACCCAGGTGACACTGTATACATATGGCCTCACACATATATACATATATAGGGAACTTTTCTTAATCTTTAGAAGGTGAAAGAATTGCTTATTATCTCTATAAATAAAAATTTCTTATTCAGACCCCACAATTTAACTGGCAGATTGGAGCTGGTAGGGTAGAATCTGCATATGTCCAGCCATCTCAGGGAATTGTGTAGTAGATAGGTGATCCACACATCACCAGAGACAAAGACCCTGAAAAGCCCCAGATAAGGTCAGCTATTTTATTTTTTAAAACAGTTTTATTGATTTCAGATGGGGGGAGAGAGAGAGAGAGAGAGAGAGAGAGAGAGAGAGAGAGAGAGAGAGAAACATTAATGATGAGAGAGAATCATCAATAGGCTGCCTCCTGCATGCCACCTATTGGGGATCGATCCCACAACCCGGGCATGTGCCCTTGACTGAAATCGAACCTGGGCCCCTTCAGTCTGCAAGCCGACACTCTATCCATTGAGCCAAACTAGCTAGGGCAAGGTCAGTCATTTTAGAAATATGAATAAAATGTATTGCATATACCACAAATGCAGAAATGATGCAATTAATCAAATAGGAGTTCATTTTCTACAGATCTTACCACAAGGGAAAAGTTGGTGAGGGGAAAAACTAGGAACTCAAGCTTAAGCTCCAGATAACTAAAAATTCCAAGTCCTTTTTTGTTGGCTGGGAAAGTCCACATCATAGTATATGCATTGCTGTTCTGACTAATTGCTGCTGTCTGTGTCAGTGGGAATGCTCACTAGCCATAAAACAGCAGGAAAGAACACCCCCTCCATTCCACTGGAGTAGGCAGAGACTTTAAAAAATCAACCGAAAACAGTGAACAAAAGCGAAAATCAAGTGGTTTGTTTTTGGGGAAAATAAATCAATAAAAAACATAATTTTTGTTATTTGTTTGCTCTTTTACATTTATTAAAGAACTAATAATGTCACAGTAATAAACCAACTCATGAACACAAATACAATTGAAATAAACACATTAAATTTCTTTGAATTTCAGTCCATTCAAAGATAATACGATTTTTAGCCACCTTATTTTATTTTTGAAAAAAGTCGTTTTGCATTTTTTCCAATTGAGTTCTAGTAAGCCAGCCAACATCTCACTGATATCTCATGTATATTTTGGAATTTAAAGCATAAAGTCAGCAGTGACTTGCCTGGGGTTAAGGGAAAAAAGTTATTTCAGATTAAGACTCTAATTAGATAAAAATCATTAAGAAAATAAGTAATGTCAGCTAAATTTACAAAAGCTCATATTCATCTTTAAGTCAAAGGTTGAGTGTACAATGGCAAGCTAAAATGAAAAATTGCGTCAATTATTTAGATAATTTAGGTCTAAAATTGCTGTTATTTAAGAAGAGAATATTTAGTTAATGGGGTCATGATTTATGAAAATAAACTATCAACACTGAACAATTAACAACCTTTGCTATTTCACTCCAAATATACAGCATTATCTTAATGATTTCTATGGGAATATGTAACAAGAAATCCTCCATGTTAAGTGAAAAATCACAAAAAAATTCACAAATCAAGTCAAGTAAAACTAAATAGCTCAGTATATACCTTCTCTTTGTTCCCAAGAAGATTAAAAAACAAATAACAAAAACCAACAACAACAATGAAAATCCAGGACCCAACAAGAATTATTATATGTTGAATTCTGAATATCTACCTCTTCCATACATTTTTTTTAATCTTGAAAGTCCTTCTCCTTTTTCTACTCAATTCTTAAAATAAATTGTAAAGGCTCAAACAAAGGATAGTTGTTTTTTCCCCCCACACAATTTTCTTTTTAAAAGCCATCTTAACATAATAGAACTGAACTTCTAAAAGAAATACTATGTTTGCTCATTTGGGTTCTCTCAGTGTTTGCCTCTTTTTTCACTGATCAGCTTTTTTCAAAATTGGAGCAGGACTAATAAACTGAATTATTGGAGCAGGACTAATACACTGAGATTTACTAAAGATACTTTATTTTTATTGTAATGTTTTGAGACTGAAATCACCATAACCAGATAATTGCCTTCATTTGTTTTAGCATGTAGTGACCAGAATAGCAGATAACATTTCTAAAACCATGATAAGAAAATGTCCTTGACTTATCTTTAAAACTGTGTAGCTTCAGTTAGCTTTATACCTAGCCTATGACATAAATACTTCCACTTTTGGGATTAGATTGCTGCAGTTTAGAAAAGTTAGACAGGTCTCTCATTGGACAGATAGGTAGTGATGTTAGAGCTTGGAGTTCAATGGTCACATGCTTGTTCTTGTGTCTGTTATCTGTAATTGTTGAATGAACACGTTAAATAATAAAGTTAATAAGGAGCTATGGGGGGAAAGTGTGTGTGTGTGTGTGTGTGTGTGTGTGTGTGTGTGTGGGAGAGAGAGAGAGAGAGAGAGAGAGAGAGAGAGAGAGAGAGAGAGAGAGAGTACATATATAAATTATCATTAATATTTTAGTTGCAAACTCTTCTCTCCCAAGTCCTATTTGCACAGAAATACAGAAAGACACATCCCTTGCATGCATTACTGAGAATGGAGACAGTACAGAAAAGGGAAATTTACCTTTTAGCAAATATCACAGCATGTTTTGAGAGCTTTCCTCATTCTGTGCTGCCTGAAGTCTGGCATGATCTTAATTATCACAAAAGTGTTTTGATCATTGAAAGAATAAAAACATATGCATTAAATAAGCATAAAGGAAATTTATAAAAAGCAAATGCATAATGCAAAGCATTATGCTGCTCCGTAACTGCCTTAATAAGCACACACACATATGTGAACATACTCAGAGCACAGGCTTAGTAGTTCTTAACAGTTTCCCAATAGAGAACAGATGGAAACAAATGTCATTTTCATACAAGTTTGTATGTTTTCTCATTTTATTTGCCTGATTTTTAAGTCTTCCACTTATTTCTTAATCATTGCCTTAACCATTGCATTGAAATGAATTAAGCAAAGTCTTTTATAGCTAACATGAAATCTAAAATGTGACTTTCTTCCAAAAGTTCATTGTTGAGCTAGCTTTTCAAAGAGAACCAATCAAGTCAGAATTCATCATTTGCTTCCACATCCAACTCTTTTCCTGATTCTCTTAGTTCTGGTAACATTATACATGTCTTGTCAAGTTCAACTTCTGAGAGTCAGTATCCTATGAATTATCAAATACTGCCATTTTTTTTTTTCCAAATGCTATACCTCTGGCATCCATTTTGTAACCATCTGCATTTCTGAACACTTGTTCATTTCTGTTCAAATATCACTCCAACTAATCAGATTCTACATAATTCAATTAATTCCAAAACATTCACTCTAACAACTATGTATTAAGTAACTAAAATATTCTACAAACTGTACTACTAGTATTCACAAGGCAATTACAGACTTTGGAGTGAAACACATGTAAAAATGCCCCAGAATTTGTACAATGGAACAGTAGAATTATGTACACATGCAAATGTGGGGAGTGATGCAGAGGAGGGAGACAAAGACAATTTTACAGGACAAGTGACAACTCCTTAAACATGTGAAGCATAGTTATAATTATTTTAATGTGCTTGTCTAACAATTTTGTTATTTCTTAATAGATGAATTTTTATTCTTATTCAGTGCTGCATTTCTCTGCTTCTTTGTATGCCTGATAATGGCTTGTTGGGTATCTGACACTGTGAATTTTACTTGGGCAGATGCTGTTTCTCTTTGTATTCCCATAAACATTATTGTACATTGTACTTGGATGCAATTTGTTATTTGGAAACAGTTTGTACCTCATGGGTCTTGCTTTCAAGCTTTGTCAGGCAGTATCTGAGCAGGGTTTCATCTCAGGTAAATGTTTTCTTACCACTAAATCCAGGCCTTCTTTATATACTACTTGATGCCTGTAATTACAAAGTCTTTACTCTGACTCTTAGGAATGGTCACTCGGGTAGTTTCCTCACATATATATGCTTATCATACTCAACTGAATACTGAAGAGCACCCTCTGTAAGTCTCTAGAGTTTTCTCTGCTCGGTTCTCTTCTGTCTGATAATCTGATAGAGCAGCCCTGGCCTCTCCTATTAATAATTTATTCCTTTGTATTGTTGACTATTAATGCAACATATGACTAGAACACTATTGTTATTTCCAGTTTAGGGCACAATACTATTATGAGTAGTCAACATAGTTCTTCATATGATTGTTTTATGTTGATATGACCCTTTCCAGTTATAATGTTTATTCAAAAACAAATACCCCTCTTCTCTGAGTCTGACTTCGAACACTTTCTAACACCTTTCAATATTTTTCTCTTGGTATGTATTTTACCGTGATCCCTGGTAAGGTTTCTGTAAACATGTTATTCCATTGTCATTAATAGAAGCTCCTCGGGTATAATTATTGCATGTAATTTAAACAAATTAAATTCTAACATCTAATTGCAACACTTTTCTTTCATTTAAGCACTAAGGAGCAGTTTATTTAGTTGTGTATTTATCTATTTTCTGAATTATTAACCAAAACATAGAAAATAAGCAAACAAGATCTACAAACAAAGATTTTCTACAAATGCTACCTTTTCTTTTTATCTTATGGGGGGAAAATTGCATAGAATTTAGGGCAATTTACAGACAATAGTCATTGATCATGTCCTGTTAATTGTATCAGCTTTCCCACTAATATAGAGGGTGTCCCTCCAAAATGCATAAATACTTTAACAGCTGATAACTCACTTAATTTTTACTCCTTATCAGCTTTAACTGATTTGAAATAAAGGAAGCCAAGCTATGCTTTGAACAAAGAACATTTATCCTAAAGTGCCACTAGGCTTTTTTTATGGGGATACATAAAAGATAAAGTTTATGCTACAAAACCACAATAATTGAAGAAATGAGAGCACACAAATATTAAATAAAATGATTTTTAAAAAAATATATTTTATTGATTTTGTACAGAGAGGAAGGGAGAGAGATAGAGAGTTAGAAACATCTATGAGAGAGAGTCATCGATCAGCTGCCTCTTGCACACCCCCTACTGGGGATATGCCCACAACCAAGGTACATGCCCTTGACTGGAATCGAACCCGGGACCTTTCAGTCCCCAAGCAGACGCTCTATCCATTGAGCCAAACCGGTTTCGGCAAATAAAATGATTTTTGATGCTTGTGATTCCATTACTTCATGTTGTCAGCACTGCCTGGAACAGAATGGTCATCAGTTTGAAAACAGGCAATGACAAAAAAACTTTTTAACTTCTGTAGATTCTTTTCAATTTTGAAAATAAACTGTATGTTAATAAACACTACCTTTATAAGTCTACACACATTCTGGGGGACACATCAATATAATTACATAGTAATGTCAAGTTCTTTATCATCTGTTCTGGTATATGGTCTCTTCACTTCTTGCACGTTTCCTTCCATACATGTATCACAATTATAGCACGTCCTTAATATGACTTCCTTTTAAATGTATCTGTTTGTCACAGAAAGACTTTAAAATTCACACATTTTATTCACTCCTACAGTGCTCATTGCCTAACACAAAGGCTAAAACATACAGCTCAATGTATAATTGTTGAATAGTTAAATGAAATAGAGAACTATCTAAATGCCTTGTTAAAAAATGGTATTCACTACATTTTACCTGCCATCTTAATATCCATGGCCTATTAAAGTAAATGTGTGCTGTCTATCCCTATATTAACTTAAATATTGTGTTTCATTAGTTAATATTGTATTCCAATTCTCCCTTATTGTCCTAGGGTCCAGCACACTATAAAATCTCCCCCAAATCTTCCATAAGAGAGGTAGGATTGTATCTTGGTGTTGATGGGAAACATGGGGTATATACCACCAACAGAGACATTTTCAAAAGAAAAATAAGAGAAAATATGGACAGAGACAGGTGTCAACTTCTAAGATACTAGTGACTGTAACCTCCACTGCTTTTTCTTATATGTCATCATTCCAGTCTTTGTAAAAGCAACAGGACCTGACTATTTTATAATACTCGGGATGATGGTGACTACAGTTGAGTTTTCTTTTTTAAACTGTAGAACTGAAGATGGCCTTTTGCTATGCTTGTTGGTGAGCTTGGGAGTGGAGATTGGAAAGAGGAGAAAGTCTGGGGAGGACTGCTAGCATGCTGCAACATGCAGGTAAGAAATATCTACAAATAATTGATCATGTATTTTAAAGAAATACGCAATAAGTTGTTTAAGAGAACACATTTCTTGTAAAGATCATGCATGAATTCAGTAGGAATGGTGTGAGTCTTAGTTTGCTTTTATAACAAATTGATATTAAATTATATGTTCTGGCTTTCAAAAATCCCTACAGTCAACCATTTATATGGGATTATATCATATAATCCTATTTGTAAGGAACATAAATATATCACATTTCACATATAATGAAAATATTATGAAATAATCTTAGTCCTCCGCTTACCCCCAATTAACAGTGTAAATACATAGAAAAGAAGCAGTGTGCGCCTTAACATTCTCCACCTAATTTATAACTACTTTACATTAGACTGAGTGTTTAATGTTCTCTTCATGTCATGGACTCCGAATGCAAATCTTGAAGTCTTTGATGTTTTAGGGCAGTTTGAAGTGAAATCAACTCCCACTGTGACTAATTTTAAAAACAAAACCAAAAAAAAAGTGTTCACTTATTTTTTTGTGTGAAAAATCACTTTGGCAGTTCTCTGAAGCAAGTTATAAGTGTTGTGTGTAATAACAAAATCCTGCCAGATGGGAGAGGTTGCAAAGAGTTACTTTTAGCTGAAGATGGCTTTAAGAATTACCACTGGTTCAGTCCAAACCCTTTCACAGTGCAGTGTTCAAAACAATGAGTGTGCAAGGAATACACTTATGGACATATTAATTATTAATTCAGAACTCAGGATCTAAGAGAAAGGAAGCTGAAGATAATATAATGAAAATTAATTCTAATTTATAAGTAGGGCAACTGTGTCTATTCAATGTCTTCTTGATTACACAATGCTGGGTTTAATAAAATGTGGAGAGGGCAGTTTTAAGCTAAAATAATAAATTGTCATATGTTATGGAGAACATTAGGGTTTTATCAGATTATTAGATAGAAGACATATGTTGCTGTGGGATACTTCTGAATTTCTTCAGGTAATACCAGTGAAAAGTTTGCCCCTCTCCAAATATATTCCTTGCATCATACTCTATGCTTATTTATAGTAATCAATTAGATGCCTAATCATGAAGTTATGTTTATATGAAAGTTATTTTCAAAAAAAGTTATGTTAAACTGTCGTTTATTCACTTAATGCCTTTTGAAATAATGTATAAATGTTTCCTTATTTACGCTTATTTTACAAAGTATTTCAGCTAAGCTTCTAAATAGGCCTGTGGGCTTTACAGGGAACATAATTATTCACATTCTAAGAAGGAGAAAACAGTGATAGAATAATTAAATGTCATTTAAAGTGAAACTCAGGGTAGCATTGTTAAATAGATCTACAATGCAAATCAAAAGGTAAGTCACACATGTAATCTTAAATTTCTCAAGGGTGTGACATGAGTCGGCTTTGACTCCTGATGACGCTCTGAGTGAGGTCTCCCAATGTTCTGTCCTCAACAGCTCTGCTCAGCCCCTGTAGACCCATGCCCATGGCTTCTTTTATGTAGTCCATCCATCTCATATTAGGTCTTCCTCTTCCCCTGCTGCCTTCTATTTCTCTCAGCATTACTGTCTTCCCCAAAGAATCTTGCCTTCTCATGCTGTGCTTTAAGTAGGAGAGCTTCTATTTTGCCATTTTTTAAATTTATTTGTTGTTTATTTGTTTGTTTATTGGTCTCCAGCGATGTGTTCAGGATTGATTTGATCTCAGACCAGCTGGTTCATCTTTCTGGCAGTTGGTGTATCTGTAGAGCTCTCCTCCAACACCGTATCCCAAATGAGTCAATTTTTCTTTTCTTGTCACTCTTCTTCATTATCCAACTTAGTAAATATCTGTAAGAAACAAGTGAAATTTCTTTTAATAGTATTATCCACACATGTCCAAAATTTTGTTGTTTAAACATATAATCATGCCCTGGCCTGTTTGGCTCAGTGAATAGAGCATTGGCCTATGGATGAAAGGCCCCGGGATCCATTCCGGTCAAGGGCATGTACCTTGGTTGCAGGTACATCCCCAATAGGAGGTGTGCAGGAGGCAGCTGATCAATATTTCTCTCTCATTGATGTTTCTAACTCTCTATCCCTCTAACTTTCTCTCTGTAAAAAAAATCAATAAAATATATTAAAAAATAAATAAACCTATAATCATTACAAACTACTAATACTATATTTTCTATTTTTTTCTTATTAAATCTTCAAAATCTGCAATGTACTTTGCATATGAAATGCATCTCAGTTCAGATTAATCACATCTCATGTGCTCAGTTAACTACTTGTGACTAAGTGGCTACCAAATTGAAAAGTACATGTCTAATGTTTCAGATTCTTAAACAATTTTTTCTTCACCATAGTGAAATCTTTCCCTTCTTTTTAGACTCTATTTTTATGCAATCCTCTGAACTGTCTTTTAATTCTTTCTTTTGATCTCCATATCCACAATCTTAATTCATGCTCTATCGTCCTCACCCAAATTCCTATGGGACTTTTCCCAATAGTATACTCCTTCTTGTATCACCCATCCACTCACATCCTGATGCCCCATTGACCTTTTTTATTTCCTGTATTTGAACATATCACTCTGTGATTTAGGGAACAGACTCCCCCCAGTTTGTCTCAGTATGAGGCAGGGCCAAGACCTATGCAGTTTTTAAATGTTCCTTAGGTAATTTTCATAAATTGACAACTATGGGAGGTCCTAGCCCTGAGTGTAGGCTTGGCTCATGGTGGTACATGTTTATTAACAAATAAAATATATATTTACAAATCTAATAATGTACTTAATCTACAAAAATTATTTAAGTCAGTTCACAGTGAAGGAGCTGTTAAGTGCACTCATATTAGTTTCTTAGTTGATTTTTAAAATAAATAAATATTTTTATTCATTGAAAGGGATATTATATTAGACTAAGAAAATTTGAATTGCCCAACTCTGACCTTGAATTCATAATTTCTGTTATATTTAGGTAAAATGAGTGAATGTACCTATGTTTTTATATTAAAATGTCAAAAATGAGATTGCTAAAAAAAAAAAGGCAAGAGAGCTATTATTTCTTAATAAATTGCTATTTACATATTGTGAAATTCTTTATGATGCGGCTAACAATTTGTATTGTGAAACAGAAATGCATTCTATATTTTTAGGTGATAAAGGGATTTCTAACTCATTCTTATTGGAGGAACCATGCATTTATACATATAGCATCAAAATTAGATTATTCTTTGGTAAAAAAAAAAAAATTAAAAAAATTAAGGGGAAAATATGTTTTAAAAATACTATTAAGTTCTCAGCTATGATCAAAGTTAAAATAAATAAGCGTGTCTTTGCAGGCATTAA
Source organism: Pipistrellus hanaki (assembly GCF_964339955.1). Lineage (NCBI taxonomy): Eukaryota > Metazoa > Chordata > Mammalia > Chiroptera > Vespertilionidae > Pipistrellus > Pipistrellus hanaki. The sequence continues at coordinate 37,314,291 of NC_140507.1, read as the reverse complement.
ACTGTATCTTCAAACTGCACTCAAGAAGAGAGCCACCTCGGGGATTTTTTTTCAATGAGAAAGAGCCCAGTAATAGGATAAAAAATGGAGAGGGGCTTATAACACTTCCCAAGGCTTATATTTGATAAGACTTTATAAATAATTTAGTAAGATGAAATAAAATGGCAACATCAAAGTACAGATAAAGACAAAAAAGGATTTTCTGCTATGGAGCATGTAAATTGGGATGACGTAGCTAATGAAAATCTTATTTCTTAGTTTTCTTAAATCGTGCCTAGAGAAAAACAATTTTTTGATTTGATTAATGCAATTGAATAATTCAAACCTTTTGTTTAAACAGGTCAAAGCATTTATTTTAAGAGCTTTCCTGAACATTCGGTCTTTTGCAGAGAATGAATTGGAATTGTGTAGACCTGTCACTGTGTATTAGAAACTGCGGACATTGGTTATACTGCCCTGTGACAAATTCTTTCTCTCTCTCAGGACACTGTGTTACGTTCTAGGTTTACCTTAAACATAAAACTAAACTAAGAGATGCTGGGACTGGGTTTGAGAGGAAGAAGTTCATGAGGAATCCTTTAGGTCTCAGCTTTGTGGAGAAAAGGAACAAACTGAAAAGACAAAGCTTGTGAACACATCATCAAAATAGATGGATATATTACAGTGGGACTATTTTTAGATGTTGCATAGTGTACATCTTTTTTTGCTATATAAGAAATATATTTTGCCGAAACCGGTTTGGCTCAGTGGTAGAGCATCGGTCTGAGGACTGAAAGGTTCCAGGTTCGATTCTGGTCAAGGGCATGTACATTGATTGCGGGCACATCCCTGGTAGGGGGTGTGCAAGAGGCAGCTGGTCCATGTTTCTCTCTTACGACGTTTCTAGCTCTCTATCTCTCTCCTTTCCTCTCTGTAAAATATCAATAAAATATAAAAAAAAGAAAAATATATTTTAAGCAATCTTACATGGCTTGTTAGCATTTCATTAGTCTATCATTTGTGAATGAGGAGGAGATAATCTGCTGTCATAAAGATGAAAACGCTCCAGAATTTCTTGTGAAACAAATAAGTAAATAGCACTCCAAAGTAGGAAAATAGTCGCCAAATAAATAAAAGCACATATGTTATTTTTGATCCATGAGATTAGAGAAAGAAAATGCAAGTAGACACAGAAATCATGCTTGAAAGACAAATATTGCCTAAGAATGCATAAGGATTAAAACTAACAAAAAAGTAAAAAATAGGCCAGACAGGAAAGGGAGCGGGTCATCTGAAATGACATAGCTGTCTGCAAAGAAGTTGCAAGTTTTTCATTATCACAGACTCTTCAGCAGCCAAAATATGCATCTCAACATGAAAATCGCACAGTCCTCTGCATACAGGATGGGAAGCAATTTCCACCTCCAACCTGTGCCTTTGAAAAGATACCTCTCAAACTGTTTGAGTTCTGGAACCTAGAGAATGTGTGTGTGTGTGTTGTTGTTTAAGGCTCTGCTTTCCTCTGCCACGGTGAGACAATTTAAAAAAGACATAAAACATCAACATTGGAAATCATGGAACTTGATCATTTGTAACTTTGAGGAGAGCAGTTCATGAAAGAGAATCCTCCTGTATAAATGGATATCAAATCTCTTAAAATGCGTATTGAGCAAGTATATCTTATATAATTTTAGAATCTATTTTATTTCTTTTTCTGGTAACTAATTCCTCGGAAGAACTATAGCCTGGGTTTTCCCTCAGAAAATAAAGGTTTATAGGTACATACCCACTACTTTTCCCTTCTGATGGCCCCAGTTCTGTGACTATAAAGATCACATTTTGCTACTAATATAGGATTAGAGATAAAGAGGTAGATAAAATTTGCTCAGCTGTATCATTAATGAAAATGTCTTTCTGAAATTTAAATTATATTCCTCTTCCCCCAATCTTAAAGTATTTGTATATTCAGTTCATGTAACTGGTTGTCAAACACTAAAAGCCTGCCTCAGGATGCCCTGATAATGTGGGCAGACAGGATTGGAGGCAAACGGGAGTGGAAGAGTGAGGAGATTTGAAGAGAAAGGATAAAGGAGAGAGGAGAAGTAACAAAAGGAAGGGGACTAATTGTCTGCATCTAGCAAACTTCACTGACAGGAGACTCTTTCCCTCTAGGATTACCAACAACGAATCTTTTTGTCTTAGATGCTGGTTATCTGGGTAACCCAGTAATCCTGAAACTTCAAGAAATATTCTTAAAAATACTGAGTATGTCTTGAATTACTGAATCAACCCAAATGCTATGAGTATATAACTCATCATCATATAATTTGGATAATATTGAAGATCAAATTTGATGGCATTTGTCCACATAGCATTAAAATCTCATGAATAGCCTAAATATTGCTATTTTTAGTCTCATTTCATGACCACAGGACTATAGAGATGACCCGACCACATATATATATACTCCATTCATTCTTTTAGTGATTTAATTATAATAATAAAAACCACCCAAACTCAATAAATTTACATTGGGTAATAAGAGAGAATATTGGAAACTCTCAAGCAATACCAGTGTATCTTATAACATTTTACTGAGATATAATTGACATACCATAATATTCACTGTGTAGCTGCACAATGGCTCTTAGTATATTTATAGAAGTATACAACCATAATCTAACATTGGAACATTTTCTTTACCACACAAAGAAGCCTCAGACCTAGTAGCTATCACTTCCATTCCTACTCTGCTGGCACCCCCAGCAAGCGCTGACCTATTTTCTGTCTGTATATATGTCTGTTCTGGACATTTCTCATCAATGGGGTCTTCTACTAATATGCAGTCTTTTGTTACTTAGTTCTTTCAATTAGCATAGAGTGGTTGTGGTGGTTTTTTTGTTTTGTTTTGTTTTTTTGATTTTTTTTTTTTTAGATTTAATTCATGTTGTAGAATGTACCTTCAATACATTTCTTATTATCTTCACTAATAAAAGAGAAAACTGCTAATTGACTGTACTTTTGCTACGCCCACAGCCAATCAGAGAGAGTATGCAAATTAACCCAACAAAGATGACTGTTAATTTACATATGCTGAGGGAGGGAGGAGTGAAGACTGAAGACAGCATAGAAGGAAGAGGGAGGAAAAGCAGAAAGCAAGGCGGCTGCCAGAGGGAAAGCACAGGCGGGGCGGGGCGGGGCGGGTCTAGGCAGGCAGGGTGGGCGGGGCGGCAGCGCACATGGCCACAGTGGACGCTTGCAGGAATCTTCCTCCAATGGGCTCCTAGTTACTAAATAATATTCCACACATTTTGTATATTTATTTAGAGTAGTTTTCCTTTGGGGCTATCATGCATAATGCTGAGCAGCAGTGTGTTCTGAAGAATGAAACAATGGCCCGCAGATAGACTGGCCATGTGCTGCTTCCCCTCTGCAGAGCCTCCTTCCCCCTGTGAAGCTGTTGCAAACATATAAATCATGGTTTTATTAAGATATGGTTTCACTTCTACTTGATATGATCCATCTGGTTTCTCTTTGTGTGGTGTATGGGACCTAATGCCATTCTTCAAAGAATTTTTATTTTTGACTAAGTATTTTATGATATACTAGGTGTCTGAAATGTTTAGGCTAGTATATAATACTTTTCTATAAGGGAAATCTTAGATTTGTTGATAGTGTTGAGGTATAACTTTCCAAAAGTTAAAAACAAGAATCTCACAGATATAAAACTAGCATGTGTCAAAGTTAGACTTAAACTCATGAATGAGGGAACATGGTAGAAGGAGTTTCAAGGGCCTTTTAGAAACAAAGTTTATAGGGGTTTCTAAAAAGAGAAAATGTTAGAATAAGATTCCAAGTGCATGATAGAATCTGAGAGTTTATAGACATTAAATAAAAGAGAATGTTAGGATAAGATTCTGTCAGATACTAAACTAGCTATGGACAATAAAAGTGTAACCTTTGAAATTATCTTTTGTTCTAAACAGAAGTCTTCAGGTGAATATATGAATATATATATATATATATATATATATATATATATATATATAAAATATCTTGGCTAATTAACATATGGATACAGAATCAAACACAAGTGAATGTTTCTAGAGGATAAAATAATTCAGAGAATGCCCTTTGCAAGCCACTGAAAAATATCCTGACACTTTCTGAATTCCTCTTTTTTTTTTTTTTTTACTTGTGGGTAATTTTTCTTAATAATATAATGCTGCTGGAAGAAGATATATGTAACACATGCTAAAAGCTTTGTTATTGTTGACTTTTTTTTCATTTATTTTTATGTTGTATGTTTATGTGTTTGGGTAATCATTGAAACATATCATATTGCCTTGAGGAAAGCTACTTTATTTTATTTGCTAAGTTTGCATGACTTTTTCTATATTCTCTTTGTGTCTGCTTGAAAGTTTCTGTTTTAACCTTCAAATTTACTTAGTATAAATAAAGGCTTGTCTTGTATATAGCTAAGCAACAAAGCTTAACATAGAAAAAATGCATGAGACCATTATGAGTAAATTGGACCATGACCTGGGGAAACCTCAATATATATGTTTTAATTGATTTCTCCATTATCTGGGTTATTATTAAACTGATAGGAAATCCAAATACTGGCCTGATGTATTCTCTTCTATCCTATCATGTCTAATAATTAGGAAAATAAAACAAAAATTAATAATTACCTGTAAAGGGTAAAACCCAGTGACTTAGTAAAACAATGTGTCATGTGTGGTTACTTTATATTCTTGCCCTAAAGAATTACTTGAAGAAGATTTTTGAAATGTAAATCTATAGAATGGTTGATTTGGGAAATTTAACAGGGACAAACTTGTCTATGCAGGCCATGCTCTAAAACTGATAGGAAATCTAAATACTGGCCTGATGTATTCTCTTCTTACCCTCAAAGGAACAAGACACTGATAGCCATCAATTTACCTAGTCTTCTTTTTCTTTCTTTCTTTTTTTTCTTCAAATTGACAAAGAAATACCCAACTATTATACATTTGGAAGAGGAAGGAAACTTAATTGAGCCTCCTTAAACCCATCAGCTATTTTGACTACATATGAGTTATGGGACCTCATTAATTTGTCTACAACCTTGCTATACGTAAACTTGGAGAAAAAGTCAAATTCATCCATGAACAAGACTGCAAAAGAAGGGCTTTAAGCAAAGCATGTAACCTGTGTTCCCAGCAGCCAGACAAGTAGACACAACCCAATTAGTCCCCAAGGAAATAAGACATTATTTATATAGGGGCTGCTGAAGTACCATTAGGAATAGACAGGAGGAGCCTGTGCCTACATGTACATGGTATTTCATGAAAAATCATATATTTCACAGGGAGACACACTGTGTCTGAGAATTAAATAGAAGCTATAATTTTATTACTCCACTTGTTTCCCCTTTTACAGTGGTTTTTGGGAATTATAATTTCCTCAACTCCTTCTTTTTTTCAAAAAGTAATCCATCTATATTAAAAATGAAAAAAAGGGTGTGAAAGGTTACATTTTTCTCCCGTTGGTGCCACCACTTTGTGGCTGCTGAGGGACTATAGAAGATGTGGCTACTACTGTTTCATTAAAGCAGATCTGTGAGGTTCAGCTGCAGAACACGTGTTCTCTTTGAAAACGTACTCCATTAAATCCCTCTTCCCTGCCCGTCCAGGTCCAGGAGAGTCTACATGTCCCTGCTTGAATTCTGCCTCTGAGGCCAGGGACATAACGTGAAAGATGATGAAGCTGCAACACAGCAATCTTAAAGGACGCCAATTGCAGCATGACTGATAGGATTCAGTAGTTGACGCTGATTGTGACAAAGCCAAACTGAGGAGAATGCTCAGAACCCAGCTGCATTGGGGACAGCTCTGATAGGCTAGTTCCCATGAAAGGCTGGGAAGAGTCTATATATATTTTAGTAACAAAAATTGAAAATGGCATTTCTTATTTTTCAATTTATCCAGGGACTGAGGTCTGAATAAGGGATTACGAAAAACAGTTTAAATTATCTATAGATAACCTGTATAATTCCCCAGAATGAATGGGAAGAGAAAAACCTCTCACTTCAAATCAGAAATCATTTACAATTTAGAACAATACATATGATTCCAAGATGCTGGAAACTCATAGAGGATGGATTAAAGAGGTTACACAGGAAGAATGAAGTCGAATAATTTTTTCAATTATGTAAAATATGTTTGGTCGGGAGTGTGTGGTGGTGAAAATATCTGACAGGAAATGAAAGAGAAAAAACTGATTGCTGCCAGATCGCAGCCTGTCCTTTTGCTTTCCTGAAAATTTTGGAATTATTTCTGGGAAGTCAGAAGAGAAATTTCATTATCTAAATTATATCTCAGAAGCATAACTGTTCGTTGTTAAGAAAGAATAAAACCCTAGCAATATTTTAGTCAAATGGAGTACTCATTCTTAGGAGGAGGATTATAAATTGCTAAGAAGACCAGCTGCTAAACCTTTGCATTATTGAAAATAATGAAAAAGTTAGGTATGGATGCCATTGGAAGAAAGGATTAGACTATCAAAAGAAAAAAAAAATAAGGTTCTCAAAGCTCTAATCTGAACAAATGATTTTTGCAAAGCTCTCATATGAACAAACCTCACAATGAACCAGAAATTAAGGCAATCTTTGAAGAGCTCTGGACTTCACTCTTTTGGATGGAATGCATCCTATGAAGACTGGTCAGGTTAGAATCTATATGATCCTATTAACCAATGTCACCCCAATGAATTTAATTTAATTTAAAAAGAATCTATAGTCATACATAGGGCATGAGTGATACTAAATTCACACAATCCTCTTAACCATCGATTTTCACATTCTACAAGGTTAGCAACTAGTATAAATACAAAGCTTAAAGACAATGCCTTCTCAAAGTCATACTGAACTGTTAGACATTTCTGTAAGCTGGGAATTGAATAAGGCCACCTGGAAATTTTACTAGGTGAAAAAATGCTTTACTCAAGATGACAGTTTTTGCTTCTATTTCCCTGGTGAGAAGTTTCACTAATTGTTTGCTGCTGTAAGAGAATTTCACGGCATTAAGAAACTGAACTTAGATGATTATTGACATGTTAGGACTTTCAGATTTATCCCTGCAGCATTCTTAATTTCAAACACATTGATTATACCAGAATGAAATATTAAATTCATTCATGGAACTATATTTTTAAAAAATGGATTAGAAATACCTTATAATTGGGGGGTCCAAGTTCTTCTGATCAAGGCCCCCCATAAAATGAAATAGCATTGTTATATTATGTCTAATTCTAAGATAAATCTCCCATAACCACACTTACGGAGGACTTATTTTAACCCAAGCATTGTTCTATGCATTTTACAAATACTGTCTTGATTAACCCTCACATTTCCTAGGAGATAATTACTATTTCCTTATTTTCAGAAAAGCGAAGGCACAGAGTTACTTGCTGATAGCATGACACATAATCAATGAAAGAGTCACAATTTATCGTTGTCAGCCTGGCTCCAGAAATAGATATTATGTAGCTTTGCTCGTTTTACTTTCAAAGCAGATAGCATTAGATACCATATGGTAATGACTGATTCCATGTCTCTGTGTGGTTATGAATGAGCTGTTTTCCTTTTTCATTTTGTTCCTCTCCAAATGGCCTTTCTTCATTATCAAATGCTTAGCTATGCAATTGATTTATAGACCTTTGAAGATTGCTGCTTTTGTATCTGATGTGGTATATTTAATGATATATATCCTTAAACATACTGGTTACAGATGACTATGTTAATATGTACATACTAATGCATGATGTATTTTAATTCCTGATACATTTTAGAGAATAATGTCAATGCATGAAAAGCCACCAATCTGTTTCTAGTATAATTTTGAGTGCAGATTGCTGTAAATAAACAGATCCAAAATGGTGACAAAGATGACATAAATCCACTGAGGGTTTCAAAACCAAAATGAAATTATTACCAGTATTATCTCTAACATTCAAAAAAGGAAGAATTAGCAAAACCAATTTAGCCTCCAGAGCCCAAGCAAACTTGGGCCAGAATAAGTCATTTTAGCTCTGCTATAGCAAAGAAAATATTTAATAACAAGACCTTAGTAGTTTACCAGATGGTTCAAATATTGCATTCATGTTCACTGTCCTCATTAATGACTATGAGGAGGACATTCAAGATCTCATTTCACTTTCATAGCCTTTGCTTCTTTTGTTCTTAATAAACTTCAGTTAGGCCATGCAATATAAATAATTTGGTAACCAATCAATTTATTACCTATATAAGTTGAGTGTGAAACTATATAGTACCAATTCTTGTTTAGGAAAGGGAAGTTATGTTTTTAAATTGCAAAAAATGACTTCTAATTCAGAAGAAACAAAATAATGTGTGTGTGTGTGTGTGTGTGTGTGTGTGTGTGTGTTTGGGTGTGTGTGCATATATTGAGGCAAGGTTGTAAATCATGTGATATTGAAAAAAATCAGTTTTTCTTTAAAACAATATTAGATTTCTAGATGAGCCTAATACATACCTCCTGGGTTGTAGAAACTAGGATTCCAGAAACAAGTAGAAGAAAGAAGAGGAAAGTAGGAGTCAAGTACAATACTAGTCAAAATATTTGGACAGGTGTAATTTTCCTATAGGCTGACAGCTTTGTTTTCTATATCCTTTATAACCTTCTGGTGTACATCTCTATCCATGCATAGAAATGATCCTTTGAGTGTGGAAAGACCCTTTGGATAGACATTTTCCTTTTATGCAAATTATCAGAATTCTAAAGTCCAAATTATGGTTCTGCCACTAATGAGTTTTGTGACCTTAAGCAATTTGCTAAATCACACAATGTCTTCATATACTTAACTTCAAAATTAAGACAATACTAGTAACTAGCTCATAATGTTTTTATGCAGATAGATTGAATGATGTATGTCAAGCTCTTAGGAAAATGATTGACAAAATATAAGCAGCATGAAATTTAGCTGTTATTGTCATTGCGTACTTATTACTAATAACTATGAAACGGGTATTGGAGCATCAGTTTTGTGCCAAACTCTATACCAGAGGCAGGACACACATGATAACAAGAACAGTTCCTATATCAAAGGGTTTCAGGCTAGAGGAAAATGGAGGTTATCTGTTATAAAGATTATCAAATGAGATACCAGGAGAAAAATCCATGGATAAAGAATAAAAGAATGTGTGAATGCTTTGAACCAATAATATCTGTGTTCAAGATGAACATAGCTATCCAGGCATTAAATTAGTAGGCAATTAATAGCCATCAAAAGAGCAAGAAATCAATTTAAATATTGAGAGATGAACAAGGGAATGTGGCAAGATTGTTAATCTTAAGCAACAGGTATTAGAATCCAAATTTGAGTGGCAGGAGTCCAGGCACCAGAAGACTTGAGGCATATAGCAGAAACAAGTCATTAAGAAACCAGAGAACAGCTGAAACTGGTTTGGCTCAGTGGATAGAGCGTCGCTCTGCAGACTGAAAGGTCCCGGGTTCGATTCTGGTCAAGGGCATGTACCTTGGTTGCGGCACATCCCCAGTAGGGCTTGTGCAGGAGGCAGCTGATTGATGTTTCTCTCTCATTGATGTTTCTAACTCACTATTCCTCTATTCCTCTCTCTTCCTCTCTGTAAAAAATCAATAAAATATATTTTAAAAAAAATAAAGAAAGAAAGAGAGAAAGAAAGAGAGAAAGAAAGAAAAAGAAAGAAACCAGAGAACAGAGAAGAGAACTCAACTTAGGAGGAACTAGAATCCGAAATCCAAAGACCGACTCAATGCCATTATTGAGCTGTTTTTCCTACAAGTTCATTATTCCATCTGCCTACTGACAGGACTCGGCTTAGAATCTGAGGGCATAGTTTAGAATTGGAATAACTCAGAGAAAAATCATAACAATTGACATGAGAAAACCTGGCTTCCAAACATAGCAGCTATACAGTCTTCCTGAGCATAGAGTGACCATTGATGAAATACAGATAATATTAAAATGTTTTCTATTATGTATCAATAAATAAAGACAGAAAGTATTTTATAAACTGCACTTATATAAATTATCTTAATTAAATGACGGACACAAGCCTAAATATATTGGAAAATTGCAATCGAGGAACAAAATATTAGCCTGTGCAAGAACCAGTGTGTTACTGCAGGTCTTCATCATCTTGCTACAGTTCTAATTATATTTTTAAACATAAATAATTTTTCAACAAAGGGAATTAAAAGTCACCTAATACAGGAATTATGAGAATCATTGATTCTCACGCTGCTGGCTTTCCTAAAGTGCTCAGAGCAGAGCAGGAGATGAACCAGCATGCATTGACTAACTAATCTGGGGACTGGTTAAATGAAATCATGTTAATATGAGAAAGATTTTCAATGCCTTCCTACGTTTAATGTTATTTGTATTTCCTAAAGAAGAGCTTATTGATCCCAAATTGGCTCAGTGGTTGAGTGTCTAACTATAAACCGGAAGGTCATGGTTCCATTCCCCGTCAGGACATATGCCTGGGTTGTGGGCTCAATCTCCAGTGTGGGGCGTGTAGGAGGCAACCAATCAATGATTCTCTCTCATCATTGACGTTTCTCTCTCTCTCTCTCTCTCTCTCTCTCTCTCTCTCTCTCTCTCTCTCTCTCTCTCTCTCTTCCTTTCCCTTCCTCTCTGAAATTAACCAAAAATATATATTTTAAAAAATCCAAATGGTAGAATTTCAAGGAATATGACAATTTTTACATAAAAAAATAACGAAAAATGATAAAAACAAAATGAGACTGGTATGCATGGGAACCAAGGCAAAAGATCTAGCATGTTTCTGTTCCACACAGTTCCCTTCTTTCTTCCCAATTTGATAAATATTCATTCAAACCTCTGTGTTTTAGTTATTTAATTCCATAGCCATACTTATACAAGTGACAGAGGAAGTGGGGCTGAGATAGGCTGGTCAAGAGCAGCTTTTTCCCTTGACACTTTGGTTCAGTGGATCAAGCATCGGCCTATGGACTGAAGGGTCCCAGGTTTGACTCTGGTCAAGAGCATATGCCTGGGTTGCGGGCTCATGGTGGGGGTCGTGCAGGAGGCAGCTGATCAATGATTCTCTCTCATCATTGATGTTTCTATCTCTCCCTCTGCTTTCTCTCTGAAATCAATAAAAACATTTTTTTAAAAGAGCACCTTTGTGAGTATAAGCTAAAACAGCTTTAAATATTAGAAAGCACGTGGTTATTTGTAGTAGGAGAAATAATAAAAATATTAGATGTTAAATTATGAAAGAATTAATCTACATCATATCAATTCTGATTGAAATATTCGATTCACTTCATAACAGATATAGTTCACTAAACTGATCAGAATTTCTCTCCAGAGCTTTGAAAGATCTTTTTCCTGGAATATTATTTTTTAGAATTTACACTACTCTTAAAAACTTTAAAGTTATGTACTTTCAGCACACTTACATTTGTAATGGAACTGTTATAATTCAAGAGCATATCAAATACATATACTCTTAAAACACTCTAGTTTTTTAAACATTTCTGCCAATTTTTTTCTATATGGAAGATGCTCTACTATTAAATAGTACACTACAGAATTCCCTCTATTACATGGTTTCTAGAATTTTGGATTGGAGTGATCAGTAAAATATAAATAATGTGAGATTTCTGTTTTATATTGCTTAATCTGGACATTGAGGCTAAAAAGAAACTATCTATTAATTACTAATTATATTTTTAAACTTAAATAATTTTTCAACAAAGGGAATTAAAAGTCACATAATACAGGAATTATGAGAATCATTGATTTTTTCCCCCCTAATGTAATGGATTTTGCTTTATACAAAACTTACATATACAAAAACTCACCATATCTTTTTTGTTTTAATAGCATCAGAAATATTTCTGAACTCCTACTCTTCCACTGAAAGTAATTAGAAAATTAAAGAATGTGCTTCCAGTTATTTCTAGCTCTACCCAGATACAAATCATGTAGTATAAACCTCAGTAGTAACATAAAGAATCTCTTTGCTTCACTGAAATAAAGTTTTGAAGTATTCATAACATTTTTTGTACCCAGAGAGGTATTATTTCTCAAGATTTGCATGGCACTTTTATTGTTAAAGTGATTTATAATTGCTTACTTTAATTATTCTATGCCATTAGCTACAGTCTGTTGTGTCACAAACAAAAACAAAAGTGAGATATATCTGCAAAAGTATATGTACTTTTCCAATGTTTTCTTTATAAGCATCTGTAAAGCAAGTCATCATATGATTTATTATTTGTATATTAGAAATAATTTTAAATATAGAGTTGATAATTTTAATCTAGATATTTACAATATAGATATTACTGCACTAATATAAGGTAACTAGAGATATTAATATGGAAAAATATACAAGTATTTGTCTTATGTGTAAAATTAAGTCATATAACTTTATGATATAATTAGCAACTTCATGTTTAGACTGGATATATACCATCTCCTCTCATTAGTAGCTGATACCATCTCCTCTCATTAGTAGCTGGGGTCAACTTCTTGAGATATCAAACAATTTCAAGAGATGTATAATTAGTGGAAAGAACACAGTTAACTCAAAGGAGAGGGAATCCAGAGGGTGGGTCTTTTTTATTAAGTGTCTAAATCTAAGATGGTTTTAAATGACTGCTTGCAAAAGAGAAGGTCACCATGAGTGTGGTTAGCCTGGTCAAAGTGAAAGACCGATGACAAAGGAGCAAAGATGTCATATTTGAACTGATGCTATTTTTGTAGATTGAACAGTATATTACTTTCCTTATCATAAACTTGGTGGCTTATACAAACAGAAATGTATTCTCTCACACTTCTGGAGGTCAGAAGTCCAAAACGGAGGAGTGGGTAGGGCTACACTCCCTCTTGCTTTGCTAAGGGTGGATCTGTTCTTGCCTTTCGTGGTTCCCGGTGGCTCTGCCCTGCTTCCTCGGTTTGTAGCAACATAATTCCAATCTCTGACTCAGTCTGCACTTGTTCTTCTTCCTAAGTCTTCTGTGTGCCTTTTTGTCTCTTTTAAGGACACTCTCCATGGATTCAGGACCCACCCTAATCCAGTATGCTCTCATCTTTATGTATCCTTAAGTACATTTGCAAAGATCCTATTTCTAATTGTAGTCACAATCTGAGATTCCAATGGACATGAATTGAATGGGGGTGACTCATTATAAAAAATAAAAAAAGAATTTTTTTAAACTTGTGAAAAAGAATGGAGAGAGAGTAGTGTGGAACACAGAATAGTCATAAATATGCCTTCTTGACACCAATGTACAAAGTACCATTTTTATTGTTCTAAAACATATATATCATTAACTATCTGTGGAAATAAGAACATTAATATTAGGGAAGGATGATGAATAGAGGTATTCTTAATTAAAATCTGGTAGAATTGAACACATTGATTCCTGTCTCTCATGATCCCAATAGAATGACAGTAAAGAATCCTATATAATAAAAGGCTAATATGCAAATTGTCCCCTCAGGAGTTTGACCAACCAGGAGTTTGACCGCTTACTTTGAGGTGTGCTGACCACCAGGGGTTGGCACGGAATGAAGGAAGGCTCCAACAGGCAGTTGGCAGCCAGGAGAAGGAAGGCCCTGATCGGCCCTGATGGCAGGCCAGGCCAAGGGACCCATGCATGGATTTCTTGGCCTCTAATAGATAATAATGGAATAGCATTATAATATATGCAACAAAAGATACCAATGAGAAGCCAGTCAAGTCATTCCACAAAACCCTGGAAATCATGGCATAGGGGAACTAGAAACTACAGACCCTAAGATAAGTTATGGGACTGAAAACAGGTTCTGTCTAAAACTAACAAATTAAGAAATAGAAATATAAGCATACTGTATTATAAGTCAGATGTTGAATATTAAATAAAAAAAACAAAAGCACAAGGATGAGAAAGGGAAAATTAGTTTTTCATTTTCTGCTTATTAGTGTGATTTAATGTTTTTTTCATTATGTTTTAAATTTATTTTTCAACTATGGGTGACATGGTATTAATTTTAAACTAGAATTGAGAATAATATTGACAAAGATTTTAAAATTCCATTAAAACCTACAAAATAGCAATTAATAACTGTATTCATTGAACATTAACTTGGAGACTGGCACAATGCTAAGAATTTTGCTTGTTCAAATTCATTGGACACAACACTCCTCAGACTAGGTGACATTATTATCAACTCTATTTTAGAGATGAGGAACCATAATAATTTGCACAGATCACACAGCTCTTAACTGACAAAGATAAGATTCACACCTCTGAAGGCTTTCTGCTTACAAATCCCGTTTATTGGTAGACTGTACCATACTGTGGAGCCAAAAACTTTATCTGAGGCCACTGAACCTAGTGATTCTGATCGGGTTTATGACAAAACATTCCTCTGTCAGCATCCTATTACAACTAGATGAAAGGGGAAGGAGTCTACTTTGAAATATCCAGTAGGATATTCCCAGTGAACAGAAGGCCAATTTTAAAGCTCCAGGTGGTTATCCTCAGAAATATAAGTACGTATTACATATTGAATACGATATTCTAGAATGCCTACTTACCATTCTTTGTTTTAGAAAAGAGAAAACATGACTAATATTCTTTCTGTTCATTCCTAAGTGTAACCTAAAAGGGTAACTTTATGAAGTCCCAATTTTCACTGGGCAGTTCCAGGCTATGCCTCTTATTCTGTCATAATTGTTACTAGGCATAACGATTTTGATGTCCAGCATAAGGATGGATGGAACCCCCATTTATTCTCATAAAGTTCCAATACAGGTGGCAAGTTATATAGCTCTCGCTATAATTTATGGAAGCCACAGTCATCATGCTTAGATATTAACACTTTTTTTTCATTGTGGAAGTAAAGGCCCTGATGTAGAACTTCCACCTGCTCTGGGATTCGTCTGACTCTTTAACTGAAATGCTTGCTATGAAATGGGACTTGGGCAGCTCAATCAAAGTCCCCTTCTTTTGGCAGAGGCCTGGAATTTGGGGATCAATAAAGCCAGGCTTCTTCCTAACTCCTCCCTCTAGCTCCCAGTCTAATTAGGTTGCAAACAAGAGGAACACTTAGGTGTCCCTTACCTTTAAATATTCTCCTGGGCTTCCCAGCAATTTACACCCCAAACTCCACCACAGACTTGTAAATCTCTGAACTGTGTGACATGCCACCCCCTTCCCTTCCTGTGAGCTCAGGGGCTCCCGTGGGGAGAGAGACACTTGTAAGTCCCAAGATTTACAAGAGCGCTGTGCTTCCTAAGGTGTAAATTGCAGGGAAACTCCAGAGTGCAGTTAAACGCTGAAGTGTGGTAAGCATCCTGCCCCTCTGTTCTCTGGGGCAGCAGTTACTGAGAAAGGGGAGAGAACTGGGAGAAACATCTGGGCCCCAAGTCCTTCACCAAAGTGTGACGCCAACATCGGGGGCATCCAGGACTCAGCAGAGACATACAAGCATATCCTTCATAATGTGTGATTGTGGTTGTCCTGTTAAGAATTTAGCATATTCAATTGAACGTTTAACTGCCATGAGCCTAGTTATGAAATGGTTGTAGCACACCTATTCTTTAAGCAGTACAGTTATTAAAATCGTATTTCATGTTTGTTCCCTCGCCATTCATCTCTGCTGCACCATCACAGGTAAATGTAATAGCCAGGACTGAAAGCAAATGTATAAATGACCTTGCCCGGGATGCTACGTCTACAGATTGAAAACAGGGAGGGCCATGGAAAGAGGCCCGCGCCAGAGTCACAAGGTAGTGAGCACCAATCACATCAAATAAATGAGTTCACAAGGGGAGGCCTGGCTGCTCTATTTTGTTCTGGAATGGAATACCTTCTCTGCACAAGATTTCACGTCTGTCTGCCCAAGACAGTGTTGAAAAGGCTGTGGCCCAGAATACTGTTCCCTTGACCGAAAGGTATTCATACTCAGAGCGACATGCAGGTGTGATTGTCCCAGTGCCCATTTGTGCCGTGAAGGAGGCCCCAGGACTTTCTCTAGAAGTCATAGCTCTCCTTGCCAAATGTATCACCTCCGACTCCCAGTGCAAATATACACACGGAGAAAGGAACCCATTCCAGCTTACAGGTTTCTTGCTTTCAAGTCCATGTTGTTGCCTTTGGCTCCTGACTCTCCATTTCTCCTTCACCCACTTTGAGAAAGAGGGGACATGGTGCACTCTTCCAAATGATGAAATGCTGACAACACAATGTCTCCATTTTGGATAACTGGGTAGAATGACTTTATTTTCAAATAATCGTACCCTCACTTTTCCATGTTTTATGCAGCAATCCTAAGGCATAGGATAGAATTTACTGGAGTTTTAGAGTTTCCAATCCAGCCGCACTAGGAGCAAAGGGAAATGGAAAAACAGATGTAATTCTGAAGCTTCTTGTTGCCAAAAGAAACAAGAACCCACTGGCACATTCTCTCTCTTTTCTTCCTTTGTGTCTTGGGTTGCGCCAGGCTGTCCTCCCGGCAGCCTTGGGGTCTTCCAGGGTCTTTGTTACCTTCGTGTGGAGAATGTGTGTGTTCCTATGACATGCTCTGCTCTTTTTTGTTCCCATATTGCCCCATCCTATGCCTTCATCTGCAAACTGTTCATACTCCTATTCAGAAATTTGAATATTTTAGTTTCAACTCCCTTATTTTCTCCTTTTAGCTTACTTGCTTATCTAACTTTATATTTTTCATTGTCATATTATTTTAAAATTCTTTGCTTTATCCTATTTATTGTCTTTAGGAGCTATTTAAAAATATATTTTAAATTTATTTTACTCCTAGTTTCATTAGCTTATCTAGATACTACCATCCCACGTTTTTTTCCTTATGCATCTTTCTTTTCATTTTTATTTTGCCAGATGTTTAACAGAATATTTGAGAACATGGACTTTGGAGTTGACTAATGTGGTCCAAATCTCTTACTATTCACCAATTCTGCAATTTACTTAACCACTATAAGCCATATTTTCTCAATCTACTGTCAATATTAATACTAGACTGTTCTGTTGCAAAGATTGAGTATAATAATGTTTGAAGCAGTCAATCACAATACTTGGCTTGTAGTTACCCTCAATAAATATCATTACTATATTAATGTATAAGCCAAAGGGAAATATAGAATAGATTTTTATATATTTAAAAAAATGGAATACAGGGAAATTTGAACATTTAACTGGGGATAAAAAAAATTAATCTTATAGCACCCAGTGTAATTTTAGCAACTTGAGGGCATATGTTGACTGTAATTTGCAAAAGGTAGTATAATGTTAAAATAAGAACTTGAACTGTAGAGCCGGACAAGTTTTTTGTTCAAGTTACTGTTTCCCTTAATTATGTAGATGTCATCAAACCACTTACCTTTTTGATCCTCAATGTTAGCATCTATTAAAGGTAATAACATATGTGATATGGTTGCTGTAAGGATCGCAAAGCTGCTCTCCTGTTGTCTGATCTATGATGTCATAGAGTCAATAATTTGGGAGTGAGTCTGAAAAGTTTTCACTTATACTAAAAAAAAAAATAAAAAAAAAATATCCGAATGATTTCCATTGAGCCAAACGACACATTTTTTCAATATGCGCTGATAATAGTAATTCACACACTCTGTGTAGAGGCAACAAATGAATAAGTTATTCTCAAACTTGGAAGAGCAGTTTGATATCTTTTGTAAACCACATTATGCATTAAGTGCTCAATTCGGGCATAATTTAAGCATATGCATGTGGACAGCCAAAAAGTTTAGGTTCAATGACCTCTAATGGTCCCTTCCAATGGGTTTCTGATTTATTTTCAAGAGAAATCTCTATGGAACTGATCTACAGGCCTGCTGAGCTTTCTGGATTTGATAAGAGCTCACTGAATCTATAAAGCCTTATGCAAAGTCTTAGGTTACACATTTTAAAGCCACACGACTCCTAAAGGATAAGCTGTTGTTCTGGAGACATTTAAAACAAAAGACACTAAATTTAGAATTTTTAGTCTAATAAATTTCCCTCTTTTTTTAAGTAAAAACTTGGCCTCTTCATTCATACTGATAATGAATGTCACACATGCTTTTTCATATACTGAAATTTTACTACATAAGAAAATATAAACATTTCTGAAATGTGTGGATTGGTATTTAAGGTTTTAAAAGCTCATTCTACATCAATTATATCAATTTTGTATTAAATTTATCACTAAAATTATAAAATTGACTTCATAATTACAAATAGTATATATCAATCTTTTCTCTTTTTCTATGTGTTGGGAATTCAAAGATTACATAAAGGTTGTTTTACTTTTAAACAGAAAATGAAGCTAGAAAAACTATTACACTATGTCTGTGAAATAAAATAACCGTAATAGAAAATTAAAACAATATGTTTCCCCAGAATTTATAATATAATAAAGATCTCGGAGTCTGTCAACCCCCGGAGGTGTTTAGTGAGAGGTTATCAATATTATTTATCTAGCATTAACCTAACTAATAAGCTGCTAAAGAAGCTTATTAGTGAATAAGGCAATCCAAGGTCAGGAAGAAAATGACTCAACTTACCTGTGTGGTGGGGGCATGAGGCCTGGATGGGAAGAACAGTATGAAGAGTTTTTAAAAATCTGAAGAAGCTCTAGTCGGTTTGGCTCAGTGGATACAGTGTTGACCTGTGGACTGAAGGGTCCCAGGTTTGATTCCAGTCAAGGGCATGTACCTCAGTTGCAGGCTGGATCCCTGGTCATGGTTGGGGTGCATGTGGGAGGTAACCAATTGATATGTCTTTCTCATATAGATGTTTCTCTTTGTCTCTCCCACTTCTTTCCACTCTCTAAAAAATCAATGGAAAAATATCATCAGGTGAGGATTAATAAAATAAAATAAAATAAAATCCTGAAGAAAAAATACAGGATTAGGTGAGACAGCTCTGCTGTTATTTTAACATATATATTTTCTATTAAAATTGTACTTCTTTCTCACATTTGTGATGAGTTTAATGTAATATTAACCATGAATAATGCTTTACTGGAAGAAGTAGTAACTGGCATAAAATATTAAAAGTGTTAAAAAAAAAAATGCTGGTATTTCACCTGGCCAGCATGGCTTAGTGGTTGAGTACTGATCTATCAACCAGGAAGGTCGTGATCTGGGTTGCTTGCAGGCTCAATCCCCATTGGGGGGCGTACAGGAGGCAACTAATGGATGATTCTCTCTCATCATTGATGTTTCTATTTCTCTTTCCCTCTCCTTTCCTCCCTGAAATCAATAATAATAATAAAAAAATACTGATATTTGTTCAAGCACAATAGATAAAACTACTGCACTTTGGAAAATCATTTGAAAATGTACGGGTATAAATATAGGTACAATATCAGATATATTAATACTTCTTGAAATTAAACTAAACATGTAAGTGATAAAATTTTACCTTCTTTATATGCCTATTCACTTTAGCCCCCATAATAATAACTTAATTTAATGTTCTTAGCCTCATGTAAATCAGCATTTTTCCTTGTTACTTGCTTGAAATTAAGTCCACTTTCAATCTATCTTTCTAGTCCTAAAAGTAATAAGTACATATTAGTTGATAGGAAATAAGTCTACATATCTATCATTAATGCAGCAAGGCAATTAGTCCTGTTGGTTAGAGAAATCCACTCTTCCAGAAAATTATTATTGAAGTTTCAACCAATGGATGACTTAATGTCTCATTAGGCCACAAGTTCGGTCATATAGCAGCACTTCTAGGGAGAGTAGATGTGCTACTGAAATTATGAAATATAGGCATTTAAAAATTAATAGCAGAACTGTATCTTTTCCAGGTGCACACACTATGTCAGCTGACTTCTGAAACTCAAGAGAGCCAAGTACCTTTTCTGTTTTTACATTTAAGTTAGGATTTGTGAGCTATTTTCTAAAATTTTTAAATACTTCAACCTTGACTATTTATCTTTATATATATATATAATTATATCTGGAGATATACAGATAAATAATTGTGAGCATATTGATATTCTACTATACTTTATGCACATATTCTCATCGCTCCTAATTTTCCCATCCTATTAATGATTAATAATGAAAATGTCCTATTATTTAGCACTAGCAAGGAAATTACTTTCCTTAATAGCCATAAAATCTTATCTAGATGAAAAGTTGATTGATGATAGAAAAGAGGCATAGAGAAAATTTCCTGACACAGATCAGTTCCCACCACAATTTTCTGATGATCACACTCTCTCCCTGCTTTCTCCACCCTCCTTATTCCATGGGAGGCAGGGTCCTCCATTGTCCTCTTCATTATGGCTCTTCAATTCACCCACCTTTGTGTGTATATTATGTCTGCAGATTAGAAGCACATTCAATATAGTAGATCTCTCCCCAGAATACAAAAAAGAGGTTATCATTCATTGTTTTTGTTTTTATCCTAAGAAAATATAGAGGATATTTATCATGGAAAAGAGCAAAAAGAATTATGTCTTATGTTTCACAAATAATTGTCTAGTTTTACCTGCCATCATGTTATATTTTATGCCATCTGGGACATTAGGATTTTATATTGCATTCATACTGCAAGAGGGTTGGCACATTGCACTACAGAAGGAGGTATGTGTCTTTAAATCTTGTCAGGCTGTATGACTGGATAATGAATACATGGGCTATAGATGGGGAATGTGTAGAAACCCAGGAACACCTTTTGCTCTAAGGATACTCATTCCTTTCATGTTTTGTTAACATTCAATGTTATTTTGTATTGGTTTTAGATGTACAGCTTAGTGGTTAGACAAGCATATACCTTATATACTTTACATAGTGTTCCCCTTGATGTTTCCATTACCTCACCTGGCACCATACATAGTTAGCACAATATTATTGACTATATTCCCTATGCTTCACTTACATCCTGAGACTATTTTATAACTACTGATTTGTACTTCTTAATTCCTTCACCTTGTTCACCCAATTCTCCAACCCCCATCCCTTCTGACAAACATCAGTCTTTTCTCTATAACTTTGAGTTTGTTTCAATTTTGTTTGTTACTTTAGCTTATTACAATAACTAGATTTCAAGTTTAAGTAAAATCATATGGTCTTTCTCATATTGATGTATTTCACTAAGAAAATACCCTCTGGTTTCATCTGGTTGCAAATGGTAAAAATTTCATTATTTTTTATAGCTGATTAATATTCCATTATAAATATGTACCACAGCTTTTATTAAAATAAGATACTTATTCAAGGATACTTATTCTTGAAATAAAATATTTTCTTGACTTCCTTGGCAGCTGGTGCAACACTGAGATAAAAATGTTCCCACTTTTTTCTCCCCAAAAATCTAATCTCTCAAGTAACATCTAGCTCAACTAGGTAAAGACATGTGTGTGTGTTTTTTTTATTATATAAACTTTGTATTTACACAAAATAATTTATATAAAACTAGAGGCCTGGTGCACAAAATTCAGGGGGATGTCTCTAAGCCCAGCCTGTACCCACAGGGCATAGACCTAAACCATCAGTCAGACATCCTTAGCACTGCTGTGGAGGCAGGAGAGGCTTCTGCCACTACAGCTGTGCTTCTGGCTGAGCAGTGCTTCCCCGGTGGGAGTGAACTGACCAACAGGGGGCAGCTTCTGTGTTGAGCATCTACCCCCTGGTGGTCATTGTGTGTCATAGTGACCAGTATTCTGCTGTCGTGATGAAACTGACTCTCCAACATCCTCTAGATTGTGAGATGGCACAAGCCAAGCCAAGAGACTCCATTGGTGCACGATCAGGGCTGGGGAGGGATATGGGAGGTTGGCTAGTGGGGGAGAGACTGTGGGAGGGTTCCAGGGCATGACTGGCTCATCTTACTCAGTCATGATCAGCCAGACCCCAGTAGCAAACTAACCTACTGGTTGAAGTGTCTTCCCCCTGGTGGTCAGTGAACATCATAGCAAGCAATTGAGCGGCCTTAGCATATCATTAGCATATTATGCTTTGATTGGTTGAACAGCCAACTGGATGACTTTACATCTCAAATATAGATTCAGACTTAAGATAGGCATAATAACTTTTTTTCAGTAAATAATTCCTAGAAAAAAACTAACAATAATATATGCCCTAATATATCTTCCCATTAGCATGACATAATACTAAGAAGTTTGGACAAGTAGAGCAACTTCTTTAAGTTCAGCTGTTTTTTTTTTGTTTGTTTGGTTTTTTTTTTTTTTTTGGTTTTTTTTTTTTTTTTTTTTTTTTAATGCTATGGACACATCAATCAAAATACAGATATATTATTGCAAAAATAACTTTCCCACTCCTGCACTGAGCATCTGACCCCTGGTCGTCAGTGTGCATCATAGTAACTCGTGACTGGTTGGTCATTCTGATCATTCCACCCTTTAGTCGCTGGGCTTTTATTATATAGGATTACCATCTGTGCCATATATGGTCCAGTTCTTTCACTAGCTGTAAGCACCAGGCACCTCAAATTTCCCTAACGGTGTAGCATCTCAAATTTATTCAAAATATCTCTCTACATCAAGATTTCTTGGGTTAGTAGTTAATAAGTGTGCATATTGCTCTGTCTTACCCTAGAAATATTGAATCAGAACTTTTGAAGGTGGACTGAAGAAATCTCTTTTTTTTTATAATTTCTCAGATAATTGTTACACACTTTGAAATCTTGTCTCAAGAAAGGTAAAAAGATATGACATTGAATGGTAGCAAAATCTATACTTTCAGTATGTATGTCCACAAATATATATGAAATTATCCTATTAAATGCCAACCTAGAAACAAATTGAAATCAAATTTCTTATTTTACAAATTTCCAAAATTTGAAATAAGTTGAGATTTTAAATATATTTTTTGTTTGTTTGTTTCACTTAAGAATTACCACAGTTCATGGCTATTACTCTCAGCTGTGAAAGTAAACACTTGTAAAATTGGTAGGCTGTGTCTTTTTTTTCCAATTGAAATCATTGGAACTCATGAGATTATGTGGCTTCCACCTTGAATAATCAATCAGCCACAGGTCTTCTTAAAATTGACCCAGTCATGTCCAGAAAGCTTGTTAAGCATTCAGTAAACCTAATTCAATTTAAAATTTTGTAACCAGACCTTTCATTGGGTGTGTCTCACTTAAATTGATTATATTTTTAAATAAAAGTGTTATATATTCCAATGATTCTTCTAATAGCATAGAAACCAAAACCTAGGGTATGGGCTATTCTCTGCTATTTCCCAAGTACATAAATTTTTTTGTCTCCAATTTTACATACTTTATTAGTAATAAGAAACTGATCTATACCACACTCAGTCTTACTTTACCACATTCTAGAGGCAAGGGTGGGGATAGAATACCTCCAAATTATGATTATATTCCACAGTCTATAGAGGCACTCACTCCCACTACAGATAAGCCTACAAAACAATGGTTGCTTATTAAAACTTCAATGAAAGATACTTGAAAAAATACATACAATTAATGTATAAGTAATAGAAAAAATTGAATATTAAGATAATATTGAAAGCTTCCCTTCTGCATTTTGCATATTTGATGTTACTGAATTCCTTCAATAGCACTCATGATATGAATCTGATCATGAAGAACATAACATAACACACCAGATCGTATAGGTACCTCATCTTAAAAACTGTCCAATTTTCAATAAGGGGAGGGCGGCTCATGGTACAAATTTCATACTAAAGACATGTCAAAATCACTAATAGTCCAACTCTATTGAAAAAAAGTGTCTACAACACACTTATTATTTTTTGTACTAATAATCCAAAGTACATAAAGAAAAACAAGAGAGAATCTTCTTGGCTGGTCTACATACACAGAACATGAAAGCTTTAGAAGGTCATGAGTTTAAAACATTTGAGAAACAGGGTTTCACAGGGTCAAGCTAATTAAGGGCATGGCTCCAAGTCCACCTCATTAACCACAGACATTGGCAGCTCTTGGAGTGTGAAGTTGGGAGATGACTGGGGTTAGCCTCGCCTCCTAAATCATCCCTCATTAGAGCTGAGAAAATCAGACTATAAAACTTTCCCCTTAACATCCAGAAGCCACGTATGACTGTTTAAACCATCGTGTCTACTCTCTTACATGAGGAATATGCCTCTCTCTTCTTCCATTACCTTGTCAGCATGATCTTTTTCATTTTAATGTAGTTTTTGCTTCTAGTATTTAGGGATAGAAATTAAACTTTTTCTCTTTTACATATATATTTATTTCTAATCCCTTAAAATTGATAATTCAACTGTAATCTAAATGATACAAACCTTTACCTCTGCTAGTCATTTGAGCTCATCAATTTAGATCAGTAAACCCCCTCTCTTTTTTATTATTTAACAGCAGACACTTTTTTTCAGGAAATGAGGAAGAATTGTAACCCACATCTTCAAGAAAAGTTTAGAGGAGAAACCGCCTAAATTCTCTGATTTTTCTGCTCAGAACCCACACAATTTTCAATAATGTGAATGAAGCCAGTCCTGCCAGCAATTTCCAGGAGTAACAGACTCTCCTAATACTTTTTTTCAACATTAAAAATGTCAGGTTGCCTAAAAGACCACCAAACAAATGTCTCACTATTACCTGGGGTAGTCATTTATACCTTGTAATCACATACACAATGCATAGTTTTATACTGCATTTCAGTCCAAAGGTGGACAACACAATATTTATGTGCCTCTATGGGGTGAAATATTCAGTGCCTTTTATAAAAGCTGTTTCACTGAAACTCCAAAAAATATAGATGCTTTCTTTAGTGTAGCATGATGACTATATCTGTGACTCTTTTCTCACAAAGCTTTAAAATACACAGACTTGGGCCAGTACAATGGCTTCCGAATAATCATTAGGCAATAGACAATATAGTCTGTATTAGTTCAGGCAGCCATTTGTTTATCAACATTGAACACCTATATAATGCCAAGCATATGTAAGCTTTAAAAGTTTTAAGAAAAATACTATTCCCTTTTCTTTAAGAAGTGTATGATTTATTGAGGGACAGATAATAAATAATTATATCACCTCAGTCAGTGCTGCAATGCAGACAATAGAAAGTTTTACCAAGTCCAGCAGACAAAGTCACACATTTTGCCTGAGGAAGGAAGGAGAGTCTTGGGTAGGTTCTTAGAGAGTGAAGAAAAGGCCTACTGGTAGAGAACATGGCTGTGAGTGTGGGAAAGGGAAAAGGCAGTGGTAGGCACAGAAGCAGAAAGGTGTCTATGAAGAAGATGACTTCGGAAGGTGTGTTGAATATTTTGGCATGGGTGGGGAGTGAAGAGAAAGCTTGTAGAGGTGATATTGGTAAACAAGTTAAATGGAGCATGACTTTTATTTTATTTGAACAAATCTATTTCATTAAGGCAAGAGTAAAAGATTCCAGGTGAATACAGTACCTATGACCATCGAGACTTTTCACTAGATTGAAAGGGTGGACCAAAAGACCAATCTTAGATTAGAAAATCTCTACTTGCAAAGTTCTGTTGTTAGATTTTCCTGGGGGTGGTTGGACATTTCCTGGCTTTTGATACCCACATATTAATACCTGTCTTGGGCTAGCAACCTGCATCTCCCTGGAGCTCGTTCTGCAGCACATGCAGTCAGCCAGCTGTCAACGACTTTCGTATTAGAAAGATAAATCTTGGTTCATAAGATCTTTGTTTTCTGTACTTTATCCTACCCTTCTTGAACTTTCTGCTTGTGGAATTTTACCTACTCAAGAGTTGATATTTCTGTTCTCTTTCATCCCGTTCTTTTTTCAAAATATATTTTTATTTATTTCAGAGAAAAAAGGTGAGTGAGAGAGAGATAGAAACATCAATGATGAGAGAATCATTGAAAGGCTGCCTGCTGCACACCTCCTACTGGGGAATGTGCCCAGAACCTGGGCATGTGCCCTTGACTGGAATCGAACCCAGGACTCTTCGGTCCACAGGCCGACAGTCTATCTACTGAGCCAAAGCAGCAAGGGCTCATCCTGTTCTTACTCTTCTTGGTAGAGTCTTCTAATGCACCAAGATCACTGACCAAAAAGGAATATGAGACAAGAAAGCATTCATCCTCTTGCCATCAATTTAATTTCTGACTTACATTCCTAACCTTTGTACCTAAGAAAATCTACGTTGGGAGCTTGAGTGTTCATGAAATCTTGACCTGAAAATGTCTGAAAATTTAGTGAGAAAATTAGAAGTGAAAATACTTCTTTTTGAAACGATGAGGCGGTTTTGCTTTGGTTTTATTCCTTGAAAGAGGAGACTCATCCCCACCCTTAGGGCATACCATTCCTTTGTGATAAAATCAATTCATTGGGCCATGAGTTCTGCAAATGAAAAGCAAAGACCGAAAACTGAAATGCAGTTGTTTAACACTACATGGATCAAAGGAGCATTTCACTGGAAAATGGTCTGTGTACATGGAAGGCGGAGGTTATTCATGAGACACTTTTTCTAAGTATTGATTGAGGTTCACCTGTTGCTTTTTAAAGAAGTATGAATCTCAGTCCAAAGCTTTCTTTTAATTTTTGTGACTTATATTCACTTCAGACTTTTAGCACTGCGATATCAGAATGCTACATTTTGGTTTTCTTGGTAAGTTTTCTCCCACAACGCCATGTTTCTCTAGGCTCTTCTTCAATGCTGACATCCATGGTTCACCCGTGGAGTGGGAGGGATAGGGACCACCTGCAGCATAAGAGAGGATTGCAGATAGGACAGTGTCTCTAGATACTGGATTGGGAGCTGGCTTCCTGAAAATGATGGTCATTGTTAGGAAGTAGACAGGGGTGGGGCACTATATACCCAGTTATTACTCTCAAGGTGGGGTCTCCATGCCTTTTATCCTACTCAAATTAACCTCAGCTGTCTGTTGGAGAGAGAAAATGGGCTCCAATGGGGTCTAGATATGTACAAGATCAGAGAGCCTATGAATGAAACAAAGAGACCCATTTTTCCTCTTCTATTTGGAGTCTCTTAGAAATGTTCCCCTTCTGAAGGCAGGCACAGGCTCCTCTAGCTTCCCTGGGTAGCCGTTTCTTCTCCTCCAGACCAGCTTTCGTAGGAATGGGATGCTGAAGAGAAAACCTCCATTTTTCAGAGAACTGTGGCCCCTTTGCTCTGGTCCCTAATTTGCAAAATATCTCCACTGGAGGGGTTAACACTTTTAGTCATGCTAGTTGGAAGGAGCTAAGCTGGGTCTACTGAAATTCGATTTCCTGCTTTAAGAAGAGGCCAGTGCTATTAAAAATTCAGGGTAGAGAAAGGGTCTCTGAGAGTCCGCTTTGATGTCTTTTTTTCAAAGCATTCTACAGAGAATCTGAACACTGAA
The DNA here is from genome assembly GCF_964339955.1 of Pipistrellus hanaki. NCBI lineage: Eukaryota > Metazoa > Chordata > Mammalia > Chiroptera > Vespertilionidae > Pipistrellus > Pipistrellus hanaki. The sequence continues at coordinate 37,286,968 of NC_140507.1, read as the reverse complement.
TGTTGTGAGTAAACTCCAACACCCTGACATTTGCCCTTGCTTCCTGCTGCAGTTTCTATGCCAGAGGTTAAAAGTTACTCTGTGTATGTTCTCTCAGCTGTCTCGTCATTGACCTCTGGTAGCCTTGGAACCAACAGTGACTACTGAGAGTCCGTATTTCTCAATATGTCATAATTTTCCAAAAGCTTTCATTACGTTTTCTCAAAGCTAATACTTTCCATTTCTGGGTTTTGTTTTGTTTTATTTTGTTTTGTTTTTATCAATTCCCCATTCAGAAATGTCTTTCTTTAAGAGACTTAACAATATTTAGTGAGCCTCCACATGTTATTAAATAGGATTCAAGGGTCAAAACTCAGACACAGCAGAAGTGTTTGTTTTCTATTATTTAGTTTACTCTTAGACTCCAAGACCACATCCTGTCACAATGACAGAAAGTTTAACCCCCATCTCTCCAATGTCCCACTGGCTTATGCCTCTGCTCCTAGGCATCAAGGGCTTATACTATAATCATTAGTCTTGGTGGCTCAGAGGCTTCCCTTGAGCTTTGACTCATCCTTCAGCTCCCACTGCTTGGAATTGAATTCAACTCACCATTAGAGCAAGGCAATGTTTCTTCTTAGGGCCCAGGAATCTACACAGCTGCTTCCTCCAGCATGGCTCTGCCTCTCAGCCAATGGCTAACAGGTCTGACCAAGGTCTCCTCTTTTGTAAAACTTCAAGAATCTTTCTCATGTTTCTCTATAGACTGAGGAAATTTTCTTTTCTTTTTTTTTTTTTCTATATAGAATAAAGCCCTACTCTCTACCTCTACAATTATTGAGCTTCTCCAAGTATCACTTCCCAAATCACACATCCTCTTCTCTTGATATTTCTTTCAGGAGCACTTCACCTAATCTCAAGAGTAGGCTTAAGATTTAAAATAATAAACTATTATCCCAGGAACATAACACACAGAAAGAAAATTCAGGACCTGCTATCTTGTTAAACGGGAAGAAGTAAAACCAAACAAAACAGAGAAAAATCATAAAGCAATTTATAAATAAAATTTAGCCCAACCTGTGTGGTTCACTGGTTGAATGTTGACCTGTGAACCAGGAGGTCATGGTTTGATTCCTGGTCCAGGCACAATGCACAGTAAAGGTATCGATCCCCAGTAAGGATGTGCAGGGGGAAGCTAATCAATGATTTTCATCATTGATGTATCTCTCTCTCTCTCTCTCTCTCTCTCTCTCTCTCTCTCTCTCTCTCTCTCTCTCTCTCTCATCAATTAAAGAAGATCTCAATGTTATGTTGCAGAGAGAAAAATGAGAAGTAAGAAAGTATTGTTTTGGTTGTGGTTAAATCAGTATGAGTGGCTTTACTAGAGTTATAGGATATTAATTAGATTGTAAGACATTGCATAGGTAGTAAAGATCAGACTATAGACCAGTGATTCCCAAAGTGGTCTATATCGACCCCCAGGGGTCTATGACAACCTGCAAGGGGTCTACGTCAGCGAAAAAAAAATTTGGGGGTCCATGAAATGAAAATGGGGGTCCACAATAGTGGATCTCAACATACACTGATAGTACCTATTTACTTACATCATATTATCTTATAATATAAAAACATATAAATTATTTATAAAAGTACCTATGAAGTAAAAAATTTATTATATATGTTTATAAAATTGTGTAAGTTGTAGGATAAAAACCTGCACATAATGATATACCAGTATCATCTTGTTACAAGCATACGCGCAGTAAACATTCTTGCCAATTTTTGTCTCAAAGCTTCACGAACTTGCACCGACTTGCTCAATTCGTCACTCTATAAATATGAATGTGAGAAAAATACGTTCATTCGTTTCCTGAATCTTGAATAGGAAAGTGCTGAGAAAATATTTAAAAAATATATAAACTGGTAGTTTATCATACAAATTATAGTGAATCAGTGTTATTTTGTTTGAGAATGCCGGAGAAAAGTAGGTACATTATTTTTTATTAAATTTTAACACTAAACTTCACTACAGTTAGAAATTTACAAAAAAATCAATATCAGGTAAGTAGGGGGTCTACCCAAAACCGAAAAACATGGCAAGGGGTCTACGGCACAAACAAGTTTGGGAACCTCTGCTATAGACTATAACTTTAAAAAGACTGTATATGAAAGAGAGCGATTTAGGCAACCACCAGAAATACTAGGAGTACTTTGGAAAAAAAAAACTGGAGATGGTATTACTTTTGGAAATAAAAACTGGAAATTTACCCAATCCAGATGAAATATAGTGAAAATAAATCTTAAAATAGAAATTTGTTCCATGGATTTATTTGATTATCATAAGCGCTGAATCACTTTTCAGAGAATCAGAAATATTGCAATAATACATTAACTTTAGAGTGACCAATGTATTTTCTTGTCTTTATAGCTCTTCTTCCATTCCTCTGAGTGTACATAGTCTTAAACTTGAGACTCTGTTTCACTCCTGGTATCAGAATTTATCCTCCCCAGAGAGAAGTGTAACCTAGGGACAATGTTAAAATGTTAAATTTAAGAGGTTAAATGACCCAGTTTAAGCAACCATGTTGATATTCTTCCTACATTGTGTTTAGGTCTAAAAAGTATATTCCAAAATTGTTGAAACCACAATTCTTATTTTACCCACCAGTTCTAATAACCGAGTCTCTTTCTGTAGTACCGGAATTTCTAATGTCTCTGTGATTTCTTGCTGTCTCTCCTTGAGTATTTATTTAGTTTAAATTATTACCATGATTCTCTTTGCCTGCAATGGAAACACCCTAGTTTCTGCATTTTTTCAAGGGGCTGGTGTCATTTCTAAATCACAACCCTTCCAATTCAAATCTTACTCTCTAGGGGTTCTGATCCTGGAACTTGACTTGAAACTCTTCTTTGCTTCTTTTCCCCCACTTCTTATTCAGTGACAGTTTTCAGACTGGTAGGTTTAGAGATGAATTGGTGAGATGGGATATTAGATTTCTAGATGGGGGAAGGAATCAAGTTCGCCATTATATGATCATTCATGAAGATTAGTTACTTTCCAGGATACCATACTTACTGCTCTACCACTCTTTAACCTTTTGCACTCCGCTGTCCCCTCTCAGGGGACATCGGAATTCTAGCATATCACTCGGATGTCCCCTCTCAGGGGACATTGCAGTTTATTAGTGATTACGGGGAATTGAGTTATTTCAATGCACGTTTCCGCCGCAAAGTAGCGTTGAGTAGCTGGTAGCCAATGTCCAGAATGGTTCGGAGTGCAAAGGGTTAAGCATTACAAGGAAAGAGTAAAAGGCAAAGCTTCCAAAAACATAGAGGGTCAAGAAAAGTTGCACTTCCCTTGAATGTACAAATGGGAAAATTTTAGTAGAAGGCAAAGAAAATAGTAGAGGGCATTATACGGATAGACTGGAGATAGTAGAAATAATGCTACCAGCATCAGAAATGTGCTATAGCTATTGTACTTACTGTATGTTGTCACTACTTTAATTGGTATGTCATGTTTGGAAAATTATCACTGAACATTGCTAGACTTTTATAAAATGCAAAGGAAACAATATTTACCTTCTTTTTGGAGCCTTTGCATGAAGGGCCCTATTATACTCTCACTTCATCACTAATGCACAGGAGAACATACCCTATTATTTAAGGTGTTTAAGTTGCCAACATGTACATTTAATATGGGTTTGTTTAATTCAATGTCCATGGGCACTGTTAGCAAAAAACATTCCCACTAGTTCGGTCTAGAATAATTGAGTCCATTTGTTCTCAACAGTCTACTGGCAAGCAACTGGTATGGCATGCTGGGAGCACTCAGTTCGATGTGGCCTTCTCCCAAGGCCTGTAGTTATTGGCAGTCCTGCTCTGTTGTTATATCTCTGACCTTTACAGCCCGTGGAGATGTTGTTCTCTCTTGCCTCTGCATGGGCTAGATGAACTTTAGAAATAGTTAGATAATCTGACTGTCCGTTGGTGGATAGTCATCATATCATTTTTTTTCCCTGATTTGGTCGTTTTTAATCATCAGTTGTCATAGTATTAAGATTTCCTCTCTTTTCATGAATGATTAAAATGAATCTTCTCTGAAAACTGCATGCTCAATTTAGATCACATTAATAATCATGAGTAATAATTATGTAAAGCAGTTACTGTATCTTAAAACATGAAATATTCTCTTCCATACGAGACTGAAAATTAGGCAAAGTGTTATTTAAGGAAAATAATGATAAAGTAATAACTTAATACTTTAATAATAATTTAATCAATAAGCTGAAACCAAGTAATTAGAACTAGTAAAAAAATTTTAAGAGCTCAACTTATATGATTTAATAAAGAAATATACTAATGTTTAATGTGTAACAGATTTTCCATTGTCTTACCCCAAAAAATATATAGTAGTCCATAACTAAGTGAGTAGATCATGTTTTTACAAGATGCCTGCAATTCACACTGGGGAAACTGTTTTTGAAAGGATTACCTAATAAAAATGGGGAAAAAATAAGCGGTACTAATGTATATCAATACCAAACATAACTTAGTTACCCTGTCTGGGAGTCAAAATCTATTACAGATGGATTTTCTATTTTCCAATTAAAGTCTAGATTTTTACTGAGGCAAATAAACATAGATGTTATGGGTCTTGCATAGCATTTTTTCCAGAGAAATATATGTATGTTAAGTGCTATGAAGTATATCCTGGCATATAAAAACAGTAGCAAAAACAAAAATTTATGAAAATGAGAAGGAACAATCACACAGAAGATAATATTATGCATGGAATTACATCTTTCTATATTTAATTATTTCTTAGGCATCCTAATTAAATCAGTAGCTCCCTTCCATAATTTATGTCCACTTTCTAAAAATGTTTTATTCAGCATTATTAAAAAAAGAACTATTGCTTTCCCCTTATATTTAATATTGATCTTAGGCTTGTTTCTTTTCCTTTTGTTTTGAAGGTAAACAGAATACTGTGCAATTTCTTACAAACGTATCGTAACCTAAAAATTTAGTTTTTAGTTTTTTATTTTGATAAATATTACTAAGCCCTACTAAACTTGGAAAAAAGTTCTAAGAATATCTTTTAGAATAAGTTGCCAACTTTATACTCATCACCTCAAATATTTTAGTGTATATTTGCTACAAAGAGGGCCATTATACTAATAACAAGACACTATCAAAATCATGACATTAACATTTACCCACTAATTCATTTAATCCTCAGATCTCATTTAGTTTTTTAGTTATCTTAATGACTTGTATAATGAAAAAAAAAATCCAATTTACAAACACATGCTGCATTTAATTGCCTTGTCTCTTTATATTCATTTGGTCTGGAATATTTCCTTAGTCTTTCCTTGACTTTCATAACCTTGGTATTTTTAAGGTCATAAGCTTATCATTTTGCTTAGTGTATTCCAATTTGTGCTAGACTTGATTAGATTCATGTTATAGATTCGTGGCAATAATGTCTTAGAACTGACATCTTTTTCCCATTATCTCCTATAAAGCAGTTTCCATCTCTTCCAGTACTGATGGTGTTTACTCTGATCATTACATTAAGGCAATGCCAGCCACACTTTCCTACTGTCCAGTTATGCTCTAAACCCTTGTCATTAATACATGAATACATTGATAATTGATGACAAAATCGTTTGAATGACAAATGTCCTACTCTTCATCAAACTTTTGATATATCCATTAGCTGTTTTATATGTATCTGTAATGATTTACCATTTGCTATTTTATTCAATGGATTAAATTCATTATTATTGCTATTTATTTTAATTATCAAATTGTTTCTTTTTTGGTCACCAGGACCCCATTCAAGCAGGCTTTCCAGGGGGAGGGTCATCATTTTTGAGCACTTACTGACACTAAGCATTCCATCTTGTACTTTCTTTACTAAACACAGATTTAAAATCTAGGATGCTTCTCACTGTACCATTCTATTTGTCAATGATTTATAAAGGTAAAAGAAGAAATGTTTTTCCATTATGACATCAAACCTCCAGAATGGATTTATATTTTTTTATATAATTTATTTCCATTCATAACTCATAAAGTGTGTTAGGCACTTAAATACAACTTACTTTTATCTATCTGGAGTAGAAGTGAAAGCAAACTGATGAACAACAACAGAATACAAAAAAAAAGGGGGGGGAAAGGACATATCAAGTTCTAAATGCCAAATGACTTCTGAAAATTTAGTTTTAGAACAGTGGATAAAAGCCCTGGGCTGTGTGCTCAATGGTTAGAACATTGGCTGGGGCTCTAAGAGTCTTGGGTTTGAGTCCCAGTCAAGGGCATGTATGTACCTGGGTTGCAGGTTTATTCCCCCTCTGGTTGGGTGCATGTGGAAGGCAACCAAATGATGTGTCTCTCTCACATCTTTGTTTCTCTCCCTCTCTCTCTCCCTCTCCCTCCTTCCCTCCCTCCCTCCCACATTCTAAAAATCAATGGGAAAAACATCCTTGAGTGAGGACTAACAAACAAAGAAGAATAAAAAGAACAGTGGATAAAATATGGGAAAATGTATGTTCAATATTGAATATTTTTTACCCTGATACCAAAATAAGTGTATGTAAAGATTATAGAAAGGATTACGCTCATACAGCAGGGCACTGATAATTCAAGGAACTGATTCATATGCAATTATTATCCTCAAAGAGTTAGCAAGAAGAACAAATTTGAAGAAGGAAGATATAATGAGGGCAAATAAAGTCTGCAAATATTTTAGCTGACACTAATTTTTTTTTTTACCCAAGCCTTTTATTTAACTTACACTTGCATTTTAGAACACCCTTCTCAAGAATTGGCAAACCTGATCTAAAATAAATCCAATACGGTCGGTCATCTCTGAAAGGAACGGGTTTACTGAGAGATGAGTAAACCCGTGAGGACTGGAGTCTGAGAGACTGAAAGTAAGGAGGGAGCCCAAGACCAGTGTGATGCAGGGTCAGCAGCCAGGCCTGCCGTGAGCAGGAGTAGCCATTATGTACTTGTCAGACTTTATGAGACAGTGTAGATACAAGCAGCATGAGTAGCAGCCAGATCCAGCCTTTCATTCCTCCCCTCTGTAACTGTGTCTGAAACCCGCGCCAATGACCATTGGGATTTGTAACACCCTTTGCCAGTAACAGAGGCCAGACGGTCATTAAATTGGATATAAACAAGGCAGGAATTAAGAATGGTGAATGGACGGTCCGTACCTCCTATGAAACCATCTGGAGAAAACCCAGATTTCCCAGATGTAATCATGGGCTTTAGTGTTCAAATCAGCATCGCTGCTCTAAAATAAATGGAGGTAAGCTCATGTTGTGTGAGGTTGGGGGTAAACATAAAAAATGTTTGCCACCCAGCAAATATGATACCTAGAAACATTTGAAGTCTTCTGGGCTCACACTAACTCAATGTACATTCATGCATTTGTCTTTCTCATTTTATTCAGTGTGTTCATAAAGTTGGTTGTCAGATTAATTTGAACAACCTGTATATCTTCCTTAAAAATAATCAAGTGAGCCTAAACCGGTTTGTTTCAGTGGATAGAGCTTCGGCCTGAGGACTGAAAGGTCCCAGGTTTGATTCCAGTCAAGAGCATGTACCTTGGTTGTGGGCACATCCCCAGTAGGGGGTGTACAAGAGGCAGCTGATTGATGATTCTCTCTCATCAATGTTTCTAATTTTCTGTCCCTCTCTCTTCCTCTCTATAAAAATCAATAAAATATATTTAAAAATAATCAAGTGAATTTTAATTTTATCTAAGAAAACTGAAGGAGTCTACCTAGAAATGACAATAGCTCCCATAAAATTACTCTTCATATTAAGTTCTGTTGCATGTAATGGGAGCAGAACTCCTTTGAGGCACATCTGCTCCCCAGAGCCATGTGCCCTCCTCTCTCTGGAGCTGGACAAGCCAGAGGAGAGTCATTTAGATAATAGTGACCTGAAACAGATTTCCAATCCAGCCACAGAGAAGACTCCAGTGTTGTCCCATTTGTTACTGTACATCATTAAAGCACTACACGCAGAGGCCAAGCTCTTACACAGTTAATGAAGCGGGGACTTCAGAGACCCTCACTTGTGAGAACCACTTCCGCAGCGGAGAGAGGCCCCAGCAATTCCATATTAATTATTGTGAGTTACACATCTTAATGAGCCCCCCGCCCCAATTGTATGTCGCAAGCCACACAAAGAATATATGTGTAAAAAAAAATATCTATTATCTCCTAAATTTATTTAGGGAGGGTATACAATTATTTATTAATGATCATTCAAGTAATGTTATTTGAATATTGGCCTTGTATAAGAGACTAGGCTAAAACTTGTAAAGAGAAATAAAAAACTTACAGAATTTGACAAAGAGTTTATATTCTAGTAGAAGAGAGAGGCAGAGGTAAAAATGTAAAGAGTAGGAAGCTAAATTTATTGCACACGAGGTTCTCTATACCCAACACATATGGGTTTGCAGAAAATTAGACAGAGGCTTTAATGGCAAAATGGAGTAAGCCTTTGAAACACACATTGAACTTGTGAGTGTGCTTTGACTATATTTATGTGGTTGTTAGGTAGTCTTTTTTGGATAGTGCTGTCTAAATTTACTGGAGGTCTTTAGGGATATAGCATAATGGGCATAAAGACAGGAAACATTTGGAAAACTAACATCATTTAAACAAGAAAAAAAGTTGTTATTTATACTTCAATGCCCCATTGTGTTTTGAAAGCATAATGACCCTGTTTAATCAGGCTGTGGGAAGTCATAAAATACCACAAAATTTAGCATTGCTTTATAGCCTAGGAGGACATGTTTTATGTCATCACTAGGTATCTAGACTTTTTTTCTGGTGTCTGAAGTCTCAGTTCATTACATTTTTCTGCTAACATATTAAGTTCTAAAAAGTGAGTGAACAATAGAGCAACCTAAAAGTAGGTTTTCTAAATTTCCGTGCAGTTTAATTTCACCAACATTTCATTAGCTTCACGAATGTGTCTGATCGGTATTCCATTCAAACACCCTGTGAACTCTAAATCTCTTCTAAAATAACTTATGTGTGCTACCTACACAGTGTGTGTGTCCTCTGCCAACATCAAGAGCAAATTTAAATGAAAATTCAATCAAAGTTGACAATTCCTCAATATATATATAACCAGACCGACTTTAAAACAAATTGCTTATAATCATCTCAGTTATTCACAGGAAATATGGCATTAGTGAAACACAACTATAGGAAGAGTATGTTTATCTCACTCATAACAGGCATATTCTCATAGCAGAGGTATGATCTTGGCTAATTATTTACTCAAGAATGATAAATTCAATGCTTAAAATGTGCCAAGTAAACAGGCTAGGCTTTGTTCACAATAGACTGAAAATCCAGTGGAGATAGACACAGAAACACAAAAAAATTATAGCAGAGCAAAGACAGTGCCATGAAGGAAGTAAGAACAAATGGTGTTCACAGCACACCTGGAACCCATTGCCCTGCCAAGAGGAAGTGACGATCTCTGTCTTTTGGGAAAAAGAGTTGGCACCTTGATGTAAAGGACATAGGTTGTTCAGACAGGGAAACAGAATGCAGAATGACATGAAGCCGTAGCAAAACCTGCTGTTCTCAGGGAATGGCGGATTCTGTGACTGGATTTGAAAAACAGCTTGGGCAGGTGTAAAGAGGAGGCTGAGGGAGCAGCCCACAGTCAAACTATGGAGGCCAGGATTCATTCGTGTGGACAGCGGGATGTCTATCGAGGGTTGAATCTGGGAAATGACATGACCAGGTTAATGGTGTGAATAAGCAGCACTTTGGGTAATGTGGAAATGTAGATGGGGAAAAGTGGGGGAAAGTGTGAGCAGATGAGAAGAAAGTCTTATGAAGAATAGAATGCCATTGACTTATTTGAAAATGTTTTCTTTTCACCTTTTTTGCTAGAAGGGATCTTTTTCTCAAATAATTACTGTGAGAACCTGGTAAAGTTCCTGGAGTTAAAATTCACAAAACGATACACTACCACCACTCCAACCCCACTCCCCCCACCCCGCTTCCCCCCAACTCATCCACACTGAGCCCCTCGCAATCGGTCCATCACAGTCGAGAACTGGCTCCTGTGGATATCTCTCCTGGGTTTGGGGACAGTGATGATCCTTTTAGCATCACTTACCTGATGAGTCTGCAAAGAGCTATTGCTTTTCCCCTTTGTTCAGCTTTTGATTTGTTGTTAGGAGGGGAGAGTGGCAACTTTCAAGCTCCTTCCATGACAGTTGGAAAAGCAAAGTTTGTGGTATTTTTAGTTTAAACTTTGAATCCCTTCAGGATCTAGTCTTATGCTTATTTGTTTTTAAACTGTTACTAAAGTAAGACTTTGCATGGCATAAGGGACGTTCCTCTTATGAAAAGAATGAGTATGAATACACAATTCCAGGGCTGGTTTTAATTGAGAACACTGCACTAATTGGCTGGGCACGGGCCACATGCTTACCTGTGAACCAGAGAACTCAGTTCTGTACCTCTGCCCAGTACTATTGTTGTGGACACAGACACAGTAGGGCTATAGAATGAACAACTCCATTAGGTGAGCAGAATCATCTTAACATACCATCACTGCATCTACAATGGACAAATTCATGAAAGGCTCATTACCAGGGTGAACATCCAACAGGCCCTTTGATTTAAAAAAAAATATAGGCAATGTTTTCTTCTCATCAACAAAATAGATATAGACACTGAATAATAAACGTTGTGGGGGTTTTTTTCTTTAAAAAAGGAAAAGAAGCTCTGTGATTTAGGAAGAATCTGTTACTTCGTTTTTATTTTACTCCAGGATCTTAAATTAGCAGCTTACATTTTCACAGAAAGCTGTTCAGTTTTTCCCAGTGCTAAGGACATCTAAGAATGGAAAGGGAATATGGGAGAACAGAGTTAAAGGAATAGATTAGGATACTGAAGTGCTCTTTGTAAGCACACGCACCCATACATTTCTCTATTGCCCTTCCAGGCCTTCTGCCCATCCTACTTCCCTCCGGGGTCACTGTTGTGGACATCTGCATTCAACTTGCAACAGCTGCTCTGTGCGCCTGTAGTCATTTTGTATCTTGGGGGTAAGGAAGGCTTGGCTTTTTAAACTCAAGGAATAATTATTATTTTAAGCAGCTCTTCTTTTCAATGAGATCCCTTTGGGGTCAGTCTGGCTTCTAGCCTTTATGTGGATGAGAACAACAGTGTGTGTATGGGTGCTGAAATTCTGTAAGCTGCTAAGAGATTGCCAATCCCATTTCTCCCCTCTTCCCTCCCTCTTTCCACCTTTCCCCATAGCGTTCTTTCTTCCCACGTTAACGTGAGTTCATAGTAGTAAGATACTATGTATGATAATGAAACCGCCTCTATTGTGACCTGATTTTTATTCCACATGAGCTGGAAAATATGACTTTTTAAAAAGGAAACTATGGCTTTCAAGTAGCACTGATCCAATTTCCTAAAGCTTATCTATTTTTAAAGAATATTTATATTCTTAACATATAATTCTGCATTGTCAAGATATTTGGCTAAGTTTATGGAAATTCTGAAGATTTTTTTTTAATGTCTCGTCCAATTTTTATCAATAATAGGTATTCTTATTTAAGATTTTTTCAAGACCCTTTGCATATATGAAAATACAGCTAGTGAAAAAGCAGATAGGCGCAAGAGCTCAAGATTATGTCTCCATTAAAAATTTTAATTTCAGAGAAAAACGTTTTTTAACTCTTTTTAGCAGTTGTAATTATTCCTGGTAAACAAATATTATGTGATTAAATATTTTTATTTTGTTAATCCTCACCAGAGGATATTTTTTCCCCCTTGATTTTTAGAGAGTGGAAGGCAAGGAGGAGGTAGAGAGAAAGAGAAACATCAATATGAAAGAGACACTTCAATTGGTTACCTCCTGTACATACTGGGGTGGGGGGTGTGGGGGGGAAGATCAGGCCTGAAACCTTAGGCCTGGGTAGGCCTGATCCCAGGCCTAAACTAGGAATTGAACCTGGACCTTCAGTCCATGAGACAATGGTCGAACCACTAAGCAAAACTGACCAGGGCATACGTATTTTCAATCCTTTACACACATGGTGTGTTCAGTATTATAGTTTTTGGTATGTCCTTATGCCAGCTTAACTGAGGAACCTTTCCTAATTAGCTATGAATTATCTAAAATCACTGCACCATATATACTAGGTTTTCTAAAATTGTGAAACTGTCACTAGTTAGTGGAAGAGATGGCAGGGAGAGAGAATGGGGAAAAAATATGTTCTACCCATTGGTAGGATATGCCAAAATTAATTGCAAGAAATTTTTTTTATTTTCAAACTATAGATGTGTCTCTAAGCCCAGTTGCATAACTCTGATTTAAAGCTCCCATAGCATATTAAGGACTTGTATGCATGCATAAAGCATAACCAATGGACGAAAAACTCTGGGGAAAAGGGCATGTATGGGAATGGGGGTGGGGTGGGGATTGGTAAGGTATGTACACATATAATACCTTAATTTAAAAAATGAGGGGAAAAAAAGCCAACTGATTGGTACTGAAATATATATGTTATCAGTACAGAACTTGTCTCTCTGATCTTTGAACATTATTCCCTGTCATTAAACAATGCTTTAATGATAAAAAATAAAATAAAGCTCCCATACCTTGAGAGTCACTATCTCAAGGAGCCACTTAACTGCTGAAAAATATATGTCAGTCTTCAAGTTGTTGAGATGGCTAAAAATTAAGACCTACCCATAAAATCAGGAAAAGGTGTTAAATAAAACTTATCTGTTGAACTATTAATATATAAAATATTCAGATAAGGATTTTTTTTTTCTGTATTCACTACACATTTTTTTTTTTGTGGTATACGGTAGTTTTTGTCAAACTTGGTATTCATCTCAAATCATGTCCATGGATGTTTTCAAACAATAGTTAATAGTGAATTATCTTTGTTCAAATTTGAAACATTTTAAATTATCTTCTTAACAGAGTATGCCATCCTCATATTATAGAATGACCTGTTTGCTCAAAATCAGTCTTCACCATAGACTGTGCATCTCAGGAGTCAGGATTGTGTGTGTTTTGTGCTCATCTTCAGCGTAGTATAACACTTGGTACATTATAATCACTCAATGGAATTTTCAAATGAAAGATGTTTATTGGGTGAAAGAGAGATCTTGACTATTTTGCAGTGTGTGTATGTTTGTTTGTTTTTTTGTTTTTTGGTGTTTTGTTTTTTTTTTTTTTTGGTGTGTGTGTGTGTGTGTGTGTGTGTGTACATTACAAAAAAATCACTTATTATGCAGGAATCCTGGCAACTTTCCCAGGAGAACTACTTAACCTAACTATACATTATAAAAACAAAACCAACAAGAGATACCTAGCTAATGGGAATAGCAGGAAGATAATACCCAAAGATCTTCTAACACTGATAAGAAATAAAATACATATAAAAACATCTTTAAACTATATAGTAGGTCACTAAACTGGTAAGATAATAAACCTATTTTTCAGAAGTACTTATTACTAGGTTGTAGAACCACATCATTTTTCTTAAATTTGTTTTTATACAAAACTAAACAGTAAAGTAATAAAATTTACCTGTTAGAGTTAACCTGTCAATACTTTAAAGTAGTCAAAGGTCATTCTTTCTTAAAAGTATCAGATTCTATGAAACGGTTGCATTAAGCATTATCATGTGTGTTATCACAAACTATTTTGAGGGGCAGGTGACCGGAAGCCTACTGTTAGGTCAAGGCCTCACTGTTTCTGTCATCAGAGACACAGTAAACATGCAATGTAAAATTACAGTTGTGTAAACACGCTTGAGATTAATGGCTCACACACTGTTTTCCTTTCACTGGCCCCTTTCAAGGTCAAATGGCCCTGTAGACCACCTACTCTCATCTCGCCACACAGCACACAGAGTTCTTAGGGCTTCCTTAGGTTTCCCAATGGTCTCTGTCACCATTTGATTTTTCTCATTTAATGTGACAGGGAAAAGAATAGAGGAACTAATTCATATAAAGAAGAATCTTCCTATATGTCCTTCTGCAAGGCATTAATTATATACCTAATTAGTGTGCTGCTTCAAATCTAGGTCTAGATCAGTGGTAGGTGAGACCTTAGAAAAAACACCAACACTGATTATACTGCTTCTCTAAATGCCATTTAATTCTTCTCTGAAAATCAATAACATTGATTCATCTTCCCCCCACCCCAAATGCGACAACAGTAATTGACATCTCTGATTTGATTTGAAATTTCTCAGCCACTTAGCACTTTGAACAAGAGCAGAGTTAAATGCAACCCCATGCTTTCTACCTCACTACCCTCCTCATCGTTTGTGCTGTTTACTGAAAAGCTAATGGAATATTTGAGCTGAAAATGGTTAGTTCTTTAATTATACCCTTTGTTTCCTAGATTTATTCTCTTCCCTTAAAACCCATATTCCTTTTTTTTTATAAAGGAAAGTTACTTACCTTGTGCCTTAATTTGTACCTCTGACACTAAAGTTTAAACACCAAGTGGAACTATTTTACTTAAAGGAAATGTAATTAAAAGTTAAGTAAACATAAATTTATTAGCACACAGTATTGATATAATAATTGGAAAGATTACATTTCATTATTCTATCAACTTTTGTCCAAGCTTCCAGTACTATTGTCATATTTGACCTGCCATTTTATTTAGAACGCACATATCTGTTCTTTGTGGAAAGTATTTTAAAATACTATTTTTGTGCCAATTAGGTAATCTTACTAAGCAAATTTTAAATTAATATTTCCAAAATGCATTTTCCCTTAAAGGTGGAAAATCAGTAGCGATTTAGATTATTTTGCAAAGCTCTGTCAGTCCTCCAAAGGGTACTCTGCAAAGGCAGCCAACGGAAGCTGCCAGTGAGCACATCCACACGGAAAAGAGACGTTGAAAGAAAAAAATCATAAAGTAAAAATATTCCTAGACCAAAAGATGTTTCCTGTTTTGGACCTTAGATGTGTTACAGTTTAACAGATCACCTTCTTGTACCTGGTACTTTTCCAGGTTATATCTTGCAAAAGAAAAGAGTCAGACTCTATCCACAAATATCAAATAGAAATAGTCATTTCAGTACATGAAAAAATAGTAAACAACTTTTGTTTTCTACCACAGAGAACATGTGGCTTTTGAAGAATTCTGGAAGAAAAGTGGTTCACAAAATCCTAGATGAGAATTAGAGGCACAAAGTGTTTTAAGAGAGAAACAGTACAAACCTCCAATTTGGGGTGTCACAGGCTTCTATTCCCTCAGTAGAGGAATCTGACAAGCATCCCCTCAGAGACATAACTAGGCAGAAAAATGGATGTTACACAAAGAAAACTGAAGTCAGTTGGAAGCAGAATAGAGAGAGTGAAGCAAGCCAAGCTGGGCCATTATGTTATGAAAGAAACAAAGAGTATTAAGATAATTACAGGGTGGAGCAAAGTTAGGTTTGCAGTTGTGAGTACACAAAACAGAGTTTATTCTTGTATTATTTCTTTTTTTTAATATATTTTATTGATTTTTTATAGAGAGGAAGGGAGAGAGATAGAGAGCTAGAAACGTTAATGAGAGAGAAACATCGACCAGCTGCCTCTTGCACACCCCCCACTGGGGATGTGTCCGCAACCAATGTACACGCCCTTGACTGCAATCGAACCCGGGACCTTTCAGTCCGAAGACCGACGCTCTACTGCTGAGCCAAACCGGTTTCAGCTATTCTTGTATTATTTCTTATTAGTGCTTGTCTCATTTTCCCTATAGACAACTACAAACCTACTTTTGTCCCACCCTATGTGTACAATATTGAACAGCAAAACTAAAAAATGGATTTAATAATGCAAATGTCGAAAATTTTTTATAGTATTTGGTATTTCACTTCATGAAAGAAAAAACATCAGCAAGTTTTGAAGGGAGTGGGTTATTCAAATAAAATTTTAATTGTTACTTTTATCCCATTATAAAAGAAGCTCAGAAATGAGTTTAATGAGATAAGGTGTCATAGTTGTGCTTTGGATCTCCTTCTATACATCTTCTTTGCTAAATATGTAGATTATTATAGCTGTGAACATTTATTTCAATAGATGCATACATGTTAACTCTCCATGTTAGATACATGAGTTAACGTGGGGACATATGAATATCACACTTAAAATTATGTATTTTATCTAAGAGGAGAAAGAAATACATGTTCGCTTCGGCAGCACATATACTAAAATTGGAAAGAAATGCATGTAATAATTTTGAAGGTAGAGGTAGCCCATTCTAAGTACGATTTCAAATTAAATTTAGTCATCTGTGTAGGTTATTTTAATTAAATAATTCTATCACTTTTCCACTACAAATATGACCCATGCCCATAAAGGAAAAATGGACTGCATGAGAAACATTTAAAAACTTCAAAAATTACCACCCAAACAAAATAACCCATAACAACATGACATTTTTCTAGTCATGTCTTTATACAGTTAAAAATTATTCTGTTTTACCAACTGGTAAATCATTTGTAACTAGACTTTTCCTTTTTACTAAAACTTTTATCGTAAACAGTTTTCATATTAGTATGAATGAAACTAAAGGCACATTTAGTGATAATATAATCATGCAAATATAGCACATAATGCTTATTCTCCAGTTAATAAATATGCTTTTGCTTCTTAATATTTGGATGAAATTTGCTTGGTATAAGACTCTGTGATCAGCTTAAAACAGACTGTTATAACTGTTTTAACTATAGGGTATTTTATGTAAGTCTCCTGGTAATCACAAAGAAAAAACCTCTAGTAGGTACAAAAAAGAGAAAGAGAAAGTTATCAAACCATACAAGTTAAAAAAAAAAAATCCTCAAATTCTATTTTGAGGAGAAACAATAAGAACAGAAACAGACAAACCTGTTAGGCTGTTAAACACAGTGATCCAGGAGGTAAATAGTGGTGGCTTGGGCTAAGTTTGCAGCAGTGAAGGGTTGAGAAATGGTCATTTATGGGAGAAACTAGAGGCCCTGTGCATGAATTTGTGCATGGGTGGGGTTCCTCTGGATGGCCTGCAGGGATCTGGCCGAAACCCACAGTCCAACACTGCCTGCAGCTCCTACCTGCCACTCACACTCATCCCAGCCCCACTATGCCTACTGCGGATTTGCACCCAATCAGTCATGATCAGACTCTGCTGCCAGAGTGGCCTGTAGTATTCGGCTGAAACTGGCTCTCTGACATGCCCTGCGGGATCCCAGATTACAAGAGGGCACAGGCCTGGCCAAAGGACCCCACTGGAGCATGATTAGGCCAGGGAGGGACTGAAGGAGGGCTCCAGGGCATATCTGGCCCTTCTCTCTCAGTCCCAATCAGCCAGACCCCAGCAGCAAGCTAACCTACTGGTCCGAGTGTCTGCCCCATGGTGGATGGTGGTCAGTGCACATCATAGCGAGTAGTTGAGTTGCCTTATCTTATCATTAACATATTATGCTTTGAATGGTTGGCTGGTCACCAGATGACTGAACACTTAGTATATTAGGCTTTTATTGTATAGAATGTTGCTGGTAGGGCCAATCACTTTTGTTGATGGATTAGACAAGGATGTGAGAAAGGAAAGAAGTCATGAATCATACCAGAATTTGAGACCATGAAAAGGACAGGACATCCTCTAAGATGTAGACTCCATGAAAAGCTAAATTTTCCAGGGATTGAGGGTGAGAGGGACGAGGTCCGAGTTCAGTCCTAAAAACTGATGAACTAGACATCCAACAGAAGATTTAAAGTAAGGGTTTGGATATGGGAATCTAAATTTCAGGAAACTTGTGGACCAGACCAATAAATGTGAGAACTATTGAAATATAAATGCATTTTAAAACTGAGATCATTAAAGAAATGAGAAGAGATAGGGAAATGTCCTAAAGAGTGTGCTCTGGGGTCACTCCAGTGTTAAGTATTTGGGGGGAAAAAAGAAGACCAGGTAGAGGCAAGGCCACTGAATAAAACAGCTTTTACTGTCACTTGAGAGAAAGGGAGAAGGATCCACAACTCTGCCGGGATGTCCCTGAAGCAGAACAGAGAAATGACGTTTGTGGGCAAATTGTTGTGAAGAGAAAATAAATCTTGTTTATTTCTTTCAAAATTAGGAAAACATGTTTGTATGCATATGAGAATGATTAGCTGGATGGAAAGTCACTTCAAGAGTGAAGGTGGAGAAGTGATGGAGCTTTGCAATAGAGTAGATTAGCGCAGATTGGGGCAGGTCCACAGTGCAGGGCTGGCTTTCTAAAGGAATGTGGTGAATTCACCTGTTAATTGGTAAAAAGGCTGAGAATATGCCAATAGAAAGTAGATGTGTTGGTAGGAGCTGTGGAAGTTCATTTCTGGCTGCTTTTATTTTCTCATTAAAATATTCTCAATAAATATTTTAATTTCTCATTAAAAGTAAAAATATTGCTTTTACCATCAGCTAAAAGAAAACACGGTGAAAGAGTTGTTTTGGGTTTGAGACCATGGACATGCTTTAAATTAGTACAATCCACCTGACTGAGAGATTTTATCCAGGTTATTTTCTGCTGCCCACATTATAATCATAATTAATGATTAGCAAGATTTCTTTTTGAATTTTTTTTCAAACTAAAGTTTTAAAATGGAAGTCCTTCATCTACTTTCTCATTCACTCAATTCTTTCAGCTGATTTTAAAATGTTTACAGCTAAATTATATATCTACTAAAGGCCCAGTGCACGAAATTTGTGCACCAGTAGGATTCCTATGCCTGGCTGGCAATCAGGCCAATTAGGGCATTTCTTCCCCTGGCTGCCAGCTGCTGGCCCAGGTCTTCCTTTGTTCAGCACTGCTCCCTGGTGGTCAGTGCACATCATAGCAAGCATTCAAAACCCCAGTTGGTTGAACTCCCGATGGGACAATTTGCATATTAGCCTTTTATTATATAGGCTACAATATACATTATATTATAATAAAAAAGTAAGATGCATATCGACTGTACCTCTGCTATACCCACAAGCCATGCCCATATGCCAATCAGGTGTGAGTATGCAAATTAACCCAACCAAGTTGGCTGTGGCCACAGAGCTGCAGCAAGCAGGAGGCTTGGGTTTCCCTGAAAATGGAGGAAGCCAAGCTTTCCTGCCGCTCTGGCCAGCCCAGGCCTACACTCAAGGCTACAAAGTTTCAATTATAGAATATAAATGAATCCCAGATACTAGGGCCTCCACTTGGGGAGCTGGGAGGTGTGGCCAGCCTGCTCACCACCACAGGCCCCTTGCCCAGGTTGCCCCATGCCCCAAGGGAACCCCCACCTCATCCAGGTATCCAGAGGTGTGGTTGTCCATTCAACCAAAGTGTAATATACTAATGATATGCTAAGGCCACTCAACCACTCACTATGATGTGCACTCACCACCAGCAGACAGATTCTATTATACAACCAGTAGGTTAGCTTGCTGTTGGGTCCAGCTGATCAGTACTGAGAAAGGTGGATCAAACACGCCCTGGAGCCCTCCTGTGGTCCCTCCTCAGCTGGTCAACCTCCCATGTCCCTCCCTGGCCCGAACTTACACCAGTGGGGTTACTCAGCCTTGCCTGTGCCCTCTTGAAATCAGAGACCCCTTGGGGATATCAGAGAGCTAGTTTTGGCTTGATCGTGTAGGCCAGGCTGAGGGACCCCACTGGTGCACTGGGTCTCTAGTGTGTGTGTGTGTGTGTGTGTGTGTGTGTGTGTGAGAGAGAGAGAGAGAGAGAGAGAGAGAGAGAGAGAGAGAGAGAGTTGAACAATCAGAATAGCATTGTGTTCCTACAAATTTTTCAAAAAATAAACGTAGGAGTTGGGAAAATTGCGAGAAAATATTCAAAAAGGGAATTCCAAGTATCTATCTACTAATTTACTCTTTAATTTAATCTTTGTGTGTGTATGTATGGAACAGGAATATGTCATAAGTGTATGGCATTCATATGCAATTGAATGTCTTCATTGATATAAAAAAATTTTTAAATATATTTTATTGATTTTTTCACAGAGAGCAAGAGAGAGGGACAGAGAGTTAGAAACATCAGTGACAGAGAATCATTGATCAGCTGCCTCTTGCACACCCCCTACTGGGGATGTGCCCACAACCAAGGTACATGCCCTTGCTCGGAATCGAACTCGGGACCTTTCAGTCCACAGGCTGACGCTCTATCCACTGAGCCAAACTGGTCCCGGCTGATATAAAATTTTAATCTAAGTAATTATTTGTATATTTTTCTATGCAGAATAATTCTAGAACTCAATGAATTCTTACTTAGACTGGAAATACAGGTATCCCTGGAGTGGAAATATTTCCTTAGTGGAATATAAGACAAAGGTGGTCTTTGCTTTATTCTTATAAGAATCTAATTGCCACAAATTGAATCAAGGAAAACTCCTTCAAAGCTTATGATATTCAATAGGGACTAAGCTCATGAAGAAACAAGAGACCTTTTGGTATACATTTTTTGACTAGCTCTTAACATTCACAAAAATTAAATTTAGGACTTCTAATTTTCCTCCTTTAACTTTAAAATACTGAGATAGTTTGAGAAAAATATGGTCACAACTTACATTTTGTGCCAAGTGTTAATATTTATTTTATCCAAGGGAGAATTTTTAGCCAATATTTAAAGAACACATATGGTTCTTTTCTGTGGAAAATATTTAATATCTTTTTTTAGAAATCTGAAAATAATAATAAGAGATGTAATCTATCAATCGTATATTTCCATCTGCTCAGGAAGAAATAAAGCACAAATAGTCTTATTTACTTAAATTTCACCCAGTAGTTTTAAAACTCCATACCTCATTTAATTTTGGCATTATTTGTTTTACCGTTTCTGATTCATCAATTTTCTTGGTTGTTTTATTTTCCTTACATCATTTCACTATTCAGAAAAAAGTAATGATAATATTATTTTAAGTTGAAGAAAAGCTAAGTTATAGCCACTATTTTTAAAAATATTTAAAGTATTAAACATGTAAAATGCAGTTACTTATTATGAATAGTTAGGTTGCAGATAATGTATATATTATTATAAAACCAAATATTTCAAGTTATCAAAGTTAAATTTAATAAAATACAAATTAGGATTATAGTTAAAATTTAATAAAATACAAATTAGGATCCTGCAACAATTCTTGCCATTTTTAAATTTCTATGTGTATGTTAATATTTTTAAATTCTTTATTATTTAACTAGAGACCCTGTGCATGAAAACTCATGCACTGGAGGGGGGATCCCTCAGCCTGGCCTGCCCCCCTCTCACAGTCTGGGAACCCTCAGGGGTGGGAGGTGACCCAGCAATCAGAGGAAGGCAATGCCTCCATCACACCTCTGCTGCAGCCACTGGGGGCAGTGCAAGCCTTGGCCGGCCCTGATTACCTGAGCCTTGGGTGGCCCTGGGTGACTGGGCATCTGCCATCCAAGGTTTGCCTGTATCTCAGGCCTACCCTGGGCAGCTGGGAAGCTGCCATCTGAGGCTTGCCTGAACTTAGGGCATATGCAGGGCAGCTGCCATCCGAGGCTTGGCTGCATCTTAGTCCGGCCCTGGGTGGCTGGGGGCAAAGGGGTCTGGGGTACATCAGAGGCAGGTGTGTGGAGTGGCCAGGCCTACCTGGCAGGGCTGAGGGGACTGGGCACCACTATCTTGTGGCTATGGGCGCCATCATCTTTGAGAGTGTGGCAGTCAATTAGCATATTCCCTCCTTATTGGCTGTGGGTGCCACCATCTTTTTGAGGGCATGATAGTCAATTATCATATTCCCTCTTTATTAGATAGGATGTGTTTTAAATGTGTTGGGGTGACATTGGTTAATAAAATTATACAGGTTCAAGTGTACAATTGTATGATACATTATTTGTATATTTAATTATGTGCCTACTACCCAAAATCAAATCTTCTTCCATCACCAATTATTTGATCCCCTTTACCTTTTACTTTCCTTACTCCCCTTTTCTCTGGTAACCACTGTACTGCTATCTGTGTCCATAAGTTTTCTTTTTCTTTGTTCATTTGTTTCATTCAGTTTTATGTCCCACATATGAGTGAAATCATATGGTTCTTGACTTTTTCTGACTTATTTTGCTTGATATTCTTAAGATCCATCCATGTTGTCCATTGGTAGTACTTCATCTTTGCTTATGGCTGAGTGGTATTACATAACTTTTCATTTTTAAAGTTAATATTTTTCATCTCCAGATGTACTGACTGTGAGGACCTTATTAGTATTGTAGTTTTCATCTCAGTTTTACATCATCAAGTTTTATAGATAACAATGGAAGAAATTTAATCAACTCGGAAAGACAAGACCAACCTCAAAAGATTAAATAGATAAGATTAGATTAGATGTGTTAGTGAAAAAATTTTACATATATGGAAATGAAAAAATACATAATGGGAACATCTTAAAAGAAGTATATAATATGCCTGAAAAAAATGACATAGTTATGACTTTCCCAATGTTCTCTGGATAAGAGATTTCTCATGTATTTAGGAAACTTACCTCTTTCATTTGAATGGTAACATCATAAAATATTTTAGGCTCTAATACATGTTTCTTTGTAATAAAAGAGTATTTCTATTAAGGCAGTGAATTAGTTCAGGAACTCAATGAAAGAGGGTTTATGAATTTAAAGGAAGCAAATTGTGAATGAATTTTAAACATATGTACTTAAGGGGAAAGTTAATAGTAAGGATTAATGGCAAAAATAGTTTAGGAATAAATGCGATAGTCATGCACAACACATTGAACAATTACCTCAGCAAGATTGTGCTCATTCTACATCCCCCTTACCATGCTCTGGACACTTCCTTTGATTGCCCCTTTCTGCATAAAATCCTGGTGCAAATGCTGGAATCCATGCAGAGAGCCTAAAGTGGATGAAAAAGGGGAAAAAAGAGAGAGACAGAGAGACAGAAAGAGAGAAAGCTTACACATTATTATATTAATAAATGTATGTCTGTGATTAATTTGATCACCATGTAAATATATATTTCATTATTGTTTTAATAATTTTAGTTAAAATATTATAAAAATTTTATTTTAAATTCTATTCATTTTCCCAAGCAATTTAAGGAAATCATTTTGCTCCTTACTACTATTAAAAAAAACAAAACAAAAAAAAAAACCTCTAAGGAAATATTATTTTTTATAGAGTATCCAAATATGTGCTGTTCTTTGATGAAGAATACTACATTAACTGAGAGAAACAAATAGAAACAGAAAATATCTTGAACAAGATCATATAATTTTTTTTCAGCATTATATTCCTAGCCATTTTGAGATATAAAAAATTAAATAGAAAATATACCAAGTTTAGTGTCTATAATAGAAATCATATTTAAGGCAAAACAACAACAACAACAACAACAAAAACTAGCGGTTTGTTGTCATTTGCATTTTCACAATAAGACCTTCTCCCTAATCAGCCCTGGGCATCTGTGTTCTTCAAATAATTAAAACCGCTAGGGTAAGGGTGCAAAAGGAACACTTTAAAAAAAAATCAATATTTAGATTATGTTACTACCATATAGATTAGGGGTGTCGAACTCAATCAGAGAAGGGGCCAAAATCTAAAATCCAGCCTAATTCGCGGGCCGAATGGTTTACTGAACAGTCATAAACTGACAATGTCATAAACTGACAGCGGAGTGCAGTGATGACAGCGCGGTGCGGGCCACATTGCAAGGCCTGGCAGGCTGGATTTGGCCCGCGGGCCTTGTGTTTGACACATGTGATATAGATCTTCAAGAAGATATTAAGCTTCGAAGCCAAGCATTGCTGAAGAAGAAATTAGTTTTAAATTTTTTTACCTCCCATTTTTGACCAATCAATATCCAGCCTCTGAACTAGACAAGGGAGAGAGAAGCCCTAGGCTGACCACAAGTAATAGGCAGACAGTGCGGTTCCTGGGCATTAGAATGAAAGCACCAAGCAGGGGGGCTTCTAGATGTATGTCCTCATCTCTCCTCTCTGGGCTTGGCCTTGAAGAGTAAATGAGCCAATCAGTTTAATAAGGGAGCCCAGGACAAGGAGCTCCGCCCAGGCCTCCGTGTGGGTCACGTGGGAAGGACCGCTGTGCCGAGGACCTTGTGTCTGAGTGAGGGGGAGTGTTACGGTTATGGGATGGAGAAAAGGACCATAGCTAAACAGAGATCATCTCCCACGCTTCCCTGAGTTCCCATGTTGGCAAGAGCCTGCTTTGGGGTAGCGGAGAGACAGAACCCAGGATCCAGATGGGAGAAGCGTTGGCGTCTGCGCCACAGCAAGGGCTGAGTAAGCGGAGAGCTGTTGATGGAGCGGAGAAGAATTGCGTTTTGTGTTCATCAGCTCCAGATGTCAGCAGCAAATGCCAGCAGAAGATCCTGAGGAAGGACAAGGCCAACATCTGCAGCAGACACAGAACACCCACTCGGCAGTGGTCTGAAAGCCAGAGAGCGTCTGATGGGTCCAAACACTCTTCCCTTTCCCTTGTATGGTCATAGAAGTCCCCAACTGGCAATATCCCCACATCCAACCTGCCACCACTCAAGACTGTCAAGTGTGAAGGGACCTTGGAAATAACGGAGTCAAGTCGTCATTTTCAAAAGACAGCAATTTTCTTTATGGACTATTAAAATCATTGGATTTGATTAGGTTTTAAACCAAATTGAACAAAATGTAGCTTTTTATTTCCAGCTAATCATAAGGGAAGCCAGATTGTTATGGCCAAAATGAAGCAAATAAACTATTCTTTTTTCTTATTTTTCTATTTATAATGTGAGCCGCACTAAAATCTCTGTGACACAAATATCAAGTGAGCATTTAAAAAGTATTGATTTTTTCAAAGGTTAAAGATTAGTAATACTGTAGGGGAACTATAATGGGGAACTAGAGAGTAACAATGATTGATTTCCCTGGCTAGAATGAGCACTGTGTTAAGCATTTTACATTATTCAAGAACCCAGTAATTTTACAACTGAAGCCGTGAAAGTTTAAGTGATATACTGGTCTCAAACTTTAAAATGTTGTCCTTAATATGAACTGTTATTTTAGGAAATTATGTGGTACCTGTCAGTAACTTTGTTTATATTCATGTTTTTATTTAGGTAGTTGTACCAATATAATTCAAGATGTGAGGTTTAGTTATTTATGGTATCCTCTTCTGTTATGATTGGAGTCAAATATGTCTACCTATTATTTAATTCAAAATAAGTAGATGAGCACAGGTATAAGAAACTGAGATTTTAGTCATTCAGGGGGAAAAAAGGGATGTGATTATTTTTAAACCAAAAGAATTTTAAAACTAACTTTCATAAAATTATATAAAGGCAAAAAATACACTTATCTCTTCCAAAGTGTTAGAAGATAGCTATAGCAGAAGCTAGTGGGATGACTGAATATTTGGAAGCCCTTTAATTCCCTATGATATTAGGAAAATAATACATAAGCACACCAAATTTGCAATAGTATAATTTTAATATAGACTTATGATGGAAAGGAAACAATGCCTATTGACTTTTACTTGTTGTGATAGAAGATTTAAGACTTCTAACAGCTCTTGAGATACTATTCACTCATTGCATACTCTCTCATCACTAAAAGATTTCTTAAGAGGCCATGACAGTTATATCCCAAAGTTACTATGCTGGGGGCCCCTATTTCATAGTATAATTCATTTGCTATATTCTCATAATCTAAAATGTACGTATGTGTGCACACACATGTACACACATATACCCTTGCAATAGTAGTTTCCCAGTAAGAGTGGTTTATAGCAAACACAGATTATTCTAGTTAAGTATTTAACAAATATATGGAAGTAGAAGTATCCAGGCAAATTTTAAACTGGCCACAAGAATTTATAGTCCTCTGGGCATAGACTGGTGTTTTTTTCTAGGAAAACTAAGTAACATCAGTTAAAAGATTATCTCCTGAAAGATTATCTCCTGAAGATTTGCTACTAGTTTTCATTGTAATTTAGTGTATATATATATATATATATATATATATATATAGTCTAATGTCATTGATTCTTTAGAGATCTGGAAAGGTAAAATACAAACTGAATTATTATCTATATATTGGGTCGGCAGCTAAGTAATTGCGGGTTTCACACATATATGGCTTCAGTTGAATTTTTAGTTTGCAGACGTAGTACAAATGTAAAACACATTTTGTTATTTGATAGTTGGCTATTCAGCTGTTAATCAGTAAAAAAAGTTTTTTGATCTGTTTTGTAGTTTTCGTTTGGCGTTCGTTGAAAAATGGAAAATCAAAAGGAACATTTTTGTCATATTTTGCTTTTTTATTTCCGCAAAGGGAAAACGCATCGCAAGCTCATAAAAAGTTATGTGCTGTTTATGGTGACGAAGCCTTAAAAGAACGGCAGTGTCAAAATTGGTTTGCCAAATTTCATTCTGGTGATTTTTCACTCAAAGATGAAAAACGCTCTGGTCGTCCAGTTGAAGTTGATGACGCCCTAATCAAAGCAATAATCAATTCAGACTGTCACAGTACAACACGTGAGATTGCAGAGAAGCTTCATGTATCACATACATGCATTGAAAATCACTTAAAACAACTTAGCTATGTTCAAAAACTCGATACATGGGTTCCTCACGAACTGAAAGAATCACAGTTAACGCAACGCATTAGCAGCTGCAATTTGCTAAAGAAACGTAATGAAAATGATCCATTTTTAAAACGACTGATAACTGGCGATGAAAAATGGGTTGTTTACAACAATATCAAGCGGAAAAGATCGTGGAGCAGGCCAGGTGAACCAACTCAAACAACATCAAAAGCTGATATTCATCAAAAGAAGGTTTTGTTATCAGTTTGGTGGGATTACAAAGGAATTGTCTACTTTGAACTCTTACCACCCAACCGAACGATCAATTCTGATGTCTACATTGAACAACTAACGAAATTAAACAATGCAGTTGAAGAAAAGCGGCCCGAATTGACAAATTGAAAAGGTGTTGTATTCCATCATGACAATGCAAGGCCACACACATCTTTGGTCACTGGGCAAAAATTAATGGAGCTTGGTTGGGATATTTTGCCACATCCACCATATAGTCCTGACCTTGCACCATCTGGTTACTTTTTGTTTCGATCTTTACAAAACTCCTTGAATGGTAAAAATTTCAATAATGATGATGATGTCAAATCGTACCTGATTCAGTTTTTTGCTAATAAAAACCAGAAGTTTTTTGAACGTGGGATTATGATGCTGCCTGAAAGATGGCAAAAGGTCATTGATCAAAATGGGCAATACATTACAGAATAAAGTTATTTAGTTCCATGAAAAAATTGTCTTTGATTTTCTTTTAAAAATCCGCAATTACTTAGTTGCCGACCCAATATATAGGGCTAATATGCTAAGTGTCTGACCATCCGATCGGTCGCTATGATGCACACTGACCACCAGGGTGCAGATGCTCAATGCAGTAGCTGCCGAGTTGCAGTGACTTAGCAAAGGCAGTTCTTGGATGATGCACCCTAAAACCAGAGAGGAGGGAGCCCGATTCCTCGCAGGGCTGTGCGATTCCACCTCCAGCCATGGGTGATGTTGTTGCTTGGGTACTGTTGGCCCAAATATGGTTTACTGCACACTTGCATCTGCGTTCCACACCTGATAAAACAGCAACTTGCAGAGTGTCCTCTCACACTCTGAGAACCCTTGCAGGATGTCAGAGAGCTGGTTTCAGCTTGATCCCTGCAGGCCAGGCCAAGAGACCCCACCTTCTGAAGAGACCTTATTCACTTTGTAGACACTGGGGAGTGACCACAGGAGATTGGCTCCAGGGTGTGTCTGGCCAGTCTCACCCAGTCCTGTCCCGCTGGCCACCTTCTAATGAATTTCCTTTCAATGTGCATGAATCCATGCACCAGATCACTAGTGGAATATATGAAGTTTGTCTTATAAATAATTAATATAAAGCAATGTTGAAATATCTCATAGTTAGGGCTTTTGGAAGTTACCAATTAAAAACAAAATTAAACAATTATTTTTTTAGAATAGTAAGTGCTTGGTAAAATAACTGGAATACACAAAATAATATTAGGAAAAAAAACTATTAGCTATGGTAAGAAAATAACTTGTAATTAGTTCAAAAAAGATTACTTTTCAATGTCAAGTATGTTTACTTTTCCATTTTTTGGTAAAAGTAAAGAGACCTGATTCCAGGTGGAAAAAAAATATGTAAGAAAATATTGTTCCTACTCTAATTTGAACTCCAAGTAGAAAGTCAAGTGTAAAAGTTTTGGATTGAGACTATAGAGACTGAGTTCAAGTCCTGATCTAGTCACTGTTTGGCTTAGAATAGACAATTTAATCTTTCTATTGCAAGGTGAGAAAATAGAGGTGTTTAATCAGATCATCACCAGAGTTACTTTCAACACTAAACTTCCATGACTGTAGGGTTTCCAAAAGACTGGGAAAATAGAAAACTTAACTGACAATATGTCAAGATCTAAGAGATATCCTCAACCTGGTAAACCAATATTTTCCTAGTGATACGTGCATGGTGATGGTTATGCATGCAATTCACTCAAAGTGCTACATAGACCAATGAGATGTAAATATAATAGTACTAGAAGATAAATAACGTTTTTAGGATCCACATAGCAAATGCCTTCTAAGAAATTACTAGTTGAGTTTTGCGTAATGTCTAAGAAAAATGTCCATAATTATCTGAATTGGCTATTACAATTTACCTACATTTTTCAACTGTATGTCATCTTCTTTCCTTCCTTCTTTCCTTCCTTCCTTCCTTCCTTCCTTCCTTCCTTCCTTCCTTCCTTCCTTCCTTCCTTCCTTCCATTTCTTGCTTTCTTGTGTTTGCATTAAATACTAAAGTGTGTTTGAAATAATTATTGCTGACTTTAAAACATAATTTAGAGGTAACCAGCAATATCACATTGTGCTTCTTGCACATTTATGCCATCTATAAACACATTATGTAAATTATTTTTATTTTTAAATATTAAAAATTAAGGTATTTTTATAATGGAAAATACTGTAAAGAATCTCAATGGAATTATGGACTCAACAAATAATTTGGAAATTCAAAAACTATGTCAAGCTTGGCACTATATATCAAATACTAGTTGGATTTTATTCTGTGGAAGTTTGAAAACTACAATTGTAGATATTCAGTCCAAGAGACCCAGGGGTATTTGGCTCTGTCCCCTCTCTTTATGACTGAGGAGTCTGACTAGAGATATTTGTGTAGCTCATTTGCATCTATACACTTGATACCAGAATAGGTACTAGAATGCAATGTGCTGACTCCAATCCAAAGCTAATTTGTTTCCAGCCTAGCATTCTGCCTTTCTGTAAGTGATTCATTGCACCATGCTCCCCACTGCATTCCAGCACCTCAGATACTTTGCATTTGGACTTTGATACCTCAGCACAGTGATTCTGTCTCCAGAACAAAAACTCAGCCAGGGAGATGTTGCCATCTTTGGACATGAGGCTTGTCCAACTACTTGTATTGGAATGAGCCACTATTTTGTTACTATTTAATTTAATGGAAGGGAATAAAAAAAATAAAAGTACTATGACTTGTGATTAACATCATTAGTCAATAACATTATTTAGGGTAATCATAGGAGTCCCTTGCCCTTCTCAATCTGCAGCACCTAACAGTGCTCAATGTTCAGTAAGTATTCAACAGAATCCTGTGAAACTGAATGGAACAAGAGTGAATTGAACTGAATTGAGTTGAGAAGTGAGCTACCCATAGTGGAAAATGTGGTAACACTCTGAGACCACTAGGAGGAGATGCAATTCAGAACATCAAATTATTTCTAGGAAACCACAAATGTCAACTTTCCCCCAACGCTAAGTTTTATTTTAGTGTTGAAATTTAAACCAATGTTATACTTAGCATTCCAGGAGAAGATGAGAATATATCATTATAAAAATGTTGCTGTACTAGGTTAGGTAAAAAGATAATGTACTCTTTATTTTGAATAAAAATATGCCAAATGCTGAGGCACCACAGTTGGTTTACTGGGGTTGGGGGAGGCTGGGAAAACCCTGGAGAATGTCCTTGCCACCCAAGAAAGATAACTATCTTTCTTTTTACAATAGTCTCTGGAGATGGGAAAACCCTATCTTGGTCTAAATTTCCTATAAACAGAGAAACAAGCAAACCCCTGCCTGCTATTAATCTTAAAATGATATATACAACACAGATGGTGGTACTGAAAGATGTAGCTGAATGCTTCTCTATTATTGAAGAGTTCTAAACTTTGTAATTGCTGTACTATTTCATTTCATCCCCTTATGTCATTTTAATAAAATATCTAAGACAAACAAAGAAATGTCTATAATAAATTACTCGGAGAGCGCACTTAGTTTTCTCAAGCACAAATCTGATGAGAATGGAACTTTAATGATTCTGACTGCTGCCTCTTCAGTCTTAACATGCAACCACTGGATCAACAAAGCCAGCTGTTTTCAAGTTCCATTAGGAGCCAGTATTCAAATAAAAGTAAATATTAAGTCTGAACCTAATTCTATTTTACAAATATCGTCACTGATTTTTTAAAAATACTTTGCTTGATTTTTCTTTTTAATTTTAACTTCTTCAGCTTGATTGCAAAATATTTTTCCTTCTCGTTTTGGATGTCAGATCCTACGAGTCCCTCCCTGGAAACAAGATTTTCTGAACTACCCTCGCTACTTCACCTACCACCTCTCCCCTCCAAGAACATCTCGCAGCAGTGTGAGGGCAGGGCTAGAGTGGCTTTCTGTAAAGGTACTTAAGCATGTTATAAAAGGTCTGTGTGAAGTTTTACTACTTCAGCCGGATCCTCAGAATCTGGGATGGTCCGAAGCATTTGGGTGAATGGAAATGTAATCTTCTACCAGGTCAGATTTCAACAATAGGAAGGACAGAGAGACTTCCTCAAAAGTCCGTTTCTATGTAACCATGAAGAATATGTGCAAGGCATGTACATTCTCCTAGGACCTGTTTGTCCTGTGGTTCATGCACATCAGCGCATATGAAATCAGTGTTCATACAATGGACTTTTTAAAACCCTATAGTTGGGAAATTTAAGTAATACCCCAAAAATCTCCTAGCTAGTAATCAATAGAGCGACTATTCAAATGATTTTCTACCTCCTTCTTCCTGGCCTGTGTTGTTTCCATTCCTCAGTAGTCTTTACAGTCTCCAAAGATTCTTGTTTTTCTCGCTTTTTCCCCCATGTGGGCAGGGTCACCCATCCACAAGAATCTGAAGGGTCTGTATATACTGACATGAGAACTTTACTTTATTAAACGAATTCCTTTTCCTTTATTATTTACTAGTTTGTTTAGTAAATTTATTGAAGTATTATTAACGTTGGTTAATAGCATATACATTTAAAGTGTTTGATTAATAACATGATATAAACTTCAGATGAACAACATTACAATTCAATATTTGTATCCTCTATGGCAGGCTCACATCCTAAAGTCTGGTTCCCTTCCATTATTTTCCCTTCCATGTATGTGACCTCCTTTGCCTAATTTGACCCCTCTTCCCCTACCCCACTGCTCTGGAAAGCACCAGTCTGTTGTCTTTATGAGTTTGTTTTTATTTGTTTTGTTATTTCATTGGTTACTTCTTTACTGTATATTCCACATATCAGTGAAATCATAGGGTTTTGGTCTATTTCATTCATCTTATTTCACTTCATACCCTCAAGATCCAACCATGTTGTCATAAATGGCAATATTTCATCTTTTTTATGGTTGAGCAGTATTTCATTGTATATATGTAACACAACTTCTTTATCCATTCATCCTCCAATGGACTGTTAGATTGTTTCCATATCTTAGCTATTGTAAATAATAATGCAATGAACATAGGGGTACATATATCTTTTCAAAGTAGTATTTTCATATTCTTCAGAAAAATGCCCAGAATAGAAATTGCTCGATCATATGGTAGCTCTATTCATACATTTTAAAGGAACCTCCATATGATTTCCATAGTGGTTGCCTTAATTCATAATCCTACCAACAGTGTATGAGGATTCCCTGTCCTCCACATCCTCACCAGCACTTGCTATGTTTTTGCTTTTTTATAATAGTCATCCTAACAGGTGTGAGATGATATCTCACTGTGATTTTCATTCTAAAGATTCTCTTAGCCCATTAGCTTTGGTAGCTACCTGTCCACTGCAGTATTAGGGGCTCTACTAAGTTCAAACATGGCGCTCAAAGACAAATGAGTATTCATGATTTCAAGAATCTTCTGACTTCTTCCTTTCCTAGCTCTGGTCTCTGAAGACATTACGCCCCCCTTATATCTCTCTCTCTCACAGGCCATCTTCTGACCTGACCCAGGCAGTTTAACCTCTTGATTAGGAGCAGTTACTCCAAGCCTATTATTTTAGCAGTTTTCAAAATCTTGGCTCACATAAAGGCAACCCAGGGAAAAGATTTTTTTAAATGTTTTAATTAATTTTTTTAATTACATTTACAATTAGGTTTGCAATTCAGTTTCTTCATTTTATAAACAACCTGAAAAATTATTCTAGGCCAAAAAAGTGATTGTTACTATCTGAATTTAAATGAAAATTAATTTATTTCACCCTAACCGGTTTGGTTCAGTGGGTAGAGTGTCAGCCCTCAAACTGAAGGGTCCCGAGTTTGATTCTAGTTAAGGCATGTACCTTAGTTGCAGACACAATCTCCAGTAGGGGGTGTGCAGAAGGCAGCTCATTGATGTTTCTCTCTCATTGATGTTTCTAACTATCCCTCTTCCTTCCTCTCTGTAAAAATCAATAAAAAAAAATATATTTTAAAAAATTAATTTATTGCAATTTTGAAGATAATTTTATATTTTTGCAGTGGGAGCTATATATAAGGTCAGGATGACAGAAGGAAACAAAGTTAGAGAGCAACATATAAAAATTCAAGAGACCAAAAATGTACGATGAGCCCATTTTGCATTCTTCAGAACATTTTGCTTTAAATTAAATAAAATCAACAAACAATCCACTTAAAAAATTATTAAATAGATCCAAGACATCTGAAATCATCAATAGTAATTTCTTGGCAGGTCTAAAATGTCCTTATTCCCTAAAAAACTTTTTAACTGCTTTTCATACGCTTTATTTGGACAATACTTTTTAAAAAAATGTAAGCCTTTAATTCTCTGTATTAAACACCTTTCTGCTCAGATCATCTGGGGTAATTTCTGTTTTCCTGAATCCTGATTGTAAAAGTCTGCTTTGCTTTTTGTAATTAAAACCATCTAATGAATCACCACCTCATAGGTATATATTTCATATGTGATTATATAATCACATTCTTTAATAATATGAATAGCAAATTATAATGGGAAGATAGGTGAAAAATTTGGTGCATAGATTATGCAATTTATTATTTTTTATCATTATTTACATTAGTGAACTGTTTCCAAGCAAATATTAGGAAGGAATCAGAGTATATAATAACTCCCAGGATTTTAACTTATAATACCTCAATTTTAATATTTTTAAATACTTCTAAATTGCTAAAATGCTGTATACCAATTAAATTTAAGCAAAAATATCAAAATTAGTTTGCTAACTGAAGTTTGCTAAAAGCACTTAGTAACTTGTGCTCACTGATTTCTTCCTAATTAGTATTATTTCCTTAGCAGCTAAAATAAAATTATTTTGTTTGCTGCCCTAATACACACTTCCAACATCACAGTTTAAGGTTTGGAAATTTTTAAACCAGATAACATTGGCCACTATAGAAGACAAAGGTTTATCTTAATTACCACCCAAACATAATCCAAATGGAAAATTAGAGTTATCGAATATTCACCACATTTTCACTTCTTTGTTAAGCATATATAATATGTAACTGGATTTTTCCCTCTAAATATTTCCTCAGTATTTTCACAATAGCTCTTATTGGGTCTCTCTGAAAAAGTGTTTCTTTTCCATTTTCCTTCTAGACCACAACCAGAGCAATTTTCCTAATCAACGTATGAACATGTCACTCTATTTTCCTTAGAAAAAAGGTCACTTCGATGCTAGAGTCAGAATCGTTAGGATCACAGACCTGCAGGCCTCATGTCAGCTATGCATCCAAAGAGGCCTAGAACATTCTCAGCACTGGCAGGAGCTGGCTAGGCACTGAGTGCATGGTGGGAAGGTCTCTCTCCTTTAATTATTCACTACATATAGGTTACATTTCTGTGAAACATTTTTCTAATCCGCACTTCACTTTCTCTAGTCAGTATGCATTTTTTCTCTACTTCTTTACACATTGGAAAACATTGAGGGAGACCCAATAGGGTAATGACAGAGCATATGGAAACCATAATTATCCCACACTGCATCGAAACTTTCCTGGCGACCTGTGACTCAGCGTATGCTTCTCAGGGGATTGGGAGGGAGGCCCGTGCCCCACCCATGCACCCGTGCAGACATTCTCACCAAAGTGACCCAGAGCCAGGGGCACCAGCGTTGCCTGAAGGTGACCACATGTTACACATTATTTGAGAGGGAAATAATCAACTTCTCTATCACTTAAAAATAAGATATGGGATTACAATGTTTTATTATGAACAGATATTTGTACAGGTACTTACTTAATAAAGCCCTATTTTCCATCCATTCCTACCTGAAAGAAAACTTTTTTGTGATCACACTTTAGAAATATCATCATAGCTAGTGAATTTTCTCAGCAGTGGATAATGTACTATACTGTATATGTGTGTTTTGTGTGTGTGTGTGTGTGTGTGTGTGTGTGTGTGTAATATTTTAAATCTGTACTAAATACTATATAATGTCTATATAGATTATATATTTATGTTTTACATATTTCATAAGAATTCAGAATAGAGAGCAAGGTAACATTCCTTAAATACCAAGAATTGTTTAGAAGTCATGCTCTGTCCAGACTATAGGGCAGTACATTTATAACCAGCTGATCAGTTTTTCTACTTACTGTAGAGAGAATGGATTCAGTGTGCTTAATAAACAATGTCCTTACCCAAAGGATCGCCATGTCTATTTTAACTCAGTTCATTTCAAAATCAGCAGTTTTGCAAAGGAAATCTGTATTGTTCAGGACAGTTCCACTATTCTTTTCTAAAACAAGGAGACTGTATTAAAAGCAAAGCTGTTCATGGCTATTTGTTGGGGGTTTTATTTTACTACTAGTAAAAGAACAAAATCTCAGACAGGACTATTGTCTGGCTCATCTGGTGCCGTACTTCCTCCACACAAGCCTTGTATGACACACAATATTTCAACTGCAAGTGTTGTTTAGCTTTTCAAACAATTGCCTATCAAAGCATCCAGGTTGCATTGATAATGGAGCAAAGCCTTTCCTGCAATTGTGAGCCAGGAAATGCTGGCCCGGTTGGCAAGTCTCACATGTCCTGTTGCTTATAATGTCCCTCCCTCCTTGCTGGAATGTGTTATTTTTAAGCAGCTAGGCTAACAGGAAGAGAAAGTTGTTACTTCTTTCCATGCGATGTAAAGGGGCAGGGAGAGGCAAGCGTGCAAAAATGGGGCTTGATCAAATATTAAGAGCACTTACCAGATGCCCAGTCACCTCTAAGAGGCAAATCTTCAGTTCCAAACATAGCTTTGAATTGGTAGTTCAGTTCCCCGTTCCACAACCCCAATACATTTTCCAGGCTTCCGAGGACTGAAAAATAGCCACTAACTGTATTGGAGGTGCATAGAACTCCATTGTTCTGTACTTACATGGATGAGTGTGTTTCATTTTGCAGCGAGCTGCCCTGAGAATAAATCACTTTTAAGAGAACCACAGAAATAGAGATGCACTTTATTTCATGATGATTAATGAATGTTGAACAGATATTCAATGGAACATTCTACTGACTACCATAAACAGAATTATAAAATTTGAAAAAGAAACCATCTTTCATACTTACCTATGTAAGAAATAGCATCATAGCTTCAATCTGTCACATCAACTCATATAAAAATTTATCTTCTTACTTAAATAATTCATGTTTGTACCCTAAGAGAATTTGCTTTAAAAAGCAGATCAGTTTTAAAAAATATACACTGAGTGACCAGATTATTATGATCTCTGAACGCATAATAATCTGGCCACTCAGCAGTGTGTGCGTGTGTGTGTGTGTGTGTGTGTGTGTGTGTGTATGTGTGTGTGTATATATATATACATATATATACAGATATATATATATATGTGTGTGTGTGTGTGTGTGTGTGTGTGTGTGTGTGTATTAGAGGCCCGGTGCATGAATTTGTGCATGGGTGGGGTCCAGCCAGCCAGGCCAGGGGGAGGGTACATGGGCTGTTGGCCAGCCTGCCTGCTGGTAGAACACCTGGTCCAGGGAACAATTTACATATTAGCTTTTTATTATATAGGATATATACTGAGTGGCCAGATTATTATGCATTCAGAGATGATAATAATCTGGCCACTCAGTGTATATCCAAGGACACATTGAATATAAAAGGCAGTTTTCCTGGCTCTTCTTGAACAGACAAAACCTGTCCCTGGTTTGGTGCCTTTGCTTCTGCTATTCCTTCTCCATGAAATGCTGTCCTCCCAGCCTTGACTCTGACAAGTCTTCTTTCCAACCTCAATCAGGCCCTGCTCCTGTGTCACCTTCTGGGGATCCTATAAAATACCACACTCCACCCTAGGGCCCTTGGCCCATCCTCTTCCTCACGTCATATTTTTTCATAGCTCTTAGCATCTCTGATTTACTCTATGCATCCACTTGATTAACTTGTGTTTTTTATAATTAACAATTTCTCCTCATAAACACTGTAAGGCCCATGAGAGCAAAGACACTGTTGTTCTGTTCTCTGTGGCATCCTGAGCATCTGTGAGCGAGCCGGCCACAGCAGGGGGTGGACACTCAGTAAGAAAATGTGAATGATTGAATGAGGCCATTCTTTGTAACATTCTAATGGTGGACCCTTGTTTCCAGTTATCATTCCTCCTAGATATCCAGATAGTTCAAATAAATCAAGACTACGGCACAGAGCAATGTGGTTTAATTTACATAAAAAATATCACCTAGGTAGTATAAAAAGTCACACATGGCAATGTTTGTGTGTACATGCTCTCATCAAGGTACTGAACACGAAAAAGGATCTGGATATAATTAATTTATCATTATTATTCTTGCCTCCATCCATCCCTTATTTGCCCTGAAAACGTAACACCAAACCATCATGGGTATAGATTATGCATTTTGAAGAGTAAACACCCTTTAAGCTCATAAATTTTACAAAATCCTCTTCCCTGCACTGATACCAAAGGCCTCCAGTATCCACCCCAGGTTTTCAGATCCATTCCTGCCAGAATTTCTCATTCATTCTCTGAGCAGTCAGGTATAAATACTAGAAGATTCCAAGTTCATTGGTATTGAGAACAGCTCTACTATCTCTCCCTTTAGCCAGACCTTGATCTTATAAAGTTAAAATAAAAATAGTAGAAATAAGTATGGAAGAGATACAATTTTATCAAAATGTATTCCTCCTTGAATTTTTAGGCCCTCAATCTGGGCTTATATTTAAGGGGAATTGAGATCAGGCAATAGTGCTCGCAGTATTTTGCTGATTTCAATCCACAAGACTGGTAAGCACAACGGTTGGCTCTTGTTCTTCTGATCATCTTCATATCCAAGTGAGGCAGCATTTAGCATGCAGGGTGATGCAGCAGGGAGAACAGTGAGTGAGGGTAGAAAACCCTCCCCAGGAGAAAATTTGTTCTTCATTAAAGACTTAAATGATTTAGGGACTCTCCAAGTCAGCCATAACTATTGGTGTTTTTCTGTACTTTTTCTCTCTCTTCCCATTCCTACCCCTGAGTAGGAATCAAGATTTGTAGTAGGAAAAGTCTTGCAGTAATGAGTTAAATGTTCCCGCTGTTTTCAGGAAGTTCCACCTATATGTCTTAGAATGTAATGTCATGTGGGTCACATGGGCCTCCAGGCTTCTTGGGTGTGCTCTCGAGACACTTGTTACTGCGCAGGTCAGTGACAGGAGCAGCCTTACAAGACAGCATTGAGCCCTAACCCAGAGTGAAGTCACAAGCCCATGCCTTGATCTAATCCCATGCAGGAAGCTAAATTCAAGTGAAACCTGGCAAAAGATGGACATCTTTTCATGCATCCACTAACCCATCAGCTCTGAATGTTAAAATGTCCATATCTTCTCCAGTGTCTTCCCTGAGCTTGCTGTCTGCAGAGTCATGCCTTTGTTCCGTATCTCTATGCTCTGTGTTTCCTTGTTGTCTTGAAACCAGACCACTCAGAGTAGGGTTCATATATCTATCTGCCTACTTGTCATCTCCACTTGAATTTTTCACCAGCATCCCACACTGAACATGTTTCAAATTAAGATCCTAATCATCTCCTTCCCCTCAAGAATATCTCCCACCAGTATACTCTCACTTGTCCAAAGCACTACTACCCATTCCAGTGTTTCATCCAAAGTTCTGATTCATCATTTCTCTTCGTCACCCCCCACACAAGCCACACATCAACTTCTGTGGTTTATGCTTCAGCCCCTGCCCGAAAGGCTCTCCCAGGCCATGCAGCCTCTGTCCTCAGCATGTATTCTTCAGGCATCAGCATGAACAGCATTTCCTTTGAGAAGTCAAGCTGGTTGCCACTTAAATATTTCACCATACTCTTGATCCTGAGTTTTAAAAATGTATTCAATGCAATTGAATGTTACTTACAGTTTTACTTATTTCCTACTGACCCATTCTATTGCAAGTTCTATGAAGGCATGAAATCATGCCAAGCACAGTCAGTTCTATGTCCCCAAATAATGTTGCAATGCCTGATATCTATTAAAGACTCAAATATTTGACAAATAAATGGAAACAAAACAAAACAGTCAGTGAACATTTTATATGGCCAAGTCTATGTTCCCCAAGCTGGTGTCTCAGTTTTTTTGAAGTCCATTCAAAATTCTTCATTGACAAGAGAAAACTTGAGTAATGTCTCCTGGCAAATCAGTATCCTTTCTTTCACTTCTGTCTGTTAAAAAGTGATTTCTCTCTCTTAAAAAAAAAAGCATTTTAGTTCTAATAAATGTTAGCTAATAAAAGTGAATGTATTAAACAAGCAAATTGGGAAAGATAAACAAACCACATATATGGAAAGAAAGAAGATCTGTAATAACATAAAGAGATGCCTAAAGCTTTGAACTTAAGGAAGATCTAAAAGGACAAATGTTACATTAAAAGGAAAGTAGAAAGACGATTAGATTTAGTTATTAAAAACAGCAGCAATGAAAACCAGTATCTTCCTAGCTGGGGGGAAGAAACGCTGTCAAATAAACCAATGGTGAGTATGCCAAAGTACGAACCTAGGGAAGTTTGTGTAAACAGGAATGAAAGCCATTATGGTCCAGTATATGCTTTTCAGATGTCACAAGACATAAACACCCAGTAGAATCCGCTGGGTGTTTGGTAAGTAGCTCCTAGGGGTGTTGATAGTATGTAGCTCCTAGGAGTGTTGAGCTGGGAGGGTGAGGCTTCCCAGAGCCAGGCTGTGAAGGATGGGCAGGCCTGGCAAAGGCTTTGTTAACAACCACACAATAGCCAAGCTGATCAAAACACATCTGCTTTCTTTCCTTGTACACAAGGCAATACATGCTTCTAGTTAACTCCGGGTCTTACCCGCGGAAACTTTGATATTGAAGATGTAAAATAAATTAAGACAAGGCGAAAGGAGGCAAATTTATTGGGAGGAAAAGCAAATGCAAATTTAGGAAGCTCAGCATGTAGATAATTGAAAGCAGGGAAGGAAATTGTTTCTAGGTGGGATTCTAATTCACATGGTTGCATTTTCCACTGATAACGCATCGCAGGGCCCTGAGCCTGAGCCATTAGGTTTAACAAGCAAAGTGCTTTGGAGGAAAGCAATGCATTTTCATGGCTCTCACAGGGAGCAAGGCTATTATCCCCCTTCGGTAGAAATTTCTGGGTATTAGTTTTCAGGTAATTTGTTTTTTTTATCAAGCTTAGTGAATTTTCTTAATTTTATTTTTTTAACTTGAAACCCGTTTCTCATTGTATGTGTATAAATCCCCATCTGCTGATCTGGTCTCTACCTTGCTCATCTCTTTTCCTACCACTCCCCCTGTCCTCCTTTCCCACCCTCCCACCCCCCACCCCACCCCCCACACACAAATACCTCCTCTCCCCATTGCTCCCTCTGCTTCCTCCTCACTGGCTTCTGCACTGTCCCATGGAGACATCAATCCCTCCTACAACAGGACTTTTATTCTTTTAGCATGTCCTGCTCACAGGCCGATCCTGGAAGTCTAGCAGTGGAGCACACAGCCAATGTCCACCTCTCAGATGATGTTTCACAACGCATGCAATTTACTGCATTATTAATGCAACCCATTGTATCAAAATAATACATATACTTCCTTATTAATTCGTCCAAATAACCAGATCCAGAGAGAGGTCTAACAATAACTGTAATGTTGAAATGAAGTGCATGCAAATGTTTTTTATAATGTCTGAACACTGTTATCTAAAACTTAGAGGCCCCTGCTGAAACTGGTTTGGCTCAGTTGACAGAGTGTCTGCTTGTGGACTGAAAGGTTCAATTCTGGTCAAAGGCATGTACCTTGGCTGAGGGCACATTCCCAGTGGGGGGTGCAAGAGGCAGCTGATCATGTTTATCTCTCATCAACGTTCCTAACTCTCTATCCCTCTCAATTCCTCTCTGTGTAAAATCAATAAAATATAAAACAATAATAATAAAATAAAAATAAAACTAGAGGCCCCGATGCATGAAATTCATGCAAGAGTAGGCCTTTGCAGCCAGGGTGGCTATCTCAACCTTGAAGCCATGGGTGGCTGCCTGGATCCCTCCCTCACAGCCAGCAGCTGCCTTTGGTTCTGGGGCTGTAGCCCTGGCTTCCTCCCAGAAGGATGTCCAGAAGGACATCTGGTCTAATTAGCATATTATGCTCATTATTTTAAATAAAAATAGTATCTGTAAATTGTTTGGCTATATTATAGTTGCTGCTTGGATTCCTGTGGATTTCTGATAATTTGAGAGAA
The DNA here is from genome assembly GCF_964339955.1 of Pipistrellus hanaki. Lineage (NCBI taxonomy): Eukaryota > Metazoa > Chordata > Mammalia > Chiroptera > Vespertilionidae > Pipistrellus > Pipistrellus hanaki. The sequence goes on along the minus strand of NC_140507.1, from coordinate 37,245,907 downwards.
TACTAAATTTCAGTTAGAGGTTAATGAGAATAATAGTTAATTTTTTTTTTTTTCCTAAATCAAGTTCATGGGCTACCTGAGTTCTAGGCAGAAGTCCAAATTTAAAAATCTTGCTTAATGAAACATTCTTTTCCAAGGTACCTCCTTTACTCATATCTCACGTCCTTTAATTATCAACTTAAGTGCTCCATATAACAAGGCCTTCCCTGAGTCCCTGAGTAAAATCACACCCCTGTGTTAGGTATTTCCTCTCTGCCTTACCCTGTTTATTTTTCTCCCTAGCACTTCTCGACCTACTTTATATTCACTCATTTATGTTCTGTCTCCCCATTGGTATTTAAGTTGTGTGAAATTTAGGTTTTACTTCTCCCCCCCCCCCAATCTCTGCCATAGCCCCAGTGCTCGGAGCAGTGCCTGGCACAGATACAGTCCTTAGTAGATACGTGTTGAATGTCCTGGATGAATGAATGATCTGTCAGTTTGGTCTATGAACTCTTTAAGGTCTCACCTGAGGTGGTTTTGCTAGTCTCATCTACTGCTGCGCCCTTCTTAACTCATCCTGCCTCGGCCTCTCTGCTCTTTTCTCTGTTCATGGAAGGAACCAAGTGCCATCCTGCCTCAGGGCCCTCCTCTGGGCATCCCTCACTCTCTGAAGTGGTCCTCTTCTGCCCCCCTCCTCCTCCACTGGGCCTGGTGAACTTGACAGACCTTGCAAGTCCCAGATGCCTTATTTACCCTGTAGGAGGTGGACCATCCAGTGACACGCACTTACAGGTGATCCCACATTTCTTTCATGACAGTTTTCGGGAATGTAATTGGATGACTGTTAGCATAATCTTTCTTTAGATGTCATTTGTCCCAGCTAGACAATGGCTCACTGGAAGCAAATCTCCCACCTTTAGAAGGGCCCGACCAACGTGATAAAAAATTAAAATGAATAAAGTGAAGAAATAAAACGAAAAAGTCACAGAGACCATCCTCTACAGATTCTTCTAAATGCAAAACTTGGAACATACTAACAGCGTTACTTGGCCGAGCTTGAGCAATCATTGCCTGCACCTGTCGCCTCTGAATTAAATTCTAATGAGATGGCAGCGCCCACTCATACATATTGATGAAGGGAAGGAGTTTGGCACAGACCGGCCCTGGGCTGCAAACCCCCAGTGATGCTATTTCTTGTCAGAAGCTTTTCAGGACCCCAGCCACCGGTTCCTTCCTGAAGGGCTGCCAAAAACTTTGGTCTCCAGACGGAGCTTCTTTTCTAGCCAGTTAGAAAGCCTGTACTTAGCCATTTTCATATTATTTCATCTTAGGGGCAATCAACTTCTTCATTTCCTCCTCAAACCACTAGCTTTCAGAACACCAAACATAAGGTCGATGCTTCATATAGCGTTGGTCATGTCAAGAGAAGGAATGCTTCTCACCTTTTTTTAATTCTATTGTTCACAATCGTGGTTAGGACGGTGATGTTGAAGCTTAGGAGTGAATTGTCAGTGTAGGCATCTGAGTTAAAGAAGGATTTTAGAACTCAGGACCAAACCAAGCTAACAGATCAGCAACACTGTTAGTCCTCAGAAAGCCGAGGTTAACAAATTCGAGGTGCAACTCCTAAATGCAATGTGATATTTTCAGCAAACACCTTCAGGCAATATGGATGTTTTGTTGCATTTCTGGAATACTTTACTACTATCTGTCTAATTGTAATTAGCTGTTGGGAGTTTTTTTTTTATGCCATGATGGATAAAATTAATAACATATTTTATTAATTGTCACAAAACAATACCTGAGAGCCAATATTTAAAGAAAATACTATGAAGTGTGCGGGCCAGATATTGTTATCAATAAATAGTACAGAAAAAGAACTCAAGGCAAGTTAAGTGGATTATTCTGAACTTTAATTTCAGGTGATTATTTGAGCGTAGAAAAATAGCAATTCATGTCAACATTATTACTTGGAAGTAATTTTTACTTCTATCTAGGACTTTAGAATAAAAAGCAAATGTACCAAAGACTCTCTTAAAAGTTACAGAAATATTGTTTAGTATAGAAGAGAATTTGTGTGTGTGTGTGTGTGTTTTGTTTTTGTTTTTGTTTTTTGTTTTTACAAATTTGAGCTTTTTAAGGGTGATTTTTTTAAATAAAGTCAAAAACTGCTCTTGAAGTGGTTGGAAGTAAAATGAATCTAAACCACTGAACAGACAGAAATTGTTTTGAATAAAGATTAATAGGTATACTCCTGAATTATTTTTGTAGCAGTTTAGACATTTCCATGGAAAATAATATATTTGGTTAGTGTATCTATGAAAAAGAAATAGTGATTACAGTAGAATTATAGGTTTCCAACTTGCATTCTGTTGATCAGAGTGGAGTCCTGTTGTAACTGGACAACCAAGGGGTCCAGGCTGCCAGTCGCCACTTGAGCCAGTGAAGCAGAGAGAATGTTGAATTGTCTGTGGGCATTTATTCCCATAGTGTCGGCCGTATGGGAGAGCAGCCGGTCACCCACAAACATCTGCTCTGACCCCCCTTGCCAGTTGGCTGGTTATATACACTCTAAGGGGAAGATGGCTACATGCAGCTGCGAGCTGTAGTATAACAGGGAAAGGGAGGGGACGGTCTGCAGTCCAGCCTTCAGGAGCTCAAAATCTGAGAACAAGGTGGCTAATCTCTGATGTTACAAACAGCCCCGCCATTCCTGGTACCGGAGGATGGTCAGTGTTCCTGAGAAAAACTCCTGGAGGGGGTCAGGATCCAGGAGCAGCAACCAAGTCAAAGTGTGCCCTGTCCTTTGTCTGTTCTCAAAATGTATTTCTTCTCTGTAATGGACCACAAAGGCATCTTATCTTTTTAGAGCCTTGCTTCATCCTCCAGTTTCCCAGGGTTTGTAAGAAAACTTATCTACAGTTAGTAAGGTGAGTAATTATTAGACAACAGTGGCTCTGTTCTCATTACATGCCTTTCCCCACTCCCCCTGTCACTGTTTGGTGCATTAGCAGGCCCGTGGTTGGTATGTTCCTGTATTTACAGCCACAAGATAATGTCACTGCCAATTGCTTAGTGCCCTCAGAATGCCATCACTGAAGCAGGTTCCTTAGCCCTGTGGTTGGCAAACTGTGGCTCGTAAGCCACATATGGCTCTTTGGCCCCTTGAGTGTGGCTCTTCCATAAAATACCACAGCCCAGGTGAGTCTATTTTGAAGAAGTAGCATTAAAAGAAGTTTAAGTTTGAAAAATTTGGCTCTCAAAAGAAATTTCAATCATTGTACTGTTGATATTTAGCTCTGTTGACTAATGAGTTTGCCAACCACTGCCTTAGCCCTGTGTTCTCACACATATACTCACACAGTCTGCCCTCCCTGCTCCCCCCCCAACACACACACTGATTCACAAGCTAGTTTTGAGAAAAGTCAGTTGAAAATAAATGTATGATAACTTATCTACTCTGCACAATATAAACAACTAAGTTTCATTCCAGTAGGAAACGAGTGATAAATCCTTTCTTGGTCTGATAACAGTTTTGGAAAAACAATCCTTTGGTTTGCCTTTATTACACGTATTTGCTAGTAGAAATTTTTTGCAAGTTGGACCATGAGTTTTGTTAGCTTTTCACCCATCTGCATTAAATACATTTTGTTCAACAGGTGACAAATCAATTGCAAAACCACTGCTTATCAGAATTACCATCTACAAAGCCAGACCAGGAGTCAGTGTCATCAGCTTCAATATGTTCCATTATGCAAAGCTTTTGTGAAGTTTGAGGAGAAGAAACTTTACTAAATAATCAGGGATATATTTGAGGAGCAGACAAATCTGAAGAGTCAGATATAAGCAGGGTTCAGAAAGGATCGTGTATGAATAAGTTTTGGAGAAGAGTAGATCCATTCTAGGTAGAAAAAATATTGACACAGCAACAAAGCTTCAAGAAAATGAGATTGTAATGTTCCCTCTCTTGTCACACAGTAACAGCCAGATATGCCAGAGGGGAGAGAGGGAAGGGATTATATATATCATATAGTATATAGAAAGACATTGTAAAACAGATGGCACACCGTAGAACACATCTTGAAACATTAATGAATATACATTAAATCAGCTCTGCACTTTTTAAGACAAACATAAACTGCTCTGCTACTTATTCTACAACCACATATGTAGCAGAGCAATTTCACTGAGAAAGACACCGAAACTGGAGGTGGGCTAGAGCATCTGCTCCCCTTACCTGATCCTGTTGCCTCAGGCTGTGCTGGCGGCTGCCTGGCTGGGGCACAGGTGGCACAGAGGTGAGCAGGGCCGCTGAGCCCAACTCTGATGCTGCTTCAGTCGAAAGGTCACTCAGGCAGAGGGAAGTAGTGCAGTGAAGGTCAAACAGGCAAGCAGAGTGGATGGTGGATCCACTGTAGCATTATAGGTGTCTCCGTGACCATTCAAGTTATTGAAGGGGTTGAGGGGGATGTTGAGAAGCAAGGGGCTCAGATCTTTCTTTTGGCCAGGCTGTTTTCTAAGGAAATTCCCTTAAGAATTTAATTCCAGCATTTTATTTCCCTGAGTATATTAAACCAAGGTGAGAATCTCTGGGGAATGGGAGGGATTTGGGGGGACTCTGGGAAGGAAGGCATGAGACCTCTAATAGACAGGAGAGCTTGAATGAGTAAAAGTACAAATAACTCAGAATATACTTCATAAAAATTTACTTTACGGTGAGCATCTCTCTGTAAAATCTTTAGTAACATCTCTTCTACTTGCCAAAACATATTGTGGTTGGTTTTTGGCACTCACAGGAGCCACGCAAATATGAATTCAAACTGGATTTTGGTGAATGATAAAGAAGCATTATGTCATTTATTGAAAGAAATATTAGCTGTTAATTCAATATGAGCATTTGTATATGAAGGTTTTATTGGGCATAGCTTAGGAAAATAAACTCAATCGCTCATTGTCTAGAATATAATTAGATAAAGTTGACATAAAGAATTCTAATGGTAGGGAATTTGGGGCAGCTATTTTTTGGTGGGGTGGAGAGGTTTCTCACAGTTATTTTTCATACAAGAACCATGTCAATGTGACAGGTAGCCAACAAGTCTTCTTTGAAACATGTACATTTTGCTTGGATTGTAATAATTTCTTATTAAGTGATTGCTATGTGCTTGTCATTCGATCTGTGACTTTGCACAAGTCCAGGGATTTGATGGGGAGGTTTATAATGTGGTGGTTCCTCTGGCTCCGATGGAAAGCTTGGCAGGTGTCCTCTCATTTCATCTTCACCCGGTTGCTGTGGGGCAGGTTCTATTGCCTGCATTTTACAGGAATGGAAGTGGAAGTACAGAGAAGTACCACGCCCCAAGCATGGCTGAGTCAAGATCCAACTGAAGCAGTTTGCCTTCTCTAGTCCTCATGCTTGTCCCTACACTGCTGTCTTCCCGGGAAGGGAACTGTAGTGAGCAGCAGTGTGCCGTCGCCAGGCCGAGTGTGTGTGAGGCCTTAGGAAAAGTGCTCCATGTTCCTGAGGTTCAGAGTCAGTCAGTATTCCCCCAAACTTCAGTTGAAAATGTAAATGTGAAGTGAAATGTGTTCCCACTCTTAAGTGTGAGTGGGTGAAATTGTAGCAGTTACTTTGGTGGATTGAGAGGAGCCATGGTGTAAAGAACAAGCAGAGAGGAAAGTCTATGACTTAGTTGGTCAGTATCGTCAGTGACCATTTATTTAGCATACATAAAAGTATACTAAGTAATACTATGTAACTGAAGTGTTAGCTGTTTACACGGACTATATGTGAATACGTGGTTCACTCCTAGAACATGCACGGAATTTCATGGCCTGTCCCCTTTCCATCTCATCCTGCAACATTTAATTTTATCTTTTTCCTATCGTAGCCCCATGCCTCATTTTCTCATCTATTTTTTAATTTATTTTGGCTACATCTAGGCATCTTTGTAGCCCTCGTTGGTTTGGCTCAGTGGATAGAGCATTGGCCTGCGAACTAAAGGGTCCCAGGTTCGATTCTGGTCAGGGGCACATGCCTGGATTGTGGGCTCAGTCCCCAGTGGGGGTTGTGCAGGAAGCAGCTAGTCAATGATTCTCTTTCATCATTGGAATGTTTCTATCTCTCCTTCCCTCTCCTTCTCCCTTTCTCTCTGAAATAAATAAAAATATTTAAAAAAATAAATCTTTCTAAAATACAATAGGGTATATCCATTTTATTTAATTAAAGAAATTCAACCGAGGAACTTCTGAGGCTAGAACAAAGGACCTTTCAATGCGATTACAACAACAGTTTAAAATGTGTACAAAAGAATAAAGTAACTAGAAAGCCGTAGATCCAAAAGGACACTCAAATTCATGAGCAAACTCACACCAAACACCTTAACTTTTTGGAAAACTTCATGATGTCTAGGTCACGGGTATCTAAATCAAATTTTATTGGAACTCAGCTGCACCCATTCATTTGCATACTGCTGGTGGCTGCTTCCAGCCTGCACCAGCAGTGTTAAGGGGTTGCGATGGAAAGCATAAGGCCTACACATTTTACAATATTTACTATCGGGCCTGTGAAAGAAAACAAGTTCGCCGACTCTGGCCTTGGTGGCTGTGCCCAACCTGCTGAGTTCCTTTCCGCCAGTGGGTTTGCACCTGTATTATGCCCCCTCGGGTGAGCCTAGGTGGCCCGGGTGGAAGCACGCTCCAGCGGGTCCGTTAAAGAAATTCCTGACTCTGATTTCGCCATCAGTATTAATTACAACGCAGTCCTCCGGGGTCCCACTCATCAGGGACAGTTCTTTGTTTTACAGAATGTGTGCAAGCATAATTCACGTATCTATTTATGTGGGGTGACTACCCAGACGATGTACGCTAGACTTACTGCGTACCAGACGGTTTCCACACACACAGAGAAAACGTCCAGGTCTCCTGATGGACTCACACATTATACAGTTCCTGTACTTAAGATGCTCTTCTACTTCTTTTTATAAAGTGAATTAAATTTGTCAGGAGACCAGAAATTTCCTAGTAGAAGCAAAATGGACAACCTCTGTTTTGATCAGTGTAATCCAACTACTGATCTCGCAGAAGCAAAGCCATCTTTTTCCACCCATATCACATGTGTCTCTGTGTCTGTTTGCTAAAGGGCTATGAAACCTAAGGGGAGTTATTATGTTACTGATGAAAAGCTCCAATCTGTAACACATATGTGCTTTGCAGTATATAGCCTCTGCTTATTTTCATTAAATTGCATTAAATGCTTCAGTATGTGGCAGAGCCATCTCCTTAGGAAGCATCGGCTTGTGGAATCATTTGTGGTATCCCTGGGAATCCCTTTACCGTGTACCCATGGCATCCTGCCCCACAAGGCTCATTCCTTCCTGCCCCCTGGTATATTTATTAAGACGGGGAAATGTTTCCTTTCTTACTCTAAGACTTTTCTCTTGTCCCCGAGCTACTGTTTTTGGACTAAAAGAAAAGGCAAGGGACACTATATTCAGGAAACATTGTAATACTACTAGAAATTACTACATGATATCTGTTTTATCACTCAAAGGCAGACCAGGAATTTTCTCTCTCTCTCTCTTTTTTTTTTCTTCCAAACTACTGTACTTTTAACCTAAGCTGAGACTTGAAGTAGCAGAACAAAGAAAGCCGATATTTTCCAAGCTGGGGAAATGTCAGCATTCATACATATTCACTGTAGTAGGTATATGCAAATCTATGCAAATCAGTGTTTTTTTCCCTTTGCTACACAGAATACAGTCTATGTATGATTTTTGTTAAATAGTTGATTTATTTAAAATTTTCTTCTTTCAACATATTTTGCGTTATTCCTGGGAAATAACTAAATGCAAACATGCCTCAAGTTTTAAATATTATTTTGTAAGTTTACTTTTATAAGCAGCTGATAATATTTGGTGGCTAACCTTTTCACCTCTTCTAGCTTGATCCTGCATATGTCTATCCATTTCAACAGTAGTGTCCCAGACAGAAAGTAAACGCTAAATGAAATTTCTTTTTAATTAAACTTAACTTATCTTACTTCAAGTTTTCCTTTACTAAATGATAGTCATTATCATGCTAATCTTGAAGGAAAAGGACTCAATGTTTTTTAAATATAGAATCAAAGATACAAGCTGTTCCTTGTTTATATTTTGCATAGAGGGAAACAAGGGAGAAGTTTGGAAAAAATAATTCTAGATGAACTTCGATTATTGCTTATTCATTCCAAATATAAATGAATATATATATAAATATAAATATATATATCAAATATAAATATATATATCCAAATATAAATATGGATGGCATTGGCTCCCTAGGAAGGATAAGTAATTCAAGTGAGGGCACAGGGCATGCTGTGAGGCGTGATATCATCAAAAAAAGTGCCTAACTCTGGACATAAAGTGTTGAGCTTGATGAGATTGTTCCTCTCATCCGGGGGAGTCCTGATAACAAGCACACTCACACTTGCAGGTTAAAAACTTGTGTTCACACTCACCCGAGGACTGCTGCAGCTCTGTCGCTTCCCACGCCTCGTGGGGGGACTCAGGAAGGTGTCAGGGGTGACAGTCACAGCAATGACCTGCGGGAGCTCGTGAGCGCCAGGCACACCCTGCCCTTGGCGTTCCTCTGCCCGCGTTCTGAGGCAGCTGGACCCCCATCTGACAGCACGAAAGGGAAGAATTTCCTCCCCAGTCTAGGTGCTTACTAGTGCAGCTCTTCATGTAAATAAGCAATTCTTATCAAGTGGAAGTGGAAGAAGTAAAATATATTTGCTTTTATGTATATGTGCTAGTAAACTGAGCAATCGAGAATGTATTGTCAATACTAATGATCATTGTAATGGTTAAGAGCATAAGGATAGTATTTACCACAGTCTCTCTTCTAAGCCCTTTACATACCTATATTTAACTTTTTAAATCAATACTTCACAAAAAGTCTCAGGCAAAGAAAACTGAAGTAATTTGTCCAAAGTCACACAGAAAGGATACATAATCTGTATCCAAATCCAAACTACCTCTCCAAGTTCATATTAAGATAAATATATATGTATCTTGACCTCTCAAGCATTAAACTCTCAAGCTCTACTACAAAAATCAAAGATACTAAAAAAATACATGTTTTCAATGAATGAGTCCTCTCTTATTTTAGAGGCTGTAAACTTCCATGTATAAAGCTCCTACTCCAGCTAGGATTTGAAGGCTGGATTAGAGATCCTGAAGAAAATCTCTCTGCCTCACTTTCCTACTCTGTTATGTGGAGATAATGATAGTACCTACCCCAAGGAACCAGGCTGAGGCATTAAATAAACTAATATGCATAAAGCACTTAATGCCTGGCACATAGGAAGCACTATACCAATGTAATTGATGAGTATGGTTATGACTGTTAGGAGTTAAATTATATCCCAAAGGATATGCTGTAGTCCTAATCCACAGGGAATGTGACCTTATTTGGAAATAGGGTCTTTGAGGATGTGATCATGTGGAGATGTGGTCATACTAGATAAGGGTGAGCCTAAATCCAACTCTGTTGCCTCATAAGGAGGGATAGATTGAGAGACACAGACAGACACAGGAAAGAAGGACATGTGATGACAGAGGCTACGATTGGATTATGTTGCCACAAACCTAGTAGCGCCAGAAATTCTAAGCCAGAGCTGGGAAAGAGCAATAAAGGATCCTTCAAAGGAAGCACAGCTCTGCCAACACCTTGATTTTGGACCTCTAGCCTCCTGAACTAGGAAAGAAGAATTTTGTTATTATTACCTTGATGGTGATGGTGATGGTGATGATGATCCATTAGGCTGAAATTTATTTATACAGCCAAAAATCTCTATTAACTATTATAGATCAGACAATCTGATAATCTAAAAATTGTGTCGCTTAAAATAATTTTGTCTAAATTCGGTCAACTCATTATAAGCCTTGAGCATTTTCGAATCAGAATGTAAAATTTGGAAGTAAAAGTGAAGTTTATGAATTTGAAATTGTCCACACAAGTCTGTGCAAGGATCTTGTTACTGGTTCCCACATCACATGTCACAGATGGCAAGTATCAGTCTCCATCACTCTGAGAAAGCACCCAAAGAAGTAAACGAATAGGAATTTGACTTATTTCTGGAGGATCATGCCATTTTGAGATCTGGAAATTCATTTTACTACTTGGTTTATTCTGGTTAAATTATTTTAAAGATTTATTCTCTTACCGGTGTATCAAGAATGTGTTTTCTTCTGTTCATTCCCTGAGAAAAGGCGATGAATAGTCCTGGCAAAGCTCATCATTTTTCCTGACTGTAATATGGTAAATTAAATATTGTGATTTAAATTGGACTATCAGATCAGATGACTTCATGCATTCCAGATCTGAGAATGAGTTCATGTTCTCTTTTTGGGCCATGACAAAAGAAAAGTATTTTATTTATGTGGAAGACTATGGAAAAATAAATTATTTTTATGTTATGGAGCAGAGGTTGCTAGCTGTACACGTCTATTATGTTTGAGCCAGTATATGCTTTTGGGAGTGATTTGTTACATCAATTAGCCTATCTTAAAAAAAACACATTGCAATTCTCAATTGGTCATTACATCAAGCAAAACACACAGTATAAAAACAGATTAAGAAAAAAAGAGAGAGACACTGATATGAGTATTTTATGTTCCCATTATGAGCTATCTGTCTTTGAATTCAGCCTTCAAGGTCAAATACCATTACATCAAATTTTAATTCTCAAAAAGATGAAAAAGACAATTTGCACACATATGGGTGTGTAGGCTTGAGCATGCACTCAGTCAAGTCATCCTAAAATCAATATTGTACATTGATTGTGTCTTTTAGAGAAAAGCTCTAAATCTATCCGGCAAAATGCAATGTTTTCTTTTCAAATAAAAAAAAGAATATTACTCTAATTTTTCTCAGATACAGTTCAGATTTCATAGTAATGATAAGCCATATTAAAGTAAATCAGACAGATTAAACTCTTCAGAAATTATCATTGCCAGAAAGTATCTAAAAATAGATACAGATTCATGTAAATCGAGGGGGAAAGCCTGCTTACTGTTTTCTTTGTTTAATGTAAACAAGTATCTCAGTTCAGATTTTGAAAGACATTAAAAGTAGAACAGCTAAACTGTTTATTTGGCTTTGCCAAACACCACATTTCCTTCCATAATTCTCCTGTCTTCTGACTCTTTACTAATCCAGTTTCTCAGGAAGAATAGAGAAATGGCCTCCATCAATGCATTTATCTACTTGTTCATACTGAAGCACTTTATGAAGCCCTGATGCATGCAGGCATTAGGGAGAAGGAGTAAAATAAGACAAGAGAGGGAACCAGTCTACTGTACATTCATGAGGTTTCACAGGAGCAGGCAAGGCAATCTGTCTACATGTGAACAGATGTTTCTGCTTCCCTGGGTGGTTTCATCTTGACCCTGACGTCTTCTCCTAGCTCTCTGTGCTCTCAGAGCTCCTCTCTGGAAACCAAAGATCCGGGGGAATGAGGGCAGAGCCACACTCTGCCCATCATGAAGGACACAAACCAACTACTGTGACCTCAAACCACATTCAGTGCTACCAAGCACACATGTGTAGTCAGGCTTCTGGGGAAAACCATGGATGAGAAATTGCAATGATCTCAAACATCTAGAATTTGCATCTCTGATCAAGGATATAAGGAGAGTCATTTATCCTTTATATTTAAGATAGATTGTATGTTGGTTCTTATAGGATCTTTTGATAGAAAGCTGGTATAGTTAACCAATCTGAGGTTATTTAGGTCTCTAGGAATTTAAGGCCTAATGCTTTGTATGGAGAACATGGAAGTTAGGGTGTAGATTTTAAATCACCTTTTAGACTACAAAATTGCATTCATTTGCTAGGGCCGCCATAGCAAAGCAACACACATGAGGTGGCTTAAACCATAGAAATTTATTTTCTCACAATTCTGGGGTCTAAAAGTCCAAAATTAAGGTGTCAGTAGGTTCGATTTCTTCTGAAAGAGAAAGAAGCCTATCTCCTAGCCTTGCAAATGGCCATCTTCTCACTTTGTGCTCAGTGGGTCATCCTTCTGTCTTTGTTGAATGTGCCCTTATCTCTCCTAAGGATGCTGGTCCTGTTGTGATGTATCACTTAATCACCTCTTTGAACTTCATTGCCTCTGTAAAGGCCCAAGTAGTCACATTCTGAGGCCTGGCAGTTAAGGCTTCAATATATATCAATTCTCAGGGCACACGATTCAGCACAGAATAAACATATATCTTAAACATTCAAAAATTACTGGAAAATTAAATTTAGCAGCTTAGCTGTGCAACTAACTACAGCTCTCAAAAATAAAAGATGTAATAAAGCTTTCTAAAATATCAAATTTAATCACATTTCAAGATCTGTAGCAATAGATTTACCTAGACCAGTGGTCAGCAAACCGTGGCTCACGAGCCACATGCAGCTCTTTGGCCCCTTGAGTATAGCTCTTCCACAAAATAGCACTTGTGGGTGCATGTACAGTGCGATTGAAACTTCATGGCCCATGTGCAGAATTCAGTTTTTGGCCTGGGCGAGTCTATTTTGAAGAGGTGGCATTAGAACACTCAAGGAGCCAAAGAGCTGCATGTGGCTCGCAAGCCGTAGTTTGCCGACCACTGACCTAGACTGATACTTTCCTTGAAAATCTTCCCAAGCTATAAAGGATTCACCCTGGACAAAAATGAATTTCTCAGAATATCTAAGATTTAAAAAGTAATTTCCAAACCTACCAAACCAGTAGCACTTTTTGCATATAAAATGACTGAAGGGACAGGTAACAGTATTGAAGTACAGTTATTTCTTCTTGTCTCATATTCAGGGAGATATTCGTTTTTCCTGGAATCTATAACCAGCCAGAATTACTTGAGATGCTTTATATCAATAATTATCTTCTTCAATGCAAAAATGCAAATAAAAGTTATTCTCTAAAAGTTGAAGTCTACTCCAAGAAGGAATAACATCCTCCTTAAGGACAAAATGGGAGGATGAGTAGTCGTGTTTGGGAGGAAATGATTTTGTCTCCCAAATGTCTGTACTGTCCAGGGGGAAAGGTTTGGGGGCAGTAAGATTAGAGTTTAATTTTTTTTTTAATTATTGCTTTGACCTATATTAAATTGCAAAAAAATCCTAAGGGTAAGAATTTAGGCTACTTTCCATCCTGTGATTTTTTTTATTATTTTTTAGAATAGGTTTTATAAGGGAGAATGAGGCATTAATAACAAATGTCTAAGTGAATGTGTTTTGTGGTGAGGGTAGTGGTAGTTGAAGATGTATAAGAGATTGTTGGGGATATTTTTTTTTTCATCCTCACCTGACGATATGCTTTATTGATTTTAGGGCAAGAGGAAAGGAGGAGAGAAAGATAAACATTGATTGATTGCCTCCTGTAGCACCCCTAACTGGGGAACCTACCTGCAACCTTTTGGTGTACAGAGTGATGGCACCAACCCACTGAGCCACCTGGCCAGGGCATAGTGGAGGAGTATTGGCTGGTGGGTGAGGAAGTCAGGGATAGAAGTGAGAAAAAGTGTGAATATTTGATACATTGAACAAAACATCCATGTAAGATTGTTATTTCACACCAGCTCTTTAATTGTATTGACACAGGAGTGCCAAACATTTTACTAAATCCATTTTCATGTTTAAGTTTCAAATATTTCCCCTCCAGTTGGTACTGCCTGAGTCCTCACAAATTAATTGTAATTAGTTGAACCATTCAAGATTACAGTCAGTCATTAATTTTTTTAAAAAATAAACTTTGTAGCTATGAAAAGTAGAGTGGTATTCAGATATTATTCTTATATTTATTCAAATAAGTATACTAAACAAATCCAACACCATCATTTTGCTCTCAAAATTCTAAATAGCCCTTCAAAAGCTTGTTCTCACAGCAGATTTTCAAATGCTTTAGTATTTTTCGATGCTCATTTTGACCTTTATCTTGTACAAATTTTGTCATCTGAAGCAGGGCATTATTTGAGTGGAATTCTTACTAAATAAAGTGAGAAGTTTCCTGATTCTCCCTGATACTGCCTTTTATTCTTCAGGGCATATATCAATGATTATCTTCTGCAAATGAGGTTAGGGGCTTTCTAGTAAAATAAACATGGCTCTGGGAGTCTTTGTTTTATTAGTTACTGATGGAACTTTTCAGCAAGTTAATTGACCTATTATATATATAATATATATATGCCTAAGTGATCATTACAATGGAATGACCAAAACCAGCAGTTGTTATGGTGTGCCCTGACCACCAGGAGGCAGATGCTTAATGCAGGAGCTGCTCCTAGCCTGCAGGCCCCGATCACTGGCTGGCAGGCCCCTGGGCTGGGCTGGGGAACTGGGGATGGGTGGCAGCAGACATGGCCCCTTTCTCAAGGAGGCTGAGGGCCAGCTCCCTCCTCAGGGTCAAGCTCCTGGGTCCCTTCCCCTGTCCCTCCCCTCAGCCGGCAGGTCCTGATCATCTGATCAGGGCTGTGGGCTGGGCCAGTGAACTGGGAGTGGATGGTGGGGGACATGGGTGGTGAGAGAAGGAGAAGGTGGGTAAGTGGGGAACCTTATCGGCCCTGATTGCTGGCCAGGCTTAGGGACCCCACCCATGAATGATTTCATGCACTAGGCCTCTAGTCTCATATAATAAAAGGCTAATATGCAAATTGCCCCCTCTTCCTGAAGTTCAATCAAGAGTCCAAATGGGAGTTCAACCAGGGGAGGGGCCGACCAGTCCCAGTCCCACCCGTGATCGGCCCTGCCCAATGGGGGATGGGACCGGCCAGCCAACCATCAAGGACCCCTCCCCAGCAGACCCCACCCCTGATCAGCTGCTCTCCTCCTCAATCGCAGACAGGGCCAGCCAACCAACCGCTTGCAACCCATAGCTCCAGCCAGGCTAGCCCAATCAGCTCTGATCAGGGATGGCTAAATCCCACCAGTGTACGAATTTGTGCACTGGGTCCCACACACACACACACACACACACACACACACACACATATATATACACACACACACACATATACACACACACACACACACATATATACATATATATATGTGTGTGTGTGTGTGTGTGTGTGTGTGTGTGTGTATATATATATATATATATATATATATATATATATGCCTAAGTGACTGGCCAACCAGCTACGGCTGGTAGCTATGATGTGCACTGACCACCAGGGGGAAGACACTCAACACAGTAGTGGAAGCCACAGGCATGGAAACATGGGACAGACTGATGAATCTCAGAGGGACATGGAAAAGGGAGAGGGAGGGAAGATATTAGCACAAAGATCTTATATGTATATCAGAGGCCCAGTGCATGGATTCATGCACAGATAGGGTCCTTTGGCCTGGCCTGCAGGGATAAGGCTGATGCTGGCTCTCCAACATCCCCCGAAGGGTCCGGGATTGCGAGAGGGTGCAAGGCAGGCCGAGGGACCCCACCGGTGCATGAATGCATGCACTAGGCCTCTAGTGTAATATAAAAGGTTTATAAAGTAGGTTGAATGGGATAGTGGTTTAAAGTACCTAGCACATTACCTGGCACATGGTTACACACTTTTTAGATCCCATTACCATTTTCTTACTATTCAGAGTTTGCACACATTGTTTAAAATATATTTCAATAATACAGAAAGTAACAGACTTGTTTCCCCTAATAGTTCTGTTAGCAGAAGGACAACTCAATTTATCAAAGGCTACAATTGAATGCGCACTTGCTGTTGGTGTAAGCTGGCTCTGTGAATAAGGAGAGGCTCTGGAGGCCACATGGAGATTACAAAGTGGACGCCGGGCAGGTGATTCCTGATAGGGCCAAGAAGCATGAATCCTGCTTTCTGTTCTTAGCTAATGGAGGCAGAGTCCAGAACAGCAGCAGAGTGGTGAGAGACAGCTGTGCTCTGCAGTCAGTCTCTGCAGGTGGGAGGTAAAGGCTTTGAAGGCCAAGGCAATGGGCCTCCTCCGTGCTGTCACAGTTGTAGCAGTTGCAGGAGTGCTTGCACCAGTGTATGTGTTTTGGGTAGCAAATGCTACTAGACACTTAAGTTTAGTTTCTTGGTCAGAAAGACAGTAATAGCGTAAAACCTCTGGAAAGGCACCCGATGTTAATGCTGACAAAACTATTTCTAAAAAAAGAGAATCTGTACTCTTAAATTTGAGTTTATTCCAGTGCTTAAGTGTGTGTGTGTGTTTTAATCTGCCTTAAATACTCTATTTTCTAAAAATCTATTCAGTAATATAATTAGTATTTATACTAATTGTTTAACTACAGAGATACAGAGATTTTTTGTTTGTTTGTTTAGAAAAAAATCTTGCTTCTCAAGTCAGAGAAATTTGCCTGGGTGAGAGACAAGACACCTTGATCTCAGGTGGACGTTAGTTACTTGAAGGCAAAAAACAAAACAAACAAACAAACAAACAAAAACACAGGGGTTTTTATCTTGGGCCCATAGCCTCCAGAATTTATAGCTAAATGGTGTGTTTATGTAAACATTTTAGGATAGAGAGTCATCATTCTTATATTTTGAAATAATAACCAAAAAATAAAACTAACATTGACTTAGGGGTTACTGCAAAGCTAAATACCAGACCTTTACATTCTAGTTTAGTGATAAAAACATCACAATGACTCATACTAGCTTTGCTAACCTTTTGTCCCTAAAATCATTTTTACACTCCCCTCAAATAAGTCCAACTTTCCCTCATCTTTATTTCTGGAATTCGCTTTTCTTAACTAAAAATGTTGTATTTTCCATAATGTCTGCCTATTTCCTGGAATATCAAAGTTATTTTTCATTTCAACACTATTCTCTAAATTTAATTTCCACCATATTCAACTTCATAATTTTTTCCCCATAATCACTAAAGCATTTTAACAATACTATTTATTCCAAGCTAAAGCTACAAACATTATTCCTTCCTGCAAAAAGTAGAGCTAAGAATAACATTTTAGATGTATTATCAGTTTAGAAATGTTTAATTATATCAGCTATAAAAATGCACTTAACTACAAGATGGGTTTTTTTTCCTATTACTTTGTATAAATTAACCTATTCAAATTTTGATCTCTGTTTTTGGCATAAGCCATTATCATCTCTAAAGGCTCTTTTTGGAATATAGGACAAGTTTTTAGTGTGCTTTGACTTCATTTCCTCCTAAAATATTTAGGATATGACAATTTTTAAATCTGTACATGTAGTAATAAAATGTTATCCCACACCACAGTGGCCAATTATAACATTGCAATCTACCACCGTTTTTACTGCATGATTTTTTAAAATGAATTTATAAGGCTTGCTTGCAATATTTAACATTTTAAAATAAAATGTTAAATTTATTTTATAACTTTATAAATATTCCTTTAGTGACTCTATAAATATCTAAATATATATCTAAGAATCTGAATTTTTATATTTATTTTAATATAAATATAAATTTCTTTAAATAGCTAGAAACTAGGAATATTATGAGTTATTTTAGAGTGTTTTCCCTAAATAGTACCTTTTTATTTAAAAAATGCAATTGTGAAAGTACCCAGGAATTTGATAGATTTGTAAGGACCTTCAAAGTAATTTTCTAAGAATAATTGTGGAAAAATACAACTTGGTTCATTTTATCATGTATAAGATATATTAAATGTAGCAATCACTTTATTTATAGTATAATGCTCCACTAGATGTAAAATTGTCTCCAACAAAATATTATGTTTTAGTTTGTACCCACATAGCTGAATAATAATAATAAACTATAAATTTAAAGAAACTAATATTCACAGTATTCCAGGACTTGACTGATATCTAACTGTCCAAGTAACTTTGGGGGAAAGTGAGCCACAAGGTACTTTTGAGTATAACATCATTAATCACTTATGATATACGGCTCTGTTTGGGTATGATTTCTTATTGTGTCTCTTTAGCAGAAGTAAAAGTCATACCTCAAATTTTTTCTCTAATTACTCTCAGTGTTTTACACACCATTTGTAATTCATTCGGTTGTTTTGGAATAAATTCTGGTTTTATTTTCCTTTTTAATGGTTCCTCACAAGTTCATATGACTTATTTTATTCAAGAAAGTTTATTAAGCAGTGATAAACACTGGGTACAACAAAATACATTTTTACATTAATAATAATGACTCTGAATCTCACTCATATATATAACATCTGTTAAGCAATACATTTTTTACTAGACATTACCATTGAACAATTACAGCCAATACTTTCACATTTCTTAAAATTACAATGTGAATATGCATTGACATAATATCTGCTCATCTTTATTGCATATTATTCTCCAATTGCAGAAAGGTTTACATAATAATATGATATGTAAAATCACAGTCAAGGATGAAGAGACTTGGGAGCCAATAATCAAACATTATATTCAATAATCTCAATGAAGATACAGTATGCTTCTCTTCCCATTTTAAAATTTCACCTAGAACAATATTTTTGAAGTGTAGAAAATTTACATACTGGAACGTTTTAAAATTTTTATTCTGGTCATCTTTGCTATCATCAGAATAAAACACCAAGAATGAGTCAAAGGCAGGAAGAAATGAAGACAACTGTAGCACAATTTATATGTCAGATTTGTGGTGCCAAAGGCTTTACGAGCTTTTTACATGAGTTCTGGTACTTAGCTAATGTGGCTCCAATATCTCCAGGGCCTTTACATCCTTTTTTTCGTCTCTCAAGTGGCCTGTTAATGATGGTTAAGAGAACCATCAGATTAAAAAAGAAAAAATGACCAGAGGGGTTTTCTGGTCACTTTTTCCAGTTTGATCTTTTAAAATTAATTCCTTTTCCTTTTCATTGGTTCTGCTGATTTTAGAGAAACAGTTTATTTTACAGAAACCCGGAGGCTAACCAAATATCTAAGAAAGTTCCACTCCCTCTTTTAGTGTTGACAGTGATTTTAAAGGACTTGCAAACATATAGACAATGTATAGACAATGGCATTCTTGGACTGGGTATTTTATGAGCAAATGGAATGTAAGCTTCCCCCTCTCCTCCCATCCGCAATGAAAATGAGCCTAAAAATGGACTCAATTAGGGGTTGTTTAATTGACCTGCTGTTGAGTCTATCTTGATTTTTCTTCTCACAGATTTTAGCTACAAAATTTATGGTGTCTGAAAACGTTGCTTTTTTACAATGTGTGGGGAAACTCTGTGAGCCATATCCCTCCGGGTCATGTAGAACTTGAACATGGAGGTTAGCCGACTTAGAGAATACTTTTCTTCCGTGCTTGGTCAGCCTTCTCTTAAAACATTCAAATAGTTACATTTTGTTTCTCTCATTTTATTTTTTCCTTTATGTCTTCTGGAGAAAATAAAGATGATTAAGCAAAACATGGGACATCAACCTCCAGAGATACTTAGAGACTTATAACTCAATAATGTCCCATCTTTTCTTCCAAATTAGAATGCAAGTGTCATGCCCTGGAACACTGTGCTCTATACGCTTGGTCTAGTTCCATTGGCAAGCCTTTCTCGCTCTTCTAGAGTTCAAAAACCCATTCAAATATACTGCTAACAGATAGATAATAAAACTAACTAAACTATTCCTTCATTTTAAGAAGCTATAAGTCAATCTTATTATACACAGCCCATATGAATCTGATTAGTATTTACTATTATTCTTCATTTGCAAATACATTGTGCCATGTAGAAAAATTCCCATGTAGTCTGCTTTTCCAATTTAAGGGCCCCTCCAACCAAAATGCAAATACAAGGTGGGTTAGAAGTAGGTTTACGGTTGTGAGTACATGAAACAAAGTTAATCTTGTATTATTTTTTTTACTAATTATTGTATTATATTTCACATGAACAACTGTAAACCTCCTTTGGCCTCCACCCTGCATAAACAAAATAATGGAATATTCTGTATCTGCTATTTATCACTGTATAACAAGTCATCCCACCACCTAGCGGCCTGTTAAGTGAATATGTATCATTGCTCAGGGTTCTGCAGGCCAGTCTGGCCAGGCTCCCTCCTGATCTGCAGATTCTTGTGAATCACCTTGTGGCCTCAGCTCCAGGGAGTTCCTGCATGTTGATCAGGTGCCTTGTTTTCTTTTCCTGCTGGTTTAGATTTATTCGTTGGCTAACGGAGCAGTATTCAAGAGGATGAAGGCCTTTTGAAAGTACTTTGTAGGCTTCCTGAGTCAGACTCAAGTCCGTTCTATCTACTAGCGAATCCAATATTATTTGTGAGGCACACATCTCTCTCTAAACTTATTGCTGCGTTGGCCATGTCGGAAGGTTATATGTAGGAAGGTTAAGGGATGAGACTCGTACTTTTCTTAGAAACCATTTTATCTGCAAAAAGGGAAGCCTGGGCATTGACTGAAGTCTTCATCAGAGTCTTATTTAACACATTAGATTAGATCTGATTCTCAGACCTGCTTTTATGCTGGAACTCTTCATGCTTGGGAAGACAGAAGGTGAGAACCAATTTTTTTATTATTATTATTTTTTTATAATCTTCTATATTCTCCTTGAAAACTAGACATTTCTTTCTCTAGTCCAGAGATTGGCAAACTAGATGTGCAACCAAATGCAGCCCACCCACCTCCTTGTTTTGTACTGTGAACTAAGACTATTTTTTACAAGTTTTTATGGTTCAAAAAAATCAAAAGAAGGGTAATATTGTGCGAGGCATCAAATTATGTTATTTTCACAGATAAGGTTTTCTGAATCACAGCCTCGGCAGTGGCAGGGGCGCAGAGCTGAGTCCGGCTGCTTGTCCACAAAGCCCAAGCCTCTCACTATCTCAGGGCGTGGCGCCTCCCTCTCACACACATTGCTCCTCTATCATCTTATCATCTGCAGCTCAAAGAAGCCAACTGACACTTTCAACATTTTGTCTGGAAGTCCTTTTGCCAAAGTCCAACGATTTATTAGGAACCTAACTATTGGTCTAGTCCTGCCAATTGTTTTGTTCTTTTATAATGAGGCTCTATTTTTTCAACCTCTGATAGTAACATCTTACCATTTTCCAGCCTCTACTACGTACTTGCTCATCATATTTCCATTATGTACTCATTGCTTTGCTCTCACACCCGAGTTTCATATTTTAATAAACATTTCATTATACACACCAGTTTATCAGTTACATCTTGCAGTATAAGAAACAGACACAAATGCTGTGGCATAAAACAGCATGGATTTATTATTTGTCAGGAGTCTATGGGGCGGCTGGGCAATTGTGCCCACCTAGCCTGGCTTGCTCGTGTATTTGACATTAACTTGTAGCTTGGCAGGTCTAGAGTGATCTCTGTCCCAGATCCCTTTTCAACTGGCTGACAGCTGAGGCAGCAGGACTGGCTGGCCCCTAATCCACAAGCAGATGACCCTGAGACTGTCCACATGACAGTGACCCAAAGGAATGAGAAGTGTGCCTGAGAGGCATGGACTAGACACCTACACTCCATAACCTCCTCCACAAGAGCAGCCCAGCCCAGACTGAATGAGGGAGCATAAAATCTTGATGAGATAATCACAACACTCATGATATCATTTTCAGAAGCGTTTGATATACAGATTGTACAGGCATACAGAGTATATAAGCAAATTTGTACTTGCTGTTAGTCTTTAACTTTGAACGTAATAAAAATTATTCTATTTTTTCCAGTCCTCACATTGTAATAATGAAACACTCCCATCAAGCTGTTAATATTGGTAAAGATCCTATTTTAGACAGAGAATTGGGGAAAAGAGGTGTAAAAGAAAGGAAGAAATGGAAATTGAGATAACTCAAAAGTCATCTTCCTCTAGAGTTCATTTGGGAGGAAGAAACAGTTTTTAATCCTTCTTAAGTGCTCCACCTAGAAACTGTTCCCCTACGTTTTGGATTCTCCTGTCTGCTCTTAGTTCTGCTGTGGGAAACTCCTGCTGCTGCTGCTGGGTAGGCCTTGGGTGTCTCTGCTATATGCCCCTTCTTTAAGATTCTCTTTTCTTTCGGTTGTTGTCCCTGGAACAATGACTACTGGGTTACTCTCCTGTCTGGGTTACTTTATTCTCCACAACGTCATGTACCTGTAGTAATGTAAGGGGTTAGTCTTTACTGACCAGCATAATTGCTCAGCGTAGGGCCTGAGAGTTTGCACAAAGGGCAAGCGAGCTTTGTGGCCCACAGGCTTTAAGTGAGTCTCTTCCTTATGCACTGTTATTGCTCGTGTCCTAATAAAACTTAAGAGGAGGAATGTGACTTGATTTTAATCCCTTGGGGTTAACAGATAGATGAAGAGGAGGATATATATATAATACATTCATTTTATGTCAGCTCGGGAATCTCAGGACAAACTTCCTACTGAGATTGTTAGGACCCCTCTTCTGAGAAGCAGGGACGTAGGGCCCAATAGTAGGTCCCTTCCATGGGCTTTCTTCACTGGGTTTCTTGAAGGGCCACAAGGCTCATGCTGTTAGCTTCTGATGGTATTGTTTTCGTCAAGTGTAGAGTTGTAACCGAGCTAGAAAGATTCCTTTCCTGGGGACTCTTATGGGGAGTTGTGACCGGGCTTCAGACAGTGCCACTGTGATGTGGGTAAATCTTTCTCTCTGGAACATGAGATGGGGAGAGGCAAAAGATTTAGAAATCTTTCATATGATGTGCACCAAAAGGAAATTATCCTAAGAATTAGACATTTAACAAGGGCTCGTTTTTTGCAGAGTGCCTTATTCAGAACTTGCTTCTCTGTAATCAAAGGTTTTCCTCTTTCAACCAGAACTTGCTTAGGGACAGCCCTCCTACCTGCAGGGGGAAATGTGGTCTTGCCCTTCATTCCCTGGCCAAGTCCCACTCATTTCTCCTGTTACCCACAATGCCACTTCCTCAGGGAAGCCTTCCTACTTATCGATTTTAAAAAAAATTTTATTTGGAATCTTTAGAGCAGATGAGGTGACCCTCTGTATTTGTGTGGCACAGCCCCCACCTTCCTGGTGGAGCCCTACTTTCTCCGCTGTCCATGGCCGGCTCTCCTCTGGTTACCTTAAAAAGACCCTGGAGACACATTTGCAGTTTCCAATATCGGAGGCCACATCACTTTTCTCTCTAGGGTGTGTCCAGATCAGTCTTCACAAATGAAATGGCAACAGTGGGAGGATTTATAATTCCCCCTTGTGAGATAATCAAGCATGGGAGTGGGCATGTGCACTGATCTTCCCATTAAATCCATATGTATTTTCCTTCCAGGCTAACTCAGTCACATATGTATTCAGTTAGCTGCTCCATCTCACAGCCCATCCCCCACTTAGAATTTCTAGTCTTGATCTGCAAGGTCATCTCATGGCACACTTAAACTAATTACTGAAAGTCTTGCGTCACACCAAAAAATATATTTTATTTTTTGGAAATCTGACAAAAAAAAAAGGTATAATTTTGATTCATTCACACCAGACAGCTATTCTGTTGGCTGTTGTCATTTTTTATCTGACAAACTAAGGAAAAAGAGGTCAGTGTCCCTGACCAAACAGTCAGGTATTACATGTTTTAAAAATTCTTGCAGCACACCAGTTAAAATAGCGATTCTAGTCCAATGGAATCCTAAGAATTTTAATGTGATTTGTTGATCTTTATTCGTAAGTTTATCAGGTCTCCAAATACGTACCTGTAGGCATAGTACCGCATTCATTTCTCCTACTCTCCCTTATTAATCTTTAAACAGCCAAAAACTTGTAACTTGATGGCACCATTGTATAGATAGCTTTAAAACTTAGAAGAAAGGGATTATTGAATTAGATAACCTTTTTAGTTGAAAATATGCTGGCGACTTATAGACTATATGAGGCTGACATTTCTTAAGTACATTTAAAGATAGACAAAACAACAATAGAAGCATTAGTGGTTGTTTTTATGTCTAGCCATTTTAAACATTTATTTACTTTTGTGAAGTTCAGAAACATAAACATGAACATTTCCTAAGTGTGCACAGCTTGACGAATTGTCACAAACGGACCACACCTGTGTAACCAGCATCCAGGTCAATAACAAAGCTTGGCCAGCACCAGGGCACCTCCTGCCCATGCTTCCTTCCAGAGGTTAGTGTTTTTGAAGGAAATCAACCTAACATGGGAGCAGATGGAGGGGCACCTGACACCCATCCGAGCTTTGTTTTCTTCATCTGTAAAGCCAGTGGAACAACAAATAGGCTGAAAAACTTGTTCTTTAGAGGTGATCAACTCTACGAAAACATGTTTTAAACCACAGCAAGCTGCACAAATGAACGGTACTATTTTAATTTTCTGTTACTACAAAGTACCCATTGCCGAGTTCACCTTGGAAAAATGATCAGACTTGGCACCAACCAGGAAGAAGAGGGAGTGTTTCTGGGGAATGCCAGCAGGCTGCCTTCCAACAGACCTCTTAGAGTCCCATTATCCCGGTAGACTTGCCTGGCTCTGAGTCTGGCCCTCAGCCTTTCCAGACTCTGAAATCTAGTTGTCTCTTTCTAAAGGGCCTAGTGGTATTAAATAAGCTCGGGGGACTGATTTTAAAAAGCAAAGCCCTGTTTTACTAATTTACTAGGAGGGGACCAGGCACTTGAGTCCTCCGGCCAAAATATTCTCCCCCTGTTGATCCTCCTTCAGGGAAATCACGCTGTATTCATTAGCTAGCTTGGCGAGCGTGGTTTCAAATAGGAATTCAGGACAAGAAGCTCCTCCTGGACTGTGATACTGATGCAACTTCCCACCTTAATGACTCTTTTCACACCGACTCAGCTGCCAACCCAATGAGAGTGCTTAGAAGCCTCCAGCTTCCAAGAAATGAATCAAGAACTTTTCAGCCTAGGAAAGTCCTGTGTATGCAGTATTGCCATCACAGAGGGCAGTGAGAATGAGACCCTGAAAGTATTTTGGACTCTCAATAAAAATAAATGGTTAGTTACTTTTTAAATCGAATGTGGGCCCACCAGCAATGCTACCTCTCTGATCTGGAATCTACCCTTCTCTCTGGCAGAGGTCACTCTTGGCTGGAGCGCCCAAAAGCTGCCCAATTTCCCTTTCCTTCTCTTTCTCTGTGTGGTAATTCTCAATGTTTACCTCTGGAGTTAATGTTCCTTTTTTTGGTATAGTTAGTGGGGAAATGTAGATGTCCCCCAGTACAGAGATGTGGCTCCTGAAGGTAAAGGCTGAGCATCATTCCCACAGATACATAGATGGTTCAGAGTTTTACTGCTACCCTCTTTCCCCAAAAATAAGACAGTGTCTTATATTAATTTTTTTCTCCCAAAGTTGCGCTAGGTCTTATTTTCAGGGGATGTCTTATCTTTCTATGCGCTAGGTCTTATTTTCGGAGGATGTCTTATTTTCAGGGAAACACTGTAGGCTATTACTTCTCACACCCAGCACTTACTTGAGTCAAGGCCACCACCTTCTTTTATATCTGACCCTTTCTATTTACTGAGCCATCCCCACCCTATTTCCAACCCAAATCAATGAAGTTAAGATATTCAATCAAGAAACTCTTGTGGTACTTCTAGAGACATTCTTGCCCATTGGTAAATGATTTATTTTTAATGTCTGAATTGATCTAGCATGTGTTGATTCTAAGTTCTTTAGTTCATAATTGACAATACTGACAATTAACAATAATTGACAATACTGACAATTCTGTGAACTTCAGCCCTTTGATAAAACTGGGCTGTTTGAGAATATATTGAATTAAGAAATGCAGAGCACTTAGGACAGTGCCTGACACTCTTTATGGATGGGCTCCAAAACCACATTTTTGACCAAATAAAAAATAGTTAATGTTAAAAATAAAAGTCCATATTTATTATTTGTTATTTTGGACATTTTCCTCTTCATGAAGTTTTGAGGCATTAAAATGGATACTTTACTCTAAATTCATCCTCACAATATGTGAAGAAATTCCAAAATAGGATTGTTCTTGAGAGATTCATTACCTAGTAAAAAGTATTAAATGACAAAATATTTTAAAAAATCTTTAAAGGTTATTTTTTCCTACCTATAATGTTAATGTAGCAAATAATCCTAAAAGCTTGGACTTATGATAAAACATATTTTGAACTATACTACTATATGAGTTCTGTTAAAACAAAAACACTTAATGGCTCAAGAGAATTGAAATATTCTAATTTTCAAGCTAATACACTATTGGTACATTATTAAAATACTTCTCTATTTTAAAAAAAATTTTTTAATCACAACATTGCAATCATAAAATATGACAATAGTTTTTTCTTTTGTAAAAAAAAAATTTAAGTACACTTGAAATGACATTTTAACACAAAGCACATAGAGATTGTCACTTCGGTTATATCAAGAATGCTCTCAATATTTGAAAATACATACGTAATTATCTATAATAATAATGTAATGTCAATTAGACTGGATGTCCTTCCAGATGACGGGGATGAAGCTGGACTTTTGAGGGAATCTGCGTCCCGGGTGCCAAAGGGAAGCCGTATCGGCAGCTGAGGGAAGGAAGGCTTACTCTTGCATGAATTTCGTGAATCGGGCCTTTGGTTAATAATAAACCCAAATAACATAATAAATTACTGCTGTTATTAATAGTAATTCGATTCGGCAATGGTCACAATCATCATTAATTATGAAGAAGTTCAGAATTGTCCGAGAAGACAAAGCAGTGAGCACTCAGCTATGTGGCTGTCTACGGGCTGTGGGAAAACTGTGGTCAAATGGCAGGCTTTGGCTACTTTCCTGTTGATTTTTAAAATGTTATCCGCATTGCCAATGTTTGGAGAATCCCTGCCTAATAAGAATTCCATGAGCTCTCATGATTAGTCTTGTGTATGTTTTTTCCATGTGTACATAATCTAATTTTTCCAATAACAATTCAAAATTAAGTGATAAACATACATATTAAAAAGTCATAATTCAAAAGAAACTTTCACAAATAAAAAAAAGAATAAAAAATTATAACTCTGGAGATGAGTGTTTTAAAATGCTATTATTTATGAGGAGTTTAACATATTTCAGACAAGATTGTTTGCAGATAGCATCTTACTAATTTTAGTTGACACATTTAAAAATTTAAATGAGAGAATCATATACCTGACTTAATATTCAATCATCCATGCATTTCCCTCCACTCTTGATTCTTTTTGTTTAGAAACAGAGTGTCACTCTTAGGATATTTTAATAATTGTTATGTCAGCAATTCTTAAAGAGTCTTTCTGTTGTTATAAAAATTGGCAGACACTGAACAGACAAAGCTTTAGAATAATTGGTATGGACACAAAAGTAAGAATTTCTCTCCCAGTAGGCACACCACCTGTACAAACAACAGCTTCTAACTTTAATTTGAGTTGCTAGCTTCTGAACGCTCAGTTATTTAGGACATTTAGAGGATCTCACTAAGGGAAGAAATATCTACAGGCCTGAATTACAAAGGTGTGCTTTTTTTATCATTAAAGATTCAGTTTCAATAATAAATAATAAGGAGTGTTATTGCTTTGTTGATGACGGGTGCTTTTTTTTCATCAGAATGAGCATCCTTTTATTTTATTATATTGCCAACACTTTTTATTCCGAATGTTTTAGTGTTATTTTCCTTCAAAATCTTCAGCCACACATTTTCAGAGACAGGGTATAAAAGACAGAAAGTGACCATCCAGATGTTTCCACATTCCAAGGTTGTCACTGCTTTGCCATCCAGACAGTCTGTTCTGGAGTCTTAAGAAATTAGTTTGGGTTAGAGGAGCTAACCACTTGTATAAAGTTCTCACTTGAACTGTTATGTATTACATAGCCTATTATCACAGAACATTGACAGAGCTCATTGACATGTTTAAGGGGATAATATTTTATTCGGTTTTGTTTTTTTGAGGAGTGGAGATACACATTATTTTTTAATAAACATTTGTTATTATTTTAGAGCAATTTTAGATACATGCACATTTGCAACTGAAGTTCAAAGGGTTCTTGCATTTCTGTGCCCATTTCCCTTATTAGTGACATCTTACATCAGTATGGTACATTTGATATGTTATTTTTAACTGAAATCTATAACTTATCCAGATTGCCTTAACTTTCACCTAATGTTTCTTGTTGTTGTTGTTTTTTGATCTCGATATAAAACATCACATTGCATTTATTCAGCATGTACCCGTAGGCCTCTCATGGCTGAGATGATTTCTCGGTTGTTCCTTGTCTTTGGTGACCTGGAAGGTTCGGAGGCATATTGGCCCTGAATTTGGGAGAATATCCCTCAGTAGGAATTTGTCAGGGGTTTTTTGCCCTGAAGTTGGAGGAAGCAGACCACAGAAGAAAAGTACTATTTTCCTAAAATCTTATCAAGGGTACATGCCTCACCGGTGCTCATGCTGAGCTTAAGCACACGGCCAGGGCAGGTTTTTCAGGCTTCTTCACGGCCAAGTTACTGACTCCCTTTTCCACGGGCCTCTGTGGGAGGACGGCAGCATATGCAATGCACACGTCAGGAGTGGGGAGTCATGCTGAATGCCTTGAGGCACAATATCCACACAAATGATCTGTCATCCCTCTCACAGGGATTCTGTCTCTTCTCCAGTTTATGCGTGCATGTATGTTTGTAGGCATGCGCGTATTTAACCATTTGCTGACATTAGTATGGACTCATGTTAGTTTTATACACTGAGTTATAATTCAATGCTACTTTTATTGATTTTGTTGCTCAAACTGGTCTATCTGACTATTGGGAGCTCTTCAGTTGTTTCCTATACCCCTTTGATCTACCTCCTCTTGGCAGGTGTGTGGTGTGAGGTGTGTATGTTTTGAGCATTTTCTTAGTTTCTGGCATTACAAAATATCCCAGGCTTATCATGTGTATTTCCTGCCCCAATCCTAGAACCAGCCATCTTCAAGGAATCTGGTTCCCTTTACTGGACAACAGTATTAGAAGCCAAGTTCCGAGTGCTGGCTGTGCACATAGCTATTGGTATGTCATTGATTCTAGGTCCTCTCAGCCAGGAGTGCAAGGAAATGTATTTATGTGGGTGCTCTAACTTCTGAACTTATACATCTCTGTAAGAGTTTACATATGAATACTTGTATCTATATGAACTAAATCTGAGTTCATTATGATGACTTCAACTTTAATTCTTTACTACATGAATCATTCTAGCCACCTCCTCTTGCTTAGCTGCAAACTGCCCCTGCAACAGTAAGAAGCCTGGATTCAACCAACCTTCATCCATTGATTTAATCAATTCCAGTATACATATATAGTAGTTACAGAGTTTGTAACTTGCACACCCACTGGAAACACTTTGGCAATGTATAAGGTTCTTTTAAAAAATGTTTAATGTACTTTTATTTATTTCAGAGAGGAAGGGAGAGGGAAAGAGAGAAACATCAGTGATGAGAGAGAAACATTGATTGGCAATCTCCTGCATGCCCCCTACTGGGGGTTGAGCCCACAGCCCAGGCGTGTGCCCTGACTGGGAACCAAAGAGTGGCCTTCCAGTTCATTGGTTGCCCTCCAAACACTGAGCCACTCCAGCAAGGCTGACTAAGGTCCTTTAGAATTTAGTCTCACAAACTCCACTCATTTCCAAAGTTGCTTATGTCAACAACATTTTTGAAGTTATTTCTATATTTGTCATATGTTAGATTATTTTCACATTCTACATTTCATTCTGGGATCCCCCAATCTCCTAAACAATTTTTTTTTGAAATGTGCATACAGTAAGGTTTACTTTTGTGGTATAAAGTTCTCTGCATTTTAACAAATATACAATTTCATGTATCTAGAGTTACTGTATCATTCAGAATACTTTTACTGTCCTGAAAGTATTTCATCTATTCAGTTCATCTATTCAGTTCATCTATTCAGTTCTTCTATTCAGTTCATCTATTCAGTTCTCTGGCACTTCATCTATTCAGTTCTCTCCTCCTTCCCCAAACTTCTGGAAACCTTTTTACCATTGTCATAATTTTGCCTTTGCCACAAAGTAATATAATTGGAATGATAGATTATGTAGCTTTCTCAAACTAACTTTTTCCACTTAACAATATGCTTTCAAGACTCATCCATGCCTTAATAACATTTATTTTTATTGCTGAATAATATTCCATTGTATGAATGTGGCATAATTTATTCATTCACTTATGAAGGACATCTTAGTTGCTTCCAGTTTTGACAATTATGAATAAAGCATACAAGTTTTTGGGTGGACAAATGTTTTCAAATCAGTAAGGTAAATAATCTAGGAGCAAAACTGCTGTATCATACAGTAAAATTATGTTTAGATTTGTAAGAAACTGCCAAATTTTCTCCCAAAGTGGCTGTATCATTTTGAATTCCCACCAGCAATGAATGAGAGTTTTGTTACCCTCCATTCTTGCCAGTAATTGATATTGCCAGTAGTTTTGGATTTTAGCTATTATGATATAAGCAGAGTGATATCTTGTTATTTTAATCTGCAATTTTCTGATGACAATAATGTTGAACATCTTTTTATATGCTTATTTGTCACCTGTGTATCTTCAGTGAGATGCCTGTTCAGATCTTTTGCCCATTTTTTAAAAATGATTATTTATTTTCTTCTTGGTGAATTTTAGAGTTCTTTGTATATTTTGAATAAGTACACTTAATATTAATAGATAAGTACTTTGCTACCATTTCCTCCCAGTCTGTGGCTTGTCTTTTCATTCTCTTAACAGTGTCTTTTGTGAAGCAAAAATTATAATTTTCATAAAGTGCAACCTGTCTATTTTTTATGGATTATACTTTTGGATCATGTATTTTGGGTGTTTTATCCACAAACTCATCACTAGGAAAATATTTTTACTAGCTATGTAACTGTCTTTGAATACTAGATGCTTTGAAATAGTAGCTTTCAAGTCTCTCTTCTCTGTTTCTCTGCTCTCTTTTCTATTTTCTTACTCTTCTCTGTTTTTCCTTTCTTTGTTTTCCTTTTTTCCTTTCTGGCAATAAAGAGGCTAGAATGCAAAGTGCAATTCAAATAAAATAATAAGTCAATGTTGCTTTTAATTTATCCATTTTCTTCTGTGGGTTATTTGCTTAAATGTTAGAAATATCACTTTGTGATGATTATCTATATCCTAGATGGTTGATAGTAAAATGTCAGTAACAGTAATCAGAGGATACTGTAATCATGCACCAATTAATCATGATCAATATATATAAAATACCATTAATTACCAGTAGAATTCAGCCTATTAATTTTAAATATTTATTCAGCAAGGACTCTCTATGAATGAACACTAAGTTAGTATGTGTCATGTTTCCTACTCTCAGCTTTGGCTCTTAAAATCTAATTGAGGAAGGCATATACTATACATTCAGTGAATTTAAAAGACTATATAAGATAGAGTAGCATCAAGTGTGAGAGTATCATGCCAATGCTGCTAATCCAATGTAATGATTGATGGATGCAGAGACCAGAGGTGCTGAAGGAATCATGGAAGGTTTTGTGAAGGAGGCGGGACTTATGCTCACCATGGAGGATGATTAGAATATGGGTAGTCAAAGTTAAAGAAGAAGGGATGTTCCAAATAAAGGAAAAGATGAGCAATTAAAGCATTGACAAAAAATTGCCATACTCTTTGGGCAGACCAAGCACAACTCTGATTCACCTAGTGGCATTTCAAATCAATGTATCAAGTAGATTAGTAGATGACAGTGGTTATCTAGGGGCCTTGAGTTTTTAAATAGACAGTTGATGCAACAAAAAGGGTTTTTAAGACACATTGTGAGTATTGAAGCCGGTGCTGTGACATCGTTAGGGCACTCTGAGGACCTCTCAGCGTGTGACATTCTCCTGTCCCTTGTGATGGTGCAGCCATAGGAACATAATCCAATTGGATCAGAGGGAGATTTATGATTTTAATTTCACAGTATTTAGAAGAAAATCTCTCCCTTCGGAATAATATGATATAGACATGGGACACTTGAGTTTCTACAGTCATTTTAGTTCAGTGAAGGGTAAGGCTTGCCAACAGAGGATGGTAACACAGGAAATCACAAACCACAGAGCCAGAAAAGTGATCAAAGGGTTCCTGGACTGTTATGTTAATTGAGCCAATAAATTCCTATCATGCATTTGCCTTCTTCAAGGTACACAGAAAATCTTTTCTCTTTCTCCCATATCCAATATGCAGTCTCATATTTGAAAATTATTTTTGTTCCACCTTCAAACTATATTTAGACCCTCCTACTTCTCACACCTCTACACTGCCTTCCTAGTTAAGAGCAACATCAGGAATCACCTGAATTAATGAAACAGGCTCCAAACTAGTCTTCCTTTTTTTTTTAACCTCTTTCTTTCACAGTCAATTAACTACACAGATGGTAGTGATCTTTTAGAAACAGAAATAAGATCTCACTGCTTCTCTGCTCAGCATTCTCTCCAAGCTCCCCACATTCCATGGAATAAACTTCAAAACCCAGTAGATCATGATGTGGGTCCCTACTGCATCCCCCAATGCCACTTCTTTCTACCCCACCCCTTGTGACGCCCTGCCATCCAACAACACTTCTTTTCTTCTGCTTCTCAAACACATTCTCATCTTAGGGGCCTTCACACTTGTTGCTTCCTCTGCCTGAAACACAATTTAATGGGATATTGTTGTCTTTTTCTCTTACTTTATCCGTTTGTTTTTTTTTTTTTTTTTTCTTATCAGAGAGGATTTGACTTGCATTGAAACCCACACACTGTCCTCACTGATACCAGATAATATTTTTGTCATCCAGCTTTTTCCCCCTCAAAGCCCCTGTTGCTACTTGAGACATTATGTGTAGACTTTTTATTTTTCCCTCCTCCACTAGAATGTACATTTCAGAGGAACAGGGTGTTCTCTTTTCTTTATTGATGTTTCTAGAACCAGGAGCGGGGCCAGCAACATGCTCTTTCATTGAATTAAATTATTCTTCAAGCAACTGGAGCTGTTCTTTTTTTCTCTTCCTTTTTATTGAATTTATTGGGGTGGGAGTTCTTGTTTTTGTTGTTTTCAATTTGCTACCAAAAGGGCACACGCCTGGGCTGCAGTTTCCAATAGAAGTGTTTCTCTTAAAGTGTGGTACGCGTACCCCCAAGGGTACGGGAAGAGTTTGGTGGGGGTACGCGTTGCACCAGAGTTTGGTGGGGATATGCACTGCACCGTGCTTAGCTGCGCCTAATTCTACATTCTCATGAGTACGAGGGGTACTCAGCGTTACGGAAATTATAGAAGGGGTACACATATGTCAAAAGTTTGGGAAACACATTAAATGTTTCTCTCTCCCTCTCACCCGCACTTCCCCTCTATCTAAAATCAATGGAAAAATATCATCAGGTGAGGACTAACACTGACAAAAAAAAAAAAATCTTCTTATGGCAAATCAGAAATATGAGGAGAACAAGGGAAGAAAATTATTCAACATCCAGAAAACTTGCCTCAAAGCAGTATGTGATAGTAGAAAATATCCTATGAACTAAAAAAAAAAAAAAAAAAAAAAAAAAAAACATAAAGTTGCAACAACAACAGTGCATTACTAATGTCTAGTGGTAAGTTATTTTTGAGTGAGGAACACTAACACTTCAATGATATTTGCTCAATTTTTACTAGTAAAGTCTGATACACAATGAAATCAGCTTGTGTTCCCGGTTGTGGCTGGAACTTCCTACCAGGTCGGGTCTGAAAACGCTTGATGCTTTGAAATTTGAGTTGTGGGATCATTTCAAATCCCTTGCAGTGGGAGTCCAGCCAGGTTCACAGGCACCTCCGTCAGAACCCGACACTAGGTTCGGAACACCACAGCCACAACTGGGATAGAGGATTCTAGTGCCTCAGCCTTCCCCAGGCTGCAGTCATTCAAGGAGCAAATACAATTGAACAGGCACCCGAGTTCTGGGCTCTAAGCCCCTACAAGGGGCTCAGTTTTGTATTTGACATCTGCACCTTCAGCTTCCACATTTGTTCCTTCAGAACTTTGGAACCGGACTTTTCCAATATAAACCTGCCATCGGGTATGTTCCAGAACAGGACAGAAATGGCAGAAACTACCAGGTTCCCTCTGGGAATGCCAGCCACAACATCTGCGGTTCTCACAGGTTCCAGCTTAGGAGTCAAGAGGCCTATGGCACCGTTTACTGTCCTCATTCCTTCTGCTCAGCTGCTGATGGCACTGTGTTATCTACTGTGATCTCAACTCCAGAGCTTCCATGGGATTCACTCCAAATAATTTGGGTGAAACGACAGCAGCAACAACAAGCACATCAGCAACACTTTGCTAGGGCTGGCCTCACTTCCACTTGGATTCGGATTTAGACTTACATGTACCCTTTCACTTACACTTAGCCTCAGACGTGGCTGGTTTGGGAGGTTTGGTTTCCCAAAGTATAAACATAACACCAACACTTGGACTTGAGGCTCTGGGCTGGACGTTGGGACTACTGTAGCTTCTTCAGCTGTGGCCAATGAAGAGCTCACTGGCATAAGGTTTAGTGGTTCATAGTATAAAAAGGGTGATAACAGAGGTGTATGATTGGAAGATAATAAAGCACTGAAGGACAAATTTCTTCCTCATGCATTGGCCAGGATGTGGAAAATCTTGAGAAATTTGTGAAGGAACAAAAAATGGATACAGAAAGAAAAATGTAAAGCAGTGATTAGAGGATCAGAAAATAATAAGGCTTTAAAGAAACTTCTGCCACAGTCTGTGAGTAGGTGAGTGAAAAATACTCTCAATATCAACACCTTGAAAATAGAACTTAAGAGTTCCATGAAGAAGACAGAGCTCTCAGAACCAAGACACTAGGAGCTAAATAAACTTCATCGTGAAAATGCAGCTTCTCGTCACAACTGTGGCTCGGCAGTTCCTGAGGTCACTTCAGCAAGGCAGACAGTGGCTTGAAGTAGACAAGTCTTGCCACTCAAGCAAAAAAATTCACGTATAAACCCTTAATATTTGTCAAGGGCTCTGCAGAAAACATCCACATTTGAGCTTTGGCTGTACAACTTAAGGTTATTATTAAAAATGTAAAGGTGCTTAGAGCACAATAACTTCACTGCAGAAAAGGCTTGGGATGCACTGTAGATGCATTTGAAGTCAGGTTGGCAGAAGCCAAGGAGAACGCACACAGCGTTCGGACCAGACCCACCCTGCTCAGCCCCATGCCAGTGGAGCAGCCTTGGCTGCATTCCTGGGGCAGAGTTCAGGACGGATCCAACACAGGTATTGGCACTGACTTGCAGGCAAGTGGCTTAGGCTCTTCAAACTGGAAGTCTTGGAACCAGTTCTCATTGTAGAAGCAGCACGACCAAGGCCACATTTGGATTTGGAAAAATAAATAAACCCTCAGTAATCTTAGTGCGAGCTTGGCAGCCCAGGCAGACCTGCATTTAGCTTCAACGGTTTCAGCATCACAGTGCCCAGGGGTTGCATATACAGGTGCCCCGTCCTGTCTCTGCAGGAGTTGGGACAGGAGGGGTCTTCCTGCCATAGAAGAAGCTTCCCATTGGAAACCAAACCAGAAAAAAATGATAAATATATTGGTTGCTGTGGTAGGAGAAACCATGGCAGCATTGTTCACGGTGAGTCTGTTTTTCTGAAATGGATGCAGAAATTAAATTGCACCTCAGGGGACTTACAACATTTTGATATGTTTCCCTACTCTGGAATTTGAACTCTATTCATATTAGCCACACCAAACAACTTTTTCTTGTGAATATAAAACCCATTGTGTATTTTTCATTTTGTAAGATATATTCTGATTACATCTCTGTCAAGGAAAGCCTATGATTTAGCCAAGTCTTCATAGCTGTGTTTTTGTTGATAAGGTTGACACTGCACTCACACACACACACACGCACACACTTTTATTGTTCTCCTACAGATGAAATGAACTGGTGTTGATAGTAGAATTGATTTGGTCTTTGATAAAGCCCTCCTGAATGGCATTAAAGGGCATCTTTTATACAAAATAATACACACATTTGTGCACATGTATAAAATATGAATTTATAACAAGAAACTCTTGCCTCAAACTGTTTCACTTCTTAAGGAGTATTGTATTTTTCCCTGTTTAAACTTCACATCTTCAGTGCATGTAGAATAATGAGCTGGAGGCATTGAGCCATTCAAATTGGTGACTTAAAAACTTGTTGAAATAGTTCTTGACCTAAATGTTTGTCCAATTCAGTTCCATTGTGTCTAGCCTCCATTTTTATGTGCACTGTGATCTTTGCAGGCTATTCCAAAGGATAAAAGCTGTGAAACTTGTCAAAAAGTTATTATCTTCTATTGATTCCTTTGTAAAAATGTTTTTTATTGATTTTAGATGGAGAGAAAGGAAGAAGGATAGAGAGATAGAAATCTAATTGATCAGGTTCCTCTTATGCCTGCCCCCCCCCCCCATTGGGGATCAAGCCTAAAACCAGAAACTTGGGCATGTGGCCTGATCAGGAATGAAACCAGTAACCTCTTAGTTCATAGGTTGATGCTCAACCACTGGACCACACTGGCAAAGCCCTTTAGGATATTTATTTGAAGTGTTTATTTTCCCCCACATTTAAAGGAACCTTCAGGAGCATATTTGCACTCTAGGTAAATTGTGTGCAGCTAAAGGATATACATTAGTGGAAACTTGATGAGTTCTTCTAATGTGAAGTTATATTTAACACAACTATTAATATTGACCCTAAATGAAGTGGCTTATAATATCTTTATGGTTTAATATAGAATATAGGAACAGTACATTTAAAAAGCATTCTTGCCCTTGCTAGTTTGACCCAGTGGATAGAGGGTTGGCCTGCAGACCGAAGGGTCCTAGGTTCGATTTCGGTCAAGGGCGCGTACCTTGGTTGCAGGCTCCTCCCGGGCCCTGGTCAGGGCTCATGCAACCAATCCATATGTTTTGCTCACATCAATATATCTGTTTTTTTCTCTCTCTTCCACTCTCTAAAAATCAATGGAAAAATATCCTTGGGTGAGGATTAAAACAAACAAACAAACAAATAAATTTAAAAAAAAAAAAAAAAGGCATTCTTGGTACCAACTATAAACTCCTTCCAGTCTCCCCAAGGACCAGAGATTCAGATAATAACATGCAGGCAGGTCAGGCTGCACCGGAGTGGTGTGTCTGTAACAGCAGTTAGTAAGGGAAGGGGCGGGCCTTAAAGGAAGTGCCCTTGGACAGAGAATTGCCTTCCCCCTGAATTAAGAGAGAAGCAATTAGTTGACCTATTGATCTTTCAAGTGCATTTCCAGATGTAATCTGAACATGGAACGTCATTAAAAATGGTTTGCTTTTATAGAGGTTTAATAATATGTATTTGGTGAACACTTTAGGAATCACTTTCTCCCAGGCACTATTTCCCTAAAATAGATATTGTGCATCTGGATATATTTTGTTAGTGAATGTTACCTGATTTGGGAAAAGTCTAGATTGTGGAAAAGATCATGAGAAGTGTGATTTTATGTTTTGTGAATTACTTTCAGAATAAAGTGCATGATTACATCAGTATTTTTATAAAGGACACTGCCTTAGTCTGCAAAACGCCAAATATATATCTTACTTTTAAAAATATGATTTGTGATTTTACCTATAATAATTCATGCTAGGAGGTTAAGTGGGTTGTCATTGTCCTCATCGTCTCCACACTGTCCAGCATCTACTATTGCATAAACAATAAAATTTAGTGTGTCAATTGTTAAAAATTAAATTGGTATGATCAAAGCCCACATATTAAAAGATTTCAAAGCTATCCAGATAAATGGTGCTGTTTTTATGCCTCGGCAAACTTTACTTTCTGGTGATAATAGAGTTCATGATAGTGACCTTTGTCACTGGCCAGGGGACCTGTAGGGCTGAAGAGATTGTCCACCTTGACTGACCCCCCCTCCCGCCCCGTATCCCAAATCCTTGTACTATTCCCATGGGCTCTTCCCCCTGGTATTCCATAGAAAATCCAAGCAGTTATATAGTTCAGAAACCCAGTGTTCTCAGAGCAGTACATTATTTAACATAGAAACACCTCTTTTCCATTACAAATTCTGTAGCCCTCAAGGGCACTTGGCATCTTATGACATTTTCCGTGACATCCACTCCAGAGGGTATTGCCCCGTTGTATCCTTGTGTCAAACATTATGTAACTTTTGCATGTGAGCTGGAAGTCCTCTGTGCCAAAATGAGTGTGGCTTATCAAGGGATGTCCCCACCCCCACCCTGCTTAGCACATAATGATTTGCAAGGTGACAGAAAACTAAAACATGAACTGGCTGTGCCTAATCATGGGGAAAAAAATTACCCGGAGCAGCTCGGCTTCCAGATCCCTGCTGTCTAGATTGTTCTCCCATGTCCGGCTGAAGTCACTCTCGATGTATGCGAAGTTTCACTTCCAATTAGGGATGATCAGGGGAAGTGTGGGGAAAGCGATGCCCGGCACAGCCGCCTCGGCTCAGTGCTGCTAGGGAAGGCCAGCGGAGGCTTTCGGCTGCCAAAGCATCAGGGCTCAGATGCACAGATAGGTCTTGATTAGAGAAAGGGAAGGACTTTGGCAATTTATCTTACAAGGGAATTGGAGCAGAGAGTCTGCCCCAGGAGGTTTGGGTCCGGTGTGGGCAAACATCAGGCAACAGGGCAGTCGTTGCCCCCTACTTCATTTTGTCTGCTGTTTCTCTACCACCGCCCTGCTTTTCCTTTGTTCATTCATTTGTACAGCAAATGCTATTTTTATAGTTTTTAATTTACGTTAATGTCTGGACATCAGGACTATGGAACAGGTATATATCACTAAATAGCTGATAATGTTTTGCCATTGCCAAAGGGTTTTTTAATGCGATACCATCACGTTATAGTTCCTTGTATAAGTATTCTTTTCTTGCTTCTTAAACTTAAATGCAAATAAATCCTGTGAAAATCTTACCTAGATGAAGATTCTGATTTAGTAGGTTTTGGTGAATGGGGAGGTTGGGCTGAGTGTCTACATTTCTAATGAGCTCTCAGGGTGGCTCTTGCTGACTGTAGATTATTCTTTGCGTAACAAAAATTAAATGATCTTTTTATCCTCTTACAATTTTTAGTCCACTAGCACTTTAATCTCAAACCTCAAAATCCATTGTGATCTTTGTAAAGGTTCATCTTTTGCTTCTCATATCCTATTAGTTAGTCCCCAAATTTACTCTACTGACTTCACAACACCTAACATGCCTGTCCTTGCTTTACACTATATCCTCCTAATTCATGCAATCTATGTATTAAATATTTACTGATAATCTACTGTGTCTGAGTCACAGCAATAATATCAATGTCCTTGTTATCCCAGAATTCACTCTGATTTCTGAATTCTTTCACTTCTTTTGCTCTACCATTCTTTTCTCTTCTGCTCATTTCAACAGCTTAATTACTCCTTCTCCATGCACATGCTCCCCACCACTCCGTTACACACCTAGAGACGAAATGGGTAGAAATTAAGACTCTGTTTGTTACATAATCAAATATCATTATGGCTGATGGTCAATATTCCCAAGAGACAGGATGTTTGGTCTTATCTCCTCTATCATAAAGAATCCGAAAGGCTTTTAGTCTCCTAAGATATAACCAAGACAGCATTCGCAGCATACTGAACTGGGCCTTGGTTTCTCGCAGGATTGAGACAGGACCAATGTGCAGGGAAGTGTGGGTATTGAAACAATAACAACGAACTAAAAAAGCTCGATAGGAATGGTTAAGGGGAAACGAGCAAGGAAAAGGGAACAGAAGGTATTTCTGAATATCCAACAAATGCAGACTCCACCAAACTAGAATTTAGAGGCAACTCAGTGGGCTAAGTCCAGGAATATTATGCATAGCCTTCCAGATTACTTGTGCACAGGTGATAAGCACAAAATGTGTTCTAGAAAGTACTGACAACCTAATTCATATATTCATATCATAATTCAATGATAATAGCAATGAAAATGCTTTAGATTAGTATAGATATCCTTTAACACAGGATAATTATAAATTAATTAATTTATAATTAAACTTTATAATTTAAAAAAAGTATTAAAAACTACAGTCCATGACTAAGTGGAATTTATTTCAGATGTACAAAGCTACTTCAGCATTTGAAAACCATCAATGGTTCTCACTATACCCATAGACTGAAAAAGTCCTTGACAAGGTTGATAAGCTCCTTTCCATAAACCTCACCCTGCCCCCCTCCATTGATATCTACAGATGCTTCAAGTCAAAAATATCATTGTCTTCATTCTCATGTATTCATTCTTTTTATATGTAGTTATAGCTGAATAGACAAATGCACATCCAGTACTTCTTTTTTACAAAATTTTCGTCAGTGCAGACAGTGAGGGTTCTGAAACTCTCTTGCTAAAACCACTTCACTTTTGTAATGCAAGCAAGCTCCTTTGCTTACAGTTGAACTAGAGGCCCAGTGCATGAATTCATGCACGTGTGGGGTCCCTTAGGGTGGCCTGTGGGAATCGGGCCCCAGCTAATGCCCCCAGGCTCACAGCCCCAGCTAGCGTCCCCAGCCTTGCAGCCCTGAAGCCCTTCCTGGCACTCCGCCATGGCCTGGTACTGCACCCTCACCTGTTACATCATCCTGCCTTGGTCCCACTCTCATTGGGGCCCTTCCAGCCCAGCAGCATCTCCACTGCTGCCTGCTGCCAGCGCTGCATCATCAATGCCCACCATGTCCCACATTGTCCCCCTCATGGTCAGCACACATCATAGCAAGCACTGGAACTCCTGGTCAAGGAGTCAATTTGCATATTAGGCTTTTATTATATAGAATGCTATTTTAGAATTCAGTTCTAGTTGAAATTATGAATGGAGAGTCAAGGCACATAAATATGTTCCCAACATGATAGAACAATTCACACATGCAAATGCAGAGTTACAACTGTACAGTAGCATTCTATTATAGGAATATAATTTCTAATTCTAAAATTCAATGTAAGTTTTGATACAAGCAACTTCTGAATGTGCAACTCCATGACCCCTGTGGTGGATACTCTATTGTGCTACCCAGATAAGCCTTCAAATATAAATGACTTATTACCCAATTGCTGGAATGCTACCACATAAATGGCTTTCACTATCATCTTTTTTTGGGGGATAAGCATGCTGGAGAGATAAAGCCCAATTCCCTTACCAGATCAGAGTGCTGAAGGGTCATGCTAGATCTAGAACACATCCCATGGTGTCTACTGAGGCACCTAACCGCAACTCCACTTTGCCTATTTTGATTCTTGTGTCTTCCATTGTGTATGCTGCTGCTTTCTCATCCCCTTCACCAATATGAATCCTAAGCCCACTTTGTACGCAATCTTCATACCCGAGTGCTAAAGAATTCAGCCTTTGGTAACCTTCATTTTTCTACCTGTCAAATTAGGCTAATAATATATACACTGTTTTTACAGGTTTGTTTCTCAAATGAAAAAGCAAAAATATTTTAATAGGAAAAGTGTTTATCAAAATTAAATTATGGCCATTTTAATAATTAGTTTTAGCTAAGTGTTTTTTCTAAGCCAACAGATCTCATAAAGCCCTTCGCTAATTTATGAGAAATTCCAGTGACTCAATTTAAAAATGTACGGCTGCCATCGTCTATGAATGGCACTTCACATTAGCATCCCTGTGCCTATACGAGCACTCAAATATCCTTAGGGCACGTATAGTACAGTGTTTTCCCTACTAATGAGTTAATTCTCAAAACACAGTAAGTATTTATTTTGCATCATTTTGCAGCACATAGTACATACCTTGCTGTCGGCTATTTGACGCAGTTTCAGCACCACATTGTATGTGATCTTTGGAGAACTTTTATCCCCTTTGGTTTTTTTTAATAAAATCTCTGGGATATAACACAAAACTCCTTAGTTGGATTTGGTGGTCTACACCTTAGGGTAGGCAATTTAGTCCTTAAAGCAGTATTCCTCGGAGCCCCTTCCTAATACCTGCGTGTGTGTGTGTGTGTGTGTGTGTGTGTGTGTGTGCGCGCGCGCGCACGCGCGCGCATATGCACTCTTGGCTAAAATATGGTAGAGGAGATAATACCAAAATATTCAACTTTAAAAATACCTATCTCATCCGAAATCAGTTTGGCTCAGTGGATAGAGCGTCAGTCTGCGGATTGAAAGGTCCCAGGTTCGATTCTGGTCAAGGGCATGTACCCTGGGTGCGAGCACATCCCCAGTATAGGGTGTGCAAGATGCAGCTGATCGATGTTTCTCTCTCATCAATATTTCTAACTCTCTATCCCTCTCTCTTCCTCACTGTAAAAAAAATCAATATATATATATATATATATATATATATATATATATATATTTATTTATTTTTTTATTTTATTTTATTTTATTTTTTTAAATACCTATTTCAGCCTGACCAGCATGTTTGAGTGTTGACCTATGAACAAGAAGGTCAAGGTTTGATTCTTGGTCAGGGCACATGCCTGGATTGTGGGCTCAATCCTCAGTAGGGGGCATGCAGGAGGTACCCAATAAATTATTCTCTTTCATCATTGATGCCTTCCCCTGATTGCCAGGGCGCCTCTCCTGAGGGCTCCCGCACTATGAGAGGGGGCAGGCCAGGCTGAGGGACCCCCCCTCCAGTACATGAATTTTTATGCACCAGGCGTCTA
Organism: Pipistrellus hanaki; assembly: GCF_964339955.1. NCBI lineage: Eukaryota > Metazoa > Chordata > Mammalia > Chiroptera > Vespertilionidae > Pipistrellus > Pipistrellus hanaki. Next base: position 37,203,342 of record NC_140507.1, on the reverse strand, counting down.
GTGTTTACATAATAACATTTTCAAAATTAGAGGATGATTGGTTAAGTATCTAAGATAATATTAACTTTTATGAGAAGGAGTTAGGGTATTTGATCAAGGAGTGATATACTAGGCCTTCAACATTACTAATAACTTTTCATTTTTAAACTGTCAGTTCAATTAATATTTTTCAACTTCTTTTTTGAAATTGTATATGCATTCGCATTTTAGGTAAGGTATATTTCACTAAAAGCAACAAGAAGATGTAAGATGCATTTGTCACCTAAAGTGATAAGATTTAGTTTAATTATCTCCCAGGGAAATATGAGTTTAAGTCTATAAATTGATTTCTTTTGGATCACTGAATCAGGAACTTCTGGAAGAAGAGTTATTTGCAGATATAAGTCATTCTTAGGAACTGAGTAATTAGGGATGCTAAGATTTTCCAATCTATGAGGGACTTAGGTTAAGTCTTTCCATAGTGACCTTCACTCAGTGGTGTAATTCTACCAATGTAACTATAGAGAAGAATGATATTAACTTTAGGCATCACCTTGGTGATTGTGGTGCATGTTTTTTCTTTTATTTCATCTCCTCCTCCTCTTTCTTCTCTAGATACTGTTTTGAAAAACAAAATAGCTCTGGCTTAAGCAGAAATCACCCTTGACTCTGAAGGGTTATTTTATGGTCATGATCAGAGAATATTTTGATTTTTACTCCCATTTAGACTGAAGGTATTTCTTCTTTGAAATCATAAGAAGAAGGGATAATCATTAATTAGCAAAGAATTCCCTATATAATTTACTTAAAAAAAACATCCTATGCCTCATAAATTATTTGAAAATAATCAAGTAGAAGAGAAACAATTTGGTGGATTAAGGTAACATGAGTATTACTGCACTATCTCCCTGGAACATTTCTAATATTAACGCATCATAATGCTTCTAAATTCTATTGAAATAATTAAACCTTCTAAATCTTAAGACATGATCTGTTGGGATTAAATAAGACAAAACAAACAACCAAAACCAAACCAAACAAAAACAGCAAAGTTTAGGCTGACCGAGTGTCACCATCTGATTCCAGAACAAATAAAATGGGGTGAAATATGGAACATTTTAACCCAATCAGCAAAACCAAGAACTAGAGGGATGTAAGAACTTATCTCTTTCCTCAAATAGTATAGGTTAACCAGAAAAGTATTTTAAAATGTATGGCAAGATGATTTATTTTTTTCTTTCTCTGCTCTGTGCTTCTCTTTTCTCTTTTCTTTATGGGGAAAAAATTAATAATGAAAGTAGTCTTTTGCCTCCATAGTATTTTATTCCTCTACTTTCCTTGGCCCTATCGCCACCAGGTACACCTAAGAAAAACAGCTTTGTTAGTTTTCCCAACAACTCACATGCTATACATATATCTATCAGCTAGAAGCCATTAATAAATCTTAAGAATCTATGAATATCCAATATAACAAAGAGGTAATAATCAAATTGACCTTCACTCCAAACACAAGATGGTCCCCCTCATGTGGAACAAGATGGCCACCACGAGATGGCCAGCAGGGAAGGCAGTTGTGGACAATCAGGCCTGAAGGGGAGGGCAGTAAGGGGGACCAGGCTGGCAATGGAATGGTTAGGAGGTGATAGGCTGGCAGGCAAAAGCAGTTAGGGACAATCAGGCAGGCAGGCAGGTGAATGGCTGGGAACTAGCAGTCCTGGGTTGTGAGAAGGATTTCCCATATTGGAGAGAATGTCTGTGAAATGTAATCTCTGGTACACTGTAGGTGCTCAGTCACTATTCACCTTTTATTTCTCACTTTTTGTTGTTGTTGTTGTTGTTATTCTCTTATTCAATCCTATACAAATGAGAATCATATGACATTTGAATATGTCTCAGTGACTTGGTCTAGAAATGTATCAATCGGTAAAGAAGTTCTAAAATTAATGAACTTCCTATTTATTATTGACTAGAGGTCCGATGCACAAAATTCATGCATGGGTAGGGTCCTTGGGCCTTCCTGGCAATCAGGGCCAATCTGTGGGGCAACTGTTGGGGCAACTGGGTGGCCCCACTGGCACCCGCTTTGGCTGGCCTGGGGCCTGTAGGCTGGGGCAGCTCTTGTGTTGAGTGTCTGCCGCTGGTGGTCAGTACATGTCAGAGTGACCAGTTGTTCTGCTATTTGGTCGATTTGCATATTAGGCTTTTATTATATAGGATTACTTTTGAAATAGGCCTCCCATGAGAGTCTCTAGTATATGTGCGGACATGATTGTAATCCTTTTGGATAAATAAAACCATTTAGAATTAAAGCAGGTCTCAGTGCCATACACAAATAGCCGAATTTGCAAAAGTATGGACTGAAACCCAAGACTGAAACTCTGACCTATGTCTTTTCACAAAAGCACTCTAAATTAAAAGGATAATAATAACAAAGTGGAAAGGATGTTTTTTTTTGCTTTTTATCTCCCTTTGCTTAGCATTCCATGAGTACCAGATCTCCATCTCAGGTGTTATTTCTTTCCAGGAAGTGATGCTAAGTCAGTGCCAGGGGGTCTGCAGTGACTATCCAAGTGAGTTTCACGGGAAATTGTGTTCCTAAAGAGTCACTGTAGTGACAGCAGGAAATTGTTTCTATAGAAAAATCTAGAAAGCGTGGGGGGAAAATACTGCTTTTAGAGGCTGGTGTTCTCTTTCCACAAGTACTGCCATCATTAACATGGTGCTCTAATAGACGAAAAGCTTGTGATGAGCAGTGAAGGTCTGGGCCAGTCATTAGCAAGGGAAGGAAGTCTCCCTGAGTCTGCACGAGTAATTTGTAAGTGAGATAGTACCAAATGATATGTCTACCCCCTAACTTTTTAATTTTTTTCCAAATGCAAATCCCCTGGTAGAGGCATCACTTTGGAAGTCAATGTGGAATTTTACTTAAACTACTTACAGTGAAGGGTTGACCCTGTAGGTGTGAGACTTGGCAGCTGAGCTACATGGAAAATGCATAAGTGGTCAAAGAAGAAACCCAAACAGGAGCAGAGGTGGATGCCAACGGACCCTTCCCATCTGTGGCTGCCACTGCAGGGCGAGTGCTGAGGTCAGAGAACAAGGTAGCAAACACTCACTGCCTGCTGGTAGACCAGCACACCTCATGTTCCATGCGATTCCCAAATGCTGCTTGAGAGATCTCCATTCTATTAAAACCCTGACAGGGATAAAAGGGGATTCTCAGTTTGTATATCATGCTGCTTAGTTTTCATTTGGGAGCTGTGAAACAGAGGATAAAACTAGAAATCAGAGAACTTCAAGTGAAATTTCAGAATAGATCACCACCTTCGAAATGTTAATCACACTGCCTTCCAAATACAGGTATTCAATAAATATTTGTTGAATTAAGCTGGATTCCAAAACAAACAGTTCTGCTGTTATTATTCAGGCTAAGAACTACTTAGGCATATTACCAAGGATAATAAAAGGGAGTACTTCTAAATTTTTCCTATACAAATGAGAATCATATGAATAATTTAACTTTTAACAAGCTGAGAACCTGATAGTTTGGAAGTAGTAACCTGTTCTAAGTATAGAATGTGGATCAAGTCCTGTAAATTCTGATAGGTTTATTATTGTCCTTTTACTCTTAATGCTGTGATGTTGGGGGTGGGGAGGAATCAGCATAATTATATGATTAAGTCAAAGTCAAATGGTTAGAAATACATTAGATAATAGAACATACTGGGAAGTATTTCCATACATTTGTTTATTGAAGAAAGCATGAGGAGTATTTGTCCTGTGACTACATAACCTCCCTTTTTCGGATTTGGGATCAGAACTTGATTATAAAGGAGAAACCCAAGCATTTCACTTACTGTAAGACCATTTCTCTAAAATATATCAGATGAATATAATGCATTTCAACCACTGTAGACAAAGGGAACCTGGGAACTGCGGCAGGCTGTAGAATATCATTTGGGAGGCAGTACAATAAATTGGACTCTACAAAAAAGAAATGCAGATTTAAAACTAAGCATTTTCTGTTTATTAATTGCATAATTTTGACAGATTAATTATCTGAGTGTCAGTTTCTTTGCTATATTGTTATTAGAAACAAATGAAGCAATTTAGAAAGCAGCTTGTACAGAACCAAGCACATTTTTTATATTCAATAGACACTACTTTCACTACTTTCCCTTCTTTCACTTCTGACCTCTTATTTTTTCCATCCATAGTCATATCTCTAATTATTATGCTATACATGCAAACTTACCATACCTTTTAATTTATTAAAATGAATATTGAGCTTCAAGAGATGATGATTTATATTATCAAAAATATTTAAATGTCTGTAAATTAGCAAGAGGGAGTCTAATAAGATATTAAGAATTTGATTCTAAGACTACAAAAATGGGAAGAAAAATACTACAGAACTTTTTAAGGAAACAAAAACACTGAATAGTCTGGCTAGACTGTATGGATGGCCTGTTATTAGTATGGAAAGAAAAACAGATGTTGAGAATGGTTGTTTCCACTGACAGAATCAGGAACAGCCATTGACAAAGGTTTTCTCCCTGACCAAACTCTAGCCAGGCTCCTTTGAGCACATTCTCATCTAGGCTCCAACCTTAGCCTAGAAGGTCTTGAATAAAATGCCAGCATACTTTCTAACCACTCAAGGCCGCATTCCTAAGGTGACTGAGCCCCCTTAAGGTACCACCTGAGGAAACTCAAGGCTGCCAAAAGAATGTACTGTCTGTTCCAGCCAACACAAGGCTCTCTCTTCCAGTCTGTGGAAGGGTAGGAGCCTAACTTTGACAAGCACCAGTTAACAAAAGGACCCCAGATGGGTTTCACGTGGACCAACTCCCTGCTTCCCATTTTCGGTAATGTTTCACTTCCCTGACTCTAATGAGTCCCTGCTCTCCCCACTCCCTGTCCCCTCATCCTACCTTTAAGACTCCCAGTCACCTCTGTGCAGGTTGAAGTTGAGTTCCAATCATATGCACTCTTGTCCCTTTGGCAGTCTGTCCTTATCTCTTTAGTGTGCTTTTGTTTATCTTTGACGCCATGTAGACTTAACATGACTAAATAGTCTCTCCAGTACCCACCCAGGACAACTGCGTGACAAGGTGTTATGGATGAATACTTGTGTCTCCCCAAAATGCACATGATGAGATCAAATCCCCAGTGTGACAGCATGTGGAGGTGCAGCCTTTGGGATGTAATCAGGTCATGAGTGTGGGGCCCTCACGTATGGGATTAGTGTCCTTACAGGAAGAAGGCAGAGAGCTCACTCACTCTCTGCCATGTGAGGGCACCACAAGAAGTCTGCTTCCTGAACTGAAAGAGGGATCTCCACAGGTCCAGACCATGCTGGCATCCTCATCTTGGATTGCCAGCCTCCACAACTGTGAGGAATAAGTTCCTATTGTTTATAAGCCACCCAGATTATGGCAGTTCATGATAGCAGCCTGAACTAACGGAGACAAGGGTAGCTGCACGGTTCCTTTCTGATCTATACTGCCAGAATACAATCTGGAATATATCTCTTGTAACATTGAAGGAACTGGAGATTTGGAAGCACAGATGGTGTTTACATCTTTTCTTACAATTGACATCGTGATGTTACAAGCAAAAACGTTTATAATGGGAGTGAAATGCTGACTAGGAATTTTCATTGGCTTTGATCTTCTATATGCAAAGCCAAAATGCCGAGCCTCCTCTTTGCAGGGGAAACTGAGGCCATCAGAGGTGATTCCCAGGACTTTACTCCTCCTATATGTTTTCCTGTCCCCTGTGCCAGTATCTAGCTCTTACCTCTCCTTGTGCTCTTTAGCACATCTTCTCCAGGGTCCTCCAGGGCCTTGTTCCACTGATATCTATCCTCTCAACGGATTAGTCACTGCACTTCCGCTGGATTATACTCCTGAACCCATTTGTCTTTTTGCTATCACCAAGGATACTCCTGAAAATATGGTCTGTCTTTACAGATTCTTGACTCCTTGTCACCACTCATCCCACTGTAGCTTCCACAAATGACTCAACAAATCAAATGGCTTGAAGAATATTATTGGAGAGGCAGTAAGGTGAACTGGGGGGGAGAGGGGAAGATGGTAAAGGAGGGACTAGGAAAAGGCTCTTCCTAAGATATAGCCTATTATTTGTAGCCATATTTCTAAGCAGACTTTCTGCAGCATTTGATACCAAATTGTGTATATTTTTTCTACTCCCCTGACTTTGGAAAAACTGTGTGTCTGTGTTTTCCTATTATTTTCTCCAGGTTTTCAGAGGGCTTTTGTTTGTTTGTTTTTAGACTTGAGTTCCATGTTAAACAGTTTTAGGGAGGCTATGAGCACTCTGATTATGTGCTCATTTTTCATGGGAGAGGGTCCATAAATTTGATAAGTGTATCAAAAGGTTTAGGAAACTCCAAAAAGTTTGAGGCCTTTTCTGTACACTCTGTATGGATAAGCTCATATTTTGGTGTCAAGTTCTCTCCTGAGTTTAATTTCCATCTGGCATCTCTTCCCAAATGTGCCACGGTTATCACAAATCAGATATCCTTGTCTCCGCTAGCTCCTGCCCCTGGCCAAAAAATATATATAAAAACCCTGGTATTTCAATGTCATGTTTCAGTTTCTGGTGTTGACTGTCCTAAACTAGAAAATGTGTACAAATGTCTGGCTCTTTCCTATTTTTCTCCTGCATTTCTTATCAGTCGGGAAGTAGTGATAATGCCGCCTCAGAGATATCCTTAAAATGCGTTTTTCTACCGTCACCACCATTTTTTATTCCTGTCTATTTTTCACTCAGAATCATTGTTTAATTCCTTTAAAAATGGTGGGGTGGGGGAGACTGGGAAATTCAGGAAATTCAGCTTGACATTGAATCCCCCACTACCAACATGCACCTATTGGAAAGTTGGCTGCTCCACTTTGCTTGCATGATGTCTTAGTTCGTTTGAGCTGCTGTAACAAAATGCTGCATCCTGGTGGCTTATACTCAGCAGAAACCCAAGGCCCAGATTCCTGTTGCCACATTTCTCAGTTTGCACCCCTAAGGCACTTTGACACACAGCTCATTAATGTTCTCATTAAACACGTCTCCGCTCTTTTCCACAACCTTCCAAATCAGGTCTGGCTCTTACTAACATTCATATGTTTGACATACAACCTTACTATAATATAGGAACTCTTCAATTAATGGTGATCCTTTTCACCATTGTCCTGAACTAATTTTTACAAACATATATTTTTAATTATCCACAGGTAAACACTAGATAAAGTTTAAGGCAATAATCTTATTTTTAAATAAACAAGTGTAATTTATAATGGTGAATCTCTATTTTGCCAATAATAAAACATTTGAATCAACTCACATACACATATTTGCAATTGTACTGAATGTCATTTTATTCCAGTTAAGACTAGTAATTTATTTTATTGAGTTTGTTCCTATTTTCTACAAATTAGAGACCACACAAAATCTTAAGTAACATTTTCAATTCTTATTAGTTTCAGAATAAAGCAATGTATAAATATACATCTTTGGGGCAGGGGGGGAGTTGATTTTTCTAGTTTCCACAGACTTAGCAGGTGTGAAGCATAAAAAAATAACAGATGGGAAAGTCAAAGAAGAAAAAAGAAACCAGGAAATGTTACAGATAATTCTATTTACTATAATAAAACATAGTGTTAAAAGACTGGCCTGTTTATTTTTACTTTCCTCACTGAAATAATTAACACTGAGCAGAGCTCACAGCATTTTCTGGGACCTGAGAAGAAGAAATTATTCTATCTTGCACAAAATTCCACTTTACTTTACATAATTTTGAATGCCAACAGAACAAAATGTTTTAAATATATCTGTTACCCAGAGTAAAGAACTAATATATATTCACTCGTTTAACAAATGACTTTTTTTAAGCTTTATTGAGGTAGAATTGGCAAGTAGAATGTTAAGATATGTATAACGTATATGTGATTAACAGATTACAACTTAAATGTTACACCATCATCAATCATTTCATCATTATATGTTTCTTTGGAAATGCAGGTAAAGGAAACATTTAAAACAATATTTGCCTTTACTCATCAGAAATTGGATACTTAACATTTAAAATTTCTTAATTTAGTAAATTAATTTATTTCCAATCAGAATAACAAAGGAACTGATTATTCATAAAATGCCAAAAAAAATGTCATAAAAACCATCCTTTTCTTTAACTTATTTTGGAATGGCACCAAAGCACTTCTAGATATCTAGGTTTTGAGACTTAGAATTATAATTAGTAGCCCTTAGGCTTTTTCCATATCCAGTCATGTTCTATATCTTGCTGCTTCTGACTTCAAAACAACTCTTTTACTTACTTTTTTCTACCCAGTTACCTTAATTTAGGTGCTTTTTAAAAATGTCTTGGTCATGGAATGTTCTCAAATGACCTCTTTACTTCCATTTGGTCCTAAATAGCTAACCCTTTACACTTGTTTCAGAATTATATTTTTAGAGTTTTGGTTAAATAGGTTAGTTGAACAGTATACATGGCATATTGTCTACAAGAAAGTACGCAGTTTCTCAAATATCTTCTAAAATTGCATGCAGACTCCAGCTCTGAATGCAGTATATTTCCAGATTTTTCTCCATTTCCCCAATACAGGGGATCTGGTCCCCCAACCCTGTCTGTTCACATCTTCTAAACATCTCCCCCGTATCCCCTTTACACAAGCCCAGTAGCTCAAAGACACGAGATTGTCTTGCATTATCTCAGCTCTGGAAAGTCGCTCCCACCATTTTCCCTCTTGGGCCCCTCATAGCCCATTTCTTTATCCTATTACTCTTGCAAGGCTTTTTCTGACATTGTCTTCTGTGAAGTCTTTCCTAACATCCCAGACAGAAGCATTTTTCTATCTCCTCTAAGCTCTTTTTGTATTTTATTTATGGGATTCATATAATACATAGACAACTTTGAGCATATCCTGCCTAAGAAATTCTCAAAAACTATGTCTTTTTACACCGTCAGTCACTATCTCTTACATATAAGAAACTCAAATGTTAATTATGTTAATATTTTTATAATGTCTAACCCCATTAGTCTACTAACACAAATGTATGAAAAAACTAAAATTAACTACTGTTTTCACAGATAAAATTAGCAAAAACGAACGTTGGCAATATCAGTCCTTTTGACACATCACGTGTTGGATTATATGGTTGGGGAAAAATTTGGGAAAACAATTTGGCAATAGATACTTTGAGCTTTAAAGCCTAGTGCCTGGAAATTCAAGTTTAAAATGGCATCTGGCCAGCATTCACTGGCTCTCTTTTCTAAATTCCTAGCAAAATAACAGCCAAGAAAGAATTAAAATATAATAGGAAGGCATGCACACACACACACACACACACACCAAAAAAAAAAAAAAAAAAATGGGATCAGCAATCAATGAATTGTCATAATCTAGAAAAAAATGTAGATTAACAGCAAGGCTGACCAAAGTTAATAAAAATGATTTCAAATAATTTCCGTTGATTAGCTGCATTGTGCTATAGCAAAAGAAGGAGTCCAAGCCTGCATAAAAACGTGTGGGAAGAACTTGGGTCTTTTTTCAACTGGCTCCTCTCTAATTTATAAATGCAATATCTACATTACACTAAAAATTATCCAACTGCCCAATGATTTTGTGGGGGTTCTTAATAACACTGTCCAAATTCTAAAAGCACCTCTTTGTTTCACAAATTGCCATTTCCAGAATAAACTTGGGAGGAATGGGGCTTAGGGACGGCCTGATGGTGGAGGAGCATCTAAGGACTGGCCGGCAGTCTTCTCAATATAAAGTAGGCACATTGTTATATTGATCAAAGACTCCAAGTATAATGGGAAATATGTGGCTTATATATTTCCTGGAACTTGATCTACTCTGTCTTTTAGGCATCTTGGAACTAGGGAATAAACAAGATACCTGATTTTTACCGCTGTGATAGGTTCTAGCATTGGAAATCTGATTAGATATCATTTTTGCCCAATTGTCTATCTGGGAAGAATAGTTGACTTAAGGCAAGGGAGTAAGTTTGGCATGGAAAAAAAATCCTGAAAGCGTATTTCTTAACAAATGAACATGGAATCTAAATAAAATCTTTGTTCACACTTGCGTTACAGCAAAATAAGACTAAAACATCTGAAGAAATATTGAAGGCTAATAAACAGGGTCTATCACTTTGAATAATGAAATAAACAGTCTCTGAAAATAATCTGCATAAGTCAGCCAAAGAAAATATTGAAATCTCTAAAGTATTTTAAGTCATACAAACTTAGATTCAGAATATGCAAAACAGGAAAAAATAAACAATAAATAATTTTCAGAAAGAAAAAAAATATTTATATCCCAATCAATGATAAAAAAATTTTTTAAAAACTATCTATAGTACTTAAAATATCATTTGGGGAAGATGGAAATAATCAATACCATACAAATTTGATGAAAATATTTATTCAGGAGGACATGTTAAGATTAAATATGTGCTGGCTAATGTGACAATCCAATGAGAAATAAAATGCTTTTAAGAATACATGTGAATTATCAAAATTTCCTTGAGAAGAAATTGCATCTTGAATAGAACAGTAACCCAGGAAGAAAATGCACACAGATGTTGGCAGTGGTTCTGGTAGCTGCCAAGAAGAAAATGAAAAGGAGCTGCGGTAGTGAATGCAGGGAAAGAGACCTATTTTAGTGAAATGTTCAGGGAAGTTCTTCCTGAGGTTATCAGCTGTGACAGGATTATAGAGTAGTAAGGGAACTCTTATTTTCTTAGTCAAATAAAAATGTTATTATATTATGTTTCTAATCTATACAATGGGCAGTAGAAAATATATAATGTTAAGGTTCATTCGCTTTGGAGGAGTAATTCCCTATTCTAAACTCTTAATTTTTGGAAAAGACACAAAAGATATAAAACATTTTTTCCCAGTGGCATTTATAACTTTTTGATAGAAAAAAATAATGGTAGCATACATGTTAATACTAAAGAAGCAACTCTTTAAATGTTAGGGGAAATGGCTAGAAAATGTTACTATGCATACTACTGAATGATAGAAACTTGGGTGACTTTCTTTTCTCATGTTACTTTTGCAGTTACTTATCTACTGCTAGAGGCCCGGTGCACAAAATTTGTGCACAAGGGGCGGGGTTGTCCCCCAGCCTAGCCTGTATGCTCTCCAATCTGGGACCCCTTAAGGGATGTCCGACCACCCGTTTAGGCCCGATCCCTGTGCAGTCGGACATTCCTCTCACAATCCAGGACTGCTGGCTCCCAAATGCCCTCCCCTGCAGGCCTGGTCCTCCTAAATTGCCCTCCCCTGCTGGCCTGATCCCACCCCAGCTACCCTCCCCTGTAAGCCTTGGTTCCCCCCAACTGCTCTCCCCTGCAAACCTGGCCCCCCAACTACTTTCTTCTGCAGGCCTGGTCCCCCCTCAGCTACCCTCCTCTGCTAGCCTAGTCCTCCCCAGCTACCCTTCCCTATAGGCCTAATTCCCCCTCAACTGTCCCCCCCTAAAGGCTTGGTTCCCCCAAACTGCCCTCCCCTTCAGACCTGGGTATCCACCAACTATCCTCCCCTGCAGGCCTGAGTCCCCCCCCAACTGCCCTCACTTGCTGGCCTTGTCTCCCACAACTGCCCTCCCCTGCAGGCCATCTTATAGCAGCCATCTTGTGTCCACATGGGGGCAGCCATCTTTGACCACATGGGGGCATCCGTCTTGTGTGTTGGTGTGATGGTCAATTTGCATAATACTCTTTTATTAGATAGGATGGTATTAACAGAGTAAGAAAATTGTAATAAAAACTTTATTTTTGAAAAATAAAAATTGACAATTAAAAATGGAATAATAAAAAACAAAGTAAGCACATCTAAAAAACTGTGTTTAAACTATCCAAAATTTTTGTATTTAAGTTAATGTTTGTGCTTTCTAAATAATCAGTGTATCTTTCTTAAAAAAATGTATCTTTCTAAAAGTAATTTAGTGTATCTTTATAAAAGTAAGAATCCACTCACAAATATCAAAGAATATTGACAATGTTGAACTTTATCTGAACTCTGTGTTCCTGAAAAGCAACAATGATAGAGAATCCCTTTCTCTTGGTGTTCCTAGAAATGCTGACTTCCCAGGGCAACCGGGCTTCCCTGTTCTGAGATAAGACCCATCTCTCCCAGGCCCCAATGACTCAGGTAAGACCATCTTCATCTTTTCTCACCACTCTCATGAGATTAGCTGATGATTCTATACCTGCTTCTATAAAACCCAAGACCCCACTCCTTTTCTTTGACATGTTCCTCATTAATGGACATTTCTCCTATTGCAATCACTTGGATAAAATAATCTCTCTAAATATCCAGTGCATAATCTTTTCTAGTTTTGGTGTAAAAGATTGGATTGGAATAGGATATATTGGGCCTCACCTCCTAATCTCCCTTTACTCCAACCAGGTGTTCTGTCCATTCCTAACAACTGGGGACTCAGTACAGTGGTGAGCCCAGCTGCTGATTTTGTGTTCCAGGCCTGACTGTGGGGAGCATGGTAAGGATTTGATTTTGATTAATTTTTAGCATTCACTTGGCTTCACTTGCCAATTTTATTTGTTTCCATATATGATCAGTTTTTTTAATCTCTGTAAATATATTAATGGTTTATGCACATCTTCATTTGGTTTGTTAGAGTTTTCTGTTTGTCTACTTTCTTTTATGGCTCAAATCATTGAGAATATGTCTACTGGACAGGGAGGTAGATGTCTGGATGGGTAAGTTTTGTGATTTTGTTTCTATGTTTGTCACAGGCTGAAACTTCATTTTCAAAGCTATAAACTCATTTTCACTGTCTGAATGTTTATCTACACTAATAAAAGAGGGAGATGCAAATTGACTGTACCCCTGTCGCACCCACCAGCCAATCAGGAGTGAGTATGCAAATTAATTCAACAAAGATGTTGGGTTAATTTGCATATGCAGGTGCCAAGTGGCCGGGGGCAGGGTGGGATGTTTGCATATTTGCATTGATGACACAGGCATTCTGCACTGCCCCAGCCACTCTGGGCCTCTGAGCAATGTGGGGAGGTGGAAAGATGGCTCCGGGCCAAGGCAAAGGCGGTGCCAGCAGCCAGGGGAAGGAAGGCCCATTCTTGCACAAATCTTTGTGCATCGGGCCTCTAGTATGTCTATAATTCAGAAAGGCCTTTACCTTTCATTGCATGAGAGTGTCCTGCCTCCAGATGGTATTGCCAAGGGAGATTATAAAATCTCTTAAGTGAGATCTATTCTGACTGGCTTATAAAATAAGAAGTGCTTACATAAATTGGATATTCCTAAAGAAATACAAAAAATAAGAAAACAGTTAATATTTTCAATGTGCTGAAAAATATATTCTTTTGGAACTTAGAAAGATTTCAAGAATTCACATTCACATAATTTAGGTATATCTTTGGCAAACAAAACAGTTTAATATTTTTGGTTTAATAAAAACAGCTGTGTTTACTTTGACATAATAGTATTAAATATTAAACATAATACAAGTGAACATTTTTATTCAACATGGGTATGTTCTTCCTAAACTTGTGTGGTTTTGCTAATTGATTAAGTTGGTATTAATTAAATCAAATGATTAAGATTATTTTTTAAATGTAAATTTATGCTTAATAAGATTTATTATGCTTTGTAGTATGTCAGCTTGAACATAATTTCCAAGATGTCTTAAAATAAGCTATTGATTTCTTGTTCACACAACTTTATAAAACTCTGGACCTCTTCTTTTCTTTAAGATGTTTTCCATTAATAATTGTAAATAAGCATACTACCCCAAACTAGGGTCTACTAATTTGAATCCATAATTACACTCCTTTAGTATATTTTTAACACAACTGATTCTGAATGACACAAATTTCACAGCTTTGGAGAAGGCTGGGCAGACTCTCTATAGAGGTAAGGCCAGAAGTTCCTTCATCATCATTACTGAGTAATATTACCATGGTGTGATTTATCTGACCCTTCTGGACTAGGAAAGCAAAGGAAAACCTCTTAATTTAGTACTTAAAATGAGGTGATACTATTGCTGTCCTAAGTACATGACAGGGTTTTTGCAATGATGCAGTGAGATAATAGTATGAAAACACACAATGGCCCAATTTTAAAGAAATCACACAATATTATTTCAACTATTAAGCATGTTTTTATTCTTATATAATAAGCTGTGACACAAATTCTGAATTATAAAAATTGTCTAACCCCAGCTTTCCATCTTGAATTTTATATTTTCTAGCTTCTGGTTTTGCCAATAATATTTTTTTCTTTTAAAATTAAAAAAAAATTTTTTTATTGATTAAGATTTTACATATGTGTCCATATCCTTCCATTGCCCCCCACCCCACTCCCATACATGCCCTCTCTAAGTCAGCTTGAGAGCTACCTCAAGTTATATATCCTCCCTTAAAACCATCTCTATGTGAATAGAGGATATGTTCCCTCTGGTTATGTATATCATTGAACTCACTAGATGTTTTCATTATGCATTTACATATATAATTATTTTCTTCAGATTTGCACCAGTGCTGTAAATTTTCATTAAAAAGAATTTTTCATAGACAACTACATTGCATCTATCTATACATGATCACATTTTTGTGTTAAAAAGTGAGAAAATAGTCAATCTTCACAAAATCTGCATGTAAAATTTGTTCCAAATTGGTTTCATTAGATCAGTTTTTCCCCTTTAAGTAGTACAATAAACAATTGATAATGTTTCAGTCATATACATTTTACCAAATATACTGCTTTGCTTTTATTTGACTTTTGTTTTAAATGAAAAGGAATAAGATGTGTGCACAGCAGGAGACATAGAAGATGTAGCAGCATTATTCAAGGTAGCACAAAGCTTGAGACAGTGTAAGCACACATCAATGGAGAGAGGGTAAATATATCTGTGAAGAGTTACACATTGAAACGGAGAGTATTTCAAACTAATGCACAATAATGCTATATGGTATAAACAAATATTAGCAATAAGATAAAAAATTCATTCCCATATTATTATATTCCAATATTGTATTATACACTTGAAACAACTTTAAAATCTTTGTCTTTAGAAATTTTTATGTGTTCAGTAAAACTATACAGAAATGGAAAGTGAGGAAACTATGAACATGGGATTCAAAATTATGCTTAACTTGAAGGATGATATAGGGCTTACTTTGGGAAGATGAAGGTAGAACTATATGGTTATATGTAGGTTATCGTCAGGACTCTACACTTTATGTGTGGAGGTGGTTGATGGAGTATTGCATTTTTAAAAATAACTAATGAACTAAATAAAAAATGAAAATTATATATACATGGAGAGTATGGTGAAAACAAAAAGGATTAAGTAAACCCAAATCTGTGTGAGATCCAATTGAGAAAAGATGAAAATGGGTTGAGGGTCTAAATTTCTCAACTCTCCTCCTATGAACTCTTCCTGGATCAGTCAGCATCACTTTGGTAAAAGTTGTAAAGCAAAAACACCAGACAGTTTCCCTTAACTGAAGCTGAATGAGTAGTAACATTCTTTTTTCCTACAAAGAGACCAGAATAAAAAGGGGACTTAATAACTTAAATATATCTCATTCTAGAGTCTTTATCAAATGGGTCATCATTAGCTGGATTTTTATTAGAATTTAATGTGTAGGATTATAGCATTTAGCTTTCCTTCAGGATAAATTTTTCATTATCTAGTATTAAAGTCAGGATTATTAAGTCAGTAATTTTCCCATTTATAAGACTGAAAACTCACTGATACATCTACCATTTAATGAGATTTTATTCAGCCAGGAATGGGGACAATGATCTAGATAGGTCCTCACTGTTCAATGCAGTGGTCAGGAGCACATGTGGCCTTCAAATCTGATTTGAAATAGACAGGCAGTAAGTTCATCATACAGACTTGATTACAGAGACACTATGAACTAAAGGATGTGAGCTACTTCATTAATCATGTTTATCAATTCATATTGCATGAAAATATTTTAGGTACATTGAGTTAAACATAACATATTAAAATTAACTACACCTATTTCTTTTTTTAATGTAGCTACTATAAATTTAAATTTTCATCTGATGTTCACCTTCCATTTCCACTGAACATTGCTGATATAGCTAGATCAATATTCCCTAGTGATTACTCAGCCTTCCTAAACTATTAACTTCCTGATGCATTGAGTGAGAAAACTTGAAAAAAGGAGGATTTTGCTTCCAAAGTCTGAATTACCAAAGCCATTCTTTCATGTAGAAAGTTGAAAATTATTCCTGGATGGCTATTTTTTAGAGACAGAGAAACTATTTGGTTGTTGAAGCTGATTACCCCAGAGAGAATAGCGTCTTCATGGAGCAAATTAGAAGAATTTTTTTTCATCCCTCTTTCATGGTTTTGGGCAAAAGTAATCGCTAATGCTGTTTCAATCTGAAATGAAGAAAAACGTGGAAAGATAATATATACATATATATAGACACAATAGAATCCTTCATTAAATATACTCTAATCTGACAGTAAAGTAGATGGTAGAGTAAGTAATGCACTAACAATTATATTAATAAAAATATTGGTAATAACAATACAAATAATAAAAATCAAGCAAAGTCCATTGTTTGTCCCAAATGGCTAAAAGTAGCTTGATTAATGAGCTTGGCATCCTAAGTGTCAAAAATGACTATCTTTGTAGGAAAGAATTTCAGAAGACAAGGCTCCAAGTCTGAGATTTCCATCAGAGGTCCCTAGTGGGAGACTCTAGCTTAGAAAACTCTTAGCTATCTACCTCCAACCACTATACACACATACATAGCTCCACACAAATGCATACCATCCTAGGTGAGATGGAGGCCTCTCTAGTCAAGAAAAGTTGGGTCGAAAATAATCTTCTCAGAGTATTAGCACTTCACCTGGTCCCTCTGCTCGAGCTCCCACAGAGTCTATTGCTTAAAGGATTAATCCAACATGCAGCCTGGCATCCATTCAATACCATTATACTTACTTCTTGCACACTAACTTTCCCCAAGATGCACATTCTCCAATCAAACTGGCCCCAGTACTGGCCTCCCTTTCCTCAGGGTCCTCTAGTCACCCCACCCCACTCAGAACCACACTTTGTCTACTGTGGCTAACCTTCAACTTGCTGCCAGAAAGCACCACCCTTCCTAATATTTTTTTTTAATTCTGTTACCTATCTACTGTTTCCCTTCTTTGTAATCCCACACAAATTAATTTTTTCTTTCTAATGACAACTAACATTTGAGCTTTAGACTGTAATTTATTTTTATGATGTTTATTATAGATATTAAACTCTAAGCTCTAACAATCTTATCTAATAAAGAGGGAATGTGCTAATTGACCCTCATACCATTGCAAAGGTGATGGCATTCACAGCCAATAAGGAGGGAATATACTAAATGACTGTCGTGCCCTGAAAGATGGCAACAACCACAGCCAATAAGGAGGGAATATGCTAATTGACTGTCATGCCTTCAAAGACGGTGGCACCCACAGCCACAAGATGGCAGCATCCAGTCCCCTCAGTCCCGCTGGGGCTGCGGGAGTGGCACCTGCCTCCAGAGTACCCCAGCCAGTCCCCTCAGGCAAGCCTCGGATGGCAGCTGCCCAGCCACCCAGGGCCACCCAAGGATCAGGTAACCAGGGCTGACTGAGACTTGCGCTGCCTGCTGTGACAGCAGCAGAGGTATTATGAGGGCATTGCCTTCCCCTGATCACTGGGTCACCTCCCTCCTCTGAGGACTCCGGGACTGTGAAGGGGGGCAGGCTGGTTAAGGGACTCCCCTTCCAGTGCAAAAAAAAAAAAAAAGTTTTAGTTATGCTCATGCCCTTTACCACTGTGAGACAGAAAAGAAAAGCTTTTGCCCACTTTTTTTCTCTTGTTTTTGGGTTGGTTTGTTTTCATTTCTCTTTATAAATGATTCCTTGATTCTGATTCTCTGTCTTGGGGCTTAGGTAATATTAAATCTCCCTCTTCTCAAGGAAGCCATACTATTTGAAGTCCTTTCAATGTTCAAGTCAGAAGATATTTTTTGGCCCTTAGAGAAATTTGATCAGAATACAGTGTTTGTAGAGTCTCAAGACTCCCTCTTAATAAAATAGATTCTCACACATCAAAGCTATCCAACTCTGTTTTGAAGAAAATGGGATGACCAGCAGACCTGCCATCTTTAGTTTATTAATTGCTGTTTGCTCAGGTCCATGTGCTGGTACTTTAGACCATCACCAGCAGGACCTCGGCCTACAGCAATGCGGTTTCTCAGAGACTTTATTTCTCCAGAGTTTCTCTTTCTACCACCTTTCCATCCCCTTTCCTTTTAAGATTTTTTTCCGTCTTCCTCCCCTACCCCCCCCCAAATAATTTTTACATCCAGTGTTAAACAATATTGCATTTCATGCTTGCCTGCTGTTTCAGGTCTAGTAACCACATTTCCTATGAACCGTGTAATAGTAAAAGTCAGATTGGTTATTTGCTTTTTGATGTGAAATAGTTATTGCACATGACTGAGGTGCCACAAATTATTTTGCCTCTGATCATGTCACACGTAATAAAACAAGCAACACTCATTCTAGAACACAGATTGACCCACAAAGTTTACAGAGGGTTCTCTTTTTATGTGAAATTTATTGCTAATGTACAAAAATAAGAATTGAGAAGTATTTGTCCTCCTGAAAATCCTACAATTTTTAAAATTAGAACCAGTTTAAATATATCTCCATGCACATCTGCATGTACACACACACACACACACATACTTACATACATACATACATATTATTATTAGTGATGCACTTACTTTTAAAAAATATAATTTAAGAAAATCTCAATACTTAGGGCAGTATTGAGAATTGCAAATGAAGCTATCCCAAATAGAGTAATGAGAATCATGTGTTAGAGGGAAAGAAAGGGATAATAAAGAAGGAATATATAAAACATAAATCAGTAATTTATAGTTGACACAGGAAAATAAAAATGCTGAAAACTGATAGTTATACACACACAGAGGAGTGTTTTTGTTTTTTACGATAAAGACTACATATTTTCTCTTTTTTTCTGTTGTTGAGGAGAAAATACGTATTACACTTCCACAATAAGAGTGCATTTGCAAAACTTAGAAGATAACTGGTATATTTTGAAGGATTTTGTAAAATTCAATTCTTTGAAAAATAAAGAATATCCAATGATAAATTGACTAAAATATCTGTGATATCACATCATAGAATAGGGAGATTACAGCCAAATAAAATAATCTGTAATAGGAATTACTGACCTTTGGTCCAAACCATCAACCAAATGTTGCTGCCCCCCAGTCCCCAGCACTTTGGGTTTGATGCAATTGCATTATTTCTTCTCTAGATAGCCTTGTGTGAACACAGGGCTCAGAATAGTCCTGGGAAATACACCTAGGTGTTTTTATACTAATGAAACGAATCAGAAGAGCAAGATTTACCTGACAAAAAGTGTTCCCCTATCACGTGAGACACACAATTCTATTTTTTCTTACTTGAGAAAGTCTCAGAAAATCCTGAGATGCTCTGCCTTGGGAGTTGAAACTGAGCTGGAAGAACATTTAGTCCAAATTCTTTGTCTGTGGAGGAATCCCCTCTACACTGACTCACTGAAGTAATCAGTCTCGTCCTGAACTCATTCAGAGACAGAAAATGCTCTTCTTACCGGATAAACATCTTTTACATATTTACTATTGGCTTCAAGGGTTTTTTCCAATTGACTCCAAAAACTGTTAGAAGTCAGCTTTTTTTCTCTCAGCAGTGGCATATCTAATGATTTTGACACCCAGAATGAATGATTTTTAAATGCCTTGCTCTTATATTAAAAACTATATTTAGTCAAAAGGAGAAAATGACTTTTTTTAAAAAAAAAAAAATAGTAATAGCATGAACAGAAATGCAGTTATTGAAAAGTTTCTTTAGTTAACCTTCATATGTGGATTGATATAAAATTATAATATTACAGCATTAAAAGAGGAGATTTGACTAATGCATGTTAATCACATGAATAGGTGGTTAGATAAAAGGGGGAAACTACCTATATATTGGTCAGTTGCATTAATTTTAAAAAATCATCCGACTTCTGTTTTTAGCCTTAAGCTTTCAAACTTGTCATTTTACCTGCCAACAGGTATCTTCTACTTGGATTCAGGTTCCGTCGACAGTAGAGACAAATTTGTCAGCCAATCGTCACCCACAGGGATAAAATAATATTTTTTATTAATTTCCATTTTGAAAGTTTCTTTTGTATGAAGTCTCAGAAGTGCAAATACTTGGAAAAAAATCTTAAACATAAGGATAACTTTGGCAGAGATTTTTAAAAATCTGATTTCATGATAAATTCCAGAAACAAAAGTACTATCCATAGTTTTGTTCTTTAGGTTTTATTCTCACAGCTTTTAAATATCCAAAACTTTTAAAGGCAAATAAAAATTCTAGTTTGTATTATGGAATGACAGATTTGAAGTCACTCAACTTCTGTATCGTAGTTTAAGATTATTGCACTATCATTGCTTATAGAAATTGACTTTTTAAAAGCAAGAATGTGTGGTGTCCTGGTGGTTAGAGACACGGGCTGCCCAAGATGTGGTACCCAAAAATTCTGAATCCCTAAGACTTTATTTTCAAAAAAGGCATGTGCAGCTAAATCTGCACTTTTCAGTATGATGATAAAACTGGGAGTTTTCCAGAAATAACTTTGATGTAGTATACGATATGTCTTAAGGGATAAGTAATAAAAATATGCTATTTGAAACATGTTATCAAAACTCAGCAAGAATTACAGGTTAGAATTTAGACTAACATACTTTCTTGGGAGAAGAGTACTTTATTGGCATAGTTTATTCATTTTTGGAATTGCCAGTGTACAGTGATAATAAAATTTAAGGCCACCTTTTAGTGAGTTTCATAACTACTTTTAAATCCTCTGCAGCTATGCACCCTATTACTGCTTATTGTGATAAAAATAAGCAGCCCCCACCTCTTTCTTTGGATACTTGTGCTGGGAAAGTTCTTTGGGGCAGGCTAGAGATTCTCTGGTTTAGCCAATTCCTCTTCCTTTAATAACTTATCATATAGTAGTATCCCAGATCTTCATCATCCCAATCTTATATGTCTTCTGCCTTTTCAGTAGCTCACTCATTAATCAGATTAATAATAATTTAAGCTGGTGATGAATTTCTTTTTTTATTACAATCCAAAAGCTATAAAATATTAAATGTGTTCTTCAAGCATGAACTATTACATCTATAAATTTTTTGTGGTTCTCAATATTATGCCATCACTGATATAAACAGTGCTAGTAATAGTTATTTTATGAATGAAACCATCTCACAATATTTCTAAAAACAATTATCACAGGGAAGTAAACGAAACCTCTATATGTGTGCAATTAACATTCAGCAAATCCATCCTTATGTTTAATATGGCCCATTTATCTACTCCATTTCTCATATAAACTGAGCTAATCAGTGTTTTATGACTCTTCTGTTTGGCCTAATTTTATGTCCACCTATTTGTGTTTCCTATTGATATCAATAAGGTGAAATATTCTAGGTACAAGAAAGTATTAAAAATTAAGGTCTGATGTATTATAGGCTAATATTCTGTCTTTATAGAAAATAATTTTTAAACAAAATAATCTTTTGTAAATTAATCCTAATATTGAGGATGAAATTTTAGCAAAAAACTTTCCAGGATATCAATATGCATCTCTTGAGCTGGACAAAGTCTCAAATGCAATTTAATCAATTTCCTAAAATTAAAAAAAAAAAAATTAAGATCCATAGCCCTGGCCTGTGTGTCTCAGTGGCTAACTGGTTAGATTCCAGGTCAGGGCACATGCCTGGACTGAGGGCACAATCCCCCCCTAGGGGGCTTGCAGGAGGCAGCTGATCTATGTTTCTAAAAGAAAAGCATGACATGGTGAAAAGCTGAATGGAGGGTCCCTGGCTCATTGGTTCTAGACTCAGTGTCTAGGTTTGAATCTTGGTGACACTTCTTAGTCTTTTCTGTTTCAGTTTTCTCATGTGTGAAATGGGATAATAATAGTACTTTACAGATTTATTATGAGGGATAAATAAGTTAATATGTGAAAAATATGTAGTGATAAACATTCTTTGAATATTAGTTTTATGTATACAGCAGAGGGCCAGTGCACAAAATTCATGCACGGGGGAGGGGTGTGTCCCTCAGCTCAGCCTGCACCCTCTCGAATACGGGACCCCTTGTGGAATGTCCGAATGCTTGTTTAGGCCTCTGAGGGGTCCTGGATTGCAAGAGGGATGTCCAACTGCCAGTTTAGGGATTGGGCATAAACCGGCAGTCAGACATCCTCCAAGGGATGTAGCAGTGCGCCAAGCTGCAGGAGGCCAGAGAGGAGCCAGAACTTGGGTCAGGTGCTGCTCCAGAACTTGGATCAGGTGCCGCTCGTGCTCATCTCAGCCCACTGCACCTGGTGCCACTGCGTGGTACTGCGGCCACAAAGCCGGGAGAGGCTCTCGCTGCCGCAGCTGCATTCACCAGCCATGAGCCCGGCTTCTGGCTGAGCGGCATTTCCCCTGTGGGAGCACACTGACCATCAGGGGGCAGCTCCTTAGGTTCAATATGGCCCATTTCTCATATAAACTGAGCTAATCAGTGTTTTATGATTCTTCTGTTTTATGACTCTTCTGTCCCTTGGTGGTCAGTGCACAACATAGCGACTGGTCTACCAGTCTTTCTGGTTGTTCCCATCATTCATCATAATGGTCCCTTAGGCTTTTATATATATAGATAGCCAGTTATAGGTGTGTATATGATTACCGCTATTGATATGATTCTCTTAAATATGGCCTTCTTTAAAAATACCTAATTTTTTGAATGAAGAAAGC
Organism: Pipistrellus hanaki; assembly: GCF_964339955.1. Taxonomy (NCBI): domain Eukaryota; kingdom Metazoa; phylum Chordata; class Mammalia; order Chiroptera; family Vespertilionidae; genus Pipistrellus; species Pipistrellus hanaki. The sequence goes on along the minus strand of NC_140507.1, from coordinate 37,180,442 downwards.
ACCATTTTTTTTCTGCTTAAAGCAACAAAAACTGTTACTCTATATGGAGAACTGAATCCTAAGGCTCCTTGAGGCAGTGTAGACAAGTGTCCTTACTGAAATGCACACAGAACTCAATGCATAACTTGGGAAGAGAGAAGGGCAAAGCATATTGTTTTCTTTTTCTCCATACCTGCTATTCCTTTTAGACTTTTAGGTTAAAAAAAATGTCCACTGAAACACAATAGTGAATGCTTCCTCTGTCTTCTTGTATAACCAGATGGAAATTACTAGCTGGTCATGACAGCCCTTGATTAAGAAGAAATGACCTGTGTTCTGAAAATGCCTGTGGCGTTCTCAAGTGTCTAAATCAGCAATTTTCAACTGGTGTGCCACAAGAATTCTTAAAACATGCAATGCCTTGACTGTTGAGCCAGGGCACTGACCTCTTTTCTCTTAGTTTGTCAAATAAAAAATAAAAAATGGCAACAGCCAATACAACAATAGCCATCTGGTGTGAATGAATCAAAATCATACCTATTTATTTTCCATCAGATTGGCAAAAAACCATAACATTGTTTTTGTGTTCTGCAGAATTTTAGTAATTAGTTTATGTGTGCCGTGATATGAAAAAGGTTGAAAATCACTGGTCTTCATTATAGTCACGAAGAAGCTCAGGTATGGGCAGAGTGGAGCACCTGGTGTGAGAGACAACTGAAGGATGTGGCTCTGGAGACATGGTCCTGCTCTGGGGTGACTTATCTCCAGGGGACACCTGGCAGTGTCTGGAGACATTTACAGACACAAGGTGGCAGGTCTTTGGGCACCTAGTCGGGGGAGGCCAGTGGTGCTGTCACAACGCTGGGGAAAGCCGCCCCAGAACACAGGGACTGGCTGGTCCAATATGTCAGGCCTGCTAGCTGAGAACTCCCGCTGTGCAGGGGCAGCCTGGTCTCGGAAGGCCCTTGTTCCGGGGAGCTTCTAGCTCAGCAGAAGAATGCTGGTTTACGTTGGGCCGGCATTTCCAATCCAAATGATGAGGAGACATTTCCTGGGATACTAAAAATAGCCCCTTGGCAAAAGTAACAGGACTTTAGTGCTGTTATTTTTATCAGACCCTATTTGCCAGGAAACATTCTCTCTGTAGGTTATTATCACATAATTATGCACATCCTGCATGTGAAAATTATGCCTTTACTTTACTGTAAATATTTGCTCTAAGTGCATATGTGTTGGCATTCCCTATATTATAGCCGGGCAGTAAAATCTGCTTACTTATAAAATGCAATTCATGCCCGAGGTCTGTAAGGTGAGAAAAGCTGCTTTGAGCAGAAGATGATGTCACTGGGCCAGTGTTTCATATTATAAAATATGGACAAAAAGAGGTTTTATCTTGTTTTTGTACCATAATTATGTTCTGTACTTCTACTAACATAAGTTATTGTGATTATATAAATAGTATATTCGTGGTCAATAAAAAGTCACATGACCTCTCCCTTCTCCCATTCCCACAAGTCATACTTCCTAAAATTTACTACTCAGGGCTGGGTTTCCTCGCCTTCATTTCTGGAGATCCAGGGCCTATCCCCTCCATGGAATGTGAGCACTGACCACAAATTCTAAATATGCATAGAATCAGCTTCAAATCAGACTGAACTGGAAGAAGCAAGCAGGTAGATTTCTCTTCATCGCATCACAGCTCCCAGGTCACAATAAGAAAGATTTTCAAATCATGGGCCTCAGCTATCCTTAGGAAGTCAACTTTCTTTTTTTTTTTTTTAATATATTTTATTGATTTTGTACAGAGAGGAAGGGAGAGAGATAGAGAGTTAGAAACATCGATAAGAGAGAATCATCGATCAGCTGCCTCTTGCACACCCCCTACTGGGGATATGCCCGCAACCAAGGTACATGCCCTTGACCGGAATTGAACCCGGGTCCCTTCTGTCCCCAAGCCGACGCTCTATCCATTGAGCCAAACCGGTTTCGGCAGGAAGTCAACTTTCAATAAGCAAAATAAAAACATCATCACTGATTTTTAGAAATAGATCTCAGTATTTAAATTTATATGACCACTTCTCTTCAATAAAAAAAATCAGTAATTATGTGGCAATTGAGCTTTTTTTGTATGTGGATAATTATCAACTGATGATCAGTTGATATTTTATGGACCCAGTTAATATTTTAATTGATTAAAATAAAACAATATAAAATTCCCTAAACACACACACACACACACACACACACACACACACACACTAGTATGCACAATGGCTTTAATGACATTTTGGGGAAGATTTCCAGGGTATTAGTTAGTGTTGTTTGTTCATAACCATTAATCACATGGAATTTTTTCTAGTTTATGGCTATTACATACAACTATTTCAATTGTGTATGCATGTGGGAAGAGATAGCTATACAAATATGCATGTTTTGTTTCTATAGCTGTGGTATTTAATTTTGTCTCTGACCTACCTTAGACTTGCTCCCTGAAAGTATGATGATGTGAGATTCAGGAGACATGGTTTTAGTCTTTCCTCTATCTCTCAAAGCCTCCAAAAGGTCAAGATGAACTCTAAGGCCCTATCACTCTCAATTTGTAAAACTTTATGTATAGTTTCAACAAAGCACAAATATTTCTCTGAATTTTTCTATATTCTATAAAAATTATTACAGAAAACTCCTAATTATTTTTAGTTTTAATTTACATTCTATCAAATTTAAAGATTCTTGCCCTAGCCAGTTTGGCTCAGTGCATAGAGCGTCTGCCTGTGGACCAAAGGGTCCCAGGTTTGATTCTGGTCAAGGGCAGGTACCTCGGTTACAGGCTCTTCCCAGGCCCAGGCCCTGGTCGGGGCTTGTGCAGGAGGCAACAAACTGATGTGTTTCTTTCACATCACTATTTCCCTCTGCCTTTCCCTCTCTCTTCCACTCTTTCTAAAAATCAATGGAAAAATATCCTTGGGTGAGGATTAAAAAAAAAATGAAAGATTATTTCCATGATTTTTTTTTCTTGACCTAAAGGCATATGCAACAACCATTATTTTTGACAAAAATATCATAAATGTAACATTATTATTTAAATATATATGGCTATATAGATAGCCCTATAGCTAAAATAGCTAGTCATAAGATATATTTTATTTTTTGCCAAAATTTTCAAAACTTTGCTTTTTCTACAGTCTTTCTACAATCTTTTTGTATTGGAAACCAAAGGAGTGATTATTTTTATCTAAATGAAGCCCCTCCCCACCTCATACTTCTCTTTAAAAATGATGCAAGGCCCTGGTCGGTGTGGCTCAGTTGGTCAGGCATCTTCCCATACACAGAAAGACAGAAAGGTTGCTAGAAGGATTCCTGGTCAGAGGACATGCCTGAGTTGTGGTAGGGGGTGGGCAGAAGGCAGCTGATTAAGATTTTGCTCTCACATCCATATTCTCTCTTTTCCTTCCCCTTCCTCTCAAATCAGTTTAAAAAAAAAAAAAATCCAAGAAGGTAATGTGTAGTAAACCAACCTATTTTGTGGGGTGCTGCAGAGATACAGAGGGACAGGGGCCACCTTCCCCGCTTGGCCTGATTAGCTGTGTGCTGGCTCGTTGGAATGCTAATGTCCGCTCCTTTGTCCCTGGGAAGCCACTCTGCTTCCTCTCACCTGAAGCCCTGTCTCCTTTCCTGTCTTTGGTAGTCTTCACCACCTGCTCCTGTTAGCTTAGAGCCTCTTGAGGTTTTATCCCCAAGAAAGTCTTTTTGCTCAGAGTTCCACCACCACCACCACCACTAATCAATTCTTCAGTTTGATCTTCACTCGCCCTTGTGTTCTTAATTTGGATTTAGACAACCGATTAAGGTGTCCTTGTCAAAAAATAGAAACCCCAACTGGACTGTCACAGGATCCTGGGATTTTTGCCTTTAAAATCCATTTTAGAGGAAATAGAGATTGAAATCTGAGCAGGAAGATCTTTTCAGGGACTCTGATTTTCCACAAAAAAAGCAAAAACAAATTGTGAGTTAAAATAAATTACCGACTTCAGATCAGGCGATGGGAAGTGAGGAGAGGGCCCAAGTCTGTTGCTCTGACTGTCTATGTTTTCCCCCCATAATTAGGGGAGAGAGCTTAAGGATCACTTATCTTTGATTTACAATTTTCTTAGGTGGTCAATTTACAAGTGTCTCCACTTAGGGAGTCTGTATGAGGATTCCACTGCGGCTGAGAAAATTCCCTTCGACTGTACTCAGGAATTGGTGGGAATAATGCCAGCATAGTTGGGAGCCTCCCTGGAACTCTCTGTGAGACAGATTATGGTCAAAACCCTATTTATCTTCTGACCTTATCTGTATTGTAGGAGCCTTGCAAGTCCTGACAAATCAAGGTTAGCACAGAGCCATTTTCATAACCCCAAAGGGGGCGATGCTTAACTTTCTGCACTGGTGTAGTCTATTCAACGAGCTGTTTGCTGAAATGCACTTCAAGAATGTACAGGAATAAAACTGAAATTATCGATAAAACAACATCTGGAAGGAACTTTTCTTAAACTCTGAGAATTTCTTTTGCCTTTGCAACCTTTTCAGCTCTTAGCTTTTAGTTGTGCACATTCTTGGGCATCTTCTAAACTGAAGCGCACATCAATAAGTGTTATTCTTCTATAAACAGTCTCTCCCTGGCAGTAATGAGGAGTCCAGGGAGGTTTCTATAATGTACTAAGCCACTAGGTTGCCATTGGAAGATATTAAACGGTATTAATAATAATTAAAAATAGGTTTAGTGTGGGAAACCGTACAAATATAATAAGGTAAGATGCCCAAGGGATCAAAGCATTGCTTTAGGACCTCCAGAACAAGATTAAAAAAAAAAAAAAAACAGTTAAAGAAAATTAGTATTTCATGTGTGATGATAAAACTTGCAGCATAATTGGATTTAAAATTCGATTCAATATGGTCTAAGATAAACCCGTGATTGTCCCTGAAGTACAGCAATAATAATAATACGCTGAATAGCATGATTATATCTTGGAAGACGTGGTGAGATTGTTCAGCAGCTAATAAATCAGACAAGGGGTGACAGATTATTTCTGCACATATTAGAGTGTGACATTTTGCTGCACTTTAATATGCTGCCATTTGGGAAACCGTGTGAATAATTTAGGTCTATAACTCTTTTGACTGAAATATCAAGTAATTAAGAGCAGTGTGCTGGTTGGAATGATCTCAGTTTTTCTTTGCATCTACTTTTCCCTTTGTGCCACAGATAAACACAGGCTGTGTACAACAGGGTGATTAGGATAGAGTTCTTGTGATTAATATAGAGTTCTTGACTCATATCAATATACCTAAAAAATACAAAAAAAATGTATGAAGCATGCATAAAGTGAGTCTGATAAATGTGAATCAAATATTACTTATCGACCTGGCCGATGTTCAGTGGTTGAACGTCCACCAATGAACCAAGAGGTCACTGATGGGATTCCAGGTCAGGGTTCAGCCTGGTTGCAGACTTAATCCCCAGTTGGGGATGTGCAGGAGGCAGCAAATCAGTTTCTCATTGATGTTTCTATCTCTCTATCCCCTCTCCCTTCTTCTATCTCTCAAATCAATAAAAAATGTAAAATATTATTTATCAAAGTGGGAAAGGAAAGCTATGTTTAGTACCTGGGTCATTTTATTTATACTAAATTAGGAAAAATTTAGTATCAAAATTAGAATCATGTGTTCCACCAAAAATGAAGTGAACCATTAAAAATATGAAGGAACCAGGGTATTCATATCTTATCACTCCTTTTGAAATTTACAAACTACTTAACAAATGAAGAAGGATTCTGCATAATTGGAGGAATGTAGGCAAAATGGCTCTGCTGTGAGAGTTTTGGATTATCTATAAATATATGAAGGATGTGGGAAAGAGGCCAACCGGAGTGAAGTGAAAACTGGAAGGGAGCTTGTCTGCAGAGTTAGAATGCTTAATCCACTTGCTAAGTTGAAAACAACCAAGTCCTACATATCCTTTAAAGTAAAATTAAAGTCATGTCTTCCAAGCCTTAATATATTGCCAGTCAAAAAAAAAATGTTTTCTTCCCTTGTCCTGCCGTTGCCATTTGCCTGTAATTCTGCTTTAACTCTTATGTAGCCTGTGTTGGATTACATGTGTGTTTTTGTCTTCCAAACCACAGTGCGAGCTGCCAGAAGGTAGGCTCCTCTTTCCTCTTCACAGTGACAGTTGGTTGGGCAGGATTAACTAACTGGATGAGACTGAGTGTGATCTTGCTGGGACAACTGTCGCGCCATTCCCTCCCGGTATTGATTAAGCTGATCTGTCAGCCTAAACTGGAGTCCTGTGGTTTCCACATAGCTCTCCATTGTTGTGATTCGATGAATAAACACATTTTTTCGGAGAGAAAGTGTATACTCAAATGGAGTCTATATCATTGAATGATGAGGCTGTCACAATCTGTCATTAATTGGGATGTGAGATATATAGGGTATATATCCTGAAATATCCCAAGAATGGGGACATGACATGAAGACACAGCACACCAAAAGCAAAGGTAGAAACAGGCTTCTTTTCTTGTATACGTGCATGAGTGCATGTATGCGTTTTATGTCGGATTCTTAAATATATGCAAGCTATGTCTGAAATCTGCATGTACACAAACATGACTTCTAATTAATGAATGGAATGCATGTGATGCAAAATGTCATATTATGATGCATCATCTAGATGAGTAATAAAGAGAGTATAATGGATTTAGACTATGGAATTAAGACCTGTGATAATCCATTGAAGCAATTTAAATTGAACTATGACCATTAGAAACCAAATCATTAGGGGGTTTTGGACTTCTGAATACAAGAGCAGTATCCTAGGCCTCCTTCAAATGAAACAATCCTTTTTTATGAATTTATCTTTATTGCTGAAAGTATTACAAGTGTATTTTTTAAATGTCAACTGTATTCATTATCTGATTCATTGGTAATCTGCATTGCTTAAGTGGTTTCAAGAGCCATTTTCAAATCATCTACAAAGTTAAAAAAAAATGAACAGGCATAATTTTTCAGCTTTCTCTGTGTCTGTTTGTAGGTTGTCTCACTTTTCCAACTATTAATGGTCTGGGTCTAGTTCAAATTCCTGAGAAAGATCTGGTTGGCCAAGCTAATCATCCTAATCCTTTCTTGGGTAGATCTTTAAGTACAAGACAGCCTAGAGATCCCTAGCCATCCTCTCTATTACCTGCCACGGGGTCAGGTGTCCATCAGGGACCTACTCCTGTGGCTCCCGGAGTGGATTCCGAGGCTGCACGGGGCTTCACTCAGCCAGTGGCAGGGATGGAGTGGTTTCCAGAAGAAGGATGACGCTATGGCAGAAACAAGATCGATCTGTCCAGTAAATATATTTTCTTATGCACATATTCAAATGTGGCCAAACTGCACAGGCCAAACTGGAAAATCATCTCTGAATCTGTAAAACATATGAAAATCTGAAAGCTCGGGACCCAGTGGAATTTAAGGAGAAAAATAATACATCCCATTAAAAAAAGCTCTTTTTCTTAATTGGCAGTATTTCCTAGTGCATTTCTTTTTATTGTTTCCAACAAAGACTAAGTAAAGCAATTGACACCTGGTATGTTTGCCCAAGTGCATTACCCGGGGCGCAGAGAGAAGTGAATACTTGGCACACACGGGCTCACGCCTGGCACGTCACCAAACCAAGAGATGACTTGATGCCTGAGATATGACCGCCTTGCTTTCCTTTTTTACCTAAATTGGGCTTTGCATTTTACTGCATTTAAATAAGGAATAGCAGCATTCCAATATTAGGAAGCTGCAGAGGTATTGAATTCAGCATTAGCTACAGGCTGGAGCCTTCTCCAATAAACAAATGCACATTGAGAACGGCTGCCTTCCATGGAAATAGCGGCAGCCCCATTTGAAAGAGAGAGCGGATGAGCCACAACTATTTAACATGAAGAGGAATTAAACAAGCCACCCTTTCTTTTCCTGAATGGGCCAGGAACTAGCACAGGCCAGAGGCACCCACTCCATACCCATGAAGGGACATGTGTGTACACATTAAGGACCAGAAGGACTTTCAAGGTTCTGGAGGATCAGAAGCCGGCATAACCGTTGGGTTATTGAGTTAAAGGCCACTGCACCCTCTTTGTAATTCAGTGTCCGGCTCCTGCTGCTGCCCCCACTTCCACCATGACCACGGCTGACCCTCACTCCAGGGAACCGTTGACAACACTAGCCGAAAGGCCCCAGCTGCCACGGGATGGCCTTTGCCTCACTTTCCTCTGCCAAGACTTGCTGGAGAGAATGTAATTCATATCCAGAACTGGATCCCTAAGGGCATCCTGCTGGACGAGGCATGGAGTGGAGATGTGGAAGCTCCGTTTCTCACACAGGGCAGGGTCTTCCTCTAATACATGCAATTTCATCTCATAGCAATCATCTACAAAAATCTGCGTAAGTAAGCCCCCATGGAGAGCGCATCACTTGGCATTAGGAGACCCATCCTTTATCTTCTACTACATCTTTCTTCATGAAGGAGGAAAGTAATAGTAATTAAAAAGAACTTTAGAGCCACAAATATCATCTAAGTTTTGGTGATAATGTTATGTAATATCCCACTACTGTCCAACTATAAACATCCTGTTCTCAGAGAAGTTACTTTTACTCATAAGAACAAAACGTCTAATTGCATTTAATTGTCGGAACTATCACATCAGAATTTGTAGCAGTGATACATTTTAAGTAACTTAAATGTTTTTGCTTAAGGATGCATTTGAAAAATGATTGAATCTTGCTCTGATTCTTAAAAAGATCATTGGTGACTATTTTCTTGTTTGATATTATTAATTATTGTTTAATAAAAAATGACTCTTTCTTGTTCAATATTCTCACTTTTTATTTTATAAGAAGACTCCTTTAGGTAGTGGAAAAAGACTCGATTTTTCAGACAAATAAAATGTATACATGCTAACGTTATGAAAGGAATGATCTAACATTTTTATTTACAACAAAATGATAAGTTCCTCTGAGAGGCAATTACATTTTGAATAACGCTGAATAATAATAGCATACAGTTTAATAAAATTAAGTTTAACATAGTGCAGAATCATTGATAACAACTTACAATAATTAACATTAAAAATATAATATTAAATCTGATAATTTTTTGTGACTACTTTACCTTTTTAAGTAGAATCATATCAATTTAAAATCTTACTTTGATTTTTATCTACACTAAGTTTTTTATCTTTTTTGTTTCTATTATTATACTAGCTGACACCTTAAGTACTATTTTGGATGAAATTGTGGGTGATGGGCATACATATTTCTGATCTTATAGAGAAGGCTTTTGATGTTTTGTCATGGAGTATTATATTTGCTTCAGGTTTTCAGGAATTATCCTTGTATAAGTTCAAGACATATCCCTTTTCAACCAAAGGACTTGTATGCATGCATACATAAATCTAACCAATAGACACAGACAACAGGAGGATGAGGGCATGAGTGGGGGGAGGGCTGGGAGAGGTAACGGAGGATGATGACACATATATAATATTTTAATCAATAAAGAAATTTTAAAAAGACATATCCCTTTTATTTGTAGTTTTATGTCAACTTTCTATGATAAATGGGTGTTGAAATTTATTTGTGCTTTTGCTGAGTCCATTGAAATAAGCATATTCTTGTTTTTTCTTTAATATGCTGACATTGAAATTATATTAGTGATTAAAGAACTCAGTTGGTGTTAGGGTTTTACCAACTTGTTTAACAAACTTGAAAAGCATATCATTTCTGTTTCTTTTCCACCTCTTAATATTAGGCAGACTTCAAAATATTCTTAATATTTTGACAGACTCAGACAGGCTGTTTTTGTTTTATTTTTCCTCCCATGGAAGAATTTTAAATGAATGGTTCAACCAATCCTATTCCAGGTATATAAACAGCCAGGAAATCAATTTCTTCTTGTTTCAATTTCTAAGAATATGTGTCTTATAAATTTTCAAGTTTAATATTATAAATTTATGTCTTTTCTTCTCATCTTTTCAAACTCTTCTATATTAAACCATGGGCAGTTTTACTTTGTGAGTTTTCTCCGGTTAGTTTTTCATAAGGAGAAGCTGAGGCAAAGTGTTTATTCACGTAGTTTATTTGGGATCTAAGTTCCAATAGCAGGAATGAAGAGTCGGGGAGCCTGATACAAGGCTGGCAGGAGTGTGGATGCAGGTGTAAATTACCCATGTCACCACATGGACTGTAGGGGCAAAATTCTGCAAAATCTCCTGAGAACTATACAGCTCACAAGAACAGCCTAGAGGAAAGCTTGGGCCAGGGAGCCCCAAGCCACTTCCTGCAATTAAGGGACAGCTCCAGAGCTTCAGGAAGCACTTTGCATTTCATCATTTCACATCAGCACAAGAGGAAGGGTGAGTGCAGTAAGATATTTCGAGAGAGAGAGAGAGAGAGAGAGAGAGAGAGAGAGAGAGAGAGAGAGAGAAAGACCATAGACACATAATTTTTATTACAATATATTGTTTTAAGTATTCTATTATTAGTTATTATTGTTAATCTCTTACTATGCCTAATTTGTAAATTAAACTTTATCAAGTGTGTACCTATAGAAAAATCATAGTATAAACAGGGTATTATCTGTGGTTTCAGGCATCCATGGGGATCTTGGAATATATCCTCCAAGGATAAGAGGGGACTCCACTACTGTATTATTTTTATTATATTTAGAATCAATTTTTATTGGAAAATTGTCTGCCTTTATTTTTGCAAATATTGTCCTCTCCCTCCCTACCCCTTTCTCTCTCTTCTTTCTGCTCTGTCTCCACCAGCCAAAGAGATGTAGATAAGAAAAACCTATTTCCTCTACTCACAGCACTTCTGACACCAAATGTGTGGGGTTTCCCCCCACACTAACCAATTCTCTGCAGATCCCAAGGGGGTCCTACAATTTGATTCACATCTGACATTACCTGGAGTTAGAACAGACCCCATAAGTTAGGAGCTCAGTCCCACAAGACTGCCTGCCCCCCCTGCAGAAGCCAGTTGGAAGTGATGGGTCCCAGGGAGCTCATACTTCTGTCCAGCTCGGCTACAAAGCTGGAAGTTCACACAGCCACTCCACCAGGTTGGATACTTCGCTGGAATGACTCACGAAGCTCAGGAAAACATGAGCTTCCGTTTACTAGATTGTATAAAGGATGCAGACGAAGAGGTACACAGGGTGAGTTCTGGGAGGGTCCCAAGTCCTGGAGCTTCTTTCTCCCTGGAGTTAGGGTGCTCTGCCATCCAAGCATGTGGATGTGTCTATCAACCAGAAGTCTCTCCAAGCCCCGCTGTTTAGGGTTTCTGTGGAGGTTTCACCAGTTAGCCACAATTGCTTAAGACTCAGTGTTTCCCAAACTTTTGACATATGTGTACCCCTTCTATAATTTTCGTAACGCTGAGTACCCCTCGTACTCATGAGAACATAGAATTAGGTGCAGCTAAGCACGGTGCAGTGCATATCCCCACCAAACTCAGGTGCAACGCGTACCCCCACCAAACTCTTCCTGTACCCCTGGGGGTACACGTACCACACTTTGGGAAACACTGGTTAAGTCATTAACTATTAGTGATTCACACAATCTACTGCCCCCTCCCTGCTTTGGAGGTCAGGGGTAGGGAGGGAAGTCCCAATCTCTAATCACATGATTGGTCTTTCTGGTGACTAGTCTTCTTCCTGAAGCTACCTAGGTGCCCCAGCTGCCAGTCATCTCACTAGCATTCACAACAATAATTATAGCTCAAAGATTCCAAGGTCTAGGAGGCCCTTTTGTCAGGAACCATAGACCAAAAGCGAATGTTGTAACAAAAGATGTTCCTATCACCCCATCACTCAGAAAATTACAAAGGTTTTAGGAGTTCTATGCCAGGAACCAGGGATGAAGACTAAATAATATAGTTTTAATACATGACATGTACAATATTTAATACAGGCATATCATGCTATATTCCTTTATGGTTCATGTTTCTTTACCTTTCTGGGATGTAATTTCCAGATTTCTGATTCTCTCTTCAATGGCATATCATCTGTCTTTTCTCCCATTCTTTGCAGGAGATATTTCTTTTTGTCATAGAAGTTCTCTGACTAATTTTCCTTTGCTGCTGGTCACTTTGTTTCTTTTCTTTACCATGGCATTGACTTCATCTTTTATTTCTTTAAACTGCTGTATATAGATCCACATTATATCTTGTATCTGATAATTCTATTTCCCCCCAAGGATGTTAAAGTGAATTTCTTTTTTTTTTCCTATTGATTTTTCTCTCATGATGACCTATTTTTTTTTCTTTTATATAGTTTTTTTGTTGTTTTTCCTATGTAAGTAAGGTAAATCTTAACCATTGAGAACTTGACTTGTGACAATCTCAAGGGGACATAGTTGAGCATGTGTTTCCTCAGGAATGTTCTCATTTGTTTCTTCCTAGCATCAAGGGGCATTGCAAACCCAAAAACAGTTCAGTATCACTTCTTCATCTGGGTTTCCCGAAGGGGTGATGGTGGTGTGGTGGGTTGGATGAATAACATAAATTAGATTTCCTGGTCCCTTTGGGAGAATGCCTATGACAAACTTCGGAGCATGGTAATAAGGGACAATGGTGGTGGTGATGACAAGGTTTTCCACTCAGAGAGCACAACAGAGAAAGACAGGGTTTTCTTTCTGGCCTCACTTTAGCAACAGGTAGATATTTTCCAGCTCCCCTTTTATTGAGGGTGAAACATTTTCAAGGATCGTAGCTTTATACCATTAACTACTTATCAGCTTCTCTTTCTCCCACATATTTAAGCCCTGGAATTCCAATATGCATTTATCCATTATTTTTTGGTCATAGTCCAATGTCCTTCATCATTCTCATACTTACTCCATGTAAACATCACCACTTTTGTTTGCTTAACTGGGCATCACTTGTAGCATCTCATTTGTCTACTTTGTCATTTCATATTCTTTATATTTCACAACAATAAATTGTTGTTTTGTGTTTAAAAACAGAAAAAAAAATGTATTTTCAAATTGCCTACTATATTACTCTTTTAAAACAGAATTAAAAAGAGAAAATTTTCACCCATCCTTTGTGGCTCAGTGGTTGAACGTTGACCTGGAGGTCATAGTTTGATTATGGGTCAAGGCACATGCCCACATTTTGGGTTTGATTCCTAACAGGGCATGTGCAAGAGGCAGCCAATTAATTATTTTCTGTCATCATTGATGTTTCTATCTCCTTTTCCCTTCCTTTCTGAAATTAATTTTTAAAATGTTGTTGTTTTTTTAATAAAAGAGAAAATTTTCAAAACATTAATAAGGATTAATTGATCTTCAAAAGCCAACTGCCTACATAAAGAAGATTTTACTATATTTTCTGATACTTACAAGAGACACTCTTTCTATGTGTTTTGAAATATTACTAACATTCTTTACAAGGAATAATTTTATTATGAAACTAGAGGCTTGGTGCACAATTCATGCATGGGTAGGTTCCCTAGGCCTGGCCAGCAATCAGAAGCTGATCAGGGCCTTCTGGCTGCTGGCCAGGGCCTTCCTTCGTTCCACACCACTCCCTGGTGGTCAGTGCATGTCATAGTGAGCAATCAAACTACCAGTCTCCTGGTCAAACTCCCATGGGGACAATTTACATATTAGGCTTTTATATAGATAGATATCTTATTAACAAGCTTTACCAACACAAATCATTTTGAAAATAGTGCAAGCAAATTTAAAATATAATATTTTTAGAAATGGTATTTGTCTTCAATAACATATTTTTCCTCTTTTTAAAATAGTCCTCTGTTCTTTCATGAATATGTATTTCAGTACCTTTAAACAATTAATTACCTTCCTTCCAAGGTAATCTTTTAGAGGCATGATGTATATGAATATAACTTCATCTGAAAAATTACTTTTCTTGTCATCTTAAAAATGGTCTTAAAGTCTACAGGCTTCTCATCATAATTTGTCTGTATACAATGATATAAGCAATAGTGACGTAGTCTTGCATTAGTCTCTTCTGGTGTTCTTTATATTAATTCTCTCCAATTTGTCTGTGAAGGAAAACCAGTGAAATTATATTCTTTGATGAATCACTTAGACACTACAGAATGAATTATTATATGTAAGGATTAACTTGTCTCGATAAAATTTTTTGTTTGCTTTACATTCTTAGAAGCAATGACCGTTATATGTTAGGTCACTATTCACTTCCTTGGGAAAACGTAATAGATGGTTATTAGTTCCTTAAAATTAATCTATGTAAACTTGGATTGAAATATGTAGGGATTTTTTTTTTCTTTCTTTCTTCTCTTTTTACTCCATCTATTTCTTTCTCTATTTGTTTCTCTTGGTTTCTGAGATCGTTTTTTGGGGGAAGGGGGGAGGGAAGTAATTTCTTCTGCAGTATTTTGTGTTGACACTGAAAATTTGGCCAGAGACAATTCTGCTTTAAACATTGAAGAGTGTGTGTCTGTTTTCAATATGAACTGAAACGTTAGGGAAAACATTTTAGACTTACACAGCCTTCAATGGGCGCCTGCCAGGAACTCCAAGCAGCTGCAAAACTCACTAATGAAAACTGGGACTGCTTTTTACAGGAACGGCTATCAAATATCTTTACATAGCAAATGGAGGTGAGCATAATTAACAAACTAATGTACATTTCTATGACTCTCTCTCATTCTTTCCATCTACACTGACAAAGAGAAAGCGAGTTAATTTTGCAACCTTCAAAATGATGGGTGGCAGAGATTAGTCACCTCTCACTCATGTCACTCACACGCAAACCTATTCCAGTTTCGATCTGGCAAGGGACGGGGGAGATTTTAAAGTCTGGATATCCAAAGCTGAGAAAGCAATTTTTTTTCTTGGGATTACATAGAACTGATCAAAGAAATGGGAAATTACACCACACTGCAGCGCTGTGCATTGAGGCTCCAGAAGGGTTGGAGGTGAACATTTATTTGGTCTCCCACCCATATGTAGCTCTACTTCTGTGACTAGAAAAATGTGCTAACAAAGACAATAATAATATTTCATCTTTCGGGGGAATTGTGTATATGCATCAGAGTGGAGGCTACAGGGCTGAGGTCACAATGAATCTAATAAAAATACAAAGGGGATGATATCCCATAATTCTCCCAGTTAGTGCCTTTCCACAATGATCTAGTTCTTCAACTGTCTCACGGAATTGTTGGAGGCTGCCCATGAGTTTGAGACCACCGTTACCTGATTTTGAATGTTTTTTTGGAGTTTTTATCTCATAGTACTTCAGCATCATAAAATATGTAGAGATGCTTGAAAGGCAATTTGTGTTTTTCCAACCCCAAATATGAAAAAGTGAAAGCCAAATAATACAGGAAACATTTTCCAAGCTGGATAGTATGGTAAAATGGAGAAAGCAGTTAAGTAATCAGACTTATGCCAGAGTTAATTGACTTATCTCCAAGAAATTACTTGTTTTCCAGCAATTTTGTTTAAAATCCACTTATCTAATCAATTTTTAAAAAATATTATCCAACCAGATGGCTTCTTGCTGCTCCCACACATGTGTCAAACACAAGGCCCGCGGGCCAAATCCAGCCCGCCAGGCCTTGCAATGTGGCCCGCACTGCGCTGTCATCACTGCACTCCGCTGTCAGTTTATGACATTGTCAGTTTATGACTGTTCAGTAAACCATTTGGCCCGCGATTTAGGCTGGATTTTAGATTTTGGCCCCTTCTCTGATTGAGTTCGACACCCCTATGTGATGTGTCCCATGGCTTCCCACACTTGTCGTTCCTTCATATCACTAGACTGGGATCTTGTTAAAATGCAAACTCTAATTCAGTCTCTCAGAGTTGGGCCCTGAGATTCTGCCTTCATGATAAATAAGCTCCCAGATGACCTTGAGACTGCTGGCATTGCTAGACTCTGGATGAGAGGATCTTCAAATCCTTGAGTGACTTCACTTGGGATTGACAAGGAAAATATTAGATAGAATACTTTGTGTTTATTTGTAAGCTCAAATACGGATTTGTTTACATTCAAGGAAATAACTTATTTTGACTTTTCATATAAACAAATTAATGCACGTTTTTATATCTTTTGCATTGGGGGGAAAAATGCCTTCACTCAGCAGTTATATGCAGTTATATTTGTCATCTGGGTGTCTGTGCTGGAAGGAGCTATGAATATTTGCACCTCTATTTTGAATGGCTACTCTGTTAGAACATTTACATGGCACTGGATCTGAGGATGTTTCTGGAGAAGGATTGGTTATATTATCTTCCTAAAACCAAGAACCCACAAAAGGCATTTCTTGGCTATTAAATGACAATTTTTAAAGTAGATAATCTTCAGTAGTGACAGTCTGGGACTGTCCTGAAATATTGTTAAAATAGAAACACAGTATTTTGTTAATTTTTGGCTGCTTATTTAGAATTTTGTTCCATGGAGATATTATTTTCTTTTCTTACCATGGAAACAGTGCCACCAGCAACATTTTATAGATTCTGTTGCCATTTTTTTAAATAAAAATAAAGCTGTGGCTGTAATATTTACCTAAGACGGTGGTGTTCCTTCCTTTTTCCAGGTCTGCCATCCAACACAAACCCAGCCCCTTTGGGAGCAGGCTTCCCTGCCCTCCCAGCTCCTGCTCAGCTGTAGTCACGTGCCCTTCTGGGCACATGAGGGGCTATCACTGGGCAGCTGACAGAGTGCCGTTTCCAAACTTACCTGCACTAGAGGAGCAAGACTTATAGATAGCTATTCGATTTTCTATTATTTTTAAAAATCATTTTTAGACATTTAAGCAGTGTAAAGATTCATTTGTTTTGCCAAGGGGAAGGTAATAAGTTGAATTTTATTAATTTTTTAAATTTTTTTCCATTAAGGTATTATATGTGTACATATCTTACCATTGTCTCCCCCCAAATAAGTTTAATTTTAGACATATTATTGATGGCCATTTTCCAAATGAAAATGCCCACTGGTTAATTGACCACATCATATAGCACCCCAATGGTGGGATTAAAGCTAGAGATGTTAAACTGTGCATCAGGGATGTGGGAATAGGTGGAGTGGCTGAGGTTGCTGATCAAGAAGCGGGGCCTGAGATTAAGATACACAGTGAGGAGGGGCAGAGATGAGTAAAAACAGAAACCTGCTCATACATTTGTGTCTCTATTTCCCAAGTCCTGTTTCACTTCAATTTATAAACTGTTAATCTTTGGATCAACTGATATATTTTATTTCAAATGCTTGTGTCACATATTAGGATTTTTAAAAACATGCACCTAAAATATAATTTAAATTTTGGCAAATACTACCTGAAATCTAACAACTTTATTTATTTGCAATTATTATTTAGAATGAGGTCATTGCTGATATTTTCCTAATATCCTAAGCATTATATTTCATTAATATCCAATTCTAATCATTTGTTTTAAGAATAAAGATTTAAAACATTGCTAATATTTATTAAACTTTTAGATATTATTAAACCTATATTTTCTTTTTCCTTTTTCTTTCCTTTTGCATCCATTCCTAACATTCTGTATGGCATTTTTTTTTTCCTGTGCAGGCACAAATACAAAATTTTAGAAGAGAGAACAATCATATACTTAGTTTAGCATGAGCACGAATGATCTAGTGTCACCAAGGCTCTGAAGTTTGATGACAAGGAAAATGGTCTTCTAGTATCCATTTTATTATGTGATCTCTGAACACATAATAATCTGGCCACTCAGTGTGTGTGTGTTGTGTGTACATATACACAATGGAATTCTACTCAGTCATAAGAAAGGATAAAATAGTGCCATTTGCAACAACATGGAAGGACCTTGAGAATATGCTGAATGAAGTAAATCAGTCAGAACAAGATAAGAACCATATGATTGCATATATATATATATGCCAAGCAACCAAAACAACTGGAATGACTGGTTGCTATGATGTGCAGTACAGTGGCCAACCAGCTGATTGGGGTTCTGGTTGGCCCCCCACAATCCCCTGTGTCCCCTCACCCAAACCAGCCCAGGCCCAATCAGCCACAATCAGGGTGGGCCAGCCAGACCCCACCATGCACAAATTCATGCACTAGGCCTCTAGTGTGGGATATAAAACTGAAACTCATGAACACAAACAGCAATGTGGTGATTGCCAGAGGGGAAGAGGGTAAGGGGAGAAGGGGATCCTAATATATGGTGACAGGAGAAGATTTGGCTTTGGGTGGTGAGCACTTGGTACAATATACAGATCTTAGAACATGGAAACCTGCACCTGAAACCTATATATTCATGTTGACCAATGTCACCCCAATAAATTTAATAAAAAAAAATTGTGTCAAGTTTTCTTGTCTAATTTGAAGAAATGACTTAAACGTTAGGAATTTCAAGCTAACTTAAGGGAAAGTTAATCACATAAAGGAATAATTGAGAAAGAATTTTGTGGGAATGGCTGGTTTTAATTACCTCAAAATACAATGTGATTGTCATTATAATTTTTAGGCTAAAGTTTAGTATAATGATTAAGAACCTCAAAATTTCTACTCCAATGATAAGTACACCTTTCCCCTTTTCACATCTCGGAGAAAGACTGCCACTGAATTTAAGCTTGAGTAAACTAAATTTTTATTCACAATCTCTTATGATCAAAGTTGTCCTTAAGATAGCTTCAGATTATTCTTATCAGTTTCTTCCATTTTATTTTAAATTAGCAACTAGTATTCAAGTTCTGACATATTTAATTTCTCAGTATCCTTTTCAGCAATCTCATTGTATTATCTTTTATGATGATTTTTTTCTTTTTCTGCTAAAACATTCTTGAATAATCATCTAGTTTGTCCCTGTCATATCATCTTATGTTTTCTATTTCTCATCTCCACTTAAACTACTTTCACTAAAGTTACCATTGTTCCTCTTTTACTCAAACCAAAGGCTTCTCTTTAAATACTTTTCAGTTACATTCCTGTCTTTTAGGCTCTTTATCATATTATTTTTAGTGCAATTTTTACTTGGTATTTATCTTATGATTCTTTGGACATTAGGTACATATTAACTCGTATATTTGTCTTAACTTTTGAAACCATCTTCATTCTGCTCGTCCTTAACTCTGTGTGTTAAGATTTGCTACAACTTACTTTGGGTACTACAGTGGATGCAAAGCCATATCAAATATGGATCCTCTTTCCAGGACATTACAGTTTAGTTAGGGAAGTGCAAAACCATGTATAAAAATATAAATACTACCCTAGCTGGTCTGGCTCAGTAGATAGTGTCGACCTGCAAACTGAAAGGTCCCAGATTTGATTCCAGTCAAGGGCACATGCCCTGGTTGTGGGCTTGATCCCCATTGGGGGGCTTGCATACATACACACACACACACTAATACAAGACAGCAAAGAAAGCCTCAGTGAGTGGGTCAGCTTTGTGGTATCAACATGTTTTTCTTCATTTTTTTATATTAAAGAATTCTTTAGATGCAGTTTTCTGGCTTTATCCAATTTAGAAAAATATGTTCATTTTTTACTTTTTTTTCCCTATCATTAAATATTTCCAGGGAGAGTCTTTTAAAACAAAACAAAACTAACTGAAAATCCAGATAAATTCAGCTTCAGAACAGCACTCATCCTGAAAGTATGGAAGGATCGGCCTGGTTCCTGGGATTGTGGGCCTTCACCACCGGATACTGTAACTGAGGCATCTGCGAGTGAGAGCTGAGGCCATACAGTCCCCGAAGTGTTACTCCAGCTTCCTGATGCCACAGCACCAGCTTTCTGGCCGCTATTCAAAAACCATTTCCCCAGGGTGATCTAAGGCAGGGCACACCCACAATTACTTGAGCGATAAATTTAGCTGCAGTCGTATATTTTTTATTCTATTAGGAAAGGAGTCTGCCAATTCTTCCTTAGAAATATTATTCCAAGGCGACCTTCTCCTCCAGCACCACTTTGCTCCATAGGGTTTCAGAGTTGGAACTCTCCAGAAAGATAATCCGATTGAAATACTATATACTGATAGCAAACTAAAAATAAGAAAATAAAATAGGGTATCTAAAAATATGACTGTGAAAGACATCAGAGAAAAGATCGTTCTATAGAACAGACCTTGGGTGGTCTCAGGCTGAGCCCTGGCCGATGAGAGGCGAAGGTCAGGCAGAAAATGGCAGCCCTGAGAAGCCAGGTTTCGAACCAGGCACGTGAATCAGAGGTGAGGCAGCTCTCCCGCTGTCCAAGCACTGGACTTAGATGAGGGTGAGAGGAGCCAAAAAGTAAGTAAGTGAGTGTGTGTGTGTGTGTGTGTGTGTGTGTGTGTGTACAGGGAGGGGTAGCCAAATAATCCTGGAATTTCTGGGTTAAAAAAATTGAACTGCATTTCTTTTTTTTTTTTTTAATATATTTTATTGATTTTGTACAGAGAGGAAGGGAGAGAGAGAGTTAGAAACACAGATGAGAGAGAGTCATCGATCAACTGCCTCTTGCACACCCCCTACTGGGGATATGCCCGCAACCAAGGTACATGCCCTTGACCAGAATCGAACCCGGGACCCTCTGGTCCCCAAGCCGACGCTCTATCCATTGAGCCAAACCGGTCTCGGCTGAACTGCATTTCTTATCAGGACTTCTCAGAAACTTTAATACTTGCTTGAAAATATAAAGAAAAAATATGTACCATGTTGATGATCATCACTCTTTTTATTTTATTTTCTTTAACTGATTTTTTTAAAACAGATACATTTTCCTTGGTGCCTCTCACCTAGCCCTGCAGGCTGGTGGCCCAAACTCCCCTCTTCTCTCTGACTCCATAGTTCTCTGCCTCTGTCACAGGGCTGCTGCTGGCTTTGTTTTTTCCTGCTCTTCTCTCACCTTTTCGATCATTTCTTGGGGCAAGCTCTGTCTTTAACCACTAAATCAATCAAATGGTCAATACATGTTTTCAATGCTTTCTCACGATCCCATTATTTCAAGAATCAGCAATTTTTTTTTAAAAGGCTGGCCATTTTTTCAGCTGATTAGAAAACGACAAGAATTTAATTCATTTATTTACAAAGATAACCTATCACCTATCTATATCCGTCTATCTTTTATAAACATAAAACATGCATTTCAGAGCCTTGGGATTGCTAAAATCAATAAATAACAACTGTTACTCTTCCTAATGAGAGTTTCACAGCATGAAGGGTGGAGAGACTGTGCCAACCATTTTGGGAAAAAGCCCAGAGGTTAATATTCTATGTATGGAAATCTGGACTAAATAATCCCTTAAAAAACAAACATTTATTATTGAAATTGTATATAGACATAAGTAGAGAGAAAAATATAATTAATCCAATGTGCTCAGCATCCAGATTCAGCAATTATCAAATATAATCTATGTTGTTTGAGTTACACCAACACCCAGTGGTTTGTTTTAAATGGATCTCAGGCTTTATATTTTTTTCATCAGTAAGTACTTCATTGTGTATTTCTAAGTGATATAGATATTTTATGTAAAACTATGCTCTTATTACACTTAGGTGGCCTTTTGTTATTCATTACTACCATTAAATATCCTAGGTGTATTTAAATTTCCCCCAACATTTCATAAATGTTTTTGGTAGATTTCATTTTATTATTATTACTTTGTAATTGAATACAGCAACAGCCATACAAATTTTAAAACAGAATCGAATTATTAGTACTCTCAGAGATCATTCTGATAATAATTCATACCCTGTCAACTGATCTGGCCTGATTAAAATGGAATTTAGCATTTGTTTTTGGGTATGTGGAGAAGTTTTGGTTCACATAAAAATGTGCCATTTTTTCAATTATTTGATTTGGTTGAGTGGTTCCTTAAAAGCGATAAAGAAAAGAAAAACATTTTCAACTTGACACTCTTCTGTTCAAAAACCAAAAACAAAAAACAAACAAACAACAACAACAAAAAAAAACAGACCGCCTCAACTGAACAAAACAATATGGTCCTCCAAATTATTCCCTACTATTTCCTAAAGGATCACAAATAATGAGTAATCTGCAATATCTGGTCTTTAGAGGGCGACCTCTTTGGATTTCAACAGATTTTTTTTTTTCTTTTAAAATGAAAACTGAAAATTCTAAATCTCCTGAGAAATGTTCAATGCAGAGCCTGGTGACGCCATACACGGCTTTCTGGGTACAATCATCTGCCATTGTAATGAAACTGCAACACTTTGATACTGAAATCTATAAACTAAACAAAAACAAAGCCCTGAAGACATATCATTCGCATAGAATTTCAGTCCAGAAAACTGTGGATACTGAATTCCACAATTATATTTATCTGAAAGAAAACATTCCAAAGTCATTTTTCCTATTGGTTTTTATTACTATTTACTTGTTTTTGTTTGCTGTTTTAACTTGATTTCCAAGTTATAATTTTCAACTTCCCTTCATGCATTGAGAATCTGATGCTTATCTTTAGTTTTCTTCTTGTTGTGTTAATCCCCACCTCAGGATATTTTTTTTTTTTTTTCTATTAAGAGACAGAGAGAGAAAATTACTAGTAGATGTGAGACACTTTGATTGGTTGCCTCCCCATGCAGCCCACGGGACAGAGATAAAGCCTGTGACCTAGGTACCTCCCCTTGCCTGGAATCCAACCTGAGACCCTTCTCTCTCAGGCTAGTGCTCTATGCTCAGCCAAACCATCTAGGGAATTAGCTTTTATTGTAAAAATAAACAACGAAAAATAAATTATATTACCTGAGAGGGGACCGTTAGATTAATGAAGTCTGTTACATCAGGCCCTGGGAGGAAAACTTAATTATGCTTTCTAAATAAGAATGAGATACAGTTTCCTTTTTCCTCTTGAAGAGGGTGGGCAGGGCTTAGCTCCAGGAGGTCTGAGGGTTTTGTAAGGGAAGTGTGGGGCGGGGGGAGCTGGAAGAGGGGCATGTTCCAAGCTCCTGTGTCCAAGACCCCGGCTCCTGATAAAGAACTGGATTCTTAGAGAGGGCTGCGGGAGCTTCCCCAGAGCAGCTGGTGGCCTGCTGGCAGAGGCCGCTGGAGTGCCGTGGCACACAGGGCACCACCTCTCCGCTGTCCCCTGGATGGAGGAGCCGCGTGTGTGGTTGAGGTTCAGCTCCAGGAGCCTTTGAGAGAAGCCACAGTTTCAGTTGAGAAGACACCAGCAGCAGGACCCCGCAAGCTGAGGGAGGCCTGCATTGGTCTGTGGCAAAAATCAGCCCTGAGGTTCAAGACCAAAGTCCTCCTATCCTTCCATGAAAACCTCCAGGGATCTTATCTTCTAAGGCAATGGGAGGGGCCACCTTCCAAGACCCACCAGGCAAGTGCAACCCTGGCAGGTCAGATTTAACTTGAAGAAGTATTTGAATCTGATGGAGCAAACTCAGATTTACGTAAATTATCCTCCAGCCAGGCAGGCTGTTTTTCAAGAACTGCTGAAATGTTCAGGTCTTATCTGTTCTTTCCATCTGGAAGAAAGAAAAAAAAGCTGACGTTTCAGCCTAGTATATATTTCCAAGTTGTCTTTCCTAGCTAAGAGGTCAGGTTTTATTTGCATCAATAATTAAGAAATTCTTTTTGGCTACTTCATTCCTTTGTGTTCTGCCTCCAACTTCTTGGGTTGCTTAAGTTTTATTTTGGAAATAGCTGTCATTCGAAGCTGTCTTTTTTTCTTTATGTGTACTTTGGATAACATTCTAATTTGTTCTTCTGGATTTATTCTACTTGTTTCTTATGAAATCTCTTCCGAAGAATGTTGACATTAGTGATTGTAATCCTTGCTTGTGATTTATGGTTAGGAGTTAAGGGGGCATATTTAAGTGTTCATGTATTCACATTAAAACATACAAAAGCAAGATGAGCTGATAACATGTTTGATTATGACAGTCTCAAAGTTAGGAACCCTCTCCTGGCCACCATTGTGCCCTTAATCCCTAGCCCTTGGCCTGGCAGATAACACTGTGTGTAGAAACCTTTATTACATTGAGTGGGGGAATGAATGAATGAATGAATGAAAAATTGTACTTCGACAAGTTCCAACTTTTTATGAAGAAACCACCTTTGTGTAAGAAGATTCACTGAAAAACAACTTATTTAGACTTTGTTTCACATAATTTAATAAGCCAGGAAATTATTTTAATGTGTGTACTCATGTTAATTAGCCAGGGCATTAGATATAGGAGAACAAAAAGAAGCAGAACTGCCTTTAGAAACATTAGAGAAACACTCCTTATAAACATTAAACAAAAATTATTTTCCTTTTAATTTTTTTTTTTCCCTTTTAACTCCATGTCTAAGAAACTACCACACCCCTTTCTTTTCCAAGTCTCTGTCAAAATCTTCAGTCTTGGGAAAGCATACCAAGTGGACTCGTGGTTCCCTCAGTGCATTCATCATACCACACAGGCCCTTTTCTAATTAGCAGATACTGAAACCAGAAGTTTTGCATCTTATTCCTCTGCAGGGTATAACCTATGACATATTGGTTATGAGTTCATGGGCAATTTTTGGAAGGCTTCTCAATATATGTGAACCATCTGGACACATGGTAACAACGCTGTTTTTAAAAACGGCTTAAACACTATTTCTTTGGCTATGGTAAAACCTAACTACCACGAAGTCACTTCTGTCAGGGACAAAATGGAGAAGGTCAGCACAGGCCCATGAAGGAGACTGAGCCTCGTAGGAATTTATTTATAGCTCTTCTCAGAAATCGGCAGAAGCTATCTGCCAGTCCCCAAAGGCCACGTCTGCTTACACCTGTTCCCCTGACTCAGCTCCCCTGATCCAAAGAGGGAAGAGACCGCTGGACAACCAGCCAGACGAAAAAGCCAAAGGATTCTGCACTAACCCCATAAAGCAAGAGTTTTGGAGAATGTAAAAGCGTTATTTATTTTTCATCATCATTTAGATTCATTTGTTCCGTCTGGTTTTCAAATATATACATATTTGAATACAGAAGTCCCCCTTATCTATTGTTATGCTTTCCATGGTTTCAGTTACCCATGGTCAGCCAACATCTGAAAATATTAAGTGAAAATTCCAGAAATAAATAATTCTTAAGTTTTATATTGTGTATCGTTTGGAGTAGCATGATGGAATCCCATGGGTCCTGCTCCATCCCACCCAGGAAGTGACTCATCCCTTTGTCCAGTATCTCCATGTTGTACCCAGGCCCCGCCTGGTTGGTAACTCAGTAAGTCTTGATGATCAGGCGGACTGTCGTGGCATTGCAGTGCTTGTGTGTTCAAGTGATCCTTATCTTACTTAATACCACCATGTCCACATTGTTTGCATTGTAGTACTAGGGGCCCAGTACACGAAGATTCATGTATGGCGGGAGTGGGGGGGGGGGGAGGGTGTCTGATCAGCACCCTCTCCAATCTGGGAGTTTCTGTCTGTCTGTAATCATATGAGTGAATTGTCTGAGACCCCAACCAAGTTTGGTTTGTTGATCACAGATTAATAGAGGCTTTTTTTTTTTTTCTTTGCTTTATTGTGGAGATTTCCTGGAAATTTTAAGATATCTTGCCTTTAATTTTTCCTCAACACTCTGACTTTACTTATGTCTCTCACCTTTGCTTTTCCTCCATCCCCCACCCACAACAGTAACTGCTCCAGGCTCACTTTGCTCTAGTGTCTAGGAGATCTGTCTGCCACCAGAACTATGATTCCCAGCATTCCTGGTGCTATTCATGCTCTGGGCTTCCACTTCCAGTCTTGGGGCTGCCACCAGAACTACTACTCCCAGAATTCCTGGTTTTCCCTACATTCTGGGTTTTCCCTTTCTGCTCTGTCTCCATCCCACAGCCTCCCACTCTGCCAAGTTCTCCAAACTTCCAGCTCTCCCTCTCTGCTCTCCACCTGGCACCTGTGCATGCAAATTAACCCACCATCTTTGTCAGGTTAATTTGCATACTCACTCCTGATTGGCTGGTGAGTGTAGTTGAAGTATGGCCAATTTACATGTTTCTCTTTTATTATATAGGATAGTGTCATAATTATTCTATTAGAATTTTGTTATTAGTCATTGTTGCTAATCTCTTACTCTGCCTAATTTGACATTGTACCCGGTCCCCGCCTGTTTGGTAACTCAGCAAGTACTGTTTCATTACTTGATGCCTCCCAAGTAGTATATCTATACCTCTTGAGAAAGAGAGTTGATCCTAAATCAATTGATAAGTATTTCCAAAACCACAATTTCAGTTATGTGGGTAAAGGTGCATCCGCAGGAGGGAGGGACCCTGAACTATCATAGGCACATATTTATAAAATAAAACAAAACACAGTGTTTGGTCTGTCTCTAGTGTATATAGGTTTGGTACTATCTGCTGTTTCAGGCGTCCACAGAGAAACTGACCTATGGCTTCAAAGAGTTAGAGCATGGTGGTTGTTTTTTATTTTCATATTGCACAGTGCTTTCAATTTAAACAAATGTGTGTGTACACTTTTTAATTTAAACAAATGTGTGTGTGTGTGTGTGTGATAGAACTTTATTAATTGTTGATTCTTTATTAATTGTTGATTCTCTCAAAGGGAAACCTTTAAAATCTAATTTAAAATATCTGTATTGCAATTTTGGACAATCATGATCCTGTGCAGTGTGCCGATTGTCCTTGGAGTGGATTGTGTCCACCCCACCCCAGGCTGCCCAGAGCTTTCCTGCTCATGGTTCACCAGGTACCAGGCCGCCTCTGCCAGGAACACGGTGAGGAGAACAGCACCCTGACTGCCAGATTCCCTGTGGTGGAGGAGACAGAAACCATTTCAACAGGCACAGTCGCACAGTATGCCCACTGGCAATAACTGTTATGAAGGTTACATAGTTCAGGCCAGAGGAAGATAGTATTACCTAAAAGGAATATTATCTTTTTTTCTAACCAGTCTCCAATTTATGTTAACTCCTTGGCTTAGAGATTTCTACCACATACAGATAATGTTAATTCAGATGTTATACTCCACTTCAGCAACACTGGAATTTCCATAGAAAATATTTACATTAAAAAGTTTGTATCTATGCATATATGTTTCATATCATGTATGTATATATTATAAGTGTATATAATGCATATATATATATATATATATATATATATATATATATAGACATTCTATCTATGTTTTTCCCCTCCCAGGAATTGACTCCTTTTTTCCATTCTCCTGAGATGGTGGCAGCCCCACCTTATGCAGAGACCTCAGTTATGACTTTCAGAACCACCTGTCCTGTTCCAGAATGGGCGCTACCATCTCAGGCCCTGGCGCTGAGGTCCCACCTGCTCTGATACCCCTAAAGCCACCACTGTGTCACTTTAAGAGCACAATGCAAGCTGGTTGCAAGTTTATCGCTCTAACTTTGTTTCCACTTCATCTTTGGCTTCTGCAGAGAATTGGTTTGTTAAAAATGCAAACTTTCTAGGTGTTTGTCCCAGAGCCCAGCTTTATATTAGCTCAGTCCATTATGCTGTTGGCTGCTGTGCTGTTAAAAGTCCCTTGAATTTCCTCAGTCATTTAAGGCTTCTACCCACGGATCCCTCCAAATTCCAGTTTTTGTTTATGATTATAATGTTTTTCAGAATCCCATACCGAGGAGAGAATTGTTTTGTGGGCAGGCCACAAGCTCGTCCACACTTGGAGCAGAAACATTTAGTCAGGATGTAAAAATTACTGCCCCATTAATGCAGTGTGGTATGTATTAAGGCAGGGTTTTTTCCCCCTGGTGTTTCTTTTCCCTGACCTTCTCTCCTCTTACACATTTAAAAGTTAGGACATTTAGTACTCTTATTCACAGAGGAAAGTAACACTAGCCAGTGGGGAGGAGGCTCTCTCCCCAACCTTGGAATCCAAAAGGTAAAGCTGTGAAGGGAAGACAGGGTCCTCATGACCCGGACAAAGATTTGAAAGAAAGCCTCACGAAGTAGAGCAAGGCTTCCTTGCCCTGCTGCACAAGGACAGACGCCCCACGGCGGGCTTGGTGGAGGAGCCGCAGTTGGGAGAGACATTTCGGTTATGTGGAAAAATGTGCATCCCCAGGAGGCAGAGACCCTGCACCAGAGGGCTTCAGGGAAGCCCTTGGAAAAGAGCAGAATGCACAGAGAGCTGTGTGGGGCCCCGGAGAAGAGGGGATACTGAGTCATTCTCACAGGAAGGTTTGCAAGCATTGTATCTAGACAGAGACCACCTTGGTGGACAGTACACAGCGTGACGGAGAAGCCAATTCACCTTCGTGTTTCCACAAGGCCAAGGAAATGGTGGGTAGAACTGGGTAGACTCAGAAGCCATACAAGTGACAATGGGAACCTTGCTGACGCTTGGATCTCAGCAGGTGCCAAGTAGGGCAGATGCCACTGGAGTGGTGTCTCATTACTTGATGCCTCCAGAGTAATATATGCCTCTTGAGAAAGAGAGTTGGTCCTAAATTAATTGATAAGTATTTCCAAAACCACAAAGCCTTGGAGGACAGGAAAGGAAATTAAGTTTGGGCAAAGAAATAACAAACAGGTTGTATTACTTACACAAACTGAATTCAGACCTGTACCAAAAATAATGCTTTTCTCCATCGAAACTTCCCTTTCAAGTCTATTTATTTACTTGGTTAGAAACATTTCACCCTAAAATACCCAATGTTTTTCATTTAGTATCAAAAACATGTAATACGCCCTAGTCAGACTGGATCAGTAGATAGAGCGTCGGCCCGTGGACTGAAAGACCCTTGGTTCAATTCTGGTCAAGGGCATGTTTATTAGTTGCAAGCATAATCCTCAGCTCCAGTCAAGGGGACATGCAAGAGGCAACCAATCAGAGTGTCTCCCTCACATTGATGTTTCTCTCTGTGTGTCTCTCCCGTCCCTTCTATTCTCTCTAAAAGTCAATGAGAAAAAATATCTTCAGGTGAGGATTAACAAAAGAACAACAACCCCAAAAACATGTACTACTTAGCATATATATGTTTTCTAAAGCACTGATTGCAAACATATCCAAAGCCAAACTCAAATACTTTCTTTCATTCATCACCCAATGGGATGCTGGAGCCCGCTCAGACTTGCCCCCAATGTACATATTTCCTCCCAGCTCCATGTTTGCTGATGTCTTTCTTCCATGTAGCTCAAAATTGGTCATAACGGGAGTACTTACATCATAGGGAGATCAAATGCTATACATCAGGGCTTTCTTCCCCCCTGAGAGCCATTGTTCAATGTTTACCAACACACACTAATTCCATCTTTTTAGCTCTAGAGAGACATTTTTAAATTCCACATGTTTCTGCTACAACAGAATTTATTTTTTTGTTTTTGAGCAGAAAATACCAGTCACATATGACATTTTTGATAAATCCTAAGACGTCCTGATTTGGTCAAAGTTTCGTGCTTTAAAAGCTTGAGTGATTGAATTTATGGAATGACTTCTATGGTGGGATCCAGTTGCATGGCCCCAACCCCATAGTGCCAACCAGAATCCTACAGAGATGGCACCCAGATGGCCACAGCTGTGGCCTCGGAAGCATCAGTGACCCAAGGGTAGTCTTCATATTAATCATTTCCTGGAAAATAATAGTAAGAGCTCCCCGCAGTGTGGATATTCTGTGGGTAGATGCATAATCATAATGTTGTTTTTATTCTTTGTTGAGTACTGACCAATGTCAGACTTTTAAAGAAATGAGTGATGAGCAAATTAAAGGAAGGAAGTGAAATGCATAGAGACAGTATACTTAGTTTATCTAACCTTAGAAAATTCAGAGATAAAGGATGAAAGGCTTGTTCCAGAAGCCAAGGGTGGGAGTTGCTTTTATCTAGTGAAATGAGCATAAGTGAATTAAAAGATCGCTCGGCAATGATGTTATTATCCAGATCTCCTGTGTTTTATCTTTTATAGGAAATAACAGTTTGTGAACACTCTGCATGACACTCCATAGGACAAGGGGAGAAGCCTTGGTGTGGGGAGTGAGGCTAAAGACAGGAAAACATTAAGTTAAGGCAAAATAGCCTGAGGGGTTGCCAGGAGGGGAGCTAAGGCTTACAAAAAAGTGAGCACCTTCCAGACCCCACACACACTCCCTTCAACAATGGGGAAAAGGCCTCAGGATGTCATGATCCCAAAGATTTAGACAACACTATGTAGAAAAATGACTGCTGGCTCAGACGCCACCCGGGTCCTCCAGGCTCTCTCATTTATAACAGTCATTACATTAGCTCCCGATGCCAAAAAAATTATGAACACTGGACATTTCCCTAAATCACAATCCATTTTCAATTGCAAGGGTTCTACCTTACAGTATTTTCCTCTCAGACCTATATTTCAATACAGTGCTCAAAGCTACCCTCCAACAGTGTTAGATCAGTCCAGTAATACAAGAACCACACACAAACATAAGTGGGTGTTCAAAATAAAGTTAAAACTATCATTTTTATATATTATATAACTTATTAAGTAATCTATATGATTCTAGAAACTGCCTTTGCTAGACTGAAAATATATATACAATTGATATGTACTGGCTGGAAATCTTAGTTGAAGTATGTTAACTTTTTTTTTAAAGAAAAATATGGAATGCAATATTGTAGAAATAGGCACAGGAGTAAATTGTAGAAGTGCATGGGAAGTTGAGATTTGAGACCCTTCCCTTCAAGAATGAATAAAATAACTCAAATGGAACTTTGCTCAGTAGGAATTCATTCTCAAATTAAGAACAAATGCTATGAGCAGAGAATGAGGGCTTGAAGGTAACAATATAATGGGGAGGAAGGGTGAATCCCAGGTGGTGAAGTTTCTTCCCTATACCCCAGTTAAATGTGATAATTATTTCCAATTGAGGATTTTATTCACTCATTCAACAAATATTCCTTGGGGCCTACGTGTCCAGCAATGGAGATATAGGAGAGAAAAACACACACACACACACACACACACACACACACACACACAGAGATGATATTAGATCATTTCCCTCAGTGTTTGACCTCCTAGGGAGAAGCTAAGGCCCCACAGAAAGTGGAGGTCCCAGCAGGAAGCAGAGGTCTCCGAAAGAAAGCAGAGGTCCCCAACTGTGTTTCACAAAGTGCTGCCTTAACCTGTGGCTTGGCTCTCTTCTCTGTCCATGCTGACTGTGGTTGAGAAAGGTCTGCTTTTGTATTCTCCCTCGATGTGCAGAGCAAAACCTTTTAAAAGCCCACAGTATGCTGTTAGTGGTGTCTCTCCTCTCTCCCTAAACCCATGATGTTAGCTATGGCTTCACCTTTGCCTGCAAAGGGAGTTAGGGAATGGCTTCCATTCTGTTTCATAAAGTTCCTTTTGAAGAATTCTACCTCTATCATCTTCCTTCAAAATTAGCTTCCTCTTCACACGTGAGCTAGGTACAAGCTGAGTGCATTAATTCTTGCATGCTTTAACCCACATGTGTCAAACACAAGGCCCGCGGGCCAAATCCAGCCAGCCAGGCCTTGCAATGTGGCCCGCACCGCGCTGTCATCACTGCACTCCGCTGTCAGTTTATGACATTGTCAGTTTATGACTGTTCAGTAAACCATTCGGCCCGCGATTTAGGCTGGATTTTAGATTTTGGCCCCTTCTCTGATTGAGTTCGACACCCCTACTTAACCATTCATAACTGAGACCTGGAATATTGTCAACTCTTGAATTCTCCTGTGATTGCCTTAGAATGTATCTGGTAGTTTATTTTAAGGGTTTTTAAAAACTTTTTATTTTATCCGATTGAAATGAGACAAGACAAGACTGAAGGCAGGAAGTATATGTTCTCTCCAGACTGAGGAGACTGGCTTCAACTCTGCTCTGGGAATCAGGAAATGGCAACTGAAATTGTGTGCCCTGATTTTTTTAATGATGAAACCTGTTGCATTTGGAACTTTATAATAAAATCTATTTTCAGAGCTTTAGCCATCCTGGCCTCCCATTTTTGTCCCTCAATTATGTTTCTCTCAATCTTGCTGCAAAGCTGTCCCGGTGCCCAGAGCATGTCTCCTCAAACCCAGCCTGCCTTTCCAGCTAGTTAACTCCAATTCATCACGTTTTCTGTGAGCTTCATCCTCCCCTTCAGCTTAGATTAGACTCGTTTTGTCATATATTCAAAGGGAAGCATGTGACTTTCCTGTCTAGCATTTAACAACATATAATTTTTAACTTTTTTAATATAGAAACTTGGAGAGAGTATAATAAGATGAATTCCCAGGTACCTATCACTTTCAGCTTCAACAGCAACCAATGAACATTTTTTTCTTAAAAATTTAGTCAGTTATAAATTACATTTAATAATACTTAGTGATTTTGAATTCAAAAGTTTATTAATTTTTTCTAATGCATATAGTTTTGTAATCATCACCTTACCGCATCATGATATGAATATATCCATCACCATAGAATGTTCCTCTAGCCTGTTTAATGTCAATGTGATACCATCTTTCTTCCAAGTTGCTTTACGTCTTACTATTAACTTGTAAAAATCCTTTATACATCCTGGATTTAACTCCTTAGATATATTTTACAGATATTGTTTTCCCTGGACTGTGGCTTATTTCTTGTTTTTTAAACAGTAATTTTGCAAGGGCAAAAGATTTTAATATTTATGAAGTCCAATTTATTAATTTTCCCCCAGGGTTTATGATTTCTGTGTGCTGTCTAAAAAAAAATCTATTCAAACAAAGACAGGGACACAACAATTTTTTCCAATATTTTCTTCTAGAAGCTTTCTAATTTTAGAACTCATCTTTAGGTCTGTGATCAGTTTTCAGTTAATTTGTATGTATAACATAAAGTAAGGGTCAAGGTTAATTCTGTATGAGGCTTTTCAATTGTTCCAGCCTCATTGATGAAGAGAATTCTTTCCATAGTCAAATATCTCCATCTCTGGGGAAAACCAGTTTATCATATATGTATGGGTCTCTTTCTAGATGTGTTGTTTTTTTTCCTGTGATGTACAAGTTTTTCTTTATCTCAATGTCACTCATGTTGGCTCACTTACTATCACTTTAGGAAGTTATATCCATTTTAATTACCATAGTAAGTCTTATGTAGTGTGTATCATTCAACTTGAACCTTCCTTTTCAACACAATTTTCAAAATAGTTTTTGGCATTTTTATTTGAATATTAAAATTAACTTCTTGATTTCTACCAATAACGACAGCAACAAAAATTCCACTACAATGTGGGGGTTACCTTAAATCTTTTCAAATAAATTTTTATAAAATTGATATGCTAACAATATTGACTCTTCTAATCCATGGACATATATCACTCTCCATTTACTTTGATTGTTTTTCATTTATCTCAGAAATGTTTCACCTTTTTTTGGTGTGTGGTTCTTGCACATATTTCCTTAAATTTATCCTTCAGTGAGCATTCACCCCATGTCAGAACCTGTGGTAAGAATAAGGCTTTTCTACAGCGCATCTCCCTTTTGTATTCATGTCACATCGATGAGGCAGTGACTGTGGTCATTATATCATATGTGAATTATTTCTTTGAAAGCCTGGGAAAAAGATCAATGACAACAAGTTTGTAAATAGATCAATGAAAATCAGATCTGGGCCACAGAGCGCCAGAAGCCATGCTCTTAATGGTGATGCTGGCCTGACTCTCCCTGGCCATCTACTGAGATGTGAATAAAAGGCCAAGTACATTCTCCCTTCTATCTATCCCTCTGCCCT
Source organism: Pipistrellus hanaki (assembly GCF_964339955.1). Lineage (NCBI taxonomy): Eukaryota > Metazoa > Chordata > Mammalia > Chiroptera > Vespertilionidae > Pipistrellus > Pipistrellus hanaki. The sequence continues at coordinate 37,146,805 of NC_140507.1, read as the reverse complement.
CAGTACCTACCAGTGACCTCCGCAGGGTAGCATCCTCTTCACTAGACAGTACACTCTCTCCCCAGGTCCTGAAACACCTGGCTCCACCCAACCTCAGGGTCCCCACACTTACTCTTTCCTTGGCCTGGGATCCATTCCCCCTTGATCTCCCTGAAATGCAACTCTACTGGAATTTTCTGTTTTGTTCACTGATAGATCTCTGGTGTTCGGAGAAATGGTATATACCTAGTAAATGCTACCTAAATATTTATACAGTAAATGAATGAATTTTTAGCTAGAAAACGACAGCTAGGATGCAAGATGGATTTTTCTCACCCAGTGCTCCAGGCAACATTGTAGTTAGTTCTGTTTAGTGTTGATAATATCACAAGTAAAATCATACTTTCATATTTATTTTATATAAAACAAAAATAGAGAATGCACTCTGGAGTTAGGCCCAAGTCTTTACAGATAGCTCAGTAACTTGAAATCTCACAACTTTAGGCAAGTTGTAAATGTCTCAGTCAACTTCATTGTATATAAAAATTGCAAAGATTATGGTCTACCATGCACAACTTTTTTTTTTCTGGTCTTACATCTTTTCTGTTATATAAATATTAATTTTCCTTGATTCAATGTGGAAGACTGATGCGTTGCAGAAAGAAAGAAAAGCACAAAGATGAATATTTTAAGATTTAATCTCGTGTGTGTGTGTGTGTGTGTGTGTGTGTGTGTACGTATGTACAACATATAAGTATGTTCTATGTTTATAAAAGAAGATTAGGGATCACTTGCAGTAAGTAGGCATTTAAAATGTCTATTAACCTTATTCACATTCACTTTCCTGGAGAGCTTTAAAAGTATCCCTCTTCCAGAATTCCAGGGCCAAACCCCAGCAGGTTTTCAATTACATATACATGTTACACAATTCTCCCTAGTCAGTCACTGTCATTTAAGAATGCTCAGTGATTGAGGAAGGTTTGAGCAAAAATTGTTTTTCTTAGTCCCTTTCTTATTATATTACTATTTCTTTCTACCAACTATATTCTCACACATTTCCCAGTTTTTCCCTTGAACTGAAGTAAACCTTCATCCAAACCACAACAAAACAAATAAACAAAACACACACACACAAATTAAATCTTCCTTGTTCTTTTTATTAGAAGTTGTTCATCTTCTAATCCCACTGGAACAGGGATTAGAAGATGAACAACTTCCAATATCTTTTTTTTTTGGTTTATTATTATTTTTATCACAAGATGGATGTATTGACAGGAAAGATAGTATAAAAGAAAGCTAATTACTACAGTTGTTGGAAGATTGGGAGGAGGGTGAGACAAAGAGGACTTTCTAATTATTTATCAATATACTTTAATTCCCCATTATAGGAAATAACAAGTGATCTCCAACAGAATATTTAGAATATCCAAAAAATTGAAAGAAAAATTACAAATAGATTTCTACACAGACATGTACTCTGTGATATTTGAGATTTGAGGCATTTTTTTCCTGTGTTTAGTGTGGTTGTGTTTAAATAAAATAAGCAAAATAAATACTGATCTAAACGTCATATAAATGTAATTTGCTGGCATAATCATATTATTAGCTGCTAATTTAAAATATGACATATTTTATATTATTTTAACTTAGCTTTTGTAGATATAATTTATATCTACATCCATATCTTTATATAATATTTTTTTTCTGATTGAAGAAATAGTACAAGATTTTCAATAGTCCAAAATTTCTTATTCTTCCTGAAATATAGCAAATTTTCTAGAAAGTATTTGTTGAAAATATGTAATATTTTCTTAGTTTCTTTGCATAACTAAATTTGCATTCACACATTCATTAAATATTTGATATAAAATTTTCAACACACATTATTTTCCATAAAATTATCTAATGATGGTATATTATATTCTGTCTTTATTTTTTAATTTTTTATTTAAATTCTTTATTGTATAAAGTATTATGTAAGTCTCCTTTTTCCCCCATTGACCTCTCCCCGGCTGTCCCGCCCCCCACCCCCAAGAAAACACCCTCACACACACACCCCCACCCCGATCTGTGTCCATTGGTCATGCTCTATGCATGCATACAAGTCCTTTGGTTGATCTCCATCTCCCTCACCCTTCGCCCTCCCTCATAAATTAGACAGTCTGTTCAATGCTTCTGTGCACTGGTTCTATTTTTGTTCATCAGTTTATGTTGTTCATTATATTCCACAAGTGAGTGAGATCATGTGATACTTATCTTTCTCTGACTTGCTTATTTCGCTTAGCATAATGCATTCATATAATATACCCAGAATACATAAATCCATAGACAAAGAACACAGATTAGTGGTTACCAGGGATTGAGGCAAGCAAGAGATGCAGAGAAATGTAGAAAAACCACTTAATGGATGTGTTCTGTTTTTATGATTTCTTTATTCAAGTATGGAGTCCTGCAACAGTGGCCCTGGGCTGCTAGGAGTCTGGGTCTGTTGCTCTCCTGGGAGGAAACCTTTATTTTGCCAGGTTAATAGAAGCAGTAATTTTGGATATGAGGCTGTTAAGTCTCCCTTGTGTCCTGGAAACAGACTGACTAGGGTCACAGGGCAATCTGAGTGTCCCAAAGAGTCTCTGAACTTCTGAGAGTGTGGTTTTCTCAAAGAAGGAAATATGTTGTACCCAGTACATACACATATGTAAATTGAAATAAAATGTTCCTAAAACCTTATTTAATTTTACCACAGGATGTACTTTTTTTTAACTACTTGATTCTATTGCATCAAATTATACCATTCACAAGCCATTACATTGAGTATATTACCTCTAAATATCTGTGTCATCAATTAGAAAAAGAAATGAAAGTATCATTAGATGAGAGCTTGAGGCCTCAGGACTTTCTCCACCCCATGCTGACTTTTTAAAATCCCATTTGAAAATAATAAAAGGTGAGGCGTGTATGAATGGTGTATAGGATATTAAATCAGATGTTATAATATCTACATAAACAGAAAATTGATCAATTGTAAAACATCCTTTCCCTCTGCCCGTCCCTTCTACACCATTAAGCCCTCCAGAAAAAAAGAGAAATGTTGTCCATAAGAATACAAAATGGTTTGACATGTTTCTTACCAAGAGAAGCAAAGAAAAATTATTAAAAATAAGTAAGCCTTAATCAAAATATTTGGAAATTTTACTTGTATTTACTGAACACAGATTTACTTTCTGCAGCTGGTCCCATGAACCAGAATCTGAAAATCAAGTTTGACTAAAACCAGGTTAGATTTATTCACTGGCATACCTTCTAGAGGCCTCTGAATTTGTAGACTCGTGATATTGAAGTTTTCCCAAGTATGTATTCTTTCCGCTTTTAATCTAAGAATAAATAATCATTTGCCATTAAATTACTGGTAACAGATAAAAATAAAGACAAAGAATAATTAGACATCAAACATATCTGTTATTCCTGCTCTTGTTTTCTTTTTATAGGCAAGCAAATTTTTATAGATAAAAACTGGCATTTTCCTCTATGCCATTATAGGTCAGACTGACTTAAGATTTATATAAAGTCCTAAATTCAACGTTTGCTGCATGAAAAACAATGTAAGGCTTACTTTTTTCCTTAATTTTATGAGCCAAATAATTGACATGTGTATTATTCTAGCTGCCTGTTATTTTCACCAGGATTTACCATACCTGCCTAATGAGACAGCTGAAAGTACCATAAAGGAATGCTAAAGTGTCTCTAAGAAGTTTATTTAGCAAGCCTTTTCTAGTTATTTAGCTTGGGGAAGTCTGCTGATATAAGGGTAGGGTATCATTTTTCAGGTTTAACATTGGCTCCTGGTCAAAAGAGAGAGAGAGAGAGAGAGAGAGAGAGAGAGAGAGAGAGAGAGAGAGAGAGATTATTTATTTGTCAAATTAAGTCATTTTTCAAGAATCCCAGGGGGGAATACACTTACTGGCTTCATGTAACAGAATTTGGTAAGGAGGTAAGGTCAGAAATATTGTTCTGAAAGTGAAGTGAGAACCAACAGCTGAGAAATGTATATTTGAAATGCAGGTTCACATGAAGTAGCAAAAGTTCAAAGTCTGTCTCTGTTTCCATTTCTATGCGTTCCATATCTATTGCGCTGAGAGGCAGAAGCAGTTGAGTACTTGGAGTGATTTGTGCGCTCCCTGTCAGGAAGGGTGGTGACTGAGAGAGCCTCTCTCCAGACACCGCCATGAAGTGGGCAGTTATTTGCAACTTGATCGCTGGCTTCACTCCTCTTGGCCTGTCTGTCTGCGTCTAGCACAAGCATGTTCAGTCCAAGGTATTGTACAGTTGAGTCTCATATGCTATGTGCTACAGGCAAACACGGTAGGATGTTTTTTTTATTTTCTTTTAAATTTTCGTACATTTATGTTCCTTTTGGTTCAGGTAATTTCCTTCTATACCAGGGGTGGAGAACCACTTGGTTATCTATAACATCATTTGTGGGTCATACAAAATTATCAGCTTAAAAATTAGACTGCTATATTTGCTCAAACATTTAATTAGCTCACCCCTAATGCCTTGGCAGGTCCAGACCAAATGATTTCAAGGGCCTTATATGCCCCAAGGGCCAGACATTCCTCACCCCTGTTTTATACTATAAAATTTGACAAGACCACTTTAGCCATTTTCTTTTCTTTTCTTTCTTTTTTTTTTTTCTGAGTAAGTCAATCACACTGAATTTGACTATTTATAGAATAAGAAAAATGCTAGCTTCAATACTATGAACATATTTTTTAAAGAAATTGAAAATAAACCTGCATGAATATTTTTAGGGAATAGAATTGAATTATTTTGGATTTTTTTTTCTACCTTATAGAGGTAAATGAACATTATAGAAAAATAATTATTTGTCTTCACCTACTACCCCCCCTTTTTTTGGGTGGGTGTCAGCTAAATAATACTTTTTTTTAAATAAAACTCTTTAAGATTACATTTTAAAAGAAAATGAAGAAAAAAATTTTTATAAATTATCACACATATCAGGTACTCTAATTTTTCATTTCTTTAGCCTCACTATTTCTTCTGCCTCACTATTCACTTTTTTAAAAATATATTTTATTGATTTTTTTACAGAGAGGAAGGGAGAGAGATAGAAAGCTAGAAACATCAATGAGAGAGAAACATCGACCAGCTGCCTCTTGCACACCCCCTACCGGGCATGTGCCTGCAACCAAGGTACATGCCCTTGACAGGAATCGAACCTGGACCCTTCAGTCCACAGACAGATGCTCTACCACTGAGCCAAACCAGTTTTGGCTATTCACTTTTTTTATATAATTTTTTAAGTTGATGTAGCAAGTGTTAGTGCTTCCTCAATATTTTCTCTCACCTTGTCCACAGTAATAAAAATTTTAACTGGGTACATGGTTGCCAAGCCCAAGGCACTATCTTCAGCTTTCTTTGTGTTGAGTTACGACCACTCACATGCTGTATGTCTCATGGTCTCATCTGTCAAGTCTTAGAAAGTCTTAAAACTACATCTGGTGCAGGATAAGCGCTATTTGCATTTTAGGAAGAGGGAGTACATGCCTGTTAAGGAAAAGTCTACTTCTAGATCTTGCTGTAAAACAACTGGCAATATTTCCCAAGTTCCTTACCCTTTCTCACTAACTTGGAGATGCCAGGACTGAAGCAGCCACGTGAGTCCCGTGTTCGCCATGGAACGAGGTTGGCGAGCCTCTGCCAGGCCCTGGATGGCTGCCTGCCATTGAGTCGTTACATGAAGCAGAAATAAATTCCATCATGCGTAACCCACTGAAATTTGGAATATCCAGCTACTAGGGATTACTAATAATTCTCCTTTTAGGTATTTTTCTTAGAAAACTAAAACTAGATATTATTTTTAAAATTGAACTTAAGAGATTTTTTTTGGCAAAGTTATTAAGTACAACTTTGCAAACTAACAAGCATTTTATATATATATATATTCTATTTTAACAGACTAAAAAAAACTAACTAGACATTATATATTACTCAAATCCGAGTAGTTATGATTACACTAACATATAAGTGGAAAGATTCTCAACTTCAAATTCATTACTTCGCAGGCAAATGTCAACAGTGTGGTGTTTATCTTCTTACAATTTCTGTGAGACATGCATGACGCAGCTATTATGTAAGGTGCTAACCAAAGCCAAAAAAAAAGACCTAGCAATTCATATACTTTGTGTGTGCACATGTGTATGAGTGTGTATTCAGAATAGCCTTCCAACAAAGACTCCAGACGTCAAATTTTTTCTTTTCCATACAAAATAATATTTAATGGGAACTATAATTGAAAAATTAAATTTAAAGTTTTTTTTTAATCTTCCTTTTCCTATTCATGCCCCACAAAGTCACCAGAATATTGTAAGTTTTATCCTTAATTTTCAAGGTAATTTAACAATTCAAAACTCTAAGACATCCCTGTGTTGATTAAATTCCAATTTTGAGGTGCATATTTGGAACTTTTCAAAATCAAAGGTCAACCCACTTTTCTGTCCCCTTGCCCTATTTTTCCCCCAGGTATCTCATATTTTAGCCAAATAGACAGAATTAATAATGATTTTTCTTTTGTTTTCATAGCACAATTGATTTGCATAATAGAACATTAATCAGATTGTTTTGTGGTTACTTGCTTATCTGCCTCATTAATTATACTATGAGTTTGTCACAGACCTGGGCCTCATATAATTTGCATATTATACTCTCTAGAATTTATTCCAACCATTCAGTATTGTGTTTTATTTTTTTTAAACAGTATATGATTATATTTAATAACAAGTTTGATACAACCAAAAAGTAAAACACCGGAGTAAAATAGTAACAAAAACATGGTATTTCATTTGCAATGCATGAGAAATGGTTAACATCTTTAGATCTTTAGTGATAAACAAGCTCTTAAAAACCAGTGATGCTACAATGATGCAAGGGAACTGGGGAAATGGAATGAAGAGGTGCAGTGATGTGGAAGCAGTGAGCGTGTGATTTGCTGAGTGGTGCTGGAGGTGCTTCTCCGCAGTCAGTGAGCAGAATGAAGACACTGACACCTAACATTCTACAGCTCTGAACAGTGTTTGTGCAGTTTGAGCTCAAACAGCGGAGGCAGATTAACGAGAAGGACCTAGCATGAGGGGAAAGCTAACTTGAGCCTCTATATAAATTGAGTATTTTTAGCCAGAGAACAGTATTGTGTTTTAATTTAAAAATTGTTTCTTCTAAATATTGTCTGAACTTTTTAGAGGTAGGAATAGAGTCCTAAAACAGAGCTTCTTATATTATACATTATGTGTATTTGTGGATGTGTGCTTTTACATCAGATATTTAACCAATAAGCTATATCAAGAACAGAAAGAAATAAAAACTATAGTTAAAAAACATTTATTTGCAAGGTGGTATTGTAAAAGGACATTAAAAGGACAAGATAAATGGTTAAAAGAATCAAGGATGTCATAAAGAGAAATAGCATGTGATCTCACATATATATGGAATCTAAAGAACAAAATGAACTGATGAATAAAATAGGATCAGAGACATGGATAAATGAAATAGACTAACACATCTCAGAGCAGAGGAGGGTGGGGAGAATAGAAGGGATCAACCAAAGAATATATATGCATATATGCATAACTCATGGACACAATAATTTGGTGAAGGCCTAGGGGGAATGTGGGGGCATGATGGAAGGAGGCAATGGTGGGGAAAATGGGTGACATTTATAATAAAGTCAGCAATAAAAAAACAGAAAAGAGAAAAAGAAATAAGGTAAGGTTTACAATACATGCTCAGGAAGGTCTGTAAAGAGAGGTTGTATATGGTTAGGATAACTTTTATGTAGAGTAAATATGTTTAGTTAAACATGTAGGACTTTGAGAAAGTTTAAAATCAATCAAATATGATGATGAACAGTTTGGAGATTATCATGCTTAATTTGAAGAATGCCTGTCAGTGTGCATGTGTGTGTATATGTGTGTGTGTGTATGTGTGTGTGTGTGTGTGTGTGTGTGTGTGGTGGGGAGGTCAGGGAGGTAGATTAGAAGCAATGGTAACCAATTTTAGGTGTGATAAAAAGAAAGTTTAAAATATTTGAAAAGATATTTTGGACTCATAAGTAACTCCAGAAAAGAGATCTAGAACTGGTGAATAGAGGCTATAGATAGATTTGGCCTCAATAATATAAAGAAATTTCATCTATACTAAATTGAAATGAGTTAAATTTTGGCTTCTTGATAACCTCTTTAGGATTGTTGTATGTCATCTCTGCTTTATATAAAAAAAACCAGGAGATCCTTTTAGGATGATTTGGAGTGAAATCTAAAGCAATAAATTATAAGTGAAATAGAAGCCACATCCTGGTTGAAACTTTCAGAAAGTAAACTTATTCCCATAGTATATTACTTAGCTAACATATTTCCTAAAACTTGTCCTGCCAAATCTTGTCACTAAGGATGTAATACATGGGGTGAGAAGTTGTATAAACAATTTTAGCTTCGAATAGCCTTCCAATACTAAGATTTTGTCGAGTTTGTTCTTTTATTATTTGTCAACATCATCATCAATAACATTTCTCTATTAGCCTAAATCTTGGTGATCACAATTCAGCTAAAGCAGAGAGTATCAGGTTTCATGTTTTCAGGTCCCCAACATTATTGGAAGACAAGAATTTAGGACAATTGAGAGGTATATCTGACTTCCAGGTCCATTTGGGATTCTAGAGTATTTCTAGAGCTAGCTAGGAAGTGGAGGTAAAAAATGTATAGAGGCAGACACAGTAGGTTTCTGGGACACACTAGCACAATGCCCCTTATTTACTTCTAGGAACCTGGGTGTGCTGTTTGGTCCAGGCTACCAGTTTTTGGCTTGTTTCCCTTCTTTTTATCTTTTAAGTATATTTTTATTGATTTCAGAGAGGAAATGAGAGGAAGAGAGAGATGGAAACATCAATGATGAGAAAGAATCATTGATCAGGTGCCTTCTGTATGCCTCCCACCGGGGATCAAGTCTGCAACCATGACCTCCTGGTCAACCACTGAGCCAGGCAGGCTGGGCTTGGCTTGTGTTTTTAATAGGAATGTCCAACTCCTTATGTCCTTGATTGTTCCATCTTATCGTTGGCTGTTTCTGGATCCCTAGACTAGTTGCCTGATTGCAGGATACAACCCTCCACCTGCCCATCTTGAACTCAATGCACACATGACCTATGCAGCACCAACTCCTCCCTTCCAGGAGCCAATGTCTCCAGAGCGTTTGGCTTCCTTGCCATTCACACTCCCATCCTTTTTTGCCTTTTCTCAGTTCATTCTGAATTTCCAGAATCCCTCAAGATCTACTTGTTTCAAACCCAGTAGATCTAGAGACAAGGTTAATTATTCAGAAGTAATAGTCACTATACTCCTTCCAGGATGTATAGATGTATGTGGGAAAAGCAGAGGAGCATCTGTTATAGCTAATGAATGACCCTAACCCTTCCCCAGTCCTCAGTGACCCTGGGATATGGCACCCTCCTCCATCTCCTTGGTCATCCCATGGCTATTCCGGCATCTCTGCTCAAGCCATCACTCCATCAGCCCCATCAGAAGCAACTAATACCCATTTATAGTACTTCACCATGCTGCATACTTGCCTGATGTCAAAAGTATATATTAATAGTTTTAAAATTATTAAAGCTAAATATAAGTTAAGGATGCTTTGGGGGAAAATGAAACTACAGGATTAATTACCTGCCAAATCTAGGCTTTTCATATTGCACAAACAAAAAATACACAGGTATGTGTGAACTGATTATTTTGCACAAAATACTTATTCACAAAAATACTCACATGATGGCAGTTATTTATTTCACTATTAATCTATTATATGAATAAAAATGAAATAGGTCTATTTTAAGGAGATAACCTTTGAAATATTGGGGAAATGATTTTATATCTGCTCAATTTCAATTATTTTTACTCTAAAGAAATATTTTTTTAATTACACGGCTTTCTGTGAAAATCATTAAAATTGTATATTCCCTGACTGGAGTAATAAGTAATTATATTTTTATTTAATGTATAACCCCAAAAAGTCAACAATTGAAAATGGGGGACAAAAAGCATATATATGTATTTATACACACACATACATATGTTTATACATATGTACACACATAAATATGCGCACACACACACACACACATATATATATATACATACCCATTCACAAAGAAAGATAGACCGAGACAAAGGCAGACAGAAGATAGAAGAGGGAGAGAAGAATATGAGGACTTACTAAGACAACATGTAATAATCATTAGGGCTCAATATCAAAAGCAATTTTTTAAACTTGGAAAATTGTTGGGTGACTTCTTGTGAGAATGAATTTCTTCATGCTGTTAGGCAATTAGCTCATTTTTAGTTAATTAAGTTAAGTACCCTGCACAAACAAGTGAGGATTTTTTTTAGTGTGTTTTATATAAACATAAAAAGTGGTCTAACACGGCTCAGCAGTCTTTTTTTTTTTTTTTAAGAGATTTAAAATACTCTAAAATCTTGGTAGGTTTTTTCTTTCTTTTTTTTTTTTTTCATGTCCTCTATTCTGTTCATTTAATTTGCCTTAACACTGTAAATTTTAGTGATTGTAAATGCCTGAGGATACACAAATGCTGGTCCATACCTAAGTGCATAATGAAATAGAAATAGATACATTTACATGTCATGGCTTATGAGTTTAAATACTCATTACTCTCTTTCTTCATACATTTTTATCTACTGATATTTAATATGTTATTTATATTCTACAAAATAAAAGAAGAAAAGCTTTATTTTCTTTCTCTAAGTAGTTTGCACTAAAATCATAATATTGATTTCTGTGCACAAGTATTCAAAACATTCTGATTCAGTACCCAGAGTGGTATATTTTAACAGTTAGTGATCACAGGGAGAAAACAAATGATGGACAATCTTCCCAATCTTTTATTTCCTTCCTGGGTTTTCAAAGGCCAACCCAGATGGACCCAACCCCCAAACCTTCACTCCCCTACCCTACACCCTGGACATACTGCTCTAAATCACTAAGCAGGTAATTGTGTAATCCCAGCATGAATCTCTGGCCTCTATCTGTCTGACCTTTTCAAATAAGCTTCTACTCACCTACTAATTCACTCAGGGCTGTCACCAAAGTATGGGCCAATCACAGCCTAACATGTGGAGTCCAGCGGGTATCTGTCACTCATTAGCCCTCACTTCAGAATCAGGTCATTTGTGCTGCTGCTGCTGTGATTGGGGGCACAAATCATCCATGAAGTCTCATGTTTTGATGTGTGGGCCCAGCCCATGCTATTTAGATTTAGCGTGGGGTTCCTGACCTTGAAGCCATGGATTGTGATCATGACAACACAAAGAAGAAAGCAATAACCATTCAGACTCCCCAGCATCCCAAATTCTGAATCAAGCCAAATTCAGAGAGTTGTCTCAGAAGACTAGTAAAAGAACCCTAACCTGTTTGGCTCAGTAGATATAGTGTCAGTCTGCAGACTCAAGGGTCCCAGGTTCGATTCCAGTCAAAGGCATGTACCTTGGTTGTGGGCATATCCCCAGTAGGGGTTGTGCAGGAGGCAGCTGATTAATGTTTCTCTCTTATCGATGTTTCTAATTCTCTATCTTTATCCCTTCCTCCCTGTAAAAAAATCAAATATATATTAAAAAGACTCGTAAAGGAAATAGAGTACAATTTGCCATGGTTTACAAAGATGCTACACTTGAGTTTAGAGAATATAGGGATGCTGGAGATCATGGGTATAAGGAAAGTAATTATTATACTCAGAATGTGAGCATGAGAGTAAATTCTAAGAGAACAAAAAAAAATCATTATGACAGAAAGTCTAAATTAAGTGAAAGGACTTGTGAAAATATAAACATGGAGTTATATATTGCTTGCATCTGGGTAGCAAATAGTATTTGCCTATAAACAACTTGTGTTGGCAGGGTTCCTCTCTGCCACCAGCAGCGCTGGCAGCCACCACATTGCTCTGCAAACACCGTTGTCATTTTCAGGTAGGCCATGGAGAGAAAGAGATGGTGAGAGCACATGTGGCATGGCAAATACCTCTAATTCACTTTGTTATCAATATGGCAACACCATGGTTTTTGTCCAATGGGCATTCTCCTTTCCACTAACTGAATTTTCCAAACAATATATTATTTGCAAATGAGAAATTAAAACAAGACTTTGTAATATGTTCTATGAAGTATTGTTGTGCCCTCCAAAGCCCAGAGGCATGCATTATATTGCTATCAATAAATTTCAGATTTCCATTGTTATGAAACAAAAGAGCACAACTATCTAAATTTATGCGGCTGGAACTTTTATGTCCCAGTTCCATCCCCCCTTTTAAGATTTCTTCCAATTAAAGCATGGAGCGTCACTAAGAGGAAGGGCATTCTGCAAGAACTTCACAGTTACTACTGCAACATGGTAAGCAGGATTTAATTAATCTAGAATAGACTGTCTCCAAAGCAATTAAGACAGCTATGTCATACCCAATATATCTATCTCTCATTTTCCATAGGATGGCAAACTCGTTTCACAAAGATATATAGCAAGTTAAGTAGATGCAGAAGTTACATATCAAAGGAATCTGGTTCTCTTAGGTAAAATTGAAAACTTGTGAAAGATATGAGCCCTTTGATAAATCACTTGAAATTATGTTTACTGTCCATTTTTTAAAAGGATATGCATTGTATTTGTCTCATTAAGGGGGGGAAAAATGCTGTGAACTGATCCACCAATACCATACTATGTTTGGCACCAGAGCTGAGTGCAATCCAAGAGATGCAGTAAAACCAGAAGTTGACATTGTAACAAAGAAAGAAGAAATGCTATATTGATTTATAGGGAAAAGTCCGTTCTTTTGTAATGAAATAAAAGCACCTGTTACCATAAGAGAATATAAATGCCAAGGAGAATAGCTCTGCTCATAAAATCTTCTACTTAGAACTGCAAAATTCAACTCAGTAAATCAAAATTGTATACACTAAAAGAAAAGCCAAGGACTAGTTTTACTGTGAAAATGGTGTTTTAAAGGCTCACTAGACCATCAATTCTGTCATGATATTGAAAAAAAAACAAAACAAAAAAAACACTGCAGTTCACTATCCAATTGGCCCCTTCTTCCAGAACAAATTTTAAATTGGATTCAAACATCATTTACGCATAATACCCTGCTGATATTGACATCTCGCTTATAAACTTTCTGGTTGCTTCTCAGAAGTTCATTGTATGCCTCTCTTCTTTTGGTCTCCATTTGTTTCTTTCTCTCTAACCCCTTTCTTACTATTAAACGTATATTGAAGGCCAACTATGTTTGTGACACTCCGAAAGGTCTTGGGGGAAATAAAACCTGGTCCTCAATAAGAGCAGCGGGGACCCCAGTGTTCTCAATTCACCATGCCGGAGGTGGAGTCCCCATTTTATGAATAGGATCTGGACAAAAGAAGAGTGCCATACTCTCTCAGTCACTTGTCAGGACTGAGCCTGAGCAGCAGCAGCTGAAGAAGGAGAAGAAATAAATGCTCAGGTCATGATCTTCCCAGGACGAAAACCCTTTGACTGGGGCTTTGGAAACAGGAAACTGGGGTCCTTGGCTGCAGGCCTCAGAGATGGAATTCACCTAGGGGAGCTGGGGTTAGGAAGGCAGAGTGGTCTTAGTTCAAATATCAAAGGTTCTTGTATTTCTCGCCAAATGTTCATAGATTTTCTTGGCTAAATTTTTCTTTATTTGCTGTTTGCTCTTAAGACCGTTTCCACGTGCTGTAAATAGTTGGGTTTTTCAGATACGTTTCACTGTTTTCTCTGGTGAGTGGGTCAGTGCAGGATCCCAGGTTGCCTTCTGGAGGTCAGTCTCCTACCTCATCATTCTAAATTAAACAACTGTGGTCAGTACATGAAATAGAGAACTTTCTGAGCAGCCTTCCATATCCTTTGTTTTTTTGAAGGGTGTCCCCGATCAGGGTGGGGGTTCCCTTGGGGCATGGGGCAACCTGGGCGAGGGGCCTGTGGTGGTTTGCAAGCTGGCCATGCCCCTTGGCAACCCAAGCAGAGGCCTTGGTATCTGGAATTTATTTATCTTCTACAATTGAAACTTTGTAGTCTGGAGCAGAGCCAAGCCTCATGCTTGCTCCGCGGCGGCAGCCATTTCTATTGGGACTTATGTAACTTCTATAATTGAAACTTTGTAGCCTTAAGCAAAGGCCTAGGCCGGCTAGGGTGTGCAGAAAGCTTTGCTTCCTCTATTGCTGGGGAAACCCTAGCCTGCTCTCTCCAGCTTCGTGGCTGCTGCCATTTCTGTTTGGATTTGTTTACCTTTTATAATTGAAACTTTGTGGCCTTGAGTGGAGGCCTAGGCCGGCAAGAGCAGGTGGAAAGCTTGGCTTCTTCCATTACCTGGGAAACCCAAGCCTCCCTCCTGCTCTCTGTGGCCGTAGCCATCTTGGTTGGGTTTATTTGCATACTTTCTCTGATTGGCTGGTGGGTGTGGCTGGTGGGCGTGGCTGGTGGTTGTAACCGGGTGGTGGTTAATTTGCATATTACTCTTTTATTAGGTAGAATAGTTTTGTCAGCTATTAAAAATAATGTACATTAATTATTTATTTAACTAAATAGTCTGAATTCTGTGCCTCCTGAAATTTGCTATGACCCAAGAACCTAATCTCCTGTGTGATATTTAAGTTGATATCCCCAGTAATTACCAGGCACCCAATACATGCTTAATGAATATTTTTTTTTAAATGAATGAATAACTTCATTATAACTATTACATACTTTGAGCAAACTTTGTTGGCTTGGTACTACTTATACTTGGTACTAAACAACAAAATCAAGGCTCAAAATTGAGGAAGTAAACTTTTTAGGAAAAAAAAATTAATCTCTGAAGTGTGTAGTTAATGCTAATTAACAGCTATCAATGTAATTGAACTCTTTCCTACAATTTGCTATTATTGGTCACCATCTGGTCTAATTAATAATAGTTCTTCTCCACTAGTTCTGATCACCAGCCAAATTTCATTTTTCCCCATCTGGCTTGATTAAAAAATATTGTGACTCCATCTGTAATAGCCTTACTTTTCTAATAAGCCAGAAACATGGCTGCTGATTATACCAATAAAGCTAGGTTCTCTCATATCTAGTCAGGCCCCATCTTGTCATTCATTCAGAAGGTATGTAAGAGGCTGAAACTCCTGGAGAGGACCCTTTCAGAAATAAAATCTCTATATAACATTATTTTAGAGGTTTAGAATGGAAGTGTGCACTTTGGAAGTCGGTGATAATGTGCAAACATGCATATCAATTAAGCATAGGAATTATAAATAATCAACAGCCACAGTACTATTATGTGTTTTAGGTTTTAGAGACTAGGCATCCTTTTTATAAGGACAAATAACTATTATTTTATGCATCTATTCATAAGAATAAGAACAAATAATTCATACTTTATACGTGTATTCTTGTAAAGAATTTCCAATAATACAGGGTATTTTTTCTCAGAATCAGAAAGATTTATATTACAGTAATTTAATGCCTGATACAAAATATAGGTGGTATTCAGCTACAGATCTTTTTCTATAATCTATTCAGTCTGAACATACTTAGAGCTAGGTTGACCATTTGTAGATTGCATAACCATCCTAGCTCTTGCCTGTTGTTCCCCAATATTAGTGCCTTGTTTGAGTATAAAAAATCATTTATGACCATAAATTATATTATCACTTTACAACGGGGGTAGGTGGCAACAGAGGATGGGACTGGCAAGTGGTGGAACAGCTGACCTCTTAGTTACTCTCCCCCTGCCCCCCCTCCCCCCGAGCCTGCAGGCTCCCATTGCCAATGGTGAATGAGAACCAGAGTGGTGGGTGGCCCCAGGCCAAGGCCCCTGCCCCACTGGTCACCCCACAAACAGATAGTGACCTGTGGTAGGGGTGGGGCCAGCAAGCGGGCAGCAACAGCCAATCTCTCAGTCCCTCTCCCGCTGTCAGGCTCCTATCACCAGATGGCGAATGGTGAACCAGGGTGGGTGGTGGCAAGATGGTCCTGATCACAGACTGGGCCTAGGGACGGTACCCACACATGATTTCATGTGCCAGGCCTCTAGTGAAAAGTAAAGAAGCTAAATTTTCTTTTGCACACCAGAACGAAACTTCTATAGGAAGATCCTATAGAGACACCACAGATAAACTCAGACTACTCCAATAATTTATTTGGTTTATTTTTTAGATAAATATTCAGTCTTTTAAATCTTCTCTCCTCTTTTGTGCTTCTCTGAATTGAGTACACATGTCTACTTCACCTTATCTATCTAGGGAGAATTGGGTCCTCAGATCTATGACAATATATATAAATATATATTGTCTGGATCTTTTGAACTTCATGGAAAGATCTCTTACATGCCTATTAGCTTTGTCTCTTCTTGGCATCAAAGGATATGTAGTTACTAATAACAAAGGGGAAACATACATCGGGACCCTTACTTTCCTACCCAACCCAGACTCTCCCGGAAGCGTGCTTCATTAACAGTGTTGCCCAGGTGCTTGTGCCAAAAACCTTGGAGTCATATTGATGTCTATCTTTCTCTCACATATCCCATCCCATCTGTCAACAAATTCAATTGGATTCAGTATTAAATTTTATCAAATCTCTGACAGCTGCTCTCCAACGCTCCCCCTATAAATGTGGTCCAAGCCACCATCATCTTTGTCCTCATAATTGCAACATGACCACTCTCTCATGTCCAGTGTCACCACAGTTATTCAAACAGAACACTCCTAGCAGTTGTTTTACAGTGAGTATCAAACTCTTCCAACTGCTGTCCCAAATCACACAAAAGCTTTCCATCTTACCCACAGTATAAGCCACACAGTCTGGCCCCTTCTAATGTCTTTGAATTCAATTCTTTTTGTTTGTTTGTTTGTTTGTTTGGTTTTGGTTTTTTGGATTTTTTTGTTGCTCACCTGCAATTAACCACGCTAACACCTGAGAGTCCTGTAATCTACCACCCTGAACTCCTGGGGCCCTCCTGTGCTGACTGAACACTGGGGAACCCTGTAATCCACCACCCTGCACACCTAGGACCTCCTGTCTAATCCACTATGCTGAAAAACAGGCCTTTCTTACAATCCACCACCCTGAACACCTGGGGCATCTCCTGTAATTTACCACCCTGAACACCTGGGGCCTCCCCTCTAATCCAACATGCTGAAAACCCAGGGCCTCCCCTGTAATGTACCATGTAGAACAAATGGCCCCACCATTTAATCCCTCACGCTGATCACCTGAGGTGCCCCTGTAATCAACCTTGCTGAACATTTGGGGACCCCTGCAATCCATTAACCTGAAAACCTGGGGCCTTTCTTGTAATCCATCACCCTGAACACCTGGGGCCTCCCCTACAATCCAAAAGGCTGGACACCTGGAGCCCCCCTGTACTCCACCACGCTGAACACCTGAGACCTCCCTCTAATCCACCATGCTGAGCACATGGGTCCCCCTGTAATCCATCATGATGAAAAAAACTGGTGCCTCCCCTCTAATTCATCATCCAAACATCTGGGGCCTTTCTTGTAATCCACCACCCTGACATATGGGCTTCCCCTATAATCCACCAAGGGCTTGACCTCCAGGTCATCGGGTGGTAGTCAGGACTCCTGTGGAGGTCTGGACCCAGATAAATGACTGGATACTGGGTTTGAGGACCTGGCCTCGGAATGGCCTTCTGGGAACTGGCATACAGGTCTGTGACACACATGTAGGTCTGAGCCCTGTTTTGATATATGGGTCTTGGTAGGGAGGTTCGGGCCCCAGAAGGAGATCTGGGCCCTGGGGAGAAGTTTGGCTTATGGGCTAGACAACTGGGTCAAGGAATGGTGGTCTGGACTACTGTAGAGGTCTGGACCCTGAAAAAGGACTGGATACGGAGTTCAAGGTCTGGGACATGGCATGAATGTTAGGGACCCAGATGTAGGTCTAAAGCCCTGATGGTGGTCTAGGTCCCTGGTTGGAGGTCTGACCAATGGAGGGTGGTTTTGGGCCTAGGATGGAGGACTGGGTCAGGTGCTAGATCTCCAGGTTATGGAATGGTGGTCTGGACTCTTAGGAGGTCTGCACCCTGACAAAGGAATGGTTACTGGGTTCGGCGACGATTCCCCAATATGGTCTTCTGGAAATTGGAATACAGGTCTGGGACCTGGATGTAGGTCTGAGCCCAGTTTTGAGATATGGGTGCTAGGAGGGAGGTCTGGCACTGGAGGGCGGTCTGGGCCCCAGGTGGACCTCTGGGTCATGGAATGGTGGTCTGGACCCTGATAAAGGACTGGATAATGGGTTTGAGGCCCTTGTTCCGGGATTGCCTTCTGAGATTGGCTAACAGTTCAGGATCAGGATGTAGGTCTGAGCCCCGAAGGAGGTATGGTTCCTGATAGGGAGGTTTGGGCCTTGGAGGGAGTTCTGGGCCCTGAGCAAAAGTCTGCCTCCTGGTCTGGGCCCCTGGGTCAAGAAATGGTGGTCTGGATTACTGTGGAGCTCTGGACTCAAATTAATGATTGGATACTGGGTTGGAGGACCTGGCTCCAGGATGGCTTTCTGGGAACAGGCATGTCTGGGACTCTGATGTAGGTCTGAGCCCAGGATGGAAGTATGGGTCCTGCTAGGGAGGTCTGGGCACTAGAGGGCGGTCTGAGCCTTGAATGGAGGTCTGGGTCAGGAGCTGGACATCTGGGTCATGGATTGGTGGTCTGGACTACATTGGAGGTCTGGACCCTGATAAAGGACTAGATACTGAGTTCAAGGACCTTGCCTCAGAATGGCCTTCTGGCAACTGGCATACAGATTTGAGACCCTGATGTAAGTCTGAGATCCCAATGGAGGTATGGGTCTTTAGAGGAAGGTCTGGGCACTAGAGGGTGGTCTGAGCTCCAGTTGGAGGTTGGGTCAAGGGCTGGACATCAGGGTCATGAAATGGTGTTCTGGAGTACTATGGAGGTCTGGATTCAATAAAGGACTGGATACTGGATTTGATGTCTGGGCCCCGGCATGAAGGTTAGGGACGCGGATGTTGTTCTGAAGCCTGGATGGAGGACTGGGTTATGGACTGGACCTCTTGGTCATCAAATGGTGGTCAGGACTACTATAGAACTCTGGACCCCAAATAATTAACTGGATAAAGAGTTCAAGGCCTGGGACCCAGGACGGCGTCTGGGCCCTGGCATGATGGTCTGGGACCTGGATGTAAGTCTGAGTCCTGGATGGAGATATGGGTCCTGGGGAGAGATCCGGGCACTGGAGGGCGGTCTGGGTCCCGGGTGGAGGTCTGGGTCAGAAGCTGGACATCTGGGTCATAGAATTGTGGAATGGACTTCTTTGAAAGTCTGGACCCTGATAAAGGACTGGATACTGTATTTGAGCCCCTTGTCCCGGCATGGCCTTCTTGGAACTGGCATACAGGTCTGGGACCCGGATGAAGGTCTAAGTCCTGGATGGAGGCATAGTTTCTTGGAGAGAGGGCTAAGGAGGGTTGTCTGGGCTCCAGGTGGAAGTCTGTTAGGGGCTGGACCTCTGGGTCCTGGAATGTTGGTCTGGACTACTATGGAGGTCTGGGTCCTGATAAAGGGCTCAATACTGTGTTCAAGGACTGAGCCCAGGCATTAAGGTTAGTGACCTGGATGTAGATCTGAACACCTGGGACCTTCCCGCTAATCCACCATACTAAACTTGTGAAATCCCCTGTAATCCACCTGGGGCCTCCCTTGTAATCTATGAACCTGAACACCTGGGACATGTAATCCACCACCCAGAACATCTGGGTCCTCCCCTTTAATCCACCATCCTGAACACCTGGGGCCTCCCTGTGTAATCCACCAGGCTGAATACCTGTGGCCTTCCCACTAATCCACCACACTGAACACCTGGCCACACCCTGTAATCCTAGACCCTGATTACCTGGGGCCCCCCTGAAATCAATCGTGCTGAACATTGGGGCCTCCCCTGTAATCTACCACACTGAACACCTGGGGCACCTCTGTAATCCACCATGTTGAACACATGGGGCTCCCCTTTAACTCACCATGTTGAACACCTGGTGCCCCAGTGTAATCCACCACTCTACCTAAGGCCCACCTGTAATCAACTACACTGAACACCTGGGGACCCCCTCTCATTTACCATTCCCGGGGATTCTTCTGTAATCCAGCACCCTTGATTTAGAATCTTACCACTAACTTTCACTTGCCCCCTCTCTCTTTGCATTGTCCTCAAACAGGATGGGGCCTCTTTTCCTAAAGAGATTTATTTTTATTTCTCTACTTGGAACAATAATTGTGGCTTTCTTACCTCCTACAAGTCTACTTTCAAATGAACTATTATTGAAGAAATTTCAATTCTTTGCAAACTGGAAAATAAACTTTTTTTATTTAGTGCATTTTTTATTGAATGAGATCCTTCAGACTTTGATATTGTTTTGATTCTTCTTCCTGCATACTAAGCAACTTCTAATTCCAATCATCTTTGTTTCTGTCTCTTAACCACTGACCTACTCATACTCCCTTCACCTTCATCAGAGGAAGAAGCATTTACAATTCCCTAATATTCTCTTCCTTCCCCCACCTTGCTGTCTTTATTCATCTTCATTTTTAGTCAAAGGAAGAAATGTCCTTCTTTCTCGAGTTAATTTTTGCAGTGGAGCTCTGGGTCCATCTCTCATCTCTTCTAGCTTGATCTCCTCCCTTTTCTCCTCTCTCTTTACTCTCTTTTCTGACATTGTACACCCATCTTTGACTGGACTATTTAGCTGTGACCTTATTTCCATCATTCTCCACTTGAGTGGCTTACATCTTCATGACATTATTTCTTCTTTTTCTGAATTTTCACTGACTCACATCAAAAGGTCTCAAAGATCTCTTATTGCCTACATCTGAACCATCCATTGGCTTCTTAGACGCATGTTGATGCTTCTGCTCCATTTATTACGAACTCAGCACTGATGGTCCTTCAACGCTGTGTAACAAACCATGTGCAGAACTAATGAAGGCCAGATTCCTTCAACAGCTCAGGGCCAGGGCTTCGGTATTGGTGTAAGTCCCCCAGATGACTCGAAGACAAGAGTTTGAGAAACATTGCTCTAATGATTTTTAAGATTACAATGTCTTAGTCCCCCAAAGTATGTGACTGATTTTTCTCCCCCATTCCACCCTCTCAGAACTGTCTTTCTCCTCATTTTTATCACAGAGGGGTCCCCCTGGACCTGACTCCACTTGGTCACCCACCCCCCAGTAGACTCTCAGGGAATGTTTGTTGAAGGGAACAGTGTAAACAGAGTCTTTATGAAAAATCAGTCCTTTAGTCTGCTTTGCTTTAACTCGTTTAATTTCCTTTAGAAATTAGCCTACGGTTATTACATTTTCAGAATAACAACACAGATTTGCTCTACAGTTCTATAGGCAATTCATTTGCGATAAAACTCCAAGTACCAATACTACAATTCTTCTCCCTACTAGGCCATGTTTATATTGGATTTAGAGACAGCGACCTCAACAATGACAACTTTGCCTAAGGAAAAATAGATTTTATATAATTTTGTAATGCTTTATTGCTACTTTGCTGGTGAATCGATGAGAAGGCAGCATGTGGCTCTGATTCACAAATTATGTTTCTAATTCAAGGGCATATTCAACCAATGAAATAGAGTTTTTAGTTTAAATTTCAGGACATATTGAAATATTTGATAGAAAATTGAGTTTTGGGGGCCTATGGCTCTGTTTCCCTCAGAGGATCCTAATTGAAGCCAAATTCTAATGAAGCTAATAAAAATTTAGTAGATTGACATTTGATTGCAGGAATGCATTTGTTGCCAACTTACTAAAATTAATCTACTCCATATGTAAAAACAGCTTATGAGGCTATTCTTCTTCTCTTCGACTTGTGTTATTTTAGCTTTAATACCTGCCTTAGGATCCAAGCTCTCTTACAGGACTATCTTCCCTGCAATTGCTGGTGATAATCCACACATGATTTCCATGGTTGTGTGGTGAGCACACGTGAGCACATGCCTATGTATTCGCACACATATTCCTAGTAACGGATCACAGGCATGTAAGTAAAATTTTATCAGTGTTAAGCCCCCATGTATCAAGACATTCAGAAGTTGGGTTCTCACAGCAACTTGAAGCTAGCAGTGGTGTGCTGTGCTGTGCTGTGCTGTGCTGTGACAGGGTTTTTCCATTACACAATCAGATAACCCTGTAACATGACATAAATATTTGGCAGATCTTCACTTTGCAAACATACATTTACTGTGTCATGTTGTATAAAAAGCTTCTGCAGTGCGGACGATACAGAGAAAGAAAGTTCTTGGTTCTATACATTATACGTAAATATTTTGCTTATGGGACATGCATTAATTTTGAAAGCATAACACTAGAGAGGATTGCTCTTTAACAGACAGAATTTTGTTTAACAATGTATATTTAATGTCAACAGAAAGAACAAATGTTGGAAGATTAATTAATAACCAGAAATGGTAAATGAGGGATATTTGCTAAACATAAGACAGACAATATCCCTTTGCTCATAAAAAGAGTTTGTTTTTAGTTTATAATCTTACACAAAGTTAGGTACTTGGGAATACAACAAGCCTAAGGAAAAGATTTTTAAGTGTGGGGAATGAAAATGAATGTAAAGTCTTAAAAAACATAAACTATTAAAATCCTTATTCCTTACATGCCATAATGCATATTTAAAACCAATGACAGAAATATTTTATTGTTGTTTCATAAATAGTTTATAGTGAAAATACAAATATTTACCAAAAATAAGAAATATTGATTGAGTGCAACTTCTTAAATGTCTTCTAGATCATCATCAGATTGCATAAGAAAAAAATAGCACTGAAATGCAGTTATTTGCATTTTGGGTTGTTTGCAGTCTTAACAAGACTAAGTCAAAACATAGAAAATGAGTCTTAAATGTCTACCCCCTAATTTAAATTAATTTAATGCCAATTACATATCGAACAACATACAATACTGGCTCTGGAGTCCCAGCAGGGAAGAGATGGCTCCTTATTAATCATGCAGTCTCCTCAAGCTCTGGCCTGTTTGATCTTTAACCATTCATTGACTCAGTTAATGGCCCTTCGAGTTCTCTGTGCCAACACTGTGCCAGCCCGGGGATCGGGGATGACTTGCATAGACAAGGACACTTCTCTCAGCCTTTTCCATCTGCAAGGAAGACAGACAGTCAGAATTCCCTCTTTACATGACCGTTTCCACCAGGAATAGTCACTAAGCTATATAAAATACAATTTTTAAAAGAAGAACAAAAATTATGCTTTCTAAATTTGAATGTTTAAATTTGTTTTCTATAAGAACTGAAATCTAATTTTTATACTAATACTAATAGTATATTATTATTATCAACCTTCAGATTCATCTTATTAGATTTAAGTTCAAAAATAATAAACTATAAGGAAATATTTACTTCTAAAGTTTTAACTGTTATAAAATGCCAGATGCCCCTTGCAGGAAGATTCCTGCAATAGGGCTTCCTGATGTGGTCACTGCCCTGCCTGTTTCCCTCCCTTCTTCCTGACTGGCCTGCTTCCCTTACTTCTTCCCTATCTCACTTGCTTGTTTCTCTGGGTGCTTGACCTGGGTATGCAAATTAACCACCATCTTGGTTAGGTTAATTTGCATGCTCTCCCTGATTGGCTGGTGGGCGGGTCTTGTGGGCATAGCGAAGGTGCGTCAATTTGCATGTTTCTCTTTTATTAAGTAGGATTACACAAGAAAATCGTTTAAAAATATAACTTGGCTTTCCCCACAATAATTTTCCTTCATATGGGTCAATTACTCTTGATTATTCAACTCTATGTTCCACTGAAAAACTAATATGAGTTATTATAATGTGAAAAATTACAGAATTATAATTTTTTCTATTAGCTGCATACCATATAAATGAAAGTGAAAATATAAATCAATATATTTTTTAAGATTTTAAATTGATTTTGAGAGAGAGAGAGAGAGGAAAGGAGAGGGAGAAAGAGAGAAAGAACATTGATGTGAGAGAAAAACATACATCAACTGCCTCCTGCATGTCCCCTACCAGGGATCAAGCCTGCAACTGGGACTGACTGGAAATTGAACCAGCAATCTTTCAGTGCATGACCAATCAACTGAGCCACATGGGCCAGGGCTATAAATCAACATTTTTATTCTTGAAAGGTTTTAGCCAAAAATAAAAAAGAATAATACCTAAAGGTTTTTGTACACCTATTATATAACTGAGTTAATGTGAAACTGTGAGTAGAAAGATCTTTTTCATGAGTGGACAATTATCTACAATACTACTGGCCTGGTGCACAAAATTCGTGCTGCCAGTTTAGGCCCTATACTGCAGGGATCCACGCAGGATCAGGTCCAAACCGGCAGTTGGACATCCCTCTCACAATTCAGGACCGCTGGCTCCTAACCACTCACCTGCCTGCCTGCCTACTCACCCCCAAATGCCCCCAACTGGCCTCCCCTCCTGGCCTAATCTCCCCTAACTGCCTCTGCCTCAGCCCTGCCACCATGGCTTTGTCCAGAAGGGCATTTGGAAAGTCTCATGGTCTAATTAGCATATTACCCTTTTATCAGTATAAATAGAGGCCTGGTGCATGGGTGGGGGCCAGATTGTCTGCCCTGAAGGGGGTCCCAGATCTACACTATGTTAAGGTAATAAATTACAAAACAAATTAAGACATAGTCTTTACCTTGAAGGAGTATATGGCCTAAGTAGAGAATATTATCCTAGTAGAGAATGGGCCATCATGTTAAAATGAGTATTGTTACAACTTTAAGACTTCAGAGGAAATGCCTTAGAGCTGATGTGAAAGAGAAGATACTATGAGGAAACTATCCTTACTTCAACCCAAATAATGGAGTAGTCAAATGAAAAACAATGCAATACTTTGAAGTTTGACTTAAAACTGGAAGGTAGGTTTTGAATCCTATAATTGTGTTGTTAGAATGCTAAACTATAATAAAAGGGGATTTTGTGAGTATATTACAATGACTCTACCACTAGTACTAAAACTACCACCACTCTACTACATTCAGCCCTCAGGATCCCAGATTTTTCCCACCCAGCCAACTTCACATGCAAAACAGTATTTTTGATCCAAGGATGCAGAAGGCCTATTGTCCACATTGTCCTGTGCCATTTTATGTAAGGAACTTCAGCATCCGGGAATTTTGGTATGCGCAGGGGGTCCTGAAACTGATCCCCATGGATTACAAGAGATGACTGTACTACTATATGATACTACTACTAATAGTAATAACGGAAGTGTCACCAAATGCTCCAGGTAGTCCTGACTGTATTCTAATAAGAAAATAAGTAGTAGCTTCTTGAATGTCAGGGTTTGTGCTTAAATCAATTAACTTGGCCAGTGATTTTGAACAGAGAACTGGCATTCACTTAAGAAAAGACTGAGCTGAAAAGATTTGAGTAACAAATTAAAATTGGGGGGAAAGGGAGAGGGACTAGATAGGCATATGTTGCCATGAATAATTATATATATCTGAGATGCTGACAGTCACAATGAGGCAGATGTAATATACATGAGAAACACTGGAATTACTAGTAACATCTGTCTAATGTGACGGTGAATTAGATGTGGGGGATCAGAAAGCAAAGTTAGCATTTCTTGGTCGCTCTGAGTTTTCTTAATGGAGAAGTGGATGAGAGGGAGTCAGGGTAGAGCTGATTCTGGCGGGATCATGCTTCCTTTAGATTCACTTTGGGAAACTAAAACCTCAGTAATGCCTGAAGCCATCACAGCAGAGGGTTCCACGGAGGGGATCATTTAGATATGGAAGGATAGAGGAGGAAAATCTGACCAATGCCCAGCTTCATGGCCTGAG
This sequence comes from Pipistrellus hanaki, assembly GCF_964339955.1. Classification (NCBI taxonomy): domain Eukaryota; kingdom Metazoa; phylum Chordata; class Mammalia; order Chiroptera; family Vespertilionidae; genus Pipistrellus; species Pipistrellus hanaki. The sequence continues at coordinate 37,120,892 of NC_140507.1, read as the reverse complement.
AGAGAAATGAAAGCCAAGTGCTGTGGAGAGCAGATGAGTGCTCCAAATTGAGCCAAGAGAGTTTCTGACTTTTCAAAGTGCAACTTCGTTTGCCGGAGGGAAAAGTCATTATAAGGCAGTAGAAATAATGATATACTTTTCCCAAGTACTCAGGAATGCCCGTATTCTGTGCTGCCCAAACTGCTTGAATATTTTAGGACTTCGTTATCTGGGCTTAAAAATACACATCTGTACTTATCTCCAATTAGTCTCAAGTATTACACAAGCACAACTACTTTACATTCCTGAAACTCTCTTTCAATAACCTGCCTGTGAAATATCTTTGCTCGACATCTTGTCATGTCTTTAAAAGCTCACTTATACAACCCCAAGTAGTCTATATTTTACCTTTTCCCCCGTCTAACTTCCTTTCCAATTACACCATTAACAAATGAATAGTGTTATCATATCATTTTAATCATAAATCTATATTTAATGGATATAATATTTTAAAGATTATCTCACCCACCAAAATTTAAAATAGTCTCTTAATAAAATGTATAGCTATTCTGTTATTTTTTCCACAATTGTCTCAAAAATATTTTTGTACAGTAATAATTTTGCACTGGCATCTCAATAAGTTCTATTTTGTGATTGGTTGGTATATATCCAAAATCTATTTTAAGGTTTTTTGGTTTGGAGTTTTGTGGGGTTTTTATAATTGTATCATTTGTTCTGAAAATTTTTTATATTCTGCATTTTTATTTGGCTGAATGTGTCCCCATGGTGTCATTTAATATATTTTTCCATCACCTGTATTTTCTGCACATTGGCAGTTAACTTTAAAATCATAACCATTTTTAAGTCTTCCTTCCTTCCTTCCCTCCTTCCTTCCTTCCTTCTTTCCTTTCTTCCTTCCTTCTTTCCAAAGGCAGTGCTGTGTATTTTCTATAGTATTTCTATAAGGAGAAATAATGTCTGTTTGAGTCACTTCAACTCACTTTTTGAGGCCCACTCTTCATATTACTCCCCAAGATATTTTTCTGAATTCTCATACTACTCCTCTGAACACCCGAGGGTGAGCAGGCCAGCAGGGGAGGATAGTTGGGGGAGACCCAGTTCTGCAGAGAAGGGCAGTTGGGGGCAACCAGGCCAGCAGGTGAGTGCAGCTAGGGCTGACCAGGCTGGAAAGAGAGGGCAGTTAGCGGTGACCAGGTTAGCAGAGGAGTTGGAGGAGACCAGGCCTGTAGGAGAAGACAGTTAGGGGCAACCAGTCCTGCAGGGAATGATAGTTAGGGGTGACCAGGTAAGCAGGGGAGGGGAGTTAGGGGCAATCAGGTGAGCAGAGGAGCAATTAGGCATCGATCAGGCTGGCAGGGGAGTGATCAGGCTGGCAGGCAGAAGCAGTTAGGGTCAATCAGGCAGGCAGACAAGTGGTTGGGAGCCAGCAGTCCTGGATTATAAGAGGTATGTCCCAGATTGGAGAGGGTGCAGGCTGGGCTGAGGGACACACACACACCCTCGTGCACGAATTTCGTGCACCGGTCCTCTATATCCATATAATGCTTCATACAACTGTGCAGTCAGTCAGTGCTTAACAATTGCATGCCGACTGCATTTTACATGCTATGCAACTTGTTTACTATGCATCATCTACCTTTCCAATATGTTTCAGGCTACAGCTCTTTGCCCAGGAAGCTCCTGTCACTAAGAAATCTCTTGTCACATTGGAAAAGGCAGTGGGGTTAGCTGCTCCTTTGTGTTTGCCCTAGGCCTGCTGCACTGAGCCGCTTCCTGTGTGGCTGCAGCAGCACAGCTCCTTCTCAGACAGCTTCCCATCTCCCTGGCAGTGGGAGGCCCAGTAGCTAGAAGCCACGCCCGCAATGCTCTCCCTTGAGCACTCTATTCTGAGCTGCACTGTTTATAATAACTAAGTCTTTACCAGGTATTTTGCCTTCTTCGTCTTATCAGTATTGTTTTTTGTTTTTTTTAATCTATATTACTACCAAAAGTTCAACTCTCACTCTTATTTCTCCCTTATTTTTACTATTCCTTTTCCCCACTCGCTGTCCCCTTCCAGAAGTGAGAGGTCATTTTCTCTCACTGTCTCCCTGGCCTCCATCCCCTGCCCTCCAGTGGCAGGGAGTCGCTAGGTGCTCCGAAAGAAGGAAAGCGATCCTGGGAGCAGGGAAATGCCCAGACCAGGGGCTGGGGTTCTGCAGATGTGGCACTTTTCACAAATGCACACATAGCTCTCTTTCAACATCAGAGGTCTCCTTGGTTTCCTTGGGAAGAAATATACACATATCGAATGGAACATGCATATTTTTAATTATGTGATAATAGTTGTTATAAAATTAGCACAATATATCCATTTGTTGATTTCAAATGAGATCTCCTTATGGGTTGGGCACTTAAGGGGAAAATATAAGAAAAGCCACATGCTATTTAAAGATTTCCTGGTCATTCAATTATAGTGACTTTGATTGAAGCTAAAATGAGGGCAATTAACCTCAATGATGAGAGTTTCGGAGAATTAACCACTAAGACCTAACCCTCCCATATGTTCCTTGCCTCTCAGCTCACAGAAGCCATAAAGGTAACTTAAATTTTGATGAAGACCATTCTTCAGGGTACAAAATGGTAAAATAATGGATTAATACTTCATGTTAGCTCTATGCTTTACTCGGCTCACATAAGTAGTAAAACAAACACCTTATGTTCCCAGGTTTGTGCTACATCTATAAGCTGTCTGTAAGCCAGTTCATACGTTAAGTAGACTTCACATATAAACGATGAATCATTCAAATTAAGATGGAAAATTCTGGAATGGAGAAAGAGGATCTTTGTAAAAAATTTAAGCATCATTTACACCTTCCTTAGGCAGCAAGTAGTAAAGTATGTGTACACATTAGGTCTGGACAAAGCTCTAGGCACTTTACAAATGGATTACAATTATGTAATTGCTTTATCAACAGAACACTTCCATGAAATAGATCTTATAATTAGCACCATTTTTTAAAGAATAAAACTGAGGCACAGAAAAGCTAAATAACTTGTCCAACTTTATAAATCCACAATACAGTAACCCCAGATATTAAATATAGAGAATTTGACCCCAAAGACTAAAATGAACCATGATGTTCTGCATATGTTTTCCAGGCTGTATGTGCCATTCACCCCACACACACATACACATTGACACACACTCACATACACATGCACACATACATAGTTATTTTTAATAATGCTTGCCACTGAACTTGCTACTATACCTTATATATACACTGCATTATTTTCCAGTAACATTGTAAAATGGGTATAGTTTATTCTTTTAAATATGTCTTTATTGTTGAAAGCATTACAGATACCCCCTTTAATCCCCATTGACCCCCTCCACCTCACCCCTGCAAGAGGTATTATTTTTATCCTCATTTTATAATTGAAAAAACTAAGATATAGAGGGGTTAATTAATTCTTCTAGAATCACTGAGTAAATACACAGTTAGGATTTGAATTCAGCCCTTTTTCCTTTTTTCACAGCCTCACTCCTGAACAGACCGGGCTACTGTTTCTCGATATTTTTAAAATGAAACTCTATGTAGGACTCCACTAAGGATTTCAAGAACCGGTATGCCAAAGTATAATTCTAGCCCATTCTAGTATAGTTGTATGAGAGGCCCGGCACACGAAGACTGGTGCACTGGGTGGGGGGAGAAGAGAGGTTCCTCAGCCGGCCTGCACCCTCTCACCATCCAGGACCCTCAGGTAGCGTCCCTAGGCCTGGCCTGAGATCAGGGCCTATCGGGAATTTCCTCCCCTGGGCTGCAGGCAGCTGGCCCCACCCCTGCCTCTGCCACTGCTTGCCATCTGTGCAGTGCTGCCCCTCCTCCCTTGCTACCAGTGGCCTCCTTCTGTAGGCGACATGTGTGGGGTGGGATGGCTTGGCTCGCCAGGACCTCCCTCTGTGGGGCGATCGTTGGCCGGCTGCACACCTGCCACAGAGTCGCAGCTGGTAACATTGTCCTCACTTTTTCTTTGCTGGGGGGTGGGGCCATCTGCCTACAAGATTTCTCTTAACCACTTGCCTGCCTACATGATCACCCCTAACTGCTGGTCTGCCTACCTGATCACCCCTAACCATTTGCTTGGGGGTGGGGCCAACCCGTCAAGGGGCTGTGGTGGTTCTAGTCTCTGGTCATTCTGGTTGTTATACTTATGGTGGCTGGCCTTTTATTATACAAGATAAGCCATGCCAGTTTCTTGTGGCTGATGTAATAAATTGCCATAAACATTGTGTTTTAAAACAACAGAAATTTATCCTCTCACAGTTTTGGGTACCCCAAAGCCAAAATCTCAGTGTTGGCCAGGCTGCACTCCCCACAGAGGCTCTGGAGAAACTTTTCCTTGACATTTCCAGCTTCTGGTGACTGTCAGCATCCCTTGGCTTGTGGCCTCTCTCTCCAATTATCAAGATCATTCCCTTCAAATCCCTTTTCTGTCTTTACATTGCCTGCTCCTCTGTATAGAGTAAAATTTCCCTCTGCCTCTAGTTTGGATGGATCATGTGAAGGCCTACTTGTATAGCTCAGGTAATCTCCTAATCTCACTTCAAATTCCTTAATTTAACCACAGCTGCCAAGACTCTGTTTTGTCATATGGTGTAACATTCACAGGATCCAGGGATTAGGAAATGGATAAATTTCTCAACCTATAAAATACTCCAAATTGACTAATATTTTGCCATAATTATCACATTTCTTCTGGACCCCAGGAAAAGAGCAAGCTTATTTCTTTGCCAAATGAATCTTATTGCCTTGTACTAGAGATCCCATTCTCTCTAGTTTTATGAGAGGGCCTTATCCCATAAAGTTATCCCCTTACTCATAATCTCTTTATCTCCCATAAAGGCACCTTCCCTAACACCTAAATGCAAGTTTAATTCTGTCCTGCCATTAAAAACAAACAAAAAGGAAAAAGCTGTCCACCTTCATTCATATTTACCTTTCCAACAAGATCCTGCCCCATTTCTCTTTCTTTTCATCATCAAATTTCTTAATTATATCAGCATTTTTAATTCTCGGACAATAAGATATCTGATACTCCTCCATTGCTTTCAGGATTCAAGTTCAATTTCTTTTTCATGACATTCAAGATTGCTCTGATTCTGATTTCCACTGCTGTCCTAATCTCATCTCCTACTCACTATATACTCCTATGACCTCATTTTCCAAATGTGATGGATTAAGTAGGAGTGCTGAATAAATCCTTTACAAATATACCCCCCACACACACTCCTCCACCACCATCACCCACCCACCCCCACCCCCTACACACACACATCTTTAATCTGGAGAAGCCTTGTGCCTAGATGCATCATTACAAAATGATGAGATGACACTGTCTGCCATAGCAGATGGGCAGCTTCTGTATCAGCCTCCTGGAACTTCCTTCTTCAGCAATCCTCACCCACCATGTGAGCCGTCAGACTATTTGACAACCATCCTGGAGGGCTGGGCACTGTCACTATGATTAATAAATAGTCTGAGCTGAGTCTCCCTCTCCTGCCACCTTTGACAAGGCATCAGGCACATGAGTGAAGCTGCTCTGGTCCCCCTCTAGACTAGCCCATCCACCAGCTGGATACTATTGAGGGGCCTCAATCAATACCACATGGAGCACAAGAGTTGGCCTGCTTGAATTTCTGACTCACAAAATCACGAGATAAAATAAAACCCATACTGCTTTAAACCTCTCATTTTAGAGGTAATTTGTCATGCAATAAGATGGAATTTGGAATTCGGAGTCATCACTGACCTTTGGTCCATGTGGCAAGCAAAGTTGGATGAACCCAGAGGAGCTTCTTAATAAAAATCTGGAAGGTTCTCAATGAGACTATGGGTGAGGGCTGCAAGGACAGAGAGGAATTTGTAGTCAGTGGTTAGAGAAAATGATACCGCTGTAACGTGTGGCAGAAAGCTTGGCAATACTGTAGAAAATAGAAAGGGTACCTACTTAACCTGTGGTTCTGGCTCTGAAGATTTCCAAACAGAAAGTAGAAAGTGACAACTCAGCCAAAACCGGTTTGGCTCAGTGGATAGAGCATCGGCCTGCGGACTGAAAGGTCCCAGGTTTGATTCCAGTCAAGAGCATGTACCTTGGTTGTGGGCACATCCCTAGTAGGGGGTGTGCAAGAGGCAGCTCATCGATGTTTCTATCTCTCTATCCCTCTCTCTTCCTCTCTGTAAAAACTCAATAAAATATATATATATATATTTTTTTTAAAAAAGTGCCAACTCATTGCTCTTCAATGCCTATAGAAGAAAGGAAAGGCAGCTATGAGCGTCAATAGGAACGACTCAGCTTTGGAGCACACCATACAGACAATATAAACGAGCAAGCACTCCCTGGTTGGAAAGTCAGTCTGCTTCTCTCCATATTCTCTACCAGCAAAAGAGTCTCTCAGTAGGAAATGCTTTAGGATCAATGCCAAATCCAGCCTACAGCTGAAACCTCTGTTAAGACCTCATGAAGATCTGGGGCAATGCCACACTTACCGTTGCAGCGAGCCCAAAGCCAAAGGGATTGCTGTCCTCATCTATGTCACAAAAAGCCAATGGCCCTAACGCCGTAACGACCAAACAACTGGTCACCATGAAGTGCATGGAGCACCTCTCCGTCCCTCCCCGGCAACCCACAGGTTCTGACGGCAGCAAGGCTTGTGGCCGGCAGGTGGGCAGGGCTGCGGGCAGGTGGGTCTTATATAACAGTGTTCCATCGCCTCAAGAAGCCTCACACAGCAATGCCTTTCCCAAGATAGAGATGAGTCTATCCGATTGCGTGATCTAAAAATACTCCTTCAAAACCCGTAACACTTTGTAGAGAATCATAGTCTCAGAAACAACAACAGCTTGGACTAAAAGGGACAGAGATAGTACAAAATGTAAAGGCCTTCCACCCCCATTGTCTCCTAATCAGGCAGAGAAGGAAGGCCATGTGGTTGCGAACATGGGCCAAGAAGGATAGTGCAGAGGACAGAACCGCCGGCCCAGGAGACAAAGCTGAGAGCCAGAGGAAGTATTCCCAGGACACAGGGCTCAGCCCTAATCAGGAACTGGTGACATCTTCCAGGCTGAGCTGCAGGGTTGCTATGAAACAGCGACTTCCATATGCCTCAGAATTTCCTTCTCTTTGATTAGAAATGTCTGTTGTGGTTATCCCATCTCAGTTTTATCATTCTGCCGCGGTTTTGGGGGGGAGGAGGGGTACAGCAAACTAAATTAGTTCACACACTTTTAGAACGAGAAGCCCATCCTCAAGAAATGACCCTAACACCTGCGTCTGACTGATAAGATCCAGAACTTTGAGCTAATGCTGTTATTGGGATGAAATTCTAAAGGCCTTGGAATGTAGTGAATGTGTTTTGTTTCAGGGCAGAAGATCAGCATATAAATAATATGTGACCAGAGGGAGAACTACAGTTTACTAAAAATGATCAAATATTCTTTAAAACTTCTCCCATCAAGAGGTGGGGTCTGCCTTCTCTCCCTCAACTATGGGAGGACTCTCACTCCTTTGACCACCAGAGTAAGACTGAAGGGAGACTGCCAGGTTTTTGTCTTAGTCCTTAGTTAGGACAATGGCAGTAATATGTCCTATCCTTGAGAGGCTCGCTTTTAGACTCTAGTTGCCAGGTTGTGAGAAGTGAAAGCCACAGAGAAGTGCCACATGCAGGCACCCAAGGAGACAGCCCTGAGTTCCCAAAGGGCAGCTAGGATCAGCCCCCAGCCCCCAGCCCCCTGAGTGTGCCTTCATAGATATTCAGCCCAGTTGAATTTTCAGATGACTTCATCCCCACCCCTAATTGACTGTAACCATGAAAGATTCCAAGTAAGAAGGACCCATCTGCTCCTAGACCAACCTCAGTAGTACCATGGGAGATAATTGCAAATTCTAGTATTAGGCCACTATGTTTGGTGGAAGTATCTCTATACTAAAGAGCCAATCACAACCTTCATGTACAAATTTCATCCACCGGGCCACTAGTATTATATACTAAGCAAATGAAAAAATGAACTACCTGATTTTGTTGCTGTCGAACAATTTTCATAGTGTCTCCAGACTTGTGTGTAATTTTTGCTCGAAGTAGTTGTGCAGCCATGGGCTATCTTTTGCAGACCTTCTTATATTCAGGGGTGTCTATGAGATGATTTTACCAACTGAAAGTGAAGAGAAATGAATTGCTTTACCTAGTCCACCATGTCTCTGCACAAAATTTAATTTCTGCTTGAATTAGTTCATTTCTTCTTCTTTTTTTTAATCTATAAACTCATTCAGTATTTTTTTTTTTTTTAGGTCAATTGAAATCTCACCTTCTACTACACAACTGCTTAGCACATTTCTGTCACATTGCAATAGTACCTCTTTCTCTGTTCTCCCATCCCAATTTAATATCATTATTTTTAACTCATTATAAGTAGTTGAATAGATCTCCCCATTATTGTTTTAGTCTATTGGGGCTGCTGCAACCAAATGCAATGACTGGGTGGCTTATACATAATAGAAATTCATTCCTCACAGTTTTGGAGGCTGGAAGTCCAAGATCAGGGTGCCAATATGCTTAGATGACAGCTCCAATTTATATGCTCAAATCGCCAAATGGGCTAAGGAGCTCTATGAAATCTCTTTCGTAAGAGTGCTATTCCATTAGTGAGGGTGGAACATCCAAAGGCCCCACCTACTAATTCCATTGCCTTTGAGGGTTAGGTTTTCAACATGTTTGGAGAGGGTGGGGGAGACAAACGTTCATACTATAGCAAATATGTTAACATCTTGACATCCAGGAATTAAATTTCAATTACTACTTAATCCAAGGCCAGATACATAGTACCGTACATATTTTAACAATGTTGAATAGAAGATGCGCACATTAATTGGTTGCAGTCTTTATTTAAATTCCTTAACTATATTAAGTTACATTTTAAAAGCCAAATTTTAGATATTACATTTTATATCCTTTATAGACCCAACTGGAGACCTGATACATGAAATTTATGCAAGAGTGGACCTTCCTTCCCCCCAGTTTCCGGCACAAGCTTCCCTCTGGTACCTGGGACTTGGGCTTCCCTTGCAGCCCCAGCTTCATCTGGAAGGTCCTCTGGAAGGATGTCCAGTCTAATTAGCATATTACACTTTTATTATTAGACTAGAGGCCCGGTGCACAAAATTAATGCATGGGATGGGGGTCCCTCAGGCCAGCCTGCACCCTCTCCAATCTAGGACCCCTTGGGGAATGTCTAACTGCTGGTTTAGGCCCACTTGCGTGCCTGCCTGATCAACCCAAACCCCTCTGCTTGCCTGCCTGATTGCCCTTAACCCCTCTGCCTGCATGCCTGATTGCTCCTACCTGCCTCTGCCTGCATGCCTGATCACCCCTAACTGCCTCTGCCTCAGCCCCCAGCCTACCGTGTTTTCGGCATATAAGACGCCGCCGTAATTTTACAGTTAAAACATAGGTTTATGCCTATATTTGCTGTAAAAGACTACCCCCCACTTCCGAGGCAACACCAGTTCTTTTTTAATAGACCGCCTCTCTAACTCAGCCAATCCAAGCAGGCTTTTTATGCATGCAAATTATACATGTTCTGTACCTGAAGCTACAATGTGTTCCAGTAAAAACCCTGCTCAGATTGGCCAGAGTCAGAGAGGCGGTCTATTAAAAAAAGAACTGGTGCTGCCTCGGAAGTGGGGGGTAGTCTTATACAGCAAATATAGGCCTACACCGATGTTTTAACTGTAAAAATTAGGGGGTCGTCTTATACGCCGGAAAATACGTAAGCCACAGTCTAGCTTCCCTCTGTGGGAGGTGACCTGGCAGATCAGGGGAAGACGCTGCCTCCATCACCCCACTGCTGCTGCCACTGCCGGTCTCCATGGCTGCCTGAGCCTGGGCACTCACAGTGGACAGCGACTGCCTGAGTCTCCACCCTCGAAGTTGATTCAGCTTTGTCCGGAAGACATCCAGTCTAATTAGCATATTACCTTTTATTAGTATAGATAGGTGATACCTTTTAATGGATTTCTTAATGGCTTTTTCTATAACAAATTTTTTACATTATTTTTTTGGTAGATACAAATGAATGGATGAAAAAACATATTGAGAAAGTGACTTGAAAATGAATTCACTTCAATTATCTTCCTCCAAAAAAGACTTTCACCGAAGTTGGAAAACATTTGAAATTGTACCAAGTAAATTGGTAAATTATTACATTTGAACGAATATTGTTAAATCAGCCACGCTGCCGTAAGTTTTAGGATGTAGAAGCTATTAAGATTTTTAACACTAACTCTTAGCAAAGAGTATTTCCCTCTTTCTATGGCAACTTCCGGCTGAATAATCTTCACTTCTTCAGAGCAAGTTAGAGCTTCTCTTTCATATACTTTGAGAATGTCGGTACCATTTTAGAGCGAACACAGAGAAAGAAAATTCCAAGCTGGAAGTAAATTATTTATTTTATATTTATCATAGAGTAACATTTATCAGTTCAATCTGTACTGGCATGTGTCCTTAAAACTTTCCTAACAAAAAACATACCCTAATTCAAAATGCTGTTTCTTCCTTAAAGCCCATGCATGCAGAGCATATGTTTGGAAAAAATTCAGTGTTGTTAAGATAACTTCAGATGAGAGGCAAAATGTGTTGTCTCTTTGGTGCCTTATGATGCTAACTATTTCCCTGCACCGTGGAATGCGGACCCAGATTATCTTTCTTTTGCAGGGAAGTGGCCTGCTGGAGTCCCAGACCTTTCCGTTGGAATGGTAACCCTGTGTCATTTCAAGCCAACACTTGGGACCAAGGCAAGGAAGGAAGATCTTGTCAGCACTGGGAACTTGCCGTTAGATGAGGGAAAACAGTCTCAAAACACTCCTTTTGCGTTTTTCCTTTCCAACATTGCTTTGCATTTCAACATTTTTATGTTTGGGGAAAACAATATGCTCTGTGACCTGTAAAGTATAAAATATCACCCCTTTGACTACCAACAGAGGAATGGTTTTTAAAACGTAATGCTCAAAGAAGCCTGTGGTATTATTCTCAAGCATGAAGTGTATGTGAGTATATACCTAATGATTTTTCTGCTAGAATGTGTAAGATGCTTAGGTGTATGAAGTGATTACATACTAATGTGCTGAGAGCGAGAACTGATACTTTTGTACTTCTAATTTTGTGACATTCTTGGTAGATATGACTAATTCTATTTAATGGAAATTCTACTTTCTTAAGAATGTCTAGTTTGGCACTTTACTTGTCTACACAGGTAAGTAATCTAAACTCACGCCCTTGCACTTTATCCCAATGGAGCATATTTTTATTTATTTTCCTTTTTCTCATCAAGTCTTAACCTGTTCTTAATGTGTGATTCTATTCTTGATATTTTAATACATGCACACTATATGCATTCATTTCTTTGAAAGTTAAGGATAAATATTTTTCAGTTTAAGAAATCTTTCCCTACTTAGAATTCATAAAAATATTCTTGTCCCTTTTTAATTTTTAGGATCTAATTGTTACACCATCTGTGTTTATCTCTATAATCCAATAAACATGGTTTTGAATACAGTGTCAAATAGGTGACCAAATTTTATTTATTTTTATAATTATTCCGTTCATTCTGGGAGTATTTATGAAAATATAATCCTTCTTACTGCTTTACAGTACAAGTGTTTTTAAAAACCAAGTATTCAAATATGAATGGGTCAGTTTTTTTACCCTACTGTGATTTATGAATCTATCATCATGTCAATGCCGCAGTCATCATTCATGTTACTTTATGAAAAAACTAGAGGCCTGGTGCACAAAATTCGTGCGCAGGGGGTGGGGCTGTCCCTCAGCCCAACCTGCATCCTCTCAAACCTGGGACCCCTCGGGGGATTTCCCATTGCCGGTTTAGGCCCGATCCCACAAGGATCAGGTCTAAACCATCAGTCAGACATCCCTCTCACAATCTGGGATTGCTAACTCCCAACCACTCACCAGCCTGCCTGCCTGATTGCCCCTAACTGCTTCTGCCTGCCAGCCTGATCACCCCCTAACCACTCTATATGCAACTTAGAATTAATTAATTTTAAGAGTAGCTTTAAAACTACTCTTAAACTTAATTTGAGAGTAGTTTGCACACTGAGCCAGACTCTAAAAGAATTGGTGTTTCTTCAAAAATACTCTTATATTTTCTTTGTACTAATAAAGATAAGGAAGCCTATAAACAATGACTGCTTTAATTATATATCATGTGCTAGGTACCCACTGCTACAAAAGAAAAGGATATTTCCATGACATTTTATAATTTTTTTTTTTTAAATGTGCTTTGAGTAGAAAGATAATACTTTCAAGTGTAGATCATTTCTACATCTCTGGTTTCAAAGACAAAGAATAATATGCATACAGTTGTTGCCTTGGTAACATCTTAAGTTTTACATTCTTGCTAATTCTGTGTAGAATTGTGGAACATTGCCCAGAACCTCAAGTAAAAACAAAACAAAAACAAAAAAATGTAATTATAAAGATAGTTCTTAAATATTGATATTGTTTCAGGGCTTAATAGTAGTTTGATAAATTATCTAGGATGTTTTTTCTGGAAAAAAATACAAATTATATAAAATTTTAAAATATAAAATGAATACAGGATGTATTAATCTCCTAAGCAAATGGTTAGGTTTTAATATTTTTAAATATTAAGTGAAATAATCTTTACCTAGTTGGAAAGTTCAGTTGAAAAATTGTCAGGTTTTATCCAACTTTAAAATCCAAGTGTTCTTTACTATATTCTGAGAGATAATCTAGTTTGAAACAGTTATTCCCCACAGTGTAATGTTAAATCAGCAGGCCTTGATTACTTACACAGTAGGATGCTTTTGAATTGGTTAAGTCAAATAACTGTCATGTTGGACAATTCATGGAGGACTAATGAAGTGGATGGAAACTGGTAAAAAGCCAAAATAGACTTTTGAAAAGGAAAAACAATAACCATGAAAATTATATGTCACTCAGTTTAGGTATCTACCTCTTAAGTTATATTAGTTTATTACACAAATGCGTACTTTAAAGAAAGAATCTGTACTGACAACCAATTGGTTTAGATTCTAATCAACACCAAAGAAAATAGATAAACATTTTAATCTTGTTCAAACCATCTGTGTTTGATTAAATCAAAAAGTTAGAGAGTGAAGAAACTTATAAGAATAAGCTTCTCTTAAAATTTTCCACTTGTAATAAAGAATCGTCAGTCTCCCAAACCAAAGTTTATTTTACATTTAATTGCTTGCTACTGGTATAAACATCAATAAAAATAAAATTTCTGAATATTTTGAACATTATAAAATTTTTGCACTCATGATATTAAGAGGTCACAAATTTATAGGAAATGTTTATGCTATTCAAAAGGGAGAATTTCTTATGACAGGAGAAGCCATTTCTGGATTAAATTAGTGAACTTAATAATTCAATTTAGCAGCTCAAAATCAAATTAATGGATTTGATTCAAACAAGTCCATTTAATGCTATTTTATTTTTTAATTTTTCTAAATTTACACTGAAACTCAGTAAATTTTTCCGAATGATCTGTGGGGTTTTTGTTGTTGCTGTTAGGCTTTTGATTATAAACCATTAATTAAAACGAAATTGATCTTTCCAATCCCTGTTTTTTTTTAAAATGATTCAAAATTTTAGTAGGTGGAAAAGTTAAAGATGCTTAATGTTTTAAGCACAGAGTGACTGAAATTTAAGAAGTAAAAAAATAATTAAAATCTTTAAATTTATCAATTCTTTTATGATATTTTTTAATCTTAATCATTTTCATCATCTCTAGCTCAATGCCATTTCACTGAATACTTTGACAGTTGCTATAAATTCTTAATAGACTATGTTTTCACACTGTCCCTCTATCCCAATACAAATTACATAGTCTGAGGAGAATAAACCTTTTTCAAAATTTTAATAACTCTCTAATATCTAGCAGAACAAGTCCATAGCTTTTTACTATCATATTAGGACACAGACAATACGCTTCATTTATGTTACTAAATTTACTATTAACACAGGACACAGACAATACGCTTCATTTATGTTACTAAATTTGTTTTGAATGTTTTCTGAACAATATCTTCATTCTTAGACTTTATCTGATCCATTTGTATATTCCACAGTTTTAAGCCTTTTGATACCTATGGTCAAATTTTTCCTGATATTATAGCTCTTGAGGTACTTTACTGCCAATATTGCGTAATTTTGTGTGTTTTCAACAATATCATCTAATTGTATATTCATGTTGTAGTTGCTTGGTTGGTAAGAGTTAATAAAATTAGTAATAGCAAATAGATGTGTGAAAATAATTAACATAATTAAAAGTTTGCCATTTCAGAACCACTGTGTTAAGCAGATTGTATGTATTAATGCATTGACTATGCTCTATAACACTGTTTTATTATTTATTTTTTTAAAAATATAGTTTAATTGATTTCAGAGAGAGGAAGGTAGAGGGAGAGAGAGATAGAAATATTGATGACAGGCCGAAAACGGTTTGGCTCAGTGGATAGAGTGTCGGCCTGCAGACTGGGACTGAAAGGTCCCAAGTTCGATTCTGGTCAAGGGCATGTACATTGGTTTGTGGGCACATCCCCAATAGGAAGTGTACAAGAGGCAGCTGATCGATGATTCTTTCTCATCGATGTTTCTAACTCTCTATCCCTCTCTCTTCCTCTCTGTAAAAAAATCAATAAATATATATTTTTTAAAATTCTTTAAAAAAAGAAAAAAGAAATATTGATGAAAGAAAGAAAACCATTGATCGGCTGCCTCCTGCATGCCCCTAATGGGGATCAAGCCTGAAATTAGGGCATGTGTCCTGATCTGAAATTGAACTAGTAACCTCCTAGTGCATAGGTATGATGCTCAACCAACTGAACCACACTGCCAGGCCACTATTTTATGACTTAAATGATATCTAAGAATGTAAATAATGCGCCCAAATTCACAAAACTAGGAAGTGATATGGATGCAACTCATGCCTATACTTTTCATTGCTCAAGTCACTGTTAAGAATACAAAATGGGATTCTGTGTATAACTAAAATAGCTTTATTCTTGATATGCCTGAAATGTTCATAAAATAGTAACTTAAAAAATACAAATTCTGAGCAACTTGTGCTCAGAAGCATAGCTTATTAATTTTCATACCTGTCACCTCAAAGCAAATTACTTGGGACATGCAAATATTCAATAAATGTTGGATTAATTAAATTATTTTTCTGATATACATATAGATATAGATATTTTAATTTCCTAATTCTCTCCCCTAAACTGCAAAAACAGACCATTTACTTTAATAAGGGATATGATTATACCATCAATTGTTTGAATTTTTTCTAGAAAGTAGGATCCATTATCATTAACTTGTTCATTATTTGATAAATATTTATTGAACATCTATTGTATGCCATACACTGTTCTAGATGCTGGGGAAACCACAGGTAATAAAACAAACAAACAAACAAATCCTTGGCCTGATGGATTCTAAATTGTAACACAGGACACAGACAATAAACAACCTAACAAACAAAATGTATACTATATTAAGTCATGATAGTGATAAATGACAAGAAGAAAAGCAGAGAAGAAAGAAGTGTGTGTGTCAGAGTGTGGGATTTTAGATGGGTTGCCAGTGAATCTTCATGAAAATAATTCTAAGGACTTGAAGGATGTGAGACATAACATGGATTTTGGGGGGCAGAATTCTACCTAATGAAAGAGTAATATGCAAATTAACCATCACTCCACTCAAGCCACACACACCAACCATGCCCACCAGCCTATCAGAGCAAGTATGCAAATTAACCCCAACCAAGATGGCAGCAGTCACAGAGAGCAGTTGAGAGGCTTGGGTTTCCCCGACAATAGAGGAAGCCAAGATTTCCACACACCCTGACTGGCCTAGGCCTCCACTCAAGGCTACAAAGTTTCAATTATAGAAGGTAAAAGAATTCAAACAGGAATGACTGCAGGCATGGAGCAAGCAGGAGGCTTGGCTCTGCTCCAGGCTACAAAGTTTCAATTGTAGAAGGTAAATAAATTCCAGATACCAGGGCCTCTGCTTGGGAGGTGTGGCCAGCCTGCAAACCACCACAGGCCCCTTGCCCTGGCCACCCCACACCCCAAGGAAACCCCCAGCCTGATCTGGGACACCCTTCAGGGCAAATCAGCTGGCCCCCACCTGTGCACCAGGCCTCTATCCTATCTAATAAAAGAGTAATATGCAGATTGACCATCACTCCAACACACAAGATGGTTGCCCCCATGTGGTCAAATATCCTGCCCCTATGTGGAATCAAGATGGCCACCATAATATGTCCAATAGGGGAAGGCAGTTGGGAGGCACCAGGCCTGCAAAGGAGGGCAGTTGAGAGGGACCAGGTCTGCAAGGGAGGCCAGTTGGAGGCAATCAACCCTTAAGGGGAGGGCAATTAGGGGTGGCCAGGTCAGCAGAGGAGGGAAGTTAGGGCAAATAGGATGGCAGGGGAGCAGTTAGATATCAATCAGGCTGGCATGGGAGTAGTTAGGAGGTGATCAGGCTGGCAGGCAGAAGCAGTTAGGGACAATCAGGAAGGAAGGCAGGCAAGCAGTTAGGAGCCAGTAGTCCTGGATTGTGAGAGGGCTGTCCAACTGCCCATTTAGACCCAATCCCAGTGGTTCTAAACAGACAGTTGGACAATTTAACATTCCTTAAGGGGTCCCAGATTGGAGAGGGCACAGGCTGGGCTGAGGGACACCCCCTTTCCCTCATGCATAAATTTCATGCACCGGGCCTCTAGTATTTTAAATAAAGAAGAAAGAACTACCAAAAACTAAGATGGTATGTGCCTAGACCAGTGGTTGGCAAACTCATTGGTCAACAGAGCCAAATATCAACAGTACAATGATTGAAATTTCTTTTGAGAGCCAAATTTTTTAAACTTAAACTTCTTCTAATGCCACTTGTTCAAAATAGACTCGCCCAGGCCGTGGTATTTTGAGGAAGAGACACACTCAAGGGGCCAAAGAGCCACAGTTTCTAGACTATTCAAGAAATAGTAAAAGGCCAGAGTAGTGAAAGGAAAGGGAAGGAGAACAGGCACAGGAGATGATGCAGAGATCATGTGGGGCCTTGGAGTCCATCAGCAAGACTTGGTCATCTGCTCCCAGTGAATTGGGACGCTGCAGTAGGATTTTAAGGAAAGGAATGACACAATCTATGTCTAAACAGGCTTTTTCTCGCTCTCAGTATTTTTCTATTGAGAAAATACTTAAGGGAGAAACATGAAAGAAGAGAGGCCCATTCAGATGTTATTTCTTTGTCTTTCTTTTTTTTTTTAATATATTTTATTGATTTTTTTACAGAGAGGAAGGGAGAGAGATAGATGTTTCTCTGTCATTGGTGTTTCTAGCACTCTATCAGCTGCCTCCTGCACACCCCCCAATGGGGATGTGCCCACAACCAAGATACATGCCCTTGACCGGAATCGAACCCGAGACCCTTCAGTCCGCAGGCCAATGCTTTATCCACTGAGCCAAACCACTTTTGGCCAGATGCTTTTTCATAAGGTAGGCAAACACATAATGGCAGCTTAGACTCACAGTGTAAGAGTAGGTAGAAGGGGTTGCTCTACTAATAGACTGATATGATTCACCCACGGATATCAAACAAGTTGTTGGGGAGAGAGCAGTCCATGATGATTTCCAGATATTTGAACTAAATAATTGAAAGAATGGAGTCCTTATTTCCTGAGATGGAAAAGATCATTAAAGGAATTATTAGAAGGGAGGGGACTGAGGGGCATTAAAAGTTCTGTTTTGGACATTTAAGTTTAAAGCAGAAAAGTATCCTAGAACCCAATCACTTCTGGGGATCAAGCCCACAACCCAGGCATGTGGCCCGACTGGGAATTGAACTCAGGCCATTCAATCGAAACTCATAGTGCGAGAGTAGGTAGGAGGGGTTGCTCCCAGCCTTCTCCAACCTGCTACAGTAATTAGCACATCATGCTTTCATTATTATAAACTAAAGGCACAGTGCACAAAATGTGTGCAGGGGGGTGGTCCCTCAGTCCGGCCTGCACCCTCTCATAATCCAGGACCCCTTGGGTAAGGTGACCAGATCGTCCTGCTTTTGGCGGGACAGTCCTGATTTCTAAATTTTTCCCGTGTCCCGAGGCGTTTTTGAAGTCCCGACTTTTTGAAAGATTGGAAATATTCTTTCCAAAAGTTGGGACTTTTTTAAAATGCGGGATGCAGGAAAAAATGTTAGAAATCAGGACTGTCCCGCCAAAAGCAGGATGATCTGGTCACCTAATGCTTGGGGGATGTCCGACTGCCATTTTAGGCCCGATCCCACTGCGGGATCAGTTCTAAACTGGCAGTCACACATCCCTCTCAAAATCTGGGACCACTGGCTCCTAACTGCTCGCCTGCCTGCCTGATCACTCCTATCCATTCTGCCTGCCTGCCTGATCTCCCCTAAATACTCTGCCTGCCTGCCTGATTGCCCCTAATTGCTCTCCTGCCTGTCTATTGCCCCTAACCGCTCACCTGCCTGCTTGATCACCCCTAACCACTCTGCCTTTCTGCCTGATTGTCCCTAACCGCTTGCTTGCCTGCCTGACTGATCGCCCCTAACCACTCGCCTGCTTGATCATCCCTAACTACTCACCTGCCTGCCTGACCACCCTAACCATCTCTGTCTTGGCCCCTAAGAAAGATGTCTAGAATGAAGTCCAGAAGGTCATTAGTCTGTCTGCTCTAATTACATATTATTATTATTATTATAGATGTTTATACAGCAGTTCATTAATTAATTGTGCAAACAACTTAGACACATGTATATTAACAAATCCAACAAATATTTTACAGGATACTATTGTTGTACTTTGGGGTATTTATTCCAGAAAAATAAGTTTATGTTTTTTGAAAAAACAATTCATGAAATTACAGAACAGAAGAGAAATTCATGCAATCAACAACAAAAAATCATTTGATAAATTCAATGACTGTTCATAAAAAAGAAAATAATGCAAAACAAATAATACACAGGAACTTTCTTATTGTGATAAAGGTGCTGTCAGCATTTTACAATCATTGTATTTAATGCTTAAAAACTTCTTAGAAAGCAAGAAAAAGACAAACATGTCCACTTTACTCCTCTGAAATTTACAGACACAATGCTTGTGCAGTAAAGCAAGGAAAAGAAATAATATGTACATATTGAAATAAAAAATTGAATTATCATTATTTGAAGATTTTATAATGGTATGCCTTGACTATTCAAGAGTCTATAAGTAAATTATTAGAGTTAAAATATTTGAAAAGTGTGGCTCAATATAAATCATCTATTGTGTTTCTAAATACAATCCATGAGTATTAGAAAATTAAAATCAGTTTATTTATGCATACCTTTGCAATAGTTTTTAAAATATCTCAAGTAAGTAGGAATTAATGTAATAGCCATTGTAGAAG
Organism: Pipistrellus hanaki; assembly: GCF_964339955.1. NCBI lineage: Eukaryota > Metazoa > Chordata > Mammalia > Chiroptera > Vespertilionidae > Pipistrellus > Pipistrellus hanaki. The sequence continues at coordinate 37,101,377 of NC_140507.1, read as the reverse complement.
ACCTCTAATGTTTCTATACAAAGGAATAAAATGTTAAGAGAAATCTAAAAAGACCTAAACAATTAGAAGGGTACAACATAGTTATTATTCAAAAGTCTCAATAGGGTAAAGGTGTCACTCTACCCATGGTTTATAATTCATTCAATCCCAATCAAAACTTGCTATGCTTGTCTAAAAATATATAGCAAAGCACTAAGAACAACCAAGGAAAAAATTTATATTTAATTGAAAGGACATACTGTAATCAATTTAAGACATTCTTTAGGTTCCAGCGAGAAAAGAATTGTTGAGGAGGATCTTCAAAAATAAGGAGGAAAGCGGCAATTGAGAGCAAATTTCAATAATGACCAAGAGGAGGAATGAAGGCCAGAACAAAGAGAATGGAAGTAGAAACAAAGGAAGGAAGCCATTGTAGAGACAAACATATGCCTTAACGATTGATTAAAGATGAGAAGCAGCAAAGGGAAGAATTTCTTCAGAATGAATCATAGGTCTTGAGAGTATGACTGGACAATTATGGAAATATTAATAAGTAGATTATACTTATGCCCTGGTATGAACACAGAGAGAAAACTAGAGATACAGATAGAAATAGAGAAAACCTACATTTTCTTTTCAAACTGTTGAACTTGAACTTGAGCCTGAAGTCATAAGAATAGAACTTCTCAACCAGAAATACCATATAGACGGGACTTGAAATTAAAGGAGTGGTACCAGTACTGTAGAGAGACGTTCCAATTCGGCGTGCAATGTGGGTCTTATCAATAATCAAGTTTCTTTATGGTACAAGAAGAAAGGGAACACAAAAAGAGAAAAATGATTCTTCTTGGAGGCAATTGTGTTTAATTAGCTCTTTACAAGTGGTGTAATAATTGGCAGCATTCAAATTGCTGACAGCTTCTCTTTCTCACTTCTTTCTTTTACTCCCTTCTTTTTTCTCCTCGTTTCTTTTAAAAGAAGATCAAAGCTGTAGAGCTGAGTGAATGCTAATGGCGCATACATTTATTTGAAATGCTCTATGCCCTTGAAAATCTGCACATAACATTTTTTTTTATTCCCAAATGTCTGCCTGTAAGTGTATTTGATACTATGAGAGGCATTATCTTTACTTTTTTCCCCCCGTCCTTTTCAAAAAACAGACAAAAAGAAAACAAAACAAGACTACTTTAACGTTTTGGGAAAGTTGTTTAAAAGGAGAATTCCATAACCTTTTTTGACTCCCTACAATAGATATACTTTGAACCACACACTTGCCATGGAGTTAATGAGTCTTCCTCATGCACATGAACTTGCTGTCACAGTGTACGCAGGGTGGGAGGGGCCTGTGAGCTTGGGAAAATGATTAAGCCTCTTGTTGGGGAATATATAACTCTGACAGGTGGGAGGTATTGCTGCTGCATTTTGTAAAGAAAGAATGGAATATTTTAATTGAACAAAAACTTTTCCCAGATTCTTAAAGGAACAAAATGCCTTTACACTTTTCTCAAAATAGTAAGAACTCCCCATGGCAACTTTGCAATACTGGCCCAGAGTTCTTTGGGAAAACAAGAGCTGAAAAACGTTAGTGCTGATGGGATGGTTCGGAGGAATTAATTTTCTGAAGCATTGGCTGAAATTTCTAGTGTTTGATTTTGGGGTTTCACTCTTTGGATATGCACTGTAATGGAACATCTGGTGTTGTTGAGTGTTGTGCTTAGCCAGATTTCAGGGTACACGACGTGTACCTTGACAGTCTGAGATACCGAAAGCCTTACTTCACCAGTCATTTTTGTTACTTTTGTTAAGAAATGAGAAAGAGAAGAAAGAAAAGAGGGGGAGGAAATAGAAGACTTAAAGTACCATAACACTCAATGGCCTGAGGAAGCTGTATTCATTTTCCTGGTCGTATCTCCCATTTTTCTGGTAACATTACAGAGTCAAGAATGGCTGCCTTGTGTTAAAATGACACTCTACTAATTAGAAAACACAAACAGACATGAATATGACTAACCTGAACTAACCTCAGAATTTCAAGAACTGGGGGAGGGATACAAGCACCTGGAATTTGTGCTAAGAAATAGACATCCCAATGCGCCCATTTATACGGTAGAATACTGGAGGGGAACATTTTCAACTAAGACTCCCAAATGTTACACACCAGCCACTCCTAAATTCCCAAATGTGGTTTAATAATACCCTGTGCACAACACCCTGAGGCAGGAACCCCTCTTTTTTGTCTCTTGGCTCTTAATGCCTTCCCCTTAGAGTATTACAGAGGGTAGAACAGAGGGGCCAGAGTGGAGGGAACTAGAGTATAATATTTCTTTACAGTAAGACTAGAGGTGGGGAGTAGCAGGGGTCCCTCAGCTCAGCCTGCAATGATGCCAGCATCCCACACCCTGGCCTCTGGTCAGAGGACCCCCACTCCCTCTGCACATCTGGGGCGTGGGATGCTGGCCTGTGTCGACCCCAGAGGCCCCTCCCTTCCTCCATGTGGTCAGGGCATGGAACACTGGGTTCTCATCACCAGGCCGATGCCACCAATGTCCCACCCTGGCTGCTATTGGCGCTGACAGAGTGCCGGTTAATTTACATATTGCCCTTTTATCAGACAAGATTTTCATTCACCTTAGACACCCACTGATTACACCCCCCAAAACCAGCAGAGACCAGGAGAGATTCCTTTTAAAGGCGGTGCAGAATTTTGACAATTTTACAGCATGAAACATGTTAACATTATAAAAGTATATTATAAATTGAGATCCGGGGGAAGAAAAGTCTCTCAATTGTATTAAAAAAAAGATGGGCCAGAATTATCCTAGTGAGGCCCAGCTGGCATGGCTCGGTGGTTGAGTGTTGACCCATGAACCAGGAGGTCATGGTTTGATTCCTAGTCAGGGTACATGCCAGGTTGTGAGCTCAATCTTCAGTAGGGGGAGTGCAGGAGGCAGCTGATCAATGATTCTCTCTCATCACTGATGTTTCTATCTCCCTCTCCCTTCCTCTCTGAAATCAATAAAAAATGGTTAGAAAAAGAATTGTCCCAGAGAAAATGGCTGTCGTAGGAGCCATCATTTGAGAAGAAAGCATCTTTTCTGATTATCCCCAGTGAGTCCTACTTAGTCAACGTACTGATCATACTGGACTTGAAGGGCCAACGCTTGCTTCATCGTTAACTTGCAGAACTCTTCCTATGTTCATATCTCCTTCGTGACCATTTTCTGGCAAAATTAAATCCAATTCAGGAATTTGAACAGGGGTGTCTCGTCCTCACTTCAGTCCTTGTCAGTCCTGTTTGTTATTTAATACTCGGCTATCTCTATGGGTCTCTATGGTAACAAAGAAGTGTTTTGGCAGTGACTGGAGAGGTTCAGATGATTGAAAGGGTGATAAGAATTATTATTTCTAAAAATTCCAGGCCTCCTGCCAGTACTTTAGAAACCTGTCCCTCTCCAGGCTTATGAAATTATTTAACTGGACGTTTTTACAAAGGAAGCGCTTCCTCAGAGGAAAAGGCTACGTCGTTGCGAGGGCAGTCCTGAAGCTCTTGGTAATGTGCTGGCGAACAAAGAATGCTAAGGTGTTTATTCGCTTTTAAGCCCAGATTGAGAACTGATTGTAAAAAGCAGGATAACGAATTCTTATTAAGTACTCTGAGCTTTTTATGTGAATTACTTCATCGAACCCTCAGAGCTACAATGAACAGTAGGTTGGTTCCCTTCTCATTACCACCCTCTTTACGTAATTGAGGGAACTAGAGCGTCAGAAGTGCAAAGAACTCCTCAAGGTCAGACAGAATTAAGATTGTATGTAATCTGAGTGGAAGCCCCATGTTTTTAATCAGTTCGCTGTCCTATGGATCTCACTCTTCTCGGTGGGCGCGTCCGGGAATTCTATTGAAATAAGTGTGTACTTGTTCTGTGAATTTGTGCATGTGCGGTATATGTTTGTGTTTTTCATAAACGCTACAGTAATCCATGTATCTAAACTAGACCTTCCTGTCAAGACCATATAGGGTCAGTTTTCTTCATGTGTTTATCTTAAGCAAAAGTATCATCTCAAACACTGATTTTTTTTTTTTAAATATGTTTTTATTGATTTCAAAGAAAGGAAGGGAGAGGGAGAGAGAGAGATAGAAACATCAATGATGAAAGAGAATCATGGATTGGCTCCCTCCTACACACCCCACACTGGGGATCAAGTAGGCAACCCTGGGCATGTGCCCTGACAGGGAATCGAACTGTGTGTGACTTCCCCATTCTTAGGTCAATACTGAACCACATTGGCTGGGCCCTTAAACACCGATCTCTTAAACATAAACTTTATTACTTTTATGTAGCAGAATATATATATATAATATATATATATATCCTGTGATCAGAACGCCATAATGACCATAACAACAGGTCACTATGATGCCCACTGCGGCCAGTGAACCAGCTGATCAGGGGTGGGGCTGGCCGGCCAACCTCCCACAGCCCCTCACTGCTATCTGCCCCAGGCCCAATTGGCCTCTCCCACCATAGTCAAGGCCTGGGCAGCTGGCCTACACCCCCGCCCCCGGGACCCCTCCTCCTGTCCAGCACAACCCCTGATCAGCTCCCCTATGCCAATAGGGGGTTGGGCTGGCTGGCCAACCTGCTGCAGCCCCTCTCCCACTCAGCCCAGCCCAAGACCGGCCCCTGACCCTGATCAGGGGCAGGGCAGGCCAGCCAACTGCCTGTGGCCTCTCCCTGGCCGACCCTGCCCCCAATGGGCCTCCACCACTCTGATCAGCTTGTGACACTTCCGCCCAGCCAGCTCCACCCACAATTGCCCCGACTCCAATCAGAGGCAAGGCTGGTAGATATTGCCCATGGCCCCTCCCCCTGGCTGGTCCCACCCCTGATCAGTCCCCCCATACCAATTGGGAATAGGGCTGGCCAGCCAACCCTCCACAGCCCTTCCCCTGGCTGCTGATCACTAATGGGCCCCCCTACATCAATCAGGGGTAGGCCCACCAGCCAATCTCCCATAGCCCCTCCCCACAGCTGGCCCAGGCCTGATTGAGCCCCGATTAAAGCAGGCCAGCCAGCCAATCTCCTGCTGTCTCCTCCTCCCAACAGGCCCAGGCCAGCCGAACCCCATTCATGCATGAATTCATGCCCTGGGCCTCTAGTTTATATAAATAAAAGCCTAAGAGACCAAACAACAATTGGGCCATCCCATTGGTAGCTATGACATGCAATGACCAACAGGGGGTAGACACTCAACACAGGAGTGGAAACCACAGGCATAGAAACATGGGACGGACTGATAAAACTCAGAGGGAAGGGGAGGGGGGAGAATAGGAAGAGATTAACTAAAGATCTTATATGCATACTACCCTGTTTCCCCGAAAATAAGACAGTGTCTTATATTAATTTTTGCTCCCAAAGATGCGCTAGGTCTTATTTTCAGGGGATGTCTTATTTTTCCATGAAGAAATATGGTACACATTTATTGTTAAATGAAAATAAAGGAAATTTATTACCTGTATGCGGTACGGTAGTACGGTAGTTGTCAACACAAACCAGACAAACTGTGAATCCTACAGTATCAAGAATTTACTCATTTATTCAATGACAATCATGTCATCATCTTCTGGAACATCAGCATAGCAATCCAATTCCTGAATTTCCTGGTGAATTTCTTGTGACTCCATTTCTTTCAGAATCAGTGGACCAAATCTCTCATGTTTAGCCTAGGGGGGACTTATTTTCGGGGGATGCCTTATATTTCACTCAGAAGGAAACCTGTAAGTAGGTCTTATTTTCGGGGAAACACGGTAGCAGCCTGGTGCATGGATTCAGCCTGATCCCTGCAGGCCAGGCTGAAGGACCCCACCAGTGCACCACGTCTCTAGTTTCCATATAATAAGATCAAATCCTAGCTTTCACTGTCTCGAGAGACAGGCTTTAAAAAAATAAAAATAAAAAATAAAATCTCTTTTCTTGCCTAAACCGGTTTGGCTCAGTGGATAGAGTGTCAGCCTGCGGACTGAAAGGTCCCAGGTTTGATTCCAGTCAAGGACATGTACCTTGGTTGTGGGCACATCCCCAGTAGAGGGGGTGCAAAAGGCAGCTAATCAATGATTCTCTCTCATCGATGTTTCTAACTATCCCTCTCTCTTCCTCTCTGTATATTATCAATAAAATATATATTTTTTTAAAAATCTCATTTCTTTTCCACTATGGCCTCACTCTCTCCCATCCTCTCTGGCCTCTGGAGTCCAGTCTAACATGTCTGCTGAAGGGCATGATGCCCAGGTCTGGGTGCCCAAGGCCAGGCTGGGTCTGCTGTTTGCTTTGAGGCTCCTCCTCTCGCTCTGAGGCCCAGCATGTAGGGTGGGGCAAGGGCACCTTCTCCTGGCTACCCCAGTGACCTAGTTGATGACACGAGTCTTTCCTTTCTTTCAGGTCTGCCACCATCCTGTGCAGCAACTCTGTATGCATTAGAAAAGGGTGCTCCTCGCTCCTGCATTGGGGTGCAGCCCGAAGAGGGGAGCACAGGCCAGATTTCATCACCAGCGGTGTGTGCTTGTACAGCAAGCACCCTGCACCAACATGTGCAGCAGCTACTGCGTACAGACTAAAAACTGGGCAGCTCCAAAAAAAAAAAAAAAAAAAAATGGCCCTCCTGCCTCAGATGCTTTATATTTCTGGTCAACAACAATGCTCCACAGTAGTATCTCTAAGTTAGAAGAACCAGAAGTGGAAAATATAAAGCCTGGCTGATGGATGGAAATATCTGGGAAAACATGGAATTTGCTTCCTCTTATTCCTCCTGCCCGTTTCTAGGAGGGGCATTCCACTCTTAGAAGTTTTTTTTTTTGTTTGTTTGTTTAATATCCTTTTATTGATTTAGGGAAAGAGGAAGGGAGAGGGGGGCTCCCACTGGAGATTAAGCCCCCAGACCAGGCATGTGCCCTGACCAGGAATCAACCTGTGACCTGCTGGCTCATAGGTCAATGCTTAACCACCACGCCATGCCAGCCCGGCCACTGTTGGGGTTTTTATTCTTTCTCTGGCTTAATGCTTCTCAATTCTGGCTGGATATTAGGATCATCTGAGAATTTGAAAAACAATTCACCCTCAGGTGCAACTACAAACCACTTAGATCAGTGATTCCAATGGGCAAAGTTGAGCATCAGAGCTGTGTGTAATGATAGAATTATGCAATCATCTCCCTTCCTCAGACCAAACCTCATTTAACGAGTCTCTGTGACTTACCTTACTCATAACATTAAAGATCCATTTTATTATTTCAAAATTCTCAACTACAGAGTTCAACTCAAGTCAATTAATGATCTTTCTTCAACAAGATTATCAAAATGGCTACATCCACGACATTGCCAATTAATTAAATAATGCATTATAGGTGCTAATAATTTTTCTTTCTAGAAAGTTCTAGGGGAGTAGCCGCAAATGAGCATTATCTGGGTATAAAGATGCAGTTTCTGCAACATAAACAATCTTGAAGGAATTATTCATACTAGAATAGTCTTTAACTTTTAACTACAAGAATTACAAAAAAGAAATTTTAGCACCAAACAGTTCCTTTTCCGAATAACTGTTTAATAATAAATAATCCATGAGATATAACGGTACCAATAAACATCACCATCACTAGTCCTAGTGCTATCGTAGCATGTTACAAACCACAGCTAACAGAACAAATATTTTTGGCTCTGGAGAGGTAGCTCTCCAAACACAAATTAATCTCCTTAATGGATTTTCCTTACCTTCATGAAAAATGCATTATGGTCTCTTAAGTCACACTCAACACATTGTTAGGGTTTTATGTGATGTGGGGTTGGCACAGAGATGATTTTTCTTTCACACTGTGGGTAAGAAAAACAATGAGCTGGGTGGTTTGAAGCCAGACCGTTTAATCACTAGGTAAAGACTGGTTACCAAGAGGAGCTGCTTTGTTCCTCAGCTCCCTCTTCCTGCAAGAGGCTCGTCAAGTTTGTGGAGAGTGAAGAGGAATTGCATTAAAGGGCCTAATACTTATTGAATTTTGAAAGTACGAAAACATGTGTCCCAGTTGACCTTTTTATGAATTGTTTTGATTTTCTCAAAAACTGACTAAAGGACAATTGTCCTGTCCTAACTACAGTCACTTCTGGCATGCCCTGCCTGCCTTCTATAATGATGACTATTTCTAGGTCACCATTTCCTAGGCATGTGTCTCCCGACATACATGTCTATGTGGAGAGATATCCTTTCAGGGCTGATGGTCCACAGGACCCAGGCCACATGCATTAAGTCACCGCGTGGATACTGCCTCGGACACCCCAATGTGGGCAAAAGGGCTGCGCTGCCACGATCCCAAGAGTGTTTGACCAGAAGTGCAGCCAGCCGTGACCTTGGTAAGAACGTTTAGAGGACAGATGAGTGGCCCTCATGGCCTTCGGGACACGCTTAAATTTTATGGCAGAACCTGCCTTGTCTTTCCCGCAGCTTCCTCCATTTCAGTTGTGTAAAATTGTTTTTAAAACTGCCAAGTTGTCTTTTAAGTAGAGGCCAACAATCAGCCTTCACATGGTTCAAATTAGTCAACAGAGCTCAGAGGTCAGTGACCCGTGCCTAGAAGCTATGGCCATAACCTGGGCTGCAGAAAGCACCTGCGGCAGAGCCACCAGGTGAGAGAATGTGCCAGCTGGGGAGCCTTCCTCCTTCAAAGGACAGGACCCCATCTGGTTGGCAACACAGTGTCTCTTCGTCCCTGCCGCTGCCTCCCGCCCTTAAAGGATCTGGATTTGAGAACCATCCAGAACAATGTCAGGGATTCATAGCAACCCTGAGCTTCAGGCACAGTGTTTTCCAAACACATCCCACACATAAATCAGTGACCTAGATACTTGGCTTTGTCAACCTGAGGACCATATTTCATCACAAACCAAGTGAGGAATTGTTCGAAGGGCATTACAGAATTTTATGAGCGTGGACGAAGTAATGGGGCTGGAGCCATCAAATTGAAATCCTGGTGAGAACGATCGCTGTGATTATTGTGTCTTAGATTAATTGTTCTCGGTTACATAATGCTGGAACTATTTTCTTTTCCAATTAACTACGTGCAGCAAACCATATACATTTTCTGAGAGTTTACTGCTGAACTCTAAACTCATGTAAAACCGAATGTGTTGTATGACTTTAATTTCCCAAATTTTACAGTTAATGACTTTTCTCACGTAGAGGCTAAGAATCAGTGCTCCTTTTTAGAGTGAACTAAGCTAGTAAAATAAAGTATTTTATCTCACAAACGCCAGCCTAATTGTTACTTGTTTTACTCTATGAAAATATAGAAAACAAGTCTTTATTTTTACTCTCACTCGACTTTAACCATTGTCCACAGAACAGGTGAGATAAATTAGGTCATGTAATTTTCTTGTTTGGGGGAGGGGGAGGGGAAAGCTACCCCACAGATTCTTTTTGGTGTGAGTAATAAATTCAAACTGAATAAAGGAGCATAAACAACTCAGAAAAACTGACCCCGGCGTCACTCGTCGGCCTCTGCTTGAACTACTGTTTGCCCCACAATCTCAGATCATCGGTCCCTACAGGAGGTTCAGGAGTGGTCCCCCAAAATGTCCACATCCTAATTTCTGGAATCCTGTACGTCACCTGACATGTAAAAGTAACTGAGAATGTGATCAAGTTAAGGATCTCGAAAGAGAAGATTATCCTGAATGACCCAGTTGGGCCCAATATCATCACATACGTCCTTTGACCAGGGAGGCAGGAGGATCAGAGCCAGAGAAAGAAATACGAATGGAAGTGGAAATCAATGAAGAGAGATTTTGTGATGCTGCCTGGGAATATGAAGGAAGAGGCCACAAGCCAAGGAACACAGGAGCCCTCCAGAAGCTGGAAACAATGAGGAATGTTCCCTTAGATTCTCTAGAAGGAAGCTGACCTCCTGACCTTTATTGTAGTCTGTTAGGTAAGAAACTGGACTTGAGCGGCTGGGGTGGGGCCTATCTCAGGGCCCTGACAGGGCAGGACCAACATTGCCTTCAGACTGCCTCTCTCTGGACTGCCTGGCAGTCAGCAGTTTCTGAATCAGACCACCAGGGGGCAGGTTCTGAACTAGCCAGTTCTTGGTGAAAGCTCCTAGGAAAATATGACTCAGTGCTAGCTTACTAGGGCTCCTCAATTACAGTAAAACTAGAGGCCAGGTGCATGAAATTTGTGCACAGAGGAGGGTTTCTCATCCCAGTCAGCACCCATCCCAATCTGGGACCCCTTGAGGAATGTTTGACTACCGGTTTAGGCCCAATCCCCTAGGGATCTCAAAATCCGGGATGACTAGCTCCTGACCACTCACCTGGCTGCCTGCTGATCACCCCTAATTCCTCTGCCTGCCTTCCTAATTACCCCTAACCCCTCTGCCTGTTGGCCTAATCACTCCTATCTTGATCCCCTGATGGCCTGATCATCCCTATATTTCCCCCTGCTGGCCTGATCGCCTCTAACCTCTCTCCCTGCCTGCCTGATTGCCTCTAACTGCCTCTGCCTCAGCCCCCACCACCATGGCTTTGTCCAGAAGGAAGTAAGATGTCTGGTTGACCTGGTTTAATTAGCATATTACCCTTTTATTAGTATAGATAGATTATATAGGATAGGATTGGTTAAATGGGAGGGGGGGGGGGGCTTTTTCACCAGGAGGAGATGCTCTTGGAAGACAAAAATACAGAATCCCTATATCTGGACTAATAGCCAGCCATATGCACTATACTGCCAAATCAGTCATTAAAAAATTGAACTGCTTTGCCAAAGCCGGTTTGGCTCAGTGGTAGAGCGTCTGTCTGCGGACTGAAAGGTCCCAGGTTCGATTCCGGTCAGGGGCATGTACATTGGTTGTGGGCACATCCTCGGTAGGGGGTGTGCAGGAGGCAGCCGGTCGATGTTTCTCTCTCATCGATGTTTCTAGCTCTCTGTCTCTCTCCCTTCCTCTCTATAAAAAATCAATAAAATATATTTTTTTAAAAAAATTGAACTGCTTTCTTATACCTTACACCAAACAGATGTTGCCCTTAAAACTCCTCCTCAGCCCCCACCTTAGGTTCTGTCTTTGCCATTCACCCAGATTTGTTTCTGATTGGTCAGTTTCTATGCCAGTCAGCATCAAAAGCTCTCCCTCCTAGGCAGCCATTGGCTCCTTGCAATTCACCCAGATTTAGTTCTGATTGCTCAGTTTCTATGTCAGTCAGCATTTCCAGGCCTATCTCTGGGCCTGATCATAGAGGCAGGGCTAAGCAGCAGCTGCCTCAGGCTGCTGGCAAGCAGGCTGAACTGCTGACCTCTGAGAGAGAGGAGAGAGAGAGGCTTGGCTGGTAGCGAGGCCGGGAGAGAGAAGCAGGGTCTGATCACCAGCTGTGTGCTCAGCCTGGCATTCAGTTAAGCCTCTAGTCGTTGTGGATGTTATGACCCTGGCTCTTTATATATATAGCTTTGCATTGCGGTTTTGACCACCCCCACTGTATGCATTACGGGTAAATGCATGTGTTGAAGAAATACAGTTATATAACCCTTTTCTATCCATCATTCCTGAATGCAAATGAAAGTCACCAGAAAATCCCTCATTTGAACCCATGGAGTTCAGGGCCATTGTCTCTCTTGACTGGCTGGCTCCTCACTTCAAGTTTATTTTCGATAAATCACACTTTGCTTTACTTTTGTTTTCCGTAGCCTTAAAAATCTTTTCTGCACCAATGAAAGGAAACGAGGTCCTAGCTGGTAACCACAGTCAGTAACAAGCCCAGTGAAACTGGCTTTGGATTTCTGACCTCCAGATACGTATGATGATAAACTGATGGTGCTTTGAGCCCCTGCATTTTTGGTCACTTGCTATAGCAGCAGTAGGAAACCAATGCAGCCACATGGTAGTCTTTCCTTTTCTAACATACATGGGACTCTTCCCCTACTCAGAGGCAGGCAGGTCTGCAGACTCCAGGATGGATGAAGGAGAGTCCCTACCTCTTCTGCCTTGGCTCCTTCCCAGGGAGGCACTGACAGAAATTCATTAAACGAGCGCTTGATTGGATTAGCACACCTAACAGTAAATGTGTTTACCTGGGAGCTACTTCAGGGAAGTGACATTTCTTGTCCCAACAGGATCATTAGGAAATTTTAAACCGGAAACTACTACCCTGTTTCCCCGAAAATAAGACAGTGTCTTATATAATTTTTGCTCCCAAAGATGCGCTAGGTCTTCTTTTCAGAGGATATCTTATTTTTCCATGAAGAAGAATACGGAACACATTTATTGTTAAATGAAAATAAAGGAAATTTATTACCTGTATACGGTATGGTAGTACGGTAGTTGTCAACACAAACCAGACAAACTGTGAATCCTACAGTATCAAGAATTTACTCATTTATTCAATGACAATCATGTCATCATCTTCTGGAACATCATCATATAATCCAATTCTTGAATTTCCTGGTGAATTTCTTGTGACTCCATTTCTTTCAGAATCAGTGGACCAAATCTCTCATGTTTAGCCTAGGGGGGACTTATTTTCGGGGGATGCCTTATATTTCACTCAGAAGGAAACCTGTAAGTAGGTCTTATTTTCAGAGGATGTCTTATTTTTGAGGAAACACGGTAAGTACCAGGTGTTATCTGATTCCCTGGACACGTTCTCATCCCTCATTCCCCGAGTTCTGTTTCTACACAGGATGTCCCTTAGGTAAGGCCCTAGACAGGAACCCATGAGAGCAATGGGATATGAATCACTCATCTTCCTTCCAAAGTGCCAACCGAGTCCCTGATTACTGCAAACACAAGCTATCACCCATCTTGTGATATCCCCAGCTGCTGTGCTCTCAGACCGAGAGTGGTCGTTTTCCAACAGACACACCTGCCATCAGGAAAAATATCGCAAAGAGCTATTCCTTAGTGATTTCAGAAATGCTGCTAATTGATTGGTTGTATGACCTACTGATCAACTTGTGTCAAAAGTCTTCTCTTGTACCAACTCCTACAATCTTATATCTCATTAAAGAACTTCCTATTGTTCAACTGGTTCCAGCAGAAAACAAACAAACAAAAAAACACTAGCCTTCTTTATTAATTTTTCATACTTTTTAATGTCTGTAGACATTCTAACTTATACAACTGACAGAAGATGATGGATTAGAGCTTGTTTTACAAACCATATTTTAACATATCCAAGTATGAGCACCTATAAATGTTCTTTTCTGTGTAATTAGGAAAAGCCAAGTTTTTGGATTTTGAGTATTTGTTATTAAATATCTTGACGACATGTAATTTACATTTGCTATTGTTTTTTAAACTGTGATTTTAAACACTCTTGTGGTTCTTTTAAAAATGTGAACCACACTTTGTATGTGCAAAGAAACAATTTTAATCTTTATATTTATACCAGTATTTTGAGTAATGTATCAATATAGTGAAATCACATTATTTTATTGATTAGTAATACTTACACCAGGTTTGAAAGTGTAGGATTGTTTCACTTTCACATTGATTTATGAAACTATGTCCTCTTTAGAAAAGAATGCTTTATTAAATTTTTACAAAAAAACCCCCACTCTCATCTGGCTTTCAAATCTTTTATATTTATTAAAGTCATACTATAGTTTTTCTTACAAATTATCTAAAAGCTAGGAATCATTTTCTTTGGGATAATTTATGGAAACTATTGTGAAATTATGAAATTCCAGAACTTCTTTTTGTTAGATCTAGGCTTACAAAAATACAGTTTACAGAAATTTTCTACCTAAAAAAAGGTAGCATAATATACTCTATTAAGAGTTCAGGGAAACTTATATTGACTTTTTTTCCCCTTAAAATTTTATTTATTTACTAGAGGCCCAGTGCATGAAATTCCTGCATGCGGGGAGGGGTCCTCTCAGCCAGGCCTGCACCCTCTCCAATCTGGGACCTCTCAGGGAATGTCCGACTGCCTATCACAATCCAGGACCACTGGCTCTTAACCGCTCTCCTGCCTGCCTGCCTGTTTGCCCCTCACCCCTCTCTCTGCCTGCCTGATCACCTCTAACCACCTCTGCCTGCCTACCTGATCTCCCCTAACTGCTCCCCTACTGGTCTGATCACCCCTAACTGCTCCCCTAACCACCTCTGCCTTGCCCTGCACCTGGGACCTGGGCTTCCCTCCCTCTGGCTGACCACAGGCACTCAGGACCAGGCCAGTTTTGCCCAGGCCAGCCACAGCTTCAGGGGACCATGGGCAGGCAGCTTTGCCTGGGTCACAGCCCCAGGCACTGGTGCCAAAAAAAGCAGGGCAGGCCCTCTCCTGGGCTGCAGGCACAGGCTCAGCTGCTGACACCCAGGACCATGAGGCAGGCAGCTTGTCTCTCTCCTGGGCTGCAGGCGCAGCTGCTGGTGCCTGGGACCACCGGGTGGGTGGTTTGTCTCCTTCCCGAGCCACAGCCTGGCTGGTCCCCATTCCTCTCTTGTGAGCTCATTTGTGCCTGGCTGGTCTCCATTTCTCTCTCCCTAGTGTTGAGTGTCTGAGCTGTTATTGTGTAATGGCATGACATCCATTTGCATATTAGCTCTTTATTATATAGGATTTTAGAGAGATAAGAGAGAAAGAAAAACATCAATTTGTTATTCCACTTCCACTTATTTATGCACTCTTTGTGGATTCTTAAGTATGTCCCCTGACAGGGATAGAACCAGAAAACATGGGTATCAGGACTGGTCATGAGATTTAAATCCCATGACCTTTCCTCCATAAAGATAGCATCTAGAGCACATGTGTCAAACACAAGGCCCGCGGGCTAAATCCAGCCCGCCAGGCCTTGCAATGTGGCCCGCACCGCGCTGTCATCACTGCACTCCGCTGTCAGTTTATGACATTGTCAGTTTATGACTGTTCAGTAAACCATTCGGCCCGCGATTTAGGCTGGATTTTAGATTTTGGCCCCTTCTCTGATTGAGTTCGACACCCCTAATCTAGAGGCCCAGAGAAGCCTTGGTTGACCCTAAGACCAGCTGCATTGGATAATAACACCCTGACCTGGCAAACCAATCAATCAGTGGAGACCTAGACCCTGAGAGGACACACCTGGAAAGCTGCTGAATATTCTATTGAGACCTTCCTCTGGAACCAGCCCTAAAAACTCCATCCTCAGAACCCTTAGGGCCAGGGACTCAGTGTACTCTCCCTCCCAGGAGCCTGCCCACGCCTTTCCCCTCCTCTTCCTTTCCCCATCCCCCTTACCCTCCTCCCTTCTCCCCGGGCCCTTTCTTTGCCTCCATTTCTTCTATGAATTACTTCTACCTCTGGGAATTTGTAAATAAAGGTCCTCTTATGGGTTAAGTCTTGGCTCTGAATTCTCAGAACTCAAGTACCAATGTTGCTGAACCCAGGTCAGCCTGACCTCACTGGTCTTACCCCACCACCGCCAACAGGGATATCGCTCCGACCAACTAACCGAGCTGCCCAGCCAGGGCTATGTGGACTTCTTGATAAGGGAAAATGACTATAAAACAAATAAAATATATAACAAACACGCGCGCGCACACACAAAACAAAAAAACCTGAGATCCAAACTTTTCTACCTGAGGAGGCTAATGATAAAGGATGAACAAGTGCTTTCTTTAGTAGCTTAATGAGGAACACAGAGAACTATATTATTGTTAAAAACAAAACCGTTTTTTTTCCCCCCTAAAACCTGTAACGGAAAAACTCCTGCTGAGCATCTAAGACTAGCAATGGATGTCCTCTGGGAAACAGAACATTTAATGATTTTCAGTTCCGTTCTAATTTTTTTTTTTTTTTTAGCTTTCTTTTCTTTTTCCTTAGAAACTCTTGTCCTTTGTAAATTGTTTAAAGGAAGAAAAGATTACATCTTTCTACAAGAAGTCCACTTCAGTTAAAGAGACTAGAATCCAAAACCTGCAAAGATCATATCAAATGTACAACTATGCATTAAAAAATTATCTGCTTTGCTACCAAGCTACACAACTTCAGCTGATTCAAATTATGTCCATGTCCTGGAAATAAAATAGTCAGAAGATTAATTTGCTACTGGAGGGGAAAAAAAGATCAGCTGGCACTCTCTTTTTTAAAAGTTAGGCCAGACACCAGTGAATCAAAAATCTTGAAGTAATTCTTTTGAGAAGTTTTCTTTTGTGCCTTTTCATTTTGATATCTTAATGTCCCAGACTTTTTAAGTAACAAAATTAATTAGCAATTTTATTTTAGCTTTATTTTTAAAATTTGTTTTTGTTAATCCTCAAAACATATTTTGAGGATATTTTTTAAACTGACTGTTAGAGAGTAGAAGAGAGGAAGGGTGGGGAGAGGGAAACATCAGCATAAGAAAGTCACAGCCATTGCCTCCTGCATGCGCCCTCACTGGGGCCAGAGATAGAACCTGCAACCCAGGTACATGCCCAGGACCAGGATTCAAACCTGAGACCCTTCCATGCACAGGCTGAGGCTCTAACCACCGAAAACACACCAGCCAGGACAAGTAGTAATTTTAAGTTCCATTCTGGAGCCTTGGGGATTGCTCTGCCCTTCAGTGAGCGCCACTGGGGAAATTTATATCTCAACAAAAGGAAATTCTGGAGTTTTGACTGTTATTGACTAGAAGACTGAGCAGCGTGGGAGCTGGGAGAAAACAGAAGTGAGGGACTGTAAGCCACTGGGCTTGTCGGAATTAACTGCTCACATCAGACAGCCCGCTTGCTTTGCTCCAGCCCGAGTTTACTTACTAAACTTAGAAGTGGTTTCAAGCATTATTACTACATTTACAACATAGACAGACAGCTAATTGCCCTCTGTTGAATATGTTAATGTCTTCCTCTGTAATACCATTTTTAATGATAGAGAATAAATTAAACTTACGTCTCAGGAAGAAGGAGAATCTACGAACCGCTGCCTCCTAATTGTTACCAAAGGAAACGTCCCGAGGACGCAGGGCCGCGGGGAGGGCGTTAATAATTCAATCAACAGATGGCTAAGCGTACCTCTGCAAAACACAGGCGCATTAATCCTCCTTTGCTCCCAACAGTTGGAGGATGGAAGTAGAATTATGACTTTCTAGCTTAATATAGTTGAATTATTTATATGCCAAGATATTTCCTGGAAATAAGCTGCTGTAAATAATAAAAGGCTCGGAAGGGTTATTCTGAGAGTTCCACGCCACGTTAGCTTCATTTGCAATTTAGTGCTAAGAGCATCTCACGTGATTACACTTGAAGCTCAGCGCTCGTGAAGTCTCCGTGTCATGGGTTTTTGATGGGCTCTGCTACAGTAACAAACCCCCCATCTTTCCCTAGCTGACGAGAAAGATTGCTTTCTCCCTGGCAGTCAAGTTCCTTGCAGCCCAGGGTTCCAGCCCCCCTCCGGGAGCCGCCGCCTCTGCCTGCTGTAGGCTGTCCTCCTGGCAGAGGGAACGGAGCGAGGCTGTACCAAGAGGATGCTCTCAAACTGGGGAGCACAGTCACACATAAGACTTAGATTAGACGCGACAGAAAAGTGAGGAGACAATACAGCTCACTGTCAAATACGTTGCCACGTACTTGCAAGTTTCCTCGATTGGCTGAAAGTCAAGGAACCTGCTCTGATGATCACTCAAAGATCTTCCGAAGGAGGACAGTTCCCTTTGTTAATTAAACTATCCTTCTGCTCGTAGGTCTGGTGGAGGGCTAACGTGGCCATATCCAAAGCCTGCAATTAGAATCAGTTCACTTCCTCTTCTGCCCTTTTAATCAGTAGCATGCACACATTCCTAATCAATGGATGTATCGTGTATCACTGGGGTGAAAACTTTTAGAAACAGGAACAGTCCTATGGATGATGCCCTGTTGTTGCAAATAAAGGGATGGTGATAAGAAATCTCTCTATTAAACCCATGTTTTAATCCTAGGAGTGGGCTCCTTTTTAATCATTGGCAGTATTTTAAGAACAGCTCACAGTTTACTAAATACCAGAGCAATGTCAGAGCAGAAAGATGCTGCTCCAACTATGAAGTCATCCGCAGAGCCTACAGATTCATCACCCGGAGCAATCAGGCTGAGCTCCGAGCCAGAGGCATGGGGCTGGCAGCTCCCTCGCTGAAGGCAGGATGCGGCCCCAGGAGCTCACTCCCCAGGCCTGAGAGAAATGTCTCCATCTTTAAACTCACAAGAAGAATAAAATTTATTAGTGTTTTAATTGATATTACCTCATGAGCAACAAAGATATTTTAATACCCTAATAAATCTTGGTCTCCATGCTATATATCTCCATCTGGTTTATTTCTTGTCTGAGAACCCTAATCATTTATGTTCCTTAGCCAAAAACAAAAAGGAAAAAAAAAAAATATATATATATATATATATATATATATATATATATATATATATATATATATCTACACCTCCAAATGTCTTATTATTCTTGTATTTAGGGATCAGATATTATATAATTTGAAAGTATAATTCACTCAGAATTATACCAAACATTTTCTATATTAACCTTCATTCTCAAAACACACACAAATCCAACATAGAAAAACATAGCTTAAAACTTTGAAGTCAATTCTAATTAGGTGTCTTAAATCATCCCCTTATCTATGGAGACATGATTTACCCAGTCTTCAGAAAGTCTTAGAAAAAGATTTCAGGGGTGCAAGAATGGGGCACTTCATGCACATTTTCAATATATTTGCATTTTGCATTGCAGTCTACATTTGCATTCTCATATCATTGAAGATGAGAGAATCCATCAGCTGGGCACTCAGGGGACATATTCAGAAACGGAGCCTTTATTGCAGATTGCACAAGCACCGCGACTCAGGGGAGTCAACCTCCAAACCCTGAGCAGTGAATGTGAATGACGCTTTCCTTTTATACTCGTAGTTCCTTTGTTCCCCCAATATGGGTCAGGCTTCAGGCCCTTTCTTGGTGTTGCAGACCCTCTTCCCCCCATGCCACGAGTTGGGATAAGGGAAGTGAGACCACTCCCAGAGGTTTGCCAGCACAGGCACCAGCCCCTCCTAGGATTGTACCAAGCATATGGTTCATGGGTTGTGGCCTGTGTAAAATGGAAGTATTCTAGGAGACAGGTTCTGCCAAGGCAGGACAGGCATCCCAGAGAAGAAGGGAGTTTGATAAGAATGGAGTTTACTGGCAAGCAAAGGTGCACGTCAGAAGGCAGGTTGCTGGCACAGATTCAGACAGCCAGCCCCCATTCAGTGCCTTATTTTCCCCTTCAACGTATTCTACTTCATTGAGCCTCTTGATCATTGGGAGCAACTTGACAATTGAGCTACTTGATCAACGCGCTTCAAATTGAGGGTGTGCTGGCAGCCCCATCCCTAGGAGGCTGTGCTCAATAAGCCCAGTCAGAGGAGCACCCTCAGCCTCCTACTGCAGGGACACCTCCCCCATCCGGGCCTCAGTAGGAGGGCTCTGGCGTTCTTTGTTCCTGTGCTTTGTGTATTGTGCTTCACATCGTACTTTCCTCTTTCTTCCAGCTCTGGGGGGTTTTCAGGTGGAGGTGTAATCACTGTGAAACATCATCTCACTAAACTGCGCTCAGGAGGACGTTAGAACAAAATAAATCAGCACAGTGAGTATACATGTGATGAAATAAAGGGAGAGAGAATCTGGTACAACGTTTTAATAGAATTACAAGAATTCAAAGATAAGGGATGCTTTGTCCTTGGAAATTTCAGTTTCCACTAACGTTATGTATTTACATTTTAAAAAATATGTTTCTTAAGGATTTTAGAGAGATAGGAAGGGAGATGGAGAGCGAGAGAGAAATATGACCAGCTGCCTCCCACATGCCCTCTACTGGGGATCAAGCCTACCAACCTAGGCATGTGCCCTGACCAGGAATTGAATCTAAGATTTCTCAGTGCGTGGGAGAGCGGATCCACATTTGTTGGGGCATTTGGTGATATTTTTAATTCACAAATATTGGGCATAAGAAAACTCAGGATTTTATAGCAGTACAGTTTCCTAAATAGGTAAACGAAACACTTCTATTTGTATCTAGGCCACTTATTTTCACTGTAACATCTTATGATCCTTAAGAGAAAATAGATTATGTCTGGCCCCTGTGGCTCAGTGGTTGAGGGTCAACCCACATGAACCAAAAGGTCATTGGTTGGATTCTCAGTCAGGGCATATGACCAGGTTGCAGGCTCCATCTCCAGTGGAGCAGGCAGCTCATCAATGTTTCTCTCTCATTGATATTTCTTTTTTTAATAATATATTTTATTGATTTTTTTTACAGAAAGGAAGGGAGAGGGATAGAGAATTAGAAACATTGGTGAGAGAGAAACATTAATCATCTGCCTCCTATACACTCCCTACTGGGGATGTGTCCGAAACCAAGGTACATGCCCTTGACCGGAATTGAATCTGGGACCTTTCAGTCCGCAGTTCGATGCTCTATCCACTGAGCCAAACCAGTTAGGCTCTCTTTGATATTTCTTATCTCTCTATCCCTCTCCCTTCCTCTCTTTCTAAAAAAAATTCAATAAAAACATATTTTTTTTAAAAAAAAAAGAGAGAAAGTACATTACACAAAGTGATTCACACAACTCACAGAAACAGGAAATTAATTTCTAGACAAAAGCAATCAGCTAATGCTGAGTATTTTAATGCCAATTATCCTGGGCAATGTGAATATTGACCAGCAGTTACTAATGTGGGCATCAATGCAGCATTACTTAAGTGACAACTAAATCAAAATATATACTTTTGAATAAAGTGTGGATGGGAAATGTTTAATCCTTAACATTTATTTTTGGGACTTGACTGAATACGTACCTTTGTGATTGGCAGTTCGACAGACATGAGCAGAGCAAGGAGGATGGATCAGGTCCAGAAGGTCACCAGGGTGAAAGCCTTGGATGCCTAGAAAAGGACAATGATAGGATGGGACCCCCCATGGTGAACTTTCCTCCCAAGAGATAACATCTAGGCCGCAGCTCCAGCCCAGACTAGCAACAAAACCAGCCTCCAATGACCTCAGGACCAGCTGCACTGAAGAACAAAGAACAACCCAGGTGCTACCCAGTAATCAGTGGAGACCTAGACCCTGAGAGGACACACCCGGAAGCTGCTGATTATTCTATGGAGATCTTCCCCTGGGATGGCCCCTAAAATCTCCCCCTTCAAACCCTTAGGACAGAGGACCCAGTGTGAGTTCCCTTCTCCTTCCCCTCCCCCAACAAATCCCCGCAGGCGCCACTTCACCTTCCTCACTTCCAAGCTCCAAGGGGAAGGTGAGCAGGCATCCCGCTTTTGGCGGGACAGTCCCGATTTTTAACAATTTGCCCCGCGTCCCAGGCCTTTTTAAAAAAAAGTCCTGATTTTTGGAAAGATTCTTTCAAGGGTCCTTTCTTTACCTCAATACCTTTGCAAATTACTTCTACTTCAATGATTTTCCAAATAAATGTTCTCTTATCGTTCGAGTCTTGACTCTGAATTTTTTTTTTTTTAGCCAGATTTAAGTACTGAGGTTGCTGAACCCAGGTCAGTCTGACCCCACGGGACTAACACCTGGTGCCCTTCTCACTACCCCCAACACCTACTCTTTGTTCAGCACAGTTCTGTTCTTTAGAACTTATTTGTCAAATACAAAATGTCAAAAGAAGAAAACCATTTTTGAAAAATTAAAATGACCTTTTCCAGGGCATTGTTACTTAAGAATTGTAAAGAACTTCAGGGGTACTTTCTTGTCTCGAGAATGCCACTGCCTTGCTGTTACAATGTTTTATAAATCAGCACACTTAGGTTAAAGGTTAAATTAACAGCTACATTTTTGAGTGATGGCCAGTGTCTACATCAATTACCTTAAGGAAAAATGAATTATTTATACATTTATGATTAATTGATTATTTAATTTTTATCTAGGAAAAGGCTTATAAACCATATGAGGTTTTGTATTTCAGCAAAGATTCATTTGTAAGTTTTCAGTATCGTGTCATTTCTTTTTTCTCCAGTATTACTGAGATGTAATTGACACATAACATTGTATTTGTTTAAGGTACACAAACTGAATGATTTGATATATTTACATATTGCAAAATGACTACCACATTGTTTAGTTAGCATCCATCACCTCAGATAGTTACAAATATTTTTTTTTTCTTGTGAGGTGATCTTTCAAGATCTCTTCTAGCAAATCTATACATAAAAGCCTAAGTGACCAAACAACTGGTCAACAGGTTGCTATGATGCACACTGACCCCCAGGGGGCAGATGCTCAATGCAGGAGCTGCACCTGGTGGTTAGTGCGCTCCCAGAGCCAACCTCCAATGGCTGGCCAATCTCCCGTGGCCCCTCCCCATGGTTGGCCAGCCCACCTGATTGGCCCTGAGGGGGCAGCCAGCCTGCCAACCTCCCTTAGCTCCCTTGAGGGGATGGGCCTCAGGATTGGTCACCGGCCCCTATTGGGACTGAGCAAGATGGCCCCAATAGGCCCCTATTACCAGCCAGGCTGAGAAACCCCAGCAATGCATGAATTCGTGCACCAGGCCTCTAGTTTCAAATAAGTATGGCATCCTTAACTGCAGTCAGCATGCTGTGCATTAAGGTACATCTCCATTACATGCTGGCAGCTACCAATCTGTTCTCAGTTCCTATGAGTTTGTGTGTTTTTTTATTTTATTTTTTATTTGACTATAAGTGAGCTCATGCAGTATTTGTCTTTCTCTGACGTTTTACTTAAAGCTTTTTTTTTTTTTTTTTGAGTATTCTATTATCTCACAATAGAAATTGATGAGCAATATTACTAAACACAGGGTTTCCCTTCACAAGAGCACTGGTTCTCCCGGAGACCACGTGACATTTGTAACGCTGGTACTCGAGAAAGATGCTGAACTGGCTGCTCTCAAAACCCTTGCTTAACTGAACCAGCTTCCATTTCTGCCTGGCTGCAAACTTCTCTGGCTGAGAACTGCAAGGGAAAACAATTTCATCTCAGCAGAGGAGAAACCTTAACTTTAGGAACATAAACCAATGGGGAAAAAAAAAAGAGACTTTCTGAAAAGAATATACTTTTGACAAGAAATATATAAAAGTCTGAACCCATGACCTCCAGTCTAATAAAGCATCCTGACTTCAAGATACATCGCAGTCGCTCACTTCTAGTCTGGATACAAACCTCTAAGCTCTTCAATTGAGAGCTTTATATAGCAAATGCCTTAGGGGCTTGAAGTAATATCAGAAAGATCTTCCACATTTGTTTTCCTCTTCTGTGGAGCACGAAGCATATATTTTAAAACCAGAAATATTCGAGGACTCGTTTAGCATTTTTCTGTTCCTTTGACTAGAAGGGAAATCAGATTCCACTGGTCTGTGACAGCAAGCCCAGCCTCAGGATTAAATCTCTGTAAAGGAGCTTCATCTTTCTCATGGCCAATGAAGTTCTGATACCTGTGAGGCACTCACAGTCTGCACACTTGGCCTGAATTAATCCACTTAGTCCTCACACCACCGTCCTGTGAGTGGGTACTGTTATCACTCTCATTATGCACATAGAGGAATGGCAAAGTACAAGTAATGGAAGAAGCACATTGGAGCAGGGGCGGCCCATTACACAAAAAGAAAACAGCGGAATGAGCCAGCTGTGTAAGCCACGCTGTAAGGACACACCATGAGAGGAACCGTAGGCAAAAGTCAGGGCATGGTGACCAGTAGAGAACCTTGCCTAACTCTAAAGTCATTGGGATACTTAGTAACAACATTGACTTTGAACTCAGAAAGACATGGGTTTATATCACAGTTTTACCCTTAGTTCAGTTATAGAACTTACAACAGATCCCTAATCCTCAATTTCTTCATATGCAAGTCAGAGAATGAAATCACTACTTCTTTTTCATTTTAATTGCATTTTGCAATTACCGTTTACTTTCAATATTATTTTGTATTAGTTTCAGGTGTATAGTATAGTGGTTAGGCAATTCCATACTGTGTTCCCCTTATATTTTTAGTACCCACCTGGCACCTTATATAACTATTAAAATGTTACTGGCTATATTCCCTATGCTATACTTTATATCCCAGTGATTATTTTATAACTACCAATCTGTACTTCTCAATCCCTTCACCTTTTTCACCAGCCCACTACCCTCTCCCCTCTGGCAGCCATTAGACTGTTTTCTATATCTGTGAGTCTGTTTCAATGTTGTTTGTTTGTTCTGTTCTTCATATTCCATGTGTAAGTGAGATCATACGGTATTTGTCTTTGTCTGATTTATTTCACTGGACACAATGCCCTCTAGGTCCATCCATGTTGTCACAATGGTAAGATTTCATTTTTCTTTTTGTCTTTTTTATGACTCAGTGATAGGCCATTGTATATATGTACCACTGCTTTTTTAAAATTCTCTCCGTGGGGGACCTGCAGGAGGCAGGGGATCCTGTATCCCTTTCAGATTGATATTTCTCTCTCTTTGTCCTTCTCCCTTCCTCTCTCTTTAAAAACCAGTAACATTTTTTTTTTTTTTAAATTGCAAGCTCCTTGAAGGCAAGAGTCAGCTTCATGCGCCTGATCTGCCCCAGTGCCAGGCGCACTGTGTGGAGCAAATCAAAACATGAGTGAGGGCATCACCAAGCCCCCCTTGCAGGCTGATTTGTAGGGAACAAGGGTAGTTACGCTCTAATTTGCTGTCCCACAGACATGCTTAAAGGCGGCAGTTCAAATGCAGAGTGGCCAGGAATTGTCTTTAATCCAGATAGTAAGCTCTCTATAAATTAGAGATAATTGACTTTGCCACTTTAGATTCCATTGAGTGTTTCCTGGACTCATTCTGTGCTTGATGTGAAGCTGTGTAAATTAAGGCCATTTCAAATGCAAATGTCCTTCTTTTCTACCTCACGCCGCTGGCGGCCCAAACTGTCCTCTTTCAGGGAACACTAGCCTATGCTCGCTGTCTGTAAAGCCTAACAGAAACAGAAATGCCGGTTTTGATTTGCTTCCCAGATCCATGCACGTGTGTGCAGCACATGCTACCTTCAGCCCTGTGCCTGGGTTAGAAGAAATATTTCTTAGACGTGAGCGGTTTCCTGTTAAATAGGAGATGATTGCCAACTCGAGTTTCTCCATGGCAGGCCTGCCTAAGTGAAGGGCAGTCCTCCTTTCATTTCTGATTTATCTGAAGCTCTTTCCCAACTTGATGCTTCCCCTTTGAGAGGGCAGGGCGGGGTGAGGGGGCAGGGCGGGGTGAGAGGGCAGGATGGGGCGGGTCCAGCTCCAGGTAAATGGACCCTAGGTCTAACCCAATCAATCAGGTCAGCCAAGGTAGCGGCACCACCCTCCCTATAAAACTCATTGATATGTTAAGTTCTTCCTCTTTTCTCGCCATACCCTCGTTGGTGTAAGTGGGACTGAGCTCGGACTAGTCTGAAATAAATACAGCCTTTCTGCAATTGCATCGGATTCGGCTCCCTGGTAGTCTTTGGGGTTTATGACACTTGGGCATAACACGTTGAGCCCATCTCCTCCTCGGGACGTCCCACTCACATGACCCCAGATTCTGCACAGGGGAGCTCTCTCCTCCCTCAGACTCCCAGCTATAAAAAAAATCCACGTAATGTTGGAGCCGGTTACGCTGCCCTCGGTTGTCTTAACCTGGCTGTTGCTCTAGGAACATTTCTCTGGAATTCTAGAACGTTTCACTTCTTGACTCCGCAGTCAAGTATCAGTAACTGCTTTCAGCAGCCTGCAGGCCTGAGGCTGTGCACAGAGTCAGAAGCGGATGATTGGAGTGAGGAGAGGGCTCTGGCGAAATGGAATCGTATTTTGATCAGCGTCTTGACCCCAGACAGTGTGGTTTTAATCTGAAATGGGGAACGCAGGGACATTGCCAGAGAACTTTGTACATGGTTGGTTCTTTTATTTGGGCTAGCGTGGTACCCAGATTGCGGTACCAAACTTTCTGCCAGAAAACCCTGAGGACTGCACTCTGTACTTAGCAACCTGGTTTGGGAATTTGGCAAACAGATCCATAAGTTAACGAAATTGGAAGTATCCAAATGGGTCCTCTGGAAGTTATCTGCCTGTGAGTAGCACGTGTTAAATGCTTTGTGGGTCTTCCCACTTTAATGATATATCTTCAGATATGGAGACTCACTCACAAAGGGCTGCAGGATATCTCCCTTGAACATGTCACAGGTTACATAAGAATTGGATGAATCTGTCATTCCTCGGCATATTCCTTTAATAAGTTCAAAGGGTTCTTAGGTTAGCTGTGTGATATCAATTACACATTTTTCTGAATTGCCTATGTGAATTCTAACATGCATTATTATGAGTCTGACATATGCACATTATTTATAATAATAAAAGCATAATATGCTAATTAGACCGAATGACCTTCCGGAAGTCATTTCAGACGTCCTTCTGGATGAAACTGCAGCGACGGGGCCAAGGCAGAGGTGGTTAGAAGAGATCAGGCAGGCAGGCAGAGTGGTTAGGGGTGATGAGGCAGGCATGTGAGTAAATAGGGGTGATGAGGCGGGCAGGAAAATAGGTTAAGGGTAATCAGGAAGGCAGGCAAGTGGTTAGGGGCAATCAGGCAGGCAGGTAGAGGGGTTAGGGATGATGAGGCAGGCAGGTGAATGGTTAGAAGCCAGCAGTCCTTCAGGGATCCCAGAAGGATTGGGCCTTAACTGGAAGTCAGACATCCCCCAAGGGGTCCCGGATTGTGAGAGGGTGCAGGTTGGGCTGAGGGACCCCCCTCCTCCATGCATGAACATGGACCTGGCCTTTAGTCTACGTATATAAAAGCCCAGTGACTAGAATGGCAGAATGACCAGAATGACTGGTGTCTATAACATACATTGCAGCAGCCAACCAGACTGATCCAGTCTTCCCCCCCCCCCCATTTACCCCCAGCACCCCAATCGGGAACTGCCCGTGGCTCTTCCCCCCTGCCAGCCTGGCTCAATGGGCCCCCATCGGGGCAGGCTGTTCAGATTCCATCCATGCATGAATTTATGTACCAAGCCTCTAGTATAGTACCTAAAATACTTCCTCAAGAGTTTTCATGGTAAATGCCAGAACTATGTCTGTAGCTTAATCCTTAATTCACGACACTGGTCTTGGATCCTTGCTGAAATTTGAACACACTGTGACCAAGGCTTATTAATGATGCAAAGCTGAAAGTGAACTACATTCATTATGAACAAACCAACAAAAACTCATTAAACTTCATTTGAACAGGTCTTAGTTGCCTTGAATTCAGTATAGATTTATCCTTGTGTCTTACAGATGCATTTGCCATCATTTCCTCCCACCAATATAAATCTATCTCCTTCCACTCAAAAAGTTTCCCTTTACTTTTAATAAGTCAATTTTTTAAACTGAAAATTTCTGTAAACTCCTAATCAGGAGATATCTCATACTTTGCATGTATAAATGTCTCAGCAATAAGAAAACAGACTACCTTCTGACCCTCTATCTTTCTGTTAATATGCCTACAGGTTTAGCTCGGTCCTTGGGAACAGGATGACTGTACCGGTGTTAGCACAGACATTCATCTCCACTACACACGTATCTCTGTCCATCTCCTGGACCTTGGACATTAGTGCACGGTGAATGTATATCTATCTACATTCTCAGTATTTACTTTGCATTTGGAAATGCTCTTATTTTGCAAGATAATACACATAAATAAAGATTTGCTTCAACAATAATTCTGTTTCTGCATCTGTTCTGAATTATCATTCTTACTCTATCTACACGTTCATTCATCCCCAAGGTTTTTGTGGTGCAGTATTTGCTGATGTATTGGCAATGATCCGGCTTATTGATGTTCCTCTAACATGGAGTGTTTTCCCACTCCACGCCTCCCCATGCCTCCCCATGCCACTGCCTTTGCCTGCTGCCATGTCACCCATGTGTGTCCATGGCTCCCTCTCTTGCCTCAGTGGGCAGTCAGCTCAAATGTCATCTCCTCAGAGGTCTGCCCAAATCACCATCTCCCCCTTACTCTGCTTCAGTTGGCTTGCTGGCACCTGTCTCCACAAGATACTACGGTACACAATTATTGCTGTATTTGTTGGCTGATTGCCTAGCACCTCTATTGCAATGTAAGTTTCATCAAGGAAGGTACTTTGTTTTCTTCACTATTTTATTCCGTGTTCTAGGTGAGTGTTTGGCATGGAAAATGTACTAATTATTGTTTGTGGTTGAATAGATTTACTCAGGACACTGAACTTCTTTATGTCTGTTATTTCTCTGTTGAAGGATATTATTGTACTTTATGGTCTTTAGTTAAGAATATATTTGTTTGCAATGATATCACAGATGCACATTATGTGAGGATCTATTCATTAATACTTACTATGCACCAAAATTTACAGGAACTGTGTGCCTTTCCCCTTAATAATAACAAATGAAACTATTAGATTTCTTTATCACACTGACCTATAACTCCTGGACCATGAGTACTACCAGCTGGCTAAGTGGTGGTAACCATATAAATTCTTAATCATGTGGCATTTCACTCAAAATATCTTTAAGGAATATACAAAGTAGGAGGTATCACAATACCAGAGTTATACTACAAAGCCATTGTAATCAAAACAGCCTGATACTGGCACAAGAACAGACATATGGATCAATGGAATGGAACAGAGAACCCAGAAATCAACCCAGGCCATTACACTCAATTGATATTTGACAAAGCAGGCAAGAGCATACAATGGAGTAAAGACAGTTTCTTCAATAAGTAGTGTTGGGAAAATTGGGCAAGTATATGCAAAAAAAATGAAACTAGATCACCAACTTACATCATACACAAGAATAAACTCAAAATGAATAAAAGACTTAAATGTAAATTATGGAACCATAAGCATCCTAAAGGAAACCATAGGCAGCAAAATCTCAAACATCTCTCTTAGCAATATGTTTACCGATACATCTCCCAGGGCAAAGGAAACTGAGGGAAAAATAAATAAACAGAACTACATCAAAATAAAAAGCTTCTGCACAGCAAAAGAAACCAACATCAACAAAATGAAAAGGGATTTAACTTTATGGGAAAACATATTTGCCAATGATATATCTGATATATAAATGTCCAAAATATATTAAAAAAAAACACACACAAAAAAACCCCGAATACAACTTAACAAAAGGAAGACAAACAATCCAATTTAAAAATGGGCAGAAGACCTAAAAAGACACTTAAAAGTGTCCACTCTAAAGAGGACATAGAGATGGCCAAGAGACAGATGAAAAAATGCTCAAAGTCACTGATCATCAGAACAATGAACATTAAAATGACAATGAGGTACCATCTCACATCTTTCAGAATGGCTACCATCAACAAATGAGCCGAAACTGGTTTGGCTCAATGGATAGAGCATTGGCCTGTGGACTGAAAGGTCCTACCTAGGTTTGATTCTGGTCAAGGGCATGTACCTTGGTTGCAGGCACATCCCCAGTAGAGGGTGTGCAAGAGGCAGCTGATCGATGTTTCTCTCTCATCTATGTTTCTAACTATCCCCCTCTCTTCCTCTCTGTGAAAAATCAATAAAAAATATTTTTAAAAAAAACAAAAAAACCAACAACCAAAAAAAAGAAGACAAGTGCTGGCCAGGATGCGGAGAAAAGGGAACCCTCATGCACTGCTGGTGTGAATGCAGACCAGTGCAGCTACTGTGAAAGACAGCATGGAGTTTCCTCAAAAAATTAGAAGTAGAACTCCCATTTGACTCAGTGATCCCACTTCTAGGAACATATCCTTAGAAAAAACACCAGTCAGAAAGAATATATGCACTCCTATGTTCATGGCGGCATTATTTACCATAGTTAAGATTTGGAGACAGCCCAAGTGCCCACTAGCAGATGAGTGGGTAAAAAAACTCTGGTACATCTACACAATGGAATAAAATGCAGCTATAAAAAAGAAGGATTTCTTACCCTTTGAGACAGCATGGAGGGACCTGGAGAACATTATAAGTGAAATAAGTCAGTCAGAGAAAGGCAAGTATCATGATCTTACTTGTATGTGGAATATAATGAACAAAGTAAACTTACAAACAAAATAGATCCAGAGACATGGAAGCATGGGATAGACTGACCAATCTCAGAAGGCAGGGAGGCAGGGGAAGAGATTAACCAAAAGAACTTATATGCATAACCCATGGACACAGACAGTAGTGCAGTGAAGGCCTAGGAGTGGGGGGTGAGGGTGGGCACTAGGTGGGGGGAACAAATTGGAGGGGGATGGGGATATCGGTAATACTTTCAACAATAAAGACAATTTTTTAAAAAGTGAACAAAACTTCCAGCACAGAGAAATTAAAATAAAACATACTAGATTAATCACAGACTTTAATACTTTATTTCACACTAAAAGCTCTAATAGTTGTATGCTGTAACACATTATATTTTAGGCTTATTTTTCCTAGGGAATGTAAATTTAATCATCTAAAAATGTTAGTCCATTAAAATTAGGTCTATAACATAAACTGGGAAAAGTAAAAGTGCATTGCTGAATTATTGATTTAAAATTTAAGAATTATTTCCACCTTTTACAGACTAATTTTACCAGGATGTTGAATTTAAGTAAGTAAAAAATGCATTTTCATGAAAAACAGTGACTTGTGCTTAGACAGAGTGTCTGGAAGTAATCAAATCACGTGGTGATAGATTTGACTTTCCTTTATAAAAAATGTTTATAAAGGACATAACTTTCAATAGTTTGTCAGTTACATTTCTCATCAACCACGGTGTTGGTAAACATTTTTATAGCAACATGTAAGGGAGAACCATTCCAAGCCCTTCTGATGGTTCCAATACCTTCTTAAGATAATTTTATTTGATTTGAATAAGCTATCAATACAATCAGCCAATTTAGAAAATTCCAGAAACAATCTAGAAAGCAGCAGCAGTGTGCTACTTGAGAAGAGAGTGAGTGCGTCCTGTGCCAGGTCGTCAGGCCAGGCCTACAGATCTGAGGCCCAGGACCTGCCTCTCCTGGCCATATGGCCACTGAGTGCTCGCAGTGTGTGCCTGAAAGAAAACGTTTGCACAGAAGCCCCAAAGAATGACTGATTCCAGGTGGTCCAGGAAACCCTTACGGGGGCTGGATTAAAATTCCCAGGTCATGATTTTGGGTGCAAACATATCAGTCCAGGCCACTATTAGCCATTTATTTGAGGGAACTGCTGCCTTGTCAATTTGTCCATAACCTCCCGGTAACCACAGTACACACTGCATGGCTTCACTATTTCAGTGAGTGAAGCATGAATCTCCATTGCAAGTGAGACTTTTTGTCCCATACGTTTCTGATTTGTTTTGCTGTAAGTATTGCTTGTGCTTCAGTGAAAAAGGTTTCCAAGAAAAACCAGACAAGAAATTGTCCTAGAAAAGTCCCGAGTCCCAAACCGGGATTGATTAATGAAGGGAACAGCAATTCTCTGTCTCGCAAAGAATTCCGAAGAACTGGAACACAGTCTTGGCGTCAGGTTCTTTCCCCTTAACCCTTCCTATAATCGTGTTGATCGATTTACTTTTGCTCTGTTCTCAATTGTGGAGTTTATATCCTTGAAGACATTGAGATGCTTCAGTGTGTCTGCAGAAAAAACACACCCTGTATTCTGTTTTGAGTTATACCGTGCAATCAACATGTTCCCACATTTGGCTCACACATTCATAATACCAACACTCATAGGGAAATAGGAAAACATGCTTGGTCCTCACCGGTGACAAAAAAAAAATTGAGTGTCCGACACTCAGGCTAAACCACGCTGTAGGACTATCATAATTTAGATTAAACCCACATTTGATTTCCTCTTCTGAAACCAAAAAATGCAATCCCAATATTATTAAATGACAAAATAATTCTGCCCTAAATTTCAGTTTGTTGGTACTGATTTAAAATTATTTTATTGACTAAAAACTTCTACATATTGTCAAAAACCCCTATTCAATCTAGGCCAGTCAGGGAGGTGCAGTTGGAAAATCATATTCTCAGCAAATATTAGGTCTGGGGCAGATGTTGAATAACTGGTTCTGAGACTGTGCAGTGATTTGCCGAAGTCCTGTTCTTCAGATGTGACTGTTTATGCATAGACGGATCCTGTCCTGGGCTGGGGTCCTTTCCTGAATTGTTTTGCTCCTGGGAAACTACCTGCAGGTAGATGTTTGTCTTGGCGAAGGTAGGCAGAATTCGTTCCGAATGTGCGCAGCGGAGAGATCAAGGACTTAGACGGGCACGAGGTGAGCTTTCACTGCCGTTCTTTCTGTACCACTGGACTTCAAGGAAATTTGGGAGAAAATGAAACCCAGACATTTTTTCCATAATTAGCTTTAATTCACTGCTGCTCCTATAACGATAAGCCTGGCCCAAAGCTGGCCTTCAGTGAACATACTCTGCTGGGAACGTCCAAACATTTATGGCCAGAATGCTTACACCAAGTTCACCACCAAGTTAGTCCCCTAAGACCCAGGCTAGTCGAGACGCATTATGCTCTTGGGAAGTCCAAGGACTCTGACAGGTAGGAATGCACTAAGTCAGCCTTAAAATATCTGTTCTGGCAACTACCCACACGCGTGTTTTTTTTGAAAGAAAATGAAGTTACCCATTTGCATGGCTCCTACGTACAAGCAGAAACTATTTTCAGTCGGGGGAAGAAAAGAATGCCTAGAGGTGAAAGTTTAACATTACACCACGAATGCAACATATTTTAAATAAATATTTTAATTCTATTGTTGGCATTTTACAAGTAGAAAGCATACAGTATGTTACAAATATCAAAAATGTGAAAAATATGAACGTTACATAAGTAACAAATGTAAAAAAAGCATTTTCTTACCTTCCCGGAAAGTAAGAAAACTATTCAGCATAAGAAAATATCAGTATCAAAAACACAGCTTAGGTGTAAAAAAAAAAACAACCCAAAAACACAAAACACGTTTTTACAAGGTATTAAAAAATGATCTACAAAATGACAGAAAGCAAGAAGTGATGAAATTTGACTCTATATAAATTATAAAAACTGGGTACTTGGGGTAAATGCTAACTGGTTGAAAAGTATGTCCAATCATAGGCTTTGCTTAGGTCAAATCTTTAAAAATTTAAAAGCATAGAACATTTTTTTTTTTTTTTAATAAATAACTTTCAAAAGTGTCTCTGAGAGGCGCGGCTGGGCCTTATTCCACGGCAGCAGGCGGCAGGGTTCTGGGACAACATGCAATCACTTTGCTCCTTAGCGGACGCCTCATGAAAATACGAGCACCCCTGTTTTACACAGAAAAGATTCAGAAGTTTTAACACAATTTCTGTAAGAAAGTTCTAAAGTGCTGAACACCATGTGACTTCATTTTAGTACCCAAGGTCATGTACAAGGTATTCCAAACCCTCAGACGTTCCCGAGAAGCATCGAATAGGGAGACTACGATCCTGAAAAGTGTTAATACTTAGTCTTTCGTTCCAGGGGTATGAGGAGGGCTCTTGGCTACAAAGCTACAAGGACTGGTTAAACCTCAGGGGTCTGGCAATGCAGAAACATAACAATAGCAACACAACGGCAACAATACACAACCCCACCGTGACAGCGACAGGTTCGTGTCTGCAATGGCCATGGGAGTCATGTTCCAAGTCACACAGCGGGGCCTTGGTCAAAAGTAAGAAAGAAAACCCTTCCGAATGCTGCGCCCCCATCACGAGTCACACAGTACGAAGCATGCAATGCAGGACCATAAACTCCACGGAGCGCGTATACATGAATAGAGAGAGAGCTGTTCTGAGCCGGTTTCAGCAGCATTGTGGTTATTATTTTTCAGTCTCCCTCCAGCACCTGTCAGTCCTTCCTGGCCGGCTTTGCAAACACGACCCGCCCTGGCCGGTGACCCTGAGGGCCTCTGGGCCGCCCCTGGTGTCTCTGTCTTTGTGTCCTGCCCCCCTCACCGGGTGCTCACACATACTGTTCTGCTTCCCCGTCTTTGGGGACCGGCTGACTCGTCCCGCTTTTGCCGTCCTCGCTGGCCGCTGCCTTTTCTGGGAGAGATGCCAGGTCTTTAAACACGTCCACATAGTGCCCGAAGCCGGGGCCCCAGTTCAAGAGGTTGTCCCAGTTGAAATTCCCTGCCTGCTGCCCCAGCTTCAGGGGCAGGGTGCTGTCGGCGGCCGCCGCGGGGGCCTGCGCGCCCACGGGCGCCCCCTCGGCCCTGCGGCCGTGGCCGTGGTGGTGGTACCTCCGGGGCTTCAGCCTGGCGCCGTAGTTGTCCTCGTCGTCCGCATCCGACTCGTTGACCTGGGACAACTTGGGCATCCTGGATGTGTAGACCATCGGCTTCTCCCGGTCGTACTCCATCTCCGAGCAGGTGAAGGACTCGTGCGAGTCGCTGTCGGAGGACGACTCCGGGGCGGGGATGCCGTCGGCGGGGTTCCGGGTCCGGGACAGCGGCCTGCGGCAGTCCTCCTCGGAGGAGGAGCGGCCGTGGTCCGCGCTGCAGATGCTCGGGTTCCTGGGGCGCGGGGTGTTGAGCCTCTCCACCTCCTCGATGGACAGTCCCACGGGCGGGGAGGACTCCAGCGGCATCTGGCCCATGGGCTGCTGCTGCTGCTGCTTCAGGCGGCTCCCGGGCCTGGAGCCGTGCGGGGGGGCCAGGGCCTGGGGGCTCTTGCTCCTCCTCCCCAGCCGCGTGGGGTAGTTGAAAAGGCCCGGCTGGCAGGCGTCCCCGTGCATCTCGGCCACGGTGCCGTCCCGATCGCGCACCCCCGGGGGCAGGTGCAGCTCGCGGGCCGGGCTGCTGCGGTGGTAGAAGGTGGAGGACTTGGAGAAGGGCGCGGGGCTGTGGCGGGACAGGGGGTTGGGCGTGGGGCAGGCCGAGTGGCTCAGGGAGCTGGTCCGCAGGCCCGGGCCGCCGTAGGCGGGCTGGTAGGTGAGGCTGCTGGCGCCCAGGGGCAGCGGGGACTGGCGCGCGAAGCCCAGCGGGCTGTGCCGCTGGATGGCGAACTTGGGCGTGTGGCTGCGGAACTGCTTGTAGTGCTGCACGATGTCGGCGTCCGAGGGCGCGATGCTGCTGGCGTTGTCGATGTCGTAGTGCTCCAGCATCATCTCCTGCTCCGGGGAGGCCAGCGGGGCGCTGGGCAGGGTCTCGCCGGCGGCGGCGGCCGCGCTGTGGTTGTGGGGGAGGTCGGTCTCGTCGTAGATGAGGTAGGGGTTCTCCCGCTCGATGATGTCCGGCTTGGGGTTCCCCTCGGGCTGCTTCCTCACCGTCATGTCGTCCCCGTAAGGGGGGATGTTGTCCGGGTCGTCGAAGGCCACGTTCTCGCTCCCCTTTTTCTTCTTCTTCTTCTTCTTCTCCTTGGGGGGCTGCTGCTTCTTCTCGTCCTTGGGGGGCTTGGTGGCCCTCTTGCCCCGGCACTGGTTGCAGAGGATGAGGCTGAGGACCAGGAGGGCCAGCACGGTGGCGCAGCTCCCCACGATGGCGGGCACGGCCCACAGCGGCAGGGAGAGCTCCTCCGGGCCCGGGCCCAGCACACAGACGTGCCCACCTCCTCCTCCGGGGCTGCCGGCCTGGCACACGCGCCCCTGCGGGCATACGACGCCCAGGCAGGCCACCACCGTCTCGCAGGTGCTGCCCGTGTGCGACTCCGGGCAGCTGCAGGTGAAGCCCGCGTGCAGGCCCGGCTCGCAGCTGCCCCCGTTCTGGCACGGGTGCGAGGCGCAGTCCCCGGGGGGCACGCACTTGTAGGCGTACCACTGGTTGATGCACAGCAGGTCGCCCCAGCAGGGGTTGCTGGCGCAGATGTTGGGCCCGCGGCAGCCGATCTTCACCGAGGGGTCCGTCTTGGAGATGGAGGCCAAGCTGTGCTTCCCGCTGAAAGGCAGGCTCTCGCCCCCGTACAGCACGGAGGCGATGCAGCCGTCGAAACCTGCGGGGAGAAGGAGCCGTGGGGGCATTTTTTTTTTTTTTTTTTTAGAGAGAGAAAAACCAAAGGCTGATGGGATCTGGTCTAGAGAAGCTTCACAGTCAGGTCACAGGCGCTTAGAGAGAACCGTCTAGGAGCCACCAGTCGGGTTCCAGGTCAATACATCCGTGCATCTGACACGCTGCCTTCTTAGCAAGACTTCCACCAGGACATGGGGGTGGGTCGCTCAGACCCCACTCTTCCCGAACATTTACGGATGACCCGGATGGGCTGGATTGGCTTTTTCTCCTTCTTTTTACTTATCTGGTTATCTATTTGTTTTATTTTTGTAGTCTATAGGCCAAGAACTGCATGCGCAGAAATAACATGTATTTGAACAAATACTTATAAAGAACAAGAAATAGGCCAATGGATTCCATCAATAGATCGTGCATTCTCAATGGTGGTTATATTGCTTCCAAGGAGTTGAGGGGGAAAAAAAAAGGAAGCAAGAGAAATGCCTTGTGGATCTTGAAAAGGGCGGATATAGAGTATCTACAATGGCTCCTTCGAAGGCGAAGGTTTTTTTTTTTTTAAGAAGTGGAGAAAACATTGCTAGACTAGAGTGTGCCAATCTTGCTAATGCTCCTATTAGACCAAGACTCTGTTTTGTCACTAACAAAATGCCTGATTTACACTGATTTGTTTTTCTGAAACACCCGAAATAATTAACATTCCTATTCTCAAATAGGCTAAATATAAATGACTTATGGCCTGGACTTGGATTTTGATGCCCTAACTCCGTGACTCTCTCATGCATTTTTCAATCTTCCTCTTACTGATGCATCATTCCATCGCAGTGACCTTTCCATCCCTGATCCACTCTTTTTCCATGAGCTGCAACATCTCCTGCATTTGCTCCTGCTCTCTCTGTTTTCTTTCTAGGCTCCTTTCTCATTCAATCACATCCATGCTCAGTACTTCAATTACCTGCTTGACACTTATAGCTCCTAATATGGCTTTTCAGGGGAAGTCCACTCCTCATTCTAGCCCATCTTCCAAAAGGTCTTTCTCAAAGGTGCTCCACACCCACAATGTCCCCAATCAAATCTTGATATTTCCCATAGACCTGCTTCTCTTTGTACTCTTCTGCACCTGCCTTTCTCAGTGGAACTAGCCTTCTTCTAGTGGAAAAGTCAGAAACTTCCTTGAATTTTACCAAAATCATCAATGGTTTGGGTGACTTAAATTTTTAAAAATACTTTTTCCCTACCCACTTTACAACTCCTCTCCACCACTCTAGTCAAAGCTCACGTCACTGCAATGTTTTCCCAGCTAATTTATGCAAGGTCACTGGTGTCCTCCTGCAATGCATTCT
Organism: Pipistrellus hanaki; assembly: GCF_964339955.1. Classification (NCBI taxonomy): domain Eukaryota; kingdom Metazoa; phylum Chordata; class Mammalia; order Chiroptera; family Vespertilionidae; genus Pipistrellus; species Pipistrellus hanaki. The sequence continues at coordinate 37,064,171 of NC_140507.1, read as the reverse complement.
CCCTGGCAGAGCCTGGAAGATCTTTAACATCACGGGACACTTCTAAGACTACTTTTTTTTTTTTTTTAGCAACTTCCCACTGTTCTGAGAATAAGACCAAAACTACACTTCATCCTTTACCTGTGACATCAGTCCCCAAGGTGCTGGGTTCTGTGATTTTGAATTACTCTCCTTTTTTTTTTTTAAGTTTCTATCAAAATAATTCAATCTTTTATATTCTCCTGTCCTCATCTTCATAGTTCAGATTTAAGTACATATGCCAATTTTCCAGGAAAGCTTCTCTTTCTCCTTTTTTTGGGCAATCTCTTCAAATTCTAAATTCTCTCTTCACATCATTTGTTATAGCTTAAAATGATATATTTACTTGTGATTTGATTAATGTTTGTCTCCCTTACTGGGCCTTGTATTTTTACGAAGAAAATGGCTATTTATTAAGTCCACCATCACACTCCCAGTGGCCAGTATAGGGTTCAGAAATACCTGTTGTGTGAATCAACAAGTGAGTAAGTGAATAAATGTATAAATAAATGCTTGGTGGACAAGGAAACATCAGCACATCATGGGCTGAACTATGACTTGGTAGAATCAATGTAAATGTCTAAGTTAAGTGATGGCCAATAATTCATTATAAACCTTCCAAGGAGAGTTATGACATTCTTAGAATATGCATAATAGATATTATCAGAAATCTGACTACTTTCAGAGAAACAGCTTTACCTTGCCTTGTGACTGGACTCAGCATGAGCATTTACCTGTTTGAGTATCTCGATGAGCTTGATTGGGTGGAATTCCGCCCAGGGATATAGTGAGCACGTCGAGGCCACCGAAATTCTGCGTAGGGTGGGCGATGTCTCTGTTGTATATCCTGTCGATGGACAGTACTGTGGCTGTTCCATTTTTTCCGATTAGAAAAGTATGCCAGTGGCCATCGGCTACATACACTTCAGGAATATTTCTCTCCACTTTCCCAGCAATTCCTGCATCTGATGTAAAATGGACTTTGCCATTCTTAATCTATAAACATATTAAGACAATGTATAATTAAACTCCAATATACTTGAATAAAAACAAAATAAAACATTAAAATATTGGTCGGTTCAAAGCAGCTAGAAGAGCTGAAGAGACTGAATATACTAGAGCAGTGTTTCCCAACCTTCTCTCATGATGAGAATCGCCTGGTGGAGTTGTTAAAACACAGATTCCCGAATCCCAACTAAGAAGTGCTAAACTAGAATTTTTGAAAACATATAGGTAAAATTGCATACCTAACTTAGTGCTCTGTATATAAAATCTGTCTTAGAGCACTAGTTAAGTATACAATTTTACCTATATGTTCCCAAAAATTCTAGTTTAGCACTTCTTAGTTGGGATTCGGGAATCTGTGGTTTAACAACTCCACCAGGCGATTCTCATCATGAGAGAAGGTTGGGAAACACTGTACTAGAGTATACTTACTTATCAACCTCTATGATTTTAGGTAGCATATATCTTCATATTCGATAATTTCAATAGTTTTCAAGGTATTATTTATTTTTACTTAATTATTTGAGATGCAGACAATTATCTTTCAGAACACAATTGAGATAATAATGGGATGAATGGCCCTTTAAAGATAAGTAAATTAATTTTTTGATGATTTCCTAATTTTTTAAAAAAAATGTTTTTATTGATTTTAGAGAGAGAAAGCAAAAGGTAGAGAGAGAAAGAGAAACATCAATGTGTTGTAGAAACATCAGTTGGTTGCCTCCTGCACACGCCCCTACCAGGGATTGAACCAGAAACCTGAGTATGTGCCCTAACAGAGAATCAAATGGGTGACCTTTTTGTGCTTGGACGATGCTCAATCAATTGAGCCATCCTGGAAGAGCATGATTTCCTATCATTTAATGGCAATGGTGAGTGTAAATAAAATTGGTCAGTTTAACAGGGGTCCTCAAACTTTTTAAAGTGGGGGCCAGATCACGGTCCCTCAGAGAGCTGGAGGGCTGGACTATATGAACTACTAATTCCTACTGTAACACCTCGGCTGCGCTCACTGCCCAAAAAACCTGGCGGGCCGAATCAGACTCCTCTGCGGGCCACATGTGGCCCGCGGGCCGTAGTTTGAAGACCCCTGGTTTAGTACATGGCCAACAATAACAAAAAACTATTGAAACTACTTGCAAAATAAATCAATACTTAGATAAAAATGAAGAATAGTTGGAAAAATAAAGACAAAAATAAATTGTTTCACCTATCTTGTATGACACACTGGAATCTTAGAAAGAAATCATGTCTAGTATTTACATCAGTTATTGAGATTAAAAAGAACTATGATGAATAAATGTTAAGTTCTTGATAATGAGGTGTCTGGGCAAGTCTTCACTTTGGCTCTCTTCCCATCTATCTAAGGGATATTCGGTTTCTGTGACTTCGCCCAGTAGAACATTGGGTAACAGGATGCTCCTACTCCCATTTCCAACCAAGTTCCCAGTATTCCGAGTAGACACTTTGGGAAATAAAATAATTTATGAGGCAGATGAACATTTGGTTCAGAGAGCATCATCCCATCAAGCTCCCAGACAGAGCTGGGGCCAGCAGGAGGATGAAGTGACACCATGTCTCAAATGACAGGCATGAAAGGATGGATCAGTTTATGTTGTCGCTCAGATCAAATGCCGTTTCTCCACGCAACAAACACATCTGGTGGAGCGAAAAGTCAGTACATCTGTACTGTGGAAAATACGCCTTGCACATTTACATATGTTATTCATATTGTGATATTTTATTAAAGCAGTCTCTCTAGATAATAATATATTTCAGTCCCAAACTCAGATAGAAAAAAGGAGTTGTGGTTAAATGACAATAACATTTCATCAAATGGGCAACGTCTCATGTCATGCGGTAAAAACAGCCCCCCGTCTTTGGTTGTAGCCAGAGTCCTTTCTGGAAATAGGCCTCGGGAAGAGCCTTCTGGCTGCTCTGTGTCTCTCGCCCGATGGATCACAACTCATCATCCCTTTATCTGAAGAGAGGCTCTGTGGATATACCACAGCGTGGATTCACTAAGAACAGTACACTGTCTTAATGTTTTCCTTTTCCCTAATAATACTCTACCAACAAACTCCTGTATTCTTTTGAACTTCCCAAACATCCTGCTAACGCTTTGCTTTGTCCATTTATTTATTTTTTAATCAACAGACCTCTGAATCCCTCCTCCCAAGTCTGTACACTATACCTAGCCTCACTCAGAAACAAAACAAACCAAAAAGCTCTGCACACCAAACCGCAGAACTGATTTGGAGTAGGAAGTCCATCATCTGTTATTACAGAGCTCCAACACTGAGAGGCACAATACGCCCTGACAGACGGGAGGTTTGGGGAACACTTCATAGTGTCAACACGCTACACACAGAGGACTTCCTTCTGCTTTTCTGGCTGAGATGTCCTCACCCTCATTTCTTTTTTATCCAAACAGACTCTATTGGTATATTTGCATCTCTTCCCGCATTGCTATTGCTACCTACCATGGACCCTCTCTTCCACAGCCGTTTACAATCCCGTACTTTTCTATTTTCACAGAGTGAGTGTGTGTGTGTGTGTGTGTGTGTGTGTGTGTGTGTGAGAGAGAGAGAGAGAGAGAGAGAGAGAGAGAGAGAGAGAGAGGTGGGGGTTGATTTAGAGCATGCAAAAAGGAAGAAGGAAACTGTCAGAAAGAGAGCCAAAGGAAGGAGAGAAGAAAACCAGGGGCCAAGGCCACTGATAAGCTGGCTGATAAGTCAGTCATCTGAACTGGCTCCCAGGCTGCACAGGCACATTGGATTCCTGTCATCCAAACAGGCGGAGGCATGCCTGCTCCCAACAGCCACCCTCTTCCTGTCTACTGACTTCTTATTCACCGGTTCTGGTTGTTGTTTTTTAATCTACTTACTTTACCTGCCAAAGCCCCTTTCATCTCTGAAAAGATGCTTTTCAAAATCTCATACAAAAGAAATGTGCCTTTTGGTCTCGTTAGTCATTATTTTTATCCGTTTGCACTGACTTTGCCCTTCTCTTTCGAAGCGCTCCCTACCCAGGGCACCCAGTCTGGAGAAGCAGCCTGCGGCCGGGCTGCGGGAAATGCAAGGTTTTATGGGGACAAAAATGGGTCCTGACATTCAGCCTCTTCCTCAAGGAAGAGGAGAGTCTGCGTTTGGTGTCTTCAACCACGTGGCATTTTGATGGTCTTGGCTTCAGGAGCTACTGCACAGGAATGTTTGACCTGTCATCTCAATGGCACAGGGACTTGGGAGCAGCTTAACAGATAATGCTCAGACCTCCATGTCAGGCCTCTCAACGCAGGGGAAACATTTCCTATAGACACTCAGGCCTACTTCTCTCTCTGCTTCTTTACTTTCTTGGCTTTTAATACACTTTCCAAAGAAAAGGATAGACGCCAACTAATGACATTATACAATGACTCGCATGCTTTGTTTTGTCGTTGCTCTGTTAATTCAGGAACTGGCTCTTTGTTTCCATGGTGGAGGGAAAGTTACAGGCTGAGGACGTTCCCTAGGCCTGGGTTAGGGCAGTTTCTCACGCTGGCACTACTGATATTTCAACGGAATGATTCTTCTTTGTGGGGTGCTGGGTTGTGCACTGTAGGATGTGTAGGGATATACCGTCCCCCCAAACCATGACAATCAAACGTGTCTCCAGACATTGCCAAGTGTCCATCCAGGGTAACATCACGCCCAGATGGGAATGATCAGGCTAGGGGATTACAATGTGAGAATTTTTAAAAGATTTTTTTGTTTGTTTGTTTGTTTGTTTTACTTCTTATTAAAGATGTATACATGGAGCATAACAACCAGAGTTGGCTTGGATAAAGAGAAATTTTGAGAATAAAGAGGCTGAAGTTTAAAGGTGAACATCTGTTTTTACTTTTAGCATTATATGTGAATTAAACCTAGCACTTTTCTATGCATTTTAGCTTTATTAGCTAAGCTTTTAGTAATTTTCAAAATATTGCTTTATAGGTGGAATCAATTTAGGAAATTTGGGGTTGTTTACTTAAAGAATTTACCAAAATTCATATAAAATTATGAGTAGCATTATAATATACAAAGTAATGTAGAAAGCAGTCAATATAACTAAACTGAAGAAAATTATTATCTAAGAGATATCTTATTTGTGGGATAGAAAGCAGAATGATCATTTTAGGAATAAAGAATTCTGGTTTGATGGAAAATGCATGCCTAATGAAATTATTCACGAGGGCAGTGTCTCATTTACAGTCAGGAAGGAAAAAAAAAGAAATGATGTAAAAGCCTAATAATAAATCAATCCACTGTTTTCATGAAATATGATGTTTAAAAATATTTATTTAGAGATTATTTGAAGAATTTAGCTATAATTTTACTTATAATAATCCCAAAGATACTTAATTTCACAAGGTTTACCTGGATGTAAGTTAAAAATATGCTCCAGAGTAAAGCCAGATAATTTCAAATGTTTGTCTTTATTCCAGTCCTGCCCTTAAATGTACGGAGTGGGGCAAACATAGGTTTATAGTTGTGAGTACATAAAACACAGTTTATTCTTGAACCATTACTTATTAACCATTGTTCTTATTTTCCAGGAGAACAATTGTAAACCTCCTTTTGCCCCACCCCGTACACATACCATTGTTTTAAATAATTCTTGGAGAAAAGTATTTTTCCTTTTCAAAGACACATTATCCTTTTGTTTTACTTGGTTTAAAAGTAGGGGGAAAAGCAACATAAAATTTTATTAGACAACATAGATCACAACAAATTCTTTCCCTGCTGGCCCTACCTAGCAGTGGTTTCTACTCTAAACTAAGACAAAAGTGTTTAGAAACCAAACCATGCAGATCTTTGTCACTCTGGCCAATGCCAGGGGAATGGCTAAGAGAGACGATATTGGACTAGTGCCCAGCATCAGTCGAAACTCTAATGGGCACAGAGGACAGAAATTGTGGGAGAAGTGATTTAAACCATGACACAGCAGGCGGTCTAATCAAATGAAGCCACCATTAGCTTTTATCCTACCTTCACTGTAGTATAATTGCTGCTTTCTTGGATATGGATTAAAATGCCATTCTCGCTTCTTGTCCTGAACTTTACTTCCAGACTGTTCACACCAAAAGGCTCCACCGTGGCCCCTCGGATGCTCTGTCTTAACAGATACTCCCGCTTCTCGTTCTGGCTCATGTGGTAGTCCAAGCGCCCTTTGCCTTCCAGTGACAGGGCAGTGTCAGGAGTGACAGCTGCAAGCCAATAAAGAAAGGGACAAATAAATGCACCCCCATTTCCTAGAGAGTGTCTACAGGTGACAAAACATTATAAAAAGGGACAATAAAAATATTAAGTGTTTAGAATGAATGCCTCCCAATTCCCCTACTGAAAAAATAATTGCCACATCTGAATTATTGTAGGAGTTGATTTCAAAAGTTTCAATCCATTTCAGAACCATGCAATATAAAACATTTTATGATACACACTAATCATTTGGGAAATTTTCATTAAATATTTGATACTTGATATAAATTATTAATAGCTAAAGAGATAGCCACCTGTTAAAATTTGGGGGAAACACAGTGAATCATTATTTATTTATAATGGTTCACTGTGTTCCCAAAATTCATAAATGAATATATATTTTCATAGTTAAAGTGATTTACAATCTTTAAAGTCTCTAGCAATTAGAAATTTGAAGAAAAAATATGCAATCACATATTTTTATTTGTAACTAACTTTATGATTACTAATAACCATACAGAATTTAATTTATCATTTATAATTACAACTTATCATAATCTGATAAAGTTTTCACATACTGAAGTATGATAGTTTATAATAGCACCATAGCTAAAGGAAAAACATCAAATGAGCACAAAAGGGCTTCAGCATTAAATGCTACACTTCAAAAAGGCAAATTTTATAATATGTAAATTACATTTTTTAAAGCAAGATATTTCTAAAGCCAATGACTCATTTCATATTCAGATATAACTGAGTTCCTACTTATTAAATACTCATGACTTTAAAAAATATGTGTCAAAGTCCTTTTTCTATGTTGTGATTTTCTCCTAAATAATTGAACACAATTATACCTTTTCTACTAACATATTTTTATTATAGTGTCCTTAATTTAATCATGAATTTCTATTCATTCTCATAATAGAATCAAATGACTCTTTTAAAAAGTAGTCAGTTAAATGAAGTGATTTCAGTACTAACCACTTATTTGAAAATGAAGCAATTTTTATAAAAGAGATCTCATTAGGGTTGGATAGTTAGTGGATGTACAGCTTGAAATTAGAAAAAGCCACAGTGTAATGATGGCTTGAACATCATTAAAATCTTTTGTAACATTAAGGTTGTTTATAAACAAATCACTAATAAGAGGATTTAAAACCAATTTTAATAATTTAAAGTTAAAATTCAAGTGTCACTTTAATTGTAATAGATTATAATGCATTGTATGTTTTGAGTCCTGTGTTCAGTGATTTATCATTTACATTTTTCTACCAAATAAAAAATATTCACCAGAGAAATATTGCCAAAAGGCAGATAATATGAAGTCCCTGGCCTTGTAGATTGCCTAGCTTTCCTAAAGGTAAACCAAACATAAGTGACATAATTTTAAAATGGAGCCCTAGCCAGTTTGGCTCAGTGGATAGAGCGCCAACCTGGAGATGGGCGGGTCCCAGGTTCGATTCTGGTCAAGGGCACATGCCCAGGTTGTGGGCTCAATCCCCAGTGTAGGGCTTACAGGAATCAGCCCATCAATGATTCTCTCTCATCATTGATGTTTCTATCTCTCTCTCCCTCTCCCTCCCTCTCTGAAATCAATGGAAAAAAATACACACACACACACACACACACACACACACACACATATATATATATATATATATATGTATTTTTTTAAAGAAAACTAATGAAATATTTAGTAAGTAATTTTAAAAGGATGTCACTCTCCCTCAAGTTAAAAATATAAATTTTAAAATGTCACTATATTCACAATGATTGCCCATTTAATATTTCCAATATTTAGAATGAAAGCATAATTTAGTTCCTTATTTAGGAGCATGTATCTATATCGTCATAGTTACTATAATTCCCAGTGAAAGGTGAGACGCTTGCATACATTTTTCACAGTATTTGCCGGTCAGCCCCTCTTTGCAGTGACACTGCTGCCATGACCAGTAATCCGTGCACGTGCCGCCGTGCTGGCAGGGGCTGCGAGTGCATGCGCCTTCCAGTCTGGGGCATCTGAAACCAAGACACAACAAAGACTCAGAAAACACGAGACATGGTGGGGGGAAATGTGTTAAAATTAAACACAAATGTTTGTTAACCTGCTTCGTTTTGTGCATTCAATTCTTTGAAACTCAAATGACAGCAACATTTGAAACATCTAATCAAACTGTGACAAATGACCCGCCTCATTCATAAAGAAGATTAAACAGAGTAACACCTTACATGGTAAAGAAAACGAGGTGATAATTTTTTTTTTCTTTAAGTTAATTCTAAATGGAGCAAGTCATGTTGGCCCAATAACCACTGTAGTTAAGGTAATCTCAGGTCTAAGTATTTATTTGAAGGCACTTCTCCTCCATCAGACAACTCATGCAACTAACGTTTATCAAATGTCTTCTGTATGGCAAACACTATCCCAAGCATGGACATAACCTGATGAAAAAACCCATGTGCTCATGGAATATTTGCTTTTCCTGTGGAGGAAACGGGCAAAAAAGCAAATATAGACAAATGTTCAAAGAAGGAGGTTTTATGGAAACGGTGGTTCTGTGGAAGGAGGTTCTATGAGACGGAGAATGGGTACGGGGAGTTTTGGGGGTTACTGGGTCTCTAGATTAGGCAGTGAAGGAAGGACCCATCTCTTACAAAGACCTAACCAAAGTGAGAGAGCAAAGTAAATCTGGTAGGAGATCATTCTGGGCAGAGGAAACAGTAGGTGAGAAAGCCCTGTCGTGTGTGAGGAACATCAAGGGGCCCCAACATGGTTAGATCATAGAGAACAAGGAGAAGTGTAAATCGATGAGGAGATAAGGGGGAGGCCTGGCCGTAAAGGACTGGTACATCAGGGTAAGAAACTGCCTTGTTTTTAAAATATCATCTGGTTGCTGGTAGATTACATGTGCCATGTGTCAGAAAGAGAGGGGCCAGCGGTAAGTCTAAAAGTTTTGGCTGAGCCAGTGGGTGGAGTGAGCTATTCCTCCCCGAGAGAGGAAATCTGTGAGAGGAGAAGGTTGGGAGGAGTCAGGAAGGAGGGCCAGAAGTTCAGTTTTAAACTTAAGTTTGTGATATTTGTTAGAAACACACATGGGAAGTTGAGTAGGGTGTTGGATATGAGGGTCTGAAGTTCAGAGGACAGGCCAAGTTGATAATAACTATTTAAGGGTCATGAGCTTTAGGGATAGTAGTTAAAACCAAGGACTAGAAAAAGCGACTTCAAGAATTGAAAATAGATACAAACTAGAGGATATTAAGCAGGATAAAAGAATTATAGTAGGAAACCAGGAGTTTGTGCACAAACTGATAAGCTACTTTTAGGGAAACAGAGTGATGGACTGTTGCTAATAGTGCGGACATTCAAATAAGATGAGAATTGACCACTCATTTTAGCAAAAGAAGTGAATAATCGCTTTAATAAACATAGAACAATTTTTCAAAGAAAAGACAGAGAATTAAGGTGGTAGGAAAAAAAAGGAAAATGGGATTAATAAAGGTGTTTTTTAAAAAAAAATAAAATGGGTGAAATAACAGCATGAAGTGAGATGAGAAAAAGACAGTTGAGTGCTGGAGCGCTATTTTTTGGAAGGTTTGCAGGATGTAGGCTCTTGCTTGGTCTTTGTGGGAGAAGAAAGAGTTCATTCATGACAGGTTACAAGGTCTGCTAGAGGACACATGGGCAGATGTGGAGGAATGAGCTTTGGGGCGTTTTCAGTCGACTGTAAAAGGTTCTGAACTTTGGAAGCAAATTCATTAGCTGAGAAAAAGATGCAGGGGATGGTTGAGGTCTGTGGAAAGAGGAGGCTATGCTCTAGTCATGAAGAAAGTGTGAAAATTATTAAGCTAGGGGAATATAATAAACTGCCAGGCTATATTACGTCCACACTAGAGCTTAGTAAACATGAACTTAAACAGACTACAAACTCCTCAGAAGCTCCAGGCCAGGTGCTACCTCATGATTTAACTCATTAGCTGGTTGACTTGGGGCAAGATTTTACAAGTCTAAGCGGCTCAGTTACTTCACCTGTAAAATGAAACTATATCTACCTCACAAAATGATTGTATACATGGAAATAACTGATAGTGTAAAATACTAAGAATACTATCTGGTGCATAAAAGATATCAATGAATGTTGGCATTTGTAGACACCAGATAAATCTGAAAATTAAAAAATAAAAGTAAATCCTCAAATTTGGAAGCTTTGACATAATCCATCTTTAAGTCTCTTTATTCTAACTTACCCAAAGAAAATGACACCCATCATATCAAAAATAAGATATGTTTAGAAATAAAACTCAACTTATTAAGTATAAGATATAATTATGTTTCCAGTGAAGCTCCAGACTTAAATTTAGAAACTTTTATGACAGAGTGATGAAAATTAGATAAAATTCTCATTGAAAGAGAATTCAATTTCAATTTATAAATTTTCTGAGAAGTCATAAAACATATAGATCACATGAAGCATGATTTGAGGGAAAAATCAACACTAGACTATTCCTTATAAAAAGGCATATATAGAGGCAACAAATTATGTACATATATTACCACTCTAACCTTTGGGGAAAGTAGTTTGGCAATACCTGGGACATATCTCTATGTTTTAACCAAAACAGATGTTCACAACGTATTTAATATTTCTGCCCAGCCAACACGGCTCAGTGGTTGAGGGTCCACCTATGGATCAGGAGGTCATAGTTGTAGGCTCCCTATTGGGGGGTGTGTGTAGGAGGCAGCCAATCAATGATTCTCTCTCACCATTGACGTTTCTGTCTTCCTCCCCCTTCCTCTCAAATCAATAAAAATCTTTTTCTTTTAATTTCAATATTTCCAAAAATATCTGCAAGATCATGAAGATACAAAAGAATTCACACCCAACTATTTAACAATGGTTGGCATTGAGAACTCTGTATTTTCCTGTACTGTGTGATTAATCATAACGCAATAGTACAACTTCATAATGAAACAATGATGACATAAGGAAAAATAAAAGCAAATGCAAGTTGCATTAAAATACTTAAGTTATAAACATGAGGAAGTATTCACAGCTTTGTCTTTGAAATTTTCTTTTTAGAAATCTCAAGTAAATAATGTGAGCAAAGAATTTTGTAAATACATATTAATCACAGGGCTGTTAATATATAAATAAAACTGGAAACAATTGAAGCGTACAACCACAGTTAAAATAGGGCACATCCCTATTATGAAATAGTCCCAGGCATAACAATTACCTAAGCGTGTCTGCGTGTAGTTAGTTTATAGGCTACTTTATGTTTTTCTGAACATACATTATTGCTATCCTCTACATCACAATGTGCCAGGTTCCTCTCTATAAGATTTACCTACTTTACCATAACTCTGTAAGATAGGGTATATACACACATGCATGGATATGCATGTTTTGCTTTTTTTCCCCCCTTAGGCTCCAGAAAATAAGAATTAACTTTCTAATTAAATATTATAGTCCATTCCAAACAAAATTTCACAATTACGAATAAATATTTAAAACTCAAAACAATGTGAAACATTTGGTACTTTTAGGGCTTTGGCACAGCAGTTTTATAATTTGATGATCAATTATCATACACTTTTTGCATTTTTCTTTAAAAGGGTAAGATGTAAAATTGCCGTACTGGTCTAGGATGCCTTGAGCAGCCAGAGCTTGGCTGGGTTCCAGAGGCCTTCCGTTCACTGCAAACTCCATGATGCACCCGATGAAATCGTGGCTTTCCACGTGCCCTCTCCTCTGAAGAACTGGGTCTAGCGATCTGATACCTCCAACCGTGACTCGATTTGGCTGAACGTCAAGAGTCCTCCATAAGAAAGAAAAGTATATTAGTACCAACATGATAGATTTTTAGCAGGTTTCATTTTAAAAAGTGTGAAGATAACTTTTCCTGGCATGTGTTATAGGATGGTAAATTTGAGTGGAAAACATCACCGATGTGTCAATGTCCACCAGACAAATACCTACCAGGATTATTTAAGGTCTGAATAATAATAAAACTTATTAGCAAGGCGCACACTATCAGAAAGAATATAAAATGCATTAGGAGTAGTGATTTCCCTTCACTGCAGAGATGATAAGGAATGTCAATAAGTTGATTACTGCAATGGATTATGTGACACTGTTTATTTTTCTTTTTGTTACTATTTCTACTAAAGTTACTTATGTTTTAGATCGGGTAATGATGTGTTCCAGTTTGAAGTGCTATAGATAAATACCCATCGGTACTTGTCACATACAATGTTCAGAGAGAGCGTCTAGAAGGGGTGGAGCCATTATCCTAGCCTTGCGGGACCCAAGTCACATGCAAGTATTTCCCAAGATTCTCAGAGTCTAGGCTATGTCCATCTTTTCTTTCTGTAACTGTATTCTCATCCCGACCGCTTCATCTCACACCTTCTTTTTAAAAACAAATTTTGTACACCACTTATTAACTTTTTATTTTGCAGCACAGAAATCTCTTTGGAGAGGATGAAAGACCTTAAATTTTGATGCAATATTTTGCATAATAAAATTACTTTCAATCATGTCATTTCCTTTTTAATGCCAAGTAATGGTAAAGATCAGACTAATAGCTGCACGTACCAGTCATCTGAGATGGCCACGTTGCTGACAGTGCAGTATCCTGGTTCTTGGTTCTCAGAACAGGAGTCCACAGTTAAGGAAGCTGCCTGTAGAGCAAGAGAAGGAAACGTTCATAATGAATACTAACATTATAACAAATATTTACACTTCCAATTCTATGTCAAGACTTATTTTTAATGTCCCATCTAGCTAACTCTTTCAATAATTAATAACTTTCTAATGTTCTATGAAATTGAGTGTTATTAATCTCAAAGGCAGCATTAAGTTTTCATGATATAATTTATATTACTTATGTAGACAATTTCATTTATTTCTAAAAAACAAACAAAAACACCACAATACAACAAAATGTTAACACATCTCTCTCTCTGCATATACGATGCAAAGTATCCGACAATTCCAGAGATCCCTAAAGCAATAATAAACTCGGGAGTATCACTGGATATTTATGAATGTCTCAACTAGAAAAAACAACTTAGATAATGGTATCATATTTTAGTCAGACTTAATGTTTAATATATATATATATATATATATATATATATATATATATATATATATATATATATTTTTGAAAAGCTTAGTGATACAACTCAAATTAAAAATACCTGAGGGAAAGTTTTATTTGAATAGTAGCTCATGTAATTTAATCTTCCGAGTTAAATGAACCTTCTTTATTATTGAATTTTTCTACCAGTACTGCAATAAATTGAGAAGTTTCTGTCCTGTGGATGAAATGATTCAAGCTGAGAAGTTAATGATTTTGCCAGTTTCCAACAAAGCCCTTCTGAACTGTAGAAAATAGATTCAAAATCCAGTAGGGGCCTTGATTTGGGTGTTTTCTGAAACAGGGAGGCATTTTTCCGCTGACAGAAGTCACACAAGAGTTTCTTTTCCCTCCATTAAGTATTATTCAAAACCCGATGACTCTGGCTACATACCACAAACAAACTGAAAGAATCCTTTTGCCCTCCCTTTGGGCATACCTCAAAGTACCTTTTTTCCTTTTATCTCTCTCTTGCTCCCAAACCCTTGTGTGACACAATCCAATGTTCATGAAGTTGAAAGGGACCTTGGAGGTCAAGAGGCAAAACCGTACACTTCCACATAAGAGTCCACTGATAACACCTTAGCTATCGAGTTATCTTACCTATGCTCTAAGAATTGGGATGGGGGTGCTACCTACTATCCCCTATCAGAGGGACTGTCCACATCAGGAAGTCATCAGTGCCTTACCATTCCCGCTCTCCTGGCAATCACGGTGTGAAAATGTCCATCTGACACCTTCTTCATGGTGGTGAGTTTATATGTTCCGCTGCCTAAATTGTAAGAGAATCTTAGTCTCTCTTCAGCAATTTCAAGGGCCAAAAACTCAGCCCGGTCTCCTGTCTGGTTGTCATAGTTGTAAAGCAATAAAGCATGACTTTTAATCGTCGCAAATTTGACATAAATATAGTTGTTATTGGGGTCCAAGCTGGGAAATTCCATGTAAGATAACTCCTCAAATCCGTAACTATTCAACTCGCAGTGTTTTCCAAACACACCTGGAGACAGAAAAAAAATGAAAAATCGACACATCAAATTCCGGTGACATGTTATTCAATAGCTTTGATTAAAATACAAAAATTAGTCATACTTACAACATTTTTTTCTTATTCTCCAAAGAATACTATCTAAACCAAATTGAAATAGAATGAATCAATGATCTTTAAAACATAGAACAGAGATGATAAAGTGGTTTAAATGCATTTCTTTGGTCAATGAGGGAACATATTTAGGTATGCCCCATTTCTAAAAATTAGAATTAGTGGAATGAAGTATGTCCAAAAAGATTTCTTTCCTGGAAAGCTTTCAAAATGAGTTGGTCAACCTTTTTAAAGTTTCATATGTTGCAGTTTTCAAACAAGGTACTTTCTTCATAATATATAATTCTTTCTTTCTCCTATTTCATAAATTCTTAAAAACAACTTTAATTCAATTGAGCATGGCAAATTTTGTTTTGAGTAAAAAAATAAATAAATAAAATAAAAATCAGTCCCTGTACCTGTGGTATTTTTAAGGGTCACAAATTACAGAAGGGAACCTCTGCTTTTAGGGAAATTAACTGTCCTAGTTTTTATTTCTTGTTTCATACCCACTCTTGGCATGATTTATACCAGGCTCCTTGGAAATAGTTTTCTGTTTTTTTCCCCAAATCAAGCATTCCCATTTGTTTGTGCTGGTTCTTTTTCAAACTTGAAAAATGAGTTTTATTGACGTTACAAGGCTATGCCAAAATTCTTTTCCCACAAATATTAGTAGACTGTAGCAAATGATTGGAAAATTAACCCATGCCAATGCATCGTGACTCTTATTAACTTGCAGAGGTTTCATGCCTTCATTTTGGCTGCACATCTCTTATAAATGTGTTACATTTAGAGAAAGGGAATTGTTCAACCAGAAGGAACCAATGCCATCATTTTACAGAATATTTAAAAATCGCCCAAGGCCACAGAGCCATGGGAGTCAGAGCCAACTCTGAAGGCCAGATCTCCTGATTGTCTAGTTGTTTTGGGGTACCACATTTTTTATCCAAATGTTCTTTAAATCAAAACAGCTTAGTAGCTTC
This sequence comes from Pipistrellus hanaki, assembly GCF_964339955.1. Lineage (NCBI taxonomy): Eukaryota > Metazoa > Chordata > Mammalia > Chiroptera > Vespertilionidae > Pipistrellus > Pipistrellus hanaki. The sequence goes on along the minus strand of NC_140507.1, from coordinate 37,048,728 downwards.
TATAAAAGCATGTGTCTACTATCTTTTCTTTCTTTTTTTTTAAATATATTTAATATATTTTATTGATTTTTTGCAGAGAGGAAGAGAGAGGGATAGAAGTTAGAAACATCAATGAGAGAGAATCATTGATCAGCTGCCTCTTGCACACCCCCTACTGGGGATGTGCCCACAACCAAGGTACATGCCCTTGACCGGAATCGAACCAGGGACCTTTCAGTCCACAGGCCACTGAGCCATACCGGTTTCAGCTCCACTATCTTTTCTTTTTCTCTGATCACATTTATTGTAAATGAGTAGAAATATAAAGAATTTATTTTTATCGTTAACTGAAGTTTAAAAAGGGAAAGGAATATTTGAGTTGCATATTATAAATAATATATTACATGTGGTATACATTTATTTATATTATAAATATATTATATCTATCATATATATTTATATTTTATGTTGTATCTATAATTTATACTCACATACAATAAGATTTTACAATTTATTTATATTAAACATTTATTATATGACAGATAGCTTATATATGCAGAATGAGTAGCCAAAGTTAAAGAAAAAGCAAAGATAAAGCATACAAATTAAATAGATTATTGCAGAAATCTTCACTATGTATTTCCTCAGCTCTCTTCTGATTAAATCTATGAAAATGTGCTTAAATTGTACATTCACATATGTGGAAAGTATACAGATCTCAGAAATATTCTACATTTTAACTAAAATCAATACTGTATATTAAAACATAAAAATATTTTTTATGGAATATATATTTTTTCTTTTTAAGGAGTTTTGATGTAGTTTCTAGAGAAAAGTAAATTTCCACTTTGAAAATATAAAATCTGAAAGTTGAGGATTTTAAAACTGCCTTCCATCTGAAATGCCACAAAATCAACTTACACAAAAGTCAAGAGCAATTATTAAAATTGCTCTAATAAGGGATTTTTTTCTTGTGTGTGTATGTATATGAAGTTACACATATACAATTATACAGGCTCTCTTTATAAAAGTCTTAAGCATTTTTTAAAAACATATTTATTGATTTCAGAGAGGAAGGGAGAGGGAGAGAAAGATAGAAACACTGATAAGATAGAATCATTGATTGGCTGCCTCCTGCATGTCCCACACTTGGGATCGAGCCTGCAACCTGGGCATGTGCCCTTGGCTGGAATTGAACTCCGGACTCTTCAGTCTGTAGGCCAATACTCTATCCATTGAGCAAAATGGCTAGGGCAACTCTTAGCATTTTATGTTTTTTTTCTAAAATATAAATCTAAAAAAATCTAAAAAAAAAAAAAAAAAAAAAATGAAATCCAAACAAATTTTTCACTGTTGAAAAGGTAAACAGTGCAAATTTTTTTTTCCAACTTCAAAATTACGGTCAAGATGTTGTTTTATAGGATGCATGTATAACAATCCCCAGCATTCCATCTACCATTTTTATTTGTATGTTTATGTTTCACCCATATTCAATATGAAAAGGAAAATAATTTTCCTTTCAATTCTGTCTGTCTGTAATCATGTATTACTGTTTCAAGGTTTTGTTGTTTTATTTTGTAAGTGCTTCTGTTATTGTCTGACAATATTTAAGTCTAAATAATTTTTTTTTCTTTGCCACTGTTAGAATCAAGGAGAGAAATTTGTACTGCCAGCCACATATGATCCATCTCTCTTTTAATTTATGTGGTCACACTAGTCACCTTTCCCTGGGGAGCTCTAGAAGGGTGAGGACTCAAAAAATTCCACCCAATAGGCAGTGACTGTTGTATTAGCTACACTGCAGCAACAGTTTGTTTTGCTTTAGTATCAATTACCTTAAATCCTCATATTGTGATTGGGATGCAAAGAAATTTTTAAAAATGTAAACAACCTTTGTTCAGTCACTTGAAATCATTTTTCCACTTTCCACTCCAATCCCCTTATCTTTTATTCCAAAACTTAAGTTAAACCATGCAACCTGAATGTGATTATGAGCAGAAGACAGCACCCGTAAAGGATTATAAGATATCACTGAGAGAAAGAAACTGTAGATCTAAAGTTGTGGTTATTTTGACCTTGATCTACCTTTCCCTGTATCATGAGCATTGTTTTTGAGAATCTCACATACATTTTAAAAAGGAGGGATACTATGAATGTCATGCTGGACTGAAAATAAAAATTTCTAGCCTCTGTATCATTATGTGGTAATTTTGCTTTGATATTTTAAAAAACATTTTTTATTGATTTTTTACAGAGAAGAAGGGAGAGGGATAGAGAGTTAGAAACATCGATGAGAGAGAAACATTGATCAGCTGCCTCCTGCACAATTCCTACTGGGGATGTGCCCACAGTCAAGGTACATGCACTTGATCCTAATCCAACCTGGCACCTTTCAGTCCATAGGTCGACACTCTATCCTCTGAGACAAACCGGTTAGTACTGATTTTGTGGGTTTGTTTTCTTTACTTTAGACAAAACCCTCAGTGTCTGGGACTCAGAACCATTGCTAAAATACCTGGCTCGCAATAAGGTATTTTCATATCTTGTTTTTCTTTATCATTCTATTGATGTGCTGTATAAAAACTAGATGGAGTCCTGGACTTATGTGAAAACCAATTAGCAATATATTCCAGTGGCTACTAGAAACCTGAGTTTATTTTTAAGTTCTATTCTGTACTATACATTAGAATTTACTTTTTAGGTCCACAGTAATATGTCCAAAGAAAGACCAGAAAATATCCTTCTCCTCTTTTGCTTATAGAGGGTCTCTAATTACTGCAGGACATTTGGAGATGAATACTATCGTGTGAGTTAAGTCAGCCTTTAAATTGATGGAATGGTCCAGCTGGTATGGCTCAGTGGTTGAGCGTCGACCCATGAACCAAGAGGTCACTGGTTTGATTCTGGTCAAGGCACATGCCTGGGTTGCAGACTTGATCCCCAGTAGGGGTTGTGCAGGAAGCAGCCGATCAATGTTTCTCTCTCATCAACATTTCTATCTCTCTATCCCTTTCCTTTCCCCCTCTCTAAAAACCAATAATTTTTTTTTAATTGATGTAATGTTCACAAACCAAGGTCAAATGAAAGCTTCCTCCAAAGCTTTTCTCATAGTCCTTGGCTGTTTCAGTGCCTGGCAACATTTGAGTGACACTTGGAAGGAATCCTTTCATTCATGTCACTGTGGTGAATAGATGGGTACGTGTACAAAAAAAAAGTAACAACTTTCTTCCTCAAAAGAACACCACATTAGCCTGAATTTTGATTAGTTTTGTTGATACTATCTACAAAATGCCTATAAATCCTTCTCACACAACTGAATTAATGTAAAAAACAGAAGCAAAACAAAACAAAAATAATTTTGAAGGATTATTTTTAAAGATTTGAAATAGAGAATGATGTCAAATAGTGTCTGAAAGGTTTTTTCACACGATCAGTTCTAGGCTGAAAAGAAGACAGCAGTAAGTATTGAAGGGAAATGTCCTGAGAACACAACATCAAATTCAATTATCTTCAGTTGATTATTTTTCTAGTAATGATCAAAGCAATATATTCAATGGGATTTCCATAATTAACTTTTAAGAATATTAAACCTTTGAGATTTTATTTTGCCAAAATCTCCTGTGTAAACATTTCATACCATCTTAATCACTCGGGGCCACAATAAAACAAAATTGCTAAACTGTGAGTCAAAATAGACTGACATTTTCTATGGCCAGCAGAGCCGAACTCACCAAAGGGACAGTGGCAATAGTAGGACTCCACACCACTCTGGCAGGAACCGCCATTAAAGCAGGGGTTGCATTCACAGTAATTGACTGAAGATTCACACATTTTCCCTGAAAAGCATCAAGCTCATTTAAAAAATCTTATGCATAAGTATATTAACAGCACCACTGCATAACCATATATAGAAATCTCCCCCGAGAGGTTATATCTTAAAGAAAAGGAATATGAGACCATTCTACTTGACTTGGGGAGATTGAAATATTATCTGAGAGTTCAAAATCTTATATAATTGTCCTATTGTAAAGATATGCATTATAATATTTAGAAAATAATTACACATACATTTTAAAACAAACACTGTTTTTAGGGAAATCATAAATGGTAAAGAAATTTTCAATATTGCTACATTTTTCACATTTTATAACTAAAGAGGTGAAACTTTTACAGGATAATTTTTACTGTGGAGATGTTCTTGGCTCAGATTTGTTCAAAGTAATCAATCCCATTTAGCTTCTTTATTGAACTACCCCTCTTTCCCCAAAAATAAGACAGTGTCTTATATTAATTTTTTCTCCTAAAGTTGCGCTAGGTCTTATTTTTGGAGGATGTCTTATTTTCGGGGAAACACGGTACCATCAAGAAATATCCCTTAACTTAATGCATGCCTACCTGATGTAAAGCAGAACAAGACCTAAGAAAACACAACAAATACATTTTCAAATACTAATCAGTATTTATTCTCGACTATGGATTATGAATACTTCGACTTTAAAACCAACAATATCTAACTGGCACATTTTTTCAGTTTACAAAGACTGTTCTTATTTATCATTTTGTCAAGCTGAATCAACTAATTTAACAGAGTGCCTGTCATGAAGCAGACATGCCAGAGGATGGAGGTGTTGTAGTCAAGAAAACAGACAAGGGTCTTAACACCGTGTTTCTATTTTAATGGGGGAAATGATGCACCAATAGCAAACATTTATATCACAGGTGAAGGAGAAGAGGTCCTTGGAGGCTAATATCCACCAAATAAAATATAAAACTACTGCCCACACCAGTGTAGGTCTGCTCTCAGATCCAGGCTTCACAAGTGATAACTGAACAGTTGATCACTTGATAGGCCAAATTTAGGGTACAATGCCTGTCCCACTTGTTTTTGTTGTGGTATTGCTTTCCTATGTAAACTTAAATGTGTTTTTAATACCACCAACTTACACTCTGATCAACTACATGTTATTAATAGATGCATTTCATGTATAATAGAAGAGTTTCTAGTTTTCTGGTTCTAAGACACAATGGGATATTATCGATGTCTTAATTTGTTCATTGACAGGAGGGTTTCACTATTTATCTAATTAAATAGAGTTTGTTCCTATAAAGCATGACTGCACTAATACTTTTATTAACTGTCTCATGAAAACATGTAAGTTTTATGTGCACAATTAAACTTAATGTTGAGCACCGATAGTCTACTTCATCACCATGCTTAAAACAGTCAAAGTTTCTGTTTAATTTACTTATGTTTTTGTGGCTTGAGTATGTAGCCACAATCATTCTGGTTTGAAATGACAAGTGTGAGTCAGACCTCATGACACTGCTCACAGAAACGTTCCTCTACTTCATGGGGTCATAAACACAACATTTTTCCTTTTATAAATAACATTGGGAATCTCCTTACAAGGCAAAGCACCAACAATTTCAGAATACTTCCTATTCTAAGGGGAAGTAATGAACATAGTTACCACTGTGGAAGCACAGAAATTATGCTTTCAGTATTGTAATAACGTGTCACAGGCAGGACAATGCTACCTAAACCTGTCCCAACATCACACCAGAGGCATGCTGTGTCACAGAGACCTCGCTCCAATGGTGTTTTCACAGTGGATGTGAGACAGATTATTCTAAAGAAGGGGATTCTTTTTCTTAACAAAACATCAGTATTGCCCCGTAGAGAATAAATGAGACCTACTGGCTATACTTTTGATCATGGATTTGCTATGAGGAAAGTCACAACTTCTACCATTTCCCCCACTATAAGAGCATTCCCATGTGTTACTGGACTCAGTAAGATTTCGTGTTCTTTTTTAAAAAATCCTTTTAGAGCCGAAACCGGTTTGGCTCAGTGGATAGAGCCTCGACCTGCAGACTGAAAGGTCCTGGGTTCGATTCCGGTCAAGGGCATGTACCTTGGTTGCGGGCATGTCCCCAGTAGGGGGCGTGCAAGAGGCTGCTGATGGATGTTTCTCTCTCATTGATGTTTCTAACTCTCTATCCCTCTCTCTTCCTCTCTGTAAAAAATCAATAAAATATATATTTTTTTAAAAATCCTTTTAGAGTTGCATTAAAAGTAGCATGTATTGAATACATAGATTAATATACTTTATAGATGTGGTCAGTATCACCTTTATTTTTTGAAAACATGCATGGTTTACAAAATTACAGACTTCCCTTTGTGAAGCTAGAATTGGGGGGTCAAAGGGCAACCAAAATAGTGGTTTGAGAATGAAGTTAAAATAAATTCTCAACAGAATCTGATTTTTTGCAGATATAACAATATAAATACAAACTATAAGAGAAAAAATTCAACTTGTAAGCTCTTAATTTAAAAGTGTTTTGTTTACTTATTTTTCTTGGTATATAATTATAAAAAAAATCAAGAAATGACTTTGGTAGGAGTCAAATTAATTTATAGTTATGTTTGGGGGAAACTAGTCTTATTTGTAAAGTGTTAGAGTATGTAAATTATTTACCATTCAAAAATTTCGTTTGAGTAATCCACTTAATCAGCTAATTGTTTTACAATTAGTACATTTGAAAGTGGTTGCCATACTAGAAATGGAGATTTGAAGATACAATTTGAAAACTCTACTTAAAATTATTCAAAAAGCCTTTTTTTTTTTTTAATGTGAGGGAAAGATGTTATAATTTTACTTCAAATCAAAAGAAATCTTATAAACACCTATGTCTCAGGTTGGAAGATTCATGCATGCTCACTCACCCAACTAAAGTCAGCACTGCAATCCGTATTATTTTGCATCGACTTCAGTTCTAGTGTTAATGGCATGGTGATTATCAGGGAATGCAGCAGTTTGAATTGCACTCACACGCTTCTGGCAAAAATAACTTGATGTGTTGAAGCACCATGAAACAAAATCTTGGATCATTAACTTAATTACCACTGCAAGCCAGCTAACAGTATTTGTCAGTGCCTCGAGGCTTGGAAGACACTGACAGGGCTTGCACAAAGAAAGGCATCCATGTCTTTGGAACTCAAGGAGCCTCTCCTATTAAAACTCATTAGCTGTCATATGTTAGCTGTTAGCTGCCGAGAAGAATAAACCGATCTCACTGCTTTGACGTCCATCAATGAGTTGTGCTGATATATACTATTTCTCATAGGTAGAAGGAATCGTGCTTCTGGAAGTGTAAGCTCTAAGCACCTGAGAATGGGAATTGTGGACGATGGAAATGAATGCATAACAAGAGGCTAGGTAAGATACGCGTGGAATTTCCAAGATTACAGTAAGCTTACTGTAGAAATTTAGCAAATGTCTTCATGTTCGGAGGTAGGTGTGGTGCATTGCTGAACTCCAATTGAATCTATGGCGGTCACCTGTGGTCTTTACAACAGGATGTATAGCGGAGTTTCACTTGTGCTGATAGCACATTTGAATGTTAGATTGTATAGAGCTGAGCTACATTTATTCTTCCCACCTGTTCAATTCGGCCAACTGATGAGGGTAGGATGATTCTTGATATCCTATAGCTCATGTATGCTTTAATATCATATACACATATATGAAATATATGTATATGTTAGATCACCACAAGAATTTTTGCATTTCATATTTATACACAGAGAAGGGAGATTATGTACAACTATCAAAGCCTATTTATATCTAAATTAATTTTGCTAAAAATACAATTCCATAATGCATCTATGCTATTTATTCTGAATATTTATGCTTATAAGCTTTTAATTATTTTAGCAGAAAGTAGCTGTTTTCTGCATACTATGTAAATGTTTCCCCTTATTGTATAATGTAATAGGAAGACAGTTAATCTAAATATTCTGTTCAAACAGTAGTATGTCTTTTATATCGAAACAATGCAAAAATATCATGTTTAATAAGGGCTGCTACAGAGAAAAGCTACAAGGGGAAAAACTGTTCTGCCTATATATAGTTTTTATTTTTATTGATTTCAGAGAGGAAGGGAGAGAGAGATGGAAGCATCAATGATGAAAAAGAATCATTGATTGGCTACTTCCTACATCCCTACACTGGGGATTGAGCCCACAACAAGGGCATGTGCTATGGCAAGGATTTGAACCTTGAACTCCTGGTTCATCGGTCAATGCTCAACTACTGGGCTACACTGGCTGGGCAGCCTTTGTATTTTAAAGCACATACAAATACAATCTCAGTGAGGCTGCAGGTGATCATGTATACTCTCCATGAGAAGCTTACAAACACATGCTTATTTTCTGCAGAAATAAGAAGCATTTAAGCTACTAGAAACCTGTTTTTAACACTTTAATAGGGTAATGTATCACTTAAGGCAGGTGTTGGCAACCTGCGGCTCTGGAGCCGCATGCGGCTCTTTTTGTTAAGTGAAAAAATCCTTTTTTTCTTCAGATTGACAGCTAACTGCACGATCCGGTATATAGCATTAAGGTAAGAAACAATATATACAGTGTTATATTTGTTTTAAATGTCGTAATGGTTTTGCGGCTCCCAGGTTTGTTTTTTTTCCTTCGAAAACAGGTCCAAGTGGCTCTTTATGTCTTAAAGGTTGCCGACCCCTGAAAGGTAAACTGTCTAATTCCCTTCTGGAAAAAAAAAAAAATCAAAATATGAATCGAGGCTTTTACCTTCTCTTATTCATATGAACCACATACTCCTCAGTATCTCAGAAAGTTTCACTTCATATCACAATGGTTTCCTGGTCTTGTGGTCACTGAGGACTTAATATATGACTGCTGTGATTTTAAGAGAGTGACTCTTATCACTCCCATTGTCATGACTGCAAACGGTTGCCAAGTTTCATAGTAAAATGACTGTGCACAAGCTGTATCTAACTTCATAGATCTGGAAAAATATCCTATTTATACTGTCAAATGACATAAGAGTGAAGAATGGACAGTCTCCTCCTCCCTGAAATGCCAGGGCTGGCTTACACCACAGCTAAAATGCCTCCAGATGTGTGAAAGCGAGCGGGAAAGGTGAAAGGGGCTGTGAACTCACTCTGGTTACCTGCTGAGCTTTATAACGCCATGCCTCCCGATGAAGCAAACTGGAGAGAAGCAATGTGACAGGGCTCCTTCCAGGACCAATCACGAAGTCAGCACCGTTTATGCTGAAATCCACATACGGTGCCCTGGCTCCCGCCCACGGGACCTTCCCTGATCTCTGTCACCTATCAAACGCATTCACACTTTCTCCATGCTCAGGCTGTGTGTGAACTCACTCTAAATGTAAGTGTGAAGGAGTCTGTTACACCAAAGTGGGACAAGTAGCAATCTTTACTGTTACATTCCCAGTAGAAGAAGCAACGTTTTTGAAATGGGGTGAGGGGAGGGGTTGGAGGAGTGTAGGTTTTGTTTTTTTTTTCTTTCAAAATCCTGAGCTCCTAACATGTATATAGCCCTATTATTCATGATCCTAAGACTACACCTCTGGTAAGACTCACACCTACCTTGAGCCACTGAGGTTTCTTAGTGATTCTGTGGCTCCCCTCTATTACCACCACTATTACACTAGCACCTCTACGAACACTACTTATTGCCATTGCTACTTACTGAGTGGATTGGTGCTAGGCGTTTTACAAACCTTATTTTAACTTATTACCACCACCCTACGAGATAAATAAGCATTTCACAGATGGGGAAATCGAAGGTCAGTTGCAACTCTGGAATTCACTTAGGTCCCAGCTCTATATAACAAATCCACTGAGCCACCTCAGAAAACAGACTTCACTTCTCTGTACTTCAGTCTTCTTGCCCATACAAAATAATTAGCCCTGCTGCGTAGGTTTCTTATCAGAAGTAAATAAAATAAGTACAGAGCAAAGGCCTAGAACAGTATCTGGCCAACGGGGGATGCTGAAAGCACTTTCAATGCTTATACCATTGTTAAGTAAAAAAAAAAAAATTACTTAAAAAGGAAAAAAGAAAAGCATTCATTCCCTTCTATCGTACCTCACCTGACATGGCTAACGTCGTAGTAGTGACAAGAGCCGAGCATCACCACGTACCTGTGAACCCGGTTTTGCAGACGCAGTGGAAGCCCCCGGGGAAGTTCTGGCAGACGGCGCCGTTCTTACAAGGGCTGGGCAGGCACTCGTTGACATCTCGCTCGCAGGCCCTCCCGGTGAAGCCGTCGGGGCAGCTGCACGAAAACCCTCCCACCAGGTTGTGGCAGGTGCCGCCGTTGTGGCAAGGGGACGGGAGACACTCGTCGATGTCGGTCTCGCACCCGCTGCCCGCGTAGCCCGGCAGGCACTGGCACAGGAACGGCTGCAGGGGCTCGTTGGCCACGACGATGACCGGGAGGCTCTCGTGGCTCCGGACGGCGGGGCTCACGGCCAGCCTCCGGAGGCAGCTGCCCCCGTTCTGGCACGGCCCGCGGGCGCACGGGTCGTGGTCCACGGACTCCACCCTCACCCCGCTCTGCCGGAGGAGCACCTCTTTGATGCTCTCGAAGAAGGTGGCCGCCCCGCTGGGGTTCACGTACTGGTTGTGGCCCCGCTTCACGGCCGCGGAGACGAAGGTCCGGTTGTCCTCCTCGTAGGCCCCGTAGAGCTGCACGGCGGTGCCCAGGCCCGTGAGCTGCGAGCCCGCGATGCGCAGGAAGGGAAGGTAGTGGTTGGTCAGGAAGTCCCTCACGGACGGCACGCTGAGCCGCAGGAGGATGCTGCTGTCGATGGTGGCGTTGGAAAAGCCCGCGAAGAAGACGCGGACGCTGCTGGTGACCGTGCTGTGGACGCCGTCGCTGCTGAGGACGGTCAGGTCGAACGTGCCGTCGGTGGACCTCGGCTGGGAATGCAGGTCACACGTGCCCCTGGGGACGCTGAAGAGGCTGGTCACCCCCGAGGTCAGGGAGCAGTGGAAGGTGTCCAGCACATCGGGGTCCTGTGGCTTCACAGAGCCCAGCAGCCCACCGGGGAACACGTTGCCGTAGTAGTTAACAAAGATCTCCACCGCCCGCGGCTGAGAAGGATTGTCGTTCTGGTCCACCACGGTGATGTGCACGGTCCCCGTGGAAGACATCTGAGGCACCCCGGAGTCCCTGGTGACCACGGACAGGTAGAAGTCTGCGATCTGCTCCCGGTCGATCTCCCTGGTGGTGCTCAGCACGCCGGCGGTGTTCAGGCTGAAGTAGTTGGTGGCGGGCCCCGTGCTCAGCAGGTAGTAGGTGAAGGGGCCTTGGTTGGGAGGGAGGTCCGGGTCGGTGGACTGAAGGGTCATCACCAGGGTGCCCGGGCGTTTGTTTTCCATAACCTCTCCTTCGCGGATGGCCAGCAGCGGCCCGTTGTCATTTATGTCTTCCAGGGTGACTAAGAGAGTGGCGCTCCCTGTGGCGGAGGGGGTCCCCGAATCAACAGCCAGCACGGTCAGGTTGTAGACGGGGAGGGTCTCTCGATCCAGCTCCGCCGTCACCGTGATCTGGCCCGTCTGCGGGTTGATGGAGAAGGCGCCGTTTTCGTTCCCTGACCCGATGAAGTAAGAGAACCTGCTCCAGCTGGGGACCGAGTCTGAGTCAAAGGCGCTGACAAAGGTCACGTGCGTTCCTGTCGGGACCCCTTCGCTGATCTGAACGCTGTAGACGTTTAGACTGAAGATGGGTGGGTCATTGGCATCGAGCACAGTGATATTCACAGTGACCTCATCTATGTCTGCACCCCGAATGCTGCCAAAATTCTTGGCCAATACCTTCAAAGATACCCTTTCTTCTTTCTCTCTGTCAAGAAGTCCAGACACGTAAATCTGTCCAGTCTTCTTATTGATCTGGAAACCCTTCTTCCTACTGTTTCCAAAAATCAAATAATGTACCTCCCCGTCAACGCCCAAGTCCCGGTCACTGGCAAAGACCTCTCCAACAATCGTACCTCTAGGAGCCGCTTCTGAGATTTCAAAATAGTAGAGTTTGGAAACAAAACGAGGCACATATTCATTTGTCCCTTTTAATTGTACATTAACCGTGGCAAAACTGCACCTTTCCTCATCAGGGACATTGAAAGCTTTCACAGTGAGGTGGTAGCTCTGCTTGGTTTCAAAATCCAAGAAGCCTTGAGTGGTGAGGACGCCCGTGTTGGGGTCAATGACAAAGAGGTCGCTGTCAGATGACTGTACAGTGTATGCAATCACAGCGTTGGTGCCAGAGTCAGCATCCGTTGCATTGAGGTGGATAACGGTGGTCCCGCTTGGGGCATTTTCCAAAACAGTGGGGAAATATTCCTCAGGGAGGAACACTGGAGAATTGTCATTCACATCGAGCACATTGACAGTCACACTGCAGTAACCCGTCCTTGCCACCCACCCGCTATCAGTAGCACTGATAGTCATCTCATGTTTCTGGCAGAGCTCGTAATCAAGAGCTTTGGCTAGCGTCAAGACACCTGTGGAGGAATTGATGGCAAAAACGCCCTCTTCATTTCCGGAAGAAATGCTGTATCGAATCAGGCCATTCATTGCTGCGTCTCTGTCTCTTGCAGAAACCGTTCTGACAACGGCCCCGACGCTGTGGCTTTCCGGGATGGTGGCACTCATGTGGCTTTGAGAGAATTCCGGAGTGTGGTAGTTTTCCTCCGTGACAATGATTTGAACCGTTGCTTGGGATGAAAGTGGAGGGTTTCCTTTATCCTTGGCAGTGACAGTGATCAGAAAGTTTTGATTCAAGTCAGAGATGAGGGAAGACGCTACGGAAATCCACCCTGTGTTATTGTCCAACTTAAATTTCCCCAAATGATTTTCACCGGACACAAAATACTCCACTTCGGAATTCAACCCGAAATCTTTATCGTCTACTGCAGTAACTTTGATTAACTTGGTACCAACTTTCACGTTTTTGGTGACCGGAGTGAAATATTTACTTTTCAGAAATTGGGGTGCATTGTCATTACTGTCCACGATGTTGATGGTAACGGTGGTCTCGCTGAGGAGGGAAGGATTACCTCGGTCGGAAGATGTCACTATGAAACTGTGTCTGTTGATGTTCACGTTACTGAAGCCGCTGACGTTTTGGTATTTCAAGATCTGTTTATTGAAAATCTCTCCTGTGGTGGCATTAATCCTGAAATACTCCGACTGAGATTTTATAAAATAAACCACTTGTCCATTTGACCCCTCGTCAGGATCGGTTGCGGACACCTGCGTCACTCTGGAGCCGATTTCAGCAAGTTCGGGGCAATCTAAATAATAGGAGGGCCTGCTAAATCTCGGAGCATTGTCATTGACATCTGTCACAAATATCGTGACATCTGTACTTACAGTCCAGCCGGAATCATGTGCAGAGACTCGGATTCTGTAACGGTCGGTATCTTCTCTATTTAAAGGTCTACTAATGACAATATCCCCTGTGCTGGGATTAATGGTAAATGGGAGGCTCGTGTCCATGATAGAATATCTGCTGATGGCATTTACCCCAGTGTCTTCATCAGAAGTCGTGACACGCGTAACTGTGTATCCTAGTGGGGAGTTTTCAGAAACATGGGCACTAAAGATCTGAGAAAACCTCGGGGCATTATCATTTTCATCTAAAATGTGAATGATGACCTTGACTGAGCTGCTCTGAGAAGGGGAGCCTTTGTCTGAGGACTTTATGGTGAGCACATACTGGGACACCTTTTCCCTGTCTAGAGGCCGGATGCTTCTAATCTCTCCAGTGGCATGATCGATGCTGAAACTGTGTTCTTTGTTGCCATTAACAATATCATAATCTAACTGTCCATTGGGCCCACTGTCCTTGTCCGTTGCTGAGACAGTAAGTATTTTTCGAGGAGAAAGGTTTTCCAATATTTCAGCTACGAATGGATCTTCCTTAAAAATCGGGGCATTATCGTTGACATCTAATACGACTATGTCGAGTTTCTCATAAGAGGAGAAAGGAGGGAAACCTCCATCTCTGGCCTCTATCCACACCACATACTTTTGCATCTTTTCAAAATCCAGAGGCCGACTAATGGACACCTGCCCCGTTAACTGATCAATCTGGAACGTGCCGCCAAGGTTCCCACTTGCGATGTAATAAGACAAAGGTTCCCCTCTCAGGGAGGACCCCGTGACAGTGGTGACCTGCGTGCCAACCGGCTGGTTCTCAGGAAACATGAAAGTCTGTTCTTTGGCCCTGACTTTGGGGAAATCCGCCTTGTTCACAAACCTAACAGTCACCGTGGTGGAATCCGTCTTTGGAAACGAGCCTCCATCTTTCACATGGACAGAGAATGTCACTTCTGAAGCTCCGTTCAACGGCCCGGCTGCCATGATAGCCCCCCGCAGCGGGTCGATGTGAAATTTCTCCGAGTTCCTCCCCGACAGAGAGTAATGCAGTTCAGAATTGGGTCCGATGTCAGCATCCGTGACTGTAACCGCAAAGACGAAGGCACCTAGGAATGAGGGAGGGTGCAGTGAGAATCACGGGGAACCCAAACAGAACATCGGGTAATAGGTGAATGCATAGAAAACACTATTTCTACCTGTAATGTTATTTCTCACAATTCCTAGGGGAGGACGGTACCTCCTCTATTGTCCCGGAAGTTGCAAAATCAAATCGTCTTTAGGGACTGACCTGCCATTTCCTAACTAAAGCCCATGTGGTCTACTGGTTTTAATATTCTGCAGTATGCCTTTGAGAGGAGCATAGGGAAGAGCAATGGCTAATCCTTCCGAATTATAGTTCCTGGGAGATCAATCTGCACATCATACCACTCCCAGCCCATAGGATTGTAACGTGCACTGTGCTAACAGCTGTGCTGTTACCCCATGAAAAATATAATTTCTCTTTTATGTATTAAAACAGTCTCAATTACCATATATCTAATGATGACCACAAAAATAATATGCTTAAAAATCACTGTTGATTCCTATGCCTATTGTTTCATAGTAAAATTCTTTTACTTATGAGCTATTATGCCATGGAGACAAAACGTAAGCATAGATATACATATAAGTCTATAAGTCGACTCGAACAATTATAAAGTAGTAAGAAATAGGAACTGAGAAAGAATGGACCCAATGTGGATTCCAAAAGTCAGTGCTTGGGACGAGTGCCAACAAAACAGATTGTAGGAAAAATATGCAGGGGAGCTGCCAGAAGGACATGTTTTTGATATTCTCATTCAGAAATCTTTCCCAAACCTGCACTCCCAGCCCTACCAAAGAGTCTGTGACAAAACAGAAAAGTCTTTTATTAAAAAAAAAAAAAAAAAAAAAAAAAGCCAGTGATCCTGATTAATGGTGTCTAATGAGGAAAAGATGCTGGCGTGTCCCTCACTTTGTGTAGGAGATGGATATTGCATCACCGAATACTAGATGTGATTAGAGTCATGTCTGCCAGCATCATTTCAGCTAAAGGCCTTCAGCTGGGACCTACAACTTTGATATCAACGTTTCCTTTTAACAGAAAGTTGGCAAAACTTTATGGATATTATACCTTCAATTGGTATTAATTATACATTCTCGAGTGCATAGAAGATCAAAGACCACTGAGAGGAGGAATCCTGGATCCATTTCTTTCTTTCTTCTAATTAAAAATATTTTAAAGCAAGGAAGATTTAAATGAATATATCTTAGTTGTGTTTATTCTCGTTTGAAAACTCGTCTCAGAAACTGCAGATGGCAGATGATTTGTGTGGTTCTGAAGAGAGTGTGCCATTCTTTGCAAAAAAAGCAAACTAAATTTGAAAGAGATGCAGAATGATAAATGCATGCTGTCAGCATGAAAGTGGCTCATTAATGGCTCCATAAACTTACTAACAAATAGAACTGCATCCCTCAAAACTGGAATAAAATTTATTAATGATAAGAATTAATTAGAATTATTCATTCATTAAACATTTAAAAATCTACCTATGAAGCATTGAAGTAAAATATTAATTTTCTACCCACGAATATAGCTGAATTCTTATCAATTCCAGATAATGTTCCAGGCACTGGGATATGGCATAAAACAAAGAGAGACCTGTCCCTCCTCTCAGGGAACTTACAAATTACATCTCCAGGCAGAACCCCACCTGACTTCAAGTCATATGTATTTTAATCACCTAATAATATTCAATTCCTAGTAAGAAATAGTACTAGGAAGATATGGCAATTATAAAATCTCAAACACAATTGGTTGATGAAGAAGGAATTAATTTCTGAGATTCAATGTTCCTTTAGTTTTGTTAGGCAAAACAAGTTGAATTTCAGAGGATTTGCAAGCATAGGCTATATCAAAGCTATACATGTAAAAATGAAAGGAATGTATTTTATAGGACATGTTCAATGCATCATGTGATTACCTGGAAGAGTGGGCGATGGGATGTGTGTGACATATGGGTGATGCTGAAATCTTGGTGGATTGTCATTGACATCAGTCACGGTGACCAGCACGCTGGTGGAACTGGAAAGAGGCCCCGGGGACCCAGCATCACTGGAAACCACCACTAAGGTATAATTTTCTCTCATCTCCCTGTCCAGCAGCGCACTGGTGATGATCTGTCCTGTGGATGGGTTGATGGTGAACTGAGAGTTTCCACCGATGAGCCTATAACTAAAGCAGAGAGCAGAGATGGCAGATTTCTTTTAGGTACGTCATGGTAGTACCCGTTTACTGTAATTTAAAAACTGTGGCAGAAATGTAACCAAAGACATGGCAAGTCAGATCACACAACAACGAAAAAATACAGCTGGAAGACAAATCTTTCAAATGTTATGTGAATATCACACTGACACTCTTGATTGTGAGATGTCCGATGACCTCAAGCAGGTCCTTGCAAGCTTTGTGGGCTTCTTACATCACCCAAGACCCCAAAATGTACTCAGAAGACCATTGTCTTTTAAATAGAAGAGCCAGAAAGCATAAATCAGGGCATTATTCTAATAGTATGGTTAATGGCCAGGATCACAGATGAACATCTGTTAAATGAATCTAAAAATTATTTTTCTGCTGTGTGCCATAATGTCCCAGGGAAGAGCAGTTGAGGGCTGCTCTTTCAAGATGAAAACACTGTATTTGATACACATCGACTATCCAGAACAACTAAAGAACTGATTATTTACACAGAGACATTCCTAGTTACTAATTCTCTCATTTTTCATTCCTCCCATGGCCATGCGGCTCTGCTTTCTTGTTGTCAGGAGAAGTAGGACATCTCCATGGATATGTTGATGCTAACCAGATTGGTTAACAGACAGGATTTTCCACTGAGAATAGCTTCTCTCTTCTTTCTGGAGAGGAAAGCTATCTGCATATATTCCTGAGAGATCTGCTAGGGAAGAAGTCCCGAAGCTTGAAGGTTCAGAAATTGGCTGGGGTCCATCATTTCTAAGGTCGGAGGTAGCAAAGAAATAGATGTCTTTAAAAGCTTTCTCCTTTAGACCAACAACGAAATGCCCTTGCTGGAATTAGGCGCGTGTTTCTGTAGTTTGGTTTGCGTTCATAAAAACATAGCAACAGCATGTGTCTCACAGGAACAGCAGGAAAAACCCACGCTGCAGCCGGTAGAGTGCATGTTCCTTCCGTTAAGCTCACAGTTTAAAAGACTCATTTCAGCATGTTCATCCTTTTTTAGAGAAACGATAAACTGTTGGAGAACTGGTATTTAAAAAAATAAAGGCAAAAATGGATTCCTTTCATTTGGTAGTTTTCTGTACTAAATATCATTCATATGATAAGCATGTGTCAATATAATTGATACATGATAATAATTCAAAGTCTAGACTTATATATACATAGTATATATACATAGTATATACACAGTAAGTCCTCATGTAACACCATTGATGGTTTCTTGGACACTGGCTTTAGGCAAAACAATATAGAACAAAACCAATTTTACCGCAGACTAATTGAGACAAACAAGAGTTAGATTCCCAGGACATCTTATCAATGTTCTAATAAAACAACCTGAATGAAATGATGCTACTCAAGGACCTGCTGTAATCTATTATAATCCATCTATGTATTTAGTTAAGTGGTAGATGGACTAGTAGAGACATGGATAAGTGGGTAAAAATTCTGTCCTCAAGCTTACATCCTAAATGGAAGGAAGGCATGTAGGAAAGTAAACACAAACCACGGAGGTTATGTATAAGTGCTAAGAAACCGCGCAGAAGCACTGCTCCAGGCGTCCAGAAGACAGAGACCACCTTTGACTGGAATGATTAAAATGAAGCCTTCTTTGGAGGATAGTAAATCCAAGCTCCGTGCTAAGGGGGTTGCCCATCTTACAATAATGTTGAAGAGGGAGAAAGAAAGTGTTCTAGGCCAGGAGATTGTCCCTGTAAAGGGCCAGGTAGTAAATATTCTCAGCTTTGCAGGCTGTAAGATCTCTGCTGTGGTACTCAATTTAGTACAAAAGTTGCCTCAGCCGATAAGTAGGTGAATGGGTGAGGCGAAGCTCCAATAACACTTTATTTACAAAAGCAGACCCTGAGATGAATTGGGCCTGCCGGCCACAGTTTGCAGAACCCTGGCCCAGGATACAGAAAGACCTGGACAAAGCCTTAAGGCCAGGGAAGCACAGATCCTTTTCCCAGGAGCAGAAGGCCATCCAGTGAGGCTGAAGGATTGGCTATATGTGGGGATCCATGGGGGATGCTGGGGCAGAGAGTGCAATATGGAAACAGCAAACTGGAGGTTGAAGATTCCAAGGAAGGAATAGATCCTTGTGAAAGCTGAGCCACTAGATGCCCAGCTAGTTCATATTGCTGCCACTGCCCTGTCATTCCCTGAGTCAGTCTTTGCTTCATCCAAATAACCTCCTACATCGATAGAGGAATTTTCATAAAGGGAAACCAGTCATGTGGTTGCCCAGCTAAAACACTTCAGTGGTCTCTCCCATTAGGTGCAGAAAGAGATGGGAACTGTTTCCTTGGTAAACAAGGCCCTTCCTAACCCACTCCACGCTATGAAGAGCTTCTCTGATGGGATGCTTCTGCATGGCTCTTTGCCTTTGTACCTGTTACTGTCTTTGTCTAGCATGCCTTACACAAACTACTTCTCTGTCTTTCTCCAAAATCATCAGTTCCTTGAAGCTTCTACTGATTTCCTCAGGTCGCACTAACTATGCTGTTCTTTCCACTCTTCTGTGCTTAAACTATACTTGTTATAAAGTACTATCATTACAAGATTAAAAACAAATACCTTCTATATCACACTATCCTCCTTTGGGATCATCTAATTCCTCAGAACTTAACATCATAGTAAGAGCTCCAAAGTTATACAGTATAGTGTAGTATATTGATTGGAGGGATAAGAAACCAGAGCCAGGAAAGTAAGATAATTTTTATTGTAATAGTCCAGGCATGATGTAATTATGGACAGAACTAGAGTCTTGGCAGGAGGAATGCATAGAAAAGAATGAGTATCAGAAGCATTAGAAAAGGAGAAATATGAGTACTTGCCTACTCACTAAGTAGAGGAGAAATGATGACCCATAGCCATCAAACATGGATGAAGAAGGTAAGGCAACAAAATTAAGAGGAAGGAGAATGCCAAGATGAGAAACAGGATTGGTTAGGAATTTCTGATGTGTTGCACTTATGATGCTAACAGATGCCAGGTAAAGGTGTCTTCTAGAGAGTTATTAATGTAGGTGGGGATGTCTGAGATGGAGTCATAGATAACGAATTTAGAAGTTGTCTACATTTCTGCATAGTGTTCTGTGTGATGGAAATGGATGCTTTTCTTTCTCTCTCTTTGAGAGAGAGAGAGCGCGCGAGAGAGAGTGAGAGAGAGAGGAAAAAAGGACTGAAAAAATGCTGTGAGGAATGTCCAAATTACTTTGTAGAGAGAGAGAGAGAAGATCTAGACAGCAAAACCCATGGGCACAGATAAAGGCCTGGGAAGGGGGTGGGAGCAGGTTGGAGGGAGTCAATGGGGGAAAGAGGGAGTATATGTGATATTTTTAACAATAAAGTAAATTAAAAATGCATAAATAGAAGGCAAATTAGAAAATATGGTCAGAAACACAGAGTGAGAAATAAGAAACATTTATACAGACATTAGGAGGAAAACAATGCCAAAAAAAAAAAAGAAAGCAGACCTGTAATGGAAATATTGCAATAGGTAAAGGAGACTAAAGACTCAGAGAAAGTCACTGCTCTTGATAAATTTCAGTAGAATCTTTAGATAACATTTTTTTTTTTTTTGTAAAGCAATGGAGAAAAATCAGATTGAGAAATTGGCAAGAAAATATGACTGGAGAAAATGTGAGGCTGTGACCCACCCTCTCAAAAACATCAGGGAACAGACATTCAAATCTCAGAGGGAAAGCGGGGTAGGGAGGAAAGGAGGGGGGGATTAAGAACCAACCAAAGGACTTACATGCATGCACACATAAGCACAACCAATGAGCACAGACAGTAGGGGCTGAGGGCACGTGAGGGGGGCCTGGTGGCGAGAGGTCAATGGGAAAAAAAGGAGACATAGTAATACTTTAAACAAAGAATTTAAATTAAAAAAAAAACAGTGGGGAAAAATTGAGTAAAAGCTGAAGTTCTAAAAAATATTAGAATCATTCTTCAATGCATTCATTTCGGTGTCAGTCACTATTCTGTTGCAGACATTGTGCAAAGAAGACGATATTAAGAATAAAATAGCCCTGCCTGGTGTGGCTCAGATGAGTATCATCCCATGTACTAGAAGGCCTCATGCACCAGAAGGTTGCCAGCTGGTTCCAGGCTCCATTCCTTGCCAGGACACACACCTTGCCAGGGCACACATGGGCTAGATCCCCATTTTGTCAGAATCCCCATGTTAATTAGCACCTAAATGGTCTCACTGATTTCTCTCTAAATCCTCTTCCTGCAATCCTGCCTCCTCCAATCCAATCCAGATACAAATCCGTGTATGTTGCTTTTGATTAGAATCCATCAATAGTTTCCCATTTAAAATACATAATTTAAGATCCTAATTCTTTACCATGACTTAAAGGTCCTTATGTGGTCTACACGATGTGGCCCCTGCCTCCCGCCCTGACCCTTTCTTCACTCTGGTCCAGACTCACAAACTTCCCTAAACACACCGGGCTGACTTCTAGCCAACAGCCCCGGATGTCCAGGCCTTCCACAATACTCACACCTAAAAGTCCTTGTCGCTCTCCAGTGCATCATCCTGTTATATTTTCAAGGCTGTCCTCCCTGTCTGAAGTAATCTTACCCATTTTCAATGTACTTGTATATCTGTCTGAAACAATGCAGGCTCAAAGAAAATGGAAACTTTGTCTTGTTCATCAATGTTATTCCTATTAGCAACTCAATTAATGTTTACTTAATAAAAAAAAAATACATTGAGGCCTCCTACCTAACTCAGTCATCTCTGCCAGGGGGAAGAGACTAATTACTGCCAGTTTCCCAAAGTGAGTTTTAAAACAGGAAATTAGTAACAAACAAAATGAACCATTAACCAAATCATCGCTAGGTCTAGATGGCTATTCAACAGCAGGTTACCACAATCAGGTATGGGTTAATAGGATGACATTTCTGGCAAAATTGAGCATCATATTCATCTAATGCAAAGTCTAATGTTTAATGAGAAAAAAAAAAATAATCAAAATGTACAGAGGAAAAGGCCCTGACCTAATGACGGCGTTGGTTGATGTGTCCGCATCTGAGGCATTGACCAATAGGACGTCTGTTCCTGTCGGTGCATCTTCGGGGATCGTAGTGAAGTACAACTTACTGGCAAAAGTGGGGACGTTGTCATTGACATCATCTACGATGACATTGATTGTTCCAGTTCCAGTCAGGGCAGGGGACCCTAGAGGGGGGGAAAAAATCAAGTCTCAGATGTTTATAAATAACAGTAATAATAATAATGAATTTAATACCTAGCTGTAGACAACACTACTGGAGAGAATTTAGAAACTGCTCCACATTCAATTTCTGAATAGAGACAAGTATTCATTTTAAATTTTGTGACATAAAAAAAAAAATGTTAATTTGTGACCTGGTCTTTCAGTTCTTGCCTAGGGATACTGCAGAAACAGAGTTTCAACCTCTTCTATTTTGAAGGTGCTGATTCGACAGGATGGAACACAACAATATCATTAAAACACCACAAAAGAGGCATGGCGGGCTTCTCTGAAATCACATTAAAATAACCCAAACCAGATCTGGAGAATACCCGGGGGCACGGAATTGCTGGCCCACTTAGTGTAAATAAAGGCGGTGTTAAGAACTGTTTTCCTAGCAGTGACTATCAACGTTAATGTCAAAATGTTCAACGGGGTGCCTGAGGCCTCGCCATTCCCCATCACTGCACTCACTAATATTTGTTTATGGGGAGGGGGGGAACGGCTTCCGGTTATATTTCAAAACTGTAATCTCCCACTTTCTGGAAATAACATTATGTCAGCGAGCAGACTTGGAATCGTTTTTTATGCATTTACTTAATATTTAACATAAATGTGAAGCAATTCATGTTATTTCCTGTTCCAGCTCTGATATCAACACATAGTGAAAAGCCGACATTGACCAGAACCTCGGATACACTGTCCATATTACACAAAGTTGGCAGGCTCTCGTGGTGAAGGTCGGATGTCCCATTTGGTGAGATTCTGTTGTTTGTCCCCCACCTCAGAGGCAAAGCATCTGCCTTTAGTGTGTTTTTAAGATAATTTTCTGACTTTCATTTGTGCTGGGCTCTGGACAAGCGGAGCCCGGAGCATGGTCCCCGGCAGGAGATGCAGGAACTGCAGGCACCCCAGCTATTTGCAGTTGGAAGTTTGTGGGTCAACTGAAGACAATAATCTTGTCACAGACTTTGAATTTCTAACAAGGGACATGTTAAAGCTAAAGTAAATATCTCCAGGGGTATTATTGATGGCCAGTGTTTGGCCTAAATCTCTTAAATGTGTGTTTAATTATATACAACATGGCAAAATGGAAATCAGTGATCTGAATAATGTCAGTGTTTCTCTCGCTGATTGAATTAGAAAATAAAGTTAACCAAAGGACACCTGTGCGTTTATGTGGGCAAAAGGGAATGCCACGGGAAGGATAATTACACGTGGTGAACTGAGGGGATAACTAAATCAAGGCCCCTTGGCAAGGGATGGAAGGAGATATAGAGCTCTTTTATCTCTTTTACTGACACTGTGTTCTACTCATGGACTCTCAGTCTCCTCGTCTGTAAACTGGAATAATGAGACTAGAACCTACCCCAGAGAAGTACTGAGGGAATGTAACAGGCTTAGAATAATGCCGGCACAGAGTTAAAATGTATATGTTACTTATTGTTTTTGTAGTTGTAAAGACAAGAAAAATGAAAAATTGCCATATCAAAGGTCCACTTTTAATCGAACAAATGTCTATGTCATAGTTCTCAGGATGTTTGCTGCCCACAAAACTTTTGACTTGATGCTTTAATACTATCATTCAAGAAAACATTTTCAATAATCACTTGCTCCTAATGATTGCCTAGTAGTGTAAACACATGAACACTTAGCTCTCCAAAGTTTCACAGCTTTGTGGATTTTTTAAAGTGCACAATTTTTAAATTTACACAGAGAGTTTAAAGAAGACTTGAATATTTCTGATATGCACATTGCTCTCTAATTGACGATGCTTTAGCTTGTTAGGGAATAACCCAGCAACTGTCAAGCAGAGGTTTTTCTCTTGGTATACTAAAGTGTCTGATGACACATATATGGAAAACCACATAAGATGGTGACTAACTCCTTCGGTTAGGAACATGTGATTTCTTTCTTTGTCTATAAACTATATAAATATTGTTGGTGGTGTGTTTTCTGAATTAGTAAGCAGAAAGAAAATTGTTTACCCAGGAAAATATTCAGCAAATTCAATCTCACTGTCTTCATACCAGAAGATATCTCATTTTCCCGGAAGGTTTTAAAAGCACACCAGTGACAGCAGATGATTCTGGCTGGAGAAGCTGCCCGGCAGGTGATCCCCTATCCACATAGGGCCTCCTCTCAAGCACAGAACAATCTTCAGGGTCCCCTTGCTCCCCTTATTAGCTGCCACAACCCACTCCATAAGCTCATGGGTTCTTCACTTCCTGTTCTCCTCCCACTTCACGAATGGACAACTCTAGAGGCACAGTCTTGCCCATGGCCTCACTTCCTTGTCACCTGAGATGCGGATGACGGTCTTATTTTCTCTTTTCTCACTTTTGTAAGGAAAAACTTACAAAGGCATTGTTCTAAATTTCTGTCTTTTACTACGGTTTACCTAATCTCTCATTTGAATTCTGCCTGCAAGATTTTTCACTTTTATTACTGGGGCAGAGCCAACCCCCCTTCCCCACCCTAACCCCAGCCTTCTAACTTGTCTACTGACAGCATGAGCTCTGAAGTCACTGCCTCTCAGCTTGAGTCAGGAAGGCGAGGTCAAGAGAGAAAATGGGAAGCCCCTGCTTTCTAGAGAGTAAGTCTCATTTCTGCAGCACTCTTCCCAGGTGGAGGACTTCCTCTTCTCTGAGGGTTGAGTGATGAAAACTTTCGTTGTTTTTGTTTGTTTGCCTCTTTTTGAACCTTTCCTCTTAACTGTGTGAAGAAATGGTCTAACGCGCTTATGTTCTTGGTTCCCAACATATTTTTGGTTATATTCCATGTGAAATGCTGCATAATATTTACTATTACTCTATCTGCACTCCAGTACTTTCTGCTGGCTCAAGACTGATATATTCAAGTGACTATTTTTTTGTCTCCTCCCACAAGTTACCAATGGGCCCAGCATTTATAAGCCAAAAACTGAAATAACAATCTTCATTATTACACTAGCCCATATATCTATTGTATAATAATAAAAGCATAATATGCCAATTAGACCAGATGTCTTTCCAGACAACTTCTGGACAAGGCCGGGGCTGTAGCAGCGGGATCGAGGCAGCCGCTGAGGCTGCGAGGGAGGGATCCAGGCAGCTGCCAAGGCCTATTCTTGCATGAATTTTGTGCATTGGGCCTCTAGCTTATATATAAATTGAAATGCATCTATGTATTTATATTTATATATAAGCTAGAGGCCCAATGTATTTATATACATACTTATATATAGGTGTTATTCATTTAAAAGGCATAGCCTATGAAATAGGTATTATTATTAAATTTTTAAAGTGGAGAACTTGAGACAAAGAATTTAATATATTTATTTGCATTCAGACAGAGTGGACAGTGAGAGAGCCAATTCTGAACTGAAAAAAGTGTCTTCTTCATTCATTAGACCCCAATAACACTATGCCACTCATTGCAGGTATTTCACTTGTTATTATTATTATTATTATTATTATTCCAATGTAATTCTGCTATATCCTTTATTAGGTTATAAGTTAGTTGAGAGCAGGGAAAATTCTGTGTGTTTTTTTGAAATATATTTTATTGATTTTTTACAGAGAGGAAAAGAGAGGAATAGAGAGTTAGAAACATCGATGAGAGAGAATCAACAACCAGCTGCCTCTTGCACACCCCCCTACCGGGAATGTGCCCACAACCAAGGTACATGCCCTTGACCGGAATCGAACCCGGGACCTTTCAGTCCGCAGGCTGATGCTCTATCCACTGAGCCAAACCGGTTTTGGCAAATTCTGTTTAATTCTTCTCTCTCTAAACCCATAATGCATTCTATTAGGCTCTGTCCTTTATCTATATTAACTTTTCCTTTGATTCTATATATGGGAATCTGGTCTCATAACTACATGGCTCAAAGTTCAAAGAGCTGAACACTTCTGGAAATACACATCTGGGAATATAGCCCTTAGCCTAATACTAAAGTCAAAGAACTAAACTGCAGACAAAGGTCAACATTTTGGAGATAGTTGACTACTTATAAACAGAGGGTCCCAATTAATCCTGAATCCCATGAGAAGAATCTGAATGCTAAGGGCCAATGTTGAGCGTGGATAGAGCTGATAATGATGAATTATATAGGTAGTGGCATAACAGGGCGAGATTGTTCAGTTTCATCTGGGACTATTTATGAGAACCAGATGCAGTCAGAGAAAAAGAGGCAGGATGCAAACACAGACTCCTGGTAGAGGACAGTGAGCCAATGAAAAGGGTAGGAGATACAAATGAAATAACAGATCAAGGCCTCTGAACTGTAGACATTTAAAGGCTAGGAGCATGCAGTGGACATTCTAAATACAATTAAAGTCAGAAGATAAAATACATTTAAAATGTCAATTCATAAAATTATATGTATTGTATGTATACATATACTTATGTGTGTAATGTATTCATATACTATATATAAATATAAAGTAAACATGGGTAAATAGGAGCCTTCTGAAATTTTTAGAACAAATAGAAAAGAATATATATGATTTTAAAGAGCACTTTTTAAGTGTTTAAAACAAATTAAGCCTGCAATCTGAGCATGTACCCTGACTGGGAATTGAACCGTGACTTCCTGGTTCATGGGTCTATGCTCAACTACTGAGCCACACCAGCTGGGCTCCAATCTTGTTCTTGATATCAAACATTTGGCAAATAGGTCCCTGACTGGTTGTGTTTGCTGTAATAAAATATCAGCTTATTGCCCTGGCAGGCATGGCTCAGTTGGTTGGGTATTGTCCTGTGCACCCAAAGGTAGGTTGTTGGTTTGATTCCTGGCTAGGGCACAAGCCCAGGTTGCAGGCTAGATCCCCTATTGGGGCATGCAGGAAGCAGCCGATTGATGCTTTCTTCTCAGATCAATGCCTCTCTCTCTCTTTCTCTCTCTCAAAAAAAATCGATAAAAAACATATTTTTAAAATATTAGTTTCTTTTTCCCCCATGAAGTAAACATGTTTTTCCTTAAAGTAAGTACTTAAATTTAGCCACTTTATATTAACATTAAAGATTATGTGATTATATTTAAATTTGAAACCAGAAAATATACAAAGCAAACAAGTATGGAATTTTCAATATAACCCAACAGCTTTGTATTTTAAAAATTCTACTTTCTAATATAGTAGTTTATTACTACTAATTAGTTCTATAAATATGTTTACATAAATTAGGTATATAGCCAAAACTGGTTTGGCTCAGTGGATAGAGCGTCAGCCTGCAGACTGAAAGGTCCCAGGTTCGATTCTGGTCAAGGGCATGTAACTTGGTTGCAGGCACATCCTCAGTAGGGGGTGTGCAAGAGGCAGCTGATCAATGATTCTCTCTCATCAATGTTTCTAACACTCTATCCCTCTCTCTTCCTCTCTGTAAAAAAAATCAATTATATATATATATATATATATATATATATATATAATAAATAAATTTGATATATACACATTTATGTAATACTTGACTGTTTATTTCTAAAGGAATCTTTAAAAAACTGCTATATGTCCTTAATATAAATTCTTATGTAAAATAGAGGTGATAAGAAAAACTATAGAAACTATTTAGTGATGTTATGAAAGGATACTGAAAAGTTGTACAATATTGTGAACTGTGTACTTAAAATGATTAAAATGGTACAATTTCTGTTATGTATATTTTACCACAATTTTTATTTTTATTTTTTTATTTTTTTTATTTTTTTTTAATTTTTTTAATCAATCTTTATTGTTCATATTATTACAGAGGTTCCTCATTTCTTCCCCCCTCCACCAGGTTCCCACCCCACCCTCTGCCCCCTCCCCATCCCCCATTGTCCTCATCCATAGGTGCACAGTTTATGTTCAGTCTCTTCCTCCCTCCCTTTTCCCGATAGTAAATCCCTTTTCAGATAGTAAATCTGTTACTTAGCATTTTCTCATATCAATAATACCTCCACATGCCCAATGATACACTTCACATAAAAGACATTTCCAAATAGGTCAACCAGCCTCATCCAGGCCCCACCCAAGGCACTCACAGATCAACACCCCAGCGCTATACTAACTCAATACATCCAGATCTAAACCTTCATCACTTGATTCAGCAGACCCTCAAGTTCCCGCAAAAGTTTCCAGCCATGTCTGAGAGGCAGCCGTGGGCAGGGACAGGCGAGGAGCGAGCTGTTTCGGGCCTGGCTGCTCCGGGCCTGGCCTCTGTTGCTCTGGTTCGTTCCACAACCAGCTGCTCCGGGTCTGGTCACTGCCGCTCCCGACCTAGTTGCTCTGGACTTGGCTGTTGCTGCTACAGGCCTGGCCACACCCGACCCGGCTGCTCTGGGCCCGGTTGCTCCGGTCCCGGCCGCTCCGGGCCTGGCCACTCCCAGCCTGTCAGCCGCTGCTCCGGGCCTGGCCGCACCACACCCGGCTGCTCCGGGCCTGGCCGCTCCCAGCCTGGCAGCTGCTGCTCTGGGCCTGGCTGCTCCCAGCCTGGCAGCCGCTGCTCCGGGCCTGGCCGCTCCCAGCCTGGCAGCCGCTGCTCCTGGCCTGGCCGCACCAGACCCGGCTGCTCCAGGCCTGGCCACGCCAGACCCGGCTGCTCCGGGCCTGGCCGCTCCCAGCCTGGCAGCTGTTGCTCCGGGCCTGGCCGCTCCCAGCCTGGCAGCCGCTGCTCCGGGCCTGGCCACACCCAACCCGGCTGCTCCGGGCCTGGCCGCTCCCAGCCTGGCAGCTGCTGCTCCGGGCCTGGCCGCTCCCAGCCTGGCAGCCGCTGCTCCTGGCCTGGCCGCACCAGACCCGGCTGCTTCGAGCCTGGCCGCTCCCAGCCTGGCAGCTGTTGCTCCGGGCCTGGCCGCTCCCAGCCTGGCAGCCGCTGCTCCGGGCCTGGCCACACCCAACCCGGCTGCTCCGGGCCTGGCCGCTCCCAGCCTGGCAGCTGCTGCTCCGGGCCTGGCCGCTCCCAGCCTGGCAGCCGCTGCTCCTGGCCTGGCCGCACCAGACCCGGCTGCTTCGAGCCTGGCCGCTCCCAGCCTGGCAGCCGCTGCTCCTGGCCTGGCCGCACCAGACCCGGCTGCTCCGGGCCTGGCCGCTCCCAGCCTGGCAGCCGCTGCTCCGGGCCTGGCCGCACCAGACCCGGCTGCTCCGGGCCTGGCCGCTCCCAGCCTGGCAGCTGTTGCTCTGGGCCTGGCTGCTCCCAGCCTGGCAGCCGCTGCTCCGGGCCTGGCCACACCAGACCCGGCTGCTCCGGGCCTGGCCGCTCCCAGCCTGGCAGCTGTTGCTCTGGGCCTGGCCGCTCCTAGCCTGGCAGCCGCTGCTCCGGGCCTGGCCACACCCGACCCGGCTGCTCCGAGCCTGGCCGCTCCCAGCCTGGGTGCTCCGTGCTTGGCTACTGCTGTTCTGGGCCTGGCTGCTCCCAACCCGGCTGCTCTGGGCCCAGCTTCTCCGGGCCCGGCCACTCCGTGTCTGGGTGTTCCTGGACTGGCCACCCTGGGCTTGGCCGCCTCTGCCTCAGGCCTGGCTGCCACTGCCCCAGGTCTGGCTGCTCCAGTGCTGGCCATTGATGCTCTTGTTCTGGCTGCTACTGCTCTGGGGCCTGGCCACTGCTGCTCCGGGCCCAGCTGCCACTGCCTTGTGCCTGGCCACTCTAGGCCTGGTCGCCGCTGTTCCAACATTCTGTCCCTTTTTTCTTTTTTTTTTTTCTTTTTTTAAAGAAAGCAAACACGCATTTATGTTGCAATGTTGGCTGGTGAGTTGAGTTCTGACTTAGTCTTTGATTTTTCAAGATCTTCTTTCTTAAGTAATTTTACTATCATTTGCTCTCACTTGATTTCTTCACATTGAGAACTTCTTTGGTTTCTTCCTCCTTGTCCTGGGAGCTCAGCAGGTTGGCCTGTGGCACCCCTTTGTTCTCCGCAGGCTCCTGCGCTGCTTCAGCCTGTTACTGGGGTCGGTGCCACCCAGGAAGCAGCCCCCGTCCTTGGCTCTGTTGCCCGCGCTCAGCAGTCGAAGGCTCAGGGGCACCCCCCCCCCTGGGGGCCCCGTCGCCCGGCTCCTTGCTGGCGCCCAGCTGGCCGGTGTCCGGCAGGGGCTCCTGCTCCTCGTGGCGTTCCTCCAGTCTGGAGCTTTCTTTCTCCCTCCCACTAGGGGAGTCCAGGATCAGAGTCAACAGACTGTCCTCTGTGCGCAGTGTGCGCGACTCCGGGGGCTCGGCCTTTCGCCGCGCTCCCAGGACTCCACCACACAGCCCCGTCTCCCCCTGCCCGAGCCTGAGTCCCCAGGGACTGGCCCAGACCTGGAGTTCGGGGCGGTCTGGACTGAGGCTCAGTGCCGCCGCCGGAGGCTTTGTTTCTTCTGGCTAGGGTAATCCAGCATCAGAGTCAACATTCAGTCCTCTGCGCGCCATGTGCGCGCGACTCCGGGGGCCCCGCCTTTCGCCGTCCCCTGGGATTCCTCTTCACAGCCCCGTCTCCCCCTGCCGGAGCCTGGGTCCCCAGGGTCTGGCCCATAACTTGGGGCTCAGCGCTGCCGGTTCAGGGGTTCAGCCCAGGCTGGGGGTTCTATTTCCTTCCTGCTAGGGAACGCCAGGCAGCACCCAGCCCTCTCCTCCTCTCCGGCTGCGACCTCTCCGTGCACGTGTGCGTGCGTGCGAGCGCGCAGCATGTCTCCGTACCTTAGGCTTTTTTTTCAGCTCCTCTGATTTTCCTTCTGGTTTTCTCCCTCCTTCCTATTGTAGAGTTTTCAGTCAGTCGACTACCTGTAGCTCTGGGCAATGTCCACTCTACATTTTAGTTGTATTCCATTGAAATTGTTGTGAGCTGCTGCGGCTAGGTGTCTACCCGAGCAGCCATCTTGGATCCTCCTTTACCACAATTTTTAAAAGTTTATAAAGAAAGCACAATGTTAACTAAATATTTTATTCTCACAGGTCACAAGTCATCTGTAGAGGACATGAAAAAATAAAAACACATTGAAACTTGGAAACCCAAAAGGCACATTCTAAGCACAACCTGCCTCCTGCCTGTTTAGTAGAAATATCAAATTATATATGTATGGAATATTTATCAAAATAGGCTACAAAAATAACAAAGTTTTAACAGGATAAAATTATAGGGTTTTATGAGAGTAAGTTGTTTTCTACAGTATTTAATGTTTATCTTTTAGGTAATATAAATTTCTTTTAATCTTGCAAATTGCTTATTTGCATTTCAAAGTTGGGTTTCCTTGGTGTACTCAGAGTTAAGCTTATATGAAGTACATGAAGAGTAAAATGAAATTATTTTTTTTATCAACTTTAATTCTATGAAACATAATGAGATTCTAGCTCTTTTTTAGTAAAATTTTAGAAGGTAAATCTTTTATTGTATTTTTATCAGAATATATAAATAAAAGTTTATGTAGAAAAATGTATCCTACTATAGAGTAGCTGATTAAAGATAAGATATATTTTTAAAATTATCTTTATTGTTGAAAGTATTACGGACACCCCCCCCCCCAATTGAGTCCCTCCTTCTCACTCCTGCCCCCTTCCCCAGGCCTTCACTGCTCTATTGTCCATGTCTGTGGGTTAACCTCCTCTCCCCCTACCCCAGAATGAGAATCTTCAGTCTTTTGCTTGCATCCATGTTTCTAGATCTAAAAACAATCATTAGGACCTAATATGAGGTGACAGGAGAAGATTTGACTATGGTGGTGGGCACACAGTCCTATATACAGATTTTGTAAATTAGTAATCCACATATGTAACCTATATGTTCATGTAGACTAATGTCGCCACAAGAAAATTTAAAATAATTAAAAATAAACAAATACATAAAAATAAAAACCATCACTAAATAAATGATTTATAATACTTACATCACTAATAGATATGGTACAAGGTCTTACTGAAAATAAAAGAAAGTAAAACAATCACCAGTTATCAACCTTGGAAATACAATTTTCATCTAAGATAAAAATTCTCCATTAAACCAACCAGATTAGGATCATCATGGAGTTGCTCATGCAGAGCCCCATGTCAGAAAGCTAGAACCTAACCAGGTTTCTATCCTCAGCTCTCCCGGAAAGGAAGCCCAGGTCTTGCAATGGGCACTTGCTTCCTCAGCACAAGCTACCTGACTGCTCCACACCTTCCCTTTGCTGCACACGGGGAAGTGGCCCTGCTTTCATCAACCAGCAAGTGCCTGCTGCAACTTCCTGCTCCTGCTCACTTTGGTCTATAAGAATCTCTGGCCTGTACAGCTCTTCAAAACTCCTTTCTAGCCGAAACCGGTTTGGCTCAGTGGTAGAACGTCGGTCTGCGGACTGAAAGGTCTGGGGTTCGATTCTGGTCAGGGGCATGTACCTTGGTTGCAGGCACATCCCCGGTAGGGGGTGTGCAAGAGGCAGCTGGTCGATGTTTCTCTCTCATCGACGTTTCTAGCTCTCTATCTCTCTCCCTTCCTCTCTGTAAAAAAATCAATAAAATATATTTAAAAAAAAAAACAAAAAAGAAACTCCTTTCTATCTGCTAGACTGGATGCTGCTTGAGTCATGAATCACTGAATAAAAAGCCTACCGCATCAGTCAATTGTGGGGGGGAAATGCTTATAACTTATTTCCACTGGAAACAAGCAAAACTTCCTCAGATTCAAATATGGAAGCAAGTTAAAGGCATTTAACTTTTAGTAATTAAAGATAACCCCAACAGTATTTGACTCATGGAATTATGGGTGCCTATGAAAAGTTTTCAAGCAATATTTCTTAAATATGTCCATCAAAACAGACAAGGCAAACTCTTGGGTAACATTTTCCCACAAATAATAGTGACAAATGCAATCTTAGTGACAACAAACAACTGTCTTCAGAGGCAAAATGTCATATTCCACACTCCTTTGACCTCTCTTTTGATAATAGAACTATTTATAGTGCATTGACCCTCTCGGCTAAGCAATGTGACAGATAGCATTAATTCAACAGGTCATCATATACTCACCAAAATAATAAAGCATGATGGTTCACCCTTTTAGCTTTTAGACTTAACTTTTGCAAAAGCATCATGTTTCCCCTCCATTAAAAAGTAATTTCCAATCCCTGCATAAGAATGAAGTTTATTCTGTCTTTCAGTTAGATGATAAATACCTTTAATTAGAAATGCTAATAACTGAGCTTTTCCCCTCAGACCAATCAATTATGCTGACACATAGACACTTCATAACTAAACCTTTTGGCCAAATCTATAGTCAGAATATATCTATATCCCTTTAGCATATTAGACTGAGAACAGATAAAGAATAATGTGTTTAATATGTGTACAAACGAATCTCCCATCCCCAAATTAAATGCAAGCACACACACATACACATACACACACAGCTCAACTGACTCACTGTATGCGCATGTGTCAGTATATCATACATATTGATTGCACATTTTAGTATAATATCTAACATTTGCTTTGCAGTCTGTGCTTTCCAAATCCCTTGGATATGCATTTCTATTTCCTGATCCGATGAGGAAAGCAATCCTTTGATTTCAAATTTATGCATATTCTTCTTTTATGAGCTATTTTAATGGCAGAAAAGCACAAGGTGTGTGTTTTGCTTCACAAATCAGTGCCCCTTTAAAAATAATAATACTATTTAATTCAAAGAGAAGAAAGTGTTATAGACACGGTCTATAAAAACCACAGCTTGGTGGACAAGCTCACAGGTGGGAAGCAGGGAGCAACTGTTGACTGGCATCACATCCCGTTTTCACTGATAGACAGCTGCCTGCCTGTCAGGTTGCTTACTTTGCCTAGCACCCAGTTTTGGTTTTCTCTTAATCTATACAATTAGAACAATAGTATCTATCTCATTTACAGGGCTGCTGTGAGATTAAGAAAGATAACATAGAACATACAAGCACTCGGTATTCATAGAATAAATATCATCTAGAGGTTGTGACTTTCAAGTTGTATGTCTACTCTACATGTCTTCCCTGGAAACTAAACTTTCATACCTAACTGTCCACCTGACAGCTCCTCTGAACGTCTCATATCTAAAATATAACATAGCCAAAGGGTAATTATTAAGTACCTGCCCTAAAATATTTACTCTCGCCATCTCCAAGTTTCTCAGGCTGAAAACCTAAGACTCATGCTGATTCATCTCAGTTCCTAACTTTTCCTTCTCCCAACTCCAAGGGCTCAGCGTTCAAATGGACAAAATGTATGACTACGTCACACCCTCCTCCTGTCACTTGATTTCACACTAGCATCTCTCAGGGACCGCTGGAGCAGCCTTCCAATCCTCAGCCCTGTGTCTACCCTTGATCTCCTCAACTGCCCCAAACAGATCTGTCCAAAACCGCGTGTCACTCCCCTGTTCAAAGTCCCACAAGGCTTCTCCTCACTCTCGGATAAAATTAAAGCTCCCAACTGTGGCTTTGAAGGCCACTGGTCTAGCCTCCATCTGCCTCACTCCCCCCCCCCCCTCTCTCTCTCTCTCTCTCTCTCTCTCTCTCTCTCTCTCTCTCTCTATATATATATATATATATATATATATATATATACATATTTGATTCTTTTACAGAGAGGAAGGGAGAGGAATAGAGAGTCAGAAACTTCAATGAGAGAGAAACATAAATCAGCATCAATCAGCTGCCTCCTGCACACCCCCTACTGAGGATGTGCTCCCAACCAAGGTACAAGCCCTTGACGGGTATCGAACCTCAGACCTTTTAGTCCACAGACAGGCACTCTATCCACTGGGCCAAACCAATTAGTGCTTCTTCTCTCTCTTACTCTCATCCCCCTTGCTGGTATCTAGATGTGACAAACTTAATCCTACTGCAGGCTATTTCATCTGCAATACTCTTTACCCCGAGCTCATGGTTCACCTTCTTAACTCTGGTTCTATTGAAACTGACACCCCCACTCCCCACTCTCTAGCCACTAACCTGCTTTATTTAACTCCACAGCATCTCATATAAATCACTCCTGTCCTATGCATTATATTTTGTTTACTGTCTATCTCGTTGCTTAGAACAGTGTTTCCCAACCTTCTCTCATGATGAGAATCACCTGGTGGAGTTGTTAAAACACAGATTCCTGAATCCCAACTAAGAAGTGCTAAACTAGAATTTTTGAGAACATATAGGTAAAATTGCATACCTAACTTAGTGCTCTGTATATAAAATCTGTCTTAGAGCACTAGTTAAGTATACAATTTTACCTATATGTTCCCAAAAATTCTAGTTTAGCACTTCTTAGTTGGGATTCAGGAATCTGTGTTTTAACAACTCCACCAGGTGATTCTCATCATGAGAGAAGGTTGGGAAACACTGGCTTAGAACATAACCTCTCTGAGGACAGAGATGTACACTTTTTATCACTATATCTCCAATGTCTAGGGGAATAGCCAGAAGGGACTGCTCTGTAAATATCCTCAATACATAACTTTTTCTGTTTAATACAGCCCATAGGGGCACAGAGTTTGACAGACTATAATCAAATTTCACATAAGGGTCTACTCAATTGGCATCATAACTTGATTTTAATAAGTGCAGAATGACACCTGGCAGTGACAACTGACACTACTACCACCTTCCACCTGTAAAGCCTAATGGATTGTCAATGTCTTTCCCTACTCAGCATTCCAGCTGAACAATGCCTAAACTTAAGCTTATTTGCAAAAGATCAAAACTGAAATTACTGACTCGAATTAATTTGGCATTCCTTAAAAATATTTTGAAGTGTTTATTCATTTGAGGGAAGAAAAATAATTTGAATGTTTTATTCATTAAGGCACCAGGAACAGCAATAAGAAAAAGGGTCTCTTGAAACTGTGCTTTCAGAAATGTGCTCTACGCAGAGAATCAGCAGACCCCGGTGTGGAACACGGCACAGGGAAGAGAGAACAGCCACGAGGCAGAACTCCTGGGCCCCGTTCTGCCTCTGCCACTCTCCGGGGCTGCGAGCTCTGGCAAACGGCCTAATTACCCCAGGCCTCCATCCCCTTATCTGCAAAATAAAGGAAATGAACTGGCTTATGGCCAAGAAGTCTTCTGGTTATAAAATCATCATTTTAAGTCAGATTTCTCTAACTTGTAATTTTGTTCATATGTACTTCTCTTTAAAAATGGCTCTGTGTTACACGCTGAATTATAACTGTACCATCCTCCATTGTCCTATCAGCTTGCTTTTCTGCTTTCTGCCCTCGTCGTTCAGTTCCCTGAAAGAACAGTGGCAGATATTAATGGCTCACAGATTTTGCATTTACTGGTGAGGGCATAGGATTATCTTAAGTTAAAAAAAAATATATTTTTTTCTAAGAGACCAAGAATAATTACTTGTAGAGATGTCTATGTGTTGAAAGTATTGAAATACTTTCTTAGACACCAAATTTGCATAACAAAAATCAACTCAAGTAAAACTTTTCTTATTGTGCTTATGTAAAGTATCTTAGGCCCTTACATGTAAGCTATGTGAAGCCAAAAGCACATAGAGGGCATATTTCTGATAGCTAAATGGTGCTTGGGTATTTGGTAGATATGGGAGGAAAGCAGCGCAACACACAATGGAGACAAGATTTACCTAGAAATGCCTAATAGAGAATAGAATTGAGTAAGAGCCAAAGGTGCAGGGAAGAGTCGTGAGAATGAAGCCCAAACAGTACTTTAAGCACTTGAAACGGAATTAAAGCCATAAAACGCTTCAATGGGTCCTTACATATGACTGCAATTTATCACATCGTACTAACCACCGCAGAGCCTTAAACACTTGAGCTGCTTTTCAAAGCAGAGGTCAGTTTGGATGACCACAACCAATGTAGCAAAAACTTGTGGTATTTCAGCAGTGAGTTTTAAAAGATTGGCATTTTTTCCTTTTGGTAGGTCCTTTGAAAAATCTGCCAGCGATGACTATATAACCATAAACTAAATACAAGTATGGTAAATGAATATGAAATAACAGTTGCAAGTAGAAATAACAGGATGGTGATTAATTGATAAATAATTATCATCATTTTGCACTCATTGAACCATTCACTCATTCAACCAATGTTTATTAAGGTCCTGCTATGGTGCAGGGTCTCTTTTGGGTGTTTCTGGAAATTCAGGTTTGAACAAGTCAGGAGGTTCACATTCTATTGGAAGGATGCTAAATATTGGTGCAGTGAAAAAAATTATACATATGTTATATCCTATTGTATATAAGCATACATTTTAGGTAGCAATTAGTGTTAGGAAAAAATCACAAGGTAAAGCGATGGAAAGAGACACCAGAGAGAGAGGGACCATTAGAGTGATAGTAAATAAGTCCTCTTGGAGAAGAAGATATTTTACTTAGATACAATGACAACCAAGTTATGAATGTCTCCCCTTAAAATAACAAAACAGCTGGCCATAGAGTAAAGCACACAACGACAGGTGCAAAGGGCCACAGGCAGGGAAGGTTGACATTTCTAAAGAGGCCAGAGGAGCCAAAACCGGTTTGGATCAGTAGATAGTGTCGGCCTGCGGACTGAAAGGTCCCAGGTTCGATTCTGGTCAAGGGCATGTACTTTAGTTGCGGGCACATCCCCAGTAGGGGGTGTGCAAGAGGCAGCTGATCGATGTTTCTCTATCTTTGATGTTTCTAACTCTCTATCCCTCTCTTTTCCTCTCTGTAAAAAATCAATAAAATATATTTTAAATAAATAAATAGGCCAGAGGAGTACA
Source organism: Pipistrellus hanaki (assembly GCF_964339955.1). Classification (NCBI taxonomy): domain Eukaryota; kingdom Metazoa; phylum Chordata; class Mammalia; order Chiroptera; family Vespertilionidae; genus Pipistrellus; species Pipistrellus hanaki. The sequence goes on along the minus strand of NC_140507.1, from coordinate 37,011,385 downwards.
GAGGCCAGGTCATCTGGTGCCCTGTAGTCACTGCTAATAAATTTAGGTTTTATTCTTTGAAACCTCCTAAGGGTTTTTAAGCAAGTCATGGGGGATGATGATCTAATTTATAGTTTCAAAGCTCTGGAACTGCTTGCTGGAGAAGGCCTGGGTGGGGGTGGGGTGGGGTGGGGTAGGCAGTTAGAAGGTTATTGCATTAGCCCAGGCTTAGATTCCAGTGGCAGTGGTAGAAAGGAAAAGCAGATATGCTCCGGAATCCTTTTATATGGTTGGAAGCACAGTCTACTTGTAAAAGGACTTGCTGAATGTAGGGTACAGAGAGAGAGGAATGCATATGATAAAAAGGTTTGGCTTTAGAAACTGTGAAATCGTAGACAGAGGTTATTTATGCAGGTTAGGGAGGTGGATAGAAGTCCAAAAGTTTTACTTGGCCTTTCTAAGTATCACTCGTCCAGCAGACATATCGACTGCTATTAATAACTGCAATAAGTCATTGCCTTATTTACTCCTGCCAATATATTTTTTCAAGCAGGAACTGGTATTTCCATTCTATAGATAGGAATGTGAAGGAAATTTGTCCATTGTCATGTAGCTAGAAATGGTAAAGGTGGGATTTGAAACCAACCTTTAAAAAAAACAAAAACAAACAAAAAAAACAACTATAAACCTATGTATTTACTTCTAGGACACTCTTCCATTTTGTAAATGAATTCTCTGAATTACTTTTTTATAAAGTAAACTGCTCTGGGTTCCCTGATTATTCCCTGCAACATACTCCATTAGAAACACTATCTGACTTATTGCACACATGAGAACACGATGAGAAACAGCCTTGTGAGGAGGCTTCTTGAACACAATGCCAAACCACTAGCGATCAGTGCCAGCTTCCCTGACAAGGAACCGAGAGCTGGGCCATCTGTAGTACCTGCCTTACTGCACCAGGTTGAAGCTTTAACTCCTAGGACTTTCTGCTTGGTACCGTCCATATTTCTGGAAGAAATAACAGTAAGTAATATAGAATAATGGCAGACGATCCATACTTTAAACTACAGTTAACCAAAATAGCTCTAATTGAGCTGTAGTTTCAACTCATTAAGTTGCTGCTTAGTAATTTAATCCTACATGGAAAAAAACCCCCAAACAACATGGTAGAATTATGCTCTTTTCTGACTTGGTTATTTAGCAAGGCAACATTCAGTCCCACACACACAGGAGAGTGTGGTCGTAGCTCATTGGAAGCTGTAGTCAGGAGTAGCTAGAGAGTTTCCAGATGTGCTACTCTGGAGCCACGGAGTCAGTAAATAATAATATGATGATAGTGCAACGCTAATATTTTTTCCTAAAAAATATTCAAAGATTTAGAGGTTTGCTGATAAAAAAAATAAAAGAAGCTCCTGCTTCAGTTTCTGCCGTATCAGCAAAGCTGAGCCATCTCTGGCCTGACACCAGGTAAGAATTTCAAAAGAGCAAAGGAAAAGTGATTTGTGAGCTAAGGAATAAAACTGCCAACCTTTTTTGTTTAGAGCACGTTGATATCTGCCTGGTTCTTAGAACACTGCCAATTTGAGAATAACGTGGCATCTGGAATCTAAAAGCTGCCATATTTTTGTCTGAATTTTCTCATGTCATCGACCACTTTGACTTTTAAATCATAGCAGGGAATATGTATTTTACATCCTGTGTCAGAGATTTCATTCTGGAATATAAGATGAAACTGCAGATTCTGAAGCCTGGTATCTGACACTCTCACAGCATCCCATAAAGTGGTTATTTATGCTACGTAAGGTATGCAGCAGAAATGAACATAAAACCATGGTCACACAGGAGTTTTCATGACTCTAAGATCATCTAGGCCAACTCCCCTCATAATTTCTGGTTGCTTTCCACATGATCCATATTCAGTGATATTCAGATATCTAATTGAATATTTTACCCCAGTGGCCTCAGAAACACCAGTCCATTTCAGAGCAACTCAAAAAAAAAAAAAAGAAAAAAAAAAGAAAAGCACTAATAAAAATCTGTGCTTTGAGACAAAGTTCAACAATGCTCTAATACCCAGGGCTGCCAAAATACTGTGACCTACCCAGTGCCACAGAATCTCACTCATGTTCCTTGGCACCATATCTAAGCGTGACAAACTTCTAATACCTTTGTGTTACTGATAATCTGAATTGTCACTATCCATAACTCATAACTCTCCTATCTCAATAAGAGGCAGAATCTGTACAAACTTGGTCTTCACATTCATGGCAATGGTCCTTCACAGAAGTTAGAGTTGTACTCCCATCATTTGTCCTTCTAGTAAAATGTCCAGGCCCCCGGTTTTCCTCGGGACCAAGGCTGATTGATGGCCTCAGGAAGTCGGTTTGCTCCCTGAAGCAGGCCTGGGCTCTTGCACAGTCTGCACGTTTAGCCCGATGCTTTGTGGAATCTCCTTGTGAACTTTCTCCTAACAGACTGACCCATCCCTGTCTATCACAAGAGAATGTTTTTTTTAGCTCTAGGACTTCAAGTTTTCTTCCCTTCTTTTCCTTTTCGTAATGAAATGTCCCTTTTGCGTTGTCATTTGGAGGGAGAAATAGAATTTTAAGTGCTGGTTAAGTGTGCTGCCAGCCGGCAAAATCCTCCTTACCCATACTGGGCTGTCCTGCAGTTTTCAAAATCTACAGCCTTTTTAGTAAAAGGCGAAAGATTTGTACGATCTGAAGAGAAACCAGAGTATCTACAACCTTTTTAAATAACAAATGCTTACTATGCAATATGTTCTTTGTAAATGTGAAAAGAAATATCTGACACATAAAAGACATTCCTGATATAGTAATAATAAGATGAAACTTAAATTGCAATTTTTAAACATGTTTTTTTAAACTAACTGGTAATCTTTGAACAAGAATACATATGTAATAAGGGGCAGGGCAGATATTTTTAAGAAGTTTTAAATATTTAAAGTGCATCAATCACAATTCTTATTAAAATCATTGTATATACTATGTGATATACTATGGCATATTTAACCTTATAATAGCCTACTTTCTAATGACTGTTATCCCCATATTACTGAGGAAGACACTGAGATTTACAGAGATGATACACCTGGACTGAATCACAAAGAAAATTAGGTAGAACCAGAATTCAAATCAAGGCTAATTTAAGTTCAAATCTGTCACCATATTATACAGCCTATTATTGTGTTTGCTTTCCAAATAAAATAATTTTGGAAATAAGTATTTTTTTTTCAAATTTTACTTTATCTACACACTAAAACATCCCATATATCCTGAACGTAGAAATCAGGCATGCTATGGTCTGAATCCTACTTTGTCACTTATTAGCTGTGTAATCCTGGGCAAATGACTTGACTGCTCTGAGCTTGGGTTTATTGTAAGTAAAGTGGAACTAAAAATACCTAAGTCTTTGAGATGATGAAGAAAAGCCATGTGTAAAAATGGGTTAGTGTCTGTAAAACCTGGTGCACTGCGTGACACAGATGGCCATATAGCAGAAAAACAACCATTCCCATGTATTTCACAATTATCATCTCCCCCCCACCCCTTCCTTGGCTGCATAGGCACACAAAAGATTATTACAATCTCAGAATTATTTGAGGCACTCTTGTCTCCATGGTTACATCCTTTCCCTGCCATGGCCTTGACTTAGAGTGTCCCAGAGTTCAAGGTCTAGAATGGAGAACTTCTGTGGGCTGTGCCCGACTTCCAAAATCACATCCTGCTGCCACCCTGGGATGACCTGCCTGTGACACACCCTCTGCGCAGCAAGTTTTATCGTCGCTGATGCCTTAGTGAACTCAATTCCTGGTCCTGGTTTCTCCTCCCCCACCCCACCTCCACAAAGGTTCTGCAAAGGTTCTGGTATTGACCACGTGTTTCTAGTTGTCAGAAGACTGAGAAGCTTTACAAATAAAAGCTGGATTTTAACTATCTGAATCTCTACCAGTTTCTACTCATTTTCATCCCCTGACTCTCCAGGTGACTGTTGAAACACTGGAGTGATGTGAGCCATGTGGCAGTGACTGCGTTTTTCATGAGAAGGCTGGCCCCTTGTGCCTACCGACTGGGAGGCACATGCTGACTACACACATGCTGACTACACACACTCCTTTCAGGTCAACGCGATTTCGGTTTTATGTGGTTACCAGACTACATGCTGTTCACCATTCTTCAGGATTTTTTTTGTTTGCCTAAACTATAGCATGGTCATTCATACACATTACAAAATATACAGAGAATATTGCTTTCTTTCATAAACCAATAGTCTCAGAAAATCAAACTCCCAAAAGTAAATGCAGGTAATAGAGACAGCTGCCTCAGTTAATGATCAGTGGCTCTATCATTTGAACACTTAACATAAATCTATCATTACTCATAATCTCAAAATTTCCTCCTCTTTTATTATGAGAAGTGGTAAAATTAAGCAATATTATACTCTGAAATTGATCACATATAACAAAAATATTAATTCATTATATTTATAAAAACATTGCAACAAGAGTAAAAACAGCCCATTTCAAAATTCAAAATTGTTGTACTATAATCAGCATCCACACATCAACCTGAGCATGGAGATATCTATATATAGTATATATCTATATCTATATCTATATCTGTAATTTAATTATATGATATAATCATATATATATAAAATCTCAGTTTGGCATTCCAACAAATTTTCCATATCTGCAAAATAATTTAAATACAATTTAAAAAAATATGTCATTATTAAGTTTTTAAATATTAAGTTGTGACCATTTTATAAATAAATGTGACATAAGAATAATATTCCAAAATTTATTAATATTTTGGAAATCAATGATTCATTCATTTAATCATTCATTTATTCAACAATATTTAAGCAATATTTACTTTCTTTAAGGCATAAAAATTCTTTGAAATGTTTTAACTGTTTTGATTTAGAAATGTGTGATATTTATGAACAGAATCAATGTATGCAACACAAAATAATGGTAAACAATATTACTTTTTAAGAATAGATTATGTTTTATGCTACTTGCTCTACAACTTTATGTAATCCGTACTTCCCACAGGAAGGCTAAGATGCCACTTCACTCTGCTGACTGGACGAGAACCTGGGCTCTCACTGATACTCTGGAGCTCGGTGGGGCTTCATCACATGCCTCATTCAGCTCCTTAGAGATGTGCGGAGCCTAAGGACCAATGAAATAGAACTCTGCCCCCGCTCTCTTATCTCCATAACCAGTCAGAACCCTGTGGCTGCCTTCAAAGCCCCGGTGCTTGAAATGCCTCATGGCTCAAGTGGCAGAGTATCCGGGCACCCCCAGCGGCACTCAGCAAGAACACATTGTGCCTTTCAGGAACAGAGCTTTGTTTGTGATGTGCTTAAGTGTGCCTACTTATATTTAATTTCCAAAAGCGATAAATGTGCTATAAATTGTATAGCTGCGATTGGAGTTCCAAGCATTAGTAAATTTCAACAAATATGGAACATAATGCTAGACACAAATACTTTCTTTTACTCCTTTTATGAAGCAATTCTTTACACCCAATCAAGGTCAAAACACACTTACCCGAATCTGTAGCTGTGACCGTCAACACAAAATGCTCCTTGGTCTCACGGTCCAAACTCTGTGTCACTCGGAGCTCCCCGCTGTCTGAGAGAGTGAAGGCACTGTCTTCATTGCCACCAAACAGGACGTAGGAGAGTTTGCTGTTAGAACCTTGGTCATCATCTCTCGCCACCACCTGTAGGAGGGCAAAATACATGCCACGGTTGTCAGTAAATCTAACACAATGCACACCACCAAATAAAATGTAGCATGAAGATAATGAGACAGAATCCTATGTACCAGCGACTTTTAACCTTTTTCCTCTCATGGCACACATCAACTAATTACTAAAATTCTGTGGCACACACAAAAAAAATACAGTTTTTTGCTGATCTGACAAAAAACCAACTTAGGTATAATGTTGATTAATTCACATCGGATGGTTATTGCTGAGTTGGCTGTTGTCATTTTTTTTTTATTTGACAATCTAAGGAAAATGAGGTCAGTGCCCCTGACTAAATAGCCAGCTACTTCATGTATTAAAAATTCTTGTGACACCAGTTGAAAATGGCTGATACATATAAATAATAAAAGGTTTCAAAGGTAAAGTTTTAAGTAAAAAATTCAAATGATACAGAGTAGTATGTATTATTGGTGTAAAAACAGGCATAAAATCAATTCATAGCATTTTTGGAAGGCTTTTAAAGAAATTTTAACAGCAATTCCACCTCGGTAGTTGGATTTGTAAAGAGGAAAGGCAGAACCATGTTTGCAACCAAGTTTTCAAACGTTTATATCATTGCATTTTCTTACTATGTGCAGATATTCCTGCTATAGTGAAAATTCAGAGATGCTCAAATACCCAAATGTGTACAACATGAATATACATAGAAGAACGAACGGGATTGGAATGTAATATTCATTCTACCAGGAGGTCAATAGGTATAATTTTCATAAACCTTTCAAGATTTGCTATATCTGCAATTAAGCACTTATGGATGAGAACGAGGAAGAGGGAGGGGTTGTATGAATGTTATCATTAACTTAGATGTCTTATGGAGAACAGTATTTGTTTAACTATACTCACCTGAAGGATTGTTCTGGGTAGCGTCCCTAAGTTCTCAGGGACATGTATGGAGTACGGAGATAGCTCAAATACGGGGACAAAATCATTGCTATCCAACAGCACGATGCTGACCGTGGAGGTATCTGTTCTGGGGGTGCTGCCCCGATCTGCTGCCTGAATAGTTAGAGAGTACGTAGGGGTCTTCTCTCTATCCAGCGGCTTAGCCACAGTGATGGCTCCTGTGACAGAGTCAATCCGGAATTCCTGATTGGCATTGCCATCCACGATGCCATAGCGAACCTGTCCGTTCGTGCCTTCATCTCCATCTGCTGCATGTACCTGTATTATATCTGTTCCTGTGAGTGTGTTCTCGTTAATCTCCACTTTATACAGAGCCTGCGCAAACACGGGGTTGTTGTCGTTGATGTCCAGCACCATCACCGTGACCTCTGTGGACGAGGAGAGGGGCGGGTGGCCCTTGTCCGTGGCCACCACCGTTAGCGTATAATTAGAAGCTTCTTCCCGGTCCAGCTCGCCAGTGAGCCTCACTTCCCCATCGATGGTCCCGATGCTGAACTTGTTCCCCAAGGGGTTCAGCAGGGTATACTCAATGTAGCTGTTGGGGCCGCTGTCCGGGTCCGTTGCCTGAGCTTTGAAAACAACGGTATCGATGGGCGTGTTCTCCGGGATGTACGTCAGTTTGGGGGAAAGGAATGCCGGTGGGTTGTCGTTCACATCCAGCAGAATAATGGAGACCTGAGCGGTGCTGGTGAACCTGGAGGCCGGGAGCGGCGGCAGGTCGTGCACCTGGACGACCAGGTTGTAAAAGGACTGGCTTTCCCGGTCCAAAGCTTTGAGGATGGTCAGCACACCGTTCTGGTCAACTGTAAACTGCCCGAGGCTGTCACCTGAAGCAATGCTATACGCCAACTGGGAGTTGATGCCTGAAATGAAAGGGGGAGAAAATTAAATGTTCTCCCATGTGTGCTGATGGCCAACTGAGCTGCAACCAAATTTTTTATACAATGAAACTGCATATTAGTGATATATGATGCCTCCAAACACGCCTTTTAGATGATTTAGCTGCAGTTAATTTTCTTTGTCAGTAATACATATTGCATAATTCTTTCCCTGTTAACATTTGATCTGAAAAGATGTTTACAGCCTGGTGAACAAATGATATATATACTGTTTGCTATTTACTACGGTGTTGAAATGTTAAATTACACAAGTAAAGAGGAAAAAAATATTTCAGAGAGTGTATATTTTTTCTATACATTTCCTCATTTCTGTCACATAATTCCTGAGGGTTGAACATTAATGGTGCCACACTCTATATTATTAGCCCAAAATTTATAACTTCAGTAATTTATGGAGGCCGACACCAATTTTCAGAGGAGGGTAATAAAATGTTCTAATGTATGGCATTAGTCATGGATGCTTTGAGTCTACTTTTACATTTCTTGTCAGACCAATAAATACTTTTTAATTCCTATTAGGCACCTGGCTAATGGCCTTTGTGAAAATAATTCTCTTTCAAATTTTATTACTATGCACAATTAATGTGTTTTAAAAATATTATTTAAAGGAAATGTCAGCAATAAAATTATACATGAAAGGCTACACATAAAAATGCTCATGCTATTATTGGGCTGTATTTACATAATATTTTATCTATTTTTCCTAGAAACATGTGTTACTTTTTAATTAAAAATGATAAATACTTTTAATAATAAAGATGACATTTAAAAACTATATGTAAATCCTCATTTCAGAAACTGATTGCTGACATTCTTCTAAAAAAGATGATGTGGAGAATGGACTGAGCTCTTGTTTTAGTGAGTCATTGACAGGTAAATAACAGGTAAGCAGTGAAAACAAAGAAATATAAGATTTCCTAACCCAGAGAGTGTTTTCTTCATTGATCCAGCATGCCTTTTACATTTTCATATTTTATCATAAAGATATTGGGATATTGTAGGGTATTAAAAAACTTACTGAGAAATATATTGTGTACCTAGATAACCCATCCTTAATAAAGATTTTATATCCTGAGGTTTTATACCAGGGAAATTTTATTGAGTTAATAAATCGCTCCTATATTTCTAAAATTAATGTCAACTATTCAGGTGTCAGAAATGATACTCATTGTTTGCCAACAGTTTTCTAGAACAATTTTTTTCTCTTTTTTTTCCTTTGAAAAAATACTTTCTCAGGATTGTATGAATACTGGAGTGACCTTTTTGCCTTTTCTTAAAACTCATCAAGATGCTCACAAAGGCAAATTTAGTTGAATAATAGTTTTGTGTTTTGTATTTGTTTGTTTTTCTACCTGGTAGGATCTGCCTGCTTTTGGGTAAAAAATGTTAAAATTACACTTTTCTGGTGGTTTTATGGTCTCTATCTAATGTGCTTTGTCTATATATTGATGCAGAGAACAAATATTTATGAAGAAACTTTCAGGCACTGGCTTTTTCACAAAAATGTCTAATATAAACAACGGTTGAGTAGATCTTTGAAAAGGTAAATTCTCCTCCTCTCTGTGAGTTGTGGCTTTTAATCTTTATAGTTTATGACTACTCACAAGTGAACAAAGCAGAGGTTATAAAGTTCAGAACACTTAAAACTCTGAGGACCAGGAAAAATATGAATAAATAAAACTAATGGGAGGCCAGTCAATTCAACAGCAGGAGGTAAAGAGAATTTTAAGATCTGAGTAGAACAAGGTCAACAGCTACTTCAACTTGTCAACTTAGAATTCCACAGGGATGGGGGGAGAAAAGCACCATGACAGAAAGTCCTATGGGAAGCACCACTTGCCAATACTGTCAGTGCACCAAGGAATGCAGAAAGCCTATTGACCTTGGGGTTATCAGGGCTGATGCTAATAGTGTGGATATAGCGATGGCTCAAGGAAATTCCCTAACCTGATAATCATTTTACTGTTTACCAAACTTTACCTTTGATAGGCCTGTATCCATTTTGCTAAAGGGAAAATGTGTATTCAAATAAATAAAAAGTGAACCGGGTCAGAGGTCAGTAGGCTCTTCACGAAAGAGACACCCCCTGGTCCCCAATGCCTTCTAAATTCATATTTCTTTTTTTTTTAATTCATATTTCTTGTATAGCATTTTCATTTGTGCATCAGCCCCTCCTTCAGATCCTGAACCCCGAAACGCAGGTCATGGCAGGACCCCCCCTAATTACTTTCTAAGGATACATATAAGAATAATTAAAATTAATTTGATTTAATATTAATATGTGTTTTATATATATGTATATATTTAATATGTATTTTAAATCTGATCACTCTCTAAGATAATGTTTTTGCATTTCCTATAGCTAAATCTATCAGTGAATACTGAATTCTTATTCTTTGAGGCACAATTATATCAAGAAAAAGTTGTGAAACCATCTGGATAAAAATAATACCAACAAGCAGAGATATAAAATTTCGTTCTATGCAAGCCTATAAAATCTTTCATGTCCAAGATCAAAAGAAATGAAAAATACCAACAAAATGGCACATGGCCACGAAGTGATGGCTTAGCAGATCTACATGAAATAAACCAACTGGGACATCCACTGTATATGAGTAAACCAGAGGCAACCAGAGAGCCAAATACTGAGCTTATATAGCCAAGCAGCAAATAGCACAGCCTCTTTTTTTAGGGAAAGAGTTTGGTGGGGGAGGTTCGTGGAGTCAGTTTAACTTCCAATAGAATTATTAAAAAGAAAAATTTGACTACACAGTTAAATTCATCGTGACAAACATATTAGGTGGTACTATTAAAAATAAACTGAGGACAATTATCATTATCTTTGAGGAAAAAATAGAACGATATAACAACTGCTGCACACAATATGGCAGCACCATCTAAGCAGCAGGTCTCAGCTCCCAGTCGGGACCCTTGCTGCCTCCATCAGCCCAGGGAAGCCTCTCCATGGACTTTGCTGAAAAGAAAAGGCCTTTCCACTCTGGACAAGTCTCCATGACACTGGCCTGTGCTCTCCATCCACAGAATTCACGTGGACATATGGAAACTCAAAACTCCCCCTGAACACTTGCAGCATCCGAAAAGAGCCCAGACATCTCTCTCTCTCTGCTCTTTGTATCAAATATTAGAATCATAGAACAGTAACGACATTATTTTAAATTCTACAATTTATCCAAAGCAACGAGACTTGAATCTAGTGGGCTTTTACAGCCCACCAGGTCCTCAAATTTAAAACAGTCCAAATTTCTAACATTTGTGTTCAATATTCTGAAAGCGGTTTAGCTACAGGATTCTTTCTGGCAGTTTTATTGTGTATGTGTGGTTGTATTGCATTTCGGGGGGGGGGGGGTTGTTATTTTTTATTTCGGTCTCACTTATAACTTAGTTCCAGAAAACATAGCACGTAACTATAGATATGTAGTTCTGTTGTAAAATGTGCACACTTATTCACAATATGAAAACCATCCACAGGTCAAATGCTCTCCACTGTGCAGCATACATCTAGAGGTGAGTTTATTAGGCAATAATTACAATCATTTTAGTCTCAAAATAGCCTATGACTCCCAAAGATTGTAAGGACTATAAGACTTATTCCTAAAGTAATAAAGAATTATCAAAGCCATCATATTTCCATAAAGCTTCAATTGATAACAGTTTGACTCAAAATAGTACTTCTTAAACTGTGTGCACAGAAGCCTTGAGATCAGTACATACTCTAATTATCTTGTGAAAACAGTAAAATATTTGCTTTATTTTTATTAAATGATCATGTAACCAAAAATTTTAGGTTAATCTCATGGAGAATTTAGATAATGATAACAAAATATTTTATATTTATTATCATATAAAATGTATTCATCTAAGAAAGTGACAATATTACCTCCTCAGGAACACTTTGACAGAGGGTAAGATAAATTCATTAATTTTAGAAAGTCTAAACAATACTGTTTGCAAAATACTTTGAGAACTATTTAATGTAACTGAGTAGGCAATTTTAAACAAACAAGGTTACTCTTGTACAGTCTTATCATTATCCTTGAAATTCAGAGAGAATAGGAACTGTGTCCTATATTTTAGGTCAAGGTACAGGAAATTACGCTGATAAAAGTATTCAAAACTAAAACAATGGGGAAATGTAGCTTGAATTTTTTTTTAATCCAACACAATTAAAGGGGGGTTGGCGGGGGAATCTATGAAAAAAACTTGAAGTCAATGGTTAATGAATGTCTGTGCGTACATGCGCATGGACTATCCCAGCATATTTTTACAAAGAAAGTTTCTTATTTGTTATTTCCCCAATTCCTTACATTTTAAAAATATATATTTTATTGATTTTTTTTTTTTTTACAGAGAGGAAGGAAGAGGGATAGAGAGAAACATCAATGAGAGAGAAACATTAACCAACTGCCTCCTGCATACCCCCACTGGGGATGTGGCTGCAACCAATGTACATGCCCTTGACCGGAACTGAACCTGGTACCGTTCAGTCCGCAGGCTGACGCTCTATCCACTGAGCCAAACCGGTTTCGGCCAGTTCCCTACATTTTAAGGCATGAGGATAAATGAACTGTATCCCAGAAGAGCACCCAACCCTATGAAACAATGGGGCCTCCCAAACCCGTAAAAAATAAATCACAAAGAAGGCATGGCACAAAATTCTTCACTGCAGAACAGAATGGGCCAGTCAGCCACAAGGACATTTAAGAAAACATTCCGATCCAGGAAGCAGGTAAACTAATTAAGGCTATCCTAGAGAGATCAACTTCTAAAATAGAGACTAACCTCACTTGTTTATAAATGTCTATTTGGAGCCGATCCACAGAGTGGGGCTGGTGTACAGGAAGGAAACAGAGTCCGCAGCATTCCTAGGCCAAGACCTGTGCAAACTTAGCACTGCACTCGGCAAACGCTGGCTATGGTTTGCATTACTGGTAATAGTAGTGGTACTAGTACTACAGCCACTTCTATCATTTCTTTCTTTTTTTTTAACTTTCCATCTTTTATTTTCTATCTTAGATGTAATCATGTGTCCAATATTCATTGTGCTTGAATAAGAGAAGAAAACTTTAAAAAGGACTTCAAAAATTTTTAAAGAAAGCATTTTCAATTTTTTTTTAATTGAAACATATAAAATACATAAAATACTGATACTTTTTACCCCACACATCTCTGTCAGGGACATTTCTAGTTACTCCTGAAAGGGAGCTAAGTATAGAGCAGAAGGCTGAAACACAGTGATATTCTGCAATTGCCATAAATCAAGTTAGAGAGAATTGGGAAATTCTAAATTAAGATTGATATGCCTGCGTCACTAAGCAGATCCTCGGGCTAGGGACCTATTTCCTCTTCAAAGGACTGCCCCTTGTTTTCCCTACTGACTGGACACTGAGCTGCATCCAGTGCAGGGCAAAGAAGGTAGCCACTTTCCCAGCAGTTAGCTAATGACTGATAACCTGCACAATGTTATCAACTAACAATAAGTTATCGGATATGTGTCCTTTGTAGCAGGTTTTAGAAGGAAGGCCAGGGGAGTCATATGTGCTGCTGTTGTTGTTTTTTTTTGTTTTGTTTTGTTTTTTTTAAAGTTTATCAAATGCTTTTGTAATGAGTAAAAATCAAATACATGGAAAGCCTAGATTTAATGAAAAAAAATCTCAACTTGATTTTATAGCTTAAGAGCTCTGATACTGTCCTTTGAATCAAAGCATGAAAGCTTGCCAAAATATTATTAGTTAGCAGTTTTCAGTTAGAAATACAAATATATACATTCCTAAGTATTTTTTTGAAGACTTTGGTTTTACTTTTGCTTCCAAATTTTATTCTTTTTACATTAACATAATACTATATGTAAGTAACTATTTTTATTTATCTGACAAAAATCTACCAAAAAGTTGTTTTATGATTTCTATGTTACTATCTAAACTGCAATACTTTCACACTTTTTGGGGGTGTAGGGAAGATAAAGATGATAAAGCTTATAAAGCAATTAGCTATCATAAATAAGAAGTTAACTGACAATTACTTAACTATAGCTAAATTATAGATTTATTTCTTAACTTTAGACCTATATTCACAAAATGCAATTTTGTGACAGCTGAAAAATGTAAATAAAGATAAAATAAATCCAATAACATTTTAATAAAGTTTTTTAAGTATAAAAACAAAGTACGTACCGTCATCTGCGTCGGTAACATTAAACACAAGAACAGTAGATCCTAGAGGTAGATTCTCCATTAAAGATGTGCTATATGAACTCGAGCTGAAAATAGGTGGGTTGTCATTTACATCTAGTATATTGAAATAAACCCTGATGGTAGTAAATTGTCCCCCACCATCTTCAGCTCGAACAGTGAGGATATAATATTGCTGTGCTTCGTAATCTAATATTCGAGTCAAATTAAAGACTCCGGTAACTGGATTCAGGAAAAATATGCCATCTTCATCATCTTCATTCACACTATATGTAATTTCTCCATTCACACCAGAGTCATCATCTGTAGCTAAAATAGCTGCTACCAAAGAACCTATCAAAAAGAATAAATCAATAGTCCAAATTAATGGGGCATATATATTACTAAGTGCATGCACACACAACACCAAAAAATTATTTGTACAATGGAATATTTTAACTAGAGAATCACTATGCAAACATAGTGAACACAATATCCAGCTGATTTTTATGTTAACACTGATATCAACATTCCCAAATATTAACATATCGACTATTCAATATCCAGTAGCTCTTATGTTGCAGTGTAAATATTCTGGGTATTCATGGACACAGACAATAGTGTACTAGAGGCCTGAGAAGGGCAGGTGCAGAATGGAGGGGTGGGGGATTAATGGGGGGGGGGGGAGGGAAATAGCTGACATCTGTAATACTTTCAACAAAAAGATAATTTAAAAAAAATATTCTGGTACTAATACCATTTCTGACATTATTTTGCTATCTGGCACTACCAATTCATAACCACATTTTGATGAATTTAGGGGACATGGATGGGGGTCATTGCTCGTGTCAGGACTGGGCATTCCAAGAAATAATACAGACTTATGCCAAGGAGGTACCACTTGACAGCTCACATGGCCATGGCTATAATTAAGCAAGGAATAAATGTGATGGGAACTCCATGAAGAACAGGCTCATCTTGGGGAGGGAGGGGAAAACTGCAGCAAGAAAGTGAAGAATCTTCTATAAATGCTTCTTTCCTTGTCAAATGAGTTTCCAAAAAATATGCCTTATTAGGAAAACACATTCTAAAATGTGATTTAGAATAAAATTTCAATTTTAGGAAAGCATTCCCAATAATGGGAATGAAGCAAACACATAGACACTGCATACTCAAGCTCAACAATCACAGCATCATATGTTCCATGAGGCAAGACAATAATTCAGGATTCTTATTCTACGCACATTTATTGAGCACCTGCTACTTCTCAAGCATCACTTTAGGAAACTTACATGTACATTCTAAATTAACCTTCAACCCAATTCTAATGGGAGCTACTCTTTTCATTTTACAGCAGGAGGAATTGAAGCTTAGAGAAATGATTTAACTTGCCCTGGGTCACATAACTAGCAAGGGTTAGAGCCACTTTTCACAGGTTTCCTTAGGCTTTTTCTTTGCTCTTTCTATACATAGCAGCATAATCACAATTGACATTTCTGAAGTGGAAAAACAAAATCAAAAGTGCGCTTGCCAGAAAAATTAACAACCCATGTTACAAGTACTTTCAGAAACAGAAATATCTGTAACTAGTAATCAGATGAAGGACTAATATCACTGGCTCTGAAAAGTCTAGCAATCTGCTTAGGAATTATAGCAAAGATGGCTAATAAAAAAAAAAATTGAAAGTCCAGCAAATATATTTTTATACCTAGTAACATATGATAAAAACTAGTCACTAATGAAGGGCAGTTAAAACACAGTCCATAACTGAAGTCAAATGTGACCCTTGCAAAATACACCTAAGGGCATGCACGCCCCTACCTGGGGTTGTGTCTTCTGGGATGTCGAAAGAGTACACAGGCCTGGAGAACTTGGGCGAGTGGTCATTCACGTCACTGACGGTGATGTTGATTCTCATATCTGAGGACTGGAGACCGTCATCTGCACGGACCAGCAAGGAGTATTTGGAACGGCGTTCTCTGTCCAACCTCCTGGTTGCTATCAGATCTCCGGATTCAGGGTCAATGCGGAAACTGTCATCAGCTCCACTAATGATGGTGTATGTGACGAGAGCATTTGCACCCTAAGAAAGAAAGACCGGCATCTGAACTGTCAGAAGTGGAACAGTGAGGACACCACTCCTTAGGCTGAGTATGGATTTGACAGTGAGAGGCTCTGGACTTAATTTCATAGGACGCTATAAGGTTTCAAAAGGTACAGGCTAGGGTAGTAGGTCACCTAGCCAGGCTTTCACCATTCACTCCATTAAGTAATACAGAAAATCTCAGCCTTCAGGATTAGTTATATATATATTTTTTAATTCATAAAATATACACAGGGGAAGGAGTAAAGCTGTCACCGTAGACGGTGTGCTAAAGGCTTGCCCTTTGCCAGGCCCTGTTACAAGGCTACGAGGTATGAGTTCTCAAAGGAAGACACGGGGTTCCGAGACATGAGCTAACTTACACATCGTCACACATAGGTGCCAGTGAGGGTTTCAAACCCAAGTCTGCCTGACTGAGCTCTGTGTTCCTTCTCATTTAGCAGGAAAGGTTATCGAAACGAGGCTTGCAAAAAGCACCATCAGAACCAAAGAGAATAGATATTATTTTGAGTTGATTTATTAGGAAAGATATAATGGTGAATGTGCAGAGCTGGACTGGATTTTGAAGAAATGTAGTTTTGTTTTTTTGTGTTTTTTTAAGCAAAGAACACGAGAAGTTGTTTGAATATGAGCAAAAGCGCAAAGGGAAGAAGGATGTGCTTGGCGTAGTCACCATTGAGCAGGTTAGTTGTATCGAAAAGGTTAATGTAGAACAAAAGAAGAAAGTCGAGCTAAAATACTAGGTTACGGGTCTATATTGGAGAATCACAATCATAGCACATATTAGCTTAAATTCTATGGCCAAGAAACCACTGAGCTTGTTTGAGTTGGAAACAGTCCTTAAGGCGATCGATAGAGTAGAATGGACAAGAGTTGGGGGAGGCCAAGCAGGGAGACAGTGAGGGGTTCGAGCCCTAAAGACTGGAGCTTCATTTCCTCAAAGCAAAACTGTGTGCACTCTGTATTCTTTGCAGGTCCCAAGTTCCATTTCTGTAAAATGAAAGCAGGGATGATTGCTTGGGTTCTCCCAGGTTTTTGAACCATGGCCCTCAGAAACTTTAAAGTATGAACTAGGAAGTTGGCAGAAGGAATGGAAAGTCGAGAAAAAGAGCACATTCATTAAGTGTTTATTACTTGCTAAGCACTGCTCTGTGCATATCACTTCATGGGCACGAAATGACTTAATCCTCAAAGGCAATTGCCTTAGATATGGACTATTATTATCCCCATTTTGATGATAAAGTGTCTGAGACAGGAATTTAAACCCTGGCCTCTTGCTCTAGAACTCAGACTCTAAGTCATCATGTGGCATAATACAAGGGACAAATCAGTGATATCTGATAAGTTATTGGATATAGAAATAAAAGTAACAATACTCTCAGTTTTTCAGCATTCCCACAGGCTTATGTCCTTGAAGGTTATGTGATGGGTACAAGTGAAAGCAAAGGGAAATAATATCAAAATTACTTTAGCTAGGAATTAAAAGACTACTCTTGCTAAAGACACTTCAGGGCAAGATCTGCTTTGATGCAGGAAAAATTATGCAGTGATATATGGCATGTTAAAAGACTGAAGGATAGCATCATAGAAATGGTTATGTAGCAATCAAAGAGTTGATAAAAGGTCTGCAAAAATACTTGCAGGTCGATATGCGTACATGACAGTGAAAGTCACAGATCTGTTGAGAATTTAATTAGGTTAGATAAAGGAACAGCGATGAAAGGACTAAATATAAACAGCTGTGTAAGGTCGTTTTAAGAGTGGAAAGAAGGAGCAGACATATATGTATATAAAACACATAGACACAGACAACAGTGTGGTGATAGCCAGAGGAAAAGGGGGCAGGGGAGGGGAAAGAGGGCAAAGGGGGGGGAGCAGGTAAATGGGGAGAGAAAGATATTTTACTTTGGGCAATGGGCACACAATGCAGTGTGCAGAAGTTTTGCTGAGTTGTATAGTTGAACCTGTATAGCAGGTTAACCTGTTTAACCTATTATACAATGTCATCCCAATAAATTCAATTAAAAAAAATAAATAAAAAGAGTGGGAAGGAGAAGCAGCGAGGTTAAGGAAGGAGGGCAGGACCCAGGGGGAAACCCAGAGGTACAGCCTGCCACAGAGGTTAAAGTAAGGATTCAAGAGTAGGTTTTAAAATAAAGAAATTAAAGAGAATTAAAGTTAAAGCACCCATCTAGATTTGATGATAGAAGATGCTAACACCATGGCATTTTAAAATCTGTTTTAAACTTATCTGTATATTGTTGAAATTATAAACAGGTTGACTTAGGTCTTTTAAATCATGTATAATGTAATTGAAATACTGAGTGAAATAGCCTACCCTGTACTGGTTGAGATGTGTTGGTTTTCAGATGGAATCTCTGCTCCACTACTTACCAGTTGTGTGTCATTGGGCCACTACTCAACCTCTATGAGCCCGTTTCTTTGCCTGAACTATCGGGATGATAATATTCCCGGCCACACCCAGTAGGGCTGTTGTGAGAATTGAATTAATGCATCTGAAGAACGAAGAATAATCTTTGAGAAGCAGCTAAAGACATTACAGTGTTAATTACATTTATTCCTATTTTTAATATTTTCTTATAAGTAAACTAGAGGCCCAGTGCATGAAATTTGTGCACAGGGGGAGGGTTGCCCCTCAGCCCAGCCTGTACCCTCTCTAATCCGGGGGTACAGGCTGGGCTGAGGGGCAACCCTAGGGGGATGTCCGACTGCCGGTTTCCTAACTGCTCACCTGCCTGCCTGCCTGATCACCCCTAACTGCCCCCCCCCCCGCCAGCCTGATCACCCCTAACTGCCCCTAACTGCCAGCCTGGTTGCCCCCAACTGCCCCCCACAAGCCTGGTTGCTCCAAAATTCCCTCCCTACCAGCTTGGTCACCCCTATCTGCCCCCCGCTGGCCTGGTCACCCCACCCAGCCTGCTGTTCAGTTGCTACTGTGATGGCATCCTGGACAATTTGCATATTTCTTTATTATTAGTATAGATATAGTGTGTCAAGTATATTTAATGACTGAAATGTCTGCAAATAAATAAATCAAACTATAATTAAGGTTGCTATATATCCCAAGAAAAATATGTTTCCTGGTTTCCTATTCTACACAAATATTAAGTCTTGACATTGAGGTATAATATTAAAACTGTTGATTTCAAAAATTACATTTTAATTTAAATAACCTCACATGAGACAAATGTATCCTTTACTGTTGTTAACCACTAGAAATTTATTTATTATATAGGCAGCTAAAAACTCTTGAGAAAGATGTTAGGAAGGACAGACATTCAGCATGTGCAGGAATAGAGAAGGCTGTGTGACAAGAGATGACAACAATCACAGCTTCTCTACGTTTGTTTCATCAGAATTAAATATGCTTTATCCTTCAATGTCAGCAGATACATAAGACAACAATTTCTAACAGTTTCAGGAAAAAATACTCTTTCAAAATGTATGTTTAGTGGCATTTGCTATATTTAGTACTGCATTTCCCTACCCAATCTTAACATTTTGTAAATTGAATGCCTAAAAGCACATTTTAATTTAGAAATTGCTGAGTTTAACATACTGCCTATATTTATCTTGTATATTCAGGTGCATGTGGAGTACCTATCGTATTTATTGTAATTGTACCGTCTTAACAGAAACATTCGATAGGATTTTGAGTCTTCTAATCTGACCACGTTCTGCTTTATATTGCACAAGGAATTTCATTATTCTAGTATAGCAGTTCAGGTAGGAAAAGAGCTATTTTCAGTTCTCACTTTTTAAAATGGTATTTGGAAATCAAGGGAAAGCAAAGAAACAAATATACATTAAAAGCTATTACACAAATGGTCTAAAAGTTAGAAATGTTCTATCTCCTAAAGTTATAATTCAGACTCTATAATAGGTATCAGACTCTATTGATGAAATAATCTTTTTTTTTTTCTCTACTAAAAATCAGATGATGTGGTGAATTAATAGTTCTAGTGAATATCTGGAAATGTCTGACCAAGAGTCATGATTTAATTAGGTCTTTTGAAAAGCTTATTTATTTACTTAAATCCAAAATATGCAGTATAGGCACTACCACAAGAAACAAATATCGTATTTCAGCTATAGCAGAGTGGAAATAATGCTGTTAAAATACTTTACTTTCCTGAGGAACCTCAGAGACAAAAGCACGTGAAAGGAATTCTGAAAGTAAATAGCTATAAATTGCAAATTCATTTTACATCCTCAAGTAGTTTCAAAAACAAGTATGGCACCATGAAACAAAGCTTGAGTATCCTGGCCCATTACAGGCATAATAATTCTGTTTATGGAAGGAAATGGGAGACTCAAAAAGTCACGTGCTTCTGAAAGATGTGTATCTTGATCCAGCACATGTTTCAAATGATATTTAAATTAAGTTTAACATGTATATGTTGCTTTCTAAAACTGAATCCCTGACTCACACATTATTCTCCAGTGCCCAACTAGAGTTTCTCTAACATTACTAGTATAGTATTTTTATGTTTGATTTCATTATTAAGAAAAAGTGTACAGCCGAAACCGGTTTGGGAGCATCGGCCTGCGGACTGGAAGGTCCCGGGTTCGATTCTGGTCAAGGGCATGTACCTGGGTTGCAGGCACATCCCCAGTGGGAGGTATGCAAGAGGCAGCTGATCGATGATTCTCTCTCATCGGTGTTTCTGACTTTCTATCCCTCTCCTTTCCTCTCTGTAAAAATAAATAAAAATATATTAAAAAAAAAGAAGAAGAAGAAAAAGAAAAAGTGTACAAATAACAAAAAAATATATGGACACAATTTGCTGATGACCTACATAATCTTAATGTTTTAAAGGATTCCATTCATCTCTCAACATCAACCCACCATCTGGGTAGCTGTGTACAATTTAATGCTGATGTGAAACGTGCTATAAATGGAGCCACTGCAAAAGGGAGTCGGAGTTGCCATCCCAGAGAAACTGCCTTGCACATCTGTCTCGGGGAACAGTAAGGATTTTGAACCATCAAAGTAACCTTGAATGGGCCAAACCAGCATTGTCTTACACACTGTTACAAAGCTACCAGGATAGCAGACCTGCTGCCCACAAGGACCGATGCTCTGGATATCCTTTACCCTCCAACAGCTAACAGGTATCTAGCCTGTTAGCAACAACACAAATTCCTTTTTTATTCAGGTAATGACTTCCCTTTCATTTCTCATTAAAACTCCTTGCCTTCACTCCAGAATCAGAACATAATTTGGGTGTCTGCCTGCACCTGTATTCCCGGATTGCTTTATTATTTATTTATTTATTTATTTATTATTTTCATCTCAAAGGCTTGTAGCATCTCACTTTGGCTTTTAATTTTCAGGTTAACACTGACCCCAGGCTCCAGCCCTCACTAATACTCCTGCAGATGTACAATTCCTGGGGAGCTTTTACTTGCGGGTCCTTACAGAAATGGGAAGATTTAACTAGAAGTGGTATCAATTAATGATGTCTAAAATGGAACTCTTTTGACTCCTAAATTTAAAAAAAAAAAAAAATTGCATGCACCATAGAGAAAATAAATGTTGGCTCTAAAACCAAACCAAATGAATGAGTTGCTTACCTCCATTGGTACGCAGAAGCCCTTGAAATGGGTCGCAGAGAGCCTTTCTTCTGCGCAGAAGTGAGTAAGCAAATTCTGGAGACTCTTTGGACTTAAGTAGGTTTCTGCAGCTGCTCAATGTCCATACCCCATTTTTACCTCTTTCTCCAACAGCCACTGCACCCTTTACTTCCTTGTCCAGGCTTATTCTCCTTTCTTCCTCCTTACTTCTCTCTCTCTCTCTCTCTCTCTCTCTCTCTCTCTCTCTCTCTCTCTCTCTCTCTCTCTTCTACACCACCGCTCCTTACTGACCTAGGGGCCCTCAGAATAGAAAACCAGACCAAGATAGACTGAGAAAAACAAACACAGATTCTGGCAGCCGCCTCTGAGGAAAAGCCAGTCTCAGGCAAAGGGGAGCCAGCGAATGTGTCCGGCCCTTGGACTAGAACAGAATTAAGGAATCTACCTACAGATTTCCTTGACTCTCTTCAGCGCCCTGATGGGTGTACAAAGAAATTTAACTGTTAGAGGATGTACGATCCTGGCAATTCCAATGAATCCACCTACTGGTTTCTGAGAGGATTCTAGAGTTCGCTGGGAAACTCCTATAGAGGACTTTTTAAAACAGAGAGAGAAAGACTAGGAAAATGCAGGGAATTAGCCCATAAGCATTCCTGAGATTTTCCTCCAGAAAATGGACTGGACAAAGGTCCATCAATTTATGTTCCTTTGAATGTTTCAAAAAAGCTTTCAAACCTTACCCAGTCTGTCTCCAGACAGTTTTAAGGATCATCCAATGATCCCTTATGAAATTTGGCATTTTGGGAAGGTTTAAATGAAGAGCTTATAACTCTGATTAAACAACGTAAATTAAACTGGCCAACCATGTGTACCATGAACTGGCAATTCTGGCTGATCAACTAAAATTATTCAAAAGAGAGAAAAAGATTAAGCTGCCAAATCATGAAGTTACAGCTCCAGCAATTAAGCAATGAGGTCAGACCTCCCCAAGGTCTCTTAGAAAAGGGGAGAGAGCAGTCTGTTCTTACTTTAAAAAGTCAAGTCACCTTAAGAAGGAGATTTGAGAAAGTGAAATGGGATTTAGAAAAAGAAAAGAAACAGAAGCAAGCATAGGGCTGCTCCAAGGACGATGAGGGCATGTCCCCTTCTCCTTACTAATGCTTTAAGAGAAACTTAAATTACCATAAAAGGGGGAATTACTAGGGCCCTTGCACAGACTGGGGCTACTTCATCTCTTCGTAACCACACCCAACCAAGTTGGCCTCTCCCTCAGAGTAAAGCTTCTGTACAAATGGTAGAGATATCTAATCCACCAACGTCTGTTTTGTTGTTTTAATCCTCGCACGAGGATATTTTTCCATTAATTTTTAGAGTGAGTGAAAGAGAAAAGCTGAAGACAGAAAGAAATGTCAATGTGAGAGAAACACACTGATTGGTTGCCTCCTGCAGGAACCCCGACCAGGGCCCAGGCCAGGGAGGAGCCCTGAAATCGAGGAATCAAACCAGACCCTTTGGTCCACAGGCCAATGCTCTACCCACTGAGCAACACCGGCTAGGGCAACCAATGTTTGTCTTTTAATCGGCACCTGCTAACTAGGGAATGATCTGGGTAACATATATTTTTACTAGTCCTAGTCCAATCTACCCCAATCCACCAGATAGGGTGAGACTTTCTTGAAACCACCACATAGCCTTTTCCCTGAAGGGTGAAATGTATTTAGAACTAAATGAATCAGATTCTAAAGCATTTGGGAAAATAATAATTTTTAAAGGAATCTCTACAAGGGGAAACTAGTCTTGAGACTGACGGAATGTTTGTTGCAGGATGTTACAATCTAACTCGGGACCTCTTCCAGTACAGATATTGGCAAAACCAATTCAGCCGCTACAGTATGTTGCCTCTACCTAATATTCACCAATATCCTTTAAGACCTGATGCACAGGCTGGAACTAAGCCCATTATGTAAGGTTACTTTAAAGGGGGGGGGGCTTATAATTCCATACACAAGCACCTAGAATTCTCTTGTCCTCAGGTAAAGAAACCCAATGGGAAGTGATGGAGATTTGCACAGGATCTCAGAGCTATAAATAAAACAGTTATTCACAGAAGCCCCATGGCTCCAAATCCATATACCCTATTATCAGCTATCCCCGTGGACTGCTAATATTTTGCAGTGATAGATTTATGTAGTGTCTTTTTCAGTATTCCTGGTTTATTTTTATTTTTATTTTTTTTAAAAAAAAGGCAGTAAATACCTCTGTTTTCACCTGGGAAGAAGGGAGTTTACTGGGACAGTTATGCTGAGGGATATGTGAAATTCCCACTTATTTCTCTCAGATATTAAAGGGTGATTTGAATAATATTGAATTTCCGAGAAATTCCATTCTAATCCAATATGTGGATGATTTACTTTTATGCCCTTGGACATATTAGACTCTCAAGAGGATGACATTTACCTTTCAACAGTTAGTCATAAAAGGGATAAAAGGTCTCAAAGGCCGAAACCAGTTTGGCTCAGTGGATAGAGCGTCAGCCTGCGGACTGAAAGGTCCCAGATTTGATCCCAGTAGGAGGTGTGCAGGAGGCAGCTGATCGATGATTCTCTCTCATCGATGTTTCTAACTCTCTATCCCTCTCTCTTCCTCTCTGTAAAAAATCAATAAAATATATTAAAAAAAAAAAGTCTCAAAGGACAAACTTGAATTCTGCTTACCTCAAGTAAATGTCTTGGTTATCTAATATGTAAAGATGGACTACGAATTAACCCTGAGCGACTCAGAGGGATATCCTTTACTCTTCTAAAAACAAACAAATAAAAAACAGCTTGTTTTGTATTAGACTAGATATTGTCACTATTAGAGTCCAAATGTTTCATTAATAGCTCAACCTCTCTATGTCTGATTAAAATCAGATTGACCTCATCCATCCAAGTAAAAGCTCCAGAGAACAAATTATTTAAAGATCCTGCTCTGAGATACCATATTTATAAAACCTTTTAATACATGAAAATAAAGGAAATGCTTTGGCAGTTTTAACCCAACAACAGAGATCATCTGTCAGAGGAGAGGGAGGTTGCATGAAAAAGATGAAGGGATTAAACAAGAAAACCCAAAAACCTTACAGAGACAGACAACAGCATGGTGATTACCGGAGGGAAAGGAGGTGTGAGGAGGCAGGAGAGGACATACGGGGTATGAATGATGATGGAAGGAGACTTGACTTGGGGTGGTGAACACAGAATACAACATACAGATGATGTGTTATAGAATTGTACCCCTGAGACCTATGTAACTTTATTAACCAATGTCACCCCAGTAAATTCAATAAAAAAATAAACAAAGGACCTATAGGATATTAGAGTCAGTATCCAAGAGGTTCCCATCCTGCATAGTAGCTACCTCTGCTAATGACGTGTTATGCAAACAATCAGAGGCTATAGTTATGGGCTCTTTTTTTATTTATATTTCTCATTCTGCTGATTCTGCATTGAACACTCATCACACTCAATATTCCTGTCAGTGGACTGGCTTCTTATGAAGTACTCTTGCTTTCTGTGCCTACTATCACCTTAATTCGATATAGCAGTCCTAACCCAGCAACATTTCTACCTGCTCTGAGGGATGAAGACATGCACGGTTGTGTTTTACTAACTGACCACCTTCTTGTTCTTAGGAAGAATTTATTGGAAACTCCTGTTGATCATGCTGACTTAATTTAGCTCGAAGATGGATCTTATCTGAAAGATGAATAGGGACATTACTGAGCTGGATATGCAATAATGTCCATGGTGGACATAATTAAAGATTCTTATTTACTTGCATAAGATCTGCCCAGTGAGCTGAATTAACAGCCCTCACTTGAACTTGTCAATTGGCCAAAGATCAACTAGCTAATATTGACCCTCCCCTAAATGCCCAGCCTTTAAATCCCCTGAAAATGAAGGTTCCCAGCATGTTCTCCCTGCAGGGAGCGTGCCCATGCCATTCCCTTCCCCTCTCCTTCTCCCTCCTCCATAGGCATACTTCTCCTCAACTCCAAGGGGTCACACAAGACTTGCAACCAAGGGAGCAAGGGGCAGCTGTGGCTCACCCTGAGCTAACCTGTCTCCAAGGCCCCACTTGCTCTGACTTCCCAGGGAGCTAAAGCAGCCCAGCCTAGGCTACCCTGTTGCTTCTTTATGCCCTTCCTTATTTCACTCTCCTAAGTGTATTCTTGCTTCAGTCAATAAATTCTTTACTCAATAAAATCAAGTTTTCCAATCCTTCTGGAGGTCAGTGTAAGCCTTAAGGTAAGAAGGTTAAATTCTCTGATGGGTGCTGGGCTTAGTTTAAGGAGAAAGGGGATATTAGTGTCTGGACAAGTGACTCCTCTTTCTCAAACATTATAACCTGAATTAACCCTTTTATCTAGCAAGAAGGAGAAAACAGGACATGGACTTCCTTCATGGGGGAAAAAATATAAATTACAAATTATATAAGTTTCTATGACATTTGGAGCATAATGTTAAACTTAAGATATAAATATAGAAGATAGTAATCTAAGTTATGCTCCCAAATCTCATATTCCCATCAGGAAGGAAATTTCTGTTCATTAACAAAATTGAAAAAGTCATTGAGTTGACTAGATAATTTCCTTAATATATAAGGCTATCACTGAATTATATATTTTGTTTTACAAAATAAAAAAAAAATTATAAAATAGCCTTAATTTTTTTTAATTTGAAATAATTTGTTTTGTTTTAAATCCTCACCCAAGTACATGTTTTTATTGATTCCTTTACTGTTTCTAACCTGAAACCTAGGCATGTGCCCTGAACAGGAATGGAATCTGCAACCTTTTGGTGTACTGGACAACACTCCAACTAACTGAACCAGCTGGCCAGGGTGATAATTTGTATTTTTAGCTATAATAATAAAATAAAATATGCAAATAATATGGAAATCAACTGAACAACTGAACAGCAGAACTACCATCTGGATGACCTTCCAGAAGACCATGCTATAACCAGCCCAACCAAGGAGGATGTGATGCCCCACCATCATCCCATGATCATCCCTGCAAAGGGAAGCCCAGGCCACCCAGTTGGTGGCACTGCAGGGTGGGTGGGGCCATCCTCTGCAGGGGTGACTGGTCATGGGACTTCCAGACTGCGAGAGGACACAGGCTGGGTGGAGGGACCCCTTCCCTACTGAATGCACAAATTTCATGTACCAGGCCTCTAGTATTAAAAACAAACAAAAAAAACAATCCTTAGCTGCTATAAGATAGCAAATTGAAATTATAAAAGCATAAAATGGGTATATTTTTATTACTAAGAATTAAAATAATTTGGCTAAGAAATCTAAAATGTAACTAGAAATTGAGTTGTGAATAGATGATCTAAGGAAAATTACCTCTCCATAATCTCTAGATTCACATTCTTATAATACATTTCAACAATCAATGTTCTCTTTGGAAAAGAACACACACTGCTTAGCCTTAGTTATTGGGTAATAAAAGTTTGTCAACATGTAGCAGAAATTGGATAGATCAGTGGAATATGGTTTCAAAAATTCAGACACAGGCTCTGAGGTACCTCGTCAGCATCCATGGCTGTGAGCTGCATAATCTTAGAGCCATCTCCGATGTTCTCCTCCACGGTGAGATCCAGCATGTCCGTAGGAAACACGGGTGGATTGTCATTGATATCCTGAAGGGTTATTTCTACCTGCAAGGAGAGAAAGGAACAACATGTGAATGATCTACATGTCTGCAAGATATAAATGCAAATGTATACGAGAGACTATCGGCCTTCCAGAAAAGAACCAGGACCTTCACAAACAACATCCAAACAACAGAAAATAGCCCAGAGGAAGTTCTGAACTCTTCATAGAGAAAATATAAATCCAAGTAAAAATTATTTGACTTGTTGACAGTAACTGATTTTAAATGGTCGCCTTGGTGTTTATACTAAAAAAGGTCCCCCGATCAACTGTCATTTTAATCCCCAGATTTGTGCACCAGTGTGTCTGTCACCCAACCAGTAAATGTCACTTGTCACACAGATGAGGTGGTGTACAATTTCCTCTTGAAATGTTTACAGGTTGGCAACTAATGTCTAGGGGAAATAAAGGAGTACCCATTTCGTTTTAAGAAACACTCAGCATTTTCCCTTTTAAAGTCAACCTTCAACCTGTGGGGGAAGGAAAAATACACATATCTTCTTTTCTATTTTCACTCCTATCAGCACGTCTTAATGTGATGAAAGCTAAGCAAGCATTCCTTTCAGATGCCCTGTTTATATAGATTGCAAATTTTACAGCTCTGTTTGAAAGATCTTAGGCATTCATTTGTTTGTTTCCCTACCTAAGAAAAATTGTTTGGAAGGATTTGTGAAGTCTATATAATAACTTCAAACCATGTGTTTCCTCTTCTGAACTAGGTGCTAAAAGCTGAATATCTGATAAGAAAAGAGAAGACAGCTGCTAATAAAACTGAAAGTTTTCCCAATTGGGTCACAAAATTAAGTCATGATGAAAAATCCACCCATCCATTTAGCTGGGATATAACCAAGACATTTTTCTCAGAGGATGAAATGTCATCTTTTATAGTTATATTGTAAAAACTACACCAGATCCAAGAGTGATGAGGATAAATTTGAGCAGAGGAGAGAGAAAAAGGATTCTGATTTCTCATTTCCCAAGAGGAGGGCAGGGCAGGGGGATGAAGGAAGAAGCAACAGCTAAGATTCTCATTATTTTGTGTCAAGGAATGAGTGGGAAATACAAGAGAGCAAAGCATGTAAATGAATGAGCAATTGATAAAAAGAAGAAAACCAGAAAGCAGTATACCAAGTTAAGTACTAAATAGTTACTATAACTTTAGGTAAACATTTAAATAGGAGAGTTTGGATCATAACCAATGACTCAGATTAGTATAGGGCAGTGGTCGGCAAACTCATTAGTCATCAGAGCAAATATCAACAGTACAAAGATTGAAATTTCTTTCGAGAGCCCAATTTTTAAACTTAAACTTCTTCTTTTTTTAAAAAAATATACTTTATTGATTTTTTACAGAGAGGAAGGGAGAGGGATAGAAAGCCAGAAACATTGATGAGAGAGAAACATTGACCAGCTGCCTCTTGCACACCCCACACTGGGGATGTGCCCGCAGCCAATGTATAATACATGCCCCTGACCGAAATCGAACCTGGGACCTCCCAGTCCACAAGCCGATGCTCTATCCACTGAGCCAAACCAGTTTCAGCAAACTTAAACTTCTTCTAATGCCACTTCTTCAAAATAGACTCGTCCAGGCCATGGTATTTAGTGGAAGAACCACACTCAAGGGGCCAAAGAGACACATGTGGCTCTCAAGCCGCAGTTTGCCTACCAGTGGTTTAGGGGATGGTTACACAGGCAGTCTCAGCAGGTAGGCACCTGCTCATCTGGTTTCGGCTAGCACCGTCCTCTACCACTTCCTTTAAGGAAAGGTCCAAGATGGCCACCACCAAAACCTATAAGGAGTGTGTCCAGCTTTTTTGCATGGTTATAAATAGCAGGTTTTGCTGGCTCTGTGATTTACTACTATTAGCTGGGTAAACTTGAGCACTTAATTTCTTTTTTTTTTTAAATATGCTTTTTATTTATTTCAGAGAGAGGAAGGGAGAGGGAGAACGTGATAGAAACATCAATGAGAGAGAATCATTGATTGGCTGCCTCCTGCATACCCCCTGCTGGGAATTGAGCCCACAACCCAGGCATGTAACCTGACTGGTAATTGAACTGTGACTTCCTGGTTCATAATACAATGCTCAACCACTGAGTCACACTGGCCGGGGGAACAAATAATTTCTTAACCTCATTCTCTTATTTTTAATATTGAGATAAGAGCAATTTATGAAGAGTAGATTTTGGTGATGTCAGAAAAATGCTTAGCTCAGAGGGAAGTGTTTGAGGATTTTCTATGCATATATGGGTCCTCCACACATTGGATAATCTTTGAACTGCCTTACATTCTGCCCTTGGCAATTACCAACCTGATAACTCTAGGTCTTAACATGTGCTTGGCCCACTCTTGGGTCTATCCATCACAATGCTCTCTTTGAACTAAGACTGGTATGATTTATTTTGAAATGTTATCATATAAAACACAGGAATCAAAAGCTGAAAAGCTGAAAGTTTAATAAAGGTATCTAGAAACAAAAATTAAGACATATTTTTTAATATGTTTTATTGATTTTTTTATAGAGATAAAGGGAGAGGGATAGAGAGTTAAACATCGATGGAAGAGAAACATCTATCAGGTATCTCCTGTACACCCTCTACTGGGGATGTGCCTGCAACCAAGGTGCATGCCCTTGACCAGAAGCGAACCTGGGACCTTTTAGTCTGCAGGCCGACGCTCTATCCACTCAGCCAAACCAGTTAGGGCAAGACATAATTTTTAAAAACTCCTTTCTTTCTGTGCAAATTAGACTGCCTTAAATAATATAGACACTGGCTATTATTGGTTTATTTTAAAATGCCAAAATTTTAGGGGACTCTTTTCTCCTCTCTACATGGGAGTCTATGCTCATTTTTCAATAAATTTCTACTTTTTGCTAGAAAAATAAATAAATAATGTCAAATTTTTAAACTAGTCTACAATATTATTCCTACACTAATATATATATATATAATATATGTGTGTGTGTGTGTGTGTTGAAAAATACATTTCATTATTTTAAAATATAAACCAAAAATCACTGCTTAGCTTTCAGTGCTAGTATTGCCCCTTTAGTGTGTGGTATTTATCTTTACATTTGTTTAGAGCTGAAATAAGTAAAATAATTGCATTTAAATTTCCATTTTGGAAAAAAATAACCACATTGTAAATTCAGAAGCTCCCCTTCACAAATGGTTGCATTTAAATAAAAGTAAAGCAAATAAAAACTGCCAACAGCTTCCATAATTTAAGTCCAGTGGGAATTTTCAAAGTATCAATTCTGAAAGTTTGTGAAAATTGACCCTCCAAACTGGAAGAAAGCTTACACCAGGACGATAAGGCACGTGCATATTTTATGCCTGCCTATCAAACGCTGACCTTGTGCCCTTCAGGAGGAACATATGTGGTTTCACCAGCTACAATTACACTGGCAGTTGGTAGCTTTGTGGTTGACTTATTCATAACAAAAACATCAATTGTAGCTAATGGTTGAGCCACAGGTATTGCCCATGGCCCTCACCTCTGTCACCATTTAGGGACCTTCAGAATAATGTATTTCTTGGCTGAGACAACTGATCTCTAGCAAATGAAACCCTGGTGAATAAAGAATCATATTTAGACACAAACATGGTTAAAATTAAAGGGGCTAGTGAGCAATTAATTTAAAAATGGTCTGTGCGGAAGAACCAAGATGGCGGCGTAGGCAAATACTTGTACTTGCTGCATACCATAACCACACCAAAATTACAACTAAAATACAGAACAACCATCATCCAGAACTGCCAGAAAGCAGGATGAATGGAAGTACTGCAACTAGAGAAGTGAAGAAGGCAGCAGACTGAGACTGGTAGGAGGTGGGAGGTAAGGAACGGGCTGGTTCAGTACCCAGTTGTGCTGCTTTCTTCATCAGGAGGGAGATTATCTCTGTGGAGGCCATCTGGAGGAACAAGGGTTCCAACCCCACACCAGCCCCCCAGCCCAGGATACCAGAGCTGGGAAAAGAAATTACTTGGGCAGTAGAATTATGGGCTGTGAAAACCACTGGGGATTAGGGCTCAGGGATACAGAAGCTGCTGGAGATCCAGCTGCTCCTCTTAAATGGCCAGCACAAAAACTGAATTTACAAGTTCCCACTTCCATTGAGCTCCAACACTGGGGGACTCAGACATATAGAAGGAGAAACTGGACTGTCTGGCATCAGGACAGGAACTCGGGGGCAACTTTCTTCCAGAGAGAGGTACTCACAGGGATCTTTGTTCCTGTTCTGGGACCTCCTCAGTTGCAGAGCTTACTGGCAGCCATTTCTGTTTGCTCCATCCTGATGATTCCCTGAGACCCTACCCCATCCAATTTACAATCCCACCCAAAGCTGTGAGCAGGTGCTTTTGCATGTGAATGACATGTCCTTAGGCTAAAACCTGTCCAACAAGCTGCAGCTGGGTCAGGGAGCCCCAAACCTATCAATAAAAGGCCCAAGACCCAACAGCAGCACCAGCTTGCCTGGCTTCGCAAATAATGAAAAATAAAAATAATGAAAATAGTCTGTCTTTTGGTAATTCAAAAAAGGTGAAAGTTAAATCGAAAATATGACTTTAAATATTGTCCCCAAATTTCTTAATTCTGAAGGAAGAGAGTCTTTAATATTCACCTGGCTGAATATTTACAAGGGTGTTTAAAACCCCAAAATCTTATTGTGCAAATAGTTGCTATGAAATGAGTACAATGCTTTCCTCTTTTAAATATCGCTCTGTAATATGCAATCCATATTTTTATCCTGCATTGCATCAAGAATGGTATCAGCCTAAACCAGTTTGGCTCAGTGGAAAGAGCGTCGGCCTGCAGACTGAAAGGTCCTGGGTTCGATTCCGGTCAAGGGCATGTACCTTGGTTGCGGGCACATCCCCAGTAGGGGGTGTGCAAGAGGCAGCTGATCGATGATTCTCTCTCATCAATGTTTCTAACTCTCTATCCCTCTCTCTTCCTCTCTGTAAAAAATCAATAAAATATATTAAAAAAAAAAAAAAGAATGGTATCACATCTTGGGGATTTATTTTTATTTTTTTAAGTAAATAAATCAGAATACAACTACATAATCAATGAGCAATTGTAAATTAATAACAGCAATTATCAAATCATTATATATATGTAGATATAACTATAAAACCAATTTAAATTAATATTATGAAAGTATGTTACAGTCAAACTAAGGAATTGACTAAAATAGGAAAGTCTAGCCTGGCTGGTGTGGATCAGTGTTCGAACATCCACCCATGAGATCAGGATTCAATTCCTGGTTAGGGCACATGCTGAGATTGTGGGTTCAATCCCCATTAGGGCATGTGCAAGAAGCAGCCAATCATTGATCAATGATTCTCATTATTGATGTTTCTATCCCTCTCTCCCTCTCCCTTCTTCTCTTTAAACTTAAGTAACATAACACTGTAAGTCTATTATATGTCAACTAAGGGCCTGGTGCATGAAATTCATGCATAGGGGGTGTTGTCCCTCAGCCCAGACTGCACCCTCTCCAATCTGAGACATCCCTCTTGCAATCTGGGATAACTGGCTCCTAACAGCTCACTTGCCTGCTTGCCTGATCACCCCTAACAACTCTGCCTGCTGGCCTGCTTGCTCCCCAAATGCCTCCCTGCTGGCCTGCTTGCTCCCAAATGTACCCCCTCCCCCCACCCCGCCTGCCTGCTTGCCTCCTACTGCTCTCCCCTGCCAGCCTAATTGCCCCCAACTGCCCTCCCCTGCCGACCTGATCACCCCTAACCCTCTATGCCTCGGCCCCACCACCATGGCTTTGTCCGGAAGGTCTCCCAGTCTAATTAGCATATTACCCTTTTATTAGTATAGCTGAAAGAAAAATTCAATACAATAAAATGAAGATGAGAATTCCTCTCCCAAGTTGGTTGCAAGCAAAAAAAAAAAAGAAAAAAGGAAAAGAAAAAAAGAATGAAAAGAATGTTTCTAACAGATATAGTTTTCTACTTAAAGAAATACTAAATCAAATTTCCCATTAAAAAAAAAAAAAAAAAAAAACTGTAGCCGAAACCGGTTTGGCTCAGTGGATAGAGCATCAGCCTGTGGACTGAATGGTCCCAGGTTCTTTTCCGGTCAAGGGCATGTACCTTGGTTGTGGGCACATTCCCAGTGGGGAGTGTGCAGAAGGCATCTGATTAATGTTTCTCTCTCATTGATGTTTCTAACTTTCTATCCCTCTCCTTTCCTCTCTGTAAAAAATCAATAAAATATTTTTGTTAAAAAAACAACTGTAAAATACAAACCTTTGTAGTAAAAGAAGCTATAGAAAGTAAAAATAAATCACAGGTAAAAATGAGTAGGAAAAAAAAATCACACCCAGGTTATTTGTACATTTTCATTAGATTTACATGTTTTTTTTATTTTTTACAAGAACATACATTTATAAAATCAAAGAGGTAGAAGTATTTTGTAAAAAAAAAAAAAAAAAAAGAAAGAAAAAGAAAAAAAGTGTGCTTAGAAAACAACTTACAGAGGTGTAGGAAGGGCCCTTGGAGCTTGGGAGTGAGCTAAATGGTAACATGCTTGGGGTGGTGGGGGGAAGGGAGAGGGGAAAATGCTAGGTTCACATGTCTGGCAAATAAAATAGATACTGGTATATAACAAGTGCATTCATCAAAGTTGTCCTGTATTATAATGATATTGAGAAACAATTCAATCCTACTGATTTCCTAGTTCATGCGTGCCCACCATGCCACCATGTAATAGTTTTATGATGTGAAATCATAGTTTATGATCACTCAATAACTTTATACTCAGGATGACGACTTCAAATTAAGAGCTTCAGGAAAAACCTCTCACTCTGGAGACTGGAACAGAAGAGACTAAGTAATGCCCATCACTGCTTCAGAAGCAGTTACACTGAACACCAGGAGAGGCACACACATGAGCACACCTGGAAGAATAAGGTGCATTACCCTTCACGGATCATTATGATGTCACTCCAACAGCGCTTGGCTACAGGATGCCCTAGTTTATATTGCGCAGGTGCTATTGAAATTTGGTGAGAAAAAAATGTCTAATCTTACAGTTAAAGCAGTTCTTACTTCATCAGAGTGAAACGAGATGCTGAGACTGACCTTTAATTTCTGTATGGAGGCTCAAGTGAGGAGTTGAAACAGAAAGGAAATGAACCAAGTTCAAATCCTCACCAGGATCGGTGGTGGGTCACTTCCTTTGACCTTGGAAAGGGAAACTCCACCTTTCCTGCCTGGGAGGAGGGTCTGTGTGGAGCTGACTGAGCCCAAGGCTGGATGGAGGTGGCGGCTGGAGCTGAGAGACACCTGGAAATCCCTCTCAGAGTGGAGCGCGCAGGGGACCCTCTGTGACTTGATATTAAACGTGGGAATCAAGAGCAACGTTGACTAAACGAAGACAGCAGCACCGAAATAGCAAAACCATGGCTGAAGTAAATAATCACATCTGTACTTAAAATGTTTGGCAACAGCTTTGCATGCTCTCTTCAAACGAAGCCAGATAGTACATGATTCAGATAATTCAATGGGATTGACACACTTTACATGCTTTTAGGCTTTCTGATAACAAGTCTTTATTTAGTAAATTTATGTCAAAGTCGGTATATATTGAGACTCCATAGCAGAGGATCCAATTAAATGATAAATTTCAGCAGAAAGTTTGATATTATACATTAGTGTTTTTTTTGTTTGCGTGTGTGTGGGGTTGTTTAGAAGAACTAACCATATAATGTCACTTATTAGAATACATAACTGATGCCTTTTTAAAATTTAAAGTTTCAGGTTAAATTTAGCCATCAGGAAGAAGAAAATGCGACAGCTCCTTGTACTGTCGTTTATGGGTTTATACTCTAAGCACTTGCACTTCTAACCACAGGAATAAGGAGCCCTATTGCCATGAAAGGAGGGTGCCAGGGATTGCATAGCTCCTTTAATTTTTCTCTTCATTTCTTTCCCTATTTGGGGTGACCACTGGGGATACTCTGCTGCCATGAGTCTGGGTGAAGTGTTTCACTGCATCCAGAACACTTCATCACGCCGAACAGCCAGAATCTATTATGGTTTACAAGTGACTCATATTTTAGTTACGGGACGGCCCTAGCAAAGAGCAGTCTACATTTAAAAGTCCTAAATGTCAGGAATGTAGTATTTGGGTTACATAGGCGTGCGAGATCTGATCAGACGCAGTGAACAATGCTTTTAGGTATTTATTTATGATGGACAGCCGACTGAATGCAAAAGGGTCTGTGGTGGCTATCCCATGCTGATGGTATTTCTGAACTTTGAAACTGAAATCTTAAAGAAAATGAAAGCCGTCAAACTTGGGAGGAAAGGCCTAGGATACCATACTACGAGAACCTGGCAGGGGTTAGGTGTGACCTATTAGGAAAAACCAACAGCCACCGTGGCACAAAAGAGGGAACCAGGAATGCTTGGGCACACTAGTCTGGTACAGGTCTAAACCCCACTAAGTCCAGAGTTCATTACAAAGTCTGTCTATGCATTTAGCTAAAGGTTTTGGGGTGTTTTTTTTAGACAAGAATTTTTTTGAAAAACATTGCATTTTACTAGAAGCTGAGCAATAAAATATCTTCTATATACTGAACATTATTTTACTATATATATATTTTTATAAAAAAAACACTTTTGTACAAGAAACATGATGCAATGATAATATTTGAGGAAGCAACGTTTAACTCTGGGATAGGAATATTCTTTTTGGAGTCCTAGGCTAATTAGTATTTTGCCATTTCAAACTTTATATCTTCAACTTAAAGTATGTAATGTGTAAATTTGGATGTGTCTGCATGTATATCACACAAATTTTTATTCCGAGTATTCAGGAAAAAGGAGGAAAGAAGAAAACAAAGCAAAGTAAAAATAAACATAATGAGTTTTAAAACAGAACATATTTTCCATATAAACAACATGTATGCAACTGCGACCAATTATATTTCTCAAACAGAAGCAATTACATAAATCTCTCACAACTGAAATTCTCCTAGCAGTCAGCAGAGCAAGTTCTTAGGCTTGCAATGCATTATTCTTACTCGGAAACAAACATGCATGAGTAACAGGCAGGCTTGGAAAGCAGCCAGAAATGGCCAGAAGTGTAGACAAGACATAGTTAACTCCATTCTTGAAACAAAATGCTTTCCATAACTCACTAAATGTGTGGTGACATAATAAAAAGTTAGTTCTGTTGTGCTTTCAATATTGTTCAAATTAGAACCAAATAAGGATTTCTTTTAAGGCAAAGGCAATCATGTGTAACCACTTCAACTTTTCCTGAAATCAATACTGCATAATTTCTGCATTTTAACAGATTCTTAAGGACTCCCAAAAGTAAATGCAGAAGAAAAGATCAAGTTAAAATATGTGTGGTTGCATATGAAACTTAGGGAAATCTTTATACTATTCTTCAAAACAAACACTCTGCAAGAGCAGCCTGTAGTATACTTTTCAGTAGATCTGAATCTGGACATGGTAGACACATTAAAAAGGGAATGTAATATAAAACAAACAAAAAATATTCCATTTTTTTATTCACTTTTCTTTTAGCCAAATAGATACTGAATTTTATAAAACACATAAGGCTTCTCTTAAGACTGATTAAAAATAGAAAAGTAGTTTGTTTCACATTGGTGGTGGATAGAATCATTGACCCTAATTCTTCACTCACCACCTCAAACAACCTCACAGTCCCTCCTACCAAAGATGGAGTTTCTTTCTCTGCTTTTTTGAGTTTGGGCTCATCTGTGATAATTATTTTGGCCAGTGGGGTATTTGCGAATCTAACACAAGTAGAGACTTGAAATGTATTTGCTTTGTCTCTTGTACCTCTGTCATAGTCAGTAAATAGCATTCTTTCTAGACCATTAGTACCAGAAGGAAGATAACAGGTAGTGAGGAGGCAGTCCCAGCTAACTCAGAGACTAGTTGAGCACCACCTAGATCAGTCCAACTCTAACCTGACCACTGATGTATGAGTGTACTGTTCCACGTATATAAGATTTTGTGGCTATTTCTCTGAAATAACATTATGACAATAGTTAACAGATACACAAGTGAAGACAATGGATTCATCAGTTGAATATTTTACTTAATTTTCATGTTCTCAATAATGAATTACTGTTTTGTTTAAAATAAAAGGCAAAAATAAAAGAAGGAAGCATATTTATTTTATATATATATACTGCTATCTGTGATATACACTGTGAGATAAGTTTTTTAAAAATATATGTATTCATTTATTTTTTACATGGTAAGGGGAGAGAAAGAGAGAGAGAAGAGAGGCCAAACATTGATCCACAACCCAGGACATGTGCCCTAAGAATTGAAGCTTTCAATGCATGAGATGACTCCCAATCAACTGAGCAACACTGGCCAGGGAGAGACAAGTTTTATTACTATGAACCTATTAATAAATGTTCCTACCCTGTATAACTTTCCATTCTCACTTAACATGCCATACCCCTATTTTTTTTAGAAGGGCAACTTAAAATAAGAAATAATTTCAAGTTCCCCTTGTCCTCCCACAAGCCAAAGATTAGGGAAAGGGGTTAGGAGTACATGAACCAAGGGGAGCAAATCATGCTGTCCATCAGATTGTCTTAAGAGTAAGAAACTATGGAAAGAGGGGTATGCTACAAGAGAATAATAATGTCACACCATAAGAGAGGAGGCAGTCCCTATATATATAGTCAACTCTGTCTTTTGTAGCTTTTTAGTCTCCATATGAGGCCTGGCTAGACTTTTTTATGGAATTACTACAATGCCAAAGTAATCCCTCAACCCCATCTCACCTCTGCACATTAGTCTTCACCTTGGAAAAATTTTCTATTACTTGATACCCTAACCCTAACCCTAACCCTAAACCCTAACCCTAACCCTAACCCTAACCCTAACCCTAACCATAACTTCTAGCTATTCTCTTTTATTTTAGTTGCTTATTAGTATAATACTTCCTTATTTATTTTAAACAACCTTTAACTGTAAGGTCAACATCCCATTTTAGGGTTTTGTGGACTTTTCTATTACAATAACATTGAGTAAGAAGGTCCTAAGAATGATGTCCTGGTGATTATCAAAGTGAAACTAATTACTAGGAGAAAAAAATGTAAATGTCAAACAATAAAGAAATGACAAAACAAATTTTCTTTAGAAAGATGTTTCAGTGTGGAAGGCTGTTCGACTACTCTTTCTCATCATCAAAGCCAAAGTACCAAAGTTTTTGAGTGAAATAACAGTATCAAAAGAAACAACCAATTTAAAAATATAACTCACTTTAAATACATATCTCAACTGCTACATAAAGGTATTTTCCCAGCCAGAGTGGCTGAATGGTTGAGCTTAGACTTATGAACTAGGAGGTCATGATTTGATTCCCAGTCAGGGCACATACCTAGGTTGCAGATTTGATCCCCAGTGTGGGGCCTTGTAGGAGGCGGCCAATCAATGATTCTCTCTCATCATTGATGTTTCTCCCTCTCTCTGCCTTTCCCTTTCTCTAAAATCAATAAAAAAAATTAATAAAGATAAAGGTATTTTTCCAATAGAAAGGAAAAATTGTGCAAAATACAACAAAATATCTGTATACTTATGAAATTTATGAGATAAGACTCAAGAATATTGAAAAAGACATGTCCCTTATAACTTACTCACTATACCCACCATCTCCATAAAATAGAAAATAGCATGGTTTGATTATTTTGTCCAATACATTCACAGTCTTCAATTTGTGACTATATAACTATAAGTAGAATGATATCAATGGATGCTTTGATTTTATTTTTCAAAGATATATTCTCTTCACTGAAATAAAAAAGAAAGAAAATGTTTTGCGTAACCTATTTCTAATTATTTTTTTCTGCACTCCCATTTTAAAAAGCATAGCATTTTAAAGCACCTAATAAGTATGCAAAATTAAACTGTTGCTGAGTAGGGAATTCATGGAAACCATAACTGCAAGCACTTCAAATCTGTCAAAATTAATAAGGAAGACAAAAGAAACATTGCAGTTCTCCTGTCTGGACTAATAGAATTCTCACAGGCTGCATATATTCATAAATGTTACAGGAAATCTATCCCTTCCCTCTTGTGGTTATATTTAGATATTAGAGCCCATGATTGTTTGTTCAGTTAATCAGAAAATAGATTTTAATATGAGAATGAACTACAGTTTTAATAGTCTTCATTAACTTTTTAATTAATATATAAAAGTGATTAAACATTATCAACTTTTTTACTGGCAATTTTTAATATTCTATGTATTATTTATGAAAAAATGCTACACAAATTTTCACATGAAATTCTACCTAAGGTACCAAAAGTTTGTACATTACTTTGTATTGGTCCTTATTTTTTAAAGCATTTAAAAAAAAAAAAAAAACATGGACTGCATTGTGACAAAACAGACTTGACTTTGCAGATTAATATTATTATTATTTCATTGTATTAATAATTTTCAAAACAACCAAAGTTTATCTCTTTTAATTTATGTCTTTTTAGTAGATAACTATCTTCACCCACTTAATTCCCCTAAGAAGAAACTTGATATAAGCATCGAAAGTAAAAGTTAGAAATTTAGTTCTTCGAAATATAGCAGTATAAAATAAGTTCAAACTTTGAAGAGAAAGATTAAATGCAAACATTGAGAGAATCATTGATCAGCTTTCTCCTGCATGCCCCACACTGGGGACCAATACAAGCCAGGCATGCGCCCTGACCAAGAATCGAACACTGTCCTAGGTTAGCATTCAACCACTGAGCCATGCCAGCCAGGCAAGTTTTCTCTACTTTTAATGAATATTTTGAAAACATCTAAGTTCTTATTTTATATTTGTTAAGGTAATATCAAAATCAATTAAAATGCCCTAATTTTGTTTCTGTTTGTGAGAGTTTACTAACATCTTCAAATCTGTTATTCATGATTAGAGTAGATTTTAATTCTTAGAAGTTCACTGCTCTGAACTTCTGCAGATAAAGCAAATTTTATCTATAAAAACCCAAAATTTAAAAGTGTAATTAGGGCCGAAACCGGTTTGGCTCAGGGGATAGAGCGTCAGTCTGCGGACTGAAAGGTCCCTGGTTCGATTCCGGTCAAGGGCATGTACCTTGGTTGCGGCCACATCCCCGGTAGGGGGGTGTGCAAGAGGCAGCTGGTCGGTGTTTCTCTCTCATCGATGTTTCTAGCTCTCTATCCCTCTCTCTTCCTCTCTGTAAAAAATCAATAAAATATATATTAAAAAAATAAATAAATAAATAAGTGTAATTAGGTTAATAGCTTTTAAAGTGTGTATGATTTCTCAGAACATATGTAACTAAAGAATAAATAACCACTCAAGTATGTTCTTATTAAAATGAATAAAATAATATTTTAAGAGTTTCTAGAACTTGTATTTAAGAAAATCTTAGAAAAACTAAAATTAACTTATTTTGGGTCTAGTTTTGGAAATAATGTTAATTGTAAAGCAGAAAAATACAAGGGTGGGGAAGCAGCATAATCTGGAGTGGAAACAATATATATTGAAATATGTAAAAATAGAAACTTGGTAAACATTTTGTAAATGTAAGTTCTTACATAAATGATAAAGCAATAACAATTTTCAAATTAAATACAAACCCAATACAATTCAAATTACTAGCAATAATTGAATATGACAAAAGATGTTTTGCTACAAATAAGTCCTGTATTAGCACATAGGTGCCTGCCTACTTCTATGTGACCTGAGTTTGAGTCATCATGTCATTATCCAATTATCTATCACATCCAATCGCCTCCACCTCTTCATATATAAAACCGGGCTCCCAAATGCGAAAAGGATGTAGCTTTGCATCATGTCAGGCAAATATACAGTAATCAGAAAGTTAGGTTTTGTATTAATGTAGTTGTAAGTCTAAGTAATTACTTATTGAAATGAAATGTTAACTACAAATCATCACACCCTAAAATGTCTGTTAAAAAAATCTTGTAATTGGCTAAAAATAGTAATTAAGTTGTTTCTTAAAATGTTTTTCTGGATGGCATCAGAAGTCAGGAAAATCTTTTGAGCCAAGTTACAAAGACATCTATTGGAAAATGAAAGCCACTGAACCCAGAGCAGAGACCTAAAAGAGCTCCCTTACTTCTCGTGCCATGGTTTGATACTAATTTACAAATTAGAGTCACACATTTGCAGGGCAACCTCACTCATTAGGGCACCCAAGTGGGTTGTCAAGGCCTGAGCAACTACATAAAAATGGTCATTCAGTGAGATGAATGCAAGAAAAACTCATTAGAAGTACAGGCCAAACAGGGTATGAAATGAAATCTTCATTATTTCTGTCTTTTCCTTTAGTAGTAACTGCCTCAATCAAATACTATATGCATGGGAAATAATTTAGCTGCTTTGCTAAGTGTGTGGTGTCATTAAATTATAAGACAAAGGGTATTGCCAGTGAAAACATTCTCCCTGTACTTTCAACATAGAATCACCAAGAAGGATCTTAAAATAATGATTAAACTTTCTTCCCTCTTTTGCCTGTGACTACTATACTGTTTTATTCTCTAAATATCTGCTTGATATTGTACATGTATTGCAAATCATTATGCCGCACACCTTAAACTTTGACAGTGCTGTATGTCGACATTTCTCAATAAAATTGGGAAACAATGAGCTAGACATACAACATCAAACATATAATTTGATCAAGCTTTCTTTTAATCAGTTTTATTAGTTATTAAATCACTGAGGCCCATAGGAAAATTTCAAACTTTGTCATTGAATGTTATGATTCTGCCTTTTCCCAAGTGGTAATCTATTTTTTTTAAAAAAATATTATTTTAAAACTCCTGAATGTTAATTCATTGTGTTTGAAGATGACAATATGTCTCTGGCTTTAAATCACACATAAAGTTAACTCAAGGTATAGACAAATGTCATAACTGACAACTTATCTGTTGCCAACAAGCCTAAATGGTTTTTATAGGTGCTAATATTACAAATAACTGTGTTCTTTTTTTATTTTATTTTATTGATTTTTTTACAGAAAAGAAGGGAGAGAGATAAAGAGCTAGAAACATCGATGAGAGAGAAACATCGACCATCTGCCTCTTGCACACCCTCTACTGGGGATGTGCCCACAACCAACGTACACGTCCTTGACCGGAATCGAACCTGGGACCTTTCAGTCCACAGACCGACGCTCTACCACTGAGCCAAACCGGTTTCGGCTAACTGTGTTCTTTTAACCATCTACTTGCATGCTGTTGGGGGACTATATCTGAATACTTAATCATCCCTTGGGTTTTTACAAGTGATTTCAATTGGGTTTAGACAGGACTCCCTGGATGCCTCTTCTCTACCCCGTAAGTGGATTATGCAGCAAATTGATGG
Source organism: Pipistrellus hanaki (assembly GCF_964339955.1). NCBI lineage: Eukaryota > Metazoa > Chordata > Mammalia > Chiroptera > Vespertilionidae > Pipistrellus > Pipistrellus hanaki. The sequence continues at coordinate 36,968,824 of NC_140507.1, read as the reverse complement.
AATGCTAGTTCTGGCACTATTGAGATAGATGCTCCTGACAGGTGGATCTGGACAGTTCTACATATTTAATAAAAGCCACTGAATTGTACCCTTTAAAACAGTGAACGTTACAGTATGAAGTTATATCTTGCTAAAGCTCTTAAGAAGTAGGTAAGAGGCCTTTTGAATCAGTATATCTGTTATAAGGAAGTGATGCTTACTGCATGTCCTGAATTTGCACTGAAGCTAACATGGCTTCTTTAGATAGCACCTCCATTGCTGATTTTCCCCAAAGAATGTTTTTGATAATTTGTTATGAGAGATTGTTAAGCTCACCAATTTATGCTGATGTTTCATCACTTTGAAAATAGGGGCTTGTCACTAAACTTGTGAAATACTGCAAGAACTTCAAAGATAAGCAAATGGGGCCATAGGTTTCCATTCTTGCAGTACACTCATTCTTACTTTTACAAGGAAAGGTGCAATTGAAACATAGAGAGGACTGAAGCCACCACTACTCTGTAGGATTAACAGACCATCAAGTGTAATATAGAGGGTGATAAACATAATTTTTTAATTGATAAAGATCATCTCATATGATTCCTTGGAATAAAAAATATGAGGCCAAAGAGTGAGCACTGTTTGAAGGCTGGTAGGGGTCTGTGCCTGAAACTGAGATTTTTCCTAACATTTCACCCTTTAGCAAATACCCCATTTATCCTACTTTTAAGTGGAAAGCATAGTCTAACATCAAATGTCCATAGTCTCTATTCTTCTCCAATATATTTATTATCTTCATCTGGATGGTGTCTGAAATTAGATATTAAACAAGGGTTGTTCCTTGCCCTCAATCAATTTCTAAAGGAAGGCATGGGGTGCTCTAGCCCTGTTAGTGGGTTTAAATACTGGTGTTGTCATTTTCACTCCACAGGATTTTGGAAAATCACTTAACCAGCATGTGCCCCTGTTTCTTCATCAATAATCGGAGATAATAAAGGTACCTCTCACACTAGTTGTTGTTGTTGTTGTGTAGGGGAGGGAAGGGTAGAGGGATTGAGGAAAAACAAAAAGAAAAAAGAAAAAAACTCATGCACACGGACAACAGTGTGGTGATTCCTGGGGGGATGGGAGGAGGTGTGAAGGGGGATAAATGGTGATGGACAGACTTGACTGGGGTGGTGAATACACCATACAGTGTACAGATGATGCAGTGCAGAATTGTGCATCTGAAACCTGTATAATTTTCCAGTGTCACCCCAATAAGTTTAATAAAAAGAAAATCCTATGTAATATGCTAATTAGACTGAACAGCAGAACCACAATCTGGATGACCCTTCCGGACTAAGCCTGGGCTGCGAGGGCCGAGCCCCTTGCATAAATGTTGTGCAAGCCTCTAATAATAATAAAAAATAGCGAAAATAAAAAGCACTGTCATGCTATGCTTTGTTATCAGTATCATTACTACTGATATCACTTTTGTTGACCCATCATTCTTCCTTTTTCCTTATTAACACAGTATTTATTTATCTCCCCTCTGTCAAACCCTGAGCCTACCACTTTGCCCAGCTGCCTGGGGAGCTGCAGGAAAGGAAGGCAGAGAGCAGGTGAGATGGGAGGAACTGTGAGAGGAAGAGTCGACTTCTTCGAGTGGAGAAGACCTGCTTGCTGCCGCTCTTTTTCTCTCTTCTCACGTTCAACAAATATTCAGTGAAAGGCACCATGGACACACGAGCCAACAAGGAAAATATGATGCTGACCCTGAGTAAGTAGACTAGTGACAAGATTATCATTTATGACGTCCCTTTCTTGGTGAGGCATTGCCTAAATGACCCTGTAAAGGGGAGTCTCCATATACCTCCCTCATCGTCCATTACAACACTATGATTCATTTTATTCATAAAATATTTCACTATCCATAAGGATCCAAGGTGTGCATTTGTCTAATTCTCTTTCATCTCTCCCCACCATTGATCCTCCCAAAGAGAGACCTTGTTCATCTTATTCACTTCTATGTCCCCAGTCCCTTTCTGAAGGACCATCTAATCATAAACCTCAATGCAAAAAGATGGAAGCAACCTAAGTGTCCATCAGTGGGTGAATGAATAAATAAAAAGTGCTCATACATACAATTAAATATTATTCAGCCTTAAAATAGGAAGGAAATTCGGACATGTTACAACATGGATGAACATTGAAGACATAGTTATGTTAAGTGAAAAAAGCCAGTCACAAAAAGAAAACTATTGTACAATTCTGCTAATATCAGGTGCCTACTACAGTCAGATTCATAGAGACAGAAAGCAGAATGGTGCTGCCAGGGGCTAAGGGCAAGGGAAATGGAGAGTTACTAGTAGTGCTTAATGGCTAAAGAGTTTCAGTTCTGGAGACAGATGGTGATGGCAAACCTGTACGCTTAATAAAACAACACTACCGGTAAGCATTTTCACTCTATTAAACAACAGGCTGAATTAATGAATAAAGGAGATAGCAATCTCCCAAATTGTTGCAGGAAAGTTAGGCATTTTCTTCTTAGTCCTTTCTGATGTAGGTAGACAGTTGTCCCCTCTCCCTTAAAAAATTATGTTGTACATTGGCCCACGAACCAAGAAGTCACAGGTTGGATTACAGGAGACTGCACATGCCCAGGTTGTGGACTTGATCCCCAGTATGGCTATGTCAGAGGCAGCCCATTGATTTTTTTTTCTTCTCATCAATGTTTCTCTCTCTATACCTCTCCCTTTCTCTCTCTGTAAAATCAATGAAATCATAAAAAAAACCTACATTGATAAGATTTAAGACATTAAGTTTATATGAGAGAGCTGCTGATTTTATATTATTACCTGATAAACTCACTTACACCCTCCGACCATAGCACATGTATATCAGGTATCTGATGAGTATTTATTTTAATAAAAAAAGCAAAAAAACTGTTATAGGTTTTTCTAACATAAGGAGATATACATATCACACATGAAAAAAAGAATAACTTAAGCTATACAATATGATTCTTTTGGTATATTTGTTCTTAAAGTATTCTAGGATTGTGTGGTGCCAAACACAATGTATGCTTTTGTCATCTCGCCAAAGTGAAACTTGACCACTGAAGTCTTCAGGATATACAACAACAAGCCACAAACAGATGAGCTTAACATTCACTCAAGTAACATTTGGGCCCATGTAAGCATGGAGAACACGATTACCTTCAAAAGCACAGTTTCCAGAAATTCTCAGAAGAATTCCTCAGCAGGCATTTGGCTAGAACCCAACTTTCCTCTTTTCTTAAAAAAAAAAAAATAAGTTTTGGATCTTTTCCTATCTTGACATTTTAGAGAGATCCAAAGCATTGCCAAATGTCACGTGTGCATCTGGTTGCTTTTTTAATCATACTTTTAAAAACCCTTAATTAGCATTCAGTTTGAGCTTCAGAATCAGGAAAGTCTCAAATTCAATGGAAAGAGTTAACATTTTTTAATCGAAGACCACATATATATATATATCCTAACTAGAGAAATATCACAGACAACCTGGCTTCCCTCCAAAGACTCTACCAGTCGGGCTCATTGGCTCAATTCCCATTCTACTCTAAAACGTCTTTTCAGTTTGCTTTTCTTTGTCTTTATCATATTTTAACTGCATAAATTGTTTACCACTAAAGCAATGGCGCTTTCCTCCAAGCGATTCAGATGAAAAAAAAAAAAAAAACAAAAAAAAAAACACATAGCTATTTAATAATCACTAAATCATTCTGGAAAAGGCGACTTTTTTCATCATACACTTAACTTCCACAAACCCACACTTACTCTCCCCAAATCTGGATTTGCACTTGAATCTGCTCAGGCTCTTCTGCCACAGTGAAAGGCCATTTCGAGATTCTCTATAGTCTTTGCCAAAGTTCCTGTCTATAAATACTTAACACCTCATACTGGCTCCAGAAAAAATAATCTCTAAACTAGTAACAAATACTAAATTGACTATTTAGGTCGTATAAAATGTAAAACAGAAGGGGGAAAAAGCTGGACTGGCAGATTTAGAGAGTTCCACACCATCAGGTAGGAAATTGCCTTTTCCCTTTTGTTCCTAATATCCACCTACCTGAGACAGTGTGGAATTTCCACACGTGCCTACAGAGGCACCGACCTGATTTTTGTATGTACTAGTTAGCAGCAGCTCTGTATGGAGTGCCTTAGGAAACATGAATGTTGTAGATGGTTATGGTCACCCTCAAATATCTCCCACAAAAAAAACAACACCTTTTTCATTTCACCCATCTCTCATTGATCTTGACTCACTTTGTATTTCTAATGTCTCCCTTACTCGTTTTAATAAATATTCATTTTCCATTCCCACTTCCCGTAGCCTGTATTGAACTCTCTCCATTTTCCTCCATCCCCACAGCTACTACCCTTGTTCAAATGACAGTCATCTCTCTCCTAGCTTACGGCAATAGTCTACAAATCTCCTGGTACTCACTCTGCTGCCCTCAAATCTGTAATAGTTCTGGTGAGAAATAAGAAGAACCTAATGAAACTATTGGAAATAGACAGATGGTATAAGCAAGAAACAAAACAGAAACCAAACTGATAAGTCTTAATGACTGATTTACACCCAGGGAGCAGACAAGAATGAGGGAGAGGGGTCAAAGGTACGGGTGAGGTTTCCAGCTGCAGAGCCAGCATTTCCTGTCAAAAGAGAGCACAAGGTGGCTTTACGTCTGCTCTCATGCCTACTTTCCTGATGCCGGACTTCAGATCTAGAGTCTAACCTAGACCACTCTGTTGTTCTCCAGATGCAAATATCAACAGCCTGTTGTGTCTGTTGGGTGTCTCCTCACATGGAATAGGCCCCAACCACATTCCCTGCCTCCCTGTTACTGCCCCTCCTTCACTGCTCCTTATCTCACCACCCACTTAGCCTTTCAAGGCAGAAACAGAGCCAGCTATCTTGCTACTTCCATCAGCCTCCACACTCACATTCAGTTCCCTAAGAAACACCAGCACCATCTCGCCCAGGCATCTGAAGTCAGTGCCCGGCCCCCCACCTCACTGCCACCACCTCCTCCGGGGCTCCATGTTCCCCATGTGAACTACACAACCCGCAATGCCTCCAATGCAACTGGTCTCTACATCCACTCAGGGGTGTATTCAGCTCAAAGCCTTTTTATAAAAACAGAAAGATGATCAGATCAATCATTAGATGAAAAGTCTTCAATGACTAATCCTTTTGGTATGAGAAACACCAAGCACGGCCGCTCACTCTGGGGTTCCTCACAGGCACACCCCGCTATTCTCCAGAGTCCTGGCTCACTTCTCTCCTTTCAACACTTGAGTGCTGACTCCATAAACTGTTTCCGGTTACTCAGCGTCGTGCACCCCCACCTCGAGGCATTTCTGTCAGCTCTTCTTTCTGCTTGGAGCACAGGCTCCTGACCACTGAACTTTGCCTAATTAATTTCCACTGATCCTTCAACCTGCAGTTTCAATATCACTTCCATGGTGACACTTTTAGTGACCCATGGTCTAGTTTTGGTTCCCTTCCAACATAGTCTGAAAGTGCCCTGTTGTTTTCCTTTCATACACTCATCATAATTTGTTGACACATCTAGCTAATAACTTTTTTTTTTCAATGCACGGGGTAGACCTGAACAGGCTTGTCGGCTAAATAACCAGGTAGAAATTCCCAGAAAATAGTTGGAATGGGATGCTGAAGCAAAGAAAGGCAAAAAAATAAAAAGTTCTCCACATAAATGTGACAGTTGCCACCATGAAACTGCTAAGGAGACACTGTAGAGAGAGGAGAGGTAATCTAGAGAAAGGTCATTGATAAGACCTCCGTTAACTTGTAGCAGGAGGGGGGCTAGAAGAGAGAGAGAGCAGGAGAGAAAGAGAATATGAATCTTGGTACAAGAGGGAGTGAGAAGAGGAAAGATATCTCTGTAGTATTATGAGGAGGTCATGAATCCAAAGTCATGCAACAACCCAGCTAACAGCAATGGTGACTGGGTATCGGAAAGCTGCAGAGGTCCTTCAGTGAGTAGGTCTGGTCCCAAATCCACCAGGGAAATAACAAAATGTAAAACACAGAGTAAACAAGGCAACAAATACTGTCCATCCCAGACAGTCTGGACTTGTACGTGAGAATGAATGAATGGAGCTCATGACTAATGAGGGACACAGAAGGACAGGGGCTCCGCAACCAGACAAGAGAAAATGATCACCTTTCTAGACGGATGTTCTCAGCTGCTCATGTCCTACTTTTACTTCCCCGGTCTCCATTGCAAAACTCAGGCTCAACAGTGCCTTCCCAGTCCAAACCTGTTCTACCAATAGCGTGAATAAGCCTTTCCCTCGGTGGCTTTTGTAGCTTATGATAACCTAACGTTTGCAATATCACAATTTTAAAGTCAACCAGTTAGCTGCTTGTCTTCTTTATTAGGGCAAAGTTCATGTTTTTTGTTTTTTGTTTTTTTCTATCATCTAACACAGGGCAGCAGGCTTCCAGTGAACACGTGTTAGGTCACCTCCCACCATCATGCCTGCCTGCACACCATCCTAAGTTTAAAACAAAGACAATGACTTCGTATTTCCCAACCCTCTCATGGGCATGCAGGCCTCTCCCCTCATTGAGTCTTGAAAGTGCATCCTCCTTTGTTTACTCTGCCAAATGCCATCTCCCTCAGGGTGTCTTCCCTGGCACCACAGTTTGATGGAGCTCTCTCCCTGTACCCCCACTGTACCTTGTTTTATCTATTGCATCCTATATGTGATACTGAACTGCCTTGTGTGTGTAACAGCTTCCAGTGCTTCACTAATAATTGACTGAACTACCAAAGACCACAGACACTTTTTAAAAAAAAAATTATTTTTGAATTCCTTCCAACATCTATCACAGTACCTCTCTGAGAGAGTTGAGGTCTAATACATATTCATTGCAACTAATCGAATTAAACTTTGCCCCATGGGGGAAAATGCAATGTTCAGCCTATCCAGTAACCAGCAATTTGACACTGACTTTAATAAAAAGTATGTGAAACAATACACATTAGTGTACTCACATCCATAAATATTTATCCCAGAATTAAGCAAAACCATATTTTACATGTTTGTAATTCTTACTTCAGTAAATTGAAGTTTTAATGAAGTAAAGATGACAATACTGCTCATATAATAGCTGAAATCCATCCCCCTACCCGAAAGGTATATTGAGTTTTGCGAGTCCTGTCAGGGGAGTGACCACAATTAAGTGCATATGTATTGGTTTTTCAACGCAATTGGTACAATTGCATTAAATTTATCCCTCAGCTAGTCAGTCACCCCTACTAGACTATGAGCAACCTGAGGACAGTAACTGTTTCCTCGGGTCCTTGGACATAGAGGCTTGATTTAAAAGTTCCTGAATTTGGCCCGAACTGGTTTGGCTCAGTGGATAGAGTGTCAGCCTGCAGACTCAAGGGTCCGAGGTTTGATTTCTGATTAGGGCATGTACCTTGGATGTGGGCACATATCTAGTAGCAAGTGTGCTGGAAGCAGATGATCCATGTTTCTCTCTCATGGATGTTTCTAACTCTCTGTCCCTCTCCCTTCCTCTCTATAAAAAAAAAAAATCAATAAAATGTATTTTAAAAAAAATAAAAACAAAAGTTCCTGAATTTAACTGAGTGAGAAATAATGACCTAATAGTGTGGTTGTACCGAAGGAACAAAAATAACAGGTAACATGTGATCTCTGTCAGGCTCTCTGCTCAGAATGCAGTATTTATGAACTGATTCTATCCTCCTTACAAGCCTAAGAGGGAAGTGTTATTATTCAAGTTTTCAAGATGGAGAAATGGAAGCTCAATGAAGTTCACTGGCTTGCTAAGGTCACAAGCCGGTGAACTGGGAAAGTGGGATGTGAAGGCAGACATTGTGCCTCCAGATCTCTCACTGGTTAGGGAACAGAAGGAGGTGATAATTCCCTACGATGTGAGGGCTGGTAATGGTACTGTGTGCACGAGAAACACTGGGAAGAGCTTCTACACTGTGAGAGGGTTAAGAGAAAAACATAAAAGATAAGCTAACAGAGTGGAGAAACCAATGAAAAGGCGATAGGAGGAAAAGGGACAGAAAGAGAGGACTTTAGGACACCTGACTTTAGGGCATTGCACAATATTGTGTGAAGATCCACCTAGGGAATCTGAGTGGGTCAACTCCAAGAGTCAGTAAGCAGTGGTGTGAGGTTTTGAGAATAAGGTCAGGAGTGTACATTTTGGAATTCTCCCAGAGATCCAGGCTAGGGCCTATGAGTATCAGAAAGATAAGCAAACAAGGAAACAAAACACAGAAACAAAACAAAAACCATGAAACTCAAAATATTCATTTCCTGAATGCTGGTATCACAGTTATATTACAACTAGAGGCCTCATGCATGAATTCATGCACAGGTGAGGTTCCTCTGGGTGGCCTGCAGCAATCAGGCTGAAACCTGCAGTCCAATGCCGCCTGCAGCTCCTACCTGCTGCTCCCGCTTATCCCAGCCCCACTGTACCTGCTGCAGGCTTGTGCCCAATCAGTCCCGATCATGAGAGGCTTGAACTGCCACAGCAGCAGCACTTGCCAGCCAAGAGTCCTGCATCTGGCACCCTTCCAAGGAGAGTGGCCTGTGGGATTGGGCTGAAGCTGGCTGTCTGACATCCCCCAAAGGGTCCCAGATACGAGAGGTCACAGGCCAGGGCAGGCCTGTTGGAGGGCTCCAGGGTATGCCCAGTCCATCTTGCTCAGTCCCAATTGGCTGGACCTCAGTAGTAAGCTAACCTACTGGTTGGAGCATCTTCCCCCTGGTGGTCAGTGCACATCATAGCAACTGGTCGACCCATGGACTGCCTGCCCTCTGATGGTCAATGCACATCATAGTGAGCTGTTCAGCAGCCTTAACATGTCATTAACATATTACACTTTGATTGGTTGTTTGGTGGTTCTGCCATTCAATCTATTTGTATATTACCCTTTTATTGTATAGGATATGCAAGTATGATTTTCCTCTGAGGGTTACTCTTCACTATTTCAGTTTTTCCTTTGAAGCTTCTAATTTTATTTTGGATCACTATACCAATACCAAGAAGAAGCACATGTGTTTTATTTAAAAGAAAGATTAGGCAATAATAGATAATAAATAATGATCATATAGTTGTTTTTAAGACTGATACATCCTATACTTCTCATTAATCAATTTGTTGAGTATAACATTGAGACAAGCCATAGTGAAAAAGATTATTTGCATTTGGATATGTCAGTAGAGTATTGCCTAATTAATACCAGGCAACTGAGAACCCTGCTTGGATTTATATAACTCAGGATTAAATAACTATAAAAGAAACGGATACCAACGGGCAAAAGGAAGTACCCTTACCGCTTCAGGCAGTGGTGAGCTATTCCTTTCCTAAGTGAAGGGGAAGAATTGGCCCAGTTCATTAACCAATGGGATGTGACGATGGAGAGGTGCTCTGAGGCCATTTCCTACAAAGCATCTGTGGCCAAGGACAGCCCCCAGGGAGGGTCTGAGCTCTTTGTCAAGTCCCTTGACTCAAACCTCAGCAGAGCACATGCCAGCCGGGCTCAGCAACTTATGCTTTCATTGTTACACTAAAAATCAGGACTGCAAAGAGGAGATAAAATAGTTTCTCTTTAGTGAAAGGAGTAAAATCTATAAGAATAAGCAGTAAAATAACATCTCCTATGTCTTTGTGTGAAAACTTTGTTATCAAATATAATTGGAATGTTAAGTATATTTCATTTAGCTAAATACTAGTGGGCATATTAGCAAAACAATTTCTATTAAAATTCCACTTGATGCTTTTGATTTGTGATCACTACTTAAAGGTCCAAAATTGCCTGGGTTAAAATGTAAATCTATCCCAGATCTTGTTTTGTAGGCCTTTGAGGGCACTGTTGGAATCTGAATCAATTTAAATAAGCAAATGACATCTATCTATTGGTGAATGACTCTTACTATGTGCCTTTTATTAGGCTAATAAAAATTCTCTAGTTTAACTATATCCTATTTATATTATCACTTGTATTATATAGTTACTTTTGAAATAACTCACATAGGATATTTTCAAATATGTAAACATGGCTCACGACCTATAAAATTGCAAAAAGAAAGGTGTAGAGCAGAATATTATAATGATGATCTGCACATGTAGAACACTTTTTCCCCTCTTTTCCTATCCCTTTACCTAACTGATTTAAAAAAAAAAAAGTCCGATTGCATATGTAAGTACCTGTTACATATTAGTTCAAGAATCTGTATAAGATAAATATTTATTTAGACATACAATAAATCCATAAACAGCACTTCTGTACTTTTACTTTGAAGACAAATTACCCTGGGAAGTAACGATGTCCTTTCCTTTATCACGGATCCAACTTAAAGACATGTCAGGGAATCCAAATGTATGACTCCTGGGCGCCTTTGCACTTCCCAAGCTGAGGAATGCGGACCAGGGTGTACTATTATTGTTAGACTACAAAGATGGGACCACCCCGCGTGGCTCGTGTGAACACTGTCGCAGCTGCTTCTTTTTCTCTTTGAAATCATTCAAAGTGATGCATGGAGATGAGCTGCTTTTATCAGCTTCCCACTCGGGGTCTGTCCAGCCCACTGAGGAAAACACTTGTGATACACTGCTGACAGAAAACAAAACATGATCCAAACAGCAGGCTGCAACTCTTAGGATGCTCCTGTGTCAATCAAAGGGCTGCAGCTGGGATAGAGAAGCCCCTCTAACACAAACATATTGGGGCGGGGTGAGGGAAGAGACTGTTCATGCTTCTATATTTCAGTTAGGCGAAGTGTCAACGGCCCTGCTAGAGGGTCTGGAAATCGCCTTCCTCATCATCACCAAAATTATATGTTTTTTCCTCTCCCACAAAGTCCCACCCATCCCAATTCACTAGAGTCTGTTGCTTAGCAGAGGTGGGAAACACGAACCCTCCTCTCCAGACCACCAGAAACCAATGACTTAAAGATGTAATACCTTTTACCTGTACCAGTAAAGGTGTCATTTTATGTGCAATACATCAGTTACATCCTTTCATCTTTACAAAACCCTAACTGTGGTTTCCCCATTTCACAGATAAGAAAAGTAAAGGAACTTGACCAGGAGCAAAGCACTGGTAAAAAGAGCAGAGATTGCTGGGGCGGGGGAGAGAGGTGGTGGTGAGGGAATGTGCCAGGGGTAGGGGAGGCCAGGGAAAGATCAATGGGGGGGGGGGGGAGACATATACACTACAATTTGTAATACTTTAAACAATAATAAAAAAGAGCAGAGGTTCAAACCACACCTGGGACAATTCTTCCATCATATCAACTCCAGAGCAAGTTTTCCTTCCCATTGACCTAAATGCATTTGGAATCAGACATGGAATGCATTCTGTAATGAGGTGGATCAAAGGGGTTTCTATTTTCTCTATCTGTTGGATGTTAAAATACGGGGAGGCTATGAATTTACTGAAAGCACTCTGCAAACATTCTGCTATCCTAGCAGCTAACCAACTCCAATAGACATCATAGAAGCTATTTAATTTTATTGTAGGAAGTACACATATTTTAGGATTAGAGAAAAGAAATAAATGCACTTATAAATCATTTTCTCAGAAATTAATATTTCTTTTTAAAGGTCTTTAACCCTCTTATCAGTATCAGTACACCATGTGAAGCTCCTCTAAACCTAATATAAATTGTTGGTGATATGCAGGGAATTGTTTAGAAAAAGTGAATTATAGAAATTAATAATAAGTAGAGGCTGTACTAAATTTCTTTCTATGCATATCTAAATGAAAATATATGTGGGTTTTAGGAAAGGCAGCCAATGATATAAATTTAGAATTAGAGCTAAACTATTATGACTTTCTTCCACTTTCCTGAATCCCAAGATTCAGAAAGTCTCATAAACCATTCTAAGAACAATGCTGTGAGCAGTTCCTTTAAGATACCAGGTTTGATCCAGGACTCTGATCAAATTAAAACCTAAATTTTAGATTTGTTTCACTCTTGCCTAATTATCCCCTTTAGTTCTCTCATTATTCTCCCATCACCCAATCTTCTCTTCACTCCAAAGTTCATGCACATTTTCCTGCGGGATTTGAGGCTTCACACTCATTTCCCAGCTGCTGCCTCTGACCCTGGAGACTATGGTTTAATTTCTCTCCTTAACTGGCCTCAGGGGACCGAGGGGGGGAACTCCTTCCCAGTACTATGGCCCCGAGAATCTCTTCTCTTACTTGGTACAGACGATTCCTCTACATTGGATAAGAAAAGGAAGTGATAATTTGCTCGATATTCCCTCAGCAAAGACCTAATCACAATTCACTTGGACAAGGAGGGGAAAAGAGCCCAGGTGTTTAATTTTGAACCTTGATTCTATTTACATATAACATCAACATTTCTTAGTTATTTCTTTCTGCACAAACGTATCTAAAAGAAGATAATATATATGTTGAGTGCTACAAATAGAAACTGTTCATTAATAAAAAATCCCTCAAAAATAAAAATTCTATTAATTTTAACTTCAGCTGATTAGAAAGAATTATTACTTATTTGCTCATTCATTCCCCAAGGATATCTGAGGCAACTTATAAGTTAAAATTTTAAAAGATCTTCTGAGTAATAGCATAGACATCTATTTGTCTATGATGATTAATTGAATTCAATCTGAAAAAAAAGGATGACTGATTATCTAACATTTCTGAGACCTCTGGGTCAAATCTATAATGATCCCTTTGCAAATTCTCAAATGCCACAGTTCATCCAAAGGATAATTTACTTAATATTCATCTGAAAATTTTCAGTCATTAAATTTTTTTCAAATTTTTATTTATTGATTAGTGAGAGAGAGAGAGAGAGAGAGAGAGAGAGAGAGAGAGAGAGAGAGATTTGTTCCACTTACTTAAGCATTCAGGGGTTGATTCTTGTATATGCCCTGACCTGGTATTGAATTCATAACCTTGGCATATCAGGGCAATGTCCTGAGCTTCCTGGCAAAGGCTCAATAATTAAATATTTTACCCTAAAGATTAAAATGTAACATGTTTATTTTTAAGTAAAGATGCATGTAACTCATATTACAGAAACAACAGGTGTCCTTTATAAACTAAACCATCCCTGAGACTTTTTAATATATAACCAAGTGAAGTGATGCCATCACCAGTTAGCCATCTGGGGAGGTGATCTGAAGAACCACTCTTTGAAATCAGGGACTTTTTCAAAATATTATACCACACACACACACACACACACGTACTAGAGGCCAAATGCACAAAATTCGTGCAAGAGTAGGCCTTCGCAGCTGCAGAGGCTGCCTGGATCCCTCCCTCACAGCTGCTGCAGCTTCCTTGACCACCCCCCCTCCCGCCCCCCGCCCCCAGGCTGCAGCCCGGCTTCGTCCAGGAGGATGTCTGGTCTAATCAGCATATTATGCTTTTATTATTATAGATATATATCTATTTATACCCATGGTCCTTCCAAATATGTGTCACTATAACCTGCTATAACGTTATTTTATTCTAAAGACAAATATTGCATTCCATTTTTAAAACCATTATCAAGTCTTAGAGCAACTAACAGATCAACAACAAAAAAGGTATTATAAAAAGGTATTATGAAAAGTGTTTATTTTCACACATATTTATCTCACTTCTGGGCCAAATACAATGGGGCCAACTACTATTTTAAATGAAAAATAAAACAATAAATTTTTTAATTTACATCATATTCTACAACATTATAAAAGTGGACAAGTCAATAGTGGACAGATGTTGAGACGATGCCGAACAGGCAGTGAATAGTTTCTTTGTTTGTGATGAAGTAATGTTTTCGTGAAACTTCTGTAGACTATCATCGCTAAATGCTGGCTGGTTTTCATTTTCAAATTATTGTAGAACTGCTTGAATAAAGAAGTCATTCTAACTAAATGCCAAACTTTCTATAGAACTGGACACTTCTTGAAAAATGAGATCTGGTTTGGGTCACTTAAAATCTTTATTAGTTGTTAAGAATGCACCTTTTGCATCCTTCTAAACTTTGCCAACTTCTAAAATTATAGAAGGATTTAAAATGTCTTCAAATTAGAGTGGAATCATATTTTAACTTGAGGATACCAAAGAGGGCTAATTATGAATTAAAAACACATTCCTCAAGGACCTAATCTGTGCAGAGCACTCTGCTAGGGACAGGGCAATACGGAAATGGTTCATGCTTCTAATACCACCACCACAGCATCCTCAGAATTTAACATAGGCTTATGGCCTATACGGTTGATGCTAATTTTTTTCCTCTAGTGCAGGTTGTAGTGTGTTGGAGACACATCAGAAAGCCCCAGCTCATTGCACAGAGGGACAACTGATACACATCGAGCATGCGAAGGAGACTGGTCACCCCCAGAGGATAGAGACTCATCACTAGGTACCCATCTAGGGAAGCATTCCAAAGAACCACTCTTGGAAATCAGGGACTTTTCAAAACCCCACTTTAAAAATACCCTTATTGTAACATTCGCAAATGGAATACTTGCAAATACTGATAGGCTTACAAAACAACAATTGAAAAAGAATGCTTTAGCCCTAATCAGTTTGGCTCAGTGGATAGAGCATCGACCTGTGGACTCAAGGGTCCCAGGTTTGATTCTGGTCATGGGCATGTAGCTTGGTTGCAGGCACATTCCCAGGATGGGGGTTGCAGGAGGCAGCTGATCGATGTTTCTCTCTCATTGATGTTTCTAATTCTATCCCTCTCTCTTCCTCTCTATATAAAAAAATAAAAAAATAAAAAAATATACTTAAAAACAAAACAAGTCTTTCTTAAAAAAAGAAAAAGAATGCTTTATTCAAGGAGGAATAGTCAAGCATAACAGATGTATTTCCCAAATCTATTGGCAACCTGCATGCTGGTACATTTTCAAACAAAACACTCAGTGATTACCTATTCTGTTGAAATTTTTTAGTCATGAAAAATGAATTATTATATTGAAAATAAATGGTAGGTGGAAGAAAACGTTTGAAACATTTCCCCTCAGAACTGCTCTGGTTGAAATAGTGAAGAGGGAGACAAGTTCAGGAGACAGTTTCCCTGGCCCCGAGGCCAGTTCACCTCTAGTTTGGAAATCGCTACATTGGGTGATCAAAGATGTTTCCGAAATATTTTAATTGCCCGTCATGTAATCACTTAGAGTTAAACCACAGGTAAGCACATTAATTCAATGTATGATAGTAATTCCTGCTGCATCTGTTATACCAATGATGAAAATTAAAGTAACAATTATATGCAACTATCTAAATTCCATTATAAAATAAGTGTTTGCTGGAGAACACAGGAGTTATGATAAAGCTAAAAGCTTAATATATATCAACTGTTTGTTTAAAAAATTGCAATATTAAATACTTTGAAAAGAAGTATTTTTCTTTCTGGAGTGATATGGATTCCTGCAGTTAATATTGTACCTAAAGTGAGGGACCCCCTCAAAACCCAGTTTATTCCATGGTGTTGTGTTCCATCTATACATTTTAATTCCAAATTGGTGGCACCAAGCTTACATTCATAAAATATCCAATCCTAAAATTACCCATTCATATGACTCATTGTCCTTAAATAGAAGTTCATTAAATAAAGATGGAGTCAACCAGGATATTGAAAACAAGGTTTACTCCAGTATGATCTATATGACCATCCAGCTCTCTTGTTGACTCCTGAGAAACCTATCACTATGCCCATGTGTCTAATCCAATTATCATTATTATAATTTTATTATTTTTTAAGGGTATTTTCATTCCAACTTGTCAGAATGGGAAGTTTGATGAACCAGCCTGCCTTAAGGGTCAGGCATTCTTCTTCAAATGGAATGGCCAGATGAATAGATACCTCAGAAGTTTTTCTGCTTAGTGTCTGTCCCCAGTGACATGAAATGGCTCACTGCAGAGCCCGAGGGGAGAGAACTTTCCAAGGAATCAGCGGGAGCTCTGTTTGCCTGTGGATGCCAGCCAGTGCCCATTCCTCCAAACTTATACCGATCCAAGCCTTCCTGGAGGCCGGCTCTGGGGACAAAGGTGTTTCTCCAGAGCTGTTGCAGATGGGCACATTCGGGCTGAATGGGAAACACAGTGCACAAAAGTAAAAACCACCGACTCAAAACTCTGGCTATACAACACATGCTTCCTAGCCTTTCACTCCTCACAAAGACCCAACTGGGCTCTTTCTGTGGTCCACAGAAGCTAAGTCACTGGCATGGGTGTTTTTAAAAATCGGCACTAAGAAATAGGACTATGAAAGAGCATCCACATAAAGTAGGATGACGCTTTAATTTCTGTCCTTGGAAAAGAAAGATAAAATTATAGTGATTATAGGGCTCCGGTTTTCTCATGGTCTTTGAATTGACACGGCACATAGAGAAAAAGCTTCAAATCTCTCTTCGTGTTGAGGAGAAAGAAAGAGAACACTAGCTGTGACCAAAGATAAACACCAGCGAGTTACTTCAGCATTCACCGGGCTCTACAGCATGTGAAACGCTGGGATCAAACTGGACTGTTCCTTTGTGCTCCTCCACTGCGCTGTCCTACCCAAGAGAAGCCCTACTATAAATTATTCTCTCACTATGCGAAATGTGGATTTTTATGGAGGACCAGATAACAAGGCTCCACCAGATACAAATCACATTTAAAAATTCAATTCTTAAAAACCCGGGCATCGTTACAAAATAAATTTAATGTAGTCAGGAAGCATCCATTCAATATGCGTGTCTGAAATTTCCCATTGAGTCTGGGGCCCTCGGAAAACACTCTGAATCGTAGGGAGCCAGATTCTAACCAGTTTTTATTGTCTTTCATCTTTATAGACATTAATAACAGCTATGTGTTGCTTATTTCTGTGCTTCTTTATAGTATTTGAATCTAGTTTATGTGACATATAATAGAAATGTCAAACAAAATGACGATATTCTAAATGAATTTATGATTATGTTCCAAAGTGCACTGTTGGCATCTATAAACGTTTAAAAGTGGACATCTATGTTCCATCATGCCATGGCATACATTACAGATATAATTCTGTTTGTGTTCTTTGCCTGCTGAAGTCCCTGTCAATCTCTCTGGGTGTGAACTTCACCTAGAATGCAAGAACTTCAGTACAGTAGGCCCAATATACCGTCTCTGACTGTGGGAGCACAAGACTATTTGTGGAAGGGTGTGCAAGTCATTCCCAAAGTAACGTGCAACACATTTTACCTCTTGTGCTATTGATGTAATTTAATCTGTAACATGTGTTAATATAAGAGAGAATGTTATAGAATATTACTTTTCCTAAATACATCTCTTTTAAGCTGCAAGTGTTAGCCATTACCTTTAATATTCTGGCGAATTGTGGGGGGTGAGGGGGAATTGCCAGTATACGCAACACTTGAAATCATCTTTGAATGATTTTTACCAAAAAGTACCTCTTATATTTTCTTCTCTTGATTTAAAAGTCCTAATTTTCATATTTTCGTTATACTCTACTAAACTACTCTCAGTATCATTACATCTTTCTCAATTAAGTAAAGCAACCAAAGTTATATACAATATCTCTAATGCAGAGATTCAGGATTACCTATATGATGACTTATTTCATTTCTAACATTTTCCCTGGAATTTGGGAAAATAACTATTTTCAGAAAATTATCTATAGAACCCCCAGATTCTACCATGTTTTTTAGCATCATAAAATATGTCTGCAATTTTTTCTTAGATGTGATAATTTTGATGTAAATTATCCTTATTTTTATAATAAAGGTAGCACAGTCTTTTAATGCCTTACTTCATTACCAATGTGATTTTGGCTGAATTTCTGCAGATACACAGCATTGTATGGTTCTAAGTTTGAATATTTACTTGATCATCTGTACCTATTCTATGGGATCATTACTTCATGGACCCATACAATAGAAAAACAGCCCTTCCAGGTACAACTAGCTTAAGAATATAATTTTCACATTAATTAAATTTTCTCCCATTCCAGTCTTGTGATGACTATTCACTTCCTCAATAAATCATTATTGATTCTCCTAGCTGTTTGGCATTGGACTTAGCTCAGGGCAGACAGTGAGAGGCAGAACAAATAAGGACAGAAAGGATCCTCATCTTTCCGAAGCGTGCTTCTTAGACAGAGAGCTTCGTTCTACTGCACATGTGGGAACTTGATATTTTGTTGTGATGTTCTTTGGCCTTTGATGTTATGTAATTAATGGGCCTTTTTATAATAGCAAAGGATACACCCCAATTTATGTGATAAACAATTATTTCCCTAAGTGTACTGTGTATATTATAGAAACCACTATATTATTTGTCCTGCTATATTAACTAAATAAGGGTAGACCCTAAATCGATAAGGTATGTATTAACATAATTATTTTAAGGATAAAGAAAGGGTAGGTCAGAAATTTTTTAGGGATAAAGAAAGGATAGGTGAGAAATTTAACAACTTTCTTAAAGTTATAGAGCTAGTTCAGGAGCTGAGAGATGTAAACTTTTAATCCTGATTCCACAAACTACAAAATCTATGGTTTTTCATCATCATTGAACATGGTTGTGTTATAATTTTTCTTAATTCTTAAAATTTCCAACTAGTAGGTGCAAAGGTTATTGCGCATTAGTATATAATTATCTTAAAATTGCCAATTCTTAACAGCTGGTAAACCCAATTAAAATAGCTAAATTAATTTGTAAAATACCCAAATCCAAAAGTCAATAAATTCTCAGTCATATATATCACGGGTTCAATGATTATAAAGTTTGGGATCTTTTCAAAATTTGAAGAAGTTTGTATTAAAATCAACTCAGCATTTTAAGTAAGCTATATTTATTTGAGAAAAATAAATGTGATTATATTTCAGTCAGATGAACAATGGATTCAAAACCCAATGGAAATATACTAAAGTGAGTATTCTTATATATTGTACTTATTAATAGTATTTACTTATGTTTCATATTAATGCTATATATTCCATACTATATATGTTCAAATTAGATATCACATGTATTTTCAAACATATAGATTAATTCTCTTTTCCGAAATAAATGTTTGTGGCTTAGTGTGAGCAGCTTGTCTTTAAATATCAAAAAAACTGAAGAGTTACTGGCAAAATAGAGGTAATTCTAGAAAATCGACTATTTTCCCACTGGAAGTATAATTGACATTTACTTTTACTTCTAAAAATATGTGTAGATGTTACTATACTGCCTTTTATTTTTCTTCTTTTAGCTTTTTTGTATTGTTTTAAATTAGTGCCATTACTTAGCTGGTCTTTCTATCTATATGTCTCTGTCTTTACATATAAAGTAGTTAGATTACATGATTGAAATATATAGAGAGATAATATATGTTATGTATATTCTGTATTTGTGTGATATAAGCTATATTTAGTTGGTAATATAAATCTATGGTTAATGTTCATTAATTAAAACCATGGAACCAAATGTAAAGCACTCCTCATCAGCTATTCTCACAAAATAGCAGTTAAGCCCCCCTTTATTCTGTTACCAGTTTTAAGAAGACTACTTCATTAGAAACAAATATTCATTTTTGTCATGGCATAATATACAGTATTGATCATTAAAAATGCAATAAGTATCTGTCAGCCACTTGTTTCTCCATTACCTTGTCAGAATTTATTGATTTTTTCACTTGTTAAATAAGAGCACTTATTAAGTCCCCAGTGGATATATTGATATTTTTGGTGTCAGATCCTGCCTACATAATAGCATTTCTGTTAGGTTTTCTTGCAATTAATTCATAGAAAATATCCATGGGTTATATTTTAAAAAATAATGCCTTCTAAAATTCAACAAACAATAACTAAATGCCAAGCCATTGTTTCTTATATAACTGAATACATAATACAAACACACAAATTTATGGCTATTAAGATTATTTAAAAAGACACAGAAGACTACAAATCCATGCTGTTTGTTGGTGTTTTGGATGTGCCAGGACTAACAGTGAGGCGCCTCTCAGGCTCCTGCTTTCTCAGGGCATTTGCAACTAATTGCTCTCACCTTATTTTCTTCAGAGTCTAAGTGCTTCTACTCCTGAGAGTGACTGAATTATAACTTAAATATTTCTCCTAGCACAGCACAGACTTGATGTAGAGGGAAGGATAGCACTTTCATAAGCACTTCAGAGGAGAAGTCAGTCCACTTCGAAACACAAGGACCACTGTTCCTATTCACAGCTTTGTTTTAAATCTCCCCTTGTTTTTCCCCATCAAACCATGGCACAATGCTGCTCTCCTCCCAAACTCGCCTGTCAATACAAGGTTGTTGGGCCGCTGAATATGCGAGCAGGCTCCAGTCAGGCTTCCCATGAAAATCAAGTCAATGACCTGCCTCCGTGGCTTCTTGTGAACCAAAAGACAACCATAATTTTTCAACCTTCCCATTCTTATGTGTTGTAAATGTTCACTCAAGTCCACAATCTAATACAAAATGCATTAATTCCTCCAAAGTGAGTTCACCGTGCATGATTTAATTATAGCCGATTGGACATACTTACCCTTTACTTAAAAAAAAAAAAAAAATCCATGATACAGTTCTAAGGAATTTTTCATTCAATAGTTTTGCATTATCCTTACTTTACCTAATCATATGGAAGAAAAGTCGGTTTTATTCCACTGGTGTGTTTAAAATATATATCGCCATAAAAGTTTTATCCACCAAGACCCAAGTTTAGTCAAGTGGCTTCTCTATTTCCCAACATTCACTGTACCCCAACTTGAGAAACAAAAAACAAAAAAAAAGAAAGGAAAACACTGCTACCACTTTTATTTAATCCCTCACATTTGCAGTCTGCATTAAGTCAGATTTACAAAATTACACACAGTTTTCCAAGATTTGCATTTAAAAGATTGTATACAAGCTTCAATACAGGTTGCTTTTCCGTGACCATAGAAACATCAGAAAAGTTGGAAAATTCAGTCCACTGAACTTCAAATGACTTTATTAAAGTGTCACTAATCAGAGTAAAAAGACACAAGGTTTTAGTGTTTGGGCTAACCAAGTGAATAACTCTCAAAGTCTAATGACCTACTAACAGCATTACTTAAAATTAAAAAAAAAAAACACAACGAAGTCCGGTTGAAAGCAAATTAAATAAGAAAACCTCAATTGCTTTCCCCAGAAGATTGATCTCATCCAGATAAGGGCGGCTCAGCTGACCTGTGATACTGAATACTGGGCTCTTTGGCTAGGCCCCTGGGAAAATCTGCCTGGTTAACATTTACAGCACTAAGTGTCTAGAGTTGCTTAAAATACAGATGTTAGTCATTCTTTAAGGATGAATCTATAACTCCATTTATAGCTAGCAATGCGAGTTATATAAACGACAATCCCTCTAAAACTCTAAGTGTACTCTAATTTGGTTGTAAGCCAAAAAGAAATTCCGGCATGCAAATGCCAATCAACGCTCATTAATAATGCATGCCAGAACAACAGGAGAAAGAAAAATCATTAAGTGCTACTAAAAGTCTGCACCCTAGCTATAGGTTTGAGAGATGAGAATTTTTCTAAAGGTATGCGTTCTCCTACTAATAGGAAAGTGAAGGGGGGGAAAATAACACATGCATTATGCATTACTTTTCTTTTTTGTGGTATCCAAGATAATCTTTAAGATGAGCTTCATTTCGATGGTTAGAATAACAACATTAAGAAAATACCAAGAACAAAAGTAAAGGACAATAATAACTTAATAAAATGAAAATATGTATTACTATCACCCTTTTCCCTTTCTTTCCCCACCGCCGCCCTCCCCTCCCCCCCTTCTGCCCCAGTGACTCTTAAGAGTTCCTTAGACCTTTCTCTTTGGCCATAAGTAGAAGGGTACCCGGGGAAGAAACCTTAAGTGTAGCCCAACAATTCCCTCCAGGGAATTCATTCTCTCAGCATTTACTGATCACTGCCATGTGCCGAGCACCACCACAGACACTGACAACGCAGGACAGGTGAGAAATGGACCAGCCATAACGAACGAAGTCAGAATCAGGTGGGCAAGACCGTTGGAAATGAAAGTAGGGTAAGTCATTGTGGGAAGTTTACATTGGTGGTGTGAAGAAAATATTAAGGAATCGAGGAGAAGGGGATAGACAATTAATTCTACCAGGAAGACTCCTGAGGGTTGTCTTTCTCATAGGGTTGTTTTTTACCTAAAGGTAAGACCGCCCATCGGCTGGAGCATACAAAGAGCAAAAAGTAGACACTCCCAAACTGGGACTGGGGTTTAGGGTCTGCTCTGGAAATTTTGAAGATGAAAACTCTAATGGAGTATCTCTACATCAAGTTTTAAGTGCTAGCCATTAAATTAGACAAATAACTTCAGATTTTTTTTTTAATATTTAAAGGTATATTCAGAGTAAAAAAGTAAATATATATATTTACCCATTTTTAAAGTTAATGGATATATGAATATGTGTTTGTGTGTATGTGTGTGAGAGAGAGAAAGAGAAGGCAATTTGACTAACAAATCTTGGATACTGCTCTTGTTGCTGGTAGTGACAGCCTAAAATAAACTTCCCGAGAAAAGAAATATTTTGCAAGTGTAATGAAATGATTTATAACACAGATCAGAATGTATTGCCTGATACAAGAAGCAGAAAACCAAAAAATGATACTACGGCCATCATTCAGTAATAACAATCTAATCGTCACAGATGAAATTTAACAACCTAAAGCATAATAGAAGCCATAAAATATAAAAATACAAAAACATAATTTTTAGTGTGAAAAAAAACTAAGAGAAACTTTTCACAGATGAAATTAAAATTGGTGTATTACAAACTATTCTAAATATATAACATACCTCACACTCTCAATATTAAAAATACAATTTCAGTTTGTTTCTTAAAATTTAGATATATTTACATTAAAACTCAAAGCATACTATAAAATTACATAAAATACATCATATAACTATTTAATAAATTATTTAAATATTTTAATTAGAAGCCTATTCTTAGTCAATGCATTTACTGTAGGTAAAAACAAATGAAATGTAAAAGTATATTTTACATTGTATAAATTGTATTTGCTAATTTTTCTAACAAATCAATCTGTTTCTCATACAGACATAATTAAAGTAACTCAGAAATTCTCATATTACTTTGTTTTAGAGATATTAACCAACTAACTATAAAATCTCACTATAATTATGATTATTGGGTAACTTAATGTATACTCTTCATAAGATAAACTACCTATTAATTATTGCAGACACCATACAATGGGTTTTATGAACACATATCATGGCATTTTAAAAATATGTACTTTTACTTTTTTATTCAGAATATACATGGCAGTCAGTAAAGGGAGCTCAGATAAGCCAATAAAGATCCAATTAATTCAATTCATTTACTTTCTAGCAGTTTTTTAGGGTTTTGTTTGTAATTCTAAAATTGTTTTTTCTTGTGCTTGTTGGTTTTACAATTTTGCCCAGCCCTGTGTATATAAAACAATCTAATTTAGTTGACTGTGGAGATTTGCATGTGTCCTGGACAAGACATAACAAAAATCTATACCTCTGGTGACTATAGTTTTTATTTTGACTGTAAATAATAACTTTATAAATTTATTTATAAATGACAATTTCATATTCCATAGCATAAAAACTGTTTTTTAATCAGTTGAATGGTAAGATTTAGAATTGTTGAGCTTAACAAAAAAATTATTCTCAAAAATACCTTCATATAAACTACTTCATATTGGTGAGACTAGGTCTGTCTGATGCTTTAAATTTATCAACACCAATCACCATGTTGAAATTTTAGAAGTCTGTAGACCAAAAGCAAGAATTATCTTACAGTATTCTATAATGTGTTTCATAAAACCACTCATGCAATATTCATTCATTCATCATTCTTTCAACAACATTCAATAATGCCAAGATCAATTCTTACTATAGGAAAATTTATATTTTGTATAATTTGATGAATTAGTGAAGCATGCTTTGCAGTATTTCCTGTCACCTTTGTTCATAGAACCTCAAAGATGTCATTTTGCTTAACTGTATGTATTTATTTTATAAAACGAAGGAATGAATGCACATTTAGGGAATCATTAATCTTCTGTATATGAGGGAAAGCCACACATAGTCTTAATAAATCAATGTCTTCGGAAGACACAAAAGATTTCTGGTTTAATTCAAAATCCTTTATTTGAAATGCCAAATGTCTTTATAGTATGCAGAAGTGCTCCAGATGGCTAGGCACATGTTTCAATTAAGCTGAATTATCCTTTTTTGAAGGGTGCTCTCACTCTGCTACATAGAGACTCAGCTATCCACAGCTACCCACTGTCTCTTGGGTGCCGCAGGTAAGACTCCTCGGCTCTCTAAACGTAAATGCTTCTTGGGTAAGGGAGACTATACATGAATCTAAAGACACTGCGGGTAACATTGAGTCAGAACTTTAAAATGATATTGAACACCTGAGGGATCCATCATTTTTTTTTTAAATTACTAATCAATTTTCTTGTACAAGGTATTAGTATACCTCCCATGATTTTACCTCTCAGAAGACCACAGAAATAAGAAACACGTTGGGACTCTAGCTTAATATTAATTCCACAGTTACAGAACTATGGTAAGAAAACTAAGAGGCCTTACTCAAATCAATGAAGTCCGTAATATAACATGTACAATTAAATACAAATCTCTAATATTAGCATAAATTCCTATATATCTACTGCCTCAGGTCACCTCATGTACACTAACACAAAACAAACAAACAAACAAAAACAACCACACATTATGTTCTAAGCAAAATATCCTTATTTTAGTTCTTTTGCAATATACCCTCCTAGGAACGGCTCAGAGAGCCACTCCTTGTACGTGAACATCACACAGTCCTTTCGTATGTTCTTTTTCCCCTCTGTATCTCTCAGAAACATTGTTTTTTTCTAAGAAGAGTTAAACCCTTGAAGTTTGACTTATGCCAACAAAAATGTATTGTTTTCCTCTTCTTTCAAAATATATAATACATGTAAAAATAAAGTTATCCTGTAAAATGTGATCTCTGGGAATACATGGAGGGGTTTTGAAATTTAGATAGCTACGTATAATACACTAATATGATCAACTAATCAATACATAGGGCAGGTACATTTTTATTTATTTCTATTTCTATTTCATTATTTCACTAGCTACTATATATACTAGTACTTGTCATAGTTGGTCAACTATTACCAAAGTATCCCAGTATTTTTGGGTAGCTATAAATTAGAAAAAGTAAATGTCCATTTGGGCTCCATGCACTGATCCTGCTGCTACTGCTACCGCTGCTATTCCTTCAGAGAAAGGGCTACACATTTGCAAACATGTAATTAATCTCTTACATAAAACCTAGCGTAGTAAAGAATGGTTTCTTGCAGTGAGGTCTGTGGGCCATTTGCATGAGAATCCTTGAGGGACCTGCTAAAATGACAAGTTCCAAGGGCCTTCCTTGAATCTTCTGAAAAAATAATCTGCATTTTAAATAAGCATCAACACAAGAAATTCTCACATGGGTTAAGTTTTGAGAACTAATCAAACTATAATATGTCACCATATGAAAACTGAATATTTTTAAAAGTTTAGATTTTTCTTAAATATCTACAAAATAGGAACGATAAATGTTGTTTTCAAACATTCTCATATTTTGTATAGGTCAGTGATATTTTAAAACATTATTTTTTCCATATTCATCATTTGATTAAAATCCTGCTTTTTTAATTCAAACTATTTTTTTATAACTCAGCCCCAAAAGGACTTAAATTGATATCCTTAAAACTGTCGATGCTATAGACACACAAAAGTATACCAATGCTATTGTTTTGCACAGTGGAAATAACAATTACTTCATTTAAAGTTCCCAAACTGACATCTTTATTAGAAACTTTAACCAGAATGTGCTATTGGTGGGCATGAGATTTGGAGTTAGGCCTGGGCTCCAGTCTCAGCTCTGTGCCTTGCTAACTGTGTGACCCAAAGGGAGCAAATTTATCCTCCCTAAGCCCGAGTCTTCTCACCTGTAAAACAGCAAGTTCATAGCATCATTGTGAGATTTGAATTATAAAGCACACATAGCCATCTGTTCCTCATAAATAGATCCTATTGTGTTAGGAGTAAATGCTATTATTACTTAAAAGGTATTTAAGAACCATACTGTTATTGTTCAATAACTATTACCAGGGATGGAAATAATGTTGAAGACATGAATAAATCTATTTCCTGCCCAGTATGTACAAATACATCATCCAATGGAAACACACATGGAGGGCAAGGGTAGCTTTCAGGGAGGAACGAACGCACAGTGAGACCAAGACACAGCCTCAGAGCAGGTGCATTAGCTTGTCTCTGGGATGAGCCCAAGGGGGGCATACATGCAGCCAAACTCCACTTAGTTACATTGTGAGTGGTAGCTCATAGCCTTAGCTCATTTCATAGACTCTGAAATGAAGGAGACAATACAGGAAGGTATTGTTTTACAGATGTTTTTTCAGAACATACACCAAAAACATTATTTCACTAAAAATCACTTAAAATATGCAGATAGCCCAGCTGGCATGGCTCAGTGGTTGAGCCACCATCTATGAACCAGGAGGTCACAGTTCAATTCTTGGCCAGGGCATGTGCCCAGGTTTTGGATTCAATCCCCTGTGTGGGGTGTGCAGAAAGCAGCTGATCAGTGATTCTCTCTCATCATTGATGTTTTTATCTCTCCCTCTTCCCTTCCTTTCTGAAATCAATAACAATATTAAATAAATAAAATATCCAGACAACCCCTTGGGAAGTACAAAGCTTGAGTAGGATAAATAATCTCAATGGTGTAAAATTGGTTACTATAACCAAGTGGTAAAGTTTTTATCATCATAGCAATCTTCTACATTTTCTGATAAATGATTTATGTGATGTTTGTCTTCCTATTAGACTATCTCCTGAAGGCATACATCTGGAAAATGCAAATTTGCATCCCTACTACTAACCACCAGGTCTAGCACATTGAATCCTGGGATGAAACCTGAGGATGGAAAGCCAATACAAAGGTAAGTGAATTATTCACAATAAAACGTAAGAACAAGGTCCCAGTGCTTATCACTCCTAAGTTGGAAGTCCTTGGTTACTGCCTAAGTGACAATGTGCAGAAACAAGTTTTTTGCAAGGGGGACATACGTATCTGGGCAAATCGCCATGGAAAAAGATTAACAACATCTCTTCTGCTCTTCTGTCTCAGAAGAAAACTGGAAATCCTAGGGTGGTCGAATTCTCTACTGGGAGACGCTGCAAGAAATCTCTCAACTGTTTTCTCATTTAAAGGCAGGTCTTAAAAGATGGGGTGTCATCTATGCAGCTCTCAATGCTGTAGCCTTGCTATCCTGCCTGATCCAAGGCAACATCCGTGCTAATGAAAAAGGCGAGAGGAAAGTGAACTAATACTTTGCATAAATTCCCAATGCTGCTGATGGTGGGACATGAAAGGTCTGTCTGTACTAAATGTTTCTAATATGATATTGAACTGAAATAAAAATCTTTTAGAGCCCAAATATGGTGTCAATTTCTGGCCTACTTATTAACAAATCCTCACCCTATCTTACAATAAAGTTTTTATTTTTATTGTTTTTTCTAGGTAAACTGCCTATATTTTATTTTATTTATTTTATTTTTTATTTTTTAAATATATTTTATTGATTTTTTACAGAGAGGAAGGGAGAGGGATAGAGAGCTAGAAACATCAAAGAGAGAGAAATATCGACCAGCTGCCTCTTGCACACTCCCTACTGGGGATGTGCCCACAACAAATGTACCTGCCCTTGACTGGAATCTAACCTGGGACCTTTCAGTCCACAGGCCGACACTCTATCCACTGAGCCAAACCGGTTTCGGCTAAACTGCCTATATTTTAAATGACTTCAGTGTTTGATACTCTTATCAGAACACAGTCTATAAATTGCATAATACTTATTTGGCTTCGCATTATACTAAGATTTAAAATAGAATCCTGCAATTTACTTAAGTCGTATGTAAAAATCGGTAGGTTGAAAATTGCATCCATGTCCCAGTCTTAGCTATGTCTTTTGGCTCACTAGTCACTGTCATTTAAAAATTATTTTTCTACCTGATACAGCATAATGAGGCAAATGACCACAGAGGCATTTTGTTAATGTGTTTCCCCAGTAATTTCTCTAAAATCAGGAAATAGAATTTGTAAGTGGTTTTGTTTCCCCTCTACATGGTATTATTAGAAATGTCATCACAATTTCTGCATGAACAGTAGCTATTTACATGCCCGGTCACTGTTTACATTTTTTTAATCATTGCCTTCTGGACCACACACGGAGTAACTGAAGGCAGCATCAATAAAAGTAAACCAAACAGCCTTTTCAGAAAATGCGCAGCGCTTTGTGTACCGGGCATTTTCATCACGACACTTACTAAGTGGTTGGAATTGTCTCCCTGGAATAGATGAAGGCACCGCAGCTCAGAGAAGTTTAGCTTATGCTTCAAGGTCACACAGTGTGAAAGGGTAGAACCAGGGTTTGAACACAGCTATTCTGACTTCAAATTTTCTGTTTATTTCAGTATTTAACTATGCATTGCACAATGGCACTCAACATTATGAACAACAGAGCTCCTTCAGAAAGTGAATACACGTTAAATCCTATCGTTGAGGTGTGAGAAAAATTGCATTTAGGATGAACTAAGTTTATAAAAATAAAATTTAAATTATAGTTTCACTTCTTCATATGTGTACCCTGTGCATTATAACATAGTATTAACTAATATAATGCACTTACTTAGGTGACTTTTTTTCCAAATAGTATTTGAGGTAGTAGGTAGAGACATGCTAAGAAGAAAATAAACAATGAGATTTGTTCAGTTTTAAACACTTATTTACTAACACTTCTCTCCTGGAAAATCCCCTCTATTAATACCAACATTGTCCAATAGCAACCCTGACCTACTCTCCACTCTCTAGTATCTATGACTAATTAATTTTTTTAAACAAAAATGGATTCTCTGAATGGTTGCTAAGCAGCAAAAATTCTCCATCCAAGTGTAAACAGACTCACGCCCAGTGCTGAGGAGAAAATACAACAATCGACAGCTCTATGTGCTACGGCCAACTGTGTTCAGTCTGACCCAAAATTTTGGCAAGCCTATATTGTCCCTCCCATCGCAAACTACCTTGTCCTGTAAAGAAAAGCTCTACTCCCACTTCCTTCATTTTCCAGCAAATCAGGGTCATGTGATGCTCTAACTCTGCCAGATTCTGGACTTGGAATACTCAGGATTCATTACTAACTGATTACAACTTCAATGAACAGATAACTTTTCCTATTTTGTTATGCAAAGTCATAAAATATTAAGCTGGCTTGCATCACAGGAAGTTCTACCCACTTAGTCATACTCATGAATTAGGATCTTAATCTTTTTAGTAGAGAATTTAGCATCTTAAAAAAAAAAATAGACTGAGTCAAATTTTGCTAGCAGTTGAAGGACTGCCATGCCATTTCGGGGGAGGGAAAATGCAACAATAAAAGCAATATAATCAATTTAAGTAGCATTTAGGAACTCCAAATTACATTTCTAAGAAATGGTCACAATCTAAGACACAGATTGCTGCTAGATTTAAGCCAAGTGTTTTTAGCCAACTGCCCTAAGTTAACCAATTTTGCCTCTCAAAAATTTCCAGTGAAGTCTCCCCATGGATTAAGCTAAAATTTTACTGAAACTCCCCTATAGTCTGGTTTCCCTGTGATGTACTGCAGATATGCTAATGTGGAAACCTCAACAGAATTGTTCTTTGTGTGGTTATAAAATATTAACCCAACACATGCAATAAAACCAAGCGTGAGCACTTTACCATAGGGAGTCTCTTTTTGATCCATAAATAAATTATTTGCTAGAATTGCAATTTTACAATTTGTCATAAACCCACACTAAAAGACATAGATGTCACAAGAAAGAGATGTTAAAAAATCTGTCATACTAGTGATGGTAACAATGAAAGAATCATCACTTAAGAATACATCCTTTGTGAGCATCTGTGAGACAAATTCCTGGGTTTAGAAAATCTGTATTTCTTTTGTTAACTAACTTATGCATGGATGTGTTTATTTAATCTTAGAAAACCATGACTTACATACCTGTTCTGACTTTCTATGTTTGATTTGGTCTTTAAAAAACCACATATACAGTCTGAGGGCTGCTTAAGCCATACATTTATGTACACTAATCTTATATATCCAGGATCATTTTATAGCTACACTTATTTTCACTTTCTGGAGATTCATTTAACTATTTTATCCTTTCAAGGTATATATATACTCTTGTAACCTGTTTCACATCCACTGTAGAATGAAGTGGATGTATATGTAATATCAATGGTAAGCATTTTGACTAAAGAACAAAGTGTTACAGACTATAGAACACTGCAGCAAGCAGAAGGGAAGCCCATCCCCTTTGCATATTTGGTTACTATGAAATTTTTAGTAAGTAATAAAGCATTTTGGGGGAAGGTTTTAATTATGAACTATAAAGCTCTCACTGAAGAAGTTACTGGAATTTGTGTGTTTTGTAAAAAACAGAGTCCTTTGGAAGAAAACATAGTTTCGCCTTAATTTCACTAAGCCATTTTGACTTCAGTTATAAGAAGTGCATTAAGTAGTGAATAATACAAAAAAATATTTTCAAAATATTTCACAGGTAAACACATAATTTCAAGGGAGTCAACATTACACTATTATCAGTGGAGATTGAGAGACAACATTCCCCCTGTAAATCAGAGGTAAGGTTTCAACATTAAACACCTGAAAAACCTAATATTTTAATTTGTCTATTTCATAATCAGCTAAGCTTTCAACAAAGTGGTGTCTGGGTTCATAAGTTACTTTCCTTAAGGAACTATAAGTATTATTGAATTATCTCAATAATAAAATGGTGCAAAATGATGGGTAAATAGCATTAACTTAATCATAGAAGGGGCATAGGGTTTAATGTCAAGTATGCTCACCCAAGGCAGAAAAACTTGGATATTTGTCTAGATGTGTGACCACACATAAATCATGAAATTCTCTAATGTCTTTTTCTTAAAAGGAAGAGAAAAACATCCGACTTACTGACTTACAGATTCAGGAAAACGAAGAAGAAGGAGAAGGAGAAGGAGGAGGAGAGGGAGGAAGAGGAAGAGCAAGAGAAGGAGGAGGAAATGATGAGGAGAAGGGGAGGAAGAAAAAGAAGGAGGAGGAAGAGAAGGAGGAGGAGGAGGAGGAGGAGGAGGAGGAGGAGGAGGAGGAGAAGGAGGAGGAGGAGGAGGAGGAGGAAGCAGGAGGAGGAGGAGGAGAAGGAGGAGGAGGAGGAGGAAGCAGGAGGAGGAGGAGGAGGAGGAGGAGGAGGTGAGGATGAGGAGAAGGAGGAGGAGGAGGAGGAGGAGGAGGAGGAGGAGGAGGAGGAGAAAGCAGGAGGAGGAGGAGGAGGAGGAGAAGGAGGAGGAGGAGGAGGAGGAGGAGGAGGTGAGGATGAGGAGAAGGAGGAGGAGATAATGATGAGGAGAGGAAGAAGAAGAAGAAGAAGAAGAAGAAGAAGAAGAAGAAGAAGAAGAAGAAGAAGAAGAAGAAGAAGAAGAAGAAGAAGAAGAAGAAGAAGAAGAAGGAGAAAAAGAAGAAGAAGAAGGGATGAGGAGGAGAAGGAGGAGATGATGAGGAGAGGAAAGAATATGAAGAGGAGGAGGAGGAGGAGGAGGAAGAGGAAGAGGAAGAGGAGGGAGTTCTAAAATACTTTGGAAATAGAAAGTGTTTTTCATGATAATAGTTCTATGCATGTCTGCACTTTGGAGAAAACAGAAGGAAACTAACAAACTTCACTGAGTACCTTTTCTTTTTTCTTTTCCTCTCAGTTAGTTATAAAATTGGTACTGTCATTCCCATTTTACAGACAAGGAGACTGAGATTCTGCAAATAGCTGCAACATGTTTGAATCAAGCTTCTTCCAAACCAAAGTCTTTCAACTGAACTTTAGTTAGGATGAATTTTTAAGCAATATTTTCTTTGCTGCATTTTATTAATCAAGTTTATTACTATTATTGATGTTAAATGTTGAGCCAAGATAGTAAATTTGAAAAAAAAAAAAAAGAAATGACAGTACTTCAATTTATCAATCTTGAAAGTAGTAATTATTTTAAAAGTGTCTATATATACTCTCCTAGTTTTCAAGAAGTTGAGATTTGTTCTCTAAAGCAAAATTAGGTAGGCTCTAAGGAAATGAGAAGACAGGGTCATAGTGTAGCATGCATTATTACATACACTCTGAATGTTCTACTTTACCAAAATAGCTATATAGTAAGCATTACTGATGACACTGAAGATTTCTGGAGACTGGATTACAAGGCTGCTAGCTAGTGTAGGCATGCAACCACCATCATTTTATTCAGAAAAATCAGTCTTTGCCAATTAACTAGTCTCACTAATTTCCAAAGAAGGTCCACAGCTTGCCTTGAGAAATGATAAATGAGTCTTTTCCTTCAGTAAGTATCATTGCCTGAGCTCCTGGCCCCTCGGCAGTGTATCTGCAGCGTGTTCAACAGTGACTCCTTAGCTTATCAAACATAAGCTTACTGAGTGTGGGCACTGAGCCAGCCCTGTTATAGGTGCTGGGAATACAGCAGTAATAAACAGATGGGAACCTCTCCCCTCATGAAACATATATTTCAGAGGGAAGATGGACCATAAACAGAATAAAGGAGTAACAGGTGTGTTTTGCTCGGTGATGATAGAGAGTAAAGAGAACCAAAAAGAAAGAAAAAGGAAGACTGAGGGAGGGACTTTGTAAGTTGACTTTGAGCAAAGGAGAGGGAAGCAAGAAGGGACCAGTCCAGGCTAAGAGCACAGCCAGCATGGAGACCTGAAGCAGGAGACCTCTCTGGGTTTTGATTAGATAAGGGACAGATAGTAGGAAAGAAAAGTAACTGACAAGACAGGTTACAGTGGGCCTTACAGGTCAATGTACAGATCTGGCTTTCACCAGGAGAGAAATGGAAAGCCACGGGCAAATAAGTGAAATGATCTAACCCTAGCTGCTGGACTCGTCTGAAGGGATCAGGACAGAAGCAGGGAAGTCATTTTTTCATTCATTTATGCATGCAATTGATCATCCAACAAAAATTTATTCTCTGCCTACTATGTTCCAATTAATCTTCTAGGCTCTTGAGGTACATCAGTGAACAAGGCAGATAAGTCTATCTGCCCTATAAATTCTATTCTAGTGAAAGGTGATAGAAAACATAATCAGAATTATAAATTGGTAAATTATGTTATACACACTTACATATATCTAATGTGTTTCTATTATTTAAAGTGATAATATTGGTTGAGCTCCTCAGTAGAATAGTATAAATAAGAAAGAGAAGAATTTCAAGAACTGATTTCCTGGGCGTTCCAACATTTAGCATTTGGGGAGATGAGAACCTGAAGGAGACTGGTAAACATTACCCTGGAGGAATATGAAAAACTGAAACAGGGAAATGGAGATTGGGCAGGATGAGGGTGTGGGTACAGTAATAAGTTAGCAAAGGAAGAGTGATTCTCACTTAGAATATGAAATATAAACAAACACTTGAAGCACAAAAAGAAATTATCCTAATAGATGTCTGAGAGAAGGAGTGTTTTATGCTAGGGAAAAGCCAGGAACAAGAATTCTAAGGCAGATGTGTGCCTAGAAAGTTCTGTAAAAAGCAAGAGGCCAGTGTGGGTAAAACAGATAGCAAAAAAGGAGAACAGTAGGAAAGGATGTTAGAATCAATACGAAGATGTCTTCAATAATACGAGAGAAGGATGATGGTATCTTAGACCAAGACAGTAACAGTGCGAGTGATCAGAAATTGTCATTTTCTAGATATATATTTTTAAAAAATATATTTTATTGATATTTTACAGAGAGAAGGAAGGGAGAGCGATAGAGAGCTAGAAACGTCGATGAGAGAGAAACATCGACCAGCTGCCTTTTGCACACCCCCTACCGGTGATGTGCCTGCAACGAATGTACATGCCCTTGACCGGAATTGAACCTGGGACCTTGCAGTCCACAGACCGACGCTCTACCACTGAGCCAAACCGGCTTTGGCTCTAGATATATTTTTAATATGGAGCCAAGATTCACTAACAGATTGTACAAAGGTATGAAAGTGAGGAGTCAAAAAGGACTCCAAGTTTTTTGGTCTGTGCAATTTGGAGATTGGGATTGCCATCAAGTGAGAAGGAGATGGCTGAGTTGGGGTAGGTTTTTATTGGGAAAGATATCAGGAGCTCAGATTTTGGATTGTTAATGAAAAACATTTAAGAAGAAGTTAATTAAACATAATGTGTAG
Organism: Pipistrellus hanaki; assembly: GCF_964339955.1. Classification (NCBI taxonomy): domain Eukaryota; kingdom Metazoa; phylum Chordata; class Mammalia; order Chiroptera; family Vespertilionidae; genus Pipistrellus; species Pipistrellus hanaki. Next base: position 36,934,465 of record NC_140507.1, on the reverse strand, counting down.
TAGTTAGTTATAAGAGTATGGAATACAGGAGAGATTGATGGATCAGAGACAAAATTTTAGTCATCAGTATATACTTTGTTTAAAACCATGAGATTGATTGGTATCCTCAAATAAATAAGTATAGATTAAAAAAGAGTTTCAAGAACTGATTCCAGGAATACACCAACATTTAGAATTTGAGAAGATGTAGAGAATCTGATAAAGAAGATGGAGAAAAATTGGTCCAAGAAATAAGATAAAAATCCTGAGTATAATGACTTAGAAGCATTACAGAGTATGATGACTCAGAAGTGAGTGTCCAATGGGCACTAAGAACTGACTCTGGATATAGAAACTTGGCTGTCAGGGTGGTCTTGACAAGAGCTACAGAAACCAAGCTGGAGCTATAGAAACCAAGCCTGGTGGGGGTGGAGTTAAGAGATAATAGAAGAAAAAAGGCAGGAAGAGGCAACTCTTTCAAGAAATTTTGCTGAAAAGGGAATAAAATAATGAGGCAGTAATTAGAAGACTAGAAATATATTTCTACTTCAAGTTTAAGAAATTAAAATGAAGAACTGACTGATTATAGATCTACTTGTTCAAGCCTAACCTAACCAAAGGCTGATAGGGACTTAAAGCAATCCTACCACTGGGTGATTATCTAAATTTTACTTGACACTATATTACTTTAGTCATCCTTATGAAGAAATATAGAAATACAAAATCAACATTTTACACAGTAAGAGTACAGAAAATATCAACCATCCTTATAACATGCAGTGCTGTGTTGGGATCAAATGTACACAGTCTGGAGACAAACTACTGGGTTCATATCCTGCTTCCTTCCTAAACCAGCTCCACAAACTTAACCTCCATTAGTCTCAATATCCCCATTTGTCAAAGGATGTGAGGTCATATATCACCCAGTATGGCAAGTCAATGCCAGGTGCTTACCAGTGTCTGACATAATGTAAGTACTTTAAATATGTCAGAATCCATAAATGATAAAAACATTTCAGAAAAAAAAGTCAAATAATCTGAAATAAATAATTAGTAACAATTAGACTGACTCCCAACTGCCAGTCGTCAAATGTGGCTTGTAAATGTCTTTCAACATTTCTTCCATATCTATAGAGTTAGTTTTTGCTCCCTGATTGTTTCTTAAAAGCATGACTAGAAACCAAAGAAGCTGTACCCCTAGAGAAAAATCTTGATCAACACTTATACACTATCTGCCAATTAGGTTATGTTTTATATTCATAACTTTATCAACCTATTTTTTTCTCAAAATATTAATACCCAGGGATAATCCAGCAGTCTTTGAATAATGGCTGCACACATGTTAATATACAATACTATATATTAATAGTATATATTAACATAATATATTACATGTGTTTTATAAAGGGTATTTGTCTAATAGGATTTTTTTTTACTTGTCTGAATTCCTCATATTCTCTGATTCTTTTTTTTTTTAATATATTTTATTGATTTTGTACAGAGAGAAAGGGAGAGAGATAGTTAGAAACATCGATGAGAGAGTCATCGATCAGCCGCTTCTGGCACACCCCCTACTGGGGATATGCCCGCAACCAAGGTACATGCCCTTGACCGGAATTGAACCCAGGACCCTTCAGTCCCCACGCTGATGCTCTATCCATTGAGCCAAACCGGTTTCGGCTATTCTCTGATTCTTAATTGATGTGCAGCTGTAATTGGTCTCTGTTGTCACGATGACTTGAAGCCTGAGAGTACTAGAAAATATTGAACATATTCTGTATTTAGGACACCTTAAGGAACTTTTTAATTCATCTTGGCCCATATAATTTGCCAATTATTCTTTTCTTATTTCCACTCACAAGCTCTAATTCAGAATACTTTCAGGAGTATCATAAAGAGCTGAGCCCTAGATTTATTAATTCTTGGAACAGAGGATTCACCTCAGGGCCTGTGGAATTCTTTATAGTCACTAACTCAACAGTCCTCACTACTAATGAGGTTCGTGGGCAGTTTTTCACTGTAATGATGACAAAGTGCAAGATGCAGACAAGAGATGAAAAATCGATTCCACAAAACGCTAAGTACATAAATATTTTTCAAAACTAGTTGCCTCCACAGTTAATGGAATAATATAGGATTTAAATGATTAAGGCTTTAACAAAGGCAAAAAAACAAACCAATAACTTCATCAGAAGATAAATTATGTCTATGGAATCTACTACCAAACTGAGACCAAATCAAACATCCTGAGCCATTTACAAAGTATGCAGCATGAGCTTAATTGGCCATCAATATTCCTGCTTGTAGTATACACTTGTACATGTCTTGAAAACTTATAGAGCCCTTTGAGCTCTTTTAAGTATTTTGTTTAATACATTTAAAAACATACCAATAGGAAGAAAATATCAGAAATAATCATGGGTTATTTTTTTTAAATTCTATTCTGGAGATCAGAAGAGGAAGCAATAAAATGTTTTCTCCTTTTAATACTATCTCCACACTCCATCCACTCCAACTTCACCATTATTTCTTAAAAGAGTAAGGTTTATCATCTGGAAATCCAAAATCACATTCTCCCCCTTCACAAATTACAGCTTGCAAATCGCACAGCTCGTGGAGCAGGAGAGGCCCTAGGCAAACCTGGGCTCTTCATCTGCCTCTGGTTCCCGGCCTCCTGGTCTCTCACCCTCTTCCCTGCTCCAGAACCACACCCAGAGCCACTCCGCCATGGGGATGGGCACTGCCACCATGAGCTGACCCATAAGCGTGTCCAGCATCTGCCAATAGCCTTGACTGAGGCAGGCAATACTCATGGGTCCCTTAGTTCAGACAATACATAATACTACTTGTCAAAGACTTTTCAACAGCCAACAGAGGTGTGAAAACAAGATTGGTAAAAGCATACATATATGCTCATTTCAACACACTGAAAAGTCCTGCTTGTAATAAAACCACAAAGGGCCCTGGGTTTTTTGAGTAGTAGCTGTAAGTACAAATAATGGACCTATATAAGTCTGAGCATTGTTTTCCTTTCTATCTATCCAAACTTAAGCAAATATTTTTTTAATTTCACTAAATTTATTAGAGTGACATCTCTATATATAAAAAGCCAGTGACCAGAACGCCATAATGACTGGAACAACCGCTCACTATGAGGCCCACTGCAGCAGCGAACCAGCCCGATCTGGGGTGAGACCAGCCTGCCAACCTCCTTTGGCCCCTCCCTCTGGCTGGCCCCACTCCAGATCAGTCCCCACACCCCGAATAATGTTGGGGCTGGCTGGCCAACTGTCTGTGGGCCCTCTCCCAGCAAGCTCTGCCCCCAGTCAGTACCCTTCACTCCGATCAGGGGCAAGGCCAGCAGGTATCATCTGCACCCCCCCACCCCACCGATTGACCCACACATACACCAATCAGGGGCAGGGCCAGCTGACCAACCTCCCACGGCCCTTCCCTGCAGCCACTGACCCCTGATCGGCGCCCCACCCCAGCCCACTGCCCACAGTCCCTCCCAACAGTTGGCACCACCCCCAATCGCCCCCAACCCAATCTGGGGTGGGGCCCACAGGCCAATCACTCACGGCCCCTCCCTTCCGGCCTGATGTGGGCCAGGCCGGACAACCAACCTCCCATTGTTTCCTCCTCCCAACAGGCCCAGACCCCACCCATGCATGAATTTATGCACTGAGCCTCTAGTTGGTTAATAAGATTATACAGGTTCAAATGTCCATTTCTATGATACATCATCTGTATATTGCATTGTTTACCCACTACCCAAAGTCAAATCTTCTTCTGTCACTATATATTTGACCCCCTGTACCTTTTAACTTTTCTGAGACTGTTTCCACAGCTATGAAGTGGGACTGATTATTACTAGTGTTGTCATGAGGCTCAAATGATAAAACCCCTAAAAAAAGCACTTAGCAATACTCCACATATTTTATTGTTGTTGTTGTTGTTGTTGTTGTTGTTGTTATCATATTAGTATATATTCAGTTTTGTTGCTCATAGTTTGTCTGTGATGGATGATTCTTCACATACTTCAACCAAAGCAATATTTTTGCAATACGCTGAAGGAGATTTGAGAATCTAGCTATTTTCTCCAAAGCCAGATATTAAAGAGATCTATGAAAATGTAAAATAATGTCTCTTTTTTTCATTACTTTTCATTTTGGCAAAATAAAGTTTCATTTTATATAATAAAATTAAAATGTTATAGGTTTAATGTGATTTTTACATGAGTTAATATTTTAACTTTTTCTCAATTTTAATGTTCAAAATGGTAACTATCAATAACTAAGACACACCTAAGCAAATGCTCTTTGGGATCCTTGGGGTTCTAAGACCAACAAATTTGAGAACTGGGACCTGGACACAGACAATATTTCCTTCCATTTAAACCCTAAGTTCCATGTGAGATCACCCACTTAAGTTCCTCTTTTCCTTTTTTTGAGTTTTCTAACAATTCTCAATTCATTTGTAGAACAGAGATAATTGATATGCCCTGGTCCTTAGGTCAATTAATGACCAAGATCAAATTCACTGACTACCTCCATTCCCCTAGCTTATCTTGGTTAATTAATTTCTGAGGCACAAGAACACACACTCTGGATTCAGTTCCCCTACCATCTCATTCAGCAAACATGTGCTGAGCAGCTACTATACATCAGGCAACAGACTAGGCTCTGAGATCCAAAACGTCAATGAAACTAAGCTTCTGACCTTGAGGAGGTCCAACACGGCCCCTCAGCTTCATGATCCCTTGCAACACATATTAAAAGAGAGATGCTTATTGGAGTACTACACATCTCCATTGTTTGTTGAACCTAGGAAAACAATTCAAAATTTAAATGAGCTATTTTAACCTCATCTAGATTTTTCTGGGAATGTAAAAGCACAAAATAAAAGGGTAATAAAGCTTATGTCTGCAACCCAAAGTCATCCTTCAGAGACACTCTTATTCAAGCCAAAATGTAAGTTCTGGGAATAGGGTAAATGAAGGCATACAACTGGAGAGAGCTTTGAAATAAGCAAAATCAGAGCCACAGTCCCCAGCCCTGCTCTACATGCATCAGAGCTAGATAAAGAATACAAATGAAATCATTTCTCTTTTACCCACTGACCCTCTACTTGCCCATGGAATGTGGTCAACCATGACTCTAGCCAGAAACCTGAGTAAGCAACCCAGATGCCTATCAGTGTACATGAGTAAATGTTTTAAAATACATTGGAATGAAGTTTGCACTTGGAAACAAACAACTGAAAAATCACCTCTGACAACCAGAAGTAATTTATAACTTCTCTTTGCAGAATCATGGTAAATTAATTGTTTCAGCAGAAGGAAAAAGTATTTTATTGCATATACTTAAAAGATATAACCAATAATAATATGAAATCCTAGCTCCCAACTACTGCTTTCAATATTCTTTGGGGAAGCACATTTGCTTTTAATTTTAGGAGTGGTTGGACCTTGGGAACTCAAACTTGGTTTACAATTTCAGCACTTTTGTTCACAGAAGACACCCTGACAAACAATTTTCCTTCTTATAAAACAATCAGCATAAGGACTTCACCTAGATTCTTAAATAAATAGGGTATGGTAAATATATCCTACTCATATAGGTGCTACTGATGTTTTAAAAAAGCAACAAACACATTATTCCCTATTACTAACAAAATGGTTTCTAATTACTTTTTAATCTGTAAGCCTATTACAGAGGCAGCACTACTTAATAAATTTAATCTAAAGCAATCTTTATATATCCAATGGGTAAATAATAATACAAACCTTCTAATAATAACAATGGACATTTATTCTCATTCTCCATATTCTCTAATAAATGCAATACACTGAACCAACCAGCAACAACCAATAATATAATTTGTCTTATAGTTTAACAAGTTCATCTAAAGTCTATCTTAAATAACTATTTCAGCCTTCAAACTAATGCAATCTCTTCATCTAAGTAGTGATTCCAGAGAAGGGAGGAAGAGACAGGGAGAAGGTTTAGGGGAGGAATATATCAAATCAAAATAAAATTATATAAATCAAGGCCTGAATCTAATCAAATAGCTCAACATAAAAGACCTATGTAAAGATCTTTAAAAAACTAATTAGGTAAAAGAGGACATTTGGGTTAGAAGTCCCTTCAGGGCTATGTGTAAAAGAAAAAAACTGAATTGCACTTAGGATTATATCTCTGAGAATTATATCTCTATTAAGAATTATATCTCTATTAAGAATTATATCTCTAATTATATCTCTAATATCCTCTAGGCCATGAATTTGCTGATCCATCCATTGAGAACAGACATAGCTACTTATTATGAAAAAAAAAAAAAATCACACAGGATTCAAAAAGACAATAATAATAAACGACCATTTTAAATTAAGAAAACCCTCACCTTCCCCATATAGAAAAGAAAGCAAGAAAACAAATACATGAGCCTCAATCTCACAAGCATGTTATGTCTGGTTTACGGCCAAATATCACAAACCACATTTGATATTTTGTGTTTTTGGCTGAGTGGCACCAGAATGACTTTGAGGGGAGTAAGGAGGGACAGAAAGAACTTAGAAAATGACAAACAAGAGCTTTCCAAAGCACAGCTATTTCATTTCTGGTAGACATCAAGACAACATTGGCAGTAGTTCAATTTAAAAAAGCAATCAATGATACACGGAGGTAGTTTCCTAAAATATAACCCAGGGAAGGCCAAGCTTGGAATTCTCTTGGTTTGTCCTGTGAAACTAACTTCTCACCCATCAGCAGACAGAACAATGTATACCTATACCAGGGTATTGAACAACACAGTCATGTCTCAAGAAACAGCCTATTATCTCTGATCATTCACAGCACATTATATGCTTTAGGCTAAGAAGGTAAAGAAAGGATTACCCTAAATCAAAAGACAGTGCCTAAAATGTGAAGGCAGATGAAATTAGGAATCTCCTTGAACTTGGCTCAGCACATTGAAATTAGTCACTGTCTATAAAGAAACAGCTAAGGCTGCTGAGGATGTGAAAGTTAATACTGTCCCCCATAGCCACACCCCCTGGACAGCTAGGCTGTAATGCTGATTTCTACCAAAGTTCTTAATTTTGGAACAGAAAATTCTTAAGTCTGAAATCACCCATTCTCTGGGCTTCCTTACTGAGAGGTGTTTAGTTTAGGGCTGAGATTCAGCTTATGTAATTGGATGTAGGATGGTTGTTTGTTTATTTGTTTGTTGGGGGGGAGGGCACTTCAGAAATGGCTAAAGATTTCTCTCTAACATATACATATACATATACATATACATATACATATACATGTACATGTACATGTACATGTACATGTACATGTACATGTATATATACATATGACTTCTATGAGGTGAACTATAAAGTGAAAAGTGTTCCTGTTTAGTTTTGACCAGGATGAAAGCTAGATTTTATGTAACTCTTGTTAGACTTTGTGCCTGAACATTTTTATATACTCCTGTCAGTAAAAATCAATTATCAACAACACGGGTAAATAATTATGGAAAGTAATATAAAGAAGAGTGATCTTTCTTAAAAGCATAGCAACAAATAAGTCATAAAGGATGACAAAATCATTACCTCTGCTCTCTGTGTCCTGGGAAAAGCAGTTGATTTCTCTATGGCATAAACCTCCACCAGGTAAAGGCAAGCTCCTTGCTCCCGGTCCAGAATGGCTGCTGTCTGAATCATGCCAGTCAGTCGCCCAATAGTGAAGAGACGCCCAACGGTTTTCTCTTCACAACGAACCGCAACAATATAATACTCCACCGGGGCTTCCGATCCTCTAGGGCTGGCTGCTTCTATGGAGATCACATTGGTACCAATGGGTTCCCCTTCCTTCAAAATAGTTATATATTTGGGCTGAGTAAAAACAGGCCCATCGAGGCCCTGCAGAATGACGGTCAACTCGGTGGTGGACTTCCTCCTTTCTGGGCCAAGGTCAGTTGCTGAAACGATGAGGTTATAGATCAGCTGCGAAGGCACCAGCGCCGAGGCCACTCTCAAGTCCCCACTGAAACGGTCCACCACGAAGGTGTCTGTGTCCCCATTGATGATCTCGTACTCCACCTCTCCGTTGGCACCTTCATCTGGGTCGGCAGCCATGACGGTGGTCAGCACAGAGCCAATCACAGCCGAAGGGTCTGCAGCGAGGGCGTTCTGGGATATGAACACTGGGACGTTGTCATTGAGGTCTGTCACCAAAATGGTCACATTTTTCAAGGCATACCTTCTAGTTTCTATAGGCACAGCTTGGTCGTTGGCTTTGACGGTTAACTCAAAGAGGTTAGCAAATTCCCGGTCTATTTCAGCACTGGTGTAGATCGTGCCTTTGACTTCGTCTATGCCAAAGTGGCTGCCCCTCGGCATCTGTTGGATGATCGTGTAGGCTAGCTGCCCATTAATGTCGGCATCGGGGTCGTGGGCAGTCACGGAAATGACGGACGTACCGATGGGAATGTTCTCCACAATAGACTTGAAAATATCCCCAGGAGGAAAGCTGGGAGGGTTGTCATTGAAGTCCCTCACATGGATAACCACTGACATTGTAGATGAGCGAGGAGGCCTCCCTTGGTCTTTCGCTGTGATGTTTAATTTGTACAAAGACTGTGTTTCAAAGTCCAATTTCTTGGCAAGAAAAATACTCCCGGTGTTGGGGCTAATGCTGAAAGTCCCATGGTTGTTAGTCCCAGTAATGCTGTAGTGCAGGTCAGCATTGTCACCGGAATCTGAATCCGTGGCAGTAACAGAGGACACGAGCTCACCGATTCTCATGTTTTCCAGAACATCAACAAAGAGTGTTGATTTAGGGAAAGAGGGGGTATTGTCATTTTCATCCAAAATATCAATATTTAAGGTGCAGGTTGAGTTGAGGGAGACTGCCCCCGAATCCACTGCTTGAATTACAAGGGAATAGGCAGGTGTCGCCTCATAGTCTAATTTGCCAATTAGGGTCACCTGGCCAGAGGTACTTTCTATAGCAAACTGTCTTTCTTCATTTCCTTTCACTATAGAATAATGAATGAGTCCATTATTACCTTCATCAACATCTGAGGCAGATACTCTTAAAACCTGTGTCAGGTTGGCCGCAGACTCTGATATTGTAGCTTGGTAAAAGTCTTTTACAAATTTGGGAGCGTTATCGTTTATATCCTTCATGTAAACATGGACAGTGGCCTGATCCTTGAGAGGCTGTGGGAGCCCCTGGTCTGTGGCAATGACTGTAAAGCTAAACACTGCAGTCCCCCTGCGCCTCATAAGAGACTCCCTGTCAAACTGATGAGTGTTTGTAATCTCCCCACTAAGAGCATGCAACTCGAAATCTGGCTGCACCGTTTCAAATGAATACCTTACTTCTCCGTTTGGCCCAAAGTCTTTATCTACAGCACTTACTTTGCCCACAAATGACCCAGCTTTCTGCTCCTCTTCGAAATAAAAGGAGTAATTGGTGCTGTTAAAAAGAGGTCTGTTATCATTTACATCTTCTAAAATTACAGTAACGTTCACAGTAGCACTAAGGGGCTCCACAGCTCTGTCAGAAGCAACAACCAGTAAGACATATCTGTCTTGAAGTTCGCGGTCCAGTTCACTTTTTATATACAACTGACCATCTGGGAATATGCCAAAAGCATCCCCTGTATTTCCTTCAGCAATGCTGTATGCAATTTCACCGTTTGCTCCTGAGTCCTTATCAAAAGCTTGCACTTTAAAGAATCGAGAATTCACAGGTTCTGACTCAGAAAGGGTGACCTCGTAAGAGAGCTGGTCAAATACTGGCGGGTTGTCATTCACATCATGGACATACACCGTTAAGATGACACTAGAAGAGAGCTGTGGAACACCCATATCAGATGCCAAGATCTCTAGCTGGTAGGAACCAGCATGGACATCCAGGGGCCCTAGCAGACTAACGTGGCCATCCTTTTCATTGATAGTAAAGAGATTCTTGGGGTTCTGCTTCAGGCTATAGAGTACCATGCCATTCACACCTTCGTCAGGGTCCACAGCTTTGGCTTGGAAAATGCTGTGACCAGCCTGCCAGTTCTCCACCACATTCACACTCTCTACTGCCTGCAGGAAGTGGGGGGAGTTGTCATTCAAATCCTTAACAGTTATATTAACCAGAGTGTCTCCAGTCACTGTGCCCCCGCTGGCCACTACCTTCAGCTGATAAAAGGACTGCTCTTCTCTGTCAATCACACTCCCTGTGGTGAGCTGCCCAGTGACCTGGTTGATAGCAAACATACCTTTCTGATCCCCAGTAGTAATGAGATAACTGATGTTGGAATTGAGATCCATGGTGGAAGCAGACACACTACCCACATGATATCCCAGAGCCACATTCTCAAAGACCACGAAGCTGTAGGCAGCCTGACTGAACACAGGTGGGTTGTCCTGAGTGTCCAGTACGGTGATGGTTACTACTGCCTGGTTGGGAGACTGTAAATTGCCACCATCCGTAGCCACTACTTGTAGTTGGTAAGCTGTCCTTTCTTCTCTGTCTAGGGCCATTCTTGTAGAAATAACCCCACTCTGAGCATTGACCTGAAACCGAGACCTGTCCCCAGCTGATATGCTATATTTGATAGTTCCGTTGAGACCCAAGTCCGGGTCCGTGGCAGACACTGTGGTGATGTAGCTACCTCCGGGCTCATTCTCCTGAATATGAGCAAAGTACTGGACTGGGTAGAACACGGGGCTGTTGTCATTCAAATCCAGGAGGCTCACATTTATGCGAGCCACTGAGGACTGGGGAGGGGAGCCCAGATCGGTGGCCAGAACCAACAGGGAGTAGAAGGATTGCTCCTCTCTGTCCAAGGAGGAGATAGTACTCAGCCTCCCCGACACCGGATCCAGCCGGAAAGACCTCTGGTCAGTCTCAGCCTCTTGTAGGGAGAAACGCACGGTCCCATTGTCACCCAGGTCCCCATCCGTCGCCCTGAGCACCAGCAGCTCTGTCCCTGTGGGGGAGTTCTCAACCACAGACACCTCATACCCTTCCGGCTGGCTAAACACAGGCTTTTCATCATTCACATCCAGGAGAGTGACTACCAGCTGGGCGTAGGAGACCTTAGGGTGAACGCCCTGGTCCCGAGCACTAATATTCAGCACAATCTGGGAAGCAACTTCCCGGTCCAAGCCCCCAGCAGCCCCGGTGGTCACCAGGCCGCTATGGTCACTGATATGGAACCAGCCTAGCTCATTGCCAGAGACGATGCTGTAACGCAAATTAGCATTGAGACCGGAGTCTCCGTCCGTGGCGGACACCCCACTCACGTAGCTTCCCGGGGGCGCCTCCTCGCTCAGGTTCACTCTGTACACTTGCTGGGCGAAGACCGGAGGGTGGTCGTTGATGTCATTGACGAAGATCACCAGGCTGGCCACGGAGGAGCGCGCCCGGCCCGCCGCGGCAGGGGGCGCCCCGGCATTATCCGAGACGGACACCGTGAGGTTGTAGGAAGGGATGCGCTCCCGGTCCAGGGCGCTGGCCACCTTGATGAGGCTCAGGTTGGGCACCTTGCTGCTCTGCACCTCAAAGTGGCGCTGCTCGTTGCCGGCGAGGATCTGCACGGAGATGTTGCCGTTGGCCGCGGGGGAGTCCGCGTCCGTCACGGTGAGCAGGGCCACCACGGTGCCCACCTGGGCGTTCTCGTCCACCGAGGCGTAGCGCGAGGTGGCGGGGAAGTAGCGGAACTTCACCACCGGGTCGTTGTCGTTGACGTCCAGGAGCTGGATGAGTGCCTCGGCGCGCCCGGTGAGCGAGGGCACGCCCCGGTCCAGCGCCTGCACCGTCAGGGAGTACTGGCGCCGCGCCTCGAAGTCCAGGGGCTCCCTCACCGTGATGAGCCCCGTCTCGGGGTCCATCTGGAAGGGGGTCCCTTCGTCCTGCAGCCGGTAGCGGATGTCCGCGTTGGTGCCCTCGTCCGCGTCCGCCGCCGCCACCTGCAGGACGCTGGCGCCCACGGCCGCGTCCTCGGGCACCCCGGCCTGGTAGCGGGAGCTGCTGAACACCGGGGGGTTGTCGTTGATGTCCTGCACCGTCACGTTCACCTGCAGGTAGCCCCGCCGCTGGGGCTCGCCCTTGTCCTTCACCTCCACCAGCAGCTGGTACTGCGGCGTGAGCTCGCGGTCCAGCCCGCCCTCGGACACCAGGTGCAGGAAGGCGCCCTCGCCGCTCGGGTTGAGGGTCACGTCCAGGCGGAAGCGGCCCTCCTCGTTGCCCCGCACAATGCGGTAGGAGTGGTGGTCCACGCCGTTGGAGCCGGTGTCCGCGTCCGTGGCCGTGTCCAGGATGACCTGGCGCCCGCTGCCGCTGTCCTCCTTGAAGGCCACCACGATGGACGGGTCCGGGAAGACGGGCGCGTTGTCGTTGAGGTCCCACACCAGCACGCGCACCTCGGTGGGGTAGGTGGGCGAGCTGGACAGGACCACCAGGTTGATCACGTCGCTGGGCAGGCTCTCGCGGTCGATGGTGGCCGTGGTGTACAGGGTCCCCGTGCTGCCGTTGATGGCGAACAGGGCGTGGCTCTCGCTGAGCCGGTAGGTGAAGCCCGGGCGCGTCTGGATGGTGCCAACCAGCGTGCCCGGCGGCTGCTCCTCCAGCACCTGGAACACCTGGCGCTGCTCGGCCCCGCCGACCGGGGCCGGCCCGGGGAGCAGGCACAGCAGCAGCCCGAGGACGAGGCGCAGGAGCTGGAGGATCGAGGGGGTGGTGGGCGGCGGGAGCCCGGCGGCGGCGCGGCCAGCAGCCCGGCGTGCGGTCAAGTCCATGATCGCGGCTCCCTGGAGTGGCGCGATCAATAGGAGGAATAGGGGAGGCAACAAGAATACAAACGGCCGGGGGGATGGAGGATCCCGGCAAATGCAACGGATGGTCCGGGGAGGAGAGTTCTGTTATTTCAAGGAGCCTCCAGCCCAGCAGAAGCAAGTCTCAGCGAAAGGCTCCATCCAGGTAGCCGCGTAGAGAAACGGGGGCGAGAGGCGGTCCGGCATTCCGCGGGGCGCTCCTGAGCGCTACTGAGTTCCAAAAAAAAGTTTCTCAAACCTCAGGATTTCCCCCTCTTCAGGTTGGTTCTGAGTCTGGAGGCTCTGAGAGTCCTCCCGGGCAGCTACGAGCTGGGAGAGGTGGCCCGTGTCTAAGGTGTAGGAGCCACCGCTGCAAACACACTCCAGGAACTTTGCAGCTCGCCCCGCGGCCAAGACGCGGACGGACGAGGGGAGCACCGACGCGGGTGGCGCCGCGGGCAGAGGACGGCTGCGTGCGGGGAGGGGCGGGAGGGCGCAGCCGGGAGGTGAGCGAATGCCTCCCCTAAAGGCTGGAGACGACCCCCAGGGGTCTCCGCGAGCCCCCCCAGCGCGCCAGGATCCGGCGGGGACGCCTCTCCGCGGGGCTGCACGAGCGGCTGCGAGGCCCCAGGCGCCCGGGGCGGCGGGCAGACGGCGCTCCCGGCGCGGGCGCTAGGGCTCCGGTGCCCGCGAGCGCTCCGCCGCCGCCTCCTCCTCCGGCAGCCGCGGCCGCCGCCCCTGCAGCCGGCGCAGGCACCGTCCCGCCGCGCTCCTCGGCATGGTTTTATTTCACTTCAGCCGGAGCCCCGCCTGCCAGCCCGCCTGCCGGCCCGTTATTTGTACATCCACAGCGAGCGCAGGTCGTCCCCCGGTCTTCGCGGCCTCGCGGGGGGTCCGGCGGCGGCAGCGGCGGCGGCGTGCGGCCCCCGCGTCCCCTCCCCTCCGCATGCCGAGGGGAGACCGCGGTCGGGGCGGCCCCGGCAGAGCCCCCGCTAGCGCGCCTCCTCCCTGCCTGCCCCGGTGCTCTTTGCTTTTTACGGTCCCGGGTCAGTTTCACTTTGTAATCCACAAGGCTTTAAGGTTTGGGGTTGGGGGCGACTGGACCCCCTTTCTCCGGTGCCGTCGGCGGGGAGGCGGGGAGGCGGGGACGCGGCGCGCCGAGCAGTGGCGGCGCCCGCCCGCGGCAGCTCCGGACGGCGCCTGTCAGCGCTCTGCCGCTCGCCCGCCCGCCGGGCTGGATGGAGGTTGTGCGGCGATGCAGCCCGAGCTCGGGAGCCCCTCTCTGCGCCCCCGAGTCCTCCTCCCTCTCCTCCCTCTCCTCCCTCTCCCCGCCCCTTGGCCGCCGCGCGCGCGCGCGCGCACCCGTCCCGCGCGCCGCCGCCGCCGCACAAACAGAAGGGCGGGCGGACCGCGGGGCCAGCCCGACTCCCAAACTTTGCTCGCCGCTCGGGGATCCGCTCCGGGTGCGCGACGACGCCCCCCGCCTCCCCGCCTGTCACCCCGGCCCCGCCCCCGCCCCGCCCATTGGGCCAGGCGCCGCCCCGCCCCGCCCACAGGACCCGCTCCCGCCCCGCCCATTGGGTCCGGCGCCGTCCCCCCCCTTCCCCCAGGCTGCCGATTGGCTGTTCCCGACGCTCATCACTCCCTTGGCCTCCGGGGAGGGGGGTGAGGTGGGGGGGAGCGGTGGGCGTTCCCGGGTGGGACCCCCGCGAGTCGGAGGCGCTGAGAAGGGGGCGATTTTTTTCTCTCTTCCCCCTCCTCCCCCCGCCACCCTTTGGTCCAATCTTGGCCGGCGTCAGAGCCATAACAGCAAAAAGCTGCCCCAGAACTGATGGGGGTTAGGTCAGGTTTGCAGATAAATAACTTCAGCGGCGGGGTCCGGGGAAGCTGCTGGGTGGTTATGGCAGTAATAACTCAGGGGGAAGGGGGCCGAGAGAAAGAGAAGAAAGGAGGCGGGGGGCGAGGGTCTGCTAGAGCGGGGAGGAAGGATTAAGCAAAGCCTGTCTGGGAATGCACAGCGCAGATTGGCTTTAACCGTTTCCTGCCCCTTCTCTTTCCACGGATCCGACCGAATGCAAAGGATCCGACCAAATGCAAACTGACGGCTCTTCTTCCCCGCCCTCCCCCCTCCTCCCCCCTCCTCCCCCTCAGGCTGCAGAGCAAGCTCCCCGCACTGCCCGGCTGGCTCACCCCTGAGCCTGCACCCAGCTCCCCTCCCCAGCTCCCAGGTGACTGGGGCACCGACGCCTCAGTGCCCACCGCGCTGTGGACTTCCTATAGGAAAAGCTGGGGAAACTCGGCGTTTGTTTTGTTTCCCTTCCCAAATGGATCCCAGGTGCCAGTAGTCAAACCTTAAGAGTACAACAATAACAGTGGTAGCCCTTGGGGAAAGACGGGCCCTTTTCCTGTTGCAAAGTTTGGAATTCTCATCTCTCTTGGAATACGTCCCTGACATTCTGTAGCCAAAGGAATCCTGACAAAATTTGGGGTTGTTTTGTTTGTTTGTTTCTTTTTCTTCTCTCTCTCTCTCTCTCCCTCTCTCTCTCTCTCTCTCTCTCTCTCTCTCTCTCTCTCTCTCTCTCTCTCAAAATAGATATGAAAAAAATATATATATATAAATAGAATGAACTTTAAATTTGAAGAATGTTCGAGTGCCAAGTATTGCACTCAAATTAACTCCCCAGGTCTTTACAGTAGCTGATTTTTGTAAGTCGCGTGCATCACTTTTTAAAATAAAATAAAGTGACTAGGAATCCGGTCAGTATTCCTTTCCCTTTAAGAGAAACCAGCTTGGAAATAAGCATGTAAACCAAGCAACGCAAATACAATCTAGGGCATATGGCATATATTTTTGCCACAGTGACCCCCTCCAAGTTTAAAACGTTGACTGAGCCCTGGGATATTTCAGCGACGGGTAAATGCTGCCCTCTGCTGATCGTCAATCTAAAAAGGTCTTTGGTCGCCTACTTTTTTCCTTAAAATTAAATGCAGAGACTACAAGGATCAGATTGCCAGGCTAATTCCTCCTTCTTGCCTGGGGATAGTGGCAAAGAAAAAAAGATCTTTAGGAATCTCCTACTGCCTTTCTTTTATTTAAGGTAAAAAACATTTAAGAGCCGTAGAGCAGACAGTAAATTCAAGTTCTCTGATGTAGACAGCCCGTAACCCAAAGTATCTATGGAAACCTGATTATGAAAAATGCTACCACCAGTTTCTTTGTTTAGGTTAGAAAGTTCACTTCTGCATGTTCCTCTACTATGCGTGCCATGCAGTATGTGCATATGGCAGTATATATACAGTATATGCATATTGAGTGAATTGGAAACAGACAAGAAAGTTAAATTTTACCATCTCTGTATTTTTTAGGACTTGAAAACTTTTTAAAGCATTGGAAGCTGTTCTTTTAAAAGAAAGACATCTTTAAGCCTTTTCTCAAAACTTCCTCTGCCAAAAAAAAGGTACAATCTTAATACCACTATTTTGAGGTAATTTAGCCAACAAAAATATGTAAGTTAAAATAGAACCAAATATTTTTACAAACCATGGCTATGATGTGTGATTTTAAGAGAATAATAGGGGTTTTTCTTTTGGTTGTTGTATGCTAATGCTCCATTCAAGTACAAAGAAGTAGAAAGAAAACATTTAGTACTTGTAGGAGATCAAGTTCTTTAGAGAGCCTGTAAGATACCTTTGTATTTAGCATAAATACTGTTACATTTATCATTTATGGGTGAATTTAATTTGGGGAACAAGTGAAAATCATTCATTCTGTGGAATGGGAAGTGTTTATCTGTGTAATCCACATTTTATAGCATACATATTTATTTTATAAAATAAGATATGGCAAAATTAAGTAATACAGAAAGTGGGTACTATTCAATACATGAAATAACTTTCGAACAATTCTGAAAGAGGATTATGAAAATGGTGTAGCTAATGGTACAGTTATTTGAATAAATAGAAGCTCTCCATGATAACTTCTTTAAAATAACACATTCATTTTATAGCTAAAACCTACACATCGAATTACAACTTATGTATGCCGGGTACATAATTTATTTTTAGTTGACAAATAGCATTTTTATTTATTTATTTTTTTATATATTTTATTGATTTTTTTTTTTTTGTACAGAGAGGAAGGGAGAGAGATAGAGAGTTAGAAACATAGATAAGAGAGAGAGTCATCGATCAGCTGATCAGCTGCCTCTTGCACACCCCCTACTGGGGATTTGCCCGCAACCAAGGTACATGCCCTTGACCAGAATCGAACCCGGGACCTTTCAGTCCCCAAGCCGACACTCTATCCATTGAGCCAAACCGGTTTCGGCGACAAATAGCATTTTTAAAAATGTTATGTTTAAGGTATTACAAATAGTAGTACAGATGTCTCTTTTTTTTCTTCACTGACCTCTTCACTAACCTCTTCCCTTTCCCTCCCCCACTCCTCCCCAAGTGTCTTGAGTCAGTTGGTTGTGCTTATATGCATGCATACAAATCCTTTGGTTGATCTCTTACCCGCCCTTCCCTCCCCTACCTTCCTCTGTAGTTTAAAGTATTGTATGGAGAATGGTTTTACTGAAAGACCAGGAATGAGGCATTCATTTTATTTTATTTTTCTCCCTTGGTTTTCAAAAACTGTGGTAATATAATGCATGATAAAAAGTAAGGGTGGTCCTCTTAGTAAATAAAAAAAAAATTTTTAAATAAAGATGCTTTCCAAAATATAAATGAAAGAAAATAAAGATATAGAGAGATTGTATGCATGAATAAATAAGGTTTAGGTTATTTTTGCTCTTCCACTAAAAGTTTAGTTATTTTAAAAAGGATTATTTATGACAGCTTTCACTAAACATTAAATTAGATACTTCTAAAAGAGAAGATATTCAGCAGTTTTAACAGACTGTAGGGAAAATTACATTTTTATGTTCAGTCATGAAAGAAATTGGAGAATAAAGCTCATTTGAACTTTAGGCGTACATCAAAACAAATAGCTTTTATAACAATTTGTTGCCGGAAACCGATCATTGTCTCACTAATAGAAAGATGTAAAAGGCTGGTCAACCTTGAAGCTCTGAAAGGTCAGAGCCAACCATTCCCTATCTAACTGAGACAATGGTAACTGAGGCAACTTCCCCATCTTGTGATCAGATAAGTCCTTACTGATATGATAATCCACTTATTACCTGCCTAAGGGCTATGGGTGTATCCCAAACCTGCTTAAGGGTAATGGGTGTATCCCATATTCTCAATAAAAGGGATAGCAAGGCCAGAGCCTAGTGGTAGTCCTCCCCCTAGAGGTGGACTCCTGCCTGGCTCCCCATTTTCCCCAAATTAACTCATTTCCAGTCTCTTCATTTGTGTGTGGCCTTCTCCAGAAACCGGACTCTGAACAGGAATCCTGAACCTCGCAGGACATGATAAGGGATCCCACAATTTGTTATCCTGATCCTTATACATTTGCTCTCATTACTTTTTGTAATGTCCAGTTTTGTTTGCTTTTTTTCATCTTTTAGACCTCAAGTGAAGATGCTTAGGCTAATCATACTCATTTTATTCTATCTCACTCTCATGTCCTTGTCATTCTTCATTCCCTTTATAGGTCCCCAGAGGCAAACATTCTTTTTTCTTTTTTAAATATAATTTTATTGATTTCAGAGAGGAAGAGGAAGAGAGAGAGAGAGAGAATAACATCAATAATGAGAGAGAATCATTGATTGGCTGCCTCCTGCATACCTCACACTGAGGATCAAGCCCACAGCCTGGGGATGTCCCCTGACTGGGAATTGAACCATGACCTACTGGTTCATAGGTCAATGCTCAACCACTCAGGCCAGAGGCAAACATTCAAATAGCCTAATGAGCCTGTTCACTTCTTCTGGACTTTATGTGGTAATTCGGTAATTCTTATCATATATTTATCAGCTCTTGATCTTTTGAGAAAATATTTTAAAATGAAATAATTTTAGTGGCTTTTAGTGATAATAATAGCCTGGCTTATTACCAGAATAACAAACCTGTCTCCATTATTTCTGCAAATATTTTCCTGTTTCCATTTTTTTTTTCCTTTTTGAGAAATTTTATTATTTGGTACTTATCCATATGCTGGGTCGATTTAGTTTTTCTTGCTTTCCTCTGGAAAATTCCACAATCTGATATTTCAATTCACTCATTCATTTTTCAGGTATATCTAATCTACCACTGATTAATCTTTTATTCTCTTCGTGTCAACTCATATTTTTCATACTTACTATTTCTACTTCATTTTTAAATAAATTTTAATTCTGCTTTCTATTAACAAGACCTATTCATCAGTCATCTATCTTTAATACACATTTTAGATTCTTGTCTCATCTGTTAAAATTCTCTCCTTCTTATGAGTTGCCTATGTTGTTCAGTTTGCCTTCCTCAGACGTCTTGTTTTGGTCGGTGTCAGCTGCTCTGGCAATGTGTGCTGAGGACGGATCTTTAAAGCAGTGTTTTTCAACCTTTTTTGGGCAAAGGCACACTTGTTTCATGAAAAAAATCATGAGGCACACCACCATTAGAAAATGTTAAAAAATTTAACTCTGTGCCTATATTGACTATATATAAAGTAATTCTCTTGAATAGGAATCAAATAAACACAAAGAAAGTATTTTATAATTACTTTATTATGAAATATTAAGTAAACAAAATAGTGAAAAATTATAAAATTCTTGTCTTGTCTGCACCTACGGCACACCAGGCAACATCTCGCTGCACACTAGTGTGCCACGGAACAGCGGTTGAAAAACGCTGCTTTAAAGTACAGGCAGGTGCTGAAACTGGTTTGGCTCAGTAGATAGAGTGTCAGCCTGCTGACTGAAGGGTCCAGGGTTCGATTCCTGTCAAGGCATGTACCGTGGTTGTGGGCACATCCCCAGTGGGGGCTGTGCAGGAGGCAACTGATTGATGTTTCTCTCTCATCCATGTTTCTAGCTCTCCTTCCTCTCTGTAAAAAATCAAAATATATTTACAAAATACAAATAAATAAAGTACAGGCAGGCCTCTGTGAATTTAGAGCAAGGTTTGGCAAATTTTTTTTTTTTTATATATAAAAAGCAAGATAGAGCTGAAACTGGTTTGGCTCAGTGGATAGAGCGTCGGCTTGCTGACTGAAGGGTCCCAGGTTCTATTCCGGTCAAGGGCATGTACCTTGGTTGCGGGCACATCCCCTGCGGGGGGTGTGCAGGAGGCAGCTGGTCGATGTTTCTCTCTCATCGACATTTCTGGTTCTCTATCTCTCTCTCTTCCTCTCTGTAAAAAATCAATAAAATATATATATTTTTTAAAAAAAATAGGAAATATTTTAGGTTTCTGAGGGCCAGACAATCTTTGTCACACTAATATTTAACCTTTTCCTTGTAATGTGGCAGCAGCTATAGCTAACATAGAAATCATTGGGTATGTATGGCTGTGTCCCAATAAAACTTTATTTACAAAAACAGGAAGCAGATCCCATTTGGCCTATAAGCTGTCATTTGCTGACCTCTGTTTTACAGCATAAGAGATAGCCTTATACTGAAAACTCTACCAGGACACATTTGTTGATAATTTCCATTTGTAATCCATATATATATATATATATATATATATATATATATATATATATATATATATATACACACACACACAATATCATGAGGACACTGACGTCTTGGCTGCTGCTGTCCATTTCTGCAGAGAAACAGCAATAATTGCCTCAAGGCAACACGGGGGAGAGGCAAAAGCTAGTTTTTTCCTAAACAGTTATCATCTCTAGTCTTTTTTGAAAAGTTTCTGACCTTTATCATTTGGTACTTAGCTTCTCCTTCCATATGCATGTATTTAATCTTTCTTTTCTGACCAGTGTTCAATTTACAAAGGGTAATGGTGAAATACCAGTGTGTGTAAATAAAGCTGAAACTACAAGATGGAAACTAAAATATTTTTTTTTAACATCACACTATGGGAGAAACAAAATAAAGGGTTAGGGTTTCAGTCCTTCATAATATAGTACATGCGAGTTTGTGAGCAAAGCCACTGGAATGGAAATTGCTTACACTAAATGTGAGGCTAGGTCTCTTGGTATTGTGGCATTTGCCACAGACTAGTAATTACCTACCATAATTTGGAGAAACTGCCCAGTCCAACAACTGTTTGTGACAATCTACCCTTTTGTTGAAATATATACTCTGTGAATAGTTGATCGTATTTTAATCTTTATTAAGTATAAGTATCCAATTTATCTAAAACTAAAAATATATTAATATGGACAATAAAGACTGCATTAACATTAAAATGAAATTGACATTGAATCTCATGCTAGAATATTAAAAGGATAAAGAAAGTAGGTGCCTTTCATTTATATGTAATATCAGAAAGTGTTAAGATGATTGATATATTCAATCTAAGTTTACTACTTTTTATTTTTTATTTATTTTTTTAAAATATATTTTATTGATTTTTTTACAGAGTGGAAGAGAGAGGAATAGAAAGCTAGAAACATCGATGAGAGAGAAACTGCCTCCTGCACACCCTGCACACCGGGGATGTGCCCGCAACCAAGGTACATGCCCCTGACGGGATCAAACCTGGGACCCTTCAGTTCGCAGGCCAACGCTCTATCCACTGAGCCAAACCCGTTTCGGCTGTTAAGTTTACTACTTTTTAAAAAATTCAAAAGTGCAGAAAAATTTGAACTGCCATTTTTGTCATCTATAGTGAGTAGAGAATTAAGAGAATTCTACCAATGTTGATTCTAAAAATACAAATAACCTTGACCCATAGCCAATATTTTATCATATGTTTTATTTAAATTTGTTTGAGATAACGAAGTATAGACTACAATAAGACTACCTGATATTGTATTAGTGTTTAATGAGCATTCTCTTGCTATTGAATAATTTTAAATGAACGTTTTATTGGCTAAATATTTTGTCATATGAATTGGCCAATTTTTAAAATTGTTCCTTTGATGTTGACATTCAGGATTTTTCTAGGTTATTTTGCTATGAAAATTCATACATTTATTATTATCATCATTCATCCAACAATTTATTGGAAAGTAACTATGTCAGATACTTTGTGTGTGTGTGTGTGTGTGTGTGTGTGTATGTGAGGTACTTTAAAAGCTACAGAGGACACAGTGACAAACAAAACAGACATGTTTTCTGTTTTGTCAAATTACAGAATTTTTAAAAAAGAATTTTAACTTTTAATGATCCTTATTGATTATTGCCACGTTGCTTTCCAGAAATTATATCCCTATTAATTAGCCAAACAAAAGCATTTCTTCAAGCAAAACAAAGAAACATATCTATTTCAATATAGCACATCTTAAGTACTGGCCCATCTAAGAAAAATAAAAAGGGTGTCTTCTTTTAACATCCATTTTTATTATATTTGTACATAATAATTGTTTTGCTTTTAAAAAAATAAGTATTCATGTTTGTTGCCAATTTAATCAATTGGAGTCTCAGACAATTTTTTGGTTGTTGCTGCTATTATTGTTAAATCTATCTGTTTTCCTCTATTAACACCTGTTTGTCTTTTTAAATGTATAATTATTTCTTTTATCCAGCAACTAAATAAGTATTCATAAAACTCTAACTCTAGTTTCTTCTTTCTGTTCTTCCCTTTACTTTTTTTGTTTTAATTGTGTTGTATCAATTAGCATGATGCTGCCAGGGGAGGGAAGCAAAATAACTGGTCTTCTCTGAATCTAACGAAATGCCGAATAGTTCCTGAAATCACAGGCCCTAAAAAATTATACCATTTGCATATATTTCAAATAATAAAGGAGCAATTCTAGATTGGTATCAGAATATCTACTTCCTATTTAACATGGCGTATCTTCCTTTCCAACAAAGAGTGGTCTAAGTGAAGAGCCATATATGACAAGTATAATTCATCAAGATTTGATTAACAGAATACTGTTTCTACTGTACACAAATAGATTCTCTTTAATAAAGAAGATTAAAATCAAACATGAGTCAGAAGTCGTGAACATAATATACATTGCAATAAAGAAGAAACTCAGACTTGGCTTATATTAGAAGACAAAGGACACATAACAGAGGCCCTCAGTAGTGCTTTAGAATTTGATGTTTTATGGTACTTAAAGCCCTTATTAAAAGAAAGAGTGCATTATCTGTACTGTTTAGTTGGAATATTCCAGATGTCTCTAGTCTTTATAAACATATCACAACATCTTAATTCTTTGTTTATTTGAATTGCTCCTTAGTCATGTCTCTTTTTCATTCCATTCTTAATCACTGAGTCTGTGATTAAAAATGGCAAACATGTGTTTTGAGAAGAAACTAAACTATGATTTTGGTTGTGGGTAGTAATTTTGGAGTGGCAGAATATATTAACCCCTTCCTTTGCACCCTATTCATGAACTCATAACAGACACAAGGAAACAGTAAACACAAAATAAGCAAACAAAGCATAAAAAGTGAAAGACATTTAGTTCAAGTACTTGTATATGGTTATACTAAGAAGATGTTTCTGGAGAAACAAATTAATAAAAAGTGACAGTTTAATATTTAAAGACAATGTCAATCTAAAATAATGTAGGCAATCATATTTTTGTGGCTAAGACTTAAGTTTTGCTCTTAAATACAGCTCAGTTTTAGAATCGAACAATCATTGAATCTGATCTAGATTCTGCCTCCTATTCTGTATGGGGTCAAGTGTAAGTTGTTTCAACATCCCATAATTGAATTCTTCACATGTAAAAATGAGAGAAATCAGATTACATGTTAACTGTAACTTCAGGATTATCAGAGTGTGATATATACTTCAATTTATGAAAAAGTCCTAGATAAAAATTAAGTACTGATCAATGTACCTTTATGGGGAAATTAATATTGCCTCCCAACAGCACTCACTATGAGAGTGTTTTGCTTAATTTTCTTTATTGCACTTGTCACTGTCTGAAGTTATGTTAATAATGTTTACTTGTTGACTATCTGTCCGCTCCACTATAATCTAAGCTTCATGTGGGTAGGAGTCTGTACTTACTGAAGTCCTATCCTTGGTATTTAATAACACAACCTATCATATAGTGAATATGTAACGAACATGCTAAGTGAATAAATACAAGGCATATTATTACTAGTCATATCCTCCCCATCTGAATTGCCTAAAGCTTTATTTTCCTGCAGGACAAGCACCTATCAAGATTATTTCTCTATGACACCTGCAGACAATAACAGAAAACAGTAGGATAAGCTGAATGTAAGGAGAGGTGCAACAATGATGTGTGTGGTTTTTAAGTATAAAAAGTGAGGGTAATGTATTGCTCCAGTGCCAAACCCACTTAAAGCCCAAGTACAGCAAATACTAACAACGTTGCACTTTAACTCCATGAGAGCATATTTTAAGGCCAGGGATGGGAACCACTTTTCTGCCAAGGGCCATTTGGATATTTATAACATAAATATAATTCACTTACTATAATTCACGTAATATAATTCACTTAATATACATTTATATTGCTGTGAAAAAGCTCCTAGATTTATTAAATTTCGAGGCCCACCTGTGGTTGCCTTGGCAGGGCCAGATTAAATAATTTCAAGGGCCCTCAGGCCAGACATTCCAGACCCCCGTTTTAGGCTTTAAAGAATTGGAGAATGATCAAATCAGACCAGTAAGTCTCAAATTGGTGATTTTTTGTTGTGATTTGTGAAAAAAAAAAATGTATTCAAATTTCTCAAATTTTTTTCCTGGAGTTCTAGTCCACAGTTCTTATCTATATATATAATTTTTTTTTTTTTTTTTTTTTTTTTTTTTTTTGCGGGGGTGTGGGGGGGAGTGTGTGAGGGGAAGGATAACTCAACCTTATTTAAAAAGTTTGGGACTTTCCTCAACCTATAATTTTTAGGAGGGAGTAAAAGACAGTGATTAGTTAGCCTTTTTCTCTTCCTTTCTGGCATAACTTTATCAAGAAGAAAGGGTTCTGGCTGGTTTGGCTCAGTGGATAGAGTATTGGCCTGGGTACCGAAGGATCCTGGGTGTGATTCCAGTCAAGGGAACATACCTGGAGTGCGGGCTTGATACCCAGTAGAGACATGCAGGAGGCAGCTGATCAATAGTTCTCATCATTGATGTTTCAATCTGTCTCTCCCTCTCCCTTCTTCTCTAAAATCAATATATATATATATATATATATATATATATATATATATATATATATATATATAATAAAATAAAAATAAATGAAGAAGAAAGAAAAACATTTGGAATAGTAAGTTAACTTTCACTTGAATAATACATTACCTAAATTATAAATGAAAAAAATTTATATTGAAAGTAGAGCATATATGATTGCTCTTATAGAAAGAGATTATTTTATGCCATTCATCATGTGATTCTATGAAAAAAAGGAACCATTGTGGTCCATGATATAAGTAATTCTGAGGATAAAATTTGTTTTGGGATTCAAAACATAAATTTTAACAATTCTATCTAATAAAAGAGAACATGCAAATTGAATGTACCTCCACTACGCCCACCAGCCAATCAGAGGGAGTATTCAAATTAACCCAACCAAGATGTAGGTAGCCAAGGAGCTGGAGTGAGCAGGAGGTTTGGGTTTCTCCCAGCAATGGAGGAAGCCAAGCTTCCCACCATTCCTGGCCAGCCCTGGCCTCTACTCAAGTCTACAAAGTTTCAATTATAGAAGATAAGTAAATCCCAGATACCTGCTTTCAGCTGGCCCTGACCCTCAAGGAGGCACTGGGGGGGAAAATGAAAGAAAAAAAGGAGGGATTGGGAGCTTGGGTCACCAGGGGCCGTGGCCAGCCTGCAAACAGCCCTAGGCCCTCACCCAGGTTGGCCACACCCTCATGGGATGAGGATGCCTGCTGGGGGGCTTGGCCAGCCTGCAAACAACCATCAGCCTCTCACCCAGGCTGGCCAGGCACCCCAGCGGAACTCCCACCCTGATCTGGGACATCCTTCAGGGAAACCAGCCGGCCCCAAACTGTGCACCAGGCTTCTATCTACACTAATAAAAGGGTAATATGCTAATTAGACAGGAGACCTTCCGGACGTTCTTCTGGACAAAGCCATGGTGGTGGGGCCAAGGTAGAGGTGGTTAGAGACCAAGACGGGAGGGCAATTGTGGGTGATCAGGCTGGTGACGGGCAGGACTGTTGGGGGTAAGCAGACTAGCAGGGGGCAAGTGGGGGTGAGCAAGTCAGTGGGGAGGAAAAGTGGGGGTGAGCAGGCCAGCAGGGACAGTTGGAGGTGATCAGATTGGCGGTGAGGGCATTTGGGGGTGAGCAGGCCAGCAGGCAGAGTGGTTAGGGGCAATCAGGCAGACAGGCAGGTAGGTGAGAGGTTAGGAGCCAGCAGTCCTAGATTGCGAGAGGGATGTCCGACTGCTGGTTTAGGCCTGATCCCTATAAACCGGCAGTAGGACATCCTTTGAGGGGACCCAGATTGGAGAAGGTACAGGCCAGGCTGAGGAACACTCCCCCCCCCCTCCATGCATGAATTTCGTGCACCGAGCCACTAGTCCTATATAATGAAAGCCTAATATGCTAAGTGTCTGGTCATTGGTCAGCTGTTCAACCAATCAAAGCACAATATGCTAATGATATGCTAAGGCCACTCAACTGCTTGCTATGACTTGCACTGACTACCAGGGTGCAGACCAGGGGTCTTCAAACTACGGCCCGCGGGCCACATGCGGCCCGCAGAGGAGTCTGATCCGGCCCGCCAGGTTTTTTGGGCAGTGAGCGCAGCCAAGGTGTTACAGTAGGAATTAGTAGTTCATATAGTCCGGCCCTCCAGCTCTCTGAGGGACCGTGATCTGGCCCCCACTTTAAAAAGTTTGAGGACCCCTGGTGCAGACAGTGGATCAGTCAACCAATAGCTACGATGTGCACTCACCACTAGGGGGCAGACGCTCCAACTGGTAGGTTAGCTGGCTGCTGGTGTCTGGCCAATCAGGACTGAGTGAGACGGGACAGACACACCCTGGAGCCCTCACGCAGTCCCTCCCCTGCAGGTCAATCTCCCACATCCCTCCATGCTCCAATCATGCACCAGTGGGGCCCCTCGGCCTGGCCTGAGCCCTCTCACATTTGGCTCGATGGTGGAATGACTGGTTGCTATGACACACACTGACCATCAGGGGGCAGATGCTCAATGCAGCTCCCGTAGGGGGAGTGATGCTCACCCAGAAGCCAGGCTCATGGCTGGTGAGCACAGCAGCAGCATCAGGAGCCTCTCCAGCCTCCGAAGCAGTGCAAAGGACATCCCCCGAGGTCTCCCGGCAGAG
The DNA here is from genome assembly GCF_964339955.1 of Pipistrellus hanaki. Taxonomy (NCBI): domain Eukaryota; kingdom Metazoa; phylum Chordata; class Mammalia; order Chiroptera; family Vespertilionidae; genus Pipistrellus; species Pipistrellus hanaki. The sequence continues at coordinate 36,907,385 of NC_140507.1, read as the reverse complement.
GGCCAGGCTGAGGGACCCTCCTCCCCCAGTGCATGAATTTCACGCACCAGGACTTCAGATTATAATAATCCTTAATCTAAGTACATTACATAATATTAGTAATACGTCTTTACACTGTGATAATAATTTCTTACCGAATTTCAGTAGCAAGTTCATAAAACAAGCACGTGATATGTATTTATTGGTACCACATCAATAGTGGGCTTTATTTTAATTTTTTGTGTGGTTTGTTTGCTGTAATGTGAAAAAACTTTTGAAATCCTTGTGTACTAATTGCTAATAAGATGATATTTACTTGTCCTTACACTGTTAATATATGCTATACTATTAATTGGACTATTATTAATGTGATGTCAAACTTGCACAGTAAAGCTCAGATATTTTGGTTATTTGGCAAATATAGGTAATATATTTTAAAAAAATAGATAGAGACTTCAAGGCATGAGGAAAAAAGCTTAGACCCTGGTAAATCTAGTTTCAGCTGAAAGTGGGTAAAAATCCAACTACCACACAGCAGTCATATGATGCTGTAGTGATACAGCTCATTGATGTCAGAGACCAATCTAGAATCTAAGGCTTCCTGTCCATAAGGGCATGAAGGATATAATACTTGCAGCCTTTGTATCTACCTCCAAGGCTGGTGGTAAGGGATAAATAAATAATCCATATATAATGTTTTTCATAATAATACCATTACCAGAAATAGGCCCTCCTGATTGATTGGGTTAGGTGAACAATGATGGAAGCTTGGTCCTTATTGAGTATCCTGCTGACTTCCCTTCTATATCTAAATGCTTAAGAAAAAAAAAACACTTTGAACATGTTGTTTTTCAAAATAGCCACACGGTGGCAGACTTTAACCAGAAACAGTTTTCAAGAAATCATTTCTAATATTTTCTTTTTCTTTACATGTATAAAAGCACAAAGTTTAAAAAATCACACCTAGGAGAGGAACATATCTTACTCATCTTTATGTCTAGACACCTAGAAATAGGATTTCATATTTTAAAGGAACTTCTGTTTGGTCTCAGATGGGGCCTTCTTTCTCCTGCCCCAAAGGTGGCTATGTAGGTTATAGAAGGAGATCCCCATTGTTTACACTGGACAGCTTTTTCTCCCATGAACCTCTTGTTCTGACCAGGTGGAGACAGGTTCTGACAAATAGGAAAAACCTATTGTGTTATGAGACTGTAAAAACAGGAATACGGGGGTCAAAATCACAAATGCTACCAGGTTCTTATTCTGACGTTACTACCTACATTTGTGACTTAACTTGGACAGTTTCTTAACGTTCCCTGCCTCAGTTTCCTTATCTGTAAAGGGGACATAATAAAACCATTTGGCTGGAAGGTTCCTTGTGAGAACTGAATGTGGTGCAGGGCGCTTGAGCGAGGCTGTTGCTATTGTTACTATAATAGCTATCGGAAACAAAAGGAAGGGAAGGAAGTAGGTCTCTGAAGCTTATCACCCACATAGGAAGATTAGGAAGATGTCACAGACTGAATTTGATTTGCAGATGTTGGGGGGATAGCTCAGAGTTTGGAAACCTTCCACCAGCACACGTGCCCTCTCCTTCCCGGGCACCTTTCTACTCCTTTTTTCATCTACAGCACCCCTGCAGTGATTTCCCGGGAACACACAGACCCCGATGCACTCAGGCCTGTAAACATCAACGAATGAGAACACTTCGGTGGTGATCTGATGTAACTAGGTAGTCATTATATTAACAACAGAGAAGGAACAAAGGGAATGCCCTCCGTGATAAGCATGGTCATCCCGGCAGCTTCATCCGGAGCTGCAGTGTCACTCTCCCCATGGAAACAGGGTTCCATTCCCTGTATATCCCTGGGGGAGGGGGAGATGGGTGTGGGCACAGAGAAAGCAGGGTGACATAGCAAAGGTGCTTGCCACTGCAAGCTCACAGAATCTTAGAAGGTTAGAATCCCCAAAGAGATTCTCTCTCTCCCTCCCTCCCTCCCTCCCCCTCTACCCCTCCCTCCCTCCCTCTCCCTCTCCCCCTCTCCCCCTCTCCCCCTCTCCCCCTCTCCCCCTCTCCCTCCCTCTCCCTCTCCCTCTTCCTCCCTCCATCCCTCCCTCTCTCCCTCTCTTCCTCTTTCCCTCTCTCTTTCCTCTTGCTTCGCTCCTGCCTGCTTGCACTCACCCAATGGCCATTGAAAAGCAGAGGATGCAGTTAAAATTACATATTCACTGCCAATTGTCTTTCCGAGCCTGAGAGGGACAGGGACTCAGCCTTTTTCTTCCTTCCTAATCTTCAACTCATTTGGCTGAGATGGATCCTCATTGGGGGGAAGGACCTTCTGTATTATTCAGTCTACCGATTCGAATGCTATTCTCCTTCAGAAAGACCCTCACAGGCACAGCTGCAGTAAAGTTTGACCAAATGCCGGGGGTCCCCAGGGCCCAGTCAAGTTGACACATAAAATTAACCACCACAAGTATTATTCTTTATGGATATTTTTATATCTAAGCTATTATTTAAAAGAAATGAGTATGTACTAATATTGCCATTTCATAAATGTATGGATAAGGTATTCCATTTTTCATGTATCTGATTAAGAATTATGTATCACTCTGGCTGGTGTGGCTCAGTTGGTTGGATCACTGGCATACTGGAAGATCACCAGTTCGATTCCTGGTCAGGGTACATATCTGGTTGTGAGTTCAGTCCCCTGTTGGGGCATGAAAGAAGGCAATCAATCCAAGTATCTCTCTCACATAGGTGTTTCTCTCTTCCTTCCTCCCTCTCTTTAATCAATAAAAATAAAATATTTTTAAATAGAATTATGTACCAACTAGAGGTCCGGTGCATGAAATTCATGCACAAAGGTGTGTATCCCTCAGTTTCTAATATGAAACCCCTCGAGGGATGTCCAACTGCCCATTTAGGCCCAAATCCAGTGGGATTTGGGCCTAAATGGGCATTTGGACATTCCTCTCACAATCCAGAACTACTGGCTCCCAACTGCTCGGCTGCCTGATTGTCCCTAACTGCTTCTGCCTGCCAGCCTGATCACCCCCTAACTACTCCCCTGCCATCCTGACCGACACCTAACTGCTCCCCTGCTGGCCTGACCACCCCTAACTGCCCTCCCCTGCCAGCCTTGCTGCCCCTAACTGCCCTCCCCTGCAGGCCTGGTCACCCCTAACTGCCCTCCCCTGCAGGCCTGGTTGCCCCTAAATGTCCTCCCCTCCTGGCTTGGTCCTCCCCAACTGCCCTCCCCTGCTGGCCTGGTCCCCCTCAACTGCCTTCCCCTACAGACCTGGGTCCCCCCAAATGCCCTTCCCTGTAGGCCTGGTCCCCCCTTCCCCCACCAACTGCCCTCCTCTGCTAGCCTGATTGCCCACAACCTTCCTCCCCTGCTGGCCATCTTGTAGTGGCCATCTTGTGTCCACATGGAGGCAGCCATCTTTGACACATGGGGTGGCCACCTTGTGTGTTGGGGTGATGGTCAATTGCATATTACTCTTTTATTATTACATAGGATTCTCTTGAAAATTTTACCTGATTTCTAAAATGTATGACTCTACTGACACTACTTAAAAGATATAAGCAAGTCAATCTTTACTTTGTTGTTTATAAGACAACATTTTTTTTTTTCCCTAACCTATTCATGCTGCTAAAGAAAACTCCCAGTATTTATTATGGAGAAACTGGTCCACATTCTTCAGAGCTTGATAAGCAGCAGACTAAGACAACAGAGCCTCGAAGTGCTGTTGATGAAATGAAACGCTCTCTATGTGCTCACCCCTGAATCTTATGACCGGAAGTTCATTGTTACCTCAAAGGAACACACTTTAAAACACCTGAACAGTTAATTACCCTGACTTTTTAGATTGATGGAATGATATTTAATAATTATAGTTACTGATTTTTTTAATTAAAAAATCCTCTGGTCTAAAAATTATTTTTGCATATTAAAATATAATAAATTTAATTAAAATAATGTTGTTTATACTTTTTTTTATTTCATTTGTATTTTCCCCCTGTTTAATGAACCCCTCTAAAACACGTTGGCACTGGCATTTATATTTCTGCTTTAAAATGAGCTTCATCGTCTCTGGGGTTATGGAGCTATATTTCCAAAGGGCACTAGAGCCAGCCTGCACAGGCTCCCAAGAGCAATTACACACAGCTCAGTGCAAGCGTGTTCCCGGGAGGTGCATTGGGAAAGCTTGAAATCCTCCACAATAGGAGTCGTAGGGACTCAGAAACAGGCAAATGCAACATATCTGGCTTCCCTCCTCTTCTCCTTCCTCCCCCTGCCCTGCAAACTGGTTGTTACACACTGCTATTTATCGCTTTTATCTATGGATATTTTATAAAATGTATATATGTATATATGTGTGTATATATGTATATGTGTATAAATAAATAAAAAATTACTGTATTTTAAATATCAAATCTCTTTTCAAATTAGCTTAAATTAATTAAGCATTTAAAAAACGTTATGCCCTCAAATGAAAATTTCTGCCACTTTTTAGGTCCTCTCTAAAGATTCAAAAGGTCAAATGTGTATTCAATTAAATGTGAATAATAACAGCACCTATTCCAAAAATTTGCATTGGATATTAAATAATCAATGCAAATGCTTATTTTAGTGTCTCCCTTATAGTAAGTGCTTTTAAAATGTTTTTCCCAACAGTAGCAGAATTAGAAATAATTATATTCATAGTAAAATGATATTATATAACTGCCTCCTACCACATGAACTCCACCCCTCCACACACACACATTATCCAACTATTCAAGCAAACTTTATATACTTGTATATGGAGGCACTGATTTATATCAAGCAATATAAAATAGAATATATAAAAGAATACCGTATTGAATATATATATTCAATGGGATTATGCCATATTTTTAAAACCTAAAATATGACTGCAGTCTTTCCAGGCCAGTACATAGATGCAACTTAGCATGTATTTATAGGTCCACACTTCCCTACATGAAACCTTGGGACTAGATGGATTTTGAAATTCAGATTTTTTTTTTATTTGGAAACATAATACACATACTGTGTATTATTATAGCATTTCCAATTATGGGTGGCACCCCATAATCAAATACATCAATATTTCTACAGGGACCTGCATGCATAGTCACACTGAATGAGATAAATAAAGATCATGAGTAAGCTCATGTCAAGTTGGGATAGGCTTTTATCTCCAAATAAGTTCACGTTAGATTTGCAGAAGAGATTATGAAGATTTATAATTCTGTGAATTTCTAAAAGGTTGTTAACTGGTAACACATCTAAAAATGCACTGAGACACGACGGTCTGGATGAGGCAGAGGAGCAATGGGTTCAAAAGGCCAGAGAGTTCTCTGGAAGCGGTGATCTCAGACGTGGCGTGACACTCCCGGCGAGGAAGAGGCCTGCGGAAGGATGGCTTTGCCCGATGTCTCTGTGAGTCTAAAATGCACACCGGGCACCAAGCCATAGTCAGATTCTTGATCAAATCCCAACATGTATGCACCACAGACACACAGCACTCTGGGAAGGGGCTGGTGCGGCGAGAGCGTTACTGATGAGCTGAAAGATTTACTGACTCACCTGAAGAGAGCCAGCGTGGGAAACTTCTGTCCTGCATCACAGGCAAGAAGCAAGAGGGAACCACAGGCTCACAGATGTGTTCCCACATGCAGAGACAAGCACAGGGATGTCTGTTGGCCCCACACTTGGAGGAATATTGTGAAATAAGACGAGGTTGTATCCTTGGATTGATTTTGACGCCTCTGAAAGAATTCTAAGAACTGCTGATAATTCATCTGTAGTAGGTATGAAAATGAAGCAGTATTCCTTTGCAATGCCATGCTGCATATGATAAAGCATGTTGTTAGGTACATGCAAGCAGACTAACACAGAAGGCATCCCTTCTGGCAGAGGGCTCTGTCACTGCCTTTGATGTCCAGTAAAGATGGCTGTAAGTCAAGAAAAGTGGACTTCAGAATGGATGCTCACATTCTTACATTCTTCTGCTTATACATTTTAAGTAATACTTTTTTTAAGTTTTTCACAGTCTATTTAGTATTTCAGCATGGTTTTATAGTTTTCATAATGTGAATAAGCAGTATTGCAAAAAATCAATGTATACTTTCAAATTTTTTTTTTAAATTTAAGAATCACTGGTATACAATATAATATTAGTTTCAGGTATGTCATACAGTGATTTGATATTTATATACCTTGCCATATGAGCAAACAGACAGACTAAACCAAGCCAAAACAATGTGTACTGTATAAAAGTGAGTGAATAAAGAGGTCATCAGTTAAAATGCACACAATGAAATGAACACAGACATAGATGTAAAACCAAAAACTTGATTTTATTCATGATTCTGACATATTTGAGCCTCACTCCTCTTTTTAAGCTGCTTAACTTCTTTGAAACTATTCTGCCTTTATCAAAGAATTATTGTGATTGTGTTTTAACATTGGATAATGACTGTGAGATATTTTATGAAAGTTTAAATCACTGTTGTTTACCACTCAAGAAGTTATCAAACATTTCTTGAGTCCTTTACATGCCAAGCATTGCTAGCTCCTGGGGTACATAGGATGTAGAATGGGCATTTTGAGAAGGCAGATGGTGAGGGAAAGGTGAGGTACGAAATGCCTATGGAATATTCCAGAAGCCTGTATGGGACACATTCGTAACGATGTGTGTGAAACAGGGAGAAGAGTCTAGAGCAATAAATATTGGATTATTAGCTTGATGGCACAGTGGGCGGAAATGCTCATGTAGGGAGAATATCGGGGAAGCAAACAGAGATGGTCAAGAGTTCAGGTGAACCCAAGAGACCCATCTCCAAATGCAACGGGGTGAGAAGTAGGAAGGAAGAGGGGAACAACAGATTAACATGGGTTGTTAGTCCATCTTACAGTTAACAAACAGCATAAAAGGGGTGGTGATCCAGGGCACAGATCAATGAAATGAGGTAGCAAATAGATGTTGTAAATGATTAGAAGAAAGCTCTTTGTAAGAGAACTACAAAACAAGTGACCTCTCATTCTTTGCACATCTTGAGCTGCCTCTTTCCAATAGCCTGCTGGGTGTCAGGTTTACTGACGAAATGCTGTGCATGGTATTCCTACTGTGGCAGGTTCACCTTGGGAAGTATCAGCATAAACATGAAGGTAGTCCTCGCAGTTACGTACAAAGTTTATCAATAAACTTTGGTGGTGGAATCATGAGAAATAGAGACATATTAACATTTACTTGATAGAAGTATCTATTAAAATGTTTCTCTTTTTTTCTTAATATGTTTTCTTTGATTTCAGAGAGAGGAAGAGAGGAGTGAGAGATAGAAACATCAATGATGAGGGAGAATCATTGATTGGCTGCCTCCTGTATGCCCCCTACTAGGGATGGAGCCCAAAACCAGGGCATGAGCCCTGAACTGGAATGGAACCTTTACCTCCTGGTTCATGGGTCGAAGCTCAACCACTGAGCCAACTGCCTGGGCTGAATGAAAACATTTCTGAAAGCAATTTAAAAATGAGGATGTGCATATTCTATGATCCAATTTCACTTCTAAAAATCTACTTTATAAAAATGGAAATCCCAGTTTTTTAATTGTATAGGTAAATGGGTGTCTGTGGCAGCACTCTTTATTTAATGAAACACTTGCACCAGATATTTTTCAGAATTTTGATGTTTGGAATTTTTATAACAATAATATAAAACATTAATATAAATAACACTAAGGGGTTTGAGGAAGCATCGCAATCAAACACATTCATACTTTTTGCAGCAAAATATATGAATATTGAAATTAAGAAAGCTAAAGAAAGACTATAAACAGCCTCGTATTGCTCCAGGTCAAAGATTTCCCAACAAATAAACTGGAGAAAATTTTTAATTTGGACCTATAATTAAATTAATTTTTAAAAAGGAATAATGTGAATGTCCATAGAAAATGTTATACTTCTATTTAAAATATTAGGTTAGATTTGTACATATTGACCTAGAAAAATGACTGTAATAAATTGTGTATGGGAAAGAATAATTTTTCAGATTAACATGAATAAAATCATATTTCTATAAAAAAATCACCTGTGTATCTACATTTATATTTTTTATAAGCTTTGGAAGAAGTATAGAATTATGTTTTCACAGAAAGTGGCCATGTAATATAATTTTTAAACATAACAATCTATTAGAAAAATTAAAAAGTTAGGCAGGACTCGTTAAGTGTATCATGAACTTTGATCTCACAGGCTTGGCTTGCAGCCACCTGGCTATTTACAGATAGTTTGCAGCCAAAAGTATGAAGTGTTACCTCATATTCTCTGGTGAGGCAAGCAATTTACCAATGTATGATTAACATTTAGGTGTAAGAATGTATTAACTCAATTAACATGGTAAAAAAAAAAAAAGCAATTAAAATGTACAGGAGAATGCATCTATTTTTCCTGACCATGAAGATCATTACCTTTAATTAAATGTAGAAATGATATTTAGATCAAAGAAATTGTGGCCTATAAAATAATTAATCCTCTTTATCTAAAAATAATAAAGATCATGATATATAATGAATGTATTAAAATTCTCAAATATTTAATCATAGACATGATTATATATATATAATAGCATATGGCAAAATAAACTAATAAAAATAAATATTAGTTATCTATATATATATATATAAAAGCCTAAGCTACTGTCTGACCAAGTGACCATCCAACTGGTAGCTGTGATGTGCAATGACCACCACGGGGCAGATGTTATGACCAGTAGCTATGATGTGCACTGACCAGCAGGGGGCAGAAGCTAACTGCAGGAGCTGCCAAGCTGCAGTGAGGGCAGCTGCAGTTCTCAGGTGTCGCACCCAGAACCAGAGAGGAGAGAGCCTGATTGCAGAATGTGTCACCCGAGAACCTTCCTCTTACAATCTGGGACCCCAGAGGCATATTGGAGAGCCAGTTTTGGCCCTATCCCTGCAGGCCAGGCCAAGGACCCCACAAATCTGTGCACCGGGCCTCTAGTTTAATGTAATATTCCAATTCTGTTGTGATGGATGAATTTTAAAAATTAGTCACTTGCTAAATGCCCTGCCTCTGTTATAATTTTTTAAAACATATGAGACATCTGAACTTCCAGATTATTAAAATTGTTTTTTTTAAAATATATTTTATTGATTTTTTACAGAGAAGAAGGGAGAGAGATAGAGAGCTAGAAACGTCGATGAGAGAAACATCGACCAGTTGCCTCTTGCACACCCCTACTAGGGATGTGCCCGCAACCAAGGTACATGCCCTTGACCAGAATCGAACCTGGGACCTTTCAGTCCGCAGACCGATGCTCTACCACTGAGCCAAACCGGTTTCGGCTTAAAATTGTTTTGAAAGTTCAATTGTATGTAATGGACTGAGGTAGATTCTATACTATAAGGCCCTACTAGAAAACAATTTTAATAAATATCACAAAGTAGGAGCTCCAGTCTCTTTTGCTTGGGAGGCCATACAACCTACTTGTCCTGTTCAGCCACGCTGGCCTGGTTTGTACTCACTGGCATGGGCTTGGCTCTCTTAGATAACTAACACTGTTATAGTTGGTAAGGGCTTGGGACTTGCTCTCCATTAAATATTTATTGAATATTCTTCACTAAGAATCTTGAAAAATAATATATCTTCTAAAGAGTTATTAGAATTTTTAAAAAGTTCAGATTGTTGTAGTAGCTTTCAAACTCATCTTTCTGATTATACCACTGCTATTACATAGTCTTCTCTCAAAGAGCATACGGAGTAATTCAGCTTAGGAGAAGTCACGTTATATTTTACTTTTGCTCAGAATCCTTTCTCACTCTGTAAAAACTAAAGTGTTTGCAATAACCTGCAAGTCTCTACTTGATCTGGCTCTAAGCTAAGGTATTATTCTTACTTCCTCATGTGCCCAATGCTCTAGGCATACTGGCTTCCCTGCTGTTTCAGGAATACATATGACCCACTCTTGACTGACAATGTTTGCACTTATTATTTCTTCTGACTGGAATTTTTCCCCCCAAAAAATGTCCAGATGACTCAATCCTTCACATCTTTCAAGTCTGCTCAGTTGTTACCTACGTGGTGAAGCCTTCAAAAAACACCCATATCTCTCTTTATCCACACCCTCATTCATTTTTCTCCATACCATTAGTAACATTACAAAGTAGTTTATAGTTTACATTTTAATTTTGTTTATTGTCTGACTTCCCCACTAATATATATGTTCCATGAAAACAGGATATTTTTATCTAACGTGTTCACTATTGTAGCTTCAGAACATGGGGGAATGCATAGATAGCACTTAGTAGGCTCTCAGTGCCACTATTTATTGAATGAGAGAAATACAAAGAGAGGAGTCAAAGATAATGCTAACGTTTTGACTGAGCAACGTGAAGAAGTGAATTGACTTCGGTTGAAATGGAAAGGCTAACAGAGGAGTAGCTCTTGAAGGCAGGAAGAATGAAGAATCAGCAGCTAACCTGCTCTGTGTGGCAAGCTTATCCAAGTGAAAATGTGAGTGAGAAGTTGGACACATGGGTCTGGAGTGCAGGGGGTAGCTTCACACAAAATAGAGTAGGGGGTCAATTGGATAGAAAGAGAGAATGAGATTGAAAAGGGATAAGTGAACATAGAAGATAGTAAGAGCCTAAGTTATGGACCTTCTTGGTGAGACCTTCCATGGTATACTATTTAAAATTTCAAACTGCATCCATACCACGTGCTATCCCCCATCCTTCCTTATTTTCCTCTCTACCACTAATAACAACATTTCAGCATTAACAGGCTAAGGAGACAAATTATTCAGTGAAGAAGAGAACACACACCGCCAGCAAAAGTTTGGAAAGTTCTTGAGTGGGTTGTGTTCAAGAGAAGAAAGCATTTCACAAGAGAAAGGAGTGACCAGCTATATCAAATACTGCTCACAGATCAAGCAAGATGGGGACTGAAAGGTGACCACTGGCTTGGAAAAGTGGAGGTCACTTATGGCTTCCACAGGTACAAATATTATATATAATTCTTTCTCTTTGTATTTCTCTTATTCAGTGTTTGTGCTGGTGAAAGCCTGATTCAGGTGTTTCAAGGAAGAAGGGAAAGCGAGGAGCTGGAAACAGTGTACACAGCCACTGGTTTCCAATAATTTTATTAGAAGGAGTGAGAGAGTTGAAGTGGTAGTTGGAGAGATAACTGAAATGGAAAGATTTGGTTTTTATTGTTTAGTTTTCTTCTTTTAAAGATAGAAGACATGATGGAGACATTATTATGGAGATAGCCAAGAGAGAAGAAAAAATCCATGATGCAGGAGAAATGTCCTTGAATAGTGGGTGAGTTAGTGAAATAAAGTACACATGAGTAGATTTTATTGTAAATTAGAACATCAGTAATTCATATATAGCAACAAGAGAGATGTCAAGTGTAGGTGGCTAGGTGTAGGAAGGTGAAGAGATATGATAATTGTTTTCTGAGGCTTCTTAAAGTTTCAACAAAACAGGAAGCATGATCATTAGGTAGTGAACTCACAATACAGTGTACAGATGACATGTTGTGGAATTGTGCACCTGAAACCTATATAATTTGTTAACTATTGTCACCCCAATAAATTCAATAGAAAGAGGGGGAGATTAAGTGAAAGTGTAAAATGGGAAGTAACTATGAAATGTTTGTTAAGAAAAAAAGAAAGGAGAGTGGGCTAGAACTTAATTGCTCACATTTCTGAATTAGTGATCATACATTGAAAGTAGGTCAGGTCATCATGCTCATGTTTGTGTGTGTGCATGTATGTAAGTATTTTTCCTTTATCCCATACACTCTAGATGCAGGCATGGAGTAAATAGAGCATTGCATTTGTGGTATAATATAATGATTGTAATGCTTAATCATGAGACTTAAAAGAACAAATGGGAACAGGAAAGGAATGAGAAACAGTGAAAGATGGCAGTGTCAAAGCTCCAGAGGGGTTAATAAATTATTGGAGTTGGGATACTGTGGGAAATGAGTTGAAGGTCGGGGTTGAAATTGAGGATGCTTGAAATCATAGCTATGGAGAGGTTGTAGCTACTATAAATGACAAGGTCTAGGTTATGACCAAGAGAATATGTGGCTGAGGCAGGGAAGAGGAAATCATTAGTGAAGAGAGGGCAGAAGATCTAGCATCGGAGGGATTACTTACCTGAATTATGACTGTAGATAGGAAAACAAAAAATTAAATCTTTCAGGAAAGAGAAGAATGGAACAGTTGGTAAATAACTGCAGCAATGAGGACAGTTGTGTGATATTAATTCTATATTATAAAATCCTCAGCTGGGAGTTCTCAGAGAAGAATAAAGGAGAAGGGTCTGGGAACAACAAGGGAACCAAGCAGACTGCCTTCAGTATCATACCAAAAGAATACCATAAGGTCTGAAATAGCCACTACTAGAGAGGACTGGAAACCCATACTGCCTGGCAACATTTAGGTCAAGAGGGGGAAAGGAACTTTCAGAGAAAGATTTGAGGGACTTCTTCAAATAATTGATCTTCGTTCATTGATAAGGTACCAAGGGAGGGTGGTGTGGGAAATGAGACCAGAAATTTGATTTATAGAGCATTATGAGTAGCAAGACCGTATCATTTATTGTCAAAACCCTCCAAAGGGCCCCAATAATAATTATGCCAAGATAAGAAGTGTTACCTGGGACTGTCCCTGGCAAAGCTGGCTGAGTGGCCACCCTCACCATGAAGAGGAGGCTTGTGAAATAGGAGCTTATCTGAAACAGCAACAACAGGAGAAAAGTGAGTGAAGATAATAGTCTTGATGGTCCCAAGCCAGATTATCCCAAAGCCAAGAGCTGTCGAAGCCTTGGTAGGGTAGGCAATAGGCAGTTGTTTCTTTCCAGGACAAGTGTTAATAGACTGAAATTTAGGTGAGTTTTCAAATCCTAATTTTAGTACTAGTATTTACAAGGAAGTTTCAAATCATTACCAATCAAATGTGTTTGAAAATTAAATTAGGATTGTTGTGAATGTACGCATGCATGAAATCATAAAAGATTTTTTTAAATCTATGCATCTGGAGTGCCTTATGCACTGTAGTAGTGAAGATGGCAGTTCCTGTTTGAATGAAAAACAATGTATGTTAATTTACTAACCTGTACAGAGTCCTTTTCTGAGGGGGCTTCCTGTGAAAGACCATACTAACCTTTCATCTACTGGAGCAAACATTTCAGCAAATCATTGAAATTCATTCTCCTTTGAATAGTTTAGAAATTCCTGTTCTGTCGCTTCAGTTTTCATATCACTAGAGGACACTGTTGTCTTTTAGATATATTTCATAACTATAAAGTCTTTACTGTCTGAATAACCTCGAAAAGTATCAATGTTAAAAATAGGAGGAAAACGATGTGAATATTATCTTTTGCACTGTCAACTTACTTAAAATTAAAAAAAAATAGCCTTTAAATACTCTTAAAGAAAAATGTGAAATTTTTCTTTAAAAACTCAGATGGCATTTATTTTCCCGAAAGCCCGTGGTTTAATAGAAAGATCATAAACCTACTTCCAATGAAATATCTTTGTAAAATGATGGATTCTAGAAATAAAATAAAATAGAAATAAAAGACAAAGTAGAATGATTAAAGTTATTAAATGCCAAGGATTGTTCTAAGAATGTTACATTTGTTTTTTTAAAAAAATATCTATTATTTTTATTTTTTACAGAGAGAAGGAGAGAGGGATAGAGAGCTAGAAACGTCAATGAGAGAGAAACATAGACCAGATGCCTCTTGCACACCCCGTACCAGGGATGTGCCCACAACCAATGTACATGCCCTTGACCGGAATCGAACCTGGGACCTTTCAGTTCGCAGACCGAAGCTCTACCACTGAGCCAAACCAGTTTCGGCGTTACATTTGTTGTGCCATGTAATCCTGTAATAGTTCTATGAGTTATCTACCAGTGAAAATTTAAATGTATATATGAGGAAACTAAGGGATAGAGAATTTAAATAAATGGCCCAAGATGGTATACCACTAACATGTTGTTACAAGAGCTTCCCCAAAAATGTAGATATGGATGTATATGTATCTGTGCATGCATATATAAAATTACATGTATAGAATCATGTCTGTACACACACATATTTTAGTACTTCAGTCATTGTCCAGAGCTGTGTTGGGTCTGGGAGTTCACCCTATCTATAAGCTAGACAATTAGCTTATTACGGATTCATATATGGCCATAGAAACTATGAAATTCCTGAACCAGAGACAAGGTCCGTATCACTCACAGCAAAGCAGTAGCCGGAGCTTCATATTTGCGCCAATTCACCCTTGCCCTCCAAATCCCATGGATGCTTGAACATGCAGCGGATTGCACTGCAGCAGAGGAACACTGAGCTTGGAGGAGTCACTGCATTTGCAGCAAGCAAGAACAAGCCTGCTCCCTGTCCAGGGAGAAATGCTATCTCATCTTCCAAGGTTGCCCACGGCAGTCACGGCCTGGAGAGACAGCTCAGGTAAAGAGTGTCACAATTACACATTCTCGGAATGCCCAGCAAGAACCTGCAGGGCCCCATGGCAGATCCCCTCTCCAGACAGTCCCCATATGTGGTTGATATACAGACTTCACCTAACTCCCTGCTCATGGGTGCAAAATGGCTGCTTTGTCACCATCCATCGATTCTATATCCCCAACTGAAAGTGGATTCCAAATGGTGATATTTCCTAGATGTACTGGTCACTTTTTAACATACAAAAGTAATCCCCCCCCAAAAAAAAAAAAATTCACCTGATAAACTTGAACTTAGATCTGATTGGTCAAATTTATGCCATACAGCCATATTTAGGAGCAGGGAGACTTTGGGGATTAAAAAACTTTAACAGGATATAATGCAACCTCAAACACAACGTGTCTATTGTTAATAAAGACAAAAGAGTTAATGGTAAAAAGCTAGCAGGGCAAAGGCAAAATAAGCCCAAACAGGTTTGGCTCAGTGGATAGAGCCCAGGGAACAACAGAGGGACATAAAATGGGGACGCAGGACTGAAAGGTCCCAGGTTCGATTCTGAGCATGTACCTTCGTTGCAGGCAAATCCCAGTGGGGGGTTGTGCAGGAGGCAGCTGATCGATATTTCTCTCTCATCAGTGTTTCTAACTCTCTATCCCACTTCCTTCCTCTCTGTAAAAAAAAATCAATAAAATATATTTAAAAAAAGAAAAGGCAAAACAAGATAAATCTACATATCTATACAGATACCCATACCTATATCTATTATTTAACTACCTAACTATATGTAAAGCTGGTGCAGGCAGTCACATATTTGTTCATCTTTAATTCATAATAATGTTATATACATAGAGATGTTTGTTAAATTAATAATATCTAACATCTTGGATTTGGAAAAGGCTTTAGAGACTACTTTTAAAAAAAATCTTTTTCATGTTACACAAGTTATGTGAGATTTGTGTAAGAAAACAGACTTGTTCACAACATACAGCAACTTGGTGTCCTGGTTCCCATTCTTCCAAATCCAGCCATGTACTCTTTTCTATCTTTATTTTTCTTAATATCACTCTGCCTTTAAAGCAAGATACTCATGGCACAGTAGAGTTTGGGGATTTAGATTCAGAGAGGTTTCTGAATAGCTCTTATTCTGAATATTCTTACCATATATATTGCATATCTAGCAGGTAGATAGCTGAAAAGAGGCTATACAGAGAATTAGAAAAAGCTCATTTTACTAAAACAAAAAGCTTGCATGGCAGCGGTGAAAGTACACAGGTATATAAACTGATAGGAAACAGAACTATCATCATGCATTTCTAGAGTGGGGGGAGTAGAAACACAGAAAGCACATGCAAGTAATGTGCACACATGTGGAAATGGTCATGACTCGGATGGAAATGTCCAGGGAACAACAGAGAGACATAAAATGGGGACGCAGGTCTGGCCTCCTAAGGGCTCAGAACAGATGGAGCAAAAGCTAAACAATGTGCATGCAAATATCTTTTTAGCAATGCTTTCCTTTAAATTCATGGGTACTAGTATTTTAAAGTTTTAAAAGATGTGATGTTTTAAATTATATTGATTATTGTAAGCATGCTTCATTTATTTTATAGCAATCACTCTTTTGTATCACAAACATGACACACACAGAGTTGGACAGAGATGAGTCAGCCCCAAACTGATTCTTGACCTAATTCTTGACGTAGTTGACAAGAATTCTTATGGTAGTACCAAAGAGTGCTGTTGATACTCCAACCCCCTTTTTATTGTTTGTCATTATAACTTTCCACCTCTACAAGGGGCTAGGATGATTTTCTCCTATACTAGTTCCTCTTACAATTTGAACCAGTGCTCAAAGGATTATATTTAAAAAGATGCAATGAAAATAATATGTTGCTCTCTACATGATGTTCTTGGTTGGACCCAGGCTCTCTATCCACATGGCTTCTTCTTCTTTTTTTAATTATTTATTGCTGTTATCAGTTATAACTACAGGTTTTTTTAAAAGATATATTTTAGTGACTTTTTTACAGAGAGGATGAGAGAGGGACAGAGAGCTAGAAACATTGATGAGAGAGAAACATCGACCTCAACCAATGTACATGTCCTTGACTGGAATCGAACCTGGGACCCTTGCAGTTCTATCCACTCTTGGACCCTTGACGCTCTATCCACTGAGCCAAACCAGTTTCGGCCACACAGCTTCTTAACTTAGTACAGATCAGTTTATAAAACCATGCTTACACATGGGTCTCATGTTGAAATGCACAGTCTCAATTTTATTTATATCGTAAGTAGGAGTTTTGATTGAGTTTCTCATCAAGCAAACATATATTCGTTTCAGTCTCATAATTTCCCCGTCAGTTGTCTACTTCAATACAGTCATTATGAGGAGGGGGAGAGCGTGTAGCTGCCATACTTAACTCTGCTACCAGGAATTCCGAGATGCTATCACACGGCATTGGCAGACAGGAGTCTGGCGTGGCGCAGTGAAACCTTATAGTCCACCTGGGTCACGGCTACTTTTGTAACACTTAAACTTGAATCCTCTCCAGCACTACAGATGCATGCTCTGGCAATAATCTGGAATCAGTCACTTTTGTGTTTTTGTGGTGAGATGGCTTCTCAACCAAATTGATGCCTGGCAGCTGTGAATATCAGATTTTGCATGAGCTTCTAGAAACAAAAGAAATAATTGTAGCACATGCTTCTCAAACCATATAGCCAGTCCGCAGGAGTTCCTGTCATATGGTTACAGATACTCTTAGGTCACCTCGATAAGGTCTGTTTACTAAATTATCAACAGCTCCTGTTCCACTCTTAAAGGGACCAAAGTCACAGTTAGCTGTCCAGCCATCCCCATTTGGCGGTGACCTGGGTGTGAAACATCGGGCTATACAGAAAAGGATTAATGAACAAAAGAGCTTGTTTGAATCACTTAAAGGTAATGATTGCTAAGTTACTCAACACATATTAGTGGGGGGAGAGGGAACAATGACCCTCCCAAATATATATTATTTTTTTTTTAGTTACTGTCCAGGATATTAAGGAATTGTTATTATTATGCCAAGTAACGAAGAAGGGAATGACACAAACTCAAGGGTGGACCCTCAGGCGGGGCTCATTTGTCCTGCTTCTACCGTTGTCCTTCCTGGAGGTCAGCAGCGAGGCACTGACTAGGGTGCTTGTGTGGGCTAGCACGATTCCTGAAGCTCCAGTGCTCTGCCGCTTCACAAGACCGGACCCCCAGTTCTGTAAGCGTGGACAATGGTGCATTATTTGTTCAAAACCCTGACATGTGACACTGGGAGATGGAGCCAGTGGACGGAGCAGCTGCTGCCCGCTCAGCCATTTCATCTACAACCACTTCCCTCCCTACCAGGGGTGGGCAGAAGGGAGTGTTTCCATTCAGAGACAGAGATGAATTCCTGTTTTTCAGTAAAAGTAGCTGGAGAGGAAATGTTCCACATAGCATGCAAACGCTCTGCCAAAGCAACACTAGGGGGTTATTTTTAGTATTCATTGAACAGCCCATGCAGGGGATTCTGTAAACCTGTATCAGTGATGATATCTAACATTTTAAATTACTGATAGAGGTTTTTTTGCAATTGTATATTCTAATTTCACAGAATGTGCTACATACGGAATTTTTTTTAAATTTTTTTTATTTGGGGAAACTTCACATATTGACGCAATAAAATGTCCATGGAAACATGATAACATCTAAGGTTATAGTCTGACTTCTTCGTTTTAACTCCCAAAATGTTTACTTCTCGGAAAAAAGTAGAATCCTGTTTTTTAAAAGATCAGGTTGATTCTTTTTTTTTTTTTTTTTTTTGATCAGGTTGATTCTTAAAACAATACTAGTTCTCCATGAGTAATGTGCATTAGCATTTTGTCGGTAGAGCGCAGAGCTGTTTTGATAAGTAAGCTGCTTAAGCATGAAGAGACACTGAATTGAATTTGAACAGTTTGAACAAAGAGGAAGAAAGGATGTGAATCTAAAGCAGGCACCACCTGAACGTGGTGTCCTTGAGGAGGAAGAAACAGGATTGCTTATAATCCTTCAGCTACAAAACAGAACAACGCAGAACACGGTGCAACAAACCAAACCAAATCCTTTAGGGATGAATCTTCCTTAGCCTTTTGCAGCAATTTCCATGACATCTCCCACTAACACGTCCTGCCAACTGAGACTTTGGGCACTGAGTTATATATGTTCCAAACTCCCACAATAAAAAGGAGGAGACTCAGGGTCGATGGCCCTTTCTCTTCAATGATCTCCAACTAATAATTAGCAGTTGGTCACCTTTAGTATGTTGCTAAACCTTTTAAACTTTCCCGTGAAAGGTCCTTTGATGCCCTTTTTAACTTTAGGATCAATAATTGTATGCTCATCCTATCTAATAAAAGAGTAATATGCAAATTGACCATCACTCCAACTCACAAGATGGTCGCCCCCATATGGTCAAAGATGGCTGCCCCCATATAGACACAAGATGGCCACCATAAGATGGCCACCAGGGGAGGGCAGTTAAGGATGACCAGGCAGGCAGGCAGGTGAATGATTAGGAGCCAGTGGTCCAGGATTGTGAGGGGGATGTTTGACTGCCAGTTTACTCCCAATCCCTGGGAGTCAGACATCCCATGAGAGGTCCTGGATTGGAGATGGTGCAGGCTGGGCTGAGGGGACCCTTCCCCCTCACCCCATGCACGAATTTTGTACACTGGACCACTAGTTACCCATAATGTTGTAAAACATGCTTTATGTGGGTCATTTTTGTAGTGCAGTCTGAAGTATGTGTAAAAAGTCACTGCTTCTCTTCCACAAGGCAGTGGGTCCTATATGCATATAATTTTTGCAGATCTGAAATTAATCCACTACTCATTTTATTTAAAGTTGCTATATAAATCAATCCTTTGAAAACATGGTAAGTACTTTTGGTAAAATTCCTTACTCACCACTTTTAACTTTCATTCATGTAAATTTGGATTTTCATACTTGAGGTCAACTGAAAACAAGCTGTTCTGGCATTTCCTTAAAGTCCTATGAAGCTCTTAAACTGAATCCTGATACTTTGGAGTCAATTACAAAAAGATGAAAAATGATTAACTGGTTGACATGGGTTACAGGTTCATGTAATTGAGCAAGTTAGAAAAAAAATACAATAGCACATACCATTGCTTCCCTGTCCCTCCATACACAGACACACACACAGACACACACACACACACACACACACACACACACACTGATTTCAGAGAGTAAGGGGAAGGGAGAGAGAGATGGAAACACTAACGATGAGAGAGAATCATTGATTGGCTGCCTCCAGGGATGGAGTCTGCAACCAGCATATTCCCAACTGGGAATTGAACCGTGACCTCCTGGTTCATAGGTTAATGTTCAACCACTGAGTCATGTTGATTAGGCTCTGCCCCTCCTTTTTATAATTGCACACCCTTCATTCTGTTATTGCCTGTATCAGTTTAATATACCACTATATGGCACTTTATTCTGCACACATCTGTCTCCCTATTGCTTATGCAAGCTCCATGGGAAAGGGACTTGGCCTTACTCTCCACCGAGTGCTTCATCTCTCAGCCTAGAAGGGTCTCTAGAAGGTACAGAAGTTGCTCCATAAACGACCTGCAGACACAGCCTCTAGTCCAAGCTCTGCTTTGTGAACTCGAGGAAGCTACTTCACTTCTCTACAAACAGTAAGTGCAAGGTAGAGGTAAAAACACCTAAAGATTTACACCAATTAATGTTTCATTGAATCTTTCCTCTGTGCCAGGCCTGGTCCTAATAACCAAGAGTACGAGGACCCTGCCCGTCAGGAGCCCCCTTTGATGTGAAAAAGATAAATTATCAAAAAGAAGTTCCTGAGTGATCGTGGTAGCATGGTACCATGTTAGACAGTCACTTGTTGCTACCCTTAGCATTCTTATTCCACAGATTTGGCGTTTTACCTGGACCCCATAGTAGCTTTTCAGGCTGAATCTTGAGATTCTAAAACAAGAAAACCAATGATGCTGGAATGACAGGTGTAAATCAAAGAAACCAGGGAGAAAGATGAAACCAAGATACAATGAATGTGTCAAGGAGAAGACCATATGGAGGTGGGTACAGAGACAAATACATTCAGGGTTCAGAAGCCAGATTTTTGGGAAGGAAGAATGAGTTTGTGTAAGCTGGTATGAAATCAGTCAGGATGGTTAGAATAGGTTGGTGAGAGGTACTACTGGGCTGGGGCAGACTGGGCATAATGTTCAGTAGGAATAGTCAGGCATCAAGGACTGTGAGGACGAGCCTGGGAATTCTTAGCATATGTTTTGACATCCCATATAAACAAATGTTTGCCATGTTAATACAGAATATACACTGAGTGGCCAGATTATTATGATCTCTGAACACATAATAATCTGGCCACTCAGTATATATCCTATATAATGAAAAGGATAATATGCAAATTGTTCCCTTGACTAGGAGTTCAACCAGCAGGCAGGCCAGCCAACCACCCATGTCCTCTCCCCCTGGCCAGGCTGGCCGGACCCCACCCATGCACGAATTCATTCACCGGGCCTCTAATATATGTATACACACACACACACACACACACACACACACACACTCAGTGGCCAGGTAATTATGCATTCAAAGATCATAATAATCTGGCCACTCAGTGTATATACTATATATATAGTTTAATTCTCACCTGAGAATAGGGAGAGAGAGAAAAAAACATCAATGAGAGAGACACATTGATTGGTTGCCCCCTCTCCTCATATACCTCAGAAAGGGGCTGGGGAACAGGCAATCAAGCTAGGTGCCTTTGACTAGGAATCAAACTACAACCCTTTGGTCTGATGCTCCCAGGGGTCCTCAAACTTTTTAAAGTGGGGGCCAGATCACGGTCCCTCAGAGAGCTGGAGGGCCGGACTATATGAACTACTAATTCCTACTGTAACACCTTGGCTGCGCTCACTGCCCAAAAAACCTGGCGGGCAGGATCAGACTCCCCTAGGGGCTGCATGTGGCCCGCGGGCCGTAGTTTGAAGACCCCTGCGAGCAACAGGCCAGGGCAACACTGTTTTTAAAAGCATAGGTTTAGGACTCAGAAGGTGTAGATTTTACTTTATTTAGTTTCTGATCTTTCATAAATCATGTAGCTTATTTACATCTTAGGTCCCTTCTTTTAAAATGAGGGGTCATAATGTCCTATGAAAACCTATAGCATATTCTAGGAGCCATCTCCTTATCTTATCATGACCTTATGTTATTCACTGTATAAATAAATGATTTCCCATCATTTAAAATATGCTTTGAATAAAACCTTACATTTATGAAATTATAAAATATACTTTATACATGTTACAACTGACATAGTTTTACACATGACTTCGAAGACACGCTCAATAAATTAAACCAGACTATGTTTATTTTGGGGGGACATGAACTAGAGAAAGACATTTTCAGTTAGCAAATTAAGGTTATGGATTTTATAGAATACACGGATATTTTTGGCAGGAGAGTGTGATTGTACAGAATGTTTAACTTTTAAGGTAAACTACTTAATTTAGCTCACCTCCGTGTAAGCCGGCCACTCCAGCTCTAGGTCAACGGCAGGACATCAAACAGTAACTTCCACCCAGCACAGGCACCATCCATGGTACAGCATCAAGCAGGAACTCTCCCTCAGCACAGCTGTCAGTCCTATTAGCAGTGACGTTGGTCTGCCCACACTGTGTCCATCATGGAAACATTAGGACCCAGATCTCAGGACTTTCTGGTACTGCCTAGTTTGTGTTTGGTTCTCACTCACAGTTGAGAACCTTCAATATGACACCATTTTTAATACTTAGTTGGTATCCAGTGTCCAGAGGCTAATGGTCTGGAATCCTATGGGGAAATCTTGGTGGATCATTTTCCAAGTGAGTGTGGCTTTTCACTGCCTCTGAGAGTTTCAACCATCTTGAGCACAGACCTAAAAGCAAACACTGAGTCCCAAGGTCCTTCTAGGTTTGGAGAATATTTCAAATGCCGTATTTCTAACGTTTGAGTGAGGGCAGCACCCGCGAAATACTTTTAGGCTGTACTTTGCTGAGAAGAGTTGCTTCCCACAGTGCTATTTTGTTTCTTCTTGAGAAGCTTACGCCTCCACGCAGCCTGAAGGCCATTAACTGTACAAGTGTTCTTGCACTGAGCTTTTATTTGCACGCCATTGGGATGAGTTAGAAGGAAAGATCGTAGATCTCTCCTCTCCCCTTGAACTTGGCAACAAATTGGCTCTTGGAAGAAAATTTGACTTGGATGCTTCTGGTTATCTGGGTTGCCTGAGACTGCCAATGGTCCATCATTGTCATGTGACAAGGAATGATATTGATGAGCATATTATACACACTAATGGTTCTTCCTCCTATATGCTAATGTGAATTTTGTCTTTGTGCCTTCAGCTCTTCATTCCACTAAGGGAAGGCCTGTGCTTGCCAACCTACATCACAACCTATTGGTGACAAAAAAGTAAAAAATGTAAGCATGGAAAGCTAAGATCAAATAAGTAGTTGGAAAGACTATAATAGTATGGTTTGTTGGGATATTTCCCACGTCTTGGTTTATTGCAGAAAATGTGAACACAGAACAAAGAATAAGAGGTGAAGTTCTACTTTTTCAAAACAAAGAATAAAAAAAATAACCATGAACAAAAATGACCATAAACCAACTCTCCCTCTCTCTCTCTCTCTCTCTCTCTCTCTCTCTCTCTCTCTCTCTCTCTCTCTCTCTCTCTCTCTCTCTCTCTCTCTCTCTCTCTCTCTCTCTCTCTCTCTCTCTCTCTCTCTCTCACACACACACACACACACACACACACGCACACAAGGTGCAGAGATTTTTAACTTTCCTATTAAAATAAAAATAGAACTGAGACAGAGAGGCCGAGAAAGTGAGGAGCAGAGGATCTGGAGGGTGTGAGGAAGTTCAGGTGCGTGGGAGAATGGAAAGGAAGAGAAAATGGGATTTCAAGGACTTTCGTTTTGGGTTATGAAGTGGAAACCCTTTCATATTCTTAGATGTATGCACTTCAAGAGTTTTAATTAATTATTCTTGGCAACTTGATTACATCTTTAATTGGGTCACGAAAATGAGCCTGAGCCGCGTGGGAGTCCACCTGGAGCCTTCGAAGGCTGGACCACGTCACCTCCGCTTCACCAGCTGCCAAATTCAGTGGGAACATTTCTCTCTCCGTCCTTATATTTCTTAAGCTCTGACAGAATTTGGCAGGATTCACCTCTCCCTCCTAGTGGAGCACCGTCCTCTCTCTCTCTCTCTCAGATCCTGTAACACTGTTTTCTTCTTGTTTCTCTTCCAACTTGCTGGCCACTCTTTACCCTGTGCTGTCCCCTGTCCCTAGTTCGGTCCTCTCAGGACTCAGTCCAGGGTCTGTCCGCCTCCCGTCTCCCTCTCCTGTGCCGAGCCCCTCTGGTCATGTGAGTTTAGACACCATCTGCAGTGCACTGATTCCCACATTTAGTTCTGCAGTCCAGATCATTATAAACTTGACATTTTCCTTGGATAGCAGGCTTGGGTTTCAAAATGAAAATTGTAAAACTAAATTTCTGCCTTTACCCTTAAAGCCTCATTTATTGGGTTTTAGCAAATGGCACCACCACCCATCCAGTTCCAAACTCTGCATTCCTGGGAATTGTGCTTCTTTCTTCTTTTTACCTTGATCCTCACATCCGATCCACCGTCCCATCAATTATTCCTCTAAAGCTTATTTCACATCTGCACATTCCTCTTCATCTTTCCCAGCATGACCCTAACCACCTCCTCATGTCTCCACATTCTTCCTCTGTTACTCTTATTCCACAGATTCTCCAAATGATGACGGAATATTACCTTTTACAAACACTAACTGGACAGCATGCTATCCTAGTAAAAATTTTCAATGGCCCCTTATTTTCTCTCAAACAAAATCTAAACACCTAATATTGGCAGCCAGGAACCTGGGTGACCTGTCCCATCTGTTTGCTCAGTTCCCTATCATTTCCCCTCTCCCCACATCCCAGCTAACTGGACCTCACTGACCTCTTAAAAAGCGACAGTGATTTCCCTTGTTTTGAACATACAGTTTTTGTTCTCATAAAAGTGTTTATTTCAATTAACCATTGTTAGACAATTGTCAGATTACTAGGTGTGGTGAAATATCACCTCCTTCTTCAAGACTTTCCTTGATCACACTTAGGATAAGCCTCCTCCTTCTATTATTCTCTCAGGAGAATGTGTGTTCTTTGCAATCCTTCGGCATTGGTGACTGGATGATTGGGTGCTCACTGTCTTCTTGCTCCCTGAGAGGCAAGCTCCAAAAGGGAAGAAAGGAAGCCAATTTGCTTTAAGTATCATGTGCACCACTTGGAAAAAGGAAGTCACTCAATAAATATTAGATAAGTGAATAGCTTTTAAACTATACATTTATTTTCTTTGGTCTATGTTGGGGTATTGGATGGGTCTTTAACCCATAGCTTTTAAACATATATACCTAGTATGTCTTTAAGGGCACAGCCTTTTAGAAAGAACTAATTCATTACTCCTATAATGACCACAACCACCTATTATTGGAACTGTCTCCTAGCCACCAAATGAAGGTCTTTACATCCTCTATGCCATTAACCGCAGTACTATTTCTATCTCCATATGATTAAAAAACAGAGAAAGCTTGGAATGGTTAAGTTCATATAACCTCTTAGAGTGGACTAGAGGCCCGGTGCATGACATGACAACTTGGTGGAGGGGCCCTCAGCCCAGCCTGGGCCCTCTCAGAGTCTGGGACCCCTCAGAGGATGTCCGCCTGCTAGCTTAGGCAGAGTGGTCGTAAGCTGCAGGCAGACATAGCACTGCTGGGGGTCCATAGTACTGCTGGGAGGCAGCATAGGCTCCTGCCATCGCCACTGGGCTCACCAGCCATGAGTTCGGCTTCTGGCTGAGTGGCACTCCCCCTGTGGGAGCACACTGACCACCAGGGGGTGGGAGAGAGAGCAGCTGCCCTCTGGTGGTCAGTGTGTATCATAGCGACCAGTCATTCTATATTTAGGCTATTTGCACATTAGCCTTTTATTATATAGGATTAGGAAAGTGGAGTCCCATGATACCACAAAGTTTCATAGTACTCACCTCTCTCATTTCAGAGCTATTATCCTAGGATCATGGTGACTGAATTCTTTCATTTTTTCTTTGTGGACCCCACAGTATTTAACGGTAGAGCTCATCACTTCCTCCCATAAAAATCCACATTTGCCCTAGCTGGTTTGACTCAGTGGATAGAGCACTGTCCCACAGACTGAAGGGTCCCAGGTTTGACTTGGATCAAGGGCACATACCTTGGTTGCAGTGGGAGGCAACCAATCTATGTGTCTCTCTCACATTGATGTTTCTCTCTGAGTGTCTCTCCTCTCCCTTCCACTCTCTCAAAAAATCTATGGAAAAATATCCTTTGGTGAGGATTAACAAACAAACAAAAGAATCCATATTCAAGGATCAATAGAAGACATATGTAAAACTTTAGACAATAAAAAATAATATTAAATTTTTTTTAAAGGATCAAGAAGATGTAGAAACAGTCTCCAGTCTCCAAAATTTTCCACCATTATCACATAAATATAAATTGAGACTCACTATTTATCATGCAAGTCTCTTTGATAACCTCTGATTCCCTGGAGGAGGGGGACATCTTTTAAAAGGACCATTTACTCTGGTCATCAAAAGTTAAGCAGTGATTTTCATTTCACTTAAGCTTTTGAATCTTCTGCCTAACTCTCTCAGAACACTCCCTTTGGGAGAATTTAGCAGACAGTGTGTAATAATTCTTACTACCCTGAAACTGTAGTGCTGTGGAGAAGGTCATGTTGGTCACCTGGAGGAGAGAGAGAGACCTGGCCAGCCTCAGCTCTCTGGGCTCTCCTAGGTCTGCTACAAAGTCTTTAATGAAGAAGACAACTTGGATGTTTAGTGCAGCACAACCTTCCAATACTCCACCACACCCTCCACCTGTGTGGGACTCCACAAGAGACCTCTGGTGAGAGCTATCCGCTGAGCCTCATCAACTCTCCAAGTATGAAAGCTTGGGATGGCTTATTACACAAGTGCCTTGATACTCAATGTTAAGGTAACAAGAGATTTTTAAAGGAACCATTTACTGTAAATAGACACAAGTAAATAAACAGTAATTGGAAATGGAACTCATCCTATCTCTAAAGTTATGCACAATTTTGGTGTCTTGGTAATGAAACACAGATGGAATATATACATGTAATGCAGGGAGAAACAAAGACAACATTAAATGATATTTCATAAATAATTGAAAGAAAAATCAACCAAAAATATTAAGATTTGGGAGTTACAAAAGAAAACCTATGGAATTTTTTTCACTTTGCTTGGCTGCCAGAGAAAGCAACATGCGTTCGTTTTTCTAATTAAAAGCTAGTGAAGGCTACATGCTTTACAGCTGGGAGATATACTTAAATAAATGCACCTGACTGGTAAGAAAGAGCAGACACCTTCCAGCATTCTGTTCCTGGGCCCACAGGTAACTATGGCAGCACAATAGTGGATGACGCATTGCTCTACGGAAGCACTGCCCAGAGTCTTAATAGAAAAATCCTCTTCTTCTCAGAAGAAATTTTCTTATACAAAATAACAAAAGACAGAACAGAATTCACAGCTCATACAATGATATTACTTTTTTCCTGATGAATAACAAATATGCCTACAGGTTTCAGCATAAAGAAAAAAATTAAGTAGAGGTGATGAAATAAGTTTTAAGATCTATTTCATTGAAATCAGTTTTTAAAACATTTTAAAGAAAGTAAATTTATTTTTATACTTATACATATTTTCCCCTGAAACATGTCATTTCTATGTTAACAATATTACCTTTAACTCCATACAATTTATTCCAAATTTCACAGGGTCTATATTGTAAGATTTACAGCATCTGTTCATACATTAATATTGTAAGTGGTGGGTTGGCTTAAAATTGAAGACATATTCTAAATTCCAAAGAGTATTTCAATATGTAACAAATATTTTCTTAGCATTTTGGCTGATGGATTGAGAAAATGTTTATTCTGAAATCAAGAATACTTTATTGATTTACAACAGGTTTGTTTTTTTTTTTTTAATTCAACTTGGCTTTCTGCTTCTAACACAAGAACAGATGATGTAGACACATATTTTTTTTTTGCAAATGAAAGTTTCAGAAGCTTATTTTTAAAGGATATGTTCAGTTTCTTTAACCTTAATATACTAAAAAAAAAAAAATAGCACTCCTGAAATGACAATGTTTCTTTCCAGACAATGCTTGGAATTATCTTCAGAACAAGACTGGCCTTGCAGAAAACAATGCATTATTGTTGCAACTAATATGTCTAGACTAACCACATGGAAAACTCTGCAGCTTAGAAAATAACCCACAGGCCAAACAAACCAAACCAAATAACAAACAACTAAACATGACACAAACAAAAAAGAGCTCCAGCCGTAAACCCCTGTGAGGATGCAGGAGGCTTCGGTTTCTGCTTACTGAAACATTTGCAAGCCATTTCTTTGTTATAAATAGTAGATGATAAAAATCAAGGAGCTGTATTTTCAGAATTTGCCACGAGTTATAAAAGAGAAAATAGCTCTTTTGTAAACACGGCGGCATGCATAATCAAAAACCTTACCAGTGTCCTCAGATAGGTTTCTAAAGGGTTTATATTTATCCAATCATCCTGAAAATGCCCCATTAGAGAGTCACTGACTTGAATTTACTCTTGTCTGCTACTGCAAATGTTTTGTGCCCCAATGATAACTGCAAGCATCCGTCTCTATGTAATGCATAATTTCAGTAAAAGGTACTGCTGCAATAACAATGAAAAAAAGATGATTTGAGGTAGAGCCATGTCCTGAATGGACCTTTTTAAGTTTTCAAGATGTTCTTGACTCAGTATAAATGGGGACATTTTATAACACTGTGGCATAAACAGCAAGACAGAATCCATCTCTCTTGCTGGTTTGGAAGAACAAGATGCCTATGCAATTTTGCAGACTGGCTGTTTCACGTAGATTATACACTTCATAAACATCACCTTTCTTATCGGGGAGTGCCGTACACTTGTGAAGGTTTTCTTAGGACTCATAGTCACAAATTTCTCACGCACAGTTGAGACAGATAAAGATCAATTTTAAGACAGTGCAATGTATTTGAAATAACCATTACCAATACATGTCTTTTACAGCTTGTATTAGGAGTTCTTTAAGTGCTTTAACAGCTTAAAGAACTCCTAATACAAGCTGTAGAGTGTAAAGAGTGTTAGCCTGCAGACTCAAGGGTCCCGGGTTCGATTCTGGTCAAGAGCATGTACCTTGGTTGCAGGCACATACCCAGTAGGAGGTGTGCAGGAGGCAGCTGATCAATGTTTCTCTCTCATCAATGTTTCTAGTTCTCTATCCCTTTCCTATCTGTAAAATTCAATAAAATATATTTTTTTAAAAATAGAAGTTCTTTAAGCATTATCGAAAAGGCTAATATTATCAATAATACTCTCCCCTTAGAATAGTCTACCCCCAAATATGACTCAAGATAGTATTGAAACCCTAAAATTGCCAGAAGAGATGGTACACTATAATCTTGGATATATTGTCATAGATAGTCCAAGGAATCAGGATTCCTAACTACCTTCCAAGTCTCTGTGTGGACACATTCAATCCTTAAGAATCTGATGTTATATACCTGGGAACAGTATTGTTACCAACTTTAGAAAACAGTAAGTCAGGGATGGCTATAAAGATTGCTACGAAACTGCTTGACTCCCATAAACATGTCAAGGAACATGTTATGTAGCTCGGTTTTCTATATTACAACGGTTCTCTGACATAAACCATTAGTGCCTCAAGAATTCCAGCATCTAGTGGGAAAAGAGCCCTACAACATTTTAAATGGAAGCCATGGTGAAACAGCCGTTCAATATTCTTACCATTTTCTCTTTCAGTGGCTGCTGGGATACAAGATACTTTGTTCTTCAGGGAAATGAAACACAATATTATTTGGGTCAGTGTGAAGAAAATTATCATTCTCTTCCCCCCATCCCACCAAAAAAATAAAACTAAGAAAAATATGGGACAATTTATGACAAAGTAGAAAACTCTCAAATGTGGTGCAATAAAGCCATTTTAATGCCCCAATTTCATTAGTACAGAAAAAAAAGTCTAATGATATTATGGTTCTTTTGAAAGTGCATTTATGAACAATATATTTAGTCTTTGTCCTATTTACAAGCTTAGAAGTATAAGAAGACACTAATTCTATTACAGAGTTATACAATCTGTTTCAACATTGCAATTTTTGGAATTATTTAGATAATTAGATCTTTGATGAGAACATACTTTATTGTTCTAAAAACTACATCAGATTAAGTTTATTCAAACTCCCTTCACTAGTACTAAAAAGGACAGTGGGCAAGGGCACAGGATTTGACAAAGACAGTCGATTGAAGTCCCAGTTTCACTGTTTCCTAAACTGTGCAATCTCGGGAAAGTGGTTAATTTGTGCTGGTCTTAGTTTCCTCACTTCTAAAACAGGAATAATAAGTACCTAACCACTTGGCATAGAGTGAGGGTGCAATAAGTAATAGTATTATTATGTGCTCAGAGCAAAATACTAATAATGAGCAACACTTATCAGCACTCATTTTTTCCTTATCATTAGATCATTTAAAAACGAATAACATTTTCTAGCCATATGGTAAAAAAAAAAAGTGGAAGGTAAAGAAACTAGGGTAGTCGAAAAATATTCCAGAATCATCTTTGGTAGATATGAATAGATGGCTGCAACTAGTAAAGATATGGATGTGGGGAACTCAGGCATTATTTTGTGCCTGAACATCACAATGATTAGAAGGTACACCCCTCTCTTTAGAAGAATCAGACTCAGTCTATTTTAATAACCTGGAAATTATTCTTGAGGACTCATGAATATGAATTAATTGCCTGTGGTCAAAAGGACATTGATTTCTCTCTTCTAAGAAACATAGCATTCACAGAAAATGGTATTTAAATGACAAGTCACAAGATAATTTGTGGCAGTCAAAATTTCTCATTGCCTTTCATAGCTAACCCACAGAGGGAGGGAAATGCATATATTGTGTGACCCCTTATAATTCCTCCTTCTAGACTCACCTCAACAACAATCGGAAATTGGCCTCCTTACATGGAAAAAATATTTTGTAACAACAATATCACAAGGCCAAAGAAATTACAAAGACTTAGTTATAAGAAAAACAATTGCTGACAGCTTTGTGAATATTATCCAAGGATAAATTAATAGGGGATTTCCCACAAAGATAATTGCTACGAAAAGTAAGGGTGCATTCAAACAGCTAATTGGGAAAAACCAAAAAGAGATTCCAAGAATGTCTTACCTAATGAGCTTTCTGCAACCTTATAATAAAGACTTAGCTTTGCCTAGAAAAAACAAAACAAAACTATTTTAAACCAATTGTAGGTGAGCATGCAAATCTCTAAGTCTAGTTTATTTAGTCTAGTTTATTTCATTTCTCCTTATTTTGGATTTCTATAAAACAGTGATTTCAACCTTTTTCATTTCATTGTACATAAACAAATTACTACAATTCTGTGGCACGCCAAAAAATATATTATACAATACTAGAGGCCCGGTGCATGAATTCATGCACCATTGGGGTCCTTTGGCCTGGCCTGCGGGATTGGGCTGAAATATCCCCTGAGGGGTCCCAGATTGCAAGAGGGCACAGGCCAGGCTGAGGGACTCCACCAGTGCACAATCGGGGCTAGGGAGGAATGTGGGAGGTTTGCCAGTTGGGGAGGTACCATGGGAGGTTTCTAGGGTGTGTTCAGCCCATCTGGCTTAGTCCCAATTGACTGGACCCGATTGGCTGGACCTCAACAGCATTCACACCTGTCAGTCAGAGCATCTGTCTCCTGGTGGTCAGTGCACATCATAGTGACTGGTGAACTGGCTGACTGCCCCTGGCGGTCAGTGCAAGTCATAGTGAGTGGTTGAGCGGCCTTAGCATATTATGCTTTGATTGGTTGATCAGCTGACTGGATGACCAGACACTTAACATATTGTGCTTTTATTATATAGGTTTTTTTTCTATCTTAAAAAAGAAATAGGTACAATGTTGATTGATTTACAAAATAATTAATAATAATAATAATTACCTACCCTTTTTGCTCTAAAGTGGCTTTTTAAAAATTCAGATGCCTATACTTGTACATAGAATTTCTGGTACCAAAAATTAAGCAAATCAGCCCTAGCCAGTTTAGCTCAGTGGATAGAGCGTCAGGCCTATGGACTGAAGTGTCTTGGGCTCAATCCCTAGCCCTGGTTGGGATGTGTGCAGGAGGAACCAATTGATGTGACTCTCTCATATCAATATTTCTCTCTCACTATCAATCTCTCTTTCTCTCTCCCCTACTTTACATTCTTTCTAAAAATCAATGGAAACATGTCCTTACTATGTGATGTAAACAGTAAGATGCAACTCTATTATATGATCTATATATTTATGGTCCAAGACACAACATTCATTCTGGATGGCTATTGTTGTGTTGGCTGTTGTCATTTTTTTTTTTTTTATTGACAATCTAAGGGAAAAGAGGTGAATGTCCCTGACTAAATAGACAGGCATTGAATGTTTTGTTTTTTTTAAATTATTATTACGCTGGTTGAAAATTAATGCTATAGGACCTCAAAGAACAACTCATTATTAATCAAATGTAGAGTCTATCTTGGAATTCTACCAAAGCAGAAGAGACTGACAAGTACCTTCACTCCTCCCTTTTTTCTCCTCCATCTAAACTGGTGATTACTGGCCATACACATTTCTAGAGCAAATTTCCAATTCTTACAAGAAGTAAGCATGGGAGTGTCTGACTTGAAATGTAAGCAGGAATAATTTAAAAAATTTTAAATGTGAGTAGGCAAAATCCCCTTTCTTTTACATAACTTCTAGTTTAATTCTCATTTTAAAAATAGGAGAAATAGAATAATAGTGCAAATATCAAAATCACCCTCCATCAAGAAAAATGGTCAAATATATACTTAAGTGCATCCCTTTATGTATGTAAGTTTAAGATAAAAAAGCAACTGCTTCTTAAAATGAAAATAAATTAGGATTCTTTCTCTGTATGTTTTTTAGTCTCAGAATCTACTATCTTTAAGGAGGCAAGAAACTTTCTCCAGGATCCCATTGTTTTAGAATAATGCTCCTGCCAAAATAATGAAACTGATACACGAAACTTGTCAAACTCCTCATTACTGATTGTGGCTCCAGGGAGTCTCTCTGTTTCTTAAACACACAAGATATAAATGATAGAAGAGACACCTTCCTCCTTATGCTACTGGCAAGAGAAAAGTTAATACTGCAAAGTAATTTTTGTGAACATGTGTTTAAGTAGTTGAATTCTTGGCTGCTTTCAACTTAATATTTGAATGACAGAAAATGACAAAAGTGAAGGTTAGTGTGAAATATCTAATAAGAGTAATAAATGGCAGTATAAAATGCAAATTTATATATATATCATATATATTAATCTATACAACATATTACCTATATCTATATATATCATGTACATATAAAACTAAATATATATACATTTATATATACACTTCAGGCCTAGTGCATGAAATTTGTGCACTAGGTGGGGGAGAGGGGTCTCTCAGCCTGGCTTGTGCCCTCTTGCAGTCCAGGAGTCCTTGGGGAGTTCTGGCTGACCACTTAGACCCATGGGGAACAGGCCGAAGCAGGCAGTCGGACATCCTTAGTGCTGCTGTGGTGGCAGGAGAAACTCCTACAGCTACCTCTGCACTCACCAGTATGAGCCTGGCTTCTAGATTAGCAGCTCTCCTGTGCACTGACCACGATAGGGAGCTCCTGTGTTGAGCATCTGTCCCCTGGTGGTCAGTGTGCATCCTAACGACTGGTTCTTCTGCCATTCAGTCTATTTGCATATTAGCCTTTTATTATATAGGATTTAGATCTTTAATATAGCTATGTATCTATAATAATCAATGTATTATATTTAGTATATAAATTTAGTATTTTTACATAAATATAATGTGATAGGCACATTTGTTAATTCATGCCATAATTTAACAAATTTCATTTGTTCATTCAGTATTTTGACAGAGGGAAGAATCTAATGAGATTCTAGTACATGAATGTATTTCTTCTGGAAGAGTTCAAAAAATTGTGAAATTAGTGAATTAGCAGTGGTTTAATTAAAAATATATATACTGAGTGGCCATATTATTATGATCTCTGAACACATAATAATCTGGCCATTCAGTGTATATCCTATATAATAAAAGGCTAATATGCAAATTGTCCCCTCAACCAGGAGTTTGACCAGCAGGCAGGCCGGCCAATCGCCCATGTCCCCTCACCCTGGACAGGCTGGCCAGACCTCACCCATCCAACCTATGCATGAATTCATGCACCGGGCCTCTAAAATAAATAAATAAATAAATAAATAAATAAATAAATAAATAAATAAATAAATTCAGAGATCATAATAATCTGGCCACTCAGTGTATATGCCAAAGAAGATACTTAAAAAGAATAAATTAAAAACAAAAACAAACAAACAAACAAACAAAAAAACACAACAAAAGACAGACAGAAAACTAAATTCTTTGATGAGATTCTGGGCTGGTGTGAAGCTGAGCTACCTTGGAAGCACTGGCATAGCAATAGTAGATGACCATGATGTTGGTGGTGACATTGGACTTGCAAGGCCACTGATTGACTCAGTGGATTGTGCATCCCTTCCTGACCTTTAGATGGACTGTGCATGGTTACTGAAGCCCTCCGCGGGAACGCTCCTTTCTCCTGCATGCATGAAGAGGATTGGTTTTTGCTTTTCTGGTTTTTGCTTTTCTTTGTCTGTTTTTTCTTGCACTCATCCTCCTTGCTTGCATGCCTTACATGAAGTCAGTTGTATGTGTTAGGGGATGCCTTCCTTGATAAGTAAAGTCTTTTTCTTCTTGTGCTGCCATGTTGGAAACTGACAAGTGACCTTCCATGCAGCTATAATGATGTCTCTGGCACTGATACATAAACCCTTGTTGTACATTTTCTCTATCACCTGTGTGGCCTGCTCAGATCCACCTCTACTGGCAGGGAAAGGAGTTCCTAAAGGGACATTTGCCAAGTATGGCCCTGAAGGAACTGCTGAACTGTATTCCAGATGGTTGGATTGGCATTTTGGGGATGTGTGAAGTGAAAGGTGTTTATGATTCTCCCAGCTCCACCTTCTCTCAAAGTTTCCATTGTGGTTTGAGGTATCCTGGATACTTGAGATATAAAACACTTTGGACAGACTTTACAGCTTACCTCAGTTCTGAAGGACATAAGGTGACTCCTCAGATATGCTGCTCTGCTATCCTAGAGAAATCATGGCCTTTTGATTCAGAAATACCTACCTAACTCCAGCACTGTTATACACAGCTCAGCTACCTGGAGCAGTCATATCTCCTCTGCGAACTTCATTTTCCTCTTGGGTGAAACAGGAGTAATAATAACTATTCCAAAACAATCATTAGAAACCTGATAGGAGAATGCCTATAAAATGCCTATTACAAAGCCTCATGTACCGAGTGCATGCAATGTACTAAGTATTATTATTAATTATTAGAGGCCCAATGCATAAAATATGTGCAAGAGTAGGCTTTTGCAGCTGCAGTTGCCTGGATCCCTCCCTTGCAGCCCCAGTCCCGGCCTTGATCCTGCAGCTGCAACCCTGGCTTTGTCCCAGAATGACATCCAGTTTAATTAGCATATTATACTCTTATTATTATAGATATAGATACTAGAGGCCCAGTTCACGGATTTGTGTACCAGTGGGGTCCCTAGGCCTGGCCTGCAGGGATCGGGCTGAAACTGGGGAAGGAGAGAGGGGTTCCTGGATTGCAAAGGGGCAGTTTTCAGGTGACACATCCCAGAATTGGGCTACCTCCTCTCTGGTTCTGGGTGCATCACCCAAGAACTACAGTTGCCAAGTCACCACAGCTCAGCAGCTCCTGCATTGAGCATTTGTCCCCTGGTGATCAGTGTTCATCCTAGCTACCAGTCAGATGATCACTTAGGCTTTTATATAAATAGATTATGTAATTCTATTTTACTCAGGAATCATTCTCAGGCCCAAGCCCAGCATAAAAGTTGGGAATTTTTAGTTCTAGCACAAAAGACTGATGCCGGTGATGTGCTTCCACCTCCCCCCCCTCAGGCCCCCTCAAGCAAGCTGAATTCTGTACACATACACCTGTGTGCAAACATACACCTTGCCAGAAAGGTAGCTTTGATGTTCAAGGGACTTTACTTATTTTCTATAAAAAGGTTTCACAATATTGTAATCTGAAATGTTTCATGTTCTTTTGGTGATCTGATCAAAAATAAAAAAAATATAATTAAGACAATGTAATAAATGTCAATTGTATGTCATTACTAAGATGCCACCAGGCCAACACCATTGCACACTGGAGTAGACTGAAAATCAGCTCCTGGTAAGAGAGCTCATTAATCGAATTATGTGTGTTTTCTTCCTTGATGCTTCCCAGTCTCTGGTTACATTTTCCTTGGTCCTTGGCTGTATCCTCTGATCTGTATTTTGACACTTTTCCCCATTCCGTTTCTAGGCTCTCTCCCAAAATCCTTAATATTCCTCCTCGCTCTGCCTCATGCAAGTACCAGAGGTTGTAAACGTTTCATGTTCTCATTTCAGCTGCAGCTTCTATTCCCTCCTTTCCAGAGAGGTCTTCCCACATAACCTTTATTTTCCTGGAGTCCATGCTCTCTGTTGTTTTGATGCTGTGCCTGGAGGGAAGGGTCCAAAGCATTAACTGGGGGATACACATTCCCTGCATACTTGACCTCTGGAGAGAAAGATGGGGAGGGAGTGCAAGAGACGGAGGCTTGCCCCTGAGTCTTTGTTGGGTTTTAGTTGTAAATAGAACAACCATTAATTTATTTGTCAGTGAGAGACAGGGTAACATCTCTGCAAGTGAGAAATAAGTGGTGAGCACATTTCTGATTGTAGAGGTGTTCACGCAGGTAAATCAGAATGGAAGATCATCCCTCTGTTATTTCTGCAGGAACAGTCATGGCCGGCTTCCCCTGACAACCTGTGCATTGGCCTCCGGCTGTTGAAGTCTGCACAAGCACTTCTGCAGGCTCGTGACCTCAACTGCCTCAGGCTCACACTGACAAGAAAAACCACACAATGAAGTCTCCAGTCCTCACTTCCTGCTGGTTTGCCTTTTGGCTTTTAGACATGGGTATTGGTCCCGGAAGGTATATCCTGGGAGCAGTGTGGATACCTCTGCCTGCTTCTCATTGCTCTCTGAACCATGACTGTAGGCCTACGGAAGTTTACTTTTTACTTATCTTTGAGTCGGTCTTTGTATTTGGTGAATAATAGGAAGAGGCACACAGAGTTACTAAGGAAACTGGCAATTTGCTAAATGTCACCATGAGGGCACCATGGTGCTTCCTGATTTCCATAGTCTCTCTCCCCTGCTCTCAAGTCCACCAGGGGCTTCTGCCAGCATCTGGGGAACTACCATGGAACAGGGATCGCAAACCCACCTCCTTACTCTCTCCCAACACTGGGCACGAACCATTTCCTTCCTGCGCAATACGAGCCAGGGGAAGGGCTTTGAAATAAGATGCATCAGTCATCCTCATGGCATGAATAAATATTAGCAAATCAAGCTGTAACCAGAGTTAACAAAAAATGTCAACTGATATATAAGAAGGCATTATGAGACATACAGAAGAAAGCAGCAAAATGGTACTGACTCAGAGGAAAATCCTTCCCCGCAATGAATTTAGTTCATGACACAGAATAAAATATAGTGCTCACTTGTTTCTTATCCTTAGCAATCCAACAGAAACCCTTAATTCTGTTACACAGGACAGGCCTGGATAAGAAAAGCATGAAATTCAGTGGGAAATAATTGCCCAATAAAATGGTCACTGGAAAGAGTAAAAAGCAGGTTTAAATAGAAGAAATTCAAATGAACAATAAATAAGATAGACTTACAAAGCATTTCTAGAATCCATAAGAAAGATAGAAATGAAAGGTCTGAGAGAAGTGAGTGTATGTAGAACACTAACCATAGCAATCTAAGTTATGCTCGAGGAAAAACGAGAAAAATTAAATATTACTGTCAGAACTAATGATCAGAGAAATAAATAAACAATCTTCTGTGATCACATTGGAACGTGGGCCACCCTGAAGACCTGGAGATTGCACCTGTGCAACCCTGGAGCATGTCATTCACATGGAGTTGGGAACGGGTGCTGGGCCATTCAAGAAGGCAAATCATTTATTAAAAATGCATAAGAGAGATAATAACTCCATGGAAGACTTTAAAAAATGATTGCCTACAGATCACTAAAATCAAATCAAATCTTTTCTTTAGCATAATAGATGCCTAAAGAAAAATCTGTACTATTTATAAAACTTTCACTGGAAAGAGTTGAGTAATGTCACTTCAAATAGTATTAAGCATTTGAAAGCACAAATATTCAGGTATAAATGCCTCTGGGGAAATGCTCAGTGATGTGCTAGATCACTATGAGGGAAGTCAGGAGGAGAGAATTCTCTTCCTATGGGGTAACTGGTTTTTAAATGAGGATTAAGAGATAGAGAAATATGTAAATAAGCTTTTATGTAACTAATAATTATAAGAATTAAAGATCCATGCTGGTAAATCTGTATTTCTAAACCACAGAAAAAGAAATAGTTGAAAGGATCAGGCAGGCAGGGGACATATTTCTGAAACTGAGAAGACCACCCAGATGTAGGTTTCCCAGTGAAGGTTTTCTTTAATCTGTTTTATTTCTTTGAGGGGACCTTCATGCAAACTCAGAGACACCACTCTTGCTCTGTAAGGAACTCATTGGGGACAAGAGCAACACAGTTTTGAGAAACACACATACTTAGCTGGGTATTTATCTACCAAGTTTGATTTCCAATTATCTCCTTTGGCTTATATTTATGTCTACCTGGGACATTGGGTGTCCACACCTGAAAGAGGCATATCCTATTCTAAAAAAAAAAAAAAAAGCATAAAAAAGAGAGAAAAAAATAGATCATTAGATCGGTGATCTTAAAAGATCATATAAACAAATTAGAAAGTTTAAAGGGTTGAGGATGGAAAGAAGAAAGCAGAATTATGATGTCTTCTGTCAGAAGGATCAGATGTTATTGTTCTATTTTTTATTGAGACTAGAGGCTCGATGCACAAAAATTCGTGTAAGAATGGGACTTCCTTTCCGGGTTCTGGCACCACTTTCGCTCTGGCTAGAGCTGCCTTTCCACCTCCCCACACTGCCCAGAGGCCCTGCTCCCAGTCACTTGTTGCCTGTGTGTGCAAATTAACCCACCATATTTGTTGGGTTAATTTGCATACCCACTCTTGATTGGCTGGTGGATGTTGCAAAAGTATGGTCAATTTGCATCTTATCCTTTTATTAGTGTAGATCAGTGTTTCCCAAAGTGTGGTATGCATACCCCCAAGGGTATGGGAAGAGTTTGGTGGGGATATGCACTGCACCATGCTTAGCTGCGCCTAATTCTACATTCTCATGAGTACGAGGGGTATTCAGTGTTATGAAAATTATAGAAGGGGTACACATATGTCAAAAGTTTGGGAAACACTGTAAGATGATTAAATGAATGCAAATTAGGAATGTTTGTGAAAACTTTCTTTGTTAAATTAAAAGTTCAGATTATTATAATATGCATGCAGCTGTTTGTGGCAGGCTACTTGCTCATTGTTTCCAAATCTCTTGCCCCTTTGTCCTCAGTAATTGTACCTCAAAATTATAGCTGGGCACATAACTGCTGAGGAAAAGGTTATATCTCCTTGACCCCTTTGAATCTGGATTTGAGACTGTAACTAAGTAGGGGACAGTAGGGCACAGATAAAAGGTGTAAGTGAAACTTAGGGGAATGTTTTAAAGAGAGGGGCCATGCCTTTCCGCTTCCTGGTTCTCTTTTTGGCTGGCTGGAATGAATACAGTTCATAGGTGACATAATGCTTACCTCCAGGTAAATAATGTTATTCTAAGTGATATGTTGTCATTTGTTTTTTTTGAGACAGATAAGATTAAGGATCTTGCTAATAAGAATAATTCAATAATTATATTTAAAATTATTTGATTACTTCCAGAGACTGAGAGATATACTTAATTAAAGTTTAATTTTAAAATTTCTTAATAGCAAGTTATACTACTAACTTGTAAATAAAAACAGTTTTAAATTAGACTTATCATATCTATATATAATATTAAAAGTACTTGCCACTGAAGACATTATTTTTTTCACAAAGTAAAAGATTCAAATAATATCCTAAAGAATGTGTTGCATTTCATTTCACAACTGGTTTGTGAAATAAAATACAGTTTTACTCCTGGGAAGGGCGGTCTGCACATTCCCTCAGAATTACCACATTAAGTTTTACTGGTCTGAGTAAACTGACCTGGGCCTATTAAAACATTCTAGACTCATCGCTTTTACTGCAGCTAAAGCCTTCATATTTGGAAGCATCCTGGAATCCCAAAATACCTGCCTGTAGACACCCCTGTCCTCTAACGTAGGGGGCCCTTTTCCTGTGGCCTTTCCCATAAGGCGTGCGTTGTTCTCTGGGGCCCTCCCAGGAAGCACTGGGCTAGTTATCTAAGTACAGAAAGCGATGCTGACGTTTTATCAGATAAACATGATATGTTCACCTGATTCTTTTAATCTGCATTTTGAGCAGGGAACATAAATACAGAGACCCTGCGAGGCCCTGCAGCCGATTCAGTGAGCAGCAGAGCAGGGGAGCGTGCTGAGAGGCCCGTCAATGCCGCCGCCATCATCTTTCCTGTGCCGACCCAGTGATTCCAACCCTCTCCTCCCTGTACACAGCGAGATGGGGGCTGCAGTTCCCTTCCTGTAACTTCTGGATAGCAGGGTGAAAGGTTCCTTATATTTCAGAAGAAGAATGGGATGGCCTTGATGCTTCACTTTAGAATGTATCCCTGGCCTCCCTCTTTCATCCACAAGAGCCAGAAATGTCAATCCTGAGTACCGCTAATTCTGAAAGAGGTTCTTCACACCTGATTATCACACGGGTTTTATCTTTCATGCCCATCCTGCTTATTTGATATTGTTTTCTGTTGTTTGTTTTTTTAAGGCTATTTCTGATGTTAGTGGAGAATAGTAGATTTTGTAAATTCCATTCGCATGATAAATGAGGAATCATCATTCAGGGTTTAGTAACTGGAATCTCTAATATAAAATATTGGCCTGGGGGACTTTATATTATAGCATCATTTTTAGAAATGATGTTACCATAAAATGGTAAGTGACTTTATTTTGTTAATAAAATGAAAGGATAAGTCATTTTTACAAAGTGTCATAATTTCTCCTTCTGGAGAAATTTATAGCCATTTAAACAATAAATTTGGGTCAAACAGTCATAAACGTTGTGTCCAATAACAGGGTTTTACATTTAATATTGTCATTTTAAAAATAATGAAACATTTTAGTACTTAGTGTTATTTCTAAAATATAGAGATAAATCTAACATGTACTCTCTGGTGATTAGTTTTATGAAAGATGGCTGCCCTTTCTCTATAACACATTCTAATTTTCTTATTTCCCCCCCATGATTTTAAGCCAGAAATATAGTTTGGAAAAGTGATTTTAATATAGTAACTTAGAAACATATGCCCCTCACTCTGGTTAAAATTAAACTATCTGGCTGGAGTTAAATACTTGAATAATAAAGAAATAAATAACTTAAGAGTACAAAGTAACCTAAATAAAGAGTATGCAGAGGATATTGACCAAATAGAGAATACGGTATACTTTTAATCATATCCATTGCTTTAACCTGAATGTGACAAAAAAATGTAATGAACATTTGGTAATTTCCTATCTATTAAAAGCAAACTAAAACAAAATTGGGGTTAGGGCAAGATTTCAAGAGTGAAACAATCACAAAGATCATACACAAAAGTGCAGCTAAGGGACTATTTGAGAATGATATATTTGTTAATAGGAAGACATGAATATACCTGATGGATTGTTTTTTATTGTGCAAAGCAATGATGATAAATCTGTAGGTTTGACAGCTGGACTCTCTTTTTGTCATGTTGCGTGCTTTCTCCTGCTTTCTCTTTTGCACTGTTATTAAAGCACACACCCACACACGCAACGTCAGAGTGGCATTGTTTGCTTGGTAGACATATGACTCCTTGGAAGAGCACGTTTCTTTTGTTACCACTTCCTTAAGCAGCGTCTCCTGGATACACTACACTCAGTGGATGAATGCTCTTTAAATAAAATGGTTTATGCTATGGCATATAATTTGTTGCTTATACATTATTGGCCATACAATGCTATTGTTTTAATCCTCACCTGAAGATGTTTTTTATTGATTTTTACAGAGGGAGGGAGGGAGAGAGAGAGAGAGAGAGAGAGAGAGAGAGAGAGAGAGAGAGAGAGATATGGATGTGAGAGAAAAACCACTCCGTTGCCTCTAGTATGCACCTTGACCAAGAATTGAACCCACAACCCAGGTATGTGCCCTGACTGGAATTAAACCTCAGCCTTTCAATACACAGGATGATGCTTCAACCAACTAAGCAAACTGGGTAGGGCTGACCATAGTGTTTTAAATTCTCATTTACTGGTCCTGGCTAAGTAGCTCAGTTGGTGAGAGCATCTTGATACTCTGGGCACATACAAGAATCAACCAATGAATGCTTAACTAAGTGGAACAACATATTGATGTTCTCTCTCTCTCTCTCTCTCTCTCTCTCTCTCTCTCTCTCTCTCTCAAAATTAATAATAAATAAATTAAAATTCTAAGTTACTTAATCAAAAATATAGAAAATCCCTATATACTCTAACTGAAAGCATTATTATTCTATCCTTTTGATAATATATTTTTGAAAAATGCCATATTTGGATTCCTATGCTTTTATAAACTATAATTTAGCACAAGCAACATGTATATTATGGAGGTTGCCCATCTTAATAGGAATGTAATTTCTCAGATAAATGAACACATGAATATAAGATAAACAATTTACAACCATTAAGTAACATTGGCTTATATCATCTAAATAATTATTGTCATTACTTCATTAAAGTAATAGATTTTTGTGTCAAAATCCTTTACACCTGTTTTGGTAAACATGTAGAAAGATTAGTATTTCAACCTTTTTTTTTTTTTTGTCTACATTAAAGAACAAATTATATTGTTCTCATTATGACTAAGTCTGTTGTCATTCAGATAGGTTATTACCAAGGGGAAAAACAAACAAACAAAATATTGCAAAACTAACCACCAAAAACTGACGTGACATTGCTAAGTTTGCGTTATGGTTATGATTTCAAGTGTTACTTTCTCTCATGCATAGCCAGAACTTCAAGATATCTGTAAAGCAATGCAGTCGGAGCTGAGAATCCTTAGAGATGCTTGTAATTTTCCTGCCAATATTTTACGGTTGTCGCACTCATACCTGTTTTATCAGCAATTTATTTTCAAGCCAATTTCTATTATCATTTCCATAGTATTCAAAGTAATTTTTATGAAAGCAATTCTCTTCTGACAATCGGATACTATTGTTTTGCTTGATATTGAATGACACTGTGAAATTACAATATTGAGGAACTCTGGCACAAACAGGTTTGAGAATGAGCCCATGTTCAGCAAACCCCAGTAGACAAACGGTTCCGATGGCTTGGACGCTACCAGCCTTGAGCGTTCAGCTTTTTATAGAAGCAATGGAGACCTGTCACTGTGATATTATGATTCTTAAGAGACATATTTGGTCATAAATAGCCTCTAATGCTATTTCTGGGTAGAGAGTGATAAAATTTAGTTGGATTCTCAGACACCCGCCTAGTTTCAGAGACATTAGAAATTGATTTCAGAAGGCAAAAGAATTATTACACTTGGCAATCAGTTAAGCAGAACTTAGTAAGACAGAGTTTCTGTAATGTTTTCCAAGTTCTTCATAACTAATATGTAGTATTTTAGTGATAAGGAACTGGCAGAAGAATTTGCTTATCATTAATAATAAATCATATCTTCTTTAATAACCACTAGAATAAGACATACAAAAAGTCTCTGGTGACATGTGTGTGATGAATGTCAAATAACCTGGTTCCAAACTACTTGAAGCATGTGTTAAATTGATAGAAATAACAGGCGCACAACATATAAACCAGACTTATTTTAAGTATTTTATGCAT
This sequence comes from Pipistrellus hanaki, assembly GCF_964339955.1. Lineage (NCBI taxonomy): Eukaryota > Metazoa > Chordata > Mammalia > Chiroptera > Vespertilionidae > Pipistrellus > Pipistrellus hanaki. The sequence goes on along the minus strand of NC_140507.1, from coordinate 36,863,559 downwards.
CTTGATCAAGCTATTTTCAGATCTGTGATCTTTGTAAAATCACAGGAATCATCCTACATCACATGCTTTACTGAAATATTAGTTAAAAGAAAGTTAATAAGATAAGTATATATGAAACACATCAATAAGGAATGTAAGAAGTTATTGTAGTGAATTATTGTTTTGTGTTCCAAAGATTTTCAACGCTTAAAAAATTCATAAAAGTGGCAAATACATTTTAATATTCAGCCTCATCTATTACAAGATTGTCAAAGCTGATCCACTTATATTACTGTGAAATGTTCTCAGAGTTCTTTTTGAGAAGTCATAAAATTTCTAACCAACTACTTAGTGCTGACATGCAAGATAGAAGTCTCAGAGGAAATCCAGCTAAGGTCAGTAAAAAGGATCTGAGAAGGCTGTTTTTGACTTTGAAAACAATGAAGGTGAGAGCATAGAAAACTGCTTTATAGTTCTGTTCACATAGCTAATCAATAGGTTCATATGATTTTTGTTTAATTGGGTGCATTTAGGCTAACTTTGCAAAATAATTTAAAATGTTTATTACTCTCTGCTAAAAATGGTTTTGGTGCACCTAATATTAATTCTACACACTTATCAAGATTATTACTAGATTTTTATCTTTTGTGAGAAATGCCCATGAGAAGAAATAGATAATAAAGTTCTCTCACTTTCCACTCTCCTCAAAGTTGTAATTTTAGTAGGATTTAAATCTAATATTTATTCTACTCACTTAATAATATTTTCATTTTATAAAATATAGATTTTAGAAGGCTTTTCCACGGACTTTTTAATGAACTAGTAAGAAAAAGGAATATTTTAAATATCATGTAGTGAACATGATCTTCAAACAAAAGAAATTAACAGAAAAATGTGCTTATTCCTGTGATAGTCTTAACTGTTCAGTCATAAATTACTTTATTCCATATAATAATACTTCCAACACTCTGCCACATATGATAACATATATGTGGAAATTACATATATAGTACACATTTTTATAAATATACAGGCACACAGGAATATATAATAAGATGTCATATATTTATCAGAACTAGGACATGCATGTTAATTATGTTTTAGCAAATGACATGATTGCCTATTGTAGGAATCATGGACTGGACATCTTTTTCTAAATTGTGTGTATTCCTAGAGTGATAAGGAGAGGTCTGTGCTAGGCGGCATGGACCCATCCATGCACAATGAGAAAAGGGTGATCTGTCCCAACTGAATATGAGCACAGCCTATGTTCTCATACACTTACAATGGGACAGCTCTTGGAGGTGACCTCTGGGAGCTAATGTGATGTCTGACTTTCCTTCACTTTCCTATTTAAATATCCGTAAAAATCACACAAAATGATAAATGTTTGAAACAGCACCAGAGTCTCATTCATTTTATCAATTTACTGTACTATGTACCATTATAGGTTGGGGATTTTGATGGCAAATCTGGACGCAGAATTTCTCTGCTCTTATGGGATTTCCATTCCAGTGGAGATAGAGATGAGAAGTGAACAAACAAATAACAGAAAAATTATTCTACAAAATGAAAAAAATTATTTAAAATGAGGATTATCAAAATCAATAGATTAACCTGCCTCAAAATATACGAAATTAAAAACAGTGACAGGCCATGTCTTTCCCTTGTGGCCATTCAAGTCATTTATTTATTTATTTATTTATTTATTTATTTATTTATTTATTTTCTCATCAAACCTAGCATTTTTCCAGTTATAAAGATCCAGTGACACTCATGGAGGCTGCTCATCTAGCCCATTCCTAGATCCCAAGGTCACTGCATCTCTGTCAAAGCTCTGATTGCCATCACCTCTCCTTCCCTTATGGTAATCATAACACCACATCTGTTACTCTACCAGGCCTGTACGGTGGCCCACAGACCCAATATAATGGTGCCCTCGCCCGCTACCATCTCTGTCTTCTAAGGACAGCACTGAAGAGCCTTTTCAAGATCCTGGGATTTCTCCCACCCAGGCTCTCAGTGCTTTGTGGCTGGCATCCTCCTCTTGACACTCTTCCCATAGTGCTTTACATTGGCCAAAATTCCTCAGCAAACAATTCGCAAGAGAGTCAGGCTAATGTGTTTTCAGAAGTTAGTTACCTAAGATATAACCAGTGCAGAGGAAGTTCAGAGAATTGATTATTGAAGGAATAGATGAAAGAACACCACTGCCATGCATATATCTTCAGTGTGTCTTAATAGAAAAGGAGAGCCAAAAGTAGCTAGAGGTGGGTGAGGATTAACTATTTACTCCATAATCTCAGTGTCAGATAACAGTAAAATCAGCTCTCATGTCCAAATTTGTCAAAAATTCCAATATTGATCTACTTCTTCATCTCTTATTATAAAGAACCAAATCATTCATACATCTCTTCTGTGAACTCCATTATCTTTCAGCCTTCTTTTAACGTGCTCTAAGCACAGCTTGCATGGAAGAGTCACTTGTAGATGATAACAACTGCAAACTCTGTGACACTTGGAGTTGATAGCAGGCAGCTTTCTGGACACAGGATCATATCGGATTCAAATTACAGGTACTTGCAACATGGACTCTATGACGTTATCCCTCTCCATGCAAAGGGGGCAAATGTCTTCTCCAACGTGTTTCAGCTGGTCTACCCCCTGTAACATCTTGTGACTTCATTGTACTGGGATCATTCTCACGGGAGTCATCAAAAATCTTTCACATACCATATTAAAAAGATAATTTCAATCCTTATACGTTGTACCTCGCTTTACCATGCAACAGCACTGCACATTTCATCCTTCTTAAATCTTCTTCCATTTTTATTTCCATTATCACAAGCTTCCCAGGTTATTTCCGCCTCTCTGTATCTCTCTCAAACACCTCTTCCATTGTTCGTGCTTGCATTGTTGATGTCCCACTCTTAGGCCAATCTTCTAGTTCCACCAGCACACTGCTGTTCCTCACACTGACCTCTATAGTCCAGACCTCTCTCTTTGCTTCATCATATAGTCTAGACATTGTACCATCTATTTAAAAGCTTTTGTATATATGGTTATTTTTAACTGGGATAGATAGCTTGCTTTGTACTAGGTGGAGACAGAGTTAAAACGTGGTAGCCATAATTATGAAAAAAATGCTGTAAAGGTCTTGAATAAAAGAGGGTCAGAAAGTTGAGAAATATGAAAAGAGAAATGTCTGGTAATTGACAATCTAGCATCGTTAGATTTCCCCTGCTTTAGTGTTTTACAATGAAATAAGCATGCAACTTTAAAGATCAGGATTTATGAGTAAAAGAAAAATAAGAGTGAGGATAAAATGATTAAATAAGAAATGTCCCCTGCATCCAGAAGGATATTATTTGATGCTATTGAACATAAAGCATTGAATTCTATTATTTCTGCCCAGTGGAGGATCGGATTTTAGCCCAGACCCCATGAGGAAGTCACTTCCTCTATCATAAGGAATGAAATACAATAAACTTCTCTATCAGTGCTGTGTGACAGAATATCAAAGGCACCAGTTATACTAGCACATCCAAGTCTGAGAGAAATACCATCATGTGGTACCCAAAATTAGGGATGGGGATTTTTCTTTCTTTTTTTTTTTAAATATATTTTATCGATTTTTTTACAGAGAGGAAGGGAGAGGGATAGAGAGCTAGAAACATCAATGAGAGAGATACATCGACCAGCTGCCTCCTGCCCACCCCCCACTGGGGATGTGCCCACAACCAATGTACATGCCCTTGACCGGAATTGAACCTGGGACCTTTCAGTCCACAGGCTGATGCTCTATCCACTGGGCCAAACCGGTTTCGGCAGAGATGGGGATTTTTCATAGTATTAGGGGAGATGCAATTTCTTTAGCAACACAATTGTCACTTCACTCAAAATTTGACAACAGGGTAAGTGTGGTAGCATAGCCCAAGGAATCACTGCGCTGGCATAAGAAAATGATACCCAGAGCAAAAAAAAACTGGAACGGGACATTATCTGTCATCAGAAAAGAAGCCAAGAACTTGTGCAAAGAGAGAAGTGGAGAGATATGTACCGAACAGAGATACTATGCCACGCCTGACGATGGGCTTTACTGGATCCTCAGTAAAGAAAAAATAAAATTACTAAGAAAACAATGTATATAATTTATATATTTTTCATATTGTTATGACTCAGCTTCTATAGAGTACATATTTGCCATATCAGAATTTGGGTCAGACATTAAAAGAGAAACTTTTCTTGTTTTCATGAAAGATGAATGAAATGATCAGTTCAGGGATTGAGGTATGGGTTGTCCAAGACATTTTCTCAGTAATGCATGAAGTTTTATGTACTCAGAGTAGGCAAAGCCAAGTTCAGCAAATGGCAATAATAAGTGTAATAGTAAGGGTAACTAAGATGACTTTCATATGGAAGTTTTCTTCTATGAACTTGATCTGAAAGGATATCATTGAATTAAATGCCGTCCCCCATAATGCTATTCTTTTATACATTTTTATTTACTTTAGAGAGGAAGGGAGAGGGAGAGATAGAAAGAAACATCAATGATGAGAGAGAATCATTGATCCGTTGCCTCCTGCACGTCTGCTACTGGGGATTGAGCTCGCAACCAGGCATGTGCCCTTAACTTGAACCTGGGACCCTTCAGTCCATGGGCAGACATTCTATCCACTGAGCCAAACCAGCTAAGGCCTCCATAATGCTATTTTATTATAATTTTTATCAGTGTAAGTGAATTATGAATATATTTTATGCTAACTTTAAAATATTGAATCATAAATACATAATTTACATATGAGATCTAGGTATCATTCTTTTTATGTAAATAAAAATTTAGTTATTTAAATATGATTAATTGTATAACTTATTTTATGAGATGTGGATGTATTCATCTTTAAAACAGATGGAAGCTTCTGCTTTTGTGAAGCTGAGAGGAGAGTAAATGAATATATCAGTCAAAATCAAAATCACTATATGTTATAAGGCCAATCGTAACAGGGATGGTGACAGCAGTAAGTTTAGGGCAAGGTCAAGAATGTTCACAAGGCTTTTGACCTTAACTACTGGATAAATGAAGATCTTAGTTGCAGAGACGACGAAAACTTGGAGAGGACAAAGCTTGGGGTTAAATTAGACAATGTGTAGCCAAGAAAACAGATGCTATCCCACCACTTATAAGAGAGCAGCCAAAGGTATTTAATACAGAGAACTGGAGGATGTCAAAACCTCTGCAAAGGCCAGCAGAGCGAAGAACAGGGAAATTGCCACCAGCTGGAAGACCTCAGGGAGAGCAGAAATCACAGTAAACTTCCACCTATGGTCTCAAGTTCCTGGAGCACCAAAATGAGTGATTCAGAAGAATATGCACAAACACCGCTTCCAAGAAAACCTCTCTTTTTAAAATAAGTCTTTATGTTCAGATTATTACGGTTGTTTCTCCCCATATCTTCCCTCCACCTGGTTTCCACCCCCACCCCATGTCCTTACCCCCATTGTCCTTATCCATAGGTGTTCGATTGTTGTCCATCTCTTCCCGCACCCCCCACATCCCCTCCTCCTCAAGAATTGTCAAAAAGCTCTCTTTTGTTGCCTGCTGAAGCCCATGGCTCTTCATTTATTGCTAAACCAATATTGACTTTGGATCAATTGCCAAATACCAGGGTCAAAACATTCTGTTGGTTGCTGATTCTGGAGTCTTCAATTAATTCTATGTATAACAATCCCCATCATTCTTCACGTCTCTTTTAAACATAATAAACAGATGAGGTAAATGAATCATAAATCAATGTCCATTCATATTTCAGATCTCTCATGGTGGTACTAAATTCTGCCATTCCTCCAAGGATGTGGTGCTGATCTCAGCTTCCCACTTTATTAAAATATAAATTAGTATTGGGAGGATAGAGCAATTCCAGGAACCTCTACTGTGTCCTTCCTAATGTAACATACACACGATTCAAGGGGCCACTAGCCAAAGGAAGAATTCTGTGAGTCTCCAAATAAGGAGAAAAACTCATGGATAAGCCCACAAACACATGAGTTCACTCAAACATAGACTCCATCCGGAACTCTGTTCATCACCACACCGTCACAATCCCCTCTCTGATTCAGGGCCTGCAGTGATTTTTTTTGGATCTTTAATGTCAATTTTAACTTCAAACTTAGGGTTCATTAATTCTTTAAAATCATGGATATTTTCTTTTCCACAGTGACCCTCTTAGATGGTCATGGGATCATTTTATGCAAAATAGAAGGATATAGAGAACATGTGCTTGGTCCTCCTGTAAACAGATCTATTACCCTCCCCTTCCCCCCCCCTCCCACACACACACCCCAAGAATTATGAGACTATAAATTGTCTCAAGTCTGGAAATGGGTGAGAATTCATGATGGTCCATTGTACTGATTCCCAAGTCAGGTATAAACTCACCAACCAAAAGATAATTATTTCTATTCCCCAAGTTTAAAAAAAAATGGATTAGTCTGCTCATCTAGCTCAGTTCTGTGACCCATGTGATCAGTTATTCATGGCCAAATATTGATGCTTGCCCAGCGTATTGATTACAGCTCCGCCTCTGCTTCCCATTACAGCTGTCATGCTTAATTGTGTCTTCAGCAATTAAGCCCTGCCATGGCCTCTGCCACCCTAGAACCTTACTTTTCACATAAATGTCAGTCAACACACATGTCTGGCAGCATTTCTCACCTTCATTCCTGCTTGCTAGGTGCCGTCCAGGCCTCTCACCAGTGTCCTTAAGGTTGTGTTATAGTGAATTGTCTTCTGGGCCCTCCCAGGGAACAGAGTTGGGTGCTAACTGTCATTAATCCACGTTAGCATACCTATCTCTCTGACTCTTGAATTCCTTGCTCTGCACAATACCAAAGGATTTCTGGCACATCACCTTTTTCTTTCTTCCTTTAAAAAAAAAAATTAGAACATTTCATGTTTTTAAATATTTAATAGTTATTCTATAATTTTTTAATTTTTTCCCATCACCAGTAATGCCCCCTATATCCTCTTTTACCTCCTCTTATAACCTACCCCCCTTTTAAATTAAGGTGGCAACAGTATCTAGGTTTGGGTTAACCACCTGAGCAAACTGTTATTGCCACTCCTAAAACCTTGTGCCACATGCAATTCTTAAAGTATGGTGCCTATTCCTAATTGACAAATGTGTCTTGATCTAATGTTATACTCTTTTGTCCCTGTTCTCAATCCTTTAGAATCCATTCTAGTTTACCCTAGATATCTACTGACATCTCTTTGTAAAATTGTGTTATTCTTTTGATGTATAAGTCACCTTAACCTATGTAGGATCTCATTCACTTTACTGCTTTCTAAATCTAGAAAGAAATAAAAGGAGGCAATACATGTGGGACTTTAAAATAATGGCTATGTCCTTATAAATTAACTACGTTACGTAAGAATAATAGAGTTATTTGATCCAAGGGAGGATGATGTAAGGAGATTCTAACTGAAAATGAACATGAAGGTTTAAGATACTCAGATTCATTGGCATACACCCAAAGCTGCCCCATTCCAATTCACAGGGCCCTCAATGAGACCAAAAGTTTCATACAGGGTTATTTACTGGTAATATTGTGAATGAACTTGTTTAATAAGTCAACAGCCCATACATAGTTGACTGCTCTCCACTGAGGGGCATGGGAAGAAAAGGAGGCATTCATCATGGAATCTCATTAGTCCTCTGGACCATGTCTTGATGTAAGAATGCAGTCTGAACTTGTCATTTTCATTCTCTTGCCCTTTATGTAGTGAGAAGCAGTCAGGCCTCCCCAGATTTTTTATGCTAAGTATTTCTTTATACTAAGTATTTCCAGATAATATTTTAATATTTTATAGCAATAGCTAACATATCATCTTACACCTGCTTTTGATAGGAACTTCATTCCAGGTAAATAAAGGACATAAGTTATTGAATTAATTTGCTACTGAATACCATGGGAATTTTTCTCTTTCCCCACCTGTGATGAGATCAGTCCTGCCTTCATATCGAATCAGTTACTTCTGTCTTTGAGTGTCTATTTCCTGACTGGTTGAAAAGTTAGGGTTTGGTCAAAATGTAGGAACTAATCATATCATAAGCAAGACAACCTTTATTTAATAAATGGAATTATCTTAGAACAAAATTCTTGGATGGCTGAGGGCAGATCGATCAGGGAGTCGCCGCTGGCTTTAGGAAGTCAGTACGTACAGGCATTTATCTCAGCTGCCTCTGGCAACAAATTGAGCAATTCGTGAGCACGCAAACAAGCTGCTGATCAAAGGTCACATCTGCCATTTCCTTATCACGGCCACAGAAATAATTGCTTTTCCCGCAAGACAATCTCTCAAATTCCAGACAGGTGCTTGTCACTGGCAGAATCTATACGGGAACTGTGGCAATGGATTCTGTGAAATACACTTTGTGTGAGAGTGTGTGTGTGTGTGTGTTTCCCATTGGCATTCATTTCTCTCATTTTTCCCAAGCTCTGATATACAAAGGGAAATCAAAGAAATTAATGGGTAATTCATATTAGTTGAAAAAAGCAAAGAATGAAAAAGGAAAGGAAAAACAAAAGATAGCCACAGAGTGTAAAATCAAGTGTTGTTTAGCTTGTGATACCTGTTAAGCATAAGTGAGGTAGTGAGTAGACAGCTGAGCAAACAGCTCTGAAATCAGGAGAGAGGTCCCAGACAATGTCTGTACATAGTACAGATACAATTTAAAGTCTTAGTTGCTTCAAATGAGAACCCCTATGCAGTATGTCTAGATAGACTGACCACACCATATGCCATACGCCATTCCAACATCACAGATCAGGAAAAGAAGCATGAACTAGCTACCCCATTGAAAAAAGAGAAAAACTAGGGATTGATTGGACAGGAAAATGAAGTGGACCCCAGATTTAAGCAAATAATATGTTTCCAGAAGAAGCCATCAGTTACACTCAATGTAATTATATTACATTAATGGGTTGTATAAAATGAGGACTCTGAAATGACCATGGGTTTTATAAAAGGAGTTATTTTATTCTGACAAGAGTACTTTGGGGAACAATGGCAGAATTAGAGTATTTTTATATAAATTTGACATTGGTTTTAATCATAAGACACATATGTGAAGATTGTATAATCAGTAAACCTGTTACTTTTGTAGTCATGAAAACTATCTAAACTAATTAAATAACTAATCCTATATTCCCATTATGACTATGACCAGATATCTTAGAAATGAAATAAGACTGTGAACTTAGTTGATGGAAAAGGGGTCTTTGACTTTTCTGGTAAATATAAAGAAAAGTGGGCAAGTTAAAGAGACAGAGGCAAAACATGTTAGTGAACAAATCCATTGACAAAGACAATATATGAATAATCCAACTGAGTCCCTGTGAGGCAACAAAAGTAAACTATAAACAATTTTCTTGATATAATTATTCTAGATTCCTAAATTATTCATGCAGTGCCTTCTAACTGAATGATGTATTTGAAAGAAAATAAGACAGAGTCACCGTGAAGGAAATAACATAAGATTTATGCATAAGGGGCTCTTCCAATTCTTTGATGTTAATCTCATTTCTCAAATGAGGAAACCGAGGCTTAGAGCCATGATATAATTTGTCCCCAATTGTTTAACTAATAAATACTATATCTGGAATTCAAACAATAAGGCTGAATTAATTCCTTTCACTTTCATTCCCCTTAATTTTAGTTTCTTATTCTTGAACAAATGACATGTACATATGCTGTATGTGTGATAAAATATATGTCTTGCATTAAAATATAGATGAGATAAAACATCTTTCCCTACCACATCCTCAGCTTTATGACAGGATTAGGTTAAGGCAACTATGGAACTGCATTTTATAAACCACAGAACTGCAAATCATTAGACACAACAGAATTCACAAATAAATTTTTTACATTAAAATAATAATGATATTGAATTACATCTATCGCTGCTCTTCAAATGGTAATTTTTGGCAAAGTCAGACATAAAACAAACAAAAACCAGAATACTAGAAATTATGACCAAGTGGTAAATTTTATGCAAATTGTTCATTTATCTAGAAAAACTCTAGAAGATGTTCAACAATGTGGTTTCCACAAAAAAGTCTCCCAGGTTGGTGAAATAATTCTGAGAGATTAATACACCATCCTAAATGTAAAGCAAAAGCTGGCAAGAGTGAAGGAGTTTGAATGAGGATAATGAAACCAACAAAAGATTCTGATGGCATTCTGAAAATTTAACACATGATTTGATTGGTAAATTAAAAGCAAAATGTCTGTCTTCTTAACTTACATACAAACTGTGTGTGTGTGTCAATGGCCCTTTAGGAGAAAGGTCTTCTGAGGGGTCAATAGGGTCAGCAATTTGAAACATCAATTAAAAACTTACTTTATAATTAGCCATATTGTGCAACCTATTGATCTGGTAGCTAAAGCACGAAAACTTATAGATAAGGTAATATCACTATCTAACTTTTAATATCTTTTCTTTGATTCTTGAAAATAATTGCACAACATTCAGACCTGCTATTTCAAATTGAAAATATACTATTATAAATTGATGACCTGGTTTCTGTCATCTCCAAAACTTTCAAATAGCACAAATTATATATTTGATGTTTAAAATTTGGTATTTCTTATTATCCTGCTAAAATCAATATTATTTCTGTTCAAAATAAATTCTTTAAAATACAAAAGTATATAAAAAGAAAGGCCTGCTAAATTTCAAGTCAGTATTTGATTTGCTTATAAGTTTTCTCTTTCACTTTAACCTGGAACATATATCCATTTTTCTATTTACATTTTAAACATTTAGTTCAGAACAAAATGACAATAAATATGGACCACCAAGCCCATGTCACTGAATCTGTGTAATTTAAAAATTTAATATTCTATTCTATGCATAAGTGTCAATGATTCCTTTAGAAAATAAAAAAATAGAAAACTATTAAAAATATTTTAGTTTAAACCACATGTCACCAGTAAAACACTCACATGACTAGAAGCACAGCAACATTTCAGCGGAGTTAAAACTAAACATAGCCAGTAACAGAGTAATCAAATTAACATAAAGAGTATGGGACCCATCTGTATTATAAGATAGGCAATAGAAGTAGATTAGAAATATTGATGATGGATTTTCCAGGAGATGCACAAGTAATGACTTTCCTATAGTCATTTTCCTATACATTCACCAAAGTTGTTATTACCAAATCCTCCAGCTTTGTCTCATTGTATTTCCCCATCACTAAAAGTATTAGGCGCTGTCCTGAGACTAGGTTTACAACAGTCTGCCCAAAGGATGGGGCAGAATTCTTCCAAATAAATGTTTGCAGCAAGTCTGTCAGCGGAACTCATAGTGAGTTAGTCACACGACCTGAATTGTCTGGCCTGCGCCATGGAAGAGAGAAAGGAAAACAATCTTCCAGAACCTGTTAAGAAATAAAGAGAACCCAATTGTTTAAGCCAGGGGTGGGGAATGTCCGGCCCTCAGGCGGAATACGGCCCATGAAATCACTTGGTCCAGCTCTGCGACGGCACTGGGGTGAGTTAATTAAATGTTGGATCACATATAGCAGGCTAATTTTTAAGCTGTTCACTTTGTATGGCCCCAGAATGTGATTATAAATATCCAAATGGCTCTTAGCAGGAGAAAAAGTTCCCCACCCCTGGATGTGAAACAATCCGGAGTATTTCAAGAATTAGAGAAAATCTGAATACGATATGCAGCCTTCTCATTTGGGTATGGATAAAGTAGAAGCATATTTATGGCCAAGCTTTGAAAACATTTTTCTCTTCTAATTGTTTCATTATATTTATTTCTACATGTGAACAGCCACATAACATAAAACAAAAATAAATAAATAAATAAATAAATAAATAGCCTTAACCTGTTAGGCTCAATGGATAAAGCATCAGCCTGCGGACTAAAGGGTCCCAGGTTTGATTCCAGTCAAGAGCATATACCTTGGTTGCGGGCAAATTCCCAGTAGTGGGTGTGCAGGAGGCAGCTAATCAATATTTCTGTCTCATTGATGTTTCTAACTCTCTTTAAAAAAATCAATATATATTTTTTAAAAAATCCATGGTTTATAAACAAATGAAATTGTATTTGGAGAGGATGAAATTGGAATTTACTTTCAAAATTTTATCTACATTATCTCCTTGGTGATATACATTTTAGGTCAATACTGAATTTCCATCCAGAAGGACATCTAGTCTAATTATCATATTACACTTTTATTATTATAGATGTCTTCATTTCATTCCATTTAATATGAGTATTTTGTAGTACTTAAATTCTATTTCTCAATGCAAAAAAAAAGTTGTAACAATTTGAAGTACACATAAATAAATGCCAGAATGTTTATAGAAGACTCTGTATATCATGATACTTATGCCTTACTCTTATGTTATTTAATGGTCTTCCTGTTTAGCCTACCCAAGATATTATGCTTAAAGAACTGAAAAGCATTGCGACATCCATAACAGGAAGTAAAGAGACACCAACTTTAAAATTAAAAATCCTTAAAAGTAATTTATCTATTTAATTCTATCTTCTTCTCTGGGTGGCTCAATGGCTTCGTTTTCTCAAGTCTCAAATGAGAACTTCTTTGTAAGCTTGGAACTTCCTATCATTCAAATCTTTCCCAAGACGCCTCTACATAATAGCATCATTTCTTATAATGGAAACCAGCAACTATATTGCTAGGCAACAAGGTAATCAAGACATGTATCACTTGACCCTATTTCAGTTTTCCCAGCTGAAAGCTTTCAGTCACGGAAGTTCTAATTCAAACCTAATTTTATCCAAGTGGGTACTGGGACAAAGAATGGTAACGCTCTTAAAAGCAGCTTCACACCCAGTGAGGACAAAGTAAAATGGGCAAGCCTATAAAAAAAAGTAGGTAGGAAAGGTCCTTCTTAGGCACTGCCTTAATTAAGGATTCCCTAGTCATAAAACAGGGAAAAAAGCATTGAAATTAGAGAAAGAATTTCATATTTTTTGCCCCTGTTTTAGTTAAAGCAATAACCTTCAGTATTTAGAAGGTCAGCGGCAAGGATCCTTATAAGCCTATAAAAAAAAGTAGGTAGGAAAGGTCCTTCTTAGGCACTGCCTTAATTAAGGATTCCCTAGTCATAAAACAGGGAAAAAAGCATTGAAATTAGAGAAAGAATTTCATATTTTTTGCCCCTGTTTTAGTTAAAGCAATAACCTTCAGTATTTAGAAGGTCAGCGGCAAGGATCCTTATAAGACTCCGGCAAGAAGGCCAAAGGAAGAAGATGATGTGATATCAGAAGCTCGAGGGCAAGAGGTGGTATGATGCGGGGCGATGACCTCAGGAATGTAAGGGGCCTCCAGGGAGAAGGTGAGGAAATGCCTTCTCTACACTTTGAGGAGGAACCTGTCCTGGAGACACATTTCAGGATCATAACCCCTGGAACTGTAAGAGAATAAATTTGAATTGTTTTAAGCCATATGGGTTTTGATAACTTGCTACAACAGCAATAGAAAACCAATATATATATATATATTTCTTTGCTACCTACTATGTCAAACCCTAGCACTTAGAGTTCAGTGCCCAGGTGTTTAAGCTTCCTCCCTCGTACATGGCTCTCCAAAGGATGGGGCAGAATTCTGAAGCTCTGAGAAGGCGGAGACTTTTCTTCTTCTATCTTTATGATGTACCCATTTCAGTGGCTGGCAGAAGATAGCAAATCTATCATCAGCTTATCTATATTCATACTGCAATTAACAACTGAATAAGCACTAAAATGACTGCACTTAATGTTTTAATGGAAGTCGTAATATCTTTGTATTTAAACATACAAAAAACTTAGAAATTGTGTTTTTTTTAATATATATTTTATTGATTTTTTTTTACAGAGAAGAAGGGAGAGGGATAGAGAGTTAGAAGCATAGATGAGAGAGAAACATCGATCAGCTGCCTCCTGCACACCCCCTACTGGGGATGTGCCCACAACCAAGGTATATGCCCTTGACCAGAATCAAACCTGGGACCTTTCAGTTCGCAGGCTGACGCTCTATTCATTCAGCCAAACCAGTTAGGGCTAGAAATTGTGTGTGTGTGTTTTTTTTTTTTTTTAATAATACCTTTCATTTGTATAGCACAAAATTTCCACGTGTTCAGAAGTACAAGGCCTCATTTGTTTCTCAAAATAACTTTGTCAGTAGGCTGCCCAGGCACCCGTATCCCCACGAAAAGGTAAAAAAGCTACAAAAATAAAAGATAAGTCAGCTGTACACACTACAAACCAAGCAAAGAACCCAAATCCAAGGTTTCTAATAATAAAAAAAAATCTACCCTTCCTTTCCTAACCTGATTAACGGTCCAATTCCTTTATCTCGCTGTGATAGATTTTCCTTACATCTTGTTTATTCTCACAATTTAGAGCACAGAGGAGACAGTTTATCAAAAGAACTAGCCTCCCATGATACGTAGTTAATTACTTAGAACCACAACATTACAAACTAAGTTTTATCATTCCTGAAAAACTGAGTTAAGACTGAATCAATCATCCCATGAAATGAATCATGTGTGCCGGTTTTGGGTTGTTGTCAAAAACAAGATATGTCCTGCAGCACAACTGTGCGATGATGTAAAATGCCACACCGAAGATAATGTAAGCAATGCATAAGTGTGGCACAAAGTCTCCAAGGTGATAAAATAAAATTTTTCATCCATAAATCCAGAAACAGATGGAGAGTTTGAATGCATAAGCCAAGAAATATTAGATCATTTAAAAACTGCACACTGTAAGCACTAGCCCTGCTGTGGTGCACAAAATTTTAAGAGTAGTTTTGGTAGTAATGAAGGGTCTATCCATACTCATGTACACATTCTTATAATATAACTATCATATATTTATCCTTATAATATACAAATTCAAACTGTGGCACTTGTGTTAAGAATGCGGGAGATGGAGAATTGGCACTATAAGCAAAGAGAATGGCCAGGACAGCCAATCACAGCAGGGAAAGTGCAGGATCGTTTCAGGTGATGGTTAGGGTGGGCTCTCCTTGAACTTGAGGGTCAAGCTAGAACTTTATGCATCTACTAGAGGCACGGTGCATGAAATTTGTGCATAGGGGGTTCCTCAGCCCAGCCTGCACCCTCTCCAATATGGGACCCTACCAGGATTGGGCCTAAATGGGCAGTTGGCCATCCCTCTCACAATCCAGGACTGCTGGCTCCCAACTACTCGCCTGACTGCCTTCCTGATTGCCCCTAACTGCTTCTGCCTGCTAGCCTGATCATCCCCTAATAACTCCATGCCAGCCTGATTGATGTCTAACTGCTCCCCTGTCAGCCTGTTTGCCCCCAATTTCCCTCCTCTGTCAGCCTGGTCAC
The DNA here is from genome assembly GCF_964339955.1 of Pipistrellus hanaki. Classification (NCBI taxonomy): domain Eukaryota; kingdom Metazoa; phylum Chordata; class Mammalia; order Chiroptera; family Vespertilionidae; genus Pipistrellus; species Pipistrellus hanaki. The sequence continues at coordinate 36,848,189 of NC_140507.1, read as the reverse complement.
CCCTAACTGCTCTCCCCTGCAGGCTTGATTGCTCTCAACTGCCCTCCCTTGCAGGCCTGTCCCCTCCCAACTGTCCTGCTGGCCTGATCACCCACAACTGCCCTCTCTTGCAGGTCTGGTCCATCCCAACTGCTCTCCCCTGTTGGCCACCTTGTAAATTTTTCTTAATTGGATATCATGAATTGAATATCTGTGTGAAATATTTTTCATTTATATAGTCTTTATATTCATCCTTTCCATTTAGGGTATACAGAAAGCATTTTATGATAAATATACAAAATGTTACATGACAAATATTTCAGAAAATGTTTTGAAGAAACATAAACATCTAAAGCTTCATTATATACCTTCATTATATACCTTCATTTCTTTTTCATAAAATCTTAGTATGTCATATTGCTAGACCATGTAGATTCAGTAATGTAAGTCTCATAGTGGGAGTGAAAATTACTCGGCAGAACTAGATCATCCCTGAGCCTTAATATACACATAACTTTCTCTGGGACTCTACCAGCTCTCTGGAACTACTCAATTATGAAAGAAACCATGATTATGTTGTCTTCCAGAATTGCTTTTCTATAATAGAAAGTAAGACGTAAATAATTTTCCCTCGTTATCTTCCCCTACACAGTCTTGATTTGCATATGGCTAGTGCATCATTTAACAATCTTAATTGGATCATCCTTTTATTCACCTAAAAATAGCTATTGAAACATTCTATGCAATTATTTTGTACCAGACCAGGCAAGTCATTTGTGAAAGATCCGTCTATAAGCAAAGTCATGTAGTCTAGCTCACACCAGGAAAAATGAATCGTCATGAGTAACAGACCAAGGAGTCATTTTTAGAGAAAACTACCTGTTTTTATAACTCTAAGAAGAGAAAAAATATTAAGGCATCTGGCACATTAATCTTCAAGGAAATACTGAAATACATACTTTGTTTGGAGGATAATTTTTACCCTGTAAATATTTCACATCATTTCTTTACATGAGAGAAAAAACATTACCATCACTCAACTCATTGCTACCAACAGCGCATTGTAAGAGGAGACATTATATCATTTGAAATGGCAAAATGTTTCCCATTTCAAAGTAGTTTCAAAGATAGGAAGAAATTTCATTTCTTTCACTTTATATCCTCATTTCTAATCAGTAATTTCTGCTATCAGGCACAAAGGTGCTGAACTGTGGAATTGGGAAATTTCATCTTGCAGCTACCTGCTCAAAAAAAAAAATGCATTCCAAAGAAATTCATTAATTTTTCTTCAGAAGTAGCAGAAGGAAACTACCTTCTGTCTGTGTGGCACAGATGCAAAGTTCTCTGCCTAATCAGCTATCTCTGGGAACAGAAGGTTTGCTTTTCAGAAAATTTTCCACACGGGCAAACTTTCTACAGGAAATGACTCACAGTGGAGACTGTCTCAGAGTTTGGGTAGGTTTACCTTAAAGGACTGAATAATTACGATGAACAATAAGTACATGGTTTTATTTGATTCTGTCCTAAAAATGAGTTTCCCACTGAGCTGTATACCTTGTCTGATCTACTCTCTCTTCACTTCTTTAGGCCTCTACTGGGAAATCAACTCCTCCACAATGTCGGTTCTGACTCATCCGGCTTCTCTGAGAATCTTAGGCCTCCTCCTCCTTGCTTTTTTGTCAGCATCTTGTTCTTAATACTCTCACCATCCTTCACACCACACTGTATTTATTTATGTCTCAGTATTGGATTCCAAAATATAAGTTTCTCTAGGCATGGGTATGACCTTCTACTCATTTATCCCCCTATCAAACATAGTGTGTTATTTGGGGTTTTCAAAAAAAGTCAACTTTGAGTCAAGCATTCAAGTGCAAGTAGTTGATTTGGGAAGTACAGAGAGCTCTGGCAGAAAAGCAGAGTAAATGAGACAGAATAGAGGGGGTGACTAAGTGGTGAATTATTATGTGGACCACTCTGTGTTAAATGTTGGGGGAAACTTGAGAACTAGCCTTCAGAATGATCCTTCCTGATGAGGGAGGAAGCTGGGTAACTGAACACCTACTGAGAGTAATAGATCGAGGCCTGCCAATGCCTTGTCACTCTAGCCTGCTGCCTAGTCATTGCAGGGACCACCGGTTTTTGGAGTTTTAAAGAAAAAGAGCCCTCAGGCTCATCTATCTCTGCAGATATTGGCACTTGGAAGCTTACCGGAACACAGGTTCCAGGGGTAGGAATAACTGTAGGCTATAGATGTCAATATGTTTTATACCTCTCAGAGTCACTCATGACTCACATTCCATTCGCTCTCACCCACTGCTGCTGCTATAATAGGATTGCCAGTCACAATTACTAGGGAGGGGAGAGTCATAATAATGGGAGTTCATGAGACAGTCACAGTTCCCACTATTGCAACTGATATACATCCTCTTCCTCTGCTGCCCACACACTGCACACTCTCCGCACGGGGAGCCCCCACGGCTGTTCTGGCATGCCTGCCTGATGCAGGACTCAAACATCGTGCCTGGGGAGTCACAGCCTTGCCACCATGTCTTCTCAGGCTAAAACTGCTGCAGGCGCCCATGTCTGACTATTGCTAAACACAGATGTACCAAGAGTCTCTCTCCCAAGTGAATCTCCCTTCCCTTATTTTATAGTGCCACTCTTTCCCCATGATGATCGGGACCTGGTTCCTCTCCCTTTTTAACCAGCCAGCGGTAGCCAGAAGTTCATTTTAGTGAGATAAAATTGTGGGTGCTGCCAATCTCTATCAGATGACCCATCCTCTCCGTTTTTCTCTAACTTGCCTCCTCTATCATGGGTGCTTTTTAGTATCAGTATGAGACACAGAGATCCACCATCTCCATGCCTAATGCCATATTTACAGCCACACATTTTCTCCCCAAGAACATCTTGTCTAATATTTGAACTGGAGGCCCTATGCATGAAATTCATGCATGGTGGTGGCGGTGTGGTGTGGGAGCGGGTCCCCCAGCCCAGCCTGTGCCCTCTCACAATCTGGGACCACTCACTCCTTACCACCTGCCTGCTTGCTCCTTATCACTTGTCTCTCTACCCCTTAGTGCTGTGGCAGAGACAGGAGAGGCTCCCACCACCACCACTGTGCTTGCAAGCTATGAGCCAGGCTGTGTCGAGCTTCTTCCTCCCGGTGGTCAGTGTGTGTCATAGCAACCAGTCGTTCTGGCTGTTCTGCAGTAACAGTCACTGGGCTTTTATATATGTAGATGTTGTTATTTCTGGTCCCTGACCCACCTGCTAAGCCATTTGCTGCTGCTCATCTGTGAACATCTTTCTCCCAGGTCAGCTCTTCCCCTTCACACACCTGATGGTTAGGAGCTGTGCTGCTGAGATGCATTTCTCTCTTTGCTGTCACTGAGAACAAGACTTATGGGGGATTTTCCTGCACAGCTGTGCCTCTTGAGTTTATCTCTAGCCAGCCTCTGTGAACGAGGCCTTCATTGTTCTCTTTTTTTTCATGGGTAGCCCTCTAGGAGAGCAGAGGTATACGCTGTGGAGGAGTCCTGCACCATGAGAGTTGAGGGGCCACTAGTGCAGCCTGCTCAGGTGCCCAGCATCTACCAGGGCTGAATAGCAAGTTAGGCTCTGCCTTTTTAAGTTAGGGGATTCTTTGCTGAGGTGGCATGTTCTTGCCCTAAAAAATGAGGGGCCTTGACATGACTTTTATTGGGCTTGCCCCAGCATTTTCTTATGCAAGATAGCTTAAAATGGACAGTTTTCCAAGCCCGTGTGATACACGGAGAGGAACCGTATTTGCAAGTGTGGTACTAAGAAGAGGCCTACCAAGCTCTGTGCCTTTTCCTGAGTGACAATAGCTTGTCCTTCTTCTTGGAGGAGATATCCCCGCATACCCCTAATCTATGAGCTAGAGAACCTCTGAACTTTGTATTATTATTATTATTATTTCTGGTAGCCACTATTATGCATATACTCTTACCAGGACACCTAATGTGCTTGCCACTTACTTTTGTCCCAGTCAGATTATAGGGTGCCCCATACGGTAGATCAGTGTGAAATAATCTGAGCTGTCCCTTCTGACTTTACTGTGACAAAGGACCAGAAAGTGAACGGGGTCATGTGACAATGACTGTGAATCTATACTGCTGTTCACTCCAGGTGAATGTACATGATTGTGGTTTTTCAAGTCAGGGTTGGAAAGAATCTACTTGGTGCAGCCACTATGGCAAACAGTATGAACTTTTCTTAAAAAATTAAAAATGGAACCTCCATTTGACTCAGTGATCCCACTTCTAGGACTATATCTTAATAATCCTGAAACACCAAGCAGACAGAATATATGCAGCCCTCTGTTCCTAGCAGCACTATGTTCACAGCTAAGATCTGGAAAAAGCCCAGGTGCTCATCAGTAGATGAGTGGATAAAATAAAGCTGTGGTACATTTGCACAATGAAATGCTATGTAGCTCTAAAAAAAGAAGGATTTCTTACCTTTTGAGACAGAATGGAGGGGCCTGGGGATTATAATGCTAAGTGAAATAAGCCAGTCAGAGAAAGACAAGGATGGCATGATCCCACTTATATGTGGAATCTAATGAAAAAAACCAACAAACTGACAATCTAAATAGATCCAGAGGCATGGACGCCTGGAACGAACTGACAAACCTCAGAAGGAACTGGAGAAGGGTGGGAGGAGATTAACCAAAGAATTTATATGAATATACGCTTTGCCCATGGTGACAGACAATAGTGCAGGAAAGCTGGGGTAGGGCGGGAACCTGGTAGGGGGGGGGGCAAAGGGGAGGCATCTGTAATACTATCAATAATAAAGATTTTTTTAGAAGTATTTAAAAAAAATACAAATCAGAGATAATATTTTTGTGACAAAATGGCACAAATTAACAACAACAAAAAAAATAATAAGATTCAGGGATGATCCTGAAAAATAACACTCTTGTCAACTATTGATGAAAATTGTGACAATAGGATGAAATTTATAAAATTACTCTGTACTGATCAAATACTCTTGATTTGCCTTTTAAAAGTTACTATAATTTCTCTCTTGTTCCTGTGAGTTAAAGATAAGCATTTTTTATCATTATTTGAAGATTTCAAGTGGTAATAAATTGATTCTGCAGGAAAAAATAGTATAGTAATACTAATACAAAAGTCTTATGAAAATGAAATTAAACCAGTGTTTCTTTTCTTTTTTCCCTTGGATCTGGGAACTGTGCATCTTGCTTTACAGTGCATATTTTCCAGCTTTCATCCAGTGAAATAAAATTAATGGGAAGATGTGGTAGTAGCGGAGCCCAAGCTAAAGTCCGTGGAAATCATTATTGGTGTTCTAATTATTGACACCTGACACATTCCTGGGGCAAATGGGTAATTAAGACTGTCCTAAATAATGATTAATCCTACAGCAATACAAATTAAGTCCCCAAAGACAATACATATGAAAAGGTGAGACATTTTCCATCCTTAATAGCAATTTGAGAAATAAGGGTTTTCAGAAACAATCTAAGTAAAATATATTGCTATAGTTCTGGAGACTTTGGATTTGTAAGTTGTATTTTTCTGGTACGAAAAATTACAGCCTTATATGTTCTTCAGAAAAAAAAATTCAACAACCACATGGATAATTTAAAAGGAAGAAGCATTTTATTGTTATAAAGCTTCTTATTCATAGGAACACTTGGCAATTGTGATTACCAGTTACCTGGCTTCGCATTTGAATATTTATTGATTTCATCTAATAGTTGCATAACTTCCTATTTGTGCTGTATAATACGGAATGGAAGATTAGCAAAATCAATAATGGATATAGCAGAGGAAGAAGTAGGGGAAAAAAAATGCACCTCAGCAAGACTGCTCATGGATGTCAAAACAAATCAGCGAGAGCACAGAGGCACTGTTTCAATTATATTTCGAGCAAGGGCAGGAGAATGGGGAGGGCATCAGTTTCCTCTCCTTTATTGCTTAAAATAAAACTATGAAGCATTAAATGTCTTCTGGGAGCTCACCCAACTTTTGGAAAAATAAGGCTTGATTTTTTGGAACTTGATGCATTCCTTGCCAAAATATAAGCTCATCCAGCGTTACTGGGTTAAATAAATGCTGGAAACAGGATACAGGAGAAAGGGGAGAAAACCCAATAAAATCAGTGATGATGAGAAGACAATGTACAGTGTCATACACATTACTCACACTCATTTTGAAGGGTGATATTCAAGTGAGCACGAAAAGTGAGCCACTGGAGAATTGAGATTTAAGTTAAATCACAGGCTTGTTTAGTAATTATTTGAATAGAAACTAAACACCTTTATTAGCAAATGCAAATGATTATTTTAATTAGACATCCACAAATGCAGTCCAGTGGCAGAAGCCAAGCTGTTTGGTCCTGGTAGATTTTTATTATGGAATTCCAACATCTCAGCAATTTCTCAGTGACTTTCCTCTATAATCCCTCCCAAGCAATATGAGCTCCAAACTGTTTTAAAAACTACACTTTCACATTGCCCTAACTGAACATTTTATCTTATTTTTTATTATAGTCAAAGGCAAAAGATGTTTATTAATTATCCAATAAATTCAATCAATATAAAGTAAAGCTATAGTTTAAATATCCCATGTTATCTGTGGTGGCATATCATTTTAAAGTCAACACGTTTAGAATGAAAATATTTTATGGGAAACTTCTCAACCCTGAAAATTGGTGATGAATTTAATTCAAAGCAAAGAAAGATTTTTTGGGGGGGTGGGTGGGTGGGGTAGTGGTGGTTTGTAACCCATAGAATTCACATCCCATAAATGAAAGGAAAATACTATGTGAATATCTATATAGAACTGATGTAGTGCCTTTTGTATCACTTTCTTCATTAAAATTTCCCAATAATGATGATACATTAGTGACATTATCATGTTTTAGGGTTGAATAAATAGTGGTCCATTAGATTAAAGTGCTCTAGTTTACACTGCTAAGTGGAAGAGCTGAGATTTAAAGGACTGCTTGACTACTAACCTCATATTACTTGTCCAAACAGTCTAGCACACAGATAGTGAACATGGTTGTTGTTTTTAAATCCATAATGGTGAGCTCTAACCCTGTTTGTTCAACTTCCTACTTGACACCATAATTGGGTGCTTCACCCTCAGAGGTACCAAGGTGAACTACCCCTACCAGCACATCGAAACCATTCCTTCTCCAACATCTCCTACCTCAGGAAGTGGAACCACATTTCATTTCATTTCAATTTAATTATTTTTTTTTATTTTAAGTTTTTAAACAATTCTTCATTGTTGAAAGTGTTACATATGTCCCCTTTTCTTCCCATTGACCCCTCAGACCCGCCCCTGCACCCCTCCCACCCAGCTTGCCCCAGGCCTTCAGCACCCTATTGTCTGTATGGGTTATGCATATATGCATAAAAATCCTTTGGTTAATCTCTGCCCCGCCACTGTTCCCCTCTTCTCTCCTCTCAATCCCCCCTTCCGTCTGAGATTCTGCCCTCTTTTCCCTGCTTCAAGTCCCTGGATTCACTCTTTTCATCAGTTCATTTTGTTACTTAGATGTAGTACCACATTTTATCCCATTGAGTGTATCTGAAATTTCACTCTCCTCTCCTCTCTCTGAATTCCCAATGAAAACAACTCCTTGTTTCTGTCACTAACAATCTTTAAATGCCTTAACTTCCTTCTGTTCCCCATTTCTACCCCTTAAGTAATGTATTAAATAAATGACATTATTTACAATTACAAACTTCCAACTCTGGTGACATAACAATCCTAGATAAGTTAAACATTCATTTAATCTAATAAAAATAATTCTTAATGTTTGATTCTTAAGTCACTGTTTGCAGTAAGTATTAAAACTATTAAAATATTCGTAGGCATAGATCTAAGTTTTAATTAAATACTAAATTGCCTTTAATTTTAATAATAAGAAAACAATTTGTGATCATTTTACACTGTCATCTATAAAGAAATTGAAGGACAAAAATTTAATTTTTACTTTTATTTATTTTTAAAATATATATTTTATTGATTTTTTACAGAGAGGGAGAGAGAGAGATAGTTAGAAACATCAATCAGCTGCCTCTTGCACACCCCCCACTGGGGATGTGCCCACAACCAAGGTACATGCCCCTGACTGGAATGGACCCTTGGATCCTTGAGTCTGCAGGCCGATGCTCTATCCACTGAGGTTAGGGTTAAAATTTAATTTTTAAAATTCTATTTTAAGTTTATAATAGACAATTTGACTTGTGTTTCTTCTGATATAAGAAAGGTGAAAAAAATTAATGTTAATACATCTATTGATTTGTTTAACCTCTAACACAATCAAGGTCAAATGGAAAAGTTTATTTTTTAATATATTTTTATTGATTTCAGAGAGAAAGGGAGAGGGAGAGAGATATACCGTAGAAACATCCATGATGAGAGAGAATCATGGATCGGCTGCCCAGGCATGTGCCTTTGACCGGAATCAAACCTGGGACCTTTCAGTTTGCAGGTTGATGCTCTATCCATTGAGCCAAACTGGCTAGGGCAAGTTTATTCATTTTTATAAGTTTGTTTATCCATTCACCAATAAAAGGATATTTTGGCAGTTATAAATAGAGTTACAATAAATATTCATGGACAGGTCTTTTTATGAACATAACCCAGGTGTGGGATTGCTGGGTCATATGGTAAGAACGTTTAACTTGGTAAGAAATTACTGAACTTTTTTCCAGAATGGCTACACTATTTTGCACTCTCATCAGCAATGTATGAGAGTTCCAGTTGCTGCAAATCCTAGCCATCATTTAGTGTATTATTTCTGATACTTCAGATTTCCATCTCTGAAAAACTTCCTTTAGTAGCTCCTTTAGATAAAATCTAAAGCCAAGAAATTCTCTATTTTTTTCATGCAAATGCCTTACTTTCATCTCAACTATTGAAGGATATTTTCCCTGGATATAGAATTCTGGCTCTATTATAGTAGTTGAAAAATACATTATTTTGCTTTAAAAATCCTTAAAGAAAGGTAGAGTCACAGTAGTGTAATATTAGGCAGTTGAAAATAATTCTTGAAATGTAGCTTAAAACTTTCATCAGAAAAAAAAAAAGACAGAGTATAAATTAAAAGGATGGGGACAAGTTACTTCATACATAATTTTCAGCATTCATTAAAACTTTTATTCAATAAAAATAAATAAATAACCAAGAGAGGGGAAAAACAGGAATTAAAAGAAACCCACAGGTTATCTGGGTATTATCAGTCATTAAAATAAATATAAATAATAATGATATATTCAAGAAAAAATGACAAAATGAAATCTAAAAAAAAATGCACATAAATAGAACAAAAATACAAAAACTAATTAAGAATTCAAATGGATTAAAGCAGATTAGACTCAACAAATATGCATTATGAATTTGAATCAGAAATAGACTTCTCTGGCCAATTTCTCAGTGGTTAGAGCATTGGCCATGAATCAAAGGGTCTGCAAGTTGGATTTTTGGCCTGGGCTGGGCATGTGTGTGAGGCAACCAATTAATACACCCTTCTCAACTCTCTCTTTCTCTCTCTCTCTTTTCCTGCTCCTCCCTCCCTTCCACTCTATCTGAAAATCAAGGGAAATAATATCCTACAGTGAGGATTAAAAAAAAAAAAATAGACTGAATATTAAAAAAGGAAAATAAGAAGAGACACACATGGATCACAAAGTAAAGAGTCTAGGAAATGTAATTGGATTCGCACAAAGCAAACTAGCCAAGAACCACAGCTTTGGGGACCCAATCCTACACAATAAAAGGGTAATATGCAAATCAACCAGACAGCAGAACAACTGGTCGCTATGATGTGCACTGAACACCAGGGGGCAGATGCTCAATGCAGGAGTTGCCCCCAGCCCACAGGCTCCAATTGCCTAATGTGGACCTGCCCACCAACTCCTCAGTCCCTTTCCCTGGTGGGCAGGCTCTGATTGCCCGATGGGGCATAGGGAACTGGGGTGGGTGGTGGTGGATGCAGGCAGTGCCAGGCCAAGGCCCCCACCCCACCATTCACCCCACACACAGAGGACAACCCATGGCTGGGGGCAGAGCCGGTGAGTGGGTGGGAATGGCCAACCTCTAGATTACCCCCAGCCACCTGGCGGGAGGCTCCAATTGTCTGATAGCAAATGGAGAACTGGGGGTGGGTGCAGCTGAAGGAGGGGCCAGCTGCCAGCAGCTGGGAAGATGGCTCTGATCGCAGGCCAGGCTAGGGACAGTACCTGTGCATGAATTTCATGCATCGGGCCTCTAGTATTTAAAATGAGCTAAAAGCGAATCTGTTGAAATTTTCCCCTAAAAGGAAATATTATATTTATTATACTATACAGTAAAACATCTACCCTTTACTCAATAAGAAGACAATCTACATACAAGATTATATAAAATGGACATGAAGCAAATTAAAATGTTATTATTGTCATCATTCTTTACAGAAATGCAAGATTAAAAAAAATGAGATTTCACTATACAGTCTCCAGGAAAGCTAAAGTTAAAATGAAAACAACAATAATAAGTCATGTAGGTGAAATGAGAAGCCCTCCAAGCTGATAGGAATGCAATTGATACCATCACCTGGGCTTACTATTAGACAGTGTTCACTAAAACTGGATATATGTACACCATCACTTCTACCCTGCAGGCATTTTCCCAAGTGCGATGTGTCTCTATGTGTATCAATAGCTGTATATAGAAATGCTTATAGCCACATTATTTGTAATATTCAAGTATTGGAAAATTTACCAGAAGGGGTAAATTACATATTTATGCAATACAATATTGTTCAGTGATGCAAAAAAAAAAATGAACTAGGTTTTACACAAAACTACATAGAAAGAATTGGCACCAGTTAAAATATTTATTCTGCTGGGACCGGTTTGGCTCAATGGATAGAGCGTCGGCTTGGGGACTGAAGGGCCTTTCCTAAAGGTATGTATTGTATTTCTTATACTTTGGAAGTTCATTTTAAATAATTACACTTAATTTGGGAATTCACTGGACAAGAACTAGTGGTAAACTCTTAGATGACTAAGTTTAGCAAGAATCAGATTTTAAAATAGCTACAGTGGTGAATATGCATACAATACATATACATGCTGTATAGCTATAAGTGGTATTGATGGAGATATATGTCATGCATTGTATGCATGTAAATATATATCTATTCATCTACAGATCTTCTTATTGCTTGCATCTGAGATGTTCAGATCATTGTTTTGTTTAAAGGACTTCAAATACTTTTAAAAAAAAAATAGACCTTTTTGAAAGAAATAGTATTTGAGCATATTTTTCAAGATAATTTTTATTGGATGGAACAAATCCTGCCTGATCTCTTCCCGAAACAGATTCCTAACCCACCTTTCAGCAGAAACATTGGGCACCCTGAACACCTGACACTAACCATTGCTAATGTTTACTGAGGTCTGGCTGTTGGTCTTCGCCTTTGCTCCTGAGGACCCCCCCCCCCACACACTCTCCAGGGGACCACTGCGCTGACTCCTCCCAGAATGTGGGATCACTGCCACCCAATGGCTACTGCATGTCCAACTACGTGTCATGCACAATTATTCTAGATTCTGGGGATATATGAAGGAACAACAGCAACAAACAAATCCCAGGCTTCATGAAGTCGCATTTTTGTTGGGGTTTTGGACAGATAAAGTGCTGAGTGCCCCTGAAGGAAGGGGGGAATAAAACAGTCAAAAAAAAAAAAAAGAGATCAGTCTCACTAGTCTAGTCAAGAGAAGGAAAAATCGCCCTTCTTTTCCAAGCATAAAGCAACATAAATAAATTAATAAGCACACAAACACAGAAAGTGTTTCTAAAGACCTGCTGTACTTCAAGAAACCCAGGCAATTATAATTGGTTGAGTTTATTATGGAACCCTTAAAAAGACACCAGCATACAAGGAAATTTAAAAGACAGTTCCCTTGACCTTAAGGAAGGTTAGCTCATGTCCTGAGGCAATATTTTAACATCCCAGGAGCCAAAACCGGTTTGGCTCAGTGGATAGAGCGTTGGCCTGCGGACTGAAAGGTCCCAGGTTCAATTCTGTAAGGGCATGTACCTTGGTTGCGCACATCCCCAGTAGGAGGTGTGTGGGAGGCAGCTGGTCGATGATTCTCTCATCGATGTTTCTGATTCTCTGTCCTTCTCTCTTCCTCTCTGTAAAAAATCAATAAAATATATTTAAAATAAAATAAAAAATAAAAAATAAATAAACATCCCAGGAGTCCAGTCTTTCTGTGGCTCTGAGGCCCACAGACTCAGAAGCAAGTCCAGTGCAAACCACCTACTGTCAGCACCCAGGGTGGGCCCCAGCTCCAAGCAGTAGGTGGCTTTAGATGTTTGAGGAACGTTGATTCTGACTGAAAAGCCTTTTTCTTTTTTTAAAAAAAATCGGATGGGTTTCCAGCCCAATTGAAACTGACTTTCAGGAGCATATGACTTCCAGCTAAATAGAATCATTTCCACAAAGCATGCCCGAGGAGGGCATTTGTCTGCAGCCAGATGTGGGAGGAAATAGGAGCCCCTGAGCCTCTGGGCCTTGTGTGCCTACTTCTTATCAAAGTTGCCGGGAGCCTCATGCCGAAAGATCTCTATCTAAAACAGATGGAACTTTACTGCATCTTATGTGGAAAGCTTTGTCTAAAAGGAGCTCAATTTAAAACCTAGCCATAAGTACTTTTAATTTATTGAATAGCCCAAAATGCCTTGGAAAACTGTTTTGTGTTGTTTGTTTGTTTGTTTGTTTGTTTGTTTCTAGAAGGTCTGTTACAGGCCCATTAATCCATATATGAAATGTATCCTAAAGGTCAGCAAGAAGGAGTAACTTTAATTAATTTGCCGCTATAAAAAGCTTTTCATTTTGGTCAATCTTACCTTTCGTTTTGAATCATTCTGTCAGAAAACATGACAAAGACAAAATTCCTTTATTTCCACTTCATGCACACATGTTTGCATTCACTTTAAACTATAATTTTTTTTTCATGATGAAGCATTTCTTTATTCATCTTTAAGTCTTTATTGTTGAAAGTATTATATATGTCCCCTTTCTTTCCCCATTGACCTCTTCTAGCCCGCCTCTGCCCCCTCCCCAGGCCTTCGCCACCCTATCGGCTGTGTGCATGGGTTATGCCTATCTGCATACAAGGTCTTTGATTGATCTCTTCCCACCCCTGCCCTCCAGTTCTTAGTGGGTTTGCAAGTACTGCAAGTTACTTTTAAGTGGGAGTAATGGAATCAAAAGAACACTGGGGGAGAAATGCCCTAATGTCATATCAAGTGTCCTCGTCCCTTGTACGCTGCTGTGTGAATGCTCACTCTGCAAGCATTTGACTAAAAGCTCAATCTTTTGAGATACTGACCTCCCAACATCAGCCGGCTGAACACTAAATGCTTCTATGTGTGATAAAAGCAGAAACTCATATTTTTCCTCCCCACTGATTAAGGAAAGCAAGCCTTTCTCACACAATTGTGGTGGAGAGATTGAACGCATCAATGGTTCCAAGAGAAGGACCACAATGAAAAGCATGAGAACCTGGAGGAGATTTGATTACTAAAAGGTTGGATCCAATTGACTCACAGAGTCAAGTCACATTTCCTCTCATTCTCCCATGCTCTTTTCACAGGGCTCCGGGAATCAAGATTTGACTATGTGGTAACACAATCTGTAAGTAAGATGCTCCAGTGTTTTTAGTGCTCATTAGCTTAAAATTCTAATATATAGACGGGATACCTGATAATGTTCTATTCATCAATATTGTTTGTTGTTTTTGTTTTTTTTCAGGTCTTATAATGGATTCAAGTCTCACCTGCATACTAAGAAACATGTATGCTTTATGCTTTATGCTTTATGCTTGGCAGCCAAGTTCTGGTTTTGTATGTACCAAGATCCACTCACAGAGGAAGAAGAATAAAATAGGCAGTCTTCCTTGGTGGCTCATTATTTATTCCAAGTCACGGCAGCTGTGGCCACCAAGAATTCATGTTGACTGCAGCCCTTTAGGGTCAGGCAGCCACTCCACAGCCACACACACATGCACACTTGCGTTCTGCATCGTCTGGCAGAACTGTCACTCATGGAGGGTAACGGAAGGGAAAGGCTACAGTTTTCAAGTATTTTTCAGCCAGCAGTGCTCATGGCCTCCATTAAATTTCCTTGTAATGCTATATTCAGAAATTGCTATGAAAAATGGAGCCAAGAATTTCATGGCATAATAACATTATAATGCATATGACACAATAGTAAAAATTATCAGGGAGAACAAAAATGTCAGAAAAAGTAATAAACTGAAAAGAATATCCATGTAACCTAAAAAAAGAAATAATACTACCTGAATTTTTTTAAAATTTGTATTACAATAAAAATGTTTCAAACTTTCTAGGTTTTTCATTTCTGTCTCCCTAGACAGTACTTTCACACAAAAATTCTAAACATTGTTCACACTTTTAGTTAAGATTGCATTATAAATTCACACAGAAAGTGGTTTCCTTCACCTGAACAAGTAAGAATGATACATAAAATACAAAAGCAGAAAAATTTAAAAACCTCTCCCATGCTCAAAACAATATAATTCCATGAAGCACAAAATGGAAAATAAGCGCTTAGAACTGAGAAGAACTGAAGCTGCAGATCTGCCAGATTCTGAGTCCAGAAAAACAAACAAAATATTTAAAATATATTTTTTAAAGTCACTGGAATTAAAAATAATCTATAAAAAGAATTATCTCTATAATAAAGTAGAGTTTCCATATTAGTAAAAAATAATAGTAATAATAAGAATAAAATAGAAAGATTATATGGAGGAATGAACCTAGCAAAAAATACTCAGAGACAAAGCAATAAGAAATAGAAAATGCACAAAGAGAACACTAATTTAAAGTAACCCGAAGTGCAATGGAGATATGGCTGAAAAGTATTATAAGACTCAAGGAGATAATAACTGAACACTTTCTAGAACTGAGTTTTCATATTGAAAACGTGCTGGCTGTTAGCCTGAAGTAGCCCTCAGTTCCTTGTCACATGGACCCCTTCATAAGACAGCTCACGACATGGCTGCTCCATTCATGGGAGAGAGAGAGAGAGAGAACCAGGTGGCGGTCAGTCTTTTACAGCATAATCTTCAAAGGGACACCCCGTCACCATAGCAATATTTTATTTATTATGAGCAAGCCATTGGTCTCAGCCCACACCAAGGGAAGCTGATTGCACAAGGGTGTGGACGGCGAGAGATAGAACACATTGGGGGCCATTTCAGAAGCTCTCCTGTCGCATTCTGACTTCTGGTCCTCAATTATTCACATTCCTCCCACATGTAAGATGCACTCACACCACCCTTCTAGGGTCTCCAAAAGTCACCCCTCATTCCATCATCAGCTCAAAGAATCCCATCTTGTAAATCCTATCTGGGTGTGAATAAGGCTCCCAGGATGCAGTGCTCTCAGTAGAGCTACTCAAGTACAGTTTCCTTCAGTCTAGGAGGCTAACGAGAGGAGTCATCTGCTATCCAACATATAATGGTGGGGCCGGTGCGGGGTCACAGCGATGGGTATTCTTGTTCCACAAGAGGAAAAATTGGAGGCACAAAGAAGTCACTGGTTAATAGCAATTGTGAAATCCAGTCAGTCACATGTTGTAAGTTCCTTATTAGTTTTCAAGGCCAAGGGCGTAGCTCTTGCTTCTTGGTTCTACCCTCCTGACTCTTGGTTCTGTCTCCTCTATCATTATTTATTTATTTATTTTTTTTTTGGTGAAAAATAGCACTGCTTTGCAACTGAGCAGTTTTCTACACCTGCTTCCTGCCAGCAGAATTTTAGGCTCCAGCAGTCCCTGTCATTTTGTGTGGTCCCTGTTCTTCTCAGTGCAAGCCAGGGGGATTCTGCTGATACAATTTTCTCAAAGATTTGGTAGGTCTGTGAGTCTCACTGGAGTATAAGAATGCACGTAAGTCCTTTATCTCTCTCTGATCAGGTGACTGGATACCTTGACCACCACATTTTCCAGCGGCCCTATTTGATTAAGAGGATCTGGGGGCTCCCTCTCAGTGTCTTTAAGGGGCCCTTTGTGCAGCTGAATAATCAATTCTTTTATCCTCCCATGCGTTCCAGGACTTAACAAATATGTGTAGCACACCCTTCATGTCTCTAGGCCACGGTTCTCAGGCAGGGCATGCGTTTGTTCAGGTTAGCATCTTATGCTCCATTAAAAATCCAAAAACTTTAAAAACCACTCAAGTGCCTGTTTCAGAATAAAAGGTTACCCCAAAATTCAGTGGCATAAAACAACAATAGGAATTATTGTATAGTTTCTCAGGGTCAGGAATCTGCATGTGGCTTAGGTTGATTGTTTAATTTCTCAAAATCAAGGTACAAGCAAAGCGTCAGCTGGGACGGTGATCACCCGAAGGCTCCCCTGACCGGGCTTCAGTCCCTTTTGGCTTGCTGGGCAGGCAGGTAGCATCAGTGGCTCCTGAGCTGTTGGTCAGAGGCCTCGCCTCGTTGCTCAGCTGTGGGAAGGACTGCTCCAATGGTCCACTGAACTCACGTGCCTTTGGCTTTAGAACAGACTTGTTTGTTTTCCTCTGAATAACTCAAAACTTAACATTTTATCCACACATGAGCATCTCATTTCATACTTCTTTTTCAGAACCATACATTTTAATTAATAAAATGTTACCCAGAAACAAAAGGGTAAATCATCTAGAGAGTGACCCTGTGCATTTTTTCCCCTCTTTGAAATTTTAATAATTTTTCTATTTTCAGTCAAATAGATAAACCAATTTGGGATCATTCCCTCATAGTGGAGGTAGACAGCAGTATTGTGCAACGAAGCAATCCACACTTACAATGATGGCATCTCATTTTATGAGGACGTGGCCACATTTCAATGAATAAATTCATGAAGTCTCACCGCTCTGTGACCCCCATATCTGCTGGTTTTTTTTTTTTTTTTTTTTTTTTATCTGGTCCCATTTTAGCTCATTACTGTCCTAGCAAAGGCAGCAATTCTGTTTGCTTTCTGATCTTGTGTGCCCTTTAAAGATGAGGAAGCATTAAAGCAACCAAGAAGATAGGAATCTCACCTTTTTCTGCCTCTAAATGGCTACAAACTCACTTTTTAAAACATCAGATAAATTCACTCACACTAACCATACTTGCTTTTTCATGGGGGAGTTCCTTAGATTAGTAAGCCACACTGAAAATGTAATTGTCCCTCTCTCCAGCTATTTTGTTTTTCAAAGATGCCCTTCTAGTAGATGAAGTCTCATTGACATGCAGAATTATGCCCTGAAGATAGGAGGTAAATAGGTGAGCATGTGAGCTGAGTTCCTATGAGCATGTTCATAAGGTCAGAGACAAATCATTACACTGAGCTGCAGGCTATGAATGACAAGGAGCACAGTATATCCTTTCTCATCACAGACTCCCAAGTCCTGGCCCATAGAATCTTGCTAACTCACCTATATGTACAGTTTTGAAGACATTATTATTAAATATTTAGGATCTGAGACATGAGATGATGTGCAGTGAAATTAGCTATCCAAAAAGTTCTAATAGAAATCAGATAAATGTGGTAGATTTACCACATTTTTTAAAAATATATTTTATTGATTTTTTACAGAGTGGAAGAGAGATAGAGAGTTAGAAACATCGATGAGAGAGAATCATTAATCAGCTGCCTCTTGCACAGCCCCTACTGGGGATGTGCCCGCAACCAAGGTACATGCCCTTGACCGGAATCGAACATGGGACCTTTCAGTATGCAGGCCGACGCTCTATCCACTGAGCCAAACTGGTTTCGACAGACTTACCACATTTTAATAGAATTATCACGTCTGTGTCTCAAAAGCTCACAAAAGGAGAAAGATAAAATAAAAAAGGTGTAAACCCACAAGGACAAAGAGAAAATGAGGTGACCCACAATTGTAATAAACCTTTGGAATACAGGTTAGTGGCAGGGAGAATTGGCAAGGTAAATAAGAGAAATAGAGGCTACCGTAGAGCCTTTGGAGTAGAAGAGAGAAAAGTAGCAAGGAGGTTAATTTTTGAGCACAAGGATAATGTGAGCCAGGACTTGAACACATAAGGAACAGTGGAAGCAGGGATTCGGGACTATACCCAGTGTAGTTAACACAGAGGAGCCTGTGCCCCTCAGGTAGCCTGGTGCAGCAGTCTCCCTCAGACACATCTACCTTACCCTTCCTGCAGCTGTTTATTTTTAACTTCTCCTACAGATGCTCTGGAGTTAGGGAGGCAAAGTACAGCAGCAGATGGAGAGGAAAAATAAGACTAGAAAATGGAGATTCAGTTGGCATCCCCAGGCCATTACCCTTGTCTTGCTATTGAAATACCTGTAGCAGGTATGCATGTCCCGAGGAAGAGCCGTGGGAAAGGAACTAGCATAGGAAGAACACAAAAACTGTAATAAAGGGGGGGAAAAGAACAATCAAGTGGGATAATCTTTTTAAAAACTTTTTAAATTGATTTTTTTTTTTTTTAAGAGAGAGAGGAAGGGAGAGAAACACCCATGAGAGAGAAACATCATTGATCGACTGCCTCCCTGCACACCCCCTACTGGTGATCGAGCCTGGATAATGTGCCCTGACCTGGGATCGAACTGGTGGCCTCTTAGTTCATGGGTCAACCCTCAACCACTGAGTCACATTGGCCAAGAAAGAGATATAATCTTTTATATATATATATATATATATATATATATATATATATATATATATATATATAATTGATTTTTTACAGAGAGGAAGGGAGAGGGACAGAGAGCTAGAAATATTGATGAGAGAGAAACATCGACCAGCTGCCTCCTGCACATCCCCCACTGGGGATATGCCCAAAACCAAGATACATGCCCTTGATCGGAATCGAACCCAGGACCCTTCAGTCCACAGGCCTATGCTCTATCCACTGAGCTAAACTGGTTTTGGCAAGAGACATATCTTAATGGTATAAAAACAGAGGTACTCAAAGCAATCATTATTGTAGTAAGTAAGGAGTAAGCACTTTGGAAGCAAGAAAGCAAATTTGTGCTCTATAGAAAAATCACATAGATCTCTAATGCAAATACTACAAATCCCACTGCGTTTGTTAATCTATGGATGTCAAGTAGAATGGTTCTTTTTAGGAATTCCTTTTTTTTTAATTTTTTAAATATTTTATTGATGTTTTACAGAGAGGAAGAAAGAGGGATAGAGAGTTAGAAACATCGATGAGAGAGAATCATCGATCAGCTGCCTCTTGCACACCCCCTACCGGGGATGCACCTGCAACCAAGGTACATGCCTCTGACTGGAATCGAACCCAGGACCTTTCAGTCCGCAGGCCGACGCTCTATCCACTGAGCCAAACCAGTTTTGGCTAGGAATTTCTTATGGTAACTAATAATAATCTGAGAGTCTACATACAATACCAGCTTTTGTATTATACATCTCATTATAATAAATTTAAGACTGACTCCTTTTTAAAGAAAACCTTATATTTTACTAAAGTAAAAAATAAGCTTTTAATTTAACATAATTGTTTTGTAACACATGACAAATATTAGAAAAATAAGCACATATTTATTACAGTTATATCCTATTTAATCTCTGAAATGCCCTTTGTTTGAAATGATTCACTAATAATAGTAATAGTAATAACCCTCTGTTAATCATTTTCCTTGAAATTGGGCCACAAGAATTTTAAAAGCAAACAATCTCTGCCACTAAGGACAACTGTTTCCTTGTCTGGTTGCCATTTGTTATTAATGGCTGCTCCATGAAGAGAAGGAGGCAAGAAAATCTGGAGCAAAAGGGTCATAAAATGCTATTATTAAAAGCACATTTCTTGGTATTTTATTTAAACTTACACTTCAATAGATACTTCTGGTTGCACAACTCTTACTTTTGAAAGTCGCTTTTCAACCTTCTACCCTATGCACATTTTTGTTTGTCACATAACAGTTCCTTGAAATGCTTTGACCTCTGTATTACAGACAAGGTGAAAGAAAATTGTTTTTAAGTCTATGGTAACTGAGTCACATGTTTCCATCACACCCACAGAGAAAGGTCAGGCAGCAAACAACATGTCAGCCCTCCCTCCGTGGATCAACTCTTCCTGGCAAAGCATCATTTGAATCTCTTTCTCAACCAGCCGCGGGGAAAGAATGCATTTACTTATCTAACAAATCAAACAGCAAGTAAGGGTTTGACAGATTCTGGGGGCAGAGGGGAAAACTATGCAAGCTATCAATTTAATTTACAATTTTTCATATACTCTAAAATCAATGATAAGCTTTAGTTTCTGTTTTCTGCCATTGACGTAGGCACTAAGCGACATAATCATTAAGGATAGGGAATTAGTATCACAATGGGAAGAATGCCATGAAATGCGAAGATGTAACTTTGCCTCATTTTCACATTCACCTGGGGACTAGGTAACACTATGCGCAAGAATGGGAGTCAGTCTGCCCACATGGCCCTGGTGGGGATTACAGTAACTGCATCCAGCATCTAAAGCTAATCCCGAGGTACGCAGATGCCTGAATCTCACTGAGGCATTCTGATGAATATTCTCTTTGTACTACTCCATAAAAGTCTAATGAAACTGTGTTACTGTTTATAGACAAATTTTTCTCATAATTCCATATTTTTTACCCTGATACCAGTAGTTATTGTGAGGTTGGCAAAATTCCTATAAAAAATGAAATGTTGTTATTTCAATTCTATCCTTTTTATTTATTTATTTATTTGTTTGTTTATTTGTTTATTTATTTGTTTGTTTATTTTTAATTTACTGGGATGATATTGGTTAATGAAACCACATAGGTTTCAAGTGTTAGAAGTAGTTCCTATTTCATGGAAATACTAAGAATATAAATTTTCACTTGGATGGCAATGGATAACATTTTAGAGAGAGAAAGAAACAGCCAAGTGAGAGTGAAACACTGACTGATTGGTTGGCTCCCATATATGCCCTGACCAGGGACCAAACCCACAAACTATAGGTATGCACTCTGACTAGGAATCGAACCAGCACCTTTAGGTGTACAGGCCAATACTCCAACCAACTTGAGCTTCCTGGCCAGGGAATCAACAATGAGTAACTTCTAAAAATATCACTTGTCAAGTTCAAATATATCTTTAACTCAGAAAATAAGGTTGGCTAACAACATTTTAAACAATATCTTTCTATTATATCCATCTACTGACATGTAGTGGTAAACTGCGAAAGGATACTCTTTCCTTCAGTTTGGAGAACAAAAGCTATCAGTTTCCAAGTGATTTCTATGAGCCAAAAAATGGCCTGCACAATTTACAAGTTTTTTTTTAATCTTCATCTAAGAATATGTTTGCTGATTTTTAAAAAGTGGGTTTTTTTTATAAAGAGGGAGGGATGGTTGGAGGGAGGGAGAGATGGGGGATCCCTCCAACCATCCCTCCCTCTTTAGAAAAAAAAACAAAACCCACTTTTTAAAAATCAGCAAACACACACACACACACACACATATATATATATGTTATATATATATATATATATATATATATATATATATATATATATATATATATATATATCGGTTGCCGTCCATGATCAAACCTGAAGCCTAGGTATGTGCCCTGACTGGGAATCTGTAGCTTTTTGGTGTGCAGGACAATCTCCAACAAACTGAGCCAACCAGCTGGTCACGACTTATGTTTTTAATGTGTAATTTACAAGTGTATGAAGGTAGATAGCATCACCCTCATTTTTCACGTGAGGAAACAGATTCTGAAAGGTCAAGTAATTTGTCCTGATACAGTTAGAAAAAGGAAGAGCCAGGATACAATTTTACATTAGATTCACCCCAGAACTCTGCTTAATGTCTATTCAGTCCTGCTGCTGTGCGATGGGGAAGCACCAGTGAGACTTTCACTAGTAAGACTAGCACCATGCTAGAAGTTGTCAGAACCCTGAAAAATCTTAGAACCATTTCTAAAATGTTCGAACATATCAATACAATGTGCATGGCTTGCTTAAGGAAGAACCACTTGAAATGACAAATAATATATTTTAATTCTTAATACCAGTTTGCATCTTCATAGCTTGCCCTTTTTAAGAAATCTTAATTCAGATTGTACTAATTTGAATAGTTTGTTTTTTTTCATAAATATTCTGCATAAAATACAGATAAAAAATAGAATCAAACTATATAAAGTAATTAAGGACAAATTACTTTGATTTCTCTACTACAGAAATGGAAATGTAACCTGAGCTCACAAGTTACAAAGGGCTTGCTCTCAATCTTTAATGTCATCATTTCACTGAAGAGAAGTTGACTCTTTTGGAAAGATCTCAAAACTTAAAATAATATAGTCCTTGATATTTTCTTTGTTTTATGACAAACTCATCTTCCAATATCTCATTCTTTTCCCACATTTGCCATCTGTTAATATGTTGAAGCAGTCTAGTTTTTATCTTTTTACCCAAAAGTCTTCAAATCTGTTAAATATATCCACGCACAAGTAAGTAGTTAAAAAATAAAGATATGCGTATCCCAGCACAATGACTGCATGTATGAGGGCTAATTATCACTATCCACATAACATTCCTTCCTTCCCTCTTTCCTTTTTGTTTTAGCTTTACCCCTTTCCCAGGAGCCATTGGGATGGTGATCCCTTGAATTCAAGAGCTTCACTTGTGGAACTCTTAACAATCAGATCCCCATTTTTTCAATGAGCAACACAAATGTAATATTTGCACACTGGGGTTAGGGTTGGATTGCCTGGGGCCAGAGAAGAGAGTGTCTCCTTATTGTTCTCGGATATACTTAATCTCCTTAAAAATACTCACAGACTCTCACTATGATGGTCACTTGCAAATATTAAGAAAATTCAAGGGATATTTTTTTTTTCTTCTAGATGGATAATTTAAAAAAAGCATCACTGATTTTGAAATGTCTTTTACATTGGGTTGAATAGAAAAAAGCAGCTTACTCTTAGAATGAATCAAAGCTTTTTGTAGTTTTGTGTGTGTGAGGTTGATTAATATATTTTTTCCCTTTTTTTTTTTTTTTTTTTTTTTTTTTTTGCCAGTGTGTGAACATACATATACAGGGTGGGCATTGCTATATGATTTATCTTTGTATGTGCCCTGACCAGA
This sequence comes from Pipistrellus hanaki, assembly GCF_964339955.1. Taxonomy (NCBI): domain Eukaryota; kingdom Metazoa; phylum Chordata; class Mammalia; order Chiroptera; family Vespertilionidae; genus Pipistrellus; species Pipistrellus hanaki. Next base: position 36,825,042 of record NC_140507.1, on the reverse strand, counting down.
AATGGAACCTACAACCTTGGCATATCAGGACGACATTATAACTGGCTGAGTTAACCAGCTAGGGCCTACTCATATTTTATTTTTTATTGTATTTTTTAAAATATATTTTATTGATTTTTTACAGAGAGGAAGGGAGAGAGATAGAGAGCTAGAAACATCGATGAGAGAGAAACATCGACCAGCTGCCTCTTGCACACCCCCTACCGGGGATGTGCCCGCAACCAATGTACATGCCCTTGACCCGAATGGAACCTGGGACCTTTCAGTCTGCAGACCGATGCTCTACCACTGAGCCAAACCGGTTTCGGCCATAATTTATTTTTAAAGCATTTTTTCATACCTTGTATGTAGCAGCTGTATACAAAACCAAATTTTAATAACACTTTGAACAATTCTTCCTATTCTAGTTAGAGCTAAAATTAAGCACTTAAAAAGCATGTCAGTGATGTCTCCCAATAATTCCTTTCCCCTCAACTTGGTGATCTATGAGGAGCCTGACAGGGTCATCTCAGTGTCACAGAGAGAATTGCACACAGCTACCATGTGCCAGTCTGCTTTGTGACAGACAGAAATGGCACTACAAAAGCCACAGGCATGAAAATAGAAACATTCAATACTGGTTATATGGGCTTCTATTGCTAAAGACTATGTTTAGATACTTGATAAAGTGTAGTCCTAATTATTTAAGTAATTAATTTACTTAATAATTCCACCAGTGGCATTTCAGAAACCATATAATTAAATTGGGAGGTCATCTTTTCTCCAATTCCTGGGCATTTAATAGGCAATATCCTTTGTAACAAAAATTGATGAACCCTATATTTTAGCATAGTTTCTGTTTTAAAAAGAAGTATAAATAAAGCTGGCTAGAAAGTTAAGTGACTAAATATTAGGGCTAACGTAAGAAAGACTGAAACACAAAATGATTAAAAGCAAAGTGTCATCCAGCTTATACAGAGAGCACCACCAGCTCTGGTATAAGCCCGCTGCCCCCAGTGGTTATGAATAGCACTCATCTTTTAACTCCTGGGAGCGTCCTGTGTGGATGTTAAGTGATATGCTCACTTTACTTATGCCTTCCTCAGTGCTGGGGATGGCCAAGGTCCAATGCATGGGGCGCAAAGCCAGTGGGGAGAATGCCCAGATTAACTGTAAGAAGAAATTATTTTATTTCCATCATTCTGTCTCTACAACTCTTCAAACAACTGTGCGTCTCCAGGGTCCCCTGTGCGTGGGGTGTAAGTAGGCCACTCTTGCCTTCTCGGTGACCCATTATTGCTGGGGCCATGAAACTCCATTATTTTGGTCTGTTCTAGCTCGATACTATTATCCATGCCAGTGGCCTGTGTTTGAATTCTATCTCCATAGACCAGAGGGGTGGCTCCTTCAAAGGTGCCTGGTGGAGAACAGCTATGTGTAAATTGTGTCAAGGTCATAAGCCCTGTCTGTATGCAGACTACACCAAATGATCATCCACAGGCTCTTGCTGGCTCCTCACCAGGACAGAAATCACATTCGGGACAAACTCCGCACAAGTTGAGAGTACGGCATGCCTGAACATTGAGGATTTGCGTGCGTTATGTGAATTCATTTGACATTTTTTTTCTAATTCCTCTGGGTTTTGCATTTCACAGACAGCAGGCTCAGTGTGAAGGCTATGAAGCTGTTCCAAAAACCATCCAAAAGAAGCATTTTGCAACAGATGGCAGTAAACACACGATAATGGGCTTTATCTTGTTTTATTTTATTAGGCTAAGGTTATAGCCACAGTTATGCACTGAACCTGCTTTTTTTTTTTATAGTCATGGTAGTGGCTTATGTTGCATTCACATTGCCTGCTGCCTTTGCTGAATTGAGTGCTCTTTACTGCTTAGTGCAGCTAAGCAGTAGTGCAAATAACATGTTTAGTGTAGTGTCCTGTAAATTTGAAAATAGGGCATTTTTAAGAAGGTAGTTGGGGGCACCGATAGCACACATGCTGGTTTGTAAGTTAGATGTATCTCCAGAACAAAAGAATTAAAATAAGCATACATTTTAAATAATAAAGGAATTTGGGTATTATTCGTGGCTAGATCAAATCAAGTAAGAAACAAAGGGGAAAATTGTATGGAGAGGAAATATTAAAGCGGTATGAGAAGTGAAGAGACATTGATCAGTAATGCAGTGTCTGAATTAAAGAAGACCATCTCACATTTTAAAATAAAAATCAACAAGACATTCTTCTTTAGCTTAATGTCAGATCTGGTTATCTTCTTTCCTTAGTACAACAAGCAAAGAACAGCATTCCATGTGCACATAGGAAAATGGACACTTTCAGTGCACAGGTCCACAGTGCGGCTCGTGGTACTCGCTGTTACCGAGATCCCAACACCTTTCCTCATGGAAAAGACAAAACTAAGACTTATAGTAGCCAAGGAGATTATATGTAATCAATATACAGAAGAATGTATATGACTAGCACCACTGATTGCTGTAATAACCCGAACTTCCTTAAACGTCTTAGCATGGGTCACACTTATGCCAATTACATTTCTACTCATTTCTTGTGGAAAGCATTTTCGCTCTCTCCTTTCTCACTACCCAAGCTGGTTTGATTATCAGTGAGCTTTCCAGATAGCCTGATATCAAGAAGGAGACAGCATGAACATTGTACATGAGCATTTACCCCTTGTCAGGAATTGAGGTACATCATTTATTAGCATTTTGATATATACATCAGTCATAATTGAGGGTTTTTTCCTAATTATTTAGGACTTGAAATTCAGGTAAACTCTGATTATATATATATATAAAAGCCAAGCGACCGGAATGACAGAACGACCAGAACAACCAGTTGCTATAGCGTGCACTATGGCAGCCAATTGGCCCGATCAAGGCCCCTATCACTGCCCCCAGCCTCCTGTGGCCCCTCCCCCCGGCTGGCCCAGCCCTGATCAGCCCCAAATGGGGCAGGCCAGCCGGACCCACCCGTGCATGAATTTGTGCACCGGGCTTCTAGTAGATACATATTTTAATCTCTCAATTCAGAAAATTGAGGATCAGATCCTGTGAACTTGAGTGGCACCAAGACCCCTTCCTTAATTCAAAACACAACATCAGAGAGAGAAATACTGTTAGTGCCCTCATTTCCAAGCAGCACCCAAGTTCTATTAGTTGCCGCTTGCATCTGCACATTAATTTCCTTTGCAGCTGATTACAGAAAAGTCATTTTTGTAATGATCAACAATTCCTGAGTTTATAGTCTTTCTCTATCAATTTATCTCATGACAATCAACTAGTCTCATGAGATCAGAGAGGAAGCATGGGATAAGATTCAAATCCCTTTGCTGTTATTAGTTCTTGATTATATGCACCTATATGTTAAGGGCTTCTAAAAATAGTGAAATTTTTCAGTTATAATTAAAATGCAAAATAGTTCCCAATGTTTATTTTTAAAACAACTGTTTCAGGCATTTTTAATTATAAGCAATAGAACTTACAGTTGCATTAAAAAAAAAAAAACACCTCATTTTACTGGCAATTGAAGATTGGCTTCAAAAACGGTATTACATTTTGTGATTAAAAATTTTTGGATAATGCAGATTCAATCAGAAATGGGTATAATGTAAAATTTTCATACTAATCTCAAAATGCCTATGACTAAGATGTATCCTATCTTCAATTAGTTAAGCATAGCCAACTTTGTCCATTCCATGAAACAACAGTGAGAATGTGGCTGTCTATTCTCTTGGCTGGTCCCCTCACTGCAGAGAGCTGATCTAGGCAGAATAGTATGCTTCGAAAGGTAGTTCCTCTCCATCTCCCTCCCGCTCCCTGCTTTACTCCTCAGCTGCATTCAAGGCTCCTTAAATAGAAGCACATGACTCAGTCTGATCAGCAAAGCTCTGATTCTGCCTTAGAAGCTAAAACTGAGCCTGTAAGGGAACCAAGTTTTCACAGTTTTCCTGATTGTGCACTTTTTGCTCAAGTGATGACAGACCTGAAACAGTGTGGGACTAGAGGAAGGTCAAGCTCAGTTGTCTCAAACTTGGGCTCCCCCGAATCCACACCAGTGCCAGGGAGCTATTTGTTAAGGGAGTGTTCACAGTGGTTGGCAAAGGGGACGGAACCGAGATTTAAACCCTTTTGCTATTATTAATTAGCTGAGTTTAATTACCTGTTAATTAGAGAAACGCCTCTCACCAAGCTACTTCAAAGGCTAAAATGATCTGTTATAGTATCTGGGACAGATTAGGGGCCTAATGTTTCAGAGGAAATGGCTTTTGCCCTAAGAAAAGACTAAGGAGTAACTTGATCCCCAAATTCTACTTATTTTTAAGGCTTCCGATGTAACTAAGCCCGAACATACTCTCCAGACTCCTTTCCTTAGATAACAGTGTAACAGACAGTGTGTCCTGGCTAGAATGAACATGCTCTCATTTCTGAAAGAGTGGATATAGTTTAGACTATTAATGACAAAATCAGCCAGGACATATGCATTTTTAAGTATTTTGGTTAACTGAAATTGACCTGGCACTATTGCTCATAGATTCACTGCAGGGAGAAGTGGCTCCCGGGCCGGGCCTGGGTAGGTAGGGTTTGGTAAGATGGCACACTAACACGAGCTAGAGAGGTCACAATACCTGAAGCCGATGGAGCTATGAAGCTAATGCAGGTGAGTGAGGAAGCTCTGGGACGGCAGGAAATGGTGGGCAGGGCTGGAGCCGCTGGGTCTGTGCATGCACTGTTGGGCAGGAAATTATTAGTATTTTAAATGTGCCCTGTGCCTTTCTCACATTGCCCTGGATGGACCACTGTCGGCATCCATGCAAGTGGGAACTCTGCAAGCTGCCTAGGTCAGTGAGCAAACTTCACAGTGGCTGGGACAGGAATACTTAAACCAGGGGCGGGTAGACCAAGGACTCTGAAGGATTTCCTTTCAGCTGTCCTTCCATACCCCAGGCGTCAATCATTGCAGTCCAAGCAGATGCTCTTGTGGGGGAGAGGGGACAGGGGAGTGGACTCTCAGCAGAAATATATCTTAAAACACAAGTTTCCTGCATTGAAGCATATATTCCCTTCTCCTAATACCATAGTCAGCAAACTGCAGCTCGCGAGCCACATGTGGCTCTTTTTTCTTTTGAGTGTGGCTCTTCCACAAAATACCACGGCCTGGGCAAGTCTATTATGAAGAAGCGATGATGGAAGAAGTTTAAGTTAAAAAAATTTGGCTCTCAAAAGAAATTTCAGTCTTTGTACTGTTGATATTTGGCTCTGTTGACTAATGAGTTTGCCGACCACCGTTAATACATATGCTAACTTTATCACACCAGGTATAAGGTATAAGACTTTATAGCCCTCACCAAAGTACACATGGAGGTGCTTATAGTTCCTCAAGAAGTATAATTCCACTGGGAAAATCAAAACCCCTGAGGAGTGTGGACCCTGTCATGGAAATGCCACAACTTAATACCTGATTCAACAGAGGAAAGGGATGTCATATTAGGCTTATTTGAATCTTTGAAAATGAAAGATGGATAATTGAAATATGAAGCAGAATCAAGATATGATCAAGAATAGTTGAAGGAGGTAAATTGCAGCTGGCAAACAAAACCAAACCTGAAAAATATTCCATTGAATTTTTTTTCAAAATAGAAGTTAATAGTTATGTGATATACAAGTAAATGACCATGACCTCTATTATATAGGTCCTTAGAAGGTGAAAAAAAAATACTATAAAGAAAATCTGAAAAACAAAGTCTAGGTAATGTCGTTGTAAAAACCTGGTTATTATTTAGCAGGAAAGGAGGAAAGGGAAGACCAAATAGACACATGCCCAGTGAGATCTTCATGGTGTGGGAAAGTGCTTACCTGCTTGCCTGTCAATCACACCTGCCAGCAAGTCAGTGGCTAGAATAGGCGTGTCCACTGCAAATGCGCAAAACCTAAATATTTAAGCTTCTAAACAAAGAAAGGGCTCTCTCTCTCACACACACACATCGACCCTAGTGGGACCCCTGCTGCCAGGGGCTGGCTTCCCCGGGCACACTGGGCACAGGGCCATGGTGGGCTTCACAGGTGGGTGATGGTCTTCAATCTGGCCAGATGCTGAACTAGCCCCAGCTACAACATGGAGTGGACACTCCGGACACTGGTCTTGCTTTAGGCTCTGCTGGAACTCCAGCTGCAACTTTTCTGGGACTGACTCAGGGGCAGGGACTTTGGAACCCAAGAAATGTAATTCCACGCCAATAAAATGTTCCATATCCCATCCTCCCATGCAAGGCTGAAAAACAAGAGCTTCATTCCCACTGTGTCTGGGAAATCTAGTCCATTAATTCCTCTCATAGTAACGTCTGAGAATTAGAGAAAGATCTAACATTTCTGACTGAAAGACGCACAGCAAGTCAAACAAGATTGGTAAATTTTTACATCACACATTATAGCGAAATTCAAACCGTTAAGCACAGATAAAGTTATAAAATGTGTTAGAAGTCACTTACAAAGGAATAAGGAAGGAAAGCATATTTCAACATCATTATTGGGTAAAAGAAGACAGGGAAGTAATATTTCCAATTTGTTGAAAGAAAAGAACTTCAAACTCAGAATTTTATAAAAAGCTAAACCACCATACCCATCTGGAGACTCAGGGAATCTGTTATCAGGAACACACTAAATGTCCCAGAGAGCTAATCAGAAACAGACTCTCTTTGATAAGAGTCTTCAAAGACAGACTCCATCAAGAAAAACAAGTTAAAGGATGGCTGTGAGGCCTGGGAAGTAAGGATGAGTAAAGAACTTAGGAGAGGCATTGGGAGCAGGAGTGTGATATGAGAAAAAAAATATATAGTAACAGTGGAAGCTTGCATAGAGCAAACCGGCCTGTATGCAATGAAATCAGCTAGGATTAACAAAAGTAATAAAATAAAAGGCCTTGGATACAGGACAGTCAACAGAACTTAATTCCTAAGCAGTGCTCAGAATGGAAGACACAGTAAGGTAGTCCCCCCTTATCCTAGGGCCGTGGTGGCTCGAGAGCCACATGCGGCTCTTTGGCCCTTTGAGCGTGGCTCTTCCAAAAAATACCACAGCCTGGTCAATTCTATTTTGAAAAAGTGGTGTTAGAAGAAGTTTAAGTTTAAAAAATTTGGCTCTCAAAAGAAATTTCAGCCTAAACCAGTTTGGCTCAGTGGACTGAGCGTCAGCCTACGGACTGAAGGGTCCCGGGTTCAATTCCGGTCAAGGGCATGTACCTTGGTTATAGGTACATCCCCAGTGGCGGGTGTGCAGGAGGCAGCCGATCGATGTTTCTCTCTCATCGATGTTTTTAACTTTCTATCCCTCTCCCTTCCTCTCTATGAAAAATCAATAAAATATATTTTAAAAAAATAAAAAAAGAAAGAAAAAAAGAAATGTCAATCATTGTACTGTTGATATTTGGCTGTTGACTTATGAGTTTGTCGACACTGTCCTAGGGGGTTTCTTCCTAAGATCCCCAGTGGCCACCTGAGACCTCAAACAGTAATAATACCAAACCTTATATATACAGTAGCTGCTCAATAGGTTCTTGGAAACCGCAACTTTAAGAAAAACAATGCATAATGAAACCAATTTTACCAGAGACTAATTGATATACTATCTAGTAAATAAGAGTTCGATTCCTATGGCATATTTCTGATCACAGAAATACCACCAGATTTCTAAATATAGATCCAAAAACACTTATAATATGAGACACTGAAACAAATGTGAGCTGCACAGACATTAAAGAGAGATGAATAAGAACAACTAAGAGAATGGCATTTCTAACCTGCATCTTTCAGTTCCGGGCCACAGTGGCCAGAGTCTCTTCTGGAAGCTGAGGGTGCCAGGTGGGACCCACCCTGGGCAGGATGCCCTTCCATCACAGGGACCCTCCCGTCCCCAGTCTCAGTGAGACAGGGACAGTGTAGACCCACCAGTCACCTCCAGGGCACACATGTTTGGGGTGTGGAAGGAAATCAGAGGACCCAGCGAAAACCCAGGCAGACATGAGGAGAACACATAGAGGGGCAAAAATAGGTTTACAGTTGCGAGTATGCAAAACACAGAGTTTATTCTTGTCTTATTATTTATTAACTATTTATTAGTTTTTTACTATTTTTTAGTATTTCAACTGCAAACCTACTTTTGCCTACCCCTGTATGCACATTCCACGAGACCATGGCTCCAGCTGGATATTAGAATGTTCTTTTCTCGTCAATGTTAAACCAAAACAACATTGAGAGAAATGACATTATTTGAGGACTTGGTGGACTATGTTTAGTCCTACACATAAATGCTTGTGATAAAGTTTAATTTTTAAAATTAGGAGCAGTAAGAGATAAAACAATAACTAAAAATAAAATAGAGCCATGATAGCAATAAACTGTATATTAAAAGTATGTGAATGTGGTCTCTGAGAATATCGACTGTACTGCACGCTTCTCCTGATGATATGGGATGATACAATGCGTGAGGAGAAACAGAAAACCAGCACGAGATGATTTTTCCTTTTTCATAGTTTCACAGTAAAAGATTCGTTCTTACCGTAGATCTAAGCAACCTCAGCATCGACTTCTTAAGTGGAGAACTTGCACCTTTCACTGAAGGAAGCATTACGGCTTCTCTTTGGCATTTCCGAATCCCCACATCTGTTATGAAGCGAAACAAGGGAGACGTGAACACAAGCACTCTGATACCTGACAGTCCACCTGAGGAAAAGGCGGCTGCTGAGCGACTACAGGTGGAGACACTCAACAAGGGGATGATCATGTCCCAGGTGGGGTGCAGCAGGACTTGTGAGATTTCATCACACTTCTCAGAATGTTGTGCAATTTAAAACTATGAATTGTTTATTTCTGGAATTTTCCATTTGCTATTTTCATACCATGGTTGACTGTGGAAAATAAAATTATGGGTAAAAAGGGGCTACTGTGTATTAAAAATTAATCTTGTATCAATGTAAAATAATTTTGATGGGATAAGCTACTAAAACAAAGATAGGTTAAACAAAATGATGATGATAGGGGGGAAAGCAACATTTTTGTTTGAGAGGTGCTTTAAAGATTAATTTACGTTCTATAATCTATATTATAAATATGCACACACATATACATATATGCCATATGTCAAAAGCCTATCTCCTATGATAATCACTTAATATATTTGATTTATTAATAATTACATAATCAGCATTGTTCTAAATTATTTACATGAATTAACTCATATAAGCCACATAATATTCCTATAAGGTAGCTATTATTTTATATAACACTAGAGGCCCAGTGCATGAATTTGTGCATGGGTGGGGTCCGGCTGGCCTGCCCTCTGGTTGAACTCCCAGTTGAACACTCAGTCAAGGGGACAATTTGCATATTAGCCTTTTATTATACAGGACAAGCTGAAGAAATTAAAGCAAAGGGAAATAAAATAATTGCCCAAAATCATGCAGTGGGTAAGTGATGGAGCCAGACTTTGAACTCACCATAGGGCTTCAACCCAGCTTTCAAGCACTAAACTATAGTCATTGTATAAGAGAGAAGCAAGCAAAGCAAAGTGAAGAGAAGCTAACACTTTAATAGAGGCACACACTTGGGGGAAATTTCAGTCAGACCCAATCATCTCTTCTATGCTGTGATGGATACCTGCTTATATTCTGCCAAAAAGTATAGTTCATTCATAAAAAACTAATTCAAAAATTTAAATGGAAAATATAGATATAGCATAATATGTTATATATTATATTTATGTTTTATTATATACTAGTGGCCGGGTGCATGAAATTTGTGCATGGGAGGGAGGGGCTCCCTCAACCCAGCCTGCAACCTCTCCAATTGGGGACTCTGAGGGATGTTCTAAACCAGCAATCAGACATCCCTCTCACAATCTGGGACCACTGACTCCTAAGCATTCTGTCTGATTGCCCCTAACTGCTTCTGCCTCTCTGATTGCCCCTAACTGTCCTCCCTGCCAACCTAATCTTGCTCCCAACAGCCCTTTCCTGCAGCCAGATTTTAACCCCGACTTCCCTTCCCCTGCCAGCATGGTTTCCCCAAATTGCTCTCCCTGCTGGTTTGATCTTGCCCACAACTAGCCTCCTCTGCTGGCCTGATTCCCCCTAACTGCCTCTGCCTTGGCCCCCACCACCGTGGCTTTGTCCAGAAGGAAGTTGGACATCTGGAAGATGGCCAGTCAACCTGGTTTAATTAGCATATTACCCTTTTATTAGTATAAGTAGATTATATAGGATAGGATTGCTTAAATGGGGGAGGGAAGCTTTTTTCAGCAGGAGGAGATTTTCTTGGCAGAAAAACAAACAAACACATAATCCCTATATCTGGACTGATAGCCAGCCATATGCACTATAATGCCACACTGGTCATGAAAAATTGAACCACTTTCTTACACCTTACACCAAACAGCTATTGCCCTTAAAACCCTTCCTCAGCCCTCACCTTAGATTCTGCCTTCATAGTTCACCCAGATTTGGTTCTGATTGGTAGGTTTCTATGTCAGTCAGTGTCAAAAGCTCTGTCTTCTAGGCAGCCATTGGCTCCTCACAATTCCCCCAGATTTGGTTCTGATTGGTTGTTTTCTATGCCAATAAGCATCTCTGGGCCTATCTCTAAACCTGATCAGAGAGGCTGGCCTGATCTGCAGTCCCCACAGCTGCTGGTGAGGCCCAGAGAGAAGAAGAGGCAAGAGCTGATCAACAGTTGCCATGGAGGCTGTGGATCAGACCCTGCTTCTCTCTCTCCAGACCTAATCCACAGCCCCCTCGGCAGTCAGTGCTCAGCAGTCAGCCATGGTGACCCAGCACTGACTTCAGGACTGACTTCCTGTGTTTAGTTGAGCCTTTGTTTGTTTTGGACGTTACAGAACTTGGCTCTTTATATATATATATAGATTATATATAGTATGTGCACTTATCTTTTCTATAAATATCAATGATTTACAGAGAAAAGAGTTGTACTCTAGGATGATTTCTATCAGCATTTTGTGTTCCTTGAAGAACTTTTAAACTTTATAAATAATTCATTTCTCCATAGGATGAAAATGATTATTTTTTTATTCTCATTCAATTATAGTCTCAGAACATTCCCCACCCCACCCCCCAAAAAAATTATGGCTAATAGAGCATATTTGATTAATTAATTTATTTACATTTTCTAGACTTGCTAGTCAAAAATGCATCCAGTTTTATAGAGAGAAAAAATACAAACAAGTTAGATTAAAATATATAATCACAAAATACTTTATATTATAAAACAAATAGATGTATGAATCTAAAGAATCACCATGCTTTCTATGTGAAATGATGACTTTGGTATATATACAAAGATGGAGGTATGAAATTTTCTCCTTTGTTTTAGAACTAAAATTATTGTATTGAAAAAAATGAATAAAATATGAGTTTGAGCCAACATAAAGATTTAATGCAAATAACAGGCACAATTCTACCAAATGTAAATGAAATGAAAACTAATTTTTAGAGGCTGCCAAATCCTTTGTCAGATGTAATTGTTTTTTTAAAGCCTTCATTTCTCCTTTGTCTGTGTGAACCAAGCATATCTTGGGACATTCTGTTCAATTAGCTTTTATTCCGCTATAAGGCCTGATTCAATTTCTACCTCTGTGAACTCTCCTTCTTTTTGTCTTTAAGACAAACCTGAAGTAGTACCAGGAAAAAGAAGTCTTAGAAAAGGTAAGAAACTTATCTAATACCCCACAAGTAAGAATCTTGTTCAATATTCCACAGCTCACCTAAGACAAAGCCAGGAGTGTGCACAGGCTTGCCTGGGTGCAGGTTTCAGATCTTGAACCCTACCTGCTCCACCCCTTGTGGTAGAGCAGAATCAGTGGCTGTACGAGAATTCAGTTATGGACAAATGAGTTTCAAGTGCAGAATAAACCAAGGAAAAAGTACACTAACCAATTAAGGCTCTCCATAAGATTGTAGAAATAATTCTATTGGACATGCTATTTGAGGATGTGGCAGGAAATAGAAAATTTGAAACCAAAGGGTCATGGGTTTGAGTCACAGAATAATATAAAATTGTTTCACAATTATCAGAAAGTAAAAAATTATTTTTGTTAAGTCATTGAAAATATTTCTGCCCAATCTCATTGGTCAGAATTACATCTGTGGCAACCATTAGAATGGTGAAGGGATAGGAAGACAAAGAACAGAAGGGGGTTAAAATGTCTGTGGGAAACAAATGAATACTTGTCTACCACGCAAATCTTCATAAACACGTTTATACAGTCCTCACTCCTGGCTCTATTGTCCTTTTGTGCCTTGACTTTTGGTTCAACTCATTTACCTACTTTTAACGCATTTTTAAATCTTGTTTTATTTCATGTATTGTACTTTGATGAATCCTCTTAAGTCTTTTGAGAATGAGATACGTACCCTGTTTCCCCGAAAATAAGATAGTGTCTTATATTAATTTTTTCTCCCAAAGTTGCGCTAGGTCTTATTTTCAGGGGATGTCTTATCTTTCCATGCGCTAGGTCTTATTTTCGGGAAAACACGGTTATGTATACATATAAGCACAAAAGCACACAAAGTAGACTTGTTCCACCCACTTCTCTGTAACATATTTTATGGAAGCTCGTTTGAAAATCTCTTTTGATTTAATTTTCACAGACATCGATACAAAGCTGTCAGCAATGCTGGAGTTAATGTTATAATAGCAAATTGCACAGACAGTTTTACAGTTTGTGAGCAGCAAAGAACAACATTCCTTTAGGGGTGTCGAACTCAATCAGAGAAGGGTCCAAAATCTAAAATCCAGCCTAAATCGCGGGCCGAATGGTTTACTGAACAGTCATAAACTGACAATGTCATAAACTGACAGCGGCGTGCAGTGATGACAGCGCGGTGCGGGCCACATTGCAAGGCCTGGCGGGCTGGATTTAGCCCGTGGGCCTTGGGTTTGACACATGTGCTTTAAATGGTAGCAAAGTTTTCAAACATTGGTCATAAAAAGTCTTATGACGGGAACATTTTCATTTTGCTTTCTCTCAAACTTGCCCATCGATCCCTGTGGAGTTCTCACTGAGCCGTGAGCTGTGAGATCACTGGTCCAGGAAGAGCAGTTCCTGTGATCAGTAGCTCATAATTCAGCAGGGCAATGCAGGGCTACACTCGAACTCCTCCGTGGCCACCAAATGGATGGTTAGTTTTATTTTGTGGTTGTTTGGTATACAATTGGGTGGATTTGAACATGAGAGAGAGTTGATCAAAGTGGAGAGAGACAAAGGCAAGATAAGACCAAAAGGTGTTTCTTTCTTTCTTTTTTTTTTTTTTAAAGGTATCTGATATTTTGTGATTTGACTGTAAAAATAGAAAGAGTGGTTATAAAAACTGTAAAAAGCTACAACAGCACACAGAGTCATTAGCAATCTGGGAAAAATTCTAAGGAACCAAATGTTAATAAGAAATGTTGAATATAATATGCTTATGTAGAAAAATACAGATATAGCATAACTGAATTGGTAAGCAGAAAATGTTAGGAATAATTATTACAAGTATACTTCTCAAAGGTTTTGTGTCTTTTTGTCCAGCTAGAGTGATGATTCTAAATTAGCTTATGCATTCGTGTTAATGTTACAGAAAATTAAAAGCCTTTGAGAAAATTAGGTTCATTTAACTTTAGTTTTAAGTGTTTTAAAGAGTCTTTCAAGTGTTCTTAGATTTAAAGTCATAGTAATACACTTATTATGAGACAAGATTACATCAAGATGATGACCACTGGGTAAAATTACTTATGCACATGGACAAGTACTGGTAGGTAATATTAAAAAACTCAACACTAATATTTTAAGGTGCTATGAAGACATTTTACACTCTATTTTTACTTCAAAATTATATAGCTACTAACATTTTTTTGAAGTAGGAAAAATGTTGAGAAATTTTATATTGTACTATTTTTACACAATTCATTTAGCACCTTACAACTAATGTCTAATAGAAAAGGTCTATTCTTATATAAAATACAAGGAAGTTAATATTCTTTTTTAAAGATATATTTTATTGATTTTTTACAGAGAGGAAGGGAGAGAGATAGAGAGCTAGAAACGTCGATGTGAGAGAATCGACCAGCTGCCTCTTGCACATCCCCCCACTGGGGATGTGCCCACAACCAACGTACATGCCCCTGACCAGAATCGAACCTGGGACCCTTCAGTCCGCAGACCAACGCTCTACCACTGAGCCATACCGGTTTTGGCGTTGTTAATATTCTTTGTAGTGATTCACAGATTGCAATATCTTTATTCACCTGTCCAATGAAAAGGAAGTGAAAAGAAGCTCTTGGGTATATCAATAAGATGTATTTCCCCTATGTGTTCTTGTGGGGATGTTGAAAAGCTATTGTCTACCTTTAAGGAGGAAAAGCTATTTCACTTGAGATTAAGCAGTGGCAAAGAGCTACAGTTGAAGGTGACTTTGAGATTCAAAAATATTCCGAAGTTATTGGTATCCAAAGAATGAGGGAGATGACTATTAGAGTGTTAAAACTCTTACATAAAACTGTCTGGACTTCTTTTTGAGATGGACTAGACTTTCTGCCTGGGAAGAGTTTCTGTAGACACCCTGCCATTGCTAGGAGGTGGTGTTACAAGTCCACCCTCTCCTATTTGTTTCTGATTTAGGGTAGTGAGGGGTGGCTGCAAAGTGACTAGGAATACAATTCTAAAAAATATTCTCACTAAGTTATCTTCGTAAATGCAATAATGTTTGTAAAAACCTACATAACCTGCTCATGTGACAATTTGGAAGGCGATACTCATGGGCCTTTGAAACCTTTCTGATACATAAGACTAATTAACATAGGAATACAAGAAGCTGGCCCCTCCAGCTAGCAGGCATCAGTTATCCCAATGCAGGGCATCTCCCACGCAGTGGCTGAGGGTGAGGAGACTCCAGTCTTGTGGGGAGAGGAGCCTGTGAGAACCAGTTATGCTGGTTTTGGAGCATCTCTAGGAAGTCCTGTGGTCTCACAGGGAAGGCCTTACTTTGGGGTCACCTGGCTGACCGGTGGCTTTCAGAACTCCTTGTTCTCAATGGTGGCTCGATTTATGGGCTCCTTGGAAAACAGGTACACATACAGAGTGGTCCATTACTTTCTCAGAAGGGAAAGGAACAACTTCTGCTCCTTTCTCTCAATGTCGATTCTATTTTCTTAAGCTCATATTTATTATATGAATAAACAAATATAAACAACAGAGTGCCATCTTTGTCGAGAAGAGTTCTCTCTCTGTAATCACCTTTTTGAGAGGGAACTCTTCCCCAGCTGCATGCTGCTACAGAAAGTAATTAAATGGAATTGTAGCTGCGCTTAATTTATGGCCACCGAGGGAAATAATCACATTAAAAATAAACGCCACCGCTATCTAATGAATACATATGCCACTGTGGCATGTCCCCCATAAAAGCAGCTCTCACTGCCATTCACAAAGATGACATTAGAGGTATTTTTTCTCCCTCTTATGCCTGTGCATTTTTACTTTTAAAGGGAAAGTAACCTCTTTATGGAGAACATCACTGTCTTCGGACAAGTGCCCGAGGAGTTTCTCTTTTCATTCTCAAACGGCTTTATTAAAGACTTAACACCGTGATCAGGGTTTTTGTTTTAAAGTACCTCCTCGGCTTCTGCTTTGACACTCGCATCTGCTCCAAAATAAAGCAGTTAAAAGAAACATTAATTTGCCTCTTAGAATCTAATGAGATATTGATTTTCATTGGATTTAGATAGTTTATGCCTCAAAATCAAGAGGATGTCACTGAATTCATTCCCAATGAAACTGTGATACTTTACAAAGTCATGAGTAAATTGCATACTACTTTTCCTTGGTTAAAAATTAAAATTAGACAAAATTACGTGAATGATACAAATTATTTTCTGGAAAAAAATCTAAATAAATGTATCTGTGGTCTTATTTGCTTTCAAAAGCAAAATAAATGAAAGTAATATATGTTGAAGAAACAACCGTTTCTGCAATGTTTGATGTCACATTGAACTCTTTTAATAGTCACATACTTTGCAGGATGAATGCTGATGAAAGAGTGACATGTGGTTCTAACCAAAGTTAGCAAAAGTCTTCTGCACTTATCTCACAATGATGCTGAATTGGTTCCAGATTATAAATCAAGAAGAGTATCTAGTTAGTCAATGTTAAGCACTATAAGCATTGGAAACAATTTTATTTCTACTTGCTTAATCTTGGTTAGCTTTTTTTCCCCCCAAGATAATTCAAATTTCGAAGAAGTCTATATTAATTATTATCCATTTCTCATTTTTTTAAAAATCAATTTTATTTTTAATTCATATTTTATTCTTTTAAATATTTTTCTATGATTTTCAATCTAAATTATTTCATAAAAATAAAATTTAGTAGCACTATACTATAATAAAATTTTTCAGTTATCCTATTCTTAAAAAAATTTGTCTTCTTTTTATCCTCACCCAAGAATATGTTTCCATTATTTTTAGTGAGAGTGGAAGGGAAAATGGAAAGAGAAAAACAGGAAGAAAGAGAGAAACATTGAAGTGAGGGAGACACATCGAATGGTTGCTTCTAGCACATGCCCCTACCTTGCTGGGGATTGAGCCTTCACCTGAGGTATGTGCCCATAACCAGATATTGAACCCTTTCAGTGTGCGGGTCGATGCCCTAACCATTAGCCACTAGCCAGGGCATTGTCCAGTTGGGGGCTATCAGGCTGGCAGGGGAGCAGTTAGGCATCAATCAGGCTGGCAGAGGATCGGTTAGGGCAGTGGTCAGCAAACTGTGGCTCTTTGGCCCCTTGAGTATTTAGCAAAAGCCAGCTTAGGAGTACCCTAATTAAGTTATAACAATGTATCTATCATACCTATATAGTTTAAGTTTAAAAAATTTAGCTCTCAAGAGAAATTTTAATCATTATACTATTGATATTTGTTTCTGTTAACTAATGAGTTTGCCACTAATGACCACTTGGTTAGGGGGTGATCAGGCAGGCAGGCAGGTGAACGGTTAGGAACTAGCAATCCCGGATTGTGAGAGGGATGTTCAAGTGCCAGTTTAGGCCCGATCCAGGCAGGCGGACATCCCCCAAGGGGTCCCAGATTGGAGAGGGTACAGGTTGAGCTGAGGGACACCCCCCTCCAAGCATGAATTTCATGCACTGGGCCTCTTGTCCTATCTAATAAAGAGGGGATATGCTAATTAACCATCACACCTCAAAAATGGCAGTGCCCACAGCCAATAAGAAGGGAATATATTAATTGACCGCCATGCCCTCAAAGATGTCATACCCACAGCCACAAGATGGTGGCGCTCAGTCCCCTAAGCCCCACCAGGGTAGCAAGTGTGCGGCACGGCCAGGCCCACCCCCAGGCAGGTCTGGCCACTCTGTGCATCTTCCTCTGGAATCCCCCAGCTTCCTCAGCCCCCCAGCTTCCCAAGGCCAGCCTGAGGTGCAGGCAAGCCCAGGATGGTGACTACCCAGTCGCCCAGGGCCACTCAGCTCACGTAACTAGGGCCGACTGAAGCTTGTGCTGCTGGCAGTGGCAGCAGCAGAGGTGTGATAGGTTGTTTCACCTTCCCCCAGATCTCTGGGTCATCTCCAGCCCATGAGGGCTCCCAGACTGAGAGGGGGCAGGCCCGGCTGAGGGACTCCCCACCCTCCAGTGCATGAATTTTCATGCACCAGGCCTTTAGTATTTAATAAAATAGTTGCATATCTCAGCTTGTACTCTGTATATTTTATAACAAAGGTTAGGTTACTGAAATGTGTAGATCTACAGCACACAATGTACTGGGCCTATGTGAAAGGTCTTTGAGATGCTCTTAAATTTTTAAACTTTATTTACATTTATATTGCTACTTCCACCTCAGCCTTCACAGATACAGGGCCAAATTTCCTTGGCAGCAATTCTCTTCTTAGTTCTGTTACAATATTATTTGCCTTTTCCAGTGAGTGTATGATAAGGAAAAGTTAATTCATCATCCAACATTATCTGATGTTATTTGCTGCATCCTGTCACTATTGCCATTTGCAGGATCTATGTAAGCTGTTACTCTTTCTTTTGACTCCTATATCAGAGATCCTGCCAACATTTGATTAATTTAATTCAGCATTTTAAAATGTGTTCATCTTTTCCATTCTAATATACATAAGATTCGCAGTGCACAAAGGGGATCATTTTTCTCATCATAGGATTCTGTACGTGTGTTTGATGTGTTCTGCTCATACATTATACCACAGGGGCCATCAGGCTGTTTAGGACTAGCTGTGCTGCCAGGAAACCATACACAATAAATCGTGACAATAAATCATAAACACAAATCAAGAACAATGTCTTCCAGACTTGTTTTGATGCTAAAATGGTTAGAGAAGGTTTTTTTGTGATTTTTTTTTATAAGAAACTTGGGAGACTTAAATAAGGGTTTGCAACTCAAACATTTATTTACATATTCTCTATTGAGCATAACTGGTCTCTGTAAGCCAGTATTATTATCATTATTTAACTAGAGGCCTGGTGCACGAAATTCATGCAAGGGGCAGCCCCAGCTTTGCCCAGTTCGTCCGGAAGGATGTCTGGTCTAATTAGCACTTTACACTTTTATTATTATAGGTTGTCTTCGTGAAAGAACGGTAATTACTTGCTGACTGTCATCCAGGCTGACAAAGGTGAGACTGAAGGTGAAACCTATTGCTTTGTCTGAAAGGTCCCCACTTGTGCCTTGGAGGAAGCTGCCTGTGAAGCAGCTCTATGGGGAAGGAGCCACGCAGTCGTGTGGAGAACATGTTTCCTGAGTAGGTGGATACTCCGAAGGGGCAGAAGTGAGTTGTATTGGGAGCTATAGCTCATACAGTATTCAGAGATATGTGAAAAATTCATCCCTCGCACACTGGAGGGAGTGAAGACCGCACAAGTAGAACATGCCTCAAGCCATTGAAAAGAAAGGCATCTAACCCCTTGTAAAAATAGCCAGTATTGATTCATCAATTTATTTTTTAAGAGCATCATGATCTTTCTTACGGCTGAGCTTTATGTGTGAGGCTCCATCAGTCTGCTCATCTACCTCACACCTACACTTCCTTCAGACCCAGCATGGAGCACGTTTTCAGGCACACATATCTTCCACACGCCTCTGAATAGCCAGATGGGGAAAACAAAACCTCATGGTTACTACAGATAGGAAACAAGATCTTGTCAAGAATCTAAGGCCCAATTAACGAACTATAAAATTAATCTCTAGCCAAAACCGGTTTAGCTTAGTGGCTAGAGAGTCCGCCTGTGGACTGGAGGGTTCCGGGTTTGATTCCAGTCAGGGGCATGTACCTTGGTTGCGGGCACATCCCCGGTTGGGGGTGTGCAGGAGGCAGCTGATCGATGTTTCTAACTTTCTATCCTTCTCCCTTCCTCTCTTTAAAAAATCAATAAAATATATATAAAAAATAATTAATCTCTGGATTTCCAACTTGGCGAGTGGTTAAAAGTTTATATATTTTGTTGAGCTTCTTTCTGTCTACGTAATGTACTAGAGAAAAATACTGAAATTTTGACATGGGAAATGGTACTTTTTATTTTTTATTAAAGAACAAACAGTCTTCTTGTAGAAAAAAAATATTATTTTCTACAAATTTTAGCGTTTTGCATCTATTAACTCAAAATAGGAATTTGTAGTGTGTTGCACTTCCCTCACCACTGGATTAAACACAAATTTGTCCTTCATTAAATCTTCATCGGTACGAGAGAAAATGAAAGTCCGTGTACCCAGGGTTTGACTAGCAGCTTAGGTCTTTAAGCTTCAGCAAATTCCAAATTATCCATGCTTCCACTCCACTTGCCTGTGGAGTGCCTCATGAACATATGGGGCCTCTGCTCTTCTTTCTGCTACAGGCAAAGTGTCAAGTATTACAAATTATACCAACTTTCCCTGTTTTCCTTTTCTTCCATCTCATTTTTACTTTCTCTGTTTCTAGTGCTGTTTATAATGAACAAAACTCAATCCTTCATCTTGTTCTCAGCCGTATTCCCAGCCCTCAGGTCTGGAAGGTAGGAGGGAATCAGAGAGTGTCTGTGGAATCGGTCCCCTGCGTGGTCTCAACTTCCTCCCAATGCCAGCAGCGCTCCTCATTCTAAATCACCCTGACAGTCCCACTAGTTTCAGTCTCAACCCGGTTGGGCCAGTTGCATGCCCCTGTAGCTCAGCTGGTTTTACAAGTTACCCTCCGGAATGTGGCATTGCTGGCATTCTCTTGAACTCTGGGCGGGGGGGGGGGGGGGGGGGGGGGGGGGGGAAGGGATACATTTGGATGAGTTCTATCAAAACTTTCTTACACAATCGCCATAAAGTCAGGACTCTCTAACCACTCACTTGATAACTACCAGCATTCTCTAATTTTCATTTATATCTTAATTTTCCCAGTCCTAAGAACCTCTAAAATAGAGTATTCATTTTATTGATTTTTCACTTTATCTAAGAATGGTTAAAATAATAATTCAGAATTTTTAACACACAAAAGCTAGTTATATAGTGAAGAAAACTACTATGTGATATGTTAAATGTGTTTAGCAAAAGATAATAGCTAGCATGTGATAAAGGTATAGAAAAAACAACAACAAACCAAACACTAATGAAGGCAGAGGCAGCTTCATGTTCACGTGACCTGTGCAGCTACCCTGGTCCCTGGGCCTTGCGCCCAGTGGGGCCCGGCATTGGTCAGCCCTGCTACCACCGCACAGAAACTTCTACTGATTTTAACCAAGGGTCCCACGATTATGCAACAGGTTCTGAATACAATACGAAGAAGACAGTTTGCCGATTTACTATAAGCTAGTAATCAAAATCTAGGTCACACATACACCTGTAACATGCAACGTAATGTGTCAAATTTCTATCACAGCTCTTATGTCAGCCGTCTGAATTTTGCTTGAACTTGGAAGACAGAGGTGGTTTGTCATTTTTTCACTTTCAGGCTCAGTTGGTGGTTATGGAAATAAGCTGGCTCCTCGG
The DNA here is from genome assembly GCF_964339955.1 of Pipistrellus hanaki. Taxonomy (NCBI): domain Eukaryota; kingdom Metazoa; phylum Chordata; class Mammalia; order Chiroptera; family Vespertilionidae; genus Pipistrellus; species Pipistrellus hanaki. The sequence continues at coordinate 36,804,027 of NC_140507.1, read as the reverse complement.
GCTTTGCTGGTAAAATAACTCATCTGTCAGGAACAAGCATGTGCTGAAAAACCAAAACTTAGCCGAAACCGGTTTGGCTCAATGGATAAAGGTCCCGGGTTCGATTCTGGTCAAGGGCATGTACCTTGGTTGCGGGCATATCCCCAGTAGGGGGTGTGCAAGAGGCAGCTGATCGATGACTCTCTCTCATCGATGTTTCTAACTCTCTATCTCCCTTCCTCTCTGTACAAAATCAATAAAAATATATTTAAAAAAAAAAGCTTAGAAAACCACGTGGAGACCATGCTCATGTATAATAAAGAATGAGCTCAGGGTCTGAATTTACCAAGTCCTTCGTGGGTTTTAAGTTTAAAGGATGTTTTTTTCTTTAATTGGTAGGGGGCCTAGTGAATGTCAATCTCAATCAGATTAATTTGCATTTATGTCCTACTGACCAATGTTCCCTAGGACAAAGGTGAACAGAAGGATAGTTTAGATGATATGTGAAGAATTCCTCTAAACCAATGAAAGATGGCAAATAATTTGGTAGAAAATAGACAAATGATATAACAGACAATTCAGACAACAGCCAATAAATATGACAAAACTGCCCTAGTAATCAGAGTCATGCAAATTAGAAACAGGAACAAGTAGCATTCTATTCCCATCAAATACAAAATGATAGTGTCTGAGAATACCACTGCTCAGGCAAATTCTTACACTATTTGATGGAAGCACGAACTAGTACAACTACTTTGAGGAGCAATTTCATCCTTTCAGGTAAACTGAGGCAGCTAGCCTATAATAGAACAGTTCTCTCTCCGGTTGTGGGCTTTACAGAAACACACACATTTGGGAAAGCAGGACGTTTAAGTCTTCACTGTAACATTATTTATGACAGCAAAAAATCTTAGTTCTTATTATTAAGAAAATAGACAAACTGTATAGTCACATGGTAGGATGTTACTTAGCAGTTAAATAAATCAGAGCAGCATCAATCAACAATGATAAATTCTTTAGAAAACAATGTTAAAAAGAAAATAATGAATTGCAAAAACATAAATAATGTCATAAAATTTCTGGATTCTCTTGAAAACACAAAATTCAATGTTATTTCTAGTTTATGATGGCCTGACATATATAAAGCACAAATACATAGAAATTATACCAATTTGAGGACTATAATTACATCAGGAGAGAGAGGGAGGATCACTGAAGGCTACAAACAAGGTTTCTAGTGTTATCTGTAGCATTTTACCTAAAAGCATACCTTAGAGAGATATGGCAAATGTTGATTAAATAGCATTCATTATTTCATTATTATCTTCAGTATGTTTGACATCTTTTGTTTAAAATCAGGGGAGGGAGAAGCATCAGGAGGACAGAGTTTGGGAAATGAACAAATTTTACAAACACATCCTCCGAAAGCTCCTCTGGACAACTGGTCATTTGAATGGAGCCAATCAAGGCTGCTGTTTGGAGGCAGGACCTGAATACAATGGGCGTTATCTGCCATTGCTGTTGGAGTTTGGCCTCATTAGCAATCATTTTTATCACCAATTCTAAAGACTAAGCCTTCACACAAAATTGTGTGGGCTCTGCAGTTTGAAAAACAGCATGGATTCCGGAGGTAGGCCATTCTTTAGAAACCAGATCTTTGTGTGTGTTTGGTGCTCAGAAATGGGAGGGGCGGCCGAATCACCAGAGCACGCATGGTGCTCGCAGTCTAGTCATAAGCATTCCATACGCTTTTCTCTCACCTCCTCTCTTATTCAATTGCCCAGGCTTAAAGGTTTAAAAACTGACTGGCATCCTTTACAACCAGGCCGCTCTAGCTCTGCAGTGAGGTGCATTGGTAGGTTGGAAATAGTGGGACGGCAAGCAGAGTGGGCTGCTCCCAGTTCCTTGGCCGTGCAGACACCCTGCCTGAAGCTGCCACACCCAGGCTCCCCAAGGTGTGCAGGTGCCCTGTCTCAGGGTCAGAGACGAAGGTGCACAGAGGTCATGGCATTCGTGTGTGCCTTGGAGGCAGATGGTTATGGGCACTATCACATAAAGGGAAACAGAAAGAAATCTTTGAGGCCAATTCCCACTGTCTGCAGTTTAGAGATGAAATCAACCCCGTCCCATCTGCTTCTGCTCTAATTTAAGACAATCTTGGAGATAATTTTATCGAAGGGGATATGAGTGTTTTTAAATTTAGAAAAGCAGTTTTCAAATATTTAAAACAAAAAGGGGCCCAAGACGCTACAGTATTTTATACACATATAAACCCACATGGATAATTTTGCACTTAGAAATATATTTCCTTCCAAGGTTAAACTATTCTTACACTTAGTTACTGGTAAACTATTGCAGAGTCTAGGATGCTGTATTTTACTGTAACAGGCTACGGCCTGCTATTTAAAACACGTGGTGATACTGTGTCAGTGGTAAAAACAGAGCTGTTTGAGGGGAGGGGAACACAGCTTCGGGCAGGGTGTCTGCAGGGCCAAGGAACTGGGAGCAACCCACTCTGCTTGCCGTCCCACTATTTCCAACCTACCAATGCACCTCACTGCAGAGCTAGAGCAGCCTGGTTGTAAAGGATGGCAGATAACCCCTTCTGATATTCAACTACCATTTCATAGAGTGATTATTTTCACAGTCAGTGCTTCAGATCTCCCCCAGACAAACTGATCCCTGCAGCCTCAAGCCTTTTTAGGCTACTTTTTGGCCTGAGGTGACTGATCTGTTCATGGTTCTCCCAGCCAAGAAACAAGGCCACTGATTAGTAAGGTTTATATTTCTTCTTAAATGTTCACTCACAATTTTGAGTGAAGCCTCAATCAGAACCTAAAAAATTCAAAACCAAGGAAAACAGATTGAATTATTAACAAACTCAGGTCAACATGAGACCCTAGACTGTGGAAAGTGAAGGGAAGGTGATAGTCAAGCTGAGGTCATGTGTTTAAAAGAGCCCAGATCCCCGGTCCTCGACCTTTATGCAGTTCCAAGGAAGACTGAGAAATCCATGTCCGCTTATATTCTGCAACCTAATGTTTATCAACTAGCAATATAAAGCCAGTTCCTAATAATATACATACTCTAATAATAGTCGGTATTCTACACCGAAGACTGCCTTTTGATCTTTATAGAGCTGGACAGCTGGGAAGAACTAAGAGAGAAACATCCTGCAGAGAGGGGCATGTCCCCTACCCACCACTGCCCAAATGGTCTGCATGCTGAGACTTTGCTCAGATCTAAACCTTGACCACATACATTTCTACGTAGTTCAAGGTTAACCATGACCATCTGCATACTAAAGCCAGGTGTCTTACTAAAGATCATGCCAGTTAAATATATATATATATATGTACAGCTGCACAAGCTCAATATCAGCTGCTACAAACAGCCAATGGAAAAAAATAGCCACAACCACTTGAACTGAATGCCTGAAAACAGAAATGTTGCTTACTGCAATCTCACTTACTCCTATGCTGCCCACAGCGGAGGCCTCACGCTCCCCATATTCTTTTGGGCCTCCAATGCCAAGACTCCTCCATTCCTCAGGGTTACCGGCCATGCGCCACTGCATCAGAGTTTTATAGGGACATGCAAACGACACTCCTCGCCTCTCCTCTCTTTTTGAGCTCTGAACCCACTTTGAAATTAAACATTGGTGTAAGAGAAATGGAGAGCTTTCATCAACTTTATTATGCGTGTGATTAGATTAGTGAATGAAAGATGGAATTAGAGCCAAAAAGAAAAATCAGGCTTCCAATATTTCTCTGAATTAAACCTACTCCCCCCAAGTCTCTGCTCTGGGAAGCAGAGGTGGTCTCAGAATGAAATTGGGGTTGTTTAAATAAGGTCAAATAAAGGGACCCTTTAGAAATGTGCGGACAGGGCATAGGAAATACCAAAAACCCGCCGGCAGATCATTGCAGAGCTATTTCTAGCCTTAGGCACAAAGCAGTTTCAGAACTCAGAAGGAGAGAGTCGCACAGAGAGGATCACAGTGGACTTAGAAAACCCTTCAGGGAGACGGTCAGAGTAATAAACAACTGGAACTCGTTGTTCTGTCTCTGCCCTATCTTCTGCCACACCTACCAAATTCATCAGCCACATCTACCCAGAGCAAAAAGGTCCACTTAATGTACTCCCCTCGAGTCAACCTAAAAGAAAGTGGAGAGTAGGGCTGCAGGGGCAGACGGAAGGGATGAGGTCCACCCGGAAAATATATCACATGGATGAGCCACTCATACCCAGTCTCTCTAACTTCTGGGAAAGAAAGTCTGCAAATGGCCCTCCCCTGTTACTCCTGCACAGAGGCAAGTTCTTCCCCACTGAAGACAGTCAAGATTTACCCGTAGCCTCAAGAGAAAGCACAAGGAAGCGGTTAAAGACGAGAGCCCGCAGTCTTGTCCCTGAGTGGGATAACTACACTCCTGGAGACCAGAGCCTTAATCGCTAGGTTCCTTGGGTTAAGAAAACAAGCACCCGTGTAACACTAGGGAGGACACTGATCCTCTTAACAACATGCTTCCGTGAGATTTCCTGGAGACCTTCAGTCTCTTCCTAAGCAGGAAGAAATAATTTATCTCAAGACTGTAACTAGAAAAAAAGGAAGGAACTGCACATGTAAGGAAAACCCCAACTAGGTTCTCCCTCTGGGAATGTCCTGTCCCATGGACAAGTCCCTTGCCTGCTCTCAAAGGTGGTAACTGTAGAGGGGAAGACTGCCCAGCAAGGGCAATCCTACAGCGGTGAGCAGAGGAAAGGCAGTAGGAAGCGGGTACAAGAGCAGAGGGCAAGGTAGATTCTCCAGCCCAGCTAGTCCAGCTATAAATATATATAAAGGGGGACTAGAATCTTAATGTCCTTCTGCCCAACTCCTGCATTTATTCTCCACTGGTTGAGAACTTAGAGGGAAGGAGGAATAAATAGTGTTATTTATCACCCATTTCATTACTAGCAAAAGTTTTCCAACCTCTCTGGTGCTGAGTTTCAGCTTCTAGTGACTTTTTAAAAAATAGAATTTCTTGCCAATCTGTAGAATCATTCTTATTTATCCTCATGTCACATTGCCCAATGAACTCCATTTCTTGATTCTATGGTTAGGGACAGGGTGGGCCCATTTACACAAAAGCATTGTATATATTTGTATGCAAGCTTTTACTGAAGGCTTATGAAGGAATGAGTTATAGGCCTAAAATATTCTACTGATAAAAGCCTTTGTGGTCGTGATGCGCTCACGCTGTGATACCCTCATGCTGTAACGAGCAATCACCAGGAGACTGCGTGTGCAGAGGGTGCATGCTGGTGGGCAGGGCTGCACGTGTGCGTGGGTGGGCGGGGGCTTAATGATGTGTGTGCCGTGTGTGCGTATGGAGGCAGATCACACAGTTTTGGCCTATCTCTTTGGGGCAATGCATCAAAGAGCCCTGAATGGGTGGGCAGGGCCTACCTCTTTGGGGCATCGATCATGGGGCTCCTGCACTGTGAGAGGGTACAGGTCAGGCTAGGGAACCCCCCGGCCTCACCCTGAGTGCACAAATTTCATACCCTGGGCCTCTAGTTAACTATAATTGAACTAGTGGCCCGGTGTAGGAAATTTGTGCACAAGGGGGGTGTCCCTCAGCCCAGCCTGCACCCTCCCCAATCTGGGACTCCTCGGGGGATGTCCGACTGCTAGGGATCAGGCCTAAACCAGCAGTCAGACATCCTTCTTGCAACTGGGACCACCAGCTCCTAATCTCTCACCTGCCTGCTTGCCTGATCATCCCTAACCACTCTGCCTGCCAGCCTGATCGCCCCCAATTGCCTTCCCACCAGCCTGCATGCCCCCAACTGCCCTCATGTGAGCACCCCCACCAGCATACTCACTCAACTGCCTCCCCCCTCCCCCCCGCCAGCCTGATTACCCCCAACTGCCTTCCCCTCCTGGCCTGATTGCCCCTAACTGTCTCTGCCTCATCCCCACCACCATGGCTTTGTCTGAAAGGACGTCTAGACAGTCTCCAGGAAGGTTTCCTAGTCTAATTAGCATATTACCCTTTTATTAGTATACATAGAGGCCTGGTGCAGGGGTGGGGCCAGCTGGTCTTCCCTGAAGGGGGTCTGGATCAGGGTGCAGGTACCCTTGGGGGGCAGAGCTACCTGGGCAAGGGCCTGGGGCAGTTTATAGACCAGCCACACCCCAATCAGAGTGGGGGTCTTCTGGGGGGGCAGTGCTGGCCTGGGCGACGGGCTGGGGCAGTTTGCAGGTCAGACATGCCCTTGGCTTTGTCCAGAAGACCTCCTGGTCTAAACAGCATATTACTCTTTTATTAGTATAGATATTACATTTAACATATCAAATATATTAGTTGAATATTAAAATCACTATGCTTGAAAAATTCTTCAGCCAGGCATCTCTATAATTTTGTCAGTAATATCAGTATTATATTAATATTTTTATATGATGATGTAGAGCCTTTTTTTAAAATTCTGTGTTGCCCTTTATTTTTTTTCCCCTTAAATCAATTTTTTTTGTGTTTCTTTTTTATATAGGAGTCCAACAATTGCTTTATTCTGCCTCTCCCTTCTACACTCTGCTTTTGGACCTGTCTTTCCATATCCAGTTAGACCACCAAAGCGGTTTCTTCAGGAAGACTGTGACTTCATACTGGGAGTTCTGGTGCCAGTTCTGAATTAGGCTTAAAAATTATATTGGCTATAAACTCTTTGAAATTCTAGTAGGTGTCAGGCTACTAGATGTGGGGATCACAACGGCTCTGTGAACTGGTCCCAATTTACAAATTACTCAGACATTTATTCAAGACCATGAAGCTTGTAAGTGATAAATTTAGAACTTAAAAATTAGTCATACCTAGATTTTATATCTTAGTGAGTTAATATGATGGTTGTTTACTATAAAACTTAAGCTGCATTATTGAAGCCAAAAGAATTGTGTTTCAGAGCCTTATAAATTTTAAAAAAATTAAAAAGAAAGTAATATTGCAACTCATGTGTCAGGTTTACTACCTGAACATAGTACTCTTTGGGTTTTGTTTTTTTTTAAGTGGTAAATTATTGGAAATTCCATTTTTTAATTTTTCTAGATATAATTTTTAAAATTTCAGTAATCAACCATTCAATATGCATTCACATAAAACATTGTCCACATTGACCAATTCCAAGTTAGTTGTATAGACTCTAAAGATCATAAATTAAACAATACAAGTTGTTTTTGTTTGTTTTGATTGGAAAATCAGTCTGTAGCATGTATATCCTATCTGTATCCAATAAAATAACTTTAAATGAAAACCTACATATAATTTTAAATTCTGAGTTTAATAAAATCAACAAAAAAAATCAACAAAAGTCTTCAAAAAGCCTTAAGAATTCTGAGATATCACCAAACATATTCCAAGATGTCAAAAATATTTGGTGACTCTTATAGTGGCCTAGTGCATAAAATTTGTGCACAGGTATGAGGTTCCCTTCAGCCCAGCCTGCACCCTCTCCAATCTGGGACCCCTTGGGGGACATCCCTCTCACAATCTGGGACTGATAGCTCCTAACTGCTCACCTACCTGCCTGCCTGATTGCCCCTAACTGTCTCTGTCTGCCTACCTGATTGCTCCTAACCCCTCTGCCTGCCTGCCTGATCACCTAACCTCTCTGCTTACCTGCCTGATCTCCCTAACTGCCCTCCCCTGCTGGCCTGATCTCAACCCAAACTACCCTCAGGCCTTTCTTTGGTCATTTTGGACATTACAGACCCTCTTTATATATAGAGATTCTTATATTTTTCACAACTGAAGGTTTCATTTTGTATTTAATTTTCAAATCCAAGCTTGTTTTATTTTAACATTCACCAACTATTTTAGATAGAATGATAGTTGGTGCTCACAAACCATTAGATTGTCACAAAACAGCTGTTTTTTATGGCTTTCAGGTTTGACAATATTTGAAAAATAAAAACTACTACCAAGAAAAATCTCCATGGTCATCTTTATTTCTTTGTCTAAGATCATAATTAATGCAAATTTTAGACCATGCAATTAGGTACTCGGCATAAAGCATCTGAGTCAAACAGGTACACTCACTCAGTTGGGGGAAAGTCTAGATGTTAAAGGATTATATTTTATTAGTGACCCATAGTGCCAAACCGCACAAGACCTAGGACTCCCCCTTTTCCCCCCAATGCCATAGGACCACTCCGAGTCCTGGAGTCCCACCCTGCATGGCTGGTGCACCATGTGACAGTCCCAAGTTCTAGAGTGCCACCCCGATGCCTCCGGGCTGCCTGCAGTGCCCGCTTGGCCCTGCCCCCCTGGAGCACATGTGGGGCTGCAGAAACCCCAGCAGAAGCCATGCAAAGCAGCCACCAGGACCCCCACAAGGTGCGTACAGCGGGTGCAGGAAAGCGGGGGCGGGGACAGCTTCCTGCAGTGAAGCCGCCCCCGCCCCCGCCCCCGCTTTCCTGCCCCCGCTGTACGCACCTCCATCTTGTGACAGCATTACAGAGTGAGGGTCAGTTTGCATATTACCTCTTTATTATAGGATATTTGTTTGTATACCAAGCATATACTATGAAGTTTAGATGATTCTCTTCGCCAAGAAAATTACCTACATTTCTGTGCTAAGGCCATTCAGCTTGCTCCATTTGAGAAGGCAATTTTCCCATAACTATAAATGCAGATGGTGATAGAGTTATCTTAGCAATCTAATAAAATAAATCTGCTTTGGCTTCAAATTTATAGACTGATAATATAGGACAATTATATGGATCTCTTTGTTTTGGCACTGGTGCCAAGGATCACAGTGACTGTGAGTTGGTGATCCTTTGAGAAACATAATCACTCTTCATTATTTTTAATGAAGTAACTCATGCGGGTGGGGGGGGGGGATCTTTCTTTAAGACTGATTTAAAGAAAAGAGTTTAAAGGTGCTTGTGGTAGGGACAGTCTTATAGAAATATGGAGAGCTGATTGCTTTTGGAAAGCGGTCCTCCTCACTAAGCCTGGGGGACAATGTGACCCAGGAAATGACAAGTGTTTGATTTTAGTGATTCAGATCTTTGCTATTCGTGTCTCTCTTCCTGGATACTTTAATATAAGCAGAACCTCTGTATTTTCAGATACTTACATTTTTATAGTAGAAAGCCCTAGTCTTTGTGCAACTTTTTAATCTGTAAGTGAAAATTTACATTTATATTAATATGCCAGTGGTAGGTTCCCTTAATCATCCTCACTAACGGTTTCATTGATCCTCAAACCTTCGATCTATTTCTTTGAAAATTATATAAGAGGATTCTGAAGGCATCTAAAGAGTCAAACAAGCAGGGGCGGGATGGGGAGAGTGGGCAGAGGAAACAGGAAGAAGAAGATCAAAACCAGCAACAATCAGGCCCTAAAGGGAACTAAATTTCTTGCTTTAATTCAAATGACCAGTGATGTGATTCAAGCAAAAAGAACAATGCCTCAACTCAACTCAACTATGTACCAGAAAATAATTTCTGTGTCTGGATATTTTACCCTAAAATAATCCCCAGAGAGATTTTTCAACTTCCCTGGTACCAGATAATAATGAAATAAGCCACTAATCTCTTCTAATTTGAAATATGGGATTAATAGTTAAAAATCAGATACTGGTAATACCCTGTTTCCCCGAAAATAAGGCAGTGTCTTATATTAATTTTTGCTCCCAAAGATGCACTAGGTCTTATTTTCAGGGGATGTCTTATTTTTCCATGAAGAAGAATACGGTACACATTTATTGTTAAATGAAAATAAAGGAAATTTATTACCTGTATACGGTACGGTAGTTGTCAACACAAACCAGACAAACTGTGAATCCTACAGTATCAAGAATTTACTCATTTATTCAATGACAATCATGTCATCATCTTCTGGAACATCATCATAACAATCCAATTCCTGAATTTCCTGGTGAATTTCTTGTGACTCCATTTCTTTCAGAATCAGTGGACCAAATCTCTCATGTTTAGCAATAGCATTCTGAGACAGAGCCTAGGGGGGGGGGCCTTATTTTCGGGGGATGCCTTATATTTCACTCAGAAGGAAACCTGTAAGTAGATCTTATTTTCGGAGGATGTCTTATTTTCAGGGAAACATAGTAGAAGCCACCATGTCTACCCTGTTTAGAAAGGTCACATATTGATTTTCTTTTTTAATTTTATCTTCTTTCTTTCTTTCTCTCTTTCTGTGTGTGGTTGGGGGAGAGGTGTATCTTTTGTGTGCATGCCTGTGAATATGTATGACTGAGTGTGTTTGTGTCTGTGTTTCTGTTGGGGGGTGGGGGAGGAGGTGGCAGCAATTATTTGCAATGGAAGCATTCATGGCCTTTGAAAACAGCCATTGAGGACAAGAAGAATATAAAGAATGAGAGCGAGGCAGGCTGCATTTCATAATGTTAATTTTCCTAATTGCTAGGAGGCAAGTGAGCCTATAGATTCTGCCTCTGCCTTGTTTTTTCACTTGCTACTGAAGAAAGAAGCTACAGAGAACATTTCAGACAAATCTGGAAACTTCGATTTAATGCAGCTAAGCAGCTAAAAATAAAAATTGTTAGAGCCTGATCAAACCTACCAAATATCTGGGGTCAACTGGAAAACTAAAATGCCTTTCTCATGTTATTTCAAATGGAATCTGGGGTCAAAAAGCATAACAATGAACTCCTTCTTTCATTCAGGATGCTTCTCAGATTTTGTAGCTATTGTTCCAATTTATCAGTATAGTCTTGAAACATAGCACTGCTTTGTAACCCTCTGAAAAAAGAAGGGGAACTATGCTCGAAACACTGAATAACACTTCACTCACACCATGATGCAAAATAGATTTAAAGAAACCTAGCTTTTTATAAATAATGCATATGCCTAGCAACAGCATATATATATATATATATATATATATATATATATATATATATATATAATTTCTTACACTTTTGTACATACTTGTAAGTATAAGATAAAGAGTCACAGAGCCTAATCAAATTCATTCAACAAGTATTTTCAGAGCATCTACAATGGATAAGGCATTTTTGTTCTAGGCATTGGGTAGGCAGCATTCATTGAATAAAAAAAATCCTGGGACTTGTAAAGCTTATGTTCTTAGGTAGAAGCATTCAATAAAATATAACATATATGTAAAATATAGTATGTGGATTGCATACTAAAAATTATAAAGTACTAAAAAAATTAATCACGGAAGAGAAATAGGAAGTGTGTTTAGGGAGGTAAAATTTTAGTTAGTGTGGCTCATGAAAATCTTATTGAGACAACGGCATGTTCCTAGATATCTGAGAGAAAGAGAATGCATGTCAATAGTTGAGTACAGGGAACAGAAACTTCTCTTTGTATGTCAAATAGAGCTAACTATTTAATGCAGACAATTATGTACAGATGGCAGGGCGATCTGCTCCTGATGTAAGCAGTTGAAGATCTCACTATTTTAGCTGCGACTAGGGAACAGAAGGTGGTGGTTACTACTGTCCTGGGATGCCACCACCATGCTTAGACATTTGTGAAACTAGAGTCAGTTTCAAGGACACTGAGGTCACCACCACAACAGCCTCAGCGTCCTCCTGCCGAGCATAGAAGTTGCCTTCCACCTCATGCCCACGTTTTAAATTACTCACAAGTGCATTTAATTGGTGGAACATTGACATACCACACTCTAGAGTAGGGGTGTCGAACTCAATCAGAGAAGGGGCCAAAATCTAAAATCCAGCCTAAATCGCGGGCCGAATGGTTTACTGAACAGTCATAAACTGACAATGTCATAAACTGACAGCGGAGTGCAGTGATGACAGCGCGGTGCGGGCCACATTGCAAGGCCTGGAGGGCTGGATTTGGCCCGCGGGCCTTGTGTTTGACACATGTGCTCTAGAGAATCTAGGACATATGGATTTTAGTTTTCCGACTACTCTAAATAGAGCTCCAAATGGGGGACACTGAGGTTGTGATGGCCTGTTCAAAAGCTCTATGAGAGGGAAATGGATAGGAAACAGTGTTGGTGAGGACGCAGTGTCTGATCACACAGACCCTCAGGCACTTTAGTGACGTTAGCTTTACCCTCTGAGTGATATCAGAAGTCATTGAAGACTTTCAAGAACAGTGACATGATCTGGCTAATATTTTAGTAGAGTATTTTTTTATTGACTGCTGCATTCTGAGAATAGACAAAAAAGGATTGAAAGGGTGAAAAAACCCAGGGGGGGAAAAAATAAAAGCTTTCCTAAGAGTGCTAAAGTGATGCCATTGGAAGTGAGATATAATTTCAAAATAGGGATAACTGAGTTTACCTTTAGATATAAGTTGTGAAAAGATGGGAAAGAATCAAAGATGATTTCAGTGTTTTTTTATCTTTGCAGCTAGAAGGATGGAAGTGCCGTTAACTGAAATATCAAAGATGGTAAAAGAAATAGGATTGTGTAGGAAGAAGGGAAATATAAGAAACCCAGTTTGGCACAATAAGTTTGACCTGCTTAGTAAACACTCAAATAGGATATCTAATAGTCTCCTGGACATCTGAATCTGCATTTAAGAGAAATGAAAACAGAAATCATGAACATAGAAAAGCTATTTAGAGCAATGAGGCTGCTGAGAGCCTCAAAGTAATGAACATATAGATAAGAAAGAGAACCAATGTATTGGTGGTCCAGATAGGGATAACATAAGGGTATTGAATGCTGAGTTAAGATAAAAATTGGTGTTCTAAATCAGATATTAATAATCACAAGAGCCAAAAGCATGTCAAGGACATGATTATTGTTCTCCCATACTTCAGAGCCATCATGTCTTCCCAACTGTGGGCCCTGTTGACTTCAGCCTCCACATCAGAGAGGTGGCCCTTACTGTATTAAACCAGCTCACACAAATGCATAAGGTCAGATTGGCATAATAAATTCTTATGATATATCATTCCCAATGGTTCTGATATAATCCCTTATTTGTTGGGGGATAATCTAAAAGTTAATTAACTTCTCTAAATCCCAGTTCCTTTTTCTGTAAAATCTTAATCATAAATCTGTTTCAAAAGATTCTTGTGAAAAATTAAGATGATTATGTAAAGTGCTTAGCACAGTGGCTAGAATCTAGTAGATACTCAGTTATCATTATCAGTGGTTGTTATCCTGGAGATAGATAAATTTACAACATGGCCTTGTTTGCATCAAGTTCTATTTGTAATCAACTTGATGGTTATCTCCTTCAGGTAAGGAAGCAACTGTATTCCTTATTCTTTTTATTTTCTTTAGTAACTGAGGAAAGTAACATGCCATTCCTAAGAAGAATATATATCAATATATATCATTTCCATTCATAGCTATTCATGAAATAAGATATTGTCTAGCAATTTTTTTTATCACAGAATATGTAATAAAACATTTTCAGATAGAATAACATAAGAACTATGCTTAATTGGGAGAAAAGTTCTGAGACATCAGAAAGATACAAGTATCATAAGTAGATGGTTGAGAGCTAAATTAAAGAAATTAAAAGCAGAGATAAGAACATCAGTAAATCACTGATCAATACATTTTTATAAAATTTTAAAATATACTATTTTTAATGTGAATTTCTTTTGCAATTTAAAGGATTTTTGATGAGAGTAGTCTTTTGAAAATAAATCCACACAGAATTATTTTTAATATTTAATATTCCCAAGACAAATTTTTACTTTTACTTTTAGGTTGTTATTCTAAAGTAGTCATATTTAAGGATAACATATCAATTTACCAAAATAACCCAGTGTTTGCTGGCCAACAATGGTAAATACAAAAAATTATATCCCTTATGTTTAGTCTGTAGAAAACTTTTTTTATTCTTTATTTTAAATTAGTCCATGTGTTTTCCTAGGTAAAAAAAAAAAAGAAGCCCTTAGTTAAGCATACTCTTTAGTGAATATTAAGTTGGTTGATCTTTTATACCACTCATTAATGTCTGTAGGACACTGTTAAAAGACTGATTAAAAGTTAATATGAAGATTAAGGTTGTTAAGCATTGGGGAATCTCTGTTACTTTCAAGTAGCATCTTTAATAATTCTGAAAGCTGGGTGCTTCAGCCACCCAGATGCATAAAGCCATAATCCCCTCTATTTCATGAGATAGCCATTCATTTCCATCTCCAAGAGAGTCCATCTGCTCAGATGGCCTGAGTTTAGAAGGAACGGAATCCAATATCTGGACGAGAAGGAAATTTCCTTTGGTCCCTCAGCACTGAGCAGCCTGGCAAGACCACAGCAGCTTCCATGGTCAGGGCAGCAATCGCCTGGGGCTCAGGGGTCAATGAATTCCTGACAAGAATACAAACGGGAGCCTCTGAAGAAGCCCTGCTCTGAAAGCAGGATAAGTGCATGTGCTCATGAGCTTTCACACACAGGACACAGCAGAAGGAATGAACATAGAAAAAAATACCACGTGCTTCAGAAATTCACAAACACAAAGAGGAAAAGACGAAATTCTGTGAATATAAAATAAGATTAAATTGTTCTTATTTTACTGAATTTCCAGGTGATCTATTGGCTTGTTTTTCACTGTTCTTACAAATCTATATTATTTCTCTTCTAAAAATAACAAGTATTTCTACTTAAATTATTATATAAGCATTAAATATCCTTAAACCACATATAATCAGCCCAGGAGTAGAAAAATAACCGGCGATCTATAGCATACTGACATGGAAGGGGTGGAGGAAAAGGACGCATGAACAGTGGCAGTGATCCACCTGACAGGAATGCTGGTCCTTGCTCCACAAAGTCAGCATTAGAAGGCTGAGAGTAGTTGACCAACAAAAGCATCTGGTATTCGATGAACACTTTAAATTTTTTCTAAGAATTTTCAAATTGCTATCTCAAATAAAGAGAATAAAAAATTTAAATAACTTGCCCAAGGTAAAAAAAAAAAAAAAAAAATGAACAAATGCAAGTCAGCCTTGGAACACCATACTCCTCACTGGTATCTCACTGCTCTTTGCAAATAACAGTACTGTTTCAAGAGAAAGACAGCTCAACATCTGGATATCTAATGCATAAAACAATGGCATTTCATCATCTGAAAAGGTTTCACGTATCATTTATCCATGGTGTCAAATTTTTTTCAAATAAAGATCTTTTTTAAAAATGTAAGAACATTTTTCCAACTCCCACATGACTGCAATTGCACTTTCCAACCCTAGTGACTGTGGAAGAATATAAAGCATATGAATTCAAGGCCTCCTTGCGATTATTCCAAGGTTCCTGATTTGGAAACTACTGATTTAGTCCAATCTTCTCATTTTACAGAGGGGAATTCAAAACCCGGGGAAATTAAATGAATCACCCAAGGACATAAAGCAAGTTATTCAAAGAACCAGGAGTGTGACTACTCCATGCTGCTTTCCCTCCGCTTTCATTTGGGAACAATTTCTTTTTTGTTTCCCTCTTGGCATATTGTGGTTGTAGTTATCATGAGATTTGAATTCTATTTTGAGTGCTTGGTTGACTTGGCAACACTATTTTCCATACAGTCTCCATCCACTTCATTCCAGTGGGAATCCAATGTTTTCTGCTACTGATTGATAGAGTGCCAACAGACTCTGAGGAGATTCAAGGAAAGAGAAGTTCATTAAAAATAAAGATGACTAAATAAAATGTCTAGGAAAAGTAAATTTGGGTGTTTATCTTTGCCATCAGTCAAATGATAAGTCAAAGTGACTGCTTCAATTAACTCCATTCTTTCCTTTGCATATTGGGAAAAACCTTTCTATGAGGCTGTATGAAGTGGAAAGATAAATCAAACACCATACACATCTCATTCATCATAGGGGGCATCTAGTAGCTTGGAGTTTTCTCAGGAGTTGTTTTGTGATTGTTTCACTTAGAATGAAGAAAAAGATAAAGCAGTAGTAGCAGATATTTTAGAATTTTCTTATGCAGTAGTTACAACTTTTGCACATGAAAAAGTAGTACTAAATATGTATCTTATTCAGACAGTGACTGGTTTGGCTCAAAATTTTAGGAGACAAATTTTAATTTGGTGCCCTGAGACAAAGTGTGGTTCCTATTACTTTTTTGTAGGCTTGCGTCCCTAGCGTGATAGAATAGCTGTGCCTAAAATTATGTACTCCCACCACTCTGACTAGGTCTTAGGATCTTACAGAAGAGGTACCAGTCCAGAATATCTGATTGACAGAATGAGCCAAGGCTGCTGGGAAACTGGTCTGGTGGAGACTGAGATAGCATTTCAATGGGCAGATTCCCTATTGAGGTGTCACCTTTCTACAATACGTAACTTCCCTATCCCCTTCGTTCTTTGGACTCTTCCTACACTCCAACTTAATTTTTGCAAGTAAATCTCCCCAATAATAAAAAAATGAAGGTTCAAAACAGTCTAGTTATATAGTTCAAGGAGGTTAGGATTTCCCATGAGGAAGACTTTCGAGACTGAAATTCTCCACAGAAAGCTATAGATTGCTAGCTAGTAAGACAGGTAAAGTGAAGTCATGCAGGTTCCAATGGAGCAGTTGAATAAATAGAAGAAGCCAATGAGATTATGACATTTCCTCAAATCAAGTCAGACAATTAACATTTATTATGGAGGTCATGACATTTTTTGAATGAATGAGAGATTATAATCACTCAAATTGCAACATATATTTTTAAATATATTTTTATTGATATCAGAGAGGAATGGAGGAGAGATTGGAAACACCAATGATGAGAGAGAATCATTGATGGGCTGCCTCATGGGCTGCCTCACAACCTAGGCATGTGCTCTGATTGGGAATCAAACTGTGACCTCCTGGTTCATTGGTTGATGCTCAACCACTGAACTACACCAGCCAGACTCTCATCAACCTTTCTGATGTATCTTTATTTCCCAAGCATACTTCTAATGTAAATGTGTCTGAAATGTAGTTATTATTAAAAATGTATTGCTGGATCTTAAATTTTAGTCAATATGGAGATAGTTTAACCATGTTCATTGCTGTAATAACTACTATAGTTTCCTTTCACCTAATTTCTCTTTTTGTTTCACTGCACTGTAGTTTGTTTATTTTGTTCACCTTTCCTGCTTTCATGCTTTGCAGGTCTTTTATTAGATATATTTTCTTATTTTATTTTTTGCTGTGATTCCTATACATTTTAATGTTATTATATATCTATACTTTAAATATTGTTTACTGCTTACTAATGTATAAGCCTGAACCATGAGAAAGACAAGAATTATTTTTCTGCTTTTACTGCCTTTTGGTCTCCCTTCTCTAGTACACCACCCTACCTGCTGAGATTACTTATTATTTATGGATGTTATGGGTATCCATTTCTTAGACATTGTTTTCTTAGATAACTTCACTATAGTCTACATCTAATCTAATTTTCATATCTTAAAGAATTTCACCCAGTTTTAGTACTCTTCTAGATGTTATATATTCTCCAATATTCTTTCAGAGAATGTCTTTTTGTAGTAAGCATTCTGAGTCAATTTATATTTTAAAATATTTTTTATTAGCTCACATTTAAATAACTTAACTAAAGAAGAAACTCTAGGTTTAGATTTCTTTTCCTTAAACAGTTTGAAAATAATTTGCTATATTTCTGCATCCTCTTTGCCCTGAGAAACCTGATATCACTCTGATTTCTCATCCTTGATCCTTTAAATGATCTGCTTTTCTCACCAGAAGCATTAAAAATGTCACCTTCATCTCTGATACTTATATATTTCACTATTAAATGTCAAAATGCAAATTTTTCTCTCTTTGAGCATTCTTTTCAAACTGCTTAGTGCCCTACAAGCAATAGATTCATGGAATGATTCTAAATTTTTTCCCCCGTAATCTATTTTATTATGGAAGATATATTTTATGGGATAAATGGACTTTATCCTATTTCATTTCATTTTATTTCTATCTTTCTTAAATGTAATATAAACCAAATCTGGTAATTGAACTAAAACAGGAAATCAATTCAATAAAGAAAAAAAAATCATTCAATTCCTTATCGAACTGACTAATTCTTTGGCCCAACTAGCTCTTCAATTCAGGCAAAACCAAGTATCTAAGTACCAAGGACACTACAGCCTGCTGTAATTCTCTCCCATTATAATTTTTCCTTAAAAATATAAATAATTCTTTTTGTAATGTATTCACTTCTCAGCAATAAAATATTCCCTAATGTTAAAAGTCAAGGTAGCCTAGCTTGTGTGGCTCAGTGGTTGAGCATTGACCTATGAACCAGAGGTCACAGTTTGATTCCTGGTCAGGGCACATGCCCAGTTGTAGGCTCGATCCCTAGTGTGGGGCATGCAGGAGGCAGCCGATCAATGATTCTCTCTTATCATTGATGTTCCTATCTCTCTCTCCCTCTCCCTTTCTCTCTGAAATCAATAAATATATACAATATTTTTAAAAAGTCAAGGTAATTCATCTTTCAAGGCACTAATCAATGCTTTTAGCCCAGGTCTTGCTGAAGGTACTCTGTGCTCCCTAACTTTAGCTGGGGCTCACGTTGTGAAGTGGAATTGCTTGTGTATTTTACTCTAATTTTTCCTGACAATTGATTTTCTGAACCTCTTGCATATAGCTCACAACATTTTTATATGACTTCATCTAACAAATATTTAAAAATTTAAGCTAACTCAGGCCTAATCCAGACTTGTTTTCCTCCTCCTCCTTTTTCTTTCATTTTTAAAAATACATATCAAGAACAAGTCATTTTTAAAGGTAGGTCATAAAATCATATAGTAATTTGCTAGCTGAATGGAATAATGCAGTTTAATCTACTTTCTCCAACTCATCCATTTTTATGAACTTAGATACTGAAACTCAGATAAATTAAATTGTCCAATATCTTATAAATGGAGATGAAAATTATTTCCCTTTTATTTTTTATTCCCACTTATTTTATAGTCCCAAAGTAAAAAAAAAAAAGCTCTATGCCCATGTCTCAATATCCCAAAACCTTGAACATGGTCAGAGTGCAAACACTGGTTGAATTGTCAAAAAATCATCAAAACTTCCAGCTTTCATTCATGAGAAAATACTCCATGCAAATATGCAGAAGAAACTAGTATTCCCCACTCATCTGAGGGTAAGAAAGAGAATGTGGCAGCCACAATGGAAGCCGATAGGGTGAATTAACAGATGACAGAACAGGCAACAATTATGACCTACACAACATAATGAAAGTGTGGCAGAGCTTCGAAATTGTCATTCTGGACATTTTTTGTCTTTAAATGTAAAACACACCTTTAAAAAATGAAAATCCAATAATATTTGCACAATATCTTTTTCATGCAATGTAAACTATATTTATCATTTAAAATCACTTGAAACTCCTATAATAAATGTTTCTAATTGATCAAAATGTCATGATATATAATACTAATACATAGCTATTTTCAAGTCTAAAATGGATCTAAGACAATTTAAAAATATAGTTGTCTCCCAAAATCTACTAATAAAAGGAATCAATAATCAACATGAGTGTGTGTGAAATATGAAAAGGGCACTTATTTTAATATCTGAGCAGAAGGCTTGAATCCAGACTACAAGTCAATAATACAGCAGTGTGTGTGTTAAAAAGTTTGAGATTAGCATTTATTTTTAAAATATATAATGCACTTTGTAACTGTGATGAATAATTCATCAAACAATCACTGCTGTGTGCATATGTATATTTAATGTGGAAGGTCACCGTCTATTTTTGAGGTCTTTGCCCTAACTCCACAGTGCTTCTGAATTCAATTTATGGAAATATCATAAAATGCCACTGTCCCTTGATGTGCCAATCCATACTTTCAATCATTACTATACCTTCAGGTTCTTCCAATTAGTCTCAAAGCAAAATACTATAGCTTCAGTTTAATTTTCATCATTTATACTTCATGCTTAGGCCGTTCATTTAGAGAAATTGGAATCATGACCTCAGTGATATGTGAGCAGTGCTGATAATGTCTGCCCCTTGAGTGTCTGCTCATTGCACGCAATCCTCCTTAACAGCAGCATTTAATCTGTTAACTCTTTTGAGTAAAAGATGCAGATATGATGGTGTCTCTGAATTACTTATTTAGGGAGCAGCCAGTGATGTAAATGGTATTATGAGGAGACTTGGTGCTGGCTAGTTAGGGAACAAGGAAAAATGACGGTAAGAATGAAAGATAGAAATCATCTGTTTCTATTTTCTCAGATAACACCAAAATGTCCGAGGGAATGAAAAAAAAAAATGTGAGATCCCTTTTGATTGGTAGTCATGCTAAGGCTGGATGTGGAGCAAATTTGTTTTGACATTGCTAGAAAAACCAGCAGCCAGAACGCTTGATTTGAAATGAGCTTGTTCATGTTATTTTGAGAGGAGTTCTAATCTGATGTATAAAGTTACTTCTGCAGAACTTCAAAGGGTGTGCTGCACTTGGCCATTCAACTCCTGAATCTGCCTAAGACATTCCCAAATCTTTGAAATGAAATAACCACTAAATGTCATGTCCTCCTCCATAAAAGGCAGTATTTTTTGGAGAAAATATTTTCTCATCATAAAATTACCATTATGCAAGATAATATTTTACTTTCTAATTTACCCATCTGAGGAAGATAAGAATATTCTAATCCACAGGAACAAATATAATCCTACCTTCAAATTTCATCTAATAAAAAAAATTTATTCATAATAAACTTAACCCTATACCAGATGATTTTAATTCCCTATGTTAATTGAGTTCAGGATTCAACTTCATAAAAGCAACATCATAGTCTTCCTTTGACTTAATGACACTGCTAAAGATTTATCAGAATATTTTAATAACGAACTTTAAAAAAAACCTCTGCAAACTACATGATGAATCAAGTAAGCATAAAATTTTTATATGAAATCCACACCTTCATAAAAGCTAATATAAAAATTATTATAGAATTCCAGTTTAACCTTTGGCTCAACAATACATTTATTCATTCATTCAATCACCACCTGGATAAACATCTCTCTGTGACAAGTTGTGCTGTTTGGGCCACACTCATGAGAGTATAAGCATTAAATTACATATCTTTTCATTGGCTAAGGTGGACAACCCCCTATAGCTGATCAAGGTATTGAATAATCTTTTATAATCTCACTTTTAAGGATATCTCTATGAATTAATAGCAAGCCCACAAATTAATAAGATTAAACATCATGCTTAGGATTATCTTATTTATTTATTTAGCTTCATCCTAGCCAGAACCTAATCTTATTCTGAAAAATCTCTATTTTTAATAAGTCAGAATGTGACTAATCCCCAGTTAGCCATTTTCAATTTAGCATAAGGGTAAGGATGCTGAATGTGATCCTGCTTTTTGTGGGACCATAGTCCACAAGTGAATTAGTAAAAACTAGTTATAGAACAAATAAAGCATTATAAGACAAAATGATGTGGTCATTAAAAATTATCCTGGGCTTTTCCTTTTACATTCCCACTGGTACTTTCAAAGAAAGTTTACTATTTCTTGAGAAATCCCAGAAGCTCTTTGAAATTCCAAGAAGGAGACCATAGAATGTTAATATCAGTAATACATTTCTATGTTTTAAAAAGTATAAAGAGCTTGAAAATTTTAAGCTGAAAACATGAATGCTATTATAATTGGTTTAATTTTTAATAGATTGCATTAATTTTGTCCAAATTCCCTTTATGTATTACATTGGCAAACCAGTCAGCTATTAGAGAAATGGCAATTGATTATTACAAGGCAAATCATTAATAAAGACAAATAAGAAAACTAAAAAGAACCTCTGCTCTGTTAATGCCCCACATAAAGTCACTATAATAAATTCGCTGAAAGTTGATTTTATTGGCATAAAATAGGAAACTTTTTAAACAGTTATAAATTATGCTTACTTTTTTTCCTGTACTAGTCCCTCTTCCCAACTAACCAATCTTTATCCCAAAGAATTTGGCATTTGCTCATCTCTCCCTCAGGGCACCAGCCTCTGCACTGTGCACGTGGTGGAAGCACCTAGGGGTGGGGCAGGCCCTGGGCTACAACAGAGAGTACTGCCATGTGGGGCCGGGCAGCAAACAGAACAGCAGACTCTTGAAGAAATTACTTCAATTACATGGATCAATCAGTTCTGTTAATCAAACCTTACTGGGGGAATAAGCCTCTCTAATGGCAATAAAACCTAGGAATATGTATTGTTTTCTGTCTCTAATTAAGTTACAAAACTATCGACTAAGAAAAAGAGAGTGGACCGCACATTGATTGACTAACCCCATTGTATGTTTAAAACGAAGCAACTATAGTTTAATCTGCATCAAAAGTAGCCCAAACAAACGGGAGAGTATTCCATGTAGTCAAGTTGCGGTGTAGCTCACTGGGGAGTCAATAGTAAATCGAAAGACTCATCAGAGGAAGTTTTATGGAAAAAAACATCACTGGGACTTTTGTTTTTCCATTGCAGATGCGATGCTATAAACTTCAGCATGGAAGAGTCTCCAGCTGAGAAAAAGAGGGTGGAGAAAAAGGGTAGAGTTCAATAGCCATGTTAACGAGCTAACATGGAGCTTCAGAACACGTAAGTAAACCACCTGGTGTTGGTCTACAACTGGCGATTTTAAAATTAAAGGCCAACCTGGAATGCTCTCACATTTTCCTTGCCTTCTCTGTGGGACTAAACAGATAGACACCAAAAGCAATTTAGGAGGGAATGCTGTCATAAAACAGCAGGCATGTGTGTTCATTTCTCAGGTAAACGTCCACAGTTGGTAAAGGGTATTTACAACACAAAGCCACTTCCCATTCCATCTCAATAACCTACCTCCCCTGGGTAGCCGAGGCCCCTGCCACAGGACTCCTGACACCTGGCCCACACACAGCTATCCTTTCCCGGGTTTATAGTGGCCTTCCAGGTCATGTGGGACCACCCTTTATGGCAGCAATTGCCTTCTGTTTGGTTGTGAAAAACAGAAGGTGTAAGCGTAGTCACAAAATACTGTTCCCCACCACCCTGTGAACATCAAATTGGGCAGTTCCTCCATAGCTGGCCTTTCAAGCTGGGAGCAACGAACAGGCGCTGGAGCCTCTGTGAGGGCTGTGCATTCTGCAGTTACATAGCAGCTCAACAGAGCAGCAACTTTCCAAATGACAAAGTCTATGTGCAGTGTGATGTCCTTCTTTTAGTCTGAGACTCTTGTCAGTAGTAGTTGAATGGCTACAATCAATTTTAATAGTTGACAACCAAATCATCTGTGTTGAACTCAGAATCCTGTGAAAATCCTATCTCTTCTAACTTCTGGGTGAGGGGGGAAAGCAAAATCAGAGAATGCCATTGCTGCAAAAGCAGAATAAGCCAGCTCGCTGATATAATGTCACCCAGACAACAAAGGAAAGGACTTTCTAAGTTCAATGAACCCTATTCTTCCCAAGGCCGCAGTCATTTCTAGTGAAGGGAAGACACATAGTTGCTTTTCTTTCCTATGAGAAGCCAATTGAATCAGCTAATGAAACAGGTTGTATTTAATTGCTGACTATAGGCACCCCAAAAAGAGAACGTATTGCTTTACCATCCAAGAAAGACTCAGACACTCAAGAATGAGTTTGAAGAAGTTTCATTTCTCCCTATCAGTGCACCTCAACTGAAGCAGTAACACAAAACATGTGTCATTTCTTAGCTTCACTAAGTAACCTGCCCCAGGGCCAGGGGACCAGGCTTGCTCCATCTCCCACTTCATTATTCACAGTGCATCTGCTACTCCCAATAGGGAGGGATTTTCTTCCAGGGAAGGGTCATGCCTTATAGATCTTTGATCTTTACACCCCTAGATCAATGCTTTGAACATAGAAGGTACTCAATGAATGGATGTTTGCTAAATAAAGCAGACTGAACAAAGCCTGGTGAATCAGATCCCCTAAAAAAAAAAAATACAGATAAAAATATGAAAAGCTGTGGCATCATAATCTAATCATGCAGTTTTGCAATGTTGTGTAAGTACTGAACCTGGAGAGAGGGAAACACAAATGCGATCTTATAAAACAGTGTTCTCTACAAAAATTATTGACTTTGCAATTTCTTCTTAACTTGTGGCCAATTATTAGAAATATAAGAAGGCTTTAAATAGCAGAAAAACTCAGAGACAGAAATAAGTAAAATGTTTCATTCTGTCTCTGTCATTAAAAGATCAACGTCTTAAAAAATCCATGCAGTTAACATATAACATTCCTTATATATGATAGTCATTTTTTATGATTGAGCAATATGTTGATTTTATGTTCTTTCTTTACTCTCTCAAAGCTGTTTATTTTAGATTGTTCCGCTTAGGAAAAAACTCTTTCTGGAGCCCAAAGAGCATTATCCAAAGGCTACCCAAGTTTAATGACTATGGAGATAAGGCAATTTATTTTCATTAGTCACACAAATTGGCCCAACATCTGTTTTGGAATTCTCATTTACACAGCATTATATTTCAAATCAAGTATGTGTGCTATTAGCAAAGAGAATCCTGGAAATTTTAGGTAGTTAATATGGCTTTGTTTATTAACAGAAAGTACTGGGGTACCAATAAGTTTACTATGCATACTTTTGGGAACAAAAATTAAGCAAGAAATATCTGAAATCATGTAAAATCTGTATCTTGTCATTCATCAAGCATCACTTGAACAACTGTTATGTGATTAGGGCTATATTAAGAGTGCACCTGAGCTACACAGAACCACTCTAAGAGGTATGTACTAGTAGGCATCGAGAGTTAAATCCATCCCCAGATCCTCTCTTTCTGTATGTACTCCAGACTAAGCTGTATCAGATTAGAAATTTAAATTTTTTTATTGATTTTTCACAGAGAGGAAGGAAGAGAGACAGAGAGTTAGAAACATCGATGAGAGAGATACATTGACCAGCTGCCTCCTGCACACCCCACATTGGGGATTGCCCGCAATCAATATACATGCCCTTGACCGGAATCGAACCTGGAACCCTCCAGTCTGCAGACCGACTCTCTATCCACTGAGCCAAATCGGTTTCAGCAAGAAATTTACCTACAATGCATGTGTCAGTTCACAACTGTTCTCTTCCTTTCTAAAAGAAAAGTGTACCTCATCTTGAGTCTTCCCAGAGTGCACTGCCTCAGTGTAAGCAAGCCTATCAGACGTTAACCGAAGGGCAGCTTGAAATACTGGCATACATGTGAGAAATGACATTTCTGCAATGCGGAGAAGGGCAGTCCCTGCTGACCAGGAGATGTACAGCCTCACAACTGCTGACAGTGTGGTCTTTGGACAGACCCCCTCAGCGTCACCTGGGCACTTGTCATAAATGCACCATATCAGGCCCTGTCATGCGAACGTCAAAATCTCAAGGTGATTCCTGAGCACATTAAAATTTTAGACACATTAGTTTGCAATATTTTTGTTTTGTTTTCAACAAGGAGAGACTAACCTAGCTGTCAGCATATCGATAAAAGTCACTTTTGATGTTAGATCATTATGTGATTTTTTTCACATAACAATTTTTAACCCATCAAAAATTATACCTTTTGCAGCCATTTAAACTTATAATGAAAAAAAATTAATTTTCCACCTTGCAAATGTAGAGGATATATTGTTTTTCAAACTCATTTTGGGACTACCTAAGTGAACATGGTGAAGACCACTGCTTAAAAGTAGCTTCCCCACTGCCCAAATGGGCCCCTCTGGGTCGGAGATGAGAGGGGTGGCATCTGAGGGTGATGCCAGAGAAATATCCTGGCAACAGAGAACAATGAACAGATGACTCATCGGACTGACTACACAGGACTAGGTAATTAGTTAGACCTGTAATTCTCAATCCCCACCTGCATATCAAAAATACTTTAAACTTTTAAAAATAAATAAACTTGGGTCTCACACCTATGATTCTGAAACTGGGTTTGAAACAGTGCCTACATTTCTAGTAGCTCTCAGATGATCCTGGTGGACAGCAGGGAGAGTCACACTTTCCCAGGATCTCTTGCTGCTCTCTTCTGATGTACTGGAGAAGGAAGCAGCCGGCATGATAGCAGCTTCCTTCCGGAACTGAGACTCTGCTGGTGAAATCCAACTACAGCAAATATCTTAGTTTCTACAGCTCTGCTCACTTGTCTGCCAGGTGCTATAGAAAAAGAGGAATCAAAAAATATTTCACAAGAGTTTTAGTTTGATCATTAAGAAGACTGGATTTTATTTATTTATTTATTTATTTATTTATTTATTTATTTATTTATTTTTATGAGTAGAGCTATTTTCAGGATTGGGGAAGAACAGAGAATTTTTGAAACATTGTGATGTTCATCAAACATCTAAGAGGAGATGTTGAGTTGGATATACCAATCTGGATTTCAGGTTATTATAAAGATATACATTTGAGAATCATCTGCATATATATGGCATTTACAATAGTTTAAGATCTGGAAGGGATTGCCAAGAAACTGAGAGTCTACAGAGAAAAGATCTAAAGACCCAATCATGGATCACAAGTAGACAAATTCAATATTAAGCCTGTGGTCTCATCTTAGTAGCCCTCTCAGGAACAATTTAATTGAATAGTTCATTTCCTTCAGCCCTCCTAAAATATGTTTTTATTTTATATGTTTGAAATTTATTTGTCTGATTTTCCTTCCTCACAGTAATTTCTTTGTTGGTTCAGAATCTCTTTCTGCTTTTTCAGTTTGTTGATTGGTTTGGAGTTATTTTGTTTGTTTTTTGTCTTGTTTTGTTTTTGATAATCATCACCTGAGGATAATTTTCTATTGATTTTTAGAGATAGTGAAAGGGAGGGGAAGAGACAGAGAAAAAAATCAATGTGAGAGAGACACATTGATTGGTTGCCTCCTGCACAGGCCTGACCATGGCCAGGGATCGAGCCTGCAACCAAGGTACATGCCCTTGACTGGAATCAAACCCAGAACCCTTCAATTCGTGGGCCTATGCTCTATCCACTGAGAAAAATTAGCTAGGGCTTGAATCTCTTTCTGACCACACACACAAACACACACACACACAGTTGGCAGGTGATTTACTAGTCTCCCTGATTCATTTTCAACAACAAAAAAGAAAACTGAGCACATTTGTAACAGCAACTCTTCTAAGATCTGAAATATTGCCATAAGCCAAGCAAACATATTCCCAATTCTAAAGAATATATTAGCAGAAAAGAAAAATAACAAATAATAAATTAATAAATTAATTAAATAAATAAATAAATAAATAAAGTATATAATATCTTAGATGGTGATATGATCAATTGAGGAAAATAGGAACACAGAAGTATTTATAAAATCTCAATGCTTATAACAATCATAGCAATGTATTAAAACACATGAAATATATAAAAATTCATGATACTAAACAAAAACCTCTCATTGATTAATTTCAGGTTTCCAGGAGAATAATTGATTAGAAATATTGATCAACAAAAGTAAAGAATCAATCCTTTATCTTGCTTGTTTTGTATAAACTACATTTTATGGAAACTAAATAGATGATTATATAAGTGCATTTTTATAGAAGAATTCCAACATAAATGTCCAAAAATAATCAAATTGGAAACAAATGCAAAACAACAACAACAACAACACCATTATTAATTAATATTGTCTTGTGGAAATTTATAACTCAGACCCTTGTGTTTGCCTCAGGCTTCACCTGTATTTGTCTTTCTTTTCCATAATAGCTATGTGCTTTTACTTAATCTTTTAAGATTATAAAATCACTTAAGAAATGATAATGCAAGCTGTTTTGGTTATTAAGAAAACATTACATTCTTTATTATAGCAATCGCGCATTTTCCTGCCACAGTGGTGAGCAATTCAAAGGAAAGGGCAAATATTTCACACCTCTGAGCTAGATCAAGCAAAACATTGTATTTTTAAAGATGAAAGAGGATGTCACTTCCCTGAAGAATTTTGGAGAAAAGGAGTAAGTTAGACTTCTTACTGTGTGTGTTTTATAACTCTAGTCCTTACCTCACAAAGGAGGATTTCTCAGTCATAAAGTTAAACCAAGAGGTTAATTAAAAAGAAATATGAAACTCTTTGCTATTTGGTTCAGCACTATAAAAACTGATCTACATGCTGTGTTTAAAATAATTTCCCAATAATGATAGCACTGGCATATCAATGGTGTTTCGTGACATTTGATTGTAATTTGTTTAAAATAAAATTGGAATCATGATTTCACAACATTAAATTGAATGATGCATCCACTCTGAGAAAAAGTAGTACTGGAGTCAATAGCGATGGCACAGAGCCATGGAGAGAGGCCCAGTGAGTGTATGTGCTGTGTCCGCATCACCATTATCACAGGAGCATAGAAAACTGGCTCTGCTCAGCAACCTCTGCCCTCTACCTCTTCAGTTCTCACAGAGAGTCTGTGCAGTAGGTCCTCCTTATCCCCATTTTAACAGGAGGGAAATGAGATGAAGGGTCTAAATGCTTGCCAGGCCCTAGAACTACCAAGTGTGCAGTCCTGTTCTTTATTCCTGTGGAATACTTTAATACCCTATTGAAAGCAGTATTTGGCTAGCCTACAATCAATATTAATACTGAGCCACGAGTAGAGTCTGTCATACCGATACCTTCCTATGCATAGAAATGCAAACACACACACACATGCAGGCACACACATTAATATTAATTAGTAATATTTGTGCAAATTTGATTTTTTAAAGATTTTTTTAAAGGTTTGTTGCCAAGGCAATAAGCACTAATACATCTTTATATAGTACCACGAGTAGGGTCAACTTTTATAAACACTGATTAATGAGGCACAATCAACAATTTCATGTTTTTTTCTTGATTAACATCTTGATTTTTAAATATATATGAGTAATCACTTTATTTGCTATCTAAGCAATAATTATTTCTAGATTACACCTGTTAATCCAGTTAAGCATTTTGTTAATGATCATAACCATTAATAGAATATTTGGGTTTCCAGTTCAAAGTATTAAATTGTTATTAAAATTTTGTCTTCAACCTATATTTATTATATTTGCAACAATTTATTCACACTTAATTGTGATGTATAGTAGTCTATATTTTTGTTATTAAAAGAGAAAAACACAAATAGCATGCCTTTTATCTTCTATCCTGTACCACCTTCAGCACTTGTAAACTTTGTTATTTTCTTCTGTTTTTACTTGAACATTTATTTATAGTACTTAATAAAGAGAATAGCAATGAATGCTAGAAAAACTAGTTCCACTGCTTGAATATAATATTATTCTGAAGATTTCTGTTACTGTTATTCTTGAAAGAGCACACAGATCACTGATGCTTAGAAAAACATCAATGCATTCCTTCCAGTCAGCGTTTCTTCTCATTTTTCTCTTACTGCCACAGTTCCAAAGATCATTAATGAAGAGAGAGTAAGAGCTGCATTGACACTCTACCTCACACTGCAAGCCTGCCTTTCCTGCTGGTGTGTGAGAACCCACTGTGAGTGCAGCACCTACTGAACTCAAAGTGAAGTCAGCGAAGTGACTACCATGGAGTTTCTCAAGGATGTCCTGAATCAAGGCTGATACTCAAGGATGGCCTTCCAGTACTGCTTACTCTTTTAAAATTTACAAATTAAGGGGAAATCCTTTTTATGGGTTCAGAGTGATCCTGCAACAGGTTTTCTGAGTTAACTTGGATGCCCTCCTGTTCTGTTCTGTTCTGTTCTGTTCTGACAGTGGAAACCAGACACTGCAGATTCTGCCAATGGAGTCTCGAGATGTCACCATAAAGACGAAAGAGGTCCTTCCGTCAGTGTAAATAAATCACCTTTTTAAAAAGTGTGTTAAGAGATAACTTGAGTATGATGCATATTTTACATCCATGAGAATCAGGAAAATCTATGTTAACTGTATATATCTCATAACTCCCCTTCTTCAGAGTTTGTCTGGTGTACAAAACCTGATTTTACATTATGTAACTGATGTAAAATTTGATAAAACAGGACAAACATCTTAGGGATAAATATGATGCCTTCAGGTGAACTGGGAGATTAAATAACATTTTTTTTTTTCTGTCTAACATCTTAACTCACTTCTGATTTCATAGAACATATCAAGTATTATGTAGGCACTTTATGCTTTTATGAACTCTTGAACCCATTGAGTTAATAAGACTGGAATTCCAGTGAGTTAGAGACCTGCTCTATTTAAACATGTCCACAGACCCTTCTCTCACACTGCCTCCCTCCCTCCGGGTCACAGGGCTGCTTCCCCTCAAATAAAAATCTAGTCTTTTATTAGGCTCCATTATAGTCTGGTGGAACCAAATAGGCTTTAGCAGAGAAAAGAAAATAAACTGCATACCTCATTATATATTACCAATTATATTTATATATGTATACTAATATATGCACACACACACACACACACACACACACACATACAAGTCATGATTTGAAATCCTCACTTTTTAAAAAATATATTTGTATTGATTTCAGAAAGGAATTGAGAGGAAGAAAAAGATAGAAACATCTTTTTCAACAAATGATGAGAGAGGATCATTTATTGGCTGTCTTCTGCATGCCCCCTATAAGGGATGAAGCCTGCCACCCAGGCATGTGCCCTGACTGGTAACTGAACCATGATCTCCTGGTTCATAGGTTGACATTTAACTACTGAGCCATGCCAGCCAGACCTGAGATCCTCACAACTTTTTAAACCCATTAACTATAGGGCTTCCTCAATATAAAGCACTTAATTAAATGCCTTGATGGTTGCTAAAGATAGATCATGCAATCTTTAACCACGGACTATTAAATGAATAGTACACAGTTCTCATCTTTCCTTTCACAGATTTCAGAGCTTGTGGAAAGAGGCAGATGGAGTGCCAGCACAGCGCAATCTATTTTCACTGTATGGCAGAACAAGGGGACACGGATGTCAGTCTCCCCAGTGTGTCAACACGTTGTTTGATATTCTCAGTGATCACACCTCTGTTCTTCTTGGCTCAAAGGTGTAGCAAGGCTTCAGGACAGCCAGATGCTGGCTGAGCAGGCTATCAGGAGAGAGCATGTTCATCCTCCTCTTTGGCCCTGGTCCCCATGCTTCCCCTCTGCCTTGCTCTGGTGGATTCTTTTACCGCCCAATTCCACAGCTTCTTTTCAAGCCTAATTTTCCTGCATTTCTCTTTTCCACTTAGAGTTTATTTGTCAATGTCACTCTTGTTCCAAATGTAATTCCCGCTCCTGTAATTTTATGGAATTAAAAGATGCAAGGTGAGTCATAGAGACAGTAGAAGAAATCAGCAAGTGCTGTTAAGTATATGCAAAATACAAAATGAAAGATTTTGGATTTTAAATCTTCCAGGATATTAAAGATATTGTGCCAGGCCTTCCTGCCTAATCGTTATGAAAGAAGGGTATTGTGAAAGTCAGCTAGAATTCACACATACATGCCATGCTCTGAAGGCACATAAAGAAATCTCAAATGTCCTTTTGTTTTCTGATACCATAGGTTGGAGTTGAACTTGAGCAAATATTAATGAGGACCTGCCACATGACAACACTGCTTTGCTGAGAACAGACAAATGCCAATCTCTACCGTTTAAGGAGGTTAAAAAAACACTTGGTTTTGTGTTGGGAAAAAAAAAATAGGTAAAACTCCAGTAAGCAAAATCCTCCATATTTTTTAACCCACTGATCATGTGGACATTTAAATATGATAGACTAAACACTCCACAGCAAAGCCAGGGTCAGGCCCGGGAAGATGGAAAAAGGAACACTGTGAGATCCTTGTCTTAGAGAGTGCCTGAGGAAGATAATGCCAATGTGCAGAATATTTTCTCCCAGTGGAGAGACCCACCAAGCAAAGGCTTTGTCCTGTAAGCCCTTATAAAACTTTCTTTCCTTCAGGAAATCCATTTCAAGTAAGTAAAGGTCAAAGGAGTATATTCTTATGTCCAAAATACAAGATAGTTAATTTCCCTGTTC
This sequence comes from Pipistrellus hanaki, assembly GCF_964339955.1. Lineage (NCBI taxonomy): Eukaryota > Metazoa > Chordata > Mammalia > Chiroptera > Vespertilionidae > Pipistrellus > Pipistrellus hanaki. The sequence goes on along the minus strand of NC_140507.1, from coordinate 36,772,168 downwards.
TATCAATGTTTCCCAGTTCCTCTTGTCACACAAATAGAATTACATATTAATGGTGTATTCGTTTTTCTTGATTTCTTAGGCCATAAATATATAGCCAAGGTCAAGACTAAATGTGTTTTTTCTATAAATATCTAATTTGCTATGAGTATTCCATAAAACAGATTTGTAGAATTCATCAAATTTCTAATACTAATTACTATGTTACAAAGATAGCATCAATTCACTACAAAATTTGGTTCTCTTTAATCTATCACAAATTTTAAAGTTTTTGTAATTAATAGAATATAACATAAATATGTAGCCTAAAGACAAAGAAGATAGTGACTAAGGGTGGTATTGAATAGAGACTTGTATACAACATATTTGTACAAATCAATCTTAGGAATACATCTGAAAATCATATTATTCTTGAAATAATATGCTACATTTTAGAAGTTTTAATTTTGAAGGTATTAGTTATTATTACAGGATTGGTAATTCTATAATACAGAAACTATTTTGATTACATATCTAATATCTCTATCTTATTTGAACATAGTAAAACTAGAAGAATCTACAGTAAAATTGATGTCAAATTAAAAATAAAAACTCATCTTTCCAAAGCTGAATTAATCTGGAGAAAATAATAATCATGATACAAATAATACAACCTTGGAGAGGGTTGAGGGGAAGTAAGAAATCAACTGAAGAACTTATATGCATGCATATGAGCATAACCAATGGACGCAAGACACTGGGTGGGGTGAGGGCATGTGCTGGGGGGGTAGGGGAGGCAGGGGGAAGATCAATGGGGGAAAAAAGGTAACATATGTACTACTATTGGTAACACTTTAAACAATAAAATAAAATTTTAAAAAAATATAGTACAACCTCATGAGATTTAACTGGCTCTGTGTTCATCTGCTTTTTGAGCACTGTAGTGCTCTTACTTTCCAAATTCTCCCAAGCATTTCTAGAAGTCCTGGGGAGGTACCTCTGCCATGAACAACTGTCCTGACCACTACTTGGCATTTATTCCCTTTTACTCCCTGGTTGCCATAGTAATTTCTTCTATTGTTCCCAAGGTGAAAAGCCATGAAGCCTCTGTCTTCATGGTAACTTACATGTTTACAGACATTTTTAAAATAATTCTTCAAAACAATTTTATCTCCATACTTTGACTAAAATTAATTTTATATGAGTTTTGATAATATATATGTTGAAATATATTCAACACTGTTTAAATGTAGGTAAGTTACCCATCTTCTTGGGTGTCCCATGGGACAATAAGTGTCTAGGTACTGAGAGTTAGATACCACAGAACTTTGGGTTATAAAAGGATTGTTTATTATAGTCCTGCAGATCCATAAACATAAAAAATGTGTTTCATAATTACATGATTCTCTGACCATCAGAAAACCTCATACTAGCATCCTTTGGAAAACCCAAAGGGGATTATTAAAATATGGTAATCATGCTTGTGTACTGTACATGAAATATCATGGCATGAAGCAAAATAAATTATGAACTGGGTTTTTCTCCTATAAAAACAGTGACTAGCTTCATTAGGACCCTTGTAACTTGAATAACAGAAAACAGGATAATTGACAATAACCTCACAACATGGTAATAGGGGTTGGGATAATAAAATACAGACAAAGTGGTGTCCTGAACATTAAATTAATGTTTAAATTCAGGATCCTCTGCTGCAAACTCCAAACAATGAACATTAAAAGAGAGAGAGCAAGTCGATTATTACTGTAACAAATTCTTTCTGGTAATAACAAAATTATTCTCAAGGCAAGTGTTTTGCTAATAACTACAGCTTATTAAGAAAATAGTTTGCTTTTGCCTTGGACTATCTGTTCCTTGGAGTGATGATCCTTTGCATCTCTTACCATTTCTCATGTCACAGTTATCCCCCTGGCCTCCCTCTCCTATCTTGGAGACATGCGATGCCTTGCACACAATAGATTGACTGAGAACTCAGAAATTGGAAAAGCCCCCGAGTTAGGATAGCAGAAGCCAGGCAGTACCTGATACGCCTCCTCACAAATTCCCATTAAAATACCAGAAAGACATTAAAAAATGAAGGAAGCTCAAAATCTTTCAAACATAAGAATAATGCCTATTGTTGGATATGCTTTAGTTGTATAAGCCCAAGTTAATCTAATAAAAGGGCAAAAGAAAAGCAAGCAAACAAAGAAAAAACACACACTAAGTTTAGGGTGGGGGTGGGGGGGAAACTGGGTTGATGATTCCTTTGCAAATCTGAGCTGCTCTCCCTTTATTATTTTATTTTTAATATATTTTTATTGATTTTTTTACAGAGATGAAGAGAGAGAGATAGTCAGAAACACCGATGAGAGAAAATCATCGATCAGCTGCCTCTTGCACACCCCCTACTGGGGATGTGCCCGCAACCAAGGTACATGCCCTTGCCGGGAATTGAACCTGGGACCTTTCAGTCCACAGACCGATGCTCTATCCACTGAGCCAAACCAGTTTCAACGGCTCCCTTTATTTTAAATTCTAACATATTCCACAAACCTTAGCACTGTGGCATATGGCAGGTCTTGACATTAATATCATATTATTACTAATAAATATTTGGTCACCTCCTCTTACAGGGGAGCCCTATGAATACAGAGACCTTAACTATATGATCTCTTCCTTAAAATAGTTAGACTTTAATGTTACATTCCCATTTAAAGAACATAAAGTTTCCCTACTGTTATGAAATAAACATTCAACTCTTCTCTAAACTTCCAACAACCTGGTTCTCTTAAATCTCCCTTAATGCTCTACTTGTCAGCAAAGATTTCCAGAAAAATGTGATCTAAAATGTCAGCACCACCCACCTATCAGTATGTTTTATTCATTTAAAGATCCTTTCTTTTGTCTCTTTAACAGTTGACAAATCCTGATTCTAGAGAAAACAGTTTCTTCTCCCTCAGTGCACGATGTATATACACATCAGGTGTATCTAAGTCTGAACCCAGATACACCAGCTGGGATGCCGTCTCCAACAGGCCTTCCTGTTTAAAGAGCTACCCGTGTGGAGAGAGAGCTGTGAGATGTGTCATCAGCAGCTTGGTTTCCAGTGCTGTGAACTTGGACAGGGACACAAAATTCCTCCTTTGTTCACAGCTGCTTCCCCTTTAATACCATCTGTCTTTAAACTGAGAATCACCAAAGTAAGTGAGTTGGTTGTATTCCACACAAATATTGAATGTTATCATCCTTCAAGTGACTAAGATACAAATCGGAAATTTAACCAACATTTATGAGAAAATAAAACCTAAAGGGTAAGTGAGAGGGGAAACAATACCTTCTTGATTGTCTTCAATCAGAAAACATCAGCTACCCTCTAAACTTCACTATCTGTCCTCCCTTAAAAACACTACACATTTTCTCATTTCTTGTTGGCACTTTCAGTTCTACTTATCCTACGCTTAATTTACCATGCTCATATTTATGAGGCATATAAAATATAATTTTCATACTTGGATTCCAACCATACTTGTAATTGAACTCTAAAAGCTATTTATTCCATGATCTGCTTTCAGATCATGGAATAAATCAAATTTCTATGAAATAGAAGGCCTCTAGTCATGACTGCACCTTGGTCTTCCCTCTTTTAAAAGAGAAAGAAAAAAAATATGTTTCGTTATTTTTTCTAAAAAAAAAAAAAAATCTAGAAAAAGAGACAATGAAAGGCATTCTGAAAACTGAATTAAGAATTAGCCATGCACAGCTATGATGTAGCTGTGGGCACACTGTAGGCGTACAAAGAAGCAGGCCTAGCGTGCCCGGACATTAACTAAAACTTGGGAAAGCCTAAGGCATGGGGTTTAAAAGAAATGTATACACTCTGTTATTCACTGCGTTTCCTCTGTCGTATGATCTCACGAACATCTGGGCCGATAAAGATGTTCTCTGAGATCAAAGATGATGGCGGTGTTATTCACAGGGGCTGAGCAGCTGCTGGCGACATGGTTTTGATGAAATCGTCTTTCTGCCAAGGCTCAGCCCTCCCCAGCTTTGCAGACCAGATCCATTCTGAATATTGCCGCCAGGAGTGACTGGTCTTTCAGGGTCTGCTCTTGCTAGCCAGATGCTAAGGAACACAGAACTAGAATGGCCCTGGGAAAGGAGTAGCCTGACCTTTGGGACATCACTGGCAGGGAGGGATGGTAGGAAGCCGAGTTAGGAAAGAGGATACTGGGCGGTGGACATGGACTCGGAGGCAGGGGAATGAGCTGGACGACTTCATGGCTAGTGCCATTCAAGTCCTCGCCGGAAGCTTCTTCTCCACCACAGCTTTCTGGCTGCTGCATGGGATGGGCAGTGATTGGAGAACACAGAGACGCAGCCCCCAGGAGAGAGCTGCTGCTTGCTTTTCCTGCTTCTTTACCAGGAAATGGCTTATTGACCACCATCCTTTGAGTGTTTAGTAGTTTCTCTCTCTGAGTGTGGAGGTGCATAAGTAGTAACTCTATCCATCAAAAATAAAGACATTTTAGTATTTGCTATAAGAGAGATACTGTTTTCCTCTCTCCTTGGGGGAAAACACAGCTCTCTTTCCGTCCAATCTAATTTTTGTCTTTGTGCCAGTTCTTATCTGTCTGCTTCAAAACTGCACTGTCATCATTCACTTCTCTTTGGATTATTCTTCATCCTTTCTTCCTGTCTAGTTATTCCCTTCCATATGTAAATTAGGTCAGCTCTCTTAAATTAAAAAAAAAAAAAAAAAAAAAAAAAAAAAATCTTCCTGGGCCCTTTAAACCCCTCCAGCTATAATCCTCTCAGTGTCAAACCTCCAGAAACAGGAGTTTCTCTCTCCACGAAATCACCTCATAATCAAGTTCAATTTTAACTCCACACCTTGGAAACCATTCTCTTTATGGGCACGGACACTTTCCTAACTGTAAGATCCAGGGGTGATTCGCTCAGTCTGTGGCTTTGTTCCCTGGGGAGCACTCCCTCCATTTCAAAGGCTTGGCCCCGATGATGGCTCTCTGAATGTCCTAATCCTCCAACCAATCAGACACTGCCGTCGCGTCTCCTCCTTGGCTTCCTTTGCTCTGCTGCCCTTTAATTGTCTCTATTCCTCAGAGTTCTGTCTTTGTCCTTCTCTCATGCTACTTATTTTATCAGAGCAATCGGAATTATTGTTATGACTTCAACTACCAGCCTTCCATTCGTGACAGTCAAATCGTTATTTCCAGCTCACCTCCTAAGCTCCAAATCTGTACAGTCAGCAGTCTCTGTGACACCCCACCAAGTGGGCAATTTATACCAAACATTACAAAATGCAGTTCATCCTTTTCCTCCAGGCTCCCTTCCTGTGATATATACCCAGTTTCAGTGAAAGACATTGGCCTTTATCCAATCATAAAAACAAAGCGGCTGTAAGTCACCTTCGCAACTTTTTCCTCCTTTGCCTCCAGTAGCCAATTAATTACACACAGGTCCTTGATCAACAGATGAACATGTCTTTTCTCAGTCCCTGCCTCCACTCTCACTGCTGCCTCTTTAATTCAGCCCAGCCACTTACAACATCCTCAGTGGCTTCTCCTACATGAGAGAAAAATAAATTCTTCACAGTGTTAAAATGAAAAAAAAAAAAAAAAAAAAAAAAAAAAAAAAAAAGGCAGTGCATTTCAAAGTGCAATTAGAGATCATGAAGAAGTGTGCCCTCGACATCTAAAATCCTTATAAGAGCTCAGAAATCTAATTTGCCGATTTTGATTGCTAGGCCTTTTTCCTGACATCAGAGACTAGAAATAAATACTGAATTAAGTCCTCAAATCCTCTCGTATTAGAGCGACTCCCTTTTACCCAGGTGAGTAATAATTGGAAGCTTTTAGACTATGGCTAGCTCTGGGTTAGTGTGATCTATATTAAACAATAGCCTCTAATGGCTCTTCATGAACGGTTCTGTCTCTTACTTTCATTTATTTCCCTATGCCTCACTAAAACGTGTGATCTTTCATTGCATTCTTGCTGTGAATTGCAAGGTCAGGACTTAGTGTTTGCCATCTGAAGTTCTGGAGTCCATTTGTTCATGAGATCCAACTTATTAGGTCATGTGTTCTCCTCCACATCATTATTTTGTAAAGAACAGCATTCTTCACCTGAGAAAACTTACATGATTTAAAAATGTCTGTTAAGCACCATTATGCCATGTTCATATTCCTGAAGTTTGCGGGTCACACGTGGGTCAGTTCAGGCTGAGTGCAGAAATGGTCGATCAAGAAAGAGGACCCTTCCATGCTCTCTAGCAAGCCCCTCCCATCTTCCCCTCACCTTTTTCTTGTCCTCAACAGCAGCTCTTACAAATGTCCAACACTATAACCTGTCTTCATCTTCTACTTCAAAGACAGTAGAGGGTATTAGATAAAACCCTTCCCACTTTCTTCTAACCCTGCAGCCTTATTCATTTCCTCTTCTTCACAATTAAAATGTGCCTGCCTGCTGAAACTGGATTGGCTCTGTGGACTGAAAGGTCCCGGGTTCGATTCCAGTCAAGGGCATGTACCTTGGTTGCAGGCACATCCCCAGTAGGGGGTGTGCAAGAGGCAGCTGATAGATGATTCTCTCTCATCGATGTTTCTAACTCTCTATCCCTCTCTCTTCCTCTCTGTGAAAAATCAATAAAATATATTTTTAAAAAATACTTTAAAATGTGCCTGCCTCACTTCTTCGTCTCTTTGACCAACTCCTCCAGCCTTCTCTGGGACCACCCTCTGGAGTATATCCATTTCCTAATCTAGGTTCTGGGTTGCCTCCCCTACAACAGCATTGAAACATTTGTTCTTCTCATAAGAAAACAAATAACCAGAGCCATGTCCCTCTCTAGCAACTGCCCCACTTTCCTATTCTGTAATCAAATTCCATGGAAGGGTCATCTCTACCCTCTGTTTCTTCCAGTCGAATCTCCAGATTCTTAAAATCTGATTTCTGTTCACCGTGCTCCATGGTGATGATGACACCAGGGGAACATGATTCTGAGTAGTTTTGTAAATAAATTTTCCTAAGCAAGGGAGGCTGGTATAGAAGGAATATGATTACCACCTTTGCTAGGAAAGGAGAAAGCTCTTAGTGAGGCTGCTGCACAGGTCAGAGCATTTTAAAACAAACCCCAGCCTGGGCTCTGATCCTGACACAGCACGGCTCTCCCCCCAGGCTCTGCCTCCTCAGAGAGTGCAGCCGTCTGCCTGCCTCTGTGCTACCTCGGGGTCCCGGACCCACATTTCCTCTTGTTATTGTACCTCCCTGAGGCCCCTAAAGCAGCATGCCGGGCTGAGTGATTCCACGAAATACCAATTTTGTAATCATTACTATTACTGCTTTGGCTCAAAGATGCCTAAGTTGTGTGTGGGGGTGGGGGTGGGGGGGGGGGAGGAGTCTTTCTTCTCTGCCATTTTTAGAGAACACGAAGGTTTTCAGGAGTGCACATATGCTTACATCCCAAGTATGTCTTTACAAATTTAATGGGAACTATACATGGAATTTACTTTACTTTAAGCATATGCTTGCATTCTATGAATGTGTGTGTATGTGTTGTTGTTGTTGTGGCTAATTAGAAAGTGTCATACTTTCTTTTCTCAACACCAGGTTTCTTCAAATAAGACCAAGCTCGTATTTTTTAAAAAATATATTTTATTGATTTTTTTTACAGAGAGGAAGGGAGAGAGATAGAGAGCTAGAAACGTCGATGAGAGAGAAACATTGACCAGCTGCCTCTTGCACACCCCCTACCGGGGATGTGCCCGCAACCAATGTACATGCCCTTGACCGGAATCGAACCTGGAACCTTTTAGTCTGCAGACCAACGCTCTACCACTGAGCCAAACCAGTTTCGGCCAAGCTCATATTTTTTCTTGCCTGTCTGTCGGGCCTAAAGCATGAACAGAAAGCCATTTTTAGCTATGAGTTATATGGTGTGAATCTGATAAATCTATTTCTTTAGGTATCAATAGTTGCAAAAACACATGAGTGGGCTTTAATCAAGAATGCAGAAAGGAATTCATTTTTGGCTGAATTCCAACCCAAAAGGAGTTTTACTCTCAATTTTATTTTTAAATGATCGAACTAAGGGGGGAAAATGGAGGAGGTTAGAATGGAAACATAAGCGTAATTTCAGCCCCACTTTTCTAACGTCATTTCTATGAACACATATCAGCACTCAGGTTTGACCTCTCGGTTACAACCATTAAACTGTGTTGTGACCCGTTCTCCACAGGAGCCCTTCCCATAATCGCCTGTCAGGATTCATATGCACCTCTCCTCCCCAGCTCTCCTTATCTAACAGCACGTCTCCAGGTTTAGTCTATCTTGTAAATTCTATTTAGACTCCAGACATTATTAATCCAGAGCAGTCACTGGCTTCCAGAACTCTGTCTTGTAACATGCGGCCAACTGATGAATTATAGAGATGCCCACAATTCCAGCAGAGAAAGAAACCACTCTCCTGAGATATTTTTCTCAACGCTTAATGCCTCAGGAGTCATGATCCTGAGGTTTGAGGAAGAGAACCTGTATCACCCCCCTACAAGTTACACTAACTTTTCAAAGGAGAAAGCAAGTGGGACTTTTATTTTAATGCTAAATATTGTATAAAGGAGCTATATATTTGAAGAAAGAATCTATCGTTGCCTGCATGAAAAGATTGTGGCAAAAAAGTACCTACAAAGATCAAAACTTAGTAGCAGCTGAAGCAGAAAAAGTGATGACCAATGGCAAGGAAGTAGGCAGTGAAAATGGTGTGATCCATATGGTCATGGGGAGACATGGTTAAGTCAAGGTCAAGCGAATTAAATATTTAGACGGTTAGAAGAGGCATGCTTCATTTGAGAACTCAGCTGATTCTTTAAAAAGTATATGTCTATGTTCATGTAACCAAGATATTATTTGTAATAGTTTTAAGAAGAGGTGGAGGTGGAGTTTGTATATCAGCATTAGTATGTTTTTCAACTATTTTTTTTCTTTTTTTTCCCCATAAATAGGTTTAGCAGACTTTTAGCTATGCCATAATAATAATGCTTGCATTTTGTTAATTAAAGCTTGGAAACTTGGGCTGGAGAGAGAGAGAGAGAGAGAGAGAGAGAGAGAGAGAGAGAGAGAGAGAGAATGCGTGAGAAAAAGGCAGAACACTTAGGGTAAGTATTGGCCCAGATAGTTCAGCCTATTTCTCACTTCACAGAATTCTAACCTGAGCCCAGAGCTTAAGCAACACAATGCAAATTTGTAAGTAGAAGAGACTGAAATTCATTTTATTTTCCACACACTGTTACCACAACCTTCAGTTCATGTGTGCTTTATTTTATGAGACTTTAATTTTCTGCTCCCCCTCACCCAGGAGTAATTTCCTACATAATTTAAATAATTTCATTACACGTCTCACACATATCAGTGCTAAGTTAGCATTTAAACCCTGTATGTGCATTATAATCTAAATTATTCTGAATTTTGCCAATGATGACTCTTTAGCCATATTCCTTTCACTGGCCAGTCACATAGACCTCAGGAAGAAAGAGACTAAGAAATACCAGCCAGCCTTGGTAGCTAATTTCCAATGAACAAGGGTTTGCTTTGCTGATTTGTTAGCTGCTACCCTGAAATCTACAAAATGAAAACAAATTCTGAGGTCACCTGTTCCAAACACATTGCAGTAGCTCAGCCCCTTCCAGCCAGCCTGAGCCCTAGTGGCCAATCCCAGACACATGATCAGCCCGAGGGCTGCTAGGAGCTTCTGGCCCTGGCACAACACAAGGTCCCCAGAGGGCAGAGTTCATGCCTCTCAGAGGAGAACAAACACATAGTACTGCAAGTCACCTCCATGATTCACCACTGAGGGAAGTCCGTTGTGTAACAGTCATTGGGAAGGGCATGTTGCTAGACCCAAATAGATAGCTTTTCCATCAGCTAAACTAAAACATACTGTATTTTTTTAGTGCCCAGCCTTCTTACACATATGAATGCTAAAATGTGCCTGGCCATTTTCGGAGGTATGGCTATGGTGATGAGAGGAATTTGGGACTATGTGAGCACAAGATCTGTAAGGAAGATGAGAAAACGCCTTCAGTCCTCGGAGCAACCCCGCTACATGGGCTTTTTGAAAATGCTTCCTGGTTTTAATATTTTTTGCTTGCTTTCATGTAAAATCTAGCTAATGTGACTCCACTATAACAAGCTCCTTGCCAGATCTCAAGTTCAGTGGGAGGTTCCATTTGTCTGACTTCCACTGAGAGCCATTTTCCAAGCAAAGAGAGTCTTCACTGCTTTGTCCACCTAGGGGGTCACACCTCCCACAAACATGTGACTTCCCTGAAATAAAACTAGCTAAAGTCCCCGGTTGATATACAGAGGCAGATAAAAACTGAGAGACTCAGAACTCTACTTGAATCATCAAACTACATAAGATGATGGTATAATAGAAATATCACTTAAAAAGACAACTTTCTTTCCAGAACAAGGCCCCTGAGCTCACTTTTAGTCTGAAAATAAAATTTTGAAATTGTTTTTTTTTTTTAAATCCACTTGAGCAAAGATTGCACAAGCCTGATTTCTCATATAATATAATGGATTCATTTTTCTCCTCGTCATATAAACCTGTCCTCTCTCTCTAAAACTCGAGCTTAAATGAACACCACACACAGTTTTTACAAAACCCCAACAGACTGACTGCATGGCTTTTGTGGTCCCCAGGCTACAACACCCTCCTCGCCTCCTCTTCCTTAGAGAGGGATTCCCACTCGGTTTACTAATCCTTGGGAGCTGCTCTGCAGTTTCTGCAAAATTCCCAAGTGCTTTATCATGGGCTATTACGTAGAAACCCACTACCCCATCCAGAATAAAATCCCAAACCCAAAACAACTACATGTCTCTCAAAGAAACGTAGCATTTTCAACTTGCAAACATGTGAGAACTAGTTACTTAATCTGTTTATTCCTCAGTTTCTTTCACAGGTAAAATGTGGATAAATAACAGTACCCAATATATATATATATATCATCCTTGGCCTGTGGGCTCAGTAGTTAGAGCATTGGTCCCTCCCTCTGAAGCATCTCAGGTTTGATTCCAGGTCAAGGGCATAAACCTGGGTTGCAGGTCAGATCCTTGCCCAGCTGGTTTGTGTGGGAGAGGCAACCAATTAATGTGTCTCTCTCACATCGATGTTTCTCTGTTTCTCTCCCTGTTTTTCTCTCTCTGTTTCTCTCTCTCCCTCTCCCTCCCTCCCTCCCCAAACCTACTCCCTTCCATTCTCTCTAAAAATAAATGGAAAAATAACCATTGATAAGAATTAACAAAAAAATAAACAAACATAGGTGAGGATTAACAAAAAAATATAATAATAATACCTAATTCATAGATATTATGAGGATTAAAGTGGATTAATACATGAAAAATACTTAGAACATTGCTGGCCACCTGCTAAGAACTTTACTAGTATTAGGGACAACAGTGAAGATGATGAACAGATGAAAAAACTGATCCTTGTAGAGATCCGAGATTGGCCCAGGCCAAAGTCTATAGCTGAGCCATGAGTCAAACCCCCAACTTCCTTATTTTAAGTTCCATGCTCTTTCTATAGTGCCCAACTGAGAATTTCCAAGAGCAGGCAGGATATGATGCCTGAGGAACTATTGGATAAAATAGTCATATATTCCACATAGCAGCAGAGCAGGTCAGAGGCATTCAGAGAGTAAAGTGAAAGCTTCATTGGACAGTTGGATTATCTGGCCACTGCTTTGCTGTGTGTGAACTTACAGAAGACACAAAGGAGAAGGACAGCAGTGGGGTCAGCTAGAAGCAGACAAGTCAGGTGGGGAGTTACAGGTAATAACATGGTAGGAGGTAAAAGAATGGCAAGAAAAAATTATGCTGTAGAGGCGCCTTGATATGGGAAGAAATGCATGCAAACAGCCCAGTGGTCTGGGAGAACACCGCTCTCTTCTCTCTCTGGATGCCCTATTCTATAATTCAATAACGGTGACTCAGGGTCGTTGGGGAGGAAATAAGGTACATTCAGGATATTCTACATAAGAAGGCAAGGAAGTTGTTATGCTTTCCAGATAATCCTCAGTGCTCATATATTATTTTTTATTGGCCCAGAACCTACAAACAAAAGGGAACTTTATGAGCCCATCTGGTACTTCTCTGTTTCATTTTTGACAATGTCTACATAATTGACTCTGCAGATGTCACTGTCACTCGGGTTCAACCTCTCTCTATTTTCTGAATCAATTTATCAAGTTAGAGTAAAAGATATTAATAACCTAGGTCCCTCCTCACCATCTATCTCATGGGGCCTAAAAGTAATCTCCTTTTCTCACAGGTCAATACACTGTCTCTGTTACAGCATTTTCTCTTCCATACTGAGAAAGACACAGAATGCCACTGCCCCGTGGACTCCCCCAAGCAGGACCATGTTCACTTGGATGGTGCAATAGTGTAGCCAATAGCCACCTGTGGCCATTGAGCACTTAAAATCGGGCCAGTGAACCTGAGGAACAGAATTTTTATTGAATTTCATTTGAATTAATTTCATTTTAAATGTCCACATAGAGCTGACTGCCACCGTATCAGGTCACACTGCCCTAGAGATTCCCTGAAGCCACGGTCAACATTCCCCCAAATGACTGCCTACCCGCCTGACTGCAGCGGCTGCGCATGTATCTCTGGGACACGTGTGACCTGTCCATTAGAAACCTCTGAGCCACGACCCCTGAATAAGCACTAAGATGGCAAAGCCAGATTTCAGTTAATATACTGAAACACTTGCTTTAGGCAGAGCTTCTGACTTGCCTTGAGAGCTAATACACTTTGAGGACACTGGGCCAAAGCATACGGCCACATGGACAGGAGCTGCGGATCGATCCCTGGGCCCTGCAGACATAGGCAGGCGTTGGACTCTCCAGCTCACCCCTAGGACCTCCTCGACTGGGTCAGTGTCTTGCCAGGATTCCTGAAGGTGGTTATGCTTGTGACCATTCACCTAGTTCCTCTGCGTGTGGCAGAGATAAAAAGCTGATCATAGGGGCACGCAGAGATGTGCGTGCTGTGCATGGGGTGATGGCACCGTAAAGGGAAATCAGTGAAGGGAGTTCACGGCAGCTGTCTGGGGAGCACCGTAATCAATCCCTTGAAAACCCTATTTTACCCTGGCTGGGTAAGGAGTGGGGTGAAGGATAGAGCAATATCTTTAAACTGGCAATTTTCAACCTTTTTTCATCTTATAGCACACATACACTAATTACTAAAATTCTGCAGCGCACCAAAAAATATATTTTACCCATCTGACAAAAAAATAAATAGCTGTAATTTTGATTCATTCGCATTGGACAGCTATTGTTGTGTTCACTGTTGTCATTTTTTTTATTTGACAATCTAAGGAGAAAAAAAGGTCAGTGCCCCTGACTAAGTAGTCATGTATCACATGTTTTAAAAATTCTTGCAGCACATCAATTGAAAACCGCTGCTTTAAACCATGTACTTATATGACTTTTGTCAGAATAAAGACACAACATTAAAAAATGAGACCCGGGGTTTATGCATTTACAGCATCATCGCTTGAAAAACTTCTCAAACTATTTCTTACAAATATGTCAAGATCATTCTTAAAGCAACGTTAATTCGACCCAGAGAACATTATGTTTTTATCATAAGTGAATGTCTACTACTGTTCTTTTACATAATTATGGCTTGGGAAAAGGGGACAAGAGCTAATTCCATTATATAGGAATTTCTATTGCCTGCTTTAAAAGCCATTGGGTCTTTCGAGATCATCCTATGCCTTGCTTTTATAACTGGAAAGAGAAAATTGGTTTCATTTTTAAGTTCTATTATGTGCATTACCTGTCTCTGGTATTTTTCTTCTTTCAGTTATAACAGTAAATTATCCTCTCATTCATCTAATTCTCTGTAGGAGATGAGTGCTATATTGATAGTTCTTCACACATTAAAAAAATGGCTCTTTTACAAGCAGGGGATTCTTAGCAAGTTAATCTCTGTTTAATTTCTCTGGGATCAAATCACCATAGATCTGATGGCATAGTACATAAAAATGCTGCATTTCCATACATTAATATAATCAGCATAGGTGACCTATGTTTAACATGTCATGTGCATATAGGAATATGTACCTACACTTTTAGGCTTAATTCGCTTTCTAAAAACTGCCCTAGCTTTGACCAGTTTGGCCCAGTGGATAGAGCATCAGCCTGCAGACTGAAGGGTCCCAGGTTCCATTCTTGCCAAGGGCACATGCCTGGGTTGCAGGGCTCGATCCACAGTAGGGGCCAGGCAGGGTAGCTGATCAATGATTCTCTCTCATCATTGATGTTTCTATCTCTCTCTCCCTTCTTCTCTTAAATCAATAAAGAGATATATTTTTTAAAGCTGCCCTAAACTTGTCTACATTTGTCCATTTACTTAAAAATCATATACACTATTCAAGATGTAGGAATGTACTGTTTTTAGAATTGCTCCTTTTTTTCTTTAAGTGATGGGTACATGATGATCTCTGTAGCTCAGATCTGAAATCACAAAGTCAAGCCCATATTCAAAATCCCAGAGAAAATGCTTTCCCAGGATAATCCTGCAGAGTTTGCCATTTATATCAGATGATTTTAACTTAGTTGGCATCTGAGAAGAGCTATTGGATGAAGCACCTATTTTATACAAACTGATAGATTCAAAGTGGAGGGGCATGGGGCCTGTTCAGGGGTGGCTTCCGTGAAAAGGAGGTTGTGGTGTGATCTGAACAGTTTGACATAACTGACCAGCACCTACTCTCTTCTCCCGTAAAGGTGAGGACATCGTTAAAGTGGGTTGGGTTTACAGGACATATTTATTCCTTTTTTCTGATATTGCCTTGAAATGATATTTTAAAAATTAGGAGAAAGGAGAATTTTAAAAATTATGAGAATCATATATAAAGCACTTTGGGATAGTATTAGTAAGTTTCACACAAAAATAGTCTTTTCACTAGAGAATAAGTTTTTCTGTGTTTTTTTTTTTGTTGTTTTTGTTTCTTTGTTTTTTTGTTTTTTTAGAAAGAGAGATGTGAGAGAAACACATCAATTGGTTGTTTCCCACATGTGTCCCTACAGGGACCCAGGATTGAACCTGCAATCCAGGTACCTGCCCTTGACTGGGAATTGAACCCACTACAGTTTGGTATGCAGGCCTGTGCTCTAACCCCTGAGCAACAATGGCCAGAGCACAGAAAATAGTCTTTTTATTCTGTTTGGTTTTTTAACCCCCACTTTTTTTTTTTTTTTACTAGATTTTTAATTGATTTTGAGAGAGAAGAAGAAGAAAGATAAAAACATCAATGTGAGAGCTGGACACAGATCTGCTGCCTCCTGCATCCGCCCCCTACTAGGAGTGGAGCCTGAAACTGGGTATGAGCCCTGACTGGGAATGGAACCAGCAACTTTTTAGTGCGCTGGACTGGTTTCCTACTTTTGATAGAGCCAGAGATACAGAAACATTCCTACCTCCATAATAATAAAAATTAAAATGTAAAAAAAAGAGGAATAAAACAGAGTTATATATTTTAATAAAATTTCTAGAAAGAAAGATTAAAAGAAGTAAAAGGGAAAAAATTTTTTTTTTCAATAGGAGAAAGTTCCAGGAGTTTAAAAGAGACACATGCCTTTAACATGAAAAGCTGAACAAAATGTTGAGCACATTTTTAAACACAAGTACATCATCCAAAATGCATCATTATGAAACTCTAGAACACAAGAATAAGGCCATCCTAAAAGCTTATCAGTAATGAAAAATATCTTCCCAGTAAAAGAATGAAACTTATAAAATGTACCAGCAGAAGAGAATGCTCAAATGTAGCAGAGTAAGGCTTTAAAGTCCTGAGGAAAAATTACTTTGAACTTAGATTCCCATGCCTCCCTTGCCTCCGAGAGTCTATTTTGCCAAAAACAGGAGCTGTGCATCTGAAAATGCAAGTCATACCAGGTCACGTTCTGTTTAAAATCCTCCAGTAACTTCCAGGCTCCCAGAGAATAAGCACCGAGCATCGCCATGGCCCATCAGTCCCTACACAGTGGCCCTGGGTGACCCCTCCTTGTCTAGCCACACTGATGTGCTCCCTGGTCCTCATTCAAGCTAAGGCAGGCTTCTGTTTCAGGTCATTGCAGTTTCCTCAGCCCTGAAGTCCCAAAATTCTTCTTCCAGTTATCCAAATGAGTCTTTCTCTCAGGTCCTTCCTATCTGCCTCCAAATGTTTCCGTCTTCGAATGCCTTCCCTAACTACACTCAGAAAGACTTGGCCTCTGTCTCATTCTGTCCCACTGGAACCTACAACTCCTCTTCAGCACACTTCCCTCCTTGATACATTGCATATTCCTTTAGTCCCTCTTTTCATTAGAGTCTAAAATCACGTCAGCAAGAAATGTACCATTTTGATCACTGCTGTATCCACAGCATGTGAACACTATCTGACAATGAATATCTGTTGAGGGAATGAACGATTGAATAGATCTAGGTAAGGCCAGACAATGGCTCAGCTTTCGAACACTCCAGGCTGAGGGGATGTGATTCTCTCCTTCCCACTCCCAGCTTCTCCTATGCTCACCTGATCCGTGTTGGGTTCCTTTGATGTCCATAACTTTTATTTTGGATATTAAAGGAATGAAGTAGGTATAAGCTTCAACCTACTACTCTTTGAGGGTGTTGGCAAGGAAGAGTTCTCTGCAGCCCTGTGCAAGCACCAATCTGCCTAGGAGTCCAATAACGGGACTGTAATGCTGCTAGCTGATCCCAGACTTTTTCTGTCTTTGGCAAGCCCATCTTTTCTGAGACCATCTTCTGCTCAGTTAGAGAATTACTGTCAGGCTCTGCAACTCCCCTCTGCCCAGAGTCTCAGGTGCCTAAATAGGCAATTCACAGTCTCAAAAACATAACAAACTCTCTAGGCTTCTCTGTTCACCTCCATCCATTTTTTAAAAATCTGACACATAGTGTGTATTCAGTAAATAAATGAGGGCTCGAGGTGATATCTCCTCACTATGGGGTCTACTATTAGAAGTCTCTGTGTAGCAGTGGGGGAGTCATAGCTTATCACCCATTGCTTTTAGGATCTTCCACTCATTAAGTGTTGCCCAAAGCAAGTCATGCTGCCTGGAATGGAAACCTAAGAAGTGCATCGAGGAAAAAGGGGATTACTAAAACCAAGCTGTAATTCTGTGTTGGGAAATGTTTGGTGAGATCACCCAGGAATTTAAACAGCTTATGTGGGGAATATAAATATATCACTTAGTAAATTATGTCAAGGAATCAGTTAACCCATTTAGATAAATAAATGAAAAAGCTGACTAACTGGTTTTCTCTAGGGAGTGGTCCATTTTATCATTTTACAAATCTTTGAGAATGGGTTAATCCCATGAATTAGGGGTGCAAATAGCAGATGAAGGTGAGCTTTTAAAGGTACAATCCTAGAAATATACACACAAAAAAAGAAAATTGTAAGCTACAACTCTCTGACTGTTATTTTTAGAGTGCATTAGTAGCAATGCAATTCTTTCATCCTTACCAATGTCCTTAAATTGGGTCTAAGACCTTGTAAAAAAAAAAAAAAAAAAAAACACCTTTTTTTAAATGAAAGAGCACAATTGCTAATTGCCAAATGTAGCATTACACAATGCAATAATTAATTTTGCCCTTAGAAGTAACTACTTATCAAAAATAAAAAATAATAATGAAAAACATTGCTTAGCTTAACACTGCCATTTTAATAGAAACATTATTCCGAGAACTTGAAAAGTTTTATTTCTCAAACAAAAAAATAAATAAAATGATGTTTGTTTTAATAATTATCATGTATTCTCAAAATTATTGCCTCAGTTGTTATACACACCCAATTCACCAGAACTGAGTGCTTTTTAAATGGTCTGCTTCTTAAATAACACCAGTTGCACATTGGCACTTGGAAGTCGTGTTTCTTTAAGTTTGAGAATCCTTCTCTTTCAAATGAGGGCACTGTTGACCATTGAACTTTTAGGATCTACACTTGATGAGTAGAAGACCCCATAAGCCAGTGAACTTGTATGAGGGAGGATTAAGGGGTACCCACCCCTGTACAGTCAAATATCCACATATAATTTTGACTCCCCACTAACTTAAATCCTTTCACAGGATCCACACAAGATTGATTCCAGAAACTCCTCAACACAGATACCAAAACCCACGGTGTAGATCAACGCAAAAAGTCAGTTCTCCACATCTGCAAACTCTCAACAGCAGAAGGAAAATGAGGCAGGTATTTATTTTTTAAAAATCCGTGTATTGGTGGACCCATGCAGTTCAAACCTATACTATTCAAGGGCCAATGGTTTCTCTTAAAATGAGTTTGTTTGTTTTTTCCTGAAGACAATGCAATGGATAATCTCTTGGCATTCTTATGATTCTGTATCCTACTTCTGAGCTAGCTGAGCGCCATAGCGCACAGAGAGCCCTGACAATGTCCCCTCAGTAAGGACTTCTCAGAGAGCAACTGTTTCCACCGGCAGTAGGTTGCTCAAGCCTCTGGTGTGTGATTGCTTTGCACCACTTCTTTTTAATGCTCTATTCATGTTTTTTAAAGCCACATTTGACCTTGGGAATGCCATTTTATTCAACAGAGTTAATTGAACCCCTGATTTCAGTGTAAAGCAATAACCATGTGGCAGAGAGTAATAAAGAAAATTGTGTCCTCATTATCCTGGAGATTATAAGAGGAATTCATACAGGACACACGCCCCAGGACTTAGCGCAATGTTTTAAGGGGATGTCTTAGAACTTCGAGTGGGAATGTGAGTTCCTACTTGAATTGGGATGCATACAGCAATGTCCAATTGGTGTTTGTGCCTTTTGCGATGATTACCTCCAGACAAATGCCTCCCAAAGTGAACTGTTCATAACATCACCTGTGGAGAAGTTCACGTTTGGGGATGAACAGGTCTCACCTCCAGAGATTTGCTAGTCTGGGAACAACCACTGGAGATAATTTGAACATTAATAAAAAAACCTGTTTGGCCAAAAATAAAATGTAACTATGAAAGGTTTAACATACTCATTGAAGGCCAAAGTCCTCATATTTAAAAATCCATTTGTGTCAAAATAAAGCTTCTGGATCCTCTCTCATTAATTAATTTGAAAGTAAATAGCTCTTATTTTAAAAACGAATCTTCCCACTTTGGTTGTCTTGTTACTTTCTATTGTTTCTTTTTTATCATGTTATTGCAGATTTATACAAATATGCCTTCCCAATGATTTCCAAGGACTAACACTGGGAAATATTAAACCATATGTTTATCTCCATTTATCAAATACAAATGTGAACTTATATGTACTATCTATGACATAATTAGCAAGTGACATTCTATTTCAAATCCACTTCCGGCTAATAATAAAACTTTAAGCCCATAATTATCTAACTCTCAACAACCCAGCATAGATACAAAGAAGGAAAGGACAGAGGACAAAAAAATAAATAAATATATATATATATATATATATATATATATATATATATATATAGAGAGAGAGAGAGAGAGAGAGAGAGAGAGAGAGAGAGAGAGAAGGAAAAAAGTGCTACTGCCAAAAGATTATTATGGATTGCTAAAAAAGTAGTAAAGTGAATTTATACCCAGAAAAATGGAGTGTCCGTGATATACTAAGTATTAGTATCTCCAGTTTTAAATGCTATAACATTGTTTTCACCCCAATCACATGTTCTTCTATGGTTTCTATGGGCGCTGAAATTGGGAGTTTCCACAAATTGGTTATTAGTATTATTAAATGCTGACCACTTTCTCAGACCCTCTGGTTTAATATTGTTGTTCTTTTCTTCCCAACACTGTTGGGCTTGCTCAGCAGAAGGCTTTAGAACGCAGATACTGTTCTCTTTAAAACCTCTTTTACAGGGACATGACATACATTTCATCTCCGTTTTCCTCTTTCAACACAGGCTTTTGAAATAAGCATGCATGTGCACAAAAGACTGTGGGACACACAGTCAAATACAGCCATTTAAGTCATCAGTACACAAGGAACCAGGGTAGCGGACTTTCCCTTCTCCTTCATGGATTGAAAACTTTGTAAAATATCATAATATGAATACCTATCAAAGCAAATAGCATTAGGCACATGAAACGCAAGCCCAAACTGTTTACCATTTCATTTAATAACATAAAAAAAAAGTACTCAGTGAAATTGCTATAAAAATGTCTAACCGCTTACTTTCATTGATTGTATTTGTCCTCGATGGACCAGCTAATCTGCAGACCACACTTTGAGAAGCATAAATGTAGCCCACTTTGTTTATCAGAATACTTACCAGGACCATCAGGGAAGGCTTACAAATCAAAGTCTTACATAAAGTAATAAGTTGAATAGAAGTAGCTATTCAACTTGAAATTTTATTAAGTCTCACATAAACATCATCAATATTTTACCTCCCAATGAACATTAATGTTTCTACATATTTACACAAACACAATTCTATACTCTGTGTCTTTTTGGATTCCTTCACCTTCAGATTCTTCTGCTTCTCTTTTGTCTCCCACACTATCCATTTCTCATATTCCCTGTCAGCGTATTTGCCTTTTTGTTTTACTGCCCTTTATTGTTATAGATTATTTTCTGTCATTAATAGTAAAATAGTTAAGATGAGCTTCAGTTAATTAAATATGCATCTATTGACTTCTGTGGACTTTTCTGCCTAGCAACATGCTGGTTGCCTGACACATGGGCCAATCAAAGCTCAGCAGCTTCTGCATTCTAGGATTCTACATCTCTGCTTTTTATGTTTCCATTTCCTAACAAAATCAACCTTCCTGTTGGAAGCAATGGTAAATTCATGAGTGAGGTTGAACCTCAACAAGGCCTTCCCGCCCTAGGTGAATTTAAAGATACAGCACTAGTCTTTGGCCAGCACTGCTAGGCTTCTGTGGTGCACACACTGGCCAGCTCAGGAAGTGTCTGGTTTAATGATGGTTGGCCTGTAGCAGAAAGTTATGAGTAAATACAGTGAAAGGAGGGGATTAGAAAGATGAAACTCTAAATGAGAGCATGTGTACTAAAAACATTTGAAAGATGATTGCATGAAAATATTCTGAACTTGAGACCTTTTATTTATTTATTGAAGTTTGGGGCGGGGGGAGAAATCCAAGTCATTCTCTCCCTGTATTTTTCAAAGCCTTTACTATTTAAAGCGCTTTATTCCTGCTATACCTCATTAGAAACTAATCATTACTAAGTACGGGGACAATTTCTTGGAAAGCATTTGTCTTCCTTCCATCTGTAAGCTTATCCTCTTAGGCGAGCCCCACTTGGAGCGCCCACGTGTCTGAGCTCTCAGAACTGTTGAGCACAGCTCTGCCCTAAACCTGCCTCTCACCTGACATCCACTCACAGTAGTTGCTTTTCTAGTCCCTGCCTGGCCTCTGCACAAGGAGGGTGTGATTACAGTAGCAAGTGTCACAGGGGCGTAATTCGATCAGAATTTGGCATGTCCCCATCTCCTGCTAGCGATCAGTCCATGGCCTCTCTGTGAGCCTTCTGGATCCCTCACCCCACTCGGGCCAAGAGTGTTTATAGCCACTCTTGAGGGACTTGGCAGCCACAGCATCAGCCACCACGTGTGAAATGTGTGGGCCAGCAGTAACTGTGCCCGTCTGGTGTGGACAGCAGACAGTTCTCCTCAGGTTTTTCCCTTGCTCTCTAAGTGCTTTCATTTCATTGTGTTAGTGAGAAAGAGGAAGACAGGATAGAGAGCGGGGGACAAGGAGGGAGCTCCATCCACCACCATCTTGAACTCAGAGACAGGTAGTATCCTATGAAAATGTATTATTGCTTTCTCCATTAACTATGTTGGCTCATATCATGTTTTCAGTAAATCATTACATTCCTTTACATTCACTCTCCTGACCTCTCTTTGGTCTTTCCTTGCTACGCTTCTTGGGTATATGGATTGTTTATAGCTGTTTATTTTGCCCTTCGTAAGCTTGGCAAATTTTATACACATATTCACCCTATTGCTTCCAGATTTCAACACATATGAAAAATGTCATGCTAGTGTTTAAAGACATGTCTACTGCTTATCCAAATAACATGGTTGAATCACGGCTTACGCATAGTACTAGTATTTGCATGTGTCTCCCTCTAAGAAACAGGAGACCCAGGAAGTAAGCAGAAAGCCCCACCTCTTCTCTCCTCCCTCCCCCACCCACTCATCTGGGTGCACTTCCGACTCCAGTCTCCCAAGTCCCCACACTATTTTCTGACATGCTCAGTTTTTGCTTCCAAATTGTTGCTAACGTAACAATTGACTTTCCTAACTAAATCAACTTTCAAAGTATAAAAAGCCGAGTCATTTCTATTACCTTTACCATGTCTACCCATAATATCTATTCATGCTCAATGGACCTTTCCCTGAATACTCTTCATCATATAATACTAATCATCCTTAAGTATTAGATTATTGGCTCATCGGTTAATATCAAAAGTGTTTTTAATTTTAATTTTCACCTGAGGCAGGATTTATAATGGGAGGAATTAGGCTCTGCACTTGGTGGTTCTGCCATTAACTAATAACATAAAGATCCTTACATAAATATCTCATCTGCTCTCAACTTCCTTTATCTAAGCTGTAAAAGATAGCTGCTCTTTCTTAGAATGTTGAATCCAATAAGAGGTTGTAGGTAGAGATTATAAATTCTACCAAGGTCCATATGGAATTTATTGCTCACGGTCTTAGTCTATGTGGTGTAGGTTGTATTCCTTGGGAGGCTGCCCATAGACCCTCCTCATTCTGAGTTACATGATTCTTGAACTTGCATTCATGCCTGCACCTTGTTTATCCTTTGTCATGGCGCTCCTTGTGCTGTGGTGATGTGTGGTTTTGCTTTTCCCTTTCTTCCCACCAAGGTCCTGCCCTATTCATAGAAGAGAAGCTAAAAGAAGCCCAATTATAGTGAGGGAAGCATCCCGCTGTGTGAGCATAAATTAGGACCTCTTCAACAGACATGCAATGCCAAAATGATAATACGCTTCCCAGAGAGATAGCCTCCTTAAAGCAATTTAGCTTCTATGGTAAAGCAGTGCTGATTAAAATAGGCTCAATAAATCAAGCTTGACAGCACCTTTAGATTTGGCCTTTTGAAATAAAGCATTTGCATGCTGTACAGAAAAGTGACACTTTATGCTATCAGAGAAAACACAGCATTCCTCTCTTATTCAGTGTAAAAAGATAGACATTTATTATGTCTAGGATATAATACAGCCATTCTTGAAAAATTATCTCAACATGAAAGTCTGAATGCTGTATTTATACATATAATTTTTATGATCTGCATACTAAATTAACACATAATAAAGTTCTTTGAAGAAAGTTTAGCATCATAATGAATATTTATTAAGAAATTCTTATGTGTTGAGCCCCAAACCCTTTGCATGCATTAAATGATCATTATTCCCATTTGAGAGCAATGAGACACAGAAAAGTTAATGTACCCAAATGACACATTAAAAAACAAGAGACCTTGATTTTTAATCCAACAATTTAGTTCCAGCATTCATGCTGCTCTCAAATGGGTGTTTGTGTGAAATTCCAAATATATTTTTATTGATTGATTTTAGGAAGAAGAAGGGAGAAAGAGAAACATGGATTTTTTTTATTCTACTTATTAATATATTTATTAGTTGATTCTTATATGTGTCCTGACCTGAGATAGTTTCAAACCACAACTGTGGCATATGGGGATGACACTCAAACTAGCTGAGCTACCCAGCCAGGGATAAACTCTAAAGATTTAAGCTGAAATCCTTATTCTGAAACTTACAAATTTCACCTCCTTAAATAAGCTACTTAAACTCTGCGTGCTAATCTCTAAATGCAGATGATAACAATGATAGATAGTGGCTACCTCAAGAGTTTGCTTTGTGAATTCAATGAAAAAATGAATGAAAAGTTTCCTAAACTCTACCTGATATTTATATAAACTTACTAAGAGATAATACTTTGCCTATTCTTATATTACAAAATCTGGGACAAGAAGAAATGAACCTACAAGAAACAGAAATTGGGTCCTGAAATTGCTCCTCTCAAATCTCCCTAGTTTCCAAGAACTTGCTCCAAAACTGGCCATAAATACATAGAATGCAGTAGGCAGACTCTCCTAGTATCATGCTTCTCTGAGCACTGTTTCCTGTAAGCCCTACCCTCTGGATGGCCACGCAAATTAAGGAAAATTATCCATAGACATTGCCCTCCTGGTGATTCTGATTCCTTCACCAACATGTTTCTGATTTCACACAGTCAAAAGAGAAAAACAACAAAAACATTCATTAGAGAGAAGTGAAGTTACTGGGTAAAGAAAAAATAATTCTTTGACTAGTTTAATGATAGCATATTCACCAAATAGTGCTTCTTTGTATTATTATTATTTTTTTTAATGAAATCACTTTTGCTAGCAACTGCAGGAAGAAGTAATGGTGATGTCATTGACCTTGACATTTTTACAAGCCAAACCTATTCAAACGGAGTTTTTAGTCAAGAAATCAAGAGAAGGCTGAGACTTGGAAGAGTAGCAATGGAAGAATTAGGAGAGATCATTAGCAACAAAGAAGTGTCATTAGAAACCAAGGCTAAAATCACTCATGCCCTCATAATCCCGATGTACAGATGGGAAAGTTGGACAGTGAAGACTGATCAGAAACTGACTCACTTGAAACCTGGTGCTGGAGAAGAGCTCTACGGATACCCTGGGCTGTAAGAAAGACAGACACGTGGATCTTGAAGCAAATTAAGCCTGAAACATCGCTGGAGGTAAAAATGAAGCTGTCCTACTTTGGGCATCTCATGAGAGGGCAGGGTTCTTTGGAAAAGACAATAATGCTATGAAAAATAGAAGGCATCAATATAAGGGGAAGACCAAATATGAGATAAACTGACTCCATAAAAAAAGCCATGGACATGAGTCTACAGGACCTGATCAGGGCTGTGGAGGACAGGGCATTGTAGACACCACTCATCCATAGGGTTGCCTAGAGTCAGAGCCAACTCAACCTCACATAATTCACACAATCTATTTTTTTATTAAGGGCATCATTTTCATTAAAAAAAAAAAAGTTAAATAGGCTTGTCTGTTTCTATACAATATCTCATTCTATTATATATCATCTTCTTATACTTTACTCAGAAAGCAAAAAAAAAAATTCATTCCTGCAAGTGAACTAACACTGTACAATAGAATTATTTCTTCAGAAATAACTTCGCCTCTTAGCAAATTGCAGAACTATAATTCACATCCATAAGCCCTACTCTATAAAAATAGATAGGAATGAGTAGACAGTTCCTAAACCAAATTTTTAATAAAATAGAAAGTTTGTGATATCTATAGTGATCCACACAAATAATAAATAACCAGATTTTATAGAAATGTATGTTTTGAGAATTATACAAACGTAGTACACAAAAGTATTAAGCTGCTAATTTCTATGTGTTTCTATAAAGAGGTTGTTGTGTAGTAGGAATCAGAAACCAATGACAGTAAGACAGGTGGATGATGACTTCTGTGTGGAAGGATAATATTTGCCTTGACAGCATAATCAGTGAGAAGTACAATTAAAAGAGACTGATATTTAAAGACCTGAAATACATGAGCAGTGGCTTACAGGTGGTTTAGATAGATATAGAACCATAAAGTGGCTGGAGGTTAAGATCACTGGTGACGGTGTGGCTTACACTACGCCCAGCCTCTGCTGGAGTACTGTCCAATGCTCACGACTGCATTCCTTTTCCTTGATTAGCTGTTGGCCTTTGTTAACAAGGGCCTTATTATTGAACGGAGAGAAATATATTTTTCCTAAAAAAAATTGCAAGAAACGCATGTTCCTTTCCACTGTCTATGAAAATAAAAACACTATACAATACAGATTGTAGGTAGGGCTGTATTTGTCAGTAGTGTCTACATGACTTGGAGTGTTGATGTTCTACTTGATTATCAAGTCTCATGGGTTATAAAAAATCTTACTGGAGCTCCAAAAATTGAACAATGTGCTCTGATAAACCTTTCCACCTATATGTCATTCAAGAGGAAAGTACTCTTTGTAAATATGGGGCATATGTCTTAAGTTATCAGTTGATAAATCTATTTAAAACTTATTGTTAAAACTTTCAACTAAAAAATTAAATAATGAATTGTACATGGCTGTACATGATCCAAAAAATGAGTAGAAAAGAAAGTACTAATGCCAATATATCAAGATTGGAAGGCTATTTCTTATCTCACTAGGATTTCATTTTCTTTTTGGCCCTGATAGAATTTATCTTTAATCCCCTGACAATCAGAAACAGTCCTTACAGATATAAGCATTTTTCTCTCTATGGCTGCACAATGACCCAGAACTACTGGAAGAAATATATAGACATATGTTCTCAACAATCCTCAGGTAGAGTTTTCCTAAATACTTTTCCTAAATCTTTTTTACTGATTCCTAAAATAACACAGGCCCTAAAATAATGATGTCTAAACATATGTAGAGGCATAAAGAATGTCAAAACTTCTCATATTATATTTTATCTAAGAATGTGAAATATAAAAACAGTTTAAAGAAACAAAGGACAATGAATCCTTAGAATAAGAAAGCTAAAAAATTCATTGAGGCCAAAAATGTCACTAAAGATGATTTGAAGAGAAAGCAAAGTAGATATTTCCAATTCTTGTCTCTTGGCCATCTCACACATACTTTCCTTGAAAATCAGCTGTAGATGTTATTTTTCTAACACATTTTGGAAATGTTTTTTTATTATCAAATGTTCATTTTCCCCATTTGGGAGGATAATTCTATTTTGTAAGAGAAGGGTACACATAGGGACCTGTGTGTATCCTGGTGAGGGAAAAGAGAGTGAGAAAGCTAGAAGCTAGATCCACCAATGAATGCCCCAGGCAACACCATCCAGTTAGTTATTATTTGAGGGGTGGTTACTTTCCCTGATGCCACGCAGTCAAAACTTGCTACTCTTAGGACTGTCTTGAACTACAAAATACATGAAATATTTTTAGAATGTGTAATAGGATTAAAAATAGTTTTCTGTTATAATAATTATCTGTTGTTTCACAGAAATCATGCAATAGCTTCAAATAATAGACTCAGGGTGCGCTTATATTTTAGGTAACACCAATGATAGATTCAATGTCAGAAAATACATTTCAAAAAACCTACAAAAGGCACTTTTAACTGACTAATTAAGAGGAGCAATTTACTCTGTAGAAAAAGTCCTGTATTTCACACATAGCACTGTTTTTATGTGGATCCAAGGAGGACCAGACTTTTAATTCATTAGGCAGCACCTAGGATTAGATATGGCATTCCAAGTGAAATCCAAACCCTTCACAAAACATTCTTGGTTTCAGATATCACTAGAAACCACCACATTGTAGGAAGGGTCACCCAGAGGTTTCCTGAAGTTCATAGACCTTTAAGCAAACCCAAGATGATTTTTTTCCCCAAGGCTAAATGCCAAGTTTTTAGCTAGCCCTAGTTAAGTTTCATGGGAACTTTACTGGCATGCCAAACCTGGACCAATTAATGATCTAAAACCTACAGGTTTCAACTGAAGTCCTGCTGCTCTTCAGGTCTCCGGTGGTAAATACCACACAGATGGCACAAACTTTGTCATAGTGACCAGAAAGCTGCAATACAACGTTTGCTTTTCTCATTTGATGTGGAATTGATGACATGTTGGTCAACATTTTAAAAAGATCACTGAACATTATTTTCTCCAAACTATGTGTTGGTATGTAAGCCAAATAAAGACAATATAGTCTCATTTACTGCTTCACAATGTTTCTTTCCCTTGTGCAATATCTACGG
The DNA here is from genome assembly GCF_964339955.1 of Pipistrellus hanaki. Classification (NCBI taxonomy): domain Eukaryota; kingdom Metazoa; phylum Chordata; class Mammalia; order Chiroptera; family Vespertilionidae; genus Pipistrellus; species Pipistrellus hanaki. Next base: position 36,744,298 of record NC_140507.1, on the reverse strand, counting down.
AGCTTCTTGACTGAATCCAGCTGGCTTCAGGCAGTCTCCACAAATCCAGACACATTTTTGTGGTTCAATTCCCCAGGCAGGCAGAAGGTTGGGATCATGTGAGTCCAACTGCATGCCCTTTACCCTCTAAATGGTGGGGGTTTCCATCAGGCACTAACCATTGGTTTTTATAAGTCTTTGAAATACTTGGTAAAAACAATTAATACCACATTAATTGCCACTGCAGTAGAGGATACAACTAGATTTCTTTCTTTTTTTTTTTTTTTTTTTTTTTTTTTTTTTTTTTTTTTTTTTTTTTTAGAACAGTAAAGAATGACTTTCTAAACTGAATGGTTTTCCCAATGCTATTTAACCAATCACAAATATTTTAGTAAAATGTGGTACTTAACATTTTTCAAGTACTCTTATTTTTGTCTTTTTAATTAGGAATAAAAATTACTATAGTACAATAAGAAGAATATTAAGATGAAAAATTAATCTTTCAGAAGCCCACCACCACAACTCAATCACTTGGTGGACTTCTATATACTTTCTCTTTCCATTAAACATTTATATATTTATCATGTATTTTTGTAGGTGCAATCATAAAGTCATTATAATTTTGCATGAGTGCAAGTTATGTTTTCAGAAGACATTTTCTTCTATTTTAAATATTATTTCTTAGTTCCTAAATATTATTCCAAAGCTAATAAAAGTATGCTTTTTATTCACCGCAAGTGTAATCATTATTTAGAACTGTTTAAGTTGGTTTCACTTTTATTTAGACATAGAGTCATACAGATGTCAGATTATGATGTATTATAGCATATCAGAGCCCAGGGCCTCTAAAAATCAGAGGTCTATTTTCAACACTTTTAGAGATGGGAACCCAGAAGAGTCTATCTGCCTATTTGAATTGAGGTCTCTCTACTCAATACAAAACTTTCCACCATACCATGTCAACTAAATCTATTCCTTATCAGTAGGAAAATGCAAAGGGCAGAAATGAATCATGCACATGGCTTTGTGGCTAACTTTTATTATGAATGCTCTTATGATATATATACATATACTAGAGGCCCATTGCATGAAGAGATTCATGCAATAGGCCTTCCTTCCCTTCATTTCCAGCATTGGTTTTCCTCCTGCACCTGGGGCCCAGGCCTTTGCTCTAGCCAGAGTTTGCCTTCTTTGTCTTCACTGCAGACTCCAGAGTCTGCAGTCTTCGTCTTTGCAGGGACCAGAGTGCCATTGCTGTAGATCCCTTTGCCCCGCCCCCCTCCCTCTCATAGCAGGTGTCCTGCACACACACACACACACCCTCCCAACAGCCACTCCATGCCTGGAGCAGCTGGGTGGCTGCCATCTTTCTCCTTCTAACTTGCATATTCCCTCCTGATTGGCTGGTGAGCATAACAGAGTGATGGTTAATTTTCATGTTTCTCTTTTATTAGTGTAGATTCTTATTTATATAATATACTAGAAGCCCAGGGCATGGATTTGTGCACCAGTGGGGTCCTTCAGCCTGACCTGTGGGGATTGGGCTGAAACCAGCTCTCTGACATCCCCTGAGGGGTCTCAGATTTGAAGAGAGCTGTTCTTGAGTGACACACCTGGAATTGGGCTCTCTCCTCTCTGGTTCCAGATGGGTACCCAAGAACTGAAGCTGCCAGGTCACCGCAGCTCAACAACTCCTGTGTTGAGCATCTGTCCCCTGGCGGTCAGTGCACATCATAGCTACTGGTCAGAGCGTCTGCCCCTGGTAGTCATTGTGCGTCATAGCTACTGGTCAGATAGTTGGGCTATAGGATGGTCACTTAGGCTGTTTTTATACATAGAAATATTCTTATATATTAAATAAATTATAAATTTTATACGTATGTCCCATTTCTTCAAAAGATAAAAATGTCTTTTCTCAAAAATATAAAGCAAAAATTCTATTCTAAAGTTAGATCCATGGTCTAATGAGCAACCCTACACTTTATTTTAAATTTAGACTCAAGTTTCCATAAATAGTACAAACAGTGGAGACCAAACCAAGTCTTGTCTTAGTCTAAATGTTCTATTCTGTTTAAGAGATGACATAATATCACTTAATAACAACATACCATGTCTGACCAAGTTACTAGCTTAAATACTTGGCACTTTGTTTGCAGCAAAACAATTGCAGAAAAGCACAATAAGCACTTCTACTAGTATACTCTGTGAGGATTTGCTAATGGGTCAGCTTTGTTCTAAGACAATGATATAGTGTCCTGACAAAGGTCAAGTTTCAAGGGAAAGGTGTTATCAGCAGCAATGTGTCTGAAAATGATATAGAAATATCCAGCCCATACACCCTCCTGCCCTAGTGAGAACATTTTCATTGAACAGAGTTTATTTAGAAAAATGCTTTATATGAAGGCCAACTTTCCTTAATTCATTTTAATGTTTTGTTGCTGCAAAGGTTTTTTAAAAAAAATTATTTGCACTATTAAGTACTATTTTGCTCACCTGTCTTTATCAAGTAGATATTGGCTAGAACATACAAGATTTTTCTCATAATTTGCTTATTTAAAATCATCAATTTGGGATTATCAACAAGGAATTAAGCCCTTTTATAGGACATTTCTTGGCATGACTTTTACTTTCTCCAAAAGGAGACATGTGAGTGTAAGATAGGGGGCTGAAATTAGTATTGGCAGTAGAAAGAACTAGCTATGGTTGAATGACATAAAATATATTAGCATCTGTGCCCTTTGTCCCTATTCTTAGGACAGTCAGTATAACAAACCTTCAGTGGCCAACTACTTATGTGGCCCAGGGAAGCATGTGTTTCCATTGATCAGTGCAGAGACTGTGAAAGGTCCTTTGCCCTCCTGCCTAGCCCACTAATCTCAAGGCTACATGAAGTCCTAGCTTTATAGCTTAGTTCTTCATTAATTGGTCTAATCCTGTATTGCTTATTAAAATGCAAATTGCTTTAAGAAGAGGAAAAACATGAAGCCTTATCAGTGATTTCAAGGTTAAGTTAAGTTGGGTTGGCATGACCCTGTTCAGTTCTCCCAAGAGCTAGTGAAGCTCAGTTCCGCTTGCCAATCAGAAATAGCTCTTCCAATCCTTGCTAGGGGGACATGAAACAGACCCCATCGGTGACCATTGGATTCAGCCTAGGTTTTAACACAGTGACCAGAAAGTTGGTAGTATTCAACTACCTTTAGGTTTATCCCTAGGAAAAGTCCTGGTTATGATCCTTGTATTGGAGCTTCTTAATGACCACCCTCCAAGATGAATTTCATGGAACAGGTCACACTGTGGAGAAATTAAAGATTTATTAAGCAGATAAATATAAACATAGTCTAACAAATGTGAGCTGACTTTAGAATAATATTTTCACAGTAGGGACTTTACAATAATATCCTAAGAAAGACAGTGGGGAAAAAAAAAAAAAGACAGAAATATATCCCTTTCCAAGGGGCAGGTAGCATTTTTGTTTGTTTGTTTGGTTGGTTGGTTGGTTGGTTTTAAATAAATTTCCCATTGGTGTCATTTCCCAGTCTCTGAGAATGAGTATAATTTATAAGATTTTTAAATATATATTAACTGAATCCTGGTTTCTCATTAGTGTTTATTCTTCAAATAAAAACATTTTTTATATCAGTCCTACTTTCTCATTGGTTCTGTAATAAATTCTTTCATACTCTCAAACTCCTCAGACTTTTCTCTTTGGTTTTGGTAGATAAGAAGCCTATCTTGAAAGCATTTAATAGCCAATGCATAAAGTCCTTTTTGATAAGTGAATGTTGCTCATTTTAATGCCTCTTATCACCACTTATCTGTAATCCCTCTGACAAAAACCTGACTACCTGTAACTCCCAACCTCTTTTACTTCCAAAGACAATTAATTAATATAGTCTAGGTCCTATCAAGGCTGTCTTGATAGAAATATGACTGGTGAATTCTCATGTTATGATGCTTGCATACTTCTGACTGAGTATAGATGTATACTTCTGCATTTGAGTAAGAAAGAAATTAGTCACCACCCTCATCCCTACACCAAATTATATTTTTTGTACAATTATTCTGGAAGCATATTAAGAGTTTTCTGGCTTTGGAGCTACTCACAGAAGTAGATTCTCACTTATTTTATTCTTGTCCCTCCATTTCCCTCTTTCCAATGATAATGAAAAAAGTAACTAACCACTGAGGTCTTTCATTAATCAGAAAAATTAACCAGAGATTCCCATTAAGTGTGGCGAAATGTTATTAAATTTCTGAAGAATCAGGAGTATGTCACTCTGAGAAAATAGAGACCCTGAGATAAGATTGTACTTGGTTTATAATGTGTTCTAAGAAATATTCCTTGAGATATAGAAAGGCAAAGAAAATCAGCAGAATTGATTAAAGGGAAAGGTGTCTTGAAGTTTGCGCCCACAGGGATGTGTTTTAAGATAAGATAACATGCATTCAATCTCAATTTCCTAAATAGACTTGAAGAATGACTAGAAGCCAAGGTGGCTAAAGAGAATTCCAGCACAGAGTTTGTACTAACTCTGAAGGTTTACTAGTATTTCCTCCCTCCTCTAAAGCAAACCTTTCTTGGTAATACTGCTGCCGTTTTGTTTTTGTTACTATTTAGTTTTGTTGTTGTTTGTTTATATGTCAATTGTTTGACTGGAGACACTTTTAGTATTCCAGCAAGTTCTTAGCACTCAGTGAGATAGGACACATGCTGAGCTACAACTACAATGAAGACCACTGTTCGGTGGTTTAGCTCTGACTATTAGCGGAAATGCCAGCAGATTTACTTTAATGGCTTTATGAACTTCTCTATAAATAGACACAAATAAAAGTGCTTTTTAAAAGCACAATATAAAAATTTCTACTATCCCAACCAAAGATACCTGAAATCTCTGTTTCTTGATTTCCCCCCTCTCATTTTGTTTAGAAGAGTGGATAAAAATAAATTCAATATTCATGGAGATTATTAGTCTGTGATTGGTAGAGAAGAATGTTTGGGTTCTGTAATCATGCTACCATGTGACAAAGGGGAAAGGCCACCAGAAAGTTCTAAGAAGCAGAGCTAAAATATTGGCACCTTAAAAAGAAGTGGACAAGTTACATAAACATACCTATATAATTTTTACCACTGACTGAGCCATTTAAAGAAATATCTGCTCAATTTTTTTAAATAAAAAATAAGTGTATATCCTCTAAGAAATATTGAATGAGGTGAGGATCAAATTCTTAGAAAATTCATTAAAAACTCCTACTGTGAATTAGAGAATTCCAGTCATTTCCTGATGATAATCAATTTTTCCACAATAGTTTTGATTTTTTAAAAAACGTATTCACCATGTGTTCAGGCCATTTAAAGCTGTCAGGTAGCAAGCAAATAAAAAGAAATCACTTACCTAATGATTCAGAGGTGTTTTCTTTATAAAATTTCTCATAAAATTTTTCTGGCTTTGTCCACATCATAAAATAAAAATGTGAACTTGAGGAAATTAAGCCAACTAAATCACATGGAGAAAAAACAATGGAGGAAAAAAGAGAAACTGAAAGTTGATGGCTTTCAAAACTGAAGTGGGAAAACTATGTTGAGAGTGAAAAATAATAAAATATACTTTAAGAAACTAATAATTTTTATGACCATTCAACAGAAGAAAGGAAAAAAAAAAAAAGACACTCAGGGGGAAAAAATGTCAGAAACACAAGGGATAGAAAATTTATGTAAAATTACTTTAGATTTTCTATATGACAACTACTCTACCAGAGTACAAAGCCTCTCCTCTCTCCTTCTTGTCCCACTATCCCAAACTTGGGTCTTTTGTATGTATTTGTTTTCCTTCAGAAAATATGTTCTGAGACTCTGTCTGTCTGTCTGTCTGTCTTAGTGTGGAAAGTAATGAATATATTACCTCTATTAAAGATCCTGCAGTTGAAGTATCACCTTGCATCTAATGCCAGATTCTAATTATAAAAAACTTCATTTTCTTGGTATTCAAATTAAAATAGCCTAATCTTCAAACCATTACATCTGCAAGTCCCCATGTGCTCCGATTCACATTAAATATTTCCTTCCACAAGAAATTTCTTGGTATCCTTTAGAAATTCCTCTCTACCTCTATGAATGGTGGGCGATTCTTTCTCCCACCGCCATTGTCCAAATAGAACATATGTTCCAAAAAGCAAGGATGTTTTCTGTCTTATTTGTCATTGTATCCCTGCAGTTCAAATGGCGATGGCCACACAGAGAGCACATCATAAATGAATGGATGAATAAAGGAATGAGCCAATGGAACATGGCTGATCGTGAGTCCTCCAGATCACTTAACACGTCTGTGTGACCTACAGAAAGTCATCTAATCTTTCTTTCCCTTGGTTCCCTAGCTGTAAGTACAGATAATAAGATCACTTCCCTCATAGGATTACTGACAGGAAACAAAGCTATCCTTGTTGTTAAAACTCAGTTCCTCACTGATGTTTACTCTGAGCATGGACAGGTGTAGCCCTCAACACTTAAAGCAAAGATGAGGGCAGACTATATGTATAACTGTTATTTTCAGACTATCTGGGACATAGAGGGTAACAGAAATAGAGTTCATGTGTTAATATCACAAGTCACTTGTAGGGCCCACAGGAACCCAACTTAATCTCAAAATCCCTGCCTCATTCTTGAAGGCTGCCACCAAGCACCTCTAGGACACTTAAGCATGCAAACCGCCAGCTCCTAATTCTTTGGTTAAAAATAAAAAGGAGAACCTGGCTTGCCCATAGTCCCAGGTGTGTTCAATGACATTCATTTCTTTCAGGGGATACTACCCTTTCCAATCTTCACTTCCAACCCAATTTCCAAAAGATGGTCCAATTCTATAGCTCAATAAAGGAGATGCAAAAACAATTGTGTCCCCCAACCTGCCTTCCTAAATCTTAAATTTAAACCAAGTAGAAGCCTCAATAATCCAGTGTGATTTAATTACTGGGGAGAAATAAATCTTCACTGATAGATTTAAAAACTCTGGTGGGAGCATTAACATGAAAGCAATACACCACTCACATGTCGCCAATGATTCTGACAGCTGTTCACCAGGGGAAAAACACAACCAAACAAAACACAGTCCAGCTGCTGATCTGTCCAACCTAGATTCTAAAGCGAACACTTAACATTTTTAGTCTCTAAAATCTGCAGTCAAACATTTATGTTCTTCTCTAAATGCAGCGGTTAACAGTGACAACCACTTGCTTTATTTTGTGAGCCCAGCAGACACAGCCCAGTAATTTTCCCAAAATAAAGGGCGGGTGTGACAAAAGTAAACAACATTTCCATCTCCAGGAAGTGAGAATGGACAGCAGCCTTCAAAGGGAAGCACCCACAGAGAAACAACAATAATAAATGATGATAATGAATTATTATCCTTCCACCCTGGGTACCTGGACATTTACAGCAACTTGGTCCTCCGCACCTTCATATACAAAAGCATAAGTGAACACACCCTAGGAGCTACTGCAAACGTATCTTCACTAGGCCAGGCAGCCACTGTGATTGATTAACACACCTCACGAGAGTCAACTTTTTTTTTTTTTTTTTCCAATTCAGTGTCTGATGAAGGGATTATGAGAAAAGGAACTTGTTAGCCTCCAGAAAACAAAAATTCTGTTGAGGAAAGGAAAGATTTCTCCTTACGTTGGGGCCCGGGGAAACTACACCTGGCTGTGGTAAGGTCTCAGCTCCTCTGGGCAAACACAGCAGGCGCTCCTGTAGCAGCATCTGGAGTTGGAAGCAGAACAGCTCTCTGCTGGCCAGGGCTGAGCATCAAGGACGGAAAAGTCCTGTCTTCACAGCCGGTTAAATTCAATGTGAACTAGCCTCAAGTTAGACATTCCTGGTGCGAGTGTATTGCTGGAGCTATTAGAAAATCATCATCCACACGCAGATCAGCAAAAGCACATAAAGGGTTCCTCATGAAATAGACACCACAAGGTTTCTGAGCCACGCGGATGCGCTAAACCCTTCCCACAAGTGCTGACACATGAAGCCAGTAGTAAGTGTTTTCTCATGCAGCTCATCTACACGGACCCGGTGACACAGCCCTGAGTGGGTCTAACTGCTGGGGGATGGGGGGACTATAGGCAAACTGGCACCCATGAAGAACCATGTGCCCAGAGTTTCCCAGCTCACAGAAGAGGGGAGTGTTCCTCAAACTGCAAACCAGCGCGCCTGCTAAGCCTCTGGCAAGTGGGAGGGCTTTTCCTTCACTTTTCTGAAACGTTTTAAAAACTGGGGTGAAACTTTTACTTTCTTCAAATAAACATCTCTGACAGTTGCATTTGAGGATGGGTCTCCGTCGCAGCATTCAGACATTATGGATGGAGACAGGGAAGGGAGCGGGTCTCGGCAGGAGGCTAAGCCGGGAGCAGTGCCCTGGGCTGTGAGCAGCAGCCCCAGAGGGCTCCCCTAAGGAAGGCTGCTCCCTGTCATCACCGAGCGATCCCCCCCTGGGCTCTACGTAGTGTAACTTATCACTTGGGAGATGCCTAACAGCATTCGAACTTGCCTGATTTATGAAAGCTTCCCGTGGACACTGCTCCCTGCCCTGCAGCACGCTGGCACGAGGAGGGGTGGTGGCAGGCCAGCGAGCAGTGGAAAGACTTTCTCAGTGTTCTGGGACAGAGAAATTTGACTCCCCATGAAGTCACCTGGACGGCTGGGCTTGGAAGGCGCTGGCCCACGGGTTCCCTAAGTCGTATTTCTAATTATAAATGGAAAGCGTCTGTCGCTGTGAAGGAATGTCCTAAGTTGATGAACAGGTGTGGAAAGCAGATTTGGGAGCGGGGCAAGAAGGGGAGGAGTCGGGGCTTCTGAAAGCATACCACTCTGCAGCTGCCCGCCCCCCTAAATAGAAACCCAGGCCGTGTGGACACTAAGAACATACTTGGGACTTATCGAGGCACGAACTGGTTTTCAGTGTTTGAGAGGCACACTCCAGAAAAGTAAGAATACTGTCAAAGTGACTGGCAAGGCATTTAACAAAGCAGGGTGACCAAGATGGCATTCCTAATGACAGAACTGTTACAACTGCAGGTCAAAGAGTGTGTGTGTGGGGTGTGTGTGTGTGTGTGTGTGTGTGTGAGTGCACATGCTAGGACCTGGGGCTCTGAGCTTAGCAATGAGATCTGGAAACTTGGAAACTGAGTCACTGCCTCTCAGGGTCAGCTCCTCACAATGGCTAAAGAACTGAGGTCTTCTAATTTTCTTTTTTCTTTCTTTCTTTTATTTTTAATAAATAAATAAACATATATATGTATATATATATATTTTAATTGATTTTTCACAGAGAGGGAGAGGGATAGAGAGTCAGAAACATCAATGAGAGAGAATCATCAATCAGCTGCCTCTTGTACACGCCCTACTGGGGATGTGCCCGCAACCAAGGTACATGCCCTTGACCGGAATCGAACCTGGGACCTTTCAGTACGCAGGCCAACGCTCTATACACTGAGTCAAACCGGTTTCGGCCGAAGTCTCCTAATTTTCTTTTCATCGTATTAAAAAGCTATTAATTCACTTTATGTATCGAATCAAAGTAGAAGTAAAAGAGGGAGAGAAAAAAAACCTAACATTCCCTCTGCTTTTACTCTGGGGAAAGCAGGAAGTAGCTGGGGGGTCTCCAAGTCTGTCAGATTTACTCAGCTTTAGTTCACACGGCCCCTCTGCAACGTCCCTCACTAAACATGTAGGTTTAGTTGTCCTTGCTTTTACAGAAATCACAGGCATAAGCAGATTTTTTAACGATGACAACAATGAAAGGATAATTAATCGTCTACCACAAAATGTTATTAAAACCTAAAGTAAAATTGATAAGGTTTTGTCCCTTGAATGCTGCAAAAATGATATACCAATTTCCACAATAAAAAGAAATCCAGAAACTTTACAAAATCTTTCTATTTACCACATCTGAATGCTCAATTCAAAATGCAAATATTTTTTCAATGATATGTCTACCTGTTCTTTTTTTTAAAATAAATTTACTAGAGGCCCAGTGCATGAAATTCGTGCACTCTGGGGGAGGGTGCAGAAGAAAGGGGGTTCCTCAGCCTAGCCTGCTCCCTCTCACAGTCCAGGAGCCCCACAATCAATCGTCCCACAGAGGGAGGCCCCTACCCAGGAAGGGCTCCATGATGGATCACCCCAAAGAGATAGGCCCTGCCCACCTGGCCAGTGCCCTGAGCCTCCCTCTGCAGGGTGATCTTGGGGTGATGGCTAGGCCCCTGACCAATCACATTGCACCCACCTTGGCTGGCCTGGCACCAGTGTAGGTGTCATAGTGTGGTCATCTGGATGGTCATTCTGCTGTTCAGCTGTTTGGTAGATTTGCATATTACACTTTTATTATTATAGATTTGGGTGACATTGGTTAAAAAAAGTTATATAAGATTTTGATCTGTATTTGAACATTGCACAATGTTTGCTGTGTTAGATTTCTAGAGTTGTTTCTGTGTGTGTGTGTGTGTGTGAGAGAGAGAGAGAGAGAGAGAGAGAGAGAGAGAGAGAGAGAGAGAGAGAGAAATCTTGTTCCCATGGAAAAAGTAAATGCCTCATCCTTCCAAACCAAACTCAGTTATTTCTTATAGCTTGTGAGTGCTGATTTTTTTTCTCTCTCCCAAATGTTGCTGGCCCACCATTCTTCTGTAGCTTGTGTTACTGTCTCTCTCATGGAAGAGCATATCAAAAGCTTTAACACCAGCCCTGGTTTTCCAGGTCACTCATTCTCTTGGCCAGCGCAGTCAGCACCACACAGTGTGAGACCCACCCACTTCATACTGAGCAGTCATTGCTGTGGGTGGCAAAGACAACACATATGATGCTCTCATTTCATCTTGGAAAGGTAAGTCTCTCCGATGACTTGTGAGACGAACAGGGCATCTTCCTTCAAAACAGACTGAACGATAAGGTGCCGGCTGTGAGTGCCCCCTTTTGGACACGTTTCACTGGTACTGATTCCCCTGTTGAGAATGTGGGTCCCAGCAGCAGCTCTGTCAGTGTCTCCAACATTGCACAACCCATCTCTGCAGCTGTGTTGATAAGGAGTGTTGGAGGCAAGCAAACACAAACTTTGACATCCACCAAAGGGCTGTAAATAGGACACCATTAGTGCTCTAACATCTGCTTGGCAAACAAGAGCACTCTTTACAATTCACCTTAAAATGTTGCAGCGCAGAGCGAGAGAGATTGGGCCTGTGAACTACTTATCCTTCTTGTTTACATACAGAGAGATTGGGCTTGGGAACTATTTATCCTTCTGCTGGGTAACCAAGCAGCTGCTGTGCTTTGTTCTTGACCTTTGGGAGAGGTCTTGACCTGGGACATATGAGACGGCTGCTCTGAACTATGGAACTTGCTTCTCAGTCATTGTCTTACCCAGAAATAGAAGCAATCTCTGCCACCGAAGAGGAGAGAGCAGTTCAGCTGACTGGAAACCAGAGAAACATCGCAAACTTGACTGTGGGCAAGGATGTTGTAACCATACCATTGGCAGCTTGGCCACATCATCTCTTATACCCATATCCAGTCATCTTTGCTTCATCCAAGAAAAGGCAGGTTGTTTACACATAAGCTTATTTCATTTCACTACACAATTGAAACCTTAAAATACTGCCTGTAGGCCAACGCCACATTTCTTGTATCTCATTCACAAATTGTGAGCATATACATAGATAGCGGAAGAGTTGAAGAAAGCATTATCTACCACTGTAGTCCCTGACAGGAGATTTCCAAATGTCTCTTGAGAACATAGCTACGTATCCACCCTTTCATGTGAAGTTTCTTTCCTTTCTATGGATGTGTTAGAATGAACTCTATAGTTAATGGTTCAGAAGTGCATCTCCTATAGACAGAAGATAACAGAACTCTGAAATTAACTAGCTGAAATTACCTTACATAGCAACTTCCTGTCTTTCTTCAACACCTTTCTTCTCTGTACAATGGGATGAATACATGCACTTGCTTTCTAGGCAGTTGTGAGAATTAATGGGTTAGTGAACATGAAGCATGTAGGTCAGTGCCCAGTACATGGCACAGAACTCAATGCCCATCAGCTTCTCATTTTGAATTAAATTGCTATCAATAGGCTCATTTTAAAGAAAATATATCAGTGTCTAATTCATTAACCATTGCATTTAAGCAGACAAGAAATTTTGAATTTATAACTCTGGACTACAGCTACTTTTGACACAATGGTTAACTTCAGAGTGAACTGAAAGTACACAATATCCTTGAGCCCATCCACCTAAACCAAGCTAAATGATTGGTCATAATGTTGCTAACCTGTGTCATATTCAAAATGATAAAAGATAATCCTTAGGTATTAAAGCAACATTTTATAAGTTTTGGGGAAACCCTAGTAAGATTAAGCAGAACTGAAAATCAAAGAAAGCAACTGCCAGACTTGGGGTATTTTAATTTAGCTTTACATATGAATATATTATGTATATACTCATAAATCACCCAACACTTGCCCCTGAGTTTAAAATAGGTATTTAATAATAACTTCTTTTTCTTCAGTTTTTCTACAAGACTAACTGGTGGTAATACTCAGAAAGTAAGGTTCAAATTAATTCTGCATCATAATGCATTGTGTTTAAAGGAGAAAAGCACCAGGCAGTTCATAATGTGAATCTAAAATCAGTGTCATAAAGTGAGCAAGAAGTTGATGCATGAAGTGAGTATGTACAACAGGGTGCCACAGTAAGTTCCTGGAGCTAGACAAAATATTGCATTTAAAGAGTAAAAATTATATATAATGTTTACTCCTTACATATTCCTTATTTGGATTTTCAGTACCATTCCATCAATAAAGTGTTTCTGGGCACCACAGCAATCCTGATGCATAGGATCATGTTCTCCTTTTATTCCCCCCCCCCCCCCCCCCCCCCCGAAATATCAAGGACCAGTTTCTGCCCTTCCTGGCTTAAAGCTTATAATTACACCACTCAAATACTGTGAGAAGTGGGCGATTACAAATGCATTGTTATTCTAAAACAGTATCCCTGATGATTTTGTAACTTTTTCTTAGGCTATTTGCAATGGTTTTCTTTCAACCCCTTGTAAACTTTCAAAGCAACACAAACCAGATGATAAGCATCTTGCTCCCTGAAGTTCCCAATAAGCAAAAACACAATCTGGGTTGATTTTACACGCAGTTGCATTGACTGACTCCTAAAGTAGAAGAAGCATCGTGAAATCCATCTCATCCAACCATGTCATTTTGCTGAGAAACAATTTCTAAATCCCGATTTTAAAAGACGCCTCAGAAGCTAGCCAACTGCTCTATCCCACCTCAAACCCACCACGGCTCCATGCTGGTGTGGTGTGGCGCGTCTGGCCCTATGTAACCTCGGTTTGGAAATAATTCTCGCCTGTCTCATGCCAGAGGGCTACTCTGCCGTGACCCCGCTGCCTGCTCGCGTGTCTTCCTTCAGCTGGGGCTCCAGAACTTTTCTTTGTGAGCTATCAACATGAGGTTTATTCCAAGCGGCTGGTGGGATAAAATAAAGCTAAAGACAGAAAATTGAATCTATGCACCCGCAGAAGAGACGGAGCGGCCCCATCACCAAGGTCACTGCAGAGCACAGGGTTGCCCCAGCTTCCCCTCGTTGCCCCTTCCAGCCAGGCCTAGGACAATTAGGGGGGCAAAGTTGTCCTGGATGCCCAATGGTCTGACTAGAAGCCAGGGCCTCTGGATCTTCCTGAGTGGTTGAAGTACTTCAAAATCACTTAAAAACATCAAGAAAGATGTCTTCTAAGTGAAAAGATGCACAATTTCATTTTACTTGTTATTAATAACGGGTGTGTTGGCCTTTGCATCCCATTCCGTTATCTTCAAGGGGTTTTGGAATTTAAAATTGAAATCGCATTCAAGTACAAGCTAAACTTCAAAGTAACGTTAGATTCCACTGAGAAATAAGACTAACCCCAAGGGATATTCTGAATAAGGAAAATGTACTTTCAATTATTTGGTTATTTAGAGTCAAAGATATTAACTGGAGAATATCCTTGACTTCAGATGTACCCACTTCAAAACCCATCCATTGCTCTGGCCATCTCTCTCTCTCTCACTGACTAGTCTCCAGGCACTTACCCTAAACTGTGTTTGAAATAAATGTGTGCTCACTAAAGCCTGTTTGTATTGGACTCCGGCTGGAGAGCCCAGTTGGTTAAAGCATCAGCCCAATATGCCAAGGTTGAAGGTTCTATCTCCAGTCAAGGCACATACAAGATCCAACCAATGAGTGCATAAGTAAGTGAAACAATAAGACCTCTCTCTCTCTCTCTCTCCATTTTTCTCTCTCTGAAAGCAATAACAAAAACCTATTAGTATTAGAAATAGTAGGGAGCAATTGAGTATTATCTGTTTAAATACATCTTTTTTAATATTACATGTTATCATGCCTAAATACCAGCTAAATCAGAAATAGCTAATATATGATCAAGGTGGAAATGGTAAAAATACTTAAATACTCATATAGGTTTCCATTGTAAATTAACTATACCTGAATATAGCTAAGTGACTTGCAAGTGTTTGATTTTATAGGCCTTATCTGCCCTCCCAAAAAAGCCTCGAGGGGTAGTTAGGAGAATAGAAAGACTCATTTTTAGAGAATAAAAAATAGTCCTTCCATGATACTCAGGTGTATTGTATAGTATTTCAATAAAGCACACCGTTTATTTTGAAAGAAAAAAGCTAGTTTGGACCCTACATTGCGCACATGGGAATAACCTGAGTGATTTTTCAGGGTATAAATGCCTGTGTCTCACTCTCCACTGATTCTCATTCATTAAGGCATATGCATTTTGGAGGAGAATAAAGGTCTCCAGGCAATTCCAGGGGACACTCTTGATTAAGAACCACCACTAGAGAAAGCTTCACCCAATTCACAGGATGGCAAACCAGCATAGGTGAGAAAGGTCTACACAGCAGACATTTGGTAAGGAAGCCTCTTTATCTTCCTGAATACTGCTCAGCATGCTCCGTGCTGTACACAGATTGTCTTATTCATTCCTCACAACGATCTTAGAGAGAAACCAGTATATTCTCTACACGGGAACTAACAACAAAAATGTGGAGAAGGAAAACCCAAGAGTACACTGGTGTATACAATTGCACACAGCCAATAAATACTGGAACTGAGATTAAAATTCAGACATTTATATTCTAGGGAGCTGTGCCCTTAAACCCCTACATGATACCACTTCCTACTTTCATACTACCACCCCTAAATTTACTACATTTAAATCACATTTACCTTTCCAGGAAATAATGAATTAAGTAAAAGTAGATAATACAAGTATGCACATAAAAGAGATGCATTAAGTATTACTGCTGTAAAACATAATTGAGTTGGACATGATCCAAATATTTGAAATAATGAGGTGTCCTAACTTTTACAGTTTTTTAAAATACAGGAAATGCTTTGTATTTAAAAATTCTGAAGTCTGATTTTTTTTGAAATACCAGTGCATGATAGCTCACTTTGTATGTCCACGTGACTGGGCCACAGAGTGCCCAGATGTTACACACCGTTTCCGGGTGTGACTGTGAGGGTGTGTCCAGAAGAGCTGAGAATTTGAGTGGATGGGCTGAGTAAAGCAGGCAGCCTCCCCAGTGTGGGTGGGCACATCCAACCCACTAAGGGCCTAAGCAGAACAAAACGGCCAAGCAAGAAAAAATTCTCTCTTCGCCTGACCGCCCAGCTGTTTCCTGCCCTTGTAGGACTTACAGCCTCGGCTCTCCTGCCTCTCAGGCCTTCAGACTGGGCTGGAACGCCATCTTCCACTGTCCTTGGTCTCCAGCTTACTTACAGAGGGCAGGTTGTGGGACCCCTCGGCCTCCTCAATCAGTGAGCCAATTTCTCATGACAAATATCTTTAGATATAACCTAGTGGCTGTCTCTCTGGAGAACCCTAATACAGTACCATAATTTTTAAACATAGGCTACACTTGGCAAAATATTTCTATTCTATTTTCTAGGTTTTATCTCCACTGCCCCCTGGTGCGCTCTCGCGCGCTCTCTTCTCTCTCTCTCTCTCTCTCTCTCTCTCTCTCTCTCTCTCTCTCTCTCTCTCTCTCTCTCTCTCTCCATATATATAACCTGTTGCTGGTTAGGAGAATTTGAAGATTCTCTTTTAGAGAAGAAAAAATGCAGCACTTGTGTGACACTCAGGCATAACGTACTCAGGTGAAACAAACCATTTATGTGAACCTTCTTCTGGCCAGTATGGATCCTACAGATTTGCCGTTCACTCCTAACATTCCCGCTGAATATTAGCAGAGATGAATTTCTGGTTGCAAAGTTATTTCCAACTGATTTTCATTTTTTAAAAGTCTAGCACAATTGAGTTCAAAACTCAGTAGCAACTAGAATGTCAACAGGAACACATACACCCCCTTGCTCACAACTGAGCTTCGGAAGTTCTGAGGGTTGGAAGTGTTTGACTGTACGGTATGTGAAGAAACTGCTGTATACACACATACACTCAATGTCAACTAACAATGCAGCTTAGACAGGCTTCCAAGTTTGCAGAAAGGCTGTAAGAGGTGAGGTTGCTGGCCAGCCTGACTGATACCGCCATTGAGATACAAAAAAAACCGCACTTCCATGCATACTTAATCACTAAATATCCCTTGGCAGTATGCAACCATAGCCTGCACATTACAACTCTGCTTTGAAGACTCCCACCTGAAATGCTAAGTTCTCTAAACTTACAATCCAACTGGTACCTTTGCATTCAACTCACAAACATTGGTTTGGAATGTTGGCATCAATCTGTCTGAACTGCCAGGTGCAGACGGGGTTGAGCCTTTCTCTAAAGCTGTCAGGAGCTGAAAGGTGCAATGAGCTGGTCTCTTCCCCTCAGTGTTGTTCTGCTGATGTAACACGGGCTGCCAGTGTCAGCTGAGGCACATGAAAGGCTGGGCAGATTGAAATGTCAGGAGAGGGATGGAAAAAACAAAACAAAGCTGGAAAGATGGAGAAGCAAATGGTGTGCCGAAAAAGAACAATTTAACCATGTTCTGAAAACTTTACCTCTGAGTGTTGGATAGTTGAGGAAAGCAAGAATTCTGGGAAGCTAAGAAGTGTGTCCTCCCGCTTGCTCTAGAGGCCTTGCAGTGATTCAAGTCAAAATTATATTCAATTAGTAACTAGTCCTCTTGTACCGATTCCCAACTTGATGAAATTCAGCTAATAAATTTTACAATTCCAGGATTTATTTACCCCGTCAGTTGGGCAATCTAAATGTATTCAAAATGATGACTATGGCCTGTGCTAAAGCAATTGCACGACACATAAAGTGCTTAAAGCTGGACACAATTATTTTTTTTTATTTCTACAACTCTTTTTTCTTTTTATATTTGATTTACATAGTCTCTATTAAATCACGGAGCATGGGCAAATTATAAGTAATAGTAATTAAGTTCCTATGAATAACAGTAAATCTCTTGATAATATGAAATCGACCAGTACACATTTTATTTGAAACTAATTAATTGAACAATGAAAAATATTTTCACCTACAACATATTGGGTTTAAATGGGGCATTTTTGTGGAGAATTTTTTGCTTGTTTTTCTGTGTGTAGATATGTGATGTTAATAAGAATGAGCTATAAAAGTAAAATAATTCATGTGTCTTCAAAAGCAAACGCTACTATAATTTAAAATTTCATTCCATTTTAAATAAGAAGTAAAACTTCCAGTTGCATACAGTATTTTCCACATTCATTTTAACACAAAAACAAAATATCACAGGAGAGGTCACAGTTATCTTTCTCCCACCTGCACCATCCCTGCTTCAGCCTCTATCAACCTGCTGAGAGCTGCAGCCCCTGCTTTAACCCCTTCCTGGCTTCAGTCCGGGAAAAGACAACATTCTCCCCTGGACAGCCAGGAGCCAGGTTTACTTCTGATAGCCACCAGGTAAGAAAGGGTGGAATGAATCCCAGGTTTCCCCTAAGGCCCCTCTGGGGTCAATTGATTTTCTCTTTCTAACACCAGAAAGAATTAATGGCACCTATGACCTTTCAAAAGACAACTAGAGGATCTTGATTTGTGAAGTGTAAAGAAATTGTTGCTTTTCCTTTTAAGGTAAATGCCAACATCCCAAACCTGAGGAAGAAGAGGAGCTCTGTGGCATATTTAGGGACCTCTCTCCTCTAAACCCCAGACCCTCCCATCACTAGTCTCAGGCCCTCCTGGTAAATCTCCTGCTAATATGTTTCTGCCACAGATGTGTTAAGCCTCAAGGGGGAATAAGGTTGAATTATTTGCAGATATCTGAAATGAGGGGCAGGTTTTACAAAATTTAGTGTTTGAGCTAATTTAAAGGATAATGTACAAATTGGTGATATGGCCTTCAGGATTTGATTCTCCCTAGCTTCTCCTTGCTTCAAGGAGACTTTCTATAATGCTCCCAGACCTAGCATTTTCTTTTCTTTTTTAAATTTGTTTATTGATGTTTATGGTGTCACATATTTGTCCTCATCCCCCCATTCCCATCCCAACCCCCTCCCCACATATGCCCACCCCGTTGTCCATGACCACTGGTTAGGCTTATATGCATGCACACAAGTCCTTTGGTTGATCTCTCCCTTTTGCCCCCACCCTCCCCTACCTTCCCTCTGAGGCTTAACAGTCTGATCACTGCTTCTCTGTCTCCGGGTCTGTTTCTGTTCATCAATTTATGTTATTCATTATTTCCCCTCGATGCATTAGATCATGTGATACAAGGAATTCCCTTATAAGGACTGAAACTAAGACAAGCCATAATGGTTATGCTGAGAGGTAAATGAATCAGTCTGTAGTGAGTTCCTTTCTGGGCCAACAGTTCTTTTGAGTCCCAATTTCAATGTCAAACAGTTCCTCAAGTGTACATGTCAGCCATGGTATTTCAGATCTGGTTGGTTGACAAATGGTGTTGATGCAGGTCCGAGCATCTCTGGTTTGGTCCTGGGAATCCTTCAGCAAAGCACAGCTCCTGTCTGCTAGTATGGCGAGGAGTTGTCAGTGTCTTCCATCTCTGAACTGTTTCTCTTCTGTCTTCATGGCTGGGGCACTCCTGTCAATTCCTCTGTGTTGCTGGAATCCACATTTTCTTGTCAGGAAACCCAGAGGGCATGGTCCGTAGACAAAGCTTCTTTCTGGTCAGTCTTTAACCCTACAGGACAAGTTCTGACTTCCTCTAATAGGATTCATTTCTACGGTTGGTTTTCACCAGGCACAGCTATTAGGGAGTTTACCTGATGTATAAACAAGTAGTAATTTTTATACCTTATGTTCTTTCTAATATTACTTTAATAATTTTGATATCTTTGTCATTTATTTATTTTTTTCTTAAGTGGTCCCTACATATTTAGATTTAAATTCTCCACCAGCACATCAAGAGAGATGTGGAATAACCTTTTACAGTTAGTGCTCATAGACATGGCAGCAGGAAGTAATAAAATAGAAGCTAATTTTCTACAGTTGTTCCTTCTATTCTAATCACATAGATATGTAATAATCTGATATCCAGAAAAATGAAATAACTTTCATGTTGTACATAGAAGGGGGAAAGGACAAGTACAAGATATAAGAAAACCTTGAACAACAGATCTTTGTAAGGTTACGAGAGGCCCAGTGCATGTAATTCATGCCGAGGTTGGGGGGTGGTCTCCCCCTCAGCCCAGACTGCACCCTCTCCAATCTGGGACCCCTCTCACAATCCAGTTCTACTGGCTCCCAACTGCTTGCCTGCCTGCCTTCCTGATTGCACCTAACCGCTTTTGCTTGCCAACCTGATCACCCCCTAACCACTCCCCTACCAGCCTGATTGATGCCTAACTGCTCCCCTGCCAGCCTGATTGCCCCTAACTGCCCTCCCCTGCAGGCCTGGTCCCTCCCAACTGCCCTCCACTGCTGGCCATCTTGTGGTGGCCATCTTGTGTCCACATGGGGGCAGCCATCTTTGACCACATGGAGGCAGCCATCTTGTGTGTTGGAGTGACAGTCAATTTGCATATTACTCTTTTATTAGATAGGATGGAGTGCGTTAGTCAGGTAGACCACAAAGCACTTCATCGTTCTGCTCTGGGGGAAACACAGTGGCACTGGACTATGGTTCCTTTAGGAATAAAACAGTAGCCACATTCCCCAAACAGCGTGATATGCTGCCTGGGGTTTCCTAGTAACTGGGTGAGGCTGTGATGAACACATTTATGTGGAAAGCAGACAAGAGAAGAAGGGAGTAGTAGTCCTAAATGAAACATTCCTGCAGACATTGTGTGGGAGGGCCCAGATGCAGTTCCTCCGAGTGAAAAACGTGGGAATGTTTGATTTCCAACTTTTGTGAGCAAACGTGCTAGTTATATGACAACCGCCCTGCATACTTCAGCCAATTTCATCTCAGTAAGAACGCAGCTGTCACGTTCGCTCACGGGCTGGCACTGCCTTTGCTCACCAGCTGTCCCACTGCACTGGAATAAGCAGCTACCAATCCGGACAGCAGTCCACATGCGGAGGAAACAGAACCCAGAAACAGTGGGCGGCACATCTGGAGGAGACACTACTTTTACTGTGATGTACGCGAACAGCGAGGCCCAGAATCATGCCTTATGCAAGCTTTGCAACGCAAATGTTTCAGCAATAATAACACCAGCAATATGTGCATTCATATGTACAGAGTGCTCAAGAAAAAACAGATAAAGGTAGGGGGGGATTCACCATGTCATCCAGGTAACTTTCTGTCAATTTGAAATTGTTCAACATAAAAAAAAGTTTCTGTTTGAATGATGCTATTAAGGAAACAGTGAAGAGGCAACCACATATAACTCTGGAAAAAGAAATAGAAGCAGCATACATATCTTTAAGAACTCCTACCATTCAATAATTAAATAGTTTTTAAAAATAGAAAATGGGGGAAAGGCAAGAAAGAGTATTAAACTAAAGATGAAGCATATATGAAAACAAACACATAAAATATGTACAACCTCAGTAATAGGTGGAAACAAAAAATTTTTTTAATATATTTTATTGATTTTTTACAGAGAGGAAGAGAGAGGGATAGAGAGTTAGAAACATTGATGAGAGAGAATCATCTATCAGCTGCCTCTTGCACACCCCTCACTGGGGATGTGCCCCAACCAACATACATGCCCTTGACCAGAATCGAACCTGGGACCTTTCAGTCCGTAGGCCGACACTATCCACTGAGCCAAACCGGTTTCGGCGGAAACAAAATTTTTAAGTTAGGATTTTCTATCGAGAAAACTGGCAAGGTTGGAACTCTGACAATATCTCATACTGCAGAGAGTGTAGAGCAACAGGAAACCATGTAGAGTATATAGGTTGATGGTGAAGGTATAATTTGGAAACAACTGGAAATTGTGTAATAACATTGAAGGTACACAAAACCTTTTGACCCTGTGTGTGTCTTTGATTAACTACACAAGAAAAGGGGCATAAGATTTGATGGGTTTCAACTTTTGAAACTAGCAAAAACCCAAGTGAAAAAGAATGAACAAGAGTTAAATACCTCAACATGGGTGATCTTAAAAAGATAAATCTGAATGAAAAAAAGCAAATCAAGATAATATATTCTGTTTTAAATCATTTATACTATGTCTAAAACATATTATATTAAGCATATGTATATATCAATTCTAACACTTTATTAAAAAAACAAGGAATCATTAACACAAAATTCAAATTAGTAGTTACTGAAGATGAGAACTCGTTGTAGTTGAAAAGAAATACATGAGAAACTTTAATGATAATATAATTCTTTTCCTTAAATTAGACTATATTGTATATAGTGGGTTGTTATTTTTCTAGTACATTATATAATAGTATGTTTTTTGTTATTTGTTCCATTATATCATGCAGTAATATAATAGGGATTAATGTATATAAATTAGTTCTTAATTTAAAAAAATCTAAATTCTAGTTAATTTTAAATTACATCCTTTAAATTTCATCCTTTCATATAATGGCTCCTAATAAACCCATTGAAAACACTTATTAAATTAAATAAATAGATATATACTTCTTTATAAAGAATCTGAATACCTTCTTAACCAGTTGTGTTTGTTTCTTAAATTTAAAAGTTTGAATAATATTAAGTACCCTTTCTGTCAAAGATGAGATGAGCTCACATATATCCATTAATTCCTATGTGATGAAAACTACCCCAAATATGGAGATAAAGCAAAAACATTCTCTGTGGCTTTCATACTCTTATAAAAACATTCTCCTAACATCCTGGCCTAAGGGTCATCAAATGCTCTAAGAAAATGTAACTTTGTATGACTTATGACTTATTTTTCTTAGAACCCAGATTTTATAGTTAAGTTTTAACTCATAAAACATTGTTAAGTTGCGGCACAAACTTCCCTGGCCTACCCTCGGACCAGCGAGTTTTGCCCAGGAGCTCAAGATTAAAACCTCCCCCGTTAAAAAAAAAAATATATATATATATATATATATATATATATATATATATATATATATATATTCTAAAGACCATACCAAAGAGCCTGGTATATATATATATATATATATATATATGTGTGTGTGTGTGTGTGTGTGTGTGTGTGTGTGTATATATATATATATATTGATAAGTTGCATATATAGCTTGACAAATAGAAGTGCAGGTGTTTTCTATCCAGTAGGAAAAAAAAAAAAACACAAAACCAAAACCAAAGAGTATGGTTTTGTTGCCCTATAGGGCATTAGCTAGTTTTTAATTTATGACTTATTTTTTTTATTAAAGTATTACACTGTGTCCTTATCTCCCCATTCTCCCCATTACCCTACACCCAACCCCCACTGGTCCCCTTCCCCACTGCCCCAGTGTCTGTGTCCATTGGTTATACTTATTTTAGCTTGTTTTCTTTTACTGGCTATATTTTAGTCTCTTGTATTCTCTTTTGAACTAGCTTTGTCATCCTCTGCTCCCTTCATTAATTTGTGAAATAAATATTTGACATTTGTTTCAACTATTTTCAAACATTATAAATTTATATAGGTAACAAGCTTCAAAGAACTGTAATATATAAGACAATCGACTAATAATATCCTTTCATGTGTTGCAATGGCCATGCCCACTCTAACCAATGATCTGTTCCAAAATGTTGATGGGGAAAATAATACATTTTTGGGGGGGAGAGGGAACCTAGTTATCTGAATCTGTGCAATAACCTAATGTACATTTTTGATAACCTATAATTCAGCCACTGCCCCTTTCCCAGAAACTGGTCTTGCAACACCTGTTACCTAAATGCCCACACCTTACAGAGGCCATAAACCATGGCACAGTCCCCAGAGGGGGTTATCAACACTGGCACCAGGCCAGGCCCTTAGGTATGGTCTCAAGACCCCCAACACCTGGGGCTTCTTGCAAAGCCCACGAAAGGTCTGGAAGTATAATCCATATTCGGGGAACAAAGATACCAAAAGGGGAGAAAAGAGGGGCTTCCACCCTATCGGTTTGCTCAGAATTTGAGAGGCAACCTCCTCCGAGTCCACCAGCATAATAAGACTGTCTAACTTCATTTCTCTAAGTGTTGCTTGGTTTTTCTCTGTTCTTCTACAACATTGTGACTGAGAGGCAAATACCTTCCCTATTTCACCGAGACTTTACTAGGCATAGTCTGTTCTCCCCCTGTCCAGCCCCTTCCCCCAGTGGGGGACAGACTGGTCACTTCCTGAGGAGCGTGAAACTGCAGCTTTCTGGCACAGCCGCCCAAATGAATGCCTATAATGTTTGGCCTTCCCTTCGCTCCTTGCCAGTTATTTATAACTAGGTTAAATTACAACATCCTCCCTTGGGGTCCCCCATAAATGCTTATTCCAGTGGCAACCCAAGAACTCTACTCTCACTAGCAAACCACTGGGGATGAGGCACACTCCCTTTCATTAACAATGGGAACTTTCTGGAATTTTGATATGTTCTATGGGTGGTGATGACACAGCCATAATGATTCATAAAGTGCTCACTTCAGAGTTGTACACTTCATTATATGTATGTTGTGCTGGCTGAAATATAATTTTCCTCTCATCCGAACTTCTTCTAGCTGAACTAACAATCAAATCAACAGACTGATGAACAGGATAAAATGTCTAAAGTTTATTACCGAAGCATATGCCAGGAGGTATCATAAGATATGAGACCCCACAAAATGCATTGGGCGGTTGAGGTTTATATGTCATTATGGACAAAGGAAAAAGGGATCAGGGGTCTAAGATTTTAAAGGAAACAGGCAATTTACAAGTTGTTGAGGGAAAGCTGAACACACTTGGCAGGCAAATTATTGCTAGGCAACCCAGAAACGATGAGAGATGGCAGATTCAGGTAACAGGCCCCTGCGTGGGGCCTCCTATCTACCTTGCTTAATTCAAATGAGGCAGGGGTGCCCATGCTAAGATTTCCTTCCTGGAGCAGGTCTTTCCATCTGAATCTCTTGGGCAGGAAAGGGGGTGGGTCAGACATCATTTTTGAGTCTTCAGTTTCTTAATAACCACTTTAAAATCAATATTCCAAAAGGCAGTTTTAGGATGGCAGAATTATACCTTGATTAAAAATCATTTATAAAAGATATTTTTATTGATTTCAGAAGGAAGGGAGAGGGAGAGAGAGAGAAAGATGCCAATGAGGAGAATCACTGATTGTACCCTTAACCGGAATCGAACCTGGGACCCTTCAGTCTGCAAGCTGACACTCTATCCACTGAGCCAAACTGGCCAGGGCTCATTAAAAATGTTTTTAAAAATCATGCTATTGTCTTCAGAGGATCCTGCGTGAGCAATCTGAAATTTGTGCTAAGGATGGGGAAAAGGTAAGCAAGCTGAAACAAATCCGAGAGCAAAGTAAAGCCATGTGGTTTAGCCAATCAGATGAGCTCTGCAGATAAAGGAAACTCCACTGAGAGTGAGCCAGTACTTCAATAAATACGGTTGTCACCATAATAGGATTCCTGTTGTTTCCTGGCTTCTCACTTAGAACCAAGGCTGTTGCATTCTCTCCCATCCTCTTAGTAAGCTTAAGGCTTTTAGCACATGAAACATTACTTCAAAAATGCATTCCCAGTGCTGTGTACTAAATTAACATATAATGTGGCATCTAAACAATGGTGTTCTGTTAAAATTATTATTGACGTTAAATAGGAGATTGGCTTTTTCTAATACATTTAGGACTGAAAGCATTTGTTATGCCAAAAGTAAAAATGTTTTTAAGAAATAAAAAAAAAAGATATTTCCCTAAGTCTAAATGAGTAGGATAATACTAAACACACACACACACACACACCACACACACACACACACACACACACACACACACACACAGATTTGCAGATCCTCTACTTAAGTTTAAATTGCACACATCCAAGTTCTCAAAAACTTATCTTAATTGAGCATTTAACGGTGCCCTTCACTATCTGCTCTTGCAGCAGGTGACACACTGAATAACCTGCATTGTCAATCCTCCCTCCCAAACACACCATGGCTTTATAACAGCCTCAGGAACAATCAGATGCACGCTTTGGAAGGAAGAGAGGCGAGGCCTGGGTTTATCAAACCAGAAGGATGAAGGTGAGAAATTCCAAATAAGCAGAGCCCTCTTCCACATTCCCCAGAACTCTCAAGGGCTGGCCTACACCTTCAAATCCTCAAGAATTTGATTTGCATTTTAAAGTATTTGCTATCTCTCTCTGTGGAAATGTAAACAGAACAGCACCAGGCAGGCAGAGGGGTCACTGAAAAAGGAACAGGAGACCCGCCCCTTGGTCTTAACCAATTGTGAGACTTTGAGTAAGGAGGAATGCTGTATGTCCTCATATTTAAAAAAAAAAAAATGCCAAAGATTTTACTGGCTATCATAAATGCTTTCTAAAGGGTCTAGGGATTGATGTGCTCAGGAACTTCCTCTTCTCATCACACTCAGGCTGCCTGCACCATCCACGTTTCTGTAAACCCAAAGGGGAGATGGTTTGCTTCCATCTACCTCTGTGTTTTCTAGCTCCACGGCCTGTCCCAGGAAAGAAAGCCATCCTTACTGACATCCATGTACGCCTTGGGGAAAAGCTGCTGTGTTCAAGGAGCCTGTGCTGTGCTCTCAGCCATCCTGGGAGGCTGTGGGAGCTGGGCTGGCAGGCAGCCTCCGTGCTCTCGGGCTGCACGACGGACGGCATTGCTCTGAGGGCCGCCGGAGGCCCAGGTCTGCACAGCAGCCTCACTCCCCGGGGAGAGAAAGAGGAGCCATTACAGGCGATGCTTCTCAGGTCCTGGAAATAAAAGGACCTCAAGAGTTTCTGCTTTTAATGTTATGATTATGATTTTCTATTGGAACTACCCACCAAGACCTAATTCATGGTGATTTCCTTAAAACCGAGTGTAGTCTAATAAGTAAACACCCATGGCACTCTGATATGGCATCGATTCAGGCATCCTAGGATATTTCTAGTGAATACTGGGTAATATTGTGATGTACCTATAGACATTCCATGCATGAAAAACAGCTGGGCCTGAATCTAGAGAATATTGCTGAGAGCCCTGCACACGAGCAGACCAATGAAACAATTTCTTCAGGGGAAGGATGGAAGGCAAACACCTGAAACATTAATTCCAGAAAAAGCTGGTTGTTTTCAACTTCCTTCTGCAAGTGTTCAGGCTGTAAGGTCTAACCTGGTGTCAGGGATGCCCTGAAGACATGAGCATAAGTACTGAGCTTCGCTGTGGGTGGCTTCCATGGAGCCAGGAAGTGGATTGCTAAGGGAACTGCTGAGGAAGCATCAGGACAGAACGCAGACACGGTCCCTGCGCTCTCCCGTGGGCAGTGAGAACTATCCCACAGCCAGGCATCACCGAAAAGTGACGATCGCCCAGAAACTGCGTGGCAAGCTGGCTCACCCACAGGGACTCATCCTTCATTAACCGAGTCTCGAGGCAGAGCAAGAGCAGAGGCGAAGAATCCTTTTCCATTTCATTTTGAAATGGCTCCTTCCTAGAGGTGATTGATAAAATGCCCCATCAATTTCTATAGTAAGGCTGGCTGAAAGGATCCAAATAGGAATTCATGGGGAGTTTTGTGTCTTTTGAAAAAATGCTGACGAAGTAATACACATTCTTTCTGATCGTAAAAGGGTGTTGTTGCTTTTTCAAAATAGTGGGTCCTTGGTGTGACTGTTCTTCATATGGGACTTTGGGGCATATTTCACCTTTAAAGAGGATTTTAATAATGAATGGATTGTACTTCCCAAGTAAATTTTCTTTGGAGCAGAGTACCTGTTAATTGCTCTGTATAAAATATATATGTGTGAGTATATGTGTGGTCTCGGATATTAATTCATAATAATATAAAATGATATCTTCCTTCACTCTATCTTGTCTTATTTCTGACACTCTAGTGAGGGCTTCTATTGGCTCAGATATGTGTATTTTTAAGCAAATTAATTTTTTTTTTTTACACTGATCAAAGTAAAAAAAAAAAAAAAAAAATCTCAAAACTGGAGTCACTCCCTCCCACCCCCTTCTACCCCCCTTGCCTAAGAATACTGAAGGCAGAACTCCGGTTTCTCAGGGCATACATAGAAAATGTCCATTGAATGTCCAGCTACACCTAGGAAAAAAAGTCTTGTTAAGGCAGGTTTTCTATCTAAGTAGCTGATAACTTGATTTACATATTCTCAGTACCAGACTCTTAGCCCCTCTGGGTTGTCCCCACTCACCTTGCCTTCGTTCAAGCATTGACAACTACAAAAATTCTTTCTGCGTGTTTCCAAGATGATCCTTTGTCCACTCCAGACCTACTCTCCACCTTCTCCATCCTCTTCTAGTGCTGGGCACTCTCTTCTATTTACTCTGTCCCCCAGTCCCTTTCCCTCTGGATTCCAGCTGGGTTTACACGATAGGAGGCCTGGGTAAGAGACACACTGAACATGTATTCCTTGGGCTGCGTCCCTTCCAGTCCCCCTTGTTCAGGCACCAGCAGATCTCTAACCAGAGCCACACCTTCAGCTGGGCAGTCACTCTCTTGCCTACAACGCCTCTGTGGGCCTGGTACTGGCACTGAGGTGCGTACCCACTCAGTATTGGTTAGCCTTGGTCCTTACTACACTTTATAAATAGTCTCTTTATTTAACTTCCTTCATTACTCCTTGAGTATGGCATTTGAATATTGTCTGGCTCCTGAGTAGAGGCCAGACAGCACTGAAAAAGATCCCACACGTTGAAAAGAGAACTATGTAGATTTTACTGCACAGTTCACATAAGAAAATTATAAATCACAAACTTCAGATAATACGCCCCGTGGCTGTAATTCCCAATTTCACCCTTAGTAAACTCAAGTTGAGTCTCTCTCCTTTTTCTCCCCAATCCCCCAAGTTGCTGGGTGAATGATCTCTGGACAGGAGTCTTCATTGTCTTAAGTACAAGTTTTACATTTGTGCTTATTAACAACAGATTTTATTAATTCTATTCTTAAGGGTGGGCAGGGAGTGGCTTCTTTTAATTTTCGATGCAAAATGCCTGTCACTAAATATTTGTAACCACAGAACTCACTATTGGCTGTCTACTTGTGTGGTCTTCAAGTGTTCCATCTTTCTCTAATTGTAGGGCTTTAACTTGATTCAGCAACAGCTTCTGTGTTATTCCAAGATGCAGTATCAGAATAACTTCCCAACTGAGAACTAAGCAAGAAAAAAAAACAAACAAAAAAAAAATAAAACAAATAACACATTTTTTCCCCTGCATGGCCACACCCATTAGTGCCTTCTCCCACACCTGTTTCCACGGGTGAGCAATAGGGATGACGCACACCCATTTATTGCCAAACAGTGATTTCAATTTTCACACCACGTGGCTCTGGATCACATGGGTTTCATCTGTAGACACCTTTTTTGCCCTACAGTTTACTTCAGATATTCTGAGACAAATGTCTTATATCTCCCAGGAAATAACTTTTAGCATTTGGTGCATCTATGCCCTACCCTTTTCTTCGAAGGAGAGCTAGTCAGATGTCTTCCTGCTGTTAGAATTTGCATTGAGGAGAACAGGGACTCTACCTCTTGGAACATATGATGATTCTTATCTGCTGAACAATGCATATACTTTGGCACTCTTAGCTCACTGGGGTTGTAATGCGGAATTGGGTAGCTGTCATTCACCTGACACCTGAGGGCATTTCCATGAGATAACTGGTTCCTATTTATTTCCATTTGAATAAATCATTGCTCAACCCAGAGATGCTTATGAAATAGCTCCGTCGATGGCTTTATAGATAACACGATTGGTGAGAGCATGGAATACGCAGCCAGGTTGGAAATCATCTTGTTTTCTAGTAAGGATCCAAGAGCCTCATGGAATCAGACTCTAGTAGTCCGTCCCTGGAGCCACATCAACCAATGTAATAGAGTCACGAGAACGAAGTTTCTGTCACAAAATTTTCCCACAACAATCAAATGGAAGACACTCTGTTGCATTAACTATGCAAGCGGCTGTGTGTCAGTGTGTACTACGCATGGCATGTGATCCACGTGTGGTGACATGGGAGGCAACTCAGCAGAAATCTTCCCCTCTGGCCCCTAACCAGTTACAGATAAAATTATGACCAGATTAGACAAAGATAATAAACTTTCTGGATAATTTATTTTGTCTTCAACTGTTCTATAATTTCCAAATTTAACACTTCAGAAGTGACTTTTCTCTGTAGAGTCAGTACTCTCTGCAAACACCCCAGAGTAATGAATTCTCAGTACCTCGTCCCACATTCTCAGTGACCTTTGTTAACCATAAAAAACTGACAGCAATTCTCTTTTTCACGGATTAAAAATAAAAAGCTGTCCTGCTTGACAGCATTTCCCCCTTCTATTGTACAAAACTGAAGGGAAAAGCACTTGTGTAAGCTTTCAAAGGTGGTAATTGCGGCAGGAGCCCTCCCCAGCGCTGCTGCTGATGCCTGGCTCAGCATCCTTCCCACGGCAGCAGCACAGCGGCTCAGAGTGCTCACTGTGGAGCGGGGCTGCCAGGTTCACACACTGCCTTGGCCATTTCCTCATACGACCTAAGCAAGTTACCTAACTCTCTCTAAAATGGGGGTTATAGGAGTGCCTATCTCACCGGGTTGTTATGAGTTAACGTTTTAAGTTACTGAAAACCGTGCCATGTAAGCACTATGCACTCGGTAAGTTCTGATTGAGAATTGATCATCTCTCTTCTGCATTTATAAGATTTGAGTCCTGGTAATTTCTACCCAATCATCATGGCAGGGAGCAGTAGCCAAGACTGCTTCTGCATCTAAATATGCAGGCTTGTAGGTTCCTAACAGAAAGCATGACTGGCTGAAACCGGTTTGGCTCAGTGGTAGAGCGTCGGTCTGTGGACTGAAAGGTCCCGGGTTCGATTCCAGTCAAGGGCATGTACATTGGTTGCGGGCACATCCCCAGTAGGGGGTGTGCAAGAGGCAGCTGGTCGATGTTTCTCTCTCATCGACGTTTCTAGCTCTCTCTCTCTCTCCCTTCCTCTCTGTAAAGAAATCAATAAAATATATTAAAAAAAATAAAAAAATAAAAAGAAAGCATGACTGGTATTTCTATTGTGCTTTGACAAAGTTCCATATTGCTTTCATGATTCAAAATGGGGACTCTTGTTAAGCAGTCAGCCAGATTCTTGACTTGCGCAATAATTCATCTTGGCATAAAATTCTTTAAGTCCCTCGCTTGGCCAGAGTGAAGCCTACATCATGAGTATACCTGAAATAGAAAATCCATAACGTTCTCTGTAGTCCAGCCATGGAGAGCTTCAGGTTGTCTCAGCTAGCAGAGAAATGATGCAACACAGAAAACACGCATGGCTTCTTTTCAGTTGTGTGTTTTGTTTTGTTTTTTAATATTAAAAGGAGAGGGAAGGGGGAGAAAAAAGAAAATATTTTCTTTGCGCCGTAAAGGGGGGGAAACCAAATTCCACAGTGTTCAGGATCTCCCTTTGGAAATATGTGTTTCATGGAGTTAAAATGTTCCAGTGATGTTGTTTTGAGATCATTTGGCCTATTTCTCATTCTATGTCACACACAAAGAATTCTCCCACATAGGATGCGAAACCGGCCGTCAGTTTTCCAAGCATCTGCTCTCAGATGTGGCTTAAGCACTTGTTTCTTAATAGTTTAAAAGTCCCCGAACAGATCCCCAGACTGTGTGAGAACAGGAGGAGCAGCATCTGATCCGGGTCTGGCAGCATTTCTTTGTCCGGATGGCTAATTATACACTTGTTGGGAAATTTGGAGATGGGGTGGGATATGCAATCTTCAAGAAGCTTTCACTATTTAGAGACTTTATCCATAGGTAGAAACATTGCTGTTGATCATTGTATAATTTAATATGTATAGAAGCCCAGCAAATGTTTGAATTAGGAACCTGAATATTTGAATCATGTATACTTTTCTTAGTTTTTAGATTTTATAACTTATAAAATTTCTTCTTCACTAATTACAATAATTCTGTCAGAAATACTTCTTTTTCTTTCCCAAATATACAATCAATCATGAGCACATTATTAAACTCTATAGTTTAGCTTAAATAGCATTGTCAGCAAGATTTATTTTATCCTTTATAGGACAGCAGAGCATTTGTCAAGATTCCTGACACCTTAATATGAAAATTGCTCTATCTTTTTATCCAAAAAATTAAAATAGTAAAAAAAATTAAATCCAATAGAATATTTTGAAAATAATAAGAATATTTTAACATTGATTGCCATATATTTTATGTATATGTACACTGAGTGGCCAGATTATTATGATCTCTGAATGCATAATAATCTGGCCATTCAGTGTATATCCTATATAATAAAAGGCTAATATGCAAATTGTCCCCTTGACCAGGAGTTAGACCAGCAGGCAAGCCAGTCAACTGCTCATGCCCCTTCCGCCTGGCCAGGCTGGCCGGACCCCATTCATGCACGAGTTCATGCACTGGGCCTCATACACACACACACACACACACACACACACACATACACACACAAACACACTGAGTGGCCAGATTATTATGTGTTCAGAGATCATAATAATCTGGCCACTCAGTGGATGGGTGTGTGTGTGTGTGTGTGTCCACATACATATCTATATTAATCTTTGTTAATGCAGCAAAATATGTATGAATTTGTTGCTTGCTTCTTAAATAGTTCCATGCTTTCAAGTTCACTTAAAGCACTTTTAACATCATACTATTTCACATTAAGTACTTTATATAAAGCTAACACTGGTTTTGAGTTTCTAACATAGAAACAAAGATCATAAAATGCCATGACCCAAGAAGAAATATCCATCTTTTTAGCATTTCTGAACTCAAAATTCACTTAAGCAGAGCCTATTTCTGGATACTCATAAGGACAATAAATATATACTTGAATAGTAAAAGCATCAAAAGTTTTCAAAAACAGTGACTACAATGACTAGACTTCAAATGCACAGATATAACCTAAGAACTTTAAAGGAGCTAATAAAAAAAGATTATCTTCCAGAGTAAGTTCTTATTTGTTCTTCAGATCAGCCTGAAGCCAATTCTGTAGCTGACAGTTAAGCTCCTTAAAGCTGGGTGCAAGGGGCGGGTCTAAAGCACAAATTGTAAAATATCCATGTATGTTGGCATTCTCTTTCCTCCTTTCTGCACAGCAGCCATCTTCTTTATCCTAAAACTTTAAGGCCTGTCAACGGTAAATCTGACAATATACTGTGATTGCAAACTTAGCACTGCTTTGATTTTTACTGAGTATCACGTAAGTGACTACAACTTTTGCTTGTATGTCTAGTGAGTATGAACCAACTCATTGCAATAAATGGATGTTTAATGTAAATAAATCAACATCTTCAGTCCCGACCTCCCATTTGAGTCATTATTATGAGCATTATAACTACATCCCAGGTATCACTTATGAGATGCATTTCGACCCCTAATATCTAGTTCAGTGTGTCATCTTCTCTTGCAGACCAAACTTGCCTCATTCATCTCCTAAGTGTGTGACCTTGATTCTGGCTTTGGTTTATTTTCTTAAATTTGCTCCCCTCCTATCTCTCTTTCATATACTAATCAAAATCTTCTGTTAACATTCCTTTTTTGTTAATCACTCTCAAGTTCATAGCATTCTCACTATCAATACTCAAACTATGCTCTCTATTTTGAATTTAATTTATGGTAATATTTCTTGGTCTATTTCTTCCTATACTAAATCCCAATTATGACTACTAACACTCACCACCTTTAAGACTAGCATTCAATGCATCCTTTACCTCTAAAATAACTTCAATTATCCCCAGGAAGACAAAATTTGAATTTTTTCAAATTAGAACCAAGAATTCTTCATTAACTGGTTCCCCCTTACCTATTATAATTTGCATCTCATTGCTTCTCCCATGAAATTTTCTTTACAGCTGTTCTTCACATGCACATCCGTGTCTGGCTGTCACAGCCATACACCATGCTAGCACTCTACCTCTGCTAGCACCATAATCTCCACCAATTCTTTATTATTATTATTATTATTATTATTATTATTATTACTAGGAGCCCGTTGCAGGAAGATTCCTGCAAGTGGCCACTGGGGCCGCAAGAACTGTTGTCTACTCTGTCCCACCCCACCCTGCCCTCGCTTTCCTTCTGGCAGCCACCTTGCTTTCTGCTTTTCCTCCCTCTTCCTTCTAAGCTGTCTTCAGTCTTCACTCCTCTATCCCTCAGCATATGCAAATTAAACGCCATCTTTATTGGGTTAATTTGCATACTCGCTCTGATTGGCTGTAGGCGAGCAAAGGTATGGTCAATTAGCATTTTCTGTGAGCAAAAGTATGGTCAATTAGCATTTTCCTCTTTTATTAGTGTAGATTATGTTTTATTGAAATTTTAGAGAGAAAAAGGGAGAGGGAGAGAGAGATAGAAACATTGATGACATCAATTGGCTGCCTCCTGCACACCCCGCACTGGGGACCTGAGCAAGAAATAAGCTTTCATTGTTTTCTTTTTTTGTTTGTTTGTTTTCTTTTTTTTAAAATATATTTTATTAATTTTTTACAGAGAGGAAGGGAGAGAGCTAGAGAGCTAGAAACGTTGATGAGAGAGAGACATCGACCAGTTGCCTCTTGCACACCCACTACCGGGGATGTGCCCACAACCAAGGTACATGCCCTTGACCTGGGACCTGGGACCTTTCAGTCCTCAGACCAAGGCTCTACCACTGAGCCAAACCGGTTTCAGCAGCTTTCATTGTTTTCAACAGGTAGGTTTTGGAGCTGCTTGTCTGCAGCACCATTGAGGCTCTCTGACTAACACAGATCTTATCAAAGTGACAGCTCCGAGGCACAGTGAGAAGTTTTGTGTTGTTGATTTTTTTTTCTTCTCTTTCTCATGGAATGTTACAACCACTGTTTCACTGCTTTCAGAGCTGAGCCTGGCGCTGGTTCTCTGCCAGGCATGGTACATTCTGGGACCTGACTGCCTGCAGAATTGAACTCTGGCTGCCTGTGTTTGCTCTGGAAGCCAGATCCCAGCAAGCCCAGGCCAGGCTACAGCTGTGTGTTTCTATTCCAGTTCTGGTCCATAAAGATTTATATCTTGTTTGTGGATACCCCTTTGATGTTGTAAATTATTTTACCTGACATGGCTCTGTGCTTGGCATGGAAAGGGTGCTTTTGAGAACAGGCTCTCACATCGCCACTTTCTCCTCAAATAGTTTTGATGGTTTTCAACAATCCAGTCCTCATGTTCAACCAAGTATTTTCCAACGTTATGATAAAAAGTACAATTCAGGATCTAAATCAGGGTCTCTCACTGGACATCCCTGACATCTTAGGGCAGATCACTCTTTTTTTAGGGTGGGAAGTGGCTGTCTTATACATTCTAGGATATTTTGCAGCATTCCTAGCCTCTACTCACTAGATTCCAATAGACTCACAGACACAAACACACACACACACACACACACACACACACACACACACACGTTGTAACAATCACACATTCCTTGACAAATATCCTTTGGAGAAAAGGAACAAGGTTACTGCCAGTTGAGATCCAATGACTTCAAGGCAACTCCAAAATAAGAACGACAGAAATGCACTAAATAAATTATTAGGGTAATTACTAAGGATGAAGTTTCTTTAGGTACTAGTAATTATTGGGGGGAACAGACTTAGATTATAGATCAGGTGTGTAGATTTTCTTTTTAAATTCCCAACGATTATATTATCATATCATCACATATTTTACAAAGAGGATGAATAAGAATCATAGAAGTTGGTGTGTTAGGTCCATGTGCGCCAGTGAAAGGGTTTGTGGCACATGAATGTCAGTGAGTGTCTTTATGTCTTTTATGAGGTTGAACAGCTCATCGCCGTTAACCTGGGACTTTCTGGTTTCAGCACTGACTATACCCATCCCACGAAAGCTCTCAGTGTGGGGGGGGGAAACTGAGATGGTTGGGTCCTTACAGTATGACTGAACAACACCCCACTTTATGTCTTGTGGAAAGTCTATGCCAGCCTCAAAATTCTGCTAAATCCTACAAAAAAGATGTTTCTCTAGCTATCTCTTGCTCCTATTTCCTTCCGAATTTTTATTTTTTGCCCTAAATCTTGAGTCTCTTCATTCATCTCCTCAATGGCATTTTAAAAACGTGGACTTTATACTCTTCCTTCTATTTCAAAAGAAAAGACAAACACTCACAAAGCCTTGTGTGTGTAACAGTACCTACCAACAATTTTAGAGATCAGAGTATCACAGAAACACTGTGACATTCTAAACTGGAATATAGTCTACTTTGGCTCCTCAGATTTCCAAAGCAAAATCTACCAAGTTGCGCATCCACTTATTTTCTCTCTTGGGTCACCACCCCCCTCCCAGGACCACTTCTGTTCACACACTGACCCTGCCCCCCCCTTTCTGTTTACTATTGATCAGAGTATTTTATATCTTGTTTTCATTTCCAGAAAATTTGTTGTTTATTTCTAGTCAAAGACAGTTATCTTCCTTAGATAAATTTTGGAATGTGTAGTGAGATAATGTTTCTTTCATCCTTTCAACTATGTGATAGGGATTTCGAGGAGGGGAAAAAAGAGTGTACTGGCTGGGAGGTGTCAGCAGCTGAGGAAAAACAAGGAGACAAACATAACCCAAGAGAAGGATCAATGGCGCAAGGTACATTTAAAAGTTTAGATTGGGAATGCATTAAGGAGATGCTGAAATGCCCAGATACTGACTTGAGAATTTATCCCATAAGCAGTAAGAAGTTATAGTGATTTTAAGCAACGGAGTGATATGATTAAAATAAAACTTTTACTTATTGTTAGCAAGCAATTATTTTCCCTTATTTTAATTATTTCAGTCCTATATCACTTTCTCATTCGTCAACCTAAAATATAATCTTAATTTTTAATTCTATATTAGTGCAAAACTCTCCATGTTAGGAATTGTATCTTCTTTTTTCTTTTTATTACCTAGAGTAGTTTTTAACTGACAGGTAATGTAAATTAAGTTTCTTTGGCTTCAAGCTAAGTGATTTTTATGAATTAATGTTATTATCAGGACATTTATTATTCAATATATTGTGTATTTGGTCGTTGTTTGAAAAAAAATGCTATTATTGCAAACCCAAATAAAATGTAACAAAACTAAATTTCTAAAGTGTTAATACCACCTTAGTTTTTATTTTTCTCTGTGGATAATCAGCTGTGTTTTTTTGTGTTTTTTTCAAGTGTAACTAAAGTAAATGAAATATATAAGGTAGACTATGTAGAACACTCTACATTTGATGGATTCTTAAGCTTTTGGGTGTGATACTCAGTGATATTTTAGATTCTTACCTCACCCTGGCAGAACTCTCATGGGATGTCATTCAGAAAATAATTGAAACAATTTTCGGTCTATAGATTATCCAGTGCATTGTGGAAAAGTCATTTGCAGTTCGTTGAATCAGCATTGAACAAGGGTTATTGCTCCTCTTTCTGATTTTAGTTCTTTGCTAGTGTTAAAATGAGAATGCTTCTTGCTGATTTTTACATCATTCTTGTGTGTGTGTTTATGTGTGTGAGTGTGTGTGTGTGTGTGTGTGTGTGTATTATATATATATATATATATATATATATATAATATATACACACACTATATATATGTGTGTCTATACACACACACACATAAACATATATATATATATATATATATATATATATATATATATATATACACACACACACACATACTCATAAATATTTTTATCTCCCTGCTACTTTTAGTGTCTTTCTGTTCCTGGTTCATTTATATACATAACTTGAGCTAGATCTCCAGGAATATCATATTCATTTGCCAGCTAAATTTTGTCAAATGAGTATTACTAAGCAACTCGTGTTTTCCATCTGTATTATACATTTTCTTATGAGACAGAATACAGTTAAAAATACAATACTGTATAATATATCTACAAGCTGACAGGCTTGCATCTATGTTCTTTATTCCTTTATATAAAAACCCATTAATAAGCTCCCATCTAAGTGGAATTCAATGGAGAATGAAAATGACACAAACTGCATTACTCCAGTGTCACTACACAGAAACTACTACACTGTACCCGTGCTGCACTTCTTAGTTTTAAGCTTTTTTCTTCTTTTTTTTTTTCAGTTAGCTTATTTTAATGAGTAAAAGAGGAAGAATGAAAAAAAAAATTCCATGACCTCACTAATATAATCACCATTCACTTATAATGGCTTCAAGCTAAAAGCAATAAAATTATGACCAACATACACAGATATGTGTAGCCAAGTTGCCTGAGATATCCATTACCCCTAATTATTTATGCTTCTTTATGTAGGTCTGACTTTCAAATAATAGGTCAACAAGAATTTTGCTGAATACTAACAGGCTTTTTTTTTCATAAATCACCTCATCGTCAGGCTGAAATTTCCATCCTTTAAGAGTCAAGTGCCCTTTACGATGAATGACTCAACCCCATTTAATTTACTCTTTCTGAAATATTGTTCGTCAGGAGAAAAAGACTGCCACCTGATGAATCATCAGCAGCCACACTGGTAGATGGCATTCAGGCACAGCTCCATCCAGGCCTGGCTCATTTTTTTTTCAACATCTCCAGTTCTGTCCTTTGCAGGTTACAATGCTGCTACACAGTGGGACAGGGACAGAGTGAATGTTGGGTCAAAATGGCTAAGCACATATTCTGTATAGATCAGCCAGTGGAGGTGGCAGCTGGAGGAGAGGGGGTGGCCGT
Source organism: Pipistrellus hanaki (assembly GCF_964339955.1). Classification (NCBI taxonomy): domain Eukaryota; kingdom Metazoa; phylum Chordata; class Mammalia; order Chiroptera; family Vespertilionidae; genus Pipistrellus; species Pipistrellus hanaki. Next base: position 36,706,047 of record NC_140507.1, on the reverse strand, counting down.
GGTGGTTCTCTGCAGGTGAGGCCATTCCTGAAGGGACTGAAAGCTGAAGGCAGCTGATGGCAGGACTCCCAGTGGCTAAGTCTGTCGGGCCTTTACCTCAGGGAGGGAGAACTGGGCAGCTCATCGCCATGGCTGCCCGTTTGCTCCAGCCCCTAGAAAGTAGCAAGTGAAATCCTTTTCATGAATATACTGTGGGTATTGGTTAAACCCTGAAAGCTAATTACTTTCCAAGTTGACAACTGAACTCAAAGATTGGTTTGTTTACCTCTGTGCTCTTCGGGCTCATCAGAGACAGATCAAAACAAAATGGAACCTTTTTTCTGCTCTTGCCCAATCATTCCATACCAATCTCAAGTCGTGAAGAACCAGAACACAAGGCCAAAATTCTTAATCCACCTCACATTTTAGCTTTATAAAACCAAGCATTTGTTTTAGGGTTACTAGCTAAGTCACCTGACAGCATCAACTCACCCTCCCCCCATACTAATAAAATGAACAAAAATAGTGAGAAAGGAAAAAAAAAAAAAAAAAAAAAAAAAAATCCTTCACAAGCCGCAACCAAATAAGGAAATGAGAACAGAGGAAAGCCATAAGCCTCCAAAGTGAAGCTGAGGACAGAAACAGGCTTCTGAGGTGGCAGGTGGTCTGCTGTGGGCCCCGGGGCCAGCTTTTTGCTCCCAGAATCAACTCTGGAAAAAGCATATGACTACAACATTCTCTAAACTGTCACCAAAATCTGCCCCTTGGAAAAATGTGAACTGTGCAGAAGTAGACAACACTTCTGATTTTTTCCCTTCTACTATTCTATATGGTTTGAGTTTCTTTATAATGAATGATAATATATCATTTTATTAAAATAAGGGTTATGTGAAAAAAATCAAAAGAAGCAGTAAAAAGTTGCTTCAGGTGTCACATAAATAACACCATTTAAAAGCAGATCTTTAACAGACACTCTTCTAAAAAAGAACCATTTGATTTAAAACAAGTAATAGAAAGTATATTATATCAGTTTTCTGAATAAATTTATTCTAAGAGATTAGAATGTTTCTCATATATCATTGTTTTATTTAAACATTATACATTGAAATAATAACTTTTCTCTCCTGAAGACCTTAATGTTATTCCTTTTTTATCTAGGAATTTATATCCTAGGTAGTATTAGTGGCAAATGAAAACCATACATTTATTTAATTTTCACTGCCATGTATTCTTACTTTCCTAATTGTATAGAAAGTGCGAACATCACTCACTTTCATTCTTTATTTTTTACTTCCATTAGCTTAGCAACTAATTATTTTCCCCCAGTACCATGTAAGGCACTGTGGGAAATCTGTGAAACAGTGTCTGCTCCCACTGACCTTAGAGTAGCTGGTAATAAAATAGTCCCTCGAAGCTACTGTGCCAGCCAATAGCAGATGCTCCACAGGGAACTACTAGTTGGGGTCTCCCCTAAAAGCACTCCCTTAGGACCCATTCTGTACTACTATAGCCCAACTTTCATGGCTCACAATAATGGTTCTAGAAGGCTGCCTGCTGTACATCCGGGGGACATGGGAATGTTGAGGTGCAGCAGATGATTCCCCTCCCTCTACACTTCCTCTTCTCTCCCATCATGCATTAAGCAGCACAACCTAAAAAGGAAGCAGTGGAGAGGAGAGGTGAGGAGAGGAAAAAGAAAACTTGGCTAAAAGGGAAAAGGAATACATGTAAATAAATTCAGTCCTTAAAGATCATTATAAGTTAAGACCATTCCACTGTCATCATTGGCTCCAATGTCCAAGGGCAAGACGGAGATGTCTTAGCTCAAGTGGAGAGAATTTTTTCCCTTTCCTCTGCATTTTTGTTTTATTCAGACCCTCAACTGATTGGATGATACCCAGAGTATTAGTGAGGGTGATCTTCTTGACTCATTTGATGTACTGAAAGGCTAGTCTCTTCCAGAAACAGCCACAAGGATACACCTAGAGAGCACTCTCTAGTTATCTAGTCATTCTTTAGTCCAGTCACAGTGACACATGAAATTAACCATCACACATCATCTGCGACCCTGGCAATTTTATTGGCTTTTTTACACCTCAGTTTTCTTACTTGTAAATTAGTGATAGCTAAGAACTGGCATTATTAGGGTCAATAAGAGAACTGAGTATGTGAGAGTATTTTATAAATGGTAGTATACCACAAAAAAATTAAATGCAACAGGATGTCCCAGTTGTACCCAGCCAAACTAATTTAGAATTTGTTTGCCAAATCAGAAAGATGATGAGTACTCCAGAAATCTACTTGCATGTTTTATTTTCAGACTGAAGGAGAGAGGAGCAGTGGGGTGTGGGTATGCATGTATGCGTATGTGTGTGTGTGCATGTATGTGGCACTAAGGGCTAGTCTGGAGGAAGGAAGTAAAAGCAGAATAACCAAGGGAATTGGTGTGTGTTCCCAAACAGGATGAGAAAGTTCATATCCCCAGTGAGGGCAGGGATTAAAGCAAAATGTGTTTATAAGAAATCCTGTGCATCTCTAAGTATTATTATGGTTTCTTGGCTCAACTGACAAAATGTGACAGAATTAGCAGGCTCACTCTGTTTTCCCAAACTGTTGAAGATCCTCACAAATATTGAGGTGTAAATTCAACTAGCAGGAGAGGACTTCTATGCCTATTGGGAAAGTAGTCAGAAGATGGTACCTGGTCAACCAGCACTCCCATGTGGGGCACCAGGAGAAGTGGCAGCCCACTTGTAGTGATCTTCAGAAAGCAGCTTTCCTCAAGGAAGCTGAATTGAAGAGTATGAACATACTGCTTCTGAGTATGTAACAAAATACCTTCCCAGTGCTTGCAGTGTTGCACTAGCAGATTTCTACAACTAGAGAATTGTAGAGATATGGATTTTAATATGTGTGCCCTCAGTTGAGTAGGCTTGGGTATCCTATATAATAAAGAGGTACTGTGCAAATTGACTGTCACATCCTCACACAAGATGGCCGCCCCCATGTGGTCACAAGTTGGCTGACATAAGATGGCTGGCAGGGAAGGGTAGTTGTGGGCAATCAGGCTGCCAGGGGAGGGCAACTGGGGCAATCTAGCCAGCAGGGGAGGGCAGTTGGGGGCTATCTAGCCAGCAAGGAAGCAGTTAGGTGTCAATCTGGCTAGCAAGGGAGTGGTTAAGGGGTGATCAGACTGGCAGGCAGAAGTGATTAGGGGCAATCAGGCCAGTAGACAGGCAAACAATTGGGAGCCAGCAGTCCCAGATTGTGAGAGGGATGTCTGACTGCCAGTTTATCGGACCTAAACCAGCAGTCAGACATCCCCAAAAGGGTCCCAGATTGCAGAGTGTGAGGTTGGGCTAAGAGACAACCTTCCCCCAGTGCACAAATTTTGTGCACCAGGCCTCTAGTCTATAATAATAAAAGCGTAATATTCAAATCAACCAAATGGTGGAACAGCAAAATTACCATCCAGATGACCATGCTATGACATGCACTGGCACCAGGCCAGCCAAGGAGGGTGTAATGAGATTGATCGGGGTCCCCACCATTGTCCCACAATTGCCCTGCAGAGGGAGGCCTAGGCCACCAGCTTGCAGGGCAATCAATGCAGGGACAGGGCTCTGTGATGGCTCCAAAGAGGGAGGCCTGGCCACCCTCTACAGGCAGTCAATGGAGAGGGGAGGGTGCGCTCTGCAACTGCTGCACAGAGGAAGGCCCAAGCCACTGGGGGCAGCACTGCAGTGTGTGGGCGGGCCTCCTTCTGCAGGGCGACCAATCATGGAGCTCCCAGACTGCGAGAGGACACAGGCTGGGCTGAGGGACCTCCCTGAAGTGCACGAATTTCATGTACCAGGCCTCTAGTTTAATCATGTCATGAATAAGTAGCCACTTAATATCCCCATTTATGGATTAAGTCCTTATTTACAGATATAGTCTCTTATGAAAAATAGAATATCAATAACATAAATGATTCTATGTAGAGAAGGGCATATTTTACTGTATCTTGCATATCCCATGCAACTGAAACTCTGCCCTGCAACCAAACTCTTAAAGCGAGGGTTTTCAAATCCTGAAGCCATGCAACTCCTTCTTCAAATGAAATCTTCTCTTTAATCCCAATATGAATTCCCATTGAAAGCTAACATAGTCATTACCTTTCAATCAGTCACTAGAATTTTTTTATATCGAGAGAAGTGTTTTGTTGAGAAGTAAATGATAGCCAATGCTGAGAAACACACTACTTCCCTGGTCCCTACAGAAGGTTAATATGTTGGCTGCAGCCTAGCTTAAGCATATGTAAAGAGAGAAAAATTTGTGTTCCTAGGGCAATCTGGGAAGAAAAAAAGGAAAGTCCCACTATACTCATACATGTTTGGGTTCTGTGTTATTTTACGTGTATGTATCAATGAATCTTACTGTCACGTGTAAGTCAGACACAGCATATGGATACTCAAGACATAAGAGATGGAGATGGTCCTGGGAATTCTCAAAAATAACTAACAGGTTTTAAATGACCAGGGTCTTCTAATTTGGTGTGGGCTTGAGCCCATTTCACTTAGAGTCTGAATGGGAGGTAGGTACATTGATGAAATGTTAGGAAAGATCTTCATCCTCTGGTCAGGCTTAGTCCTTCTGGGTGGTTCCTGAGCCATCTCCATGTATCTTCCAAGAAAAAGTGTGTGAAAAACAATAAACTGGACGATCTTTCAAGTTATTTCCAGAAGGAAGAATTGAACTGAATTTTACAGATTTGATGTAAAACTTATGTGTATGTTGTGTTCCTTTGTTGCAGTTTATGCCAAGTTCAAGAATTGTGCTCATGGGCTCCCCACACCCGAACACATTTGCAGGGAATGACATCTGGTATACCATCAGTCAATGTTCTATTTCTCTTTCTTTGCTAGCTCTAAGACTAATCAAGAAAGCACTCTCATTACCCAGAACGATAATGAACTCAGTAATTTTCCTACTGACGTGCAGAACTAGTCTTTGACCAGACATGCAAACCACCCCTGTGAAAGACGGTACTCACTCAGTCATCACTTAGAGTGTTAGTTCAAGATGTTACGGGAAAGTCAGAAAATGACACAGCTTTACCTTTGATAACTTTTCAGTCTAGTGAGGAAGAAAGGCAAACAAAACAAGAGAGAGAGAGATTTATTATAGCATGATGTGATACATATTGCAAAATAGGCATAAAAATACTATGAAAACACAATGAAACAAAAAACAAAATCTGTTTGGAAAAAGTCATCACCTGCCAGAAGCAACTTTCCAATCAATCTTGAGGATGAGTGCGAGTTAGTGACACAGAAAAAAGAGAAGTAGGTGATGGAAGCTGGAGGGGACACATGGTCTGGAAGGAAGGACCAGCATGGACAGAATATGGAGCCCAGAGTATCAGCCTAACAATTAACAACTGAGCAGGCTTTTAAGTGAAGAAAAAGTGAGGCCAAATGGACAAGTCTTCACTATTTTGACTTATTCGCCAAATAAAAAAATGTCAACATTTTGTTGCTGTTACTGTTAAATTTTTGTGTAGTTTTCCTCCAGAGAACACAACCCACAGTCTCCTTTCATTTCCCCACTGTATTCTCAGAAACGTTTGGGCTCAGGCAAATCTCTTATTGAAATTTTGCCAACTCTTTGGCCAGCAAACACCAATAGCAGACATGACAACAGACATTTGACATTGCAAAGTTTTCCAACTATATTCAAGGGAAATGGCATAAATCAAGTCAGGTTTCAACATGCTTATACACAGTGAGCTTTCAACCGTTTAAAATTTCACTCATCATTACTAATTATAATTCTATATGTTTCTGAAGGCTTTTTAGTTCAACCCTAACATTTTGCTCTCGGCTGACACTCGGGCCTTTCCCTTCAGAACTTCATAAGATCTAGAATCAGGTAAAACCAGTTCAGCAGATTTTGTAGAGGGTGAGTTACAATCTCCTATACGGTCCCATACTCCAAACACTCACCCCCAAATTGATGGGTGCTGCTGCTGGAATGTCAACATTCTCAGAAGTACTGTCAACAAAAGCAGGGCTGGTCTCCAAGATATTCAAAACAAGTAACTGAATAAGGTACTATTTTCAAATATGACTTCTCTATGCAGATTTTGAAATTATTGGCCACATGTAATTTTATTTATCTGGCCTCTCTCAGAACTACATGCACTGCTAATATATCATTTTTTTTTTCCTTAAATGATAGGTCATGAGAAATTTTGAGGGCAGTGAAATTGCCTGAAAAGTCATGCAAAGTTATAATCATTGGTAGTTCTAACAGGCAAAGAAAAAGAGCATTCATAAACTCCCACAGACAATCACGAAATTAAAACCTGGAAAAACATAAAGCATTTTAGTTCTGTTCATTTTAATGTGCCGCTAGAAAGTGGCCCTTCAGAAGACTGAGTAAACTTAAATTTATCCTCACAGAGGCAGATAATGTTAATGCTGGGAAGGACTTCCGTCATTATCAACCTCTTGATTTTATAGATGAAGAACTGAGGATCATAAAAAAAATAAGTGGCAAATTTCCCTGTCTGGATGGTTCAGTTGGTTGGGACGTCCTCCTGTGCACCAAGGTTACGGGTTCAATCCCCTGTTGGAGGAAGTGATGGATGTTTCTCTCTCACTCCTCTCTCTCTCTCAAAAATAAATAAATAAATAAATAAATAAATAAATAAATAAATATCATCAAACATATCCTCAGGTGATAATTAAATTTTAAAGAATAATAAGTGGCCTAAGTTCATTAGGAGAGCTGCAATGATATGCCACAGCTCTTGATTTTTCATGGGCATTATGTAGAGGGACACCTTTTGGAAATATTAACAATATGTTTTTACTTATCCTATCCTTTTAACTAAGACACTCCTGTTAGGCTGAAAGACACAAGACAACCCTATCTTCCAGGAACCTAAGTCTAAGGGTAGCAAATCCTTAGTTTTCACTCAAAATCTATAGAGCAGATAAATGAATAGATTACAAAATGTTATATATTTAGAGAGAACCATTTGTTCATTCCCTCCGCCCCTCCCCTCCCATTACATATAAAGGTGAGGGAGGAAGGAGAGCATTGGAGAGAAGGACAGTTAAGAAGCAGAAAGAATCAGTGTTCACTCCAAGCGGAAGACAAATTTGGGGAATTTAAAGCAAAGAGAATCTGGGGCCTGCTTATAGGGAGACAGCAGCCTTAAAGGAACCACTAGGCTAGCGGACAAAAAGGCCACCTGGAGTACTGCAGATAAAGAAGGACTAGGCGATCTGTGAAAGACAGTGCAAGCCACAGGGGAAGGCTCAGACCTTCCCCCAAACTACAAAAGGCTCTAGAGTGGTCTCATGGCCAGACAGGCTCCAGCAGAAAGGTATGTGGATCCTATAACCAGAGCTCAAAGAATGGTCAGTAGCCAGCCTACACATTTACAGCAACTCTGAAGGCAGGCATGCCTGAGCACCCAGAAGCCAACCAAGACCCTGCATCACCTCCCAACAAGATGGCTTCTACAAGCGCGTTCCACCTGTTTGAGCTGAATTGTGCCCCCAAGATTCTAACCCCCAGGACCTGACTGTATTAGGAAAGAGAGTTTTTTTGTTTCGTTTTGTTTTGTTAATCCTCACCAGAGGATATTTTTTTCATTGATTTTTCTTTTTAAGAGAAAGTAGAAGGGAAGGGGAGAAACAAAGAAACATCCCTCCTGCACATGTCTCCACAGGTTCTGGGAATCAAGCCTGCAACCAAGGCATGTGCCCTTGATCAGAATCAAATCTGGTACCTTTCAGTCCAAGGGCTGCCACTCTAACCACTGGAAAACCCCGCCAGGGCTGAATATAGGTAGGGTTTTAAAAGAGATAATTAAGTTAAAATAAAGTCCTAATGCATAATGATGGGTACACTTGTAAGAGGAAATCTGGACACAGACATTCATACGGGCAGCACCTGTGAGCATAGACAACTCCGTAGAAGCCAAGGATAGAGGCCTCGGGAGTCACTATCCTTACCAACACCTTGATCTTAGACATTTAGCCTCCAGAAGCGTGAATAAATAAATATTTATTGTTATAACACCAAATCTGGGACGCTTTGTTATGAGCCATAGCAGGCTAATAAACCATGCTAATTACAAGTGCCCTTCTGAGGAAAAGAGGGCTAACAAATTATTTATAAACTGACTGTGATTAAATCCTCCAAAACAGAACCTCTTAGAAATTCCAAGATGATGTGTTCTGCCATCAGGTGAAATTACAATAGAGATTCAATTAAGGATTATTAAAAAAGAAAAACTAAGACACTTCTGATTTTTGTATTATCATTCTGTACCTCAGAGCCTATAAATTCTGCAGGGAAATTATTTTGGATGCATTGCATAATGTTAAAGGCATGAAACTGGCAGCTATTTATTGAACTAAGAAACTAAAAGCATAGCAATTCCTATTTATAAAGATACTTTCCATATTATTTAGTTTATTGAAAGATTACTGAAGTGGATTGACTTTTATTAGTTTGGTTAAAAAGCTAAAAGATTTAAGAAATTGGACAATATTTACGGTTAAATATTTTTTTCGATATTGGTTTGATGACAGATTAATTTCTATGTCATTCATGTATTTGTCAAGCAAGGAAGGCAATATGAATAAAAATCTGGAGTCATAAAGAATGGTAGATAGCCAGCCCTGTTTTGCCACTAGAACAATTTGTGGCCTTAGGCAATTTACCAAACCTCTTGTTAGCATTCATTTCCTTGCATGTAAAATGTAGTTAAAAATAAAATCTAATTCATAGTGGTTTTGTAAGGATAAAATTAATGGCTCTGAAAAAATACAGTAAGTGGCTGAGATAAATGAAAAGTTAGTTTGAAATGTCATCTGGGACCAGACTATAGAGTGTTTTTGATGTCCAAACTAGTGTTTGCACTTGGTTTTTAGGTAAGGAAGAACTTTAATACAGAAGTGCTATGGTTGAGAAGGCTCAGTCTTCTCTATTTTATATATTTATAGTTTGAGGATAATTGTTCATTGTTAATCTTTTTTTAATAATATATTTTATTGATATTTTACAGAGAGGAGGAAGGGAGAGAAATAGAGAGCCAGAAATGTCGATGAGAGAGAAACATCGACCAGCTGCCTATTGCACACCCCCTACCGGGGATGTGCCTGCAACCAATGTACATGCCCTTGACCGGAATAGAACTTGAGACCTTTCAATCTGCAGACCGACGCTCTACCACTTAGCCAAACCGGTTTCGGCCATTGTTAATCTTTTGAGTTTGGGGTTCAGTGGGGCAAATATCAAGACACCTGCCACCTTCCAGTAAAACTTAGTCATATATTCTACTTTCCTATTCTGATAAGTTACCATCCTGATTTCAAATGTACATTTTATCTTATCCACCCAGATTCCCCTTCATAAATGCAGGGCTCATTCTCCCAGCTGCTGGAAGTGTCCAGAGCAGACCATCATCAGTTGTCTGCAGTTCTGGGGAATAGTCCCCCCTAAGGAGAGCCACTTCACCCAACTGTATCACCCCAGAGGAACCTTATATCTGATGACTGATGAAGGGGTCCCCTGTGAGCAACTGACAGAGGAAGCAGGAAACAATCATGTTTCATGAATCATTTGACTCGGTATGTGGATGCAAGTTGGAAATGGTGGGAGGTTGCACTTGAAAGAAGGCAACCTTTAAAGAATGTAGTGAGGAAAAATCTTCCCAAAGAGCAGAGCTCAAGTCAGTACAGCTGGTCACCCGCGCTATGTGGGGGAAAAAAAACAACAAAAAAAACAGACATCAAACTACATAGACAAAAGCACCATCCAGGGACGTTAGCTATCCTTGTCAGTAGTCCCAGGGTTTAACAACAGGCCCATGACTACATTGGCCATGGTGGCAGGCCTGGAGGCTTTGCGGGGCCAAACAGCATTGGCTCTCGTAGCAGTAGACTAAGGACTGCCACCACTACATGGGCCAAACCAGTGATGCAGCCCAATGAGGAACCCCTGCATGGCACAGCCTTGGAGTTCACCAATTAGCCACCCGGCGGCAAACTGAGGAGAGGAGACACCTTCCAGCCAAGAAGCAGCACTGATTCATTTTGATAGAAATAGATTTATATTCTTATTATGGGTTTTTGTTTTCTCCTGCGGAAAATCAGCCAATGGCACCATCTGAGGAGTTAAAGACTGTTCAATCTAACTCATAGGGCACTCCTTCATAGCAAAAGATATGCAGGTGTAAGGTATGATCATAGATTCAACTATACTGCCCAAAAGCTTCTGGACTGATAAAATGATGGAAAGAGATGGTGAAAACTCAAATAAAACACCAGCCTGGAGAGAGCTGCTGGGAGGATTTGGTGCCATCTCCCAGGATGCTGTGTGTATTCTAAATCAAAAACTTGTATATGGTGTGGTGTCTGCAGTGGGTGGAACACCTGGACCTGGGATTTAAGTGGTAGAAAGAGGAGACACGGCTACTATCACTGCTAGTGATATAGGTGAACTTGTGTTTTCCATTCTTACAACTCTGGAAGGTTTGGAAGGCCTGGTTCCCAAAGGGGAAATGCTTCCATCAGAGGACACAAAAAGAGCTCCATTTAAATATAACAATCCATTGGAAGTGGGACACTTTGTGAAAAATCCAATAGAGGAGTCATGATCTCAGAAGGAATAATTGATCCTGACTACCAGGTAGGGCTGTTGCTACACCATGGGTATAGGTAGAAATATGTTCCAACTAAGGTAATTTGCTTGGGCTCCTGCTCGCATTTCAGTGCATAACGTTTATTGTCAACAGTAAAAATGCAGCAGTCATGGCAGGGAAAAGACTTTCAGGAATTGGGGTCTCATTCAAATCACCAGGAAAGCCACCGAAAACACTAGAGAAGCTACCTTAAGACCAAAGAAAACTGAAAAGGCTAGTGGGGCAGGGGGACACTATCAGTTGTGGCTCAGAGATCACCTGCAGAAGTGGCTCCTCTCACTAATTTCTCACTTATTTACCTGAAGGAGCCCTGCCCAAATCCCATACAAAGATGTGATTCTGAGCGGTGTGAGTTGTGCATGCTGCACTGTCACCTAGCTCTCCCTTCTAGAATGCTGGGAGTGCTTCCATGGTGAGGATCACGCAAAGATCCTTCCATGGTGAGCTCTCTTCCAAAGGTACTTTGTGAAAGAGAACTGCCTCCTCCAAGGGCACCCTGTCCTCCCCAGGAGACACTCAATGACTGATCAGCGTGAGAGCTGATGAGTCCCTCAACCCAACTCATGACAACTGTGACGTGACATTTGAGCTCCAGAGCTCTTCCTGTGATTTGCTGAGACCTCGTTGAGACCACACACAACTCTCTTTCTCCTTTGCCCACTCTTGCATCCTCACCTTCCTTTCTGTGGTTTCAGGAGCACCCCTAATCTATCTCCTGCGTGATAGCCTCCATCTCAGAATCAGCTCCTGGGGATCTTAATCTACAATAGATACTAACTGTGGGACATAAAAAGCCAGCCAGCCTCGGAGAAATAGAAAAAAAGGGGAGAGAAATGGGATTGAAACTTAGTAAACTACCAGAATAAGAAGGTCAAGTAGCCCTAGTCTCAGTGGATAGAGCATTGTCCTGCGGACCGAAAGGTCCCAGGTTCTAGTATGGTCAAGGGCACATGCCCAGGTTGTGGGCTCGATCGCTGGTGGGTGGCGTGCAGGAGGCAGCCAATCAATATCCTCTCATCATTGATGTTTCTATCTCTCTCTCCCTCTCCCTTCCTATCTGAAATATATATATATATATATATATATATATATATATATATATATATATATATATATATATATATATATTTATTTATTTATTTTTTTTTTAAAAGAAGGAGGTCAAATAGCCAAAGAAGCAAGTCAAGCTGGGAATGGATCCTACATAAAGTCCAACATTGCCGAAACCTGTTTGGCTCAGTGGATAGAGCATCGGCCTGTGGACTGAAAAGTCCCAGGTTCGATTCTGGTCAAGGGCATGTACATTGGTTGCGGGCACATCCCCAGTAGGGGATGTGCAAGAGGCAGCTAATCGATGATTCTCATCGATGTTTCTAACTCTCTCCCTCTCTCCTCCTCTCTGTAAAAAATCAATAAAATATATTTTAAAAAAATAAATAAAGTCTAACATTTACACCAAGGGGGACTACATTTAAAATAAAAAATAGCAAAGAGCACTTTTCCATTTCCTTCCTTCTTGTTACATTGAAAAAGAATGTATTGGGAGTGTTGGGGAACTAATGGAGTCATATCTCACACCTGATTGCTCATATATTCATCTATCTGTCTGAGAGTCTTTTCATAAAACAAAACACCAATTCTGTGTTGCCTCAACAGGCAAAGGAATGTACAATCCAACACTCTGCTATTAAAAATCATTTATAAATAGTTCCAGTCATTTTCCCTAAGTATGCATGTACTTAAATAAATCAGTAATAAATAAAATAAAACAGGTCATATATTAAGGCACTATCAAATGTATGAACATAATGAATTTTCCAATTTCTCTGTAAGTGCAAAAATCGCTATCCTATAGAAAGCTCTCATTGGATGAGGAGCAAAGTGCCTGTATAAGGCTTGAGATAATCAGAACAATAGAGAGTCTCTACCACCACTACACAAACGCTCCATCACCAAGTTGAGTGTAGAGTATCAACAGTGGTTTACTCCTGGGAAAGGGACAAGCGCATGGGAAGAAATCCTCTCTGAGGCGCAGTGCAAAGGGGAAGCTTAATGCTGTGAGTGGAAGAGAGAAGAAGAGAATGCCTAAGAAAACCTGCACCACTTCAAACAGAAGTAATGCTGGAGGAATGTGAAGTGTATAACACACTGCGGATAACCATAGAAACAACTACAACAAAAAATACCCAGAACTAAATCAACTACTCACTAGATTTACTATACTCCCATGAAGGTCCACAGAAGAAAAAAAGTGTCCATATATAGGCATACAAATTATTTACCTCCATCTCTACTGTCCTGCATAAAGTGTCTAGTTTCATTTTTTTAAAAAAATTACAAGATAGGCAAAGAAGTAAGGAAAAGAAAAGAAAAGAAGAGAAGAGAAGAGAAGAGAAGAGAAGAGAAGAGAAGAGAAGAGAAGAGAAGAGAAAAGAAAAGAAAAGAAAAGAAAAGAAAAGAAAAGAAAAGAAGAGAAGAGAAGAGAAGAGAAGAGAAGAGAAAAGAAAAGAAAAGAAAAGAAAAAGAAGAAAAAAAAAGCCACAGATACTGGAGTCATTAGACACAGAATCAGAATAACTATTACTATTATTAATAGGTTAAGGATTGTAGTAGAAAAGGTGAACATTAGGGATGATCAGGTGGGCAATTTCAGCAGACAAATGAAAAATGTAAGAAAGCATCAAATGAAAATTCTAGAAAAAAAGAACAGTGTGAAAGATGTGGAATGCCTTTGAAGAGTACATCAGTAGATCAGCAATGCCTGGGAATTAAATAAGAAAACCTGAGAATCAGGCAATAAATTTACTCACAGTGAAACACAAAGAGAAAAGGTGAAATTTTTTTAAAAAAAGAGAGTATCCAAATGCCATGGGATAATATAACATACATATATTTAAAATCCCAGAAGTAGATAAAAGAGAGAGCAAGACATACAAATATTTGAAGAATAATGGCTATAAATTTTCCAAAACTCAATGACAGTTCCAACACCACAGGCCCCAGGATTTCAGATGATACAAAGAGAATAAATATTAAAAAGAAAAAAATCTAGGTATTTCATGTATTCTCTCAAACTAATGAGAAAAAAAAAAATTTTTTTAAATAGCCTGTGGGCCCAGATAGCGTGACTCAATGGTTGAGCATCAACCTATGAACCAGGAGGTCATGGCTCGCTTCCTGGTCAAGGCACAAGCCTGGTTTGCAGGCTTGATCTGCAGTGTGAGTCATGAAGGAGGCAACCAATCAGTGATTCTCTCTCATCAGTGATATTTCTATCTCTCTCTCTCCCTTTCCCTTTGTCTATAAAAGCAATAATATATATATATATATATATATATATATATATATATATATATATATATATATATTTAAAAGAATAGCCAGAGGAAACATATACATCATATCAGAATTAACACAAGCCAGAAAACAATGAAGAGATGTCTTTAGACCAGTGACAGAAAAACAACTTTCAATGCAAAACTTATACTGCTACAGATAGCACCCATCACCGGGAGGAAAAATAGATAAAATGTCTGAATGAACAAGTGAGTTTACACAGTAGATAGAAATAACAGAGACATGTATAGATTGTATGACTATCAAAAACACTGTGCTTAGGACAGAGAAGGAGATATATTTCACAGTTAAAGTTTAAATAAATCAAAATACCTACACAAAAAAACAAACACACGGCCCTAGCCAGTTTTGCTCAGTGGATAAAGCATCGGCCTTCGGACCAAAGGGTCCTGGGTTCAATTCCAATCAAGGGCACATATCTCCATTACAGTCTCCTCCCAGGCCTGGGCCCCAGTTGGGCTTGTGCAGGAAGCAATTAATCAGTGTGTTTCTTTCACATCGATGTTTCTCTCTGTCTTTCCTCTCTCTTCCACTCTCCCTAAAAATTAATGGGAAAATATCCTCCATCAAGGATTAACAAAAAAAACACACACACACACACACACACACGCATTTTCTAAAAATACACCCATGGTGGGGGGATGCACATTATACACAATAGAATAATTATTGTTCCAGTTACCTTTTGTTGAGTAACCACCTAAAACTTAGTTACTAAAAACAGCAATCATTCATTTTGCTCACATATCTGTGAGTAAGGAATTCTCGTGTGGCTTGAGTGTCCAGAGAGGTCATTTGTTGTTACTGTGTTTCCCTGAAAATAAGACATCCCCTGAAAATAAGACCTAGCGCAACTTTGGGAGAAAAAATTAATATAAGACACTGTCTTATTTTCGGGTAAACAGGCTAGTTGTCCCAGGCCTCACCATTCATGTTCTGACACCATGGCAGAGAAGGGAGAAGACTTGGCTCAGTGGGGATGCCCTATTGCTCCGTTCTACACTCAGGGTCTGCCAATGTGGTTCTCCAGCAAGGGGGTCAGATCGTGAGAGCAACACAGAAGCTCCTCAAAGGCAATTTTTGAGGTTTACGTCGCATCACTGCCATCATACTTAGCATTCTATAGTTGGAATCAGATAGTTGGTCATAGGCCAACTCGTATTCAAGGTAAACAGAAGCAGACCAGCTTTTGATGGAGAAGTGTCATTATTTACCACCATCTTTACTCAGTCATTGTTGTCCACAGAGGAAGAGAAATAGAAGCAGGGTTCGAAGATAAAAGGAAATATGTACATTAAATAGAAGAAGTCTGGAAAAACAGCAGTGATGATGTGCCATGTACTGAGAAGAATGTATCTGATATCTTAAAAATCAGATTCAGATTTTAAAAGATGAAGAATCCCATAATGCTAAGCCTGTTCCTAGTCTCTTTCCTAAGAACCATTCTCTTTTTCTTTTTTTTAAAAAAAATATATTATATTAATTTTTTTTTACAGAGAGGAAGGGAGTGGGATAGTTAGAAACATCAATGAAAGAGAAACATCAGTCAGCTGCCTCCTTCACAATCCCCACTGGGGATGTGCCCGCATGCTTTTGGCTGGAATTGAACCTGGATCCTTCAGCCCGCAGGCCGACGCTCTATCCACTGAACCAAACCGGTTAGGGCAAGACCATTCTTTATTGCCAAAACATGACCAATATATCCGTGGTAATCATAATACCTGCTTTAACAGGGATAGTATTGTTTAGGATAACAAAATCCCTTTACACCTTCCAGATTGGAGTAGATATTGCAAAACCTTAATTTATGTTAAATCTGTGTGGTGCTTGTATAAGTATATGTAATATTTGAATAGTTTCTGTGAATTAAAAATATTTCATAATTTTTAAAAAAATTAACATCTACCATTACTGAATAGCCATCTAGGTAAAAATTAAGTACCAACATTTTGAAAGCATAATAAACACCAAAATTCTGAAGGGAAAATGGTTAATCTAATTTGAACCACCCCTAAAACTAAACAGAGACACAGCCACATTTTGTAAACAAAAGCAATTTGCACACTCATTTTCCTTGGCTTACCATAGAATACAAACACATACCATTGGGGGGGTGGGGGGCGTCATTTTGTTATAAGAAATAAAACAACATTATTTTCTTAGAGGAATATTACAGTTTATAGGTAGAACTCTATAAAATTGAGTATTCATTCATTGCTGGATCCAGAATTTTGTGTTTAAGAAATTGTAACAAATGTCTAAGGAAGAAATTTCTGCAATAAACATTTTTACACCAATTTGCATATAATGTATCCAAAACCTATTATACTCAAAGCAATTCAAAAAGCTTCTGAAATTTGGAATCAACTAACAATGTGATAGCAACAATAATATGAGGGATTTACTTACTTCCTCCAAGTTTTACAGCAGGAATTGGACTACAAATCTCCTAAGGTCTTTTCCACAAAAGTTCCATCTTAAATAAAACGTCTTGGCAGAACTACCAATAAAATTAAAGCTGGTATATGATAGAGCCACACATTAGATCATCAAGAAATAAATCTATTTCCCCAGAGGAGGGTGATATTGAAGCGGGATACTGAAAGCTGGAACTAAGCAGAAAGGGGAGGTGGGGGGGCAGAGGGGGGGGTGAAAATTGACCTAGAACTTAATGAATGGTATTTGAGTAGGTACAGAGCTAAGTAAAAGAAGCCCTTAAAATTACATAAAATTTATGAGAAAACTTAAAGAAACAAGAACAAGGAGTCTCCCAGATCAGTCAGGACCCAAACTTTGAGCAGTCAGAGGTTGTTACTGGTGGCTGAATTCTAGCCTGGGGTTTTGTTTGGCAAGCAGAGTAGTTTTCAAATATTTGCCAGTTGCTCGCATTAAAAAAAAAAAAAAAAAAAAAGAAGAAGAAGACTTTACCTAGCTCTCAAAGTATCCGACAAAATTGGCTCTCATTCACAATGGCTGGAACCAAGTATTATAGATCCAGTTCCTGTTGGATGAAGCGTTCACTCTGCAGTTACCCACCATCCCCACTACTTCCTATTCCATTTGACAAGTTTTACCCAGTTACCTATATTCCCCCACCGCGCCCTGTTGCCATTTCAATATAAGCCACAGAAGAAGTCAATTTGTAAGAAGTCACAGATATCACAATGGCCAGGCAATAAAATTTGAATTGTATTCTATCAGATTTTACCATATGCAGTTCTTGACAAGTTGTTTATGTTTTTGAAATGCACTATATAAATATATATGTTTTTGAAATGCATTATATTTATATTTCTACTTAAGTGACTCAAGATCTTAAAATCAAAGAAAGGTCTCCTCAGGAATTGGGAAAAGGTAGAATTATGAGACAAGAAGAAAGTTGATTTTAGATGGACATGGCTTTCATAGAGGTGGGCGCAGAGTATTAAAAAAAAATAATAATAGAGCAGTAAAAGGAAGCAAATGCTGGCCAAGTTCTGGGAAGGCTGAGGGGGGGAAATGAAAGGTAAATCTGGGTGTTCTTGTTATGCAGTTAAGTCTCTCAGGTCATCATTGTCTCCAGGAGTAGCTCTCTTCTGGTACAAAAGAGGAAATTGACACCTTATTTTTAGGCCGTTAGGGGGGAAAGTAGAGTTTTTCCTGTATTTGTGGTTTTTAATGGTCTTTGGTTCAAAATAATTCTTATGCCCCAGTGTCATGGTTGGGGGTGGTATGCTTGGGTACTCTTCTAAGTATTGATGCGCCCCCTCATCCATAGCTAGTGTTCTTTACAATAAGGGGAGTGGGCTGAAATTGGGGGTGATTGCTGCAAATGAATCCTCCCTCCTGGACAAGCAATGCAAAAGGCATTTCTACTGATCAATGCAAAGCACTCTTTTCATTGGTAAAAGCACTGTGTGTTTGTTTGTTTTAATAAATAAAGGGACTGAGTTTTGTTTGCTAAAACTTAAGATAATGATCATGCCTTGAATGTTGCAACTTCAAATCTCTATTTTCCTCTCTACATGTATTCCACATTAGGGATAACTCTCTTTGATTGATGAAAACCCAATTACCCTATTCAGAAACCTGTTTATCAAGATTGCTAACATAAAATGTTATTTTAAATCCAGCCTCCTTTCATTCTGAGCCTACTGCATCTGAATGTTAAAGGACTTCATTGAGTTCTCCAAATAACTTTGTTTCAGTAATGTGTTGATGACAGCTATTTGCTGGCTCAAATTTAAATTTTCTTTGCCTGGGCTATTTAAATTATAATTGGCACTGACAGCCAGTGGTCACACAGAGACCATAGTTACACAATGTGTATTCTTAGCAACAGAAAAATAATGAGAGGAAAATCACTACAGCAGAAACACCAGAGAACAGGCTTAATATGGCCTGACAAACATCTAGAGAATATGCATTTAATATGAATAAATTTCAGTAGCAATATTTATCAATCTCATTACTCCTACCATGAAGACAACAGTTAAAAACTGCAATAGTTATAGCAACCTCTGAAGTGATATTCTCTTATGTGATTGAGGCAAGACAATAAGAAGCTAGGAACATTCCTTGACAAGTGGATGGGGAAACCGATGCAGATAGTTAAAGGCCGAGCAATTTACCCGCAGGTAATAAATCACAAGGCCTTCCCTTCCCTAGCCAAGGACAGTAGAAGCAAATGGTTTACACATTCCAGCTAAAATCCCCACCTTTAAAAAACAGATAAAAGCACTTAAGATAAAGGATGTTCTCCCTGGAGCACCCCATGCCTTTCATCCCACCCTCCTATTCCACCCTTCTACCCTTATCCTTCTTTCTTAGGTGTGTATCCTTGCTTTCTTTCTCCTAAGCTCTAAGGGTTTCTTTGAGACTTGCAACCAGGGAAGCATCAGGCAATGATAACCTGGCCTAGGCCAGTGGTCGGCAAACTGTGATTCGAGAGCCACATGCTGCTCTTTGGCCCCTTGAGTGCCAAAATGGACTCACCATGGCCTGGGGAGTCCATTTTGAAGAAGTGGCGTTAGAAGAAGTTTAACTTTAAAAAATTTGGCTCTCAAAAGAAATTTCAATTGTTGCACTGGTGATATTTGGCTCTGTTGACTAATGAGTTTGCCGACCACTGGCCTAGGCTAACCCCCTGAAGCTGTCTCGAAGGGCCCTCTTTTGCTTCTGTAAGTTGTTTCCTGAGTCCACGCAGCCCAGCTGGCTCACTGCTTCTGCCTCTATGATTTTTTTTTCTAAAAGGCCAAGGCCGCTCCACCTTGGCTCACCTCTGTTGTTATGATCTGCCTTTTCCATCTTAAGCTCCACCTTTGTTTCACTTTCCCAGCTTTAATAAATGTACTCTCAACATCACCTGTACTCATGTCGTGAAATTTATTCCTGCAAAAAGACAAGAACCCACACATTCCCGACCATGCCATGGCAGACCTGCCTTGATTCCGGTCCCTTTCCAATGACACAATAATGTAAATATGATTTATTGCCTTTGTTTTTATTTATATGGTTTTTGCCAGTACTCATTAAGCACTTATACTACTCCGAATATTTTACATAAACTTTTAATATTGTAATAAAAACTGATAAATGTTTTGTTTTCTTTTTCTTTGCCATGTACATTTATATTATACCAGTGGTCATTTTAGCACTACTTATTAAGATGCAGTTTGGTATGTGAAATCAGCATCGTAGAATCAAAATTGTTCTATTCACTTTCAAGAGCCTTAGATAAATTTAACGAACACAAATACATGCAAAATAAGTCCTTTACCTGTTATAAAAATTTAAAAAGGTGAATTGAATTCTGAAGACCTGTGTTTGGGCCACAGTTATGCCTGCTTATTAAAAACTAGTAAACAACTCTCCCTCTTCCATAGAAAGGCATATGTCACCCCAAAATATGCCACTTATGGCATATGGATATTTTTGTGAACTAATAGTAATTCGAAGGAAGACCTCTAAAAAACAGGCATAAGTTTTTCTTTTGTAAAGGAAATGCACACTTACAAAGGAAATTTCACTTGTTAAAGTGTCTCCCTCCCTCTCCTGTATGAGAAAGAGGGATACTCTTAATAACTCTTATTAACAGAGAAGGCACCAACTTACATCGGCAAGACAAACCTTACTAAACAGCCCTTGTTCACTCAACTTTCCCCGGTCACCTTCCCATCACTTCCCTCCTCCTCCCAGAAGCCCCACAGCCCTTCTGCTTTGCTTAGCTTACATAAGCCCAAGTTCTAAGCAACCCCAAGTTCTAAGTTACTCATTGCTGCGTGCTGCAATGTGTTTGTGCAATATATGTTAATGAACTTAGTTTCTTTTCCTCTTGTTGACCTGGTTTTTGACAGTCTAATTTACAGGCTCCCAGTCAAAGAACCTGCAGGGGCAGAAGAAAAAGACAGTTTTTCCCTTCCCTGACTGACATATGTTCCTAGTTGCTAAAACACACCTCCCTCCTATATTTGTTCATGCCTTCATCTGTCCCAGATGCCAAGTCACACATCAAACCCAGGGAGGATTTACCTGTTCATATTTGGATTCAGGGTTAAAACAGATATACTTTAACTGAATAAACCTTGCAAGCTCCTTATAGTCAGGGAACAGATCTTCATTTGCACTCTAAAATGCCTGGCCCAATGGAATCAATACCCCTGAATACCTGGTAGCAATTTCCTGAAGCATGACTGTAGGATGCATCAGTTAATAGGAGTTATAGAAATTATTATAATAATATTTTATAGCTAATTATTTTTTCTATTAGTTAAATACATTCTGTTGCGAGACATGGGTGTTTCTAAGGTCAATTTCTTATAAAGTGAGATAACACTAAAGATTTTTTTTTTAATGCAGGCCTAGTTACAAAGCCATTTCAGAGGAAGAAAAGAAGGTAAGTATGTCTGAAAACACCAGATTGGGAGGCTAGAGCAGAAGGCCAGGACTAAGGATTCAGTACTAAATTGCTTTGTGGTTCTTGGAATAAAAGAAAAAGCTTGAGAGAAAGGCATACCACAGGTCACCAGCAGACATGAGGCTATAGACTGACTATTAAAGGAAGATGAACTCTTCTTGGGTAAAATGATATGTGAGTTTATCTAACTGTGTTTCCTCTGGTAGCCATTTTCAAGGACCTAAGATCTGCTGATGTTGTACATATGAATGTGGTCTTTGAATTCTTCCTACAAGGTTTTAAGTGAACATGACACTATTTTGACATTAGAAGTTCACTCCCTCCTAATAGTATATTATTACTACATTTTGCTTTTGTTAATGTACAATTATGTGAAATGTATAAGGAATATGGTTCAATAACTGTAGTATTTTTTAATTTTAATTCTTTGTTGTAGAACAAAACAGCAGAACAGCTTATATGTGTATATATATATACTCCAAAATGTTAAGTAAATAAATAATTTCAATACAATAAGAAACAAAAAACATAACTTTCAGAAGTCTGGGAATATACCCAAAGAGATAATTGTCTATTTATCTGCCAATGTTAGTGATTATAGAGTCAGAAAATTTTCCAAGGAATATATCACACAAAAGGTTAGTCCTTCCATCTTTCTTCTTTTGCAGGCCAATACTTTAAAATAAACCATCCACTTTGAATTACAGGTTAGGCTTTGTTTCATTTAATTCCACTTTGGTGGTGTAATATTTGGGAAAAATAGAAAGGACAATACATAAAGCAAAGAAAGATGAAAGAAAAATATGCTTCCCTGTTATCTGCTTTTGACTAAAATCTCATTAGAGGTTATTTATAATTAAATTGGATCATAGCCTTTATTTTTAAAAAATATGGATATCTTTACGATATATTTGAATTTGGTAATTTTTTTAAAATCCTGATTTTCCTTGCCTAACATTTTGTGTTCACTCACATTTCTCCATCGCACTCACACGCACACAAGCCCCAGTTGACTGAGTCTTGGTGTGTCTTTCATTATGTATTTTTAATCGGTTTTTATCTTACTGAAATATAAGTCCTTTGTTTTCAAAGACATGGCAGAGCTTATGCCCTGTTTAAAAGAAAATATCCTATGATCACACTCAAGCATTACTCAGGGGAGTTACGTCACCTCAGAAATGATAGTCTCACATCAAAGAATAGCCTTAAAACAATTTACACTCAGTCTCATCTGAAACCACTTAAGTCGCAAGCATTATGCCCCTGCCCCTCTTCCATCTCCTCATGATTCTACGAAGCAACAGCAACCTGTCTTCAGGGCAAGGGCTCCTTTGTAGGGTTTCCTAGTCAGCACATGCCTCTGAGAGTATTTCATTCATAAATTGATGAAAATACTTGAGTGCATCGTTCATGGCCATGACATTTTACTCTATCCGTGCAGAAGGGGGAAAATATCTGGCTTGTTCATTCATTTAAGATTTTGGGGGCCCTTACGATGTATCAGGTAGTATGCTAGGTACATGGGGAGAAAATGTGCAGAGTAATATGTGCAACCCAATAGGTCTGGGGTTAAATCTTGATTCTGATATTTATTAGCTGAGTCTGTAACAAAGAACTTGGCTGACCTTTCTTTCTGGTTCCTCAGAGGTAGCCTCTAAGCCCTTGAAATTTCTTGAGTGACAGCACTTCCTTCTTCACGGTGGGCCCTTGGGACTACACCTGGACAGCGTATGCTAACAACGGCCCCCAGAGAGCGTGTGCTAATGAGATGTCTCAGGATGGGGGCTGACCATGCCAAAAAACCAACCATGCCATTTAAGAGGTGGAGCCTTGAGCCACTGTGATATCAGCCTGATAATGGGAGAGGGAGGACCCGGGGTATGGAGTTTAACCATCTGGGCAAGGATTTCTTGCTGCTAGGAGCGTAAAGCATCCCTGGGACTCAGAAGCCTCACATCTGGATTCTTCTCTGCCCCCACGTCCTACCATATACATCTGTTTTCATGGGTATCCTTTGCTTGTAATACACAGGGATCTGAGTGTAACAGGTTACGGTGATTTCTGTGAGTCTTTCTAGAAAATTACAGCAACTGAGAGTGGTTTGGGGAAATGGATAAAATAGTAGTTGGGAAGACTTGAAAGTCTGAAGGCCCCACGCTTGGCTAACTCCTTTGGCACATTACTTATCTTTTTTAAGTCTTAGCCTCCATAGCTTCAAACTTGGTAAACTAATAGTACTTAGATTATTGGGTGGTTGTGAAGATAAAACAGTTAGTTCCATAAGGTGTTTATCATATTTTTTTGCACATAATAGGTGCTCACTTAGGAATTTAAAAAACTCAGCCCACGACATTATCTTATCAATAAAAGAGTTTGTAAAAACAAAACAAAACTTTCTCATAGCACAAAAGCAAAGGATCTAAAAAAATTTTTGCAGCAGGCCTTTGATGTCCCTCAGAACGTAGTCCCATCTGTAACAGCTCATCACCAGGATCAGTGATTCGAACATCATCAGAAGTCTTAGGCCTGTGACTAATGCTTTCATCTTAATCTTTGAGAACACTTTAAAAATGCATGAGAACTACAGGACAGAGCTCCATTATAAGTATCTAAGACTTAACACAAAGGTAAACTACTCTGGAAAATAGTAGCTGAGAAACCACATTAGCATAATAGGAAACTCAGTGGCTCAGACAGGCTGTCCTTACCACTCCCAGCTCTGTGGCCCCGGAAGTGACCCTGGCCACCTAAAAATGCAGCTGTGATCCCATTATCAGAGCTGGCATAAATATTAAATGAAGTGGAACCTATACAACAGCATCAGAAACTCCATATTTTATTTAATATGTCCAATTATTGATTTGGCCACATGATAATATTCTAATATGGAGGTAAAAATACTTTTGAGCAGTGAGATAAAAACCTACTCCCATGATTCAATAAGGATAGGAGATTGGGCTGAAATAACATTGGCATTGAGAAATAAGTTCCTATCCAGGATGGGGCAAAAGTGGGTTTATTGTTGTGAATGTGCAAAACAGAGTTTATTCTTGTGTTGGTATTTATTAATTAGTGCATTATTTTCCACATGAAGGACTATAAACCTACTTTTGTCCTGCCCCCCATACTTGTAATTACAAAGACAGGCTATAAGCCAAATATGCACACAAGCATGTTCTGGTTAGTCTGCAGAATTTTAAGAAGCCCTTTTTCATAGGGGGCCTATTTGTCCCATCAGTTGGAAATAAATGGAGTCATGTCCCCTCCAGCTTCCTACTGTTCTCTCTCAGGTCCGGTTTCCTCTTTATGTCAGCAGCATGGTGCCTATAGGCAAGGGAGCCTCTGCCTCTCTTCATGGAGCTGAGTAACGGCTAGAATCTGGGTGTTTATGAATGGAGAAAACCAGGGGCTGGATGTGAGCAAGGACAGGAGAGCAAAGGTCCTTTGCTAAGAACTGAATGACTCACAGGTCAGCCTGAGGCATAGCAGGCAGGAGAAGGAACTGGAGCTCAAGCTCCTAGAAGACCTTGCAACATGATGCCTGTGGCTGTTGTTGCAGATCTCCTGCTATACCTGCAGAGGAGCCCCATGGCTGTGAGCACAGCCTGCCCCACTCCCCGCAGGAAGTCTGCCCTCCTCCCCGCAGGAAGTCCGCCCCCCTCCCTGCAGGAAGTCCGCCCCCCTCCCTGCAGGAAGTCTGCCCTCCTCCCCACAGGAAGTCCGCCCCCCTTCCCGCAGGAAGTCCGGCCCCCTCCCCGCAGGAAGCCTGCCCACAGTGGAAGCTCAGCAAGAAGCTGCCATTGTAGCCCCCAGGTCTCCAGTGTCCCCCATCCACCCAAAGCTGTGAAATGTTACCTTTCTGATCTGGCATGCGTTAACACATTTATCTGCAAATCCTCCTCCTCAACTCTCATTGAAATATAGAAATAATTCTTAAATTTATTATGATAACGTGTGCAGCAATAAACATGAAAATTCATGGAATCAGAATGAATACATTCGCACCATAAAGGAGGCAAGAAATCTTCCGTTTTAATAAAAGCTGGATATTGTTATGCCACTAAATTCCTGCTCCTCAGGAAATATTCTAGCCCGCTGATATCTTAGGAAAGTATAAGAAAGAGCTTTATGGCACGACAGAGAGAAAAACAAAGACCTGACAGTGGGAAGAAAGATGGCTAAATATACGGAGTGGTCTTAACCCTGCCTGTTAGCACTGCATCACAGTGGTGGGCAAACCATGGCTCGCAAGCCACATGTGGCTCTATACCACAGCTTGGGCGAGTCTATTTTTGAAGAAGTTAGAAGAAGCTTAAGTTTAAAAAATTTGGCTCTCAAAAGAAATTTCAGTCGTTGTACTATTGATAGTTGGCTCTGTTGACTAATGAGTTTGCCGACCACTGCATTAGGACATGCAGGGAGTGGGGGAATCACTGCCCGCTCTACCTCTCTGCCCAGGTAGATGTGGGGAGGGCAGGGGCAGGGTGGAGTTGCTCCTGTGCCCTGATGCCCAGGTTGGCAGACCTGGTTAAACGTCTACATTTCTGAGGTCGGTGATTTATCGCCATAAGGTTGTACTGTATGCTAAGAAAAAAAAATAACAGAAGCCAACCTTCATTTGTTTATTCGGTAAGAAATGTGTCCAAGAAATATCACTTGATAAGCTAATATGAATATGCTGACCAATTTACAAATTATGAATGTCAAGAAACTTAAAATTCGCTAAGAAAACCAGGACAGACATCTCTGCAATATATGTAGCAAGCTCTGTACATAAATATCTAGAGAGCATTACTGACAATGAGTGCTGTAAGTTTCCAGGTAAAGAAAAAGACTGTGGTCTTTGGCTGGTGCAGCCAAGAACAAGTGAAACGTGAAGAGCGAGGTATTGTCAGGGGAAGCAGACGAGGTGGCAGTGCAAGCCTGTGCTTCAAACCCCTGGGAGACTTGCCGTTCCCACGGCGATGAACTTTTTATGAAGACATTCCAGACACTGAAAATCTGGTTCCAAACTACATTCCAGCCTTATCTGTGGCTGCTCCCTGGCTGTCAGTCATCCCAGGCTGCTGCCATTTCCCAGACAGGACAGGCATGTTCACACTCCCTGTCAGCTTTAGCGCTGTGCCTGCCTCCGTGTCCTATCCTGTGTGCTTCAGGACGCCTGCAGCACCCTCTGGGATGCAGCTCCAATGCCTGCACACGTGACCGCCCTTCCCTAGGTGCTCATCTCCGAAGGGAGTGCTCCCGTCCCTCCCCACCCCACCCCCTGCCCCGCACATGCACTGAGCTGCAGATGCAGGAGCGAAGGCTTGGTGTGGGGATCAGTGCCCCAGTCAACTTTATCAATGACGGAACCCTAATTCTTTAGAAGAACAACTGATGTTTTTAGCTTTGAGCAACTAGCTGTGCAATCATAGTCTCACATTCTCCTAAAGCGTATGCATTCATGACATAGCACTTTTCTATTATATTAGTAGTGTTCATGTCCCTCTTCTCTTTGACATTGTAAAGTCTTTCAATGCAACAAATACATTTGAATGCTTCCTCTCTGCCAGGCAATGCGCCTAAGGTGGGCAGCTATGCATTTCCTTGTGTGTGAACAGGGCCCCATGAAATCACTTTCCCCATAAGCTACCTGTCATCCTCCTGCGACTGAAACTAAACTCTGCATGGACAAGGCGCTCTGTAGCCTTAGAAACCAGTACCATGTCTAGTACGTATTAATCTCACTAAATATTTCTTCAATAAATGAGCAAATCATTTGGGAGGAGCAGTGAGAAGACCACTTTTTGGGTCTGTGTATACATGTTATGACATACTAAGAAAACAAGTTTGGAATTGGAGTCAGCCTATAGATTATATTAAATGCCACTCTGAGAAATTCTATTCATCTTGAAAGCAATAGGTAACTATGATTTTAGTTTTTGAGCATGGGTGACAGGATTACAGGTGTGGTTTAGAAAAATTACCCTCACCACATTTTGAAGCCCATCTTAGGGGTCAGAGGCAAGAGACACTCGTAGATATTTTTAAGCGGTCAAAATCTGGTATGATCAGCCTGACCGGCATGGCTCAGTGGTTGAGCATCAACTTATCTGAGATGATCAACCAAAACTAGGATGAAATTAGAGCAAATGACTAGAAGGGATAAATATTGAGTAAAGGAGATGAATGAAAGGGATGCCACTTCTTTAATTCTAAGTTATTTAGATGACAATGATAAAAGGATACTGGGTAGCAGAGTGTGTATGCTAATTTTATTTTGAGCATGTTGGATTGAAGTGATAAGTGACATTTGGGCATCCAGAAGGAAATATCTGATGAGAAATATACCTCATTCAATAAACATTTTTTCAGTGTCTACTCAGTGCCAGGCAACTAACTAGCCATGCTCTGAAGATTCAGAATTTAGCAAGCGACTTGCTTCTCTCAAGAAGTGGTGGATATCCAAAAAAAGAATCTAAACATTAGATATTAATATATTTGAAGTCTGAAAAGTTGACATACCAGGAAAAAGAAACATTCAGGTGTGTATTGGCTTCAAGGTAGAAGACAGAGCTGTGGATTTTAAAATTGACAGCTGTGTGACAAGAGCTTCATAAGGTAGCTGATGCTTTCATTGTTCAATCTAAACCTTAGTCTTAGTGAAGAAGCAAGAATTTGAAAGGTAGACATAAAAGGCATTTTAAGTAAAAATATATAAATACATAATTCTTTATGAACTTGTCTATACTAATTAAAAAGTAGTATGCTAATTAGGGTGGATGTCATCCAGACGTCCATCCGGAAGTCAATCTGGACAAAGCCACAGTGGCTGCAAGGCCAGGGGCTCATGGCAGCCATGAGTTCATCATAGTCATGGGCTCAGGCAGCTATGAGGCCAGCAGGGTGATGGGGCAGCATCTTCTCCTGATCAGCTTGGCCATCTGCCACAGAGGGAGGCCAGACTGAGGCTTAGGCCCACTCCCTAAGCCATCAGTAGGACATCCCCTGAGCACTCCCGGACTGTGAGAGGGGGCAGGCCAGGCTGAGGGACCCCCACCAGTGCACAAATTTTCATGGACCGGGCTTCTAGTACTAGAATAAGAAATTTAGGTTTGAGAGACAACGATATAAAAGAGACTCTGAGTAATCTATAGCACAGAGGAGAAGAAAAGACCAGATATGGAGCTATAGGAAATGCAGTTGAAGCATGAAAGTGGAAAATAATCCAGAAAAAATCAAAAGCAATATGAAATGCAGCCGCACTGTTTTAGGGAATTGGAGCTGAGGAGTCTTTTGGAACTCCTGAGGACGTTGGTGATTGACAAGAACACATTTCCCATTGGGTGTTGGAAGGACGCCAGATTTGCTCTCAGAAGTGAATCGGCTGAACACATTTGAGCAGTTTTACTCTTAAAAGAGAGGGAGAACGTGGGAGTGGTAAGATGATATCACCCATTCAATATTTATTGAACAGTGACAGGTGGCGTTCTGAGAGTTGTGGATATAGTGACTCAAGAAGACAGTGAAGGCTCGATACCAGGTTGCTTAAATCCAGTGCAAGTCCCCATGTTAAGGAAAAAGGGAGCCCACCCCTGTTAAAGTCAGAGGGAGAGGAATTCAAAGGGGGAAGCTCTCTTGACTGGTGGGATTAGGTTCCACCAGCTATTTCTAAGGCTGTGCTTAATTTTTAAGTCACACATGATACAAGATTTTGTTCTGTTGATTTTCCTAATTAGACTATTTTCAGTTAAACTATTATTTTTCCAAATTTTCTTCCTTATTGTTTTTGTATATGTCATTTTAATTTTTTATGTTTTCACTTTTTTCCCCTTGCTATAGAATTGAGGCAGCTTTGATAGAATGCATAAGGATCCATTTTGTTATTTTGGAACTTTCATTTTGCTTAAAATATTGTCCAAGACTCTTCCATGCTGAAATCAAGCGAGGTAATCTATAGCTTTCAAAGACAGATGCAGGAAGATCTATGAACAACAGTAACACATAGTCACAAAAAGTTAATATGATTTATTGCTTATTTAAGAAATGAATACTAAATTAGTGGATGCCCCTATAATAATAATTTTCCTGTGTTACCTTAAAGCTAAAGAATGGTTGTCATTTTTAAAGAAAACATATTATATAAAAGTTTTTATATGTCCTATTGATATAAAATAACTAGTTTTGGATCCCAAACATGAGGAGAACTAACAACTTTCTTTCCTATAGTTATGATACACAATGTAAAACAAAGACTATCAAAAATATTTCCTTCAATATTTTTCATTAAAAGTGTAATACCGAGAAAAAAATAGAGATGTTTTTCAACTTATGATGAGGTTATGTCATGATAAACCCATGTAAGTTGAAATGAATTTAATACTCCTAACTTGCCAAGCAACCTAATTTAGTCTAGCCAATGTTCTATGTGCTCAGAACACTTACATTAGCCCATAGCTGGGCACAGTCTCTCACACATTAATACACTGTAGAGATCAGCCTTTTACTCCTGTGATCACCTGGCTGACTGGGAGCTGGAGCTTGATGCCACAGCCCAGCCTCACGAGAGTATCATACTGCATATCACTAGCCTGTGAAAATATCAAAACCGAAATCCAAAGTACGGGCACTACTGGATGCATATTGCTTTCACACCATCCTATAGTTGAAAAACTGTTACTACGTCAAATCATCATAAGTTCGGGACTCTCTGAATATTGAAATAAATGGTAAGCTTTCTACCCAAACTTCAACTACTGTAACTTAAAGTAATAGTTTCATCTAAAGAGAGAAGGCAAACTGAGCAATATCCCTTTTGGCAGATTGCTAGTGTTTTTTTTTTTCCAGTCTGCTCCTTCTTTTCCCACGATCACCCAGTGATAGGTTAAATGTATTCTGGACTCCCTTGAAGGTATAGCCATGGGACTAAATTCTTCGTAATTGAAAGTAAAAGGAAGTGATCTCTATAATTTTAACTGTTTGCTTGAAAAGAAGTAACCTTCTCAGAGGTCCATTTTTGTTCCCTTCCTCCCACTGAGCAGATTGAGGTGTCAATGGCCCAGGCATAGCCACAGCAACACAGCGGAGGAATCCTCAGCCCTGAATGACCTGGTGGAGCAGAATTGTTCCAGAGGCCTGGAATGCCATACTTTTACATCAGAGAGAAAAAATAAGCTTCCGTTTTGTTAATCCATTATACTTTGGGATCTCTTTACAACAATTTATACTCTACCTTTATAATACTATCATAAATCTTTGTTATTTTATTAGAAAATGCCATCTCCAAAATAATTACATCTCCACTCTTTCTCCAAATCCTAAAGTAATATAGAGTAATTCAAGATTACAGTGAGTCATAAACTCTCAACATGTTAATTTTAAGATTACATATATTCTAAATAATGCCATAAAATCAAGTTATTTTATTATAATTTAGATCTATAATACTAGTATATGATGATAGAGTATATACTATTTATTATAATACTATAATTAATTTTAAAACTGCCATCATTATAACCACAAAATGAATATATTTTGAAAGTATTATATAGCTGCATGAAAACATGTAGAAAAACCAAAAAGACTTCAAATAGACTTAACTGTTTAATAATTTTATCTGTTTCAAGTTAGTGTGCCTTCCATATCCTCCAATTCTACAATATTATTTATAGCCTTTGGTTGGAGTTTTGAAGAACTAAAATAAAAGGTCCCAAAACCTTCATATAATCTTTGCCAAAAACTCAAGAATGATTTATTTTCCAATGATGAACTCATTTTTTTCTCTAAAGTTATTTGCCTTTATTTTCACTGTATCTTTTTATGTTCTTCTAGGTTAAAGACTCTTTTCTAGATAGATAGCATTTTTGGAAGTCTGAATACTAGAATACTATTATGTATTAGAAAACTGAACTAACAATACATAGCTTACAAAATCCCTTGTAGTTTGCTTGATTTTTAAAGTTCCTTCTTTAAGAAACTATTCTAATTAGGTTTTACTACATCATCCAATATAGTTAAAAATAATTTCTTCCCTGGCTGGTGTTGCTCAATGCTTAGAACACTGGCCAAAGCACTGAAGGGTCACTGGTTTGGTTTCAGATCAAAGGCATGTACCTGGGTTGCAGGTTCAATCCCTGGCCCTAGTCACCAATCAATGGGTGTCTCCTACATCAATGCTTTCTCTCTCTCTCTCTCTTACACTTTCTTTATCTCCCTCCCTCCACTCCCTAAAAATCAATGGGAAAATATCCTCCAGTGAGGATTAACCAAACAAAGTAATAATAAAATTAAAAAATATTATTTCTAATAATTTAATAATATACTACAGGCAAAGCACTAAAAAAATTGGGGAGGTGGTTTAATAAAATTGAGTTGGCATAAACATTGAGGTTTAAAATGGTTCTATCAAAAGGAGAAAAATCATAAAGTAATTCCCCATATGGAAAATAGCATGGACTTTAAGAAAAATATTTTCAAGTTAACGGAAAAATAACATGAACTCAGAACATAATTTAAAACTGGAAAATTATGACTCATTTTAGCAAACACTTTAAAAAGTTAAAAACATAGTCCTTTGCCTAATATCTAAAATATTCCAATTCCTGTAGATGTAAAATGGATCTTTAAAAATGATTTTTTGTTGTTGTTTAGATTACACATTCCCAATCAGTAACAAGAAATCATCATCCATAAGGACAGAAATAGAAGTATGAATTGTATATGTATGATAGATGAGCTGTCACTAATTTTATCAAGTGAATGCTAAATAATCTCATATTTGAAAATAGATTTTTTTACAAATGACATATGATTTGTAAAAACAGGCTGGTACCCAAATGTTCCCTGATGATATTTGTGTGTGAAAAAACTCTCGGTGATATATTACTCCTAAAATTATCTTGCCAGAAAGGAGATTACATAGGGGAAATAGGCATATTCACAGAAGCTTTCATGTTCAGATGAATAAGAAACCTGACTTTGAACAAATAAGAACTTTAGTTAAAATTTCCATGTAATTGTTGCTGCTTTATTTCATTCAGCTATGCTGAGTCATTGTCATCACATATAGTTTCAAGGTTATTCTAGCATCCTTCATTTTTTCATTACCCTATTACTTCACTTCCTGGCTACTCTACTCTTCTCAGAAAAATTGGCTCATATAATCAGATCATGAGAACTTCATAATCATTATACAATTTTAAACCTTATTATTTTGTGTTATAAATCTATGATACAAGCCTTTAAAACTTATCCAAGGTTTGAATTGCAAGCTTTCATTATTAAAGTTTTTGTGTCAAGCTCACTTTTTAGTTCAACTCTAAAAAATAAATACCTCAGGATCTATTAATAAGCATATGTTTATTAATAATTCATAAACTCACATTTCAAAGGGCTACTTGGGTCTTAGAGACAAAAAGACCTGCATGTGAGTCATGTCTCCACCAATTACTAGCTGTGGTTACTCATACAACTTATGTATACCCACACTATTATCTGAGACCTCAATAATAAAATGGAGGCAATATCACCTTTTGTAATTAAAAGAAAATATATTGGCAAAGCAAATAGCACAATAGGATCACTGAATAATTGGCCCACAATAAATACTGGCTACCCTTCCCATCAATAGAGAAAAAATTGTTTAAGCTCTTTACTTTTTCCTGGCCAAAGTGGCTCAGTTCAGAGTGTTGGTTTGTTCACTAAAAGGTCGTACCTGGATAGCAGGTTTGATCCCCAGTCAAGGCAATAGATGGATCTCTCTCTCTCTCTCTCTTTCTCTCTCTCTCTCTCCATGTCCTCTAGTAAGGATTACAGAAATAATAATAATAAATAAAAATAAATAATCAGTTTACTTTTTAAATAGAATGTTTTGGTATTTCATCATCTAAATTTCAGGTTGGAAATAAATGGGCATAATATTTTTTAAATAAATTTTTACTAGAGGCCCGGTACATGAAATTCGTGTGTGTGTGTGTGTGTGGGGGGGGGGGGGATTGTCCCTCAGATTGGCCTGTACCCTCTCGAAATCCAGGACCGCTGGCTCTTAACCACAAGCCTGCATGCCTGCCTGATCGCCCCTAACCATTCTGCCTGTTGGCCTGATGCCCCTAACTGCTTCCCTGCCAGCCAGATAGCCCCTAACCACCTCTGCCTCAACCTCAGCCACCATGGCTTTGTCCAGAAGGATGTCTGAAAGATGTCTGGCCTAATTAACATACTACCCTTTTATTAGTGTAGATTGATTTGAGAGAGGAAGGGAGAGGGAAAGAGAGATAGAAACATCAATTATGAGAGAAAATTATTGGTCAGCTTGCTTCCTGCATGTTCCCTATGGCTGATTGAGCCTGCAACCTGGGCATGTACCCTGATCGTGAATTGAACTGTGACCTCCTGGTTCACAGGTTGACACTCAACCACTGAGCCATGCCAGACAGGCCTCGGAGTAATGTTATTAAACTGCTTTGATTTATCCATACACACACACACACACACACACACACACACACACACACCTATTCAGTCTACTTTCAGTAATCACTTTAGGACATTAATCATACATTCCAATGACATTGACATTTGTAAATAACTTTGAAAATCAATATTTGTAGTTTCCTCCTCAGTATTTCCTTTTGAAATTATTCCATGGTTATATAGTCACAGTATATGGGAAGGATTTAAGAAATAGCCAGAAGTAATTCAGAAAAAAAATGCAAGAAAAAATTTGATGAAAAATAAATCATACAAATCTTAAATACCCAAAGGTACCCAAAATAATAAAGTTGAGTTGTATAGCCTGTAAATTTACTTCTCTTACTAACCAGACTGATATATCTTGTTTTTTAACCATATGAAATCATACTAGATGTATGTGCTTTATAAAAAGACAGATAAAATCATGTGAAGTTTATCTCAAAAATCATATAGTTACCTTACAAACATCTGGGGATGCATAATATATAATATTAATTAGAGAGATCAAAAGAATCCATGCCTCACTCTGACATTTGGGCCTTTACTGAGAACCCCGTTAGTCTCTGAGTAACCCCTCATTTTGAGTGGTAACTATGAATGTAGTCAGGGAATGTCAGATGATAAGAGAGGTAAAACACAATTGTTGGGACCATATTGGGGAAATTCTCCTTGTATAAATGTAAGAGGAAATTATTTGTAGTCTGCCTCAACAGGATTTATGGAGCCTTTGCTCGGTGTTCAGAATTGTACTATCTGGCTCTATTTCTTTTTCTAAACTTGGATATCCCAGTTAAAATTTTTCACTGTCAAAGAGGAATAGTTAATCTTTCCTTGGCAGTGTGAAGTCATTGCCAAATTGCTTGAAATGATATTTGAACTTAAGGACAGTTTCATTTCTGCTCAGTTTGAGTAAACCTCTATTTTAAAATTTAGTCAATTATCAGTTTGTAAAAGCTCTTTCTACACTATTTGTAAATCATAAAACTGTACCAAATGTCATAAGCATTTTTATAGCTTGATTTTCAGGGTGTTAAGTGGAATAATTTCTAACATGTTTAATTAATTACTTCATCTTCCTAGTGCATACCCAAAACCTTCAATAATAGCTGTTATATAAATACAGGCATTAAGTAAATATTTCCTGAACTCACCTGAACTTACCATGAATTCAGAATGAGTTTGAAATACATGGCAAATCTAGAAAAATTAAATGCTCTGTTCTAGATCAACATTTTAAGTCTAAGAGACAGGGAATAATAGAAACACCAGTATTATGTAGGATACTGTGTATATCCTAGAAACGATCATGTATGCACACAAAAAATAAAATAGTTTTTATTTCTCATTTTCTATAGGAATTTTTTCAGAAAAACCTTTCTTCTTCATTTGCCTATGCCTTTACCTAGGGTTTGGGGAATGGTGATATTTTGGAGATTGTTTGGATTTTTAAAGTACTTCCCCAATTGTGCTTTAAAAGGACAGGGGGCATTGTTTTGAAGTAGTGTACTGAAAATCTGTACAGCCTTATGTAACTCTATTGATTTATTCAGTAATTTATAACTAGGAAACAAATTTCAATTTTTATAGTCATACAAAATGAAGTAGAATAAGGAGCAACAGCCAAGGAGATTATCTCCCTGGTAGTTAAATCACTACATTTAGCAGTGAGTTCAGGGGCACCAGAAAGATGGCTCGCTAATGAATGCCAACAGTTGGCCACCATTTGGCTTCTTATCCGAGGGGAGAGGACTGCCTTTTACCATGTGCCACCGCCCAATTCACAGAGAGATTGGACTCTCATGAAATCAGCTTTGCTTTGGGAAAGGTAATCCCACAGAGGCAGGAGGGACATTCTGTCTCACGGCTTCAAAATGAAGGGAGCACTATGCTATTTCTGGGCCATGTCGCGGAAAATGAGACTAAAATACAAAAAACCAACAAGTCAAATGACATCCCTGCTTTCAAAGAGATAACACATTAGAAAGCACCACACTGTTATTTCTTATCCAGGGTAGTTCCACATTTTGGTGAGAGCACAGCGTGTTAAAACAACTTGATCTGGAATTAGAAAGGCGTGGTGAGCACTGAGAAGGGAAACTGGTCAGTGGAGAGTATGGGATTCTTCAGAATTCAATCTTCTTGAAGGGAATCCCCCCTTTTTTTTTCTGTTGCAACACATGTGCCATAGTATTCTCCATGAGTACATCTGAGTGTAATCCGATGAACACTCGGAGATTTTAACAGAACGCCCAACACATCATGGCCAACACTATAATGATGAGTTATCACTAGTGGTCAGCAACTATCTATCCAATTGCTATTTTAACAGCTGCAGTGTAAACAAGACCAGCTATGAATTACACTACATTCTATCTGTTTCTATTGCTTGCTCTTTCTCTCTCTCAAGAAAGGACACTTGCCAAAACCGGTTTGGCTCAGTGGATAGAGCATCAGCCTGCAGACTGAAGGATCCCAGGTTCGATTCAGGTCAAGGGCACGTTGTAGGCACATCCCCAGTAGGGAGTGTACAAGAGGCAGCTGGTCGATGATTCTCATCAATGTTTCTAACTCTCTATCCCTCTCTCTTCCTCTCTGTACAAAATCAATAAAATATATTTTAAAAAAGAAAAGCAAGAACACTTGAATGAAAATAAGAGTGACATAATTTCAGGGAAAAGCTTAAGTTGGTCTTGAATAGTACCTGTATTTTAACTTCTATCATTAACATATTACTTGTGGCACACCTCACAGAAGATACTAGCATGCAAGAGCAGTATGCCATAATGGGAAAGTCATAAATAATTTTCATTAGATAGAAAGGAAGTTTTTATTACTACAAATTACAACCAGCTGGGAGGAAAGTGGCACTCTGTGTGTCAAAATTAGTGGGTCTATGCTTAAAGAAATGTTGATCATTACACTGTGGGACACTGGTCAAATTTTCTATCAGGAGGAAAATTCTAATCCATATTAGCCTAAATTAGACCAAAATTGCTTCTTAAAGTATTTTAAACATAAAGAAGAAGCTGATTTAACACCTTTGGTCTTGTGCAATCAAATACCATCTCTAATACTGAGATTTCCAATTGCGTTACACAGGATAAAGTCTAAATCAATTATTTTTGGATGGTAGAATTACATATGATTTTTATCTGTTATGCTTTCTGTCAAGTTTTCTACAAGGAATATAAATTTGCATTTCATGTAACATATATTTAAATAGATTTCTATACATTATGCATAAACTTTCATATATACAAACATATTTTATATAAATGTATGTATACATATAAATTGTAACCAGACGAAACACTAAACAAAACAATTTTTAAAATATTAAAGATAAGTAACATGTTGAATGATGAAAATTGTCTTTATATTTGTTCAAGTGAAATAAGCATATTTTCTCCCTGCTTGGATACTGAGGTTTATTGATAGTAGTGAAATATTGAATACAGTGTACTCTATCAAAGCTAAAAACCTGGAAAAACTAAGTAGTAATCATGTCTTCTATATTTAGCATGAACTAATTCAACGAACTTGTTCTTTAGATAGCTATAATATTAGGGTTAGAAACAAATTATGAATTTTTGTATATAATATGAATTTGGGAAGTATCAAATAAATGATACATATTTTGATTATCATAAGACTACTTAAAATTTGAAGAGGCATGTGTTCTGAAAGCAAAATAAATTAATTAATTAAAAAATTATCTTGACCATAAGCATACTTATTCTAGTTAGAAGGTATTTCTGTAAAGTTCATTTTAAAGAACTAGACTCTTTTCTGCTTGATAGACCATACACAGGCAAAACACACTTGCTTGAATAAATTTTTCCTCTAAAGGCTTAAACAAAATAATTAGACTACATTATTCACCATTGTACTTCATAGGTAGTGCTGGTTCCAGTTGGCATTCACTAAGCAGGCAGAAAATTGTGCCAATTACTGAAAATTATTGGTTTTTAAACAGTGTATTCTACTCTCTTCTCTCACCCTCCCAAACATATGCAAATTATTTTTATTAGAAAAATAATAAACTATGCTGCTTCAGCACAAAGAAGATAGATTTTGGAAAATAATGGTTTATATGTTTTTATTGTTGTTTGTCCCAAAGGCTATACATGTACTTTGGATTCTTTTTCCCCCTCAATCTCAATCGTAGTTTTCACTTTCATCAGTTTCCCTTGGCTAACACACTACATCTTTGACTATCCTTACTAAAAGTTATAGCTCAAATTCTTCCTTCTAAAAGAAGTCTTTTTAAAAATATATATATATTTTATTGATTTTTTACAGAGAGGAAGGGAGAGAGATAGAGAGCTAGAAACATCGATGAGAGAGAAACATCGACTAGCTGCCTCTTGCACACCCCCTACCGGAGTTGTGCCCGCAACCAATGTACATGCCCCCGACCGGAATCGAACCTGGGACCCTTCAGTCCGCAAACCGACGCTCTACCACTGAGCCAAACCGGTTTCGGCTAACAGAAGTCTTTTTTAATTTCCCTGAAACAACTTCCTATTTTTCTCTATCACATGTTTACAGTATTTTTTGTGGCTCCATAAGCCCTTACACTCTGCCATTAAGACAGTTGTGTGTATGTACCCCCAGTATAGTGTGGTCACACAAGAGGAACTGAGGCACATTCACCTCTGTCCCCCGCAACCTGCCCCAATAACCTGCACGTTGTTGGAATTCACTGTATAAAGGAAATAAGCTTAATGACTTCTAAAACAAATAAAAACACCTTCTTCTCCTTATTAATTCCACAAGAACTTGTCCTTCTTACTGTTTGTTTTCTTTTGTTTAAGTCAGATATGAGGCTACGTGGTTAAATGAGTAAAAATGTTAAACTGAAAATATTAAAGTATCATGCAGTTATAAATTAATTTTATCTCTTTACTTATTTTCTTCGGCAAATTATCTTTTGAAATGACATGCCATTTCAGAAAAATAACAATTCTGTCACTTTCTTCTACTAATTTCTTTTTGTTGTTTGTTGTTGTTAATCCTCACCAGAGGATATTTTTCCATTGATTTTTAGGGAGAGAAAGAAAGAGAGAAACACATCGATTGGTTGCCTCCTGCATGAGTCAGACCAGGGCCCAGTCAGGGAAGAGCCTGCAAGTGAGGTACATGCTGGGAATTGTTCTCAGGGCCCTTGGGTCCTCAGGTCACTGCTCTCTCCACTGAGCCAAACACACTATGGTTCTAGCTACAAATGTTTACTAATCGTAATCACATACTATATGAAATAGGACACCACCTATTTATAAAAATGAAGTACTGTTTTGGATGAAATTAGATTTTAAAATTCTTCAGTAAATTAAAAACAGAAAAATCTGCACCAGATTCAGAATTGTTTTTTAAATAAGGAAATGCCATATATTTATAGTAAGAGTATTAGTCCCAGAGACTATATCTTTCCATTTAGGTATGTCATTGTTTGAGAAATGGGTAATTACATACATTAGGTCATTGATAATTCATCAAAGATTTAATTGCCAAAATCAAGTTCCTATTCAGTATAATCACTTACTAAACCCAATTTTTAGAGAATTTCACTGCTGCTATGTTGAAGTAAAGGAAATCTACTTTCTCTAGTAAGTCTATGAAATTGAGCAACATAAGCAGAATATATTAAAATACCTTATTTGTGAAACAAAGATGAACTTATGCCCTAAAAAGATTTCTTCCTAAATTACTTACTAATGATTCCATAATTACACTTCACATTAGTAAGACAATTGTTAGCTTTGTTCTCAGCCTATCTGGGTTCATTATGAAATAGGCTAACTGTATTTGACTATAGTATTTTAAATATTCAAATTAGGTGCCTATCATGGGACAGGCCTATGCTCAGTTAGCACTGATTTAAGTTACAAAGACAAATATCACACTTTTAGCTAACAATATATAAATTGATGTTTCACAACTAAAATTATGTCTAATAAATTAATCAATTTTACCCTGAATATTGTGAATACTATAGTGGCTCTGTCATTATAATCTCACAAATAATAGTTTAAGTAGCAACAAAGAGTAAAAGAGAAAGTATTCCAATTTATTTCGTATTAGTTGCAATTACTAAAAAGAAGATGGTAGAGGTAGTCTAATCTATTTACTTAATATAAGTTGAAAACTGAAACTTAGCAATAAAAAATTTCAGGCAAAATTATGGTTCATAACATATATTACATTGTAATGTTTCCAGAATATTATTTTCCTGATTAAATTTTTTTAAAGCTTCTTTTTAAATATATATATATATATATATATATATATATATATATATATATATATATATATATTTTTTTTATTGATTTTACACAGAGAGGAATTGAGAGGGACAGAGAGTTAGAAACGTCGATGGGAGAAAAACATCGACCAGCTGCCTCTTGCACACCCCCCACTGGGGATGTGCCCGCAACCAAGGTACATGCCTTTGACCAGAATGGAACCCGGGACCTTTCAGTCCGCAGGCCGATGCTCTATCCACTGAGCCAAACCGGTCCCAGCTTTCCTGATTAAATTTAACACATTTGAATCATATTGCTTTCACATGAAAAAGGTGTCAAGAATGAATATGCCCTTTAGCAAACATTCATATTTCTTGCTAACTATAAAATATTACTGATACTAATTTGGTTAGATAGTCTAAGCAAGGATGAATCGTGAAGTCAACTAAATTAAATTCTACTCAGTTTTAAGGGAGTCATTCACTAGATAATGTAAATGTAGCTGGTTTCTTGTCATGCCAAATTTCAGTTATTTTTATATCTGGAAAACGCATGAATCCTAAACTCATGAAGAAGATGGGATGAGGCAACAGTAGACATGACCAGATAGAGGTTGCTAATTTAGTGCAATACTTAAGGAAGCATGAGCCTCATTTTTATCTGCCCAATTAGAATTTGATAGGTCAGTGTTATGTAGAATAAAACAAGTTATGAAAGACTTTACTGAAAAGGCATAGTAGATGTAATATTTTAGTTAAAAGATAGAATTCTAAACAAATGGATTTTTCTGGAACTTGAAAAATATCAGCTGGGCTGGGTATGTATGTATAAGTACTCCCTACATCCCCATGATATATTTTAACACAAATGAATAGAAGCTTTATGTTATTACAAATACTTCCTGATTATACAGAATTTACTTGGTGTTCTACATCAAATGGATTTAAAAAGATAGGGGCAGACCACAGATTAAGACTCAGGAAATCCTGGATCAGACCATCAATACGGGCTTTTCTGTTTGTGTACTGGGATAAAGCTTTGTTCACTGTAGCTACACTATTCACTTACATGCTATTACAGAAGAGAGAGCAGAGAACTTGTATGTCAACTATGAAAGAAACCACCATTCCATAGCAGCTTCCACCTTTATGTCTTTGCCTTAAGCCTTTCCCTCCATCTAGAATTGTCACTGTATTTCCAGAGATCCATTCATGTCCCACCCTTCTCAAAGTGCAATAAATGCTCAAGACCATCAATTCAATGCAACTTCCAAAACTGTCAGAGCTAGATGCATTTATTCTCTTCTGTACACATAGTTGATACTACTTCTAAGGTCTGAACTGCCTTGGGTTAGCGTCATTTTACTACTTTCCTAGGTTATAAATTGTATCATGCTTGAATTGTGGAACCTGCAATGTGTAGCAGTGAGTCTATTATAAATATATTCTTTGAAGGCTGGCTTTAAAAGTAAATGACAACTATTTAAAAATGAATTTTACTCTAGTAGGGCTTTGGGTTTTCATGATGCTAGGTAATGAACTTGCAAGTACTCTGTACACCGACCCCAATAATAGTCATCAACATGAAGTATATGTCCTACAAATAACAACTGAGAATGTTTGAATTCTTTGGGGTAAAACATTAATGTTGAAAATAAATCAATAAACTGTTTAATATCCATTACCAGGACACAATATTTTAAATTTAGCATGTGGTTTAAGTAGTCTGACTCACATCATTTATTTTCAAAGTATAGATAGAAAACTACAAGTACTCACACTGATCCCTTTGTTATTTAAAAATGTAGTCCTGGTGGTCTGGCCAAGACTTCTTTATTTTTTTTTTTTAATTTAAAATATATTTTATTGATTTTTTTTTTTTTTACAGAGAGGAACGGAGAAAGATAGAGAGCTAGAAACGTCGATGAAAGAGAGTCATCGACCAGCTGCCTCCTGCACACCCCCTTACCGGGGATGTCCCCACAACCAATGTACATACCCTTGACCAGAATTGAACCTGGGACCCTTCAGTCTGCAGACCAACGCTCTACCACTGAGCCAAACCGGTTTCGGCCAAGACTCTTTTATATATAAAATAAATCACAGTACAGAAAGCCCCCATTACTAAAGGCAAAGTAATATATGCATATCTCTATTAAATAAATGAAGCAAGAAAGAAGAAACACAATATCTTTTGGGTTAGGGGTATCAGATGCTGATAAACAATGAAAAGGAAAATAATATTTTAAAATATCCTTAATTAAACAATGACACAAAGAAAGCTGTGGTCATTTTTATTTATTTGGCGGTCTAAGACACATGATACTTTAGGAAATTGAGATTTTTAAAAAATATTACAAATATAATGTGTAGGAAAGGGAATTCTTTGTAAGAAGGTTTTTATTACTTCTGGTTTAACATGCTCTTCCCAGACCTGACTTAAAATACTATCACAGTTAATTACCTAATAAAAATAGTTCATTCTGCCAAAACCAGTTTGGCTCAGTGGATAGAGCCTCAGTCTGAGGACTGACAGGTCCCAGGTTTGATTCCTGTCAAGGGCATGTACTTTGGTTGTGGGCACATCCCCATAGGGGGTGTGCAGGAGGCAGCTGGTCGATGTTTCTCTCTCATCGATGTTTCTAGCTTTCTATTCCTCTCCCTTCCTTTCTATAAAAAATCAATAAAATATATATTTTTTTAAATAGTTCATTCTGCACAAATAATAAAAAGTCAACTTTTATCTATGCATTTTATGGGAAAATAATGTGTTACTGTTTTTGTGAATTGACCACTTTCTTAACTTAATAGTCCTAAAATTTCTAATCACTAGAGAAAAAATAATAAGCTTGACTTAGTACTTTCATCTGTCCCTAATTACGCTAGCTAATGTCCGTATTCATTAATATTATACTATCATCACAATATCATTGAGATATTATAACCAAAATGTGGTTATGGCTCTGAGAGAGAAAAATAAACATTTACTAGTAGCTAGAATGAGCAGTTTATCACTTTACCAGAGAACATGTACAAATAAAAATTAAATCAGAAAGCAAATCAGTGTATCATTCCTAAAAGCCTTCAGGAGGGTATGGCTCACAGGTTACCCAAATGATCCACTTTTTCTTACAATGTTTATCTATTAAGGAAAGGCACAGTCCCCTTTACCATCTTTTCTTCGGTTCTCTTCTCTCTTTAACACGTTCATAAGTTATCTCACAGATATGGGTACATAAATTTCAATACTAAGTTTATTGACTTACTAGTTGCAGACTTCCTCTAAAACCCCTAACAACCATAACTGAAATAGGACACCAAAATAAAGAAAAATAAATGTAATAAAAATAGTCCTACTATACAACTGAGAGATGCAGTGGAAGCCACGTTACACAAAGAGACTAACAACTACTAACAGCAATGTAATTTCAATAATTTATCCTGTGTGTTCAAAAGCTCTGCACCCCAAACATCTGACACGTCCTTGGTGCGGCACCAAGGCGGCCGTGCCCTGTGGAAAATAGAATGGAAAGTGAACAACGAACTGTGCTCAAAGCGTTAGAGGAATGGTGCAATGATTAGCAAAGTGGATATGCTCTGAAAAAGGATATAAATACAAAGAGACTTCTTGGTTTTCTTCATGTGCAAGTGCTTTTTAAGAGTAATGAGAGAGTCACAACCTAATTCACCTCGCCCCAAAGCGGGGAAGGGCCAAAGGCCTTCAAGAGTAAAATATAAGAATATCAATAGGTCACACGTCATGTATAAAATGAAATGTTGACACTTCAGTGAAACTAGCTTCTTATTGATCAGAAATAGACTCTGTTGCATTTAGTAAAATACTAATGAAACAGTCCTGGCATTTGTAGACACCACACACACAAAAAGTAAGAACTGATATGAATTTAAAAGAAGTCATCCAGTAGAATGTTCACCAGGGATTTGAGCTTTCTTGGATCTCTTTACCAGAGCTCTCAATCTAAAAACCAGGATCCTGTGACTTAATTCCATACACCGAGGAGTCTGGCTGGATGCACATATAAGGAAAGTCAAGTAAGCCTCCTAGCTGGGCAGTTTTCTTTGCCAAGGGCTCTGAGTAGTTTGTTGATGTGCTCCGTTTTCTCCATTTGTTATGTGGTTTTAGAGTGTGGATGGACACACACCTGCATCCAATTTGAGTAACATGAACACATGGCCTCGCTGGCAGGAGAAGTGAGAGAAGCTGGAATGCATAGGAGGGTTTTTCTCTCCTCAGTGATGCCAGTTGCCTATTTTTACTGTCTCCTCTTTTTTGGAACTAAAGAGTATTGAATATTGCAAAGCAAGGCAAGACATAAGATTGTTTTTGTTTTTTGCAAGTCCAACTAAAACCTGAAAATAGCAAATATAGTAACTTATATTTACATAATTGCCATCCACCCTCCTAAATTTTTAAATGTTAAGTTAAATGACTCGGGTTTTAAAATAGTTTCACATGGTACATATATGCCAGCTCTTATTTTATAATCAGTGAACTAAATAACACGAGTAGGTTAAATGTTAATATATATTCATCAAAGTTTTTATTTTTCAATACTTCAGAAGTCAACTCCAACAGCTAAAAATGGAAGACTCTTAAAAGTGGTCAACATCATCTTTTTCGAACAAAAAGAAAACAACCTTCCTATTTACCATTAATTGACACAAGTTGCTGTGGAAACTATATTCCTATAATTTAGAAGATGAAAACCATAGATAGATAATGTCGTTTTGTAAAGTAATTCATTTAATTTATTAATCAAAGTTTACATTTAATTCGTTGTACTTCAATTCAGCATATTTTTGGAGTGTCAAGCTCTGTACCCCATGTCGGACATAGCAAATGTGAGCTAACAGGCAAACCAATGCACAAACACATTTGTTATTTAGCGTCACTAGTGGTCTGAACACCTACCATAAAACATAAAGTAACTTGAGGAAAA
Organism: Pipistrellus hanaki; assembly: GCF_964339955.1. NCBI lineage: Eukaryota > Metazoa > Chordata > Mammalia > Chiroptera > Vespertilionidae > Pipistrellus > Pipistrellus hanaki. Next base: position 36,661,447 of record NC_140507.1, on the reverse strand, counting down.
AAAAAACACAACACAATAATGTGAAGCCCACAGGAGTTTGGGACCCCGGAGTGGGCACACGGAGAGAACATGGCCTGTGGCCAGTCATGGGGGGGTGAGAACTCCTGAGACTGATGGATGGGTGCGTTCTGTGGCTAAAGCAAAACCCTACCATGATTTGCTGACAATTCGTTTCCTTGGAGGAGTTTATTCGGAACAATAGTGAGCTGCAAGGCTTTCTCATTATAAGCATTTTTAAATCATTAAGGTTTAGAATTGTTTAAATCCACCTTTCAGCCTTGAATTAACCTTCACAGACAATACCCTATTTCTTCCTCCGGTTCTCAGCTTCCGGGCATCACTTCGTGTGTACCGCATTAGGAGCCTAAAATCTGTCTCCTGAATGTGGCTTTTGTGCTATATTTAGCAAAAGGATGCTTCCTGTGCTTCCTCTATAGAAATTCCTCAATGAGCGCAGTCTTCATCCTCAGACATTATGTATGGTCTTTCTTCAAACACAGCCTCAGAGAAAGCTTCCCCTTCTGTTGGGGGAAATTTATGTGATTTATGTCAATTTAAGGAGAACTTGAATATCAGTGTCTGTCTTGTAGACTATTATGAGTTTACCCGAATTATTGTCGATCACTTAAGGGTTTCTGCAATGCAATCTATGCTGGCTATAGCCTTGACTTGATTATAAGCAAATTATCTGCAATTTTAACTATTTCAATAGAAATATATTATGCTTAAGATTTTTAAAAATATGTTCATTTATTGGTTTCATAAAAATTCAAGAGACAGACTTCAGGTTATACCTATTTCTATACTGGATATAATTATTATTAATAATAATATATTAATATTTATTAACAAAACTACAGCAAGAATTAATAAATTTTATTTATGAAGTATTTTGAGTGTTCAGAAAAAACAATGAACAGATAATTTAATTGAATATTTTAAGACCCAAATCATTAAATTAGCTAGCTAGGTTGAATATCATATAGATACATACGCATAAAAATATATATCATATATGTACATGTATGTGTGTGTTTATGCATGTATAACATTGAAGAGTATGCTCTGAAGTGCAACCTGACAATAAGCCTACTAGAAAATTAATTTAACTGTTTTATATACTATATGCAAATTGGTTTTATTCGTATTTGACATACATCCAGCACTATTCTTGAGATTTTTAAAAAAATGTTTATTGTTGAAAGTATTACATATGTTCCCTTTTTCTCCCCTTTAACCCCCTCAAACCTGCCCCTGCCCCCAGCCCCAGGCCTTCACCACCCGATTCTGTGCCCATGGATCATGCATATGTCCATACAAGTTCTTCTGCTGATCTCTTCCCACACACCCTCCCCCGCCTTCCCTTGAATGAAGTGGACATTCTTGAGAATTATTATCAGAAAAATTGATGAGTTAATGACCCCCCCACCTTGGTTAATACCTTATCTCTCTTCAACTTCATGTTTGAAGAAAGTTTACATGTAGTAAATTCTTCTCCCATTTTTTACTGTAACTGTTTGAAGTTCACTATGTCAGTTACCAAATTCAAAGGTTTTGTTGTTTTCTTTTGTTTTCCATTACTCCTCAAGCTGTGCCTCTGAAATAACTTGAATAATTTACCATTATCTTTAAAAAGTCTCTTGTTCCTCAACCATGATCTCTGTTTTTCCAATACCTTATAAAATGTATGGCTTCTTCAGTTTTTTCACTTAGCTTTCTGTCTTCTGAATGTAATATTTCTCACTCTTGTGTTTTTATCATTTCCAGTTCTTATCTTCTTTCCCTTGAAGAGGGCACCAGCCTTATATCCTGATAACTTCACAACAATCTCCCTTTGGGATTTTTGTCCATTTTCCATTCCCTGTTCATCCCTTGGTTGATTTCTCAGCATCTCACATCTGACTTATCCAGACTGAATCCATCATCTTCACCCTAAAACTTGTCACCTAGTGACTTATGTACTTTTGTTAATGTCACTACAGCCACCACAAACACACCTGAGCTTAAAAAGCTAAAATGTGAGACCACAAAACACATATCTATTCTATTATCTCCATGAAGGCTCACAGCACAAAATTTAATATATATAGTGTATCTCGACAGTTTCCAGTCTAAGCCCCACACTGATGGACTAGCAATTTCCCTGTTGCACAACTCTAATCAGCCTCCCCAACCACTCAAAAATGTTCACTGGCTTACATTATCACTGAACAATGGACACACTCCCTTCTCTGTCCTCCCTGACAAGCCCTCAAGCTATTTCTTTTATTTATTCAGCATTCTTCACAGATACTTTCTTTCAAATACCTCACATAATAACTCAATGAGACTACTGGGTGTACTCTAAATGGGTCCTATATCCATTTCTGTCTTTATGCATTTCCTCATGTGGAATTAAATTACTGAGTAGAGCTAACATAGAAGTTATCTTTATATATTTTAGGTGCAAATTCTTTAAAAAAATGTAAAACAGATTAATTTCATTATTCCTTTTCTTAGTGTATCTGATAATTTTACTATATTTTAGATTAATTAAATGCATATTGCATTTGTTTGTATTAAAATGGATGCTTGTATTAACAAGTCCCCAAAGATAGCATAAAGCAGCTCGAATGGATTCCATCACAGTTTCTGTAGGTCAGAATCTAATATAGCAAGGGTAAATTCTCTGCTTGGGGTCTCACCAGTCTGAAAGGGGTGGTGGTTCTCATTTGAGGCTCCAGATCCTTGTGGTTGTACGTAGGACTGAGGTCCCTATTTTCCTTTTAGCTCTTGACCATGGACCACTCTCTTCTTCTAGATCTCTCCTGCAGTTTCTTGACATGAGGCAGTCCTAGCCCATCACAACATGAATGTTTGCTTTCTTCCAGGGCAACTAAAATGTGTTTCTTTGAGTTTCCATAATGCAACCAACTAGAGAAAACTTCATGTGATTAAATCAGGCCACATGGATAATCTCCCTATTAAAAAATCAACTGATTCGGGACTTGAAGTGCATGTACAAAATCAATTCACAGTAGTACCTAGTTAGTGTTCAATTGAATAACCAGGAGAAGGTGTGTAAACACCGGAGACTGGAAATTTTAGGGAGTCATTTAGACTTTGTCTACCAGACATGCCTACTTCTCTTGTCAATGCTGTTGACATATTTTACCATTATATTTACTATGCATGCATTTATTATTTACTGATTATATACTTATAATTATAAGCCAACGGTCCTATTCCAGGACTCAAGAAAGAAAAGTTCAGTGTTAAAATATATTTCTTTTCATCAAATTCTTGGGTATTCACACTGCATCCAATGTTTCACTATCATTTTAAAAACTCATTGCAGTGTGTATGTATCCTTATAGGTGAATCTTCGCATAATTTCATGAAGACTGATATAGAATAAATTCTTAGAAGAGGAATTGGAGTCAAGATATATGCACCATTTTAAGGCTTCTGATTTGTATTCACACATCCTCCAGAAAGCTTACATGATGTCACAGTGAGATCTCAGGGCACCAGCTGGGCTGTGTCTGAGAATGAGTTCCTTCACCCTCATAATGGTGGGTCCATTCTCAGTCTCTCTTTCTGTTCACCCCTGCCCCTTCCTCACAAACACACACCAATGACCTACTAAGGAGATAAATTTAAAATGCAAGAGAGAGACTTTTAAATCAATTTGCCCAGGGTTTATTAAACTTGACTAAAATAAGTATCACTTGAATGTAGGAGACTTGCAAAAGTCCAAATTCTGCACCTATAAACACAATCTTTATGGGAGGACACGGGAAACGTTTATTCTTAAGAAATACCATGCTTTTCCTTTTAGAAGGCAGAAAAGGAAAAAGCCCAAGTGATCCCTGAAAATAACTTTTAAAGAACAGCTTAAAAAACAGCAAGGCATGGATTGTACACTCCACTGCTATCAAAGGAACCAAGAATAATATTTATGTGTTGTCTTAAGCATATCAGTGAAGCAGGTTTACTATTCCAGAGAAAATGTCAGGTTTCCTGGGTCTCATACTTAATGACTTTGTGAAACTGTAGCTTCAAGGACCTGCTTTGTCTAAACTTTGAGAGGGAAATGTAATAGAAAGTTCAAGAAAAAGCAGGTCAATCTGGTATCAGTATTTATTTTACTTTCTTTGACACAAATTAATGCAGGAGAGAACATCCAATTTAAATCAGTGAAGCAATTAATGGAGTTTATTCTCACTATATGCATACCCTGTTTCCCCGAAAATAAGACAGTGTCTTATATTAATTTTTTCTCCCAAAGTTGCGCTAGGTCTTATTTTCAGGGGATGTCTTATCTTTCCATGCACTAGGTCTTATTTTCAGAGGATGTCTTATTTTCGGGGAAACGCGGTAGTTGAGCAGAAGTAGCTGTGCTTTGCAAGGTAATTTATAGTCAACATTTATGAAACACATATCAGATTTCTAAGATCTACCAGATCTTATGCTAATTTGAGAATAAAGAAGTGAATTTATAGTTTCCTTCAACAGAGCTCAACTATCTGATCTGAGAGCAGATTTATTTAAGAAAATTTTAATGTAAGATCATAATACATTTTAGCAAAATTATGTAAAACACTATACAGGATTATTAAGAGTCTAGATCAAAAATGACCAGATGACTGCTTCAGAAGAATGTTCAAGATAAAGAGAAGTCGCCCTAGCTTGTTTGGCTTAGTGGATAGAGTGCCAGCCTGCAGACTGAAGGGTCCAGGGTTCAATTCCAGGTACTGGGGCTCAATCCCCAGTAGGGGGTGTGTAGGAGGCAGACAATCAATGATTTTCTCATAACATTGATGTTTCTGTTTCCTCTCCCTTTCTCTCTGAATCAATAAAAATATATATTTTTAAAAGGTAAAGAGAAGCCCAGTTTAGTTTAAAAACCTAAATGCATAATTTAAAATAAAAGTTTGCAAATTCATTCAGTCTATTAGCATATTTGAATGGCATTGCTAATGAAAAAGTATAAAATCCTAAAGCCACAAAGGTTTTTGTTCTCCATTATGCAGGCAAATGGCTCTCCACTAGGGAGACAATATCTCTTAGTGACACTTTGTTCAGAGCAAACAGCACTCATTAAGCTAGTTGTTTAGCAGCCTTGTTGGCAATATAACTTAAAAAGCACCAGGATGGGTTATAGTGTGGACAATACATAATTTAATGCTTGTGAATTTATGCCGCTGTGCTCATTGCTGTTCTAAAATGTGTGTGTAATTAAGTATCTTTAATGCAGTTAGACATGATCATCTGTCCTCAGAGTAGAATCTTCCTAACTCTGTAAATCATCAACGCTACCTGAATCAGCTCATTAATCTAAACACTTGCAGCTCACCTATGTAAATTATACTTTTAGTCGGTTTTTAGCATACTTAGAACATGTCTATTTCATTAACCTAGACCAGTGTTTTTCAACCTTTTTTGGGCAAAGGCACACTTGTTTCATGAAAAAAATCACGAGGCACACCACCATTAGAAAATGTTAAAAAATTTAACTCTGTGCCTATATTGACTATATATAAAGTAATTCTCTTGAATAGGAATCAAATAAACACAAAGAAAGTATTTTATAATTACTTTATTATGAAATATTAAGTAAACAAAATAGTGAAAAATTATAAAATTCTTGTCTTGTCTGCACCTACGGCACACCAGGCAACATCTCGCGGCACACTAGTGTGCCGCGGAACAGCGGTTGAAAAACGCTGACCTAGACTATGAAAAATATGTTCTATACAACATATTGTTATTTCTTCCACATAATAAATCCTTTTTTACAGAATGCCTATGAATATTGGCTTTGCAGTTTCAGTGAGATAATTACATAGAATGCAATTGTTTCTTAATTAAAATTTATCCCCAACATCCATGCAATTTGTCAAATATTTTAACTTCTCTGACAGAGATTTCTAAACGGCTAATTTTTGCCTTTTTTTTTTTTTTTTTTTTAAGTTATCCAACATAGTTCCAAGTAGCCCTTATCGGTCACAGCTTCAGGAAACTCTCAGAATAACATTCCAAGAACTAATTTAAAAAAGCAGTGCCTTTTGGTGTATTTCAAAGATAAATCTGTGAAGAAACAAGAACACGGTAGAATGAGTAAGCGTTCTCCTGTTTGTATAACTCCCAATGTGTTAGCTAATCTTGTTTTAACAGTGACCAATCGTGGCGCTTTCACTGCTTCCTCTCAGAAACTAGGTCTATACCGCCATCTAAACTAAACGGTTTTGTAAATAGACAGCGAGTTGGAAATAATACGCAGGTTTCAAGCCAGAGGGCGTGTGGGCTCTGTGTCAATATGTGACTGCTGCAATACTCCAAATGGAGCAAGCTTGGGCAGCACTCCGCTTCACTGGCACACAATCTGGCCAAGGCTGCCTTCCAACGGCAAGTGGAGGATGTAGAGTGAAAAGATACAGATACTTGGGCAGAAGCGTATCACTGCTGGGAATAGATGACCAGAGGCAGGTTTCTGAACATGCTTACACCACTATAACTACACAGTGTTAATAAACATTTTCAGCAGAGAGCCACCGAAAACCCATGAGAATTCCTAGCTGATAGGAAGGTTCAGAGGAGAAAGAGGTGGGGCAGGAAGAGATGGTGGGACATTGGGAGATAACTAATAAACATTTTCATGGGTCTGTTGCCAAGTAATTTAGGAATTACTACTGCACTAACAAACTATTTTGGAAAATTTTGACATGAAATTCGTATTTATTTCTGAATTCTGAAGTTGAGTTGGCAAGAAAAGATTCAACTAAGAATTTTTTTTTTTACGTGCCTCAGGCATGAAACAGCTGAGGGTTCCAATATCCTCACATCTCTGCCATCCCTTTGCATTATCCACTTTCTAATGTTTCCAGTCCCATAATGTGCGAGATACCCTTACTGAAACAACTGCTTAACTCTTACCCGGAACTGTGTCTCTTTGTCGTCTGTCTAGCCTATAAAATTGTAGAAGCCATTAAAACCCAAAGCAACTAAAGCATATTGAAAGAATACAGATTTCAATAATGCAAGGCTAACCATGAAAATGGGAATATTACCCAAATTCATTAAACTAGGAACTGGCTGAGGTGACATAGCTGTGACCCAATTCCAATTCTCATCCCATGCTCAGGTCCATATACCAGAAGGCAACATATTCATGCCTCATGTCAAGAATCATTATAAATGTTTTTACATATCCCACTCTTTCGGTGATAGTTATCACCAATACCTCAGGGTCTTTTAGACAGCTCACGAATTCTAACACATTCCTGAAATGCAGAGTTATGCTTTTCACAATAGCATCAATGGGAACAGAAGCCAAGATAAGCAGTTCCGAAGCTGTCTTCCCATCAGTTGGATGAGCCTCTCAGCCTGAGGTTTCAGCCTCAGCTACTCCATCTGGCTCAGCAAGCCCCAGGCACCTGCTCTGGTGCTCCAAGCTTCACAACGTGAGGGCTGAACATCAGCACAGCCTACCACCTCACAGATGTCAAGATCACCCAAGGAATTCTTCATTCTGACCTTTTCAAAGTTGTCATTAATTTACACATTCAAAAAGTACTCCTTGAAGCATTTTGTAATAAATATTTTAGTCCATTTGTCATTGATTTATATCTTGCTCATTTCAAAAGGAATTTTAAGTGGAAAATAGTTTATCACTTTTTATTTCAATGACATATCTAATTTTATATCCTCTTCTTATGAGCTGGACATTCCCCTTCCTAATGTCTATTGTCCCCTCTTAGAGAAAAGGTCATACACATTTCTGTGTGGCTCACAGTGGTTCTCAGTGAGGAGCCCACCATTTTAATTTTATCCTTGGAAGAACTATAGAGAATTCCTCTTACCCTGCAGCCCTGGGTAGCAGAGAATTTCTAAATCTGTGTGGCTGACTAGAATGAAGCAGGGACACAAGGGACCAATAGCTTTGAAAAGCAGAAGCTCTGGGCTTGAGCTATTCTTCTGTGAATTCCACCCAATGATGTGGAGCATCTGACAAAAATTCTTCAATTCCCTCTTCTATAATTTATAGTGCTACACTTGTATTTAAATATAAATGTCCGTTATTATTTATTGAATACACACTTTTCACAGAGCTAACGATGTGGGAGATGATGTTCCTAGTATTTTACTTGTATAAAGTGCTCGCTGCCCCGGTAAATTCTATTAAGCAGGCAGCAACATCACCTCCACTTTACAAGTGAATAAATTAAGGTCCAAAGAGGATAGCTTGTGCAAGTCTACACAGTGTGTCAGTACTGAAACCAGGATTCTAATCCTAGCAGTCTAGCCATAGAGTTAATGGTACAAACATGTTTCTTTTTTTAAAAATATTTTTTTATTTTTTTATTTTTTATTTTTTTTACAGAGAGGAAAGGAGAGGGATAGAGAGTTAGAAACATCCACGAGAGAGAAACATCGATCAGGTGCCTCCTGCAACCAAGGTACATGCCCTTGACTGGAATCGAACCTGGGACCCTGGAGTCCACAGGCCAACACTCTATCCACTGAGCCAAACCAGTTAGGGCAACATGTTTCTCACTAAACATCCTAAGATACAACATTATCATAATAGTTTTCAGTCTAATTCCATAGGACTATTACTATTATATTAAGAGGAAAAGCTTATTCTGTAAAAAAGGAAAAGAGATACCACTCTAAGGAACCTAAGTCATATAATGTGGCTTTCTTTACTTTCCTAATTAAAATTTTGTCAACAATATCTTGAGGATTATAGTGCTACAAGGCAAACTGGACAAATCCCTCACTTCCTTGAAGCCTGTAATTGCCATTGTCACCCAGTCTCTTTGGACAAAAATCATAAAACCACTCCAATTGGATTCAAATCTAATCATCATGCTACCAAAATTTATATATCATTCAGTTAGTGGTATAGAAACCTAAAAGTCACCTTTCCACTATCAATATTTCATATTTTACTTAAAAAGACAATCACATATCATTTACCTTTTCAAGTGAACAAGGACATGCCAATAAACCTTTATAAAACACTCACCATGTGCCAATCATTCTGCTAGGGAATGGGAATGCTGAGATGAATAAGGGAGTACCTGGCCTCTGAAAATATGTATACACAAGACAGAAAAAATAAAACCTGATATAGATTTCAGAAACCTTTAAAGGTAAGCCAAGGTTTATTTTTTTGTTGAGTTTATTTGACTTATAAGTATAGTATGCAGAGCTTAATATATTTTTAATGATAAAATAAACACAAGAACTTATTTTAATTAAGGATGCAAATATATAAAGACTTTCTTTTAGGTTTTATATAAATTAAAATAAAAGGACTTGTAGATTTAGAGGTGAGGTTAAAGACACTTAGAAAAACAACTCCACTAACCAAGTTAACACATTGGAACAATTTATTCAAATGAAAATTCTAAATCATCCCATTTTAGGCTTTTATATGTTGAAAACAATGCATTTTTAAATGTTTTTGATAGATTTATGTTTTGATTTTGTGCTTCTTTAAACTCACCCATTATTCCTCAGTGTAACCACATCTCTAACACAGGAATAATGTAGTGATGTCATGGTAAGAACTGGAAAGACTTTCAAAACAGAGATAACAAACATGTTATCCTGTCTACCCATACATTCACCGATACAGAGTCAAACCTAGCAGGAGGAAAATTTTGGTTAACCTTGTGACCTCAGTCTGCAATGCTCACAGCTGGTTTCTACACAGCTTTACGCTCTCTTTGGGGAGTTTTTCCCTGATCACTTTCTAAAGCAGGCTCTTTACAGGTATTCTCTCACGTAACCCTATGCTTTCCTTGTCTAGTTCTTTATTAATTAGCTCAGGCTGCCATAACAAAGTACCAGAGCCTGCATGGCTTACACAGTTGAAATGTACTCTCACAGTCCTGGAGGCTGAACGCCTGAAATCGGGCTGCCAGCATGATCTAGTTTTGGTGAGAGCTTCCTTCCTGGTTCCCAGGGGGTTGTCTTTTCCCTGTGTCCTCACAGAATGAAGGAAGAGCTGTGGTGTCTCTTTCTCTTCTTGTAAGGACACCAGTCCTATCAGATTAGGGCCCCATCCTTATAACCTTCACTCTAATCACCTCCTGAAAGGCTTTATCTCTAATATAAGTGTGTGTGGGGGCGTTAAAACTTCAACATTGATGAATTTAAGGGGGGGCATTCATAGCACAAATTCAGTTAATAGTAAATACCACGGTTTGTTTTGTTGTTGTTTTTATTACCTAATAAGTTATTTATTTGATGTCATCCTCCCCAACTAAATTATAGGATGTAGGAATCGGGCACCACTGAGTGTCAGCACTCAGCATAACACCTGGTACAATATATTCTCATTGAATATATATATATATTTTAGAGAGAGAAGAAGGGAGGGGGATAGAGAAACAGAAACATCGAGCTCTAAACATGGGCATGTGCCCTGACCCAGAAACAAATCCATGACCTCTTGATTCATGGGTCGATGCTCGTTCACTGAGCCATACCAGCTGGGCCGCAGCTACATCTTAAGTATATACATGAGTTTCTATGGAATATGCTCATTACACGTTTTGGGGCACTGGGTAAATTAGTTTAAGAAAATAACAAAGACAACTAAAATATAAGACATAGTATATTCATCGTTCATTCTCCAGAGCTAGTTGCTATTACTAGTAATACTTACACTTTAAAACAAAGGCTCTATTAGCAAGAGACAAACAAGGACCCAGCAATTCTACGCTGGGTATTTAGCCAAAGAGACTCAAAACAATAAATCAAAAAGACATATACATCCATATATTTATTACAGCCTTATTTACAACAGTCAAGACATGGGAGCAATCTAAGTGCCTATCAAGAGATGAACGGATAAACAAGAAGTATTCCATATATATGATGGAATATGACTCAGCCATAAAAAAATAATGAAATTTTGCCATCTGCAACAACATGGGTGGACCTAGAGAGTTTCATGCTGAGTGAAACAAGTCAGACAGAGGGAGGCAAATGTGATATGATTTCACTCTTATATGTAATCTAAAACAAAAACAAACAAACAAACAAAAAACAACAACAAAGGATCAAGCAGAACAAAAACAAACTCATAAATTCAGAGAACGCTTTTGATGGTTGCCAGATGGGAAGGAGGTTGGGGGAACGGATTGAAAAAGGTGAAGGGATTAAGAAGTACAAAATTAGTAGTTAGAGAATAGTCATGGGGATACAAAGTACAGCATAGGGAACATAGTTAACTAGAGACCCACTCGGGGCAGGGGGGTAGGGTCCCTCAGCTTGGCCTGCGCCTTCTCACAGTCTGGGAACCCTACAGGGAGCAGGCCTAAGTTGGCAATCAGACATCTTAGTGCTGCTGTGGAGGCAGAAGTTCCCATCAGTCGTGAACCCCTGTGGGAGCACACTGACCACCAGGGAGCAGCTCCTGTGTTGAGTGTCTTCCCCCTGGTGGTCAGTGTGCATCACAGAAACCGGTTGTTCTGTCATTTGGTCATTTTACATATTAGCCTTTTATTATATAAGATAATATAATAATAATAATAATAATAATAATAATAATAAAAAGCTAATATGCAAATTGTCCCCTCAGGAGTTCTACCAACTGGGAATTTGACCGCTCACTATGATGTGCACTGACCACCAGGAGGCAGCATGGAAGGAAGGAAGGAAGGAAGGAAGGAAGGAAGGAAGGAAGGAAGGAAGGAAGGAAATAAGAAAGAAAGCAGGCAGGCCCTGATTAGCCCTAACCACTGGCCAAGTTTTGTGCACCAGGCTTCTAATAGAATAACTATGTATGGTGTCAGATAGGTATTAGATTTATTGGGGTGATCACTTAGTAATTTATATAATGTCCAATCACTGGTTTGTACACCTGAAATTAATATAATGTTGAATGTCAATTGCAATTAAAAAATAAAAAGTTATGTAAAGTCAAAAAGTAATTCCTATAAAGAGAAACATGGAAAATTAGCTGCACTGGTTAAATGGATATCTAAAAACAATTATCTTGGTCTATTTAGCCTCAGAACACAGAAATGATCTAAGCAGCATCTGGAGAGGAATTGTGGTGTCAATTACGTCCAGTATGAGTTTTAACAAAACACTCCTGTGTTTTATCTCCCCATTTTACTCTAAAATTTCAATCTAATGTATTTCAAAGTTTTATGGTCACCTTTTATTTAGTTCCACCAATACAATCAAGGCTACTTTTTTAAAATTTACCTCAAACGTCTCCATTACCTGCTCTGATAGAAATGTCTATTTTAAAGATTCTGAGACATCCAGATATAATGGCAGAAGCACTGAGCTTAATTGATATGAATTTTACCTTTAGTATTACCACATCTTATAAACTAGATCTGTTCCTTTAATTTTACCCTTTTTACTCATCTAAAAAATGAGGATAATAATACTTTGATAAAATTAAATGAGGAAATTAACATAAAGAGCTTTTCAACTACAAAGAACTTTACAAAGTTAGGCAATTATTGTCATTATTTTCACCAAAGTACTATGAATTAAGGCACTAGCGTAAAGGATTTATGTTCACAAAATTGCATGAAGCGTTAGTGGTGGAACTATTACTTCCCACTTTTAATATATTCTCCCATTATGACATTCCTGGCCTCTTGCTACTCTCTCACTCAATTTGCTTCAGGCAAATTGGGATCACTAATCAGATTGTTGCATTTAGAGAAAGAAATTTGGTACACATATTTTGGCCCCACCTTCCTCTTTTTTTGTAGTGAGTTCTGTAGAAAGTCGTGCATTTTCTTCTCTACTGCAGTAATTTTCAAGCCTTTTCATTTCATGGCACACATAAACTAATTACTAAAATTCTGTGGCAAACCAAAAACATATTTTGGGCTGACAAAAAAAAAAAATAGGTATGGCTTTGATTCATTCACACTGGACAGCTATTGTTGTGTTGGCTGTTGTCATATTTTTATTTTATTATCTATGAGAAAAGAGGTCAGGTATTGCATCATATATGCCACATCCATTGAAAATCACTGCTCTACTGTGTTCTCCCAGTGGCAAGTTCAGGGACGTACGGAGGAGGCCTGCCCCAGTTCAAGACAGCTAGTGACAGAAGGCTTGGTAGCCAGAACTCAAGGTGGTCATCAGTTATTTATGCACCTTAGTATTCTTGCCGTTGTGTAGTCCTATCCCACACTGAATGAATCTGTCTAACTTGTAAAACCAATAACATAATGCAGAAATGACACTGTGTAACTTTAGGGGCGAAGCCATGAAAGCAACCGTGACTTCTCTCCTGCATTTTCCTGGGTTACTCCCTCTGGGGGAGGCCACCTGGCAATGTCATAAAGACATTCAAATGGCCCAATGGAAAGGAACGGAGGCCCACTGCCAACAGCCAGCGTCTGCGCATCAGAGATATGGCTGAGCTCTCTTGGGAACAGATCCTCTAGGCTCAATCAGGCTTCCCACTGTAGCCCAAGCCAACATTTTGACTGCAACCTCCTCATAGGAGACCCTGAGCAAGCACCAGCCAGCTAAGCCACTTCTGAACTGCTCATGCTTAGAAAAGTGATAGAATAAGGGTTTATTGTTGCTTAAGCTGCAAGTCTTGAGATGTTTGCACAGCAATAGAGAATTAATGTAAGAGATGAAGTGCTCTTACATTTTATATCTGTTAGCAGATATAAACTATATTCTCCAATATCAGCTTGAAATATCAAGGGTGAAATTTTTCCTTCCAAGCACTGAATCTTTTCTGTTTATTGTCATTACCTCAGAACTTGAGCAGGAAAGATTTTTGTGTGTTTTTTTTTATTGTTGTTGTTGTTGTTGTTGTTGTTTTCTTTTTAAGCAGGAAATTTTGATATTAGTTATTGAGCCCTCTCAAACATCTAAATATGATGCCTTGCATTTTATCAGTTATCCATCTATTCAGCAAGCATTCTATTGAACATCTACTAAATTCCAAGTACAGTGCAAAAGCTGTGAATGCCAAAACATTTAGAACTTGAATATGAACTTCCACTGAATCTGAACTTTCCAGAGACTATTAAAAAGGGCAGAACTTCTGTACACTACTAAATAATATCATAGAGAGTCAACTTTTAATCAGTGGAGAATGAGGACAAGAAGAAATTTCAGGAAGTATAAAACTGATTTGCTATATTTAATTTAATTTAAGTTAACTCCTGTATGCATAGATAACATTGTATATGCCTGAAGAACAAAGCACAGTGCTGGAGTCAGACTGTCTCAGTTTCTGTCGTGGCTCTACCTTTTGGGACCTGTGTGACCTTGGCATCAAAGCCAAAAATGTTGAGCAGAGGAGTAATAAGATAACTTTTAATGTAATGTGGTTTTTTCCTTAATATTCATTTTTAGAAATATAATGCATTTATTATTATTTTGGAAAGATAGAGAGGGGAAATATTGATATTTTGTTCCATTTATTTATGCATTCGTTAGTTGAATTCTTATATGTGCCTTGACTGGGAATCAAACCTGCAACCTTGGTGTATCAGGATAACGCTCTAACCAGCAAAGCTACCCAGCCAGGACCCAAGAAAAAGAATTCTTCTAAATAAGTTAAATGTAGGTACAGTCATCACCCTTTACCTTTGTGGAATATGTTCCAAGACCCCCAGTGGATGGCTGGAGCCCTGGATAGTACTGAAGCATATATATATATATATATATATATATATATATATATATATATATATATACACACTATGTTTTTCCTGTACCAGTACATACAAACCTATGATAACGTTTAATTTATAAAGTAGGCACAGTAAAAGATTAACAACATAACTAATAATCAAATAACACAATTATAACAATATACTGTAATAACACTTATGTGAATATGGTTTCTCTCAGAGAATCTCGTATGATTGTACTCAACCTTCTTCTTGTGCCCATGTGAGACGAAAAAAAGCAAAACCCTCGCCCTGAATCTGGGCAGCCACCCCTCGCTTGCAGCAAAGGCTTGGGCTCACCTGAGTCAGGGCTCCCCGCTGACGCCTCTGCACAGGCAGGCTCATCGCTTTCAGGTGCAAAGCGTTGCAGTCCCGCGGAGCACGTCTTCCGTTCATGTCTCCCACCACAAACATAATGCCTTTGCCATTTTAACCAAGCGTGCGTCAGGCACTGTGGCCATGACTTTGGCAGTTTGCGGTGCAACAGCAAAACTATCATGAACTTCTTTTTCCTTAGTCGCAGTTTCATGAATAGAAGATTCGTTCATGCCATAGATCTTAGCAACTTCGGCATAGGACGTTTTTCCTTTCCTTGTCCGGTAGAAAACTTTTTACCTTTCGCTTAAAGCTTCCCCTGGGCGCATCTGAAGCCCAGCATCGCTGCTCTTACACCCTGGGCCATACTGCAGTAAAACAGGGGTCAGTTGGACACAAGCCTTGAGATCCCGACACAGCCAATTTGACAAGGTGGCTGCTGCGCGGCCCGCACCGGCGTGCACGGGAAAATCAGCCGGAGGCGCTGGAAAATGGGTGGGCCACGTCCCCGCAGGTGCTGCGAGGTTTCATCACGCTCCTCAGAAGGGCATGCGACTTAAAACCTGTCTTGTTTATTTCTGGAATATATATTCCATTTCATATTTTCAGACCATGGTTGAAGGCTAGTAACTGAGACTGCGGAAAGCAAAATTGATGCAGGGAGGGGCTACCGTAGTGGTTTTATGTGTATTTTCTCGTTTAGAAAAACTGCAGAGTAAATATTGATTTATAAATCCATTACCTTGGAGTAGGTAACATCTAATCCACCATATATATTACATATATATATATATATATATATATATATATATATATAATTACATATTACATTAGTAAATTATATATATACATTTACTTTAGCAAAAATTAAGACAATGAAGAAATTAGAGATAAATAAATTTTAATGGAAAATGAATTGGAGAGGTGACAAGATGGAAGAGCAGGAAAATAGGTGTTGGAGAAGGTAAGTTTCCCATAAGTGCAGAACGAAGCCAGCAGCAGCTAGATGGGCAGAGGAGCGGACTGGGAAAGAAGTTGCTGAGGAAAACGGGATGAGTCATGAGAAAGAGGTAGGGTGCTGAAGAAGAAAAGCCACCCACATCACAATTTTCCCCGGAGTTCACGCTGGATTTACTTTGATGCTTGAAAGCGTTGCCCGTAACAGCTGTAAAGTGTTAAAATTAATTAAAGCTTCAAGAGCTAATGGTTGTTTTTCAATACAATAGGGAAAGCTCCAGTTAGCTTCAGTGTCACGAGGAGAAAGAAGTTGATGAATCTTAAGAAATCTTTGGCAGAAAACTTGAAAAGTGTATTAATGCAGCTCAACAAACCATGACCATGAACAGCTTCTACAGAAACATCCCCACAAATACTGAGTATAATCTTGATTTTTATTATTTTAATATTTGAATGATATTTTTATTCTGATAATAATAAAAAGCTTACAATAAAAAATAGATGAATTTGACAAAACTCAATCACAGCATCCAGAAATATCACTGTTAACATTTTGATGTATATCTTACCAAATATATATATTTTTTGTATACAGAGTTGAAATCACACCATACAATTACATATCTCTATTTGCCATTTTGCAAATTAAGCAGAGCCCAAGTTTTATTTAAACCCTATAATACCATTTGATAGCACAGTATTTCATCATCTCAATATACTAAGCCTTAACCATTCCCTTATTCTCAACATTTAGGTTGCTTCCAATTTTTCACAATTATAAATTATACAACCTGATAATGAACATCTTTATGCCTGAATCTTTAACAAAATATAAAATTACCTCCTTGGACTAGATTTATGGACGTGTGATTATAAGATAAAAGGCTATGGCCCAGGCCAGGTAATTCAGTGGATTCCAGCATAGTCTGGTATGCTAATGTTTGGGTTTGATTCATGGTCAGGGCACATTCAAGAATCAACCAATAAATGCATAAGTAGGTGAAACAACAAATCAACCTCTTTCTCTTTCTCTTTCTCTTTCTATTCCTCTTTCTCTTCCTCTTTCTCTTTTTCTTTTTCTTTCTCTTTCTCGTTCTCTTTCTCTTCCCTCCCCCACTTCCACCTCCTCAATCTCTAAGTCAATAAATAAAGTTTTAAAAAAGAAAAGAAAGATAAAAGGCTATGGATATTTTTAAGCATTGTGATCCTTTATGCCAAAATGTTTCCCAAAAGAGGTGGATCATCTTACATGATCTCCTCCCAGCAGTGCAGGGGAGTAAATAAGCAGCATTATGATGTGAGTGAAACCAAGTTCAAAAAAGGAAAGACCAAAATCCAATTCACTGGCAAATTTTAGCCTCAAGGGAAAGGTCAGGAAAAGGGAGTGGAGCTTCACCTTTTACAAAAGGGTTATAGAAATAGAGCCTCCCAGGAATTCTTCCAGATGCAATGGAGAAGTTACCACTTTTTCCTCTGCTCACCAACCTGGGACTCCCTATTTTCACTCCTCTTAGGACAGAGGGCTGGTCAATGGCACCAGCCAGCCCCCCTGGGGACAGAGAGCCTCGCCCATTAAGTTCATCCCCCCAAAAGACGGTAGGAAGGGACCTTAAAGATCCTTCAATCCAACCCCTCACTTTATCAGATCAAAGGTTAGGAAAAATCATGGCAAATAAATACAAAAAAGGTCCTCCACATCATATGCCATCAGGGAAATTTAAATGAAAACAACAAAGAGATACCACTGTACATCTATTAGAATGGCCCAAGTCAGAAACACTGACAACACCAAATGCTGAGGAGGAAATGGAGCAACAGGAACTCTCATTCATTGCTGGTGGGGATGCAAAATGGCACAGACATTTTGGAAGATAGTTTAGTACTAAATTAAGCTTACTCTTAACATACAATCCATCAATCACACTCCTTGGTATTTACTCAAAGTAGTTGAAAACATATGGCCACATAAAAACCTTCACATAGATATTCATTGCAGCTTTATTCATATTTGCTAAAACTTGGAAGTAACTGAGAAGTTCTTCCAGAGTGAATGGATAAATAAACCGTGGCATATCAGACAATTAAATATTACTTAGCACTAAAAAATAAATGAGCAATCAGGCCATGAAAAGACATGGAGGAAACTTAAATGCATATCACTATGTGAAAAAAAGCCAAGCTAAAAAGGCTATCTTTATTATTTAAAAAAAAAAAAAATATATATATATATATATATATATATATATATATATATATATATATATATATTATTGATTTTTTTCCAGAGAGGAACGGAGAGGGATAGAGAACTAGAAACATCCGATGATATACCTGCAACCAATGTAAATGCCCTTGACTGGAATCGAACCTGGGACCTTTTAGTCCGCAGACCGACACTCCATCCATTGAGCCAAACCTATTTCGGCAACTGTCTGATTCTTTAAAAGGCAAAAATGTGCAGAAAGTAAAGGATTAGTGGTTGCCAAGGGTTTGGGAGGGGGTAATGAATATGTAGATAGGAGAGAATTTTTAGGTTAGTGAAACTGATCTATATATTGCTATGATAGATACATGTCATTATAATTTGTCCAGACTCATAGAATGTATCACACTCAGAATGAACCCTAACGTAAACTATGGATTTAGGGTAGGCAATGTTGATAATGGGGAGACTATGCATGTTGGAGGAAAGGATTTATGTGAACCTAAAATTGCTGTGAACCTAAAAGTGCTCTAAAATATAGTCTCTTAAAAATAAATTGAAATAAAGCAATAAATCAAATTGCTTACCTGAGACAGGGGTATTATTGCACAGAGGCACTATGATAGACCTTTTTAGGTAATGGTAATGTTTGTTCCATATTTTAATGGCGGTAATGCTTAAATGGGTATATAAATTTGTCAATGTGGTACAATTAAGACTTGTGCATTTTATAATATGCAAATTATACTTTGTTAAAGTTGATTTTTTAAAGTAAAAGATGTAATTGCCAAATGAAGAAAAATTTAATAGCCTTTATGAATACTTTGAGTAAGTAGTAATATATATTAAAAAAGTAGTATATAATAGACATAAAATAAAGTATAGGGGACTGGTTCAAACCATGTTGTCAATATAGTAACTCTCTTCATAGAAATAGTCAATATTACTCAAAATAAATAAGGACTGAGCCTTAGAAGGGGACTGTGCTAAAGGGAAGAATCCTGAAGCTTAAGAATCATAAGCTTCCATCTGGTATTTACATTTCTCATGAGTTGAAATTCTATAAAGTTATATCCTGTGATATATCTGGCTCATTCAGGTTTTTAATTAAAGTATGCTTATTCCCCATGTGCTTTATAATGAGAATAATTCCAAATAATGATATTAAGTTTCATTTTATTTGTAAATAAAATTGGGAGTTAAAGGCAGAGAGAAAGCAAAAGTTTGCTCAGTTAAATTTGCAGTGTTGTAGCCTAGGAAATAAAAGAAGTCAACGGGAACTGGTTTGTGATCTTTGTTTTTTCCCTTTTCCAAACACATTGCATCATTCATTTAACCCCATTACTAATCCTACTTAAAGTGTTTTCTTGATGTGATGTTCAAAGGATTTGGGGTTTCTCTTTTCTAATCTAGAGAATGAAAAATCTCTGACAATGATGTAACTGAAATATTCTCAGTGAAGTTCTAAAGTCTGATAAGATAAATGTAAGTGTTATTTCACACAACAAGATCATCCCAATGTGAAAACATTTCTCTAATAACATGGAAATTGCTTGCAGTAATGTGGGAGCAAGAGGAAATAAGAAAGCACAACCACCATTTTAACCTCTCTGGCCTTTTCTCCACTATGTATTCAAGTCAATTAAAAAAGGGAGCAAAAAGAAGTCTCAATGGCATATCTCTTGTAAACAAGTAAAATTAGCAATTGGAAACCAGGAAATGAGCCTCCCTAGGTTTAAGATGGGAAATGGTGTTTTATAACACAGACCTTGTTAAAAAAAAAAAAAAAAAAAAAAAAAAAGCTAAACTATATTGAATACAACTTGCAACAAAAAATAATTGATTGTATATCTGCATTTAGATCAGTTACCACTAAACTTTAAAGATAAAGTAAACCAGTGGTTCTCTTGGCAAAAGATGGTCATTTACATCATAGTCTTTGAAAATTCTCACCTACCTCACACTGTTTTCCACACTATCTTCCCTGGCTCCCCCAAAACAACCTAGATTACTGGAAAGTCCTGGTGCTGGGTTGATGACATTGATGTGTTTGGCACAGGTTTATCCTCTGTGCCAAACCTCTGTGCCAACGTTTGTTTCATTTTCCCCTTTTGCTTCCAAAAGCCACTATACGAATGGACACAGTGTGCTGGGATCAGAGAGAGATAAACTATGATAACCCTAGAGATGGCCCTCGATTTTTAGCACATTGGCACCAATCGTTTAAATGTTATTCTTACTGTAGACAGGCATCAATTAAAGAAATTAATTATAAAGAAAAATGGTTGACAACACTAATTGAAAAGTATGTCTGGCCTCGAATTGGGAGATAAGACTGTAGACATCAGAGCACCCTAGGAAGTTGCTTGCGCCAAGAGGAAGGAGAGTCATGAAGACCAAATGGGAACACATCATGTCTTTATCTTTGAGTGGCTATGCTGTTTATGATGACGTCACTTCAAAAGTGTTTTTAAATTTCAGTTGTATTTATAGTGTATGGATCATATTTAACATGTTTCTTTAGGAAACAAACATATGCTTGTTGATGGTGTAAGAAAATAGAGTTCAAATGCAAGAATAAGAAAATATTGAATTCCTGTTTTTCCTATTAAGTACACAAAAGTCAAAGAATTTCCGAAGGAAATCAAGAAAAGGTAACCAAGATTTCATTTAATGTTTTTAAAAGTGGCTGTAACTGAAATCACACTAGGCCTTGCTTACATTTTCTTATCCAGAGCCTGTCCTGTGAAGTGTAGCTTTCATTGTTTTATTTTCTAACCCACTGATTTAATTAAATGCATCTGCAAACTAAAGAGAACTTTAAAATTATAAATACACATAATGGGGAAACTCCAATGGTTCATCAAGCACTTTTTGCCATTTCCCCAACGCTGTGAGTTTATGAAAAGAAAACTATATCTGGGTGATTCATCTTCTAAAATTTCTTATTGAGAAATTATCTTTTCTTCTTTTTTCTTCCACAATAGAAATACACATTTCTTAAGATAGCATATTCTTTAGGAATGCACTCTGCAAAACTGTCACAAAAACTTCAGCACCATGGGAACCAGGTCACCAGAATAGTTCCTACAAGCTGTCCTTGCTGTCCTGAGTCCATTAGAATTATGAGATTTTAATTTTTCCTCAGTCAACATAGTTTACTGACTGAAAAACCTTTTGTTAGCTAAATGGGATTTTTAAAAAAAGAATAATTCTTTAAAACAACAACAACCCACTTTATTCATAGAATTAGCAGAGTGATATGCCCAGGAGGCTCTGCCCTGAGCAGGCCAGTCCTGGCCATGGTGTGCCACCATCTCCTGCAGGGGATAGTCTAGCAGGATGGAAACTTTATGCAGAGAAAATTACAAAGTAGTAATCAGAGATCCAGTATTAAATATCACAGAAGAAAAGCAGAATGTGAAATGAACTTACATTTAGCTAATGTGTGGAAATAAAGCTTATAATTTGATGATAGTAAGATGTATGGAGCTTGTTAATACTCTGAAATTACTTAAGAGTATCACTGGTCTATAAGGTGGGAACCACTAATAGGATATTGCCCAATTCAACGGTTGTGGTATAAAATATATTCATTTTTTATTGACTTTTAGTACTTCTTACTATTTGATATATTTTTTGTTAAGAACATAAATTTTGCATATCATACCAAGGACAGACACTTTTCATCCTTTCACTTTAACAGTTGCAGATTTTAAGGGCATTGGGATGAAAAAATGGAGTTACTCATTATTAAAAAAAAGCCAACTTATTTGTCCTCATCATTGAAAACAAACATAAATATGTTTCAAGGTGTCATATTTAGAAACTATAGAATGTTGTGTTGTTTTCTTAATTTAATGAAGTAGTACATTTAGGCAAAATTTAGCATTCTATGTGTGGTGTTAGTTACAAATTTTACTTTTTATTACTAAAGAAAATTGAAAGTCTGGCTTTATTATTGTTAATTTATAGTCATTATTTATGGCTATTTCTTTGCAGTGAACAAAGATAATGTTTTTTATATCCCAATAGATGATTTGGCAATTGAATATATGAGTTAAAATTTTAGAAATAAAGAGGTTCATATCCTATAATTCAAATTAATTTATTCCTCAATTCATTTCCACAAGAATTTATCATGTGCCTATTGAATGACTGTATGAAATACATTCTGCTATAGTGTTTTTAAAAATGTTATATTTTTATTGATTTCAGAGAGGAAGAGAGAGGGAGAGAGGGAGAGAGAAAAATATCAATGATCAGAGAGAATTATTGATTAGCTGCCTCCTGCACTGGGGATGGATCCCACAATCAGGGCATATGTCCTGACCCGGAACTGAACCATTACCCCCTGGTTCATAGGTCAATGCTCAAACACTGAGCTGTGTCAGCAGGCCTCCACCAGATTCTAAAGGCACACATTAAAAAAAAAAAAAAAAAAAAAAAAAAAAAAGTCTAAAGCAAAGTAGATAAACACAATGCAATTGTTTTAATGAGACATACACAGAAGAGCTCAGACTGCTGGAGGAATCAGAAGAGGTTTCACAAATAAACTTAAAGCTGAAATGTAAGAGTTTTTCTGGTGAGTTGAAGATGTGAGAGAAAAGAATTCTACAGAGAATACTTCTGCAGGCATGGAAGTATCAAGAGCTCAAATAATTGAGTGAATACAAAGCATACAAGGGGAAAAAGCCAAAAGATAACGTGGACTACCAGTTAGGTGCCCTAACAGGAAGAGCTATAAATATGTTAGGCTTAGCCAATTAAAAAAAAAAAAATTAACAGAGGAGCAAGATGTCAGCTTTTTGTGTTCCACAGACTATTTGGCAATAGTATGGGAGATGGAATGCATGAGGTTGAGGCTGAAGTAGGAAGACCGGGAGAAATGAGAATCTGAACTAAACAGTAACAATGAGAAGCAGAAGTGAGGACAGATATAAAAGATAAGGAGATGCCAAAACCAGTTTGGCTCTGTGGATGGAGCATCAGCCTGCGGACTCAAGGGTCCTAGGTTTGATTCCCGTCAAGGGCATGGACCTTGGTTGCCGGCACATCCCCAGTAGGGGGTGTGTAGGGGGTGTGCAGGAGGCGGCTGATCGATGTTTCTCTCTCATCACTGTTTTTAACTCTCTATCCCTCTCTTTTCCTCTCTGTAAAAAAATCAATAAAATATATTTTAAAAAAATAAATAAGATAAAACAGCATCCACTTATTATTTCACAATGTCTGCAAAACAGGAGTCCAGGCAGTCTCAAGTGGGTTTATGTATTCAAGGTTGAAATCAAGATGTCTACTGATTTGTGTTTTCATGAGGAATTCAAGGTCCTCTTCCAGGCTCTTTTTTTTTCTTTTTTTCTTTTGTAATGTGTTTTTATTGATTTCAGAGAGGAAAGAGGAGGAGAGAGAGAGAGAAAGAAACGTCCATAATGAGAGAGAATCATGGATTGGCTGCCTCCTGCATGCCCCACACTGGGGATTGAGCCTGCAACCTGGGCATGTGCCCTGGGTCAGGAATTGAACATGGGACCTTTCAGTTTGCAGGCTGATGTTCTATCTACTGAGCCAAACCGGCTAAGGCCAGGCTCATCCTGGTTCTTGGTGGAATTCAGTTCTCTGCAGTTATAGGAACTAAGATCCCCATTTCATCATCTGGGGTCACACTCAGCTCTTTGTGGCCACTATCCAACCCTTGCAAAGGCTCTCTCCATCTTCACAGTCCGCAATGGTGCATCAAATCCTTCAAACCGGAGTGTTTCATTTCAGTGTATAATTTGTGGACTTTGATTCTGATATAACCTCCCTACCATGAACTTTTCAAGAACTGTTTCTGCCTTGATCTGAGAGCATACACTGATTAACATATTTTCCTCTCTCCAGATTCTGGGTCTTGTTATCAAATGGCAGCACCTTGTTGCTCTCAAATTTCAGGAACCCTATGAGGGCTTCCTTTATGAGACCTGTGTACATATTTGAAAGTCTTGCTTTTATCTTATCAATGGCAGATTATAGACTGAAATGCCAGGCACGTACTTATATGGCATTTCTATCTTCTCTGAAAGCAAATAATAAATGTATATAAGCAAATACAAATAATAAAATAAAATAGTCTTTATTCATTTTAATTGGAATTTAGCCAAATTAAACTACCATTTGAAATGTGACCAAGTATCATAATACAATAAATATTCTATTAAATAGATATATATTTCGAGAAGATATTGCAGATGTCAGTTATTAAATGTGAAATTATTTTGAAAATGTTCATGTTGATGTACATTTTAATACACACTAGTTAATTTACTCATTTATTTATTAATAATTAACCAAACTAAGCAAAAACTCTACTTGACTTTCCTGTTCGAAGGAAAAATTCCTTCAACCACCAATGACTAAAGAAGGCAAAATTTTGTTTTTAAACTCTTTAAAATAATTTAATTAGAGATAGAATGATAGGCTAGTTAAAACCAGTACTTTCTTATAGAACTAGAAAAGAGAATATTGTCAAAGTCAAACAAATTATCAATCTCTGTGCAACTATGACATTCAAATTTTCTGAACCTTAACTCTTTAAGGTCCCATTATATTGAATAAAAACAAATTTTGATAAACACAGAACTGATACTGAGAAGAGTTTCAATGTAAATGGATATATATATATATATATATATATATATATCTGGACTTTATTCGTATTTATTCATGTTAAGTCACTCATTGAATTTAAGAGCTGTTTTTTTTTAATGGCTAATGGATTTTATTTTTTTAATTTATTTATTGATTAAGGTATTACATATGTGTCCTTATTCCCCCATTACCTTACACCTCCCACTCATGCCCTCACACCCCTGTTGTCTGTGTCCATTGATTAGGCTTATATGCATGTATATAAATCCTTTGATTGATCTCTCCCCCTTACCCCCACCCTCCCCTACCTTCCCTGAGGTTTGATGTTCTGATTGATGTTTCTCTGTCTCTGGATCTATTTTTGTTCATCAGTTTATGTTGTTCATTATATTCCACAAATGAGTGAGATCACGTGAGAAGCTGTTTCTTAATCTGGAGTTTTGTGGCATAGAAGGGCATTATTCCTTTATAATAACACAGATTATATATTCTTCCTTTTTTTTTTTTTCTGGTGGAAAGTTTAAATTATGTGTCAAATCCTAAAAAATTTCCATTTGTGGCACTTCAAAACATGACCGTAATATTTTGCGCCTCATTCCATCAAAGGTGGAGTTTATTTTGCCCCTTGAGTCTGGCCCGTCCTAGTGAACGGCTGTGACCTACAAACTTGGCAGAAGTGACGCTGGGTGAATTCCAGAACAAGGCCTCCAGAGGCTTTCAGATTCTGCTTGGCGCTCTGAGACCACTTTGCTGTGAAGCAGCCATGGGGAGAAGACACGTACACACATACACCGCCCTCTCTGCAGCCACCCTCCCCACCTGCTCGCTGCCCCCCCCCCCCCCCCCCCCCCCGCAAGCCAGCTGAATGCCAGTGCATGAGGGAGCCCAGGAGACCATCTGCAGCCGCCCAGTCAATCCCCACATTGTGAGAAATGGTAAGTCAGTTTTGTTTTCAGCCACTAAACTTTAGGTTATGATATATGATGTAGCAACAGATAACTGGCACACCAAAAGCCTTATGGCCCGCAAGAGGTTGATTTAGAGGTAAAAAACAAGTTTAACTTCCAATACTACCGAGCCTTTTTTGGCAAATATGCTAGGAAAGACTTTTTGTCAACATTTTAATGATGTTTTCTTCTACTACTAAGTCAAAATGTGGTAATATTGATTTTCAAAAAAAAAAAATTTTTGATTATGAGTTTCGGACTTTAAAAAATATTTTTAAATTAATTTTTGTTTAATGTTTAATTGATTTTACTAAAGATTTTGTTCTGTTTGTATCAAGTCAACATGTCCAGGATCATTTTTTCAACACAAGTTATACTCAGTTTCATCAGATGAGGCCGCCATTTTTACAGATATATTTGCTCCCTCTATTACTGTCCGATAGGCACAGGGGGGTGCCATCCAGGCTTTTTGTTACATAAGAGAAACAAGCCCTTATGTAGCAAACCATGGGAAGTGGGTTCTGTTAAAGGTACTCACACATGAGCTGTGATTTGAGACACTCTGGTCTGTGAAGTGCATCTCAGTCCATTGATTAGTGCCACCTGTGGTTGTGCAGTGCACAGCAGGTGTATGTGGTGACTCTGGCCAAAACCATACTTTCTAAAGCAATACCTCCTAGTATTGCCATGATCCCACCTTACAGACAAGGAAAGGGGGGGGGGGGGGGCGGGGCGCATATATATATGAAATGTAAGATAAGCTTTAAATAAAACAGTCTAAATGAGCCTGAAGATTAATTACAGTTTAGCTACCCCTTATGTTATTTAAGACAGCATTCATGAGGGTTAGCTAGCATTAAGAGAACTGCCCCACTTCTCTATTGGGCAGGAATGATTTTGATCATATTAGCAAATAGTTTTAATGAGAATAATATCATGTAAATATTTCTCATTTAATTGTTTTTCTCTAAACATAATTTAACAGCCATGAACCGGAGGGGGTCAATGATTATAAAGCTGCATGAAAACTAGCTGTATAAACAATTGACTTGGTAATGAAAAGTGCTTCAGTGAATGTAAATAAAAACTGTAGATTTTAAAAATTAATTCGCATCACTCTAATTCTAGAGAATTAGCCTTCTGCCTTTTTTTTTTTTCTTTTTTGCTTGTGTTTTGGAAAACAGCCCCAAAATTCACAGTAAATGAATTACAGTTAAATATTAAGATCAATAGACAATGGGTGGGGAGTAAAGAGCATGGAAAAATAAGCACACCCCGTTTTTTCTAAATATGAAAGCTACACTTTGAAATTCCTAAAACCAGGTGGAAAATAAAGCTTACTATTTGGGAGACAAACACATTCACATTAATGAATTGGAGATAGAGAGAGCGCATGGTTTTAGCAAAATAGCATAGTCCGTTTTCTACTCTGTCAGTTGACAGTAGGTATATTTACTTTCCCAGCAGAAACCTGAAATCTAAATAATCCAGGTCCAGGGGAGTGCTAAGTCTAGTCCTGGACGGCCTGCTTAGGGTCTGACCTCGACCCCGGCCTTTCTCCCCGCAGCGGCCTCTGAGGTCACCCACCTGCCCCGCGGGCGGGGGGTGAGGCCCGGCCGCCGCCCCAGCCTCCCCCCAGGGGGGCCCCTGCCTTTTCCCGCTGCTCTCCTGTGTACTCTTCCCAGTCTCTTCCTTTCTTCCCTGAGCTCCAGGCTAAGAAAGTAAAAGAATAAGAGATCAACAGAAGGACTTGTATGCATGCATGTAAATACAACCAATGGACACAAAACTCTGGGGAGGGAGGGCGTGTATGGGTGGGTGGGTGGGGCCAATGGTAAGATATGTACACAGATAATAATTTAATTAAAAATGGTAAAAAAATAAAATAAAATAAAAAGAATCGCCGGAATTTAATGGATGGAAAGGCAACCCGACGCCTGGAGAGGAGGACGGAGCTGGAGCGGCCCTTTGAGACCCGCGGCCCCGAGGGGCCCTCCCTCGGCCCAGCGGCCCGGCCCCCGGGCGGATGCGGCCCCCAAAGCCGGCCGGTCCGCGGGGCCCGGCAGACAAAGGAAGGCCGGGGCCGAGCGGTGACGGGGGGTGGGCGCAGCGGCTCCGGGAGCCGTCCCCTTCCCCGCCCCATCCCCGGGAAAGGAGGGGCCTCCGGGCCGCCCCGAGGAAGAGCTCCCTGGGCGCAAGCCGATGGTCCCCTGTGGCCACACGCGCCCCGGCAAGGGCGGCGCCAGGCCCGCCGGTGGGGGAGGGGCGGGGCAGGGGCGGGGCCAGCAGCGGCCGGAGGGCGGGGCCGGAGCGGTGGGCGGGGACTGGGCGGGGAGGGGGCGGAGCCTGCGGTGGAGACAGAGGCCGACGGAGGCGGGTCCTGATCGGTGGGCGGGGCCTGGTGGGCAGGGGTGGGGCCTGGGCGGGGAGGGGAGGGGTCTGGGCGGGGATGGGCGGGGCCGGCCGGGCCGGGGCTGCTGGAGACAGTCACTGCCCTGGCGGCGGCGGCGGCGGTTGGCCGTTGGGGGCTGGGAGGAGCGGGACCCTGGCCGGCGGCGCAGCTGGAGGAGCTGGCAGCGGCCGGGGCCAAGCGGAGGATCCGGCGCGGGCGGGGAGCGCGCCCCAGGCCGGGCGGAGCCCGCGGCTGCAGCGGGAGAGCCGGGCGTGCTGGCCTCGGCGGCGTCTCCGAGAAGCAAGTGTCTGAGGCTGAGATTCGGCGGCGGCGGCGGCGGCCGGGGCGGAGGTAACCGAGGGCGGCGGCGGCGGCGGCGGCGGCGGTGCAGGCGAGGCTCCTCCGCGGGTCGGAAGCCGCGGGGGCTGCGGCCGGGGCTCGGATCGGACTCGCCCACGCGCTTTCCAGGCTGGGACCCCGGCCGGCGCGGACCCCCTCGTTGCGCGGAGGGCCGGCCGGGCGGGCGGGCGGGCGGGGGGCGCGATCGGCGCGCGGGTCGGGGGCGCAGAGCGGGGGCGCGGATCCGGAGGCGACCCCTCCTCGGCAGGGATTGACAAGGACGTGGGGCACCCCTCCCCCTTCGAAGAAGACACACCCCAATCTCAGGGCGGGGCGGGCTGCCCAGGATTTCCCAGCCGGTGCGAGGGAAGACCTCCCCGAGGAGGCTGCACCCCGGTCTGCACCCCCCCCCCCATTGCACCCCCCAACCCACCGAGGCGGCCCCCTGGGCTCTCTGGGGCTGCACAGACGGAGGTGGCTCTGTCGCCGGGAATCCCGGAATTCCTTTTGTCTCTCCGCCACCGAAACCAGCGGCCGGAACTGGAGGCAAACACCCACCGCCGGCGCTGGGGCTCTCCACTCCCCGTCCCCTTTCTGCCCGGGAAGGAATCCTCTCCCCGGCAGCCGGTCCTCGTCCGCGGGAGAGCGGGCTGCCCTCCTCGCCCCCATCCGAAACCTTCCTCTTTGGCACGGAGCGAGGAGAGACTCACGTTGTACCTGAGTTTGGATTTATCATTCATGTGAGATCATCCCCCTCCGCCCCTCTTTTTTTTTCTTTCTTCTCTTTAACCCTTTGCCATCCGGCCTCCGCCTTGGTATACATGCCCCAGGATTTTGCAAACTTATCAACAAAGAAGTGTGGCTAGTCGAGTCAACAGAGTCCTTGGCTGGGCTGGGCTGGGCTGGGCTGTGCACGTTCATAGAGCTTCCTTAACCGGTGCCGTTCTGACCGAGCTAGTGGAAAGGTCTTTTTGGCTAAGGCTTAAGGATGTTCCTCTGTGTGCAGTCCTCTTTTTTTTTTTTTCCGCCCCTCTTCTAACCTTTTACAAATCTAGGGTAACGATTAGAATGTAGGTCTTTGGAAAGCATGACCACAGTGGAAGAAAAAAATACAGAAGGAAAACATGTAATCATTTTTTTAGGGTCATTGTCCCAACTTTCTGAAAGTGCCAATCATGAAAATGTGGGTTTTTGGGGATTAACTGGTAAATTGCATCCTTTGATGAGTAAGCTTTGAACCTATATTTTGCACGGAGATATGTTTGTCTTGTTTTATTTCGTTTACTTGTGGAAATTGTCGATTACCCAAACACCTTATAAGAGGAACCCATGAACAAGTTCATTAAGAATTTGTCTTGGAAAATGCATTTTATGAAATGCTTTGAAATCAGAGGGGTTAACAGTGGCTTGTCATTTATGCCATGTAAGAGACCACAGCCTACACAGTTGCGTCCCTGGCAGTGGTCCCTGTGCCTGTAAGTGGCGGGATCTAGCAGTCTTAGGGGGGCTGTTCTTCAACAAGAAGTGTAGCACTACCTACCTGCCGGATAACTATCATCTCTGATGACATTTACTGTAATGGGCACCTTTTCTGACCCGGTTCTCAGATACAGAATTAACAGTTTGAATCTGGAGAACATTCTGTACAAATTGAAAGACTGGGCTTTCTCTTTCGTTTTCCAGATGTATGGTCTCAGGTGCATGCTTGAAGGATCTACCATCACATAAACTCGCTTGTAACCATGGAGCCACGTGACCCATCAAGATATAGAAAAAGCGCTGCTGAGCTTGGGAACCAGGCACGTGTTCAGCAGTTCAACAATTAAACTAGCATATTCTCTGCTGACAATCAAGAATCAAGAGCCAAGTCAAGTCCTGCGCATTCTGTTGACAGATGGACTCTGTGGCTGTTGAATTTTACCGTAACTGGTGACTCTTGTCATTCCAAGTCAGCTCCTCACGCCAGTTGCGTCCTAGGGGATGCAAAGACCTGTGTTGATGTATCCTGATGTTAGCAAAAGTTGAAGATAAGAAGCCTATTATGACTAATCCTTGGGAAGAGAAAGTCTGCAAAATGGCCCAGACGAGTTTACTGCAGGGGAAGCAGTTTTACTGTAGGGAGTGGGTTTTCCACAAGCTTCAGCATTGCCTCCAGGAGAAAACTAACTGCTGCAACAGCACTGTCAACACGCCGCCCCTCCTGGTGAATTCTGGGAGCACTGCTGGTGTTGTTTCTGGAAAAGGCGCTGCCTGGGGTGTGCTATTGGTAGGAGGGCCTGGCAGTGGCAAGACAGCCCTGTGTACTGAGCTCCTGTGGCCAAGTTCACCTACAGGCTTGCAAAGAGGTCTACATCGCCAGGCTCTGGCCTTCCATTTCTGCAAAGCCCAGGACTCGGACACGCTGTGTGTGGGCGGGTTTGTTAGAGGGCTTGTTGCCCAGATTTGCCACAGTGGGCTGCTCCAAGGATATGAGGACAAGCTAAGGGACCCAGCCATCCAGAGCCTCTTGCAGCCCGGGGAATGTGAGAGGAACCCAGCAGAAGCATTTAAAAGGTAACAAGTCAACTTACCATGCCTGTCATGTTCTAGTGGATGTAAAGACCTGTACTGATGTGTTCTGCTGTTAGAATAAGAATGTCATGGTGTTCTAGTTTCTATACAAAAATGAACATTAAATTTTTTAAATTATCCTAATTTTTGTATAAAAAATTTCATGAAGTACCTGTACTTCTGCTAATTTGGGGGTAATCTGTGGTTGTGAGTGAACATGTTTATCTGAATATTGAAGGGAACAAAATTTAGGCTCTGTTTGCACAGGATATGGATTAAAAATGTCTTTTATAACAGAATTCGAAGCACTGAGAAACATTGTTTTTCAAATGTATGCCAAATATTTATTTGCTTTTCTAATATTACTTATCGTTGATAAGGGATATCTGTTCTTATGGTCGTGAAGAACATATAGCTACTGGAAACTGGTAAACTATACCTGGTTCTGAGTTTAAAGGAATTCTCAGCATAGAATCTACTGTCTTCTTTGTTTACAGTATTATCCCTTTAAATAAGAAAAGTTCTCTTAGAAAGAAACCATTGAGAATCTGAAGAAAATTTGCTAATATGTTTTGCAAGTAAACAAAAAGTTGACTGATGAAATATGTGATCTTTATAAAATAATGGAAATTTGTCATCATTTTTAATACTTTTAGTGAGTGATACAAAGAAAACCCCAACACACCCAAAAAACAATTGTAAGTTGTTTTTCAGAGTGATTCCAGATCCAAAATGTTTAAAAACAATGATTACTTGAAAATTTTTTTGCATATCACCCCTCTCCTCATTGTAAAAGAGGCAAATAGTGATCCTGTGCTTGCTATTACTGCCTCCCTGCTGTTTAGTCATTTGGCCATATACTTTTATTACTTACACAATAAGTAGTTCTTAGCTGGCAAAGTTTGTTTCCCAAAGACAGGTATACTCTGCACTGAAAGTTAGTGTGCGTGTGTGTGTGTGTGTGTGTGTGTGTGTGTGTGTGGACTCATTTGAGCAGGCTTTGAATTGCTGTGAAAGTGATTTTGTTCTTTTGATGTCCTCAGATCTAATAGTATGAAATCTATTGAAAATAAGAATAGTAGCAAGTATTTTGTGTGAGTAGCTGTTGAAGTGCTATACCAATATTAAATCCTTCAATATTCATAACAGCCCTGTGAGGTAGATACGGTTATTAGTCCCATTTCATAGATAAGGAAACTGGCACAGCCTAAGTAACTTGTACAAGGTGACAGGCTAGGAAAGGGCTGAGCTGGGATATGAAAGACGTGTGTATGTGTACAGGTTTGTAATCATAGACATCCTTTGGAGGACTTATGGGGAAGAGGAATAGTTTTGAAGTTTGTGGAGAATGGATGTTTGTCACAGTTGTGGTTTGAGTGTAGTTTTCAGATTACCCATATATGTGATCAGTAGTTAGTCTGGAATGATCGTTATGAATAGAGGCACACAGTTCCAACAGGTGAGAGGTTTATGAAATTCAGCCAAAGGGCTGTGTCTTTGAGAAGTGTGATATTCTTGTAGACCTTTTAATGTATAAGTGCTATCCAATCAAATCTATTATCTTTTGCTGCTAGCAATCAAAGTCTGGGTTAAAACTATTATATCATTCATAAATCAATGAGGAAATCGGCTAGCACAAACATGAGATGCCAGGTTTGATGGACAATGTTTAACATGGACTCACTATGTTTATATGGAAGTAATAATCTAGGCTTTATTATAAAACTTTACTTTTTAAGAGACTTCAAGCCTCTGTACATAAACAACTCTTCTCTTGACTTAATGCTTTTTCTGAAGACACTATCACTAGTTGAAGAGGAGCTGAATTTGCATTTCATGTAAGTCATTTCAGAAGCTATTATATTTGGATTTATTGACACCTTAGAAAATCAGTTTTAGAGTATAGTCTAACTAAATTTAACTTAGCCTAACTAAATACCTATAATTTATTTTATTGGAATTCATATTAACCTTCTGATACTTTTAAATATCTGAAATCATGTCTGATAACTGTATATTTTTATATATTCTGATCCTGAGCAGATCTTTATTGTATTACAGATTTTCCTGGAAAACATCCTTCTACTCAGAGTATCCTCTTATTTTTGTTTTCCTGTGTGAATTTTAGTGACTAGCTAATTGGAGAGAAATGAACAGCTGGAGCTGTGTGTAAAATCCACACCAGTACGGACTATCTGATTGGCCGAAGGAGCGAATGAACGCTTTGTATTCCTAGTCTGTATTTTGGTAGAGAAAACCTAGTGTTTCTACTTGGGCCATTGGGATGCTCTAACTTAATCTCCTACTAGATCTTTCAGAAACCTGAGTCACTTTTTTTTTTTTTTTTTATCATTAAAGTAATCAACCATTCAATAAATTAGGTAATTTTAGTATTGGAACAACTGTTTCTGATAATTCATTAGATATATACTTCCTCTATGATTAAGAGGCTGTAATATAATCATAGTCAAATGTAAAAATGAGAACACAATTCAAAGTTAAAAGAAATATTTTTGCATAATCTATGGCAGTGGTCAGCAAACTCATTAGTCAACAGAGCCAAATATCAACAGTACAACGAGAGCCGAAAACTGACTTCTGTGTATGGGTCACGAAGTTTCAATCACACTGTATGTGGGTGTGTGGTATTTTGTGGAAGAGCCACACTAAAGGGGCCGAAGAGCCACATGTGGCTCTCGAGTTTGCCGACCACTGGTCTATGGCATTAGATTACATGTGTCAAACACAAGGCCCGCGGGCCAAATCCGGCCGGCCAGGCCTTGCAATGTGGCCCGCACCGCGCTGTCATCACTGCACTCCGCTGTCAGTTTATGACATTGTCAGATTATGACTGTTCAGTAAACCATTCGGCCCGAGATTTAGGCTGGATTTTAGATTTTGGCCCCTTCTCTGATTGAGTTCGACACCCCTACATTAGATGGTTGCAGGCCTCTACTTTTGGACAGATAGTCAAGGTTTTATTGTAGGTTCCGTTAGTGACTGCAACTGACTTGTTAAATAGGTCCTTCAGAGAATTTTAATCGGAATGCATTTTATTTAGGCCAGAAGTAATTCAACAAGTAGACAATGGGGAGAAGATCATTTGATCATTGTTCTCAAGGAGTTAACAGTATTTTGTGGGAGATGGAGATGCAAGTAGCTAAATATAAGAAGAGGAGAGAGGCACCTGAGTTAGGGAATAAGGGGGTGGAGCAGTGGTTTCAGGTCCTGTACCTGGTTTAGAAGCACAAGTGAAGATGGTTATTTAATTCATTCAACCATGAACTCCTTTTTGAACCTGCTGTCCCTATTGTCATGCCTTGAAGCCAAGGATCTTTTTGGAGATCTAGATGCATGTGTCCTGTTATTTGTTTAACAATCTGCAAGACCAGGTTGAGTTTTCTGTGTATGATGTCAATTTTCCCCATGTTGAGTACAAGATTGTCCTCTGTGTGATATTAGGAATGGCTTGTTAGGATAGGAAACTGGAAGTCTGAACTCTGTTTTTTATCTTAAATAGGAATCTTTAAATGGTGGAATCTTTTCCATTCATCTTCTTCCTGAACACTTATACTTATTCCTGGATACCTCTTTAGGTTTTAAATTCATTTGTAGTTATTTATGCATGTATCTTCTGTTATTTCTTCTATTTGGCAGATGCTTCTTCATCACATTATTCATGACTGATTAATTTTTCATATTTACCATTGTGCTTTGAACAGCACTTTTCATATAGTAATTGCTAAATGATTATCATTTGAATGACTAAATCATGCTACTTACCTGTCTAGAATATGTTTGAATCTAATTGAAGGACCGCTGGAAGCTCTTAAATATGAAAGGAAATTGAAATGTTTTATCACTTAGGTCAGTTTTCAATGCAGACCAGAGTGGTGTAGTGATTATTAATTTATTAACCTGCTGTCTGCTCCTTAGCACGTGTGCATATGGCATCGTTCCAGATAGTTTTAAGTGGCCAGATGTCTATCTTCTGTCTCTACTGGCTCCAGGTATTTTTGGCAAACTCAATAAAGGGTTGAAGAACAGAATGGGACTAGGATGGGTGCTTCCTTCTTAACCTCACTGGTGGGGCATTTTCAAGGCAAAATATTCCCTTTTAATGATCTGCCTTATATTACTAATACTATTTATGATAACTGTTATCCATTCTTAAATAATGTCAGATCAAAAGATCTTGTGAAAGTGTCCTCACTGTTCCCATTTTGAATAAAATAAATGAATAAATATAATTTTCATAATCAAAATCCCACTCTTCCTTTAGTCTAAGTTTGTCACTTTTTAGTGAAATGTCTGTTGTTTCCAACATTTAACTGTTAAACTTATTTTAAGATGGACTTTCATTTATTCAGACTCTTCTTTCTCTTCCTAAAATCTTCCCTTTCTTCACTGGATGGGCTTTCTCGTTTATGCTTCATGTCTAAGTGCTGCTTCCTTTGGTCCCTGGTACTCTATCCTTCACTGAACCAGTCCTCAACCTTTATTAATCATGTCTGCATTATAATGGCACAACATATTGCTCCATACTTACACCGTGTAATGTTAGCCACATTCTTAGTTCTGCTTGGCCATGCTTTTATTTGTGTGCTTTTCAATAACTCAGATTTTTTTTTAGACTAGAGAGAGTAAAGTGGTGCCCTACAGGGTGAGTATGTTTTTCACCCAATTCAGGAAATTTTGACAATATTAGGCTCTAATTTCTTTGGAGCAATAATCTGGTTGAGCTGAGTTAGCTGCTGTCTGTAGATGGGTTTATACACTAATCTGATCCAGTCTTCCCTCACCACCCGTCATTCTATCCAAGGCCATTTCATTTGTTTGCATGTGCCAGCCTGGCTCCAATAGGCGTTTTCAAATAGGAACTTGTTTCCTGTTCCTTTGTAAAAAAGAAACACTATATGTTTATCTCCCCCTAAATTTGCCTTCATTTATCACAAATTTGTATATACAAGTGCTTCTTCCCTATCACCTTGCTTCCTAACTTACTGAGACCTGACTTCTCTCTTAAACATGCACAGAAAGTTGTTTAGGTATAGTGGCTTCTGAACTTACTGCTCTATCTTTAGCCTTAGATGCTACTTTTCATTATTATCTGTACTTGGTTCCTTTCAGAATCCCCTATCCAACTGTGTTCGTTAGTGGTTGTTCCTCTGGATTGTGCCTGGGTGTTTGCCCAGCAAAACTTAGATCTTCTCTCCTCACACTCATTCCTTCAAACATTGTATTTACTTACATGGATACCAATGCTTGTATCTATTAAGATAGCAATCAAAGCTGCATCAGCAGCCTTTATCTTCACTCTGATTAATATATATCTTTCTACTGGAGTGTCCCTCAAGTACCTTCCAGTATTCAAATCAGCATCTCTTTCAGCATTTCTGTTCATTGACTCATTCATTCATTGCTTAAATAAACATGCAGTTCCTTCTATGTGCTCAATATGTGCGGAGTGACAGGGCTAAGGAGGTGAGCCAAACAGGACACTGAATTAAGTGTGTGTTTGGAGGGGGGTGGGGGGGAGACAGGGATTGCACTAAATAAGAAATTACAGATATAAAAATTCAGCTTCAATACATGCTAAGAAGAAAGGATGATTTAAAAACATGTTATGAAGCTTGATCATTCCTGGGAATTCTGGGAAAACTAATTATCAAAGTTGTTTCATAATTATTCTTATTTTTAGACCCTTTCTCCCTAAAAGTGTGATCTTAAGATGAACATGTTGGCAACTCCTGGGAGGTAATAAGAAATGCAGAATCACAGGTCTACTGACTGAACCTGCAGCCTCCGTTTCCAAGTGAACCCTGTGCCCTGACGTTTGAGAAGCATTACCCTGGCCTAGATGTTCGGGTGTTCTCTATTTTCTGTTATATTAAATCATAAAGTATTTAATCTTTTTCCTGGAACGTTTCTTGAATTTTTACCCTAATCTAGAATGTTTATTCATCTCCTCCTACTGGGTCTACTTAACGTTAGCCCCTCTTTATTCTGATTCACTTGGTTCCAGTTGGACAATTAAGCACAGTGAAGCAGTGCTTTCTTTAGGTCATTCCTCCGAGCCTGTGATAATCTGCACAAGTTCAAATTTCTCTGTCTGGCTTTAAAAGCTCTTGATAATTTGGTTCTGCTCCATCTAAAGTGTGTATCATGTTTCCAAACTTCATCAAAGCACATTAAGCTCACTTATTCTTTCAAGAAATATTTCTAAGCATCGGAGATAGTATTAAGTTGATAGGGAGATATGACTAAATAAGGATATTCTTATTTTTCTTACTGGTTAGTAAGACCTTCATATATTGTAAGGATTTGGCCTTTAATTTTGTTACATAGGTTGCAGATTTTTTGGTTTGTTTTTTAGACCTTCACTTTGTTTTTAGCAATTTTGTTTTCTTAAAAGAGTTTTATGAAATAGAATGGTTTTCATACAGTAAAATAATTTGGTTTTATGAAGTAAATACCTAAATACTTACTTTTCTGTCCTTAAAAAATCTTTAAAGTGTATTCTGATTTGTGGCCTGACTTTACCCTCTAGTTGATCTAATGATGTCTCTGACCACATATAATTGTCTTAAATTTCAAACCACTTTCTTTCATGTCCTAATCTCAGAAATACTGCTAGTGTCATTTTTCTATTATATCCATGTATAACTAGTCTTTTATTATAAAATACACTTTGAAAATGTTCATGTAATTGCTTAATTAAGATAAGCATTAGTTAAGAGTACTAATTATGTCTTACTTGTGGTTATCTTGAAAAAGGATTTGGAGCTTTCCAGAAACTGGTGACCTTTTACAATTCTGACTCATTTGCATATGTAGAAACTAGTGCTTGGACTCGTTTTCCTTTGTTTTCATGGGCTCCACGCACCCTTGCTCTTTGCCATGCGCTATTGCTGGTCCTTGTGCAGAGAACTGTGCTGCTCTGGCTTTTTGTTTGGGCTCAGCCATGTGGTTTCCTTTGGCCAGTGGGATGGTAGCAGACAAGACTCAAACAGGTTTAACATGCGAATGTGAGTGGTTGGGCCTGACCTCTGTGTTGCCATCATGTGAGGGGATATGTTCTGGCGAGCTTGTTGGATAAGAAGGAGGAGGAGAGCATGTGGAGCAGACAAGACCCATCCTGCAGCCTGCCTCCAAGTCTAGAGCAGATCAACAACAGACACAGGAGAGAGCACAAATGATTGTTATTTTAAGTTAAGCCTCTGAGTATTGGGATGGTTTGTGATATAACAATAATGTGGAAAAAAATTAACAATACAGAACCTAAGGAAATAATATTTTAAATGGGAAATCATTAATTTTCACAAAAAATGTAGGAGTCCTCATTGATTCCTCAATTTTCCTCACAGCATTGATTCATCAGCTACCTTTGTTCTGTCCTGAGATAAAACAAATACTTCCACTCTTCTCCATCTCCTGTGGCTGCTGCTCCTGTGATCTCTTGCCTAGACTCCTGCAGTGGCTCCCATTTGGTCTTCTTGTTGCTATTGTCCCTCTTCACAGAGCAGCCAGAGGAATAGGTCATGTTACCTCCCAGGCTTACACTTGCCCGCAGCTTCTCACTGCCTTTAGAGCAGTCTGAGCTTCCCGGTGTCCAGGCCTTGCCTAGCCTTTGACCTCAGCTTGTACCCTTCCACCTTGTTCATCGCTGCTCATCCACTCTGCCCTTATTCTGTTCTGAAGTAGATCAAGTTCTGGCTGGCAGATTTTTGTGTGGCTACTTGCTCTGTTATCACTTGGGTGTGTCAACTTTATTATTACCTCCGCAGACAGCTTCCCTGTCCACTGAGTCTTTGGAATACTCCATACCTGGTCATTTTTTTAAATCACATCAGCGCACTTTGTTTTCTTTGTTCCTTAATTTTCAGTGTCTTTCATGATTTGGAATTATTTTCCGCATTTGTTTAATTGGACTTCCTACCTGTTTATGGGAATGAGCAGAATATTTGCCTGTCTGTCCCTTTGTATCTCCAGGGTTTAGAATATGGTAGAGACAAAGTTTAATTTAAAACATGATGATTTGTCCCATTGATAACTTGTATTTTATCATTTAAAATTCATATTCACTTAGAAAGGAGAAAAAACTTTTGTAGCTTCAGTCTCAGTTACTATGTTTGTTAAATTGTTTCTTTAGAGAGAGAAGCAGCTTGCAAATCATGGACTTCGCAGGAATTGAAAGGGTAACACTAATGGCACCAATGGGGAAGAAACGGTTGTAGAAAACTTTAGTTTATGGGACTTAGGAATTGTTCCACCCCAAAGTGTTTCAGTTAGTCAGGAAAGCAAATAAATAGGAAAAACAAACAAACACCATTTTATCACATTTCTTTAAGTCTGGATTTTCTGTTTTGTTTTAAAGAAAAATAATCCACATTACAAGTCCCCAGTCCTCTTACTAATTCTGACCTACTCACTCCTGATATATGGTCCCTGCTGTGGATTTGCGTGTGGTTTGGTAGTCTCTGCAGTTTGAGTACACTGGGAGACCTGTGTGTTGACACACATACTTGTAATCTGCTCCTGTTTTGTATGATTTCATATCAGTAGTTCTCAAACCTTTTTATTATAGGTGCCATTTACACTCTTAAAAGCTATTTAGGATCTCAAAGAACTTTGTTTTGGGAGGTTATATCTATCAATATATGCTTATTTGAAATTTAAACAAATTTAAAATGTGTATTAATACAGTTAATAACTATAAATTTATTACACATTAACATAAATAATATTTAATAAAAGAGAAATATCTTGCCCAAGACAAAAGAACACTTAAGAGTGGTATTGTTTTGCTTTTTTTGGCAAATCTTTTTAATATTAGGCAAAATAAAGACATCTGGAGCATCATAACTACTTCTGCGTGCAGCCTCTGGAAAACTCATTATGTTCTTGAGAGAGAACCGGAGTGAAAAAGGCAGATAACATCTTAGGTTTATTGTGACTCTGAAAGGGTCCAGAGAGTAGGAGACTCCTGGGACCCCCAGCCCACACTTTGAAAACCACTATTCTGTGTGAATGGTGTCTATTCTGCAACATGTTGTGCCTAATACTGTTCCTGTGTATTTACCCATGTTGTTACCTGTGGGTCTGGTAATTCCTGTTAACTGCTACCGTTGTATGTAATTCACTTGTTGTTGTCATATTGATACTCATTTAAGATGTATTTAGCTTTTTTAGCTTTACAACAGTGCTGCTGAGAACATGTTTGGGTGTCCTCATGGTTACATTCTAGGGGCAGTGAAAACTGACTCCAAGTTGCATACTCACAAGTGAAATTTTGGATGATATGGTGGTATGTTTATCTTCAACTCTGAGACAATACCAAATCCCCATTTAAATTATATCAGCTTACATCACTGTAGTAGAGTGTACTTGGATTTACACATTCTACTTAGGTCACCAACACTTGCTCTGTTGTCAAAGTTCTTTATGTTTTGTAAAGTAAGTATGAAATGGTATCTCATTATTTTAAATATTTCTGACCCTGTGGCTGTAAAAATAAGTATAGGCAAGTATATCAGTCTTTTTCTATATAATTTCCTTTATGGATTAGCCTTTTTGGGTCTTAATATTTTAAAACTTGTTTTCTCCTGATCCAGCAACATTTGTTAATTGGCTGGCTCATCTTTCACTATTAATTTGTAATACTACCACAGTAAGACACACACACACACACACACACACACACACACACAAACATATGTATATATGTATGTATTTCTGAGTTTTGAATTCTACTTCGGTTTATTCATTCATTCATTGGTTTACCAAATATAATTACCAGGAATATACCAGATGCTATTAGTACTGGGCTATGTTAGCAAATAAAAGTTGCAAGTGTAATCTGTGTTTGTGAGAATTTTAGGGTTGGTGTGTGTGGTTGGTAGAAAAATGAAAACTTAGCATATCATTGGCAAGCAGTGCTATGTGGAAGACGAAGGTAGAGTAAGGAGGAGAGGCCTGAGGTGCTGGCAAGGCTGGGTAAAAGGGGGTGCCGTTTAAGTAGGAGGGGTCAGGGTGCTTTGAAGGAAGTCCCTGGCAAGAGCATTCCAGTCCTGTGGTTGGGAGTTGGCTTAATATTATCCAGGGCAAACAAGGAGAGCCTGTGTGGCTGAAACAAAGTAAACAGGGCTGAGGAGAGGAGACAGTAGCAAAGTAGTTAGGAGCCATCCAGTGCATGGACTTGGAGGCTGTGGTAAGGACTTCCATTTTTATTTTCACTGAGAAGATGGGAAGGAGGCCATTAAAATTTTTAAACAGAAGAGTGACATAATCTGATTTAAGAATTTAGGGCTCACACTGGGTACTGTGCAGAGACCCATGGTGGGGAAGGTGGAAGCAAGGACACCAGGAGATGGCTGGCTGGTGCTTGAACTTGGGCGAAGAGGTGGAGGTAAGCAGGAGTGTTGTTCTTTTATTTTTTCTGTCTAACAAGTTTTGATTCTATGTGAGCCAGTGTGCAGATGATGGTGGATTTCCAGACAATGTCTTTTCATCAGAAAAGGTTCCCCTTTCTTCCGATGGCAGACAGGCTGAGGGGACGATATAGTCAGGATCAAGCTAGGCCGGTGGTCGGCAAACTGCGGCTTGCGAGCCACATGTGGCTCTTTGGCCCCTAGTATTTTTAGCAAAGGCCAGTTTAGAAGTTCCCTAATTAAGTTAATAACAATGTACCTACCTATATAGTTTAACTTTAAAAAAATTGGCTCTCCAAAGAAATTTCAATCGTTGTACTGTTGATATTTGGCTCTGTTGACTAATGAGTTTGCCGACCACTGAGCTAGGCCAGTGGTGCCTTTGTGGTTTTAGTGAGATCACTGGCTTATTTCTGTCCTTTTGGTGTGGTCCTTCTGAGTTTGAGAGTTCTAAAGAGACTATTGATAATTCATTTCTTCCCCCACAAATATTTGTCCACTGACATTAATCATAAAATTATTATAACAAAATTATTAGGAACATCTACCATCTACTAATTTTCTGGAATTTCAGTATTGAGGCAAGTGACTTTTAGTACAGAATCTGTGGCAAA
Source organism: Pipistrellus hanaki (assembly GCF_964339955.1). NCBI lineage: Eukaryota > Metazoa > Chordata > Mammalia > Chiroptera > Vespertilionidae > Pipistrellus > Pipistrellus hanaki. The sequence goes on along the minus strand of NC_140507.1, from coordinate 36,619,398 downwards.
CAGACATGAATGTTCAATGCTCTCAGAAAAGTAAAATTTGAGAAGTATTGTAGTATATTCAGTTAGAAGATCTTAAAATATATAATATTGCTTTTCCTATGAACATATCAATTTAAATGCTAAAAAAAATTAGCCACTTACTAATTTAGTCAGGTTGCTCTAAGAACTTAACTGTTTAATTGGACCTTAAGCTCATAATATATATATAACTTTTTGATATTTTCCTAAGCAGTTTAGCATAATAATTAAGAAGAGGAACTTTGAAACTTATCAAATTCTATTCCCACTCTGCCACTTACTACTTGTTTCACTTTGCAATCTACTTTCCTCTGTACCTTTGTATCTTCATCTGTAAAATAGAAATGGTAATAGTATCTATTATAGGCTTGCTGTGGGAGATAAATTGATAAATCCATAAAGATTAGTTAGCATCATGCTTCATTCTTAGTAAGCACTCAGTAAATGTTAGGCTTACTATGTTTATTTCCCATTTTTGTATTTTAAATATTTGGCTTCCCAAATAAAACAAACATACATTGTATATAAACTAGAGGCCCGATGCATGAATATTTGTGCAAGCACAGGCCTTCCTTCCCCTGGCTGCTGGCACCGCCTTTGCTCTGCCGGAACCGCCTTTTTTGCCTTCCCATGCTGCCCAGAGGCCCGGAGAGGCTGGGGCAATACAGAATGCCTGCGTTGTCGCTATGGCGATGACACTAGCATCCCACCTGGCCCCTTGGCGCCTGTATCTGCAAATTATCCTTCCATATTTATTGGGTTAATTTGCATACTCACTCCTGATTGACTGGTGGGCATCATGAAGGTACGGTCAATTTGCATCTTAATCTTTTATTAGTGTAGATATATATATATTTGGTTCAAAAGACAGATGCAGTCAAAACTGGTTTGGCTTAGTGGGTAGAGCGTTGGCCTGCGGACTGAAAGGTCCCAGGTTCTATTCCAGTCAAGGGCACGTACCTTGGTTGTGGGCACATCCCCAGTAGGGGGTGTACAAGAGGCAGGTGATTGATGATTCTCTCTCATAAATGTTTCTAACTCTCTATCCCTCTCTCTTCCTCTCTGTAAAAAATCAATAAAATATATATTTTAAAAAAAGACAGATGCATTATTACATCCTCTATCATCAAAAAGCCTTGCTGTTTTAACATAGCTAACAGTTCAGTCATTTCCAGACCCGGATCTTAGTTTCTGACTTTGAATGTTAGTACCTGAGAATTTTGGTTACCAACTTCTAGAAGCAAAGCAGCTTGAATTAATATACTGCTTTCAAGTAGATGGGAATCAGTAATTTTGATTGCTGTTGTAGATTTATGAATAAAACTCCTGTAAGCATTCATGTACAGATTGTAGAGTAGCCTTAAGTTTTCACTTCACTTAGGAAAGTACCTAGACCATGGGGGAGGTGGGGGGGTGTAACTTTTTAAGAAACTGAAACTTTTCCAAAGTGGCTGCACCACTAGAAATGGCAGTCTCATTGCTCCTTATCAGTGACAGCACTTGCTATTTTCAGGGGTTTCATTTACTTCACAATTCTAATAGGTGTCTAGTGGTATCTTCCTGTGGTTTTAATTTGTATTTCCCTAATGAGTTAATTGCATGATGAGAGACATGAAGCACATGCCAGCAGAAGAAACTGTAAATGAAAAGGCCTTTGTATAATTGTGTCTGATGAAAGTCATTGAAAGAAGGCCACTGTGACTGGACTGTCATTTTGAAAAGGATACCCCGGCTGCAGCAGGAACTCTGGAGGGCGCACTGGGAACATGTGGCTACTATGGTGGCCCAGGGGACAGATGATGGCAGTTTGGACTATGGCAGGGTTTTCAACCAATATGCTGCAAGAATTTTTAAAACATGCGATACCTGATATTTTAGTCAGGGGCACTGACCTCTTTTATCTTAGATTGTCAAATAAACAAAGACAGTAGCCAACACAACAATGGCTGTCTGGTGTGATTCAATCAAAATAGATCTTTTTTTGTCAGATTGGCAAAAAAAAATAATATTTTTTGCTGGGGTGCTGCAGACTTTTAGTAAATAATTTGTGTGTGCCACAAAATGAAAAAGGTTGAAAATCACTGTTATAGGCTGAAGTGGGCTTGAGAGATTTTTATGAAGAAATATTGTTACGTCATAATGATAAGCTGGATCTTGAATGCTATTGGATTGAAAGGTTAAGAAGACAGTCATGGAAAGGATTATCTAAGTTTATTTATAATTACATGGGTTATGACCTCCGCTGTGTATATTTCAGCACCTCACTCAGCACAAGGCATGTATAAAGTAAATATTTGTTGAAAATGAATGAGCATTGTTTTATGAACAAATTATATTCAACTACAGTATAAATTATGAGGAGGAAATATATTCAGTAGAATTATACCCAATAATTTATCCTTTATATTGAAATTTAAAAATACACTGTACATTCAACGGGACTTAGACTATAGTTTATTTTTGTATAGTTTTTCCTAATTACATTTGTGTGACAAGCTCATATGCAGTACAGTAATTTTATAAGAGAACTTATACTGAATCTTTATTATTTTTCTTATTATTAAAGTGGTTCCCAAATTTGTTCCCCCCATGCAACACATTTTAGCTTTGTCATAAATAATTCTAGTTTTTACCGATTCAAAAAAATTAGAAAGAAAATATTGAAATCTAGTTTCTTCAAGTTCCTTCTGCTGTTCTCCTCAATTATGCTGAATTACTAACACACACACACACACACACTCACACTCACACTTTACTGTGGAAAATGTTATTGGCACTGCAACTATTTTGGACGAGTATTCTCCTTAAAGTAAGGAATTGAAACCTGTACAATATTTTTATTCTAAAACCTTAATTCATTTGGTAAAGCATATTTGTCACCAGTAATATCAATGTTCGAATTCTAAATGTTAACATCACAGGCGACAATGCTCACACTGCTTGTCCGGATGTGCCTTGCAGGTGCGTTCTGCTCCCGCTCTTGGGAATGAAGCCTCCCCAGCAAAGCCTGTACCTGCTTGTGGACTCTGTTGATGAAGGCTGTAACGTCACTGAAGGCGAACAGACTTCCACCAGCTTGTCGGGGACTGTGGCAGAGCTGTTAGCTGGTCACCATGAGTTCTTTCCACCATGGCTATTGCTTCTCTGTTCTGCCCGAAAACAGAGTAAGGCTGTTACTAAAATGTTTACTGGTAAGCATGATTCCTTCCTGCTATCCTTCAGTGATTTTCATTGACAAACTAGTCTCTGTGGCTCCTTACAGTGGAAAATCTGGTGGTTGCTTCCAGCAGCTCTTTGCAACAGGACTTTTTTAAAGTTGTGTTAAAAATAAGCCATGGAATGTTTTAAGATCCTTTAATATTACCTTTTCTAATATTCTTTTCCTAATTTTCTTAGTGAAGATCATGAGTATTTCATGCCATGGTAGCTGCTATAGATCCATAGAGCTTCATTGATTATGCTGTTATGTCACTGTCAGTTGGTGATATTCTAACTAGACTAAGCATCTTGAGAGTTGTGAAAATCAGTGGTAGCCCTGGCCAGTGTGGCTCAGTTGGTTGAGCTGGTTGAGCGTTGTCCCATGCACCAAAAGGTTTCCGGTATCAGATCAGAGCACATGCCCAGGTTTTGAGTTCAATTCCCAGTCAGGAGTGTGCACAGGAGGCAACTGATTGATATTTCTCTCTCTCTTCCTCTCCCCAAAATCATTAAAAACATATTAAAAAAGTAAATCAATGGCAGTTACCAAGAAGGATTTCCTGGTGTGAGAGGAGAGACAGAGGCAACAGCTTTTTTAGGATACCTCTTGAAATAAATCCTTTAAAAAAAATCCTTTCCTCCCCTGCCCCACGGCTGCCTCTCAGACATGGCTGGAAACTTTTGTGGGAACTTGAGGGTCTGCTGAATCAAGTGATGAAGGCTTAGATCTGGATGTGTTGAGTTAGTATAGGGCTGGGGTGTTGATCTGTGAGTGCCTTGGGTGGGGCCTGGATGAGGCTGGTTGACCTATTTGGAAATGTCTTTTGTGTGAAATGTATCATTGGGCATGTGGAGGTATTATTGATAAGAGAAAATGCTAAGTAACTGATTTACTATCTGAAAAGGGATTTACTATCGGGGAAAGGGAGGGAGGAAGAGACTGAACATAAACTGCACCTATGGATGAGGACAATGGGGGATGGGGAGGGGCCAGAGGGTGGGGTGGGAACCTGGTGGAGGGGGGAAGAAATGAGGAACCTTTGTAATAATATGAACAATAAAGATTGATTTAAAAAAAAAAAAAATCCTTTCCTGATATATGAGTAAACAATTGGTATAATGTAAAAAGTACATAATCAGTTGTTTTTTCTTTTTTAACTTTTTTTCTGACTCAACTGTTCTACTTTTCTTACTACCACAATAAAGTTGTGATCCTGTTAGATCATATACAGCATTCTTTGTGCTTTATGAAATAAAAAAGAGTGTAAAACAAGGACCACTCACAGGGTTTATAGTTGGAAAGAAAATAATTAAGTTATTGTTTAAGTAGCTGTGTCAATTTTAAGTAATTCTATACACTTTATAGTATGGTGAAACCTTATTAATTTGTTCAAATTATTTCCTCCCTCTATAGGTTGTCTCTTAGATTTCCTTGCTGCTAATGGCAGTACTTTTAGTTTCTATGTATAGTATTTTTGTTTTTGATAAAAACAGTTGCTAAGTTTGGGGTTAAAATGACAAGAGTGAACATTGATGGAGCATCTTAAACCATCTCATCATGCAGGCATTGTTTCATCTCACATTATCACAAGAAGAGAGAGACCACATTCACATAACTTTCATTACAGTATATTGTTATAATTTTTCTATTTTATTATTAACTATTCATCTTTCTGTGAACTTTATCAGAAATATTTGTGTATAGGAGAAGACCGTGTATATAAGGTTAGGTACTATCCATGGTCAGGCACCACAAGAAGTCTGGGAATGTACCCCCTACACATAAGGGGGGGCTACTGTGATTCTTCTCCATCCTGTTCTAGCAAGCCAGAAATTAAGTTAATGTTGACTCCTCCTCTCTTTCCTTCTCCATACTCGCTCAGCTCTGTGCATCTAGCTCTTACTAATAATTCCCAAACTCACATTTCATTTGTATGTGTTCTGCTGTGGTTGTTCAGGCCCTTAGTGATTCTTATCTAGATGGATCACAGGCTCTTTGCAAAGTCTTGCCTCCATAGTAACAGGTGACCATCTCTAATCTCTGCTCAATTTCTAGAGTTGTTTCTCTTAAGGGAATTAATTTGCTCATTTTTTTTCTTCTGTAAGATGAATACGTGTGTTTAATAAATTCCTATCTGTAAATCAGGATATCATCTCCCTTTAGAAAATGAAATTATGGTTCCCTTTAAAAAAGTTAAAAGTGAATTTCAGATAGCTTTAACTAGTATGTATGTTGGTTTAAATATATTAAGCTCCTTTATTTTTACTATGCTGAAGTTTTTGTAGCAAGTTGCATCATAAGGTTCAAGCTATTTATTGACAACCTGACATTTAATTTGACAACATGTAAAATAATGTTATTTCAAGGCCATGGCAGGTGATATTCTAACTGGATATGAATATTCAGTCCCCTAATTAAAACTAGTATATACTTAGTTATGCAAGTAGAAATATATAAAATTTTTATATGAAAAAGATCTGCTGTAGAAACAAGCAAATCTTATTTGTTGCTTCCTGCACTTTTTTCCCTAATCATTTGAGTGTTCAGAAAATCTTAACATGCCTTTATGGATATGTATGTATGTATGTATGTATGTAAGACTATCTAATGCTTATCACTGAAATTGAGAGGGGCACAGAGCCACTACAATTTGTCCCATTTGTAAACTGGAAAATGAAATTGTTTCTCTGCTATCAGTGTGTTATAGAAGGAAAAGAAAACTGATTTCTATACTAACAGGTATGGATTTTTTAGTATTAGTTCATGTATTATTGATTTATTTGCTTATTGGTTTATTATACACTGAAGACATTTTCTGAGTGTATGGCAACTACTGTAATTGTTTTCAAATGATGACATCTATTTTTTTTGTCTCTGTAGGTTTTCGAAAAATAAGTTTAGATGACCTTCGGAAGGCATATATTGTTAAGGATGTGCAACAGTACATTCTCCATCGTTTAGATCAAGAAGAAGCTTTGCGACAACACCTCACAAAAGAGACTGCGGAGATGTTAAATCAACTGCACATTAAAAGCAGTGGGTGCTTTCTTTATCTAGAGCGGGTTCTAGATGGAGTTGTAGAAAATTTTATTATGTTACGAGAGATCCGGGACATCCCAGGAACTCTAAACGGTCTCTATCTCTGGCTGTGTCAAAGACTTTTTGTGAGAAAGCAGTTTGCAAAGGTTCAACCTATTTTGAATGTGATTCTTGCTGCCTGCCGACCTTTGACCATAACGGAATTATATCATGCAGTTTGGACCAAAAATATGTCATTAACCTTGGAAGACTTTCAACGCAAGTTAGACGTGCTCTCGAAACTCCTTGTTGATGGACTAGGAAATACTAAAATCCTGTTTCACTACAGCTTTGCCGAGTGGCTTCTGGACGTGAAACACTGCACACAGAAGTATTTATGCAATGCAGCAGAAGGACACAGAATGCTGGCTATGAGTTATACCTGCCAAGCCAAGAACCTAACACCATTGGAAGCACAAGAATTTGCATTGCACTTAATTAATTCAAACTTACAGTTGGAGACAGCTGAGTTGGCTCTGTGGATGATATGGAATGGTACACCTGTCAGAGACTCCCTATCAACCTTAATACCCAAGGAGCAAGAAGTGCTACAGCTGTTGGTGAAAGCTGGTGCTCACGTGAACAGCGAAGACGATCGCACGTCATGCATAGTCCGTCAAGCCTTGGAGAGAGAGGATTCCATTCGGACCTTACTAGATAATGGAGCGTCAGTCAATCAGTGTGATTCGAATGGGAGAACACTACTGGCTAATGCTGCATACAGTGGCAACCTTGACGTGGTGAATTTACTTGTCTCTAGGGGAGCAGATTTAGAGATAGAAGATGCTCACGGGCACACACCACTTACCCTGGCTGCTAGACAGGGACATACCAAGGTGGTTAACTGTTTGATTGGGTGTGGAGCAAACATCAATCACACAGATCAAGATGGCTGGACAGCACTGAGATCTGCCGCTTGGGGTGGTCACACGGAGGTGGTTTCTGCGCTGCTCTATGCCGGTGTGAAAGTGGACTGCGCGGATGCCGACAGCCGGACAGCTTTGAGAGCGGCGGCTTGGGGAGGACACGAGGACATTGTGCTGAACTTGCTACAACATGGTGCTGAAGTCAACAAAGCTGACAACGAAGGTAGGACTGCTCTGATAGCGGCGGCATACATGGGACACAGAGAGATTGTGGAACACCTTCTGGACCACGGGGCAGAGGTGAATCACGAGGATGTCGATGGCAGGACCGCACTCTCTGTGGCTGCACTTTGTGTGCCTGCGAGTAAAGGACACGCATCCGTTGTCAGCCTTTTAATTGACCGAGGTGCTGAAGTCGATCATTGTGACAAAGACGGCATGACCCCGCTGCTGGTGGCTGCCTACGAAGGACACGTTGACGTGGTTGACTTGCTCCTAGAGGGGGGAGCAGATGTGGATCACACAGATAACAACGGGCGTACACCCCTCTTGGCAGCTGCTTCCATGGGCCACGCCTCCGTCGTGAACACACTGTTGTTTTGGGGTGCGGCTGTGGACAGCATTGACAGTGAAGGCAGGACAGTCCTCAGCATAGCTTCAGCCCAAGGCAATGTTGAAGTGGTGCGCACCCTCCTGGACAGAGGGCTCGATGAAAACCACAGGGATGATGCTGGGTGGACCCCTTTGCACATGGCAGCGTTCGAAGGCCACAGGTTAATATGTGAAGCACTTATTGAACAAGGTGCTAGAACAAATGAGATTGATAACGATGGACGAATCCCTTTCATATTAGCTGCGCAAGAGGGTCATTATGACTGTGTGCAGATATTACTGGAAAATAAATCCAACATGGATCAGAGAGGTTACGATGGTAGAAACGCGCTGCGGGTGGCTGCCCTGGAAGGCCACAGGGACATTGTGGAGCTGCTTTTCAGCCACGGAGCCGACGTTAATTACAAAGATGCCGACGGGAGGCCCACCCTTTACATTCTGGCCTTAGAAAACCAACTTACCATGGCCGAGTATTTTTTAGAAAACGGTGCCAACGTAGAAGCGAGCGATGCGGAAGGAAGGACAGCGCTCCACGTTTCCTGCTGGCAGGGCCATCTGGACATGGTGCAGGTTCTGATGACCTACCACGCCGACGTCAACGCCGCGGACAACGAGAAGCGGTCCGCCTTGCAGTCTGCGGCGTGGCAGGGCCACGTCAAAGTGGTGCAGCTTCTGATCGAGCACGGGGCCGTGGTTGACCACACCTGTAATCAGGGTGCCACTGCCCTCTGCATCGCAGCCCAGGAGGGGCACATCGACGTGGTGCAGGTCCTCCTGGAGCACGGCGCTGACCCCAACCACGCCGATCAGTTCGGGCGCACCGCCATGCGCGTGGCAGCCAAAAACGGACACTCCCAGATCATTAAATTATTAGAGAAATACGGTGCATCCACTTTGAACGGCTGTTCCCCCTCTCCTGTTCACACCATGGAGCAGAAGCCTCTGCAATCAGCGTCTTCAAAAATGCAGTCGTTGACAATTAAATCGAACAGCTCCGGCAGCACTGGCGGCGGGGACATGCAGCCCTCCCTGCGCGGTTTACCGAACGGGCCAGCGCACGCGTTCAGCTCTCCTTCCGAATCTCCAGACTCTACTGTCGATCGGCAGAAGTCATCCTTGTCAAATAATTCCCTGAAAAGCTCCAAAAATTCATCTTTGAGAACGACGTCGTCCACAGCCACGGCTCAAACCGTGCCGATGGACAGCTTTCACAGCCTGTCGTTCACGGAGCAGATCCAGCAGCACTCGCTGCCCCGCAGCAGGAGCCGGCAGTCCGTCGTGTCCCCGTCCTCCACCACCCAGTCCCTGGGGCCGGGCCACCCCTCCCCCTCCAGCGAATTCGAGTGGAGTCAGGTCAAGCCCAGTTTGAAGTCAACTAAAACAAACAAAGGGGGGAAATCAGAGAATTCCAGCAAATCTGGGTCAGCGGGGAAGAAAGCTAAACAAAATAATTCCTCACAGCCAAAGGTTTTAGAATATGAAATGACCCAGTTTGATTCCAGAGGGCCTGCTGCCAAACCCGGGTCCAGCACCCCCCCTACACAAATCCCCGCGGAATCGCACTGCAAGATCATGATACCGGCCGCTCAGCAAGAGGTCGGGCGATCGCAGCAGCAGTTTCTCATTCACCAACAAAGTGGGGAGCAGAAGAAGAGAAATGGAATAATGACAAACCCGAATTACCATCTTCAGAGCAACCAGGTGTTTCTCGGGAGGGTTTCCGTGCCAAGAACAATACAAGACAGAGGGCATCAGGAAGTGCTGGAAGGGTACCCCTCGTCAGAGACGGAATTAAGCCTTAAACAAGCCCTGAAGCTTCAGATTGACGGCTCTGACCCTAGTTTCAACTATAAGAAGGAGACACCGTTATAACAGGTAACATTTCATCAACATTAAGAATAAAATGCAAAAGTCTGGTTCCCTTCACTTAGGAATTTGAACTTTCCCAGCCCGAGCACTCCCTTTCCTCCTTTTATTGTCCCAAGAACATACTATTTCACATACTTTATATGTTTTATTTATTCTTGTTTATCATTTGTCTCCTTCCACCTTAAGTGTAACCTTTGTGAGGGTAGGGATTGTTACCTGTTTCACTGCTGGATTCTATGCATTGGGGATACTGCTTGGATTTACAGTAGTTTCTCAGTAAAAAGGTGTTGAGTAAGTGAATAAATGAATGAATGTACTATTTATGGATCTCAGATTAAGAATTCCTTTAAAAAAAAAAATATATATATATATATATATATATATTCATTTTTTTACAGAGAGGGATAGATAGTTAGAAACATCGATCAGCTGCCTCCTGCACACCCCCTGCTGGGGATGTGCCTGCAACCAAGGTACATGCCGTTGACCAGAATCAAACCTGGGACCTTTCAGTCCTCAGACCGACGCTCTATCCCCCGAGCCAAACTGGTTTCGGCAAGAATTCCTTATACAGTCATTTTCCTTCTTAAAATTTCTTTGATGGTAACGGGGAGAGGGGCTATTTCTATAATACTCCTTGGTTTGAATAAAATAGTGTATGTAGTGCTTTGTAGATAGATAGTAAATATTAATTCCTAACTTTTCATTCAAGGAGTCCAAGATTTAATCAGCAAAAGGTAATTTTTAGTAGGACAGATTGTTAAGACTCTTCGAGTAAAGTTTGCACACACCAGGAATGGGGGTGGAAAGATTAATGGCTATATTGGCAAGCGAGTGTTTAGGTCCCACTATAATTAGACATAAGAATTAAATGTTTAAACCTTGAAAATAAATTCATATTTATTAAATAAAAACATCTTTTTCTTCTTCCCACCTCAGTGGATGATTCATTAATTATATAAGGGAAGTTAATGGGAAAATAGATAACATGATTTTTTATTATCGATACTTTTTAAAAAGCACATTTCTGATATTAGAGATAGATCAAAGATTTCATTAGGAATATTTTCCTACTTTTATTACAGGTATGTTTTCCCAGTTTGCTTAATTATTTTTATCCTCTATTGTACTTTTTCCTTTTAGCAAATGGAAATCTCTTTCTTATGCTTCTTTTGTCTTTGGAGATATAGTATTAGGTGACAAATTATCATAAATTTTGCTATATCTTCTAATAGTAAACATTTCCATGTGAATCTAGGAACAACTGGTCAAAGCTCATTAAAAAATAATATGTATAAAGTACTTAATTCATTCCCCATTGTTGTTTTTTTTAAAAAAAATACTTAAGTTCTGATAGTATCCGGTCTCCCACTCTCATGATATCTTTTGTAAAGGCAAAGTATAAATATGTATATTAAACAGGAAAACACATGAATTAAGGTAAACGTTTTGTGGAATCTTTAAAAGTGGTTTATAAGTTAAATAATGAACCTCAGATAATCTACTTTGTTCTTTACATGGTAAGCTTATATAGTCTTATAGGGTTTTAAAATTATATGTAGTTAAAATAATAAGTATAATGTAGAAATTAATCTATTTTTTTAACTTTTGCATTAGTTTCCTGTTCTGTGAGACAGAAGACATTGTGATTGGAGTGGTTCTTCAACTACTGGATGGAAACATAACATGCCTGTTGATTGCTGGAAAAAAAGAAGAATGTGATATTTGCAGTTCAGTTACCTTAATTACTGTAATGTGCCTAAATAGCAAGGCTGCCTTCTCAGTGTAACCCTTTGTGCTTAAAAATTTCATTTAGTGTGCTTTGTATTCACTACACAAGAATAAGCACTTTTTTTAAAATGCAGGTATATACTGCAGTTCCCTGATAAAAGCTGAAAAATTTTTGAGTATTTTAAGTTAAGATTTGATAAATGTGCATGTGCCATGATCAAATATATATGAAAGGCAGTGTTCCTTGTATTTATTATTTTTTTTCTTTTTGTGGCAAACAAAAGTTAAGCCTACTGTTTCAGTCACATTTGTATTGCTGTAGTGTGTGGCTTGTTTCCTATATCTTTAAAAATGTCACTCATTAAAATAAATCATGCAACTATTTATACTCACTACACCTTCAGCATTGGTTGAAAATGAGTTTCTATTTAATGCCATTGAGGTAAAGGAAAATGGTTTCTTCATAGATGTAAAAATAATTTCTAGTATTTTAGGGAGCTGCTCTAAGTAGTTTAAATTTGGATTTCCCAGTAGAATCCTCCTAATCTCTGGCTAAATGTGTCAAAAAGAAAAAGACTATAGGCAGAACAAAGTTCTGTTTCATTTCAATGAGGTACAATTTCACCTTCCATTCTCTCATCATTCCACCTTCAAAAAGACTGTCATTCTCGAGGCATGGAAGTCTCAGGACAGACACACTGCAGCCGCACGTGTATGTGGGAGGAGCCATGCCTGTCTCTGGGGGTAGATTTTTGATCCCTGAACAATTCATTGACTACCCTTATCTCTACCGTCCAGTTGAATCAAATACAATTTACCAGTGTGAATTTTAATGCTGGTTTCTTTCTCAGTTGCCTCTATTTTGTAAATCACTGCATGATGGAAATAGCCCCCACTCAAAATCAGTTGGATCAATTTTAGTGGTTAGTTTGATGAATATTCTTGAATGTAGTAAGTGTTGTCCTTCACAGATGATACCACTAACCTGTCAGTCATAACACGTGTATTTTTTTATTGGTATTTGATAAACAGTAATTTTTTGTCCACATACTCTTTCCTGCTTTCTTCTTTGAACAATTGTCTGTGGGATGATTGAATGCTATAGTTAAGGGTGAGGTCTATGTCCAAGGAAAACAAAGTTGACCAGCTCAGGAGCATGTGACCCACAGCCTTGGCCTCCTAGAGGGACTCTAACCCAGGGGGACAGTTGAGTGAGTATGTCTGGAAAGGTTAGAATGTACTTAGAAGCCAAGGGTGTGGGTTTGATATTTAAATAAGCCCTGAAAAATCTCACAAAATCCAGAAGTTCTGTTCTTTCCATATATTGTTGATAAGAAGGAGGAATGAGGAAAGAGAATTTGGAGATTTAGCACAAAACTTACTATTGGAAGAGAATATTTAGAAAATGTCTTGGGAACAGAGGTCAGTAATGTCATCTTAAATGAAGGATACACATGTAGTGCATTGTTCACAGAAACAAACGTGGAATTGGTTGTGATAAATGTTTCACTTGGATCTTTATGTAAGGCTTTTCATTTTGCTTTTGTTTTTTAAAGTCAGCAGCACTCTTTTTATGTCATCAAGTCATAATCAGGAGTAGGAAATGCATTAATAAGTTCACTCGCTATTAAGGTGACATGGCAATATGGATAACTCGAATGTGAATGTTTCAAGTATTGAATTTTTTGTCCCTATGGGACATTTATTAAATACACTTAATAGGACTCTTGCAAAATAGCCTTAGAAGTGTTAATGATTCTATTAATAAATATGAATATACACTATTAAGAGAACCAATCTTACTCATATCTCAAATACAGTACATTTACATTACTGTAGAAGATGAAGCTCTAATGTTTTATTAGGTGTATTTTTTTTAGAAAGAGAACCCTGAAAGCTGCCAGTTTTTCTATTAACCTTGAATTATTGGAATTGTATTTATTTAATTTTATTGTTTGTTTTTTGTTTTACAAAAAAATGCACCTTGTGGCCAAAGGGCAAAGATATGACTCATTACATAAGGGATTTATGTTTTTCAAAGAGCTAAATGTTTTCATGTTCACATTATAGTACCACTTGAGACAGTTGGTAGGAAGAGAACCTATTGGGGAAAAAAAGATTTTCGATATGATGTTTTTATATTATGTTTGGAACAGGACAAACACGGCCTTTGGTCAGGCTGAGGGTGAGAGGGTGCCAAGATGCCCGACTGCTGACTTCTTCCTGTACTGACTTAATACTATGATGGAAAATGGCTTTTCATCCTTAACAAGAGTAAAAATAGTCCCCCAACTATAACTCCTAAATAGCTATTTTAAGAATTAAAATGTTTAAATTTTGTAAATCACTTGATGCCACTACACACCTATGATGCCATGTGCTTATAACGTTTTTATAATATCTCATCCGTGTCCATCCCTAAAAGTCATGAGGTGGTAAAAGGGGAGTGATAAAGAGCACAGTTCTGAAGAATGGAAATCTGAATGCCTGTAGGAAAGGTCTGACCAGAACTCTGTACTGTGTGGCACACAGTATCTTTTATCCCTCAGCCCTTGCCCCTCTCCTACTGGAACCTTCACCAAAAACAATTCCTACTTAAAAAAACAGGAGTAAATATTTTTCTTAATATTGTCTGGCTATGCAAATGTTTGTTTTGCTTCATGTCTCCATTTACATGTCTCAGCAAATGTAGTTACAAATACTTTTTTTTTCTCCGTTGGTTTGAGGTATGTAAATAGCCTAAAATGTACATTGAACTTCACAATGTAAAAGTTTTATTTTATTCCTTGTATTATATTAAGCAAAAATCCCTATGTATATGAAAGTGCATAATAAATATATTTGCTTTACAGAGGATATCTTGTTTTAATTTTATTTTTGAGCCAATAGAACATGCATGACATGTTTACAATAAAACAACTGTTACTTGTTTTACATTATTAACTTAGTTTAAATAAATACTGAGCAAATGAATTTGGAACTATTTTTTTAAAAATGAGACACGATTACTTTCCAAAGGAAGGAAGAGAAAAAGATCTAGCCTATAAGTCTTCCTAAAGCTTCTGCAAGGACATACTGTTTGTTTCTCCTGGCTTACACAATGTCTCCCCATGTTAGGTGTCGTGTCTGCGAGATTGCAGTAATCCAATAAATTGTGTGCATGTATGCTCCTTGACCGTCAGAATATTATGGCCATCTTGCATTTGATATTTGGGAGTTTTATTGCGAACATGGTCATTCATTTTCCAAATAAATTTCTGTGTATTCTTCACTCAGTAAACTTGAGTCACTTCTTCACGGCCTTCTGCTCCCCAAACCAGAGCACAGTGTGTGTGTGTGTGTGTGTGTGTGTGTGTGTGTGTGTGTGTTCTATTACTCCAAAGAGAGGTTTCTAAAAAGGCCAGCAAGGTCTTTTTTTGTTAGGTAATTTTACAGTAATTACAGGGTTCAGTAATTACCTTATATTCTTTATAAGTTTTGTTGAATTAATAGAAACCTTATTTTAAATGATTTAATGTTTAAACACAAATGGTTGATTTACATAGAAAAATTTAAAACAGACTGGTTGACTAAATAAACATTGAATTTTCTAGCTGGTGGTCCAAAAAAATACACTGAGAACTTGGCAATGACTAATGTTTTCACTCCTTTGCTCTAGTACTTGGAAGGATTCCAACTAATAGTACTGAGATACACACTGAAGGCTTAGATTCCTGAATTTCTGGGAAAATTTCAGTCATCATGAAAATATATGCCACTAATCTTATTTTCAGGAGAAGGCCCCTGCTTGCCTATTTTGCTGTTATAATAAAATTAAAATCATCCAAATTAAAATGGAGCCATTTGAAATTTATTGTATATTTATGTTTCCACTCTTATTTTTACTTCTATTTTTCAATTACAATTGATATTCACTATTATTTTGTATTAGTTTCAGGTGTACAGCATAGCAGTTAGACAATCATCTACTTTACAAAGTGACCCCACCAATATTTTAAGTACACATTTGACACTATAGTTATTACAATACTAGAGGCCTGGTGTATGAAATTAATTTGAGCATGGGTAGGATCCCTAGGCCTGGCTGATCAGGGCCTTTCAGCTGCCAGCCAGGGCCTTCCTTTGTTCTGCACCACCCTCTGGTAGCCAGTGCACATCATAGCAAGTGATCAAACTCCCAGTAGAACTCCTGAGAAAACACTGCATATTAATCTTTTATATAGAGACTAGAAGCCTAGTACATGAAATTTGTGCATGGGGGGAGAAAGTAGGGGGGGAGTTCTCAGCCCAACCTGCACCGTCTCCAAACTGGGTCCCCTTGGGCCTAAACCGGTAGTCGGACATCCCTCTCACACTCAGGACTGATGGCTCCTAAATGCTCACCTTCATGCCTGCCTGATCACTTCTAACTGCTCCCCCTGCCAGCCTGGTCACCCCCAACTTCCCCTCCCCAACCCCTGCCAACCGACCGACCTTGTCACTCCTCACTGCCCCTCCTGCCGACCTGGTCATTCTCAATTGTTCCCCCCTGCCAGCCTGGAGGTGGGTAAAAATTGTGGTATGTACCGTGTTTCCCCGAAAATAAGACATCCTCCAAAAATAAGACCTACTTACAGGTTTCCTACTGAGTGAAATATAAGGCATCCCCCGAAAATAAGGCCCCCCTAGGCTAAACATGAGAGATTTGGTCCACTGATTCTGAAAGAAATGGAGTCACAAGAAATTCACCCGGAAATTCAGGAATTGGATTGTTATGATGATGTTCCAGAAGATGATGACATGATTGTCATTGAATAAATGAGTAAATTCTTGATACTGTAGGATTCACAGTTTGTCTGGTTTGTGTCGACAACTACTGTACTACCATACCGTATACAGGTAATAAATTTCCTTTATTTTCATTTAACAATAAATGTGTACCATATTCTTCTTCATGGAAAAATAAGACATCCCCTGAAGATAAGACCTAGCGCATTTTTGGGAGCAAAAATTAATATAAGACATTGTCTTATTTTCGGGGAAACAGAGTATATTCAATGAAATATTACTCGGCATAAAAAAGAATGAAATCTTATTCATATTTTTAAAGGACAGTTTGATGAGTTTTGACAAGTCTATACAACAGAAACCCCACTGCCGTTGAGATACACAATATCTCTATCACTTCACAAGATTTCTTTACGCATGCCCCTTAAAATCGATTCCCTCCTCTCACCCCAGCCTCTGGCAACCACTGGTCTTGATTTCTGATAATTTTGCCTTTTCAGAATTGTCTCTAAGTAAAGTCAGATAGGCACTCTTGTGACTGGCTGATCTCACTTAGCCTAGTGTTTTGAGAGTCACCCATGTTGCAGCACATGTGGGTGGTATGGCTTTTCCTGCTGAGTGGCAGCCAGTTAGTTTTCCACTCTAATGCTGTACCACCATGTCTGTCATTCACATGCTGATAGATACTTGAGTTGTTTCCCATTGTTGGTGATTATGAATAATGCTCTTATGAGCATGTGTGTTTAGATATTTGTTAGCATATGGTTTCATCCGTTTTGGGTGGGATTAGTGGGTTGCTGTACATGTATGTTTACATTTATAAGGAACTGACCAAACACTTTAAAAGGTGGTGGTACCATTTTGTATTCTCAACAATGGATGAAATTTCCAGTTTCTCAACATTGTCACCCACACTTGGTACTGTCAGTCTTCTTGATGGGAATTTTTATTGAAACGACTGTAGACACATATGCAGACAAGAGAAATGGTACAGAGATCCTAAGTACCCGTCCTGTAGTTTCCTCCATTGGTCACATCTTGTGAAACTGCAGAACAATATCACAGGCAGGATACTGACAGTGACACCATCCGAGTGTTACTCGGATTTCCCATTTTACTTGTACTCATTTCTGTGTGTGAACATGCACACATAGTTTCATTCCATGTCAGTACATGCATACGTTCCTGTATCCACTAGCACAGTCACAGTACATAACAGCTCCATGTCTACCAGGAGCCCTCCTGCTGCCCTTTTATAACCATGCTCTCCTGCTTCCTGCCCAGCCCCTCCATTCCTACCTCCCGGCAACCACTAATCTAGTCTCCATTTCCATAATTCTGTTATTTCAAACTTGTTATGTAAATGAAATCATAGAGTCCATATCCTTTATAAGCGGGCTTTTTCACCCAGCTGCATTCCCTTGAAGTTTATCCAGTCCTTTGTATCATTGGCTTTTCTTTTAATTGCTGAGTAGCATTCATGGTATGTATGTACACAGTTTATTTAATTGTTTACCTATTAATGGACACGCAGACTGTTTCCAGTTTTGAGCTATTCTGAATAAAGTTGCTATCAATATCCGTGTGTAGGTTTTTGTTGAACATAAGGTGTAATGTCTCCAGGATAAATGTCCAGGAGTGCAATTGTTGGGTCACATGTCAATTGCATGTTTAGTTTCATAAGAAACCACCAAACTTTTCCAGAGTGATGTGCCATTTTATATTTCATCAACAATGCATGTGTACTCTGATTTCTTCCCATCCTTGCCAACAATCAGCATTGTCACTTTTTATAGCCACTCGGACAAATGTGTAGTAGTTCTCCCGGAACCCCCTTAACCAAGACTCGTTTCCTCTGTGCTGTGCCTTCTTCAACCCTACAGATCAATGGTAGATGCATTCTCTTAAAGCACGGCTGTGATCACAGTGCAGACTCCAGCTGGCCTTCAGTCTGTCTCCTTTGTGGTCTGTCCTTCATGGAGCCACCAATTATCTTTTCAGAACATGACTTCGATGACGGTATGCATCTCCCTCTCTACCTGCAATAGCTGTCATTCCTTACAGAACGGCACTGTGATTGCACAGCACGGAAAGCCCTTCACAGGCTGCTTCTCTCCTGTCTTTCCAGCTGCTGCTGCTTCTATTTCCTTTCCCCATCCAGTCCACTGGATGTGCACCCCACCCCCTGCTCCCATTTCCTTCCCACAGACCACTTGCTATTGCTAGAATGTTCCGTGCTCCTTCACAGCTATATTTTGCTGCTCACGTTGATTTCTGTCCCAGTCTCCAAGCCAGAGAGCACTTCTCTTTAATTACTATTGTATTTCATATTGTCATTTATGGTTCTTTTTCAGCCTTGTGCTAAACACATTATTTTCTTTTCTCCTGAGTTAGTCTTGGTGTAGGCAGTAATCGAATCTTACTCATGATTGTATCTTTTAAATTGTGTTGTTCATAAGTGTTCAAGACTATTCTTTTTATTGCACTTCCTTTTCATTCAAAAGGAGTTGTGTAGTGAGAAACATTTAAATTCTGCTATGTTAGGCCACTTGTTAAAACATATTCTTGGCTTATCCAAGCTCAAAGAGGGATCAAACTCAGTACAAAATAGTATATATTTTCTTATCACTGATTCCTCTACCATCTGTTCTATTGACTCAATTTGTGTTGAATAAAGGAGAAAAACAGGCAAATTAGCCATTGCTTATTAGTGTAAACATATGTGGTTGACTGCTTGATTGCTCTTGCTGATAACCTAACCTGACCTCTTTGTCTTAGAAACAATTAAGTTGAATTCAGTTGATACTTTTAAGACAAACTTGGTAGCTGTCACTAAAGTCAAGAAAATATATCCATTTGTCCTTTAATTATCCAGCAAGCATGGACAACCAGCAGTTCTCAGGGATGCGAAAGGAGAACCTCTGGGCTGTCAGCCCCATTCCACATCACAGATACATCCCTGCTTGATCAACCCTTTCTCTGAGAATCCACCATGAATTCTTTTGGGGCAATAACAATAGGCATTTGATCAGAGGCCTAGGAATAATTCATTTGATATAAATTTTAACAGAAGTTGAAATGGAAACTTTTGGATCTGTAGCTCACTATAAATGAAATAAACATGATGATATAAAAGTATACCAGGATGAAAAATAAAATAAAATGTGATTTTTAAAACAAAAAAAAAAGAAAGAGTCTAAAAGAAAAAGAACCCAGTTGAGATGACAAAAATTAATCAAGACTATGATTTTGCCTTGTTTTAAAGTTATGGGTTATATCTCATTAGATTTGTACAAAAAAAAATCATTAAACTATTAAACTATTAAATCACTAAATCATTAAACTATTCCTATATATTTTTTTTAATTTGTATTTTTCACATTTATTAATTTTTCTACTTAATTGTAATCGCATTTACTTTCTAGCTAAATTCTTATTTATTTATTTTTAAAATATTTTATTGATTTTTTATAGAGAGGAAGGAAGAGGGATAGAAAGCTAGAAACATCAACCAGCTGCCTCCTGCACAACCCCTACCGGGGATGTGCCCACAACCAATGTACATGCCCTTGACTGGAATCGAACCTGGGACCTTTCAGCCCACAGACCGACGCTCTATCCACTGAGCCAAACCGGTTTTGGCTAAATTCTTATTTAATAAGGAATGATTTTCAGAGTTCATTGACCACTGAGAACTATTAGACTTGCTTCACATAAATGCAAAGAGAACTTATATCTTCATCCCCTTGGGTTCAAATGATTTTAATTTCTATATTGGACAATTGTTTGTGGTCAATAATGCAGATATTCAGTGGCAGAAACTTCTCATTGAAAGTAAGATCATTTATTTAGCCAATAATTTTTTTTGAATATTTAATATCTGCTAGTTACCATAATCAAAAATAATAAACAAGAAAAACAAAGTTTTTGCCCACGAAGGATTTATATTTTAGCTTTGTGCGGTGATAGAACTAGACTGGCTGTTTATGTTGGAACTAGAGGCCCAGTGAATGCAATCGTGCATGGGTAAGGTCTCTAGGCCTGGCCAGCGATCAGGGCTGATCAGGTTCCCTGCATTTCCCCTTCCCTTGACAACTGCGTGCTGCCATGGCACAGTTGGCCCACCTCCCTGCCTCCTTTTTCCCTCACTCCCTTAGTGCCCCTCCTCTGCTTGTTTTGCCATGTTTCGCACTGCCCCCTGGTGGTCAGCACACATCATAGTGAGTGATTGTACTCCTGTTCTCCCCGTCAAACTCCTGAAGGGACACTTTGCATATTAACCATACACACACACACACACACACACACACACACACACACGGTGTATATATATATTTTAGAGGCCCAATGCACAAAGATTCATGTAAGAATGGACCTTCCTTCTCCTGGCTGCCAGCACCACCTTCGCTCTGGCTGGAGCCGACTTTCTGCTCTGGCCCGGAACTGCCTTTCCACCTTCCCACACTGCCCAGAGGCCCAAAGCCGCTGGAGTGGTGTGGAATGCCTGTGTCATCACCATGGTGTCCCTCCCCACCCCTGGCCACTAGGTGCCTATGTATGCAAATTAACCTGCCTTCTTTGTTGGGTTAATTTGCATATCCACTCCTGATTGGCTGATGGACATCATAAAGGTATGGTCAATTAGCATGTTACTCTTTTATTAATATATATACACCACCCCCTTTGGTTAAGGCAAACAGCAATCGACTCCCAACTCAAGCTAAAGGAAATGTATTCTGAGGATATTAAAAGTTCACAAAATTCATGGGAAATGGTTGGAACCTGGTCTGGTCACAGGTAGAGTTCAATTAAAGTATAGATTCTAGATAAAGGATGGGCAGAAATAGTGGGAAATATTTGTTTAAGGGATTCAGATTCACCCACGTTATAGCATGTGTGAGTGGCAGGGCTTTTCCAACCAAGTGGCAAGCAGTTTTCCACTCTTTGTGTCACTCTGTTTAAGTTCCAGCGAGGTTAGCTCAGATCATGCCCCCATCTCTTACCTAGGAAAGGACAGAATACCTAATTACATTCATGAGATAGTATCCAATAGGGAATACAGAATTCTCATGAGGGAATCGGGTGCAATTTGGAAAGGGAAATAAACACTAGAAAATGTCAGCTATACTGCTTATGTCAGCTGAGGCATATCAAGAATTGTGATGACACTGCTTTTACCTCACTCACAAGCTCACAAGTCAGCCTGTCAGTTTCATAGATGCCAGCAGAAGACACGAGACTTGGGTCAGAAAGAAAAAACTGTATCACTCAGAGCAGGTAGCATCATGACCTTCCTGTTTGCATTCGATTTGTTCACAAGCTCTACAGCGATGATGCAGAGGCAGGCCCAGAAAGATGCTTCATGCTCCACAGTGATTCTGCATCACACCTAAGGAACTCTGAGCCTTGGAGATTCTCAGTTGTAGAAAAGGACTGCTAGCAAACTTGCCCAATCTTAATCTTTGCCTTAAAGAGAGCCATTGTCTTTATTATCTCGGATGGTGGGGGGAAAAAGTCTTCCCTTGGCACTGAAAGAGGATACCATATTTCTAAGGTTATTTGCTACAAAAAAAAAAAAAAAAAAAAAAAAAAAAAGATGTCACAAGATAGGCAGAAACATGAGACCTCCATGGAGAATTGTCTGCCAATAAGGTCAGAGGATGAGTTGGGAGGGACAAAGAGACATTGACAGAGGAATGTCTGATACAAATCAAAAATGAAGAAAAGGGTCAATGTCCAAAACATTAGAACTCAAGTTCAAAGGGACTAGCAGATAAGATAAGATTAGGGACCCAGAGCTGAGAGAGTTGAGTTTTATAGGTTGAGAGAGAACACGTGGTCATGATGGTGCTGGTGTAAGAGGAGATCTCAAACCCTGATTGTCGTTTGTTGCTGGTGCGGGTCAGGCAGGCTTGTGGTACCAATGACAGGGTGAGAACTGTGTCAGTCTGTGCCTCCATCTCTTTGGCAGAACTGGAAGAACTACATAGATGTACTAATGAGAGAAGATGCAGGAACATGTGCAAATCAGGCAGCGCTCAGTTTGGAATTCAACCAAGAGACCAGCTTCATGCCATCGCTTTAGTGGCAGAATGGTCACTGCACATAGTGGGCTATTCTTTGGAATGAATCCCCATAACCACCACGCCTGGGCCTTTCACTGCTTCCTAAGATGGAAGAAAACGGGCCATCATGCTTTGAAATATTTTCCCCATCAAACCTCATTATGTTTAATATAGGCACCTTTTTCTGTCCAAGCTCACAGGTACTTCCTGGGAGAAAAGAAGCCAATCTTTGTCCTTGTCAGCCTGGCCCCTCCCACAGGACAGTGACGGAAGTGCTGTCAGTATGGGACTTGAGCCAAGAGCGACACCCTAGAACTTTAATGGGAGAAGATGGGCAAGTGCGTGAGTGTCCCTAGATCTATTTCTCCTGTAAAGTGCCTCTCAGGAATATCCAAAGGAATGGTCCTTGGTTTCTGCTTTAAAACCATATCAGTTGGTATAAGGGTAAAAGTAAGTATTATAGAAAATAAAAAACAATCTGAAGGTAAACTTGTTTATTAACTGAAGCTTATGTTAATATAGACTAAAGTGCAAGTCAGGTCCTCAAGCAGTTAGCCCATGTAAATGGATGCTTCTACATAAATAATTTAAAACCTTCTATCCAAGGAATTTAAAATAGATATTTTAAGGGAAAGAAAGATTACTCATTATTTTTGAAAATTAAGCAATGAAAACTCAACAAGAAAATAAAACTTTATGTTAAGCAAGATATGTGTTATCACTTATAAAGTCATATAGAATCTTTGTCTAAAGGATTTCCTCAATTTTTTTATAGTGGCCCTATTCAAATCTTAAACAATGAATTATTTCAGACTAATGAAATTCTTCACAATATAGCAAAGAAAATTTTAACTTCTTGCATGAAGGGTTACAATTCAGGATATATTTCAGTAAAATACACTCTTAAGGGAATGCTTAAGAACAAAAATTTAAAGGTGATCCAGAATTTCCAATGGATAAAGAGCAATCATAATAATAATAAAAAAACAAAAAACCTCTCTCTAAAGTCTGGAAATGTATATATAGGTTGGTTAAAGAGCTCTGACTTTTCCAGTGGATTGTTAGCTGGAAATAGCATTTATATCTGCAATGGATGTTGTTACAGTCCTGCTTAAAACAATAATTTTGCTGTAGAATTTACCTTGGTTCAGTGGATTTCCAAACCCAGATGGCCATCATATCACTTCCTGGCAGTTTTGAAAATCCACCCTGGTTGTGACACATAGCTTTGTGTCATCTAGCTCAACTTCCTTCTTTAATAGAGTGACTCAGTACATTTAATCTCAGTCATAGGACAGATCTTAATCCAAGCTAAAGGATTTCTATCCCTGCCTCAACCGCTAAGATTTTACATTCTACTTTTCCCATGGATTATTCTAACATTCTTCCTTTCCCACAAGGGAATCCACAGTGAAGTTTGATTATTTCAAAGGGAAGTGGATCATATTTTTTTCTCCAACCTGTCACACTACCAAAGGAAGATACCTGTTTTCCCATCAGAGATCAGTACAGGAAACAGTAGCGTATATCCCTATCATGAGCAGTTTTTATCAAATTTTTCAAATGGAGATAAAAATAGAACCACAACAGGTATGAAACAGACATGAACCTTGAATGTATACAGACAAAACAATATTATTGAATTTCCTTTTATTCATAAGCATATCTTAATATCTAAAAGGTCTGTTTCTATATGAAGAAGTAAGTCCTATATAATCAAAGACTAATATGCTAAGTGTCCAGTCAGACCGGTTGGCCGATCAATCAATCAAAGTGTAATATGCTAATAATATGCTAAGGCCACTCAATGGCTTGCTATGACATGCACTGACAGCCAGGGGGCAGATGCTTCAACTGGTAGGTTAGCTTGCTGCTGGAGTCTGGCTGATTGGGACTGAGCAAGATGGGCCAGACAAGCCCTAGAGCCCTGCTGTGGTCCCTCCCCGGCTGGCCAACCTCCCACATCTCTCCCCGGCCCTGATCATGCACCAGTGGGGGTCCCTTGGCCTGGCCTGTGCCCTCTCACAATCCGGGATCCCTCGGGGGATGTCAGAGAGACAGTTTCAACCCAATCCCACAGGGGGAGCACAACTCAGCCAGAAGCCAGGCTCACGGCTGGCAAGCACAGCAGTGGTGCTAAGGATATCCGACTGCTGGGCCTAAGTCATCAGTCGGATATCCTCCAAGGGCTCTCAGACTGTGAGAGGGTACAGGCTAGGCTAAGAAACTCCCCCACCAGAGTGCACAAATTTTGTGCACCAGGCCTCTTGTCTAAGAATAATCAATCTCAGGGCGAGTTTTCTCAAATATAAGCAAACTTTTCATTTTAGTTATAATGGTGTTGAGTTCTCATTTATTCTTTATCTGGACTCATTCTATTTAAAAGACAATAGACTCTTTGTGTTTTCCAAGTTTTTACACACACTGTTTTTCCATTTTTTTTTTTATATAATAGTTCTGTGAAAACTTCACTGCTCTCCCTTCAGTCTATAAATCTCCAAGCACATACAGCTATATATGATGATCATCATGTCACCTCACTCAGGGCCTGTTGGTGATGGTCACTGAGTACCTGTGATTTATTTCACCCACAAACAACAGAACATGTCATTGTACTGTTTCCTTGTCTCCCAGTGACAAATCCTTGTGACATTTTACAAAAATGGATGATTAGATGCGGAATGCTTAATGAAGAAATATGAGCTACATCCCATGAAAGTCAAGAATTAGTCAAGAAGGTTCACTGTCACCACTATTATTTAATATTGTTCTAAAGTCAGTAGCCACCATAATTAGAAAAAAAAGAAAAGGTTGAGTGTGTAAAGAAGGTAAAGTTATCACTTTGTGCAGACACTGTCATCACCTACTTGGAAAAGTCTAAGTAAATTAACTGAAAACCACCATAAGCAATGACACATTTCAATGAAGCGGTAAGGTACACAGTAATATGTTATTTACAGTGGTTTCCACATATATAACCCATAACCAAGTACCACATATACTGGAAGAAATACACCATCAGCATTTTTTGTGCTCTATCAGAATGGCAAAATTTCCCAAATTTGATTTTTTTTTTTTTAAAAAAAAAGCCTCTTTTTTGAAAGTCCCTGAGAAAATCGCATGCTCACACACTGCAGGTGGACCTACAAGCAGCTCCAGCCCCTAAGGAAAGCCATTTAGTTATTAGGTAAGAAAACTGCAAATTCATTTACTCTTTGATTCAGAAATCCCTCTTTGATATAGTTTACCTACAGATATGCCTAAACATGTTGGAAATGATGAAGGAACTAGTTTATTCATTGAAAGAGAGAGTTACCCAACAAAATGTGACTGTACTGCAAAGAAACAAAAATTGAAATGGCAAGAAATTGGAAAAACGTGTCTGTTGGTAGGAGACTGATCTAAACAATTTATTCACAATAAAAGATCTCCAAGACATTCTGTCATGTGAGATAAAAAGCCTGGTGCTGAACAACGTGTATCTTGTTACCTTTTGTAAGAATGACATCGAGGTCTGCATGAAACAAGGGTTTACATCTGAGAGGAGGAGGAGGATACCTCTTATTTATTTACTAAGGGCATTTATTCCCGATTCAAAAAGAAAACCAATGAAACACATTCATTCGATTTTTTGAACTTATTTTCCAACTCAGTATTTTAAAATATCATTTATTCACGGGGGCCCATTTAATCTTTTTCCTGCATGTAAGTAGACCTCACCTGTCAATGTGTACACTGGCTGGAGCGAGGCCACGGTGACTCATCATAACATCACTGTAGGTACCCTGGGTGCAACCCCACGAATTAGCTAAGGATGCGAAACTGCTTCCTGCCTAAGCGGCAGGCCACAGGGAAGCTATGAGCTTTTTAGTCAGGCTTAATCTCAAATCCAGTATCTACCATTTCCTAGCATTATGCCCTTTGGCAAATTACTTAACCTCTCTCAGCTTAAGCTTCCCTTCTGCAAATTGAAGATAATAATACCTTCCCTGCGAGGTTGTGGAGATGAAAGGAGTTAACATGCGAAACACCTGTTGAGGCACTAAACAAATGTTCATTGCGTTTTTCTTCTCTCCCCCCCGCCCCCCCCCCGCATGACTTGCTAAGTTTAGCAAATTATATTCTAAATTAAGTGACTTGCACCAAATAAACGCTCCTTATTCACTCATTAATCATTTCTGTCGTCATCGATGATCTGAGTGTGAACAGTTTTTATTTAACTTTTTAGTCTGAAGGGGACCAAGTTTTGCCCCCTTAAAACCGTCTTTTGAGATATTGATGTTAAGCTGCTTACTAAACTCCAAAAGACTTGAACCTCCCCCTTTCCTGACCAAGAGATTCACATGGAAAAACCTGCTCCATGAAGGAAATCTTAGCTTATTCACCTTTGCCTAATTGAAATTAACTAGACGGGGCCCTGACTGGTTTGGCTCAGTGGATGGAGTGTCATTAGATGGGAAAGGCTCCGGGGGGGGGGGGGGGGGGGGCGGGGCTTTTGACTGGATCACCTGCAGGTTCTATGGTTTCTGAGTTGCTTTGTAAAGATTTACCTGCAGGTAAGTTTTGCTCTTCCTCAGCTACTTACTGCCTATTCCCTGTTGCCTATTCCCTTTGGAATCTTAGACCCCTGACTCCTCTCCTCCTCCTTCTCTTTCAACCAAAATGACATACCGGTCGGTATATGCCCATTTTTACCTCACTATCTTTGGAATGTTCATGCTTATGTGAATTCCGTGTACCTATGTATTCAAACTTGATTTTCTTCTGTTAATCTGCTCTATGTCTTTTGAATTATTAACCCAACTACATAAAACTTAGATGGCGGGAAGAAAAGTATTTTTTTAGCTCTCCAAGTTTATACACATTGTATAGCCTTTTCTGGTATCTTGACCCAGCCTATGTATGTTCAGTCTATATTCAGTTTAACCGATAGCAAATTCCTTCATAAAATGCAGACTGATTGATAATTAATGGATTTCTTAGGACAGTTAATTCCATCAAACAGCTAAATGGATTTTTGTGTGCAGACAACTTTTCCCCCCCTGACTAAGCAGAATCAATTGTAGTGCATACAGCTATACAATTTTATACCTGATGGGCGACATGCTAGTGAAAGGAATTTTAGGGATAACGTAGGCAGGTATAGGAAGTTTTAGGAAGGAAGAGGGAGCTTGGGGGAGGAAGGCATAGGTGAGGGCTTGGAGCTGCTAGAAGGCATATATTTGCAGAGAATAAAAAAGGTGCCACAGTGTAAGGGGAGAGGAAGACATCCATTCACAGAAGATAAGGAAAAGCCATAGAGTATGGGGAGAAAGGGAACAAACTTTCACAGAAGTTAGAGAAATGCTGACAAATGGCAGAAAGAGGAAAACAGATGTTCACAGGAGATAGAGAAATGCTACAAGACAAGGGGGAGAGAAAAAGGGAGCACCACCGTGGGGTTTAGGCTTGAAGCTGATATTCTGCAAAAAGAGTGGCCAATTAGAAGAGTATAGGATACTAAAGTGAGGAAGGGGTCCAATTAAAAGGGTGTTTAAAGAGACAAAGAACAACAGCATTTATAAACCTTAGAAAAGGGGTCTTTGTAGGTTACCCCCTTGGGACCTTCTCCCTACATGGGAGTTTGTATTAGCTTCCAATAAGTTTCCAACCTTTCCACCTATCACCTTCTGTCTGTGGCTTCATTCTTCGAATCCATCTGGACAAGAACTAGAGAAAGAGATCACCCTTGCATTCTGCTCAGGAAAACAACCTGAATCACTAGTAATGCAGGTAAAGCAGAGACAAATAAGAAAGAGGAAAAAGCCAAATGAGCATTAGCAATAAGGTTTCTCTTCAAAGACTAATAGATATTCTGAAATATTCTATTTAGAAAAATGAAACTGCAGGTTTGGTCCTGCAGTGGGAGATGTGATTTATTGGGGATTTCTCATGAAGAGATTGCTGAGACTTGTGGAAACAAATAATGAACCTCACAGTTGAAAGTCAAGATTTCCAGTTGAGACACATATACATACTTCTTCAAGTGATAGCATTGGGTCCCCCAAATAAATTTCAGAAGAAACGTTCTGAAATTTCATGTCATAAACAAAATAGTTATCTTTGAGAACAATCTATAATGGAAATAGCATTGCAAGATTTGCAGTGGTGTCTGATTTATTACAATATTACAATCTGAAAGAGAGCCAAAGGACAACAAGAATTGTACCATGGACCAAATGTATAAAATTAACTTTATCTTCTCGCCTTGCCGTTGGATGAAGGCACACCAAGTTCTGAGAAAAAAAAGATGTCTTTAGGTCCACATTGACCAATAATAACATCACAAATGACCACTCCCGTTGTCCCTAAAACATTTATTTAAAAAATAGAATGTATGGAAAAGGAAAAGAACCAGGCTATTATTTTAGTTTTATTTGTCGTAAAAGCTTTAATTCTTCTTTTTTCATGAGAAGAGTCTTTCCTTGGTATACATATAAAATGCCGCTGGCCTTTTATAAGGGACAGGTGCCTGCACTGAAGGTGAATTCTTTAAATCAAATTATAGACAGAAAGGTCCTACGGAAAAGAAGAAACCTGGCATGGAGCTTCCTACAGGTTGAAAGTGTAACCTGTCCTTGTGTATTCTTTCAATCCACAGGCAAAAACTTCCACCCACCTTCTGAGATTCAAGTTTCAGCTCTTTGGAATTACTGGGAGGAAAATTAAACCATACCTATCTATCAGTTTCCTACAACAAGGAATTGAGAATGTTCCTTTTTTCTTGTTCATCTTAAATGTTAATATTTTTCCCAATGAAAGGAGACTTTTAGGACACAGAATTAGTTATATGGGGATTCTGAGGAGAGGATCAGCAGGAGATGGCACCCTCCCTGCTTCCATGTTTGTAGGAAGTGAGCACTATAATATGCCTTTAGGGGCCTGAGCCATGTGGCTTTACAGTTCATTACCCTTTCGGTCTCAGGAGCAACACCTTCTATAAGGAGTTGCTCTTTGCTCGCTGAGCAGTTTAGAATAAAGTAACAATGGGATTAAATTCATCCTGCTGCCCTGCAGGTTTCTGTCCGCAGGGAGCCCTCAATTTGAAGGATAGTAACATCAGCTCAGGAGTCGGGGAAATGAGAACAGCAGGCAGAACACATGGGTGTAAAGCAATCAGAGGACACGTTTGCAAAGAAATAGGCTAATTAGGGCAGGCCAATAGGCAAAGCCAGACACAGAGTCATCACACCAGCACATGGGCAGTTAAAGGACAGGCAGCACTTGTAAATTGGCCAGAGTGGGAAGAAAATCCCTGCATTTTGGTAAAAGGCTAATTTACCGAAAGGCCATGTGGTTTTCTTTTTGTTTTTAAAGACAAATATCTTGTAATATTTGAGACCCACAGGTACTCTTTCTCCTCAGCCTAGGGATCATGAGAGTACACTGCTTACCAAGTGCTTCTGTGCCAGGTACTGTGCATTGTATACAATTCTCTTATATGTATCCTTATAACAGTTTAATGGATTAAGAAAAATAATTTTAGAGAAATTGAGCAAACTAGGTAAAAGGAGAGAGCCAAGATTCTGTATTTATTATCAGTAAATATTAAGTTAAAGGAAAAGCTGAAGATATAGGTCATAATTTAGGGTCTATGGACAAGAGTCAAGCAAACCGAGATCACCTATGGAAGACTACGTTATCATTTGGACTCCTACAGTTCACCTGTCACTTCTATCTTTTCTTTCAGCTTAAGATCAAGGTCCACACTCACCCTTCACATTGTACTAGGCACCAACAATTTCAAAACTTTCCCTAATTTTGATAATATAAGGTTCTCCTTCCTCCCAACTGGTGGGCAGAGTTATGACATTACTGGCATCTGTCACAGAGACATCCCCAAGACATTGAACCACCAATCAGCACGTACCAAAGTGTCCTGGAGCCCACCTCTTCCTGTTCTGTCCTGGGTCCAACCCTGTCCTGTTCCTCCCCTTAAAAAGACCCCCAGACCAGCCACATGTTGCTTGTCCTCTATGTCCAGGCGGCAGCCGGACTGGGTCCATCTCCCCTCCCAACTCCTTCAATTCTGATTTCTCTACCTCAGTAATGAGTCCTGCTCATTACTGGGAATAAACTTTACTTTAAAATGTCTTGGTGGTCAGTTTCCTGCACCTCAAACCTTACAGATAAGACAGGAAAAGGCCTACGTTCCCTAAGAAGTTCAGTCAAAATTGGAATTGTTGGGATCTGTAAACATTCTCCTTTTCCCCTCAAACATGCTAGAATATATAAAGGATTCCCGTCCCCCCTAACCACCCCCTCCCCCCGCCCCCAGAAATGTATACACACACTTTGAGTAATTATAAAGGCAGTGTTTATTAAAATAAATTTCATTTTCAAAATTGAGCCATCAGCTCTTAAAGTGTGTGTACACTTTATTGAGACACCCTGTACTTTGGTCACCAACTAACACAGGATTCAAGAACCTGGTGCCCAAAAGAAGTTTCCAATGACATTTTCAACACATGCATAAAGAGAGGAGAGGAAAGCTGAATTTATAGAACCACACAGCCTGGTCTTTAATCCCCCAAATAAGCTTTCTCATATCGGTTAGTTTCTCTTTATAGTAAATACATTACTGTCAACTCAAGAGGAAAAAAGTCCATGGAAGGAAGAGACAGCATCTTGCCCAGGGCACTTTAATTGATCTAAACAAAGGCTGGGCTCCAAGCAAGTTTAACGTTGGAGATCAGAAGATTGCAGCTGTTGGCAAATAAGCAGGTTTTGGGAGTCACCCATGGGGAGGCCTGCTGGAGGCCTGCTGGGACTGTTCCAGCCCTTGCATTGCGTCTGTGGATATTGAGCAATCCAACATTCGGGATTTGCATGGAAATTTGCTGCAAGCAGGTGTGAACATACTGACTAGAGGTGTCGCCCTGGGATTTTTGGCCTACTTTGGGATTACCTTTAATGGGAACAAAGAACACAAAGGATTTTCTGAGCGTGTACAGAGCTGTATTTCTCATGAGCTATCTGAACTGTTTCCTTACATCAGCATGAGGCTAGAGCTCGGGGAAATGAGCTGCTGAAAGTCCCTGGTTGTAGACTCATTACAAGCTTCACATTCTGATTTACTTTTATAAAGCGTGTTCACAGAACTGTTTACTTTTATAAAGTGCTGTTCTCTGCCCTATCGCTCACAGATATGTGCTTATTACAAAATTAATAACAAAACCAAAACAGCTCCTGTGTCTCACAACCACTCCTCTCCTACAGCCCAGAACTCATCACATTAAGAATGTTCTCCTGTCTTTACACCTAATGTATTGAGCTAATCTGAATATAAGTCCACTTTGATCAGAAGCCAAGTTCAGGTGAACTCCAAGGGGCCTGGAAGAAGATGAGAAACATGCCCACTCATACAAAACCTCTGTGAAATTTCTGTTTTGACCTAAAGAACAAGATAGTGTACACAGACCCTTCATCAGAAAACGTGAGTACAGACAGATATAAGGTCTTCTAAACTGCATGACGAAGGGCCAATTTTTAAAAAAGATATGTATATATTATTGATTTCTTAGAGAAGAATGGAGAGAGATAGAGAACTAGAAACATCGATGAGGGAGAAACATCGACCAGCTGACTCCTGCACACCTCCTAACCAGGGATGTGCCTGCAACCAATGTGCATGCCCTTGACCGGAATCGAACCTGGGACCTTTCAGTCCGAAGACAGACACTCTATCCACTGAGCCAAATTTGTTTTGGCAGAAGGGCCAATTTTAGTTACAAATATCTTCTGAAAGGAAAAATGAAGTCTTGCAATGTCTTTGAAAATCTATTTCCTAGGAGACGTTTTCACAGGACAACAGGAATCTATTTGCTTCAGAGAAAATTACAAAGTAGTAATCAGAGGTCCAGGATTAAATATCACAGAAGAAAAGGAGAATGTGAAATGAACTTAAATTTAGCTATTGTGAAGAAATAAAGCTTATAATTGGATGACAGTAAGATGTATGGAGTTTAATACTCTGAAATTACTTAAGAGTATTACTGGTCTAATCGTAAAGCCTTGTGGGAAGATCACACTAGCTAGGCAAGGAGACACTCAGGCCCGACCAGGCCAGATTTTGGATCTCATGAAAAGGAAGGTGATGCAATAGTGACAGGTGACAAACATATTAATTTTGTGTGTTCTGGTATGCAAAGGCATCCATTCAAATGACTTCTGGCAACGTGGGGATTGAGAGGCTGGATTGCCCAACTATAGAATGTCAGAGCCAGTTTAGCCTAAGGATCCTGACACCCTTTGATTGTATCTCTTCTGTTTGTAGATCTTTCATAGGATTGGGATCTTCAAATATATATCATAAAACTGCCACTTGAGTGGGACTTCCTCTCTCCCTAGGGAAAAATTCAGATTGGCTCATCCTTGGATGAATCAACTCTGACAAAAACTGTAGGGTGCTATTATTCTCAAAAGTCATTAGAAATTCAAGTATAAGTGGAAAAAAAGAATAGCTTCAAAAATAGAAGGGGGGCAGTTCCCAGAAAAAAGACAAGTACGTGCAGTAATTAAACAGGCGGCAGATAATACACCTAGAATGAGAAAAGAAATGATCAATTCTACTCAAAAGAGAACCTTGGTAAGAGGGACTGAGGACAAGGAAGCCCAAGCGGAGATGAGAATGTGGGAAGAAGGCTGGGACTGACTTTTAAGGCAGAGAAGAATCAGTCAGTGTCCTGTTCAAGTGGCTGTAACCAAGCCTAAGAGATTATCAGACTGGTGAGGTAAAGAGCAACAAAGAGGGCTTTTTAAAAATAAAGTTGAAAGCAAGAGAATGATTCAAGCTTTGAAGTTCAGGTGACTCATGACTTCCAGGAAATCCCTAGTGATCTTCTAAAGATCACAACCTCAGGGTTAGTGAGGCCCTCTGCTGGTCCTCGAGTACTCAGGGCTGAGGTATTAGTACCTACTGCTTCTCCATCTCTAACCCATTCCTAGGCAACCTGAATTTCCTCATCAAATCAAACCAAGGTCAGGCTTTTATTTCCAGCAAATTCAATGGAATGAGCAATGAACCACTCTTTCTTTTCTCTTACTACCCAGCTAGGTCTGAAAACAAACTACAGGCAAACCAAAACAAAATTTGCTGAGAAGTATCTTTTATTCTGATAATAAACCTTGTTAACTCTGATTTTTTTAAAAAAAGAACTCTTCTGTCTTTTGTTTAGAAAATGTAGTGCATATATGAGGCTGGTGAAAAGATTATCTTAAAGCAAATCATCTTTCTCCAAAGATGACATACAAATGGCCCACAAGCTTGTGAAAAAGATGCTCAATATCACTAATCATTAAGGAAATACAAAAATCACAATGAAGTATCACCTCAGCAATTGTGATGGCTGGCTACTCAGAAAACAAGTGTTGTCCAGGATGCAGAAAAATGGGTGGGAATGAAAAATGATATAGTCACTATGGAAAAAAAGTAGGGGGATTTCAGTTAAAAACAGGATTACTACATGATCCAGCAATTCCACTTTTGGGTATATATCCCAAGGAAATGTAAGCAGAATCTTGTAGACATATTCACACATCCATGTTTGCAGGAACACTATTCATAAGAGCCAAGAGTGGGGGACAACCCACGTGTTCTTCAGTGGATGGATGAATAAATATAATGTGGTATACACATACAAATGAATGTTATTCAGCTTAAAAATAGGACATTCTGACACATGCTCTAACATGGATGAACCTTGAGTACATTATACTAAGTGAAGTAAGTCAGTCACAAAAGACAAATATTGTATGATTTCATTTGCATGAGGTTCTTAGGGTAGTCAGAATAATAAACAGAAAATAGGATGATGGTTACCAGGGCCTGGGTGGAGGGTGAGACAGAGAAACCAATGGATGTAGAGATGAGGTTTTGCCAGATGAAAAAGTTCTGGAAATTGGTTGCACAACTACGTGAACATATTTAAACACCACTGACCTGCGCACTTAGAAATGGTTCAGATAGTAAATTTTATGTTATATGTGTTTTTTTACTATAATAAATATGTAAATTATAGTCAGAATTTGTTGATAGAAAAATATTTAATTATTTATCTAAATAAGAATGTTTATGAGTTGATTTGATAGAAACTTGTTTTTTATTTCTTATAATCTATACTTCTTAATATTGTGTAATGGTTTCCTTTTAAAATTATATTGGTTAAATTGCTGCTGATTTTGTAATGACTACATTCACTTTTTAAAAATTATAATAAGACGTCTACAAACACTATTGATTTTAAAACTGAATTTTTCCTTCTGTAATTCTGCTTTTAGGAACTGAAGAATAATGTATTTTAAAGAGTATTTAAGTATATCATAATTAATTATGTTTCCAGATACATCAACTAAGCTGGGCCTTCTGAGCAGAGGGCTAATTATGTAGACAATGCAACCTCACTGTCCCCAGGCTTGTTCAGCTACTCCGTGCTCTAATTTAGACATGCAAGTGTTTGCTGCTAGGCAACACCTGATAAAAATATTTAAATATAAGCAAAGACAATTATATACCTATGAAGACATGCAAAAAAGTTTTATATGAGGAAGATGATTTATCTGCTTGAACTTTTGAATATTTTCTTTGATCTTTATATGTCTCTAATACAACCAGCAATATGGCTCTTAGCACAAATCTATACTGTGAAAGATACTGAGCTTTTAAAAGGTGAGATTATAGTCCATCTTCCATGTATTCATGGTTGTATAGGTTGCCTGAGCTCAATGGGAAATTCTCTTTTGGGTTTCTCCTGCCATCTGAAGGTTTAATGGTGGATATCCAAGCAGTTTCTTTGCTCACATGTTTGGAGACGCAGACCTCCAGGGCTGCCTCTCCAGGTAACTGTGTTTTCCTATGTGACTGCTGCAGTGACACCCCTTAATCTTGTCCAGAGGCCCACGGTCATGTCATGACTCAGTGAGCCTGGGCCCCTCCAGCATTATTTCACCACTAACTTGAATGTAATATGTAGCCCCAAAGGAAATAAGTTAACCAAGTTTATATATGTCATTTTAAGATTTGTAATTTAGTACAGTCAATCTTGATTAACCTTAACCCATCTAACTGGAACCCTTAATTAACTTTTTCCCCCCTAAAAAAGCTGGGAAAAAATGAGGTGCCACACAAAAAAATATGTTATATCCAAGTTTTACTTAAAAAAATTCCACTCAAAACTTCTTCCAGATCTATTTAGGAAAAAAAAAGTTTTCCAATCTACTATTCTTTTCATCACATAATGACTACAGTATACATGCCCTAAATATTGATACCAGATTATGTAAAATTATATAAAATAAAGTCTTTTATTTAATATAATCTACTCCTAAGGGGAGGAAAAACAACAATAAAATTAAGTAAAAATATAAGATTACTAGAATTTGAGGCAAGGAGAGATTAATCAGAAGAGGAAAATAAGCATTGCGTGGTTACTAGAAACAGAGTTGAGAGGTAGGGCTAAATTCAACAAATGGTGAAGAAGGAGCTGTCATTTTAGGGAGAGAGAATATATTGAGACAAGCCTGGGGGTATTAGAACACATGTGAAAATGTCCAGGTACAGTGAGTAGTGGCTGTGACTGAAATTACAGAAGGCTAAGCCTGGTAAGGCAAGTGGGATTCAAGAAATACAAGGTTTGAGCTCCATGAGATCTGTGTTAATAGGATAACTTGCTAAGGTTGCTTAATATAAGATGTTATTAGATATTTAGGAAGACAGGCCATGAAGTAAATATTGGGTCGGCAGCTAAGTAATTGCGGATTTTTTAAAGAAAATCAAAGACAATTTTTTCATGGAACTAAATAACTTTATTCTTTAATGTATTGCCCATTTTGATCAATGACCTCTTGCCATCTTTCAGGCAGCATCATAATCCCACGTTCAAAAAACTTCTGTTTTTTATTAGCAAAAAACTGAATCAGGTACGATTTGACATCATCATCATTATTGAAATTTTTACCATTCAAGGAGTTTTGTAAAGATCGAAACAAAAAGTAATCAGATGGTGCAAGGTCAGGACTATATGGTGGATGTGGCAAAACATCCCAACCAAGCTCCATTAATTTTTGCCGAGTGACCAAAGATGTGTGTGGCCTTGCATTGTCATGATGGAATACAACACCTTTTTGATTTGTCAATTCGGGCCACTTTTCTTCAACTGCATTGTTTAATTTCATTAGTTGTTCAATGTAGACATCAGAATTGATCGTTCGGTTGGATGGTAAGAGTTCAAAGTAGACAATTCCTTTGTAATCCCACCAAACTGATAACAAAACCTTCTTTTGATGAATATCAGCTTTTGATGTTGTTTGAGTTGGTTCACCTGGCCTGCTCCACGATCTTTTCTGCTTGATATTGTTGTAAACAACCCATTTTTCATCGCCAGTTATCAGTCGTTTTAAAAATGGATCATTTTCATTATGTTTCTTTAGCAAATCGCAGCTGCTAATGCGTTGCGTTAACTGTGATTCTTTCAGTTCGTGAGGAGCCCATGTATCGAGTTTTTGAACATAGCCAAGTTGTTTTAAGTGATTTTCAATGCATGAATGTGATACATGAAGCTTCTCTGCAATCTCACGTGTTGTACTGTGACAGTCCGAATTGATTATTGCTTTGATTAGGGCGTCATCAACTTCAACTGGACGACCAGAGCGTCTTTCATCTTTGAGTGAAAAATTACCAGAACGAAATTTGGCAAACCAATTTTGACACTGCCGTTCTTTTAAGGCTTCGTCACCATAAACAGCACATAACTTTTTATGAGCTTGTGATGCGTTTTTCCCTTGCGGAAATAAAAAAGCAAAATATGACGAAAATGTTCCTTTTGATTTTCCATTTTTCAACGAACGCCAAACAAAAACTACAAAACAGATCAAAAAACTTTTTTTACTGATTAACAGCTGAATAGCCAACTATCAAATACAAAATGTGTTTTACATTTGTACTACGTCTGCAAACCTAAAAATTCAACTGAAGCCATATGTGTGAAACCCGCAATTACTTAGTTGCCGACCCAATAGATATACAAACTGGGATGGGTACATGTGATATATATATCTCAGAGGCCTGATGCACAAAATTCATGCAAGGGGCTTGTTCCTCATAGCCCTGGCTTCATCCAGAAGGATGTCTGGTCTTCATAATATAGATTGTATTTAAATTTGCCACCTCAAATATGACACCACTGAGGAAGTGGAAGTTATATAACAGAAGAGACTCAGGATTGAGCCACCTTGATCTCAGGAGATAGAGAGCTAAATAAGCAGCAGCAAAGGAGGAAATTCACCTCAATACATGGGGAAAGCCAATGAAGAAAATGCAAACTATGGTCATTTGTTCACAGAACAAAGCCATATATTTAAGGAACTATTAATTAGAATTCTGATAATATGTGCTTTGTGCATGTGTAGATAAAATTGGATAAAATAATCTTAAAACTTATAAACACAAGTACCAAAGAGTAGCCTAGAATCTTTTGAAAAACAATAAAATAGGAAAACATGTCTCCACAAGGACATACAAGACACTATAAACAGATCAATATGGTATCCACCCGGTATTATATAAATGGCTCAATGCATCAAATAGGAAATCCAGGATTAGAGCCAAAGATATATGATAATTGAATGTATGACACATGTCTCATATGAATTCATTGGGAAATTATTTATTATTTTACTAGAGGCACGGTGCACAAAATTTGTGCACTCGGGGTGGGAGGGGGGTCCATCAGCCTGGCCTGCACCCTCTTGCAGTCGGGGGGCCTACAGGGGATGTCCAACTGAGTGCTTAAGCCCACTCTCCATGGGAATCAGGCCTAAGCTGACAGTCAGACATCCTTAGCCCTGCTGTGAAGGCAGGAGCGGCTCCCACCACTGCCACTGCACTCACCAGTCATGAGCTCAGCTTTTGGCTGAGCGGCAATCCCCCTGTGGGAGCACACTGACTACCAGGGGGCAGCTCCTGCATTGAGTGTCTGCCCCCTGGTGGTCAGTGTGTGTTATAGTGACTAGTCCTTCCACTAATAATTTGCATATTAGCTTTTTATTATATAGGATAGTGAGTTTATTATATAGGATAGTTTCATCTGGATAAAAATAATATTTGCCCTTACTTTATTGAATATGAAGCCTGTTTGTTTTAAATTCCTCCTTATTTTCTAAGGAGGAACAGATGCATCACCCTTTAGAATGATGTGGGGGAAAAAACAACACATTTTAACCTCTTTTCTAAGTTTGAGTCTTTCTGACCTGCATTTCTTTTTTCTTTTTTCTACATTTGACTTTCTCTACATTTATAGGCATGTTTTGTTAATGTCAGCCTACCTATATGTGACCCTTATCTCATCATCTTACCACATACTTGTTTAAGCAACAAAATCTAAGTTGTGCCATGAAAATATATCTGTTTTCTCTTTCTTCCTTCCTTCCTTCCTTCCTTCCTTCCTTTCTTTCTTTCTTTCTTTCTTTCTTTCTTTCTTTCTTTCTTTCTTTCTTTCTTTTTTTGGGGGGGGATGGAGGGGGACACGGACCTATTATGGAGTGAATTAAGCTTGGAGTGAAGACAGATTTGAATCTCAGTTCCCAGACTTACCATCCATATGAATATGGACATTTTTGTAACATGGTATAGAGCCCACTTTATCATTTGGAAAAAGAAAGGTGGTGAAATAATCTTGAAAGGTGTTGGAGAAGTTAACCATTTGAAAATGTCCATTTATTAGAAATGCTCCTTAAACCATTTAAAAAGTGTTGTGGTTTTTTTTTTCATTTTAGGTATAGAATTTAGAGAAAACTTGATTTACTCATTTTATGTGATGTTTATTGCATTGTGTGCATGTAACAGCTAGAGCCTCTAATTGGACTAATGGAGAGTGACATGACCAAGTAGAGAGAGTTCTCCTCGGGGAGTTCAGGGAGAAAGCAAAGCCTTCAGTCATTGTCTGTCCATGTGAAGTGTATGACCTTGTATACTCTTACAGAGAGGATCCAGTTTCCTGAGAATTAAAGCAGCAGCTCTTATTTTTCCAATATGAGACTTCTGTTTTTCCGGTGAGCCATGTCCAATGACATAGTCCTTTTATGTAATTCTCTGTTAAGATGAACACAATTTCAGCTACAGAAAAGAATAGGGAAAAATTGATAATCTTGCATACTTATGTATTCACTATCCCTGAATAAAATGACTAAACTAGACGAAACGTGTGTGCCTGTGTGTTTTGGGGTGATGAGAAAAGAGAGAGATTTAAAAAGGAGGCGCAAGACTTACCCCTTCTCTTTTAGTGATTATGCCTAAGAAAACAACAGGGAAAACAAGGACACCACAGTGTGATGTGGCCACAACGACAGGATGTCCTCATTCAGATCAGCCACGTGTGCTGCTGCAGGGCACACTTCATGATGACTCCTTCTTGTGGAAGCATCCGCAAACTCTTCCAGAGAAAAATACACACAGAAGCCACCTCCGAAAGGGAGGGTGCGATGCGTGGAGAGGGATACAGGAGAGGGCTTTCCGACAGGAATCCTGTGGGGTCTAGCAGATCTGTTGGCAGGAAAAGAGAAGGGCTAAGAGGCTGAGACAGAGATGGAGAAATGAGTGTGCGCCTGAAGAAGGAGAGAAGATACAGTCAGTGGAGGCCCTTCAAGGAGGGGCAGCCACCTGCTGTGTGTGGAGCTCTGGCTGAGTGCTTCTCAGGAAGCGCACTCAGGGCTCAGCCTGAGGGGAGTACCCGAGTGGCCATACCCACTGGCCCGATGCAAGTACGAACAAATGCCAGGTTGTTCTGTGTGTTAGACCACACAGGGTGGCATGAGTGCTGTCAATATACTTTTTTTTTTTTTTTTTTAAGGGAGAAACAGAAATCCGGGAAGTCTGCAATCTCCTAATCTAATGGAGTTCCTGAAATGCTTTTTAAAAAGTGTGCAACTTTGAGTCTTTAGCTATATCTAACACACAGAGAATATTTTTTTCTCCTGAAAACTAAGTTTGCTAGTAGCAAAGCATAGCTATAAACCATATAGCATAGAAAGATTTGGAAAAATCTGGAGAGGAAACACAGGCTGTACTAGCAGGGAATGAGCCTCAAGAAATCCTTTGAGAAAATTAGAATGCAAAAATTCATCTCTCTATATGTCTGTATATACTTAACATATGCCTGTATGTGTGTATAAAATGCACCTGTTACAAATTTATAAATAAATGCTATATTTAAAATTAATATTCAACAGAAGATACATGAAAGAATTTTGTAGGGAAAGGGGAAAAGAGATGATTTCTCTCCAAGTACATGAAGTTTAAAGGGAAATTGGTAGTGTAATATTAAAGATATTATTCATACCGATTGCAAATCTTATAGCAACAAGTACACATTAGTACTTCGCTATTTATGAATACAAATACCCCTATAACGATCATTAGTTAGTTAATGGCTTAGATCACATGGTAGCCAGAGCATATATTTTTCAGAAACACCTGGATAAATTTTTAGCTTTGATATTTACTAATTATATAATCTTGAGAATATAACTTAATTCTTTTTAAAAAATATATTTTATTGATTTTTTTTTTTTTACAGAGAGAAAGGGAGAGGGATAGAGAGTTAGAAACATCAGATGAGAGAGAAACATCGATCAGCTGCCTCCTGCACACCCCCTACTAGGGCAACCAAGGTACATGCCCCTGACTGGAATGGAGCCTGGGACCCTTTAATCCACAGGCTGGCCCTCTATCCACTGAGCCAAACTGGTTAGGGTTGTAACTTAATTCTTTAAGCTTGAGTCTCAGATATAAAATAAATATAATCACATGATCTACTTTATAAGGTTGTATTTAGAATTCAATGAGATAATCTGTTAAGTATTGAGCATTTGGCCTGAGATTAATACATATAAGGCGTTACTGTTATTGTCCTTATAGATAATCCTCAAAAATTTTTGCTTCCAGTATGCCACTAATTTATTTTAAAATTCAGGACTTGTATGCATGCATGTAAGCATAACCAATGGCACAGACAGTAGGGAGGTGAGGGCATGTGCTGGGGGATGGGAGCGGCTGGGGAGAGGACAATGGGGGGGCGGGGGGAGGAGACATACCAGCATGTAATACTTGAAACCATAAAGAATTTAAATTTAAAAAAAATTATCATCAATTTGAAAACTTCTGTTGAAAAAATGAATACGTTATGAGATCAAATACATATATGTGAATTATAAGACATTGATCGAAAAAGTTTGAAATGGTAAAAATAAAAGTCTTGTACTCTAGGAAATATGCTCATAAAATTGGATTCAAGGGTGCTGTTAGTTTCTTTCCACTTTCAGGATGTTCTTTATCCAGTTTTCAACACCATATTACTAACATCCATAAAAATGTAGCAATGCAATAATAGGTGATGAAACAAACCACATTAATAGATATCAAATTTGACAGTTAAACTTTAAATAATGCAGAATTGAATGAGGAAAGTAGGAGATAGGATTGATTTTTTAAAGGGCTGAATTTTTATTTTATTGGCATGCCAGTGTAAAATCACTAGGACTTTAGAACTTCTTTCAGTTTTATTGAGATATAATTGGCATATAACATTGTAGTAGTTTTATGTGTACAACATAATTATTTGATATGTATACAACATAATTATTTGATATGTATATACAGTGCAAAATGATTGCCACAATAAGATTTTTAAGATCTGTCACCTCACCTAGCAACAATTTTTTTTCTTATGATGAGATATAAGATCTACACTCTTAACAACTTTCAGACATACACTCTAGTAATGCTAATGATAATTACTGTGCTGTGTGTTACATTCCCAGAGCTTATTTATCTTATAACTAGAAGTTTTGATACCCTTCATCCATCACCACCCTCCACCTCTGTAGAGTTGCTTAAATAAATAAAACACCCTGAGAGGGTTAGTTGTGCCCAAGAAATCTAAGAGCCGTGTCTATGATTTAGCTGCTAAAATTCAACTCAGTCAAATCACAGTGAGGACAACAGAGATGGGCAGTGGACACTCAAACCAAGGACTCTAACTCACTGCTGCTTTTCATACTTTATTTGCTTGGCTGTTGTGACTCTACTCTTTGCCCTCCTTCTATCTCACTGGCTGCCTCTATTCAGTCTCCTTTGCTGGTCTTCTACTGGACACGTGACACGGCAATGTACGAAGGCTCAATCCTATTCTCTCTTCTTCTCTATCTGTACTTCTCCCTTGGTGAGCTCACACAGTCTATGGCTTTTAAAACCACCTATGTGCAGATGACTCCAAAATACACATCTCTGGCTCAGATGTTGTTTCCTGTTCCAGATTTACATCCAACTGCTTATCTGACATGTCCATATGTCTACCTTATACCCAGGAAGCTATGTCAAATCTGCTCCATCAGAAGTTTTCACATCTCATGTGAAGGCCACTCCACTCTTTCTATTGCTCTGGCCAAAGCCCCTCAGAATTCATCCTTGATCTCTTGATTTCTCTTACAACCTGAGTGCAGGAAATCTGCTGGCTCTGCCTTCTAAACAGCAGGAATCTGACCACCCATCATCCCACTGCTACTATTCTGGTCCGAGCCACCCCCATCTATCACTGGATGATGAAACTGGGTCTTACTAACTGCAATACATTCTCACTGTAGCCTGAGTGCAGATTTTAAAGCCAACATCAAGACACGGCATTCTACTCAGTTAGAGGAAAAGTCACAGTGCTGACAAAGGCTCTGCATCCTCTAGCCCAGTCACTCTCCAATATTCTCTCCCCTGCTCTTCCCGCTGCTTCCTACACTCATTGTTACTTCTCAACACACACAGGCATGCCCCTTTCTAGAAAGCTTTGTGAGGAGGAAAAAAAAATATTTTCAGGAAATAAAAACAAAGACAAATGCAGAGAATGAGATGATATCAAAGTTCCTCAGGGACAAGTCTATCTAGAATTCAGAAACTAAAAATGAGCGAAGCTAATGAATTATGCCACCAGCAAATCCATGTGCAAATGAGGGAGATTAATAAAGGGCTGTTCTGCACAAGTTAATCATCATTACTGTTAACTTCCTGGCTTCTGTTATTTTCGGCATCATATAACAGAAATTATAGACCTGTTCATTTATTCATCCAGGCATTAATTTGTTCATCCATCCATGTGTTCTTGCAACAAATAATTTATTGGATGTCTACCAAGTAGAATCCTCCGCCCCCTCTCAGCTTAGGTGCCAAAGAAAGACACGAACATGCTTCATAGTGACTAACACTGACTTAGAGCATTCCTGTTTCAGCCAGCAAATGAGCTGGAAATCTGCACAGGGTCCTGAGGGGGCATCGGAAAGCCCTGGGCTCAGGCACCACCCGTACATCAAACGCACTACGAGGGAGAGGACAGCTGGTGCAGGGAGACCCACAGGACCCCACCGAGCTTTCACTGATTCAAATACAAATTCCCGCATCAAACTCGAATTCGGCTCGAGCTTTCTGGACTCTTCCTTGTCACCTACCCAGGAGAGGAGCCTCTCCTTTCCGTGTCTGAGGGACTCTTTTCTGTCCAGCGACAAGAAAGATCTTGGGAATCCTAGGATCGTGGTAACTGATATTAAGATGCTCAGTGGCACTGCACCCAGGTCCCAACTTGAATGCAGCCATTTCCCCCCGCCCTGTTAACTGCATTGATCTGAGGTGACAGCTCCAGAACTTTCTTAAAATAAATTCTCTGTGCCGATAATAAACCTTTCACCAGGGCCACTGGGGACTCTTACATTTAGCTCCTATATCACCCATGTGCCAGCTTGCCTTTGTATTCTGTATCAATCTTCATTTTTTTCTGATATTGATTTTATAGAATCAATGAGATCTGTTAGCTGAACTTTAAAACTCTTGAGCCACTTGACTTATACACTTGACAGGCCTTTATGAAGAACTTCGCTTTCGCCAGACTCCACACTGGGTGCTGGTGTGCAGAGACCAGAGTGATAGAGCCTCTCCTTCCCAGGAGCTGAGTGTCGAGTAGCCGAGGACAGGGCCTGCATTGGGAGGGCTCTTTGCAAACAGACTCAATTTGTTCCAATAGATTTTACTTTATAAAATTATGGTATAATTTATATAGTGTAGTTTTCCATTTTTAGTTAACCAAGTTTGGCAAATGTATACAGCATATATACAAGATGACTTAGAAGAGTTTCACTCTCTCCCTCGCCCTCCAAGTTCCCCTATTCCTCTTCGTTGTCACACTGCCTGCCCAGCATCCACTCACACAGTCCCTAGCAACAAATGACATAAATTCTACCCTACAGTTTTACCTTTTTCTGAATGCCGTATAGTGTGAAATTATGTAGTAGGTAGCCATTTGCATCGGACTTTTCCACTTAGCAAAATGCATGGGCTATACATTCATATTACCAACCATAACAATAATTCTTTCTTTTCCATGATTGAGTAGAACTCAATTATTCAGACGTTCCACAGTTAATTTATTTCCCTGTTGAAACCCAAGTGGGTTGTTTTGAGTT
Source organism: Pipistrellus hanaki (assembly GCF_964339955.1). NCBI lineage: Eukaryota > Metazoa > Chordata > Mammalia > Chiroptera > Vespertilionidae > Pipistrellus > Pipistrellus hanaki. The sequence goes on along the minus strand of NC_140507.1, from coordinate 36,574,663 downwards.
TGGGATAGTATAAATAAAACTGCTATAAACAGGCTTTTATGTGGGCATACAATTTCGATTTAGATGGTGAGCCCCTAGGAATGGGGTTGCTGGGTTATATGCACAAGAAGGAAAGTTAAGTTCTACCACTCTAAAAACTGTGCCTTTTCAGAGGTCGACTTTAAGCTGGTTATTAAGAAAGAAAAGACTTAGAGGGCACTTTGGCTCTCACCTTTTTCTACAAAAGAGTTTCAAATGGAAAGGCTCGCTTCAGAAAGGAACTCAGGATGTCCACCTTAGGCGATTTTGAACTGAGTGGATGAGAGGGCTCTAAGCAGGGACCTGGAGCTGGGCCCGCCCCGACGTTCCATGGCTGATACACCAAAATAGTATCCTGCCAACTCTTCATGCCCTATTCTTCCGTGTAAGTTCTTCTACAGCAGGGGCTATAGCTTATTTTTCTTTATAAACCCCAGGAACAAAGCCAGTTACCTAGCAGAATGTGATTTTATAATTTCATTTATCAAAGGTCAAGAAATTGCTTATATACCATTAGAGATTTCATGTTGCGGTGTTTTTACATCATTCATACACGTTTAGTATTGGTAAGACCTACAACATGCATTTAGCCACTAATACTAGGATATGAACAGGTTCCAGGAACAAAATAAATTTGTAAATTTCTATATACTGTAATTATTCTCCTTCTCAAGCTGAAAGAGCATCTGTTCCCGGGTCGGGCTGGAGCCACACCCAGAGCTGAGGTTGGCACTGTGTTCAGCCCATGGCTGGAGTGGCCTAGAACTTGCCCAGCAACCTGATGAATATGGAGGGAAGATCCTGGAGGCCGAAAAACACTCAGTATTTTAGAGAGCGAATCAATTCAGGTCAGAGGATGGTTGTGTTATACGACATATACAAGGAAAAGCACTGCTTCATTTCACATGGGACATAATTTCCTGCAATTCTATCTTCATTTCTGAAGCTTCAGCAAACTGTGAGTCACAGGCTGGCATGACTTCAGTGGGGGCTGACTTACAGAGAAGAGGCTGTTTTTAAGTTTTATTTATATTTTCGGTACCATACTGTGAAGGGCCCCTGCTGCTTCGTTTCTCAGAGGCAGGATTGGAGCACAGATGGAAGAAGAAAGGCATGAAATTCTATACTTTAAAATATTCAATCAAGATTTATATTGTATCTCTGGTTACCTGGTGCCTCTCTAATACCCTTCATGGGAGAATCTCAAAGCCTGTGGAACCTCACAACTGTATAAGATGTAAATGTATCAAGGCTATTATCTGTGAGAAGATTAATCAAACTGCATAGTAGGTGAAATTAGATAATAAACAAAAGAAAGGAGCCCTTTGTTTGTTTGTTTGTTTGTTTGTTTGTTTTGTCTGTAAGATCTCATGTCAAATAGACTTCACCCAGTTTAGAAAGCATCAAAGCCTCAGTTCTTTCGCTTACTTCTTCTTGGCTCTCGCCCAGTTAGGCCAGGGACAATTAAGGAAAAATACTACTTTCTCTCTCGTATGTCTTACAAATGCCTCCTAGTACAAAATGATATGCACCGCAACCACATCAAGTCCTTTTATTTTTGGCTGGCCTCTTTATACTGTATATTTTGGTAACTTATAATCTAACTCTTCTAAACACATTCTAAAAATATAATATGGCAGTTATCTCCCAAGAAAGAACTTTGCCAAATAGGTCATGTTTCCTTTAAAAAAAAAAAAATGCAATTGATGGTAGAAGCTGGCTAGTTTTCCAAAAATGAAAATATTATTAATTTTTTAAAAGTAAGGATTATATTTTATTGAATAAGTATCTCTGGGAAAGGAAGAGATTATACCATAAACCATGGGAATTTTTAACTTCTTCTACTTAAATATTATATGTGACCAAATTAAATACATTTTGGGTTACTCATATACAAAAAAAAGAATTTATCCATTATATCACACATCTGTGTTAGGTTTGGTTTGGAAAACACAAGCTACTCTGTGTAAGCCAGAAATAAGAAGTTTAATTTAGAATTACGTGCTTGTGCTATTGTCAGAGGAGCTATGATATGGGATGGCAGTGAAAGTCAAAGGTTGACAGTGACTATTTTAGACCAGTGATCCTTCACTGTGGGCCATTACGTCCCTCAGGGAACATTTGGCAATGTCTGCAGACATTTTTGATTTTCCTGACCAGGATGGAGAGGGTTGGTCCTGGTATCTAATAGGTAGGAATTCGAAAAACCAAATGCAAGAAGGAGAAAGGTCACTCTCACCTCCCCTCTTCCTTCTTCCTCCCTGAAATAGGTCGTGACCCTCCCTCTACCTGAGGAACGAAGACATTCACTGGAGATGAGAAACTTGGGATCGAGAAATCAGTACAAACAAACCTTTATCTTCCTAATTACTATTTCACCATTTACCACCCCTCACCCAAAACTCTTTGTCTTGTCAACTCTTCATAACTCTTATATTGTTTCTTTGTCTGAAGTTTTGTGCTCTGTCCACTTCATACGCAGCAAGGTGGGATGTAAAATAAATACATACATCTGGTAACTATGGAGGATGACATAGTCTCAGAGTGTGGACAACATGTGTTAAAAACATTAAAAATGGACAAATTTAATCAATGGATATGGGTGGAGTTATGATATTAAGCAATGATTTTTTTTTTTTATATGCCACAGAAACAAATGTGATAAAAATTTGGGAGAAAATATATACACCAATAGTTCCCGTGGGATTTTTAAGCAAAATATAGCTGACCCTCGAGCTATATGGGGGTTAAAGCATAGCTCGCCTGCACAATCAAAACTGTGGGTGCAATTTCAGTTGGCCCACTCCCAATCGCCAGTGGACCTTTGAACAACATGGTTTGAACTGTGAATTTATAATGTAGTACATCCTTGAAAAATTTTAGTTGGTAAAGGATCATAACAGAAACAGTGGTAACAACATTTGAATTTCCCTGAGAATAACATAGCACAAAATTATCTGGAGAGAAAAAAATCGATTTGACAAGTCATTTAGACTTGCTAATTTATTATAGATACAGAAATGATTTTCACATTATAAAATTAAAATATGAGTTTTTTTTTAATGGTTCTCAAGAATTACCCTTATTCAGAAAATGCATTACTCTTGCCCCATTCCCCCGTCAGTCCTCTGCAGTCAGTCATCTCTACACAGATGACAAGTGGAGTTCCTCACTCTCAGAGTCAAAACCAACAGTGCAGGCGGTCTTTGTGGTATCTCTGAGTAGCCAGGCTAGGCTGCTTCCCCATAAAATATGAAGTCAATCTGCCTAGAAAATCTTTCCAGTGTGAAATATTTTGACTTGAGAAAAAATTCTGATTAGGATTCTAAAATTTGGACTTCCAACCAAAATCCATTATTTGACATAAATTTAATCTCTCATGGAAAAATTGCAAAGCAGACTTTCTCCATACTTTATTAAACCCAAATAAATAACGATATTACCCTGTTTGCTTCATTTTGAGCTCTCATCCCTTTGCTATAAGTTTTCAGGTGAGCCAGTCTTGTTCCTCAGGGCTCCGTGCCTTTATTTCATGCCTCTGACGTGAGCTGCAGCTGGTGGGCCGCCTCTCTAAAACATATGCAATCTTCTCTGCCTAGCTAGGACTTTGCTCCTCTAAAAAATAAATCTCAATTATACATTTCTTTTCTCTCCAGATCTCTTTTGGCACTCCTTTGTTTTCCTCTATTTTCCTTCTCTTAAAACCGTTCCTTTAGCCTTTACAACCTGATTGTATGATACAGCATTCACTGTCTCCTCTGTAATTTCTCCTTTCCACAGGCTGTACCCGTGCAGTCTTCAGCGAGCAAGTACCCATTAAACACCTACCACGTGCCAGCACATATGTCTGGAAATATATTGCTGCCCTTCTGTGGCTTCTTTTTAAATACTAAGTTTATGTCAGACCTGGTTGCTTGTTAATCCTGCAGTTTCTTCCCGTCTCCTTGAGTGGTGGGAGGAGGGATTTATTTTCTGATGCAGATTCTGTTATTTTGTAGGGGAAGACCCAGCTTCCAAACACCTTACCTCTGACAGGACCACCTCCATGGGATGGTGAAACGTTATGACAATAGAGATTTGACTGTGTGCCTGGTTTTGTGCTTCCACAGCAGCCTATGTGACACTCATTCTGGTATAGGGCTGGCATTCAGGAGACATTTGTTCAATGAATGAGAATAAATTTTGACCTTGGGCACTACTAATGCCTTTTTTATTGCTGACCAGTGCTGGTTTATTTTTGCATTGTTTAATAGAGTAACTGAGATAACCGGCAAATCTAATTGTGAGTTGATAGTGGATATAACCATGCAACTGATATTCCCATTCACCTAGGACTGCATAGAGGAAATAGCAAGAACATTTATTTATTAGAAATTAATAAAGAATGAGGAATCTTGGCTGATTCCATCAACATTATTATCAAGCATCCTATTTATTCTGCTCTTTGATGTATAAGGTCAGTTAAGGCAATATCCACATATGGATGCCTAAAGTACCTCTTCTGGCATGTTAAATGCCCTCATAAGGCAAGGAATATTTCCTCTATTATTTTTTATAATTGCTATTTTAATTTTTAATGAAAGAAAGCTATGCAGCCCTCCCTTTTATGTCAACACACATTGAGAGTCATCAATAAATATAAGTATGTGACTCATGGAAAGGAAATAAGAATTTGGATAAGCCATTTAAACTGAGTTAGCTTTTTAATACTTAAAGAATATAAAGTCCTAGTTAAAGCGTGTGTGTGTGTGTGTGTGTGTGTGTGTGTGTGTGTGTGTTTGTTGGTGTGTTTTTTTTCTGCAAAATTAAAGAATGTTATCATCTTACTTTACAGCTAAAACCTACTACTCTAATTTCTTATGTGGACTGGAGAGTATCTAAAGTGTGACAGGGCCGAATCCGGTTGGCTCGGTGGATAGAGCTTCGGCCTCCGACTGAAGGGTCCCAGGTTCGATTCCGGCCAAGGGCATGTGCCTTGGTTGCAGGCATATCCCCAGTGGGGAGTGTGTAGGAGACAGCTGATTAATGTTTCTCTCTCATGGATGTTTCTAGCTCTCTATCCCTCTCCCTTCCTCTCTGTAAAAAATCAATAAAAATATATTTTTAAAAAATAAAGTGTGACAGGGAGCCAGTGTGAATATTATTAATCATGCCTCATGCATTTAATGCTTAAAAACATACAAGCCCTTCATCATGAATTATTTCTTAAAATTCCCCTACTTTATCCCTGTGAAGGCTATTAAGCAGCTATTTTTGCCTTAGTAACTGTAAACATCTTGACAGAGGAGGTATGTCATGATATCTTTGCATTTTTATCACTGAACATGAATCTTAGAAAATTGTTGGTCTCCATACATTTTAAAATATAAACAAATGAGCAAAAATAGTGGCTCAAAAAGTTAAATGCTTTTTGAAAAATCACAATTTGAGTAAATGGCAAAGATAGCAAATGGATTCAGGCTTTCTGGTTTCCAAACTATTCTGAATCTGAACAAACAAAACAAAACAAAGCAAAAAAAACAATAGCAAACCACCTGGACTGAGGAGGTGGAACCCTCATCTATGTCAATGACTGCGGAATGTGCACTGGACACGTCCTGTGGGAAGGGGAGGGCTGGCGTACTGCAAAGATTATGGAACTGAGAGACAGACGTACAAGCCAGGATAGGGAAGAGCTAATGGAGACTGCGGGAGAAGCGTAGATAGGTTGGCTGAGTTGTCAGAGTCTCCCTCATGCACAGAGTTTGGGAGCTTTCCATGAGGCAAGACTCTTTCTAGCCAGCTGAAATGAATTGTTTTTGTTTTTATTGTGGTAAAATATACATGATACAACATTTGCCTTTTTACCATCAGATTCCTCAAAAGATTAGAATTGTCATGTGACCCCATGATTCCACTTGCTGTACTGATACCTTAAAGAAATAAAAGCCGGGATTCAGACAGGTATTTTGTACAGTCACATTTTTAGGAGCATTAGTTACAATGGCCAAAAAGCAGAAGCAACCCAAGTGCCCATCAACAGTAAACAGATAAGTAAAATGTGGTATATACATGCAATGGGATATTACGCAGATTTAATGAGGAAGTAAATCTGACACATGCTACAACGTGGAGGAAACTTGAAGACATTATACTGAACGAACTAGCCAATCATAAAAGAGCACATATTATACGAAATTAATTTTAGAATAGTAAAAAACGAAGCCACAAATGATCTTCAAAGGTTCTTTCAGATGGCCTTATTCTTTTTATTAACAGACCTAAAGAGAGAATAGACAGAGTAACAATACTAGTAGGAGACCTTAACATACTCCTTACTCCAAAAGGTAGATTATCCAGAGTCAATAAGGAATATCGGCCTTAAATGACATATACCAGATGGACTTGATAGTTACTTACAGAACACACCATCCAAAACCAACATAATATGCCTTATTTTCAAGGGCACAAGAGGCATTCTTAAGGAAAGACCTTATATGGGAACACAAAACAAGTTTCAAAAAAAAACTTAATAAGACTGAAACCATATCAAGCATCTTTTCCAACCACAATGGTATGAAACCAGAAATCAAATACGAGAACAAAGCTGAAAAAGGTCCCGAATATGTGGAGAATAAACAACATGCTACTGAACAATTATTGGGTCAATAAAGAAAATTTAAAAATAAATAAACATATGTAGAGACAAATGAAAAAGAAAACACAACAGACCTACATATCTGGGATACAGCCAAAAAAGTACTTAAGGGGAAAGTTTTTAGCAATACAGGCCAACCTCAAAAGACAAAGAAAATCTCAAATAAACAATCTAACTTTACACTTTAGAAAAGGACCAGATGAAGGCCAGAGCCAGTAAAAAAGGAACAGATGAAGGCCAAAGTCAGGAAGGAAATAGTACAAACCAGAGACTGAAAAGACAATTGACAAGATCAATAAAACTAAGAGCTGGTTCTTTGCAAAGATAAACAACATTGACAAACTTTCAGCTAAACTAACTAAGAAAAGAAAAAAAAAAAGAGAGAGAGAGAAGATTCAAATAAATAAAATCAGAAATGGAAGAGGATTTTCTCATTTTTCTAAACATGAAATTCCTTTTCAGCCAAACCATCTTGGTTCAAGCCCCTCTATTCTAGTGTAACAGAATATGCTAAAGGTTGATATTGTATTGTCTTAGATTTGCAAGAAAACTTAAATTGTGCATTTGAAATAGAGAACTATGCAAAATCTAATGCTTGCAAAAAGATGCCCCATTTTGAGAGCAAATATTCCACAGACTTAGATAACTCAATAAACTTTAAATGAACTGAAATAAAAATTCCAGATTTTTAGGTCCTCCTTCCCCCCTCCCCCTCCCCAGGTTAACTCATGTTTTCTAAACTGTTGTTATTAATCCTTATTTACTAAGGAAAGAAAAGTTACCAAAAATAGCCTAATGAAATATTCTCACAGCATTTGAAAAATTATAAGATATTTTGAGACAAAGTATAAGAACAACATAAATTAGATAAAACATTTGGAGGGGGACTTGGTGGAAGGTAGAGAGGTTGAGAAAAAAACAGAAAAAACTGATAGACATGAATGACAGGTGACTGCAGGGGTCAGGGGGCAGAGGGAGGTGAAAGAGAGTACAGAGGGGATAGAAGATGATGGACAGAGACTTGACTTAGGGTAGTGAACACACAATACAATGTACAGATGATGTGTTATAGAATTGTACAACCTGAAACTTTATAATTTTGTTAACCAGTGTCACCCCAATAAATTCAATAAAAAAAGATGTTAAATGCTAATTATAATTACTTTAAACCTGTTAACTGAGTGGGACGTATAAATACGTCAAACGTAAACACTATCGGGAATGGGTAGGACGTATGAATACGTCCTGGAAATATATGTTGCGCCCTGAGAAAGACGGTATATATTATTTGTAATCTTTATAATTGTTTGTAAAATATATAATTTTTTAATTTGATGTTTCCATTTTTTTGTTGGTATTCTTTTCTATTTGTTCGTAATTTTGTATTTTCCTTTGTGCTTTATATATAAATAAACGAAAAAATATATATTTCATTTATTTTAATTAAGTATAAATTTAAAAAAATAATAATATAAAATTAAGTCCACTGGGCGTGACGTACTGACACGTCCTAGTGAAAGAGTATGCGCCCGTTGTACGTTGCGTAATTAAAAAGGGAACTCCCGGGTTAGCAGGTTAACATATAATATATATAGAAAACAAATGGTCTAAAATTCTAAACTAGTTAATTCTGTTTATAAAGTGTAAGTTATACAAACACCTTGTAAGATGTTCAGAAATATTTGAAACTAAAAAAAATAAAATATCTACTTTTGTCCAGTATCTTTAATTTTTTACTTCCATTCACCAACGGTAATTAATGTTAAATTTTTGTTACCTTTCCTGAATTGAAAGGCTTGTATATTTCCAATGCACTTATGTGCATTTATTCTTTGCTTTTAAATATTATTATAATGCAGCTCTTTGTCCAAATCAACACACAGAGAGAAACTTGATTCTTTTTATTATCTACATAGTTTCCCAAGGTGTGATTGTGTGCAACTGCTCTGCTTATGTCTGTTATTTCTCTAATTGCCATTAGCAGCTTCCTCAAAGCTATTATGCACACTGTAGCCAAAGTGGTATTTACAAAATTTAATAAATTCAAAATAAAAAATGCTAGGGCACTACTAAAACTCTGCAAAGACTCCTTATGAGTTTATATTATACCTGACACAGAGTAAACATTATGCTAAATATTTGATAATGAAAGGAGGGAAGGCAGAGTTTACACTCAAGGAAGGGAGGGATTAAGGGTAAGAGATCAACCAAAGGACTTGTATGCATGTATATGAGCATAACCCAATGGACACAGACATGGGGAGAGGGGGGGAGAGCAGCTGTGGAGAGGTCAATGGGGGAAAAAGGAGACTTATGTAATATTTTAAACAAGAAAGAATTTTTAAAAAGAGAAAATTTAACCAGTTGTTTTGCCATTTTTTTCTATTTAAAAAAAATTTGAAATGAGTATACTTATTACATGCATTTAGGCATAACAGAGATACATGATAAAGGAATCTCTACTATTTTAATTATAGAGGCAAAAGTCTGCTCCAATATATGGCACTGGTTTCCACTCTCACCAACAGCTTGTGTTAATGACTGTTGACCAATATTCTGACCAATACTGGATATTATGTAAACTTTTAAAATTCTTGCTAATATTTACTGGAGTGCCACTGGTTAACAGTATTTTATTTCTTAACAGAATAAGATTGAACATCTTTTCATATGCCTATTGGACACCTAATTCTTTTTCCTGTCTCAAAATGTCTCTTTATATCCATTACCCTATAAATAGCTGATGTTTTTCCTTTTTAAATATATTTTATTGATTTTTTACAGAGAGGAAGGGAGAGTTAGAAACATCGATGAGAAAGAAATATCAAACAGCTACCTCCTGCACACCCCCCACTGGGGATGTGCATACAACCAAGGTACATGCGATTGATGGGAATCAAACCCAGGATCTCTCAGTCTGCAGGCCGACACTCTAACCAATGAGCCAAACCGGTTTTGGCAATAGCTGACAATTATGCATATTGTCTTCACAGTACCCATATGTTTTTTGTTTTAACAAATGTCTAATGATTAAGTAGTGCACTTTATTTGTTGATGTGGCTGGAAATATGTGTGTGTAACTCTAAAACTGCTTCAATCATTTGCTTAGTGTGTGGTATTACTGTGGTAAATATAGATTTGATAATAGTATGAAGTAATTTGCTTCACCTGGAGAAACTTCAGGGGTCTTCAAACTACGGCCCGTGGGCCACATGCGGCCCGCAGAGGGGTCTGATCCGGCCCACCAGGTTTTTTGGGCAGTGAGCGCAGCCGAGGTGTTACAGTAGGAATTAGTAGTTCATATAGTCCGGCCCTCCAGCTCTCTGAGGGACCGTGATCTGGCCCCCACTTTAAAAAGTTTGAGGACCCCTGAGCTAGATAATACGAGCACTTCCGGCCATCCTGCCTGCAGGTGAGTAGGGGTGTCCCTGTGGGAAATGATGTATGAAATCCATGACATATATTGGCAGAACAAGATACAGCACCTGAGGTTAAGTAACATTGGCCTCCCATAAAAGAAAATTATTTTTTATTCTTATAAGGTCTAACAATATAATAAATAATACCCTATAAAATTGTATTATTTCAGTTCATTTTAATCCATAAAGCTCAATTTTCCTAATGTAAATTATTTTTTGATATATGAAAAGTTCTTAATTGATTTATAAAAAAGGCAACATAAAATTTATTGTTAATATTTATTTTTCATATCTGTAGAATCTGTGTTTCTACACATTAAAGGTAAATATTACAATGCAAAACAGCTCTTCAGGCAATTTCCCCCCAGTGTTTAATAGATTGGAGATAATCCACTATAATAAAAGGATAATATGCAAGTTGACCCTAAAGGTGGAACAACCAGGAACGACCGGTTGCTATGATGCACACTGACCACCAGGGGGCAGTCACCCAATGCAGGAGAGGCCCCCTGATGGTCTGTGCATTCCCACAGTGGGTGCTCCACTCAGCCACAAAGCCAGGCTGATGGCTGAGAGCAACTGCTGTGGCAGGAGCCTCTCCGCCTCCTTGGCAGCCCTAAGGATGTCCGACTGCAGCTTAGACCCACTCCCCCTGGCAGTCAGACATCCCACAAGGGGTCCCCAACTGCGAGAGGGTGCAGGCTGGGCTGAGGGACCCCCTGAGTGCACAAATTTTCATGCACTGGGCCTCCAGTAGTACTGATAATGTAGAATTTTATAAAAATTTATTCTAATAGAAGAGAGACAATGTCCAAGTATTTTACAAAGTGCATGAGTATCTATAAATGCTGAGATTTAATGAAGTCCCTTGTTTGTTGCTGTGAGAGAAAAGAAAGAGAGAGAGAGAGAGAGAGAGAGAGAGAGAGAGAGAGAGAGAGGAAGGAGAGGAGAAAGAGAGAGAGGAAAAACTAGGAGCTGTATAATAAGAACAAATGTAATTAAATGCTTTCGTTGACCTTTCTTACTCACAGTCATTTTTGTTAATTTGGTCTTTCATAACCTATTTTTCAGATAAAGCACAAATAGAAATATATTAATTCCTGTCACTGAACCATGCATGTGTGCATAAAATAAATACTTTTATGAAAATAAATAGTTCATTTTTAAGGGGATTATTATTGTGATATTTGGATTGTTAAGAGCAAGTGCCACTAATTTTTAATTGGCTACTTTTTATTTTATAACAGAAATTGAAGGAACTAACTCGGTTTTTCATATGGAATACAAGATGAGGGGATGTTCCTCTTGGTACCTGAAATTACTTGGAAGTTTAATTTCTTATTGCCCTTAATTATGATCTGTTTTCATTTAATTACACTTAAATTACTCTAAATTTCACTTGTTAATCATGTCCCACTGTGGCTATTCAGTACTTTCCTGCACTCAAACAATCTCAGCTTTAGAAATAGAGCAATTTTTGAAGAAGTTTGTATTCATAAAACAGTAAGCATGCCTTAATAAAAATGCATTTTTATTCACTTTGAAAGCAACACATTTTCAAATTTGGGCCAACAAAAAAAATGTATGATACTTCCTTAAAGAAGTCATTATAAGACTTATATTTAATAAAAATTATATTATAGCCAGTCATCTCTACATAAGGCAAAACAAAATAGCCAATGCAGTGTTGCAGAACCATTTATTTTGGTTGCTGCCCACAAAAGAAAGAACACTTTGTTCTTAGCAACCATCAGGTACACTGCATGAGAGGAAACTATACTTTCTGCATTCCTCAGCTGTGAAAATCAGAAAAATTAGAGAAGATGATGTACCATGGGTATGAGGATATAATAACCTGCAGAAGTGATGTTCAATGGAATTGATTTTATCACATTGGGAAAATGACTGCTTGCTCAGCACAAACAACAGGCATCGGCTGTAAATACCTGCAGGCTATGTGACCACAATAACATTCCGGTTGATCTGCACAGAGGCTTGCAAACAGAACCCAAAATTTAAACCGTGGAATTCTTGCCACAATCCCGATGAGAGCTTGAATCTGCAACCTAATCCCAGGTTAGAGGTAACACAGAGTTGGTGATCTCTTAGGTATCAAATGGCAAACTTGCTTTAAGTAGCTTTCCAATATTGTCTACAAAACAGGATGACTTTATTTTAGAGGTTCAAGACATTTTGAAATTATTACTATGACGTTCTCTTTCATGGGTTATAGCATTAGCAACATCATGCTTAGTTCTATCCTTGAGTCAAATATCTTTCAAGTTCTGTATCAGTTACAACACCCAAAACTGCAAGTAATACAGAAATCAAACTGAAAAATAGTAAAATCTTTTATAACTAGTACTAGAAGAAGGCCTGGCTTTAGGGTTAGCTGGTTCTTCAGTTCAAATGTAAATGATGCCAGATTCTTTTTTGCTTTGTGCTTTGTCTACCTGCCGATGTTGGTTTTATCCTATTGCTGTATAACCTTGGGGCTATGTTGCCAATGGCAACAGGGTCTGAAACTTGTTCTTTCTGTCCAGTGGGAGGAAGTGCCTGGCTTCCCACTGTTACCATTGAGGAAACACATTTCCAGAAACTTGCAGAAAAGTTTTTCTCATATCTCCTTAATCCGAATTGGGACACAAACCTAAATGAATCAATGACGGGTGAGTGTGGGGAGAAACATTTGTCCTTAGATCAATCAAGTTTATCTCTTGAGCTGATATTAGCTCTTCAAACACCATCTGGACTAGCCAGAGAGCAACGTGCAGAGTGGATGTGGAGGGAGCGCTCTCAACGTGTACTCTCAACAGCAGCGTTCAGCTCCCCGACACCCATGACCTCCCCTCCTAACTGTTTGGCTTTGAGAATGTTCTATTGCACACAAAATGTTCTCCCCCACCCCAGTTAGGGTCATGGTAACCTTTACGTAGTTGAACTTTATTGTACTTTGTAACCTAATAGCATTGAACTCAAGCCATGTGCCTTTATTGCCCTTGCATCTCAGTTAAGAATGTTTTTAAGTTTGTCTTAAAATTTCCCCCCTATTACCTATAATTTTTAACACTTCAACTGCTGTAATGTTGATCATTCTTTCTCATCATTGATCACTTGGTATCCTGAGTCCCTTATTCTGGATTTCAGAAACTAGAAAAAATAACTTAATCAAATTAAAATTTTTAAATGTTAAATGTGAACATAGAAAACTTTGATAACTGAAAAATATACTGAGTATTTTAATCTCCATAAATATAGCACAATGACATTTAAGTCAAGATTTAAAAAATTTATTAGTAGACCAGTTTAAAGTTAAAAATTTATTTTATATTTTACATACTACATTTTTTTAAACTTCAAAATCTGGAGCAATTTTAAAAACATCCATGACTAGTATATTTTTGTACAGTGCATCTGGTAAAAAGCTATTCTATTTCCATATATGAAAATTCACCTATTAATCTCAGAAAGCTGCTGAATAATTTATTTTAATATTTAAAAAAATATATTTTTATTGATTTTAGAGAGGAAAGGAGAGGGAGAGAGATAGAAACATCAATCAATAATGAGAGAGAATGATCTTCTGCCTCCTCCAACCTCTCCACTGGGGATTGAGTCCACAATCTGGGCATGTGCACTGACAGGGAATTGAACCATAACTTCCTGATTCATAGGTTGATGCTCAACCACTGAGCAACACTGGCCAGGCTAACTAGTTTATTTTAGAATGAGCATAGCTTAATCAATGATGAATCTTTTTTCACAAGTGCAATATAGTTAGAAAACACTCAAATGCAGTTCATTGTTTTCCATAAATACAATAAAAGGCATATAGGAAAATACTGATTCATTTTTAAAGGGTCACTTCCTGTGAAAGTTTAGTCTTTTATTGTTCAGGCAAACCAAGTCATGTTGTATGATGTAGATTTTAAAGCTGTTTAGGATGCAAGCCTGTATTTTGACACTAAGTGGTTTAAGTCTAATACTTAAATTATATTCTCAGTGTTATTTTTAGCATGCTTCTTGTTGTGGGCTCCTTCTCTTCTTTTTAAAAACAAATTAGCCATGAGTTATAATTATGTCTTTTAGTGTAATTAATGTAAATATGGTGCGTGGAAGAATCTGAGAGGGGTGCCAAAAAATGCCTTCAAAATTAAATGTGGCAAAACCCCCAGGGCGGGTGTGGACTGCAGGCTGGTTCCTAAGCGCTCCTCTCTCCCTCCATCCCAAGGGCCAACTTGTGTTTGATTAGTGGAATGTTCCAGTTCATGTTTCAGAAACTATTTTCCAAATCTAAGTTCAAGATTCCTATACCCCTTCAATTAATCGTTAGTGTTTAGATCTGCAGAAAGGTAGCTTAAAAAGTTAAGGAGTACTAGTCTTTGCTTCTCAGATAAGTTTTCTTAAGGATTATGTATGTGTGCTCAAGAATTCAAGTTTATTGGGAATTCAGAATGAATTTGCCATTCATCCTAACCATTTTAGTTATTTTTAAGGAAGAAATAGCTGACATTGGAGACTTTTTTCAAATATTATAAATATTACAAATATAAATATCACTGGTATATATATATCAAATATATCTTTATAATTGCATTAAGGTCCTCCATGATCAGGCCTTTTATTGCCCTCTGACCCTATCTCCTACCACAGTCTCCTTAACACTGCCCCACAATCCTGGTCACCTGGCTCTGCCCTCAAACACTCAGGCACACCTGCCTCAAGAGGAGCTATGCACAGCCCTCGTTCCCTCACCTTTCCAGGATATATAAATATACAGTTGTTTCAAATTCTAATTTGTTTTAGACCATTAAGAGAAACAGACACAACATTCCTTTGAACTTTAAATTCAGTATGCTCAGCACTCAAGGTTAGTTGTGGATCATCCAGACGTTTATATTTATTCATTCACAATACAATTAGGTACAAAGCAATCACTGTACCCCATTAGGCTGGTTGAAGTCTTGGGGATAAGTGGTGAATAAAATATAAAAATCCCTGCACTCACAGAATTTATAATCTGGTGGGTGGGGGTACATATCTAAAAAAAGTACTGATATAAGTGCAAACGGAGTAAATTAAGCAAAAGGGGAGATACAAAAAGTTTCGGTGTGTGTTGTGTGTAGAGGTGTTGCTCTGGCAATCAGAAAAGATCTGACTAAGGACGAGGCATCTGAATTCCCCTTTGGAGAGGTACTAAAAGGGAGCTGTGGATACCTGCCCTTGAGGAAGGCATGCCCCAATGTTTGGGGGGAGGGCCAGGTGACCAGGGTTGCTGTAGATAAATTAAGGCAGCTGGAAAAGAGATGACATCAGAGGCAATAGAAGGCCAGATCACGGAGAGCCTTAGCACAACGATAAAGACTGATTCAGTTTAGGAGTGCCCTGACTCATCTGGCAAAGGGTCACTTGTTTCTTTGTCAAATTTAGACAGAAGGGGTCAAAGGCTGATGCAGAGACAGCAGATGTGAAACAACTGCAGTTATCCACGTGACTAATGAGGGTGATTCGGATCACAGTGGTAACAGGAGAGATGCTGAAAAGTAGTTCTAAGTATATTTTGAAAACAGAATTGATAAATCAAATATGAGAAATAATATTTGATTCAAAAATGAATCAAATATGAGAAATAAAAATGTACAGTTATAGGTTTTTTTGATAGCATGCCATTAAAACTGGGGAAGGACAAAAAAAAAATCAAAGCTAATATTTCAGGATGTAGAAGGAACACTGGACTAGGGTTTTATAGACACATGTCCTCATAGCTATTAGTCTTTAACAAGCTTTGAGACCATAAGCAACACTCTTAAAGTTCTCAAGGCCTTGGTTTTACTGGCACAACGAGGGTCCGGTAAAACTAGCTAAATCCTCTCACTGTCAATTTTTGTGTATAAAATTTTATTGGAAGGAAGCCATGCTCACTTTGGCTGCTTCTGAACTACAATAGAAGAGTTAAGAATTTGCACACAGGCTGTAGAACTAAAACATTTATTATCTGGCCCTTTACTGAAAATATTTTTTGATTCTTGGACTAGATAATAAAAATCTCCAGTTCTATGTATTCAGTGAAGGCAGAGTGTCAATATTTGGGGTTTGGAGTCATTTCTATATTTAATATTACAAAGGCCTATAAAACTGCACATTTTATATGCAGTCAAAGCATCAAAATGAAACCATGAGTGAGAGGTAGCCTGCTGCAGTTCAGAAAATGTGTAATTTTTAAACCATTAACAGTGTATCATAATGATAATACATTTCTATGTTTACTGTTATTAGGATATGGTCAGAGTTTGCTTTTGAAGGAAAAAACAGGTGCTTTCTCTGTCTCTCATTTCTCCTTCATTCATACCTCATTCATTTATGTGTATGCATGGCTTGGAAACACTCAAAAGTGGCATCTTTTGCAATGTTAACCAAGGGACTGGTGGGTAAGGTTAAGTCCTTGGCCTTGAGTAGGAACTCCCATCAAGGAACTAAAAGAGATCTAAGTGCTTTCTGAAGATGTACCCCATCATGTTGTGCTGCTGCTGCTGCTTCTTCTTCTTCTTCTTCTTCTTCTTCTTCTTTTAATTTTTTAAATTGATTTTTTTACAGAGAGGAAGGTAGAGGGATAATTAGAAACATCGATGAGAGAGAGACATCAACCAGCTGCCTCTTGCACACCCCCTACTGGGGATGTGCCCGCAACCAACGTACATGCCCTTGACCGGAATCGAACCTGGGACCTTTCAGTCCACAGTCCGATGCTCTATCCACTGAGCCAAACCGGTTTTGGCAGTGTCGTGCTTCTTGAAATTGAACATGTTTAAGCAGGGGATCTTGTTGAAATGAAAGTTTTTCTTCAGTAGGTCTGAATGCAGCCTAAGATTCTGCCTTTGCAATACCCTCCCTAGTAATCCCAATGCATTTAGTCACAAGACTATGCTGAACATTAAGGTTTCTTCTAAACAAAGAAAGGCAAGACAGAATAAAAATAATAAACTTAAAATTTCATAAAACGTCAGTTAATTTTTATAAGCTTAAGAAATCACAACTATAATTTGTCATACGTCTATTAGTAAATTAAGAAACAACAAAAATATTCTTTATGAATTAAAACGTCAACATCGCCTGAATTTCAGCTTCTAGTCAAGATGAAGTAACAGGGACCTGATATGACTTCCTGCTTATAACAGTGGAAAAACAACAACAACAAAAACCCCAAACACACAAAATATGTGAAACTATGGTATCTAAGACATTAGTCATCAGAAAAAGGACAGCGACTCTGAGTGCTGACATGAGCCCTCTCATTGCCCTCGCGTTCTGCACAGAGAAAGTTTCCAGGCGCCGCACAGCGGGGAGGAGCCCAGGCAGAGGCTGACAGGCTCCTTGGACATGGAGATCACAGGGCAGAATGCCGGCAGGAGAAACGTCAGGAAGAGAGAAGCTGGGAGAGCTGCAGAGGTCCCCTCTGAGCATTCCGTTGAGTGCTGATTAGCACAGGCGTGTGGGATCGCTATCTGAGGACAAAGAAAAAGCCACCCAACAAAACTGTCAGAACAAGCGCCTATAACTCACACAGGGCTGCCCAACAAGCAGAACAGGCAACTTTAAAAATCAGAGGTAACGGGTATAGTACAAAAAAAGGGTATCGCTTCAATAGCGGCAAAACACTTAAACTTAGAATAAACTCTGGTCCTGCTTAACAAAATTTAAAGGCAAGACTCAAAGAGATAAAACTTCTAAAATAACGATGCCCCAAACAAAGCGCAAGGAATCTCACATTTCTATTTTTCAGCTGGCCCTGAATCTGATCAGTGATTTCATAGGGATGGCACAGAACTAGTGGGTAGGAGGGATTTCAGAGGCATGAGAAACCCTGGAGCCATAGAGTGAATTTAAAATTTAACCATGGTGTCATACATATAGCAAAACGTATCCAAGTTTACACTTTAAATATTGTGTAGTTTATTGAAAGCTGCTTTCACCTCAATGGAGATGTTAAAAATATTACTAACATATATTTTAGCATTTGTTTGAAAAAAAAAATAAATTTAAGAGCATATGTCAGAAAGAACATATGCATATTGTTTATTTTTAAAGCTAAAAGAAAACATCTAATATATAATTACTGATGATATATCCCACTTCTGCCTAAAATACATAGGAACATGTCATTTTACTTTTTATAAAATATGTTTTAGATGATTTGATTAATGACATTTCTAACCTATCTATAACTTACAAAATGGCATTAAACCTATCACATAGATGCAATTGAAATACCCAAATTACACCAAAAGCCTTAAACTCCTTAAAAATAATTAGTATAATTAAGCCCTTTCCTGATTTTGTCAAATTTGAGATAATGCAACAAACTTTTAAAATATAATAGTACAAGCTAAATTTCCCACAAACCTGCTGAATTAAAAGCATAGAAGTTTAAAGTTTCCTTCCTTAGCCCTCTCTGTTCAATATTACCCACTCCACCTCCAGACGCCTCCTCTCTGGAAGAGGAAAATGGCCTACTATGGACTCCCAAACTTTTCGCCATCAGTAATAGTTTTATTATTTTGTTTTCCCGCATGTACTCCATGTGTTGGAAGATCTGGTCTACCTAATAAAATGTCTTTATATATTAAACTGAGTTTTCTCATTTTTCTTTTTAAAGACAAACCTTTTCACTGTCAATGTAGTCTCCTATCATTATGACAATCACTCTGAGTTGATGTAATTCCAGCAATTTTTTAAAAAAATATTACTACTTAGATTAGATTTTCAAGACTGCTGGCAAATGCCTTTTGGAAATACTGAAGATGATTTAGCTTTGTCTTCTGTAGTCAGAAGGAGCAGTCTTTCAGCTCCTCCTATCTTTATAACAAGGGAAACTACAAGACAGACCGAGAGAGTAAAAGGTTGAATAAGAAAAGAAACAGAAAGAGGAGATTATTAAGGATGATTCTTCCTCAGGAAAGAATACTTTATTGGTGACTGTATTAGTTGGTCACAAGATAATGGCATATTTCATTTCAAAAGGAGTTGCTGAAGTTTCTATACATTTTGCTTTCCAAACAGCAATGTAATGCTCTTCATCCTTTCCAGTACCCTTAGTATATTGCCTTCCTTTCTCTCCTTTTTAAAAAATTGAATTTATTGAGGTTACATTGGTTAATAAAATTATATAGGTTTCAAGGGTACAATTCTATCATACATCATTTGTATATAGAATTGTGTGTTCATCACTCCAATTCATGTCTCTTTCTATCACTATTTATCCTCTCTTTACCATCTCCTGCCTATTCTCACCCCATTTCCTTCTGGTAATGACTTTTTCTTCAATATATATATATATATATATATATATATATATATATATATATATATATATATATATATTATTGATGTTTTACACAGAGGAAGGGAGAGGGATAGAGAGTTAGAAACATCAATGAGAGAGAAATATCCATCAGCCACCTCCTGCACATCTCATTCTGGGGATGTGCCCACAACTAAAGTACATGTCCTTGACTGGAATTGATCCTGGGACCCTTTAGTCTGCAGGTTGACACTCTATCCACTGAACCAAACTGGTGAGGGCATGACTTTTTCTTTTTCACTTATTTTTAGCCATTTAATAGGTGTGTAGTGATATCTTCTTGTGGTTTTATTTGTATTTCCTCAATGGCTGATATCTCTTATGTGATAATTTACCACTGACAAGTCTAAGTGTCTTTCAAATGTTATACCCTTTAATTTATAGATACACACATATATTTCTTTACATATATTAAATATTCCATATGTTTATTTCCTTATTATTGAGACTCGGGGGCTCTTTATGTATTCTGGATATAAATCCTTTATCAGCTACATAATTTACACATATTTCCCCCCACCCTGTGGCTTGTCTTTTGAAGACAAATCCTGTTAAGACTAATAGGGTCTTTTTAAAAAATACATGTTTTTATTGATTTCAGAGAGAGGTAGGAAGAGGAAAAGAGAAAAAGAAACATCAATGATGAGAGAGAAACATTGATCTGCTGCCTCCAGCATACCCTCTACTAGGGATTGAGTCCACAATCCAGGCATGTGCCCTGACTGGGACTCAAACTGTGACCTCCTGGTACATGGGTTGACACTCAACCACTGAACCACATCAGCAGGCAACAGCATCTTTAAAACAGAAAAATTCTTAATTTTGATGAAGCCTAATTTATCAACTTTTTCTTTTATAGCACTTAAGTACTTATTCTGGACAAGTACTGATCTGTGTTCATCTCTTGGTTTAACTCAGTTAATCCTTACAATACCAGAATTATCATCTTCATTTTATAGATAGGGAAGCACAGACACAAAGAGTTTAAGAAATTTGTCCACTATCACAAAAACTAGCATTGCAACACAGGCAGTCAGACTGATATGAACTGATTCTAATTTTATGTTCCTTTTTGGAACAGGCAACATACAATTCATTTAAAATCTCTAAGCACTCAAAACAATCTTCCCCTTCATCTTGGGCTTCCATATATTTTTATCAATGTTATTCTACTAATTCCAAACTGAATATCCTTCTCATAGGTAGAAAAGCCAGAAAAATAATAGAACTATACCTTTTCTCTGCCAGGACTTTTCCCTATTTAGTCTAAGCCCAAAGTACATGATTTTAGCTAGTCCTCTGAAAAAATTCTAAAACCCTATTTTATTGTTAACCCTGGACCAATTCAAATATGTTCTTGTATCTTAATTTCTGAAATCTGCTGGGAAGAGATGAACAACAATGTGGAGTTGAACCACTACAAACAGGAGGTTTTAAGCTGTATTTATGAGCAGTAGTTATTTCCTGCCTGCACACAATGCTGTGGCTAATATTAGTCTTCAAGTATCTACTCAAGTCCAACACTTGCCATCTTTCCACCTCTCCCTCCGGAGGAAGTTGACTGAAATTGCTTCCTACTTCAGAGAGGAAATAGAAAGAATATGGTGCACTCTCACCAGACTCTACATAGTTCTTGTTTAGCACGCCCTTGTTTCCTGCACACACAATGGGTGTTAATGTAGAATACACAAATTCCAGTACTAAGTAAACATTGTATGGGCTTTTTAGATTCCAGAGAAGTACAGTGACCAAAGGCACAAACTCTACAGCTGGACCTCTTGGGTTCAAATGTAGTTCCAAATATTTGTTTGCCATTTGAGCAGATTTTTTTAATCACTTGTGACTCAGACTCATCTGTAAAACCAAGATAATAATTATTCCTACTCATTGGGTTATTATGAGGACTAAGTGAGTAAATAATTGTAGACTGCTTGGAACAGGGCCTAGCACATAATAAGTGCAATGATGCTTATTATTATTTTAATTACTTGTTTTTCAAGAAATCAACTCCAAGTTTATACTCTTCTAGGGAGCTGTCTCTGATTCTCCACATGGAATTACATCAGTTGCTCTACTTTCATAATTCCACAGTTTTTTTTATATGCTTTTTACATAACTTTGTTTTATATATATATATATATATATATATATATATATATATATACACACACACACACACACACACACACACACACACACACACATATATATATATATATATATATATATATATATATATATATATATTATTTTATTGATTTTTTTAGAGAGGAAGAGAGAGAGATAGAGAGCTAGAAACGTCGATGAGAGAGAAACATCGACCAGCTGCCTCTTGCACACCCCCTACCGGGATGTGCCCGCAACCAATATACATGCCCTTGACCGGAATGGAACCTGGGACCTTTCAGTTTGCAGACTGACGCTCTACTACTGAGCCAAACCGGTTTTGGCTCCACAGTTCTTTATAGTTTAGTTTAATGATAGTATACTACCATCTTAAATTATATCTAACACTATATTGAAATAAGGTACAGTTTGTGTACCTTATCTTTGTACATGAACCACACTCCCTTCTACCGGCTCAGAGTCTCAAAAAAATGTTGAATGAATGAATTAAAAAGGGATTATAAAACAAGTTATCTTTGATAACTGATAAATAAATATATCTTTAATATGGAATGATTTAGTTCTTCCAGATAGTCAGTCAGTAGCTAAAGAAATTATGCTTAATTAGCATTAAATAATATTCTATTTAATTCTCTAGTATGAACAATTATCTATACTAATAAAAAGGTGATATGCTAATTAGACCAAGTGATCTTCTAGAAGACCTTCCGGATGTCTTTCTGGATAAATCCAT
Organism: Pipistrellus hanaki; assembly: GCF_964339955.1. NCBI lineage: Eukaryota > Metazoa > Chordata > Mammalia > Chiroptera > Vespertilionidae > Pipistrellus > Pipistrellus hanaki. The sequence goes on along the minus strand of NC_140507.1, from coordinate 36,552,371 downwards.
GGTGGCGGGGTTGAGGCAGAGTTGGTTAGGGGTGATCAGGCCAGGAGGGGAGGGCAGTTGGGGTGATCAGGCTGGTTGGGGGGCAGTTGGGGGCAAGCAGGGCTGCAGGCAGAGTGGTTAGAAGCAATCAGGCAGGCAGGCAGGCAGGTAAGTGGTTAGGAGCCAGTGGTCCCAGATTGCGAGAGGGACATCCTCTAAGGTGTCCCAGATTGGAGAGGTCCCAGATTGGAGAGGGTGTAGGCCGGGCTGAGAAACACCACCCACGCTGTGCATGAATTTCATGCACCAGGCCACTAGTCTGTAGGTAAAAGTCATCCTAATAAAATAATAAATAAATATATTCATACATACATAAGTCTAGCTGTATTTAGGTTCATAAAATTTTCAATACCTATACAATTTGTGAGCTATTTTTAATGTAGGTATTATATATCTTTATGTAGGTATAAACATAAAACTCCTCACTCATGTATAACTCATATACTTCTTTGAATGAACATTGAGTGATAAGGTTTAAAATTATAATAGTTTCATGTTAAAGTCAGCAAACTCAAAGTATAATCTGTGAACCTTTAGGAGCTCCTGAGATACTTTCAAAAGTGAGTTGAAAACTACTTAGCCAGTAATATGATAACATTTTCCAATTTAACTGTGTTTATATTTGCACTGATGGTAAAAATGCAATGATGTGTTAAAGTGCTATGCCTTGGAGCAAATCAACGCAGTGGCACCAACTGGTACTACTATCATTGTGTTCTTCATCACATACAGTCACAGTTTTTTTAAAATGCCAGTTTCACTTAAGGAAGTCCTTAATGAAACAGTATATGGAATGAGTTTTCATTGGATCTTCATCCATGAAAACATAATTTGTAAAATATTTGTGTGCTAAAGTTGGAATATGTATAAAGCACACTTCTGTTGGGTGCATATAAAGAAATAGTTGGATAAGTTCAAGTCCTAGCACAAAAACCAGCCAGCCGCTTTTATGATGGAACACTATTTTTTCTTGAATGAAAGACAGGAAAACAAACTATGATTATTCACACTTACGTATGTGTATCTGGTAGACATTTTCTTTAAAAAAATGAATGATGTGAACTAGTTACTTCAAAGAAAAAACTCATTGGACTTGTTGCCAGTGAAGAAATTCAAGTTACCAAGTGAAATTTAGAACTTTGGAAAACTCGTTTTCACCACTATTAGCTCCACAGCTTTCAATACATGAAGACTTTTCTGATGAGGTTGGTGATAATATTAATAAACAATTTTCTAATATTATATAATGAAATGTGTCAATATCAGGAAGATCTGTATAACTCAGTAAATTTTCTGTATGACAAATATATCATTTTATAAAATCATGTATGGTAAAATAGTCATTCAAAGTAAAAGTTAAACTAATGAAATTTAATGTAACAGGGTACAAAAAGTTGATTGACATGATTGCAGATTTCATAGTGCAACTAACTTTTAAGAAATTACCACTTGTTGAGTACTGGTGAAGTTGCAAAGAAGAATATATGCAATTATCTTAAAAGACTGTTAAAACATACCTTTGTTTTCCAACTAACATTCTATATTAGGTCATGTTTTCTTCACATACTTCAATCAAAACAATAATTCCAAAAAGTCACTATTTTTGCCAAATATTCTTTTTTTGTTTTGGGAGCATATAGATATTTTCCACAAAACTATGTTATTTATATTTACTTATAGTGGGGTTTTTATTATTTTAATTAACATTTCTCTTTTAATTTCTAACATGCTAAATATTAACAGATAAAATCCACATAAACAAAAGCTCTTTGGGGACATTCAATTAACTAGCTGTATCAGTTAATAATGTGGATTTTTTTCAATAGATGGAGTTACACATGTGTTGATATGTATGCGATTTGATATGTATGTTATTTTGTTGTATTGACAGCAAGCTTCAAAACTTCATATGTCAAATTTGCTGAAGGTGTTAACATCATAGATATTTTAGAGCATTTATGGGAAGTTTTAATTCATTACTTTATTTTGAAGAAAAAGTTATTGTATACTTTGGGAAGCTTTTATTTATGGTGAACATGATCCATCTCAACATACTTGTGAATGCTGGTTTAAACACTTTAAAAGTAATGATTTCGGTGTGAAAGACAAAGAACATTCAGGTCAACCAAAAAAGTTTGAAGATCAACAATTACAATAATTATTGGATGAAGATTGCATGTCAAACTCAAGAACAACTTGCAGAAAGATTAAATGTTGCTTAACAAACAATTTCTGATCCTTTACAAGCAATGGGAAATACTTTGAAGGAAGGAAAATGGGTGCCACATCAACTGAACAAAAGACAAATGGAAAACCAAAAAGTCATCAGTAAAATGTTGCTTCAATGGCAAGAAAGAAAGTCTTTTTTTGCATCAAATTATGACTGGCAATGAAAAGTAGATTTATTTTGAGAATCCCAAATGCACAAAATCATGGGTTGATCCAGGTCAACCATCAATATCAACTGCAAGGCCAAATCACTTCAGAAAGAAGACAATGCTCTGCATTTGGTGGGATCAGGAAGGTGTGGTGGATTATGAGCTTCTAAAACCAGGTGAAACAGTTAATACTGATCACTACCAACAACAAATAATCAATTTAAACCACACTTTGTTCATGAAACAACCAGAATGTTCCAGAAGACATGGCAAAGTAATTTTGCTTCATGATAACGCCTCATCACACACTTCAAATTCAGATAAAGACATATTAAAAGATCTTGCTTGAGAACTATTAACCCACTTGCCTTATTCACCAGACCTTGCTCCTTCAGATTGTTCCCAATGATGACACGTGCACTTTCTGAGCAGTACTTCAAAACGTACAAAGAAGTGGTAAATTGGGTCACTGAATGGTTTGCCTCAAAACAAGAAAAGTTCTATTGGGACGGTATCCACAAATTAGCTGAAAGATGGGGAAAATGTGTAGCTAGCGATGAATATTACTTTAAATAAAGCACTTTTGATGTTTCTCTTGAAATTATCATATTTTCTTTGGTTACAAAATCTGGCATTATTAACCCGTACACCTAGTATTTAAGAGTATAAAAGGGTGCTGAGACCAGTAGGTTAAATTGTTGTCATAGTCAAATAAATAGTTCAGGCAGCACGGCTGAACCATATGGAGGGAGAAATCTATTTAGTCTATTTAAAAATTCATATTGACACTCAAGTATGTTTTGCAAGGGAGATAGAGTACATAGTGTGAAAAGTGCTTTATTGAAAAGGTCTCTCTTCAAGCTAGCATGAGTGGGTAAGTACTGCCCCATAATGCTGATACAATGGCACAAAAAGGAGACTCTGTTCTTATTTCTGCCCATTGTAAAGTATTGAGGTCCTGTATACCAAATTCTGTGCTGCTAAAATAAAGTGAAGTATAAGAAAGCTCCTTGAACACAATATCCTTTCTCATTGGCTAATCCACTTTGTGTTGGGTCTTCTTTACCATCTGATTAAACATTGACGAAAGCTTTTATTGATAGGACCGTGGGCAGGACAAAATGTGTTTCCCTATTGGAAAAATAAATGGTTGATTTAAGAAAGAACATTTATACTATGAACAAATTATTCAATGTTAAACTATAAAAGTACATTATGGAATTTTTAGTATCAGAGAAGCAACCTGTTATGAAATTTGGCATCATAAATACCTGGAATGGTTAAAGTGGATCACATGCTTCCACACAAACTTTGTTATCCATTTCCCCAGCCTCCCTTTCATTTCCTGCTTTGTGTTCTTTTTAAGAAAACGACTTCAAGGATATAGAAGCTGCTTTGGAATGTCACTTCTCTTGTTTTTTTATTTTTATTATTTATTTATTTATTTATTTATTTATTTATTTATTTATTTATTTTATTGAGGAGATGTCTGGAAATTTCATTAGCCCTTCATTAGGGTTTTCAAGGAGCTCAGCTATTGATTTCATGGAATTCCTTCCCTGTATTTTCCTGTAAATGTAAACAATAGCTGCCACACATCCTCCTCTGGACCTAAACGTTTTCCGGGAGGAAGGCAGACACTAAACCAGCAACTTAAACTTTAGAATTCCTAGATAATGTACAAGAGAATTGTCTGTTATTTAAAGGTTTTTCTTCCTTCCTATTATATACCTGATGTTTAAAGCGGAAGTTTCCAAGTAATTATAGCACATGTGGATAAATAATTATAAAACATATTCCACTCTTGATTTTTCCTTGATGACGTGAGAACAGTGGGCTTGAAACCTGGCACATGGTTTAAAAACTACTCATTGATTTCCATATAATAAGAGCAATTAGAGTTCCTAGTTTGGTAACATCAGTTCCTGCCTGCATGTTAGGAATTTATAAAGGTTCATGAACTCTTTGGGGTCAAAAGGAAAATAATTGTCCACATGTGAAAGAGAAACTATGCAATCAACAGTTCTGGAAGTTTTTCCTGCTATAAATTATTTAAGACAAAATTCACAGTCAAACAATGTTTTGTATTTTCCACATTCCTGATTTTTATCCCCACCTACAACCTCACTGGGTTTAGCTTCCTCTTATGTTAGGTAAAAATAATACCCATCACCTTCCATTTCAATATAGGTTTTCATATGAAAAAGATAATGCAGATAAGAGGTAGCAATTCAAATGCTAATTAATGCTCTAATCCCTTAACCAAGGGGGAAAACATAGTAGAATTTAAAAATACTATTCCAGTATTCCAATTAAAGTAGAGGTAAGAACAGAAGGCTGGAAATAAAGAGACTAGAATACAAGTTTTGGGTCCTAGAGTTATGTTTTCTCTATTTGAAACAGGAAGAAGACTGCTGATCAGAACATCTTGTCAAGTTACTGTGCAAAAGGACCCACCACATTGTAAAGCTTTAAGCCTAGTACAGTAGCTACCAGTATAATTGCCAGGCTCTTTCCTTCACCTATTCAAATTCTCTCCATCTTTCAAGATACAGATCAAATCACTTTTTCATAAGAATCCCTAGTTCTAGTCAGCCCCAAATAGCTCACCTTATGAGCTCAGTTCTTGTTGCACATATAATTAAATCAGACAGTACTTATTAACTTCCACATGACATCAGTTACCTGATGATTGTGTGGTGTTACTTGACTCTCTGTATTCGTTGTTATCTTTCAAATTAGAATGTAGGCTCCTTAAAGTTATTAAGGATTTCTTATTTTTCTTTGGGTCTTTCACAGCTTGCAGTGTCTTGTACATCATTAATGCACTACTAATATTTACTGATTATTCTATGAATGACAGGCTTCATGAGTACATGAGACACTTTCATGGAAGTACTTTAGACACTGTCGAAGAAAATAACTTACCTGAGATTATCTTGCCTCTTTTGGAAGAGAGCTAAAACACTGTAGTTTGGAACTGGAAAGGTGTGAACAGACGATCTAGCTCAAGGTTTTATGTTATAAATAAGAAAACTGGAGCCTAGGAAGGTTTTGTGTCTCAGAAAATCAATATATAAGTTATAAATAATTTTCATCTTAAACTAATAATCATCTAAAACAATTTTTTCAAGTTAGTATAGATGATTTAAATGTGTACCTCACATTAGGTAGATATGTTCTATGCCATTTGAAGTTCCTTACCTTTTTACCCTTGGCTGTCATAGATCTAAGCATTGAGGTAATCTGTTGATTGCTGTTTTCTTCCTTAAGGAAGGAAATACTTTCTGATTCCATGTTATTCTTCTGAAAAGGATTTATATGTTTTTTCCCCCCTGAAGATTCTGTGAAAAGATAATATAAACGTAAAATTTGGTATTTCACATATGTCGCATGAAGATTCATTTTTTTCTTTTTTAATCGAGTTTATTGGGGTGACATTGGTTAATAAAATTATACAGGTTTCAGGTGTACAGCTATATAAGACATCCTTTTTATATGTATTGTGTGTTCACCAACCCAAGTTGAGTCTCCTATCACCTTTAACCCCCACTATATCCTCTTCAACCTCCAGGAATATAAATTAAAAAAGTATAATCCTGGCTAGTTTATAGGGATAGACACGCTAAGAAAACCATTTTCCCAGGAATAAAAAAAATCATCCCTATTATCTCTATACCTGTTTGCCAGATTCATCTGAAGTTAAATATGAAATCCTATTGAACTCCTGCACAATTATGCTTAACCTCTAATCTGAAGCTATTTAAAAAACCAAAGCAACTTCATACCTCAATGGCCTAATAGGAAAGCAACCGCCCTTACATTTATATGCTCCAGGCATTGATGTGACTTTCCTTAAATAATGGCAAAAAAAAAAAAAAAAAATTGCATCACTCATCCAAATAAATTGAGGGAAAGAGTTGTTTTGTCTTAAGTCATTTTGTGCTTTGTTTTATTATAAAGTCAGAAGCAGTTCCAAGGTCACTATGTCTATTTTTAAAATACCACCTTTTAATAAAATATCAGTTTTCTGGCGCATAAATTATTTCACTGAGTCAGGTAAATCCAGCCTTACAAATTAGCCTTCAGTATTCCTCTTTAAAAAGTAATAAGATCTGATCTAAATAGATGGAAGGCTTTTACTTTTCACTGTTCTCTATGAGCACAGAAACTAAGGTCACTAAAGTAAGCTCCACACTGCTTAGGAGGAAGGGAAAGCACAGTATGAAAACAACAAAAAGCAGACAAAATACCTGAAGGGTAAAATTAGAACACTAGAGGCCTAGTGCACAGATTTGCGCACCGATGGGGTCCTTTGGCCTGGCCTGTGCCCTCTCACAATCCGGGATCCCTCGGGGGATGTAGGATAGCCGGTTTTGTCTTGATCCCCACAGACACGATCCAGACAGGAAGGAGTCTGATCCTGTGCGTTGAAGCGTCTGTCCTCTGTTGGTCAGTGCATGTCATTGCGACCAGTCAACTGGTCATTTGGTGGACCAGTCATTTAGGCTTTTAAATGTCTCTGTCTAGCTCCTCATTTATATATTAGAAGCCCAATGCATGAAATTCATGCAAGAGTAGGCCTTCCTCAAGCTGCCAGCACTGCTTCCCTCTGGCACCTGGGACCAGGGCTCCCCTCCATCAGCCAGCAGGCACCTAGGACCCAGGCTTCCCTCGCAGCCTGGGCTTCGTCTGGGAGGTCATCCAGAAGGACATCTGGTCTACTTCAAAATAATGGATTTAAGTCCTGGCTCTGCCATTCGTTGCCTCTCTTCTTCCACTCAATCCCCACAAGGGCCCTCTTGAAGAGGAATGCAGCATAACCTCTCTAGGCATTGCCTTCTCAAATGATAATACCATTTAAATAAAAATAAAACAGTCAACACACAGCTTATATAGTTGTTAGAATGAAATGAGAAAATCAATGGAAAAGCACTTTGTATATTTTTAAACACACTGTAAACAGAGTTATTCTTCAAGGTCACAAAAGAGACTAAAGACTATTTTAGGAATATTACACAATGTGTTTTACAGTTGCTTTATGAAGATTAATATTTTAAATAATTTATATTAGCTTGGTTTAATAAGCTATATATGTATAAGCTTTGCCTTACTGGTGATTGTAAAAATAAATGAAATGTAACCCCGGCTGGTATTTCTAAGTGGTTAGAGCATTATTCTGTGCACCAAAGGGTTGTGGGTTCAATTCCCAGTCAGGGTACATGCCCAGGTTGTGGGTTCGATCCCCAGTCAGGGCATATATGGGAGGCAATTGATTGATGTTTCCTCTCACATTAATTCTTTTTTTTTTCTGTCTCCCTTCCTCTCTCTCTAGAATCAATGAAAACAAACAACAAACAAAACAAACAAACAAAAAAAACCCTCACATATTCTTGGCCATAACATGTTTGGCTCAGTGGATAGAGTGTCAGTCCTCAAACTTAAGGGTCCTATGTTCAATTCCAGTCAAGGGCATGTACCTCGGTTATAGGCTCAATCCCCAGTAGGGAGTTTACAGGAGGCAGTTGATAGATGTTTCTCATTGATGTTTCTAGCTCTCTATCCTAGTCCCTTTCTCTCAATAAAAAATCAATTAAATATATTAAAAAAAACACATATCTTTGGGTGAGAATTTAAAAAAAAATAAGAAAAAAAGAATAAAAAATATGAAATGATAGAAGAAATATGTATACCCATTTAAAACATATTCAAAGTTACACACAATTAGATAGACATGGAAATGCTTACTTTGGCATTCTGTTAAAATTAAAACATGAACTTAGAATATAAAAGAATAAAACCATGTCCCAATTTCTAAAATAAACAACTTAAAAAACATTTGGTGTATGATGCTCGGTGATTAGCTCTGCATTAAAGTATGTAAATGATGCAATTACAATGTACTATTAAAGACTATTCCTGGGTGTCCCATCCTTCACATTTAGCTTTGGAGCATGAAAAAAAAATTATAGCATCCTTTCAAATGGGATACATACATTCCTATGAGGCTGGGCTTGTCCGAAAGAAAGCATCAGGTTGAAAATGATTGCCCTCTTTCTGAGGATTTCCTCCATGTGGCACCGTTTTCTACTAGAGCAAAAGCAGCTTAGCCCAGATGTGAAGTGCTTGCCTGTTTTGTTTGGAACACACACACACATTTTTTTTTTTTTCAGACACAGGGAGAGAGATGAAATTCTGCCTGGTGGTTGTAAGAGGGAAAGATAAGCCCTTATATCGAGAGTTATTGCTAACCTTGCTACATTTAGGATGTGAAAGAAAGTGAAGATTTGCAGCTTACTAAATTTTTAAGCTGAGAAAATTAGAAGGAAGAAAAAAAAATTTGAGAAAAACTACACACATTCTGTTTTAGTAATCTTCTCTGGATTCCAGGGCACAAGATAGCTATAATAGGATTAACTCCCAGACAGCTTTAATAAACAGAATTATTAAGTTATTGGGTTCATACTATATCTTATATACACAGACACATTTTTCTTGCTGTGGAATTGGAGATTGGAATTTCAGTCTTGTAGAAGGTCTCCTAGATGTAATAATGATAAGATAAGTTTGTGTGATTCTAGATAAAGTACTTTATCTTACTGAGTTATTTGCTTCATTGCACGTGTTTTGAGGATGAAACAAAATAAAGCATACAACTATTTCATTATATTAAGCACTCCAAATGTACACATAAGGTAATCTAGCTAAACCTATACAATATTAAAATAACTAATTATTAAAAATACAAAATAAAATTGATATAGTGATTGTTTTTTAACAGTTGACAGAATTTCTCTGATTCAGGTAAGTAAAAAGTTCCAATCAGTTTTTCTCAAATAATTGGGAAAATGCCATTAAAATTTTAGATTCATTTTTAATCAGTATTTTAAAATTTAAAGAAGTAGAATAATATAAAATAGGTAAGCCTAAGTCTTAAGGTTACCATCAATTTAGAGCTGAATACTCTCCCAAAACACCTTATCTGATAAAACCTGACATGTCATTATCTTGGGACAGAAATCATACTAAAATCCAGCATTTTAAGCTTTCTGAGTTGCTCTTCTATTATTAGAAAAAGAAACACAAAAATCCAAATCCAATGTGAATATTCTTATAAGAATACTCATAAAGGTAAGTGCTGAAATAACACACCTCTCTCCTGGAGAAAGCTACCAGGCTCTTTCCTTGGCCCTGCCTTGCTCACTGTTCCTGCCAGGAACTTGGATGTACAATACATATACAGAGCATTCTCATCAAGTACAGACCTGACAGGGTGCTGTGAGTTCTAAAGCATATGAAGCTCTACCTGTGGCAAGCATACTATGCAAAAAAAAAAAAAAAAAAAAAAAAAAAAAAAAAAAAGAAAAGAAAAGAAAAGAAAAGAAAGAAGAAAAGAAATTAAGAGGGTTAGATTAAAAAGTTTGGTATTTATAAGCAAAAAGTCCAATCACACAAGTACATAATACATGACAGTCATACTTCAGCATGGTTTAGATACAAAAACATGTCATCTTAAAAGCTAATTTCCTACCAGTGACTAAAACTAGGGATGGCATATAGCCGAGACCTGGCCCCAGAGTTACAGGTGAGAGTCTTCTGGGCATGTCTAGGAAAGGTTGCTTTTCAATGTAGGCATCACATTGAACAGTGTTTCCAATGTAGGCTTTCCTCCCCCTTTGTTCCATCCCCATGCTTCCTTCCTGGCATGATGATGTGAAACAAGAATGATCAGCCATGGTATGGCTCTGAGACACCTGTGAAGAGAAGTCCTACACTATTTTAACAACTGGCTTGGAAGGTCCGTACCAGCTGCAACTCAGCCCTGCCTCTGTCCTTCCTCCAAGGTGGCCACATCCTCACTGCTTAACCTGGAAGGGAGGCTCTGCTGTCTTTGAATCAGCAAAAACACATAGGGAGGCACCAGCCTATTCGTTTTCCTGAATGAGAGCCCCAATGACTCATTCTGACAATTGCCAAAAAACCCTCTGCTAGGCTTCTTGCCTCTGAGTATCGTGTACCAAGTCACCCCAACCTCTGCAGCAGCCCTTCCCCAAAATGGTTTGAGTTGTGGCTCTTTTAACAATCGGATCCCATCTACTCTGTATGTTTTTCATAACTCCTCAAATTTTTATTCTGCTAGTGGCACTATTTATAGTTTGCCAGTGATAACATTTTTCTATTCCCTTTAAAGAACTACGTTCTGTCATTTCTAAGAATTGAAGTGGGATGGGAGATACTCATATTTGATTATTCTGCCATCTTGAGACAATGTTTTAAATGGATTATCTACTAACGTTTCCCTAGAGAACTGATGAATTTGACATGACTGCAGTTGAGAAACAGGTTGCACAGCAATTTGCTTACAGCTTTTCCTAGGGGTATAGGATACAAGGAACACAAAAGTAAAGTAATAATGGATAACGTTCAAAGCCGGATGGAATCCCAGTTTTGCCTGTTAACAATTAAAGGCTCTTTTGCAACTCACCTGTCTTCTTTGTTGTCTCATCTATAAAGTGGAGATAATAATTCTTACCTGAATAATTGGTACAGCTGATAGAGACAATGTATAGAACAAATTTGGATTTTAGAAGCAAGCATTAAATTATAGTTCTTAATATTAGTATAATGCTAGAAAATTCAGTCATAAAAGATGACTGGCCAAGATTAACTATGAGAAAATGAACAGGTGTCTCAGAGCCATACCATGGCTGATCATTCTTGTTTCACATCATCATGCCAGGAAGGAAGCATGGGGATGGAACAAAGGGGGAGGAAAGCCTACATTGGAAACACTGTTCAATGTGATGCCTACATTGAAAAGCAACCTTTCCTAGACATGCCCAGAAGACTCTCACCTGTAACTCTGGGGCCAGGTCTCGGCTATATGCCATCCCTAGTTTTAGTCACTGGTAGGAAATTAGCTTTTAAGATGACATGTTTTTGTATCTAAACCATGCTGAAGTATGACTGTCATGTATTATGTACTTCAGTTTGTGGGACTAGTCCTAGTTTATACCTGTTTTCCTAGCAAAATCTTAGTACATTCTTCAATTCACAAAGCATTCAGTCTGGAAGACTGGGCGTTGGACTACAATACTAGCAATAAGTACCCTAGACCGTCTGCGATTCTATGATTCCAGGACATTAGTGTGTCAATCAGTGAAGACAAATGTTTAGTAGAACTCTGGTAACAGGGGCTGAACCAGGTTTGTTCACAAACAAGTAAAGCCATATAATTTCTAATTGGAGAATGTATGGTGGCTAAATGCTTCAGTGCCAAATCGGACAAGCAGAGGTTGGAATTCAGGCTGGCTCTGTGAACTTGGACAAGGACTCAACCTTTCTGAGCCCAAGTTTCCTTCATAAATTGCTTGTGGGTAAAACGAGATAAATTACGCTCAATGCCTATCACATTGCTGGCACCTATTAAACAGCAGGGGTCCTTTCTACAGCAGACCTGACACAGCTTGAAATTCATCAATTTTTGCACTTTTTAATTTGTGTAGGTTGTTTTTGGTATCCACTTTTGTATTGCACTCCCCCTCCCCCTAAGTGAAGCAAATGGGAACTTTTCAACTTATCAGTGCTCTGTCCTAGATCACATGTGGCATTATGTCAAGAGGAAATGAGATGGCAGAGAGTCTCTGTTATGTGCATAAGTGAAACAGAGAAGCTGCCAGCTGTGTCCTCCAAAGACCTGATGGAGTGTCTCCACTTGTTTCTGTTCATTGCGCAGCTCAGACAAGATGGAAACAACAGGGTCATTGGGCTCCCAAAAGGAAGAAAAGTCATGCTGACTTCTGGTTTATTGATTCCTTGCATTATTCCAGCTCCTGGGTTTCAATTGTTAGTGAACAGGGTGGTTTTGTTGATGTTTCCAAGAGTGGTCCCCTGCCCTCAGAGATGCATACTATTTAAACAGGAAACCTGACCTTTGAGTAGTGAAGTAAATACAACTGGTGATGAACCCCCCCAGGCAGCTCTCTGCTGCAGCCTCTCCGACCATGACTTTCCTGCCACATGGGCCAAAGAGACAAACAGAGCTGTGAGAAGAAAAAGCTGACTACCGCTCCTATTAGAACCACTCAGTTTCAACAGAATTTTGATAAAGGCCAGTGCTTCAAGATCACAGCCACTCCCCAACCCCCCCGGATTGTAAGACTTTTTTTCTTCCCAGTCATCCTAAATATTTCCCTTTCCCTTCCCTTTAAGAAATTTTCATTTCTCATTTTCATGTGTTGTCTATTAACAAAACATGGAAATATGCACATGGAATGCAGACTCTATATTTCAAACATTTCCAGCCTTCGAGGATGAGGGAAGAACTAAATAAGGGAGAAGGCTAGCTTCCAGCAAAAACACAGCTTTAATAAATACATGAAATATTTATAGAACACATGAAGAACAAAGAAAATTGAACACTTCCGCTGTGCATGATTTCTCTCAGGGTTTTAGTCAACCAGTTCTCTTGTCACGGTTCCCCCCACCCCACGAGATGTATTTTGAGCAACAAGGAGTGAGATATATCTGGTTAATATATTTTCAACGCACTGTCTCTCTGAATTGTCAATGAAGACTCTTAGATGTTGATGCTGATTGCATTAACATTTTCATTCTGAGCATATTGCGATGTGTGTGTGTGTGTGTGTGTGTGTGTCTGTGTGTGTGTGTGTCTGTGTGTCTGTGTGTGTGTTTGCAGGAAATATATGGAGAAGTCCAAAGCTTTTAATAACTCATCCCTATTTGAAGACACTTCATACTTTTAACCAAGAACAATGGCAAAAAGTATTCAAGTAATGAAATTATTCTTATGAATTAGAATTAGTCATGGATCTACATAATTTAAGAAACTGGAAGATAGTTATTTTCTCAAGGTCAAAGAGAAAGTTGGCTTCATCTCTACACTCATTGCCAGGGATGTTCTTATTTCACTAGAATTTATTTTAAAAGGCTTTGTAAATAGAATTATTCTTTTAGTTGGCAATAAAAAGTTTATGTAAATTTTGTGATGAGAAGAGAACATTAAAGCAATGCCTACATCTGGGTAAAATACTGTCCACTTCAAATGGGCATCTCCCCCATTTGTCATTCCCCAGATAACTTCCCTGAAGTCATCTCTTGTCCTGTGTTTCCTACAGTTATCACTGTCCTCAAAAGGGTATTTACACTTATATTTGGTTTTCCCCACGCCAACTTAAATGCATTGTAACAGGCGCTCTGCTTTCCCCTTATTGCACCATTTCCTATTTGCAATAGCCCTCTTTTACTGGGGAAATATCATGCCCATGATAACCTAAGACCACTGAGATTTGAACATTTTCCATAATCTGACCAACATCACAAATGGAAGAAGAGAGGTTTGTACGCAGCAAATACCTGACTCCATTTGCACTTCCACCCCACCTGGCTGGGACAATGGTCTGACTTTACATGGCAGCATTTCCTCTCCCCCCAAAGTTAGAAGTGCTCTTAATTGAGGATAGTCTTTTGGGGTGTCCAGTTTCACCTGTTCGTGCAATACGCACAGATGCATGCTGGGTACACTGACCTAAGATGATAGTGAGCAACGATTGCATCTATACATTCCGGAACCAACAGGCAGCAGGAGCGGAAACAGCATCCTGGAGCCCCACCTCCACATTTCCGGCTCAGCCCTGATCTCGGCCCCTGAGGATGTTGCCTGCGCTCTTGGGTTGGGTAGGGGCAGGTCAGTGTCACATAGAAAGGTTTTCTCCACACGTGGGATTCAAATGGCCTGATCCGGAGGACTGTTCAGGGAGATGTTGTGTAAGTCAGACGGGGCTTTTAGAGAATTAGAAATAAGGTTGCTTCTTAGCAAAGAGCTGAGACAAAAATTCAGTACGAATGAAAATAAATCATTGTATACACATGCTACGATTGAAAAATTTGTTTAAATAACCAAAGCAGCATTAGTGAATAAACTAATGATTTTTTGTGTGTGATCATGTGATTATAATAGATCTATTTCTAGCCTCTGCTCTGTGTCCAAAGATATAATTTAGGCTGCTGTGTCCTTGCTTTAATTAATATATTGTATGCCTCATGGCATCCTATATATTAAGGCAAATAATTTTTGTAAGAATAGTCTTTTAAATCTGGAAACCTAATTTCTACCAACTCTATCAGAACTCACTGAGCCTTTAACAATTCAATATATACCTATGCTATGAGTGAACACTTTTCTCACTTCAACTTTTCCTTTATGCTAGTCTCAGCATTATCCTGAAAATAACAATAGAGGATATGTTGGCTGCTGAGAGCCAGTCAGCTGTGGTCTCCTATCAATCTGATATTATTGGCTTGCTGGCTGTAATTGTCACATTTATTATCCTGCCCCATAACTCCTTCCCCTTTAATACGGAGAAAAAAATTAGCTCCTTCATGAAACCCCTAAAATATTACTCTCTCCAAGCCTTGGTTACCATAGCAGCTTATGGTACCTCTGAAAGAGCTCCTCTTATTATTTATCTTGCATTATGTTTGAGAAATTTCATGTCCTCTGTCTCTTCCACTAGCGTGAATACAATATATAAATGGAGAAGGGGCTTGATGTCTTTCTACCATTCTGTTTGCTAGCAGGGCTAGCACCGTACTTTCCATTTATTAGTCATTTAAAATTATCTGCTAAATAACAACTAATATTAGTTTTATAGGGGCCTTTAATACAAATTATTTCTTCGAATCATCAGAACCATCCTCTTCCTTTACAGTTAAGCATGCTGAGGCTCTGAGAACATAAGCAATTTAATTTTGAAAACTAATAAGAGCCAACTGCGACAGCATCCATCTTAGAGATGTTCCATTTGGCAACTCAGTAATTTTACTCCTAGTTGTCATATTACTCTTTTTTAACCTTTAAAAGAAAACTAAAAATAATAATTAATGTGCTTATTACATTGATTGCTGACCTGAATTATACCTACAATAATGTGATTTAAAGAGATAGAGATGAATTTTGTTTACTTTAAATTTAACTTCTGATTACTAAATTTAAAAAAAATTAACTTCTCTTTTGTCTTCAAAATCTAAACTGAGATGCCTCTCTCCAAAAAGCAACAGTTAAGATACATTAAACAATACTAGTTCATGTAGTAATATGCAGGACTGTGGCTGGTGCTATGGAAGCTGACAGACGGAACCACTGAACAAATAAGGATGAATGTGTGTGGCAACCTCCAAGGGCTGCGCAAACATACCTTGAAAGAAGTTTAGGAGAACCCAGAGAATCCCTGTCCCTCCAAAGATTCTGTTCCCCTGATATTTCAGGGGAATCACAGACCATTGCTTAGGATTACAAGAAACTTTAGTTACCTATCTTTGCAGTGGCAGGTTGCCTTACCAGTAAAAACATTAAAACATTAGGAGGTAGGTGTGTGTGTGTGTGTGTGTGTGTGTGGTGCAGAGGTAAACACATTATTAAAGGGAGTAGAAATTGTGTCCTACTAGGAGCCTTTTGCTTTGACAAAGTGACCTGATTTGACAAAAATTAAGTTATTTAGTCAAAACAGTGCTCATTTTAGGATGAGTCTAGAGAAAATTTGAGGCCAGCTCTGCACAAAAGGTGAAGAGGATTGTTGCATCTTGAAGAGTAACTGTGGGAGGGAGGGAGAGGGAGAGAAAGGGAGCTGTGGTGTTGGCTTTGTTTCCTGTAATTTTCTCCTCACTAGCCTTTGCTCATGTCAGTCAGCACAAAAGAGATCTGTTCTGAGATTGAGTCTGTAAAATACATGAAACAATACTAGCTAACGGAGTAATATGCAATTGTAAGTGGGATTAGCTCAGAGAAACTCCCAGAGATGACAAAGGACAGAAAACATGAGAACCATGAGGTCCAACCCCAGGACTGATAGCTCATGAAAATATTGAGGAAACTGAAGAATACTAGAAACAGACTTTGCCTAGTGAATGTCTTCATGATTTTGATCAACCCATGCTGTGTATAATACTTAATAGAAAACAGTCCATTATATTAATCCAAGATTCCCCAGAAATCATAATCTATAGAGAAATAGAAAAGTGGTAAATGAACAAATAACCTTCAAAGGCTAGGAGAAGAAAGGGGAGTAAAAGGGAAAGAGTAAGTTGAGTGTTGGCAGAGGTTGAATGCCAATTACTTCCTCAGTGGCTACTAGAAAAACCTTAGATGACATTTCTCTGTCACTTGGAGCAGTAGAATAAAAAAATGATCGATTGCTATTGTGTAAGGAAATGTATTACATCCATATAACAACCAATTATCCAATTTTATTCTAACAGATCAAAATAAAATCTAACCAAAATCACCACGAGGTGAAAAAAGGACTACATGGTTCTATGATCACAACACCTGTTGAGTACTCAAATTTTCAGGTGAGTACTTAGAAGGCATTTGTTGACTAAATTAGAAATGCAACAATTGAGTAAGTGTTGAACTTACACTGTTGTGCAGTATTTTGTTGGCTGAATTGAATTTTGTGCCTTCAACATCAAAACCCGAGTTTTCTAGGATCCCAATAATAAATCCATTTTTCATTTTCTACAGATGACATTTTTTCCCAAAGAACCAAACCCATCTAAATTAAATTTGGTTGTATATGCAAAACAATACTCAGATTAAAATGAGTTGTTGGGGTTACCTATGTAGATAATGTTTTTAGCACTATTTGTATAAATGCGTGTATGAAGTAAGTCTTAAGTAGCAACTATTTTTAAGGAATATAAGATTTTGAGTAAATTAGATTTTGAAACCTCAAAATTGAAATAGGTTTGGCATTTTCTCATCACTGGAAACTTCCCATGCTATTAAATAAGAAACCTGAGCACTGTATTTTCTATGACATTTCTGAATTGCCCACAAGTGGCATTAAATAATATTTGGCTATGTCAACACAGTTCTGAGTCTCTTCTGGCTGAAATGTTATCCCAGACAAATGATGCCAATTTGCCTATAGGCACATCATTCCTCCCGACCCCCACTTTGTTCCTTTCAAAATCATGTGCTTGAGATCAGTCCCTTAGAGTAGTACAATAATGGTCATGTTTCCAAACATTGTATATGTCTATGTTGAAATAGTCCCAATTCTTCTTTCCATGAAGTATTACTAGCAAATTATGTTATTCTAGTTCACTGTTTTCCATAGTGACAAGGCTTTGCTGTTCCCTTTGACTACAAGGGAAAAATAAATAATTTTAAATATCAATTCATTCATTCATTTATGTCTTATATATTGTTGTTAATCCTCACCCAAGGATATTTTCCCATTGATTTTTAGAGAGAGTGAGAAGGAAGGAGGAAAGGATATATATAGAAAGATATCTACGTAAGAAAAACAACAATTAGTTGCCTCCCACACACACATCCTAACTAGTGGGGATGGAGAACCTGCAACCTAGGCACATGCCCTTGACTGGGAATCCAACCCAAGACCCTTAGGTATGAGGGCCAAATCTATAACTACTAAGTGACAATAGCCAGGGATAAATATTCATTTTAAAAAAAACATTTATTAAGGGTCTACTATGTGCCTAAGAAACAAGATACTGCCGAAACCGGTTTGGCTCAGTGGATAGAGGGTCAGCCTACAGACTGAAAGGTCCCGGGTTCGATTCCGGTCAAGGTCATGTACCTTGGTTGCAGGCACATCCCCAGTAGGGGGTGTGCAAGAGGCAGCTATGATTCTCATCGATGTTTCTAACTCTCTATCCCTCTCTCTTCCTCTCTGTAAAAGATCAATAAATATATGTGTATAAACAAAAGAAACAAGATACTATCCCTGTTCTCAAGGAAAATATGACTTTGTAGGGAGACAGAAAGTAAATAGGTTGTTAAAATGTGGTAGAACGAACGAGTAGAAGACAGAGGTTTAAACAAAGTGCTGTAAGAGTTCAGAAGAGAAGCATTTAATCTATTGTTAGAGAATAAAAGATGCTTAATGCTCACTGAAAATACTTGAAACCACAGCAGGCACACTAAAATTTTAAATGATGATTTGTCAATGTATATACAGATGAAGGTTAAATCCATCAATTAGCAGATAACCTTGAACAATTTCCTCATCTCTTACATTGTTGTTTTTAAAAATAGGAATAACAGTATCTATTATAAAAACATTTTGCTAAATATTAGGTCCCCACTGGCTTTCACTTAGAAAAATAATCTCAATATATTTTTTTGTGCTCAAAATTGTATTTAGAGATATAAATGTTAACTATAGATATACTTAAATATCAGGAAAATAACCTAAGCATTATGAGAACCAGTGGAAGATGAACTGTTTCATTTATCTTCTTAGTGATATGATGTTGGATCTGTCTATAGAAAATTGTGAATCATAGTAAAACTCCAGGGAGAACATTGTAATTCAAGTCAATTTCACTTGAGCGCTATTATTTTTAGACTGTTCCTGATGGCATTCTCATAAATATACTCTGGGCTCAGTAAATTTCTCAAGAAATATAGAATTAATAGTTTAAGACCCAAAGGGTCTGTTTAATAAGATGGAATCACTGTTATTTAATGGAGTATTTGTTAAGAGAGAAAAAAATTCAGATATAGTGATGTGGTTTTAACAGAACATAGAATGCTTACAAAGTGTTTGCAATCTTGAACTTTTTCTTGAAGCTCACACACATTAAAATTTCACAAGCACATGTTGCCTAGAATATATTAGATACAGAAAAGGATGCAATCCCTACAGGAATTGATGTGTCTTTGGTGAACGCCAAACAGCAGGATGTAGGTAATAACGGGCAGTAAGAGCACCACGTATGGATTAACTATAGAACTCAACAGATACCAGTGTGCTGATTTTCCAAGGATGTATTTTTAATTCCTGCTTCTATATTTTCTCCTCTCTTACTCCATTCTCTACACATCCATCTTATGATTCTTTAAAAAAATTTACTGCATCATGCTAAATGCTTGCTAAAACCCCTATCATGCCATGCCACCTTTTATTAAATTCAGAAAAAAGACTTAAAATGAGTTCTGTGATCTATAAGACCCTTCATTATCTATCCAGTTTTGTTTCTGTCTATCTATCAAGTTTTGTTTCTAAAGATTTTCCCCCTCCTTCATTTTGCTAGAGTCCATATAACTCTTCCTTCTTCACAGGTCAAATGCTTCAGGCAGTCACACTTGCTATTCTCCCAGCTTTCTAAATGTAACATTTTAACCTAACCATCTTCTCATGTAATTAAATATTTTTAACAGTATGACTTTTAATGTCTACCTAGTAATTTATTACATTTAAAAAATGATCATTGAGTGGTTATCTCCAGTTTCTGTCATCTAGAAGACATTCTCCCTTCTTATGAAACATTTCTTTTTAACCACCAATTCTCTTTTACTCTCAACTCACGAATTGGGTGGAATTGTTTCTGTTTTATGTGCTAGAGGAAGATCCTACTTAGTTTAATCAAGATCTCTGCTCTGTGGCCATGGAATTGTTCAGGGAAGAGCATCTGAACACAATTGAGTCAGTGAACTGAAGACAGGAATAGTGTCCTGGGAGCCACCATATGAAAAAGCAAGAAGCAGAACAGAATTCTAGAGGCAAAGAAAGGCTGAATTCTTGAGGACAATTATCAGATTCTGAGTTCATCTATTTCTGAAACGAGCCTACTTCTGCTCTTCTCATTTAAATTTTCATAAAAATGCTGCATTTGTCTTTGTCCTCATGTCTGATTATTTCTTTAAAAAAATGGGTTAATGTCTTAAAGGGCAAGGTAATTTTAAAAAATATTTTGATACATATTCCAAACCTGTTTTTAAGATAGTTGATAGTAATTTTTAGTTCCATCATTAGTGGACAATAATGCAATTCCCAAATCTAAGAAGAAAAAAAATTCTTAAGGGATAAAACAAAATATTTATTTTGGATTTCTCAAGTAGTTACTTACAGGATGTCCAAAAATTTAATTTGGAAGTGATTTTTATATTAATAATTAGAGAAAATGACAGGAAATTGAACCTATTTGAGGGTGGATTAAGTCCCAATGTTTTCAACATTAAGGACATTTAAATGATTATGAATGGGCGGAAATTAGTTCAAAAATATTAAAAAATACAAAAATAAATAATATATAGCCTAGATATCTAACAGATGTAAGTCAATTAGCCAAAACTTTCCCAGGAGCCATGTATAATCCTTGGAATTATAAAAATTACTCATTTCTTCTAAGCATTCAATTTTAGTGAACTGTTTTGCATTTTTCCTTATAATAATTGCATAAGGAATATTTTATTTGTGCCCCTAGGCCTGCTTTGAATACCAAATGAGAACCAGCCAATTAAAACCAAATAGTGATAGAAACAAGTACTTGGTCAAATTCATCATTTGGAGATTGCCTGTTTGGTGAACTGGCTTTTGAAGAACTGGATTCCAGCAAAATGAGCCAGACACAGTGTGAGTGGGTCAGTTTTCACTGTTTTAGATGATTTGAGCAGTCTTTGTTTGTGAGAAACTTGCTAAGGAGCTGATCTTTTTATTTTTTTTTTTTTAGGAGCTATTCTTTATGTCCACAAAAGACCAGACCTAAATCCAAGAAATGGGCATGAAGTTATCTCTGAAATTCCTATCCAGGTCCATGAGGACAGATAGTGTCCCTCTCAGTCCCAATCCAATGCAATGTGAAAGCCAAGTCAAAGACCAGGTAACAAAAAACAAAACAAAACAAACAAAAAACAAAACTATAAAAGATCCATGCATTTTTGTGGGAAAAGCATTCAAGGGATGCAGCCAAGGGGAGGCAAGAACTCAGAAAGCACTGGCTGGGCACAGTGAGGACCAACTAAGAACATTTTAGGCATTTCACACTATTATTGGGTGAAAAGGTGCAGAGACAGACAGAAAATGATGCCTATGCTGGTTCTCTAGAAGCACAGTCTAAAAACAGATGATTTGGGGGGGTTTTATTGGGGAAACTGACTCAGGAGAAAGAAAGTGAGGGAAGCAGGAAGGCAGGAGAAAGTTGAGCCGGGTTTGGAGTTAACCAGCCTTTAGCTTCAGGCTGACCCCAGAGGCAGTCCTGGAACATGAATGCACCACAGAGTCTTCTCTGTTAGCCTGGGGACTGCTGTACAATTCCAGGTAAGATGGATCCCTGCTCAGAGCACTTGTCCACAAGAGGAGGCAGCTCTCAGCAGTCTTTCTGTTGCTATCTCTCTCTAAAACACACACATACAAACAAATCTTAGGAATTAGATTATGATCTTCAGTTAATCCAGATACTTTTGGATGATAATTTTCTTCCACAGAACTTCCATAGTTCATTAAAATTTTATCTGCAATAAGTTTCCCTGTTTTGTGTGTGTCTGAGTGCATCTATGCATTAATCTATTCACTTATCAGTGATTGCTCATTCTAGCAATAATTTAGAATCAGGTCAATGGTTGTGTATGCTGTGCATTTTCTTTTCTCAACTAAGATACTTTACTCATCTCTTGCATCTCATTAGTTATTTACTTATGTAGGGATAGGAAGTTATTATATACCCATTTATTCAGAAAATTAATCAGGTCAATTTAAGATATATGGATTCCTCTTGGAGGGTAAAGACATACAATTAAATTAAATTATCCTTTAAAATTAATAATAGCCTAAAGGAAATTATTCTATAAGTCAATAATTTATAATTACATTCCTCAAGCACATTTTAGTAGATACTAAAATAATAAATTTTATAATCATGACCCCTTCCATATAGTTTTTGAAAAAAATGTAATGAAAATTCCTAGCATTATTTTACTAGGTTAAACTATTTTATTAACAGCAAAAGTATCTAAAGATTTTTTTAAACATACATCAAATCTGAAAAGTTTAGTAAAGAAAATAATAGTCAGCAAAAATAAATTTTCATTTCTCAAACAACTGACATAAGCGCCAATATTATACATGTGAAAAAATATCTGCTGTTTGGGCTGCTTTATTCTGTTTGGGTAAAAGAGTTTGGGCTTTCTTCTGAGGCCTAGAAAAGAATTCAGCAGCTGTAATCTAAGAACTTGCTCACAGCATTCAAACAGAGAGATTAGTCAATCAGCCTTGATAATTCACAGTCATATTCTTCCTGAACATTCCAAGCTTTGATCCGATCAGACATTTTTATTCAAGTTTCAAAACTGTATTAAGTATTTGAGCTTCAATTATCCATTCACAACTTTCTGGCCAATGATATTGAAACACAGCACTCTTGTATCTTCACTTTCACTCAACGCCACGCAATATATTCCTATTTTCAGTGTTATAATTACTTAAGCCACTTGGAGTAGTGTTTTTCTTTAAGTACGTCTATTATTCCAGAGTTTTACTAGCAAGTGACAGAAATCCAACCCGATGGCTTAAGTAGAAAAGGGAGACTTTATTGGCTCTGAAAACTAAACCATGGAAAAGAATGCAATAGCTGGGCCCAGTCTCAGTCTCACATTTCCTCCCTATCCCCCTTTTGCTGATTCTAGCTGCATGTCCTCTTTCAGTCTCTTAGGACCCTGTTTTCACCCACCCCATGCCACCCTCTCCAGATTTGCTTGATTATCTATGTGGATCTGGAGCTGCAACCTCTACCCCTAGATTCAAAATTATATACTTGCTAACACAGGGACCCGCAGATTGACTATACTATCAGCCTCTTGATTCATGGGCCTTTTATGTATAAATTGTTTTTACACATAAATTGTGCTCATCTATAAATTGTGCTCATCTATATTGCAGCTTGCATAAAAAAATTAAATCTTTTCTATGGCTAAATAATATTCCATTGAATGGATATACCACTTTTGTTAATCCATTCATTAGCTGAAAACACTTATTTTTTTCTGTATTATTATGAACAATATGGCTACGAATATTTGTGTACAAGTTTTTGAATGGACATAGTATGTTTTCATTTCTTTTGGGTTATGTACCAAGAAATCAAATTATTGGATCACATAGGAATCCTATGTTTAACTTTTGAGGGATTGCCAAAGTGTTTTTCCAAATCTATTGCACTATTTTACATTCCCCTTGGCAATGTATGAAGGTTCTAATTTTCCACATCCTCACTAACATTTGTTACTGTCCATCTTTATTCTAGCTATCCCAGTGGGTATAAGATGGTATCTCTTTTAAAAAATATGTCCTTTATTTTTATTATTTAAAATATTTTTATTGATTTCAGAGAGGAAGGGGGAGTGTGTGAGAGATAGAAACATAAATGATGATAGAGACACATTCAATGGTTGCCTCCTCATGCGCCCTGACCAGGGCTGAGGATTATGTCTGCAACCAAAATATATGCTCTAGATTGGAATCAAACCCGGCACCCTTCAGTTCACAGGTTGATGCTCTATCCACTAAGAAAAACTGGCTAGGGCGAGATGGTATCTCTTCGGGGTTTTGTTTGGGATATCCTTGTGGCTAATACTGTTGAGATCTTTTTCATATGCTTATTGGTCATTGCATATCTCCTCTGGAGAAATATCTATTCTTTCCTTTCACCCATTTTTTTTTGGTATTTTTATTATGGAGTTGTACGAGTACTACTCAGCCTGTGTTATTTTTGTTGCAGCCCAAACACAATAGACACTCAGACTGGGTAATCTCATTTGATCTATCTTTAAAATTTCTATACACTTAACGTTATTCTCAATTTGATGAGATATCATTCTCATATTTTCCTTTAGTTCTTTAGACGTGATTTTCTTCAGTTCATTGAAAATGTTAAAAATAATGATCTAACATCTTTGTTTAGTAGATCCAAAGCATTGGTTTCCTCAGGTACAGTTTCTATTCCCTTGTCATTTATTTTTCTTGTGTATAATCCATTCTTTCTCGTGTGTATGTGTTTCCCCCCATGCCTAATTTTTGCTTGAAGATTAAAAATAATATGATTTGGCAACTCTGGAAATTAGATAAGCCCCCATTCCCAATGTTTATCCTTAGTGCCACTTATTGTGACTGTGGCTATGTGTTTGCTAGTGACTTTCCTGAACTAATTCTTTAACACTGGTATTCGTTGTTGTACATAATCTCTGAAGTCTTTGCACAGTTAGTTTGCTGATCAGCTAATGATTGTAGAGAGACTTCCTTAAATGCGACAAATCAATAGAACCCTCATTTTGCTGAGTGGCTCTGTATGCATGTGGGGCATACCCTCAATGATCAACCAGTTTACAACCCTTCCTTGGCCATCATTTACTGCTCATGCAGAGCCTCAAGGTCAGCCAGAGGTGACTAATTAGGTCCCTCTTCATCTTTCCTGGGCATACACAAAGCCTTCTAGATTCCCAGGCATAGGTTGGAACTTTCTAAAAAGCCCCCTATAGGCATTTTCTTCCCTAGTATTTTTTAAAGTTTTTTGGTCACTGTATTGTTGGCCCCAATTGTTACATCAGGCAACTGTGCTGTTAAACAATTGCTGCATATGATCTCCATCAGGTTGTTCATAGGACATGAATTAAGATTCAGATCAAATACAGGCAAGCTTTGGGGTGGGATTTTCCTCAGAACTTCCGGATGGATTGAATAATGACCGTTTATCTGGAAATCTGGAAACAAGGCTTTGAAGGAACTCTCATTCCATTCCGCCCCTCTCAGTGGCTGCTGGACTGCTAAAAGCCACAAGGCTCAGTGCTGTTATTTAGGTTCCAGCATCTTCTTCTTAAATAAAAACTCCCCAATTGTTATATGATTTTTTTTGTTGCAATTTCTACATTTCTAAAAAGTTGATTTAAAAATTCTGCTAGCATTCTTATTGCTCTCATTGAGCAGATAATATTTGGAGGTTCTTATTCTGCCCTTCCCACTGATGTCACCTCTCATCTGCCACCTTACATATACGAATTTGAATTATATGTTTCCTCTGGATTGTAGTCAAGAGCATCTTAACTGTGATTCATGGCTCTTAGTGGTGATCACAGGTCTCTTTTTTAAGAGATGCCTCCTCATTCATAAAGACCTGGAATAAATTCAAATTAGTAGAACCTGAGTCATCTACCCACGCTCTATATAATCACGAGGGTAAGAAAGTACAGTGCCCACAGTGGAACTGTGCCTGACAGCCACATGATCAGAAGAAGGGTGAAACAGTTTTTCCAAAGTAGAGTAAGGTTGTTCTGAGCTTAGAGAATGATAAACACTCACAGAATCATGTTCATCATTCTTAGAAACTGTGATGTCCTGCTCATTAAAGACATGGCCAAATCAGTAGAGAAGGTATATAGTCTTCTCATTCTGCATGATTTCTTCCTCATTTCCACCCCATCATTGTCATTATGACAAGAATCAAACCCCAAACTCTATGCATAAAACTTATGAATAATGATTTCTCTGATCTGTAGCAACACTGAAGAGGTTAGGTACAGGTTTCTGGTGGGAGGAGGAAAAAATATTAATGAGAACAGCAACAAAGATTTTATCCATCAGAAAATGTGCACCATGATTAATTGTGGATAATAAAAATAATGACAGCAACCAAGCAGATAAAACTATATTCCTGCTCATGTTAGTCATTTTTATGTGTTTTTTGATATTTTTCCTTTTCTTTTTTAATATATATTTTTATTTACTTTAGAGAAGGAGAGAGAGATAGGAATATCAGTGAGGAAGCAGAATCATTGATTGGCTGCCTCATGCATGCCCCCAACTGGGGACTGAGTCCACAACCCAGGCATGTGCCCTTGACCAGAATCAAACCCAGGATTCTTCAATCCACAGGCTGATGCTCTATCCACTGAGCAAAACCAGCTAGGGCTTTATGTCCCTTTTTAATGCTGTCATAATTTTAGGGCATAGATAATGATTGTATTTTTGTTTGTTTTCTTTTTAGAAAAAGCTCTTTTCGCCCAATGAATGGGTTTTTGATGAAAATAGCTTTGAGAAATAATTGTCTAAGTTAGATTCTTATACATAATCGTAAGTTAAACTTTCACATTTTAATGTTATACACAGTACAGACAATTGTGGTATTAATTAAAATAGTGCAATATCCTTGAAACAAGTGTTAATCAGGGAAATATTCTACATAAAGTAGAAAGAATGATTGTCTGGTATCCTTTGTGGAATAATCCTGTTTAGAAAAAGGGCATAATTTAAATGGCTATATTTCTTATAAGAGTAATAAATAAATTATTTCACTTCTTTTCCTGTGTAAAAATAAATATTTCATGACTTCCAGACTGTCAGAAATTAAATCTCATTCTATACCCTATCTTCTGGGGCCACTGCCAGTAAATCTCAGGAGCTGTAGATGAAAAGGATTGATAATGAAAGCGAGGTAGGAGATGTAGCTATCTGCAGTGTATTTAACTTTCCTTCCAGCTAGAAGATATCAGTAGAGAGACAATAGACTGTTGCCTTGCTAAGTCCTTGATCGTTATTTGGCCAAATAAATGTTTAGATTCATGACTCTGAGACACAGGCATGGTCTTATTTGTCATCTATTCCACTATTTATTTGATACATGAATCTAAGTCATTCTCAAATATAATCCTTCATCTTCTGAATACAGTCGAGTGGAAACCCCATTTCCTATGGCACAATCCATTCTAATTCTATATACCTGTTAGAAACTTGTTCATTGTATAAGCTGCAATTTGACTTCTTGAAATTTTAAACATTACACTTAGTTTTGCATTGTGAGGAAAATTGAAAAATGTACATACCAGACTACTGAGCAATTTCATACTGGGTTACAAAGAAAGCTTCAATTAAGATCCTTTTGTTCAGTTAATAAACTATAATATTAGAAGAGTGACATAGATATTGTTATTGCAGTCCATTAAAGATATTTGAGTTTCTTGTTATTATGATGTGAAAATATAGGCTGGTTGGGAAAATTAATATATAATATCTGGTTGAAGAAATGTGACCAAATAATGTTTATTAATATATTTCTATTAACTTGGTGTTTCATTACAAAAGGTTCTTTTCTTGGCCCTGTCCCATTTAAAATTTTTACCAATAGTGTGCATTAGAATAAAGAAAGGGCATAAGTGTTGATATGCAAGTGGCATGATGTAGAGAAGAGGGCTCTTTACATGTAATGACTAACAGAGTCAGAATCCAAACAACTGTGGCATATTAGATGTATGGGCTAAATGAAATCATACTATATTTTAACAGGAGTAAAAACAACTTCTTTTTAAAGTAAACAATGGAGGTCTATCGCTTAGAAGCATGATATGAAAAGAATCTCAGAGTTGAAAGCATATAAATATCTAATGCAGGAATTAGCAAACCAATACCCACTGTCTGCTTTTGTAAGTAAAGTTTTCTTGTAACACAGCTTATTCCTTTTCATATTACCTCTGGCTGCTTTCATGCTACAACAGAACTGAGTGTCGCAATAGAACTTCATGGACCTCAAAGCCTCGCCTATGGAAAGCCTGGCCATTTACAAACACATCCTGTTGACTCCTAATCTAATTTAGTTTTTGATAATACATACAGAGGATCCACATATGAAGGATATTATTTTATTATTTCTTAGTTTTATTCTTATTAACAATTTCAGTTTGGGGTCTTATATTTACCAGGGACATTAGCAACTATCCAGAAGAAAGGGATGGGAAAGGTAAAGAGTCTCCAGAGAAGCCATAGTAAATGAAGAATACCCGAATAAACTGGGAATAATTATCCCAGAGAAGAGAGTCATGGAAAACAAGATAGCTATATTTCTGGTTTCAAATACATGAAAGAAAATTATGTGGAAGAGTCATTTGCTATCTGTTATTTGGGTCGCAAAGCCTGAATTTACTACCTGGCTCCTTACAGAACAGTATTTTCTGGTCTCTGGTTCAGGCCTACACAATGGAAGGCTCCACCAGGCCCTCTTCAGAGGTGACTACAGGGAACAGACAGAAAGACAGGTGCCCAAGGCCCTCTGCACCTCACCCTGCATGGCCCTCCACCTTCATTGCTAAAAACTGTATTCTGACCAGGGCCATGGGTTGCTGGAATCTCTCTGGCTGTCCACAGAGTTCTTACTGCTCTTGAGAAAAGCTAAACCCGTAGGTAGCATGCGGTAGTTTTTTTTTCTTTTTTTTTTCTCTTCAATTTCCTTGAGAGATAAGGCAGATTTGGCTATTTTTAATTATTGTGTTTTCCTATGATTTGGGGTGGGGAGACATGAAGAAAATTGCTTCTGCTAATTTCCTTCAGTAAGTGACAGAGTTTAGATGAAAAAGACAAGAAACCTGGCTCTTCACCGAGATGCAAGTTCCCACCTCTTTCCCCGAGTGGATTATTCATGTATTGTATTGTGCCTGGGGTTCCTCGGAATACGATGCTTATTTTCACAGAGGTCTAATTCCGAGTAACAGCACTAGTTGGGAAATCAGAAGCATTTTGTCTTCAAGTATTCATAGTAATTGTATTCATCCAGCTGAATTCTGATGAACTGGGTTTTTGCTGGGGAAATGCTTATCACAATGGCCTGACTCTGGCTTGCGTCCTGCCCGTAGCTTTGATTTATGGTGTACTTCGTGTTCTTTGCCAGCTCTTTTTCAAATGACAGCATGGAAAGAAAATGCTTTCAACGACGGCACATCCAGAAGGTGATTTCTGGGAGTTTCAGGATGTAGGCTTTAATCTTTCTACCAGGTTAGCCACCCACTCGGACACCAAATAGCGCTGGGGTTTTTCAGACACATTAGGATTCTGGACAGGTCTCATCCAGACACCCCGTGCTCCCTGCCATTCTCAGAGTGGCATTGTGTCTCTCAGCAGAATCTTCTCACGTTACAGTTAGGGGAAGTGATTCATTCCTAAACTGCAGATTCCCAAAGATATGATCACATGAAAACAAGAATTAATCTCCCAATGCATCTTCTTTAGCACTCTGTGGAAAGGGGAAACACATCTCATTTATTTTTTTCCTCTTACTATTTTGCATATTCATCAGGTTTTTATTGAGCTGGTAAAGATGAAGATGCACTGGTAGCAAGGAAAAATGAAGATGCACTGGTTGTAAAGTGAAAGTAGATTGCAGGGCAGAGTTTTGTTTTGTTTTAATGTAGCCATGGGACAGTTTTTTAAAAAAAGCCAAATCAAAGGACACTGGGGCTTTAGGACAGTGGGGTGAAGAGTTAGGCAGCATATTCTTTAGGTTCTGCCATACATACCGTGCATGTGCTGAATTAAAGTATAAACTGGGGAAGATTTCCAAGACAAATAGTGATGCACCTTAAGTTAGCAAGCCCCAAACCTAAATGAGACAGTTGGTTGGAGTATCCTCCCATAGACCAAAAGGTTGCAGGTTAGTTCTCTGGTTGGAGTGTGTGTGTGTGTGTGTGTGTGTGTGTGTGTGTTTGTAGGGGGGGTAGGGGTGGCTGACTGATGTGTATCTTTCACATGAATGTTTCTCTCTCTCTCTCTCTCCCCTCCTTCCTCTCTCTCCAAAATTAGTGAAAACACATCCTTAGGTGAGGATTAAAAGGGGGGAAAAAGTAACATTTATCTACAAGTAGCTTTTCAATGACATTTTTAAAGTGTTTTTTATAAAGAGGGGATTTTTTTAGCTTTTTTGTATATGCAGATGTTCATATGTGATAATTACATTAGACTTGCTAATAGCTCTTGAATTCTTGCTGGGCAATAGAAAAAAACAGGAAAGGATTTACAGAGACATATAAACAATATCAACACTAGTCAACTTTGTAAGGAAGCCTGAGCATTTGCACAGATTATTTCAATTTTATGCTAGCTATGCAGCAT
The DNA here is from genome assembly GCF_964339955.1 of Pipistrellus hanaki. Classification (NCBI taxonomy): domain Eukaryota; kingdom Metazoa; phylum Chordata; class Mammalia; order Chiroptera; family Vespertilionidae; genus Pipistrellus; species Pipistrellus hanaki. The sequence continues at coordinate 36,522,262 of NC_140507.1, read as the reverse complement.
AATAAACTTTGGTTGCAAGTAAATATTAAAGTGAAATCTACAAAAATCCTAGACTCCAAACTTTATATTCAATGATATAAAAGTTTATGTGAATAAACTAGAAAGCATAATTTATTATCAGAAATTAAGACTATATCACATGTGTCAATTCTGTTTAAACTATTTCATAATTTAATACCATTTTAACAAGTTCATATGACTTTGGTGATGGTGGTCTTTACAAAATTATTGAAAAGTTTACTTGAAATAATAAATGAATAAGAATAACCAAAAATTTTTAAGTATGTAATAAGGCAGGGGGAAAAGTACTGATAGTGAAACATAACTCTAAAGATCATTAGAACAGATTAATACCTTTCTATAAAAGAAACAGAAAATAATACCATTTTATTGCACTACCATAAAGCAAAGAGATAATAAAACAGATCATAAAGTCCAGAAGTGAAACTAAGTATTGCTAGTCCTAGCTAATAAAAAGGGAATATGCTAATTGATCCTTACACCATCACAAAGATGGTGGTGCCCATAGCCAATAAGGAGGGAATATGCTAATTGACTGTCCCAACCTCCAAGATGGCAGCACCCACAGCCACAAGATGGCAGTGCACAGTCCCCTCAGCCCGACTGGGGTGACAGGTGTGTGGCAAGGCGAGGCCCGCCCTGGACCCGGCTGCTCCACGTGCCTGCCTTCAGAGTCCCTCAGTCCCCTCAGCCCCCCTGCCACCCAGGGCTGGCCCGAGGTGCAGGCTAGCAGCAGAGGTGTAATGGGGGTATCGTCTTTCCCCAATCACCGGGTCACCTCTCGCCCCTGAGGGCTCCAGGACTGTGAGAGGGGGCAGGCCAGGTTGAGGGACCTCCCCTCCAGTGCATAAATTTCCATGCACCGGGCCTCTAGTATATAATAATACAATATGTTAGCAAAGTTAATGGAAAAGTTGTGTATTACTTAGCAATAAGTCTTTAAAAAAAATAAAAATACTGTAAAGATAACTAAAAACACAAACAAATGGAAAACTAGTAAAATATTTATTGAACAGATGGTAGCAAAGAATTAATAGTTTTAATATACTGAAGCTCTGTCAATCAGAAAAAAAAAAAAAGATGAATGCACTAACAGATGAATAGGCAGTCCAAAAATTTCCAAGAAAAGAAATACAAAGATGCCATAGACATATAAAAACATGTGTATGGCATAGCTATTCAATACATGACAATTAAATTGTTACTTTTGCATGTTAAGATTAAAATTTTACAAAAATAATTTGAATTAGCTAGCAAATATGTGGAGAATAGGTTTTCTGAGTATCTAAATATCATGAACAAATTTAAGCTTTCTACCATTTCTTGCATCTTGCAAACAAAAATAAATAAATAAAAGTAATTTTAAATGAAATATAAATTCAAATAAAGGGGGGGAAAAAAGTAAAATGAAATTCCTAAACTGAATAGAAAGAGTATATCATTCCTCTTTTTTGCAGAGAAAAGTAGAATATTTACCAAATTTTTTACAAGTAAGCATTTCCTAGGTCTCCCACAGTTACATTCCTAGGAATTCTCCTTAAAGAGTTATTTAAGAACTAGGGGGCCAGTGCACAAAATTTGTCCCTCATCCCAGCCTGCACCCTCTCTAATCTGGGACCCCTTGGGGGATGTCTGACTGCTGGTTTAGGCCCGATTTCTGTGGACCTAAACAACTGCTCACTTGCCTGTCTGATAGCCCTTAACCCTTGTGGGATCGGGCCTAAACAGGCAGTCAATCTTTCACAATCCAGGACTGCTGGCTCCTAACTGCTTGCCTGCCTGCCTGCCTGATTGCCCCTAACCACTTCTGCCTGCCAGTATGATCACCACTTAACCACTTCCCTGACAGCCTGATCAATGCTCCCCTGCCAGTCCAATCATCCCCAACTGCCCTCCCCTGACAACTCCATCACCCCAAATGCCCTCCCCTGCTTATTCCCTCTTTATTAGATGGGGTTTTATCTTGTTTGGGGGCACATACCCAGTGGGGAGTGTGCAGGAGGCAGCTGATCAATGTTTCTCTCTCATAAATGTTTCTAGCTCTCTATCCCTTTCCCTTTCTCTCTAAAAAATCAACTATATATATATATATATATATATATATATATATATATATATATATTTAAAAAGAAACATTTAAGATTTCTCCATATCTGCCTGGCTGGTGTGACTCAGTGGCTGAGACCCCAGGCTACCACTGCAGCAGAGGATCGCAGCGGGGGTGCGCGCCCCTCCCAGGCTGAGACCCCAGGCTGCTGCCATTGGGATGGGATTGGGCCGTGAGAAGTGAATTTGTTTTTGTTTTTTATGAATGGTCAGGAGGGCCTCTGGGCAGCATTCCGCCAGGCCGCTTACTCTGCAGGCTCTCAGCACAGCCCTCCCTGAGACTGGGGGACTCAGGCAGGAATGAGAGGACTTGTGGCTATGGGCACCACCATTTTTTTTTTTTGTCATGGAGTGATGGTCAATTTGCATATTATTCTTTTATTAGATAGGATGCTCCATTCTACTTGTGTACTTCCCAGGCATCTCTCAACTACAATCCAGTCCTTGTACATTCTACTTCTTAGTGAAGAAATAAGCACCTCTCACCTCACCAGGAAACTAGTGTGATGTGGGTTAATCCCATAGGCATGACCATCATTCCCATTCACTTGCTTTGCTCGAGTCTCTAAAAATGTTTTGGTGAATTCTGAATTTCTCTGGATGCACCAAAAGAGACAACAAACTTCTTTAGATCTTATATATTTTAGACATTAGCTGAAATCCAATTACTTAAAAGAGAGCGATGTGGCCCTAATACATTGGATAAAGGACAAAAAGCATTTTGAGGAGATAATCAAGTAGGAAAAATGTTGAAAAACAAAATCTTAGCTATCCTCTTTCTGTTGACAAATTGTTGATAGGATGCAATTTTGGTAAACTTGCCTATGCTATTGTTTACTTAGTTATTTCTAAAAAACAAGGGTGTTATTTGGTGGGTATCATTTCACAAATAGCATCTTCACTTCTACAATTCAGCAATTGAAATGGTGCACTGTCATAAAAACCTGGTTAAAGGGTGAATGTATCTGGTAGCTTCAATTTGAAATCACCCAGCTATGTTAGTACAGCCCAAACAGGTTCTTACAAAACATCTATCTTCTTTAGATCTTATATTTTTAAGGTTCTGTTGAATGCCTACTACTCTAGGCAAAGCACTATCCTAGCCAAATATTGGACATCTTCCTGCCCTAATCCATCCCTTTGATTTGGGTACCCCCACCACTTTCTAAAAATTTAACATCTTTAGTTCCCTGAAAATCAAGGCCCCTTTGCTGGATGGAGATGCTGGAACATCTTACAACTGAAAATGATCAACTGGCTCTGACTCAGAAAAGCATTTTCTCTCCATTTAATTAGTAATGGCTCTGGATTTTTCTTCATTGATCTTTATATGGAAAATGTTCTCACTGGGCTAATCTAATGCTAAGTGTGTGATGTGAAATGCTTTTATTGCTCTGACTTTGTAGTCATATGAGGAGAGAAGAGCTACTTAGGAATCTAAAGGAGGCCACATGCGAGCTCCCCTAAACACAGAGGCCGCTCCAAATAAAACGGAAGCGCACTCAGTCTTATGGTAAGTAATGATGGTGGCACCGCACGACGTCAGGTGGCCATGAGTCACACATTTCTCTCTTTTTAAAAACAGCCTTCCTATCCAAAGGCTGAGAGGCCACTCAACATGTACAAAGTATCTACCAGGTGGCAGAAACGCTGGGCGAGGAACCATGCAGAAAATGAAGGCAAATGAGATCCCTGTTGCCAAGAAGCTCAGATGAGCCTGGAGAGATAAAACAGAGACTCTTGATATAATGAGGTTTTGGCCTGATTATAGACATGAGGACAGAACAGATACCCTACCACCCCCCTGGGAAGGGTCTGAGACATCTCCATCGAGGTGCTGAAGATACCGGGTAAAGGAAATGGAAAGAAAAGGCATGCCAGGCTGTGGGAACCACATGAGCAGAGCCACCACTGAGCAGCTCTGCCTGGCTTAGAGTAAACGCTCTGCTCTGTGAGACTCACCACCCGGAGTAGCCACGGAGCCAAAGACAACCATATAGTTGCCAGAGGTTTATGGGAAAGCCCAGGTTATTTATCAGCAAACATTCTACACATGTTTACTGAGCAGCTGGTAGGTAGTAAGCCCTGTATGGATAGTAGCCATCTCAACAGATGCTGCCTCTGTCCATCAAAGACACCATAACTGAGTGAGGCGCGAATGTATTATTGCCTGCTTCTGTTGCTCACTTCCCTCTCAGGCTTGGGCCATCTCTCCTGTGTGCTAAATGCTTTTCTACATGTTTCCTTCCACTCTCCCCCATTTTTTCACTGCATTTTGGGGTGGTTGCTGGTTTAAATTGTCTTCCGTGCTCAATGTTTTTTTTTGTTTAATTTTGTTTTTGCCATATTTGTGGGAGGCTGGGCCAACTACAAGTTCTGTTGTTCCTTAATTGCAGTCTGAATTTCTATAGCTCTCTAACAGAAAGTCTTTAGTTCTAGGCTGCAGGAAAAAGAGAATGTAAGAACAGCAAATAATGCACAAAATGAAACCATTCATAATTGTTTAAGAAATGGGAAGCTAGCAGCTGCTCCATTCTAATTATTTCTGTTATCTGCAGAATTTCTCACTGAAGGCAAGAATAATCACTGTGCTCAGCAGCTGGGGAAATGCAGTTTTACATAAAACACAGGATTCCATTAAACCTAAAAAATAACAGGAAGTTTAGCCATACTTGCATACAGGGAGAAACTGGGGTTAGGGAGAAGCAGTGTCTGAGGTTTCTTCCAAATAGGAATATGTCCAGAGGGCTTTCAGCCTGCACCAATATTGTTTATCACCGGACTGTCTTACTGAGGATTTTATTAGCCCCACTTCATCGATGAAAAAAACTGAAGTACTCAACACGTTCAAGTTCCTTCAGCCGCTAAAATCAAGAACAGAGTTCTGATTTTCCAGTTCCCAGGCCCATGATTTATTCCCCTGTGCCACTGCTCTTGTTTTTCCCACACTGTGACCTACCAGATGGCAGCCTCAGCTGAAGCCAACGTCTGAATATTCTCATGTTAGGCATTTACTTACATAAATGTCATGCGATATTGCCATTTCCTCTATTAATATGGATGTTTCTGTTGGGAACATCTCTCCCTATCCATCTTCCAGGGATACTTTTCTAGTAAGATTTAATGATTTGTAATCTTGAACTTTCAGAGGACTGAATAACCCACCCAAAGTTTCTTTTTCAATTTTTGTGTGATAGATATATGCCATGGCTTTCCTTCTATGGGCCAACTTCAGTGAATCTCTTAGAGCGTTTATTCTTCTTCTTTTAGTAAATATAAGAAGATTCCATTTAGCTTTTTCAAATACTGTACCTAATTCTAGGTATTTGACTGTGTGTCTTATTTCCAAGCTTTCCTGTTCCATCCAACTGTTAACCTTTCTCCATCTCTCCCTACATCGATCTATCTCTTCTTTTAGCAAAACCACCACTATCAGTGCTTACCACATACAAGGAATTATTTTCGATGCTAAGAAAGAGAAAGAGCCCAGCCAGAGTGGCTCAGGGGTTGAGTGTCGGCCTATGGACCAGGAAGTCACAGTTCCATTCTCAGTCAGGGCATATGCCTGGGTTGAGGACTCAATACCCAGTGTGGAGCATGCAGGAGACAGTTGATCAATGATTCTCTCTCATCATTGATGTTTCTCTCTCTCCCTGTCTCTTCATCTCTGAAATCAATAAGAATATATCTTTAAAATCTAATATTACCACACACACAAAAAAAGAGACAGAGATTCAGACACCCAATTCAGTATTCCATAAGCTTACAGTCAGATAGGGATCCATTCATTAAATTATTCACTCATTCTACAAATAAATGTTTATTGAGCAGCTGGCACATATTAAGTCCTGTATAGATAGTAGTGATCTCAACAGATGCTGCCTCTGTCCATCAAAGACTATAACTGAGTGAGGAGCTAATGACTTATTGCTTGGCTAACACAGGAAGAGAGTTCTGTGGGATGCATAGGAGCAACACCTCCCACAGAAACAGAAAGGCTTCCTGAACAGGAATACCTGACACCTGAAACTCCAGGTAGCAGAGAAAATGAGCATTCGAGAAAGAAGAAACATAAAGGTCCTGAAGAGAAAGAAAGCCTATTACATTTAAGAATCCCAAACACAGTTTAATATGAGTGTCTCTGAAGCCTGAAGGAAGAGACTGGTAAGAAATTGGTGCAGTAGAGACCTGCGTTATGAATGGGAGTACCTGGGAGTGGAGACTATATATGACATTAGAACCCTTTAAACAGCCTTGGGTGTTTGTCTTTAAATCCTCGCTTTAAATTCTCTCCTTGGTAGAGAAAATATTAGATTAGTGGCTACTGAAGCAAAAGCTCTGGAGATGGGGACTCGCCAGTATGCGGTTTCCTGCCTTCAGCATGCCTCTCAAACGTGAGAACCACAGATTAAAGAGGAAGAGGAGAGACTGGTTAGGAGATTGGAGCAATAAGCCATATGATGTTATATAAATAATTGAATTGTGAGCCAAAAGACCCAGGTGTCCTCTCAGAGGTTTAAGACAACTTCCAGGCTTGTTTAGAGGAAGCAGACCAGACTGCTAACATGGGTCTTTTAGGGGATGGGACAGGTCATTTGAGCTGAATCTACAACTTTAACCTCTGCTGTCTTATGTATCATTGTTTTTCTAACTATATTTCTGATCATAGTTTTAAAAAAGTTTTAACTGTCACACAGCTAGCTTGATATAAATGGTGACCACTGAGTTACCTTCATAGTGAATGATTTCTCAATGGATTCTTTCATTAAAAATTGTGCAGAATCAATTGACTCAACTCCTGTATATAATTCTGACAAAATTATACTTATTGGATTATTTCTGAATATTGAAACTCTTTTTAGTAATTTCTCTCTCTCTCTCTCTCTCTCTCACACACACATATATATATGTATATATATCCTACAAATGAAAAGAAATAGAAATAAATTTGGTTCTTCCAAAGAGATTTTGCTTATAAAATTGTATACACACACATACAGGTGTGTATGCATGCATATATGCATTCATATGTGTACCTACATACATATGTACATATACATTTATCTATAATATTTTTGAATTTAGCATTTATTTGACCTTCATATGTGTTTGCTAATGTTAATATAAAATTTTAGCATTGTGTCTCTTTTCTTTTTTCCTTCCTTCTTCCTTCCTTGCTTTTCTCCTTTCCTCCCTTCTGTCTCTTTAAGTTATAACCAATTAGATTATAAATCCTTAAGTAAAAGGTATTTTTTTTGATGATGTAGCACAAAATTCGAACACAGTAATATTTAAAACCACATGCTAGTCTTTTTGTATAGAGTCAAATGGAAACTTTGCAAAATTTGCTTTTCTTCCCGTTCACATATTTTCTAGCTGGCCTGCCAAAATCAAATCTACTTTTTGCTTTTTGTTCCATTAACTTAGCACATGTTTTGTAAACATTTCTGACATTTCTTAATGCCTCCTAATACTCAATCTGTAAAGGGTAGCATCTGCAATATTTAATTCTAGAAATGGCGACACTGAGATTTTAATGGCACAATTTAAAAAATAAAAATAAAAAAAGAAGCCATGACATACAATTTTTATATTTGTGTCATGTGTATGTATTTAATTTATTTTTCTCCATTTAAATGTTATTGTAAAAATAAGGTCACTGTAAAATATTCAGAAAAATCCTGTAAGGATTAATCGTAAGAAAGCTGAACAAAGAGTGAACGTTGCCAAGTCTTTTATAAAGCCAGCTGTATGCATCTGCTTGTTAGCTTGTAGTCTTATTTTGAGCTGGGAATTGTGGACACTTCACAGTGCACATGGGCCACGGGTCCTGGGAACATATTTTTTAACTGCCAAAACTAAACAGAGTTAGCAGTTCCCAGGAGAGGAACATGATGGTTCTGAAACAAAGGAAAACCCCATGAAAAGAGGCAACTGTTCTCATTGTTTGGTGGGAAATAAACTGGAAACAGAAAAGAAAAAAGAATAGAAACTTTTGAATTTAATGGTTATTAATAATGATAAAACTTTGCAGTGAACTGTCCTGGCCGAGTAGCCAGTTGGCTGGAGTGCCATCCAGTACACCAAAGGGCTGTAGGTCCAATTCCCAGTCAGAGCACATACCTAGACTGCACAGTTTGATCCCCAGTTGGGAGCATACTGGAGGCAAACAATTGATGTTTCTCTCACTCCCTTCCTCTCTCTCAAACCAATACACATATCTTCGGAAAAGGATTGAGAAAAGTATATTGCAGTGCAACATTGTTTATTTTGGTAACTGCTTTGATGAATAATATGTTTAGGATAGCTTAAAAATAGTGAATGTATGCCAAAATCAGTTTGGCTCAGTGGATAGAGCGTCGGCTTGCGGACTGAAAGAAAGGTCCCAGGTTCAATTCCGGTCAAGGGCATGTACCTTGGTTGTGGGCACATCCCCAGGAGGGGGGGTGCAAGAGGCAGCTGATCAATGATTCTCCCTCATTGATGTTTCTAACTCTCTATCCCTCTCTCTCTCTGTAAAAAATCAATAAAATATATTTTTTTAAAATAGTGAATGTAGTCTAACAGGTTATATTCTGAATAAAAATATTGCTGGAGAAGGAATGGAAATATTTGTGATTCTCATACCACCTAGGGTATCATGATGAAGAATAATACTGCCAGGAAGCTATAGAACTGCCAGTTGATGTTTTAGGAATGGCAGTGGCCTATAGGAACACTGGTCCAGAGAGCTACTGCATCACTGAATGCCCTACAGTTGGGCAGTAAATATCGTTATTTAACTTGGCATAGACAATAAAACAAAGATATGAGTTGGGGACACTATCTTAAAAAAAAATTTCAGCAGATAGAGAAAAGATAAAAGACCCAAAGATGAGAGCAAAGAATTAGGTTAATGTGAAAATGGGAGAATTATGGCAGTGATTTGTGAGTAGGACAGTTTTAGATTCCTGGATAGAGAGCTCATGTTATATACTCATTTCTATGATGTTATTTACTATTTTGGAATGCTTTCTACTCTATAAGAATTTGTAGGCAATGAAAGATCCTGAGACTATTTCTGTGAATTTTATTCCAAACTGTACTACTTACTTCTTTATTGCACCAAAGACCAGCAGTTCTCTAACACTGCTCAGTGAGCTGCGCTGTATGCAAATCAAGTCTTCTTTTTTACTCATATCACTGAGTGTGGCTCAAAGTTGCTTTTACAAATGACCTCTGCTTCCAGCGAGCTTTAGAAAAATGTAAAATGATCACAATTTCTTTGAACCGATATTTAAAAAATACACTGGGTTTTTATTAACTCTTTTTTTCTTTTTTATTGATTTCAGAGAGGAAGGGAAAGGAAGAAATAGAAACATCAATGATGAGGATCATTGATTGGCTGACTCCTGCACACCCCACAGTGGGGATCGAGCCTGCAACCCGGGCATGTGCCCTGACAGGGAATTGAACCATGACCTCCTGGTTCACAGGTCGACACTCAACCACCGAGCCACACCAGCCGGGCAACACTACTTTCAACTAGATAGGTTTTCTTTGTGTGGCCCGTTTGATGATTTATAACTTTATTAGGAAAGTAATATTTTTATCTTAATGGCCACGAATCATAGCAGGTGATTATAAACTAGTTTATATTAGAATATAATTACGTTGGAATTAAAAATCATTGGCTTTTGAATTCTGCCTTTTCAATAATAACTATACGATGCATTTCATTCTACCATACAATTGTCTTTGAATGAAGGTAATTGTTAATTTATTGAACCACTGCCTCTGTATAAAATGTAGCATTAACTTTAGATTAGGAAAAAAAAAAAATAGGAGACAGAAAACCTGTTTCTTCAGAATTCCCAGGGGCAAAGTATGTCTGTTATGCATCCAGGTGAGAAACCGTTGAAATGGCATCAGTATCTATCACAACTTAATATGCAGCTCTTAGTTAGCCCTTCATATATAAAAGAAGAACCCTTCTTTGTGAGTTGAACTAAATTCAAATTAGTTTATTCAATCTCATTTTTATTCTATATTAGTGGAAAGCAATTCTGAGCACCTTTGGAGTTATTTTGCTATGTTTATCAGTTTATCTTAGCTCAAACTATACTTAATTTTACAATCAAATTTATCTCATCATATTTTTAAAGCCAAAATTTGGTGCATCACTTATGAAAAGCCATAGAATTATCAACTGGTCACTCTGTCAGCTAACATTTTTCTTTGAGAATAAAGCTTTTTTTCTAAGGACTGTATATGAGATAAGGCCTTAGGAAGTGTTCTTTCTCCCAGTTCTCTCCCTGTGTTCATATTCAGTATCTAGATTTGCCCCCAGCTTCATTTGAAATGCATTGCCTTTGAGCTGTTGAGATAACCTGGAACAATCTCAATCAGATAAGGGAGATGGAATTCTTGAAAAGTTTATAGTGTTTGTTTATGTTATTAGAGAATCTTTGCGATTTCAAAGCTGTATTTACAATCTAGGTGCTCCAGCCACTGACCAACTTGCCAATCAGCTCTTGCCTTCCTGAGCCTGTGGCTTGGGAAGCATCCGTCAGCTCTCAGTGTGAAGGAAGAGCCTGTGTCAGTTGGTGATGGTGGAGGTAGAGGAGGAGGAAGTTCAGGTGCAGGAGACTCTGACTTGTGCTCCTTTTGACATCCTGGTATGTGCCTGTAGACAAGCTATTTATTCACAGGAGAGATGATGGAGACCTGGCATGCTTTCCAGGAACAAGCAGCCTAGGAAAGTGGGCGTGATGGCTCTCTACCCAGCCTGTGTCTTCACAGCTGAGGCCAGCAAAGGGGTTTACAGCCCTGAGCCACGCAGACGAGGTCTGCTAGCCTCCACCAACTCTAACAATAGACCAAAAGGAAAGCTGCCTGATGTTCCCAGACAGCGAATTGAGACGGCTCTACTGGGACTGCAGTCCCTGCACAGACCTTTAAAGGGGCAGGAGTGGGTGGAGTCTGGAGGGAGGAATATCATGAATGCAGCTCAACTCAGACTGGTGCCATCATCTTGGGCCAGTGGGCGATACATCTGGGCAATCCTTTCCCCTTTTGCTCTCCCTGTATCCGATATTTACAAAAAATAAATAAAAATAAAAAAATTCCATAGACATTTGCCTTTGTTCATCCATTTATTCTTTTCCGAACATTCACCTAGTGGCCATTTTACACTTGGTAAAATGCCAGGCCTGGGACAAGCCATCCATAGACATGCTCTGCCCCAAGGATCTCACAATCTAGAGAGCAGCAATTTTCAACAAATGTGCCACTAAAAATGTTTAAACATGCAATATCTGACTATTTATCAGGGCACTAACCTCTTTTTCTTAGGTTGTCAAATAAAAAAAAATTACACAACAATAGCCATCAGGTGTGAATGGATAAAAATGAGACCTATTCTTTTGTGTTAGATTGGCTATATATAGTGTGTTTGTGCAGAATTTTAGTAATTAGCTTACATGTGCCATGAGATGAAAAAGGTTGAAAAATCGCTATAGTGGAGGAAACAAATGTGTAAAAAAAGACTAACAAAAAATAAGGAGAAAATGCAGTAAGTTATGCTGACTCCAAGACAGACATTCCCTAGTGACCCTGCCTATACCCTCTGTCCTCTGTGGTATCCTTTACTTCATTGTCAACAAGAATTCAGATGAGGTTTTAGTGGCTCCAGGTTAATGAGCAGAGATTCTCTGACTTTTGTCTGAGAAAATAGTTACTTGTTACTAGTGTTATTTTTCATTTTAATTTCTTATAGAAAAGAGTTTAAACCCTATCTAATAAAGATGGAATATGCAAATTGACTGTCACTCCATGACAAAAGATGGTGGCACCCACAGCCAAAAAGGAGGGAATATACAAATTGACGTGACAAAGATGGCGGCGGCTGGGCTGGGATGCTTGTGTCATTGCCATGGTGACGATGCAGGCATTCAGCCCCACCCCAGCCACTCAGGACCTCTGGACAGCACACATGTGCAGGCGCAGAGTGGCCGGGGTAGGGCAGGACTCCTGCTATGAGGGGGAGGAAGGGAGGTGGAGGGAGCTACAGGAGGGCAGCAGGGCAAGAGCAAAGGCAGGAGGCGACTCCAGTCAGAGTGAAGGTGGAAGGTGGCAGTCAGAGCGAAGGCGAAAGCGGGCAGTCAGAGGGAAGGCCCGGGTCCTGGGTGCAGGAGGGAAGCGGGTGCCGGCAGCCAGGGGAAAGAAGGCCTATTCTTGCACAAATCTTTGTGCATCGGGTCTCTAGTATATGATAACCATAAATATAAGTCTACATAACAAGATGATGGAGACTTTATGGCCCTAATTATAGAGGGTGGCTGTCACTTGCTGTAAAAGTGTCAGGCTCAGGGAAGGATGGCATTTCCCTTTAGGAGGAAGGGGAGAGTTGTGAGTGAGGAGCAGATGAAGGGGTAAAAGGGAAAAGCAGTGAGGGGCCATGTGAATGGGACATCTTTGCTCCTGTCATAGAACCTAGGAGATGGAAGAAATGTCTCTAAAAGATTTTTAAAAGTTATGCTCAATGAAATACCTTAGAAATCCTTAGAACTACTCCCAGAGTTAAATCCACAGTAAAGATCCTATATCATAAAAGCCTAATATGCTGAGTGTCTGGTCAGTTGTTCAACCAATCAAAGCGTAATATGCTAATGATATACTAAGGCCACTCAACTGCTCACTATGACATTGATTGACCATCAGGGGGCAGATACTCTGACTGTATCTTTAGGTTAGCTTGCTGCTGAGGTCTGGCTCATCTGGACTGAACGAGATGGGCCAGATATGACCTGGAGCCCTCCTGTGGTCCCTCCTGGCTGGCCAACCTGCCATGTCCCTCCCCAGCCCTGATCATGCATTGGTGGGGTTCTCTTGGCCTGGCCTGTGTCCTCTCGCAATCCTGGACCCTTTGGGGATGTTGGAGAGCCAGTTTCAGCCTCATTCTGCAGGCCAGGTGCAGAGACCCCACTGGTGCACAAATTTGTGTCTGGGCCTCTAGTATATACATACGATCATTCTAATTGGTTGGGCTGCTATTTTCTTATATGTGGATCATATCTGCTTTGTTGTGTGTAATTGTGAGGATATTGCTGAATGTGTGTTGTGTAGGATGAACAATAGTTTGAAAGTGAGAACACCTGTGTGATACCCCAGGTTCTGAGCAAAATGTTCACTTTCTGGGTTTGTAGTATCACGAGAAGTAAGATTTTGAAACCTCTAAAGAAGATTTCAGTGGTGACAGACGAGAAAGAATGATCTGGTGAGAAGCTTATGTCAGGGCTTTTCTGGTGTGACTTCTTTAATTTAATATTTTGAAATGCTTTCCTTATAAACACAGCATCTGTGCAGGGAACACCCAAATGGAATCTTTTACCATGCACCCAGAAGCTAGGAATAGCCAGCTGAATCCAGTATTCTTTGTTGTTTTTTTTTTGTTTGTTTTTTGTTTTTTGTTTTTTGTTTTTTAAATCCAGTCTTATATTCTTTGTCTTTTAACTAGAACATTTGGTTCATTTACATTTATTATAGTGACTAATATTTGAATTTATTTCCATTGAATTGTTTTGTATCTCTTCCCCTTCCCAACTCTTCATATCAGATTGGCCATCTGGAATAAGTTTATTTTATTTTATTTTATTTTATTTATTTATTTATTTTTTTAATATATTTTATTGATTTTTTTTTTTTTTGCCCCCCACCCTCCCTCCCACACATCCCCTCCCTCCCCAGAGTTTTGTGTCCATTGGTTATACTTATATGCATGTATAAAAGTCCTTCGGTTGATCTATTATCTCCCCCAGATCTTCCTCCCCTCCCCGCTGTAATTTGACAGTCTACTTGTTGATTTACTGTCTCTATATCTATCTTTTGGTTCATCAGTTTATAATGCTCTTTGTTATCCACAAATGAGTGAGGTCATGTGGTGTTTCTCTTTCATTGATTGGCTTATTTCACTCAGCATGATGTTCTCCAGTTCCATCCAGTTTGCTGCAAATGATGAGAATTCCTTATTTTTTATGGCCGCATAGTATTCCATTGTGTAGATGTACCAAAGTTTTTGGATCCAATCATCTGCTGACGGACACTTAGGCTGTTTCCAAATTCTGGCTATTGTAGATTGTGCTGCTATGAACATAGGGGTGCATATATCCTTTCTGATTGGTGTTTCTAGTTTCTTGGGATATATTCCTAGAAGTGGGATTACTGGGTCAAATGGGAGTTCCATTTTCAGTTTTTTGAGGAAACTCCACACTGTTCTCCACAGTGGTTGCACCAGTCTACATTCCCACCAGCAGTGCACGAGGGTTCCTTTTTCTCCGCAACCTCGCCAACACTTGTCGTTTGTTGATTTGTTGATGTTGGCCATTCTGACAGGTGTGAGATGGTACCGCATTGTTGTTTTGATTTGCATCTCTCGGACAATTAGTGACTTTGAGCATGTTTTCATGTGCCTTTTGGCCTTCCTTCTGTCTTCTTTTGAAAATGTTCTATTTAGGTCCATTGCCCATTTTTTAATTGGATTATTTATCTTCCTTTTATTTAGTTGTATAAGCTGTTTGTAGATGTTGGAGATTAAACCTTTATCAGTGGTATCATTTGCAAATATGTTCTCCCACACTGTGGGCTTTCTTGTTGTTTTGTTGATGGTTTCTTTTGCTGTAAAAAAGCTTTTTATTTTGATGTAGTCCCATTTGTTTATTTTCTCTTTAGCTTCCATTGCCCTAGGGGTAGTATCAGTGAAGAAGTTCTTTTGGCATACGTCTGAGATTTTGCTGCCTGTGGATGCTTCTAGTATTTTTATGGTTTCCCGTCTGATGTTTAAGTCCTGTATCCATTTTGAGTTTATTTTTGTGAATGGTGTAAGTTGGTGATCTAGTTTCATTCTTTTGCATGTGTCTGTCCAATTTTCCCAACACCATTTATTGAAGAAACTGTCTTGACTCCATTGTATATTCGTGCCTCCTTTGTCAAATATTAGTTGAGCATAGTGATTTGGGTTGATTTCTGGGTTCTCAATTCGATTCCATTGATCTATATATCTGTTCTTGTGCCAGTACCAGGCTGTTTTGAGAACAGTGGCTTTGTAATATAGTTTGAAGTCTGGTATTGAGATCCCTCCTACTTTACTCTTCTTTCTCAGGATTGCTGTGGCTATTCGGGGTCTTTTATTGTTCCAAATGAACTTTTGGAGAGTTCTTTCTAGGTCGGTGAAATATGTTGTTGGTATTTTAATGGGGAGTGCATTGAACCTATAGATTGCTTTAGGAAGTATGGACATTTTGATGATGTTGATCCTACCAATCCATGAACATGGTATGTTCTTCCATCTCCTTACATCTTCCTCTATCTCTTTTTTCAGTGTCGTGTAGTTTTCCCCATATAGGTCCTTTACTTCCTTAGTTAAAGTTATTCCTAGGTATCTTAATTTTTTTGGTGCGATGGTAAATGGAATTGCTTTTTTAGTCTCTGTTTCTGCAGTTTCTCTGTTGGTGTATAGAAAAGCCATGGATTTCTTGGCATTAATTTTGTATCCTGCTACATTACCAAATTCATTTATTAAGTCAATTAGTTTTTTAATGGAGTCTTTTGGGTTTTTTATGTACAATATCATGTCATCGGCAAATAAGGATAACTTTACTTCTTCTTTTCCAATTTGGATGCCTTTTATTTCCTCCTCTTGTCTAATTGCAATGGCTAGTACTTCCAGTACTATGTCAAACAGGAGTGGCGAGAGTGGGCATCCCTGTCTTGTTCCTGTTCTTAGAGGGAATGGTTTTAGTTTTTGCCCATTGAGTATAATGTTGGCTGTGGGTTTATCATATATAGCTTTTATTATGTTGAGGTATGATCCTTGTACTCCCACCTTGTTAAGAGTTTTTATCAGAAAAGGGTGTTGGATTTTATCGAATGCTTTTTCTGCATCAATTGATATGACTATATGATTTTTATCTTTCAATTTGTTTATGTGATGTATCACGTTTATTGATTTGCGGATATTGTACCATCCTTGCATTCCTGGAATAAATCCTACTTGGTCGTGGTGTATGATCTTTGTGATGCTCTTCTGGAGTCGATTTGCTAGAATTTTGTTGAGGATTTTAGCATCTATGTTCATGAGGGATATTGGTCTGTAATTCTCTTTCATTGAGTTGTCTTTATCTGGTTTTGGTATTAGGGTGATGCTGGCTTCATAGAAGGAATTTGGAAGTGTTCCTTCCTCTTGGATTTTTTGGAATAGTCTGAGGAGGATAGTTTTTAGTTCTTCCTTGAATGTTTGGTAAAACTCTCCTGTGAAGCCATCTGGCCCTGGGCTTTTGTTTGCTGGAAGCTTTTTGATGACGGTTTCAATTTCTTCCCAAGTCACTGGTTTATTGAGATTTTTAGATTCTTCCTGATTGAGTTTTGGAAGATTATATTTTTCTAGGAATATGTCCATTTCCTCCAGGTTGTTCAGTTTGTTGGAGTAGAGTTGTTCATAGTATTTTGTAACAATCCGTTGTATTTCGGTGGGGTCTGTTGTTATTTCACCTCTTTCATTTCTGATTTTGTTTATTTGGGTCCTCTCTCTTTGTTTCTTGGTTAGTCTGGCTAGAGGTCCATCTATCTTGTTTATCCTTTCAAAGAACCAGCTCTTGGTTTTGTTGATCTTATGTATTGTTTCTTTGGTCTCTATGTCGTTTATCTGTGCTCTGATTTTTGTTATTTCCTTCCTTCTACTTACACTGGGCTTTTCTTGTTGCTCTTTTTCTAACTCTTTGAGTTGTAGAGTTAGATCATTTGTTACACTTTTTTCTAGTTTTTTGCAATAGGCTTGTAAGGATATGAACTTCCCTCTCAAAACTGCTTTTGCTGTGTCCCATAGATTTTAGATTGTTGTGTTTTCATTGTCATTTGTTTCCAGGATGTTTTTAATTTCTTCCTTGATTTCTCTGGTAACCCAGTCCTTGTTTAATAGCATGCTGTTTAGTCTCCATGTGTTTGATTTCTTTGGATTATTTTTATTGTAGTTAATTTCCAGTTTTATGCCATTATGGTCTGAGAAGATGCTTGATATGATTTCTGTCTTCTTGAATTTGAAGAGACTTTGCCTATGTCCCAAAATGTGGTCTATCTTTGAGAATGTCCCATGTGCATTTGAGAAGAATGTATATTCTGTGGCTTTGGGGTGGAATGTTCTGAAGATGTCAATTAATTCCATCTGGTCTAGTGAGTCATTTAGGATTGATATTTCTTTGCTGATTTTTTGTTTGGATGATTTGTCGAAGGGTGACAGTGGGGTATTAAAATCTCCTACTATGATTGTATTGCTGTTAATCTCTCCCTTAATGTCCTCCAGCAGTTTTTTTATGTATTTGGGTGCTCCCGTATTGGGTGCATATATATTTACCAGGGTTATTTCTTCTTGTTTGATTGCTCCCTTTAGTATTATGAAGTGGCCTTCATTGTCTCTTGTTATGTCCTTCACTCTGAGATCTAATTTGTCAGATATAAGTATTGCTACTCCAGCTTTCTTTTCATTTCCATTTGCCTGGAAAACCTTTTTCCATCCCTTCACCCTCAGTCTGTGTGCATCTCTTTTTCTGAGGTGGGTTTCTTGTAGACAGCAGATGTATGGGTCTTGTTTTCTTATCCAATCTGTTACCCTATGTCTTTTGATTGGAGCATTTAAACCATTTACATTTAATGTTATTAATGATAGGTACTCATTTGATGCCATTTTTATTCTATACCCCTGTGTTCCTTCTTCGCTTCCTATTTATTTATTTTTACAGTAGACCTTTGAGCATTTCTTGCATTGCTGGTTTGGTGGAGATAAATTCCTTTAGTCTTTTTTTGTCTGTGAAGCTCCTGATTTCCCCTTCAATTTTGATTGATAGTCTTGCTGGGTACAGTATTCTTGGATTCAGACCCTTTCTTTGCATGACTTTGTATATTTCATCCCATTCCCTTCTGGCCTGATAAGTTTCTGTTGAGAAATCAGTTGTTAGTCTGATGGGGGTTCCTTTATATGTAACTTTCTGTCTCTCTCTGGCTGCTTTTAAGATTCTAACTTTGTCATTGGTGTTTGCCAATTTAATTATAATATGTCTTGGCGTCGGTCTTCTGGGATCCATTTTGCTTGGGACTCTGCGAGCATCTTGGATTTGTGTGGGTTTTTTCTTCTCTATCTCAGGAAAATTTTCTGTCATTATTTCTTGAAATACATTTTCCATGTCTACCTCGGTTTTCTTTCCTTCCGGAACCCCTATTATTCGAATATTGTTTTGTTTTGCATTGTCCCAAAGCTCCCGTAGGCTCTCCTCCTGCTTTTTAATTTTTTTTTCTAGAAGCTGCTCTAATTGGGTATTTTTTTCTATCTTGTCTTCTAGCTCACTGATGCGATCCTCTGCTTCTTCTAGTCTGCTCTTGATGCTATCTATTGAGTTTTTCATAGTAGCGATGTCATTTTTCATTTCATCTTGAGTCATCTTCATTTCCTCTTGGGTTTTTTTCATTTCCTCTTGGGTCTTACTCAAATTGTCAAATTTGTCTTCCATTCTTTTTAGCCATCTTAAGATCGTTACTCTGAATTCTTGCTCTGGTAGGTTGCTTGCCTCTATATCGTTTACTTCCTTTTCTGGTGAAGCCTGCTTTTCTTTCATATGCGGGCTGTTTTTTGGTCTCCCCATGATCTATGATGTCTGGTTGTGTAGTTCTCTCTCTCCTGCTTTGATTTAAAGGCACAAAATACAACACAACCAGGTACAACACACAAGGCACTGAATCGAAATGTGTTTGCGATATTAATAACCACCAATAAGGGTGACTAGAACCCAGCTAACAAAAACATGCAATCAAACAAAAAGCATAGGCAAATCAATCTTATAAAAGAAAAGCATACAACTTCAGTAAAGTTAACATTCAACATACAACTTCAGAGTTAGAGAGTAAGACTGTTTTGGTTTTTTTTTGGTTTTTTTTTTGTTTTTAGGACAATTGCGAGGGAGGTGTGAATGGGTTTGGAGTAGGTAGTTGGAAATTAGATATATACAAGTAGGGTGAAATTTTAGGAGGGGGTAGACAGATGGAATGGGGGAAATCTAGAGCAGGAAAGGGTTAAGATAAACAGGGTATCAAAGGAAAAGATTGGAAAGAGGGTGAGGGCATAAAGGTAGGGTTGAGATAGAATAAAGCGTTGGAGAAAGAAGGATAGATAAAGACTGTAGAACAGTAATCCTGAAATTAAAAAAAAAAAATATATATATATATATATATATATATATATATATATATATATAATCAAATGGAATAAAAATAATAAAAATAAACAAAAGAAAATAAGATGAAAAAGGTAAATTAGTAGTAGTAATAATGTTGATTACATATACAATGTAATAATTATCAAGATAAAATCAAGTGAGGAAAAAGAAAAAAAATAGTTTCTTGAGTAAACGTTGCAAATAATGAAAACAAAAGTAAAAAACAAAAATTTAAAAATTAAAAAAAAATAATAATAAAATTTTAAAAATTTAATTAAAATTAGCAGTAATGAAGGTCATTCGCTTCCTCTATTGTTATGATCCAGTCCTGATTTTTAGGCAGGTTTTGCTTTGTTTTTATTACACTAGAGTCAATTTGTGAATTAGCCTCTGGGGGCAGTGTTTCTAGGTTGACTTCCCAGACTCTAAAGCCTCTCCAGCTTTTTTTTTTTTTCCGTCCTCTCTGAAGCTGGAACTATGGAGGGGGGGAGGGGGCAGGTCCGAGCAACTGCAATCTCCCGCAACTCTCCGATATCCCTCCGAGCCGGATCCAAATGTGTTGCTCTTTAGATATCTCCCCTGTTAGGAGCCCCGTCCACTTTCAAGGGTGACAACCGCCCAACAGCGGGGGCTTCTACTTGTAATCACCACCCCTGTCCTCCAGCTTCCGGGAGCGCGCTCTGTGCGCACAGGCTTTTTGTTTTCGCCGCGAGTGCTCTCCACCCTCTCCCCGCGAAATCTGACCTTTTCGCTGAGCAGTGGGGCAATCCTGTGAGGGCAAGTGTTCGCGCCGCTTGGGATCCGCGTTCTGGGGATCACAGATGCTTGGTGGTCGCTGCGGCTGTGGATATTCAGGCCTCTGACACGATCCTATCTTCCTCTCAAGATGGCGAGGTTTCCCCGTCCAAGCCGGTAGGTAGCTCCGGGCAGGGACACAGCCCGCGTGGGTGCTTCCCTGTGAGGCGCACCTCTGTCAGCAGCCCCCCAGCAGTTTCTTCTGGTGTTCGCTGTCTCCCAGCTTGCCAATAAACACTCACAGCACAAGACCCTCAGTTGCTCTCTCTTTCTGCTTCGGGAGAGGGCTCAGAATCCGCCCATCTATTCTTCCGCCATCTTACCTCCTCCTGCGGAATAAGTTTATTTTAGCCTAAAGTGCATCATGTAGAATTCCTTTAATGAAGGTCTGCTGATGGCAAACTCCATCCTTCCCCATCCACTAGAAATTATTTTTATTTTGCCCTGATTATCATTATTATTATTTTAATCCTTACCCCATGACATGCTTATTGACTCTTTAGAATGAGAGGAGGGGGGGTGGGTAGAAGCTTTGGTGTCAAAGAGCAACATAGATTGATTGCTTTTCCAAATCCTCAACCTAAGTATATGTCCCGAGTGGGAATTGATCCTCAAACCTCTCCGTGAAGGGACGACGCTCCAACTGAACCACACTGGCCAGGGCTGCCCTGATTCTTAATTGACATTTATCCTGGGTATTCTATATTGTCAGTTATTTTCCCTTAGTAATTGTAGATAACATTTCCTTGACTTTTGGTTTTCTTTTTTGTGTTTAGAAGTTTAATGGTTATCTGACTACTGACTGTTTTTGAAATCTTCTGTTTGCCTCTGCCCCAATGAATCCAGTATTCTTTGTAGAGCCTCTACTAAGCCTGCCTCACTGTTGCCATGAACACTGAAAGAATCAGGGGCTGAGCAAAAGAGAAGTGTTCACCCGGAGCGCATGCTCTGACAGACTCCTTGCTGGCTGCCTCTACTGTCAAGTGCTTTACTTAACAACTTATTTAGCCCTTAAACTACTTCACAAGATAGGAGACATGTGTCCATATTTTGACAGATGAAGGTACAGCCTAAATTCCCAGTGCTTGTAAGATAAGAAGTGATATAGGAATACCTCATGATCACCCAGCCTATGCACCCCCCTTTTACCCCTGATTCCATTACAATGGCTTTCACAAAACAAGGCCACTTTGTCAGTACCCATGGTGCCATGAGACTCTGAGCTGAAGTAAAAGTTCATTAGGATGCTTTAGGAATTAAAATGATCATTCACCTGACAGTCAGATATTAGTTTTCCTGATGAAATGGCACATGCCTTTTCTTTATGTAACAACATGAATCACCAGGCAATCATATATAGACATCAGTTATGCTTACTCTATAAAAGATTTTCATGTCAGCTACATATAAAGTCATTTAATACTTATTCTTGAGTTTATTTCAATTTATTCTCTTAGGTGAACTCGTAGTTACTATTTTAAAAACAATCCAATCTAATAAATAACTAGAGTAATTCCCTCCCTCACCAGATTTTGATATATAGGACAGACAAATCTCTACATGATGCAACTCCATTTCTCTAAGGCTTGGAAACCTGGTGGTAAATATTTTGTTTTCTTAAAGGTAGAGGTGGTAGTGGGGATGAAAGTACATATAATTTTGTATTACATTCTCCTAAATATATTTGCCATAACTGTCATTGAGAACAAGTAGGCCTGGTAAATAATGCCTCATATTAGGCACGTTTTTAGTGTATGCTTTGAAGTGAGGCTGCAGGGGTTGAAATCCCAGCACTAAGACCTACCAGCTGCACTCTCTTAGGCAAGACTGAGTGTTCCTTGTCCTGTGACATGGCTTGTTGTGAGGATAAAATGACTGATGGAGTAAAGAGCTTGAGTGACGAAAACATGATAGGCATCAATAAAGGTTTGCCATCCTTATTATATGAAACAGTTAACCACAGATTCACTAATGCCCAAGGAAATGCCTCATACCACACTATCATTAACGATATAGATAAATATAATCTCCAGGCTGATCCCAAAATCATGTTTTGCCTTTATTTTCCAAACCCCATTTCTGGAAAAGATTTTTTTAAAAAGGGATTAACGTGTACTTCAAGGAATCATATACTTTCTCATTATTCCATTCTCCCTGCTTTCTAACTCAGCCTCTAAGTCAAACTGAAACCCCAGGCCTCCTCCAATCTTTTGATCAATTCAGAGTTTAATCCTTTCCATTTTAGCTGGATTTGTGCTGAGAACAGACTGTTGAATTGAGGAGGACAACTCAATCTTCACTGAACGTGAATGAATCTCAATTGTGTTTTTCTTTAATTTTTTTTTTTTTTTAATTTCAGAGGATCCTCATGGCCAAACATCTTTCTGAATTTTATGAGAGGATAAAGAATAATATTCCAAACAAACAATGTCTATCAAAAGTGATGCGGGGTAAGCTAAAGCTCTGTGAACAGCCATAAAAGACCTTGCTTTTGTGTCAGATGTAAAACACTGTCATTATCTTTTCATAAGAACCTCACACTTGACAATGAGGAAATAAAACATGTTCCTGACGAGAGCCTTTTATATAAATAAATATGTTGCCCCCTTCCTATTCCTCTCTACCAGAGTTAAACAATGACCACTTAGAAAGGAAATGATGTCAACACCCTATTGATAAAAATAAGGCTGCATTGGAGGAAACACAATAGAAAAACACAGCTTTCTAGCTACTCTAGTTTGCCATGGTAACGCTGTGAAGAACTGTCAATTATTAAACTTAAAGCATAATTCTATTATACCCCCACGCTGATTTGAGTTTATTATGGCCTTTTTTTTTTTCTTTTCTTTTTTTTTTTTTACAGCTTTAATACACATATCTTTCAGTAAGGACAACTAAAAAAATCCAAAAGAAAAGGTAAAATATATTGTCTTTGGCAGATAGAATTTATAGCTTGAAATGTGTGCAACTTTTTTTTATTACATCTTAAAATCTGACTGGCATTCCAATGACTTTCATAGCTATATATTCTGGGAAAGGCTGTTTCAGCAGAGTTTACGGAATGATTGTGGAAAATATTTTGAAGACCATTTATCAATTTAATGATACTGAATAAATGCTTGGCAGACAATTCAGACTATGGATAAAAGATAGTCCAAATATGTGGAGAATGATCCCTTTCTTGTGGCAAATTTGCAGTGTTATATTCAGTCTGAATTGTTGCAAATTGATCTTATTATCAAAAAAGTGATTCTAATTCTTGCTGAGGGGAAATATATCTAGACTAGAGGCCCGGTGCATTGTTGAGGGTCCTGCACTGTCTTCATTCTGGGCCCCCTCAAGGGATGCCCAACTGCTGGCTCCCAAGGGCTTGCCTGCCTGCCAGCCTGATTGCCCCTAACTGCTTCTGCCTGCCAGCCAGATCACCCCCTAACCACTCTCCTGCCAGCCTGGTCGCCCCTAACTGCCCTTCCCTGCCAGCCTGGTCACACCTAACTGCTCTCCCCTGCTGACTTGATCACCCACAACTGTTCTCTTCTGCTGGCCATTTTGTGTCCACATGTGGGCAGCTGTCTTTGACCACATAGGGCAGCCATCTTGTGTGTTGGAGAGACTGTCAATTTGCATATTACCCTTTTATTAGATAGGATGTCCTGTTTTGCTAGCTCATAGAACCAAGAAGTTCAAATCTTTTTTTAGTCTTTCAAAGTAATGTTTTGATTCCTCTTCATTAAGTGCTAATGTGCAAACTATTTAAAAGAATAAACTATCACAACAATAGTAGGCTTTATATATTTTGACATCAAGACGTCTTAGATGATTACTAACAAGATGCGATGATTCTAGGAGGCCCTCCACTGTATCTGAATTTAAATATTTAAAAACTTTCATGTAAATTCTATAACAAAGCAGAGCTGATCCTGGTAATCACTGCTGTCTTTCAGACAAGATGATAATGTCCTAAATTGTAGCCCTGTGTTATGAAGGGAGGAGAAGGATACTGT
The DNA here is from genome assembly GCF_964339955.1 of Pipistrellus hanaki. Lineage (NCBI taxonomy): Eukaryota > Metazoa > Chordata > Mammalia > Chiroptera > Vespertilionidae > Pipistrellus > Pipistrellus hanaki. The sequence goes on along the minus strand of NC_140507.1, from coordinate 36,498,099 downwards.
TTAAAGTGGATGGTGTCATCAAATCCCCAGAGATTTTGAGGTGCCATAACTCGCTCCAAGTCCCAAATGTCCAAAGGAAGTGTGAAATGTTTTCCATGCCAGAACTCTCTGTTCTTCATTTTCTCTTCTAGCAGATGTCTTTTTTAAAAAAATATATTTTTATTGATTTTTTACAGAGAGGAAGAGAGAGGGATAGAGAGTTAGAAACATCGATGAGAGAGAGACATTGGTCTTATTTTAATCAGACACCAACCAGCATGCAGGACTGAGTCCCCACCACAATCTCAGAACCCAAGGAAGCAGGAAAGCTAAGAAGACTATCCTCTGGTGAGCCCCATGTACTCCTTAAAAAAAGAAAGTTAATCCTCCTGCTCCCCACCAGTTCTTGGATGAACAGTCTAAAAACACCAGTTCTCAAGTGTGTTTTTAGACTGTGCATAAAAATCTTAGTCCTTGAAATGACCTTGAAGATAAGGAAATACTAGGAACTAGTAAGATTGTCCCTAGGAAGGAGGAATGGAGAATAAAAGTGGGAACAGACTTAATTTATGTGGTGGAATCTTTGGGAAGTAGTTAGGAGTGGGTGAGGTTATGTGGATAAAGCCCTCATGAACCAGTTAGTGCCCATGTGAGTCATAAAGACTTGCTTCTCCTCTCTGTTCTCTACCATGTGCGAATAACAAGAAACCAGCAGTTTGCAGTGGTAAGCGGGCCCTCACCAGAACTCCACCATGCTGGCACTCTGATCTCACACTTCTAGTCCCCACAACTGTGAGAGATAAATTTATGTTGTTTACAAGCTACCTAGTCTATGGTACTTTACCACAGCAGCCTGAACTAAAGACACTTTCTCCTTATATCTTTTTTTTATTTTGGTATCTTGTGTGTTCGCATTTTTTTTTAAATTATTTAAATTATTTTGAAATAAACAAAAATGTAAGAGAAATGGCATTTAAGTATATCAGCACAATGCATTCCCAGCAGTCAGGTCTTCCACATTTGAAGGAAAACTTCTATACTTTACAGGAAACCAGATGAGAGTATAAAAGTTTGCCAAGCATATTTATTCACAGATGTGCTTTTTATGAATCAAATTATCCCTTATGTACTCTATTTTAATATATACATAATATACCATCAGAAGGAGCTGTACAATAATTCAACTAAGTAGCAAATATTTTTTTTTAAATATATTTTTATTGATTTCAGAGAGGAAGGGAGAGAGAAACATCAATGACGAGAGAGAATCACTGCTCTGCTGCCTCCTACACAACCCCTACTGGGGATCGAGCTTGCAACCCAGGCATGTGCCCTGACCAGGAATCAAACCATGACTTCCTGGTTCATAGGTCACCACTCAACCACTGAGCCACACTGGCTACGCTGTAGCAAATATTTTATTTTTAAAAATATATATTTTATTGATATTTTACAGAGAGGAAGGAAGAGGGATAGAGAGTTAGAAACATCGATGAAAGAGAAACATCAATTAGCTGCCTCCTGCACAGCTCCTATTGGGGATGTGCCCGCAACCAAGGTATATGCCCTTGACCAGAATTGAACCTGGGACCTTTCATTCTGCAGGCAGATACTCTACCCACTGAGCCAAACCGGTTAGGGCTGTAGCAAATACTGTAAAAATTCTATATGCAAAGCTCTTTATTAGACCTTGATGAGGAAATCCTGGAAGGAAGTCATAGATGAACCTATGGTTAAGAGATAGAAGTCTTTGTGTTCTAGATTATGATGCAGGGCAGAAGACAGAAGCACATTTAAAGAACCACATAAGGCATCATACAATAGGTTTTCTCAATGCTATAGGATGTGGAGGGGGAAAATATTTTTTGTGTGTAGGGATATTTGACAAGGTGATTTGGGAAAGGTATTAATGGAATTGATACTGAAGGGTATCTATGAAATAAAGGCCTTTTAGACAATAAGATCATCTTGAATCAAAGGTTGGAGAGAAAAGGGTGTGTTTAAACAGGGTAGGGTGCTAGGTACCAGGAGAAGGCCAGCACATTGGCAGACAGATCCAGTCAGGAAAGAGTCAAACTAGTTCAGAATTTGCACATCAGGTTGAGAATTTTGGACTTTTTTTCTATAAGAAATTGAGAGCAGTTGATTTTTTTCTGACCAAGTTCTCATGTTCAGATGACAGCTGTGTGGCAGTCTAAAGGCTGGATAGGACAGTGAGACAGGCGGAGGGTGTGGGGATGGTACGTGAATACCGCTTCCTCTGGGTGGAGCAGGGCTGGGACTGCTAGAGCAAAAGCAATCCAGTGTGGGCTGGAAAAACCCAGAAGCAGGCAAAGCTCATGCCTCTTTGCACATATTTTGAATCTGGAATCTTTCTTAACATCCTGAAGAGAAACACATGTCTGGCATTATTCAGGGTTACCTTACGTGAGGAGGTGACTCAAAAGCAATCGGCTGGCTCTGCTAAGGAAAGCATAACCAGGATTATGCCAGAGGTCATGGCAATTTGAATAAATAAAAAAGGACCAGTTGAATTGGTGCTTCTTTGAGAGTTTTAGGATAGACCATTTTCAATATTCACACTAAGGTTTCTTTCAATTAAGGATGGTTTTCCTTTTGAAATTGGGTTTTTGGGCAAAACAATATTGTACAATAAGCTTCCCAGGGATGATGAAGATAGATGTTAAAGTTTCACATAAATAAGAGATCATTTTCCTACTCAAGAATTAGGGTTACGTCTGGAATTCCTTGGAAATGTTACACTAGTTAAGGATGTGGCTCCCATTCTAAGAAATGCCTTTGTAGTTGAAGGCAGCTTAAGCAGAAACTCCTTTTGCTGATATGCCTGCAGTGTCAAACATCAGAGGAATTTTCCAAGGGGCTTTTAAAAGTTCAGTATTCGCTTTAATTAGGAAGATGCTTGGGTCTTTAATGGGGACTTTTCAAGCTATTGGAGCAGAGCTGAAGTAAATGACCCCATTTATTGGGGGAAACAAAGTTAACAGTGTCATGGATGCTTCCCATAAAGCTACCTGCAAACGGGAGGTGAGGGAAATAACAGAAGAGAAATTTGCATCAAAGAAAATCATATCCATAGGTATAGGTCTGTTTCTCTTATAAACTGTCAAAACCCCAAGTACCCAGGGAGACCATCTATTTTCATAACAGAATATCCATAATAATGCCCTTTATATTTAGCTGGGAATGGGTTGCATTGTAAATAGAACTTACACAATTTCCAGAGATACAGTTTTTTTTAGTTACCAAGAGAGTCTTTGTATTTGAGTTTTTGTTTAGACTGTGGGCTCTTCAGTTAAGAGAAAAAAACTTAAATAAACTCTTTAAAATTTTAGGATGCTGTTCAAATCATTTGAAAATAAAGGCCATGATAAAAGTCTAAGGTCCCTTTAAGAAATAAGTTGGGGCCAGAGATTCTAGAAAGGAATAGTTTGAAACCGCAGAAACATGAAGAATTTACGAAAGCACTTTGATGTGTGATAAGTTTTAAACCTGTTGGTCATTACAATGTAAAGGACAGGGATCTCTCAGAAAAGTAGAGAAGTTAGAGGAAACAAACACCTTACCAGGAAGAGACCCTCTGTGAGCTTTGAGTAAATCTGGAGAGTGTCTTTGCCTCCTGGAAGGTATTTATATAACTGAGGTGGGCATTTCTCTTCTACCTGAGGCCACAGAAAGCCGTGAAAAATCGGAAACCCAAGCTGGGTGAGCTAAGAGCTAATTGAAAGTCTCAAGTAGCAACGTAATGCCTTGTCTCTGATTAGTAGTTAGTGGTAGTTAAAAACTTCTCAAAACGTTTACAGAGAGCATGCTATGAATGCTGTGTCTGTCAAGATTTCTCTAAAGTAGGGGTGTCGAACTCAATCAGAGAAGGGACCAAAATCTAAAATCCAGCCTAAATCGTGGGCCGAATGGTTTACTGAACAGTCATAAACTGACAATGTCATAAACTGACAGCGGAGTGCAGTGATGACAGCGCGGTGCGGGCCACATTGCAAGGCCTGGTGGGCTGGATTTGGCCCGCGGGCCTTGTGTTTGACACATGTGCTCTAAAGCACCAAAGTACTTATGGTGAGAGTCCAAAGTATGTCTGAAAATGACTTTAAATGTAGGAAAAGGCCCTAAAGGAGTAACAGCAACATTCAAATTTGCAATGGTTGGTCAGAAATAAAGTGAGTTAAAATTTTTTACCTCTTTGAAATTTATTCTCAGTATCATCCTTTTATAATATATAAGTAATATGAGTAAATGTTTCAAATGTTGACTGCCGTGTTACGTTATTTTAATAAAGAAACTGGATGGGTGGGGAAGAAATTGAAAGACAGTGACCAATGGTACAAGAAAACCTACTTTTATCTGGTGGGAGTCCTCTCACTATGCCCGCAGAAGCTATGTGAAAAGTCACTTAGCCTAATGAGCTCCCATTTGTGAAGAGAGGACAGAATAGCAAGACATTATTCTGGACAAGTGTAAGAAATGACAGTTGTAGCTGTTCCATATCTCTGAAGTGCAACTGTCTGAATTCCAAATTTGGTCATTTCAAGCATTTCATCAAGCTGTAATTTGCCTCCAGGGTTATCTCATTGCTTTTAAAGGATTATTCATGAAACCAATGACTTACAGCCTTTCTGGAACAATCCAATTTGCTTAGAACACGTCACGTATAATACTACCTCACTCTTAGGGGCCACTTTTCTTCCGAGCCCTTGTTATTGGTATTGCTATTACCTTCAAAGCACCACTGCCAGGCATGTTGCCAATGATCCCACATTATATTTTTAAAGTTAAATCACAGAGAAACTGGAAGCCTGACCTAATTAAAGATATATGCTACATATCATTGTATATTATTTAGGATAGTTTATTTGCCTCTTTTTTCTCACTTAGCAAAGCCCATAACCAAAGAGACAAGAGAGAAGTGAAAGTAGGCAATCTAATTAATTGCCATCATTTAAAAGATGGCAAAACTGAGATCTCCAAATTTCTAAATCATTTGTTGGATTTAGTTTGCCAGGCTATGAATAAAACATAAAATTGCCATATGGAGAGCAACTATTAAAATGATCTTCATCTTGGCAAAATTTAATAGAGGAGAAAATTTAAACAAAACTTTATTTTTGGTAACTGAATTTAATTTGAAATATGCTATCTTCTTAGGAAAATAAATTAAATTATTTTGATTTCCTGTCATGCAGGGTTGAAACCAGGTTTTGTTATTATGAAAGCTTATAAAACTGGGGATCCTTTAAAGAAAAATAATACACAATTCCAAGTACAAAATTAGCTGTATGTAAATATTTATTGGGAATAAGAAGGATAGCATTAAACTCCAAATTTTTCCAAGGTTGCAAATAAAATAAATACAAAAATGCCAGGAAAAGCATAATAGTTTAATAATTTCTTCTCCGTCCCTAATATTTTCAGGGTATATATATATATATATATATATATATAGAGAGAGAGAGAGAGAGAGAGAGAGAGAGAGAGCGCGCGAGCCAGGGTCGTAACATCCAAAATGATCAAAGGTTCGACCGAAGGCAAGCTGCACACACAGCAGATGAGTGGGCTGAATTGCTGACCTCTCAGAGAGAGAGAGAGAGAGAAAGAGAGAGAGAGAGAGAGAGAGAGAGAGAGAGAGGTGGGGCTGGTGAGCAGTGGCAGCGGCTGCTGGTGAGGCCCAGAGAGAGAAGCAGGGTGATTAGATCCTGCTTCTCTCTCCTGGTCTTGCCAGCAGCCAAGTCTCTTTCTCTCTCCCAGAGGTTAGCAATTCAGCCAGCTCACCAACAGCCTGGAGCAGCTGCTTATAAGCCCTGCCTCTATGATCAGGCCTGGAGATAGGCCCAGAGATCCTGACTAGCATAGAAGCCTACCAATCAGAACCAAATCTGGGATGAATTGTGAGGAGTCAATGGCTGCCTAGGAGGCAGAGCTTTTGACACTGACTGGCATAGAAACCAATCAATCAAAACCAAATCTGGGTGAAGTGTGAGGATCTAATGGCTGCCTAGGAGGTGGAGCTTTTGTTGCTGGCATAGAAACCGGCAAATCAAATCCTACTCTGGTCCTAACTGATTTTGCTCAGTACATAGAGTGTCAGCCTATGGACTGAAAGATTCCAGGTTCAATTTTGGTCAAGGGAATGTACCTTGGCTGTGGGCACATACACAGTAGGGACTGTGCAGGAGGCAGTTGATCGATGTTTCTCCCTCATCGATGTTTCTAACTCCCTATTCTTCTCCCTTCCTCTCTGTAAAAAAAAATCAATACAATATATTTTTAAAATAACCTAATCTGGGTGAACTGCAAAGGCAGAACCTAAGGTGGAGGCTAAGGAGGGGTTATAAGGGCAACAGCTATTTGGTGTAAGGTGTAAGAAAGTGATTCAATTTTTTAATGACTGGCTCGGCAGAATAGTGCTTATGGATGGCTATCAGTCCAGATATAGAGATTATGTGTTTTTTGTCTGCCAAAAGCATCTCCTCCTGCTGAAAAAGGCTTTTTCCCCAAAGTAAGCAATCCTATCTGATATAATGTATCTATACTCATAAAAGGGTAATATGCTAATTAGACTGGGTGAACTGGCCATCTTCCAGATGTCCAACTTCCTTCTAGACAAAGCCATGGTGGTGGGGGCCAAGGCAGAGGCAGTTAGGGGCAATCAGGCTAGCAGGGGAGGGCAGCTGGGGGTAATATCAGGCCAGGAGGGGAGGGCAGTTGGGGTGACCAGCACAGCAGGGGAAGGTATTTGGGGGCAAGACCAGGCTGGCAGAGGAGAGCAGTTGGGGGTGAGTTCAAACCAGCAGAGGAGAGCAGTTGGTGGTGAGTTCAGGCCAGCAGGGGAGGGAAGTTAGGGGCAATCAGGCAGGCAGAGGCAGTTAGGTGCAATCCAGCTGGCAGGAGAGAGTAGTTAGAGGCAATCAGGCTGGTAGGCAGAGAGCTTAGGATGATTAGGCAGGAAGGTAGAGGTGATCAGTCTGGTAGGGGGGCAAGTGTGGGGCAATCAGGACGACTGTTGGGCAAGGTAGGGGCAATCAGGCTGGCAGGCAGAGGGGTTAAGGACGATCAGGTAGGCAGGCAGGTGAGTGGTTAGGAACCAGTTATCCTGGATTGCGAGAGGGATGTCTGACTACTGGTTGGACATCCCCCCAGGGGTTCCAGATGGAGGGGGTGCAGGTCGAGCTAAGGAATCCCCCTCCATGCATGAATTTTGTGCACGGGCCTCTAGTATTATAATAATTTTGTAAAATTTTCTCTTGAGAGATTAGGAAGATAATTTAATCTTTGTTTTAGCATAAGTGAACACAACAGTATTTCCCCCAATAGTTTAGATGTTTTGTCTTAACTCCACATGTCATTATTGATAATGTTCTCAGGATTGCTGTCAACTGTAGGAGAAAACCACTATCAAATGTCTTTCATAGAGGACCTTATAGTATACAGTGTAGTCACATGCCTTTGAATTGAGAACAATCGGAGGATCTGCTCCTATGAGACAAAGAGCATCAGAAGGATTTCTGGGAGCCATATCTGCATCTGGACAACTAGGAATTACTTACCTGTCCACTAACATGTTCGTGAATGTGTTCCACTCAACCCAAACTCAAGGAATCCTCTGCAGCCAGTGTTTAAACATGCTTGTGGCCACTCCAAGTTAGCTCACCTCTTCAGAGTTCCATGTCCATGTGGATTAAACTCTACTTCAAAGGAGATTAAAAAAAAGAATGTGCACATCCAATACAGGGTCTCCTAAGCAGCAAGTGTCAAGTAGATGAATGAGTGGATTTATGTGACCTGTGTCTGTCTGTCTTTATGATAAATGAAAGTCCTGCAAGTTGCACTGACCTGTCCAGTTGTGCCACCTTTAATGATATGGAAGTGAAGCTTATTTATTACAAGCCTGCAAGTACTGTGTAATCTTTTGCAAGAGTTTCTCCTGTATAAACACAATGTGTCACAATCTTCAGCAGATCAAAATACTAACATAGACCTTTCTTGTGCTCTCTTTTCTCCTTCCCTCCCCCCTTTCTTCTCTCTCTCTTCCTCTCCTCTTCTCCCCCTCCTTCTCCTTACCCCTTTCCCTATCCCTAACCTTATCGCTATTTCTTTTTCCCATTTTCTGAGAATGGAGGGAAGCGAATGAAGAAAAGAACAGGGACAGAACCTTCTGCAATTAAGAAGGCAGTTAAAAGACTATTTTATTTTACTTGCCAAAATCCAGACCACACTAAGGAGAGGAGTGCTGTTCTCTTAGAGACTAATCCCCCATTGGTTGCTAGGGGCAACATCATGTCAGAGACAAACAGGAACTCAGTGGGCCAAGGGTTTGCTGTACTTGCCTGAATCTTCTTTCCAGTCCTTATGTTTACAAACATACTGGGCTCCCCTTGACAAAAGCAGACACAGACACCCAAGGACTTCAAGGCTTTGTGTGTGTGAAACGTTTTTATTTTAAGAACCTGCTGTCAATTCTCAGACAAAGCAGGGAAGGGGGAGGGAGTTCCAGAGCCTGACTAAGGGCAGCCTTGGGCAGAAGGCTTCGCTTTTTGGATAGGCATATGGAGACACTTGAGACCAGAGTTGTTATGGAAACCAACTTGGTTTACATGGCTATCATCTGATCTGAAGGACACTGAACTTCAGTGTCAGTCTCTTTAATTCTTGGAGGTCCTACAGTGGGGCAGGAGGGGTAATTTCATCCCAGATATCAGCATAGACAGAGGACAATGTTGTGAGTGCCTTCCAGCCCCAGACTGTGGACTGCTACTTATACAACCATGTCCTCATACAGCCTGGGAGGATGACACCAAGGTTTCTTAACATTTCCTTCCTTTAGGCTCCTCCAATGCTGGTGTAGAGTCAGTGGGGAAAAACATATAAATTCCGAATTCTCCCTTTCAGTGTTGCTCTGAAGTGCAGTTAACTAGATCCTTAGAAGACCCTATACAGGTGCTCCTAGGGGACACGGAGTTTCCCCAGATATGAATCTTGGGGCTGGGAGCTCCGAGGATTAGCAGGTCAGTGTTTGCTAAAACTCACCTAACATACTGCATGTCTAACATTCCAAGAGGGCTTTCTAATGCCTGCACAGAGACTCAGGGGAGAGGTGAACATTTCACTCTTTAACATCAGGATGGGTGAGCAGGGGCAGGTACTGGCAGAGGAGGACACTACATCTGAGGCCCTATCAAAAGTCAGAAGCAGCCTGGAGAGAAGTACATCAGGAACAACAAAAAGATAAAAATTAAACACTTCCACCCTGGTTGGTGTTGCTCAGTAATTAGAGCATCAGTCCACACACCAAGTGGTATGTGTTTAATTCCTGGCCAAGAACATGTACCTGGGTTGTAGGTTCGTTACCAGACCCTGGTCAGGCAACCAATCCACGTGTCTCTCTCACATTGCTCTCACTCTCTCTCTTTCTCTGTCACTCTCTCTGTCTTTTTTTTTCTCTCTCTCCACCACCCTTCCCTCTCTTCCTTCTACTCTATCTAAAAAGCAATGGAAAAATATCCTTAGGTAAGGTTTGTAAAAAAATGTTAAACACTTCCCCTGAGGTCTGCAGTTGTTCAGTTCCTTTGGTTGAAGACTTTATCTTTAATTCATGTATTCATTCAACACCATTTGTTGAGCATATATTAAATGCCGTTCATTGCCCTAGACACCGAAGATACAGCAGTGAGTAAAGCAGGCAAGGTTTCTGCACCAAAGCAGCATAACTCAACTCTAATGATGGAACAGTAGGAATTTGGATTTTACAGTCACTAATATTTTATTGGGAATGAATGCATCAGCTCTTTCCTTTAGGGGAGATTTAGAAATGATTCTACTAGGAAAGAAACTGAAGAATTAAGTTTTAAAATAATCTCTTGCATATAAGGGGTGTGTATGTGTATGAAAATAAGAGATGATATGTCTAGAAATAATCCCATCCTTACTTGACATTCTTATCTGACTAAAACCAAACACAATAGAAAAGGTTGACTTTGGACTTGATTGAGAATAGATAAAGCAGAACAGTGAAGATGGTAAGACTAAACAGATGTCTAAAGTTTGAAGATACTTTGAAAGGAAAATACAAGGCTATTTTAAAAACCAACCAAACACCAATTTGCTTCCTTGCTACCTCCCACATCAAACTCTAGCAATTCCCTTATATCAGGAATCAGGAGACTAAATTACTGACATGCTAACATGTAGTTAGAAAAAACAGATGGTTTATATCTTGGACTTTATTTTTGTAAAAAGTAAAAAACCAGCAGAAATCCTTAAACTATAAATATCACAGACTCAAGAAGACTTCACTTAACCTTACCTATGTTCTTCCCTTCACCTCTATCCATTACTACATGTATGAGGTATAGGAAAAAAAAAGGTATATATATATATATATATATATATATATATATATATATATATATATAGTTTTTCAATGTAGGGTTAAGTTGTTTTTTGTCCAATTACTTGATACTGAAATTTTTTTTGTAATAGGTTTATAAATTAAATACTTAGTTAAGGAAATATTTTGAAGTAAAAATAGTTAATGAATTATATAAACATGTTTTACTGATTGCAGAAAGGAAGGGAGAGGGAGTGAAAGATAGAAACATCAATGATGAGAGAGAATCACTGAGTGGCCGTCTCCTGAAAATTGAGCCCGCAACCAGATGTGCCCTTAACCCGACTCGAACCACAGTCCAGTGCTCTTTCTATTGAGCCTAACTGGCTAGGGCTACCTCTTTACTCTTGAAAGCATCCATTATCGAGATCTTAAGTTTCCTCAGACCGGAACTATGACTTCTATTTCCTTTGTAGTCACCATAGCTCCTGGTACAAGTCCACACTTGTTGGATAAATTAAAGTGAAACAAACCAGTCAGAGAAAGACAAGTACCATATGATTTCACTCAGATGTGGAATCTAATGAAAAAATGAACTACAGAGCAAAATAGAGACAGCCTCATGGATAGAGAATAGGCTGACAGCTGTCTGAGGGAGCTGAGGGGCAGGTTGAAGGGATTGAGCAAAAAAGAAAAACAAAAGAGGAAAATCTAGTGGACATGGACAACAGTGTGGAAATTGCAGGGGTGGAAGGAGGTAGAAGAGGGTAAAGGAAGATAAATGGAAATGGACAGAGACTTGACATAGGGTGGTAAACACACAATACAGTGTACAGATGATGTGTTGTAGAATTGTATACCTGAAACCTGTGTAATTTTTAAAAATATGTTTTTATTGATTTTTAGAGAGAGAGGAAGGGAGAAGGATAAAATCATCATCAATTGGCTGCCTCCTGCACACCCCCAACTGGGGATCAAGCCTGAAACCTGGGCATGGGCCTTGACCAGGAATTGAACCAATTATCTCTTGGTTCATGGGTCGAATGCTCAACCACTGAGCCACATCAGCCAGGCTGAAACCTATATAATTTTGTTAACCAATGTCACCCCAAGAAATTAAAAAAATAAAGTGAGTGGAATGGAATAACAGTGTGGTGTTGAAGCTTACCTGAAGACAGGACAATTGACTACATGTAAGGAACTGAACATTTCTTCTAAGCTAAAACTCTCTGCTTTACTTTTGACATTTCAGTAAAGTGTATTTACATGAATCACATACATGTAGTCAAAGATATCACATGGCCTTAGAAATCCAATCAGTATTTTAGTAGCCAATTCTTTAGGAATAAGGGAAGTGTGTAATGTATAAATTTTCCAGCTGTTTCTTTTTGGAACTGGAGGTGAATGGGTGTAAAAGGAAATCAAGCATCATTGTACAACTTCAGACTTTGACAACTAACGAATAATTTATGAGAATAAAAAATGGGATATGAGCCATTCTTCTTAGTTCCAAAAGAAAATGCCTTGTAGAGATTATGAATAAAGAATACACATTAAAGCAGAAATATTCAAAAGCAGAAAATTTCAATAACAATGAACATGGTTTCTGTTGGCTTGTAATTTTCCTGCAGATGTTACTTTGAAGGTTTGGACTTCTGCTACATCTTATCATATAACACATGTCTTTGGTCCTATCTCTGGGATTTGGTTAGGGAAGGCCAGCTGGAAATAGCTTCTGGAGAAAGATCTTTATGTCTTCCCAAGGTGGACATAATTTTTTTGTTTTGATATAGGAAAGATCTTTTGTAAGTCAACCCACTACAGGAAAATAATGGCATAAATCTAGTTGAGTGTTCTCCAGGGATGCAGTGGAACAAGCAGAATTAAGTTTACAGGCTGTTTCCTCTGCCTGCACCTGACATTTACTGATTTCAGCTCATATTCCATTGTGTTTATATTTGGATTAGGAATAAATACAAAGTCATATATAATTACTCGCTGCACATAAAAAAAAACAATTAGTGCTTTCCATATGTTATATATGCATTTGTATGGATATATACATAAAAATACTCTATATATCAATATGTTTCAAAATTTCAATGGAACTAATTGTTATCACAGAGTAATTTCCATTTCTTATAAGGTAATAAGAAATGTTGTAAGAACAAAAAATTGATAGGAAACATTTCTGTTCAGAAAGGAAATGGCAAATGCATGGTTTTATATTCCTATATAGAGGTCTGACCAATGGACAACTGCATTGAGGGTCTTGGTCATATCCTCTCTTGTTGTCACTACTAAACTTTGGTATTACCAGATAAAACAAAACAAGAAAAATAAAAACAGATGAACAAAGTTTTTATTCAAAATGATGATGGGCTTGAATCCAGCCTTTTTATTTACTAACCACAGACTTATGAGCAGGGATTTTCATATCACTTTTCTCATTTTTATATATAGAGAGATGGGTGCTAATTGTTATCTTTTGTAGTGAAAAATAGATTTTGTTTATATCACTAACAAGATATAAATAAGTGCATACTTCTAGAACACATTATTATTCATTAGTTGTTACATGCAGCTGGTAGAATAAGACATGAACTTGACAATTTGAAATATTATAGTCTTACTTGCTCTTTCTAGACCATCATAATCTCCTAATTCTACTCAGCTCCACTCCAGCATCCCACAATATATTGTCAAAGCAGAAGAAACCTATAGAGTACGTTCTGTCATTTCAGAAATGCCAAGTGCTCTTAAAGATTTACATGTGTTTCCATTTGGTATTCCTTCTCATCCCAAAACTTTCTACTCATCTGTTTAATTGCTTTTATAAATATAAAAAAAAACACATACACAATATATATATAACAATTATATTTTTATGCATGGAGTGCTCTCCTCTGTTTTATCTCACACAGGACTCAATGCAACTTGGGAGACAGCGATATATTGTTATGGATTGAATTGTGTCCCCCTTCAAAAATCTGTTTACGTGCTAACCTCTAGCACCTGAATAGTGACCTTCCTTAGAACTAGGGTGGTTGCAGATGAAGTCAGGTAAGAGGGAAACATACTGGAGCAGAGTGGGTCCTTAACACAGCATGACTGCTGTCCTCAGAAGAAGATGGCCACGTGGAGAAAGAGACACACGGGGAGACAGAGACACACGGGAAGAGCGCCACATGATGCAAAGGCAGGGTTGGGAACTGCACAACTGCAAGCAACCAAGAAATGCCAGAGGTTGCTGCCAAACCACAAGAAGCTAGAACAAGATAAGGAAGGATTCCCCTCCAGACTTCTGAGAGGCAAGGATCCAGTCAACACCTTGACTTCAGACTGCAGTCCTCAGAACTTTGAGACTATAAGTTTTTGTTGTTGAAAGCCATCCGGTCTGTGGTACTTGTTATGGCAGTCCTACGGAACTAACTGATAAGTCCATGGCTCTAACATTCACCAAGTGCTAAGGCTGTATCATGCATCAAGGATTCTCACTGTCTGTGAGGTATTTCCCAGCATTACCTATATTTTACAGATTAAGAAATTAGGGCTCAGAGAAGTAAATTAGTTGGGCCAAATTTGTACAACTAGTATGTGGAAAAATCTGATTACAATCATTTCTGATTCATGAACCTGGCAACAGGAATCTTTAGTCCAACTTTGAAGAGGAAATTGCGAGCCAAAGAAAGGAACACAGCCATCATCTTATCTTTTTGAAACTAAATGTATTCATTTCCTGTGGTCTTTCTCCTGTGCTTACTGATCCAAACATTTTCTTTGCTATCTTTTGCATTTTCTGTGTAGAACATATGCCCCTCATTGATGGTATCCTAAACTTAGTGAGTAATCTGATACAATTACAATCAATGAATCATTAAGAGGTGTTCCCCAGTCCGCCCATTAAGAGGAAGACCCTGCTCTTTATACTTACTTTAATCACTTCATTATAGGGCCAGTCTTGAACAGCAGATAAGTTTAATGCCTACTTCTTAATAATATTAATCATTTTTATAATTATAATAACCATCATTTATTGAATACTACTAAATATTTAATATTATGTTAGGTTCCTAAATATAATACATGACTTTATTGAAATCTTGCAAACGTCCTATAAGCTCATTTTTATTATATTGTTGTAGTGCCAGAGAAGAGCTCCATTAGATAGAAATAAAATGTGTTTCAACCTCCTAGCTGGGTCTGACAACTACTGCATACTCAGGAAATCCATTCTTGAGGTCAGAGATTTATGTAGGGCCACTCAATAAATCGATAATTATATAGGCCAGAATTAGAAGCGAGACCTCTTGGCTTCTAATATAGAATTCTTCACACCAGTAATTCTTAATTACTAGTCACCTGAAGAACTACGTGGAGAGTTTGTTAAAAATATATAAGACTCGACTCTTTTAGGGTAGGGCTGAAGAATCTAAATTTGAAACATTTCCCAGTAAGTTCATAAGTACTCTAAATTTGTAAAACTATGGCTTTAGGGAAACATATTAGTCACTCAGTTGGAGTCTGAGGAAATAGCCCTGGAGATGATAAGTTTTAAAAGATGTGAGAGAAAGAAGGAAAGAAAGGAAATCGACATTTTCTGCCTTGTTGACTTTGAAGTATGGATTGAAATGCAAGTAATTCTACACTTTCTAAATTTTAATAATTTTCTAATATTGTTCACACATTGATTACAAAGTTTCTTTAACATTTTAGGTCAAGCACAGAAATATATAAGTGACAAAGATCCAATTGTCACACATTCATTCCCTGAACAGAGTTGAGACTGAAAGGTAAGTGCTTGGAATGATGCAGACTGGTTGTGCATACTGTGACAGTCAGGAGATCTTTGGTTCAAGAGGGTGTGGAAGCCACAGATTTTTTCTATGATCTTTAAACTGTGCTTCTTGTGACCCTCTGTGAGTAACTGAATTTAAGCAGCAGATGCTCTCTGTCTCCCACTCAAACCCTCTGCTTCCAATACTGTTAGCCTTTAGTTATTCATCCCCATGACATTCCGTAAGTTTAGAAACGGGGCTCACACACAAGACATGCTAGAATTAGGGTTGTTTTTTTTTGTTTTTGTTTTTGGTTTTGGTTCTTTTTAGCAGATTTTTTTCTTTTGATTACACAGTTGGAGGATTTCCATAGATGTTCACCTCTTAACTCAATAGACTCTACTTCTTCTAAAATCTCACTGCTAATTCAACTATATATGGGTCTATTAACTTAAAGTTACTACAGGCTTATAACAGAGCACATTTCAATGATTTTCCTTATCCTACTAACACCTCAACTTTCTTTTACTATCCAAATACATGCTTTTGTAAAATAAAGAGTAAGAAATCTAATCTTTATTTAGTTCCTATTTAGTTGGGTGCTCTTACTCAAGCTCTTTAAAATCAGTATATCTTAATTTCTAAAAAAAAAAAAAAAAAAAAAAAAAGGTGCTTACAATAAAGTAACTTTAAAGTTATCTTCCCATGTTAAATACCCGTGACTCTCAGATTAGAAACTAACTATCATGTTCTGAAAACTTACATTAAACTCTTTTAAATTGAATATATTTTAGAAACTATAAAGACTACATAGAAAGTAAGATAATCAATGGGCTGATAGGATGATGAATAGTTGGACAGATATGTAATGAAGCTAGTATAATAAAATGTTGATTGTACATGGTATATAGAAATCCAATGTAAAATTATTTCAAATTTTCTCTGTTCAAAAATTTTACAATAAATCATTGAAAAAAATTATCATTAGCAAAAAAATTATCAAAAACACATGTGATGTGTGTGTGTGTGTGTGTGTGTGTGTGTGTATATATATATATATATATATATATGATGTATTTATATATATGAAATTAAATATTAAATACTCCAGCTACTCATATTTGGAATTCTTTAAAATAATTGTACTTGCATAGTCTCTAAAACAGAGCTTCCCTGATTGTGTCCAGCATGGCTGGCTACAATCTTTATTCCCTAGGCTTTGCTATGCATTTCTAAAGGCTATGAAGCATTCCATGGCGATTTCAGAGCGTGTCAAATCCTGTGCAACTGCAAAACAGCTGGTTAGGCGGCTCCCAGTGGCACTAGGAAATGTGGTCTGAATTGATCCAAAGCTTGTGAATTGACTCTAAACTTCATTTTTATGGTTTATGATATTAGGAATAAATATGGGGAGTAACATGATACTATTATATTACTTAGTGATTCCTAGCATTAACACATCAACACGCCATTGGAGCTTGACTAATTTATATGATGTCTCCTCTTTGATTTGCTTATGACTTACGCATGTCATTTCAATTATCATCTAGTGAACCAAACCAAAGTTGGTGAACTGCATCATTCTGTTCTTTGGGTGAAACGGCACAGTAGAGACATCCTCCATGCTCTTACACAGAACATGGTACCAGGCTATCACATGGAGGCGCGGGAGAACAGTTTTATCTTGCCACCTTAGATGCAGTGGAACTGTTGGTACTGACCTTGTGCCGAGGCCTCCCAACAGGAATAGCAGGGGCATTACCGGAGGTGGCTGAACTATGCACATTGGTAACAGCCAGGAGGGGTTATTTTGCACAGTAGAGGTAGAAAGGCAAGCAGGATTAGTGGGGACACCACAAGGGAAAGCAGAGCTGGAAGATATAGTATGATCTGGAGTAGAGAGGCCATATCTAGAGAGCGGGGGGAATGGCTGATGCTATGAATCAGCTGAAAATAATTTTTATAAATAAGTGTTTTATATATGGTTCAGTGAAATAGCCCTGGGGACATGTTTGAAATATCTGAAGGTTGTAGGAACAGGATTTTCTAGCAATATTAGATGGGGCTAAGAACTAGTGTTATACACAGAATATGTCTGCTTCCCACCCATGCATACTCACTCCACACTCACACATATAAAACTACTCCACACACACCTCTGTCTGCATTCCTAATTCTTATAACCAATTCCCTTTTATCTAGGAACTGATGAAATACACAAGTCACTTGTGGCAAGGTCCTTGACCAAGGCCAGAGCCTCTTTGCTCCTCACCTCGATTCTGTCTCTCCCACTCCTATTCCATCTGTTTCTATGTGCCCTGTGAAACAACATCTCATACTGGTGACTGTAATTCCATCTGTAGTTCTTTATTTTGTACTTGAAATCTCTTGCAGTTAGTTCAGTGCCTTCACATATCCTCAAAGTTCAGATGAACACACATTATGCAAATGTTTCTTACTGTTTGATTTCCATTTGCTGCTGCCCAGAGCTGCTCATCATATTAATACCTTTTATTCACTGGGAAAGGGTTACTAGTTATCTTTGCCTTTAACAGATAAAAATAACTTACTTGCAGCTGTTCATTGCCAGATATTTCAGAACACCTTACATTCTCCCAATTACAGCACCTACAGTTGAAAAGTATCTACTTGCAACAAAGTAGTATCTCACCATGGCTTTGTTATTAGAGTCAAGGCTGCATTGCACATATATTACAATTGTACACTTTATCTTATTTAATCCTTGCAATAATCCTGCAAGAAAAGTAGGTCACAGTAAGTGCTATCCTTCTTCATTTTACAGTTGGAGGTCAGAGTTCTGTGACTTTTCCAGGGTTACCTCAGCTTAGTGACTGAGAGGCAAAGGATGTGAGTAGTTGGTTCTGACCATCTCCTTTCTGCTGTCGGAGAATGTATGTAATGTTAACATGTGTTACTTGCTTTTCTAAATAACTTTCTTAAAAGTATTATCAAATATTGGTCTCTTGCCACATTTAAGAGTTTATTTTTATACCATGACATAATAAATAGTAGCCAATATAAACACATGTGAACACAAAGCAAAGACATGTGAACACAGAACAAAGACAAAACCCAACATCTATTATGTGCTGACTAGTGACCAGCTAGTTTATATGCATTACTTTTAATTCAGAACAATTCTTTATCATGGGTATTGATATATGTGTTTTATAGGCATTAAGATGAGATTCAGAAATTAAGTTTACATAGCCGCTAAGAGACAGATATAGGATTTGAACTGCCTTCTATCTCGACTGAATGATCTTCCCAAAACACCCTTTATTGAGGTGCTTGTGGAAAATGTGATCCAGGAAACCACCATTGTTCTACCCAACTGGGAACGTAAGAAAGTCAAACTCCAGGAAGGGCTCCCTGTCTGCAGTCCACTGTAACTGTGATGGGTGGACTTTAGGGAGTCCGTGCACTTTCTGAAACTGTCTGAAATGTGTGTGTGTGTGTGTGTGTGTGTGTGTGTGTGTGTGTATACATGTATTTTCTTTGGAAAGTGTTCCTAGCTTTCTTTAGAGCTAAGTGGTCTCTCACCTTCCAAAGAGGAGAATCACTGGTCTAAAATAGGTAAATCCAGGTGGTTCCAGGCAAAAAAAGTGAGTATTAGCAAAGGCATCTCTCCATGACTTACATCTCAGTTTTCTATCTTACGTCTTTCTGGCAGAGGGGCCCATGTTCTTTAAAACTTTTAATGTCAGTACACTAGAGCCCGTTCTTTATGCCATTATAAGCTTCATCATTTTTCAATCACCTTTCCTGTTTTACATAATTTCTGTTCCATTACTCATTTCCTCATAGTCATAAACTCTGCTTTGCAAATAATGGTTAGATTTCTTATCATCAAACCTATTATGAAATTTGATAATTGACACGGAGTTAGTGTCATGTTTGATTTATCAAACACTTGATGGGGCTTATGGTCTATTGAGACATTGTACCAAGAAATAGAAATAGAAAGATTTTTTAAAGGACTAACTTTCTCTTCCCAAATGGCTCATAATTTGTCTAACATTAAAAAAAAACACCCACCTTTATAGTACATATTAATCATCCAGGATGATGGCTAATATACAGACTCTGTGGTAGGTGAAGGGGGATTCTGAGATTCTGGGTCTGCAGACAGTATTTCCTATAGCTAGTGTTTAGTGCAGTCTTTCTCAAGCTGATCTGGAAGAAAAGTAAGTCCTAATGCTCTAGTCACCCATTTATGTAGTATATTGACTTCATTTTGATGCCTCTAGAATGGTACTAGTTATGTACCTTCCTTGGGAAAACTGATAAAATAATCTTTAAATCATTTTCTTTCTCTTGTTCAAGTAGAAACTTATGTCAGGATTAAACTCAGATTTAAGCAACCAAATGTCTGTTCAGTGATTTAGACAAATAGAGGTCATTTATCTCCAACAGTCAGAAGTCAAGAATTAGTAGTGCAGTGCTCCGGGGAACTCCCTCATTCTTTCTCTTCAGTTATTCCCAGCATGTGCAGGCAGGGCCTCCCAGATGTTTTGTGGAAGTTGAGAGACGGCTGCTGCTTCAGCAAGCTCACATCTGCTTTCCAGGTGGAAGCAAGAATAAGGGGGAAGAGAAGATCCAAAGGATAGTGGCCTTTATAAATGCTGCTTATAAGGTTTCTCAGCAGGTAATCCCAGTAATCTTTCTTTTTGTAGAGCTGGGTCACATGGTCCCAGGAACTATGAGTGAGTGTGGGACCTAAATATCTGAACTCCAGCTTTGGAGCTTCTCCAGAGAAGACAAGACCGAGGTTGTGAATGCCTTTGAAATAGTCAATGGTAGTGTTTGCCAGACTCATATAATTCAAATGTCACAATTGAAACAAGAATTATCTGTGCTAAACTTTAAAACAACAATGTGGATCAAACATCATTTTACAGTGTCCAGGCTTCCTAGAATGTCAAAGTTATGACTTCAGACTCGGCCAGTTCTGATGACACACAGGCTTGGTTGCCCAATGCAAGTGGAAATGCATTTTCCCCTTGGTTTCCCTAAGTAATTTCCTCAGCTTTACAAATTCCTTTGAAAATGGAAATCATACCTTAACCCACATATAAGCATATATATTTCACTTTTCATCTATGAAATACCAAACTTTTACATAAGAACATGAAATTGTGGACAACTTTAATATCATAAGTTAACTACAGACAAACAAACCATTTGGAATAGATTATTTAAATATATAGTTTTCCTTTTCTATTTTAAAATCAAGTTCTGGTATTTATTTAGTTGTCTGTCTGGCTTTAAAGGAATAACTCCATCAAAAGATGAATGAAGAGGTGAAGAGTAGAGAACTGATACTGATCTATCGCCTACCATGTCCCAGGTGCTTTACATATTTTAATACTATTAACCCTCTCAACAACTAGTTGAGGTCATCATGTGTTCTATTTTCCTACTGAGGAAACTAAAGTTCAGAGAACTAACGGCTAAAGATTACACACGTATGAAATGCAGAGTTGAACTGAATATACATCACACACACACACACACACACACACACACACACACGGAATATTACTCAGCCATATAAAAATGAAATCTTGCTATTTGTGAAAACATGGGTGGACCTACAAAATACTTTGCTAAGTGAAATAAGTCAGACCAAGAAAAACAAATACTATGTGATTTCACTTAGATGTGTAACCTAAAAAATAATAACAAAACAAATGAAACAGAAACAACTCATAGATTTAGAGAACAGAAAGGAGGGGGGATGGAGGAATAAACCAAAAAAGGGGAGATTAAGAAGTACAAACTCCCCTTATAAAGTAAGTTGTGGGGTTATAAAGTACAATGCAGGGTTGATTACTGTAATAACTGTAGATGGCTATTGCCTTACTGTGGAGATCACTCTGTAAGGTATCTAAATGTTGAATCACTATGTTGTACACCTGAAAATAATATTTCATGTCAACTACAATTAACAAATAAAAAAATTAAAATGTTAACAACATAGCACTCCAGTGGAGTGAGAGAGGAGGCAACAGTAATTCAAGCAATGTGGTAAGTACATGAGGTTCTAGGGGAGCAAACAAGAGAACAGTTATTGAAATCACTTTCAAAAAGTCCAAATAAACTAGCAACATAGCTTTTTAAAAGTCCATTCCAAATGAATAAAACCTGAGGTTTGAGACTACAAGTAGGTAAAGCTCATCTTCCTGAAAACTTTCCACTTGGAAATGAATCATGTTGGAAGAATACTGACCCAGAGGCTAGCTCTAAATGAGTCAAGGAATGCTGCATTATAAAACGGCTTTGGTAGTTATGAGAGAGCATCAACAGCTCATGATTTCAAAGCTTTTCAACTTTGGAAGAGACGGCACAGGTAGTGACAGCATAGAAATTGCATATAGAAAAAGGAGTTAAGGGCTGAGCAGGAAGTGTGGTGTGCAGAGCCAACGAAGCCAGGAGGGTCCTGACAGCCTCTGGGAGATGGCAGGAAGCACGGGGCTGCAGAGAGGAATGAGACCGATCTGAGAGTGCAGAGGAAAGGAGAGCACAAAGGGGAAGACTGTGTAGACACAAAGGTCACGAAATAAAGGCAGGGCACTGGTCTCCCCGGTGGATGCAGCAGGAGCAGAGGCTGTAATCCAATAACCAGCGGGGTACAAAGTGCCTCCCTCACCTGCGGAGTGACCTTGGCAGGAAGCATAGATCATGCCATTATGTCCTCATTTCTCTCCTCTGCCGGGAATGGATTTTATGACTACACTTCAGACAGAAGACATTGTAGGAAGAAAAATGATGGGGCCCAGAGTTTTAGAAAAAAGAAAGATTGCCCTGAGCCTCTTTCACCTAACAGCCTTTCCGCCGCCCCTGCAGATCAAGTTTTAAGGCTAATGTTTATTCTGGTGTTGGGGACTGGAACCAAGATGTGAATTTTGCTGTCAATATCTAAAGAATTAGATGGAACCAAAATGTGTATTTCTCTCTCAATGTCTAAAGAATTAGATGGAAACATTTAATATGTTTCTTTTTTATTCAAAAGTGATGGTCGGAGTTGGATGTAGCCTGAAGCTTCAAGGCCCTGCACCTGAACTGGCATTTACCTCTGCAATTCCTCTCAAATTGCATGAAGAGTATGATTTATAAGGATATTTGTACAAAGAAGGCTGGCTGGCTCACTTCATTGTTGTTGACAGATTTTGAAGTTGGGACACTTTCTTGCCAGCTCTGTGAAGGCCAAATTTCTACATTCAAATTAAGAGGGTATGACATTTCAACTAAAATTCCCAAGGAGTGACTAGGAGATTTTAGTGTATTTCATGAACAAAGATGACCAATTCACTCTGGAATTCTGTAATCTGAAAACTGACGGGAATATTTACTTCAGTTGCTCAGATACATGAGAAAAACTATAATTGATATTTGTCAGTCTCTTATTTTTGGCGTTGTAGTTCCTGGAAAGATTTAACTGAGTGGATTAGCACATTAATATGAAATAAATGTTTTATAAAATATATTTAAAACCCTTACTTTCATTCTTAGCCTAACTTTTATTTTTATTTTCTAAATATATTTTATTGATTTTTTACAGAGAGGAAGGAAGAGGGATAGAGAGTTAGAAACATCAGTCAGCTGCCTCCTGCACACCCCACACTGGGGATGTGCCTGCAACCAAGGTACATGTCCTTGACCGAATCGAACTTGGGACCCTTGAGTCCGCAGGCCTATGCTCTATCAACTGAGCCAAACTAGTTGGGGAAACTTTTATTTTTATATAACTAATTTTGATATTTCATTTGATTAGATAATCAGATATCATGTTTTGTTCTGCAGGCAATAGGACACCCAAGTAAAAGTGGCATAAATTATAAGGACAATTATAATCTTGCGTTAAGCGGGTGCCAGACAGGGATGGACAGCCCAGTGATGGAACCCTGACTCACTGATTTCATTATCTGACTGCTCTGCCATCTCCAGCATGCTGGCATTATCATCCCTCATGATCACAAGCAGATGTGGCCTCTCCAGTGAAGGAAAAAGAAGTGATGCCTTACCCGGCCAGTTGAGTGGCTCAGTGGTTGAGCATCAACCTATGAACCAGGAGGTTACAGTTTGATTCCCCATCAGAGCACATGTCTGGGTTGTGGGTTTGATCCCCAGTGTGGGGCATGCAGGAGGCAGTCAATCAATGATTCTCATCACTGATGTTTCTCTCTCTCTCTCTTCCTCTCCCTTCCTCTCTGAAGTCAATAAAAGTATATTAAAGAAGAAGAAGTGATGCCTTGTACAGGCCTTTGTTTTTGTTCTAAGGAAAGCTTTTCTGAAAGCCTCCCCACACTCCAGTCCCAGATGGTCAGCACTGGTCACATGCACTGCTCACATAGCATGTCAAGCTTTCCCAATGGGCGGTGCCAGGCATTTTCAGCTTCTAAAGTGGGAGGTGGAATCTTGCAGGAAAGATAACGGGAAATCAGGGAGATGAATGCAGGGTGACCAACCAATGTCTCTCATGATTAGTCTTTACTAAGAGGCACAATTAGTTATGCATTTGCTACATCTTGGTTTGACAGGATAGACATTTTACTTCTTCTCACCCTTCAGGTGCACCTTTGTGCTCATGAGCACTTCTGTATTTTCACTGTCTATGTGTTGAATATTTTGGGTCTTACCCTCTGGCAACTTCAGTGGTCACAAATCTTCCTATAGATTCTAAAAGTTTTCAGACATTTTTATATTGATGTAAGTTCCTTTGAGCTTCAGACTTTAGCCAAACTGTAAAAAAAACACACACAAAAAAACCAACCCACAAAACTTGGGAGTTTTTACATTCCACTAAGGCCAAGATAGTGGGTGCCTCTGGGCTAAACAGTACAGAATGCCAACCATTCATTTATACCCTCATCCATCCATCCATTCATCCTTATGCTGAGTACTTTTTGATGATTTTGCTATGCATAGTGGGGTTGGAGATATTTCCCTATTTTGAGGATTTAAAAAATCTTCTAGGTAAATAGTAATCCAACTAAATACGCTCTCACACACATATTGTGAAATACCAACATTGTTTAGAGTTAAGTATTTACTTAACTTCACCCACTATACTAAGAAGCAGAACCAGGATTCAAATAAGCCATCTCCCTTTGGCTACAGAGTATGTGTTTTGAATCACTAATTTCTATTTCAAATTATCAAAATACAAGAAAATGCAGAAATGCTCACAACAGATATAAAAATCAAGATTTTTCATAATATTCATAAATTGATTTTTGAATCATGTTTTATCTGACTTTTTCTCAAAAAAGATGGCTATATATAGAGACATATTTCATTTTGGTAGGTGATTCTAATCTGTTTAAGGAAAGATTTTCTAACGGGTCTCAGAAGAATGTTTCCTTTATGCTTTTAAAACTCTTACTCATTCCAGCTCAAGTCACCCCCTGTAAAACTTTTCCTGATAGACCTTCTAGAAGTGTAAATCCTCTCCTTCACAACTGAGCCTTTCCAGTGTGAAGTCGACCTGAGAGTCTCAGTGCCACAATACAGGGGGCCACATGTGTGCCCGTGTCTATGTGCCTGTCTTTTTAGATTGAATGAGTCCACCAGGGACAATCATATTAGAGCTCCCTTCTCTCATTGCACCTGATACACTGCCTTCCATGTAGTTAGTGATCTAAATGAATGTTGGTCACTGTTGGTATTTGACAAAAGCAGTGTACTGAGTTCACCTGTACCCAGGTATGCAATTCCCTTACTCTACTAATAAACCAAACTACAATGTGGGACTCAGGAAGGAGGATTTGTCTGTATGATCTGCCCATACTTCCCTCGACGTAAAAGTGAGCATTGAGAAAAGGGTACCAATGGTCATGCTTACTCCTGAGTATGGATATTGAGCTAGTAACTCGAAGAAAGGATGTGTCTAAATATTATTTTATAAATAATTTAATAAAGGAATAATAATTGAACAAGCATAAACAAGGGGCTCTAAACAAATGATGTGGGCATGGGAAACTACTACTGGTTTATGCAAGGTATTGCCAAAACAATTTGTTACTTAAGATTAAAAAGGCCAATGTGCTTATTTTTAACATTGTGAGGGTTCCTGTGTTGCCTTCTTTAAATATCCAGCCTGTGTTGGAATCATGCTCCTCACCACGTGTTAGCTTAGACATTTATTTCAGTTTCCCATTTTATGCCCAATCATGGGTTATTGTGAGCATTAAAGAAATAAAAATAATCCACATAAAACACGTGCTGGGTGCCTGGCATAGAGTAAGCTCTCTATAAATCTTAAAAATTATTGTTATATAATTAAAATTCAAAGTTTCATGTTGTGATAGATTATCAATATGCTTATTGGTGGGCTAGCTGAGCACAGGACCCAGAAGAGCCTCAAGAAACTCACTTAAAAACCTAAATCCGAGAAGTGGTCAAAATGGTAACAATCTTGGCAAATAGCATTTCTCCTGTACTTTATGATGCTGTAGCTCCATATTCCTTTAAGTTTTGTTTTAAACTTGAAGCACATGGGATTTAAAACTTTCCACATTGGGTAGGGACCAGGTTAGGGTGCCTTCTTAGGTTAGGAAATAACCAGATGAAGACCGAAGGACTGGGAGAAATGTAGTAGAGAATCAGTCTGGAAGAAACATATCCAACTGCCATCCTCAAGGGAGTATTGTTCATTCATTCATTCCATCAAGTATTTTGCACAAAGCAGACTATTAGTAAAGCAGGATAAAGGAGGGATTGTCCATGAGAACAATCCACAAAGTTTCTCAAAGAAAGTAACAACTATAATCCCCCATGAAGCTCTTGTAGCATCCTGGGCTTTACCGCAAGCCAGACATCCATCTATGTGCTTGTTCTAAGAACTCTTTGCTCCAAATTGCAGAATGAAGTTAGGGAGGAAGTGTTCTGGGACAAGAGGTCTATTTTCCAGCTTTCCCTACTAGACCAGGCCGTTGCCAGTGAATAGGTGGTCCTGAAATAAGGCTCCCATGCATCCTACTCAGAATAACTAGAAAACATTGATGCTGGGACCCACAAGTAGATGTGCCAAGAAAAAACATATATCAAGAAGCAAAGAAAAATAACAACCATGAGAGAGGCAGGAAGTCGAAAGAAACAAGAGGAATTCCTCCATGTAATAGATTACATTTTTAACTGCCACATTCTCTGTGAAATCAGAGAAACTATTTCCTCTGTGAAATAAAAGCTCAAAGAGGTTATAAAGATTCAAAGACAAGTTGATGTAGAGAAGAAGGAAATAAGTATTGGATGGCAGATGCTATTAGGAAAAATAATGATGCCCAGTAGAGATGGCAAAGGTGGTGGCTTTCAGGTGGTGATGACAAGTTCTCCCAGTGAAAGGTGATTTGGAGAGAAAAGAAGAGAAGGAATAGGAGGGGTCACAGGGCAGCTGACCACATGTACTGGTGAGCATAAATAAACCAGCCCCTGCGCCTCTCAAAATTAACTATTAAGATTCTGAGCTGGACTGATGCCCTCTGTATTAGTAGTTGGTGTTCAGAAGCAACTAAAACATGGTTACATGAGGTAATTCTTGATTAATATAGCAAGTTTGTTTGAAAATGGACAACCTAGAATTTAAAAAATCAATACTGAAAGGAAACATAGGATATTACAATTGTTTTTCTTCATAGTTTGTCATTTTAATTTTTGTCTTTCAAACATAGTTCAGTAGTGACTGAATCTAAATGTCTAAATCAGTATCTCAGATTCACGTAGGAAGTGAGCATCTTTAGCAGAATCTAGATGAGAGTTCGGTGACCAGCCCATATGGATAAAAGTGGTCCCAGGTACACAGTCAAGAAAGGCTGCTTCCTATCTGGTGGAGTAAAACTTAATTAGTAGTATTTACTGCAGGCTTCTTGCTTCCTATCTGCCATACAAAGGAAACATAACTATTGTGCAGCCTTAGTATTTTTTGGAGAAATGCAAAGTTTAGAATTTCTCCTGGTTCAATAGAAAAGATAATAAGGAACCAAAGACTGTGACTGGCAAAAATTCAAATGAATGAGAAAGTTATGTTAAGAGATACAGTAAGAGGATGTTACATTACAGAGAAATATCCGTTGTGTTTATTTTTTAACAACTGAGATACATTATAAGGGAATGAAACATTTCCAGTTATTTAAATGTATTTGGTGCACAACCTCCTTCACCGTAGGGGTTATAAACTCTAGGCCCTTTCAAGTTCAAATACTTTTGATCTCTTGACTTCACTTTTTATTTAGTTGTGTCTTTAAGAAAAGACCAGAGAATTTTGAAATTTAACAATAACATCTAAGTGACCCAGCTACCCAGTGTATGATATCTACTCATCCAACAACTTGGGTATTGGACCGAAGAAATTAAGTGCCAAGTATCTGGTATTTGCCTATTGAATAAACAAGTTCATACTAAAAGACTCAATGCCCTTAACCTTAATAATAAAACTCAAATGCATCCAAGAATCTGAATTTCAAAGTTCTGACCTTGGGTTAATAAGCTTGAATGTGGGCGAGAATGGTATTTTTTAAAGGCATGCAGTTTTATAATCTCAAGTAGTTTTCAACTTTTTGAGTGTTCTAGGGAGCACAATATGTCCCATATGAAAAGGGAGCTGTGACTTTAAATTCCATGTCTCCAAGCCAAATTTTACAAAGGTCCCTCATTAGTTCACTGCCTCCTATAATACCCATTATCTCTCCCTAGAGACTTGTTATATTTCAGAAGAACACCAAAGACCACAGAGATACCCAATACATTTCAAAGAAAAGAAAATCATTTAAATGGGATTGATCTCTTAGATTCATAAGGCTTTGATTTAATCTTGCTGAGTCTCTTTTTTCCCAACCCATTTTATTATTTTGTCTCTATTTGTCCAACTGTATCTTGTTATTTATTTTTTAAAATTCAAAGACCACACATTTTATATTATGACTAGTGGCCCAGTGCATGAATTTGTGCACATTGAAAAGAAATTAATTAGAAGAAATATTTTAATAATGCTATTTACCCTTTCTTTATAATAGAAGTGTCAACCAAATTCACAATCAACAATGAAAGATCCAAACACATACATGTGATTGGCACCAGCCAGAGCTTTAATGTATAATGCATGTGTGAGTCAACTTAGCCTTTTATATATATAGATTAAACTTGCTCAATTAGATCTGCTTTCTGATTTAGCTAAATTTTTTCCAGCGCAGTGAAACGCCCCAACTTCTCTTTTAGGTAATTGTCAGGAACACAGCAGTAAATATCAACATGAAGCATATTATTATTGTAGATCATGCAGGGAGAATAAAAGGTAAAATTTTTAACTGTAGCAGTGTTTGATTATATTCTGCACAGTGAGAAACCCTGGAGTCATTTTCAAGATCTATCATTTCTTATTTCTTTTCAGTCCTGTCAAGTTTCTAAGCATCCTAAATGTTCACTTTCCAGCTAGTGAAAATAAATAGGATTCCACCAAATCTCCTACCTACCTACCCCAGGACTTCTGTGAGGATCAAATGAGATGAGGCAGGGGTAAATATTTCACAGACATTTGGTTAAAGTGTAAAATGTTTCCACCTGGCTATAAAGCAAGTCATGCTCCTGGACTGAAGAAACTCCAAGGAGGCTAGTCACTAGGGAGAGAAAGCCAGGCATTGCTATGTGACATCATCACTTGGGGCCTACAGCCACTGCTTCTGGGCTAGGCTGGGCTGTGGGCTGCATTATGTGCCATGGGATCTCGGCAACATCAGCTGCAATTTGGTGGGCTGTCACTCCAGGCTCGTGATAGGGCCTGTGTCCCACTTCAGGGAAGCTGAATATTGCTTTGTGGGTGCCAGGCCCAAGTCCATGGTGCCATTTCTCAGTAAATGGCCAGTGTGCATCACAGCAGCTCCTGCATTAAGCATCTGCCCCCTGGTAGTCAGTGCATGTCATAATGACTAGTTGGATAGTCAGACACTTAGCATATTAGCCATATATATATATATTCATGTTGTTAAACTTTTCTCCAGAAAGATTATGATGCCAAGTGACTCCCCAACCAATTTGACATGAGTATGCTGGCTTCCTCACACCCTATCTATCCCTAAATTATCCCAATTTTCTTCTACAAACTGTCTGTATTTTTTGCCCATCTTCCTATTAGGGGAGTTCACATTTTTCTTATTTATTTTTAGAAATGCTTGCTATTGATATATTATTAGACAATTTTTCTGTTTTGGAAGTTGTTTTCATAGTTTGATTGTATTTCTACCTTGTTTTTAATTTATTCTGTGTAGAAGGTGTTAATATTTATGTGATAAAACCTATCTTTTTTTTTTTATCATCTTGCTTTCTAACTTTGATACTATGTTTAGAAAGTACTTTTTTTTTTTAATACTCAAGGATCCAAAAGAAACTTTCACAATATTTCCTTTAACTTATTTGATTATTACTTATTTTAGTAATTTTAATAGGTGATAGCACAGAATAGTTTTAAAAGGTGAAAGCACAGAATAAGAGCATTGACTAACACAAGTTTGGGTTTGAATTCTGCTCTGTAATTTTAAGATGTGAATTTAACCTCATTACTTTATGTCTAAAAAATAGAAGAGAATGCATACCTCTTGTGAGAGAATTTAAGGAGATATTAACTATAAAGTACTTGGCATGGACTATGTACTGTGATGTGTCTAGCATATAAGGACTCTATTGATAGATATTTTACTATTATTATTCTTTATATTTGAATATTTGATTCACCTAGAATGTATTTTTCCGTAAGATATCAGAAACATGTTTCTAAAATCAATAGAATTTTCTTGTTCCAAATCTTTCTTATACCAATCTATGGTCTTCAGAATTAAAGTATTAATTCCTCCCTTATCGCTAACAATCTTCAAAATCTTGCTTTGACATTATGCCCAGCACAGTTTCCTGCTGTTCCTTATTCCCATTCTATTCTCTCTTTGCACCAGTTTATTTGTTTTTTCCTGTACTGGACTTGAACTTTGACACCTTGTACTTTTTACCAATTATTATTTTTCTTCATGAAATCTCCCTCTTTTGTTTCCTTGAATATGTAATCTTTCAAGGCTCAGACTGAGAATTGCCTCTTTGATGGAACTTTCCATTATTTCTCCTCCCCATCAGAATTAATTGCTTCCTCCTTTGATAATCATGAGATGTTTGTCCCTCTCTTAGGACTTATTATACATGGGCGTTGCTGTCCTACAATAGCTTATGAATACCTGTGGGAATATACTTTTTCATGTTTTTCAAATTTGCCTGTTCAATGTCAGAGAGCAGGAATTAAATTTTTTTTTGTTGACTACTAAATACAATATACAACTCTTGTCTTATTTATGCCCACTGATCACATTATTCAATTGCAGATGGCTCTGTATATAAAACCTATTGTATAATATGTATGTGAGCCTACACTTTCATATGCATATATTTTTTCTATGTAATATTTGCTTACTGCATATAAAACCTAGATAGGTTATATTTATTAATTGCATCAATCATGAAATATGTTTTTGGCAATCTCATTACATCTTTCAGAATGTAAAAAGGCTTAACACTTTCAGAAACAGATGCATTTTATGCAAAATTTAAGATGGCAAAAATTTTAAGATGTAGAAAAAATGAAGGCTGAACTGTGGAGGTGGGACTTTAGAATAGTAGTCTTTGCTTTCATATCACTGTGCCATTTCCATGATGCCATACAGAAATCAAAGATAAACCTGGTCTGTATAAAATCCAATGAAATTCATTTTAAAGAACCCCACTCTGTGACCAGACACTGCCATATAGATCACCATAGTTTTGGACTGTACTCTCTGAAATGCTTGTCCCAGGAGACATTAAAAGGTTCTCCTCAAAGGAAGAAATTTCAATGCACTTAAGTTTGGGGTATAGTGCATACTGATTTATCTCTTGAGAGAGTCTCAATCTTAGTCATATAATTAAACCCACTTTTCTAAAAATTTATTTGAAAACGGAACTTTGTTTTTGTAGCACATGCATAAAAGACAAACGGGGAAACCCTCACAGGGATTATTTCCTTTAACCTTTTAAGCAATTTTGTCAACGAACACCATACTGAAACTTCTCTCTTACAAATAAGGAAAGGGAAGGTTTGCCAAATGTATCCTCATTCTAATTCCAAGGCTCTTTCTACCTCAGCTGCCTGCAATGAACACTGGAATCATGGTGCCAATTTCCTTATCCAAGGAACAGGATATTGCTCTGGCAGCTATCCAAAGTATTTTTCTAGGCCTTTACCCACCTGGAATGCCCACTACCACCCCCCAGCGTCACCATCACCTTTTTATATTTATTCTCTCCAAATCATGCTAGAGTACAGTTTTCTCCATGACTTTAGCCATGACAATTTTATCATTTCTTTCTCCATTCAAAATCTTGAGGAGTTAGTCCTCTGAATTCTGCATTCTCTCAGTTACTGGATATTGACTCATGATGCTACAGAGCTGTTTCATGTGTGTTTACCCAATTTCTCAAATTATCTTCAGATAACTTGTCTTAATCTTTTTGTTTCTCTGTTGTCAGTGTTAAATATGCTATACCTATAGTACTTGTTGAATGAATGAATGAATGAATGAATGAATGAATGACTAAGTGGATAATGGAATTATGGACACATGATATGGACAAAGATTCCCCAATACATATACCAATTTAATATTCCTGTGTTTTTTTAAATATATTTTATTGATTTTTTACAGAGAGGAAGGGAGAGGGATAGAGAGTTAGAAACATCGATGAGGAAAAACATTGATCAGCTGCCTCCTGCATCCCTGCCCCCGCCCTCCCCCCCCCCCCCCCCACTGAGGATGTGCCCACAACCAAGGTACATGCCCTTGATTGGAATTGAACCTGGGATCCTTCAGTCCACAGGCTGATGCTCTTCCCACTGAGCCAAACCAAATAGGGCATAATATTCCTGTTTTTAATAGTATTATAGAGTGGCTAAATGGAACAGAACATGGACATTTTTACTAATATAGTGTGTGTATTGAGCTTGTTAAGTAACAGGTTGCTGAGCCTCATTCTGAGTTTTTCTAACTCAGTAGATCAGAGATAGGGCCTGAGAATTTTCATTTCTAACACGTTTTCAGGTGATGCCACTACTGCTGTTCCAACATCCATACTTTGAGACAAACTAAGCAAGAATAAATTGACAAGTTCAATTATTGGGGTTCCTACTGGCTGCCCTGTGACTGAGCAAGGCTTTTAAATAGCCTTAGTTTCATTATTTTTTATTTTATTATTTTAAAAATATATTTTATTGATTTTTTTTACAGAGAAGAAGAGAGAGGGATAGAGAGTTAGAAACATGGATGAGATCTGGGGAGGGAGGGTATGTATGGGGGGGGCAATGTTAAAATATGTACACGGATAATAATTTAATAAAAAAAAATAAAAAAAGGACAGTCAGTTGCTCAAAACATACTAAGTTGAAAAAAAAAGAAAAAAAGAAAAGAAACATCGATGAGAGAGAATCAAAAATCAGCTGCCTCTTGCACACCCCCTACTGGGGATGTGCCCACAACCAAGGTACATGCCCTTGACTGGAATGGAACCTGGGACCTTTCTTTCAGTCCACAAGCCGACGCTCTATCCACTGAGCCAAACTGGCAGTTTCATTATTTTTAAAATGAAGCTAGTTTACTTAAGTACAAATCATAACAATATATTAGAAAGTGCCATCTACGTAAAAAGTCATTAATGCATAATTAGATGGCTTCCTTTCCTCCCTCCAGAGGAAGTGGCTGAGACTACTGCACACTGCAGTCCTTCCTTTTCCTTGTTTCCATCAGCTCTAGAAGTGTACACTATACAATTCTTTTAGAAATGTGCCCAAGTCCAACAGCATGTGTCTTGGAACCAAGATATTGGATAACAGAAGGAACAACACAGACCTCAGGCGCAGAATTCATCACTTGCAGCCAACGGCAGTTCTTAGTTCAGACTGCGGTAGGTTTCAGTTACAAATATTCCTTGCTCAAGTGCAGGCTTCTGCTTCAAAACTACTCAGAGACACTGGCTGCTTTCTGTTTTACCTCCTCAGGTAGCAGCGATAATGCTTAAAGCTATCCCCCATCTGATGCCATTCCGTCTCACTCCATCAAAAGGCACAAAGGAGCCCTATCTTTGCTTTCGTACAGCATACTTTCAACAGCCCCTCTGCTTGGGAAAGAACAGAGCTGAGCTGGAATGATATTGCCTCACTTAGGAACCTGTCCATTAGCAAAATTAATTGTGAAAAGAGAGACTATAATAGTTTAAAAATTCTTGAGATTTCTCCTGATTTTAAGTGGACATATTACAGTGACTATGAGCCTCCCTTCAGGCTTATATTGTCATCACGGTATCTTTTAAAGTTTAAAAAAAAAACACCTTATTTTGTTGGACTAATTCACTAAGTTATTATATGAATTATATATTTTTGACTCATTCACTCCTGACAAAGACTATATTCACCAGGTTCCCACTGAGCTGAGCCTAAGATCTGAGGCACCATCATGCATATTAAAGCTCAGCACCTTTACATTATGTAAATCAACAGAAAGGCCAATGGGCATTGACTGCCATCAAGTCTTCCAGGCTCCCCGAGGAGGAGTTAGAAAAGTGCCTCCTACCAAGCAATAGAGAGAGTTTCTAAAGGCTGTGACCCCCTACTGCTCTTGGAGAGATATTTCACTCTGTGTTTGGGAAAATGAATGACTCCCACTTGGTTTAACTTTCTGAGAACTTTTCTCCTCCGGTTTCTGGCAATTCTATCCCCACTCACCAGTAGGACAACTGGGCCGAATAAGTCTGAAACGCTGTCAGTGACAGATGAGTGGCTTACATTTTGGGGTCTTCACTTTCTTCACTTTGGCATACGGCTTCTTTTCATCAAAGAGGTAAAACAAACCATGGAGAACATGAAGAGAAAAACCCTTTGTCTCTCTTCTGACAACAGATGGATCACCTGAGTCCCTGCCAGTAGCAAGATTGGTAGCATATGAGAAAGGGGAGTTGGGATCTCCCAGACCTTTTTCTCTGCCATCGGGCAGCCGATGCTTATTAGAGGAAATCATAAAACCATATATATCGGCCCATTCCAAATAAATTCTCTCTGATTTCAACTGAGCCTTTTGCCTGGTGAGTAATTATTTGATTCATCTCTTGTTGAATCATAATTTTATTTTCTATTGCAGTTTTTTTCAACTTGTTTTCATTCTTCATATTTAAAAACCTACCCCAACACCCTCCAAATTAATACATCATTTTCTCTCTATATTACTAGGAATATCAGGATTATTCAATGGTAGTTTCCTCAGCTTTCTCATCGCTGCTCTTGTAGTTGAGACCATCACTTCTCTCTGCATACTTGATGTTCTCCATGGAAGGGGTTCCCATCTCCCTCACTGAGGCTCTGTGTGTGTGCTCAATCTCATGCTTTCACACTTCCTCCTTGACTGATGAGCTGCTTTCTCTCTTGGTTTTCTCTTTCATGGCTTTAAAAAATCATATTCCTCTACATGTGACCAGTGATGACTCATAGTCTTAAAACAACTCTATCAACCTACCTCTCTCTCAAGATCTTATCAAGTCTCTCTACTTCCTTTTAACACCTAATATTGGCTTAAAACTGGTTCTGCCCCCACTACTGTACTAAAGCTGCCATGACTGCCAATGCATATTCTCATAATCTCCATGGAAATTGATAATGTGAGCTCCTTGATTGTTTCATTTTTTTGTTTCCAAAATTTTCATCCCTCTTCTTTTGTCTCCTTAATTGACTTTTATGCACTGTTTCATTTCCTAAATATAGATATTTCCTGAGATTCTATCCTAAACCCTATTTGGACCTTTCTGTACTTTCTTCTTTAATGAGTCCATTTATCCTCATGATTTGAACTATTCATACTGATAAAATAACCTATTTTTCTGACCCTCTTCTCTATCTAAATTCATACCTCATCAGCTTATCCAACTCAAAATATTATAAAGTAAATGAAATCTTTTATAGTCAACCTCTCTTTCTAGTTTTCAGTTTTGATCATACAGAACTATTTCTCTGTCCATGTTATCATTCCCCTACTAGAGAGCAAGTTCTCTAGGACCACTGAAGATTAGTTTATTTAACCCCTTCTCCGAACAACCAAAATAATGCTAAGAGATGGTTATCATTGCATAAAAATGTGCCAAATTGCTCTGGCTTGTTTTGCTCAGTGGTTGGAGTATCACATACTGAAGGGTCCCAAGATCAATTCCTAGTCAAGGGCATGTACTTAGGTTGCAAATTCCCCAGCCCCAATAGGGGCGAGTGTGAGAGGCAACCAATCAATGTGTCTCTCTCATGTAGATGTTTCTCTCTGTCTCCCCCCTCCCACCCTCCTTCACTTCCACTGCCTCTAGAAATCAGTGGGAAAAACATCCTTGGGTGAGGATTAAAAAACAAAGTGCCAAATTAATGAGGATTAGGAGGGGAAAAGTACCAAATTAATGAGAGAATGAATGGATGAACCTTGTTTAAAGAGGTTTCAAAACATCAATTATTTTGACTCTTCTTTCCATTATCCTACCAATAAAAACGGTGGTCATGGCTCCTGGGTTTACTTTTACAGCTTCCCTTCTCTCTGCATTCTCTGACTACAGGTTCTTTGATGGTTTAAATTTTTACACCTCTTGCTTGACCTCTTTTTTTAGCCTCCAAATCGGTCTTTCAAATGGCTAGAGCACTTTCTCCCTCCTCTCGATACCTTCCATACAGTTAGGATATTTATTACTTGTATGAGGCAGCAGAGCCATAGGGTACACTTTGCAAAGGCTCTCTAGATTGCATTCTCATTAAAGCAGAAGGTTTATCATGTCCCCCTCTTTATCTCTCACAGCATTTAATGTATATTTCTTCATTATTAAAATAACTAGTTAATAAATGGATATGAATAAATAAACCTCGCTGCCAGAGTAAACTTCATAGAGCACAACTTATACCCAGTCACTTCCCTACAATTAAAACTTTGAGTGGCTCCTTATTGCCTGCTGAATAAAGTTTAAGCTTCTCAATCGAGAATTTAAATTTTACCCTAGACACACAAAAACAGAAGGTCCTCCCCACCCAGAACATAGTCAAAAACCACCGTGCCAAAACTATATCTTTTTCTCTTCCTACATATCCTGCGTTCTCACCATTGTAGAGAAGACAAAACTTTACTCATTTTACGTTTTTAGCTGGGGCTTTTAAGAACAAAAAAAACACACAGATTAATAAGAGAAAAACAAACAGTTTATTAATGTGTGTCACATATATCACATGGAAAACATCTTGACAAAATAACTCAAAATGGTAACTAGAATTCTGACTTGTATAGCATCTTCAACAAAGAATAAATTTTAGAGGATGATAAGAGAAAGAAAAGCAGTCTGAAGCTCCCAAGGGCAGCAAACTGTGAAAAGGTAATCATATGGGAGGGAATTAAGAGAAGAAAGTTTAAGAATCTGTCTCTAGTAAAAGGGAATTATATCCTGCCTTTAGGAGAAAAAGGAATGATAGAGACAGCTTTAACTGTATTTGCTGCTTCTTAATTATCTTCAGTTCAATGTTTTTGTGTTCGAGGCATATTTGGGAATGACTATTCTAATATCCTTCACCATTCTAAGTCTACTTTGCCAATGATAATCCTCGCTTTTTCAGGTTGTTCCCCCCCCAAAATACCCATCTTTGTTTCTGCCCATTAAAATCTCTTCTGCTCTTCAAGTCCTATGTTTAAGAGTTCAGCATATTGGAAGCTAAGGTGAAGCAGGTATTTTCTACTATCTTTTCACTCTTACCTGCTCACCTTTTTCCCTATGGATTTACCTTTTTCCCTATGGATTTACCTTTCACCAAATCCCTGTATGAACTATGGGTACTACTATCCAATATTCCTGTCACCGTTCTGCTTTTTGCCCTCGCTCCATGACTAGCATTTAGCATAGGCTGTGTTTAACATAGTCTAATCAAAATTCTCTAGTCAAACTCATAGCAATATGAATATAATCTTCCACCCTTAGGCCATTTACAATTTTACAGGGGAGATTGGCAAGTACATAACCAATATAGTATGTGGCAATGAACAAATAAATTGGGGTTAAAAGTTAAGAATAAGCAACTAGAAAACCTTTTCTTATGTTTCTTTAATTTCCTTCCCGATATGACTTCTTGGTGTTCTTTATCACCTTTAAAACTTTGTTCAGTGGGGATCATTCTTATCAATGTTAATCTCATAAATAAACTGTTACATAAATAAAGCAGAATCATCTATCCCAGGTTGAGAAAGAGGAACCTGTGATATTGTCTAAGCATCACAGATACTGGTCTCACTCAGTCTCAAAGTCAACTGGTAGTCCTTTACTACATGAGGCATGGGGTACTCCTAAGTGACCACCCAAGTATGGCCCTAGGCTGTGGAAAGCCAGAAGCTCAGATGTAGCCCTTGTTGTCTGGGTCCTTATGACCTGAAACTTTAATTCACAATCCCACTCTGAGGATCTGCCAAGATCAAAAGCTCTGCATGCCAGTCCTCTAGCTCAGGAAACCATTAATTAACACCTCTTCACAAACAGAGCCCACTCTGATTTTCCTTCTGCCTCATTCACTCTTTTGTCTTACAATCCGACTGGCATAAATAGATAGGATCAAAAGCTGCACCAGTTAGTTAACTTCCATACCACCCTGGAATTTATGTCTCTGCCTACCAGACAAGAGTTTCCTTTTCCACATCACCCAAGAGTATATTCTATTGTGCAAGTGAGCCACAAGGATGCAAGCTGACACTCTGGATAGGATGTTAAACAATGTCAGGGAAGTACTAAAATGCATCCGATTCAGAAAAGCATCCACTTATTAAAGATTAGAACTACATAGGCAAGCCAAACATGCCCAAGTAGGAAGGAGACACACAAAAACGGAAGGTCAGAGGGTACAGGGGTGAGGAACTGAAGAAATAAATAGAAATAAAGTAACTCAGAGCCACTGAATTACTTAAAACCAATGGAAATAAGACTGCACACATGAATGTTTGGTGATTATGTAAAAGTGGGGAAGTTATGTGTAAGTCTAAAGCTTCTCTTATTCACATCCCATTCAGTTCTTCTAGAAGTACGCTCATCTGTTCTCATATCTTTGACTCTGAGCAAAGTCAGCTCCTTTTCATTCATTTGTGGAATGAACACATACATATGAACTGCACTTTCCTATGATGACTAATTGGAGAAAAGAAAAGGAGCCACTGGCTTAGCAATGGTTGCCAGATGGCAGCTGGGACACAAACACCCCCAGGCATCCAAAGGAAGTAAGAGAATAGTTTATTACAGGTGCTAACACAACAGAAAATCGTGACTAACAGATTTGAGAGTAATGTGGATACTTGTTTGGCATTAACCGAATCACCAGGGACAATTAATGACATTTAAATCTGTTCTTCTAAGATGAGAGTAAGGCATTAGTGGGTTGTAGCTAGGGCTTTTGTGCCCCAGAAAAAAAATTAGCCTCTACAGTCCTCTGAGGAAGTTGTGAATAACTCAGATGAATACAGCCCGAGTTCAATTTGGAATTAAACTACCATTTCCAGTTCCACTGGCAATATGGGTTATCCTGGCCTTAGGACAAGTGCCTTATTTTTTGTTTGTTGGTTTATATGTCTATTTAGATTCTGCCAATGAGATGAGCTAGTATGTAATTTGAAAGGCAGAAAATAGAACCCGATTTTCCTTTGCCAGAGGTGAGAGACACACAGGCTTGGCAGATTGAGTTCTTGCAGGGCAGCTGGAACTCATTCCCCTGTCAATCACCTATGCTGGGAGTGTGGGGGCAGCTGAGATGCTGGGAGTAATTTTCTGCATTTTCCTGACCTCTAGTGGCAGCCACTTTCTGACTTTCTGGATCACAGCTGCAACTGTGACCTAAAAGCTGGTGATAGATGCCTCACACTTGCCTCTGTAGTCTTTCTAACAATTTTATGTGCCCCTCACTCCCTATATTAAATCCATCTCATTTGAAATACTTGGAAAATGTTTCTTTTCCTGGATGAACCAGCTTCCATCACACTCCTATGGTAAAAATATTAAAATGTTTTCTCACACATAATGGTAAACAGTGACAGCTATTTTGTCCTGTTGCTTTAGTTTTTTTGTTTGTTTTTAACATATTTTTTCAGATATAATTCACATCTCATACAATCCACCGATTTAAAATACCGGTATGTGATTTAATGACTTTAGTTATTCACAGAGTTGCACATCCATAAACACAGGTGATCTCCATCACTCTCCTTTGTGACTGGCTTCGTTCACCACAATGTCTTCCAGGTTCATCCATGTTGCACAATGCATCAATAATTTGCTACTTTACAGAAGTGAATGAAATTCCATTGTATGAAAATAAATGGAATTTTTTTCCATACAATGGAATTTATTCACTTCTGTAAATTTGTTTATTCATCAGTTGATGAATATTTTAATTATTCCCACTTTTTGGCTATTACAAACCATAGCTCTATAAACATTCATAACATACGTCTTCAGTTCTTCTGGGTATTCACAGTGGAATAAGAATTCTAGATCATATGATAACTGCACTTTTAATCACTTTTCTAAACACATGCACTATTTTACATTTCTACCATCAGTGAATGAGAGGTCCAGTTCGCCCACATCATTACCAACAATTCTCATTATTTGTCTTTTAGATTATAGCCACCCTAGTGGAAGTGAATATATATTGTAAAGGGATTCTTGTCTGCAGTTCTTTGATAGCTAATGATGTTGAGTTTTCATGTGCTTTTTGGTGATTGTATATGTTTTGCACCCCCCCCCCCATTGGTCATGTACCTTTATTTTGGGATTGTAAGAGTGATTTATACATTATAGATACAAATATCTTATCAGATAGGTAACTTGAAAACATTTTCTCTCATTTTGTAGTCTGCCTTTTTATTTTCTTTATGTTGCCCTTTGAAGAGCAAAGTTTTTTTTTAAGTTTTTTATGATATCCTATTTATCTTGTATTAATTGTGCTTTTAATGTCATAGCTAAGAAACTAAGTATCCAAGGTTACAGAGATTTATGCCTATATTTTCTTCTGAGGAAAAAAAAAAACATTCATCTGTTACATTTAGGTTTTTGATCCATTTTGGAATGATATTTTTATATATGGAGTGAGACAGAAGTCCAAACCTCATTCCCTCACAAGTGTATACCCATTTTCCCATTACCATTTGAAAAAAGATTCTTTTCCTATTTATATGTCTGGGAACCCTTGTAAAAATTCTACTGACTGTAAATGAGACGGCTTCGTTCTGGACTTTTAATTCCTTTCCATTGATCTTTATTTTTATTCTATTACCACATGGTCCAGATTACTGTAATTTCATTAGTCACTTTTGATATTAGGAACTGAGTTCTACAACTGTGTTTTTTCTTTAAAGATTAAAAAAAAAATCTCAGTTCCTTGAATTTCCATATAAATGTTAGAATAGCTTGTAAATTTCTATAACGAAGGCAGCTGAGATTTTGACAGAGTTTGTGCCATCTTAACAATATTAGGTTTTCCAATCTATAAACATAGAATGACTTTCAATTTATTTGGGTTATTTAAAATACCTTTTAACAGTGTTTTTTTTTTTTTTTTTTTAGTTATTAGAGTGTAAGTTTTGCACTTATTTTGTTAAATGTATTCCTAAGTATTTCTATTGCTATTGTAAGTGAAATTGCTTTTGTAATTTCAATTTTATTTTGCTCATTGTTACTGTATAAAACTACAATTTATTTTGTATGTTAATTAGCCTTATATTCGGGTGACCTTTCTAAACTCATTATTTTTTATAGTTTTTTAGTGGATTCCTTATAAATAAGATCATATCACATGTATATAAAGAAAGTTTTACTTCTAGTTTTCTAATCCGAAAGGCTTTCATTTCATTTTCATGCCTAAATGCACTGACCAGGACCTTAGAACATTGTGGCATAGAAGTTGTGAGACAGATTTGTTCCTCATCTTAGAGAGAAAGCATTCCGTTTTTACCGTTAAGCATGACATTAACAGTGGGTTTTTGAAGATTCAATTTATCAGGTTGAGAAAGTTTCCTTGTGGGATAATAGATAGGTGAATTTTTTTTTTTTCCTCCCATGTATAGGTGTTGAATTTTTTCAAATGCTTTTTGTCT
This sequence comes from Pipistrellus hanaki, assembly GCF_964339955.1. Classification (NCBI taxonomy): domain Eukaryota; kingdom Metazoa; phylum Chordata; class Mammalia; order Chiroptera; family Vespertilionidae; genus Pipistrellus; species Pipistrellus hanaki. Next base: position 36,456,781 of record NC_140507.1, on the reverse strand, counting down.
TCGTCTTATTGAAATGATCATGTGATTTTGTTGAAACATTGGCTGGCAAATTAAAGACATGTAAATACATAATATTACAGAAGTCATATTTTCTATTTTTCCCACATATGTAACTCAGCAGGAGAGGATACTTTTAGTTAAGGGGTGGGGGGTGGGGGGAGCGCGGGCTAAAGCAGGATTCATTGAAGAGGAGAAATCCTATCTGAGGACAGTAAAGGATGGTTAATACTACAGTGTGCAGATATGGAATAAAGGACCATTCAAAGAGATAAATCATGATTAAAGGTCAAAATATATACAATTCCTGGTATATATTAGGTATGTGAAAGGAAAGAGTGTAGACTCTACACTAATAAAAGAGAAACATGCAAATTGATTATATCTCTGCGATACTCATCAGCCAATCAGGAGTGAGTATGCAAATTAACCCAACAAAGATGGTGGATTAATTTGCATATGCAGGCATGGAGCAAAGACTGAAGGCTCCAACTCAAGTGAAGACTGAAGACTAAAGACTGAAGATGACTAAAGACTAAAGACTCAAGAGACTTGGCTTCTTGCTGTGGCCTAAGATTTCCTTTGTAAATGTACACTGCTTTTACCACAAGGTAACTTCTACTCTGGTTCCAGAGCTTCCCCTGTGTCTACTTAGTATTATTTATAATAATAAAAGGGTAATATGCTAATTAGACCAGATGTCATTTGTACATCATTCTGGAAGTCCTCCCTGATGAAGCCAGGGTTGGAAGGAAGCCAGCTCTGGTCCTGGGTGCCAGAGGGAAGCCAGTGCCAGCAGCCGGGGGAAGGAAGGCCTACTCTTGCATGAATTTTGTACATCGGCCCTTTAGTAATAAATATTAAACTGTGTTCTAAGGTGACAGTACCATTCCCACCAACAATGCATGAGTGATCCAGTTTTCTGCATCCTTACCAGCATTTGTTATTGTCAGTAGGTCTTTCTTTAGCCATTCTGATAGGTGTGAAGAATATTGCATTGTGGTTTTACTTTGAATTTTCCTGATGGCTAATGATGTTGAATATCTTTTTATATGCCAAGTATTTCCACCTAATTTTTTTCTAAAAGTTTTATGACTTTACATTTCACACCTAAATCCATTACCCATTTCAAGTTAATTTTTGTACAAGGCAAGAAGTTTATTTTCTTAGCTTGTGGATATGCAAAGCACTTCATCATTTGTTGAAAAAAGTACAGGAATAATGTCAAAGATTGGGTTCCCTGGAAAACAGAATCTGAGAGGGAGATTTCAGGGTAGAAAGTGAAGTAAGAATTAAAGTCTGGACTGAGTGAGGTACAGTCTCAAAGTAAAAAAAGCCCCCACAGCCCCCATAGAAAGGTCTGGAATTGGGATGATCCCTAGAGTTGTCCTGTATAAGAGCAAAGGGCTGGACCTATATAGGCCCACCAACTGTCCCCATCTCACAAGCACACAGTCACATGCACATACACAGAGAGAGAAACTGATTGGACACACGCTGCCTCTAGCAGGGAAATGATTTTGGATGAGGAGGCTCTCAGGTAATTCCAAGAGGAAAATGCAGGAAGACCTGTCAATCACCAATACCCCAGCACTTGGCTAAGTTCCTCAGTCTTAAATAGGTGACCCAGGCATCTAACCTCAGCATCCACACCCATAAACTCAACATTGAAATAACATGGAGTAGAGAAGATAAATGGTATAATAGAGGATCCCTTAGAAGTTATTTGTAAGGCTGTACTGCTGGTTTGGTCAGTAGTTTCACAGGGATTCATCATATTATCAAATGAGTGACTAAATATGTGAATAAATATAAAAATTACAAAAGATTCCTACACTTAGACCAACAATGAGAGTTTGTCATTTAACAAAAATCAATACATAAAATGAAATATAGTTTAGGTAAGTGAAGTTGTGATTCTTTCTTAAAGACAAATGTGAACGTTAGAAGCTGAAGCATTGCATTTCCAGCTGAACTGCTTCTCCAACAAAGGGGTACGTTTCCTATGCATCAGGTTTCCTCTCCCTTTCATATCAAATGAAAGGCTCTTAGCCCATTCCAAATATCTGTGCACAACCTTTGAAATTTGCTGATTTGCTGTTCTATCTTTTGAGAAGCCTTGGAGATACAGACATGTAATCAGATCTGTGAATCTTGGAAACTAACCAGACTAAGCAATGCATTTATGAAGACTTAAATTTTATTGTTATTTTCTTGCCTTTCAAAAAAGAGAGATAAATTATGCCTTGACTTTTTCTGCTCCTTAAGCATAAATTCAGCAAAAATGCACGTGGGGAAATCATTGAAACTTTAAATAACTGAGACTCCTGCAGATAATTTCCATCTCCAATTAGAGTCAGTGATTGCCATTTCCAGTCAGGCTCCCTAGAGTCAGAGCCTGTGAACTGTCAGATATTTGCTCACAGCAATTCTCTTGGGGGAAAATCGTTTGTTCTCTTCAAAGTGTGACCCTTTAGGTGGAGGATGCTGTGTTTACCTGCTGTGTTTGAGTCTCCCTCTTAGCTTGAATTTTCCGTCACCACACACGAGTGATGGGGATTGGGTGGAGGGAAGGGAGTGATGAGGGAATTAAGGTCAGGTTCTGTGCAGGTACAACTTTGACAAAGAATTAAAAATTCAGTCATTTCTAATTCCATACCTAGACTTGTCTCAAAACCCATTTTCTATTTGCTCCAATTCCTGACTTTTCATTTTTTGAAACGCATTTATGGTTTGCAGACCTGCTGAGAGTGATGTGAATGCAAAAGAGCCTTCAGAGCAGCTGTTTCCCCAGTGTCTCTAAGTGCAGCCCCTGATTGCAGTGCCAGTCAGCTTCTCCCTGTGCACATGCTGGGGACGGCTTGCCATTCTGTTACATGACATTTGATGGCAACAGCCAGAATTTGTATGAAACATTCATTTGAAGTTTTACCCCAGTGTAAAAATCACAGCAATTTAATGATTTATAAAATATTGCAGTTACAATGATAGAAATTATGAAATTTCCCTTTTGAAAAAAAATACTAATTACTAAATGTTGCTACATATCCTATCTAGTAAAAGAGTAACATGCAAATTGACCATCACTCCAAAACACAAGATGGTTTCTCTCATGTGGCCAAAGATTCACAAGATGGCCAACCCCATGTGAATACAAGATGGCAGCCACAAGATGGCCAGCAGAGGAGGACAGTTGAGAGGGACCAGGCCTGCAAGGGAGGGCAGTTAGGGGTGACCAATCCTTCAGGGAAGGACAATTAGGGTTGAACAGGCCTGCAGGGGTGGGCAGTTAGGGGCAATCAGGCTGGCAGGGGAACAGTTAGGCATCAATCAGGCTGGCAGAGGAGTGATTAGGGGGTGATTAGGCTGGCAGGCAGAACCAGTTAGGGGCAATCAGGAAGGCAGGCAGGTGAGCAGTTGGGAGCCAGCAATCCTGGATTGTGAGAGGGATGTCCGACTGCCCGTTTAGGCCTGATCCCATTAGGATCAGGCCTAAACGGGCAGTCGGACATCCCTAGAGGAGTCCCAGATTGGAGAGGGTGCAGGCTGGGCTGAGGGACACAAATGCCTGTGCACGAATTTCATGCACGGGGCCTCTAGTTTTTTATATAAAATGCTGTCACAAATTTTCTCCTGTGGTTTAGAGCTTAGAAGATGGAATGAGATATTTTTTAGTAGAAAATCTGGTATATGCTTCTCATTAAATTCTCATTACACTAGTAGGCAATATGAGTGATTATTGTCATTTTATAAAATGATGACTAAGGCTAGATGTTAGATTATTTGAGGGGTAAAGAGACTCAAATGCGATATTTTTTAGTAGAAAATCTGGTATATGCTTCTCATTAAATTCTCATTACACTAGTAGGCAATATGAGTGATTATTGTCATTTTATAAAATGATGACTAAGGCTAGATGTTAGATTATTTGAGGGGTAAAGAGACTCAAATGCTTGTTTGTTTAGAATTCATTCTCTCTCTCATCACATTAGAATTTCACCATTGGCTTTGGAGTGAATCAGATTTTAATATGCAGTCAAAATATACAAACAGAAATGCCAGAAAATCTAGTTAATCTATGTTGCTCAAATTTTTTAAAGTATGATCCAGTGCAATGTGACCCACCCATCCCCCAAAGATGTAGGGTTTCCTTATTTTTTTTTTTAACCTACAAATGTCTCAAGGAAAATACTAGTCCTAGGATATAGAATTTGAGAAAGATCTGCTTCTAAAGTATATATATTTCTCAATGAAGTTGTCTTTGAAAATTAATCTAGTGTACTTTCAAAAGCAGAGAGACAAAATCATGTTTTCTACAAAGTACAGCGGAAACATTTACTTTGGAGTGACTACAAACATATGCTGAGGGTTACGTGTATTTTGTTCTCAATATTTTCTAAAAACCATAGGAAGGGATTAGGTTTTATATAATCTCTCAGAACCTCACATCTTTAAAGAAAGACAAGGACATCAGAGCATGCTATGACTTATTCTTCAAGGCATTTCTATTTGCATTATTTAACCACTTCTTTTTTGGTATATAGGACTTTCTTGAATATACCAAGAAGCCTAGAAAGATTTCAGAACATGACAGGGCCTTTGATAAAGGAGGACTGTCCCCATTGGCCACTGCTTTGAAATCTCGACCTTAACATTTGAAAGAAGCTGCTACTACACAATTTTTTTTTTATCATTCTGGTATATTTCATTCATTTTGATTAAATCAACATTTATCCAGCTTCTACTATGTTCCCGGATTTATAGTAGAAATAAGGAGGCCCAAATACAAACAAGAAAGATAAAGCCTCTATAGACTTGGGGCTTAGAGTGTGGAGATAGAAGTATAGAAATTGAAGTATGAGATATGTTAGGAAAGAAAAGGTTCCGGGTCCACGGCACTGGGTTAAAACAAGGGGATTTAAACTTGCCCAGGGAAGAGGAAGTTTTCTGTAAAAAAAACTACCTCTTAAACTAACACAAAAAGATGAGGAATAGGGTGAGGAGGAAGGAGTAACATGCAAAAATTACCAGAACCAGTAGATTTTGTAAATAATGCTTGATATCTGAAAGAAGGTCAAACCTCTTATGTCATAAAGAACAGAAGTAAAGTGACAGGAGATAAGGCTGAAGCTATACAGACCACACTGCATTTTGTATAGACTTTTAATATTTTAAGAAAATGTGAAGCTACTACACAGTTTTAAGAATAGAAAGAAAATATCAGATTTTTTTTTTTCATTTTCACAGATTCCTCTTGTTTCTGAGTTAAGAATGAATTGGTGAGGGCAAACAGGGAAAGAGTAATTAGAAACCTTCCACAGTAATAATTCTTTGAACTTCAGTGATGATGTCATAAGAAGGAATAATAATATTTCAGACACATTTCCGAGGTAGGAAGATCAATTTGATGAATGAATAATTAAATGTGGAATATGAGGGAGGATTAAAATCAAGAATTACTTCTAGGTTTTAAGACTGACTCGCTGGGGATGGTGGTCCCTTTTATAGTGAAAGGAACAATGAAAGAGAAATATGCCTCCGTGAGATGATGAGTTTGGTTGGTTAATATGATGAATTTTAAGTTAATGACCTGTCCAATTTAACCACTGCTCATAGAACTACTGAGAAAATGTAAGAGTGATATGGCTATGGCTCCCTGACTCCTCCCCATTCTGACAATGACCCTATTCTCCAGCCCCTTGTCATTCAACAGGGGTTGTTCAGTTTAAGACTCTAAGGTCCATCCAATCTAAGCTTGGCAGCAGTGTTGATTCTGAAATGGCTTCCAATATTGAGTGTGATATACAAGCATATATCTGCTTGTCATTCATGAGTGCTGACATCCCCCCCAAAAAAGTATCAGCTAAAACCTGGTGTGACTAAGCAAACCTTCAAGAAAACTCATCACTCTATTTGTCTCAACTCCACATTACTGTTAAGGATGACAAAAACATTTGCAGTGTGTTTTATTTTCTTTGTGGAAAAAAAAAAAACAAAAACAAAAAACAAAAAAACAAGCAGATGATTTAGCAGGCATATATACTAATTAACTTCCATTGAAACTCTGAGGTCACCAATCACGATGGTTATGAGTATGTGTACTGCTTCAAGTAACTTTGGGTCCCTTGTTGTCATTTACAAATTCAAGTTGGCATCTACAGTAGTTAAGTATAACTGGTTATGCTAAATTGGTCCAGTTGTATTCTACTCTCATAAAAAAATTAGATTTTAATTTTTAACAGTTTAACCAACTTTTTCTGTTATAGGGTAGCAAGTCGTTACTTCTAAGGCAAAACTAGAATTAGTGTGTAATTCTTGGAATAGGAAATGGCAATCCCATTTTTTAGGAGATGTAGTTCCTTATGTCAACTTCAGAACTGTCTGCTTCATGTCTAGAGCTTCTGTGTTTAAGGAATAAGCAGTCCTTTGTAAAGGTCAATGGGACTCTGATTTAAAAGCAGTGACTCTTGGTGAGAAACTTACAAAGAGAGCAAACAAAATGAATGGAAAGAATGAGGAGAGATTAGTGCTTATCTCTGACCTGTCCTTTCCAGTGTTTAAGGCATCTTTGTTTTCTTTATTGAATAAAAGATAGCAATTGAAAAACTAAGGAGAATTGAAGTTCTAAAGAAAAGAATTTTGGATAAAAGAAGAAAAAAAGAAAAAAATTAAAGTAAATCCAACAGTTTTATTATGGGACTATTATTTTCCAGTTTATAAAGTATGTCATGTTTGAAAAATTAGTGTCGGCCACTGGACCATTTAATACACAATGTAAACTTGGCTTCACTTTGTCCTGGGATAGACTGAACTCATGTGAAGCCAAATTTCAGATCCAAGTACAACTGGAAAATTAGAACTTGGTTCTTGTAGTAAAGGCATATCATGAAGTCAGTTTAACTGCCTGTGGAAGTTGCTGTTTCTGTAACCATGACAACAACCATCAACATTTAGGGAATTAAACCCAACACACTACTAAGAGGGTATGGAAAAACTGTATAGAAAGGAAAAATTTCAGTGAAGGAGACCAGAGTCTAAGCAGGAGAATTTCAGAGAAAGTAGCTCTTTTCTAGCAGATACTGAACATTCAAACTTATACTTCTCATTCAGAAAGATCCTTAGAGTTCTACCATCCACGTACTTCATCCATATGGAATATTTAATGTAGACCTGAGCTTTGGATGGTAGAATGCTCTCAAAATTGGCAGCTCATGGCAAAGTAAATTTCATTTAAAAAATAACTATCTTGTATATCTGTAAATTTTTGAGGATAGAGGCCATTTATTTACCAAACCAGATACATTAGAATAAAAATAAAGTAAAAACTTGAAAATTTATGATTGGGGCAATGTTTATTATTTTAGTTAATTTTCTTAAATATAAAAAATTAGTATGAAAAGTTGTTTTTCTAATGAAGCAAAAGGCTTATATCAAAGTGTGTTCACTAATCCTATGTCTTCCTATCTCTCAAACAATTTCCCCAGAGGAAAAAAATTTAAATGATTATTTAGGTAATTGCTTCCACATTTCTAAATAATATGTTTACATTGCTATTTAGTGAGTAACAATTTGGCTTTTACTTATTGACTCCTTGTTAGGCCAGGTGGAGATATAGCTTTCTCTTCAACCAGACTTCACCTATCCCTCCCAATATAATAAAATAACTATTGATTTACTGAATAAAACAATCAGTGTTTATAACTTCATAACTTTACATAATTGTTGACTACAGAGCCAAGTATTATACTAAGATTGTTTTATTTTTATAAACTTGTTGTTCCTTTAATCAATAATTTCCTTTTTCACTTGTCTTTCTCGCCCTTTCTTCTCTACTCTCTCCTCAACCTCCCCAACTCCTTTCTGTTCTCCCTCTCTGTCTGTCTCTCTCTTTCCCTGTAACCAGTGCCTAATCACTAAGAAATACATCTTATATTAACTACTTATTAAATCTCTCATTTTCCCCTGATTATTTTAAACATTTACTCAATAAGTCTTCATCTTATTTCATCTTAAGGCTTCTCCTCTCCATTCTCGTGGGCTAGATCCACCTATTCTGGATCTTATCTTGGATTACTTCTTGATCTATCTTGATTTACTTCACTACATCCTCTAATTATTCCATAAAAAGGAGTACACAGGGACAAGATTGCTTGGTCCTTACATATCTGAAATGTTGTCATAGGTTACACATAAATGGATTAAAATATGTCTAGTTCTTATTTTTCAAAATTCTTAAAGCAGTTCTAAAATTTGTCAGTCGCCTACTTTAAAAATAATTTGATTAAATATGCATGCATCTCTAAATAATACATTGTTTAGTTTTGCCATTTTTAAATCTTAAAAAGCAGAACCATATTAATTAGTTTTGCGGTTACCTGTTTTCTCTCAGTGTTACTATTGAGATCCATATACATTAATGCATATAACTTTAAAATTTTCATTGAGGTATAATAAACCCTCAAGTATATAAGTACTGCACAATTTATCCATACATTTAAAGGTTGAGTGGATTCCAGATTTTTGCTATCATAAATCATGTTCTATGTTTACAATATTACAACAATGTTGTAAACATATGTCTTTAGTGTTTTAATAATATATTAAAAAATGGGGTTATGGAACCATGAGGGTATATGTTCAATTTTACTAAATAATGTGATGCTTTTTCTAAAATGGTGGTAAAATGTATATCCCCATGTGTAGTTCCTATTGATCCATGCCCTCATCAACACTTGGTTTTGTCTAACTTTTTAATTTTTCCCAATCTGTCTTTAACATTTGATTATCCAGTTCCTATTCTCTTGTCTTTTTAAGTTTTCAAGTTTGTTTACTTTACCTGGATTCCAAAAGATGAATAAAGTACTAAGATTTTCTTTGGCTATATATATTCCCTTATTTTTATAAGCCTACTCTTTTTCAGAATCACATGGTCCTCAGGATCAACTCTTTGTTCTCTGTGTTCTCTCTTAGCTCCTGCCAATAATCTCTAATTGAATATTCCATAAGAATCTCAAATGCAACCAGTAAACTTAGTTCATTCTATCTGCCATTCCTAACTTGTGGAAAAATTATCACTCTGCCTGCTCCTGCTGACCCACTTATCATCTGAACAAATATGAATCCGGAAACTTGGACTCAACATTGGCCCTTCCTCAAGGGCTCATGCTTAATAAGCCTCAATTTCCATCAATTTTATTTTATTTTATCATTTTACAAAATTGCACTATACTCCAGTCCTTCCTTTTTATTCATATTTTTCCACATAGGTTTAAATCCTTGTGGTAATTTATCAAAACCATTGCAATTACCTCCTTTAAGGTTCCAATCTCTATACTTTATGGTTCTATATAATTATAAGAACAGCTTCAATAATGTAATTTCCTCTTCAAAACAACAACTTTATAGGCTTTCAGGTACAGACTGAGTAAACATTAACTACAACTTTTACAAGAATTGACAATGTCTTTTTATTACCCAATGTATAAGGATCATATGAGCTCTATTGTATATAAACCCCTTACAGTGATTGTGGAATTTCATATATTGTCTTTTTTTTTAGGGGAAGGGAGCACTGCAATCATAGTGTGCTCATATTCATGATATAAAGAGTATTGATTACTTTCTTATAACATTTGAAATGTAATAAATATTGCCAAAACCGGTTTGGCTCAGCGGTAGAGCGTCGGTCTGTGGACTGAAAGGTCCCAGGTTCGATTCCAGTCAAGGGCATGTACATTGGTTGCGGGCACATCCCCGGTAGGGGGTGTGCAAGAGGCAGCTGGTCAATGTTTCTCTCTCTTCGACGTTTCTAGCTCTCTATCTCTCTCCCTTCCTCTCTGTAAAAAATCAATAAAATATATTAAAAAAAAGAAATGTAATAAATATTATCTTATAACAAGAAATGTAATAAATATCATCTCAATCTTTACAATAACCTGAAATATGACCAAGTGATTAGTAGTCCCAGCCAAGAGACTTGCCCAAGGTCATACTAGAAAAGCTGGAATTCAAACTTCAAGCATTTGCTTTCTATTACACCATGCAATTTCTACTACACTTGAAGATGTACAATATTTTAAAGGAAATGTAAGAAGTTAATTCTAGTTCAACTCCTCCCATGGACTCTTTCTAGCCTGAAACAAATCTAGAAAGTACTTTCCCTCATCTAAAAATAAGGAGTATTGGAACATTTAGTATGAAATAGAGACCATTCTAGGCATTTTAACAAAGAAGTCCTTTATACAGATCATTACATGCTTGCAACCTTTATGGAAAAGCTAGACATGGGGAGATAAAAGGGCTGTCACTAGTTGTCAAAATAATAGCACCACAGTTGCCATTCAGAGATCAGGAAATGGCAGCAAACTGCTACCAACTTAATAGCTGTTTACTATCCAGAAAGTTGACAACTAGAGAATGAAATGTAGAATGTGGCCGCCCCCAAAACCATGAGCACAGGAAAGGAAATGGTGCCTTCCAAAAAATCACCCTATTGCATCTCTCTGGCAGAATCTCAATCACTTCATAAGCCCTGTGAGCAATAAGTCTGGAAAGTTTACTTTCCAACCTCCCAACCCGAGCAATGTAGTAGAAGTATTATAGAGAACAGACATGGATTCTGGCTGCCAGTAGGCCATATCTGGCACATGGAGTGGTCTTGAGTACTTTTGTGCTCTGAGCAGCCAAGAGTGGTGTGCCAGCTGTGTCCTGCACATTAATATCCAGTAGCCAATCTTTATCCCAGCTCTCTCACTGTTGATATGGAATTAGTATACAGATGATCTAGTAATGATATTAAGAAATTAGAAATTGTGGTAATTCTATATCAACTCTGTCCAATAGAACTAAAAGACAAGCTGCACATGTACCTTCTTAGTAAACTTAGTAGAAAAAGTTAAAAGAGACCAGTAATGTTAACTTTAACAATTATGTTTTATTTACTCTAATATATGCCCAATAATTTCAAAATATAATTAATGTAACATTATAATAAAACAATTTGCATTCATTTTCATACCAAGTGTCTGTATATATAGTATATTCTTTATATTTAACATCATATCTCATTTTGGGTGCTAAATTTTCAGTAGAAATACTTGAGTTATTTTTAGATATCATAAAATTCATGTTTGAGAGAGTAAATGCACAGACACAAGTTGTTCCAAAAATACTTACATGTTTTCAAATACTGAACCTAATCTCTCCCAACCAAATCATTTTCCTTTAATATTTTCATGCACATTAAAAAAAAAACAAAAACCTGCTTCATTCTCCTTCCATTTGCTTTTAAAGCAAGAGCATGTCAGGTGTGGCAGGCCCCTCACCCCAATATGTCTACAACTCACACTCTGGAGCATGTGAATATGCATATCACTTGGCAAAGAGGATTGAAAGTTCTAGATAGAGTTAAGGTTGCTGATCATTTGACATAAAAATAAATGATCCTGAATTATCCTAGTGGGTCCAATGTAATCACAAGGGCCCTTAAAAGTGGGAGAGAAAAATAAGCTGAGAGAACTAGAGATGGCAGCTTACCAAAGATTGGCCAACACTGGTGGCTTTGAAGAAGGAAAAATAAAGTCACAAGCCAAGGAATGTCGGCAGCTGTTAGAGGCTGAAAAAGAACGCTGCCTCAGCCTCCAGAAGGCATGCACACTCGCCAACATCCAGACTTTATCATAGGAAGCCCCATCACTGACTTCTGACCTCCAAAGGATAATATGTTTGTTTTGTTTTAAGCCACTACCTTTGTGGCAAATTATTATAGCAGCAATAGAAAACCATTATATCAGTTTGAAAATTAGTTCTCTCCAAGTTAAGCAAATTCACTAATTCTCATGTCAATTCAGTCATATAAAAATAGAATTTGTTCTTTCAATTTTCGATCCAACATGTAAGGAGCTTAGAAGTCTTCAAACCATCCTAATGATAAACAAACTAAACATACTGAAAAACAAACAGCTCATTTAAAATGTGATACAATCTCATCAGCATGGCTCAGCAGTTGAGCATCCATCTACGAACCAGGAGGTCACAGTTCAACTCCCAGTCAAGGCACAAGCCCGGGTTGCAGGCTCAATCCCCATTGTGGGATGTGCAGGAGGTGACCAATCAATTATTTTTCTCTCATCATTGATGTTTCTACCACTCTCCCTCTCCTTTTCACTCTGAAATAATTAATAAAATACATTTAAAATAAAATATAATGTATTAGAGATGTGAGGTCACAGGACAAATCACTACCTCCCAAAGTGGAGAGGCAGACAAGTGAGTACAGAGAATCACAACTTAACTAAAGCAGAAGCTCATGAGCAAAAACTTTTTGGTTGGGAACCCATTGCCAACGTCGGAAAACCTAAATTATAATTTGTGAATATTGGAAACTCGGTGTTGACAAGTCTGAGTGTTACAAACTCCAGGGGGCCCGGCCACATTGTGACTTTTACCTCCTGAGCTCTGTACTGCTCTCACCATGAAGATAAGAGGAAAAGGCCTTCCTGCCTCCGCCAGAGAAAGAGGAAATATAACCATTTTTGAAATACCTGCTCCAGAGCATTGGTTCTTCTTAGCAAGGTCAGGCCTCAGACAAACTATTTCACCAGAGCCTAAACTACTGGGGTTTTATCAGAGCCTAACCAACCTGGGTAAAAGGAAATGCCAAACTTAGCCCATTCTAATCTCCCACATGAGGGAAAGATGATAGTCAACCCTGGTGCCCTATAACTATCCTATCCCACTTAACAAGGGGAGGGGGGAAAACCTGATAAACATTTAAAAGTTTACAGAACAGAGCACTGAAGATGGAAAAATAAAGTCACAAGCCAAGGAATGTAGCTCATTAAAAGACTGAGAGATAATTATATGCTATAGATGCTTCTCCTCCCTCCACATCTTACAAGCATACTACCACTAAAGTCATATTTAACAGAGTCCCGTTTACCTACTACACTATGTCTAACATTAAAAAAAATTGCAAAGCATATTAAAAAACACAAAATACCATCTGTAGAGAGAGAGGAATCAATAGAACCAGACTCAGATAGGTAAGGATGTTGCAATTATCAGACTAGAACTTAAAGCAATTATGATTAATAAGTTAATGACACTAATGGATAAAGTAGATAGATAAAAATATAGATGGGCACACAGTATAATGAATATAGAAAATAATATTTTACAATTATATAATAAATAAGGCTACAAGGGCAATCATATTGCAATATATAATTGTATCAAGGTAACACACTGTACACCTTAAACATACACAATATTACATGTTAATTTTATTAAACAAAAAAGGAATAAATAAGCAATATAAACAATGAGATGAAATCCTAAGAAAGAGTAAAAAAGGAATGATAGAGATAATAAACAATGATAGACCCCGGCTGGTGTTGCTCAGTGGTTGAGCATTAACCCATGAACCAAGAGTTGGTTGTTTTGATTCTCGGTCAGGTTTATAGGAGGCAGCTGATTGATGATGTTTCTCTCTCATCCATGTTCTCTCTCTCTCTCTCTCTCTCTCTCTCTCTCTCTCTCTCTCTCTCTCTCTCTCGCTCCCTCCCTCCCTTCCTCCCTCCCTCCCTCTCTCTCTCTCTAAAAACGAATAAAAACATAGTTAAAAACACAAAACACTGATAGGAATGAAGAATGCCTTTGATGGGGTCATTAATAGACTGAAAGTGGTTAAGGAAATAATCTCTGAGCATGAGGTCATGTTCATAGTATTTCAAAAACTGAAGAGGAAAAAGATGAGGCAAAAATAAACAGAATGTCCAGAAACTGTGGGACAACTACAAAAGGTGTAAAATAAGCATGAAAGGAATACCAGATGGAGAAGAGAGAGAGAAAGGGATAGAAGAAATATTTAAAGCAATAGTCACTGAGAATTTCCCCAAAGTAATACCAGACCACAGCTCCAGAAAGCTCAGAGAACAAGCAGGACACATGCCAAAAAGCCACACCTAGCTATATTATAATCAAACATCACCCTACTTCTCAGGAACTGTGCACACAATATGAGTGGAGCAAAGTATTTTAAAACGTTAATAGAAAAAAATAGTACCCTAGACTTCTATATGCTGCAAAATTATCCTTCAAAAATAAGCAAGAAATAAAAGACTTTCTCAAGTGAAAATTGAGAGACTTTGTTGCCGGGAGAACAGCCTTACAAGAAATGTCAAAGGAAGTTTAGAAAGAAGGGAAATTATATAGCTCAGAAACAGCTACATAAAAAGAAAGGAAGAACACTGGAGAAAGAACACCTGGCAGTAAAAGAAAAACTTTTATTATTTTTATTCTGAATTGATCTAACAGATAACAGGGTGTAGTTGTTGTTTTTCTAAGTAATAATAGGAATATATTCTATTATTGAGAAGAAAAAGGAATTAAGTGCTTCTCTGTGTCTTTCCTTTATTCTCCCATCAGTACCACAACCACAACACGGACACCAGATGTCTGGGGGTTCTACTCACACCAAGCAATTCTGTGACATCAGTTGGATGCCCTACAGTTTAACTCATTTCTGACCCTATCTATAGGTAGACGAACCAATCCCACAAGATTGCCCCCCACCACCTCAGATATCCATTAACAGTTCAGGTTGTCACCTGTGCTTCTGACCGATTAGGTATAAATCAGAGGTTCCTATGACTCCCTACTTGTTTATTCTATTAATTTGCTAGAGAGGCTCACAGAACTCAGGAGAGCAGTTTACTTATGTTTACTGGGTTATGATAAAGCATATGATAAAGGATAAAATTAACATCCAAGTGCAAGCGATATGTGAAGCAAGCTGTGTGGTAAAGGGCAGAGCTTCCATGCTCTCTCTGGGCACCATTCCTCCAGACCTCCATGTGTTCATCCAACTGGAAGCTCTCCAAGCCCTGTACTTTCAGGGATTTTATGGAGGCTTCATCACCTAGGCATGATCCATCACTAACTCCATTTCCACTCCTTCTCCCTTCCCTGGAGAATGAGGATAGAGCTAACATTCCACGCTTCTAAGTGTCCTCTGGATGGATATATAGGCTGTTTCCAATACTTGCTATCCCAAGTAAAGTTGCAGTAAATATTCTTACACTAGTTTTTTTTTTTCAAGACTAATATTTTCATTCTTTTTCAGTACATGCCTAGAAGTAGAATTGCTACATTATAATATAGGACAATATTCAACTTTATAAGTAGCTGCCAATATATTTTCAAAGTGACTATACCATATTACATTAAAAACAACAACAACAATGAGTGAGAAGACGAGTTGCTTTGTAGCCTCGCCAATATATAGTATTCAGTGTTAATCTTTTTAATGTGAGCCATTCTGCTGGGTGTGCAGCAATAGCTCATTGTGATTTTAATTTGCATTTCTTATGACTTAACGATGCTGATGATCTTTTCACATGCTCACTGGGTTTTCAGAAGAAAACGTTTTTAGAAGGGTCTCCTATGCTGCAGAAAACCGTACAGATGGTTTTCAAAAATAGGTTATTTTGACAATTACAAGAAGTCATTCATTGCTTATGTAAGTAAGGGCGGTGTTAGGAGTGGTGATGGCATACTTTATTTATTCAATGACTATTTATTGATTCTCTGCTCTATCATATTGCAAAATGATAAGGATATGATACTGTTAGCCTTTCTAAAGTTTATGGTCCTGCAAACTCATAGGAGTTATATTCCAGTGAACAAAGGAAAAAATGGGCGATGCTGAAAATAAAAATCCAAGGCACAAAAATTCTTTATAGATTGTCAATAAAAGAAAGAAGTAGCATTTGATTATTTTATGTGAAACCAATGAGAAAAGGATTTTGTCTGCTTTAGCTTCAAGGCAGGAATGTTTCCATCAGGTTTTAGCAAAGAGAGATAAGAGAGAGATTATAAAAAATATTCTGGGGAAATTGGAGTCATGATGAATAAGGAACATAAAACAGACAAGATGGGATTCCCTCAGAAAAGCAAAGGTAAAGGTTAAGTTTTGGAAAGGAAGAGGGCACTTACTTCTCAAAACAGCACATGGAAAGTAGGAAGGAGGAACGAGAAGGAACAAAAGTAGAGCTGCGAGGGGTGTATAAGACAGCGTTTATGAGCTCTACATCGTTGGAGAGGGATTTAGCTTTAAAAAAAAAATGTTACTAACAAGAGACCTACAGAGAGTGGCAAAAGGTGGTCAGAACTGCTGTGGGAATAATAAAAGGGTCTGATCAAATTAACTGAAATGATGATAAAAGCACTAAAGACTCACCAGAATTTAGAGATTGTGCATTAAGATACAACCTTAATTTATAGATACATGATTTTCTCCAGACTTGTTTCCTGCCAGAGGAAAGGAGTAGGAGAGATGGGGAGGAAGTAAGAGGTTGGTGATCCTGGGTGAGCTTTGATGGGCATAGTACAAAGGGAAAGGCTGGGGAACTGGACCTTTGGGGAGTTGTGTTTGAAGTGATTGCCAATAAGCTTTAATACAGAAGACAAGAAAGTTAAGATGATCCACTGAGAGAAGAGAGCCCTAGTGTAAAGACCTGAGGTTTGAACACTAGGGAGGAAAAGGCTCGAGGAATGTAGAAATAGGAATCTCTGACCCAGTGATGTGCAGGAGCAGCTAGTTCCAGCTGATGTGAGCATTTCTTCCCAACCCTATATTCAAGGAAATCTTGGCAGTAACTTGAAATCAGCCACACCATGATCATCAACAACAGTTACAAATCAGGCCCTGTCTTCCCCCCCACCCTGACCCTCAGAGAGCTGGTTGTTAAACCTTGACCAGCACACCACTGTAGTGAGCACATAGTAACACTTCCAATTTTCCTTTTTCCAGAGATGATAACAAGCACTAGGATGAGGTTTGGGAAATGAAGTTGAGTTTATTATCAAGTAGCTATGTACTTATAATAAAAGTGAACATCTGATAAATACTGACACTAAAGTCATCTAAGATGAGGTCAAAAGAAGAAAATGGCTGCCAATTAAGAAGTAATGAACATGGAGAAAAGACCATGAAGAAAAGGAGAGAAGGTAGTGGACTTGGGCAGCCAGTGAGGCTCAGTTGTTGAGTGTCAATCCATGCACCAACAGATAGCCAGTTCAATCCTCTGTCAGGGAGGGCACTGCCCAGAATTGTAGGCTCCATCCCCTACAGGGAGCGTACAAGAGGCAGCAGATCGATGTTAATGTTTTCTCTCTCTTCGATGTTTCTCTCTCTCTCTTTCTCTCCCTTTCCCTTACACACTCTCTAAAATCAATTAAAGAATTTTTTAAATGATAGTGGACTTGGAAAGTGTAAAGTTAAAAAAAGGAGAGGTTATAAGAGTTGTCAGTAAAACTTTTTTTTTTTTTTTTTTTTAATCCTCACCTGTGGATATTTTTCCATTGATTTTTATAGAGGGGAAGACAGAAAGAAATATTGAAGTGAGAGAAACACATAGACTGGTTGCCTCTTGCATGCATTCTGACCAGGGCCCAAGTTGGGGAGGAGCCTGCAACCCAGGTATCATATGTGTCCATGCCCTGAATTGAACCCAGGACCTTAGGCTTGCAGGCCAATGCTCTATCCACTGAGCCAAACCAGCTTTGGCAGTGAAACAATAATTTAAAAGCCATATAACAATGTAGAGCTTTTAACCGATCTAGTATGCCTGGCACATAGTAAGCTTTTGATAAGTGTTCTGTTCTCTTTATCTAAATCCTGCACTAAGTTCTTTATTATTTATTTAAATGACTGAGAAAAGTGACTGTGATTTCAAATTCAAGAATATCACTCCACTCTGAGAAGTTTACTTTCCATCTTTAATTGTAAACACTTTTGTTAGTTGTAAAAATTTCCCAACACTTGAAATAAGTTTCTTCTGCTTTCAGAAATTACTTGATGATTAGTAATCAGTATATTCTGCTTAATTTAGAAAATATTTAATGCTATTTAGGGATTATTATATCTGCTGAAAGGCCTAATAGTTAACTATAAAGTAGTTACTATCTGATAAACTATTAAGAAATTAAAATTTTAAACTTTAGATCAATAAGATTCTCTTTGCTATATTATTTTCTGGAAAAAAAATTCTATGCCAATATCCCATCTCATGTTAAAATATAACTTATAGATAATGGCAGTAAATGATTCAGAAATTACCCACAAACTGTATTTGCTTGTGAAAGAAGAACTAGATACACTCATTTTACAAAATACATTTTTAGAATTTTAATATAAATAACGAGAGAAAAATAAATAAATCCTAGCACATCTTAAACAGAAAATAACTAAGGAAGAGTTCACACACATCCCATATGAATTATACTTCCTGGACAACAGCTGAAACACCTGGGAAACCGGCATTCATATGGGGACATTAATTTAGGAAATGCTATTTGGAACTTGATCTCAAGAAACCTTGAAAAAATGCACTTGGGAAGGCTTTGTGTGCTTTTAACTATCTTGCGAAACGCATGTAAGCCAGGCTCATTCATAATATAATATAATTATCCAATGTCCACTTGGACTACTCACTGTCTTTCTGAAGGCCTCAATCCCTTGAACCAAATGTTCTTAATAATCTTTTCAATACACCAAGTACAAACATATGTGTATCATTAGATTAAAACTGTATTTTCAGGACCCACTTCAAAATGCTGAAACAAAACCCACCACACATATCCCTGAACTCTAACTCACATTTCATAAAGGAATGTGCTTTAATACTCTCTCCCTCATACATTGCTCTTTTTTCTCTCCACTTCGGGGAATATGAATTCTCAAGCATGGAGGGAAGAAAAACCTCCATCTTCTCTTCCTGCGCCAAGCTGTGCTCAGGACCAAAAGCAAGGAATTCTTTCAGCGAGAAAATGTTCACTGGCTCCCTGCTCTGAATCTTCTTTTGAAGACTTAGAATGGCCCAAAAACTTCCCCGAAAGATTTAATGAATGCTTAAACTGATTTAAAACTTGTTAACAGTGGGGTGGGTTAGGCCCAGGGGAGTATGGGAAAAAATAGAAAAATGCAAAAATCCTTGAATTTTAGCCAACTGTTATGCCCTTCTGACCAAGAGTCCCCAAACGTTTTAAGATTTGCCTTAACCATTATAATGTAGAATATAGACAAAGCAAGTTTTAGGGAGAACAAATCCCATATAGGGACTTGAATTCTCATTGTCTCACAGTTTGCTGGAGCTAATGAATTCCTTCTAAGAGAAATATATTTTCCAAAGGTGAAGAGCTATGCATGAAATTCCTCACCTGACGTTGAAAGGTCAGGTCCACATTTGCTGACACTTCAATCTGGGGTCCTCACTTCTTTTAGATGCTCAAAGTAATAAAGGAAGTCTAGAAAGCAATTGAAGGCAGGATATTTCAAATTGAATATGATAGTAGCCAAATAAGTATTTCACAATGATTCACATATATAGAGTGTGCATACTTTTTTCACTAACAACAAACCTTAAGTAGGCATAACTCTATTTCATTCACAAAACCCTCTGCTGTAGTCACTCATTAGTCATGCATTACAGAGGAGGGAATTAAGGCTTGGAGTAGTCACGACTAGAACTGGCAGGGCTGGGAATCCACCCTGCTAGACGGTGGCCTGCACCACCACATGAGGCTTCTCATAATAGGGAATGGTCTTCATTTGAGTGTTCACCTTGTTCTCACATCATCTTAAAATGGAATTCAACTGCAGTTACAAAAATGATGCAGTAATATCGGATTATACCTTATATTTAAAAAACTATAGGACTTGCAATTCTGCTGGCCCAGGAGCTTCAGTCAGGGAGTGTGGCTGCAGCCGACCTCACTAGGTGAGGGGCCCCTTCTGCTCACAGCCCTCCAGCCTGAGGCCCCAGCCCCCAGTCTCACTATAATGAGCTCTGTGTGGCCACACAGACTGAGTCCTACCTCACCACAGGGATTTGCTGGCAACACAAACTGTTTACAATTTCAATCTGGGAGTTTCCTTTTTTTTTTTAAAAAAAAAATATTTAATTTATTTGCTTAATTATTTAATCTGCCATTCCAATAGGTTTGATACTGAAAGAAATTATTACACATGGGCTTATTCTGTCTTTGAAAAAAATATTGAACATCTTTCTAACCAAAGTAATACATAGTCACACATTTAAGTAAATCCTAAATTAGATTTAAGTGTAGTTAATTTTACATAATCTTTATGTTTCAGAGAATTACCAAAGCACCATACTGAACAAACCTATCACTGAAACACATTTGAGTTAAGAAATCATTTTTAAAAAAACCACAGGAGTTCTCTGAGAATCTTGGAAACTGTTGTAGTCACTGGGAATCTAGAGATGTATAGAAGATCTATCTCTATTTTAAGGTCAGCACAGAAATGCTCTACAGGAATCAAAAGATAAGAAAGAAAAGAAGGTTATCTTTCCACATATTTTTGTTTTTCTCAATGCAAACTTTGGTATTACTATCCTATATATATTTGGAGGACTTTAAAAATAATAATAACTAATATTTATTGAGTTCTTACTATATGACTATCATTTTTCTAAGTACTTTATGTGTTTTAATTATCTTAACCTTCAAAAAAGATGTACTGTATATAAAAGCATTATTCCCATTTTACAGATGCCACAGGACAATTACATCATTGATATAAAGTCGAGCAGCTGGTAATAATGGACAATTTCCAAAATATTTAACTGACACCTTCTTTCTTACAGTGCACTTTCATTAGTTTAAAAACATAAAATATCCTAGCTGGTTTGATTCAGTGGATAGAGTGTTGGCCTGCAGACCAAAGGGACATGGGTTTGATTCTGGTCAAGGGCACGTAATTGGTTCTAGGCTCCTCCCAGGCTCAGGCCCTGGCCAGGGCACGTGCAGGAGACAACCAATCTGTGTGTGTTTTACATGGATGCTTCTCTCTGTCTTTTGCTCTTTCTTCCACTCTCTCTAAAAACCCATGGAAAAATACCCTTGGGTGAGAATATTTTTTAAAATAATAAAAAGATAAAAACATAAAGCTATTTCCCCCCAAAAATGATAATCTTACATTGTGGCCAGCATGACTTATAATACTTGAGTAAAGACCAATAAGTTACAAGCATGACAAGATCTCCGTTACTGAAGAAGCTAATATGCTGAGAAATTTACAAGAATATTTTCCGCTAAAAATTCAGTGATTGATTTCTTTCAATGAAGAATATGAACACATGGACTGAATTTAGGATGGAACACTGAAACAGAAACTGCTCTGATTTTTTTTGAGATGTGTATTCATCGACTAAAAGTGATAAAATTATGAAGTTACGCAGGCTGCTTACAAGTCTAGGGCATTTCATCTTGTTTGCATTTTGGTTAAATAAAAAAAACATTTTATTAATGTACATATAATAGAAATATGCGCTTTATTATACATAAAAAGAGAGAAATGACACAACCACTTTTGGAAAACCACTTGGCAGTTTTATATAAGTTAAGCAGATACCTACCAGATGACCATGCCACTCAATAAAGAAATACATGTCCATACAATATTAGAACATGAATGATCATTTGAAATAACTCAAAACTGGGAGACGGGGAGGGGAACCAATGCCCATTGACAGATGAATGACTCAACATCCTGCAGTATATCCAAACCTCGGAATACTACTCAGCAATAAATACGAAGGAACTACTGATACATGAAACAATGTGGATAAATCACAGAACAATTCAGAGTGAAAGAAGGCACTCCACCCCAAAAACCCATTTAAACAATGCAAACTAATTTACAGTAACAGAAAACAGAGCAGCAGCTTTCAGAGCAAAGGGGACAGCAGGGAAGGAGAGAAGGAGGGATGACAAAGGAACACAAAGAAACTATCAAGGGAGAGAAATATTTTTGTTGTTGTGATATTTGTGTGTGTGTGTGTGTGTGTGTGTGTGTGTGTATGTGTGTGTGCAAGATAATTCTATACAATTAAAATATAGTCTGTGGGCAATTATACATCAATAAAGCTTTATAAATTTTTTAATAAATTTAAAATGAAAAAAATGACTGTGAAATCAGTATTTTAAGATCTTTTTAATAGGCTTAACTGCACCATCAGTTGGAAAGCTACTCACTTGTCTTGTTATAATAGATGTGTCTGTTATACTAGAGTTTACCGTATTTACATGTCTTCACAGGATGTACTGAACAGATTGCAACTGCCTGATGAAGGCAATCTAACTAATTTTAAAATGGGTTTCCTTTATTTGTGATATGACTGACTAATATACTTTATAGTGTAGTCTTGTTATCATTTTCTTGTAACTCTTTTTAAAGTGGACATTTGATGCCCACTAATCAGACAAACTGCATTTCAATAAGTCTGTTCCATAGCTAACCGTCTTTGCTGTAAGATTACAAAGTGAGTGGTTATTCTTCTCCAGAAAGTCAGTTTAAGATGCTGTTAATTTCCAAAAATGGGATGACTGTCCTTGCATTTTTTTAATGCAGTCATACAGGAAGAAAAATGGATCACCCCATCCTCAAACTGCTGTTTCCTGATGGCAGCAGACAGCTGAGTATCCCATGCATCAGCCTAATCACCATCACTAACAAGAGAGCAGAAAACAGCCCAGGACTGCTTCAGTGGAGATAGTCCAACTTTCAGAAACCACGGGCGCCCCCTAGTGGCGCTTCCTTTCTGATATTAGGGTGTTAAATCTAACATTTAGCCTGCTGCTTATGATTTTACAGTTTTTATTTCAATTGCTTTAATTAAATTATAAAACAGTAATCTGTTCTAGTTAAAGTAATATTATTCAATAGAGTTGTAGTTTTTGTTTTTTTCTAATTATATAACCTCACTACTATAGTGCTTAACATCATGCTTTTATTTGATTTATGCTAACTGGAAAGAAAATGGGATCATTTTTTTTAATGGAAAGGAAGTGGAGAGATGTATCAGATAGCATATTCTAAAAAGGGAGTCCATTAACTAGTCTGTGTATTATCTAATATTATGTAGGAGGAAATGAATCTAATGATTCCATAATATAAATTACAGAGAGCGGTCTCATGATCACAGCTTTATGAGCTCTCTAGCTTTTTATTTGCAAATGATTGCTCTTTGAATCACCTAATTTCATCAAGATCTTTTTTTAATATGAAAAGTTGTGATTACATGTGGCTCACATTTAGATTAAATAGGCACTTGTTAAATGCCAGTTGGGATTTCTGAAATGATCATACTTTTTGCTCATCAGACAAATAAAAGGGCAATTAGGGATCCAGATTCAGCATTGTATTGAGAAAGCACACCCATTCCACTGGGTCAGAACATTGGGACACTGTGGATGACCTGACATGTCAGGGAGGGCTCCTCCACACCATGCATCTTCTGAGAAGCATGACCATGAGCCAGGAATCAGACATCCACCCTCAATTCTTATACTTTAAATTGTCTCACTCCCCTCCACACCACTGACAGCCAGCCCCTCTACTCATTCACAAACCCATATACTAGTACATGTGCCTGTGAGTACGCGCGCGCATGCACACACACACACACACACACACACACACACACACACCCCTAGCTTTTCTGAGTATGACTAGGATACAGTCAGCCTTTTAACTCATACTAAAGAGACAGGTTGATGGAAAGAACATCCTATGGCCATGGTCGGCAAACTGCGGCTTGAGAGCCACATGTGGTTCTTCAGCCCCTTGAGTGTGGCTCTTCCACAAAATACCACGGCCTGGGAAAGTTTATTTTGAAGAAGTGGCGTTAGAAGAAGTTTACGTTTAAAAAATTTGTCTGTCAAAAGAAATTTCAATCGTACTGTTGATAATGAGTTTGCCGACCACTGTCCTAGGGCAAACAAGGGAAGAGGCCAAGGATAGGTGGAGAGCATCCCTTCTAGTGGGGGGACTCCCTCCTCACGCCTTTCCAGAATGAAGTGGATGCAGACAGCCTCACAGGACTCCCAGGTGGCAGGAGTCATCAAGCTCTTGCCATGTGGCCGTGAGAAGGCAGAGGGTGCAGACAACCCACACCCCCAGAGCCCTGGCAGTCCGGCCACTGCCCACCCTGCACAGCGCCGCTCCGGCCCATGCAGGGGAGCAGTGACACCAAAGCCACACCAGAGGAAGCCTGGAGGGTGATGGGAGGAGGCAGGCTGTTTGCCTGCAGCCTCTGTAGAGGTGCGGTCCCTGGCATATCGTAGAGGATCAGTGACGATGACAATAAGAAAGACTCAGCCCCTAGCCCCTAACTTACCACTGAGTTGCTATGTACACTGGGCCATTTAAACATAAAATTAACATTCATATATTTTTTATTCCCTGAATTCGCCTGTGATAAAAAAAAAATACATAAAAGCATCGACCGTATGTGGCTTAGGATGGGCGTGCCTTTCTCAGAATCCCATCAGGAGAGAGCTCACTGTGTTTGCAGGGTGAGGGCCGCCCCCAGACCTTTCAGGAGAGACGCCAAGGTTTCACACTGCTCCCCCATAAAAAGTCTGAATCCACTCATGATCTAGAAAGGGGAGGAGAGCACCCACTTTTTTCCTTCCACCCCTCTTTGTTCAGGATTACCACTAGGAAATCATATGTAAACAATTTGTATACAAACTAAAGCCAGAGCTCCCAGAATTGAACATTCATGTGAGGAAGATTTTAGGAGTCACATGTGCAACATAATCCCAGGCACATGCCTGGTGGGACACACAGGAGCCCTGTGGTTCTTATGGTTAGTGGTGATTTCAAACGGGTCCAGAAGCACATAGCTTTGGATATCGTTGCCATAGAGACAAACAAGCAATTTATAGATGCTTAACCCTAGAGGATTAGTTTTAATAACCATCAAGGAGCAATCAAGCATTGCAGTTGATAGTGTAGGCTCTGTTGTCAGGGTGCCGGGGTGCCAATCCTCATGCAGTAACAGGTTACATGTGTGTCCTTGGGCAAGGTAATTCAATTGTCTCTACCTTAATGTTATTATCTGTAAATCTATAACACAAATACAGCAATAGTACAAACATGTCTGAGTTATGTGAACCCAGATATCATATATTTTATACTTTCAGCACAAGGGCATGTACAATATATATTACTTGTTAGTACATGTTAGTAGTGAGACTTGGCACTTATGGTCCCCTGCTCTGCAAAAGGCAGTTGCATATCTGAAAGAGACCTTTTATCGGGCAGCTTGTTCATCTGACCCTTGTGTATAGAACATCATTCATTTCTCAGAATAGAAACAAAGACTGCATCTTTGCCCCTTCTCCACCTTCTTGGTACAATTACTATATATTGTCTCCCTTCTAGGTAGATGCTCAATGCAGGGGACAGGATGCTTTCAGCTGTGTAGACTGTGAGGTGTCTCACATAATGGAAGCTTACTGTGAGAATATGTGTGGAAGTGGGGAATACTAACCTCGCCCCTCCATCTACTGGGATTTTCACAGCCTGCCACTGATGTGACTCTATTAATTCTTGGTCTCTGCTTCCCTTGAAGCATATTCTCTGCCTCTTTTTGCTAACAGCTGGTTGATCCCCTCCCCCCCCCCCTTTCAGTGCAGGAAGATACAGCTGTGCTCATCAGCAAGTGTGCAAATGTGGAGATGCCACCCTCCCCGGACCAGCCTCCAGGCAAGCGAGGCCTGCTCAAAGGCCAGCTCCCTCTGCAAGGTTCCCAGACTCTGTTGTGCTCCAGGAGCACCTGGGAGCTCATGAAAACACAGGCTGCTGGCCATATTCATTGTTTCCACTGGGAAGGTCTATGGGTGGGATTTAAATATAGGTCTATGGGTGGGGTATGAATATCTGCATTCATAAAAAGCCCCTGGGTGAGTGATGCTGTTGTTTCAGGAAGCACAGAGCAAACTGGTCATATTTTTCTCATTAAATAACTGGGCTGCATCCCTCTGCAGTGGATGTAAAAGAGGTACTTTCTTTGAAAGTAGAGTTGGGATAACAAAACATCAAGTAGATTCTATGGTAGGTCCTCTTATCTGTGAGGGACACGTTCCAAGACACCCCAGTAGAAATGGAATTAAAAATGGAGCTCTTATATACTATGTTTTTTTCCTCCCACCCTCTAAGATTTTCTATCTGGGCTAATAATCAGAGACAGATTAACAAGAGAAAATAAAAGTTTAATATGTGCACACAAGGAATTCACCTAAGTATGAAAATTCCATAGACCGTTAGGCAAAATTGGGTATACATGTCTTTTTGGACAAAGGGAGGGGCAATGATGCGGTTTTAAAGGAAGGAGACAATTTATAGGTAGTTGAGGAAGAGCAGAATATTCATGGCAGGTACATTCTTACCTCAATGGGACACAGAAGGTAATCTGACCCTGCTTGGCACCTTCCTATCTACCACACTCAATTCAAATTGGGCTAAGAAGAACATCCTAAGATTTTTGTCCTGAATCAGGCCTTTCCATCAGAATCTCTTAGGCAGGAAAGGGAGGAGGGCCTAGGTTCTTTGAGTCTTTTGTTTCCTAATAACCAGCTTAAAATTAATATCCCAAAAGGCAAAACTTTAGTCCCCTTCAATACATATACTTCCCAAGTCTCTTTGACTTATCCAAATTGCCACCATCACTGCTCTCGCACTTGGGGGCCATGATTAAGTAGAACAAGAGTGACTTAACCACAAGCACTGTGAGAGCCAGCAGCCAACCTGCTGACCCTGGTGGCTACTTAGTGAAACAGGAGGGAAGCATCTACAGAGAGGAAATGCTGGACTGCTCACATAAAAAACATTCAAACCTGCAAAGAATGTTTATGAGTTTATTTGAGCCAAATTGTCAACAAGGCTGGGAAGCAGAATCTCCATGAATTAAGATATTGCTCAGGAGAATAGTGGTTTTTCAACTGTTTTTATAAATTAGCATCAAAGGAGGAGACTTAAGTGGATTACAAAAAAAATCCATTGGTGATAGATTCAGAAGGCGGGAGAAAGCAAAGGGGGAGGTGTCATACTGCTGGGATTGGATAAAAAGAAAAATGATAGACAAGGATTCTTTTACGTAAGTGGGCACAGGATAGTTAACAGTAAACAATTAACACGATAACAATAACAATGAGGGGATTTGTGATTTGTGCTCTGGCACCATTTGTTGGGCCCTAGGTTTCCAGAAATAGCGAAGTTACAGGTTACTCTGACATTCCACAGGTATGTTATCTTAGATGCAGAAAGACAATAGGCTCAGTTAAGATGGAAGTTGATCTTTGTCAGGAAAAACATTGGCCTAGGACATGACTATCCACTATAAATTGCTTTTTAATTTAATTTTAAAGGTTTTAATTTCAGACCATCCTTTGTGGTTGCATTAAGTCTATGAGTTTGCAAGGCCATCACGCAGGCCTTCCCTGAATTAGTCACATTAGCGTGAGGCCCTTTTTTTCCACAGGACAAACGGATGATTCATTTCCTGGGTGGAACACAGCCTGAGGTACAAGGGTTTATCATACTACTGGACAGCATGCAATTTAAAACTTGTGAATTGCTTATTTCTGCATTTTTGGACTGTGGTTGACTGCAGGTAACTGAAACCACAAAGAACGAAACTGTGGATAGGAGTGACTACTATACCTCAATTTAGCTATTTAAAAATTAAGTTAGGTTAACACAGCAATTCTCATCCAGCCTGGACATCCATTGAGACTTGCCCCCAATCAGAATCAGAATTCAAAGCATCCCCTACTCTGAACCACAGCTAGTTCACCTGTAATTTTCTGATCTTTTTCTGAGAAATGGTTTCATTTCATCTACAGCTAAACTCCGTAGTTGTCTTTATTAGCATTCTCTCTTTAATGATATCTAGAAAGCTGCTCCCCCTTCTCCTCCTCCTCCTGCTCCTCTTCTTCCCTCTCCTCTCCCTCCTCCCTCTCCTCCTCCCCCTCTTCCTCCTCTTCCTCTTCTCTCGCTCCTCCTTCAATGTTTTTATTGATTTCAGAAAGAAGATGGGAGAGAGAGACAGAAACATCCATAAAAGAGAAACATCCATTGGCTGCTTCCCACAAACCCCCGCTACTGGAGATCAATCCTGCAACCTGGGCTCGAGCCCTGACTGGGAATCTAACTGGTGACTTCCTGGTGCACTGGATGATGCTTAACCAACTGAGCCACACCAGCTGAGCTGTACTGCAGGTTCTTGATGGTCCCATTACAGGGACGCAGAGGTATCTAATGAAGTTCAAGGGCAGAAATATGGCTGGGACATAGAAAGAAATTGGCACAGATAATTTAAATATTTATTTCTATACCTCCCATCTTTGCTCCTTCTCTGCAGAGTGGCCTTTTCTGCTCCTCTGTCCATATGCCAAACCATGAGCTAAGCCTAATTCCCCAGCTTAGAGGTTGGTGGTCAGCCTCTTATGGCCTCCGGTCCAAGCTGGAAGTAAGCCCAGCTCTAAGTTTCTGGAAGAGAAAAGCTGATGGGCTCAGCGCTGCTCAGCTACCCACATGTGACCAGTCAGCTTTATCCAGAGGGAAGAAGTCGTGGCAGAAACAATACTGGGAGTCACATTGCTATGGCAATGGGGCATTATCACAGCAGAGGGCCTGGGCTGCCACTGTGCCCACCAGCTTCCAGCTTACCCACACAGGGCTGCTTTCTAGCTCCTGGGCAGCTAGAAGTCTCTAGCTATACCCAATACATGTAAGTCCCTACCACTATCTAAACAATACACCATATACTTGCAGGCCAAAAGTCTATGTGCTGTTGCAAAATTATTCCATTGTGCCTGCTCCATGAAATATTTCTCTCTTTTTTTTTCCTTGAAAAAGGCTATGAAGAAGAGAAGGAGAGGTGAAGGGGTGGCATCATTTTCCTACCAGTAGGTTATCTTCCTGTTAAATCTCAAAATATGTGCTCTCCATTTTATGAACCAATGCTAGGAGCTCCACATTTATTTTATCCCCACCCCTGCCTAAGACTTCAGCACTAATCCTAAATAAGCTGGGTCCTCACCTCGGGCCACCTCAGGAATACTGTCCCAAACGAAGGGTCTGCGCCTGGCCTCTTGGCCTCACCGCAGGGGAACCCCTTCCCTATCTGACACGCTGCCAACTGCCCTCATGTGCTGAGAATCACTAGCACCGTGCACTGGGCTACTACACGCTTTAAAATACCCAAATGCTTGTTTCTCCAAATAACCTCTTCATTCTTCACAACAGCATAGCCCTGTGAGACCCCTTGAAAACTGCCCGAGGGACAAACCTCGCAAGGACTGAATGGGCAGTGGGCACGGGGTTTAAACCTCAGAGAACAACGCTCCATTTGGTGTGACAAGAAGGGATCAGACCGTCTTCTTTCCTAGGACACTCTTTCATTAACAAGGTAACACACAGGGCATATCCCACTCACCCAAAGTTCTCCTTTAGTTACACTCTCCCCTCCTGGTCTCTCTCCCGCCACAACCTGTGACTCAGGCGGCCGAGGGAACACTGTCACCAGCGCGCCTGCTCCTGGTGCAGAATTCCTCACGCAGCAGCTTCCGTCAGCAGCTGTGCGCCATCTGCCCTGCTCTCCCTCCCCCCAGACACCGGACGTTCTTCCAGAGACATTCCCCCTTTGCCGAACTTTCCACATGTTAGACTCAAGAATTACTCCTTGAGCCCTGGGGACTTCTGGTTCAAGCTTTAGAATTTTGCTAAACAATGTTTCTTTCTCATTTGTTCCCTTTTTTAAAGAATCCAGTAAAGAAATCAGTTTCTCTCTCCTTCCTTTCCTCCCCCCTCTCTTGCCCTCTCTTTGTGTGATATTCTGTATATGAAAACATTCATTAGGCACTGTGCACACTTTTTAAAAAATATATATTTTATTGATTTTTTACAGAGAGGAAGAGAGAGAGATAGAGAGCCAGAAACGTCAATGAGAGAGAAACATCGACCAGCTGCCTCCGGCACACCCCCCACTGGGGATGTGCCCACAACCAATGTACATGCCCTTTCAGTCTCACTGAGCCAAACCGGCTTCGGCAGGCACTGTGCACTTTTTTGGTCATCCTGGAATCCTTAAATCCCATTTTTACCAAACCAATTTTTAATTATCTTATTTAATATGTGAATAAATTATAAAAATAGCTTCCAAAACAATAAAGAGTGCAAGGGTTACTCTGCTTAAGAAAAAATTCAGCATTTTCTTAAAACAGTGAAACTGTAACAGAGACAATGAAAACTTTTCCATTTCTCAATGTGACCACTAGATGGCAAAGTAGTCCCCCATTTTTATTTCTATGAAAAGGGCCCTGTAAGATAAACTAAGGATTGCTTTTGGGTGCAGCATATTATATTGCTCAATTAATTTTTCAATTCTAGATTTCTGATTATCTGTTAAGTTATTATAAACAAAGACATTAAACATGATACTCTACTGAATACACGATTATCTGTTAGGTTATTATAAACAAAGACATTAAACATGATACTCTACCGAATACATGCAATAACCAAGCACCTTGCTAAGATTTCCTTTCTGATTATAAGTACAAATGAGTTATGATAAAATGAATAGTTTGTGATAAGGTCAATGAGAAATAGACTACTGTTCTTTAGATATGCCTATTTTATATTACTAACAAAAAAGCTTTCATAAACTTAAATAATCTTAACTCAGAAATGGTTATAAGCACTTTCATTTCTGTTTCTACTCAAAAAGTAAAAGAATGTGCCAAACCTGTATGTGTAGAGGATAATGCTATATCTGGGTCATATCACCACTCAGCAGAACTTTGTTCTCCTCGTTTACTAAAGGGATTATTTGGAATTTTAGAAATAAAGCTTTTTAAAAAGGTTAAGTACTGCAAAAGGAAACGTCTTGATGATATCCATCAGCAATGTTTAGGTGAATAATAGTTTAGAACTTCTGGTAAATTATACTTAAATTTTTTTTGAAGTTTCTAAAACGAAAAGCAGTTTCTTTTGAATAAATTCTACCAGTACTTTCTTTTTATTAA
This sequence comes from Pipistrellus hanaki, assembly GCF_964339955.1. Taxonomy (NCBI): domain Eukaryota; kingdom Metazoa; phylum Chordata; class Mammalia; order Chiroptera; family Vespertilionidae; genus Pipistrellus; species Pipistrellus hanaki. The sequence continues at coordinate 36,425,878 of NC_140507.1, read as the reverse complement.
TGCATAATTCTATATATTAAACCAAAGAAATATATGCAACTGTCCCATAGAAATTTCACTGATTTGATATAAGTCTCATTCCAGCAGATAAAGCTGTGCCCTCTGTAGAGGTGGGGGTGATCTGGGGCCTTTATGGCCTTGCACAGAGCATGGGAAAAGGCCTGGCTCTATGCACTCTCTCCCAATTGAACCAGGGCATGTAACATTCATCCCTCTCTCATACAGGGCAGCTTCTTCATTTAAACAAAAAGTTCTGCAACTTAAATAAAAAGACATTTGAATGTCTCTTATTAAATTTAAGTTAAATGAAAATCATTCGGCACATATAGAAGGATTCTTTTTTTTTTTTTTTTTTTTTTGCCAAGGGGGGGGGGAGACTTAATCTGATTAATTTTATAAGAATAAAATAAAACAGTTGTGCTAAAAAATTGAAAGTAGATAGCTATCACATGAAAAGCAAGCTTGTTTAACTGGATTTGTTGTTTCAGTCATTTTGTTCTCATAGCTTGTGACTTAATCAAACACACTCATGGCTAAGAAAAGGGAGGCAAGCAAAATATCTAAGAAGCAAAAAATGTGCCCGTTGGCTTGATACCAGGCCTGGTTCTGTTATGGGGGGCTCAGGGGAGGCACGGTGGACACAAATACCTATCCATGCAGAGATATGTTCACAGGCGCTGTCCCGGGTAACATGTGAGCATTGCAGGGCACTGTCTCAGGTGGATAATTTGTTAAGCCACATCTTTGGGGTGGTAAGTGCATCTGCTAGGCCTCTCTTGCACAGATCTCAAGTGAGTCTTACATTAGCCCAGAGACATAGATGTCATTTGAAGGGAAAAAATTCTGACCTATTAATGAACAAAATACCTTAAAGGATAGTCAATTGTGAGAGGAAAAATGAAGAAAAAGTGGTTGCCTATGAAACATTATTCAGTCATATATCCTAGCTTCTGAAACAATATAACAATAAACCTCCCAGGTCACAGGACGAATATGATATGGATTAATTCTCACTTGTGTAGCCACTCAGTGCAAATGTTCTGGCCACACACTTTCCACCTGGACTCAGAGTATGGCAAAATTCAGTATGGGTCACTTAAAAACAAAACAAAACAAAACAAAAAAACAACCCTTATTGGCTAGGAAATGATAGTTAATAATCTACTTAGAGAATCTAAAGTAAAGAAATATTATAATTGAAGTTACTGAAATTAAAACCAAGAAAGACCTTCTTTTCATTTTGAGAATATAAGAAAAGGTTGAGTCAGGAACATAACTGGATGAGCAAATAATTGGCTGTTGTTTTTTCCTCTGTTTTTTGTTTTTTCACTTCCACATGGGTCAAAAAAATTTCAAACATGGAATATGTGACTGTTGTGCTGCCAATAACTACTCTGGAAATATTTATCTCTCTAATGAACTGACAGATAATTAGGTGTGGTTTAATTTATCTATTTATATTAAACATTCAAGGCATCCATTGTGACTTAGCCTAGAAGTTCACTTTTTATATTTAACTCGAGGCCCGGTGCATGGATTTGTTCACAGCGGGGGGCAGGGGGAAGTGTCTCTGGGCCTGGCCTGCACCCTTTTGCAACCCAGGACCTCTCAGGGGATGTTGGACTGCCAGTTTCAGCCCGATCCTCACAGGCCAGGCCAAGGGACCCCACCAGTGCACAAATTTGTGTACCAGGCCTCTAGTATGCATATAAGATCTTTGGTTAATCTCTTCCCACTTTCTCCCCTCTCCCCTTCCCTCTGAGATTCATCAGTCTGTTCCATGTTTCCATACCTGTGCATTAAGTGTCTTCCCCCTGGTGGTCAGTGTGTGTGTCATAGCTACGGGTCAAACGGTTGAATGGCTGTTTAGGCTTTTATATATAGAGATGATGGGGGAGGTATGCAGGGAGCCTTTGTCCTATGATCTGTTATTTATGATTGGACCAGGACATTTTAAGTATATTAGATCATGAATGCAGTCATATTTGCAATCTGACTTATGTATAATCATAGGCACATGCACACACAAAAATACAATTAAGAAGGGCCCAAATAAGCATATTAGACAAGTATGTGTAGGATCACGATTTTTAAAGGGCACTGTGTATAGTGGGTGATATGCTCTGAATTTGTGTATCCCCTCCAAATTCATAAGTTGAAAACCCAATATCCAATATGATGGTATTTGGTAGGTAATTGTGTCAGGAAGCCCCCCTGCATGGAATTAGTGTTCTTATGAAACAGACCCCAACGAGCTGCCTTGACACAATGCGAAGTCTATGACCTGGAAGAAGGCTCTCACCAAAGTCACTCTGGGCTTTGACTTCCAGCCTCCAGAACTGTGAGAAACAAATGCATGTTGTTAATAAGCTGCCCAGTCTGTGGTGTTTTGTTATAGCAGCCTGAGTGGAGTAAGGATCTAATGTAACAATGTGATTGACAATTAAAATATGTGGAAAAAACACGCAGTAAAATTGTCCTAAATATTGTATGACATATAGCGAGTTGTTTCCTCTTGGGGAGAAGTGGGAAATTCTAAAAAGGTTTTCTTTTTCTGTTTTGAAACTAAGACCTGATTGTTGCTTCTCTACATAAACAGCTCTCTCTTCTCAGTATTTTTCTTTATATTCAGAAACCAGTATCGTCTGAATCAGTCTGAACAGTCATCACTATGCCCAGCAGGGAAGAGTGATCAGTGATAGATTATTCATAGTGGTGCTCATCTTTATAATGTGAAAGCTACTCACTTTGGAGCCGGTATGAGTAAAGTCGTTATCGTTCATGAATAAAAGTAAGCTATTTGAATGCCAATAACATCTTACATTCGTGTACTTAGTTATAAAGTAGTAATAAAGTCTCAACTGACATATTCACTGCTACTACTCCTAAAATGCAGATCCTTTTTAACCTAACAAAGCTTTCATTATGTGATTCTAATCACAACTTTAACTCATGAATGGGCATTCTTATTCCTAGATAGCTACAGTTAAATTTTTATTTATGAAGGACAGTCAACAATCCTATTACCTCATCAAAGTATGAATAGTAAAGAAATGTATTTCCTAAAGACCATGACTTTCCCCCCCCCCTTTTTTTTTCTTTATTGATTAAGGTATTACATAAGACCATGAGTTCTTATTTAATATAGCTTTTGGCTGACAATTTTTACATCCATACCATTGAAAAACTATGAACCTTTGAGTTCTGCACTACAACATCCAAGGGACATCAATGAAAGCAGGCTTTGAGGATGGAGGTCAGTCTTCTGTTAGAGAAATGGTCCTCAAAGCATGGTTGTCAGGGAAGCAGCATCAGTCCCATAGCTGAATATATGGGGGTGGCATCCAGCAACCTGTTTTAACAAGCCCTTTGGGTGATTCTGGTGCAGGATCAAGTTTTGATAACCACTAAGGTAGTAATTACTAGTAAACTCTTATTAGGCCAGCTCCTGTTCTATGAGCTGGTCTACGTTCTCTCAGTCCCTCTACATTAGTCCACTTCAAGTTCCCTTCAGAAGTGATTCCATCTGAATCCACCTCCTCCAGGGGACTGATGTGGAAAAGCTCATGATTAGCAAGGAGTCCAGGATGCAGCCAAGGGGAAATGCTGGGATGCAGGAAGGATGTTCTGGTTCAAAGGGATGGCCCAGTGGGCATGCTTGTGTTGAAAGCCTAACTGTGAGGGTGCGAGGTGGCACATTTCAGAAACAGGAACCAGAGAAGAAGACCCTGGTAGTAGAGTGCGAGTAGTGTCTAAGCAATTTAGGTCGTGGCACACTTTTTCCGAGGCCAGAGAGGGTGCCTCCCCAAATGGTGACCTAGTTGTAAATCTCCATCACTCAGGCTTGCTCTAAGTATAACACTTACTTATGAAGGGACATTTGTGAAACCTCTAACTTCTAGCCCCTCTCTTCCAGATTATTTCCAAACTCTCCCTTTCCAATCAATCCACCATGACTATGCTGCCTTTGTTTACCTTCTAAATGCTTCTAATGAATAGTTCAATTACATCATTTCACTATATAAAAAGTGCTTAGGGCTCTGGTTTTCTCCATAGCTATGTAATTCTTTTCTTTTCTTTCTTTCTTTCTTTCTTTTTTTTTTAAATATATTTTATTGATTTTTTTCATAGAGGGGAAGGAAGAGGGATAGAGAGTTAGAAACATCGATAAGAGAGAATCATGGACAGCTGTCTCCTGCGCAACCCCCCACTAGGGAATGTGCCCGCAACCAAGGTACATGCCCTTGACCAGAATTGAACCTGGGACCCTTCAGTCTGCAGGCCGACGCTTTATCCACTGAGCCAAACCAGCCAGGGCACTATGTAATTCTTGTCAATTAAACATTTAAGCTCTCAAATATGGATATCAAATACTCTCCCAGCCTCACCTGTACCTGTTTTTCAACATTCATGGTAGTTTCACCAAATTGACCTTTACTCTTCCTTCAATGCTCCTAATTTTCTTCTTCTCTCCAATATTATCGTGCCTTATTTATTCCCTCCAACTCTCTCAGCGATGCTGGCTGTCCAATCCATGCCTTTGCTAAGATGTGCTCTCACTCTCATCTGGACCTTTAGAACTGTACTTATCCCACAACATTCCCCTATGAATTATACTTATCTGTGCTGAATGTCATAATTATGTTATGATGAGAAATGAACCTCAGTTTCCTCAACACATAAAATTAAAACTATAATATCTCCTTCAAAGATATTTTTAAATAAGGTAATAAATGAGTATAGTTTTGGTTGCATTTATTAACTTCCAATAGTTTCATTCACTTAACTATAAGGACAGTAAGAAAGTTATTAAAATATTGATTTTTAAACTGTTTACTGATTACTATGTGCCAAGACCTAGTCCAAGGACTAAAATGATTTTCTAGCAAGGTCTCTCTCTTGTGATTTATTATTTATTCATTATTTTTTTATTTTTTTAAATTTTTAAAAAATATATTTTATTGATTTTTTACAGAGAGGAAGGGAGAGGGAAAGAGAGTTAGAAACGTCGCTGAGAGAGAAACATCGACCAGCTGCCTCTTGCACACCCCCTACTGGGGATGTGCCCGCAACCAATGTACATGCCCCCGACCGGAATGGAACCTGGGACCTTTCAGTCCACAGACAGATGCTCTACCACTGAGACAAACCGGTTTCAGCTTCATTATTTTTTTAAATTATTGTTCATCTTTCACAATGTTAATTTTCACTAGCTCACAGGACAGAATAAGTTGCTGATTTTCTGGACTATTCATTAAAGAGGGAGAAACAAACGGCAGTAAGTAAATAAACAAAAGGAAAAGTTATGTTTATAGTCATAAATATTATACAAAATAAACTGGGGCAAGAGATGAAGAGAAACTGGTGGGGGTAGGCATTGCTATTGACAGACAGTAGTTAAGGGACACCCTTAAGGAAGTAACCATTTTATAATAGCACAGATCTTATTGAAAAGCAAGAGAGTCATCTCTCTGATAATCCTAGTAAAAGACCTTTCAGTAACCTGACTCTAAAAACTAAAGAAAATCCCCACAAAGATCAGGAAGTCGATGCAACTCTGCTTAACAAACGCTCTAGCTTTTAGCTATTTTAGCTCAGTGCCCAAAGTTCTGAAGGCTTAAGCTCACCAGCCCTCCCAGATTTGGGGTTTTGCTTGCCACCAGGTAAAGGTCAGAGGATGTGAGTGTGGGAACGTTTCTCTCCTGAGTCAGAACACGAGTGGCATCCAAGGACTTCCTCCTCTGATGTGAGCAAATGCTTCCTTTACTTTGTGTGCTTTAACTGATGCCAGAGTCACCAAAAGACCTAATTTCTTTCCATTTCCCCCCCTGCATCTTCCTTGTCTGCAAATCTTGAGCATATTCACATACATCATTTAAACAAACAGACATTACAGTAGCCTGTTCTCACTTTCTGTTGTTCCTGCGGCTAGACAAATGTATTTGAGCTCCCTGACGTATTTCCCAAGAAGAAGGCATTGTGTGCTCTGAGTACATGTTCCTTTGTAAATGGGTTTTAGCTTTTTTAACTCCCATCAATTTAATGAAGAAAATTACATTCTTCACTCTGTTTTACTTGTTTATACATAGCAAGATCAAGAAATTGACATTTTACAAAAAAAACTGATCAATTAAAATGCAACTGAATCATATAACTCTTGCCATTTTAAAGTATAAATATATTGGCCAGATATCCACACTTAATGAGTTGAAAGAAGAAGAAGAAAAAAAAAGAAGAAATAAAAAAATCTTTTAATCCTGCTGAACATGAATTTCAAAATATTTATATGTAAGTTTATGCCCCCCAAAAGTTGACACATCTCTCCTTTGCTCTCAATTTATTTGTGGAGCAATGAAATTGCTAAATAAATTGCTGCCGCCAATCCTGACTCCCACTTGCCTCTGTTGGCAGCATTTCAGTGTCAGAGTTCCAGAGTCAGTGAAGAAGTAGCTCAAAGGAACTCCCTGTAAAACACTCAATAAATAGCTGCTCAAAGAACGATCGACTGGCCAAAGCAGGAACACTGGGATGTTGGACTTATTTGTGGTTCCACCAGAGCTGTGACCTTGCACAAATCTGACTAAAACTCTCCTGGCACAAAGCTCAGGATAAACCTCCTCCCATCCAATGCAGGAGACGGGGTTCTAGACCTGCCTCTGTTGCTACCATCTGTGTGGTCTTAGATATGCTGGACCTTTTCTGAACTCCACTTCTGTGGCTTTTAACAGGGTAGTTCCCACTATGTGACATCCAGGGTCCTTTGTGGTTTGGAACCCCTGACCGTAAGGTTTCGCCTGGCCTGTTTGTTTGCAGCCAGCACCAGCCAAATTCACTGCTCCTCCATCTTCTGGATCTGGGAATACACAGGAATGAGTCTGGGGGCTGGGGGGAAAGTAGGAGATCAGGAGAGGGAGGAGAGGCTCCGGGAGCGGGGTAGTTACACACCTGTCACCACCACACGTCAGAGAAAAGAGTTTGTGCTGGTTTCCATAGTGCCTAACTCTCAGGCAGGAAAGTACCTTAAGGAGCTGCTGAGCCTCTCTCTTTCTCTTTTTTCAGGCTTACCATGCAAGTCCCAAACATGGGTTGAAAGGCAGACTTAAGAATGATGAGGCATTCCCTTTTGTGGGAGAACAATGCTGAATCTAGGAGTGTTCATGCAGGCATATATCCCAGAATGGGAATAACTTCTTTGGTGATACAGAAACACTGGGCAGCCCTGTATTTTGAAAATTTCTCATTCACAGTTGGAATACTGGAAGTGAGCCCATTGGTTCATGATGTGAATGCTATATGAACCTCTGGCTATGGACAAACTGAGGTAGAGTGTTTGTTTGTTTTGTTTGTTTGTTTTAGTGAGTAAAACTAGATGCCTCCTCACCCTCTGGAATCTGGTGGGCATTAACTCTAATTAAGATCAGAATGTACAGTTTACAATTGTGGGTTACACTTACTGCATTTAATAAAGTAAATTTTATCCAAGGGAGACATTTCAAAATGAAATTTGGGGCCTATATTTTTCTCATATATCAAACATGTTCTGCATTTGAAAAAAGAAGTTGCACATATTTTTTTTAGAATATTTGACACCTATAATAACAGCTGTTATAGGCTGTGTTTGTGTTGCCAAAAATTCATCTATTGAAACTCTAATGCCCCCATATGGTATTTGGAGATGGGGCCCTGGGGGTGTAATTGTCATCAGAGGGGAGCTCTCAGGATGGAATCGGTCTCCTTACAAGAAGAGGAAGAGACTAGAGCCCTCTCTCAGCCATGCCAAGATGGAGTGAGAAGTTGGCCCTCTACAAACCGGAAGAGAGCTCTGGTCAGGAACCAAGTCTGCCTACACCTGGACTTCCTCGCCTCCAGCACTGTGAAAAATAAATGCTGTTTACCACCCATTCCATGGTAATTTGCTAAAACATCCCAAGCAGAGTAAGACAAGCGTGTTTTATTTATTTGGCCTTCTTCGTGGCAACCTATGTTTACTGCTGAGAGAGTGGTTCGAGAAAAGCATTTCTGTGCTTGATCATGTGCATACTCTGCTATAAAATGTTTCTGTCGTCTTCTTAGGAAAGTACCATTTTGGTTTTTGGCTATTTTGATATTTTAAATTACAAGGTTTCCGATTTGAAAAATCAAACTGGAAGATAAGATACCTGCTTCTGAAAAGGACTGAGGTAACTATATCATCTGTTTAAACGGGTCTTTTAAGTTTACACGTGTAACTAATTTAAAAGCAAACTACATGGGACTTTAACCCAAGAAATTAAATTTCAACATTCTACCTGGAACTAATAGGCATTTCCTTGCCCTGCCCATTTCTTCATTGCCAGCAAATGAATGTCCTAGTTCATTTGGCTTCTATTACCTAATGTGTGGAATGAATTCTAGGTGTAACTAGAGAACTGAGTACGCAGTCACTTCTCATTGCCAGCAATCAGCAGCAATTGCTGGTCTGCTTTTGGACAGGTGATCACTGTAGGAGTCAGATGTGACAGTGTTTATTATCTGAAGTCCTCTCTAATCACCATTATCGGTGGAGTCAAATGCCTTCTTTCCTATCACATTTCACCATCTTAACACATTTTCTGAGAATCCACCAGCTCTCTCTCTCTATTTCTTGCACCGAATCTACATGAGAATAATTAATACACAGCCATATTGGAGCAAAGTCTTAATCCACTTTTTTCCCTCCCCACTACAAAAGTAAAACAGAGCATTGATGATACAGTTATTATTTAAATATAGCCCAAGGCAGGGTATTTTGGCTGGCAATGTCAGACACCAAACAGCCAGTTCATGATTTTACTGGTACCAATCCCCTGAAGATATTATTGAAGTAACTACAGTAAAGTAACCTGTTTTTCTATACTCATTCATTTTTTAATTAAGATTAAAAGCATAACTCTTCATGCTTCATGAAGAGTTGATTTCACAACTATGAGTCTGTAAGAAACTAAAGTCCTTTGGAGTGGAAATATATTAAAATATAAGTTAACTTTTTTAAGAAATCTTTTCAGGGGGTTTAGTCAAATCTAATATAATCTGGACCTTAATATGGATGTATCTTCACTTTAGGTGTAAATTTCTAAAAACAAATAGAAAGTTTTTATCTTTAATTGTAGCTACATCTAATGAAATTCTTTGACAATAGGCATCTCTCCCTTCTAGACAAAACCTCAGAAAACTTTGGAGCATTTGATTTTTTTTTCTTAATAGATTTTATTGATTTTTAACAGAGAGAAAGGGAGAGAGATAGAGAGCTAGAAACATCAACCAGCTGCCTCTTGCACACCCCCTACCAGGGATGTGCCCACAACCAAGGTACATGCCCTTGACCGGAATCGAACCAGGGACCTTTCAGTCCGCAGACCGACGCTCTACCACTGAGCCAAACGGGCTTCAGCTGGAGCATTTGATTTTTTAAATTCCAGTTTTATAATGATTTTATGCAAAACCTTAAAAACTAATAAAACAAGAAAATTTGGACTATAAAATTCTCCCCTGACTTTCTTTTCCATTAACGTACAATTTGATCACGGTTATAGAGCATATACACAAAGAAGATACTAAAAATATACTACTGACAAAATGATGCAGGAAGGCTATAAAATTTTGAGCATACATACTTATTAAAGTCTCCATTTATGAGTCGCTCCAGTGAGTATGAGGTTTGTAATTGTAAATCACACCCTATTTCATTTTATTGTTTTTCTGATGTGAAGTTTTATACGGATGGACTTCTTCCAGTATCAAACTAAGAGGCTCACACTAGAGCCTCCACGTTTATTGGTTAAGGGAAAGTTAGAAATGATATTATATGACCTTTTCATGTCACAGATAAGAAAGTGAGCATCCAGAAAAGTTAATGAATTGCTTTTCATCACTCAATTCACTGATATAATAAATATTTATTGCCACTGTTAAGGTGCAAAGATAAGAACTGTCCCAAAGCAGAGACCCCTAAACTGAATACTAAGCTCATTGGTGTAAGAGCGAGGACAAAAACTTCAGGAATACAGGGAGGCTACCTAATTCATCTTGAGGCGGCCAAGAAAGGCTGAGCCATCTGAGCGGGAGCTGGAGTATAAGCCGACACCAGCCTAGTGAGTGCATGAGAAAAGGCTGATGTTCAGGGGGACAGAGAGTTGTGAGCAATGGCATGGTGGTTAGAAACAGCCTGTCTCCATGAATTGGAAATATTAAGTAGACCTTAGGTAGTTACAGGAGAAGAGACTGCAAAGAGAACCATTACATGATCATGAGATATGTTCAGCTATTATGAACAGAGGCTATACATTTTCTCATTTTGGTGATTAATTTTTTTATTTCTTCTAATAACATGTAAAATGTTTTCTACTTAAACTATCTCCTGAAGCACCTCCACAATAAACTCAATTACACAACAACATCAGACCTTACGGTATGCATGATTGTACATAAAATTATTACCCACATGACTATTAAGCATGTACATATTTATACTAATATTACATAATACATTTTATGCATAATTGTACATAAAATTATTATCCACATGACTATTAAGCATGTACATATTTATACTAATACAGAGTCACTCACTTTCACTAATGCATTAGTTCTTCTACTTCCCCTTCTCCATTGAGACAAAATTAACTTCTAGTTTACTTTTAACTTTTTTTCCTCTACTCCATTTCCCTACTCCACAGACTTGAAACAGCTTAAAAAAAAACAACAACAACCACAGCCTGGTGCTGGCACAAGAACAGGTATATAAATGAATGGAACAGAACAGAGAACCCAGAAATCAACTCAAGCCATTATGCTCAATTAATATTTGGCAAAAAAGGCAAGAGCATACAATGGAGTAAAAACAGTTTCTTCAATAAGTGATGTTGGGAAATTGGGCAGGTACATGTAAAAAAATGAAACAAGACCACAAACTTACACCATACACAAGAATAAACTAAAATGGATAAAAGACTTAAATGTAAGTGATGAAACCATAAGAATCCTGAAAGAAACCACTGGTAGCAAAATTTTATAACAATATGTTTGCCAAAACATCCCCTAAGGTAAGGGAGACAAAGGAGAAAATAAACAAATGGGAGTACATCAAAATAAAAAACTTCTTCCCTAACCTGTTTGGGTCAGTGGTTAAAGTGTTGGCCCGCAGATGGAAGGGTAGCAGATTTTGTTCCAGTCCAGGACACCTCAGTTTCAGGTTCGAACCCTAGCCGGGGCTCCTGTGGGAGGCAACCCAATCATGTGTCTCTCTCACATCAATGTTTCTCCTCTGTCTCCCCCCCTCTCTTCCATTCTCTCTAAAAATCAATAGAAAAAAATATACTCAGGTGAAGATAAACAAACAAACAAGCTTCTACACAACAAAAGAAATGATCAATAAAATGAAAATAATCAATAAAATGATCAATAAAATGAAAATGATCAATAAAATGATCACAACAAAAGAAATGATCAATAAAATGAAAATGATCAATAAAATGATCAATAAAATGCCCACTGTATGGGAGAACATATTTGCCAAAGATGCAACCTATAAGAGGTTAATTTCCGAAGTATATAAAGAACTCAAACAACTTAACAAAAGGAATATAAATTCCAATTAAAAAGTGGGCAAAGGACCTAAATAGATACTTCTCCTAGGAGGACAGACAGATGGCCAAAAGGCATATGAAAAAATGCTCAAGGTAATTAATAATCAGAGAGATGCAAATTAAAAGACACTGAGGTGTTACCTCACATCTGTTAGAATGGCTACCATCAACAAATCAACAAACAAGTATTGGCTAGGATGTGGAGAAAAGGGAACCCTAGTACACTGCTAGTGGAAATGCAGACAGGTGTGGCCATTATGAAAAACAATATGGAGTTTTCTCAAAAATAAAAAATGGAACTCCCATTTTACCCAGTGATCCAACATCTAGGAATATATCCTCAGAATCCTGAAACGCTATTCTGAAAGAATATATGCATCCCTATGTTCATATCAGAGCAAATACAACAGCTAAAATCTGGAAACAGCCCAAGTGCCCATAAGTAGATGAGTGGATTAAAAAAAGAGGAGGTACATTTAAACAATGGAATACTATATAGCTATAAAAAAGACAGGTCCCTGTAGGGACCTAGAGAGTATTATGCTAAACAAAATAGTCCAGTTAGAGAAAGATGAGTACCACATTATCTCACTCATACATGGTATCTAATGAACAACATTAACTGTTAAACAAAATAAATTCAGAGACACAAAAGCATGGAACAGATTGAAATATCTCAAAGGTAAAGCAGGAATTGGGGGGCGGGGGTTGGGAGGGGAAAAGATTAACCAAATAACTTAAATGCATATATGCAAAATCTATGGACACAGGCAATAGTGTAGTGCAAACCTGGGAGAAGTGAGGGGAGGGTCAATGGAGAGAAAAAGGGATGTTATTATACTTTCTACAATAACAATAAATTTAAAGAGAGAGAGAGACAATGCTTTCCTTTGTGGAGAAAAGAAAAATATTACAGCAGGGGGGAAAAAATAACACCTCAAATCCATTATTCCTGCTTAAAAGTTACAACTAGTTGAACGTGCTTATGTAAGCCCAATGATCAACTCTGAACAATGTCAGCACCTCAGAATCTGGGACATGTAACAACAGAGTACATACAGCACTACTTTGCCTCATTCCAGTCAGACCAGAGAAATTACTTCCCTAAAGAGACCAACTGTTGAGTGATGGGTTAATATGAATGGGAGCTGGACATATCTAGATAGGACAGTTTTCATCATAAATGATTCTTGCTGCTAATGTACCTGAGATAAGATGATTTTAGCAAAAGCCCATGAAAGTAGTTTCCTTTCCATGACCCTCCCCTGGACTTCCCGATGTCCCAGGTGTGTGGTTTCATTTTGGCATGGAGCTCAGTGTTGAAAGAGTTATTAATCTAGTCAGTGGGAAACAGCGAAGCTTCAACTCTTACAAAGCACAAAGCCACTTAGCCATCTCTGGCTTTAGCTGGTGAAATATGAGGGATTAAACAAATGTCCTTTCATCTGTATATTTCTCTGTGGATCAACCCTATATAGTCTATAGGAGACAGTATAGCAATGAAATTAAAAGCTTTGAAACCAGAAAAGCTTAAAAATGAATTCTTCCTTAGTTATTTACTAGCTCGGTAACAATGTTTAAATTAATTATACCATATCAGGTTTAGTATATAAGTTATATTAAATAAAATTCTCTGGAATAATCTGTATAAAATTGGCAATTCTTTTAAATACTTAGTAAGGCTCCTTATAAGACTACTTGTGGTTGGAGGTTACCTATGAAAATACTTTAATTTCAAATTTAGTCTCTTAATCATTATAAAACTTCTTAGACTTTTTACTTCTATTATGCTGGAAAATTAAATGGAATAAGAAATGCTTCTCTAAGAACTTTGCCATTTAATCTAAAATTTCAAATTTATTGCTTTAAAATTATTTGTATAATCTTATAATCTTTTTCATCATAAGGATTTATTTATTTTTTTAAATATATTTTTTATTGATTTTGTACAGAGAGGAAGGGAGAGAGATAGAGAGTTAGAAACATCGATGAGAGAGAGTCATCGATCAGCTGCCTCTTGCACACCCCCCACTGGGGATGTGCCCGCAACCAAGGTAAATGCCCTTGACCGGAATCGAACCCGGGATCCTTCAGTCCCCAAGCCGACGCTCTATCCATTGAGCCAAACCAGTTTCGGCCATCATAAGGATTTAAAGAACTCCTCCTCTTTTTAAAAAATAATATATTTTTATTGATTTCAGAGAGGAAGGGAGAGGGAGAGATAGAAACATCAGTGGTAAGAGAGAATCATCGATTGGCTGCCTTATGCATGCCTCCCACTGGGGATTGAGCCCACAACCCAGGCATGTGCCTTTGACCAGAATAGAATCTGGGACCTCCTCTGTCCTAATGTTTTAACTATTTTACATATTTTATATTCCTGTGCAAGAGGGCAAGGCAACCACCTAACCCAGTCAGATAATTTTTGTTTTTTATTTGCAATAATTATTATACTTTAGTTTATTCTAACTCAGTCCATTTGGTGATGTATTTTGGGGTTTAAGCCTAAGCCTAAGCCTAAGTCTGGTTAAGCCTAGCCTAGTTAAGCCTAAGCCTAAGTCTAGTTAAGCCTAGCCTAGTTAAGCCTAAGCCTAGCCTAAGCCTAAGCCTAGCCTGGTTCAGCCTAGCCTAGTTAAGCCTAAGCCTAGTTAAGCCTAAGCCTAGCCTAGTTAAGCCTATCCTAGTTAAGCCTAGCCTAGTTAAGCCTAGCCTAGTTAAGACTAAGCCTAAGCCTAGTTAAGACTAAGCCTAGTCAAGCCTAAGCCTAGCCTAAGCCTAAGCCTAAGCCTAGCCTGGTTCAGCCTAGCCTAGTTAAGCCTAAGCCTAGCCTAAGCCTAAGCCTAAGCCAAGTTAAGCCTAGCCTAGTTAAGCCTAGCCTAGTTAAGCCTAAGCCTAGTTAAGCCTAGCCTAGTTAAGCCTAAGCCTAAGCCTAGCTAAGCCTAGCCTAGTTAAGCCTAGCCTAGTTAAGCCTAAGCCTAGTTAAGCCTAGCCTAGCTAAGCCTAGCCTAGCTAAGCCTAGCCTAGTTAAGACTAGCCTAGTTAAGACTAAGCCTAAGCCTAGTTAAGACTAAGCCTAGTTAAGCCTAAGCCTAGCCTAAGCCTAAGCCTAGCCTGGTTCAGCCTAGCCTAGTTAAGCCTAAGCCTAGCCTAAGCCTAAGCCTAAGCCAAGTTAAGCCTAGCCTAGTTAAGCCTAGCCTAGTTAAGCCTAAGCCTAGTTAAGCCTAGCCTAGCTAAGCCTAGCCTAGCTAAGCCTATCTTAGTTAAGCCTAGCCTAGTTAAGACTAAGCCTAAGCCTAGTTAAGACTAAGCCTAGTTAAGCCTAAGCCTAGGCTAAGCCTAAGCCTAGCCTGGTTCAGCCTAGCCTAGTTAAGCCTAAGCCTAGCCTAAGCCTAAGCCTAAGCCAAGTTAAGCCTAGCCTAGTTAAGCCTAGCCTAGTTAAGCCTAGCCTAGTTAAGCCTAGCCTAGTTAAGCCTAGCCTAGTTAAGACTAAGCCTAAGCCTAGTTAAGACTAAGCCTAGTTAAGCCTAAGCCTAGCCTAGTTAAGCCTAGCCTAGTTAAGCCTAGCCTAGTCTAGTTAAGCCTAGCCTAGTTAAGCCTAAGCCTAGTTAAGCCTAGCCTAGTTAAGCCTAGCCTAGCTAAGCCTAACCTAAGCCTAGTTAAGCCTATCCTAGTTAAGCCTAAGCCTAGTTAAGCCTAAGCCTAAGCCTAGTTAATCCTAGCCTAGTTAAGCCTAAGCCTAGTTAAGCCTAGCCTATTTAAGCCTAGCCTAGTAAGGCCTAGCATAGTTAAACCTAAGCCTAGCCTAGGTACGTCTAGCCTAGTTAAGCCTAGCCTAGTTAAGCCTAAACCTAAGCCTAGTTAAGCCTAAGCCTAGTTAAGCCTAGCCCAGTTAAGCCTAAGCATAAGCCTAGCTAAGCCTAGCCTAGTTAAGCCTAGCCTACTTAAGCCTAGCCTAGCTAAGCCTAACCTAAGCCTAGTTAAGCCTATCCTAGTTAAGCCTAAGCCTAGTTAAGCCTAAGCCTAAGCCTAGTTAATCCTAGCCTAGTTAAGCCTAAGCCTAGTTAAGCCTAGCCTAGTTAAGCCTAGCCTAGTAAGGCCTAGCATAGTTAAGCCTAAGCCTAGCCTAGGTACGTCTAGCCTAGTTAAGCCTAGCCTAGTTAAGCCTAAGCCTAAGCCTAGTTAAGACTAAGCCTAGCTAAGCCTAGCCTAGTTAAGCCTAAGCCTAAGCCTAGCTAAGCCTAGCCTAGTTAAGCCTAGCCTAGTTAAGCCTAGCCTAGTTAAGCCTAACTTAAGCCTAGTTAAGCCTATCCTAGTTAAGCCTAAGCCTAGTTAAGCCTAAGCCTAAGCCTAGTTAATCCTAACCTAGTTAAGCCTAAGCCTAGCCTAAGCCTAGCCTAGTTAAGCCTAAGCAAGTCTAGCCTAGTTAAGCCTAGCCTAGTTAAGCCTAAGCCTAGCCTAGTTAAGCCTAGCCTAGTTAAGCCTAGCCTAGTTAATCCTAAGCCTAGTTAAGCCTAGCCTAGCTAAGCCTAGCCTAGTTAAGCCTAAGCCTAGCCTAGTTAAGCCTAAGCCTAGCCTAGTTAAGCCTAGCCTAGTTAAGCCTAAGCCTAGTTAAGCCTAAGCCTAAGCCTAGCTAAGCCTAGCCTAGTTAAGCCTAGCCTACTTAAGCCTAGCCTAGTTAATCCTAAGCCTAGTTAAGCCTAAGCCTAGCCTAGTTAAGCCTAGCCTAGTTAAGCCTAGCCTAGTCTAGTTAAGCCTAGCCTAGTTAAGCCTAAGCCTAGTTAAGCCTAGCCTAGTTAAGCCTAGCCTAGTTAAGCCTAAGCCTAGTTAAGCCTAAGCCTAAGCCTAGTTAATCCTAGCCTATTTAAGCCTAAGCCTAGTTAAGCCTAGCCTATTTAAGCCTAGCCTAGTAAGGCCTAGCATAGTTAAGCCTAAGCCTAGCCTAGGTACGTCTAGCCTAGTTAAGCCTAGCCTAGTTAAGCCTAAGCCTAAGCCTAAGCCTAGTTAAGCCTAAGCCTAGTTAAGCCTAGCCTAGTTAAGCCTAAGCCTAAGCCTAGCTAAGCCTAGCCTAGTTAAGCCTAGCCTAGTTAAGCCTAGCCTAGTTAAGCCTAAGCCTAAGCCTAGTTAAGACTAAGCCTAGTTAAGCTTAGCCTAGTTAAGCCTAAGCCTAGCCTAAGCCTAGCCTAGGTAAGTCTAGCCTAGTTAAGCCTAGCCTAGTTAAGCCTAGCCTAGTTAAGCCTAAGCCTAAGCCTAGTTAAGCCTAGCCTAGTTAAGCCTAGCCTAGTTAAGCTTAAGACTAAGCCTAGCCTAGTTATAAATCAATATGCATTTATATTTAATCATATACATAAAGCTTTTCTGTTCCTAACTCCTTCCTGCAACTTTATATTTTTATCTTGTATGTTTTTATTTGAATTATGTCATTTGAAGAGTATCTATTGCTTAAAACCCACTCAACTTTTGTTCATCTGAAATACATTTATTGTATTTTGCCCTCGTTCTTGAAGAATATTTTTGTTAAGTATATATTCCAAAATGTCAATTCATCTTTTCAGCATATTGAAAATGATCTCCCGATATCTTTGATATATTATTATTTGGATTATATTATTGCAATTAAGATAATACAATAGTTATTTATGTAAATTTTGAACTTTAAAAAAATATGCCTTTATTCCTTCTCTTTTCAATATTTTTTGGGGGAGAGGGGTTAGGGGGTTAGGTGAAAGAGGCAAAGAGATTCACAAGTACAAACTGGTAGTTACAAAATAGTCACAGGAATGTAAAATACAGCACAAGAAATATATAGTCAATAATATTGGGATAACTGTGTGTGGTGTCAGATGGGTACTGGAAATATTGGGGGATCACTTTTGAGAGTATATGATTGTCTAGGGACTATGCTGTACATCTGAAACCAATACAGAATAATAATGAAAGCAAACTGTAGTCCTGTGTGATAAAGAGCTAATATGCTAATTAGACCAAACAGCAGAACAACCATCCAGATGACATTCCAGACGACTATCCAGACAACCTTCTGGATGAAGCAAAGGCTGTGAGGGGTTTTCGAAGGCCAGCTGAGAAAGCCAGGGCTGAGCGGGCCGAGCCCCTTGCATGAATTTCGTGCATCAGGCTTTTAGTTAAAATATAAAATATTTTTCTCATTGTAATTATTTTCTATCAGCTTCATTGCACGTGTTCCAGTGGAGGAATTAATTTTTTCAGGTATTTTTATTATAATTTCCTTTTCTCCTTTCAGACAAAAAAAAATGTATATTTTAGAACTTTGAAAGCATTAACTCTATATTTCACCCTCTTTTTTTATTTTCCAACTTTTCTACTTCTATTGTAAATGTTAGATATTGTCTTCTGATCTATTTCTTAAGTAATTGAGTTTATCTTCACCCAAAGAGGAGCATTTGATCTGCTGTTGCAACCTTTCCTTGTATCTTAAATATGGTTAATGAAAGTTTAGTACCAGAATATGTGTTTGGTTCAGTTTCCAAACTTCTATACCTCCATTTATAGTTTCAAATTTCTGGTGAAAATCTCAAGGCTGAATTCTACTTCTTTGAACACATGAAGTATAGCTCTTATGGAGTATGTATCTGACAGTGCCTTTATCGGTAGTCTTTCAGGACATATGCCTTGACCAGGAATCAAACAGTGACCTCCTGGTTCATAGGCTGACACTCAACCACCAAGTCACACCAGCCAGGCTAAGTAATAATTTTTAAATTGGTAGTTATCAAGAAATACTTAAGAATAAAGATACATGGTAAAGTGTTTATTATAGTAAAGAACCAGGTTTGGCTTCCTGTATTCTGACTGTAAGAATTGTACACAGAACCAAGGAATAAAAAGCAATATATTAGGATAGAATGCAGGGTAGGAAAATAAGATGAGTTTTTTTTTTGTTTGTTTTTTTTTTAAATATTAGACTCTAGGTTCCTAATACATTGAATGGTTCTGGCCATTAGGATGAGAAACTGGAGGAAAAACATGAAAAGATGGTGTCATGAAGTCAAGAAAAAGGAATTGATATTGTAAGTAGCAAAGTAATATAAAAAAATTAAAAAACAAAAACACAAAGAAAGGACCACCATATTTTACATTAGGCCCTGGTGATTTAGTGGGAAGAATTTCAATGATGTGAAGGAGGTAGAAATATTATAGTAGGTTATAAATAAAATACGAAGAGATGGGAACAAGAATTGTACATGGACCATTTCTTCAGTCAAATTGTAAGTTACAGAATGAATAGTGAAATTTCTGTAGTAAGAGGTTTTGGAGAAGATATCACAAGCAAAGGCATGAGTATAAACAGTGCTTACAGAGGTTAGTGGTTGGGAGACAGGGTTCCATAAAGAGAAGGGAGCTGATTATATTATTATTGTTTTTAAAAAAAATATATTTTATTGATTTTTCACAGAGAGGAAGGGAGACAGAGAGCGAGCTAGAAAAGTCGATGAGAGAGAAATATCTACCAGCTGCCTCTTGCACACCCCCTACCGGGGATGTGTTCGCAACCAACGTACATGCCCCTGACCGGAATCGAACCTGGGACCTCCCAGTCCGCAGATCGATGCTCTACCACTGAGCCAAACCGGTTTCGGCTGATTATATTATTTTTAAGTGACCTAAATCTGAAGATGCTCTTAGTGGGATTTGTCCCAGAGGTATACATTAACAATGGAAGTGTATGGAAACAAATGTTCAAAGTCCACCAGGAATTTCCATGCTGTGGCTTCAGACCCTCCTTTCTTTAATTTCCAGTGAACTCTAGATGAAAAGGAGAACTGATCCAGGCAGCTTTAAAGTGATGACTAGGGATTTATTTTTAAAACACTTGGGTATTAAATCTAAATAACTTGCTCAGGTGTTGCTGCCTCCTGAGAATTTTCAAGGTAACTATCCATCTTTGTAACTTAATCACATAAATAACAATGATAACAATTTGAAAAAGAAATACTTTATTTTATTTTTTATTGTGGGGACAATATTTACTCTTTCATAGGCTTTGAATCTCATTAATATTCAGTTTCCAAAATGTTTGACATGCTGTGGCATTACTTCAATATATAATTATCACTTACTGAAAATAATAGAACACATTTCTTTTAAATTAAGAGTGTGTAAGTAAATCAAAACACCAAGAGATATAATACTTCAATTAGTTAGAGGTTGCCACTCTAGGCCCTTTCTTAAATATTTCCTTCTTTCTTCGCTAATCTACTTCCTCATTAGAGTTCCCTTACCAGTTTAAAGTTCATAAGCATAAAAATTCTTCCAGGTAGAAAATTAAAAAGTAAAAAGTATGAAAAATATAAATTCAGAAATTAATTGCTAATGAATCTACAAATCGTATTTAATCATCTTTTGATCCCATTTTACTATTGATAATAATTAAAATATAAAGGGAGAGCCAAAATGAAAATTACTACTGAGAATATTATAAAGTAAAAACACAGGTTATGTTAATAATATTATATAATCAATCCAAAAATTTTCTTGTTATACACTATTTACTAGGCATCATATTCAGATATGTATACGTATGTAGCCAACAAAATGATAAGAAATTGGTTCACTTTAAATATTAAACAATTGTAAAATATTTGACTATTTCTATAAGTATCTATAGAATAAAATATTAACAAAATTAAAAAATATATAATTTATATCAAATGAAATATTTGAATGTTATTAATACAATATTTATTAAATCTTATATAATAAAATGGTAATATGCAAATATACCAAACAGCAGAACAACTGAACAACCAATCAAAGCATAATATGCTAATAACATGCTCAGGTTGCTCATCTGCTCGCTATGATGTGCAGTGACCACCAGAAGGCAGTCACCTGGCCGACCAGTCACTATGATGTGTACTGACCACCAGGGGGCAGATGTTCTGACCAGTAGAGTGATGTTTCTATCTCTCTATTCCTTTCCCTTCCTCTCTCTCTTAAATCAATAAAAACATTTTTAAAAATTGATAACTTTCATTTAGTATACAAGATGACTCCCTCCCCCCTTAGGCAATTCCTTTGAAGTGCATTATACAATGATGGTTAAAATAGTGAACCTCCATATTTTACTATGTTTCTTTGTGATATTTGGGACACATTTTCCAAGCACTGGGAATTTGTAAAACATCATATAATTTAGACAAAATGTCTGGATTATTTTATCTGAAGTCCTAGTAACCTAGGATTTAATTATCTACTGAAGATGTGAAAATGTGAGGCAGCCGTGATGCTTTTGAATTTAAGAATATTACAGTCACATCAATCGCTAGTTACATGCCATTGATGGGCTATCAGAAGCGAGGTAAGCTTTCTGTAACATGAAAGCTTTATTGTAAGCATTCTGCAAGAGGATGAACGGGTACGTGCTGCTTACCTCTCTGTATGCCTGAACTGAGGTGCACCTGAACTGAGTGGAGCAGCAGCACAATGTAATTTTATCTCTTTCCAAAGGAAGGGGGCAAAAAGCACACACCGAGAATGTTCTCATCCTTCCCAAGTCCCCAGAGGGAAGCAGAATCTCCCTTCATCCCTAGCCCAGGCATAAAATCACCTTCTTTAAGCCAAGTTGAAAGTAAATTACAAGAGGTGCTTGCCTAGGCCGAGTTCTAACACCAGCATTTAAGTGATCTGCCTGCCAATCTGCCCACCTTCAACAGGTTTATTCAAAGACTAGGTAAGTGGAGAGGAAATAGAAAGGGCATTTCTCAGCGGTTTTATAGACATCACTTGGATAATCAACTACTAGATGTGTGTATGCAGCACCATTTCTCCTTGTAGAATATGCTAATTCACCTATTAATTAGCCACATAATTTTTAAAACATGCAATATCTCATTATTTAGCCAGGGACTCTGGCCTCTTTCCTTCAGAATGCCAAATTAAAAAAAAAAAATGACAACAACTAACACAATAATAACTATCGAATGGGAATGAGTAAAAATTACACCTATTTTTTGGTCGGATAGGAAAAAAAAATTTCAACAATGAGTTTATGTGTGCCATAAGATGAAAAAGGTTGAAAGATGCTGAACTAGAGTTTTTGGAAGTTCACAAAGCCTGATAGGATGACTAACATGGACATCTGCATGGTCATCTGCCACTGAGGTTGACTTATTCTTATAATTTCCAGTCAGGAGACCAGGATTTCAATGAGGCATGCAGTGGCCAATGCTTTTTAAAACTTTTGCCACACCTACATAGGAACTTGGGAGTTTCTTCAGAATACCCATATTAGAGTATCATCCTTGGAGTTTCATTTATTTGTTCTGGGACAGGATCCTTACATCATATTTTTAAAAGTTCACAGATGATTCTAATTCACACCCATGGTTGAATTATTAAATTAAATAATTTTTATGAATCTCTATGCCAATTTTTTGCAAGGCTCTAGAAGTGAAAAGAAAAAACACAGTGATATTATTTTATGAGAGTCAGGAGATAAGGAAGGAACATTGAAAAAAAAATGTGAATGTATAGAATGCCTCCTGAATGGAATGACTGAACAAGGATTGCTTAGGGTTTAAACCAACCATTCTTAGTAATTTTCTCCTTGATGCAATAAAGCAGTCCAAGCAGAAAAGAGAAGCAGTTAAACTGTGGAATAAATAAATATCAAGTAATATGCAAGGGACTTAACAGAAGAAATGTGTGTCCACATTTTTGTTTTCTATCAAAATACTTTGTGAATATTTTTAAGCTTTGTAAATGAGATTCAGTGTTGGTGAGCAAAGAGGATCTTAAAACAGAGCTCAAAATAACAAAAGATATATTCCTAGAAGTGGGATTACTGGGTTAAATAGGAGATCCACTTATAATTTTTTGAGGGAACTCCATACTGTTTTTCACAGTGGCTGCACCAGTCTGCATTAGTCAATCAGAAAGGACATATGCACCCCTATGTTCATAGCAGCACAACTTACAATAGCTAAGATCTGGAAACAGCCTAGGTGCCCATCAGCAGATGAGAGGATTAAAAACAATGGTACATCTACACAGTGGAATACTATGCTGCCATAAAAAAGAAAAGAAATCTTACCATTCACAACAGCATGGATAGACATGGAGAGCATTATGCTAAGTGAAATAAGCCAGTCAGAGAAAGATAAATATCACATGACTTCACTCATGTGTGAAATATAATAAACAACATCAACTGATGAACATAAATAGATCCAGAGACAGAGAAGCATTGAACAGACCATTAAACTTCAGAGGGAAAGTGGGGGGCGGGGAAGAGTAAGAGATCAAACAAAGGACTTTTATGCATGCATATAAGCATAACCAATGGACAAAGAAACTAGAGGGGTGAGGGCATGTGTGGGGGAGTGAGGGGAGTGGCCAGGGAGAGGTCAATGGAAAAAAAAAAGGAGACATATGTAATACTTTAAACAATAAAGAATTTAGAAAAAATTGCAGAGGGAAAAAATAATAGAAATGGAGGCATTATGAATTGGAAAACAATGAGATATTTAAAACAGGAATAAAAAAAGGCCTATGGGGATATATCAGAAAGGGATATGGGGATATTTACATTTTGAATTTAATGTGTGAGCCCTCTAGAGTGAGTTAAGTGGTTAGAGCATTGGCCCATGCATCAAAAGGCGGAGAGTTCCATTCCCAGTCAAGGGCATGTACCTGGGTTTCAAGTTTCCTCTCCCTCTCTCTCTCTCTCTCTCTCTCTCTCTCTCTCTCTCTCTCTCTCTCTCTCTCTCTCTCTCCCCTTCTCTCTCCTCTTCTCTTCATCCCTCCTACTCTCTCTAAAAAAAATATCTGCAGGTAAGGATTAACAACAAAAAATTCAATGCATGAAAAAATTTTATCAAATAGTTACTAGGGCTATAAATTGGGAAATTTATAATATGTATTTGAGTTTCTAAAGTAAAGAAATATCCACAAGGATACTGATATTTACCAAGGGAAAAACAACAACAAAAGGCAAAACAAAACAAAAAGACAAACAAACAAACAAAAAAACCCCATCCAGTACCAAAATTCTTAGTTAACATGGCAAAGTGACCTGGCAGTATGTAAATATCCATAATGGGAGGTGCTAACGATATGAAAGGTTGATGGTGTGAATTTCAAAGGAGTTCTGGTTATAAACAATTTGCTCAAAATAAGCTCTTAATTTCCCATCACTACATCCCTGTTTACCCTTGAGTGGAAGGGGGACAGCATAATAAGAGTTTACAGAAGCATGTAAGGACAGAAAACACAGAGCTAAGAA
The DNA here is from genome assembly GCF_964339955.1 of Pipistrellus hanaki. Classification (NCBI taxonomy): domain Eukaryota; kingdom Metazoa; phylum Chordata; class Mammalia; order Chiroptera; family Vespertilionidae; genus Pipistrellus; species Pipistrellus hanaki. The sequence continues at coordinate 36,402,013 of NC_140507.1, read as the reverse complement.
TTATGTGCTCTATCCTAGTGAAATGAAATGACACTCAAAGACTTTGAGTAATAGATAAAAAATATTCAAAAACATTTTAAAGATATCCTGACAATATGTATACATGAGATAGAGGCAGACAAAAATTAAAGTAGGGAGAATTAGAATTTTTTTTTCACTCATCCAGGAGAGAGGTAAAGCTTAGAATAAAATGGTGGCAATAAATAAGGAGAAGAGCGCAGAGATGTGGAAAGTGCGTTGTAGACAAATTAGACAGGCTTTTGCAGATGGGAAGGATGTGTATATAAGAGAGAGGCCAGTGCCGAGGATTATTGGCAGACTTTGGGCTTATGTACCTAGGAACACGGAGGCACCATTTACTGAGATGAATGAGGAAAACACTAGATTAGTTGTGGGTAAGATCAAAAGTATGGTTTTAAACATGTTAAGTGAGAGAGACAAGTGAAGGTGTTAAGTAGGTGATTGCATACATCAGCAAGAAGCTCAGAAGAAAAGTCTCACAGTATCTTTCCAGGTTAAGAACAAATATCTTTTTGAAAGTAAACTTTGAAGAAGTTGAAACTTGTTCACGTTTTCTGTAGTATTTAGGCAACAAACCTATTTCCCCAATAGTTATCAGAAACTGAGATTTAATTAGCATGTTAATGTTCCCAGTTGCATCTTTGAAGACAATCAAACTGAACACAGCAGTGGTTAATAACAGTACATTACACAGCCGTGCGCTCTGGCTAACAATAAGCCAATAACTACTTTGACACCTCTTCCAAATCCTTCACCCCGCCAGATGGGGAGATACATATTACTCTGTGTACTTTCAAAACGTATCCTGGGACCTGGCCACCTGGTCTGTCATATTGGCTATTAACTGACTACAGCCTGCCAACTAAAAGTATTTATCTGTTTGAAGCAGAAGTCAATCTGATTTCCAAAATGAACCTCCTCCTCTTGCTAATTAAGAAAAACAAAGCATGAATATGGTAAAATACTTTAATGTATACATTACTTGCCACACTGTTCTGTAAGTAGTAACATTATCTAGGATAAATGCAGAGGAATGTCTTAGGGAAATCCAAGGATATACTTTTCTCTTTCTTACTATACCATACCCACCTAACATAAAACAAAACAAAATAAAACAAGAATGACTAGGGGCTTGTAGAAGTTTACATATATCATGTATCCCTCCTTCATCATCATATTGGCACTGTACTGTATATTAATAAAGACATTTCTGACACTTCCAGTAACTAAATATCTTGGTACAAAAATCTGAAACCCATAAATTCTGAGTACTCAAAAGAGAGAATTCTCAGTGTTTGCTGACATTTATGGAACATATAAAACTTGGAATACATTAATTACTCTCTCTTCCAAAAATATGCTCCCACCTGAAAAAGTCTGCTCTCCTCTGTGGCCTTTTTGCCTTCCCTATGCCAAGTGATAAAACCTCACTCACATTCAAGGCCACGCTTCCCAGATTTTCCGAGCTAGGGGAGTGTGGGGATAAGGGGGAGAGACCAACCAAAGAACTTGTATGCATGCATATAAGCATAACCAATGGACACAGACACCAAGGGGGTGAGGGCATGACTGAGATGGGTGGGTGGGTGGGGCATTAGGAGGGTGAGGACATATATGTAATACTTTAATCAATAAATAAAGAAAAAAGAATCCAATAGCAAAGAACACAACTATAGCCCAAGGTCATGACTTTAGCTGCATGCCCATCTCTGCAATGCAGTACCCAATTCCATTGCCTCCCTCCCAGCCTTCCTTCCCTTCATTTACTTGGTTCATGTCTATAATACATCAATAGAGAATAATAGCTTTGTGCATTCCTCCTCTCAAGAAAAAACTGGCATTGAAATGAAATTGCATTTCATCCGAAGGCACACTAAGACTTTTAGCCACTATCATATGACGGATGGAAGCACTAATTTTAATCTGGAGAAAGAATTTCTCCATACCCTTAAATCATTCACTTACAAATTTCACAGATCTCACCTTGGCTTTAGGTGAAAGTTTATAAAATATACTACATACAAAATGTTTGGCCAGCTATAATACTTAATAAGAAATAAGTATAATATTTTGGAATGAAATTACAACCCAGTAATAGGAGTAATAATACTATCTAAATTTTATTGAACTCTGTATAAACTGAATATTTTGTAAGCCCATTGTGTACATAATTGTTTGAAGTTCTTGCTCAAATGCAAGTTTTTATTTATATTTTAAATGAATATAATACAATCCCTGCATGACATGCCATTATTACCATCTCTAATTTACTAATGAAACCACTGGGATTTAAATTGCCTAAGAACTATGTGCATTAATGGCAGAAACGGGATTATACTATGCATTTAATGCCAAATCCCAGGCTCTTTACCCTATGTTGTCTCCATGAGTTGTAAACAGTATCTTCAGTAATTAATGCTCTGATACTCAAAGGGAAAAAAAAAAAAAGAAAAAGGAAGGAAGCAGAAAGGAAAGAAGCAAACAACAAACAAAAAAGGGGGAGGAGACTAGGGAAGGAAAGATGGGGGAAAAAAATGTTAAGGGTACCTTTAAAAATTGCTACATTCAAATATTTTTCATAGTATTGCCTATCTGGTTTTTACAAATAATTTGTACCATGCGATAATGTGTTCAGCAGAAGCTTGGTTAAACTTTGAACAAAGACAAGCTCTGTATTTTATTCCTGAATTCACCACTGACTTGTTGAGTTTAATTGAATAAACTCACTTCAATTTTGGGAGATTCATATGTGATTTCAATAAAACAAGAAGGTATCTAATTTCTAAGGTCACATCACATTTTCAAATGTAGCTGATACAATTTGAACTCCATATAGATTCATGTTTCTCCTTTAGTGATTATGGTAAACCAGAGAATGTAGGATCAACTATATTCTGATGTATTACTCCCTTTGTGTTCAGTCTTCATGTATTTATTTGCAAGGAGTAGCATGGTTCCCATAGATCCCTTTCCCCATCAATACAGCATGCAGGTATCAGCAGAGGGCAGTAGAACTCTAGCAATGAAAAGAGAATCCCAGCACAAGCTCTGCACAGGTTGCTTCTGCATAATGATGATATACATTTCCTTCAACTTTACATTTTAGCAGGCAGTTATGTTACTTGTGTATCTATTTGATCATCTCTAGACTTGTTTTAAAGCTTTATTAGGGCATGTCTAGAATACCTGTTTCTCTACCACTAATTTAGCCATTTTAACACCAACATGTGATCTTACGGGGTCGCTACTGAATGCCCTGGGTATTTAGTTCTTTCTGCTTTGAGCATTTCCAACTCAATCATCACCCAGCCCTTTGGAAGCTGTGGAAATTGTTGCACTTACTGTTTTCTGGTAGTTGTTCTTATTCTGATAGGTTTTTTTTGGGTTTTTTTTTTGGCCTGGTCTCATGGTGTCTCACCCTACAAATATGCAGCTGAGAATTCAGCCAAAGCCTTAAGGAGAACCCATAGAGATTTTTGAACTCTCTTTTTCTGTAACTACTTACAGTCTCTGTGACTCTATAAACTCTCACTAGTACAACCTTCCTGAGCTCTAATCTCTCTCTCCTCAACTCAGTGAGAATGCTGTGCTCTGCTTCGGTTGCCCCTCACTCACCGTGGCTTATAGATGCCCTGAACAAGAAAGAAAACCAGGGAGAACATCTTGCACTTCATGCTCTTCCTTCTGTCAAGCATCACAGCCCTACTCGTCCCATGGTTCATTATCATAATACAGTTGTTTTTATATATTCTGTCAATTTTCTAGTTATTTATGGTATAAGGCCAAGTGCAGTATCTTTAATTCCATTACCAAAAAAAGTATAAGTGCTCACATCGCATTGATATTTAATGTCTTCAAAATTATTTCCTAATCTTCATATTTCCCAAGTTGAACTTGTTTTAGTTAACTTAGTGATCATGCTATTATAAAAACATTAACTTAACCAAACTTACTGAGAGTCTACTATGTTGAATCATCTCAAGAGAATTTTGTAAATCGTTCTTTTGAGGTTGTCTAACGGCACTAGGCAAACATTTTGGTTTGGCCAGATTTTTTAAAATATATATTCATATCCATCTTATTAGCATTGTTTCTTTTAAAATGTGGGGGCCAAGTTTGTGACCCCATGATAGAATTCCTGAACCCCCACCCCCTACCCAGGGAACAGCCTTATGTTCTATAAGTTTCTTACAAAAAAATTCTTTAATCAGGGCAGCCTATTTAGAGCAGTGATATATTTTATTATTGGTATTTCTTTTACAGGGAGGTCTACCTAGATGTCAGTAACTTTGGCTGCCAAATCCTTCTTTTTTTTTTTTTTCCATAGCCTTTCAGAGTCATAAAATAGTCCCTAAATAAAACAACTACCAGTATTTAAATATTTGTCCACTTTTCAAAAGAACAAGTTATTGTGCTCTAGAAAAGTCCATAAATTTGGCCACTTTAGACAATTTGTTTTTGTTGTTGTTTAAATCTTTATTGTTGAAAGTATTACGTAGGTCCTCCTTGCCCCTCTATTAACCTCTTCCAGCCACTCCCATCCCCCTTCTCCAGGCCCTCACCATCCCATTGTCTGTGTCTACGGGTTATACACATATGCATACAAGTTCACTGGATAATATGAATTATGGTTAGAGATTAGATATTACAGGGCCATTATTGAAACATTTGCACTCGGGCAGCAGATCTGAAGGAGAAATAAAATGTGGGTACAAAAAAAAATGTGGGTACAAGGGCACTGGGTATATATTTGTTTACCTAAAGATCCTAGATTACTCTTGTGTCAAGAAAGGTTCTTCAAAACTATTTTTGACGAAACTATATAATTATAAAAGAATGAGACTTGTACTCAAAACCTTAAACCAAAGAGCTGGATTTATTGCTGATTTATGTAAAAGAGTTATGTTGATGAGGTAGCCTTAATGATCAATGCAAACTGCTAATTTTATATAGAGCTTTGGGGAGAAGATTGCTTCAGGTTGTTCTTGTGTAGGAACAAGAGTGGTCAACATCAGCATTGAAATCATACCTTGTATTAGTTATAGAGGCAGTATTGGTTCAATGCCATTCTTAGAAGCATGATTACTGGAGTGAGCTGACTGCCAACTGGGTGACTTTCCAGGCATGAGATTATTAGTAATTGGCCTGCAGGGGTAGATTCACTGAAGTTGGTTGTCATTGCTCAATTAAACAGACTTAAATCCAGTTCCGAGTTTTACGTGTTACCATGGAAGGGATTACAAAAAGAAAAGAAAAGAACAAGTAAGTGTGGGAATTTGTTAAGAAGTGCATGCAAGTTCTAATCCTTGGAATTAGTCCCTTATTCTATATCTCTCATGGTGATTCTTTTTCTCTCATGGAAATCTCATGCAGCTATTTAAAACAGGAATCCTTTCCCATTTTGATCACTGGTGATCTTCCACCAGTAAACTTGCACCAGTGAACTTGCAGAAACTTGAACAATGTTCAATAAATATTTTTGCTAGATTAAACAAATTCATACCCACTCATTCTTAGTAGTCTGAATAGGAACTGAATAAACACTATCATAATTCAATTTAACTGGCTCTATTTAAACTAGATAATCTCATGTTCCTGAAGCTTGATTATTCAAAGGGAATGGAACAGGGTTAGGAGAGTTATTGGAGACAAGGGATGGTGCAGCAACAAGACCAATGTTTCCTTTTTCCTTGATTCAATTGCCTCAATTTCCATCTGCCTCTAATGACAGTGAAATTTTAGTTAGCCTATAAAATTAATTTATGCTCAAATGTAAATTGACTATACTATACAATGGCTGTGCATGATGGAATTGGGCATGCTGTTAAACAAGCTAAATTTATTCAGGAGACGCGACTTTGAAAATGAGATGTGTTTTAATGAATGGCAGAGCTGAGGATGAACTTTATACTGAATCTGTAATGTGGATCTATGCCATTTTTCTTTTAAAGAAACATGGGAAGAACTGGAAGAGTTATTTTCTTTGAAATTAATGCCATAGTGAATATTATCACTATTATCACCACAAACAGTTAAATCAAATTAGAAATGAGAAGTAAACTTTACCATTGTATTTCTAATTTAATTTAAAACATGGAAACTGGAAACATAGTTTGAAACACATAAATGCAGATATCAAGTGAAATGTCTAACCATTCTCTGCCATCAGCTGATTTAGGGATACATTTCAATATCTAAAAGAAAAAAAAAAAAGCAAATATTTGCTACATTCAATAATATTTTCCAGGACTGTGTAGAATAAGTATTCTACAGTGCCTTTTCTTTGTAAATATAAATTCCCCCTCAATAAATATTCTAAATAAATTACCTCTGAAAATGAATAGCTAACCTTTAGCCATTTACCCAGAGTATCCTGCTCATCACCTCCAAAGCTCTACTGAGGAGAATCTGACAGAAAGCCAAACCTGGCAGTATTTTAAAATTTCTTCCTCTATTGTTTTTCTTAAAAAAAAAAAGGGGGGGGGGAAGAAGGGGGTTAGTCATTAAGCCTTCTAGAGTAAACAGAGATATAGGGGAGAAAAGTAATTATTTATATTACTAGAGGCCCGGTGCATGAATTTGTGCACAGGTGGTGTCCCTCTGGTGGCCAGCAGGGATTGGACCAAAACCCGCAGCCCAACACTGCCTGCAGCTCCTACCTGCCCTCGCAGTCATCCCAGCCCCACTGTGCCTGCCTTGGGCTCGCACCCAATCAATCCCGATTGGGAGAGGCTCCCACTGCTGCAGCAGTGCTCACCAGCCATGAGCCCTGCATCTGGCACCCTCCCAAGGGGAGCAGCCTGTGGGATTGGGCTGAAACCAGCTCTCCACCATCCCCTAAGGGGTCTTGGAATGCAAGAGGGTGCAGGCCAGGCTGAGGGACCCCATGGGTACATGATAGGGCTGGGGAGGGGCTGTAGGAGGGCTCCAGGGCATGTCTGGCCCATCTTGCTCAGTCCCTATTGGCTGGACCCCAGCAGCAAGCTAACCTACCAGCAGTCAGGGCATCATAGCAAGTGGTTGAGTAGCCTTAGCATATCATTAGCATATTACACTTTGATTGGTTGTTCTGCCATGCAGTCTATTTGTATATTACCCTTTTATTATATAGGATATTACCCTTTATATCCTGGAGGATATTAAGTATTTTCTGTTTGCAGATACTGCATGCTAAGATAACAACAATGAATTGTTATGACAGTGAATGAAATTTTCATGAAGTTTGTCCAAGGTTAATCCTAATACCTCAAAAATCTAGCTCAAATAAACTGACTTATTAACTAATATTTCAAATGCTCAAGAATCAAAGAAGATAAGCAGATGAGAAATAAGCATATGAAAAGATGTTCAATATTATATGTCGTTAGGAAATTGCAAATTAAAACAACAATGAGATATCTCTACACAGCTATTAAAATGGCCAAAATCCAAATTATTGACAACACCAAATGTTAGCAAGGATGTGGAGCAACAGCAACTCTCATAACTCTCATTCTTTGCTGGCGGGAACACAAAAATGGTACAACCACTTTGGAAGACAGTTTGGCAGTTTAAAAAAACAAAAACTGAACAGCCTGGTTGGGGAGGCTCAGTGTTTGAGCTTCAACCTATGAACTAGGAAGTCATAGTTTGATTCCTGGTCAGGGCACACAGCCGGGTTGCAGACTCAATCCCCAGTAGGGAACATGCATAAAATAGCCAATCAATGATTCTCTCATCATTGATGTTTCTATCTCTCTCTCCCTCTCCCTTCCTCTCTGAAATCAATATATATATATATATTTTAAACCTGAACACACACTTTGGTACTGAAAACTAATACCAACACAAAACTTGCACACATTTATAGCAGCTTTGTTCAGTTAACAAAACTTGGAAGCAACCAAAGATGCCCAGAAGGTGAATGAAGAAACTGTGATATGACAACAAAATATTATACAGCACTAAAAAATAAACTATCAAGCAGTGAAGAACCTTAAATGCATAAATATAAGTGAATTCAATTTGAATGGCTACGGATTGTATGTTTCTAACTACTATAACATTCTGGAAGAGGCAAAATTATAGAGACAGTAAAATGATTAGTGGTTGCCTAGTTAAGGGAGATGGGGGGCATGAATAGGCAGAGATTTCTATGGCAGAGAAACTAATCTGTAGACTACTACAATGATTATATATTTGTCAAAAATCCATAGATTCTACAACATCAAAAGTGAACTAATATAGACTATGGACTCTGGGTGCTAATTATGTGTCTGTATTATATATTCACCGAATTGTGACAAATGTACCACTTTGATGCAAACTCCATCGTTGGAGTGGTTGTTGGGAAAGTTGAGGCACATAAGAACAAGCTCATCATTAGAAACCAACGTGGAAAATATTAAAGATGAGGCAGTAGAGCCTGGTTTCCAGGATGCCCCATTTTGATGGCTAGATGGGGAAAAAAATATTACAGGAAAGGAAGTGATAAGGGCAATTCCTTGGTGTATAGGATTTTCATAGGAAATCCATTAGACTTCAAAGAAGGAGTAGGTAACAGTATCAAGTATCACTGAGAAATACATTTTTATAGATCCTGAGGATTATTCAGCAATAGGTCAATGAGCTTTAGAAAGCAAGGTGGAAATGGAAGCTGGTTAAAAAGGTAAGATGGAAATTAAAGATGGGAGTGAGGGAACATTTACTTAGAATAGGAAACAGAGAAACTGCATGACTGTTAGATTTGTCTTGTCAGAATATGAAATCAGATGCTGATGGGGAAACCCCTACAAATGAGCCCCAGCTGCCTGCCTTCACTAATTCTATGTTTCAAACACTCAAGTTGATATTCTATGCGTATCTCTTTAAGTGCCTAGTTTTCTGAAATTGTTAGACTAAGGTTCACAGAGAGGCTGCTCTTCGTTCTCACCTCAAGATGGACAGAGAGGACTCGTGGTCCCAGGACGGCAGTGTCTCTCAGTGAGGCGTGCACACATTGGGCTCCATCAGCTGGGTTCAATCTCTGCTTTGCTATATTTATATGCCTTGAGAACTCACAGAAGTTACTTATAATAAAACCTCCAAAATGTTATCAACAAAATATAACTGCAAAAAAATAAATAAATAACATCACCTGTGAAGTTTGAAAATAGTGTACATGGAACTTAGTAAATTCAGAGTGGAGGAAACAGGTCTCATTTCCTTTCACTGGTAATTACAGACATTTTTCATTCACATTTCCTCTGCTGGCTACAGTCGCTTCTGCCTCTTGGACCACTTCTTCAGCTTGTCCCAATTTGAGCTATAATTCTCAGTCAGAATCAGTTGTGTAACCCTCTTCTCCTCACGTCATATAGCTCTGTGAGAATAATGTTATGTAAACATTTTTAATATATGCAACATTGTCTAACAATCTAAAATCTCTTGTCAATATAAACTATTTCTATATTGACAGATTTTTTCACTTTTAATTTTAGACATTTAACAACATAATTTGAATATGAGATAAAAATCATCACAATTGTCAATACTGAATGTGAGTGAAATTATATAATTTTACTATATCCCAGAGATACTTCAAATTTAATTTGTCCAAAATGGATCCCAACATATGTCCTGTCAAAACCAACTATTTCCTTGCATTGATTCGTAGCATCACTGATCTTCTAAATTTTCCAAATAAAAATCATGGCTGTTATCCTTGGCTTCTTTCCTTATAGCCCATATCAATAAATTACCAACTCATTTTCATTTAGCCACCTCGTGTGCCATTTCTTTTCATTACCATGGCTGCCAATATTGTGCATGCCACCACCATCTCTCACTGAGGTAAATGTTCTGCTGTTCTTTCTTCTGAATCAGCGTCTGGGCAAAATCCAGGCATAGTATACTTATTGTATGTATCAGCTTTCACAATGCAGCAATGGAGGTTGATAGGACCTTATGTCATGCTATCTAGCCCTTTACAGAAAAGCTCTGATGACCTTAAACTAAGCTGACCCTCTTCAATCTCTTCCATAGTCCTGTTAAAAAATTTTGCCTAAAAAATCAAGTATGATCATTACACTCCTCCATTTAAAGTAATGGAAGTTACTGCTATATCCATCAAAGTGTTAGAAGTTTTCTTCTGGTCCGGGATAATGATAGATCTACAAAAGAAATGTTATAAAAAATTTAGAAGGGTGAGTTCTCAAGGCATATTTAGAATCTTGTAAAGTAAATAGAAGGGTGAACTAATTTGATGTGCCTATTTATAAACCTATTCTTTGCTCCAGAGTAACGAATGGAATAGAAGGAGTCTGAGTGAACGGGAAATGTACAGAGATGTGGGAGACTCAGGTGATAGGCTTTCTAGTATTTACATACTCACATTGTACCTTAGCACTCGTCTTTTTCTCCTTGTGGTCAGTATAGTATAGTTATCATGCAAAAGGACTCAGTTAAATCAGACTTGGGCTCACATTCTAGCTCTGAAACTTAATAGCTGTGTGGCAGCAGCCTGGTGGCAGGGACTGTAGGGTAATGCCCGTATGTGGCTACATGGTTACCCTAATAAATAACTTTACCCTAAGAGCCTAGACATAGTATATAACAGGAAACTTAAGTTTCCTTTATAAAAAGGACCAAGTCCATTTCATTAAGATGAAGAGCAATATTTCAACACTGTATCCTGAGTTAAATATATGTATACACTTACAATATATTAGAGGCCCGGTGCATGAAATCCATGCACTGGGGAGGGGGTTCCTCAGCCTAGTCTGCACCCTCACAATCTGGGATCCCTAAAGGTATGTCCAAATGTTGATTGGGGATCGGGCCTAAACTGTCAGTCAGACATCCCTCTTGTAATCCAAGACACTGCATGCACCAGGGACCATACTTTTCATACAGGTGAAAGGCATCTTGCTGTTGTATGGGCAGCTACATTTTTTTGCCCTGATTATAAAAAGTAAGTATATAACATGATCCTTCTGAGGCAGTAGTACCATTTCCCCCATCTTATGGGTGGAAAAACTGAAGCATAGAAAAGTAATTGGCTTTGTCACACAGTTATAAGTGTCAGAATCGGGGCTGACCACGAAATGTGCAAGCCGGAGTCCATGCATGTCATTGCTGCATCATCCTGTTCTTTAATTGTTAAGAGTAGCCTTGCCAGGTTTTAATTTTTAAATCTAAGAGAGGCTGTTCCCAATATATATGAATGCATGTTCATCCTTATGTAGAACAAACTGAACAGTTTGGAGATTCTTCTGATGAATTAGGATGAAGCAGCCACAGATCTCTTTTTCAAAAACTATAGAAGCCACCTTCTTTGTTTAACTGTGTGTGGGATGTAGCAATTTACAAGCTATGACATAGTCACTCACAATCTGGGACCCCTCGGGAGGTGTCCGACTGCTGATGTCGGACATCCTCTGAGGGATGTAGCAGTGTGCAAAGCAGCAGGCGGCCAGGGAGGAGCCCGAGCCAAACAAGGGCTGGGCGCTACACCACTGGCGCTCATCCCAGCCTATTGTACCTGCGGCCGCAGCTCAGTAGTGTGACCGTGGAATCGGGAGAAGCTCCTGCTGCTGCAGCTGCGCTCACCAGTCATGAGCCCAGTTTCTGACAGAGCGGTGCTCCCCCATGTGGGAGCAGCTCCTGTGTTGAGTGTCTGCACCATGGTGGTCAGTGTGCATCATAGCCACTGGTGACCAGTCTTTCCATCTTAACGGCCGCTTAGGCTTTTATATATAGAGATTACACACACACACACACACACACACACACACACACTAATAATAATAGAGGAATATGCAAATAGTAAAATATATATTACTTAACACACACACACACTAATAATAATAGAGGAATATGCAAATAGTAAAATATATATTACTTAACACACACACACACACACACACACACACACACATATATGTTAAGTAATATATATATTACTTAAATAGCCCCCAACTTCTCCTCTGCCAGCCTGGTTGCCCCATGCAGCCTGCTGTTCAGTCATTACTGTTACTGTTACTGTAATGACTGAACAGCAGGCTGCATGGGGCAACCAGGCTGGTAGAGGAGAAGTTGGGGGCTACTTAAGTAATATATATATTACTTAAATGTCTGCCCTGAAATATAGTTAAGGAAATTTTCAATAGTGTTAGAGACTCTTCACTTCCGTTCTCTAATTCTATGAGAGCCAAGTCAGTACCCTGGGTAATGGTGATGGCCAGGAGTATGTTATTATTTGGTGCTTAGTATTACAGAGGTACATTTTGCAATCCTATCTTCTGCCACTGATCCCAGACTTCCTCCTTTTTATTCTTTTTTGAAAGGTAAGTATTTGGAAAGTACAAGAGAGCAAGATTTCTTTTATTCCTAAATTTGGCAAATGGAATACCAGGAAAGCCAAAGAAAAAGTCTGTCAGAAATATTTTCTTCTCAGTTTCATTGATGACATTTCTGTCAGGTTTTTGGAAAGGCCACTACACACAGATGTTAAATGCTTAGTTGGAATTGAAAATGCATGTCCATTTCCTGTGGCCAGGAGTGAATCAAGCAGCCTGTCTGCAGCTCTTGCCCTGATCTGTGTTAAGCTGACCATACTGAATTTTACATTAAGGCGGTTGAACAATAAATAAGGTCAACACCACCACTGCTTTGCTGCAAAACAACTCTCAACATTGCTCTGTATGGCTTAACAATAATCCATTTTTAATGTCCAGCTCAGTTAGAGGCTGATATGGAAAAGTAATCCATGGCTCTGCAAGGGGAAATAAAAATTACTATTAATGATGTGAGACAGATTGCTGAAATCATACAAGGACACTGTCTTAACATATTTCAAAAAGTAGAAAGTATACTCACTGCACACAGGAAACTCCTGAACAGATCCCCAAAGGGAAAAAAATTACAGGATTCAAGCCACATTTTAAGCACTGCCATTCCAAATATCTACCTAGATCCTCCTTCAACAAGTACAGAGAGCAACAAATGTGTATGTGTCACGGTAACACTCTAGTCTGATCTAAAGGGAGCTAACGTTCTGCATGTGTTCAAACGTTATTTATGACCTTTACAGTCTTCGAAAACCCTGGATAGAAAACTTGAGATTCTTTCTTTCCTGAACTTGTGTCCCCAATGACTAATTGTCCCCAGGGCAATTTTTAAATAAAAATTCAATTATTTGTAGCTACATGTCCTTTTATTGTGTAGCTGAATATTTGTATACAGTTAACTCCATCATGTCTACTCCAAGATTGGCCATCCCAACATGGTGCCAATCCATCCTACCCATCAGGGCAGCCTCAGACAACTGCTCTGCATCCTGCCCCCACTCTGCATGCACATCTCCCCCATTTCCCTCCTTCCTTTGGCATTTAGAAGCAATGCTTTGGTTCTCTTTGCTTCATCGGACATTAAGATCCCTATTAAAGGCAGTTTTTCAATAATATCAGTAGATTCTAGAAATTACCATATATCAGAACTTCATGAATGTCCTCTTTTTATAATTTCCCACACAAAAAGTAAAATATAAAAATGGGGTTTCTGTTAAGTTTACTGGTGAAACAAAATCGAGATGGTTAATTCCACTTGCATGGATCAGGACATTCTTCACTAAGAGACAAGTGATCTGAATCTTGAGGATGAGATGGTGACTGTGAGCCTTTCATGGGGAGAAAAAAAGGCGAGAGGAAAAGTTGCCTGATCATTTATGTCCAAGGTCTCCCCACAAAAATTTGACTATTAGGTGTCAATTAGTTGTCTTACTCCTGCCACCTATATGGATAAAATTGCCTTAAGAATAGACAATTGAAAAGGAAAACCCATACATCTAAGAAAGTCAAGAGTAAAATGTCAACTATCAGTAATGCAACAAAACGAATTCAAAGATGTAGCATGTATTTAAATTCCAGAATGTGCATAATCACTCAGTATTGCTGGAGAAATGCCTTTGTAGGGTTTAACTGAGAGTCTCAAATCAATGCAGCAGACTTTAATTGAGTCACATACAGATGTGAATAAGGAAGCAAAAATTAAATTCTAGAGAGCCAAAACTTTTATGGGGGTAGCATTTCCATGGATGCATCTATAAGATATCATGTTTTTCAAGTACACTTCCTTTTTCAAATGTGGTAGGACAGGTGGGTTTATGACTAATTAATGTTTAAGTAATTTAAAATAATTAATTCTAAAGACTTGAAATAAGCATTGATGTAATTACAATTCTTTGCCATAAAAGTGTATAATCTAGCAACATGACAGATGAGGAAATAGGATAGATTCTTGGTTCTTAAGCACTTATAATGAAGCTTTTAAAAACATTTAAACTGGGGACATCTGTTATAGTGTCAACAATAAAAAATGGATAAACAAATAATACTCAAAAAAATATTTCATGGCTTACGTGTAGGAGGTGGAGAAATTAAGATGTAATTTATATATTTCCACTAAGTTTTTATAAATAGATCATTTCTTATTCCTTGATGTGTAAATGAGTGGGAGACAGTAATAAATATTTCATTTGATTAATATTTCACATAAATTCCTTTCCTCATTTCCTCTAAGAAATTGATGTAAATTTGCTAAATAATTATATAAATTCATTCAAATTATTCAAAAAATATTATGGGTCAGTTATATTACATTATAATGGAAAAATAAAAGCTAGACCCAATTTAACCAAATATTAATATTTAACTAAGATTTTGAATAAATATTTTTTTAGACTTGTATGCCATAAATTTAACCTGATGTAATAGTAGGCTTTAAGGGTAAGTTATTTTTATGTGAATGGTCAGTTTTATGAGTTAGTGAACTTGTCATTCCCTGGAAAGAACAAAGATGACTGGTAACCTACAGGGATGACTATAAGGGAGTTTTGTGAAAAATATAAGATATTAAAATTCTCAATAAATAGATATGAATGCGCAAAGTAAACAGAACTTTCCTTGAATTAAAAATAATGTGCACTGGAGTTACAATTTTGAATCAAAGATTAATGAAGAAGATTTCTGAGGAACACTCACATCTTATTTATAGGCAGGTATAGCATGTTACATTGGTCATGCCACTCGGTACAATCCAAACCTTCTATCTTCCCTCTCCTCTGTTGTAGTAAAGGAATAGCAGCCACATTTACTTATCTAGCTTAAGCTTAATTTGAAAGGTAAAATTTCTTCTGTATGAAATTTTAGTAGGCTTACGAATGTCAAATATTCAGAACTGTCCACTGTTTCGGAACATCAGCCACCTCATGATTTTTATTGGTTAATGAAGATTTGGCTACAGTTTTGTAAGTTTTTAATCTGTAAAAAGGTTTTCCTTTTTGATGGGTCCTTTACTGCTTATGTGGAATGCAGCTGTTGAACACATAACTTAGAAACATGGGATATAAATAACACAGGATAACTTCCCAAATGCAAATCACTGATATTCTGCCACTACCATGGAATAACATTCCTAACAAGAAAGTTGCACAGGAAGTTTCAGAAAGAAAATTTAAAAAACAGATTTGATCCCATTCTGTCTGGTTCTCTGTTAGTAATTTTCCAGACAGAATATAGAGGTTCTGGTTTGAAAACAGCCTTAGGCAGGGCGTCAGAGGTTTTATTTCATAAAAGCACACTATTTCCATTAAAGTCCACACTGCCGGCTGAAAGATATGCCATTCTTCCAGAGAAGCAACTCTCATAAATCCTAATAACATAAGCAATTCTAAAACCAAATCAAATTGTAACTCAGACCATTTGGGATTGGGGGCGGGGTTGCCACACATTTTTTGAGGAGTCAAAGATCTCCAAATAAATAGAATTGCATTTTCAGCCTGCACAACATCTCACACCAGTAACACCTGTTGTTGTTAACCTTTACTTTCTCAAAGTAATGATAAATAAAGCACAGCTATGTCTGGGGCCCCAAGAAAGCAAAATGGTTGGCTTGGAAATAAAGGGGAATGCAATCTGTGTGTTTTTTATATGTTACAAGATGGATAATAAAAAGATTGTGTAAAATTGTGTGTGTGTGTGTGTGTGTGTGTGTTTCAGGACAGGAAAAGAAAGGTTGGGAATTGGGTAGGGCTAATGCTTAAACATAGATGTGAAAGGAAATAAAGTACCTTGTGTATAAAAGATTTAGAGTTTAATTCTCCATGAAGCAACATTGAAACACTCAAGGCTTCAAAGTAAAAGGATAACAACATAAACAGACTTATCTATCTCTCTCTCTCTCTCTCTCTCTCTCTCTCTATATATATATATATATATATATATATATATATATATATATATATATATATATATATATAAAAGGCCAATATGCAAAGTGTCCCTCTGGATTTCAACTGGGAGATCAGTCACTTGCTATGATGTGTGCTGACCACCAGGGAGTGGTGTGGAATGCAGGAAAGTCCTGGCTGGCAGCTGAAGGCCCAGACTGGCTCTGATCCCTGAGTAGGCCTAGGGATCGTACCCATACATGATTCTGTGCACCGGGCCTCTAGTTAATTTAGAAAAATCACGTACAAGGCAGTGTGGAACATAAATGGATGGACATGAGACTGCTAACGATGAGGCATAGTGAGGGTCATCCTAGGCAAGAGTTAATGGAGGCTAAAATTAAGAAGAAACTGCAGAAATGGAAGGAAGATATAGATTTACAAGATCTGAGGTTTTGGTATTTGTTGTGGTTTGTGTATTAGTTTGTATATTAGGGTGCTCTACAGAGACAGAATTAATTAGATATACATAGGTTGATTTTAAGAAATTGGCTCATGTGATTATGGAGGCTGGCAAATCTAAAATCTGCAGAGTGGGTCAGCAGGCTAGAGACCTAGGGAAGAGCCAATGTCAAAGTTCAAGTCCAAAGGCTGCCTGCTGACAAAATTGTCCCTTACTGGGAGAGGGTCATTCATTTTGTTCTATTCAGGTCTTCAACTGATTCAATGAGGGCCACCAATATTAGGAGGGCAATTTCCTTTCTCAAGGTTCACCAATTCTGATGTTAATCTCTTCCAAAAACAGTCACTGAAACATCCAGAATAATGCTTGACCATGTATCTGGGCACCACAGCTCATCCACCTTGACACTTAAAAATTATCAACCACCAGTAAGATTGCCTGGAAAGCACCAGAATAAAGGAAGCAAGAATCTGAGGATGAATAAGGAGTGTTCAAATATTAGGAGTTGAAAGCTCCATTTTCACTACTCACTTCTACTCACAGGTTCCCAGAGTCAGAAGCAGCTGTTTGACCAGAGGGTCGTTAGCCAGGATACTCTTTGTCCACTGACCGAGGAAGCAAGACAGGCACAAAACAAGATACGGCTCAAAGGAAAAGACTGAGTAAACTGTGCCCCAGACATCAGCCTGACTGTTTTGTTTAGGAACCAGCAGGATGACACACACAGTCACTGTCTGTATCTTCCAGCTGGAAAATGTTTCCAACCAAAGAAAGGAGGCCAGCGGATTCTCAAAAGAACTGTTGAGACTATGAGTTGGAAAAGGAATGTAACAAACCCTACCTCAATGTCACTACAACAAATGTCAGTTTTATCTTGAAAAAGCCCGGTGTCTATCCTAACTGACAGTGACACTTTGCCTCAGAGCCAAGTCCTAAGAGAAGATGCTGCAGAATCACAGTTTGGGCATAATCAAAACACGTCTCTTAAAGCTTATGTCCATGCTGCTAACCTCTCAAAAGAGCTAACTTCAAACACAGGCCATGGCCCCCTCTGTAGGGGAACATCATTCACAGCATCTTGTTCTCCATCTGGCAGGCCAGTCCTGCATGCGGTGGTTTAGGTGTGAAATGAAGGAGAAACCCCTGGACCTGAGACACCTGGTTAGAGCCCCCGGAGGTAACTGATACATTTGAAAATTCCTGAAAGTTAGGGACTCCTGAACTTTTTATTAAAAAAAATTAATTTGTTAGTTTAGTTATTTATGTATATGGACACAGGTGTACACAGTTGAGCAATCCCTTGCTTGGAAAATGAGTGAGGATAACCTCCTATCCTATTTCCCCTTTGTGTAAAAATTAATTATGTTATAAACATTTCCTCGCTTGGAAGATCAACTGGAAAAAAAATGTCATAAATACTATATTAAGGAGAAAGCTTAGCTGTTTTTAACTCAGAAAAGCCTCAGAGCTGCCACTTTTCACTGAATTAGTAAAAGTAAATAGTCACAGAAGACATTATTAGCCCACCATTTCAGTGTTCCACTAACTCAGTCCCAAGTACATTTCTTTCTAATTCAGTTTTCTATGTTAGAGCTCATAAGACTGAAGCTAATGTTTTCTACCTAGCAGCAGTTTAATCAAATAAGCAACATTCAGGTTCCTATTTGAAAGTCAGGATTTTGCCTCAGATCCTGAAACTCGTTCCTTAAAGTCCCTGGCTGTGCTATTAACATTCTATGTTCTCATGAAATGAGTAAGAAAAAGACCCATATCAATGGATATGCTCCAACACAAATGGTCTCACTTTATCACTCACCATTGACTTTTTTTTTCGTTTTTACTCTTTATTGATTAAAGTATTACATATGTCTCCTTTTCCCCCCATTGACCTCTCCCTGGCCACTCCCACCCCCATGCCCTTACCCACCTAGTGTCTGTGTCCATTGGATATGCTTATATGCATGCATACACGTCCTTCAGTAGATCTAATACCCAACCCCTCCACTCATCCGTGCCTTCCCCCTGAGGTATGACAGTCTGTCCGAAGCTTCTCTGTCTCTGGATCTATTTTTGTTCACCAGTTTATGTTAATTACAACCCATGAGGTTGTCCTACAGACTAAATAGGAAAGCTAACTCAGGTTTTCCTGAGTACAGATATGCCCCACCCCCTTTTTTTAAGATACTGCAGTGATTTCTCTAAGCAATGTGTAACTTGAGAACTCCTCCATGTCTCACAAGCCCACCCTGCCCCGACCAGTCTATATGTTTCCCTACTGCACCTTTCCTCAGCATCTCTTTTTACACTTTGTCTCTTTGTCAGCTCCATACTCCATCTCTTCAATGTGACTGCTTTGCTCTTTAGTGTGACTGAGAGGATTTACATTTCTATCCTAAACTTCAACCCTGTTGACAAGAAAACATATTTTGGCTGGCTCTGGCCCCAAAGGCAGATCATCAAATATACAGGGGTCTGAAGTAATCTGGGCTCAAAGTTAAACTCTGGGGTAACACTTATCCCTGACAAAAAACAACAACACATTTTATATTTGGCCTTTGGGTTATGAAATTCTTAGAGGTATGATGAAAATATCTGGGAGAAGTGAGAATTTATAGTGGGTTTTATTTATTTCACCTTACTGCCAACTAGAGATCCATGTTGTATTTAGACCAGAGTGTGTTTCTTCATACAAATGATAGGGGGAAGGGCACATAATAAGAACAGAACCACAGGTGTCTCCTAATTATTCACCTTACCAACGTAGATAAGATGTTTTCTTACAGACCCTGGGAAACTGGAGGATGTGTTGCAAGAAGAAAAACAAGGTTGAACGAAAAAAATACACTTTAAAAGTAGACCAAGGACAGGATACGCTTTGACTTGGTGGCTGTGCCCAGACCCTGACGCCCTTTAGTATTTGCCCCGGGAACGCTGACCGTTTCCCAGTCCCAGGAAGGGGCTGAGCCGTTGGTAACTTCGGAGAACATTAGCCAGCTTCAGGACTGAGCTCCTGAAGGCCGGCCTGCAGGCCCTCCCCTGCCCTTTCCCTGTTACTCTTACAGCTCACAGCTGCGTACAGTTATCTTCTCCCCAGAGTGTATATAATCAGCCAACTGGCGAGGGGAGTCAAAGCAGCTTCCAGGGTGAGGGACTGCTCTCCCATACTGCTGGCATTATTGGGATAAAGGCTCACCTAGGATTCAGCCCTGTCTCTGCTTAATTTGGCTCAAGTAGTGACAGGAAGCCTCGGACCCAGTGTGCCTGGTGCCATAAAGGCATACCAGTATGCTATGTGCTAGCAGTGATTTGTATTGCTCTGTGATAGATATTCTTCTGATCCTGGAACTCCAAGAAAGGGGATATGAATGAGATAAGCAGTTTCTCATCTCATAAATTCCAGAACATTTTCATGTATATTACTGGGTATCTGTTGAGTTGCAAGCAACAAGAGAAACAAACACACATGTTATGGTTCTCCTAGAAAAAATAAAAAGCAAACAATAATATCTCTTTAAAGATGATCCCATTATAAAAGCCCTTTTGTTCATTTTACATGGACTGGCCAGAAATATCTTGTGTTTTGACTAAAATCCCAATTCTAATTATTGAATAATTAAGACAAGGTATATCAAGGTTCAAGTCTTCCTACTATTTAATTCCTATATCTACTCAGAAAAGGATACTGGGCAGATGACTGAATGCTCGGGAAACCCTATTTAACGCACAACTGGCCTCAGACAACAAATCAAATAAGGCTCAAGGCTCAAGAGCACCGAGATTAGGATAAATAATTTTAAAAAAATGGATAGGCCTTACATTCAATAAAATCCTATTTACAACATTTCTACTCGCTCACTTGAGATTCAGTGTGGGAATGTCATATGTGCAAATCCTTTGCACTTTCTCTCATTGGCTACCTGACGAGAGGAGGAAAACAGCACCATCAAGTAGATAGAGGCCACTGTATCACCTGCAAGTTGTTTTTTCACGGGCTTTGACTGATGGTGACAATTCAAATCTATCTCCATCTTCCTCATCACATTCTTACTGCTAAAGAGCTCCTTATATGCTCCTTCTACCCGGCTACGTTGAATTTATAGGTATTCACTCAACAGGCAGCAAAAACAGAAGACTGGCAGTTTTATATGAATACAAAGAGTATAGCTGCATACACTATGGTTAACATTAACAAGCCCAGAAAAATATTTGTATTCCTTTGATAAGCAGAAGTCCAGACAGGCTTACAGAAAAAGAAGTCTAACCACAATAGATGTGTGCCAGGAAATGCATTAGGTGGCCGTCCAATTGTCTTCTATGGTCAAAAATAAAAGTGAGTCTAATACATAATCAATAGTGGCTTCATCCCTGACTTTGGTGAGGTTTTCACTGAAACGTGAATCCACTCCCCACATTCAAATATCTGCTTTAGAAACTAAGTCTCCGCTTAAATGAAAACATCAAAGAAGCATTACTAGGAAAAGGGAAAAGACCCTTTATGTCATCCATGCCAGTAATGAATTTTGCCCTTGATTCTCTTCTCTAGAAGTTGGTCTAGCCCTATTTTTTAAAGCTTCAGAGATGGGCATCCACCCTCTCCCTGAGGGGATATTTATTCCATATTTTAATAGTTTTCACAATTAGGAAACGTTTCCTTAGAGTTTGTCCAATTTTTCTTTGCTTAATTTCTTTCTTTGGCATTTAGCAATGACTCAGGATTCTGAAAATCATTCAAAGGCAATTGATTTGAAAGTGTAGCTGCAAACATTCATGATGCCTGCCAAACAGTGAGAGCTTTGGAGGCTGGTAAAGATGACGATCATTAGCATCTGAAATCACATCGATATCCCCTTTGAATGCTATTTATGTATTTGCTTTAGGACATATGACTTTTATTTCATGAATTGAGTCAGCAGGTATTACCTGAAACCTTCAATGGTATATTATTATTATTTTTTTTAAAAAAGAACACAGCACAGATCACAGATTACCACCAGGAAATATCACCGGGGAGAAGATCAGTTATTTGTAGCAAACCTCACCAAGGTCACGGTCCTCACTTTTTCCAATATGGTAGGCCAAGGCTGGTGAGAGCATACAAGGCATGAGCCATTCAAAAGAATAATTTCCTCTTTAAAATAGTCTTAAATACCCACTTTAAGGAAATCAAAATTTGGTCATTTGATGAGAAAAATATCTTTATATATTGAAGAGGCAACTAACTGATGCTCTACATTCTTAGATTTTATCTCCCAACCCAAACCATTCATTTCTCATGCCTTGTAACAAACTAAAGACAATAATAATAAATCTCAAAACAAACAAAAAGGCCTTAATTTGAACAAAAAGCACTTCTGGTAATTTCTTTTAAAATAGTATAAAAGTCTAGAATAAATTGCAAAGCAAATTTTACATTTTGCATTGTTTTATGTTTATTTTTGACAAGTTAATAGACATAATATAAAAGATATCCCATACATTAACTACAAAGTGTCTTTATCTGGAGAGCATACTCTTATCTTTTATGTTAGGGTTTCCTCTAAAGAATAACTTGATATAAATATATATAAAATATAAAACTCAAGTTATTAATTTAAATAGTCCCTTAAAAGAAATTTAGATACATAAAATGAGTTTTAAAATAATTTTGAGTGCTTCTCATTATAAAACATCTAAAACATAATGGAACTCTCATTGATTGTAATATCAGATCCTGTAGTTTTATCTTCCTAACATATGATGAATATTTTCATAATGACTTCAGATATTAAGAATTTTTCTTGCTCTAGCCAGTTTGGCTCAGTGGATAGAGCATCAGCCTGTAGACTGAAGAGTCCCAACTTTGATTCTGGTCAAGGGCACATGTCTGGGTTGCAGGCTTGATCTCCAATAGGAGGCGTGCAGGCGGCAATCTATCAGTGATTCTCTCTCATCATTGATGTTTCTATCTCTCTTTCTCTCACTCTCCCTTCCACTCTGAAATCAATAAAAATATATTTTTTAAAAAAATAATTTTTCTTTATCCTTTGCTGACCTTTGTTATCACCTTCCAGCTACTTGTCAATTATTTTTTTCCAATCTCATGGAGTCCCTACAAAAAAGGGGATTCATATTGGCCCATCATCCCATACTCTTAAGGATGTTGATAATGCTGAAAGTATCAGATTACACTGACGTTGCTACTATAAATGGCGGGTCATGTTGTAAATTAGAAGGGGCTCTTTCCTGTGGCACAAATGGGAAACATTACAAAAAGGTGCCCCACTTGAGCAGATCAATTAGAAAATGTCCTCCTTCCTTTCTTCTGGCCTGAGGCAGGTTCCCAGGCAGGAAGCACGGCCAGGGGATGTTCCCTGGGTTTCAGCTCATTGTGCCTACCTGGCTAGATGACTCTGTGCATCACACTAGAGAAACAACCGTATGCAGGGGCTCCGGAGCCCATATGTCACTTCATGGTTACAGGTCAGTATGGTAATAGATAATGAGGAAATGCCCACCAGAGGCGCCTTCTTCCCAGATTAGTTACACACTGTTTTGTAAAATATAACCTAGTTCCACTGTGACTTGAAAAAAATGTGATATTTAAACTAAAATAATCAAAAACAACGTCTTCTCCAAGCGGCTTTCATTACATGAAATATTGGAAAAAATATATATAAAAAAAAAAAAATTCAGGAGTTAGGCAAATCTGGAATCTGAGATTTAACACTTACTATATTAGGTTGGTCGAATTAAACTCTCTGAATCTTTCCTGATCCATATAATAAAGATAGGAATGGCTAATGGAAGGGCTTAATGAAATAACATATGAAATGCTTATTAAATAGTCCACAGGCATAGTTATATCCAGTTATTCTTGGCTTTAATTACACCAGGAAAGGAGATAGGGATACAGAATAATCTGGCACAGCGAACTGACTGTGCCCCTTCATTACAGCCTGATTTTGTATGTGAGTCACTTGCGGTTGCTATGGAAATCACTGGGTAATAGAGGTGATTACTTTAACAAATTCCTTTGTAGCACATTCAGTGCAAAATACTTCTGTTTCCGAGTAGCCTGAAGTATGCGGTTTCTTTTGGAACATTCTCTGAGAAGTTTGCCTCAAGTATTTGAATTCCTTCTCCCTTCTCCCCAACCCCCAAATGGGATATGATATTAATGAGTAAAAGAACAAATGAATTAGATAGCCACAGAGATTCACTGGAAAAACTAAACAAACTTTGCTTTTTTCATATATATGTTTAACTCTAGCAAACTGCCTAGTATGTTGATCTTGCTTTTTACATATGCTGCAGCACAATTTAATACTCCATGTACAGAGAACCTTAAGAAAATAGAGTTGAGAAGGATAACCATCACTAAGAATTATTTTCTGGAGGAAACTGGTTTAGCTGAATACACAATACTAGATATGCATCAGTGTCTTCTTTTTATAATTTGGTTTTATTGTTACTTTCATAATAAGATACTTTGTTCTTTAAATAAAGATTGTAAATATTATGAATCTATAATAATAAAAAGGTAATATGCTAACTAGACTGGATATCTTCTGTATGTCATTACAGATGTCCTTCCTGACAAAGACGGGGCTGGAGGGAAGCCGGCCGGGTCCCGGGTGCCTGCCAGTGGCCAGGGGAGGGAAGTAGCCCGGGTCCGGGGTGCCTGCCAGTGGCCAGGGGAGGAAAGTAGCCCGGGTCCGGGGTGCCGAAGGGAAGCCAGTGCTGGCAGCCAGGGGAAGGAAGGCCTGCTCTGGCACAAATTTTCGTGCATTGGACCTCTAGTACTTAAATAAATTGAAAAGCAGAAAGCATTTATAGGATTACACAGAAAGGGCTATATTAATCTAATACAATATATTTCACAAATATATCTATTTAAATACTTCACATTTCCTTTCTGCTAAATAGAAAGTTTAATTAATAAAAAAAAACAACAATCCAATAGAGGAGAATCTCAGTGTGAGGCTGGCCTCGGGGATAGATTAGCAATGGGAGCATCTTGAGAAGGACATAAGCTCTTACCTAAACTTTCTGCCCCTGCCCCCAACAATTAGTTCAGCTGTGTGGAAGTCATATATTGTGTGCATTATCAATGCTTCTGTCTAGCGTGAGCATTCATGAGGGCCCACTTTTCTTAAAGAACTTCCTAACAGTTTACAATTAGGAAGAAGAAAAGGCTGGATGTTTCTGTTATTCTCTGATATTTTTAACTGTGCCACTGCAATTAGAATATAGAGTTTTAGCAGATAATTGCAATAGGCATTTACAGAACCATCAAAGAGCCACTACCTTCAAAATTCTAAAAAAAAAAAGTTAGGTAATTATCAGATAAATAAAGATAAAACTTAGACTGACTTCTTTTACACACTGAAGCATTTTATGGCATGCCTACATTGCACTGTGGCATTAGTGCTGGAGATATCTGTAAAGAAAAGCAATTATGCTGAGTTCTTGCCCTCATGGAGCTTTTGATCAATCAGGGGAGACACTCATTAATTACATAACCACACAAAAATGTACAATTACAACTCTGTGAAGTATTCTGAGGGAGTCAGATGAAGTCCTATTCAAGTTTGCACTAAGGCATTTTTAATATAGTATGGCCTCTACAGGATTCATTACAAGAATAGCATTGGACTAATATCTGAAATAACTGGAAGAGGGAAGATAAATCGGGACCCTCCTGGGACAGGGAGAAGAATCTAAAGTAAATACAGTGTGACTGAATCCCATTTATTAGAGCTTTAGAAAACAGGTTAAACTTTCCATAAATATGCTGAAAGAGATACAAAGCCACTGGAATTTTTAAAGCAGCAGAAATATTATTAGATTTGTTTTGAAAAGTCATTCTGACTGCAAATGGAAAACGGACTGGAGATAGAAAAAGTGAAGGCTTATGCAGTTGTCCAGATGAGAGATACATCTCCATTAGAACTCCTATTTCTAAGGTCATTGATAACACCACGTTGAGTAATGGCCAAACACCACTCATTTCATCCAACTGTTCAGCAGTATTTGATATGATTGATAATACTGCTTCACCTGTCCTGCTCAAACCTTCTTAATCCTCCTTCTCAGTCTCCTTGGCTGGTTCCTCCCATCTCCCTGGTGAGCTACAGTATTCCAGGGCTCGTTCTGTCTCTGTGCTTCTCCCATAGGTGATCACATCTAATCCCAGGACTTTAAATGTATCTACATGCTGACATCTCTTAACTCTATACCTTCATTTCTAACTTCACCCATGGACATTTTATTATATGTCAATCATGCCAAAATATATTGACCTTTTATTATATGTCAATCATGCCAAAATATATTTTGAACCAGACCAACATCTTTCAACTGCAATGGCTTTCTATATTGTCTCCTGTTTTTTTTCCTTCCAAAATGTAAATCAAATCATGTTACCCTTGGTCCAAATCCTTCTAAAGTCTTTTGGTCTTAAGAGTGAAATCCAAAATCCTTCTCATGATCTACAAAGTCCTATATGATCTGCTCTCTCCCTACCCTTTTAATTTTCTTCCTTGCTATCTTCATTTCAGCCACATTAGCTTACCTACTGGTCCTGAAAAAGGTCAGCAGGACAGAAATCCTGCATTTTCTGTTTTCTCTATCTAGACAGCAACCACCCCCGATATCACAAGGCTATTTCCCACAGATACCTTGTATCGTTCCTCGAATGTTTACATGTAAACTTCTGTAACCACCCTCTATAAAATGATAATTTATCTCAATCTCTCCCCTTTACTCTCGCTAGCTTTATTTTTCTTGCTGGAATTTATACCACAATTTATTCCACATGGAATGTATATCTCACATTTCACTTATTCAGTTAGTTAATTAGCTAGCTAGTTATTTCAACAACAAAAAAAATTTTTTTGAGCTCTATGAGACCAGGAAGTTTGTTTTGCTTGGCATTATATGAGACAGCACATGTGGAAAAAATATTTGATGAATAAATGAATAGACCCATAAATTTGGATTGAAAATAAATTGACTGCTGAGAATTGGAACAAAAATGACTTATATACAGTAGACACTAAAAAAGGACAGTTACAAATAATTCTCCATATATTATTATATTTAAATCTCAGAAATCTTCATCAGATGAAAAATATTAGTCTTATTTTACAGATAAGAACATTAAGTCTCAAGAAACATTTGTAAATTTTCCAAAGAGTCTACAGTCAGTACATATTTTAGTAAGAAATCCTATCTAGGTTTTATAAGTATTTCCACTGTCTCCTAGAAACAACCTGGGTATTACTAGCAGACTTTAACTGACTTTGTGTATTCAGGTTAATTATATTAAAAAAATCTTGGCAAAAATGTAAAATAATGGTTTGTGGAATATGATAGGGATAAAGAATTAAAAAAAAAAGTATGTGTCACATTCTGGCTCAAGCAATAACCAAGGTTATGACCTTAAACACTCTCTTCACCTCTCAACTTAAATATTTGCCTCAATAAGGTGATAATCTTAAAACTTGTGTAGTACCTAGTGGGATATCAATGATTAATGGTTACTGTCTACAAAGAATTATCTAAGTGCTAAATAATATTATCATTGTTAACAGGCTTGGAATTCTGGCTCAGAATATTTGGCCACTTATTCAAACCTTATCTAAACTATCTTAAAGTCTTGGGTCTTTAAAACTGGCCTTACTAAAGCTTTTTCACTGCATGTAGTCTAAAATAATTTATTTAGAAGAGAGTTGATACTATGAAGGTTATGAAATTTTCAAATTTCTGCTCTGAAGTTATTCCCCAAAAGGAAGTGGAGAGGTATTTATTAGGAAAGCAGAAACAACCTGCTGGAGAAGGAATTCCTTTTGAATTTGCCATTTGGTGTCAGTATCTTGTGGTGGAAGCTGCTAATTTTCTGAACCTATGCTTCAGCCAAATTTCACAATGGCAGTGGAATTCCCAAACACTTCCTGCCCAAAAGGATACAAACTAGAAAATGGGTCATTAGAAGAAAAAAAAATATCTCACACACACAGCCATTCGGTAATTTTCTTGATACGAATTTTAGATAATTCACTGCAGTACCACTTTAAGAGTTATTTTTTCAATGTATGAATACCATTCTGATAACCTTATACTACATATATCATGCATATTGTTTACTAAGATATTTACTGATTGCTTGATAGACGACAAAGACTTTGTTAGATCTGGAAATATGAAGAAAAATAAAACACAAACAAACACAGCCAGATACATTACCAAAAACACTACTGGCAATAAACACAGGAGCGTGGATGAAAGGCCTTAATTCGAACTGCGGATACTTGGTTCCTGTGGCTTTTGAGAAAGCTATGCATAGTGGTTAAAGCAACAGACTCAAGGTCACTTGCCTGGCTAAGTTCCAGCTCTGCCACTTGGCTGTGTGATTTGGGGCAAATTATTTAGCTTCCCTGTCCCTCATTCCTACTTTATAAAATGGAGATATTATAGAACCTACCTCATAGGGCTGTGAAGACTAAATTAGTAACAAGTATAAAACACTTAGAAGCTACCTGGAAGAAAAATGTAATTATGAGTTGTTATCCCCAATGTAATAGTCTTTCTGTTTTACCAATAAACGATCCAATGTTTAAATCAAACCAACGTTGGAATAACTATAGAACATAGTAGTTGACGGTGTTAACTTCTAAATGTAACTGGACACTCTCTATGAGTTTCATTCAGGGCTTTAGCACTCACTAGGTGAATGAATGTGGACTGGCTACCGAACATCTCTGTACTTCCATTTCCCCAACTGCACACAAGGGATAATATCTGTACTTCTGATGAGGGAGGATTACATTATTTGATAAAAGGAGCCTGACACACTGAATTAACTGATAAATGTTGGTTATTATTATTGCTAATGTCAAAAGACAGACTATGATCAAAAGGAAACAGGCCAAAGTTTCTATGATTAATTGACAATAAAGCCCATCATATGTCATTTATAATGTAAAATGCTTCCTCTAAAATGAACACAGTTATTAGCAAGAAATAATCAATTAAAAATAAACACTTTTAGGCTTGGCCAGGTAGCACAGTTGGGTAGAGCATCAGTCCAATATGCCAAGGTTTCGGGTTCGATCCCTGTTCAGTTCAGGGCCCATACAAAAATCAATCAATGAATGCATACATAAGTGGAACAACAAATCAATGCCCTCTCTCTCACTCTCTTTCAATCTCTTCCTCCCTCTCTCTCTAAAATCAGTTAAAAATAAATAAACACTTTTAGGTCTACAGCCAATAGAGTAATACACACACACACACACACACACACACACACACACACACACACACAAACACACACACAGCTGACAGCTACTGAATACCATGATAATTTTTTGGGGGAGTTAGTTGGACAAGCTTCTGTGGGTAGACATTAATCTTTTAAATTTATATAACACCTACCAACTAGCCTGAAACCCTTAACAAGCTGTGACATGGAATGATTTAAAGTAGTAACAAGGAAAAGAAAACAAAATAAAAAGTGGAAGGAAAAAGTGCATGCTGCTCTGTTGAGTTTCACAACCTGGCCAGTGGCCTACTTAAATCTTAAGAGCTACACTTGAAGTTGCTGAGTCTTGTTTAAACAGTTAACGCTGAGTCCCGAGGAAGTCAGAGATCCAATGCCTGCCGTAACTTTATCATAACTTACAAGAGCTATCTCTAGTAAACACCAACCACGCTGGGGGAGATCATGTTGACTGCATACTGGCAAGGTGTAACAAAATCCTTCTCATCTGCTCACCAATGGAGTGTATTCATGGATAGCTTTGGAGGTTAAAGCACCATCCCTTTCTACACTGATGTGTGTGAAAACAATGCTGTTTATAGTCCCATCCACCCAACTTTCCTGTTCTTTCTAAACTCGCTAAATTCTTACGTACAGCCTTTCTAGCCTCCGGTATACACTGGCCTACCTCCAGCTCATTCCTAAGAAGAGAGAGTTTCCAGGTCTGTGCACACTGAATATAGTCAGAGGAGAGTTCACCTTTGTTAAGGCCAGGATGATAGGAAATTTCCTGTTATTAAGCACACGAAGCAGCTTTTATTTACTCAGTATGCTTGATGACAGCCCTCTCATGCTGGAATGAACATTCTGGGCCTGGCCTGGCTCGAATCTAAAAGCAGAATAGTTTCTGTGAGGCAGCACAAATCCTGCAAAATTGTGTGTGGTTTCCTTTTAAAAAACTGTTTATTAAAAGCCTTACCAGTAGTTAGGAGTATCCCAGAGATGCTGGCAAGGAAATTCCACTTGTACCAATCATGTAAATATGTGTCTTTAGGATTTTTTTAAATAATAAACTCAAACTGGTTTATATTCTGTTGCATATACACTTGTAAAAAATAAATAAGGCAATCAGGACCTCTTTATTGTTACCCAGCCAACAAAGGTTATGACCAAGCTGGTTTTGATCAGACAAAACAGAAATTGTGTATATTCCTATGTCTAGGATAAGCCTGTAAAAATTCATGAGCATAACAGCAGCTAATCCTTGATCTGCTTCTCTTCTCTCTTTGGACTACAAATGCTTGTTTAGGGAAAAAAAAATCAGCAGTAACAGAATCTGCCTCCACACTGAAGAAAGCTGTGGGACTTGACACAAAACTGCTAAAAACCATATAAATACTTTCCTGATTCGATTTCTACAAACTCTAAATTTAAAGTACCATCAACACCAACAAAAAATGGTAACCCTGTACTCCTGGTTGGGTATTTTCTCTATGCCAAAGATCATTTTATTAATGGTATCCCACATATTGCTGCTTGATAAAATAATCTATTCCAGGCAGCCTCTTGGTAACCTAATGAAATCAGTTAGAAATAACCTAATAGATCTGTGGGAAAATAGTCAAGATAATGTTTAAAAGAAGATAATTAGTGTTATCTAACAGAAGAGTTACTTGAAAAGAAATGAGACAATACCTTGAAAATGTTCCTTTAAAACGTCTAAGTACAAGCTACCACTGTGGAGGAGATCCAGTTTAAAGGATTAAAGTTCATATGGAGCCATGCAAACACCACCTTGCTAAACAAGTGCATATAAATTAAACTTTTAAGAGTTGAATATTTAAATGCATAAGATCTAAAGAACTCTTTTATTAAAATAAGGATCTTTCCTTGTTGTTTGTTTTGTCATTTTTGTGATACTTTTTAGCAGAAGCCTTAAAACCAGGCACACCTGCAATATATGGATAAGAAAAACAGGGGTGGAGGTGATCCATATTGTAATGCCTGTCACCTATCAATGAAGTGATTATCGTAAGGTCTGTCTAAAATTTAAAATAGCTGGGAAACATTTCTGTGCAATTTTATCTCATCGAGTTTTCCATCTTTCTCCCCCCCCCCCCAAATGTATTTTAAAGTTATTGTGATCTTGCCGCCTATGAACAGTTCCAAATTCCACTTGACATAGTCATATTGCTCTCTTCCCAATGGCAGGCCTAAGGGAAGAAAGGCCTTAGGAAATAACTTCTGAATCCTCTAATGTTGACTCTCCTGCAAATAAGACATAACAGTTATTCTAATCATCTTGCAAGAAGTTAATGTACAATAGAATATTTTTGAATAAGGACCTAGACCAACTGCATTAAAAACTAAACCAGCTTCATGATGAATATATGGAACACGACTCTAACACATTTTACACACTGGTACTTATTTCTTAGGTCTTTTTTTTCCCCTTCAAATAAAGACAGAATGTATCTTCCTTTCAAGAAAGGATCATAAAGTGAAATAGGAACAAAGAAATGAGAAATGACGCATCTTTCCTAGGGCACAGCTTTTATAAGGTTCTGCACACTAGGTTATTTCATCACTTTAAGTGTCTATAACAGTACTTCCCTTCCTCCCAGCAATTTGGACCAGAAAGACTATAATAGTAATTGGAATATGAGTCACAGGATGTACTTTAGGTCAAGACAGCACTTAAGGAATGCCAAGTCAATATTTTTTCAAATTGTGGAAGTTTTGGGGGAACTTTCACTTTTTAAAAGCACTGATTTGATGTTTTGGCCTAAAGTCCTTCATGCTCTTAGAATTTTGGCTAGCATTTAAGAAATCATAGGGTGGCCCTGGCCAGGTAGCTCAATTGGTTAGAGTGTCATCCTGATACACCAAGGTTGCAGGCTTGATCTTTGATCAGGGCATGCAAAAGAAGCAACCAATGAATGCAGAGTAAGTGATAAATGGAGCAGCAAATTTCTCTCTCTCTCTCTCTCTCTCTCTCTCTCTCTCTCTCTCACTCTCTCTCTCTCTCCCTCCCTCCCTCCCTCCTTCCCTCCCTCCCTCCCTCTCTCTCCTTTTAAATAACTTTAGACAATTCCTTTAAAGAAGGTCCCGATCTAAATATCTAAAGTTATCCTGATCCAACATTGAAGATATACAATATTTTCAGCTAGAGCACATTTAAGTAATTGTGGCCACAGCATGTTTCATAGAATAAAACATACTTAGCAGTTTGTTTTAAATAAAGTTACTTAAATTATGTTTGTAGGGATCTTTTTATTGAAGTCTTAGTTTGAAAATCACAATTCCTGGGATCAGGAAGGTGTCATCCAATTGAACAAAGTCACTATGCAGTGAGCATTATCGTAGTGTATTATGCCTATAGAAAAGTGTTGATATGATATGTTGTTGGTATTACAGGCAATTTGAAGCAGGGAATAAACACCAGGTCTGGCTATGTCTCTTAATTTCAAGACAACTATCACCATGATGATGAGATATAGTTAGTAAACAGACATACTAACATAAAATCCTTAAAATCGGTACAGAAGTTGCTTAATTTTTAAAATAGTTTATTGATTTTTTTTTAGAGAGAGAGAAAGAGAGAAACATTGATATGAGAGCACAATACACCAATATGCTGCCTCCCACATCCCTCCCACCAGGGGATCAAGCCCACAATCCTGCCATGTGCCCTGACCAGGAATTGAACTGGCAACCTTTTGCACAGGACAACACTCCAACCAATGAGCCACACCTGCCAGAGCAACTGCTAAACTTCCTTACTTATAATTTTAAATAAAAAAGTACTTTACCTAGAAATAAAGTTTTAGGTTGTGTATTTTGTTGTATTTTTTGGTGAAACATGAGAAAATTAGATTAATAAAAATGTTCAATCTATAATTTTGCATCTTTGTTTTCTAAGCTAATATATTATGTTTTTAAATATTCTAAATAAATATAATTTTAAGTGAATATAAAATCACATTGCTGAGATGCAACATACTTTTAATTAAAAAGGTGATGCTTTTATTTTTCCATTTTATTATTAAACAAATTTGAGATGTGTTTTGTTGTGTAGTAAAGTGAGGATCTAACATGATCTTTTTTTTAAAAAGAAAAAACAAAACAAAAATGTTTCCAACTACTTTCTTTTGAACAATATACTCTTTCTTATTGGTTTCATATGCTATCCTTAAGCTTTGTAACTAACATCAAATCTGCTCTTAACAAAACAATGTTTTAAAAAACAAATTGTATTACATGGTCACACTGTCTGGGTAATCAGTGACCTATGAGAACTGCAAGAGAAGTACACTTTTAGTGATAACAAAACAGTATGCCAGTTTTGAACTTGGAGCTTAGGGATGAGCAACCTCAAGGTAATGTTTAAGGCATACTATTGGAGAAGCTCAAAGCTTGGGACCTGAAGCACCCCACTGCTTAAGGTAACACAGTTGAGGCATTGCTGCAAAATGAGATGAGAAGGGGAAGCTAAAGAGTCAACAAAATGAGGGCCAATGAGGAAAGTGCTTCAATGGAGGGAAGGAGTCAACTGTGGCTGGTAGTAAAGAATTATAAGGCCTAACAGGTAGGTGATCCTTGGATTTAGCAACCTGGGGGTTGGTGACTTCAGCAGTAGTTGTTTTGGTAAAGTGATCATTGAAACTGATTGGATTGGGTTTAAGAGAACATGAAAATTCAAGAAATAAGTATGGAAAACCCCCAAAGGACATTGCTGTAAAGGTAAGCAAATAAGTGGGTTGACAGCTGCAGTAGGCTGGAGAGACAACAGAATGTTTTTAAAATGAAAAGTATTTCATATTTGTATTCAGGTGGGAATGGTTGGATTAAGATGGTGGAATTGGGGTGCATAAAATTAGAATAAGAAAGGAAAAATTGCTGGGAAACTGACCTAAAATAGGTTAGAGGGAATAGAATCTATTGTACCGAGGGGAGTTTATCTTAAATGGGAACAACAGCAGGTGGAGGGGAGCAGAGCACACACAAATGCAGGTTGGTGTGAAGATGTGCTGGGGCGGGGGCGTGGCATGCGATAGCTTCAGTTTTTATTTTTCAGTCAATTGTGAAATACGGTAAACTGAAACTGAGGATGTTGAGACTCTATTAGAGATTTGAGAAGAAAGTGTAAAATGTTCTCCCAAGTAGGAGAATGAAACAAACAGGATGGTAAAGTAGCTTTATGGCAGTCCAAATCTATTGTATATCATGAATTTAAAGTGAGGCTAGACAGCATGGTTTGCATTCTATAATAACTAGTCCATTTAGTGGGTATAGGAGTCAGACTTAACGAGGAGCTGGGGTTTTGCCATGCAAATGTCACCAAAGTTTAGGGAAATCAGGAGTTGATGGTGTGTGGGGAGAGTGATAACAATAATTAATACAGAACATAAGCAGAGGGAGATGAAAGTGAATACCTAAGAAGAGAAGTAAAAATGTAAGTAGGTTCAAGAAGTGTAGATTGTTGAGGAAACTGAGTTGTAGCTATCTGTATTAGAGATAATGAGCTAGAACAAGGCAGGGTGAAGTCAGAAAGTGAGATTACCAATATCTGAGGCCAAAGATTTAGATAATTTTAAAACAGTAAAAACACTGAAAACTTTCTCGCTCACATAAAAATGAAAATATTTTGCCCTAGCCAGCTTGTCTCAGTGGATAGAGCATTGACCTATGGACTGAAGGGTCCCAGGTTCAAATCTGGTCAAGGGCACATGCCTGAGTTGCAGGCTCGTGGGGACTGTGCAGGAGGCAGCCAATCAATGATTCTCTCTCATCATTGATGTTTCTATCTCTCTCTTCCTCTCCCTTCCTCTCTGAAATCAATTAAAAAAAATACTTGAAAAAGAAACTATTTTTGCTATTGGTTCACTAAATCACCATAAAGCAGCTTGACGTATTAGAAGTGCTCAGTCCCAACATAGTTTACATACTAACTATACTGGGTGCCCAAGAATGCAGACTTTACATTGTATTTCTAACAAAGTTTTCAAGACATTTTCTAACCTCTCATAAGGAGTGAATAAAATGAAAATTCAAATATTATCTGCCATTCTTGAATAACATTTACAGGGTTTTTTTGAGTCTAGAAAAGAAACTATAGAAAAATATACTTTCAGAGTAAAATATTTGATTCTAATATTAACAGTAACTGGGGCATTTGCCTTACACAATTACTACTAGTATTTGTTAGTAAAAAGAAATTCAAGGAGGAAACAATATTAACTATAGAGAAAAATATTAGCATTTATATAATAATAAATGAGAATGATATAAGAAAAATGTTCTAACAGTAAGATTTTTAAAATTTTTTTATTGATTTCAGAGAGGAAGAGAGAGGGATAGAAAGACCAATGATGAGAGAGAATTATTGATTATATGCCTTGTGCATGCCCCCTACTAGGAATTGAGCCCACAAGTACTCTGACCGGAATCAAACCATGACCTCCTGGTTCATAGGTAGATGCTCAACCAATGTGACACATTGGTGGGGGATGATTTTTAATTAAACACCACAAAAATCAGTATATTTTGTAAGCCCTGTTCTCATTGCTAAATTATCTATTTCTAATCAGAATATTTCTATCAAATATATACGTATGCACTATTATGAACTAAACTAGATGCCTGATGCATGAAATTCATGCAAGAGTAGGCCTTCCTTCCCCTGGTTGCTGGCACCAGCTTCCCTCTGGCACCTGGGACGTAGGCTTTCCTCGGGCCCTGGCTTTGTCCAGAATGATGTCTGGAATGACGTCCAGAATGACATCCGGTCTAATTAGCATATTGCCCTTTTATTATTATAGATTTTTGTCTCCCAAAAATTCTTATGTTGAGCACTAATCCCCATTCTGATGGTATTTTGAGATGAGTCCTTGGCGAGACAGAATTAGATAAGGTCATGAGGGTGCAGCAATCACGACAGAATCAGTGCCCTTAAAAGAAGAGAGGAGAATTTGCACAGAGGAAAGGCCAATCTATTACATGTACTAGAAAAAGCTACTTACTGAACCTGCAAAATTCCTTACATCCAAGTTGATTAATACTTTTTATATTCAATGTTCACTTGTTATGTTTGTATCCATAGTTACTCTAGAAGAGTGATCGGCACACTCATTAGTCAACAGAGCCAAATATCAACAGTACAACGATTGAAATTTCTTTTGAGAGCCAAATTTTTTAAACTTAAACTTCTTCTAATGCCACTTCTTCAAAGCAGACTTGCCCAGGCCGTGGTATTTTGTGGAAGAGCCACACTCAAGGGGCCAAAGAGCCACATGAGGCTCTCGAGCCACAGTTTGCCGACCATGGCTCTAGAAGCTTCCAAGTCCCTCTTTTAAAAAATTTTAGGAGACTCAGAACAATGAATACCATTTATTGTATATCTTACAATGTTAACTTTTAAAATCATGTGATTAGTCACTTGAAATTGGCTAATGAAGGGTTAATTTCCAAGTAAATACCCACTGGTAAAAAGAGGACAGGCTTCTTCAGCAAACACTCTGGAGTTTTTGATAATTCAGCCTTTCAGTCCTGCCAAATTTTGCTCTGATGCATTCCATGTAGACAGACAACTCTTGCAGGCTTGAGCAGGTGCTATTTGTGAAATCTAGTGGGATTAATTCTTTGTAGTTTAACAAGCACAAGCCATATTATGCACTAAATCATCTTGGTGTCAGCCTCCTAAAGAATTCTTCAGCTTAAACAAACCGTAATCTGTTGCTAAGAGAGATAAAATAATAATAATAGTTATAGCAGGGAAATGTGGTAACCTTCTGACCAAGACCTTGTTGACATTTCAGCTTTTTCCGTGAATTGAACTTGTCAAGTTTATATAGACAAGTGTTTGCATTGATTTCGTTTCAACTGTGCTATTGTTAAGCTTATTATATTTTTCAAACAAAGTATAAAGAAGCCTGTCAAACAACATGGAAAATCCTGGAAGGGGGACGTGTGTTAGATACTCATTATAGGTCAAAACAACAGTTTGATTCAGTCTCATTTTTGGTACTTTCAAACTCAGGACTTAAAAAGAAGATGCTTTATAATAGAATTTGAAATGTTTTTTAGTTTTGACTTATAGTTAAGAAATAAAAAAAAAAGCTGCAGTACATCCTGTAGCTTTACCGAGCCAGCACTGTGCTCAGAATGTTTCTCTTGTGGAAAAATAAAAGAAGTACAGATGCTGACTGTGATTAAATTGAAGACTGACAGACCTGCAGCCTTCAGGAACACATGATTGACCACCATTTACCTTTAGTGTATTACATGCAGGATATGCTTCAAGTGTTGTTTAAACAAAGAGAAATTTCACAGTGCACAAAAGTGTTATATTTAATACAAATCCCTCAGGGTAGAGGTTAAGCAATTGGATCAGTGTCAAGAACAGAATGTTTTTAGCTTTGATGAATGCTCTAGCCAAGCACAGGGTTCCAAATGAAACTCAAGATTACTGTGATAGGACTGACCAGAAAAAGATGAAGTTTCTACTCAAACCAGGAACTGATTAAGTGAATGAATGAAAAATAGCTTTACAGATTAAGGAATTTCATTTAAAGCATCTTCGTAATAAGCACAATGCAATTGATAGTTTCCATATATTAATCACTCTCCTATTTATTTATGCCAAGTAACTAAACGGTCTTATGATTTTAAAAATACTATTGTTGATACTCTTGGCACAATCAGAGACTGTACTATTTTCCTGTTAAACGCTATACAAATTGTTGGTAACCACAATACCAAGCGTGTTTTCCACTTATTTAAGTAATTGTTCTTCACTTTGATTTACCACGGTGTCTCATCTTTTCTGTTGATTTACAGTTGTTAGGGTTGAACTACAAAGGAACCAAGAAACCATGATAAATGGAAACACACATGCAATAAATATCAGACTGAAGTGATGCATCTGTTTCGGAGAGCTATCCTGCCACTTGGCTAGTTTCATTTCCTGAGTAAATAACTATAATTTTCTTATTATAAACCTTACTGAACTCATGTTCAGGCAGCTGTGAATTTCTATAGTTGCTCCACTAAGAGATGGTATGTTAACCATTTAATACACTTCCTATTCTAAATCTTCACAGTAGTAGAAAAAATTCTAACAAGACACTAACTAGCACAATATTCAAGTTGTAAAACTGAAGTAGCTACAAAAGTCTGTTGTTCTAACATTGCAAAAGTTTGTCCTTAGCTGCTTGATTTTAAATTTTATATGTCATTTCTAAAAATCAAAGATATCGTTTGAATAATATTTTAAATCATTCAAGCCTGCATATGATATTCTTAAATATTCCCATTTGTTAAGTGGAATTGAAAGGAAAATAAAAATAGGGCAGGATTTTAAAATGGCACATGCCCTTGTATACCTTCTATTTATGACTGCTGCTGGAAAAGTGTAATGAGTCTGAATCGAAGCCTTATTTCTTTTTTTAACTAGTAGGTTTTTTTATCTCAGGAAAAAATCTTTATGCTATATAAATCCATGCATTATTTCAGTTGTTTGCTTGCATGTTAATTAGAAAACTGAATCTGAACAAAGTTATTAATTGCTTATTAAATATTTTTATAATTATGACACATTTTACATGCCATGTAACGTGTTTCCCCGAAAATAAGATATCCTCCGAAAATAAGACCTAGCGCATCTTTGGGAGCAAAAATTAATATAAGACACTGTCTTATTTTCAGGGAAACAGGGTAGATACCTCAAGCATGGGATATCTTCATTATGGACACCAGACTATTTCAATTAATGAGTTTTATGTATTTATAGCTCAACTTCCTTCCTCTCCATACTAATTTCCATCAACTATCGTGCTTACTCAAATCCAGGAAGAGTCGAGGGATGCTAGCCCTCGGCCCTTCTCCATGCTGTGGGATGGCCATTCTCATTGTGCACCATTAACAATTATCTTTATCTGCACCTGAATTAGGAGTAAGTTGTAGGACAATGGAACATCTGACCCAGAAATATGCATATCCATTTCAGAGGACCAAAGTAAGTGGACAACTTTTTTAAAAAAAATATATATTTTATTGATATTTTGCAGAGAGGAAGAGAGAGGGATTAGAGAGTTAGAAACAACGATGAGAGAGAAACATCAGCTGCCTCTTGCACACCCCCTACTGATGTGCCCACAACCAAGGTACATGGCCTTGACCGGAATCGAACCTGGGACCCTTCAGTCCGCAGGCCGACGCTCTATCCACTGAGCCAAACCAGTTTCGGCAGTAAGTGGACAACTTTATATGCCTGGGCTGCTCATTAAGTTAACTTGAAGCTCAGAAGCAGTGTGAGATATCATAGCAAAAAATCAAAGTAACATGTTGCATTCAAAGACTGCTAATGTTTAATTAGCAATCAAAGTAGTATTCTAATGCTTCCAAATGTAAAAGTATTGCCATTTTATTAGAATTTTGTACCTTCTAAATTTTACCTAATTTGTTACTTCTTTTATTATTCTAAGAAAATTGATATGTACATTGTACAATTGCTTTTATAAAAATTCAAACAGAATGATTTCATTCAATTTGAAATTCCTTTTTCTAAAAGCAATATACATAACAAAGTGACCTCCAAGGACAAAAATAAACCATAAATTGAAATCCTGTACTAAAGTCTATTATGGAAAATTATTTCTTCTAGGCTAACTTTGCACACTAAATTTAATTATTCTAAAAATATGCTCAATTACATAACTATTGCTTATGTATTGATAGACTTAAGTGAAAATAAGTATATAAGCTTACAATCGAAACAATTGTATATTAGAGCCAAAATTTAATGACTGATTTATTTCCTCTTTTGAATGACCTTAAAATAAATATCTCAAAATTCCATTTACATCGTATTTATAATCTATTAAACATATTATTTTCAAGGTTTTCAAAAACTATATCAGGTAGAGACTGAGAAACATCTGAGATTTTGTTATTAGTTTAATGAAAGTAATTTAATTGGTTGTAACCCAGTTTTTTTTAAAAAAAATTTTAAAGCTTCTTTCCTCCCCAAGGTCTCTGCACTTCAGTTACCTAATCACATAACAGGGTTTTTCACATCAATAGGATAAAATGCAGAGTAGGTTACATTCTAAACATCAACCAAACCAAACCAAACCAAACCAAACAAAAAACAATATGGACGCCTCTGAATTTTAGTATAAATTCAAAATATAAGAATAAGGATGCCCCAAATCCAGTCTAAGAACTCCAGGACTATTGTGGCTTCTAGGTGGTCTTCCTCCTATTTGGATCAATCATACTGACAAGAAGAAATATCTGTCCTCCTAGAGAATTGGCTGTCCCTTGCCATAGCAACAAGTGACCAACCACCTGAACCACATTTTTAAACACTCCATCAAATGAATGAAAACTCACTTCTGTAACCATGCCTCTGAAAGCCAGCTAGTCAGTGACAATTTGTAGTTTCTGAAGTCACCCAAATAGTGGCAGCTTCACTGAAGTTTAGCTTCCTTTTTGCACTTTAGCTTCCTTTGACATTTACATGTCAACTAATCAGCCATAGTCTCACTGAGATAATCAGTTTTGTAGCTAAAAAATTAGCCAACCTCTAAGTATCCCCGCTTCTGAAAATCCTTCAGTCCTTAAACACCATTATTCCCAAGCCCTTATGTAAGGTCAGCTCTCTTTCTTAGAAAGACTGTGCCTTAACAGTATAACTCTGCCTGATTTAGCAAAAAATACATTTGGACATTGACTGACTTTTTTACACCTATAATTATGATAGGTCAATGTGAATAGTAATATGATTAGCTTCTTTAGAAATGAATGTAATGGATTTGAGATAAGTAAAAGTTATTTATTTTTCTTGGGTAATAAAGAAATCTAGAAGTAGGAAGAATGAGGCTGGTATAGAGAAAAATAAAGTTATCAAACATACAGGCTCTTATTTTTCAGCTCAGCCATTTTTACCTGCATCTTAGGGAAAAAGGAGGAGAGAACAGATTTGGGGTAGCTAGCACTAACTGCCACAAAATTATAGTAGTTGAGAGTTTTGTTTCTGTTATTTCCTCTGGGTTAAACTTTTTGTTCTGCAATGTATTAGTGGCATGACATTGGAAAAATTATTTAATCTCCTCTGAACCTTATTTTTGTCTGTACAAAGACCTACCACAGAGAATTATAATAGGGATTAAATTATACAACACTTGTAAGGCATTATAAAAAGTAACTGAATAATAAATATGGATATCATTGCTCTATAAATACACTATGTGACACATTGATTTTTCACAAGAGGTAGCATCACAAGTATTAATTCTGTTGAGATTTCTATGCAGAAAACAAAGAATAGCAAACTAAGAATTTTAGCTCTGCCAAAAGTGACCGAAAACTTTTTTTAAAAGTGGAAAAGATTGCACTAGATTATACTGATAAAAAATAAGCATAAATTCATTTGCACTTTAGCTTCCTTTGGTCCATCATCTGCAATTTTTTAATTTTTAAAGGAATCTATCTTATCTAAACATGGTAAAATTATTGACCGGTCCAACTTCCAAAAAAACTAAAATAAGCCCACATTTAATGAAAGTTCATGAACCTTGGCAATGCTTTGTTGAACCTCCCTGAGTTGCAGGATTATTTGAAACTGAAACCAGGTGAATCTTGGAATATTTCATAAAGTTCTACAAATGAAACATGATTTATACAACATGCAGTATTTGATTCTTACATGATGCTAAGTCTCCTTCAAAATTTCTCACTACTTATATCTGATTTTTATGCTCTAGTTGGAAATTTTCAGGCTGAATACTCCTTATATATTTTTAAAGTTTGGTACTTGAAACATAAATATATTATTATTAATTTTATGTTATATAAAATATTTTTATATATTTTAATGATAAGGTGAGCCATTGACAACTCCCAGAAGTTAACTCTTCCTCCAAGATGGGTATAATCACATAGGAATTTCTTCCTCTTAAACACTTTAGATAAAAGTATAATTTTACTTGATAATTTTTTCAATTTTTATACTTATTGCACATGTATTAATCTCAAGTTGACCAGCTCCAGTTCAGAGTAGTTACTTATGCATTTTCTATACACAATGACTTTAGATTTCTACATTCTTCACTTCTTGAAAATACCACAGGTTATTTATTGCCATGTCTTCTCTTATTTTAATACAAAGGAAGATAAATAGTGACAAAAGTGCCATGATATATATTCTGATAGTTCAGTAATATTATGTTAATACAGAGCCCTGATTGCCCCTGAGGGCTACTCCACCTCCCCCTGCTCCTTCGGGGTGATCATGGCAGCAGCCCCTGCTTGCACCCACCGACAGCACCCGTCCCAAATGCACCGTGCCATCAGCAGGTGTGAGTGGGGCCAGTTTTGTCAGAGCATGGGAATGGCAGCATCAGGGGCTGCCAGCAGACAGAGGACCAGAGGCCGCAGTGGGAGGAGCTGGGCAGGGGCACAGAGGATGGGCTGAGACCCATCCCTATGCCCACTGCAGTCTCATAGCACACAGTTCCTTTCAAGGTGCAAAAATTCATGCACTGGGCCCCTAGTAAGAAAATACGTGAGGATAAAATTGTATAATGCTAATTAAATAAGTACTAAGAAAACACTGTCTAAAAGCAAGAGCAAAACTGGTTTTGATTAGCTTCCTTGAAAGAATTTTCCATTAAATTCTTCTATCTAAAGACCTTTCTGAAGTCAGAATATAATAGTTTCCCAAATATGGACCCTCTGCTCTTTACAAACCCCAAGGTCCAGAATTTAATGTCTTTTATGTTAAGATTATTACCTTCACTAATTTATGTCACTTGCTTGGGCCCATTAGGCATTTTGACTTGCTACTCCATCAAAACCAATACAAGAAAAAGAGAAAGAACCACTGTCTACCAGATTATGAATTTAGAGAAAACTACCCAGCAATTATTAGCATGTGAGCTGTCTGGTTACAAAGTTGAATTTGCTACATTGAGCAAAGACAGATTTCCTGATGAAGCCACACAGAGGAAGGTGTCAGATTCTATTAGTTCTGGAGAAATGGTCATCCTCAAGAAAAATACTGATTTCTCACTGCAAGAAAAAAGAAATACATTTCCTGACACTTGGAAAAGCACTAACATACAGGAAATGAAATGAAGGAATTAGAAGAATCTGAATATCTCTCTGTCGGGGTATTTTGGTGAAAAGTATTGAGGGAAAATGATAGTTGCTAACATTTTAAGGTCATGATACCTTGGCTAAGATGTTATACAGCAGGTATGTTACTATCAAAATCTTGGATGAAAATCATATCCTAGATTCTCCCTGTATTTCACATATTGCCTCGTTTCAACCCCCACCACACACAGAGCAAAGCATTTTCCTGTAATGGCAAGATCACATGATACCAACAACTTGACCCACTCGAGTGCCCATGTACTAGGCTGTTGCAGAGAACTATGAGGTCACACATACCTGCCCAACTCCAGAGGTGCCATTTTTCCAACCAAGAGATAAATGGGCTCTCATTTTGGGGTCTAAAGATATAACCTGCCTTTGAGTATGATACAGTAAAAGAGACATTGCAAATGAGAGTTTAGGCCAATTAAGCTGGCAATGTTCTTTCTTAGTTTCCTACTCCCAACTTTTACTTTCTTAATTTCTGTATTTTTAATCTTTATTCATATGTTCTAATTAATAGTAGTCACTATTACTAGTAGTCACTAGAGCTTTGAAACAGATTTGTTTTTTGTTGTTGTTGTTTTTGTTTGGTGTTTTTTTTTTTGGGGGGGGGTTACTCTTCCTCTAACTCAACTGACATGCTCCCATTTGTCTTCTCAGAAAGTGGCCTTCCCCACTCACCTTCCAACCAACCTCATAGCCCAGGTGGCCCTGCTCTCAAGGGCTGTTCAGCAGGTTCAGTCTGGTTGGAAGGCAGTGCCTGCCATCTGACCTCTGTACTGCACATCTACCCAGACTAGATGGAGAAACAGAGGGTTGCCATTGCTGAGGATCGGGTCAGGAGAGGGAAGAGAAGGAGACAAAAACAGAGTCTGGGATCCAAGAAGTCCAAGCACTGTTTGGCTTGGCCCTCAGACATGGCAGCTCAGCAACAGGAAATGTCAGCTTATTAAAGACTTCACATGGCATCATCAGAGGACAGCCATCAACCTCCCTGGCAACGTTCCCAAGATCACACTGAGGGAGGAAAAACAATGCGAACCAATGTGAATGTCTAGATTTCCTTTCTAAGACAGCAGAGTTTACTAGGCGGGCTGATTTGGCAAGCTGTTAACAGAACTAATTTGATTGCTTTGGCAAGGATAAGAGGATGCACAAGGAGGTCGACCAGCTCAGATGCCGGCTTTGAATGCCAGTGATTATCCTATATTGCGGGTGACCTGATGTGATTGAGGAGATGGGGTGGCTTGGGTTGGGGACTGCAGAAGCATCACCAAAAGCCACCCCAGCTGATGGGAGTTAGCCATTTGTAGGACCAAGGAAAAGCCTTCTCTGTCAGAGGCAGACCAGAGCCCCCACCAGGGCTGTTACTTTTTTGGTTGAGTTTCCAAAAAAGACACATTTATCATGTTTGTCACACCTGTGCAGGTGTCACTTGTATTATTGTCCTCACCGATATCACCTTGCTCTTAAAACTGCTGGCTAAAAGTCCTACCTGCTAGGGG
Source organism: Pipistrellus hanaki (assembly GCF_964339955.1). Classification (NCBI taxonomy): domain Eukaryota; kingdom Metazoa; phylum Chordata; class Mammalia; order Chiroptera; family Vespertilionidae; genus Pipistrellus; species Pipistrellus hanaki. The sequence goes on along the minus strand of NC_140507.1, from coordinate 36,357,434 downwards.
ATAGATTTTTTTTTCTTTTTATTAAGGTATTATATGTGTACATATCTTTCCATTGCCCCCCTCCCCCCCGCCATGTCTATACATGCCCTCTCCCGCCCAGAGTTTTTCGTCCATTGGTTTTGCTTATTTGCATGCATACAAGTTCTTCGGTTGATCTCTTATCTCCCCCATATCTAGGGGATAGATTCTACTTATCCAAAGTTTAGAGTCTGTTGAAGTAAAGTCTTGGAAAGTTTTGTAGCTATTGAAACCCATATCTGAACATGAAGGAGCAAAGAGAAATCAATATGGCCTGCCTTCACTAAGATTTTTAGGATACTCCCAAGGCAACTTTCTCGCTCACTGCAAAATATATGCCACCAGCCCAGCAGGCACACAGACTCAGTCACTACTGAGGAACTTGCCTTGGCCACCAGCATTCCTGTCAGAACCCCTTATTCCTCTTGGTATTGATCCCTTTTAATCACACCATACTCAGAAAACTAGGCCAGGCAGATTTAATAATCAAGAAAGTCCACAGGGACCTGCTAGAAGATAGAAGGAAAGGGAGTCTGATCAGGGACTCAGCCCAAGTGTTTGCAAAGGCTCCTCACAGCTAGTGAACCTTAGTGAACATGGGACAATTGTGAATTTTTCAGAGGCTCAATGCTGTAGAGCTTTGGTTATTGCTTCAAAAGATATCCTAGATTCTAGACTATACTTGAATACATCATCTGAACTCCAAGGAAAATATATTTCTCTTATTTTATAAATGCCCACCTGTCTTTGTTACTTTTTCAGTGCTATAACACTGGCTACCATTCTAACCTTGCTCAAATACACATTTACTACTTATTTGTTTATATAAAACAAAATTCATGTATGGGGGCTGGGTTCCCTCAACCCAGCCTGCACCCTCTCCAACTGGGGACCTCTTGGGGATGTCCAGCCCCAATCTGGGACCACTGGCTCCTAACCACTCACCTGCCTGCCTGCCTGATTGCCCCAACTGCCTCTGCCTGCCTGATCACCCCTAACTGCCTTCCCATTCTGGCCTTATCTCACCCCCAACTGCCCTCCCCTGCTGGCCTTATTGCCCCTAACAGCCTCTGCCTTGGCCCCCACCACCATGGCTTTGTCTGGAAGTTGAATGTCAGGAAGATGACCGGTCAACTCAGTCTAATTAGCATATTACCCTTTTAGTAGTATAGATAGATTATACAGACTAGGATTTATTAAATGAGGGGGGAAAGCCTTTTTCATCAGGAAGAGATGCTCTTGGTAGACAAAAATACATAATCCCTATACCTGGACTGATAACCAGCCAAATGAACTATATTGCCAAACTGTTCATTAAAAAACTGAACCACTTTCTTAAGTCTTTCACCAAACAGCTGTTGCCCTTAAAACCCCTCCTCAGCCCCCACCTTAGGTTCTGCCTTCATAGTTCACCAGGATTAGGTTTGACTGGTTGGGTTCTATGCCAGTTAGTGTCAAAAATTCCTCCTCCTAGGCAGCCATTGGCTCCTCGCACTTCACCCAGATTTGGTTCTGATTGGTCATTTTCTATGCCAGTCAATGTCTCTGGGCCTATCAACAGACCTGATCAGAGAGGTGGGGCTGATCAGCAGCCCCAGTGGAGGCCGAAAAGAAAGAGAGGTGCAGTTGCTAGCCAGACCCTGAGAGAAAGAGGGAGGCAAGGGCTGATCAACAGCTGCCATGGAGGCTAACGATCAGACCCTGGAGAGGGTTCAGCATGGGCTGAGGGGGCCCTTAGTTTAATACATAGCCACTATAAACACCCATGCCCATCCTGATCTCTATTATCTGTTTCCAGAATGCCCTGAGGGCCAATTACAAAGTCAAATCTGAGAGGAGAGGACTTATACATCCAAAAATAACTGCTAGATTTTGTAATTTTATCTCTCTCTCTCTCTCTCTCTCTCTCTCTCTCTCTCTCTCTCTCTCTCACACACACACACACACACACACAAAAAAAAAAAAAAAAAAAACACATACACACAATCTGTAGGAGACATATGGGAAAAGATTCTCAGGGAACTACACCAAATAGAGGAGAACATAATCTTAGACTCGTTTATCAGAGCACATGTGCATTTACCACAGAGTCTGAATTCAATATGCAAGCTCTAACAGCTGGAAGTGGTTCTAATTTATTTGCCTGGCTGTTTTTGATAAAAGTGATCTGCACTTAAAAAAAAATGAAGATGTCAAAAATTCCTTGGAATAGCATGAGGAAAAAATCTAAACACTTAGAAAATTCTACCCATGCTAGTGTATTTATCAAAGATAATTCCCCCACCAAATTCCCAACCTTTTACTTCAAGAAGGTGCTGAAATCTGTCCTCAAGACATTGAGAAATAGGTTTTTGAGAGTCATACTGTTATTTTATTATTTTTAACACAAATCTGAATAGAATTACAATTGCCTGAAGAATGTCCTTGGTCCCAAAACTATATTCAGTTTATACCAGAAGCTACACATAACTATCATATGGCAGGATTTGTCCCAGTTTACCATCTATGTGAAAAATAAATAAATGTGAGAGATTAACTCTGTGGCTTTAAGGATCGGTAGTGTTTCTCCTAATAACATTTTATGTAGCTTAATGCTTTCACTATAAAATGAAAATTTCATTTACTTTTACTTTTCAGAATGTTATAAATTGAAGGATTCCCACTGCAATGAGCATGCCTATTTTTCCAAGACCTTAGAAGGAATGTAATAGCTAACTAAATGACTGGCTTCAATTCTAGAAAACAATGTGTTTCACAGGGCAAACATTTAAACACTAAAGTAAATTTTAAATGAACGTGTCAGAGCAGCAAGAGAGTCAAGTAAAAAAAAAAATCTCTTTTGTGATGGACGCTTCTCAGATCTGTCTTGAACCCTCTAAGACTTCTCCCTTTGCTCCGGTTACTTGGAGTTCACCTCTGGAACGCCCAGGTCACACATCAGCACTCCAGACCTCTCCATCCCAAGGCTGCGGCCAGACTCTCATGCCACCTGTGAGCCACCTGCATCTCCTTTAAAGTTCTTGCCATAATTCTGAATTATGGGCACATCAGCCTGCCACCGCTGCATTTCCCCCTTGACTGATAAGAGATTTCCACTTAATATGTCCTCTTCACCCTTCCCCTGTCTATTCGGAATTATCTTTTCCAAAAGCAGTTCCCATCCTCACGTGCTGGCTAGTGTGACCTTGCAATTAGTACTTGCACCTGGCAGCTGGACAGTGAAATTAATTCACCCTTCACGGGTCTTCCAGGATATTCCACAACGGGCTGCCTCTCTTGCTGATAGAGAAGATGTGCCTCACGGAGTAGGCCCCTGGCAAACCGGTCCTGAGCCCAAAGCCAGGGAGCCCCTAGGCTAGAGGGTGCTGAGGGTCCCCGTCTTAGGCAGAGGCCAAGGGCGCAACTTCCATCTCTGAGAAGCGGGGCTGGGGGCTGGAACGGTGGGAACCCCCCTCAAGGACACCCTGAAACCCCCACCCACACCAGGCAGGCCTCTGGGCCTGAGGCCAGAGGACTCACCTCCAAGCCAGCCGGTGGCCGTGCTCCAAGCGATGGCTCTCCTGGGGTGCAGGTCCTGGGGTGCAGGTCCTGGGGTGCAGGTCCCAGCGGGACCACGGGATGGCGGAGTGGGGCGCCTGGCCTTTTGCGTCTCCTCCTGCTCCAGGCCTTGCCCTCCGCTGCCTCCTCTTTAGGGGCCTCCTCCTCTCCCAACGCGGCCAGAGCAGCAGACCCACCTACCCACCGTGGGTGCTTCCCGCTGGCCCAGGGCGGTGAATGGAGCCGTGAGGCCTCCCAGAGGGAAGGGTCGCCCTGGGGAGGAGTCCTGACACCTCCACGCAGGGCTCTGCCCAGGCCAGGGAGCTGTGTGGAGCCCGCCGGCCTGGAGTGTGCAAGGGTGGGGCGGCGGGAGGGGAGGAACGCAGGTGCGCCCATGCAGCGGGACGTGCAGGCGAGCCGCCCTCCTCCCCGGCCTCAGGCCTGGCGGCCACCAAGCCCTGGACGCCGCCCTGGAAGCCGCACAGACAACCTGCTGCTGGAGGGCAGGTGCGCTGTGCTCCCGGGAGGATGCTGGAGAGCAACGTGCAGGCGGAGATCCCGAAGGTTCTGAAAGCAAAGGGCCAGCTTACTGCAGACCTGAATCCCATGCGGACACCTTGCTGGGAGCTGCGGAAGGGGCGTGAGAAACCGGAGCAGGTGGTGGGTCGAGGCTGCCGCCCAAGGAAGGCTCAGAGGAAGCGACGTGCGGACTGGGCCAGGCCGGGGCAGGGAGGCCCCTGCGGAGCCCGCGGAGCAGCCAAACCCCAAGGCGACCCCCAAGCCAGGCCCCAGGGACACAGGAGCAGATGCCACTGCACTGGCTGGAGAAGACCATGGAGCAAACAACTGAAGAAACCAATTGGGACCTCATTTCCCAGGTGGAGAAGAGTTGGCACGTAAGCCCCTGACCAGTCAGTGCCCAGCCTCTCCTCTGTCTGTCTGTCGTCTGTCTGTCTGTGCCTGTCTATCTCACTCTTAGGCACCGTGTTCTTTGTTCTCACTTAACCTCAACAAATTTTTAAACTAGATTGCCTTAAAAGGAAAACTAAATAGTTTCCCTTAAGTTAGTAAAAATGTGCCTGATGTTTCTGACACTACTGAGTTTCTGACTGCTTCTGGCCTGTTCTTTCTTGCCTCTACCCAGAACAGTGTTTCCTGGAGTTGAGTCTACTAGGCTGCTTTGAGTCGCTCCCACTTCATGGCTCTGATTTCTTTCCTCATATGCATAGTGTGCACTGAAGCCTCTAATAAGCCCACCAAATGCAATCATTCCTTTTTTTCCTGTGTGTGCACACTGTCTTTCACACGAGAGTATCACTTTCCTAGAAGAGTCCTAGTAATTCTCTTAATACTCTCAAGATGTTTGAAATATAGGAATCAAACTATAGTATGTGCAACCCTAAAAATCATTAATTTTAGTATTTAAGGTAAGGCCCATGGATTCCAGAGAGTGAATGGATGGGCTCCAGAAAAGTTATGATCTCCCCCTTCAGTATTATAAAACAACAACAAAAAATGTTAAGAATCATTGATCTAATACCAGCTTTACAGATGTAGAAACTCAAATCCAAGGTCAGAAAACTAACTTACCTGAAGGGAATATACTTTTTGAATCCTTATTCACTTCAACTCCTGAACTCAATTACATATACTCTTGGGGGCATACAATTCCATGAAAGGTCTTCAAAATCCATTACCCTGCCTGCAGGCAGAATTTGTCATTAAGATCCCAGCAGTTGCACCCGTGATACTATTAAATATCCCCTGGGAAAGGAATTTCATAATTTCCTTCAGTTTACTTTCACACAAACATAAAACCAGTCTCTTAGAACAACCACTACATTACATGACTTCTCTTTCTTATATCCTGAAAACAGACACACACACACACACACACACACACACACACACACACACCCTAGGGCCTTCCATTTAGTGGGGAATTAAGTAAAAGTGTAATTTACCTTACTTAGTATCTCTAAACAAATATTATTTCAACTTGAGTTTTAATTGAATATGAAAATTAAACAAAAACAATATCAAATTAGTTTTTATGTTTTTGTTACATAAAAACTCAGATTGATAAACTCAGCAATCCACAGACCCTTCAGCCAACGAAACAACTATTTGTGCTGTTAACACAACATGTTTATTCTGTTTTTGTGAAGTTGAAATTGAAAATTGAAATTCCTGCGTTGGTCTGTGCTCATGGAGTAATATCAACACTAGGAAAATCTGGGGGCCAACTACACTATCCTTAAACCATCTCGGGGTTCCAGAGGGCCTCTCATGGAGTGGGTGGGAATAGAACAGGATTTTTTTCCTTCTTACATCCAGGAATCCCTACCCTGCTTTCACATCCTTCAGGCAATTTGCTCTTACTCCATCAAAGAATAGGATTTTGAGTGATTGGCGCCTAAGTTCAAGTGAAGCTATTTCTAATCATTATTGTTTCCATCTCCAAATGTATGTCTATGGCACAGAGAAACAATAGAAAAGATTGAACATGATTGAAGAGGAGTCAAACTAAATATCCTGATGACATGATTCCTCAAAATAATGCTTTAGGTCAATTAATATATAGACTCTAAAAGTAAAAAAAAAAAAAAAAAAAAAAAAAGCCCCCCTCCCCCCGCCATAAATTATTATTTGGGGGAATGAGTGAATGAGTTTATCAAAACAAGTATGATCCTCAACCCACAGGACCATAATGAAATAATAGATAATCTAGCAATTGGAAAAATAAGAGCTGAGGGGGATGGATCAATCAAACCCTAGCTACTGCTGAGGAAGCATCCAGATGACTGTTTGAGAATGACAAAGTTCAAAAGGGGAATTCAAGCTTGACCTGATGTAGAAAAGATGTAGAGGAGGCTAACAGAAGCTTTGTCAGAGAGGGTTGCAACATTATGGATATGAGACCAAGAAGTCGAATAAGAGAGTTGGCATGGATAGGTGGCTGGAAATAAGATCATGTTCCCCTTTAGTAGGTTTCTCACGGGGGAGGGTGGAGGTGTGAGGGGAAAAATAAAGCATGTTGTTTCTTTCCCCAGAGAGACTTCTTTGAGAGTTCTGCTTCTCTGCCTTCCTGAGGTCCTGACTTCCTGAAGAGATTGTTCAAGATTCTCATTGTTGCATTTTGGAAGATGGTAAATACTCTGAAAACACCATGATTGACTGCTGTCCAGGCACTGAAGAGTGAGTAGTCAAGATGTTGCTGCTGTTTTCCCAGGACTCTTTTTCTGTAGAGGGAGCACACATAGCCTTTTTCCTCTTTTCAGTGACACTGTGGTAGAGGGAAGTGTTTGACTGGGCTTTCACGACATAAGAACTATACTTCTTGGCCAGTGCTATTCTCGTTATTTCAATATGTCTTTTGAATAGAGCCTGGTCTCAAAAGGGAAAGGGAGAAGTGACATATGAAGAGGGAGTCTCTGTTCAGATTACACTTCTACAATAGTTCTTGTTTTGCATGGAGTGAGAAGGGTCTTCCTAAAAGAAAGTCAAAAGGCATTATTGTTTCTTCCTAAACATCAATCTCTTTCTAATGCATAGAAAATTGGTAGCGCCGAAACCAGTTTGGCTCAGTGGATAGGGTGTTGGCCTGCGGACTGGAAGGTCCCTGGTTTGATTCCAGTCAAGGGCATGTACATTGGTTGTGGGCACATCCCCGGTGGGGGGCGTGCAGGAGGCAGCTGGTTGATGTTTCTCTCTCATCAATGTTTCTAGCTCATCCCTTCCTCTCTGGAAAAAAAGATCAATAAAATACATTATATTTTTTAAAAAATTGGTAGCAAAAGGGGGAGTGTTTCAGGCAGGGGGAAGAAGGAGGGAACATTTTCTGTATATTGTCACAGACATGTATGCACCCAAACAGGAGAGCAGTGTTTCCTTTTCAGCTTGAAAGACAAAGTTTGCTTTTTAGCATTAAAACATGACTTGTTCTTGACATTTCTCGGGAGAACTTTTGTAATCTCTTTTTTTTTTTTTTCTATTGAGATATCATTGACATACAACATTATATTAGTTTCAGGTGTACAACATGATGATTCAATATTTGTATACATTACAAAATGATTTCCACGATAAGTCTGATTAACATCTATCATCGTACATAATTACAGATTTTTTTTCTTGTGATGAAAACTTTTAAGATTTACTCTCTTAGCAACTTTCAAATATGCAATACTGTTTTACAAGAGGCCCAGTGCATGAAGTCATGCACTTGGCGAGGGGTGCTTCAGTCCGGCCTGCCCCCTCTCACAGTCCATAAGCCCTCAGGGGAGGAGGTGACCTGGCAATTAGTGGAAGACGACACCCCCATCATACCTCCGCTGCTGCCACTACTGGTAGTGCAATCCTCCGCCGGCCCTAGTTACCTGTGCCTTGGGCCAGCCCTGGGTGGATGGGCAGCTGCCTGCCATCTGAGGCTTACCTGCACCTCAGGCCTGCCCTGGGCAGCTAGGGGGCTGAGAGGACGGGGGATTCACTTGTGGGTGGGCCCAGCCATGCCACACGCCTACTGCCCTGGCAGGGCTGAGGGAACTGGGCACCACCATCTTATGGCTGTGGGCACTGCTCTCTTTGAAGGCATGACAGTCAATTAGCATATTCCCTCCTTATTGGCTGTGGATATCATCATCTTTTGTGAGGATGTGAGGGTCAATTAGCATATTCTCTATTAGGTAGGATAGTTACCATGCTGTCCATTATATCCCCATGATTTAAATGGACATGGATTAGTAGCCTTTTCAACATGATCTTCAATGGAGCCAATTAAACAAGAAACAATGACTTAACCATCTTCAACACTTTTTAAAGTAATCTTTAAATTTAAACAAAAAAAAATGACAATATTCCTTTTATGAGTAACTAAAGGTTAAAGTTATGGTTATACTTTTTTTCTCTAAATATGTACTTTTCTTTCCTTCTAACCCATAAAATGTGAGATTCTCTGTTCTAGAGAAAAATAAATAGTCATTTATTTTTGTCAAAATCACCAATTTTAATGAATATCTTTTGAGTGATAACCATGTGCTCAGAACAGAATAGTGCTCAGTGAAGTGAGAGGCAGCCCACCATACGGTCCCAACTCAAGGATCTTAAATTTTATTTGAGTCTATTAGCCTACTTATATATGAAAATGTTTTATGGTAAAAAGTAAAAATTCCATAAATGTTTGTAAAAATATTTTTTGAAATGTAAAACAATACAAAAGACAAAAGGAGGAGTTCACTTCATGACACTGGATAAAAAGTTTCTCAGGAAAGCTGGCAAGAAATGAAATTGCATCTAAAAACACAGATATGAGAGTGTTGTGATATCATTTCAGGATTAGAGGGAATTATAAAAGTGATCTAATTGAACCACCCACTCACTATCATCCTTGAAAGCTAAAGGACAAACACTGTGTATGGTGGTGGTGGAGGGGTGGGGATGGTGGTAAATGAGTAGGGGATGGGGAAGAGAGATAGCTAATGCTCAATGAATGCTAATTTAATGTCAAGGACTCTTCTAAACAGTGTCTAACTCACTAGCAGATGAGTGGATATAAAAGCTGTGGCACGTCTACACAATGGAATACTATGTGGCTGTAAAAAAAAAAAAGGAGGAACTGTTACCATTGGCCTGGAGAGTACTATGCTAAGAGAAATAAGCCAGTCAGAAAAGGCAAGTATCACATGATCTCACTCATTTGTGGAATCCAATAAACAAAATAAACTGATGAACAAAATAGATTCAGAGACATAGAAGCATGGAACAGATGGATGAATTTCAGAGGGAAGGTAGGGTAGATGGGTGGATGGAGAGTGCGTAACTGGGGAACTTACATGGATATTACTCATTGCCCATGGACACAGACTATTGTGTGGTGAAGGCCTGAGAGGGTGGGTACAGGGTGGAAGGGTCAATGGGGAAAAAAACAGGAATATCTGTAATACTTTCAACAATAAACATATTTTTTCATTTAAAAATAAAAGACTGATAAATAATAATGCATTTTATGCTTATAGTGAAAATTGAAATTTTAAGGCATATATTTCTTCTTTAATGATTGCTACAGTTGGCTGAATTTCTCTATGAATCATCTATGGAACCTAATTCCATCAGATAAAGAAGTTTCTAGGATTTATTACAGCTAATATTAAAAATAATGTGCAAGAATACATTGCTAGCATGTTATTTTATTGAGCAAATATTATGTGACTTCAAAATGCACTTTTTAAATCACACTAATGCTTTTTTTGCTTATTTTCTGTGTGTTATAATCTAAAGTCAGTTTCCGACAAACTGCATTCTGTCCCTTCTGCTGCTGCTGCTGGCTAGTTCTTTTTACCACCTTTTCCTCTTCCCTTCGCATATGAAAAAGCATCATCAAATAAACACCCTTCGCCCTCTGTCTCTTCATACTGGCTCCGTAAGCTCTTGTTGAAAAGTTACAAGTTCCTTGTTATCATCACTCCTCAACCCCTTTTATTACCCTGCTGACACTCCAAACTACATACAATCAATGCAGATATATGCTGCAAAATTGCATTTTTATAACAGCATAAACTGAATTCCACCCAGGCTTTAAAAAGTATCACTGTGTTTAGGGCCTTCTGTCTTCTGTGTGCAAAAAGTTGTTTATGCCTCACAAACACTGAGGAGTTTGCACAGTGGAGAGAAAGATGAGGAATTAGGTGACATCTGGGCAACTATTTGGACGGGGAGTAGAAAAGGCAGTTGGCTTCAAGACCTATCAATGGTTTCAGTAGTTCTTGAAGCCTCTGAGCACTCCCGACAGGACACGAGGGCACAGCAGCATGGCTGCGATAGTCATTATTATAGTCAAGCTTTAGATTTTAGGCTAAAACTTGTATTCCTTAATGATAGAAGCTTCTTCAAGGATAGAAACCACTCGAAGAAAAGAGCAAGAAATGAGAATGACCTCCTGGGAGATAATGGTACGTAACATTAGCCTTCCCAACTTCTCTTACAGCATTATTTATTGTCGAGTAAGTTTCAGATATGCACTTACATTAGACCCAAATCTGAAGGAAATACAATTTCTGTCGTCACTGTGTTATTTATGTCCATGTGGATGGATGATGGCTGAAACATCGGCCTTTAGGATAAACTTGACTCAACCGCGGGGAGCAATATTGAAACTGATCCACTGAGAAACATATTCCTATATAAATTGTTTTTGTTGCATTCATTTCCACGCTAACTGTCACGCCTTAATAGCTTTAACAGACTCAGGATATCATATTGTTTCCAAGGATTGCTTCACTTGAGGAACTATAGCACACAACTAAAATATTAACTGTGTGAGAGTTCTGCATGAGCTATAAAAAGCAGAGGGGAATTAGCATCCACACAAATATCTTGGCTGAGTGTCTGAATGTTATCCTTTGACAGTGGCAGGCTATTAAACAATTTCTAAATAAGACATTTTCCCACCACAAGGAAAACATTCATTTAGAGGGACTTTACAACCCAGGATTTAAGGCTTTCAAAGAAAATATGCTGTCTGTACCAAGGATTATCTAAAGGCATTGGAAAGACCTGCAAATACAATTGGCTTAAAGTGGGAAGGGTTGAAACTGCTTTAAGATAAAAAATGATGTCTAAGAACAAATGAGTCACAGGCAAAAGGCCAAACCATCTCATTCTAAAGAAGTAGAAAATGTCAAAGAGCAAAGATTACCTAGGAAAATATGAATAAAAAGTAGAAAAAGATGACTTCATTTCCATTAACCTTTGCTATTATAGAGTAAAATCTTAGACACTTGAGATAAGCTTTAATTGATAGTAAGGTTCAAGTCTTTTGCAAGCCATGCTAGTTTTCTATGACTTCCCATTCATCTGTTGAGTATATTTTACAAAAGTAATATGTTAACAAATGTCCCACTGTATCTAGGTAACTCACAAGGTGCTTTCATTGCCTAAATCACAACTACTCAACAGAAGCACTGTTGACCTTTTGGATAGATAATTTTTGTAGTAGGGCACTGTTCCTGTTCACTGTAGGATATTTAGCAGCACCCCTGGCCTCTCTATACTAAATGCCAATAGCATCTCTCAGTCAGATAACCCAAAATATTTCTAGAAATATCGTGTTGGGCTATGTTCACACCCAGTTAGGAATCAATGACATATATCAAGAAATTACATTATAGTCCTAACCGGTTTGGTTCAGTAGATAGAACATCAGTCTTCGGACTCAAGGACCCCAGGTTCGATTCTGGTCAAAGGGCATATACCCTGGTTGCAGGCACATACCCAGTAGGGAGTACTCAGGAGGCAGCTGATCAATGTTTCTCTCTCATCTATGTTTCTAACTCTCTATCCCTCTCCCTTCCTCTCTGTAAAAAAAAAAAAAAATCAATAAAATATGTATTAAAAAAAGAAATTACATTATAAAATTTCTGCCATGTATTTCTATATAATGTATATACTTGTCCAATTTACCTCTTATACAGTTTTTATAAAACTTAATAGCTTAACAAAGTTAATTTATATTACACTAAGAACAATTTAGTATCACAAGCAAAATGTTGTATGTGAATCATGCACTTAAAAAAAAAAAAAAAGAGAGCTTATCTGCTCAGAAAGAACAGAACTATACAAGCAGACTCAGATCATGTGGAAAAACAATCTCCAAATGGTTGTCACGTCTAGTGGCCAGGGAAAGGAGTTCTAGGAAGGCAGGTCTAAGGTCTTAAGATAATTAAAAAAGAGGAAGTGAAAACAGCAATTACAAATAAAACAAAATGTTATGCCTAAAACTAGTATTATATTGAATGTCAACTGTAATTGAAAAAAAATTTAAAAACTGAGTAAGAAAAGAATGATAGTACTGTTAGAATCAACAGAGTTAGCCCTGGCCAAGTGGCTTAGTTGGTTCGAACATTGTCCTAGAACATTGTCCTGATATGCCAAGGTTGTGGGTTTGATCCCCAATACCACCACCCCGCCCCCCAGTTAGGATACATACAAGAATCAACCAATAACTGCATAAATAAGTGGAACAACAAATGTCAACAAATAATTTTTAAAGAAAAGCAAATATTAAAAAAAACAAACAAACAGATTTGTCCGTAATCAGAGGGCAATGATGGAAGCCTATTCTTGAATATAAAACTTAATATCAAATGTAATACCACTTTGAAATGTTGTCCAAGTCACTGATACAGATTGTCCGTTTCTCAAGATATTGTGATGAACAAAATAATTGAAAGAGTTCCTGCAAAAGAATATGATACTTACACACATGCATTGCCTTAAGACACAAACTTCCAGGAAGTCTTTGCAGTTAAAGGATCTTTGATCTTTCTAGAGAACTCTCCATAGTAGAAGAATCATGGTATCATTTCAGTATCAGGATAATGTGGATAATATTTTGAGAAAGTTAGATAGAGGACAAATAAATTGCATGTAAGATTTGTTTCCCAGTATATCTGTTAGTCTTACTCCCTCAAAATCCAGGATGTGAGAAACACACCCACATAAAGGGAGACAGCACCAGTAAGAAGTTATCTCAAAGTCAGAAGCAAACTGGGTGTTGAACTCCACGAGTGATAGGGAACTGTGGTACGTTGTTTGTGATAGACCCCGCTAATTCAGACCAAATACTTCCTTTAAGCAGTACTGGTGGAGATCTAATTATTAGATATGCTCTACCCCACCTCCCAACCCAAACCATTAATCTATGCTTTAGCTAAACGAAACCAAATGACATTCAAAAGGGATTCAATTTCTTAGATGCATAGGAGGCTTTTACAAATTAATTTTGTGGCCGGGTGCCAGATGGGTGAATTTAGGAATAAATAAAAGGCTTCTGTCTACAGAGGAGATAGCATGTATATTAAGTTTAGAAGTAAAACAACAGGCAAAAAACATTGAAATGTGATTTTCTAACCACTGTGAAAAGATAAGGAAAAATCAGGGACATGAGAATTGGTGGTTTACTCTAAAAAGACATTGCCTAAATCGGCCCACCTACTCAAATCGGAGCTGCCGGTTATGTTTCTGTAGGACAGTGGGAGGTTTACTTCGATGTGATGCGGGAAGGGGAAGCTTAAGGGGAAATTTCATGCAGGTTCAAATTAGGACTCCAGTTGCTTTCAGGGTCATCTTGCTGGACCTCAGTTTCCTCACCTGAAAAAATGAGGATGGCAGACTTAGGTAATTATTTCCCAAAGTATGTTCCATGGAATACTTGCAGGAGAATCACTGTGAAAAAAGTATTCTTGGGCAAATAGATACACGATGTATTTTCTATACTATGGATATATAATGCAGATAATATTGTGTACCCAATATTGCAAGTTTTCTCACCTATCCAATGTAGTAGTATCAGTATGCTAATGCACAGGGGGGAAAATGTGATCACATCGCCCTCTGTGTGAGTGAGGAGAGAGCCCAGCACACTTCCATTCTTGCAGATTTAGAAGGCATAAAGAATTGTGTTTAATTTATATAAACCAATATTTTCAAAATTATTTGACCACAGACCCATTTTTTTCTTATAACATATATTTAGGTTCTGCAGGGTGCTCTGAAAAACATAGGTGGTCTCTGTTATGTCTAATGTCCTTTCAAAGGTCTATCATATAATAAATAAAAGATTAAAAAGTAGTTTATCAAGAGGCATGCTTATATACTTTGTTCAGAGACAGTAAGTATTCCTTCCATTCTGGCCATGAGATTGTGGTTCTTCAATCTTGAAACTAGATACTGGGAGTGAAATGAGCAAACTTCCTGTCCAGTAGAATAACAGTGAGTAGGGATCAGTGAACTAGTAATGCAGCTTGTGCCCAAGGAAACCCACACAAAAGACTGTGCCTGCAGATGCCAGTAATTATGTGGCCAGAAGGAAACCCCGATTCTGTGGTCTGCAGCTCTTGCACCTCTCTGCTTACTGTCCTGAGGTGGCCAGGCTTTCTTTCCAACTGCATGACTGGAAGCACAGAAGTTTTACAGAAAACTAAACAAATGTTGCTTTTGCTAGCCCTCCTTACAGTTGTTACTTAGCTTAAAAAGTATATTAGTATATGGAGGCTTGCAATACGCATAATGTATGTATAAGACTTAGAACTACATCAATGATATTGTGCAGATAAAGTACTTCAAGTAATGTTGATTAAAAAGCTAATAATGTGTAATAGTGCGACAGCATTGTGCACCAGCATTACAAGTTTGTTATCCCCCCCAATGTAGTAATACTTTTACGCTCATTAGCATGTAGTAACTTGACCAGGGTGACCCTGTTGTGAGTGATAAGGGAGCTGAGTGCTGTCCAAACACAAGTTTCTTATTCTGAACCACTGCCTCCTGCAGAAAGCCTGCCTGATCCAATCTCACTCCCAGCTCAGAGGCTAGTGGCTGCTCCTCACGTTTATAGTCAGATGGTGTGAGGGTCAACAAGGGAGTCAGCTCCTCTCCTATTCAGGGTCTACATGATTGGTCATCATTGTCCCTGTCTCCAGTTCCTCTACAAGGAAAAAAACAAGACTGGAGTTGGGTATTTTTTTTATTAAAGCTTCCGAAGTTATCTCCTCTGAAGAGTCAATTTTATGCACAGATGAGTTTTAAAATAAGTAGGGCAGAAAAAACCCCACCTCACCACCAATACTATTTCATATTTCTGAGCATTTTGTATCTTATAAAACAGTTATATGTCCATTCTGTCTTTTTTATTCTAGAAATAATGCCATATAGATAAGAATTCATCATTCTAAATATAGAAATCAAAACTTTAGAGATAGACTTCTAATAGTATGCAAATTACATTTAAGAAGCAAGGATATAAATCCAGAGTATTATGTGTCATAAAAATCAGAGTAGATCTTTGTCAATCTTCCATACAAATAAGCTTACATTTAGAGCTCCTAATTGAGAAAAATTACTTTGAGGGACCACTCTCCAGCTTTCTTTCCCATTGTTTAAAAAACTAGATTTCCAAGGAAATCCCAAGGCAGTTGGTCAGAACTGTCTTTCAGGTCAGCCATTTCCACAATAGTTGCTTTCTAGGTGATGAATCTTTTGTTCTAGTGATTTGGTTTTTGGTCCCTGAAATTATTTTCCTTAATTTTACAAGAAAGCCCTTCTGGGTAGATTTGGAGGACCTAAATTTATATTTTGATCTATAAACTAATATTAACAAAGCCATTTTTACACATCTAATTCTTTCTCCCCAGTCTTTCTCCTGGCACTTGATGCTGAAGAGTATATCCTATTTCTTAGAATTATAGAGTCTGTCAATTTACCACTCTAATGTCAAGGAAAGAAAGACAATAAATAAATAAATAACCTCTTACAAAGAAAATGGTCTTTAATCTCTTAGCTTTCTGTAACTAAAATTCCATTCCAATATGGTGGCCCTTTTTTCTCTTGATCTGCAACATAATAGCTCTAAGACTGTACATGGAACAGATAACTTCCCACTCTTCCACACTAATTCTAATTGTATCCAAAATAAAAGATAACCCTAAAGATAATGAGGTTTTTTGGGGGGTATTACACTCTAGGAGATTAACTAGCACTGTATTTAACCTTGTAATCTTATTCAAACTGTGCTGTATTAAGTTGTTTTAGATAATCAACTTTACAAAAGCATTTTGAATTAGTCTTATCATCAGACAGGCACCCTTGTTCATTAATAAGTTGAATATAATTATTGGCAAGTGTTTACTTTATACTTGTATGAGATTCATGTTTTGAAATTTGTGAAATGTACTTTATCATCTTGTAAAAAATGGTGCTGTTACAAAGATGGAGTACTTCATAGAGTAAGATTTCTTCACTAAATATTTTGCCTTTGAGATGGTAGAAATATCTTTCTTGGAACCAAAAGTTTTTATCATGACAATTCCCTTTTGTTGAAATCATGCATAACTATAAAACAATGAACTTTAAATTTTTAGTTAAATCTATTAGGGAAATCTAACAATTTATAGAGAGAATTGCAATGGTGTATTTTGCGACTCTGACTCTCCCATATCTTCCACATACCTTGAAGCGTGTAAATCTATACCAGTCCAGAAACTTCAATACTCAATGAAGCAAAGCCTCACAGACCATGAGGTAAAGATTTCTAGGATTTGCCTGCTATCTAAATAATGTATTACAAAGCTCATTACCCTCTCAACTTCTCATGATAGGGGCTGATTGGAAACAAAATATGTTCCTCATCTTCCCACACTGGGATGAATAAGAATATAAAAGTAATAATGACCAGAAGTCACCTTAGTGTTTTTCTGCAAATTAATTTTAGTGACAGATGCCAGCCCAGGGATTTGATTTTGATTTTTAAGTATCGGGGGGGCGGGAGGGGGGTGTATCTTGAGCAGGCAAAAAAAAAAAAAAAAAAAAAAAAAGATGGTTTTCTGAAAGCAAGTTGTTTTAAGAATTTGTTGGCTTAATAAATGAAACAACCTAAGGCTGAACAGATGCCATAGTGATTACATTTTGCTGAAGAAGTCGGAGCCTCTGGCTTTTTTGATTTAGAGCCACTTTCTGGGCTGTAGTTGCAGCTCTGAGCCATTCCTCCTACTGAAGATAAGAAAATAACAGGCATATAAAAATAACTAACTGAAACAACATGAAACTGACCCCCTCAAGTAATAGAAACAGGCTATGATTGACAAAACACTATGTTTTATAATCCAGTGAAGATTGGTAAATAGTTTCTTATGCCTAAAGCTGTTTAATTTAATAAAGCTAGCCATAATAATTTGGCAATGGTCCTTGGCTGGATTGAGACTCAGTTATGAAAGTGGCTATGGATCTCTTCCAGCTGCCCTTGGTAATGGTGGTGATATTGTCCTCAAAGGCTATGTACACACACACACACACACACACACACACACACACACACACAAACACACACACACACTAAACTGATGAAATTTTTAGATATTAATATATCAATACAAAAATTAAGAGATAAGCAGAGCATATGCTCTTTGATTCTGTTTCCTTTAGTTAAAAGTCTTAAGCATAAACCAAAAGTAGGGATCAAATCAATATTCTGATTCTACTCTAAAACACTAAGAACAAAGCTAAGCAGTGGCATTCAGGTCTAGTTTACAAATCATTTGATTTCAATGATCAAGGGTGACAAAGTCCTATTTTATAAGTAAGGCACTTGAATATATTATTTTAACTGGTACTTCTAGAAACTAGTAAATTAAATATACACCTTAGACTATGATAAAAATTATTATTAACATTTTAATGCTTATAATGTATGTAACTTGATTAAATACTTCATAATGTTATTTGATCTTCACACTGTATAGTAGATACTGTTATTTTATTCTGGTTTATAAATAAAGATATTGAAGCTTATAGAGATTAAATTATTGGCCTAAAATGACCATCTACTAAAGTAAAATCTGGATAGGAACTCAGGAAATCAGACTTCAAAAGTAGGTCTCTAAATACTAGGCTACATGGCCTCTTTTAGTATCATTTGGCATCTGTAAATTAATGTTGGTTGAGAAATGCAATTAACAGTTGTATTATTCCTATATTATCTCTCTCTCACTGCAAAGCTGGTGATGATTATAATTAACCAAGATGCTATTCAAGCCATCAGAAAATTACAATAAGAGAGAAATGTAAACGTTACCATAATTAGTTAATTTACAACTAGTCTTTCCTTATGGGCATGCTTTTAAATTCAGTTTTACAAGTAAATAATGTGAAGAAACTTACAATGCATTATTTTATCCACACCCTACTCATAACCCCATCCTCACAGGAAATCAGTGATTTTTTTTAATCGAAACTAGTGTGCTTTAAATACCAAGAATTCTGCTGTTTCCAATCCTGTTGTATTTTCATTCACCCAGTACTCCTCTGTACTACTTTTTAATGGTAGGTCATTAAATTCCGAAGTTCCCTTTACTATGTTGTTCTCTTAAAAATACAGCTCTTCCTTTAGATATCCGGAAAGTATATGAAAGGTGATTAACTTGTGGTTACATTTCTACCTCAAGTGGCACAGAAACTCCCTCTGATCTGAGCCGTCTCGAAGCCTTTGTCGTAGTTTCTTTTTGAAGTTTTAAAAAAATTATGACTTCCTACACTACGGTGCATTGGCGTAATACCCCCTGCCTGCGGGTCCCCGTTCCATTGTGACCACTGGGCTTGGATGGGCCCCACACTTGCATCTCTCCAAGGATCGGTGACTGAGTTGAATGAAACCTTTGCTACTTGGCAGGAGTGGTAAGAACACATAAAACCTACCAGCTGTCAAGGATATAAAGGCTGATTTTGTTACACTTTTTAATAAATTAAAGCAAGATTGAAATCTATCCAAAGACAGCATGTTTGGTCTTTTAAAGGAAGAAAAATGAAAGAGGGATGTTTTTATCTCCAAGCAATGGTGTGCAGCAAGGTATTGACAATTAGTATGGGTAGCCAATACTCTAGGAAAGCTATCTAAAGGCTGTTTTTTTTTGTTTTGGATTTCTTTGCCCTCTAATCAAATGCACTCAATTAGCCTGAAGCAAACAGATCAGCATCATTCTTAAAAAAAAAAAAAAAAAAAAAAGTTTACACTTCTGACCTTTCAAAGGCAAAAGCTAGATTTCCCTTAAATGTTACCATCTCTCAAATCATTCAGCAGGGTTGGGTGAGGGGGAGAATGTCCTAAAAACAACACATTTTTAATCTAGGGGGCTTTCTTTCTCTAAACCCAGTAATTAGTGAAATTTATTTACGCAACTTTGACTCAGTGAATTACAGCAAGTGCTTATAGTAACTGACAGAACATAATTCCACAACTTTCAAGTGCACTCTGAATTACATTATTTTGTAATCGGTAAATAGTTTCTTATGCCTAAAGCTGGTATTTTGTGCACAACCATTTAAGTTTTACCCAATCAGGTATTCACCTATAAAAGAAAATGTACAGATTTGCTCTTATAGCTTGTGCCAAAAGAGCAGGATCTTTAACTCTCTATACTTTAGCTTTTCTTTTTTAATGTGAAAACAATCTGGTGGCAACTTGGAAACCGGTGATTTCCTTGTCATCCAATCTTCATTTGCCTGTTGTTCTTAAGGTTGTAATGATATGGGCTTGGCATACTCTCATCTCTTTCCTCCAACTAGCATAACTGCTTTTAAGATCTATAGGGCTTGCTTTCCCTGGTTCTCCCTGGAATTAACAACTCTCACTATATTGAAGATGATGATGTCTTTGTCTCTACATTTATGATTTACCTTGTAAATGGCTAAAGTCAACCCAACTCTTGCCACCAGTAGGTCATCATCCGTGGTCCAGAATCAGCATCTTATGCTTTATTTGACAGAAAATGAATAAAACAGAATCAGAAGGAGAGGTGGGGGGTTGCTCTCATTGATAAATAATGTTTCCACTGAGCCTTGAGCATATGTAGCTTTTTGACATTAACCTGGAGGGTGTAGAGCTCAAGTTACGGGGATTTCTATGAAGGAAACAGAGCTCCTGCTTCCTGGAAAACTGATCAGAATCAACAAAAACACATCTGATGGCTAAACTGAGACTGTAGTCTCTCAGGGCAACAATCGAGTCAAGGCTCAGCAATGCACCAAACCAAGCTCCCTTGTAACCAACCACTTTCTGAACCAAAGCCAGGACTTGCCGAAAGGGTCCATCACCTTTGCTTGAAAACTTGGCAGCTTTTTCCTATTGAGCCTTACTATTGCCTTTCATTAGAGAGACAGTCTTTACAAGGCCTGCTCTCTCAGATGTACCTTGTAGGAGTAACTCCTCATGCTTAACATTGATCATCTCTGAGTTATTCATCACAGCTTAAAACTCTCTATTTTCCTTTCCTTATTATATACTAGAGGCCTGGTGCATGAAAATAATGCATGGCAGGGGGAGGGTCCCCTCAGCCTTGCCTGCACCCTCTCCAATCTGGGACGCCTTGGAGGGTGTCCAACCACCGGGGATGGGGCCTAAACCAGCAGTCGAACATCCCTCTCACAATCTGGGACCACTGGCTTCTAACCACTCACCTGCCTGCCTGCCTGATCGTCCCTAACTGCCCCCCCCATCAGCTTGATTGCCCCTAATTGCCCCCCCCAATTGCCCTCCTGCCTCTGCCTGATGGCTTGGTTGCCCCTTACTAGCCCCCTGCTGGCCTGGCCGACCCTAACTGCCCCCTGCTGCCAGCCTGGTCCCCCTTTACTGCTCACGCTGCTGGCCTGGGCACTCTCAACTGCCCCCTCTCCAGCCTGGTCACCCCTAACTGCCCCCCCCCCCACCGGCCTGGTCACCGTTCACTGCCCCCCACCAGCCTGGTTGTCCCACACAGTCTGCTGTTCAGTCATTTGTTCATCCTTCACTAACCCCCCTGCCGACCTGCTTGCCCCACACAGCCTTTTTGGTCATTCATCTGGTTATTTCAGTTGTGAGGGCCCCTGGCTTTTTATATATATGGAATACATACCGGACACTGAGCTAGACATTGCTTATATTATTTTCAAATTAAAAGACAATCTCCCCTCCAACTTTATGGTTGATGATTTTCTAGGACTTCTGAAAGACTTATATTCTCAAAGTCAAGCAGCACATGACTCCAAACATAATAAATAGAGTGCACCCAAACATAACAGAATCAAATGTCAGAAGAAACACAGAGTAGAGCTAAAGGCAGCTGGGGCGGAACGGGAAGCTCTGCTGCTGAGGTCCATGCGTTAGACTCCCGGCTGACTCCTGAGCAAACAACAGTGAACCCCCGCGCCCCATGGGACCTTGGAAACGTACAAGATAGAATAACTGAAGCTGGAATTATGCTTATCATGGAACTATTTGCTATGGTGAAAGAAATATAAAGACATACTCAAAGAAATAAAAACTGCGCACATTTATTACCACAGCCCTTTTCCAAAGGAAGTTCTAGACTCTAGCAGGCAGTTAATGTACTTGAGGAAGCAGGAGAACAATGCTAGAAGCAACAATGAGAAGATGAAATATTCAGTATGTGGGTAAATCTAAACAAATATTGATAATTTAAAATATTATTTCTCTTTTGAGGATCAAAAGAGATTAACTAAAGGAAAAGTCCAAAGTGGCATATAAATTATTCTAAGGTTCTTGTATTGTTTGGGAGAATGGCACATATGTTGATCAGCTTTAGATTTTGTTAAGAATATTTGTTGAATTTTATAAACTGGGTTAGTCACTTTACACTAAAATACACAGCAGCAACCAATGAGGACAGCAGAGAATTAGTTCTCCCTCGTTTATCTCTGAGTATAGCTTTGTTCCACATCTTCCTCCCAAACCAAGCTGAAGGAGCAACTCCTCACTATAGGCCACAAGGAAAACAGATTTGTCAAATACACTCCTTGGCTATTAAAGTTGCTATTTAGCAAGTCATGTATCGAAGACTGGTGTCCATAGAGGGAATATATAACCCAAAAGCAGGCATTCTGCAAGAATTGGTAAAAAGGGGTGACAAGAATAATTTGAAAATAATACAATCTGCCACAAAGGACAGTAACTAAAAAGAAAGTGAATAACTTGTAAACATATGAGGAAGTAGAATTAAAATAAGAAAAACTAAATACATTAATCTACTCAAGAGGCTGCAAGGGGCAGAAAGCAGTCATGGACATGGTGAGACACATGGAAACTATAGAATGGGATAATACATTCAGCTATGTAAATAATTAGGGTAAATGGAAACAAACTAAGCTTTTCAGTTAAAAGACAAAAATGTCTTTCAGAATAACCCCTTTTAAAAAAAATTTAGCTATATATCCTTATCAATGCAATTTAGAGAAGTTTGAAAGATTTAAAGTATATGTACCTAAAACGTGAAAAGTAAAAGAAGGAAAAAACATAATCATATGTTAATATCAATAAGGAGTCTATGTAGCTATTTTAATGAAATAAAATTTAAGACAAAAACTTTAAGGGAAAAATAATATTATGACCAGCAGTAAAGTTCATTACATTAAAAAGGGTTCAATTCATTGGGAAGCTAAACTAAATTTTATTCCCTCAATCAAGTAGCTTCAAGATGTGTATAAATTTATATATATTCTCTACATAAACATATTGTATATATAAGTATACAACATATTTATAAATCTTTAAGGCAGACCTTTAAGAAGAAATTAACTGATCTCCTACCTTACTGAGAGGTTTTTAACACAACTCTGTCATTATTTACAAACAGCTCCCCTCCACTAGGGAAAATAAAACTTTTTTTAAAAAAATGAAGCTAATGCTTCAATTAGGAAAGTAATTCGGCCTGAGTAAAAGTGATCCCTAATACACATGCTTAAACAAGTGATTCCAAAAATTAATTCTTGCCTATCTTTTAAAAATGTTTACCTCTCAATTTAAAGATGACTGAAATAGTATACATAGCATACAGTTTGCTTCGCAAATGAAGAAGGTAGTCTCTCAAGCACGCAAACAGCATTTGTAAAAATTAACCCTGACTAGCCTATAAAGCAAATTTCAATTAGTTTGTTGTTGTTGTTTATTTTTATTGGTTTCAGAAAGGAAGAAAGTGGGAGAGAGAGATTGTAGCATCAATATGAGAGAGAATCATTGGTTGGCTGCCTCCTGCATGCCCCACACTGGGGATCAAGCCCAAAGCCCACACATGTGCCCTGACTGGGAATCGAACCATGGCCTCCTGGTTCATAGGTTGACCCTCAACCACTGAGCCACACCAGCTGGGCTCAACTGTCTTTGCTTCTACTGGGCAACCTTTCCCTACAGCTTCAGTTCTTGGGGCTTGTAGTAACCACTCCCTTCCCTGACCCTCCAGGTGTGAAGACAGTAATGGCTTTCTGCCGGTGCCAACCTGGGCTTTTCACTCCCTCGCAGGTTTCCCACCCACAAGTTCCTTCACTAAATTCTCTTCGGCAATCCTGCTGAATGTGCCACCTTCTTCCTTCCAGGTCTCTAAGGTGAATATGTATTATTTTACAAGCCCTATTTTTTAAAAAAATACTTTTATTGATTTCAGAGAGAAAGGGAGAGAGAGAGAGGTAGAAACATCAATGATGAGAGAGAATCATTGATTGCAAGCCCTATTTTTTTAAAGGAAGTGATGCTCACAAAGGGCGGTCACTTTTCTAAGCCTTCACAGCGGGCAAAGTGGTGAAGGTCCAGATTTAAACCCATGTTTTCAAATGCCAATATTCATAGATCTCACCATGTGGTGTGCTAACGACTGACCTATAGATTCTAGTTGGCCTAGTAAAAAGTTGTAACAAAATATATTTTTGCAATATTTTAGAACAAGCAGTGACTGTTCAGAAAGTGTCAGGTCATTATTAACTAGGGTTCTTGGCTGTCTGGCAACAGCAGTCTTTTTCTGAGAGCAAGTCATATCACAGGATCTGGGCCATTGCAAGGGTGAGATTTAGCACAAGAGGCAGATATCAGGAAGAGCATATTTCACAATGCGAACTTCCCTGGGAATGAATGTCCATACAGAAAGCCCAAGGGTTTACTGCCTATTAGCCTTCTTTCCAGTCCCCATAAATCCATGGCCCAAATCTCAATGTCACAACAGATGCAAAGGGAAACATTGCTGGTAGAAGGGGAGAAGATGGGTATTCTCCCACTCTGTACTTGGCTAGTTTTCTGGAAACTAAAAATAAATTTGCCAAACTTCATCTGAGCTTGCTTGGCTCTGCTGAGCCTTTCATCCATAATGAATGTGATGCTTTCACCATCACTGTATGGCCCACGTGTATTAATCCCGCTTTTTTTGTGGTTTGATGATAAAAACCACAGACCTTCACAAGTGCATATAAAATTCAATAAAGCCTTTAAAAGTCTCTGGTTTTGTTTGGCACGTAGATTTTGCAGTTGGGGCAACACTGGAATTTCAAAGGAAGCTTAATACGTTAAATCTACAAGAACCCCTGAACACTGAATCAATTCAACCAAGTTCACCTAACTGGAAACTACCAAACATGTGACCCTGATTGTGATCCTACCCTTTTCCCGTACTGATATTTCAGATCATCTTTTTTTCACAGCTTTATTGAGATATAACTAATATGTAACATTGGTAAGTTTAAGGTGTACAACATGATCGTGATTTGATACACATATATATTATAAAATGATTACCATTATAAGGTTAGTTAATGCATCTATTACCTCACACCTTTTGTGTTCTTGTTGTGACATTTAAAATGTACTCTCTTAGCAACTTTCACATATGCATTATAGTATTAAGTTTAGTCGTTAAGCCCATTTCTCCCAACCCCTGGAAACCACCATTCTACTCTCTGTTTCTATGAATTTAGCTTTTTTAGATTCAACATATAAGTGAAATCGTAATGATATTTGTCTTTGTCTGTCTTATTTTACTTAGGATAATGCCCTCAAAGTTCATCCAAGTTGTCATGAATGACAGGATTTCCTTATTTTTCATGCCTGAATAATATTTCCATGGTGTGTGTGTGTGTGTGTGTGTGTGTGTGTGTGTGTGTGTGTGTAAGCCATATTTTCTTTATCTGACAGACACTTTGATAGTTTCTATGTCTTAGCTATTATATATACTGTTGCAATGAACATGTGGGTATAGCTATCTCTTCAAAATAGTGATTTCATTCCCTTTGGATATACCAGAATACCCAGAAGTGGGATTGCTAGGTTGTATGATAGTTCAATTTATAATTTTTTGAGGGACCTCCATACTTTTTTACATATTGGCTGTATCAATTTACAATTCCATCTATATTACACAAGGGTTATTTTTAAACATAAGCCTTAACATATAAATGACTGATATTTCCTCATAAACAAGCACATTTTTACTTTGGGTATAGTTTATTAACCTTTTCTTACCAAAAAGTATGGAAAGAAAATATGTCTTCTTTCTACCCTCTTCCCTAGCCATAAGCTCTTCTCATTCGAAGACAGCCCTGGTTACCTGTACAGTCAAGAAATATGCATTTATGAATGTGGTTCTGAAGTACATACATATATTTTTGTATTATTTTCACTTTATACAAATGAGAGCATGCTCCATATGCTTTACGCTTTGCTTTTTATCCCCCTTAAAACATATCTTGGACATCACTTCATAGCATTTATTATGGATAAAGAGAATTCAGTTGCATGTATATAACCCAATTATACTACTAGATAATATATTTAAAACATTTAGTTTAATTCTGCCACTGTTCTAATGCTTTCACCAATTAATTTTTTAATGGTACTATTATTCTAAGTATGAGGACACGAAAGGGCTGGGAGGTTTGTTCGCTTACACAGATCGCAGAGATGAAAGGTAGCAGAGGTAGCAGAGGTGTGATCGTTTAGTTCTGAAGCCTGAGTTTATTGGTTCTCGTGGAACCAGTTCTTTGTGGTTCTATGTGTTGCTGCACATCTTGTGAACAGAGACTCTGGCTGCTTTTGTTCCCACTATATTTTCAAGAATATTTGCATAGTAAACAGCTTTGGAAATAGAGAGTGTAAATCTCTTCCAGGTGGATAGAAGCTTTCTTTACTGCCCAGGAAAAATAAAAATAGCATCTTTCTTCATCAAAAAGGACATTGTGTGTGTGTGTGTGTGTGTGTGTGTGTGTGTGTGTGTATTTTTGTAGCCAATTAGAAAAGATTTGAGTTCTCTAAGCTTGAGGTTCATAGCTGTGATCAGATCCACTGTGTGGTCAGCACCCATACCAACCCCTCCGCATTGCTTCCCTTCCACTAGGTACACATGTTGTTCACTTTTCTCAAAATACCTAGGGGCTTTCCATTGTACTGCAAATAGAAGAGTTATGTTGCTGGCATGTATGGCCGGGCCCTATTTGACCTTTCACTTGGTCTATTCCTCCCCGCTTCTGTTCTTCACCTCCCCCTTTTCTCCACAGCACCAGCCACACCACACCTTGTTTCTCAAATGTGATATCTTGTCCCCAAGTTAGTGCTTTTGCAGTCTTCTGTCCTGTACTTAATTACTCTTCCATTAAATATTCCAATGATTTTTCCTTTCTCCATGTGCATCTCCTGAAATATTCCTTCCTTAGAGAGGCCTTGCCTGACCTTCCCATCTAAAATATCCTCATCCAGCATCACTCTCTATTTCTCAGCCCCTTTTACTATTCTTTTTTAAAATTAAATTTATTGGGGTGACATTGGTTAATAAAATTTTATAGGTTTCAAGTATACAACTCTATGATACATCATCTGTATATTGTATTGTGTGTTTGCCACCCAGAGTCAAATCTTCTTTCATCACCATATATTTGACCCCCTTTCTTAATAGTATTGATCATTACATAATATTTTAAGTTCATGTTTGCTTATAAACTGACTCTTCGACTAGTATATACACTCTAGAATGATCAATTCCTCTTTTACTCCACAGTCTAAACCATTAGTTAAAGCATAGTAGGTGTCCAAATAACATTTGTTGAAGAAATGAATGAATAAGAGACTGAAATAAACTTATCAAATAAGACCATTTCTCCCAATCCAATTTGGTTGACCCTCATTTATATATAAATAAGAAATTCATTTTATTTGTATATTTGTAACTCTTCACTTTTCCAAAATACATGCCTAAAATATAAAAAGAAATCAAGTTTGCCTATTCTGAATTTTTCCTCTCTCAAAGTGGACACTATATTTCATATTCCCATTGCATTTGGATCTCTCTTTTTTATGATTCAATGTGTTGATTAGGATGAAACCTTCTGAAGCAGGGCAGAAAAGAATCATCAGATGATAAGAATGCAAATTATAAATATAATCTCTTCCATTAGCAAGTCAATGAAGAAGAGAAAATATTGGTATGGATTATTTGGAGAATGCAAATTGTTACACAGAATGTAAGTCAAAGTAGATCATTTTAGGACTCTGTGTTTTGAGTATATCCAAGTGGATTTGATAAACATAAGAGCAGAACTGTATTGAAAAGTGCCTTTCCCTCCTTGAAAGTCCTGGTTACTTCTGGCATAAAGGATCTAGCTATGACTTTGCTTGAAATTTGTAAATCTTTGTATCTCTTCTTCTGTCCTTACACCCACGTCCAATTTGTCTATATCGTCAGTAAATTAAAAACATTTTATCAACCGAACCAAAGGTGTTCTATCTCCAGTCCTGACAAACTTTTAACCTTCATAAATCTATTCTGAATACTCACATCCCATACCACTCTCACATGACTCTCACATTCATTCTTCCTTCCTGTACTCTTGTAATAGTCTAAATTAGGGGTGTCGAACTCAATCAGAGAAGGGGCCAAAATCTAAAATCCAGCCTAAATTGTGGGCCGAATGGTTTACTGAACAGTCATAAACTGACAATGTCATAAACTGACAGCGGAGTGCAGTGATGACAGCGCTGTGCAGGCCACATTGCAAGGCCTGGCGGGCTGGATTTGGCCCTCGGGCCTTGTGTTTGACACATGTGGTCTAAGTCATAAAAAAAAGAGAGATGCAAATACAATGGGATATATGCCATATACTTCAATTCTATTTGGCATCTGCCAACTTTTTTTTTTACGAAGTATAGTTCAAAAGTAGAACTCTGAAAAGTAGCAGTGTATACATTTAGTGTGTGTGTGTGTGTGTGTGTGGTGTTGCCTTCAAGTGATCTCATGGGTAATAATGGTGATACACTCCTCTGTCTTATGTCTTTAAAGCTTGGCTGAAATCAAGTTTTTATGAAAATAAAATTTCACTCTTTTTACCATCACATTTTAAATCTTTAGTGTTCCTTTCCTTTTTATTAAAGATGAATCCTAAAGATAGAAAAAAAAATTATACCTTCATGTTTAGATAAATTTAAGTTTTTTCATTAAAAAAGAGTGGAAGTTTACAAATGTAAAGTAAAGGTTACTATATCTGTGTGAATGTATATATTATCGAGTATTTTTGTCAAAGATAGCCCAGGAAGAAAAGACAAAGAGGCATTGTTTTGTTGAACCACACAACAATACTTTGAAGTGGCCTCTTTGAACCATTTTCCAAATATTGTGAGTGATTGTTAAGAGCTAGAAGAGCGTGGGAAGACAAATGAAGCAATAAAGCAATATTAAGGTAGTTGTGGTTCGTGTGCGCAAGTATATATTTTTAAATCATTTTAAAAGAAAAGAATGATCTGGCAGTAACACAGAATAGGAGTCAGAGCCCTCAGGCTAGATTCCCATCTGACTTGCCAATGAACTTGGAAGAAGAATGTAGCAAGTTTTGCCTCTTCCACTCTAGTATTGTAGTATTGATAGAACCCATAGGACTAAGTCAGGAAAAAACAAAACAAAAAAAACATCTTACAACTGTAACAGAAACAATCAAAAAGGTATTTGCTAAAGAGAATAAGAAAATATCCCATTAAGTTACCAGTAATAAAAAGCGCATACTATATTTCATATTCCCATTGCATTTGCATCTCTCTCTTTTTTTATGATTTAATGTGTTGATTGGGCTGAAGCCTTCTAAGGCAGAAAAGAATCATCAAATGATAAGAATGAGAAGTTTTTAATAAGACATGAAAAATTCATATTTTCATGTCTTATTAAAAATATTTTAAAGAGAAAACTTCAATATTTGAACCTTGAGTTGATTAAATGTCTTATAAAATGCAGTCTCTTATATTATTGTTCTCACTTTTTGTGTTATTTTCATTTCATCACAATGTTCTTTTGTCATTGGCAGACTCTGAACTCTATATATCTCCTATAATCTCAAAGAGCTATGTCTTTAGAATTTGCCAAGTTTGTATATTTTCTAAGACTTTGACTTAGAATATTTAAGACTGTGGCTTAGACTTTGGGATGCCTTTTAAAAAAATAATAAAGTACATATTTTATGAAAATACTGAATATAAATAAATATTTTAACAGCTACAAGTCAGCTCAGGGGCCATCAGAACATCCACCATGCTTAGTCATTTAAGAGGCATTTCTATAAAGCCTGAGTGGATCCTTTGTAGAAGTTCATGTCCCATGCTCTGAAATGTCCATCAGAGGATCTCAGTAGAAATAAACTTGTGTGACTGTCATCTTCCAGATTAACTGTCTCTGGAGGAGGATCAAAATGAGGGTCTATTTCGCAGCTATTTTTGACTTTGAGGGGCATCTTCTGAACGAGCTGAGAAGACACATTCTTGCATTCTGATTCCTAGCACTAAAGTGACAGTAGCTACTCCTGTGGAGCATTGACTGTCTCTGAAACAGGATCCATATTTACCTTGGTCATCTAGTCCCCAGACCAGGTAAAGATTCATGAAAACAAAAATATTAATTTAGCCCTAGCCAGTTTGGCTCAGTGGATAGAGTGATGGCCTGCAGACTGAAGGGTCCCAGGTTCAATTCTGATCAAGGGCACATGCTGGGTTGTGGGCTCAATCCCCAGTGGGGGGCGTGCAAGAGGAAGCCGATCAATGATTATCTCTCATCACTGATGTTTCTATCTCTCCCTCTCCAAAATCAATAAAAATATATTTTAAAACATAAACAAAAATATATATTAACTTAAATTAATCACTGCAACAACAAAAAGGTATTGACCATGTCTCAGGCACCTTGCTAGATCATTTATTTGCAGTAAATAAAATTTTAGTTATTAAAACATTTGTTCAAAAAACAAAAAATACTTATTAAGGATCTTCTCTGATCTATCAAAACTTAATGGGACAGTTAATATTATTATTTCATTTTATAGATGAAGAATATAAGTTTTAAAGAGTGTATTTGCACAAGGCCACACGCTAAATACATGAGCTTGGATTTGACCTCAGGTGTCCCTGATGCCTAAGACCAAAGGTAAAACTTGTCACTGCCTCCCTGATGCCATCTTTAGCTGCTAAGCATGTTTTCTTAACCTTACCTAGCTCTCAGATACACTTTTTGTATTTTTTTTTTTTTTTTGGAAGCAAGCCCATCCAAACATTCACTGTGACAAAGTAGAAAGGTCAAGGTTTGGGTTGTATTTTTATTTTATTTCTTTGCATACAAATTCTCTCCAGCCACTGTTTGCAAATTATTGCACAAGGTGCCAGGATACCCTGTGACTGTACCGGAGTCAATTTCTTAATAGATCCAGTTCCTGCAATAACAGCCACAGGTCAGAAAATGAGGGAGTTATGGAATAAGTGGTTTGGGGCCTGTGTTTTTTGGCCTGGCACTGGTGAAAGTGTATAATCTGGATAGATGTTAGCTTTACAAACAAACATGACCTCTGGTTTCATTAAAGGAGGAAATAACATTCAAACTTGTTCTCATTAAAGAACTTTACAAAACTAGCATTTGTTGAACTCAAAATGGGCATTAGTTCTGGTGAGCAAAAATGATCACAGGAATGATGGAGCTACCAGAATAATTTTAAGTCTACATTTCTCAAATAATCAAATGGGTGTTACATTAAACATGGGTCTTACCCTGGCCGGTGTGGTGACTAAGTTGGTTGGGCATCATCTGTACACCAAAAGGTTGCAGGTTCAATTCCCTGTCAGGGTACACATCTAGGTTTATCCCTGGTCCAGCGTGTGGGGAAGCAACTGATCAATGTTTCTCTCTCACATCGATGCTTCTCTCTATCTCTTCCTAAGAAAATAAAAATAAAAATGTGTCTCAGACAACTCTCCCTCTCCCTCTCCCTCTCCCTCTCCCTCTCCCTCTCCCTCTCCCTCTCCCTCTCCTCTCCCTCTCCCTCTCCCTCTCCCTCTCCCTCTCCCTCTCCCTCTCCCTCTCTCTCTCCCTCTCTCTCTCTCTCTCTCTCTCTCTCTCTCTCCCCGAGTGGCCAGATTATTATGCATTCAGAGATCATAATAATCTGGCCATTCAATGTATGTACCCCTATGTTCATAGCAGCACAATTCACCATAGTTAAGATTTGGAAACAGCCTAAGTGCCCAGCAGCAGATGAGTGGATTAAAAATCTGTGGTACATCTACACAATGGAATATTACACTGCAGTTAAAAAAAGGAGGAATTCTTACCATTTGCAACAGCCTGGATGGAACTGGAGAGTATTATGCTAAGTGAAATAAGCCAGTCAGAGAAAGATAAATATCACATGATCTGACTCATTTATGGAATATAATGAACAACATAAACTAATGAACAAAAACAGATCCAGAAACAGAGAAGCACCATAAACCTCAGAGGGAAGGTAAGGGAGGGTGTGGGTAAGGGAGAGAGATGAACCAAAAGACTTATATACATGCATATAAACCTAACCTAACCAATGGACACAGACAACAGGGGCGTGAGGGCATGAATAGGGGATGGGGGGGCAATAGGTTGATAAGGACACATATGTAATATCTTAATAAAGTCATTAAAAAATACTGTAAAGCAGAGTAGGTCCAATTTGTGACCTGTGTTTAAAAAATGTTTAAGGGGACATATGTAATTTTTTTAAAAAAAATTAAGTTTATACTGTGGGAAAAAAAACAATAGACTTGTTTCTATTTTTAATCCAGGTTAATCCGTCATATTGTGAAGGAATATGAGAAAGAAAAATTATGTAGTAACATAAAACTACCTTTTATTCACAAGAGATTAATGCAATCTATAGCTAGAAAAAATAGGTCTATGGAATAAAATAATTCATATATGAAAAGATTTTAGTCAAAACCTAATTGTGGCTCATTAAATTTAGCTTTATTTGCTGGAAGACACTATTATTAAGGTAAGGATGTAACTATGCCTTGTTATTTGTATTAAAAGATGTTTATAGTTTTCTGCACTTCAAAAATGTCAGGTTCTAAAATCATGCTATTACTGTGAAAGCAGTAGCCTAACAAAAGACAAAGAGCAGAAAAACACCTGAATAATTTCAATGCATTAGGAAATAGCTATATTCTGTGCTAACATTGAGCAAAGAAACCAAAAGCTTCCTGTGATCAGTTCAGGATTTTTTTTCTTTCACTATTAGGATTGAAGGACATCTGATATCCAGATACTGATAAAGACAGATTTTATCAGCTCATTTGTTCAACTGAAATATTTATTAGGGCTTATAAAGATATGTGATTTTATAAGTAACCTACTTATGAATAACTCACTAACATAAAATTAAAACAAAGCACTAGTAAAGAACTACTTAATTATTGTTGAAAAAGAAAGGTATTGAAAGATCTTAGAACAGATCTTTCTGCTATACATCCTATATACATTCCTTAAAAAGAATTGCACTAAAATGAACAGGGTTTATGTGTGTAATAGAATTCAAAGCAATCCTCTCAAATCTTTGTTGTAATGCCATCTTTAAAAAAACAATCTCGGTAGTAATACTAGCATAGACAAATCTCCACAAACATTTGCAACCAGAATCAAAGTCCTCATCTGATTCTCGGACCTTTAAACCCTGGGTTTGTGCTTTTTCTTTTAGATATAGGTACCAGAAGGCATTTCATTGAGACAAGTCTTTCTAAAACTTTTATATCAAATGATATAGAAATTTATCTGACCAGAGAGGTAAATTTCTATATCATTTGATATTTTTAATTCTGGAATATGTCTTCACAGCTTCTCCATGTGCTGTCAGCTTCCCCAGATAACTTAATTCTACAAAGCACAGCAGTTTTTGAAGCACATTAAACATCTTGTCACAGAACAGAACAGTTCAATGTAGCGTGTTGGAAAGAGAGAAGAAAGATCTTCACACAAGCTGACCAAAGTGGATGAAGTTAGTTTTTGTTTTGTTTCATTTAAAATCAATCTTATTAGTTGATTTTGACATATAATAAAACACATACATTTTAAGTTAGTGACATTTGACAAATGTATTACGATTACGTCATTGACCGCCCTAATCAAGATCCTTTAAATCCTGTGACTTGTGTGGCTTTTAAGTTTTTGAAGGAGGTACCAGTCTCTGCCATTCTCTCCAGGAATGAGCTATGGGTTGTTATTTATTACCTTGGTGAGGGAAGAGAAACTCAAAGACTTCTCCTTGGCCTCCTTCATTATAATAACTCTTTCTATACAGGTCAAGAGACTAATAAAAGGTTTCCATGGGACATAGAATATGCATTTGCTGTACTTACCTAACTGTGGCCGGATTATTCTCCAGAAGAGGTTACTGGGAGATGCGAGTTTATATTCCTATCCACAGCGCATAGTGGGTACGTATAACCCCATAGAGCTACTGAGAGTTTGCATTTGTAGTTTTCAACGTTTTTCTGAATCCATGGTATAAAAAAATCTATAGATAGATTTTATATTAACAATTATTATTTTAATTTGCATTTTGTTATTTACTAATGAGTTTGAGAACATGCTTCAGCTTTCTAACCATTTTTTGGTCTTCATCTGTAAATTGCCTTTTAAGCCATTTGTTCATTATTAAATTTAATTTTTTTTTCCTTTTTATTGAATTTTTGGGAGTGACACTCGTTAACAAAATTATATAGGTTTTAGGGTACAATTCTACAACACATCATCTATACACAGTGTTGTGTGTTCACCACCCCAGGTCAAGTCTTCATTCCACACCATCTCTTCCCCTATGTCCTTCTCTATCTCCCTCTCCCCTCTGGCAATCATCATACTGTTGTATCCATGATGTTTTTCTTTTCCCTTTCTTTTTTTCTCAATCCCTCCACCACCACCCCCAAGAACCCAACCAGTCCCGACAGCTGTCAGCCTGCTTTCTATCTGAGTCTGCCTCTATTTTGCTTATATATTTCCCAGTTGCCTATCACTAGAATAGATAAATACTGTTGAGTTTCTTTGTAAGAGAGTCTTGTGTCCATCACTTTATTGACTTTCCTTGTTTAATTGTTTTCCTAATGATTCTTTTGGCTATATTTTACAAATAGATGTTTATATTTATTTCCTTTTCTTTTTCCTCTTAGTGTTGATCAAAAACTAGTACTAATTTAAACAGGCCAATAATAGAGGACATGTTTATGTAGCCTAAATGGTAAAATAAATACATTTGCTGTTTCCCCAGTAAGTGTAATATTTGCTGATGCTTTGGTATATGTAACCTTTTTAAAAAAATGAAAACCATTTCTTTTTATTTCTAGATTTTCCTTTCTAAAAATGTGTGTGTGTGTGTGTGTGTGTGTGTGTGTGTGTGTATGTGTTTGTTGTTGATTTGAGAATAAGAGAGGAAGGAAGAGAGAGGGAGAGAGAAACATCAATGTGAAAAATCTGACTCCTGCATGATCCCCACTGGAGATTGAGTCCACAACATGGGCATGTTTCCTGAACAATACTGGCCAGGGCTATTTCTAGATTTTCTAATTATTTATTGTAAATATATTTTAAACCTTTATCACGTTTGTTTTTCTATCTTTTAAGAAACTCATATGTTTTTCTCCATGTGTTCATTAAAAATATATTTACCTTGAAAGAGTTCCTGCTATTCATCATTTTATTTCTGGGATTAAAAATACCACTTTATTTTGGTATATTTTGTGAGATTTCCTTAGTTAATATTTTTATTTACTTAGTTAATATTTTGTTTAGGATAATTGCATTTATGTTTCTAAGGCAAATTATTCCTTATGTTCTTACCTTTTTGTGGTCCTTGTTTAGTTATGGAATTATATTAGACTAAACCTCTAGCATAAGCTGAGCAATTCTGGCAGTTTTTTAGTTTCTAGAAACACAAATGTAATATAGAAATAACTATTCCTTAAAAGTTTGAGGAATTAATTAACAGTCTGGATTTTTGAGAAATGTCTGTGTGGGTAAAATGATTACTACTTCTATTTTATCAATACTTTTCTATTTAAGATTTTTATTCCTTTTTGTACCTTACGGTATTTTATATTTTCCCCATAATTTATTCCATTTAATTAAGTATTCAATTTTACTAACAAGTTCTTGTTTATAATAATCTTTATTTAAGTTCTTGAAAAAATATTTATAAAGTTAATTTTTTTCTTCTAAGTACCATTTGGTTCACATATACATTTTATCTTTTAGATATAAATATCTCGCAATTTTTTATATGATTTCTCTTTTTATCTAAATGGCATGTGATTTTTGTTTTTATAAATGTGAAATTTTGTTAGATAGTTTTTTATAAAATTCTACTTTATTTATGTTATGGCCAAAAAAAATCATAGTCTGTTTGCTATTTAAGCTTTGGGATTTATTCAAGATTGGTTGAGCAGTAGTGGAGGTCAGTTTTTATAAATTATATATATATGATAAAAATGTATATTCTTTATTGGTTTAGATCTTTATAAATATCTAATAGTTTGGACTTATACATTTTATTGTTTATATCTGATTTGTTTGCCATTCTTTTGTTCTTGATTTTCTTAATGTTTTTGAAGTTATATTTTAAAAATCTCTAACTAGAATGATTAATATATCTATTTCTCCATGCATTTCTGTTAGTTGTACTTTTACATATTTTGAGGCTATATCATGGAATATATCATCATGATGAACCATTATATCCTCCCCCTTTATTGTTCCTTTTACCAGTATATAAGATCATCTGTGTCTCTTTTTATCTTTTTTTTTTTGTCATGAATTCTATTTTGTGAGAAATTAGTACCTAGAGATAATTATACAGTTCTCTTTTTAAATTCTCTGTGATCCAAATTTTCTGACTTCTGTAATGAACTTTTGTTGAGTACATGTTCTATTTTATCAGTGAATAAGACAGTAATTGCTTCTTAAAACAAATGTGCACTATGAAGAGAGAGCTTTGAAGATGGATACTTAGAAATTGTGTGTGTTGCTTTAGATTTTTGGTTGCCAACAATAACATGGAAGGAAACTGTTTCCCAGAAGAGCCCTCTGTGACTCCAGACATCACTGCTGTGCTTCACCTAAACTCCTCACCCACAAAATTAAGAACATGGTAATTTAGTTGTTGCTTTATGTTATTCTATTTTGGGAAGATTTTTTGTTTCAGTAGTAGATAATGAGACAAATAATCATTGAGTCAGAATTTGTATATACATACAGGGATGTGCAAGAGTAGGTTAATAATAATAATAAATTCAACAATTAATAACAAGAATAAACTCTCCCAAACTCACAACTGTAAACCTATTTTTGCATACCCCTATATATACACATGTATACATGTATGTATACTTCCATACATATGTGTGTATATACGCATGCATATGTGTATAGACACACATATTTGTATGTGTGTAACGCATACATGTGTATGTGTGTATACATGCATATATGTGTATATGTGTATACATACATATATTTGTGTATATGTAATGTTGTATGTGTCTTAAAATAAATATGTAAAGTAGATTTCAATTATCCACTCAATATTTAGATATAATTATATCATGCATCTATATAGTAGTATGATAATTTTAAAAGAAATCCAATTGTAACTTAAATGAATTAGTACTCTCACTTGTTCACTGCTTTGAAGCAAACTGGTATGTCAAATAAAACACACACACACAAATACAAATGGATTTTTTGATTCTCATCTAATGGTCTTTTCCTCATACCACATTGCTTTGTCTTTTGTGTTTTATAAAAGTCATGCGTTTTAGAATGGACCAGTCCAAAAGACATAGATTCAGAAACCTCGATTTTTGTCTTAAAGTTTTACCTAATTATGATCTTCCTGTCTTATAAAAATCTGTATCATACACAGCAATGTATTTTATTTTTGAAAGCAAGTACTTTTAATAACATGAGTAAAATTACAATTACTTTTAATAAAGCACAGTGTTATGGAAATACATTTATATGAATGTGCAGATTATTTATAATGCTGAAAGTCCTCATTTGATTTTTTAAAATCCCATAACATGATTTTATTAGAAACATCACTGGAACTTGTTTTTTTTTCTAACATATTTTTGACCAGATAGTACTTCTATTAGAGAGAAAATAAGTCAGTAAGAAAGCAGTACCTAGATATAAAATGAGTAAAATGTCTTAATTATGGAGATGTTCTATTTTAAGATGGAATTTCAGAAGTAGGCATTGATGTTCTTTAACCAAAAGGGAAAAAAATTACATTCTGAGCATTTAATTCTCATCAATAGTGACTTTAATCCTAAGTGGGAGAGGGTTCCCTTTTTAAAGATCAAACGTGGAGCTAACGAATAACTCTTCCTCCTGCTGCTTAGTTCTGAGGTTCAAAAGATTACCAGGTGGCTTTTACCAATCTATGGAAAGCAAAGGATTTTTGCCTCAATTAAATGCTACTTTTCCAATCTATTTGTGCAGGGGATTTAGGCATTGAAGTTCCTAACTCAGTTTAATAGGTGTGACTGGATTTCCATTTACCAATTAAAAATGCACCTTTAAGCTGTCCTAACAGCGACTCCCAGGGTTTTGATCTTCCGCTAGACTGAAATGACATAAAAAGTGTTATGGTTAGCCAGTTTTAACTTAACTGTGTTTCTGCTCTAAGTAGTCCTGCAAACATGGCATTGTCCATCTATCCCCCTTGAGATGTTCCATCCCTTTGTGATTACTCAGAGTGGCCACTAAAGGTCACTCTTACTCTATTTTCTCACCCCACTTTTGAAACCTGAGCCCAGGTATTACCATCTTTGCAGCAGCGAAGGATGCAATCTTGGGATGGGATATTTGGGGGCCAAGAAGGACTAGTTAGCGTACCCACCCAGTCGAGGAAGAAACAAAACCTTCCTGTGTAAGTCAGGAGTTTGAAACAGATCTGTGTTATATGCCCACAATAATGCATTTTTAGGAAAGTTACCATGATGCATAAAACATTTATTTTAAAGTGAGTACAGGACAAATGTGAAATTCGGTGATTATATTCTGACCCAGAATGAAAATGGTTTATTTAAAAGAGAAATAAGTCATTTTAAAGAAACAGAACATCTCAAATGCTTATTGAATTAATAAGTAAAACTGATCCTATTTAAAGAGGAAGGAGAGAAGTTTGAAAACAGCGGTTGCCAAGAATACAACAGCTTGAAACGTCTGTAAAAGCGAAGGCATTACACATAAGACCCATTTTACACATAAGTGTTTGGCGTATTTAGGAAGTGCTCATATTTAAAAGTCTTTGATTTCTTAGGTAAGGGAAAGACCATATTATTTTTCACAATTTACAGATGATACTTCAAATAACCAGTAAATGTGCTTAATCTCACTAATGAAAAGGGGGACATAAAGAAAAACAATTAAAGGAGTGCTTAATTTTAAAATGAAAAAATGTAAATGAGGAAATATTAAGTATTGATATTGTGAAAAATCAGTATAAATTACAATTAGAAATTCCTGTTTATTAGACTTTACTTTCATAAAGCTGTAAAAATGAAAAGAATTTTAGTGCTATGAAACTGTAAAACTCCTTCCTCTTTAAATAGGATCAGTTTTACTTATTAATTCAATAAGCATTTGAGGTGTTCTATGTGTTTCCTTAAAATGACTTTTTTCTCTTTTAAATAAAACATTTTTCTTCTGGGTCAGAATATAATCACTGAATAATAATGGACATCATTAATTTAATGTGGCCAATGAGGTATTTTACATAAATTAATTTGCTGTTAATTTGGTTTAAAATTAACAGCAAATTTAGGTCCAGCTCTATTTTCAATATTTCTTTATTTGAATTTCACTTCTACTGACACCAGTGGGCTCCTCCCCAAGATTATGCACCATCTTATTATGTAGCCCAGGCATTCATTTTATCTAGTTGCTGAGTTAAAAATCTAGTGGCCACTCATGGTTCTTTTCCTCACACGCCTTTAATCCATTTCTGATGTCCAAGAGGGCACCACCCACATCCATTACCAGGTTTATATATTCTTAGGACGTTTTCTGACATAACAATCCAGACTGAAGGGTTTGGTAGAATCTGTTTTTCCTCCAGCACTCTCTTGATAGTTCTATAATAAAAAACAAGCAAGGATGGTTTAGAAGCCAATATGTCAAACCTTTCAGATGCTTCAAAATTCAGTTTGTGCCATATTGTTCTTACCATGCTAAATTCTTTACCACTCACTTGGAAGGGAATTTATTATGTTCAAGGAGGTGATGCGGAGGTCTGCTCCGCTGGTTTTCAGCATTACAGAGGCTGAGGTGAATAAACTCAGGGGAGAGCACATCAGAGAAAGGACTCCACGAGGAGTCTGTAGAAGCTCTTCCCTCTGGGGCACGATGAGAGGGGAGAGAGTTGAGGTGAACAAGGATGATGCACCCCTCTCTGGTAGAACCCCAGAAAGATGGTGGGCTCATGAAATCCTGTAAGATTCATTGAATAAGCTCCTCTATGAGATCCCCAAGCAAAGGATTCTCTTGTTCCTCTTATGTTCCCGTTTCTGACTTACTCCGTGATCTGCTCCAGCCTGCCATGTGGCCTGGAAGCAGCATGACCCATAGCTATGCGTACCCTACATGCATTAGACTGCAGCTGGGGACATGAGCTGAGCTGGCCAGATGCTGGACTGGGCCAACTTTGACTTGGGACAGAAACTCTGGGCAGTGGCTCTCATCCCAGCTCTGCTGAAGACAAAATGGGACTTGTTCCATGGCAGGCTGAAGGGAGATGGAATTTTGAAGGGGAACTCCCTTAATATTACATCATCAATAAAGCTGTCCGGGATCACTCATCCTCCCGGGGGGGCCTCAGGACAATCCTATTCCCGTGGAACACCGGGAGCTCTGTTTCCACCAGCAACACGGGGACACGGAGGACACCCCACCAATAACAAACTGAATAAATCTAAAGATCTAATGGGCTTTATTGAGTGATCCGTGAATCGGGCAGCATCCCATCTAGTCAATAGGTAGATACCCTGAGAAGTTGTACAAATTAGGAGGTTTTTATAGGCAGAAACTGGGCAGGACGAGACATTTATTAGCAAAAGAGAAGAAAGCATTGCTTCTGGCGAGGGCACATTTCTTGGGGGAAGGGTGGCAGGGGTCTTAGTAGGAAGACTACCTCCCTAGTGTTGATCAGGAAATTCCAGTTTGATTGGTTCCTGGGAGGGACTGAGACTGCAGGGAAGTCTTGGTCCCTTATCCTGGGGACAAGAAACTCCATCCTCAATCTGGTGTTTGTTTATTTTAGAACAGGAATTTCCCCTTTTTAATTTGGTATTTTCAAATTTCACTACATTGTTGTCCAGACATGGTTTTCCCCCGCCCCCTTGTCTTTCTTCTTTGATGTGCTAAGGACTCTTCCAATCTGAGATATTGATTCCTTTATTCATTCTGAGAAGTGCTTCTTTATTGTTCCGTCAAGCACTCCCTCCTCTCAATTTTACTTGTATTTCTTTCTGAGACTATTCAGATGTTTTATTTATAGGGCAGGTAAGGCTTCCATGCAATCTCAGCTGAGGACCATGAGGAGACGAGGTTTGGGACTTCAGAGAGGAGGAAGGCTATTCCCATGGAGATGGAAAGGCGCGTGTTTGGGAAGTCAGTGTGTGCGGGGCCGTCTTTCACAATGGGAAACAGCGAGGACTTGGATCAAAAGGGCCTTTCTAGGTTCCTCCCTGTCTATCACACATCTATCTATATAAATAAAAGAATAACATGCAAATCAACTAAATGGCAGAAGGACCAGAACCAGTCGCTATGATTTAAACTGGCCACCTCCTGGTCCTTCCCCCCAGCTGGCAGGCTTTGATGGATAGCAAACAGGGAACTGGCAGTGGGTGGCGGTGGGGGGTGGGGCCAGCTGCCAGCAGCCAGGGAAGATGGCCCTGATCCTAGACCAGGCCTAGGGACTGAATGTACCCGAGCATGAATTTCACATGCCAGGCCTCCAGTTAGTTTATATTAAACTATAATTATCTATAACAATGTCTCACTTTCTGGAGCAGGTCCTCTATCCAAATTATTTTAGGTAGTTAGAGGAAAATTGAAAGGTTTTTTTCTGAGTCTTTCTTTTCTAAAAAATAACCAGCTTTAAAATAATCAGTATCCCAAAAGGAGTATTTCAGGGTGACAAACTCTTCTCCTTGTTCCGTAAACGAAACTTCCAATTCTGTACTTCACAGATTATTTTTTCATACCACCTATTATGTTCTTTATTTAATCTATTATACCCTCCACACAATATTTCTACTTGGTTTTTCTTATGTTTTTTTATCCTTGTTGCATATTTCAATTAAAGTTTTACCCCTTCTGGTTAAACTAAATTATATTATTTGGTCATTTATTCTACTTTGCTTCCACTAGAATAGGGATTCTAATTTATTTGTAGTTTTGAAATAGTCATTTATTTTTAAGTCTCTCTTTTATCTCTCCCTCTTTCTATGCCTGTTAGATCATAGTCCCCCAAGGTTATTGGATAATCTACGTGGAAATGCACAAAGGAAAAGGGAGGTGGATTTTGTAGTCCCTGCTGGTTCAGCATTTTGGTAGAAATTGTAACTGAAACCTCTCTTCTCTTCTTTCTATTCAATTTTACAGATATGATAAAGAACATATGCTCTGACCACAATGCAATAAATGTAAGGTCATAATAAAAAATATAAATAAAATTAACTTGGACTTTTTTATAATTGTCAAATAACGCAAGAGTTAGAATGAAATCAATATGAAAAATTTAAAAGCGATACAAGTATATTCCAGTAAAACACTGTATATATCAAAATGAATAGAGCTGTAAAAGTCATGTTTTAAGGGACTATTGCAGGGGTCGGCAACCTTTAAGACACAAAGAGCCACTTGGACCTGTTTTCGAAGGAAAAAAAAAACCTGGGAGCCGCAAAACCATTGCGACATTTAAAACAAATATAACACTGCATATATTGTTTCTTACCTTAATGCTATATACCGGATCGTGTAGAAAAAGGATTTTTTCACTTAACAAAAAGAGCCGCAGGTTGCCTACACCTGGACTATTGTTTTTAAGTGTATTTATTAGAAAATAAGATGGCTATAAATTAGTAACTAAATGTCTAATTTATGAATTTAGAAAATGAGTAACACAATATGCCTAAGTATATTATTATAAAGAAGAAGAAAAGAAGATCAATGACATAAGCCACTTAATAGCAAAGACACAATAGAGTATCAAACATACAATAGAGTAGGGGTGACATGAGAAAAGTGGCTGAATAAGGAGCCCCAGAGCCTCCTTCCTCCCACAGAGAAATCAATTCAACAATACATGAATCTCCATAAACAAATTTCTCAACAAATAAGAGGATATAAATTTTGAAAATATATTTAAAAGGGACAAATACTTTGAGATCTGTGACTTACCAATTCAGAATCAAGAAGAAATTAACAGCCTTAATAGTCTTGGAACTACTAAAGAATTAAAGTAGCATCCTCAAAATAAAACTTTAGGCACAAATAGTCTCATTGGCTAATGTACTAAACTTTCAGAAAATAGATGACGATTAACTTAAGAAAATTTAAATTCCACACTCCTAGGATACAAGTGATCATTCTATCACCCTGATAACAGTAAGTTCTAGAAGTGTCTTTAATGATATTTAGTTGATAGATGACAACTCACTTCAATCACCTGTGTCTTAAAACTGACCAATAAGTGACAGTCTTACACTTAGAACATGAGTCAATTGGCCACAGACTCACTGCACATCATGCTCCTAAAACTGATATTAAACTACTCCTTACTGTGTGACCAACAACAAAAAACACACTTAGGTAATTAATGGAAAACATTCTTCAAATATTGATGATAACCACTCCTGCTTCTATAACCAATATAAAGCATGCTCTACAAATGACAACAATCTATGTCTGCCCCTATACCCAACACAACACAAAACAAAATCTTTGCCAAAATCCTGTATAAAGAAACAATACTTTACTCAACCAAACCAAGTATGACTCTCGTTGCCCTTCATATTCTGGCCTTCAGACCAATAAGCATGTTAACCAGGTACCTTGTATTCAAATTTTGATTTGTAGTGCTGTTGTTACTACTTGTTATTGTGTTTTTTAAATATATATTTTATTGAGTTCAGAGAGGAAGTGAGAGGGAGAGAGAGAGATAGGAACATCTGTGATGAGAGAGAATCATTGGTTGGCTGTCTCCTGCATGCCCCCCACTGGGAATCGAGCCCACAACACAAACATGTGACCTTGACTGGAATCAAACTGGGAACCCTTCTGTCTGCAGGCTGATGCTTTATCCACGAGCCAAACCAGCTAGGGCTGTTATTATTTTTTTTAAACACTAGAATTTTTAAGCAGTAGGCTTTTACATAAGGCAATTAGGCCTAAATCATAGTATATGACAATTAGGCCTTTTGGTTTGGAAGGGAATTTTATGGTAAAGAAAATTAGATATATGCTTTTCTATATAGTTTTTTGTTGCTGGTTGTTGTTGTTGTTCCACTATTGGATAAATTTTAGTTAATCTGCTTATTCTTTCCTTTTTCTTTTGCTTGACTATTTGTATAGTCTAGTCTCATGTGCTTTTGTTTGCCCTGAATTGTCTTGTGTTGAACACATAAGAGAGAGCTTCATAAGGAAGCTAGAAAAAACATGCTAGCAGATCATGAATCTTAACAGACTAGAGGGACTAAAGTCTTTAAGCAATGACTTGTCATGGATCAGAAAGACAAATTTATGGAGATATTTCGTATTTGGCCCTAAATTTTGAAAAGAGACAGTGGGAATGACCACATTATAAAATACATGAGATTAAGATAACACTGGACAGCTTCAAATTGGCATTTGACAAATTCTTCCCTGAGGCTACACATCATACTCAGGACACATTCGCCTTCTTAGTAAACAAACATTAATAATAAATCTTTCCTAAGATGGCAAAGGATATGACCAATTAATGCCTCATCCATAACTTTATTTCCTTGACCAAGCCCAGAAAATCTTCCAGAGAGCCTTCCAGTCCTTTTTATAATACTTTATTTATTTCCTTGTAGTCATTTAATGTTATCTAATAACTGTTGACCAGAATATTAAATTATTCTACATGAGCTTTGTCCCAATAGATGATACAATGAATGACTCAAAGCCAAAAAAAAACAGGATAAAATCATGCTGACTGAAACTCAGTGGAAAAAAATCAGACTTCTGTAAATAAACTGCATTTTCAAGGGAAATCAACAAAAGACATGGAAATCTGGACAGTCGCTGATGGTCTCATGTGCAGTTTTAATTAAGAAAAAAACAAAAAGGAATGGGAACCTGAACATTTTAAAAGTTCCCACACTACTGAGAAATTGTTGATTCTTCTATAGGAGGGGTGGGGGATATATAAGATCTTTGAAATCATTTTTTCTGGCCTTGCCAAAGCCTTAGGGGTGAGTTAATTAAATGTCTGACACAATAGAGCAGGCTGACTTTAAGATGATAATTTTGTATGGCCCACATACGATGTGATACATACCCAAATGGTCCT
Organism: Pipistrellus hanaki; assembly: GCF_964339955.1. Taxonomy (NCBI): domain Eukaryota; kingdom Metazoa; phylum Chordata; class Mammalia; order Chiroptera; family Vespertilionidae; genus Pipistrellus; species Pipistrellus hanaki. Next base: position 36,312,662 of record NC_140507.1, on the reverse strand, counting down.
TGGGAGAAAAATAGGTTTCCCACCCCTGCTCTATAATCATGTGTGGTGTAATGAAAAAGATATATCCGATCTTTTCCCTGTGTTTTTGAAATTTTCTGAATGATGGAAGCATCTTTTGTTTCTCCTAAACAAGCCATTTTGACAATGAGTTTATGCTAGTGAAGTGGGTCTTGGTGGGCCCACAGGAAGTTTCAACAGAAGCGGTGGCCAAGCATAAAATTAGAAGGTTGGAACTTTCGGTCCCACCTCTGGAAGAGAAGGGGGAAAAAAGAGGTGAAATTTCTTCCCCCAGTCATTTAAGCTTGCCCTATGCCTTTCTTCCATTTGGCTATTCCTGATTTGTCTCCTCTATAGTAAAACTGTAATCTTAACTATAGAACTGGCCTGAGTTCTGTTAGATTTTGTAGAAAATGTATCCAACCTGAAGGGAGACAGATCGTGGGAACTCCCAAATTTTAGCAAATCAGACACGAGTGCAGGTAGCCTGAGTACCCAGGACAGTAGACTGATGTCTGAAGTAGGGGCAGACCTGTGGGAACTCCAGAGAGTTAGTGTCAGAATTTAATTATAGGTGACTCAGTTGGTATTAGAATATTGGTATAAGAAGTGATTTTTAACCCTGTTTAATTAATGACAAGTTCTGTGACCATGCCTTTGATAGCCAAGCAATTTTCACTACAAGCTCTACTCCTAAGAATAATATAATATTATCCCACCTCCACCTCTGGAACCAACACAAGCCATGCTTCTGTAGCATGGATAGGAATTCACTCCTATCCCTCTATCATAAACCAAAATAAATCTTCCTCCCAAAACCATGTTATCAGCCATTTATTTTGCCCAAAGTGACTATACCTGGCCATGGTAGCTCTCTTTTACTCGAATAAGGCATAAATTAAGCTTTTGGTTAGAGATGTTAAGTGGTTATCTGATGTTTTGACAGTTGTGTAAGCTCTTTGATAGTGGAAGAAGGAACACAGTTTAGCATATTCTAAGAGGTCATTTTATTCTTTAAAACAGTCAAAAAATGAAAATTCAAGAAAGAAACTTTACCCACCTATTTACCTAATGACTACAGATGCAAAATTTCTAAACAAAATATTAGCAAAAAATATAGCAATACAATAAAAATACATAATGGCTAAATTTAATATGCTCCACATATGTAAAGACATTTCCATGTTACAGATATTAATAGATTATATCATATCAATAAATAGAATAAAAACATTTGAAATAATGTAAAAGAATGCTTAAAATTTAAAATAATTTTTTGTAAATTAGGAATAGTCTCCAATTTGATAAGGAATAATCTTCAATTTGATTTAAAAATACACTTAGGAAAACCTATATTTTAGAAGCATTAAGACAAGCAACTTATTCCTATCATTACTCCTATTTAATATTGCATTTGAACTCAAAATGCAAAAGACAAGAGAAGAACATTACTATCTAGCAGGGGTCTTCAAACTACGGCCCGCGGGCCACATGCGGACCGCAGAGGAGTCTGATCCTGCCCGCCAGGTTTTTTGGGCAGTGAGCGCAGCCGAGGTGTTACAGTAGGAATTAGTAGTTCATATAGTCCGGCCCTCCAGTTCTCTGAGGGACCGTGATCTGGCCCCCACTTTAAAAAGTTTGAGGACCCCTGATCTAAAGAATGAAAAAGAGAAAATAAAATTATCCTAACTGGCAGAGAAGTAATTCTTTATATTGAAAACCAAAACCAAACCAAAACAAAACAAAAAATAAACCTACAGATAATTTATTAGAAATAAGAATTTAGAAAGGTGAATGGATACAAGATTAATATGTAAAAATCAATTGTATTTGCACACATTACAAATACAGTTGAGAGGTCATTAATAAATAGTTTTGTGATCTATCACTATGTGACTTCTAGAATATAGGTTAAAATGAGTGGCATTGAAAATATTTTTTAAAGATTGCTGGTTTTATATTCTTATATGTTTAAATTAAGGTTTTTTAAATTGCTTATTGCTTATAAAATTTAAAACTAGGAAGAGGAATCATTGCATCAACAGATGAAATCCATCCATTGGTAAATAAATAATAAAAAGTGTTTTATCTCATTTATAAATGTACTTTAAATATTTTACTTATTTAATATACTAGAGGCCAGATGTACAAAATTCATTCAAGAACAGGCCTTGCCCTGGCTGCTGGCACCAGCTTCCCTCTGGCATCCAGGACCCGGGCTTACCTCGTAGCCCTGGATTCATCCGGAAGGCGGCCTGGTCAAATTATCATAATACACTTTTATTATTATAGATAGAGAATCTTGTAAGTTATTAATGTTATAATGATTTTTATGGTATTCTATCTAATAAAGAGGGAATATGCTAATAGACCCTCAAGCTGTTGCAAACATGGTGGTGCCCACAGCCAATAAGGAGGAAATATGCTAATTGAAAAGAGCAACATTTTATTCAGAGAAATTCACAATGAAAGACTAGAAAGGAGGACACTGGCTCAAAGGTGGCGGCACCCACAGCCGCAAGATGGCAGCACCCAGTTCCCTCAGCCCAGCCGGAGTCCAGGGCTGGCCCAAGGTGCAGGCAAGCCTCGGATGGTGGCTGCCCAGCTGCCCAGGGCCTCTCGAGGCTCAGGTAACCAGGGCCAGCCAAGACTTGTGCTTTGGGCAGTGGCAGTGGCAGCAGCAGAGATGTGGGGGAGTGTCGCCTTCCCCTGATCTCCAAGTCGCCTCCCGTCCCTGAAGGCTCCCAAACTGTCAGAGGGGGCAGGCCAGAAATGAATTTTTTCATGCACCAGGCTTCTAGTTAATACCTTTAATAGTAACTTCAACCACTTCAGTAAACATAAACACCATTCACCCTTTTCTTTCCCCAGAGGGACCACCAATCTCCGAGGTTTAGTTATCTCTGATGTAGCTTGGAAAGTGCCCTGAAGAAAGCCACAGTGAACATAGGGGTCATTTTCTGTATTTCCTTTCTCTCAAGGATCACAGCCCTAAATTATTTGGGATCCAATGCTTAAAAATAGTTACTTCTTATAATATATTGTCCATATTTATAGCTATTTCCTCTAGAGTAAGCCGATACCTATTACTCTCTTTTCACTGCAAATAGAAATTATCAGTAATGATTTTGTATGTCACTCTATATAGCATTCTAAAGACCACATCCTTTGCAAATACTCAATTTATGTTGAAATGTTTTAGATACAAACTTTAAAATGTGCAAGTGTTTCAGTGAGTTGCAGAGATTAAGATGAGGAATGATGAGATCAATTTGTACACTTTTGTTTGTGATGCCTAGAGATACAATCAGTAGGCTCCAGGACAGAAGTACTGACAATTGGAAGAGAAGTCCCACACTAGAAATTGAGATTTTGGAGTTGTTGGCCCAGAATCTCATTTTGGGATTCTCAAAGTGGACGAAATCACCTAATTAGAGAAGTATGTTTAGGAAAAAGAAAAGTATCTAGAAGTGAGACTTGAGGAATGCCAATATTTCATTGTTATTTGAGGAGGAGAAATTAGAGAAAACAGCAAAGACTAAGGAGAAAGAAAGGAAGGGGGGAAAATGTGAAAATGTAACTTATAAAAGCCAAGAAAGATGAGTGATCTTCTATGTCAAAAGTGCAATGAGATTAAAAAAAAAAAAAAAAAAAAAAAAGACTAGGAAGGAGAACACTCGATCTAATAGTAGCAAAGTTCTTGAGCACAGTCAGACCTTGGAAATACTGCAGGTTCAGTTCAATCCACCATAATACAAGAAGTATTATGCAATTTTTTTGGCTGGTGGAGGATCTTGCCTTCAATTTCTTAAAAAAAATAATAATAAAAAATGCAACACCTGTGAAGCACAATACAGTGAAGAACAAAAAAAAAAAAAAAAAAATGAGGTCTGCCTGGACATTTAAATTACGATGCTAAGTTTCCAGAGAGAGTGTGGGGATTCAGAAAGGATGGCGCCACCACATGCAAGGCTGCCCGGACTGCACAACAAGATGCGGGCCACTGCACATGTGACAAGATGGGCCTTAGATGGAAGCTTTTCGGCCAAAACGTTTCCAGAGGGATTCAAAACACCTTTTTTTAACCTTCTCTAATTCACCAATGTGTCCACATAGAATCAAGAGCACTCTTAACTTCAAGTACATTTTTTTTTTTTTAACGAGAGGAAGCCAACTTATTTTTTTAATTCAAAGCTATCTGGCACCACTACGCATGTCTCCTGTTTCCTCACCTTGCTTCCAGTGCAGGTGGTTTTCATGGTTCAGGGTTCCTTTCCCTGGTTGTTTTGCCTGAAGTAAGATGCTATGTGAGTCATTTCTCTTGAACCTTGACTTGACTGCACTGCTTTGGGGTTTTGCCAACATTTTATTCAGAGAAGTCCACAAGGGTAAGGTTGGATCAAAGGCATTGTTCAAATAAGGAAAAAGCGCCAACTGCAGCAGTCCCAACCCGTATAGTTCTTGTGTAAAGCTCCTGACTTCCCTGTCTCCTGACAGCTCATGGACTTCAGTGCAGGGTAAGCTTTTCGATAGCTCCATCTCTCCCAAGAGTATTGATTCAGAAACAGGGATGCATTTCCATCAACTCAATTCCCACTCAAGGAGGCAGAGAAAACAGTCATTATTGGATCAGCGGGTTTATCGTGCTTAAGGAGACAACATTTAATAAACATCAGAAATAAAAAGCCTTTGTGCTAAATATGTTTAGGATTCTCTTATTAATTTCAATGTATTTTAAGTGAGATATGTGACTTTTCTGTTTTATCAGGGAGAAATATTCATATATTGTGTTTTATATTTTTAAAAAAAGAGCATACAGTAGATTTATACAATGGAAAGGCAATGGAAAGTTCAAGTGGATCCCATTTTATGGCTACCCACTCCCTATGAAATAGGATACTTTGCTAAGAACTAAGAAAGTTGGAGCACAGTGCTGAAGTTGAAGATATTTGGATGAGTTTCAAAGGTATGTCCCTAAATTAATTGAGATATGGCTAGAATAACAGTGAGGAGTTAGTGGACATTGTTAATCATTAAGTTGTATTGATACCAATCTGCTGTCTATTTTATTTTCCCCCAGAGTTCTCAGCAGGCTGCATTTAGGAAGAGTGAAAAGAGATTGTTAGAATCATAAAAACTAGGATTTTTCCAGGTGAAGTTAATGAAATAATACACGGGCAACGTGGTTCAGGGTATTAATTAGAAATTGATAAAGATAAGAAAGGGCATCTGCACTTTAAGTTGAGTCACCAATGAAAGAATAAGATGGCAGACAGGCAAGATTAGCAGGCATTAGGTATGAAAGGATATCCAAGAGATTATATGTATAGAGTGGATTTCAAGAACTGTGAAGAGTTTGAAAGTTTTACCCTAGGTGCAAGGTATTCAGTTAGCTTGCCACCCTTTTATGGATGTGGGTGGAAAGTACACTCTCAGTTCAGAGATGAGTGGTGGTTGATTACTGGAATAAAATTAGCCAGAATATAATCATTTTTTACTGGTTCTTTAGGCCTCAAATTCCATAAGGTAACACCAAGGGCCAGATGACACCTACACAAGTAGCAGTTTGATGACAGGAGGAAACTTGAATTTAGGGAACCCGAATGTTTTATAATGGTTGGTGAGCATGCCTGCCCTTTGCTCTGATAGAATAAACTGCATTTATTTTACAACTGCCTTTACTCGAGGGAGACACAGTCTACCTCTCAAAGTTGCAAGATAACATGCCCCTTGTTCCAGAGGGAGAGTCTCAGTATTTGAATCAATTTTCTATCCACTCATTCTTTTAAAGATGGTTCAGAACAAAGGGCAAGGAGTACCTCACTTTCAAGATGGGTGAAATTTGAGCCAACCATGGAGACTTGTCTTCTGAGAATGATCATCTGATTTATGGGTTTTGTGAGAGATTATTTCAGGTGATGACAATTTCCTGGCTTTTTGTTTTGAGAGTTCATGGCTGAAGAGATAAATGATCCAAGAGTTGGATGTGTTGTTTCTTTGAATTGAAATTTCTTAGGATGATCGCCGAGTTTTGAGCTGAAAGGAAAGAAAGGAGTTAAAGTCTTCAATGGGAAGTATAGGACATATATATATAAAAGGCTAATATGCAAAGGGTCCCCTCAGGAGTTCAACTGGGAGACCAGGAGTTTGATCATTCACTATGACATGCACTGACCACCAGGGGGCAGTGCTAAAGGAAGGAAGGCCCAGCCATCAGCCAGAAGGAAGGCCACAATTGGCCCTAATTGCCCACCAGGCCTGGGGACCCTACCTGTGCACCAATTTCATGCACTGGGCCTCTAGTATGTGTAATAATGTAGTATACATAATGTATACATAGGTATAGGACATACAGGATGTACACAGCAGAAAGAGTGGAATGTTTTAGAGCCGGATGCTATAGTCTCAAACATGTAGGGTTTTAAGACAATGAATATCATTAACAAATGAAGAAAACAGTTTTTACATTAAGCAAGTTGAAAGATGCAGGCAAAGAATATATCTTTTTAAAATGTCATCATTGTCCTAATCCTCAAGTTTTAGTAGGTATTTCTAATAAAACCCATTGAAGATAGTCATTTGGGAACCTGACACCACCCAGCACATCATCTTGTGTCTAATAATGAAACAGACTCAGCTGAAATGCCCAGCAACAAGAAGACATTCCAAAATTACCCAACTCTAAAGTACTTCTAGAGGGTTTCCATGTTGTAATATTTCTCTGTATACTGTTTATTCATTTATTCCCTTATAGAAACAGTAGAACTAGATCTAAGTAAAGGACCAACCTGTTTTTTTCATTAAGAACTCAGGCTTTAGAGTAGATAGACCTAACTTTGCATCCTAAGTCCTTACCACCTAATCCATGTTTAACCTAGAGGGAGTCAATTAAAGTTTATATAATTGGTTTTTTAATCTATAAAATGAGATGATGAGAGGAGAAGTAGGAAAAGGATGATGATGATAATAATAATAATACTGGTTTTAGAATTAAATGAGATAAAACATAAAGGTCCTAGTAACTAGAAAATACTTCATAAAGGTCATCATTATCACTTTATTACTATGTGGACATAAAGTTTATCTTGTCAACAGACAGACAAATCCTCACCACTCAAATAGAAATATTAGGTATTTGTCTCAAAGTAATCTTAAATCAGACCTGAAATTAGAGTGATTTCTCCTCAACAACTAACTTTGGAATCCACATTAGCTTTTCCATCTCAATTTAAATCGGCTCAGATCAACTCACCAGATTAAATGGTTGTTAAGAGCCTATTCCTATTTTGGGCTCTTGGAATAAACATATGAAGAAGTTGCTGTACTGCCCCATGGAGAATGCAACAACGTTTATCACATGCTATTACACAGATGTTATGTCTCAGAACATCTTTAGTTGATTCACAGTAACTGCTTGAAAGAACTCTAAGACCACATGTAGATTCAACAGGAAAAACTACCATGTTTATTTTGAGAGTTTGCTAAAGATAGAGGAAGATTAAATGCATCCTAAGCCAAATAAGAGCAGAATGAGGTAACATTTAATTTTGCCTGAAGAGAACAGCTTTATTGCTTCATTGAGAATTTGACATTTGAGTTGAGCCTGGGGGGGAAAAAGATGAGTAGGACTAGAGAAGAGAAATTAGGAGAGCATTTCAAGCAAAGAGACAATAATAAACAAAGACATCATGAGATATAAAGGAGATCAAATGCTTGGGAACTAGTGTCTTGAAAACACAGAGAGTAGTAGCAATAAGAGATGGGAATGGACAGTAAATGGCTTGGGTGGCATGCTAAGAGTTTGGACTTTATCCTGAGGTAATGGGAGATCCCCATGGAATTTAAACAATAAATGAATTAATAGGTGGATATGTAAGTTTACCGACAACAGAGTATATGAAATATTTAGAGGAATAAATGCTGGAAATAAGGTTTTATACTAAAATATTCACATAAGAGATGGATAAGATCAACGTAAGAGATCAGCCTTTAGAGAGATTCGCAGACTAGAGTGACCAATAAAAGGGGGAACTATAAGGGAAAAGGTAGGTGAAGACACTTTTCAAGTATTTAATGAAACAAATACCGTGTTTTCCGGCGTATATATATAAGACCACCCCCTAATTTTACTGTTAGAACATAGGTTTAGGCCTATATTGGTTGTATAAGACTACTCTCCACTTCAAAGAAAAGACTTACTTTGCCATCAAGATCTGCAGGTAATTTTTGTGCAATTTTGGTCTTTTGCCCCCGATTTTCGATTGACTTTTTTTTCATTTCAAAAGTCGTCTTATACGCCGGAAAATACGGGTAAGTGGATAATGGGATTAAATTTATTTGATTTGACTACGTTGTGTTTTTAATCCCCTGCTGCAACTGTGTGGCGTCAACCACATTCTTGGTCAGGTGTTGGCAAACTTTTTGTTAAAGGACCATATCATAAATGTTTTAGACTTGGTTGGCCACACATTCTCTGTCACAAGTACGCAGTTCTGCCATTGCAGTGAGAAAATAGCCGTAACAATAAATGACAGTGGATATATCCTAATAAAACTTAATATGCAAAAGCAGGCCTGGGGACCAGTCCGGGAGATGATTCTTGAAGATGTGGAGGATGTGGCAAAGTTCACTTGAAAAAAAAAAATTAAGGAAGGAAACACGAGGTTTTGTTTTCTTGCTTGTTTGTTTGTTTGCTTGTAGAAAGCTGAGAAAGAGGAGATAGTCAAAGAGATGGAAAGGTATAGTCAGACCTTTGAGAAATTTACCAGCAAAAAACGTTGGGTCATTAGAAAGGAAAAATAGCATTTCTGGGATAAAGAAGTAGTCCACTGGTGCCCTGTATTTAAAGACTGCCAAAGTAACTCCATCAGGCAGTGAATGGTTTGGTCAATCAAGTTGAACTTAAGTCACATTTCCTAAGATAATGTAAAACATAAAAACTTTTAAAAGTATATTTTTTATTGATTTCAGAGAAGAAGGGCCAGGAAGAGAGAGAAACATCAATGAGAAGAGAAAACCATTGATCGGTGGCCTCCTGCAGCCCCCTTACCGAGGATCAAGCCCACAGTGAGGTCATGTGCCCTGTCCAGGAATCAAACCGTGACCTCCTGGTTCATAGGTCGATGCTCAACCACTGAGCTATGCTGGCTGGGCTAAAACAGAAAAAACTTGCAGTATTCTTATTAGTGCACAGAATGCATTAAAATAATAATTTCCTTCCAATGTCAGCCACGTAATACCAACATTAGGAGGATGAAGAAAGGAAGTAGTGTGCAAATGTTAGTATGATGAGCTGCTGCTATGCTGGTCATTTCAGAAGGACCAAGTACTGATATGGAGAAGTTCAATTAACTGGTGCCAATCATGTGGTTCAGTTCTGCTCAGAACGCAGGGCTGCAATAAGAAAACACCCAATACAAATAGCGCTCTTAATTATTATCTGATGTAAACTCTTGTAGAACTATTTAGGAACTATATTATATTTTTTGAAGCATTCCCTAAATGATAATGCTTTTATTTTAAAATGATGCTCTCTTCACTTCTTATTTTTCATGGTGGAGTAAGACTCAGAGAATTTGTTAGGAGATAGAAATGAATGAAGAAGAAAAAAAGATCCATTTACTAGAAATAATTAATGTACCCTAAAAATACTTTGTAACTATTAAACCACACTGGAAAAATAAAAGAGAATTCATAAATCAATAATTAAGAGCTGGTTAAAATTACATGTACTTCCTTCCTGAAGAATATATGATTTCCACTCAACATTTGTATTGTGTACCTAAAGGAAGACATAATCCTACATCCTATTTGTGGTAATGCTTTCATGGGAACCAAAGGAAACAAAAAATAAGGAAATAATTCTGATTGCTTCATATTCCAAACCTTGTAAAAAATGAATATTATTCACTAAGGTTTACTTTAAGCCACAACTCCCATTTGGCTTTAATGGGACTTCTGCCATGGCTAAAGACCACAAATAAGGTCCATGTTTCTGGTAACAGAAAGACTGCCCTGTTCCTGTGGAGAAACTGCTAAACCACAGAGTGAAAGAAAACAGTTTCATGTCACTGGAGAAGTCTCCAAGTTGACTTCCATTAAAATGTAACCTTATAGTAGGATGTGGATGATTAGAATGTACTTAGGGTAAAGGACAAATGTTACTTTCCCCAAAGAGAAATTGCGTTTGAGTGAATGAAGATTGTGGATGGGACGCCTGAGGATACGGGCTCCCTTCCCATTCTGACACTTACTTGACTTGTCTTCTTTGGCAGCGCACAAGCAGGTCCTCATCTCCCCCCGTTCCTGTGCCAAAGCCAAGGCTTGGTTCTCAGAGCTGGACTACCATTACCTCGCTTTCCTAGGGTCCCTGCCTCCCGCATTTCTCCTCTCCAATCAACCTAATCCTACTTTCCTGCTTGTGTTATCACCACTCCGTCTCACGCAGTCCACGTCACGAAAATCTCTCAGCCATCTCCCATCCTTATTTTTTCATAGTCAGCTTTCTCATTTTGGGCTTTAAGTTCCTCAATGACCAAAATCTGCTTTCTGTTCATCCTCACAAACTGTCTATTTACATGGGAATACTGACAAATCCACAGAGAATATGTGTTGAGAAAAATCAGCCCTTCTGCATTCCAAAAGCAGAAAAATAAGTGTCTCCACCAGTTTGGGATTCCGTCCAGTGGGAAAATGAGTATCCTAAAGCAATTTGTTAGATTTCTTCATTCTTTTTATTTTAATGTCAAAGAAAAAGAGTTTCATCTAGACTTGAATACCAAAAGCCTTTCTTTGTTTTTCCACATAATTCAAACCATAGAATTAAAAAAAAAAAAAATGGAATGGACTTCTGGTAATTATCTAGACTATAGTTTGAAAACTGTTACTACTTTCACAATAGATTATTTATTAAAGATGTGTCTTATATAAAAAAGAAAAAACTAAGGAAGCTATGTCAGGATTGTAGGTGGGAACCTCTGAGTCACACTGACCTCTTCTTGTGCAGGTCCTAAGAGGTTACTTGGGTCCATAAGAACTCCACCAGAATATCCCATCTTTCTCAGTTTACTGAGAACCAAGCTTAGTGTAAATTGTTCAGAGCTATAAAGTAACTAAAATTCAGTGTCCTGATTCTGACTCTGGGGCTTCTTATACTGTGGTCCTCATAACCACTCTTTTTTACTGCTTCTTGGGAAAAACATCCTTTCAGGTTGAATGAGTCTGTGATGTGTTTTAGCACAAATCATGGGAATAACTCCTTTGCCTTCAATGGAGTTGCATGATATCCATACAAAATGACCCAGACTCTTCCTGGTCACCAAGTCAGTAATACACATTCAGGAGCTTTCTCAGTTTTATTGTTTTAGTTAGACCAATGATTGAATTGGAAGTTACTAGCCTTCATTTAAAAATATTATGAATAAATATCCTACCTATAAAATATATGACTAATGTATTGAATTCATAACATAGGGCTAGATGAAAATGATTTTCACGGATGAGAAAAAATATTTGGGTAGGAGTAGTCCACCTCTAACTGTGGGGCATGAGCACATGGCAGACTACATATGGAAACTGATATATAATGTATCTAAATAAGTAAATATAAAATGCTAGAGGTTTTTATGGTTTAAGGCTGTAAGTCAAGCTAGATGCATAGTCAAGTCCAAATTTCTGACCTCCCACACATCTTCCCTGCTCCCTGAGGATTGCCCTTGCATCCCTGAAGCTTCAGGAAGCTTAGGCTCTGTCCTTGATCAACCTTCATTCTGTGGTCAGATCTTCTGGGGGCAGAGTAGGATGGAAGTGGATGGTATTTAGATCTATTAGAACCTAAAATGTGCCTGACCTGGTTAGGTCCCCAGTGATCTGAAATAGATAATTTTCTCTCCTCAACCCCTTACTTCTCTGACTCAGCACCTCCAGGTTAAGCATCTCCCTGAACTGTTCTTGTCCTGAAATTCTTGACTTTCATCCTTTTTTTCCAAAGCAGAGCTCTGTCAAAAGAATGATCAGTCTGGCCGGTGTGGCTCAGTGGTTGAGAGTTGACCCATGAACCAAGAGTTCACCAGTTTGCTTTCTGGTCAGGGCACATGCTGGATTGTGGGCTTAATTCCCAATACGGGGAGTACAGGAAGCAGCTGACCAATGCCTTTCTCTCCCTCATGTTTCTATTTTTCCCTTTCTCTTCCTCTCTCTAAAATCAATAAAAACATCCTATCTAATAAAGAGGGGATATGCTAATTGACCCTCCCACCATTGCAAAAGATGGTGGCGTCCACAGCCAATAAGGGGAGAATATGCTAATTGACTTCCTCACCTTCACATATGGCAATGCCCACAGCCACAGGATGGTGGCACCCAGTCCCCTCAGCCCTGCCCACAGATTCCCCCAGTCTCTTCAGCCCCCCAGGCACCTAGGGCCAGCCTGAGGCACAGGCAAGCCTTGGATGGTGGCTGCCCAGCCACCCAGGTTCTCCTGAGGCTCAGATAACTTGCACTGCCAGCAGTGGCAGTAGCAGAGGTGTGATGGGGTCATCGCCTTCACCTAATCACCAGGTTTCCTCCCACCCCTAAGGGCTCCCAGACTGTAAGAGGGGGCAGGTCGGGCTGAGAGACCCTTCCTCCAGTGCATGAATTTTCATATACTAGGACTCTAGTATTTTAAATAAAAAAGAATAATTAATTTGACACATTGAGTAGCCATTCCTGGACAAGAAAATGCTAGAGGTTTTTATTATTTTAATTAATGATGTTATCAATTAAATTTTACATTCAAATAGATTTAATGAGTTGTGTATGATGTAGAGGAGGAATTATTTCACTCCCTCTGGTTAAGAATGAACAACCAAATACATATATTGTTGAATGGAAACATTCTAATTATGTGATTTTTGGCCAGAATATTGGGGATTTTTCAGCTTTTAGTTACAAAGCATGATAGAAGCAATTTGTTAACTCTTTCTACATAATTGAGATAAAAATTCTTTTTACAAATTTGTGTCTATAAACAAGTGATATTTATTTTTTTTTTCTTTTGACTAACTTGTATTCATTTCATTCCTAAGGAGAATGACAAAAATGTATATTTCATATAAATATTTCACTCTTCAAATCACCTTATCGAATAAAAAAAAAATAATGCCCTGGCCTGGCTAGTGTTGTTTAGTGATAGAGTATTGACTTATGATCCATGAGGTCACTGTTCAATATTTGGCCAGGATACATGTCCAGCTTTAGGGCTCAATCCCCACTAGGGGAGTGCAGGAGGTAACCGATTAATGATTCTCTCTCATCATTGATGTTTCTATCTTCTCTTCCTCTCCCTTCCTCTTTCTGATATGAATAAAAATATATATATATATTTTTTTTTAAAAAGTATGCCTTCAACCATCAGCTAAATTCAGTAGCTACCATGAGCATTTAAAAGTTTAGACACACTGAAGCATTGGTACTTCAACATAAGAAATATTTCTGTTTCTGTAATGTTTCCGCTCATGCTGTTATTTTCCACTGACAGGTAAGAGTGAGGTTTTGACACTCTTAATATAACATAGGGTGTTAATCTTATAATCACCCTGTCAGCACTTTCTGTCAAAGTGTTAATGGCCACCTTTCAGCCACTCAGAAACTCGTGCCAATAAAAATAATACCGGCATCTAGCCAACCAGCAGTTATTCAACCACTTTTTTTTTTCTTCATGTTTTTAAAGCAATGAATAAATTAAAAATGAAAAAAGTACCAACTCTGAGGCAGAAGTCCATCTCTATGTTCTACTTTTATATTTTTGCATCCCATTCTCTGTCTGGTAACAAAATCAGAACTTTTTCCTTGGTCTGAATTTTTGCATTACATTTGAAATATTGTAAGTATTTACAATATTAAGTTATTGCAAAAATATTCCAAGAAAAAGCCTATCTTATTCAGCTGGTATGACCCATGGTCTGGGCACATACCAGGATGTGAGCTCCATCCTCAGTAGGAGGCATGGAAGAGGCAGCTTACCTATGTTTCTCTCTCATTGATGTTTCTCTCTCTCTAACCCTGCCCCCCTCTCAAAAATCAATTTTAAAAAACATTAAAAAAAGAATAAGGCCTATATCACCTGAGCTAATATAATATTGAATGAACCAGATTGAAAGGGGCAACTACTAAAATATGATTAAGAATCACTAAACTAATATTCATATAGGTATATTTATTATATAACTAGAAGCTTGGTGCATTCAATTTGTGCACTGGGTGGTCCCTCAACTCAGCCTGCAACCTTTCCAATATGATTCCCCTCAGGGGATGTCTGACTATCAGTTTAGGCCCGAAACTGGCAGTTGGACATCCCTCTCACAATCCGGGACTGCTAGCTCCTAACCACTCACCTGCCTGGCTGCCTGATTTTCCCTAACCACTCTGTATACCAGCCCGATAGCCCCCTAACTGCTCCCCTGGAGGCCCAATCACCCCCAACTGCCCTCCTCTGCAGATCCAGTCACCCCTAACTGCTCTCCCCTGCAGGCCTGGTACCCCTCAACTGCCCTCCCCTGCCAGCCATCTTATAACAATGTGGGGGTGGCCATCTTGTGATGACATGGGGGTGGCTATCTTGCGACATGAAGGTGTGTCATTTTGAATATTACCTCTTTCTTATATAGGATAGAAGCCTCTAGAATCCATTTCATAGAGATCTCTGAAATAGAACAAAGTAAAGGAAATTATAATAACCTAAATGTTTGTTTTGGGGTTGATCCATTATTGATGGACTATAACTTTTTGTCTCTGACTCATCAGCAACCAAATTAAAGATTAGGAGGAAAAAATGAGAGAATTGATGGTGTAGGGAAAATTATCTCACTAGCCGATAGTTCCTTTATTTGATGTTCATTTCACTCCTGATTTTTCATTCCTCCCTTACCTTCTGAAGACATTCATTTGTGATTGAGGACTTCCATTCTGTGTTTACTGATATCTTTCAGCTCATGTAAGTTATACTCAACCACTCTTTCTAGATGTTCAAAATTAGTGTTTGCACGTGTGTGTGTGTTGCTATATATTTTGTAACATCTTTGGCAAGGAAGTAGATGCATATATATAATTTCTTGTTGAAATATCAGCATATTAAACATTACAAATACACTTTTCCCAATGTAATGCCCATTCATACATCTATGGCAAACAATACCATAAAGATCAATATGAAAATACTAGAGGCCTGTTGCACAAAGAGATTCGTGCAATAGGCCTTTCTTCCCTTGGTTTCCAGCACTGGTTTTCCTTCGGCACCCGGGACCCACGTCTTCACTCCAGCCAGAGTCTGCAGCAAAGACTAAGATGGCAGACTCTGGCTGGAGTCTGCCATCTTCATCTTTGCTGCAGACTCTGGAGTCTGAAGTCTTGTCTTTGCTGTGGTACTCCACTCCTGTAGATCCCTTTGCCCCCTGCCCTCCCTCTCATAGCAGGTGTCTGCCCAGCCTGGCCACTCTGTGCCTGGAGTAGCTGGGCCAGCAGCCATCTTTGGCCTTCTATTTTGCATACTCACTCTGATTGGCTGTGGGCATAGCAGAGGTAGGGTCAATTTACATATTTGTCTATTATTAGGTAAGATAACACACTGTGAGCTAAACTTCTCACTATTTATTTCACCTTTGCTGATGTGCCTTTTATATCTATAGTGTGTCAAATTTTAAAAGAAGTGACCTTATGCAATAGTACTATGAGTAATATTGATTGAAAAGAAGAGATTCTGCAATAACTTGCCTGATTTATTTGATGTTAAGGACAAATCTGCCATCCTTTTCTTTGCAATCATAACACTTAGATGGAGTTTTATTTTTCCTAACGGCAGACTGCACATGGAAAATGTATTTCCAAGAAATAAAAATCCAAAGAAATTTACAATATCCTCTTTTCATTGAAAACTAAGAGACATGTATCAGCAAATATTTCCCTGGGTTTGGCTATCAAACAGAGAAAACAATGAAGCACCAAGTTTAGAAACAATTTTATGAGTACATGGCTCACATACTTTTCTGAGAGAAATTCCTTTTCCAAAATGCTGATTAAAACAAACTCAAACTAAAATTGAAAGAAAGCTAAGAACCCCAAATTCAGTTTAAAAAATGAATGGCAATTTAATCAAGCTTGTATTATGTTTTTTGCCCAGAGATAGAAGGTAGGAAAGGGAGGAGATCATTGAATAGAAAATTTAATTATGAAATAGTTCAAATGAACATCTTACTTTAAGCCATAATATTTGTCTCAAGGAAAGTGTATTGAAATTTACACCAGTTCTAAGTCTCAACCATTTCATGTGGTAGAATTTCAGTGAAATTGTGGTATGTACAAATCACCTGGTTTCTAAGGCATTTTTAATAGATTGTTTTTTAGTAAAAAACAAACAAAACAAAAAATCACTAATATAATTTCCTTTAAATTCTTACTTTCATCTGTGGAATGAGATTGAATTAGATGAGGAATCTCCTACTTCCCTCAGAGAAGAATCTGTTTTCAATTTCTTAAAAACTTTAGTGGTCTATGAAAGTTAGAGAGCAGTGAAAGTAGATATTAATCGGGCACAAAGTGATAACATGTCTTTGTGGTTCACTGAGGAGGTAGGGAGTGGTCAGTGTAGTAGAAAAGAGTAATGCAAACCACTGGGATTAGTATATGACACTGTTCTTGACTCAGCAATCAACTATACTAGACTTAAAGCTGTCAAACAAGGCCATTGACTTGGGGACATTATACAACCTGTTTCAGACTATCATTTATTTTACTCATCAAAGGCGTTTTATAACCCTATCAAGTACACACCAGTTTTTCTAAAGATATGTAGAAAATTGTAGCTTTTCCCCCCTCTTTCTGACTCATTTTTAAATTGCATTAATGAAATGGTATTTTTATTTACATTTCTATTCACTACTCCAAACAAATAATCAATAATCTTATTGAATTCTTATCAAAGAAGTGTGCATTTAATGAAAAGATAAAGGGCTTTCATAATTATCTCTCTTTCTCACTATTCTGTAGCTTTCTCATCCTCAAAATGTGGGAAACTTCGTTTTCATGGCCACACATCTTTTTCTTGCTCCTGATGCTACAGCATTCTGAGTATCTCACATTCACCTGAGTCACACTAGAAGACATGGTATATTATTGGAGGTATTTTTTTTTTTTTGCATGTGTTTTGAGAGTTGTTTTATTTTTTTTGTCATTAATACATGTTAAATAGCAAAAAAGAATTCTAATAAAGAACAAAAGACATCCTGTAACTTTGTTTTGTAGTTATATATTGGCTCATAAAGCTACAGTAACGATCATGGGAGGATATCACCACAGTTGTTTGCAAACACAACAACACACTGGCCATAGGATGGCTTTACAAAGAAGGACTCACGATTAGAGGGGAGGCTGAAAATGAACAGCTTCTGAACTGTCCAGAACTCATCTCGTCAGCAAGGTTTGCTCCGCCATCTTCCTGGGGAATGGATGGAACCCAACTCATTGTTTCAGTCTTGTTCCCACCGTCTAAGCGTGGAAGGCCTTGGCCTGGCCAGTGTGAGGAGATGCAGAATTTCCTGGAAGAGGAGGGCCAGCACCTGGACTTCATGTTCCACCGAGATGACTTTCAACAAAGAGAGGCACATCTGCAAATTGCATTGTGGTTTGGGGCAGCCAAAATGTTAAAATCTATTACAGTAACATTTATCTCTATGAGTGAAGCACTATGGTTTCTCACCAGGGGCAAGGAAACACATATAAAAATGTGATGGTTAGGTAATGAGAAGAGAAGAGGGGGAAAGAACTTACTTTTATAGACACTCTAAAACCAACCAAATGAAGTCTTGTGTTAACAGCAAGAGTCTAATAACAGCAAAACATTAATGACTTAGAAGTTATAGGTCTAAGTCACTGGGGACTGACGGAAAGAAACAGGTGTTAAGACATTTGCTTCATCTGATGACAGTTTGCTGCTAATTAAATCATTAACTGAGGATTCTGCAACACTTTGGCAGTCCTCAGCCTGCTTGAATCAGTCTCTCGCACCTAGTTTAAAGGAGTGCTCTTGCTTTCTTTCTATCATTAAATAAACTTTGCTTCATTAGCACTTACCGTCTCAAGTTTGCCAAGCATAGCTTGGCATTTAGTCTAAATAAACGTGGGATAAACTAAGAACAAACTTAAAGAAAATTAGTTTATGGTATTTCATTCAATGTACCAGATGGAAATACAAAATAACACAAAGCAAAACAAATTCTCTGCAAAGATGTGGGGGGGAAAAATGTCTTTAAAACCTAAGAACACACAGGAGAGAAACGATAAGAGAAATGGAGACATTTTATGTAAATGAAGATTTAAAAACAAGGCAGATGACATCAGTATCTAATTTATTCTCCTGTAAGCAAGCTTTAAAAATTTAAATATGCAATAGTAAATCCAAGTGGTTTTTAGTTATACTCCAAAATGCACCACCATAATGATTCACAGAGAACTTTCCTCCCTCGCCCAGTCAATCCAATTAAAAATCGTTTAAACTTCCCGTTTCTCCGAATCTACTTTACACAATATGCCATCAAGAAGTAAAACTGACCCATGACACTAACTGAAAAGTGACAGTCTAAAAAAAACACAACCTTTTGAGATGGACCGAACAATCAATACAGGCTTCGAAAGAAGGTATGTGTTCTGAGGCCTGGAGAGAAATAAAACATGGCTCCTGTTCTCAGCTTTAAAATCCATTCATGGAAATAAGAGTGATTTTGGAGGAAACAATGAACTAAACAAGATAAAACCCAGGGAGTGTTTTTTAGTCGTGTGAGAAAGTAGGGAATTGAGTAGAAGCTTGAGGATGAGATGGGACTTCAGAAGATGGGGAGCCTCCAAGCAAACATTCCGGGGGCTCAGTTAGTTGGGAGTGTGGAGCCGGGAGGGGCACCAGCCATCTTTGGGAACAGGGATTAGGAGAAGCTCCAGTCGTATGGTGTGGGACAGCAGTGCTTCGGTTGTGATGGACAAACAGAAGATACACCTGGCCAGATCAAGAGGTTTAGAATGGCGAGAAAGAAATGATGTGGATCAGCCGGGGGCATCACATGACAGAAAGCCTTGAAGAGCATGCAGAAGGAATGTAGAAATATTTGTATGTGAAGCAGTGGGATGTGACAGAATGATGAGTCTACGATATAAACCAGAGAAAAGTCTGGAAGGGATTTGCAGGAAGGATATGTCTACCTCTGTGTTTCTTTGACATGATAAATACCAATAGATTTAAAATAGAAGCAGAAATCAGCTAAATCATAGAGACCAGAAAATGTACTGCCAAATAAGTGGAAAACCCACTGTTACATCAATGATATGACTCAAACAAACCAAACAAAAAAGAGAGATTTTTTTTTAATAAAAGGTCAGTATTTAATTAAGCAATTGAGTGGAAATGTCAACCCCTACTGGACTCATGCTGCTCAACTACAGTTATTCAGGCCTTTCACCCCCATCTGAGGGCTGCCGAGTCTGAACCCAGTTGTTCTGCATAGAGCAGGGAGAGTACTGAGGTCCTCAGCCTGGTGTCTGGTTGAACATAAAGGAAGCCATGTGCGTTTATCACTTCTCCCTTCTGAGTCCTACTAAGTTAGCTGAGAAGGAAGGGGGGGAAGGGAAGAGGAATGGAAGGAGAGGAGAGGAGAGGAGAGGAGAGGAGAGGAGAGGAGAGGAGAGGAGAGGAGAGGAGAGGAGAGGAGAGGAGAGGAGAGGAGAGGAGAGGAGAGGAGAAAGAAGAAAGAATGAAGAAAAGTGAAAGAGAACAAAACAGGAGAGGAGGAAACAGACCAGCAATTTCAACTCTTTAACTATTTTTTGAAAGATGGAAACCACATGGATGGGTCATTATCTTATCAGAGGAGAAGTTACAAGCTAAGTGCCTGCAGAGAGGAAATCATAAAGAAAGGAGATAATTTTTTCCTAAAGAACTCTGGACTTGGAGGTAATAAATTGCCCCCCCCAAAACCCTCCACAAGATACGGTGCAGACTTGAAAATAGGGAGGCTGTTTGACAACTCTGTGTATGGGACAGTTATCACCCCCATCCCATCATGTTTTCCAGAATGTGGATCTGAGTGACCATCCTCTCTCAGACTCCCCACCCGAGGCACAAACAAACCCTGCACCTCTCTTCTGGCCAGAACCTCAGGAGATCATGAGTCAGTGATTCGGAGAAATTGAACCAGGGGTTTCCAAACTTAGGGACAGCAGGCACAGGGAAGAATGGTGGTGAAGTACCATAACGACAAATGGGAAATTATGAGAAAGTCAACATTCCCTCACCTCCCTCAACCCTTTTCTCAGAATCTGAATTAACTGAGGGAAATAATTCCAGGTAGAAGAAGAGATTATTCTTCTCTGGAGAAACAGAGTTTTAGAAAAATGTCTAGATACTGACATTTGGAAATCTCCCAAGAAAAAGCCAGTTTATTATCTAATCATTCTGTGAAAAAGGATGTCCATTCACAAGCCCACTCAGTCAGACTCACAGCATCTAATTAATCTCTTCCTAGAGCTTGCTGGTTAATATCAATGAAGAACAAAATATCATTTGGGAAAAGCTGGCAGCATAAAAGAATGACCAGAATAAACAAATTAGAGAAAAGAGAAAACTTAAGAAGTGGAACAAATAAATACTTCCCACAAAATCTACAGTTACTATCGTCAGGTATCTTTCATCTATGGCACACCAACAGAGAAGTGAATTGAACACACTCAGAGATCAACAAAGAGCTTCTGGAAATTAAGTGTATTGCTGGAAATGACATGCTTGCAGGAGATGGAAGTTGGATATCCTCCAGCAGTTGGAGGTCTATTCTGATGGAAGACACATTTTCCCCGGCCAGAGCTGGGTCTCATTAGACTTTGTTGCCTCCTGGCTGGTTCTGGACTCCCAGAAATAGAGCAAACTGTAACATCTCCGCTGCCCTCGCGGTTCCTCATTCCTCAGCCATTTCCTATCATTTGACTTCGAAACGTGGAAACTCAATTTGGGAATAACTGGATCACACATTCACAGAGCTGTATTTTGACCACCCTTAGTCATTTTTTCCCAATCTTGAAGCAGGCTGCTTCTCAGAAGAGGTTGTGTGCCTGTGTGAATGCCATTAGTAGATGTTCGCAGTAAGAAACTGGACTACAAGGACATACTCCAAAGGCACTTTGAAAATGGAAAGTCCTAAAAGTGACTCAATAGGTGGAATATATAATGTTTGCATTTACTTTGAGTGGAATATAAGTGTTCACACACTTGTATAAAATAGAATGCACTGAGTGTGACTGCACACAAGGACACACGGGGCTGATGCCCAGCCTCCCAGTCCGGTATCTCTCCCAGGCTATGTTTAGCAGAAAAATGCTGACCAGCCAGCACCCAGAACCTGCGAGGGTTGAGGGGGAGGGAGAGGAGTGGTGTCTGTGGGCCCTGAAAAGGAACCTCAGTGTTGTCTGAGAGTTTCCAGCTCAGAATGTTTTCATTCTTTACAGTAGGTCCTTTTCCTAAAGTTAGTGCTGGATCATATCCTTTATAGCTATTCTGCTCAGTTACATTTTCTCCTTGCAGATTCCTTAATGTGGTTATGAATTGGTTAGATAAACATTTAAATAACATTATAACCATGTGGTAGACTCTAAAATGTCTATGTTTTATATGAATATTAGTGTATCACTTAAATATACCTAAAGGCTGTCAGTTAACATATTTCAGGACTAAGGAATTTTATGAACAGACCCTATAATAGATCTTACATTTTAAGCAAAATACTACTTTAGAAATATACAAAGATCAGTTTTTAAAAGTATCCCCAAAGCAGTAATATCGTGAAGACAGAGCTTATTATTTCAGAAAATAAATAGGTTCTACTTCGATGGCCCTGAAGATGTACTTGTTAAAGTGTCCTCAAGAGACCCGCACCTGCTTTCTACCTGGGCAGAGTGGAAGCAGCAGGAAGAAGTGCAGCAGTTGACAGGATACAGATGGTAGTGAAGAGGCTGCTGAGCTCCACTCCTCTCATCTGTGCTCTGCATATACAGCACTTCTCTCCGAGAGATCTAGACCAGGAAGTGACTCCCCCAAATCAACAAAGGAGAAAATACCCAGATCTAAATGAGTAGGGGAGGCTAGACACATTCTCGCCAATATCCCCACCTCGGGCATAGTGCCATACGATGGGAAGGGAACCCCCAATTCCCAATTTCTCCCCAAGGATGGAAGAGTTTAGACCCCACATCTGGTGTCCTAACTTTAAGATTCCCACTTTATGGATGGGCTCCCCAAACACCTGGCTGTGAAAGCCCCCGGGGCCCTGAGACCCACAGACTATAGAAAACAAAGAAGTGACTCTTAAGGGGTGGGTGCTGCCATTCTCCACGCCAGGTCTCAGTGCCGAGGGAGCAGGCCGCATCGCCAGCCTCTCAGCTCTTCCTTAGATGAGGTTTATCACATGCTTTGAAGTCAGCTGCTTGAGGACCAGACTGCTAATTTAACTAATGCTAGGGTCTTGCAGGGATCGTCCCCAAAGACCAGAGAAGCTGGAGGATAGATGCCCACTTTCTCCTTCCAACCCACTCAATGTCACCTCCTGGAAGGAGCTTAAATACACACATCTGGTAGTCCAGTTTTTGCAGCAGCCACCCCAGGCCCTGGGATCACCCGGCTCTAATAGCCAGAGGCTTTAATTCCACAGGACTATAGTACACAAAGGAGCAAGTTTTAATGGGTACCAACCACCCCCATTCTCATTCTCATTCTCATTCTCATTCTCACTAGCAGCTATACCCCCAGGCCCAGCACAGAGCATGCAGGTAACAACGCCATCTCTGCATTTCCCCCTGGAAGCAGCCTAACCACATACTTTCCCAGCTGCTGCCTGAGGGTCCAGCTCCTGACCAGCCTACTTCTAAGTGCTGTGTGACCTGCTCCACTGGGACCCTGACACCCTCAAATCCTGGGAGTCACGAAGAACAAAGGAGGTGGCTGCACAGAAGTTTGAGACAACCAGGAGACAGGGCCACACTGCTCAACAAGGTTCATCTCCTACACCAGACCCATCTTGTCAAGACTCGGAGAGTTGGCTGTTCTGGTGTGCCGAAAACAACACAGAGAGTCCAAGGAAATGAAGAAACAGTGGAATATGTTCCAAACCAAAGAACAAGCTATGTCTCCAGGAGCAGATCTTCATGAAACAGAGAGACATGATTTACCTGATAGGGAGTTCAAACTGACAGTCATAAACATTCCAGCCAACGTCAGGAGAACCATGCGTGAACAAATTGAGAATTTCAACACGGAGATAGAAAATATAAAGTATTTATCATTACATTTCTTTATTGAATCAGAACAGCAATACTCACTGTTTTTTTTTTTAAAGGAGTCACATCCATCTTTAAACAAATTTGTGAAAATTTAAGGAAACTACATGTCATTTTATTTTCTTAACTATTTGTGGGTATATAGATACTCTTACATATGAAATGTAGCTACCATAGGCCACTCTTACATATCGGATATTGTTCAGCACATTTAAAAATTCTGGTAAGCTCACTGCAGTTTAAATAAAGACTTCTAAGAGCCTTATCCAAGCAGCTGCGGTCCCTATTTGAATTTTAGCCTAGATTATTAAAACCTCAGACCACAAAATCCCCCTAGGAAATCTTGCATAAGCATTGTTCTCATTGAAAAGCGCTGGGATCAGAAAGGAAGCAAGAGATTCATGCTTTAGTTGGCTTTAGAACATTAAAAACCAAATGGTCAATTCTCCTTCAGATGTGTGTTCATAACCCTTTTAAAGGCAATGGAAATTATCTATGTGGATTTGGAGAGAACATACCCCCAACCAAGCAAATTAAGAAATGCCAAAAACAACCAAATTTCTTTGCTTCAAAAAAAAATTGGCTCAAACAATAGTTATTTTAAAAAATAAGTTCATGCATTATGGCAAGGAAATCTATTCATCAGTGGTAGAATTTCTATGACCAATTTGAAGGAAAGACTTAAAAAATACTTTAACCATATTTTGTTCTGGTTTTAACCAGAAAAAAAATAGTTACTAAACTATTTTTGAAAAAGCAGGTTATTTGTGTTTCTCTAAAAAAGCAAGTATCTCATAATTCAAAAATTGGTTATTTTTCTACCAGGGCCTGATGGGAACATTTTCATAGTTGCTAATGACATTGCATGTAAAACAGACTTTTTGTGGAAAGAGCTTCTAGAATATCAGTGCTTTAGAGAGGCAAGGTAATTTTCTTAAATATCCTAAAGAATGTGTCTGGTAGACACTATAACTTAGCAAAGGAGAGGTAAGTAAGGGAGGAACGGATAAGGGAGTTATTATTTTTGAGGATGTGGGTAGGGAGTTCTGCCGAAAATACTCCTTACATATCCAAACCACAAAGGTTTACTAAACAGAAATTTAAATCAAAAGGCAAACAGGATGTTCATCTGGGACACATTTTTGGACACATACTTTTAATACCACATGAAAGCTGCACCATCCAGATGTAAAAGCAATAAACGTTAAACAAAAGAAAAACAAACAATGAAATAAAGAAGTGATATTGGATGATAGCCTTTAACACGGGGCACTTCCCCCTTCAGTTGCTGGATCAGGGACAGAGCGATTTTACTCTAAGGAAGAGGTGGGGCGGCCTGGTAGGCCTGGGCTTTTTCACAATGGAAGAAGCAAAATAGCAATCTGGTTTTAGGAAACAAAGCTTTGGCAGCCTTCGCTTTCTGGATTTCTTAAATTATCTACTTCAGGCTGAAGTGGAAACTTATTAAAGCCAGCATTTGAGTATCAGATCAACTTCAGGAAAGAAAACAGAGAAAAAAAATTGTTGGTACATATCGTACTCAGAATGTTATGAAGAAAGAAGTGAATAACAATTTCTATGAGCTACCTAAGGCCAGTCATCCTATCACAAATGCAAAATGATAAAGTCATTAAAACTCAGAACACTTAAGAATTGGTAAATAAGAGGGTCTTTGCTAAGACGTAAGAAGATATGACATGTTATGGTAACATAAAACTCTTGTATTTTTCACAAAGTTGGAAGGAAAATTTTTATGGTATCATTTAGGTAATTTCCAGATTCTTAATTTTAACATCTTATAAATTACAAATGAGAGGTAACTAGGCAGTCACAAAGGCCAGGACTCGAGTTTCATGTGTTTTAAAATAGAAAATTTTAAGCATTTACATTCTCTATGTTTCTTAAAATAAACAGGATTACTCCAAGTCCAAAGCCTATTAACAATGTCTGGCTCTTCTGTCCAAGCTGTGAGAAACACTTGCATGCAATCTTACCAAAGTTCCAGAGTAAGCTCCTGTCATTTGCTAAATTTTTAAGTTGTATATAAGTGTCTTAAATATGTATAGGACATTTGGATTCCCTCCCTCCAACCACACACACACACACACACACACACACACACACACACACACACACAAAACACACAATAGTTTTGGAGATCAGAAATGAAAACTTCCAAACTTTGGTTGTTTAAATATTTATTTTCTTTAAGCTTTACCTGCTATATCCTTAAATTTTAAGGTGAAAAATACTTAAAGTAAAAAGAGAAGTTATTTTTAATGGTGACAAAGTCACATGTTTTATATTCTGTGCAGGAAGGAAACGAGTGTGGGGTTAAAAACAGCTTATGAGACACAATTATTTCAGAAAAAAATATTATTTGTATTTAGTAATAAGTAATCTTAGCACTATTTGAAATTTACATTATTTTCACTAAAAATATTTCTAATTTTGCATAACTTGTATTTTTGACAGTTTTGCTTTCCTAAATTGAACTGCCATAGTTTTCAAAATACTAATCGACACAGAATACGTTCAAACAGAAGGTGGTGGATAAATATAGGGGTGGGCTAAAGTAGGTTCATAGTTATAATACAAATAAATAGTACAATCATTAATGAATAATACAAGAATAAACTCTGTGTTTCATGTACTCACACTGTAAACCTACTTTTGCCCACCCCTGTATTACTTTAAAGCCAAGAGAAGCATATGGTTGGGTTTTCCTTTCTCTTCTTTCTCTTTAAGATGGATGTTTAACATTACTACTCATTCCCAAATGGTTTATCATGCATTTGCCTCATAATAGCTTGTCATATTTTGAAACCTGAATTATTTAATTAAGATATCATTAGATTTTATTTTCCTTTAATGCTTGGAAACTTGACTTTTCATTAACACATTTATTTGTTCTTAATATTTTAAAGGTTATATAACACATTTTGTTATACTAAATAAGTTGTTGAGTAACCTGTAGTATATTATTAGTGTTAACCCAATACACAACAAATTACCACACAGCAGCTTAAAAAAGCACGTATGTATTACCTAGGTGAGGCGTTCAGGCACTCTCTTCCTGGACCTCTCACAAATATGAGGGTGAGCTGGGCTCAGGGCCTATCCCCAGCTCACTCTACTGTTGGCAGAAGTCAGTTCTTTGTGGCTACAGAGCCCAATTCACTGTTTCCTTGCCTGTGGGGGCAGCTCTCAGCTCCTAGAGGCCACCACGGTTCCCTGTCAGGTGACCCTCTCATAACTTGGCATCTTATTTCTTCAAATCTAGTGAAGGAGACTCTCCACTGTGTCTGTCAAAGGAAGTCTTACAAAACATAGTACAAGCATGGGAGTGACATCCCATCGCCTTTTCCATATTTTTTTTAATTACCTTTATTGTTGAAAGTATCACAAACGTACCCCTTTTATAAAGAAAGGGTGTTGGATTTTGTCAAATGCTTTCTCTGCATCAATTTGATATGTCTGTGATTTTTATCTCTCAGTTTGTTTATGTGATGTATATCACATTTATTGATTTGCGGATATTGAATAGAGGGATCATACCTCAACATAATAAAGACTTCATACGACAAACCTACAGCCAACATCATACTCAATGGGCAAAACTTAAACCATTTCCTCTAAGAACAAGAACAAGACAAGGATGCCCACTCTCACCACTCCTGTTCGACATAATACTAAATAGAAGTGCTAGCCATAGCAATTAGACAAAAAGAAGAAATAAAAGGTATCCAAATTGGAAAAAGAAAATGTAAAACTGTCATTATTCTCAAATGACATGATACTGTACATAGAAAACAGTGAAGACTCCATCTAAAAAATTATTAGACTTAATAAATGAATTTGGCAATGTAGCAGGATACTAAATTAACGCCAAGAAATATGTGGCATTGTTATACACCAATAGTGAACTTACAGAGAGACTAAAAAAAAAATCCCATTTACCATTGCATCAAAAATAAATTAAGATACCTAGGAATAAACTTAACTAAGGAGGTAAAAGATCTGTACTTGGAAAACTATATGACACTGAAAAAAGAGATAGAGAAAGACATAAACAGATGGAAGAACATACTGTGCTTATAGATTGGTAGAATCAACATCATTAAAATGTCCATACTACCCAAAGCAATCTATAGATCCAATGCACTCCCCATTAAAATACCAATGGCATATTTCACAGACCTAGAACAAATTCTCAAAAAATTAATCTGGAATTAAAAAAAAAAAAAAGACCATGAATAGTCATAGCAATCTTGAGAAAAAAGAACAAAGTAGGAGGGAATCTCAATACCAGATATCAAGCTGTATTACAAAGCCACTGTTCTCAAAACATCCTAGTACTGGCAAAAGAATAGACATGTAGATCAATGGAATAGAATAGAGAACCCAAAAATCAACCCAAAACATTATGCTCCATTAATATTTGACAAAGGAGGCAAGAATATACAATGGAGTCAAGACAGTCTCTTCAATAAATGGTGTTGGGAAAATTGGACAGATACATGCAAAAAAAAAATGAAACTAGACCACCAACTTACACCATATACAAAATTAAACTCAAAATGGATAAAGGACTTAAATGTAAGGTGGAAAACCATAAAAATTTTAGAGGAATCCATAGGCAGCAAAATCTCAGACATATGCTGAAGCAATATCTTCACCAATACAGCTCCTAGAGCAATGGAAACTAAAGAGAAAATAAACAAATGAGACTATATAAAAATAAAAATCTTCTGCACAGCAAAAGAAACCATTAACAAAACAACAAGAAACCCCACTGCATGGGCGGTCATATTTGCCAAAGTTATCTCCAATAAGGATTTAATCTCCAACATTTACAGGAAACTAATACAACTTAACAAAGGAAGATAAACAACCCAATCAAAAAATGGGCAACTGACCTAAATAGATACTTTTCTGAAAGAGGACATAAGGAAGGCCAAGAGACATATGAAAACATGCTTAAATTCACTAGTCATCTGAGAAATGCAAATCAAAGTGACAATGTGGTGCCATCTCACATCTATCAGAATGGCTATCATCAACAAATCAACAAATGACAAGTGCTGAGAAAAAGGAACCCTCGTGCACTGCAGACTGGTGCAGCCACTGTGGAGAACAGTATGAAGTTTCCTCAAAAAACTAAAAATGAACTCCCATTTGACCCAGTGATCCCACTTCTAGGAATATATCCCAAGAAACTAGAAACACCAGTCAGAAAGGATATATGTACCCCTATGTTCATAGCAGCACAGTTCACCATAGCTAAGATTTGGAAACAGCCTAAGTGTCCATCAGCAGATGAGTGGATTAAAAACTATGGTACATCTACACAATGGAATACTATGTTGCTGTAAAAAGGAAGGAACTCCTACCATTTGAAACAGCATGGATGGACCTGGATAGCATTATGCTAAGTGAAATGAGTCAGAGAAAGATAAATATCACATGATCTCACTCATTTATGGAATATAATGAACAACATAAACTGATGAACAAAAACAGATCCAGAGACAGAAGCATAAATCAGATGCTCAAACCTCAGAGGGAAGGTAGGGGAGGGTGAGGGTAAGCGGAGAGATCAACCAAAGGATTTGTATGCATGCATATAAGCCTAACCAATGGACACAGACAACAGGGGAATGAGGGCATGAGTGGGGGTGAGGGCAGTGGGGCAATAAGTACACATATGTAATACCTTAATCAATAAATACAGAAAAAAAATTAAAAATGTCCTTTTTTCCCCCCATTGACCCCTTCTAGCCTGCACTCACCCACTGCCCCACTTACTCCCACCTTCCCTCTGAGATTTGTCCATCAGTTCCATGTTTCTATGTCTCTGGATCTATTTTCTTAATCAGTTTATTTTGTTTTTTAGATTCTACATATGAGTGAGATCATGTGATACTTGTGTTTCTCTGACTGGCTTATTCCACTTATAATACTCTCCAGATCCCTCCATGCTGTCACAAAGAGTAAGAGATACTTCTTTTTTACTGCTTCATAGCATTCCATGGTGTAAATGTACCAAAGCTTTTTTATCCCCTCATCTACTAATGGGCACTTGAGCTGCTTCCAAATCAAATCCCAGGCCCTACCCAGACTCACAGGAGGAGATTATGTAAGGCTCAACAACAGAGAGTGGAGATCATGAGAACAGCCTGAATTCTGCCTCCCACATGTAGAAATTTCTATTTTACTGGCTTAGAAGGACACTCTATTAGAAACTATTTCAGGCATTCAAAATATTACTATAAATCTGGGGAGATGTTTATGTTCTTTTCCACATAAAATTTATTACTATCCTTAATTTTAATTTGATACTAGTCAATATAACTAACTACATGCAGAGAGTAAAGGGTACAGATATAATTTGGCTCCAAAAAGAGGAAACCACACTGAATTAGTTGCTTCAAATATTATCACTTATGAATGCTTTTAATATTTTAGTATTCCTCCACTACACTATTTTGAAAACCACGTCTTTTTTGTAGAAATCTACATCTTTGTTGTAGAAAATTATGTTTTTCTTTTACTTTTTATTTTTTTATTGAACAAATATGTATTGAATCTCTTCTATATTTCAGGTTTTTGTTAAGTTTTGAGAATATAAATTAAAGAATAATGAAGAGTTACATCTTAGTTGCTAGAAATACAACATGAGACAAACCAACCTCTTGTGCCTTAGTTTACTTAGCTTTAAAGAAATACGTATAATTTTGATACTATTTCATTTTCAAAATATTTTTAAATAAAATACATAGCAAATGCCTTTTGAAAGTTCAGTCTAATCGCAGAGGGACTACCAGAGTTAGCACTGTTACAGTTAAGAGATGCAGACAGGAAGACATTTGGAGTGTGAAATCTGAAATGAGTTCTAATAGATGAGTGGGAGTCAGCCAACTGTGTCAGAGGAATTTAACAGCAAATGCAAACAGGTGCATGAGGGAGCATGTGCATTGGGGAAACAGCAAATAAATCAGTTAGATGGAATGTGCTATGTAGACAGAGAGCTGCATGATAATAAAGTATCTAGATAAACACAGGCCAGCTCAAGTAAGTACAGGCTGGAAAGCTCAGACTATCTCCTGAGTAATGGGGA
Organism: Pipistrellus hanaki; assembly: GCF_964339955.1. Lineage (NCBI taxonomy): Eukaryota > Metazoa > Chordata > Mammalia > Chiroptera > Vespertilionidae > Pipistrellus > Pipistrellus hanaki. The sequence goes on along the minus strand of NC_140507.1, from coordinate 36,282,205 downwards.
GCAACTGAAAGACATTAAATGAGAAGTCAAACAATTACTCCTATGTCTTTTAAAATTTACTAGTATTCTGCAGGAGGTGGAAAATAAAAAGAGGAAATCCCATACAGATGGATTTAGGAGGTTGTTACCGTAAGCAAGGCAACAGATAAGAAATGGTAGAAATGGTAAGGACAGGGTGGATGTGAGCTGTTAAAGCTAGTGTACCTAGCCCAGCTGATGTGGCTCAGTGGTTGAGCGTCGACCCATGAACCAAAAGGTCTTGGTTAGATTTCTGGTCAGGGTACATGCAAGGGTTGTGGGCTTGATCCCCACATTTTCTCTTTCTCCCTCTTCCTTCTTCGCTCTGAAATAAATAAAAACATAAAGGGAGACATTTTGTAAAAGAAGCTAGTGTACTCAGTACTTCATGGCAAATTGAAGATGGGACATGAGGATGAAAAAGAAGAAATAGATGACTTGCAGGCTTTTTTAATTAAGTTGATGGTCATTTTGGTCATTTCATTATCTGATAATGGGAATGGTGGAGAAGAAATTTGGAGAGAAAAGGGAAAATGAGTTTAATTGGGGAATAATATTAATTTTTGAGTTTGAGATATCTTTGAAACATACGAGGGGAGATTCCCAGCACACAATATGATATATAACTATAGATTTTAGGATAAATATATTTGCTAAAGTGTATACTAGATATTCATCAATTTTATAAAATACCTATAAATTCATCCAGGTAAAGTGAAATAAAACTGAGATTTTTAAAGTGGTATTAGAAGAAAGAGAACCTGAGAGACTTTGGCCAGAGTTCTAGGATAAAACCCCGCCACACACACTCACAGACACACACACACACACACACACACACACAAAAAAAAAAAAAATCACAGAAACCAAATAGTTAAAAAAAGAAGGAAGTTGGAAATAAGCACTCAAAAACCAAGTGCTGGAGAGAGAAGGAGAAAGAACAAAGACCAGAAAAAGAGACTATCGATAAGGCTTTTGATGACTTTGACAAGGGGCAGAAAACAATAGGAAGGGAAGCCATAGTTCAATGGATTGAAAAGTGTAAGACAGGAGGTTAATTGGGAAAGTGAGAATAAACCAGGACTACAACAAATCTAGTAATGACAGGAATAGGAATTTATTCCTGTACTATATAGAAATAGGCCTATCTATCCACTTACTAGGTGTAAAAGTTAATAGTGGCACATTTTGTAATGAAGGAAAACATGATAATTTCAAGAGAAACATCAAAAGTGCTTTATTCAAAGTAATGTCTATCGCTAGCTACACATTTCCCCCATCTTTCAGGTAATTTTTGGATATCATCCCAATAGAACTGTTCTTGTTTTGAGTCAAACCATTCAGAGACCAAATTTTCCAGTTCATATGTTTTAAACTGCTGCTCAGAAAGTACGTGTGCCATCTATCTGAACAAGTGGTAATCTGAAGGAGCAAGGTCTGGTGAATATGGCGGGTGGGTCAATACTTTCCAGGCAAGATCTTTTAATCTGTCTTTAACTGGTTTTGAAGTGTGTGATGGTGCATCATCATGAAGCAAAATTACTCTGCTGTGTCTTCTGACACATTCTGGTTGTTTCATGATCAAAGGGTGGTTCCAGTTGATTGTTTTTTGTCAGTAGCAATCAGAATTAACTGTTTCACTTGGCTTTAGAAACTTATAATACACCTTCCTGATCCCACCAAACACAGAGCCTTGTCTTCTTTCGGAAGCCATTTGGCCTTGCAGTCGATGTTGATGGTTGATCTGGATCAACCCATGATTTTGTGCATTTGGGATTCTCAAAATAAATCCACTTTTCATTGCCAGTTACAATTCAATGCAAAAAAAGACTTTCTTTTGTGCTGTTGAAGCAACATTTTACTGACGACTTTTTGGTTTTCCATTTGTCTTTTGTTCAGTTGATGTGGCACCCATTTCCTTCCTTTCAAATCTTTCCCATTGCTTGCAAAAGATCAGAAATTGTTTGCTGAACAAGGCTTAATCTTTCTGCAACTCATTTTTGGGCTTGACACACGTCTTCATCAAAAAAATGCTCTTTTTTTGGCATGACATTTTTAAGGGTAAAAATATCTATGATGTTAATCCCTTCAGCAAATTTGACATATAAAGTTTTGAAGCTTGCTGTCAATACAACAAAATAGCATACATGTCAAATCAAATTGCATATATATCAACATATGTGTAACACCATTTATTGAAAAAAAAATCTACATTATTAACTGATACACCTAGTATATATATAGAGAGAGAAAAAGGGAGATAAAGATACATAGGTGTTTATAATATACTAGAGGCCCAGTGCATGAAATTCATGCATGGGTAGGTTCCCTAGAGGCTGCAGACTGCCAGCTGGGGCCTCCTTTCCCCTGGCTGTCTGCTGGTGGGGGGTTGGGAGGAGTGGAGGGGAGCTGATGCCCTCCATGTTCCACATCACCCCCTGGTGGTCACACATGTCTAACTCCTGGTGAGTCGAACTCCTACCCATGGGGACAATTTGCATATTAGCCTTTTAGTACATAGGAAAAGTCTCCTATGTACTAAAAGGCTAATATGCAAATCGACTGACTGGCAGAACACCTGATTGCTATGATGCACACTGACCACCAGGGGGCAGACGCTCAATGCAGGAGCTGCCCCCTGATGGTCAGTGCACTCCCACAGGAGGAGTGTCCCTTAGCCAGAAGCCAGACTGATAGCTGGCAAGTGCAGTGGCTGTGGGGGTAGCAGTGGCAGGAGTCTCTCCTACCTCCATGGCCTGTGCCTATGCCTTCAGTCGGACATCCCTGAGGGTTCCCAGACTGCCAAAGGTGAAGGCCTGACTGATGAACACCCCCTAAGTGCACGAATGTGGTGCACCAGGCCTCTAGTAGGTATATATGTATACTATATATGTATATATAAATATACATATACAGGGGTGTGTGTGTGTGTGTGTGTGTGTGTGTGTGTGTGTGTGTATCTTAATGGCCATCTCACCTCATGGCATACTTTGACTTTTCTTTATCCTTGGAAATATAAAATATCTATGAACTAAGGTGACAAGCCAAATACTTAATGCATTAGCATGTTAGTAGAAGCTAGAAGGTTTTAGAAGAAAAATGTTTTGTTTTCTTTTCTCCACCAAGCCTGGCTTTCAAAACTTTGGTCTTGCAATTGACTCAGATATTTTATTCCAATGTCACAGCTGCACAGTGATTCCTATGACCCAGCGCAGTTCAGCTTCCACAATTCCAGTTCTACCCAAAGCAGACAGAAGACTCTAGCATAGTGGAAATGCAATGGAGAAAAGAGTTTTATCTACTCAGGAAATTCAATGGAGAAAAGAGTTTTTATCTGCTTTACAAATATTACTGTTAGTCATCATGAAATAGACTCGGCATTTTTATATACCAGGAATAAAAGGCAAGTAGGTAGGGGGAGGCCGAAGTCAGACTAGAGAGAGCCAATTGATAGGTTGAATTGCCCAAGGCAGAGGGTATGGTATCAAAGCACAATTAGCCCTGGCTGGTTTGGCTCAGTGGATAGAGTGTCGGCCTGACGACTGAAGGGTCCCAGGTTTGATTCCAGTCAAGGGCACATGCCTGGGTTGTGGGCTCCATCCCCAGTAGTGGGTGTGCAGGAGGCAGCTGATCAATGATTCTCTCTCATCATTGATGTTTCTATCTCTCTAACCCTCTTCCCTTCCTCTCTGAAATGAATAAAAATATTTAAAAAAAAAAAAAAAAAAAAAGCACAATTAAAGGAATTTGTCTTAAAGGAAAGCCCTCCCATTGAAAGAGAAGAGCTGGAGGCTTGTAATAATCAGCCATTGCTATACCGCCTCTCTGCTGTCCAAATTTTCTAAGTCTGTAATGTACAATAGTTACTTTAAATGAGTGCTGTCACTGTGAGAAAACTTCCCATCCTCCTGTAATCCTTCCTTCAAACAAATTCGAGTCATTTTATTAGAAAAATAATAACCCTGTCCTTTTACACCAGCACAAATGTCTTATTGTTTTTGCCCAGATGAGGACATTAGCCAGACCCGAGTCACAAAGTAGTCTATTCTCCACTTCAGCTGGTCTGGGTTTTAACAAGACAGATGCCTTGCCTTGTATTTTCTTTCACCGTTTCCTTTTATTATGTTTCCTTTAATGAATTTCTTTTATTCAACTGTGGATATAAAATATGGCCACCAGATTTGAGATGATTAGCTCATTCAAGTAGGAAATATATATCCGTCTTTCAAATAGTGCATCTGTCTGCTCTCAGGAATGTTAAATAATGACAATAGCACAACAACAGAACAGCTTGGGATAGGAAATGAAAACCACCATGAGCTCTGGAACACTTGGAAGGACACTGCAGGCAGAATGTAATTAAGTAGCTGGAATCTGTGGTTTTGGCCACCAGGGTTAAAAATATGCCTCCTTGAGCGAAGGATCTTAGACTTTTCAAAGATCAGAAACGCTGGCACATGTAAAAGGATGGTCAGAGCGTCCTCTTTCCAGGCGTCTCCACCATAAATGTTGATTGTATGTGCCCTACAGGGCTGATTTCTCAGAAAGAGAGGGGAACAGGTCTTTTTTGGAAAGGAGAGGAAAGAGTCTGGATATACTCCAGTTACCAGGGTTGCCATCTTTCTACCTCATCTGTTCAGCTGAGGGAAGCAAACCCACCCTATTGTTCATGTCTTTAGAGGGAAGATATAGACATGAAAATACCAACACAGAAAATACCAACACAGAAAGGAATCTTGTTGTAGAAACATCTGTCTACTTCATTACCTCTTCCTTCTACCCAAGGTCACAACTTAAAAAGTACATAGTATATGATGGATCTGGGCAGTGCGATCATACAAAAGCAATATAAAATGAAATAAAACTTGTCTCTTACTCTGCCTCCTCCATGGAGAAAGATGAGAGTGAAAAAAATTAATACTGATCTTATGGCAATACATGTTGTAGGCTTAATGAGGCCCCCAAAGTTCTCCAAGTCTTAATCTCTGGAAACTGCCAATGTTCGTTTATGTAGCTGATGAGACTTTGCAGATGTAATTAAGTGGAGGATCTTGAAATGGGGAAAGTTCTTGAAATACCTAGAAAAGGGTCCTTGTAAGTATCCTTATAAAAGCGAGATAGAGGGCACAGTGACTACAGACAGGAGAGAAGAGGCTCCATGAAGGAACCAAGGTCAGCAGAGTTAGAGAGAAAAGAAACTTGGCCACTGGTTTTGAAATAGAAAAAGGGGCTATAACCCAAGAAACACAGAATCCTGGAGAAGCTGGAGGAGGCAAGCAAATGGAGGGAGCCTGGTGCTGTTGACACTCAGCCCAGGGAGACCCATTTAGAATTTCTGATCTATAGCAATATAAGAGAATGAAGTTGTATTTCTTCTGCTCAGGTTTAAACTACTCAGGCTGTAGGGATATGTTATAGCAAACCAATATATCTACATGGTATGATCTATAAGTAGTTTATATCCCAATATGAGAACTAAAATTTGAAATGTGCAAATTACTTTTCAAAAGTGACTTTGGCTGTAAGTAATATAATGGGTTACAGCTGAATTAAGTATTGCTGTGGACAGATATTGTGTCATGACTATAAAATGACAGAGAGCAACACCTCAGGCCACACAGGTGAGGTGAGGGTTTGCTTGGAAGATAAGATTCAAGAAGTCATCACAGTGAGTGATGTTTCTCTGAATAGGATTTCTACTTTTAGAAATCACAAGCTAAGGACATTTTTTCTCCCCTTTCCCTGGCTTCTATCATGACGTAAGGCTCATCCCTGGGTAGCTAAACTGGGCAATGTTCTAGGGTATGCATGCATAGAGGCACTGCCCCCCACTGCCAACTCAACCTGCAGGCTGCAGTGGGCAAAGAAGAAAGAGAAACATGAATTAAAATGAGTTACTGTCATCTCTATAACCTTGGAGACTGAAATAACCGTGGATTTCCTCTAGTATTTGTTGGTATTCATATTTCATATAAGAAAATAGCCATCTCCCTGCGAATCCACATCGATTCCAGAAGAATTGGTAGCAGAATGTAAAAGAAACAAAATATCTAAGCAGAATCAAGATTAAGACTTTTCTGTTAAACATCTAGACACAGATTTCAGCAAACAGGAACTTAGATTTTTTTTTTTTTAATGAAACCTAAACAAAGCCTGTTCCAAATGGCTGTGCCATGTGGAGGGTTACAGTTCTAGAAACAAAGAGTTGAATTACCAACCAGTGAAATTTCAATTTTCTTCCTTCCCCCCCCCCCCCCCCGCACCCAATAATGAGGATGAAATGAACTATATCAGAAGAATTTCCTTTGCCTTGTTTTCTTAACCATTATCTGTAGGGCTTATAACTAATTCTTCCTGCATTATTAGTGATTCCTTTTATCATCATACACATTGAGTTCTTCAAAGTAAGGAATTGTGTATTTTCATTTTCATGTAGCTCAGCAACACCAGCTCTAGTGGCTATTTATAATCTATCCGTACAATAGATTATCAGGGATTTTTCATTACCAGATCTTATTTCTAGCAATAATTGGTGGCCTTTAAGAGGATATGGATCATAAGGGACAAAATCAACAAAAAGAGAAGCAGAAGGAAGCCATTTTGTGTTTCCACTGGAGAGTAAAGGATTATACTGTCAACCGGATCTCTTAAAGCACACGTGTTTAAAAAAAATAACTTGCAGGTCTTACTGAAGGCCTAGATTTGTTTGGAAGCCTAAACAGGTTTGTTTAGGAATAATTTGTTCTCCCAAACCATCTGCTGTGCACTGTGAAAGGTCAGGCTGTGTGGCATAACTGAGCTCAGACACACAGAGGATGGCTTATGTCACCTCACTTGCCAAACTGCATTTCTTTGTAAGTGTAAAGCTTTACTTAGTATTTCAAGAAAATTGCTTTCATTGTATTGTTCTTATTCTCTTTGGCATGTTAAACACTAGTTACCAACTGCATAGATTTCTTATGTGTTGCAGTTGTTAAAGCAAATGAGTGAATACTCACATGCACACACTGACACACAATGCAAAAATTCTCTTAGGAGATTTTCTCTGATGATGAGAGTAAACAGGAGATCAGTAGGCATGACTATAGACAGTTGGTGGAGGTGGGTGGGCTCCCACAGCATGCAGGATGCAGTTTAGTGTGGATAGTAGACATCATGGAGGGAGAAAAGAAAAATGGGCCAGAGAGGGAAAACATCTCTACCTGCTGATGAAATTGGCAAGATTTTGGCCGTATTTTCATGGTTTTCAGCAAAATAAAAGGAAGAGTAACCCAATGGGACAACAAAAGATATTTAGGAAAGACTCCCTTCTCTAGGCTGCTCTTCCAGTAGCCACCGTCACTCCCGTTTCAGCCATCAGTAAGAGACTTACATGAAAATTATCAAAACTTTTGCAACACGGGGAAAAAAGAATTTGCCTATTCACAAATCAAAGCTGTTGCATACTTATCCTGTCTAATAAAGTGGAATATGCTAATTGACCATCACACCCTCACAAAGTTGGTGACATTCACAGCCAATAAGGAGGGAATATGCTAATTGACTGTCACACTCTCAAAGATGGCGGTACCCACAGCCACAAGATGGCGGTGCCCAGTGCCCTCAGCTCTGCCAGGATGGCAGGCGCACAGCTTGGTTGGGCCCACCCTCAGGCGGGTCTGGCTGCTCCAAGTGCCTTCCTCCAGAGTTCCCCAGTCCTCTCAACCCCCAAGCCACGCAGGGCCAGCTCTAGGTGCAGAAAAGCTTCTGATGGCATCTTCTAGGGTACCCAGGGCTGCCCGAGGCTTAGCTAACCAGGCTGGCTGAGGCTTGTGCTACCATTAGTGGCAACAGCAGGAGTGTGATGGGGGCATTGCCTTCCCCTGATTGCGGGGTTGCCTCCCACCCCTGAGTGCTCCTGGACTGTGAGAGGGCCAGGCCGGGCTGAGGGACCCCTCTCCAGTGTATGAGTTTTCATGCACTGGGCCCCTCATCTAATATACTTAACAAATCTCAGAGCAAACAATGGGTAAATGTGACAATTCCTTAAGCCACATATGTCAAACACAAGGCCCTCGGGCCAAATCCAGCCCGCCAGGCCTTGCAATGTGGCCCGCACTGCACTGTCATCACTGCACTCCGCTGTCAGTTTATGATATTGTCAGTTTATGACTGTTCAGTAAACCATTCGGCCCGTGATTTAGGCTGGATTTTAGATTTTGGCCCCTTCTTTGATTGAGTTCGACACCCCTACCTTAAACCAAGGAAGGTCAGGCTAGTATACATTTGTTGTAAAATGGTGTATCCTCTATGAAAAACAATAACATGGAGGTTCAAACAATTCTATACATGTTTATATATCCAAAAGAATGTGAATCAGGGACTTGAGGAGGTATCTGTATAGATTAGCCAATTCAGAGATAATACTGAAACCAAGAGTCCTATAAGATATCCCTCTCCATGGGAAATAAATGGATTTCAAAGGGAGATTAATAGACATAACAAAGATTTGCTTTCAGTCTGACTCATGAAAAATTTATTAGAAATTGTCATTGCCAAAGTTATTGTGAACACAATTTTTGTAAAATCATTAAATTGAATAATTCAATCAGACCTCAAGATTTATAGTTTGATAAACTGCTGACCACTCTATTATCGGAAACACAGTGTTACCATAATGCCTTCTCTCTGTTTTTATTGGGAAAATGATAAATAGTAAGACAAAATATTCGGTATATCTGTAGAATGTTGTTCCTTCTTACTTTAAGTCTGAAAAATAATACATCTGTTTAACATCATGACTGTTCTGGAATTCTCATTGAAAACTTTTTAAAAAGAGTATGCCAAGAATATCCTTTGTTTCCTCTTAATGGGGAGTTTTAAATCCACTGTAAACAAGGCGAGTTAGCCTTTCCCTCCCCTCCCTAATACTCTTTCTGATAAATTAGAGAGTAGAAATTTTTAAATGATATGTTTATATATTAGGTATTTAGTTTATCAATTATTTCTTCCCCTAGTCATTCTTCCAGAAACAAGCTGAATATAAAGCCAGACACTTTTTGTCAGCAGTTTCCCTGCTAGTTTGCATATGTGCTTAATTGTACAGGATGTACTCAGGGTTGCTATTTTGGTCCTTGTTTCTTTGTTGGAAAAAGAGATCTGGGGTTTTTTGTGTGGCTTGACCATTCATATTTGATCGCCTGAAGAAACTTGTTTGCTTGATTTTGAATATTTCAGTATCTTCACTTTGTCTCAATTGTGCAGTTTTTCTCAATTGTTCGACCAACTTGTCAGTACTTTTAAAAAATATATTTTTTTATTTTTTTACAGAGAGGAAGGGAGAGGGATAAAGAGTTAGAAACATTGATCAGCTGCCTCTTGCTCACCCCCTATTGGGGAGGTGCCCACAACCAAGGTACAAGCCCTTGACCAGAATCAAACCTGGGACCCTTTAGTCCACAGGCTAACACTCTATCCACTGAGCCAAACCTGTTAGGGCTTGTCAGTACTTTTTAAAAAATGGGATCACAATATTGTATGCAACATTTTAGCATGGTCTTATTAAAATCAAGATAGTCTATAAAGTTATATTCACTCGTATCATTTACTTTTGCACAATATGCAAAGTAAAGAAAACATGACTTAGTTCTAACCTTTTCTGTAAGATTTCACAATTGTTTACATCTTCTTTCTCTCTGAAGGTTTAGTATATCAGGTTGTTCTTTTTTCATGCCACACCTAAATTCTAAATACATGTTTTAACCATTAGATGGTTTGTATACATTCATATGTAGATTTTGGAGCTACCTACTTTAACATAAAATAAAATTTATTAAAAGTCCTCTTCAGAATTAGTACGCTGTTAAATAATATTTAGTGAGGTTTTTTTTTTTAACATAAACTCATTAAAACTAAGATCTGTATAACCTTGTGCTGCTGACATTCATACCATATTTTTATGCACAGTCTTTCAGATATTGAAGGTATGTAGTTAATCTAATATATTTGGTATAAATTGTTGTGTACCAAATGTTAAGATGCTAATTTCTAAGCTTTATAGTCAATCATGGGAAGACTGCAAGCCTGTGCATTGCACTGTACCTGCTGTCCCTCCAGCTGTTGTATGAGAAGCTCCCTGGGCACCAAAAAGCATATGAAAGAGCCCAGACACTAGACCGCTGAACACCAGGGGAGTGAGTGTCTTGTGGAGTTGTAGGACAGAGTATCTCTGATTGTCAATCAGATTCTGGCAGGGGTGGATTCTTACAATCTCAATGAGAGAAAAACTTATACTCTTCTTCGACAAAGAAATGGTATCCTTCTACTATAAAAATAGCATAATAATAACTTAAAGTATCTGTAAGTAAATGTTACAGTGGAAGAATGCAAAACTAACTACAAAATACCAAACATGCTATAGATAAAGCGAAAACTCAGATACCTGTTTTCAGAACAAAGTACCATGGCAAAGCCTTACTAATGCTGGTACCATTCAAGGAAACACCCATGGGGAGACCACAGAATTATTCTCTTTGTGGAGAGCAGTTAACGCATCCCTGATAATTATGGGCAGGCAGAAACAAGAAACAAAGGCTTCATGTAAATAGTACTATTTGAGAAAATAAAATCGGGATATTTAACTATTAACAAAAGAGATCTGATTTGGACCAAAGTATCTTTCTTCTAAATAATAGCAACAAAAATACATAAAATAACTGCATCCTGAAACATTCTCAATATTTTTCCTCTTTTTCAGTAGGAAATATCACCAGATTTTTGTTATATTGAAGCAAAGGAAGTCCATATATTGCCAACACCCCAAAAATGCATCTGTTGGAAATTTAACTACTAAATATGCATTATACCTTATTGGTATTACAATATCCTGAATAGACATATGTCTCAATTTAATTATTATTGCAATGCAATGCAACACATAGTATATCACTCTAATTTCTTTTACCCTTAAAGTATATAATTTTTATTAAAAATATTGTTTCTCTTTTATATTCAGTATTTGAAAATGTAACATATAACACTCGAAAAAGAAGAATAGCATACAGAGTTCATACAATCTGTTCGTAGTGGCCAAACTTTGGCCTATTTGAAAGTATAATTTTATTGCATAAACATGAAACAATCAAGACTTTGATTTGATAAAATGTTTTAAACAAACATTATCGAGTTATATATATAGTTAGGAACTATACAAGGCAATTTACAAAATAAATTTTAAACAAACTTAAAGTGAGGTAGAATGGCCTTTTTTTAAAACTTGGAGTGAGGACAACACAGATTCAGTCTGCATGGTGCTTGATATATAACATTATTTCTTGTATTAATGTAATGAGAATAATATTTTTGCAGTTAAGCATGATTAACTATTGTTAATAGAAGTATTATAATTTTAAAGCATCTCCAGTGAGCAAAAAGGTATTTATTATTCCTCATAAAGTGATTCTATTTTTTTGTCAGTGATAACGACTCATGTTGTCTTGAAGAGAGATGACTTTAAAATTATCCTCAGAATTACTCTGCATCTCTGTTTGGATGGGTTTATTTTTTTTATTTGATACCAAATAAAGTCCATATTTTCCACATTATTTTAAAAAACTGTTCCTATTTTCCACTTTCAACATTTTCTTTTGTTCTAATTTTTTAATGTTTTCTCCTTTGGATCTTAAAATATATTCTGAGATCACAGATAATTACTGAAGTGCATATTTCTATTTTGACTCATACTCTGGCCAAGAATGGAAACAAAAGATGAAGATAGGGTTGACTGACTTTCCTCCAGAAAGAAATGGGGAAGGAAAAATTCAATATAAACACAGCCATTCTGAACACTATGGATTTATGTCCTTTTGAAATCCTGGGAAATGCCTGGACAGTGTTTGTGCGTGCTCTGTGGATGGTACCGATATGAAATACTCCTCTGTAGGTGGTGAGGCTTGGCTGGAAACATTCCACCTGCCAACTCTCAATTATCCACAACCGTTATTAAATTGGAAAATTAAACAGGACTCAGGCTGCTCTTTCCTTATACTTCTCTCTTTTTTTTCTTTCTATTACATTTTTTATAATTACACTGACAATGTAGTTTTTTCACCAACAGTTCTACCTGGTAGAAAAACAAAGAAAAAATACAATCACTTTGAATCCCTTTAATGGACAAAAGAAAGAAAGAAAGAAAGAAAGAAAGAAAGAAAGAAAGAAAGAAAGAAAGGAAGGAAGGAAGGAAGGAAGGAAGGAAGGAAGGAAGGAAGGAAGAAAGAAAGAAAGAAAGAAAGAAAGAAAGAAAGAAAGAAAGAAAGAAACGATTTGTTTGGAGAGAAAAAAAATAGCTAACATAACACCCCACACATTTCCAAGGGGAATCCTATTATATCCCCAAGGTAATGCACAGTTTAGAAAAAATATCTTTCAATCTTTCATTTGAGGCTCTGAAATTGTCTTAATAGTCAAAATACTAGGCAATAGAAGTAAGTGACCATGCATAATGTCTATTGGCTGGTGTAAGGTGCAGTCTTGCAAATGTAGGCCATTTTTGTTATAATTAGACATTTTACTCATAATACTGTATTTTTTCCTAGTTCAGCAGAAGAATTTGGCAGCAATAATGGTTTTTATGTATATATTATTTTCCAGAAATTTGGTGAGGGTAATATCACAATGCAATTCATTGCATAAAAATGTTAAATCATGTTTTCCAAAAGAACAGACTGTTTAAAAACAGAATATATGACTAACAAGTCATATTAAAATGACTCACGTGAAATTAGTATCTTTTATTGCATAAACGGTTATTTATGAAGAAACTAGAGTGTTTATTAAGAGACCTGTGAAATTTCTCACTTTTCATACAAATGTTTGATATTATATAGGCATGGACATTATTTTAGAATAGGTTACATAACTCCCCAAGGAGAGCCTTTTACTAATTTCTCTTAATGAAGCAAATGGGGGGGGGGGTGTAATTGAGCAAATGTTACCAGTTCTCTATATCAGACTGTTACTGACATTCCATATTTTTCCATGTATAAGACACTATGTTTTTTTCCTAAACTTGTTAGACTGAAAATTGAGGGGCATCTTATACACAGAAGTCCGCCAAGGAGGGAGCCCATCAGGTGTATACCTGCCCATACCTTGTCAACAGGCTTCCTTCAATCACAAACCTTGTTGTTACTGACATCAACTATGCCATAATTGAAGGTGGAAGTGGAGAATGTGCAGGTGCAACAAGGATGGGAGCATTCTGAGCCCATAAAGATGTCAAAAAATAAAAACATAAATACTGGTAAGTGATCGTCTTACTCTGCAAAATTCAAACTGAATGTAATCCGCTATACAAAAGAGCATGGAAATAGAACTGCAGAGAGACAATTTGGACCTCCTCCCTTCAAGCGTATTATCAGATAGTGGAGAAAACAGGAAGAACAACTGCTTAAGATAGAAGAAGAAGAAGAAGAAGAAGAAGAAGAAGAAGAAGAAGAAGAAGAAGAAGAAGAAGAAGAAGAAGAAGAAGAAGAAGAAGAAGAAGAAGAAGAAGAAGGAGAAGGAGGAAGAGGAGGAGGAGGAGGAGGAGGAGAAGGAGGAGGAGGAGGAGGAGGAGGGGAAGGAGAAGAAGAAGAGGAAGAAGGAGGAGGAGGAGGAGGAAGAGGAGGAGGAGGAGGAGGAGGAGGAGAAGGAGGAGGAGGAGGAGGAGGAGGAGGAGGATGAGGAGGAGGAGCAGGAGAAGGAGAAGGAGAAGGAGAAGGAGCAGGAGAAGGAGAAGGAGAAGGAGAAGGAGAAGGAGAAGGAGAAGGAGAAGGAGAAGGAGAAGGAGAAGGAGAAGGAGAAGGAGAAGGTCCTTAATATGAAAACCAGCAAAATGTTTAAAATATTGATTTCTTAATTTGGAGTTGGAAAAATGGGAGGTATCTTATATATGGGAGCATCTTATACACAGAGAAATACAGTAGTCTTTATATGTACTCAATTTTAAAACTATAACCAAAATATTGTTAAAATAGATTTAGGCTCAATAACAGACATATACAATATAGCAATTGTTTTATTTTATTTTTATTGTTTAAGCTTTTGTACAAAGTTATTTGCAAAGAAGATACTTAAGAACTTTTCTCTAATATGTTTTGTCAAGCATTTCTTATATGTCTAAAAAGATGTTAAGCATTGTACAAATATTAAACACTAGGTTTGAGGCAAATGAATTACATATTGTATATAAATACATATTGTATGAAAATAATACAGAGCATACATAATCTAGTCAGAATGCACAGGAATTTGAAAAAAGAGAGATTTTCTGAAGAGTCAAAAAGAGAACAAAGAATAACCACCCTACTAAGGATCATCTTTATGTCCACACATAGCACGTAACACTAGGTAGGTATTCAAAAAATATTTACTGATTGAGCAAAAGAGTTTGTGGACTAAATAATCAAATCTATATTGTGCATCGTGTAAATTGGAACATGAGTAACCTATCTAATAAAGTGGGAATATGCAAATTGACCATCATGCCATCACAAAGATGGCAGCATCCATAGCCATAACATGGTGGCGTCCATTCCCCTCAGCCCCACTGGAGTCCCCCAGTTCTTTCAGCCCAGCCAGGGTGGGGGGATGCGTGTCAGGTGCATAGTGCTGCCAGACCTGCCCTCAGCCCCCAAGCAGCCCAGGGCAAGCCCAAGGAACAGGCAAGCCTCAGACATTGGCTCCCCAGTCTTGAATCACACTCAAGCCTTGGATGGCAGCTTCCCAGCTGCCCGGGACTGCATAAAGCTCAGGTAACAGGGCGAGGTTTGCACTGCCAGCAGTGGCAGCAGCAGAGGTATGATGGGGGCATCACCTTCCCCTGATCGCCAGGTTGCCTCCCACTCCTGAGGGTTCCCAGACTGTGAGAGGGGACAGGCCAGACTGAGGGACTTCCCCTCCAATGCATGAATTTTTATGCACTGGGCCTTTAGTAATAAATATATAACCAAATGAGGAGTTGCATAATCCACAGTGATGTGGCGATTGTCCAGTCTTGATAAATATGAGAAAATTCCATTTATGCAATATCAGAGGCATCTCTGGGGCAGGGCTGATACGGCATTGTGGTCAATAAGCTGAGGAAGACCAAGGAGCATTAGCATAGGATGATTGAGATCCACACCAATGCCTCCACCATCAGTGTCCTGCCTTGGAATCCTTGAAGTGTTTAGGAATAGCACAGACAGATGGGTTCCAGTGCAGGAACAAAAGAAGCACGTCTGACACTCGGTGCATAAAGTTCTGTGAGATTTAAAATATGTAGTTTCATGTTTTTCTTTGTTCCGGCATTCTCTTCTTTATTTTTCTGTTTCCTACCCTATTTCCTTCTTTCTCCTCACCACCCCCATCGCACTTGCATAAGTGGCATCTGAAATCATACAATTTGAAAACAGTTTATTCTGACAGTAATGTTTAAGTGAGTGCTACTTTAAAAGTATGGTCAAACCTCTTTTGTTCTTGCCTCACTACAGATAAGAAAAATATGCCATGCCATAAAAGTAGTTTAGTCTGCTCGATGTTGTGGGAATGATATTTATCTAAAGGCCAAATGTCCCGTCTTCAGAGCCGGGGCGTCACGTAGTTATGGTGTCACTACAGAATGCAGACCATCCGGGAAAGCGGCCCCCCGCCACACCCTCAGGACACCGCTGACAGAAAGTGCGCATCCTGGGGGTGGCCATTGCACAGCTGCTGGCCGGATGGATGTCCCAGTAGAACTCTTCAATGGGCTCTTTCTGGCCCAGTCCCCACTCCCCACGGACGCAGAGAGCGAGCACCTGCTTGCTCTGAGTGCTGACTTAAGAAAACAAGCGCTGAGGAAGTCCTCAGAGCATGTGGGGATGAAATCGTGCAACCAGGAAGCTTACCAGAGGTCCTCCACAGGAAATCCTCGGGGGCCTACATGTGGGACAGCTAAACTATACTGACTGAGAAAGGAAAGAAACAAATGATGTATTTCACTCTCCTTGCAAGGTTGACCTGACACAGAAAACGGGTTCATGTTGACCTGACACACAAAATCTGCCTCGGGCTGAGGAAGTGTAGGACTAATGCTGTGAGGCCGGTGGGGATAATCATGATTCTCTCTTCAATTATCTGCAGACAAGTGATTCTTTCTAAAATTAAAATTTAATTCAATAATTCATGCTTGGACCTTATATTTACCTTTGTTCTTAATAAATTTCCAGATAAATGTCATTATTCTCAGATTTTTAAAAATAAAACTGTATATAATTTCAACATAATGTAAAGTTTTATATATTTAAAATAGAAGTTGAATGTTTTATTTATTTTCTTAAAATATATTTTATTGATTTTTTTTTACAGAGAGGAAGGGAGAGAGATAGTTAGAAACACCAATGAAAGAGAAACATCAATCAGCTGCCTGCTGCACACCCACCACTGTGAATGTGCCCACAACCAAGGTACATGCCCTTGACTGGAATCGAACCAGGGACCCTTCAGTCCACAAGCTGACGCTCTATCCACAGAGCCAAACCAGTCAGGGCAGAAGTTGAACTTTTTAAATTTTATTTTTATTGTTTAGATTATTGCAGACGTCCTCCTTTTCCCCCCATTGACTATTCCACCCCACCTTCCCTCCCCATATGGAAGACTGACTGATATTATATATTGCATAGAGACTACACAGTCTCTTACATTCTGGTAGGCAAGGAATCGGGTGGAATGGGGGTGGGAAGAAGGAAAGAGAGGTTGAGAGACCAGTGGGAAGAGAAAGTAGTGCCTACAGGAACTTTTCCCCATTGGCTTAGAATCATTAAAGCAAAAGTCCTATGAGTAGGTACCAAGCTTAGAATTAGAAAGTTGCATCACTCATTACCAACCTTTTTCTCCAGTAATGTGCAAACTCTCAGGCCCAGCATGTTGATTTAAACCACTATTTGCAACACAACAACCACAGGCTGAGCTTCAACTATCCACTGCACAATATTTAGTCCTTGATGGACATTTTCAAACAGAGAATGATGTGTAAAATCAGAGGAATAATGTATTCACAGATGATGAGAAATATCACCATTCAGCAACCAGTTTCTCTTATCATGTTCTCAAAGCTGCTTGACCATAGGGTGGTCAGAAGTATCAGAACCAGATTGGGGACAGTGATTGCTTGATTGCATTGTACTGTATAGTGTGTGTCTTCACTGTGTAATTGATACTAGTTGGCTTCATTATGACAGCATAGCCAATATATCTCAGTTGGTTTCATGAGAGGCACCTCCAACTCTGCTTCCATGGTTCTGTTGCTTTTCTCAGGTCTTCTGTGGCTGACCAAACCCATTTGATTGACATTATATTTTTTCTTTTAAAAAAATGACTTTATAGCTTTGTTCTAAATCATTATTTAAAGTTTAATTATCAGAGTACCATGTCCTTTCCAAATTATTGTGACTGGCTAATTACATCCCCAAATATGATTTAAAATAAAATTTATAAAATATAACCTTCATTATTAGTAGTAACAGGAAAAATCTAAAAATTCCTATTGTATGATGCTAGGAAATAGTCATTATGACAATAATTGTAATACTTAACAACATATTTGATAAGCAGCTAACCTTGATCAATATTTTATAGTATTAGTAATAGTACAGTTGTATAGTATAGTATAGTATAGTATAGTATAGTATAGTATAGTATAGTATAGTATAATTTAGGTACATATTATTTTATTTTATTTTATTTTTTAAATATATTTTATTGATTTTTTTACAGAGAGGAAGGGAGAGAGATAGAGAGCTAGAAATATCGATGAGAGAGAAACATCGACCAGTTGCCTCTTGCACACCCCCTACCGGGGATGTGCCCGCAACCAATGTACATGCCCTTGACCGGAATCGAGCCTGGGACCTTTCAGTCCGCAGACCGACGCTCTACCACTGAGCCAAACCGGCTTCAGCTAGGTACGTATTATTTTAAATGAGGTATATTCAATGTGAAAAAGGAAATAATTTCTGCATAAAATATTGAAATAAATGTATACTCACTGATAAGACTGTAATTTTTAGAACCTAATCAAAATGTCATAGCCTTTTAAATGTTGTTAATATTATTATTTTTTACATTACTTCTTGTTCAAATTAGGTAGAAATTTGTTCTTTATTTCTAGAAATACGGACTTATGAACCATATGACAGTCTAGGATTTGAACATTACCTTATTTTACCTTATTCTTCTGATAGAGACTGAAACAAGTAGCAAGTACTTGTTTAAATTATATTAAGTAAATTATATTAAAGTAAAATACCTAGACGAAGGAGGAAAATCTAAAATAAGGAAAATCCTGGCTCACCTATTTCTGAACAACTGAAGGTTGACACATGTGCACAGTGCTTTCTGAATGATCTATGGGGACTCTTTTGTCTTTGCTTACACTAAGCTCAACCCTTTCGAACGGTCTCCAGCTTTAAGGAAACTTAGACTCTCCTGGTTAAATAAAACTTCAAGCTGATTTCTCCGTTCGTGTAGTAAAAATAATGTGTGCTGTGCCAGGTTCAGGTGTTCTGGTTTTTTTAAAATATGCAGTAAATTTGATAATTAACTTTTGGATAAGGAAGCCTGCAGGATATAGAACACACTTGAGGAAGAAGAAAAAAAAATACGTGTGGTGTTAGCAGAGTGGGAAGGCTGCCCAGAACGTGTCCCCTGCCGTAAGATTAGTTTGGGAATTAGGGATTTACAGTGCCTACCCCATCAAGAGGGACTTGGCAACATTCCCTAGAACTGCAAAGATAAATTGGAGGGAGTGAAAGAAATAAGGAAAGGCCAAGGGCTGCTGGATAACAGGCCTTCCTGTCACTAAGCTGTGATGTTGTGAAGAGTTCTGAAATCAGCCTAGGCTCCAGCCTGGGAAAGAGACAGTTTCTGTAGGTTAACAACTGAGCAATGCAGCGTCCGAAGGTCCACCTGAGGAACACAAGGTAGAGGTCCATGTTGGGAGAGGAAGGGGGTGGGTCACTCGCTCAGCCCAGGACTCCCTGGCCTATCTCCTGTCACCATCAGCCATGCAAAGGAGATATTTTTTCATTTTTTAAAATTATATTAAATTGATTGAGGTGACACTGATTAATAGCAGTATGTAGGTTTCAAGATAATATATCATCTCTGTATTGCACTGTGTGTCAAGTCTGCTTCAGTTACCATGGATTTGAACCCCATTTCTCTCTTCTACCTTGACCCCCTTCACTCTGGCATGAGATTTTTGTTTGTCTTCTTTGTTTCAGTTTTATATCCACACTAGAGGTCCGGTGCATAAAATCCGTGCACGGGGAAGGGAGAAGGGGGGAGTCCCTCAGCCCAGGCTGCACCCTCTTCAATCCGGGACTCCTTGGAGGATGTTCAACTGCCTCTTGCTATCCAGGACCGCTGGCTCCTAACCCCTCTGCCTGTCTGCCTGATCACCACTAACTGTTCCTTTGCTGGCCTGATCACCCCAATTGCCTCTGCCTCACCCTGTATCCAGGATCCATGATTGATTCCCTCCTCTGGCTAGTTTGCAGGCACCTGGAACCCAAGCCTCCCTCCCTCTGGCTGGCCGCAGGCACCCAGGACCCAGGCCAGCCTCGCCTGGGCCAGCCGCAGCTGCAGGGGAACGTGGGTAGGTGGCTTTGCCCAGGCCACAGCCACAGCCACCCAGGACTGTAGGGTGGGCAGCTTGTTCCTGTCATGGGCCACAGCCACAGGTGCTTGTGCCCAGGAACACAGGGCAGGTGGTTTGTCCCTCTCCCAGGCCCCAGCATGGCTGGTCCCCATTCCTTTCTCACAAACTCATTTGTATCTGGCAGGTCCCCATTTCTCTCTCCCCAGTGTTCAGTGTCTGAGCTGTTAAGGCATAAAGGCATGAGGGTGTGACGACCATTTGCATATTAGCTCTTTATTATATAGGATAGGAGTGAAATTCTATGGCTCTTGACTTTTTCTGTCTTACTTATTTGCTTAGCAGAGAAGTCTTGAGAGTAAGACTGGATGATTATGATGTGGATGACAGCTATAATGATGATGGTGATGGTGAAATTGGAAATCCTTAGAATACTATTGCAGGAGGCAGGAAACATTATAATTATTTTTTAAAAGCATCTAAATATATGAATTTAAATAAGATAGATATGAGATACTGGCAAATAATTTCTTTCCAAAGGAAATCTGTCAGCATTCACTTCTTATTCAAAAATAAAGTAAAATGAAAACAATTGTTATGCAGAAAAGTCTTTTCTAAATAAAGTGCTTGAATTCCTAAAGGGATTATGTATATTAAGCAAAATAAAGCAGTACTTGAGGTTTTCCTGGAAATTCCCCTTACCTTTTCCTAGACACCACTTTTTATTTCCTATTTTGCTCTTCACTGTCCTCCAGTTCCCTAACATGAGAAAAAATTTCCAACTTAATATACATCATTAATGGTCTCATTTTCAATATTTTGATGTAACAAATAAACTGAGCGACACCACCCAGGGCTCTCCTCACTATTTTCATTTTTCTGCTTTTATTCCTTCTTTCCATCCCTTGCCTCCTCCCTTTCTCCTACCTGTCTTCTCTTCCCCGCCCCCCCCCCTCCTCGTCTCCCAGGTCCTAGAAGAGGACCAGGCTTTTCCCATATTTGGTACTTATGGACTCCAGCTGTCACTGATGTTGTGGACATTTTTCTGTAACTTATTTCAATTCTTAAGCACAAAAACACCTGACTCAAATATAGAAAAGATTATGCCACTGACAGTCTATTGTGATCAGCAGTGACTTCTAATATTGTCTTCTCCAGAAAATGATGAGCTGAGGTGCACCCCTCAGCCCTGACACCAAAACAGGACAAAAGGCAGATCTGTATTGTTATCTATAAACTCACTTAGCAGATGAATAAGTTCTGAGGATCTAAGTACTGCATGGTGACTAGAGTTGATAATACTATAGTTATATACTGGAAATTTGCCCAGAAAGTAAATATTAAGTATGCTTATACACAAACACACACACACACACACACACACACACACACACACACACACTACAATGTGAGGTGATAGAGTTAGGATTGTGAGCATCCTTTTACAAGATATATATAAAATTGTCACATTGTACACTTAAAATATAATTTTATTTGTCACATATAATTAAAGCTGTAAAACATAAAATGTCTCATCTTCACATCCTCACCCTCTCTAGAGTTAACAGATAAAGCAGGATGTCCATTTAAATTTCACATAAAAAGAAAATGTTTTTAGTATAATATGCCATGTTTATGATAAAAATATTTGTTATTTACTTGAAAATCAAATTTAACTCACAATCTTATATTGTGTTTCTCCCAGAAATCTGGCTATCCCACAATATAACATACCTCTCCCAACTATTTCTTCATTCTATTTTTTTAAGCCTCCTTTGTACTTATCCTACCATCTAATATTACATTATTCATCTCTTTATATACTGCATCATTGTATTCCAGCACTGAAATGTTAACTCTAAGGAAGTAGTGATGTTTTCATTTTTTCATTCACTGAAACTCAAGCACCTGAAACAACACTAAGCATATAATAGTTGCTCAATAAATAATGAATGAATTTATTGAATTAATGAATGGAACATCTATCTCAAAATCCTGTTGCTTATTCATCAGCTAGGCAAACAATTCCTGTGGATAATTCAATCTATAGTATTTGCTCTTTGTCTTTACTTTTGATATTTTTCCCTAGTTAGTGGGTTGAAACTGCTCCAAGATATGAATGATAGAAATATTTTTGAGTAATGACTATGTTTCTGAACTCTAAGTCATGTATACAGAAACACAAAAACCTTATGAAATTGGTACAATTCTTACTCTCAGTTTGGCAATCAGAAATATGAAGCTTAGTAAATAATCGTGTCCAAATTCATGTAATCTAATTACCAAGCAAGATTTGAGGCCTCATCTATAACTATCCGTGAGTAAAACATTTTCTTGGTATTTCTTTTGTGCTGTTATTATATTATAATAATGGAAACTTTAAAGATATGCAGACAACATTCTTGCATTTTTAATAAAAATTTATTTTTACACATCCTTGTCTAATAGTAAGGGGCGGAAAATGGCAAACAACTAACTTATCTGAATCTTTGCTAACAGATCGAAAGCAATTTAGCACTCCATTTTAGATGGCCCTTTAATTAACTTCTGCACCGATTATAAAGCATTATGCTATTAAATAATACAATTTCACACTCATTGGGAGCTTTGCTAATGCAATTCTACATATATTCAGAGAAAATGAGGAGAGAGGGCAGGCAGCGGGATGCTTTTTCATGCTACTTAATCTTCTTCAGGCTTCCATCCAAACTAAGCAACTGAAATGAAACAGCTTCCCTTCCCCAAAGGGTTTCACTTGCTTCTCTCGTTGCCTCTATCCCCTCTGCCCCCTTGCTTTTCTTCCTGTGCTTTGGACTTTCTCTCCGCTTCCACCCACAGGCACTTTTGAAATGGCCTCAGATGGGAGTGTGAGATCAGAAATATGCCTATAGACCTCTCTACACCAGGATCTGGCAGTCATTCAACACAAACGCAATTAGAGGGCTTACCCTTGCATGAAATATTTGCTTTCCTGATAGTCACCAACTTTAAACCTTGGGAATGCCAGAGCGTAGTGTTTCTCTGTCAGAGCTAGAGTCCTCAATTTCTATTTCCTCAAAATTATTGCCTTTAAAGTTTGAATATAGTATCAAAGGCTCACCAAGCAATAAATAGGGAAGCACAGATTTTTATTAAAATGCACTTAGACAACTGTCATTGGTATTCTGTAGCCAGAGTCTTAGAGTTATGCCACACCCACCCAGAGATACTTCAGAGCATTGTTCATAGAGTAAATATTGGCTGTTAGCGTGCACCATGCACTGGGCTTAGCTGTGTGAGGCCCTGAAGCTCACCTACAATGATGGACACAAACACCTAACCAGGAAATTGTAGAATCATTGATAAAGTTACTGGATCTTTCTCATACTTCTACACTGTAGAATAGCCACAAACACAGGAAAACTGTATTTTGCTTTGGGCAATGAAGAAAACAGTTTAAATGTACAAATTGGTCAAGTGATGCTTGGAGAGAATATATATCCTATATAATAAAAGGCTGATATGCAAACAGATGGAATGGGGGAACAATAGAACAACTGGTCACTGACCACTAGGGGGCATGCGCAGAGCATGGTGGTCATCAGCCGCAGTGGGATGGTGGAGAAGGTGAGCAGGAACACTCCGTGATCCAGTCTGGCACTCGCAGCTGCTGCTGGTGCCAGAGCCGCCTCTTACACCCAATGCCAGCGCCATCCCTGCTCACACCTGCTGCCAGCCCTGATTGCCCCCAAGGGCTTCTCCACCTCCCCCTGCTCCTAAGGGGCGGTCAGCCCCAATCACTCTGTGCCATCAGTGGATGTGAGCAGGGAGGGTGCCATCAGCACATGGGAGCAGCGGTGGCAGTGGTGATGGGAGCAAGGCTGCTGGCAGACAAAGGACAGGGGACTGGGCAGGGGTGCAGAGGATGGGCTGAGACCTGCCCTATGACCCTATGACTACTGCAGCCTTGTGGCCCACAGTCCTTTCAAGGTGCACAAATTTGTGCACTGGGTCCCTAATATGTGTGTGTGTGTGTGTGTGTGTGTGTGTGTGTATATATACATACATACATATATATATATATATATATATATATGTATATATATATACATACATATAGTCATACATATGTCTGTTAAATATTTAAGTTCTGAAATCTTAAAAAAAATTTCATCCTAAATCAGTCAAAATAGTTGCAGTATTACAGTCATTGATTTCAATCATCTTATTTTACTACATTGTATCATTAGAACCTAGTCTCACAAATAGACATTGTTCAATAAACATCTGTTAAATTGAAATTTACCTATAATGTATGTGATACTAAGAAATGTTATGCAATGTTAAAGTATATGCAGTAGTCTTTGATCTTCTTTAAAACAGAATAAAGTGAATAGGCAAACACTAAAAGTGTTCCAAAAGTATGAGTAAAATTTATTGGAAGTTCAAGATATGCCAGATACACTGGTAAGTACTTTGAAAGCATTAAATCATTTAGTCTTCAGATAACCTTGAAAAGTAAAGAATCATTTTAAAGATGAGAAAACTAAGGTGTAGAAAGTGTTGTGTGTTTTTTTAAAAGAAGTTACCCAATATCACTTGCATTAGCTTCCTGTAGCCACTGCAAGAAATTGTCTCAAACCTGGTGGCTTAAAACGACAGAAAATTATTTCCTCAGAAGTCTGAAATCAGTATCACTGGGCAAAAATCAAGATGTTAACAGGGTTCTGCTTCCTTTGGAGGTTCTAGGAAAGAATCTTTTCCTTGACACTTCTAATTTATGCTGGCCGCTAACATTCCTTGGCTTGTAGACACATCACTCAATCTTCAAAAGCATCATTTTTAAATCTCACCTTGGTCCATCTTCACAAACTTAGATGCTCTGAGTGTGGTTCTAATTTCCCTCTGCACCTCTTTTGTAAGGACACTGGCGTTGGCATTGAGGACCCAGCCAAATAATCCAATTACCTTCTCATTTCAAGATTGTTAATGTAATCATTTCTATGAAAACATTACCATCAATGATGACATTCACAGATTCCACTGATTAGCAACTGATGCATTATAGGAGCCATCAATTTAGTCTGACACAGGATTAGATCTAGGATTTGAACAGGCAATCTGCCCCTAGGACCTTTGCCCTTAACCTCCATGATATAGTGCATCTCTAATATGTAACTTTTATCTAAGTAGAAAATACAATGGATGACAACCTTAGCAAAATGCTAGATGAAGATAAAAGGCAGGTGAGAACTACCAGATGTTTTAAGGAGAGGGGAGACTAAATAAAACTGGCCTTTTCAAACAGCTTGTTGTACTTTGGTTTGGAGTGTGGTGTGAAATAGAGAAACCTGACCTCAGAATCTAGAAGAGTGGGTAGGCAACTATTGAAATTGTTTATGCACAAAATGGTAAGGACCTGAGCCAGGGTGATGGTGAAGCAAGTGGCAAGTGTGGACAGAAGAAATATGAAAGAAGAAATGCCAAGACTTGAGACTGAGCAGATCAGAAGGAGAACAGAGATGGAAGAACTTTTCACTCATTCAACATATGCCAGCCATTGCTCGGATCCAACCATGGAGAGTCCAATCACAGTTAATATTTTTGAAAAGTGCAATAAATGAGAACAATAAACAAATGATTAGAATAAAGTGTGGTGGGCCTGATGCAGTGAAAAAGCACTGCATGGACTGGGTGTATGGGAGGTGTTGTAGTTTAGCTTCTTCCAGAATGAGGCTTAACACAAAGATTCCAGTCCAAGCAGGATGTGAGGTCAGGAAACACAGTAAGGGAGTGGATGAGAAAAGAAGGCCAATAAAACATCATTTTCAAGCCAATGACCAGTTGGGTAACTGGAACTCAGTCCTTCTGGGAGCTCTGAGAACCAGTGCAGAAAAGATTCTACCTGTTATTCCACCCCAGGATGTTGGGGTTGCTGAGAGATTCACACAAGGTATCAATGAAAAACTAGAAAATGTAGTCTTCGTAGTTGTCATGGAGGTTCCATTACCATCTGGCTAAAAATAATTAATTTTTTACATTTAAGTCTTACTTTAATAGCCCATAAAATAAATTTTCAGTATTGGTGAATTTGTTTTTTTATTCATATCACTAGGGAAGAAAGACAATCATTAATCCTGAGAATGGACCAGGAACATTCAACCCAATAATTACATACCAACATAACCGAGTTTCCACCTCTTAGCATGGAGTATATTTATGTATTTCTATTTCCTGAGATGCTCCCCACCTGGGCTATCCTACCCATATTCTACACTCCGGCATTCTAATTCTTTTTTTTAAAAAAAAAAGTATATTTTATTGATTTTTTACAGAGAGGAAGAGGGACAGAGATTTAGAAACATCAATGAGAGAGAAACATCAATCAGCTGCCTCCCCCCCCCACACACACACACACACATACACACCCACTGGGGATGTGCTCCCAACTAAGGTACATGCCCTTGACCGGAATTGAACCTGGGCCCCTTTAGTCCGCAGGCCAACGCTCTATCCACTGAGCCAAACCGGTTTCGGCGCATTCTAATTCTTACATTCTGATTCTTCCCACTGACTGTGCAAAGGAGACAGCATCTAGCTGAGCTAACATTCATTTCTATGTCAGCTCATTTCTTCAGTGGTTCCAAAGACATTTTGTACTTCTCCTTTGGAGGGAGGACCACTCCCCAATGTCACAAAACTTTAAATGGGATTTCTGGAACAGGCATAGGAATAAAAAGCCCCAATGGGCTTATGGAGAGGATCTTGTTTCCCACCTGAGTGTGAGCCTGGTTTCCTGCAGCAGCATTCGAATCCCTCAGACCTTCCCTACGTATTCACCTGCCTCACCTGTGACTTCCCTCACCCTCACGCTGTATGCTGTATGCATTTCAGGAACTTATTCAGACTGATAGAGGGTTGGTCCATCAGGAATCATATCACCTGCAGTTTTTATGGACTGTTCGGTAATGAAAAGAGAGTGGAGCTTGAATTCCCTGGCATGGAAACCTTCAAGAAGCTATGGAATGTGGTCACTGGTATTGCTGGTATCTTTTAAATGTCAAGAGAGCAGAATTTCTCTCATCAGTTGTCATAGCAAGGCTAACAATTAAAGCCATCTGCTCTTCATTTCACTCCCCAAGGGCATCTTTCATTTTTCACCTACTTCCTGTTGTTGACAGCACAGTTCCTCCCAATTTCTCTCTGAAAATGTGAGGTCACCACCAGGCTCAGGTCATTGAGTGAACTGCTGGTTTGGTCCAATCCCCGGAGTGTCCTTTGTCCCAGGAGCCTCCAGTAACGGGACCCTGGGGCAGATGCAGATCGTGAACATCGGCTCCTCCCCAAGCTGTGCTGACTAGGGCAGTGCGCAGGCTTGTGCCAGGACCACCACAGTGACAGGGTTCTTTACTTAAGGAACAATACTGAAAGGAGGGAAGGAGGAAAATAAGGAGGGTGTGGAAAGAATAGGGAGAGGGAAGGAATAAGGGAGGGAGGGAGGGAGGCAGGGAAGGAGAGAGGCAGGGAGGGAGGGAGAGAGGGAGGAAGGGAGGGAGGAAGGAGAGAACAGAAAAGGAGGGAAAAAACAAGGGGGAAACAGGCTCTGAATTTGGAAAAGAGCAGAAAGTATATAGAACAAGTTTATAGATTCCATAGACAGTGATACAAACCTTAAAGGTGAATTGACTGCAGTGATTCAAACCAATATGTTTGCTGGTTAAATAAATGTTCTCAAGGGGTATTCTTTATTGTTTCTGCAATAGCTCCATGAAACAATCAGGAAAGTGATCCCATTGCTGAGAGGAAAATCACTGCCCAGTTCTAGGAATGGATTTATTTTCCTGTGTGCTATCCAAGGCCATCAAATATTGCCTACTCATAAAAATTGTGGATTCATAATGCAAACTTGGAATCAACTTATTTATCAATCCAATCTAAACAAAAGCAAAGTTTCTAGAAATTACCACGAGCATGGAGATCATGTATAAGCCTGGGAAATGCACAGCTGCATTATTTCTAGCAAAAGTTTTTTTAAAAACCTAATCAGATTTGTTAATCATCCCCCCCCCCCCCATTTTAGATGTTCATTCCTAACCAAAGCAAATGAACAAATATTAAGAAATAACTCTTTTTGGCTCTGTAGACATCAGAGTCAAACGATTCACTCCAGGGCTCCAGACATGTGCTATTGGCCCAGTGCACACAGAGTGTATTTATTTTGGGTTAGCAAATTAGTCATTTGAGAGGTTCATTACTTTAAGTCCCTCAGGTACCATTGGGTAAATTGCTGCTCTAGCCTTTCCTACGGTAGTGCCTCCTGTGAAGGTCTCTGTAGCGAGTTTGTTTGGCTCATTAAAAACAGAGTAGAGTAAACATCCTGCTTATAATCGTCTCTGGATATTTCTGAGCTCATAAAGCACAAAGTGCCAACACCATGTGTGAGGTTTAAGTTTGCGTCAAACCATGTCTACTCTACAGTTTTTGAAAACACAGAGCTAAAAATCATGAAAGGCAAGGAGACTTCCCAGCAGCTTCTGTTTTAGATGCATCCAGAAATGGAGAGTCTTGGACAATGTTTTTCCCTAATAATTACCATATTGTAAGTTCTGTGAGAATCTTTTTTTTATATATATAACCTAGATTAAAGTTATTACAATGTATTTCTGGATTCTTCTTCAGAGCATATAAAATAAAGGATCCTCTGTCTGAAAACACTTTGAATAAACTATATCTTTGGGGAAGCAACACTACACCAACTTCAGGGTCAAAATAATTCAGTTATATAGCTATTTATATTTACATAAATGTTTTTCCCACCTTCTGTTACTGACAAAATGACAAAATACCATGGCCCCTTCCCTAAGACCAAATCATATAAGAGTCAGAAATGCAAGAGAGAGATTCATGAAAGGGGCCTTGCACAGAAAATTATGATAGTTGGCCTTGAACTGAGGTATGTGATTAACTTCTCTGCACTTGATAGCCCATAAAAAGTAAAAAATAAAAGAGTCCAAGATGAGAGACTGAGTTCATATGTTTATCTGACTTCACTCTTGATTCCAAATGAAAATAGAAAAATATGAGTAAATTAATATTATTTCTGGAAAACAGAGGTGAGCTATTACTAGAATTTCTGGAAGATGAAAAACAGATGGGATAGAATTCACAACAAAACAAAAAAATAACTGGAATAAAGATCTGGTGATCAACAGATGAATCAAAACAATAGATTATCACAAAGTTTTTTTCTATTCGAGTCCATGTGCTGGCAAGCAGAGGCTAGAAATGCATGCAGACCAGGGCACTGTTGGTGTCATAGTGTGATGCCTCTACCAAGGTCAGCAAATGTCCAACATCCAGCCACAGTGTTACGGGACACACAGTCTATCTGGAAGGCCGTGCATGAGTCTTTATGCACTAAGAAACAACTGGAGTAATGTGTAGAATAGCACGATCCTTATCAATGGATGCTCAAGTGACAGTAAAATGCAGTGTTCGTTCTTCACAACAGACCCTTAGCAAGTTAGGGGATGCAAATAAAAATCTTCTGAGAATCTATTTTACATATGGAATAAGGGTAGGCCTTGTCAGGAGGCACATCCTTTCTTCCAGGTAGATCTCTCTTCAAAAACATTTTTTGAAAGCCCCCAGTGTGGCTTGAACCAGAGAAGGACCAGAAGCTTAGTGTTTCTCAGCACATTTCAGAGAGGCCACATCAGGACTCTCCATCAGGAATGCCCTGGACATAATGTCATCTCTGAATAGGCTACATCACTTCAAAACCATATTCGGAATTTACTGGAATTCTAATAAATTATACATTAATTTGAGCAGAAATGAAACCTTTACAACATAGAGTTTTCTTATTAAGGCACATAATATGTGCTTCCATTTATTTTTTAATATATTTTATTGACTTTAGAGAGGAAGGGAGAGAGGAAGAGGGAAATAAAAACATCAATGATAAGAAAGAATCATTGATCAGCTGCCTCCTACACGCCCTCCCTCTCCCCCTTTCCATCCTTCCCCCCGGGATTGAGCCTGTAATCTGGGCATGTGCCCTGACCAGAATTGAACTGTGACCTCCTGGTTCATAGGTGGACACTCAACCACTGAGCCATGCTGGCCAGGGAATAAGTGCTTCCACTTAACCAGTAGAACCGGATAGACACAGTTAAAGAAATGTCTCCGCTGTTCACCCATAAGCATCATATCCCCTGCTGGTTCTGGATAAATATTTATTTGCAAACCTGATCATTAAAAGTTCTGTCTTCCTATTCAATGGCAACAGGGAAAGCTGTGTGTTTAAGATGGCAACACTTGAAAACAGAAGAAGCCTGGGGTCACTGCTTGGAGGAGAGTTGCCAAAAAGAACTTCCCAACCCACTTCAAACTGTGAAATGAGCAAGCAATTAACTTTTATTGTTTTAAGTACCAAGATTTGGGGGTTTGTTTGTTACTGCAGTGTGGTCTGTTCTCTCCCGTCTGTTCTAAAAAAAAAAAAAATCTATTTCAGCACCCTGAGGTAGAGTGTTGATGTAACCTAAAACAGGGCATTGGCTTAGGACTCAGGGGGAATAAGCAAAGGAACTGATATGAGAGGCTTACTAGATGACAATCTATGTTACACAGAGGTAAAATATTTGGATAAGCTATCTCATGCAATAACGTGAGAGGCAGACCATGTGCCTGCTGAGTGAAAAGCTCAAGGGGGAAATGGGGGGAAATACCATGTTAGTATGTTTGGACTGTTATTGACTGTGTTTAACAAGTTATTACAGGAACAGGGTGAATTTAGAAAAGAATTGTCTAGTTTGCAAATGATTATCTTAGGAAAAAAAAGAGTTTAGGACATTGTAAGTTGGGAAGGTCTAGCTTTTTCTGAACTCAGAGAGGGTGGAAAACAGATTTAAGGAGTCTGAGCAACACTGTCCAGTGAAATACTTCTCAAGTGAATCGAGGAAAAGCTGATATTCGGGGTGTGCCTTCCTCGTCTATTTCGTTTCCAGGAAGGCTGAAGTAGCAGTCCTCACCTTGAAATAGATAGGCTTGAAGGCAAAAAAAAAGCAAAGAAATGAATGGAATAACTTGTCTTTTAATTCATATGTATGTGAGTGCACTGAGAGGGACCATCTCTAGCCCAATAGGAGGGTGGTTTATTATCTCCTAAGATAGTTAGTTTTATGTGTCAACGTGGGGACCACACTGCCCAGCTTTTTGGTCAGACATTTTTCTGAATATTTTGGTGACAGTGTTTTTAAATGAAATTAACATTTAAATCAGTGGGTTTTGAGTAAAACAGATTATTCTTCCTAATGGGGGTGGGCTGGTCTAATCCGTTAAAGGCCTCTATAGAACGAAGACTGACCTCTTTCAAGCAAGAATCCAATTTATGTATATAAAAGTCTAAGTGACTGGACAACTGGAGAACAGACTGGTAGCTATGACACTCATTGACCACCAGGGGGCAGAC
Source organism: Pipistrellus hanaki (assembly GCF_964339955.1). Taxonomy (NCBI): domain Eukaryota; kingdom Metazoa; phylum Chordata; class Mammalia; order Chiroptera; family Vespertilionidae; genus Pipistrellus; species Pipistrellus hanaki. The sequence goes on along the minus strand of NC_140507.1, from coordinate 36,251,099 downwards.
ACTCAATGCAAGAGCTGCCCCATGGTGGTCAATGCGCTCCACAGTCACTTTTCTAGTTCCTTGCTGTGGCACTGCAAGGAACCAGCAGTGTCAGGGTAGGCACAGCAAGGCCAGGATGAGCAGGAACAGCACAGTGCCCAGCTACCTGCCATTTCACTCACTACTTGGTGGGATCAAGGCAGACAGTGGGCTGGAGCCAATGAGCTGGCGGGTAAGGCCAGGCTGCGGTGGCACGGAGGTCCACTGATCCCCACAGGCCAGGTCGAGGGACCCCACTGGTGCACGAATCCATGCACCAGGCCTCTAGTTGAAATATAAGTATTCAAAAGGATTTAATGAGTGAATGTGCTACATATTGTTGGCCTCCACAAGGGTCTTTAACAATCAGATGAACTTTGGTCTAAACCAGGGGTCTTCAAACTACGGCCCTCGGGCCACATGCAGCCCCCAGGGGAGTCTGATCCTGCCCGCCAGGTTTTTTGGGCAGTGAGCGCATCCAAGGTGTTACAGTAGGAATTAGTAGTTCATATAGTCCGGCCCTCCAACTCTCTGAGAGACCGTGATCTGGCCCCCACTTTAAAAAGTTTGAGGACCCCTGGGAGAGACCACTCCTGGATATATACAGCTTTGTTAAGAAGTGCCTTTTCTGCTTATGGCCAGGGAGGCAAGTACACCATATTGTTAAAACCATCTTTCCCTTACGTTCAATTTAGTTTGCTGATTAAGAATGGCAAAACCCAAGATTAAAAGCTTAATCCTTTAAAACCTGATTGCTCAAACTAAGGTAGTAATTGCCCCTGTGTCCACATATCTCACAAGAGTTGTTGGGGATGCAAAAGCAATGGACCCCATATAAGACACTGCTTTCCAAGTCCCTATTTGGGAACTCAGAACACTTGCAAAAGATCAAAGGTAGGCTGCAAGATCTAAGTCATTATAATTTTCCTTCTACACTACTCACATTTGAAATATCAGGTCTCTTTCCCCTCATTACTTTTTTTTATTCTCATGAACTATTTTTCACTCAACAAAACTTCTTGTTAGTTTTGTTGTTGTTGTTGTTGTTGTTGTTGTTGTTGTTTTGTGTGTGTGTGTGTGTGTGTGTGTGTGTGTGTGTGTGTGTTTTGTTGATTTTTGTTTGTTTGTTTTGTGATTGTGGCTCATAACCAAGAAAGGATTTTAGAAAAGTGGGGAATAAGAGGATGGGGGACCAAGAGTAGGAGAGAAAAAGGAAAGAAAATAAAGTATCTTCCCTTTAAGATTAAGGTCTGATTCTCATTAGAACCATCTTTTTTATTTCTTTTAATCCCTGGAAACATAAGACCAACTGTTATTTTAACGGGTAACCTAATTCATGCCACTGCCTCCAAGAAGAATAAAATCTAAACCATACAAGATAAATAATAGCTGGCTTATTCTTAAAATTGTCCAAAGGAAGAGATTCCACAATTTTCTTTCTCCATATTCATATAAAGAACTTATTTTTTACTATTAACTTAAATTCTACTTTTTCACTTTCTCCTCTCTTATCTTCTTTCTTCCTTCTTCTCTCCCTCCTTCCTTCCTTCTTTCTTCCTGTTTCTCATTTTCTTCCACCATCGCTGTCTCTGTCCTTCTTTTTCTAATTCTCTCTTCCTTCCCGCCCTCTTTTCTTCCTTTTTATTTCTTCCTTCCTTTTCTTCTTTTTTCCTTTCTTTCTTTGTTTTCCTCTAGTTGTATTAGTCTGCTTAGGCTGGCATAATACAACTCCAGAGGCTGGATGCCCTAAATAACAAATGTGTTTTCTCACAGTTCTGGAGGCTAAAAGTCAAAGATCAAAGTGTGATCAGAGTTGCTTTCTGGTGAGGCCGCTCCTCCTGGCTTGTAGATGACCACCTTCTTGCTGTGTCCTCACATGACCTCTCGTGTGTGTGTGTGTGTGTGTGTGTGTGTGTGTGTGTGTGTGTGTGTACATCAGTCCTATAAGATTAGGGCCCTACCCTTATGACTTCACTCAACTTTAATTACATCTTAACTCTCTGTCTCCAAACACATTGGGGATTACATTTCAACACATAAATTTTGGGAGATACAATTCAGTCCCTAACACCACTGTAGTCAGACAAATTCCTACCAACTTCATAACTTTATGCAACTTGTCTAACTCCATCGGCTTCAGTTTCCTCTTCTGTAAAACAATAAAACTGAACATTGAGGGGCCTTCATGAGATTTAAATAAATAAATTTTAACACACTTTTGCATTTAATTTACTCTGATGTTATTATTAAGAGTTCCTTCAGCCTTTTCTTTTATAATCCATATAACTAAAATGTTTCCCAGTTTCTTTTTAAAAAATGCTTGTAGAATTTTCTTATTTCTTTCACTAATTGCACAACTACCATTTTCTTCCTGTGGGCAGACATCATGCTGGCACAGGCTGCACAGTGGTGCCTGAATCAGTCTCTGCTCTCATGCAGCTGCCAGTCTAGATGGGGAGTTGACCACCAAGTAATGAAAACACCAACAATATGCAATTACAGTTGATAGGAGCAACCTTTAAAAGTTAGCTTACTGTGACAGGAAGGACATGTTTATATTGGAGGAGGGGGCAGGAAAAGCCTCACTTCTAAGGTTTCTATTTCTCTCCTAGAACTTCTTAATATCTGTACAATTCAACTAGTTCTTAGGAAATAAGAACAATACATAAGGCTGAAATAGTTCTGGTGAGTTAAAATAAATAAAATGGGAGGGGGGGGAGGAAAGTCCCAGGTTGTCTGGAACATATAAGTAAGATCTAATGCAGCAGAGCCTTGTTGGTCACTGAGTGATTCCCTCACAGACAGATCAGATTTTCAAAGATGATTAAAATTTTATGGTTTAAATCAAAGAACACTAAACAAGAAATAGGTACCTATTGGAAATATCTTTAAAAAACATTTCTTAAAAATAAAATACATTTCAAATTTAATAATTTAGTATATTAATTTGGATTTAAAATGATAAAGTTTTTCATATGTGAAAAAAAAGACTAACCTTAATTTTTTATAGTACATATTTCTTAAAAGTTATAGAGTAAAACTACAAACCAGAGAAAGATTTATTAGGCAAAGGCAATGAAATCAATGCAGATAAAAGAGATTTCAAGGAAAAATATATATATATGTATGTACATATGTTAAACAAGAGGGTTATCTAATACTGATAAGAAGGGATAACAGCTATGAAAGTTTACGAGCAGAATAATATTTCATAGAGTTGTACAAAATCAAAACTCATGAAACAAAGTAAAATAAACTGACAAATAAGTCTTTTATGGGTTGAGTAGGTCCCAAGTAATGAAAATATAGATCTGTATGTAATCTGAATAAAGTTGCCGAATCGTAAATATCCATAGGACTGAGCATACTTCCAATTGAATAAACTGTTTACTGAGGTCCCATGGTACATTGATAAATGTTATTTTGTCACAGGAGAAAAGAAAAACCTCAAATCCTCAAATGTTAAAAATATATATATTTCAAATAATACAAGAAAAATTTTATGTTATACATAAAATATTAACAACAACAAAGGCCAACATCTGATGACTTGAAAATAGTCCCTAAGTAATTGCAGTGCCAAGGAAATGTATAAAATTTAACTATGGTGTGTAGATTACAGATTCTTTAGGGCAAAATCATAAGACTATGTGAGTTAAGGGTTCAGGATCATGCTGGGAGCTGATTTGTCAGTGAATTAGGGCTGATGAATCATCTCTACATTTCTTGAGGACAGTTTTGAGGTCTTTTCCAGTGTCCCTCTGTCTAATCTCATGGGAAAGTAGCCAGGAACTAAAACATAACTTAGGTCAAGTCATTATCTTTAGCCTACTGTCTTCTGCTGTCTTAAGGTGTATCTATACAGCGATTGGCAAAAGTAGGTTTACAGTGATGAGTGGCATTCTTTTGCATTAATAAAGCTATTGCAATAATTATAGCCTGCATGTCTTTTTCCAAACAAACAAATTTACATTTATTAGAAAAAGTAATACTCTGTGACTTCTATTGAAATGGTTTTGTTCTCTTTTTATCTGTTAATACAGGGCAAAGCAAAAGTAGGTTTCCAGTTGTACATGAAGCACAGAGTTTATTCTTGTATTATTTACTAATTATTGTAATATTTTCCATTATGAACAACTGTAAACCTATTTTTGCCACAACCCTATGTATAGCAAGAGATGACTTCTAGAGCTAGGATTTAAAACTAAATTTAATCAAAGTCATAAAGGACACTTGGTTTCAATTTCAGGCTGAGATATGAGAGAAAAAAATGGGCTAAACTTCTGTGTTCCCTGTTTTTAGAGAAAGGTACATGCCCTTGCCCTCATCTTTCACTCTGTTTGATGGCTAGGAAATGGGGGGATTAGAGCAAACTTAAGGGATATATATTGAGGATGAGAGAGTCACTCCACCAACCACAAACCGACCATATCTGGATTGCTAAACCATAGTGTTTGATCCCCTGTATTTAAGGTCCCTTTGAAACAGCAGCTTAGCTCAATTAATTTAGCTCGTTTGAACCATATGAAATTGCTGCTCTTCATTTAATAGTTGTTGACCTTGGGGAAAATGGAAATTCTATTTGGTTCAATCTAATAGTCTCTATTTATTAGATTAGTCGAATTTCTGTATTATCATCTCAAAAGGCTCCCAGTATCTGTTCTGATCCACTATTTTTTTCTCAAGGGAAATGAGGCCCAAAGTCAATCTTATTCTTTCAGGATAGAAGGATTTCTTTATAAACGAAGAAATGAATGAACAAAGAAACCAGTGGGAACGAAAAATACTATGATTACATTCTGTCACAGGGTATAAAGAAAGTAAGGCTTAGCAGATTCTTTCCTTTCTCTATTTGCTTCTAGAATAGGGGAGCTTTCAGGGGTCCTCAAACTTTTTAAAGTGGGGGCCAGATCACGGTCCCTCAGAGAGCTGGAGGGCCGGACTATATGAACTACTAATTCCTACTGTAACACCTCGGCTGCGCTCACTGCCCAAAAAACCTGGCGGGCCAGATCAGACTCCTCTGCGGGCCGCATTTGGCCCGTGGGCCGTAGTTTGAAGACCCCTGCATCTGTGTCATCTGTTCTTTCTCTTTGTTCTGCTGATGTGAGATACTTTTTACATGTATGCTTATTTTTGCTTATGTGACATGCTCTTTGTTTTTTAAATTAGTGACTTCTTTTTTTTTTTTTGGCAGCTCTTGCCTCAGGTTTATTTGTACAAATAGCACAGGAGGACACCAACCTCCTGCAGTCAGGGGTCACACGAGTTATTCCATCCTCATATCGGCAGACAGAGGTCTCTACTGTGGAACTTTTGCGGGGGCCTGGACACCTTTGGAAGCCTGAGCTGGACCTGGAGCTTGATCTGGGACTACAGTGTCAGCCACAGTCTGGGGCTTGGTTTGAGCCTCGACCTTGGCCTTTGGCCAATGCCTGAGACCCTTGGCAATGCGGGCACGAGCACATTTCCCAATCTTGGGGTAAGTGATGTAGGAAAGCTGACTGAGCTTATAGCTGCTGCCCTTTGAACTATTGGTCTTGACCTCCTTGGTCTTTATGAGGGCCTTGATAGCCTCAGCACGTGCGCTCATGGCCTTGGCACTGTCAGCCTGCATCTTCTTCAGGCCCTTCTGGTTGTGTTTCTTGGCAAAGCTCGTGTTCCTAGGGAACTTGGGGTCTGCCCCTTTAGAGATGTGTGTCTGTGATTGGAGTTTCGTGATGCCATTTCTGTGCCTTTTTCTAGACTTATTATGTGTGGTTTGGCTCACGGCTTCTAAAGTGCCTGGGACCAGAAGAGCAAGTTTTCTTAAAGCCTAAGACGAGGAAGGTAGATTCTTCCAGAAAGTATTCACATGTGTTTCTGTCAGGTACTTGGGAACATGACCCATCGTTTGAATGATTAAAGAGTCATTTAAAATTAAATTTACAGTTTTAGCTGTGTCTGATAACACAGTATTAATTGGTGCTACAGATTCATGAGAGAGCTGGCATGTGGTTAGAACTTCTCAGGAAGTTATCTTTCTCTCTAGCTTGTCTCAGGGTTATGGCAGATTTCTTTGCATTCTTCTGGGATAAAGAGGAAATGGGGTTCTTTAATTACTCTTCACTCTTATCCTGAGGATATTGCTTTTGGCAGCTCCCAACTTCCAGGGCAGAACTGCCCGAACTTCCCACTCTGGGTGACCCTGAGCCTGGCGTGTAGCCCTTTCTGCCCCAAAGCATTCTGCAAAACTGAAGGTCTGATTTCTCTCATTCAACAAAGTCCTGGCCAGTGTGACTTAGTTGGCTGGAATGTGGTCAGGGCGGGCACATGACAGAGGCATTTGATCGACGTTTCAGTGTCTCTCTCCTTTTCTCGAAAATCAGTCAATCAATAAGTCAATCAATAAAAGTGGCTTTAATCATTTCCTTACTGCTCCAGGTTCCTACTTTGGGTTAGAAGTCATCCTGAAAAGTCTTCTTTTTGTATTTGAGGTTTTGATGCTTTTAGAAATTTTACTTGTTTTTAGTGAAAGTGTTGGCTCAATGGCTTAGTCATTCATATTACCAGTCAGTTAAGGTCATCAATAAATGTAAAAAAAAATTTTTTTAACATTAAATTAGCAAAATATTGAAGTAGCTAGCATTGGATGTATTTGGCAGATCAATATTTACTGACTTCACCTGCCTCTGCTCCATTATTTTATTTATATCCTCTGATTTACACCGGTACTGAGGAGCCTATTTGAACCACAAATTTCAAATAGTTTTTTGGAATTAAAATTCTTGTGTAAAATTATACAAACTCAATGGCTCTTGATTTCCAGACATTGTATTTGATACTTGCATATCTCTGCTCTATTGCAAAACATTCCTTAACTTGATATTAAAATAAATCTCCAAAAGTGTGTCCCAAATACATTTTGCTTTATGATTAAAGTCTTTCCAAGCCAGGAATTTGACAAAATGTATGAGGTAATTATAACAGGAAGAATAATACAATGAGGACATATTCTAAGCCATAAATATCAAAGAAAATGAGGATCCTCTTCTCAAAAAAAAAAAAAAAGAAGTACAAAGCTAAATATTAGTCAATGATCAGGAATGCAAAACAACCCCAGTCTTTCTACGAATACAATGTGAAGTGGTAGTATTTGCACGCCCTGTTTCTTTCCTTTCTCATTAGTTCTTCCTTGGGGAGGATTTACAAAAGAAATTCTTTGTACATGATGTCTCCTCCATGGACTCTTAAAAGTCTTGGCACCATCCACGCAGAATGTACCATGAAGCATTCCTTTGTATTGTACACAGTTCCATGGGAAGGAACTTATGCAAATTATGATCACAGACAAAACATATCCCGGTGACATCATGATTTCACTGAAAACTTTCCAACACTAAGAAAAAAAAAAAATTAAAAATGTTTCTTCCATCCATCCCCTCCCCCACCAGTGAGTGGCCCCAGGCACATCCAGCTGCTGTTTTCTCAGAAGGGATCTGCTGGAGCACCACCCTGTTTTGCTGCTCCCGTCCTCCGTCCTCCGGCATCCTTCAGAGAGCTAAAATCAGTTCCTCATGGCAGGGCCCACGCTGGAGTTCTTTGTTCTAGAACTCCTCTCTGATTAAGATTTTTGAGATTTTATTAAAAATATTAAACAAAGAATTCAGAGCCAGTGTTATTCGGGAATACACATATTCTTGTTTTGCCATCCTGATAAAAATACTGAACAGTTGCAAGATGTTATAAAAATGAACATATAATTGAAATCGTAAGCCCAATAAATTAAAACCATTAAGAATTTCATCATAAGAACATATATCAAATTCAAAACAAGATTTTAAACTGATTTTGGTGGGGAAATCGAAAACGGCACGCTTCCTGGCCTCATCGTTGTGGTCTTAGGCAGCAATTACTTTGGCCAATGCAGATTAAAAATAGTGAATGCAATTATTCTCTTCGTGGAAGAAACTATCCCTCCCAGTGCCATCGTTACTATAGTGCCTCGTAATAAAGTCTTTACCGCTTCAGCCTAAAATCCTGAAGAAAACTTGAAGAAATGCAGGAAAAGGAATTACACGACGGGGTGTTTGGTTCCATATCCTTCCAGGCACAAAAGAAATCTCTGACCTCCCCAAGAGCAGAAGCCACAAGTGCCTAACAGTGTCTGGTAGGTATCGTTGTTCAGTATATGTTGTTACATAGTAAGTCACACACCCTAATTGGAATGTGTAGAATTCTTGGAGAAACAGGTAAAATGTGGGTTCATGTTTTTTTCACAGTAATATTTTTTGCATAAACAAAACCTCAATCTGAGATAGTCTGTTGTGAAAAGATATGTTTTACTAAAAGATATGTATGACAATTAATTGGACTAAAACTCAGAAGGTGAATTTCTATTCCAAGTCCCTTGGTAGGTCTAGTTATTTAAATAACAACTTATTAATCTGTTGAAGATGAGTTAGGAGAGGACAGGTGGGAATACTAAGAAAAATACACTGCGTGGCCAGATTATTATGATCTCTGAATGCATAATAATCTGGCCACGCAGTGCAAATAAAGGCAAGGCCTAGCCTCTGGTGTTGCCTTAGGTTTTTAGTCAATTTCCTTAACTTTTGCTTTTTTTCTTTTCTGCACAGTTAGGGAGTTAGACTTGAATTGGTTTCCAGTTCTTTTAGCCACATGACCACTGTTCAAAGCACCCTGACAGAAATGCTCAAACTGTGGAGCGGTCACTGTTGGAGCCCGCACTGTGAGTCTGGCTTCTCTGTGCAGGGCTGAAGAGGCCTCTGAGCAGTGTGATAAGCAGAGCACTAGGCAACTGAAAAGAGAGTGTAGCCCTGGCCGGTGTGACTCAGTTGGTGGAGTGTCGTCTCCCATACACCCAAAGGTTACTTCCAGATCAGGACACATACCCAGGTCATGGGTTCAGATCCACGGCCTAGTCGGGTTGCTTCTCTAAAATAGAAAAGAGACTGTAAACAATTATCATTGTAGAAGAAAAGATACTTGGGTGCACTGAGATAGCACCATTGAAACCAATAGCTGACAATGGAGTTATAAAAGCAAAGCAGGTAACGGGAAGATGACAACCCTCAGACTTAGAAGGGAGGAAGTCAAAACCCAGTGAAGCAGAGATTCACAAGGACGAAGGGGTATGTTGCAGGGGAAGGTAGTGGTGGGGGCAGAGACCAAAGCAACTTGTGCATGAAGCTCTATATAAGAGATTGCAGCGGAGTATTGGTGGAGATTGGACATTAGGAACTGTGGTTGGTAGAGAAGTAGTGAAAGTAGCTGTGAGCACATCTGTAGGCAAGGGAATGGATGACTCAGATGAGCACATGTGAGACTGAATGGAGCCAACTGCTTGAAGAAGGACAGACTGGAAACATAGGCTGTAGCAATCAGGAGTCAGGGAAACGATGAGAGCCTGGAATTATTATAGACTCAGACCTATTCCTGGGCCCTTAATAAGTTCAAGACTCTCACATGATTATGGATATTGAGTTTTAAATTAGAGAAGTGATGGGAGGGGTCATGGAGAAGCCAAAATTTGATTTATCAAATTAAAGAAACGTGGTATGTCCTTCCTCAGGCTCACTAGTGTAACACATAATCACTTCTATTTGCAAAGGAAATGTAGCTTTCTTATTTCTCATTAACTAATCTAATGATCATCTCAGCTGTCCCATGCAACCTCACTTGACAGTCAGTTGTAAGATCCATATTAATTATCTAGACTATGTTACTTCATGGAATCAGCTTAATTTTTTGCTTAGTCTTCAACTGTTTCAAATTGCATAGTGCATGCTCAGGTGCCTGATGCAGCTTTGTCACTGCCTGCAATTCATGCCATTATTCTTTGCTCTTTTACCCCTTTTTGATCTAGGGTAAAACATCTCCTTTTTCTGTAGGAGGTCAAATTCAGGGAAAATAAAAATGTTTACTCGCTTCGTGTCTTTCTATTCTAAATAAATACTGGATTTTTTTTTTTTATTCACTCCAGGAAAATATCTACTCTTCCATCATGTAAACTATCTACTTTATTCAATAGAAAAATTCCAATGAGAAAAGCGGCAAGGTTTTAAAGCATCATAATGTATTTAGGCATTTTATTTGAGAATTTAAAAAAAAAATAGCCAAAGCCGGTTTGGCTCAATGGATAGAGTGTCAGTCTGCGGACTGAAAGGTCCCAGGTTTGATTCCAGTCAAGGGCATGTACCTTGGTTGCAGGCACATCCCCGGTGGGTGGTGTGCAGGAGGCAACTGATCGATGTCTCTCTCTCATCGATGTTTCTAACTCTCTATCCCTCTCCCTTCCTATCTGTAAAAAATCAATAAAATATATCTTTTAAAAAATATTAACTCTATTATGGAATTATACATATACTCATGGGAGAGATATATAGGAAATATGTTATATATATATTTATATTCTCACTGGAGGCCCAGTGCATGGATTCGTGCACCAGTGAGGTCCCTCAATCTGGCCTGCAGGGATCAGGCCAAAACAGACTCTCCAACATCCCCCAAGGGCTCCAGGTTGTGAGAGTGCAGTTCTTGGGTGACACACTCCGGAATTGGGCTCCCTCCTCTCTGGTTCTGTGTGCATCACCCGAGAACCGCAGCTGCCAAGTCACCACAGTTTAGCAGCTCCTGCATTGAGCATCTGCCCACTGGTGGTCATTGCATGTCAGAGCTACTGATTAGATGGTCCCTTAGGCATATACTGTATTTTCCAGCATATAAGACGACCCCCTAATTTTACAGTTAAAACATAAGTTTAGGCCTATATTCGCTGTATAAGACTACCCCCCACTTCAAAGAAAAGACTTACTTTGCCGCCAAGATCTGCAGGTAATTTTTGTGCAATTTTGGTCTTTTGCCCCCGATTTTTGGTTGACTTTTTTTCGTTTCAAAAGTCGTCTTATACGCCAGAAAATACGGTGTGTGTGTGTATGATTACTATTAAATAACAATACTCCTAAATATAGTCATAGGAAAAAAAACTAAAAATAAATTCACTATATTTTTTCTGATGCATATAAGGAATTTATATTTTCTATTTCACCCGATATCAGGTTTGTTAAGTTATATGTTTTAAGGAAAACCTTTTAAAAATCCTTTTGATTTCTGTAAGATCTGCAGTGATGTCCCATTTTTCAACCCTGACTTTAGAATGTCATTTCTTTCTTTTTACTTTCATCCATCTTGCTAAGATTTATACATTTTATTAAACTTTTTTAAAAAACCACCTTATGGTTTTGCAAAATTCTTCAATTGTTTCTTTCCTATTTCTTTAATTTCTGCACTATTATTTTTTCCACCTGAGTTTAATTTTTCTCATCTTTTTCTAACTTCTTAAAGTAGTTTTAAGATAAACTTAAGGTAATCACAATGACTTCTGTAATCTTACGTCATTGCCCCCTTCTAAAATAATCATTGAAGGTATAAATTTCCCTCTAAGTATTATATTAGCTGCATGCCACAAATTTTGATATGTTGTATCTTTATCAGCATTCAGTTCAAAATATTTTCTTATTTCTTAGTGATTTCTTCTTTGATCTATGGGTTATTCAGAAGTTGATTGTTTAATTTTCAAGTATTAGAATTTTTCTAGCTATCCTGTTGGATTAAAACATAATTTCTTTTAAAAATATATATATATTTTATTGATTTTTCACAGAGAGGAAGGGAGAGAGAGACAGAGAGCTAAAAACATTGATGAGAGAGAAACATTGACCAGCTGCCTCCTGCACACCCGACACTGGGGATGTGCCCGCAACCAAGGTACTGGAATTGAACCTGGGGCCCTTCAGTCCACAGGTCGACGCTCTATCCACTGAGCTAAACTGGTTTGGCTGAATTATAACATAATTTCATATGATCACAAAATATAATTACTAGTACTATTTAGTCCTTTGAAATTCATCGAGACTTGTTTTATGGCTTAACATATTTATCCTGGTTCAAATACATCCTATTAGCTGTTTCTCTGGAGATCCCTGAGAAACCTGTCTGTGATTACTGCGAGAGGGATGTTAATGCTAGTCTCACAATGTTACTATGGATTTGCCTTTATCTCCCTTTTTATCTATCAGTTGTTTCTTCATGTATGTCAATACTCTTTTTGGGGCACATACACATTTAAATTAGTTCTTCCTAATCTATTTATCCTTATGACTGATGTTACATATGATGGCTATACAGTTTTATTTTTAATTGTATTCATATGATGTAATTTTTCATACTTTTAAGTTATTTCTGTCTTTGTTTTTAAAATGTATCTTTTGGAGACAGCATATAGTTGAGTCTTTCTGCTTTATAGAGACTGACACCATTTGCCTTTTAATAGAAAAACAGCTCATTTACACTGAATGCAACTACTGATATGGTTACATCTAGGCCTGCCATTTTGTGCCCTTTTTTCCCCATCATGTTATATTGTTGTTGTTTATTCATTTCTTCTTTCCTGCATTCTTTTGAGTTAGTCACTTTTAATATTCCATTTTTATTTCTTGATTGGCTTTTTAGCATATCTCTTTACATTTGTTTACAAGTTGAGTTAGGAATTATGTGTATCTTTAAATTATTACAGACTAACCACAATCAACATTGAACTACTTCATATATAATATGTAAGATTCTTGTAATAATATAATTCAATTTACCCCCCTCCCCCCAATTCTCTGTGCTTTGTTGACTTAATTTTTGCTTTATGTGGTCATATATCTTGTAAGGCAGTTGTAGTTTACCAAGGGCTATTTTTCCTCCCAGGACACATTTTGCAATATCTAGAGACATTTTTGATTTTCACAACTGTGAGAGGGATGCTGCTGACAACTAGTGGATAGAAGCCAAGGATGCTGCAAAAAAATCTTACGATGTACAGAACGGTCCCCCAAAAGAAAGAATCACCCATCACATAATATCCGTAGTGCTGGGCAATGAAGTTTAAACATATGGGGCTTCATTCAGCTACTTAGAGTTCCTGCTAATAAAGGACACTTCTTACCCATATTCTGATATTCTCTAAACACAACATTTATATGCAAACCTAAAGTGTTAAACCCTCCAAGTTCATACTAGGTACTTATTAGCTGGTGATCAATCACTGAATTTATCGCGTGGATTAATCACGTGGTGTGGTTCCACATAAGGAATTTAAAGGCAATTGGAAAAAAGCCAGAGCTCTAAACAAGGGTCTCTCTCCTACCAGCTGTCTCCTTTGTTCCTTCTCCCCTCGTCTGCAAACACCATTCAAGTAATCACTATTGGGTTATCTTTACTTAAGTGTAGAAGAGGAAGACATTAAAGAATTCTAGAAGATTATACTTGCGTGAGACATAACTCTTAATAATTTAAACTTCTCCACAAAATTATTACACATAATAATTTTTTGTGTGGTTTCCTTGTTCAATGAGCTCTGATAAAGTAACACAATGTTAAAATGACAAGAAAGTCAACTTTGGCCAAGAGCAGAGAATTTCGAGTTAGACCTCGGTGTAAATCTCTAGGTCTTCCTAAATTCACAATCCTGTCTTCCCATCCCTCCTTAGCGCCTCCTGTTACTATCTTTTTTTCAAATCTATAAAATGGAAATAAAACCTATCTTGCAAGAGGGTTGCTACACCACCTAGCCTAGTGTAAAGAAGGAACTCAGCCAGTCCAGGGGTTCGTTCTGTCTTGGGAAACTGGTTTGTTGGCCCTGTGACTTGGCCCCACTGTGAGAAGAATACTAAATCTCTGGACTCCGTGCTGAGCTGTACACCACAGGTGATGGCACTGGTGCCCCCGACAGATCAGCACTGCCCAGATAAGGTCCAGATGCCCTGGTCACACGTGACTCGTTCTCATTAAGCTTGCAGGGAGTCTGGGAATGGTGCAGCCCACACCTTCGCTGTCTTCCCAGGAAAAGCTGGGGGTTCATTCTTGGAAGAGGCTGGGGCGCTGCAACCTACTACAGGTCAGCTCCTTCTCCAGACGTCCCTGTGGCCTGCAGCTCCCAGACCGCAGGGCACCCCAAGGGCTCTGAAGTCCCTGCGCCAGTACAGGCTCCAGGGCCAGGCAGCAGGCCCTCTGTGTTACAGGGGAGCCTCTACCTAGTCACCTATCTTCTACGAGCCTCAGAGGTTGATTAGCTGGGCCTTCTCTAGTCCTGGGAGAACCATCAAATCAAAACACACACACCACACACACACGCACGCACACACGCACGCACACATGCACACCCTCGCACCCACTCAAACAAATGGTCCATCTTCCACCTCGCACACTGACTGCCACAGCTGCGTCCCGACAGGGCACTCAATCACGCAAACGTCTTCTGTGTGAAGGCTATTTCCACCTCCAGTCAGGCAGGTTGTTTTCAGCACATCTGACAAAACAGGCCTGAGCTGCACGGCAACCTTTCAGAGGAAGTGCAACAAAAGGCGGCCAGCTGTGCTGAATTAAAAGGTCTTCATTCATCACCTCCCATCAGTCAGAACGCAGAAGGAGGCTGACGTTATTTGTAAGAAATTTAAGGGTGTTATTATTCACCTGTAATTAAAAGAATGGTTTGATTTGGCTCCCAGCCTGAAGAAGAATGAATGCTTTTATTTTGCCAGGTTATGAATTTTTCCAAGTACTGACGAGGCTCTGAGATGGAGGGGCTCTGTAAGGAGAATTTTCTTCAACCTGCATTCATTTGCTTCCACAAAAGAAAAGCCAGTGTTGCTGTTTTTGTTTGTTTGTTTCATTTTGTGTGAGGTGTTTTGTTGTTGTTGTTGTTGTTTGTTTTTGGTAGTTTTTTTGTTGTTTGTTTGTGTGTGTGTGTGTGTTTTTTTTTTACTTTTCTTCTGCTTTAGATTCATTCTCCCTGGGAATCAAAAGCATGTTGATGGGTTTTCAGTCCATCAACATGAGAACATGCATGTCAAAGGGTTAGATGTCCCAAGAAAACCAAATCTCAGGAAATTTATTACAAAGCTGTTCTTCCCAGATACACTCCATATTCAGAGCGAGTAAAGAGAGAAGGGTCCCTGTGGTACATAGGGGGGAAAATATCCATGGCAAGAACATCGGAGATAGTCTTTAAACGTGGTTAGGCATCCAGAGTTCTGGAGGATGGATTTAAGGGTTTGCCAAGCAGCTTTTCTAAAACAAATTCTTCTCCAGCCCTGCTTTTTATTCCAGGAAGGGTGGAAGGCGACTTGAAGATACATTAAGACACAGAGTTAATATTAATTGGATGAGAAAAACAGAACAAGAGGAAAAATAAAGTAAGAAATATGAGGTGAAGCTGGGATTGACAAGGCAGATAAAGAACATGGATCCAGTTTGTGTGTATTTACCAGAGGGAGCTGAGCTGAGTGTTCCAGCAGCCAGTGCAGAGAGGGATCGAAGACCCGTTATTATATCCACAAAACCAAAACAGTGGTTCACACATCTCTCAAATATGCTAGGCCCCACAGGCCTAGGCTTTGGGGAGGCTGGGGAAAGTAGTTCATAAAATTATGTTTTGGGAAAGTTAACAATTTTCAGTAAGAATGATAAGTTTTTGCCCTAGCTGGCTTGGCTCAGTGGATAGAGCGTCAGCCTGCAGACGGTAGGGTCCCAGGTTTGATTCTGGTCAAGGGCACATGCCTGGGTTTGCGGGCTCAATCCCCAGTGCGGGGTGTGCAGGAGACAGCCACTCAATGATTCTCTCTCATCATTGATGTTTCTATCTCTCTCTCTCCTTCTCCCTTACTCTCTGAAATCAATAAAGATATACATTAAAAAAAATAAAAAAGAATGGTAAGTTTTTGTATTTTCAGAGTATTTGTATGGTTTTATTTTGATCTCAATAAGGATGAAAAGGACATTTCCTTCAGGATTGGAGGTTAATAGGAGAAAGTGGTCTGTGGGGAGGGATGGGCCATCGTGTGCTTTGGTGGGGACATTATAAGGCAAGGGTCTGGGGGCCCAGGGGCTGGGGGTTCGCTCCCTCGCGCCACACTGAGCAGGGCATGCTGCGGTGCAGGAAGGAAGAGGATGAGGCCCTGAAATCCAAGCTGCTTGGATGCACTGTGTAGTATTTGGTATTTTGAAAACACTTTACACTTGCCAGTAAGTAAATCCAGATGGGATTGAAATACGTTTAGCCAATATTACTATTATCCTGGCTTGCTGATGGGGAGAGGCAGGTCTGACTGATTTGCCCAAGGCCTTTCAGCTTCTATGGAGCCACCCTGCAGCTTTCGACCACGTCCTCTATCCCAGCGGCCAAATGGTGTCGGAGGAAAACAGACACTTGCCCATTTCCTGTCCTGGGCTTGGCCCAGCAGGTCACAGAAGCCTCCAAACAAAGGGGGAAAGTCTGTCCTTAAACTTGGCTGCTGCCTTCTTCAGTGATTTCTTATAAGGCAGCCCATGGCCAGTTCGTGCAGACCGACTGCCTAGTTTCTACTGGGCCATCATTGTTAGTCTCAGGCTATTATTCTCCTGAGCGGTTGTGAAGAACAACTGTTCCCAATTGACTCATCAGGAAGAGAGCTGCTCGCGAATCTGGAATCCAGAATAGGACATACACAGTTTTAAGTGTGCCTAGATGCATTCTCACTTCTAAACAAAACCAAAGTTATTATGAAATTATTTTGCTATTTCCAGGACAGACATTGTACACATGTTCTCTGCAGTAAGTTTCCCGAACTCTCCTGATAAGGAAAGTCACTTCATATGGGCTGTTTGGTAAAAATCCTGTTCCTGAGCCGCACTCTGACCTGCGGAATCAGAATCTTTCAGGAGGGTTGAGGCCTGTGTATGTAAAATTATGGCATCAAAGACTGGAACTTGGTGAAACCTCAATTCTGATCTCACGTCTGCTACTTAACTGCCATTGTGACCTTGGGCATCAAGAAGCTTATGCTTTCTGCACCTTAATTTCTCCATCTGTGAAATGAAGACCTGCCCCTTAAGGAATCCCAAATTTATTTTTTTAATATATTTTATTGATTTTTTACAGAGAGGAAGGGAGAGGGATAGAGAGTTAGAAACAAAGATTAGAGAGAAACATCGAGCAGCTGCCTCCGGCACACTCCCTACTGGGGATGTGCCCGCAACCAAGGTACATGCTCTTGACCGGAATCAAACCTGAGACCCTTGAGTCCACAGGCTGACACTCTATCCACTGAGCCAAACCGGTTAAGGCAGGAATCCCAAATTTAAAAGTAGTTTAGTAAAGAAGGACCCACCAAAGAGAGTCTTTGGATCAGTGTATTTCTAAAATAAGATAAACTTTGTTGAGAAACATTGCCTATCTTTCGATTAAATACATTCAGGCTCTAAAACTTCCGAGAATGAGACTATCATTTTCAAAATAAGGATGATTCTCAGACTGCTTTTATAAATGTCACAGTTGTGACTCCTAATCACACCAAAATGGAGTACAACTTAGAAAGGATAAATTATAAGGAACTCACTCCAGCATTCTGCACTGTTCATGCTTCCGAATCTTCCCTGTTTTAAATCTAAGTGCTAGCCTAGCCACAGGGGGACTTGAAATGCTTTCAGCTGCCCGTTTTTAAGTAGCTTACCCAATTACAAAAAGAGACACCCATTTGTTTCACGTGAAAAGAATCTACTCAAATGAACTACAGCAGGACCCTCGGTGAAAGCCTTCACAGAAATGACATGCTGCAGAAGACACGGGCAGGGGCTCGATCTTGACTCGGCCGTGGAAACAGCGGGGAAAGTACATCATCACAAATCATAAAGCCAAAGCGCGTCCGTGATGACTCCATTTCTGAATCAGCTCGCTGAAACGGGCTGCTAACAAGCCAGATGGCACAAGTCATTAGTGCCTTTTGCTCTTGGTGTCCCTGCTAACGAATCCCGGGACTGCAGACTCCAGACTGGAAAGGCACCGCTATTGTTAGGGCCTCTCAGAACAGAAGACACGAAAAGGCCCTCCCGCAGCTGGGACAATGCCTCAAAATTCTTTTGTTATTCTGCAATGCCTCCACATTTGGGAAGCCTTGTCCTCTGTCACCCTGAGGCACTTTGGGGACTTAATTAAGTTATGGTTTCCAGATGTGGGGTAAATTCCGCCACATCACAAAAGAAACACATTCGGTTCCAAATATCAGTACACACTCCCTCTAAATTGTAAAGCAAGATTCTAGTTGTGGGGGTCTCTTTATAAATAAAGGAGCCACGCTACTTTTTTTTTTTTTCTTTAAAGCGAGAATCTATAAGTTGTTAATTTTATTATGCAACTCGTTTACTGAATCCTGGTGACGTTTGTTTAAAGCAGTGGTCGGCAAACCAAGGCTTGCGAACCACAGGCCTCAATCAGATGGAGAACGTTTTTTTTAGCAAAGGCCAGCTTACGAGTGCCCTAATTAAGTTAATAACAATGTACCTACCTATATAGTTTAAGTTTTAAAAATGTTGGCTCTCAAAAGAAATTTCAATCGTCGTACTGTTGATATTTGGCTCTGTTGACTAATAAGTTTGTCGACCACTGGTTTAAAGTATATACATAGTTGAGACTTTCACATAATTATTGATAAGATAAAAGGCATTTTAGGTGGGAGGTAGTTAAATCCTAAAGATAAATGGGGGGGTCAGGGCACTGCTGCCCCACCTTCAGGGAGCCCTGCTCCCCTGGACGTCCTCCAGAACCCCTCCTGGTCAGTGGGGATCTCGCTGCCAGGAGGCTCTACCATGTGTCAGGTCCCTACATTATGATAAGGGCTCCAGTTCCTTTGATTGAATTAGTAATAAAGCCGGCTCTTCTTTGAGAGTGGTCATTATCTGTGTCTTGACAAACCTCGGGCCATGGTTAGATCTGTGATGACCAAATCCAGAGCCGTGTGAAACTGCAGCAGGAAGTGGTTCTCAGGTCAGCACGGGTCTCCCGAATCCCAGCTCATCACCTGCCGGTTTTCTCTCTTGGCTGCAAAGGCAGGTCAAAGCCACAGGAGCCTGAGCCTCCTACCCAGAGCTGGCACCGAGAGTGTCCTGAGGACTTGGTGGGGAAGCGTGGTAAGCACCGCCAACCTTTGCTCTCTGTGCTCGAAGCCTCTGTGTGCCCCAGGCCTGCTCATGCCTGGCCCCACAGAGACCACTGCCAACCGCGTTTATATCCTGGCGAAGGTCCGCATGGTCCGTGCACTTTTTCTCAGGTTGCCTCGGCCCTCTCAGCTAACACTCTATGAGCCGAAGCTATTAAAGAACCCCCTGTGTTTGCCTACACTTGTCCCTTTGCTGGGGCGTGCTCCTTCACTTACATCCCACCACCTCCATGGAAATTGGTACTTGCCTGTGAAAAAGTGTTACCTGCTGTAAGATGTCATGGTCCTTCAAGGTGAAAGTCTCACAGGGCTTATGCCTAATCCCTAAAGCCACTGAAAGCCCAGCCACACGCCACAACACAGCCATGACACGCTGTCCAAGTTAAAGGTGCAGAGTCTCCTATGAAAACACAAGGCTCAAAGCCCTGACCCTACCCCAGGTCTTTCTGTTTGTATTTTTTATATCTACAAAGTAAATGTCTTGTCATCTGGTTCATAAGGTTCCAATCAAATATTCCAAGGTGGGGATGAAGACGGTCTGATAAGAAGCATCCTTCTGATCCACCTACGTTCTGCACCAGTTGCAAGATAAGACCCAAACTTTTGTCTTGTGGATGTTAAAGCAGGAGGAGGCAGAGCTAGCTCCCAATTTAACCACTTTGGTCTTGAAAAACATACCGCAAAGAGTTTTAAATGTGTGGAACAATACATTGACTCAGGTCATTCCCTCTCTGAGAACCTGGTGGAGAGAGGAGAAACAAGAGTCCTCCGTTCACAAGAGTCCTCCCTCTGGCCTCCCTGAGAGGTGTGGGCGTGGGAACCATACTTGCTGTAAAAAAGTGTCAGGATGCCATGGTCCTTCAAGGTGGAAATCTCCCAGAGCTTATGCCTAAGTCATAAAGCCACTGAAAGCCCAGCCACACGCCACAACACAGGGACTGGGGGTGTTACACGAATGGATGTCCCTCCACATGGGTCAAAACAACAAGCACCAGCATTAAGTACGTCTGTGCAAATCCATAGAAAGTGTTTCTTTGCTTCTAATAAATGAGAGCAGTTCTGTAATCAATTACATTTTTGCGTTTTCCGAAGCTTTGAAGAAGCTTAAAGCTAAGTGTATTTGTTCGATTATAATTGTTTTCTTCACTATAGCTACTTGTCCTTAAGTACAACTAATGCATCAAGTAATTCAGAATCATTCCTTTCCTTTATAAAATGTAAGCCTTCCTCATTTTAAGGACTTGTTCCACTCTGAGCCATTAATCAAACCTGGTTTACCATGGTGGCACATGACAGGACAGCCCTCCAGGGACATGGGGATTTTGTCAATACAAGCATAGCCCACTGATTTCACCAAAATACCCTTGACAAGTCCTAAAAAATAAATAAGTGCATATGTGTTTTTAAAATTTAGACTTTGTCTTGTCGTGGATCAGGGACTCGGTAGAAGAGAAAGCTGGAAGGGATGATCAGCAGCCATGAGTTAAAAGCTGAACCAGTTTCAGAAGTGTTTTCTGAAATTAAACATCAGCAAACTTTCTCTGGAGATGTTAAGATATACACAGGAGAATTAAAGATGCTAAACTCCTCTTTCATCGCGGGTCAGATTTTTTACACAACGTTAAGCTCATTTCTTTCTGAGAATAGCTCCAATTATTTTATTAAAATCTGTGGTGTAAATAAAGAGGGTAAAAAGAAAATTACCTTGAACTTAGTATATTTTATTTTCTTCTTTATTATTGGTCAAATGTCAGTGTGGATAGAAGATTTATTCTTTCTAAAATTCATCCCAAGTTGATGCACCAACACCACAGTTTTCTTCATTTCCTGCCCAGCGGCGCTGTGCGCTCACTCTGCATGGCCGGCAGCTGGGGCCTTTAGCCCAGCAGATGTTCCTGTGTCTCCGTTGAAATCATCACGCAGGCAGAGTCCAGGATTTTGTTTTCCTTCACGCCCTTCTCCCACATGCAGGAACTTCCTCTGGAAGACAAAGGGAGTGTGCATAAAAAACACCACAGGGCGCGGATGAGTTTAATGAAGTCGGGAGAACCCAACTCTTTCCTAGTACAGTAGGATTGCTCAACATCTACTGAAGTCATTTGAAATGTTTCCTATAAGACCAAAGCCCACAGCCAACAGAATCACATAATCACAGAATATTGAACTTGGATGAGACCAGTACAGTGTGTGTCAAAACTGAGTAATATATGGGCACTTTTAAAGGAAAAAAGTTTTAAGCTCACTCCTACCCCACCTTGTTGATTTAAACTGTTTTGGTTATAATGTTACTTTAAAAGGTGCAACCATAAAGCAAGGCATAAATTTCGCATGCCCCTTGCTTCCTGAACCCTGATTGAGCAGAGACTAGAAGAGGTGTCACTAACGATCAGTTGTGATAATCTTTCAAAGTGAAAATCATGCCAAGGTGACAGTATGCCTTGGTGTGGTCCCACCTCCACCCTCACTGGCTGCCTCACTTAGCCAGTTATGTAGCTTTATCTACAATAGTAAAATCCACCTGATAGGTTTAAAATAAAATAAAATTATATGTAAGTAATAGTGCACACCCTGTACACCCTATAGTTAGTACCTAGTATATGATAGCAATTGTTCATGCTCCTTCATTTTCAAAACCACATAACCAACAAAATTCAGAGTTTATTTAATTTAATGTGATGCATAATGTGATTTTTTAAAAATGAAAGTGTATGTAGAGAAGGTGGGCTCATATACCATTTTTTAACAGGATGACATTAAGGAATTCAAGTACCGGACTCATTTATTATCAAGACTCTGCTGGTTAGCAATTTAAAACCAGTTTTAATAAATGACACTCTAAAGTTGTTTTGTCACTTCAAAGTTGGGTGAACATTTTCACATTACTGAAGTCTGCATTAAATGCATAGTTTTTTTCATTTCTGGAGTAAAATATTCTGTGCCCAATATTTTCTCCTGCTAAATCTTTTTTAAAATATTCTTTATTGATTAAGGTGTTACATATGTGTCTTTATTCCCCCATTACCCTCCCTCCCCCCCCACACACACACACTCATTCACTCGTCCCCCTGTTGTCTGTGTCCATTGGTTAGGCTTATATGCATGCATACAAGTCCTTTGGTTGATCTCTCCCCCTTACCCCCACCCTCCCCTACATTCCCTCTGAGGTTTGATGGTCTGATAAATGTTTCTCTATCTCTGGATCTATTTTTTGTTCATCAGTTTTTGTTGTTCATTATATAAATCTTATTGTGCGTGAAAATAAATGATTTACTTATCTCAGACAGACACATTATCCCTGACCAATATTATCCCAAATCTGCAAGGAATATATTTCAGACAATAGAATTTTCTCTATACTTTGTTCAAGGTCTAAAACTAATTTGAAAACTAATATGACCACAGTGACTTTTCTATATTTAGATACATAAAGCACCTTTCACATTTTCATAAGTTTTTATCATGTCAAGCAGTTGTAATACATTATTCAGATTTATAAATAGATGTTTTTTAATCAGCAATACCCATCAGCAGTTCCCACATCAAAGCTTTCCAATAATGAGGTCTTCACTTAGCTATTTGGACATAGCTATTGTTTACATTTTGAAAGCATTTTCCATAACTCCAATCACTGATACTTACATCTGATTTTTAAAATGCTCTTTAAGCACTGTTAAGAATACCAAAAAACAACAAATAAACAACAACAAAATAACAACAACAACACATATTTGGGGGAGGGGGAGGGCAATAAATAAACGATGAATTAGAAAATAAACCTTTGAAAGAAAAAATTTGTTAGACTAATGGAACTGACACGAAAAGTGACTGTGAACTAGAAGAATATAGTTAAGTCTGAGCTACTCAAACAAAGGTGAGAGGAGATAGAGCTAATATTCTAGGGGTCCTCAGGTAATAATATACATCTCTTTTAAAATATCAGCACTACCCAGTTCATAGATTTCTCTCTTTCATACACAGTACTACCAGTTAGCATTTGCTGTGTAACCACTCCACAACTTAGTGTATTCGGGCCATAACTCAAAAAATCAGTCCAGTTTGGGCCATGGTCAGCCTGCCATCCTTCAGTCTGGCCCAGGTTGACTCTTCTCAGCCAAGCTCCCTCAGGGGCATTGGCTGGCACAGCTACGTGGACGGGAGCCCCTCGCTGCTGCATAGTTTCCTGTGCTCCGATGGCCTCTGAATGCTCCCATAGAGCAGTTTTCAGCTCAGTGAGAGAGATACCCAATATGCAAATACTGCTTAAGCCTCTATTTGCTGCTGTCCCATTGACCAAAGCTGGTCACAAGGCCAGTCCATAGTCAGTGGAATGAAGAAAAGCTCCGTTTCTAACTGAAGACCTGCAGACAGTGTCACTGTTTCTGCCACATACCACACCCACAATGGTTCTCTCCTCCTGTCCTTTTAATTTTCCACCAATGTGGCTCTCCAATGCATCCACCTCTCTCTTCAGGGAGAGTACTTAGAATGAGCTACCATCACCTCCCATTGGACTACTTCAGCAGCTTTCCAACAGGCCTCCCCTCAACCATGCAGTACAAGAAGAAAGCCAAGCAATCTTTTAAAAATAGAGATATTATTAAGGCCTTTGAAATGCCTTCCATTGTGTAAGGATAAAAACCCAAGTCATTACTCTGACCTAGAAGGATTTCTGTGGTCTAGTTCACACACCTCCAATCTATGTGGCCTCCTACAGGAATGAGCAAAAACGTACGACAAAAGAGGGTGGGTTGAGGAGAGAGCTGGCCTAGACTGAAAGGTTCTCTCAGGAAAGGAAGTCCAGGCCGAGGTTCGCAAGATCTGTAAGAGGTGACGGAACGAGTGGCAAAGAAGGTGGGTATTCACATCGTTTTAATTTCACATTTATTTGTACAATTCGTTCCTGGCTGAAGGCTGAAATCACATCTGTTTTTCTCACCACATAGTACACCCTTGCAAAGGGACTGGCAAAAGAGGGACTGGCAAGTGGTTTAGCCCCAATAAGAAATTTTATGAAGACAACAAGGTTAACTTTCAGGTGCCTAAGCAAAGACTAACATTTTAGATTCCTGTGAAAATTGCAATATTTCAGCATCACACTTCATTAATGTTGGAAACCATTATGTTTAGGACACATGACTTATGTTTCTGGGCTTTATGTCAGGAATGAGGAAATTGGGGTTCGAGCACTATTTTACCCCTTACTCATCGGTTAAACATTCATGGTCTGAGTTTCCTCATCAGTCAAGTGAGAATGCCTATAGACACGGTGTCTATCTTTCCAAGTTCTTCACATTACCCGCTATTGGGATTCTGAGACTTGAAATAAGCAGAGAACGTTAGATAAGGATGACCTCCATCAGAGGTGAACACATCACAGATTTATCTTTATTTGTTTTGTATTTGTAACGTCTTAAATTTAAGTGGCCAGAGGATAGAGATTAAAATCAAATTACTCAAAACGTTAGAATGTAGAGACTTTTTTAAAAGCAGGCAAAATAAAAATAAAGCATAGGAGAGTAAGCATGTACAGTGTGAGCAATAGGATGAAATAAAATTAAACGGCAGTCCCCTCATCCCAGCTAACAGACTAGCTGCCCTAAATTTGCGAACTCTTCCGGTGCCTCACATTGAGAAACATGCTGAATTCCCACAGATGTGAACACATGGGGCCTTCTTGTAAAGCATCTGCAAAATCCCAAAATCAAAACATGCACTTCGACAGGGAAATTTCAAAAGAATATAAGCCAGAGGCTATGTCCCCCAAGCTGAGTGTGTCAGGAAGTAAGTTGGGCTCCTGCATGTCAAGACAAAACTTCTGCAACACTTCTCACTGGGACATGGAAAAAGAGAAAAGCAAATAGGCAACACAGCAGTAGGTATTTTTTTTTAATATATTTCAGATTTCACTCAAACAAAAACAACATATGGGATCCTGAAGTAATTCTATAATGAATAAAATAAGATATTTTGAACCTCTTAGCCCCAAAGTAATGGATTTTGTTTTCATGATTTTATGAGGCCTCTGAAACAAGTTCCAGTTTGTTCAGGAATCTACCTGACCTTGGGCATCAGAAAAGCAGAGTTTGAGTTCAATTATGTGATGTGACCTTAATTTCTCAGTCTTCAATGTAAATAGAAATAGGTTTAAAAGAATAGATTCTGGAGGCTGACTTCCTGGTTTTTAATCCCAATTGTCCCTCAGGAAAAAAAGTGAATTGAATACCTTTATATTTGATAAATGGAGTGTCATGTGTTTTTTTTTTTGTGTGTGTGTTTTTAGAGTAGCCACTAAATAATAAAACTTATAAATTCCAACTAGAGGATAGAAAAAATGCAATGACAAAAAATAACAATCACGAGGAAAGCAGAAAAGTAAAAAGAGAAATATGAAATAGGCTATACAAATAGTACAAAAAAAAAGATAGTAGAATGTAAGCCAAAATATATCAGTAATTACATTAAATATAAATGAGCCATGTTATAATTAAAAGACAAAAATGGGTTAAAAATGCAAAAACCAAGTCAAACTTTTCATTAAAGATGTATATTAAAAATACTGCAGGAAAAATAAAAATTTAAAAGTTGGAAATAGATAAATCTTCTAAATATTAGTCCCCCAAAAAATGGAGTTTTAGCAATATCAGAAAAAAAAAAAAAAAGATGTTATTACAGAAGCATTATTGTTTTTCAACGGGGTTGCCTCACAATGAGAAAAGATGCAATAGATCATTGGTCACCAAGGGCTTATAACAATTTAAATTTTAGTGCATCTAATAAAATGGACTGGAGTGCTTTATGGAGAATCTATCCTGGAAAGGTATGTAGGGAGAAAGAAATTCTGTTGCTAAGATATGGATAAAGGAGCGAAAGTGGGATAGGTAGACTTGAATAGGCTGATGTAAAAGGCTGGTGCTGTGTGGATGAAAATCAAGTACTTTTAACTTGATCTTCACTTTAAGGAATTGTAGTGTCCTGACAGTTGTTTGTATATGTGGTCTATGAACATATATATCAGTTTCAGCTGACTCCTCCAAACAGTAGACTGACCTTATCCTCCCCATCTCCAGTCTAATGTCTGATAAACCTGTTAGTCCCAGATTCCCACCGTACCCTTTAAGTCAGGGCACCAAAGTAAGAAATATTAGTTCCTTCTATAAACATAGGGCCCAGCTTAGCACACCTATTTTTTTCTCATAAAATAGAAAGTAAATGTTCACTATTACGAGTTTTATCTAACCAGCTTATAAAGGAACCGAGGGAAAGGCAGCCCAGTGTGCTGGTTAACAGCCTGGACTGTGGAGCCATATCCTGGGTTCAGAATGACAGCTTTCTCACTTCCTGGAGTTCCGACCCTGGGCAAGACTCTGTGCCTCAATATTAATAGTAACTCGCAGGGCATTTATGAGAATTAAATTAGTTCCTCTAAAGCACTTTGAGCAGGGCCTCATACAAGTGGTTATACAATTACTATTAACATTAGTTTTATTACTGAGAGAGCTGAAACAATAGTCATATGGTTTATTTATAAAAAACACACATAAATTCCATTCCTTAGGAACTTCTCCAGTTTTTTTTAAATTTATGATGTTAGTTTTATTTGCAAAAAGCAATTATTTTAACATAAATCTTTAGCACCTGCCAGCAAACAGCTAGATTCAGGGAGACCTGCAGGCCACCAAAAAGACAAAAGGAACTCCTCCACTACCTGTGTGGTAGGGAGGAAGTTAGACATGAGCGGCCGGGGAAGGGCCTGCCCTGTGGTCCTGACAGAGGTCGGACCAACATGAGCTTCAGACCCTTTCTCTGGGCAGCCCAGCAGCCAGCAGCCTGCCAGCGGGCAGGTTCAGAACCACCTGATTCTTGGCACAAGTTCACAGGAAAACAACATGACCTCAATCCAACTTTACTAGAATCCTGGACTAATTATAATAAAATTTGCATTTTGAGTTTGACTCTGTCTCCACGTGGGTTTTTCTGTATGCATTATGGGTAAGGGCATGCCCATAAGAAAAATAGTCTCTGTCAATCATCCCTGAATGCAGATGAAAGTCTGCACACAGAATATCCCTCATTTAAACGCAGGAGTTTGGGGCAATATTCTCTCTCTCTCTCTCTCTCTCTCTCTCTCTCTCTCTCTCTCTCTCATTGGAATGTACCTTCAATAAGGCCCATTTACTTTCATTTTCATTGACCTTAAATTTTTTTTTTGCATCAATGAAAAGAACTGAGATTTCTGCCAGTAACCCCGATCGGTAACATCTTGATCACTGGGTTGACAGGGCCTGCGTTCATTGCCGTACAGGTATGGTCAATACTAAGGCCAGAATGTGCTCAAAGACTGTATGGATTCTTAAGACCATTGGGCATTTGGGAATTGAAATAGTTTCTTTTAATTGTACCTGAAACTCTGGCAGTGGGGGGGAAAAAAAGTTTTGGACTTTCCCTGGTGGAGATTGATGTGCAAGTCCACCTGTCTTTCAAATCACAATCACATGTAGCTCCAGAGTTAAGTGACACGCAGAGTTTGTGGAGAAAAGTATGGCTGCCCACTAACTGTCTGTGCTCTTCTCCCCTCATGAGGAGCGGTTTCCAGCAAGGCAAGACATTTTCCTATATTGCTGACGCTGGGTGGGGCCCTGAGACTCGGTCACAGTGCGTGGAGAGTGGGCCGAGCGGTTTTGGTCCTGTAAGACGCCCTGTCTCCTCTGCCTGAAGGTGGGTTTCGAAGCTAAGCCTCCCCTTGGACACCCAGTGCTTCCTCAACCTGGTTCCCACTGGCTTCGGGGAGGAGAGCTCTTCCTGCTGCCTAGGCCTGATGAAGTGAAAAGTACGTTTCCATTATGAGAAGCCACAAGGAATCTGGGCTTCATTTGTTTCAGCAGCTAGTATTACGTTGCTAATAAAGGGGTATAAATTAGAGAGCAGCCCTTGCCCCAGAGCAAGGATGGTCAAGCCACAAAACGCAATTCAACAAACAATGGGCGTATAGATGTCTCATTAGACACATGATGAGAAAGCATCGGGCTACTTTGTAAGTTACCAAGAAATCCGGTTTCATTGTCCTCCAACGTGATCCGAAGCTGCACATCTTACGAGAAGCTACTAAATGTTCGCGAATGTGTTTCCCAGACCAATGAGGTTCAGATAAACTTTGAATAAGCATCCAAATGTCTGGGGCTTATTCAAAAAAAAAAAAAATGAATGCCTAACCCTCTCGAGGTCTTTATATTAATAATGGCTATTATTGCCATGGTTATGGTGTGAAATCATCCACAACCAGAGGAGCTGGGAGGCAGTAGCTACATCATTTCTGAGCAGAGGGGACATTGCCGGCCCTTCCTCGAGCCACTTCTTCTTTGTAATGGTGTCTAAACCATTCCCTAATGTCAAGGTTCACTAGAACAGAAACCCAGTTCTGCATGACTTTTGAAAGAGCTCGAGTACCTGTCACAGTCAATCACTGGGGTTGAGGAAGGGTGACTATCTATCTGGTTTTAGTAAGGGAAAATGTTTATGTAAAGGGAAAAAGACTACGAATTTAATAGATTTAGTGCTATAATAAAGACTGATTATACAAGGCCCATGTCTGCGAAATCTAGTAAAAGCAGGCAGCCCACCTTCCTCAGCAGACCCTGTCTCCATATAAATGCTTAGCAAAAAGTCAAATCACTTGAAAGGAAGGATTTTACTGTCCTGCTAAATCAGCTTTATGAGCCATTTGCGAGGCTTGTCCTGTGTCTTGTCAGGTGTGTATTATGTTTACTATACTTGTCAGCGTTTCTTCTCACCTTTCACTCAGTTGTACCTTTTAATACATCGACAGCTTCCTTCATCAAATTTAATGACCTCTTCCAGACAAAGGGATAATTGACCAATCAGATCTTCTTATTTGCAATAACCTTAAGGAACCGATCTCTTAGCAGTCTTCTAGACAGTTAAAAGCATGTCCCAGCCCATAAATGATGGTGATGCAGAAATCACCGGGTATTTGTCATGCCCTTGGAGCAGAGGGCTGCACACAGAGGTTGAAAAATTCGACCTCAAGCCCACCATCTCTTTATCTTCCCCTTTTCTTCTCTCTTTTGTTCTAAGAAGCTTCTTATTTTTAATATATTTGTATTTGTATTTGTATTATCTAGACTTTGGTTTGGGTTTTAGTCTCTTCTTCACAGCCCTACTGTATCTCTGAGCTGATACTGAGATTT
Source organism: Pipistrellus hanaki (assembly GCF_964339955.1). Classification (NCBI taxonomy): domain Eukaryota; kingdom Metazoa; phylum Chordata; class Mammalia; order Chiroptera; family Vespertilionidae; genus Pipistrellus; species Pipistrellus hanaki. The sequence goes on along the minus strand of NC_140507.1, from coordinate 36,221,857 downwards.
ATTTTCTATTAGAAAAACAGAGGCAGATGTCAAAGGGCCTCTGTATTGTGTGTACTGTCTTTTCTGGAGTGAAATAAGTATTGAGTACCTTTGAGATGTGTTTCCCATCTGTTTATAAAAGTAGTACTGCAGTGATTTTTGTTTTTAATGTGCTTTCTTTCAACTAATGATGTGTTTTATTCTGTTTTCCCTTTCCTGAGTTTTAATGACCACATCCTTCAAAAGACCCACGTAGAATTATGCCCCAAACGCCATTTCTCAGCTTCTTTCCTTTTCTTCAGCTCAGCAGAAAATGTGATGTGTTGTCTCCAAATTTTCAGTCTCAAATATCTTCTCACAGAGAACATCCAGAATGAGGGATGGATGATAGATGGATAGAATGGATAGATGGATGGATAGGTGGGTGGATAGATAAATGGATGCATGAATCTGTTATACATTCACAAACTATTTTTGACCATTCTCAAAAACCGAGATTAATGGTCACTTATTTTTTTTTATTATTATATATTTTATTGATTTTTCATAGAGAGGAAGGGAGAGAGATAGAGAGGTAGAAACGTCGATGACAGAGAAACACCGACCAGCTGCCTCTTGCACACCCCCTACTGGGGATGGGCCTGCAACCCAGATACATGCCCTTGACCGGAATCGAACCTGGGACCCTCCAGTCCGCAGACCGACGCTCTACCACTGAGCCAAACCGGTTTCGGCTAATGGTCACTTATTACACTTAGTAACTGGTCAACTGGTTGCTATGATGCACACTGACCACCAGGGTGAAGACACTCAACACAGGAGCTGCCCCCTGGTAGTAAGTGCACTCCCACAGTCAACCCCTTGTGGCTGGCAAACCTTTCTCATTCCCTCTCACCCTCCCACCCCCAAGCCAGCTAGCCCTGATTGCCAGCCAGGCCACAGAATCCCACCCATGCATGAATTTGTGCACCGGGCCTCCAGTTAATAATAATCCAGCAACTAGAAGTATTGAGCACCAATACAAAAATATTGTAAATTACATTTCCTTTTCCTTCAAGTATAGGAAACATATGAACTCTTGAGTATCCTATCTAATAAAGAGAGAAAATGCTAATTGACCTTCACACCATCACAAAGATGGCGGCACTCACAGCCAATAAGGAGGGAATATGCTAATTGACTGCCATGCTTTCAAAGATGGTGGCTCCCACAACCACAAGATGGCGGCGTGACTTGTCTGGTAGGGGGGAGGGGGCAGTTGGAGGCAACCAGGCTGACAGGGGTGGGAGGGGGCAGTTAAGGGTGATTATACTGGCAGAGGGGCAGTGAGGGGTGACTAGGCCAGTGCGGGGGGGCGGGGGGGGGCAGTTAGAGGCAACCAGGCCAGTAGAGGAGGGTAAGGCTCATACGGGGACATTTATGAGCAACCAGGCCAGCAGGGAGAGGGTAGTTGGGGGCAACCTGGCTGGTATACATAGACAGTGAGGGGCAATCAGGTTGAAGGGGGGGTGGGGGGGTAGTTAAAAGTGACCAGTCAGATGAGTGATTAGGAGCCAGTGGTCCAGGATTGTGAAAGGGATGTCCTACTGCAGGTCTAGACAGGCAGTTGGACATCCCCCAAGGGATCCCAGATTGGAGAGGGTGCAAGCTGGGCTGAGGGCGTGCACAAATTCTGTGCAGTAGGCCTCTAATATTTTGATAAATGACATGGAAATAAGTTGTATTGACCATGGGTTCAACTTTCAATGTGCTATGTCCATGAAAAATGTTCACTATAGTTAACAAGTAATCTTACTAATATAACTAAAGTTAAATATATAGGTGAGGCTATGAGTAAGTTTGGCTTTTTAAGCAGTGTCTTTTATGTTTTAATGAAATGCTCCCTCCATTAAGGTAAGGACAAGAAAAGGTAGAGACAAGAGTCTCTTTTTCAAGGATTGCTTTGAAAACTACTTCCTCAACAGTTTGGTTCAGGTGTTAACAGGAGAAAGAACATTGCTGGATGCAATTCTCCACTGGACAAGGGAATATGTAACAGAATTCTTGGTAAAATATGGTCTTGATCCAGAGGCAAGTAGGGGACCTATGAATTTTCAAAACTGAAGGTGAGAAGACTCTATTTTTCTCATTAAGTTGCTGAAAAGCGTATATCAGAGAGGCCAGTCTATGATGCTAAAGCACTCACAGTTATCTAGTTGTACAAAACATATACATTTTTTTCTCAAGTGCTTTTGGTAATAAATTTTAGTTAAAATCAGTGAATGATGTTATGAATCTCCATCCATTTAGGGTAACAACTGAAAACAATTGAAATTTTAGAAAAACCATATGCAATTGTGAAATGGTGCATTAGGGGATTAAACATCTAAAATGATGTTAATTATATTTGCTGTGGTTTTCTCAGGAAGCTGGGATGAGGAAGAAATAAAGTATATTTGTTTCAAAATAGATGTTTATGTTTTTGGTCTTATGGAAGTGAAAAACAATGGAAAGAGGTATAACATCTCTAATAAATGCAGGTGTGACATTATAATTAATGAACCTGGTGAAATTGGCAATATTTGGCTCCTCTTTACCTACAAAAAAAGGGCAATTTATGTAGTAGCCTAATATCTTACAGGGGATTTTGTGAATTTAGAAAATGGCATGCAAGCCCACTTATGAAAGAAAATATTAGTTATTCCCATTTTGGGTGAAAATTGTGTATCTTCTTTCCTGTACTCAGCACCCCAGAAGCACTGGCTGTGGGTAAGGAAGGATAAGGATTATGGGGATTTTACTAGCTCTCAGAGCAAGAACCAGGGATAAAAGGAGAGAAAAGGGAAAGAAGAGAAAACAAAAATGAGAGGAAAAGAGTTTTTGAAAAATCATGTTATCTTCACTGATGTTTAAGTTTTTATAACTATAAGAAATGAAGAGCTCCTGAGTGGTGGTGATGCTGAGGTTTAAAGGAACTCAAAACCTTTGAAAGAACTGGGCAACGTTCAAGATCAAACCTGGACCCCTGGACAGTGAGTGATTCTTTCCAAACTGTTTTCTGTTTGTCCCTAGAGCATGTGGGGGGTTTGTGATTTAAGGCTATTCTTTCTTTACCAGCCCCACGATGTAGAAATGTAACTGAGCCCACAGGAGAGCCTGGGGCATGGGCACATGCACTCATTTCCCAGCTGCATTAAGGAGGGAAGAGCACCTGGATGTGGTGAGCCATTTTACGGAGCACCATGAAATATGGAATTATTAAACCGAATCATTGCTAAACTTAAATTAAATGTGTGTCTGTGCTAAATCAAACAGTGTGTTGGATTTGCATGTAGGGCAATGAAAAAGTTATTACAAAAAGAAATTTTGGAAAAAATAAAGTACATTTTTTGTTGTTGTTAATCCTCCCCCAAGGATATTTTCCCCGTTGATTTATTTCCTTTAGATAGAGAGAGTGGAAAGGAACGAGGGAGGGAGGGAAGAAGGGAGGGAGGGAAGAAGAGAGGGAGGGAGGGAAGCAGAGAGAGGAACATCATGTGAGAGAGACACATCAGTTGGTTGCCTCCTACAGGCAGCCTGATCTGTGCAAGGGATGGAACCTACAACTCGGGTACATGCTCTTGACTAGAATCCAACCCACAACCCTTCAGTTCGAGGGCTGACACGCTAATCACTGAACTGGCCAGCCAGGGCATAAAGTACATTTTTTATATTTTCTCTTCAAAAATTGCCCTTTACTTGACTTTCAGAGTAAAATCATTTGACTTGTGAACCACTGCGTTCTGCTGCATTTGCATTCTGTGGCACTTGAGTTTAAGAAGAACTATCCCAAAATACCACCTTCAAAGGGTTGTAAGAATCTATAAAATAATAATGTGTAAAAAAATGCATTCCTGTCTTTAATTTCTTACTATATATTTATTTAAGGTTTTCCAATTTTTGTTTTAATTGGAAAGAAGATTCTTCTATGGAAATATCTCTCCTTTACTAAGGTTCTGAGTTCTAAACAAATAGATATTAACCCCGGAGAAACTGTGATAGCTAGTTTCTAGGACAAAACGTCCCTCTGAGAATGTATCTCTCCCCTTTACCAACTTTAAATTGGAGAAGAGGGTTTATTTAGCTTAGAGGTTCCATATCATTTTCTTCTCTCTTCCTAATGTATAGTCTGACTCTGAAAAGCTGATGGCTCAACTTGCTACTTTTAATGTGAAGGAAACTAAACAATAGCCCTTACAGTACTGCTCAAATATCTAAAATATTAAACAAAAGTCTATTGACACAGAAAAATAACCAAACAACTGCTAATGATTGTCCTATAATTTCCTTATTTTTATCCTCTTTTTCCTAAAGTGCTAGCCAAATTCCAGGGCATGTTTTGGTTTTCTCGCTGTCAGCAGCAGGCCTGGTGGGAGTTGGTGGGGGTGGAGGTGGGGGGAGGGGGCGGGAGCACACAGCCTCGCCCTAGGGAGGGCCCTTCTCTCCCAGTGATTTCTCTGGGACAGTCTAACCAGCCTATGAAAGGAAGCCCTGCTGGGGCGGTTGTTAGGGAATGGAATAGTAGTAGTCTGAAATGGAAAAGAAATCTATTCAAGTGGGCAATTATAGGAGACAAGTAAAGAAAATAATTAAAATGATCTCCTTACTTATGTCTGAAGGGAGTGTACTGTTGGCTGACAAAGAGAGCACTCTGCCCAGCGAACCTAGTCAAATCGGTGACAAAGGAAAATATTCTCAAAATTAGGGTCAAAGGTGAGTGTGCTGCAGGATATTGATAGGGGCACCGAGATATTTGGCAGATATATATAATCACTAACGTCTAAGTAAGATTGTTGGGAGGATCATGGCCCTCATTTAAAGCTAACTCTTCTCCCCTTCCTTTATGTGTCTCACCATGCCAACCCTAAATGTTTTGATTTTTTCTCTGCTCTTCTACTTTGGAACATGAAATGCTTCTCTGTGTAGATAAGGGCCTGAATTTCAATGTCATTAAAAAGAAAGACACCAACACTCTCCCTATGGTCACCTGGGTGTAGACCTTCTCTGTACACTGTTTTTTACTATATTGCTCTTAGGCTCAATTACCGTTTTCAATACATTGAACATAATGGAGAAGTGGAGGTGTAGAAAAATCCAGACGGTGGGCACAATGTTACCCTGCTCCCCGAGCCCCAGCCCTAGTAATTCAATGGCAGCACACGCCTTTGGTACAGCTTTTACGACCCCTGTTTGCAAGGCTGTGGATGGTAGTCATGTTAATGGCAAACACTTGGTGCCCTCGGAGAAATTTCACATTAATAAAACCTACAAAGCACTGTTGTGTTCCTTTGAAGTTGCTCCTAAACATGTAATATTAGCTTGTGAAGCATTAGATGAGGAAATGAGCTCGATAAGGACTCTTGCAGTAATAACTCTAAATTGATTATTTCCTTCCCAAAATAAACTCGCCAGGCCGCCCTGTGGGCTTACTTCCGAATGCTTGCTCTGCCCAGGAATCTTATCTGGAGGAACGGAACAGCAAAAATGTAGACACACTGTGATAAGGCACATTCACCAGATATGAATACAGTTATGAGCTTCAGTCTTTCTCAACGAATCTAAGATCTTGTGAGCAATGGCATAAGTTAAACATTCATTAATTGCATTCGAAACCTGGGAAGAAGAAAGAACAATGTCTTTAATGTTATTCTGTGAAACAGTCACGCACAACAAAACTCTAGTTAAGTAGGAAGGAAGGCAGATTCCAGCCTATGTGCGTTGTGGTGTGAAATACTTTGCATTTAGGAGTCATGGAAAAAGAAATGTATACAAGATCTTTCAAAAGATATGCACAGAACACATCCTTGAGTTTACAATATTTTGTTTGGCTGTCATTCATCCGCACCTTCTGCTTGAAAGCAGAGGCCAAAAGTTACATTTGCTGTTAATCCATTTTTCAAACTCTTTATTTTGGACTGTTGGGTATGTAACTACATAAAAAAAATAAAATAAAGAATTTCTTTAAAATAAAAAAGAAATAAGCCTATTCAGAAAACAGCATTTTCTGCATTCTTTGGACTTCTCCAATCAGTACTAGCCACAAAGGAAAAAGGAAGCATTTGGGACTAGGAATTCTTGTGGTTTGGGTTTCTCTAAAGAAAAGCCCTTTCTTACCCAGCATGACTACGGGACGAGGTGTAATCTACATTAAGCGGTGCTGCTACCATTGCTTTCGGGTTAATGTGTAAATACTGATTTGTAGAATTCGGATTGTCTGACTATCTAAATCTGTAGTTCTTTTCCACATTTATTTTGCTTCAAAACTCACTCCAATTTGCTATTAGGGCATTTAAAGAGAATTACCACACTACTAAAAGAATAGAGTTGTGACCAGTGAAATAATCATCACTCTTTTTTCTTTACAGAAAATGTATTTGCACTAGCATCCTGGAAGCTTAATTTTAATTACAGAAAAAGTTCCAATAAAGTAAATGCAGATATTAACCCCACAATTTCCGTCTAAAAGACTGACAGTTGCCATGGCTTTTTCTTCACCTTGGCCTTTGAAGACTCCAGAAGCCAAGGCCACGCTTTCCTTGCACCGTACAATTTCGTAATTCTTTCTATAGACCTTCAAACATACTGTTGGCCAGAGAAGCAATTACTGAATGTGTTTTATTCTATCGGCTTGTATTTCAATTAATACAGGGCAGGCCCAGGGGTTCTCTTTTGGTCTTCTCACTTGCCTGTGGATTCCTTAACCCTCTCCCACTTCCCAGGAGGCTCCGACCGCCCCCTGCCCGACCTTTCCACGAAGAAACTCATCTTGAGACTCATAAACAATAGTCCAGGAAGGCGATCCTGAGAGTGGGAAATTCTCCAGCTCCAAAACCCTCTAGGGAATTTTGGACAAAATAAGTATCTGTTGCCGGGCCTGTCCTGTGCATTGTAGAGTGCTTGCAGCATCCCTGGCCACTGCATGCCAGCAGCCCCTCCCACTCCCGCCTGCACCCCACACCCAGTGACGGCAATCAGAAACGGCTGACCACCCTGTGGAATGGCAGGCAGGCAAATCCCCAGGTGAAGACCCGCTGCTGCAGAAGGAACTGCAGTCCTGGGCTCCCCCTAAAGCAGTGTTTCCCAAAGTGTGGTACACGTACCCCCAGGGTCACGGGAAGAGTTTGGTGGGGGTATGCGTTGCACCGGAGTTTGGTGGGGATGTGCACTGCACCGAGCTCAGCTGCGCCTAATTCTATGTTCTCATGAGTACGAGGGGTACTCTGCGTTACAAAAATTATAGAAGGGGTGCACATATGTCAAAAGCTTGGGAAACACTGCCCTAAAGGAAAAGTTGTACTCGCCCAGTGACCTGGAAGATGGTCTCCAAGATAGAAAACATGTCCCCTGACTAGAAATCCTTCATGGACCATTAATACTTTGGAGGGGGGTACATAAAAGTCTCCTGAGCAAGATAATATGCAGGACATAGGCACCCCCTGATAATCTGGTATGCAATTCCAATAAATGATGGTTAAAAATTGCCAGTAATGGACCTTCTTTACAGGTACATTGGCTCCTGCTACCATCTTGGAGGGAGTCAAGATATTATCATTCTCAAAAATAAATGAATAAATAAATAAATAAATAATAAATAAGATATTACCATCCTCATATGCAAAATGTGGGAAATGAAGTGTTTTGCCTAATGCAACACAGCTAGTAAATTCAAAACCAGGAATTAGAACCCATCATTTCTAATGGCCATTTCAATCCTTTTTATAGTGTTTTGCCAAGCAGTGCAGATTAAGTTTACCTTGATAAGACTACCTTATTTATTCCATAAATACTAATTAAACACTATCATGTGCCAAGCTGTCAGGATATAGCCATGGGAGGGAGGGACTAAAATTCTACCTGCAGGAAACTTTGGTTCTGATGTATAAATGAGATAAATAAAATGTACAGTGTGTTAGATTGTGATAAGGACTCAGGAGAAAAATAACTCAGGAAGAGGGATTTCAAGCATGAAATTTTAGACAGGGATGGTTAAGAAAGGTGTGCTATAGAGAAAGTGCCGGTAGCATTTGAATGTCAATGGGAAGAGCGATCCAGGCCAAGGGAAAAGCTGGTGCAAAAGGAAGAACATTCCCAGCCAAGAGGCAAAAGGAAGAAACGAATCGGGGGGAGTGCAAGCCCAGGGTCATCACTATGGGAGGAGCCCATCGCGGGGTCACCAGGGCTCAGCAACCAGTGGTCACGGGCAGAACCAATGGTGTTGGTATGCGCCCGAGACTCGCAATAATGAGGATGCGTCCACACAGCCCCCCTGATAGAGGTGCAGTCTCAGGCTCTTTGGCCACAGACTGCAAATAGTATTTCAAAATGTTCTTCATTAGTGTGAGTGCAATGCTGTGAGAAATAGTTTCATCAGGCAAACTCAATGACCAGAACTCCCCTTTTTTCCCCACCATACTTTCATTGAAAATTCATTTCTGGTTTGCTATAATGTTATCATTTTAAAGAATCCCCCAGAATTAATATTTTTACAAACTAATTTTCAAATATGTACTGTGTGTAACTTGGATCCCCCTAGTTGTATGTATATGCATTTTGTCCACGCTGAATTGTAACTTTTCTGTCTGTGTTTTAGTCTTCCAGATCTGGGTCTGCAACTCCCACCAATCATGTTATCAACATTTGGGGGGGGGGGGGGGGCGTTCTAAAAATTTGTAAATTCCCATTGGGAGACTTTCTTTCTCTAGGTAAGATCCACTGGCCTGCAAGATATTAACATCCTCTTTATTACTGGAGCCAAAGTTCTGATTCTAATTTTTAAGCAGCGTTTTTTAAATTGGGGGTGAGGAATGGGGGAGTGTTAAAGAGAACTTTAACTGATAAAAGCATTGGATTCCTCTCACAGGCCGGGGAGAAGACAGGGAATAAACAAAAAGAAAGAACACTAACTGTTTACATGAAACGGTGGGGGGTAAAGGGTCCAGGAAGGACATCTGTGAGTCCCCATCAGTGTCCACTGCTTACTCCAAGGGTGGAGATTTCAGACACGGACTAGGAAGAGGATAAGGCAACAGCAAGTAGGCTGGGGAAGTTTCTTTGAAATTCGAAGTATTTCAAATCTGTTTTTTTTTTAAACAACTTCCTCCAGATAGAGCCCAGCCAGCAGGCCACCAGCGAATGAAGCTTTTTCCTCTTGCTGGTTCCTTTGCTGCCTGAGGAAGGATCTGAGAAACTGAGGGAGCTTGAGAAGGTCCTGGAAGATAATGAAAGAGTAATTATAATCATCTCTGTTTTACCAAAAGTCTAATTAGAAACAGTTATAGAGAAACCATGTGTTTCATATTCTTCAGTTGTTTGTAATCAGCAACAAAAATGAGAAAGTAGCAACTCGGAAGATGAAGGAAGCAGGGACATGTTAAAGAAAGCCAGCTGAGCAGCGATCTGAGGTGCAAAGTAAAATGTTTGGTATGTAATCCGGAACATGAAAGCAAACGTGATAAAATAAATAAATAAATAAAATTAAAAAAATTAAAAAAATTAAAATAAACATTTTTAGGGGTCTTGTCTTTTTTCTTGTCCATGATTATTTAGTTAAATATATACCTTTAAGTCATTGCTCTTGTAAATTATCTGATTTTTGACTGCAAGGATGATACTTGTTTGAGGCTTTACAAATCAGGAAATTAGACGTATGTTTTCTGCCATATGCATGACAGCCCCCTGCCAAAAAAAAAACAAAACAAAAGAAAACAAAAACATCAGTTTCCATTGTTGACAATTCTTTTCACCAGACAAAAGTTTATTTTGTTTACAGGAATAGTTTCTTTGGATTCTCATGGACATTATGAATTCTGGCTTCAAATACCCTAGATGTCCCTTCTTGATTAAAAGAAATCAAGTTATCATTTTTCTCTTCTATGATTTTGTGTTTTTATTTTAAATAGTTAAATAGTTGGTGTAAGGAGTAAGATAAAGAGCCAGGTTCACTTAATTTGTTTTTCAAAATATTTAGTCAATTTGTTGCAAATTAAACTCCAGATGTGTTTGGGACTTTTGTGCATTGGGTTTTGCTGCTATTTATTCATAATGATTAAGAAATTTTAACTTTTGTTGTTTTATTATATATATTTTAGAAATAGTAAGGCTAGTTCCTTGTTACTAATTTTCTTTTTTTAGGATTGGTCCCGAATATTCTTGCATGTCAATTCATCCAGATGAATTTTATATTAATTTTCAATTGTAATATAAGCATTATATTAATAATTGGAATTGTATTGATTTTATAAATAAATTTAGGTGTACTGATATCTTTACACTACTGATTGTTTCTACTAAAAAATGTAGAGTATAATTGTATCAATATCAATGAGCCTTTCTATCTCAGGAAAATATTCATCTTTACTTCATTTAGGCATTACACATCTCATATTTGACATATTTCTAGATATTTTATGTTTGGGGCTGAAATTGCAAAAGGAAAATTTCTCCAGTTATATTTACTACTAGGTTATTTTGCATATCAAGTAACTCTTTTTCTTAATTAACGAATTTGAAAATAGCTGTCACTCTGACCTTTCCTAATTAATTATTTTATTTACTCTGTTAGATTTTCTTGGTTAACAGCCAACTTTTAACATCTGGGAATATATCAATGTAGATATACCTTATACTTATTTTATTTTATTCTAATTGTGTTGCCTACAATCATCATAAAAATTAAAATAATGGTTCTTTAGTGAATGACCATTAAACATTACCTTTTCTTTTGAAGCAAAACTATTTTTATATTAAAACCATGTCCATTTATTCCTATTACACTACATTTTTAAATCAGAATATCAAACTTAATAAAGCATGATACTCTTATTTTTATTGAAATGTTTTCTCTTGTTATCTACTAAGACAGGGTGGAGCAAAAGTAGGTTTACAGTTGTGAGTATGAGAAACAGTTTATTCTTGTATTATTATTTATTAATTATTGTATTATTTTCCATACAAATAATTGTCAACCTACTTCATTCAGAGGTATGTCTTAGTAATTGCCTAAATTTTAGCTTTTATAGATATTTTATTTTTATTATAATTTATTTGTTACCAAACAATTATTTATAAAATTATTACAAATGACTATAACTAAAACTTCAGTGCTAGGTATCTATGAAAACTATTGACCTAATTGAACTTCTGTTCTTTTTTATGCTTTATAATTATATTTTTTGTTTGTGGTTTTTCATTCTATTTTTTTGTTTGTTTTGGTTTATCTTTTTTTTAACTGTTTTATTTTTAATGTGTGTTTTTTTAGCTGGCATGGTTATACCTATGAAGTTCAATTTTAAAATCCATCCATTATCATTTATTTCATTTTATGAGTTTATCAAACTTTTGTTAAATAGAGGAGGGGATGTGAAAAAATGCTTCACTTCTGATGTCAGATACATCGGACAACAGACTGGAGCAAAGAAATTTGACAACTAAAGGAAACTGGTCCTTTAAATAATTATTTCATGATCAAGAGCAACTTGTCTCAAGTCATCTCTTCTGCTCTGCACAGCCAGCGAGCACCGCTACTATTTTTTAATGAAAAGCAAAACAGAAAACTGTTGGGACTCACAGCAGATGTTATAGTGGGGAAATGGCATATTGGAAGGCAGGAAAGACTGAGAGGGGGATAAACAACAGGTGTGTGTGCGAAATGTCCTGCCCAGCCCTGGGAGTGAGGTCAGCAAAGAGCGACCAGACCTGTCAGCTCCTGAGTGGTCTTAGCAGAGACCTGCCTTGGTGATCACTGTTATGACTGGAGCAGAAATACAAAGTTCTGATTTTCATCCCAACAGGGGACCAAGGCCCAGCCATTTCCCCCAAAGGGACACTGTCGGACGGCAATTCAAACTCCAGAGTACCCAGCCGTCCTTCTTCCTCTCCTCAGTCCTGCTTCCCCAACCTTCCCTCCCTCATCTGCTCTCCCTGGGACCTGAACCAGATGGTGTGTGTGTGGGGGGGGGGGGGGTAAGTGGAGGGAGCATGACATGAAGGCAGCATACACTGCCTAACGCAGAGGTAGCAGCAATGGAAACGTCTCAGTTCCATTCAAGGAGGAGGATGTTGAAACCCCTTAGGTCCCGCTGGCAGCATCAGTTGGGGTGTGTGGTATCTCCTTGCTGCCATGACCAGTAAACCTCCAGACCTCCCTCTTTACAGCAGGGATGGTCACTTTGTCGAACTGAAAAGTCTTAGCGAATCTCTGTCTCGCAATCATTTTTTAAATGTATTTCTTACTATGGTGGGTCAGAAGCAGTCCTTGACCCCTGGACCTTCTCCATATTGTTTCATTTCTATTTGAAAACGGGCCAATTCTTTCTTATCATAAATCACCAAAGGCAGCCAGCATAGCCAGCCCATGTCACTGCCGTAACTATTACAAATCACATCTCCTCAGAGAGGCATGCGGTCTGTCTTCCGAGTTATCAACAGGCATCGGTTTTGCCAAATGTTTTGCCATGGCCGACAGTCCTGCTCGCTCCATCATTATCCTTCAGCCGTGATTACTCCTCCAGTACTCCCTACGTTAGGGTTTGTATTATTTTAGCCCTCTGCTCCAAGCTACTGATTTCTGAATTAGTTCAGTGACACGAAGGGCTCTTACAGATGATCTCTCAAATCACTGTGACTCTCATACTAGTTCATTCCTCACTCACCTGCAATCACACTGGGAGCCGCTGGTGAGGGGGCAGCCTTGCCAGGCGGGGGCCAGGACTCCTTCGCCTGGGCTTTGATACTCATTTAGGCCTCTGGGACCCTCTGCCTCCAGCTGGGGGAGGGGGAGAAAATGGAGAATCATCGTTAACGGCAGGTTTTTATAAGCCAGACCTAGAAGTGACAGCATCGCTTCTATTCACAGTCTGTTACCAAGAAAAACGCATGGCCGCAGGCAAAGGAGACTGGGAGATGGAGTCTAGCCGGATACCCAAGAAAGCAAAGCAGGACTGGTGAGCAGCAGCCAGTCCTTCCCGCACAGGCTGAGAGAAGATGCCAGCAGCAGCGGTGACCGGTGGCTCTCCCCGTTAGAGGAGCAGGCAGCAAGGCCAGCACCCTGGCCAGGTAGAACGAGGACCTCTGTTTTTAAGAGTCCAAGCACAGAAGCCAAACCTAAGGAAGCACAGGAGATTCTTTTGCACAGAACCTGCTCACTAACAGAGCCGGTTTGCTAACCTGGCCGGAGAAGCCATGCGGGGGGGGGGGGGGGGGGGGGGGGGGGGTGAAGTTCTTCTGATGAGGGTCTGGGATCCCTCCACACTCCCTCCAGGCTGCCAGGCTGCAGAGAGAGCATTGAATCTTCTCACGTGAGGTCTGAGAGAGGAAGCCTCACCCATATTTCAAGAGCTACCACTTAGGAGGAAATCTGTTCATCTTTTCAATTAAGGATATCAAGACAATAAGTAATAATTTTTTCAAAGTAAGATCTATTAAAAGTAATAAGCAAGAATCACAAAAAAATAATTATTTTAAAAAATGATTTATTTGAAGAAATAGAAGGGAAATTGTCATGTCGGTTAGCTATTGCCGCACAACAAGCTACCCTGATAAGAGTCATATTTTCTTTGTGTTCATGCATCTGCAAAGCTGCTGAAATCTGGCTGGCCTGGGCTGGGCTCAGCTGGGAAGCTCTCTTTGTCCCTGCATGTCTCTTATTTAACTGGCTGGCGCTGCTCCACATCTTTGTTTTATCCTCCTCTGGGGACCAGCAGGCTGTCCAAGAACATCCGTGGTATGTTCTTCCCGTGGCACTGGCAGGGACGCAAGGGAAAAAGTGACACATGTGAGGTCTCCAAGGCCAAGTTTTGGAATACACACTGTGACTTCACCCATTTGTCACTGGCCAAAGTAGGTCACACAGCCAAGCCTGGGGAGGAGATGGATGGTGAGGCCATACCAGGGAATCGTGCGAGACAGGGTGTGGAATTGAGAACAATAATGCAATCCATCAGCTTTCTTTCAACGAAATTCAAGAAACTTTGCTCCAAAACAAAAAGCAGAGGAGATAAAGACATTGTCTTCTTTTTCACCAGGGTATATGCAGATATCGGTGTCTTAATCTTCATAGGGCATCCCTTTAAATCTTCCAAAATTCATTTCAAAATCATTTTCAAAAATTATGTTTCACTAATGCTCCTTTTCAATATGTGGTCAGTATGTTGAATGGAATAAGGCAAAGAAGGGCTGGCAAACAAGAGAGAATAAAAATGAACCGAACAAAAGGAACAAAATATGCTATAATTATAAATTTTATAAAACCAACTTAAAATTAACTTTAAATTATACAAATACAGGAAGAGCTTATTAATACTTGTTAATGAAGAAAATGATGTTAGTTGTCCGGTGAACCACTTTGAAACTCTCTGCCAGATTACAGAGAAAGGAAGGAAGGAAGTAAAAATGAAACACAGAAGGTGTTAAAATAGAGGACAGCAGACTGAGGCCCAAATTTGATAAATGAAAAAGAGACCAGAAAAAGGGTTAATAAAAACATGAATTACATTAAAAGAGGTAACATCTGTGGGTAGAAAGAGAAGACAAGCTTCGTGGAGGCCAGAAAACAATGGAACGTACAACAGAAGACCAAGTGGCCCGAGCAGGGCCGCTTCTCCGCCACACTAAAGCCAGAAGAAACAGGAAAACATCTACAAAAGCGTCAGGGGAGCCAGCTTTAAGCCCCATGTTCCACATTCACCAATGTTTTGCTTCACGTCTAAAAGTGATTGGAGGGATATCGTCCATATATTTGTCCTAGAAAGGGACAAACGCAAGAAAGTATTCCACTAAAGTATGTCTGTACCCAGGAAAGGGGAAATGATGGTGTAAGAACAGAAGTATTAGAAAGCAGCAAAACATAGTATTAATAAGTATGTAAACAATCCTAGATGCAAGTTGACTGTACCCCTGCCACAAAGATGGTTGTGCCCATAGCAGAGGCGAGGTTGCCATAACACAAGACGGCTGCACCCACAGCGAAGGCTGAGTTCCCTTAGAGAGCAATCCACAGGGACCTGAGGCTGAGCCCCCACACCCTACACCCTTGGGGCTTGACAGGGGACCTCAGGCTATGTCCCCCGCCCTGGTGCCAGGCCAAGGAACCTCAGACTGTGCCCCTGCTGGCGGGGCTTGATGGGGGACCTCAAGGTGTGCTCCATCCCCTTGAAGCAGGTGGACCTCAGGCTGCTCCCCCTGCCACAGCGCCAGGCCAGGGACCCTCAGACCATGCCCCCACCCCAGTGCCAGGCTGGGGAATCTCAGGCCATGCCCCCCACCTGACAGGGCTTGATGGGGGACCTCAGGCCGTGCCCCCACCCGGTGAGGCTTGACAAGGGTGGGAGCAGCGGCCGGGTCTGGATCTAGCCCAATGGGGGAAGGGAGGTGGCCAGGTCTGGGTTTCCCATGATTTTGAGGCCCATGTGAGTGGATGGGGACTTAACTCTGGGTCCCGTGGTGCGACCCAGACTCTGACAGGAGGGAGATTTTCATACACATTTTACTAATTTTCTTTCATCTCTGACACTTCTATTATAGAGAAAGGACAAATAGCCATATTAAAATATTTCCTCTAATTAATCCACTTTTAATGTGCATGAATTTCATGCACTGGACCACTAGTTGTTTTAATAATGTCAGAGTGTACATTTTGCAATAATTGAGCCATCACATAATATGGAAATAATACTTTAAATTAAGAACCTGGGTACAAAATCACATATTATATATATTTTTTAAATTTCTTCTTGATTTTTTTACAGAGAGGAAAGGAGAGGGATAGAGTTAGAAACATCCATCAGCTGCCTCCTGCACATCCCCTACTTGGGATGTGCCCAAAACCAAGGTACATGCCCTTGATTGGAATCAAACTTGGGACCCTTCAGTCAGCAGGCAGACACTCTATCCACTGAGCCAAACCGGTTAGGGCACATATTATATATTTATTAAAGATATGGTAGGAGCCCTGGCTGATGTAGATTAAATGGTTGGGCATCAACTCATGTACCAAAATGATCCTGGTTTGATTCCTGGTCAGGGAACATGCCAGGGTATCAAGCTCAATCCCCAAGAGTGGGCATGCACGAGGCAGCTGATGGATGCTTTGCTCTTGCATTCAATGCCTCTCTCTCTCCTCCATTTCTCTCTTTCTAAAACGTAATAAAAATAACAAAATCAACAACACAACAGTTATGGTAGGAGAAACGCAGCATAAGTTTATGCCATGAAATTGTAACATCTAAACCTTCAAGCTTAATAATAAAATACAGGGTTATAAAAATCAAGAACTGGTTTAAAAAGAAAAAAAAGGCCAACAATAGCAGTAGCAAGCACATCATCCAGCCTGGTCAACCATTTAACTTCTCTGTTTTTATAAATGGGACGTGGCAAGATCATCAGGTTCTATCTAAGGACAGAATTCATAAGCCTTCACAGCTTATTCCCAAAAAGAGGCCAAGTGAGGCAAAAGAGTTGTGAAATTTTAGAATTGCAAGGAAAAACAAAGATAGTTATAAACACACACACACACACACACACACACACACACACAAACAAAAAACACAAAAAACAAACACCTCACTGGAGCTAGTTTTCTTGTCTGAGGTCTGTGTCTGTGTGAGAGGATACTACAGGGCAGAGGGAAAACTGCAATGATGCCCTCCCAGCATTAGCAATGACCAGTATTTAAATAACTTTTAAAGTATTGATACATCACTTCTTTTCAAAAGTCACTACCTTTTATTATTATTTGGTAATATGCATTTTTTTCCCCAACAAGTTGTTTAACAGGTATTTAGTAAGTGCCTGCAATGTCTAGGCTGTATGTTGGGGCTGTGTGAGTCCATCTGTGGTCAGAGTTCATCCATGATGGAAATAGTACCACGCTGTGCCAAGCAAAGTGTCTGCTCCTGTAAGTTCCCCCAGACAGTGTACTTCACAGCACAGGTGCCCACAGCCCATGGTGGAGCAGATAGAGCAGAGCAGAGGGGTGCTAGGTGGCTGGGGGAGCACCAGCTACCGTGCTTTGTCTGGCTCCCATTCAGAACTAAAACAAAAACACGCATGACAAATTAATCCTAATCTTAATCTTAAAAATCTCCCAAAGCTGCCTGCTTGATTTATTTGGTTTCCATTTTCACATTCCTGTTGTCTTAAACAAGTGAAGTCCACTCTGAATCCTATGACATGTTTTTGATATACAATGGGTATGTATTAATAATAATACAGCCCTTGCTGTCCAATTCAGATCATCAAAAAAAATGTTAAAGTCATCTTCCTGAATTCTTTTCCCTTGGAACTTTACCAACGAAGTCTTCAAAGAACCAGAGAATATTCTTCTTTGGCTTTTTAATCTGGAGCACGTTATGGCATGATCTTTTGTTTTGACTATTAATTCTTACTTTGTAAATAAAAGGGAAATATAAATTGTATTCAGCTATAATAATTAATTTATCCTTTTGAAAAAGTCTTTACAGAATAAACTATTTGGAATTATAGAATTGTATTCATTAACATAACAGTATTCTACTAAAAGTATTTCTCTATCATTTCATATGCCTTCCCCAACACACAGCACTACTGCCTCAACACAAAAAAAAATTACTACTTGGTTTTCTATAACCTACCATAAACCTCAAGTTTTCTCAATATCTGTCACTCACTGGAGAATTTTAAAAATAAATATATCAAAAATTAAGCGATGTAATATTGTTTATGTGAATTATTATTTTAATAGAACTAATGGACCTTTTGTATTTGCTAATAATTCCTTCTATTTGTCCAATAGTAATATTGCTGCATCAGCTTTCTTTGGGAAATATTTGGTATATAGTTTTTTGAATTTTTTACTTTAAAAAAAATTCTTGAAATTTTATTGTGAATGTTATATACAAAGAGGCCTATATAATATAAATGTATAGTTTAAGGAATAACAAAATGTTCCTGTGTAAGTTCACCACCTAATTCAAGAGATGGAATGTCACCAACCCCACAGAGAACCCTGTGCTCTATCTCTACTGCCCTCCCCTTCTCCCTCCCCTCCCCCAACCACCCCCCCCCCCCCTTCATCTACACAAATCACATTTTCTCCAGATGCCACCAGTACTGACGTCTGGGTAAATCCTTCCCCTACTTCTAATCACAGCTTTAGAAAACATATATAAGTATCCCCATACAACATACTACTTTTGAATTTTATATCAAAGGATTCATACTGATGTTTTCAAGCAGGGTTTTTATCATAATAATGCTACAGTTGTTTACCTAACGTTAATCAAAAATACATGTTCATTCCATGAATATCCCTGATTCCACTAACAATAGGTATATAGGTTCTTAGTATTTTGCTACCATGAACGATGCTTGTAGATATCATTTGATCACATCTGCTAGTATCTGAGGTCTAGTTTCTAGGACTGATCTCATATTAGATGGCATTTGGACAAAGGGTCTCTAAGTAGCTTAAGGGTATTGTCCAAGTGGAGACTTAAATGCATTATTTTCCTATTGCCGCTGTAACGATTTATCACTTAGTGGCTTAAAATAACACAATTGACTATCTTACAGTTCTGGATATCAGAAGTCCAAAATTGATCTCACCGAACTAAAATTAAGTTAGTAGACTGGTGTTCCTTTGTGAAGGACCTGGTGAAGGATCCGTTTTCTTGTCTTTGCAGCTCTTAGGGGCTGCCCACATTCCTTGGCTCATGGACTTCATCCTTTTTCAAAGCCAGCAATGGCCAGTTGAGTCTTTCTCACGTGGAGTCACTCTGTCATTCTGATTCCCCTGCCTCCCTCTTCCACAGTGATTATATTGGGTCAGCTGGGAAAAACTAGGATAATCTCTCTATTCTAAGGTTATCTGATTAGCATCCTAACTTTCACCTCTTCCTTAATCCATCTTTGCCAAGTAACATAACATATCCACAAGTCTTGGATTATACTGTGAATAAATTTAGGAGGCCATTATTCTGCCTACCATGAAAAGTTCTTGGACAGAATGGAATTAATGTCAGCACTCCCAGCTCAGAATAAAAGGCACTGGGACAGTTCAACATGTAAAGAGATATCTGGGCTCTCAACGTTACTATAGGCGAGAAGCAGGCTTCCAAAACTACTTGGTGGTCAACAAGGGACTTGCCTGTGGAAAAGGAAAGTTCTCGGGTAGCAGAGTCGAGGACCCAGAAGACCTACTGTTTCCAGGGAGCAAATCAGAGCTCTGATAAGACACATCCTTTGCATCCAGAGTAGGAAGCCCCAATAACACAAGCTGGGCCAAAGCTCAGAGTTGCTGTGCACCTGTGACTGCCAGGTGCCTCCCATTCCCCCTGTTTTGAAAGGGAGCACCGTTATGACTTCCCTGCTTCTGTGTCACCATCACTGTGTACGGGGAAGTGGGGGGAGAGGTAGGGAGAGGACAACTACCACAGATCTTGGGTTCTGAAAAGCACTGTCCACCTCTGGTCCTGATGCCATTCACAAAATCATCAAATTCAAAGCTAAAGAGACGTTGAGGGCTTGAAGGATATTAAGCATATTTTGTACATGGAAGAAGTAAGAACCATTAGGCCCAGAAGGTAATTATAGTGGATTGCTATAGAGATGGACCCCAAAGTCTCCCACCTCCCAGCATCCTAATTCTTGTACATTTCCCTCCTGTGTTGACCCTGTGCCAAGCTATGTGAATTGTTTTGGCCACTGAGATATCACTGGAGATAATATGCATAAAGGCTTGATTGCACATTAGGCCTTGAACTCCTGGAAGCTGCTGCCATCATAGAAGATGCTCTTCTTAGCTTCCTTAAGGATAAAAATTACACTGCGAGAAAGATGTTCAGTTCTGAACTATGTCATCTGAGCCCCATCAATCCCTCAGCTAAAAGCAACCAAAAAGGATGAATCAAGACTCAGCCAATTAATATAATTAAAGGAATTTATTAAATTACTGGAGGTCCAGTTCATGAAGTTTGTGCACTCAGTGCCCTGCCTGCACCCTCTCGCAGTCCAGAAGCCCTCCACCACTGCGCTCACCAGCAGTGAGTGGTGCTCCCCCATTGGGAGCACACTGACCACTAGGGGGGAACTCCTGCATTGAGGGTCTGCCCCCTGGTGGTCAGGGAGCATCATAGTGACCAGTCGTTCAATTTACATATTAGCCTTTTATTGTATAGGATTGCCATTTTAAACAACTGTCTAGGGGTAGTTGGTGATATAGCAATAGACAACTATAAAGTATACATTTATAATACAGATGCCACTTCTTAAAAATCTTATCACTATTTCTTCAGAATTTATTCAATAAGGTTACTTTCCTTGTTCCAAGATGAAAATTTCTCTAAATCCATAGCTTTCTCCTTTGTTTTAGATAATAAATATGTACCCTGTGTCAAATCTGAAATTGAAATTGTACTCGAAAGTTGTCATCAGAATTGTAAACTTGGTTTTATGAATCTAATGACTTAATGATCCCCATTCACCATTTAATCCTGCTTCTCACTGGAAGTCTAGAAGAGCAAAGTAGGAAAAGGAGGTGAGGACATTTTGCAAAGTGTGCTGATTAATGATGGAAACTGCTCCAGTAAAATGGCACACACACAAGAGAAACTAGACTGGTGAGGCAGGTGGTTGAAGCACAGCAGGTCAGGTGTCTGTTTTGGGCACAGATAAAACCCCAGGCTGAGGAATTCCCCAAACTGTTGGGGGACAGTTTGTGAGGTTAAACTAGTAGATGTTCAGGTAAGAGTAGCTCAAATTAGGCACAGAGAAGAATGACAACAGAAGGAGGAAGGAGAAAGAGGAGGAGGAGGAGGAGGAGGAGGAGGAGGAGGAGGAGGAGGAGGAGAAGGAGGAAGGAGAAAGACTTATAATCTATTTGTACCTACCTACTGTGTAAGCACGCCTCTCATTTACAATATAAATGTTTCCCCATGGATGTTGTTTTCTGTATATTCTTCCCAAATCAATGCCAGCCTAGATATTTCAGAATGAATTATGACTTATTCTGCATTTAAGTCCACAGCCCTGCCCTTTCAATTTATAAGTGAGAAGCATAATGTGAATAATATTTCGAATAATATGACATGAGGGCTCCACCCTAAGGTCACTGTTCTTTTCTGAAGAGGCGGCCTTTGATATAGTAAACGAATTTGTAAAGCAAAGCACAGACACTTTTCATCTGCCAGATCCAATGTAGTAATTCAATAGCCACAAGATGATAAAAATAAGTAAAGTTTGTAAAAATATCATTATAAAGCCATTAGTTTCCTCATTTACTTAGAAAGTACCATTGACTTTGACAGAAACAGTGATCTGGGATTTGTTTGGAAATTATGTTCTCGTTCATGGGGAAAGTCTTGCCTGGTGCCTGTTAGAAGCAAAGGAAAGGCATAGGAATCAATGCTGACTTACTAGTTAATATTACAAATATCCCACAACCATACAGGCCATGCTCATTTCTGTTTAGATATTGTAGTTATGGTTAGATTTCTCCTCCTGTGCTAGACAGCCCCTTTTCTTTAATGTTAAGCTCATACTCCAAACTAAGATTTTTGTAAAATTTTCAATCTCGGTGGAGCTCCTTTTCTTCTGAACACCACACACTCACTCCTTAGACCACAATAATGGATTTAATTATATACTTTTTTTTTCAAAGTGTGTTTAATATTCATGAATTTGTTATATTTTCCCCAGTCTCTTAACAGTGATGCCCAGATCTTACCAGGACTGACTGACACTATTATAAAAATTAAATACTGCTCTGGTCCATGTAGTACAGGGTAAAGGGGGCCAATATATTTGAACCAAAGGAGACTTGATTTTGGGTGGTAAACACACGATGTAATATACAAATGATGTATCATAGAATTACATACTTGAAATCTATATAATCTTATTAATCAATGTCACCCTATAAATTTTAAAAAGATGCAGGTGTGCATAGTAGCTCAAAGATGGAGTCTAAAGCCACATGACCCAGGTTCAAATTGCAACTGCAGCACTGCTTCAACATGACTTAAAACAAGCTACTTTCTGGGCTTCATGTCCTCATTTATAAAATGGGGATAATAGTACTTACCTTTCATGGTTTCTTTGACAAGTAAATGACTATACATCTAGGCCAAGACCTAGAACGTAATAATCACTACATGAGTGTTACCTGGTATTTACCATGTTTTTTACTTTTAAAAAGTATTTAAAGATATATCAAGATCATCTTGGGAATGTAATTTGGTCTTTGCCTAAAATTCCCAAGGCTTACTAATAGTCATTAAACTAAACTCCTCTACCAAAACCAGTTTGGCTCAGTGGATAGAGCATCGGCCTGTGGACTGAAGGGTTCCAGGTTCGATTCCAGTCAAGGGCATGTATCTTGATTGAGGGCACATCCCCAGTAGCGGGTGTGCAGGAGGCAGCTGATCGATGTTTCTCTCTCGTTGATGTTTCTAGCTCTCTGTCCTTCTCCCTTCTTCTCTGTGATAAATCAATAAAATATATATATATATTTTAAAAAAAAACTAAACTCCTCTCCAAAACAATACATAAAATAATAAAATAAAGCCTTTTGATATTTTAAAGATTCTCTTTAAACAAATCTTATCCTTTCCTTTCCTAATTAATAGATTTGAGAATATGAAAGTACAGGTTCGAAACAGGTTTGCGGACTAACTGCCCAACGTTGGCTGAATAGGCCACTGTTGGTTGTTAACACGCCGATTCTCAGTTGCCACAGGTGTCTGAAGAGGCCTCTTTACTTTCTTAAGACTTTTTCTTAACAGTGTTTACTTTAATGCTTTTTACTCGCACATTTAGGATAGTTTAAAATTAGTGGACATTCAAATGCTAGAAGCAGCAGCCAGATATTAGCAGTTTCATAGCTCAGGCTGCCATTAAAAAGACCACAGACTGGGTGGCTTACACAACAGAAATGTCTTTTCTCACAGTTTTGGAGGCTGGGAGTAGGAGATGAGGGTGTCAGCATGGTGCTGTTCTGGTGAGGGCTCTCATCACGGGTTGTGTGTGTGCTCACGTGGTAAGGTGAGAGGAAACAGTGGGAGGGAGCTCTCTGGTGTCTCCTCCTATAAGGGCTCTAAGCCCATGACCTCACTGAACCCTAATGACCTCCCAAAGGCCCATCACATCAGGGGTTAGGAATTTAGCATATGAAATTCTGGGGGGAAGGGAGGGTGCACACAAACATTCAGTCCACATGGGTAAACTGAGCAGAGAATAGTATTTAGTTATGTGTGATATTGGCCTTAGGCTGGGAGACACAGCTTAGTCCTTTTTCCCCTCTTTTCGGAGAAAGACCAATTAGCTGACTCCATGCGGTGATATTAGAAGGTTGAAGAAACATAGAATGCTGTATTGAAAAATCTAGGAACGGATAAAAAAAATAAGATCTTAAAAAATGTACTAGACTCTGTCTATGCAGAGAGCACTTTGGAAACCACTTCATTTATGTGTGAAATAATGTACACTTCTGTGTTCAATTTTAGAGTTTAAAAACCCAAGTTTCTCTATGTGCCCTTTGAAAAAATAATAAAGAAATGTAATGAATTTGTAAAATACCATTATTCCAAGTCACAAATTCAAGTTACAAGAAGTCAAATGAAACTTTTTTAATACATTTTATTGATTATTTACAGAGAGGAAGGGAGAGGGATAGAGGGTTAAAAACATCTATGAGAGAGAAACATCGATTCAGCTGCCTCCTGCACACCCCCTACTGCAGATGTACCCGCAACCAAGGTACATGCCCTTGATTGGAATCGAACCTGGGACCCCTGAGTCCACAAGCCGACGCTCTATCCCTTGAGCCTAACTGGCTAGGGCAAATGAAAAATTTTTAAACAAAAACATTTAAAACATGAATATTTAAAATAGTTTACTTTAAAAGAGGTGTGCATAATCATATTGATTGAATAACCTTGTTGCAGTGATTAAAAATAAATGCACATCAACCTCGCATTTTGAAAATCACAAGGATGCTCTGTAGGAGGAAGGATGGGCCAGGTGCAGAGGGTTACCAGGGGGATGAGCCCCAGGTGCCTAGCAACAATCCCCAGGTGCCTGGCAATGAGCAAAACTATAAGCCCTTGCATGAGTGCTCTCTTAAGCATTAACCTCTGGAAGATGACATCTAGGCTTCAGCTGGGTTTCAGCTGCAGGCCCGAAGAAGCAGCCAGAACCCCATGACCGACATCAGGACCAGCTGCATTAACTGATGACCCCCTGTCACCGGCCAATCAGTGGAGACCACAAGAGGGGGCACACCTGGAAAGCTGATGAATGTTCTATCGGGATCCTCTCTAGAGATCTCAGATAAAAGGGCCCGTGCCTGCTCTCTCTTCTGGAGCACACTCTCTCCTGCCTTTTTCTCCTAAGTTCCTAAGTTCTCCTAAGTTCCAGGGGCCCTTTTACTACTTCTGTAACTTTCTAAATAAGCTTTCCTTTATAACTGAGTTGAGTTCCTTGGCTCTGAATTCTTTCAAGCAGAACTCCAGGTTGCTGAACCAAGGTCCAGCCTCACTCCTCCCTGACGCCTGGTGCCGTTCTCTGGCTGCTAACACCAGGATCTTTAAAAGTCATGTGTATTATGAATTAGAGCCAAATTATTTCCCGTGAAAACACATTTCTCCGTTTACAATGGAAATAAATGAGAGAATATAGTCTAATATAGAGTAATACTACAGAAAATGTTTTCAATAACCCCTCTCATATAAAACGTGCAAGGAACCTATAGCCAGAAGCACTCAAGCCACTGGTGGCACGCAGGGGTTCCCAAACGTTCAGTCGTCAGGCTGCCGCCAATGCAGAAAAGGGGTGTTAGCAATATGTGTACAAATAAGAGATGTGGATAATGTATTGAGTTATCATAAGGTTAAATATATTTAGTTACGGAAATGTGTGAGTGTAAATTAAAGGCTAGATATATCCATTTATTCAGAGGTTATTATTGGTGAGTTTTTAAAAAAATATCCTGACCCAGGTCTATGAAGGACTCCAAATTACTCTGACATTTTAAAGACAAAATTATGGGAGCTTTTGATACAAAAAAAAAAAAAAAAAAAAAAAAAAAAAAAAAAAAAAAAAAAAAAAAAAGCATGTGGCTTGGTAGTCATATAAGACTGGATTCAAATCCTGATTCCATTGCTTATTATTGGGATGACTTTGGATTAATAACAGCTCTGATCCTTAATTTACCCCCAAAATAAGCTTGTTAGGGCCTGCCCCAGAGAGTGTTTGTAAGGATTATGTGAAATTATATTTCAAATGCACTTAACATGGGCCTGTCACAGTAGCTGCTTAGCCAAGGCTATTATTGCTAGAGTGTTGGTGGGTGGCAGTGATAGTAGCTAAGGTAATAATATTAACAATCGTGACTTTTTTTTTTTTTTTACCATTCTCATAGAAAAGAATGAAATTTGAATTGCTAGTCGCCTAGAGAATTACAGAAACAAAAACTGCATATAACGTTCTTTCTCAATAATGTACTTCTCTTTGTCAGCCCCTGCTGTGGCCAATCACTGCTGCACAAGGGAATGCATCATAACGTCTGATTAACTCTTTCCAAAGAAGTTCAACTCCTATCAAGAGATTAAGCTAACTCACATGTGATTAAGCTAAAACATATGGGATGCTGGTTTCCTCCGTCAGTGCAGTTCTAAACGGTTAAACTCACACCAGCTGCTTTCATAAACCAGCAATTCTGATGGTCCAGTATTACTCCTCCAGGCATGTTAGATTATAGAAGGAATGTGATAAGCCTACACGAATTTTAGATTTGCAGCAGATTCATTTCAATCCCTAATCAAACTCATTCCCCTAACCAGTCAGGCAAAGAGATTGAACGTAAAGGAAATTGAGTTCAGAGAATTTAACAGATGAAGATTTTTATGATGGCAATCCCAAACCATCTCCTTTTGTTTCTAATTATGTACAAAACCCCTCAAAATGATTGTCCAGTCATCCCCGTAATTTAAAGAACTTTTTGAACCTACCTCTATGTTCAAAATATAAACACACAAAAAAAATCAAGGAAATACCTTAATACTTATAAATGTCTTGAGATTCCTTTTGAAGAAAAAACTATATATTCAATTCTAAAGAAGTGGACAAGAATATACATTGTATTGTGAGACCTCCTCCTTTATTTAAAAAAAAAAAAAGGTAATATACAAATTAACCCTAACAGCAGAATGACCAGAATGACTGCTGGACTAGTCACTATGAGGCACACTGACCACCTCTCAGTCCCTTTCCCCTGGGGCCAGCAGGCTCTGATCGCCTGATGGCGAACGGGGAACCAGGGATGGGTGGCAGGGGATGTGGGTGCACCAGGCCAAGGCCCCCACCCCACCGGTCTCCCCACACACAGAGGGCGACCAGCAGTGGGGGCAGGGCTGGCAAGCAGGTGGGAACAGCCAACCTCTCAGTCCCTTCCCCCAGCCATCAGGCATCGATCACCAATGGAGAATGGGGTAAATGGCGGGTGGGTGGCAGCAGAAGCAGGGACAGCTGCGGGAAGCCAGGGAAGATGGCCCTGATCACAGGCCAGGCCTAGGATCATACCCGCACACAAATTTTGTGCCCCGGGCCTCTAGTCCAATAATAATACAACGACTTAAGTACTATATCATAAGCACTATTTTCCAAGAATTGACATGTATTAACTCCTTTAAAGGACATAGTAAGTAAAACAAGAGGTGATAAATTATACTCCATTTTTCAGATGAAAAAACTAAATCTTGGGAGGTTAGGTATCTTGTGGCAAAACTAAGATTCAAATCCAACAATTTATCTCCTTGACTGCTCACTCTTAATGCTTATTTTATAGTGGTTTTCAAAAAAACCAAGACAGTAAAGTGATCATAAATCTCATTTTATTTTTTTTGTTTATCAACTAGGTAGCTAACAGATGTTACAAATAAACCCAATCTTAAAATTTATCTTAAAATTAGAACGGTTTTTGTTTCATTCCTTCTCTTGTCCTCATCCTTTTCTTGCCTGTCTTTACAAAGGGGTTTTGAGTGTCTGTCTCAAATTTCTTCTGTTTCTATTCTTAATTGTCTTTGTGTGTTTACCAGTTTTCAATTGCTACCGATGTACTTGTTGTGTTATTTTCTCTTGGAAATTGATTGATTATTTTAAACTCTTGTACGTTTGTTTCTTAGTCAGTCTTTTCTATAGTTTATTCCAATTACCTCCCTCTTAGTAAACGTGTTTGTTCAGCTAGCTTTGGTTTTCTGGTGAATCTTATCATTCCAGAAAAAACAACAAGATATTCAAAGAAGAAAAGGTCTTCTATTTGGTATCTTCCTTACTCATTCCACTCTTACCCCAACCTCAAACCCAGGATTTATAGTTTAGGGCCTTGGTCAGCAAACTGCAGCTCACGAGCCACATGCGGCTCTTTGGCTCCTTGAGTATGGCTCTTCCACAAAATACCATGGCCTGGGTGAGTCTGTTTTGAAGAAGTGGCCTTAGAAGAAGTTTAAGTTTAAAAAATGTGGCTCTAAAAAGAAATTTCAATTGTTGTACTGTTGATATTTGGCTCTGTTGATTAATGAGTTTGCCGACCACTGGTTTAGGGTCAATGAATGTACTGATTAGAGCCTCATCTTTTTTTTTTTTTTTTTTTTTTTTTTTAATAATTTAATCCTCACCTAAGGACATTTATTGATTTGAGAGAGAGAGAGAGAGAGAGAGAGAGAGAGAGAGAGAGAGAGAGAGAGAAACACTGATATGAGAGAAAAATAATCGGTTGCCTCTCCTACCTGCCCAGACAGGAGATCTAACCCACAATGTACGAATACACCTTGACTACAAATCAAACCCAAAACCTTTTGGTAGACTGGATGATGCTCCACCCAAATGACCCAGGCAAGCCTCATCTATCTTTAAAAGTACAAATCCTGGAAAGAAAAAATAATTTCTGTATTTGCATTGCCATTTTAGCCTGGATACTCAAAGATATCTGTACTTAATACCTAAAAAAATAATCTGGTTAAATATATACCACATTCCAGGGATAATTAATCAAGAGAAGTTTTCAGTCCAAAAGAAAGGTCACATCCCTAATATGTAGATCACATGAGGATGGACATGCTCAAGTGAGAAAAAGCCAAATCTTCCCTTATAATGCAAAGTGACAGTGTGCAAAAGCATTTACTGATTTTCATCTGTTAAATTCATTATCTTACATAATGGTCTTTCCAGGTACGTCAGCAGAGGGCCACAAATTGCATAAATTTGTTCACCAGGTTGTAAATGTGCCAGAGGGGCTGTTTTTCAGGTATCTGAGTTGACTCAAAAGCTGAATGCTCACTTCTGTTAGTACGTAATAAAATACTCATGCCTGGCCTGCACTCTGGTCAGATGCCAAACTAATTATCTATCACCTGATATTATCCAGGAGTTCTGTTTGCATACTTCTGATGCAGGCAGGTAAAATACTTAATCCTTCCTCCAACAATACTAATCCACAACCAGCCTAGATAAAAATAAAACTGGACAATAACCCTAATTTTAAACCAAACCACCAAACAGGTTCACTGACATGAATCCTGAGGCATTGGTAGTGGTGACCCAGTGGAATGTTGGTTCTGCCATTTCTTACACTTGGAAGCAATCTGTGAGAAGAGAGGAGGGAGAAAACAATAAGGTTAATTGATCCATCAACATGATCACTCTCACAAGAAGAAAACAGGTCTTATGCTGTGTTCTTTCCTTATTATTTAAAAAAAAAAAAATGGTCTGAGATTACATAATTGGGGAAAAGGAAACCAGGAACATATTTGAATATGTGGCCTATTACATTGTTTTTTTTAACCCTTATTCCACTAAATAATTGTTTCTTTTTATACCATACCAAAAACTGCTGTGGTTAAGCCATTATAAGATTACATTGTTGAAAATGACTAAGGCTTTGGCTGCGTAGTTCAGCTGGTTAGAGTGTCCTCCTCAATCATGGTACATATAAGAATCAACCAGCCCAAACCGGTTTGGCTCAGTGGATAAAGCATCTATCTGCGGACTGAAGGGTCCCAGGTTTGATTCCAGTCAAGGGCAAGTACCTTGGTTACGGGCACATCCCCGGCGGGGGTTGTGCAGGAGGCAACTGGTCGATGTTTCTCTCTCATTGATCTTCCTATCTCTCTACCTCTCTCCCTTCCTCTCTGTAAAAAATCAATAAAATATATATATATTTTTAAAAGAATCAACCAATGAATGCATAAATTAAGTGGAACAACAAACCAATGTTTCTTTCTCTCTCTCTCTCTCCCTCTCTCTCTCTCTCTCTCTCTCTCTCTCTCTTTCTCTCTCCCACTCTCTGTTTCTTTCTCCAAAATCAGTTAGTAAATTAAAGATATAAAATGGCTATAACTAGAAATTGTGAGCTGGATACCTATTTATTGCAAAAACTACTTATACAAAAGGAATAAATTATATAGAGATTCAATTAAGCCTGTTATCCATTTGCTTACTTATTACTAAACAAACATGAGCACCATCTTTTCTTTGTAGGTGTAATAAATTTGGAGGAAAATGAATCCTGGAAATATACTGTATGTTATACTTATAACATAGACTTCAAGGCCTGAAGTTTACATATTCCTGAATTAAACATACCATTTTATTTAAATATAAATCATTTTGTATTGTTTGCATTGTACATGTATTACTTGATTTCTCATTCTTTATTTCTTAATCTCTTAAACATGTATTAATTTAATCCTGAACACCAAGTGATATTACACAACAGCACATAACTCTAGACTTGCCAGTAATCCCTCTAATGATTCACTTGAACTGGAGATTAAAAAAATAAAAAAGGACTTAACGGCATTAAGAGATTGATAGAATGATAATGTAAACTCATAAAAGGTAGCCGATTTAACCAATTTACTTAGCTAGGTGAAGTCTAGGGATGGGAAATAATATTTAAGTTTTATTCTATTTTATTTTGTGTATGTCATTTTTATAGTAGTTTTAACAATACAAATTTTCCTTTAGAATGGCAGTAAGAACACATGTTATCCAAGTATATCATGAATCATATTTAAATTTAAACTTAATGAATATTTATAGAAACTATTGCAGATATATTCTGGGGAGTTGATTGTAGGAGATAGTTTATGAAAGAAATGAGTCATAATAATCAACTCTTTAAAAAAAAAAAAATAGAGAATTAGCCGAAAGCGGTTTGGCTCAGTGGATAAAGCGTCGGCCTGCGGACTGAAGGGTCTCAGGTTCAATTCTGGTCAAGAGCATGTGCCTTGGTTGCGGGCACATCCCCAGTCGGGGGCATGCAGGAGGTGGCTGATCAATGATTCTCTCTCATTGATGTTTCTAGCCCTCCATCCCTCTCTCTTCCTCTCTGTAAAAAATCAATAAAATATATTTTAAAAAATAGAGAATTATGTACTTCTATGGTTAAGTTTCAGTATATAAATTTCAGTTGTATATTAATTCACTCATCCAGTGTTTATTGAATACCACCTAGCCTTCAAATGCCATGCTAGGTACTGGGGTCTACAACAGTGAATGGAACCCAGAATAGTTTACGACACAAGTAAAGTTAGGTCTGCACTTCACAGGAAAATGCCATAAGAAACATTTAGAACCAAGTGCAAGCAAGTTGGAGTCTGGAAAGAAGACACTTACCAAATGGAAATGTACTAACAAGATCTACTTGGTTTTTGTCTGAGCATCACAGAATGGAAGGAAACCTGGACACTTCTTTCTGTCATACCCTCTCCCAGTGGCCAACTCTGTTCGGAACTGCTCTGAGCTGACCTGGTGAGCAGGTTCCTCTTCCCTCCTCATTGGCACTTGGTTGAACATGACCACTGATTCCTGTGTCCTCATCAGCCTTGGAGTCTGCTACCTTGTCTAGTTTGATTACTTGATGTATTGATCCGCCTACCTATGAATATAAGAAATGCATGTTGCTCTTTTATTAGAAGACTTGATGAATGTCACTAGCTGTGTTTCATGACCTGTGAAGGAAGATGTAGGACTATAAGCCATGGTTCCTCTTTCTGTTTGACAAGCCACGCTAATGTAGGCATGTAAGACAACCATTTTATTATGCACGTGAACTCTGGGGTCAGGGCTTCCACAAGCCGTTAGCACTGAAGGCTTGACTCGAGCTCCATTAATGTCTGGCCTCACCTGGGAAGACCCAAAGCTGAGGAGGCCTTGAAGAATGGAGGGGGTGGGGGAGATCATGGGAAGGCTCCTCCATTCTGGTTCCTGGGCAGACACAGCTGGAAAACCTAGACTGCCAAGCAGAGTGCCTACACTTGGCCTGTTTGAGTCACTTGGCTTCTTAATAGCATGGTAGTCTCAGGGCACATGCTGGCCCAGGACTTGGAGTGCATTACCCCACGGTCTCACCTTCCAGGCTGCAGAGGACCTTTCCGATCTCACAGCCCCGTGGAAAACCGCAGGGCCTCTGAGAGCACAGAGCACCTCCACCCAGCACACGGGAGACTTCCTATGTGGAACAGAACTGCTCTCCAGGGAGACATGACAGGTTTTTTCACATTTCTAAACAAACCTTACTCTGAAAAAAATATAGTCCTACCTAGTTTTTATGTCTATCTCATTTCTATATCTCCGACTGTTAGTCATGAAGTTATTGGATTCCTTCAGGGTGTGTAACTGTGTACTAGGTTTGGGATACATGACACCCTTGTTTTTAAAAATTGCTGTAAATGAGTTGTAGAATAGCCATGAACAGAAAACCATCATGAAGAGAAATACATATCTCTACTAATAAAAGGTAATATGCTAATTAGACCAGACATCCTTCCAGACAAAGTCACAGCAGCTACGAGGGCCAAGGGCCAGTGACATGAGAGAAGCAGTGCAGCGCTGGTGGGCCGAGGCGAGTCCCACTGGAGCCGCGCAGTCCTTCCATCCACAGAGGTGGGCGCTGGGAGAGGCGGGGCAGTGCCAGTCATGGCCCCTACTTCTGGAGAGGTGGCACTAGGAGAAGCGGGGCAGCCTGCAGTCCCAGAGCCTCTGCAGAGGCTGGACAGGGTGCGACCTGGATGCCTCAACCTCTCACAGCCCCTCCCACAGCAGGCCTGGCCCCAGATCCCCACACACACTCACACACACACACACACACACACACACACACGTGAGTGGGATTGGGGCCAGCTCTAAGAAGCAAGTGCCTAGGGTCAGCAGCAGCTGGGTGATGGGGGTGGCACCTTCTCCTGATCCTCCCTGTCGTCACCTCCCACAGAGCTGTCAGTAGGACATCCCCTGAGGGCTCCCAGACTGTGAGAGGGGGCAAGCCAGGCTGAAGGAAACCACCCCCCAGTGCATGAATTTTTGTGCACTGGGCCTCTAGTAAACATATAAAGACCAAGAGCATAGAAGTCATTTTTCTAACAGCTGAAGAAAAAGAATGGTTAATATCCAAACATATTTTAGTGGAGTAGGAGGATCTGAGATATATAGAGGAATAATGAATGGGAAGAAGAAAACTGTGGCAAAGACAGTTGGTTGTTCTGTAGGATCCTGTCTCACCTTTTTTCTCAGTAGCAGGAGCCTCAGGGTTTGGCTGGGTTTGTAGTCACCTGAAACAAAAACTACATTTCCCAGACTCCATTGTAGCTAGATGTGGCCTGTGGTTAAGTTTAGCCAATAGAATGGAAATGAAAAAACAGTGTGTACTTTCCTGGAAATGGGGGAAAGGGGTGCTTTTCTTCAGCCTTTTCTACTTCTTGCTGACCAATGCTGACAAGATGGCAGCGGTGAGACCAGTTTGTTTTGTTTTTTTTTTGAAACATGAGGAAGAACTATGAGGTGGAAGCTGAGGGTGGGGGAGAAAGCAGGACCAGAGGAATCTTAGTCCCTGTCCCTATGCAGTGCCACACTACCACTCACCTTAAGTGCGTACCCCAGATTTCATTTCTATAACTGAAATGTCCATTGCAGCTTCTGCTTCAGGGATATTTTACAAAATAAAATGGTATCTACTCACCACAGATATATAACTTAATGGCAAAACCAACTTCTTAATAGGAAATCAAAACTATGGGCACCAGAATATATTTCCAAGAAGGAGTGATCTTGTAATGCAGTTAGAAGCTTGTTGTCCCCC
This sequence comes from Pipistrellus hanaki, assembly GCF_964339955.1. Taxonomy (NCBI): domain Eukaryota; kingdom Metazoa; phylum Chordata; class Mammalia; order Chiroptera; family Vespertilionidae; genus Pipistrellus; species Pipistrellus hanaki. The sequence goes on along the minus strand of NC_140507.1, from coordinate 36,188,757 downwards.
AGGGCCTTTGGGGCAGATTTCCAACTGAAGACCAAGGCAATGGGGAAAATATTTGAGACCAACTCTAAATGAGCCTGTCACTGAAAGGATTTATTTTCAAGAACAGATCATAGGGTCAGAAAAGAAAAATAAGGATTGTTTGCCTTGAAATGGCTCCAGCCAATTCCTACCAATAGCACTGAAAAGAAATATAGTCGAAGTTGCAGTGAAATTAAATAGAACGGCTGGCCAATCTCTCCCAGCCCTTAACCATGGCTGTAATTGAGTTGTAGGATAGCCAGGGAGACATCTCACAAGGCAAGCACACCATTTTCTGGAATATCCGTCTGTACAGGGAAAAGATAATCAAATTATGGTACTTTTAACAAAACCTAATTTTCTGGAAATGTAACTAGTTCCTTTTTTCCCAACTGACAAAGCCCAAATTTGTAACACTTGAGTATTACTCAGCAACTTGAAACAATTAGCATTTATTTCAAACACAATTAATTTGTAGAAAGTATTACTATTGTCAAGCCATTGAGAGGATCCTCCAACCAAATAATTCTATAAAGTACAGAATATTCTTTAGTTGATCTTTTTATTAGTTTGACTTTATTATTTTGCTTTTAAAGTTGCATTCATTTACTGGACTGGTATTTTATTCTTAGAGGGTAACTTTTTTTCTTTAATTTCCACCTCTATCATTCCACGAAGAATTTTACAGGCAGTTGGAAACTTCCACTCTAATAGCATACTTTATGGTATGGTTTTCATATGCAGGGAAGGTATGTATTTCTATGGCTCACATTTTGGCACTCTTTCAGGTAGGAGGCCAGTGATGGCTATTCCAGCAAACCATAAGGCACAGCACAGCTGATAATGGTCTTCACACTTGCTCCCATGCGCAGTGAGCAAGCTGGGCCACCTGTCTCTGTCACATCTGGGACCATGGAAAATCTCACTTAGTTCCATGGAATCGATGAATGTAAATGTTAAAAAAAAAAAAAAAAAAAAAAAAAAAAAAACAGATCCACAAAATAAACCCTGCTGTAGGTCTCTGAGTCAAATATGCCCATCTTCATATGAAGCCTGGTAGTGAAATCTGTTCAGATTAACTTTTTTTTTTTTCAAAAGGCGATGAGGCAGAATTGAAAACCAAAAGACAAAGGAGAACCCTTAGAAGATGACATATTTGTATATTCTTCTTTTTTTTAATGTATTTTATTGATTTTCCACAGAGAGGAAGGGAGAAAGATAGAGAACTAGAAACGTCGAAGAGAGAGAAACATCTACCAGCTGCCTCCCGCACCCCCCCACCCCCACGGGGGATGTGCCCACAACCAATGTACATGCCCCTGACCGGAATCGAATCTGGGACCCTTCAGTCAGCAGACTGACACTCTATTCACTGAGCCAAACTGGTCTCGGCTGTATATTCTGAAAAATAGCATCTCTGCTTTTCACCATCTCAGCTTGATCAGATCATTCCTGAGAAGGGTCATCAATAATAGGTGAGTCAAGAAAACCACCAGGGATTTATCAGTCTTTGTTCAACATAACCTTGTGGTGGCCTCTGACAATGATGAATACACCTACTTCCAGGAAAAAAAAAATCTCTTCTCTCTTGGCTTCTGTAGCACTACTTTCTCCTACTTCAACTCATACCTTTCTGAGAATCCTTCTAAGTCCACTTTGCTGGCATTCCACTCTCCCAAGATTCATTCATATAATATCTGTTGTATTCCAAAGAAACAAAATCTGTTCAAAGGTAGACTTTATTACTCCCTAAATCTCTTCCCTTTCTCACCCCATCTTAATTTAGCCAAAAAATTCCATTTATTCTATAGGTTAAGCATCCTTTGTATCCGTCGTTTTCTCTTAATTTCCACTGATCTTTTTCAGCAGTCAGTCAGCAGAACCATTGCAAAAATCAGCTTAGAGGTATTTGTGGTTTAAAATGGATAAATATTCAATCCTATACAAGCAGGAGTCAGAATGTGTTTGAGATCCCTTTTAAAGGTCTCTATGTATAATTTGACTATGCCATTAAAAGTTTATTTATTAGTTAATTTTTGGAATTTCTGGTCTGGCGATGCATATGATTAGTCAAATATTTAAGCTCTGGAACTTTTCTTTGATAGAGGAAAATTGCTTACCATAGTAAGTTGAATTTTTCAGGCCTGATTCATAAGTTATTTCTTACAGTTCAGCATAAGTTTGGGCACAAATGAGATAGGTTTAGCATCTGGGCTCTATGGTAGCCAAATAACCTTATTACGTACTCAGAAAAGAAGGCCATAGTTATAGCTCTCCCATTGAATGGCTGCATGACCAGAGTGAAGTTAGTCACCCTCTCTGAGTCTTTTTTTTTTTATTAATATTTCTTTTGGACAGAGAATATATGATAGAAGTTTTCTTACAATCTTCTTTTGCAGTTGTTTAGGAGAATTCATCTCTTTATTTGTTGTTGTTAATCCTCACCCAAGGATATTTTTTTTTGGCTAGGGTGACAATTCATCTTTTCATTTATTAAAATTCCTTATCAAGTTTTTTTAAGTATTGTTTTCAGTACCATATGATCTATGAGTAACTAAATTATCTCAATGTTACATTACTTTTATACACCAAAACTCTTCTTATTTATTTTTAATTTTTTTTTTATTTCCTTTTCCCCACCCCCTCCACTTTGGCAGCCAACAGCTTGATATCTATAGCTTGATATCTATAGCTTATGTTTCTGCTTTATGTGTTTATTTTGTTTGTTTTAGAATCCACATAGAAATATGATCATATAGTACTTGTCTTTCTCTTTCTGACTTGTTCCACTTAGCATAATACCCTCTGCATCCATCCATTTTGTCACAATGGCAAGATTTTATTTTATTAGTGCCTAACAATATTCCATTGTTTATATATGTGTGTTTGGTGTGTGTGTGTGTGTGTGTGTGTGTGTGTACCACATTTTTTTTTATCCATTCATCTATTGATGGACAAATAGGTTGTTTCCATATCTTGGATGTTACTAATAGTGCTACAATGAACATAGGGGTGCATATATATTTTTGAATTAGTGTTTTAGTTTTCTTTGGCTAGATATCCAAAAGTGGAATTGCTTCATATGGTGGTTCTATTTTTATTTTTTTGAGAATTTTTTTTCATGGTGGCTGCACTAATTCACAATCCCACCAACAGTGTAGTAGGGTTCCCTTTAATAAACTTATTAAAGCAAGATAACTTTTGCATAGTTTAATATGTTTACAAGGACCTAGAGGTGAGGCATTTTCAACTGGTTAAAATTAACCAAGTGACTTAGGGAATTATTCATTAACTATTAAGGGGCCCCTGAGTCCCTCATCTTTGCTTGATTTCCAACAGTCACGTCTCAGAGGTCTTGGCACTTGATATTGGAATTTAAACATTTATTCTATAATATAAGGACCCAAAATATTTCACTTCTGGGTCATTACCATTTTTAGAATCGTAAACCATTCCCTCTCAGCCTCTGTCTGGTAGAACGTCATTCAGTAATGTGTTCCCTATCCAAATTCAAGGGGGAAATAAAACGGTGCTTTTATTAAGGAAATCCATTTCCTCAAAAAGGATAAAGTATGACAAGGACTGTTTTTCTAACTTAATGTAAATTTCATGGCAGGACATGCTGTCAAGCTATCAGATGGAAAGGAGCTCACAGGCTCTCCCCGTGGAATGTGGGCTCACAAAGGACAAGAGTCTCACTCCCCTCGGCCAGGCACACCCTCCATGAGGCGAGTTGAGTTTATTAGGTACCTTCCTTCAGGGCAGCTAACATGATAAGAGTGTGTGTGTGTGTGTGTGTGTGTGTGTAGTTTAGTTTTGTTTTTGGTTTTGTTTTGGTTTTGGTTTTTTTGTTGGGGGGGGGGGCGTTATAGTTTTTAAAGTGTAATTGATTTTTTTCTTTTTTTTAATTTAAATTATTTATTGTTGAAAGTATTACATATCTCTCCTCTTTCCCCATTGACCTCTCCCTGCCTGCTCCCAAGAGGAATTTTTGTTTTCTCCTTTCCTGTCTCTTTCTCTGTGCAGATCCAGCACCAGTGATTGAAGAGCCTAACCTGCATATCCACAATTCAGCGTCTCTAGGACTATCTCTAAATCCAAAGTCGACATTATCTCAGGCGCATCCTGTGTAATTATAGCATTTGGCTGGCATTGCTGAACAGGGGCTGGAGCCCCTCAGGTTCTAGTTAATCTGCCTCGAGTGACCACAGCTGGTTGGCCGGAAGAAAATGATTATGAAATGAAGTTGTTGTGTCTTAGTAATAAAGATTACTGATATGCAGGCAAGATGGATCTCAGGTTAACCTTTTCCTATATATGAAGGCTCCGTATGATGTGAGGGAAAAGGAATTATCTCTGTAAGGTCTTATTTATGACATATTTTGTGTCTTGCCCTTTCTTTTCACCCTTACCTAATTTCCTGCCAGTCCTGAATTTTTATTACTCCTCAGTGAAACACATACATTAACCCTTTGGATGTTTTCCAAATGACCAAACTAAAAATTTAATGGACATGAGATCAGCTTCCTTCTTTTTAATTGGTCTTCAAACTTAATCTTGTCTTGTTTTATTAAGAATCAGTTTATCTTGCTAAATAACTCAGACTGAGTTATTCACACGGCAGTCAGGATGAAGATGAATTTACACGGTGATCTTAGATAGTGGGTGTATGATATGTGGCATGGTGCAGGCTGTATATTCAACACATAAAACAAACTCACAGAGTTGGGGAAAACTACCCATCACTCTCTGCTCAACACGAACAACTCAGCACGCTTCCAATCCAATAAATGCAGTTCCTTCCAATAATAAAAATGATTATGAAGTGATTTATCTGGCAACTCAGAAAAGACACAGACAATGGAACTTGTGGTTAAGAGCACAGATTCTAGAGTCGCATCCGGCTCTGCCACTCACTAGCTGTGTGACCTTGGCCAATTACTCAACCTCTGCATGTCCAGGTCTTCTCGAATTAAAACTGGAGATTATCACAATAGCTGCCTCACGTGGCTATCATGAAATTTAAATGAGTTAATGTATATAAAGCATTTAGAACAGTCCCTGGCATTCAGTAAGCCTGGTAAGAGTTCACTGTGGATAAAATGAAAACAGTTAAAGAAAGAGGACAGACTGGATGAGGATCCTGTTGGATAGTCAGTAAATACTTATTTACTTAGATCGTTAGCTCTAAATTCTTGTGTTTGATACTTGACTTCAGGCTATTAACATTTAACCAGGGGCTCATAAATAAGATGGACTACAGTCAAACCCATCACATTAATGTGTTGTCTCATAGGAAAATAAGAACACACATAAAAATGGTATGCTATGGTTTAGCTTGGCAGGGTCAGATGGGAGCAAGAGAGGACAAAGGAAAATGATTTGCTAGAGGCCGATGAGTCTGCACAGGGAGGCGTCCAGTTCCTTCCCCTTTCCACTGCTGTCATTGCCCGAGAGCACGTGACCGGGATGACTGTGGGAGTTCCTCCCCTCAAAAAACTCATTGTCATCTCTGGGTTTCCAAGTCTACTTAGCATCCGTGCCTTGGTTATTGAGCTGACTCTTCTTTCTTCATAACCACATCTCTAATCTAACTGCATCCAGCAATGATTCTTATTTGCATCTCCTTAATTACATACAAATGTGGATACGTGCCAACTCCCCTTTGTCAACATTTAAGCCAATTGGTCAACACTAACCAAAACAAATACATAAAGACATAGAAAATAAACAGTGGGAGCTTTGGGGTCAAGGACATGTTGAGGAATATGTATTTTTAATAATGTCTCTTAATTTTTTTGTGTGCTTTTAAATTTGGGGACTTGCTTTTTAATCAAGTTACAGCACCTCTTTTTCAATTTTATGAAGCATCCTGATTTTCTAAAAGATGACAATAGAAAAAGTACCAGGACAGACACTAGATGATACATTTGAGCATTTGTTGATCTTGCAATATCTCCCTCTATTTCAGCTGAATATAATGCATAAAACTCAAATATGTCAAAACACATAGATCCTCTTTAAATACAAAAAAATGTCAACAGTCCATTTTTGAGTCTTTATGATTTATTTTATAATCTAAAATAAATTTCTGCCTAGGTATCTATTTCTTACTATAGTCAAAGTGCATAGCTCTTATTAAACTTCCTCAAGTGTCTTAATAGAAAGGTAATTGGAGCAGAAATGTATTTTGAAAAGTAACAACCACAGTCAATTGAAAGAAAATAAAAGCATTTTTGTTAAGGTTTTAGAAGGGGAGTGAGGAAGTGCCTGTATTTTCAGTTGTTGTGCTTAAGAGGAAACTGCTTTCCAGGCATCATCGTTTACGATGGAGTTTATAACGGGAAGCTTTTACGATGATCTTTTGCTCTAGAGGTAACAAAAAGAATACGTGGGATTAAATCATTTTAGTAAACTATTAAAAAGTCAAACTATTTTAAACCTATCATTATGAAAATAAAACTTTTATAAGATCCTTATTTTCTGGGTGTGTGTTTTTTTTTAAGCAGGGGTCTTCCCCCACCCCCACCCCCATCCCACCCCCGCCTTTCTTTCTTTAATAATATTCAGTTCTGCTTGTGTTTCCATTCCTATAGCGAGCTTCCTCACATCTGTTTTTCATTTTTCTTTAATTTCCACTCATGACCTTTGGCCTATTCTCTGTGTTTGGAAAAAAACAGGAATTAAACTTGACATTATCTCTATGCCTTCTCCAAACTACACAAATTCACATCGTTGGCCTGCCTTATATCTAAGCACAGGCTTTCTGGCCACAAAATCAATTTGTCTATTTTGTTTTATGAAGTTCAAGTGGAGATCAGCAACCCCGAAGTCTGGGCTCCTGGGTGCCGGCAGGGCTTTAGGGCACCAGGATATTTGTACTAGAGCAGTGAGCATTCTGGGAAATTGGTTCGGCCTGGTCCAGTTTTCTAAAAAATCCCCACAGCATGATATGACACAGAGGCTTCTTATAATTATAGCTTTTAGTGTCTTATATGAGACGGAAGAATGTGACACTAATATGGTGTGAGAATTGTATTGTATACATTTTTAAAAGCATGGGGTAAGCGAGCAGGTACTTATAATCATGCTTAAGAAGCTAAATTATTCACCAAACGTAACGGTGAGATAAACAAAGGGAAATTTAATATTATTCTAATGCAGACTGTATATTGGAACACAGAGCGCCCGGGTTGTCTAGAACCCAGGCAACAAATCTTCTGAACAAGTGGGTGACTAGGTGAGGGGTTATCCAAAGGAGCTCCACATTTTTCTAAAATATATTTTTATTGATTTCAGAGAGGAAAAAAGAGGGATAGAAACATCAATGATGAGAGAGAACCTCCGACTGGCGGCCTCCCACAAGCCCCATACTGGGGATGGAGCTCACAACCTGGGCATGTGACCTGATTGGGAATCAAACCGTGACCTCCCTGTTCATAGGTCGATGCTCAACCACAGAGCCATGCTGGCTGGGGCTGAGGGAGGCCTACCATTTTAATGATGATAATGTTACACATACTTATACAGTAAGCCCTTGGACCTTGATTTAACAGACTTCGGATTTAATGGACAAAATTTCTGGTATGCAAGTCATATATGAAAATTAATATCCTGTTCATTTTTAAATGTTTTTAATCGAGATTTGCTTATGATTAAATTAACAAGTTATTTTTGTTGCTGTTTTTAATTTACTGTTATTTTCAACAAATTTTAGTAATTAGGCCATATGTTGGAAAAAGAACGGAAGTGATTTCACCCATGAATTTAAAATTATTATAGTGAATATAGAAAACTTCTCTGTGAAATTAAACTTTTCCTACATACTTAATTTTAATTATACAAATGTGTCTACATAAGGACAAACAGGCAAACTAACTAATTTGTCATTTTTTTAACATATGCAATCAGAAAACCTACTTTAATATATAGACTTTGGGCTTTAATAGACACCAGCTTGCCTGAATTAGTCTGTTATATCGAGGTTTTACTGTAACTCCTGTCCATTGAGGTGTGTTTTACAGACATAAAAGCATATAGACCTTCCATATACAATATGGTGGACTTCCCAGAAGTATGTACCTGTGTTCCATGCCTTCTAAAATAGAACATGTCCAGAAAAAAAAATTATAGTTTTCTTGGTATCCCAGGCTTAGAAACTACTGTTTAAAAATATAATAATGTCATCGCGGTCTAATAATGAGCTCCATTAAAAGATGATTGTGCTTTTATTTAATTTCTTTTAGTCTCCTGCAGATTTTCTGCCTCCTTTTTTGTCTTAACTTCGTTTTCTTCCCATGCTTGAAACCTAACATGGGCTCAAATAAAATGTTCAAAAATATTCATAGTAACAAATCGAATATCGCATGTCCAGGCTTAAGGGCTTCTAGGTTGAGTGAAAGTGAATAATGTTGATTATCTTAGTCCTAAAGAAACCAATGCCAGTCATGTGAAGGAGTTTTTAGAGATTGCAGAGAATCTTGCTGATCAAAACTGGGGTAGGCTTGCTGCATAGTATTTGGGAAGTTCTACTGGCGTAGACCTACTTGCACTACTGGCAGGCTCTGGAGGCGAACCTGCCTGGAAGAGCTGAGCAGAGCAGCTGATAGAGACAGCACGACTGCTGCGCAGGGCGAAGGCCGCAGGAAGGAAGGAGACGAGGCCTGCGAACGAAGGTAGAGGCTACGTGCAGACTAGCGCCGTGACATTTCACTTTCTTAGGCTCAGAACTGGCAAAGTTTCCCCTGCACAGCTTTGGAGACTCTCTTTGACTTTTCACAAACGTGTTTGATCCGGATTGGCTAAACACAAGGCACTGCCATCGTGAGGGAGGAGGGCTTCTCTGGGGAAGACCTGCAGCTGCAAGAGCGAGCCCTGGACCCCAGAGTGTGCTGCTCCTGGGGATGTTCAGGGGCACGGGAGTCAAGGAACCCTGATCTTCCGTTTCCAAACTAGTACAGAGGTTTTATACAAAGTCCAGAAATAAAGCAGAATTCCCTGAGCGGCTGAGACCACAGATAATTAGATCAATAATTATAAGACAGGACTATGCCATTACCCAGCACGGATGACTGCAGGCTGCACCGCGCCCCCGCCCACCGAGCCTGCCTCAACCTGCGGGCCGCTGCGCCAGAGGCAGAACTCACCAAAATCACAGCTTTTGGACTCCTTTTGGCATTAGCAACTAGTTTTACAAGTTTTCTTTAAAGAGTGAGTTACTTCCTATTCATCTACACAAAAATGCTTTTTACACAGATGTTGCTACATTTTTCAACATCAAGCAGTGCACTTACCCTGGAAAAAGCACTGTCTTATACACAGCATAAAATACAAAGTCTTTGGGGAAGACAAAGGTGAGCCTTAAATAAAAAAATAAAAATAAAATAATGGGCCTTGTGATTTCCCTTCTTTTTATAATTTAAGATCATTTTATTAATTATCTACTTGTAACACTGCCTGGGTCTCTGGATCTTTCCCTTCAAATGTCCTCATATATAATTGTTTGAAGCAGGAAAGTTATAATTTAAAAACATATATTAATGTTTTTCTATCCTTATAAAAAAAAAGTTATATTCAACTTTTTTTCATCTCATGTTGCATATAAACTAATTATTAAAATTCTGCAACACACCAAAAAATATATTATAATTTTTGCCAACCTGACAAAAAAATATAGATAAATTTTTATTCATTCACACCAGACAGATATTGTTGTGATGACTCTTGTCATTTTTTTAAATTTGAAATGTAAGGAAAAAGAGGTCAGTGCCCCTGACTGGTGGGTATTGCATGTTTTAAAAATTCTTGAGGCACACACCAGGTTGAAAAACAATATGAAAGCAACCAAAATGTTTTCCATGATGCTGGAAAGTATATAAATAGGTCAGAAACCTTAACAAGACTGGCTATTTCTGTCCACCTTCAGGCTTGAAAAAGTAGAAATTTATTTTTGGTTGACTTAGTATTTTTCTCTCGTGTGTCATAAGAGTGACTGTCAAAGAAACAAAAGAGGCTCTTTCCTTGACATATGAGGCATAAATCATTGAATCTGGCTAACCATTTGCACAAGCCTTTATTTAAACACGATTAAATCCATTTTCATATTCTGTGGCTATGACCCTTCATTCTTCCTTTCCAAGTTTCTTAGGTTCTTTTTGACTGTCTTATTCTTCACTACAAAGTTTGTGTATCTGCTGTTTATTCCCACTCTCTTTTTTAAAAAATTAGCCTTGGCATAGGGCAGGCATAATTTCAATGTTTGTTTCCTCCTCGTTCCTAAAACAAAAGTTCAAAACTAATTTCAAAAAAGCCAGTGATTCCTGGATTCTCTGTTCTCTGAATGGCTAAGGTTTTTTTGTTTGTTTGTTTTTGTTTGTTTGTTTGTTTTTTAACAATCCAACGGTAAATACAGGGTGGGGGCAAGAACAGGTTTACCATTGTTTCTATGGAAAATGGTACAAAACTTAATAAATAATAATACAAGAATAAACTTTGGTTACGTACTCACAACTGTACACCTCCTTGGCCCTGCCCTGAACTACTGTACTAGCCCAGGTCATGCACCTCTCCAGTTTGGACTCTTCTTGTCAGCCCCGCCATGCCTCTGCCACTGGCCCGGCTTCCCACAGTTGAAAGTCTGGTCACCTCGCCCTCGATCATCTCCCTTTCAGGCAGCTGGTCTGCTTTGAGTCTGACTGGTTGGAGCAAACACTCTCCAATGCCTGAGTCCTGCCCCAAGGGCTCCTGGAGATGCCCCTGGTGTGGAGACTGCATGTAGGGACAGGAGGGCAGAACCCAGAAGTGCAAGGAACTCAAAAAAAGAAAGGAGAGGGAGACAGGAAGGAAGACAGGCTGGCAAATAAATTATCTCGCTTCTATAGTCCCTCACAGCTGCTTCAGTGCACCAGTATCCCATGTTGCTTCTGCAGGGGCTCCTTGTTGGTGCCGTCTTTTCTTGAGACGCTCTGGCCAGCAGAGTAATATAACCGTTGCACTGACTCTCCCTCCTTCCCTGACTCACATCCATTTTCTCCTTCTCCTTGATTCCCTCAGGATTCTATTCCTCCAGGAAAACATGAGCACATCAGCTCACCACAGGCTCTGTTTTCTGGGAAACTGGGGTTTACTGGCAGATGCCATTTTTACTATATTATATTTGTCATTATTTAAATGTGTCTGTATCCTGATATAATTCCAAATACCTAGGAGGTGCTAAATAAATACTTGCATTTCTGCTGGAAGATCACCTAGTTTGTAAACAGTAGAAAGTGGTATGTGTCTAAACAACTACCAGGCGTTTCAAAACAGAAGCTCCTCTTTTAGCATTTATCTTAATAAAAAGCACTAGTGGCCCGGTGCATGAAATTCCCTCTAATCTGGCACCCCTTGGGGGATGTCTGACTGCCAGGGTTGGGCCTAAACCGGCAGTCGGACATCCCTTTCACAATCCAGGGCTGCTGGTGCCCAACTGCTTGCCTGCCTGCTTGCCTGCCTGCCTGATTGCCCCTAACTGCTTCTGCCTGATAGCCAGATAACCCCCTAAACACTCCTCTGCCAGCCTGATCGATGCCTAACTGCTCCCTTGCCAGCCCAATCACCCCCAACTGCCCTCCCCTGCCAGCCTGGTCCCCCCCAACTTCCCCCCCTACAGGCACAGTTGCCCCCAACTGTTCTCCCTTGCTGGCCTGATCACCCACAACTGCCCTCCTCTGCTGTCCATCTTATGATGGCTATCTTGTGACCACAGAGGGGCAGCCATCTGTGTGAGGGTGTGAGGGTCAATTTGCATATTACCTTTTTATTATATAGGATAAGTATTTGCATTCAAGCATTATTTAGTGAAGAGTCCCCATCAGAGAGATAGCATTTGTAAGCTACCTTTGACCTATTTTCAGAATGAGAGAAGTAATATTTGTAGTTGAAAATAGAAATATCCACTTTTATAACCTCCATTCTTAGCTCTTGGTTGTTACTAAATTTTTCATTCTGATCCCCTCAAACTAACAAAATGTCGAACTAGAATTAAATGAGTACAAGGCATTTGTGAATCTACATAAAGTGCTTTGATAGAGCTTTGTTTTAGTGAGGGCTCAGTCATCAACATCTGTCCTTCTACATGCCAATGTGAATTCCTGAATTCCTGCACCCCATGCCTCATTCTCTGAATTTGACTTATGCTAGTTCTCAAAAAAAGAAGACAAAATTATTTTTATATCCAAATATTTTTATTTAAATATCTCTTTAATCCTGATTTTTTATTTTACTTTTTCAAAGACAGAAACTGTGATTTAGAGATTGCCCATCATACAGTATATTAGGTGATAGGAAGTTGGAATTCTGAAAGCTGCCTTTTATCAAGTCAGGTAAGACCCCAACTAGACACTTTCTCAGGAAAAGTGAAACTTCTGCAGGTTTAGCTCTGACCAACCATTTCTTCTCACTGCACAGAGCAGATGCCGGCTGTCTCTGCGAGATTAAAGCTCTGTCATCTGTGAGCATTAGATGTTAAAGACATCAGGGAACCATTCCATATACAAGAAAGAAACAGGACTTGTGTTACCTGCTTCTCTTACAGTGATGATCTGGGGGCTGTCCCTTTATAATAACAAGATAGTCAAATAGAGGACCTTTCAGTATATGTTTCATGTGAGCACAGATAATAAATTGATATTGCACGTTATAGAATCAATATAAAGAATACCAATACAAATTCACTAAAAACTTGAATGGAAATCCATTCTGGCAGCCCAGCCTGCACCCTCTTCAATCTGGCACCACATAACTTCACATACTTGCCACATCAGTGGTAATTTCAGTGTACTCATGTTAATTGAGGGTTTTTCTGCCAATTCACTCCCTTCACATACTTAAAAAGACAGGACAGCACACTTTGGGGCATGATGACTGGAAATTAGGGGAAATTATTATTACAGAGAGCCTTAAGTGCCAGAAGTCAATTTAATTATTTAAATCAATTCAGTACATTATGAAGAGTCATCGAAAATAATTTGGAACAGAAGACAAATAATCTTAGAGCTTCATCTAGAAAAAGACTTTAGTGTTGTGTCTATTATAAGTAGAAGTGAGATGATTTTGAATGCTACTGAATTGGTCCATACAACGTGGACTAAAGCATGGGACAGATGCAAGGGACAGCAGACTATAGAAGCTCAATAGCTGATTTATCTCTTTCCATTGCTCTGCTAAAGCCCCAGAGGCCCCTCCACCACCACCCCGCTGGCTCCCATCTCCCCCACCTCCTACACTAAGGTAGAGGAGGAAGCCATACTAACAGCTGTCAATGGTCCTTACTATTCTCAAGTAAAAGCTGCGCCTACAACCCATATGTAGAGTTCTACTAATGTAGTTTCATTGACAGCTGCTCTAGGCAAGAGTATGCATCCTGACCATTAATGAAAGAACTAGCTGAAAATTCTAGATTTTAGAATTCTAAATTTGAAGTCTAATATTAAGGCTCTCATCTAAAAAAAAAAAAACTAAAAAAAAAACACACACAACCCCTTTAGTTGGTACCATAGTGATGTGGTACATAGTGATGTAGAGAGATGTGCTCTGTATTTGTTTATGGGTGTTGTTTCTTTGATTTTCTATGTAATCTGCAACCAAGGATATGTTTTTATTGACTTTAGAGAGAGAGGAAGGGAGAGAAACATTGATGTGAGAGAGAAATATGGATCAGTCATCTCCTACATGTGCTCCGACTGGGACTTAAACCTGAAATCTAGGTACGCACTCTGACCAGAAATCAAACCCACAACCTTTTGGTGCTTGGGATGATACTCCAACCAATCGAGCCACCAGGGCGCTGTTTCTTTGCATTGGTGGCAGTGTGCACGTGCACGCCGCATCACTGATTTTACCAAGGGTTAAAATTCAATCTGTTTCTTTCTATTTCCCATGGCATCTCTCTTTTTTTTTTTTTTTTTTTTTTTTAATAAATTTTACTGATTTTTTTACAGAGAGAAAGAGAGAGGGATAGAGAGCCAGAAACATCGATGAGAGAGAAACATCGACCAGCTGCCTCCTGCACACCCCCTACCGGGGATGTGCCTGCAACCAAGGTACATGCCCCTGACCGGAATCGAATCCGGGACCTTTTAGTCCTCAGACCAACGCTCTACCACTGAGCCAAACCGGTTTTGGCCCCACAGCATCTCTTAATGAAAAGTGCTTACACAACATTTAAAAATAATTTTCCGATTTTATGTTATTACCATTATTAAATAAGCTTATTATGACCTTTTGGCATCCTTTGTAGTTCTCATTTGCAATAAATAAATCCCTATTACAATGATCTTTCCTCCCTGCTGCCTAAATCTTACTTTATTCAATAGATGCTGGCAACATCAAAGTGTAACTAATGGATCATAAGACAATTTTAACATCTTCATGGGCTAATCACTAAAATGGCCTTTATTTAATTCTCCAAGGATTCGTCTCCAAGAACATTGTAACCCAGCAACAACATGAACAGAAAAGTCAATGTTAAGCCTTCATTGTAACAGACTAGCGAAAAGTGGCCACTTGGCTCATCCTACTAAATCTGAATCAAATTAATACTTATCCAGTTCAATTATCATCACCTTTGCCTAAAAGCTGCTTTCTTCCTATGAAATTTAATAGTTTAACTGAATTTTTTCAGCCCCCAAAAATAATTTTATTATATTGGCTACTAGTAAATTCTTTAAGAACACTGACTTTCTGAGGGGGAAAAAAATGACTTATTTAATAGTTCCTACATAATTAAAGAGAGCCTGATATACTGTGAGTGTCTATATTAGGATAGAAAACCTTGTTAAGATAACTAATTATTAATAATGACTTTTGATTTTTAAGTACAAACACAAGTGAAAGAACTTCTAGATGAAAAGATGGAACCAGTGAACTAAATTCAGCTAACACAGAGTGACTCCTACCCTTCAGAAATGGGCTGGACTCCCACGAACCAAGGATTCCTGAAGCAGGAAGCCTGGCTTCACCTGTCTGGCCACAAATATTTTGATTCGAGAAAACATTAACTGATTTTTTTTCCACACCAGGAACAAAACCCTCATCCTTCTGGCCATCTCCAACCACCATAAACAACTTCCAAATGAGGAAAATGGAAGACAAACCCACTCCCTTGGGAGCAGTGTGAAAAGATGGTCTCTAATTTTGAGTTCGACGCGTATCAAAAGACACATTTCTCTGGACTCGTGAAGCAAACAATAGCCCCCTTCGTCTACTATGACTTTGAAAACATATGATTTAATGCTTCCTTTTAAATGTCTAAAGCTTGAAACAAAAGTCTAACATTGTTTGGCTTCTACACTGCTTTTACTTGGCTGGCAATTTTCATTTGCACCTTCCAGCGTGCAAATGGTTTCTTCAGCTTGTGCCTTATGTGCATCACACATGTTACAGGTAGAGTTTGTTTTTGCACACAAAGCCCTCACCCATGTGTTGGCATCACTAAATGGTTTACTTCGCTGTTGGACCATAAACAGACACACCTATTTCGAGTTTGACTAGCTAGCAGTGCTGGGAAATTCTCAAGACTTCCTCCTCAGGTTTGCAGGGCATGTGGTGCAGAGGCGAGCCTCTTGGAGGTGTCAAGTCATCCTTGAACAAAGTCAACAGAAAGCTAAACACTCAATTTATTCCCACCTGAGGAGGAGAGGGGGGATTGCCTTTCGTGTGATTCTTAACGTGTACGCTGCATTGTTTGGGAGTATTTAATTCTGCTCTAGAAGTCAGGAACAAATGAAATGGATAAAACTCATAAGAAATGTCAGAGGCTAAGTCAGTCAGCAAAGTATGGGCAGGGCAACGTAGGTTTACAGTTGTTCCTATGGAAAATGATATAATAATCAATAAATATAATAAAAGAATAAACCCTGTGTTTCACGTACTCACAACTGTAAATCTACCTTTGCCCCACCCTGTATATTAAAGATGAATTGAATAAGAGGAATAGGTGGTGTTTAATACAGATAAAAACAATGGAACAAAGGAGGGTTTAATTTTTATATAGAAAGGGGTGGGAAGACTAAGCAGACCTTATTCATAAAGTGCAGCTCATGCCACCTCAAATGGACAGTTATGGTATCTTGGGTGCAGCCAACGATTCAGCTCGCAGGTGTGCTCTGCTTACAGAATGCAGAGAAAAGCTGTAGCTGTAGATGTACCACAGGTTTTTAAGCCATTCATCTGCTGATGGGCACCTAGGCTGTTTCCAAATCTTAGCTATTGTAAATTGTGCTGCTATGAATAGCAACACGATGAAATACTACTCAGTCAAAAAGAAGGAATTCTTACCATTTGCAACAGTGTGGATGGAACTGGAGAGCATTATGCTAAGTGAAATAAGCCAGGCAGAGAAAGATAAATATCACATGATCTCACTCATTTGTGGAATATAATGAACAACATAAACTGATAAACAAAAACAAATCCAGAAACAGAGAAGCATTGATCAGACCATCAAACCTCAAAGGAAGGTAGGGGAGGGTGGGGGTAAGAGGGAGAGATCAACCAAAGGACTTGTATGCATGCATATAAGCCTGACCAATGGACACAGACAACAGGGAGGTGAGGGCATGAGTGGGAGGGATAGAGGGAGTAACCGGGGGATAAGGACACATGTAACACCTTAATCAATAAAGAAACTAAAAATAAAAAATAAAAAATAAATAAAACTGTAGCTGTGCCCTGGCCAGGTGGCTCATGTTTGAGTTTGATCCCCAGTCAGAGCAGATGCGGGAGGTAACCGATCCGTGCTTCTCTCTCACATCGCTATTTTTCTCTCTTTCTCTCTCTTCCTTCCTCTCTCTATAAAATCAGTTTTAAAAACCTAGCCTCTGGTGAGAATTACAAATTTTATTTAAGAGCTATAGCTGTGCAACAAGCTACAGCATTGGCCACGTGCTAGCCAGCACCCGTGCTCTTGCATCTCTGACAGAAAAGTGTGTATTGACCTAACCCGCCTTCCACCTTTTGAGCTCCCTAGTTTCACTTTCTGCATCCGTTTCTTCTGCCACCATCACGAATTGCCATACACTTGGTGGCTTTAAACAACACGGACTTCTTACCTTATAGCACTGCAGGTTAGCAGTCTGACATGCATGCCACTGGGCAAATATCGAGGTGTCAGCTGGGCTGCCTTCCTTCCTGAAGCTCCAGAGGAGAGTCCATGTCCTTGCCTTGTCTGGCTCCCAGAGGCCACTTGCATTTCGGAGCTAGCGGCCCCATCCTTCATCTTCACCGTCAGCAACAAGCATCGCTTCTCTCTGACCCCACATCCATCCTCACGCCTCTCTCTGGCTGCAACCAGGAAATGTTTCCCAGTGTTTCAGGACATATGTGATTGGATGAGGCTTATCTAGATCAAGCATGTCAAATTCTCAGCCCTCGGGCCACATGCCTCATTTATTTAAAAGAGGCATGTGGCCCAAACTGGTTTGGCTCAGTGGATAGAGCGTCAGCCTGTGGACTGAAAGGTCCCAGGTTCAATTCCGGTCAAGAGTATGTACCTTGGTTGTGGGCACATCCCCAGTAGGGGGTGAGTTAGGAGGCAGCTGATTGATGATTCTCTCTCATCAACATTTCTAGCTCTCTGTCCCTCTCTCTTCCTCTGTGTAAAAAAAAAATCAATAAAATATATTTTTAAATTTTTTTAAATAAATAAATAAAAAATAATAGAGGCATGCCGTCCGTCAGCCTCCAGTTTGACATGCTTGAGATAATCCAGAGGAATCTCCCCCACCTAAAGGTCTCTGACACTATCACATGCACAAAGTCCCTTTTGCCATGTAAGGCAACACACAGTAACCCTCAATTTTGCAGACCTCCATTTAATGGACTTCGGATTTAAGAAACAGAATTTCTGATCTGTAGGTCGTATTTGAAAAATTAACACCCTGTTCATTTTTAAATGATTTTAACCAAGATTTGCTTATAATTAAATTAACAGGTTATTTTTTGTTATTAATTCACTGTTACTTTTAACAAATTTTCGTGAATAAGTCAGATGCTGCATGTTTTAGAAATTATTGCAAACTGCATGCGATAGAGATTTTTCTGTGCTCCTCCTCACTGTGTCACCATTTTGTGCATTTTAGATAAAATCTGAATAACTAAGTGAGCAGAGAGATGAATGAGACAGGTGAGTTAGGTTATGTATTCTGATGTTCTAAATCAGTGTTTCCCAACATTCTCTCATGATGAGGATCACCTGGTGGAGTTGTTAAAACACAGATTCCTGAATCCCAACTAAGAAGTGCTAAACTAGAATTTTTGAGAACATATAGGTAAAATTGCATACCTAACTTAGTGCTCTGTATATAACATCTGTGTTAGAGCACTAAAATTGCATACCTTAGTGCTCTGTATATAACATCTGTGTTAGAGCACTAGTTAAGTATACAATTTTATCTATATGTTCCCAAAAATTCTAGTTTAGCACTTCTTAGTTGGGATTCAGGAATTTGTGTTTTAACAACTCCACCAGGTGATCCTCATCATGAGAGAAGGTTGGGAAACACTGTTCTAAATGACGTTCTAGAATTAATCATTCTACTCAGATATGAGATCTATACCAACTAAAAATTATCAAGTTTCTTCAGTATGTATTCATGGTTCTCAAGCTCTGTGCCAAAGCACACCAGGGAACCTCAATTAACATGTGGAGGTGCTTCTGGGTATCTTCTTTTTAAAACAGTTTATTTTTTAAACCTTTCCATTTTTATTGAATATATTGGGGTGACACTGGTTAACAGAATTATACAGGTTTCAGGTGCACAATTCCAAAACACATCATCTGTGCACCGTATTGTGCTCACCACCCCTGGATATCTTAAGCATTTAAGGAAATCATAGCAGTACTTTGCATGTACTAAATACCATGAGAATTGCCAGATCCAGGTAGCTCACAACTTCAGTGTTAAATCACACTGTCTTTTGAGGACGCTATTTCTTTCTGAAGCTGGGTTTTCTGCAGTTGCTGTGATAAAAAGCAAGTACCATGCACAAATCAGTATGGAGCAGAAAAAAAAGTTGGCAAATTCAACTTGATTTCAAGATTTGAGAAACTATACAGTGCCCAACAGGTAAGCAATTCAGGTAATTAAAATGTAAATTATTTAGCAGCCACATTAAAAAATGTACAAAGAAGCAGGGGACATTCATTTTAATGCTATGTTTTATTTAGCCCAGTATGTCTGAAATATTGCCATTTACATATCTAATCAATATAAACACATTAAGGAAATATTTACATTATTTTCTGTACCCTTCACCTCGCATTCAGTCCAGCCACCAACAGCCATGAAATACTCACACAGGAGACCTGTCCCACTGCAAAATTCTTAACTGCTGTTTATTTGTTTTTAGTTTAAAGAAGAAAAACTTAGCCAGATCTTATGGCAAACAACCAATAACCGAACATGACTTAAAAGGAACGCTAAGAAGATAAAATATTGTTAGCATTTATTACAAAATAACAGCCTGTCAGTTTCCTATTCATTCATCTGAGGTAATGACATTCTTTTTAATGAGATAAGTTGTTTGAAGCAGCTACACGGCACCTGGCACGAAGTAAATCCTGGCGAGGTATCAGCGTTCTTCATGCCAGGGTGCGCACGTCAGGCTGTTGCTGTCCAGGAGTGTGACTAAGAAGCGAAAGCACAAGAGCACAAAGTTCCCATTAATTACTTTGTAGACTCTTCCTGGTAAACACCGGCCAAATCATTACATCATAATATGTTTGTAAATTCGATACAGAAGGTGAGTGGTAAAGTAAGCATCTTTTAAGGCTTTTTTCTTTCTTTCTTTTTTCTTAAGTATACTTTTATTGATTTCAGAGAGCAAGGGAGAGGGAGAAACAGAAACATTCATGAGGAGACAGCTGATCGGCGGCCTCCTGCACACACTGGGATAGAGCCTGCAACCTGGGCATGTGCCCTGACCAGGAATTGAGCCAAGACCCCTGGTTCATAGGATGAGGCTCCACCACTGAACCACACTGGCTGGGCAGCGTTAAGCATTTAAGAAGCTTTCGGGTTTCTGAGCCTTATCACGTAATCCAGTCCTGAGTGTCTCCAATGCAAGTCTAAATGATATCTTTACTGTTTCGATCAAGACTGTGATCAGTGTTTCCAGCAGGAATTTGTCGGAGTGTGCTGTTTTTCGTAGGGCTCTCGTTTTGTTCAGCCGGAGGGAAGCAGGTCGGTGCTCATGTTTCATTCCTACGGTCTCAGTTAGGAAACCCCTGTCAGTACCCGTCCCCCGGTGCTCCCCACTTCGACAGGACTGCGGCAGAGGCGACCGCCCTCCTGCGAAGGCAGTGCGAGCCTTCCCTTGCAGCGCGAATCGGCGCTAACCCCTGTAAGGGTGCATTTAACCTCTCCAAGACCCCGCTCGGTTCTGACATGCTCGCTGGACAGAGAACAATAAATCACCGGCCGCCCCACTGGGAGGGAACCTCCCTGAGTTCCCCAGGCCAAGCCAGAGTGCAGCCAGTCAACGTGCGTTTCTCACAGAACATCTGCTTGTGTCTTCCACGCCTATTAGGATGTTGACTCTGTTAATTGCAGGCATAACAAGGGGATCCATCCGTGTTTTTGTTTTCACTCCCACCATAGGAATTCAATAACAGAGTTCTAACCGGGCCAGCTACCTCACTGGTCAATTAGCAACTTGTCTTCTTAAAGAGAATAGGAGACATGCTTTGTCAGAAGCAAATGAGTGGAGAGAGACAGTAGTGAGAGAGAAAAAAAACAAAAAACCTGTGAATGTCCCAGTGAGGACAACTGTGTTTCACCGGGGTGATAGTTTTTAAATGGTTCAGAGGTTTCAAAACTGTAGGACCCATTTTTAAATGCTAGATTCCTTACACTGTTAGTTTTTCCAGCTTGGGATTGTCTGTGTGAATAGGCAGTCATCTTCTGCAGTCTTAGGGTACTGGCAGAAATGGAGAACATAGGCACTAAAAGGCCTGAAAACTAGTCATTGCATCTTAGTAAATTACCTGCATTTTAAAGTCGTACTGGGTAAATATTACAATCATGAGTTCATCAAATTAACCCATCAGGATATTTTGAAGTATTGGTGAAATTCAGTTCTATAGGTGAGATTCTGTTCTAAAAGTATCAGAACTGCCGAAACCGGTTTGGCTCAGTGGATAGAGAAAAGCCTGCGGACTGAGGGTCCTGGGTTCGATTTTGGTCAGGGACATGTACGTTGGTTGTGGGCACATCCCCAGAGGGGGGTGTGCAAGAGACGGCTAATCGAATCATCGATGTTTCTGACTCTCTATCCCTCTCTCTTCCTCTCTGCAGAAAATTAATAATATATATATATATTTTTTAAAATAAAAGTATTAGAACTTGTAAGGGGTATTTAGCACACTACAATTCAGGTTTCTGCTATCTGTCTATAAATTACTAAATTTATAAAGTACTTAAACAGCATTTAATATAATTTTCACTGCTATTTACCCAGTAACCTTAACTTATTCTCATTCACAAAAATGATAATGTGATAGCAAGAAGCTATATAAAATCATGAAAACTTTTTTGACATATCACATCACGTTTTCTTGCTGTCAAATAATCATTCTACTATTCTAATAAGGAGTAAAAATATAATATTAATTCCATCTTGGTCTCCATTCATTATTTCTGATGACTATGAACACTGACAATAGCCATGAATAATGACAAGAATAGGAGCAGAAGTGGGGAATGTTTAGCAACTGGCTTGGTCCCTGTGTCCAACAATGTCTCTGAAATGTAACAGCTGTATGTCTATGGCAGCGGTCCTTTAACTGAGATAATGAGAAAGAAGATAAAACTGCCGGGAAATTCAATTTGAAGATGGACTTCACGTCACTATTTAAGTTAAAATGTCTGAATGTCCTCAAAGGTAAGCACAACAAAGTATTATTCTGCCTAAAAAGAGTATTTTTTCAAAATCTGGAAACATTCCTTTGCCTGCATTCTAGCATCTTAAAGACTACGCATTGCTGATGCTTGGTGAGGAAACTTTTTTTTTTAAATAATGTTTTGTATCGATTTCAGAGAAGAAGGGAGAGGAGAGAGAGATAGAAACATCAATGATGAGAGAGAATTATTGACCAGCTGCCTCCTTTGTCCCTCCACTGGAAATCGAGTTTACAACCCAGGCATGTGCCCTGAACTCCTGGTTCGTAGGTTGATGCTCAACCACTGAGCAACATGGGCCGGGCGATGAAGAAACTTTAAGTGACTGTGGAACAGACATTCTCCACATTGGAACTGTATTGCTACAGGACTTCTCTAGTTCATACAGTGCCCCGGCTCTACATGGCTAAGAGGTGTATTTTTAAAAGGTTCATAGAAACCTCCCTCCCCCTTCGCACACCTACCTTGGCTTTCAGCCATCCGACAGCTTCCATACAGCTTCACAGTCACTGTGTCCATTGTCACCAACTCAGGTGGCCTCCGTACCTTGGAGACTCTCAGTACTCCTTTATCCTTATTAATATTATGAATTCTATTTCTAAGTAAACTGGGACAGTAACTTCATTGTAGCTTAGATCTATGCTACGGTGACGTCGTCATCCCCTGTTGTCCTTTTCTCAATCACATATGGGTTGAAAGAAGTCTTACATTTGTATACATTGGTTTTGTTCATGTCATACAGCGATGAAAGCAGAAAAGGGATACTTAATAGCCTATGACTTTAGTACTTAGCCACTATGCCATCCAACATCCACATAATAGAAAAGGCACCACCTACTTTAAATACCCACTAAAGAATATTTTATTGGGTCTATGACCCGGAAAAAAAAAAAAGAAGCGATTTTTTCTAAATAATGGATCCGTTACAAGAATAACGTGAAAAATTCTCCCTAAGAGTTTGTGCTGTTCTCCAAAACCTGGCATATGAATTTTAGGGGGAAATCATATGTGCAATGTTTATAATAAAGTATATAATTTGATTTTATGTTTAAAATTAGTGTGCATGTGCTTATACATTTCTGAGATATAAATCTAACGTAGTTGAGTCGATTTTCTTGATGCAAGCCTACAAGCAGAGCTAGGTCCCTCAGAGAACACAGCAGACTCCACAGCTGGACAACTGATTAGGCAGGACCCGGCCAAGTTGGCTTCTCATGAGAACTGACCAGATTTCCTGCACACTCATGCAGCACAGCTTTCATAACTAAAAGATATGATAAAGCATGCCATAATTCACATGGCTATAATCTAGACTTAACCAAAACTCAGCAGGTTAGACAGCATTCATTTATGTGGTGATCATTATGCCTAAATTGAGCACCAACGTGATAATTTGTTAAATGCTTCAAAACATTTCTGACACTACCTAGCATAGATGAGGCTAAGTTCTATAAAATTCACCAAACTCGACAAACAAACTAAAACACAGGGGTGGGAGGAACGGAAGCGGTGTTTATTCTTTAAACCTTGTGCTTCTTAACAAAACAAGCAGCTAGACCAAATCACTTCAACCACAGAATAACAAAATGTCAGGATCGAGAAGGGGGAAATTACATCTAGTGAGGGACATACTGAAGGAAAAAAAAATGTAGGGTTTAAGGTTACTGTACACATTTGATGATCCTACCCAAGGAGAAGCTCAAATCAAAATGTCAAATCTTCTCTGAACAATTCTCTGTACATTTCAGACCCTCTGCACAACTGTAAACTGTTTTCACACCTGTCGTGCATAGTAGCCTGGACACCATGTTCTCCTAGCACGGCTGATGTTGATCTTGTCACGCAATAAAATGTTCTGTTTACTTTCCAATAAGTACCTTAGGGATAGAAACAGCATGTCTTATCTTCTCTCTGTTGCTAGCATCTAGCATGCAGTTGTTCTCTAACTGCTTAAGGAATTGTACTAAATCCAGCATGGTAACTTTTAAGCACAAGGAAAATCTATTTCACTCTATTTCTTGTGTTATGCAGCTACACGCCAAGGAAAGGTGTGTTTGTGTGTGTGTGTGTATACAAATTAAATATTTATGTCTGTATATAGTGTGTATATACATTTATATGTAATGATATGTAACAGCATATGTAATTACATATAAATTATATATATATATGTATATATATTAAACTGCTCTGTCATTAAACTCTCAAGTTTTCATCCTGGAATAGTGCGGTTTCGAGTGGATAAATTATTTCAAATTATTGATAAATATTTTGGTATTGTATGTGGTCAAACATAAAAGTTCAGCATTTAAGTCCCAGGCCCCCCAGTCAAAAAAGTGTTCCCACAGACTCCTTTCTTTTGGCTGCAGGTGGGGCCTCAGAGGGGGAAGGAGCTACACCTCCACTTACCGGGAGGACCGGAAAACCAGACAAGACAATGGAAAAACATACAGAATAAAAAAGGCAAGCACCTAGGCTCTCATGACAGTATGAACTGAGATATAGAGTCAAATGAGCCATGGTAAGAATAAAATGATGAGATGTAATCCTGACAGCCTTCAATTTTGAAGCATCTGAAATAGTAGGGTTTAAGGATTTCTTTAAAAAATAAATCAGGTGTACGTATCCTGACTGACATGCATTTTCTAGAATTCTGGAGAATTATCCCTATGCCTACATTGTGCTGATGGGTGGTGTAAAACACTGATATAAGGGATCATGGTGTCTGTACTAAAATGCTTCCAAAATCACTTTCCTCCTCTAGGGGCTTGAGCATGGCTTAGTCAACATATTCAATTAAAAAGAATTAATTATCCAGGTGATGTAAATTTTTTTCTCAAGAGTTTTTGTATCTTGATTATTTTTGTTTTGTTTGTAGACTAAAGCACAACATACAAAAGACAAGCCTACAAAGACTTCTTCCTTAGGACCTCAAAGTAGGGGACATCGGCCTTAACGATTAGTTCTCTAAATTCATTGACTCTAAAGAAAAACAGGGTATATTCCTTTGGTCAAAAATGGCCATTCCTGTTCTGTATCTAATAGTATATTGCAGGAAAACAAAAAACAAGGCAAAAGATTGAGCTTTTCAATAAATATTATGTTAGGAAGACCAAAAGAGGTAAGTATTTTGTGCTATAATTTACTAGTATACTTGGGAATAAAATATAATTTACTTTTTTTAATTCCTCTCCATATGCTTCTATGAAACAAATTTCCTTGGGTAGCATATAGCCACTACCATCCCACAAACATTTTTAATGCATTTAAATCTAACAGAATTCTATGTAACAAGGCCACACACCAAACACCCATGATTTAATGTGTACAAAAACTTGTGTTTTTTTAAACAATTGTAAACACTGAATTTTATTGAAATAAAAATAGCCACAGAAAGTGTTTCCAGTTGAAGAGGTGTGCTTAGTTAAAAGATAAAGCCAATGAAGAACAAAGAACGCTTCTAAGTCTTTAATTACAGGTTTTCCATCCATTGCTGATCATTCAGGCTCAGATTCTACACCAGAGCCACATTGGATTGCCGATGTTCTGGCAGGATGGAGAAAGTGGCAAGTTAAGATGACCAATTTTATCATGAGTTCTTTATCTAGATTCTCCTCCAACCCCCGAGAGAATTCCTTGAAAGAGTTAAGTAGAAATGTTTTCAATGATTCATTTTTACTTTACTTCGTTAGGGGAAAGATTTACACAGATTAGCCATAACTAAAGAAGGAGACCAAAATATTAAGCATTTCAGCTATTACTGAGGCAATCACTTGTTCCAATCTTCTGGAACATTCTTGATTTTAAACAGTCTGTTCTGTGGGTCCCTTAACCATAGTCCAAATATTTTACAACATGTCCCCCAATTTTGGGTTCTGAACAAATGGTCATAACAATCCTCCACTCCCCAATCGCATGACAAGGAAAAGCTCCCACTTCCCAAACAATAAAGGTAACTTTTTCAAGGGCTCAGTAGTTTCTGTGCATATGTTCCCATACCCTCTAAAAAGAGATTTTAAATAACTTTCAAAGTTCATTGTCAGGGGGAAGGCTTCCCTACCGTAACTCTGTGACCTGTTGGGTCTCCAGAGTGAGAAGGTGTGTGTTCTGCAGTGGTATCTGCATGGCACCTCATCCCAGGAAGCTCAGTTCTTGCAGAGAGCAGCACAGACAACTGCCTGGCCGCCCTCGCCCTGGCCAGGGGGT
Organism: Pipistrellus hanaki; assembly: GCF_964339955.1. NCBI lineage: Eukaryota > Metazoa > Chordata > Mammalia > Chiroptera > Vespertilionidae > Pipistrellus > Pipistrellus hanaki. The sequence goes on along the minus strand of NC_140507.1, from coordinate 36,162,595 downwards.
GCTGAGTCCATGCTCCGAGCACCACAGTCCCTGAGCACCAGGGTGAAGAGCAGCCAGGGGATGTCAGGCTTCCGCAGCCACTCAGTCATCAAGCGGAGACAGAATGTCTGGCTACAGTAACCACACGCCTCATTTCCCCGAGGGCGGCCGGGGTCCTGCTTCAGAGGAACCCGGTGTCACCAGGCGACCTCTGCTTAGGAACAGTCAGCCGTGCAGACCCTGAGAACTGCAGGGACAACGAGGGGTTGTTACCTAAATGCTCAGGAGGTGAGGGTGGCCACGGACCCCACCTCCACATCCACTCAGGGAGTCCGCCTCGTGACTTCCAGCCACCGAGGGGGCCCACCTGGAAGTCACCAGGTGACTAGACCCTGGTCCTTATATGTAATCTATGCTAGAATAACAGAATTGTTTTCTTTAAAAAAATAAATAAATAAGTGTGTGTGTGTGTGTGTGTGTGTGTGTGTGCGCGCGCACGCGCGCACGCGTGCGCGCGCGCGCATGTATCTATCTCACCCAAGGTCCTTTCCCCAACATGGCAAATTTATTCCCTGGTATTTTAGAACCTTTCTCTGAGACAGGGTGATAGTGATGACTCTTGAATAGAATCCGATACCACCCATAAGGAAGGCTGATACCTAAGAAGAGTGGAAAACACTCGTATCTGGTCAGACACTGCAGGTTTAACTCCATTTTGCTTGTTTATTTGCATTTGTCGGCATAAGTCATCGGGCTCGTCAGTCTCCCCGCTCGAACACAAAAGCAGGAAGAGGGGAAAGGGAGTCTCTGTGTTGGCCGCTGCCTAGATCAGAACGCGAAAACCGGACAGGATCCAGCCCTGGCCGGGCCGAGTGGGCGAGCAGAGAGGCTCCTATCTGATCAAACCTTTAACCTCACTGCTTCCCTTCCTCCTCTGAGTATTTATTTTAACTAAATTGTAGTCTTTGGCCTCTGGTGCCAGAAATATTCTTACTTGTTCAGATAAGGCACTTTCATCCAGTTCCAAAAATGTTGAGGGTGAGGGTTAGATCGGAATTCCTGCTTATCCTGAGGCAACCGTCTCCAGCCCCACAGGCGCTGGGAATGTCGTGACGGACGGACGTCCCTGCAGCGGACGGGAGGCTGTTTGCTGTCTTGTTGCTGCTGTTGTTGTTTTTATCTCTGCCATCGCCCTTTTCTGAATTTACACTGTAGCAGGGACAATAAATTGCTTCTAGGTTCTTGCAAAGCGGAGCTGAGAGCAGAAGTCCCCATGGACTTTTTCAGCTTGACCCTACCTGTTTGGCTCTGGCCACTGGGCCATGTCAGCATTCCAGGGCCGTGAGGAATGTCATGCTTGCAACCCAACAGGAAGAGGGGTGAGCCAGGCGTTGACATCACCTGACAGATGTGTTTCTCGAGGGGGAAGGGGGGATTTCATTCGAGGCTTTTTCATGGGAATCACTGACACAGAAAAGACAGAAAGACGAGAGAGGGAGAAAGCCGGTGCCACGATGGGCATGTTTTGCGCCCCATAAAAAGCTGCCCCCGCCTCACCTCTCTCTCCCTGCTCCCCCCCTCCTCATTCATCCTCTCTGTCTGGAAGTAAACATTTCTGAAACACTATAGCTACCGGCAGAGCAGCCACACATAATAACATGGTAGCGACACATAAAACTGTCAGTCTCCAAGGAAAATAGATGGTTAGGTTGAGGGGGCGAATGGCCTAAATCAATCTGAGCGCGCAGGTTAAGGACCGTGTGAGGGCAGCGTGCGGTGCCGCTGGGCTGGGGAACATTTGTCTCTGTCTCCTGGTGTTTCCACGGCGCTGAGCACCGTCCACCCACGGGCCTCCCTCCTGGCTCCAGCCTGACTCTGTGGCTGATTAATGGCAGCTGGAGGTGTCCGGTAATTTCCTCACCTAATAATAAACTCCAGCCCAACGTGGAGGCTCCCCTCAGGCCCACAGTTAGCATACCTGTACTCACAGCCAGGAGGCAGCCAATTACCCTGCCCCTGGCCCGCCACTTAGGAGATGCATGCTCCGGCAAGGCTGTGGCCATCGTGTGGACCAGGGGCACCATCTGCGTCTGCACCAGGCAGGCTGTGCTTGCGACACAATGAACACAGATTAAGTTCATTCGGGGATTTAAAAAAATAAATAAATAAATATATATATATATATATATATATATATATATATATATACACATACACACACATACATATATACATATATATATATATATGTATATATATATTGTACAAGTTCCACTAGATACACGTTAAGCAATTTATTCTTTTCCTAAAACTGTGAGAGAGAAAAACAATTTGTCAGATGCTAGACCTGGTCTTAAGCTTTTCTGGAACCGAGACTTTAAATTGCCATTTCTAAGATGCCAGGTTGTAATTACAAGGCCTGCAGCCTGAGCAATCAGCCTAATTCCCTGCTTCCTGAGGCAACCAGGAAGCCGGCTGTGTTCGGGCAGCCCCTCCTCTGAGACTGTGTAGCAACCAGAAGTGGTCCATGACGCTTACCATGAGGCGGTTATGTGGGTTCATGTGACTACATTAATGAAGTGGTTAGACTCAACATTTGTATTTACAGTAATTAAAAGTAATTAACACAATTAATTTAATCTAAGGAATAATACGAATTATGTATCAAGATAAAAATATAGAATTGTGTGTGTGTGTGTGTGTGTGTGTGTGTGTGTGTGTGTGTGTCTTTATGGTGGTTCCAGATAGGCAGCAGAATTGTGGGGTGATAGACAGACTACAGGGGCCTGGGTTCAGATTTTGCTTCTGCTGCTTAATTCCATAACCTCATGAACTTCTGTTCATCGGAGGATAATAATATTTATCAGGAATAATGTATGCAAAGTACCTACTTCAACATCTGCCACATGGTAGGCAATATAGGATTCACATGATAGAGGTGAAATTAAAATTGTTTAATAGCAGCAAAATATGCACAACATACAATGTATCAGCTTAACCATGTGTAAGTGTGCGGTGAGGAGGCATTAGTGCACTCACATGGCTCTGCTGCTGATACCACCATCCACCCACTGAACTCTTTTCATCTTGCAAAACTGGAACTGTAGCTCGGGCCAGTGTGCTCAGTGGTGAGAGCATCACCCAGCACACTGAACAGTGTGGGCTGGATTCGGGGTCAAGGGCACATCTCTGGGTTGTGGGGTTTGCTCTCTGTCCCTGGTCATGGTGCTTCCGTGAGGCAACCAACAACTATTTGTCTCTCTCACACCTATGTTTCTCTTCCCCCGCCCCCCTCCCTTTTACTCTCGCTAAAAAAAATCAATGGAACAAATATCCTCAGGAAAGGATTAACAACAACAACAAAAAGAAACTGGAACTGTACCCATTAAACAGTGACTCCTTATTCCCTGATTTGTAAATTGAATAATAGGAGCAATTATTTTTTTAAAAAATAATGATATGCCCCATTACAAAGTAAATAAGCTTCCAAAATGAAACTAACCACCCCTAAGGTATCCCTTTAGTATGTGCAATATGAACCTGAAAGATACGTACAGCATGCTTTTAAAAAAAAAATGAGCAGGCCAGGTAGATTGTTATCCGGCTCGCTTACTGCGAGGTGTGATCAGCGCCCCTGATGGACACGGTGGCACCGGCTTCTCGCTGAGTGAGGGACCCAGTCATGAGGAAACAGAAGCTGGGTGCCCCGCCGTCCGGGGACAAGGCAGTGCCTCCTCAGAGGAAGGGGCAATACCTTCCGAGCGGCACAGAGGTATCTGTTAGCCCTGGATGAGGTTTCTCCGAGGCAATTGTCAACATCCCAGCTCTACTCCATAATGCTGGGCGCCGTGATCATGCCCATGTCAAAGGTGGTCTGAACGGCAGATTAAATCCTCAGGCTAATAAAATTCATAAGAGACTGTGCGTGGTTTATGCTCTTACTGTATTAACATTACCAAAAAATGAAACTGGCAAAAACACTAGATACTCATATCTTCTGCAGTTTTTCTTTTTTAATTAGCAAGTGTGTAGCAAGTCGAAATATAATCTGGAGATGATCACAGGATCACATTAAAGAATCAATGATAAGATTTTCATATTAGTAGCAAGAGGCATCTCTGCCCATATTCCTAAGGTCCAATAAAGTAGCCAGTGTCAGGGTCCCTTTGTGTATTTTTTTTGTGTGTATGTGCAGATTTAACCCCTCAATGGATCCTATTTTAGTACAAGGAGATGCTGTAGTAATGATGAGTAACATCTTTCTCTCTCTTCCTTCAAAATGAACTGCATAAAACATCATGAATTCCTGACACTCTATATAATAGGCCTCTTGGGAAAAATTTTTTCTTTATAGATGAGTCATTATAAATTCTGTTAAGTTAAATGATGCACACGACACTTTTTGACCTCTAAAATAAGCAATACATGTGTTTTCTACCTGGGTAGGGGATATTATGGAGTGGCTGCACCATAACAAATGTTGAGTTGGTAGTTCTAGTGTATTTAGAAAGGATAATTATTCCATAAAAGTCAAAGTAAATATGTTAAATATGTATTGTGCATTGTTTTAATATTTAAGCTCTTCCTCCCACTTTCTCATAAGAGTGCAGGCAGGCCTCTCCCTCTCCATTGTCAGGATGCAGTGAGGGCACTGAGGGATGCCGGTGGCAGATGCGCCCCCTGCCCTGGTCATGGCTCACTGGGCAGCTCCGTCACTCTCTGCCTCGCTCGTGGATGAAATGACGTAACACTCTCTCTTGAGTTCTGGGGATGTCATAAAAATTTTAAAAAGAAAGGAAGAAAATCTAAGGAGTATAAAGGCTAAATGCTTTCTCATGGCCCCTCCCATTTTCTCTACTTGTCTTTGTACAAAAATACCCTGATGATTTTTAGATAAATGCCCTTTGATAAATTCAAAATGCCACCACGTCTAATGCTTACACAGCCCAAAGCAGAGCCAGCGAGTTCAAGCAAAGGAGAACAAGAGAAAGAAGAAAGCAAAACTAGATGATAAAATGGAAAAAGGGAGGAGATAGATGCAAATAATACAGAACCATGCTCATGAAACCGTGTTCCACTTTTCCTCAATCACACAATGGTGCCGAGTCTTCCCCTCCCCATCTTCCTCCTTATTGGGTGTGACTCCTTTGACCAACAAAATCGCCACTCAGTGGCCACCTCTGGTACATGTCCAACACTCAGTGCTATTATACCTGTCCCCAGAAAGCGCAAGGCAGGTTCAAATTTACATAAAAGCTATTTGCTAGACATGTCAATGAAAAATGTATTTGAGCAACACAAATAATTTCATATCAAGGTTGGCCTTTAGTGATCATTTTTAATAATTTTCATCACAGGAGCCATAGGACTAGCAAATTTAGAACAACCCCACTCAATAAGGGGGAGTCGAAGTTAATATCCCTATATTATTGCCTGAACAATGACAATTGTGAAATGAATACATAAATTCCCAAACCCCCTGTGACTGGGAGCAACGGATCCAACTAACCTTCAGAGGCTTGGGGGCAAATTTCCCCGCATGGACCATAAAGGGGTATTGCAAAAATGTCCTGATTCTTCCCACAGTCCTCTACAACAGTGTTTTCCAACCTTCTCTCATGATGAGAATCACCTGGTGGAGTTGTTAAAACACAGATTCCTGAATCCCAACTAAGAAGTGCTAAACTAGAATTTTTGAGAACATATAGGTAAAATTGCATACCTAACTTAGTGCTCTGTATATAAAATCTGTCTTAGAGCACTAGTTAAGTATACAATTTTACCTATATGTTCCCAAAAATTCTAGTTTAGCACTTCTTAGTTGGGATTCAGGAATCTGTGTTTTAACAATTCCACCAGGTGATTCTCATCATGAGAGAAGGTTGGGAAACACTGCTCTACAACATAGGAGCAAGTTGATTTTGCAGACATTCGTGCAAATGTACGTTCCATCTTCTCAGTGGCATCCTGATACTTTCCCTGGTTTGCAGAACTCCATTGCCATTTTCAGACAGACATGAAATGCCCCGGGTCGCTATGCTAGAGGACAACCCCACCCTCAAAATAATCTGAAGGGCGTTCTCAAGAGGAAGCCCCTTTCAGAGATCGCCCTGTCATTCTAAAGACATGGGTGGAACAGTTGTAATAGGCAAGGCTGTTTGAAACATAAGACTTGGTTTGATTATACTGCAGAACAGTGTATGCTGTAATGGGAGCTCTCATACCTGGTGATATTTAAGCACAAACACAAGGACAGCTTATAAAGTTTCCTGATTTTGAAATTTAGACAAATATGAATTAATACAGTAAACCCAATAAATTATTACACTATTTTTGGGGGGGAAATAGTATGGCTTATCTGTCCCCTGACTGGCTCTGTAAACTTCAGTCTCACCTCCACTGTCAGCCCATGCCTGGCCAATGCCACATCCACCACACACACACACACACACACACACACACAGTCCATCACCCACTGCTTCAACCCATAATGACAGGACCACTTGCAGCCTCAGGAGCACCCCAAAATCTCTTTTATGCTGAAATTCCTCTAAATTGATTCCTCTGCCTTAAATCTCACTTTCCAAATTTATTCCCACAATTCTCCCTTTGACTAATTCCTCTTTATTCCTCCAAAATACACACAGGCTCCAAACCTGCCCAAAATGGATGTGGTATTAAAACTAATGTCCTCCATTCATCTACTGATGGACACTTAGGTAGTTTCCAAATCTTAGCTATGGTAAACTGTGCCACTATGAGCATAGGGGTTCATATATCTTTTCTGATTGGTGTTTCTAGTTTCTTGGGATATAATCCTAGGAGTGGGATCACTGGGTCAAATGGGAGTCCCATTTTTCGTTTTTTGAGGAAACTCCACACTGTTCTCCACAGTGGCTGCACCAGTCTGCATTCCCACCAGCAGTGCACTAGAGTTCCTTTTTCTCCGTATCCACATCAGCACTTGTCATCTGTTGATTTGTTGATAACAGCCATTCTGACAGGTGTGCTGCATTGTCATTTTGATTTGCATCTTTCAGATGATTAGTGACTTTGAGCATGTTTTCATGTCTCTTGGCCCTCTTTCTGCCTTCTTTCAAAAAGTGTCTATTTAGCTCCATTGCCCATTTTTGGTTGCGTTGTTTATCTTCTTTTTGTTAAGTTGTATGAGTTCCTGTAAAAGAGAGAGAGAGAGAGAGAGAGAGAGAGAGAGAGAGAGAGAGAGAGAGAGAGAGAGAGAAGAAAGAAGGAAGGAAGGAAGGAAGGAAGGAAGGAAGGAAGGAAGGAAGGAAGGAAGGAAGGGAAGAAAGACTCCTCTTAACACTTCATCTTACTGCAGGTGAGCCTGGTTTCCTGACACTGAGCTCCTTCATAAACCTTCTTCATCTCCAGGAAGAACTCTGCATGCTCTGATCCTGCACACGCTTCCTCTGTGCTGGCAGCCTGTGTTCCCTCCCAAACTACAAAACCAGGACACAAAGTGGAAAAAGGAAAGGGCCTGTCCCCACTGTCAGGACCCAGGCTGATCTCAGCAGCCTCTATTTTTAGCCAGATTGCAAATGGCATGCGTGATCAAAGCCCGGAGCCCTGGAGGAACTGGGCAGACCGCGCGCAGAGGAATGCTTCCTGACGATCTGGAGCAGGAAAGGGCTTCTGACATGAAAGACAGCTTAACCAGGGCAAGAATAGCAGTAAACCAGCTGCAAAACACTTAGTGCCCTTGAACGAATGCAAATTGTTCCGAATAATTTTTCCTTTTTTGCAGCCTCTGGGTGCCCCGCTGGGGCGTTGAAACGGCCACATGCTCAGGGTACAAAGCCTTCCCCGAATGGGAAGTGCCGTGTCTTAATGTGCTCAGAATGAGGGACCACTCGGCCGGCCGCAGAGCGGATGCCAGGCCGCCGGGCCCTTTTGTCACAGATGGATTCATTCAGGGCAGGCTTGTTTTGGACACTAAGCTCCCAATCAGTAACGTTGAAGAGGAATTTATTGGCTTAGAAATACTCAATTAACCATTGAAGGGGTGGTTAACTTAAAAGACAACTGAGCTGTTGAGCCTTTACTCAGACCCTTCATGCAACTGGAATGTATATTTTCCTAATGATTAAGAAGTACAATGCTTACTTTTCTTTATTATTTTCCATGAGACAAATATACACATTCTCTATAGAAATGCTATGAATTCTATGATGTTTATAAATACTTTCCACGCTAAATCATGAGGATAATAGTATTTCATGTTTACACATTTACAAAACACGTTCAAATGTGTGGTTCACAAAATAGTTCTCAAATACTATATTAATATCCTCCCACATAATCCTCTGAGTAAATACATAAAACAAAACATTCTTCTTCAATGATACCTCTTCAAATCAATTATATTAATTCTATATTTAAGCTAAAAATTAGAGATTAAAAAGAAACCTCTTAATAGTTCATTGTTAAAATTATGGTAGCAAATGCATTGAGTAACTAAGAAAACAGTATGCTTACAATTAAACTATGCTGTATTCCACATGAGAAAAACCACCTTCAAATAATGTGTTTGAAGTGGGTGATTCACTAATAAAAGTTAGGCAGGGAGGTTTATTTAAAAATCAAACAATCAAAAAAACCTTTTAAATTTCCTTAGATACATATATGCTTGACTTGAAGGAGGAGATGAGTTCCTTTCATAATAAATTATTTACAAATCAAAACATAAACTATATCTAGGGTTAGAGCTAATCATTAAATGATGACTCTTCAGCAAAGTATGTTTTCCTGTCATACGTTATTACCTTAACTTTTTTTGTTATGTCTATATTTCTACATTTGTGTAAAAACAATAAACTTATCTGAGACAGTTACTTTGTAGTCCCAAAGAGAATAAACATCCTACGAAACCATGTGTATATGTTGCAAGATATATCTCTCTGCCTCAATCTCAAAAATCACTTTCAAACTAATGTTTTAAATGCAAACAAGCATGGAAAAGAGGACTTTTCCACAGTAATACCCAGCTTAAACATGCTTATGTTTAGAAGCATCCCACTGGGGACTTCTCATAGGACCCATTAATATATTTTAAATTTCTAAGTGCTTTTCTGCTAAAGTAGTCAAGTTAGCAAAACTGATTCCTTTTCCAGTCATAGAAAAGTGGTACTTTTTAAAAATCAGTGCTTATTTATGTGATGTCATGAAAACCTATAACATTTATTAGTGAAAGCGCAGTATTAAAATCGAGCCCCCACTCCCCCCAGAGATTTATTTCACATTATACTTGTTTTTACTTTTGTAATAAGAACTATGGACACAATGATCGCACAAAGCCTCACTGTGCTTCGCCGGGACCAGCTAGACGGCTAACACAATTGCTCTGATTTTAAACCATGTTTTACTTAAGACTAATTTTTCATCAGTGTTAGAGGTTAATAACACTGTGATTTCCTCTATTACCTGGATTTAATAAAAGCAGTGGGGCATAACATTCTGTGAAGCCAGGCAACAAGAGGAAATAACATGAATGTTAACCTCTCACATAACTGTAATGGTAATTACTCCAGTCTAGTTTTAAAATTAATGCCTTTGGTAGTTTCCCAAGAGGCCCCAAAATAAGCTGTCTCCTCAGTGTTCTAGCAACTACCAAGATCCAAGGTCAAGAGCAAATGTTGCCATCAGTTTATGTGTTCAACAGCATTTATGCACCATATCGCCCTTTTAATATAGAAGCACATTATAATAGGAATAAAACATTGCAATAAAGTAATAAAACTATAATTATAAATTAACTAAACAGAAACTACATGTGGAAAATGTTAACAAGAAGTGTTGCAATACAGAAAAGTTGATCCACCTTCTTTTGTGTCAAATATAAAATCAAGTTACACACTGAAGTAGATAAATCCCCAAATTAAATACTTATAGGAGAGAAGCAGTCACAAGAGTTTCATTGACATCTAACCAGCACCTTTAAAAGGAGTGCTTATGAGATTCCCATTGATTAGTTAGCATCCATTCTCTGCAAAAAAATCAATTGTGGGTATTTTTATGTACATACTTTAGTAATTATTTCTACTGGAGAAGCATACTCTTGCAATGTTTTGGCAGGTAGAATTAACTTCAGCTTTATTACATGTCAACTTTGCCTTCCACAGCACCAAGTCATGTCAGCAGCCTCTTTGGAAACTGTTGTCACCAAGTCTAAGATTCATTTCTATTAATTATCTCCAACACTCAAGCCCTGCAGTGAGTGCACTGAGAACTGAATGTCAGATTTGTGTTTTTTTGCAATCCTGCTAGGCCCTTCAGCATTTTGTAGAACCACCAAAGCAAACATGTTCCAAGCTTTCATCTTTCAAACACCACCACTCTTATAACAGAGTTCAGCCACCTCTGATTTCCTGTCATCTTTTCACATTCAGTTTACAAAAGCAAAAATGTGCCCCCAAATTGTTGGTCCAGACTTGGTTAGGATTCTTTCTAAATAATAAATCCGACCCCTTTGTGTAAGTGGATCTTGTCACTCATTCCTTGTATTCATCCAAGTGTGGGTACTGCGTGGGCAATACCCTAAAGTCTTTATTGATTGGTAACCATGCAATAGTGGAACCCAGGAGGGAAGGCCTTTGTTCAATCTGATGCAGCCCGGCCCTGCTGCATATTGTTATATACACTGAGTGGCCAGATTATTATGATCTCTGAATGCATAATAATCTGGCCACTCGGTGTATATCCTATATAATAAAAGGCTTATATGCAAATTGTCCCCTCAACCAGAAGTTCCACCAGCAGGCAGACCAGTCAACTGCCCATGTCCCCTCCCCTGGCCAGGCTAGCTGGACCCCAAATATATATATAGTGAGTGGCCTGATTATTATGCATTCAGAGATCATAGTAATCTGGCCACTCTGTGTATCAAAACTGTCAAAGTCTGTGCACTGAGTCTACATTGTCTTCTGACAACTGGCAGGTAGGGAAGAAACTACAGTGGTAATTAGTTCTCTGTTAAAAATCTAATTAGCATGACAAATGTAATTAATGACAACAGTCATCTCAATAGTACATGTCAGCGTGTTTCTTAAGAGCTTGAAATCTTTATCACCCCATAAAACACTGGGAGGAGAAAACATCAAAAGCGCCTACAGGAAGTTTCAGAAAGGGAAATGTAATATTTGACTGATGAGAAGGATTGCCCAGTGGCCCCAAGCCATGAACAGGGTCACTTAAATAGATAGAAAACCCTCCTCAGGTATGGTCACTCCACTGTGTATTGACACTGGCCCCTGTGCTGAGAGGAGGCCTCCACGGTCCCAAAAACTACTCTAAACTCCTGGCTGAGTGAAGCAATGAACGAGTCAGTGATGATAAGCTCTGGTGCACTGCATGTGTACCCAGCTCTCTGACACCTTCACTTCACGCTGCAACAGGCGAAATGGCATTTGAGGTCCATACATTGAGGTGGGGGTGTCGATGAGAGAAGCATAAATGAAATGTGGCTAAGGGAAGCCAAGCCATACAGCTCATTGGTTAGAGAGTGGGCTGGGTTGACACCCAGCTAGGCCATTTATCAGCTATATTGCCAGCTAATTAATTCATCTCTCCAAGTTTCCTCATCCATAACATTAGCATTAAAACTGTATCTACCTTATAAAATCAATGAAATCATTCATGCAAAGCAATGACTAGTACCCAATAATTACTCTCGTGCATTAAATGCTCACTAAAAACCACTAAGGAAATCAAGATTGTAATATCAAATACATATATAAAGTTGCACATTAGTCTGTTGTTATCCAGACCACGAAGAAGAAGAAGAAGAAAGAAGAAGAAGAAGAAGAAGAAGAAGAAGAAGAAGAAGAAGAAGAAGAAGAAGAAGAAGAAGAAGAAGAAGAAGAAGGGAGGGCAGTTGGGGGCAATCAGGCAAGCAGGGAGGGCAGTTGGGGGAGACCAGGTCAGCAGGGGAGGGCAGTTGGGGGGACCAAGTCTGCAGGGTAGGGCAGTTGTGGGGGACCAGGCCTTCAGGGGAGGGTAGTTGTGGGCAATCAGGACAGCAGGGCGGGCAGTTAGGAGTGACTGGGCCAGCAGAGGTGGGCAGTTGGGGGAGACCAGGCCAGCAGGAGAGGGCAGTTGTGGGTGATCAGGCAAGCAGGGAGGGTAGTTAGGGGTGACCAGGCCAGCAGAGGAGGGCAGTAGGGGGAGATCAGACCTGCAGGGGAGGGCAGTTGGGGTGTGGGAAACCAGGCCTGCAAGAGAGGATAGTTGGGAGGGGGTCAAGACTCCAAGGGAAGGCAGTTAGGGGTAACCAGGCCAGCAGGGGAGGGCCATTGGGGTAGACCATTAGGTCCAATCCCTGTAAACTAGCAGTAGGACATCCTTCGAGGGGTCCCAGATTGGAGAGTGTGCAGGCCGGGCTGAGGAACACGCCCCCACACACACACATGCACAAATTTCGTGCACCAGGACACTAATATATATATATATATTGAGTGGCCAGATTAGTATGCATTCAGAGATCATAATAATCTAGCTACTCAGTGTATAGCTGACTGCCCCACAACAAGAATTACCTAAATGGTGGGGGAAAGTTACCCCAATGTCATGACTATGTGGGTACAGAGAAGAAATTTCCAAAGGAAAGAGGAATGCCTCACTGCCTCCACACAGCTTAAAAACTATTTAGAGCAAGGACCAGTTCTTATTGGGCACGAGAGCCTGTCTAACCCTGGGGAACTCCTGGTTCAGGAGGATAGAAGCCATTCTGGGCCGCATTCACTGTTTCAGCATTTGGCTGCAGTCCTAGCAATCTGTTCTAGGACCTCATACCTCAGAGCAGGACGAGCAGAATTCTAGGTCAGAGCCCAGGCTTTCTGAACCTCCCTCCGCCAGGCTGGTGGGCAATCATGTGGGGCCCAAAGGAAACAGGCTACAGGCTTTTAGCCATTCCTAATTAAGAGCAGGAGGCTCCTATATGCAGAACTTGGAAGAGAAGGGACAATTGGAAACTATTTAACGATAAAGTAGGATGTTTTGATTCAGAGTCAGTTGTAACCCAAGTTTGAATTAACTTTAGACAGAAGTTTGGGGAAATACTGACTTAAAAAAAAAAAAATCCTGCATGAGCCTACGATCATCATTCTTCCTGAAATACATGAAAAATTTAACTAAATATTATTCACAAGCCATATTTGTGAATCAACAATTTACCAGGGAATAAACAGAGAGACTTGCAAGAATTTAAAGTGAAAAGCAAAATGGAAACTTAAAACCCCAGAGAGGTTGAGCCACTTAAATTCATTATGGGTGGAGAATAGAGATGATATTTTCACTTCATCCTGTGATTCATTTGAAAAGCTAAATGCTCAGCAGCAGTGCAACCGCCATTATCTATCCAACCATCAAATAAAGCCATGGAAAGTCGCCACCACCAGGGTATGGGGCCATGTGACAAGGCATTTAAAGAAAATAGAAAGCTAATCATAAGTATTGCTAATAGAACAATAGTTTTGATGCTGCTGTTGCCTTAGGTCTTCCTACCTGTCCCAGAAGTGACCCTTGAGCAGGGATCCAGGAGAAGTAATTCCAGAATGGAAAAACTCAGCCACAAAATATCACTGTGAGACCTTACGTTTGTATGATTCTCTAACTTTAAAAAATAAATAAATTCGACAAGAAAGTTAGTAATCTCTCGTAATCCTCCCAGTCACACTGGAGAGCATATCAGTTAGTTGACAGGTGAATGAAAGACTCAACAGTCTTGCATAACTAGTCCGAAGTCCCAAGACCTAATGAATTAAATGTTTGGAACTAAAACGGATTTCCTCCAAGCAGAATCCGAAGTCTTCTTCCTGTTCTTCCAAAGTGTACCCCATCTCATTCACATTCTGAAGTTCATGTAACCGAATGGCTCTGCCTTGTCCTTGCAGATGATTATAGAATTCCTCCATCATTTAAAACAAATGTACTACAACCTTGGTTAAAGGAAGACAGGGAACCTGGAGGTTATTCTACATCTGTTTTCCTTACACATGGTCACCACGGAGACAAACACACCCGTAAGCCCTGCTTCTGCTCCCAGTAGTTGAGTGTCCCTATTTTATGTCCTTCGTAGCCACATTTGATTTTTTTTAAGAGGCAGACAATCAACAAAAACTCAGCGTGCTGTTTCCTCTGTTCACAAGAATTGTGACCTTGGCCTCTTATAAATCTATTCAAAGCTAACGTCTGGAGAGTGGCCGTTTCGGGAATGGCCGAAACATAGCTTGAGATTTATAGAGCTGCAAGCATGTCCTGTCTTTCCTTGGTCCCTTTTATTTGATAAAACTTAACTGGTAAACAAAGTGGCCGCACATCCTCTACAAAACATCCATTAGGTTATCTTGCTTTAAACCAAACCCGAGTTTGTTTGCACAAGGAATTAATGAGAAGGGTCATTGAAGGACTTCAGTCTCCTCTTCCCTCGGACACATTGTCTGCGAGACCAGCACTAATGAAGGCAAATAAAAGTAATTGACAGTCTAATGTAGAACTGGCTCTCAGGGAGTCTCGCTCTGCTGTTAAAATAGGAAAAATGTGGTTCTTTTAAAAAAGTTCTTGAGGAGCTTGACATCACGGTAGCTGGGAATTCTGTCAGTGTAGCGAAGGCCAGGCCACCCCCAGCGAGCACTAAGCAGTAGCGCTTCAGACGGGCTATGTGAAATGTGGACCTGGAAGGGGGCATCGTTCATAATGAAGGTTTTGTTGGTGTTTAAATTTGTTGGAATTCATATAAGACATTTCTATGGCTAGGCCCATTTCAAGTTCAAGAAAAGCCTCAAGATCTAACATTTCACAATGTCTCTTAACAATTTACCAGAACAGAGTGGAGTTGGTCACCTATCAACCCACTTGGTATAGATAATGGCAGTGCCCACCTTTCTGGCTGAGATGGAATCCTCAGAATAGAGACAGGATACCCAACTCCCACCTTTGAGGGTGCGGGGGGGTGATGCTGAAACCTTCCCTGAAGCCAGCTGCTCTGGGCCACGCCCAGCAGGGAGAGATCTCTGACTACCCAGTTCGCTCAGAGCAGCAGTTTCCAACGCACAGGGCCTGCCTTCCAGAGGGTACCCCAGGTGGTCCATCCATTTTTAACTTAAAATATAAGAACTAAGTTTACTAATATTTAATATACAAATTGAAACTGGTTCCATCATTAAGCTTAAGGACAAGAGGGATTAGGGATTATATGATAGTTAATTTCAGGATTACATTACATGGAGTAGAAAAATATTTACAATAATTTGTACTGAAACAAGGAGTTGACATGAAGATCCTAAGTACCATGAAGAGACTGCTTGTCTCCGGGTAAAGTCTTGAAAACAGTTGGAGAATTTGAAGATGAGTTACATGTTTTTCTCTTAAAAAAAAAAAAAAAAAAAAAAAAAAACACCGCGCGCACACACACACAACTGTTTTAAATTTCTGAACATTATGATTAAAAATGCCTGTTTAGCAGTGTTTAAACACACACACACACTCTTAATATGTCCCAATGTAAAAGAGGCATTTTTCAATAAGAAGTGAGAAAATGATTGTTTTGGAAAATAATTCCTGCTATCAAGACAGAATTTTGGAAACAGATGTTTGGCAAAATTTTCATCATTATGCAACTTTGTTACTGAAAACAACTTAAGTGTGTCAATTATAAAACACTCATCAGCATACTTTTGAAAATCAAATGTTATATAATTTATAGAAATATAGCATATTTCATATGTGTTAATGTTTTATGTGGAATTTTTGCATCTATGCTTATAAATGAGATTGTTCCATATTGTATGTTATTAATTAATGTATATAAACCCTTTGTGTGATTGTTGATATAGTTGAATTAATATCTCCCATGTTTAGCTGTCCTAAGCATTACATTTGTTCGTCATTTCTTTTTATTCTCCTTTCTGCCTTCTCCAATTTTAGATGAGCATTTTATGATTCTATTTCATCTTTTCTCTTGGCATATTGAATATACTTCTTATAGAAATATTTTAGTAGTTTACTTAGAGTTTTCAAATATGCTTCCTTAACCAATCTAAGTCCACTTACAAATAACACCATACTCCTTGATGTGTATATAATGCAGGTATCTTGAAAGAAAGTACTCCCATTTCCTCCCTCTTGTCCCTTACTCACTTTTTCATCTCCTTACTCATGTACTATAATAACCCAAAACATTGTTACTGCTATTGCTTTAAACAGTTATCTTTTAGTGCAATTAAAAATGGGAAAAGTTAAAAGACGTAATTTTACCTTGATTTATTTCTTCTCCAACACACTTTCTTTCTTCATGTTGGTATGAGTCTTTCCCCGAAGAACTTCCTTTAACATTTCTCTCAGGGCTTGTCTGAGGTTGATAAGAGTCCTTTAGGTTGGGTTCATCTGAGAAAGTCCTTATTTCTCCTTTACGTTTGAAGAATAATTTTACTGGTGTAAAATTATGCACTGGTGTTGTTAGTTTTTTGTTGTTGTTTTTTTCCAAAACTTTAAGTATTTCCCTCCATTCTGTTCTTATTTAGATTGTTTCTGATGAGACCACTATAATTCTCTTCCTTGTTCAGGTGTATTTTTTCCTCTGGCTTCTTTCAAGATTTTCTCTTTGTCTTTGATTTTCTGCACCTTGGATATGATATGCCTAGGTGCCATTTCTTGGTTGTTTTTTGGTAGGGGGTGGGTATTTATCTTTTTCCCATGTTATCTGAGCATCCACAACCTGTGACTTAGCATCTGCAATTAATTTTGGAAAGTTCTCAGCCAATATTACTTCATATAATTCTGCTCTTTTTCCTTTTTTCCATTGACTTTTAAAGAGAGTGGAAGAGAGGTAGTGGAGGGGAGAGAGAGAGAGAGAGAGGAAGAGAGAGAGAGAGAGAGAGAGAGAGAGAGAGAGAGAGAGAGAGAGAGAGAGAAGAAGAAGAAGAAGAAGAAGAAGAAGAAGAAGAAGAAGAAGAAGAAGAAGAAGAAGAAGAAGAAGAAGAAGAAGAAGAAGAAGAAGAAGAAGAAGAAGAAGAAGAAGAAGAAGAAGAAGAAGAAGAAGAAGAAAGGAGGAGGAGGAGGAGAAGGAGGAGGAGGAGGAGGAGGAGGAGGAGGAAGAGAGGGGGAGGGGGGGAGGAGGAGAGGGGGGGAAGAGATCAATATGAGAGAGACACATCAATTGGTTGTTTCCTGCATGCATTCCAACCAGGGCCAAAGAACAAACCTGCAACCCAGTTTCATGCCCTTGACTGGAAATCGAACCTATGACCCTTTGGTGCTTGGGCTGATGCTCCTACCATGGAGTAACACCAGCCAGGATATATGTTACATTTTTTGCAGTTATCTCACAGTTACTGGATATTCTAGGAGTTTTTATTCTTTTTTTCCTTTTACTTTTCATTTTGGTAAATTCTATTGACCTATCTTCAATCTCACTAGCTCTACTCTCAGGCTTGCCCAATCTACTGATGAGTGCATGAAACACACACTTCATTTCTGCCTTTGATTTTTGGCACTTCTTTTTTATTTTTTCTTATAGTTTCCAGTTCTCTGCTTTCATTACTCATCTGTTCTTGCATGTTGCCTACTTTTTCCTTTAGGGCCTTTAATTTATTAATCAGAGTTATTTTAATTTCTGATCATTCCAACATCTGTGTCATATCCAAGTCCGATTATTGCTTTGTGTCTTCAGACTGTGTTTTTCTTGCTTTTTGGCAGGCTTTATAATTTTTTTTTTAAAGCCAGACATGCTGTACTAATGTTTGCTATAAATATAGGTGCCAGGGTATTCAATTTCCTCTAGTATTCTTGCTTTTATCTTCCCTGTTGACTTTGGGCTTTCCTAAGCATTCTACTCCGGAGACCGTCTGAATTTTACAGCTCTTTCCATTACAACCCCCCCCCCCCCCTCATTACATCGAAGTCCTGTTCGTGTGGGGATGGAGTGTGGGAGAGGGAAAGCATTCTTTAATTTAATAAGTAAATCTGTTTTTAGTAATCCTGGGTCCCTGAGCTGTGACCTCCTCTATGGTATGATTTTTCCCCCTCAAGTGAGACCAGAAGGTTTGCTCGGGGGAGAACGGCCTTCCCCAGCTGGATAAGGCTCTGGTGAAGTCCTCACTCCTGGATCACGTGCCTTTGTTATGGAGGACTCTCAGAGAATATTTTTCAGAATGATCATTCTTTCCGTTTCCATGCCAAAGCCCCAAGAGGATCTTTCTTGGCTCTTCACTGTGGGAATCTGGTGGGGTTCCTAGAGTTTAAAGCTCTTAGGGGCCCCATAAAACTGCAGCCCTCACAACCTTCTTCCTCTCATGCCGGTCCATACTCAGCCTCCAGCATTTCCTCAAAATGGCCATTGCAGTGTCCCTAACGGATTGCAGCACCAGCAGCTGCCCCTCCAGGTAAGAGGGCCTCAGCCTTGACTCTCACAAAAATGCCATGCCCCCTCTGCTCTCCCGGGGTTCAGGACAAGTCATTCGTTTTGAGTGTGTTTAGATCAATATGTAAGGACAGGAGTGACAGCTCCCAAGCTCTACATGTCAGAACTGGCCATAGGAAAGAATGAACTCTCACCCTTTGTCACAGCATGGATGGACGTAGAGGTTATTGTGCTCATGAAATAAGTCAGTCAGAGAAAAACAAACACTATATGATCTCACTTATATGTGGAATCTAAAGAACAAAAGAGGTAAACAAAGTTGAAGGAGACATAGAGACTGGACTGTTAGTTGCTAGAGGGAAGGGCAGTTGGGGGTGGGGGGGACTGGGTGAAAAAAGTGAAGGGATTGAGAAGTACAAATTGGTAGTTATAAAATAGTCACGGGGTGTAAGTCAAGCATAGGGAGTACAGACAATAATATTGTGATAACTACGCATGTGCCAGATGGGTGCTGGAAAGATCAGGAGCGGGGAGCATTTTGAAAAGAACGTGATTGCCTGACCACTATGCCGTTCCTCTGAAACTAATGAAAAATAATATTGAATGCAAATTATAATTGAAAAAAAAAGAGAAGTGAAACCAGAAGTCCTATTTTTAATTTTCTATTTAGCTGAGTATCCTCCCCATCACAGGAACCGCTGTATCCACTGCCTCTGTGCCAGTCTCACGTGGCTTTCATCCGCACAGACGAGCCTTTCTCTTATGCTGTGGGACAACACTAGCCACAAGCATAAGGCTCTGAAACACAAACAAAAGCTGAGTCTAGAAAGCAGGGAAGGCCATGAACGGAGCCCTTGGCTCTGCAAGCCAAAGAAAGAGAAGCATTGTCTTTAAAAAAAAAAAAAAAAGAAGAAGAAAGAAAGAAATGTCTCACTGAGCTTAAGAGATTCACTTAGACTAGGGGTGTCGAACTCAATCAGAGAAGGGGCCAAAATCTAAAATCCAGCCTAAATCGCTGGCCGAATGGTTTACTGAACAGTCATAAACTGACAATGTCATAAACTGACAGCGGAGTGCAGTGATGACAGCGCGGTGCGGACCACATTGCAAGGCCTGGCGGGCTGGATTTGGCCTGCGGGCCTTGTGTTTGACACATGTGACTTAGACTGATTTATGGGAGTGGAAGTGGGAGCAAGGGCAGGGGGTGGGTTTCCTCAAGCATAGTCCTCATGCCCTTCTGTGCTGCCCTCGCCGCGGTGATTCAGAGCGAAGGGCGTGCCTTACGAATGCTTCAGGCATGTTCCCGGAACACCGCATGGTGTGCCAAGCAGTCATCATCCCTGCAAAGCAGCAGTGTCTGGGAACCAGTTATCATTCTGAAATAAGAAAGGCTATTCATTTTATTGGCATTTAAGATGCATGAGAGCATTTATGACCAAACTCATACATATTTCCCACCAGGAATATGTGGCATTAATTATCAGGACTGCCCCAGGGAAGAATATGCTTATGACATGACGAAGTAGGCCTTTCTTTTCATTTAAGGATGTTTGCATTTGGTTAATTTGGCCCTGGTCTCTGATGACACCTTTCTGCAACCATCAGCATTGTTCTCCCGGGTTGCATTTCAAAAACATTTGATATTACATTCTCTACCATGCTGGTAGAAAGTTGTGTTTAATATTATAAAATATTACAACTTAGGTATTACTTGACTAAAATTGACTGAGTCAGATTTCATTTGGAAACAAATGTGACACATAGGAAAGGAAAAAGTACATAATTTCTAATGGACACTATTAATTACCTTATGTAAGGAACAACAAACAAGTAACTATTGGCTGGCATGCCTTCAAAGACAATGTAATCATGACATCAATATTATTATTATTAATAAAGTGATATTTTGCCAGGACCGGTTTGGCTCAGTGGATAGAGCGTCGGCCTGCGGACTGAAAGGTCCTGGGTTCAATTCCGGTCAAGGGCATGTACCTTGGTTGTGGGCACATCCCCAGTGGGGGGTGTGCAAGAGGCAGCTGGTCGGTGTTTCTCTCTCATCGACGTTTCTAACTCTCTGTCCCTCTCAATTCCTCTCTGTGTAAAATCAATAAAATATATTTTTTTAAAAAAATAAAGTGATATTTTCATACCTTCACTGAGATAAAAGGCCTTTGACTCCTATTATTTTCACAACAGTTTTTAATTGGATACATTTATCCCTCGAGTTCTTTTCAGATTCAACAGGCAATGCTCCTTTATTTATAAGTCAGGTCAGTAACCATCTACTATGGAATGATCTACCATACAATTTGAAATCCAAGTGGCAGGAGCAATTACAATAATATCAACCTTCAGCGCCAGGTCTTGGAAAGTTTAGAACGAAAAAGAGGTTTTACAGCATTACTTTACTTCATTAGAATCAGCCCAATATAAAATGGATATAAAGATGTGAGAATTGGCAAAGATCATGAATGCTTCTTGTCATACATTTTTGGACTCTTGGTCCAATGCTTCCACTTACTCATCATGTGTCCCTGACCAAATCTCTTAACTCTCTGAGCCTCCTCAGGGAAATTTTCTCCATGTCCTCATCTCTAACATGAATTTAACAGTATCTCCCACATGGGTGGTGGTGAAAATTATATGAAAAATTATATGAAGTAACATGCGGTGGGGGGGGGGGGGGGGAAGTTCAGTACAAAGTCCAGCAAGAAGCAAATCTTCAATAGCTATCCCAGTGATCAGACTCATCTACTTTTTTCTTTCCTTACTTTTGACCCAACTAATAAAAATATTTCCAACTTCCTGGTAAATAAATTGATATAAAATTGCCCTTGGGACTGCATTTATGTAAAAATGCTCAGATATGTAACTATTTTGTTTAGTGTGTCTGAGGACACAGTCAACATGAGACATGGTCCCAGTAGCATGATTCTGGTTTTCATAAGGGAATCATGCACAGACACACATCCCATCAATAAAAATAGGAGCTACAATGATTACAAAAATGATGAGTAAGTCAAATAGTCAAGAGGGGGCAGAATCATGTTGGGGTTAGAAGGTCACTGGATGTTAAAGAAATTGGCCTGGAAGAAGTGGGCCCTCCCACTGAAATTTGAAGGAGAGAAGGGAAGCGATGAAGCAGAGGAAAGACACTGCCCAGAGTAAACATCTGGGTTGACAGAGGGTATGAAGGCCAAGTGGAACATGGCTCTTAAGGTGGGAAAACACCCACCCAGACAGGTGTTCAAGACTCTCATTATATCTAGTGATTCCTCAGTTATCTATGCTACAGCTTTTGTCTCTCCCTCCTTTCTCTCCATCCCATCAAATCAGGCCTGCTCTGTATTCGAGCACTGTGATAGTATCTTCTGTTTTCACACTGGATGAAGCTCATCTGATATTATAATATTTACTAGTATGAGATGAGCGCATTTATAAAGAATAAAATCTACATTATCCCAAAAAGTAACAATAAAACTTCAGCAAGTTTTCATAGAGCTACCCCAGAATCCACAGAATAAACACAACCTGTAAACAAAAAATTAAAATTAAAAACTGACACTGAAGTCTAATAGAGTAGGTTAAGTGTGATCCCATTGTTTACTACAAAGGATATGAATAAAACCGTGTTTCTCTCTAAGGGCTTGGATTACAATCAAATTGAATTTTCTCTTTTTCCTTATCTATATTTTCTAGTGCTATTCAATTAACATTCTACAACAAATCACAAAATGTCCTAACTTAGCACTAATAACAATGAAAAAATTAAAGTGCAAAATAGAGAATTTCTCTTGCCCTCTCTCTTGTATCTTAAAATATACAACATGGGGGTGGGAGGGTGGGACAACACAGATTTAGCACATTAGAATTAAAACATCAATAATAAGCACTAAACTAATTCAAGTAAAAATTAAATTGTACTTAATCTACTTCAATATAAATATCTGTCACCCTAGCAGATTTGGCTCAGTGTATAGAGCATCACCCTGGGAACCAAAGGGTCCTGGGTTTGATTCTGGTCAAGGGCAGGCACCTTGGTTACAGGCTCCTCCCTGCCCAAGGCCCTAGACAGGGCCCATGCAGGAGGCAACCAATCAATGTGTTTCTCTCACACTGATATTTCTCTGTCTCTCCCTCTCTTTTCCACTCTCTCTCTAAAAAAAAAAAAAAAAGGAATACTTTCTTCAGGTGAAGATTTAAATATATATAAATATCAAAAAATCACCAGCCGAAACCAGTTTGACTCAGAGGTAGAGCATCGGTCTGCGGACTGAAAGGTCCCTGGTTCAATTCCTGTCAAGGGCATGTACGTTGGTTGCAGCCACATCTCTCTCATCGACGTTTCTAACTCTCTATCTCTCTCCCTTCCTCTCTGTAAAAAAATCAATAAAATATATATTTTTTTAAAATCACCAGATTTAGAGGAAAGATAAGAATGTTTATATCTAACTTTCTGCTAAGTTTCTCAGTAATCTTGGGCAAGTCACAATTACAGTCATGTTCATAGGATAAGATCAGAGGAGCAGGTGATTTCTGAAAGGACTTCAGACCTCATGTTCTATTAAGGATGGGAAAATCCTTTTCGTCTGAATTATACCCTTGACCTCCTTCAGCCAGAACAGGCTCCTTGCCAGTTTCAGCAATTGTGCACACAGTCCCCTGGGCATGGCCTGTGTCTTGCATATACAATTACCCTTTAAAGAAGTCTCCTTCACATAATAAAAGCTCAAAAATATTTGGTAATAAATCATTCTTCTTGCTGTGTTCATATTTTCATGACCTCAGGAAACCTGTCCCAGGATATTTCCAAGAATTTGATTGACTTGTCTGCATAAATAGCAGTGGCTAATCTGGTCTAAGACCCAGTTCCAATGTAAAAAAACTGATTAGAGTAAGGCACAGCATACAGGGTTTGAGTAAGTCATTCCCAGCCAATTCTCAACATGTGAGAAAGCGGCTCCCAAAAGCCACCACACGCCATGCTTCTCATGGCCTGTGATCCATGGCGTGGTTTCACCTTCTCGGTGTCCTTCAGAGGAGCACGGAATTGTTTTGGAAATTTCATCAGTTTCAGAAGAAGCAAGAGGAAGCATGCTGGTTAAACTGTTCGGCGAGCATATTGGTCAGCACACTCCACGTGAGAAACAGGAGACAAGGCTGTCCTCAGGAATTGGGGGACAGCAAGCAGAAGGGGCAGCCAGAGCAACCCAGAGTCAAAACCATGGACACACGCATGCTCACTCGGGAGAGACAGCCCAGAGCAAAAGACAGCTCAGCTGACAAGAGACCAGGCACAGGCCAAAGGACGGAGGATTGGAGCCATCCCTGCACTAAACTGAAGTTAATCACATTTGTTGGGGTTTCTCCATTGTTTGCATTTATTTATTTAATTTTGGATTGGTGAATCAAAAATATGATATATGATTTCATTAATAAAATTAATCAAAACTATCAAGACTTAGTGTGATGATCATTTTGCAATATATACAAATATTGAATTATTATGTTGTATACCTGAAACTAGCATAATATTATATGTCAATTATAGCTCAATAAAAAAAACTTCCAATTTTCTAGTAACCATGTGGTGCAATGTAAAATTTGTAGTAAAATATTTAAAATGAATGCATCAGATTATGTAAGTAGAAAAGTCCACCCACAAAGAGAAAAATGTCTATGGAGGCAACTGTAAATGTTTTCTGGGTCT
Source organism: Pipistrellus hanaki (assembly GCF_964339955.1). Lineage (NCBI taxonomy): Eukaryota > Metazoa > Chordata > Mammalia > Chiroptera > Vespertilionidae > Pipistrellus > Pipistrellus hanaki. Next base: position 36,138,533 of record NC_140507.1, on the reverse strand, counting down.
CTTCATATGAAAGCCATGGGTCCCTTTAACACTGAATGCTATTTCATAACGGACTTCGGTTTGGAAACCAAGTTCTTACCATATCAATTATATGAGTCAAATCAACAATGCCCAAAAAGCATCTGTTGTATAATTCTTAGCTGTGTATAGAGATACCAAATATTGTACATGCGCACAAATTTTCTTTTAGAAGTATACTATCATGTATAAACTCAAGTAAATGTTTTTAATTGTGGCTGTGTAGAAAATACACAAGGATATCTATAATAATAAAAGTGCAATATGTTTTTTGTGAGAGTTGAGTTTACATATGTTAAAATCATAGTGCAGTATTGGCACATAGGAAATCTACAATAAATATTATCTACTGATATTATCATTAACAAACTTAGCAACTTGAGCAAAAGGGATTTGCATACCCAGAGGAAGAGGCCTGACACCTAAGAAGATACTTATTATCATTGTTCCACTCTGCCCTGAGTGTGGAAGGGAGCCAAGACTCCCTTTCCAAAGTGCTGCCTCAGGACTAGGTTCAGAAGCTAACAGTTAGCAGTAGCAGCATTTTCAAACAAAAAGGGCAATGACATGACTTTGACTTGTTTCTGTACATTCATATAAATAGCTCAGCTAATGAGTGTCTTACAAGAACAAAGAATGAAGATGACTCTGCTGTTCTGTAGAAAGATTCCTATAGACTCAGCCCCTTTGCCAGCCCACAATAACCCCAAATGAGCTGAGCATTTCCTCTCTCTCTCTCTTTGGATGACTCGAAGGCACTTCCCAGCAAGTCAGCTCACAACATTAAAGCTATGTTCATTCCCAATTTACACCAGATTTCATTCCATCCTATCAACAGCCCATCCAGAAGAAGAAGAAGAAAGGAGGCTTTCTTACACATGGTTTCCATGGTATTGATGTGTTTCTGCCCTAAACAGACAGATGCAGATGAAGCAATGCATGTCGATGCCATTATGAGGCTGTGAAATGGGCAGAAGTGTCCTTACACACTCATGCAATCACACACACTGTGGACATCCTGTTTACTTGGCTCATCCTCTGGCGCTTGGCTGTGGTATATCAGCACATTACTGACAGCTGGGAATTTCTCCAGGGGAACATGCCTTTCCAATGACAAACATCCCAAGAGCAATGGGAACACATGTCTGCCTGCAGAGTCTGTACAAAGCAGCACAGTCTCCCTCGACGCAGAGCATGTTGGGTGCTTGGGTTTTCTTGGGATGCCACCAAGGGCCCCTGCTGACCTTCAGAGGCCATATGAGATAATGCATTCTTAGGCCCCTATTTCTGGACTGCTTTGGGCAAGGTCAGGATGGCAAATATCCCACTTCCACAATATCAGATGTTACGGTAATTCCTTTTAGCTAATGTGTAAGAGTAAAGGAATGCCTTCCGACCTCATCTAGGCCCTGTGGAATCTGTTGAAAATGCATGACAGCTGTGGGCTTTGGCGAGGCTGTCTGTGAATGTATGAGATTTGGACACAATTCAAAGCTAGAAATAACTGTGCAACGCATAACCCTGCACCACTTCTCTCTCTCTCTCTCTCTCTCTCTCTCTCTCTCTCTCTCTCTGTCTGTCTCTCTCTCTCTCTCTCTCTCCCTCTCTCTCTCTCTCTCCCTCCCTCTTTCTCATTTTCCCCTCTCTCCCCCCTCTCTTTCATTCTTTCTTTCATTCTCTCTCTCCTCCTCTCTTGTCTTCCCCCCCCCATCACTCATTCGCACACACTGTAGCTTGGTCACAGTCTTGTCCTCACAACTTTCATGCATTCTTCATGGCCCAGAGCTGTGGGTAACATCCTCCACACACAAACACAGATGTGGAAAGAAGAAAGAGGCAGGGGCGGGGGTCAGAATCCCAGAATGATTTTAATAAGGCACAAGAACAGGAAATTGAGAAAGAGCCTTTTTTTAAGTATCCAACTGGGAGTTGAGAGGCAGCAGCAAACTCACACACTTGTTTAAAAGCCCATCTGCAGTTAGAATCATCATCGAGTTTTCTGATGATTTATAGAGGCACTCATTTTCTCAAACCTGTATCATTTTTAAAGCCTCTGACTAGTATTTACGCTTAGCTCTCGCAACTTCCATATGTACTCTGTGCTGCGCCCCTCACCACCTACTGCCCGGCTAGAGGCATGAGAGTGTGTGTGCGATGCTTTGGAGAAGAGCAGATGCCTAGGAAAGGGAACAGAGAGAAACGGGGTCTGCTCAAAGACAGTTTTCTTAAAACAGATGATTAGTATCCACATACTTATTGATTCTGGCCTCAGAATCCCAACTCTTGAGATTTTGACTTAAATGTCATCTCAAGAGTCACAGACATCCTACAACCGAGTTGCTAAATAATGTGACATCCTGGGAAACTAGGCTTCTCCTGGGACTCCTGCTACCACCATGTGCCTCTGAAAGATTCCCTCTTGGCCCAGTTGCATTGTTCTAACAGAGTTTTCCCTTCCGGTTAACCCCACTTGGACACACATGGTGGCAGTATGGCAGTCGTTAACAACACAGGCTCTCAGTCTAACGTGAGCCACACATGATCTTATCCAAAGTGTAGCCAAGGTAACCCCTCAAGATGGAGGTTTAAAAGTCAAGAATTACTTCTGCAGCCATATTATCCCATTGATATCCTAAAAACGAACAAAAACACATGCAATACTTTGTTAGGACACAGAAAACAATGTAAAGGAGAAAAAAAACAACTCCTCCTGAGAATTCGCCGGATGCTGTCAGCCGCTCTCCGGCCAGCTGGATCTAGTCTCATGTTCAGAAGCAAAGGAAAAATAACTCCAGCCGTCCGTGCACAAGGACCCAAAACACCTCGCTCGTAGGATAGATTCCCAAAGAAACCCACTTGGGGACACAGATGCTGGCTGGGGCGTTTAGTCTTCCATCAGGATCAATTCTAACAAGCTGTGCTATTTGGATTCCCAGGCCACAGTGGATTAGAAACAGCACATTAAAGAAAGGCAGGATTCTGGGGAGAAGAGTGTCCTGGCAGCGACCAGACGCACAGCTGGCCAGCTCACAGCAAAAGGAAAGAGCAGCAGCTGAGCTATGTGCTTGTCCAGGGCACTTAGGACAGAGGCCCCAGACATCACAACACGGCACAGAACTGTGACGGATGGGCCGTATCCTGACCCTGGGTCATCAAGGAAAAGACACAGTCTACATAAGAATCCATGGGTGTCCATAATGCATTTATGGTATGTCCACATCAGGACAACGTAAAATTAGAAATTTTAGTACTTCAAAGGAGCTGATTTCCTTTATGTCTGAAATAAATAAATGTGGAATACCTCATTGTCCCAGAACCACAGATTTTTATTACTACATTTAAATATAGAAGGCTTATAAATAAGAATTTAATATCAGTGTTGTATTTTTTTTATGCTTATACTCCACAGATAGGCATTGCATGCTATCAGCATCACGTGAGCACTTTAAAAACTAATTTCAAGAACATTCTACCATGAAAGTAAAATGAAAGAGACAGAGATTATGCTTCTATAACTTAAATGTCTAAAAATAGAAAGTTGAGACCATATCACTCCACACACACACACACACACACACACACACACACACACACCATCACCACCACTACATCAAGGACGTGAAGGACCGAAGAGCAGCGAATTAAGCAAGTGAGTGAATTAGGAAAGAGTGAGGGGAGAAGCACTCATGGGCAGAGAGTCAGGCAACAGGTAGAAATGCTCAGGAATGAGTTTGTCTGGATGGGAGAGAGAGTGCTTGCCCCTGTCTCATGATCTCTATGTTCTTCTCTGGATCTCACACTGTAACTCTTCGTGGCATTGAAAGCCCCAGGCCTTGTCATGACCATCAAGCCAGTACACCAATCAGGCTCTCTTCCTCTAACTACGACTCTACTTGCTTATAGAATCCTTTTGTAAATTCTACAGTGGACACCAACACCACACCCCTTCTTCTAATAATTACTCTTTATCCCATTGTATTTGTTTCCTTGGGCTCCCATAACAGATAACCACAAACTGGGTGGCTTAATAAAGCAGAAACGTATTCTCTCATAGTTCTGGGAGTAGAGGTCAGAAACCAAGGTGGCAACAGACCTTTGGGGGGAGAATCTTTCCTTGCCAATTTCAGTGTCTGGTGTCACCAGGCATCCTTGGCTTGTGGCAGCATCCCTCCAATCTCTGCCTCTGTCTAACATCATTCTCCTCTGTGTGTTTGTGTTTCTTCTCTGCCTAGAAGGACATGGGCTCACCTGAAACCCACTATGATTTATCTCTAGATTCTTAACTAATGACATCTGCAAGGATCCTATTTCCAAATAAGACCACATCCTGAGACTCCATGTGGACAAAAATTAAGGTATTGGGTTGGGTGGGGACAATTTATCCCACTATATGATTTGCATAATAACTTCCAAATTAGGCATCATTTATACTAGGATTCTATATCTTTGACTCTGCATAAATATTCCAATGATAGACATCTGCAAACAAATTATTTCTCATTCAACAGTTGTTTTCTCCCCCTTCCTTTTCCCTCTTAGATACCTATTTTTGAAGTTAGATGCTGAAAGATCCAGATACTTCCTGTCCCAAGCTCCTTACAGCCAGGAGTGACCCAGTGACTCAGTTCAGCCACTGAGGCAAAGGAGGAAATGCAATAGCCAGTTGATTTTCCAGGGCCCTAACGAGGCTTAAGTTCAGGGTCACATACTCACAATGACCCCAACCAAAGCCCTGTGCTGAATTTGGTACTTTTAATATTGTCCTATTTTTCTTAAATAACATCTCCAAAATTGTATCCATTCAGGCCCCACGAAACCTGAAAGGCAATAATTTCCCTCCTGACACAAAGAGAATGTCACAGGAGCGTTTCCTTGGCTGCCTCCTTCCTTCCGGCTTCAGATGTTGCCATAAGGACATGATTATTATAGTAACAGCAGCCATCCTTCTTCAAGGGTGGAATGCTGAAAGAATCCTAGACATTCTGCCCCTTGACATCATTGCTCTGAACCAGTCCTGGGGCCATCCCCGTCCAGATTTCTTGAGATGTGAGAAAAACACACCAAAAGAGGTCATTTCGGTTTTATCCTGTCATACAGCAAAAAGCATCCTGATGTAGCATCCTGGACCTAGGCTGGGCCACTTAGTGCCTGGCCCTGAATTTTTGGACTTGGGGTGCAGGGAGCCTGGTCAGTGTCCCCTTATGACCTGAAATTTTAAGCTATAAAAATCTGAAACGTTCTGGCCACCGGAATTCTTGCCACAGGGATGAAACCTCTACAGAAAGAGGAGAATGGACTTGACACGTGGAGAGAGGGAGGCACAGTAAGAATCAGAGAAGGTTGCCTGATGCTCTGGGCCTGATTCCTGATGTTGCTAGCGATTGTGACCTTCCTCCAGTCGTGGTTTTCCAATGATTTCATGGCTCATCCTTCCACTGAAACCAATTCAAGTGGGATTTCTTTCACTAATAAATTAAGTGGACTAATTAGCAAAGCTTCCTTTCGTCCTCCCAGATGTTGCCATTCCTGGGTCATTTTCTTCTCTTATTTCTCTATACCTCTGCCAAGGAGCTGGAATCCAATCCCACGGCTTCAAATGCCCCTGGTGATTAAGAGCGAGCTGCACAGGCAGACACACCTGGACTTACTTCCTGTTCTGTTACTTACCAGCAATGAAATGTTGGCAAGTAACCATCTCAGAGCCTCGTGTATATTATTTCAAAGAGGGGATCACGGTAATATCCATCTCATGAGACTCTAAGAAATAAATAAGCGGATACGTATAGAGCATTTAACAGGAGGCCTGACACACTGTAAACAGGAAATTGATTATTGTCACATGGGCAAATATGATCATTATAATTTCTGAATCACAGGGCAAAAACCTTTCCCAAACCCCAACCTCTGTCTTGCATTCCAATGCTACATCTTTTTTTAAAAATATATATATTTTATTGATTTTTTTACAGAGGAAGGAAGAGGGATAGAGACCTAGAAATATCCATAAGAGAGACACATCGATCAGCTGCCTCCTGCATACCCCTTACTGGGGGGATGTGCCCGCAACCAATGTACATGCTCTTAACTGGAATCGAACCTGGGACCTTTCAGTCCGCAGACCGACGCTCTAGCCACTGAGCCAAACCGGTTTCGGCTCAATGCTACATCTCTTTTTTTCCTTCTGAAGCTCTCTCTCCATTAGTATTTCCCAATTTCACCTTAAACCACTTTTCTTTCTTCCATCTCTCCTGCCTCGCCCACACTGCAGTGGACGCTCACAATTCAGTTTGGGACACCATCATTGTCCTCCCGGTCATGCAGACTCAGACCTCAGTTAGCTATTGATTTGGTCAATTGTCCTGTCACTGATTTGTACAAATTTTCCTAACTAAAACAGACATAAAAATAAAAACAAAAACACAAGGATTATGAATTACAGTCACTTGCACATTTCTTTTATTTATGAGTTGGTTCAGCTATTGAATTTTTTTTAAAGCAAATTTGAGACTCTACAATGTTGAATCTATGGTGCTAGCCACAGGTGGTGATTTTAAAGAAAGGGTAGGGGGGACATCTTTCATTGGTCAAAAGAACTTGTTTTCTCTATGAGGAGATAGGACATGTGGGCAAACTATCATGGTATTGGTCACATTTTTCCAGGCATTAGAAAAAAAAAGCAAAAAAAAAAAAAAGCACACCAAGTGATTGGGGACTTCAGAATCAGAGGTCACTCCTATCCTAAGTACGCTTTCTTTTGGAGAATATCAGTGAGAAGGATACCTCTTTGGGCCCCATATTTTGGAAGCCTGCACATTGTGAACGAACATACAAACCGAATTTCTAGAGGCGTACACAGCTGCCCTGTCATCTGGCCCAGCAGGCAGAGCTCATCCAGCCCCGCCTGGCACTTTAAATGCCAGCTCTCATGTCAAAGTCCTTTCCGTTCCCAAATCCTCCTTTCTTCAGATCTCTTGCTGTTTGTCCCTCAACAAATGGCATGAGGTTGAAATCCTTGGTCTTCAGAGATGGCACGGCTCCCTTATGTGGGAAAGGCCGGAGCCGCAGACTCAGGCAGGAGAGAGAAAACGTGTTATGAACCCGGCATGTCCTTCTCAGCGTGTCTGCAACAGATTCCTGCACCCAGAGTGCCTTTCCCCAGCTGCTGCTGAGCATTGTCTCCTCCTCCGTATGTTCCAGGTGTGGTGTCTGGACCCGTTTCTACTTTAGTGAATTAGCACATTTTCAGTGAGGTCCACCGGGAAGCTGAACAGTGTGCAGTATTAAATATTGTGAACTTCTCTTACATTTACTATATGTAAGCCTTGGCTGGGTGGAGGGGTCATCCTGTACACTGAAAGGCTGTGGGATTGATTCCTGGTTGGGGTACATAAGAGAGGCAACCGATGAGTGTTTCACCTTCACATGATGTTTTTCTCTCTCTCTCCCCCTTCCTCTCTCTCTAAAATCAATAAGCATATCCTCAAGTGAGACAAAAAAAAGTTACTTCATGTAAGTCTAGGAGTAATATTCATGACCTGTGATACTGATAGTTTATATTACCATATGGATGTAGATATTGCTTTAAAAGGTGGTAAAACCAATATGCTATTAATAGCATTTTATTCAGGGAAGTTAAAATACTGAAAACATTTTCTGTGATGGTATTTTTTCATAAAGCTGCCTGTTAAAATGTTAAACATGCCCTGGCTGGTTGGTTAGAGCATCGCTCATACACCAAAAGGTTGCAGGTGGGATCCCTGGTTAGGGCACATATAGGAAGCAACAGACTGATCTCTCTCTCTCTCTCTCCTTCCCTCCCCCATCCACTCTTTCTAAAAATCAGTGGAAAAAATATCCTCAGGAGAGGATTAACAAATAAAAAAATCAATAAAAATATTTTTCAGGTGAGGATTAAATTAAATAAAAATTCTAAACATGATGTGTAACATTTATGGTCATTTAGAATCACATACCGCTTTAAGAATTTTATTGATAGTTTTAGTTAAGATGGCCTCAATAGAATTCTCCAAAATTAAAATTAAAAAAAAAAAAGTCTAAGAACTATGGTGACTCAAAAAATAAAGTCTAAATTTACATCACTGTAAATATAACACAATTATGTAAAAAAAAATCTTGATTATAACAACATTGTTAACTTTTCTGAAATAAAGTAAAAAATAAAGTAAAAAAATATTGGTACAATAATTTATTATATTTTTATTTTATTACTTATCCAAACAATGCCAGTTAATCTAGAGACAACCCAGATATGCAAAATAATAGCAAACAGTAATCTTGGATACTATGTCAACTTTCAGATATTTCAACACTATCGTCTTCTACATTTTTCACTTTTAATTAGCTATCAACGTTTCTAGCTAGATTTATATTTTTTAAATATTTAGACAAATTATATGTGGATCTCATTCATACGTCAGACCAAGGCCTTACAAATGTTAACAGTAAGCCTACTTTTTAAGGCACTTTAACTGTGGGTTAAAGAGAATCTAAATTTAGCTTTGAAATACAGGAACCAGTTTAAGAAATGCCAAACAAAGTTAGGATTGGGAAAACATGTAAGGAGACACCACCAAAGATGAGCAAATGTGCAAAGCTGGAGATCCTGGGAAGATGCTAGAATAGAAGGTCCATGAAGCACAGTGTGTCTATTTTGTTTGTTAGTGTATCTTTGAAGCCCAGAAAAGTGCCTGGCTCATAGTAGACATTCAAAAATATCTGTTGATTGAAGGAATGTGTACATGATAGCAAAGTCTAATTTGAATAGAGCAAAAGATACATGAAATAAAATTGTGGGAGCTAAGGCTTCAAGGAGAGTTAGAAAATAGTTCAAATAATATATTACAAAATTAATCAGAAAATGCAGCATCCTATATAATAAAAGCCTAATAGTTTAAGTTTCTGGTCGCCCAGTCATCCCTTCAACCAATCAAAGCATAATATGTTAATGGTATACTAAGGCCTCTCAACCACTTGCTATGACATGCACTGACCACCAGGGGGCAGATGCTCCAACTGATAGGTTAGCTTGCTGCTGGGGTCCAGCCAATTGGGACTGATCAAGATGGGCCAGAAGCTCTCCCACGGTTCCTCACTGGCTGGCCAACCTCCCACATCTCTCCCTGGCCCTGATTGTGCACTGGTGGGGTCCCTTGGCCTGGCCTTGTGCCCTCTCACAATCTGGAACCCCTCAGGGGATGTCAGAGAGCTGGTTTTTGCCTGATCTTGAAGGCCAAGCAGAGGGACCCCCCCTAGTACACAAATTCATGCACTGGGCCTCTAGTTGATTTATAATAGAAATTGGCAGACATCCTGTCCCCTCTATCCCCTCCTAAAGATAAGGACAATGTGGTTTGAGGGCATAGATATTTTCATTGAAAGAAGTAAAGAGGTTATTGGGGAAACGAAGAGAAGGGAAGGAAAAAGAAGAGAAGAGAAGAGAAGAATGGAAATGGGAGGGGGGGGAAATGGATAAAGGACCTTCGGGAGATTTTTGAGATAAGTATACTCGGACCCCCAGATGTTTGCTTTATGTATAAAGGCTCAACACAGTCCTGGAAAAAAACAATGAAGAAAGTGCTTTGAAAATTACATGAGCTTCAAAATTTGGATGTCTAGGTAAGAAAGAGGATAGAGACCACCTCTTCACCGCTTGGGATGTTTTCCTGGAATATGTCACCACCCTGTGTCCTTGTCCAGAGAATGCTGTTAGTGCTCACAAGGAAAGGACTTTGGGTGTAGTATTCCTAGAATCCTTCATTGCACCCTCGATTCAGTTTTCAAAGGAACTCTGTAAATTCCTCATAAAAGAAGAGCCTTGGGAGAAAGAAAGAAGGATTCAAATTAAAGAGTCATAACATTGAAGGCAAATAAAAAAAATCAAGAGAAATTCTTCTATAGAACTCATCAAAAAATCATAAGGCATCATAGAAGAACCTGTACAGAATTCTGTAGTTTGAACTATGAAAAGAAAAGGAAAAATTAGAGCAAATCTGACAAAAACGTGCATTTGTCCCAAATATTCTAAGTTGATTGTTCAAGTTTTAAAGTTTCTTACTCAGCCACCAAGTTTCTGTTGAATTCTCCTAAGTATTTTTCTTTTAGTTCATAAATATTTTTCTTGCTAAAATTGAGGCTTCAGTATATACGTCTTGACCTAAGTTCACATTTTATAGCTGAGAAAATATATAAAATCTCAAAGGAAATCATAGCAAAATTGTTGAGTTTTAGTTGGTTTTAGGTCAGAGGGCAAGAATCCATTGAATTTTATATACTTTCCATCTAAAATAAATACCCAATTTTGCCTAAAACTATGCCCTAATTTTCTACTTCTTCTGGGGCCAAATTTTTTCAGTTAATGTGGCACAAATATAGAGTTTTTAATGACACCTGAAACCAGGTGCATTTTAAAAATGATATTGATGGTAAATTTTACAAGACTATAGAAAACATAAATTTTCCATTACCCAAATAAATAATTGCTGATGATACCTAAGAAAAGAAAAGAAAATTTCTTAGAGTACATTATCATACAACACAATACCTTTGTATTTAAAACTGGTGGTTTCCCCAAAGTAGGCATATAATAATTTCATGATTCCATGTGGCTGAGATTTCAGTTAAGACTTTGAAACATAGAATCAAAGTTCAAGTATTACTTAACTAGTTGGTGATTCCTTCCATCTAAATTTCATAAGCCAAGGTAAATAAGAATAAAACATATGAATGTACACTGTGGTTGTCATTAAGACATAATGAGGGAACATAAAATGAAATTCAATAAACTGGTTTCAAGAAGGCTAACAGTTTTATTAAACCCAGAAACTAGAAATTCCTATTGGAACATAATTTATCTTATTTCTAAAGCATTAGTAAATTGCTGAGAAGTAGAGTTTGATTTCCTACCAGTCTATCTTCCTCCCAAGAAATATTAGCATTCTCGAAGATTCCACTGGGGATTAAGTTAACAAGTCTTTAGCAAGTTGTTTCCACATTTGCAATACAAACATCATAGAGCATATAAATTCTCTTTCAAGATGTATTAACTTAGGTGACTGAGAAAGCTCAGGCCAGATAGATGAAGAGCTACCAGAACACGAAGTAATCAATAGTCCAAATGCTAAATTACACAGAATGGAACAGGATTTTAGAGAATGTTGTTGTTGTTGTTGTTGTTGTTGTTGTTTTAAAAAAGGGGGGGTTATTAGTTAAATTTTAAGAAATAATAGGTTTTGAGTTGGAGACTCAGTGACTCATATTCCACACTTAGTAAATTGCTATTGTTTACAGGCACTGCGTGAGCCTATAAGAAAGTCAAAGATGACAGAGTCCATAATCTTTAAGAAAAGATCTACGGGAGACACGGGCATACACAGAGGAAAGAGGACAATAAAATTCGGTGAGCAATACAAGCGTGTTCAGGATGCAATGACACTGCAAACAGAAGGCAGCAGACTCCGCCTGGAAGGGGCTGGGGGTGGGGAGTCTGCTTGAAGGAAGCTTGGACACAGACATGTAAAAAAGGAAGGGGAGGCATGCTCTGCAGAGGAACCATAGGAGCAACATAACTAGTCATAAGGAGCAAAGTTTGTGGGTTGGAGGTGGGTTAGAGATCAAGAAATAAACAGAAATACACTGAGAAGCACTGGGCAGTAAGGATGCATAGCTGAGCTGGGGCTGGATGTGAATGATGTAGTGGTTGAATGCTACCGCTCCCCTCCCCAGTGATATGTCTATAGGGTGTTCAAAAAAATGTATGCACGCTCTTTGAATAATTATAAGGCAGTATTTATTAAAATAAATTTCATTTTTAAAATTGAGCTATCAGCTGTTAAAGTATGTATGCATTTTGAGGGACATCCTGTATATCTTTATCCCCAGAACCTGTGAATGTAACCTATTTGGGAAAAGGTCTTTACAAATGTAACAAAGTGAAGAGTCTTAAGATAGGAGATCATCTTGGATTACCTGGGTGGGCCCTAAACCGAATGACAGGTGTCCTTGTAAGAGCGATGCACAGGGATATTTGACAAAGAAGAGAAGAGAAGAAGAGAAAGAAGAGAAGAGAAGAGAAGAGAAGAGAAGAGAAGAGAAGAGAAGAGAAGAGAAGAGAAGAGAAGAGAAGAGAAGAGAAGAGAAGAGAAGAGAAGAGAAGAAGAGAAAGAAGAGAAGAGAAGAGAAGAGAAGAGAAGAGAAGAGAAGAGAAGAGAAGAGAAGAGAAGAGAAGAGAAGAGAAGAGGAAGCACTCTGATGTAAAAATTGGAATTTTGCAGCCACGAGTCAAGAAATGCCAACAGCTACCAGATGCTGGAAGAGGTAAAGAATGGCCTTATTGACACCTTGACTTTGGATTTCTGTCCTCTGCAACAGTGAAGGAATAAACTTCTGATGTGTTAAGCCACCCAGTTTGTGGCAGTTTGTTATGACAGCCCAGGACAGAGGGCCTCCGGTTCCACGGGGTAGGCTGCTCCAATGGTGATGATTTCATTTTGCTGAACAGGTTGTTTAAAAGTGGGATACCAGGCCCCAGCCAGTTTGTCTCAGTGGATAGTGCCTATGGCCTGGAGGGTCCCAGGTTCAATTCTAGTTAAGGGCACATTCCTCGGTTGCAGGGCCTGGGCCCTGATGGGGGCTTGTGCAAGAGGCAACGAATCAATGTGTTTCTCTCACATCAATATTTCTCTCTGTCTTTCCCTCTCTCTCTCTTCTACTCTCTCTAAAAATCAATGGAAAAATATCCTCAGGTGAGGATTTTTTTTAAAATAAATAAATAAAATAACAGTGGGATACCAGATTGATATGGAGTTAGGGCATGGATGATTAGAAGGAAGGAAACCTGTTGATAGCTATTATAATAATTCAAGAAAAAGGGCATCAGATAGTTCTCATACGTATAATTTAAAAAATCTTACAAACATCATAATTCTCATGCAGATAGTCAAAATTTTATGGAACTTACTAAAAAAATCATCTAGATGGAAAGCCAGTTTATCTTGCTGGTTCACTATCCTGAAACATACTGAGCAATGTATAATAGAGTTAGTGGAAGAAAAGGAAAATAAATCTGTAATGAGATGATAGAGTACAACAACAAACACAGATTTCCCCACCCCACCCCCAACCCCAAAGTCAGAAATCACTAGTCGTAAGGAGCAAAGTTTGTGGGTTGGAGGCTCATCCTCACTTCTCTGCTGAAACCATCTGCACTACTACCAGAAGGAGAAACGTGCAGCTTGCTGGTTTCCTACAAATCCATGTCTATGCTTGCAAAGTTGTAAATGTCATCAAGGGTTCCAGTAAACACCAGGTCAAGGAAAGTGACATTCTTTACACAGATGACCTTTAGGTGAACTTGTTAGATGATGCCATAGCTTAAATAAAAGTCATGCAGTTTTCTCTTTGCCTTCCTTCCCTGAAAGTTTTGGACGTTTTATTCATAATATTTGACACTCAACTTGAGTCAAAGAGGGGAAAGCATTATTTTAGAGATGTTGCAAAGAACTTACAAAGAAAGACTGACACATACCCCACTGTAAAGAGAAGTACAGAAATGAATTCATGCTGAGCCCTTGGAGGAGCGCCTTCTCCAATGCTCCATCACTCTCTTACATTAAGTATTTTGATATAATTTGTTTGGAAAATCTTCTAGAAGGATATGTTTTTAATAAGACACATTTGCATCCTGTATTCAATAATATCCGAGTAGCTACTGTGTATATAGTTACATATTGCTTTCCTTCCCGTCTTTATTGTATTACCAAGCTTTGAAGGTATTAAAGGTCTAACACAAAATAATAAAACAACAAAATATCATACGATAATTGTTAACTATATTTAGTCAAAATATATGATTCCATGCTTATCTAGGTCTTAAATGTGCAGTAACCTTTTGAGGAATGTTCGTGTACTGGGGGGAGGTAATGAGGTGTCATTACAAAGCTAACAGGACATTAGCTTTCATAGACACGTAGGAAGCAGAGCCCTGGTCTTGGTTGAGGAGAATGTAGAAAGCACGAAACTAGCACCTGAATCCCATTCACATCATTTGTCCTCAAAACAGATTTAGTGACAAGATGAACTTCCTTGGAATTATGATGTAGGTAGAAGTTTTTGTTGGCAGTTGAAGAACTATGACCATTTTTTTTTTTGTTAAATAAAACAGTTTGATGATTCTAAAAGGAGCTGTAAGTGTACTAGCGACTTCTATTTGAATGGCTACACAGAAGAGGACTTCATATCCACGTATTTAACTAAACTTTGATTTGAACATTGGAATTTGTTGCATTTAATATATAATGAGACAATCACACACGTGTTTCCGGAATGCCACGTCTCACCCACGAATTTGATGAAAGTGCTTACATTTAGCTCCCATAGTGCCTATATCACACTAATATAGCACTGATCATAGTGTATTATAATTTTCCTTACTGTCTCCCAGAATAAAACATTAGCTTCTCAAGATAGAAATCATGTTGTTCTCACCACAAAATTCATAGTACAGTGCCTGACACAGCCCAGATTCTCAAATAGTAAATATTAAATTGTAAAGGAATGTATTCATAAATAAATGAAAGATTGGAGGGCATTTTTCCATGAAATGAGGCTAAAGTAAGTTTGCTAATATTATATATTTATAATATTTAAAACTGATATATATTTTTTAAATAATGGTATATATAAAATGATATATATATAATGATATATATAAAAATGACAAGCAGGAGTCATTTTTATATATAATTTATATATATATATATATATATATATATATATCCTCTAAAGTTTTGAATATTTTGTGTATAATCACTTTGTCTCCTGTGATTATACAAAAATATCACTATAAATTTATGATTAATCATTAAACCATTTACACAGAGAAACCAGAATATGTCACCCCAAAATTTGCCACTTTGGCATATTGATTATTTTGAATCACAGGTACTTAAGAAATAGCAGGTGCAAGGACACACTGACCTTCCTGTGTCCGCTCTCTCTTGCATTTTCCCCCTACTGATGGCTTGATAAATATCAAACAATCACCACAGCTCCAAGGCATGATTTCTACTCAGTACTTAAAGAACAGCTGTGCGTGGATGGTTAATTAGGGCTCAAGACTGAGACATTTAATCTATAGACAGTAGGGTGAGTTGGTCAAATTTTAGAAGCTACAGAATTCAAGAAAAGGTAAGGAGTTGCGGGAGTTTTGATTAATAGGGCAGATACAAGAGATCAAAGCGCAAGTCCACTGGGACATGCAGGAGCCAGAATCAGGAAATCTGGGTGGGAGACATATGGTGGTCACCGCTGAATAAGGAGGCTGCCCTAGTCAATGACATTTTCTTAGAATTTGGGGGATTTTGAGACCCTTGGCATCTATTCTCCACCAGCAGGAGAAAGAACAGTGTGCCTCTGTGACAATGCCTGCCCACACAGACAGACAGAGAGGGCTCAGTGAGTAGGGCATTACATGAAATCTGGAATTGAAGGTGAAAGCTAAGTGCTGTTTCTGATTCAAGAATACCAAAGCAGAGCTCGAAGGAATTAGAATACATTCTTTAAAGAAAAAAATGAAAACCTTTTTGATTAGCTACATATGTCAAAGCCCCAGAAGTATCCATTAAAAGACACCCACACAAACACTACAGATGTAATGTTTCAGCCACACTTCCATTCACCTGAGCCAGATAGATTACCTGTTATGTAAGCTTATCTTGACTTCTCCGTTTCATTTTGCAGATCAATCACTCAGCTCTGAAATTGAAGATGGCATAGCACAATGCAAACTTTTGTTGTTTAATCAGGAAAGACTGAAGCCCTGGACAAGATGAGCATGCAACGGGACCTCTCATTGCGGGGCTCCTTATAATAAGGTGAAAGGGAAACAGGAAACTCGGAGTGGAGGGGTCTAAAGGGGCTGCAGCAGTTGGCTTTCACCTGCAGGTTAAGGAAATGGAATTCTGCTGACCATGTGATAAAAATACAATATCCTTTGGACAGGGTGTTCCCCCGGCATGCGATGCAGTTTCGGACACTTTTGCCCCTCCGTGCAGGGAGTTCGTCTTCTTTGCCCTTCGAATTCAGCTCAAGAGCCGTTCTTTTCCCTGGGGAACCTTATCTCATTCCAGCTCAGTTTCCGTTATTCATACAACAGTGTCTCTTTTCTTTATGTCACATGTTTTAATGTTACCTATATAATTCTTCATATGATTATTTCTAAATGTCTTTCTTCCCCCAAGAGACACAATAGACCCTATGCCAACTTTGTTCTCCTTTATAACTCTACATCAGGACAGAGCTTTTCCCGTGCCAAGAGTTCAATCATCGTTCAATAATGAGTGAATGAATGAATGAGTGAATGAGTGTCATCACCACCAGAAGCCACTACTATGCTTTTAACTCCAATTACATCAAGTGGAATACAATCCATTTGTCCATAAAGTTTGAATTAACATAGCACAGAAAACAATCAGAGAGAAATGAGCTACAAATATAGACTATGACTGAAATTGCCTCTTTCAGAAATTAAAAAATAATAATAATAATAAAACTGGTGACTCTATTTTCTTTAGGCAACTGCCTCCTCTACACCCAGAAATCAGATCATGGGATAACCAAAGGAAGCCAGCAGAGTAACTGAGCTGTGCCACACTTAAAGGTGGTTTTCATCCCATTCCCACTCCGCTCGGCGGCATGTCCCCCGCGTGACTGTGACCAGGAGAATGGGAGAAAAACACAGTGAATGTGATTAAACAGCCAGGAAAGCCTCCATGATGAAAGCCAAAAGGAATCAGGATTATTTCACTCCCAGAAAAAGCTGGCAGGTTAAATCATGAAATGGATGGATGGTGAGCAGCTGTTGCAGTTCCCCAGGAGTGCAGGGAAGGGAGGTCTGGGGCGAGCTGGGCGGAGGACAGCCTGCCTCCCACCCCGGTCCACACACCGTCTGTCTGCTGCCCCTGTTCTGTCTCTTACCCAGGCTTCTCTTACCCAAAAGTCCCAGTGAAACACCTTTTCTGACGACTCTGAGTGAAAACTCCCCCGCCTCCACTCTCATTCTCTGGAGCAACTACTTTCCCCCATGGTCTCTGAAATCCGTTCAAAGAATCTGATTAAGACAGAAAGGTCTCAGGTGCCTTGAATGTCTTAAGTCAACAACAAAAATGTGTTGGTTTGGATGAAACACTGTCAGTGTTGCACAATGGTGGACACACACTCGGCAAGAGGAGAACGGAGGCCAAGATGCTTTGTGGCCTCTTGGCTCCCGTCCGAACTCCTTTCCTGTCTCTCTAAGCTCTGCATTCAATGTGGTCTTAGTTGGAGGCAAGTGAGTGAAGAAGGAGAGATGAACTTGCAGCAGGACATATCCTTGAAATAACAGGTGGTTGTCAGAGTTTACGGAGCTGCACATGATCATGCACTCACTGCATGAACTCCCTCCCTAATTCAGGGCTTCCTCCCTCTGGGAAACTGCCAAGGACCCATGTGACTACACAACAGCTCACGGTACATGAGGATCAGTGATGTCCACACATCTTATCTGACTTCAGCATCTGTAGCCACTGAATGATACTTTCAAACCCAATGATTCCTTTTCCTTGATGGATTCGCCACACTCGGTGGTCATTAGGAGCCAGTGATTTGGAAAGCAGCTAGCTCTGCTCCCCACTATACCACCAAGGCCACGCGAAAGGGAACATACGGATGATGTATTATAGAACTGTACACCTGAAACCTATATAATTTTATTAACCAATGTCACCCCCATACATTTAATTTAAAAACATTTTTTTAAGGAACCGGTGATTTGGGGCTTTATTCACATAGTGTACCAAAGAGTGCTTACTTAATAAATTGCATTATATCCATAAGTTTTTCCTCCAGATCTTTGTCAAGTTTCACAGACAGTAATGGGATATCTTAATATCACTGCCTACTTTAAACATTACAAGCCATTTTTCAAGAAAATGTATTCATTTATTCAACAAACCTAGTGGTATAATCATGAACAAGACTTGATGTATTTTTCATGTTTTGTATCTTTTGTTCCTGTTGGCTCAATGAAAAAATATTATAAAAACTTAGTACCATATTTTCAAGCAAAGTAACCGAAGAGTCCCAGTTCTAACTGCATTTCCTGATCATACTTAGGTGTTCTGATAAATTTGCCCCCTCATGACATAACCAAACTAAAATAGGAAGCAGATCTAGCATAAATTGTCTGGTAGGAGGAAACTCATTATTAGACACAGCTCCCCACATGGAAAAATCTTAAATAAGCAGCTTATATTCAAATTTTAAAAAAAGAAAAGAAACTTAATAGGCAGATGTGATCTTGCTACTGAAAGTTATTTTTAAGTACTACCATTAAGTTTATGCTATTCTGGAACTTTCTAGCTCTTACAATTTATTAATACCTGCATGAGTTCTTTTTTCCTACTAAGTAATATCACCAATTTGATATTAATTCTGTACAGAACTACTATTAATGTAAGATTTATTATAAAGTGTAACACCTAGTGCAACAATTTATACAAAGCCCAACAATTTATATTCCAAGAACTAAAGTAAATTTGTTTTAATGTCAATAAGTAAACAATATGTAAAACAGCAGAGAATAAAAATGCTTAACTATTTTTATCCCAGAAATTTCAAAAATCAATCCTTATCAGAGTCCCAGTACTTTATGATGATGAGCTAGCATATTCTCAAAATTCTAAAAATAATTTGGGTTTTGCATTTTAATTGTGAGTGTACTTGTGTGTGTATATGCATATGTATTTTAAGTCAAGAGAATACTTTTATTCATTTTTGTGAGTCAAATTAATTTTTAAAAATATATAAGATCTATCTTTGCACTGAAAAATTAGAACCGAAAGGGGGAAACATTAAAAAGTCAGTTACAATGGGATTATACTAAGACCTGAATCACAGCCTTAAGTGCACTGTTCCAACAGTCCAAGCTGCAGAGCGGAATAAGATAAATGTGATCAGCCGAAACCGGTTTGGCTCAGTGGATAGAGCGTCGGCTTGGGGACTAAAAGGTCCCAGGTTCGATTCCGGTCAAGGGCATGTACCTTGGTTGCAGGCACATCCCCAGTAGGGGGTGTGCAAGAGGCAGCTGATCGATGACTCTCTCTCATCGATGTTTCTAACTCTCTATCTCTCTCCCTTCCTCTCTATACAAAATCAATAAAATATATATTTTAAAAAAAAAAAAAAAGATAAATGTGATCAATAAAAGCTCAAGTGAAAATAGATACAAACCAACCAAACAAACAACCAAATGAAAAGTAATCCAAACAACTTTGGGGCCCAGTGCTAACAAACAACTGTGTTTCATGTGATCAATTTTGTAGCATTTTTCTTTAGAACCAATAAGGCTGCCACAGAATTTCATCTTTTGGTTTGCATTTATAGAAAAGATTGGCGGGAAAATGCCTATGTCAGAGTCCAGCTAGAAAGAATTTGGGCAATGCTTCCAAGTCTCTAATTGTATAAATATTCATGTTTCCAAACTGCATGTAATAATTAAAGTAGTGTGTTTTACTTCAAGAAAGCCCATATTTCATATTGGACAGTACCCATGGTAACGTGGACTAGAAATGCATTTCTGTGCTGTTACACATGCTTTTCATTTAGAGTCTAAAAATGATATAGCCATGTGATAGCCAACAAAGAAAAAAAAAAGCAAGTTGATGGAAAAAGGACTTGGAAATATATCTTTTTTAATAAATGTATTATCAAAATAAATTAAGCTTTAAATTTAACCAGATTAGAGTTACTTCCTCAAGTTCTTCCTCAGGATAGTGATCACCAAAGGGACGCCTATCCCTAGGATAGAGAAACAAATGTACAAGAAACACACCTGCTCATTGGGCTGAATGCATTTCCTCATCCTTGTTTATTTCTTCCCAATCTGCTCCTTCCACACCCACAATCAAATAAGATAAATATGAGATGATCAAGCCACCTAGCACTTTCAGATAAATGAAACTAAAACTGCACACAAGTAGGGAGCTGAAATGGGAGAAATTGGATGATTTTTTTCTTAATAGCTACCTCTTATTGGCCTTCTACCAAATGCCAATATACTGTCACTAATCCCACTTACCACTAACAATGTTTTGATATACACAGCAGAGACAGCATCAAAAGTCAGGTCTCTCTGACTTCAAAGCCCACGTCTTTGCCATTGTGCCAAATTTCCTTCCTCTGGGGCCTGTGCCGAAGCTCCAAAAATATACAGGGTTCCCGTGTTCCTCCAACTAAATTAAATGAGTGAGCAAAGCAGATTTGCACAGAGCCAAAATCAGAAGGCAATTTCTTGCCTATTTGGAAGTGTATCTCTTTAAGACCAGTTGTACTCAACTCAAATCCTATATAATAAAGATGTAATATGCAAATGTCATTACACCATGAAGTGTAATGACCGACTGCATAGCGACCAGATCAAGGATCAGCAGGAGAGCGAGGCAACTGAGCTACAAGCCGGCAGCAGAGAGCTACAGGAAGAGGCAGGGCAGCAAGCTGGGGAGGCGGTGGCGGAGGGATGGGGGCTGGGGGAGCTACAGGAGGATGGGGCAGCAGGCGGAGAGCTACTGGAGGGTAGTAGCAAGCTACTGGCGAGCTACTGGCACACAGATTCCTGTGCAGGGCTACTAATCTATAATAATAAAAGCATAATATGTTCATTAAACCAGATGAAGCCAGGGCTGCAAGGGAAGCCCGGGTCCTGGGTGCCAGAGGGAAGCGCTGCCAGCAGCCAGGGGAAGGAAGGCCTACTCTTGCACAATTTTCATTCATCAGGCCTCTAGTAGTATAATAAACAATGATGCTAGAGAATAGGATCCTGTCCACATAGATAATAGAAGCTGACGGACAGATGTAAAGGATCCCATGGAAAGAGATCACCTGTGGTTGCAATCATTATATTCCATACACAGCAGAACAGCCAATCTCCAGTCTCAGGATGTTTAAATGTGGAGAGGGCTTGACGGGTAAGCAGCCCCAGGTGAGGCCTTTGCCTGAATCCTATATCTCAGGTGGCCAGCCTAAGATGGAGGAAGGGTGCAAGGTCAACTTTGCATTCTGGGGGTTAACGAATGTCAGCTGAATGTGAAAGGTGTCAGTGTTATGTTACCTCCCTCGCAATCAGGTATGTCTTTAAGGTAAGACCCACCCTTATTTTAACATAAACCATAGGTAACTGTTTATGGCTCTGTCCTTCAAAGATGTCTCCCTGTGTCTCATAGCAATATTTTTTCCCTGATATATCTCCTTGGGCCAGGGAAACAAAAGAAAAACTAAACAAATGGAATTACATAACATTAAAACGTTTTTGCAGAGCAAAGGAGACCATCAAAAATAACCGGAAAAGACAATCCACTGGATACAGAACATATTTGGCAATGGTACATCTGATAAGGAGTTAATATCCAAATTTTATAAAGAGCCCATACTATTCAATACCAAACAAAAAACAAACAATCCAACTATAAAATGGACAGAGGATCTGAACAGACACTTCTCCGAAGAACATATGAAATAAACATATGAAAAAAATGTTCACCATTATTAAAGATCTGAGAGATGCAAATTACAGCCACAAAGAGTAATCACCTCACACCTGTCAGAATGGCTATCACCAATAAATCCACAAATGACAAGTGTTGGCCGACGTACAGAGAACAGGGACTCCTCATGCACTGTTGGTGGGAATGCAGGTTGGTGCGACCACTATGGAAAACAGTACGGAGTTTCCTCAAAAGATGAAAAATGGATCTTCCTTACAATCCAGTGATTCCACTTCTGGGATTTTATCTTAAGAAACTCAAAACACTAATTTTAAAGAATATACGCACCCCTCCCTATGTTCATTGCAGTATTGTTTACAATAGCCAAGATCTGAAAGCAGCCGGACAGCCCATTAGTAGATGAGTTGATAAAAAGTGGTGGTACATTTACACAATGGAGTATTTACTCAGCCATGAAAAATAATGAAATCTCACCATTTGCAACAACATGGATGCACCTAGAGGGTATAACGCTAAGTGAAATAAGTCAGTTAGAAGAATGCAAATAACATATGATCTCACTGATATGTGGAACCTAAAGAATAAAATAAGCAGACAAAACTGAAACAAGCTCCAAGATACAGAGAGAACTGGAGGTTGCTGGAGAGGAGGGAGTGTTGAGACACTGGGTGGAAGAGGTGAAGACACTAAGAAGCACAAGTTGGCAGTCACAAAATAGTCACAGGGAAGTAAGTACAGCATAGGAAATATAGTCAATAATATTGTGGTAACTATGTATGGTGCCAGTTGGATACTGGAAATATCAGGGGGAACACTATGTAAAGTATATGATCGTCTAACCACTAAGCTGTACACCCAAAACCAATACATAATTAATAAATGTTAAGTTCTCATATACAAAAGGAGAATTTTCTTAGAGTAGAACCCAGTTACTATTCTTTATTTCCATAACAGTAAAATATTACTGTAATTTTTGCTGAAACAAATATTCACAAAAGAAATTAATGCAAAAGCTTATCCTTTAGTATGATTTATAAGACATTCTGGGGAAATGACTATGCTCTGATATTACTCTAACCATGTGGATTTGTGAATTACAGCAAATTGGCCTGATATGATTATTGTAGCTTATTAATGAAATTCCCCAGGAACGAGGCCTTGGTCTTATAGAATATATAAAGTAATTCTAAAAATGAGGTTACTCTTGGAAACTGTACTATATCAAATCATTCAGTGTTAATAATAGCAACATTAATATGTTCTGAAGACTTGCCATGTAAATATATACTCATTATTATAAGATAAACACGCAATGAAAGATATTTGGAGCTGACATTAACATTGTGCTCTAACATTGGAAAAAAACTGTTGTCAACATTTTATAAGAGACAATAGAGATAATAATTTGGCTACGAATTTTTTCTAGCTGCATATAATCTGGACATCATGGATAGAAAATATTTCTGTAAGAGTAAGCCAGACAGTGAGAAATGGCATCTATTTAAGACTGCATACTATAAAATTCTATGAGAATATTTTTCTTGGGCATTGACTCTTGTATGAATATTATCAAACATTTATGTTAAGTATATTTTGATTATTCATATTGTTTGGAAGAAGTGCCATCTTAAACTCTCTGAGAGATTTTGAAAAAAGGCTAAAATGTTCTCTAGTGACTATGAAAACCAATATAACGTCTGCTGTCTCCCATGTCAACAGCCACACTCACAAGCTTCATCTGATTTTCAACAACTAATTTCCTTGGTTTAAAAAATACAGCTCCTTATAAAAGCTAAGGTTTCCCATAAGCAGTGCTTTAGAGGTCTGGTTTGAAAATTACTCCAGACTCCCCGAGAAATGCATATTTCCGACACACACACCAAGCAGCACACCTGTGTCCTCGGCGGGCCTGGCCCCCGGTAATCTCCATGCGAGCTTTTCCAACCCCGTTGTGTCTTTTGGGTCCCCTCCATTCATAGAGAGACACAAATAGAAACGTTTTTGATGTGTGTTAATTGATGTTTGTCCAAGCATTATGAAGTAATAATCCACAGGAGCCACAGAAGCTTTTACAAGGCAAAGTCAAGGGAACAATCAAGGTTTTGAGTGGATTATTGCCAGTCCACACCCAGGCAAAGCTGATTTATAGCTTTTCATCCTTCCACAATGATACTATAAATAAAGCAAAGACATTTTTGTTCTCGTCTAATCCCCTCTATTATGTGTCCTTGTTTGCCGCCTCACGCAATTGGTACAGTCTACACTGCAGGCTCGCCGTGAGGGCTGTCTCCTGCCTCACACCAGAACCCGTGGCACCTTGAGGACCTGGCACGTCCCTGCCAGGAGAATCTCCGAAGTATAAGAAAGGAACTCATAAATCCAAAGAAAGAAATGGGTTTGGAAAGGTGACGTTAGAATATACCAAAAATGCAACTCTCAGGAAAAAAAAAACAGAAACTACCAACTCCAGATTGTTGCAGAGTGGAAAACTGCAGGTCTTTCTTCTGTTTAGCAAAAATAAAAGCAAAGAGCACTCAGGTGTATCACATGGTCTCCGGTGCTTCTCTTTCCAACCACACACAGAACAAGCGTCAGCTGTCCATACCTGGGGACCAAGCAGGCAAGAATCAACACAATAGTACGGTCGCTTCAGCTACGGTGGTCAGTGTATCTGAACACGAAGAAAAGACATGAATTGACTCCCGCCTGCATGGTTCCTGATTTACAGAAGATGCCTCAAGGCATCAGCAGCTCTGTACATTCATTTAATTTCTTGGAATTACATAAATATACATCTGTTGTAAGAAAAAGGAATTAAGCAACGCCTCCAGCCATCCTCAAGTGCCTTACTATGCTGCCCTGTAAAGAAATCAGGGCATGCAAAGAGTATGTGTGCATACATCCCCCTACCTGGCAGAAAACCCACATACCTATTGATCTAGTCACCATACAAACCTAACCATCATGCATGTTTTAAGATAGACAATAGGGAGTCAACATATTAATATCAACATATTATATTAATAACTTAAGTTGATATGAGAAGTAGTTAATCTGTTTTTGTGCCGTTACCCTGACAAAATGGTTATATACATTTTATAAAGGTTATTTAGAAATTATGCAGACCATGCCATAGAGGATTAGGTTTTATGACAATAACTTCACCACCATACACAGTGGTGTTAGGTTGATGACTAGACACCAGAAAAACACAATATTGTGTGTGTGTTCTCAGTCAGTTTAGTCTAACAATGCTAGGATGAAGGAAATTTAAGGAAGATTATTTCAACATAAGGACTGATAAAAAGAATCAATGTTGACCTAACTGTTTAAAGACTTCCTTTTAATTAAAAAAAAAAAAAGTATCAAGTAAGTGATTTTGCTTTATCACTCACTGATCAGCAAAGGGATTAGTTGTCCCTGGTTAGAGGGTCACCCAGTGACTGGGACTTCGGGGAAGGTCAAGAGGTCATGTTGCTTTCCCAGGACTGTGGTAGGACAAGTTTTCCTTTAAAAGGATTTGAGCAGAACAGACAATGAAATGGATTTATAAAGACAATTTCAAGATAATGTTTGGCCCGTTTGGGTGGTTCAGTGGTTAAGCATCAGCTTAATGAACCAGGAGGTCATGCTTGGATTCCCAGTCGGGGATCGAGCCCGGGTTCTGTGCTCGATCCCCAGTGTGGAATGGGCAGGAAGCAGCCGATTGATCAACGGTTCTCTCTCATCATTGATGTTTCTATCTCCCCCTCTCCCTTCATCTCTGAAACCAATAAAAACATAACTTTTAAAAAAAGATAAAGTTTGAAAAAATGGCAATAATGTGGACTCATACATTGACCGACCTTTCCAGAAATGTACTTATCTTCTGAGCAAGAGCAGTTTGACACCCAGACAGAAAGACACGTGATGATTTGGGGAAGGGGGCGGCTCATCACCATGATTCAAACCCACAGGAAGGGGGCTGTATCCACGTGTCACTGGGGAGGCGCTCACTTGGGAAAGGCTTTGCTTAAGTAGCCCTTATCTTCACTAACCCAGAAGTCAGATGCTTCCAACAGCTATGCAGTGCAACTGGTCGGTCCTGACCGTGTTACCACCACCACCACTGGTTTGCTTAGCACAGGATGAGGGCTTTTCTAATTTTGAAAGATAAGGGAATCATTTTTTTTTTCCAATCAGAATCTGTATGGTTTTCTGAGCCCTCCCAAGGGAGATCTGGGAGAGTGAAGGTATTCATTTAAAGGCTGCAGCTGGCAAAGGGGGTTTCCAGTGTCTGGAGACTTCTGCCCAGGCTGCACATGGCATAGATGGCTGGTCTGTGACCACTTCTTTCCATCCTTCTGCATACACTCTGTGCTTTCCGCAGAGCAGAAGCCCGTTTATTCCTCCAGGGCACCCTGTGCATCTCCCACCTCCACGCATTCGCATATGTGGTCACACTGCCAGGTCTGCCCTTCACTCCCCTTTCTAGTTAGTGACTCCCTGCTCACCTCCCACAGCCCCACATCCAAAGCCCTGTTCTGTCTCTAGCTCTTCCTCAGCCCCCAGGTACTTTACCACCCGCTCAGCCTTGCACCTTTCACACACCGGGCGGTCCTTGGACTCACGGAGCACCAGAAGAGCAGGACAGGTTCTTGTTTAGAGAGCAGGAGCTCAGTGGCTATTGGTTTTATAAGGAAAAAACAATTTAGAAAACTTGGAAGAAATATAATAAAAATTATTAACAGAGATTTTTAGACAATCTTGAATGTCTACCAAGTCTTTCTACCTCCCAATAAGAATGTCTAAATTTCTCAACAGAAGGAAAGAGAATGTTTATTTTTAAAAGTAGTGATAGAGTGGGTGTGATTAAAATGAAAAGGAAGACAGACAGAAGCATCATAACTCTATAAGTGAGGTTACTTCCCTCACACCCATAGAGTGTTGGTCAAAGAAAGGAGCCGGGAAGACAAGCTTTGCCATTGAAGAAAGGACATCAAGATTGAACATCGTGTAAACATACAAAGAAAAGGGAGTCCTAAGATGAAGATGGGATAGCAGCAGAATAGCCTCGTAGATTTTCTAGCATCAGAGACAGTAACAGCAGCAGAAAGTGGCCAGAGGGGTGGAATCAAAAGAGACAACAGCATTCCCATGACTAGAGTAGAAGTTTCAAATATGAAGTCTAAAGACCAACCCCCTAGTTCAAGTTCTACCATTCACCAAATGTGTGAACTTGGGACAATTAATTACCCTCTGTGTCACTTAGATTTACCCCGGTATCTCATCCACTGCTGTGAGGTTCAATGGAAAACTGTATGTCAGGAGTTAGAGCAGTGCCTGTCAAAGTCATCTGCTGATCTTCCTTTAGGGGGAGAGCACGTCCCAGCGAAGCGTGAATGGTCCTTGTTACAACACCTTTGTCCTAGGAACAGAAGACTTGCCATCAGAGTGGTCTCTGCTCTAAACAAACCACCCAGGGATGTGATACCCAGTGAATCCCTTAAAATATCGATAGGTAGTGATTTTCTTCTAGGTAGAGGACTTAGAAAAGGTAGGTTAAGCCACAGGGCACGTTGATGCCTAAGCTATGATGGCCAGTTCTTCCCATACCTAGACTGGAAGACCAGCAAGCAAGGGCGCTCTAACGGCTTCGCCATTCTTCTACCGGTGCACAAAGTCAGCAGCAAGTACAGAGGGAAACAGGGGCTCTGAAGCAAAGTGGACCTGGGCTGAAATGCTGCCTCTCCCCGTTACTATGAGTAAGGATGGACTTCAGACAGACCTATCACCTGGGCCTCCTGAGCAATGCCATTCCAGGGACATTGACCTTTGCTTCCCTGGGATCCTCAGTAGGCACTCAGGAATCTACTGGGGTTATTTCATACCAGGGACTTGCAGATGCTCACATAAATTTCTTACAAAGAAAGGAAGAAAAAAAGAAAGAAAGCTCATCTGGCAGAATCATCACACTGTCTAGCAGGTATTGGCTGCACCTGCACCTCCATCTGGCGCTCTGGGAGCGCACGGTGCTGCCTCCTGCTTTGTGTAATTGGTACCATAAGTTTCTACATCCTTGGTGATTAAAGGAACCTCACATCCTTTCACTGATGTCTCTGGTGTCTCTCCATCAATCATTTCACTGTACTGTGATTGCACTCTTCTGACAACCACAAATTATCTATATGACCCCAGACAAATTACCTCAACTTCTGAATCTCAGCCCCTCGCCTGCAGTGCCCGGTGTGTAACAAATGATAACGCAACAAATGATAGCAATAACCAGAAAGTAATTTTTATAATCTCAACTGCAACATCTGTAAAAAGGTTTTTTTACATTTTTTTCTTACTTTATATATTTTATCAGTCACCAATTTGCACTAACTTATCCTTCAATATATGTATTCTACAGGGCTTCCTTTTCATTTCCATAGGTTTATAAAATACTGTATGCTATATCTCTTACTCTCTTGGAAATTTATCAGGCACATCAATAAAGACAAATAATCCCTAAAGGGGAAAAAAATGACTTTAACTCAGTATTTGCTAAATGAAACTGCCTCTGGAATTGTTTGGTGTGTTTTTTCTTTCTCTCTCTCTCTCTCTCTCTCTCTCTCTCTCTCTCTCTCTCTCTCTCTCTCTCCCTCCCTCCCTCCAAAAGCACATCTTTTCAGAACTTTCAAAATGTTCCAATGAGACACAATTTGAAACATGCAGGTGTGCCTAAGGAAGTCAAAGCTCCTTAACCAGTAAACCAATATTCTTACCCTCTCGTTTGACCAAAATCTCCTTTAGTGCACCATGGATCTACTTTCACCATAAAACCTCTACAAAAGATATTTATTGATTATTTTATGAGTAGGTTCTACATTTCCTACATTCAGCTTTTCAACCTTTCCTACCCAGCCCCTGGTCCTCTTCCCAGCCAGTCCCAGGATGTCAGCGCCCCTCATTCCAGCCAATCAAACCCTGCCAGGCCCCCAAGATTGAGCTCAGCCTGCCCTCCAGGAGGACCTTCTCCCTCTGTACTTGTAGAATATTTAATTTGACTTTTAAGTAAGTGTTCCTTTATTATTTTAAACATTAGCAATTTGGTATATTCTGTTTCTTCAACTAAATTATTAACTTCTGATCACGTCTCCATGTCTTCAAATACCTTATAGCATCAAACACAGTACCTAACACATAATATTAACCCCAAAACTATGTGTTGATTTGCTCTCTCTCTCTCTAATGATGTAATTTAGCACATAGAAGCTTTTGCTGCAGCATGAAATCATATTTTTAGCTATACTCAGACAACACCAAGATTCAAAAGCTGGATGGAAAGCTTTGAAAAGAAGTTGAATTATTCTGAAACTTTAAGTTCTCCCATCACCAGCTAAGAGCAAACTATAAGTTATAAAAAGGATTGACCAAAGAAAAGATTCATAATAAATTAGGGGTGATTTCCTACTTAACTTTACAATGATAAATAATGATATCAAATATTGTTGACAGTGAAAAGCAGTAACATTTTTCTAAATGATTTTATTTCTTTAGATTTGATTCATTTTATCTTGACAGGTTATAAAACAAAGTAGTCAAAATGTATACGCTTATTTATTCTGTAAACTTTATTTTTAAAAATCTGCAAAGTAGAATAGAAATACCACCTACCACCAGGTCATTCTTGTTTGTTTCACAAAAAAATTCCAGAATGGTCTTACCCCCTGTACTTGGTCACCATGACAGAGTTCCACTACATGTGGAAAATTAGTATAAACCTGGGAAAAGTCAAGATAGCATACTGTCTTTATGTAATTGTGTGTTTAAAATGGAGCAGATCTAAAAGCAGATATTACATGTGCGGAAAAGTATGATGAGTTCACAGAGGAAACAGAGGTTGTTACTGTCCAGAGATTTGGGAGAAAAGTCAAAGATAAAAGAGACAGGATGGAATGGCAGTTAACTATAGGGTAAGGGTCAGTATATTTATAGGAAAAGTTAAATAGTTGCAGTTTTGACTGAACTTAAGAATTTGTTTTTGTTCTGTTCTGATCAGTGCTAAATTATAAAGAGGACATTTCTGCTGTTATTTTAGCTACATTTGTCTTTCCAAATGTGTTGCTCCATCAGAAAACTATTTTAAATGTGTCATGGAAAGTTAATACAATAAAAGTGAAAAAGAAAAATTCATTCAGTAGTTCCACTAACTGTATTCCAAAGATTAGATATGATATTCCTTCCAGAAGAAGAAAGATTAAATATGGTCCCCAATGAAGCAAACTAGAAATTGTACAGAAATCTACACATGGTTCTTGCACATAATCTACATGATATGTTACATAAAATAATTTTCATCTCATATGTTTTGGGATGATTCATTCCTATAATAAACTTTTATTGCGTATATTCTTTATGAGAGATACTATTTTGGGGGATACATGGTCTTAATAACCATGGTGGAGAATCTGGTTTAACAGCAATTATCCCCAATATAAAAAGTTGGTTATAGCAGGGAATCATAAAAAATGATGTATACATACCTTAAATATTAAATATTTTGTTCTAACTCAAAACATATAAATGCGCATTTATTTGCCAGTCTTTTGATGTTGAGCCAAATTTTTTTTTTTAAGTTTGAATCCATCTTTTTCCTTTCCAGCATGAACCATACTCAAAATGCGTCATCGAAGTTTTCCATTTGTTCTCTTTAAAGTGAAAACAAATCCATTTGAGAAGCAATATCGGTACATACCTTTCCTAGATGTTTACAACATCTTCCAATATTATCTAGTTGTCTTGGTTACAACTAATTGGGCAGCATATTTTAGTATTCATCCTTCAAATCAATACTTTTTCGTTTGTTTCACATTCCCATCCCATTAATTTTTTTAACTTCTAATTAAACGTTATAATTCTGTAAGAAGATGTAACTTATAAACGTTGGTTTTCAAAGATATGTCCAAGTTGACCTTGGAGTGGTAGCTGGGCAGCAGCGAGCAGAAATGAGATTCTCCTCCGTGTCCACAAGGCCTCCACACAGAGAGCACATCCACTCCTCAAGTGTCACGCATCCTTCTTGTGCAGATGTAGCGTTTCTGGTACACTGGTGAGATTTTTAGTAACTAGCTGTTGACTGAATGATGGCACACAAGTCATTATCCAATCTTCACTATATTCGCATGAAGTTGTGTACCTGCAGCTGGTCCCTTTAGCAAGCAGCGTGATATGCTGGTTAAACAGACCCAGCTGCTGGTGCCAGCATGTGTGACTTCTAGCAAGTTACTTAGCCTACGTCTCCATCTCTCAGCTGTATACTATTGATAGAACGAATGGCACCAGCCTCGGGGAGTTCCTGTGAAGTTGAAGTAACAATAAACTGAAAGAGTGTCCCCACTCTCTAACTAACGTTCTCTGCTCTGTCTCAAAGTCTGCCAAGACATCAACGGACATCACAGGGAACTTTAGACGGGAACAGACCATCAGAATTTCCCTGGGGAAGGTCCGTGATCAGACACCCCAGGAAGAGTGTGATCTTAAGCAAGGTGGCTCTGTGCGGCCCAGGAAGTCCCTAAAGGGGCTGACAGCGGAAGGTTGCTGTGGACAACTCTCCCAGCAGCTGGACAAAAGACTGTCACTGGGAGAGGATATTCCAGTACAAATTTCTGTGTGAAAATAAAGTTTTATTTAAGTGTTTAATCCCTAAGAGCATAATTGCAGGGTTTTGTGGTAAGTGTACATTTAAGCTTATAAGAAACTATTTTCCAAAGTGGTTATAGCAGTTTGCATTCCCACTGGCAGTAAGTAATTTTTTGTGAGTTCATTTGAGCCAAACCGTTGACAGTTGCCAGGAAGCAGAACCTTGAGATAAAGCTCCGGAAAATGGCAGTTTTGCACCTTGTTTTATATTTTACAATCAAAACGGGAGACATACGTGGGTTACATGAAATCCATTGGTGATCGATTAGGGAGGTGAGAGAAAGCAAAGTGGGAAAACCTCTGGGACTGGATAAAAAGTAAAATGATAGTCACATATTTCTTTTACTTAGGTGGTACAGAATAGTTAACAGTCAACAGTTAACTCAGTGAGGGGAATTGTGGTCTCTGCAGAGGGGTGCCTGTGCTTTGAGGGCTCCAGAAAAAAGGAAAATTACTTTGACATTCCAATAATATGTTATCAAACATGCAAAACGACAGCAGGCTCAGTTAAGTTAAAGATCGACCTTTGTCAGGGAAGATACCAGCCTAGGACATGACTATCCAACACAAACTGCTTTTTTAATTAAAATGTGTTAATTTCAGACCATCCTGTGTGGTTCCTTTAGGTCTCTGAGCTTGCAAGGCAGCTATATAGGCCTTCCCTGAGCTTAGCGGGTTTAGTATGTGGCCTCTTTTCATCCCCAGGGAAAATAAAAGTTTAAGGAAAAGAAGATATAATTAATAACATTAATTCCTGGGAACACAGAAGTATTCTTCTCTTTGATTCATGCCCATACCTAAACATCTCCCATACATTTAATATTCTAATGAAAACGATAGTATTTTTTTTAACAAATAAAAAAATTGGCAGCATGATTCAGTAAAGGAGATACCTTTATGCTTGGAGATCCTATCCTAGCATGAGATGGGGATAAAATAGATGGGTAATATAAAATATACCTTTTGTGCCAAAACCTGCTTGGCTCAGTGGATAGAGCATCGGCCTGTGGACTGAAAGGTCCCAGGTTCGATTCTGGTAGAGGGCATGTACCTTGGTTGCGGACACATCCCCAGTAGGGGGTGTGCAAGAGGCAGCTGATGGATGATTCTCTCTCACTGATGTTTCTAACTCTTTATCCCTCTCTCTTCCTCTCTCTAAAAAATCAATAAAATATATTTTTTTAAATAAATATATATATATATATATATATATATATATATATATATATATATATATATGTACACACACACACACACACACACACACACACACACCCCTTTTGCTGGTGTATGTCATTAGCATTGTCTTCTAGTCTATCCATGCAGTCACAAGAGGTGAGATTTCTTTCTTTTCCACAGCCGAGTATTATTCCGTGGTGTAAATGCACCACAGATTTTTTTTATCCACTCATCTACGGATGGGCACTGGGGCTGCTTCCAAATCTTGGCTATTATAAATAATGCTGCAATGAACATAGGGATGCATATAAAGACAAATACCATATGATTTCACTTATATGTGGAATCTAATGTACAAAAACAGCTAACAAACAAAACAGAAACAGATTCATGGATACAGAGAACAGACAAACCAGCTGTGAGAGTGGAGTGGGTTGGGGGATGGGTGAAAAAGGTGAAGGGACTGGGCAAAAAAACAAAGCCTCATAGACACAGACAACAGTATGGTGACTGTCAGAAGAAAAGGGGGTGGGGAGGAGGTACAGGAGAGGATAAGGGGCATAAATGGTGGCGGAAGGAGACTTGACTTTGGGTGGTGAACACACAACACAATGTACAGATGATGTATTATAGAACTGTACACCTGAAACCTATATAATTTTATTAACCAATGTCATCCCTATAAATTCAATAAAAATCATTGTTTTAAAAAGATTTTTTTTTAAAAAAATAGTCCGATACAGGTAAAATTCCATTTGAAAACCATCTGCTTCAATATATTTTTAAATCATTTTAATAACTAAGCAGATGGCCCTAAAAAACTGCTTTGCCAATATGATTACAGGTAATTTTATTAAATTCTCAATAACAGATATCTACCAGACGTACTTATGTGAAGCATTCTGCCATTTATCATCTACATTGTAATTGCATTTGCCTTCAATATTAGGAGAGTTTTAAAATTCTGGCCAAAGTTTAGTGTCAAGAGCAAGTTGACAACCAGAATATCTAAACCAACATGCCTTGAAAAAATTTAAGAAGACAAAAGAAAAGAGTAAAGTACAATGTGGAGTGGGGAGACTTAAGTCTACAGGCAAGGTAGAAATAGGAAATGCACAAAGAAGCCCAAAGCCCAGGTTCATGTGGCCAACACTCTTGATGAAACTCTTCAGCCACATGGAGCCTCTGTCTCACTCCTCATAGTTGGAATTTGAAAGAAAGGAAAGAAAACACTGTCTTACTTTTCTTTCCACCCACAAGGAACAAAATCGCGCCCGCGCGTGCGCACGCGTGTGTGTGTGTGTGTGTGTGTGTGTGTGTGTGTAATACAGATTTTATTAAGGGTCTTTCAATTTTACAAAAGAAAAAGGAGTTAGTGGTTTGGTTTACCCACAGGCCAAGCAGCACTGGTGAGTCATGGCTATCTAATCATGATTGACAGGTTCTGGACCCTATCAAACTACTCTATGAAATCTCAGCAAAATGTTGTGTTAGAAAATTAAAATTGCTTCATGAAGAACTGAATAGGTCACTGAACCTATGTATAAAAGGTACCTTATACAACATATAAACACTTATATATATGTAGGCTGTAATTAATGGTCATTAGAAGAATCATTTTACAGGGTAAATGTTATTTGGAAAGTTATAAATGAGTTAAGATTTAATATGCCTAATATAGTGTTAGGCATAGAGTGTATCTTTAATAAATGGTAACTCTTACTGTTTAAACATTATTATTAAAACTGTTACTAGGTATCATGGACCATGTCCATCAAAAATTAAAGTTTTGGGATATAGCTGATGGAATTAAATCGTAGAATTTCCCTGATCTCCTAAATCTTATTCCATTAGATTGCCTAGTCTTTCATCCTAAGGAACTTATGCACTAATGTAATTATTAAAATTAAGAATCTTTTCCCCCACTGTACCTTCCAAGCTTCTCATTCTCCAAATTCACTATTTTTTTAAAAAATCAACTTATTTGAAGTGACAGGTTTGGTGCAAATGGAACAATTCCACACCCATTAGGTGCACCAGATCCACTGAGGCTGAGCACCCAGCCACACAGTGGTCAAAATATTTTCTCTAATGTGTTTCTCCCCAAAGTGTCTAGGAGATTGCATCCTTTTCAAGAATTCAAGTCATCCTTGTACTGTTGGGAAAAAAAACCAGTATCCACACACAAATCTGAGAATTGCCTTACAGCCAGAGACAACTTGGGACATGCCATTGACTTCAGATAGAGTGTCAGAATTGGCTTAAATGTGGGATACTCAGCTAATGAAAGATAACTACTTGGTGTGGGGGATAAACACCCTCACATTTGATGACCAGGGTGTCAGAGGGAAGACAAGTGGGGTACAGTGTGAGAGTGAAGGAAACAAGCCAGAGTGCTTTTCCTATGCAAGTCCCCCAACTGGACTTCTCATCCAGTCTCCCTCATAACCTGCCTCTCCCATCAACAGTCTCCAGCTAGGAGGGACCACCTATGGAGACTAATTTGAAGTAAGATTTAACATTTTAAAGGACCTACTTGTTAATACAAATGACTGCCTAACAGGTAGGGTTTAAGGAATTGTGGGAGAAAGGGAGTCAGAGGTTCAGGCTCCCCCAGTACCCTGAGACCTTTCCTACACCTGCTAGCCTGGCCCTGTCCTTCCTCGGTCAACACCAGCTCTTCCCCCTAGCCAACAGAAAATATGTAAAAGAAGATTATCTTGGATTCAAAATGCAGTCAATTCCACAGATCAAAGAGAAATGAACTGGCTAGCATTGTTATTAGACCTGACATCGAGGGCACTTCAGCATCGTCTTCGAGTTCCTTGGTATCCAAGTGCGGCGCACAGACCAGCAGCATCACCATTTCCTGGGAGCTTGGTACACTTGCAGAATATTAGACCCACTGAATCTCCAAGGATTTGTAGACACAGCAAAATTTGGGAGGCTGCTGTAACTTACAGAGCTGAACATCGCAGCAAGTTTTTAACACGTGGCCCATAGTTGCACTGAGTGTGTAGGCTGATCTCCTGCTCTCTTCACCAGCAGGAACCCTGGTGTATCAGCCGAGCACCTTTGTTCCTGTCGGATCCACACGAAGTCATGGGAGAAGAATGTCCTGGCAGAGGAGAAACAGCCGAGGCTGGGAGCAAGCTTTGCTCTGTTACCCTCATCTGTTCTCAGCTGCTTCAGACTTCAGAAGTGGACTTTCTGGTTTCAGCATTCACACCATGGGATAGTCATTATGGCAGAATGCTATCTGGGCTCCCCGTGGGCACTGCATGGACTCCTTGGCTCTGCATTATGTTATAAAGCCAAAGTGAAAAGGAAGGGACATTCAACATAATGACAAAAATACCCAGGCATAATTCGTTAGTGCCCCTTTCAACTGCAAGGACACATTGAGAGAATCTTGTTATCCTTAGCAACCATCAGATAACTTTTGTCGTGTTCATTTTTTTACTTTGGGAGGTAGAAAAGCAAGGGTGAGAGATGCAAAATGAATGTATTGGCAACACATATAAGCCAGCTCATCACCCAGAAGGAAGAAATTGTCAAGTGGTCCCCAAATAAGGAATAAAGCCAAGTCTCGTGTTTGATTCATGTGTCTATGGAAATGCATTTCTTTTCTAGGGACTGTGCAGGCCAGGAAAGCTGGTGATGTGCCAATAGTCAGGGTTTCAGCCTTCAGGCTCACATTTGGGGGATAAAGAAAAAGAATTCCTGTGATCTCAACAGCTAAGTTAAGGGAAGAATTGCAGGTGCTCTCCCTAAAATGCTCCAAGCTAGCTTAATGTGACTATAGAATAACGTATGGCATGCATGTCTGCCCTAAGTTACCAATGAGCAGAAAAGAAGCCATAATGGAGGTCAAGAGATGATTTTAAAAGGATAACAAAGCACATTTTACCCCAGAGGTAATAGTAACCGGACCAAAATCTGTGAAATATTTCACAAACATCCTGTGTGTATTGAGTAACTTTTCCCCCTTGGGTTTTCTCATTAGAAATACAAATACTATGTGTCTCTGAATGGTTTGCCTCAAAACAAGAAAAGTTCTATTGGAACAGTATCCACAAATTACCTGACAGAGGGGGGAATTTGTAGCTAGCAATGGGCATTACTTTGAATAAGCACTTTTGATGTTTCTCTTGAAATTATAGTGTTTTCTTTGATTACAAAATCCACATTATTAATGGGTACACCTAGTATATCAACCAGCAACCCATATGTGTGCTGACCAGCCCCAGCTACATCCCTAAGTCTTGCAACATTATCAGGGAAGGTACACAGAGAAAACCAGGCTCGAGTCCATGAAAACTTGGTCTCCCCAATGTTTGGTTTCCAAAAAATAACAACACATGTGTCTTTATCATGTCCCAGACACTGGCTCAGCTGAAATTCCTTCCTCCACATCATTTAGCCTGCTGTTCATACATTGTTGTCATTGTATGTGAGGATATTCACTGGGGAGTCGTGTCTTCCAAATTCTTCATCCTGCCACAATCCAGAGTTTGCTGTACACAGAGCGCACAATGAGTACTTGTTTTCAAAAACGCAAGAAACTCATAATTTTTTGAGGCAAGAACTCGAAGAGAAGGTTAAAAGGTTTTCTGGGTGGAGACAGAGGGTCAAGTACGTGGAGCAATAACGATGCTGAAGCCCAGTGGATGGCACAGCCAGCCATACAATTTAACTGCATGCCTCCACATGGGGCGAACTGAGAGCACACTCTTGACCCGACCTACCTGAGGCCCTGGACCCTCCTGGCAGCCCCTGAGAGGGGAGAGTGGCCTTGGTCTTCAGTACTGTAGGCTTTGACCTAGTCAGGGAAGATGTCCAAAGTCAGGCCTGAGTTCCTAACCCTTTCTTTAGGCCCTGCAGAACCGCCAGGCAAGCTTCCTCTCATTCTCATCCTATGCATTTGTCAACATCTCTAAATATATATACAAAATGAGAAAGACATCCCCACCTCTCTCTCTCTCTCCCTCCCCCACCCTCTCTCTCTCTCTCTCTCTCTCTCACACACACACACACACACACACACACACACACACACACACATAACATAGACCAGATCTACAAATTTGGTTTGAAAGATTTAACTGAAGCTGCACTACTTTCATTAACGCCATTAAGAAATTTCAACCTTAGGCAGCCATTATCTTCAGAGAATTTTCCTTACTACAATATCCTCTTACTGTTTTATCTTACATGCCAATTCGGCCTGATTTCCTTAACTGCCTCAGAGAAACGCTATGTTACAAGACCACAGAAGACATTAAACTTAATAGCGTGCCCTCAATCATTCTGGCCCTTCATTTTTACTATTGATCTTTCCTATATAATCCCAAAAGAAGTAGTGGGTAGGGTAAAAACGTATAATTGAACCAATTCTGTGAATTTGGACAATGGTTTAAAATTATCCCCAGCTTATATTTGGGGTGAATCTTAAGCAAAGTAACTTCGTTTGGCAGTGAATGTTGAAAAGAAGGTGATGATCGTGGAGTCCTGAGCGTCTTCAGATGGATGTGTGTCAGCCCTTCCCAGAGACTGGCTACCTGTGGCTTTGCCAAGTCAGGAGGGGACAGCCCGCCTGGCAACAAGCACACAAGCACTTAAAAAGGAAAAACAGGAAATCATCCTCAGTTTTGCCAAAAGCTTGTCTCAGGGGCTCCTCTCTGCTGGCACCCTACGCCTCCGGGCCTGGCCCCACCTGTTTCGATATCTCAGTATCGAACATTCCTCTGGTGACACTCATCCCTGGACCTGACCCTTCCTCGCTCTGAGCCATGACATCCAGCACCACCTGACTCCAGGAGCTCAAACGCCTCCCTTGGTCTGTCTGAAGCCAAACCAGACCAAGCCCTCCTGCCAGCCCCTCCCCTGCCCTGTTTGTCTTAATCATCTCCATCCTCCTGCTGCCCAGGGACAATTTGGCAGGCGTCTGCATGCTGCAAGGACAGGCAGTCCCTGAGCAAAGGATGTTACATACTTTTCAGAGTCCTTCACACACACACTATGGGAAGAGTCCATATAAATCCACACGGATTTGAATGGAAATGTGGTGTCACTGCTCAGAGGCCCCCAGAGTGGGATTTGTGGTGAAGAGCCTCAAAAGGCCACAGTGAAAGGACATGGCCTTTCCCTATCGTGAGCACATCTGCTTGACACAGAGAAGCAGAGGCTCCGCCACGAGACAGGCCAGCAGGGTAGTGAACGCTCCTCTCTCTGTTCGACTCCATCCTGGTGTCCACCGACGACCAGTGTGCTTCCCTCACCACCAGGGTCCCGCCATCGGGGCTGAGGCTGCCACAAGGCCCGCCATCCGCCCCGAGTGCCTCCCGACGCCCCTTCCCGGAACAGGGCGTTCTCAGGCTCCCCCGGCAGCTGCGGCCAGCTGCACCGCCTCCAGCCGCCATGGATTATACACCAGATGATTCCTGTCCGTTGAAAATGCTAGAAACAACAAGGAACACACCGTCCCGCTGAGAAACCGGATCCACCGAGAGAGAGACCAAAGGAAAGCTAAGGCATTTGAGGAACAAGCAGATATTTCCCTGCAAGCACTGACTAAAGCAGGTCTACGAGGAGGAAACGAGTCCCTCGGGTTCCCAGGCACGCATTGATGTACCTTCTGATTCCTTTGGTTTGCATTTTGTTTCTTTCTAATGGGAGGGCATCTAGGCAAAGAAGAAACCCTCTCCTGCTTTAACCCAGTAGGTTTCCTTTGCTTCTCTGTCAGCCTGCGGGGACGGCGCAGGGTCCTCTCCAGCACGTTGTCACGGTTCTGAATTCGGAAACCGATATGATGATGGTTGTAAAGGACACGGAAGGGGCTCCCTGTGGTGTACTGAGTCACGCTTTTGAGAACTCAGAAAACTGACCAACATCTGAGAATGAACTGGGTCCAGCCAAATATCTCTGCGGGTAAAAGCATGTCATTGAACTGTGGATTGCTGCTTTCACTTAGACAACCAACCCCACGGGGCAGTGTGTGTCTTCAAGGTAAAGGCAGCGTGAGGGCACTGACGTCTGAGCATCACTAACCTCCTGGACAGGTTTCCTGGCGGTTTCCGATGGCCCCGCCGTTCTCCCCTTCCTTCTGCTCCGTGTCTTCCCACACTCACCGAGCAGGACATTTGGATCCCTTTTTAAGTGGGTGAGAGAAGAGACCGAGGAAGGAAAATAATTGAGGAACACGTTTACCCTCTCGTAGTAATAAATATTTAACTTGGGAAAAAATGCCTACGAATACATCTCGTCTCCGTGGGCAGGCCCAAGCCCGTGGCACCCGGTTTGGTTCACACATAAGATCTCGGAGAAAGTCATCCCGGTCTCCGACAATGAGGAGTCGGACGCACCTCTGTTTGACTCTCCTTTTCCCAGTGTGCCCAAGTCTACCAAAGTTTTCCTTGTGAAGGAGATGGGTGACCTCCTGCATCTCACCTCTCTAACTTCCTAATTATTTTCTTTTTAGATGATTCAATGCCATGTTTGAAAATGAAAGAAACTTTTATTAGGAAGGGTCAATATTCAGTGCATGGCAAAACAGTTTACTTCATGATACTTCTTAAAATTCTTTTCCCACTGACAAACTTGGCCCTTTCACAGAGGCAGGTCAGTGAGCTTCTGGAAGGAGAAAGCCTCAGGTTTGCCAAGAGTCTCCCCTCCTGGGCTGATGACACCTATTAAAACTCCAGAAAGGAAAATCTTCTGCAGGTCCGGCAGAGGGGCTTCAGTCCAGGGTCCCAACTGCTTCTGCAGTGAGTCAGACGACAGTGCGCCAGCATCCCAGGTGCCCGAAGGGACCTGCATTGTTGGGAAACTCTCAGGGCATGCTTACGGAGGGAACGGGTCATGTGGAAATGATGCTACTGCTTCTGTGAAATTTCAGTAAGACCCAGAGCAACCAGAAAATCCATTTGGCATTCCTCTTTTCCCCAGCACCAGCCTCTGAGCAGAAAGAGGTGTTTTTGCATCTCAGAAACCAGTTGGAAAGAATAAGTTTCATGAAGTCATGCCCGTTCCGGATTTAAAATTATAGGCATGTGGACCCCGGGGCAGGGAGAAGCGTGAGAGTCACCTGCAGCAGGACCTGCCAGAGTGGTCCCTCCTGGCTATTCTTCCATTTCCCATAGTCACAGAATTCCTGAGCGGGGTGGGCATTTGGCTACCCAGAATAAAGACTCTTTTCCCAAGCCTCTTAGCATTGAGGTGCAGCCGGTTGTCTAAATTCTGGCCTAAGGAATGTAAGTAAACGTGATTTGTGCAACTTATGATGAACATCCTAAACCAGAGAGGTTGAGTTATCTCCTTTCTTCTCCTTCTTCCTGCTACCTGAAAAGTGACATGATGGCTGGAGCCGAAGCAGCCTTCCTGGACCATGGGGTGACCTGAAGAGAGAGGTCACGTGCAGTGAAACACCAAACTAGGAGGCACCTGGAGCCCTGAGGTAGCCGTGGGGCACAGCCTGGCTAACAGCTTTGGATTTCTTTCCTCCAGACATAAAACAGAGACATAAACTGTCTCATTTTTAGTTTCAGTGTGACTTTAAACCAGCTCTTCTTCCAATATATCATCCAACACATCTTTTACGGCGCCTTAGCTCAAAATGTTTCCAGATGGACTTTGTTTTTGTTTTTATTTTTTTAAATATCTCCATAACAAGAAAGAAAGAAAGAAAGAAAGAAAGAAAGAAAGAAAGAAAGAAAGAAAGAAAGAAAGAGAAAGAAAGGAAAGGGAAAGAAAGGAAAAGGAAAGGAAAGGAAAGGAAAGGAAAGGAAAGGAAAGGAAAGGAAAGGAAAGGAAAGGGGAAAAGCTGAGGCTTCCACTGAATGAGAGTTTCCTGTGTACTTATTTCCAAGCAGAAGAAAACGAGATTTTTTTCCCCTCTCCCTTGTTTGGCTATTTATTCTCACACCACATCATATTTCACTTTTCTCACCCTATTCATACCATGGAGTTTTTAACCATCTCTACAGGATTAAAGTTTTTTTTAGCAAAAAGTTATAACATATACAAAAATGAAGAGTTTGTGGAGATTTAGAGATCTTTGAAAACACTTTTTTGAGAACAGCCATGTTAGTACTGCAAAGCCTTTGATCAACTAAGAGATCAGAGTTCAGCACCAGGATCTTCTGGGATCAAACTGTCAGCCTCCACACTTAGTAGAGACTTATTGAAATATTTTTTTAAATGTATCTAAATATTAATCAATATTCCCCACCTGTGTTCACTCTTGTGAGGAGCTATTCATGTGAAAAGTCATTTATAGTCAAATAAAGTTCCTTGTTTATGTGCTTCCTACACACACACATACACACACACACACACACACATACACACACACACACACACAGTCCCATGCACATGAATATAAGCTTAATGAGGTCAGCAATAGTGACTGGTGCAGGTACTTGTAGAAAGTCCCTAGGCTGTTATTTTTATTTATCTGCTACCTCTTCCATCTCCTTCTACATCTGAGTTGATGGGAAGGAGCAGAAGGAGAAAGACTCAGGAGGATATCAGGACAATGAAAGTAGAGAAGACACTTAATAAAGTATGAGATCTCAGAGGGAAGGTGGGGAGGCGGGTAAGAGACCAACCAAAGGACTTGTATGCATGCATATAAGCATAATCCATGGACCCAGAGGTAAGGGGGTGAGGGCATGTGCTGGGGTGTAGGAGCAGCTGGGGAGAGGTCAGTGGGTGGGGGCAGGGGGGGGGAGACATAAGTAATACTTTAAACAATAAAGAATTTACATTTTAAAAAAGAAAAATAAAGTGTGAGATCTACACTGTCCACTCAAAGAAATTCCACCAGCTAAGAAAATAGTGTTCCCCTCTCCCCTCCCCCACCTCCAATTTAGATTATTCCACCAAAAACTCTGCATTGAGCTTGTTGCAAATTACTCAAAACCTTCCTGGAAACTGGGTCACCATGGCACCATTATTGAATGGCAGAATAGTTGAAAAAAGACTAGGGAGTTCTTTCATCATTAAGTTGATAAGTGAATTCACCCCCTCTAATTCCCCCTCTCTCTCTCTCTCTCTCTCTCTCTCTCTCTCTCTCTCTCTCTGGAAAGAATTTAACATTGGATTATTACAAAGATTAAAGAAAACACTCATAGAGCATCTGGTAGTTGGAAATACCCAATGTACAAATGGTGGTGGTTATGGTGATGTGTTCTTGTGGTGGGCGGTCTTGGGACTTCACTGAGATGTGACTGGCTGACATCCCTGGGCGGATGAACAG
Organism: Pipistrellus hanaki; assembly: GCF_964339955.1. Taxonomy (NCBI): domain Eukaryota; kingdom Metazoa; phylum Chordata; class Mammalia; order Chiroptera; family Vespertilionidae; genus Pipistrellus; species Pipistrellus hanaki. Next base: position 36,095,858 of record NC_140507.1, on the reverse strand, counting down.
GCTCATAACAGGTCAGCTCTCTAGGTCTGTCTTTCTCATCTGAAAATTAAAGACTTGGAAACCGAGTCTTTAAGCCACATACTTTTGGAATTTTATGGAGGTTTCGTTATGGAGACATAATCAATCATTAATTCCATTTTCAGCCCTTCTCAAAAGTGGGGGGGGGGGGCTGAAAAATTCCCAGCATCTAATCACTTCTAGACACTGTCCAACTCTAATACTTAATTAGAATGTTGTTATGACTCTTTGTTAAAATAATTGAAAAAATATTAAACACATATTTCTTTTTTCTTAATCAGAATTTAGGGGAAATGGCATATTTGTATTGGAAGTTTCTCACTGTGACTCACTTGTTGGATGACTTTGGTCAAGTCTAAATATATTAAACTTCATACTCCACATTTATCAAATAACCGGGAATCCTGTGATTCACATCATCAACAGGAGCATTGAGAAAACTATTTAACAAATGCAGAAGGAATTCATGCAGGGAAAAAAATATATAGGTTTGTTCCCTAAATTGTATGATTCCTCTGAAATAGTTTTACAAATTTAACATATAATGCAATTCTCCTTTTAGAAAATTATTTTTGACCTAAAATAGCTCACTGTCTGCCAAACATATGAATCCATGAGCTGTATTAAATAAGTGTGAGGTAATAGAAAATATATACATAGGTCTCTGCCTCCAGTTCCTGGCACAGAGCTCCTGAAAGCCTTGTAATTTTCTAAGTGATAAACGACTTGTAATTTTCTAAGTGATCGATGTTCTAATACTTGGTTTCTGATCCCAGTTGCTAGCACGGGGCTCCCGAAGCCCTCAGAATTTCCTGGGTGAGAGGAGTGACTTGTATTCTAAGGAGGTGACTCTGGGTGGACTCCTGAGTGAGGTCTGGTTACCAAAAAGACCAAGCCATGATGAGAAGCTGGGCATTGTCAGCTCCATCCCCCACACTCTTGAGAAGGGAGAAGGGCTAAAAATGGAATAAATGAGGTTGTGTCTCTATGATGAAATCCCCAAAGTATGGGGTTTCAAGAGCTTCCAGATTGATGAACACATGCACAACCAGAGAGGGCGACACACCCCAGCTCCTCGGGGACAGGAGCTCCTGCACTCAGCACCCTCCCAGACCTCGCCCTGATACACATCTGAATCCTTCATCACAACCTTCAATTAACTGGTAAACAGAAGCATTTCCCTGAGTTCTCTGAGCGGCTCTAGCAAATTAATTAGAACCAAAAAAGAGGTGGTCATTGGAATGTCCAGTTGGCCACTTGGTCAGAAGCACAGGTGACAACCTGGGCTCCAGACTGGCATCTGAAATGGGGAGAGGGAGGCAATTTTGTGGGACTGAGCCCTTAACCTGTGGGATGTGACACTAACCTCAGGTAGAGAGTGTTAGAACTAAGTTGAATTGTAGGGTGCCAGCTGGTGTCATAGACTGTTGCTTGTTTGTGTGAGGAAAGGCCTCTACACATTTGGCTACCAGAGTGTCGGAAGTGAAGTGTCCCGTGTGGGTAATAAAGGGGACACATGGGGAAGAGAAATATAGGAGAAAATAACTGCGTGTCCCTCCCCCCCCCCCCCATAACAGGCAGAGAAGACTGGGTGGTTTTTCTATTTTAGTAAGTATAGAACCTGAGATTCTAAAAGCATTTTGCTCTTTGGCAAAGTATAGAATATGTTCAAGATGTATACATTAAAGACATGAGAATATTGGAAATATAGGCAGTGAACAGGAAGCATTTTGCTTAAACTGTGGCATATGGGCATCTAAGCAACTTTTCTATCACCTATGTCAGCAAACAAAGCTACATCGCATGTGGTTCCATGAGAGTAAGATACTTTATCCTTTGAAGCATCTGGCATCCAACCTGCCACCATTGGAAATGACTAAAATAGCATGGCCTGCTTCTTCGCTATAAAAGTCTTGAGTCAACCCCGAATCCCTAGGGTGCCTGTTGTCCCTGAAATACATGGGGCTGAACGCTCACAGTAAGTGAAAAGAAAAAAGAAAAAAAAAGTAGTTCTGAAACTTTTGGACAAATAAGGAGAATTGCTCCAAGCAGGGACTAAGTTGGATGGGAACATATGTTTGGTTTATGCAGCCAAAGTACATAATCAAGGATAACAAAGCGCAAGCTTGATTCCCAACTTGCCAGGGAGCTTGTTTTGTCATTCTGAAATCTGCTCCACTTTAAGCAAATCTTCCCCAAACCAGAAACAAATATCTAATCACACACCATGTTATCGGTCTTGGTTCACTGCCCTGGTTGTAAATGTAAAGAAGCAATCCACTATTGAGAGAGAACCCTCATTTCTTAAATGCAGTTTGTCAAGAAATGAGTTCACTTAAATGCATTTCAATTAAGTTCATGTCTACTATATACTCTAAGATATACTTGTTAAATTACTAGAAAAAACAATCAGTAAGTCAAACTTTTTATGTGCTCCACACTGAGGCGGCCACATCGAAAGGCTGCCTCATTATTGGGGCAGTTATTAATATTTGTAATCTCCAAGTCAAAAAGCTTAATAAGAATAGAATCATTTAATATTAATGACTATTAATTCTAGTACTCAAAGTTCAATGGATTCAAGAAATATCATTCTTAAATTGATTTATATGCTTAGAAATGCTCCTAAACCTTCCTGTCACCACTCAAATTTTCTATCTATATGTGGAGCCATTTTTTTTCTTAGAACCACTTCCTGGAAGTAGCTTCCAGTTCCAATTTAAAACTGGACATTTATCTTCTGCCCATCTTTTCCGACTGCCTTCTGAGTGTAGCTTTTATCTTTCCCACTTTCCCAAACTTCTAGTCCATTCTTTGAGTCCTTCCTCCCCTCTGCTCCAAAGTTCAGACACTAGTATCAAGGCCACATTTCTTAGATTCTAAAGGAACTTTTAGGTGTTTCTTTAAAAAAAAAACACCTTTTAGTATTTAGCTACAAGATAAAACATGAAATATAAGATCTTCACTGTTCTGGCCCCAACCTGTCTCTTTAGACTTTTGTTTTTCACCATTCCTACACCTTCTTCCCACTCTCCCAACCTCAACCCCAACCCCATAATCTATTGTACTACATATGTTTCAAAGCTAAGCTCAAGTGTCTCCTTTTCCCTATAAGAGTTGACAGATTTCCCCTCAGGTAGAAAAAGCCCCATTTTAGGCCCTCGTTGTCCATTCAGATTTCTGCTGTGACCACTGTAACTTTAGGATGGGTATAGTTGGCAGTCTGGAACGCTTCTTCCCAAGTTGCCCTTCCCGTCTCTATCCATGCAATTACTTCAAGAGCAGCCAGCTGAGTACATGATCCTCTCCCAATGGTCACACTAGAATTGGATTCCAATCTAGAATTGGACTCCTGGTCTAAGCCATGATGATCAGATAACATCTCAAAACGTTTTTAAAAGAAAGCTGATTCTTCTCCTTTGTGGAAATCATGTACTTGATAGTCGTGAGTTGCAGTAGTGAGTTCACCACCACAGAGAATACATCCGGCCTGTGGTGAGGGACAGTGATGGTGTCACTCTGAAAAAAACACAGAGGTCAAAGAGAGAAATTCAGTCCTAGGGGAAATCACTGTGGCCAGTTGTCCCAAGGCATGGTTGCATTCCTGCCTTTTCAGGCTTTGTTCAAAACTTCACTGTGTTCTCTAGGTCAATGCATTCCCCATTTTTCTTAAAGTACGGTGGAACCTCATTTTGAAGGCTGTTCAAAAACAAAATCATTTTTTTCCTTTATAAACAATGTAAATTGAATTAATCCATTCCAGGCCCCCAAATGCTTCCCTGTTTTAGCCTTTCTTATATACAGTATATGTCTATTGTGCTGTTTAAACTATATAAAAAAAGACTTTGAAAACAAAAAGGATATGAAATATAAATGAAATTTTAATAAAAATGAAAAGAAATGTATAGTAACAAGTAAAAATTTAACAATAATTATAAGCAGCAACAAAAGCAAAAAAAAGAAACACAAAAATATTCAAAGCACAATATTTTGAGATTTTAACAGTGGTAAACTGACTCATACTCATGCATTCTCTCCTTCGCCTGTCTGTCACCTGAGAGATGAGTGACTGATCGTACAGGTATCAGCATGGAAGGGTTGTCAGTTGAGAAGCGAATTGTTCGAGATGGAAGACATTAGAGAAACAAGGTTCCACTGTAGTTTCAATTGGGTCTCTGTCACATGCAACCAGAAGAGGTCTAACAATATAATTGGCCTTATTTTTTTTTCATATGCCTGCTTCCCTTCAACAGATTACAAGGTTCTGCAATGCATGGGGCACGTGTTATTCATCCCCAGGGCTAAGCATGACTTCTAACACAGGGTAGCCACCAAGTTCATAACTAGATGAAAGAATGAATGAGTTTAGTGAGCATACCACGAATTAATGAATCTACGCTAGTAGATAATTATTCGAATCATCAGCAACCTATTATTTTACTCTGGTAGTAACGGGCGTATAGTCATTGTTTTAGATCCTAGGGTAACTATTCAATCACGTAATCAACCTAAAAGGGGGGCTGAGATAGGAAACATATTCAGAAATAAACACAAGCATAATTAGTCGTGGAAATCTCTACTTATCTTGTTTATTACTGGTTCAAAAACAATTTATATGAGTTAAAAGTAAAATCAACATCCTTTCTAAGCTCACCACAATTTAAACGTGGGGATCATTATGATACCAAAACTTATATTAAGAAAAAATTCCTCTTTTTTTTTTCATGTTTTGACTTTAATAATATATACGGCAATACATTTTCATACAGATCTTTATAAATGCAATAATTATATACCAATGAAAACCTAATAATATGATACAAATGTCATTGTAAAGACATTTCATGAAATCATTCCTCTAAAAGAGCAACAAAATGTTTTCTTATGCAAAGATAAAACTTTAACAGCATAAAGGGGATTTTGAATGAAGATAGTGTAGTTGATTTATATTATTTTCCCACCAAATATATATATATATTTATAAAATGGTGGTGGAAGTGGCCTGAGTCCCAGGAGGTTGCACAGTGACTAATACTATAGAAACCTCACAAACCACCGCAATGAGCTATTCATCCATTCAAACCAAAGTGACAGAAAAATAAAGCATTTAATGCCTCCAAACTTCATGAGGACTCTGAGATTTCCACTTTGCTTCTGTTTTTGTGCAAATTATCTTTCATTCCAGAATTCTAGTCTCAGCCAACGCCAGATGGATTTTTCAAGTTTACTGAGGTATAAACTCAAAGCCCACAGGAAGTACTGTGAGCAGCTCCAGGATTTGAGATCAGAAAGGCCTCTCAGGGGTTCACAAACAAACGCTGTGTGTCAAATCAGCTCCATTTACTGGCAGGGGACACACGCAGCTGCAGGGAGGCGTGGTCAGTCCCTCGGCTACTGCAGCCAGCGGCCAACCACTCTTTCTCTGAACCAAACTCACTAGTGTGTACTCTTCAAGGTCTTTTTTTAAAAAATCATTTTTTCATTGATTTCAGAGAGGAAGAGAGAGGAGAGAGAGATAGAAACATCAATGATGAGAGAGAATCATTGATTAGCTGCCTCCTGCACACCCAACACTGGGGATCTAGCCCACAACCCGAGCTTGTGCCCTGATCAGGAATATGAACCGTGACCTCCTGGTTCATAAATGGATGCTCAACCACTGAGCCATACCAGCAGGACTCTTAAAGGTCTTATTACAACTCTATTAACATGAGATTTCTAAGACCTCTACAAGGACATTTCACGGCAACTTCTATAACCTATTTGAAGGCTCAATCACAGTGTCAGGAAATCTTGATTTCTACATTAAATTCCTCATGGTGCAGCCCAAGTCCTTTCCCGTGTTCTCATCTTAGGGAGATAAAGTGAAAAAACAAAAACTAGTAATTAATAAAAATACATTGATACCAAGTTTAGTTTACCTCAGAAGAGCTGGAATAACTAGAAAGTCTATCAATAAAACTCAATGCTTTAATATATTTAAGTGGGGGGAAGTGTAATCATCTCAATAGGTACAGGCAAAGCATTCAATGAAATTCAAACATGATTCAGAATTGGAACTAAGAATGGAAGTATATTTCCTTAAAAAATGACAAGTACCTTAAAAATAAGAAAACTTCAGCAAAAGTTATCTATTTAATGGTAAACCATTTGAAGTATGTCCATTAAAATTAGAAATAGTTAATGGAAAAAAAAGGTTAATTACTAGAAGGGAATAACTGAACCACAAAGAATGAGTATTTTTTTTTAATTTTAATAGCTATTACTAAATACCCTTCTAAATGTTTTTGCTATTACAACCAAGATTATCAACAAACGAGTGTCCATTTCTTCACACTTCAACTAGCATTGACTGTTACTGATATTTTTAATCATCATCATCTGATTAAAAATAATTTTATGTTAGCTTTGAAAAGCGCCTATTCATGTCCTTTGTAGGCTTACTTATACTCAAGTGGCTATAGCATATAGGATGCTATTACTGAATTGAGGATGGGTTGGGGGGATTGGAGAGAGGTTGCTAATAGTCTTAATTAGCCTGATGGTTTCAGTCAAAAAGGAAAAATATATTGATAAAAACTTAAGCAAAAGGAAATAACAAACCTGTACAGTTATCCGCATCCAAAATTGAGCCAGGAAATCCTTGTCTCTGGCTGATGCCCCATTCCAACCACCATGCCTCTCCAGAGACTTCTGCAGGCAACACAGGGAGATAGTTAGGTGCTCACAGCCACAAGGGAGGCCGCTAGATCCCCACCTGGAGATGCCACATTCAGGTAAAAGTGTGTGGTACAAAGGAAGGCTGAGATGCATTTCAGAATTGTCTGTCTTTTGAAACTCTTCCCAGTATGGATAACCTAGTCCTTCGTCACTGAGCTGCTAGAGTTGAGATTGAAGAATGCAAAGGGACTGGTCGTTGGTTTCAATTATATACTAGCTCCTCCAGGAAAAGTCTGTCTGACCTTAAACAAGTTCCTCTCAGACTCCATTTCCTCATCTGTCCCTTCACTTGGTGATGGTGAGGATTCAACGTACTTAAATCACACTTGCTTCTTAATAGGTGCTCAGTAAAATGTAGCTATTGTCACTATTATTTCTCTAGGTTCCCCAGTCATTCCTGTCCTTCAGCAGTTCTCTCACCTCCTCAAGGAACTTCCAATCCATTCCAATCCAGTTTTAGCTGATCCAAGAATTGGTCATTATCCTGAGTGCAATTCATAGCTATGTCCATACTGCGCCCTCTAGTGGCGGCACAGGGACTGTCTGACTCTTTTGAGATGCTTGCTCATGGCCTCCAGGATGACAAGACACTGGGGGTATGAGTCTTTCTCACAATGTTACCTGATGCTCTTCACTCCCAGGTTCACCCACAGCTTGGTTGTGGTGGTGCAGGTCTGAGGGAGGCTCACGCTCCATAGGCAGGATGGGGACAACTATCAGTCAATTCTACCACGCAGTCTACAAGTTCCAGAAACCAGAGACCAGCTACACCAATATATTCACTGTCATACACCCACCTGGGATCACTGGCTCCATATATGTAAATGTTGCCTAGAGATAGCCCTGGGTAGCTCATGGTACCACAACACTGATAACAGATGACTGATAAAAGCCTATTTAATATCTTGAGATTCTAACTGCTCTTGAGCCTGGCTGTTCCAAGGGAGCAAAATGAAAGCTCAGGTGAAATTATACTAGCAGAACCATGCCAGATGTGTTGACCCAAAATTCCAGCACAGATTTCCAGTTCCACACGAGAAGGATATGTGAGAGCTAACACCTACACAGCACTTGCTACATGTTATGGGGCTGTTCTAAGGGCCTTGCACATATTTGCTTATGTAATCCTCAGAACAACATGAGAAGCATTTATTTTTTCCCATATTTGAGATGAGAAAACAGATGCACAAAGGTGAATATATTGCTGAAGGTTACCAGATACAAAGTGGAAGAACTGCGTGAGTGACAAATGGCATAAAGAAAGCTAAACTACAACTTTGGACAGCTTGTGATTAAAGGGGGGGAGGAGGGGAGCCTAAGAAAAAAGATACATGAGCTGTTTTAACACAAAGCAGACCCCATTGATAGAATGGGATGATCACAGGATGGTGAAAGGACTCAGCGTGAGGAAGAGAGCTTTGAAACTGCTGAAACCATCCAATCAGCTGTTCCCTGAAATCCAGACAGCTGTCAAATCTGAGTCAAAGAACAACCAGGAACTCCTCTTGCTCTATGTCACTCTTTCCAAACCCCAGCTATATCTAACATGAGATTCTAAACCATATCTTCTATTAGGAAATATAAGAACTGTAGCAGCTCTCCCTAAGGGACCCCTTCACCAGTCACAGAGATAAAAACCTGGGCATATGTCCATGCTAGTCCTGCTTTGAGAAGTTACTAATATGATACACTTGTTGAGAAGTGATTGAAACAGGCTAAAACAATAACCTTGACACGTGCCCTTGAGTACAGCTTGTTCTGCACTGCAAGCGATGGTTATCAGGTTTATGTGTCTCTGGATCTTCCACTATCAAGTTGCACACTCTTGGCTTGTTACAAGCAGCAGTAGTAGAGGACCAATGGCTCGATACTAACTGTGTGGTTTTTATCTCCTGTCCTGAAGTCAGTCTGCATCAGTGAAACTTTCCTGGTTTTTTACATGTGTACTGGTTAATAATGTGGATTTTTTTTTCACTAGATGAAGTTACACATATGTTGATATGTATGAGATTTGATATGTATGCTATTTTGTTGTATTGACAGCAAGCTTCAAAACTTAATGTGTCAAATTTTCTGAAGGAGTTAACATCATAGATATTTTTAAGCTTAAAAATGTCGAATTTCATGCCAAAAAAAAAGAGCATTTGCATGAAGTTTTAATTCATTACTTTATTTTGAAAAAAGATGCTACTGAAAGTTATCGTATACTTCGGGAAGCTTATGGTGAACATGCTCCATCTCAAGATACTTGTGAACGCTGGTTTAAACACTTTAAAAGTGATGATTTTGATGTGAAAGACAAAGAATGTCCAGGTCAACTGAAAAAGCTTGAAGACCAACAACTACAAGCATTAGTGGATGAAGATGCATGTCAAACTCAAAAACAACTTTCAAAAAGATTAAATGTTGCTCAGCAAACAATTTCTGATCATTGACAAGCAATGGGAAAGAATTTAAAGGAAGGAAAATGGCTGCCTCATCAACTGGACGAAAGACAAATGGAAAACCAAAAGGTCATCAGTTGATCCAGGTCAACCATCAATATGAACTGCAAGGCCAAATCGCTTTGGAAACAAGACAATGCTGTGCGTTTGGTGAAATCAGGAGGGTGTGGTGTATTATGAGCTTCTACAATAAAACCAGGTGAAACCATTAATACTGATCGCTACCAACAACTAATAATCAATGTGAACCACGCTTTGACCGTAAAATGACTATAATGTGCCAGAAGGCTCTGCAAAGTAATTTTGCTTCATGATGACACACCATCACACACTTCAAAACCAGTTAAAGACACGTTAAAAGATCTTGTGTAATTGGGTCTCTAAATGGTGTGCCTCAAAACAAGAAAAGTTCTATTGGGAAGGTATCCACAAATAACCTGACAGGGAAAATGTGTAGCTAGCGATGGACATTACTTTGAATAATGCACTTTTAGTGTTTCTCTTGAAATTATAGTAGTGTTTTCTTTTATTACAAAATCCACATGATTAACCAGTACAGGAAGTGGGACATGACTTTTGTGAGGTACTAGTATATTCCTAATAATCCTATTCTCAGAGGTAGGAATCCTCAAACACTCTAACAGAATCCTCTGCAGAATCCAAGGCCACTGGTACTTGCTAGTCCACTCACACCGACCATTACCTCTACCCAACAGAAGATTCTGGACCTTAGACACTCTTGACCTCCTTAAGGAACGCTAAGCTCCCACAGTAAAAATACATGTACAAATATGTACCAGCTGCACAGATCAAATTTAAGAGGAGCAGATTATGAATAGGGACCTGTCAGCAAGACCCTCACAATCACATTTTTTCATCGTCCCATGTGGTGCCCACCTGTGGTGCACTGTCAGTGGGCTCGCTTGAAACCCAGTAGGTTCCCACTTTCAAGGCTGGCTCTGTGCCCATGGGATTTTTTTTCAGCTTTGTTTTCAGCAATGTGCTTTACCACAGAATTAAAAGGCATCTTTAAAAATAAATAAATAAATAAATAAATAAATAAATAAATAAATACTTCTCCTTTACTAACTTGTCTGTAAAGGAGAAGTGTGTTAGTATTACCATTAGAAAGATTTGGTTGGCCTCATTCTTTTATCATTACCAACATAATAAAATTTACATCAGGTCAACTATGGGAGTCCAGTATTTTATTTTTAAAACTATTCTCCCAAATTAAAATGCTTCTGATGAAGCATGTACCAACCAAACTTTTCTGATTAGAGCCTCAAACATTTTTTTTTTTAATATAGGTAAAACAGAGCAAAGAAGTAGAGGTATTGAACTAAGCAATAAGAATCTGGGTCAATGATGAAGCATCTTGATTCTTTACCAACCAGGAGAGCTGGGCAGTAATTCTAACAGCCCATTCAGCTGTTCATGAGGAGAACATCAATGAGAAAGGTTCAGAACAGCTCTGCCAGGTGTAGTATAGTGCTTCTCAAAGATGAATTCTGATCTTGCATTTACTCATATAAAGAATTTTATAAAAGAGAATGTAGGTTCTCTGAAATTCTGAAAACCAAAGAATCTCCTGGCTACAATCGACTGAAGATTACTAGTGCCCTTGTGCATGGATTTGTGGAAATTAATTGGAAGGTGGCCAGCGGGGTGGAACTGGGCAAAACAGGCCAGACACACCCTCCCCGGCTGGGTGCTGTGGCTTGAAGGGTGTCTGTGGAGTGAGCAGAGTCCCTCTGGCAGGTTGGGTCCCTTCACTGGGCCTGCGAGGATTGGGCCAAAATTGATTCTCTGACATCCCCTGAGGGGTCCCAGATTGCAAAAGGGAGGTTCTCAGGTGATGCACCTGGGAATTGGGCTCCCTCCTCTCTGGTTCCGGGTACATCACCCAAGAACCGCAACCGCCAAGTCACCACAGCTTAGCAGCTTCTGCATTGAGTGTCTGCCCCATGGTGATCAGTGCACATCATAGCTACCGGTCAGGCAGTCACATGGTAGCTTAGCCATATATATATATATATATATATAGATTCCTAAAGGAAGTCAAGTATATGATAAGAATGTTGGAATCTCCACCTCTTCAGTTGCACAGCTAACGTTTACTAAAGGGTATTAAGATGTATGCTATATCTTTTAGTACACTGCTGCTAGAGACATATAACCTAATGCTATCAAAGTTATTTAAGCAAGAATGAAAGAACAGATACAAAATGACCAATCTGAACTCATCAAACAAATGGAAAGATTCCTTCCATAGTACTTATCCATCAATCACTAGAATCTTTCTATTCTGCCCCAACTGATCTTGATGCTTTAACTTTTTTACATATTGCTGGATTCAGTTTGTTAATACTTTATTAAAAATATTTCATTTATGATCATGAGGAGTATTTGTCTATAGTTCTATTGTAATGTTTTTTTTCTGTATTATTAAGCTGATGTTGGCCTCATAAAATGAGTTGAGGGATCTTCCTCTTTTCTGAAAGTTTTGCAAAACTAATATTTTTTAAAGAATTTGATAGAATTTATTAGGGAAGCCATCTTGGCCTTAGTTTTTTGTTTTTGTTTTTTAAGAAAGTTATAAATAAACATTTCAATTCCTATAATAAATATACGGCTACTCCACTTTCCAATTTCTCCTTCTGAAATCAGTTTTGATATTTGTGACTTTTGAGGAATTTGTCTATTTCATCTCACTTGTTGGCACAAATTCTTTCAAATACCCTCTTGTTCTTTCAAGGTGTATAAAATCTGCAGTTATATATACTCTTTTAATTCTGATCCTGGAAATTTGTGTGTTCTTTCCTTCCTTCTTAATGTCTTGCTAGGGGTTGTGTTAGTTCCAATTGCTACTAGAAAAAAAAACTGCCACAAATGCAGCGGCTTAAAACAACAGAAATGTATTCTCTAAATTCTGGAAGCCATATCTGAATTGAGTCTTTCTGGGCCAAAATCCAGGTGATAGCAGTCGAGGCTCCAGAAGAGTCCCATTCCTTGTTTCTTCCAGTTTCTGGTGGGAGCTGTCTTCTGATTAGTTTATGGTCACATCACTACCATTTCTTATTTCCTTGTCACATTTCTTTCCCCCTTTCTGCAGTCAATTATGCCTCTGCCCTCCTCTTACAAGAACACATAGGATTACATGTAGGACCCACCCAGATAATCCAGGATAATCTCCCCATCTCAACATCCTTCATTTAAGTATATCTGCCAAATTCCCTATGCTCTTCTATTCTATATTTTATTGGTCTCTAATCTTATCTTTCTTGTTTCCTTCCTTCTGATTACTTTGGCTTCAATTTGATTTTTTTTTTCTCTTAAAGTCGAGACATGGATCATTTATTTTAAGGTCTCTTTTATTTATAAGCATGGGAGCTATGAGCTTCTCTCTGTATATGTTATCACTATCCCCAAATATTTTAATGTATGTTTATTAGTTGAGCACATTCTCTAATTTACCTGTGACTTCTTCAATCCATGAGTCATTTAAAATTGTGTATTTTTGTTTTTAAAGTATTTGAGTAATTTTCTCCTTACATTGTTATTAAATTTAGTTTAATGTTATTGTGGTCAGAGAACAATCAAGGACTGGGAAGGGTCTGAAAATTCACCCCATTTGCAACCTAACAATTTAACCTGTGACAAATTTATGGATTCTGGCAGAACATGCAAGACTCAGTGCCCATCATACCAAAACTCCAGACTTCTGGAAGCGAAGCAGATGTTCAGAATAAACCACATGGTTTGCACAGTTTAGGCACAGTGAACAACTCTTCTCTGATAGGATCATTGGAACCTTCCCAAAATCCAAGTTCCCAGACAACAGCTGAAGGTCAAGCTTGCAAGTAGGCTGTTCTAGGGATAAACCTTCTATGTTAACTATTTTCTGCATGGTATCTTTTAGAATTTTATTTACTTTTTGGTTTGGGCTGGTACGTAGTAATACAATTGATTTTTAAATATTGATTTTTATCCAGTGACCTTGTTAAATTTCCTTATAACAGTGTGTGTGTGAAGATTCTTCCAGGTTTTCTAAGTACACAATCATGTACCTGATGACTTTCCTCTTAATATAATTTTTGAATTCCTTCCCCCAGGATAGAAAAATAATAATATAGTCATTTCATCCAGCTATAACTTTCTATTATTACATAAACACTGTATAAAATATAATACAGAAAATAGCCAAATACTTCCTTTTCCAAACTTACAAAAGTGAAGAAAGAAAGAGGTTTTCACAAGTTTCAGAAAAGCAAGCAGGCCTACTGAAATATGATATAAATAGAGCCCAGGTGCTCTGCACCCTCTCGCAATCCAAGACCCCTCAGGGGATGTAAGAGAGCTGGTTTCGGCCCAACCCCCACAGGCCAGGTCAAGGGACCCACTGGTACACAAATCCATGCACTGGGCTTCTAGTATACATATAAGATCTTTGATTAGTCTCTTCCTACCCTGCCCCCTTCGCCCTTTCTCTGAAATTCATCAGTCTGTTCCATGTTTCCATGCCTGTGCATTGAGCATCTGCCCCCTGGTGGTCAGTGAGCATCATAGCTACCGGTTGAACGGCCGAACGGTTGAATGGTTGGACACTTAGCATATTAGCCTTTTTTATAATATATAGAGATAGTATAAAAATATAGTATAATAAGACCCTTCACATGATCAAGCTGGGCTGGTTTAACAACTGATCTACATGTTAGTAAGTGCTTTGAACTAAATTGTGACCCGCCCCGCTCCCCCAAATTCCTATGTTGAAGCCCTAACTTCCAATGTGACTGTGTTTGGAATAGGGCCTCTAGGGGGATTACATAAGGTCATAATGATGTGGCCCTGACCTGACAGCATTAGCAGCCTTATTAGAAGAGGAAGGTAGCGTGCACTCTCTCTCTCTCCCCTGCACACCCACCAGGGAAAGGCCATGTGAGGACATAGTGAGAAAGCAGCCAACTATGAGCCACAGAGAGAGCTCTCACCAAAAACCAAATCAACTGGAGTCTTGGGCTTAGACTCTCTCTGGCTTCCAGAACTGTAAAAAATAAATTTCTGTTTTTTACGTCACCCAGCTTGTGGTGTTTTGTTGAGCTGACCAAGCCATGGGCATAGATGAAGACCAACAGACCTTCCTTGCAATTCTGTTCAACCCTACTATCTAACCCTATTCCAATTTCTATTCATTACTGCTTCCTATCTTGAGTCTGTTGATTTCGTTAGCGATCCTAGAAGAGAATTTAGCCCTCTCAGCTTAGCCCTCCTGAGAGCCCGTGGGCACAGGAGCCACTCTGAGAAATCTATCCTCTTTTCACAGACTTTCCTGACTCATCCATGGATTGCATTTTCTCCCGAGTCCTCCCATTTAGGGATTCATAACATCCATGCAGCCTCTACCTTTTCTCCAGTTTACCATTCTAAGCCACATCTGGGCTGCAAGCTCCTGCCTCTGGATAGCAGTTTTCACAAGAGCCGGTCATGAAGAGTGGATGGAGACCAAAGGAAATGTTAAGAGCTCTGGCCACCACTAGCTTATTGTAGTTCATGTACCCCCACCCCCAACCCCAACCCCTATTCTGCGTAACTAAGACTTTTAAACTCCTCACTTTTCACATATCTGGAGCTAATCCCATGTGAGAAACACTTAGGAAAACAAGTGTGACAGCTCTGCTGGAGGCCCAGCGAGGAGGCTCTTTCTGAAAGAGGGCCTGTGGATGTTTTCCCAGGTAAGACTTGATCCCTATTGCCTGAATTCTTTCTCACCACACCCAAGGTCATTTTAATGAAAATTCCTAAGTCCAAGCCAAGAGGATAGAATTGCTCTTAATCCTTCAGCCCTGTGGTCATTTGATCCCCAGTCTCGCTGGGTTACTGGGTGATTAGCCTGTCTGTGGAGCGCAGCTAGGCAGACAAGGAGGAAGGGGCCCCGCTGCAGGGCGGTTTCCTGACCCTCGGTTCTGTGTGCTGAGTTGTTGTTGCTCCCAACGCCCAGTGGCCCATAGTCCCCCCCTCCTCAAGACAATGTAGTCAGAGCTGTTCTTCACCTTTCAGAGAAGTTCCCGGATCATTGCTAATTTGTTCATATTATTTCTTTTACGGAGACAATTGAATCTGAATCCAATTTGCTTCTGGGTTTTCTCATGCCCAGAGGAGGCTCAGGTTTGGGTGACATGTGCAGTTTAGACCTCTGGACACCCTTGTATCTGTGACTTAGCCTGTCCCTACAGTAATGAAAAATTGTGTTGTCAAAGGAAATGAGGAACGAAAGAAGCAAATTGGGTCCTTTAAAAAAAAAAAAATGCTTTGCTTGTTTTTGTTTTCTTTCTAACTTCCTGAGGGAATGGGGGGATGGAAAGCCTGACGACCAAAAGTCTGGGATGTTCTGGGACCTCTGTGTCCCCTCAGCCAGATATGGGAACATTCTCCAGGGCTGCAAAGCGATCGTCAGTGTCCTTCGTTCCTGGCGAATGACCAGACGGAGCGCAGCCCCAGCTTCCTGTCACACTCAACTCTGGAGGCCACTGATCACAGGCCTGGCCTGCCTACCGCCGGTCTCCAACACAAGTGCCAAGATCCTCCTCGTTGCCATGTTCTTGCCTCTGAGATTAAAGGGGTAGACCCCTGGCTACACTGACTGGCTGAGCCAAAGGGGGTGGGAGAGCCCTGCTTCAAGGACAAAATATATGCGTCTCTTTCAGACTCTGGAGGCAAACATGTCTAGGAAATACCGCTCCCACAGAAAAAAATTCCCATTAAAATAGTCTAGTTTTAAAAAAATTGGAAGCTTTAAGAGTGTTTTAGAAACCAAAAATCTAAAAAGATAAAATTTGAAGAATGATTATGATAAATAATGTCTTTTACTTTTTTATATATAAACTAGAGGCCCAGTACACGAATTTGCACAGTAGTGGGGGTCCCTCGGTCTGGCCTGTGGGATTGGGCTGAAACTGGCTCTCCAAAATCACCTGAGAGGTCCTGGCTTTTGAGAGGGTGCAGGCAAATCCGAGGGGCCCCACTAGTGCACTATTAGGGCCATGGAGAGACACAGGAAATTGGCCAGCCAGGCAGGGACCAAGGGAAAGATCCAGGGTGTGTCTGTCCCCGTCTCACCCTGATCAGGGCCAATCAGGGCCGGCCAGCCAGGGAGGAATGTGGGAGGTTGGCCAGCCAGGGAAGGACTATGGGAGGGCTCCAGGGCTTGTCCAGCCTTTCTTGCTCCATCCCAATCGGCTGGACCCCACCAGCAAGCTAACGTACCAGTCAGAGCATCTGCCCCCTGGTAGTCAGTGCACAAGCAGTTGAGCGGCCTTAGCATGTCATTAGCATATTATGCTTTGATTAGTTGAACGGCCGACTGGTGGACAGGTTTTTATTATATAGGATAATGTCCTTTAGCTTTCTCATTTTTTCCATTAAATAAAAAAGTGTTTAGGAAAAATAAAAGTGAATCTTTTTTTTTTTTTTTTTTTTCTCAGTAAGACACCATATTGACTTATATTCCTTAAGTCCCATTGTCTCCTTCCCTGCCCCCAAATTTTCTTCCACTGGTACTATTCAGGTATAATGGAGGGGAAGGGACCAAAATCTTGCCACCCTGAAGCTACTTTTTTTTTTTTCCTTGAAGGGTGAACATCTTCCATGTTCAGCCCAGCTTTATATATATATATATATAAAACTTTATTGATTTTAGAGAAAAGAGAGGAAGAGAGAGAAATATCAATGATGAGAGAGAATCATTGATTGGCTGCTTCCTGCATGCTCCCCTAGTGGGGATAGGGCCCACAACCTGGGTACGTGCCCCTGACCGGAATCAAACCCGGGACCTTTCAGCCTGCAGGCCTACGCTCTATCCACTCAGCCTAACCAACTAGGGCTGAAGCTACTTTTTGAGATATTGACTTTAAGCTTTTTATTAAGAAACAAATGACTAAGAAAGAACCTTTGGCCCTTCCCCCACTTTCCTGCCCAAGAGATTCGGAGAGAGAAACCTGCTTCAGGAAGGAGATCTTGAGATGTGGTCTTAGTCTAGTCTGAATTGAGTATAGTGAACAAGAAGGCATTGGGCAGGTGCCTGTCGACTAGACCAACCTGTGTCCCATTGTCTCTGAGGATTTTCTGCCATGTGTGTTACTCTTCCTCAACTACCCGTAAGTCACCCATTCTCACTTCTGAAGTTTAATCCCACCCCTCTTCTCCTTTGTCCAAAATGTCTTCTGTACCCAACATTGCCTCGCTGTCTTTGGAATTTTCACGTTTCTGTGAATTCCCCATGTGCATGCATTAATTTTTTTATTTTCTCCTGTTACTCTGTCTCTGTGAATTTGGTTATTAGCCCACCCAGAAGAACTTAGAAGGTGAGAGGGAAAGTATTAATATTATGTTAGCCCCCACAGCGGTGATGAGCACCTAAGCAGCAAGTGGTCCTTCCAGCTCCTGTAGCCCAGGAGCGGGCAGGGCCCCCACTTGTCCTCATGACTCACTCTGAACAGTTCCCTGCATTTCAATGGTCAAAAGGCACAGTTCAACATAACAGAAGTTTACTTTCTGGCTGCTATGGGTGGTGTATTTTAACTTCTTGATTTACTAAGATATATCCTTTACTTCCTTAAAGAAAGTTAGATTTTATTCTAAGTAAGGCAAAAAAAAAAAAAAAGAGCAAAAGAAAATCAATAGCATTGAGGACAAAGAAGACAAAAGATCACTACCTCAGTAGATGTTCTGTAAACTTTGCTGCCAGTCCCCTGGCCTCAGTCGCAAAGAATAGCATGTACCGTACACAAGAGAGCAAAGTCATTTCAATTCTACCACTGCTCCAGTTCTCGGACTTTTCCAGAAAGACAAAGTAACCCTCTCCATAAAATTTTTGGACCACACATAACCTCCTAAATAAACCAATAAATCTCCTAACATTCCCTGACAGTTTTCAAATTAAATGAAGTTATCTGTCCTCCAAACAGCCTGTGAGATGCGATTTCACTTACTCTGTTTTACAACGAGGGGAGTGGGGTTCAAGAAGGAAAGGAAAACTGGGACATGAAAGAGGAACCAGACCCTGGGCTTTGATTCTGCATGTTCAGAGTGCAGGCCTACCCTGTGGTCACTCACCGGCCATCTGGCTTTGGATCCATTGGATAACATATCTAGGGTGAGAAGAAAGGATGTGGAGGAAGGTTGAACCAGTGTTTATAATCTCTTATTTCTACAGTTCCATAAACTCAAGAGCCTTCTCAGGACACCTGACTGACCATGGCCTCTTCTCAGGTTTCTTGAGAGTCATCAACAAAGACCTTTGCCTCTTCTTTGTGTAAGCCAGAAGTCAGCTGCAATCATCACGACCTTTGAGATGTCCATCAGATTAGCGAATGCACATCCAACAGGAGGGCTATTGCCCTTCTCAAAACCCCTCAGATCTGGGGAGCTGGTGACCTATCGTCAACATCAATTTTCTTGGTCCCTCTGAAATCCAGGCTCCACTCTAACCTGTAGCAGCTGTTGTTTGTGTTTTTCCAGTGAAGACCATATACGCCACTGTCTTCTCTCTTCAGTTCCTCCCCCACTCTCCAGAGACACAACTCACTGACAGCCCTGGAGAATCGAACAGATTCCACTGAGGCTTGAGTCCAACAATGGAGGGGGGCATCAGAGCACGTTGAGTTAATATTCATCATGACACATCCTCTTCTTGAAAGGGCTCTGCCATGCCTGCCCACACAATGTTCTCACTGGCTGGCATGTCTCAGGCAACCCCAGCCGTCTAGTCGCATTCCCCCAAGCCCCGCCACCCCCGCCCCACAGTCAGGTGAGGGAGAATAGAGGGCTGGCATTATCACCCAAAGGGCATAACAAGGAGCCATTCTAAATAAAAAGGCATTGCCTCCCGTCAGGAAGTGCCTCCTTCCTTCGGGGCATAGGTAGCTGCCATCAGCTGTGTTTTCAAGTAACATTTTCTCCCCTCTTCGGCACTAGATGTCCACTACCATGCAGAGCAGAAGGAGCACATGGCTTGCAGCGCAGCACACCCTTTGCACCTGAATCTCAGTTTCCTAGTCTGAAGAAAACGGGGCTCAGGGGGGAAAAAAAATGGATTCTTAACTTTTTTATGAGGATCAGCCTTTTATTAATTCTCACCAAGCTTGAGAATATTGGAGAGGGGAGAACAGGAGCCCGTCAGCTCAGCAGAAGGAAGTTGGGTACTTACGCAGGGATGGAAGCCTGGTCCTCGTCAGCTCCACGTGACACTTACAAGTGCTGACTTTAGTCCAATCGCCCAACCTGTTGAGATCTCATTGTACTCAATCTGTGTCACAATGCATAACGTTTGCCCCACCCAGCTCACCTCTCTGAAAAAGAAGAGTTGATTTATAAAAATAGAAGGTGAAATCAGTTCTGGAAAAAGGAAAAAGAAAGCAAAGCAAGACAAGGAAAAACAAACAAACAAAAAAGGTGAATGTATTTACAAACTGCCATTGAAATGTGAAATGATGTTAATATAAGTGAAATCATATAGAAGTTGCACACAATGCACAATATTGATGATCAGCTAGCACCTGCCCACACTTCATTGGCCAAGTAACCTCCAGGAGCCAGCCAATGTGAACCATTCACCTGGTGTAGGTTTTTAAAATAGATCACAAATCCTACTTACCAGGATTGTCTTACTTCAACTTTATGTCGGTTTTATAGAACACAAACAGCTTAGAAAATGCAGATGATCCTATTAATGCTTCCCATATATTTTGTTATCAAAGAACACAAAGTTTAGAGTATCTTATTGTTATTGTTGCTGTCTTTTGTTTTCGTACTTATCATTATTATTGTAGTAAACTTATTATTTTCCTTTCTAGCTATTAACCTACACCTTTTAAGATCAAGGGAAGATTTATGAGGTATAAAAATAATTGTTGTAATTTATCATATTCATTTGTGCTACCAGTTGCATTATTCAGATGTCCTACAAATTGAGTCTTCAAATACTATACCTTTGGAAGATCAAGAAAGAGAAATTAGGTTTCGGAAAAAAAAGTGGAATTAAGGTTTAAACCTGCAGTCAAATTAAGAAAGTAAATATTTTATAGACAATAGATTTTTTTTAAGTTCAAAGAAATGTAAATATTGTAATTACATATGCCACATTGTACTTGTATTATTTATTTCTCTTTGCAAATATAGATTATGTGGGCTTCTTACTACAATTATAAAATTTTACATTCTTATTTCTGCAAACAATATGTAAAGACAATAAAATGTTCCCCTAAGAAGTGTAACTTCATAGACTGAAGAAAGGAAGGGGACATGGCCCCGCCTGGGACCCCTGCTGAAGGGCGTGGTCTCACACTGAGGGCGCCACGCACACCCAGCCAGACGCTCCCTTTCTGACACTCACAGGCAGAGGGCACAAGTGCTGCCAGTCATGGAGCTTAGTACCTGCTGGCCCAGCGACTCTGAGCACTGCGTGGGAAGCCTGCTCCGCATTCCAGAAAACCAAAAAATTAGAGCACCGATAAGATAACCAGGTAATTAAGGAGGCAATTTCCCCTTCCTGCTCACATGCCGCATTTATTTTTTAGTGGTAAATGCTTGTTGTCTTAAGAAGTAAGCACACTCTCTTCCTGTAACCAGCAAGGGCTTGGTCAAGTGGAGCAGTACGAACATGTTACTCGCAGTTTTTCAGTTTTTAACTTACACAGAATAACCTTGTACCTTTTGTGTTTTTGGTTTTTCATTGCCTTGCTCTGCTTTCTTTTTTCCATTTTTCCAGAGCTGATTTCATCTTCTCGTTTTATAACCAGCTCTTCTTTTTCCAGTTATATAAAGTGGACATTTTCCATGGTATCAGATATTCATTTATTATACTAAATTTTTAAACAAGTTTAGCAGCAGGATTATTTATTCAAAGAAAATTGCATGTGGACCCCCGTATATAACAAAATTGACACAAGGTTAGCCATGTTCTAATAACATGATGGCAACGGCCTGTAACCCCACCAGTGCCAATCCACGCCTTCCCCTGACCCCAAAGCTGCCCAGAAAGAAACACATCCTTTCTAATGAACACATTCAAAGTTTTCCATGAAAGACATTCATGTACATTCTTTACCTCTTTAGGTAAATCATCCAGATGGCCAGAGGGAAATGGGCAGGTTCAGATTTCCATATTGGGCAAAATCATTAACGGCTAACTGGCGAGGGTCAGGCATGATGTAAAACACTGGCTCTGCCAATCTGTTTCATTCCGGATCCTGAGCTAAAGTATTTTTACAATTTGAGATTCTGGACCTTGTCAGAGAATTCATGTATGCCAAATTGTTAAGTAATCATTGAAATAACAAGGCCCTGGAAGCACTAAAGAGACAAATAGAGCAATTTGAGATTTTTTTTTTTTTTTTTTTTTTTTTTTTTTTTGGTCTGATCAGGGCAATCCCTCTTTTTCTTAAAATAGATAGATTTTTATTGATTTTTGTAGAGAGAGAAGGGAGATGGAGAGAGGGAGAAAGAGGGAGAAAAAGACATGGATATGAGAGAGAAAAATCGATCCGTTACTTCCTACACACACCCAAATCTGGGATTGAACCTGCAACCTGGGTATGTGCCCTGACCAGGAATTGAACCGGCAACAATTTGGTACACAGGAAATTCTCAGCCATCTGAGTCACCCCAGCCAGGGCAGCAATCCATCTTTTGAATTACCTGCATGGCTACTCAGATCGTAATTTCCCTATAAATTATTGCTCAGCAGATTCTCTCCCATGACAGACTGGCCTCCATCCTGGTCATGGCGCCATTTGAAACCAATGATCATCACGTGGGACAGTGTCCCTCCTCCCCACTCCCCTGCCCCACACAGCATCTGAGTAGAAGTTCAACTAATTGACTGACTACGACCACATTTCACCTGCACTCCAAACTGTAAATTTAGTGCCGTTTCTAAAGAGACTTTTCTGGTGGAATACATCTCAGTGGGCTAAGAATTGAGAGGATTTGTGTGACAGTAGAACACAGGGGATGGAAAAGAGCATGGAGCCCTTGTGTTCCAATAGACAGTTGACTTGTGGGGGATCATTTGCTGGGCTTCTTTACACTGTGACCAAACATGCTGCCCACCTTTTATGGGCAGAGCCTCTGTCATTTGTTTCCCGGGGAAAATAGGGTGTGTGTGTGTGTGTGTGTGTGTGTGTACAGATAAATGCTTTAAGCAATAAATGTCTTTTTCCTTCATATCCATTCTGTCCCTACATGAGAAAAGAATTATGCCAGGCTTCAGTTGATATTTACTCCAATTTCTGATCAAACAAAATACATGTATTCAGGGTATGTATGTCTACATTGGACTGAACAGTGACAAGCACTATTATCATCCATGCATTTGATTTTAAGTACACCAGCAACCAAGGGACTCAGGACCCACCAGTCATGCCAGACCAGAGATGTGTTATGAAAAAGTGAAAGGGGGATTCGGAAATCAAAGGAGAAAATTCACTGACGGGAATGAGAAAAGGAGAAAGAAATGAAAGCAGATGGAAAATTGGAAAGCAATGAAATCAAAATGTTCTTTAGAAGCAAAGACTCGAACAAAAAATGTAAAGCGGGGGCACTGAACTGGATTATGGAGAAATTCCTTAACCTTTATCTCAATTTCAGCTTCTATAAATTGCATCCCACCAATCATATCACAGGGTTATTCCCAGGGGGAATGAGGAGCGGCAGGTACAGCATCAGCAAGGTGGTCAGAGTGAGGCAGGTGTTCAATCCCTGTGAGCTATGTAATTAACAGTAAGGACATTACTTTTATTCAGCTAGCTTACAGTACTGTTTTAACCTAATTCCATCCTTCCCTTTCTAAAACTCAATTACTCTAGGTGTTAAATTTTGCTATTCTTCCTTTTTTAAAATTATTAATACTGGTCAGATAAAGAATATTAGGAAAAACATTAACAACAGTCAATCCAGTTATAATGTAGAATAGTCAGTGATCTTTAGTCCAACTCTTTATATAAAATTTTTCTTGTATAAATAAAGCTGAGATCAATTTTCTAGTTTTTAATTCCCTGCCCAGCCATGGTTCAGATGTCCCAGGATTCTAGGAAAAGCATCTGTCTTTCTCCAAAGTTTGTACTCTTCTCCTTTATATCCTCAAAATCATTCACAAAATTAATAGCTTCACTTTGCACAAGTCTGCATCTTAGAAGGAACATAATTGACTCTTTCAGAGTAGTTCCCGCCTTCAAATTTAAATGTCCATCTATAATCTAACCTGTTTTTCTTTAGTCAGAGTGAGCTCTGAGGGCAGAAGCATCCCATTAATCATTTCAAACTGTCCATGGAGCCGATATTCAATTCATATGAATTGATAAGTAATGTGTTTGCCCAAGAGAAGAGGACAAGAGGCAGAGGCTAACTTCAAAGGGCACGCAATATCAGATCCCGGAGAATCCAAGAATCAGAGAATCCACCGAGGCCTGAGGGGTTCGCCTTCCTCCCTGGGACTGCAATGCCAAGCGCAGGCTGAACGGCCTGCTAACAATCTGCAAAGAAAATATATGACCGTGATTGTACAGGGAAACTGGAAGCGATTTTCTCTAGGGTTGAAGGTTTAAACAAACAGGAAGCCCTGGTTAGGATTTGTCTTTATCATCTTTCATCACAAGGCAGCCCGGCTTCCTGGTGAAGAAATGTGGAACTGCTTTCAGATCCTCCAGCAGAGGGGACAGGCATGCCAACCGCACAGTCTCCAGCTTTAAATTCGATGCTGCTATTTCTGAACACCCATCTCCGTCTGACCACAAGTCCCTGAGGACGGTGGTGCGTCTTCATCTCTACGAGCCATGGGCACAGCAGGAGCCTTCCTTGGCCTCTAACTTCGCAATCAAACAACCTCATTCTATTTTTATCGAGCATCAACAGGATACAAGAAACAAACCATACGATAGGAAATATAACTAATAATCATGGACCCTTAAAGTGTTCCCTTCTCAACATTAGTAAGATATTTTCTGTAGCTACATGTAAAATATATTGTTATGAAATGAAACTTTAAAGACTTTCTATCTAAAGCTAACAGTCAATTCAGGATGGAAAGTACATAATACTTTACAATTTGTCTCTAATTCATATATCAAAAATATACTTTTGGAGGTTAGCAATTTCTTCTTAAACCTCAAATTCATGAAACTATTTTTGGTTAAACTATCATCACTACAATAGCAAATACATCAATTTTCAGGGAAAAGTGAAACTTGAGGATTGTTCATTTAAATGAATCCTTTTCTATGAAAGCTCAACATGAGTGGGTAATTCTACATGCAAAAGCTGAAACCAAATTTTGAGTCTGAAGTCCCAGAGGATACAAACTATTTTATCAAACAGAAAATGGAAAAATATGAAACCAGGCCTAGTGTTACTCTAAAAATTATAATGAATCATCAGTTCTATATGCTAGGGCTTCTTATACCTATTATTTCATTTGATGGATTTGCATAACTATTCTCACTCATATTTCCAAATATGATCTATTCCAGAGCTTCGTTCTTATGTTATTCTTAAAAGCTTTAGATTCAATGTAAGAGCTATTGTAATACAGAGAAAAACCAAGCACGGATTCATCAAGTAAGATATTTACCAGACTAATAACAATAAACATCTGCCATTTAAACATATCCTGGCTCAATTAAATTCTAGATTCTAATTGATTAATGTTGAAACCCAGAAGCTACTGATTAATGTTGAAACCCAGAAGAAGACCCTGCAGGCAACTACCACACCACAAACCTCCCAGATGTTCCTTGAACTCACAACTGTTTGCCCACGCATCAGCCTGTGACAAGCACCGTTCAACCTCCTGCAATGCCTTTTAAAAATCTCATGTGTGGGAGGGAGGGAGGGGGGCAAAAAAAAAAAATCAATAAAATATATTAAATAAATAAATAAATAAATATAAATAAATAAATAAAAATCTCATTTTAATATTTATTTTTTTTTAAAAAAAGCAAAAGGAGCAGAGTAGCAAGAGGAAAATAAACTTGAACAAAGACATATAGTTTTCCGTCCAAGAAAATAAAATGTGCATTTGTTGAGAAACATACAGATGAATTTCCTTAAAAATGACGCAACTCTCCAGAAAGCTCCCAGGAGTAATCAGCCTGGGTGGTAGGATGCGGAGTTTCCCACAGGAAGCAGCTCAGGTAATTGCTTGTTTGTTTTTGTACTGAGAGGCTTTCTATGATGTGCCTGCGGGTTTCTTCTATGAGGAAGTCAGCTGCATGGCCCATTTTGTTCCAGGCATTTCATAGGCATTGTCTCATGTGTTTAGAAAGTCCGTCATCTTAATAAGCGTTCTGTAGAAGAAATGACTAAATGGGAAATACATGTTGTTGGCAAACAAGCTCTATTACAACAGCAGGAAAAGAAGTTTAAAAATAATGTAAAGATATGAATCCCAAGTTGGAAAATACAGTCACTTCTGGAAAAAAGACCACTGGAAGTTCCTTCCAGACAACGTCACTGGCCAGATAATCTACCAGGTTGGGCAAGGGTTCGATTATCTGGCCAGTGAAGTTGTCTGGAAGGAATTCCAGTGTTGAGGACGCTGGGAGGCAAGTGCCAGGGGAGGAAGTCAGGATTACCTCATCGCAGTCGCCGCTGCCATCCCCGAGGCGCCCGGGCAAGTGGGTTGATGAGTTCTACAAATAGCTCCGGCTTGTAGACTCGGCACCAAGCACCCCGCTACAGGGTGGGGATACAGAGACAGATACTTTCTCGCCCCCATTCTCATGGAGCTAATAATCTCTATGGGCTCACACATGGTTCTGAGTGTTTATGTCTATTTGGGCAGAGTTAACCTATTGGTTATAAAAGGCTACTGTCCTGAATATTGTTCTATTTCACAAACTATAGTTTAATTCAAACACGGAATCATGTTGGCTTTAAGACCAATCAATTATTTCATACTTCTAATATCTATCTTAATCCTTTTCATGAATAACACCTTTATTATCATTATTCATCTTTGTTGGCAGCTGATATTATCTTTAACGATGGTTGCATAGTTATATTCTGAACATCTTAAAAATTCATTCTTTTAGCAAATCTTTACCAAATGGCCTTGAACTGGAAATCAAGGACCTTAAAGGTTACTCAGCACCTCTTTGTTTCTATTAACTCACATATTCAAAGCAAAAATATTTAAATGAACTAGCTGTCTAATTTCTCATGCTACCTGTAAGAAGGTACATTTACCTCCTTAGGGATAATCTTTGTTCTGTTTTCATTATATCTTAACCATATTAAGAAACTCAGCGCACATTAGATTTCTATTTCTAACACGGTAAGAAATACGACACTTGATATTTTTGCTTTTTATTTCCAACTGCAGCTAAGTTCTAAGTGTTCTTGGGGAAGAAGAAAACCCACAACAGAAATGATTTGCTTTTTTTAATTTAAAAGGCTATATCTTTAAGTCATACTTTCCACAATGAAAACATGTCCACTTGTTGACATGCTCCGCTCCAGCCGAAATGACACAATCGTTTCAACCCCCTGAATTTAAAATTGAAATGTCTTTTTTCCTCTTTCAAGAAAGAAAGAACCGCCCTATGATTAAAACTTCCCACAGTTGCTTTTAAAGTGTTTGAACTTAAAAAAAAAAAAAAAAAAAAGTTCTCTATTTTTATCAGAAATTATCCTCCACACACAAACACTGCGGCTGCTCTACGAGTGGTTGGCAAATTGAGTTATTTACAACAGTAGCCTTGCCCTCCCTCCTGCCACTCTTTCCAGGAGTACAGCGCCCTGCAGACTTTGAGGATTTCCTCTTGTTCCACGGCCCCCTCCAAACGCTGGCTCCTTTCCCCCTTCCAGCTGTGGCTTCCCTCAAGTTGTTGAACTGTACACAATGTCCTCTTTACACCACATTAGTTGCCACAGGATATTGAGTCTTTAGATATGTCTAAACATTATACCTACTCAAAGCCTTTCAAACAGGAATATCTCTGAATTGCTTTTGAGTTCATTATGTGTCCATCTATATCGCCTTTATTAGGCCATTGGCATTATTAAATTACATATTCACCCAATACTTATTGAGCATCTCTGTTATACAAGTCACTTTACTAGGACTTGGGGAGGGGGGGGGCATATGAAGTGAAACAAAGTCTGCCCTCTGGGAACTCATAGTTTATAGGAGGTCAATGTAAGCCTACATAGATCTCACACAGAAATGCTGCTGAAGTGCGGGAACAGAGGGGAAAAGGCAGAGGGAATGGGAGGGTCAGGAAGAGAGCAGGCATTGACATTGGCAAGGAAAGGCTTCACTGATATTTTGAGATTCAGCTAATTGAGAGATCAAAAGTGTAAACATACTAAAATAAAGAGGGACCACAGGTCCAAACAAACAATACAAATTGACTTTCTTTCTTTCTTTCTTTCTTTCTTTTTTTTTTTTTTTTTTTTTTTTTTTTTTTTTTTTTTTTTTTTTTTTTTTAGGCGGGGAAGGGGTCAGTCTAACAATATCTAAGTGTTTATAACTTAGGGGGGAATCCCTGAGAAATAGAATAAATATTCATATGAATCAAGTTTTAAACCATATGCACTGAGCATAATAGAGGTAGAACTGTCTGAGGTAGAAGAAAATAAATTGATTGGAACTTATTTACTAGGAAGTACCCCCAAAATATTAGCAAATTGATTCCAACAGAAAAGTAGCTAGAAAATTCCAAAATAGTTGGAGATTAAACAGAACACTTCTAAATAACACGTGGGTCAAAAAAGAAATCTCAAGAGAAATTGAAAAATATTTGATCTAAATGAAAATACAACTCATCACAATGTTTGGGATTGGATGAAAATAATGCTTAGAGGATAACTGAAAAAAGAAGAAAGATCTAAAATTAATAAACTAAGCTTCCATTTTAAGTAACTAGAAAACAAAAATCCAAAGTAGGCAGAAGTGAAATAATAAAAATCAGAGCAGAAATCAATCAAATTAAAAACAGGAAATATTTTTTTAAGAACATCTATAAGAACCTACAGATAACATCATATTTTTTTAAAATATATATTTTATTGATTTTTTACGGAGAGGAAGGGAGAGGGATAGAGAGCTAGAAACATCGATGAGAGAGAAACATCTATCAGTCGCCTCCTGCACACCCCTTACAGGGGATGTGCCCACAACCAAGGTACATGCCCTTGACCAGAATCAAACCTGGTACCCTTGAGTCTGCAGGCCGACACTCTAACCTCTGAGCCAAACTGGTTTCAGCCAGATAACATCATATTTAACAGTAAAAAACAAGAGGCTTTTCCACTATCTCAGGAGCAAGGCATGGATATCCCCTCCTGCCACTCACTCTTTTTCATTATCATACTGGAACTCTTAGTCAATGCAGTAAGACAGGGAGAAGAAATAAAAGTTATACTGATTAGGAAGGAAAAAGTAAACTGTCTTTGTTCTCAGGTTACATGATTACTTATGTAAAAAGTCTGAAAGAATCAACCAAAGAAAAAACAAAATCCTCCTGGAACTAATAAACAATTCTAGAAAGGTTGCAGGATACAAGGCTAATATACTAGACTAAAATCAATAACTACCTTATACACTATCAGTTAACAATGGAATTTGACACTAATAAACAAAATACCATTTACTCCCCCAAAATTAAATATTTAGTTGTAACCTAACAAAATATGTATGGGATCTAAATACCTACAGGTTAGAAAGTATTGTGTTTTCCTATATATGTCTTCTGCCAAGCTGAGAAACTTTTTAGTGTTAATAATCATGTAGTAGAACATCTTCAGGATTTTAGTCCGTGTAATAAACCGGTTTGTTCTTGCATATCAACTCATGATCTACACACAACTCTGCCGGTAACTTGAAATAAAAGAACCAACAAGAGACAGTTCTGACCTTATAGAGTATTGGAGAGGAAAAGGGAGAGTGAACGGAAGTCAAAAGGGGGGGAAAGTTTAGGGTGGCATTTGGGCTTATATTCCCCTCGTTTGAACTGCTTTATATTTTTATTTGTCTCTTGGAGGTGGGGTATAAGAAAAGTCCCGTAAGCTGGTTTACAAATATTTAGATTCCTGGTCAGGTTTCTTATATGAGACACTGTTAGATCCAATTTGAGTCTGCTGGGGAACCACCCCTCCGAGGCAGTTTCTTCCCTAAGTACTCGCTGAAAAGAGCAAAAGTGTTGGCCTAGAATCCATTCCGTAGGATGGACATCAAACTGAAGACAGGAAAAGTGCTTATCTTCCCAACTGAAGCTCACTTCAAAGGGTTAGGCACACACTTCAAAGAGCATTTAGCCTCCTGCCACTTGGATGCCTTGGACTAGTAGCCTGTACTGACACCCCATTAGCACCTCATTAGCACAGGCTCCAGAATGCTGAAGAGAGACCTAGGAAGCATCCCCGGGCAGAAACAAAAAGGATCCCTCTATTTTCCTCACCAGGTTCGTAAATGGTCTTATGGTCAGATACGCCCCAAATAAGGTGTGTCTGAGTTCTAGAGTTGGTGTCAGTTCGATACATATAACAAGGCAGGGAAAATCCCAACATCCGGGTGTCATATATATCAAAATCTTCCTTTAAAAATACAACAAACTAGGCATCAGGTCTGGGAGCACTTGGCAACATGTGTCTCCAAAATCTTTCACTGATAATGAAACTTTTCCCTCAACCTCGAACTCTTACAATAACTTCTTGGTCTTTTCAGCTTTCTGTAGGGTCACATTTCTGATCCTTGCACACCATTTAATCCAAAATTTCATGTCCAACACCTGGGGCATTGCAGGTACTGAAATTCTCATACAACAGTCCCAAACATCTTTTCATCATAAAAGGCAAAATATTCTCCTTGAAGATTCCATTATTAGCACATGGAATCTGCTTCCATGGCATCCTGCAAAAGAATTGGACCCCCTCTATATATTTTTCCGGATGCATTTCTCATACTCCCCATCAGACTGAACAATCGATTCATGTTACATTAAAAAGTTAGCATAGCCTGGCCAGTGTGACTCAGTGGTTGAGCATCAAATCCATGAACCAGGAGCTCATGGTTCGATTTCTGGTTTCTGGCTCGATCCCCAGTAGGGGGCTTGAGAGGACAGTTGATCAAGAATTCTCTCTCATCATTGATGTTTCTATCTCTCTCTATCCCTTCCTCTCTGAAATCAATATAAATATATAATTTTTAAAAGTTAACATAAACTGTACACTTATCAGATACCTAACATTCAGTAACTGTGTGTTACTTGAATGTTAAAGTCAAGAATCCTAAATAATTAAGGGGGGGGGGGGGAAGAGTAAGATTTCTTGATGCTGTTTGGTTCTGGAGTATAGTATAGTTGTTACTCTCTTTATGTAGCTAAAAAGAAAAGTGATGAAAATGAAATGACTAATATCGCTTGAAAGTATTGGACATTTCTGATAATACTGGGTCGGCCAAGTTTTCCATGGAACATTGAGTACTGATTTCACTTGGAAATGCCAACTAAGAAAGAATGAAAGAAAAAAGTCTTTTTTTGATATGCTATCTTGTGAAAACACATTGGTAAAGCAAATGTCATGTCTGCAGTTCTGGGTTAGTTGAATAATCTGAGAGTAGGAGCTGGACAATTTACTGACTATGAAATTTTTATTTTGTTGCTCAGGATTTGATTAATGTTTAAAGAAAACAATACAAATCCAGGAAAGAAAATTCTTTTTAAAAGTATACAAAAGAGAGAATTCAGTAAAACCCAATAGTTTCTCCTAGCCCTAATGTCACCACCATCAACAATTTCTTAAATGCTCCACTCATAAATCTATGCATATTTTTACTCAAATGTACATTGTTCTGAATCTTTTCTATTTAATAATATATTTGTAGATCTTGCCATCCTATCTAATAAAGAGGGAATGTGCTAATTGACCCTCATGCTGCCGCAAAGATGGCAGTGCCCACAGCCAATAAGGAGGGAATATGCTAATTGACTGTCACACCCTCAAAGCTGGCAGTGCCCACAGCCAATAAGGAGGAATATGCTAATCGACTGTCACACCCTCAAAGATGGCAATGTCCACAGCCACAAGATGGTGGTGACCAGTTCCCTCAGCCCTACTGGGGCAGAAAGGCCCAGCTCTTCCCTAGGCGGGCCTGGCCACTTCACACGCCTGCCTCTGGCGTCCCCCAGTCCCTTCAACCCCCAGCCACCCAGGGCTG
This sequence comes from Pipistrellus hanaki, assembly GCF_964339955.1. NCBI lineage: Eukaryota > Metazoa > Chordata > Mammalia > Chiroptera > Vespertilionidae > Pipistrellus > Pipistrellus hanaki. The sequence continues at coordinate 36,064,466 of NC_140507.1, read as the reverse complement.
GCCTGAGGCACAGGCAAGACTTGGATGGCAGCTGCCCAGCCGATTCCTGAGGTGCATCAAGCCTTAGATGCCAGCTGCCCAGCCACCTAGGGCCACCCGAGGCTCAGGTAACCAGGGCCAGCCAAGGCTTGCGCTGCTGGCAGTGGCAGTAGCAGAGGTATGATGGAGCATCACCTTCCTTTGATCACCCAGTCGCATCCTGCCCCTGAGGACTCGCAGACTGTGAGAGGGGACAGGCAAGGCTGAGGGACACCCCTCCCTCCAGGGCATGAAAACTCAAGTATCTATATAAAGATAGCCGTACATTTTCCTATTTAATGCCCACATAGTCATTTGATTTCACTTCGGATTATTTCCAGTTTAGTAAGCTAGGTGTGAAATTTCCTTTTGGAGGGACCTGGTATCAATGATGTAGAAGTTTTGTAAAAATAAAATGGAAGCTTTTCTCTATCCATTTCCAGAACAATGTATATGAAGCTTGGATACTTTCTCACGGTTTGAAAGATTCACGTTTAAAATATCATTAGCGCCGAGACCGGTTTGGCTCAATGGATAGAGCGTCGGCTTGGGGACTGAAGGGACTGGGGTTCGATTCCAGTCAAGGGCATGTGCCTTGGCTGCGGGCATATCTCCAGTGGAGGGTGTGCAAGAGGCAGCTGATTGATGATTCTCTCTCATTGATGTTTCTAGCTCTCTATCTCTCTCCCTTCCTCTCTGTACAAAATCAATAAAATATATTTAAAAATAAATAAATAAAATAAAATAAAATATCGTTAGCTATGACCTTTTTAAAAAGATAGCACTTTCATAATTTTTTTTATTGTCTTCCTCATCATTGTCTGAGTTTTCCCTCTCAGCTGGTATTTTTGTTCATGTGCATGCGTATGTTCCCAGAAAACCATCCACACGTAGCCAGGTTTTCAAATGTATTCATGGGGGGGAAAAAAAAAACCTTAAATGTCTCTTATAATTTCCTCTGTATCTAGTTATTTTTCATTTGGTTTCTAATGCGATATATTTGTACTACCTCCTTTTTCTTTTAATTACATTAGCTAATGATTTATCTGTATTAGCAAACTCATTCACATATCTGCTGTTTTTCCTTACCTACCTTATTAATTTTTGCTATTATCTTTTAAGCATTTACTTCTATTTTCCTAAAGATGGTTTTACTTGTCTTTTCCTAACTTATTCTGTTAAAATATTATTTCATTTGTGCTCAAGGCCATGAACTTTCTCCTGAGCATGGATTTATGATGTAAGTTCTCATGTGCATTATTCTATTATTGTGATTTTCTACATACTCTGTAACTTCACTTCTGATTTTTCTCTTCGACTTAAAATTTATGTGAGAGTTCTTTTTGTTGTTATTATTGCTTTTAATTCCATCTAGATTATTGGGATTTTTCTTTTGTAATAAATGTCTAGTTTTGGTGTAGTGTGATCTATTACTATATTATATGCTCTTTCTAGTTTATCGGACTTAGTGAGGCTTTCTTTGTGCCCAGATAGATGTTTGTCTGTGTCTGTTTAATATTCCAAAAGCATTATAAATGAAATCATCTTCTTTGATTTCAAGTCAAAAAAGTTGTATACATGTAATTCATCATCCCGTACATTTTTAAAGAAAGATGCATTAATTTTTTTTCTTTGAATTTTTTCATGACTTAGATGGTCTGTCTGTCTTTTATACTCAAACAGTGTGGCTTGGTCCAAAATTCTCAAGTTCTTTATAAACAGTCTATTTTCTTCACAACTTTCTCTGCTTTGATTCATTGTCTTTCTTCTATGACCTCTCACTTCACAAAAGTAATGTTGTCTTTAATCTACTTGGTAGTGCAGAGAATTGTATGTTTGAAATGACTTGTCTGCTTGTGGGCATAATCCTCATTCTGCTGTGAATTCATCACCTGCCTTCCGTAATAAAAGTAACTACAATAATTGGTGAGCACTGTCTGTATGCCACTCTACATGGGGCAGCTCCTATCCTTTCTTTTGTCTTTAATATTGGTGTATTGATCCCGTGCACATCCTTTCTAGAAGATATCTTTGAATGACATCTTTAAGGAACAGCTGAAATTGGCTTGGGATGAAACAGGAAGGAATACTGGGGCTGCAAGTATCTTGAGTTCAAATTTATCATCTCAAAGCACTTGCCCACTGACCCTGCAGCCTGGCTGTGTCTCCAGTTACACTCCCTCCGTTCCTCCCATCACATATCCCAGCACAGAGTGAGGAGGGTGTCTTACTGGAAGCCCTAGTAAACCTATGAATGCTGATTGCCACGCAATTGATTACTCTAATAATCATGTGTGCCTTTTTATATACACTGAGTGGCCAGATTATTATGATCTCTGAACACATAATAATCTGGCCAATCCATGTGTGTATATATTTATATATATTAGAAGCCCGGTGCATGAATTCATGCATGGGTGGGGTCCAGCCAGCCTGGCCAGGGGAGGGAGGGGACATGGGCAGTTGGTCAGCCTGCCTGCTGGTTGAACTCCTGGTTGAGGGGAAAATTTGCATATTATCCTTTTAATATATAGGATATACACTGAGTGGCCAGATTATTATGCGTTCAGAGGTCATAACTATCTGCCCACTCAGTGTACATGTACAGTAGTATATACTTCCATTTGATGAACACATACATAAGCTTATTGTGAGTTTTACTAATATCAAAGATGTATGGCAAACAATTTATAAGATAGTAATAAAATAATTCTTGTAAGGTCCATGTAGCCAATTGAATCTCCTAGAACCCTTTCATTGAGTTTTGCTAAACTCACACCCAACCTATGGTTGTGAGTGACAACCAAGCGTGGTTCCGAAATGAATGTTGGGTAACATTTCCGTTAATGTTACTAAGATGGAAGTGGGGCAGCAAAGACACACATCGGGGACCTTCCCTCCTCTGTCAATGACATGAGCAACTTACTTGATGAATCAGATACTAGATTCAAACACTAGAAGAATACTTCCTTAGTGGGTTGTGCTGCAGACATGACGCTGTTCATTTCAATCAGCGTGTTTAACATTTTCTCCATCATTTTAAGTCTAAATATCAAACAAAACAATGAAGTGCCGATGTGCAGCGTTTGCAGAAGTTCCTGGTGCAATACTCTCACCGAAGCTTATTTCAAATTACCCACGTGATATCACGGAGCACGAGCTGGGAAGAAATGCACAGCAGGGCACTTTTAGCTGATATTTCCACTAATCAGATGCAGCTGATGTAAATACCTCATGAACATCGATAATAGTAAAACATAGTTCCTTGGGTGTGACAAGTTTTGAGCACTTACTGCTTTTGTTTTTAACAATTTATTGTGTTTGTAATATAATTTTAAATAGTGACTGTTTAACAATCGACTTGTAAGATTTCAAAAATTTACTAATTGGCTTTAGAGAGCCAAGAGCTGGCTTCAATATACTGTCGTCACAGCGGCCTGGGATTCCCTGCAAATCTGCTCGCCTTCCAATAAGCTTCCCTCCTCCGAGCGGTCAGCCCGCTGTCAGAAAGTGCTGTGAATAACTCTGTGTTTACACATGACCCCTGTGAGCCTGCATTCAATGACCTCCTGCCGCCAATCCGACCCCCAGCACTGACATTCCAGGGAGAAACATTTGGTCGGGCCTGTCACCCAACTTGGAAAGCTTCAACTTGCTGCCAGAAAGCATAGGTGTGTGTGCCCACTGACTGAGGCCATCTCGGTTTGGTCTGATTTCACTTTTTTTTTTTTTTTTTTTTTTTTTTTTTGCACCATACTTGGTGATTCTGACCTATCAGAACTGGGAATGGGCCTATACCTGGTTTCACTGAAGATGGCCTTCCTTATTGGTTTGTCACTATCGTAGTTTTTTATTATGCCAAGGAACAAATAGGAATACACATGCATTTCCTCTGTCATCTTGAGTCAAATTTGGCATTTGGTCTTAGATATAAACATTCTTCACTCACAAGCCAAGTTCCTCTTCACAAGCAATGCCCTTGAGATGCATAATCTAAAGAGGTACTGTAAGAAATTTAAGTGTGGCAGGACCCAAATAAATGTCCCTCACAAAAGAAAGTGCTGACTATATAGAGAACCATTACAGCAGTGAAAAAAACAGCTCCATGTTAGGACAGTTGCCGATTGTATACGATTGTTGAAAGAACCTCTTCGAATCCTCAGCTGAAACACATTACACACATTGTTTAATGATAAGAAAGGAGGGACCATCGGCATGTGTTTCCCATATAAATGGAAGAGGCAGTTTTTAAGGAGGGAAAACAAGGACATTGACTCACTAGAAAGTCATTCCAAAGTGGTGAATTCTGTGGCATTTTATTCTCTGTGTGTGGAACATTTACAATGAAAAAATAAATAAAAACCCACATCATCCCCACAAACTCTTCCATTTGCTGCAAGTCTTCCATTGGGCAGAAAAGGAAAAACAGGGCTATGCGATTAGCAGTCTCAGTGTTTCCTTTAAAAAAAAAAAAAAAAAAAAAGATGAATTTCAGAACATTCCGAGATCTGTCCTAATATTTAACATGAAAATACTTGAACAAATGCTCATGTGGATGTATATTGGTTCTTGGAAATTTGCACCCAAATAAGGAAAAAAAAAAAAAAAAAGACAAGATGCTCTAGAACAGTGTTTCCCAAACTTCTCCATGATGAGAATCACCTGGTGGAGTTGTTAAAACACAGATTTCTGAATCCCAACTAGAAGTGCTAAACTAAAATTGTATACTTAACTAGTGCTCTAAGACAGATGTTATATACAGAGCACTAAATTAGGTATGCAATTTTACCTATATGTTCTCAAAAATTCTAGTTTAGCACTTCTTAGTTGGGATTCAGGAATCTGTGTTTTAACAACTCCACCAGGTGATTCTCATCATGAGAGAAGTTTGGGAAACACTGCTCTAGAATGAGAGAGGGAGGAAAGTGTTGCTGGGAAGGACGGTGAGACGCAGGGCTCCCTGGCTGTGAGCCACTCCTCGGGCCGAAGGGAGGCTACCTTCCCCTCGGAAGTGGGAAGTCGGAGGAGGAAACCCTGGTAAGTCTTATCTTCAGAGGGAGATAGATGGTCCCCAGAGGAACAGCGACTCCATCAGCTTCTCACTGAAGGGTTTCCAGATAAGTGATGTTTTTCCACAAATAATTTCCTCTGGAAAGGCAGCCCTCAGACATGGGAAACAGGAGGGATGGCTAAGGGCTGCGGAATTCTCTGAACATGAAGAGCAAAGTAAATCTTTGTCACTGAGAATGCTTGGGGGGTGGGGGGATGTCTAGCACCCAGGCTAGTGCACAAGGAGGCATGGTCCCAGGGCCTCAGGAAAATGCATTCTCCAGGCCAACCTTCACATCTGCTTCCAGAGGCGTCATGCAGAAGCTGACACTTCCGTACAAAGGACACCCCAAGGCTGACTGTGACAAGCAGTGGTGTGGCCAGTGATGTACGAGGGACTGTGCATGTGATTCAGACCCTCTCTAAGCCTGCAACCTCCCCTTTCCCCTGACATTTGGAGGCTTGTAGTAAAGGGAGAAATTAAAAGCAAAATAGAGTGGGACCGGAAAGTAGCCTAATATATAAAATGAAAGACAAAAGCAGACTGGGTTGTACCAGCCAGCCATCTGCACAGCTGAAGGCTCCCTGAAGCAGAAAGAGAAAAAAAAAAAAAAAAAAAAAGGAAAGGAAGGAAAAAAGAAAAGGCCTCACTGTTCCGGAATCAATTGCTTCCCATTCACAGGCTGGCTCCATAGGGCCAGATTCAAGATGGCTCTCGGGAAATTCTTGCCAATCCTGTGGTCTGATTTTAGGCTCTGTTTTTTCCTTTCTTTTTTTAATACCCGAAGATGTAAGTATGCATCCGTCCTATATCCTTGCCAGCCTTCCCTGGAAGAGTTGAAGGGGCCTGGCGTTAAATCACAGGGATTTGAGCTGCTAATAAATACAGCAGGCCCCATCCATTGTTGATTAATTCTGACTGAAAACTAAACACCAAACAACAAACACTCCTCTGAGCTGCTCTGGTCCCCATTAGTTTGATGTGTTTATTAGACATGGCTGTGTTCTTTCAAGTTTATTAACAACAGATTAAAAAATCTGCAAACAAATCTAGGATTCTTTTCATGATTTAAAAGTGCAGGTCCCATTTACTAATGTTTTTAGGGTTTGACAGGAAGTCCAAACAAAGCTAAAACATACCATCATGTCAAATTAAGATCTTGGTGCAGAATATGGATAGTTCTTGTCAATGTGAAACAAAAAATAAATAAATAAATAAATAATCAAAATTCCTACTTCCCCTTATAACTCTTGGAATTGTCATGTTTCTAAAACCCATGCTTGAATAGGGGCTTAAGTGATATTGTAAGGTGAAATGTAAAAATCTGTTCAAGTTAATAAGATTTATTGAGTACATTTAAAGATTATGGAGGCTAATAAGATATTTCTGGTATTTGGATTATATTTATCAGACAGTAAAGTTCCTGTAGGTTCGTTCTGATTTGAACCAACTAAAGAATGAAGAGGAATATGCTGTACATTGCTCATTAGCAGTGCTTGAAAGTAAAAAATAATTATGAGCAAATGTACAAAAATAATCAGTGGTGCCTTGGTATCAAGGATTCAAGAAAATAAAAAGTACAAATTTTCAAAATTTTTGAATGTATTAACTCTATTTTATATATATTATTATTATTAATTTTTTGCAGAAAGGAAGGGAGAAATATAGAGAGTTAGAAACAACGATGAGAGAGAAATATCGATCAGCTGCCTCCCACACACCTCGCACTGGGGATGTGCCCACAACCAATGTACATGCCTTTGACCCGAATAGAACCCGGGACCCCTCAGTCCACAGGCCGAAGCTCTAACCACTGAGCAAAACCAGTTAGGGCTTAACTCTGACTATTAATGCCTGCCAGAATCCTTGAAAGTCCCTAAGGTGTGTACTTTGAACAACCTGGTGGAAGACACAGAAGTCTCAGGGAGTCTCAAAAGGGCCCTCCAATTCATCCCTGGAAGCAAAGATGTAGAGAGACAGAAGCCATATCTACAGCCCCAGGAAAATTACCACAAAGCATAGTTCCTTTAGTTCACACTGTGTAAAGACTATAACTAGATTTTACTGGCTTAAAGGCATATAGTTATATCCTGTTAATAGTTTTGGCAAACCAGGAAATTTTAAATAACTCTTAAATAATGCGTCCAGGAGAATAGTGTTCCAGTTTGGGCTAAACAGAAACTTCTGGTCGAATGGAGAGCCCTGAGAGAACCATTGTGTCCTGAGGTCACGTGAGGCAACATCCTGGCTTGAAAAGCTTTCCCCAAGTGCAGCTGCCATTGCAGCCACAACATGTCCCTCCTCAGAACTGCCACTGCAACATCGAGGTTTTCCCCAGAGCGGCCCAGACCTCCAGAGCTCAGCTCAGCACCTCCAGAATTAACTCATTGCCTCCTTTAATCCTAAGTCATGTCCTCTTAATCTTTGCAGCATGTAAACCACTAAGCTTTTATTCTCTGCTTTCTATTTCCATGAGTGCATAGAAGCCACGATAGTGAAGATCACAAGACAAGTATAACATTATAAAATTAATTGGTCTAGTCAGCCCAAAGGTTACTGTTATTATGATGGTACCAGTGGTGATTATGATTATGTGAGCTCGGCATAATGCTTGGTTTTATGACATCTATAAACATAGCCTTTTTACCAAAAGGAAGCATTATAAACATTTCGAAGACCATATGGTATGAAAAATATAGCATTGTGCCTGGCACCTCATTTTTTTAAAAAAGAAAAGAAACCATTGCTGTGTTGCATCTAATATATGCCCTTGTAAATGATGGATTGATAATCGATTGAGCAGAGACAAGAAAAGAGGGCAGAAAGGAGGTACAGAGAAGGAGGGAGGGGTTATGCAGGGAGAGGAATGACGGTAAGGAAGGAAAAAGGTGCACTGAAGCTTATTGTCACAATATATAAATCAAATAATATTTTCAATCAATGCTAGTTAATCAAGAAATCTGAAATAAAAAAAGGATAAATGACACTTATTACCAACAATTAATGACAAATATTCTACTTCTACCAATTAGAAAGTTAGCACTTTATGAAGCAAAACCCAGCATTGGCAGTTTTTTGAGGGCTAGATCAATACAACTCATGTCCTGATACCTTTTGAGATTGATGTAGAAAGTGGAGAATTTTATAGGAACTTCATCAAGTTTTCTTTGCTCCTATTTGAAACAAAATTCCTCTATCATTCAGTAATTACATGAACCGGAGTTTCTTAAAACTGTGTGTACAGCTTCCTCCTAAAACTGCACCAAAAGCAGGATCATTACAGAGTTCTGCTCTTTTGATGGAAGATGAATCTTCTAGATCCATTAAGGGTTTCTTGAACATGTACCATACGTGGAGACTTCTCCCAGCCAGTTATTAACTCCCCTATTATCTGCTTTGTTCTGAACTTCCACTTTGACACTTAACACATTCTGCCTTCTTTGGTGTGTGCCCAGCAGAACATACAAAACAGATACATGTTAAAACACATTGTCACATGGGCATGGATCTCTTTGACGGCCTTTTAAGCCTGTACTCCACAGGCCTCTCCCTTGAATGTACCTCCTTTTTTGAAGCATGTGTACATTCAAATCACGTCAACAGGTAACCTGTCCCTAATGATTTGACACAGAGGGAAAAAAACACGGGAAAAGAAAAAAGAAAAAGAAAAAACATGTTGTCACAATTTTAGCATACTGAGCACAGAGTCAGGAGATATAATAGCTTCAGATTTCTCTGTTGTAACAGAAGAAGCAAGAGCAAAATGAAACCATGGAATCACATTTCTGAAAGACAATAATTTCCAACCTGGACATCTATGCCAAACTCCCGAAAGGCTAAAATAAGAAATGAAAATATTTTCAAACATGGGTGGTCTCAAAACATGTACCTTCTGTGCGCCCTTTTTAAAGAGGTGCTGCGAACTGTGCTAACCAGAACAAGAGGGCAGGACATGTGGCTTCCAGGACACGACAGGCCTCCCGTCAGAGAGAATCACAGAGAGCTCCCGGTGGGGGGGGGGGGGGGGGACTACAGTAAGTGCCCAGGGCCCAGGGACACCACGGAGGCCAATTCCTCAGACACTCCGTGTGGAGACAGGAGGAGAGGGGAGCAGGAAATACCCCGGGTGAGCAGTGGATGGGAGCCCAAAACCAATCAGATACACAATCCGAACACCAGGACAGTTGTCAATGCCAGGAAAAGTAGAAAGTTGTGCAGTAAAGAAAGATACTCAGAATAAAAAGGCATGGCTCAGTTATAAACAGCATTTGCATAATCGTAAGAACAGAAATCCATGGTACCCACCTAAGCAAAAGTTATAAATGTATTGAAAAAAAATGTACGACCTGTGTAAGTGTGTGTGCCTCTGTGTGTGTGTCTGTCAGTGTCTGTGTCTGTGTGTCTGTGTCTATGTGTCTGTGTGTGTGTGTGTGTGTGTGTGTGTGTGACTGTGTGTCCGGCAGTATGTGTGTGTGTCTGTATACCAGGTATTTGTCTGTGTATGATTGTGTGTCTGTGTGTATGCTTGTGTGTGTGTGTCTGTAAGTGTCTATGTCTGTGTGCATCTGTGTGTATGTCTGTCAATGTGTGTGTCTGTCTATGGATCTATTTGTCTCTGTGTGTCTGCGTGTGTGATGGGGATTCATAAGACAGAGCTAAAATTTCCTTACTCTCAGAGTGGGGTCAAATGCCCAGACCTGAAATATGAAGAAGCAGCCGTAGAAACATGCCATTGAAAGATGTACAAATAAATACAAAGAACCAGCTCAGTTTGCTGAAAACAGTGGCCTCTGAAAAGAGAAAAATCTGAGGGAGATTTTAGGGCTCCGATGATTTTGTGTGACAACGTTTATGGGAAATGGACTCTGAACACATTTCGGTTTGATTAGGAAATAAATAAAGCTTAAGAAGATTCAGCCACTACTCTGTGTAGGTCTATAATGTGGGACTCACTTTGGTTTTCCTCCTATTTTACAAACTGAACTCAGTCTAGGAGAAGCCCTATGCCAGGACACCTGTCCGCAGGCACCAGGGTGCGCTGGGAAGAGGGGAAAGTGAGAAGTCTCGCCACGTTTCTCTTGGCCCCAGTACCGCCTCCAGATTCGCTGCCAGGTGGCATTTGACGGTTCATTACTGGGTTCTTATGTCAGACAGCACAGGGGGCATACGAAATAGAGAGACTTTTCATTCACCGTGATGAATCAGAACTTGCCATTGAAAGGCATTTTGCACCCACTGTGGGCACCGTCACCTTTTTCTCACCGTTTATACCTTCATGTCTTCCACCCACAGGCTGGTCCTACTATTTCTCTTGTCCTGAAAGTATTCTTCCCTCCCACGCCCTCACACAGTAGGACCACAGCTTTGTGCAGAGGGGCGCTTTATGCAGAGCTCGGGGAGGGCAGGTGACAGTGCTCCCTGGCTGTTACTTGACACAAATCGTTTCATATGTTTCACATTTAGGGAGGTTGGGCTCAATCACTCATTCAATCTTCTCTAAAGCTCCGCTGTGTTCTGGTGCCAGAGCCCATAATTACCATAAAACAGGTTGATTTCAGGCCGAATTGCCCTGGAAAATGGCATTTTATTGGCACTTTGAAGAGAATGTATTCTCCTCCATCTATTATACTTTTAACACTAAAACACTGAGAAATGGCCTTTCCATATGGATTATAAGAAAAAAAATAATTTAAAATTTAAGACTTATTTCCCACTCCTGTGATTTTTTTTTATTAGCATTTTAAGCAAGTTTGGTGCCCATCAGACGTATGTCTCATTATTTTCATTGATGTCATCTAGACAATCCGTAATCCAAACCGCCGGCAGAACTGCTGTGTCCCTGCTGCTGCCAGAAAATTGGCAGAAAATTCTCACTGAAAGCTCACAAAAAAAAAAGAAAAGAAAAGAAAGCCCAGGGAGGCATGCGGAGACCCTCGGCGCTGCCCCTCCCGGCAGCAGGATATATTCCCACTTTTAAAAACGCAATTACATTTCACTTTACCCAAAGCGTGAGGGCCAGGTGGCCCCCGGGAATCCCACCTCCACTCTGGTTTATCCTTATCAAAATAACACCGTCATAGTTTGCAACCAATTGTTAAAGTCTCTTTTGACCATCCTAGCAAACTGTGACTTTGGAGACCATGACTATAGGATATTGATCTCTCCGGGGGGGAAACCTGGCGCAAGCCTAAATCTCCTCCCTGTTGGTGACTTCACCCAGAAAACGGTGCTCTGCTCCCCAGGGTGGTGCCAGTCTGACCTCTGTGTGTAAAACCCTCCCGGGTGTGCCGGTCCAAAAGATGTGCTTACGTATGTTCAAGCCACATTTTGAAAGAATTCTTTGCAAATCTGAGGATCTCACCTTTCTGGGACTGCTCATCCCTTCAGGGTGTTAGTGATATGAGCCTATGAATAAGACCCTGTTAGGAGGGAAGACGAGAAGGAGGATCCAGACATCAAACAGAGGAATGCTTATCATTTTGTTCCTGTTGTTAATCTTCACCCGAGGATATGTTTCCATTGACTTTTAGGGAGAGTGGGAGAGAGAGGGTAAGACAGAGAAACATGGATGTGTTGCCTTCTGCACGAGCCCCACCCAGGGCCCAGGGCCAGGAGGAGGCTACAACCAAACTATGTGCCCTTGATGGGAATTGAACCCGGGGCCCTTTGGTCTATAGACCGATGCTCTATCCACTGAGCCAAACCAGCTAGGGCCAGAGTAATATTTAGATAGGATAAGGGTCTCAAGGTCGGGGCAGTTCTTACAAAATGCTATGTTTGCTAAATGCTAAAATCTAGCACAGTATTTTGCAGACAGAACTGTTAACAGGATGAGCTGGACAGGAACCCAAGCCAGTAGCAATCAATTAAGTGAGGAAATCAATGTGTAATTAACCAAATAGTGTACATAAGCACTAGCTAAACCTTACTTCCAGGAGACAGAGCCTTGAATGTGAATCTCTTGTCTCCTTTCTTGCTGTAAGTAAATAAAATCACCTTGCAACAACAATGGAACACCCCCAGCCGATGAAACCCTTGAGTTCAGTAGCAGAGCAATGAGAAGAGGTGAAAATAGTGCATGCAAACTGCTTCCAGAGGTTGAACTGCCTTATAACCCAACATTTCCATTTCTTTGAAGACCCAAGAAACCCAAAACACTAACTTGAAAGAATATATGCACTCCTGTGTTCATTGCAGCATTATTTACAATAGCCAAGATATGGAAGCAACCCAAGTGCGCATGAGTGGACGAGGGGATAAAAACCTGTGGTACATATACACAATGAAATATTGCTTGGCCATAAAAAAGGATGATATTTTACCATTTGTGACAGCATGGATGGACCTAGGAGGTATTACACTAAGTGAAATAAGTCACTAGAGAAAGACCAATATAATTTCACTTAAATGTGGAATCTAAAGAGCAAAATAAAAAAAATTTTAAAAAAATTAAAAGAGATTCATAGACAGAGAGTGAACTGGTGCTGCCAGAGGGGAAGGGCTTTGGGAGCCTGGGAGAAAAAGGTGATGGGTTTAAGAAGTACAAACCACAAAATAGTCACAGGGATGTAAAGTGCAGCTTAGAAACTAGAGTCGGTAATATTGCAATCACTATGTGGTGCCAGGTGGGCACTAGAAATATCGAGGAGAACACTATGATGATTTAAACTCTATGCTGTACACCTGAAGCCAAGACAAAATAATATTGACCATAAACTGTAATGGAAAAAAAAAATCTAAAATAAAAAAGAGTTCTCAAAATTCAATAATTTTTTTTAAAAAAAAAAGAAGAGAAGAGAGTGTTTTGTGAAAGACAGCTGTTTGAGTGGCATGAAGGGGTGACGTGCCTGTGAGGGTTTGAGAAGTGTTCCTGGGGACTGGAATGGAGGGACCAAGTGTGGGCCCTCCCAGTCGTCCCCCGTGTGCCCCCTTCTTCTCCAAGGACCTCCTAAATCTCGCGTCTTTCCAGAAATTGTTGTTAATAATAACCTGTGGGTTATTTTTTTTAAGGAAAAGAAAAAATCTGTCATGACCCACAGGTTGAGAACCGCTAGCAGGGTCACCTAAGACTATCAGAAAACACAGATATCTACATTATGATTCATAACAGTAGCAAAATCACAGTTATGAAGTAGCAACGAAAATAATTTTATGGTTGGGGGTCACCAGAACATGAGGAACTGTATTAAAGGGTTGCGGCATTAGAAAGGTTGAGAACCACTGATCTAGAGACTTTAACATCTTATTTACTCAACATTTCCTTCACAAAGTCAGACCTTTTAGACGGGCAGCAAAATCAGAGGAAATATTTGCGGTTCTGAATTATTGATGACCAAATCAATAAGCCACTACTATTGGATACGCTTTTAGAAAATCCTACTTGTACATTGAGTGCCTCAAAAGAAGGTCGCCTTCAACGCGGGGCCAGCTCTGCTGCTCACTGGATGGCACAGTGGCTCCACCTGTGCCTCCAAGGCCTTGCACGCTGCCACCCACAGCTCTGGGCCAGGTCAAGGTCTCTGCTCAAAAACATTTCAGGTTTCCTTTACCCTACATGAGAAAGTTAGCATGCCTTAGCTTCTCCTAGAGGGTCCTCCACAGCATTAACCCCAGCTTAGCCAACTTTCCAAAATTACCTTCTAAAACTCTACTTCTGTCCAATGGCTCTGCACCCTCTTTCTTGTACCATTGCCATTGAAGGAAAGCCAAGCTCCTCCCTCAACGTACATATTTCTACAGGCTGCCTCTGCCTTCCTGCCCTCCATTTGACCATGAGATTATAAAGTGTTTATTGTAGTATCTGGCAATAGTAGGTACTCAATACATTTTCTTTAAAAAAAAAAAAAAAAAAAAAAAAAAAAAAAAAGGCCCTCCGTAGGCAATTATTAATGAACTGTGAATGACTATCTAGTTCCTATTGTATGCTGCATAGGTCCTGCATGATTACTTTTGCCTGCTTATCCATTTTCAGATGTCATTTCAAATTTTCTAGAAATAGAAAGTCTGTTTACTGATGTGATAAAGCCAGCACCTTGAACTTGTAGTCACCCCATAAATACTTCTGACTGATGCGATAGCTCATTTTCCTTAAATGAGTTAGTATATACAATGCATGCAATTAATTGAATCATGAGTTTATTGTCTATCATAGGATTAGCAGACAAGTAGGTCAAAGGATTACATCAGTGCTATCTATCTAAATATGGTTCCACAAAAAAATATACACTTTTTAATTATTTTTTTAAATCGGTGCTCTCTCCCAATGACTTTCCTGTTTCATCCTGTCCCATGTCATTAAGAAAATTATGTCTGTGCTTCAAAAGATATCCTAGCCGAAACCGGTTTGGCTCAATGGATAGAGCAGTCGGCTTGGGGACTGAAGGGTCCCAGGTTCTATTCCGGTCAAGGGCATGTATCTTGGTTGCGGGCACATCCCCAGTAGGGGGTGTGCAAGAGGCAGCTGATCGATGACTGTCTCTCATTGATGTTTCTAACTCTCTATCTCTCTCCCTTCCTCTCTGTACAAAATCAATAAAATATATTTTTTTAAAAAAATATCCTAGCCGGGACCGGTTTGGCTCAGTGGATAGAGGTCGGCCTGGGGACTGAAAGGTCCCAGGTTCGATTCCGGTCAAGGGCATGTACCTTGGTTGCGGGCGAATCCCCAGTAGGGGGTGTGCAAGAGGCAGCTGATCGATGATTCTCTCTCATCGATGTTTCTAACTCTCTATCCCTCTCTCTTCCTCTCTGTGAAAAATCAATAAAATTAAAAAAATTAAAAAAAAGATATCCTAAATTTTTTAAAGTTCATTTTTTTAATCCAATATTATATGCAAGTTAGTGGTATGCAAAATGGTTACTTCTCCTTCAGTTTAGGCAAATCCTATTTTCCACACAATAAAAATGTGCCTCTTGTACCTTGAGGAATCTATATAAAATCTCCACTCTAGCTTTCTGACAAGTTCCATTTTCTGCAAACAGATATAACTTTGTGGTCTTAATTCTCTGTTTCAGTGGGCTGCCTTATAATAACATAAACATCCCGAACCCGCATTTATTATAGAGTGGCACCCTCTTTTCACAGTAAACATAACTGCTAGTAAAGTTGTGCAAATTTCAGTGATTGCTTCCAAAACTTTTTGTCAACATTTTTCAATTGCTCTGTTTCATGATGGTAGTTTTACACCAAAGACGTTTGGGAAAGAAACTGAAACCATGTGAGTCAAAAAAGATGGGAACAAAATAATGAAAGTTGACTGATGTGAAACCCACAAATCTCCCCTAGTTTTAACCAAAAAACTATATGATTGTGCTTTTCTCTCCTCCAGTTCCTTCCTCCCTGCCCACCAACAACACGCACATCCACTTTCTTTTAGATTTTCTGAATGGACTGGAAATCCTTATTTTTTCACCTCTTGAGAAAACGAGAAACACACTACCTGGTCTAGTTATCACTGATTCCAAAGTATAATATTCTTTGCAGACAGCATTCAGTTATTTGTGATTAATTCTACAAACTCCTATTGAGGAGATTAATTTTTCTTGGACATTAGCAAACCTTGCTTGTATCTACACACCACCACTAATCAGTCAACAAAAAAAATTTTTTTGAACACTGAATAAGCTATTTTGTCCATGCAGTAACACAAATGGTTCTGGAGGTTCAGTGGAAGGTTTTATTTTTGTTTATCTCCTTTCCGTTTCTTTTCACCAAATTGACCCAGAATTGGGTGTCATGTAAACACAAATTAAAACAATAAAAACTAAGTATCGTCTTTAGGTCACACAAGTTACTGATGGAAGTCAGAGCAGAACAATAGCAAGTTTAGAGGCTGCTCTACACACAGCACACTATGAAAAAAAGAAGTAACAGTCAAGAACCTTATCCTTGAGGAATTTGACTGGAGACATAGTGAACACAAAACCACAATGAATTTCAATCCTATTGTTTCTTGTCTGTTTTTTGTGGTTGTTTTTTTTTTTTTTTTTTTTCATTGATTTTTTACAGAGAGGAAGGGAGAGGGATAGAGAGTTAGAAACACCGATGAGAGAGAAACATCCATCAGCTGCCTCCACACCTCCTACTGGGGATGTGCCCTCAACCAAGGTTCATGCCTTTGACCAGAATCGAACCAGGGGCCCTTCAGTTCACAGGCCAATGCTCTATCCGCTGAGCCAAACCGGTCTGGGCTAACTCTGTTTTTGTAAAAGCAAGAAGAAATGATCAATATCAATGATCACTCCTGAGCCCACATTGTATGTTCCTGAAATACCATTGACCATTAAGTACCAGGGTTTCTTGGAAAGACAGCTATCGATATTTCAGACAAGAGGCAGGAAAAGTACCAAATGATTCTGGGACACTTTAACACACATCAGAAAGCCAGGACACTATCAGAGACTTTCAGGATCATATCAAGAGCACACAGGAGATAGTTTGAATAGATACCCCTTTGGCCAAGGATGGACAACTCTGAGCATCAACAAGAATAACTGCAGCAAACTGAAACACAAAATACAACCACATAACAACAACAAGAACAAAGGCCTCATGCCTCACCTCTGGAGAATGCAGGGACCAACTCACTGTTCTGACAGCCAGTAAATACAGGGAAAGAATTAAGCAACTTTTCTGCCTTTTCATTATGAATTGAACCTCATGGTAGCAACATAATGGAAAAGATGAAGTTTATTCTTATAAAAATATTCCAACTAATAAATAAAGCCAAAATCTTATAGAATAAAAGTCTAATATGCAAATTGTCCCCTTGACTGGGAGTTTAACCAAGGGGGCGGGGCTGGCCAGCCAACCATCTCTGGCTCCTCCCCACAACTGGCCCTGCCCTGGCCAGTGGGGCATGCGGCCAGGGTAAGGGAGGCCCCAGCCAGCAGCCGCTTGGGACCTTAACTGTGCACAAATTTCATGCACTAGGCCTCTAGTAATAGAATAAAAGCACTATTATTTTGTAACCTTTAACAAATAACTAGGTCTAGAGCTACTAGTATACTCTTTAATATGACAACCACTAGCCACACATTGCTATTTAAGTTTAAATTAGTTAAAATTTTTTTAATTAAAATTTTAGTTTCTTGCCAGGCTGGCATGGTTCAGTATGTTGAGCATCAACCTATTTGCCAGGAGGTCACAGTTCCATTCCTGGTCAAGGCATATTCCTGGGTTGCAGGCTCAATCCCCAGTGTGGGGCATACAGGAGGCAGCTGATCAATGATTCTCTCTCCTCATTGATGTTTCTATCTCTCTCTCTCCCTCTCCCTTCCTCTCTGAAATCAATAAAAAATATAAATATATTAGAGGCCCGGTGCATGAAAATTTGTGCATGGGGAGTGATCCCTCAGCCCGGCCTTTCCCCCTCTCACACAGTCTGGGAGCCCTCAGGGGATATCCTACTGACAGCTTAGGCCTGCTCCCAGGAGGTGACCCGGCCAATCAGGAGAAGGTGCTACACCCATCACCCCACTGCTGCTCCCACTGCTGGCCATAGCTGGCCGCCACGGCTGCCTGACCTTAGCCCTGGCAACCGCCGCATCTTACAGCCACCGCAGCTTTGTCTGGAAGGACATTTGGCTGTCTAGTCTAATTAGCATATTATGCTTTTATTTTTATAGATTATTGTAGATATTTTTTAAATCTTTTTGAAAATTTAGTTTCTCAATCACACTAGCCACACTTAAAAAGCCACATGGCTACCATAGTAAGATAAAGAACAGAGACAGAATAGTGCAAACAAACATTTCTATTACCACCGAAAGTTCTGCTGCAAAGCGCTGCTTAGACAGTTTACCCTGGACAATGAACTTCAATTGGGGCCAGGTATTGAGTGATAGAAGTACACAATGGCACCTTGCAAAAAAAAAAAAAAAAAATCAAACCTGAATAATATTAAGCCTCTGGACCTAGACACCAATTTTCAGGAAATACAAGGGACAACATCATGGGGATCCTGTCAGCAAATTCCAGGTTTTGGAACACATTCAGAACAAATGATTCAGCCTTGTTAACAAAAATATCACCAAAAACAAATTTAATGCAGAAGGAAACAAATCTCATAAATTTCATGATTTGTAGGAAACATGTCACACAATTACCAATATAGCCCTCATGAAAAACCTGTTTCAAGCAAACTGTAAAATAAGTAATTAAAAAATTTTAAATATATTTTATTAATTTTTTACAGAGAGGAAGGGGGAGAGATAGAGAGTTAGAAACATCGATGAGAGAGAGTCATCGATCAGCTGCCTCCTGCACACCCCCTACTGGGGATGTGCCCGCAACCAAGGTACATGCCCTTGACCAGAATCGAACCCGGGACCCTTCAGTCCGCAGGTTGATGCTCTATCCACTGAGCCAAACCGGTTTGGGCGTAATTAAAACTTTATTTATTTGTTATTTAATCAGCAACCAAGGAATGCTGAGAGAGAGAGAGAGAGAGAGAGAGAGAGAGAGAGAGAGAGAGAGAGAGATTGTTGCCTTCCATATGCTGCCCTACTAGGGATCAAACCAGAAACCCAGGTATATGCCCTAACTGGTAATATAACCAACAACCTTTTGGTGCATAGGATGATTCTCAACCAACAAAATTGTAAAATTTGTAAAATAATTACAAAATTTTAAAAATAATTGTGAAAATCTGAACACTGAATATTTGCTGATATTAAAGAAATATTGCTAACTTTGGTTAGGAATAATAATTATATTATGAGGATATTTTAAGCATCATTAACTTTCAGGTATGTACTGAAATATTTGCAGATGGTTGATACAATGCTTGGACTTTGTTTCAGGATGATCCAAGTGTGGGACCTTGGGGAAGCAATAAAACAAGATTGGTTATGACTTGTTTGTCATGGAACAAACAAACATGGAAATTCACTATGTTTTTATCTCTATTTTTGAGTGTGTTTGAAATTTTATATAGTGAAAGTTTATTAAAAATTTTATTGTGTGAGCCCTCTAAAATCAACTGCCATGTAAATCTGTTACAGATGAACTAGAAACAATATTTAACCATTCCTCATCTGTGGTGAAACAACTTATACTCTGAATCTTGGTAAACTGGTTACAGCACAAATCTCTGTTGTAGGATGCATAAACTTTAAATGAAGAATAAGATTTCCCCCAAATAACAAATGTAAATATTCATCTTAATTATAACATTTCGGGTTGGACCTCAGAGTAAGAGTAAGGGAGGGTGGGGATAAAGGGAGAGCTTAAAGGACTTGTGTGCATCCATATGAGCCAAACCAGTGGTCAAGGACAACAGGGGGGTGGGGGTGTGCGTGGGGAGGGGTTTGGGATGGAAATAGGGGGATGAGGACAAATATGTGATACCTTAATCAATTAAAAAAATATTTTAATTTAAAAAAAAGGAGAAAAACATAAATTGGACATCACTCTTAATGTGACACCAGTAGGGGGAGATAGATGCTGAATTTCCTCTGGGACAATTTTTTCAAGAAGTAATCCATGTATAACTGAAGCCTGGATATTGGGGGGGGATTTGTGGGAAGGACACCTTCTTACTGTGTTTTTTGGTAAAAATCATGTCTCCATCTTCAATTCTTTAGCATTTAGTACCCAAGAAAGGGATTGTTCACACTGCAGCATTATAATCCATTTTCCAATCTAAATATATGTTCAATTATAAAAATGACCCTGTCCATCCTTCTGCTCCTTAATGGACTTTTCTAGATGTCATGTTAATATTTAACACAAACTATTTTACTCTTCCATGTATAGTTCTAATCTAACATTTGGGTTCAACAAGTACTCTTGTAAATAATGGCATTCATCTGTACAACTATTTCTTGAATGTCTGCCATGTGTAAGGCACTGTGATCAGTGCTGGAGTTATGAAGACTAAGGATCAGGTCCTACCCTCGAGTAGCTTACCGTTTAGTAGGAGAGTGTAGCACACAGGAGGATAAGAGAAGGGATGTATGTGATAGCATGGAGCCCAAGGAAGGGCAGCTGATCATCTAAAAGAAAGACTTCCCAAAGGTATATACAATTACTCCTTTTATTTATTCATTAATTTGTTTAGTTACTCAACATATACTTATTTTATTCACTTAAAAAATATATATTGAGCATCTTTTATGAATGAGACATAGTGTCCTCTTGATTCAATCCACCATGATTATTCTGATTCCAGATAGACCATCTTTGACTTTAACAAGAATAGTTCTAGACAATGTTTCTTCATTTTTCCAGTGAAACTGGCATATTAATATAAATTCCTCCTCCCACTGGAAGACTTCAGTGGTATTTAAATACTACTTCTGGGTATTTTGTACTAGTTTTAACATATTTTATGAATATTTTATTTTTCCTTACATGAAACTAAACAGACACTTGTTACACATTCTCTTTCTTTTGGCTCTACCCACTTCCTTTAAAATTGTCTCATTGTCAAGAACGTAATTCCACAGAAAAGACTTCTCTTAGGGTCCCCCCTCTTTACTAAACATGAATTAATGTACATAGTCATCACATGGTCAATAAGGGGAGATTTTCTCTTCCAGAAATTACATCCCTTGGGTAGCAGCCTTTTACCATCTCTGGTAATCCCACGTATTATGCCTTCCTCCATCCCAGCCATAGTTCAACACCAGTAGATAACTAAATATACATATAATCTATTTTGTGGGGAAATCTGAGTTATAAAATAAAAGTCCCTACTTGGTAACAGTCTTGGATATTCAAAAAGTTTCACCAGGGGCTCTCTTTTACTATTTTTTAATGTCCCCAAAAGTCTCCTCTTTGTGGAATTCCAGCCCAGCCTCACCTCCTTCCTTCCCAAGGTCTGAGCTGATACTCCACAGGGAGTGAGCAGGTATCTTCACCCAGTTGGCTCAGAGCTTCCATTTCCCATCCGTTTAATAGTGTCTGAGCAGCTCAGCACCACCACCTACCTCAGGCAGCATTGCCCCGATTGTCCTTTCAAAGTCTGAGTAGCCTTTCATTTGCTTCTAGGCATTAAAGTTCCACACTTAGTTTTCCTTTCTCCAAAGTGTTTTCTGAATTGTTTCCCTCCTGTTACTTTTCTTGTATTCTGTTTTTGATCTGCCCACATCCTTGCCCCTTCAGCCCTTCCATGATGAATTATCTCCATCCAGTTCTCTGAGCCTTCCTCCTCTCAGTGACGGTGAGGAGCCTGGGAGGATTGCATCTCTGTGAACTAATGTGGTAAGACTGGCCTTCCGTGAGTTTGCTTTGCCTTCTTTGTACAGTGCACTCTACATGTATTTTCCCATTCCTGCAGAGCCCCAGTCTGATGTTTTAAAGTAAACTAATTTTTAGATGGGCGTGAGAGTAAATAACCTAAAACTCTTTACCAAAGGAAAAGAAAGGGGGGAGGGATCACCACACTCCGATTTTACATTGTGTTTTGCCATGCTGACTTATCTTCTGGGAGAATAAATCTCTCTGTTCCAGGATAGTCCTTCATTTATCCATCATCTACTGGTCTTCTTAAGATAGAGATGGCTGCACTGGGATAGAAAAAAAGTTTTTGAGGAAAGAATTCTCCAGAAAGAATAGAAGCAAAGTTACCAAATACCTAACTTGTTAATGCAACATTTATTGTACTACCACTTCTTGTCTACGGAAGGTTAGCCACCATTAGTCCTTGACTACAGTCAAATTTACTAGCCTTTTATTCATTTTAGGGAACCAAGCTTAAGACCTCATAACTCAATATTCTACTCCTTCTTACTCTCTTTTTTTCCAATTATTTTCCTTATATCTTCTCTACTATGATGCAGTAAGCATAAGAAGGAGACTTCTTTCTCTTCTAAGAAATAGCAGGGATCATAAGTAATTATGCCTCTGACCTGTATCAAGTGATCCTGTTCTATTTCTGGTATTGCTGTTGAATTGCTGGAGTTCTAGCATCCCTGAGGATTTCTAGGTAACTTCCATTTCCCATAAGTGGGAAAATTATGCCTTATAATACTTTAGAAAGGCCTAGCAACAAATCCAGTTTCTTTTTATTTTTTTTAAATATATTTTATTGATTTTTTACAGAGAGGAACAGAGAGGGATAGAGAGTTAGAAACATCGATGAGAGAGAAACATCGACCAGCTGCCTCTTGCACACTCCCCACCAGGGATGCGCCCGCAACCAACGTACATGCCCTTGACCGGAATCGAACCTGGGACCCTTCAGTCTGCAGGCCGACACTCTATCCACTGAGCCAAACCGGTTTCAGCACAAATCCAGTTTAATCCTAGCCTCATTTAACCATTTATATGACCCAAGAGAAGCCCCTTATGCCCGAGACTCAGTTTACCCCTCAATGAAGTGGAGATGAAGACCTGAGTAAAGGGAGATGAGGATTTTAAGCAATATCCACCAAGCACCTAGCATAGTTCCTGTCTCATGGTTTATGACATTATCATTATTCATTACAATTCTTAAATGTCACCAAGAGTCATTGAGATTCATATGTGGCATCGCTTTTTGCCATTAAAGTTTAGGAATAAAAGGGTTTTGTCACAATGGCTCATAATGTTCACTTCAAATAACCTGTGCCATAGCCACAGCACTGCCCCCATGCTATCACAGAGCTCTTATCAAACAAGAGTGTGTCTTCAGAAAGACGCCAGATATACTGAACCATTTTACGTAACTACCTTATTTTGTTTTTACCAGGGAACTATTTGTTAGACTAAATGTTTTGTTTTGTTCATTTCTGTTATTACTTGCAGCTGTTCCAAGAAAAGGAAGGAAGGAAATCTCTTCCTCTGTACACTGAAGCTTTAAATGGCACCTAATTTTGAACAGAAAACAAGGAAAGAACATCAATGTGTCTACTCACACTCCATTTGTATGCACCCCACTTGGTTGAGTGGCCCCTGGCCACCATCATGCACAGACTCATGGGCCTAAAACTATTGTAGCAGAGAAGAAACCTCTCCTACGAGCATCCCTGCCATGGATACACAAGAAAGTAACATCCTAAGTAACATTCACCCATTCATTTCCAAGTAAAAACCCTATAGAGATTGGGAAGAAAGAATGTAATCCACATTCTTTTACTTCACAACATAGTTCCATAGATGGTCTTTGATTTATTTTCATAGCAAGTCATAGTCTTAATGTGTCATACTGCATCTCAATGAAAGCATTCAAATATCAATTGTCTAAGATAATATTAATGTCTAAATATTAATGTCTAAGACAAAATTGGATTCTATTCATTTCTAGCTGTTGGAGTTTAATTTCTCAAAGCCTCTTCTGATTCCAAAATTCTCCACGGAGACTGACTCTTCAATTTCTTTGTATTGCAAAGCATATGAGGTCTTGAGAGAGGTCCTTTGTATTTGGATGCAGGCCTGTCTCTTCCAAAGTGGGCCACCAGCTGGTAATGACCAGAATGGCAGCACCCAGGCCAAGAGCACCTATGAACCAGGCAAAGCGTTTTATGTATAGCCGTTTGTTTCATCCTCCAAACATGCTGTAGATCAGTTTTCATTTCCACATGTTGAAGGAAGGCTTCAGAGGCCTCACTGCTGGGCTCACAATTTGGTAAAATCTAGAACTAGAGAAACCTCCATCCCCTGTCTCCAAAGCTTATGTTCTTTGCTTCCCACCATACAACGTAAAACAAAAAGTGAAAAATGTAATAAAGGATGCTGCCTGAGAGTTAGATCCCAAGGAGCTGAGAAATACAATGGCCATCCCTGGAAACTCAGGAGCAGAGCCAGGGGCTTGGGCACCAGCCACCCTGAACATTCAGAGCCTTGTTTTGATTGACCTGAACGATGGTTGACTTCAGTTCAAATGAAATGCCATTTTAAAACGATGCAGAATTCACATTAAAAAAAAAAAAATCAGAATTTGGAATTACTATGGACAAACTGGAACAACGGCCAAGCCTGGCTTCGCATTCCCAGGGCACTGATGACCCTTGGTCAGGGAGACTCGCTCAGGGACACGGCACCCTGCTTTTTGCTGACCTGGCTTGTGTGCCTCAGCCTCCTTGACTCCACAGCATCCAATCGAGAGAGCTTAGACCAGTAAAATGCTCTCAACCTCACCGACATACAGTGTGTCCAAAAGTATAAGAAAGGATGTAACTTCTACCTTTTCCTCAATGGTTTCCTCTTGGGAATGGCCCAGAGATGGTGAGGTTTGGAGAGCAGCCCCAGGCCTTCAATTAAAATAGTTTTGCCTTCGGCTAGTACCAGAATAAACCTTTCAGCAGACAGCTGTTTCATGCCAGCCGAAATCCTAGTCTTGGGTGGGATGGCAGAGGTTTATGACTTCAGATGAGAAACAGGCAGGAACGGATTACTCTCTTGTGCCAAGTTTCTTTCTTTATTGTCATGGAAGCAAGAAGAGAAATGCAGAAAGGGGATGGTTGTGGGAGACCACTGTCTCACGCAGACCTTCTGCTAAGCATCAGGAGGTGCTCACGATTGTGCAAACACTTTTACGGGGAAATCGTGGCTATAGAAAAACCCCTAAAATTAAAACAGAGCTGGAAAAGAATAAAGACCACGCATTTGTCTTTAAACTCCCGAAGTGGAGCCCCTGGGACTTGGTATTCTATAACAAGACTGGAAACATTATTAACGTTAATAAATAAACATCTGGAGTGACTTGCAGTCTAAATTTAAGTGTCCTAAATATTTTGGCTCTATTATAACTATACTGCTTTTCCCTAAATTCTCCGTGCAGTGTTTCTTCTGTCCTCAGCTTCCACTTCATGTCCTCGTACTCTTTTAAGTCAGGTCTTGTTTTCCATGAAAATGGACCTGGTTACATCAGCGCTGAAGCACCAAATGTCCACAAAGAGATATGGACTTGGTCTTGATTTCATCCCTGTTTGTTCAGTGTGGGTCCAGCTCATTGGAACCACATATTCACACCATTTGCTTCCCTTCCTTTCACTTAACCCTTTGTGCTAATATATACCATTCCAAGGGTGCTCAACAAAACTTTTGTTGAATTAAAATAAAAACTGGAGGCCATTATGAAGCTCTCTGTGGATTCTGTTTTTTAAAATGTAAAATGTAGGCAGTGTCCGCCCCGTTTAGGATAATATTAAGGAGAAAACATGTAAAAATATAGTGGCCTACACTTGATTAAGCCATGATCATGGCCAACTTTCATTTGGATCCTCAGGTGTACTCCAGGAGCAAGAGTATCTATGAAAGTAAAAAATCAGGAAAACACTTGACCCCACAAAGAAAAGTGCAATGAAACCACCGCCAACGGAAATGAGCCAACTACAGAGAACTCTCCTCATAAACACAAGGGTTAGACTTGCTCCGTTCCTCACCACCCCCAGTTGAGGATGTTGGTCTCGGGTCCCTGGGCCGCTGCTGCTGCTGCCTTCAGCCTTTCCTGGTTGGAAACCCAGGGTTGCTACGCAAAGGCCCAATGCCTGGAACCAGAGTTAATCATTCACAGGCCCTTTTGCTTGAAATAAGATGCTTTTCATTTCCCTTGGCTTACGCGGATAATGAACAAAGAAAACAAAGGAGATAACTGCGCTGGCAAAAGATACTCCCTCAGCAAAAGCATTGTCTGCAAGGCCGAGCGCCACAGGCAGGCGAAAATCCAGTCTGCGTTCGGTAACTGCGCTGACATTTATTTATAGGAGATTAGGCCATGACAGAGACAGAGCTCGCGTCATTTAGAAATGCTCCCATTCCCCAAGGCCTCCGCTATATTTATATGCAGGATCCCGTATTATTTCCCCGGGTGTTATGGCAACAAAGATTTCAGTGTTTACAGAGCTATCAAGTTCTGACAGGCCACGCCGGGGACTTTGCATCCCTGGCTCACATTAGAACGGAGCGAGGGGCCTGGGGAAGCCAGCCCAGCCCTGCCGTCGGAACAGCTAATACCTGAGCAGGAAAGAGCAGGCAGCAAGCATACGGGGTAACTCTCCTCGGGGAGCTGGCCGTCCTCATCCTGTGGCTGAGGGATATATTACAAAGCAGGCTGAACCAGTAAGTCGTAGCAAACACTAAAGAAAAGCAAACCCCAGTTCCTCTTAGACTTCTGTCCTCTGCGTGGGTTTTTAAAAGTCTGTTGCCTACCAGATGTCAGAGCCCCTTGTTAGACAGTTCAGGGGTGGGAGGAGGGGGTGGGGGAGAGGGAGGATGAAAATGCTCTGGAGAGGAAAGGGCAGACCAGGGGCTCTCTCAGTGCCCACCTCTTGTTTTGAAGGACACGACGGAGAGCAGCCCTGCTTGCCTTCACACCTAATGCCCTCACCGCCCAGGGCTCTGTCTCCAGCACACTGCAACGAGGCTAGGGGCTGCATGGAGCTGTAGGAAAATATTCTCCAAATAGTCACATCTCACAAACAATATTATTTTCAGAACGTGCCACCTACCCAGGACAATAATTATGTGTAAATCGGATCTCACGCTGTGAGGTTCTCTGCGTTGAAGTGGTTTTCTGGAGTTTGCCCAAACTTCTCTCTACTCATCGCTTCTCGGCCTTTTAGCTAAGATCAAGTGCAAATAGCTCCATACTCTGTGATTGATACACAGAACTAGAAATGAAAAAGACAAACAAACAAACAAAAATAACAGTCCTCCCAGGCATAGTCTGTGGATGCCTTGGTTCTGGTGGAAGCGGGAAATGGGAGCCTCGGAGATGGTAAGCCACCACTCGCAGGTTCTATATGTGGCTAGGGCAACGATTAAGTCAGAATAAAACGCAGCAAGTTCTAGGCCACGTTTCTTCCTTTCTTTTTTCTTTCTTTTTCTTTTTCTTTTTTTTTTTTTTTTTTTTTTTTTTGTGTGTGTGTGCGTGTGCTCCCAAAGCTATTGGTATTTATTTGATTACAAACGTGTGAGATGGACTTTACAAACATGTGCCTTTTTTTATTTAAGGTTTTGTTCTGCTTAAAGTTGGAAATAGCAAGAAATATTCATTTTTCCTAATACTGGAACATTCCAATGAATAATAAACTGTGCCTTACCACATAATACAGAACATGTGGAAGAAAGAAAAAAAAAAAAAGTTTGACCACTCTGGCCTGTGTTGCTCAGTCGTTAGACTGTTGGCCCACCCATCCAAGGGACCCAGGTTTGATTCCAGGTCAAGGACACCTATCTGGGTTGCAGATTCGATCCCTGGCCCTGGTCAGAGCACATGCAGGAGGCAACCAATCAATGTGTCTCTCACATAGATGTTTCTCTCCCTCTCTCTTTCCCATCCCCTCTTACACTCTTCCTTAAAAAAAAAAAAAAAAAAAAAAAAAAAAAAAAAAAAAAAAAAAAAATCAAAGGAAAATATATCCTCAGGCGAGGATTAACAATAAATGAATAAGTTTTGTTTCCATGGTATGGACTTTCAACTTACGTAAAATAAATTGTAAGATATGGGGAGGAAGGGATGATAATAATTGCAATAAATACCTCCATGTGTCTCTCCAGATAAACTGGAGCTGGGTAAGAAGACACCTAGGAATGCGTCAGCATGGCGTCATGACCTTCCCCTGGGGAAGCTCCCAGGTCGGGCCCATGGTCTCGTTAGCAACGGCGACACTGTTTGCCATACCTGTTGCTACCAGTGACTTGCCTTTCTTTCCTCAAGAGCTGACTTTGCTCGTCCTTTGCCAGCTCCCTGGGGATCCTGGCACACAGAGCAGACGATCCTCGGCCTGGCTCCCCAGCAGTCGGGGATTAAGGGCTCTTCTCTGAAGCTGTGCTCCAGCATGCCTTCTCATTTCTCCCGGTGAGCCCACTGCACTTCTCCGCACGGCAGCTGCAAAGGCGGCCGATGTTATCTCACCTTCACCATCACAACAGGCTTTGTCTTCTTCGCCAAGAAAGGAATTCATTACAAACACCGTTAGTGACCCGAGTCTCTTTTCTAAGAACTCTTTCAAGAAAATTACGTAAGCTTGAGTCTTACCATGAACTCTGCAAATGCATTATTCATTCGCTTGGCAAATATTGCTCAGCCCTTACCTTAGATGTGGCTCTGCCCGATGCAAGAGGGAGGCAGCGATGTGCAAGGTAAGCAAGGTCTTGGCCACGATGGAGTTTTGGTTCTGTGAGGAGGCAGTCAACACGCACAGAGATATCAACCAATAGTATGGTTGCTAGTGTCAACTATGACAAAATGCAAATGAAGGGATGTGTGATGGAGAATAAAGAGTTATCTTCAGACATTGGGTGTTTAAGAACTTACCGGATGACACTGAAGAAGAGACTTCTTAGGTAAGAAAGCAGTTCTGCAACTAAACAAACTGGAAACATTCCATTGAGGGCAACCCAGCTAACGCTGCTCAAGGGTAGGTGACATGGAGAGCTAAGCCACCTTTTTGTCAGAATGACATGTGTCCCTTGGTGCCTGATTCTGGATATACCACTTCCATTGTATGATAGATGGCTGCTCCATTGTATGATAGGGGCTGCTGGGCCCGACATTCTCGGACCTAGTGGGTCTAAAAATACCCAACATACGATGAGTTGCTCTGGTCTGTAATCATCTGATGTCCCATGGTCAGATGGCCAACATTAACCAATGCCAACAGCAGACCAGGAGCTGCTTTGTGAATGGCAAATAGTTTCTGCTTGCAGGTGGCTCTCTACAAGCCCAGGTTTTGCTCTGTGATTCACCTGTTAATCTTGCCAGAGGTCCCATGTGATGTCTTCAGGATCTATTCCCCTAGAATCATGGGATCTACTCAGTCAGAAATCCCAAGAGGCAGGGCTCCTTGTACTATAGCCTGGACCTACCCCTGACCTGCCATATAGCTTTACTTTTCCTGTGCCCCACTCAACACTGGAAGCCTTCCACATCATCCAATAAGTGGATCAGAGCAGTATTTCCAAGTGCAGTACATGCTACTTCCAAAACACAAAGAGGTCTAACAAGTGTGCCTATTTTTTAAGTGGTAGGAACTTGAAGGTGCCAAAACCTATTTTTTAAATTAGAGGGTGTGGTAGGGTTCTCCGGAGAAACAGAACCAATAAAATATATTAAAAATTATGCTCATTTTAAAATATACTTGCCCTGGTCCGTGTGGTTCAGTGGAAAGAATGTCGCCAGAGCACTGAAAGGTTAAGGGTTCAATTCCCTGTCAAGGGCACATATCTGAGTTGTAGGTTGATTCCTGGCCCAGGTCAGGGCATGTGAAAGAAGCAATCAATCGGTGTGTCTCTCTCACATTGATGTTTCTCTTTCCCTTTCTCTCCCTCTCCTTCTCTCTCTCTCTCTTTGTCTCTCCCTCTCTCCTTTCCACTCTCTCTAAAAACCAATGGAAAAAACATTCTTGAGTAAAAATTAACACAAATAATAAGAATAATAAAATATACTTAATTAGGGAATGAATACTCATAATGAAGAATTGGGAAGCAGGAAAGTCCCACACTCTGCTGTCCGGGAGCTGGAGCCCCAGGAAAGCCAGCAGCGTAATTCAGCCCTAGTGGAAAGGCCTGAGACCTAGGCAGCCCCAGGCCTGGGTAAGCTGAGGTGAGATGTCTCAGTTCAAGCAACTGAGGTAGGGCATACACAGATAAATTCCTTAGTCTTCCACCTTTTGCTCTATTCTGGCCCTCAAAGGACTGGATACTGTCCACCTTTATTGGGGAGGGCAATCTACTTTATTGAGTTCATCGGGAAACACACACACACACACACACACACACACACAGAAATAATGTTTAGTCTGAGCTCCTGTGGCCAATGAAAATGAACCATCACAAGTCCACAGGCACATACCTATGCCTAACATGATAAAACTATCCTGCAGAGAACCACAAGCACACTAACCCCTACTACAGAAGAGGAGATGAAGTCCTTGAGTAAGGTGGACTCTTCTCCTTGGTGTTCTATAGCTTAAACACTGTGGTATAAAATCAAAACACTTAAACACCCTGGTATAAAGTCAATACATCCTGTATTACATAATAAGACAGTGATTTTTCAACTGGCGTGCAGTAAGAATTTTGAACATATGCAATACCTGACTAGTTTAGTCAGGGACACTGACCTCTTTTCCCTTAGATTATCAAATTTTTTTAAAATGACAACAACCAACACAATAAAGCTGTCCACTGTAAACCATTAATATATGTCATATTATAGCAGTTTTGCATCTTATTGGTCTCGTGGCACAATAAGGTTGCATCTGATTGGTTAATTCTTGGTACCGGGAATCTTTATATACAAGGACAGGCATTAATTTTAAAAAGTCACTTTGGAACAAAAAGGGTAGGTAATTACTATTTTTTGTGTGTAAATCAAAACTATACTATTGTTTTTGCCAGATTGGCAAAAAATATATATTTTTGGTGTGCCACTGAATTCTACTAATTAGCTTATGTGTGTCATGAGATGAAAAAGTTGAAAACTGCTGTAATAAAAGAATAAGAAAGGAACAAAACCAAAGTTTGTAGCTGATATTTATAACTGTCTTTTTCCATCAGCCATACTGCATTCCCTTTGCCTTCAGCAAGCAGCACACCTGGCATGGTTCTTTACCTGGTGGAGTGAGTGACCCACACCTTCATCCGTGCAACATCTGAGCCCAGATAGTAGTCCTGGATTGGGTTAGTTTTCCACTGACCTTACTCACGGGCCTGCTAATACTAAGAGATGCCCTGAGGGATTTCCTGTATCCCAGTCTTTGCATCTCCACTGTAGAGCAGCAGTCCAACTGCCCCTTGGCAGTCTGGATCAGTCACCACAGCTGCACAGTAACCCTCTTCTATGCCTGTTGACTCAGAAGCATCAGGATCCCAAAGAGTCATGGCAACAGTCTAAACTTCCAGTTCAGTGTAATCATTGTTGTGTCTCCTGGTGAAAGCATTGCTCCCTCTGGAACTAAGGACTCCAGGTCAGCAGAGCATAAAGCCACCAAAACTGGAAGCAAAGGTTTTGCTAATGGGTCACTGGACATAACTGCTACCCCCAGTTCCACCCCTGGATTCCTGTACCCATGAATCCTGGTTGTCGGAGAAACAGCACTGTATACTGGACACTGATTCAGAGGGTACACAGCCTTCTGGAGAAGCATGCCCCAGGCCGGAGGCCATGCCACCATTCTATCAAACCAGCTGCTGCAGGATGGTGGGGGGATATGGTAAAATCAGTGCACTCCATGAGCAGGGCCCACTGCTGCACTACTTTTGCTGTGTAGTCCTAGCAAGCTCCAAACCACTAGAACCATACAAACTTTACTGTGGTGGCAGGCTTCTAAATCTCTGTAGTTTCTCTAAGTCTCACAGTACAAGGTCTAACTAGAGTATCCACAGCAGTTCTAGTATTGGCTATCTCCTGCTCATAGAAAATTAACATGATGTCTCCAATATAGAGAACCAAATGTCCAGATAATGAAGGTCGCTTCAAACTAGACTGGGACGAAGAGCAGGGGAGTTTTCTTGGGCCCAGGGGAAGTCTGTGACTGTTTACTGTTGTCCTTCCTGGGGAAATGCTTCTGATCCTCGTTCACAACAGGTATTGAAAGGAACACATCTGCCAGCTCAGTAGCCACGCACCACACATGAGAAGCAGTGCTAATCTGTTTTAGCAAAGACCCCATGTGCAGCACTGCAGCTATGTTGAGACGATCTCTTGACTGGGTGTGTAGGAGTCCACTGTCACCTGCCGTGACTCATCTGACTTCTTCAGGAAGTAGAATGGAGCATTAAACAGGGTTAGAATGGGGTCGACCATCTGTGTTGGTTTTAAGGGTGGTGCTAATCTCTGCCGCTCACACAGGAGCTGATTTACCACCCTGACCTGGGTGACACCCACTTGGTCTTTCCTACTGCAACAGCTCTTCCCCCACAGTTAGAGGACCAATGTGCGTCCTCAGCCAGATGCTAAAATGTCCACCCTGATTATTTGGTCAGGCAATTGGAAAATGACTACCAGATGCGTCCAGAGGCCCATTGGGCCCACTTTAAGATGGTCCCAGGACCAAAACCTCGTTTATCACCCGACCTCCATTCTCCCTCAGCCTAACACAAAAGCCATGAAAGTATTTTGGATTCCCATGTGACAGTGTCATGTCAGATCCTCTATCCAACAGCCCTTTAAAAGTCTGAGTATTCCCCTGAATGGGAAACAAAAATTCATGAGCAAACCATCTATGAAGAAAGTACCCTCAGAAAGACTGCAAAGAGACAGAAAGAAACAGGATGAAAAAAACAAGGTCAAAGCCAAGGAAAGGTGCAATTTCAGGCCAAGCCCTAGCCTTGGACTGACCTAGTAGGTACGCTTCCAAGTGGAACGTTATAACTAAGAGTGAATGATCCAGATGGGAGGCAAGGGAACTGGTCGTTGACATCAGTCGCTCACTAAGTGCCCTGGGGACAGGAGGAAGAGGGTCAGTGTAAATTTTAGGCACTTCTGGCTCTCCTGAAGGGGGGGCTGAAGTCTTCTAAGCAGCAAAAACACATGGAAATTAGGAAGAGAGGTACACAGATGAAGCTAAAAGGTGTTCTCGTGGAGCATCATTATATCTACCACAGCAGTTAAATGGGCAAACAACGGCAAAAGCGCAATGAGAGTAGGAAAGAAAAGAAAAGAAGAACCAGAACTTGGAGAAGAGGAAAAGTTAAACAGGGAGAGCTGAGCTCAGTGTAAATGGATGGCCCAGAAGTGAGGAAGGACCCCAAATGTACAAACATTCACATCTTTCCTCCCATTTCTCCAACAGCTACTGACATGCCCCTCCCCATCCCCATCCCCCACACACACCCCGGGAAGAATTACCAATCACAGAGCACCCACACTGCAGCCTCCCATTAAACTGGCTCTACCGGTTTACTTGCATCTCAAGAGGAAATACTTCCTCAACAATGTAGCTTAGGAGAATTAAGTACACTGGGGACGGAAGCCCGGGTTTTCAGGAGCTGAGTGGCTTTGTGTAAGTTACTTAACCTCTTCAAGCCTTCGTTTCATATTTGTAAATGTGGATAATACCCACAATACAAGGATTTTTGAAGATTAAGTTTTCAAATCTATTAAGAAATGACTAGCACAATGCCAATCGTAGAGTCGGCACTAAATAAATAATAGTCCCTTGTTCCTTTAGACATGTCCCAAAATGTTAGTATACTCTCATTTTCCTGACATTCTCCAGAACAACTGGATTTCTGCTGCTACATGGTCCTAGGTTGTTATAGGTTGTTATGGGGTCAGGGGCAGCCTATTGAAAGCCCAAAACCTAGGGAGCAAATTCTCAAAAAGAAGGAACTCATGGTTTCCTTTAGTTCTGATTTCTACAGGGAGAAAAGGCTTTATTTTGATAGGGTGTTTGAACAAATAGAACTTAAATTGTATTTTCAAATATATGAAGCTCATTTCATGTAGGATGGTTTACTATTTCATGTAGGTGTCTGATTTTTTGGACTGTCACCATTATTTCCACTTGGACATCAGGATGTTAAGTCTCAGCACAAAGGTGTCCAAGGGAGAGGTTTCATATAGTGTGGGCACATGAGGCCTGCTCTGGCAGTCTTCTATAGGAATCTGTATTTCCACCTAACATGAATATCTAAGCATCAACTATCAGTGAAGCAATGGTCTCATCTATAAAATCAGTCTTAGAGAAGAAGCTTGTGACCAGGAGATGAAAAGTCCAAGTATATAAGGCATGGGTGGTAAGGGAGGAAAGAGAGACAGAGGAAAGTATGTGAATGGGTGAGGAAGTAGTGGATAATTACTGGAAACATAATAAAACTAGTTGTCATTGCTGATAGCAAAACCAGCCATCCAAGGTGGATGAATGGATAGGGTGGAGAATGAAAGGAGAGAGTCATGGGTATTGAAGATATAATCACTGACTGATAGCTGTTGAAATGAATTAAGGAGGGGCATAGTCCAAATTTCTAAACAGTTATGCCCTGCAGTTCCCAGACGGAGGCTTTATTTTCCACATGTCTTTGTCATTTTCCTACTATGTATTACCACCTGGCGCCCTTTTGTTCCCCAGCCTGGCCCCATAAGAATTCAAGTTGCTTGGCAACTGATCCATCCACTCAAGTGTCTGGAGGAAATAACCCTCACTCCTAGGAGGGTGCATGATCCAAGTTATTATAGTAAGCTCTAGTGTTTACACCTAAGCTTGAAGAGATAATCCCCGTCCACAGTATTTCCATTGCAGCCTATGAAAATCCACGCACAAGCCAAAGAAGGTAAGTGAGAGCTCCATGGCCTGTTCTTTCTTTCAAGAACTATTAATTTGACATACACAGACAGATACCGGTGCACGTTAGCCTCATGCCAAAATAGTCCTTGGTTTTATATAACCAAGGAAATGTGTGGACACAAACAAGATGACCATTTCTAGATACTTCAAAAATTCTAAATAAAAAAGGCCATAGAAGGTGGCTGGAGTGTTGAATTTTTGGTTTCAAACTTTCAGCCTTTTCTACCTGAAGCTTATAAATACATACATATATACTCGCATACCCTTCTGGCTGAAGTTGCTACTTTTCACACTTTTACAGGGAAGGGTAAACCCCAGCGAGGAAAATGGTAATCATCTTTTGCTTCAAAGGTTGTAGAGCTCAGAGAGCTAGAGACAGAAGTCACTCTTTGGGAGTTACAAGGCACAGGGAATGCAGAGGGCCCATTGCTTTATATGGACAAATTTATTAGCCAAAAGTACATAAATCTGCCGAGCAAGGCCTGGGAGGGTGGCCTGGAATGCCTCTGTCCCATTATGAATAGTATGACGCTTTCCGTATCCTGTGCAGGAAGCTCCCACGATGACCCAAGGGCCCATTCATCTCACTGTAGCCACTAAACAGTGTTTGTAAACTTACTTTCTCTTAATGGGCACGTTACTATGTGCAGGAACTCTTAATACAGTAACGATTTCTTTTCCCCAAAATGTAAGCATTTAGGCTCTCATATATAGAGCTTCCTTACAACAAAACACATCTCTCTTTTTTATGTATTGGTTAAGGAAAAAAGGGCATAAAGATTGGGTGATTAAAAGATTCATCTACAAAAGCTTTTCCAAACTAACAGATGCCCAGAGGAGCAGAGCCACTGGCACATTCTCCAGAGCTGATGCGATGAAGCTCTATTTTGGAAGTATTGGTTAATGGTTTATTTTATAATTACGTATTATGCGATAGGAAAGTCCCCTTATCATCTACAGTACGTGTTATGATCCCAATCCAAAATCTGGCTACAGGATTGGGACATTTTACTCTTGAATTAATAATATAAAAAATGGCTGAAACTGGTTTGGCTCAGTGGATAGAGCTGCAGACTGAAAGGTCCCAGGTTTGATTCTGGTCAAAGGCATGTACCTTGGTTGTGGGCACATCCCCAATAGGAGGTATGTGGGAGGCAGCACACCTGTTTCTCTCTCATTGATGTTTCTAACTCTCTATCCCTCTCCCTTCCTCTCTGTAAAAAATCAATAAAATATATTTTAAAAGAATATGAAAAAGTATGCAACTATATTAAAATAATTAGACTTGTATTTTTCCAACTAACAAATTGGTAAAGATTTTGAAGCCTATTATAGCTGAGGAACTAGAAACATTAGCATTTCCGTGCTCTGTTAGTAAAATGGTATAAACTTTTGTAACGTGGCACAAACCTTTTGGAGGAAAGCTGTCATTAGAAATCCATTGTTTTTCAATAGGCAAACAGTTTGATCTAGAAATTCTATTTCGAGGAATTGACACTTAGCAAAGCTGGGTACTCAGAAAGAGCTGCAAAGATGTCCATAGCAGTAGTTTATAACACTCAAAGGAAATAACTCGTAAGTTCAAGAACAGGAGATTAGTTGAGACATTCATTCTTCAATTCTTTCTGCACACACCATTCTTCCGAGGACACAGCAGCAAATTTTTAAAGTTGTTTGCGCTCATGGACCTTGCATTTCAGTGGGGGAAGGACACAAGTTTAAAAGTACATAATTCCCAGAGAGAGCCGAGACAGCTGATGTCATTGATATGAGCTATAAGAAAGGAGTCAGGGTGGAATCCAAATATGTTGGCCTGAGCAACTGAGTGCCCAACATTGTTGACACTCACTGTACGACAGAAAATACAACTTCATCCTACCCCTGCCACATCCCTAGGAGAGAAGTAATGAAAAGCCACCTGGCCCACTGTCCTATCCCACATGATCCACTTTTTAAAAAATATATTTTATTGATTTTTTTTACAGAGAGGAAGAGAGATGGATAGAGAGTTAGAATCATCGATGGGAGAGAATCATCGATCAGCTGCCTCCTGCACACACACACACACACACACACACACACACACACACACACCCCTGGGGATGTGCCTGCAATCAAGATACATGCCCTTGACCGAAATCGAACCTGGGACCTTTCAGTCCACAGGCCGATGCTCTATCCACTGAGCCAAACCGGTTTTGGCTGATCCACTCTCAATGGGGCAGTCTTGCAGCTGAAAGCTACACATGCTACTGATGAGGCAATGTTTTAATAGGAGGAAATTTTCAAGGCTCAATAATTGGACAAAAAAATAATGAACTGATTCATAGAAAAGGAAGTGGCAACATTCTCAACACTAACGAAAAAGTACTTCCACTCCTGGAGGATTTTTCCTACTTTTTTATATAGAATGTCCATGGTGAGAAAGATCATCTTAAAGCTTTTAAAGGTTAACAGAAAGTTCCCATAAAGACACCCCAATGTTTTGGCTCACACTCAATCCTAACCAGGCATAAGGTAAGACCTTGCCGGAGACTCAGATGTGTCTCCACTTAATACATTAGAAAAATGTGGTTTTTGAATTTTCAATAAATACTTGATAAAGTTAGTAACTGGGAACAATTCCTTGAGCCAGAAACATCTTCGGAGCTGGATACCAGAATGACCCACATCTGCCTCTGCACATGGGCTTTCTGCTCCTTCCCAACGGGTCCTGTTTCCTTTGAAGTTTGGGGGCAAGACAGTAAGTGGGGGTGGAACGCCATCCTGAAACTGGCCTTAGAGCTGGAACAGCCCTGGACATGGGGCGGCTAACAGGTCTACAGACTAAATACAGCGATGAGTGCGGAAGCCTCAGACCCCAGTTCCCTCGCCCAATATCCAAAGGGCTGCGCTCTCATAGCCTAAAAGAAAACATGGAAAGTCCTCAAAATCTTCATTTCATTTCTGAGTTGATTACTCTCAAATCTCGTCATCAAAAATGTAAAAGGGATGAATGCTAGAATCGTGGAGATGAGCTGCTCGTCTCCTGATGACCCTGACTGTATTTTCACTCACCACGTATTTCCAATCATTAACTTGGCGCCAGATGGTGCCTCTTGAAGGGAACAGCACACGATGTGGTCATTAAAGTTCTCAGCCAATAAAGGATGAGATGCTCAGGTTTATTTGGGGTGGGGTGGGGATATTTTCTTGGATCGATATCTTCTTCAGAGAGTTCTGTCCATAGAGTACCACATTGGCTGACCTTTTTCATTTTTAAAAAAATTGAAATTTCATTTTACCTATTTCTGAGCTTTTGAAAAAATGGAAAATAAGATTTGAAGCTATGCCCAACCAGTTTGGCTTCAGTGGAGAGAGCGTCATCAGCCTGCAGACTGAAGGGTTCCAGTTTCAATTCCAGTCAAGGGCATGTACCTTGGATGCGGGCACATCCCCAGTAGGGTTGTGCAGGAGGCAGCTGATCAATGTTTCTCTCTCATCAGTGTTTCTCTCTATCCCTCTCCCTTCCTCTCTATAAAAAAAAAAAAATTAATGAAATATATATATTTTTAAAAAGATTTGAAGCTATGAGACAACTATCAGGACCCCAAAGCTCACTTTGTACACATGCAACACAATCCTTGTGAGTATTCCATCTCCCGGTCTGGCCGATGTTGCAAGGTTTAATAAACACAAAGTACACCATCTGAGAGTCAAGTGCTGTTGTGTGGTCTTACTTCAGCACAGCTGTAAGTTGCATGTAAGTATTTTTTTTGTTTATTTGTGGATTTGTTCTTTTCTACCTCAGCCCTAGCTTTTCATTTAAAGCCAAATAAGGACATCAAACTAAAGCATTGACTTAAAAGACGGATAGGCAGGAAATTCCAAAGTTAAGTTTCTCATTGTAATTTTAACTTTTTCTCATGATACATATTTTCTGCGCGAGCTAGCATCTCACATGTGTAGCTTTGTATAAAGAGCCAGATTGTGACCTCAGTCACACTCGTTTTATTTTTACTGAAAATGTAATGGGGAGCAATGAAGAATCAAAGAGGGGCCAGAGGTCAGTAGGCTGGAGAGCAAATGCTGAAGAAGAGGGTTATGGGAAACATGCACATTTGGGAAACCAGCAAAGGAAATAAAAGGGACAGACGGAGTTGTTCGTGAATGTGCAACTGCAGCTCAAGATGCAATATGCATTTCACATAGGTCTTTTCAAATATCTGTTAAACAACCATTTAAACCCCATCAATTTTTTTAAATGTTTTATTTATATAAAACTTGAGTATTTTGGTCCTTCTTGATATCACCTCTTGCTTATAAATCTCCCAGCCAGTCACTAGTGGTTTGTAAAGCCCTCGCACCTCATACATTGTCACTTAATTATGTTATACTGCAGCGGGCTTCCTAGGAGGCAAAAATTCTACACAAAAAACACTTATAAAGAAAGCCGGGGCAGACAGCCCGACTAAGCCAGAAAGAATAAAAATTGCTGCTGACAAGGGAATAGCATTGACAACTAAAGCTTTCTGAAGCGAAGGGGGAAATGAATAACCAAGAGGTTTGAATGGTTGGAGGAAAGGATGTTTCAGATCCAGGCGAGGGGGAGGAACAGAACAGAAAACTGGAAATAGAAGATTAACCGCTAAGCCTGCTCAGAATGCATCACGGAGAGAGAAAGGGGATTAATACCCAAAGGATCTAGGCAGGAAGGGCCCAGGGCGAAGCCTCCCCGTGCATCCTGCCTTCAAGTCTAAGACGTTGGAAACTGTACGCTGGTGGAGGGAGGGCTCCTTGGTGCGGGCCTGCCCAAGAGACAAGGGAATAAAAAAGGACGGGAGAGAAAGGGATTCAAACTGTGGAAAAGTGGGGTCATTCCCATGATAACACTCACTGGTGGTGAAGATGTGGTAAAACTAGTCCCCATATATTCCTGAGACAGCATTGGTTGGTACAATCCTTTTGAAAGTAATTAAATAATATGTATCAAGCACCATAAAACTGCTGCTAGCTTTCATATAGAATTTCCCTTTTGGTCATTTATCCTAAAGAAAATTATAAATTAAATATAGAAAAACTTCCATTTATAGAAAGAGTCAAGACAATACCATACATAAAGTTTTAAAATGGAAACCAACTAAATATGAAATAGTTAGAGACCACTAAAGTATAATATTGCTAATTTATACACTCAGTGAAATAAAGTGATCATAAAAATCATGACTTTTGAAGTACACAATGCCACCTATGAAAGTATTTCTATCCCCTTCAAAAAAAATTGTTGACCCTGAATCTAACCAAGTTTTAAACTTTTTTATAATTGATTTTTTAGACAGAGAGGGGGATCACCGATATGCTGTTGCACTTATTTATGCATTCATTGATTGCTTTTTGTGTGTTCCCTGGCCGGAGACAAACCCGAAACCTCAGTGGATGGGGATGATGCTCTAACCAACTGAGCAACTCAGTCATGGCCTAAGCAAGTTTTCAGAGAAAGCTTCCAGTTGATAGGAAATACCAAGTTGAGAAGAACATGTTAAACTGCCCATAAATAAGCAATCCCTGACTTTGGACAATTAACCTAGCTTCTTCAGTAACTTGGTGATCTGAGGGTCAGTGGGGGAGCAGTTCATTTTCCAGGGCCCGCTATCCACTCTCTGCAGTGATGGACCCTCTGTATATGTGCGGTCCAGAGTGTGATCACTAAACAGTGAACTACTGAGCACCTGACATGTAGCCAGTGTGCCTTTTAATCTGAGTTCCTTAATCTCATTGAAGAAATGTGGCTACGGCCTAGCCAGTGTTACTAAATGGTTAGGGCATAGGCCCCACACACCAAAGGGTTGTGGGTTTGATTCTCCATCAAGGGTGTGTACCTAGGTGTGGGTTCGCTCCCTGCCCTCAGCCTTGGAGTGTTTGGGAGACAATCAATCGATGTGTCTCTCTCACATCAATGTTTCTCTCTTTCTCTCTCTCTCTCTCTCTCTCTCTCTCTCTCTCTCTCTCTCTCTCTCTCTCTCCTGTCTTTCCTTCCTCCATCCCTTCCACTCTCTGCCTGAAAAAGGAATAGAAAAAAATATATCCTCAAGTGAGAATTTAAAAAAAAGAAAAGAAAAAGAAATGTAGCTACCAGGTCAGATGACAGTTTTAGATTTAAAAGAATTAGGAGACACACAACCATATATAATGTGTTGGATCCTGAAGCAAGCAAACCAATTTAGAATGAGTCTCTGGGGGCAATATGAATATGATGTTATTTGGGTTCAATGTTAATTTTACTTGTGATGAAGATGTGTGGTTATGTGAAAACTTCCTTATTTTAAAGACCCAACCTGAAATGGTTAGAGGTGAAATAGAAAAATTCCACAGATACAGTGCCTCTACCAAAAAATGGAAAGCACAGAGATGAAGCAACTGTGAAATGTTATAAACAATTGTTCAGTCTAGATGAGGGGTATTTGGGTTCATTGTATTTTTCTCTCTTTTATTTGTGCCTTTGTTTGTATGCTTGGAAGGTTTTCATAGAAACAATTTTTAAAACTCATAATTACATGAAATTTTATTATAAATAGTATTTAGTGAAAGGCAGAATAGAAACTTGCCCGTTCAGCATTGCTACAACCACCTAACTAATAATGATGACCTAAGTGTTGATATTGAATTATAAGTAATCTATTAAGATGCTCAAATTTGCAAATGATTTTACTTACATTTGCAATGAAGAGGTAGAAAACAGTCAGTGTGCCAGGAAATGCTTATAGGAATATTCTGAGCTTGTTTAAGTCAACATCCATTAAGTATGGCAGAAGAAAATAATTTGAGAATCACTGTCAGTAATACATAAAGATACCCATACAGACCATCTACAAAAAAAGAGACTATATGGAAACATACCACGTTGTTTATTCCATTACGGTGGTTTCACTCATGTGGCTAAACTAAATAAAGAATAGCAAATTTTTGTAATGTGGTTAGTTACTTTTAAAATGACTTGAGAGCCACAATTTTTTTTAAAAAAGTGAGATCTACAGTTTGGTATATGGAGTTATTTTTAATTGACCACAACAACATTTACTGCCAAGATACAAATTTATTTCTCCATAGTCTATTGCCTTTTAAGGGTTTTCACAGGACATCAATGGGATAGAATACGATATTCACAAACATATTTGCAAATATAATGTGAAGAGAAAGCAGTCACTTACATTGCTTTAGAAATCATATAAATGTCTCTCTTTTTCTGACCTAAATGGTAGTATTTAGTATTATTCAATAATTGACTTTTAATGGTAGCTTTTAGTATTTGCCATTTCTATAGTCCATCGCCTATTTAACATAGTAAACATTTTACGTAGTGTCATTCTCACAGCACCCTTTGTGGTATGGGCTAGCACGATCCCCCTCTTGAAGCTGGTGAAACCAACACTGAGAGAAGTCACTTGCCTACAACCCCACCAGCCAGGAAGGAGTGGAGCCCAGAGTTAAACCCAGGAATTCTGCTGCAGAGTCCCTCCTTCTCTGCACCACACCGTGCTAGCTCAAGGAACATGACTGCTGCCTTTGTTCACATAAATCAGATTCCAACATCTTTGCCTCTCACTGCGACACACCCCCTCCTCCTGCAGGCCAGGGGGCGGAGGCCTGCTAGCATCCTAGGACAAGAAAAGGTAGTTTGACTTTCTGAGTCAAAGAGAGGGACATTGGTTTGCTATGATCCAACATACTCAGCCCTGGCTAACCAACCCTCCCCTTCGTGGTGATGAGTCATCCTCAGGTTCCGCCCTCCATGGGCCTCAGGTGCCAATGCTGGCAGTCAGTTCAGGAGATGCAGCGGAGCAGACCATCTTGTGGTTGGGGGTGCATAGCGCTGTGACCGGTTCAGAAGCAAAATGCTATTGTTTAACATACCATCAAGTTTTACACCCGGCATTCCTGTAAGAACTCCTTAAGTGGGCCTCAGTGAGGGGTCAAGTTTGTTGTGCTGAGTTAATTTTTCTCAATAATTGATGTTTAACCT
The DNA here is from genome assembly GCF_964339955.1 of Pipistrellus hanaki. NCBI lineage: Eukaryota > Metazoa > Chordata > Mammalia > Chiroptera > Vespertilionidae > Pipistrellus > Pipistrellus hanaki. The sequence goes on along the minus strand of NC_140507.1, from coordinate 36,022,239 downwards.
TTTATTTTTTAATATATTTTATTGATTTTTTTTTTTATAGAGAGGAAGGGAGAAGGAGAGTTAGAAACATCAATGAGAGAGAAACATCAAAGAGCTGCCTCTTGCACACCCCCTACTGGGGATGTGCCCGCAACCAAGGTACATGCCCTTGACCCGAATCGAACCTGGGACCTTCCAGTCCGCAGGCCGACGCTCTAACCACTGAGCCAAACCGGTTTCTGCCATGTTTAGCCTTTTAAAGAAACACGGGAGTTTTAGGTATCCCTCTCTAACCAAAGGCAGGCAGAACCCGCCTCCTCAGACAGAGCATGTGGAACAGGCCGTGAGCCTGCCTTGTGGTTGAAGACACGCGATGACAGCAGCGCAGTCACAGCAGCCGCCGGGCCTCGGAGCAGAGAGGCACGCGGGGTGTTCAGCCCTAATCACGTGCTCGTGCGCAGCTGTGCTGCTTGAGACCCCACACCCACCTTTTGTGACACTTTTTGGTGCCCTCAACGGAGCTCATCAGTCCTCATATCAGCTGACTTTCTTACAGCCCTTCTTTCTCCAGCAACCATCCCTCTCCTTCTAATTTCTGGCTCCTAGTTTGCTGTGGTTTGGAAACCATACACCCTCTCATGCCACTGGTATGAAACGATGAGTGAATTCATGTATGAATCTATGAAAGGGTGTACCCATATCCCTTTACACAAGGGTCTGGGACAGCTTATTTAAAATTATGCAATTCAAAAGATAATGATTTCTGAGGGGGGTTCAACGATAGGAAAATAAGAATAGGTAAGCAGCAGAAACCCGTTTGGCTCAGTGGATAGAGCGTCAGCCTGCAGACTGAAGGGACCCAGGTTCAATTACGGTCAGGGCATGTACCTTTGTTGCGGGCACATCCCCAGTAGGGGTTGTGCAAGAGGTGGCTGATAGATGTTTCTCTCTTATCGATGTTTCTAGCTCTCTATCTCTCTCTTCCTCTCTATAAAAAAAATCAATAATATATATATATATTTTTTTTTTCCAAAAGAATAGGTAAGCAATAAAGCCCAGAGTAACTACCACACACACCCACCGCCCTCTGAAATTGCTAGCAAGAGTAGCGAGCAGCACTCTGAGCTCCCTGGCAGTCCTAGCAGAAAACTGAGAGGTGATCAGTGAGGGACGCATTCGCAATGCTCAGAACATAAAAAACACAGAGCCAGTGGCTCAGAAAAATGACTGCCCCTCCTGGCATGAAGACCTCGGAGAATTTTCTTTATGGTGTTCATAGAATGGATGCTATAAAAAAAAAATAACATTTTCCATGGCATTCTAGCAATAGCTAATATAACACGTTCCAAATAGCGTTTCTTTTAAAATTCCTTCATGTAAGTCAAAAGCAAATACCCAAGCAAAATACATGTGAAGTGAGAGTGAGCATAACGGGACTGAGGAACCAGGAGGCCCTCCATCAGCATCATGCACGAACTTCAGCACAGGAACACTGCGTGAGAACTGTCTTCCTGGATCGAAGGCTGCGGGCACGTTCTTCCCAGCCGATGGCATGTTCCAGAGATGTCCGTTTTATAAACATGTATGCACATCTTATGTGTAAACCAATTTCTTCTATTTAGAAGCCCTGGAGGACTCCTGGCCGTTGGATTTGGTGCTGCTCTCTTCATCTGATGAAAAAGGACAAAGAAGCCTGATCATCTGAGCTCTCTCTTTATACCCTTCAGCTCCCAAAACTTCAATGAAAAAAAATAAGATCGAAAGGTTTTGAAAGGACATTTCTAAATCTGTAAATTGGCAAAGTGAGCTGAATAAAGACATACGCGAATTCGCACGCTAACTAGAAGATATTCTTTCATTCCAAGCCGCTCTCTGAAGTGAATTTAATCAAAGTTTATTCAGTGCATTTCAAAGCAAATCCACCGCTCGCTTCACCTTCCATTTAGGCCCCTAACAACAGGATGTGAGGACCACACCGGTCCTGGCTTTCATCCTTCCCAGAGCCTACTGTATGTGGAGAATGTTTGGGAGTTTGGATTCCCGGGGACACAATGAACTCCCCCCACGGCACCCCAGCACAGCCGCTTGGCTATCAAGGGAAGTTTTTTTTTTTTTTTATCCTGCTGAGTTCAAAGTTCAAAATTTATTTCTGAGCTTAATGCAAGGCTAGTGCAAGTGTGTTTAATATATTCATTCTAAATGCCATCAGAGGACGGTGGTGTCAACATTTTGGCTTTGTTTGGACAGCTTTTGTGCAAGTGCAAACACCGAGTGTATGAAATCTAACGAGATTAGGCGCTTACTGCGAAATGAAAGGCAGGCGGCCAGACTTCAAAGGCCCTGCCGCAGTTCAAATCCCCGACTGTATTTCTGGGGCCATTTCGGCAAACTAAAGTTTGAGAATCACCTTTTCCAAAAGATTTTCTTCATGGCAACCCTTTTATTAGAATACTTGATATTAAATACTGCCTAAAGTGCACATGGGTTATGGTGTGTGTTTTTTTTAATTCATCATTAAAGGGCACTATAATTAAGGAGGATGAAATTGAATCAAGACAAGTAAGAATTAACCAAAAGCTTTTTACAGACCCAGCATTAAACAGGAATCCTTTCAAAGCTGTGGGTTTGGAGTGTGTGTTTTTCTCGTTGTTGTTGTTGTTGTTGTTTGTTCAAAAAATATAGAAAACAACAAAAGAAATTTGATTCCACACAACATGATAATAAATATGAAAATGTTTAGCACAATTAATATTTACTATGTACTTACCATGTCCCAGGCACTATTCTGAGTGACTTTTGTCTATTAAATTAATTTTAACCACCACCTTATGAAACTGTTTGTGTTATTTGTCCCAATTTAGAGATTAGAAAAGCAAAGTTTACTAAAATTTAACTGTGGTCTAGTAAACTAGAATAATAGGCCCAGAATAGAGCAGGAGACATAGGCTGGAAAACGGAGTGAAAGAAAATCTAGTATCCAATTATCGGCATTTTTAACTTCCGATAAGAGATACAAAGGACCCTCCAAAGGAGGAACAGTTAAAAACCCATAATGCCTAAGAACCTCTGCTCCTGGCATAAGTCAGATTCTCAAAGGGGCATTCAAGTCTCATTACGGCAGTCTAGGAATTACGTGGTTGGGAAGGAAAGAAAACTCAGAGGTCGACTATAAGCCTTCTCATTGCCCGGGAAATGAAGCAGAGATGGAGAAACAGAAGAAAGAGGGCGCGTCCACAGACATCTTTAATCCCACAAACCTGGCCACCGTGCTCCACAACTGTCAATGGCAGTAAGATGAAGGGCTAGAGAAAGCAATAGCTTCAGTTTGGGGACATAAGTATTCGGTTGATTCATATAAAAAGCCATGTGACTATTTTTACCTACTGAGTTGGTGATTTCCACGTGCAGCCTAAGGTTTGGAGCTATTCAAGTGAATAGCGATGACATCTTCAAGCGATGACATTGTGTTCCAGTGGACATGGGTCTGTTACAGTAAGAGCTGCAGATCTGGATTTATGAACCCTCTAGACATGGCTGATGACTCAAAACCATGTCAGGGGTTGCATCTCCAGGGTTAGAAAAGAGCAGAATTGCCCGGGACTCTCACCGACTGAAGAGAGGAAGAAGCCAGTGTGGTGTGAAGAAGACGGATTGTTTCTGCTCTTTGTAACTTTGTGGCTCAGAACAATTTAAGAAAAAGCTTGATAGACGTTTTCAATAGTAAAAATCTGTTCTTTTCCTCAGGCAATCCTGTCCTCAGAAGTGATTATAAACGCTAATGTCACCCAGTGGATCTTGCTTCTAGGGGCGTGGGGAAAGCTCCAGACTGTGAAAATGGGGTGCGGGGGTGCAGATGATGGTCTCAACAGACTTCCTGATCATAGTGGGATCTGCCTCTGGTAGGGAAGGCTGAGAGAGTAAGAAGTCAGGGGAAGTAGTGAGAGCTCAGTGAAGTGGCTGGGAGAGAACTGATCATGGACAAACAGTAAACGATGGGCCGGTTCCAGGAAGGACAGACTCAGAGCATGACATGTGGTGTCACCAAGCTTGACTCTCCCTTTGCCAAGCTCATCTCTTGTCGCTTACAGTCTGCTGCGCGCACGCGCGCGCACACACACACGCACACACACACACACACACCCTTAGAGGGCAGGGATTATTTTTACTCATCGTTCTATTCTGCAAAAGACCCAGCAGAGTGTCTTGCAGATAGTAGACATTTAGAAAACATACTGAATTTAAGGGGTGAATTTAAACTAGGTTACCAGTTTTGATAGGATTTATAATATGATGGTTTTTATATATTTTAAATGGTTCATGCAAGTAAGCCTAATAATAATAACTAACATGTAGCAGATTAGTTGCTATGGGCTAAACTTCTCCGTAGATCATCTGATTTGATCTCCTTCACACTCCTAAGAGGTAGAGACTGTTATTATCATCATTTTACAACTAGAGAAAATGAGGTGGGAAGATGTGGGTGGCAGTCAGGAGTTCCAGAGGGGTGCTGAGTGTACAATAACCCCGGCCCAGCACCAGGCTTCTGGGAGGTTGTACGTGGAAGTGGTGGCCACTGTGATATAATGTGGGTCCCAGCAGGCCAGCTAGCCTGCGCCCTGGCTTTCACACCATCCTGAGTTTTCATTGAGGCACTTTCTGTTCCCTTACCTGCATAATAGAAAATCGGACAAGATCGCCAATATGCCTCCCAGGGCTGAGCTTCTGAGACTTTAACTTCTTCCCAGTGATGCAAAACTCTTAACATCATCCTGATTGGCTGAAAGCATCGATACCCATCCTTCTGTACCGTTTGTGTGAGGCTCTGGAAAGGGGGTCGCTGGTCTTAGATGTTGTTGTCTATCTCAGACAGCTATTAATATTATCGACAGACAATTAAAACAAAAACTATAAAGAATTTCATTTTTCTCCTTTGTCTGAACCAGCAGGCTACCCCAAAGCAGCCAGATATAAAGTACATAGCATCACCCTGGCCAGTGTGCTCAGTGCTTAGGGCCTTGGTGGGCACACCAAAGGGTCTTGGGTTCAATTCCCAGTCAAGGGCATGACCTGGGTTGCAGGCTTGCCCCTGGCCCCTGGTCAGTCAGGACACCTGTGGGAAGCCAGTCAATGTGTCTCTCTCACATCCATGTTTCTCTCTCTCTCTCTCTCTCTCTCTCTCTCTCTCTCTCTCTCTCTCTCTCTCTCTCTCTTTCCTCCCTCCCTCCTCCCCTCCCTTCCTCCTTTCCTTGCACTCTCTCTGAAAAGCAATGGAAAAAGTATACTTGGGGGAGGATTTTTTTTTTTTTAAGTACATAATGATATTCCCATCCCACTGTCAGGAGTGAGGATCACAAATGGAATGAAACTGGGGCTCTCGTATCGAGTCTGAGCTCCCTGTCCCCAAACTGTTGCACGCATTCAGCAACGCAGCTTTACAACGCCCCTTAAGAGAAAGCACATGTTGTTACAGCATGAGGGACTCCAGTGACAGTGGCATTTTAAAACTTAATACCAGACACCCAATAAAGAACGGCCTCCCGGCCACCAGCAGGCAGAGGCACGATGCACCATCACCTAAAGGTAAAGTGATCTTGTTTACACCTGGACACAAAGACGTATTTATCCCTCCGAGGCCAGTGGGAGCGTTAAATATGAAACCACAGCTCTCTACCACAGCTTCGCAAATGACCTTCAAATACCTCACAGGGCCAAAACCGGTTTGGCTCAGTGGATAGAGCGTCAGCCTGCGGACTGAAGGGTCCCAGGTTCGATTCGGGTCAAGGGCGTGTACCTTGGTTGCAGGCACATCCCCAGTGGGGGACGGGGGGGCGGGGGGGGAGGTTGCAGGTTGATGTTTCTCTCTCATTGGTGTTTCTAACTCTCTCTCTCTCTTCCTCTCTGTGAAAAATCAATAAAAATATATATATTTTTAAATACCTCACAGGACTCAACAGCAGCTCGGAGACATAACTTGCACCGACCCAAACCTCCAGTATTGCAACCATTTCTCTCTCGGGAATTCCCAAGCCTTTTTAAAACTGGAAATTACTTCTTCTTCTCATTGCTAGAAGGGGAAATCCTGTCCCTCAGTCAAAGCCACACCAAAATATTTGGTGGATCACCATAAAACACAAGAAAAAAAAATGCAATGACTTCTCATCTTCCGAAATTACTTAGCACTTGGCTTACAGTTCAACTCACAGGGAAGTATGAATTCTTTGGGGATAAGAGTAAGGGCAAGAGGTAGGTACATTTTCTCCGGTTAACGTGGGGGGGGGGGGGGGGGCCGGTACGTTTTCTCTGATTAACAGGAGGGGGGTGCGGGGGTGGGGTGGGGAGGGTACAGCATTTAAACGTGCGCTCATTGGTTTGCAGGAAGTCCCACTCTCACAGGAAAACCACCCGGGGCTGGAGCCGGGCCTGGAGACCAGGACTCCGGCCACCAGGCTGGCAGCCGCAGCGGATTCCTGGGCAAATGGTCTCTGTGGTTCACCTCACTCCCGATAATGACAGGCCTTTCGCTACCCTCAACCCCCGAGAAAGGAAAAAGTCAACTAAAAATAAGAAGAAAAGAGGAGGGATGTGCTTGCCAAGCTAGTAACCAGGAGGCCTAGAAAGAGCCGCGGGAGCCCCTGCGAGCCGCTGCTGGTTTCCACCCCGGGAAGCTGGGCCCGGAGCCCGCCCCTGGGGGAGAGCTCACCCTGCTCTCCACCCTCCTGGCAGCTCCTGGAGAGAGCCCCGGACACCCTCCCCGCGCTGTGACTCTCCCCTTCCACACCGAGCAGCTTTTTAGGGCAAAGCTTCTTTAAGGAAAAGAATTTTTAAATTATATCTTCACGTTTGAAACCCCCACCTCCCGTGGAGCTTGTCCTTTCCTCTATTCCTCCACTGAATCCACAGGAATGAGAGATTTCTTTAACCACCTTATCTCAGCGGCCACGGGTGCTCGTCTTCATGAGTATAAGCTAAAGAAGGAGAAGTTTCCTTCGTCAACCGTTTATTACAACTGAGTTTACACTTTTGACAGCAAGTCTTCCCATAGGGACACTAGGGCCACATTCCTAGGATAAGAAACTACAATAAATGTCACTTTCCTGCAGAAGCCAGTGGTTTGAGGAAAGCGCAAACCCAATCCCCAAAAGCATTGTGTCTTTAAAACAGAGTAAATACTGTTATTGACAGTTATTTTACCAAATATAAATGTTCCCCTAAAAACAAAAGAAGTGGGCTTACTATAGACTGTACCGACTAGAGAGACTCTGTGCTGTTCAAGGGGACTCCTCCCTTTGTGCACACATGAGCATGCGCGCACGCACACACACACACACACACACACACACACACACACACGTCCCACAGTCTCCGGGCTCAGCATTCCACCTTCTCTCTCAGCTGCTGCAACTTCTAGATACCCTCCTTCTCCAGGCGCCCTCCACCTGTTCCCTCAGCGGGGCAGATCTTTCCTCCCCCTCCCCATCCCCCTCTGCCTCTCCACCCTATCTTGTTTTTCCTGTTTGGGTATAAATGTCACTTCCTCAGAAAATTCTTCTCTGAATTCCCCATCTCAAGTCTCCCTCGCCCCCCTGCACTCACCTCCACTCTGCTACCCTCTCACTTACGTTTCAGAGCCCTCAACACATTTGTGATGGCGTAATTCTTTGTGCAATCCTGAATTTAAGGGCTGTGTGATTTTTATGTAATGCCTGCCCTCGGCACTCCGTAAGCTCAGACACAGCAGGGACAGGGCCTTTCTTGGTTACTGCTTGAGCACGTAAGTGCTCGGTGAATGTTCTGAGTGAGAGCAGGAGAGAAGGTTTGCACGAAAATTCATGATCATTCATCAGCTCCATAGCATCTTCCATTTTCTGGAAGCCCTAGAGAATAGGATTGGAAATATTTCATCAGAAATCATCCTGAAGCAATAGCATTAAAAAAAAAATAGTGAATCTCTGACCTGTGAAAAATGAATGACCACTAGAACTACTCTTGACAAGCAAAGGGTCACTCATTGGGATGGATGGTAGAGCTAGAAAGGCAAGTTGGGGCTGAGAGGTCGAATTATGGAGTTAAATTCAGACTTTACTATGTTATAAGCAGTCCAGTGTTTGTATCATAAAGTTATGGGATCATTCCAGAGGCAAAATGCAATACTCATCAGTAGAGGCTGAAGGAGGCAGCCAGTTTGCAAACGAAACTTCCAGTTTTGAAGTAGATAAGAAGCTCAGTGATTGAGGGAGAACTGGAAATGGGAAAAACTAGGTTTTGTGAGATCAGGAAAGAAGGTTTGGTGAGGGAAGAGGGCTCAGAAGTCCCAGAGACATCAAGCCTGGTGGAATGGAGTGAGGGCCCGTCGTAAAGACGTCTTCCATCTGTTCTCTCTCCGGGTGACCTTGAACAAACCACCTAACCGCTCTGGTCCCATCTTCTTCCGCTCTAAAATGGAAAGATTGGACCAGAGGATCAGCGACATGTAGCCTGTTCTGAATTCAGCTGTTCATGGAAACCAGAGAGTCGCCAGGCACAAAAGAGTGTGTCTCGTGTTGGATAGCTTCCACCCAGACAGAGCTCTCTGGCAGGAAACTGGGAGTCCCATTCGGCTGAGACTCGAAGACAGGCAGGTTGGAGGCGCATATTGAGAGTCAGGGCCTCAAGGCTCAGGTGCAGCGATGGGAGTGAATGAAAGAGCAGCGGGAGTCGTGAGAGGCAGGACGGAGTGGCCAGCTCAGGGCCTCTCTGCTCCAGGGGACCCCAACCTCAGGTCACCTGTGGCCATAAGTCTCCCCTGGGAGTCAAGGGATCCATTTCTGTTTCTGGTCCCACTGTAAGCGTGTACCCTCTTTAACTCAGACAGGTGGCAAACGTAGCAGTAAGAGAGGCAGGCGGGACTAACAGGAGCTCGGAGCCGGGCTTCCCTATGTGCTCCTGTGCCACGCGGAGAATCCAGGAAGTGGTGTTGCAAATGCAGAAGGATTCTCTGGCCTTTAGTCATCTTCACTAAAAAGCCATTTAGTGCCCTAACCAGTTTGGCTCAGTGGATAGAGCGTCAGCCTGCAGACCGAAAGGTCCCAGGTTCAATTCAGGTCAAGGGCCCATGTACCTGGGTTGTGGGCACATCCCCAGTAGGAGGTGTGCAAGAGGCAGCTGATCGATGATTCTCTTTCATCGATATTTCTAACTCTCTATCCCTCTCCTTTCCTCTCTGCAAAAAATCAATAAAATAGATTTTAAAAATATATAAATAAATAATAAATAGCCATTCAGCACCCTAACCGGTTTTGCTCAGTGGATAGAGCGTCGGCCTGCGGACTGAAGGGTCCCAGGTTCCATTCCGGTCAAGGGCATATACCTTGGTTGCGGGCACATCCCCAGTGGGATGTGTGCAGGAAGCAGCTGATGGATGTTTCTCTCTCATCAACGTTTCTAGCTCTCTATCCCTCTCCCTTCCTCTCTGTACAAAGTCAGTAAAATATATTTTTAAAAATAATAAAATAAGGAAATAAAAACCCGTGTAGCTATCATGAAGAAGGCTCCCTCTCCCATGCCCCTCTGCCCAGGGCCAGTTTAGAGTTAACCAGAGGCAAAGCCCACAGCACCAGGCCCACAGCACACACAGCGGCCACTGGGAAGGCAATCCTGGCCTCGGCCTCCCATCCATTCTCTTTCCCAGCAGCCATCCCGCCTCTTCAAGTCACGTGTGCTATACCTTTCAAACTCCCTTTGCCCTCCACTGTGAATGGAGCCACGAACAGAATCGCCCTCATTGTCCCCCGCCATCCTTCCAGAGAGGGAGCGTGCCACCCGCAACAAAGCCTGCAGCCTCCAGCGGCCCAGGCTCCCAGGCAGCGAGCACCGCGGGCCCCGCAGCCCGTGCAGGGGCCCTCCTGATGGCAGACAGGGATATTGTTGCTATGCGGGCCTGGGCCAAACTATCCGAGTCACCTGACATCCTCCATCCAACACTTAGGAGTCATCACACTTAATTTCCCCTTTGTGCAATAAAACACCGGGAGGAAGCTTTAATAGACGGTATTATGTAACGGTTCTATAAAAATAGCCGGCCAGCGCTGGAGCACTTCCTTCCTGGGGCCCAGTAACCTACGCTGAAAGGATACACACTGGTTGCCCGGGGAACCATGAGAGATGACACTGAGGGGGGAAAAACAGCAACAAAAGGACCATTTTTTGGCTCTGTCAAATGAGGTCTGGCTTCCAGCTTGCGATGGAGTGAATGCAGGCAGCCCCGGCTCAGCGAGAGGGAACCGGTTAGCAATTCCTCTCAGGCGCCCGTGGCCTTGAACAGCTGCCCTGCTTTCAGGGTTTTGTCCAGCCCCTTGTTTCTTTAAAGAGGGAAGGGAAGGAAAAAAAAAAAAAGAATTCTTTCCTTTAGTCATTTTATTTTTAATTAAAAACAAAACTAAATCTTTGATGGGAATTGGACAGTAGCAATCAGTAAGCCATGTGTATGCTATTCTTCTTCTTTCTACTCCCAGGGGGTTCCAAAAAATAATTTTAGTTCCTTGCCATTGTCCTTTGTTCTCCCCTGGTTTGTTTCGGATTTGATTATGCAGGAAGCAACCGGTTTAATGGCAATAACCTCTATAAACAACGTCTAAATAAAAAAGTAAGCCGGGAACACTCCAGCACATGACGTGTTTTAAAAGCGAGTCATTAACCATTTGTGGGCTGCCCTCCTCGCAACAGACATCAAAGGACTTTGAATGGACGGTCATCTCCTCCCGCCTGCGGGACCGAGAGCCTCTCCATTTTATTATCATTGTTATTGCCGTCTCGCCAAATGGGCTGCCGCTTCCGTTTCAGAAAAGTATTTTCCTCATATATATACGAAGGAGAGCAGCAGAGGTTCCCAGGGTCCTGCCAGGCTCCTGGGCGTCCCTCCTCTTCCAGGGAGGGAACTGGGCCCATAGGATTAGGAACCTTCGGGAAAGGAACTCCATCCAATGGGGTTAAGTTCAGACCTCTAACGTAAAGCAGCATCCACAGTTCTTGCCCAGCGAGCCCGAAATCGTTGCTCATAACCATGCAATGCACGTCGTATCCAAAAGACCTGTCTGCAGCCTCTGGACAGTAAGGGATGTCTTAGGATTAGGGACTCGGATGAGGCAGCCACCCTCCCATCAAACGGGAATAAAACCGGTGAAAGCAAGTGGTTAAGTGATGGAGATGTGACAGCTGTGGCTCTGAGGAGGCTGGGAAGGGCAGGTTGAAGGAAGAACCATGAAGTTGCTTGAATCATCAAACCAACTATGTCTTCAGAAGAATGTCCTTTCCGGTCTCTGTTCCTACCCCTGCAGCCTTTTATTTGAAAAAATAAAAGTTCATTTGAATTCATTGACTAAATAAAAGTTCATTTGAATCCTCAAACCATCTTTTTAATCCTTTGTCTGCTGGCACTAACTGATAGTAAGACTGTCTCCACAGACCCAAGGAAAACGGAGATTTAGAAATTATTCGTTTATTTTGCTTGTTGCCAAACTGGAGACTCTGGTCTCTGAAAGGTACCATTTAGGCAAAACTCCAATTTCCCCTCCCCCCTCAAAAAAAAAAAAAAAGTGCATGATTTGGAGCAAGATTCTGAACCTCTGTTTGCCTCAATTTCCCAGTCTGTAAAATGGAGGTAATAATAAAATACTAATAATGACCCTAATTCACAATTCATTTAACAAATATATTGTCCTGTTATCCAGGTCCCTCCATTTACATCTTAACTTCATGTAATATACCATTTATATGTTGTTTTATTGTCTCAAGTTGTGATCTCTCTTTGGTAAGACCAGATACCCTCCCACCAAGCCCACCACTGTGTCCCTTTTCAAAGATCAACAGAGGAACCCTGGCCAGTGTGGCTCAGTTGGTTGAGCATCATCCCATGTACCAGAAGGTCCCAGGTTCTATCCCAGGTCAGGGTCAGGGCACATGTCCTGGATGTGAGCTCGATCCCCAATAGGGGCATGTAGGAGGCAGCAATTGGTGTTTCTCTTTCACATCGATGTTTCTGTCTTTCTCTCTGTCTCCCTCTCTCCCTAAGATCAATATAAACATATTTTAAAAAGATCAACAGAGGAGTTGAAATCGGTAAATTCTCCCCATGGGCCAGTAGGAGGGAAGAGGCCCTAAGAGAGAAGGGCTAGCTCCAGAGTCAGCCCCCCAGGGAGATCACCATTTCCCCACTGACATTCTCACCCAAGAATGGCCAAGAAGGAGAAGAAGGCCTTGGGGTCAGGTCAGAGAAGACGCCCACTGCTACTTCTCCCCATGGCCAGCCAGCTTCCTGGTAGTGGGTGCCTGGGACGTGGCTCCGGCTGCTCTGGCTCTTGGAACGGCTCTGAAGCAGCAAAAACAACTCATTTTCCAGCCTTGGCTGTCTGTCAAGGGTCCCGGCAATACTCCCCCACCAAACCCCCTTTGCCCATGTCTCTCCGAGTGTCTTGACTTTTGCTAATGCTTCTCTCATCCCTGCTGCACATCAAGCCATACGCTCATGGAACCGCTTACTTGTGAGCCACTTCGTTTTGTTTACTTAAAGATTGTTTTCGTGGCTTTTAAAAAGCCATGCTTGCATCTGGGATTTGTAATTCTAGGTCAGAGAAAGACAGTTGTTATGTATTGTTTAAAATTTGTTTAATAAAAAGGAATTTCTTTGAAAACATCAGGCCAAGCTTATGATGTAAATTTACTGTCTGTAAATTTACAGTGTAGTGACAGAAACTATAACAGAGTATGTTAATTGATCAGTGTTGTAAGAAACATTCACTACAGCCATGAAAGAGTAGATGGTGTTTTGTTTAAAAGATATTAACTCAAGATGAGAAATAAGATGTTTTTTCTTTGGGGTAATTTTCCCTTATATGGTGCTTGTTTTTTCTTTTTTGTCCATCTATATTTGCTAACTTCTCTATAACAAATATAAATGTCTTATATAATTAGAAAAGAAAAAGCAAACACGGTGTTGATCATAAGACTTGGGCCTGTCCAGCAGGTGACTTTCGGCTGAAAACTTCATTTCTCCACACCAGAGATCTTGGCCGCCCCTCCTGTGAATCAGGAAAGCTGATTTCAGGTCTGCTCCTGAGGCAGAGCAAGCCCGCGTTCTGATCTGATGTCCTCCCCTCACCCTGGTCCCCTTACGTTGCTTAAGACTAAGCAGAATTTAATCCTGGCCTTTGACCACGATCCTCTACACAAGGAAGGGTGCCGCTTTTAAACAGCAGTAAGGGCCACCAAGCCTACAGTTTCCATAACTTCTTCCATTCCCATAACGTTTCACATTACAGGTAAAAGGATAGCAGGAGGTGGTAAGGTCCTTGCAAAGAACCTCCCCTTGGTTTGTTATGTAAATGCTACTCAGACCTTTCTGGAAGCACAAAGCCCATCCTGGGGCTGGAAACCTCAGCTGCTCCCTCGCCTTGGGAGAAGAGCCCCTGCAGTAGTCCTCCAATCACCTCGCCCGTGGACCCTTTCCTGAGGACCTCAGCTGCTCACTTCTCTGGGGCAGGAGGCCAGAGAAGACAGACCTCCCTCCAAGAAGCCTGTGGTGCAGGGCAGAGAAAACGTGAAATGTGCCATAAGAGAACGGCCCAGTGGCAGAAGTCTGACCATCCTTAGTGCCGTTCCCCGCCATGTCTCCTGAGCAGCTGGTAGGATCGCTCCTCCCTGCCCCTGGGAGATGAGCTGTGCCCGTGAGATCTGCTTTGGCTAATGAAATAGATGTGAAGGGCAAGGGGTGGGCATCACTTCCAAGCAGGAGCTTAAGGAACTAATGCCCAATTCACTGCCTCCTCATCCTCCTGCCACAGTGGCCTGCATCATCGCAGCTCATGAGGGACTCTGGCTGGAAGCAGTGTGGAACAGAGTTCTTGCCACCTTGAGACGGACACGCAGGATGAGATTCCGGGTTGATTCCTGCAATATTATCTGACTCCCTCTGATTCATAAACAGTTAATTCTCCCACCAATTCTATAATATTAGTTGCTCTTATCTCAGTTTTACAACTTAAGGAACTGAACCATGGAGAAGAGTAAATAGTTGTAGATGTTTTACACACTAGTTTTATTCCTTACAAAATAAACTTATTTTAAAACTCTGGCATTGTAGGAAGGAATTTCAGAACGTATGATGATGCTGGTACTGAATGTTGCTTTGTTGCATCCAGTATAATGTTCTTAAAAACTTGAGCATTTTTTCAATTCTAGGGCTATGGCATGAAATGGCTCCAAGAAATATTACAAGCTTAATTCATTTTTGGGCAATCAATTGGCAGCGAGGTAAATTATTTGGTAAACAAATATTGTTTTATTAACTTAAGTTCCCTCACCAGGTAAATTAAATAAATTCTGAAATGAATTCCTGTGCCTGCAGTGGAAACAGGCAACCAACAATTATGGTGCAGCTACTCCAAGAGTCTAACATGTAAGATTGCAATATTCATCTTACATATGAGAACTGAACCGCAATCCCATCATTCTAGAACACAACCCCCTCTTCTTACTAGACCTGGACACGTTCAATGAAGATTCAGGTCACCATAGCTCCCGAATACTAAAATGTCAGTGCCTAACCACTCTTGTTCACTGCGGTCCAAAGCACAGAAATATGTGGTAAATTCTACCAATGTTTTACTTAGACATTAGTCTCTTCACTACTTAAAAGAATTAAACTGTCTTCATCTGAAATTCAAATGACAGGAAAGACAACATAGCTCTGAATACCCAAGCAAGTTATCCAATATCCTTATTTTTAAAAAATAATAATAAGAAATCTAGTTAACTGGGAAAGAACACGTTCTTGAAAGTGTAAAATTACTTTGACTAAATCAATTGTGGGTTTAATGAGGGTTGCTTCATAATTCATTTTCCCTGAGTTTATTATAGAAGCACAACTGCAGAAATCCCCACTTTTCAGAATCCAAGGGTCCTTCTCTCCATCATGTTCATTGTTTGTGATCACAAGTGTACCATGTTTGTTACTAACGGAGATAGCAACAGAATTGGTTATTGAGAAAGGGGATAGAGAAACATTAAACCCTAAGAGGAAAGAAGATTCTATGTGACTAACAGCATTATTATTAATAAAGCATGCAAGAAGGAAACCAGAAAATACTTTGCTAATTAGAGCTGCTTGCAAGTCAGAATTTCCCAAGGATGTCATAGCCTCAATCATGACTGGTTCTTAAATTATTTATGTTTACATGCAATGTGGTATTTTTTTTAAAGTTTACCAGTAGCCCCCAAAACTCTGGGCACATGTACAAAAAAAATTTTTTTTTAAACAGCACAATTAAATTAGGTTCTGTGGTAAAAGGAAAAATCTAAACCTTAAACTACCCCATAAAAGAGAGTAAAGAAAAAAGTAACCCAGCTGGATAGCCAGAGAATGCCAAACCAAACTCTATACTTTTGTCCCACGTCCTAAATGTCAGAGAACTTGGGATAAGAACGACCACAATCATCCTCCTGCCACCTCTACCTTCCTCGACCACACTGCTGGCGCACAAACCCTACACATCACGCTCCAGCAATCATCATGCGTAGGAGTTGGCCAACCGCTGCTTCAAACACAGGAATGACCTATAGATTTTATCCCATCTCTTCTGGGGAGAGCGACCAGGTCCAGGTCCGAAACCACTTCCTATTCCCAAACAGACTGGCCCAGCGAAGCGTTTGGGAAGCAGTCCAAATGGCTGTGGAAACCTGACAACTTCAATTTCCTTCTCCCCTGGCCCCGTCATTTACCAGAACTGTAACCAAGTAGCGAAAGGCACCGGGTTTGAGTTTCAGCTTTTATTGCTTTTCCTCTCCCACCCTCTGGTAGGGATGCTAATGAGTGGTAAAATCTCCCAGAGGCAGGGAGCCAGGTAATAACCACCGGCTGGGCTGGATGGACTTTCTTAGATAATCAAGAGATAACAGGGCCCAGAGGAAGCCCAGAACAGAAAACACACGGGAGGGATCCTACAAGGACAGCTGAGCTCCAGCGCCAACAGGATGCAGACCCTTTGTGGGGGAGAGTGGGTTGTCGTCCTGGATACCAAGGCCATAAAACACATGCATTCCAAAGGCCACATGTCCACTCCCAGAGCAGCCATGTCATCAAAGGCACACAGGGAAGTGGAGGGCCAGAGCAGCAGAGGAAAGCAATCTGATCGTGAACAGCCTTCTTACATCTGCTTTTCCAAAGGACATAAAGAAAATTGCTATGTGGCTTGTATTTGACGTGGATTATAATAAGCACAACAATGCAAACAAAGCTCTAGCACAGCCCTGACTTGGGTAGACGGTCCATAAAGGACATCGACTTGATTCATTCATTTGACAACTTTGTCTGTGCACCTACTATGTGCCAGGCAGTCTGTGGGACGCCAGGACTACAGAGAGCCTCATGATGATAAAGGTCCTCCAGAGTAAAACCAGAAAATGGACAAGGGCTGGAGAAGAGTATGAAAATGCCCGAATGCCAAGGTTGGATGAAACCAGTAAGATGCTGCTCAGCGGGTAAAGGAGGCATCACCCTGGCACTGCCTCACAGTTGCACACCCTGGCACTGCCTCACAGTTGCACACCTTAGCATTCAAAACCCTGTCTCTGTGGATCAACTCTCTTGAGGGCTGACTACAAATACTGTGTGTCCTTTCAGATGTCAGGATAAAACATAACATCAGATTCTGAAAAAAACCTAGAAATAGGCTCTGAGAAATGACGTGGCATGCCCAATCTCGAGTGCCTATGAAGACAGCAAGCACAAAACGGGAAAAGTGAGGCAGGGAGATGGAAGGGAACAGACAGTGTTTGCTGAGGGCTGGCTACTGGGCCAGACATCCTAGCTAACAACGTCGAATGCTCCCCACAGGATGCAGCGGGGCGGGTATTACCTCTGTTCGACAGAGGAGGAAATCAGAGAGGCTCAGTGGCTTGCCCAAAGCACACGGCTAATCAACAGAAGAGCCTGTTCATTCACGACCTCCCGGTGCTGCCCCAGCCCTTCTACCCAGCTGCTCCTTGGACACCTGCTCTTGGGGGAAGCAGGCTCACTGTCCTTGGGAAGCTCTCCGTTGCCACTGACCCGGAGTCTGAGGCCCGGTAGGATGTGACAGAAAGGAAGAACCATCCACGGCAGTTGAGTGATCTCTCTTCATCTAGAAAACCAATCCAGCCAGGATAACCGTCTCCTCCGCAGCCGACCCCTCTCACAAGGTTTTCTACATGGTCTGCTTTTCTCTCTTGCAATAAGTCTTGATATTCACCACATGCAAGCATTTCGCTTCTAAGCCTCAAACCAATCCATCTCTATCACCATACTGTCCTCCAGTTGCCAGAAATCTCTTCAGAGGCCTTCATGGAAATGCTGGGGGTCCTTTAACATGCCAATGGGGTCTCTTTCGAACGGGTCTGTCATCTCCACTGCAGCGTCGTCTCCCGCGATACCTGCAGGTGGTACTGAAGGTCCGCACAGTGCGCGTGGGGTTCGCGGAGATGAGGGGGGGCCATCCTGAGAGGTGGGGCTGCTGCACACTCAGGAGGAAGTAGCTGCACATTCTAGTCCAAGACATAGAGTCTGTTTATAGGGATGTTGGCTGAAAATATTACAATAACGTCTGTATCAGAGAGTGACTTCCTCTCAGTAATTACAGTCACCAG
The DNA here is from genome assembly GCF_964339955.1 of Pipistrellus hanaki. NCBI lineage: Eukaryota > Metazoa > Chordata > Mammalia > Chiroptera > Vespertilionidae > Pipistrellus > Pipistrellus hanaki. The sequence goes on along the minus strand of NC_140507.1, from coordinate 36,004,608 downwards.
TCAGATCTGTGCTTCAAAACCAGCCTTACAATATGTAGCGCATCTAGCTCTGAAAATAACTATAACAGAGCAGGAAACGTTGAATAGTTCCGAGGGGAGTGAGAAAGAATAACCGGTAAAGGGATCACACAGAGAGAATTCTCATGTTACCTGCCAGGAATGAGACTGCATCTGAAAACCTCTTCTGTCTTAATTTACCAAATGCTAGGGAGAATGGAGCAACCAGAACTCAGTTACCCGGATTCTTAAATAACACGTTGCAGCTCACAGTTTAGGATGGAGAAGGAAAAGAGAAAGGGAACACAGAACAGATGTGGAAATAAATATTTATCAACACAAAGTCTTGGCAAACCTTGATCTTTATATCATCCTCACTCTATGATTTCCAACTTTCCTCCTTTCCCCAATTCCCAAAGAATGTGCAGCTAGAAAGGAAGAGCAGACCCTTGGACAGGTTTTCCACAGTGTTCCCGGAGAGAAGGCTGATGCCTCCCCCTTACTCTCATGTTAATAAATGCTTTTGACCCCCGGAATTCCTGCCGGGGGGATGGGAGAAATAAAAGGTCCATTGAGCAGGTTTGTCCTGTCCTTGGACTTCTGGCAGAATAAACAGCATCTTGTGACAAAGGCAGGCCACAGGCTGGCCGAGCTCCAGGCAGACACTGGGGACTCAGTCTGTTTATCAGACAACACATTGTCTTAACCAGGATGTGGTCTCCTCTGGAACAAGAAGTATGCAAATGAGGTTGCCAGAGACTGACACCCGCCCCTTGCACTTATTCCTTCAGGGGCTACGAGCTAAAGGTGGCCGTCCGAGTCCTGAGAACGGGATGGAGAGCCACGGAGGGGAGGGAAGGAGGAAGCTTCCAGAATTAACCGGAGTAGCCAACAGAACTGTTAGGGAAAGAAGCACACCACAAAGAATACAACTCCAAACCACCCCACCTCCAAGAAAGTAAGATAGGAAATACAATAAGATAGGAAATTTAAAATAGGGCTGCATGTCTTTCTAATGTTCAAAAATGAAAAGAATTCTGAAGCTGGCCCATTTGTTTTGGGTGCGGGCAGGGCGGGGCAGGGAAGGGGGGTGTGGGATGTAAAGAGGCTTCCAAATGCTCCATTTTCTCACAGGAAATTGCATCCCCAGGCTCTTCAGCAGAGGGCTGCTAAGAGCATCTCTCTCAGCTCCCACTGCCTCCTGCGGAAACTGATAATAATAGTGCCCGCGATGTTGGTGGCTGGGAAGATTAAATTAGGCCATTAATGGGAAACAATTTAGCCTAATGCCCAGCACATAGTCTGGGCTGAGGAAATGTTAGCAGGTATTATATTATGCACATCACTGGGTATCCTAAAAGCACAGAGGAGAGAACAGCACCTGTGGAGGAGGAAGTGGGGCTGGGAGACAGTTATGGAAAGGAGGTACTCCCCTTGCTAAAGAGGCTAATGAATTACTAGTCTGTATAGACCTTGGAGTCAGACCAGTCTGGTTTCATATCACCCTGGGAAAACACTGAGTTTCAGTGTCTTTACCTGTAATACCACCGTAGCATACATTTCAGAGGGCAATGAGGAGTACATGAGACTCACATTAAAGTGCCCAGCACAGGGCCCGCATATAGTAGCCACTTGATAGTGGTAATTATTTCTTGTGTCATTTACACAACCCTACTGTTGAGTGCAAATTCACACTTTGACCCTGGCCAGTGTGGTTGATTGGGGTGTCGTCCAGTATACCAAAAGGTTACAGGTTCAATCCCCGGTCAGGTCACTATCGTTTTTTTTCATTCATTTAATTTATAATTATTATATCTGTAGTACTGCCATAAATGTTGGTCACAGCACTAATATTACACAAGATTACATTCAAGCAAAAGTGTTAAACAAGTCCTGGTTAGTGCTGCTCAGTGATTAGAGCATGGGCTCATGTACCAAAGGGTCTTGAGATCAATTCCTGGTCAAAGACACATACCTGGGTTTCAGGTTCACTCTGGTCAGGGCAATCAGTCCATGTGTCTCTTTCACATCGATCTCTCTCTCTCCCTCTCTCTCTCTGAAAAGCAATGGAAAAAATATCCTCAGGTGAGTATTAACAAACAAACATGTTAAACAAAACAAAGAGAAAACTTTATGATAAAAAATATAATCTACAATGAGATTATAACAGTTTTGATGTACAAAATAGTTATATTAAAATTCACAACACATGGACTACAGGAAATGCAAAAAAAAAAAAGAGAGAGAGAGAGAGAGAGAGAGAGAGACTAACATAAGATTGGGAAACTTTACATCACAATTGTAGTTAGTCCATGGGAAAGGAATTAAACAAAAAAATAATTAAGAATGTTGGATTTCAATGACATAATTCATGAACATGAACATTATGAATAAATAGGACTTGCTATTCTAATAAAAAATGATGCACCTGCTTCACAAGAATTCATGGGACATTCATACAATTCTGACCATAAATTAAGACACACAAAAAACTAGGAGTAACACAGAACATATCTGACTGTGACCTCCAGTGATAGTAAACCCTAAATACTGTAAGAGGAGAAGAAAAGGGGGGAAAAAAAAACAGAAAAAAAAAACACAAGAAGAAAAATCATCAAAATTAAGACATTTGCTTTCAATCAACACTTAAGCCAAAGGAAAAAAAAATCAGAACAAAAATTTCAAAATATCTACAAGCACCAGCTGGTTTGGCTCAGACGATAGAGCTTCGGAATATGGACTGAAGGGTCCTGGGTTCCATTCCAGTCAAGGACACATACCTCCCTTGCAGGCTCAATCCCTGGCCCTGGTTGGGGCGTGTATGGGAGGTAACCAATCAATGTGTCTCTCTCACATTGATGTTTCTGTCTCCCCCCCCTCCCCCCCCGCCCCCCCCGCCCCCCCCCCCACCCCCGGCCTTCCGCTCTCTCTAAAAATCAATGGAAAAATATCCTCAGGGAGGATTAACCAAATAAATAAATAAGTTGAGCATTCAAGTCATTATATTAAAAAAAAGAATAACAAAATAAAATTAAGGAAGAATAAAAAGGAAGAAAAATGTGAATTAGAAAAATAAAAATTAATATTAGAATATTAAAAAAAAGAATATCAGCAGTAAATAAATCTAAGCAATGAGTCTTTGAAATAATGAAATAACAAACCATTAGCTGCTCTAACCCAGAAGAAAAGAAAGTTAACAAAATTATAAAGAAGGAGAAATAGCCACAAATGGGAAGAATTTAAAAGCAACCACAAGAGACACTCAGATGAATGTTTTTATCCGTACTTTTTGGAGTGGTCTAAAAGACTTCTTACATGTTGCATTTCTTTTTGGTGTTCATATTAGGAATGTCAAAAAATGTTATAAGCAAAAGAATTGTAACGGTCTTAAATCAAGAAAACCTTCAGGATTGTTTTAATAAAACTTCCGTGGATTTTCGGTTTCCGCTGTTGTCAGCGGCAATTTTTCTTTTCCTCAGAGCATCTCTCACTGACTGGACTGATTGCTTCCTAACAGTCATCCGCCTACACTTCTTAAGTGATTGTATCCTAAATATAGACTTCTCTGAGAGGGGCTAGATCTTAAGCATCAGCAGGAAATGATATGCTCAGTATAGTCGCATGCCTCCAACCATGCCCCCAACTACCCATCAAATAAATTCCACCAATTCACTCTAATTAAAGCTAAAAAGTGTCATGTGTGCTTTAAATGTCAGTCAATTTTGAGGTAATTATACCTGAAGGCAGGAATCCAACAGGGTTTCTTTTTTTAGTAAATTCAGAAGGGAAGTGAGGGAGTCAGGGAGAGTTACAGATGATGAGCTCCAGCCCCATCTTCCTTCGCTGGTGACTGACAGTAGCTGGAGAGTGACATCTGGAAAGATGTACAGAATGTGGATGTTTCCTCTAGGTGTGTGTGTGTGTGTCGGGAGAGGTATTTTCCTCATCTCCGTTTCCTTTCTTTTCAATTGGGTCAATTTCATTTTGAATTTATAAGACATGGAGCTTTCAACTTGAGGAAAGAATATGCAACCTAAAATAGCAGATTTGTAGAATGTTCTCCAAATGCTTTCGGAGACACCACCTCATTCCATTCTCGCATTATCTTCATTGCAGATAAAGAACCGGAAGGTGAGAGGTGTAAGGGGATCAGACTAGGCCACCCCAAATCAGCCACTTGAGCCTAAGGCTTATTTTGAGCTGAAGACAATTAAGAAACAGCAGACAGGAGGGAGACGGGGGGCACTCTGCCCTCCCCCTTTCTTCCTTTAAGCAGAGCATAAATTTGTCTTTGTGGCGGTGTCCTCCCTCAGTCTCCCCTACCAGGAGGAGGAGGCTGACTCTTAAATCACCAGGGGTGGCTTTTATCGCTGGAGTTAACACCCTTGAGTCTGCATAACAAACATTATTAAAATAACCCCTACCTCCCATCAGTTTCCTCCACTTATTTACCTTCCTGCAATTTACCACCCTTAGGAAAGGTCTGTGTGTTCAGTGTTATTGAAATAAGAGGGAGAAAATGACATAGTAAAAAAAAAAAAAGAGAGAGAGAGAGAGAGAGGGAGAGAGAGAGAGAGAGAGAGAGAGAGAGAGAGAGAGAGAGAGAGAGAGAGAGAGAAAGAGAGAGAGAGAACAAATCACCACTCTTTCCTCCTTCTTAACACTGTCAGGGACTTAGGAACCTTAAGACGCTGTCTCTCTTAGCCACGATATAAGCAGATTTGTGATGAGAAGTTAATAGCCAGTATTAGCCCACTGACAAACAAAGTACATGTATTTTAAAAGGTCCTGAGCCCCCCCCCCCCAAAAAAAATGGAGTTTTTTTCAAAGATAGCTCAGTGGTAAAGATAATACTGCATAAAAGATAATTTGGCATCATCGTTCATTTCAGCACCCCTAGAGCCCTACCCTGAGCTGGATCTGTTATTCCTGAAATTGGTGCCTTGCTAGAAACTAAAGTGTTGAACAAACATCAAGTTCATGAGCCACACTTCTGTTCAGCCTTCTGTTAGGAAGCATAACTGGTGTCAAAAGCAAAGATAAAAGCAAACACTTATGCCGGACAGGCATGGTTCAGTGGTTGAGCGTTGACCTGTGAACCCAAAGGTCATGGTTCGATTCCAGTCAGGGCCTGGGTTGTGGGCTCGATCCCCAGTAGGGGGTGTGCAGGAGGCAGTTGATCAATGATTCTCTCTCATCATTGATGTTTATATCTCTCTCCCCCTTTTCCTGCCTCTCTAAATCAATTTTTAAAAATATTTTTTAAAACACTAATAATTCACTAGTGGTAAACAGTTGGGATTGGAAGTAACTCTTATTCTTAATTTAGACGGGGTAATTGACATAACCCATGAAGCATCTCTCTAAGATGTACCCAAAGGCTGTGACTTTGAAAACGGAACCAGTAAAATCAAGGAAGAAATATGACCCACAGTACAGCCTATGGTCAGAAAGGCTCGCCCTCTTGCCCTAACTAACACGGCTCAGTCAAAGAATGATCGTGAACTAGAATAACACAAAGCAGCAGAAAATCTGTTGCTTAGAATTTCAAAGTAAAGTGCCAGACCAGGTCAAGGATTGCATATCCATTGTTTCACAGGAAAACTTATCCCTGAAGAATAGCAAATTTCCACATGATATTCTGGAATTGGAAAAAAAAAAAATATATATTGATTTTATAGAGTTCCTGGATTTCCTTCTTTCCTCCTCAGTTGACTTGCAAGAAGAATGCCGAACACGATGTTTCTTCCTTTGGCAGAACTGGGAACTATCGGGATTCTGAACTGGAAGAATCTTCATCCAACCCTCTGAGTGTGTCAGATGAAACTGAGGTTCATAACTGCTTACTTTTATTTTCATTTTTGCTCCAGACAAAGTCAGAAATTCTTTGTTCTGCGTCACCGTGGGTTAATTGACCTTCACCCCCTGTGTCTGTCAGTAAGGAAGTCACTTGGGAAAGAAAGCCTTAGAGGGAGTTTCGGTACATCCACTTCCTTTATGGTGATGGAAGTGAAATCCCGGCTCCCGAGCAAAACTCGGACAAAAGGTCCCCTCACTCTTGATTAACTGCAGAAGCACGGAAGAGGCGACAGCTGTGCGAGGAGCATACTCCCCCCAACGCCACTGACCTCACCGCCACTGGGGCCCCCTCGGCCCTTGTCACCGCCATCTGCCTTTGCGGAAAACGCTTCCTTCTTTCTCTGGCTCCTGCCACCGCCCCTCCCGCTCCCTCGAATGCACAGCACAGAAGAGCTGCCTCTGTGCACTGCATGGCTGTGGTCAGCTATAAATAGAAGGAAAATGAACATGACCGCCCTGGTGTCAGGCTCAGTTTAGCTCCGCTTCCACTTCAAGGCTGCCCAACCGAGACGGGGCACATCGCCGACCAGTCTAAGAAGTTTTCCAAGTGGAAACTACAAAACCACAGCAAGGAGCCCCAGTCATGCAGACGGAGATGCCCGTGGGGACGCCGCCCAGCGGGGGTTTGCAGGGCCTGATGGCGAACTCCTGGACCTCACGGAGGCGCAGACGTAGGCACAGCGAGGAGGCCAACAATGGGCCCTCTGTGGTGGCTCTGGCTTTGCTGTAAGGCATGTAAAGAGTGTCTCCCCTGCCCTAACCGGTTTGGCTCAGTGGATAGAGCGTCGGCCTGCAGACTGAAGGGTCCCAGGTTCAATTCCGGTCAAGGGCATGTGCCTTGCTTATGGGCACATCCCCAGTAGGAGGTGTGCAGGAAGCAGCTGATCGATGTTTCTCTCTCATTTATGTTTCTAGCTTGCTATTCCTCTCCCTTCCCCTCTGTAAAAAATCAATTATATATACATATATATATATATATATATATACACACATACATACATATATTGGGTCGGCAGCTAAGTAATTGCGGATTTTTTAAAGAAAATCAAAGACAATTTTTTCATGGAACTAAATAACTTTATTCTTTAATGTATTGCCCATTTTGATCAGTGACCTTTTGCCATCTTTCAGGCAGCATCATAATCCCACGTTCAAAAAACTTCTGTTTTTTATTAGCAAAAAACTGAATCAGGTACGATTTGACATCATCATCATTATTGAAATTTTTACCATTCAAGGAGTTTTGTAAAGATCGAAACAAAAAGTAATCAGATGGTGCAAGGTCAGGACTATATGGTGGATGTGGCAAAACATCCCAACCAAGCTCCATTAATTTTTGCCGAGTGACCAAAGATGTGTGTGGCCTTGCATTGTCATGATGGAATACAACACCTTTTCGATTTGTCAATTCGGGCCGCTTTTCTTCAACTGCATTGTTTAATTTCGTTAGTTGTTCAATGTAGACATCAGAATTGATCGTTCGGTTGGGTGGTAAGAGTTCAAAGTAGACAATTCCTTTGTAATCCCACCAAACTGATAACAAAACCTTCTTTTGATGAATATCAGCTTTTGATGTTGTTTGAGTTGGTTCACCTGGCCTGCTCCACGATCTTTTCCGCTTGATATTGTTGTAAACAACCCATTTTTCATCGCCAGTTATCAGTCGTTTTAAAAATGGATCATTTTCATTAAGTTTCTTTAGCAAATCGCAGCTGCTAATGCGTTGCGTTAACTGTGATTCTTTCAGTTCGTGAGGAACCCATGTATCGAGTTTTTGAACATAGCCAAGTTGTTTTAAGTGATTTTCAATGCATGTATGTGATACATGAAGCTTCTCTGCAATCTCACGTGTTGTACTGTGACAGTCCGAATTGATTATTGCTTTGATTAGGGCGTCATCAACTTCAACTGGACGACCAGAGCGTCTTTCATCTTTGAGTGAAAAATTACCAGAACGAAATTTGGCAAACCAATTTTGACACTGCCGTTCTTTTAAGGCTTCGTCACCATAAACAGCACATAACTTTTTATGAGCTTGTGATGCGTTTTTCCCTTGCGGAAATAAAAAAGCAAAATATGACGAAAATGTTCCTTTTGATTTTCCATTTTTCAACGAACGCCAAACAAAAACTACAAAACAGATATAAAAAAGTTTTTTTACTGATTAACAGCTGAATAGCCAACTATCAAATACAAAATGTGTTTTACATTTGTACTACGTCTGCAAACCTAAAAATTCAACTGAAGCCATATATGTGTGAAACCCGCAATTACTTAGTTGCCGACCCAATATATACACATATATACACACACATATATATAAAGTGTCTCCCCTTTGGACGTGGACAATGCTCTGTGTGCCACAGAGCACATGGGAGGTGGGAGAAGGGGAGGTGGGCAGGTGGGAGAAGGTTTCCCGCCGAGCTGTCCGCACCGCCTGCTCAGTATGTCACCTTCGCTCTGAGAGTCAGTCAGCGGTGTCTGACTACAGCTTTCCATCCACAGGGCAGCCACAGAATATGTCTGAAGGCTCCAGCCTGCTATGTTTCTTCAAACCCGGGTTTCAGCCTCAGTTAATCTTTGCCCAGAAGTGTGTAATTGCGGACTTCCTCCTCCCAGGCCAGGGCTGCGTGCTGTGATTGTCTCCTCGCCTGGGGGAGTCTGGGTGTGCCCTCCAGCCAAGGGGCAGGTACCTGCTCCCGGCCAGCAAGCCCGGATGGCGAGCAGCTGCAGCTGAGGAAAAGCACAGCCTGCGTGTTCCCAATAGCGTTTGCTTTGCTTCTCCTTTGGATAAACACATTTTAACTGGTTTCTTCCCCAGAAACTCACGCTTGCCTTTCCCCTGTATTTGGGGGATAACACCTCACTCTGTTTGCGTGAGTCTCTGGGATGTTGATGACCCTGCTCTCTCTTCCTCACTCAGCTTTCCTTATGGGGAAAGCTATTTTTCCATCTATTAGATAGATGTCACTTCTTCTGTGAAGCCCTCCCTGCTTTCACACCCACCCACCCCTGAAGATGAGCGCGCACACACCGATACAGAGTTCCGTGAGGTACGGTCGGAGTCTAGCGCCCTAGCACTGCGTTACATCTCTTGTACATAACCTTGTGGCCTAATGGCTTACGTTTAGCTGTGTCCCTTCCATCTGCTTCTTCAGCTAGACTGATCCTCCGCGTGATCTCTGTATTCTCGGTGTTTATCAGTCGTCTCCCTCCTAGAATGGACTTGGTTTCTTCACTTTTGTATTAAGGAATAATTCACATGCGCCCACATCACCCTTTTTAGTCGTGGTTCTATGAGTTTGGACAAATGCCTACACTAGGGGTGTCGAACTCAATCAGAGAAGGGGCCAAAATCTAAAATCCAGCCTAAATCGCGGGCCGAATGGTTTACTGAACAGTCATAAACTGACAATGTCATAAACTGACAGCGGAGTGCAGTGATGACAGCGCGGTGCGGGCCACATTGCAAGGCCTGGCGGGCTGGATTTGGCCCTTGGGCCTTGTGTTTGACACATGTGGCCTACACCCATGTAACCGCCACCACCACCACCAAGGCACAGAGCAGCCCCGCCGCCCCACATCCTCCCCATCTCGGGAGTCAACCGTCCCCCCTCCTCCAGCCCTTGGGAGCCACAGTGTTCTGCTCCTACACACACATGCCGGACGTCACATCCGTGAAGTCACACAGGTTGCAGCCTTCGAGTGTGGCTTCTTCACTTCGCATAAGGCAGGTGAGATTCTGCCCTGATGGGACTGCGGCAGCCATTCCTTTTGCGTTGCTGAGGAGTACTCCGCTTGGGAATCTAGCACCGTTGGTTTACCCGTGTGCCCGCTGCGGGACATTTCGGTTGTTTTCGGTTTGGGTCAATGATGACTACAGCAGCTAAAACATTCACATTCAGGTTTTCTTGTGAACACAAGTTTTTACTTCATTTGAATGAATAACTAGGAATGAGGGTGTTGGGTCACATGGCAAGTGTCTGCTTCACTTTATAAGAGACTCCCCGACTGTTTGCCAAAGGAGCTATTTTATTCCCCTTCCCACCAGCTATCTGTGAATTCTAGCATCTCCACGTCCTCACCAATACTTGAGATTGTCAGTTTCCTTTTATTGTAGCCTAAAATATGGGCATGCAGTGGCATCTCGCTTTGAATTTAATTTGCATTTTCCTAGAGACTCAGAATGTTGAGTATCTTTTCATGTGTTTGGCATCTGCACATGATTGGTGAAATGTCTATTCAAATATTTTGTTCATTTCTGGAGGACTGTTTGTTTTCTTGGCATTAAATTTTGAGAGTCCTTTTAATAGTCTGGATATGAGCCTTTCATCAGATATATGAATTGTAAGTATTTTCCCCAATCTGTATAATACATATTTTTAATAAATTGAAATCTCATAAAGAAAAAAATTCCTTTGGAAAAGGCTTTGTGAGACTTTAAAGCTACAAATGATAATGTTTATACATTTATCTCTTCAATGAGTCAACAAAATGCTTCAATAGAATAATAAAGAATTGAAAGTAGCAACTCTAAATTTCTAGTTGGAAATTATTAAGTGTAATAACACATGGATGGGAGATTTTATCTAAGGGATAGACATATATCTGACATAAATCATTTAAGATTATTTTCTCTTTGAAAGAAAACCATAATAGAAGAATCTACATTTTTGCGCAGGAATTGGATTCTAGTATTGCAAATAATTTTCTGTCATAGATAGCAATTGTTAGAATTGTCACACCAAGACAAGTGTGACAGATCAACCATTTAATACTGGAAACTTGCTCATCACTCCCACAGAAATCCACCTCTGAAAAGCATATTAGAGGATCATGCAGTCAGCCATTGTGTGTGGCCATATATAGAGGAGCCTTGACTACCAGGGCTGTGACCCTGACATTCCTAAGAGGCTCTTCCATTCTATAAAAAGTACCCCATTGTCAATCCCTCCCTAAAGGGAAAGTTTTACAGGAAAGGGAGGCATTCTTTATTACTGTTCTTACAAATGAGGCTTCCTGACATCAAGTGACTACCTGCTTGGATAAAGGGCCCAAATATGCCATCAAATGTTGCATTTTTCAGGCATATTGATTCTCATCAATCAATAAGTATGTACTATCTGCACCGTATTATTGACAGACAGCATAAAACTACTAGATATGAATCCTACCTTCAATGGAAATTCATTCTAGTTAAGGAGACAAGAAAACAGCACGCAATACTAGCAACAACACGAACGTCTGGACTCTTGGATCAACTAAAGACAAAACAAGGGAGTAGGTCAGACAGAAGGAAAGGACACTGCCATGCAGACGGATCGCAGACTCGCTATTTCTCCACTAACAGTTCAGCAGTGCCGCCAAATACTATTACAGCAGTCTATTGGCATAGTGAGGCTGAGGTCTAATGATATAAAGTCAACTTTTAAATATGTTTTCACAGCTTGTTCTGGCTGTAAGCAATGCAGAGATTCAGAAGAGAAAACCTAGACTAGAGGAGTCAGAGAAAATGTCGCAGAGCAAGTGGGAGGTAAACTGGACCCCGAAGCATGAGTCGATTTTGCTCAGCAGAAGAGAGAGGAGCACACTCCCCAGGGACCTAAAGAACCGAAGGGCAGCTGTGGGATGCGTCACACCGGCCTCCCAGCACGGAAGCTAGAAGCAGCAGGTATCTGCTTTCTGAGTCTCCCGCTAGCCCCTGGTGGAGGCTGTGCCAGCTGACATCACCGGCCACAGATGTGGGATCGACACCTCGTGCTGTGCCAGGAAAAAGCAGGGAGCGCAAGGCGTGTGTGCAGCCTGGGGTCCCTGGATCCTCCTCCCAGAGACAGCAAAGCAGGGGCTCAAATAGGTGGGTCCTGCCGTGTGGTCAGCAGACAGATGGGTCTTTTTTTTTTTTTTTTAATATATATTTTATTGATTTTTTACAGAGAGGAAGAGAGAGGGATAGAGAGTTAGAAACATCGACGAGAGAATCATCGATCAGCTGCCTCTTGCACACCCGCTACTGGGGATGTGCCCGCAACCCAGGTACATGCCCTTGACCGGAATCAAACCTGGGACCTTTCAGTCCGCAGGCTGACGCTCTATCCACTGAGCCAAACTGGTTTTGGCCAGACGGGTCTTTATCGGTCCGTTTCACAGTATGATTTGAGGCATTGTTCCTGGGTACATGGTCTCCAGGCCCAGAATATTTCTGAAAATTCTATGAGCCATCCAGTAACTTTTTAAAAATGTTTCTTTTCTGTTTAAATCAACTGGGATCAGGTTTTGATACTTAGCGTAGTGATGGGCATTATATCCTCAGAACCACCTTATCAACCCTCAGACTCCTGTGTAAAGCATCCATTGGTACTCTAGCCTCATTGTGCCGAGTGGCAGCACCATATAGGAGTCAAGGGCATGGCTCATGTGAAAGCAAGCCCACAGGGAAATGGGGGGCCCTCGGCAATGTGCATGACCACACATTCCTCACTCATAACCAATAAATGTGTGCTTGCTGAATACACAGTCAATGGTCTAAGAGCCTTTCTACTCATGAGTCTCAAGAGAACCGATATGGATTTTCTGCTATGAGTTACAGAGTTACAAGAAAACGAGGAACAAACTCAGCAACCTACACGTCTAAGCTCCTCAAAACATGGCCCCCGTTTGGCACACAGTGCATTACATTTCTTCTACTGCTATTTAACTTCTGTTTGCTATTTAACTTTCTCCCAGTGGCCTCGCCAATAAGCTTGTCTATTGGAGGACAAAGACTGTGTGTATCTTTGCATCTTAGCACTGTATCCAGCACAGAGCTGGGCATGTAGAAGTTACTCAACACATATTTCTTGAGTGAAATAAAGCCTGTGGAAGTACCTCAACCACCGCAAAATAAGCTGAGTTGTGCTCACGTGCAGAAGGAAGTGTCTACTCCCATGTTTATGCCACTGAAGTTGTTTCTCAGCCTGAGAACACAGCAATAAAGGGCTTGTTCCAGGCCCTGCGGTAGGCACACAATGGATATTTTGCACCCACTAGACAGTCCTATATAAAGCGTTAGGGATGCATTAAGTTTAAAAAGGCAGAATATAGCAATATGTGTGTACGTAGATGGGCACTGCTAGAGAACACGGTGAGATAAAAACTTGTTCCTTGTTAAGGTAAAATGATGCACGTGACCTTTTCCATTATCCAGATTTTCTGTGAAGATCTGAAAAGCATGCCAGTTTCCTAAGAATAAGGACTTGGGGTATATTTCCTTTAATTCTGTACTAACAGTTGGTCCCATCAAGAAAAATTTAAAGAAAAAATGCATTTCTGATGATTCTTTTTTTTTTTCCCCCCACCCAGACCCCCTCTGATGATTCTTTCTCTAAGAGTCAGGTTAGCATAGAGTAGCGCCCATGTGGGTGCCCAGCCATATCCTCTGGCCCGATCCTGACCAGACTTCCAACCATCAGAACTGTGTTTCTTTGCCTAAGACCTTTTGGTCGCCATCTGCGCCCACTTCCTTCACAGGCTCAGCTGCCTGGAACTACCAGGGAATTAGCATCCCCAGAAGCAGAGCTCTACTGGCGACTGAGTAGATTCCACAACTCCCTCGTAGCTCAGATGGAATAACCCTAAGTCATTTCTCAGAGTTCCCCAGGGATTTGGTTCTAGCTGTCCAGAACGGTCACATTTCTCCTTTTCCTGCCTCACTTCCCCCACCCCTACAGCTATCTCCTGGGATCATCTGCCAAGGACACTACACCTAAACCCTTGAGGTTGACTGTGTCCACGGTCTGGAAACAGACAGGCCTGGGTTCTACTGGGTACGCACTAGTTGTACACCTTCAGTTCCTTGAAGTCTCTAAGACTCAGTGAGTATAACAGAGATGATAATATCCATGTTGCAATGGTTTTTTGGAGAATGAAATTCCACACAACAATGCATATAAATCACTGCTGCATGGCGCAGAAGTGGCAGCTCTTGGGGTTTTAGTGGTTGAGACAGTAACAGAAGCAGCAACAATAGCAACCAGTAATTCTTAGACCCATATTCCTCCAGTTTTAATGTGTGCACTGGACTCTCCTGGGAGCTTGTTAAATGTGGAGTCTGATTCAGAATCTGGGGCAGAGCCTGAGAGTCTGCTTTTCTAACAAACTCCCACGTGATACCTACGCTGCTGGGCTTCAGACGACAGTGTGAGCAGCAAGGCTATAGAGTAGGGGTGTCGAACTCAATCAGAGAAGGGGCCAAAATCTAAAATCCAGCCTAAATCGCGGGCCGAATGGTTTACTGAACAGTCATAAACTGACAATGTCATAAACTGACAGCGGAGTGCAGTGATGACAGCGCGGTGCGGGCCACATTGCAAGGCCTGGCGGGCTGGATTTGGCCCGCGGGCCTTGTGTTTGACACATGTGCTATAGAGTGTCGCCTCTGGAAGGCAAGGAACAAGAAAGACAAGTCATCTGTGCTTTGTGGCAAAATTACATTCAGATGATCTTTGCCAATAATTTCTTTAACACGGGTTCACTGCAGGAATCATAATTTAAAATAATATTTCACAAGCCAATAGCATACAGCATAAAGTCTCTTAATAAGCCAATAAAGAAATAACACACCCCAAATCAGCGATAGATTAATTGCACTATTGTTCCAGGCACGGGAGAGATGAAAGAAAAGAACCTCCAAGTTTGGTTGAGATATACCTTTCTAGAAGTTGGTGTTCAGAAGAATAAGCTGAGCCAACCGAGAGCTGATGTCCAGTTGCCAGAACTAATGGAAAGTTCCTTGTTACCCGAGCACAATGCAGGCAGAACAAAGGCACCAGTGGTGCTGGGCAAGACGGTGTCTCCTTCATGGGCCTCTGCACGGTTTGCACCACTCCCAGCAAAGAGTAGTCTTACTGGGCCGGAGCTAATGCCCTAAGGTCTTTGTAGAACCATTTAGAGTCTAGACTAGGGGTGTCGAACTCAATCAGAGAAGGGGCCAAAATCTAAAATCCAGCCTAAATCGCGGGCCGAATGGTTTACTGAACCGTCATAAACTGACAATGTCATAAACTGACAGCAGAGTGCAGTGATGACAGCGCGGTGCAGGCCACATTGCAAGGCCTGGCGGGCTGGATTTGGCCCTCGGGCCTTGTGTTTGACACATGTGGTCTAGACCAACAAGGAACAGGCTTGCCCAGAAAAACACTCTCGATAAGTCCTCACAGGCTCTTGTATTTAAAGTTAAGGGTTCATTACATCATAGTTGCCTTTCCAAACATTCATATTGATAAGTACTCAGTAGCACAACAATTTTTAGAACATCATCCTGACATGACACAGTCTTCCCACTGTACATTAATTCACCTTAGATCAAAACAACTTTCACTTAAGTCATAAACAAGTGGATTTGAAGTCATAACAAACCAATACACAACAACCTGTATAATGATTCACTCGAGGGCTGGTCTTTAAGTATCACATAACTACACACACACACACACACACACACACTCACACACACACATACACACACACACACTTTCATGTGTTTTCAGATCAGTATAAAAGTTTCCCTTCACATCTGGACATCATACATACTTAACCACATAGTTCTTAAAGACTTCTTTGGGCAAGCAGACCTTCTATCAGTCCTTTCCATTTCTGTTCTACTTGTCCATTTCTTCATAACAAACTGCCTGAAAACTTAGTGGCTTAGAACAACAACCATTTTATTATGTGTCAATGTCATGGGTCCATAATTCGGTCATAAGTCATGTGGTGCTTCTCTGTTCATGTGGAATCAGTGGGCAGTTCATGGGTATTCAACTAGAGACTGGTCTTGTCAGAGGGTCCACATAGTTTTATTTTCATGTCTACACCTTGGCAGGGATGGCTGCAAGGCTGAGCTTAGCAGGACTTGTCGACCAGCACACTTGCGGGAGGCTCTCCAGGACAATGGCCGCAGAATGACTATGTCTGCTTGGCAGTTCAGGGTCCCAGAGCAGGTGGGACAGTACACAAAGCAGAAACCACTCCATCTCAGTTCACTGAGCCTTGGAAGTCACACTGTATCCTTTCTGTCACATACTACTTTTCAAGGCAGTTATCAGTGCATCCACACTCAAGGACAGGGGACAAGACCCCACCTCTCGATGAATTGCAGGTGTATTTTAAAACTTCTACAGTCCTCCCTCTGACCTCAAATGCTAACATGCTTCCCACATGAAAAATATATTCCCTCCCAAGACCTTCCATCATGGCACCAAGCTCAGGTCAGGCTCAGGCTATTGGTCCAGGGTTTCATCATCATCAAATCATGTCCTTATCAAGTGTTTGCGATAGGCAACTCAATGATGACCTTAACCTTGGTTCTGTGAGCTCAGCTGAATGTCGGGAATTAATCTGTAAGTTAAAATGAGAATTCTATTTTGGGTGGCGGAGGAGGGGGAGGGGGAATGGGAGAGATGGAAAGAAGCATTTAAAAGGAATGCTTCAATTTACTTCAAATAACATATCGAATGTTACAAACAATAAAACTCAAGGCGCTAAGGTCTCCCAAGGGCCTTGTCATAAATGAGGCACTTAGCAAAGCACCGTGAATCTCAAGCCACCAGGGGATCATTTAATGTTCCATTTAAGGCACATTCCTCTGCATCTTTCTTTTTCCCCAGGAACATTGCTCATCAGCTAACATTTATGCAGCGCTGAAGGGTTCTGACCCCGGCGCTGGAAGTGCTACAGGGGTTCGTTCGAATATGTTCCCTGAAAACAGGCTGACATTCTCTCCTTCACTCGGTGCCAATGAATGACAATGAGCACGTGAAGCACGCCCCAATTCTCATGCTGCCCTTAGAGGCTAACGTACAAAACAAAGAGGGCCGGGGGAGCTGTACCTTCCCGCGATGACAATGATGTAAGTGGGCCACGTCGGCAAACAAATTCATTAAACTGCAAATTAATGGGTCATGGAGTATAGCTGAGGCAGCAAGAACAAAATGGCGGGAAACAGAGGTGGGCCCTGGAACATGGATTCGGGTCTGGTTTCTGCCACCTTGACTACTCTGAGCAAGGTGCTCATTCTCCATGTGCCTCCGTTTCTACAAAATGAGGACACTGGGGGTTACCTTACACAACTGTCGCAAAGAGGAAATGCGGTGAAAATGTCGTAAGGGGGAAATGAGGTAGAAAGGGGAATGCTAGACACTGTGGAATGCTGAGACAAGTGTCATTAGGCTTAGATGGACTCCAATAATCACCTTTCAGGTAAGCCTCCACCCTGGTGTGTGGCTGTGTGGTGGCAACCTCTCCTCACAGCAACCTCGCAAACGTAAGTATGTGTTTCACGTATTTACTCCTTATTTGACCACAGACTTACCCTCAGGCCATCACTTGCTGTTAATAGGTTTACAATACGATCCATTAGTGACATATGTCACATTGTATTACACGTGTAGTAAGTGTGATGTGGCAGAATCAAGGCAATCTGTGTGGGTGCTTCCTGTCATCACCTCCAGCCAATTTAAACTTCATCTCTAGATCCCTGGCCCCCCTGGGAGTCTCTCCAACATGTGTTCCATCAGATTAAAACTGATCTGCATTGCCAGAAATTCTTAATTAAGTACCAGCTCCTTATTTCGGTACTCGGGGCCTTCTAAACAGGTCCCCACGGTACCTTTCCAGCACCACTTCCCAGAAAACCCCATGACACAACCTCCTCTTCCCAGAGACGAAGCATCTTGCTCTTCCCACGACATGCTCTGCATCATCATGTCCTTGTTGCCTGAGCTGTCTGCTCCACTCAGAGACCTCTGCACCCAGCTCCTATTCAAATCCAACCAATACCTTCAGGCAGCTTTCTAACTTGCAAAAAAAAATAAAGGAAGCCATGTCAACAATGCTCATGCACTGCATAGAAAGTCACAGGAACGGATCCAGGTGCCAGGCAAGACCACGACTTACAGATGATCTATAGAACTGGAAAGATACCGTCAGTGTGTTACAGCAAAAGTTTGCAACGTTCCTGGCATAAGGATCTTGGAAAAGCTCCTCACCCCTGAGATGTTACTATGCTGAACAAGTAGACAGGACCCCAAATCTGTCAGCTATGACAATAACTGGCTGTCTTATACGTACAGTTCTCATCACATAAAGCTCCACCAAAGCAGTGCCAAAACAATCCATCATTTTGTTTTATTTGGTATTTTAATGCAAAACAGGTCTCCCAAAAACCTATCCAAAAGTTGTGTTTTCCAGACCTTTGACAAAGAAACTGCTTCGTTGTTTTTGTTTTTATTTCGTCTGAAGCCTCAGTAAAGTGATCGCAAGCACATACTATCTTGTATCTTTTATCTTTACAGGGGCTTTTTCAAAAATTAAAACCTCTTAGCTTTATAATGTTTGGGTAAACAATCCATAGGCAAGAAAAAGTAAAGTTCAACCACATCTGACAGCAGCTATTACTCAAAGAGAAGGTGCCATATACTGCCCAAGACAGATTTATTTCAAAATGCTCTCATTTGGCTCCAGCCCGTTAAAAGTATGCAAGCACGGAACTCGGTGCATAAAGTTCTACAAGCCCATAAAAGTAACCCTCTAACAGAGGCTCCATGCGAAAGGGCCATCCTCGAAGGCTCACTGACCAAAATCCACAATTATGTTGGAATTCCCGATACACCGCTGAGCCACTCAACTGCTGAAGAGGCAGGGGGAGTCCAGCAGGGATTACTGCAATTTTTATGTCCATAAAACTTGCCAACAGTGACAATATAACAGCCACAGCCCTTCTCAGAAAAATAACTCCTTTTTTCCTCTCATGGTAGCTATTAAGTACAAGATATTGACAGGCACTGGTCCACAGATGGTTTCCCCAAAGCAGCCCATCCTACCATGAGATGTGGATGGAGGCCATTTGCCACCAAAAAGGGGGGTCTAACTCCACATGATCAAGGAAAAGTCCACCTGAAATGCAATCGGTCTACCCAGGGTGCACTGGGTGCCTACACGCACAATGCTTTACAGAAGGTTAAGCCAACACGCGGCCAAGAAGTCAACCTTGCCTCAGCACCTAGTCTCAGGTTTTCAGCCCAAATTGCTTTCCTGTCTGCTCCGCTCAATCCCCATGAAACCTTTGTGTTATGTATTATTATTCATATTTTTACAGAATAAGAAACAAATTGCCGAAACCGGTTTGGCTCAGTGGTAGAGCATCGGTGTGCAGACTGAAAGGTCCCAGGTTCGATTCCGGTCAGGGGCATGTACGTTGGCTGCGGGTACATCCCTGGTAGGGGGTGTGCAAGAGGCAGCTGGTCGACGTTTCTCTCTCATCGACGTTTCTAGCTCTTTATCTCTCTCCCTTCCTCTCTGTAAAAAATCAATAAAATATATTTTTTTAAAAAGAAAAAAAGAAAAAAATTGAGTGCATGTCTCCCCCCTCTCATAATAACAATTTCACTTAATTTCACCTTCAGAAAAACTCGTATACATTAATGCCAAGGATGGCTGCTGAGTGTATCTTGATGAAAGAGGTGGAACCGTGTGAAATAGTTCATCGTGAACCATTTTTACATATGAAAATGCCAAGTTTACATGCACATGCTAATAGAATGAAAGAAGCCAAGAGCTTCTGGCGTGCTATAAGTCGTCTTAGGTAGGACCTGTTCTTTTTTGGGGGGTCCCCAGGGCTTCCCTGAAAGACGTCTCTGGACCCTTCCATCCCACGGTGCTTGTTGAGTGTCAATAGGAAGTTCTGTTCTGGAGAAACGGTGAAGCAGAGAAATCCGGCCTTCTTTCAGGGGATGAATCTGAAACCATAGGAAATAACAAGGGGAGGGAGAAAGGCCTTTTAACTCGGGCAGGCAATAAAAGCGTGTTCCAAAGCGTAAACAGTTTAAGACTCTGTAATACCTGGCTCTTCTTCCTCAGCAAAGGCGTTTGTTCCATCTCCGCTGAGGAAAATCTCCGTCAAGACTTACAGGTGATTTAGCTCCGGGACTAGTCTGGTCCTGCAGGAGCCCCACCGCGTTGTATTTATGGACTTCCATAAAGTGGAAGCATCAAAGCGCCTTCGCCCCGGTCCCCGGGCTGGGCTGGCACCCGGGCCATGAAAGCGAACGCCTGATCCCTCAGTTCACAGGCCCAGCTGCTCAGGGCCCCTTTCCCTGCGGCCCCTCCTGCCTCATGGCCCGGCCCCGGAGGGATCTGGTTTTATCCCCAGGAGGCAGAGTACAAAAGCACAGTGTGAGGATAAAGGAACCGGAGAACCTACCCCCTGGGCTGTGATGTTTCCAGCACGCCCGCTGCCCACAGAGCCCCCGCTTCCTCTATACCTGCTCACTGCCAGCTGGCCTCCTCCGTGCTGACTGAGAAGGTCACCTAGGCCCTCTTACCACCGCACAGAACAACGCATCCTGCCAGGGCATGTGTGTGGGGGTGGGTGCACGGGCACACATGCTCCTGAGCACGTGTGTGCATGATCCTTCTGCTCTATACCATGCCTGCTCTGCCCATAATTGTGAAGGTCTGGTTACTGTTGGTACAAAGAGGCAACAGCAAAGAGGGTGCGAGGTCTGGCTTTCCCCAGATGAAGGAGGGATTGTCAGTTGCACTAACGTCACAGAAAGAGGGCAAGATGGCTCACTAGGCACACATATAGAACTACTCTCACTTTAAAAAATTCTAATCTGAATTTAGATCGAGTCTCTACATCTAACTATCAGTTCATGAATAATGGAGAGATATTGAGGAACAGAGGGCACGGGTCCAGATGTGGGTAAATGAATAGATTTCATGGAATTTCTTTTTAACCTCTAGACAAACAGAATGCCCCATGCTAGGATCCATCTACAATATCCCTGCCACATGGACGTCCTCAGCTATCTCCAGAGATCTCACACTTGGAGAGATTTAAAATCTCCCCCTTATTTCTCCCTTTTTCCTGAGGTAAAGCCTGCCCCCTTTTTTTTTTTTTTTTTCTTTTTCTGAATTTGCTATGGTCAGTGCAGTCAGACTAGCTACATTTCCCAGAATTCCCCTCCCTCTGGGTTCTGGGTTAGAGTTGCCAAAAGAGGAGCTGGAGCAAGATTGGAGAGGCAGCAGCAAAGTGTTCAGAGGAGACTGGCAGGTCCGGTTGTCCTCACTGTCCTCTACTCCACATTTAGCTCTTCTTCCCAATGCAGGTCCTGCTGACCCACAGCGGTCCACCACCAGGCTACTCAGAGGCAGCAGCTTCCCACAGACACGCCCCAACTCCCCTCACAGTACAACCTCAGCGGCCACATGGGCTCCTCTCCTCAGATCTCTCTGCAAGCCCAGACCTGCCCACCTCGGCCAGCGCTTCAGTCATTTCTTAAGGGGATGACTCCTTCTCTGATCCTCCAACTCCACTTTCTGGACCTTCCTGTCCCCTGATCCTCCCACAATTGTGCAAGGCTTAATTCCTGTCATAAAACCTCAGCCCACACTGCTGCCCTGTGGAGCCCTGCGTGATACACCTCTGGCATCTCCTCGACCTGCCCCTGCTTCCCAGGCCTTCGATGGACAGTTCTCATCCTACAGGAGGGTCTGTCAAGGATGGGAGAGTCACCATGTCTTCCCACTGCTGACCTCACTCCTCTGGCTTGTCACCTCTTGCATCTCTGTGTTTCTGCTGAGAATGGGTTTCAACCCCTCTCACACCAGGTCACTCACTATCTGTCCTAAAACTACTTGGGGCATTTACTTTCCTTTGTTTAATTGTAGGTCATTTATTTCAGCTATTAAAAACATTTTTTCTACACATTTAGTAAATTATACAGATATTTATAAACTTTACAGCCAGTAATGGGTTAACATCCAAAATATGTAAAGAACTCACACAATTTAACAACATGAAACCTAAATAACTCATATAAAAAATGGGCAGAAGATCTGAATAGACATTTTTCCAAAGAAGACACACAGATGGCCAACAGGCACAAAAAAGATATTCATCATTGGCCATCAGGGAATGCAAATCAAAACCACAATGAGATATCACCTCACACATGTTAGAATGGCTATCATTAAAAAGACAAGAAATAACAGGTGCTGGAGAGGATATGGAGAAAAGGAAAGCCTAGTGCACTATTAGTGGGAATGCAACCTGGTACGGCCACTTGAAAAGCAGGATGGAGATTCCTGAAAATAATTAAGATTACAACTACCACATGCCCCAGCAATCCCACTTCAGAGTATTTATCTGAAGAATACAAAAACACTAATTCAAAAAGATATATGCACCCCTACGTTCACTGCAGCATTATTTATAAAGAACCAAGATATGGAAACAACCTACATGCCCATTATTGGATAAATGGGAAGGAAGAAATGATACATCACACACACACACACACACACAATGGGATACTATTCAGCCATAAAAAGGAGGGATATATTGTCATTTGCAACAATATGGGTTGCCCTTGAGGGCATTATACTAAGTAAATTAAGTCAGATCGAGAAAGACAAATATAAATGATTTCTCTTGTACGTGGGTTATTTTTTTTTTTAATGAACAAACAGATCAAAACAAAAACCAACTCAAAGACACAGAGAACAGACTGGAGGTTCCCAAAGGCGAAGAGGCCTAGGGGAAAGGCAAAGTGTATGGTGACGGGAGGTAGCTAGACTTACCATGGTGATCACTGTGTAGGGTATGCAAATATTGAATTAGGATGTTGTACACCTGAAATACATATCATGTTGTATACCAATTTTACCACAACAAAAAAGGACAATAATTTCACTATACATCCCTAGTGGTATATACTCTAACAATAAAAAAGAACTGTAAAATAAATTCAAAGTGTTTTTATAATATTTTACAGTGTTATTCTGAAATGATTATTAGTTACATAGAAATGTATATAGAAAGAGAAAACAAACAAGTAGTTACCAGTAAGAACTTATTTTTTCTCTAAAAAGAAAAAAAGGCAGGGAAGGAGGGAGAAGTAGAGAGAAATGGGTGATAGAACTATGACCAATCCAATAGCAATAAACACCTGTCAAATGCAGGTTGTGGTCTCTAAAGAATACCATTTCCTATCAAGGAATACCAGCTCCTTGGAAAAACACCTACTTTCTGGCTTTGGACAAGAACTACACAAGGTGAGCCTAGAACATCTTGTCAGAAGAGAAAAGGAAGCTGTGGGAGAGCCTAACCTGAAGAGGCTTCCACCGGCCAGAATGGAACAACTTGAGTATTAATAAGAAAAATGCATTAAATAAATATCAAATATGTGTACAAGTCCATACATTTATTATGATACTTTTTTTAAGAAATAAGTGATCAGCTTTGGCTGATATTAAGAAAACCAACTCAGCCCTAACTGGTTTGGCTCAGTCGATAGAGTGTTGGCCTGCAGACTGCAGGGTCCCAGGTTCGATTCCGGTCAAGGGCATGTACCTTGGTTGCAGGCAAATCCCCAGTAGGGGGTGTGCAGGAGGCAGCTGATTGTTGTTTCTCTCTCATCGATGTTTCTAACTCTCTATCCCTGTCCCTTCCTCTCTGTAAAAAAAAAAAATCAATAAAATGTATATTAAAAAAAAAAAAAAAAACCCTCATTGAAACCAGCAATAACAACAAAAAGAGGGAAATGGTTGTAAATTTGGCATCGGTTTGGCCTTCCCTATGCAAATTGCCCATCAAAATAATCAAATAGCTAGTATTCTAGCAAATAAGTGAAGAAGAAACACTAGCATTAGAACATCCCAGATGTAGACAATAAGATTCACAGCTGCTAATGCCACAAGAAGAGAGATAACAGGTACTAAGAGCATCTTATGAAAAGAACCTGTTTTTTTTAAGCCATTATTATTTTACATACCTACTGATATATTTATTGAGATGATTGGATGTCTGTGTTTCCTTGATGATAATCCAGGAAAGGGAGTGGGAGACCATGAAGTAGACAGAGATACAGATAGAACAAAATTGGCCCTGAGTTAACAATTGTCCCTTCTCTCTACCTTTGTTTGTGTGAACAATTTTCCATATTAGAATTTTAATTGATGAGTGTTTGAAGCTAAACTGCCCAAGTTTGCATCCCAGTTCAGCTACCTCATAGCTATTGATCTGGGGCAAATTACAGCACATGTGTGACCCCTCTGCAACTCAGCTTTCCAACTATGAAATAGGAATGATAGTCACTGCCTTGATGGGCTGTTCTGAGGACTCGGTGTGGGGATGTAAGTAAAGTGCCTAGAATAATTCCTGATAAACTGTGCTCACTTCAACGTTAGCTTTTATGACTTGTAAGGCCCACGAAATTGGATAAAGCCCAGCTTGGAGTTTCTGAGCATTCAAATTGTCAAATTAGCTCCTGAGAAACTGTCTTCTTGGTGAGGAGCAGGTATAAATCCACTGACCTCTCTTCTTCCACACACAACAGCCAAATAGATGCTAAAGACTGACGGATCTTTGGGTATCCATTTTGACACGCCATCTGCTGCTCCAAAAAAAGTGGAGGGGTGTGTTTAGGGCACATGCCTATCTCCACTCCCTAGGGCCTGCTCTCTCTCCCAGTGCCACCTCTAGGGCCCACCTGCAGTCCCTCACTCCAGGGGTCCTGTAGGTCAGGGGACAACACAGTGGACTAGAGTCAACAGCCTGGATTCCTCTCATGTCTCTGTCCCTGAATAATGGCTTGGTCATTCCAGAACATGGGGAACAAGATATGGTTGTGATTTTTTAGAAGTCTTGTCTTGAAATTTTGGAGACTATCACAAAATTCTTTTGAGCAACCCTTGCTATTAAGACATCTTCAGGCTTTGAGGGTTAAAAAACATCATATACAGCTGAGATGACTTGAGTGAGGCAGAAACTAAAGTTGCCTTAAGACCAGATGTAACAATTAGTAAGGGAGGCTGACTTTTAAAAACGTTCTGAGAGGAAGGCAGTAACAGAACGCTCAGATTCAACATAAATAGCTTCTTCAGAAAACGTCTGCCTTAGAATATTTTCCTTGGGATATATTTGCTTTTCTTTAAACCAACTTTATCACTTTTAAATCCCACCTTAAGCAGAATCATAGCCATGTGATCTACAAAGTACCTGAGTGTATGGGTTCATCCTTTATGCAAATGTAGCCGTATAAGTAAATATACAAGTCAAAAATCAGAAAATTATTCACATTTCAATTAAACAACTTAAGAAACTCAGTACAAGTAGGAGCTAATCCAGCGGTGTTTCATCCTCTGTAAAATGTGTGTGTGTGTGTGTGTGTGTGTGTGTGTGTGTGTGTGTGTAGCTTAGACAAACTAGTTCATAATAAATGCTATAGAGATGTCCCATTTTTTCCTTTGAGCAACAAAGATAACATTTTTTAAAGCACAGAGACAGATTTTCAGAGAGGTAAGGGAACAAAATCTATAATCACTCTGTCTAATCAATTGTTTTATTAAAATTATAAAAGTAATAATTAAATATGTTTAGAAAATTTTAAATGGTTCATAAAGAAAAATTAAAAAACCGAAGCCTAAAATAAATAAATGTTGTCTCTTTTACCTGTTGTCTCTTAGTACCTATAGTCTCTCTTCTTGTAGCATCAGAAGCTATGAATTTTATTGTCTACATCTGGGATGTTCTAATACTAGTGTTTCTACTTCACTTATTTGCTAGAATATAAGTATTAGCTACTATAATCTTTATTAACATTTCACTCTTTCCAGTTCTCAAAAATTAAATGTCTCTCATGCAGCTTCATTTTCATTTCATCCTGTTTATGGCAAATATTGATTCACATCACTGAGTACATACCTATTTCCAAGGATTTGAAAGGCTCTTAAAATGGGATTTTTTTCCTCTCTGTTTAGGCAGGCATTCTTATCTAGATAGATAAGCTTATAGCAAATAAATTGGTTCTACATAAGGACTCCAGCACTTACATTAATCATGCGATATCTACATACTTTGGTTTTCAGAAAATACCTATAAATATCTATCAATCAGCAATTATTTACTTTCTGTCAACTGTACCCAAGTTGGCATGTTAGGAACCAGGGAGGTACAGGGAGCAAAAGCCACAGCTTCATCCTCAAGGGGCTGAGAGGAGGCAGAGGGGACCCTGCTGACCAGAATCATTCAAATCCTTTCAGGGAAGATGGCTTGAGCCAAGGCTTGAGGGATGAGTAAGATTCAGAAGAGGGACACGGAGGGAGAAGGGCATGAACAAAGGGAAGGAGAGGTGTTGCATGGACACTGGGATGACGGGACTGAGGCAGAGAGCCGTTGTAAAGGAATGGTGGTAGAGAAAGTTAGCAAAGGTATCCTGGCCCTGGAAGCTCCGCCCACAAATTTTCAACTCTATCTACCAAGTGACACGGAGGAGGAGGGGGTTTAGAACAAAGCCTTGGCATGAGCAAAGTGGTATTTTAAGAAAATACTGGTTGTGGAGTCCATCAAGCCGTCAATGGGTGAGTTATTTGCAGATACGGGTATTTGTGACTCCTTTCTCTCCATGAACTCACAGTAAAACTAAGAAGAGGTCAGCCAGAGACAGATAAAACCAGAGGTTAGGCAGCTGGAGAAACAGGCCTGCCTCCCAGCCACGCTGGGAGCCCCCGGAGGAAGCAGTAAATCTCCTGGGACCCAGCACAACCTGGGAAGCCGAGGGGGCACTCCAGGCCACGCTGTGGGGAATGAAACATTCCTTCCTCAAGCACTAAAAGGGAGGCGAGTCCAGGGCAGCTCTGGCCAGCAGTGACCTGGCTCTCCTGGTGCGATGCTTCTCACTGCTCCCTCCTGGGGGTTTCCTGTGACATCTGTAGGGCTTCACATGCAGAGTTTGAACAGGGCAGCGATCTACGCCTCCCACAATGTGTTTCTTTTTGTGATTTTTTTATTGATTTTAGAGAGAAAAAGGGAGAAGGATAGAGTGATAGAAACATTGATTGGCTGCCTCCCACACACCCCCTACTGGGGATTAAGCCCACAACCCCATCATGTACCCTGACCAGGAACTGAAGCATGATCTCCTGGTTCATAGGCCAATGCTCAACCACTGAGCCACACCAACCTGGCATAACAAGGTGATTCTTAAAGATCTCGCACAGATCCATAGAGCTGCCTGTTCTACCTCCAAGTCCCCAGCTTTCCCTGTCTCTGCCTCCCTGACCTCCAACTGACCCAGTTCTGCAATAATCAGCAGCCAGTGAATGCCACACAGAAACCCCCATCATAATCTGGGGAGGTGAAGGGAGAGGGGTGTTCCCACAGCATTTCCATTTCAAATGTTAATGCTGAACTCTTGCCAGGAATTCACCACTTGGTCCCCCTCTCCCTCCTCCCAGGGCTCTAGGAGAAGTAATGGGACAAAGAACAGCAAAGCTGCTTACCCCCTGGCTGCAGAAACTGTGCACCGCCTCAGCCAGGTGGCCCGTCTGCAGCACTGTGGTTCTCTCTGACAAGCAGACCTGCCCACAGAGCTCCCTCTCAGGCCTGTGTCCTCAGCTCCCAGTGACCTGGGGGAAACTCCCAACTCCAATAGATGGCAAGTATGAGGGGCCACAGCCAGCACAGAGCAGAGTCCCTGCCAAAACTTGGAAACAGAAGGTTTCAGATAAAGGTGACTGCTGGAGGGGAGCCTCTGGTGCTTTGCAGGAACGTGACGCCTGCTGGGTCTGAACTGCAAGGGTCAGGATGGCAGCAGTAAGGCAGTGAGCACGCGGTGGCTATAGGAACGAACTCCATGTGCAAGAGAATCCCCGTATCTGCTAATATCTCAACCACCGGAGCCTTCAGAGGATGAGTTATTTGCAGATATGGGCATTTGTGACTCCCTTCTCTCCATGTTTAAGAACTTGGTTGTCCATTTGCCTATGTTTACAAGATCTTTGGTTGGCCATATAGGTAAATTTACAAGTCAAAAAGTATAGTTCCCCAGGTTGATATCACTATTGTCCTTATTTTATAGATGAGAAAACTTAGCCATAGAAAGCTAAATACCTTCCCACGGGCCATTCATTATACATTTACTATAAATATAGGGATCAAAGCCCAGGCAGACTGCTGCTAGAACCATGCCATTGACACCCACACCAAGCAGCTTAGCCAGGAGTGTGTGGCTCCCAACCAGTCCCTCACTGATGGGCATTCTCCTTAATTCCAGTTTTTTTGCCACCAAGAGGACGCCACTATAAATATCCATGG
Source organism: Pipistrellus hanaki (assembly GCF_964339955.1). Lineage (NCBI taxonomy): Eukaryota > Metazoa > Chordata > Mammalia > Chiroptera > Vespertilionidae > Pipistrellus > Pipistrellus hanaki. The sequence goes on along the minus strand of NC_140507.1, from coordinate 35,976,620 downwards.
ACACACATCCTGATCTATGGATGTTTTTATTGTTTTCATTCAACAAATACTTAATGAGGGCAAGCTCTGTGCCAGATGCTGAATTTATAATTGTGAGAGAGACAGATGCAGTCTTTGTTTTCATTCTGATGGGAGAAGAGAATGAATAAATGAATGAATTAGTGAATGAACAACAAGAAAAACGGGAGATAATGTCATTCAGTAAAATAGGGTAATTAGATTGAGAGCCACTTGGTGAGAACTATAGATATTTAAATCCGATACAGATCCCCCAGTTGTGGAGTTGGTGGGTTGAATGATACAGTTGTGTGTGTTTTTTTAACTTTAATAATTACTGCTACTTTGCTTCCTAAAAGGCCTGTTTCCTTTTCTACCAACAATAGAAATCTCATTTCCACCAACAATATAAATAACAGATATTTAGAAATAAACTTTTTCCCAACAAACAATAGAGCTACAGATTCCCCCCCACACACACATTTCCACCCACAATAGAAATACAGATTTAAAAGATTAACTTTTTGTCTTCCTTTGACTCACTAAGAGAACTTTAAACAAGTTTTCTTTGTCTAACTATGCTGACCTACTTAAAATTCAATATCTATTCATGTTGATTGGCTAGAAAGTAAGCACCAAAAATTACTTTATATCACTTTGTATACGTTAGAAAACAATATATATATTTCACTATGCCTATGAAATGATGAACGTGGATCTCATGGAACTCTCTCAGGGAAAACTTGTGCCCTGTCTCTGAGGTTGGGGGGGGGGGGGGGGGGGGGAAGAGAACTGTCTCATCTCATGTTCTTAATATAAAGAGTAAGAGTTGGAATTTTAAAATAATAACTGAACACAGTTAAGAATAGCAAGGAAGCCGGAACCGGTTTGGCTCAGTGGGTAGAGCTTTGGCCTCCAGACTGAAAGGTCCTGGGTTCGATTCCGGTCAAGGGCATGTACCATGGTTGTGGGCACATCTCCAGTAGGGGGTGTGCAAGAGGCAGCTGGTCGATGATTCTCTCTCATCGATGTTTCTAACTCTCTATCCCTCTCCCTTCCTCTCTGTGAAAAATCAATAAAATATATTAAAAAAAAAAAAAAAAAGAATAGCAAGGAAGCAAGTCTAATAATAGGTTGAAAAGAGTCTCCTATGAAGAGAAATGCTGATAAACATTAAAAAGTGAGCCTTGAGGCCTGGGGTATGTTCAGGAGCAGCAATCAAAAGAATACCACAGTGCCCACCCTCCACAGCCTATGGAGCTAGCCTGCTGCCCACATCCCCTTTCCTTACTGACAGGCCGGCCTGGTTATCACAAGTTCTCCGGACGGTCATTGTTTAGAGGATTCATAAATACGCAACAGGGGAAAATGGAGCTACGGAACTTCCAACTGCCCTGAGCCACAGAAAGGAGAGAGCCTGTCTTCCTGGCTCTCAAGGGTCCCGGGACCCCTTCGGCCATTCCAAGGAAAGTGGGGCGCCTGAGACACCCCCTCTCTGCCAAATCACCCCGAGAGGTGGCGGCCTCCATGCCTCCATCCAACCTCTCACTGGAAAGGCTGCACACTCTCTGTGCACAGGAAAGCAGGGCTTTATTTGAACCTTGTTTCACAAGCAGAAGCAATGGAAAGAATTCCAGGCCTCATCTTTTTTTTTTTTTTTTTTCTTCCCTCCCTTGAAATTTGATCATATTCCTAACTTTAGTCATACTGCCTGGTTTCCTTTCCTTAATGGAGTGAAATTTATGTGTGTGATTAGAGAATTGGCTTGGGAAAAGCATTTGAGTTTTAAAAGTTATATGTTTTAGCAATAATAGATACGGGAACCCTGGAAGAAACCCAGTGTGTTTTGGATGCTAATTCAGACACCATAATGACTTGCTATTTCCAGCCACAGTTAGTAGGCAATGGTGGCATTAGACATATCGGAGAATGAGAAGAATTGAGTCAAGAGTTTTCACAAGAATAGCGTAGTGACAACTTTAAAAGGGTAGCCTGGATGTGAAGCTTTTGGCTAAAATGTCTGTGATTATTTTGACAATAAAGAATGAGGTGACACGCATTCAAGAGTAGCTTTTCCGGAACTGTATGTACTACAAGCATGACCCTTGAACTCTAGCATTCATAGACACATGGAGGAAAAAAAAGTACTCAGGTGTACCTTGATTTATTCAACAGATGTTCCTTAATTCAACCATATTTTTCTACATATTTGGAGGCACTCGCTACCAATAAGATGATGTAGTCAGAGCTGGAGGGGAAGCTGGGCAAGACTGCCCAAATCTGAATGGAAATCCCTCTACCTTCCAGCTGGAGGACTCGGAGCGAGTTATTTAAAATTTCTGAGCATCACCTTCAAAGGAGGGTGCTATCAGTCCCTCACTTCAGAAGGTATTGTGAGAGTTAAATGAGAAAAGATAAGTAAAACAGAGGAGACATTCATTATATTTTAGTTCATTCCTCCTTCCCACCCAGTGCTATGTTGGCTTTGGGTTCACTGAATGGGAAGAAAAGAGTCCAGACAAAAACAAAGAAGTAGATGTGGGTGGGAAGGAAGAGCTGTTGGGAGTGGTCTGTAATATTTGGCAGAGCAGCCTCAATGAGGGGACCAGGAGCACCTCCCGCAGGGGACACATGGCCTGAATTCTCTCTTGCTTCTGCGATATGAGTAATTGGTTCCCAATGGTTTTAATTTTTTAATTTCTCTAAACATAGAATACTCATTCATTTCTATAGCTGCTCACACCTTAGTAAATATATTGTTTACATCCTTCATTTCATACTGTTCGTTTAAATGCTCTAGGCCTGCAATAGTGCTTATCCCAAGAGTTAATAAATAGCTATTAATCCTTACAGCATGGTAGCCTAAAAAAATATTTCCACAATATCCTAAGCATAGCATAGAAAAAAAAACTGAATCTGTGATTATTCCAACTAGTTATTTCACATACAGATTCTCAAATCCCCACATAGCACGTCAGCCTCTATCACCCGCCATTGTGTGTAGATTTCACTCTGTAGGGTTCTTAATAAGTTGGTGGGGTACAAAATGCAAGGTTAAAGAACTGTTCGAAAATAACTTCTGGCCCTGGCTGTTGTTGCTCAGTGGTAGAGCACTGGCCCTCGCGTGAAGGGTTACAATTCCTGGCCGAGGGCATGTACCTGGGTTGCAGGTTCAATCCCCACTCCGATTGGGTCACGCAGCAAAGAACTTTCATTGCTTGTCACTTTCCTCAACCCTCAGTTGACTGTGTAAAGATCACTGTCTGCACCCGTCAGAGGTGTGAAGAACAACGGAATCGCACAGAGGTCGCTGGGGCTCGCTCCCACACTCGGGATGGAAAGCGTATGTACCACGGACCTTCAGGATGCCTTGTGAGTAGGTGAGCCTGCCAATGCCGTCTCCATAAACTCCAAAGGCCAAACGTTATCGACAGGGGAGGCATGCGGCTCATCACACCCCCGAGCACATGCAGGAACTGAAAGCAAGGAACTCGTGCTTTAAGCCAACTGGAGAGCCAGGGTCTTCTGCAGGCACATCTTCTTTTGAACAGAGACGTGTCATCGCCGGAGACGTGGCGGGAAACCCAGGTCCTGGGAGAGCTGTCTGATGGTGACACCGCTGTCCTTACTTCACTCAAGAATCTAACCAACCCCCTCTCCTCACACCGTGGTGTGAGGAGTCCCTGCGCAAGGAGAGGACCTGAGTTCACCTCCGCCTTCCTCTCCGTCCCCTGACGCTGACCCGTGGAGTTAGCTGGGTGCCTGGTTTCCTAGACAACAAGTCACAAGCTGTTTTTCCATTGTAACTGAAGATGGTAGCTGAAATATTTTTCTAGCCCCCATTGCAAAAAAAAATCATTCATTCATGCAAGTTAAAAAAAAAGTATAGTCAGCTCATGAAAGAGGGGGGGAATCACACCAACGTATTATTTGTGTAATGCAAGTCCATACAACCAGACTGTCCCTCATCTTGTTTCTAAACGTTTAACTAGTTCTTTTGGCCACCATACAGATGCATAGTGAGATGGTTTCAAATAGCACCAATCCTCTAATAAAAATATTTAAATAAGATTTCATACCAACATAGCTTTACACTAGCATTTCTGAAACGAGCACAGAAAATACCCGTTAACGCTAAATTCTCTGCTCCCACTCCCACTCTCACCCACATCCACTCCACCACCACCAGCTCCACGCGGCTTCATTGCAGTGGGATCACGCTCTAATGTTAACTTGCTATAATCCAAGTTTCCAGGCTAGTGGAGAAGCAGCTCAGATGGTTGCTTTTTCTGAGGCAAAAGAGCAAAGGAAGAGGAGCCTGCTGCGGGAGAACGGAGGGAGCAGGGCAGACTTGGGGGCGGAGAAGTGGGGTGGGCAGAGTAACTTCCAGGGGCGGTTTTCAGACCCGTTCCCCGTCCCTGTGCGTATGCCGGGGGTTTGTCTGGTTTTCACTTTGAGGATGAAGGCGTGTTAGAGGTAGGGGCGGCTCTAAAGGTGACTGCCCGTGATGCCGGGCACAAGAGCCTTGGAGAGGCCAGCTCAGCTCCCTGCTCCTCTGTCCACTGTGCCTGAGGCCTCCCAGGTCCCCTGGGTCTTTCCCAAGCCAAGTGGCTATAGAGACCAGAGCAAACACTCGAAAACACAAGTCCTGCCCAGCTGGCATGTCTCGGTGCTTGAGTTTCTACCTATGAACAGGAGTTCTCAGTCCGGCTTGATGCCTGGTCACGGCACACGCTGGGGTTGCCAGCTTGATCACCCTTGGAAGGCGTACTAGAGGCAGTCGATCAATGATTCTCTTTTATCAATGATGTTTCTATCTCTCTCTCCCTCTTCCTTCCTCTCTGAAAGAACACACACAGCCGAAACCGGTTTGGCTCAGTGGATAGAGTGTTGGTCTGTGGACTGGAAGGTCCCAGGTTCGATTCCAGTCAAGGGCATGTACATTGGTTGCGGGCACATCCCTGGTAGGGGAGTGCAGGAGGCAGCTGGTCGATGTTTCTCTCTCATCGATATTTCTAGCTCTCTATCCCTCTCCCTTCCTCTCTGTAAAAAAAATCAAAAAAATATATTTAGAAAGAAAGGAAGGAAGGAAGGAAGGAAGGAAGGAAGGAAGGAAGGAAGGAAGGAAGGAAGGAAGAAAGAAAGAAAGAAAGAAAGAAAGAAAGAAAGAAAGAAAGAAAGAAAGAAAGAAAGAACACACACACACATCCTTGTGGAAAAGAAGCTGTGATCCATAGAGCAGCCTTCCTATGAGCCCCTACCTGATAGTGGTGCCTCGCATAACGAACGTCTCGCACAGCGAACTTTGGACAGGTTTTTCATGAAACCATCGGCCAAAAAGCAGAAAATGGATGAAGATGTGCAAGATTCGGTAGACTCTACTTAGTCTGTCTTAAAATTAAAAAATGTGTGTTTTTTTTAAAAAAAATTATGTTTTTAGATGTATCTAAATAAAAATATGTCATCTTAGCATATTTTTTTTATGTCATCTTAGCATATTTTATGCTACAGAACGAATTATTTTTTTTAACATGTATTGTTATGGGAAAACGCGTTTCACATAACGAACTTTTTGCATAACAAGCTTGCTCCTGGAACGAATTAAGTTCGTTGTGTGAGGCAGCACTATACAGTGATTACACCGTCCTATCAAATACCTCCTTGAAATGCGATCCCCCGCTACCCACCCCGTGATTTAATAAGGATTCAACAGGTCCTCAGGGGGGAGACACAAAGATGAAGTGACAGGAAGACGGACCCTGTCCTCAGAAGGGGGTGGCTGAGGGAGTGTAAAATCCAACTTTTCTGTAGCATTTCCCCTGTAATCAAGCCCACATGGCTAACGCCAGGGAACTTCAATGTGGTGAGGAGGGGAGGATTATAAAAATGTTCACTTTCATCCTGCAGATATGAGAAAACAAGAACATGCTGCCATTACTCGACAACTTTATAGCTGCAAACAAGGCCAGTAAATCAGCCAAGGCTCTGGCTGGTGGGCAGGCACCTCCAACCTCTCGGGCAGGGAGCTGCCCACCGGCCCTGGGCCAGGCTGCCCGGCCGGGAGGCCCCCTCTGCTCCCAGAACCAACCCAAGCGCTCACCCCTGTCCCTCCGCAACCTTCCTTCTCTCCTTAAGAAATGACAGAAATCAGGAAATATTACTTGGGCTCGCAGGCTTCTGTCCTGGCCTATCAAACCCACAGAGAGGCCCAGCAAATTACTGGAAACTGCACTTTGAACTTAGCCCCTGGCACGGAGCCCAATTAAACAGAGATGTAAAAGTTCCTTTCCTCCGAGGGGCCCGCACCGGGGTGTCCCTATAGACACTCCAGAGCTGATTGCAACAGGTTGGAATGAGGCCCTGAGCCAGGAAAACAAGCCCTGACCAGTATGATTTCCTACTGCCTGCGTTGTTTCTTAAAAAGGTTTTTTTTGGCTTGTTCTCCCTCGTTCTGTTGGACTAGGTTTCAGGCTCGGGTCCCATCGAGGAAAAAGACTGGCACCATTTTCCCACAAATGCTCAGTCCTTGCTTACTTGGAAACCCTCGCAATCACCCCACCGGTTAAGTGCAGTAAAGGTGGGGGCCGCAGGGGGCGAGGGGCCCGGCCAGGCGGGTTGCTAAGCAAATGCTCTGAACTCCTGGGGAATCCAGAAGTAATTAGCTTGTAAACCCGGCGGATCTCTCTACCTCCGACAAGGGAGGTGATATTTCTCTGCCCTCTCCACGCCACCGCCCGGGATTAAAAATAAGTCACCAACACGACTGTCCGGCTCAGAGCAGCGTCTACGGAGCCCAGGCCCGTGGCTGTTTCTCTTTCTTGAGAGGGAACCATCAAAACATTTGGCCTCTTTCTAGTCCTGTTCTGTTTCTCTCTAAGAAAACTCAATTTGCACAAGCAAATAAGCTGACTCGTTGTAAAAGTAGGAGGTCAGCCGGAGACAGATAAAACCAGAGGTTAGGCAGCTGGAGAAACAGGCCTGCCTCCCAGCCACGCTGGGAGCCCCCGGAGGAAGCAGTAAATCCCCTGGGACCCAGCACAACCTGGGGAGCCGAGGGGGCACTCCAGGCCACGCTGTGGGGAATGAAACATTCCTTCCTCAGGCACTAAAAGGGAGGCGAGTCCAGGGCAGCTCTGGCCAGCAGTGACCTGGCTCTCCTGGTGCGATGCTTCTCACTGCTCCCTCCTGGGGGTTTCCTGTGACATCTGTAGGGCTTCACATGCAGAGCTTGAACAGTGCAGCGATCTACTCCTCCCACAATGTGTTTCTTTTTATGATTTTTATTGATTTTAAAAGAGGAAGGGAGAAGGATAGAGTGATAGAAACATTGATTAGCTGTCTCCCATACACCCCCTACGGGGGATTAAGCCCACAACCCCAGCATGTGCCCCGACCAGGAATTGAACTGTGACCTCCTGGTTCACAGGCCAATGCTCAACCACTGAGCCACACCAACCAACCTGGCATAACAAGATGATTCTTAAAGATCTCGCACAGATCCATAGAGCTGCCTGTTCTACCTCCAAGTCCCCAGCTTTCCCTGTCTCTGCCTCCCTGACCTCCAACTGACCCAGTTCTGCAATAATCAGCAGCCAGTGAATGCCACACAGAAACCCCCATCATAATCTGGGGAGGTGAAGGGAGAGGGGTGTTCCCACAGCATTTCCATTTCAAATGTTAATGCTGAACTCTTGCCAGGAATTCACCACTTGGTCCCCCTCTCCCTCCTCCCAGGGCTCTAGGAGAAGTAATGGGACAAAGAGCAGCAAAGCTGCTTCCCCCCTGGCTGCAGAGACAGTGTGCACCGCCTCAGCCAGGTGCCCGTGTGCAGCACTGTGGTTCTCTCTGACAAGCAGACCTGCCCACTGAGCTCCCTCTCAGGCCTGTGTCCTCAGCTCCCAGTGACCTGGGGGAAGCTCCCAACTCCAATAGATGGCCAGAGGAGCGTCCCATGAATACTTGGAAATAGAAGGCTTCCAGATAAAGGTGACCGCCTCTGGTGCTTTGCAGGGGTCTGAGCTGCCTGAGAGGAAGGGTGGAGTGTGAGTAGCAGTCAGGCCCTGAGCAGTCAGGCTGAGGCTATGGGATGAACTTGGCATGCAAGAGAATCCCTCCCTCCCAGACAGCCCCCCTCTCCCACCCAGACCCTAACAGAGTGCTAGAGTAACCAGCAGCTAGGCATCCCCGACCCCATCCCAGTGGTTCTGGTCAGCAGGTGAGGTGAGGCCTCCTGTAATTCTGACACTGGATATCCACCAACTACACTGTGACCAACACCAAGGTAGAGGGAGGGGAAGAAGGCAGGGAAGGCGGCCAGAGGAGCCTAGAGAATGGAAGCAGCAAGATGCTGCAGCAGCAGCAGAATCAAAAGACAGACAAGGTGGGCCCACGGAGGGCAGGGCACAGAGAGCTCTGGTCATTAGAGGGTGTACATAGAAGATTATTGTGGTTTATTGTTAAAATGCTCAAATTCTATTCAAAAATACAATAAACAAGCACACATTTTAAAATTCGTGTCATGCCAATATGCTGTTCCAGTGAAAGTATTTAAGACCCGGGTTAACCCAAGCTTCTCTCAGAAAAGCAGCTTCATTCAAGAAACCTAGGTAGGCAGCTGCTTGGGACCAGACAACTAAGTCATCACCATCTACATAGAATACAGCCACTCTACGCACACGCGTTACAACAGGTTATTCCCTTGTAATCACCCACTTCTTCAATTTCTTAGTGACTGTACTGACCCGAAGCAGAAACATTAGGCTCTAAGCCACAGACACAGAAAGCTGCAAGAGCTGAGGTTCCTCAGAAATTCAAGAAGCCAAAGAACCTCCGCTGAATCCATCACACAGAAGCCCAGAGCCACGAGGGTGATGATCAGCTGGGAGTGAGGGGAAAGGCAGGCTGTTTCCCAACCGAAATCCCAGTGCTCCATTCCTCCTCCACCCCCACCCCTGGCCATTCAGTGCAACCACCCCTTCGATGCCAACAGGAAAAAAAAAAAAATTGTTTTAATTGCCTTATCAGGAAGGCAATACTAAGATCTACAGAATAGAAACCAAAGGGATAAAAAGGAGAAGAGGTGTCTAGCATTTCCGACATGTGACTAATAGGATTTCTACAACGAGAGAACAGAGAATATATCATGGAAGAAACTGCCAAAGACATAATGAGAAAATGCCCCCTACCGAAAGGACACAGGTGCGGGCTCATTAAGGGAGCGGCACAGTGAATAATAAAAGATTTATAGCAAAGCCAAAGTCAAACTGAGGAGATCCTAAAATCTTCCGGGTAGAGTGAACAGCATCACAAGTAATGGACGATGCTCAGAACTGCTACCGTGCACCTCAGCGGCTCTGCTCTGCGTTCAGTGGATTTCAGTTCTGCTCCCTGAGCTCAGGACCCCTTGCCTTAATCCTTGATGCCTTGACTACCTTTATTACTAAACTTGCTGTCTCACCCAGTAGGGTCCTCCCCTCCAAACTGTCCTTGTGAGTTGTTCTCTTGGATAGGGACACTGCAGATGGCTCTCTGGAGACAAGGCAGCCCCTACTAAGCCTATGCCCCGCTGACAGTGGGTTTGAGACAGGGAAAGTAAATTGGGGCCACGTGGAGGCTCAGAGTGAAAGGGAATCAGGGAGTCTGTGACTAAGAAATGTCTCTGGACTGGAACTGAAGAATTTGTGCTCGGCCCATATTTGAGCTAACCACGGTGGAATGTCACATGAGGGACTCTGGGCAGAGACCCCCTTAAGAAATGTGCATTTGCCTGGAATAATACCTGGAATAGCTTCCTTGTCAGACCTCTCGGGATGCTTCAGCCCAGTGGTGGGAGAAAACCTCTATGGAGCTCGGGTTTGGCAGGGAAGAGGTAACCCCAGTATCCTCCGCCATCATCTTCTACAGAATGTCCCTATGTAACAGCTTAGGAAGCCCAACAAGGCATCTGAGATGCTAGGGCATCCTAGATAATTAGATTTTAAGAACTAGGTGAACCTAATATTTACTTGAAAATGCTCCCAAGCTCCAGTCCTGGTGTGCTACCAATACCACAAACGCAACGGGTCCAAATTCTAACTCTTGACCCCTTTCCTAAAACTCGTCCTCTTCCAGCTTCTTTATTTTAGCCACTGGCATCACCAGCTTCCTTTCCACATGGTTCCAAAGCTGGGTGTGATCTTTGTATCCTCCACTCCCTCATGCCCAGCTGACAAAGTCCTGTCAACTGAGACCATCCTGCTGGCCCTCCTCCCCAACCCGCTTTCCTAGGGTTACTCCAGCTCAGGCCTCCTTCCCTTTGCTGAGCCCAAGGTATCCCATCTATGCCCACTAGACAGAGGAATCCAGGACAGAGTTGCACTCATTCTCCATAGCAGAGACCACTAGCTCCCTCCCAAAACCCATTTTCCCTTTTCTCTTAGTAACAGAACCCTGCCTTTTCGCAAGTCCCAGAAAATAGGTGCACACTGCCCAGCCCCTGCTGGCACTAGGTGTGGAAGTGAGACGTTGTTCTGGCCAATGAGAAGCGGGGAGATGGGTTGCCTGGACTGCTGGGAAGGCTGATGAAAGTGGGCCGACTCAGCTGGGTTGCCCATCCCTTTTTGCATTTTCCGCGCTCACTGTTCCTCCTCCGGGCCTGCCATGCACGCATGATGGGTGCAGTCCGGCAGCCAGCCTGGGCCATGAGGCGACTGTGGAGGTGAAAGCCTGCTCGACCAGAATAGAAAAGCAGAAAGCCAGGAGGGGCCTGGACCTCGACAATGCATGGAACTCACACGCCTGCCTTGAATCGCCCATCTCCAGAGACTTTTATAAGGAAGTAACTTTTCTGTTCTTTAAGCCGCTCTTTTACAGGCCTCTTACAGCTGGGTGAAAATCACAACTGACAAAACAAATCATTGGTGGCTCCCGAATTCCAATGAAACAATGTCCAGACTCCGTGGCCCAGCACGATCCCAAGTCCAGAATGAACCCTTCTTCCCAGCCTTGTCTTCCACTCCTTTCCCTCATGCAATCCATCACTCAGCCAATCTAAACAGCTGCGATTCCAGAAGCGTGAAAACCACCAAACGCCTTCAGGAGAATTGTCAGCCTCAGAGCCTCTGGAGCAATGGGTGTATGATAGTTATCAACTCCCCTCTCCATTTCTTAAATATCTGACACACAATTCCCATATATATATATATATATATATATATATATATATAAGATCAAGGCAGAGCTGCTCTGATTTGAAAACCACTGGCCTGATCCAGTTTTTACTTCATTTTTCTTAAAGGTGAAGAAACTGAGGCCCATATGGGTGGGAATTCGCATGCTCAATTGGCCCAACACTGGCTAGGACACGTAGAACCTAGATTTCCCATCTCCTACTCTGTTCTTCCCATTATTTTTACCTCTAAGTGATGCACACAGAGGTGCTCAATAAAAAAGTGTGGCAAGCTTCCAGATCCCCATATTTTTGCTGAAGAGAGGATGGAATCATACTGAACAAGGATCACCAGGCCTTCTCAATCCCAGTCAGCTGGGGATACAACATAAAGAACAGTGGGCCCAGGGTTAATTCTGACCAGCCTGGAATTTTCCAAACACCAGAATGCTTCCCATTCAGACCCAGGCCCAAGGGAGAGGCTGTGATTAGCCCAGCAGCTAGAAACGTGGGATTATCTACCAGGTCAGAGGATGTGTCTCCCACGGTGCGCATAAAACCCTATTGGCTGGCGTTTCACAATATTAAAAAAGTTCAAGATGTTGGCTCCGCTGGGAAGGCGCATTCTGTTTGGTCCTTGAGTCATCATCATACGTGGCAAACTGAGTTGGAGACGCTGTGCGGTCAGAGCTGCCTACGGGCTGCTGGGAACCCTGGCGGTGCCTGACTGTCCTCCGGAAGGGTCACTGCTTCGGGAAAAACAGAGGAAATGGGCCACGGAGCGTTTGAGGAAGGGACTAACGAGACCGACAAGTCTCACTCATTGTCCGTATAACTGTCTGGGATCAGGTCTCTTCTCTCTGCTTGGACAGCAAGATCGAGGAGGACAAGATGATGTGCAAGGTTAACGTTGCCGATGGGGAAATTAACTGGGCTGAGTGTTGAATTCGGAAAGACAGAGAAAGGGGAAGAAACAGAACTTGTGTGGGAGCCTAAAATGTCATAAGGACAGGGAATTCTCCTGCCCTCCAGGGAGAGGGCGAGAAGAGTCCAGGAGCCAGAGCGGGGAGGCTGAGGGCCGAGGTGGGCTGGGAGTGCAGCGGGTTCCTGTGGAGCCCGCCCGCCCGATGGATCTGTGCACGCCCTGACTGCCACACAGTGTGACCTGGGGCAAAGGATCTCGCTTCCATGTCCATAAAACGGAGATGATGATAACATATTACCTACTTGATGGGGTGTTATGTGGAATAAAGGAGGGTGACGCACAAAGCCTAGCACATGGGAAGCCCTCAGTACGTGTTATTGTCATGCTTTTATACTCATGTCTTCCAACCTCCCAGCAAAGCCATCAACAGCCTTAAAGCGAGGCCACGCCCTCCCTGTTCCACACAGGATCCCTGGCAGAAGCTCTCAGAGCTGGGTAGTTGATTGACAGGCGCTGGAAGAGGAGGCCCAGCTCATTAGATTACATAGGAGAACATGTTCCTTCCAGTGCTCGGAGAAACTTTCCCCACGCCCTCTGTGTGGGGGAGGAAACAGCAGGTCCCGTACCCTTTAAAGAATATCAGAGTGTCCCCTACATTCTCCCATTCTACAGATCAAAGGCAAGGAAGGGCCAGCAGAGCCAGGGAGGGGAGGATGACCCGGGACAGGACCCAGGCCTGCAGCTCCGCTCCACCAGGAGCTGGGCCCTCGGGAAGCTCCGGTTCAGACTTGCGCGCGGCAGCCCCATAAAACCCGCTCAGCCTGCCTTCTCCTCCCCAGAGCCCCAGCCTTTGTCCTGCAGCTCAGCTCGTGCCAGAGAGGCCTAGGGCCAGGCGTGCCTTCTAATTTCTGAGGATCAAAGTGGGAGCTGTCTGAAGCTGAGGCAGGCTCCCTTGTAGCAAGCAGCGTGTTTTCCAAATCCAGATCCACACTGTGCTCTGGGCTCACCTGTCCCCTGTTTTCTGACAAGGTGTGCATGTCCGGGGCGGGCGGGCAGGGGCGGTCACGTGGCCACATCGCTGCAGCCGCCGCCCCGCTGGCTTGGGGAGTCGGGTTACCTGGAATGCGGGGCCCTTCTCCCGGGCTGGGCGGGGGCCGGAAGGACTGGGTGCGGGGCGTGGGGGCCGGTGGGGAGACTGGATGGGGAAACCAGAAACCTGGGAGGAGGGAAACGGGTTTCTTTCTTGTGTAGGGCCCCCGTGCTGCCTTGCGCACGTGGTGGTTGGGAAAGAACTATGCCAGTGACTTTTGTTTGTCCTGAAACAAAGAGCGAGGGGAAGAGGAATGGGGGTTGCTTTTTTTTTTTTTTTTTTTGGCCTGAAAATATATGTGAAATGCATACCTGAAGTTGTACTGGGTGGGCACAGGTACTGGGGCAGATCAGAAGGGTCATTGTATGGCTGCTGGGGATGCCAGGATAAAGGGCTCATTATGGCCCGCGCACCTGGCTCCCGCAGGCCGGGCCCTGAGAAGCGGCTTTGGAAGAGCCGTCAGGTGAGCAATAGGATGGAGTCGTCCGCTGGGTCAGAACAAGGCCGCGCACAGTATACAATCCCAGGTGTTGTGTGTGTTCACAGAACCTGCCCGCCAACCACCTATGTCTTCCGAATAGCCGTCCCCACGATTTCCCCCTGAGACAAAGGAGAGACAGCTTCAGGCTGGTCTGCAGTATTGGGGGAACCAGACTCACCGCAGGTTCCTCCACCGCTTCCTTTTCAGCCTGAGGCCTGGAAGAAGGGAACCCGAGGGCTCACCCGAGGGAGGCAGACACCTCTAGAGGGGCCATGGGGTGCCTTCAAGATGGAAACTTAAAACTGGAAAAGGAAGAAAAATTAGATTTTTTTTTTCTCCTGCGGTCCCCTACCACCTTGAGGAGTTCAAAGGTTTCCCCAGCCCGCGGCACTTGGCAATTATAATTACACAGTAAAATACCTAAGGTTAATGAATAACCTCTAAAGGAAGTTACTTCACATAATGACAGCAATTTCTCTGAACTAAATGCTAATAATAAGGCCTGTAATGCTATGGGAAGGAAATGGTGGCAATTGGCAAATGGGACTCTGTTGCTTGGTAACAGGAGCTGAGGTGCTGAGCAGCCTCCTCACCTCCCGGAAAGGGGGGGGGGGGGAGGGCTGCAGGGCGGCCTGCCCGCTGGGAAAGGTGCTGCCCCCCCCTCAAAGTAGACGGGGATCTGGAAGCCCGGTTGGCAGAGAGGAGCCTGAGCAGGACTAGCTCACTGCACATTGCTCAGCAACGCGGTGAAGAAGTGGGGTGTCATCTGTCTAGAGGGAGCTCAGGCTCCTTCTTCCCATTACCTGGTCAGAATCACTGCTGCACCCATGCCACCTTGCAGCAGATCCAGCCAAGATCTTGCTAAAGCTTCCTCCCGCCTCTCCCAGTTGGTTTGTTGCAGCAGAGACATACGCTTTGATCCTCGGGGTTGTTTTTTTTTCTGTTTGGGAGCCACGGTGGCATTGAAGAAATGAATTAGAAAGGGAATGCAATTAAGGCAACCTAAGAGTGCACGTCCCTGGCAGAGGAGAAGTTTCCGAACTTGAACTGCAGGCGAGTGTTTAGTTAGGCGATTATTGGCTGTGTAGACTGAGAGATCCTAGAGACAAGTTCTTCCCGCCTGTCCTTAATCAACAGGAGACAGCCCACCACAAGGGCATTGCTACCTGGCACCTCACTGGAGCATCTTCCTGGGAGAGGCCGAGATAAGGCCACGAATTGTAAACCCCTGTTTGTTTTATGGCAGTTGGTTCTCAACTCTGCCAGGGTAGCTCGCAACACCTGGACAGCTCTTTAAAAGGCAAATGGCCAGGCCCTATTCCTGCACGTTGACATGGTGGATATAAGATAGGTACCTGGGAATCTGTACTAACTTCTCCATGGTCTGAGCATCAGCCAAGTGTGAAAACCACTGTTCTAAGTTATATGATGAACAGTGGTGGTCCTTTAGACAAAAGATAAAAAGAGAGTGAATACTTTTTTGGGGTTAGACAAAAGATAAATTGTGAAAGTGAATACTTTTGGCCCTCCGAATTTAATATATCGTTCAATTGTTTCCTTAAGAGAAACTGATGGACACATTTTAAGAAAGAAAACTAAATATACTCATTTTAAGTGCATTGTTTTATCATATTTTATTTTTTTAATGTTGAAAAAGATTTAAAGCTGCATATGTCATGCCCAAAACAATTGACTTTCTGACTATACCATCCTTTGATTTGAGGCAACTTGCTGTAACTTTAGCATCTTCCTAGGCTGGCAAATAAAATCATTTGCCCTGGCCAATGCTTCTCAGTGGTCAGAACGTGGGCCCATGCACCAAAGGGTCATGGGTTCAGTTCTAGTCAAGGGCATGTGCCTGGGTTACAGGTCTAATCCCTGGTCAGAGCATATGTAGGAGGTAACCAATCAATGTGTCTTTCTCATATCAATGCTTCCCTCTTTCTCTCCCTTCCACTCTCTCTAAAAATCAATGGAAAAAATATATTCAGGTGAGGCTTAACACAAGAACAAACACACACAAAAAAGACTCACCCTATGCAAAACCACAAAATGGGCCACGTTTGTCCCCCATTTTTGGTTATTTTTCACAGAGTTCCTTATCAAGAATGGACCAATGCTTTCTAGAAGCCCTCACTGGACTTCTTTTCCCAGTTTTCCTTCTCTTGAACTCTCTAATTTCTTTAAAAATAATAATAGCCCTAGTGTATTTAGCTATTGGGCTTAATGGGCTCATGTTACAATGGACACATATTACAAAAAATAGTTGTCGAGGGACTTAATTCAAAGGGAAGATTCTTGAAATAGTAAGAAGATGTTTGGGGCAGATTTGGCTTCTGGCCCTAAAAAGGACAATACCTTACTCATAGACTGAGCCCTGAATCATTAGGGTTTCTGCATTTACTACACACAATGCAAGGAATTACATACTAATAAGACTTTCTAACTGTGTCCAAAGAAATTAAAAACCATCCATCAAGATAATTAAAAATAAACACCATCAAAATGTGTGGGTTGTCTGAACCACAAGAAATGGTCCCTCACAAAGGGTAGAACTGACAACTCAACAAAAGCCATTCCCACTTTCCCCAAATTCCACAGGGGTCATTAACATGGCTCTTCATCAGCCAGAAGCAGGTTTATTTCATTTATTGGAAGGTTCTTTAAAAGAGATCAATACTCAAGATAGAGAGCAAGTTGACAGCTGTGGGGGAGAGAGGCATGGGGGGTGGGGATTCAGCAAAAAAAGAAAAACAAACAGAATAAAACCTCATGGTCACAGACAACAATGTGGTGATTGCCGGTGATTGCCAGGGGAGTGGGGGTGGAGAAGGATAGAGGGGGGATAAGTGGTGACTGTCAGAGACTTGCCTTGGGGTGGTGAACACACAATACACGCTGGCACACAGCAGGTATGATGCGATTATCACATGCTCCGTAAATGCTCGTTAAACGGAATGGACTCTTCCGACATGGTTGGAAGCCCTCCAGCCCAGACACACAGCCCGTGGCTGACACTCCCAGGACACCCAGAGTTGGGAGGCCCACTGCAGACACTCCCTTCATAATGCACAAAAGACTGTAGGTTTTGCTAGAGATTGAGTCTTCATAACACAAAAATAAGAGATTCAAGTGGTTTTTTTTTCTTCTGTTAATTTGATCAATAAACATGTTAGACCAATAATTCAAATTATTTCTTTGTTTGACTGAA
This sequence comes from Pipistrellus hanaki, assembly GCF_964339955.1. Taxonomy (NCBI): domain Eukaryota; kingdom Metazoa; phylum Chordata; class Mammalia; order Chiroptera; family Vespertilionidae; genus Pipistrellus; species Pipistrellus hanaki. The sequence goes on along the minus strand of NC_140507.1, from coordinate 35,959,770 downwards.
TATGCTTAAGTCTGTAAAAGTGCTTCTGCTGGTGAGTGTCAAGGACCCAGTACTAAGAAACCCTATTCATTCAGTCATACACCACGAGAAACCTGGCTTTCTGAAATCCTGTCAGGGATCATAAGTCTCAAAGGAAATAGCTTGAGGCTGAGTGGGTTAAAGCAGCCCAGCTCTGGCCCAAAAGCCAATTAACATTATACCCAGATTCTGTGAGAGCTAATAAAGGGTTTTCTCTCTTCAGTTTGAACTAATCAGAACCCTCTGTTCTCACGCAGAAATGAGTTAAGTCCTGTTCAAGCAATCTTCTAGTAAACCGTGCTCCGATATTCCACCTCCCTTGCTCAGCAGGATGAATTCACCTCCCCCACTTTCGAATGGCTACTGCCCGAATAGTTATCAATAGTTATCGGAGCCCAGCCAGCGAGGAGGCCCGGTGGTGAGAGGCAGAGTCCGTCCCTGTCACGCTGTCTCTCAGGGGTGAGAGCCGGTGAGAGGAGTAGAGAGGCCTGTGTCCCATGCAGAGCTTCCCTCCGAAGATCCGCCTTCTAGACGCCTTGGACTCAATCAGTTTCCTCAGAGGCTTTGCACTCCTTGAAAAGACATTTCACTTAACATAATAGAGAAGAAAACAATAATGTCCAACACATTTCATCAACACACAACGTGGATTCTGTGGAGGGAGCAATGAAGAGTCTTGCTTAGACTCGGGGACAACCTAGCGTTTTGCTGGCTTGTGTTGTGGAATGGTTACAGATAGTGAGTGGAGTGCAGGGCGTTCTGCATTCAGGAAACGGGTTGCTGAAATGGAAACCAATTTATTTAAAAATGGAAAAGCAGATACAGCCAATTACTTAGAAACTACAACACCCCGTTTTTTAAGAGGGTTTGGAACAGGATAGCGAGGGAGCTATAATTCTTCAGTTCGTTATGGTGTGCTATCACTTCAACACGCTGTTTTAATCCTCCCAAGTTATTTACAAAATATGCATCAGCTATCTGGAGAAACCAACTTGACCCCTGTTTTTAAACTTTTACTGAAGATTTAGCAATACACATAAATATTAAATTGCATAAACATACTTACCCGCACAACACCATATTTTCCAGTCTTCTGGGACCAGCCACTCGCACTCCATACAAGGACAAACTGTGCTGCCCCCCATTTGGATGGGTGTACAAATCCCATGCCCCTGGCTGTCCCACTGACCACAGCGAGGTCCACGATCCAAGCTAAGGCAACAGGAGTAGCGGCCACTCACTCAAGCAATCCGTCCAGGAGTGAGCACCTGCCCAAAGGTGAGCTTCTCTGAGCCTTTCTTTTCCAGGGGTCCCCCAAACGGAAGTCGAGAGAAAGAGCTTCCTCTTTTTCAGCATTGCTAAACCTTACTCTATAACTCTGGGGCTGCCCATGGCCATCGCCATTCAAGAAGTTATCTGAAGAGATGGAGAATGAGTGATGACAACAAAAGAAGCCAAGACTTAAGGCAGAGAAATAGAAAGACAGTCCTGATACTTCCAATTCTAAATCCAGGTTGACTCTGAGGTCAACCCTGCCTCTTCCCTACCTTTGTCAAGAGCTGCCAAGTTCCCTTTCTGGAATAAATTTTTCTGAGATTAGTTTCTAACACTGCAACGGGATGAATTGTGACCAATACACCTATCTATTCAACAGGATTGGTTAAGCAAACATATTCAAAGGCCCAAAATCCTATGGCCATTAAAATAATGAATGGTTGCCCTAGCTGATTTGACTCAGTGTATAGCGTCAGCCTGCAGACTGAAAGGTCCCAGGTTCGATTCTGGTCAAGGGCACATGCCTGGGTTGCAGGCTCCATCCCCAGTTGGGGATGTGCAGGAGGCAGCTGATCGATGTTTCTCTCTCATCACTAATGTTTCTATCTCTCTCTCCCTCTTCCTTTCTCTCTGAAATCAATAAAAATGTTTTTCAAAAATAATAAATGCCATGCAAAGATGATCTGATACATTAAGTGAAAAAAGCTAGTTACAAAACAATATTCACAGTATCAACTAATTATGTTTGAAATAGCAATAACATTTTAATGGTAGATTTTTTTTTTCCTGGGTGTTGAGACAGGTGATTTTTCTAATCATTTTTCATATTTTATCATTTTTACTTTGAAAATGAACCCTAACCAGTTTGACTCCATAGATAGAGCGTCGGCCTCCAGACTGCAAAGTCCCAGGTTCAATTCCAGTCAAGGGCATGCACCTTGGTTGCAGACACGTCCCCAGTGGGGAGTGTGCAGGAGGCAGCTCATCTATGTTTCTCTCTCATTGATGTTTCTGACTCTCTATCTCTTTCTTCCTCTCTGTAAAAAATCAATAAAATGTATTTTAAGAAAGAAAGAAAGAAAGAAAGAAAGAAAGAAAGAAAGAAAGAAAGAAAGAGAGAAAGAAAATGATACTAAAAGCCAAGCCTTTGGCCCAATCTTTATAAGCCTTTGAAACGTAATCAACCACCAATTCACTGTGGATTTTACCATGCCCCTCTATCTCTAAATAAGCTTCCTGAGACATGGAGACACATCCCTCCCTCCTCTTTTTCAAGCATTGGGATCTAAAGGGTAACATTCACAAAGATGGTAAATAACCAGCACCTTCTGCCAACACAGTCGACTGGCTCCTTGGCGAGTGGAGCAACTTACCAAAGAAACATGTGACCTAAGTGAACTCACTGGGTAACTTTCTAATTATTTTTCTCCATAGTAACACATATAAAATATGAAGAACGTTTATTCAAGTGTTTTTTCTTCTCTTTCATAACTATTTCAAAAAGCCTGAAGTGTGTTTTATACCTCCTTAAAAATTTCACCACTGGAGTCTGGGGCTTTGCACCAAGAAGCTGACTCTGTTCCTGCATTCCTGATGAAAAGCACTAATGGCTTACAATGTTGCTTTATTGAATTTTTTTTTTTCTCATGAAAATGACCCTGAAATCTTTGGAAGGCATTTCTGAAATAGTGTCATAGGGAAGGTCAGTCTTTTATTAGACGTCAGGCCACAGAAGAATCCCGTGGACTTTTTTCCCCCTAGTATAATTTAACCCCTTCATTCAAGAACTTAAGAGCTAGCGTATGGTTTAATAGGTGGTTTTAGAGGCTTCTGTGCCTCCAGTAATCCTCCTTTCATCAAAACAATGGCTGTAATTAATAGTTATGACTTCTCCTCTCACCTCAAAGGACTTCCCAAACTGTTACCACAGGACTCCTGACACTCGCTAATGAAGTCCTGCTCAGCCCAGTGGGGAAATTTACAATCACCTCCCGTGTGTGCCTCGGCGATGCTGCTACAAGGAAGGTAGGTGGGAACACGACCTGTTCCCCTCCCCATCACCCAAATTATGATTCAGGAATGGGACCCAGTCAGCTCATTCTGATACCCCAAAGGCTGCCTAGCAAGGTCCCGTCTTTTCAGTCTGTCCCACTGCAGTGTCATGCAGCGGGAGGCAAATCCCAGCCCAGGACTCTGACCTCTCTGCTGCCAGGACCAAGCGAATCATTTTTACATTTTTTTAAATTACTTAAAAAAAAAAAAAAAAAAAAAAAAAAAAAGGAAGGAAGGAAGGAAGGAAGGAAGGAAGGAAGGAAGGAAGGAAGGAAGAAAGGAAGGAAGGAAGGATGGAGACTATGGGACAGAGACTGTGTGTAGTCTTTAAAGTCCAAACTATTTATGATCCCGTCCTTTACAGAAAAAGCCTCCCATTCCCTTAGAATCAAAGGCTCAATGGCCCAACTGTAAAGCTTTGGCAATTCAAGCTATAAACACTGGGGAACAGTCATGAGCATGTCCTTCGGAAACTCGGGTGTCCTGCCCACATAAGTACACTCCGTGGATGTGTATTTCCGGGGTCACCTCACTGTTTTTCAGAGTTAGCACACTGCTCTGAACTATGGGGATGTGGCCCTAACACAGACCATGTTCATGTACCAACATCCCACTGTGAATACTGTACACACAGCTATTTATCAACCGCTGGGATCATCAACTATTCCTGTGGGACTAGAGCAGCACCCACAATAGCAAGGAAATGGGGGGTAAAAGGGAATAGAAACCCCAGGTGCATGTTGGGGGAGATCTACAGGCAAAACAGAGCCCATTCACCACTGGAGCTGAGGCTTTGCACCAAAAAGCTGACTCTGTTCCTGCATTCCTGATGAAAAGCACTAATGGCTAACGATGTTGCTTTATTGAGTTTTTTGGGTTTTGTTTTTTTTTCTCATGAAAATGACCCTGAAATCTTTGGAAGGCATTTCTGAAATAGTGTCATAGGGAAGGTCAGTCTGGTCATGACTGGGCCAGACAGAATGCCAGCAAAATAGCAACATGGCCATCCAGCTGCAGACCTTTGGTCTAGCTTTTCAGTTAGTTTTTTTAATATATATTTTATTGATTTTTTACAGAGAGGAAGGGAGAGGGATAGAGAGTTAGAAACATCGATCAGCTGCCTCCTGCACACCTCCCACTGGGGATATGGCCGCAACCAAGGTATGTGCCCTTGACCAGAATCAAACCTAGGACCTCTTAGTCTGCAGGCCGATGCTCTATCCACTGAACCAAACCAGTTTCGGCCTTTTCAACCAATTTTTTCACCTATGTATCTGATAGGTATTTGCAAACCCTAGGGATCCTTACCAAAAGTGAAGATAACGTTATTAGGTTCCGGCTGTATTAGGAACCGATGTGTTTTGTGTGAGACATTGTGCTAAGTGTTCTGCATGTACTACCCCTTTTCAGCCTCCAGTAAGACAGCCATTGCTATCCCCACGTTACAGAGTGGCACACCCCTCGTCATGAAGTCAAGCTAATGAGTCTCCTGGGAACAGTCACTGATTCCCGCCAATCTTCCTGCCAAGTTCATTGGACACAGATCCCACGTGACAGTTTTTTTTTTTTTTTTTTTTTCCCATCAAGAATCCAGAATCCTCTTAGAAATTAAGTCTAATAAAATTTAAAAATTATTCCTGGTTATCCCTATCTTTGGAAGGGACAGTCAAAAAACTAACCACAAACATGTGCCCCATGCTGTAATGATGCCATTTGTATCATGACTAAATGGCCTTCCTCCTCTAACCCCCCACTGAGACCCGAGCAGCCAACTAACGCTGAATGGAAGTCAGAAGAACTTGAACTAAACCCAGGACCAGAACCAAATTATTGGGGTTTGTATACACACTTTGAAGACGTCATACCAGTAGCCGGTGGGTCTGAATGAATGCCCACGGACTCTCCCATTGTCTGTTGTTTCTCCCACACAGAAATATTATCCACCGTCATACATGTTTTCACTGCCACTGAACAACAAGGCATTTAAAAAGTGTGCTCCGTGTCTTCCTCTGGCGGATTGTCAGTCTTTGTGCTTCTCCATGCTCTTGATGTGTTGCCCAAATGTGACACCTACTATGGTGTTGGGCAAGGTTTTAGCTCCTACTGGATAGCTTTGCAGTTTTCATGTAGAATTCCTACAGGGATTAACAGTACTTCAGTGATATGGGAGAAGCTGGGGTTAGCTCCTAAATCCCTGTTTAATCCATAGTTTGGCTGTCCAAGGAAACTCAGAGAAATAGCATGAATTCTTGACAAGGAAAAAAAAAATTTTTTAAAGGGAAAGAGATTTTCCTTCCACCCTCTTTTCTGGACATGAGTCTGGTTCAAAGAAAAATTCTAAAGTGGGAAACGCTTGCTTTGACAGCCACACCCACCCTTTCCCCACTCCGGTCGCACTTCCTGGTCCTGGAGTGACCCTCCACCCGCCATTGCTGCTCTCAGGCCACCTTGCCGTCCGCGCGTTCCACTCTCTCTCCACGAATCCACAGCTCCTTAAGTGAAGGGACCACATCTTACCCACCTTTGCACCCTTAAGACCTTCCACAACCATTGGCACACAGCAAAAATTATCTCCATTTTTACTCTCCACCATCAAAATAGCTATTCCTTCAGCTCTGATATGTCATTCACCTAGATGTAATGGAAGGTGAGCAGGTTACACTTAAGTCGTTTTGCATTAAAAATGGAATTAACATTTATTATCTTATTTCATTCCCCTCCGCCACTACTTTTTCTATTAATATATTTTAATTGGTTTTGAGAGAGAGAGGGAGAGGGATAGAGAGAAACATCATCAATGGCCTGCCTCCTGTTCACCCCCTACAAGGGATCAAGATGCAGCCCTGGTATGTGCTCTGACTGGGAATAGAATCAGCGATTTCTTGGTTCATCGGTACAAGTTCAACCACTGAAGCCACAGGTTGGGCTTCCCTATTTTTATTATGGAAAATTTTAAACACACAAAGGTAGAGATAATAGCACAATGAGCTTGCCAAATCCAATAGTACCAACCTCCCACCAACCATCTTCTGTCCAATCTAATATGTTTCATCTATATTCCTTACCCTCCCCACACTTCTTCACAGTAGGTTATTTAGAACAAAATCTTGGCTACCATGTCATCTCACTATATCTAATGTTCTCCCTCATTTTTTGATACTGGTTCTTTCCTTCCAACTGTTATGAATTTTCAAATATAAATATCACCCCAGTCTTTCTTCAGTCATAAAAGACTAAGACATAACATAAAAACAATTAAGTTACAAATAAGAGGGAGAAAGATTTTGCTTTATGTAAACTACTTAAATCTGAGATATTTCACGGTGCTTTTCGCATTACCACCCTAACTCATGCCTACTATGGTTTTATGGCTATTACTCAAATATACATATATATGGTTAATCACAGGACAACACTCAACTAACTGAGCCACTCCAGCCGGGCTAAAAATATATATTTTAAATATGACTTTTTTAAAAAAAAATTTAAACAAATCTTTAAATTGGTAGAAGTACTTTCTCTTCCCAGATCAGTTCCTTTAACCCCAATCCACTTCTGAACCCACTGTTTCCCTGGGAACTCTTAAGTTTTTCACCAAGAACATCACTGTGGTAGGAGCCAAGAGTTCAGGCATCTGCAGTGGTGGCGTCTGTACTTAGTGCTTCCTGCGGGAGAAGACGAGAAGACTCGTATATTAGTAAATACAATCCCACAGGTAGGAAGGAAAACCCCTCAGGAAACAGTGGTAACCAAAGAGGATTCAAGAGTCTACAGTTCACAATCAAAACTACAGTTTCAGCAGATCATCACAGCATCATAGCTGAAAGCTCTGGGGAGGGAGATCCACCACTAAGAAACGAATATGGTTTAAAGATTAGGTTTATGTATGCATCCAACCTGAAGTCTATTCCCTAAGCATCTGCTCCATGGTTAAATCAGGAATCTTAAGCCAAACATTGGTAACAATCCAAATCCAGAGTGGATTAAATTATGCGGCATAGTTATACTGTGGAATATTATATAACTACTCACAACACAATGAATCAATCTTTTGTTAAGTAAAAGCAACAAATTAGAAGAATAATTCCTTATAATTTTCTCGAGAGAAAACGTAGGAGCAGGCAGAACTAAACAATGATAGAACAAGAGCAAAAAGAAAAGAAAGGACAGAGTTAGGTTACCTTCTGATGGCAGGAAGATTGCAGTCCCAGGAGGACATGTGGGAGGTAGGGGGGGGTTGGGGAGTGGATGGCAGGTGTTGGCAGTGTTGTTTCTTGAGTTGGATGGTGATTACATAGAAGTTCCATTTTCAACCATTTGTTAATACATATGCATTATGCTCTTTTATGAAAGTATTTTATATATCACAATGTAAAATATTTAATTTTTAATTGCAATGTTTTCTCCATAAGTTGATTCTATAAAGCTATAAAGAGGAAAGAAAAAGAAGGGAGTTACTAAAAATACTCCCAAGGCAAAGGAAACTGTCCCTCAGTTCTCTCCTTTAGATAATAAGTTACACCAGGGCCCGTGGTTGCGATTCTTAACAGGCAGTGGGTGTTAAATAAATATTTGATGATGTTGAGGGTTTAAGTAATGATTCATGTAAACACCAGGAGTCACCACATAGAATATATTCTCATGGCACAGTTTTCAACTGGCCAGTGGGATCTCGCCGTGGTGTGGAATATAAGAAAGTCTCATTAACTTGCCAAGCTGACAGGGTTTGGGAGTGTGTTTTGTTGTTGTCAACCCAGTGATTGCAAAATAAGCATTCTCCTACAGGATCGGTGGGCCTGTGAATTAGCACAACATTTAAGAAGGACAATTTGGCAAATTCCATCAAAAACCTTCAACATAATATCTTTTGACTCAGCAATTGAACTTCTAAGAATCCATCATAAAGAAGTAATCTTGGAGTTTGCCTTGGGACAGCATTGTTTGGAAGGGCAAACAATGGGAAGCAATACAACTGTGCCATAACAGGGGGGTTTTAAATAGACTGTGGCTTCCCACCCCCCCTCAGTGGAATTCCATGCAACCATTAAAATTGATGTTGTGGAGGACCATTTTAAAACATGAGAAAATATCCAGAGTAATACTGCTATTTTTTAAAATCTCTCTATATATAAAAGCCTAAGTGACCGATACAGCAGAATGAGCAGAATGACTGGTCGCTAGGATGTGCACTGAGCAGGCAGACAGGCAAGCAATTAAAAGCGAGCAGGCAGGCAGGTGAGCAGTTAGAGACGAGTGGTCCTGGATTGCGATGAGGGCACAGGCCAGGCTGAGGGGACCCCCCACCCTCCCGTGCACAAATTTCATGCACTGGGCCTCTAGTCTGGTTATAAAGGTCTGTGTGCAATTTAATATAGATAGGAACTTAGGTAGGTAGGAAGGTAGATGATGTCAGGTAGGTGGGTAGATAGAACCAAACCACCCCAAAACGTAGTAGCCTAAAACATCTATTTTGTTCTCTCTTCTGTTTCTGTGTGTTCCCAAGATGACGGGGCTAAGGTGAGCAGTTGTTTAGTCTCGTTTTGGAGACAACTTCAGGGTGACCCTCACCCCACTTTGCACGTACTCTCTCAGTGCTAGCACTTCATGTCCAGGCAACTCCCCTCAGTCATGGGCAAACTGGGACAGCTTTTCTCAGACTGGCTGCCACCCAGAACAACAACAATGACTCTAGGTGGTGAGATTATGAAGGAAATGTCTTATTTCACTTTTCTACATTTTGAATATTGTATCCTATCTATGTATGCTTCTAAAACAAGCACAAAAATTTTTTTTAACTCAAAGGTGATTACCTATCATTCCAATCATGTCTAACCCCTGTAGTTCAGGAGCTTACTTTTGTACCCCGTATAAAGAAATTTAATGATAGAAGTTAGAATGTGTGGAAGGTGTTTCAAACCTTACAGTGCCGGCCAGTAGCTTTCATTCTGGCTTCCTGCCCACGCCACTCCAGTCGGTGACCACGCTCACTTGGCAGTGATTCTGAACAGGTGTGGAGCAGGAAGACTATTGGGGGGGAAAAAGAAAAGAAAAGAAAAAGGTCCCAGCAATAAGTCTGAGGTGTTTTGGCTCATGTCTGTTTAAAAATAATTAAAGTTATCAAAACCCAAAATTCAACAGAGCACCTTTGAAGATCCAAATGGCTTCATTAAAGGATCATGAGTCAGGCAGCATCTTGTCCAGCAAGTAGAGGGCGCTCTGCTCAGAGGGGGTGGACCATTTTTATGAGGAGGTGTGGCAAGGGAGCTAGTAACAAAAGAGAAGAAAGGATGCCATTTTGGATCTGTGGCGTTCTCTTTAACAAAGTTGTTTTTGTGTGTGTGTTTTTAACAGCTAGGTTTGTCTACTTATTTTAAAAATATTTTAAAAATCAGATTTACTATTCCATTCCAAAGTTATTCTTTCTTGGCTTAAGCTTATGACATCTTATTTCATGCACTAGCATAATCATTCTAAGACTTCACAACCTACAATACCAGTCCATTAAAAAAACAGTGTCATGTTCTCAGTGCATGGGCTGCCTGGGAGGGGCCTCAGATCTTTTATAGAGTCTAGCATCTTTGCTACATACATTCTCCTTTCCCCAGTTTGGAATTATCCTGTGTTTATATTCATTAGTTAAGCAGCCACAGGCTAGACTTATTTCCTTTCTGTAAGGAATGTTCTCATAAGTTTAATCAGTCCAGAATTAGGATAATAAACTTAGCTAGCAGTAGCCTGTCTTAGCAAACCGTCAGCCTTGTTTCTTTCCTTCTCTGAAATGCAAGTGCACACACACACACATGCACATACACACAGAGAGAGACACACACAGACATACATACACATGCACATACAGACACACACACAGAATTTGGTTTTCTGGAGATGTGACTTCCTGCATAAAGATATCTGCCGTGAGAGATTCCCTGCTGCCTTCAGAGAAACGTGATGAGAGGTGAACGGTAAGCTGCATGGGGATGGGGAGAGAAGCACCATGATATTCTGGTTCTACCAGTGAGCTAATCATTTTACACAATGCGAGTGATTCGATGCTAAAACCACAGCCTGTTCAGCATCAACTGTGTTTCCTTCTATGCCAGTCAATCCACAGGAGTTCCTGTCCACTGATGGTTTTAAAAATAACAGCCATTTTGTTCTTTCCTGACCGGGTTGTGTGATTCTTACCCATGTGTACTCATTCTTACACATTCAGCATGACAAAGTGGGATTTCCTCTTCTCCAAGGTTCATGACAGAATTTCATTCTAGATGCAGCCTTAGCTTCATGGGGGTTCTATCCCTGTTGCCTGGGCAACAAAAGGTTAAATTAGAAAAAGGATATTTCCTAAGTGACATCTGCCCCTCCCTCCCGGAGTTACCCTGTCATGCCTTAGAGATTTACTTTCCACTAATGCAGAGAACAGGCTGGTTCTGTGGAAAGGAGCAACAGAGAGACTGCGTCTCGTTCCATGGGCTCTGGAAGGGCAGCCTGGGTTTGCTCCGGATTGGCCCCTCGGCCTGCTGAGGTCTCTGGTTCGAATCCCTGTGGTTTGCTATGGCTGTGAGTAGGGGTAATCAAGAGGAAAGCAATACTTTCAAAAGCAAGCTGCACTCTCTCTTTGTTTCACAAAAGCCTTTTGATTAGCCATCAAGGGATCAGCTGAGCTCACCCCTTTTTAGGGGTGGGGCTGACACAGGAGCAGAGAGGGGCTGAGCCCTAAAACACTGGACTGCTTTATATCTCTTATCTCATATGTCCTTAAACTTTGTATAACACATAGAAATCACATGTAAATAGGACAGAGACTGTGAAGGGTGACAGAGAACCAGTAGGGAGAAAACCAGAAATCAGGAAGAATGTCTCAAAGCTGGTTTTTTCTACAATATATGAGACGTTAAAGTAGGCTTTTTTTTTTTTTAATATAGTTTATTGATTTTTCACAGAGAGGAAGAGAGAGGGATAGAGAGTTAGAAACATCGATGAGAGAGAATCATCGATCAGCTGCCTCTTGCACACTCCTGGAATCGAATCCGGGACCTTTCAGTTCACAGGCCAATGCTCCCAGGGGTCTTCAAACTACGGCCCTCGGGCCACATGCAGCCCCCAGGGGAGTCTGATCCTGCCCGCCAGGTTTTTTGGGCAGTGAGCGCAGCCAAGGTGTTACAGTAGGGATTAGTAGTTCATATAGTCCGGCCCTCCAGCTCTCTGAGGGACCGTGATCTGGCCCCCACTTTAAAAAGTTTGAGGACCCCTGCCACTGAGCCAAACCCGTTTCGGCTAAGTAAGCTTTCTTTGAGTTTTGATATCTTGAGAACTCAAGACACATACATGCCCGTTTTAAAAGCTTGTGTAGAGTTGAAAAAGATCTTCTAGGTCACCTAACTTAGTATTTCACAAATGCTGGTGCACGCCAGAATCACCTAGGTGAGCTTGGTCAAAACACAGATGCTCCCCACGTGGCTTTGTGGCACCCCAATATTTAGGGCTCCTTATCTAGTCTCAGTTCCTGTCACACGCAGGCGCCCTCAGACAGCTGCTGGCAAACCAGTTGTCATTGTCTCTAGCAGACAAGTTCAAGTGGTGTGAAATAATAGCGGGCAGCTGGTGAACAATCGAGGTTCACACAGTACTCTAAAGGAGTGTTTCCCAACCTTCTCTCATGATGAGAATCACCTGGTGGAGTTGTTAAAACACAGATTCCTGAATCCCAACTAAGAAGTGCTAAACTAGAATTTTTGGGAACATATAGGTAAAATTGCATACCTAACTTAGTGCTCTGTATATAACATCTGTCTTAGAGCACTAGTTAGGTATACAATTTTACCTCTATGTTCCCAAAAATTCTAGTTTAGCACTTCTTAGTTGGGATTCAGGAATCTGTGTTTTAACAACTCCACCAGGTGATTCTCATCATGAGAGAAGGTTGGGAAACACTGATCTAATGTGCCTTTCTTGTTACATATGCAGATGCCTAATACCAGCATAGGCCCTCTGGATAGGACTAAACAAAGAGAAAATTATTATTCAAATGCATAAGGGGTGTATGAATTATTTTCAGCTTTACTTTTATATTCAGAGCAAATCTGTTGTTCCATGAGACCTTATTCCTGGATTAGGGTTTGCTAAGCATGCGGTACTTTGATAATAGCAAGATTGGTGAAAATCACCCAGACTTTTATTTACCACACATGCTTTTAATTAACTGGGGTCGTCTCACCTACGTAAATTAGCCTAACAGTAGAATCCTAAACAGTTTGATACTTTTCCACTTAATTCTTCCCACCTGTGGATACAGATTTATGGCATTCAACTGAATACAGTCCTTTAACTATGTCAAAAGCCTTCTATGAATTCTAATAATTATGAGAATTCTGTTATGCATGGTATTCAATTGAATACAGTCCTTAACTGTGTTAAAAAGCCTTCTATGAATTCTAATAATTATCTTTGTTATGTAAATGAGCTATCATTTAAATAAATGAAATAAATGCAGGTGTTTTGTGGTACTACTTGCTGATCTGACCACAGTTGATAATCATTTCAGCAGCGAGCCTGTCTGTGCATCTCTGAGCTGGAAGTGTTCGCTGACATTTATGCTACCTGGCTGCCAGGTATTCATCCCTCAAGACCAGCAAGCCCCCAGCTGCAAGGCTGTGTCTCTGAAGACACATACATACGTTGTCAAGAACATGACGACGTGCTGACACTTGACTAGCTTTTCTTCTGACGATCTACAAAAGATTCTTATGCGTTTTTGTTGGTTTGGCATGGAATAAACACAGTAAAAGCCCATATGAAACCCAGGCCTGGTTTTTCCAGGGATTCAGTTATATTGCCGATTAAACACACCCTCTACCCCACCCTGGAGTACATGGTGGCATCTAGTGAGCTCTCTGACTGTGACACTAGAAGCCAGGAGCATGGGCCGAAACCAGTTTGGCTCAGCGGTAGAGCATCAGTCTGCGGACTGAAAGGTCCTGGGTTCGATTCCGGTCAAGGGCATGTACATTAGTTGCGGGCACATCCCCGGTAGGGGGTGTGCAGGGGGCAGCTCGTCTATGTTTCTCTCTCATCGATGTTTCTAGCTCTCTATCTCTCTCACTTCCTCTCTGTAAAAAATCAATAAAATGTATATTTAAAAAAAAAAAAAAAAAAGCCAGGAGCATGGTGTTTTCTCATCTCCAGACAATGGGTGACAATGGGACCTGGGAGCCCAGGGTGGAGCCCTACATTCGCTTTGTCCGATTGTGTTTAAAAACTGACCTGAGCCCTCCATGTTTCTGCCCAGGAAACATTTCTCCTGACAGAGAAGTGGAGGAAAAGTCGGTGAACAGTGGTCTAAGTGGGTAAACGGGGTTCGTTTTTTTGTTTGTTGTTTTGTTGTTTTGATTAACAATGCCTTAAAACTCAGTTGCCTCAGCAGTTTAAAAATAGACTGTGTGGAAGTTGAAACGGGAGTGGACTTCCATAGCTATGGTTCTAGGTAATTTAAAAAACAACAACTATATCTACTTTTGTGAAATTAACCAGGTTTAACAATGAAATGATTTCACGATCATGCCAACCCGGTTTGCCATCCTTACACACCATCGGTAACTGTACCTGAAACAAATGAGCTTTGGGCTCATGTAAGCGGTCTGTACAAACTTAAGACTTGCTTTAAATCAGATGACCGGAGCACTTATTAATTGAAAGCCAGAGGATATGAGAAAAAATTATTAACTACTCCCCCGGCAGATAGGAATCAGGGGCTCAGGAACTAGAAAGGAATGGACTCAGAAGAGAAATCAATGAACCAAATCATCTCCCTGCTTCCAACTTCAGGGCTATGGAATGAAATCTTTGCCTTGGGGGGTGGAGGGGCTCATGAACCCCTTTGTTTAAATTAGAAAGTTTAGACTCAATTTCCAGCAACAAAAAGGAGAGAGAGAGAGAGAGAGAGAGAGAGAGAGAGAGAGAGAGAGAGAGGAAAGGCACTAGGGGCTTAAATTAAGCAGGGTGATTTCCATCCCATAATACAAGCAAGGGGATGGGAAAGTGATGATGCTGTGGACGCACAGCCCAGACTCCCCCAAGGTCACGACAATGTCTTACCAATCAGCGTGTAGGCAGTCCTCTGGCATCTGGTGTTAGATAAACAATAGAGGAGTCATCGTGTAAAATGTCTGGGTGGTGTGTGTAAAAATGTATGCATATTTAGGAGGTCTCACAAGATAACTTTGTAGACAAACTGAGCTAAAGATGTATTTCACTGTTACTAGTGGAAAGTGTAAGGAAAGTTTGTGGAAGCTGGTGCCAGCTGTTTTTCATCTCCACCAAGAAAATAGGCTGAAATTTATGTTTAAATACCACGTTTGTACAAAAGGAAGGACTTTCCATCCGTAAAAGTCCATGTGACACTGAAATGGTCCACGGAGACACTGCCTATCTCCACAAGAGACTGAAAAGACAAATATGTTAGCTCACGGGACAGGTCATCTACCCACGGGATCCAATGGCAGGAGACACAGGAGTGTGAATTCGGTCCTGAGGACGCAGAGTGATGAGCTTAAAATGTGGCTGTCCCTTGCCGCCCGCTTTTGTTTTTGATGTGATTTTTCTATTATCTGGTGACTCTTAACCTGGCAACTAGCCAACTGCATCATGAGAAAACTAAAATGAGGAAGAGTTCTATTTTTTCAAAGTTAATTTTCAGATTATTGCTCCAATGAAAAGTCTAACTGGATTTTGTAGTAAATTCAATAAAACATTCCATGCCAAAATGTATTTAGGAGAATAAATATGAGCAAAGCCCAAAGAATATTCTGGGGGTTGGACGTGGCTGAGAAAGTCTAGGGCGGTGTGTTACTGATGCAGGGATAAATACGTAAGTCAAGGTACAAGATGGAAAATTGGAATGATATCCAACTATTTGTAAGAATGTTATATATGACAAAGTAAGCTCCTCACACAAGGGAGTAAGGAAGGATTTGCTAAGATAATGTAGGAATAAATAGGTAGCAAGTACGTAAAGTCATTTAGATCCATACCTTATCCCAGCGTTTTTCAACCGCTGTTCCGCGGCACACTAGTGTGCCGCGAGATGTTGCCTGGTGTGCCGTAGGTGCAGACAAGGCAAGAATTTTATAATTTTTCACTATTTTGTTTACTTAATATTTCATAATAAAGTAATTATAAAATACTTTCTTTGTGTTTATTTGATTCCTATTCAAGAGAATTACTTTATATATAGTCAATATAGACACAGAGTTAAATTTTTTAACATTTTCTAATGGTGGTGTGCCTCGTGATTTTTTTCATGAAACAAGTGTGCCTTTGCCCAAAAAAGGTTGAAAAACACTGCCTTATCCCACAAAAAATAATCTTTAGATTAATCTATACATTCATTCAACAAACAATAGGGAGGGCAAACTCTACACCAGGTATGCAAAAATGAGCATAAAAAGACCCAGTTCTTCCCCCTTAAGGTGCTCACAGTATCTTGGGGAGGAGGGTAAGTAAACCGCTGGATGAACAGAGGGAAGTTCAAATGGCCCATTCCACTGAGGCTGAATGGATAATGTTAGCCGGAAATGGTAGAGCAGCATTTCTGAGGACAGATTACTGCAAAGTTCCAAGTGGCCTGTGACTGAAGGACTAAGTGTGTGCTGGAGGTGGGGAGGGGTAAAGTGAGGAGCAGAGAGGAGAGGGCGCAGCAGGACCCAGGGAGGCGGGGGAATTAGCAGACAGACCACAGAGGGTCTTTCCGGTCTATGGTCTATGAACTTTGAATTGTACCTACAAACCTATGAGACTGGCTGCGAGGAAGAATGTTAAGAGGAGGAAGAGGCGTGGCCTGATACGTGGTCTAGGAGAGCTTGCTGGCCGAAGTCTTGAGCAGCACAAGGCCAGCTATTCCCTGTGAGATCAGTGGGAGGGTGAGGGCAGTTTGTTCAGAGGAAGAGAGGAGGGCCCGGGCGGCAGGGAGGGAGATGAAAAAGACAGGAGTTATTTAGGGAGTGAACTTGACAGGCCTGAGTTACCACACCTTCAGCGTTTTGATGTGAGTGGGATGGAGGTACCATTCAACAGGAAAGAGAATTCAAGTGGGAGGCAGGTTTGGGAGTGAAAACTGACAAATGAGAATTTAGACATGCCAGGTTTCCAACGCCAGGAACATCCAGGAGACAAAGTTCATTTACAAAACCTGTTTTCGTGCACTCAGGAGTCATCAGGCATATGAGTCATTTACACATTATGTTCATTCAAATATAAACACAGAATGAATGCTTCCTATGTTCTGGATCTGTTCTAGGCTCTGGGTATACAGCAAAACCCCAAGCAGACAAGGGCCCCACATTCTAATGGAATGAGTAGGTGAGGGTGAGGAGACATACTATTATCAATTATATGTATGTTAGCTCTGAGAAATCTGTGAAGAAAAAAAGTAAATTGAGAGACTGAACAGTGACTAAGATACAGGACCAGGACAGGTGAGGCAAGCCAGGGGCCTAGGGCACCAAATGAAAGGAGGCACGCATTCTCAGGTTCTGACCTTGAACTTGCCTCCTTTAGTTTTGTGCCCGGGGTACCTTAATTGCCTCACCCTCGTCCCAGTCCTGACTATTTATCTCCTATGGATAATCAGGGAAGGATTCATTTGAAAAATGACATTTGAGTAGAGAAGTGAAAAAAGAAAAAAGCCAGGTATTCCCATATTTAGGGAAAGGACATTCTGAGCAAAGAAAATTATATATTCCAAGACTCTAAGAGGCAAGAGGGTACACAGTGTATTTGAGAAAGATCTCTCAGAAATCTCACTCTGGGGTCATGTTCAGAAGAGATGGGAACCAGACAGAACCCCCAAGAAAGCACAAAAGAAGGGGTGAGCAAAGGGGCACAGAGAGGGAGGAGAAATACCGGGACTCCTTCATCAAAGCCAAGGGAGGCGCTCTCGGGAGAGGATGGGCCAGCACAGGCAGTCCCCGCAGAGGTCAGCTAAGAGAACAGGCGTGTTTACAGCTGGCATCGGGGAATCCATCCTGCCTTTGGGGGAAACACTTTCTGTCTTAGAGAGCTTTCCTAAGCGAAGTCCACACCTGAATGGAGTTTTTGGTGCAGGCCTCTAAATAGTCCTCTCCCTGGTATGGAAGGCCACCATAATAACTCTTTCCAGTTTGGACAAAGCCGAGCCATGCAGAAACTACAAACAACAGCTCAGTTCGAGCACTTTCAGCCCAGACATGAGAGTCTTCTAGGAACTGATTGGCAGCTAAAACCTCTGCATTGAAGTCCCTGTTGGCCAGACCCTCTCCCAGGGTCGGTGCTGAAGTGGCTGTCCCTGTGGAAATACAGTCTTGTTGTCTTGTTCTCTGACCTCTCACAGAGGCCCCGGCTGGTCCCAAATAATACCCTGGCCTGAGGAGCACCCTAAGGCTTCTTCACTCAACAGATATTGAATGCCCCCAATCTTATCCCCTGGGCATCATTAGTGAATGGGCATCTTTTTTTTTTTTAATATATTGTTATTGATTTTTTACAGAGAGGAAGGGAGAAAAATAGAGAGCTAGAAACGTCGATGAGACAGAAACACCGACCAGCTGCCTCTTGCACCTACCGGGGATGTGCCTGCAACCAAGGTACATGCCCCTGACCGGAATCGAACCTGGGACCTTTCAGTCCGCAGACCGACGCTCTACCACTGAGCCAAACCGGTTTCGGCAGAATGCGCATCTTTTATTCACCAGGAGTGAGCATAAGGCTATGGTTCAACTAAAACCGAAACTCTTTGCCAAATGGGGCAGCTCCCTTTTAACTGCCCCCCCAACGCTCACAGCTTCGTCACCAAAATTCACTTACCATCAAAGACGAAATGACAAATGCCAGTGAGCGTGTGGGGTTTCACATCTTAATCAGAATCAGAGAGAGAGAGACCATCGCTGTAATGAATTCCAACAAAAGGTTCATTATATAAAATCAACAGAAGGCCAAGAAATTGAGTATGTTCAAGTTCACACCTGCCCCTGGAAGAAGAAAAAAAGTGATAATAAATTATATTCTATTTTTCGCCATATGGAAGGGAAAAACCTATAACATTTTTAAACTCCAAGCAAAGCTGGCTTCCACATTCGAATTTCTAAACAAATCTGTTTGCTGAACCATGCTGAGTGTGTAAAACCATGAGCCTCCCACTCCCACGTTGTGCACTAATTTCTGACAAGGTAACTGGCGATCAACTTAGATTTCTCTGCAAATAAATAAATAAATAAATAAATAAATAAATAAAAAGATAAAATGAATTATAAGGCACCCCTGCTGGCTGACACCTGATTCTGGCTCTTTTCTGCTCTGAAATGGCTGACTGGAACCGCAATGAAGCAGGAATTCATCGTGAAGGGTCAGTTCGTGGACTTGGGAATGCGATGAAAGAACGCACTTGGGTAAGAAACGGAGGATCCCTGCACAGGACCACTCGGGGAGCCTGCCGGGGGTGGCCCGGGCAGTAATGAATTCTCAGATCCAGGTGCTGCGTGTGTTGTGTATGTTCTTAGAGAGAGCAAGTCAGGACAGAGCGAGGGCCAGGCGTCTGCAGCCGCGCGGCAGGGGGGAGACAGTGTCTTTTAAGAAAACAGACAGGGACTGGGCTCATTTCGCCTCGTCCTGTGTTTGCGTTAGAATTAGCGACCCAACAGACGTCTGTCTCTGCATATGAATGTATTAACAGGCCCGAGATGGAAAACGCCTCGAGATTAAAATACTTCAATAATCTGCTTTCTAAAACGACCTTCCAAACCACAAGACAACGATCTGCTTCCTGTGTAATCCGTGCTGAAAATGGAAAACTGTCTGATCGCTGTCAGGCAGCTGTCCGATCAGATGTGTCCCCTCGGAGACTAGAAAAGGCCAGCGGGGCCGTGACAGCCGCGTCCGGAACAAAAGCTGGGGCAGAAGGAACATGGGTCACGTGTGCCCGCAGTTCATGGGCCTCGGTTCAGATGGACCAGGGCGTATCCCAGCCCTACTGGGCGCAGAGTCCTGGATGAGGCCAGGATAATCAGAACATGCACCTGTGTTGCCGAAACCGATTTGGCTCAGTGGATAGAGAGTCGGCCTCGGACTGAAAGGTCCCAGGTTCGATTCCAGTCAAGGGCATGTACCTTGGTTGTGGGCACATCCCCAGTAGGGGGTGTGCAAGAGGCAGCTGATCCATGATTCTCCCTCATCGATGTTTCTAACTCTCTGTCCCTCTCTGGGGGAAAAAAAATCAATAAAAATATATTTAAAAGAAAATGCACCTGTGCACCTTGCTCAGGGGCTCCGGGTGCAGAGTCGCCCACTCTCCTGAGACACCACAAGCTCACATGCATGTTCCCTGCCCGCTATGGGACAGACATCCTCACAGCCCTGGCTGCAGAGACACCTGTGAGCCCAGGCCACAGCATCCTGCCCTGGGCTGGGACGGCGGGTCCTTCCCAGCAAAGCGCAGGGTACCCCGAGGCCAGGCGCTTCCCCTGTCCCCATGTTGCCCACGAGGCACCCGAGATCTCTGAGCGTGATGCTTGATGTGGAGAAGGCAAGGGAGGGGTCTCTTAAGAAGAGATCGTGGCAGCTCTGAAACCAATCGTCTCTCCATCCTTTCTGCCTGAGCCCAGAAGGGTCCCCGCTGTAAGGATGGCTGACTCCCTCCCAGCAATCACTTTGTTTTAATTGCCCGAGGCGCCCAGGCCGGGCTGCCCAGACCCATCGGCATGCTGGGGTCTCTCCTGGACAATGCGATGGCGGAGCCCCCCTAGCTGGGCGGACGCCCTTCGGTCAAGGAAGCAGCGCATTTCCCTATTTTGAAACAAAGGGGCCCTGCACCATCTGTCCGCGTCTGGGCGCCCCCGCCCTACACCGAGAGGATTTGCGAGGGATGCCAGTGCACCTTGCAGATGACATAGCCGCTTGGCTGCCTCAGCCCGGGGCCCAGACAAAGGCCCCGGGAGCCCCCGGCTTCTTCCTTCCTGCGCTGCTCCGCCTGGCTGCACACTCTCAATGCGCCGCTCCGCTCCCCGCGGCCCGAGTGGACTTGACCGGAGCGAAAACCAACAAAGGCGGATGCTGGGGGGTGCGGCGGAAGCGCTGGCGAGGAGTCAACCTGCAGGTCTCATTGAAATGCAAATGCAGCAGCCTCCCCGCACCCCCCCCCTCCTGCCCCTTAATTTCTCCCCCCCAACACCACCCTCACACCACTCCCCACCCCTTCGCCTCCTGCCCCAGACGCACCAGGGCACCGCAGACCCGCACCCAGCCCGCTCTGTTGTTACTTTAATTTCTCTAAGTCCTCACCCCATCACCGTGGTCTCCATCCTCACTCTCCCCCGCGGACCTACCACGGTGTCCCCAGCCCTCCACCCGGGTCCCCATCATTGCCCAAGGAACAGAAACATACACTCCGCTTCTGGGTTTAAAACAAGCAAACACGAAATCCCCAAGTTCCACAAAGTCCCACAGTGGCGGGTAGCTTTCCCCCCTAAGTATTTACTCGCTTAACTTTAAGAATTCGCTCACTTAAATCCAGTTCTCTTTCTTTACCCAGAAAAAAAGAAAGAAAAAAAAATTTTTTTTTTCAGGTGCTAGATATGTTGAGCTTAGAAGGCAGTTCTCGTTGATGTCCTGAAAATGCTTCAGTAAAAACGAATCCCACAGGCATTGGGGTGCTGTCCACCCTCTCTCCCCATCCCTGACCCCTTGTTTTACTCTGAACTAGATAATACCAGCTTCCTGTTTGTGGTCTACTTTCTGTAAAGTTTAAAGTCAAAGGCATGCACTGTTGAAACTCCTATATGATACCTAGCAGAGGAATAAAGGTAAGCATTTTCTTTACAGAAATAAAATTCACATTTTAAACGCCAATGATGAGTTGCTAGCAATAGTTTAAGAATAAAACTGAATGATATGTGAAGGTCACTTGAAAACCTAAGATTACTTTCTACAGGATACATATTTGGTCGCAATTTCAGATTATTGGGAAGTGAGGATTGCTACAACAAATATAATGAAGTAAGTATTTATTTAAAACTACCTTAATCTTGTAAATTTAACAGAGCATATTCATATTTGAACATGTACAGATTGTTTTGCTAAAAAAAAAAAAAAGGAACTAAAGACATTTTTACACTCTACCATCTCTGATTTTACGTAAGAATTTTATAGTGCCTCCTTCTCCACCTACCAAAACACACACACACACACACACACACACACACACACACACACACACACGTTTTGGCTCTATAATTGTAGCATTGGAATGAGCTGAGTTGAGCTGAGTTAAATTGCGTTGAGTTGGATCTACAGGACAAGACTTCAGAATTGCACTAACAATATTGGGGTAATGGCACGTCTTCTGAGTATTCATCTGACGCATCTCATTGCCCGGGGTCCATTTTCCCTCGGTAACCAAACAGCACCTGAGCCAGAGGCCCACCCGCCCCCACTCACAGTCCGCTGGTTCACATCCACAGCTGGACTCTGGGATGCACCCCTTCCACCAGGCGGAGGAAGCTCATGCCCAGCAGCAGAGCAGCAGGCTTGCCCAGCGGAAGGCCAGGGCTTTGCGGTCAGCAGCTGGGGCACAGCACCGTTCAGTTACACTCAGCCTTTCCTTCTGCCTGCAGTGCCCTCGGGCAGGCAAAGCACCCATTTCGACTTCTCAGGCTGAGCTGAAGAGGTCCAGGAGCAGGCATAGGAACAAACAGAGCTCATGAAAGTCTTTTGCTGGAGTTCTTAGAAAAGAGGCATTCTTACTTTCTAGTGGAGTTGATTAAATGGTAGCATGTAGACATAGAGCTACACTTGACTATGACCACCATCAATGGAAAAGAGTCGGCTAAAGGCAAGAGATAGGATCAGAGGGAGAGATTGTTCATCTTAGCATGTGAGCGCCTGGGTTCAGCCTTGTCTGAATCATTCCCCTTTCCAGTTATGTGAGCCAATAAATTCCTTCTTTGACTAAGCCAGCTTAAGGACTTCCTGTCCTTTGTAATCCAAAAGAATCTTGATCCATACATTGCCACAGTGGGAAGGGGTAAATCTCACAGAAAAAGATATTTATATAACTGAATTTATTTTAGGTTTTGCTATCAGTGCGGTTCATACTTCTTTCAGTGAGAGGGTCATCAGCCTTATAAACAACAATTCCACTTCCCCTGCCTCTTCATCTTCAGTATACAATACATTAGAATGAAATGCAGGAATGGATCTTCACTTCCTTTGGGGGTATGTAGACTTCTCCGTTGTTTAATACAGAGAACTAAATGGGGGGCTAGGTAGGAAGGTTGGAAACTACCCAAGGGGCTAATCCTCTTGACATGTTTAAGTTTGACTGTAAGTAGAAGACATATGACACATGGAAATGGGTTTTAAGAAATATTTTTACACCTATTGAAAAGTTTAATAAGTTTGTAACTATGTATGTTAATAAATAAGAGACAGCATAGCTAGTGAGAAATAAGAAAATGAAAGTCACTGAATAATAAAACAAAACTTCACTAAGAAACAGTTATAGGAAACCAAATGCATTTCTCACTTGATGATAACCAAAGGGGGACTTTGTTCCCAGAAATGGATGATCGAAGACAAATCTTTTGTCAGGGACGAAGTAGGAAGAATCCTGCCTTGTGATGAGAGGTTAGATTGGGTTCTGGGTTCCTTTTAGCATTTGTATTCTGATTTTCTGATTCTAACTTTTCAGATGTAGCAGATGTGAACTTGCCTCCAAACTAATTATTATCTGATCTAGGATGTTATCATCCCTCCCACAATTATCATTCATTCATGATTATCATTGTATTGCTTTGAATTGTGTTTATTTGGACCTAAAAAAATTAAATCTTGTTTTCAATGAAGTATAACCACCTGAACTGTTTCCAGTTTTAGCCCTAAGCTAAGTTCCCGTTGCTGTTTTTATTTAAAAATCTAAGAACAGAGGATTCAGATATGATTGAAAATTAAGCGAAACTGTAATTCATTTTTTCTAGTTCCTGTTCTTTGTTATTCTTGACTGTCCTGTTATCATACCTTAGAAGATTGGGGGGCAAGACATTAGTTCTTTGTTTTGTAAATATTGACATATTTTCCTTCCTCACTGTAATGTTTGACACATCTGCTTTCTATTTTTTCTATTTTACTGCTAGTATATTGATGATAGCTCCACTCTTGCTTCAAAATTCCTGGTCTTTAAGAAATGACTCACAGCTAATTCAACCTCCTTGACTCCCACCTGTCCTGCCCATGTTATCGGCAGAGTTTAATCAAATGGAGAAGAGGGTCAGAGGTATGACAGCTCGTTTAACAAGTGTGAACAATAACTGTAAGTTGAGTACCTCAGCATTTATATAACCTCCTTGCGGCTTGACTTCCTGTGCTACCTAGGCTAGAAGTCCACATTTCCCAGACTCCCTTGCAGCTTGGGGGTCCTATGAGATCTAGGTTTTGCCAAGCAAACATAACCACTCAAAACTCAAAGGTGAACGAAACCAGTTTGGCTCAGTGGATAGAGCTTTGGCCTGCGGACTGAAAGGTCCCAGGTTCGATTCTGGTCAAGAGCATGTACATTGGTTGCAGGAATATCCCCGGTAGGGGGTGTGCAGGAAGCATCTGATCAATGTTTCTCTCCCATTGATGTTTCTAGCTCTCTATCCCTCTCCCTCATCTCTGTAAAAAAAAAAAATCAATAAAATACGTTTAAAAAAAAAAACACCTCAAAGGTGAAAGTGAACACGGTGGACCGTGAACATGTAGAGGGAGCTCAGATCTTCTGGGAAGAAACAACATCCCGTTCTTCTAGAAACTTTCTAGAGTCCAGTTTCTATAGTTACAGGTTCCAAGTGACAGGAGGTGATACCAGGCATGTTTTCTTTAAAACATTTCTATGTTGGGCCCGACCAGTGTGGCTCTGTGGTTGAGCATCGACCTGTGAACCAGGAAGTCAGGGCATATGCCTGAGGTGTGGGCTCAATCCCCAATCAATGACTTTCTCATCATTAATGTTTCTGTCCCTCTCTCCCTTCCTTTCTGAAATAGATAAAAATATATTTTTAAAAATATATATTTTTATGTTGGACTTACCATATTTCTCAAGGTTGCTCTGTCCCTATCTGTGTAGCCAACACTCATGCCTGAAAATTCTCTACACTACCTAGTATCTGCTGAACCTGATTTGAAATCCAGCTTCTCATGTTAATCTGTATAAAGTGAGATTATATCTCCATCCCAGACGACGCGCTCCAAAAATTTGCTTACGATGTGCTCGACACAAAGTTGGGCTAAAGCAGAAGGAGGGTGTGTCTTAACACACATCACAGAGAAAGGATCGCCTGGACAACTAAGTGAGCATTGCCATTCAGAGTATGCTGTAGATTTCACAACAGCATATGGCACTGTGCTTTGCCCAGAATGGTATCCAATAAATATCTTGATTAATTGATTGTCACAGCAAGCACAATAAAACCAACATAGCAATCCGTAATTGTTGGATATTCAAGTTTCCCAGAAATGTTTCCTTCCCATCTTACTTCCATCACATGCCTAGTAGGGACAAATGAAGTCCAGCCAATTAACAGGTCAAATGGTCTGACTTGGCTGAAGGAGACATGCAGCCCGTGACATGCCGGCCTACGCAAGGAACACTGTTCTTGGGTCAGAGCTGATTCCCCCCCCCCCCAGAATCGTTATCAGCACATCTTAAGGTGACACTGAGAGATAAATGGGAGAGGGAATAAGTTCCTTTTTTCTTTCACAGTCAAAAAATCAAAGAAAATGAGGGTTTACTGCTCCAGGTCCCTGCCTGGTGGGATGGAGGAGCTCTTGGGGTTCTCCAGGCATGTCTTTCTCTTCTTAAAGACACACTATAAATCACTACTGGACAGCGAATTTACAGCCACGGTGAAGGGAGGGGGGAAGGAAGAACAGTGCTTCACAGATGACAATGAGAAGTCCTGCATCTTCCATAGACTTAGTGATGATGGGAGCAAGAGGCAGCTGGAAAGGAATGTATGAAACAGTGTGTCCCCAGACATACTTCCCATCTTCCTGCTGTGGCTGGGATCCATCTGTTTACCGGGGGATGCGACCCAGACAGGGACAAAATGTGCTGTTCATGTTCTGGGGGAGGTTGGGAAGCAGGAGGGGAAAGTGAGCCACAGAAAGGTCCCAGGATCCGTTGCCTACTAAGTAGCCACGTTTGACCATCTGTTTCCAGACAACAGTACCATTCGAAGGCCCGTCTTCCCTCTCAATCCTGGGCCCCAACGCTGTTTCTTATGTGGAGAATCAAACACAGACAGAAGACGTGATTTGGGATATGTTCCTATGGAGAGAAAGCCAAAAACACGAGAAACTTAACTCTCTGCATATTTCTGCTTCTGATGATCTCAACTGTGATAAAATACAAAAGAAGAGTAAGAGGCTACACATCTCATGTACATTTGCAAGCACCAGGGAAGATGAGAGGATGGGCGTAATTCACTATGCCATCTGCTTCTTAGAAAGTTGTGGGCTTTCAACATTCTCCCAAAGGGGACACCTTGAGCAAATGTACATCTATTCTACTTGTATGTTTCTCCCATTGGGTCATTCTCCTGAGAGGTAAACACCTCTTCCACTCACACATCCATACTGCATTCGATGTAGATGTTTAATCTAAATGGTTCTTCTGAATTTGTGATGGGTTTTGAATTTTCATTTGCATCTTTTTTGCAAAGCAGCATGCTGCTCAGGGGGGAAAAAAATCTCTGAGAAGAAAACCTTTACGTGGAGATCGGAAAGATGCCAGGTGTCATGGGATACTGGTCATTAACACACACATTTATCTTTAATTGTTTCTGTTGCCTTTTAACCCTGCCCTTCAGGCAGTTGGACTGGAAGAATCCACCCCTTTATCAGAACTCTGAGAACCAGAACGTCAAGGCTTAGCTCCCAGGAATTCGGCAGAAGAACCAAGGAATATGAGAGCCGCCATTACCCGGTAGCCTTGTCTACATCTGGGTGTGAATCACATGCAAAATAAAACATTTTGTCCATCTAGTCCACCTGGAAACACCTGACTCTGTACGGAATGCTGACCTGTGGTCCACATTTGTCCAACCAGTATTTACTAGCTGACTACTTTCCGGACAGACTGCCGTATAAGGAACAACATTATAAGCTGCCCTCTGGGAGTTTCAGACATCCCTGATGTGGCTGAGATACACCCACGGGAGTCCAATACAAGCCCTGTGTGCAAGCTCCACCACTGAGCCCCCATCAAACGGAAATGCCACCCATGTACCTGGCTTCGTCACATCATCGGATGCTGTCACCATCGTTGGTGGGTCTCCCTGATGAGAATAAGCAGCACGAATCTATCCTTGTGTGGTGATGTTCGTCCTGACCCATGGCACAGGGCCTTGCTATTCAAAGCATATTTCCTTGAATGAAGGAAGGAAAGAAGGAATGAACTCGCCAGTGTCCATTTTCGTCCTGGGATTATATGAAATGTGATTTTCCTGGGTGCGTTGAGAGAGGTAGGCCTGTGGGCCAGATCGGCTTCTAAGCCTGGGGCTGCCCAGAACCCTCCTTCGGGCTTTCAGCAGACTTGGGGTAAATATGGAAGGAAATGCCAGTCCTCGGGTTCTCTGGAAGGAGTTCCACGCTGATGCACAGGCAGATCTTTGAGAACCAACCCCTGGCGTAGCAGACTGAGAGTTAGGGAGAGCTTCTCAGAGGTTCCCGGGAGGTACAGCAGGTTGCAGACAAGTGTTTGCAAACTGCTCCAAGTATTTGGAACTGTGGGCTCCATGTCAATCCTCTGACCTTTCAGGCAGCCCCTCTGACCTTCAAGGGCAGCTTTACGACCTCTGCACTGGTGCACCCCTCCCCCCTTACCACCAAGCTCTTCTCAAAGTTCTGTAAGTTCCTAATTCTGAATTAAGCTCTTTATGTCTAGAACACAAAGACCGACTTCTATTTTCCTGACCAAGCCCTGACTTTCCTACTCAGTGAGAGTGTGGGTTTGCCCTCCCCTACACATGACCACACTCACAGGAGCAGTGTCTGTCCCTGGAACACTCCATCCCAGTGATTTCAGATTAATTTCCCTTTTAGACACACGGAGAAAAAGACTTTCTATTTTCACATAAGGCAATTGATTTTCGGTCCGTCATTCTTTTAAGATTCAAGCTGTTTCTGCTTGTAGGACGAACATTCTGTACTTCTGAATAATAGTGCATTTTATTGAATTTCACGACGATGGTTTTGTGTGGTGTCTCCAATAACTTCGAAGGAAGCCCTGCCTCTTAGCAGCTTATGTTCTTATTCCCATTTCTTGGAGGAAAGGCTGAGACATAGAAGAGCCTGTCTGGCAAGTCACATTCCTTACTTTACAATGACATTAAAAAACCAGTGTCTGGTGCCCCGCCCTCTCGTCTCCCCGCGGGGTGGTCTGCGTTCCTGGTGTGGAGGGGCCTGCAGTGCTCGTCCCGTTCTCATCAGCCCCTTCCGCTGTGGGCCTGACAGCCCTGAGCCTGGACGGGGACGGCGCTGAGAACCGGTTGGTGGACCAAGGAGGGGGCCTGGCCGGTCTTCAGGATGCTGGCCCAGAGGCTGCCACTGGGAGTGGATCATTTCCCGCGACCTGCTGCCCTGGTAGTGGCCTTCCCATGTCCCGGGAGATGCTGCACGGCCGCCTGAGAGCGCTTCCAGAGGGACCAGGCCTGGACCGCTCGGCACCTACACACACCCAGGTTTACACGGCCCTCAGCCCCTCCGTCCGGGGGTGTCTGCAAACAGCTGGTCTGCCCTTTGGTGCCGGCGCCTTTTCAGCAGCCCGGGGAAAGGAGCCCTCACCCCAGAGGCTGTGGGAGGCGGGACAGCTACGGTGCCCCCCGGCCTGCAACCTGTCCGGGGCATTTCCCCTTGAAAGCCTGAGTTCTGCGATCAAAGCGGGAGGGGAGAGGGGGGATGAAGACCAGCCTGGACTCGGCCACAAGAGGGGAGCAGGGGCGCTCCTCTGCCCCTGTACGGCTTCCCAGAAACCACGCCCATTATTTATAGAGCGCATGTCCTTTGTGATAAGAAACCAAAGAGAAATAAAGGGTACACTTCTATCGTTAAATAAACAAACAAACAAACAAATAAATAAATAACAGTATCTATTTGAAATAGAAAGTTCAAAAACAATGGCCGTTTTTTAAATAGCCAGCTTCATGGCTATTATAAGGGGCTACCCTTTGAAACTTATCTTTCAACTTAAAAATACAAGCCACCCATATTCAAGGCATTCGTGTTAACTCTTAGGGACATTTTATTGCATTTTCCTGGATATTTTTTACTCAAATTTTCCCACTTCTGGCCTCTCCCAGGGCAAGTTGGTCCCAGGGTCTGCCAAAGCCACTAAGACCTGTTCACAGATAATGTCAAGGGTGCCGCAGACCCAACCACAAGGCCGGCCCAGGCCAAGAGCAGAGCGGCCCTTCCCTGCACGGGTTCAGGGAACAGGCTCCACACTGGGGTGGTGGAAACGCCAGGGTGTTGTTCTACACACAGAGCATGAGCTGCCGACAGCCGGACGCTCCTGGGGTTCGCTTTGGCCTCTTCCCTTTGGGAGCTGCCGTACTGACGGCAGATGGCCCGTCTCCTCACCTCCCTGCCAGGCCACACATGGCGGCTGGGCTTGGTCTCCCCTGCAGGCAGCCCGAGCCCTCCCTGAGCACCCCTGTGGCAGCCTGGTCCCCACCCTGCACTCACTTCTTTCCATCTTCACCATCCTGAAGCAGAGCCCACCTGCCCCACAGGGAGCATGGGAAGGGGAGGGGGTCTCACACTGAGTGAGACACAACACAGTGGGAGCTCTTGAGTGTGCCGTGGCTTCAAGAGCCTCCGAGGTGCTGCCCAATGCGTTGGTTGAGCGACACGAGTCTTGGGTCCCTCTTCTGTCGCAGTTAATGCCAACCCTTCGAGCACCAGTGAGTGTTCACTGAAGCAACGTGCTAGGCGCACCACGCCCAGGGTCTGGAACGCCCAGTGCAGGGGACCCAGCACTGATGGAGCCACAGACTCTTCGTATGGAAAGAGCCACTTATTCGCTGCGTGGCTTGGGCCAAAGCCCTGCGGCTCTCTGAGCCCTGGAAATGCAAACGCTCCGCCTTCCTGGGCGGCAGTACCCCCAGCGATGCACATATCCTCACGTCCCCCACGCTCCACCAGCCCGGCTGCCACGGGCCCTTCCAGACCCGCACAGCGCCCCCTGCGCTCTTCAGACACACGTGCTGTCCGCGCACGCCCTGGGCTGAAGAACCCACTGTAGAAACGGCTCAGCCACCAGCCAGGGCTGCTGTTTGAGACCATTGGAAAGGCTCCTGAGGGGCCTGAGGAATGTGGTTGTGAAATCCGGGCGTGTGCGGGGGTCAGAGAGGCGCCCGGGGCAAACAGCAGCTGCGCTCTCGGGCGGAGTTGACACAGGTCGTCGGGTTTCTGAGTGTGCAAGGGAGAGAAGTTTCAGTTGGACTCCGTTCAACAGGACGTGAGCCGGAAAGACTGCTCCGGCCTTGTGACAGACAGAGGAGTTATATAAGTGGAACAAACGCGCCTCTCTTTCAGGAATGCCTTTCACCAGCCGCACGCACCACCTGTCAGAATCCTGGGGGAAGAGCTGGTGGGTGAGCTGAAACCCGTTTGGCTCAGAGGATAGACTGAAAGGTCCTGGGTTCGATTCTGATCAAGGGCACGTACCCTGGTTGTGGGCACATCCCCAGTGTGGGGTGTGCAAGAGGCAGCTGATGGATGTATCTCTCTCATCAATGTTTCTAACTCTCTATCCCTCTCTCTTCCTCTCTGTAAAAAATCAATAATATATATATATATATTTTTTAAACTTTCTTTTTTAAAGAGCTGGTGGGTGAGATGCTTGTGCAGCGCTCCGCTGAGAGGCGCCCTGGACTGCCCCCCCGCCCCTCTGCCCTGCCCCTGGCACACACACCCTCACAGGGGTCCCCCAAAAGAGGCTGCGCCAAGGAGGCCTCCCTGTCCTGTGCCTCCTGAGTTCCCCCCAGCAGGTCCGGCCTGGGTGGGAGGTGGCCTCTGAGGGGCCTGGGGCCTCCCTGGGCCGCCCCTGATAGGAACAGAAACAGAGGCCCCGTTTCCACAATGCTCTTCCCACACAGCGCATGAGGAAAAGCGTCGTCCACCAGGCAGAGGCAGCCTCAGGAATTCCGCCTCCTCGGGAGAAAGTTGGCGTCAGCGTCCCGGGCATGCCTACCTCGAATTCTGAGACCCTTTAGGACTGTTCGAGGGGAGAAATTCCAGCTGGGCAGAAGAAATGGAAAGGGGGGGGGGGGGGCGGAGAAAGGCATAAAAATCTATATCATTTTATTCATCAATGTCACCCCAATCGTTTTTTAAAATAAAATAAAAAGGAGTGAGAGTCTTTTCAAATCACTTGGCCTTGGATCGTGAGCATCCGTGTCCTAAAAACTGGGTCTTCCTTTTACTGAAAGCCACGCCTGCTTATGCCTCAGGGGAAGTCCAAGCTCCCTTCCCAGCTGGTCTTATGCAAAAAGACAATTAAACATACGCTAGTTTTTTCCTGTGTTAAAAGGGAAAAAGGAATCCCACCCACATTTCCCGCACAATGCCGTCCAGGACCCATCTGCACGTGTGTTCTTGAAAGGCTGGGTATGAGATGAAGGGAAGGCTTAGGGATCTAATTCTTCCCGCTTATTTACATCTATTCTTCCAAGCCTACTCACTGAGTCTATCTGGGTCTGGGGGAAACGGGCCACGTGAAGAGAATAACAACTGGTAATCAACCGGCTGTCTGAGCGCAGCCCATGTACCAGGCGCTGCCGGGCACCTGCTCTTAGGAGAGCGTCTGGCACTCCCAGGGCTGGAGCTGGCCCTGTACTTCCTTCCTGCGCCTGACCCAGGCCGGCGGTCACACACAGCCCCTCGCCCCGCGGGCATCTGTGGCCATTGTCCCCAGGCACTTCCACCACCGTTTCGTGGCCTCACAGGATGTCGTGCCTCGGCTCCTGAAGCAGAGGCCGGGGTGTTTCTGTGCGTTTCTATTTTTACACATGGACACAGATGTGCCTTTCTGGAAGTTGCTTTTCGGGGAATTTGTACCTCTTTCTCTTCCTGGGCTATTCTCACATACTGTTGTCATTCATTTTCCAGCCAAATCTAGCGCAGCCCGATGAATGGGCTTTTGAACTGGAGGCCAATTGTGCTCAGGCATCACTTCCTAAATGTGGGGAGGGTGTGCGTGTGCACATGTGTGAGCGTGTGTGTGTGTGTGTGTGTGTGTGTGTGTGTGTGTGCAGGCATGTGCATGTGTGTCTGTGTGTGCATTTGTGTTTTCCAAACGAAGCTACAAGAGAGGCTGCTATCGTGTATAAAAAAAGCACAGGCTTGGAACTAAACAGACCTCAGTCAGAACTCTGTCTGGCTCCTTCGGCCCTTAGAGTGATAGTTAAGTCTCAGTTTCCTTCTCAGTAAAGTGGGAATAATGATAATACCTGAAATACAAGAAAGTGTTGTCTAAATTACAGTTTTATATAACATGGAGTTGTCGTCACTTGGAAAAAGCTACCGCTATCATTGCGATTTTTCAGATTTTCACTGTATAAGTTCATCCTCATCATCCTTTAATAGCACTCTGTCGTGTGGCCTGGCAATTCCACACTCTGAGGGTTTCCCGGGAAATCACATCTCTGCACAAGGAGAACTTCACAACCACGTCTGCGAAGCGTTGTCGGTAACAGCTGGCAGGGGCTGAATTACATCCACCCAAACTTGAAGTTCTAACCCCAGGAGCTCAGAATGTGACTGTACTTGGAGACAGTGTACTTAATAGAACGAGTATTAAAAAGTCATGGTGAGTGAATGTAAATTATCTAAATAACACAGTCAATCTGATTAACCTGATTAATATGTACCGAGCACTCTACCCAACAACTGCTGTACACACATTTGTTTTCCAGGCACATAGAATGGTCACCAGATAGACCATGTGCTGATTATAATATATAATTCAATGCATTTCAAAGGGTTTGAATCTTACAGCATATGTTTTCTGACCACAATGGAAAAGAAATAACATGAGGTCATTCTGTGGGCAGGTAAAGAAAAAACATTCAAGATAACAGTGTCTAAGAAAAACATGCCATCATGATTAGAATAAGCAACACAAAAATAATTCATGAGGAAAAAAAAGAGAAAGATCGGAAAGTCTCTAAAAGGGGGGAAACGATAGGAAACAATCAGAAAGAGAGAGGTTCTGCGGAGGAGACAACAGCCACGACTTTCATTCCCCTGGAGCGGTCCCGGCAGTGAGGCAGCCGGAAGCAGTGCAACTCCCTGTGTCCTCTGGATTCTTCAGGAGCATCTGTATTAGACTCTTTAAAGCTTTACCACGTCCTCAGCCTCTTCCTACATGCGGAAGACCCAGGGTCCTTGTTAAACTGCAGATTCCTATTTAGTACATCTGGCTGACGGTGCTAATCTGCACGCCTCCCTCTCTGTGGTGAGTTCTAGAAGAGACCGAGTCGCAACTGTCTGCCCATCCAATAATGGACAAGAAATAAGTCACATGGTCCAAGCCAACAATGTTTCCCCATCCCTCAAGCCTTTCATCATTCACTGCTAGCAGGTTGTATAGAACGCATCCTTCTTTTAATGTTTTCGGATCTTTAGAGTGATTGTACCACAAACACACAAGCCAAAAACAACAAGAAGGACATGGGGAGGGGATGACATGGCACCATCAGTGAAGGATGACATGGCACCATCAGCAAGGAAGCTGGGGACCAGACTGTCTACATACCTTCCAGGAGAAGAGAGTTAGGAGAAGGACGTTGGGTTTTCCAGGTGGTAAACCCAAAGTAAAATAAAAATACTAAAAATTTGCTCTCATGAAATATGTGACATCAAATACTTTTTAATAAGATTGTGAACAAAATGAGACCAGAGAGAAAGAGCTATCCATATGTCCTGCACAGAAGCCTGAGGGCCTCATGGCTCCTTGGGGACTGGACGGTAGCCGAGTGAGAATGCAAAAGAAAGAGCCTTGGGAAGCTGTGGTGCAGCAAAATGCTACTCACAAAGCTCTTCAGTCCCTGAAAGACGGAGTCGGTGACCCTGCTTATGTTTTTTTTTGTTTTGTTTTGTTTTTTATGTCAGATGCCATGGAATTAAAAAACAAAATTTAAAGTAATTCAACATGCCCACTGGATCATTTCCTTCGGGCATGGGTTGATTTAACCCATGTGCCACAGCACTTAATGGTGGCAGGCCAGCTATTTCCACAACAACATCTATGTAAACAGAGTTCCTGTTCCTCAGAAATCATTCCTTCTCAAATAAGATGATGTTTTAAATTTAATTTCTTACTTGTGTGTGTAAATACATTCAGACTTAGAAGTTGCAATAGTACCAAGAGTACCCATCCACCTTTACCCAGGTTCTTCCATTGTTAACATTGTGCTGCGTCATTTTCTTGGCCATTCCGAACCATTGGAGACACACGGATTACATCACAGCCCTTTGCCCCAGGTGCTTCGGTGGGTGTTTCCTAAGAATAAGGGTATTTATTTCCTTGCATAATCACAGCACCGCATCACCTGCAGTAAATGTACCATTGGTACATCTGTGTCCCACATTTGTCACTCGCCCCAATAACATTATTTTCTTCAGAGCTGAACTCAGTCTAAGGTCAGGTATTGCATTTAGTTGTCATGTGCCTTTAGTGTCTTTTACTTTTGATAATTCCCTTAGCCTTTCTTTGTCTTTTCGGATTCTGACATTTCTGAAAAATTCATTCTCTCTCTTTTTTTTAATAGAATGTTCCTCATGTTTAAACTCCGAGTATGCGTTCCTGGCAGGAATTCTAAGTAAGGGTATCTCCTTCTCAAGATATCACATCCAGAAGGGATGATGCCTTTTTAAGTTAAAAATATTTTTTGCACAGCAGCTTAGATGGAATGTTCAACTTTTAAAATAAGCCTATTCGTTTAAGATGCTTTTTTCTATATTAAGCAAAACGTTTTATGCATAAGAGAATTTTTTTTTTGTTGTTTAGAACAAATAAGCCATCCAATATTTTACACACATATTTTCTGAGCTGCTTTCCTATGACCTGGTTTTATGATCAAGCACTCAGTATCTGCAGGCTATTCGGTAACCTTCGGGAGCTGTAGAAGGAGAGTGTCCACAACCAGCTCTATGATATTAATTAAACCCCTTCCAGTGATTTTTGAAAAAACATCTTTTTTTTCCCCAAAATATATTCACAATTAAGACTTCCAAAATGAAAATGTCCGCATTTGCCACGTGCCACTTGCTTATTTAATCATAGCCTTCCCTGCGTTAAGTAAACCATTTAGTTCCTGCTGCAACAGGCATTAGCACGCCTATCTTTGGCCCGACACCATCAGGCACGGCGTGACTTCCTGAGACGTGGTCTCTGGCTTGCTGCACGCCTGCATCACAGAGGAATTCTGGGAAAACGGGCATCCTGACAGCTGCTTTCAGTTCAGCGTCCTTTTCCTTCAAGAACATTTGTTTTCAATTTGTCAATAAATAATGGAAGAAAACACAGCTGAGGGGCCCCGTGTGATTTCTATGGAAGGTTCATTTTTGGAAATCTGATAAGCTTATAACCACATGTGTTTAAAATCATTCTGGTATAAAATGTAGAGACTTGGAGTGGGGGGAATTCTGCTTGTCAGGCAACTGGGTGTTTATTTTATCCATTTATTACTTAGCACTGTTTGTCAAACATTTTGTGCTTTTAGAAATTTTAGAAAAACTTTAAGTACATGTGGGACTTGACAATGTTCATCGCAAAACTTTAGCATGTAGATGTTACTTATTGATCATCCTTGATTGTAAGTATGTGAGCAAATAGAAATGATAAATATATGTGTTGATGATATAGAATAAGAGAATTATGCACACAGGCATATTGGAAGCACAGCAACACATTGGCACATGTAGGCATAGTGTGGTATGTTTATTAAGAGGATCTGTCTTACATGATTCTTCTAGAAGGGCACACACTGGGCAATAAAAACAAACAAACAAGACATTTCAAAAGATCTTGAAGATAAAAGATCTTGAAGATACTTTTTTGTTGGGCAATGATCTGGTCACCAGAATTTAATTGCGTGTGTACAGTAGATAACAGTGGGCCAAATACTTCCTTATGTCAGGCATGATGCTCTGCTTTGGGAACTCAACAAGCAAATTCCAATAGGAAATAAGTTTGTTGTGTGCACTAATCATGTCATAAGGTGGTAGCAGCAACTCAAATCACAGTTTTCTTAAATTAGAATGAACTGAATTTCACACATGGGGTGAGATATTTAAGAGCACTTGGTAGGAATTTACTGTAGCTTCAAAAAGTTCTAGAGAATTATCTTTAACATGAATTTTTATTACTGTTATGCCTCCTACAGCCCAGTCTATAAAGATAAACTTAGACAGGCCACGAGGACAAAATACAGACTTCACATTAATGAAATCTAAATTTCCCCGAATTATCTCTGAATAATGCACTTAGGACTAGAAGCAGTCAAAAGAGTCATTTCTCTACCGATTGTAGTAAGAAAATAAGCATAAAATAGATGCTCAGAACCCTCTGTCTTTTTGGGCACACAGCTATAGAGTCCAAATGTATGATCTCCCCAATTGAAATCCTAAATATGGAATCCTTCACTATTCTTTTGATAAAATAAATTACCTTTTGATCAAAGGGTACAAACTTCTAGCTATGAGATGAGTAAGTTCTGGGGATCTAATACTCAGCATGGTATCTATATTAACAATACCGTATTCCGGTAGATACTTCAAAGTCACTAAGAGTGTAAATCTTAAATTTTCTCACCACATGCACATTCGTGGACACACAAATGTACTTTTGTAAGGAGATGGATGTGCTAACTAACCTTATTCTGAAAATCATGTCATAATATCTATGCATATCAAATCATTACATCTGCACCTTAAAGTTACACAATGTTCTATGTCAACTATTCCCCAATAAAGCTGGAAAAATAAACAAAATTACTTTACAGTGGTCATCATATTCAATTCCATTTTAAAAAGATTTCTCAAATACCATTTCTAAAGCCAAGTGGATGGAAACGGGTCAAAACTGAGAGAAGGGAGAAATCTGAAAACTCAGACCCAGTCTTGGCATGATTCATGGAAATGTGAAGACATCCTTTGTCGTAGGGTTTTTTTGTTTTTTGTTGGGTTTTTTTTTAGGTTTTGAAATATTTTTGCCAAAGAATTGCTGAAATACAAATGAGTAAGAAAGAGGATTTCCTTCTGAACACAATTGAGAGAACAGGTGCTGGATAAGGGGGAATTTATTTACCCAACTGCCAAGGAAGGACACACTTGAGATTTGTTAGCAGTTAGTCATATTTGTCATCCAACACAAAGAAGCTGCTTGTACCATAAAATTGAAAATGTCAGAATTTGGAGAATGGTAAAGTAGTTAGGAATATAGACTTTGGAGCCAACCATCAAATTCTAAATTTGCCACTAATTTGCTGTGTCCTTAGGCTAACTTTGCCACTACTTTGCTCGGCCTCAGTTTCCTTATCTATATAATGGATATCATGATAATACTTCTCTCTAGGGTCATCGTGAGGATTAAATCAAATGGCAGTTAGAACAACAAGTACTCAAAAATATTTGTTATTATTCTCTTCTTCCCTAGAGCAACATAATATAAGGAACACATTTGCCAAAGTCTTATTTCATCAGATTGGCTATTTTATTTCTTGCAGTGACTCTGATCCAGGCATGTCTATTCAGCCAAATTTTCCTTCGTAAAGAGCTTTATTATTATTATTATTATTATTATTATTATTAATTATTATTATTATTAACCAAATTGCTGCTTAGCTTAATAGCAAAGCACACAGCTCCAAAACAGTGTGACTCTAGTCAGTACACAGCACTCTGGTTTATGCTCAACACTTTGCAAGGCACGCTGAAGAAACATTCAGAGGTTTCCAATCTTGTTAAAGAGACTGGATTAATGGCACAAAATTATGAATGAACCTCCCTGCAGCACCATCCCTGGACATATTTTCCACACTTGAACTCCCTCTGTTATGAATGTTTATGATTGCTGCCTCTGCTCTCCCACAACACGCTCTCCTTAATCATCTGTCACATGGCTGTTCTTTTAAAAGCCAAGTATGGTCATTGCAGATTTTGTTTGTTTTTACTTATGCCATCGTCTTCTCGGCCAGGGCCTCCTTTTTTCCTTCAGAAGACAACGCTCACCTGGGGCCCACTTACCTCTCACCGCTGTCCTTGCTCTCTCCTTTTCTTTCACATCGCAGAAATATGAGTACTTTCCTAAGTCTAGTCCCTGGTGAATGATCTTACTAATTTTGAAGGCTTTAAATAGCTCTGGATTAATAAGATTCCTAAATCTACATTTCTAGCCAGGACTCTCTCCAGAACCCTAACCCTGCATCCCAAACTACCTACATGACATTTTCAATACAATGAATTGCAATCATTTCAAACATCACATTTAAAAATTCATTACATGCACATAACACCATGGGTTCCTCTCCTGGCTGCTCTGCTTCTGCTGGCCTTCATACTTGAAATCTTTGAGTCACTTTAATCTGCTCCTTCATACCCATTTAATTGCCAAACCCTACAAATACCTCCTCTCCAGTGTCTCTCATATACATCGCCTCGTTCCCTGCATCCAATCAAGGCCTTTCACACACCCTGATTACAGCACCTGCCTCAATTATCCTATCCCACCCAGTCTGCCCTATATATTTCCAGTCAATGTGTCTTTCTAGATGATAATATCACTGTCCTGCCCAAACACCTGTCGCAGCTTCCCAAAACTACAGGACAAACATGTCTAAGCTGATCATCAGGACCAGCCCCAAGCAAATCCCAACCTACTTTTCAGATTCATCTCCCACAATCCTCCTTTACAGCCAAAGTGCTGCCCCAGCCACACTCCAAAACACTGAGTCTTAGTTCACCTTCTAGTTAATTCTCCCTATTTCTTCAAGATTTGTGTCAAGCCCCGCTTCCTCCCAATGCTAGGATCACCCCATTTCCAACGTCTCTGAAGCCCTCTGAATCCTAGCACTCTCCACCACTACCACTTACCTTCTAGCCAGCTTATCACTCATTGTGGTCAATTCCATTTTCACATTTCACTCCTGGGTCTGGGGTTATTTGGGAAAGAGAGCCATGTTGTCTTTTAGGAAGACTACTCTTGTGGAGTTGAGCAGGATGGGTTGAGTGGAGGTGGGAACTCACAGGAAATCAGTTAGTTGCCGATCGCAGGGTCAACATACAAGGTGGTAGCCCTAACCGGAGTGGATAGAGCATTGGTCTGTGGACTGAAAGGTCCCAGGTTCAATTCTGATCAAGGGCATGTACCTTGGTTGCGGGCACATCCCTCATGAGAGGTGTGCAGGAAGCAGCTGATGTTTCTCTTTCATCGATGTTTCTGACTCTATCCCTCTCTCTTCCTCTCTGAAAAAAAAAAATCAATAAAATATATATATTTTATTAAAAAAAAAAAAACCATACAAGGTGGTGAGGGAAGAGCAGAGATACACCAACTGAAAAGCTGAGTCCTGGGGGCATGGTGCAAAATGAAAGATAAGATGTGTTTCTGTTACTGGCTTGGAGAACACCAGTAAGGTATAATATTTACCAGAAAACATGGAAATTGGTGTGGTTTTCAATAAAATGGTGAGAACATTAATACAGCCAGAAAAGTTGTTCACTTAGGTTTTTCTGTTTTTGTTTTTTTCTGGTGAAGATGTTTTCAGGTAAAACTGTTGATACTGAACTTTATAGTTTTAGCAGAATTTCACTGCTTTTCCCCTCTTGGTTAGCTTTAAAACAAATATAGTAAAATGACAAATTACATATTTAAATTTGATTAGAATCCAACAAGAAAGTCTTTGTTAATGCTCTAATAATGCATGTGATGGGAGATTATGATCCAACTCAGGCACTGGTTTTTACAGAACGTTGTCTTTAAATGATAATTAGCATGAAATTACAATCCTCTTACTATTCAAGTCTCCTATTCTCATTTACTGCTTAATTCAGCTCACTAAGCATAATATTCAAAATTCTACTTTGGGAAACAGGCAGCACACCAAATGCAGTCGCTATGGTAACTGGGACTTCCTTGTTTATATTTCCCACAGTTCTTCCATGTTAATAATTTTCTCCCTGCAGGTGAATTGTCAGTGACACTGATTTCAGCATCCTGCACTTGTGAGAGCTGATCTTTTCTTAGAGCTTCTATTGAAAAGTTCAAGGGTGTGTTAGCCCTGATGTTTGTAGCAATGAAATGCGATGTTCTTGCACGTTTTTTTTTCTCACCCTTTTCAGGTTTGCCTATTTTTGTGTGTATTTTCTCATGGTTTCAAAACTTACTCTACCAAATTCCCAAGTCTGGAGTTATTTTCTGTCGCTGCAGTCACTGAAGCATAGTATTGTTTTGTTTGCCACCCGGAACATCCTCCAGATCTGGGCAGAGGGGAAGAGGAGAAGAAAGGGGGAGCAGGTGCAGAAGTTCTATTCACGAGGGCACTGACCCTCAGCAGGGGCGTGACAGGGCTTGAAAATAGGATTAGACACCCAAACAAGAAAAAGGTCACACTTGACATTTCCACTGGAAATACCAATGCAAATAGAGCTGAACCTAGAGACATTTTTCACACACAGACACACAACACACAATTTTACATGGGCTTTATAGGAAAATGATGAGTTTCAATGAAAAGTTCTATTTTCATTGCTAAAAATGCTAAAAAAAAATGCTAAAAAAAATTATTGGAAATAAGGCCCAATGATAGCACCAAACATGAGTCAAAAAGTTCATCTAAGAAATAATTTTTATTTTACTTGTTACTTTTAAGGGTTCATCCTTTAGTTCCTCGTTAGAAGAAAAGTAAGAATGGAGTTGATTGGGGGCGGGGGGTTAGTTACATAAAGATTTGGAAATTTTGATGTTGTAGTCAAGCTCACTTATTTATTTTTAATCAGATCAACCTCATTTCTACCCACTTGTCCCCTGCATACCTGATGACAGAAGAATGATAACATTTTTTTCTTTCTCGGTTTTCTATGTCATATTCAAAGGTAGCTGGCCAAAGCATCTCATACCAAAGTGAAATTGAGAGGCACCTGAAGGAGGAAATCTGTATGAAACTGCTTGAAGATCCACCAATACCTACTGAAGATCTCCAATGGTTCACCATAAAGAAGTAGATTGATTGCTCATTGAACTCATTGCATGATCCCAGAACTCATGGCCCTTCCAACTCTAAAAGTGCCCATTTTTGTTGGTGCAACTGAGACAGGTATGCCTGTTAATAACGCCCTCAAAGTCTGCAAGACCGACACAGTTTTATTTTCTCTTTTTTTAAAATTGTTTTGAGAGAGAGAGATTTGTTGCTCCACTTATTTATACATTCATTGGTTGATTCTTATATGTGCTCTGACCAGAGATTGAACCTGAAACCTTGGTCTATGGAGATGATGCTCTAACCAGTTGAGCTATTTGGCCAGGGCTACAAAGATTTATTCTTTAATACAAGCAATTCTGACAGGAATAACTAAATTTCAGTGGCTCATGTGTATGCATTCATACAAAGGGAGTCAAGGAGAATGTACATGCTGGATGGATTCTGATTTTAACATATTAGAGACACAGAGAGGAAGATTCATCTATACAAAAGTCATCTGTTACATTTCTCGAACATTTGATGATGAAGAACATCCAAGTTCATTCTATCATACAGAAACTAAAGCCTTTCAGTAAAGAACTGTCCTGAACTGGCCAGGTAGGACATGAGGGCATGTGTGTGTCAGTATGTCCAAACTCCATGACTACCCAGTGGCCACAGGGTTGGACACTGTCTCTTGAACTGAGATGATGTCGTTTTGCCATCTCTCGTTAGTCAAAGTCACATGGAGCTGCCACAGTGTCTAATTGGTATAAGATTACCTGAGTGAACAAACCGAGTTCAACAGAGGAGGGGAGAAAGTCACCTTCCGATGGGAAAATAAATGATTCCATGAAGCCATTTGAAATTATAAAAATAACTTCAAGGACGCTCATAAATACCTAAGTTAGCTCCTAGGGATCAGGGAGCCCCTATCCCGACCTGAGAGAGCCTCCATAAGCTGAAGCAGCACCAGGAAACTCGGCTGGACTTAGCCAGGCACAGGACTTACCACATTCTCATCTCACAGATTAAGTGTAATAATCTAAATTGCCCTTTTATCCTTAATGAAATCCAAGAACCTGTCATAGAGAAAAATATTTTTTATTAAAGATCAGCTTTAAGGTCACAGTTACAATCAAGATTGTTTTTAAACCACATATGAAATTCAGAATCTATGGATCTCAACTGTAATAGAGACCACGAAGGAAGTAAGAACCAGACGTTAGATTAAGCTGAATTTTGGAAAGCTTCTTTGCTGCAGTTATTGGGATTTTCCAGCCAAGAGAATCCGTGTGAGTTACCTTTAAAAATATTCTAATAGCAATATCTAATTTTACCTTTGGATGTTTGCCAAAATAATCTCACCTATTACTAGGTAGCGCTTACTGCTAAGGATCCATTAAGCATTGAGCTGAAGACACAATGTTGAACTGAAATGTGAGTTTGGGACTTTTGGTGATCATATTTTATAAAGCACTTAAAGCAAAAACTCATAATTATGAGAAAATCATTTATTTCTCTTTAGTAAAGAGCTAAGGGACTTTAGAAGAAAATGTATACTGTGTCTTGGGAGATACGATGAGAGTACAGAAAAAAAAAAGAGGTCATTTCACTCACAACTCTAAGATTAGATGGCAAGGGCTGAGAGTATTTTCAACTTTTCAATGTTTGATTGTTTTTCTAATTACTAATGCAATATGTGCTGATTATGTAAACTTTGAAAAATACAAAATGTAAAATCTTAACCTCCATAAGCAAACACTCCTTCGGGACTTTCGTAATGCATATGTGTGCATGCATAAACAAATGTAAGCATTTATTTTGAAAGGAAATC
Source organism: Pipistrellus hanaki (assembly GCF_964339955.1). Classification (NCBI taxonomy): domain Eukaryota; kingdom Metazoa; phylum Chordata; class Mammalia; order Chiroptera; family Vespertilionidae; genus Pipistrellus; species Pipistrellus hanaki. The sequence continues at coordinate 35,917,341 of NC_140507.1, read as the reverse complement.
ATAGTGTTTATGCCATCACATGTACTTTCCATTCAATCTCTAGTTATTTCCTTAGGATCAATTTTTAGAGAAAATGCTGAGTTAAAAAAATATATATACGTTTGTCATTCCTTGCTCCCTACTACATAATTGTTTTTTAAAATGACTGCCCATGTAAGTTGCAACAAGCAATGTATTTATTTTGCTAATATCAATATTAGATATTTTATATAGACTTGGGCATATATAATGTATAAGTAATACATACACATATTTTTAAAGACATAGTATTGCTTTAATCTGTGATTGTTTGATTACTAATGAAGTTGAAATTTGTTGTTGGTTGAGTAGTCATGATTCTCTTTAGATTTATAATAGTCTTTTAATTTTTTTACAACTAACTTGTGACAGTAATGCTTTTCCCAAATATTTTTCTCATTTCATTATTTTATGTATGCTTTTCAAACAAGTTTTGTATTTATAATTTATTCCACTGCATTTACTCTATTGTTTTATGCTTATAAAGTCTATCCTCATCTCAAAATTAGTTAAATACATATATTTCCTTCTAGGATTCTTTTCTTCTAGGATTTTTTTGTAGTTTTAATCCATCTAATATTTATAATAAGGTATAGTAAAAGAATGAAAAATTTTTCCTACAAATTCTTGGTCTGGTCTCCCAACCAACTTGTCCTTTATCTAAGACTTTATTTTTACATCATGAGCTGCCATTATAGAAATGAGGAATTTTCCCAGAGCTCCCCATCCTACTGTTGGCTTCTTTGTCTACTATTGTTTTGGTTCCTTGTTGAGATTTTTTTTTTTTTTTATGCCACAATAAAATCAGTTTCTGAAAATATTTCACGTACATTTAAAAGGGGGGATATTAATTGTTTTAATTATACAAAGGTCAGTAATTAGCTGTGAATTCAACTTTTTACTTAAAAAAAAAAGTGAATTCAACTTTTCTGTCTATATAGTACCTACTTGATTTGCTAAAAGCGGAGGAGGAGGGGTATTATTTTCCACAATAATTGTATGTGTGTCCCTTGCTGTTTGTATTTCTAGTATTTTTTGCTTTATACACTAATTTTTATTCCTATAGTTCTACTAGAGGCCCAATGCACGAAATTTATGGAGGAGTAGTCCTTCCTTCCCCCCACTGCTGGCACCAGCCTCCTTCTGGCACATGGGACCCGGGCTTTCCTGGCAGCCCTGGCTTCGTCCAGAAGGTTGTCTGGTCTAATTAGCATATGACGCTTTTATTATTATAGCTATAATAAAAGACTAATATGCAAATCGACCAAACAATGGCACGCACTTACCACCAGGAGGCAGACACTCAATGCAGGAGCTGCCCCTTGGTGGTCAGTGCACTCCCACAGGGGAAGCGCCACTCAGCCAGAAGCTGGGCTTACAACTGGCGAGTGCAGCCTCTGCAGCAGCATTAAGGATGCCAGCTGACAGTGTGGGCCCACTCCCCATGGGCTCCCAGACTGCAAGAGGGAGCAGGCAGGGCTGAGGGGACAAGTACACAAATTTCACGCACCAGGCCCCTAGTACCTAGATAACGCAGTTTGTGCAGGCTTATTCCTTCTTTCTCCATAGTGTGTTATTATTTTATCAGTTTAAGATGACCCAAGACACCCATTTTGATTCTTCATGTTGCTCCATAGGTTTTGTAGCATTTGTAAATTCCCCTCAGATTCAGACAAGAGGATGGCTATTAGTCTTATTTTTTCAATTGCTGCGAAGGAGATTTCATTTCATTTGGGGCCTCTGGATACGTTTTTCACCAGCATTTAGAAGGGGCTAAGTCAAGTTTAATTTAAAACAGAAACCATCCCAGAACAAAGTATACTGAAGGCCTAAGGTCCACCAACCTCCGTCCTGAGCATTTCATGTACATTAGCTCATTTAAACATCTCAATAGCGTTATTAGATGGACAGGCCTGCGTTAACCTCTGCAGGTGGAGCTGGAGTACAATGGGAGGCTCTTTCTTTCCCACAGCGCTCTGTCCCGCACCACAGGCATACCACACACGTGTGTGGACACTGCAGCCTGCACATCCCAGCCATCGATTTCCACCTCCCTCTCCTGTCCCCTCCCCTTGACGGCAGCATCTTGGCGCTCTTGTCTACCTAGTGAAGACACGCCTGAAGGCAGGCCCTCCTGTGCAGGTCCAGAATTCTGGTCCAGGGTACCCAGACTCTGGGGAAGCACCAGCTCTGGGAGAGTGGCCGTGTCCCCCTGGACCCAGACTCCCAACTACCCGGGAAAGGGCAGAGCAGGGTCCTCGGAGGTGGCGTGGGGCAGTGTGCCAGGATGAGGCCAGGGTGCTTAGGTCTATGGGCAGCACTGAGAGTAGATATTGTCACGGCAGAGACTGGGTGTGAAACTGCATTTGTCCAATCCTAAGCCTATGCTTTCCATCTTGATTACTTGTCTTTAAACTGATGTGCACTACAGAGGTACAGTGGTTTCAAAAGATGGGCTGTGGTTCTGGAAAGTACTTGAGTTTCTCGAAGATTAAAAAAAAAAAAAAAAGTTAAAGTATAGAAGCTTCTTAGAATGTCTGCCTTATATTGCCTGAGAAGAAAATAGCTACTGAATCTACTTTCATTAGCGTTAGACTTATTGCACCCCATTCAGAGGTCCCCCGAGGGACGTAGAGTTAGGTGGACTGGAAAGTGTCCCTGTGACCTCTTGTTAGAAAACAGGCCTAGGAAGAGAAACAGCGGCCACGCAGGGGTTCCTGCAGTCAGCCAGGGAGCCCCGATGGAACAGGAACTCCCATCCCCTGGGGCCAGTTTCTCACAGCGAAGATGTGATTGTGAATTGGTCTGCACCTGCCCCTCAGAAGGGAGCTCACGGGCTCCGGCAGGGCCTCGGCGCCTGGACCATGTACCATCATTTCTCTTCTGTGCCAAACCGCAGTCCCAGCACTGGACATGGCATTTGATGTGTAACCATGAAGGTTCATTCGCTCTTGAATAAGTCCGTTTTTCCTTTCATTTTCATTCAGATGCCTTTAAAAAGCAAGTCATCTGTACTTCTGCCATTCAGGAGGCCTCACGCTTTCTCCATTTCCGTTGCCTAACAAAGCCATTCTCCTTTCTGTGGGTCTTTCCTCTCGAGTTGCTCATAAGCGAGTCCTCTCTGGCTGACCTCCGAGCGGGCGAAGTTAGCCACCTTCCGTTGGCCTCACCTCCTTGTTGGGTCACCGTTTCCACTCCACCTACCTTAGGGCTGAAAAAACACTTCTAACCCATAAAGTATGCTTTGAATTCTAGCTGGAGACAACTGAAAGTTGTGATAGAGGCACGTGGTAGGGGTTTATTTGTTTTAGCTCAGATGGTGGAGAAGGGGATGTTTAACTCAAGCATCCAAAAATGCCTGCGGAGACCCCAGTGCCAGCTGCAACAGACCAGCCACCTCGAGGAGATCCGAAGAGAGGCAAAGGGGGTCAGAGAGATCGCAGGAGGACAGATGCTTCGTGTCTCCCCGTAGACAAATTATTTATGATGGCCACGGGAGGAGCAACTCTTATCATCTTGCCCTTTTCTAGCTACCACTGATGACAGCCTTTGCTAGGCTGGTCTCCATGAATGGCACACGGGGGCTCCTCTCGGGCAGTGAGCCGCGTATAGCACCCGCTCTCTGATGGAGCAAGACTTCAACTTACAGAATTAATCAGACACAGTTTGTTCCGGTCTTAATGCTTTTATTCTGATCTTGGTTAATTTAATGAATTGTAGGAACCTGGGACCTCAAAAACCTAACCCATGGAAATATTTAGAATTGCTTACTTTTAAAGATCCTCGAAAGTTTTGTTTAGAATTGACAACAAATATTTAAAGAAAAGAAAATTAAAGTTAAGTTTATGAAGTAAACGAATGCTAGAAATTGTTTTGATAAAAATGCCATTTTTTGCAATTGCTTTCATATGAAGTTTTTCCACCTAACTATATACATCATTCCTTTGATAAGTTATTTTTAATTCAGGAGACTTCTGTAATTATAAACTTGGGGGGGGGGGCTTCCTTTCTTTAAAAAAAATAATAATTACAATCCAAAATAGGGGGGAAAAACCACCAACAAAAAATATTAAAATATTTTCTTAAAGGTGGATGTTACTTCTCTAGCATGTTTAGCTAGTAACGTGGCCTATTTTACAGTTATTTCTATTACGCCAAGGATTTTAAATCTTGTAAAATTACTCTTTGTTCACTCTTTGTAATTGTAATGACTGTCATTTTCCTCCCCAAGCATTGCTAGGGGTTAAAGATCATGGTTTCAGATGTCTTTTCTCTATGCGAGAGTAACAAAACCTGAGAGAAGGGATACCAGACTCCTTGGCATCTGTCTGCAGACACCTGGTTTGTAGTGGATGGTCAGTAAGTTGTGTGTGTGTGTGTGTGTGTGTGTTTTTAATCAGTGGAATTTAATATCAGCTTTAAGCTCTTAAAATCTGCCACTTGAGAATATCAGACTAAAGAAACAAACATAAAACTCCATTCTCCTCATGACTATGTAAATCTACCACCAAAGGATAGTTAACATCTTAAATGCCTAACTTTACGAAGGCATGACTCAGATGCCAAAGGAATATAATGTGTGGCAAAAATAAAGATTCTCTAATTTGGACCCATTAAGTTGCTGACCAGCTTGACATAATGAAATGACCAACTGGCATAATTTCCTAACTTTTAGAATGTGGTTGACCCGGATCTATCTAGAAAAGAATATTGCTGTTGTGAAAAAAAATAATAGCTCATTTACCCAGCACTACCAGAAATAAGGCATTTCCATTTTGCTGACTTAGACCATTTTCGAGCAAAACCTTCTTAAACCTAAAGTGACCTACATACTTTCCTTCCTTGTTAAGGAACATAAACATGATTTAATTTCCTTGATGGCTTAGGGATGTACTGTGAGCAAGAATCGTTACACACGGAGGGGTGGGCTGCTTTTCCCTCACACAGCACCGTGCGTCTGTGTGATGGCCTTCATGTCACAAAGCCTGCATGCACAATATTCTGTGTAATTTACATTCCCGAAGCCCAGGCTGCCCTATTGCGTGTGTGTGTGTGTGTGTGTGTGTGTGTGTGTGTGTGTGTATGGGTTTTGTTGTTGTTGTTGTTTGTCTTTTTATCTTTTCTCTCTCTCTCTCTGAATGCCCCGTTTTTTGAGCTCCAACGGCAGTTCCTCTGCTTCTTAACTCTCAGGTCGATTCTTGCTTTGTGCTCCTCCTTAGAACTCCTTATTGTCAACCTCCGGTTTTATAGAAGTTGGAAAACTGGCATAGCCAGGTTTGTTAAAACCAGCTCTAAAACAAACTTTGAGAAATTCTACGCATATTAATGTTCCAAAGCTCCAGTGCATGGATTTGCTGATACCTTTGGGATGTCACAGAGTTGAGGTTCTCACTGCTAGTAACCATACTCCATCTATCCACCCAACAAATATTTGTTGAGTGCCTCCCAGAGCCAGCAAGTGCCCGATGGAAGAGGATGACAGTGGAAAATAAAGCAAACATGGTCCCTGCGCCAGCGGAGTTTACAATTTAGTGAGGAGAAAGGCAATAAACGAGTGAACAAGCAAATAAACACTTAACTACAACAGTGGTATGTGTGTTCTCACTGCGACTGTAGCAACCACAAACCCCCAACGTGACCATTGCAGCACCTTCTATTTATATTGCTCAGTACTTTGTGGCATTTTCATATATTTGATTTCATGTTGCCCACATAAGTCTGAGGGGAACCCTTCGACCAAGGAGAAACTGGGGTTCTGGGAGCTCTGCATGGTGAGTGGTGCAGCCAGGGCTTGAACAGAGGAAACCTGTCACCCTCCACTCCCATCACATGTTCTTCTGATTGGATGACAAGGGGTACACCTACCTCACTATCCCTGGGTTTTATCACCTATGAAGTCCCTACAGTCTTTTGAGACTGGTTCATCCATGAGCCTCTACGTTTGTGTTGGGTGTGGGATTTTTTTCCCACCTTTGCTCAGCAAGGTAGTTAACATGCTTTGCAGTTGTGGTTGTGAGAATAGGTTCTTTTGAGAGATACAGGTTTAAAGATGTCTTGTTTGACCTTCAGAATATCTGAGAAGTACTATCCTGCAGAGTGAGATGTAAAGCACCTGGAAGGACAGGCAGTGAAGGAAAAGTTCAGAGTCACATGAATTCAGATGGTGATGGATCTTATTTCTGATGATCTTGAAGGAGGATCAGAGAGGAAGAGGACAGGACTGGGGATAGGGAAAGTCATTAGCATTAATAGGTGACTGGAAGTACAGGACTGGAGAAAGACCCCTGGGAACGTGGGCTGAGCTATAGGAGGCAGAGATCTTGGTGTTCCTGTGGCCAAGGTCAGATGGGTGACGACAGAGAGATCTGGAAGTTCACCAGCAAAGGAATTTCCAAGAGCTTCAGAGACTCCATCAGTGAAGAGAATGAAACTCAAGTTGTGGCATGGGTGAAATCAAATATTAAGAAATATTGGAAATTGTCATGATTCTACAAATGCCTTGTTTATTTCATGACAAAGCTAATATCCAGTTAAGAGACTGAAGGCAGCCGTTTCTATATATGTCACCATGGCTTTATTTTTAATTAATTCTTTTACTTGCAATCAATTTTTAGGAATGGGTTTTAATTTTCTTCCTAATCAAAAGGAAGAGTATTGGCTTACTTTTATGACTCTCTGTGATTATATACAGACTAATCAGCCAATCTGCTCTGTGGCCTTTATTCCCAAGCCTCCATGTCTCCTTAAGGTTAACCTCATCAATAATTTGCTAGTATATGGCTTTTTTCAGTAAGAGTATAATTTTATCTTTGCATTTACATGTCATTCCCTATAAAAGTCAAAACTAGGTATCTCTATGTCAAGGATACAGAAAATCAGCTTTCTGGGCATGGCAATAAGAGAATATAGTTTACAGGTTTAACATATATTTAAACTTTTTATAACATTGCTATACTAATATTCTAATATTGAGATAATAAATGTTTGTTGACTTGACCACTATGACTACATAGCATTGTTTGCTTTTGTCTTTTTGTTGCTCAGTGGTGGTTGTCAGGAGCATCAAATATACCCCACTTACTATTTTAATGATGGTATCAGTTAGGGGGGAAGTATTTTTGTCTTTTTAAAAGATAATCACTAGAAGAAATCTTGGTTTCCTGAATCCTAGTCTCTCATCTCTTTTTTAAGTTCATATTTAAGGTAAATTCATATCATGGAGAGTTTACTGTTCCATTTATGAAACAATTAGTTTCTGCAACATTCCCATGAACAAAAAAGAGAAGTACCTTACTCCAGACAGGAGTGTAGAAAACATAAAATGTGATCAGCGCAACCATGACCTGTCTGCTGTTCTGTTGTAATAGACAATGAGAAACAAATTCAGCCTTTCCTTGGCCAGCCACCCAAAGTCCCAAAAGGAACCTTCCAATGTTCCCCCTGAGGAGTCTGACCAGTTCTCAGAAGAACATCAGAGCAGAGGACAACATTCTTCAAGGGAAAAAAGTGGAAGAAAAATTCAGTGTCATTTCCTGGGCCTGTTTTGTTTTTTGTTAATCCTCCCCTAAGGATAATTTTTCTACTGACTTTTAGAGAGAGTAGAAGGGTGGGAGGGGAGATGAGGAGGAGGAGGAGGAGGAGGAGGAGGAGGAGGAGGAGGAGAAGAAGAAGAAGAAGAAGAAGAAGAAGAAGAAGAAGAAGAAGAAGAAGAAGAAGAAGAGAGAGAGAGAGAGAGAGAGAGAGAGAGAGAGAGAGAGAGAGAGAGAGAGAGAAACATCAATGTGAGTGATACATTGATTGGTTGTCTACTGCATGCACCCCAACCCAGGGCCAGGGATCGAATGTGCAACCCAGGTACATGCCCTTGACGAGGAATTGAACCCATGACCTTTTGGTGCGCAGGCCAATACTCTTAACCATTTAGCAAAACCAGACAGGGCCCCTGGATCCTTTTAAAGACTCAAATGCCACTACTCAGACGTACAGTCACCCTTCCAAAGACAGAGAGAGATCTGATCTTGCTGATAGACAGATGACTGAAACAAAAAAGACAAAAAAAACACACAAACATACAAACGGCATGTTTCCATTTTACTCAATAGCATCTCAGCATCCATCTCCCCTCGGTCATTTCCCAACTTTCTAGGTGCAAGCAGGAAACCTACCAAATGGCAAGTTATCTGGCAAACTATTTATTCCGTCTGCTAATAAAATTGATCAACAATATTCATTACTCTTTTCAAAACATGGACACACACACACATCTCTCCATCTCAAAATTATTCATTGGTAAAATTGGTGTGTTTCATGTTGATGTTTTGAGAGAAACATATTTAACCAGTAAAGCACAAATGCGAAATGAAAAGGGGAGAGCACACTGACCGTCTGCGACAGCCACACCCAAAATACTGATGAGCACCGTCATTCCTCTAGCACAGGAGCCTGGTAATGGAGAACATGTGGGCTTATCTGTGTCCTTCTAGAACATGTGCATGACTGTGAGCTCCTGCTGCGGGGTCTATAAAATGGAACTGGTAAGACTTACTCACCCTGCACTTTCCATCTTTAACTTCCTTTGTGGTGAAAGCTGGTGCATGTATTTCCACAGCGTGCAGCAAAGGCAGTCCCTCTAAGGGACAGTCACAGTAACTGCTACCACCGCAAATCTCCGACACAGCAGGCCAGACCGCCTGAAGGCCTGCAGAAAGCGGGCAGTCAGATCTAGCCACCACAACGGGGGTGGGAGAGAGTGGGGAAGGGGGGAAGGGGGGGAGAGCCAAGAGTATGTCCATTCGCATGAAGAATCACCTACAGAAAAAGGCAGTGTTGCAGGAGTTGGGGGCGGGGGGGCGCAGAACCTTTGTCTCCCCTCAAGTCAAGGGCTAGAAAATGTCAACATTTTTTTATGTTAATACGTTTTGGAAAAAATTCCCAAATTTTTCTATACCTGTATTGCAGAATATTAACCTCAATTGGGGGATTTAAAACAAAAATGTCAAAGTACTCTACTAACTCTCGCAGATATGCCTGGGAATTTGAAGTCAAATGAATTTGAGAACTACTATGAAAAATACAAAAATCATAAGTTCCTTCCTTTTATCCAGGAGGCAAGCAAAGTGATGGGCACTGGCCCTAATTTTTAAATAAAGAATGGGTTAGCTTTCAGTGCTTCGGGACAGCCCCAGCCACGTGGTTTCATTACACTTGTTACTTAGAATAATTGGGACCTGTTGGGAAATTGCTCTCAGAGAAATATGATAGTACATTTGATTACTATTTTAGTGTAGGACTGTACCCTCAAGTCAGTTTAATAGTATATTTACATACTTAAGTGCTATACAGTGAAATCCTGGAGTAATCTCCTATTTCTCTGAAATGCCTGGTTATTGCACATAAGTGAGTTAAACACGTTCAAATGCATTTCAGAATGCACCATTTTGTTTTTCGGTTTACTACAGAAAAGGTAGTTTGCAACCGAGATCCACCGGTGTGCTTTATAGAACCCCGACCTCCCCACCCCCACCTCTCCCGCGAGGCGAGCCGCACCAGAACTCTGCAAAGCCTCGCATTGTTCTCCCTGACACCGGATCAGCCCACACAACAAGCGGCCGCCAGCTCCAGAGCAATCCGGCGATAGAGCCTGCTGCTATCTAATCAAGGGCAAAAGGTCACTTCCGAACAACTGGGCAATAAAAGATTATTTCTAGCAACAAAACAGAGGGGCCCGGGGTGGGGGTGGGAAGTGGGGAGGGGCTGGGGAGGAAGGAGGGCAAAGGGCTGGGGGGGGGGGGGGTGGCATTTACTCCGGGCAGCAGACAGGAACCATCTGGCTCCTCGGCCTGTGCTGAAGACAAGAGAGAAAGTGCCCTTTATAGAGAGGCCAGTAACTCTGGGGTGGGCGTCTCAAACGGTTTAATGACATAGACCCAGCTTTCCCAGGCACAGGAGAGAGAGGGAGAGAGAGAGAGAAAGAGAAAGAGAAGGGAACACATCTTTTTCCACATAGAAGTCTGAGCAAATGTTGACTAGAGCCGTGTTTCCCAACCTTCTCTCATGATGAGAATCACCTGGTGGAGTTGTTAAAACACAGATTCCTGAATCCCAACTAAGAAGTGCTAAACTAGAATTTTTGGGAACATATAGGTAAAATTGTATACTTAACTAGTGCTCTAACACAGATGTTATATACAGAGCACTAAGTTAGGTATGCAATTTTACCTATATGTTCCCAAAAATTCTAGTTTAGCACTTCTTAGTTGGGATTCAGGAATCTGTGTTTTAACAACTCCACCAGGTGATTCTCATCATGAGAGAAGGTTGGGAAACACTGGACTAGAGGATGCACTGCTTTTCAATCCATCAGATCAGTAAATAAAGTTTCATAAGTACCAAGTAGATGATCCAGCAACTGGTGTTTAATTACTATTTGAAGTTAACCTTCAGTTACAACCCACAGACACACATAATTTTTAAAGAGCATTAGACCCCTCGCAATGACACAGCTGTACTCCCTTCCTCCCGTTTGGGTTCTGCTTCACGGGCCTCCGTCTCCTCCCGGTTCTAACTGAAGCTCCTTCCCGGGCGGCCAGGCGGGAGAGGGCCCGTGACGGTCAGCCTGAACGCGGTGGTCTGGGGAAAGCGGGGTCAGATGGTGGACTCCATTTCCCCCAAAGAGTCCACAGCAAGTAAACTAGCCTCCATTCCCTCATCTGTGATTTTTATTTATTTATTTATTTATTTATTTATTTATTTATTTATTTATTTAGACCACTGAGCAATTACCAAGCGGAATAGAAAGTGACCAGGTGGAGAGAGGCAGCTGCTGCTCTCCGGCTCCGAACTTGAGATCCTAATGACAGCCATTCAAACTTCACCGCACAGGAAGCCTAATCACTTTCAGACTTTTTTTTTTTTTTTTGAGGAGTGCAGCATGGCTAACAGACCAGCTGATCCGAGACAGCTCAGGGTGGGCCACAGTATGGCGGTCATGTTTCTAAATAGGACCGTCTTTACAACATGGCTGTGTCCAAGAATGGGATTTGAATACATCACTTACGTGTCCACTTCTCCGAGGAAGACGCAAGCTTTGTCCCTTCTACAAGGGACCTTTCATGTTCGTGAGAAACAGAAACATAGATAAGAAAAGAGGAACTGGCTTCCCGACATCCTCTTAAGCAAGAGAAAAATATCACAAAAGAAAACTATTGAAGAAACATTATACAAATTATAATACAAAGATATATTTATTAAAATGTCCTCTCAAGAAGAACACCATAGGGAAATGTAAATACCATATTGGGTGTAAATAAGTAAGGATAATAATAATGGAGCCGAGATAGCATGAGGGTCTATTAGATGTCCACCAGGCACTGACCACTGAGCAGTAGGTACAATGGTATTGCCACAGAAAGGCACTAGGGCCCATCTCTTTAAAAAGCTTAGAAACTAAAAGTGGGTGGCATGAACCGACTTGGAAAACATGTAAACGAATATATAGATTAGCCCAATACTGATTGTTTCTAATGCTTAAGAAATATTAGAATATAATGCACTCTGGGTTAGGTCAGCTTCCTTTGGAGGATGACTTTGATGGTGAGATAAATTTCAAACAGAATTTTAAAGGAGGGTGGACACATGCTTTGACCAAGCAAAGAAGACATTGGTCTTTCTAGCCAAGAAAGTTTGAAGATGGGATGACAAAATTAGAGTGTGAAATGGGATTTCACACCATAAACTCAACAGACAACAGATGAGGACAGTTGGAGGAGGGGTAAGGACTGGAGGGGTGACATGGCTGCTGGAGAGAGGGGCACACAAAAGTGTTGTAGTTTAAAAACTGGGAGTTTCTGCCCTGGCAGGGTGGCTCGTTTGGGTGGAGCATCGTCCTGTGCACTAAAAGTTTGCTCGTTTGATTCCTGGTCAGTGCCCAAACCTTGGTTTGGGGTTCAATTCCTGGTCAGGGCACATGCTGGAGACAATTGATCTCTCTCTCTCTCTCTCTCTCCCCCCCCCCCAATAAAAACATAGCCTCAGGTGAGGATTAAAAAGAAATAAAAATAAGGAGCTCCAAAGACAAATCAAAACCACAATACACCAATTAAGATGGATATTGTGAAAATGAAAACAAATCCAGAAAATAGCAAGTATTGTTGAGGATGTGGAGAAATCGGAACCCTTGTGTATTGTTGAAGCAGGGACTCAAACAGAACATTGTATAACCGTGTTCATAGCAGGATCATTCACTATAGGCAAAAGGTAGAAAACAATGCAAACATCAACAGATACTTGGTGATACATATGTTGGAATATTATTCAGTCTTAAAAAGAAAGGAAATTCTGACACATGCTGCACAACAGTGTGAAAATATCCAATGCCACTGGATTGTACACTTTAAACATGGTTAAAATGGTAAGTTTTATATTAGTACTAGAAGCCCAGTGCACAAAATTTGTGCACAGGTAGGGTCTCTAGTGGCTGCTGGCTGCTAGCTGGGGCTTCCCTTCTCCTGGCTTCTTTCACGTGGCTTGCCGGCCAGCCCCGCCTCCTGTTGGAACTCCTGGTCAAGGGGGCAATTTGCATATTAGGCTTTTATTATATAGGATATTTTATCACAATATAAAAGAAAGCACTAAGATAAAATTATTTTCCAAAAGGATGAGCTTCGAAGCCAGTGAGGCTGTTAACAACCATCTCTACCACTTAGTAGCCATGTGACCATAAACAGAGTATTTTTCTCTTTGAGACCCAAAATGTCAACTATGCATAGGGATAATGACACCCACAACGCATTTTTATAAACACAAGAAAAAATGTAAAGTGTCTAACACTTAGATACGAGTCAACTAGGATTCTTAGTTGTAAGAACCATAGTGAAGTTGCTCAGGGACATCTTTGGTTTATTGAAGCAAACTACTAGCAGGTAAGGCTGGAGACTTGAACAAATGGAATTAAGTTGCTGCTATCCAATGCTAGCAGGTTTTTTTTTAACGTGATCTGTAATTTCTGCCCGGTAGTTTCTCTGACTGCTGGAGAACATGAGTAATGGAATTCATGTGCTCATTCTTACACCTTCACAATTGGACGCACAAAAAAAGAGTTTTTGCTTTGTTCCTATTTGGAAAGATTATGATTGGACTATCCTTGGTCACATGTCATCCCCTGGACCATTCACTCAGGTAGGCCAGGAAAGTAAGAAAGCCCCCATTAAAACACAAGTTGAAGAGAGAGGATGGAGACACCCTTTGGGAGAGTAGGTATCAACCAAGTAGCCATCTTATTGGATATTACAGCCAACTCAGGAAATGGTAAGCTAGACTTTATATATAAGATAAACAGAAACCACCTTAGAATTCTGAGCAGAGAAATGATCATTTTACCTAAGAAATATGCATTTTGACATTTTGAACTAATTGACTAATTCATTCACTCATTTAATAACGCTGTTTTAGATAGGTTACTACAGATATGATAATTTTCCAAATAACTTAAGATGTATTCTCCCAAGCATTAATATTTTCATTTTGAATTTTATATAAAATAAAATAAAATATATTATATTCAGCCCTAGCAGGTTTGGTTCAGTGGATGGAGTGTCAGCCTGTGGACTGAAGGGTCCCAAGTTCGATTCTGGTCAAGGTTATGTACCTCGGTTGCAGGTACCCAGTCTTGGTCTGGGCATGGCATGCAGGAGGCAACCAATGGATGCGTCTCTCTCACATCAGTGTTTCTCTCTGTCTCTCCCTCTCCCTTCCACTCTTTCTAAAAATAAATCAATGGAAAAAAATATCATCAGGTGAGGATAAAAAAAATTAAAATATATATTCATTTTATAACAGAATATAAAAATGAATTTTTTGGTAAGTTTAAGATCATTTATTACAAAAATACTATACTGTGTTTTAATATACCAATACTCTCAGGAAAAATTGTTGATGCTTAAAACTGCTCAAATCCTCCACCCCAAGGCCCAGAGGGCATCTTTAGGTCAATAGTCCCTATCCTCATTTTTCTGCTTCAGAAAACCCCTCTCTCCTATCATCCTTTACTCTGTTTCCAATTGCTAAGAAGTCAAAATTCAGATAATTTGTGACTGTGAGTAAACTAAAACTTTCGGTGTGAATTTTAAAGGGAAAAAGTAATGGATTTTTTTAATCCAAAGAGTTACTTTAGGTGTTCAAGAATTTCATCTTCAGGTTCATGGTGTTTGGGGAAGTTGGAAGCCAACCTCTGCCTGAAGTCCAGGTACTTCAGAATCTGAGTCCGAAGTATTAAACTTTATGTGGAACTTGAAGACTGAGGAACAAGACTGAGGCATTGGAAGTTTCCAAGCAAGTTACTGAAACACATTTTATAAAAATTAACTATATAAAGAATACATCAAGTTTAAGCTTGAGGTGTGGATATATACCAATAGGACTTCAGAAGAAATACGTTAGAATATTTGCGATGGAAATCTATTTGGCCCAGGACACATTGGTTATTGAATTTCTCAACTAGATTTTCTGAAGATGTATCACCAGATTAAGAAAATCTTGACTCTAAGATGGATCATTAAAGTGATGATAAATAAACAGAGAAATCCTATCCCAGGCAATACAGTAACCCTATCGATAGTTGACGATGTCAATAACTTCTCCTCCAGGTGACTTTGGTTCTGCTGCTGACCAAAGTACTGATGGTCATGGCAACATCAGTGAGTCTAAGGGAAAAGGACCCGGGAGGAGCCTGGAGACGGGAATGCTCTCTTTACCTGCCTCACAGTCTTCAGAAGACTTTGTGACATTACCACTCTTTATCCATTGTCATAAAGTACATGGCCTAGCATTTTCAGTAGCAAAGGCTCAAATACTTACAGAATTCAACCAAATCAATGATTCACATTCTTAAGGAGGAACACTGAAGGGAAGATCAGGGGGACAGGAGAAATCCAGAGAGCCATCTCTCTCGTTTTCTCTATCAGAAAGCCTGGGGAGCCTATAAAACACAGTTTTCTCATGTGATGAAAAGAACTCAGTGATAAAGCATCAAGACTTACCACAGGCAAAGAGTATGCAGGTCCCACACACACTCAGTGCCCGCCCCTGCAGGAGGCTAACCCCGCAGCTGAAACCTGTGCCTCTGCCAAGGAGGGAAGTCTCTCCAGCGATGTCAACTGCAGGGAGTTCGCGAAGGAACAAATCCGGGACATAACCCCCTTGAGAACAACAAAAGGGACACTTGTCCAGACATTCATTCACATTGCATCACACCACTTCACAGCTTAAAATGAATCCAGACAAAGAGGCATGGGGTTGGCATGGCCCAAAGCTGTTACTCTCCTTCCTGGAGATAAGTCTGTGGTTACGTTTCTGGATTCCATCATATCTGCTTGGATCTACCTAGTGAGCCATTGACAAACCTGTTAGATCAAACTAAGCCGGGTCAATGCAGGACTGCCAAATAACGAAAACATCCTAAGAAGATACGTTTTGCTATAAAATGCAAAACATCTTAGCCATCAATCAAGGCCTGGCACTTTATTCTAGGGGCTTATCTAAATGCCTTTTCCTTTCTCCCCCCTGTCTGCCTCACTGATAACTAGCTTCTCATACAGAGAGTGTGAAGGACTTTTGTTATGTTTCCTGTGTATTCAGTTCACACTACTCTAGAAACTCAAAATGTAAGATAATCTACTACTGCACAAATACTTACACTCAAACCTCTTATGTGAGCAACAAGAATTATGCAGATAAAAATGTGATAGATAGATAGATAGATGATAAGTAGGTAGGTAGGTAGGTAGCAGGGCACCCAGGAAGGAGAGGACATGTGCTAGGATGTGTCTGCACATGTGCTAGGATGTGACTTCAAGGCCTCCCACTAACATGTTTAATGACTAAGAAAAAGCTGAGTGTCTAAGTTTGAGAAAGAAATGGTCATTTCTAAAAAGGGAGTTTGCAAAAGATAAGGTCAAAGAAGTCAGGAATAGAAATAATAAGTTCTTTCATTATGGTACAAAACCAGCGCATCGGAGTACATGTAGCATGGTGTTGTCAAATGTTTTTACATACGTATGTGTGAAGGTCCAGGGGATGCATGTACCAAGTATCAGCAATGTGTGTTAAGATAACATTTAAAATCTATCAAACCTGCCTAGATGTCAGAAAACAGTACTCTGTCAGATCTGCTGAACAAAAGGAAACTAACCCAAAACACTAGGTAAGGGCTTCCAGAAATTCTTCCTGAATCTAAAAACCTCCATGAAGACTCCTTCTTGTTCTGGGTCCCAATGAAATGAGGGGAAAAAAAAACAACACACACACACACACACACACACACACACACACACACACACTAAAGCAACTTACTTTCTGATCGGAAGGTGTTAGGGGGTGTCCACAAAGTGGTGGGTGAGAAAGAGCAGACTACAGGGGAAGTGTGGGGAAAGGCACAGGGTGTGAGTAGGCAAGGATGTCTCTGCTGTTAATAAAAAGGCTTAAAACTGTTTTTCTTTTTTCAGTAGTAGATGGCTATTGGGAAACTGGAGATCCGGGTGGTTCTGGAACAAACATTCTGAACTAAGTTCAGCCACGGAAGAGACAATATAGTGACCATCCCACTGTTGGGTGATGGTAATCCAGGAGAAAACATTCAATGGCCCCCCTCTAGCTTCTGTTAAAGGGCAGCATTTAAAAACCTCTGTTGATGTTTGTTATAAATGTCCAAGCTTCACTGTCTCAAATAATGTATTACACGTGGAAATAAAGTACCTTCTCTGTAGGTGAGGCAGTAGGTCTTATCCCTTTTCTTGGGAAATCGGTTCTGAGATGATCTGGAAAAAAAACACAACCCTGGACTCTTCCCCGAGAAAGAAACAATGCACACTCACACACGATTTTGCAAATCATTTCAAAAGCACTGAGGTCCTCTGAAGGCTCTCCGTGGTGACTATGCATCTGGCCATTACCGTCGTGGTTTTAAAACCTTTCTAGGGGGTCAGGGAGAGGCGAAGAAATGCTGAGGAGGTGGGGAGGAAACCCACCATGCACGAATCCATGCACTGGGCCTCTAGTTTTAATTATATCCCTTTGAAAATGACCCTGCTTTATAACTCTAAATGAGTCACTCATTAGAACTTCCTCTCCAGGAACCTTAGGTAACAGTGGTTTATAGAGGTTTCAAATGTGCATTGTTTTCTGAAGAGCCATTGGTTGTTCTGTCACTTTTTTTTAAAAAAGAATAAGTCAGTATGTGTAAGAGTAATACATAAGGCCAAATATGCTTTTTATCCCCAGGGAGTGCAGGAGAGAGTCAATCCTTTTTCTATACCGCACCGTTAAACACCCAGGTCTGCAGCCACCATCGCACTAACTTCTAACTGTGACCATCTTCTGAGTGTCTAAAAGCTTGGCTCAACCTTCAATTTCCGTCTCAACTGAGAACACACAACAATTTGGCCAACACGCAGAGTGCTGGGAGAGCTGTGATTAGGAAGAAGGAAAAAATTTTTAAAATCTGAGAGCCCGTAAATGTGAAAGGTTTAAAGAATCATTTCCATCATTGAATCTCCTGGGGGGGTTTTGTGTGTTTGGGGGTTTTTGTGTGTTTGGGGGGTGGGGAGGATGTTGTATATTTGGTACATCAGTGCTCTGGCTGTCATTCTCTTCTACCATTTAAAAAAGCTACTGTGCTTCTGAAGCTTCTGGCCAGGGGTGTTCTGTCCCTAGAGTTTCAAACTGAGGGCACACGGTTTTCTCCAACCCTGCTTAACTCAAATCTGAAACAGGAAACTGTGATGTCGTGTCTGGTAGACCATCAAAAGCAGTCTGTTTTAAACAGAGAAATTAAGTGAGCTCATCGCTGCTCTCAGATGCCTTCTCTTGGAGCGGAGCTCTTACCTATCCAGGAGTCATTGTAAAAGGTTGAGCTTAAGTCCAATCAAAGTCAGTCGTCACTCCTTCCGAAGGCCATCGGGCCGGCTCAGCAAAGGAGTCCTTCCATCGGAAAAGACGAGCCTTGTCAGCACGCTAGCATGAGAACGAGGGCACGGAGGCAGTCCCTTCGCCTACAGCTCAGAAGTTCCTCCAATCGGTGGAACAAAAGAATAATAGATCTGGCACAGTCTACTGGTGTCACGGTAACCGTCCTACTTGAATACCATTAACTGGGCAGACACACCAGCACATAAAGCCCATCACAACTGCGTGCAATGAGGCAGCGTGTAGGGCACTTAAGGAAAACAAAATATTCCTCCTGAGGCTTTGACATGATAAACATACAAGCTCCCTGTCTAAACATTAAGTCATCTTTTAAATGGATACTTTCAGTAATCACTTCCTGTACAACCGGAATGAAATATACGCTGATTTTAATGATAGTGATGATAAAGTTGGTTACGTAATTCCGAGCCCGTCGCCACGGGGGAAAATGATGAGCACTCGTACCTCTGAGACGGAGTTTTTGAAGGGAAATTATTGGCGCTATTAATGTGCTTACTGTACAGGGGGCGGGGAGCAGGAACCCAGCTCTTACAGCACCAGAGACTTTTTCAAGGGTTTTCCCCCCAGTATTTTACTGTAATCATTGGCAATGTCCAACAACTACAGTTTCTTTTCAATAAAAATTGAATATTCTTGCTGGGACTGGTTTGGCTCAGTGGATAGAGCGTCGGCCTGCGGACTGAAAGGTCC